>NW_025333857.1:59475000-64275000 GCF_019186645.2 Phyllostomus hastatus | reverse complement strand
TCAGGAGGAAGCAGCTGAATGCATTCTTCTCAACCCATGCCAACTGCTCGAGTGCCAGCAATGGAAAACTCACATCCCCCACTTCTCTAACACACATGACCCACCTCCACTCAAGTTTAAAGAAACAAAAGATGTCTCAAGGACTCCTTTGGAAAAATAACTATTCAATAGGATGTGACTAGGCTGTCTCCATGGCAATTCAAGCTTTTTTACATTGTGATACTTTCTGAAAATGGAAATTTCCTTTGGTCTCCTAATGTTACGTCCTTTTGTTGTACATAGGTATTCACACTCACACAGAGGTAGTTTGTGTCAAAAAAAAATAAAAATAAGGTAAAATAAAAGACTTTAGAAACTCTATTGGTTTTTTTTTCTAGTTCCTACAGCGTACAAGCCTAGGGAGCCTATTGAGCCTTTTAAGGGATATATCAAATAGTGTGTCAATATGGGGTTTGGAGAAAGGATTATCCTAGTATTCAGAATTTTTTTTAATACAGTTATTTCAGAAAAATAGAACACTGTGCATTTTACCCACCTAAGCTCTCTGAATCACATACCATGCCCTCAAATGGCAGTTTCCCCCCAATTAAAAATTGTTATGAGCCCAGGGATGGGGCACTTTAGCCAGCCTGAAAAATCTACCCCACAAGAAACAATGTCCTCTGACTAGCAACTCTCAGTGTTACAGAACAAACAAGGGGGGGCCTGGGATGATATACTATTATTGACAGAAACTCCCAGGTCCGTTATGTCTGCCACCAGAGGAAAGATATCTCTCAATGCCAGAGATTCATGAAAAGGAAAGGAAATGTTTATTTAATGCTATACAAACTTAAAGTAGTGACCTAATGTCTTTATATCAAAAATCCTAAAGTCCCTTTAAAACACCCACAAACAGACACAGTCCTTCCTTCCCCCTTTGCCCAGTCCAGAGTACCATATCTCAGGAAAGGAAATAGAAGTCCATGGCTCAGGCAGTCCTCTGGTTATTCCCAGTTAGTACTCCGTCTCGACTGGGAGACCTCCCTGGGTTCCTGGCACCCTCAGCTGTGTCACCGGGATCTCTGCTAAAACCAGGTGGTGGTTCCCCCTTCTAAAGCTGCGGGGGTCCCCACTCTGACAAAGGCACATGGTCCTCTCTCCCAGGGCCACAGGAGTTCCCACTCAGCCAAATCGTGTGCTTCTCCTCAATGGCTGCCATGTGTGGATTTAAATCCCCGCGCCAATCTTCCTCTGCAGCCCCATTTCCAACTCCTCCCATACTCGGGCACACTTGCCCTCAATCTGCTGTCTTTTCCAGCTTTTCTGGTCGCCATCATGGGTCTGGGCAGGTGTGACCCCATGTCCTGGAGCCAATCTTCTCCAAGCTCCCACGCAGAAGCGGTAGCTTGGGGGACCTGCCCCCTAGTCACATCTTGTGGGGGAGGTCCCTTTCCATCTCCCTGGCCTAGAACATGGCCATAGCTATTTAGCATGTCTAAGTGACCAACCAAAGGCTATAGGTTTGTTAAATAACCATGCCACGGATTAGCTGCAAAGCTGCCCTGCATGTTCTTGCTCTGTGTGCCCCTTCCCCCAACTCACACCTGTGGGGGAAGGGGTGGAGACATCTTAAAATCTCCTGGACACCTTGAGTTCTGGACCCCATTTCAAATGCCCATTTGGGGTCCCCCCCTCTTGGCTGTACCCTGTAACATCAGCTCCATCCCCCTATGCAGGACAAGAGTTTGAAGACTGTGATAAAAGTTTGTTTTCCCATCATTGTTTAAAGCTGAAATCCCCCTTGCAGCAGTGGTTTTTCACTGGGCCAGTTTTGATCCCTATGAGACATTGGGCAATGGTTGGAGGTGTTTTGGGTTGACACAACTGCAGAGAGGACAGAGTGCCAGGATGCTGCTAAACATCTCACAAAGCTCATGACAGCCCCCCATGACAAAGCATTATCTGGCCTAAAATACCATTAATACCAGGTGTGAGAAACCTGCCCTTGATATTGGGGGTGCTGCTGCTAGTATAGGAACAATCACCAACAAACAGATTTGCCTTTAGGGTTGGAAGTGAGGAAGCATATTCAAGTGGACCAGTACCCTAAGAATGAAGAGGCTCAATTTCAAATTCTGGAAATGTCAAGAATTAGAACTCTAATTAGGCATGTAAGAAAAGACATCCAGGAACCCTTGAGCCAGGTAAATTCACCAATCCCTTCTTTCAAACATTCACTGATATTTTTCATTACATCACAAGCCACAGGCACTAGATTAGGTACCAAGAATCCAACAATAAACAAATTAGGGGATCCTGCCTTCACTAATCTCTTAGTCTGGCACAAAATAGAAATAATATTAAACAAATACATAATTAAATATTAAAAAAACAGTTGTAGTAAATGCTCTGGATGTAAACTCATAATTTTATGAGTTTAAATTAGAAGATCTAATCTAGAAGGAGAAACTTCCCAGAAAAAATAAATGATTTTAAACTCAAATCTGATTGATGAATAAAAAAATTGCCAATTATGGATCTTGGAAATAGGCCCAGGCTGCCAAACTAACATGCAAATTGTGAGATAAAGTCCAGGCCATAAGGGAGAGGTCTGTTCAGAGCCCTGGTCTAGAATGTTTCAATCACATTTGCCTTTTTGAGTTCAGGTCAGGGGTCCCCAACCTGCAGGCCATGGACTGGTACCCGTCTAGATCTGTTAGGAACTGTGCCACACAGCAGGAGGTTGAATCATCCTGAAAACAACCCCCACTGTCCACCCAGTCCATGGAAAAGCTGTCTTCCACGAAACCAGTCCCTGGTGCCAAAAAAGTTGAGGACCACTGGTTTAGGTGTTTTACCTATTCACAGAAGGAGATGTTGGTAAAGACAAACAGCATGCAGATTAAAAAAAAACTGAGAAAAGGATGGGCCTACTTGGAAAAACAAATTGATATATATAAGTGTAACTATGCACCAGAACACACACACACACATATACATATATATATTCATACATATATGTACACATTTATGTGTATGTATATATACATACTACAAATTGAGATGAGGAAAGATTCAATAGGAGGCCAGTAGTCCTATGAGTTGTAGGATTCTAAATCAAAACTCATAATTAGTTATTCTTGTTTTATTCAGATGTACAGAAATGAGGGGCAAAGGTATCTGGAAACGGCTGCCATATTCTTCCAGTTAGTGCCAGTTCTACTGCTCCTCAATCTCAATCACAATCACACCTTTAGCTTTTCATGAACATTTGGCATGATATTACACAGGTATTTTAAATAAATGTTTGTACTGATTCAAGCATACATATAGGAATGTAGCAAATCCTGGATAGGTGGGGTAACAAGTTTTCCTGAGCACATTCAGATAACTGTCAGTCAGATCAAGACAAGAAATACTCCTAACATCCCAGATACCTGTGCAGCTCTGCACAGTCAACACCCCTCCAAGATAACTAATGTCTCGGTTTTCATCACCCGAGGTTAGTTTGGCCTGTTTTTGAAATACTCTTTAAAGTACAGTATTTGATCACCTATGTCTGGCTTTCCTTTCCTAAAGTTGTATGGTTAAATTTACTCACTTTGATGCATGAACTTGTTCATTATCTTGGCTATATTGTACCATATTAGCCGCAAACTTGGAAATGTAGTGATTTCATTATGTTTCCATTTGAAAACTTTTATTGGTTTCCAAAGTGTTTTCTTTATTGATATTTGAATTATTCAAATGCATGTCTCTTAATCTACAGATATATATATATAATTCCTTTATAACTTTTGTTATTAACTTCTAATTTAAACATTTTTCTGCTCATGCAGCATACTTCGTAGTTCAGTCCTTCTATTTGACTTCACCAGAGTCTTCAAGTTATGGCTTCCCTCACTTTCTGATGAACAGCCTTCAATTCCATGAGGCCTGAATACTCAGTCTTACTGAGACAGTAACACTTTAAAGTGTTTTATTTTTGTGAGTCTTTTTCCAGAGAAGTGATCCGTGTGTGTGTGTGTGTGTGTGTGTGTGTGTGTGTGTGTTAACCATGGGGTGAAATGTTGACATCGTTATTAATCATTGAGGAAATGGTGCCTTTGGTGGCATAAGTTCCTCCTGGGAGCCGACTTCCATGGAATTCATGTTTCTGCATACCTTGTGAGCAGAGACACTGACAGAATTTGGTTCAGAATGTTTTTGAAGGCTGTACCATAATTAACAAATAGAAATAATGCCTTCTTCTAGGGCAGAGAGCAGTTTTGCCTACTCTGTGGTAAAAATGAAGATAAAACCTCCTGTCAGAACAAAGGCTTGGGAAATTTGCTTGTAGTCCATTCTAGCTATTGGGATAACCTAAACTTGAGATTCCTTAGCTATGATGATTCAAACATACTATGTGCAAAGTATCTCACTGCGCCAATGTTAATAGAAGCGAAAGCTGTGATGCTTGCTGTGTAATGAATAGTAAAATCCTTTGTCTCTGACCCAGGAGTTTCATGATTTCTGTCATTGTTACAGAACAGCAAGGGGTGGGGGGCAAGGGCAATATACTACTACCCAAAAGAAACCCCCAGGTCCATTATGTCTGCTGCCTATAGGAAAGATGTCTCTCAATGCCAGAGATTTATGAAAAGGAAAGGAAATGTTTATTTAATGCTATACTAACTTAAAGTAGTGACCTAATATCTTCATCAAAATCCCAAAGTCTTTTAAAACACCCACAGTCCTTCCTTCCCCCTTTGCCCAGTCTGGGGTACTGTATCTCAGGAAAAGAATAGAAGTCCCTGGCTCAGGCAGCTCCCGGTTCTTCTCAGTAATCTGTCTCTGCTGGTAGACCTCCCTTGGTTCTCAGCACCCTCAGCTGTGTCACCGGGATCTCTGCTTCAGCCGCGTGGTCCTTTCTCTCAGAGCCACGGGAGTCCCCACTCAGCCAAAACTGCATGGTTCTCTCTCTCAGTGGCTGCTGTGTATGGGTTTAAATCCCTGTGCCAATCTTCTTCTGCAGCCCCATTTCAGACCCCTCCCACACTCGGCTGCACTTGCCCTCAATCTCCCATCCTTTCCAGCTTTTCTGGCTGCCATCATGGGTCTGGGCAGGTGTGACTCCATGTCATGGAGCGAATCTTCTCCAAGCTTCGATGCAGGCACTGTAACTCAGGGGACCTGCCTCCGCCAGTCACATCTTGGGTGGAGGAGTTCCTTCCATTCCCCTGGCCCAGAGTGTGGCCATACCTATTTAGCATATCTAAGCAACCAGCCAAAGGCTATAGGTATGTTAAATGACTATGCCATGGATTAGCTGCAAAGCTGTTGCTGTACAAAACAGCCCAGCATGTTCTTGCTCCGTGTGCCCCTTCCCCCAACTCACACCTGTGGGGGAAGGAGTGAAGACACCTTAAAATCTCCTGGACACCTTGAGTTCTGGACCCCATTTCAAATGTCCATTTGGGGCCACCCCTCTTGGCTGCACCCTGTAACATCATCATTCATGAAACTGTCAGGCTAACTTGTTAGCCTGCAAGTAGGATGAAATCTCAGCCCCTTCACTGTTCTTGATAACTCCAAAGGAAGCACAGTCCGGTATCCCTGGACTACTGATTGCAGTTCACTCATCTATGTGGACATAATGTGTGGACAGATCATTTGATTCCCATGTTACTTTGGCTTTATTTTACTATCCTAACAAATTTATTTGTATAAAAATAATTAATCACCTTATGTTTATATGTATTGTGAAAGGTTTATAGAAAGTATTTTACAGCCCAGGAGTCTTTTCTCCAGGGTAGGAGCTTAAAAAAAATATATATATATATATGATTCCATGGATACCTTTGGCCATTTGGTGAAGCCTGTGGACTCCTTTTCATAATAATGTTTTCATAGCCATAAAGACATAGAATTGCAAAGAGAGTGAATTATATTGAAAGTTATCTAATAATGTAAAAATCAGTTTATAATAATAACATTGTTTTTATTGATATATTAAATATAAGATCTAGCATGAAACCAATAACTACCATAATTATTATGGTTATAAGTATAAATAATATTTCAAAATATCTGCCACAACTGTTATATGACATGAACATATCTGTGACCCTATTAACATAAAATGCTGTTAATGCACAACTACTGCTATTTACTAGTATAGTTTGTTTTCTACATTCGTAAATAAAGGTAATACTATATTTCAATGATAGAAGGGTAAAACTAAATGTGATTTCCTCACCCTCCTGATTAATGAACTTGCTTGGAATCCCTGTCCTAGAGGCTCTGTAGAACATCAGGATAACCTTGAAAAAGTCAAAACAATTGTATTAACCAAATAGTGTTATTCTCCTGAAGTAAATAGACGATAGTGAGTTAACTTCTTAAACGTACTTTAAAGATATAAATTTTTGACCTAGGTTCATGTAGTCACAGTCATTTTTCCTTCCTGAGTTTTGTTACCCCTGGAGAGGTTTTCTCTTTGATTTTGTTTCTTTGTTTTTTAACCACTCTTGTTTCTGGAATATCATATGCTTTAACACATCCACAGGAAGCTATGACTTGGCAGTCTTTTCAACAGTTTCAGACTTCCTAGAGTCAAAATGTGAGAATACTAAATCTTTTCATTTTTACTGGTCAGAGAGAACTCTAGCATCTAACGTGAATATCACGGGCACAAAAGATATAAAGATTAGTAGGTTTATCCTAAAGTAATTAGCTGGACAAATGTGGGGAACAAAAGGAAAGACAGATATATAGACATTGAAGCTATTCTAATTCATATTACCTGCCAGTTTATTATAAATGATTAGGGATGAGAATGAAGAAGAACTGTAAAGTGTCTCTGTATAATTTTACTCAAATCTGATTAGCAATTAAGCCTCAAAAATGTGAATACATATCACCATATTATATTTTAGTATTCTTAATTTTTCTTGAATATTATTTAAGACCATACACAGTCTTTTTTTAGTTTCATAGAAATTTTCACTAAAACTATAACATTAAATCTTCACAACCTCCCACAATGGGGTAGGAATTACCAATTCTAAATAACATATGAAGACACTGAGATTCAGAAATTTGAGGTCTTGTATAAAGTCACTGAATCTAACTCTGACCATATTTTCTCAATACTGTTGTACTGGGGCCTGGCCATCTGTGAAATCTCTTTTCAAAAACTTACTTCCTTTTCTTGAATATGTGAAATGAATCTTTTTAATGTGCAGATTGCTCACATAATATTAAACTAACAATGTTAATGACCATCACAACGGCAATAAAAAAAAACTTCATTGCATAGAGTGACCACATAAGATAAACAACGAAGCCAAAATGCATATCTAGACAGACTGGCTTCAGAGCCCTTGTTGTTAGGCACCCTGGTAAAATCTTTCCCTTTGCTTTGTCCTTGCTCTCTGAGGGGTCCAATGCCCTTCTCAACATTCTTCCATTCTGCAGGCCATTACCATTAATCAATACAAAGTTCTCCTTCATCTCAGATGATAAATCACCAGGCTATCCTAGTGTTGCTAGGTAATGGCTCTGATGAGCTAATTCACACCAAGGTGTGAATGAATAATGATGGTTTTATAACTGTTCCACTTGGGAGTCTGTTTGCATTTTAAGGAGAGCCACAAACACTTCTCCAATGGAGTATGAAATATGGAGATTCCTGAAACTATGTTCAGGCAGATAAAGGGAGAAGAAATGGTTGGTCCAAAGGAGTTTAAGTATGTCTCAAACTACCTAATTTGCAAAATTTTAAAGAAATAGGGGAAATTGGCATGTGGAGGCTAGCAAGAGAAGAGACAAGCCAATCCTTTCTGACAGATGTTGGTGAGTCATGCTTGTTCCCACAAAGGAAATTCTTAGTTATCATTCACCCCAGGAAAGGCTTCTGTATCTGTTCAGATGTTCCTTTAAGATACATATTTATTGTTTTTCAGAACATTAACACAGCAGGACAAGGTTCCTGACATCCAGGACCCAGCTACCTCTCTCTTGGTCTTACAACTCCATTGCAAGGCTTATAGACTCTTTTTTGGGGGGTGGGGAGCAGGAGGTAGGAGGAGATGGTTATGAGTTTCTTTACCCTACTTTAAGTTTGAGATATAACTGACACATACCATTGTGTATGTTTACGGTGTACCTACATGTTAATTTGATATATTTATATATTATAAAATCTTGATTCATCCTCTCATGGGAAGGTTCATCTCTTTCTGTAACGGTTCCACACTTAAACTAATTGAAATGTACAAAAACAACAAAATGAGGAAATAAAAGGCTTTACAAAAGTTTTCCATTTCATCACAATACTCTAACAAGTTTAGAAGTTGCAAGAGATGCATATTCAGGTATTCAGCTTCCTCTCAACAAAACCCTGTGATATTAGACTAAACATTATTGATAGACTCACTGGGCATATGGACAATGGACAAAAGCCTTTTCTCAGTGTTTACTGTGACAGTTATTGTTGGAAATTTGGTATCATTTTAATGATAAGAACCCCTCTCAATGGGATTCTGAACTGAAAGCTATATACAAGAAACAAAGTAAAATGAAGAAGAAAATGCCTCATTTGTTAATAGCTGAAGGAGCATTCTCCAACCCTGCTGAAGAGAGTTCTCTGGCTAAAGACACTTTCGAAAGTACAGCCCAGTCTTAAGGCCTCAGTGAGGCTCTCTGCATCCTCCTCACAGAATGTGTGACTCTTAGTTCTACTAGAACTAATGCTTGTCTAACTTTCTAGCAAGTGAAACGGAGGGTCCTTATAACTTTGATTAAATTCGGTTTGAAACCCTAGCTCTAGAAATCATTTCTTTATATACATATATACCTCTCAGATACCTAACCTTCCCCCAGATGATCAGCAACCCCCAAGGCAGTAGAAGACAGTTGTCTGGAGCTGACTAATGGTCACACTGTCCCGACATGAGGCAGGCTAAAGGTAACATCTTGACTTATGTTATGTTTCAGTTCCTGAGCCCTAAGATGAAATGATAGTCTGGCTACTTTCTCATGAAACCATACAGAGGAACATCAGAACAGACTTCAGAGCTATACTAAAGACCTAAAGAAATGACCCATTACCCTTATGCCACCTCTGACCAATCAGGTCCCAGCATGACCTCAAACCCCCAAACCCATGGTGTCTTCTGATTTCATGCTGTGTAATCTGTAACCTACATGTCATCAAGCAGTTTGGGCTTTTGAGCACTAACTTCCTGTTCTTGTGGATGGCACCATTCATCAGTAAAATAGCCAATATTCCCAATGTCTAGTGTTTGACTCTCCTAGCCCTAGGTGGGCAAATTCCTTCTGTTCTGCAACACCAGCTGCAGGCATGGCAAGAGCAAACTTGCTCAAGACAGGTCCAAAGATAAAAGCTCCACTCAGAATGATTAAACAAAAAACAGAAAAGGGTATGAACTTCAATAGATTCAGCATAAGCCTCCACTACTAATCATTGGCCATTCAAATTCTTGGACATTTTAATAAGAGTAGTAACACTTCTTCCCTTGGATAGAAGCTAGAAAGGAATCCTGGGGGAGGGTCCAAAAACATATCTCTTAATAAAAAAAAGTAAATGAGAGATGTCAGTGTTTTTAAAAATTATTATTTAATATATGACATAAATTCAGAAATACCTCTCCATTAGAAAGGGGAGAAAAGTGTAGTTAATAAAGTATAAAATCTATACTTTTCTACCAGCTCAATGAATATATGTGCTTCTCTAACATTATTTTTTTCTTTTTCTTTCACATACTGTCTCAAGGTGTTTATCTGTTAAATGAAAAATTATATTTATTTCATAATGAGATTCAAAATGTTCAATCTAAAAATGAAAGTAAATTACTCAACCCAGTGCCTAGTACATAGATTGTGACCAAAACTTAGTGACTTTGGAATCAAGTAAATATGAACTAAATTTTAGTCTACCAATCATAAACCACATGACTCTAGAGAATATTTTAGTTTATCTGTCACTTATTCTTCTTATGTGTATCACGTTGATAAATAGTAGGTGATATATACTGAAGATTAAATGAAATATAATAAAGATGTTGAGGATAGAGTATCCCCTAGACACTCAATTAACACTAGTTGTTATTATTATTAACACTATTTGAAAACTACCTCAAAGTGTTCTTACTTATATTTATCTGTTACAAGAGTTGGGTTTAGAACAGGTCAAATGGTATACAAAAGTTTCACATACAGAAATTTAACTCCCTTAAAACCACTTAATTTTGTCTTTTGAAATACACTGATGTGATATTCTTAACTCTTTATTGGTTATGGCAGAGCAGAGTGGCAAAGGGTCTGAAGTCACAAAGCCTGGATTTGAACTCAGCTTCAGAATGTAACAATTTCTATGAACTTGAGCAGGATATATAATCTCCTCTTCTCACATTCCTCATCTATAATACATGGGTAAAAATATTAGCCACCATATAGGGAGGTTGTGCAGACTAAATGAGTTACATGTTTCTTTACTTAGAAAAGTGTTAGGGATATAGTTAGCTACTAACATTTCTTTCCTTGTTTGTTTCCCTTTGTAGTAATAATTAATGAGTATGATATACAAGATTATATCTGTATTATCAGTCAAGCAGTCAATTCAATTTTTAAATTGATCTGTGTTATTCTATATAAGCCACATTAAGTGCTATTATTATTTTGTTAGGCATTTCTAATTAGTGATGTAAATGTAATACACTTTATAAGTCTTAGGTGGATTAGGGCTTCTCTGATTTCTAACTGATTGAATTTATGGGTGGACTGGTTGGCCCAGAAGTCAGGGATGCATATTCAGATTAGAGAAAGTTGTTATCATCAGTCCTGCAAAGAAATAATGCTACATGCATTATATATGAGTTTTAATTTATTTTAATATCTAAATATGTCTACCTTAACACTTGCCCTAATATAACCTCTGAAAATATGACTGGAAATCAAGTATGGTACCTTGAGGGGTTCACATAAGCCGCACTTATGTGAAGAAAATCAACAAATAAACAAGGAAAGATCAAAACTCTGAAAGACTGTGTCACTTCAGCAGCATGAACACTACCTTCTAGAAAGGCTCTCTGAAGAAATCCTCAGCTTCGCTAGCTCCCCTGAGATCAGAGCTTCCTCTGGCAGCTACAGGCGTTAATGCCTATTGACAACTTTCTCAAGCCTCCTAAGAGTTACATTTCCCTGCTTACCTTTAGTTTCCCCAGCTCAACCCCATCTACCTTCAGGTGAAAGTCCTAGCCTGAGTTACTCTGAATTTCCTCCTAAAGGAGATGAATGTAATACCACCATCTCTGTCTCCTTCATTTATTCCCATGTATTTATTCAAAGCTACCCTGTTCACTTAAATCACACAGTCTGAATTCTTAAAGGAGCTAGTACTTATTCACTTAGAATCCATCTATGTAAACAATAGAAAAAAAGTTCTTATAGGCTTTAGAAAGTCTCTCTTTCTGTGATAGACTGGGAAGTCTTGGTGTGGAATGGTTTATCTTCTGCCCGTGGCCCAGTCACTGTTTTATTGTTTGTTTCAGCGTGTGTAGCGGAGTTCTCACACTGCACGCCCCGCCTGCCTCCGCCTGCATAAAACATGATGCTATACTCCGAACCGTGCTGGAATACATTACATAAATTTCCCTTTGATATTCAGCGTGTTTTCTCCTCTAATAGAATCTGAGCAGAATCGCATCTCCTTTCCCCCAGTGTTCCCGATGTGCTTTATAACTCTCTCTTGTGTGAATCCAATAACCATCCCCAAGCCGTTCGAAGTGATATGTTTCAGTGAAGGGAGGAAGCAGCTCAGTAAGGCAGAGCCAAACATGATCTAGCAAGTAGTTACATGATGGCATGCGAGCAAACAGACCAAAGGATCAGGAGGCTGTACAACCAACCTTTATTGCTCCTAATTCTTGCAGAAATAGAGCAGGTTGCATCATATGGAGTGAGCCCCCCAAACCTTTATTTCAAACCTGACAGTACATTTTCATAAATTTGGGGGTTCTTCCCTAAGGAAGATGCTTCAGTTTGATTTTCTTCACACTTTTTCTCAAGCGTCATGTCAATTCCAGACTCTATGAGAGACCAACACGCTCCTCCAGCCTCCTTTGCTACTAGGGGTGCTCATGCACACCTGAAAGAGGTTAACACCTGTTATTGGTTCTCCTTGGAAGGCTTGCTTTCCTGAGGTAAGAAAAGGGATAACTGGGAAGGCGGAATGTTTTTACCAACTGAATGTTTTTTGATACCTGGAGCTACAGTGCCCATCAGTGACTACGAGGGAAAGACCAGGATTATCAGAGACACCACTCTAGAAATTATTGCAATACTGAACCAAGGTCAACAACTGCCTGCTTTCTGGAAAACAACTTCATAAAAAGTCCAGTTTGTTTGAGCCAAGTGTATCA
Source organism: Phyllostomus hastatus (assembly GCF_019186645.2). NCBI lineage: Eukaryota > Metazoa > Chordata > Mammalia > Chiroptera > Phyllostomidae > Phyllostomus > Phyllostomus hastatus. Next base: position 64,262,593 of record NW_025333857.1, on the reverse strand, counting down.
GTTGATTTGTTTTATTAATTATAATTAAAATGTATTTCTGTCACAACTACCATGCCTTTCTAATAGAACTAGCTTGAAAATAATCTTGCTCAATATCTGAGGACTTTCAGGGTTTTGTAGTCATTATTCTAAACAACATGGCTTTTCATAGTTTGGAGAGCCTCAACAAACCATAAAACCCAGGCCCTGTCCTGGTGGTTCAGTGGGTTGGAGCATCATCCCGTACAGGTTCTACTCGTGGTCAGGGGACACACCTAGGTTGTCGACCCCCAGTTGGAAGCATATACGGGAGGCAACTGATCGATGTTTCTCTCCCATGTTGATGTTTCTCTCTCTCTCTCTCTCTCTCATCAATAAACATATCCTCAGGAGAGGATTAAAAAAAACAATCAGAAAACCCAGTTTCCTGGAAAGGCACACAGTATAAGTAGCGTCAGACCAGACCAGTCTCTGCTCTCCTCACTCTCAGTGTGATCTTGGAAAAGCCAGTTCAGGGCTGGGCTCAGCTCTTGAAAGTAAAGTTTGGAGTCAGGTTATATTAAATTCTAGTCCTGGGATTTGACATTTCTATCTCGGCACACAGAGTGCACTACAAGATTATAACTCCCACATTTCCTCCATGTCCAGGTAGCATGTGGAACAGGCCTCTGGCCATGTGGAAACCTGTGTACTTAAGTCATTGATGCCATTCACTCATGACCTTCATTTTTCTGAATCTCAGTTTTATCACCAGCATGAGAGGGTGCTGAGTAAATCAGAGAATATATTCTGGTGGATCTTGGACGAAATTTAGTCCCCAGCTGTGTTTTGTTTGCCTGTAGAGGTTTTTTGTTTCTGTTTTTTCAAAGGTTTGTCTTAACTTAAATGAAAGTAGTCACATAAGACCCATATTTCTGGGTTCTTTGAAAAAATCAGTGTATTTAGTAACATTGGGTGCATGTTCTTTCATGTGGTAATTACCTGGAGTAGAGGAACTGCCCTCCCCATTAAAGTAACCCTGTGACCTCCACTCAATACTGCCCATTTCACCCACTTACGTCTTATACATGGGGATTGTAGTTATTTGAATGTTTAAGCCATGGAATAATAAATTGCCAAAATCCCTTCCTAACTCTAAAATTGTTTCTAAAGACACTCCCATTGTAAACTGAATATATTAAACATTTGAGGAATTGGTTTCCATATCCTGGAGAAGCTGGTCTTAAGCCCTTCCCAGCTCTAACAGTCTAGCATTCTATGTCAAGCTGAGACATTCCTGAGACTTTGCTGTATTACTTGACACATCACTAGGCAAGCCAGCCTTGAGCTGGTCTTAGAAGTCATTAAAAGGAGCAACTTCACTTGTCACCATTGATCTGGGATGAAAACATTGGTAAGTTAAAATCAGGGATTGCAGGTACACCCTTCCCTGCAGTTTTAAATAAACACAATCAGTCTACCTAGGGCTGAGCAACTGTTTCTTGAGGCATGTTTGTAAATGTGTTTATAAAGCAAGAACCTCCAATCCATCAGGCCTCAAAGAGCTAATCAATATAGTCCAATCTGATCTCAGAGGAGTTTTGCCGCTGGGAAGTTTAATTTATTTCAACTCATGGCCATGGAAAAATGAGCAGCCGTGGCATTTTGACAAAATAGAAAAAGTGGATGATGTTGTAGCCAACAACAGCCCCATTTCAATTTTCCATTTTATCTGAACAAATCGCCCCACTGCATAGAATGACCGTGAAAACTGATCAGGTATGGACTAGTATATAGGCCCAGATAGGAAGAAAGAGCATCGAGATGCCAGCTCCAAGAGACATTGTTACTCACAGGCCCCTGTCCCCATTCAAACATTTCTGGAGAGGGAGTAGGAAGCCTGGGAAAGAGTTTTGGTAGGTAACCTACTAGATAAATGTCCTTTTAACAGCACCTGTATCTAGAGATAATCACTTCCCATAGCTAGGGTGTTTGCCCCGGAAAAATAAATTCCCCTGATGTCTGTAAGGGATGGATATCAAGTGCCATTTCCCTTTTAGAGTTTGGCACAGTAATGACATAAACGAATCCCAGGAGAGTATTTCTTATTTTTATGCACCCGAAATAGAATCCAGGTCTATCATATATCGCAAGACAGCATAGCTTTTCAGCTGGCCCCGAGGGAAATACGCAGAGTGGCAGGAATGAAATGCATTATCCTGGGAACGCTGCTATATTCCAGCCCGCATCAGTGGCATGTTTGTGTAAGTAATACTTCAGTCCCCATTCTTCCTATGCAGGTTCACTAAACACCTTTTTCCATTGTCTTTAAAATACAAAGAATAACACCTGGATGACAAAAAGAGAGACTCAAGCAGCCTAATGGGAAGAAGGCACTTTTTAAACAGAATTTGTGTAAGAAAAATTTATCCAGAAATGGGAACCAGAGTGATAGAAGAGCTCCAAAAAAACATAATGTACATAAGCACGTAGAGAAGCCCATCTCATTCCCTGGAAGTGCAAATGCAGAGTACAGGGGAGTTGTCCCGGTGCCCTGCTGGCATTTTCTTTCATGGGGGGGTCATCCTGAAGAGATGGCTTCTCCATTAAACAAAAGCCAGGAAGCCAGATGTCTAACTAGCGATTATAACTAGGACCATGAAAGGTAGTGAGATTCCTTTTGAAGTCTTCCTGGATTCCCTAGGGCTTTCAAAAGCAATGACACAGGGAAGAAGAGACACCAGGCTTGAACCAATTATTAATTGTAGCCACAGCTATACCACTGGTTTCCAGTGTTACTAACCTTCTTTGCAACTATGCTTCCTCATCTCTTGAACTCCTTGAATCCACAGTTTTCTAAGGTCCTGTATCGTGTAATCCTCACCCGTGATCTCCCATTAAGACCTCACATCTGTGTATCTCCAGTTTCCACTAAAGTGCTAGCTTGCTGGATCTGAACATTATTTTTTAAGAATGACAATTACATAGGTTAATTCCAACCCCATACATTTAAACCCCTGCAATGTTCTTTCACAAGTAAGAGATACCTGTTTTCAAGGTCATGATGTTGAATTGGTCTAGAGTTGATTTGCACCATTTATATTCTCCAAAGGTATCTGATCTCATTCACAAGTTTTCAAAGGTTAGAGCAGCATGACCATTAAAACCCCCTGATGAGTGACCTGCTTTAAAGCACTCTTTGTCAAAAAGGAGACTTTACCTCTGGCACTATGTGTGGGCTCTTGAATAAGAATCTACTCAGCTAGCACAGAAATAGGTATGGTTGACTATTTATTCAGAGAAGATTGAAAGCTCTCAGATCTTTTTTTAGAGAGTTAGGTTACAGTAGAACTTACATTACAATGTAATACTCCTTTGATTTAAAAAAGACAGTTTACATAACCCTAAAATATATACAAAAAGGAATGTGGCATTCAGGCATAAGAAAATGGCCCTTGTCATTCATTTGAACTCTGTCAGATTATTAAACAATTATATGTTATTATAACTGCATTCTTAGATGGATGGGGACTCACTGGAGAAGGTTAAGAGTATGGGCGACTTGAAAGACACGAACAAAGTCACACTTTTTTTTTAAAGTTAAAAAAAAATTAGCTTCTACCTGTAAGAGAGATTTAAGAGTGAGTTCTCTCTAATTTCATGCATATAAAAATATACAAAGAGAAAAATACTATTGTCTGAATGGCATGGACGTGAACTTGAGCTATGTGGGGAATGAAGAAGTGGACTCCAAACCAATTTATAAAACATATATTACACAAGGCACTAAGTTAGTGCTATGGCTCACAGGGAACTAAAAAAAGACATTAAAATGCTGTCACTCAGCCTTTGGAGAGAGAGAGGGCAGCTCCTGAAGGTAGTAGTTAGATCTCCACGCTCCAATGTAAGGGTAGGCCTGAAAGACCTTTGTTTATGACCTTATAAAGTTTTTTTTTTTTAAGATACAAGCAAAACAAAAACATGACATTCCCTAGATACACTTCCTGGCATGGTACTGTATTCATCCTGGGTCCAAGTCTAGTAATTGTAGTGACCTTTATGGGAAGCAGAAGAACAGCTTAATCTTTGGAGCCTGGGATTAAAGGAGCCTTTTCCCCCTGTATCCTTAGTATCTATGCCAAATGCAGAGAGGGGCACATTAGATCAGGTTGCCGCATCAAAAGGGAGGGCCGCCATTGGGCACAGCTCCATAATGAATAACCTCAGATGTTCTTTTCCTCTTTTATGGACAGCCTGTATTTCTTTGGAGTATTGATCCCTTGGGCAGTTAAGCTGCGAGCGTGACAACAGAGTTGATTTCATCCCATGCAAACTGCAAGGCCTCTTCGACATCTTTCAGAGGGTCACCTGGTTCTACTGTTTAAGAGTGGATACTCTGCCTCCTCTTCCTGCAGCAGGCCCTGATCCTCACACACCCCGCCTACCTCTCCCCCAGGGACCATGGGTTGCTTCTTTCCCTTTGTAGAAGCCCAGAAGAGATGTGGGGGTATTCTCTTTTCAGGCAGGTTTATTCTTCCTTAAATAAAGAATCCCAGTTACCTTTTGTTGCAATTCAGGCCTTTGGTTAGTCAGGCCCCAGGGCATATTCCTCATCGTACATCTCTCCCTTTCATGACAAGAAACTGGCTGTGTACCTGGACTGGCAGGTTTTCTTTCCCTACAGGCATGAATGAGCGTGGTCTTCCTATGTCTGAGGAGCCCCTTATATGATCTGGGCATAACTAATTAGTGATTATTAGGCACCTGTAAAAGCCATTAATTGTGTAAATTTTTATTTACTTTTATATTACCTTTTCCATTATATGAAGGGTTGTTTAACAGGGCATGACTTCATATTTCTGGATCTCTGATTGTATTATCGCCATTACAAGATCTTACGCAGTATTTTTTTTTCTCAGGGATCAAAGTTGATACCTTGTGATAAGTCTTACAACAAAACCCAAAGAATATTCTGTAGAAAAATGGGGATGGGACATTAATTCAAATTGGAAGCATCAGTGAGGAGATAGTTTTATACATGTCAGATTGCTTTATGCATTGTCTATTAAGAAGTTTTTCTTATTATTTGCAGTAACCCCTGTGTGGTATGATGGTTAATTCTATGTGTCAATTTGACTGGATAAGGAGTGCCTTAATTAAACATTACTTCTGAGTAAGTCTGTGAAGGTGTTTCAGGATGAGATTAGCATTTGAATAGGTAGACTCAGTAAAGGAGATGACCCTCCTCGATGTGTGTGGGCAGCACTCACCGCATCCCGGACTTGGATAGAACAAAGTGTAGAAGGAGGAGGGAGTCTCTTTTTTCCTGCCTCACTGCTGAGCTTGAACCTCTCTCTTCTTCTTTCGTCCTTTCACGGGGTTTTACACCATTGGGTAACCTGGTTCTCAGACCGTAATTACACCCCTGACTTCCCTGGCTCTCCAGCTTGCAAATAGAAGCTTGTGGCTTTTCCCAGCCTCCATAATTGTATAAGCCGACTTCTCCGAATGCATTTCTAGCCACCCTCACATTCCTCTGCTTGTTCTGTTTCTCCGGGGAACCCTGACTCATAAACTCTGAAACATCATCTAAGCCTCTAAATGTGATGTTTATGACTATGCTACTGCCTTTACTTTACTTTAACACTAACTTTATTAATATGGTCAGAACTAATATTTTTATGAACTACAAATGTTCAGAATAATCAGGTAAGTACCATTCTAAGATTATCTAAAACTATACTTACAACAATTCATGGGTTGGGTACTATAAAAAATTAAAGCTGACAAAAATTGTCCTCAGTTATCCACAAGGTCCAGCACAAATAATGCCTCTTTTTTTATTACAAAATCTTTTATTAGAAAATCATATGCATGTAATTCTATAACATAACAATATCCCACTCAAGCACACCATATGACATTTTAAGTGAAATGTTCAAATTAAAACTATAAATTATTATACCCATAGTATTATCCTACCCGCCACATTCAGGCAGGCCTTACTTCTGCTGCATCCTGTGTTATTACATAGGTGATCACCCCACATTTATTGGTATATTACCAGAACATTTATTCTCTCCTGACATTAGTGACTCAATGGGCTCAGCTAGATTGTCGTCACCCTGGGTTTTGCATGCCATGTCAGGCACTGGCTGAGGCTATAACCGTCTCTAAGGCCTCTTCCCTCACCTATCAGGCTGCTGTGCTGGGAACAATCAATAAGCTAAGGGCCAGAAAGATGTTCTCCTAGGGCATCTTTCTCTCTTTTTAGATGGTCTCTCCAGCAGGGGAGCTCCCAGGATGCCGTACTTCCCACACAGGAGTCACCACAGCAGGGGCGCCTTTCCTGGTAGAGTTGTGGAAGATGCATCACATTCTATGGCCTAGGCTCAGGAGCCACACACTGTCAGTTCCATCACTCGCTGTCTGTTAGAGGCAAGTCATTAAGGTCAGCCCCGTATTCAGAGGGAAGCAAATTAGACTCAACCACTTCATGAGAGAAGAGTTAACAAGTGCTAAAACCTTGATTTGAATCAAGGGAATCCTGACTAGACATTTGTTCTTAAACCCACTGTGTTACAGAAACAACCCCCACCCTGGGGGTCTTTTTACTATGGTTCTTCTTTGCCCCTCGCCAGCAGGAATTAGGGCTCTCAGTGCCAGAGTTTGGCAAAAAGGAAAGGAAATATTTTGATTAAAAGTTATACAGGTTTAGAATAATGGCAGAATTCTGCCATTACATCTCACTCCCTTTAGAAACAAAGATACACCCACAAACACACAGTCCTGCCCTCACCCCTTTGCCCAGGTCAGGCCAGTCTCAGTACAGGCCAATCAGAAGTACCGCCTTCCAGAAGAAGAAAACAGAAGTCTGCAGCTCACTTCTCCAGGCTCCTCCCAGTAATTCATGCTCCTGTGGGCAGGACTCCCGCAGTTCCCAGCACCACCTGACAGTGTCGCTGTGATCTCCAGTTCTCAATGCAAAACCATGTGGCACCTCCTCATGGCCCACCAGCGAGAGTCCTTTCACCCGTTTTCTTCCTGCATGATCTCACATTGTCCTGCCTTGTCCCACACTGTCTCTGTCTTACATGGCAGCTTGCCTTTTTGTTTAAATCCCAGTCTGGAACCTCCTCCATGACCCCATTTCCAACTCCTCCCACAATTGGCTACACCTGCTAGGATCACTGTATTCTCTGCCTTTCTTGGCTGCCATAGTTAGTCCAGGCAGATGTGGCCCCATGGTGTGTGGTGAACCATCTCCAAGCTCCGGCACAGGCGCTGTGACAAGGGAAGCTGCCTCCCAGCTACACTAGGGGTGCCCATCTCCCTGGGTCCCAGCAGGCTATGAAGCTCATCTGCTATTACTGATATGCGAAATAACTCTCAATCCCTATGCTGCTGCTTTTCACAGCCCCCAAGCTAGGCTTGTGGGGGACCCTGGGGCCTCTCAACCTGCACCCCATTACAACTGGATATGCTTTTTTTTAACCAGTTTTTCTGAAAATTCCCTAAAGAACACCTGTCCACTTAACCTGCATGGTCCTACACTCAACTGAAGTTAGAGACCTAGTCATAACCATCTATGAAGCTATCTCCCCGACATAAATGCTCAGAAGTATGCTTTAACATTCTAGAATCTTCAGGAACTCCATTTTTGATAGTTTGTAAAAAGACTCAATACCAGAATATACACTGGCATTGCCTTTCTCTGAAAAACCACTTTGTTCTTTAACACGTTCCTGATTTTTTTCTCTTTCCCTTTCTACCTTTCCATTTCCCTCTCTCCCTCCCTCTCTCTCTGTCCTTTCTTTCTCTCCATTTCCTCCATCCTTTTTATCTCTTTTTTCCCCTCCTCATCACATATAATTTGTGGTGAATCAGTGTGTTTTTACCTACTTAACAAGGCTTATATTCAACTGAACTGAAATTAATTTTTATGTAAAATTCTCCCAACAGACATGGTTTCTTAAAAATCAAGATATATTGCATTAATACCATTTCTTCTGACAATGATCTTCTAATTCTATCAAAAAAGTAATCAGGTTTCCTTTGAATGATTTATTCTCTATAGAGCCAGCCTGCTTACGGCTCAGGGCTCTGTGATCACTGAGGCACTACAAGATTTCCTGATTCTTTATATTTGTTATGGTACTTTGCTGAACCATGAATTTCTATGAAAAGTTGAGGAGGTGGTGATTGGATTTCTTTTCTATTTGGAACTCCTAATTCTCCTAGTGGCTGGCTTTGCATACATTTTCCAAAGTCTCTCTAAAATCCATTCAACTAAAAATGGATGAAAATAAAACAGAACAACAAAACCACACATTAAATGCATCAATGCCTCTTCCTTACTTTTGCATAAGAATTAATAAGCCAATGAATTCTCACTTTCCAACCTTTCCTAACAGCCACAAATGCCCTTATTTACTGCTTTCTGCACACTGAAATATTGTCTTGGTTTCTGCTGATGCCTGTGCACCAGGTGTGGGAGATTTGCTTGGAACCAACTGTCCAGGCTTGGCATAAATTCTGAAGCTTAATTGCTTCATCAGTGAAATGGGAAGACCGATTTCTCAAAATCTGATTCACAGAGTTATTTGGAATGAATCAATGGAAATGTCTCCCACCATTTGTTAAGCCACACTTCTCTTGTTGGATGCGCATAGAAATGTCATACATTCTGTAGAAGAAATTTCAAAATTTAAAAGACATTAAATATCATGACATAAAATAGAATGTGTGTGTAACTACTCTTTCTCCAGAAGTTTTTGTGTACCAACTTCTCTTGGAAATCACAAAACTAAAGGTTTCAAAAACATCTTATAAATTGATGAGTGGCCTATCAATACAAATGTCAAATATATAGTTACAAAAAGTTTGTGGTTATAGAGCTTATTACTGCCATTTAAAAGCTAAGAAATTCAAGATTATATTATAATAAACAGCAGATCTAATAGCCAAACCCTACTTCCCTGACCGTAACTTTATCAATATTCCTAGTCCTCAGAATATTTAGCATTATTTGTCTACACATACCACATAGAATCTTGAGCCAGAACATAAATTTCAATTTATATTTTTGTTTCTACTGTAGAATATAATGTATCTCCTAAGTAGATTGTAAACTTTTGAAAGGAGAACACATCTCTGTTTTTTTCTCCTCTAGTTCTAACTTCCTATTGAATAGGGTTTTGCTCTTCAACAACCTGTCTTAGGGTTGTGTTGTTGTTGTTGTTATTTAAATATATGCTGGGCACGGTTTTCCCTCCCCTAAACTCTCATATCATGATTACTGCCTGAGTTACTCATCCTCCCAGATATGCAGACAGAAACCTCTGTCTCTTATGCTAAGTGAAATAAGCCAGGTGGTGAAAGACAGGCACCATATGATCTCACCTTTAACAGGAACCTAACCAACAAAACAAACAAGCAAGCAAAACACAACCAGAGACCTTGAAATTAAGAAAAATCTGACAGTAAGAAGAGGGGAGGTGGGAAGGGATAATGGGGGGAAAAGGGGGAAGGGTTTTAAGGAATAAGTATAAAGGACACGTGGACAAAACCAAGGGGGGGGGAGGGTGGAATCAAGGGAAGGATGTAGGGATAGCTGGGGTTGGGGGTAGTGGTGGGGAGGTAAATGCAGACAACTGTACTTGAAAAACAATAAAACAATTTTAAAAAAGAAACCTATATCTCTTTAAATGCTGATTTTTCATAGGATGTCCAGGGCAGGAAATTAAATTCCCTGTCTAAACCCCTCGCAGATCACACTGGTGAGAGAAGTGTTTCGGGCCAGGCTGATGTAACTTTAACACTGGTCTCTTGGTGCATCAAGAAGAAACAATGCTTTCAGTGCCTCTGGCAGATGGCAACTTCACATTCATTGACACTTAAAAATCAACAAAATCAACACCACAAAGTCCCTTAGAAACATAATACAATTGTTAGTTCTTATGGCCTCTATTTCTCTTTCAAATATTAAAGCGTTAGTTGTTCATTTCCATCTGCCACCTCACATAGTAAAGCTATGTGGTTCTTCCATTTCTTTTTTTTATTGTGGTTATTTCTTGTGCTCCCATTTCCTTGGCATGGGTTAAAGTGAGAACTACTTTTCTTCATCCTTTTGGGGTCATGCCAACAGATTTAAATAGAAAATGTCTCTTCAGACTCATAGATGGAGGTCAGATGACAGTGGGGTGGGGAGAGGTTAGAGAGAAGATGAACTGAGCAAAAAGGGAAAAAGACTCCTGGACACAGACAATGGGGTGGTGATTGCTGGGGGTGGGATAGGGATAAGGGGACTACATGGTAATGGAAAAAAACATAATAAAAATTACATATTATAAAAAAAAACAAAATGTCTCTCTACCAAGGGAGTGCAAGTAGGTTTCAAATGATTATTAAATTAACTTTGAAATAAGTACAATATAATATGATCATTATCATTCTTTTCCACTTACAAAGTGCTGTTTATTTTACAGCATTCTTTCAAATGAATTATTTTGCTTTGTTTTTTGTATGACTCCAGAGAGGTCAACAGAGACCCATAACATGGGCAAGAAAATCAAGTTGTAAATAAGATTAATGAATTAAACCACTCATGAAGTTAAAAGGGAAAGAGCCAGGGCACAAATTTTTAGCAGTATGGAAAGAAACTAATATTTTATGAGTACATATTTCATGCCATTTTACTTAGGCCTCATAATTCAGCCCCCAAATTCACATTTTCCACCTAATCTATTCGTGAACCTCTCAGCTTTCCTGCATTATGCCTCTGCTTCCCAATACCAATACCACCAACATGGAGATATGACAATGATTCCAGGCCATAGGTTATTAACAGCAAAAATGTTGCCAACATTTGAAAAAGTCAAAGCCCTGGCTGGCGTAGCTCAGTGGATTGAGTGCAGGCTGTGAACCAAAGTGTCACAGGTTCGATTCCCAGTCAGGGTACATGCCTGGGTTGCAGGCCATGACCCCCAGCAACCACACATTGATGTTTCTCTCTATCTCCCTCCCTTCCCTCTCTAAAAATAAATAAATAAAATCCTTTTAAAATAAAAAAAAAAGTTATAAGTTCCCCCAAATATAGATATAGGGATCATCTAGAAAAAAAAAAGAAACAAGGTTAATGGAAGCTTTGGAACTCTGTCCCTTTGGCCAGGCCAAACTACTTTCCCCAGAATTCTCTTTCTCCTGTGTCTCGGGGTAGGATGTACCACTAAGGACGTTATCACTTGAGATTTGGCGAGCAGCAATGAAGCAGCAGCCATTTGGGTTTTATGCTCTAACAGAGGCTTGAACAGGTACTTCTGTAGCTCAAACAGGTTATTGCTCATCTGTTGGTTTACCTTGTTGGTGAGAAGCAGTAGGCTGGCCTTCAACTGTTCTACCTTTTCCTGGATCCTCCCACTGCGTTCAGGGCCAGGTGTGTATTTAGCTCTGTGATAAAGGAACTGTTAACAGTTCCTGCAGACACCACTTGTCATGGTTGGCAGAATCGAAAACTGGCCTGGGGATTCCATCTCAGAAATTCTAGCTCACCCTTGCTTTCCTCCCTTAACATCTATTTTTATCTTCCTGGAGCAGCAGCCTTATAGATACTGTTTAACCAGTGCCACCTTTGGGCAAAGTCAAATCCCTGTACCAATCTATCCTTGTAGTTTAGCTGCCTTGATTGAACCCTACCTGACACATATTTTGTCTCTGAGAAAGATTCTAAAGGAATGATATCTTAATATGGGTTTTCTGGGCTGTTCTGGTTTACCTGGTTTGTTCTGATTAGATTTAAAAGGTCCCAATCACTCCCATTTCTAGTGTTAAGGAGACACTAGTAGTTCATGTCATGTAGAGGGAAAAGCATTATGCAAATTATCACCTGCAGATACCTGTAATCAAATATCTATAGAAAACAAGCCACAGAGTGACTAAGTAGTTGCTGCCATTGAATGTTTTATTCAAAATAAGGCACCTGATGGGGTTGATTGGTTGGTTCTAAATTTGCTGGAAACATAGGGGAAGAAAATGATGAACATACAACTTTAACTTACCAGCTAAGGTCTGCATAACAGACCTGAAATTGTCTCCATCTGTCCTAAAGGAAACCATCATCTTTTGTGACCACGAGCCCTGTATTTCTGAAAATCAAACCCAAAGTCTCATCCTGCAAGAGGCTGAATTGTGATACAAACTGTGTCCCCAAACTCCTGGAGATCTCTATTACTCAAGATTGGGCATTGATTGGGAGGGAATAAGAGCCTGCCATTGGCAATGGGACATGGGTGCCTTCCAGTAAAGCTGGGAATGTTGGACCCTTGAATTCCAGGAAGTCTCCTGCAGTGGGAGAGCAGCAACTCTCCCACTCCTGCCTGAAGACATTGGTTTCACCTCATCTGGAGAAACTGCAATGGCCTGTGAGGAACTGCTGAGCCTTATCAGGAACTATCCTCATCACATCTCTTTGCCTCCTAATCTATAAATACACTCCAGTCCCATCAAGCCTCAAACAGTAAAAACAATGCCTGACCTTACAACAGCTATGATGCATACCAAATTGCTGATTTTGCCGACAATGATCCCATTGGCCTAGAAGTTAGACAATCCCAGCTGGCCACTTCGAGATTCTCATGCTAGTGAATCAACAAGCGAAGACTGAGGGGACTGTAGAGGCTGGGGTGATGAATCCTGACAATCAAGGAGAGTCTAATATGCTATTATATAAAGGGTGTCAGGAGGAATGCACTTGGAATGCAGGAGAACCCTGAGTTACCTCTTAGTCGTCCCAGGTCTGTGAATGAAGTCAAACACAGTCTATACTAACTCAGTGCCATCAAGTGGCCCTGACACCTGAGGAGTAAAGGTCTGAATCAGCCAGCTAGCCAGGAAACCGCAACAAACTGAAGTACGCCCTGAAGTCAGAGAAAACCGGGAATGGGGAGTGAAAGACGGCAGTTATAAATAATGGATATGACCACATAACCATTTACAAAGATGAGGGCTACAGCAGCTATGAATATCATATCTTGATTTTGATATGAGTATCTCTGTGGGTGTAATGTAAATTTTTTTTGTCTAATAATTTAAGCTACGGGATGTCAAAGGGAGAGGGTGAGTCAGCTAGAAGAACAATGACTATCACCCAAAGCTGGCCTTTGTATCCTTTTTGGGGGAAAGGGTTGACAAAGGTTAACATAGCAAATAGTTGCCTTAAAGTAATACAATGTAATACAATGTAAAATAATATGACTTGGTAAATTTTCTAACTTGAAAAGATTGGGCTGTGGTAGCTTTGTGATGAGTCAACTTGGCCAGGCAAAACTGTTTCCCAGAATTTTCTTCTTTGTATATTTCCAGTTAGAGTGGCCCAGAAGAGACATTTCTTTACAAGATTTGGAGGGCAGAAGTGAGGCAGCAGCCATTTTACAGTTTACGATAGAAAGTTAAGCAGCCGCTTTTGTAGTTCACACACCTTATCACTTAGGTACTGGCTCATGTCGCTAGCAGGGGCAGCAGGTGGGTCTGAAACTGCTCCCCCTTCTCCTGGACACTGCTGCAGCTTCCCTGACTCCTGGGCCAGTAGCACTGGGCACCACAATGGGTGCAGCTCCTTCTGCAGAGCACCCACTTGATCGAGGTGGGAAGCAGTGAGAATTGACAACAGCTCCCAGCTCATTGGTTCCAGCTCATGCTTCTGGATCCAGCTTGAGTTCATTGTTCTAGCTCATGCTCCCAGCTTGACCTGACTCTCCCTGACGACCATATATTCTCCCTAGTCAACTGCCTCCCTTGCAGACTTAAAGTTTCAGCATTGGATGTGAAAAAGTGTTTAAGCTGACCCCTTAGTCACACAGAAGGTCATATCCCTGTAAACAAATTCCTTAACATGCATTCACTTCTCTGATTGAGCTCTGACTGAGGCAGGCCTTCTAATGAACTTATGGCCATATCCTTTGTTTTGATTTTCCTCACCTGGTGCTTCTTTGGTAGTAGAAATAATATCTCACTATTATTAAAATAGTAGTTAACATTAATATAATAATGTTATGTAATTAGTACTGAGTCTTAGTACCCAATTCTGTAACATGGGGATAATTTTCTCTATGGAAGGACCCAATATGAAAACAGAAATTATAAATATAAAATGTACTATATCTGGTAAGAGCTCAATAATGATAGCTATCTTTTTGCAAGTAAGAAATGAGAGTCTCTTTAATAGTTAATAGTTCTAAAAGTCTCTTACCATGCATTTGATTTTCTAACACTTGTGAAAGGAAAGTGGCACAGGTAAGCACCATCATCGGCATTATTATGGTTCTTGTTATTGTTGCCATTTTACAGGTGACTATAACAGTATCTTCAAGGGCTCACATGATAGTTGGCCAAGGGCCTTTGACTCCAAGGGGCAGAGACAGAACTTCTTAAACTCTCACAAAATGCTCTTCCTACACTTAATGCAAATCCCTTCTTTGTTTTGATGCTTGAAAATGCAGAAAGCTGAAACAAATGTGTTGATTCTCTTTCTCTTCCATCTGCCATGCATCCTAATGCTCTTGGCTTTGATGTGTCGTTTTGGTCACATTTGATATCACTGTGCAACATCTTTTCTCTGTCAAGTCTTGGCTTCAAACACTCCACTGCCAGTTCGACTTGTGAAAAGTTGGAGGGAACACATTTTAAGCATTCCACCGGCACTCTGCTGCAAAGAAAACCACTATTTCTAATGAGCATTTGAGAGTGCAGTGGATTGCAGAAACTGTTTTCTAAGATCTGTCACAAGTGATTTAGTTTTATTAGTTTTAATGGCCCTCAGCTACAAGCATGGGATATAAGTGAAAATTAAGATATTTTTCATGAGATGAAAATAGATTTCAATCAAAGAAAGTGTTTTTATTCCCCACCTCTTCCCATTTGCTCATTTATATTATTTATTTATTTATTTTTCTTCGGCAGATGGTTTTGGTTAAAAGGAAACCACTGTAAGAGGTGAGAACACAGGGATATTCTCCCATGAGAACAAAGCTCTCCTTTTAACGGAAACCTCTCTGTTAATTGTATATGAGCTGGTTGGTTTGGCAAGCTCAAGGGCAGAATAGCACAGAAAGGCGCTAATGTGTTAAATTGGAATTTTACCCTGGGTAGAAACAGGGGTGAATATTTTTATTCATAACTAAAGCTTTTGTCTTCCATGATAGCAGGCACAGAAACAACCAGGAAACTCACAGATTGCTTCTAATTCATAAAGCTTCTCACTCGCGGCTTCTGCTTTCGTACACTGTAGCTTTTCTCCAGGAGTTTCACTTTTCCTCTCCTCTCCTCTCGCGCATCACTCACTGAAAAGTGCTGTAGCCTGAACAGGCCTATATATTTTATTCTATATAAACAAGCTAAGTGCATTTCTTAAGTGGCTGAATGGTTTGGGCAGTGCATCCTCATCACTCATTTGTGAGTAAGGTGGGTTGGCGGATGGGGTGGGTGATGGATGTGAGATTTTCTGTCACAACAGCTGTGTTCTAGCATTTCTTCATCCTCTACGCCAAGGCAAGTATGGGGTTCGAATGAGAGCCAGCAAGATTCTGAATGAGGAGACCTGGAGTATGCACTGCCGCTGCCATCCATTCACTACCTTCGTAACCTCCAGCAACTCATGTCAATTTCCTGTGGCATTCTTCCCATATTTGCCGAGTACAGATCTCAGAAAGCATAGACCAGGGTTACACGTGTGAAGCAAACAAACAAGCGAAAACATCCTTGCCTTCAAGGAGATTACTATCAAGTATAGGAAGATAACTGTTAAGCAATAGATTTAACACTGCATTAAATCACATTGTATACTGGAAGGTAATAACTATTGTGTTGTAGAAGTTGCTAGGGCTGTAACAAAGTACCAAAGATAAGGTGGCTTAAATAATACAAATTTCTTTTCTTGTAATCCTGGAGTTTAGAAGTCTGAGATCAAAGTATTAGCAGGGCTGGGTTCTTCCCAGGCTTTGTTCCTCGGCCTATGGGTGGCTGCCTTCTCCCTGTGTCCTCACAGGGTCTTCCTTCTGGGCCTTTCTGTGTCCTCACCTCTCCTCCCAAGGACCCCAGTCATCATGAGCTGGGGGCCTACCCAAATGGTCTCATCTTAATTTATTTACCCCTCTGAACACCCTGTCTCTGAATACAGTCACATTCTGAGGCACCAGGGATTAGGGCTTCAATATACGAATTTGGGGAGGGGGGTGCAGTTCAGGCCCTAGCAATTGTTATGAAAAGAAAAAAAGTTTGTGAGGAGAAAAGAGAATGTGGGCAAGTGGTTCCACATTGATGGGGATTTTGAGGGCAGGCTTGACTGAAATAATGCCATATGCACCAGCTGAGAAGGAGCCAGAGTGTGGCCACTGTAGACAGTAGGTAGGAGTACAATTCACCAAAGGGAACACTTCATCCAAAGCCCATGAGGCAGAAAAATCCAGGATGCCTGAAGGTCAGTGGGGTGGCCAGGATGGCTATAAGAGAGAATGGAGATGTGGCCATTGACAGAGCAGGAACACAGTACCTTTGAGGGTAGGATGGTTGGTTGAAAGAAACTGAGCTTTCACTTTGAAAGGATTGAAGAACCAAAGGAAGTTCTAAGCAGAACTGCTCTGATCAAACTCACTCACTCATCTGCTATTTTGAGACTAGATTACAGGCCAGAATTATTCAACATCAGCACCATTGCCTGACATTGGCCAGGCAATTCTTTGTTGTAGGAGACCCTCCTATGCATTGTAGGCTGTTTAGCATCATCCCTGGCTTCTACACACTAGATGCCTGCAGACAACTGTCCCCTGGGGAAGAAAAACTCACTCTTGTTTGAGAACCACTGTTGTAGGTGAAACAGAAGAAAAACTCAAAGACCAACTTGGAAGTCATTGCAATAATCCTGGCTAGAAATAATTATCACTTGGGTCACAACTGTAGCATTTTGGGTATTTTGAAGGTGAAGCCAACCCAGTTTGAAAGTCACCCACAGAATGGAGGTGTGGTATGAGACAGGATTAAGACGGCCCTGAAGCATATGCCCTGAGCCATGACCAGAATGGATTTACCTCACACTCAAACAGGGAAGACTGTGGTAAGACAGGCTCGGATAGGAACAGAGACCCTTCATTCAAGGGAATGGGAGGGAAAGCTACGCATGCGGATAGCAACAATGAAAACTAGGTAGATGAAGCATGTGAGTTTGTGAAAACTTCTCATTTATTTTTCTTTGTGATGTAGGAAGGAAGGTCATCATCACCTGAGAGTAAGAATGAGACAGGGGGTGTTGAAGGTTTAGGATAAAAGACAAGAGGTGGAATAGAATTCTAGGAGAGTATTTTTTTAATACAGTATACTATTATAATTCTGAACACATGGATTACAATAACCTTAGTAAATGTTAAGGGTTACTTCTAATGACATAATTAACATTTGTGTGATTATTAAACCAATAAACCTAGAGCCAATATGATTTTTAATTTATTTTCTACTGTTCTGAACTAAATACACTGTGTGTGTGTGCAATAGCCAAAACAGACTCTGTTCCTCTGGAAATGTATTTACTTGTTTAGGGAGAACCAGTGGGTTAGATGAGGGCAAAACCATGCTTAAGGCTATTGTCTCAGATCTCATGAATACTCAGAATTGAGTACTCAGAACTATCTCCAAGGAACAAATCATCAAATCTGGAGAATCATTGGTTTCCAATAATCTGAGAGAGAACTGCATTTGAGTCAGATTCATGTCAGTGATCTCCCCACCCTCCTCACTGAGTTTCCATTACTATTGATTAGCAAAGATAACTTACTTCATTGCATGCTTCTGAAAATTCTGAGCTCCACTTAGATCACACTCTTCTTTGGTCACAAGATCATTCTTCACTAGCTTTCTTTCTGGTGCTCAGGAATACCAACCACTTTCCACACCAAGGTTGTACAGTATGCTCATTGCTGAAACTGCCACTTATCCAAAAACACTTGTCTAACAATACCTATGTTCCAGGAACTGCCTAGTCTACATTATAAATATTAACTTATTTAATCTTCACTGGCCAATAGAATTATTCACTAGTCATAGTTAAGTGAGGTGTTACTTTTTGGCAAGGAAATTTAAGGAAAAAAATTTCTTTTATTGTTTCTTTTCCTTCAACCTGTTGAAATTAGAGTGTTCTGAGGTCTTATGTGGTGATATAGCCAAAAGATAGAAGGAGGTTGTATCTCAAAATCAATACATGGAGGAAAGCTAACCAAGAATAACTGTACTGGGTCATTACACGAAAGTGATGAGTTTCTATTTCATTAAACCTCTAAAATTTTGGCATTTATTTGTTACAGCAACTAGGATTACCAATATAAAGTTCTTCACATGGGTGACTCTTGTAAAGGTGTCTGCTTAAATGTCACCCCCTTATAGAAAGAAGCCTTCACTGGACACTCAACACAAGTTAGATCTCCCATCTCGCAGTTACTCGGTATCTCTTTTATTACATCTCAGAAGTTTTTAATTACCTGGTGTCCACTACCACTGACACAACACAACTTCTGTGTTGGTTAAAACGTTGTCCAATGTGCTGACTGCAGTAGCCCCTTGTGTCTAGAATATTGTAGGGAACATAAGATGTGTTTAATAAATAGTTCTTAAAAGAAGAATTACTTACAATTCTCTACCTGTGTGTTCTAGATACATTTACAATGAAATCATGAGTTGAATATTCTGTGTATACTGTCTGTCAATAACCTTTGCATGTGTGTGCCTGAATTGCCCATTTCCATCCTTTTTCTCCTACTCAAGCTCCTTTACTCAATATCTTCCTTGTGGAGAAATAGCTGAAAATTAACTTGAATATTCACTAGCAGTATTCCATTGCTCATGGGAAATCTGAGGGCCAATGAAGTATAGACATTTGCTGTATAAGGTCTGCCATTCACTGAGCTTTCACATACATTATTTTATTGCATATGCATGGCCAGTTGTGTATATAGAATGTATATATAACTGTCCCAGTTTGCAATAAAAAAAACCCCTGAAGCTCAAAAAGCCTAAGTTCATATGACTTCCAACTGCCACTTTTTCCCTTGAGTCTCTAGGGTCCTTCCTTGTGCCTAAATTATGTGATGGTTGGCCATATGTTTGGGAAACATATCTATTCAGAGGATCCCAACCCCTCTGTGGTTTCCTTGCTTCTAAAGAATTTAATTTATCTCAGGCTCTGCCTTCTGACACTTTAAGCTCATAAGAATTTAGCTTTCTGTCTTGACTATTTAAAAATTTCCCTTTATTATTAGTGCTCCACAGATTAATTGTTATTTGGTGTAATTTTCTTTGCATTTCCCCTCTTTCATGTCTGTTGGTCTACTTGAATATGTGATTTTATATTTTTTCATTACATTTGGAAATTTTTGGCTATTTTTTTTTCCTTTGCTCCCATCTTATCCCTGTATTCCAGTTACACTGTTATTAAACTTCTTGGTGTTGTCCCAGAGGTTACTAAGTTTCTCTCAATTTGCTTCAGTCATTTTTCTCTTTATAGTGTGCATGGTTTTAATTGTAATATCATTATGTTTCTTTATCTTTTCTTCCACAATGTCTAACCTACTATCTAGATCATCAAGTAAACTTTTATATTTCAGGTATATGTATCAAATCTAGATGATTCTCCCCTGGTCTTTTAAAAATAGTTTTATCTTCATACAATGCAACACTAAAAAACAAACAAACAATCCAATTAAAAAATGGGCAGAGGGCCTGAATAGAAACTTTCCCAAAGAGGACATGCAGATAGCCAATAAACATATGAAAAGATGCTTAGGTCACTAATTATCAGAGAAATGTAAGTTAAAACCACAGTGAGATATCACCTCACACCTCTCAGATAGCTATCATCAGCAAATCAACAACAAGTGTTGGTGAGGATGGGGAAGAAAGGGAACCCTCATGCACTATTGGTGAGAATGCAGATTGCTGCAGCCAATGTGGAAAACAGTATGGAGTTTCTTCAAAAAAATTCAAAATGCAACTGCATTATGATCCAGTGATTCTGCTTCTGGGAATATTTCTGAAGAAATTCAAAACACTAATTTAAAAGAATATATACACTCATGTGTTCACTGAGGTGTTATTTACAATAGTCCAAGTGCCCATCAGCAGAGGAGTGGATAAAAACCTTCATACATTTACATAATGAAATATTAATCGGCCATAAAGAATGACATTTTATCATTTGTGGCAGCATGGACGTTAAGTGAAATAAGTTAGACAGAGAAAGACCAATACCATATTTCACTCATATTTCAGTGTATGTGAAATTTAAGGAAAGAATAAATGAACAAATAAAACAGAAACAGATTCATAGATACAGAGAACAGGCTGATGGTTGCCACAGGGGAAAGGGGTTGTGGAACTAGGTGAGCAGGGGAAGGAATTAAAAAGTATAAATTGGTAGTTATGAAACAGTCATGGAGATGTGCAGCATGGCATAGGGAATATACTGTATTTTGTCATGTATAATGTGCTCCCATGTATAATGAACACCATGCACACCCATGCTTTAGGTCCAAATTTTCAGGAAAAAAAATCTTTTGTCTTAATTTTTTAATTCAATTTTTAGTTATTTATATTTAGATACTTGTTTTTTATATTATAAAGGAATTTTAGCATTTATTTTTTAACATATGGTACAAGAAGTTTTATATAACAAATAGTTATAAAACACAAGAACAGATACAAGGTATTTCAGGTACTACCCATGTATATAATGAGCAGCCTCATTTTTGCCTCAAAAATCTTGTCAAAAAGGTGTGCATTATACATGGCACAATACAGTAGTCAAAAGTATTTTAATAACTATGTATGGTACCAGCTTGGTATTGAAAGTACTGGGGGAAATATAAAGTATATAATTGTCTAACCACTATGTTGTACACCTGAAACCAACACAAAACCAAATTGAATGCAAACTGTAGTTTAAAACTTTAAGCTAAAAAATTATTTTCCACTTTCCTTGGGTTTATTTGTTCCTTTAAATTCTTTACTATATTTTAATACCCGTTTGAAAGTCCTTGCAGCTAATCCCATCACCACCAACAGCTCTTACGTTTCTGCAGATGGATTTTTGTTGAATTTTGTTGTATTCTTCTAACAAATTTTGACTTTGCAAGTGCCATGTAATTTATTTTAAATGCCCTTGATCTCTTAAAACTTGGCTTTAATTTTTGTTAGGTATGTTTAACTAATGTAGCCTTTATTCCAAGGTAGTTTTAGTCTTTCTGTGTACCGAATGGAGTACTCTAGGTGTTCAAAATGTCCCTTCTTTTTGTTTAAAGAGAGCTTGACTGACTCCCCATTGTTTGTGAACTCCAGTTCTTCAACCGATGAACAGTTGTTCTAATACAAAGAAGTGTTCTTTGCCCCTAGATTCTAACCCTACACATGCAGTTTGGTGTTTAGCCAGATTTAAAGGATCTTTAATGCAAATGTTTGAGCACTCTCCACTTTAACATTTGCCCCACATATTCCAGCCACTTCAGCTTCCCCAGATTCAGATGTAGTCTTTTCAACTCAACAAAACTATCATATTACATCATACTGGGTATGCCTTTCCTATGCTGGGGTTGGGTAAGTGACTTTAGGTTGGGAAAAAAAAAAAAACACTAGCACAATCATTTAGCTTACTTTGAGCTTCTCTTCTTTCAAAGATCAGAATTCTGTACTTTTGGTTGCCTAATGTCTGAAAAGAGTCCTTAGATACACTTTGTCCTCTTTCTTATTTTTGCTGTAGGAGGCTTAGCCCAGGACCCGCTACACTGTAGTGGCTAGAAGGAGAATCACCAGTGTGTGTGTGTGTGTGTGTGTGTGTGTATTTAAAATGTATATATATATATATATATATATTTTATATATATATATATATTTTTAAAGATTTTATTTATTTATTTTTTAGAGAGGGAAGGGAAGGAGAAAGAGAGAGAAACATCAATGTGTGGTTGCTGGGGGTCATGGCCTGCAACCCAGGCATGTACCCTGATTGGGAATCAAACCTGCGAGACTCTGGTTCGCAGCCCATGCTCAATTCACTGAGCTACACCAGCCAGGGCTCACCAGTATATATTTTTAAGGTTATGTAGTTGCCTTGAATATCTTCTTCAGGTGAATGTAAGGCTTAAACAATAACAGAGTAGCCTGGATTCGCTTTCCACTTGGTATTCTATAAGAGCCCAGAATCCTTAGTAAAACAGAAAATACTCAAATATTGAGGTCCTCTGCCTCCCCACAGATACTTCAGGAAACCAACCTACAAAGCACAACTGGGAAGTGTTTGGATGATAAGCAGTTAGTTTGCATCAGTATTTAGAATTTTAGAAAACATCTATCTTAGTATTTCTTTTTGCAGCCAAGTAGTCTACTTACTTAATCAATGTCTTCATGTTTTCAGTTTATTATTTAAAAGCTTGTAAAAAGTTAAAGTATGCAAGTATTTTCCTTTCAAATGCAATCACTAGGGTGATACTTCAAGAATCCATTGCATTTGATAGAATGACAGAAAGTAAAATTAATGTCTTTCTCTATAGTTTTCTTGAAAGGAGAGATATAATTTCATTATTTTACTTGGACCATCAATACATTCATTTTTTTCTTTTCATTTTAGGTTTATTCAAATTAACATTATCAGTAATAAATAAGTTAGATTTTTAAAATTTTCCAGAGGGTGTTATGTCTATAAAAATTACAGATAAGTAAACTTATGTTTCTCTGAAATGGTTTTTATCTATCTTAGTGGTGTTTGAAACTAAGCCAATGTTTTTAAAACAAAACAAAGCAATCTTAAAAACCAAAGTGTTCCCATATGACTTCAGTGGGAGTCATTCAAACAATATCCGCTACCATTCTGAGAAATAGTCAAGATTAAGATCTGACTTTGTATTGAAATTGCTGTATTATTTCAGGTTAATTGTTTAACCTTCAAGGGTTTCATCTTTTGAAATGAAGGCCTCACAGATAAAGATTTAGTAACACAGTAAGGAAAATCACAAAGTGTAATATAATAGGCGGGGGTCACCACTTGTTTTAGTATGGTTTTCCCAGAAGCAGACCCTGAGATAACTCTCTCCCCACAAGTGCTTTCCTGAGGAAATACTCCCAGGAAAACCTAGGAAGGGAGTGTGAGTTTCAGACAGGGCAGGAAAGAATGTCATAAGACCAAGCGATTTCAAGCAAGAATCTGTTGAGGAAACTCTAGCTTTAATTTATTATCTGAATCTGTGTACTTGCAACCAAGGAGCTGGGCTGTGAAATCCCTGCACGAGGGATTGGCTAAGAGCCATCACAGGCAGATGGAAACTCCAGAGCACTTCTGAGTACCTGTGCTTCCCAGCCAAGTGCGGTGATAACCCACCAGCCCCCTCAAAAGTGAGTCACAGGTGCACTCTGTCAGAAGCAAACCGTACAGAAGCCAGGACAGAGCGCAGTACCTGTGCAAAGGATCCAAGGAAGTCTCCACAGATCAGACAATGTCCGCTCTGTCACATTTGATTCTTTGCTTATTTCAGATCATCAACTCCTTCATATTGTCATTTTTGTAGCACCCTTATTTAGCATTTAATGTTCTTCAATATTTATTATGTATTTTGATAATGAGAATAAAGATTTACTCCTACTTGTGGAAATTTGGAATAAAACCCAGAAAACTGTTTACATAAAAAGAAAAGTTTGTGGAGATTCCAAGTAACCAAGTGTATCTCCTAATAATAAACTCATGGCAATTTCTCTCTTTCCTAATACAGCAGCATGATATACACACAAACACACAAATATGTATTTACTGTCATGGTTTGTTTATATATTTATGTTATATAAAGGTATATTATATAATTTAAATTATAATACATATAAAGTAGGTATTCCCAGACATAAAATTAAGTTAAAAATGCACAATTACTAATTACATCTCATACATCAAATATATGATGTTTCACTCCTATTTTTTTTATGTTTTTTAAAATTGTTGTACAGTTACAGTTGTCCCACCATCCCCCCCCATTGTTCTCCCCTGCCCCGCCCCCTACCCCAGCTCTCACAGTCAACCCCACCCTTTGATCAACTGTTTTACCATACCCAAACAGATGGAATTGCTACATGTTTTCTTTCATTATTTAGAGTTATTGATCGTTTGTGAATTCTATGGATTCCATGTGGGAATGTCATTATTTTCATTAGTTGTCCTTTTAAAATCCAAATGTAAAGCACATAGGAGAAGAAATAGATGTAAGTTTTCCAGTCATTAGTTAAATCTCTAGTTTATCATCCTTTTTTAATACAGGAAGGATAAGCTGTTAATAAGTTTTTATCTCAATCCAAAATTCCATCACATTTAATGAAAAGAAGGGTCATTCTTCACTTTTACATCATTCATAAGACTTTCATAAGTAGTCTTTTATTTATTTTCCCATGTGTCCAGCAAAATGTGTAAAGTACCACAGAGTCTTTCTTTTCTTTACAAGTCCTACAATACTTTTCTTCACTTACCTGAAACACCATCCATGGAAGTAGAATGATTATTCAAAACCAAAGTCTGGCAGACTCCAATCCCACTGCAATCCCTAGCTAGTTCATCTGAAGGTGCAAAGTGTATCAAGGTAAGGAAATTACTGAATATACAAGAAGGACTCTATTCAATTCTGATGTCATTTCACAACTTTTTAAACTAAAAGAGCAAGTTATAATATAGGTATAAAGTCAGTAGTCTTGGCATCAGAATACTGAGTCCCCATCTCAGTGTCAGTCATTCACAAGTGATACAACTTCAGCCAATTGTCCTTAATCTAACTAGTCTGCAAGATGAGGGTAGATATTGTCACTGAAGATGGCTGGAAAGGTGAATGAACTACCAAAGAAGAAGCATGCCTATAATCTAAAATGCATGCTAAGCATGTAATATAACAAATGTATGTGATGGTGTGATTACATCTAATTTATAGATTCCATATTGACAGTCCCAGTATTAGGTGATCATGTTAAAAATTAAAAATAATGTTCTCGCTTTTCTCCAACATTAACTCATACCCAATATTGGGATCTATGAAGACTAATAAAAACAAGATTAAATCTTTTTTAAAATGATAAAATGGTCTCAGTTTGATTAGCAAATAATGGAAAAGCCTATGGTGTGTCTGTGTGTGTGCGAGAGGGAGAGAGCTGTCAATTAAGTCTTTGAATTTCATAAAATGTCACTTCTCCTTTTAAATCTGGCTATTAATTCCTCATTCCTAATAGGATGAGGATAATTAAAATATCCCAATAAATGTTGTTACTGTATTTTTAAAACAGATGGAAATTAAATCAAGCGAAAAGCTTAAAAGATAATTTGTTCTAGTAAGATTTAATGTCAAGGTTCACACACCAAAAGGTCAGGATAAAGTTTGTGCAGTCTTTTGGATTTCTTAGCAACCTGTGTGCTCAAATCGGTTAAATTTGTGTATCAGTCACTTAATGGTCTCTTAGTTTAAAAACAAAATTCATTCAAAACTTCATGATTTCAAGTTGCTACAGCCAGTTTGTAGAAACCAAAATAGTTACTTGCAAGCTGTGTAAATAATGTCTTATCAAACCAAGTAACAGCAGAAAAAAAACATTGGAGAAAAATGCACAAGATATTAAAAAGAGACCAAATATTATGACTCACCAGCTTTATGGATCTTGGACAAAGTAAATCCATTCCAGCACTGTTTCTCCATCTGAAAGATAAAATAAGTGGCCTTAGTTATATATAAGTCAATTTCTAAATTTAATTATCTTTAGAGAAACATGTCATGGCCTGTATACACATAATTAAAGCTTATTCTTTATGTGATTTAAAAAGCATGAAAAATATTTTCTTTTTTTTTTTGGTTCTTCCTCATCATCTATCTTCAGCATTATTATTCAGAGGTTAATCTTTTATGTACTACATTTAGTTTATATAAAATCAATGAGCATTTTACCAGGTAAAGCTAATTTTTAATCATTGTCATATCCAAAAGAGTAGAATTTCAGGTAATGACAGATGGGAGCATAGAAGAGAGAATACCTTTGAGGAGAGTAGGCTTTTGATGGGGAAATGCTGGCAGATTGTAAAAACTCATGTGGTGACTTTAGACCTTCACAGAATAACTAGGACTAACAACTATAAAGCTCTAAAAATATATATAATGTGACAGTCTTGAGATGTTGCTAACACACTGTACATGCCTGTGATCCACGAGAAAAGGGTCCCTGGGATAGCCCCAGCTGTGTGCAGCAGGAAATTTCCAGATTGTGGTACACGTGGAGGTAACACAGATAGATTGTTACGCACCTGCTAATCTTAGAAGGAATAGAATGGGGTGTAAGGCTGCTAAAGTGGCTGAAATTTGTGGGAAAGGGTAGCAGGGGAAAGAGATTAGTGCAGAGAAGATGCTTCAGAAATTTGTACAGGTGGCCATGTACTCAAAGCTATGACTACTAAGGGTCAGACTCCATGAAGTTCATCAGAGAATAGACACTGGGAATCGGTGAGATGACCAGATATTCAGAAGTCACACAGTGCTGGAAAATAGCCATTCTGGTCAGCCAGAATACACAGACCTCACTGAATAGTCTGGGTTTTCAATTAAGATATCAAAAGCCACAAGAGAATAATTTATCTCTGGACTAAGAGCTTTTTTAGACCCACCAAAACAATGACTATAATGAAACCTCAAAGGATAAAGCTCAGACATCAGTAAAAAAAATTGTCTGCCAGAAACAAACAATACTCCCGAAAAGACCACAAAATCTCAAATATCAAAAATGTAACATCTATGATGTCCTTCATATAATGAAATAAAATAAGCAGATATGTAAACAATCAGGAAATAATGATTTAAAATGAGGGAAAATGTAGTCAGTAAAAACAATAAAGAGGTAGTAAAAATTATCTTTAATTTAGAGACAAGGACTGTTCAAAATAGCTATTATACATTTCCTTAAGGATTTATTTGACAAAGGGGGCAGAAGCATAAAACGAAGTGAAAATAGCCTCTCCTACAAATGGTATTGGGAGATCTGGACAATTACATGCAAACAACAACAAAAAAAAAAAAAGAAAGAAAGAAGGTTGACCACCAACTTACACCACACAGAAAAATAAACTCAAGATGGATAAAAGACTTAAATATAAGTCATGACACTGTAAGTCCTAAAGGAGAATATAAGCAAGACAATCTCAGATATTCCACCCAGCAATATTTTTACCAATATGTCCCCTAGAGCAAGGGACATAAAGGAAAGAATAAACAAATGGGACTTCATGAAAATAAAAACCTTCTGCACAGGTAAAGAAAACATCAGCAAAATGAAAAGGGAACCAACCATATGGGAAAAGATATTTGCAAATGATACCTTTGTCAAGGGTCTGATCTCCAAAATATTTATAAAGAACTCACATGACTCCACTCCAGGAAGACAAACAACCCAATTAAAAATTGGGCAAAGGACCTGAATAGACACTTCTCCAAGAAGCACATACAGAGGGCCCAGAGACATATGAAAGGATGCTCAGCATCACTAGCCATCAGAGAGAGGCAAATGAAAACCACAATGAGGTACCACCACACATACTTCAGAATGGCCATCATGAACAAATCAACAAACAACAAGTGCTGGCAAAATTGTGGAGAAAAAGGAACCTTGTTGGTGGGAATGCAGACTGGTGCGACCACTGTGGAAAACAGTATGGAATTTCCTCAGAAAACTAAAACTAGAACTGCCTTTTTTTACCTGGCAATTCCACTGCTGGGCTTATACCCTAAGAATCCTGAAACACCAATTTAAAAGAACCTATGCACCCCAATGTTCATAGCAGCACATTTTATAATAGCCAAGTGTTGGAAGCAACCTAAGTACCCATCAGTAAATGAGTGGATCAAAAAACTGTGGTACATTTACACAATGGAATACTACACAGCAGAAAAACATGGAGCTTCTACCCTTCGTGACAGCATGGATGGAACTGGAGAGCATTATGCTAAGTGAAATAAGCCTGGTGGTGAGAGACAAATACCATATGATCTCACCTATAAGTGGAACCTAGTCAACAAAACAAACAAGCAAGCAAAATATACCCAGAGACATTGAAATAAAGAACAAACTGATAGTAACCAGAGTGGGGGTGTATAATGGGGGAAAAGGAAAAAGGTCATCAAAAAACATATACATGGAGAAAGCCAAAGGGGGTAGGATCAAGGGTGGGAGATGGTGATGGGTGGGGCAGGGGAAAGGAGTGGGGGCAGGAAAATGGAGATAACTGTACATGAACAACAATAAAAAGAAGAAAATATTTAAAACATCAAAAAAGAGTTTAAAGGAAAAGATGGATATGGTGAATAAAGAGATGAAGAATATCAGTAGAAAAATGAAAATGTTCTAGAGAAACAGATGGGAATTCTGGAACAGAAAAGTATAGGATCTGGTATGAGAAAGTCAACAAGTAGGTTTGATAGAATCTTTCAAATCAAAGAAGAAGAGAGATCAGTGAAACTGACAGGGTAAGAGAAACTATACAACCCTTTGCAACAGCATGGATGCAACTGGAAAGCATTATGCTAAGTGAAATAAGCCAGGCAGTGAAAGACAAATACTATATGATCTCACCTTTAACAGGAACCTAAACAACAAAACAAAGAAACAAGCAAAATATAACCAAAGACACTGAGATAAAGAACAGACTGACAGAGTTCAGAGGGGAGAAGAGAGGGAATTTCAGGGGAATTTCAGGGGAAAAGGGGAAGGGTTTACAGGAACGAATATAAAGGACACATGGATAAAAACTAGGGGCAGGTGGAAATGGGAGGGAAGAGGGGAGGGCTGGGTGGGTGGTTTGGGATGGGAGTAAAAGAGAGAAAATTGTACTGCAACAACAATTAACATAAAATTTTAAAAATTAAAAAATATACATATAAGTAAAAATAAAATAGGAGAAACTGGGTATAGAGTATATGGTAAAAAAAAGAGAAACTATACAAACATAACTTCAGAGAGAAGAATGTCTGAAAATAAGAGAAGACTCTAGAGATGTATGGGTAACTATCAGGTAGTCTCAGATAATTTTAATTATAGTACACAAGCAGAGACTTTCATAAATATATTCAGTAAAGGGATGAGATGTTGCTCAGTTGATGGAAAACATCAACACCTAGAACAAGAAAGTACAATGTAATCAGGTGAAGTAAACACACGTGGGCACAGACAGGCACAAAACCCATGCATCGAGCATGTCATAACCAATATGTTTAGAATTAATAGTAAAAAGAAAATATTAAGTAAATACAGAAGAAAAAGACATATTACATGAAGGAGGAAAAAGTAAAATTAATAACCAAATTCCAATTAGAAACAACACAAGGATAGATAATGCAACAATATCTTTAAAATGTTGAAGGGATAAAAATACCTTCAAAATTATATCTTAAAATTGATGTCTTCAAAAAGATTCTTCAAAATACCACTTTGCAAAATAAAAGGTGAAATGGAGAAATTTTCAAACACTGAGAGGGGTTTTTTTTTCTTAATTAGAACTGCTGTATAAAACAATGTACAAGAAAAACCTCCTTCAGGCTGAATAAAATGTATGCCAGATAAAAACATAGATATAAGTAAAGGAATGCAGAACTCTAAATATAATAAATACCTTGGTAAAGATAAAATGATTTTTTCTTTTTTTATCTCTAAAAGATAAGCATATAAAACAAATGTAATAAGGAATTATGATTTAACACATATAAAAGATAAATACATAAAAAGAATTGCACAATGGACAGTAAGGAAGAAAGGGAATGAATGGCGCTTTAAGGTTTTAATCTATTGTCGCTATAACATTATCTGAAAGTAGATTATGATAAAAAAATAATACACATTTTAAACCCTAGAGCAACTAATGAGAATAATTAAATAAGGACTAATGTTAAATTCTTTATTGGCTTATTTATACTAAATAAGTTCATAGATGAAGTATAAATATTAAAGAAAACAATACAAGAGAAGGCAGGAAAATGGGGGAAAAGAAAGAAAGAACCAATGAGACATCTAGAAAAAAATAACAAGATGATATAATTAAACCTAAAACTTTCATTAATTGCATTAAATATGAATGAGTTAAAACACTAATTAAAAAGCAGACAGTATCAGGCATTATAAAAAAATACTGAACTACATGCTTTCTACAAGAACACACTTAAATAATACACTGATAACTTAAAAGAAAAATGATAGAAAAAGCTATATTAACAAACACTAAATGTAAGGAACCTGAACTGAATATATCAACATCTGGCAAAAGAAATTGCAGCTCATGGAATATTATCAGAGGTGAATGGTATTCATAATATTAAAATAGTCGATTCTTCAAGATGACATAAGATACTCCTATCAAAGGCTCTCCTATAAATATCAAACAAAATATGAACAAAACTAATTAGAGAAATAAACCTACAATTATATTATCAGTTTTTGTCATTCCTTTTTCAGTAAGAGATGGAATAGATCAGTAAAATATAGAGTGTTTAAATAATACCATAAAACATATTATCAACAGAACTTCACACAGAATTGCAGGCACATATTTTGTCTACATACATATGGAACACTTATGTAAATAGACCATAAGCTGACTCATTGAAGAAGACTCAATATACTTAAAATGGATGAAATTATACAGAGTATGTTCTCTAACAATAACGGAATTAATTAGAAATCAGTAACAAGATACCTAAAAAATTCCCCTAAGAGTTGACAATTAAATACACAAGCACATACAACTCATGGTGAAAGAAAAAAGCACAAAGAAAATTTAAAAATATTTTTAACTCAGTGGAAAAGAAAATGCATGTATAAATTCATGGGGTATATATAAAGCAATGCTTTAAAAAGTTATAGCTTTAAACACACTAGAAAAGAAAAAAATTAAATTTCATATAAATATCCATCATAAGAAGCTAGATAAAAGAGCACATCAATTTAAAATAAATATAAGACAGAATATAAAAGATAAAAGTAGAAATAGTAAAACAGAAAACAGACAAAAATAGAAAAAGTAAATAAAATATAAATATATAAAGTTTTTTAATGTTAAACATGAAAGAACTAGTTAGACTGATCAAAACAGAAAACACAAATTTTCAAATATGCAATATGAAAGAAAAGTTTCACTACAGGTTCTGCAAAATGTAAAAATAAAATAGAGGGATATGATTAATGCCAAAAAAATGTGTCAACTTATATAAAATGGATGAACAATTTAAGAGAGCTAGAAATTACCAAAATTAACCCCCAAAATAGGACATTTGAAAATCCACCCTATTAATAAAAAATTGAATTTATAACCAATGAAGGACAGCAGGACCTCTCCATGTCTTGCATAACTCCAACATGGTGCTGAAGCCAAAGCTCACAAGGGCATTGTAAGAAAAGGGAACTATAAACAAATGTCCCTCCTAAACAGAAAGGGAAATAAAAGTGCTGAACAAAGTAGTAGCAAAATAAAACCATGGATATATAAAAAAGGATGATATACTATGACAAAATGTGGTTCATCTAGGAATTTAAGGTTTGGACTAACACTTAGAAGTCAATCAATATATCAATATAATTCATAACATTATTAGCACAGACAAAAAGTGCATGATCTTTTATGATGTAGAAAATGATTTGATAAAAGTCAATATAAAAACTTAGCAACCACAGGATAAACAGAAAATAACTTGATGAAGAGCACCAACCAAAACCCTGCAGCTAAGAAAATACTTCATGGGGAAAAAATAAAGATCTCTCTGTAAACCCAGAACAGTGTAAGAGTTTTCCCTAGCACTGCTTCAGTTCAGCTTTGTACTGGAGCTCCTAGCCAGAGGGAGGAAAAAGCAATAAAATGAATAGCAAGAATATGGAGACTTCTGTTTTGAGTCAATATAGTATAATAGAGACTAGACTTACCCTCCTACCTGAAACAACAACAACAAAAAAGGAACAAAAAAATATTAGAAACAATGTTTTTAAGACACCAGGCAATAAGGAGAGTGATTTCTATGAGATGAGAAACAAAGTGAGCCCTACCACTTTCTGGCTTATTGACTTGAGGGCATGACACAGTTAGCGGTAACACAAGTAGAAACCATTGCAACCCAAGCTTAGCAGATGGAGCTGAGAGAGTACAAAGAGAATAAGATGGCTATAAGCTAACCAGACACAGTAGCATGTAGGAGACAGCCACCCTGAGAGTTCTGGAAATCTTCGAGTATTCAGAAGAGTGCTGACCAGAGCAGTGTGTATGAGGAACCTACCTGAAGCCAAGAGAATAATCATCCAAAAGAGTTAGAGGGAATTAGTGTCCACACAGGAACAAGCATAGTACCTGTTTTGCAGCAAGTTAGATTGGAAAACCTGATGTTTACAGCAACATTTTGGGCTAAAAATTAGAGAAGATACTTTGAAGAAGAAACACAGATGGCAAGTAAGCACCAAAAAAAAAAAAAAAAGGAAGCTTTATATTGTAAGTTATTAGAGAATTGCAAGTTGAAACTACTACACACATTAGAATAGCTAAAGTGAAAAGACTGGCCATACCAAGTGGTAGCAAAGATGTGGAGAAACTGAAATTCTCATACATGCTCGACAGAAGTAAAATGGTTCAATTACTTTGAACCAACAAGATAGGTTGACAGTTTACTGTTAAAATGTTAAGTATATATTAAGTACCATATGACCCAGCCATTCTACTTCAATATGTTTACCCAGTAAGCACCAAACCTTTGGCTATCAAAATTCGTACATACATGCCCCTTTATTTGTAATGGGTGTGAGAAATAGCCCAAAGGTTCATCAACAGGTGAATGAATAAACAAAATGGCTCATTCATACAATAAAATACTATTCAGCAAAAAATAAACTGCTCTGTAAAATAAAGTTTTGATACACAAAACAACATGAATGAGTTACAAATAATTACAGCGAGTAAAGAAATCAGACAGAATATAATACTTTCTGTATAATTCCTTTTATATAAATTTCTAGAAAATGCAAACTAATCCATTGGGATAATATGTTTTATGTTAGTTTTCTATAAACAAGCAGTTTGGTTCCAGGAGGAGCAAAGACAAGAGAATACAAAAGGCAGGAGGAAATTTGGGGGGCAATGGGTATGTTTACTACCTTAATTGCGATGGTTTCATGGGTGTAAACATTTGTCAAAACTTGGGATAAGAAAGAAAAATCTTTGCAACTTTGGAATAGGCAAAGATTTCTTAGAACACAGTAAGAACTAACAGTAAATGGTAAAATATTAAACTGGACTTCACCTAAATACACTGTATGTAAATTTCTTTAAAATATGATCACTTGAGGAAAATATTGCAAGTACATGATTTTTTTTACCCAGATATATTACAGGCATTTTTATAACTCAGTAATAATAGTAAAATAATCTCACAATGTGGGACAATGATGTAAACATTCACTGTAAAAAAGAAAAGAACATAATGGCTAACAAGCACATAAAACATTTCAGCTGCATTAATTATTAGAGAAATTAATTTTAAATCACAAGGAAGTACCTACCAATATATCCTGGAATAACTAAATTAAAAGTCTGGCAAAACCAAGTGTTAATTCACATATATGGAAACTGGAAATATCAGGTAAAGCTGATAAGATTAAAAATGGTATTCTGTAGAATACTTAGTTATTTCTCATAAAGTTAAGCATACTCTCACCATATGACTCAGCAATTGCAGTTCTAGATATTTATACACAAAAAATACAAACATATGTCCACACAAAAAGTACAGAAATGTTCATAACCACCTTATTCAAAATGGCCACAAACTGGAAACAAATGGATGTCTATCACCCATGAAAGCACAACTAAATTAAGGTATTTATGGCATGTGTATGCAATAGTATACAAACAACTCAGCTATAAAACAAATTTCTCAAAACCACAACATTAGTGAGTCACAATTACATAAGACAAAAAGATACATTCTGTGCTATTTCACTTATATAAACTTATAGAAATATAAAAGTTAGCTGTAATAGAAATAATATCAGTTTACCTGGATTGAGTGGCTGAGCAGATTGACTGGAAAGCTACATGAGGAAATATGTTGGGGTGAGGGGACCACTGTGTTCAGTTGGCAGGATGGTTTTATGGGTGTATAATTTTATCAGACTCCTCAGGGTATACATTTAAATGGATAGTTTTATTGTGTATAAATTATATCTCCATAAATTTTATGCAAAGTTTAAAAAACATTTATATTGAAAATAGAAATGATAATATTTTAGTGTCAAGTGACATGTTGAAAATCTCATCTATCTTGAAATTTTCAAGAGCTTACTAAAGAAAGTTTCTCCACATTACCATATAAATGTTTATAAAAGTTCCTTCTCACCCACAGAACCCCAACTTCTTTTCACCTCTGCCACACTAAATCATTCCCAGCAGAGTCAAATAGCAGAGATATGGAGAGTAATACAACAAGCCCTATAATGTACTATGTAATTGAAATGGACCATAATCACTAATATTGAAGACAGTGAATCATTCTAACAGAGGTATGTTCAGCAAGCAATGAAAAATTATGTGCCAGAAAAGCTAATGCTGGTTTTAAAAATGAACAAATATGAAGGAAAATGGAACCTCACTTGTTATTCATGAAGGTCAATTTAATGTGATTATTATCCCCTAGCATCACCGTTTTGTATTTACTGTTGTATACCTGAGTGCTATTTTGTAACCTAATAAAAGAATAAAATAACCCATTGGTTACTATTATTTTTTTGCTTAGAGCTGAGTCTAAATATCCCCCTAACTAGCACCATGTTACACATCTACTAATTGCAATGAAAACAAGTTGCAACACATCAAAAGTCAAAGGGAGAATGAGGCACTCAACAATTAGATTTAATTTTAGCAATTTGAAGGGAAAGAAACATATGAGCATAAGCTATTCTTTGGTAAAATATTACTCATCGAAGCTAACTATCACTCACTTACTGCTATTTCTTCTATAATGCTAAAATGCTATTTCTTCTATAACTAGAAATGCTATTTCTTCTAAAATGCTATTTCTTCTATAACATTTACCTTTAATGCAAATCTGCTCTGTGATCTGGAGGAGGATGGTCTACAATTAGACCCTTACATGGTGAGGATGAATGCTGACATTGCAACTTGCTGATCATTTTCAAATAATATTTAAAATCCAAAATAGAGAAACCTGCATAAAAAGTAAATTAAAATGTGCCTAAATGATTCCATCAACAACACTAAGGGAAATAATGTTTGGATGGCAACAAACTATTAGGTAAATGAAAATTTTCCTTAAATTTAGCTTTATCAGGGGCCTCTATAGAGTCTATCAACAACCTTACTATCTTGTACTATAAAACTTATCTTATTTTTGTGCTTATTTTATTTTTAATTTTACTAAAATCCCAAAGAGACAAATTAGTAAGGTGGCAGAGCCTGGCTGAGTGCCTTCATTAGCTCAGCGCTAATAACTTCTTTCAGCACCGCGGATAGCGCCTAACATCGCAACTCAAGCTTATCCAAAAGCTAATTATTTTCCCTGTTATAAAACAAAGCTTCTATATCAAAGGCCCATAATGCGACACAGTACACCCTCTAGATGCACTGATTTACAAAATAAATCAACTTTGCCAGGGATTAACTTAAGCAGAAATTACAACAAATTGTAATTATACTTGCAATAGTGAACTATCTGAATGCATTGTCAATTATTCATGGCAAGATGGGACCCATGCCATTCTGAGAGATCAGGAAAGAGGCAGAATTCTCATCTTTCACGGTAATCAACATATATTTTTCTCCTATTTTTTCAAATTATAGATTGTATTACAGCTTAATTTATAAATATTTAAATGATGTCATTGGGACAAAGACCTAAGGACATTTGACAGAGTAAATAAAGCAATATTTACACACACCTGCATGCACTCCAATTTGTTTTAGGTAGTGAATGTTATTGTATATTTTCTCCCTTGAATTGATAGGTATTTTCAAACAACAGGCAAAACCTATTTTCCAGCTTAATTACAAAAATACAAGTACCTCATTCCCAGAGGTTACAAAGTCTACCCTTCAGATTATGCATCCGCAGAGATTCAGAAAAGAGTGTGCTGAACTGAAAATTATACTCACATGCTAACTAGCACCCCACGGAATTTCCCATGGGCCTGTATCTACACTATTTCAAAAATAAAGTAGATTTGAGAAGGAAAAAAGGTATTTTACTTCTTCCTTTCTCAAGGCAGAAGCTGCTCATTTGAAGCCATGGTTTTGTGCTTTTATTTCTATGGGTGGGCTCTTGAGAGGTCTCTTCAACTTCAGCTTACATTGAGAGGATGGGTAGAAGAGAACCCCAATGCCTATAAGCCTCCTCAGATAAATAAAATGCAATCTAGGAAGCTCTGAGTCATTGCAAGTAATTAAAAATATTCTCCACACATGATGAAATATGTTTTTGTGATTTAAAATACTTAATTTTCCCCTTTTCTATTTGATCTTGATTTTGTAATCACAGTTGCCTCTTCTTGCACCATCTCTCACACACCTATTACTTTCACACTTTGGTTTAAGAAGAAAAAAAATTCAAGTAGATGAACCATCACTTGTAATTTGTCCTATTTCCTCTTTGAACTTGGCCTATTGAAACTCTTTTCCATATTAGTATTAGCTCTTTGTTTTAACCTCCACATATTCTCTCCCTTTCATTTCCCTTGGTTTATTTCCTTGATTTTATCACAAAATCTTTTGTTATATGCCAGGCAGAAGCATGCCCCTTGAGTTTATTTGTTATTCCAGTCTCATACACCTTATTGAGTTATTTTCTTAGCTGCAATCAGTCTTTAAATACAATCCAGTAAAGATACAGCAATGATTTTTGACAACCTGACCTTTCTCTGCTTTCTTACACTTGTTTAATTAGGTACTTTATGCAGCTGTGACTTGATCTTTACAGTTTTCCTCTGGAAAAAAGAGAGATATGTTGTTTAAAGAAGGTCAGCTTTGGCAGGTTTTCTAGTTACTTCAGGAACTGACATTGGAGATTTGGAAGCCTGAGGAGCTAAAGAATGCTATATTGTTGTTTTAAACATAATAAAAAAATCTGACTTAGAGAGACCACTTGACTCAAAGTGATGAGATTCAGAACTTTTCACTTGTGGGTTGACAGCTTCAAGTGATTGTGGATCCTGACTCTGGAAGTGATCATTTTGATCCATATTCAATGATGTGACAAGCCAAAGCTCAGGTTCATATAGGAAATAAATTCCACATAAAGTAGCTCAAAAACAAAGATATATCAATTCCAGGTGAAAATAGAGCAGGCAAGTCCATAGTGATTAGCTATAGGGTCTCAGTTTATTTGCTTTATTGAAACTAGTGCAAGAAGGCAATCCAAGGGTATCTCATCAATGCTAGGAAGCAGTGTAGTGACAGATTGAAGGCCAGGTAGAAGTATAACTGGATCTGAAATAAAGATATTGAGTTTAAGCTAAAAAACTGTCACTGACTTTTTGTGTGTTTTTATGGGAATAATTTCACCTTGGTTTTTTAATTCCTTACTTATGAAATTATAACTAGCAATGTTTGGACAATAACCACATTTAAATGTTTTATGATATTCAACCCTTCTCTTCGTCTCAATGAGGTTCAGTAATTTGTTCAATGTTACATAACTGGCAAGTGACAAAACTGTGATTTAAAGTCAGTTCAACTGATCAAAAATCATATGTTTTTCCCTGGCTGGGTAGCTCAGTTAATTATAGAGCATCATCTCAATATGCCAAGGTTGTGGGTTTGGTCTCTGGTCAAGGCACATACACCAACATTGCAGGGTTGATCTCCTGTCAGGGCACATACAAGAATCAACTGATGAATACATAAATAAGTGGAAGAACAAATCACTGTTTCTCTTTGTATCTGCCCCCTAGCTGCCCTCTCTCTTACTTCCTCTCTCTCTCTCTCTCTAAAAGTCAATAATAAAAAAAAATCTTGTTTCTCTTTGCTATTGCACAATGATTTGGCTCAGTGTTGAATTTTGTTTATGGACAGTTTATGTTTCATAGAAAATTTTAAATATGGGTTTATTTTATTATATTATGCATGCAACATAGGGTCAGGAACTTTAGATCAAACTGATAGTAATATCCCTCTCTGGCTGTCTTGTAACCCATCTTTCTGTTTATATGACCAGTGTTTTTCTTCGTTGTATAAGACATATCTTGAAATCATTTTTTTAAGAACATCTCCACTGTACTTTGTGCTCCAGAAAGGTGTGTTTGCTCAGATTAGAATAACTTTCTATCACACCCCAGAAAATACTGATGATCCAGGAGAATCAATTCAATTTGATTTAATTCAATTCAGTAAGTACTTTTGCTGCATGCTTATGTTGCAATCAATCCCATGGTAGAATCTATGAATGATACAGAAAAAATGTGATGGTTTCAACCTTACTTAATATTTCATTGTAATAATATGATACTGACATTTGCCACATCTCAATGAAACTATAGATGGTTACTGATTATGTTCCAAGAGGAGTAATCCTGTTATGCAATTTCAAAGCAGAAATAATGCAGCAGTAGATGAATTGGTCATGGGGCAATATATAGAAAAGCTGGAGTTCAATATGTGACCTGAATATTGAATAAAATATGGCTAGATAGAGTAGTGAGGGAAAGTAATTTCGGTAGGTATTAAGGATTTTGAAGTGGGCTTTACATAGAGTTCATACAGTCTAGCGAGTAAACAGTCTTCCCTAGAGAGGAAGGTACATTTGGAAAAGCAGGGGGAGAGAAGATTCAGGGATTCTAGTAGCTTTATTCATAGCAGCTTTGTCAAAAGTTAGTTCAACTTGTCAAAGTATAAAATGATATGTACACATATTTATTACATCTCTCTTTTTGCAATTACAATAAGATTGCATCTAATTTTTTATAATTAGAAATATCCACATCTCTCGGTAATAAACCATGGTATGTTTTTGTAATGGACTACTAGAAGATTGTAAAAAAGAATAAATAAGATATCTTCATAGAGATTTGGAAATACTTCCAAGATATATTCTTTGTGGAGGGGAAAGAGGAAGATAAAGATCAGAATTTAAGTGTGCTACTTTCTCTATATCTTTAAGGGAAACATACACATGCTTGTGAACATACACATACCAATGATAAAACATAAATAAATCTAATCTAATAAAAATGGTTCATTATAGGACAAGGAAGGGAACAGGGTGGAGGGAGGAACACAAAAGACAACAATAGTTTTATAAATGTATCTCCTTTTATAGTTTTTAAATTTGGAACCATGTAAATATTTTACAAATTAAAAACAAAATTGAATTTAAACAGAAAAGAAATAGAAACATACTTTAACAAATGAACCAAACCACTTATCAGGTTGGTTGCCTTGCAACAGAGAAATAAACTTTAACTTCAGCGATTTTATAATACAGAAATCTGATTTATTTTATCCCTGATGATATATATTCTATGGACAAAATCTACAAAGTAATCTTTAAACCACATTTATAGGGAACTGTTCCACATGGCATGGGAATGTAGTCCAGCTCCCATTCGGAAAGGCCAGTGGGAAGCCAGGTCGGGCACACAGGAGCCAGGTCCACAGACAGGTTCTCCCAATGGAGAATCAGGCCTCCATTGTACCTAGGCTGCTATGAGACTTGCTCTTGCTAAAACTCCCTCACCCTGAATTGAGGCAGCAAGTGCTTACTGCAACTTCCTAAAATCTGAGCTAAACCTCCCAAGTATGGAGTGTAACCAGTCCAACCACTTTTCCCTTTACATTTGCAAATATCCTTCTACTTCAATGTGATTAGCAACATCCTCTCCTTTGTTATCTGTAAAATGTAACCACCTAATGCGAATCTGTGCATAGTAAATGAGGACCATCCTCAATGTAATGTACCCAGAAAAATAATAAAAGCCTGTCCAGGCAGGGGTCAGGGCCCTCTCTCTCACTTAAAGAGTGGCCGTGCCGTCCCTTTTCTCCACAGGATTTCTATAGTCCGTGTGTATTTGGTCATAGCTGCCACAACACACAGATCCGGCCAACCAGGGTCCACATCATACATTCACTAGTGTTACCAGCAGTAATACTGATACAGTTTTTTAAAGTTATAATATGTGCATATGCATACATGTATATACATGCAAATAAGTGATAATGGAAATTTTGTTGATTATGGATGAAAATTGTCAGCATAGGAAATATATAAGTATAAAATCAAATAAGTTATATAAAAAACTCAATTTAAAATTTCAGTTAGAAATATCATATAAATTTATGATACGTTTTCTTAAACAATTCCTAATTCTGTCTACTTAAAAGCCTAGGAGCAATGAACGCCAACACAGAGAAGAGAGAACCAAGGTAGATAAAACAGAATTAGTAGTCAGCCATTTTTGGGAGATGGGCTACTGTACAGGACAAATAAATCAATGCCATTTTTAAATAACAGCCCCAATTATTGAATAAAAAAATTTTAAAAGACATAACATGCAAGACGTACACTTTCTTTATATTCTGATTCAAACATACCAGTTAGAAAATTTGAGTATGTATTGAGTATTAGATAATACTTTATAGTATCAAGAAAATGTCCATCTCTGTTATATATAAAAATATAGCAAATTACTTAGAAAAGAAATGACTTGATGTCTGGAATTTGGTTTACAATATTCTAGGAAAAGAAGCTGAGACTTTAAATGTTATGAGACTGGCGAAATATTAGTGGTAATACTTAAAAATGAATTATGGGATTATTTGGATTTATTATTCTCTATCTGTCCTTTGGTGTATATTTGAAAATTCCAACAATAAAAATAGGAAAAAGAAAGGAACAAAAAGGTGATTAACTCCTACCTAGAGTATGGCCCATTTCAGAAGACAATATGGGAGATATTTCTATGAGGGGTAGAAGTGTCTTTTTCTCAGGTCTTTACATGTCATCATCAAGCCTTAAATGACTCAATACGTTTATTATAAAATGAATAAATCATTAAGTATATTAATAAGAACTTAAGTACTAGGGTTTACAGTATAGGTGCTAATGATAGATTTCTGGACAAGACAGAAATCTCTCTTTGCCTTCATAGAACTTATATCTGGCAGGAAAGAAAATGACAGAAGGAACAAGCAAACAAATGAAACAAAAAGGGATAATTACTGTGAAGAAAACCATGAAGGAGTTAATATAAACAGGTTGGAAAGAGAGCATAGGATTTTAAGATTGTGAAGAAAGAGCCTCTATATGGCTCACATTGAAGTTCTGACCTAAACAATGTCAAGAAAGGGAAAAACAAAAGTTTTCCAAACAAGGGATCAACAGATGCTACTGTAGGCAGAAAGCTGACGTCGTTCCCCTGAATTCCTGTCCTCTGGTGTACATATACCTTTTCCCAGAGATACAAGCAGCATTGATGTAGACAGTGCTCTGAAGGGATTTTTCAGATGTAACTGAAGTTCCAAATCAATGGACCTCCAGGCAGAGAGATTGCCCAGATGAGCTCAACTGAATCACTGAGCCCTTTCAAATAAAATGGCTGGTGGCAGAAGAGGAAGTCAGTG
Organism: Phyllostomus hastatus; assembly: GCF_019186645.2. Taxonomy (NCBI): domain Eukaryota; kingdom Metazoa; phylum Chordata; class Mammalia; order Chiroptera; family Phyllostomidae; genus Phyllostomus; species Phyllostomus hastatus. Next base: position 64,220,964 of record NW_025333857.1, on the reverse strand, counting down.
ATTTTGAAGCATGAGAATGATTTGATGTTCTGTTGTTGGCTTTAAGATGGAAGTGACCATGTGGCCAGGGATGCAGGTAGCATCTAAAAGCTAAGCACAACATTTGATTGACGGCCAAGAAGTAAATAGAAACCTTGATTTTATAAACACAAGAAACTGATTTCTGTCAATAAGATTGAGCATGGGAGGGGGGTTGTTTTGTTTGTTTTCCATAGAGGATTTAGAATTGCACTCAGTCTGGGTGACACTTTGATTTGAGTCTTCTGATACCCTGAGCAGAGGGCCTACCCACATGTCATGCTTCTGAGCTATAGAAGTGAGTCCTTGGTATAGAAATGATACCATGGGAGGTATTTTAGTTGTGAAAACTTAAATGTTCTTATGTTGAGAAAAACTGACTCATGTAAATGTTAAAGGAGCTATTTGAAACAGCAGAATACTTCAGGTTTCATTTCAGCAGTACAAATAATCTAGAATTCATAAATCCAGAAAATGGGAGTTTTAATGCAAGTTAATGTGTATGTAGATTTAATAGGTCTCAGGTACACGTTAGAGGTAGGGGTAAGATGAATGAAAAGTTAAGAGCAAATGGTGTGGCATCTTGAGCTTTTGCCAGAAAGTTGGTGGTGCTGAAAATGATAAATTAGAAGGGGAAGGGTTGATGTGGGAGGAAAATAATTTGAGTCACATACAAAAATAACAAGGTATACAGCAGATAATGAATGGAAATGCTGGGTGGAAACTAAAGAGCAATTTTGAATAGGTGGCAGTCATTTAAATAAAACTGATGGATAAATTTGTGAAGAGGGGCAACATAAGAAATTAATATTTCTTCCTAACTTTGTAGTCCCTGACTTATGTTGGTAGCTTGAATGAAGCCATATTGGGAGTATTTAAGCCATGGACCTCAGCAAACACTACAAATCAAGTCTTCCTCCCGCAAGTACCCCAGAGAACCAGTTGTTAAACATCTACTGACACATTACTGAACACAAAACTCAGGAATTTTAAGCAGGGTCAACTCCAAAGTAATTAAAAAATATTTAAGGTAGTTGTCACAGAAGAAACTCTCATGAAAAAAAAAAAATGTGAGTGGCCTCTGTGTAAATTGCTCAGCACGTCCAGAAAGTAGGGGTGACTTTTGTGCTATGAATTTGTCATTATGCCAAGAGCATTTTTAATAAAATAGCAAGGAACCGAGCGAGGATTATATGCTGAGAAAACAGATCCTAAGGAGTGTGCTAAGATTTCAACCCAAATGACAGATCATTTGCTGGAATATGAAACAAAAGATAGGGTTTCTTTTGGTATGGTTCAGTGGATTGAGTTTCAGCCTGTGAACCAAAGGGTCACTAGTTTGATTCCCAGTCAGGGCACATGCCTGGGTTGTGGGCCAGGTCCCCAGTAAGGGGTATAAGAGAGGCAACCACACGATGATGTTTCTCTCCCTCTCTCCCTTCCTTCCCCTCTCTCTGGAAATAAATAAATAAAATCTTAAAAACAAAAGAATCAGAAGACTTGAGTCCCTTATGCTGGTACTATCACTTGATCTCCCTGGGCCTCAGTTTCTATTTGTAAAATCAGGGGTTTGGACTAAGTTTTCTGTAAGGCCTATTCCAGCTTGTTAGTTGAGAATTGATGTTCCAGGATACCCAAGAAATCAGTTAAAACAAAATAAATTAAACTCCAGCATCCTCACACCCACCTCAGCCTCCTTCAACCACACTTCTATAATTACATCCTTTATCCCATGAACTCTGTATCTGGAGCCATCTCTTCTAGGAATTAAACACATGCATCATCTCGCATTTGGTACAGGTACTATTTAAGAGAGAAATGAGACAGTCAACTGAAGCTGATTAATGTGCTGTCTCAGAGGCGGGAGAATGGGGGAGAGGATTGTATTCAGCAAAGCTACCCCACCCACTTCATCCCTTCAGCTCAAATTATTCAGTCAGTGCTGTCAAGACAAAAGAAGCGACTCATCGTAGGTGAAAAAAAAGGTTTTTTTCTTTTTCATGCTAAATTTCTCAGCCCCGTTAAACTTAGTTTTATCAAATAGTCATCCAGAAAAAGCTTAGCTCTTCTATCTCTTCTGCGGGCTTCATGAATAACTTGTGAAAATGGAATCTCCTTGGGAACTTACTGACTGGCTTTCTTTGAATGTCTGACATTCAGTGGTTTGCTCTGTCACCAACTCCGAATCCTGAGAGTTGCTCTGGAGTTCCGGCAAAGGGTGTCTGTTCCCATAGCTGTGCCTGCAGAGGGGACTGGATACCAAACAAGGCTTTAGCATTTACTGAGAGCAGCGATGGGCTGCAGGGAAATACGAGTCCTCACAGTAAAGGGAGCACATGCAACATCTGCTTCTAAGCTGGTGGGAAATGAGGGTTCAGGAGCACTGGGTAAGTTCCATCTCTAACTCCAGTGTCTACTAACATCGATGCTAGAGTAAGAAACACATGGAAATATAAATTGAGTATGCCAGAGAGGGCAGATGAGAACAGTAGGAGGAGGAGGGACAGAAAACATACTGGGGAATGTTTTGGCAATGCTGACGCTGTGCTGACCATGACATATCACCGCCCCTTGATATCTATGAAGCACTTGTTTGTGTTGATACAGAGCTCAAGAAAGGGATTTAGCCCCAAAGCATAGATTCATGACTAGTCAGATTTGTAGCTCCTATCACCCCAAAAGTAGATGAAATTGCCCAAAGATATATAGATTGAGCAAATGAGAGAAATTTTTTTAAAAAAACTTCCAGGATGACATCTTAGAGAGAGATCCCAAAAGAATTAACTGAGGAACTGATAGAGACATTTGATAAGTGCCGTGGTCAGGCCACAGGGCATATGTGACTATGCTGCTAAGAAGATAAGATGAGCCCTAACTGATGTGGCTCAGTGGGTTCAGCATCACCCTGTGAACCAAAAGGTGGCCAGTTTGATTCCTGGTCAAGACACTGGCCTGGGTTGTCGGCCAGGTCCCCAGTTGGGGGTGTGCAAGACGCAACGGATAGATGTTTCTTTTGCATGTCGATATTACTCTCCATTTCCTTCTCCTTCTCCTATCCCTAAAAATAAATAAATAAAATCTAGAAAATATAGTAAAAGGTTAAGAAAATTGATCCATAGATGTGAAATTAGAAAATACTGGTAAAATTGGCAAGATAATTTTTACTTGAGTCTGGGTTTGGAGGAAGGAAAGGTCAGGGGTTGAAAATCTGAAGGAGACGAAGTAAAGAAAAGCTGTTTGGGGAGGTAGTGAGAGCCTTCCAAGGAAATAATTGAAACTAGTTGCTGGAAGAGGGAGTACAAAGTGAAGGGGGCTTTTGTACAGGAGAATGTTGCATGTCTAGAGGCTATGAGCTTAATAGATTAAAAACAAAGAAAGGAAAATAGTTTGATGAACTGATACATTACAAGACATTCGAGACTGAAAGGAAGTTCAACTTTACAGAATGGGAACAAGTTACAATGGAATATAACTCCTCATGCCTTAAGTATGGAAAGGAAGGGAAAAATGCTAAGTTTACAGTGGTGACATCTGACAACACTACCTTGAGCCAAGTGATCAAAGCGGTAAGACAGATTGATAGTATGTCCCCTTGACATGGTGTGCTAAGAATGACACATTCCCTCTGTGGTCTTTCGCCAAAAACACACTGCCCCAGCCTGAGAAAAAGCATCAGATAAAACCCAATTGAGACACATTCTACAAAATACCTGGCTAGTACTCCACAAAAACTGTCGAGCTGATCACAAACAAGGGAAATCTGAGACACTGTCAGAGAACTGAGAGGAGCCTAAGGAGCTATGACTGCTAAGTGTAATGTGATATCCTGGACGAAATCCTGGAACAGGAAAAAGGACATCAGGGAAAAACAGAGGAAATCTGAATAAAGCATATTTAATTAATAAGAATAAGGCAATATTGGTTGGCTGATTGTGACATATGACATATTACTTCAACATATTAATAATAGAAGAAACTAAGTATGCAGTATACAGGAGCTCTCTGTACTATCTTCAAAATAATTCTGTAAATCTAAAATTAAATGTTTATTTTAAAAAACAAGTAAAAATTGATTTTTTAAAAAAACAGATATTAGAAAATCTAATCATGAGTTTATACCAATATTAGTTCAGCATCTCTAAATGTGTTTTCCATGGAACAGCAGTCATGTAAGATGCCCTAGGAAAACAACAAATCATTTCTTTGGTCAAATAATTTTGAGACAAGCGGCAGACTGCAAGAGCCTTTGGAGATTCACAAAGCACATTAGAATATTAAAAATTCTAAGAAATCTTACAGAAAACAATTTAATATTGTTCACCACAGCATTTCCCAAACTTATTGTAAATTCAAAATTTTTTTGTCCATATCTTCTAACATCTGTGGAGATAGCATTCCTTAGATTGTACTTTGGAAAGTGTTTGTTATACTTGTATGTACATTATAGTAATCAATAATAAGCTGCCTATGGAGGAACTATGTGATATTCTTTAGTTTTCAGCTGTGTAGAATAACATGTGATAGAAGAAAAATTTTGGGTGGCTAATCTGCCAAAGAAAAGGCTTTGCAGAAACAATATGTGCTATCAGAATTCTGAAGAAATGTTATGTTGAAGATAATGTGTATAGCTGAAGATAGTAGACCTAACCCAAACAGTGAAAAGTCATACACTTACAGAAAAAAAGTGGCATCAATATAAAGAATGCTATTCTAGAAATTAGACCTATTCAGGAATATATCTGGCAGGCACAGACCTCTCAGTTACAGGAGGTGTTCAAGTTTAAGATAAGGTATGAAGGGACAATGTCCAGCACTGAACTCGATTAGAGGAAAGGACCTTCAAGGTCTTGCCTAATTGGCTAAGATAGCATTCCTTAGATTGTACTTTGGGAAGTGTTTGTTATACTTGTATGTACATTATAGAAATCAGTAGTAAGCTGCCTATGGAGGAACTATGTGATATTCTTCAGTTTTCAGCTGTGTAGACTAACATGTGATAGAAGAAATTTTGGATGACTAATCTGCCGAAGAAAATTCTTTGCTGAAACAATATGGTTCTACTTCATAATATGGTTCTACTTCACAAAATGATTAGCGCCAGTTATACAACCAGCACTATGTTATGTTTGGTATAAAACACTGGTTGCTATGTTTTCTCCCCCTGATTATAATCTAATGGGAAATAAGGAGAAAACAAGTGCTATGAAATAATAAAAGTTGTCCCTACTAGGGATTGGGAAGATTTTCAGGAAAAGGATTATCTGTGTGCCAAGCACCAAGCACATTTATATACTGAGTCATTTAATTCTCAGTGTATAAGATAGACTCTATTATCACCAACCTATTTCTTCATAAGAAGACATTGTGTGAACCAGAGGTCAAGGGACTTGCCCTAGATGACTCAGTCATGCAGTTTAAACATGAACTCTTAACCTCTGTGCACTATTTTCCAAATTAAGTCTTAAAGAATGAGTTGTCAAGAAAGGTGTGTGTGTATCTAGTTAGCCTGTAGCAGAAAAAGGGAGGGGAAAGAAGAAAAAGATTTGTAGGGCAAAGGGAATACTATGTTCAGTCTCTGAAAAGTGTGAATAACCAGGAAGCATCTGATAAATTTGAACTAGTTTTGAGTTTTTACCCCCTGACTAGAATCTAAGATTCCTGACATTAGCCAAAAAAAGGTTTCTTTTCCCGTTTATTCCCTCTATTCTCACCCAAACATCCACCTCCCCTCCATGCACATACACGCACACAAATATGAACACAGACACCATGGGAGGTGTAATTTGGGCAACTAAAAGGTGGTGCTAACTCCCTTTAATCTCCACAGAGCTCAGATCAGGCCCCGCCCCCCACCCCCTTCCATGTACCTAGGGAAACAAATTTAGCAAATCAGAAACAAACTTTTTTAAAGGTAAATAGTCTATCAATTCCGTTTAGTTGTTTCATATTCGTGCAGCAGACAGAAACTTGAGAGAGGGCCAGCCTGACAGTGGTGGTGGCACACTTGTTAAAACCCACGGAGTCCACATGTTCTCTGGCTGCTGGCCGCACATCTTTGAAAATAACTGAGTTACTCCAGCTACTGGGAAGTTAGGCACCACTCAGACTTGTAAGACTCTTTATCAGACAGTGATTCAGAGTTTATAAGGCCACAAATCCCATCGGTAAAGGAATACTCTGGGCCCAGACAGGTTGTCAAGGTTTGGACAGGAAGCTTATGCCCAGGAGGTTGGCCATAGATGGAGGTAATAGAAGGTAGGATTGAGGGAAAGTGTCTTTTGACCCACAGAATTCAGGTGCTTCATACTTTGTAAAGCCCTTTTTGTATCCTATACTGTAGTCTATTTTTATAAAAGAGAGGCAGAGAGGGAGTTTTTAAATCTCAGTTAATTAAGGACACTGAGTCTCTATAAGGTGAAGTGACTCTCCTAGATCAAACCACTTTCAAGTCATAGATCCAGAGATGGTCAACACGTATGTTTTTTTTTTTTTGGTTTTTGTTTTTCACCATAACCCTGAGAGACCTGGTAGGAGTTAGAAAATGCTACCTTCAAGGTGGGAAAATCAATTATGGACATAGCAATGCTGTGTGGAAAAAACAGCTACAGACTAACATCATATATCAGTAAGCCTTCCATTTAACTCTTGAATCTGATTTAGACTCGGGGAGAGGGAACTCTGTCCCCGGTGCCTTTATCCTTCTCCTGAGATCAGCAGGTCTGCCTGGGCATGTGCTTACAGTGTGTGCTTAGGCACAAGAGCACAAGGAGGAATACACAAGACTGAGGCTCAGACTGCCACTATCATTTTCACCACACTTCATTGGCCAAAAGATGTTATGTAGCCCAAGCTATTGTCAGAAGACAAAGACGTACTTCTGACCTGCTACAGAAGGGCATTGCAGATTTACATGGAAAGGAACATGAATATGGACAGCAATGAAAAATTTCGACAATCCACCACAATAGATAGATGACTGAGGGCCATGAGGAGAGAAGGTTGGAAATGCATATCTCTTACCACGTACAGCAAGGTTGAAGCATACTTGAGGAAGCGTCAAGATAAGAGAGTTGGACAGAGACTTCATTATGTAGTATCTCCTATTTTAATGAGATTATAATAAAATAAGTTATTACTAAGTATAGTAACAAGTAATTAGAAAGTATGAAGTAGAAATGTGATATAATCAAACATATGTTCAAACATCCACGTTCAGGAAAAGAATGTGGTTAGGATGTACAGTCAGCAGGAAAGCAATCGTGGATTCAACAAGTGGCAGTAGAGATGGAAGAGAAAGACTTGCAACTCTTAAACATTGAAAGATATTTGAAGATGCATTTGAAAGATCACAGAAATCGACTGGAAGTGAAAGAAGTTGATATTGATGATGATGGCATGGTATCATGAATGAAACAACCTGAGCAACTGAGAGGGAAGTGGAGAGGACAGGAAGGAAGGCAAAGATTCATACCTTGTTCTACTTGCCATCTGTACCATTCCAAAAACACGGAGTTTCAAATTCTGTGTCAACCTCTGAGGCTAAGCACTGCCCATGGCCTCAGATTTCAGTGGACTTTACCTCTTCTCCCAGGCAGCATAGGTTTTTTTTTAAGGGTTTTATTATGGAAAAATGTCAAATACATACAAAACTAGAAAGGAACTCACAATTATGAATCCTCTGGCTTCCACAGTTAAATCCACGTTCAGTCCTCTTGTATAAATACCCACAACCATTCTCCACCCAGATTATTTAAAATAAATCCTTGGCACGATATCATATCTTTTATAAGTATTTTACTAGGTGTCTCTAACAAAATAAAAAATTTTGAAAGAACAAAGTATTTTAGACCTAAAAGAAATTAAGAAAACCTTTTAACAATATCAGATAATGTTCCAAGTTTCCTGTTTCATATTTTTATATGTTGTTTAAATTAGGATCCAAATAAAGTCTACACATTGTAATCAGTAGATGAATCCCTTAAGTCTCTTTTAGTCTATAAGACCCCGTCCATATTTTTATGCCATGTGTTTTAATAATAATAATAATAATAATAATAATAATAATAATAATAATAATAATAAATGTTCTATAAGATTTCCCATAATCTGAATATTTGCTTATTGTATTTGGTGATATTTTTCACCATTTTGCTATGATTTTGTATATACCACAAATTCATAGAGTAGTTGGGGGAGGTAGATATAAAGGGATTAAAAAGCAATGAAAAAAATACAATAAAGATTAAATTTAAAAAATAAAAATAAATTCATAGGCTGATCAGGTTCAAGCTTGATTTTTTTTTGTCAAGAATAGAAAGCAGTATTTTGATAGAGTGAGTAATGTGAAAACAACATTGTAGGTGGGAGAAAAATGTTTGTATTAAAGCAAGCCGTTTATCATTTTTTCTAGCTTATGACCCTGGAAACTTTATTAAGCCATCCTACATTTCAGCTATCACAGTGGAGGAAAAACCAGGAATACTAATATCCATTACTGATATGAGATTAATAATGCAATGTTTATTTTGTATTGTACATTGAAATCATCTGATTTTTTTTTGTTTGTTCTGAAGTTCAAATGCCTGAGCCTTACATTAAGACAAACTGAATCAGCATTTATGTCCATATTTTTTTAAATTCTTTTGTGCTTCCACATACATCACTTTAGTGGAGACCTGTATACTATACAATGAGCCCCTCAAAAGCAGGGACTGTGTCTTGTTCACCAGGTTCAAGCTCATAGCTAACATTCAGTAAATATTTTTGAGTGATAACATGAATGAATAGACAGATAGATATATAGGTGAGTGGATGATACATGGCTGCTAGTATAGACAAATGGGTAGATCAAATAATTAAAGGGCTAAATAATCCCACAATAATAAGAGTACTGTTAACTTCATGATAAAATGTTACACTTTTTATACAAGAAACCCATTAAAATAGTTGTGTGTAGGCTAACATGACAAGTATTCTTGATATAAATTCATTAAAAGAATATTGGATATAAGTTCAAAGTATTAAATAAAAAAGTTTTCAATAAAATGGGACTTGGAGGTTGGCATAAGTAATGCCAGAATGTGAGTAAGTATTGTGGAAATGAATGGAATCACTGAAAGTAACCAAGACTACTTTTCATTAGCAAAACTATTTGTATGAATAGTAATTAGAGAACTGAGCCAAATTCCATTTTTCGGACAATGAACATTCAGGACTATAGCAGAAATGAAGAATCTCACCACACACAAAAACATATTCCAAAGATGTTATAAAATTTGGGTTAAGAAAAAAATACTTTGAAAAAAATTCCATACCTTATCCTATGCACAAATAGTACCACATTCTCTAAAAACCAGCATGGGTAATTGGCTAGTTCTAATATAATCACCTCTGTTAAACATAAGAATTATTAATCTAAGAATTAACTCTAAAAGCCAACAGTTACTAAACTGAAGTGAGTGAGTATGTGTTTGGGGTTCCAATAACTATCAAATTGTTGAACAATTCTACTGTGTCTACCAGTATTTGTCTGAAGATCTCCCTGTCTGTGTTTCTGTATTGCAAATGTTAACCTTTGCTATTGCTCTTATTTGATTTGATTTTGACATTTAATTGGTGAAGATTGCAAACATCAATTATTCTACTACTCATACTACCTGTTCTGTTTACCTAACAGGGTTTTTGTGACAATCAAATATCAAGCAGTATGCTAAAGCATGTTATAGTTCATTAAAAATGTACAAATAGGAAAAATTAAAAATATAATGATTCCTCCTCCTCCTCCTCATCATCATCACGGCAGCATTGTAACTGAGGAATGGTAACAGGGGTTAATCAACTGTTTTTTGTTGGAAGGGCCAATGGCAGTTGGGCCAATGCCCCCATCAAATGATTCTCCCTCAAATATGGGAAGAAGCCAGGCTAATTACTTTAGAAAATCCCACAAGGCAAATACTTGAACGGTCACCACAGTGGACAGGTAATGCAATTACCCAAGCAGAAAATAAAGGTTAGAAGGAACAATAAACATGCTGCCTTCTCTGATTTGAATGTCTCAGTATTGCTTGCTTTCTCTCTCTTTCCCCACCAAATCTCTGGTGAATGCCAACAGAGAGAGTATGAGAAAAGTCATCATCAAGTATAAGGAATGGTTATTTAATTCTAATCACGTTGGTTTACTTGGCAAGCCGAGGCATTTGTTTCCCCAGCTGTATTTGGTGATTAAAGGTGATGTAGGTAGGTTAACAGACTCCTCAATGGAAACTTTCACAGCTTCTTTTTGCTTCAGTACCATCAGCTTAATTCTTCTCTCCCTGCAGATTTTTTTTTCTGTGAGTTTTTATATACAGCTCTCTTGTTACCTGGGCTACTACTCTTTTTTATGCCTCTAATTACTAGATGTGTGACCTTTGGCCACTCACTTAACTTCTCTGAACATCTGTTTTCTCCATTTTAATGTGGACACAATTTCTGTGCTACTTCATAAGGATCTTAGTGACTAAGCAGAAAAAATATATTTGAACATGATTTATAAGTTGAACAAGACAATCAAATAATGAGGCATAATTATCGTAATTTAGTGTCTGACAATTCTTTATTCAAGTTTTTAAAATCTTCTATCATGCGTGGTAAAGTCTTTGAATACAATGACTAAGTCTCTGTTGTCTGGGATGTCTTCCTGTTCACCAACTCTGAATGGTTGGTAGTGGCTGCCTGCAGTTCCTGTCGGGAATAATTTTAAGTTATCTCTGGACTCTGTGGGGAAGAACGCTGTGATCAATGAGCAGCATCTGCCATGGACGCAGGAGAGAAGTGGTGTCAAGCAGAGCATCTACTTGCTAGCTCCGTATAGTGCTCTAGAAAGTAGCCCATAATGGAGGTACATGAATGAAATTCAGCCCTGCACATGTTTTATATGACCTGAGCCAACATTCAAAAACTGGAAGATTTTATATATATATTTTTTAAATATCCTTTTGAAAAAGAGGAAATTTCAATACAACTGTACCTGTACTTTCCCCATGACAACAACGAGCAAGAACTCAGTACACTTCCATTTCTCCTTTTAGGTGAAACGTATGCTCTCCAGTTTGACCCAGCCCCTATCACTCCCTATTGCCTTTCTCCAGTCTGTTTACCTCACTGGCTTTATTTTCTGAATTTTTGTAGGCATTATTATTTCTGATTGCTGCCTTAGAGTTTTCCTGCAGAGATTGTAGTATGTCAGATTCATTTACAAAAATCCGACCATGACAAACACTCTTTGAACGCTGTATATTAAGATAGACCGAAATTCTCAGATGCTCTAAAGTGCTGTATAGCATGGCTTTCTCATCTCAAATCCACACTCCAGCCTGAAAATGTCAATGCCATTATGCATTGATCAAGCCTTTTAGCAAAAGCTCCATTCAATGAATCATGACCAAGATAATGTAGCCAACTCTCAAGTTGGAAAAAGAGTCTGTCTTTCTCTCCTTCTCCATGTAATCCCTCAGCACTGTCAGGATCCAGCCAAAAGCAAAGAAAGAGCAATATAAAATGAAGTGAGTAATCCAACATTTGTTGAGGGAACATAAATTAACAACTTGTTATGATGTCGCTTTTTTCAAGTAAAAATGTCTGCAGACAGGTTTAATGTGAAGAAGTGCATTTGTTTTCCTCTAATAGGACATGTTTATCGCCCCCACCATCCTCCTACATTCCTTCTCAGATCCCTTCTAATTGAACAAAGTGGACTTAAATTGAATTAAACTGTCAAAAATATTCCACTTAAATTGATGTATCTACTTCCTCAGTTAAAATGGATTCATTTAGGTGCAATATATAAGAATTGTTGATGGATTGTATTTTGACAACTAGAAATATTTTGCATGCTCCTCCCTGGCATGTAATTCAGGTATGGGCAGCAGAGGGGATGGTGAGAGCGGAGCAGGGCAGAGAAGGACTAAGAAACACAAGGGGTGGGGGCAAGCGCTGGAGGAGATGACTGTGTTTGCATTAAAACAACAAAATGATCATTTTCTTTAGATTTTTGCAGGAAGAATCATTTCTCAAATTAAATGTGCAAACCCCATCTTACATTTGACACAATTAAAATGCCCCCCACCAAGTATTTTACTGATGTCATTTACCAGTGTTATGACTTTATATATGTGGGCAGTATTTACATTTTAAAAAAAGAAAGGAAATTTACATTAAAAATATATGTGAATTTTAATGTCAAATGGTGATTTTTAAGATATAATGTCAAATGTCTTTGTGGGCTTAAATTGTCAGCTCCATGTTCACTCACTAGGTAACTACAAAACATTCAAATATAATAACTAGTTTTACCTTCAATTTAATTAGAGACATAAAACAGTTACTGTCATATTTGAGGCAGAAAATAATTCAGCACTTAAGGCTATGGCTATAGGCTATAAAGTATGAAGAGAATAGAGAAAGGAAATCAATGTGAATTTGTATAAATCAGGAAGATTCATCAATGAGGTTCACTTATAGAAGATGGAGAATAATGTTTTGTGCTTGTTGTGGGGGGAATTGGACTACTACTCACCAGTCTGCCCATGGCAGTTTTGACCAATGCCATAGATACTAAAATAAAATTAACCAAATTGGAAGCAAAACACCTATTTATAAATCACTGGGTGAATGTCCAGGGCTCTTTTTGTAGTGCTCTGGCAAATGTGGAAGTGAAAATTATCACTTAAATATGAAGTTAAACCAGGCCTCAAACGTCCCTCCTATTTCAGCTCTCTACATTAGAATCCATATATTCAGGCAAGCCCTGCAAATGGAAAGCAACTAAGGAAGTTCTGAAGAGTAGTCAGTTTATTATCCAGCCAGCTACATGAATGATCTGCCTAGCTGGCCTGTTCAAAGGCAACGCAGAAAAAATAGGACATGCTCAGTCCTGCACACCCCAGTGGATTTGCTCACCACATAAACAGATAAAAGGCTACAAAGGGTAAGAAGATCAAATTTATAAACACTGTTTTTTATCAGTGTCTTTGCCTACTTGTAAAATGTAGTTCTTAGATTAGTATCTTCTACTTCCCATACGGAGAAAGAAGAAAGTAAGTAGGTGGCCAGAGAGTTAAAGCGTAATAAAATTCCTACTCTGTGAGCTGAGGCCAAAACATAAGATGAGTAGTTAAAATATTCCCCACAATTGGGAAAATAAATGCTCCCATGCACCTATAATAGTTGTAAGGGAGTACAGAAACATTTGACTTGTGTCTGTGACTTTTAATTTACCCTTGTCATCACACAAAACTTCCAAGAGTCTCTTTATACTGAATGTCCCATCTGCTGGCCATCAGAAATGTTTCAACATCATTATAACACACCTTAAAATACAAATCTTTTGAGGTTTACATACAAAAAAAGGTAGCTCATTTAGAGGGGGATATAAAGGAACTAAAATGATCATAACTTAGGAGAAAAAGCTGAAAACAACCTAGTGATATGAATGCTGGTGAAAAGAGGGATATACATAATCACTGTCTTCAAACAGCTACAGCATTATCATGGGAAAAGACAATTATGCTAATTTTTTATGATCCAAATAATAAAAGTAAATGGAATCAAACTATGTTACAAGGTGGTGAGCTCCCAGTCACTGGAAATGTATAAGCACTGACATGTTGATAAAGTGCCAGTAATGTTGTATAGAGTTATTCTCTAAAGGGATAATAGTCTATAACTTGAAGCTACTATATAACCCTGAAATTGTACAATTCTATGAGCCTAAGGACATTCCACAAATTTTTAAACCATTCCTAAACTTTAGCTCCAGTAACATTGCCTTCAAAATTTTAACTTCTCCTAATATGTTCTCTTCAATCCAAGCATTTAGGGTGCATATTATTCTCTTTTTTTTGCAAGAGGGATATATATGAGCCTACTTTTGGAACTCAAATACCCATTGGACTTGGCTGAATCTGGTCTATGTTCAAAAGAGAAGAGGATATGATTTCCCAAGCAGGAGATTTATCCAATATCATGGCTGTAAACACCACCTTTCTGTTGAAGAAGCTCAAATTCACTGCTGATTTAGAGCTCATGTTTGAACTCTATAGATTCATAATACTGTCAATTAGAAATTTCCTCTTTGATGGGATAGATATCACAAATGGTGTTTCCAAGTAGAAAAAGTAAACAGGTGATGTGTGTATTTCACCAGCCCCCTTCCTCCACACACACACACACACACACACACACACACACAAAGCCTCTTCCTCCCCCAATATTTCCAGTCTCAATAAATGGCACCAACATCTACCTGTTAGCTCAGAACAGCACCTAGACGCCATTCTTTTTTCTCATCCTCACCTCCAAAGCTCTTCGGGTTCTTTTGGGTTTACTTCAAAAATATATTTCAAACCTGTCTTTTTTCTATTTCCATGGTCCCCATTCTAGTCAAGTCTACCATTATAAGTCCCCTAAACAACTGCTGTCATCTTTAACTGGCTTCCCTGCTTCCAGTTCTGGGTTTCTCTGACCCATGCTCCATGCCACAGTGAGAAGAGAGAAGGCAAGGAAAATTAAACGCTTGAGACCACTGTGTTTCCAAAACAAGCAAACAAAAAAAAGCACAAAAGAAAACCCACTTTCAATCATAAAAAATATTGTTATTGTCATTATTTCTGCATTTCAGTGACCTGGCTAGTGTTTGATATAGAAGGAATCATTTAAAAAAAAAACACTCAATTTTTACTCAGAAAGGAATTCTTATCTCCAGAATTTGGGTTGAGGAGGAACAGGTTCAAATATCTCTTTGAGCAATTAAGAATTGGTCTTTATTTCACCCCAGTCAGACCATTTTTTATTGTTTTCTTTCCATGTCCTTTCAAAAGCCTTAGGTTTGGAAGACCTAAGGGGAGAAAGATAATTCACTCATTATTCATTTATTTATTCACTCTGCACATGATTGTTAAACATATATTCTAGGTTATAGGCTAAAGGTCAGTGATATAGGCATTAATAAGTGAGGCAATTTCTGATCTCATGTGGATTACAGGCTAGTAGGAAATGAAAATGGTTCACTTTTACATATTCAACTTCAATATAAGAAAAAGTTTACATATTCAACGTTGGAACAGTAGAAAGCACCAGAAGAAAGAAAGATATGTTGAGGTCAGTAAGAGAATGCAGGGACTCAATAGGTGAGAGTGTTTGTTTTTTTTTAAATACAATATCCCTAGTAACTAGTGATGTTACCCCTATAAATACCTAGATTATCACCATTTAAGTAAGCAGTGTCTCTTCCTGTGTCAATTTCTCCCCTATCACCCCTACTTTTAGAAGTAGATTTTATTTAAATAAAATGAATGTCACTTTCAAGGAATAGAAATGTAGGAATGACCTTGAAAGGAAAGAGAAATTAGGAAAACATTTATTGAGTACCTAACATATGTTATTAGATTTTATGTGTTATTAGATTTTTTTTGTTGTTGGGGGGGTACATTCAATAGGAGGAAGAAATAACTACCTTGCACTTTTTTTCACAGGGAAAGAAAGCATCACAGAGACGGCAAGGAATTTGCTTAAGGCCTCAAAGATACACAGAGTGGCAGGACTGAGATTTAAATCCAAGTTCATCTTTTTACTCCCAAGCCCCATGCATCAATTAATTGTTTTCCACTACATTAGTATCTGTGATGAGTCAAGCCAAGTTCCTGGGTTCTATAAGGAAAAGGATCTTAGGAACTTGGAAATCAGCCAGGGACTCAAAGAGGTCCCTGGGCTTCCTGACCAAGGTCCTTTTCGGGTTATCTGCCAGTTCAGTTCCCTTGCAAACTTCTTTCAGAGTCCTCTGGGACTTTCCATAATTATGCTCTGCCTCCCTCCAGTTTCCTCCCTTTAGTTCTGTGCCCCTGGCCCCTCTCAAATGGGAATTAATCCAGCCTCAAACAAGCTGTCACTAAGTGAAGATTTTACTGTGATTATTGCTAGGGAGAAAGATGTTGCCTTTCCTTCCCCCCTCCTTCAAATGCCTTATTTGCAGACTAGAAATCATGGGGCATGTGTCCAATTGATACATTTCCCTTCAAATAGCAAATCTAATGCAGAAGTGGGATGCAAATTTAATTATTCCACATGTACAGAACAGAAACAGAATCTCATAGTTAAATTTGTTCTCCTATGTCGAAAAGATTAAAAACAAAAGATGTTGAAGTGGTTTGTGTGAGCGGAATACATTTCAGTTCATAAAAATGTGAGGCAATTGAAACAAGGGCACTAGAGGGCTTATTTCTACCGCATGGAATTATTTCTAAATGTTCCTTCTCAGAAATCTTTGGTCCCCCCAAAAGAGATTTCAATTTCTTTTTCTGGGCAATTTGTCCAAATAATGCCCTCCAAAACCCTTCCTCCAGCTAAATCCATCTATTTACTTTTTTAATTAATTTGGAATAAAATAGGGGTAGAGTGCTGTACCATAAATGAGTCTAGTGGTTAAGAGCCCGTAGAATCAAACCTTGGCTTTGTTGCTTAATAGTCATATAACCTTGGGCAAGGTACTTGACTTCTCTACGCTGCTGTCTCTTGCTCCATAAAACGGAGACAATAATGGTGCCCATCTCCTAGGATTTTTGTAAGGAGTAAATGAGTCAATGTAAGTATTGTACCTACAACAGTGCCGAGAACTTGGTACACAATCAATAAAGTGTAGTTTTCAGAACATATTCTATACTTGCTTTTTTTTCTCTTCAGCATCTTCAAGGCACAACACAGATGTTACCTTTGCTGTAAATTCACCCCCTCAGCCAGTAGTTAGCTTTCTCATCTCTCAGTTCCCATAAAACATTGTCTGTCTCACTTATCACAATTTATCATGTTCCTACTCAATGCCCCTAAGAGCAAAGAGAAGGGATCATCTTACTCTTTTATAGACTAAGGAGAAAGTAAGTGATTGCTGATCAGTTAAATGAATAAAAGGAAGAAGAGAGTTTTAATTAGAATACTTGAGGGCTTACTATGTACTCAGACCCTGTTCTAAGAATGTATTATCTAATGCAATCTTTGCAACATTCTTAGTGGTAGGTTTTATTATTTGCATTATATGGATAAGGAAATGGAAATTCAGAGAACTGTAATTACCTTGTACAAAGACACAAAGGCAATGAGAGTCAGCATGAGCATTTGAAGGTATATATTTCTGCCTGGCTAACTCCAAAGATCCTGTTTGTAACCACTGAGTAATACTGCTCTAAGACCCTCCAGACTGGGTAAAAGACAAACCAGGTAGTGGTGCTTGTGGAATCTGAGTTTCAAATTCATTGGATTTGTTTCAGGTACATTCCTCTCTTAACAAGTAATGCTCTAGATCAGAAGCTTTGTTACTGAGTTCCCTTGATAAATCCTAGTTTGAGATGAAGGGAAGGAGAGCAGAGAGTAGCATTCTTCTCCACTTACCCCTCCAGCTATGCTTGTTTCTGGGTGAGGGACTGCTTTCTTGATTGATCACGCAAGACCCTCCTCTTCCAACTCAGGTGGTTTCTCAGGCTCATATCAACCCACCCCCTCTTTCTTCTCTGCTCAAGCCGAAAAGCCTTCTTAAAATTCTTTGCATGTTCACCTTTCTTTACCTTGAAGTGTCTTTAGACATGCTCCTTCTGATTCTCAGCCCCACTTCAACATTCTTGCCCAACCAAGTCTCATCCCAGCCAATCCTTCCTCCAGGAACAGTTTCCCTGCTCGCTCCAAGGATGACACTGTGTTGATTTGCCCATTCGTTACTCATTATTTCCTCACTAGTCTGTGTTCTCCCTGAGGGTAGTGGCAGTGTATACTTAATTCACAATTAATTCCACAAACACGCTAGCCGCTTAAAGGAAATGAAGAAAGAGGAGGAGGTAGAGTGAGGACAGGAAATGGTCTGAGATTATAAAAGAGATAGAGCAGAAAAAGCAAATAGCGAGAACTCAGACAGATTCTTGTCTCCAGGTCCAGAGCACATATTTGTTTCTACAGAACACTCACAGAAAGTATTTTTTAAAAAAGTAAGTAAAACATTTTGCGGGTTATCTGAAGCCTAACTGGTGTTTGAACAATCCCTTCGCATTTTAGGAAGCAGTTAACTGTAATTCCCATTCCATCTGCCTACACTATCCTCCCTCCACTCCCCAAACATATAAAAGACAAATAATTTAAAGCTAAGATTACCTGGAGAAAAGAGTCAAGCAGCTCTTTTAGGAAGAAGGCTCTCTGGTAATGTGCACATACACCTCACCTGCCTTTTCTTGCTTTTTGTGGCCAATGATTTGTCCTAAAACCCTGGTCTAGGCCCAGTGCTTCTCAAACTTCAGTATGCAGGGGAATCACCTGGAGAGCTCCTGAAAACATCCCAGCTTCCAATTTGCAAATTGGATTCTAATTACATAGGTCTGAGGTGGGACCATAATTTGCATTTCTAAAAGCTCCCAGGCAGTACGGCTGCCCCTGTCATGCCCAGGAAGCTTCTAGATCACACTGTCAACAGTCTCTGGCAGGGTCACCCTTTAATAATGTGAGAGTGAGTGAGTTGTGGACCAATTTTAATGTTTTTGTTCCTTGGTAATTTTAGGAATGTTTTGAGTCATTGGAGATCCTGAGTAGGTGCTAGAAAAAAGGGTTAATTTCATACATTTTAGAGACTGAATGGAGGCTTGCATTCAACAACACTTATTTTCAAGAGATCTCAGGCAGGACAGTCATTCTGATAGAGCTAAAGTACACAGTCCCAGCACAGCTGGGGTTCAGAGTACGCTGGGTTCTGCATCAGACAGTCTTGTGTTTGAATCTCAGGCCTCCTCTATCCTAGCCATTTTCTTGTATTTTCCATTTTCTCTCATACAAAACAGTTATAATTATATCTACCTCATAAGTACTATGGAGCATGATAAACACCCTGTAAATATCTTTTATCAATGTTAATAACAGTTCTAAAAAAACTTTATTAGATACATATTATTATTGTTCCCCTTTTATTGCCAAAGACACTGAAGTTTAGGTGCTCACTTAAGGTCGCAAAGCCACTTGGTGTTGAAATCAGGATTTATGCACAGGTCAGCCTGATTCCAAACCCTTTGCTCTTAACCATTGGGCTATAGTCAAATGGGGTCTTTTTGATATGTGTGTGTGTGTGTTATGTGCTGTTGAGATGGCTCTAACCCCTAAAGACCCTATGAACGAGTGGGGTCCTGTCCTCCACAGCCCTGCTCAGCTCCTGTAGACTCCTGCCTATGGCGTGTTTTTTTTTTAATGGATTCAATTCATTTTATACTTGGTCTTCCTCTTTTCCTGCTGCCTTCTATTTTTGTCAGCATTATTGTCTTTCCCAGAGAACTTGGCCTTCTTATGATGTGCCCAAAGTAGGACAGCTTCAGATTTTCTATTTTTAGCTGATGTGATTTTAGGATCACCTAAGGAAACTGAAAGGAAACAGCTCCCTGTAAGCAACCCTGTATTTCCTCAACCCAGAAGAGCCCAATACGTGAGCACAGCCTTCAGCTTGGTGAGGCCTCATGACCCCACTTCCTCATACTTCGTTACGGCTCCTCTGCACCAGGACAAAGAAGGCAGCTGAAAAATCAGGTCTCCATTTAGCACAGGCAAGTGATTCTTCATTGTCTCTGTCAAATAAAACCAGCCCTTAGTTCAAGCCATCTCCTCCAGAAACCACAGCTTTGCTTCCTCCCACCCTGAGGTCCGTTAGGTTAACATTAATGATCTTTCCTTTCAGCTGGGTCCCGGAGCATTGGACCCTGCCAAGCCATTTTCCACTCAGAGTGATTCTTGTTCTGGCCTCTTGCTTGCAGTGTGGCCCTTTCTCAATTTGGAAGTAGCAGCTGTTTAACAGATGCTCACCCCCTTGCTTTTGGAATGGAGGGCTCGAAAGATGCGGAGAGAGTCTGGTGGCCAAGAGAAGAGGGCAGGGCATTGCAGATACATTGAGATGAGTTCTAGGGATGGAGAACGTTGATCTAGCAAAGGAAAGCCACCGTGGGGCTTGTGACTTGACTCCAAGTACTGAAGACAGAAAGGGTATTTTACTTTTTTCAAAAATGGGTGCCAGTATTTAAAATAATCTTAACCACTGCTTTCCTCCTACTTAAAAATAAAGCACAAATAAAAAAAAAATGCAAAAGATATAAAACCAAAAGTAAAAAATCTGTATGTCTCAACTTCCTTTCTTGGTTCTAGAAGTAATCATTGCTTATAGCTTCATGTGTATCCTAGAACTTGTACAAATATCAAACTATTTAATATAAATATTCACTCTTTTAAAATCACAAATGCCATTACTTCTAATATTCTATATATATGATTTTAACATTTTCTTGAAGTATAATGTACATGCAGAAAAATACACATATTTTAAGTTATAATTGCTTGACATTTGTATAAGGTAAATGAGCTGATATAATCAGCTGGACTCAGACCAAGAAACAGAACAAAACAGAATTCTAGAAGATTCCTTCTTCACCTTGCTTTTTTATTTCATAAAACAACTTGGTGATCTCTCCGTTTCAGCATATGCAGATCTACCATTTTTGTTGAATCATTGTAGAACATTTGACTGTATGAAAGAGCCCTCATCCACCTCATAAATCGGCTATTGATAGATGTTTAGGCTATTTCCAGTTTTGCTCTGTATATTCTTGTATCTGCCATGGATATTCTTGTATCTCTTTGCACAGTTCTCAGTATTTTCGAGAATACGTACTTCAAAGATAATTGCAATCTATATTTTAATTGTTAGGAACGTTTCAGAATGGATCTGCAAGAAGTTTAGACCAACATACCCTCCCACACTGTTACAACTTTAGCAAAGTACACACTGTTACAACTTTAGAAAAGCACATTTTTTAAAAAAGAACTGCTTGCTGAACATAATCATTTAGAATATACTGATAAACAAAAAAGAAGTGAAAATTACCCACTGTCGTATTACCTGGAGATGACATTATTTTTATAAACATGTGAACATTTTTTCTTAGATTCAAATGAGGAGGAAGGGTGTTGATTTGAAAGGGTATCATGAAAAGACACACCAGCCTGGAGATACTGCTCAGTTGGTGTTCTAGGAGAGAATCTGATTTCTATCAGCTTAGCACCCAAACTTTCCCACTGCATCATTTTGGCAACCCCTGAGGCCTCTTCCCCTCTCTCTTTAAACTAACATACACGTTGCTTGGGAGGAAAGTACCCTGATCCACAGGAGAGGGTCCCTGGTAGCTGGCTAACCAGACAGTGGGGCGTGCTATGCTTTTTGGGCAGATAACAGATAGGCTCTATGGGACCCATTCACTAGTGTCTAAATTCTCTGATAAAGGGAACAAATCCTTATGCAATGTCACCGAGAGGCAAACTCCTTTCCTTATCTCTCCATGCATTTCTCACTGCTGACAATCACTGAATAATATCTCTACTCCATGTATATGGAAGGAAAATGTTCACAGAAACAGTTTTCATGAAGGATGATGTCACCAAACAGAGCAACAGATAAAACAGGAGCACTCCTGCGGTCTCCATCTCCCTCTTCCTTGCTGTGGCATCATAGTTTTAAGCAAATAACTTGCACATTTCTTGTAGGGATATTTTCCCCATACCCTCTACCTTCTGCCTTAGTATTCCTGACAAAAGGAACCAACATAATGGATGATTTTCAGAGCCGAATGTGGTCTTAGAAAACATGTGCTGTGGGGATTCCCCCCAAACTCAAAATCACTGGTGGACCATGTCTGATTGCTTCCCAAAAGCCAGCTTCTGCAGATAGGCACCAGAATGCCTACAACCCACATGAAAGCGCTCATGCTAGATGACAGTTTAAATCTTAAATTCTCCTTCTTCTCTAGACTAGTATCTTCAAGAAAGTTTATCTTGTTTGCAGCCAAAATCTCAGAGCTTAAAGTGGTTTTCGGCACAACGCAGTTGTCTTCTCAATGTTTGGTAATTAAGTAAATGAAAGAACTAACCTAACTTTACCTACCTGCTAGACCATACCCAAATCCATTCTTTCCTATTCGCAAACATTATGAATTACCAAAACCTACTCTAGTCCTCTCTGCTTTTCTTGCCTGTTTGGTATTTATCACAATTGCTTCAAGCAATTAATTTAGCTATGCCTTTGGGGGGGCCATAAAAATTGTAAAAAGTTATTTAGAAACACTAAGCCAGACCAGACTCACTAAACAGAGACTAGATATGCCATTGAGATGGCCTATAGGGTTGAGATTCAGCTGCAGTGCTGGAAGAAAAAGCAGGCAAGGGCTAGACTGAGGTATATAACCTGAACGTGGACACGATTAACACTGGGCTGCCCAGCAGGTGTTAATGAGTGGTTTGGAAGCAATGCCTGGAGAAGGGTTAGTTAGTGATAGATGGAGATCCTGTAGGGAATGATCACACAGAAGTGAAAAACTCTAGTAGGATATTGGGTTCAAGAACAGAGTTCTGTTTCTGTTAGGTTCGGAAAAAGAAAGTTAGAACCCTTGTCTGATAGGAGACTGAAGATGCTTGGGACTTGATCTTAGGTAGGACTGAAACATGGAGAATTAAGGCCAGCATGCTGTAAGCCACATAAGGGTGCAGTGTTAGTTAGCTTTGGTCAGCTCCCAGTAGAGTCCTAGTGACTGGAATGGGGATTTGGAGCACAGGACGGATCCCCAGGCCCCAAGCAGGGTTGTTTAGTGCAGGAGAAGCCTTCCCAGCAGACAGCATTAGAAAGTGAGCTCCAATAGCCTGTGTAGGGGAGAAACAAACTTTTCTCTACCGTCAAGCTTCTTCTGCCTGTCCTAATAATCAAATAGACATGAGACAGATTAGCAAGAGCAAAATAACCAAATTTAATGCACATGTATGGGAAACCTGCTTATATGACAGAGTCAGAGACCCCGTATGCATGAGAGGTTCAGGGATAGAAAGGGGAAGGGAGGTATTCAAGACATCCTGAGCTCGGGATGAGGTAGTGCACCTAGGAAGCTTCAGAGTCAGCGCAGGATGGTCAGAAGAACAGATGAACAGCTATTTAGTAAACAGAAGTTTGCCCGGCCAGACAGATAGTAGTTAAAGGATGGGACTGAAGTTTCTCTTAAGCCTGAAGTTAAAGTTGCCTTTAACTCCTAGTAATTTGCATATCATTGAAGCATGTCTTGGGGTAGCTCATTCTGAATAGCCACACCTGCAAATGCCCACTCATTCTGTTTGTCAAAGACTGTATTCTAACAGGATTTACAAGGAGTTTTATGTTTTAGTTTGTGGTCCCTAATCCAGCCTTACCTCTCTACATTTTTTCATTGTATCTGTCTTCATCAGCTCAGGCCGCTGTAACAAATACCACCAACTGCACAGGTTGAAAAAACAAACATTAGTTTCTCACAGTTCCGGAGGCTGGAGGTCCAACCAAGACCAGTGTGCCGGCATGGTTGAGTTCTGGTGAGAGCCCTCTTCCTGGCTGTGTATTGCCACCTCCTGACTGTGGCCCCAAATGGCAGAGCACAAGTCAGCTCTGTTCTCTTTATCTTCTTTTAAGGACCCTAATCCCATTAGGGAGGCTCCACCCTCACAACCTCATCTGAACTTAATTACCTCCTAAAGAGCTCACCTCCAGATACAGTCTCCTTTGGGATTAGGGATTCAATACATGAATTTTGGAGAATCAGAAACATTCAGTCCATAACAGACCCCTCTTAGATTTCCTGCATACTGAGAAGGAATCCCTGAGCTCAGATAATCGAGATCTCAGGAGACCAGAAAAGTTTATTTACTCTACCAAGTGAGTAGTACGTTCCTACACATCTATTAGTGTTTTGGGGGGCTGAACTTTGTGTAGTGACTCCTTCTCTCTATTTGTTTTTTCTGTCTCTCTGAAGACAACATTTATAAATTCTTTCTTATTCTCATTTTGCTTTTCTCTCTTCCAACTTCCTACTCCAACTGTCAGTATCTCTACTGCATTATTAACTAGGACTTGTCCAATTAAGGGGCTCATGGACCTTTGTATTTCATGGTCATCAACAGCAGCCAGATTGACAGACCCACAAGGAACTGCAGTCCCTGAGACACTGGCTGCTTCAGCTAGCAGGAAAAGATGAGCAATAAAAAGGAATTGTGAGAAAAATCAATAGCCTCACATTGGCCCCATATGTCCATGAGCATCCCTCTGTTATTGGAGAATCACTTCTATGATTGTAGGCAGTATTTATCTCTCTCCCTCTTGTCTATCAAATACCTGTTTAGAATCCAGAGTCTATATGACTCCAGCATTTGCAGCTCCCCTAATTCTCTGTGGGTCAGATTTCCAGTCTTTTCTCTTGTTTCCTCACTACAAGTCAGAGGCTGCTTTCTTCTTTAACTCACTGACCACAGGTCTGAAATACTGGGAGACAGTTGTAGCATCCATGGGGAGCTTGGTCTGGATGACTTTGAAAATTTCTTCCAATTCTGGGTTTCAAAAATTCCATGGCTAAATAAATCTTCTGTCTCTCTTTCCTAAGACTGAAAACTTGTTATTATCCTCATACACATTTATTTATTAAATAAATAAGTATTGAGCATGTTATACCAGATATTAGTTTATGCTTTTGGTTTCACTAATCGTGGCCACCTTCAACGTTAATTTTAGATAGATTCTGCCTGGTGATCTTTCCCAACCACCACGCCTCCTTATAGCAACTATAGTCACTGTGCTTCCATATTCTGCAGTTATTTATTTCCATGGGTCTCAGAATGTGATGTACAGCCAGACAGCCACTATGTAACAGGGTGCAGAGGGGTTTCCCCTGAAAATAGCAGAGCATACTCCCCACAACCCTTGATTGGGGGAAGGGGGAAGTAGGTAATACAAATTTAAGATATTTTGCATGACAGTGGCAAGTTAATAGCTGTGTATTTCCTGAAAGGAAGAGGACTACCACCCAGGGCAAAATGTGTATCTGATGTTAAGTGAATATAGACTCCTGACATAGCCAGGGGAGGCAGATGCCCACCCCCAATGCCCCTGTATCACTGGGAACTCTTGCCCTGACTAAAGATGGCAGCAGCCAAAAGAAGGTAAAAGATACTCAGGAACTGGCACAAATGGCAGATATTAACACATCCTAGGAGGGGCTGGATATGAAGTCACATATGAAGTTCTGGACCAACTATTTAAATTAGGGCAGGTTGAATGGGTGTAGAAGAAAGTCCACCATGAAGACAAGAGGTCTGGAGTGAGTAAGAGAGACACAAGAGTACACCACGAGGTCTGGAGAGGGAGGTCAGGCTAAAAAAGCCCAAGGTGGAGCTGATGGAGCTGCAGGGACCTGCCTAACCAAGCACAGATTCTTAAGAGATACTTGGAGCTGAACTGTGACTGGGAATACTGAGCTCAGACTTCTGCTTTTATGAAGGGCATATGGGGAAGACACTCTCTTGGGATTGTGCCTCCCTGGACCCCACCATGATCCATTGTAAGGTGGCCCATGTTCCCCTGAATCTCTATCTAGAGGCTGAGAACAACATACCCCAGATCCTGAAGGAGAGAGCTGTTGCTAGAGGATGATGACTCTACACATTTCAGAGTGCACAGTGAACATTTCAGAGAGGACGGAGATCTCTTTGCAGGACCAGCTTAAGAACAGATAAGAGTATGGGGAACT
This sequence comes from Phyllostomus hastatus, assembly GCF_019186645.2. Lineage (NCBI taxonomy): Eukaryota > Metazoa > Chordata > Mammalia > Chiroptera > Phyllostomidae > Phyllostomus > Phyllostomus hastatus. The sequence goes on along the minus strand of NW_025333857.1, from coordinate 64,195,321 downwards.
TCTAGCCTTGTAGGCTCTTAGGGAGCAAGGGAAGTACTGGGTCTAGTGGGAGGGGAGGGCTCTGAGCAGGAGTGCTCTCAGCCAAACACCCCCCCCCCCCCACCAAAGTTGGAACCCTGTTAATAAAAACCTGTTTCATTCAACACTAATTGTTTGGTCGTGTGTCCTGGTGCCACATGGCTGAGCCCCAGTTTGCTTGGTTACATAGTATAGTAAGTAGTTAAGATAATGGCCTCTAAAATTGGATCCTACCTTAGCTCCCTACCAGCTGTGAGATAGTGAGCAAAGCATTTAACCATTTAGAACAACACCTGGTAGAGTAAGTCTTGAATACATGATAACTATCTGAATTGCCCAGAGGTTCTGTGAAAAGTACAGATTTAGAGATATTGAGTGATGAATCTGCATTTGTTGCAAGACTAATTCTTGTTTATTGAAACTTGCAGAACAATCTGACAGTAACCAGAGGGGTAGTGGGAGGGGATAATGGGAGGCGGGAGGGAAGGGTTTTCAGGAGCAACTATAAAGGACATATGGACCAACCCAATGGGGAGTGGAAGCAGGGGAGGAAGGTGGGGATGGCTGGGTTGAGGGGAAGTGGTTGGGAGTAGATGCAGACAACTGTACTTGAACAACAATAAAATAATTTTTTTAAAAAAGAAGCTTGCAGAATCACTGAATTTTATACCCTCCCCTTCAGTTTCCTCATTCTCCTTTCCCTACTCCTGTGAATAACTAGGTTCAAATCCCATCCTTGAGAATTCAACATGGGTAGGGAACACCCCACACCATCAAGCAATTCTGAAACATCAACCGGGTATTTGGTATTCGACAATTCAATTCAATTCTGACACTATCTACTGGGAGATAGCATCAGATTCCACAGGTCAAGGGCTCAGTCCCGCAAGACTGTTCTCCACCTCAGATGCCTGTCCCAAATCCAGGCTGTTTCCTGTGCTTTGGAAGAAATGTCTGCAAATCAAAGGTTCCTGCAATCCCTCCTTGGATCTGATTAGTTTGTTAGGGCAGCTCACAGAACTCAGGAAATCCATTTACTCACCAGATTACCAACTTATTAGAAAGGATATTAAAAGACACCTATCCACAGCCAGCTAAAGAGATGTATAGGACAAAGTCCCAAACAAAGGAGCTTCTGTCCTCACGGAGTTTTGTGCCCAGCATGATGGCATGTGGAGGTCTTCTGGCTCACCAATCTGGAAGCTCTCCAAACCCTGCCCTTTTGGGGTTTTTTTATGGGAGCTTCATTACACAGGCATAATTGTTTAAATCATCTGACATTGCTGATTGATTCAACTTCCAGCCCCTCTCCTCTCCTAAGAAATCAAGAGGTGGAACTGAAAGTTCCAATCCTCTATTCAGGGTTGGTTCCCCTGGCAACAAGCCACCATCCTAAAGTGCTTTCCAAAAGTCATGTCATTAACATAAGGCCTGTTGTGGTAAAAGGGGGCTTGCTATGAATAACAAGATGCCATTTCACCTTTTTATGTCTCTGAATGGATTTTAGGAACTGAGGATAAGAGACCAAATATTGTAACAAAAGATGATCTCATTGTGCACAGGAAATTTCAAGGGTTTTGGGAGTGTGATTCAAGAGCTGTGAAATGACCAAATGCATATTTCTTATAAATTACAGTATCATGATCATCTTTTCCAAAAGGTACCATTCAGGCAAGTTTCTTGAACTCTCTGAACCTCAATATTTTCATGTAAAAAAATGTGAGCAATATTTCTAATGTCCCGGTTGGTGATTAATGACCCAAAAATTAAATAATACAGAATATACAGGGTTGGGCAGAAGTAGCTTTACAGTTGTTTGTATGGAAAATAATGCAATAATTACTAACTAATAACATAAGAATAAACTCTGGTGTATTCACAACTGTAAACCTACTTTTGCCCCACCCTGTACAATAAAACCATAGGTATTATGTGCTACCATATATCAGACATTGCCTTATGTCATTTATCCCTCTTAGTAAGGTGGGTAGGAGCCCCATTTTACAGATGAAAAAGCTGAGGCTCAGAGTGGTTACACTGCTTTTACACAATTTCAATAATAATGAAACAAAGGGTCCTTGTAGTTCTCATGTGATTTAAACTATAGTTTTAAAACAATCCCTTTTCCCTTCTTTTCTCTCTCAGCCCACTTCACTGACCTGACATGAATCTCTCATCATGATGATTGTTGACTGCTGAGACACCAGAAGACAATAGCCAGGTTCTGACAGGGTCACATCTTAATCTAAGTTATGTTTTAACTCCTGAGCCCTAAGACTGGACAACCCCCTTGGCTAATTCTCCTTGAACTTATTCTGAACACTGCAGCTGACCTCAGAAGTTGTCCTCACATTCTGCAGAAACGATTTATTACCCTGAAATCTCACCGATCAGCTCCTAACAGGACCTGGAACCCACAGTGTCTTGTGATTTTGCCTTATATAATCTGCAACCTGCATGCCATTGGAGAGCTGGGTCTTTCAGAGCACAAGCTCAACCCTCTCTGGATTGGCCAGCTCTAATAAACCATTTCCTCCCTTCACTATTAAATACAATAACATCAAATAATAATTGACTTCCCAACACTCTTCCAACCAAAATGTTCACCAACCCTAAACAATTATGCTACAATTCGTACCCAGTTCTAGTCAAATTGCTTCATTAAAAGACTCCAAAACCGCATTAAAATCCTAATTTTTCCCTCCACACTCTAAGACTTTATTAAGAGTCTGCAAAGATAGTCAGTTCCCTTACCAAAGTAAGAAAAACTAAGCTTTTTCTTATCAACAAGTTATTTGCTCTTTTAATTTCATGTATCAATATGTGTGAGACCTTCTTGAGCAGAAAAAAAAAATCCCATGTAACTCGCAGAATCAGAAAACCGTGTAACTTTTGTTCATTTGCATTATACAATGTAAGACTCTGTCAAGTGACCTGAATTAATCAGGATTTCTATCCATCCTCCCACCCACCCCTATTTATGCCCTTTCCATAATTCATAGGCCATCTCATCTCTCTCACTCCTTCTCTTTTCAAACAGAGGCACTTCTGCCCCTCTTTCATTTCCTAGGAGTTTCTCCCTGTCAAGTGCTCTACAGTGAGGCCCTTCCTCACCCCTGTAAATCTATCTTTATTTTGTTTTTATTTGATTTGATCTATTTTTGTTTTATCTTTCTTTTATTTCACATATGTACTTCTGTAACAGAGCAAACCTTTTTGTTAAAACCATTTCAAATTATATAAATATTAGCCTGTGATGCCTGGAAAAAGGATGTGATTTTTCTCTCTCGGAGTGCACGTGTGCACGTGTGCACTGTCACAAGAGGAAAACACACAAACACATAAAATGTCTACTAACATCAGACCTTTCACCAAATGGCAACCAAATTTTTTTTAAAAAGATAAATTCAAATCCATATTTCAAAAGTGAATGAGGACCTCTTTATTCCCAATGCAATAGAAATGCAAAGAGGAGGAAATCAGTGCAAACCAGGAGGCCTTGGATCAGCACATTTTAAAACAAAATGTACCTTTGTATCTAAAAATCTGAGAGCCATGAATATTTAACAGAGAGAGAAAAGAATGATTTTGTCAGCATGTAAAGCAAGTCCCAGGGAAGCTTAAATTCTGCTGCTTTCTATTAGCTTCTCTACTCAGTAAACAAAATGAGTCATTCAGGGAAAGGAAAGGAGGGAGGTAAGAACTGGGGGAGGTTGAGAGGGGATTTCTGAGTCTTAGGAAGGGGTAGACTTGGGAATAGTAGTGAATGGGAAAGAATGATGAAGTTTAATACCAGCCAGTGGTCATGAACTCTCTGGCTAGGGATAGAGCAGTTGGAGACAATCCATGAAGAGAATTTTCAAAATCCCGACTGTTCTAGAAGCCAAAGAAAGCAGGGAGTAGCTATTGTAAAGGGATCTAACAAAGTGATTTGGCTACTCCAAGATGCAAGTCTTATCCAGTTCATCTCTTCTTTCTTTTTCTCACCTCTTAAAGGGTAGCAATACCAGCTCCCTGCTTTAGAAGAATATCTTGGAGATAAATGAGATGCATTAGCCAAAATTCATGCTAAATATTTGATGGTTGTATCTGAAGCCACACAAGAGAATACTTGAGCAGCTTGCCAGCTTCATGGGGGGAAGAACCTTGACATGGTATAATTCAGGACTTTCATTATAGCCTTTGACATTATGACTCAAATAATGCTCCAAGGAGCTTTGCTGATAACTAGACAGCAACATTCTGCAGGCTAATGATGTATTGATTCTTTGGCTATGGATGCTGTACAAAAGGAAAGTGCTGATCAGCTGCCTGGGATGGTGTAGGTGGGTGTGTAGCTGCATTCAGCAGTACTAATCAACAAGTTCAGCCTTCAGGCTCTTTTAATGGATTCATTTTAACAGATAAAGTTGATGAGAGGCATCATAGCGTTCTGTGAAATGAACTTTGAATTGGGAGTCAAAACCGGAGTCGTCATCCTAACTCTACAATGGACACTACTTGTAAATTTAAACAAGCCACTCCTAATTCTTTTATTTTTAGAGTGCCAGTTTTTTAGTCTGTAGAAAAAGAATACCTCTACAGTTATTTGTATGATAGCGGGATGAGGAGAGGGACCTTGCGTATGGATAACACATATCACTTCCCTGTTTATGTTTTTTCTACCCAATCTGAGTTTAGAGCCTATTTTTCAAGGCTATAAGCTTTAAGTATAAGCTATAAGCCTTGGTGGAGGCTGTCAGAGCCTGAACCAACCATTAACTAGTTAAGAGGGAGCAAATCGGGGTGTAAAAATTCTATAAAATTGGTAAATCATAAGGTTTCTTTTTTTTAACTTAAGTAGGTACAGCGCAACTCCGTCACCGCAAAGCCAGCAGATGACCCTTGAAAATATTTCTCATTAAATACACTAGCCCTGGAGCCATCGCTTTCCTCAAAGCTTGTCCTTGGAGCCTTAATTTTGGATGAAAATGTAGATATTCAGAGGAAGTAAGAAGGCATCCAGGCTGTCTTCAACAAGTCTCTTGAACCCTTAGGCAATCAGTCTAGAAGCAGAAGTCCTTTATAGAAAGGGACACTTGACATCCATCAATTATCTACCTAAACTGACTAATTCCTCTTTATGGCTTCTTGGTGATCACCCCAGAGCAGAGGTGCCATCTGTACGAAGGTTGACTTTGTATCATCTGAAATATGGGAGCCACCCAGGAGTTATAGAATAATGGATGTTCGGGGCCTGTCATATTAGACATGAAGACGACTGGCCCAGGGGCGAGTTACTGGGTCTATACCTGCAGGTAAGACACACTCACCCTAAAGATGTGAATAGAATCATTCAGCAAATAGTTACATTTTTCACAATGGATTCACACTTATAACTGTGCACAGAGGACAGGGTTGGAAAGAGAGGGTCTTCTTCATGCAAGTGCCTTAGCATCTGGTGGGGATATAGAGATATAAATAATCCTGATGGTAGATGGTTGATAAAATTGAAAGCAAGTCCACCCCACTTATTGTATGAGATGATAAGAAAAGCTATCACAAAAGAGGCCATATCTAAGCCAAGACTCAAAGGATGAGGGAGGTTTATGAGTGTAAACAGAGGGAAGATCATTCCAGGATGGGGGAATGTTATTTGCAATGTAGAATAATAATAATAATAAATTTTTTTTGGAAAAAGCAGTTTGGTATGAAGAGGCACTGCTGAGATACACGTCTACCCAACAAAAATATTTATGACTCTATGCCACGGTCCAGGGGAGCTATTATCAAATACTGAGCAGCTGTGTGGCTTGGTGGGCTGCAAATAGTACAAATGTCATTCTAAAGATTGTGTGGAGACTATAATAAAGAATTGCCAAGCTCCAGTTCAAGATGAACACATGAGGTTTCTCAACTAACTTTCTCAAACCTCTAAGCATCTGGCAAAGAAGGGCAGACTCACATCAAAGCAGAGAGCAGAAGGTGGACACAATATCACCATATACCACACCCCCAACACGGGAACCCTCAGTTGGGAGGAAACTCCAAACTGGAAACTTCTCCTTAAGGATCTAAGGGTGTGAACCCCACATCAAACGCCCTCCACTTTTAAGACCTACACCTAAGAGATGAGTTCCCAAAACATCTGGCTTCGAAAAGTCACATGGTTTCTTTCCATGAATGCCCAAAGGGCTAATAGTAATCTGAGAAATGGCTCTTAAAGAGCTCATTCTTGGACTCACCAGCCTCAGGACCCAGGGCTCCCTGACTCCCAGGAAGGGCTCATTTGAGGGGTGGGTATAGGAGCAGGACCTGAAGCTATGTTTAGAGGGTGAGCAGTACAGTCTAGTTCAAGTCATGCCTGGCAGGGTGGCGTGTTCAAGATATCTGCACATGTGACCTGAACAGACGTATCTGTAGAGGCAGAATACTCCAGGATAAGCCCACTGGCAACTCCCCAATGACTTATCAAGGGGCTCAAGTCATTTATGGAGAGAACTGGAAAGGTGGAGTACACAACCCTCATGGGGATAAGAACTGAGGACCTAAGACTGCTGCCTGGACAGTTAAACCCCACACACCAAGGTGCTGCTTCATGACACGGCATCCACCGAAGACTGTGATCCCCTGGATCAAGGCAGCAACTTCTCCATCCCGTAAGACTAGCTCTTCACGCTGTGCTAGGCAGAGTCTCGTGGCTGGACTCACTGTGCCACGGGGTTCTTCCTTACAAGAAGCTGGAGGCTTTCCTGCCTACCATGCTGTCTCCCAGACCAGTAGACTGAGACTCTGGGACTTGGGTTTGTTATCCCCCAATGCCCATGCATGATGTTATTACTGATTGTTTCTGAGTGATTATTATTTGGTTAACATTATTGTTATTAGGTTAGTATGGATTTGGAGCGAGTCTGCAATAATAAAATCTGAGTGAATCTGCATTCATAAAAGCTGAGTAAATAGCCTAGTCACCTGTGTTGGCTCCCTGTTATTTCTCTGCGCAGGTGTCACCTGTAGGACTGGCGGTCGTATAGGTGGCTCGGGCACTTTCAGTTCTTAAGGCCTAGACCAGACAACCCTGGAGAGAACTGAAGGCTGGCTTATAGGAAAGACGATATTGCAAAACATACGCTCGCGACAGCTGGCCCCTAATTTAACACACATTTGGAGGCCTGCTGGGTTGTTCCCTGGCACTGTCTTTGCTCTCCTGCCTCGCTTCAACCCGTAGATGCCACTTTATTTTTCTTACTCTAGGCTTCTTTTCGTTCTTAAAGTTTTATTTCTTATTCTTTTTTTCTTTCCCTGTGTGTGACATCTCTACCCTGTCCCTCAGTCACAGTTCAGAATACCAGTATCTCCCAGAAGGGAGTTTTTACAGGCAACTAGTGCCCCCGTTTTACGTCTGGTGCCCCAGCTTTACGTCTGATGCCCCAGTTTTACGTCTGACGGCTCGGTTTTACGTCTGACGGCTCGGTTTTACGTCTGATGGCTCAGTTTTACGTCTGGTGCTCCCCTCTTACGTCTGAGAACCCGGTTTCATGTCTGCTGTCCCCGTTTTCGTCTGGTCCCCCTCTTTTCCATCTAGTCCCCTGTTTTAGCACCACACTCTAACCAACTAAGCTTAGTCCCCTGTTTTAATCTGGTGCTCAGGTTTTTGCAGCTGTCACCATGGAGACGCTGTATCTCCTGGCTCAGTGGCTAGTGGGGTTTACACTCCTGGGTCCACAATACTATAACCAGTGGAGAAAGAGTTCTTGACCAGCCGCCACCTCCAGGACGAGTAAAAGGTAAGGGACTCCAGAGCTGAGTCTGTTTGTAAAAGTGGCCTGTTAGCTTCTCGTTATACCTGAGCCTGAGGGGCAGGCTTCTAATCAAACACACATGTAAGAGCTGACTGTGATCCTTTCTGGAGAACTCTGAGGACAGGCTCCATCTTTGCACTCTCCTTCGGCTGCATTCCAGAGAGCAGGTGTCTCCCGGATGGGGGTTGTTAGGTGCACCTGGTGCCTATCTTTGAGCTGTGGCCCCGAAGAAGACCTTTGATTGTCTGGTTCTAGTGGCCTGGGGTGCTTGCATCCCCGAGTCCAAGGAAACTGTAACAATCCAAGAGCCAGTTCTTAGTCAGCTGCCACCCCCAGAGCACTCCACCCACAGCAGGCTGAAACGCACCCCCAGGCCTTCTGTGAAAGACGCCTGTTTGCTTGTCCTGCGGCTGCAGCCTGAAGGACAGGCTTCAGGCTTGGCACACAGTGGGAGGCCTGAAAAATGTGAACTGGTGGATGCCATCTTTGCATTCGCCCCCTGCCCCCCTGCCGCTTGCTGGCATCTCCCAGACAGGAGCTGATACACTTGTCTGGAGCCCTGATTTTTGACACTGCTGCCCAGAGGGCACCTCTAGATCACTTCGCACTGGTGCACTGGTAGCCGAGGGGCTTAAACTTTGAATCCCACAGGCGAGTATATATATTTGCCTACTTTGAAAGCTGCTGCCTGAGGGTCTGGCTTCCAATCAGCCCTGAGATTCTCCCCTCAGGGACACTGGCAGATTTTGTCACAGGCTGCTTGGACAATCTCAGAGGTTTGAGGGACAACCAAGAGCTGGGGCAGAGTTTAAGTATTAGGCTCATCTCCTTCCTGTACAAGGCCACTCCTTCAAGGCTAAGAGGGGTGGCTCTTTTATCTAAGGCATTGAAACCAACATAAGAGTCAAATAAAGTGAAGAAACAAAGGAATATGCTCCCCCCAAAGATAATAAAATAAAACCTCAGAAGGATAGTAAGATCATGGATAGTAGGGATAGAGAGACACTATATAGATAGAATAAATAAGGATGTCATTTCAACAACATAGGGTGAAGGGTGACACTCTGAATCAGGATGACAACAGTTGGGACAATATTGTGTAAGAGAAATGCTTAGGTGGTGGGATTAGCTTAGAAATTTGTGACTGATATGGTGGAATGGATGAGAATGATCAAAAGACATCTTACCTGTATTTAAGCTATTATTGAAACTTCCTCATTTCCATAAGTAATCTTGGTGCCTACATATGTTGACTCTGTTGATACCACCACAAAACTATGATATGGTCCACTGTGTTTTTAAATTAGAAGGAAGTGAAGAGCAGGGAGGTTTTTCCTTAGCTTTTCTAGTCAACATCCCTTGAACTTCACTGGACATTCTAAGCACAGCATATGAGTTTGGGGAAAAAATGGTAAAAGGCCACAAGACTTTAGTCCAACCCCTGTGATGGAATGTGTTATCCCTGTGTGGCCTGATTCTCTGGTCAAATGAGCTGTTTAAGATGAAAATGCCAACTTTGGAAACTGTTTTCAGAATTCACAATATAGCTAAAGAAGAGGTTAAAATAAATGTTTTAACATTCACTTTGATTGAATAAAAATCTCTCTGGGTTTCCTTGTAATGTTTGAATGTCCACTAAGAAGCTGAAGTGGCTGGGCCAGTAATACTGTTTATGTGTACTCCTATATACTTGCATAGAGGACAAAGGAAAGATCTGGGAGACATATGATACACAATAAACAAATAATTAATGGGTTATTTATTTATCCACTATTATTATAGTATGGGATTTCAAATATTATAGAAGGTACAATGAATATACTCATAGAATTAACCGAATCTAGAAGTGAATTTTAATACTCAGTGATGAGTATTATGATTAGAGTTATGAAATGTTATAGAAGTGGATAGCAGATACATCTAGCCATGAATTAAGTTTCCTATTAAACTTACATACATCATTAGTAAAGGGAATAGGTAAAAAATGCATAAAATTTTATTTTCAAACCAGTATTTAATATTTAACTAAGTTTCAGATATTGAGCTAGGTTTGTGAAGGATTTAAGATTAGTCAAACACCAATATTCCTCTCTAGACATTTATAAACTGGTCATGGTAAGCTATGGACACAGGTAACTTTGAAGTTAATGACTCCATGCAGAGCAACTTGACAGAGAAAGTACTGCAGGACTTGAGTAGAATGAGAAGTGAAATCCCATTGAGAGATCTATTCCAAAAGGCTTCAATATTCAGGAAAACATCAGTAAAAATAAAATAGGTTAGGGAACATAATACTAGAGAAATTAGTTTTAACGGGACTTGTGAGAAAGACAACAGAGTTGTCTCCCAAGTCTGTCCATGCAGATTTTTTAAACATGTGTTCTCACCTCTGTGCCCACTCCACTGCCTTAAGGCAGGTCCTCCTTACCTTGCTCCTGGCCTCAGTTACAGAAAACCAGTTCCCTGTCTTCTCGCTCAGGCCCTGTCTTGTTGGTTTGGATTGCTGTAACAAAGTACAGGAGATTGGGAGGCTCGTAAACAACAGAAAATTATTTCTCACAGTTCTAGAGTCTGGAAGCTACAGATCAGAGTGCCAGCTGCAGTCTAATGAGAGCTCTCTTCTGGGTTGCAGACTGCCAATATCTCATCGTGTCCCCACACTGGTGGTGGAAAGCAGAAAGAAAATAAGCTCTTTTCCTGACTCTTACAAGGGCACTAATCCCATTCCTGAGGGGTCTACCCTCTGCCCCACCTAATCCTAATTACCTCCCGAAGGATCCACTTCCTCATCCCATCACATTGGAGTGTAGAGTTTTAACTAAGGCACCTTGGTCTCTTAAGTTTGGAGCAGTCCTCTGGCTCTCTAGAAAACTGGCTTCCATATTAATTTACTGGCTGAATATCCATGCTCTCTTTGACTAAAGCAAGTTTAATAATCCTGTTTTAATGACTCTATCTCCCTTAAAACCATGGCAAAACTACCTTAAACCTTTTTGTTCTCCTCTAAATTACTGTTTTATAATTATACACATTCTTTTTTCCTACATGATCCCTGTGACTATAATTGGCCCTTCACTCTTTATGGACCAAGAAAATACCTATTTACATGTATAAGACCCAGCTCAGTCATCCCCTTTCCTGTGATGCTGTCTCCAAGTCTCAGTTCCCCCTTCATTCCTGTTTCTGTTACTGTACTTAGCTCATTGTTTTGGAATTATCTATTTATGGACCCTCCCCCCCATGAACTACAAGTGCTTAGAAAAAGAAATCACGTCTATATTTTGTGTAATATTTAAAGACTCTGTTAATTTTAATTATTTAAAAATTTAGTATCCTAACATTCTGTGTATTATTTGTGAAATAATAACTTATAGATTTTCAGTTTCTTCAGTTGTACCCCCGCTGTAATGGATATTCAACAAACGATTACTGAATGAATTGTAAGAGGAGAGTATAATGATGAATTATAACTCATGGTTCCATCACATATTCTCTGTGCAATTTTGTACAACTTTCTTGACTTGTCCAAGGTTTAGGTTCATTATCTGTAAAATGAGGATAATAATAATTAACTCGTTGGGATAATTAAGTGAAATAATGATTGCAAAGCACTTGGCTCAAGTCCTGGCATATCTTATGCACCTAATAAATTATTTATATTAAAGCTATTGCTATCAATTACTGTTTTAACCAAAGCAAGGCTCATACCCCATAAACTTTATTTTTCCCATCTTTTTTAAATTAAAAAAAATGGAAATAAAAATTCCCATCTTACCCTCCTTATAACACTTTAGTAATCATCCAATTTAATGTTAGAGTACTTTAAAAACTATAACAAATCATAAAATTGTTCATGGTGATTCTTACACTTCTCAGAACCTTAGGTCACTTTCAAGGGATGAGGATGTGGCTATAAATTCTCTGTGACTAACATGAAAACTGTGTGTAAGAACTCAGAATGTTGTTATCATTGACTCTTTGTCACCCAAGGTTAAGAATTCTAAGATGAATACAGTCAAAAGTTTCCTCCTAATCATGGCTCACATTATAAATCAGTTACTGCATTTTCTCCTCTCCCAATGACTGCCTAATGTAGGTAGACTTTCCGGCTGCTGTTCTGTCTCAGAGTACAGATTTTCACCATCATAATTAGTCAGGGCTGAAGTGATAGGATGATTAAGAGGCATTTCTGTCAAGATTTTGTCATTCAAGATTGAAATGCAACCAGTTCTTTATATCTTGCCCAGGTCATTGTGAAACCTTCAATAACAGTGGAAGCGTTTATTTTTATTTTACCAATAATTATTCAGAACTCTCAAACATTTAGCAAAAAAATATTAATTGTTAAAATAGTAAACCATAAATATCTCCTCAAAAGCTATGTCTCCCACAAGACCCATAGCAGTTGATTAAATAATGGAAATTTCTTCCATGAAAGCTTTACTAACTGCTGTGGTCTACATCATTTCTCTCTATTCCTATTAAACCTACAGTGCATTCTAATTGGTTTCTCTCTTAATTGCATGCCTTGCTATATAATTGGAACTGTTCCAAGTGTGCATTCTGCTGGATGATTTACTGGCCAAAACAACTTAAAGATTACAAGCCTCAGTTTCTCTGTGAAATGAGGATAATAATATCGTTCTGCCCATACCAAAAAAAGTGTGTGGTTCAAACGATATATGGATGTGAAAATAATTTGAAAAATTTAAATAATTATTCAGATATGACTTAAACTGTTGGCATTTCTTGATTTTAAAGTTTTTAGCTCTTTTTTGTTTTAGATAGTTTTTAAACTCCTATTTTTCCCACAGATTTTCTTATCATTTTTAGAGATAATAGTTCTTTTTTTTTAAGATTTATTTATTTTTAGAGAGGGGAAGGGGAGGAGAAAGAGAGGGAGAGAAACATCAATGTGTGCCTCTTGAATGCCTCCCACACGCACATGGGGGACCGAGCTCACAACCCAGGCATGTACTCTGACTGGGAATCAAACGAGTGACCCTTTGGTTCACAGTCTGGTGCTCAGTCCACTGAGCCACACCAGCCAGGGCAAGACAACAGTTCTGAAATCTATCTCTGTACTTTACATCTCTTTTCATGATATCAACACCCATCTATCCTATTGCCTAATTAAAATTTATCAAATTTTATATCTCCAGATATTTGCTCATTATTTTCCCGCCATATCTTTTTTTCTTTCCTTATATCAATGAGCGGTCCTCCCTACCTGCTTACTGCAGCCATGAGCCAAGTGTTCTTGATTTCTCCCTCACCCTTACTCCATGTGTCTCTCTGTCCACTGAATCTGATCAAACACCCTTCAAATCAGGCTATTCTTCTCTGCTTATGGATCATTATAATGATATTTAAAGAATCATAATAGAATCTTCAAAGAATCTTTAAAGAATCACTAGAACAGACTCCTAACTGACTTCACTGGCTCCTGACATGGCCCCCAGACTGCCACAGAAACTTTTATAAATAAAGCAAAGAGCTACTCCTGCCTAATGCCTGTAAATAACAACCATTGTTCCCAAGACAATTCAAAGATAAACATAGTTTACAAACTCTTTAGAACAGTCTTTCTTAAATATAATGTGCCTGCATACACATCACCTGAGCATCTTGTTAAACTGTAGTTTCTAAACCAGTGTGTCTGGGTACAGGGCCTAGACTAGGGTGAGTTGAGTGAGACACCCCAGGCGAACAAGTGGAGGAGCACTCACTGTCAGGGCAGTGCTAGTATTAACCCTATACTTTGCATGAGCCTAAGAGTGAGTGCCTCCTTAAATTACGTGCCTTAGCTGTTCCCCTTGTCGAGCTCCCAAGTGATGCTGATATTCTTGTTCTTGATCCGACCACATGGTAAGAAGGAAAAATTATGTGATCTCTGTTTATCTACCTATCTTTAGCTCTTAGGATTTCTCATATAAAATATTTTTCTCTAGTCATATTAAATAATGTATATTATTTTTTTTTCATTTCTGGGCATACATTGTTTCTTCTTGAAATGACTTGTACCCTTAACTTTCTTTGCCTCTCTGACTTCTATATGTTCTTAAACACAACTTTCTCTAGGATGCCTTCTCTGACTTTGACACATGGATCAGGCACCCATCTTTTCTCCTTCCACTGCTCCATTTAAATTTTCTTCTTTAGCATTTGTCCATCAAGAATATAATATTATGTTTAGTTATCTAACTCTGTAAACAAGTTTTATGGATTAAAAACATGGACTTTTATTATTTATTATTTCAGGTCAAGCAACAAATATGGTTCTAGCATAGTGTATGCAATTAACATATATTTGATAAATAAATGAATAACTGAGTGTTAAATTTTATACTTGGGCTATCTTCTTAAATTGACTTTAAAATCCTTTAGCAATATCTTCTCCTTCTCCTGTAGTTCTCACTTTACCTTAGAGTGTTCTGTATGTACTTAATAAATGTTATTTCATATCAATAAAAACAGACAAGAGTTTTCCTTTCCTGAAGTCATTCAATGAATAATTGGTAATTATGCACCTGCTAGGTACTATGAATTCAGTGGTGAACCATAAGAAACTCCCTGCTTTCACAGTATTTATTATTTAGGTATTTTTAACATTAGACAATTTTTTAAATTACAGATAGTTTGAAGGTGTGACAAAGGGAAAAAAAACAGGACCTATGAGACCTGAACATAGGGCATTCAATAATTGAAGCTAGTGGAAAAGTGGAAGCAATGAGAAAAGGCAAAAGTGATGGACAAGACAGGCATGAAACAAAGGAGAATTTGAAGCAGACAAAAAGCACATGTAGTAGAAAAGGCCCTGAACTTGGATTTGAATCCTGGATCTTTACTTGTGTGGCCATAGGTAAATTACTCTCTCTCCCTGAGTTTTCTACCCTCAGTCTGCAAAGTGATTCTGGCCCTGCCTATCTTTCCAAGCCATTGTGTGGATAAATAACCTGAACTTTAATGCTGCTTGAATGTGAGCTGAGAGTGCTGAAGGCAGTTCTCCGTGGCCTTTTCTTCTCCATGACATGGCATGTCCCCCTCCCTATGGCTAACATGATTTTTCACATTACTGTGGATGAGTGTCTTTGGATGCAGTGCTCTGGAGGTGACTCAGTGAAGAGGGGAGACCTGCAAGAAGCTGAGAGGAGCAAGCAGAGAAGTCATAAGCAGCACTGGGTCATAGAAAGGAGGGCTCCCTCTCGCAGTCTAATGCATATGAACAGGAGTGTGATGTAGGGCAATTGGGATCTGTCTTCAGTGTTAATTAACCTTTCTCACCCTTACATTGCAACAGACAGTAGTAGTTCTCTTACTCCCAAGAAGGGGATATAATTAGAACAGATGGAGAAAACACAGATGAAAAGAAATAGAGCACTTATACGACTCCAGGAGGCTCATGCCCAGGGATTGTGTTTAGTGAAGGCAGGGATGATTTTTACCTACAATCCAGGTGTTTTTCTCAAGCCCCTCAGGTAAGCCAGCTGTTAAGGAGAGAAAGTAAAAGGGAAATGGAGAGCCTGTTTAGAATTAAACCTTCATTTATTATCCCTGTATGTCTAAAGTCTTAAAATTTTTGAAATACAGATACTCAATTGATGTTTAAAATGTGTACATGTATAACATTTCTTTATAAGACTGTAAAGTCTAAAAACCAAAGAGGATACAAAGAAGCCAAATAATTTTTGAATGCCCAAGCAGAAAAATCCTTTGAAATCATCCAGAATCAATTGGACTCAGAATTTTGGAGACATAAACAAATAGCCTAAAGCTCTACAACTAAAACACACATTTGTGCTTAACTTATTACACAAAAGTGATTCAGCCCCCCATCAGAACTACATTTTGATTGTACAAGTAAGAAAGAACCAATGGCTGAGAATTGTGGAAACTGTAAATATGGATATTGGAGAAAATGCTGCATCAAAGTCAGTCTATTTGTAGGGCAGCCTGGCAGGTGACAGTGAGTAACAAAGGCACTCAGGGGAATGGCTCATGCCAGAGACATGGTGAAGGCAAAGAACTGAAGACACATAGGCACTTAGATGAGCTCTTATTTGCCTCGGCCCGCGAGGCAGTCAACGGGGTCCGCCGAGGTACCTGTAACGGATGAAAAGGGACGGGACAGGAGGTGCGAAAGAACGACAGCAAGACAAAGGATTCTGATCAAGCTGCAAATTTTATTTCAAAATGGAGGGAGTTATATAGAGGAGGGTAGAGGAAGGCAGATAGGGGAAGTAGCTCTGGTTGGTAGCTTTGGGGCGTGCTCTTAACTGGGATAGGCTAAGGGGCGCATGATAAGCGCGTGATCAAGGCACTGATTGGTGTGTGGTCCGCGTGCTCAGGCCGAGCGGTTGCATGACTTCTGACCACAGATATCCTGTTATGTATGCGCAATTTCTAGCCTTGGTTGTATCAGCCTGCTTCAGGCTTATCCCTGCCCCCAACACTTATTTCCCCAAATTTATTGAGGTATAATTCACAATTAAAATTGTACATATTTAAGCTGTCCAACCTGATGATTTGAAATATGTATGCATTGTGAAATAATTACCAGAATCACACTAATTAATATCTCAGTATCCTCACATAGTTATCATTTTTTAATTAGGATAAACACAATTAAGGTTTATCCTCTTAGTAAATTTCAAGTATACACTGTAGTATAACAATACTGTAGTCATATTGTACTCTGTGTACAGTGTATTGTACACTGCAGTCATATTATTGTATATTGGGTCTCCTGAACTTATTTTTTAGCTTGTGTAATGGGCACTTTGTACACCTTGACCAATATTTTTTTCAAAGAAACTTCTTTGTTGAGTCTGAACACTATCTCTACAATTATCTTCAGGGTCAGAAAAAGTGCATGGGGCTTCTATTTTTTATGGAGACTTTCTCTTGAAAACATTAAAACCAGAACCACACAAAAACCTCTTGCCTGCTTTGCATTCTTCTAATATATATTGGACTTCTATGTAAAAGAGCATGAGTCTGTGGTTATTCTGATGGACATCGGTGGTGTTATTTGCTCACGAAAACCCTTCTACTGGAAGGTGTCCTCTTTCCATAGGACAAGAAAAGAGGAGATTGTACTCTGCTCTGTTTCCACTCCACCTGCCAAGGGCTGTTGCTGGTAGTCACCAGCGAGCACACGATGCAGGTCAGGCCCATCAGAGTTCTGGTGGAATCTGCACTCCTGCGCCCTGTTGTTTCTGAGGCTCATCTGCATACTTCCCCTTTCAACAGCCTCACTACTTAAAACTCCTTGGATTCTCAGAGACATTGGTTTTCCTACGCTAGCTGATCTTTTTCCTGGCTCCTTCAACCAGGAGACTTAAGATAGATACAAGAACTAAAAATAATTTCCATAGTACTATTTATATACAAATTTATTGAAAATCACATATAATCATATATGTATTTTACACACATCTCTGAAAGCCTGATATCATCCCATTTTACAAAAGGAATAGAACATAGCTCAGAAATGTTAAGTGACTTTTCCAAGGTCACACAGCCACAGCCAGGGAATGTAGAATCTGTGATGCAAGTCTAAACCTGTCCTTCTCTTTCCAGTATAGTCCCCAGTCCCTAACTCAGGCACCCTAAAGTTTACTGGAGGTTCAGAAAGACTGCTCTGTGTCCACCCCCTAGTCCTCCTGCTGCTGCTGCCTTTTCTGCTAAATAGAGTAAGTCCTTCCTACTCCTTTATGGTCTTCTGGCTCCGCTTTTGTCTTTATTTTTCCCTTGCATTGTTCTAGAAAGATACATAAGAAATTTTCTGTTCAAATAGTTTTATAAACACGGCTTTTGCAAATTGGTATTGTTTCAGTATGTCAGTGTTCTCAGCTGTTTCTTATGTAGACTAATTTTCCATGTTTGTTTTTTAAAGGAAAATTGGAGAACAGTGAAAACACCTTTTACCTACATTCTAGGTTTAAATTAATGGGAAGATTTCAGAGGACAGCAGTGAATGAAAAATCAGGATTCCCTCTTTAAAAGTTGCCCCTCCTCCCATCCTCCCCTCACCTCCCGCATTTGAGCTGATACAGTCCTTTTTATGCTTCTATTGTGTCATGGAAATTCCTGGCTTTCATTGCAGTTCCTTTTATAGTGTATGCTCTTCACCCAGATTAGATAATAAACCCATTAAAGGCAGGTGCTATGTTTTTATGGAGCTAGATCCCTTTTCAGAGGGGCTGCCTAGCTCATAATGATTCCTTAAACTCTGAGAACTCCTAAGTGTGAGACTCAGCTGCCATGTCTATATTATCTGTCTGCACATCTCAGGCCGTGGCAGTGTCATCCTGAAGTGAAGAACTGGCTCAGTTGGAACAGTCCGATTCTCTCTTCTGGCAAGTTGTAATCACAGAAGGAGAGACAGGTGAGCCATATTGACCACAGTATTACAGAGAGAAAATTGTTCTCCTTTTCCCTAGGTACTCCAAACTTCCCTGCTCCCCACCTTCCTGAGTCTTATTCACTCAGCTCGTTGGATTTAAGGAGATGCCCACCCAATAGTCTTTCAAAATCCCCACTTTTTAAAGTGAGCATATGTTGCCTTCTGATACTGTAATCATGAGGGTCACGTCTAATTTTATTTATCATTGTCTTTTCTATAACCCAGATCTCAGAAATTTACACATGCTGAGTGTTCAAGATAAATGTTTAAAGAAAGATCTCAACAACACTGACACAGACACTGACTCTTCCTCCAGGGTTCAAGCACGAGAATGAAAAGTCAAGCAAGAATTGAATGTGAGCTATGACTCTTTCACTGAACCAAAATCTCACCTAGGGCAGGTCACCTCCTCAGACCATTCCTGTCTGGGCATTTCAAATGAAGAGATCCAGCCACATGACCTTTTAGGTTGCTCTCAGGCCAAATAGCAGTGTCTAGTCTCATATTGCAAGTTTTGACATCAGTTCAAAATTTGGGGATTGAAAAAAATGCATTGTATGATAATTTACCTTCATGTTCACTTCCATATGTGGTCTCCATATATAACACGAGAGCTCATTATTTATGAGTTTTTCATATGGTAAAGTCAGAGCTGGGGTTGAATCCAGGTCCTACAGCCTCTGGTTCAGTGTACTTTTTCTTCATCTCATGCTGCTGCTTCTGCTCTGCAGCCACATGTGTAAACATCTGTCCGGTAGTCACCCAGATAGTTTCTCCAGGTCATCCTCATTAGTCACTTAACATAGTCAACTCCCTTCCCAGAGAAGCAGCCCTTAGCAGTGAGACATAAGTTATCAATAGCGTTTGAGGTAGTGCATGGCATTGATGGAAATGTTGGTAAGAAAGTGGTGCTTGGGACAAATTGGCTTTAAGAGGTCAGAACTCTTTTTTCTGTAAGATGAATGGTGCCTGGTATCTCAATAGCACATACCTGGCACAGAAATGCACACCTTTTCAGAACTCAGTGTATGAATATTTGATCCTGGAAGATAGAAAGTGATGGCCCAGAGTCAGAAAATGTTGGATCTCCCTGGGAGACTACTCAGATGCTATTGATTCACTCAGATGACTGGATATGACTTCATTTCCTGGACTCGACTTCCTGTGTAAAACTGGACTTAGCTCAGTGGTTTTGGGGGCAGATCCAGGTTCCATTGTAGGGTCTCAGAAGGCACCTTGCAGTAGCCAGTGCAGGGAGAAGGCTGCACAACAAGGGCTTCAAGGAGACTTTTTGCACTTCAGTCAGACCAGCTCTGCTTTGGTATGTACTCAGTGGATTGCCTAATAGGATTTATTTGGGGATAAGAAGAAAAGTTTTCCCAAGAAGGCTGAGGGATCCACAGAAGCATGACTGTATTAAGAGTTTGGCTGCCCCAGAGAGAAATTCTAACATTTCCCTCCTCATCCAAAAGATGAAGATGCTTCACCCACTGACCAACATGCCTCAAGCTGCTTGACAAGGTGGACCTACTTCCCATGGAGTTAAGCAAAACTAAGAAGCTAGTGAGCTCCATGGAGATTGACCCTAAATCCCAGGCACCCCTATACCCTGAAGACCAGTCATTGCAATCAAATTCTAACACATTGTGGACCAGATTTGGGGGTGATGTTCCTGTTATCCCTTACTATATTTAAAATTAAAAACTTAGTGGTTTAAAAAAAGTTTTAAAACAACTAATTTCTTAAAGTTCTGAAAGCGAGATCTCTCTCTTAATTTCAATCACAAATGGGGAAGGCTGAGGACACACGTACTCCCCAGTGCGTCTCCAGCAAGGGTTTGGAACAAAGCAAATTTATTTCTTCCTGAAAAACAAGTGGGTTCACACATTTCTCATTCCTGATTGAACTTTCCCACTGTAATTCCTCATTATCACTGTATCAACTCAAAATTAACATCTGCCTACCTGAACTCAGCTTCTCTCTCTCTCTCTGACAAATCAGCTTCTCAACAAAACAGCTCCAGGCTCAGTGAAAGGCATTTTTATTTTTTATCCCCCTGGTTAGCCAGCATTAAAGCCTTAATGTTATCTCTGATTTCTCTCTCTCCCTCCCCCTCTCTCCCTCTCTCTTTTAAATGTTGCATAAACTTATTCACCTAGCCACCCCAATACTTCTTGGTGTTTTGTTGTTGTTGTTTTTATAATTTCATGTACATCTGCTTTTCTATTTCAATTTCTACTCTTATAATCCTAATTGAGAGAAGCAACTTATTGGATGCTGAGGTAACTACAACAGTCTCACTGGTTCCTGTCTTTAGAAAGATTCTAAATCTTTCACTACACAGAGTCAAACCCTCCTGGCCACGTTAATCTTTCCAGAACGCTGCTCGCACTATGTAGTCAATAGAGCTTTGTAGATTCAACACTTCTGGATTAGATTTTAAGTCTCTCCATAGTCTATCCCCATTTTACATGTCTACTTATGTTACTCAAATTCTGTTTTAACCCCCAAAATTTACTTTGGAATATGGACTCCTTTACTCTATCAGAAGCACATATATTACTTGGATTCAAATAGAAGTTATCAAACAGGAAGCAAAATAAGAAGGAACAAGTCCCTTTTGTTTTTGTCTGGCCTTCTCCTAGTGGTTCTCCGTGTCAGAGCCTTCCAGGAAGCTGGGTACCAGAAAAAAGATGTATAATTTTAGATGTTCAGTCTTAGCATGAAAACACAAGAACTGAAAGATGGGTTTGAAACTCAGAGACAGTCATTCTGGGTCCAAGTGCTCACCAGATCCTAAAAATACCTCACCTCCTCATTTCCTGTCCCCACGCCCCTCGGGCAGGTTCTCATCGTGTCTTGTCCAGACTGCCCAAACAGGCTGCTAGCTTGTGTCTCCATCTCTTTCTGCCCTCAAATCCATCCTTCACACCTACACTCTACTCACTTTTCTAACAAACAACTGTCATCAGTTACAACTCCTGTGAGG
Source organism: Phyllostomus hastatus (assembly GCF_019186645.2). Lineage (NCBI taxonomy): Eukaryota > Metazoa > Chordata > Mammalia > Chiroptera > Phyllostomidae > Phyllostomus > Phyllostomus hastatus. The sequence continues at coordinate 64,174,125 of NW_025333857.1, read as the reverse complement.
CCTTTCAAAATCCCTTAAGCATAGACTGACAATCACTGTATTGACACGCTTCACTCAGGCAGTCTGAAATGTACCTTGCTCCATCTACACTCGGAGAACTCTTCTAGAAAGCTTTATTCCATCTGTAAGAAAGAATATTTCCTAGCTGTGGCTGGTGTGGCTCAGTGGATTGAGCGCCAACCTGCAAACCAAAGGGTTGCTGGTTCGATTCCCAGTCAGGGCACATGCCTGGGTTGTGGTCCAGGTCCCCAGTAGGGGATGCATGAGAGGCAACCACACATTGTTGTTTCTCTCCCTCTTCCTCTCCCCCCCCCTTTCAAAAAATAAATACAATATTTAAAAAAAGAAAGAATATTTCCCCCCACAAAACTTGATAGGCTTCTCTGTCCTGGTTTTCAGCATCACTGAGCATCTGTTGTGCCAGACATTAAACATTTTATATTTTAATTTGTGAGTCTCTTACCCATACTAAAATATACATGCCCCATGAGTAGGTTTTATGTTTATTTTTTTATATCTATAGTACTCTAGAGAACCTGACATGTAGTAGATACTACAAGCTATTCATTGAATGAACAAATGAATGAATGAATGAATGAATGAATGATAAGTACGTATACCCAATAGAATATTGAGCTGTTTGTTTTTTTGTCCTTCTAAGTTTGTACATTTTTTGTCCACAGAGAAGACTCCAGGAGATCTGGATCAATACTGCTTAAAAAGCAGGCTCTGTGACCCACAGTGCACATGTTGTCAGGGCCATCAGCAGGCAGTAAAGCAGACACAACAGTGGTTCAAAAATTTTACCTTGAAAAAAAGTTTTACCTTGAGTCACATCAAAGCCAATGAGTTTTGGGAGAAAACTGAAGTTAAAGCAAGGAGGTAGCTTAGTGGGGTAGCTTACCCTTGTTACCCTTCTCCCCTCTTCTCAGAAACCTGAAATGAGTTCTTCCCTCCCTGCAACCCCTGCCTCCTCTCCATTTCCACCTCCTCATTTTTAAACACCACTGTTTGGGAGAAACATAGTGCAGTTCCAGCTGCAGGCACTAAATCATCCCTGTACTTTGGACGTGTTCTGCGGAAGGGAGTCCTGTGATGAATGGAGCTGTCCGTATTTACATTGGGTGTGCAACAGCTGTGGGGATCGTCCTGTACAATGAGTATTCTGGGCAAGCTTGGCATGTCCCCACCCCACCACCACCTCCCCCGCCCCTTCTTCCTGCAGTGACAGTGACTGATTGGCCACTTCTGAGGAAAACTGCCCTTTGGAACAAAGGAATCACAGTGCCCCCTCTTGTAGAGGCACACACACATGCACACACACAAACACACCACAAAACACCCTTTCTCAATCTGTCAGTGCCACATGTTTTTTGGCGATTTCATATTTCCCTGGATAACCTTGCAAACAGCAAAACTGTTCAAAGGTAGGCAGGTGGTGCAGGAGGAGCAATCTCTGTTGTTTCTTTTTTAAAAAACTCTACTTATGGCTTGCAGAGATGTACTGCATTGGTCATGCCCAGACTTGATGCCCAAGGCAAGTTGTGTCAAACACAGGTCAGCTAAAGCCCCTTGTAACCAGAGCTTTTTGCCTGCAGGCAACCCACCTTCCTCACAGTGTTGACTTGAGTTCTGGTGCCACAGAGAGAAAGACAAGATGGAAAGGGGGAATAGAAACAGTAAAGATACATCACATTCACGTTGTTCTTTATAGTTCCTAGCGCATACTGTCCCTTTTCACATTCCACTGATAAAGCTGAAGGACAGGTGTGTGCTGCAGGAGGAGGATGGAGAGAAAGAAAGGGAGAGAGGGAGAATTTGTTTAATGTCAGAAAGGCTGAGCAAGTTGCACTAACTGAATTAGCTAGAGTATTTTAGATGCAACAGACACCTGGTCTGCAGGCTTTTAATCTTTTATACTTTTAACTTCACTATTTGCCACATAAACCAAACGTGAGAAAGATTGCCATCCAACTATATATATCTTTTTAAAATCTCCTTTGAGTCCTGGAGTTCTTAAAAGTTTTGATAAGAAGACACCAAGACATGATTATAAAGATCCTATGGGTAAATCACATGGTTTATTCCACCCCACATTCTGCTTCTGAGTAGGTAACCAAAGAATGATTGGTTTGAAGCAGTGATTTTCATCCAGTGTGCCACGGCACACCTGTGTGCTGCAAGAATTTTTAAAACACGAAATACCTGACTACTTAGTCAGGGGCACTGACCTCTTTTACCTTAGATTGCCCAATTAAAAAATCACAGCGAGCAATACAACAATAGTCATCCAGTGTGAATAAATAAAATTTATATATTTTTGTCAAGTATGCAAAAAATATATTTTTGGTGTACTACAGAATTTTAGTAATTCATTTTTGTGTGCCATGAGATGAAAAAGATTGAAGAGCGCTGGTTGGAAGGTTTCAGATTACTCATCAGTAATTACACAATTTCTTTGTAGGGCATTTAGTTGAATTGTAATTCTTAGGTTTCCCCTTGATATGTTCCAACCTGGTCAAGGACACTTCTGTGATATGTAGCAAAGAGGCTGCTAAACCTATTATAATTGTTTCCAAGCTTTACTCCATAAACTCCTAGTGAGTCACTAAGGCCCCACAAAATGTTCTAAATTTGACAACAAGAAAAGTGCTGAAAACCACTCAGTGCAGGGTCCTACGGAACTTTGACGATAGGCTTGCCTGCATCTGCTCTAACCAACAGGGTGATAACTAGCCACATGTGGCTATTGAGCCCTTAAAAACTGGCTCATTTGATTAAAAACTGAGTTTTAAATTCTATTCACATCAATTAATTTCTAATTTAAATAAAAGCACACACACGTAGCGAATGGCTACCACTCAGGACAGCACAGATCTGGAGACTGGTGTTTCAGAAAACACCCTTTGACAAAGGCTATGGCAGCACCTACAGCTGGGCAGACCGTCAGCGATGGCAGGGTGGAGAAGGCAGGAGAAGATCTGCTTGCTTTGCCCAGGGAAGGAGAAGTTATGAATAATAGTTACTGACCGAGGTGGATTTACCGAGAAGCTAATGAAACTTAGCTTTCTGTGCTACTCCCTTGCATGGGTCCGTCTAGGTCCCTGGGGTTCTCTGCATGGTCGCGTATTTTACTGTAAATTTTTCAACAGTGAACTGTGTTAAGCTTAATTGATTAAAACAGCTGTTTCCACTGGAACTTCCATTAAGTAATATTTTCTCTTATATTGGTGACTGTGTGACCATATTCATTTTTGGAGTCAGGATAAGGAGAAGTTGAGTTGGTGATACAGTGTTTAAGTTTCTGTGAAATATGTCTACATGGTTCAGAGTCAGTTTTGTGTATATATATCAGTTATTTCTAATCATTCCAGTGTAGAAATGGCTTTTACAAATACTTCTAATTAGAGCTGTAAGCTCAAAAAACATAAGAAAATGTAAAACACTTTAAAGCTTTATAGCACATATATGAAAATAATTTTCTAAAGATTTTTATAAATTTCACTACATCTTAAAAATTTGCACAGTGTTTAGTAATTTGTGAAGTCTCCCAAAACTTTTCAGAATTATCTATAATGGAAAACAATTTTTTGGCAATGTTGTAAGAGAAAAGATCAAATTATATTTCATTATCTCTTTAGAGTAGATTACAAAGCCTTGTCATAGAAAATATGATCAAATGAAGCAAAAAGAAAAAAGTAAGAAAAAATTATTACAGAAGTATGTCAGAAAGTTAATATTTTGTTAAAAAGTACATGTTTTTTTCTATTCGGGGACTCTAAAAATTTAAGTTTGAAAATTTGTTTCCTTTTCTAACAAAATATTTTTAAAACTTTATTTTGTGTTTGTAATTTTGCACTCTTGTTTTAAAGCAGCCACCTCCAAATTCTATAATTTCTAGTATCCACGTAGATAAGTCTACAGCTGCCATCTCAAAAAAATTCTTATGTGCCTCATTTAGATCATATTGCATGCATTATCACATTGGCCCTATGGAGAAAGTCTTATTATAATCTGAGTTTTCAAGATGAGGAACCAGGTCATAGACTTTTGCCAAACCCTAGAGAGCTAGTAAGTCAAAGAACTAAAACTCAGACCTGAGAAGCCATGATCTTCTGGTTTGGGAGTAGAGGGTGGCGGCAAACTATTGCTTGTGTTGGAACTACTAGGGGAGAAACTAAACAACTTACAAAAGTAACACATTTTTTAGAAGTTATTACAAAGCTGTGAAAGTTAAAAAACGTGGAAGAATTGAATTCCAGAGAGAAAAGAAACTTTCCTTGGCTGGTGGAAGCTCTGCTTTCTTCCTGGGGGCATTTGCTGAGTCTGGGATCTGGCTAGAGGAAAAGATAAGACAGTGAAATCTTTTTTAAAAAAGATTTTATTTATTTATTTTAGAGAGAGAGGAAGGTGAGGAGAAAGTGAGGGAGAGATATCGATGGGTTGTCTTTTGCACACGCCGCAGCTGAGGACCAGGCCTGGAATCCAGGCATATGTCCAAACCAGGAATCAAGCAGGTGAGCCTTTGCTTTGTGGGAAGATGTCCAATTGACCAAGGGCAGGTCAATTCCTGTTTGGCCAGGGCAAAACAGTGAAACTTTTGACAGCACAGTGAGCTAGCAGCATGAGAGGTTAGAATCATGAAGGGCCCAAATGCAAGGCTGATTTTCCCCACAGGACCTGCCACGTGCTGCACTGGGAAGAAGAGGCAGAGGAGGGGGAGAAAAACATAGGAAGATGCCATGCATTCTTGCAGTGCTTAAGTCAAAGTAGTGTATATTGTTTATTGTGTGCCATTCATTCTGATTGCTATATTATAACCTGTCGTATGACCATAAACAATTCACTTCTTTTTGTAAAGATTTTATTTATTTATTTTTAGAGAGGGAAGGGAGGGAGATAGAGAGAGAGAAAAAAATCAATGTGCAGTTGCCGGGGGTCATGGCCTGCAACCCAGGCATGTGCCCTGACTGGGAATCCAACCTGCAACACTTTGGTTTGCAGCCCGCACTCAGTCCACTGAGCTACGCCAGCCAGGGCAACAATTCACTTTCCATCCTACTTTCTAGGAGCATTTGAACAGGTTCCAATTTTTGGCTATCACAAGTACCATCACAATGAACCTTCAATCGCATGTCCTTTAGTGGGCACATTTACGTTGGGGATGCACTGCAGTGTGGAATTCTTGGGTCACAGGGAAATGCACACAGCCATTTTGCCAAATATCAGTGGGGACAATTTTTAATGCTTTTTTAAAAAACTTTGCTATAAATATCACTCTCATTGAGGCACAGCTAAGTTACAACTGTAAAGTTGGCCTCATTACAATATATCTATACTAAAGGGCTTTGTCTTTATGTATCTATGAGGGGACAGAAAGGTGGAGTTTGTATAGAGAAAAGATAGAAGAGAAGGAAGCTGCAGAGACCAGAGGAAAGAAAAATGTAGAAGAAAGAAAGAAAGAAAGAAAGAGAAAGAAAGAGAGAGAGAGAGAGAAAAGGTGAGAGAGAGAGAGAAGGGGAAAGAAGGGATATTTATGAAGAGAGATCTTGTTAATTGAGAAAATGGAGAATAAACGGAGAGACAGAGGTTTTAGAATCAATGAATACATACCTGTGCATTTTTTTTTCTAATTAGAGCAGAAAAACATATTTTTGTAAAGGTACTTTGTGCATTGTTTGAAATTAGTTGGTGCCTTTGATGTGTTGAACGTGTTCTTTTAATTGTGTTGACAAAGAGGATGTGCATCTAAAATAATTCTTTATTTCAAGTATTAGAAGTAAACAGATGTCAGAGTCTCTGTAAGACAGAAGAACAGGAAAAGATTTTACATATATATGTATATGTATGTATATGTGTGTGTATATATATGTATATGTGAAAGAAAGAGTTTTACAGACTTAAAGATCAGTATGAGGCAAGGGGTCACTCCTGTGTTGGATAGTACAGGCTGAAAGGCCATTTTGCAGCCTCCTTTGAAACATAGCTTACTCTGTGACACGCATATCAAAATAATTTACATTTCATTCTTCTCCACTTTGGACTCATACTGTCTAGGCTTAAGCACTTCTTGTTCAGCCCTAGATGTCAGAGCCCAGAGAAAACTGATAGATTATTTATTTGAAGCCTTCACTTTACCTGTGAGAAAGGCTGAGAGCCCCACAAAAGGAATAACTCACTGAGAAATGACAAAAGTGTGGTCTCTGATCTCCTTTCCACACCCACATTCCTCCATAGTTTTAATTGCTCTGCTGTTTGTGTTCGGGGCAGTATTTCTTCCCAGTCATTAATTTATTTATACACACACACACGAGCACATTCCTGTTGCTTTATTTATTTTCTATTCCCCTGCATTTAGCATTTTCCTCCCAGACCTAAGCAGTATGCCTCCTGAACAATGGAGCAGAACCATATGTTCCTGATGCTTTTATTTATTAGGAGGAATCACTGGGAATTTTGACAAGAAAAATATTCAAATATAATTACAAAGTTGAAATTGAATTATATTCAAATAAAGACTCAAATAGACTTGCAAGATCATGTAGTCTTCGTGTGAGAAATGGGGGAACCGAGTCTCAGAGAGTTCATATATTTTGGCCATGTTCACCCAGATGATAAAAGGCACAGATTGGGTTAGAAGTCAAATCAGTTTACTCAAGAAATGTGATTCAAAACTGAGTCTCCACAGTGAATTAAGGACTGTTCCGGTGCCATAGAAAACACAGGCCTTGACTTGAACCCTCAAGCTGAGCAGAAGTGAGCCAGGTCCCCTAGATACAGCCTTTGTAGTAGAAGTCCTGTATGAGCTTGGTCAATTGTAAATATCACCCAAGAGTCTGAAAACAAAAGAACATCATTGTTCCTACTGGGTGTGTGTGCACGTGAGAAACAGGCTAATAAGTACTCACTTTATGCCAGACATGCAATACACAAAGAGAATACAGTGGTGAATGAGACAGATTACTGTTTACGATCTGGTGGAGAAACAAAGAATAGCAGTACCTTTTGAAAAGAAGCAGAAACTAGAAAGAGAACAAACAAGGAAAGAAATGACTAAGGAGATCTGTCCAAGTGGAGGGTAATAATCAAAAGATTTCTCGGAGGCAGAGTAAGAATGATAGAGGAGCAAAAATAAGATGCTATTTGAAGAAGGAAAAACTCAAGCGTTTTAAGAGGTGTTGCTGATTGATGAGAAAAGAGTGCCCAAGATAGCTCTTTTCTCTCTTGTTCACTGATGCCGGGTGGCTATGCTGTATGCACACATAGATAAAGTGGTCTCTTTTTCACTCCCTTCTCCGTGAGTTTCATTTCTAGTCACACTCTCAGCTGGTTAATTCTCTTCTCTCTGAGATCACAGATTAGATACAGCCTAGATTTATTGCTAGAAGACATAAAAAGAAGTATTCCTATCAAGGATTCAAATGATTAAATATCCCAACACAGAAATACTTTTAAACTTCTCATATACTAGAATTTCTCTCTCCTTCAGATACCAGGGCTGGTGCTACTCAGGGCTCTGAGTAATGGGGAGCGAGGACAGGAGGCAGAAGGATAGAGGCAGCAGAGAGATAAAGACCAGGAATGAGAAGCGGGGATGAATTTAAAAGTGTGGTTGGGAGAGGCTGTGAGTCAGGAAGGACGAAGACAAGGATAGAGGATGAAATGAAATGTGAGTAGCATTAAGGAGGCACTGCTCCTCGTCGCTTTGGACTGAAATTGGGAGCACTAACCCAGTCAGACAGGGGTGCACAAGCAAAGAAGAGAAAATAGCATTAAACATCTTTCCTAATCCTCTCTCTTGATCATTCGTCCTTCATTTGCATGCTAATATCTAAGAACTCTCCATTCCTTATGTTCCAGAACGCTAGAACTGGAGAGCATGGAATGGCACTTGCAAAAGAGCATTTGTCCCACACATTGCATGCTGGGACCTGGTGGCTCCATTCGTATTGTTTGGGTAAAATCCTCACTCTTGTCTGACCGTGCCTTTTTTCACACAAGTCAGGAATTCAAACTTCTGTTAAAGTTATTAAAAGATCTAGTAATATCTGACTTTCACACCCACTCATGTCATTAGTTGAAGTCAAGTGCCAGCTGTCTCCCCTCAGGCAGGGTGTGGTACCACTGGTTCTCCGCAGCCTCCACCTGGTCTCCCTGCTGGCTGCTTTGAGTAGGCTGTGTAGGATGTGTTCCAGTTCTTCCCCCTCCCATCTCCCCACCGCCCCCCACAAACCCACATGCACATTGCATCTGTCAGAAACAGAGGCCAAGGCAAGACGGGGGACTGCCCTTAGTCACAGTGAGTTTTAGGCAGAAACCAAGTAGAGACCCAGTATTCAACTTGCAGTTGAGGTTCTTTGTCATGCAGAATCCACGCAATAGGGCTCTTGTCACAGCTAGTCATGCCATCCACAAATTCACCCGGAGTTCCACCCATCTTGGATCCTTAGCCTCAGGTTTGAGATTCCAGTACCATCTCAGAGTTAGTGGTGGCCTCATGGTTTGCCCAGGCCATCCCCACGTTTCACAGAAAAAGAAACTGAGTCCCTTAGTGTCTACTCAACTTGCCCAGGTGACCGTCTTCATGAGTGAAAGGACTGACTTCACAGCCCATGCCTCCCTCCCCCTATCCCCATTCTGCATGTAGCTAAACATAGGGTTCAAGCCCCAGGATCCTCCAGAGCTTGTATTTAATTTTACTTCCTCTTTATGTTGCTTCCCAGGTCTTAGGCCCAAACATTTGCAAATCTCTCAGGCACTTCTCTTGTCTGGTTTTGAAGTTCATAACTGAATTTGCTGACTTTTTTTGTTTCTCTCAGTCCTTCATTGCCCTCTGCCCTCGTCCACAGCTGTGTGGTGCCTCCCCCTTTTTCTGTTCCATTAGATTTAATTTTACCACGGGTTCCTCCAAAATTTTCTAATTTAGTCTGATGTTGACTTTGACACAGTATTATTTTCTTTGACCCTTCAGTGTAGCCATCTGTCCCAACATTTAGATTACTCTTTTTATGTCTCTCAGCACTCTCTCTCTCTCTTTCTCTCTCAGTCCGCTATCAAAATCTCAGATCCTGTTATTTTCTCAAAGAGAAATATGGCATTGCTTTCCAGGATATGGGGAGAGCGGTAGGGAAGCACAGATTGTCAGCGCCAGTCCTCATCTCTGTGTGGGGTGTGTAGGAGCATCTGCTCTACAAAATGATGCCTGCGCCTCACAGGTTGTCCCTGCCTTGCAAATAGATATATTTTCTCCTCTCTCAGAGCTCTGGCCCTTAGATGCCTTCTCCCTTTGGGTTTTGTGCTTCAGACAAGGCACCCGGATGGAGTTTGTTGCCTGTCTGTCCTTAAGAACATGGGAGAGATCTATTTGGGTGTAATTTTGTATAGACTAGGGACCTTTCCATCCTTAAAAAAGGAAATAATGGTGAAAGCTTAGGCTAGAAAGGTGAGGAGTTAGATCATGAACAAAAATGAGTGTGAAATGTTTTACAAACCAAAATCGCGGAATTCCTTCTTCTAGTTGTCCCCTTTTAGATTTTAACAAAACAATTTCAACTCCACAATAAAGGAACAGTAATAGTGAGAGGACAGGAGGAAGGAAAGGACACTACAGAAAAAGGAGAGAGGAAAAAAGTACAGTGGCCCCCTTGGTTCTTGCTAATGGAACTTGAAGAGTTAAATCATAAAATCAACTGAAACCGATATATCAAGCTAAGGGTTAGATTATTACTGCCTTTTAAAAAAATTTCTGATGTGTGAACACTCAGTAATTAGTAATAAGCAGATCTTTCCCAAATCTAAGATGCTGGGATTCCATTGTTACCATAACTATACCTGAAGAACAATTTGGAGCGTAAGAAAAGCTTCTCACATATCCTCTTTTATTTTATTCATGGCCACAGTCCTTATGATAGATAAAAGGGAACAGGGGAAGGGTCTAGTCTGTCTCCAAAGCTTCAATCTTCAGGACTTCTGTTGAACAGGCCTTTTGCTACTTGGGGACCACTGATAAGATGATTGAGCAGTTCCTGAATCTAGTGCAGGTATCAGACACTTTTCCTAAAGTGCACATTACGCCACTCGCCACTTTGCCTTTACAAAAGACCAACATTAGAACACTGAGAGGAAATCCGAAGAGGATGTTCACTTTTGAAAACAAGGTCAATAGAAAGAATAGGGTTCAGCATTGGTTTTGCACAAGCCCTTGTAGAGGCAGCACACAGTCCAGGTAGGGAGTGGCCCCATCAAGCTCCTTTCTGGGGAACTACACTCAGCATCAAGCTGCTATAGTCTTGAACTGTGTCTGTGAACACTTGTGCTTTATCTCAATTTATTTTGTGCACTTGTTAGTGCACAAACTCCAGGCACGGACCGGTACCGGTTCAGGGCCTGTTAGGACCTGGGCTGCACAGCAGGAGGTGAGCTTGAATGCAGTAATGCATTTGAATCATCCCCAAACCATACCCCCACCCCCTTTTGTGGAAAAATTATCTTCCACGAAACCAGTCCCTGGTGCCAAACACGTTGCAGACCCCGGCCCTAAGGTATCAGAAAAGCCCTAGAGAGTTCATAAGGGTGTTAATGCTTGCATAAAACTAGACATGATTGTCATGGTGAACAAAATAAAGACATTTAAATGAACAGTAATTGCTCCTTTGCTTTCCGCCGTTTCAGCTTAAGAAAGGTTTCACAGACACGCTCTACTTTTGGACAGCCAGGGAAACCCGTCCTCCAAACCTCCCAGATGAAGTGATACTGTAAATTGGCCTGCGAGCTATTTGTAAACGGCCAGATGCCCTCAGGACCCCAGCTAGAGCCCTCCTAAGACACTTCAAAAAACACTTGGCTGAATAATGATCATACCCACTGTCATTTCCAAACTCCAACAATTTTCCAGGCACTCACATTATATTTTCATTTTCCATTCAAGTTTTTAATATCACCATATGTGCAACTGAGGAGGTAGAGGCTCAGAGAGGTTAACTGATTTGCTAGGGTCATACAGCCAATAACTGGTGGCATTTAAGTTGGAACCCAAGTCTCCTACTCAAAATTCATTTTTTCCCCAAGAATGTCATACTACCTGCCTTTCAAGATATGGGTGGAAGAAGAGAGGTAAAAATATGACCTTACATCAAATGATTCTGTATTTTTTATTTTTTTAATCAGTCCCTTTTCTTTTCTCCTCCATAAATGATTCATTAGCAGAGGATATCATTCAACAAATGAATAAATGAATAATGACAGCTTTCCTGAGACTACACATTCTGGAGGTGATGGACTGGTTCTTCCCCCATGGCCTCCTCAAGTTGGGAAATTGCAGGTGGATTTTGGCACATGCTGAATATGTCTCACAGAGAGAAAAAAAAATCCACTTATGGAGTCATCCTCATCGTATCAGGACACCTGCTGGATTGAAGTCAAATTGCCAATGAATAATTAAAAGCTAATTTCCATAAAGTGATTTGCCATCATCTTTTATTGGTTCCTGAATCACACTCAGATGAGCTACACTTTGAGGGTTATTGGCTGGTTTAATAACTTTGAGCCACCCCTATGGCCAAGCAGGGGCCCCCAGTGTCCAGAAAAGGGGATGCAGGTACAAGACTCAAATTGTATCGCTGATCACGACGGGAAAACAGGTCCTCTGAAACTTCCTACCAAACTGAGCAGAGCACAGGAGGTGGTAGCAAAGCTCAAAGACATGAGGCTGATATAATAACCTCTAGATGCTAAAAGGCACCTTTGTAAGAGCTTGCTTTGTAAATTTAAACCACATGTATCCCAGGGTGCTGAAAGGAGAAGGGGAGGTGTCTGGCCCCACTCACCAGCTGTGCCCATATGGCCAAAGCTGGAAGAAGAGAACTTCAGTGCAATTGGTTTGGTACCTTTTTAAGTTACTGTGGGCACCAAAATACATAAAAAAATAAAATGAAATGAAATCTCATTCAGAACCCAGCTATGTAAAATAGATATACTTGGAGGGTTTTTTTTAGTAGGCTAAGTGGCTTTTTTTAGACCAGTTTGTACATATGTATCAAAAATTTAAATGTGCATATTCTTCGATACAACATTTCTAGTATTCCAGCCTCTTACAAAGGTCACACATGCACAAAATGTTGTGCAGAAGAAGCATGATGTTTGCAGTATCATTTGTAATTTCAAGAAGGGAAAAAAACTTATCAATAGAAGAAAATCCAAATAAGCTATTGTATAATTTTAATTTAATTTTATTTTTTTTACCCTCCTCCCCCCGCTGTTGTATACTTTTTAAAACAAATGAGCAAAATTTATATGGGCTTATATCAGAAGATATCCAATATCAATTCCTGTTAAGCAAAGTTTCATAATATAGATAATACCTTATATGATATAAATTACTTCTCAAACTGCCTGTAGCACGTACATGTGTACACACAATATGTATATGTGACATATATACATAATATGTTTATACATATGTATATGTATACACACATGTGTGTTGAACATCTTTATGTGGAGGAATACAGACTTAAAGTAGTTCACATATTAAAACTTATTTTTTGTATTTCTAGATTGTGTAGTATTTTTTAAATGTTGAACAAATCTCTTTTGCAATTTTCTGTGTATTGCTTTTATAATTTCATAAGTAAATTTTTAATTTCAGAGATAAATTTCTCTTTCAGAGCAATTTTTCTATAGAACCTATTATTTTATTGTGGTTTCTATTGTTACTTGTATTCATTTTAATTATACTTATTTTACAGTCATTTCAAGGTTTTTCTATTTTCTCAAGTTTGTGGGGTTCTAATTCCCTTATTTCTTATTTTCTCAGTCTTCCTTAAGGTGAATGGGTTTGTAATTTTCTTCTTTTGTTTGAGCTCATCTTCAGCAAAACATTTTTGTTCCCCATGAAAGTTTGTTTCCCCGGGTTGCATAAGTATTTTTATGAAGTGGTTTTACATATGACTATTTTAAAAATCAAAAGGCTGACTAATCCTTGACCAGTATTTTTTAAAATGATAATTTCTGATCTTGGAATTTTAATACAATATAGGAGTTATGGATTTAGATTCCAGATCTACAAGTAACACAGATCTGAAATTTTGAATCATTAGAGGAGATTTTTCTCTACCTACTTAAAACCCTAGAAAAATTCTACCTGGTTTTTAGACTAAATTAATGAGAGTCTTCCTGACTTTCTTTCAACAGTAAGGAGAACTGTGGAGATTTGTATTGTTATGTCCCAGCTCCAGCTTCTCCCCTCTTTGTGGACGTCACCAAGTTACCCCTCCTTTTCCCTGATGGAGGATATAAGGATGGTAAGCCCTGATTTCCAGACAACTACCAGCCGTCAGAACCTCCATCCCACCTTAGAGAAATAGGCCTTTCTTCTTTACTGCATGCATTGGTTTTATTTCATGTGTTCACCACCTAAGTAACTATATTACTCCCTCCCTCAAGTTCTGCTAAGTGTTTAAACATATTTTCTGTTATGCTTTTTTTTTAGTACTTCTATATTTTTGCAGTGGAAAGGAGGATCTATACTAGCTCAGCCTATCCAATAGTCGGAATTTCCCTATTTTCTCTGCAAATAGAGAAAGGAAGTAGAAATTAGCTAATCATCCCCTAGCTCCCTGAGGTTCCTTTCTCAGGTTTTAAGGAATAATTGTAATAATAAACAATACTGATGATTTACCAAGTGCCAGAAGTTTTTTAAGTAATTTATGTGTGCTAATTCATAATTAAATAAATTATGTATATTAATTTCTAAGTAATTATGAAGACTACATAGTCTTCATAGCCCTATGTGGTAGTTATTATCAAATACCATCCCCATACACTGATGAGAAAGCTGAGACACAAAGAGTTCAGGGAACTTGCTGAAGATAATACCTTGTGTATAAAGCAGAACTGAAATTTGCAGTCCAGACAGCCACGCTCTAAATTACTGCGCCTCAAATAAATTGAAAATTGTTACTACAGTTCACCCCACCTCCCTTCTGTACCAGTATTGGTAATGAAACATAGAAATTCACCAGTGAACATTATGCAATTATTGAAATCCGAGCAGTTAGAGTTAATGGGAAGAAAGGATCGTGCTGTCTAGATAGAACTTCAAATTGTGTCTGAAGCTGATACCTTCAGACAAAATGATACCCAACAAAGCCCAGGGCTACTTCTGAATTTGGGCCACGTTTAGCCATTTTTGGAACCTCTGTGGGATCTTAAAAACACACCCATACATCAGGTAGGTAGGTAGGTAGGTAAATAGATGGGTAGGTGAATAGGTGGGTGAGGATAGTATAGAGAAAACTGGAAAGATGACATGTTAGTCATCTAAAAAACATTTTATGGGTGACATAGAGTGCTGACATTTTTTCTCATCCACTGTAATCTGTGTAGAGAAAAGGAAAATACGCGTTAAATGAAGTCTTTGACTCTATTGATCAAGTATGATATCTAGAATATGTTTGCCGAAACCAATTCCCAGGTTCATTATGAGCAACCTTTCCTGAAAAATGGGAAACCATTCTGAATGAGGTCAGCGGAGTGAGGAATGGCCCAGGACAAAAATATAAATGAGATTTGGATGGGAAGATAATTTGGCCACAGTATTTCACCAGTAGAAAACCACAAAAATAAAATGAAATGTCTTTCTAGATCAACACATTACTAGAAAAATGAGATGAACTTATAATTAGTTTAGTAGGAGATGAGACTTTGGTGGTACCCTAAAGACTTTGGATAATTAGTTCATTTACAGTGTTTTATAAGCTAAAGGGAATGTATTGATAATTAATAGAAATGAGTAGTTAATGGTATTTGAAGCAAAACTCCAATCAACAATGTCATTGGTTTGGAACTACATAACGATCAGAACAAGGACATTATTTTTAAGATTGATATAAAAGTGAGATATTTACTCCAAACTTCTTACATTTCACTGTATATTATTGTGTAGTGTATATTATTCACTGTGTATTATTACGCTGAGAATGAGCAAGGGTGGAGCGGAACCAAAAATTATCTTGCTTTCACACTACACACTCAGTGCAACAATTAACTAACACTGAAAAGCAACAATGCAAAGAGGAAGAAAACATCTTCTATTACCAACACGAAGAAGTTTCCTGTCCCAGAGGACCACTAATATGTCCTTATGTAGAACAGCACTACCCAGCACAATGGCACTGAGGGGATTTTCTCTCTCTCTGTGCCATCCAATATGATGGACATTAGCCACAGCTATTGAGCACTTGAAATACAGCTAGTGTGATTGAAGAACTGAATTTTTAATGTTAAATGTTCATTAATTTAAATCTAAATAGCCACATGTGTCCACTGGCTGCTCTGTTACATATGCAGGAGTAGAAGTAACTGAGTGTCTCCCAATGGGCAGAGGGAGATAAATGCAGATTCTGGGACTCTGGCTTACACGTGGCACGTATCTGGAGATATTCTTCATCTGCATTCCCACAGGCCCTCCTCAAGTGATATCTGTCCTTATCTGGGTATAAAGAGTCACCTTCCTCTTAGATTAATAGGAGATTACTGGGGTCAAAACTCAGTCTACTAATGTTGGCAGAATCTATTTCATTGTTGCTCATTGTGATAAAACATGATTAGGAAACTGAATCCTCCTATAACCCAAACCCTCCCTCTTCTAGTAACTTACATTTGAAAGAAAAGAGTAAAAAAACTGTGTCCTTACTACAGAGTATCATTCTCCATCTAAGGTGAAATTCCACCTTCAGAACCCATCTTTTGGGTATAAGGATTATATTCGTGAAAAACATTTTGAAATGTAAGACCATTACTTACCTAACACTATAAGCACATACAATTGTATAATGAAGGAACTCATGAAAACCTTAGTGGTAATTAATTTAACAGGTTAACTGGCCTTCTGGGAATGTGATATAGGACTAGTACTTAGTCTCTAAGTACTTCTGTCACTTCCAAATTGCTAGTTGAAAACAGAACTTAGAGCTGATTTAGCCTAAAGACTTCCTTTGATAAATGGGGAGACTGGTGTTCAGAGAAAATTGAATGACTTCTCCAAAGTTAGTTAAAAGTGGCAGGTTGTGGTAAAGTATAGATTTCCTGAGTTCTAGCCTAATTCTTTTTCTAATACACTCACCTAGGAATATCCACACAAATATAGCAGGTAACTTTTATATGGGTATACAAATTCTTATTAGTGGTAGAATTTGGAGCTCCATGTGCTAAGCAGGATTCTGAGGCTGTATCTGAACTCAATGGGAAAGAACTCCATAGCTCTATAATTAGTTGGTGATATCTGTCATGTGAGTAGGAGAATGGGCACACGTACCAGGTATATTTGCCATCCCTGTTTTCAAGTGTCTGTGTGTGTGCCTTGGGGAATAGGAAAATCTGGGCCAGTAAAAAGCCTAACAGTTATATTTAAGTAATGTATAAAGGGAAGATTAGGTTCAATCTTCTTACAGTAATGTATTTTAGGGATAACATTGGGAAGGAAAATAGTAATTCTCTGGAATAAACATGGATTCTAGTCTCAGGTCTTACCCGTACCTGCTGTGTGTTTATGAAAGAGTTATTTTACTTCTCTGAAGTCTAGATGTGTTTTTTGTAAAATCGCAACAATAACAAAAGAAAAACCTACTTCTCAAATTTGCTGAGAGAATTGCATGAGATTGATGGATGTTACCTATCTATCAGGGCAGAGCATATCATAGATACTTAGTGGAATAGTTCATCCTTTGTGTGGGTGTATATGCGCCTACAAGTTCCCTAAGCATAGGATTTGCAATGAAATAATGTCTTAATTATCATGTCAACTCCACACATCATCCTGTAACACCTATGGGACTATAAACACAGAAAATCATCAAGGTCTTATATAAGCTTAACCCACAACAAACAACAAGCAAAAAAAAATACATGAAAGGTATTTCCAAATAGTGCAATATAAAACCTAAAATCCTCTGTGTCCCCCAAGTCTCACCTTTGGAAGGCCTTCATGGCATTCTCAGTTCTCAGAAAGATGGCATCTCCCAGCCGCTTCTTCCCCACCTGTCCTCCCAGTTGTGCTCCTTGATGGATTGACATTGATCTCTTATCAACTCTACCTTCTCACTTGAGCATCACTTCTGCTGTTCACTATTTCAGAAAACTTTGTTAATCCCTATTCATTCTGCTTAGTGATGGGGATCTAATGGTGATGAACACAGACATGGTCCCAAAGCTCCTGAAACTTGAGTCCAGTGGGGTAGAGAGGGAATTAAATAAGCTAACCTATCCCTACCTTTGGTCTTGGTCCCTTGGGGCACTGTCAGTTAGTCCTGCGAGTTCCTACAATTTGAGTGGACAGGAGAGAGAACAACTCTCCCCCCTTTACTTTCATACAACATACTATCTTCTCTCAGGCCCTGCCTTCTTTTTCTTTTATTTTTATGCACAAGCCTTGTAGTTACATTGCTAGGCTTTCTTTCTAAGTGAGCCACAGACTTACCTCTCCAAGATGGTTTCCTGTGCTATAAGGCATCAGCTGTGGTTATGCCATCGACTGGTTAATCAGAGCACAGCCCAATTATAGACATATTGTCTGTGACTCTCTATCTTGATCAGATAATCGAAGGCAACTGATCACTCAAATATTGAGGGAGAGGAGTGCATTATGGGAGTGATGCTCTAAGACGATAACCCTGATAGACTGTGCAGGGTATCTTGATGTGGGTAGGGGAGGGGCCATTCTGAGGGCATGCTGGTATTAGACTAGATGAGAAAGAATGGCAGTCCATTGATGAAACATCCTAAAAGAAGATAAACTGTCTAAAATGAAAATTAGTGGCACTGTAGATATTGATTTTCATGGAACATCCAAGGAACACGTTGTCATTTGTAAAGAAAGGTTCACCGGTGCTGTGTCTGCGCGCCAACCCCATTACAGCTTTATTTCGATGTGTGTGGGAACCATCTGTTCCAGCTCACGGGAGGGCCAGGTCCGCATCACAGGCGTCTCTCCTCAAGGTCCAATCACAGCACCTGATGCAAAAGTTTCCTGATGTGATGCTTGACTGAAAGCTAATGACAGGGAACACTTCATTTTTCAAAGTGTGCTTTTTCTCAGGAGCAAGTGTGCTTGTTGGTGATTGCTTTTCTCCTCCCTGCAGCCCATAGAAGCAGCGTGAAGAGCAGAGGACATGAGAAACGAGGACAAGTCTCCATTTATTTTTTTTCTTGTATTTATTCTTTCATCCATTCAATAAGCACAGGTTGAAGCCTGCTATTTGAGGTCCTGCAGATACACCTGTGGACTAGGCAGATGAGCTTGTCAAGGTGATTACATGTGAGGGAAGTAGACAATAATCAATTTAAAAAATAGAAGATGTATGACCGGGCAGTAATCTGTGCTTTGTTAAAACACATTGGGCTGATGAAATGAAGAGAGACTGGGTGCCCACTCTTTGTTGTGTGGTCGTGGACAGATTCTCTTTAAGCTGAGGCTCCAGTGTCAGAAAGTGAGCCTTGCAAAGTTCTGGGGGAAGGTGTGTACCAGGCAGAGGTCACACCCATAGCCAACTTCCCTGAGTCAAAAGGACTTTGTTGTGTTTGAGGTACTGAACTGGCCAATGTGGCTGGAGCAGAGAATTGTTTGAGATGAGGTGGTGTGGCAGGCAAGGGGCAGGTCACATACAACCATGAATGTCAGGATCAGGGGCTTGAATATTTTTCTATACATAATGATTTCAAGCCTGCGAATGACATGATCTGATTTAAATGTTGCCAAATGCTATTGGTCCCCATGAAAGGTGTCTGGCCTACCTGTGCATCTATCATCCAGTTTCTCCCTCTGTAAATGAAGACCTGATATTGGCCTTCAAACTCTCCAAAAGGGAGAGAAATGAAATAAAATCCAAGGCTCTGCAGCTCCTTTCTGCAAACTTTTGTTGATTTCTCCTCCCTTTCTTCCTTTCTTTCAGGCCAGAAATACCATTGCTTATTGAATATTTATGATACTGGGCTGGTGTTATCTGTTAACAGAACTGCTGGCTGCTTCTCTCTTCAGAGTGTAAATGTATTGAGGCCTTGTGTCCCCAGCCCTAACTCAGGATTGGACTCATTGGATGTCATTGGTGATTTGGCCCCTTGTGTCCTGTTTCACTGTCTATGATTATCACATCATAGTCAAAACCCAAGGGATCCCCGAGTTCCTATTTATTTATCTACCGGGACATTCTCCCTCCCCTGTCTACCTCCTGAAGAACGCCAAATTTTTGAAGTCACTAAGTGTCACATCAACTTTGCTTTTCTCCATCTCCCTCCAACCTGACATAGTTAATGCCTCCTCTCACCAGACTCAGGGCTACGTCTCTCCCGCACTTAGAAGTATACTGTGTGTGCTTGTCCTACTAGAACATGAACTCTTTAAGGGCAAGTACTTTTCCCTTCACTTCCACATGCCCATCTCTGGTGCTATTCTTTGCACAAAAGATTCATGCAGTAAATATTAATTGAATAAAAGAATCACCAATGCAAGGAAAGTTAAATAGATAATAACCTCAGTGTAGTATCTTTGGCCACCATAAGAAAGTGCCTCACAGAACTCCACCTTCTGAGAGGGTGGCTGACAGTGGACAGACGCCCCAGCTGTTGTGCTCTGAAACCCACTTCTGCATTCTTGCTCTGGCCGCTCTTTGCATGGGCTGCTCCCAGCTAGTGACTGAGCACAGCCAAGATGCTAAGGCAGGGTCACTACTGGGAGACATGGGTCACCTTTCCTGAACCTCCTTAGGCTGCAGCACATTGAGGATGCTTCCTCTTCTCTCTCCATCATTTGGGGTTGGCTTGGTCTTTTGGGCTCAGGGCTCTCTGAGCATATTCCTACTCCTACTCCATGTTCTCTCACAGGTACTTTTCCAAATAAAATCCTTGAACACTTAATCCTGTCTTGGCTAACAAAGTGATTATGTTTAAGTCACTTATTGAAAAGGGATTATTGAGGACTCACTATGTCAGGCATTTTGATAGTGGCCTACAATTCAGCTGCAACAAAGTGCAACCACTAGATTCCAGGAGCTAGCTGTAGATAAATAAAGACTGGTAAGTAGATATGAAACAAAGGGAAAATTGTCAGAACCAAGGAAGTCAGTGGGATATAAGAGCATGGTGAGGTGCAAAACCTAACCTAACTCTGCCTATATGTTGGTTGTAGTGGAGATGCAGGGAGAAATCACAGCAGGATTCCTAGAGGAAGCCTCATATGTGGCAAAATGGGAAGTGTGGGTATAGGTAAGAGTCACCTAGAAAGGCAGAGGGATGGTGACACAAGGAGTTTGGGGTGGTGCTCTGGTCAGGACAAATAGGAAAGAATCCTCCAGCACACGAAGGGAAACTGGAGGTGGCAATACAATATCAAAGAGAGTAGTGCTGAACAGCAGGGAGGACAAGAGGAAAGGTGATACGGCTAGAGCTTGGAGCTCCCAGTTGACACAGCTGTTTATGTGGATGACTGGTTTCAACAAATCTGGATCTTCAATGCAGGAAAACAGAAAGCAAGGCATTAAAGGTCAGATTACTTACTCCTTGACCACATATCCTTGAACACAAAGCTTGAATTCATAATCTTGGGGGGCCTTGGGCATAGCCCCCTGTGTCCACCAGCCAATCAAAGCCTTTATTTGATGTATAGTTCAGTGATCTGGATCATGGTCTGGCAGTTAAACCAACAAGTTTCCAGATGATACTCTTGTCCCAGGTCTGCCACTTGCCAGTTTTGATTTAAGGCATGCAATTAAGTCTCTGAATCTCAGTTTACTCATCTGTAACTTGGAGATAGTTATATTCTTAAAGTAAAAATAAAATGCAGTGCTTATGAAGCCAGCCTCTGTGCCAGACAGTGTAATCAGTGCTCCACACATTTATTTTATTGACTTCCAAGACATATTGTGCAGAATAAGATATTGTAGTTGCACAGGTAAGAAATATCTCAAGGTCACAAAAGCTGATAAATAGTAGGTCTAGCATTTTCCTCAAATTTATTCCATTAAAAAAAGCATGTACATGTTTTAAGTTAAATACTATTCAATTAATGTGACACATTGGTAAAGTGTTCTGAACTTTTAGTCCTCACTATTGCACCTCCTAATTCTCCTGGTGGGGACTCATATCCTGATTTAAGAGGCAAGGACTTAGGAGGTCAGGGCCTGAGAGCAAAGTCAGAGCAAGACTCTACATTCAACAGGATAAGAATCAACGAAGGTGAAGGGAGAAGAGGCAGAGAAGGTGTGGGCAGGTCAGTGAGAGGCAGTGATGGACAGAAACCAGGCCTCAGTAAGGTGAGGAAGCAGATCTTACCAGGACAAGATAGAGGGGATTTAAGGAGGAAAAAAAAAAGAAGATGCATGGACAGTCACAAATAAGTATTTTGCCTGTCAAAAAAATTACTCTGACCTGCACATTTAGGCTGTAAAAATATATCTTCAATCAAGAAAAGCAGTGCTCTGTCCAAGGACAATTCAAGGCAGCATCTTCCGCTTGTCTCACAAAATTAATCTGAAACACACACACGCAGGACGAGGCAGAATAGAGGCTCCATTACAACCTCCCATCATCTGTGTTAGGTGGGAGGCAGTGACAGAAGACTCAGATTATCTGGGTTCTGACTTCAGTAAAATGAGAGAAGGCACGAAGCAGATGCAGACGGCAGTAGGGATCTTACAGTTCTAATTTGTCCTCTGTTGCTTTGTGGTTTAACCTATATTTATAATTATTATTATAAGATATACACTTATATGCATACATTTATTGAGCTTTCATTACGTGTTCAGTGAAGTGCTAAACTTGTTTTCTGTTACCTAATTTAATCATCCCCCAAACCATGTGAGGTAGGTATCATTATTAGCTCCATTTTACATATTTCAAAACCCTGAAAATCAAAGTCTCTGGTCAATGTATGCCTCCATTTAAAAGACATGACTTAGCATGGCAATTGAGAAGAGATTGTACTGGAATTAGGTCCAAAGACTAAGGTTAGATTCTCATTTCTTTCATACTCTAGCTTTGGGACCTTGTGCAACACTATTTTAACCAATTCTATCTATTTCTCTTCCATTCTATCACTAATATCCTAAAGGCAAGGCATCATTACATTTTGTTTAGACACTTGCAATATCCTATTTTATCAGCTTGCAGCAGCACCATTTACTTTGTCCTTCCTATAATGCATGGTACAAACTATCCAGGGTGAGTATGGATGGAAAGGTAGGTATCAAAGACGACTCTAATGTGTTGCTTGCACAACTGGATGGACATGAGTGCTGTTAACTGAGGTAGGGGTCATCAGATTCTTGAAGAACAGTGGTTGGTAAATCTTAGTCATGATGAGTTTAAGGTATGGTATGATCTGTATTATCTTCATTTTCTTCTCACTCTACCTGCACCCATTTTCGTGGGTTGTGATTTAAATGAGAAAACAGAGTGCTATGGAGGATTATCACATGGTTACTGTATAAGGTGCTATTTACTAGAACTATTTTCTTTTCCTTGTACCGCCGCACAGAATCATTGGGAAGTTTTACAACAAATACATGCAGAGTGCTTGAAGCCATTTAGAGGATAACTGCCTTAAAAATGTCAATTAAGATAAACAAGGGGGCAGACAGCTCTTGCTGTCTTGCGAGTCTGTTTCCTTTTCTTGGTTTGCATAAAAAAGACGATTCCTTTTTTATTCAATTTACCTCCAAGTGTATGTTCCCTGTTGTTTGAGGCAAGATGTGTGAGATGCTAATTCCGCTGAGTATGTCAGAAATACAGACACTAACATGTTCTAAATTCTAAAGCAGGAAGGAATGATGATTTGGGCATAAGTAGCAATCCACAAGGCTAGTCACAGAAATGTGCATCATTACAGGATAATTTCTAGAGAACAAGAGCCTATTTTCAAAAATAGACCAGAAAATGCTACCAATATTATTTATTCCTTCTCTATCCTCAAGAGTCTTCAATGAATTACCCCTACATTATTTTAGCACTAGGCTCATTCTATGACACATTAGATAAATATTTTATTTTTAAATCTGTCTTCTCTACTATATTAAAAAATTAAATTAATGCTCACTCATTGAGTGCCTACTTTATGCCAACCACTGGTCTGGGAACATTGCATGTATATCCTCACTCAGTTCTACCACTGCCTCCTTCTATTTCACAAACAAGTGTCCAAGATTCGAAGTCACTTGTTCAGAGCTAGTTAGGTGACAGGTGCAGATACTTTGATTCAGATGCACATCTATTTGTCTAATATACTGTATTCTGGGATCACTTTTTTTATCTTAGTATGTTTCATTGGCACAACCATATATAGCCAATACTTTAGCACGTTCATAAGTCAAACATTCTTCTCAAAATACTTTTGTCTATTAGATGAAGAATGTAAAACCCAGAAAGAATAAATCATATGTGAAAACACATGACTATAGTACAGTTGGTCTTAAAACTCAATTCTTTAGCTGATTCAGATGATTTCTCCCAACTATGCCTTCCCTCCCAGCACAGCTTCAAGCCCAGCGATTTGGGGACTTACCATTCAACACGTATCCTCTCCTAGCCATCCAATTCCCATTTCTTCCCTAATGATGGGAGGAATTACAAAGGAAGTAGCAATTTCTCCATGATCTGAGATCACAGCATGCAGCTAATTATAGAAATAAATAACTGGTGACTGGAACCATCTGTCCTTCCTTTGGCGAACACCTTGCTTTCCTGTGAAATTAGTGTCACCTGCAACCTGCAGGCCCCTCAGAGGCACAGGGGATGCCCCCTCCACATTCACAGGTCAACTGCTTTGTGACTCCCAACCCACAGTCACAACCCTATGAACTGTCACACATCCCCAGAGACACACAGCTAATGAACCCAGTCACATTTCTGAACTCTTTCCAGAGCTGAGGGAGCACAGAGCAAGGGCCGGACTGGGGCCTCAGTCCTGGGGGTGTTATTGTGGGCAGCATGGATGTACAGTGCCATCACTCTCACATTGTACTGAGCCATAGCAGTATCTCACAGTGTTCATTTCCTCTGGCAGAGACACATGCTCACCGTGTTCAGCAGCAATGTGGATTCTACTTCAATTCCCAGCCTTCTGACTGTGTGATCTTGGATAAATCATTGAACTGCTTTGACCATCAGTTTCCTCATACGCAATTTGGGAGAAATAATAGGACCTACCTGCTAGAGCTGTTGTGAGAATTATATGAGCTATAATGCATAAGAATTAGTATACAGTGTAGAAGCACTCAATAAATATATTGTGGCTTCCATTCATCAGAAGTGAAAACTCTACTTATAATAAAACAAAGGGACTCTTAATCTGGGTTGCAAAGACCCTAAGGAATCTACAAATGCCCTGAAAATATGAAAAAATGTGTATATGATGCTTATTTTGAAGGTTATATACTGTGATGCATAATAAGAAATATATATTTTGTCTTCCTATTTTTGACAGAGACCTAAAACCTTTGGAATTTCCTAAATGATGATGGTGATCAAAGTTTGTTCTGTTATGTTAATGAGGTGACTTTTGTAAAGCAACCTAAGGATAAGGGCTGGATGCTAGGAGAACCAACCAGGTGATTAAGTAATTGCAACTTTCAACCCCACCCCTTGACCTAGGGGAAGCAGAGAGGGTCTAGAGGTTGAATTAATCACCAATTGCCAGTGACTTAATCAATCATGCCTATGTAGTGAAGTGTCCATAAGAACCCAAAGAATGGGCTTGGAGAGTCTCTGAGTTGGTGAATAAGTGGAGATTAGGGTGAGTCACACATCTGGAAGGTCATGGAAGTCCCAAGCCCTTTCCCTGTACCCTGCCCTATGCATCTCTTCCATCTGGCTGTTTCTGAGTTATATCCCTTTATAATAAACCAGTGATCTATTAAATAAAATGCTTTTCCATATTCTGTGAGCTGCTCTAGCAAATTAATTTAACCAAAATTAGTGGTTGTTGAAACCACTGCTCTATATAGCCGGTTGGTCAAAAAAGGTCAGGTGACAACCTGGACTCATGAGTGGAGTCTGAAGTATGGGGAGAGGGAGACAGTCCTGTAGGACCCAGCCCTTAACCTGTGGATCTGACTCTATCTCCAGGTAGGCAGTGTCAGAAGTGAGTTGAATTGTAGGACACCCAACTGGTGTCAGAGCATTTGCATAGGTATCCCCTTCCCACCCCTCAGCAGTGGGATTGGTTATGGAACTCTTAAAGGGGGTGGGAATGATTCATAACTTTAATCAGAATCTCAATGGCATCCACCTTCCAATTTTACAGACTGGAAACTTAAAGGATTTCCGCCCCCCTCCCTTCCCCCAGTTTCTCAATTAGATGCTCGCCTGCTGTGGAAACTGCACACTCAAAGCTGTTAAAGACCAAGAAGCAGGCTTAATCCCTCCACTCTCCATCTACATTACCAAAACAATAAAAAGCAGATCCTTTAGCATGTCTCTATCAGTACCTCTGTAAGCATTGCACTCCATATTGGTGATTCATTAATTAACTTTATCCAGATGTGCCCTGTAGCACTTATCCAGAATAATATTGTTTGTGAGCTCCCTGGCACCTGTTATTATGTGAACATAGTAGACATCGATTATTACATGAACACAATTTCAGTAACTATTTTCTTGGCAGAAAGCAGCAACTTAAGTTAGTAGTGCCACCAGTTTTGGTTGCATCTAGCAGCTACCAAATGATGTCACCATAGGTCTATTAGGTATCCAAGACCAAAAAAAAAATGTCACTACCATTTTATAACATAGTTAAAGCTTAGTGAAGACAAGGTAATGCTAGTATTAAATTTTTTATTTTGGAGAGCACTCTCCCACCACCCAATGACCATAAACCTAAATCTGGTAAAAACACCTGCTGCTGCTGCTGTTGTTGTTGTTATTATTATTATTATTACTTGCCTTTCTTTTGGAGAAATTCAGAAAATGCCTCTCTAGGTGCCCCGCTACTTGAATCTTCTCTAACCACCCCCAAGGATTATTTCAATTATGTGATCAGCCCAGCTTCGACGTTTCAGTTACCTCTGAACTTGACTCATCACCTTCAACCACTGGATAATTGTCTATATATGTGTATATTCACACACACACACATTTTAAATATATTTCTTACATATGCATATTTATATACAGACTGTAGTATATATGATTATATATTTATATACAGTATATGTGTTATATTTACATATAGATAGCTATTTCAAATCTCAGTAGAAAAAAATCACAAAATTTGAAAATATATGTTATAACGCTTTTTATTTGGCATCCAGAACTCTGGAAATCTGCAAATGCTCTTTAGGAGGTCAATTCCTGTGACTTCAACTTTTATAAATGGCCACGCAACATTATAATATTCAATCACACAAAGAAAACTCTCCTGAAAAACTGGAGAAGTTGACATTGACTGTGTAAAGAAGATCTGAGTGACAAGAAATTTTATAAAGAAAGTAAAAAGGCATAATAAAGATAGAGATGTGATGTGTATAAACTCTGCTTATATCACTGTTGAGTTTGTCAAAACACAGGTTTAGGACTATGGCTTTTAATTACCCTGGAAATAGATAAAATAGACTTTTCCTCACATTTACATGGACTCTTTAATAGAAATATTATTTTAATATTACCAGTATTCAAAACTACTACCTGAGGGAGTAGGAGAATTCCTTTAACCATTTAATGCTTCATTCATTCATCTGCTATTTATTAAATATTGACTATAGCACATTTGGTTAAAATCATGGGAGCAGGTTGGAGAAGGAAACAGATGAAGAAGTGAACAGATACGGTACAGTGATAAGCACTATGGTAGAGTCAGGGACCGGTTGTTTATAGAAAGTAAAAGAAAGAAGAAGCACATACATCAACCTGGAGGAAATGTTTCTCAAATGAAGTGTTACTTGAGATAAGTCTTCCAGGATGTGTTTAGGTGGAACATTACAGATTGGGGAGATAAAGAGAAAACCGAGATTTCAGCTAGAGGGAAGAGCCTATGTAAAGACAGACACAAGAATAGTTGAGAGACTCCTTGCTCTCAACTGCCTCTGATTTAACCACCACCCACACACACAGCTCCACGGCCTGGTCAGTCCATCCCCACGCCGACATTAGCTACTTAGCCATTCCTTAGGTTGATCCACCTCTTCTTCACAGAAAGTCTTATAGGTCACATGAATTACAGAGATGGTTCTGGACCTTTAAACATATTCATTTTCTTTATGAAATGCATCACCACTAGATATCAGTGTACTCGATGCAGGGAGCATGTGATGTAATTTACAAAACTCTTTTACAGAAGCACGTGTTTTGGGTGAAGAGAGGCTAACCTACATTGAACACGTTTTTCAGTTATATCGATAAATTGTAAAGATTCCGGACACATATTTTTATATTCTACCTATATTTTCCTTCCTTAATCACAATCAGTCTGACCCATTTTCTGTGTGTGTGTTTTTGTTTGGTGTTATTTTCTTTGCTCATTTTTACCTAAAGCGCTCTATCTTCTGTACTGTATTCTTCATTCTCCCAAACTCCCTTGTCCAACCACCAGAAAGCTCAGGTAGTACCCTGCTTTTCCTTTTTGCTTAGTTTTTGATCCTTCAATTCCCAGGCTCAGCATAGAGAAATGGGACCTCAAATCCATTTTGAAATCATTATGAATTCTTTGCATTTGACTTTTTAGTAGGACTTCAAAAATATTTCAGGATTTTAGAGTGATAATTAGACCTATCATTTTAGACAAATGCCACATAATTTGTCCACTCCTGAAGCAAATCTTGCTTCTGGGAAGGAGGGAAAATATTTAAGAATGAAATGAGACCGATGCTCACATGAATTAAAAAACAAGTGGTTTAAATCTTTAAAATGATTTCCCTGGTTCTTGCTCATTAGTCAATATCGCAAAGAAACCCATCTAAAATTTGGAGCAGTCCCTGAATCTCAAAGATGGGTCCTTTTCTCCCTCTTCATTATTAGTGCTAATTTACCTGAACCTTGACATAAGCAATTGCAATTCCTATTGCACCAATTCCAGTCCCTGGTATTATAAGAGCAAAACAGGCTGACATCTAATCCACAGTTATTTCCCCTTTCACCCAAGCAAAGTGGGGAATAGAGCATTCTTTGGTCATGAAATAGTGAGTGCAAACAGGGCACTCTGGGAAATAGCGAATAAAGACAGAAGAGAAGAACCTCTCAGCCAAAGTGGTAATCAGAGAATTTAGAAATTATGTTTTGACAATAGAAACAGCACTTTCAGAATGCCATTCCCTTTTCGAGGAAGTTAATCAGTGAACCAATGCAATAGAACAAGACATTTCTGTTCCAGAGGATGCACGGAACAGAAATGATTTCTCTTTTTACAGCTTATTTCCAACCTACGGTTGAGGCAGTCTGTCTCAGAATATGACCCAGAATTTCAAGTGGCTGGAATAACAGCAGTCTCACACAGTAACAAAGAATTCAACATTTGAAATGAGACCGTTGGCTAAATTCCCCAGGCCTCACTGCTATGTTGTTTGAAAACCTATCCCTTGCTTCAATGATAATTTTGGTGGTGATGATGATGATGATGACAGTAGCAACAGCATCATTCCAAAATAATAAAAATACTTATTATATAGGATATATTAATAGCATCCATTAATTCAACAATGGTATGTAGTAAATTATCGCTGATGGGTCAGATCCAGTCCATGACCTATTTTCATGAGGCCCATAAGCTAAAAATGATTTTTATATTTTATAGGGCTGTTAAAAAAAGCAAGAATATGTCACAGAGACTAGATGGTTCACAAAGTCAATTAGTATTTGCTAATTGACCCTTTACAGAAAGGGCCCTGGTATATATTAATATTCATGTAGCTGTACTAAAGACCAGTTCTTATATAATAAAGAATTTTGTTGGCCTTTGGCTCCAGTTCCTGGGAGAGACAGTCTCTAAACCTTTGAGATTAATTCATTGTAGGTTTCTTGAACAACTGAATTCATGCTAATGAGGTAACATATGGTGGGATCCAAAATAGTTTTAGGATGGGACACAGGCATGCCAGGAAGACCACCATGTGGTTACCTGAAGCTCAAATGAGCTTCTAGCATGGTGAGTCACATCGACTTGCCAGGAATGTGATGTGTCAGGAGGACACAGAACTTTGGATTTGGGTCTGTCTCAGACCTCACCCTATGTGTCCCTTCATGTGACTGGCCCCGACTTGCATCCTTCATAACAAAGCTGTAATCATAGTACAGAAATTTCCTGAGTTCTGTGAGTTGTTCTAGGGAATTTTTAAACTTAAGGGGGTAGTGGAAACTACTGAATTTGTAGCCTGTTGGTTAGAGGCTGAGTGGCTTGGGAAGCCTTGAACTTATGGCTAGTGTTTCTTCTTTTTTTTTTAATTTTTTAAGATTTTATTTTATTTTTTTTTAGAGAGGGAAGGGAGGGAGAAAGAGAGAGAGAGAGAAACATCAATGTGGGGTTGCTGGGGGTCATGGCCTGCAACCCAGGCATGTACCCTGACTGGGAATCGAACCTGTGACACTTTGGTTTGCTGCCCGTACTCAATCCACTGAGCTACGCCAGCCAGGGCTATGGCTAGTGTTTCAAGTAAGGTGAGTCTTGTTAGACTGTGCCTTTAGCCTGAGAAGTCCACAATAACACCATGTAGTTAATGACAGCATTATATTGCATAGGCATTAGGCCTCTTTCTAGGATTTTAACAAGTAATCATCCTGATAAAACTCTATGAGGTATGCACTATTTTATCTGTATTTACAGATGAGGAAGCTAAGGCATAAAGAAATTGAGTAATTTGCCCAAGCCACACAGCTAGTTAGTAGTGGAGCCAGTATTCAAACTCAGATATTTTGGCTTTGGAGGTCATCTGAGATTGCAGCCATCATGCTGCTAAATTATGATCCTTCTAAAGTTTGGGTGTTAGAAGGATTTAGCTTCTGTGTACTCCAGGACTCAGAGCCCAGCCCCTCCTTCACCATTCTGTTTGCCTTGGCTTTGAAGCTCAGTTCCGATCCTGAGCCTTAGACTGGCTTCTTCATCCTCATACCTGTGATGTGCCCCAGTTCTCTTGACTGGATCCTTGATTTGTTTCATGCATCCCAAATACCAAGGCAGAGCTGTTCAGGAGAAAAATAAGGGACCATGGAGCGAGGCCAACTTAGGTTTGATTCCTGGCTCTGCCACATACTTGCCTCAGACATACTACTTGATGATTCCAAAGCTCGGTTTTCTTGCCCATAAGATGGAAAGGTGGATTATTAAAAGAATAGAAGGACATTCAGGTGTTCTGACTGGAGCAGGACTGGGGTTAAAACTTTCCCGATGTGGATTGAGGGTCCTACCTCAGCCACCATCTACATAGCATCTGTAGTCATGCACTGCTTAATGCCAGGGATATGTTTTGAGAAATGTGTCATTAGGTGATTTCATGGCTGCGTGAATGTCACAGAGTGCACTTACACAAACCTGGATGTTACAGCTTTCTGCACACCTAGGCTATATGGTATACCATCCTCACATATGTCGTCCATCATTGACCAAACCGTTATGTGGTGCATGACTGTATTGGATTTATGAATGTGTATTGGAGCTATGGGTTCTCTGAAATATTTCAGAACTGCTATCAGGTATGGGAAAAGATGCACACTGGAAACAGGCAAAACACAGGGAGAGTGTGTGTGTCTCCTGAGAGTGAGAGAATCTCCCTTTTTATTTTTCATCAGGGAAGATTCTAGAGAGATAAACTAGATTGCACAACAGGGTCTAAAGATAAAAGGAAAGGTGTGGTTATGTCCAGAGGGTTGTGACTCTTACTTGAACCTGTCCTGCCTGAGGCATGTTGTTAGCATGTGTGCCCACTGGGAAGGAAAAAGCTGGCCTTGTCAGCGAAGAGATGTTACATCAACTCCAGTTCTTCCGCAAACTCTCAGCCTTGCTCTGTGCTCCCCTCTAATTCCAGGCACAAAGGGAAGGTTGTGGTTCCCTTCTCCCTTCACAGCAAGGAAGGGTTTGAAAGCATCAGGGGGCCTGTGAAATCAGAATTTTCATGTTAGCCAAGGCAAGGGCAACAAGTTTGGTGGATTTCAGGTTTGGTTATCCATGACTATAGCTGGACTGTCGTAAGATGATGAGGGAGCTGCTTTTGAGAGAGAGACAGCAGAGGTTTCATCTATATATTTACATAGGTTATCATGATCTGTCTGGCTATATTTTGGTTGCCGATATGGACATAATGACTCAAACATTTAAAAAACATTCTTCCCCTTGCCTTGTCTTCCCCTTCCTTGCTGGATAGCTCCCTGATGTCATCCTGCCACGCTGTGCCTTCCAGGGTCTGAGGATTTGCCCTGAGACCCAGTCCTTTCCTCGGTTCTTATTCCATTTTGATAGGCCACCTCCCTGCTGCCCACCTGACTGCCCACTCCCACAACTAACTCCTGTTCCTTTGTCCCCATGCCTTGCTGTGACAGTGTACTAGGCAGCTGAAATTTGCTCAACATTATACAATAAAACATGGGGTCTTCTGGAGGCAGATATTTCAGATGGATATTACAAAAGCATCTTGTTGTATTTGGTCCCTGTTCAATGTTCCATTCTACTCAATTGCTGAGCTTCCTCCAAGCTAGATCTGTTGCTGAGAACAAACTCAGTGGGGACCCACTCATGCCTGAGTCTGTCCCACAGTAAACATTATGTTTCAAAATCCCTTCGGGTCTTGTCCCTGCCCAACATTCAGCAAGTTCTACCCCAAACTCTTTTCTATCCACCACTCTTAGGCCTGCACTGCCCAGGAGAGTAGCCTCCAGCAACATGTGGTTACTGAGCCCTTGAATGGTGGTTAGTTCTACTTAAGATGTGCTGTGAGTACAAAATGCACACACTCGGTATCGAAGCTTTAGTGCAAACAAAAGAATGTAAAATACTACCTTGATTACGTTTGTGTTGATTTCATATTAAAGCAGTAAGATTTTAGATACATTGTGTTAAATGATATATATTACTAAAATTATTTTGGTGTATTTTCTTTATTTAAAAAATGTGGCTACTAGAAGATTTTAAATCACCTATGTGGTTCAGAATTCACATCTTATTCTCGTGGAAGAGTGCTGGTTGGCAGACCCTTTAAAGACATGAGCTGACCATTCTGTTCTCCTGATTAAAACCCTTCACGTGTTCCTGAGGACAGTGATCCAAGTCCCTAACGTGACTTGAAGGTTTTTCTGATCTGGGCCCTGTTTGCTTCTCCATCTCTGCCTGTGCTCCCGCCCCACCTGCAGCCTTTTGAATGGGCTGTGTTCCTCCTCACCTCTGGACCTTTGCTCATGCCAATTTCCCCATCTGGAAAGCCCTCCTTTCCATAGTCCATCACTGGCTCATCTTTATATTTAAGCTTAAATATCATTATACTTGAGGTACCCATCCTCTACCTTTCCACGGTATCCAGTGCTTGTTCCCCTCCCCGCCCCTCTGCCCCCACCCCCACCCCCTACCCTTCATCACAGCATTTAATCCCCCTGTTCTATTATCAGTCATGAGCACGGGCTCGGTCTTGTTCACTGATGCCTCCCTAATGCCTGTGTTAGTACCTGGCACATAGTAGTTACAATGCGTTTAAACCGAAGTACAACATATACATTTTTCAATAAGTAAACAAATAAATCAGTACTCATCATTTTGAATCAATAGGGGATATCTGAGATTCTCAATTCATCAGTGAGCTGGTGAGTGAGAGAGGAAGGATTGCTTTGGAGACTATCCCTAAAAACTCAGATTGCTTGAAAATAGGTGCCTGATTGTAGCTTCCCAAGGGATCAGGGAACTCCTTTTCCCAGGAGCTCAAATCTAAGGTTTATCAAGGTCATAGGTGTTTAGGCTGCCATTCTCAGTAAGCTCCTGCACAGCTGGTATTTGCTCTGGAATGCTTGGTAAGGAAACCTCTTTCAAAGTTGCCCTCATGCTTGCACCATAGAATAGTAAGGAAACGAGATCTTCACCCTAAGACTCAAACCAATTACATTTCCAGCAAATCATTCAGACCCTAGACCCTTTTCTCCATGATGCTGATGGAACAGGGGATCTTTCTGACCTCTAGCTTATACCTTTCCCTGCTAAAACCTGCCGCTTATCCCTTAATGCCTAGTGGTGGGGTATTCATCTTCACCTACCTAGCCATAATAAAGTAGTTCAAAACTAAAAATGATAGGTCATCCCATGTCAGGACTTAATATCAAGATATTTTCGGAAACCTCATTATATAAAATCCAGTTCCAAAACTCGTTCTCCCATTCTCTGAACCAGACAGCCCTTTCTATATATTGCCCTTCAGTTTGCATTGGTTCACGTGTGTGCTGCTGCTTCTGCTTGGTTCCTGCCTGGTTTATCTTAACGTTCTCTCTTCACCTAAGAAACTTACCTGTCTTTATTACCTTGGTCAAAGTTCTTTTCCTTTATGAAACTAGAATAGATCAACTTAATCCTCGATAATATCTTCTTATCTCCCATAATATTTATTATCCTTATTGTTCTCTTTGGCACTTCAATTTTGTCTTAATGCAGTCTTATGGCATTGATTATATCACTGTGTTGGTATTACTTAACCTTTCAAAAAATTATGTCATGGGTCTTCAAGTATATCATTTGCTCCCTGAGGGCACCGTGTGTCTTGTATGTCTTCATAGTTACTCTGGAGCCAAACACATGGGTCAATAAATTATTTTTGAATGACTGGTGGGTAATAAAGAGAAAGTAGGATAATATCAACTCTGAATTGAGTTGGTAGAACTAGATAAATAGTATTAAAAACTGATATACTTCAATTAACTAGAAGACCTTGGTTCGTGGGAGGAACATGGGTTTAGAATCATCCCTTTTTCCAGATGCATTCCTCCCATTGAAAACGCTGAGTATAGGCTTTTACCCAGGTGCTGAGGATCCAGTGGTGAACAAAACAGAGAACTTTTGGCCGTCAGAGCATTTAGAATTCTAGTGGTAGAGACAAAAGCAAAGAAATAATATGTATTATGTTGGATAGTATAAAGAAAAATATGCCATAGAATGCTGGGGACAGATGTGAATTAAAAAATTTTAAGTCCAGCAGAATTGGGTTCTAAGTGGGCTCCATTATTTATACAGGTTGCACGCTACTGAGTACTTAAATGCTGTAACTTTATCTTTCTATAAGATGTGTAAAAAATGAATGTCTGCTTACATATTAAATGTTGCATTAAAAGGTATAATATTCTTGACATATTGGAGGCATATTTTTATTGTGCCAAATATACTACTACATAAAAACCTATAGAGTTGGAAGCACTCACATATTTGTATAATTGTGCTCACTATTCTATCTCCATATACTAATATGTAGCCGTACACCAACACTTGCATCAAATACCACCCCCTCTGTGAAGCCCTTCCTGAGACTCTCTAGCACAAACTAGGCTCCTTCTGAGTTCCTTAACCTCTTTACATATATATATTTCTCTGTTTTATTTTATTTATTTAGTTTTTAATCCAATTTACTGGGTGATATTGGTTTAGAAAACCATACAGGTTTCAAAGTACAACTCAGCAAAACGTCATCTGTACACGTGTGCCCATTACCCAAAGCAAAGTCTCTTTCCATCCCCATTTATCCCCTCTTTGCCCATCTCCACCTGTCCCCACACCCTTTTCCCTCTGGCTATCAGCACACAGTTATATGTGTCTGTGTGTGTGTGCCTGTGTGTGTATGTATGATGTATGTATGTGTGTGTATATATATACATACATATATGTGTGTGTATATATATATGGTTTGCTTAATCCCTTCACCTTCATTTTACTCAGCCCCTAAGCTCCTCCCCCCTGACAGCGGTCTGTCCCACATATCTATGCCTCTGTTTCTTTTTTGTTTGTCAGTTTATTTTTGTTCATTAGATTTCACATGTAAGTGAGATCATATGGTATTTGCCTTTATCTGACTGGCTTATTTCTTTTAGCATAATAATCTCCAGGTCCATCCGTGCTGTCACAAAAAGTAAGACTTTCTTCTTTTTTATAGCTGAGTAGTATTCTACTATGTAAATGTACCACAGCATTTTTATCCACTCATCTACTGACGGGCATATGGGCTGTTTCAAGATTTTGACTATTATGAATAATGCTGCAATGAACATAGGGATGCATATATTCTTTAGAATTGGCGTTTGGGGTTTCTTCAGATAAATTCCCAGAAGGAGGATCTCTGGGTCAACAGGCAGTTCCATTATTAATTTTTTGAAGAAACTCCATGCTGCTTTCTAAGTAGTTGCACCAATCTGCATTCCCACCAGCCATGCACAAGGGTTCCCTTTTCTCCACATCCTCACCAGCACTTGTTGTTTGTTGATTTATCGGTAATAGCCATTCTGACTGGCATGATATCTTATCTTAATTTGCATTTCTCTGGTGATTAGTGACAGTGAGCATTTTTTCTTCTGTCTTTTGTCCATCTGTGTGTCCTCTTTGCAGAATTGTCTATTCAGGTCCTTTGTCCACTTCTTATTTGGGTTGTTTGTCATCTTGGTGTTGAGCTGTATAAGTTCTTTACATATTTTGGAAATTAACCACCTTATCATTGGCAAGCATGTTCTCCTATTCAGTAGTTTCCCTTTTCATTTTGTTGATTTTTCCTTTGTTTTCCCTACCCTAGGAGACATATTGACAAAAATATTGCTATGAAAGGCATCTAAAATTTTACTGTGTGTATCTTCTAGGATATTTATGGTTTCGTTACTTACACTTAAGTGTTTAATCCATTTTGAATTTATTCTTGTATATGGTATATACAAGAATTTTGCATGTACCTGTCCAATTTTCCCAATAACATTTATTGAAGAGATGGTCTTTACCCCATTTTATGTCCTTTGTAAAATATTAATTGACTGTAAATGTATAGGTTTATTTCTGTGCTTTCTCTCCTGCTTCATTGATCTGTATGCTTGTTTTTATGCCAATACCATCCTGTTTTGATTACTATGGCCCGGTAGTATAATTTGATATCAGGTAGTATGATACCTCCCACTTTATTCTTCTTTCTCAAGACTGCTGAATCTATTCTGGGTCTGTTGTGGTTTAATGTAAGTTCTTGGAATATTTGTTCACGATCTGTGAGATAAGCCATTGCTATTTTAATAGGAATTGTGCTGAATCTATAGATTGCTTTGGTTGTATGAACATTTTAATGATGTTAAATTTTCCTATCCAGGAACATGGTCTACATTTCCACTTACCTGTATCTGCTTCAGTTTCTTTCTTTAGTATCTTATAATTGTCCAAGTACAGGTTAAATTTACTCCTAGATACTTTTTGTTGTTGTTGTTGTTGCTGCAATAGTAAATGGGATTATTTTCTTAATTTCTTTTTATAATAGTTCATTATTGGTATATAAAAATGCCACCAATTTCTGAATATTAATTTTATGTTCTGCTACTTTGCCCAATTTCTGTGTATATTATCTCCCTGCAAAGGCCATAACCTCTTCAAGGGGAAAGTCTGACTACTGGAATTCTGTAGTTTTTGACATGTTTCTCACTCACCATCTCCATGCACTAAACCAAGTTTCATAGCTCTCAACATTGCTCATTTTTCAACTGTACTACACTCAAATATAAGCCCTTCTCATCTTTCCCTTGATCTCAGACCATGCAATGCTTCTTACCTGATCTCCTTATTTTTATTCCTAACTTCCTTTACTTTATTTCCACACCACAGCCCAAACTATCTACTTTAAATATGAATCTGCTTAAGTCACAACATTTTCTTAAACCCTCCTATAGATTTTCTTTAGATTTAGAACGCTGTGCAAACCCATTATGCAAAGCCCTACGTGACCTGACCCTGTTTGTGTCTCACACGTCACATCTCACCAGCATTCTCACTGCCCTTCAGCTTTTGGTCCTTTTTCGTTCCTTAAACTTTCCCTTTGTTCACCTCAAAGTAATCTACCAGAAACAGTTTTTTCCTCTTTTTTTTTTTTTTGCCCAAGTAAGACTACATATCCTTTCAAGTCTTACTTCAAAAGTTATTCCTGCAGCAAAACATTCTGTAATTATTAATCTAAATTATTCCATCTATTTTCCTCTGTATTAAAGCCCAGTTATGCTTCTTCACAGTACTTATCATAATCAATTTGTGGATTTACTTTTATCCCCTCTCTAGACTGTAAGTTCCGTGAGGTCAGGGCAACAACTATGAAAAAATTTTGTGAAACTGATTTTTTTAAATCTCGTGATACCTATCCAGTAGGTACTATTAACTGTTTCCTAGTTAAATTAATATTTTTCTGATTTTTAACATAATTTAAAAAACATACTTAGCATTCCATAAACAGAGTCAGTATTAGCAGAGGTTCTGATGTGTGCAGCTTTGGTTCAGAGCCTCTATGCCTTCCTCTACCCTTCTGCTGACAGCAACTGCGCAGCTGGAAACCGACTGTATGTTTAGCCCATCTCCTTCCCAAAGCACATCTTCCTTCCATGTCCTGTCCCAATATCCTTTGATTAGTTCATCAGGAAGGAGAAATGTATGACTCATGTCAGTTTTAGATTTCTGTATATGAAATTGTCTCCTTGTTTACTTTATTTATAATTATCATTACATTTTAATTCATGACATGGATTAAGTCATACTTCATTGGTCAAATCAAATATGTTGCCTGAGAAAATTAGTATCTAAAGAGGTTTTCATAACCTGGAATGACAAAGCTAAGTCAATTAGATACAATCTCATATGAAGAAATGTAAACACCTGCCACTATCCACTTATAATATATAGAGCCTGGGTGAAACATAAGTTAAACTCAGCATGGATAAAATAGGCTTGAGGCTCTCAGTTGCTCAATATGTTTCAGGAATATAATACATGTGGAGGCCAGAAAAATATATTTACTTTGAAATGAATTAATAGAAATAGAATATGGAGGATAAAAGAACAGATAACCTAGACTAAACAAACAGTTCAGGAAATGACAATTTAAGGAAGACGTTTTTACAAAGGGAGAAGGCACAGAGGGTTACCAGGAAGCTTGGGGAGTGAAAACATAAAATTGGAATAACAGAGATATATATCTTAAAAGAGAGAGAGAGGAAGCACGCAATAGGCCAAACAGTGCAGTTGAAAGAACAAAGCTTGAGTCCTTCAGACATTGATTTTAAATTCAAGCCCTGCTAGCTTCTTGATATATGGAACGTCTTAGTTTTCTCATCTGCACATCAGGTATATCAACTTCATTAATTAGTTGTCAAGATAAAATGAAAACAATTAGTCTAGAGCCCAAGGTGCAGCAATCATCCAATAAGTATTAGACATTATTATCAATATTAGTGCAAATAACCTTAGAATGAGTATGCTTAGAAGGGAGTGAGCTCTCTATCAGTCTAGGAATTCAAACACAGATTGGATGGGCTCCTATTGGGGGTAGGAAGATGCTGGAGAAATTCAATATCACATAGAAAACTACTGACTTTCAAACTCTGATTTGCTATTATTTAAAAATGTTAGTATAGTAGGGGGAGAAAAGAAAGACAGAGAGAGAGAGAGAGATTCCATCTTTAATGAAGTGCTTTCCATCTTCCAACACGCTGTGACATTTTTAGTCATCTCTTCATCTGCAATATCTCTCCAGGAACCTTCTAGACTATTTCCTTACCCAATCTTCCCCCCAACGGTCTTGCCTCAGACAAGTTCATGTTCCAGGCCAGGCCTGCTGAAGACACGGGGACCTCAGAGTAGCATCCTAACCTGTGCGGCAGAGCCCCGTTTCTGAAAGAGAAGAGGGAGGAGAGGTGGAGAATTTTGTCCCTTCTGCCTCCCTCTTTTCTTCAGCCCCTTCCTCCTGCAGTGGTTTCTGTCAGTAAAATCACCCTGGGGACAGATAAGACTCTTGTAACCCGTGGCAACCAACTGCCTTTGGATAGAAAATGGCTTTTCCATAATTTCATAATGTGCTTCAGTGGAGGGGGTGGGAGAAGAAAATGGGAAAATAAATAAGTGTGGCTCAGAAGGCTGCTGCACTCACGCAGGGGAAAGAGGGTTGTAATAGTCTCCAAGTTGATTACACTGCCCTTTCATAGGGAAATCACTCTCTCTTCCAATAAACCCTGCGAGGCCCTCCTCACTATGCGGTCTAAATGAGCTCTAGGATTACCCACATTCTAATTATTTCTAACATGAGTGCGGCAGCCCAGTTTGGAGATACAGGCTGCCACCAACCCTATAAGTCGCCCCCAAGTTTTCACACAGGTCCTTCGAATGTTACTGAAAAGTCACACTCTACCCACATTTTAGCCAATGAGGTATCTTCTTTAAGCTTATTGAATTAGTTCCAACCCCACATATGTCGAGAATCACAGAATCCAGAACTGAAAGCGGCAAGGACTACTATCTTAATTAACCCTTCGTTACATTACATTTCCGAGGTCCCATGGATGGAAACGGCGTTCTAAGATAACTAAGGTCAGTGATGGCCCAGGAGGGTCTGGATCCCAGGTCTCCAGATTTGCGATATAGTATTCTTACACTTTTTTGTCTGGACAGTCTCATTTGCTTCTTCTTTTACAGTTTCTTATATTCGAATTTCAGTAAATTTAACAGGTTTAGAGAGGGGGGTGTATGTACATCTAGTAAACTGGCTTTAATAAAACGTAATAAAATAATAATGATATCCTTTGGATTTGTTTATTTCATTTTTCTAAGATATTTTTGCTCTGTAGGATTCCAGTGGTTTTAAGAACTACTTTCCAAGAGTTTTAAATAGATGTTTCATTGTTTCACAAGTATTTGATTATATATCATTTTGATTTATTCACTTTTTATTCAATAAATACTTATCGAGGACATACTCTGTGCACAATCCTATAGTAGGCCTTTGGGGAACATCAGTGATATATTAAAAACTATAAAAATAATGACAAAAATAATAAAATAATAACATACACTCCAAGTGTTATAAGCCAAATACATGGTAGGGCAAAAGTAGGTTTACATTTATGAGTATGCAGAACACAGAGTTTATTCTTGCACTATTATTTATTAATTATTATATTATTGTCCATATAAACAACTGTAAACCTACTTTTGCTCCACCCTGTATTAACAAAATGAGAAAACTATAATTCTTAGCTTTAGTTGCTAAATTAACTTGTATTAGTGTAAAGGGTAGCATTCAAGTTCTTTGGTAAATCCTGTTTATTTGAAAAACATTCAGGATATTACCAGGTGCATTGCCAAAAGACTGTTAATATGTGAAAGTACTTTTCTATGCTATCAGGATTTTATATTCTACCATAAAAATATAATAAAAAAAATAAGATTCTGCCCTAGCTGGCATAGCTCAGTGGATTGAGCGCAGGCTGTGAACCAAAGTGTCGCAGGTTCAATTCCCAGTCAGGGCACATGCCTGGGTTGCAGGCCACAGCCCCCAGCATCCGCACATTGATGTTTCTCTCTCTCTCTCTTTCTCCCTCCCTTCCCTCTCTAAAAAATAAATAAATAAATAAGTAAATCTTTAAAAAAAAATAAGATTCTGAGGTTGACCCAACAATGATGATCTTCAAAATCTCTTCACTATATTTTTTGTTCATCAAAAATAACCCAATTTTTATTTAGAGGTTAATGTCAATTTATATTTTGATGGCACAACTTTAAGGAGTCCTCATATTTTCAATGTATATGTGAAATGTTTAGAGTGAAATGACATTGTGAGGGGAATCTGCTTCAGAAAAGATGGGTCTTTGGGGAGGAAAGATGAAATGGAACCAGCCATGAGTTAGCAGTTATTGAATCTAGGTGATGGTGTCTAGGGGGTTGTTATCCCATCTCTTCTATCTTGATATGTATTTGAACTTTTCTATTATAAAAACATTATATTAAAAACAGTTTTACTTTTTTCTCATGGAGGGGCTTCAAAACAAGCACACAGCGTACATTTGTGCTAGTAAAATCCTGATTTTTATTTTGTTTTGTTTTGTTTTGGCACCCGAACACCTGGTAAGATTTGTTTGGAGTTTCGCTCCTTGTAGGTGATGAAAACCACTATGTTACCTCATTTAAGTTCAGCGCTCTCAGAGATGTGTGCGCCGTGTAGAGCCCAGGGGGCTCTGTGGGTCACCGACGGCCACACGTTCAGCTAGAGACAGAGCTGGGACATAGACCAGATTTCTGAACCTTGAGCTCTTCCTCTTCTATGAGAAAAAAACAAGTTGCTCCTTTACAAGTTCAGTAATTAAAGGAATAAAAAGTTATGGTCCTGCGATGGATTGTAACTGAGGCCTACATACAACAGTTCTTTCTTATGTGAGAATGGCCTATTAGATTTTTACCATCCAAAGGTCCATGTTGACTCTGTGCCCCTACACTGTATTAAACACATTTATAGGCAAAAAGCTATTTCCCATGCAAACACAAGTTTATAGGAGAACAATAAACAGGAATTTCATGTAGTTGGTGGCAAACAGGAACTATCTGTTGACATTTTTGTTACTTTATGTACTCTGTGAGTATGTGTTTATGTAATTTTTTTTACATCAACTTCTCCTTAAATATATCTTCCAGTCAGCTACATAATTGGATTTTCTTTTCTTATAAGAAGTGAGCATAAATTACTCCTGTTGGGTGCAGATTAGGTTACAGGATTTCTTCTCTTCTGTCACCATCAAAACCTGAGTGTCAGAAAGCTTTAATATTTAATGCAGACCTAATTAGTCTCAGTTGGGCCCAGGGCACTTAGCAAAACCTGACACCAGCTATAGAGTTAAGTTTATTTAGAGAGCATAATTACCAGTTATTTCTACACTGCAATTAATGCTCCTATTAGACTAGCCTCCCTCTTCACCCCCTGATTTCATAAGTAAATTGAAAAATAAAGTAAGGCCTTTGATTCTTGCTGACAGCGGACGAAGATGATGTAATTTGGCTTTGGGTCTGACAGTTATAAGATAACTTAAAGAACTTGCGAGTATATAAAAATAGAATCAGAGAAGGCTAGATAAACCCAGAGAAGATGGACCTGTAACAGGTTCTTAAAGAAACTTAGAGATTCATGAGGATAAATTGTCACTCATGATGGAAATCCTGAAAATAGCTTTTACGTATGTCTGACCAGTCATTTAGAAAATGTGTATTGAAAGCTTATGATCAGAGGCACCACACTAAGTCTTAAGGTTATGATGGTAAGAAGAAAAGATTTCTGTTCTTGGGGCCTACATTCTGGTAAGAAACCACATAATATAAACAAGTCACACAGTTAACGTGCTTACACTTTTGGTTGCCACAACAGAGTGTCACAAGATGCCCTGAGAGCAGGGTGCTTCTGCAAGGAGCTATTTCAGCTGAGATCTGAAGGGAAGTGGGAGAATGAAGAGGACTGAGACAGAGGGAGAAGAGCACAAAGTCTCTGAACATGGAATGGAAGAAGGTCTGTGTTTTGATTCCCCAAGAGGTCCGGGGCACAAGAGGCTGAAGGAGATGGAAACCAGACCGCGCAAACCCTGAGAGGTCATGCTAAAG
Source organism: Phyllostomus hastatus (assembly GCF_019186645.2). NCBI lineage: Eukaryota > Metazoa > Chordata > Mammalia > Chiroptera > Phyllostomidae > Phyllostomus > Phyllostomus hastatus. The sequence goes on along the minus strand of NW_025333857.1, from coordinate 64,131,566 downwards.
AAGTGAACGTTTGATTGTGTCTGTCTTACTTGGTCCAATGACTGTCACATTCCCTTCTAAAACCTGAACACCAAACACACATGCACTGAATGAGTCAGTGTAATTAAGTGAATAATGACACAAAATCTAACACCCCAAGTCCTAGCACTGCTTTCTCTTTTGCTCCAGTTCATAATCCAGAAACACCGTGTCCCAAATGATGTAGTCCTCAGTGCCATCATCTCAGGCAGGTATGATTATCGCCATTCAGACCAAGGGAAGTTGACTTTGTCCAAACTCGCACTATTTGTTGTCAGAGCTGAGGCAGAGGAAGAAGTTCACAGTGAACCAGAAAGGGGCTTTGCTTTTCTGAAGACTGGTGTATGTTTCCGGAGAAGCACAGCCAACCTTATCTCATACAGCACTTTCCCTCCTCTGCCTTCATCACCGCTTCTGTCTTGGACCCCTTACCACCCTCAAGTCTCAGGTTAGGCCTAGACTTCCTTTATGGGACCCTCCAGCTATTTTAGCTCACGTATGAGCCTTTATTGAAGTTCAAGTCTGAATTCTGTATTTTACCACTTGACTCTTCGTGCCCATCTACAGTTCTTTTATTTCCTCTGGTGGTGGCTTTCTGCTCCAAATAGACATAGGTCCCACGGGGGAAAAACAATGTTTTTGTCTGTTGTTTTGTTTAGTTTGTGATTTTTTATAATGGCCTGTAGGCAAATCACAGGGAAAGCTAAACAAACACTGGTTGATAGGTTGACCCCTGGGTGAAACCCCATTGCCAGGTCAAGTGGAAAGGATTCTTACCTTCCTTTTTGTTTACCTCCAAGACCTAAAACTTCTGATGACAGACTGGCTGTGGCTGAGTGGACTGGTTAGGCAGTAATCCCCGGGGCAGAAGGGTCTGGGGTGGGAGAGGTCGTATCTGACTTACCTGAAAACCTTCCCCAGCTGGAATCTGAAGCAGCCCCAGGCGACTTTCTGAAACGGCTCTCTTGATGGCTGTGGATGGCCCTTTAGTGGTCAAATCCAATGACGCTTACTCATCCTTTACTTCTACTTGAATCTCTGAAACATTTCTCACTGGTGAATTTCACTTCTTCCTGCCATTTTTTGGGAATTCCATCCTCTCCCACCTTATCATAAGAACGTTTGATTATGACCTTATTTTCATCTTCTGGTAACTCCTTCAGCTTTCTAGATGTGTTTTCCCACATGCCCCCACCCTCTCTTAATTAACGTATTCAGTCAAAATGTTTATAGTTTAAGAAGTCAAGCTTTAAAAAAAGTGTTGTTTCCTGCTCCACTTCTCCCTGGAGTTAACTTTATTCAACATATTTACATGGTTTCTTCAAGTTTTTATCTCTATATTTCTGTGCCATAAGGGTATGCTGTTTTGTTGATAAAAATGACTAGCTCTCTTGAAGTCATACTCTGAAAGAAAATAATTTGTTTCTCTTACTTGATCAACCAATTAAAATTCTTTTTCTCCATCCTTTCAATAGTTACATCAATTTATAGTAAATTTATACTCAGTTTAGTTTATTATGACAACATAAATATAGCTTGCATCTGAGGCATTTAGCATATTATGATGTGTGTGTCTGTGTGTGTGCTCACATGCTCACACAGACACTTCTTTGCTTGAAATTCACACTGGGTTCATTTTTTTTTGTTTGCTTAGTTTTCCATGTTCTTATCACTAACGCAGTCTCAAACACTTTCCTTAGTGTGCTGAAATGCACACTAGGAAAAGCTCCTCTCCCCTCACTGTGCCTCAGGGCCCTCTGCTGGCAGCCCTCCCTCGCCTCTGATCAGCACGACTGGTCCCCAGGGGTCTCACAGCTTTTGACAGAGGACTCTGCTCGGCCATTACACAGGCCCTTGCCTTCACCTCTTTCCTGCTGGGCGGTCTACTTCCTAATTTTTGTCTTCCTGCTTGTTGGACTACTCTCTTATTTAAGTGTGATACCCTTCTGTCCTCCTGACAAAATGTACATAGGGATTAAGGTTTCGAGTCCCTCCCTATATGTCAGAAATATTGTTATTAACATTAAATAATGGTGTGGAATTCTAGGTTTGAAATAGTTTTCTTTCAGAATTTAAAAATTGCTGCTCTACTGTCTGGCAGGCTCCACTATTGTTTTCAGGGAGCCTAATGCCATTCTGACTCCCAGTTTTTGCATATGATCTATTTTCTACCTCTTGGAAGCGTTAAGGATATTTGATTTATTTGTCATGTTCTGAAATCTTATAATGATATGCTTTTGATTATGCCGGGCATGCCATGGACCCTTGTTAAATTATTTCTTTGGTAAATATATTCCTCCCATTTTGTCTGTTATCTGTAACTTACTTTTGTCAGATATTAGACTTCCTGTATTAATCTTCCACATTATCTTTTACCTCCTGCTTTGTATCTATTTTTCTATGTGCATTCTAAGAGATTTTCTTGACTTTAGCATCCCTTTGAAAATACATACAGTTGTATTAACAAAATGGGTTTCCCTGATTTCTGGGTGCTACAAAGAACCAGCACACTAAGAATCTGGGGAAGTCCATACCAGAAGACCATAAGGACAATGATCAATAGTTGGAAGATGATAAAAGAGGAGACCTTATGTGTAGACGGCTTATTATAATTTATGAAATATTTTCATAGCTTGCTTTTAATTTGAGGCTTATAACCTCTTGAGAGAGGCAGAAGTTTGCATAATCCCTATACTTACACATAGAGAAGTACATTCCAGGGAGTTGAAATTTGCGCAGGATCACACACGTCCAATGCCACTGAGCCCGAGTTGTAACCCTGTGCCTCGGGTCTTGTGTTCTGGAATCTGCTGATCGCTCTTGCTCGCCCTAGTGTTTCCCTTCGCAGGGCAGAGGTGTGTGGAGGTGGATTTGGGCTGCGAGGATTCAGAATGCGCAGTGCTTAGCTCACAGTTTTATGGCAGCCATGGCAGCTAACAGATATTGTGGGATTGTTTTATAAGAGATACAGTGCTCCTGAGACCAAATCTGCGATCAATTTAAGTTTTTAGAGCTCACGTGCATTGGACGGCATGACAGTGGGCAACGAGGGGTTAAAGATGGGGAGGAAGGGAGGATAATTGACATGTGGGCCCATTGGTCTTTCCCCAGGCCATCTGGGAGCTTAAATAGCCAACAGTTAATTAAAAATAAACTGACACTTTACTTTGAGGGTAGTTTTAATAACCATTTATAAATGTTACATTAAAAATTCATACACTGTTATCAACTCCTGCTAAGGATTTACAGCACAATGAAGGTGTTATGAATGTTTTATAGGTACTGGGGAGAAGGCTTTTCCTGTGGAGATATTTTCAGAAGACTATTTGTCTTTTCAAGGCCACATCATAAGTACTTAAGACAATAGCAGCTTATGGAATGAAAACAGCTCCCCAAGTTCAGGTTGCAATCTTGCCCTCGTACTTCTCACCGGCCACAGCTCTTTCCTTGGGCTGAGTGTGCTTGTTCCAAGTGGTGGATGATGTATGGGGGGAAAACAAGCCGGCCTGCACAATCCATAAATCAGCACGAGTGAAACCGTCATCCCAAAGTGTCTTGCATGTCGCTGATGGAGAAAATGAGCAGATACTGAGAGTGTGATGTGAGTGTCGACTCTCCAGCTATCGTTTCTGGTGATAACACGAACCGACAATATCTCTTTCTGCTTTTGGAGAATCGATTTTGTACCCTAAACAAACAGATTCTTATCTGCTCTTCTTTGGCCACATCCTGGGAATTGTGTAGTGAACACCTGTGTTTGCAGACACAGCTTTATGACCATGAGTTTGGGTATACATTGGCTCAATTTGCACATAGCAGTTGAACAGGAGTTAGGCTCACAACTAGGGATGCATTCTCTTCCTGCTGTTTCCTTTTCTTTTCTCTGGGTGGGAACCATGAAACCGTATGTTGCAGGATGGCAGAAGAGAATCCCAAATTGTCTGCTTCACAGTTACCCATAGTAAAGTGCATTTCCGTGTTCATGAGTCAAGAATTACAAACTTTATCTCCTTGTAGTTTATAGCCAGAGAGTTCGTACAAACGCATGACTGGATTGTAAAGCCCCAGACAGCTGCCTCCACTGCTGGCCTGGCTTCCAGAGGAAAGCAAAAGGGACAGAAATTGAAATCTGCAGTACATACATTTTATCTTTTGCACACGTGTGTATGTGTGTAAACATTCAAGTTATACGCTCTGACAAAATTGCAGTTATACAGTGTTATCAAGTATCGTCCCCATGATACACATTAGGTTCTCAGCCTTACTCACCTTCCAGCTGAACGTTTGTGCGCTTTTACCAACCTGTCTCTATTTCCCCCACCCTGCGGGCCTGGCAGCTTCTTTTATGTTCTCTGATTCTATGCATTTAACTTTGTAAAGATCCCGCATTTCAGTGACATCCCATAGTACATTTGTTTTTATTTCCATTTTGTACGTGCAGGTCGGCGTTACTTAAACTTTTGCTCTCCTTGAAGAGTGACTTCTGGACTGTGGACTCTGTGTGCCTCTGGGTGCCATTCTGACTGAGCAAAGTGTCGTTAGGAACCTACAGTGGGAGAAATACAACGCAACCCAACACAACAGAAACATCTGGGGATCTTGGTTTTTCCACATTTTTTGTTTCTGGACTTCTAGAGGAAGCATTACTAACCTTTTAAAATTTCAGAATCACACCATTTTAAAGTTGGATGAAACCAAAAACATATCCTTTAGTATCTTCCAGTGAAAACAGATGGTGAAGAAGACAGAGGAAGATAGGAGGAGAGGTAGCCAGAATGAGAGCAAGTGAGAGAGACAGAAAGAAAAGAACGCGAGAACAAGAGAAAGAACATTTTAAGAGAATGTGAGGGGAAGAGAAAAGGGGCAGGAAGACAGAGAATGAGGGATAGAAGAAGAGACAGAGACAAAAGTCAATTTTACATTTTTTGGAAACGACATAGTGCCTACTTGTTTTAAGATCAGATCTCAAAACCATTAGGTTGATGTCACGTTTTCACACAGTTGAAAGAGTAGTAGACTTGAACTTGTGTTGTTGTGCTTGCCCTACCACTGTGGCCATTCTCCTGTTCCAGTTTCCACTTTTATAAATCAGGATACCTAGAACATCTTCCTCCAAAATCAGGTAATACCTTCCTCATGATATTGTTGTGAGAATCAAATGAGATAATGAGCATGAATTTAAAAACAGCACTTTATAAACTATACAGGTTTCATACATCAGATATTATTTTAAAAGTAGCACTTTGTAATCTACCATTTTCATGTGCAATATATTATCATCCTTCTAAAAATATATCTCGTGAGCAGTAGAATTATGTGTAAAGGAACAAAGTCATGAAGGACAGATACCCCAATTCATCCTCCACACTGCTTCCCTTCTCTTCCTTTTCCCCGCCTTCCTTCTGAGATTTTGCCTGCAAAGCCTGTTTTTCCATTACGACTGCTACTTTGTTCTTTACAAATCTATATTTGGGAGGCCAAATTCACTAAAGCATACACAAGAGAGATTACTGCTGCTTTGGCTTCAAAAAAGTTTGTTTCATTTGTTTCATCCTTTTATTCAAACAGGCTGGATAGGACTCCCTCTGTTCCTCAGCCTTATCAGCTACCACATCTGTCGTGATTTTTAGGCAATGCAGGGGGGAAAAAAAAGACAACACTTACTGTTGGCCGCACTCTTACCATTCCTATCACGTATACAGACAGGCTGTCTTTCCAATGAACTGTCTAAGCTCCTTCCCACTTGCACATTTTCACATGGTGCCCTATGGAAATACACGATATGGATGTGTCTTTGTATGCACTTAAAAATAATAACTAGGCGTTCCCACTCAAGAGTGTTGAAGTTTTATAATTCATTATCCCCTAGATAGGTGACGAGGATACCACACTTGGATTAAGGGCAGAAGCCGGGTTTCTTTCTGTACACGCTAGGGACTGGCTACTACCTGTGTGACCATGGGAGGATCACTTCTTTCCTGGAAGGTTTCCGTGTACAGAGTTAGACAGAGGAACTCAATAAAGACAAGTAGCAATAGTGCTGCTACTTCTTACTCCAAGCCCAGAGAGGCCAATCTAATGGTATATATTCACTAACTCTTTTGTATTAAATATTTGTGTTCCTCAATATTTATATATTGAAGCCATACACCCCCCCCCCATCACCATGTAATGGCATTAGGAAGTGGAGTCTTAGGGAGGTAAGTCATGATAGTGGAATGAACTATCTTGAGTGGGATTCACAACCTTATGAAAGAAACCCCAGAGAGCTCTCTCACCCATCTGCCATGTAAGGACACAAAGAGAAGACAGCCATCTGTGAACCTCTGAAACTGTGAGACATCAGTACTTGTTACTCAAGTCTTTCAGTCTACGGTGTTTCTGTCAGAGCAGGTCAAAAAGACCAAAACATTAACTCTATATTGATTCAGGTTGAGAGTTTAAGTATAAAAGACATGGCCTTTGAACTAGACCTTGAATGTTCAGTTGGAGTTCTATAGGTATAGACAGATGTAATTCATTTCCAATGATATCTCGATATAGAATAGAGCACCATGTTCATTGATTTATTTACTCATCTACCATCCATTAGTTGAGTGTCTACTCTGACAGTGACTATTCTAGGGGCTAGGAATTCAGCATTGAACAAGACAGGCAAACGTAATTCTGTTTACATGGAATTTGCATTCCAGCTGGGAGAGAACTTGTAATTCAGTTTGGCTAGAGCAAACAGAGAGCGTTAAAGAAATGGTAGTTGTGTGAAATTACATTGGAGCTGGGCAATGCAGGACCTTTAATTCCAGGCTGTTTGAATTTTATGATGGTTTACTGATGCTGCTCTTAAAGGGCCGTGGGGGTCGATGGAGACTTTCCTAACCAGGGTAACCATGTACCATACAGGGATGTGACCTCTCAGAGTGATCATAAACAACATTGCTGCAGATGAGGGTTCGCTGAAGGAGAAGGGAAAGTGGTACATCCATGGTGGAAATAACTCAAGCTTTGGATTCAGACTGGTACTGGTTGTGGGAATCTGGAGAAGTTATTTAATCTCTCTGAATGTTGGTTTCATCATTTGTAAAATAAATCCTAATTTATATACTTGTTGTAAAGATTAATTTACAGGACAATGTACTCAAATCTAGCAAAGTGCCCAGTACTCATTTGCTCAATGGTAAGGACGTGTTTTAGTGCCAGCTTCTCCCAGGTGGATTGAGAACTTGGCAGAGGGGAAAACCTTAATAGATTCTGTGAAGAAGCAAAGAAAAGGAATTATACTGAAAAACAAAAGGGTCCTCCTCCCTCAGCTCAGAAGTCTTGGGGCTGCATCTTGTTTTGCTGAAGAGAAGAAATGAGGGAAGAAGTGGTCTGCTGAAGCATGACAGACGTGGAATTTATATCACAGTATGTCTTGTTAAATATTTTCATTGTGAGCTATGAAAATTTTAACTGAAGCATCTGCCAGCAGATTACATTCTCTTTATAAGGAGCTCCCTCATGAAATATGATCATTCCTCTGTGGAAACTTGTGAGGAAGGCAGAGGTCTGTAGTAGTGCCTTTATTGCAAATTAAGAAACAGGGAACTAAAGAATAGGTTCCAATGTTAACCCTTGGCCATCCAGGAAAATGTGGTTAGTCCAAGAATGTAAGTCTTCTGGTTTCGATTTCAAAATTTCTTCTACTACAGCCACCTACATTTTTGCCATAGAGCACTTGTTCATTGAGGAATATGAATCCTGTGTGCCATTTCATCAAAACAAACCATTAGGTGGAGAAGAAAACATCAACAAGCAGAAACCATAGATAATGCACTCATAGATGTCATAAGTTGGAAGATTTCAAAAGCCTAGCTTTAAATTCTAGCTCTAAATATTACTGGTTATATGAAGTAGATAGGAATCTCATATATTTTGCAGTGGATATGATAATTATGTTTGTGAAGTAATTTAGCTCAGTGCCTAGCTATTAAGTGTTAATATATGAGTGGTATGAAAAACTTTGCTCAAGTTTCCCTCAATGAATTAAACTGTACACTTCTCCCTTTCACCTCCCAAAGCCACACAGTCAGCATTGGCTGGACCAAACCAAGGAGAGATGGCTCAGTTCTTTCAGGGCAACTTGTTTCATTGCTGGAGAGCACTCGGCAGGAATGGCCTTCGTCCATTGAGTTCAGACGTGCTGCTGGTCAAATATGCTCACTACTCTACACACAGTAGACTCTAGACTCTTTCTACATAAGATGTTTTCTTTACATTGCAGTTCATAATCTGTCCAAAATACGTATAATATTATGCCCAACCTTTTTTTAAGCTAAATATTCCAAGGTTCTTCAAATGCAATATAATTCAGGGGTTATTTTCTAGGTCTTTAGTTCATTCATTCATTAGTAGAACTTCTTCAAAAATTAATTTTTAAAGATCTGTTTGGTTCTAGCCAGTTCTGTGTACCAATAGCAACATACACAGTTCTCTTCCTGACATACTTTACTTCTTAAATACAATCTACTGCTTTTTTTTTTTACTTCCTCCATATTCTCTTTTCTCCTCTCCCTCCTCTCTTTTTCCTTTTCTCTCAACTTAACCATGTGTCCTTTGGGTCTCTTAGAGTCACACTCTTTTCCTTGACTCTTCTGTGCAGGCAGTTAAATGGATTACTATGTGTAACATAGTTAGTTGGTCCCATAATTTTCAAACAGTTCTTCCTTTCAGAGGTTATATCAATGGGTACAGAGACCATAGCTTTCATTTTTGTCTTTGCCATGAGTCTCAGTTTTAATCAGCCTTTACTACTCAAAAGCCGGTTCAATTTTATTCTTCGCAGGCTGGTATTGAGAAGTCTTAATTCTGAAAATCCCTGAATTAATTCTATTTCCTTCCTTTTTTATACAAACTTGCAACAGTTTGAAACCATTTCCTTATTAATACATTGTCAGATGGAGTCAGAAGTACTAGATTCTCTGCAATGGCTGTTCCTCCTGGAACCGCAAGGTCATAAAATATGTGGTTTTCTTCCCAAAATATATTTCAAATTTCTAATGAGCTTTCTTACCACCTGGCAGACCATCACGAGGCCAGTGCTACATATTTCAGAGTTTTATTGCAGTAGTCCTCAGTTTGTAGGTATTCTCTATTACATCAGGATTGGGGAGGCTGCACTATAGCCATAAACAGTATAAGACTCTCAGTGAATTATGCCAAGAAACTTACTTTGAGTCATGTTCCATGTCTACCTCAGGTCAGCTGAGGGTTGGGCTGCAAGTCATCCTCAGTCCAGGATCCCGCATGAGGAAGGAGCTGCCACCTGGATTTTTCAGGTGCTCCTGCCAGAAAGACACACAATTCCATTGGCCAAATCAAGTCAGATGGCCATAGACAACTTCAAAGTTGGGTAGCAGCAAAAGAATCATGTGTAACATGAGAAGAGGCAATAAAGGAAAAATCACAATCAAGAGAATCTGATATCATGGGAGTCAAAAGTGAAAATATAAAGGATATTGCCACTGACAACAATGAAGAAGAGTGAGAAGTGAAGATAAGGACTCACAGAGAAAATGAAGACACAGTTAGTAGTACCTGAACAGTAAGATTCTAACAACTCTCAGAACACCGAGAGACAGAGCTAGGATCTCATGCTCACTAATACCTGTTGAATTTACCTAAAATTGCCTCGAAGTTTGCCTTTATCCAATACGAACACTTCTACAGAGTCAGGATTCCAGTGCATAGAAATCAGTCTTTTAATTTTCAAATAAAATAAACTGAGGCAACCATGGACAGAATGGCAGTAAGTCCCAGCAATGTTTTCTATTCATAGTTTCTCACTTGCCCTGAATTGTAGAAGAAATGTGGAGGGCATAGAGTTCACAAGAAAGTCCAGCTCTCTCAACAGAAGTAAACAACTGCCAGTTACCATCATTGACATTGACACAGTCTTGTGAGAACACAGACTCAGCCTCACAAAGAATGCCAGTCAACCGCTGATCCAATTCCTCGAATAGGTTCTTAGACCCTCGAGGAAGGCTCATTCTACTCCTTTAGTGCCAAAACTACCCCTTACTAGAATTCCCTGCCCCTTACTAGTGTTCCTAGATTTGTACATCGTAGTATTTGCCTCCTTCATTCCCATGTTCCCCCATGCTTCAGAAAGCTGGCCTACTCATCAACTCTAAGTCACATTTGATTTATATTTCCATCCCTCGCAGAATAAGATCTACTGTCTCCTTTGTCCCAGGAATCCACCAAGACTTCAGCTACCCGTTCCAACCTTTGAAATCCAAGTAGTCCTATTTCATCCCTTTTCTCAGATAATGAGAATCCACACACTTTTCTAGGGGCTGTTCAGATCTTTCTTAAGGTCTTCTTTGGGGGGAGAACAGGAGAATGCTGCTTTCACGAACTCAGAAGGAATTTACTGTTCTAAATGTGACTAGGTTGACTTTCTGTCTCAGCTCTCTCCTGGGGAAAACAAAGAAAAACAAAACAAAAACAAATCAATGCATAAGCAAAACCTACATAAGCCTGGTCTCTGGCAGTCCCCCACCCTCTGAAAATGATCAGAGAAGGATTCTCTATTAGTGACCATTATACAGGGTGCAACAAAAATAACACCCATTTTTATTACAAAGTCATAAGCGTGTAATTCTGTAACATAACAATATACTCAAGCACATCATGTGACGTTTTAGGTGAAATCTTCAAATGAAAACTATAAATTAAAATACCCGTATTATTACCCTACCAACCACACTCAATCAGGCCTTACTTTGGACAGACTCTGTACATTTTATAACTCGTGTTTTTAAAATCCCATCTTTTTTAGTAATGGAAAAGTCAATTTAAATATCAAGAAGTACCTGAAAATCAATGGTTGTTGAATGAGTAAATGAATGCGTGTATGCTACGTATCCATAGCTTATCGCTCCGAACACCATCTTTAATGCACCAGTCACAGGCAAAGATACCTGAATTGCCTGGAGACATTATAGCAGCTGCTACATCAGCAGTTATTTTGTCAGTTGTTTAGAGGCTGTGAAAATTAACACAGGCTGGTAATGTATCTGGGACCCATTTTTTTCCTAGAATGAAGGTGATTTCTTTAGATAAGACACTATGAGCAGCATCATAGCGGGCGAGAGGCACACTGAGCAGAGACTAGCGTCAAACGAGTGCTAGGAACGGAAAGCACCTTAGGAGAACTTGGCACTGCATGGTGCTGAGCGAACTGCAGCTACGTAAGCTCTGATATCACACAAATACATAATATGCTTACCTATGAGGATGGGACATGTAGCTGTTGCGGTGGTTCAGGACAACATTAGGGAGAGACTGACTGCACGTGGATTTAACAGGATAAAAATGGGGTGTGTTTACTGCGGATCAGGCACCGTTGGATTTTTGTCAACCAGCAGTGGGCCTATTAGACAGAGCCCTGCCCTCTGGGAACTCACTACCTTGTATCTCACACTTACTTTATAAGAAATTCCTTCCAGACAAGCTAGAGTGAGAGAAAAAGTGACTTTGAATGGCCACTAAAAGCTGGACTCTTAGCCCCAAAAGATGAGGTCAGATGTTACAACATACTTGCCAATGCCCATTTCTTCTCTCTCACTCATATCCTTCTCACCCCTTTGCACAGGGGCACAAACACCTTCTCACGCTCACTCCTGGTGATTGATGTATATATTGATACATACCCCTCCCTGGTTGGGTTCCAGCTCCTTCTCCTCCCTTCCCGAGTTTGTTACTCAGAGATGACTCACCCAAGTCTCCCTCAGGCACTTTTAATCTAATCTTTTTTGCAGCTCTGAGGTGAGGGTCATTTATAGATTTTTTTTCATAAAAACAATATTTCAGGGAAAAGAAAAAGCAGAACTCGGTGGTCAGAAGCCCATTAGGGCAATCGCTGAGGTTTGTCTCCCTCTACTGTTTAACCAGGGGAGCAGCAAGACATTTCTTCCCTGGCCTGTGCCTGGAGTCCCAGCTGCGTAGACAAGACGCCTGATTGCCTCTTTAAATCAGGGCAAAACAGCAGAGAGGGGTGAATAAGGGAATCACTCTGCTGCTTGGATCATCGGTTTGCTAACCCTTACTCGGCTATCACTGATGCAAAATCCCAACTCTAGAGAGCTGACAAGATAGATTTTACTTTCACAAACTCTCGAAGCCTAAGCCCTTAACAGAACTGTTCCCCTTGGTAACAATCTCAGAATCTATCCAGGAGGATGAATGGCTGGTGACAGAGGAGGAAGACACCGAGTTAGTGAGCCAGGTCCCTATTCAAACTCTTGTTATTCTTCTGTTGTGTGCCCTGCTTCCCTTGGGGAAGTCACATTCGCTATCAGAATTTCAGTCTCTTCCCCTGCAAGAGGAGAAAGTCATCTGTACCTGAGAAAATAAAATGAACAGAAGGACGAAGTTTTGGAACTGGAAGTAGCTTTAGACACCAGTTAGCCTAACTTCCTTGCCATTCTCACGAGCAAACAAAAGCCAAGGGGTTCACAGGTCTACTCGTGAGAATAACTTGGGAAGCTTTTGATAAAACTTCCTGTGCTCAAGTCCAGAATACAGCCATCCTTATTTAAATGGTCTGAGACAAAGCTCAGTATTGGTCCGTTTTAAAGGCTCCCTAAGCGATGCTAATGTGTAACCAGTGATTACAATGGAACAAAGTAACACACAGAAAAAAAAACAAACAGAAAAACCAACCTACAGAGAAAGGAAACACTGCCCAGTGTCTGCTGAAGGAGCTCCTGAAGACAGAACGAGGCTATAAATGCATATTTTATATATTCCAGTACAATGCCACGCCCACCTTCAATGGGCAGAAAGCCCACGCTGCTTCCTCCAACGGGGTGCAGCTTCTCCCTCAAGGAAGCTACCTGAGTAATTATCACTTCTTTCCTCTTATTTCGCATTTAGTCACATTCTTGATATAGGTTCTATAAGAGTATAAGTTTCTTAAGAATAGAGACCATATCCACCTGATTCTGCATACTCCATAAAGCCAGGGACTGTGCTACCATGTTCTGCACAGAACAGCATACCCTGAACACCGTGTTTCAGCAGCCCCACCCCTTTCCACTCCCTGCCTTCTTTATGCCAAGCTGCCTTTTTTTCTGGGCCGATTCACCCAAATTCCTTTGATTTTTCTCATGACATTAATTTTTCAGGTCTTTCATCACATCTCTGCCTAACACTGCGTTTTTATTTTCTATTTTCTTACACAAAGGAATCTAACCCTTTGAACATACCCCAAATTACCAGCCACAGTGACTAAAACAATTAATGCCTCTTCAGTATCTTGGGATTAGTTTCACTCTTCGCTTAGTATTTGGGGGATTATGTTTAACGGGCCATGAATGGATAAGCTCTTTCCTCCAAGGAGGCAAATGAAACTCCCTTGAGTCAGTCCCAAATCTGTTGAATATTCTAATATTTGCTATTGCTCCAGTCTCTAATTATATTTTGCTCTTTGGTATAGATATTACCTACCCCTACTGGTCACTCCATCTCTCTCTCTCACACACACACACACACACACACACACACACACACACCTCTTGCAATGCATTGATTTTATTTTCTTTTTTCCTTTTATTATTTTTATTGTTCAAGTACAGTTGTCTCCATGTTCCCCTATTACTTCCCCCACCCCACACCCCCCCTCCTCCCACCCTCAATCCCACCCCTCTTTGGCCTTGCCCATGTGTCCTTTATACACGTTTCTTGACAACCCTTCCCCCTTAGCCCCCCATTATTCCCTCCCACCTGCCCTCTGGTTACTGCTAGTTTGTTCTTAATTTCAATGTCTCTGGTTATATTTTGCTTGCTTGGTTGCTTTGTTGATTAGGTTGCACTTATAAGTGAGATCATATGGTATTTGTCTTTCACTGCCTGGCTTGTTTCACTTAGCATAATGCTTTCCAGTTCCATCCATGGTGTCGCAAAGGTATTACCTACCTCCCCTGGCTACTCAATCACTAACACACACACACACACACACACACCACACACACACCTCGTCCTCAATGTACTCATTTTAAATACCTTTGCTCTCATTACTATAACCTCTTCCCTTTTTTTTATTAATGTATCCATTTCCCATTATTTCCAAGGGAAGGTAAGATTCTATCTGTTTTCTAAAAGAGCCTTCTCTGACCTGCTTGGCCACTTGTGATAAGTCATCTGGACACAGCTGACTCAAAATCACCTGTCTCATCAGGTAGGCACTTACATGGTTATAGTAAGAAACTATTTTCATACTGCTCTTCCAAACAGAATATAAACTCAGGATTGGACATCTTTCTTTTGCTTCTTCTCTCTTCCCAGTTTCTCCCAACACAGTGCCGGGAAAACAATAGAGAGTCATCAGAGTCCAGACGTGCCAAGCACTGACTCTGTGCTAGATCTAAGTCCAACACCTGCTATGACTGACTAACACAATCCTCCTGACAGCCCGAGGAAGTCCTCACTGTTATTATCCTCACTTTGCAGAGCAACTAATATGCAGATAATAATAAGTCAACTAAATCAAGTTTACACAGCAAGCAAGTGGTAGAGATAGTTCTCAAATCTGGACCGTCTAACTTCAGAGCCCAGACTCTAAATCACTCTGCAGTGCTTGCGTACCTATTGCATTTATAAGTATAGCATGTGCTTATTCTGTTGCTCTGAGGAACAAAGAAGATGATAATGTAAATCCCTGAATAGAGAACCCAGCCCACAAGTCCTCAGTACAGAGATGTTATGGTTACTTAGAACAGTCCTGGCTCTGCTCCTTACTTACTCTGTGATATTGCATGGATCACCAATAATCTCTGCACCCACAGGCTCCACGTGGATTTGGACAATCATCAGCAACCACTCAAAGTGGGCATTTCACATTCATGGGGGAATTGTTTTCATGTGAAGGGGCATTTCTGGTTGCCAGAATAACTGCTGTGCACCTGGCCTTGGGCAGGGGAAAGGCAAGGGTGCTAAATATTGGACCCTTCTCAGGCCTGTGCAACCAAGTCCTCCTTTGCCCAAAATTCAAACAGCACTCTCATTGAGAAATAAGACCAAATATTCCTGGGGTCTCTTCAAGACTTTAAATACCACAGTATAAACATGGGGCTTTTTGCTAAGTTATGATTGCCTGTCAAGGTTTTAACCTTTATCACTTACTAAAAAATTACCTCAGCACTACCCATCAACTAGCTGGTATTTAGAACATAGGGTTATGTATTTATGATTAATATGGATTAGATACTATTTTCCATGCAGGGCGGAAGACAAGTCAATTTGGAGAGCCGCACAGCTGCTCAATAATGCAAATGGTGCCTATCTGAAATAGTGGACTGTATTGCTTTCTTCGGGTATGGGAAGCAGCGTGGCCGAGTTGGAAAAGCACAGACTGGATGCGGAGAAACTATTTTCTATTCTGGATCGATTAATCATTCACTCTGTGAACTTGGGCTTATTATTTACCTTTTTGTGGGAGTCCGCTTTCCTGACCGGGAACAGGAGCGACACAGGGTGTGTTAAGGATGTTGTAAGAATTAGAGTGACTCTGTAGAAAGACTGGCATATATCGGTGGCTCAATAAATGGTATCCCTAATAATTTTTTTTGCTTTTTTTTCATCGTGTAGAAGATATTTATTGGTTCCTCCCACTGCAGTAAAAGAGGAAATGTGATTTGGGATCCGGACCTTGGAAGATAATTGAGTTTGGGTCTGGTGGCTAAGTGAGCAACTTTATGACCAGAGAATGCAATGGCCCTAATGTACGTTTGCATGGATCCCACAAACGTTTCTTGAGTTGCCTTTACGTGCCAAACACTGTAAAAGGCCCTAAAGCTAGAACGGAGGTGGCCTTTACACTCAGGGAGTTGGCATTCTGGAGGATTTCGCCTTCTGTCTCTGTGGGGAGTGTAGAGGCGAGCTGCATGCTGCTTTTCCAAAACTTGTTTTTATAAGATTCAGGAACATCGCGCTAGAATTGTGGAAATGGTTCTATTCATCAGCCTTATTGCTTGTACAAAGAAGTCATAAATCCCCCAAGTTCATTTAACTCAGGAGTCACACCTTCCGCAACGCCGCGCTCACGCACGCACGCACAGGGACGCACGCACAGGTCATCATCTCTCTGCTTCACTGTCATGAATATCCATGGGCACATTACCTGCTCATGGTTGCCTTGGTTTTCTCATTATTAAATTTGGTTCGTAAAGCTCCTTGGTCTATTACTTGAAAAAATTGATTTAGCAGTAAAAAATGCTTAAGAAATTCATGGACTTTGCTGGGTCTTTAATGTGCATTGGGATGTTCTAAGAGGTTGATTTACTGTATTTAGCATTTCCCAAATAAATGTGACCTGGGGAGCTCCCTTAAAAAATATTTCTCTCACTACATCTTACTCGATAACAAAGGCTGGTAAATTCTTATGTAACAATTACTCTTATCTCACAGCTTTCTCTGACATATTTAATGAACACTGTTTTGAACACACGGCTTGCAAGATTATGCTTCTCTTCTTGGAAAAGTGGAAAGTAATTTTAATTAATTTTTAAATCTGTGGCTAGAGCAAGCTAATTTTATTTTCAATTTAAGGAGGAGACATCGCAGCCAATGTTAAATGTTTGAATTTTCCCAGTTAGGTCTTTAATTGTCTCTGCCTCAAAATACCAGTGACTTCTGAGTGACAGCTAGCAAATGATCGGTCCCATAAATTCATATTCAGGAAATAAGATCTTGGTATCATATGACATGTGCTATGGTAGGCATTGAAGAGAAATAATTAAATTATGGCTCATTCCTCAAGGAGCTTATTGTCTACTATCAAAGATAGTTATATTATATTATATTGTAATATATTGTAATTATAATATATTGTAATAAGTACATATTAGAAATATGACATAGAGGAGGAAGTGATTATCTGGTTGGACAAATATGTGAAAAGATTTCTTATGACCCAGGCAGATGCTTTATTACAATTGACCAAAAAGACTAGCATTAACCTGGGATTGTTGCTTGTAGTTTTTAAAAATTTTTACTGAATGTAATTTATTGGGGTGGCATTGGTTATTAAAATTACATAGGCTTCAGGTGTACACTTCCATAATACATCATCTGTATATTAAAGTGTGTGCTCACCACCCCAAGGCAAGTCTCCTTCCTCACCATTTATCCCTTCTATACCCTCTTCTACCTCCCCCCACCCCACTTTCTCTTTGGTAATCACCGTACTGTTGCCTGAGTCTACGGGCTGTTGTTGTTGTTGTTTTGGTTAATCTCTTCACATTCTTTTATCCAGCCCTCCAAGTCCCCTCCCCTCTGACAGCTGTCAGTCTCTTCTCTGTATCTGAGTGTGTTTCTGTTTCGTTCATCAGTTTATTTTGGTTCATTAGATTCCACATATATGTGAAATCATATGGTACTTATCTTTCTCTGACTGGCTTATTTCACTTAGCATAATACTGTCCAGGTCCATTCCTGCTGTTGTAATGGTAAGATTTCCTTCCTTTTTACGGCCAAGTAGTATTCCATTGTGTCAATGTATCACAGCTTTTTTAGCCACTCATCTACTGACGGACACCTGGGCTACTTCCAAATCTTGCCTATTATAAATAATGGTGCAGTGAGCATAGAGGTGCATATTTTCTTTTAAACCAATGTCCCAGGTTTCTTCAGATATATTCCTAGAAGTGGAATCACTGGGTTATAAGGCAATTCCATTTTCAGTGTTTTGGGGTATCTCCATATTGCTTATCCACAGTGGCTGCAGCAGTTTTGCATTCCCGCCAACAGTGCACAAGGGTTCCCCCTTCTTCACATCCTTGCCAACACGTGTTGTTTGTTGATTTATTGATGATAGCTATCCTGACAGGTGTGAAATGATATCTCACTGTGGTTTTAATTTACATTTCTCTGATGATTAGTGATGTTGAGCATCTTTTCATATGTCTACTGGCCATCTGTGTGTCCTCTTTAGATAAGTGTCTATTCAGGTCCTTTGCCCACTTTTTAATTGGGTTGTTTGTTTTTTGTGTGTTTTGAGTTGTATAAGTTCTTTATAAATTTTGGATATTAACCCCTTATCAGATGTATCACCAAATATGTTCTCCCATTCAGTGGGCTGTCTTTTCATTTTGTTGATGGATTCTTTTGCTGTGCAAAAACTTTTTAGTTTAGGATAACCCCATTTGTTTACTTTTTCTTTTGTCTCCCTTGCCTGAGGAGATATATCAGAAAAAATATTGCCATGAAAAATGTTTGAGATTTTACTGCCTATGTTTTCTTCTAGGATTTTTATGGTTTTGAATCTAACATTTAAGTCTTCAAGCCATTTTGAGTTTATTCTTCTGTATGGTGTAAGAAAGTGGTCTATTTTTTTCCAGGTATCTGTCCAATTTTTCCAACACCATTTATTGAATAGGCTATCTTTATTCCATTGTATGTTCTTGCCTCCTTTGTCAAATATTAATTGACCATAAAGGTGTGGGTTTATATCTGAGCTCTCTATTCTGTTCCATTGATCTATGTGTCTGTTTTTATGTCAGTATCATGCTGCTTTGCTGGGATTCTTAATTCCAATTGGTTTGTTCTGCATCAATACAGTTAATTAATATACAACTCCAAATTAGCTTTTGCAGGCTGGGAAGTGTCAGCGGGTTTCTTCTTGTCCTCCTGCTAAGTGGAGGACATTAAATCATTATTACACATAATAGTTCCTAATTTGCAGGTGGAAATATTAGCTCCCAAATGCATAAAAATCATTCTGAGCCTGAAGGTCAACAGTTGCATATTAGATTGTTTTGGTTTCCTGCTGGTCACTTTACAACACAGTTTAATGGTTACCATAGTATCTTTCTTCCAAAGTGGATTCTGGCCTGAAACTCATCTCTTTTTTTTTACTTACCGTGGGACAGCCAGGAGACCAGATTGCAGCTGTACTTTTCTAGCATAGGAACGGAAGCCTAGAGAGGTTAAGTGACTCATCAGAGGTCACACAAAAAAATGTGACTGCTCATTGAATCTTCCAGATTGATACAACTGTTGGAAGGAGCTGATCAATCTGCTGCCTCTCGCTTTTCTAAGTGTCTTCTCTTTCCCCTTATAATTCTAAACCCCATGACATTCAAGGGGACAGTACGTGGCAAGGGGAAAATGCATGGCTTTACTATCAGCAAACATGCCTGATAAATAAGATTGCAATTACTGCCTGAGAAGGCTGGGACTCTCTATCGCAGTATTTTACTACTGGGTGGCCAATTCATTGAAACAGATATCCAGTGTTGTAATCGCTCTGCCAAACCACCATCTGTTTCCGTCCCAGCCTCCCTCCAATCCTAAACATCCCCCATACCTCCTGCCACAGTCCCAATGAGGTTTTGGTATTGGAATGGACAGCTTGTGAGTAAAATGTCGAGGGACTGTACAATAATTCATCTTTTGGGCATGACAGAGCAAGCTGTTGGATGCTATGAATATGCATAGCAGGTCTTGCTGGGCAAAATCCTGGATCCGAGAGGAGGATGGCTCCCACTTGGCGGAAACAAATGTCTTCTTCCTCTCCCTGCCCTCCACTCAAAATATTTACCACTCTTTCTAGAAAGTCTGAGAAATATTTTAGAGCCCAGGAATAAGCATCTTGGATGAAGGGGTTCTAAATTCCAGTACTTAGGAGATGAATCAAAGTTAAATGTGTTCATTTATTGCTGGTATTATGACTATAATTTTTACTATGAGTAAGGGCCATGCCAAGCACTTTACATACACTACCTTATTTTAATTTCTGAAGTAACTTTGCTGGTAGTATGTTGTGTCCTCACTTTTACAGATGAGTTAACTGAATAAGACTCAGACTGTTTAGGTCATTATCCCAGGGTAACAAGCATTAGATGACAAGAGACTGGACTTGAACTTGTGTTTCTTTAAACCAAATCCTGACTATATGACCTGCCAAGCTCCATATTGCCACAGAGATATTAGCAGTGAGCTGCCATCAATAATAATTTACAATAGTATTGCCTTTTTACATTCTTATTGCCTTTTTACATTCTTATTGCAGAAGATTTTTTGGTTGTTGTTGTTTATTCTCCTTATTATAAAACAACAAAAACAGAGAAACTACAAAAACAACAAAATCTCAGGCTCAAAGGGTTAAATTACTTTATACAAACTTCTCGGCAGTTCTCACCCTTTTCGCGTCCCAGCCTAAAGCTTGGAAAATGGAATGCCTTACCATGAATGCCTGACCAAGATCTTGTAAGTTGGAAAATACTTTTCTAGGTTATGGCTGAGCCTCAGCTTTGCAACCTCTCCACTTCCCTGACCTACAGGGGCCAGGTGCACACATCCATGGCCGCAACATACTGGAGCTGACTCATACGGATTCAGCATTCTGCGTTCCATGAAATCAAATTGGTAGGTCAAGCAGGTCCTGTTACATAATTTGCAGGTTCCAAAGCAAAATAAAACTACAAGGCACCTTGTTTCAAAATTATTACAAGTTTCAAGGCAGCAACAATGGAGCCTTAAAACAAGCATGGGAGTGTTCTGAGTGTGGGGTCCCGTGCCCCTGCACAGCTCACGTGCCTGGAAAGCTGGCCCTGATAGCTCAAGCCTCCAGAAGAGGCCTCATTTCCCTCCATCTTATGCTTCTCCTAGAACCCAAAATAGAAAGAATGCTGGACTGAGAGACTATTGCCCTGGGTCCTGGTTTAGGGTGTTACAGTTAACTGGCTCTGTGACTCTAAGCTTGTCATGTAACCTTTGGTGCTGAGAGTCACAACTATGGGAGATGGACTGAATAATCTCTAAAGTTCATCCAAACTGCTTGAGTCTACGATGCTCAGACCATCCGGTTGCCTCCCTCGCTTCACTTAACTTCATTTGTTTTTTTTCAATTTCCCTTTCTGCCAATGCCACTCTAAAACTACTGGCCTCCCTAGCACCTGCACACAATCAACCATGCAGGGTCCTCACTCTCCGCAGCCTCCCAGCCACGCTGGGAAAGCACCCTCCCCTTTCCATTACCAGGTCATCATTGCTCATGCCAACTCTTCTCATTGACTCACACGTCTACCCTGGGCCATTTACAGAGAGTTATTTGGAGACTGATAAAGAGAGAAAAATTGTTCTGTTTTAGTCTACCAACTCCACGATAGTGAGGGAAACAGCAGGAGATTTTCCCCAAAGGGACACATTTGTTAAAGTCGTGTATTTCCTGGTTTGTTTCCCCTGTTTTTTTTTTAAACAAACATTTCTGTATCATGAAGATAAGCAAAGGCAAACCAAAATTGCTTATTTAGATATACTTCAGAATAAAAGTCTTTCTTCAAACTGTAAACTCTATACTATGAAAAATTATAGTGGTACCAACATAACCTATCTCTTCTTCATCTCTAATTTTTCTTCCCTTGTCCTTTCTACCAAAAATGAATAAATCTTTCCTGCTTTGATCTTAATCACTCTCATCCCTGGATCCAGATGAAATCACATCCCTTTCTTCCTTTAAAATTCTTTCTATATCTTCTTCAGATTCCTCCGTCTCTCAGCCACCACCACCACCACCACCATTGCCTTCTACACAAGAGCTTCAATACTTATCTCTCTGCCTTAGGGAACATGCTTCTTTACCTCTGCATTAAAATATACCTTGTTTTCTGCTTGAGTCAGATTTGGGAGTTTTATAAAACTTACTGCTCCTTCAAAGAACTCCCTGATTTTCACCTATTCAAATGGGTGTGATCTTTCACTTAACACCACCCTTTCAAAATATTTACCCCTTCTTAAGGTTGGTTCAAGTATGCCTCATCTCTTATGTCTCATCTCCCCAACCAGCTTCTAAGCAACTTGAAGACAAGAAATAAGCTTTCAATGGCATCAATAGAAGCATGCCTTGATTAGATTAGAGTCTTACTGAATGTTTGTTGAGTGAATGTGAATTATTATCAGAGAGACAAGTTAAAACAGGAACAACTGGATTAGAGTCTTATCTCAGCTGACCTCTCCCCCTTGCTGTTCCCTGTTCACGTTACTCAACTTCTGGGTCTATCAAAGCCAAGCCAAGTGAAGAGGCTGTGTCTGCGAGATCATTCATCTGTCCAGTTAATTTGTGTTAAGTGGTACTTTATCAGAGCCAAGCTTTTAAGTCCATTAAAAGTTTTACAGCTGGTCTCAAAGCTGGGAACACGATAAGAGACAACATCAATCCTGTGGCCCTGCCCTACACTCAGGACAAGCAGATGCTTTCAGTCCAGGTCTCAAGATCAGCCTCCAGGACCTTCAGAATGACCCCGTGGAATGACAGCAGACTGTGGAGTGTCCCTTCTGGTCTATAAAACAGGCTGTCCTGACCTCAAGAATCCCATGCACAGATATCAGCTGAAGAAGAAACAAGAGTCCTTGCAATTACCTTCCAATACAGTATCCTCATTTCTCCAAACTTTATAATATATTTTTAAAAAACTCTTTTTAAAACAACAGTAAATTGGACATTTACTACACAGTTCAGTAACCTGGGAAGTTCGTTTTAAAAATACAGCATTTGTAGAGAACGTGTGGGGTGCAGCTCAAAACTGAATGTTTAAAAGCCTCCTACATGTTTCTTATTTGTAGCTAGGGTGTAGAACAGTTCTAAAGTGCAAATCAATTTAACGTCAGTTATTACTTCATTTAGTGTTCATAGAAATAGCAAGGAATATTATTCCCATTTAAATCACGAGCAAACTAAGGCTCAGAGAGATCGGATGACTTGACTATCATGAGTCTTAACTTCAATCTTGAGTTAGAACATAAAGTTTAGGTCTCTCAACTCCTAGGCCAGGGATGCTCTGTTCCCTCTGAGGCTTGGCAACTGCAATTACTAACATATTAGCATGAACTAATTTACCATGCTACTCTAAAGAGGATGAGGAAACCAAGGCAGTATATTTTAATCAAAAAGAGAACCATATGAGCAAGAGAAGTTCAAATCATGGGGAAGCCTTTTAAAGGCTCCTGCAATCTGGGAACCAAGAATGGAAAAAATAATCCTCTCAAATAATCCCATAGAATCTTGACGCATTGGATGGTCAAGGTTTCTACTATTTCTTTTTGTTTTCTTTCCCATCTCCACTTTCTTTTCTTCCTTTTTCCCTGACAATGACTTAGATCTATTACCAATATGAAAAGTGTTAGCTCACATAGTCTCAGCTTAGCAAAAAATGAACTGTGCACACGTGTGCCAAGGTTGTTGGTTCTGAACCACCACTGCCGAGAGGAGGGTGTCTCACTGCCCCTCTTCTCAGGTTTGCTGCTTCCATCCTTCTAAGAATCAGCTCCCTTTGCAAAGAAAAAGGAAGTGCTGATATGAGTCGAGTTCAGGGATTTTACTGAGCCATATTTGACTAGTGGATGAGTTCACTCAGCCCCACTGGTTACCCGCATCTCCTCCCTCTTGCAAACCTACAATATACAAATGTATGGCAGTTCAGTGTGTGAACGGCAAGTGAAGATGAGTGGAGAAAGGAGAGACTGTTTCCAATTGAGCTTAATGAAGTAGCTGTTTATTTGGGAAAGGATAAAGTCGGGCATCTCTGTCACTTCACATACATCAGAATTTAGGTGTGGAAAGATTTATTTAAAACATCCAGAATCAAACTATTTCTCTCCATTTTGACTACCACTACCCATAGCTTCCTAACTGGCCCCCATGATTCCACCTTGATCCCAAAGTTTAATTTCAACACAGGAGTCTTAGTGATAACTTAAAAAAAAAAACAACAACTCAGATAACAACAGGCTCAAATTCTTTAATTCTTTTTCAAATCATTCACAACTAACACCAGAATCCCTTATGTGGCCCACGAAGGGGCTCTATGCCTACCACAGACCGCCTGCATGAGTTTGACTCAGGCTCCCCTTACTCTCCCTTATACCACCAGAGCCACTCTAGCACCCTTGCCCTTCCTCACATAGGCTACGCTTGCTCGGGCCTCAGGGCCTTTGTTCTTACCCTGTCTTATCCCAGAATGCTCTGCTTATGGATATCTATATAATTTTCTTGTTTACTTCAAAAAGGTGTCTAATCCAATTCGTTATTATAAAGGTCTTCTATGACCACAAATGCATACTTTTAGTAACTTGTCTACCTAACATTGTGTTTGCACTTCAAATTCATTAATTTTACTACTCCATATTCATTAATTTGGCTATCTTTTAATTTTTTTTCTACTGTCATTGAACATAGGCTGAATCATTCTACATTAACAAGAAATTCCAAGTTCTCAGTGACTTAAGTAAGTAGAGATGATTTATTCTAAGGTCTTGCTTACTCTAAAGATTCATTTCTGGCTGATGACAGGAGGAGAGGCCCTGCTCATAATAGTCATTCAAGAACCCAGGAAAACAGCAGCCCCCATTGGACTATTTCCAATTACTATGTTCATAAGGAAAGCTATGGCCAGACTCAACCTAGAAACAACATTGAAAATCCCTTCATATGTTCACTGGCCATATTTATTTATTCTTTTGTGAAATTCCTGCTTATATATCTTGCCCTTATTTTCTATAGAGTTTGTCTTCTTGTTAATAATTTATAGAAGCTATTTATATATTCCTGACACTAATTCTTCTTTAGCTATGTGTATTATAAACACCTTCTCCCAGTTTCCCTAGTCTTTTCTTTTTTAATTGAATTTATTGTGGTGACATTGGTTCACAAAACCATATAGGTTTCAAGCGTACAACTCAGCAAAACATTATTTGCACACTGCATCATGGACCCACAGCCCAAGGCGAAGTCTCTTTCCATCCCCGTTACCTCTCCTTGGTCTACCTCCTCTTCTCCCCATCTCTCGTCTTTCCAATTTGCTTTAAGATATCTTTTGACAATAAAGAAAGGTTCTTAGTTTTATTAGTGTCCAAATTATCAGTCTTTCCTTCTGAAGTTGGAATCATGGAGACCAGTTAGGAGGCTGTTGAGTAGTAGTGGTGGTCCAAGTGGGGAGAAGTGGATAGTTTCTGGATAATTCGAGGGTAGAACTAAGAGAATTTGGTGGTTAAGTAGGTATGGGGAAGACACATGGGAAGTAAAAAGGGTCAATTCTGGCTTTAAAATTGTGTGCTTGACCAATTACAAGGATGAGTAACTTGCTGGAATAACAAATGCAGAAGAGCAGATTAAGAGAAGACAATCAAGAGTTTGGTTTTGGCCATTCTAATTTTGAGATATTAGATATTTAAATGTGGACAGATGACTTAGGTGGATATGTGCGACAGAGTTCAGGGAAAATATTGAATTTAAACACAAACATTTAGAAGTTGACAGCATATAGAAGGCATTTAAAACTATGGAATCATTAAAAAAATGCACATATCTACACAGTTAAGTAAATGGAGCAGAGAAAATGTCTGAGGACTGAGCCCTGGAAACTCCAATATTCACTGACAGGGGCAAAGAGGAGGATTCAGCTGAGGAGCCTAAAAAAGAAATGGCCAGTGAGGTAGGTGGACACACACACACACACACAGTAGTGTTTCTTAATCCAAAGGGAGAAAATGTATCAAAAAGAGAAAGTGATCAACTATGTCCAGGCTACAGAACAAGACAAAGACTGAAAAATTTCCATTGCATTTGACAATATGGAAATTATTGGAAATCTTGACAAGAGTAATTACAGTGAGTTTTTTGGTGAATGAAGTTTGAATGGAGTGGTTTCTGAAAGACTGTAAAGCTAGGAGATAAGGAAAGTATAGGCAATTCTCTTGAAAAGTAATTTTTTTATTTTGTTTTTCAGTTTCAGGTGAATAGGGAAATTCTGCAGGAACTACATGGGATATGATGATGAGGGAGTTTTATCTTGTTTTATTTTTCCCGTTGTGAAAAAATCATGTATTACAGCATGTCTGCATGCTGATGGGAATGGTCCAGTAGAGAGAAGAACACTGACAATGAGAAGTGATGTCCTTGAGTTGGTACTGTGGAAAGGGTTGGCCTGAAATAGGAATGTGGACGATTCATCCACTACAGTTGAAAATAAAAAGGAGTGTGTGGATTATAGAATCAGACATGTAAGTGTATTTACAGAGGGAAAATTCACTCTTCCATTGTCACCTGCCTTTCTATATCTCAAATTTCATGATTATACCCCAGTATAATCACATACCTGATTGCATTAAATGATGGGGGAAGATTTCTCAATGTAATTCAGTAAATTAGAGACACATTAAGGACCAGAACCTTGATCGTCTAATGATTACATCTGTGATATTTAGTTTTCTCATACATTCATTTTATAAATTGTTATTGAAACCCCTTGGCCAAGAACTCTTCTAGACACTGGGAATAATTAGTGAAAATATGATTTCTTTCTTTCAGAGTATGTGACAGAATAAATTACATAATCAATTCATTAATTTCCATTGATATAAGTTCTAGAAAATTAAGATCGGTTGTGATAAGAACAAAATATGGGAGATGACCTAAAGTAGCTGGGAAAATGTGAGTCATTGGTAATCTGAATTTGAAGGATAAATAAGATTCATGACTATGAATTAAAGTATAAGGAGTGCACATAAGAACATTGCAGGCAGCACAAAAGCCACACAGGAGGACCTCAAAATATTAACAAAGTGCAGCAAGAGTGAGGAGAACAAGGAGGAGAGAAGTGTAAGTTGGAGAAATAGTCTAGGACCATATTATGTGGGGGAAATGGTCAAAGGTTCATATTTATCTGAAAGATATCAAAGAAAAAATTAAGGGGGAGTTAAGCTATGGATCACCTAGAGCAGAAGGATAATGGACGCTTGCACGAAGAAGGGACTGAAAAAAAACAAATACATATGTAGGGAAACTGGCTGGAATAGTATTCAAGTTGTTCATGTGTGAAATGATGGGAGCACAGACTAAACTGGAACCACGGAAAAGGGATGATTTTGAGAGAGATCCAGGAGTTTGGATTGATAGAATATGGCAGTAGATGGTGGGTAAGAGAGAAATGATACTTTTGAGGATGACTTCCAGGATTTGGGCTTGAATATATAGGTTGTAGATGGTACCCCTACAAATTAGAGAAGGGTTTGGAGTCATTAAGTAATGAGTTAATACTGGACAGGTAAAATTTGAGGTGTCATTGAGATTTGCAGGTAAAAATGGTAAACATAATGCATCAAATACCTGCCAAATCCTATGTTGGGTTTTGTGAATACAGAGATACACAAAAGTCTCTTTCTAACCTCAAAAAGTTAATAGTTTAGCAGCTTATACTTTTGTTATAGCACCTTTCTCATCCAGATTTGCTACCAGGTCTGAAAATTAAACTTTGTCTAGGAATGGCTGGAAGGAAGGAAGAAAACATTCCAAGTTGATATCTGTTAAATTAGGCAACAGTCACTCCTAAAAAAAAAATCAGAACGTGGTGTAAAATATGCTAATAACATTTATGCAAATGAAGGTTCACTGTAATAACTACAAGATCAAGGGGTAACTGCAAGTAATTTGGTAATGGGCTGTAATTACCCTTCCATCTGTAGCATGGGGGATAAGGGTGATACATGAATCAAAGACTGTTACTAAATACTTTCGCATTTTATCAGTGCTTTCTCTTTATCATCATACTTGAGCATCCTCAAAAGCCATCACAAAATGATCCAGTTAAATATCAGGTTAAAACAGTAGAGAAAATATTTCATTTTTTTCACTTTTTTCTTTTCCTTTTCTTTAATGCTTATTTTTAACTGGGTGTAGTGTCTGGCAGAGAAGAGGTCCTACTTGCAGGTATTAGTAATTAGGGTTAGAATTCCCGGTCTGCCAAGAACTAGCTGTGGGACTTTAGTTTAAAATCACTGACCTTCTTTGTCACTCAGTTTCCCACGTCTTTAAGACGGGGATGTTAACATTTCTAATGATCTCTTCAAAAGGTGTCAGAAATGCCTGCTTTTTATTTATTTGGAAATATTTAGGACAGTGTTTTCTTCATTACTTTTCATTTTGAAAGGTTTAAAAAATTACAGAAAAGTGGCAGAACAATGAGCTCCACCCACACCCAGTGACTAATTTGAGAACGAGTTGTAGACCTGTTGTCCCGTTACCCCTGAGTAAGTACTTCAGCGTGTGTTCCTACCAGGCCCATGTTACCCTGCATAGTCATGGCGCGGCTATAAAAATTAGGAAATTACCACCGATATTATCTGTTCTCTGCTGTGTAAGCCACAGAACACATCTGATTTCTGCCAGTTGCCCCAGAGATATTCCCTGTAGCAAAAAAATCCAATGTAGGATCATGTGTTACATTTAGTCCTCCTGTCCCTTTAGTCCCCTTCAATTTGGAACAGCTCCTCCGTCTTTCCTTCCCTTTCATAACCTCAATACTTTTGAAGATGAAAGCCAATTTAATAAAACATTTTATAAAATGTCCCTCAATTTGGATTTGTATGATCTTTTCTCATAATTAGATTCAAATTATGCATTTTGGGGCATAGGAATATGACAGAAATGATGTGTTCTTTTTATTGCCTCTTTTTGAGTGGTACACAATTTTAATTTGAAACATTACTGGTGATGTTAATCTCTTGATTAAAGTAGTTTCTGCCAAGTTTATTTTTTACAGCATTATTCCTTTTCTCTTTGAAGTAAATAAGTACTTTGTGGAGAGATATTTTAAGGTATATAAACATCACATTCAGCCTCATACATTTATCCACTAGTTTTGGCATCTATTTATTTTTTTATTTGCCTGATTTAATTATTGCTCTGAGGGCTGAAGTAGTGTTTTAAAATTTTCATCATTTGTTTGAAATTTATTACTTGGCATGTTACTATAATGAGATGTTTTCCTTCTTTCCCATTTGTTTACTCATTTAAGTTATATCAGTATACACTCATGGATTTCTGTTTTTCCAAAGTGTTATTTTTACTTATTTCAATTACCTTAGATTTGGCTACGAGTCTCTCCTTGAAGATGGATTCTCCATTTAAAAAAAGTGTTTACATGATTCTCTCAGTCCCCCTTTACTATTGGCACACTGAGGTATTATAGGTTTATCTTGTTTGTCTCTTGCCCCAGCGTTGGAATCAGCCAGTTTTTCAAAGACCCCTCATTCCTTTGAGGAGAGGATGGTATTTTGAGGCCAAGATCTGGTGCACAAGTCATGATGACTCTGACTGAGGCTGTGATGCACCACACAGACCCCAGCTGCTCCCAGACGGCTGCCCTGTGCAGTCTGTGTCTGTCAAACACTTTCAGGGATCCCTTCAACTAAGAACTCTATCTTGCCCGAGGTATGCCCATAATAAATAACTTCTTATTATAGGTTTGGGCTTCTTGTTCCAAATCAGGAATACTCCGAATTGCTGTCCTAATTCCTGAGATTCTTATGGGGTCATCTGAGGCCTCTATCACATCTGCATATCAGCTTAACTTTTCTCTTTCCCCAGTACTGGTTCTCTTTCCTTTCCTCATAAGTCTGATTTTCCAAAGCACTTCCTACTGAACATTCTGTCTCAAAGTCTGCTTTGTGGAGAATATAACCTAGGAGATGTGGGGTATTATTGTGCCCAGACCCTCTCGACGGACAGAACTAAGAAATATATGTATACATTCACCTCTTCCTAGACCCCTAACTCTCTATATTTCTCTCTATATTGAACATCATAATGTGGTAGGGAGAAAATGCTCTCCCAACCAAAAGCAGTATCTATACGTCTGGAGCCTTTGTTAGATTGGCTGTTGTTAAAATAGGGAAGGTAACCTGGATTATATCCCAGTGGGCCCAAAGTAATAACAACAATTCTTAAAAATGGAAGAGGTGGGCAGAAGAAGGAAATCAGGAGGTATGATTTGAAAAGGTCAGAGTGATGCAATGTAAAGACCTGACTCACAGTTGCTGGCTTTCAAGATGGGGTAAAAGGACCATAAGCCAAGGAATTTTGGTGACCTTGAGAAACTGAAAAAGTCAGGGGGAGCAATTCTCCCTTAGAGCCTCCAGAACGGATTCTCATCCTGTCAATGCCTCAAGTTTCACCCATATGTAAAGTAACAAATCTGTGTTTTTTCAGAGCCACTAAGGTCATGGTACTTTGTCAGAGCAACAACACACGATACTGATTCCACAATATCCAATCCAAACCACAGGATTTATTACAGTTTATCCTTTTCCGTATATGTGACTCCCTTTTCCAGCACTGAGAAACTTGGCTCCCATTAGGCTCAATATAAATACTTATTTCATCACCCCAAGTCCACTGGGACACTGCCTTGTGTGGCACCTTCCTCACTGCGGCTTTTGTCCTCTCCCTAGCCACCACCGTTATCCCATACAAGTGTCTTCCTTGCATGGTCCCAACTAATGGCTCTGAAACTAAATTATTAAGAAAGGAAATATGGAAGGAAAGATGGAAGGAAGTGCTAAGGAAGCAGCAAGTAAGGGAGAGAGGAGGCTGAGAGGAAAGAAGGCAAACAAGGCAGGGTCCAGAGTCTATGCACAGAGTCTATGGATGGACCATGGGTTGTCATTGTATTGCAAACTTTATCCCTCAAACTTTCTAAAATATCAGTCCTTATATTTGCTTGCCCATGGTTTAGATCCACAGTTTTCATCACTTTCTCAAAAAAAGACACCTGAAACCTAGTAAGTTAAGAATCACTGAGTTTATAATTATTTAATCAGAAAGTAGAGTGAGGATAACCTAGATGTTCTTAAAATTCTTGTACAAGCTTTGCAGTAGTCTACAGTACATCTTTAAAACACTCGCAACACAACCATTCTTATCAGTAGTTGTTAAAATTTTATGTTCTTTATCCCAGTTTTATCTAAAATGGCAAGGATAAAAAATACCTACAGGTACCTGCAACTCACATTTTAAAGAGATAGCAGATCATTTGTAGGGAATGCTATAGGATTAAGAACTCAGATCCCCAGCTAATTTTACCAATTTCTGATTCTATGAGGACCCAGATTAAAGAGAAGCTGGAGGGTAAATTTATTGAAGAGAAATTTTAATGTCTGTGTACCTACTCTTCCCAATCCCTTCAACCCAACACTATGGGTCAACTGTAGAAAGAAGTTCTTGTTAGTGGTCTTGAAAGTCCCCATGTAAGAAGAACATGGATTTTAGTATCAGACACATGCAGATGACAATGGCACTGGTCACCAAGTCTGTGCTTTCACCTTTCTCCCTCTTCCCTGAAGCCCATTTTAGAGCTTTCAAAAGCCAAGGCCTTGAAGTGGGAGAGGGGACGAAGGAAAAAGGCATTAGTTGACCACAATTCTTTTGTCCCACTATAGACATCTGGGATAAAAACTCTGTCAGCCTGCAGGGCGAGAAGCTCTAAGTTAGCTAAGAGTTGACAGCTTTGGGATTATTGCACCGAGCCCTAGATTTTAATCACAGAAACGAGATTATTTCTGCAGCTGAAAGTTACCAAAGGACTACTTTATATCCTTAAAAAATACAGGAAAAATATGTCCCTGCTCCAAATTACATAGAAGCAGTGAGGAAGGTATGTTTCATGTATTGTACTAAAATAGGCTGTGGAGGAAAAATAAGCCACCTTCTGCTTATGTTTTGGGGTCAGCTCCTGTCCAAATGGCTCCTTTTAATCAAATATAATATTGAAAGAGTGGTAGATATTGATCAACTCATATTTTTCTGTTGCCTAGTGGAAAAAAACCTTTAGATGCTTATTCATCCTTTTCTTTTTTTGTCTCACACATGGGTAGGCATGTTAGCTTACTTTCAATTCCAGCATCTAGCTATACCATTCCACAATCATAACAGCTATTTCTCAAGAATATTTAAAGGCCCTACAAGAAGAGGGTTTGAGTAAGTTGATGTCTTCAGAACTCTGAAGGCTACTTGCATGTTCATCAACCTTGGGATATTTTAGTAAACTTATTTTGTTTTTCTAACCTGAAAATGACTGAAATACTTTTAAAGTTTGGGGTATTTACTGTTTTTCTTATTTAAACTTAATTTCTCTCTAATGGCCAAGGTCAATGAAGGTACTACTCCCTGCTACCTGCCTCCCCAACCACAAGTTACCTTTTATATCAAGGAAATTAAATGATTTTTATGAGGAAGAACAAATGAAATAAATATTCTGGGGGTCATAAAAAATCATAAATCCTTTTAAAGGATTATTTCAATAGCTTCTCTGCCCTTAAGCTTGGTAGTTTTAAATGTGTTTCAAGATATAGAATCTAGTCATCTAATAAATAAATATTTATAGAAAATCTATGTTAAGCAAGGTCCTGAGCTAGGGACTCAGTAAAGAACTTCTTCAATTGAAATTATTATCTTTATCATCTAAAGTAATTCCATAGACTTTGTCATCATGTTTTATTCATAGTCTGACAACTCCTGTTCTGACTAACCATTTCTAGGCATTACATATTATGTCCAATCCTAGATTCACCAAACATGGCTATTTATCACCTGCAGTTAACTATGAGTAGGCTTGTCCTTGTGAATGTGTGTCTTTGTGTATTATACTGTGTATAGCATGGAAAAGAACATGGGTAAAGGTGTTCTGAAATAGGCTTTACTTTACAAGTGGGTGGTTAAAGGGGAATTTGCATTTAGAACATTATTTAGAAAGAAGCAGAGTGGCAGCGATTCCTGGGATTTGCCTGGGATTACTCTCATCGATGTCTGCTCACCAGCTTTATGAACCAGCATGAGTCATTTCTCTTTTCAGCCTCACTGTTCTCATCTGAAAAATGTGAAATATAACCTGCCTCATTGAGTGTTAGGAGTTATTAAAGGAGAGTATATACAAGTGCTTAACCTAGTGTCTGGCAAATAGTTTGTGCTCAATAAATGGTACCTTTTTAGTGCTCGCTGGGTTCTCATGATGATGACAGCCTTACACAGGAGCATGAAGCCATTTGCTATGATCATTTTCTTTCCAGAGGAAGAAACTTACACTGAGGAATTTTAGATGATTGCTTGCATTTATACAGCTAGTAAGTGACAGGATCCTGGAGTTAGCCCCATCCATAACCACCACAACATCCTTCTAGCTCCCTCATGCTCCCTGATGCACAAGTGCTCACACACACACACAAGCACAGGTGAGCCTAGACCGTCTTCCATCATCACATCTTAGAACCAGGGAATCCTGGAACTGCAGAGCTGGAAGAAACCATCAATGGTTTATTGGAAATATGATTCTAAATCCTTCACATTCATGGAGAATAATCAGTGCAAGAGACTTTGGCATATTTTTTTGTGTTTCAGTTCTGAGCCTCCCCACTACATCGTGAAGTGAAAAGAGCATACTCTATTAATGCCACTGTACAGAAGAGAAGTAATAAGGATTCAGAATTTCCTTTGGCTCTTCTTGGTTCTCAACAGAGTGACCTGCTGAAGACCACACATCTGGTAAGTGATAAAACTCTGACTCCAACTCAGCCCTTCTAGCTTCAAGTGCAATGCCCTAGGGTGCACATTTTTTTATCATGTGAATCAAATGCCTCCCACTTACTGGCACGTTCAGAATCTGCTCAGCCCTCATTTAGGGTGTTAGGTGCCTCAAGCAATTGGAGCTTTGAAACACACTTTAGAGGTATATATCATCACTCCTTAATTTTCCTGATAAGAAAAAAATAAAGATCTGGAGAATTAAAGTACATTACTCGATCTTATCAGGAAGAGGTTTAGAAGAAGGCACGTGAGCACAGGTCACCACACTATAAAAGTTACTTCTCTGACACTGCCCCAAGGCCTGAAGACACAGAGACCAGAGAGCTGCATCATGGGAGATTTTCATACTTATACCCCACTGAAACCATTGCTGCTTCATTATGAATTGTTTTGAGATTGAAGTATGTTGTTTAAGGTCAAACAGCACTTGGTAGATTCCTTCTCCTTTCTATTCAGACTGAAGCCATCATCTAATAGGCATAACAACTAAATTTAACTTTCAAGAAAAAATGCAATGTACTCATCTCCCTGTCACCGAATCCTTTCCTTCATATACTCAAAGAAGATTCAGAGCAGTGGAAATATTTTTTTTTAAGAATGGTGTTACAAATGCCTAAAGTTTTAGTTTTCATATTCTCTAGACTTGTGGCCACTAGCTGAATCTTAGAGAAATTATTTCCTGTAGAACCTCTCTGGACTGTTGTCTTAAAGGGACAAATGGAGAGGAAGACATTGCTTTTAACGTCCACTTACCCCCGTATCCACTGGCTGTCCCTGCTGTGACACATGATGGAGCAGAAGGCATGTAAAAGACAGTGCATATGGGTGGGAGTACAAGTGGGGCACCATTTCTGGAGGGCCATTTGGCAACATAGATCAAACTGAAAATGTGCAGATCCATGAATGCAGTGACTCTGCTATAGAATTAAATGAAAAGGAGAAGTTTGCAAAAGAGTAAGAGAGAGAGAAACTGAAATGTTGACCAACTGGAAGTAACCTAAATGTTATTCATATAGGAAACTAGTTAAATAAACCAGGGCAAATCAATTCAATAGATTTATGAGGTTTTGTTTTTAAAGAATGATGTAAACCAATATGTAAATGTAGGAAGATCTGTTTAAGGATTTTTGACAAGTGGAGACATAGGTTACTGGTAAGTATGCATATGTATTAAGGAATGCAATACATGTTTCCTGAGCAATGATTAAATAGCTAGCATGGCTTTGATGGGATCAAAACCATTGTCACCAGTATTTTGTGGCACTTTGTTTCATACACACGCTGAGAGAGGGAGTTATAAAAGGCTGTTCATATAACAGTATATAACATATAAAAGTATGGGTTTATGGGGAACAATTTTTACCTTAATTCTCTTTTCACGTTGGAATTGTTTGTATTTTAAAATGTCTTTCGTACATAATTAGAAAAGACAATTGCTAATTGTTTTGATAATTAGAAAAGACAGATTTGTATGGAGAAAAGTTGAAAGAACAGCTTACTGCCGCATGGACCTTTCGCTGTGATGGCTCTGTTCTGACAAGGCTGGGAGAAAAGGCAGGGGGTAGAAATGCCACTGATGCTCAAATTTCCCACGAAGTGAAAAGATAGAGGCCCCCCCTCCCAGCTTCTGCTCTGCAGGGGTAATCTTACAGGTACAGAGAGAGGGTCCAGACAAGGGGATATTCACTGGCACTCACTGGCAGAGAAGTTTTCTGAGACAGAGAAGTTCTCTGATTCCAAGAAGCGGCTGCATTAATTACAGCTAATAAAGTTCTCAAAAAAAGCCCAGTGGAGGGCTGTGTCAACAACTGTCTCTAGAGCTCAAAGTCACTTCTTTATGCTGAGCGTTAATCAGAGCCGAGGTCTGTTCATCTGGCCTCTCCTTTTGGAGGTGATCCCCGCTGTCGAATATTAGGCACATTACCCCCATGGACGGGGCTATTACCTGCCTCAACACCAGTGGTTCTCACCTCTGTTGTAAAATCATTTGGAGGAAGATTTTTAGAAACCATCAAACTTGAGTAAAACCTGTTCTTTATCCAGGTATTCTGCTTTGGTTTAAGCCTGAGTACAGGCATATTTTAAAGGCTCACTGGGTGACTCGAAACGTAGAACCAATATTGAGAGCCACTGACTGGCTTGGGAGAAAGAACACCTGCATTCTTGTCCTATCTTCAATCCTTAGCGGTTGGGTAGCTTTAGGCATAATATTTAATCTTTCTGAGTTATCACTTGAAAAACAAAATGGAGATAAAACTATCCATTTTACCAAACTTATGCAGTTGATGTGAGCATTACATGAGATAATGCGTATAAAAGTACTTTGTAAACTGCCAGGTAAATAGTAATATTTCATAAGTTTACTAAGCTTCTCCCCCCCCCCCGCCCCAACTAAAATATGTCACTTTATTCAAGGTCAAGATACTAAAGCATTTTTTCTCAGTCTGTGGAATGTAAACTGTCTGCATCAAAGTCACCTGGGTCACTTGTGAAAAATGTGGTGTAAAATGCAATAGAATGTCTGGAAATGGGGTCCAAACCTGCGTTTTAAACAGGAAGTCCAGTGTGTTGCTGTTAAATAGGAGTGAGAACCAGTGCTAAGGTCTCGCACACGGGGGCAGTAGACTATGGTAATTCTCTGACAAAGGGCAAGGATTGGAAGCCCTTCAAATGTAGCCGCCCTACCAGCATTTGTTTAATATTAATAACAAAAGCAGATCAGAAGAAACAAAATCTCCCTCCCAGCCTTTGGCCATGTTAGAGTGGACTCTCTCAGTGCCCTGCTGACTTTCTGGGCTGTGCATTTGAAAAGGATTTATGCCGTCACTGTGTGACCTAACACTATAAAGAGTAGCTTGCCATTGCTGAAACATAGCATGAGTTCAATGCACGGTGTTTGTTGCCTTTACATCACTCCCCCGTTACACTAAGGGTGCACCTTGCAGGCCTTTGTGAGTGGGTGGCTCTGCCCACTCTGCTTTTAGAGGTCTCTAACTTCATGGACTAATTCGTCACCTTGTCCAGCAATAACGTTTTCTCATGCCTAGTCTCATTGTCTCTTCTACTTAAGAGAAACGTCTACACTTGAGATCTTCCTTAGGAAATAGGTAATTCTTAAGTGTTGTATCCTGCCTCCAGAAGCACAAACCATCCTCCAAGGCAGAGGAAGAGTTTAAGATATTTGTTTCTAGCGGGTCTGATTCCTGCTTCCCTAGTACTTGGAGCAATGGTCTAGAAGACAATAAGCTTCAGGGGCACAGGGGAGCACGCACTTGTAGAAAAATGTGTCAAGTGTGCCACGCTGTGGAAGCAAAGAGCATCAGGATGGGTAGCTGAAGATC
The DNA here is from genome assembly GCF_019186645.2 of Phyllostomus hastatus. Taxonomy (NCBI): domain Eukaryota; kingdom Metazoa; phylum Chordata; class Mammalia; order Chiroptera; family Phyllostomidae; genus Phyllostomus; species Phyllostomus hastatus. The sequence goes on along the minus strand of NW_025333857.1, from coordinate 64,094,813 downwards.
TGAGACCATGTCCTTGCACCTGTCATTCATGGACTAAGTCACTTCACCTCTTTGAGCTTCAGTTTATAAATCTACAAAATAGAGACAGCACACGTTTTCAAGCTTTTCTCAGGAAACAAAAGACTGGGTGAGATGACAATGAGAAAATAACAGTATAATGCTTGGAAAAAAAACACTAACTCTTGTACAAAGTTCTATAATTTACATGATTTCAGACAATGGTGTGATAACTGGTCATCCCTCAAATAATCAATATTCTCCCCCCAAAAACAGCACCCTCTGCAAGGACTCAATAATCCCTGAAATTTCTTTACACGAAATAAAAATCCCATTCTGCGATGAGTTGAAATCACACTTTTGAGAGCAAATGACTTGCAGAGCCTCCAGTCTCAAGGAGATACAATGTCACAAAAGACCAACAGCAGATGTGTTCCCCAGCCCCTCCAGGGAGAGCACAGAGACGCCCAGGGTCCCACCCAACACAAAGCTGATGAAGGAGGCAGGGAGGATGTCAGAGAGGTGAGGAGGGTCCAGATTCCTGAGTAAAAGCACGCCAAGGGTGCTCTTTCATACAAATCAGTTTAAAAGTCAAGAATGACCTTCCCTTTCACAACCTCCTCTCACTTGGGAGGAACCTGGCTATGACACAGGAACCTGAGCAAGCCTCGTATGGGACGGATGGGACATGGAGTGTAGCAGAGCGCATTAGAGGCAGGTCAGCCCTTTCACAAGGATAAGCTATTTTCTCGATAAAAGTGTGCTGCCTGACAGACAGGGGCAGGAGACACTAATTCACAGGCTTTTAGTGTCTGACAGACACTTCACATTCAATAACTTGCTCTTTGCTTGCAGCAGCCATTAAACCAGTCGCAGGAGGCCTGGGCCCCCAAAGAGGGCAAGATGCCCTTGGTCCGGGTTGAGGGGAAGAAGAGAAGAGGCAGGATGGAGAGATATTGAGATCTACTCTTATAACAATAGAAATGGAATTAAAAATAGTCCCCAGCCACTGCTGCTTAACCCTGGAAATGTCTTACCCAGCTCACCCGATCTGGGTGTCCACATTACAGGCTCACAGAGGGTTGAAGGCAGAAAAACCCAAAGAGAGAACCTAATTTGCTCCCCTCCTTTACGAAGTTTTAGAGGATAAGTGGCCTTTTCTTAGATATGAATATATTTACATATCAATAAATTAGTTATCGACATATTCAGTGGTGTGTTCAGAGTGGAGATGATGGTATAGGAATATTTTTTTCCAAATATATCATCTAGCAGATCTGAAATTTCTACAAATTTCATTTGATTCCTGAGTAAAAGCATGCCAAGGGTGTTCTTTCATACAAATTCATATTTCATTTATTATGCTATGCTATATTTTGAATGTACCTTGTGATTTTTAAGTGCGAAAAAGTGAAGTGGTTTACTTAGCTCTTTCAATTAGAGACAAAATAAAATGCATATATAGTTGTAATAATACTAGCATTATGCTAGTATAGTCATGCTAGTATGTTACAATACAAGCACTGCACTAAGGGCCTCATATGGATTATCTCATTTAGCCCTCACAAGTGCTACATAAAACTGGGTGATTTCTTTTTCTATTTTGCAAAAAATATATTCAAGGTTTAGTGATGTTGATGCACTTGTTTATGACCCTACAGTTAGTGGGAGACAGAGCTGGTATCCAAACTCAACAAAAGGCTCTCAGTAATCCTGTAGATGTTTTCAAGACTCTAAAAGGTGCAGCCACATGCCATCACTGTGAACATACACCTCGGGGTCCAAAGTATCAGGTACATTATGGGCTTTGCCGTGTACTAGCTATGGAACTTTGGGCAAGTTATCTAAGCTCTTTACCTTAGTTTCCTCATTGGTAAAATGGAGATATTATTGGCACCTGTCTGAGGATTGTTCTAAGAAAAGAATAAGCATGGATAGAATGTGGGACAATATCTGTTACATAGTTTAGGTTTTATGTACATATGCTGGTATTACTACTAAATGGAAAATCAGAAATTTTGAAAAGTGAAATGTAATCTAGAACCTGGGTCTATTCCTTATGATTCAATAAATGCATGTGAACCTACTGTAAAAACCAGGCATTGTGGTGCCTGCTTAGGCAAATGATAATAAATTTTTGAGTTTCAGTTCAAAGCTCTTTTAATCCACCTGATGGGTAAGGAATATAAAAGTACTAAAAATTGTAAAAACACCTCCAGGCTTGTGAAAGCTATTTGGATATCATCACTGATCTACAGTTAGAGCTGATCAAGTCATAGTAAAAAAACTTTACCTACAGCCCGTACATCCATTCTGTCTGCCCTGTACCTGCTTCCACAACCAGGGAGCACAGAGCCAATGATGTTAATGATGTAAAGAGTCAGCACGACCCTGTACCACACCCTATACAAGGATGACCTCTAGGTGGATGAAATTCCTAATTGGGAAGGATAAAGTAATGAAAGTTTAAAAGGTGGGTATCTTTATGACTTTAAGGAAAAAATTCTAAAATTAAAACCTAAAAATCATAATCCATAAAGAAAACATGGATGGATTTTAATACATCAAAATTAAATATAGTTGTTTAACCACAGATAGCATAGGCAAAGTTAACAGACAGGTGCAAAACTCAGAAAAGATAATTGCCAAATTAATAACTGACAAAGAATTAATTAGAATTCCCACAAAAGAGCAGGGAAAGGCTATGAAACTCAAAAGAAAAATGCATGAATTATTTGAATAGCACATGAGGAAAAAGTTGAAAGACTACTTTCTTGGAAAACAAGCTCCACCCCAATACTGGTTGGAATAATGTAAATTATAACAGTAATAAGACATGATTTTGCACAATCAGACTGGCAATAATTATACAAAGTGGTCCCACATGCTTATGAGTCTATGTCAAAGTGGAAAGCCTCATGAACTGATAATGGGACAACAGAGTAAGTCACTTTGGAGAAAAAGAGCATGTTCCATGGGCCCCATTAGTTTGTCCATACTCTAAAATGTAACAATTGTGCACCAGAAAAGCTTTTATAGATGCACAAAGAGCTATGTATTCCATTGCACGTTTCCCTTCTTTCACATTTGGGAGTAGAGAGTTGGGTACAATCTATGGTCTATTAATAAGAAAACTAATTAATTAAATAAAACAAATACCTAAGATTTATACAATGCACTATATTATGCAATGAAATATACATATAATAGATGTAGTTTGTTCCCCCAAAATAAGGAAAAAATATGAAAACAATATTTAAAGCATAATATGATTTGCCTTAATTTAAATGTCATGTAACCACTCTGCAAACCATATATTTTTTCAGAATTTCATATAGGTAAATAAATATATGAAAGTATATTGGAAGGAAATACTTGAATAGAAAATTTATGGGTCCCCCATCAGAAGAGGGAAATACGATTATAAATGTAAAATGCAGGGGAAAAATAATATACACGATGAATGTATACCATAAATATTAAAGTAGCTGTGACTACCTGAAGTAAAGAGAAAAATAGTAAAGGAGTCGTATATAATGTTTTAGCATTTGTTGAGCACTTACTATATGCTGGACTTTGCACTGTGCCATTTCCATTAATTATCATGTTAAACTGTCACAAAACATTTCAGAGTGAGGGTTACATAGCTATTTTACAAAGGAGACAATTGAAGCACCAGAACACAAAATTGTGGAAGGTTACAAGGACAATGAGGGGCCGATCCAGAACTGATACCTAGGTCAGTATTTGTCCGAGTCCATATTCTGTGCTCTCATCTCCATTGTCCCGCCTCATGCTTATTTCAAAAGAGAACCCTATGTGAAAGTACACAGAAGAGGACAGTCAAGTCCCATAGAAGCTTCTTTCAGCCTAGAGTGTCTCTGAATCAGTTTAGTTTTGAATCTCCAAGTACAAGCCACCGTGGAGAATCGTAGGCAGCACAACAAAAGCTAACCCGGATTGTGCTGTGCTCCACTTTGCATACAGACAGGGTGGGTGGGGTGAGCCCTCCAGCCCCTGGCAGGATGTCTGATGCATGGTAGATACCTAGATACCGGGTGATTGTTCTCCAAATGAGAAAATGTCTCAATTAAGAGATATGCTTAAATTGAGTCTGAAGTGGCGTGTAAAGCACCTCAGGTTTACAACAATGGGCATGTCTAGACAGAGAAGATTTGAATCAGAAACTAAATTAACGGTTTTGTCACAGCTGGTGGAATCACAAAGGGTTTAATTTATTTGTACATTTCAGGGACCATGATAAGCAAGTGTCAGGACAGAATCAATGAAGAAGTTAGTTGTGATTTCGTCGATGAATAGAATTTAAGACCACAGGTCAAAGGGCAGGGTTGACATTCCACCAGCTCCATGGACAGCACAGTGGGTCTTACTGAGAACATAGCTTTTGTCAGCTGTGTTATTTATTACTTATTATACATTTGCTGGCAGTCTGATCCACAGTGCATCCCTGGGCACTAAAGAGCCTGTGTGTTTTGTGGTCAGATCCTGTTCCTCAGCATAGGTGTTTGCATAGTGTTCCTTCTAAGAATATTCAGCCGGAGTTACAGCTATACAGTAAGGGTAGGGACCTACGTTAGCTTGAGAAGTCCACGGCACAGGTAAGAGCTGACTGTAGGGAGCATCTGAGGATCGCTTTCCTCAACAGGCCCTTGCTCCTCGAGGTCCTGCCCATCTTATCTCTTCCCATCAGTCTGAGGCAGTAGTCCGGATCCCTAGGATGGAGATTTCACCCACCATTTGGTGAGGAGAGAAAAACTGTTTTCACGAAAGCCAAACTTTGTACTAGAAATACACAGATTCTTATGCAGGGTGTCAAGTTTGTCTCTGTGTTTCCATTCACCTGTCATTACACTGTCAATATGTAATGTTTCCCAACTCAAAGGATGACAGCGGAAAGAAAACACAGAACAATCTTTACGAGACAGTAAGCAGAGGCAAGTCATGTCACTCTGACTGGAGGTGACAAGAAAAAGAAAGCGACCCCCAAAGTGGCATGCGTCTGGAGAAAGCACAGGGGCAGAAATAGTGTGTGGATTTTGTTTCTGAAATTTCCCGTGAGGAGCGGGGTGACTTTGGGTTAGTCATTTAACCTCTCTCAGCTTCAGTCTTCTTGTCTGTCCAATGGAACTAATTAAAAAGCTGTTACAGCTCACAGGACTATTGATGTGGAAGCTATTTGGGAAATGTTATATAACTATGATCAGAACCCTATAGATTAGTATCAATGGTGATATGTGGCCAGGGTAAGTGCATGTTAATGGACACTGATTTAGATATATCAAGAGAAAATTTTATTTTCATCTACATGAGAATGCAGCAGTAGGAGTATTCAAAGTATGAACATGAGAAATTTAGAAAATATTAATTCAAAATGGAATGTAAAATTATTTTGCCATGCAGCATTTTGATGTGGGAAGACCTAGCAGAAGATGTCTTTAAGACCAAGAAAATATATAGAGAAACACTTGAGACATAAAAAAAATAATAATTAGATAACTTCCTGGGGGAAATGAGACCATACATGGTGAGAAAGAGAAAACAGAGCCCAAAGATAGAATGTAAGCTGATCAGACAGGCCGGGAAGATCTGATGGAAGATCTCTTGCTTTCCTCAAGAGAAGTTGGTCAGATATTGTACTGAGCACCTCAGGTGTGGGTGCATGAGAGATCACACTCCACATTGCCATTCCTGTGTCTTTCATGAAATGATTCTGTTTGTGTCAAATGGTGAGAGAATCTTATAGTTGAAAGGGTCATCCAAATTAATTAGCCATTCTCCACTTCAAGCAGGAATTATGGATATGCATTTACTTACTTTCAGAGAAGGAGAGCTCAGTACCTCATAAGCTACTCTGTCCCAGTAACATGAAGCACCTTTTGCTCTTCTTTACACGCAGCCGGCGTTTGCAGGTGGGCCAAGTCCAACAAATGGCTCTAATCCATGCGTTGACAGTAACTCAGCCCATCTACCAACAGCTTCCGAGTCTCTGGTCCGTGCCAGGCACCGTACTAAGCAGTAGGAATTTTGAGGTGAAAAACGCATCCTTATATGAATCATAGATCTAGGATGTAAAATGGATTGTAACTATGGGGAGGGCGGAACTGCACCCTTCCTGGAAGCCCTTTAAATTACCTGAATGCAATAGCAGAGTCTTTTCTTGATCTTTTATTCTACTCCATACAAATACACAGTGTACCACAAGTTATTTACCATTGTTTCCAGTTCTTCTCACGTTCTTATTTTTTTTTCTTTTCTGGACATGATCTCTTCAAAGTAGCCAAGATTTGAAAGGTAAATGAGCAGCTAATTTCATTAGAACTTTGCATTCTCTTAAAATAAGAAATGTACTATTAAGAACTTCATGATCATAAGAAAGGACACACTTGGGAATTTATGGACAGCCCAGCTTTTGCTGGCATCATACTCAAACCTGCACCAGTAGAAAACAGTTTTAGATTTTAGTGATTGGGGAAGCACGGTCTAATGAAATTAATCTTGACCTCAGGGAAATAAAATTCCTGATTGGAATCCTGTCTCTATCACTTATTAGCTGTAGTATCTTGGCCATAATACCACTCTCTGAGCATGTTTTATCATGTTTAAAATAGAAATATTATTTATCTATTTCATAGAATACGGAGGAGAACAAATGAAAGCAAAATGAGATCATATCTGTATAACTGCTTCATAAACAATAAAATGTAATGCAAATGTAATATGGCATTGCTGTTCTTATAATCAAATGGGTTGACACAGAACAAAATGTTCCATTCTGTAATTACTTGAATTCCATGAATGTGTGTTATATTCTAACAAATTAAAATCCCAGCGGTGGTAATAGCAACCATTTTTTGAAGTTTTATTATGTGCCAGGCAATGCAAGGTGTTTTATAGAGATTATCCTATTCGGTCCTTGAGATACATACGGATGGATAATGCTAGGAGTTTACCACACCTGCCTCATTTTCCTTTTGGCCACAAAAGGAACCATTTCCCAACTTGACCTGTGGTTAACTGAGGCCTTGTGATTAACTATGGACCTACTCAGGTTTACCCATAAAAAGAGAAGATTCTGCATGGTTCCCAGCTGTCTCGGTCCCCAGCTCTGTCTCGGTCCCCAGCAGCCGGGTGGCTGTGAGTGCCCAGGGCCAGTCTCTGAGGCCAAGTGCAGAAGATCACTGAAGGGCTCAGTCCCTCTGTCGGCCGTTGGTTTCTAAGTGATGCTGTGGATCAGAGCCCCCTCCCCCCAGTCCCCATGCTAACCTGACAAGTTGGACGTGCTGTGAGCTGGAAATAAACTTCTGTTGTGTTAAGCTCCTAAAGGTTTGAAACTGTTTATTTTAAAAGCTAGCATTAATTATCCTGCCTATCTATTAAAGTTCCTTAAAAATGTTTGCCCTTTTGGCACAATGAGGAAAGAAGATTCATTCACTTTCTGCTATCAAGATTTTATTGCCAAGGGCTCTCTGTTCAACATTCATACACAGAAGCCAATACCACTGGCTTTTCTGAAAAGAACAAGCTTTATTGCGAGGCTGCTCCGCAAGGAGACCAAAGGCAGAGCTCAAGTCCCTGACCCAGGGTTCGCTGTGAGATTCAAGGCTGTCAGGGCCGGTTTCCACAGGACGGCTCTGAGACTTGGCCACTTCTGGGAAGTTGTGGTGAGGGGCTTCAGCGCTGGGTCTTCCTGAAAGGGTTCTGGTGTTGAGCTTCAGGTAGTATGTCCTGGTCCTTTGGTTTCACCAGGGGTGCCAGACTTTGGTTCTGGGTGCACATGGAGGTAGAAATTCTCTCCCCTGCACTTGCTTCAGCTGCCTGACTTGTGGTTTTGTCCTGTTGTCTCCGGAACACAACAAGTATCTTGTTGCAAACAGGGCCAGTCGGAGCCGGTTCTGCGATCACAATGTTCTAATTAAGAACAAACCCTGCGGCTCATAATTATGGGCCTCAAGGGCCAGTTAGTTGCTTCCAGATTAGCTGATGAAGATATTAGATCAATATAGGTTTAACATTAAAAAATTTAATTTCTCTATCCTTTAGCCAACCCAATAGAGTTTGTTCAATCCAGAGACTAAACAAAAAAAAGTTCATGGGGAAAAAAAATAAGGACATGAAATATTTAAAGAGAAGTCAGACAGTCTTACTGAGTTCAGTTTTCTCTAAGCCACTACAAGGAAGAAAAGAAAAGAAAACCACCACCAACTGAATGCAAGAAATTACACTGAACCCTAGTAGGAACATAAAAAGTGTTATTTTCTTTATTCCCCCCCACCCCAGTGAAACTTTGAGATTCAACAAATTGAAGCATACTTTGTAGTTTTACAGATCTGTTACAGGGTACAGCCTGATTCTAATCTAGTTCTTCGGTCATGAAGTCTTCAGCTGGTCCAATTATTATTCTTTCAATGGTTTATAATTATGCGTTTGCCACTACCAATTGGTAGCAGAAAAACTGTTGTAAAGGTTAATGGTTAAGGACAGAGTTTACAAGAAAGTCAGAACTGGAATTGAAATCTGGCTCTGTTATTTAACTGGCTGTAAAATCTTGGGCAGTTCAATGAACTTCTCTGGACTTCACTTTCCTCAAGTGTATGATGAGGGTTTTGTTAGTACTAATTGAGTCAATGTGTTACAACACTGTCACCATGAATTTCACATAGTAAATGCTCAGAAAGTGCAACTATTTGCATCATTGTTATTAGTATTCCAGTCAGTATCTCACTGAAAAATTTCTGATGCTGAAGATTTGCATTTTCCTGACAAGAAAAGTCAGGAGTTTGAGTTTAATAATACTTTTCTTTCTCTGGATCTAGTTTGTTCATTTCATATGGATTTATCAATCATGTACTAAGTTTCATGTTAGGTATCAGGGGTACATATACAATTAAAGTAATCTTCCTCTAATCAAACCTCATTGAAATTACACACCACTGGAAGCAACAAAAAGGGCCAGGGAAAAAATAACAACAATAACAAAGTCACAGACCCAACACAGCACATTGCTTAAGAATATTTTATATTTAGCCCTGGCTGGCGTAGCTCAGTGGATTGAGTGTGGGCTGGGAACCAAAGTGTCGCAGGTTCGATTCCCAGCCAGGGTACATGCCTGGGTTGCAGGCCATAACCCCCAGCAACCGCACATTGATGTTTCTCTCTCTCTCTCTCTATCTCCCTCCCTTCCCTCTCTATAAATAAATAAATAAATAAATAAAATCTTTAAAAAATATATATATTTTATATTTTTTATTAATTCCTTTCTGTCACATGCAATTTAAAACCCTAATAAGAGACATCTGATTTCAACTCCAGTATATAAAGAGCTTGAAAGTCCACTGACAAGGAGAAAATTCTGAGATGTCCTACATTAAGTTATTAGAACCCAGAGGAGGGTGGAAGGAAGAGAGACAAGAGAGGTTAATCAGTTAATAACTGCAGGGAAAAGCCAACAAAGACCGCTTCCATTCCTGAAAGTGTGTTGAAAATTCAAATGAACTTCCTGGTGGTTATTTCTGTGATTAGCTCAAGAAAATAGCTGAGTAGCTGACCACCAAGCACCCCCAGTCCTCAGGGACCTACCTCTGCTGCCTGCTGATGCCTGAACGTTCTAAAGGGTTGCCCAGCACCACCCCAAAGCAGCAAACACTTCTTCCTTACAGACTGCACCCTTATCCTAGAGTGAGGATCCCTTCACCTCCCACCCCCTTTGTCCAATGTAAGTCCTTCCAAAACATCTTGCATCGTTCTTTGCCAAACTGTATGTATAAAAGACCCTCATCACACCCCGGCCTTTGAGTATGTTTGTCTTTTCCATCTAGCCCTGCTGCTGGTGGTTCAGACTGCCTGCCTCAGGACCTGGCCCTTTTCCTGCTGGCACTTGGCTCAATAAACCCTTTCTTTCAGAAAAGCTTTCATCCATGAACGTTTGTTTTAACCCAACCCTCTCATTATTACAACAAGATAAACTTGGACAAACTGAAAATCAAAGACTTTGATTACTTGGAATCAGCAGACAATGGAGGTTGCAGGGTAAATCTCGGTCCTGAAGACTGGAGAGAATGGATCTATATACAGAGAGAGGTAACCCAGCCTTGCTTACTTGGAGCAAAAGCTGCTGGAGCCACAAACTGGCGGGAATACCTACGGGGTCATTTTGATGAATATCTGAAAACAGAAAAACTGATTACTATAGTTAGGGGTGTCCCCCCATTCGGTGTTCTTCCTTGTGAACCCCATCAGGTTCTTTAGGTGAAAATTTGAGACAGTCCCTCATGGCTCCAACTGGGCAGGGATGTAGGGGGAGATTAATCACTGTGAAATACACTCAGTTTTCTCCACAACAAAGACCTAATCTTTGAAAAGAACAGATATTTGTGAGAAACTGATCATAGTGGGGGGCAGGGGGAGACAGTATTCCTCCTGTTGCTGGTGGAAATGAAGCTTTTTCGTGGAGTTGCAGGAAAGCATTCCAGGGACCCACATATGGAAGGATAAGGTTTAGGGGTAAGGTTTCTTGTGGAAGCAAAATCAAAGGACTGCCCCAGGTTCAGCTCTGTCCCATGGTGAGAGAAGTGCAGCCTTGTCTTCATCAGGCACAGACACAGGGCCAGTGTCAGACTTTTTGCACCACTGGTTCAGCCCAGGTGTTTGTCCCCATCTGGCTGGCTTAGCTTCTGCTCTCGGCTGCACTCTGGCTGGTGCTGCATTGCTGTACCCAGGCTCAGGCTTGGAGCCTGCACTTGGAGTCCATGGGGCTGCTTGGCATTGTGGTTGCTAGGGCCATATGGCTACTATGGAGAGAGAATGTGAGAACAAACAGGGTGAGCACATGTTGCCGAGAGAGAGAGAGAGAGAGAGAGAGAGAGAGAGAGAGAGAGAGAGAGAGAGAGAGAGAGAGAGAGAGAGAGAGAGGGGATCTCGAGCTTGGGAAGGACCAGGCACTTTTTCAAACTAATCAATCAACTTCATCTTTCACAGGTTTCTGCTGGTTTCTCCCCCTAACCGACTCATTTCCTAGATCTTCAGGGTTCTCTGTCCCTTAGCCAATCTGATTCTTTTCCCAGACTAGACAGACAGGCCTTTAAGGTCCCCATCTTGTCTGTTACTGTGCGTGCCTCATGGTAGAAGCACCTGCCCCTTTGCCATCTTGGCTCCTACTGTGCATGTGTCCGGCAGAGGAAGTTCTCCAGCTGTGTATTCCTTCCCCACGTAGTCTAGGCAAATGAACCAGTTACTCTGGTCCAGTACTTCCCAGTACGCTGGGAAGATTGGAAAGCTGCTCTTTCCTTGCTACAGTGGGCAGGGAGGGGTGTTCATTCCCTTGATTGGGCAGTGCTGCAATCCCCTGGGGAGTGTGTGAGGCTGCAGCTCCCTAGTAGATCAGGCTTCTTAATGTCTTTCCCTTTGCTCCCTTTCTTTGCGAGTATCTAGCTACCTATGCTGCCACCCCCACCCATACCTCCGTAGCCTTTCTGTCTCATAAGGTGGTGAAGAAAACCATTGTCAGGGGTCAAGGCTTCATGAAAATATATCATAAATGCTTCTCCCAGAGTAGGCAATATGGGACAATGAAGGGGAAGAAGAAGCTATACCAGTGGACAAACACTTGTGAAGGTCACGTGCCCAAGGTACAGTCTTACTAAAATATGGAGGTTGAGTCAGAAGGTTATATAAAACTCTCCCTCATCTGTACCTTAAAATCGGCCAAGCAGGTCTTCAGACTAGTATCAATGGACCAGAGCAGAAAGAGCGGCAAGACCAAAGTTTTCTCAGGGGAGAAGGATATGGAGGAGCCAAGAGTCTTCAGGGGAGACAAAGAATGAAAATAAAAAAAGACAATAAAAGAATTTGGGACCTCCAGAATCTATACCTACAGAAAACCTTAAACAGAGCCTACTTTCAGTTATCATAAATCTTCATGTGAAAGGTCTACTTACCTAAGTGTCTTTTACCCTATATATGTTAAGCTTTAAACAAAAGTTAAAAGTCTGGTTAAAAGTCAGGAAAAAACACAGTTCTGAAGAGACATAGCAAGCATTGTAATTAAACTCAAGTACAATACAGATATTGGAATTACCAAATAGGGATTTTAAAATAACTACAATTAATATTTTAAGAGTTCTAATAACAAAAGTAGATAAAATACAAGATCAAGTGGGTAATGGAATAAAAAAATAAAAACTCAAAGAAAGAGTCTGAAACAGTACTAGCAATCAAAAAACGTTGTAACATAAACAAAGAATGTCTGTGATGGATTCATTAGTAGGCTCAGTATAGCTGAGGAAAGAGTCAATAAGCTTGAACATGGTGGGGGGGGGGGACCCTTCCCAAACTGAATTGCAAATGGAACAAAGAATAACAACAACAATAGCAACAAAAACAGCTCTAACAAAACATAGAGCAGCTCACAGAACTCAGACGATTTCAAAAGGACTGTAACGTGCATAATTAGATTAGCAGAAAGAAAAGATAGGGAGAATAAAGTACAAAAACTATTTGAAGTAAGGGTGTCTGAGAAATTTTTAAAATTAATTGTAGGTAGAAAACTACACATTCAGGAAGCTCGGAGAAAACAAAGTGGAATAAATAAATATTCAAACACCCACACCTCTAGATAAAGCATATTTAAAGAGATGTGTCCCCCTTGCCCCTGCCACCAAGCAACTCCAGGGACACGAGCTAGGTGTGCTATAATTCGGCTCAGTTCTCACGACCTACTCTGAGATAGCATCCGATTCCACAGATAACAACAGCTCAGTCACAGAAGACTGCCGCCCACCCCCTGCTTCAGATGTGAATTGCCAACTGTGGTCTCCTGTGCTTTTGATCAACTAGCTACAGATGGGAGGTCCCCACACTGCTCCCTTAGACTTCAGACCCTTCATCTTCAAGCCTGCTGACTGGCTGACTATAAATCAGGGGCTCTCATGACCTCCACCTTCAGTTGATTAATTTGCTAGAGCAGCTCACAGAACTCTGAGAAGCACTGTACTTAATAAATGACCAGTTTATTATAACAGGGTGTATAACTCAGGACCAGCCAGTTGGAAGAGATGCGTAGGGCATGGTGTGCGGAAAGGGCCTGGAGCTCCCACGCCCTCTCTGAACACGTCACTCTTCCCAAAATTCTCTGTGTTCGTCATCCTGGAAGCTGTCTGAATCCCATCCTTCTGGTTTTTATGGAGGCTTCATTACACAGGCATGATTGATTAACTCACAGGTCCTTGGTGACTACACTCAATCTCCAGTCCCCATTCTTTCCCTGAAAGTCAAGGGGTGGGATTGGAAGTTCCAACCCTCTAAGCACATTGTTGTCTCTCCTGGCAACTAGCCCCCACCTTTAGGTAACCAAAGGATATTCAAAATTACCTCACTAACATAAGAAAGATGCTTTTACCACTCTCATCACTTAGGAAATTTCAAAACTTTTAGGAGCACTGTGTCAGCAATTAGGACAATGACCAAATACTAATGTATATTTCTAATTGTAAATGACAGTATCACAATATTCACCCTGCAGAAAATCAAAGACAAAGAGGAAATCCTCGAAGAAGCCAGAGGGAAAAAGTACCATGTAGTTACAAAGATAACCATTTTCGTAAACTGCTTGTCAGAAACCGTGCAAGCAAGAAGAGCAGAATGAAATACTTAAAGTGCTTAAAGAAAAAACAACAATAATAGCAGGTACTTAGGTTTGTATATCTATAAATTCTCCTTCAACAGTGAAAAAGAAATGAGGGTATTCCTAGATAAATAAAAACGGAGAGAATTGAGTACCAGTGGACTAACACTCCAAGTAAAATTAAAATAAGTTCTTCAGAGAGAAAGAAAATGATGTTGGTCAGAAAATTGGATCTACATAAAGGGAAAAAAAAGCATTTAATGAAGAAAGACATGAAGGCAAATATTATAGTAGCAGAAAGTATGGGCATCTCCTCTACCTCAAAGAAAAAAAATCTTGGGATGTTGGGTCTGTGTCAAAAGGACGCAGCAACTAACTGAAAAACTCCCAAAGATAAGAGCTGGAACAACCTGAACAACAACTAAGTAAAGTACTACTGGATTATAACCCAAAGTATAAAATACATGTTCCTGAGCTCATGCCAATATAAATAAATGACTGAACAAATAAATAGGAGGTAATAGACAACACTTTTATGCAGAAGAATTTAAAATAATGTTTGCAAATACTCTGCTTTCAAGGTGGTAGAACATACCCCCCATACCCCCCAAGTGTGGGCTGCACACAGTGGTTTGCTTTCCGAGAGTACAGTATTAAGAGCAGGAAATGTTAAGAGAATTTCTCAAGGTCTTACATTTATCAGGTGTATTCAAATGGGACCAAGACCCTACAGATCTGTCTATTAGTCGAGTGTCTTCAATGCCAAGGAAAACTCGTTTTGACTTGTCTGAGTACAGAGTGGATTTGTAAGACATATGGGTAGAGATGGTATGTGCCGGTGTGTGTGTCTGCACATGTGTATTCAGGACACACACATATTCACAAACAGCAGGAAAAGGAGGCATAAGAACACCACTTTGCATAGGCCTTCTGCCCAGTTTTAACTTGACTCAACTCCTAATTTCTTTTATACCCTAACAGAAGCTATTCCCAGAGCTAATTCCTACATACACAGTTTAGCACATGCCATCTGCTTCTGAAACCTGTGGCTGCACACAACACGTGTCCTGCAAGGTAACTAGGTTCTGATATCACCCTCAAATAAATACAGACCTTGTCTTTTCTTAGGGGCGACCAAAAAAAGTAACCATGATCCTTTCATATAGCCATTTCCTCCAGCTTATGAAAGACAGAGATGTGCCCACACGATAATCTCATTAAGGTGTTCTCCAGAATGCTTATTGATTTGCACTGAAGGATATGGAATCTCCATCTTAAAAAAAAAGTCTGAATTGAGGGAAAAGTACTAGTTATGGGAAAATGTTGTAGAAAAGCATATTGTTGTGAAGGGTATTAAAACACTAGTAAGTATGTATAGTATAAATTTGCTCAAACAGCGGTAGTTTTCAATCCCATTTTCTGGATGTTTTTTAAACCTTGGTTAATTTTCTGGACATCTCCGAGACCCAGTTTCCTCATCTTTTAAAAGATGGGTGGGGGGTGATAGCACTTACCATCCTCTGATTATTGTAAACGTTACTAGTGATGAATGCATGTGATACACATACTGCAGTGCATGGCCCGGAGTTAGTGCATTATAAATGTTAGCCAATTATATTTTTATATTATTAAACTATAGAAAATTCAATAGAAGTTTATAATTAAACCATTGTAATTACCATAATTCATAAACTGATTTTTAAAAGTAAATAGGAGTTAATATTGGATAACAGAGATCATCAAGTTCAAGTGTGGGTAAAGAGGAAAAGAACAACTTCCCTTTGTTATGCTAGGCATGAGCTAGATATTATGTCCGGCGCTTCTAATACCTTATTGTAATTAGTCTTCTTTATCAATTCTGTTTTATAGAGAGGAAAGCTGAGACTCAGAGAAATCAGATAAATTTCCTACAGTCTTAAGGTTAAGAAGTGGGATTTGAACCCAGATGCAGCTGACTTCAAAGCCTTTGATTTTAAAGAATATTGAGGATTTTTTACATGTTCTCATTTACCCAGATCCCTTTCTGTTTCTTTTCATCATATTTAATCCTGATTAAGTAGTTAGAACATAGGCCCTGGATCTGGATGACCACACTTTGCTCCGCTAAGTGTTGGGTTATAAAATGCCCAAAGAAAACATCTGTTGAATTGCCCATTTAAATTGACAGGGACGTTCAAGAGATCATAATCCTTGGGCCGATGCAGTCTTTCTCTGAGCCAGAGGCCAGATAGAGAGCCTAGGGCTCTGACGATGCTGGAGAGTGAGCAGTAATGAAAAAGGAGGTCTGGACACAGAGGGAATGATGTTGGGGGTCAATAACCTAGAGATCACTGTGCCAGTCCACAAATTCCAGAAGAAGACACAGCCACTGGAATGTCCCAGCAATAAGAGCAAATTATGTCACCATGTTCTGCAGAGAGAATTGTAGAGCCACACACATCGTTTTCCGAAATTCTCACTCCACGAAGACCTGCTTGTTTCCCCTTACTGTAGGGGGTATGAGAGAAACGACCAATTGTTCCAATGTATTCCCTCTCGAGGGCACATTTGTCCACAGGAGCTTTGAAGACTAATCAATAGATGAAATCATGCCTTTGACAAGACTACACTTTACAGATCACAGCAGAACAGCACACATAGTAGGTGCTCCCTAAATATCTGCACCAATGATACAATTCCATGTTTATATGGAAGGAGTAGGAGAGTGAAATTAAGAAGACCCAGCTTAACACATTGTTTATATCAACTCCCTTTAACTCTTTAACCTGTTTTCTTATCTCTAAATCAGAATTTAGGGCATTATCCAGGATAGGAAAAAGAAGTAAGGATTATGAAAATAGTATTTATATCTTCTATATCAGCCCCTTGGGTTATTCATATATTTATATATTCCTAGACAGAAGACTAAAGCAGTTCTGATGCTTGAGTTTAATTTGAAAGATATCCAGGAAGACTTTGCCCCCACGATCCATTTGAAAAACCTGCAGTAAGTGGCAGCCACCTGCCTTTTAAGGAGCTCTATTACCTCTACTTTGGGGACCCCTTTTCAGGAACAGGAGCCAAAATGTGCAACTACTTAGTAAGGCAAGCCAGCAAGTAAATAGTCATTTTGTTCAATTAATTTAAATTGAATGTGGAAGGTGGTGGGGGTGGGTAGTAGAGCAGGGGAGAGTAATAGGGGTGGGGTGGGGACAACTGTAATTGAACAACAATAAAAAAGTAAGTGATGTGATGGCTAGGCCTAGAATGAATGGATAAGATGTGGAATAGACTATCAGGGGTAAGGAAGTTCAGGGACGGAGAGGCAAGAATATCGGAAACCTGACAAACATGGTTACAGAGATCCCCAAGAGTGCTGAAAGCGTGTGTTAGAGAGAAACACATCAAGGCAGATGATGTTGGGGTCTTTCCCAAATAGAGGGAAGTGACTGCAAGGTCAGTAGATGACATCAGCAAGTGACTGGTGATAGAGCTGTGTGTCATGGGCGTTAGAGGAACAGAGGAGAAGAGGAAGACAAGAAATGTGTGGGTAGGAAGGGAACAAAAGTCTTTAACTCAGGGGTTCATGGGCTGTGGGAGGAAAAACAGCCACCTCTTGAGAAAGCCTCTGGAGAAGCAGTCTCTTTGAGGCAAAGCCAAGCTGTAGCCAGAACAAGAAGGCTGAGGACAAAGGGCATCTGAGGGAAACGGACCATAAATTTCAATTTAAAATCAAAATTTACAATGTACAATGGAGGGTTTAGGTGTTTGGGGAAAGATAGAAAGCAAGAATGTGTTAGAGAATATACACACACAGTGTGGAGATAAAAGCTGTGAGGATGGAAAACCTAGAAGTTGATTTACATAGAAAATTGGGACACTGGACACTGATCATCTGTAGGTCAGGTGGTGTGGTGGCTTGGAA
The DNA here is from genome assembly GCF_019186645.2 of Phyllostomus hastatus. NCBI lineage: Eukaryota > Metazoa > Chordata > Mammalia > Chiroptera > Phyllostomidae > Phyllostomus > Phyllostomus hastatus. The sequence continues at coordinate 64,077,273 of NW_025333857.1, read as the reverse complement.
GAGGGTCAGGGCATCTTCCATGGGACGAGTTTCCTAGGCAGCCCCTATGGCTATGGTGGCCCTGAGGAGGCTGTAATAAGTGACGGGAGGACATCTGAGTGGCCTGTTTGGCATCTTCCAAAGCCATTCTGCCTAGGGGCAGTAAGTAGGTCTTTGTCAGAGAATGGGGGAAGAAAACACTGGATTTTTTTCCTGCTCCTGTATATACTAGATCTAAGTACACTAACATATAACTCTAATGTTCCCTGTTCAGAAGAATGGCACCTTTGTGCTACAAAACTATAGAAATCAATGTGCTCAGCCCCTAGTAACTGAGCTAATAAGGAGTTCTGTCTTTTTTTTTTTTTTGCATCTTCCTCGCTAGTTTTTTTTTAAATAGGTCCTTTGATAATAGAGTTTCTCTTATGTAAGCGTCTCTCATCTCTGTGGTTTGCTGTCAGTCACTCTGCAGTTGATGCAGTTCATGCCCTTGCTAACCTCCTTTAGCCCCATTAACCTGTGATGTTCTCTCTGACCAACCAACCAGCCTCTTCTGTTTCTGTCCACATAGAACCACAGAGTCCCAAGTAACTTTATGCATTTATAAACTCTAGCAGGAGCCATGGGTTCTGCTAATATCCAGGCCTACTGCTCAGTCTGGCCCACACTGCTGGCCTTCTTCTCTCTGGTGATGCTCTTTGAGGAGCCCTGAAACCTGGTGGGGAATGGTGTTCTTACTCTCCTCCAGAAGCTCACAGAATCCATGCTGATTAATGCCTGTGGCTAGGTATCTGTTTTAGTGTCCCCAAATAAACAATAGTCTGTTAAGAAATTTAAAGAAAATTAATTTTTCGAGAATAATGTCAAGTTTTATTGAGGTATAATTGTCATACAGCATTGCTTAAGTTTAAGCAATGTCATGATTTGATACATGTATAGTGTATTGTAAAATGATTAGCACAATAGGTTTAGTTAATGTCATTCACCTCAAATAGTTGCAATTTTTTTTCTTATGATGAGAACTGTTAAAATTTACTCTTGTGGCAAATTTCAAATATACAATGCAGTATTGTTGACTATAGTCACCATGATATACATTACATTCCCAGGACTTGTTATCCTATTGCTGGAAATTTGTACTTTTTGACAACTGTTACCCATTTCCCTAGCCTGAACCCCTGCCTCTAGCAACCACCAACTTATTCTCTGTTTCTCTAAGTTCATTTTTAAAAGATTTTACATATAAGTGAGATCATATAGCATTTGTCTTTCTTTGTCTTATTTTAAATTTTTTAATTTCCTTTTCCTTACCACATGCACCCAATCAATTACCTATTTTATGGGTTTCTACATTTCTAGCTCCATTCTCCCTATTCTCGTCTTCTTGGATTTCCACAAGAATCTTCAAACTTGTCTTCCTGTTTATAGTCTTACTGCTTTTGAGACACTTCCTTATGCTGGAAGTAGAGTGATCATATAGAGATAACGTAAAAAATAGCATGACCCTGAGGGTTATGAAAACTCTTTGAAAAATGTTTATACATGACTTTGCTTTTAAGACAAAATCCAAGACCCTTAAGCATCATTACAAGACAGTACATAGTGTGGCACTTCCTTATTTTATCATGTCACCTCTCTGCCTTACTCTCTGCTTCAGCCCTACTGCACTCTGTTCCATGAATTTCTCACGTTCCCCTGCCTAACAACTGAATCCTCTTCCTAATACCTTTGCCCTCGATCTCTCAGTGCTGTGGCTTCTGGTGCAAATGTCACTTCTTGGAGTGAGTCATTGAGCCCCAGCTCAGTCGAAAAACCTCCACTACATCCTCTTAAATCTTCCCATATCGTCCTTATCATAATGTTCAGTACTCTGCACATATTTGAAACTGCTAAATTGACTGCTAAAGAAAGAATTAATGAATGTATATATGAACTGAATGTTTTTGAAACCATAGTTTGTTTTTTTATGATAGAAATGACCCATGCCTCAAAGAACATGTCTTCTTACTCTAAAAATTTCCTTGCTTTCAGGAGTTTGATGAATGAATGGATTTATATGAACTAAATTCTACAACATACTTCATTAGTTCAATTCTCCCTTTTCAGTGAGTCATGAGATACATACAGTCCAAACTGACTATGGGTTATACAGAAAAGCACATTTTTGGTTCTGGTGGCCAAGCTGGGAAGGGAGAGACTGGAGTCTCTCAGTGACAAGCAAAAGCAAACTGAATGAGGCCCTTCTTTTGCCTCTCCTTACCTCACCCTTTAACTCCGGCCTCTTAAGTTTGTGGCCTGAAAAAATCTGGCTGCCTAGAAAGCTGTAAGGCTGTGAGTTAATTTATAACATCATAGACAGCTAGAGAGTTGGTTTAATTGAAAGATATAATTACCAGGTGTTGAAGGTGAAGGGGTTCATTAATTTCCCAGACACTCTGTTGACTGAACTGTCCACATTTTAATTTTTCATGACACATGAAGGAGGGGGCACCTGTGGCTCACACGAACAGACCGATCCTGGGCTTGTAGGCACTTAAAATTCCACCCCAGGGGCAAGCAATCTTTCAGAAGTGGCGGACTGAGTTGTTCTCTCCTGTTTCAAACTTCTCTTTAGAAAACTCTGAAATAAGCCTCCATTGCCAACCTCTTGCTGTGCAGAACCCTTCATAATCTGGACTTCGCCAACTTCTCCTACCTCAGCTTTCAATACACTGCCCCATCCCTGTGCTGTCTGCTTCAGACACTTTGAACGGATAATGATGCAAATAATAATTACTGTTGTCATGATCACTTCTCTTTATTACTATTAATATCAATACATACTACCCTCTTATACATGTAAAACTACTGCCCAAAGCATCTCTTTACATTAGTTCAGGAGGTCCTCCTGGTGACCACTGACTGGTACGTACTGTTCCCATTTCAGAGAAAGGAAATGTAAATACGGCGGCCATCAAATTACCTGCCCAAATTAAGCAGCTAAATCAAAGCAAAGCAAAAATCAGAATTAGAAGGCAGGGGTTTATAATTTCAAATCTCTTATGCATGTTCTTGTCTGTTGAATCCTGTTGTCTCCCAGCTTCATTTGTTTGTTCTTTGCGGGTGAGTACTATATCTTGATGATGGATGCATCTCCTCCTCCTAAATAACAGGGTACTGAGCAGTTAAAGGCCCCAGGAAATGTAATGAATGAAGAAATGGACAAATGAACTCCTCTTTCCCCACTCAGTGATAGGAGTAGTGGCAGATAGAAAGGAAAGCTTGCTTGTACCATTGTCATCACTAAGTAGACATGCAAAGGATAGCACCTCCTGAAGTGGCTCAAAGGTCAAGGGTCCTTACAGTGAGGTTACTCAGGTAGGGTCCACGTATTTCTATTCAAGGAGAGGCTGAGTGCAGAACAGAAAGAGCTTTGTAGACCATCCTGCCTATCTTGGCCGGACAAGTCACGTGATTTCCACCTTGATAACACACTTAAAACATAGATGTGTCAATTCTTTGAGTATCATGAGATCATATCATATTCATGGAATTAAGAGACTTTTTGATATTTGACTGCAATCTAGGTGAAAATAAAGAAAAGATCAATAATAAAAATGAAAATGATTGCAAATAATTCTTACATAACTACTAGGTGTCTGGTGCTACACAAACATTACCTGTAATTCCTCACAACAATACTTGAAGTGTCAATTAAAATTAGATCTATGTGATGAGGAAAAAACCAAGAAATAACCCCAAGGTGAGCTCTCACCTGAAAGAGAAGTAATTCAAATTTAACTCTTTCTAACTCCCAAAACTTTATTTTTTAAAATAAACATATTACTACTTCAGCATTCTTTACCTTAATTTCAAGACATATATTTTAAAGTGTGGCTGTTGACGAAATGTGCATTTCACAGAGAATATGAGAGTTTACAGCCAAAGTAGGGAGGCTATTGTAGAGGGAAAATGACCTTGAATTTGAGTGCTCTGATGTTGCCGACCCAAAGTATCCACATACCCCAGATCAGAGAAGAGGCTGACAGTTTAATTAACCAAATATGGGGGCAATAGCATTGATTAAGTAGGAATCTTAGCAAGTGCTTAATTACAATTCCTGGACAACTGAAGACATTTTGTGTTTCAGCCCATCTTAATGAAAATCTAAATATATTAGGCCCTGTGCAGAGAACAGATCACAAAGCATTTATTTCTATGTCCTTGAAGCTTACTTAAGCGGGCTTTGCAAAATATATATACCGTTTTCTTCAGTGTCTGTGCCATCATCATAGCATTTAGTAATGATTCCTGATTCCGGAGGAGAAATTGTTTCCTAATGCTTGAAATAAGACTACACCATAACATTGTAACACTGATCATTTATATCACACCAGAGAATCTGTATGTAATGATTGGAAATCCATAGATCTTTAATTTCATTCTTCTGAGTCTCATAGATGTCTTCTTTTGAACTTATTTTTGCCTTATTCTAAGCCTCAGGTAAGTCAATGTGAAGCAATATGTGTAGAGTCACAAAGATTTCTGGAAGGTAGGATGATTTCAGAAAAATGTCAGGGAGTTGTTGGAAACTGCTAACCCCTGGAGTGAATTAAAACAATTAAATTCTTGGCATTTATATACTTATTCCACCTACCAGTTTGTCCTTGTTTTTATTTTTACTTGCTTTCATTTATGCAGCACATTTACAAAGCACATCAATTCCTATAATTGCAACCAAAATACCGCACACCTCACCAATCAATGTCTACAAATGTGACAACACGAATCTCGGTGCTGAGATTCCAATTATTCTGAACCTATTCTGCCGTATTCTCCAGCCCCTTCATCACCAGAGAGGTGATGTTTCGCATGGGTTTAGGAGAATGCCCACTTATTCTCCCTTTTCTTGAAGGTGCCCTCTGAGTGTTGGCATCACTCAGTTGCCAACTTCAGTTGGCATAGCTGTCCTGACCTGGTGATTATCTGAGCTGGACCTTGGTCAGGTGTGGGCTACTGGGGGAAAAGGACCCGCCCACAACTCAGAGTTCATCAGACAGGCTTCAAAGCAGAGTTACCCCAGAGCTTTCCAAGTTTTGCCTGAGTGCCACTCCTTCTAATTTTAACTCTCTCTCTCAGTTCATACCCTTTTCTTTCACAAGATGGAAGGAACACGTGCCATCGCTCTTGCCCCCCTCCTTCTTCCAGGTAATTTCTAAAAGGAACAAAACCTTAAACAGCAAACCTCATCTACTCATTTAGCCCTTGTCACTATAGATGCTAAGACAGAGTTTGGGGGACATGATCTTTCTTAGACATTAACACCCATGAAAGAAAAAGAGTGGAAGCAGAATGGGGCAGAGGAAGAAGGTGCATTGTGATGCAGGCCTAACCAACTGTCTGTATCATGGCAGGGAATCTTGGAGCAAGCTTCACCCACATTGGGCTGAAATGGCCAGGCCTTTACACCCCAGCCGGGTCAGTCACTACATATTGGCTGCCCTAAGAAGGGCATGGCCTCAGTGAGGTGACTGCAGTTGAGGCAGACTCTGAAGAAGATAAAAGTTGGAGACTGTTTGATGCAATATTTCCTGCAAGAGTCTCAGTGACTCCCTTACTGCAGAGGAATCTGAGCTTTGTCTATCACGGTCCACTGACAAAATCACCTCAGGTAGTGTTTAGGTGGAAATAAATACATGGGCCATACGGGTGATGTGTAACTTTTTTTCCAGAAGCATCTAAGCTCTAGCCACCACCCAGGCAAACAAGCCAGTGCCCTCACTGGATTTAAATACGCACAATTTTGAGAAAAGAGCTGTGTGTTGCGCGTGGGTCACCGGCCAGCAGTGACCACGGAACGCTGTGGATGGCTCGACAATAAACACGCGAGAAATAACAACATGCACAGAGACAAACTAGTTTCTGTGGGGAAGTAGGGACGAAATGGCCACCCCCCCAGTGGGGAGCGTGCTGATTTACTGTCCATACCTGCTTTTATTGGGCTCATTTTGCATAATAATTCAGGTAAAGTACAGTAGTCATTAGGGGGAAGTAAGGAACCATAGAAAACAAAGAACTCTGCCGGTCTATTGAGTTGGGGGTCAAAGAGCTGTAAGACTGAGGAACAAACTAACTTCCTCCTAAGACCCTTCTCATTCAACTGAGAGCATTCTAAACAAAGGAGGTTTCACAGTAATTTACATATTCTTTCTTAGGCCTGATCACCCTGGGGAATCCGCACTTCTCAGTACCCGAGCTGCACCACCCTGTCATTGTTTCAGGCTTAGGTGGAGCAAGGGAACTAAGGCAACCGAGAGATAAGGAGATTTTCTCCCAGACGCTGAGAACTCAGGCTATGTCAAAGCCGAGGAGCGAGGGTCCATCACCCCCGTTTGCTGCAGCCCCCCAAGTCCTTCTTTTGGGGGGGCCTCCCAAAGTGATGGTGCCTGGCTTAGGTCGTTCCCCCCGTGGGGAATCTTACCCGTCTTTGGCTAACCGACCAAGCTTTTTGGGGTTCAGTTATGAATAAAGCAGCAGAAGCAGCATTCCTGCCAGGAAGATAAGCTTCTGTCTCCTTGCCGGCTTACGGTTCCAAGGGCGTTCCCTTAGCCTTAGCTAGGCGGGGGTTTCAGCCTCTGATACCAGTCAGGGCGGTTCCCAACAGCTGTGCAGAACATGAAGAATGTAGCAGGGGTGTCCAACCTTTTGGTGTCTTTGGGTCACACTGGAAGAAGAGTTGTCTTGGACCACACATTAAATATACAAACATTAACAAAAACTGATGAGCCCAAAAATGTCCATGCATAATTTGTGTGATATCTACCATCACAGATAAGAAAAAAAATCTTCACATATTAACCCTAATTATGCAGTGGACCTTTTGATAATCTTTTAAAATTATTGGGCTGGTCCGAATTTTGTGATCACTAATTTAGAGAATGTACACATCTAAGTAATAATACTTAGAATAAAATCTAGTAATAGAATAAAGTAATATTTTAAGTAAATTTACGATTATGTGTTAGGCCACATTTATAGCCATCCTGGGCCACATGCAGCCCATGGGCCATGGGCTGGACACCCCTGGTATAGCATTCTTGATGTGTACATCAAATGAAAGGCCTCAGTCCTTCCCACTGATCACCCCAGAGCTGTGATTGTTCATGCCCCAACAAACACAGTGTAAAGCAAAAGAAGAGTTGTCCACTTACTAGGCTTGAATTAGGTGCACAGAAATTAGAATTGGAGTGACAGAATATACAAAACAAAGTAAGGAAGTCTCACACTCAGGTGGTCAGAATCAGATTGCTAAGTCAAGGCCATAGACACTGACAATCAGGATTTAGAGGGTCAGAGACTCGTTCCCAGTTAGAGAATCATTACTTGAAGCAACATAAGACCAGAAAGGTAAAATTTCCTTTACACAGGAATCCTGTGACAAAAATATTGACTTTCTGGTAACACTTTCATTAGTAACATTGATATAGTTTTTAAAAAATATTTTTGGAACATATTATATATAAGGCACTGTGTTGAATCCACTGTACACGCCATCATATTAATCCTCAAACTAAACCTACAATTTAGAAGTTAGCCTGTCTGTCATATGAGTATAGAAATTGATTATTATTCATGTTAAGAATCTGCCCAAAGTCAATAGCTAGTAAATGGTAGGGCCTGTCTTCTCAGCCATGTTCTATTGCACCCAGAGGGTAGAACAAAGACCAATAATTATAAGCCACAAGAGCAAATTTGGGTTAAATACAAGAAACATTATAATGATAAGATCTGTCCAAACACAGAATTGGCCACCCTGGCGAACATGTCTCCCCCACTGGAAGGGTTCCAGCCAAAGCTTGGTGGCCATCTGTCACACGAACTGCAGAGGTGAATTCTGACTGGCTGGGCAGTTGAACTGAATGATCTTACAATGCCTTTTCCAATCCTGAGGCTCTGATTTCAAATCCCTGGTAACCCCCGTTATTTCCATTCCAATCCTGTTTCTAAGTCTTTATACAGCTGACTTGCTTTTCTAATAATTTGACTTTCCCTTAATTTAGAGTGAACATTTCCAGTTAAGGATGGCATTTGGATAATTTATACTTTAAGTGATTCTCACTGGAAAAAGAGAGATGCTCAACTATACACTATGCTAGAATAACCAAGATAAAGCTGCAATATTCTAGGGCCTGCCTCACTGCAGGATCACATTCAGAAGAAACTCTAATTTCACATGAGCAAATATTGGAAAATTAGAAAGGCTGTTTAAATATTCAATAAACAAAAAATAGATGCCAAGCACAATATCAAAGAAAGAAAACACCTTAAACTAATTTTTCGTAATGTATTTTTTTTTATATTTACCATGAATGGCAGCTGCCCCTAAATGTTCTCTCTTTTCAAAAGCCTCAAATTCCTCAAAACCTAACCCATGCTGAACTTTGCCCCTCTTCTATGGCTCTCTCATTTTATGGAAGAGAATACCTCTTTGCCCTTTGCAGTTTCAAACGAGTTGGTCTCTCCTTGTCCCCCAGTTCTTCATTTCACCCATTGACCTTGAGCATCACTCTCTGAGAAGGCAGGAAATAAGGGAGGCTCGTAATACCCACATTTTATTACAAACTTCAGTGAAATTTTTAAGAACCCCCTCAAAGAAAGAAACATGTCTCTATGTACCACCATTCTCATCCATAGCCTGAACCCCTCTGTCCTGATCTTTCTTCTCATTCTCCTACGGGACCCAGTGGGATCTTTTGAAAGCCAAACACTGACCACATCCACATAATTTGTCTAACAAACCTAGAGGTGAGGAGCTTGGTCAAGTGCAGAGTAGCAACCATGTTGGTTTTGAGATGCAGTTACCTCCCAGTCGTGATTCTATTCATCCCAAGAAGAGAATGCCCATCAAGTTTGTTGTCCCGCAGTTTTAGTGGATCACTTGGTGTCCATCTTCGGTTTGTCTCTGACCATTCCCCTTCCATGCTTGGGTCTGTAGTATGCTAATGAACATTCTCCATTGGGATCATTTTTTTCATAGTGAAAGAAATTTAGGAAATGCAGCTTTGGGCTATCTCTGAAGCATCAGCTGGTGGAATTGAAACCACTTATCCATGCCTACTTGGGTCACACTTTGGAGGTGTTTAAATTCAGGGGGTTCTAGTGCTTCTGGAGTCTTATACATTATCTGGAGTTTTGGTCTGAGTTCTGCTATTTGATTTGTTCCCAGGAAGATACAGTGATCACCTTTCTTTCTTCCCTCTCTTTACTCCCTTCCTCTAATTAGATTGACTAACAGCAAGAATTCAACCATCTCATACAGGTGGTAAAGTCTGAAATAATTTTGTAACTCTTGGCTATAAACTGCTACTGCACTGATCTGATCTAGGAGTTTCTGATCCTACGGGCAGCCTTCCACCACCTGCTGCCCAATTATCAGCAGTAGAAGTCTCTTCTGTCTGAAAGCATTTGCAGCTCCTAAGTCTCTTTCCTGTCAATAGTCACCTATCAACTAGACACAAACATTCCAGCCCCTCTTCCCTCTTTCTAGGAGGCTTAGCCAGGCAATCCACCATCAAAAGAGAGCTCACAGAGTGCATAAATAAATCTTGATTCTGGACCCTATAGACTCACTTAATTGCCAACATTTCTCCTTCCTTCCCCTCTTAGTTAACTGCAAGTTTTATCCACAACTCAGTGTTTCATTTGTGTTTTTTCTTTTCACATTGCCATTCTAGTTATTCTTGCACATTGTCAAATCTCTTGGAGTAAAAGAAGGTTCATGAAAATTTTTGTACAAGGACCATAACTTTAAAACCACCACATAATTAAAGACGGATTCTGACACAGGGTGTCCAGTGGCCCTGTTTAACAGCCGTAGTCATGCTGTCCTGTGGCCCTACCAATGACACAGTTTATAATTCACTGAGCCCACTTTGAAATTATGAAATTCTTGATGAATTGTTTTTAATTTAAGCGAATCACATAGTGTTAAATATTGTGCATAAAGTGAGACTTATTGATATTTTATATGATGGTATTTCTAATTTGCAGAATTCAGATTCACATAAAATATTATCATACTGTAGTTTCTAATATTGGTTCCAATGCGTGCTTGATGGAATGCCCCAGAGCTGGCGCTTAATTCTCAGAGATTTTGTCTTAAAAATTTGGCCGAGGAAAAAGGCTTGAATTAGTCCATTATATCTGCCACTGACTATCTCTCCATTTTGTAATAAGTTCATAATTCTTTAAGATATTAATCATAGGAGCCAGGTTAAAACAACAATTACATCTAGCCAAAAATTCACTGTGGTAGCTATGGAAATGTGTGACCTAAATCTCCTGCCATGGGGACCCTAGTTGACTGAAATCCCCAGTTATGGCCCTACTGCACCCATCACCTCTGAGACCACCCTTCCTGTGGGATGTTCCCAGCCAATGACTGAGTACGATGAAGGTACTGCTGCCAGCCCATTCCTGTGGGATGGAGGATACCTCTAATGGGTGACTTTGGTCCTTCCTGAAACCTCCTAAACAACTGCCATCTGAGATTGTTATTATACAATTTGCTTTCCTTCCTCTTCTTTCCTGGTGTCAGATCTGCCTTCCCCTGTCCCCTCCCCTTTATCTTGCATGGGTATTTCTCTCCCAATAAATCCCTTGCATGTCTAATTCTGTCTTTGTACCTGGTGCTGCACAATAATCTTTTTTAGATTCACCCAGTTTAGGGAATGCCCTCTCTTAAACTATATTCCCAAAATGCCAAAATAATGATCTCAAAGAGGCATCCACAGTATCCTGCTGGCAATGAGGAGGCATCCCTAGGACCACTGTTGCTCATATTGGATATCATCTATCCCATGTGCCATAGGTTCTTTAGTTTGGCAGCTATGGAGAAAGTACACTCTTTGCTCAGTTGCAGGGTGATCATTTAATCTGAGCTGAATCTGAATATTGTGCTTTTTATTTCAAATCCCAATGTGTCCTCCAGGATAAAACAAAATAATGTTAGGCTACTCCACTTCAGAACAGGGTTGCATTTGTAAGGAACTCTGCTCTGATATCCAAGAAATTTGAGAAGAAATTTACGGTTTACATTGCAGCTACTTATAGTTCTTCAAATGGGGAACTCAATTTATAAAATAAAACAAAATTGATTGAGATCTAATCCTCTGACTTTTCAACAATTATTAAATATCCCTCTTCTCTCTGAACTTAACTTCAATCTTCTTTCATACTCACCCAACCCATGATATTTAAATTGTTCTCAATCCTTATACCCTTCTAGATCCTTTTTTTTTTCTGAAAAAAAGTAACCTTGTCCTTTCCATTGTATATAAAACTACCATTCTTGTTCTCCATTTCACCCTTCACACATTGCCTCTTTCTCCTGGAAAGCAGAGAATGAAGAAGAATGTCAACATATCCTATTTATGATCACCTTTGTTCCCTATATGCCTTCACACAAGTAAATGGTTATTTCATTTCCAAGTGCTTTAACTATAGCATCTTCTCATTCTGAGCAAACTTCAAGCATATGAGCAATGTTCAAGCTGACTTTTGGGTCCTTCCAAGAGAGGGACTCATGAAACTAGCCCAAACATTAGCAATTCAGCACCTTTCATAATAACAAAAATTCTTGTCATCCTGGAAAATTTAGGAGGCAGCATAATGTCTGGCCTTGTGGCTACTTTAGCAGTGACCTCTCATTCACACCACTGAGGTCTGGCAGCTTAGTGGGGGGTTGGTTGATGATAGAAGGGAAGAAGTACATCCGTGCAGGCTGGTCACGGTCCTCCTCCTGTCATCCATCCCTACTTCACACCCCATAATCAATCCTGTCCACCACTGCCTGCGTGTTACTGCTTTGCCTGAATTGGTATTCTTTCTGCCTTACCAGTCTGCACTTAGATTTATGATTTATTTAGAATTGGATTACATCAAGGCTCAAGGCCAAGGCTCCACAATCCGTCACCGTCTCCACCGTGACCAAATGCAAACATTTTAGCTGCATCAGCATCCCTAAACCTGTAGTAAGGATACCCATTGTTAATCGCCATAACAACTGCATCTTCCATCGATTATTTTTCTTCAGCAACCCCAACCTGTTTGCAGTTCCAAATAAAAGCATTGACTCCATCCAGTGATAGATATTCATAATTTAACAGAATGGTGGCAAGTCTAAGTTATGCTGTTGAAATACATCACAGCCAGGGTTGCTTTGCTATTTGTTTTTGTGCTGAATAGCAGAGAGTGTTTTAAGTTATGGGTCTCACACACACATAAGGAGAAGAAAGGAGGTACATGTAATTGTGGCCAATATCGATAATGGCTTTTTGCCTGCTTAGTAAAGTCTAGAATAGCAAAATTAGGATGCTGCTTTCCTAACTGGTGTTCATATTTTTAATACTTTGTTATGGTTTATTAACAATGCTGAGAAGAGCCATATTTGCTATTCCTATAGCTCACCACAGTTAAAAGAGGGCAAACATTACCTTACTCAAACTATATAGTATTTTGTTAGACAAGGATATTTATGCTGTCCTTTATGGATGAGGAAATGTACTTTCAGAAAAGTGAAGTAGTAAGCCTAAGGTAATAGAGTTAGTAAAAAATGAACAGGGAAATAAAAGCAGATTTTCAGGTTCCAACCTGAGAGTATCTTCTCTTATATCATTATTGCCTCCTGAACAAAGAAGACACATATGTGAACAAATGAACTAACACAATCATTTAAAACTGACCTACTGAAAGGCTTCAGGAATATGTCTTGAAAAGATACACTTTTATACAAAAGTGAAAGTACAGTATTACTGGTTAGGTGACACATACTTTTGAGGATCTTGGGGATGCTTAGGTGTTAGAGAAATAAATCAAACAACAAATGCTATAGAAAATGAAATAGATTGAGAAGACCTAGCTTTTAGTCAAGCTCCACCGTTACCTCACTGGAAGTCATTTTCTTCTCTGTGAGACTTAGTATCCTTGTATGTAAATTGTGGGGGTTGGAATAGATTACTTCTCAGTTGAAAAATGTGTAGTATTCTCAAATTCTATTTTAAGTGCACCATGTGTGCTAAGCCTGAGCTTGATACCCTAAGGAGTGAAAAGAGGAGGGAAAAAGGAATTTTATTCTCCTTTTATCTTATAATTAATATTCACAAGGCTCAGATAGTACCACAAACACACAATGCCAAACAGAGAGTTAGGAAACTATTTAAATATTATAAGGTTCAAGTGTAATGATCAAGGACAATGCTCATGGTCTAAGAGAAATCAGAGCTGGAAGATGAAGGGTGAGAGGAATTCGAAGGTGTGGGAAAATGGAAGTCCACACCCAATGGGGAAGGCAATGTAAATGGAGTCCCAGGAAACAGGCTGAATGGGAGGATTTTTGGCTTAGCTACGAATGTTGACTTTTCTTTACCACAGCTTTACGCTTTGTCGTAAACCTTTATAGTTGGATCAACAGCAAATACAAAGGGGACTGAAATTACTATCTTCCATTTATTCAAAATTTAACCTTCAAAAGCTTATATAGAAGAGGAAGTGAAGAAAAGGGAAGAAGAATAGAAAAGAACAAAATGTAAGAGGATGTGATATAGGACATTAGTATTGGGAAAGAGATATCATCCTTTCTAAACTGACCGACTAAGTATGGAAGTAAAAAAAAAAACAGAAAAATATAGTGACCCTTCTTGTGGCATACCATGACCACAGTGACCTACCCATACTTTCTGTCCCCTTTCTGGCACTGTTGAGCTCTATGGAAGGAAGCAGGGAAAGGAAACCAGAAAAGAAGATGGAAAAGAATGACTATGAGGGAAAAGAAAGATGAAGGGAGAAAGACCAGGAAATATGCCAGTAGGATTACAGAAGTCTCTGCTCATTCAGATGCAGGAGGGTTGGATCAAAGCCATCAAAAACAATAGCAAACTGGAGTGATAGGTACTCCTGCCCTTCCCTTGTTGTGCTGAGTGCTTCTTTTAATCTTTCATTGGTTGACTAAGACAAGAGGTCACCAAAGTTAGGTCTTTAGTTTGTCTGTCTGCTTCTGTCTCTATTAGATCCTAATTTGGATTAATCACAGGAGCTTGAATTAGAATCAGGCTAGTTTTCAATGAATGGTGATCTAAACCAGTGGTTCCCATCCTGAACACTGAATCATCTTAGGAGATGTGAAAAATACCCAGGGCAGTGCTTACTCCCAAAGATGCCAATTTAATTGGTCTGAGGTAGTAATAAGATTACTGTTTTGTCTTTTTTTAATTTGCCCAGATTATAAAATAAACTCCAGAAATAATTTTAATCTGAACCAATATGCGATTACCGTAGACAGTCATACCTAGGACAGGAGCCATCAACTGAAAGTAATGGAGATGAGGGTCGAAACTGGGGAAGAACACTGAGCATTCACTTCCATACTGGAAAGTTAAAATTGAAGGGAACCATTTGTCCACAGTCTGTGCAATCCATCTCTGTCAGCAAGATGATGGGTCTCCTAAGATGAAAGACCATGAAAAAAAAAATACCAAAGCTCCAAAACACATCGCCTAAAAAGACAAAGTCCTCATTTGAAAGCACCATAAGGATTATTCATAATCTGTCAGTTGATATTCTGAATCGGGAAATACGCAGCCACTGAAGGTCACTTACTACTGGTGCCGACAGATTTGATCCAAAAAAAAAAAAAAAAAGACTCAAAGAGGAAGTGGAGGTCCCTCAATTGGCCATACCCTTAATATCCCCGAACTGGCTGTGCTCTTAGTGGAGTACAGCTGACTTCTGCGGGGCCCAGACCCTGGGCCTGATTTGGGTCTGCTCTTCTACTAAAAATGGACTTGGAAAAAGAGGAAGACATTTCCCTCTGAGGCAGACTATGAAACAGGTCTTGTGGGACAGTGGAGTTCCTCTCTCTGTATTTTAAGATGAGACTGTCAGTACCTTGATAGAAGCTATCAGGGATTCTGACTCCCTCATAAACTCTGGAGTCTTGAGTCTGGACTTCTTTTCTGGGGAATGCTGATCTAGTCAGCCACCCTCTACCTAAGGGGAAGCTCTATAGAACTTCTTTTCCCATAAATTGACTGGGATTGCCAACAGACGGAAGGAAATCATGACTGTGCTTGAGAACATTCTGAAAGTGAAACATCCTAGCACTTGCTATAGCACCTAGGGAGACTCTCACTGAAAAGTTCTTGTGATATTGGCCAAACTGATGATGATACTCTGAAGCCATTTGTAAGTGTTTATATTTGCTAATATCTTGCTGACATATATACACTAACTTGAATACAATAATAAAAATGGCTGGTGTGGCTCAGTGAGTTGAATCTCTGGCCTGGAAACCAAAAGGTCTCTGGTTCAATTCCCAGTCAGGGCACATGCCTTGGTTGTGCACCAGGGCCCTTGGGAGTGCGCAAGAGGCAACCGATCGATGTATCTCACACACACCAACATTTCTCTCCCTCTCTTTCTCCTTCTCTTCCCCTCTCTCTCAAAAAATAAATACATAAAATCTTGTAAAGAAACTTTTATTATTTATATGCTTATGATGAGATGAACTACAGAGTTACATCAGTATATGCATATCATTGATAAAAGTTGTCAGTAATAGTGGGATTAAAGACATTTCACAGAACCTGCGACTTCTGAATGAGATTTTAAAATTGAGGCATTTCACTGCATGGGAAATATTGGGAAGAACATCTTTGTTAGAGTAGAGTTTGGAAAGACAGACTCAAATCGAGAGTTTCTGAATTACCCAGCTATTACTGAAGCCTTTGCTGGTACAGCTTGAGGACAGAGCTGGGTCAGCATAAGCCAAACTGGTCATATCACTTCTTCGAATGCTTCTGTGGCTCTCTGTGATCCTTCGGGCACAGTCAAAACTTCCTAATCTGGTCTACAAGACCTTCAAGATTCTAGTCCACACTTCTCTGTCTAGACTCATCTTGCACCTCATTCCCTACCTCTCCTTACTTAGCTACCACTTAGGCCCACTTTCTGTTTTTCAGTGAGTCCCTGTGTTCCCTTGCATTTAAGAGATCTACCAGACTTTTACTTTACCTAGAATAACCTTCCTCCTCAATCTACTATTGTCAATGAGTATTGCCTACTCATCCTTGAGATATCACTTTCTTATAATGGCATTCATGAGTCTCCAGACCAGCCTAGCTTTCCTACTTTCCCATTTGTAGCATCGATCATCCATAAATTTCCTTTTTCAGCCTTTTTTGCTCCCATTGGAATGAGAAATAGACTAGGTCTTATTTACCAGTGTGACCTTGTTACCTAGAATTTTCTCTAGCATCTAGTAGGGTTTCAAAAACCTTGTTAAAAGAGAGACTAGGCCATATTGTGAATGACCACAAATGCCAGGGTCAAGACATATCATACAGGTGCCAGGGATCCATTGCGTATTTCTTAAACCAGGGAGGAGCACTATGAAAACTGAGCTACAGAAAGCTGTCTTTGTGTGGAAGGTCTGAAATCACAGGTAGTGAGGTTTCCTGCATGGAGACACTCCCTGACTATGCATCTTAAGAAGCCATGTTAGCTACTGGGTCACTGGACCAGAACCCTGTGTTATTGTTTTTACTGCAGAAAATGATTCCTCTCTAGCTTCCCTCCCCTCTCATAATCCCAGCTGATGAAAAGTACAGCCAGTCAGGTGATACAGGGATGAAGGAGGAAGAAGAAAATCCCTTTCTTCAATCACTTTCAAAATCTCCCCAGCGCTTTGATTTGCTTTCAGAGAACACTTTAGCTCAACAAACAATTGCAAACTACCCAGTTGCAAGGTGAAATGAAAAGCCCACAGGCATTAATTATATATAGAGATATTAAAAAAGAAGCTACTGCTTAATTATTGTTTGCAAATCTCGGTATTTAAATTGACTTATTTGCAAATGTCTGTTTAGAAATTGACTTTGTAATTATAAAGTTAGTGCAGGGATGGCTCAGCCCTGGAGGAGCCTCTAACGAGAAATGATAATGTAACAGCCAGAGTGAGACATCTTGAGCTGCATTTTAATAACTGGAGGTGGTTGGCAGGAGGCTGAGATGCTTAAAGGAAAATTCTTAAACTGGCAAATGAAGGGGCCAGGGTCTCCCTAGTTGGTAAGGGATCATTGGAGGACATATGAGGGGACAGTTGGGGGCGTACAATTCTAAGAAGTCCACAAGGGTGGGGGTCGGAGCTCAGAAAGAGAGAATGTTCTGTGTTGTGCCTGAGAATGAGTCCTCCTTTAGAGCAGGCCGCAAACCATGTCTTTGTTGATTGCTGAAATCCAGATACTGGTATTTTGGATTGAATTGTGTCCTTCTAAAATATGCATTCTAAAGTTACCACTTTCAGAAGCTCATCTTGTGACTTATTTTGAAATAGAGTCACTGTAGACCGTTAATTAAGATGGGGTCATACTGAAGTAGGGTGAGCCCTTTAATCCAATTACTGACATACTTATAAAAAGGGGACATTTGGGCACAGATATATATGAGGCAGCGTCCAAAAAACCTGGAATTATCTTGTGGAGGGCAGGCCCCTTGCAGCACATACAGGCTTCCCCGCTAGGTGAGTGTGCTAGGCACCCATCTGAACCAGTGTACCAGCTGGCAATGTTGTAAGAGGCTACTTTCGGCTTCAGTGAATTTTTTTTTTGAAGAATCAACACATTTGCCCATTTCATTATGGGTGATTTATAAACACACCTGCCCACACTGCACTGGGTGTTCAGCAGTTTTTGACCCCGAACAGCATGACCCCTGTGCCTTACCCTCCCTATTCACCTGATCTCACTCCAGAAAATTTTGTTTGCTTGTTTGTTTGTTTTTTCGGATGAAAGAATTCCTCAAAGGGAAACATGTTACCTATGTGGAAGAGGAAACAAAAACCAGCAGAAGCACTAAAAAGCATCAAAATTGATGTGCTCAAACTGTTTTGAAAAGTGAAAAAAAAGTCTCAATAGGTGTATTGCATCAAATGGAGAGCACTATGAAGCTGACGGAAGTTTAAACATATAAGAATAAATACACAATTTTTTATAAATAAATTCTGGGTTTTGGGGGGTCACCCCTTGTGTTTGCATAAGGATAATGCCATGTGAAGACGAAGGCGTAGTTTGGGGTGATCGTTCTCCAAGTTAAGGAACACGAAGGATTGCCAACCAGCCATCAGGAGCTCAGGGAAAGGCCTGGGACAGAGTCTCCCTCACAGTCCTCTGAAAGAATCAAACATGCTGACACGTTCATCTCAGACATCCAGCCTCCAGATCTGTAGGAAAACACACTTCTGTTGTTTAAGCCACTCGGTCTGTGGTGGTTTGTTATAGTGGCCCCAGGAAATGCATGCACCTGGTATGCAAGATTCTCGATGACATAACCTAAGATGAAAGAACTGGAGAGGGACCAACCTGGGGATGACCAGAGGTTCTCTTGAAATACTATAATATGCAATACTGAAAAGCCTGACTTAAAACCATCAGGTGATTCATGGTTCTCAAATACAGTTATGTTGTGGAATCACCCGGAGAGTTTTACAAATGCCACTGCCTGTGCCTATCCTCAGGGATTCTGGTTTAATTAATCTGAGGTGCCCCCAGAGCATCAGGTTCTTAAAGCACCCAGGAGAGTCTAATTTGCAGCCAAGGATGAGAACCAGTCTACTAGATTTTAGATTATCTCCCCCCAGAGAGGTGAAGGCATAATTGCCTAGGGTCACATTGCTGAAGAGTACGAGAGATGAGAGGCAGCCCACAGACCCTGACTTCAGTGCGCCGCTTTCTCACAGGCCAGCGTCGCTGTTCTCTTGACTGAAGATGTGGAGTGTAAAAACTGATTTCCCTTTTCCTGGGCATCCTCTAGTTCTAGGCAAATGGTGACCTTGGCCATTATTCCTAAAGGAAATTTGTCCACCTCTACATGTGCAGAGGGAGTTGACATTACTTGGTACCTACCTCATTCTATATACCACAGCAACTCTAGGGTATGAAGCAGAGCAAGTATGTTCCACCTTTTAAAGAAGAAGGTGAGAAAGTACAGGGAAATGAGACAGGGCCCCAAACCTCAATGCTGGGTAGTGGAAGAACCAGGATTCAAACTCAGGCCTATTGAAAGTGATCAAGTATCCTTCTCGCCACTTGCCAGGTGAGAGTAAAGTTAAATGGCCCTCACGTGATCTATGTTCAAAATCATTCTAAGTACTCTTCACCATTTCATTACCTTGATGGGAAAAGTGTGTGAACAAAAAATGTACGGGATCCCACTCAAATGAATGTAGTCCATTCTTTCTCAAAAAGGACACATCTTGCATGCACTCAGAGCTTTTATTTCAAATATGATTCATCAAGTTGCAGAGTGATGATGGAGGATCTGGCCATCACAGCGTTAGAGGATTAACCAAAGAAGAATGGCATTGTCATCTTCCATCTAAAGATAGCTACTCGATTTCTATCTACAATTCTAGTTGCACTCCAAGCCTAGTCTTGCATAGTGGATAGAGTCCAGGCTTTATACTTATGCAGATAGAGGTCCAACAGTCAAATCCTGCTTCCCGTATTTACTGATTATGGGACTATAGGGAACCAAGCATTCTGAGTTTTAATTTTCTCAGTTGGATGATGGGAAGAGCAATGCCTATTTCAAGTTGTCTGGTGAATAAACTGAGGTCATGTAAATAATATTCCTAATATATATTTCACTTCAACAATGTCAGTTTGAGTCTTTTTCCCAAGAGGAGCAACTAAAAATAATGGTATAAGACAGTCATGGCTAACCCTATTTTGGACCATTGCATGAATTGTCCATTTTCCCATGCACTATCTCGTTTGCTTCCCAGTTTTAGAGCTCCCGCTTTAGCAAAGAATCCAGGACTCAGTTGCTTTGCACTGGATCCAGACTTCTCACTAATCCTTCCAGTGGCTCAAATTGTGTCTATGATCCAGCTCCCCCCACTACTTCTCTATTTCCCCTCTGTAACCCTGTCTACCTCATTTCGTGTTCTGCCTGTCTTCTGTGACATTTCCTATTCCATCGTACTAGATATCACTGGTCTTGACAAGCTGACCAAGCCTGAGTTTTAGTTATTTCCCAAAGAAAAAGAGTCCAAATGGTGGAACATTAATGGGGTGAAGGTACCCCAGCTCTTGAGGGGGGAGTTCTGTCACCGAAGGTCAAAAAGCAAAGTGAAGATGGTGGGACTCAGAAAACCAAGAGAAAGTTCATTCTCACATTATTTAGGATCCTGTGCTCAGAATAACATTCAGGTTGCATGTCATTAATTATAAGGGGTGACCTTTGATCTCCGCTGATGGATGCCCCTTTCCTCCTAAGGACTTTTTCTGGATTGTTAAGTCAACTGGGAGAAAACAATTAAGGTAGCCTGCCCTGCAGGGATTGTAAAGAGAAACTATACCATTTGTTGTAGGGAATGTTGTTACTTGATATCTTACAATTAGAATTGATCCACTGAAACATTTTAAGCAATTTTTAAAGAAAAGCTCATAATTCAGGTAAACATCCTCAACCATATGCGCCTACTCTATTTCTGCCTGGTATTACATTGAAAATCTGCATGAAAATAAAGAATGTTAAAATGGCAGTTCCGAGGGCACATCCCGTGGGCCAAGAGTTTCTTGAATCCTCATACCTGTAACAAAAATGCATGTGGATATTTGCATTTTGCAGATGGGAAAACTGAGGCTTAGAGAAAATCAGTGATTCCTCCAATACAAGTCAGCTCATCCAAAATCACGCACTAAGCAAGCGCCGAAGGTGAAATTTGATCCAGTCCTGCATGATTTCAACACCTGTGCTCATTATTACTGAATGATACTGTTTAGAAAATCAAAGAAACTCCACTTTTCTTCTTCCCCTCACCCCACCCCAGGACACCTTCAGGAAAGAATAGGTTAGAAATTCAGTGCTATTATTTTTCTCTATACCTATAACCTTCCCCCATTCTGTTTACTCATTTGTACAAGTAGAGGGCTGCACTCACCTAGAAAACCCCTTTAAGCCCCAGTGTTTTATTATTCCCATGCAAATACTTTTAGTGGAAGCAAGCAGCTACTGCTGAAGGGAAGGAATTAACATAACACAATTAATACTCCATTTCATTAACAATTAGTTATGTTAAATGCCACTCAATTTGTTTGCACCATCAAGTCCTGGGAAGGTGTCCATGCTTCTTGTAATTTTCCAATAACTCTCCATCACCAACTGAGTTAATTTCCCAAGCAGGCAGGCATCAGATTTTAATTCCCAACCTTTAATATTCTCCAGCCCTTGGGCCTCTGCTGGACCTACATGAGCTGATGTAGTCAGCTGGTATCTGAATGCAGGTGAGGACTCTTCCTTTGGGGTAAGAGTCCGTCCTCCCTGCTCTCAGAAAACCAGCATTAACAGAGCCCCGGCAGAGAGCTGTTTTTCTCCATGCCCACCCCAGCTACGCTACCCAGCCCCAGTCATTTTTGCATGGCCGACGCCGTTGATTTATTCAGGGGTAGGTTTTTAAATCCAATATCACCTCCTTGCTGAAGGTTGTACCTGCCACTATAGCCTGAAGTGAAGAAATCTTAGAATGCCAAGTCTGGGAGAGATCACAGTAACAACAATAACACGAACAGCAGGAGCAGCAGGAACGGCATTTAGTTATGCATTTATCACATGTAAAACGAAAGCACTAAATGCTTTATGTATATTTTTGCCCTTAATCTTGACAACAGCCCAGTGTGGTAGGTATCATTGTTATCTTCGTTTTACTTTTGAAGTAATTAAATGGTTGTTTATTGTATTGGTTACTCATTACTACATAACAAATTGCCCCCACATTTAGCAGCTTAAAATAATAAATATCATCTCAGAGAGCCCCTCAGGGTCAGGAATCTAGGAGCAGCTTAGGTGGGTGGGTCAGGCTCACAGTCTCTTATGAGTTTGCAACAAAATTGTTGCTCAGGACTGAAGTCATCTGCAGGCTCAGTTGGACCTGGAGGACTGACTTGGAAATTCAGTCATGTGGTTGCTAGCAAGAGACTGACTTCACCATAGGGGTACCTCTTCACATGGAGGCAGGCTTCCTCTACAGTGAGTAAACCAGGAGAAAAAGAGACAGAACCTGCAGTGTCTTATATGACCTTGACTTAGATGCGACATACCATCACTTGTGCAGTGTCCTGTTCCTCATACACACTGATGTAATATGGGAGGGGACTACATCAGGGCATATGCACCAGCAGGTGGAATCCAATGAGGCTATCTTGGAGGCTTCCTATCGCACAAACTAAGGGTACACAACTGGTAAAGTGGCAGCAAGGAAGGGGATTTACACACTCAAGTTATGTCTGAATCCATAGCCCAGGCCTCTCACCATGTGTTGGCTACTTCCTGAAAGGTCTGCTTATGCAGTTTACCTTGTAGGGCCCCTCAGTACCCATCGGGGTTTGAGCAGAGAAGCAGAACCACTAGGGATAATTGTGAATCAGGGATTTATTACAGGAAGTTGACCTAGCATAGTTCTGGACTCTGGTTGTACCATCTGTGTATGGCTACTTCTTTGGAATCTGGTGCTGTGGCAGCCAGGCAGCCAAGGAAAATAAGTAGAAAAAGGACAAACTGAAACCACCAAGACAAACTGGAAATCTACAGGGACAAAGTGGGACCTGTGTTGGGCTCTCAGTGCCGCCAGCCTTCCATACTTGATGGCACCAGGAGAGCCTGGTGCCCTTCATCGTGGAAAGCTGAAGACACTTAAGGAGGAGATACGATGGGAGCTGAAGGAGCTGCAAGCCTTCCGCTGCCCATGACTCAGGGCAAACTAGGAGATAAGCGACAATGTGGATGACCTGCGACAGCCGCTGGTGTCCTGCACAGACCTCCCAAGTCTAAACAGACTGTGGTTCCTACTTCACTTGCTTCTCTCACGTGTTATCTGAAATGACTCCTGTTGCCCACAGTAACACTGAACTAGTCAGGAAAGGGAACCCTTAGAGAGTCAGTACTAGCCTAGCTAAACTGACACAATACAAGCCCACCACACTGCCATGTCTGTTTTACTGCTCATCCCCTAAGTAACACCGACAAACCCATGTAAACACTGTATCCATGTACACACGCCACAGTCTAGTAAGACCCCAGACACATCAGGCCTCTGCATCTCTGTGCTTTTGCATATACTAGTTCCTCCCTCTGGAGTATCTTACCCCCAACCAGGGCCAGCATTATGGGCACGTGATGTGTGCACCGGGCCCTGTGCTGGCAAGAACCCAGAGCTTGGTTCAATGCTCAGCATACTTAAGACCTCCAATAAGTATCGGCTGAGTTGAATAATTTACAGCAGCCTCGTCACTTCACTTTCCAGCCTCAGCATCAGCGACTGATGGTCAACTCATTACTTCACCAGGGAGCCAACTTTGGACAGCTTTGAACAGCTGTAATTGCTAAAACTTTCTTCCTCATAAAGAAATGTAATTTTATCTACATTTATCTTTCCATAGAATCTACACACTGGTCATCATTTCACACAGTTAGCATAGGAAAAAATGAATCTACTCTCTCTTCTAAGAGAGACCATTCAGGTGTGTGAAGTCAGAATTCTTACACTCATTATTCTGCTTATATTCACATGTTTAAGTGTCTCTGTGACTTGGACCCATGTTTAGTATATCTTTGTGTTACTTGCAGGGCCAAAGAGTCCTTTGGTTGGCACGGACCTAGGCTATCACAGGTGGGGCTAATCGGAATGACATGGGCTTTTCCCTCATTTGTTTCTCATCCTGTGTCAGGTTATCAGGTTATACTGGGCACTCCTAAATGGGATGCTGTAGTCACTTGACAATAGAAAGACTCAGTTTAGTGTCCTAAGGAGATCTAGTAGAATATAAGAAGATGCATAAATGCAAAGGGTATATCTGCTTTAGCACTTCCTGTGGGGACCTGACATGTTTCCATGGTGACAGAGGAGGCATGAAAGAGAGGTCCAGCCCACCTGGCAAGTTCTCTCCTAGCCTCTGCATGTGTCACATCCCGTTGACCTGTAGGGTGACCAGCTGTCCTGGTTTATCTGACTAAGGGATTTCCCTGAGACTATAGAGCTTCCCCAAATGCAAGATCCTTAATACTAAAGCCAAGACAGTCCAGAGCAAACCGTAACAGTTGATGATGCGCCCAGTCATGTGGTCTGCTCCAGAATCAGAGTGGAAGGCCCTGCAAAGCTACAGGGCAAAGGTACAGATTTGAAGAGCATAGAACTGGGCCAATAGTGTCATCAGTCTATTGCTGATGGACTGTGTGTTTTTCACATTGCTCCTAAACCAGCCTTCAGACCAAATCCGTGTATGTCACATTCATTCTTTGTCTTAAACTAAATATATACATATAATATAATATATATATATGTATGTATGTATGTATATATCAAATCCAGTCAAGGAAAATGAAAGGCACATTGCTACAAAACACAGTGGGTTTTGTTTTTTATATCCTCATACATCTATCTTTTAAGTTGATGGCAGAGGTCTCTTGGTTAGCTGCTCCCTAGAACATTCCCGAAACAAGCCTATGCACTTTCCAATTAAGCCCGGGTGAACTTAGCTCTGACCTGCAGCTCCGAGGGTTCATGCCGATACCAAAACAGCTGGATGAAAAATGTAAAATGCAGAGAGCACAATTTCGGTTTTTGTTTTTATGCTTCATCTCCACTATTTTAATAATTTTTGGTTGGCTTTCCTCTCAAATCAGGACAAACCTATGCATGATGACCTACCTGGTGGGCAGAACCTTCATTAACCACTGCCACCTGCCTCTCCCACTTATTTCTCTGATATTGACACTCTGCTCCTATACATGCTCAATCTTTTATTTATCATCCACTTATTGAGCACCTATTATTGACTGGATGCTGTGATAAGCTCAGGAAATATAGGAAAGAATACATCTAAATCAGCAATGTTAAAGGAACTAACAGCAGAGGTAGACTTCTAAACATAATGAGGGGGGCCCTTTATAGAAAATAAATTCAAAAGTTGCCACCATAGAGATATGTGCAAAGTAAATATCAAGGACAGAACTGCTCTCTTCTCCCATTACACAAGTCAGGAACTAGTTCATAGATTAAGTGCTTTTAGACGAGGTCTTGAAGAATCACTAGATGCTGACTTACAAAGCAGAGCAGTTAGAACAGGGGCTGTAGAATCAGACTGGGTTTAGAATGATACTCTGCCACTGGCTGGCACTATGACCTTGGGTAAGTTAATTAACTTCCCATTTTCCATTTAATGATCTCATACATAAAATGGCCTTTTAAGAATTAAACAAGATGAAACTATCTGTGTGGCTGTATATCAATACACCCACACACAGCACAATGCTTAGCACTGTGCTTTTCAGAGAGAAATCCTCAGTGTAGATATTAGCATTAAGGTTACTTTTGATAGAGAAGTGGCAAGAGTGGTTTGAGCAGAACGCTCCAGATAGAGAAAACACTAAGTTTAGGAGCATGGCAAAGCATAGCATATTCTCAGAATTAACAAACTAAAATCTGATTAGGGCATTGAGTGTTCTGTGTCAGGATGCATGGTAGAAAGTCTAATAGATTGTTAAGGAGATGAGGTTGAAGAGAGGAAAAGATCATTGAAAGTGAAGGACTGTGAATGCCATGTGAAAGAATCCTGCCAGGGGTATCTGACCTTTTGCTATCTTTGTGCCACACTGGAAGAAGAAGAGTTGTCCTGGGCCACACATTAAATACGCTGTAACATGTAATCACAAAAATAAATCTCATAATATTTTAAGTAAATTTACAGTATTGTGTTGGGCCACATTCATGGCCATCTGGGGCTGCATGCAGCCCATGGGCTATAGATTGGACAGCCCCGCATGGGATGGTGTAGTCACTTGACAATAGAAAGAGTCAGTTTAATGTCCTAAGAAGATCCAGTAGAATATAAGAAGATGCATAAATACAAAGGGCATATCTGGTTTGGCACTTCCTGCAGGGACCTAGTTGAGTGGCTTTCTCAGTGTAGATGCTCTACACAAACTTGCAAAAAGAGCCAGTGAGTGAATGGCAGCGGCATCTAGAAGGCAAATAACAAAACCTGCTATAGCAGTTGAGGTGAATACCAAGCATTTGACCTATGTCAGTGGCAACAGTGATATTGTAAGATAGAAAACTAGGAGGAAGAACTATTAGGATTTGATCCCTCACTGCCTATGGGTAGTGAGAAGGACAACAACCTCATGTGTGGATCTGTAGGCAGAATCCCAAGGCAACAAGATTTATAGTGAATAAACTCTGTTTTTAATTTAATCTTTATTGTACTTTTCCCATTACCATTTAGTCTCCTTATATTTCCCCCAGAAATCACCACACTGTTGTCCATGTTCACAAGTCCTTTTTATAAACTCTTTTTTGATTGTCCAGATATTAGTAGAATGTTTTACCACATGGGTGCATAATACTGTTGAGGGGATCAAATGAGATCACAGATTTGCAAACATTTTGTACGTTGTGAAGCAACTGTGTAATGGTAAAAGATGTTTATTTATTCACAGATGGTTTGATTGCCTGGCATAATTCTAGGTGCTGGGGACAGAGCATTCATCAGACAACTCACTGTTCACAGAGTTTGCATTCTGTTCGGACAAGGGCTGCCTTGACTTCACGTCGGCCCAGAATCACACCTGCCCCTCCACTCGGTAGGAGCTATCATGAACTGAACCTTTTTATTATGCACACAGCGTTCTAGATGAAATTTTTATTTAATTCTGGGAGAACCCTTGAGATAAGTATATAATAGCCATTTTGAAGATGAGAAAACTGAGACTGCCAGTGTCTAAGTAGCATGTCAAGGTTCACAGTGCTACAAAGTAGTAAAGCTAAGATTTGAAATGGTGTGAGGAGGAGAATATAATAGACTTTTGGGGGGATAAAAGGCATGAAAACCCTGTTTAGGTTGAAAATAAATACTAAATATTACAAATATATATTTGGAAACTAAAATAAAGTGATTTTATTTCATGATATAAGCTACACCCACTCTCCCTGGCAATCACAGTGTGGTAATTGCCGGGGGGAGTGGAGAGTAAGGGGGCTAAATGGCAATGGAAAAAAAACACAATCAAAATAAATAAAATAAGAAAATAAAAATTCAACTAACTCCTCATGGTCATGGGTTCCAAAGACTAGGGAACTCTTTCCTAGATAAGAGATTGACAGGGGTTTTTGTAAGGACCTTTCCTGCTTAAGAACCTCAGCCACTTACATTTTCAACCTAAACCTATTAAGAACAACGTCTCAAGAACCCCATGAAGTTAAATACCCTTGTTAAAAGTGATCACATATATTTCAGTTAAATAATAGCTGTGGGAGAGGGCAATTAGCAGATGCGGTCAGGAGAGAAAAAGATGTTTTTAGATGAGATTGGAAATGAGATGGAGAGTCAATGAGGCAGAAATATACAAGGCTCTTTTTTCCCCCTGAAGTTTCCTGAATTCTGTTTCTAATGGTACCTTAAGATGTGGAGGGCTCTGACTGGAAAAGGCACATTATCATCAAGGAAGTTCAAGGAGACCGACACCCAGTCTAACCCCGAGAGCTCTTTCTGCCCAGTTCTTTCTGGATAGCAGTGTTCTTGCTCCATCTTCGTTGCATGTGTCTCTCACTGTACCTGCGCAGGGGGCAGGCAGTAGGTTCTGTTAATTCATCCAGAGGGAAGAAGGCACAAGTAGGCTTCCCAGGCCCAGAAGGAATGTCATCAACCCGGGGACAGTAAACAATGCACTCAGCTCCGATTCTAGCCCCCAGTTCCTGCGAGTGTGCTGCAAGTCACTCCACTAGTTTGCCGTCATTTTGGATCTGGGCATTTTGTGGTCTGGGGACCTGGCTGCAGAAAAGCAAATATCCATCTGTGGTCCTTCCCAGTATATGTTGTAACTTTATTTAAGAAAGGCCATGGAAGATAGTAAAAATCGCCATGGGTCAGTGAGGGAAAAAGAAAATGGCTGGGTGGTCACGTGAACTGGGTTCAAATTCTGGCCCTACATTTACTAACCCTTGTCCATCTCATCCATCACCGTCTTCAGTGAGCCAAGAATACCTCGTGGCAATTCATAAATATTCATTAGATAATGAACGTGTGACCTTGAACAACTCTCTCTCTTGCTCTCCTTTTCACACTCCCTTTCTCTCTGTCTCTCTCTCCTCATGGCAAAAGTTCATTACTATTATAATTTAAAGCATTGGATGAAATAACATGTAAAATCCTGACCCAGCTCATGATCCACAATAAATATTTTAAAAAGCCCATTTCCCTTCCTCTCATAATTAGAAAAGTTTTAGTCCCAGTGATACTATGCACTGGCCCTACCCTCGACCAAATCAATCACCATCTCCGAGACTTGATTTTCTTTCTTATTGCTACAAACTAAGGATAAAGACATTTCTTCCACTTCTCAGAGTTGCTGTGAAGATTACAAGAGTTTATGGAATCGGATACATTTGGTAAACAGTAAAAGGCTGTTGAAATATTTATTATCATTATCCCTATCATGATTTTATAGATTTGGGTCACATTTTCTCACTGGAAACTTATCTTCCTTGGTTTGTTGGGACTATCTTCTGTGGCCATGGCAATCTTAGAGTCATTATAAGAACATTCCACTATGTTTTCATTAACTAAGTCTACCTCTAGGAAGCTGGATGCTTTCTAGTGCATATAATTGCACGTAGCAAAAGGTCCTGAAGGAATCTATGTGGCCTCGAGGAACATTATTAATTGAGGTCCCTTCTAGTGATGTAATTTTGGAAGCAATTTTCCATGAAATTGCTGAATGTGTGTATCTATATAAATTTGAGCCCATTTGGTGCACAATTTCCATTTAGTTCAATGATCACACTCACGCTATTTTTCAATAGATATTCTCATTTAAGAGGAAGGGATACGTTTATCTACTACACGTGTCTGGAAAACACTTCAAACTGGATTGTCAACTAAACGTTTCAATAAGGATTTCCATATTTTTTTTTCTATTCACCTTCACTGATACACCACCAGAAGACTTTCATAATTGAGTAAGGAAAAGGTCTGGGTTACTGAGTTGTCTTCTGTTAGAGCTGAAACATAAGGCAACAAAAAGAATTGCATTTCACCCAGTTTTGTGGCCTGACAGACTAACAAAGCAAGCAGTTTGGAAGATGAATTTTGGGACCAGGTAGACCCAGTTTTTGAATTCTGGGTCTTCCCTACACAGCAGATTGCAACTGAGCTTTAGTTTTTCATCCTTAACGAGGAGCATAGTAATATCAATCTTGAAAGGTCTTGTGGGGTTATTGTCAGAATAAAAGAGAAACTAAAAATGTAGGTAAAGTTCTAAGCACAGTGCCTGGCATAAAATACACTCATTAAAGGATTGACATATATGACATCCTCATCAGATATTGATGCCGAATTGACCCAAAATAAAATGTGTGCGTGTGTGTGTATGTGTAATGTGAAGTGCAAATAGGCCCAAATGAATCCAAAGCTACACAATTATGAAGCAGTACCGCAGGAAGCAGAATGAGCTTCAAGGGACTTCAGAGACGAGTCTGGCCCATCTCCTGTATTTCAAGTGAGGAAATTGAAGTACAGAGATGATAAGCGACATGCCAAAGCCAGTGGTTGTAACGAGACTAGACTACTAAACAGTCTTAAAATCTCATGCAGAGCCTTGGCTGGTATAGCTCAGTGGATTGAGCATGGAGTACAAACCAAAGGGTCGCTGGTTTGATTCCCAGTCAGGGCACATGCCTGGGTTGCAGGCCAGGTCCCCAGTGGGGGCCACGTGAGAGGCAACCACACATTGATATTTCTCTCTCTTTTTCTCCCTCCCTTCCCCTCTCTAAAAATAAATAAATAAATAAATAAATAAATAAATAATCTCATGCAGTATCATCTCATTTAACACCCCTTCTCCCAGAGTTCCACTTGTCTGCCTTCCACTTATTCTCACTCCAAACACAGAGGCCAGTGGACTGCTGTTTTAGAAATAAAGCCCCTTCTGTTTTTTTTGTTTGTTTCTATTTTTCCCCTCAAGACAGGAAGAAAATGTTAGAATATTTTTTATGTTTTCCACTTTCAGAAAATCAAAACACCACTGTGTTTTCATCCTTTGCGTGTGTGTCCACATGTGCACATACATGCACAGTGTTCTGGTCCCCTCCCCGTGATACTAGTGTAGGACATCAGCAGCCACCAGCAGGTCATCATGTCCCCCCATTATCCTCAGATTTATCAGTGTCAGTGATGATCATGGTGGATGCTGAGGTCCTATAAGTACCTGGTGTTCATAGTTGCTTTACTACCCAACCCTACAGGCAGCCAGGTTCTCTGGTCTTAGTCAACAATTGGTGTGACCATGGTGTTATTGATTCCCACACATCGTTCTTTCTTACATCCCTCACACTCTCATAGGGCCACTGTACAGCTTCACTGGTGCCTCCCTTCTTCAGATGCTTCCACATTAAACGGATCTACCTGCTATATCTTTTCCTCATCCTTCAGAGATGCAGAGGTCATTTCATACTTTTCAAAGGGCTCCCTCTGACTTCACTGTAACCTAAGTTATTATTCTATCCACTCATCCCCTCTTCGGGGTAACTTTTCCAACAAAGAATATAGCAAGTTGCCTGCACATTCTCCGCTGTGACTTCCTCTAACGCCCCAAGGCGTGGCCTACGATGCTGATCTCTCTCCGAGACAGCAGTAGTTCCCCACTCGTGATTGCTTTTGTATCCTTTATTTATTTTGTCTTTTAGAACATGTGGCACTGTTTACCAACCTAGGCCCATGGCTCTACAAATTTGAGCCTTATATGAGAAAAAGGTGTCCATGAAGGAGAAAAGTAGAATGAGAATTTCCTGGAATGACTTACCAAGAAGAAGCCTAACAGAAAAAAGTCTGCTTCTGTAGCACTGCATACTGGTAACATGATCCTTTAACTTAAATGTGAGCACTCCAGTTTCATAGCCACTCTCTGGTATCTGGGATTATCCCACAAAATGTGGTGATTTTTCACCCCAGGGTTTCATTTCCTTCCAGCCTTCTTGACACTCAGTTTGAAATCAGAGACTCTTGTTCTACATTAGAAACACACACTGATGGCTAAATCTGATCTTCTCTGTTTGGGTTTTATTTGCTCGTTTACCCTATTTTGCTGTGTATGATGTGCACCCACGTTTTTGGCCCAAACTTTCAGGAAAAAAACTTTCATTTTAATTTTTTAATTCAATGTTTTATTTATTTATATTTAGAAATAAAACTGATTATTGTATCCCAGGGTATTATCTTGCACGCAGATACTGTTATTGCTTTTTATAGTTATACTTTTAACACAGAAGCATAAATAAAAGAATTAAAAACATTTATATAGACACAGAATTAGTACTACCCATGTATAATGCACATCCTTATTTTTCCCTCAAAAATTTGGGCAAAAGAGTGCACTTTATACACAGCAAAATACGGGCAATGCCATTTTATGTTTTACCTTATATAATGTATATTTTTAAAAATCATTTTCTCCAGTTGCCTTTTGTTGACAAACGATGCCAGCAGCTGGACTTTGCTGCCTTGTTTGGGTTCGCACACCTGGGTTCTGAACCGCATCACACGGCCTTGTCCAAACCACGTTAGTGCCTGGAGTTCTAAAATGGCCCTGACATACGGTCAAATCACTGCTTTTCAAAGTTCCTAAACAACAGAGTCATTTTTTTGTAACTAGAATGTTTGTTCATTATACTGAGATTTTACCAACCAACCTTTTTACTTCTCATTTTATTTCTTTTATCAGAGAATACGGTCAGTTTAAGGTACAATTATATGGGATTTGCTGAAACTATATTTGGACCTTAACTGTCTATATTGTTAGGTGAAAACAAAGTTCATAAATGTTTCACCTTCTTGATGTATTGTTAGATTTGTTAATATGAGACATTCTCTTTTCTCCCCTTTTAGCATTACATTTTTATATATCTGGTATAAACACTTCTATTCAATTTTGGGGGTTTATATGTCCTGCTTATGTTTTTCCTTGTTATTTTAAGAGAACTATTTCTTGTAAGTAGCACATTATTGGTTCTTCTTCTTATTATTATTATTTTCTTCTTTAGCCACTTCTGTATTTAATTCTCCCTTTTCTGCTTCTGTTAAATTGACAATGTATTCTTTTTATTTTTTCCTCTTTTAGTTTGGAAGTTACATATTGTGTTTCTATTGTTTTAATGGTTTTCCTAAATTTTTGCTAGGCATTTTATTCTTTTCTTAGCTACATTCAAGGTTAATCAGCATCTATAGCTCCCATGTATTCAAGACACAAAATGTAATTGTCCCCTTGTCTCCAACTCCTACCACTTGGTTGGTAACATTGGAATATTAACTCCAGATTGTTATACAAAATATGTAAATACATATATTTTCACACTTAATCCAGACACCAATGTGTTATTTTCTTTACTCATATCACCTGGCATTATTTCCTTCTGTTTTCGATATTCTTTAAGTACATGTTTTAACGATTCTTTAGAAATATTTTTGCTAGTGATTTCCTAAGTCTTCCCTCTATAAACATTATTTCCTCTCAGATTCAAATTATAATTTAGTTGTATATACAATTCTTATTTTAAATATATTTTGTACCACATTCCCATGTTCTGACTACCACACCTGTGTATCCATACTCCGTGCTATTTAACTTCTCTTTTACACATTGTATCTCCTTCCACCTTTCTGGTGCTGCGGCAGCTTTGGTTTCTCAGGAATCACATGTTGTGCTGGAATCAGGAGTACAACTATTTACTGATACCAAAAGGGAGTGGCAGGACTGGGTTGAGGAGAGCTGTCCGAATACTATAATTACCTGAATTCCCTACCAGCTCAAATGAGAACTCCAGAACAAAGATGGCTTATTAGAAGAGTCCCACCTCATATATTTTGCTAGTTTATTGGCTGGAGGCTGCCCTGAAAATAGTATGACCTTGACTTCTTAAAAGCCAAGGTAGCCACTGATGAAGCCAACAGCTGAAGACTGTCAGGCAAGTACACCCCAGCAGCTGGGCTTTGAGTCCTTTCTCAAAGAGGGTATAGGGGTGCATCTCGTGGGGCAGAGATACCATTCCAGGAGATTTCTACAGCTTGGTCTTTCAGGTCACCGATTTCTCCTTGACTCTGTCTATTCTACTGTTGAGTCCCTCTCTTCTGTTGTTCCTATTATTATTTCCATCATATAATGATTCCAGTTTCAATACTAAGATTTCCTTCTTTTACATAGTCTCTTGGTTTTGCATCATGAAATCTCCACCTTCCTTTTTCATTGGAATGTTAGGTATGCTTATTATAATTCTTCCTACTTTTTTATTAGCTCTGTTTTTTCTTTTTTTATTGTTTTCCCATCTTAGGGCTAGTGTTCACATATCTTATCATTCTTGCCTATAAGCTTATGTTTACAGTTGAGTGTAACTTCAGGCCAACAGCAGACTCTTCTAAGGGTAAAATCATCTACTAAGGTCTTTTTCTGGCTAGTCCCAGTAAGATTAAGAAATAGGTGAAATGTGGCAGCAGGAGAAGGGCCTCTGCCACTGATCTCTCCAGAAGGTTCTGCCTTGTCGCCCACCTGGAAAAAATGGTCCCCCTGATCATTACCACTTGTTCTAAAGGCCTGGAGTGAGGAGGGTTCACGGAGCCTGGTGACTCCTCAACCCATATCAATTCCCTTCTCCCCAGTGTGTACTTGGCATTCACAACCAAGGGTTGAAATGCCCATTGTGCTGCCCCTGTACCTGCTAGTGCAATCCATAGTTGCCAACGAGTCTCTAGAGCTTCTGCTTCCTGTGGCCAAACCCCACCTCCTCTGAGCCTTTTTTGCATCGCCCCCACCCCCCAGCCTCTATTTGGACTGTGCCTCTGTACTCACCCAATTAAAGAACTAGTTTGTATTCTTTCAGGTGTTAGATATAGATCATGGAGATAATGGAAAGAACTTCAAACACTATGATAACTAGAAGCCTCACCTTAATTAAATGTTAATTTTCCCCCAATTAAAAGAAAACATGAGGCTGCTTTCATTGACCTAAAAGATGTGGGTCTGAAGCTTTTATCTCCACGGGCTCCTTTGCTTCTCTCCTAGTGCTCCATGGAACACCACGTGTAAAATCATTGTAGTGGGTAATCTTCAGACGCACTTCCACTCATGTGCTTTGTGATCCCACGGTCCAGGACTCACTGTATTATTTGTAAGAACTTTGAAGCCTCAAAAGGCAGTGTGACTAGAATTCTCCCCTTTTCCCTTCTAGTCCACAGACATACACCATTATAAAGCTGGGAAATCCCGTGGGCCATTTCCTGGGTCTAATGTTAAAGACTATACCTTCACTTCCCTTTAACACTTTGGACCTCTTTCTCCACATCTGTCAGGGAACATCTCTCCATTTTCCACATTCCATCAATCCCTCTCCCATTTCATTTCATTATTGATTATCTCCGTGATGATAATTGCTGATAGACTGAGAGGAATGCAGACAGAAACAAATTATAAATACCAATTGTCCAGATCAGGAAAACTATTTTACAAGTGGCGAGACACTTGTGAGACGCTTGGTAAATTTTTTTCTCATTTTTGATAAAAGTTATTGAGTTAAATTTTGTTCTTTTTTTTTAGTAACTTTTTCACACGTTTTAGTTTTGAAAGTTGAGTTCAAGAAAAGGACTCTGGATGAGTGGCTCTGTTAAATGTCTCTGGTTAAATAAAATGTTCCTGTGGTGTTCAAGGAAAAAAAAAGTGAGAAAGAGTCATGAAGTTTCTTGGAAAGAAGAGTGTGAGTGTCATTAACATTCCCCACACAACGTGGAGTGACACGAGACACATCTCTTCCAGATGTTCAGTGAAACTTACAACATATGCAGACAGAAAGAAGTCTGGCCAAAATAATATTCTGTAAAGGGGCTGATTGCCTGATTTTGCCCACTATGAGCACCTACATTTTGGCAATTATAATTAAGTGGAATTTACTGCAATGAAATACCAGTCTATGAAGGCATTTTCCAATCTGTGTTCTGCAGAGCACTTGTTTTACGAGATGTGCTATGAAAAAAGACCCACTAGTCGAATAAAAAAATTGGGTAATACTTTTTATATTCAATCTTTCTTTGGGAAATTTAACATGCATATTATGATATTCAGCAGTTTAATTATATTAGTCTGGCATTTCTCAAAACCATAGCACCCTTTTTGTTATCTTTGTAAGTTTATCTTTGTAAGCTTATCTTTGTAAGGTTATTTGATATCTGTTGATGTAGACAGGTGGTGTAGCCTACTGGTTAATAGCATGAGCCATAAAAAGAAGGACCCAATTTCCAATTCTTATTCTTCCACTTGTAAGGTAACATCTTTCAACGCACTTTCCTTATCTGTAAAAGGAAAACAATAACAGTTACCTTCACAGAAGTGTTAGGTTCACATATACTAATGCATCTAAGAAATGAGCTCCATACCAGATCTGTACAGAAGGCTTAGAAAAAAATAGCTGAATGAAATAAGCAGTGATTATCATGATGAAATTAGTAGTAATCATGGAAATTTTATTTTTTAAATAATTTTTAAAGATTTATTAATTTTTATTTTTAGAGAGCAGTGAGGGGAGGGAGAAAGAGATAGAGAAAAACATCAATGTGTGGTTGCCTCTTGCACGCCCCCAAATGGGGACTTGGCCTGCAACCCAGGCATGTGCGCTGACTGGGAATCAAACTGGGGACCCTTTGGTTCACAGGCCAGTGCTCAATCCACTGAGCCACACCAGCCAGGGCTAACAATGGAAACTTTTTTAAAAAGAAAGGCCTGGAGTGGTAAACTCATGAATGTTCTAATCTTCCTGGATTTGGTCCTTGAAACAGTAGAGTGAGGGCAGAGATTCTGAAAAGGTTTGCTTGGGCAGGGAGATGGTGAGTGGGTGGAGAGAGAGAGAGAGAGAAAGGGGGAGGAGGAAGGGAAAGAGAGAGTCTCTCTTCCCCAGAGGGGGAGTTTGTTTTCATTATTTCCCCTTCAGTGGAGCACTCTCTGCACCCAGTTTGCTTCCCATACGACACTCCACAATGCTTTCTGTTTTCTCTCTGCTACTTACCCTTGTATTTACCCTGACAATTAAGTTGCTTTCTATAATCCCCATGTCCATCTTGTCCTACTGTTTCTATGTCAGTGAGGAACTCTCTGTGTTCTTCATCACAACCACTGTTTCGTGTAGCTGAGGCTGTCTCGGATGAGTCTGGAGAGAGACACATTCTTGCCGTAAGTCAAACCTTGGTTTACATTTGAATTGAGAGTTTCTAACAGCTGTGTTTTAGCAGAACAGCTGACCCTAGTAGGAGTTGGTAGGTTTGAATTTTCCTGTTAGTTTCTGTTCTTTACTACTAGATTAGGTAAAAATAAAACAAAGCAAAGACACACATCATCAAATCCATTTGGCAGCTGGTCTTATAACTCCAACGTGGGTGCTCAGAATTTCAACGTTAAATCTGAGTAAAGCATTAATCATGATTCAGAATTCAAGGAAAGACACATAAAGTAGTATAATGATTAAGCACATGAGTTTTGATATTGGTGTTAAAGCCTAAAATTTGCTCATATTTGTTTTTTAAATTTAATTTTATTTTGTAATTTAATCTGTGTTGTATTTTTTTCTAAACCTGCTTATATTTGGATAATTCACTTGGCCTCTATAGGCCTTGCTTTTCTTATCTATAAAATGAAAAAGGAAAGGTGCTAAATTATGAAGATTATTGTTAAGATTAAATAAAATAATGCAGGATATTTGCTATTCTGTTGGCTTAGGAGACTTAGTTTTCAGGAAAGTATGAAATTTGACAGAGTTTAGTAGTCTTTGCATGAGTCACTTTGCTATCCTAGAATGGGAAATTTTACTAACCATTGAGTTTGTCCATCCCGATGTTAATTCACCTTCTGTCCATTACAGAGGTGACAGAACAGGTTATAAACAAAAAGATGTTTTGTTCCAAAGTCAGAAACATGAAAACAAAAGACCAAGTCTTACCTGATCTAAGACACATCTTACCATTTCAGAGTTTATTAGCACGTGGGCATTTGTTTCTGTGAAGTTATAGACACCTTCTAACAGCAAAAAAATTGCACTGTTCTGTTAAACGGATAATTCAGAGCAGTTCTACAAGAATGTATGCAATGAGTAGTGCTTGCTCTGATCTAGATCTCCTTGGCCCTGGTTATCTTCAAGCACGTGGGAGAAACTGAGACAGCACCACAAAGCCTGGTTCATAGCTTATAGATAAGGAGCCCAGGTCATGTTCAAGTCTCTCTTTGGCTGGTCTGAACTATTGTTCTGCCACTGTGACAAGGATTTGCTATCCAATTACTATAGTAACATTTATTTTTATCTACCTGCTAATTTCCATTGTATTTGAGTGATGTTTTATGGTTTAATTCACTTTTTATGTCTTTATTTAAAAATATTTTATAGTTTACAATGTCATATGGCTCTATTAATTGAAATGGTAGTGATATCAGCTGTTCCCGTCATCTGTTGTCTTTTGCTCATTCTGGATCATTTTCCCTCATGTTTTGTGATTTGTGGTTTTAAGCTCCTCTTCCCATACAGCCTGAGTTGAGAGCACATCTCTCTAGGGAGGAAATGTGTTAAAATTTTCCAGGTGCCCAAAAAAAGACCATTGACCTGGGGTCATTGGTATGTTCATAGCAAAGCTAATTAGCTCACAAATCATAAAGATACATAACTAAAAATGAAATAGGGTTATGATTTTGATTTCACAGATTCTTCAAGGATTTTTTTTCACCCAGAGACTAGAGACAGAGGGGCAAGTTTTTAAACTTTACATGTTTTCATACAGCATGAATTTATGCTATGTGAACAATGGTTGTATATACTCCCTTCTTTCCATGAGGTAGTCCCGCTTTAATGGGTCCTGGAAAGGATTCTCATCTTGCCTCCTGATGAGCTCAAGGTCATCTATCTAAATGTTTGTTAAACTTTCCGGTCTCTAGTTTAGGGACCACCCTCACTCCCAGGGATAGTGTTAGCTCATGCATTTCTACCCTCAGTTGTAGATCCTTCCTAATTCGTGGCAATGGGAAATTTGTCTTTTGTTCTGACAAGCTGGGATGTGCCGTTAGAAGACAGGCTGCATTATTTTGTTGATAATATCTAAGCATTTATTGCTTTTGGTTTCTATTGTTGACCATGTTGCCCCAACCCATAGTCAAGCTGGGTTGTTTCATCCTACAGTCCTTCACTGATTCTGGGGAATGAGCGGCACTGTCGGTGTCCAGTATGTTGGCTCTCAGTCGCACCCCCGCTTCCAGCAGAGCTGCTTTGCTTCTATCTGTTTACACTGGGATTATGAATGAGAATTAGTTGCATATATGGGCTTAATAGCATTTTGAATCCTGCATTATATTTTTTAATAGAAAACTTGGAGGTATGGTGTGAAGAACATGAATTGTATTGTCCAATGGCATGAACATCTAACAAATTCCAAACCACAACAATCATTCTATGAGCAAACATACACTCTCTTTATGGTCCTGGACCAAAATCCACCTCCCAACTTGCGACATAGTTGAGGCAATCACACTTCCCCGGGGAGTAAACTGCTCCAGGAATAAGTTGAGCAAGGCCAGAGGCCCATTAACTCTGGTGAACTAGGAAAAGTTCCTTCATTACTGCTGGCAGCAGCGGGGACCTTATGTCTGGAGGAGTCAATAATGCATTATGTTACTTAAGCTGTAGAAAGATTTTATTGATTATGTCTTTTCAAAACCTATTTTCAAGGGACTTAATGCCAGGGAGGCAAGAACTCCTCCAGCCCTTAAGAGGCCCCAAATAAGATGGACTATTGGCTGCAGGGGCCCTGTCCTAGATAAAGCATAGCGAGGGGAACAGAACAAGCACAGGGGGGTGAAAAAGTGTGGTAAAATAAGAGAAGGTAAAAGTAGTGAGAGGAAGCAGACGGCTGCAGAAGAGAGAACAGAAAAAGATGTTAACATGGACAAATCTTCAGATGTTAGATGTGAGATGCTGCATGTCTTAGAGTCAGAGACGTGCTGGATCTGGTGAAACAGCTTGCACCAACTACCTTATAGATGTAAATACTTCTCATATACGACAAGTCGGATGAATACCAGCCTAACTCTAGCGAACCTCCCTGCTGCTATCTATGGTTTCACTGGATTGGCCTTCACTCTGTCCCTACCCTAAACAAAGGTCTTTATGACATTGAGTCATTGGACATGCTATCATTTCTGTCAGTGGCATTTCTCCACTTGAACTTCATTTTGTTTCAAATGCTACCTGCTCAGGATTGCTGTTCCTGCTCTTCAAAACATACCCCCATGCAAAGCTTAAAGAAATTCCCCTCCAACGTGCTTTCTCAGCACTCAGAACCCTCAGAACCTTCCCTTTAACACACTTATCACAACTGTAATGGTATCGTTACTTTTGTCATCTTAAAAAATATATACTTCTTTCCTTACCAGAACAGATAGTCCATGAAGACTAGGACAGTCTATTTTCAGTACCTAGGGTAGTTCCTAGTGCTCAACAATTCATTTTTTCCTGGGGAAATAACTAAAAAGATGAAAAAGTAGAAAACAAGGTTTTAAAGAGTTAAATACAATTAGTCTTAACTCAAGTAATAAAATGCTTAATGGAGTCCACTGTGAATCCTCCAAAAGACAACCAGAAGCATCAAGAAAAGCTAAGTTTATTATTAGATTTACTGCAGGTCTCAGTAGTGTTTCCCAATATATATATAAGGTTGTATTGGGTGAATTTAAGGTAAGTGTTGCAAAATGGAAATTAGTTGGGATTGGGCAGAGGTTGTG
The DNA here is from genome assembly GCF_019186645.2 of Phyllostomus hastatus. Classification (NCBI taxonomy): domain Eukaryota; kingdom Metazoa; phylum Chordata; class Mammalia; order Chiroptera; family Phyllostomidae; genus Phyllostomus; species Phyllostomus hastatus. The sequence continues at coordinate 64,037,418 of NW_025333857.1, read as the reverse complement.
ACATCATTGTTTCATATTGATGGGCCTAGTGAGGTGAGGGTCTTCCAGTAACTCTTGATGGTTAGGGTATTAATCTTGATAAGTAAGCTGTTAGTTGGTTCCAAGCCTTATCTTCTAGGAGCAGGTATTTCCTAGAGCAGTTAAATTGTGTTTATTATCAGCATTATTTGGCAAAGAAAACAGGTATGTATGCATTCACCTAGAGTAGTTTAGCCCAGAAAGATGAAAGTATGCCTGCTCCCAGTACTGTCAAACATCGAGACAAGGAATTATTTTGGTTTGAATTCTTAGTCCCCCCCACCATTTTGGTTATAGTTTGGTCTGAGTTTTCTGAGCTTTAGGATAAAACATAATTTTCTTTTTTTAAAAGATTTTATTTACTTATAGAGAGAGGGGTAGGGAGGGAGAAAGACGGGCAGAAATAGCGATGTGAGCAAGAAACATTGTTCTGTTGCTTTTTGAGTGCACCCCAACTGGGGGCTAAATCCATAACCCAGGCATGTGCCCTGACTGGGAATCGAACCAGCAACCTTTTGCTGTACAGGATGATGCCCAACCAACTGATCCACATCAGCCGAGGCAGATAGGCCATAATTTTCTGGAGACTTGATTGATCCAAATTTCCACTACTGATTGATTGTTGTGCTATCATAGATGGTTTCCAACATCAAATAGTAGATATTATTCTTCTTTTGCTGGAAGATTGTCAGATCATTTGGTGGGTCACTGGCTTCATTTGGGTGCTTTAACACAAATGCAGAGAGAAGAATTATAATTAACTTGTGCAGCCCACTTTTAAGCCAGAGCCAAGGGGTTCAAATTAAATGAAGAGAATAGATCCCATCCCCAATACAAAGAGCCCACAGAACCACCTATGGAAATATTGGACATATAATCTAATTTCATGATTTCTTTTTTCATGCTCAGTCTACAGAGATTATTTGCTCTTTCCAACCCCGCTTCCAAAAATAAAACTACAAATACTCCCACTATTTTAGTTCACATTGCCTGATAGTCCATATTTAAATTTAGTCCTTTAAGACTTGAGGATTACCGTGAAAAATAAGGAAAAGGAAGTCCGCCTTTTGAGAACCTAGTATGTGCTATCATAGCAACCCCGTGAGTACTGACAATAACATTCGAGGTGTAGGAAAGGGAAGAAGTTTCCTAGGAATGTGACAAGTAGTAAATATTGAATCCTGGAATTGCATCAGAGTCCCTGAAATTTCAGGGACTGTGTACATCCCTCTATACCCTGCAATCCCCCTTTGAGGAATAACACAGAATGAAATTATGAGTTAATTCTAGACATATTTTCTAATAATAGAGTTACAATCATATACCTCTCACTTGATATTTAAACTATTTTTGGAAAGCTAAACGGGTGGTTGGGTTTTTCCTAGAGACAATGGGCAGCCACAAGCGGGACTACGTGGAGACCCACAGGATTAGTTTTGCTCTTATTATAACCTTGTGTGAGATGATGGCAAACAAGGCAGGAATCACCGAGATCCCTGTTTATAACTACAGAGGGTTAAAAACAAACCTCTCCTTAGAGATAAGGATATATGAATACAGATCCACTGTCAGATGGGAAGGGCTATTGTTTTCCAACTTTAAGAAGGATGCATAATTTAGGCCAAGATAATCACCAGTGATGCATACAGCAGAGATTAATTTGCAAATTTAATATCAAAAGATTGGAGGACTTGCTTATGAAGCCACAGCTTCTAAATTATATTGAGGCATTGGTTAGTAACAAGTGCTCAGGAGCCTCAATGTGCAGAAGAATATTAAAAGAGACCACATGTCCCCTAATTAAAATCACAGCAAAATGTGTAATGATTGCAGATATGATATTAGCAAAGGGTAGGGGGACCACTGGCGAGCAGTGCCAAGTAAGCCAACTGGGGCTGGAAACCATGGGGAGAGGCCTTTCTCCAAATTGCTGTGAAATCCCTAGAAATTAGCAAGAGGCAAGGGGAAAGCTAATGTTCATTGCTGGCATTACAGGAAATGAAAATATTGCTCTATCACACAGGATTTGGACAAAGGTTTGGTCTGTGGGTTCAGCACAAAGTGGCAACTGGGAGCAATTAAGAACTGAGCCTGAGCTTGCAAGTGACTCACACCCAACGATAAAATCAGATGTTTCCAAGCACTTGATGCTTTAGAAAATTTTGGTTGGTTGATTGTATGGTCTTTGTCTGCTTGTTTGCTTTGTGGTTTGAGTTTTCTTTTTTTTTAGAGGGAGCAGCAGAGGTGAAGAGGACAAAGCCAGAAAAATGGAAAGCTTCCCTTCATTCCTAAGAGAACAGTATCAGAGAAATTTGAGAGGACTGGCAGACCAAGCATATAGAAATCTTTCCAAGAAACTTGCCATGAAAAAAATGTGCCATTAAGCATGAGTCCAGCATTTTAGAGGCATGGATTTCTAGAGCAGTGGAGTGTATTTATAATGAAGGCAGAGTGTGAGCTTTTATTTTTAACTTAAAAATATTTTATTTATTTATTTTTAGAGAGGAGAAGGGAGGGAGAAAGAGAGGGAGAGAAACATCAACGTGTTGTTGCTTTTCACATGTCCCCCACTGGGGACCTGGCATGCAACTCAGGCATGAGCCCTGACTGGGAATCAACCCAGCAACACTTTGATTTGCAGGCCAGTGCTCAATCCACTGAGCCGCACAGCCAAGGCCAGCTTTTTTGATAGTTTCTCTTCAGACTGGAGAATGTTGGTTGGAATTAGCGTGAACCACACTGACTACTGAGATGATAGGAAGGTGAGTAAGACAAGCATTTCTTTCTTCATCAGCTCCTCCCTGTTTAATAATCCTCCTAAGCAAATCTGACTCCTCTGCGGGTTGTACTTCTTGGGTCCTAACCAAAAAAATAGAGCAAGAGCCATACCAAGACCAATTTGAAAGCAGGGGACGTTCGTAGGTATTGCACATAAGCTTCCATCTCCCATTCGAGGCCCACAGCATACACCTTTACTCCATCACAGCGCTCTTCCGCACCGACTCCGGAAGCATGCTCAGAATCCTTCTCAACAGAGGGCTCCAAATGTCACTATCAGTCTTCAGAAATGGCCTGCAAGGCGCCAGCCACGTGCTAGAGAAATCCTGAAAAGTTAGAAGATTCCAAAATTCTTCTCATCAACAGGAAAGAAACGTAATGACGGTGTGGTGTAGGTGAAAGGGTATTGATTGACTTTCAGAAATCGGGGCTTCTGTTTCCTTTCCTGTGGTCTGGACAAGTAACATACCTCAACAAGTAACATACAAAACAACTAATCCTTAGTTGTTTTGATGATAAAAGTGAAGTATTTGTGCACCAGTAATACTTTGCAAGTGATGGTAATGACAAAAGGCAGTAGCTGACAAATGTTTGAGATGCAGTGTAATAATCACTACATCTTAGTTGTTGGACTCTCACAGCTGCAGCAGAGTGGCTGGCGGAAGAACTGTTCCAAACTTCTGTTAACCTGCTTTACACCCCATTCCCTTCTTCCATTGTCCTCACACTTGAAAGGCCATCGGCATTACCTATGGGGCTTTTTAAAATGCAGATGACTGGGACCTGTACCCAGAGTTCCTAATTTAGTAGGACAGAGAGGGTGTGGCCTAAGGATGTACAGTTCTAGCAAGTTCCTTGATGATGTTGGTGATCCAGATCCCTGGACAATGCTTAGAGGACCTCTGTCTCACCTAAACCCTGCATTGTAATGTGTAATCCCATTTCCCACATTTTCCAAAAAGCTTCTGCAATGAACTCCACCCCAGAAATCTCTCCTGTTGCCCCAAATGCTACCACACAGACACTTTACTACCATTCCTGTGAGGCTGAGGCTTAGCATGTTTATATTTTGGGGGGAATCACTATTAAGTCTGTTCCCCTCCTGAATAATGCTTTGCTTTGCCTCTGCTGATGTTTTTACCCAGACAATCACAGGTGCCTGCTTGTCGAACAAAGATCACCAGCTTGAGCCCGCACAGTTTGTCCCTGTTGCTTATTTGTTAGGATGAGCTCGTCCATCTGTCCACATGCCACACACCCTGGGTGGCGAAAGCAATAGAAGAGAACCACTCTTTGACACCCCTTCCGGCATAATGTTGACATGAGCAGAGGTTATTATATTGTAATGTCCCTGCTATTTCCAGTGGCCTCCAATAGATCCGCTTACTGGCTTAACCAAAGTGGGAGACACTGTTAACACTGTACTTTGTAAAGGCAGCATTGTGCTGGGCTTTCAGAGTGGCTTTTACTGCCTATCGATCAGTGACTTGACCTCCATTCGACACCCCTTCTGTCACTGAAGTTATTGCTGATGTATTTATTCACTAGATCCTACTAATGATGACCAATGCAGGGCTGACCTGACTTCTGTGCTTCTTGATAGAGTGGGGACAGAAACAGGCTAAAGAAGTGAAGATGCTCTTCGATCACAGGTTGGCCACTAAATTGCTCTATGACCTTGGATGAATCCCTTCTCCTCAGCCCTCGATTCCCTCATCTATACCCCGAGTCTTACCTAAGAGGAGTCCATGGTTCCGTGTAATTCTTATTGAAATACTTGCAGCTCCCATGGGTACAGCAGGAACTGCTTGAGAAGGCCCCCCAAATAGCAGCAAAGTAATTGCAATGGATATTCTAATAGCAGCAGCTGTAGTAACAGAGCCACCCCCTCCCTGGGTTCCCTCTTTAGGGGTGATATGCCAAAGTGAGAAACAAAATTACTATGTCTGTTCAGCAAATTCTTCCTGACAAAATCTTTAAGCGTTGACAAGAGTAATATACTGAAAATTAGTTTAGAAGTGTTTCAAGTTTCAAAAATCAATCAAAATCAAATTAGGTTCTGAAGATGCTGTCTGTTGAGTTTTAGGAAAAAATAAAGATCGGCTTCAGCATCTCGGGAAAGCAGCTTTGACCCCCAAAGAGGTGACTCTCGCACAGAAAGCAATTGTTCTTTGTGTCTATCTTTTAGGCTCTCTCGAAGGACTCGACTGTTCTGAGTATCCCCCTGTTCTGTCATCCTAGACGTTTGTAAATAACTTACTAGCTGACCTACATTTTAATCCCACTTCTCTCTTTTCCATTTCCCTATCCCCAAGCCCTGTCCAAAGCTGAATGAGAAACTAATTTTAAAATGTAAAAGAACTAGTCCTACCTGCTAAGATAGTAAAAAGGCCTGGTTGTGAAAAGAAAAAGGAATTAATAGCCCGTGCTCTCCCCTAACTTGGTCTTATTGTCAAGTGCAGGGAAGCAGATGGTGGGAAAAGAGCCATATTTAGGATGTGGGAATGCATGCATCTGTGGGGGCATATAATGAACAGAAGTTCAGCTTTGGTTTCGTTCCTTCTCCAGATACAGAGCTCATAAATCAGGGTCTTCCTTGAGGCTGGGAGGACGATAGAAATTGCGTTGACATTTATGCTCAAATTACAGGGGCTCAGTTACCTTCTCACGGTGACTCATGCTACACACTCTGATTGCCCTTCACCCTTTTTTAAAAAATTTTAGGAGGTCTCAGAGGTCTTAACATGTGTTCACAAATCAGTCTGGCAGCCGCCATCACCACAAAGAGGCTCTGTATCTTTTCTCTCCTGCTTGTCAGTCTCTGTTACCTGTGAAGCTGCCATAGTTGGCGTGCCCCTTGAAAGCCACCAAGCCTGGGCCTAGGCTGCTAATACCCAAAGTTTCTCCAAAGAGCCTTATCCTCCAGGTGGAGCTGAACAGTAGCCACCTTCTACTCTGTGAAAACTGGGTCTCTGAACATCTCTGCTTAAGGCTAGATCACTCGGTTCACCAATGTTTTGTTAAGACATTGCATTCATTTCTGGCAAAACCCCTCTGACCATCAAGGCTTAGACCCAGATAAGGGTCTGACTCGTGTGTGTGTGTGTGTGTGTGTGTGTGTGTGTGTGTGTGTGTATTGAAGGACTGAAGTTGAATGTCTGCTTTGCTATGGCCCCCACCATTCTCAACAAAGCTCAAAGCTTCTCGTTGGATGTGCTGTCATGGAGTAGCTCCACAAATGCCCCAATTTAAGGGGTAGGGGTGGGGTTTGCTCTGTGTGTGTCATAATAAAGCCCTTTGGCTAACAACCTGGAACAAGGGAATAGTCTGTCTGAGAGAATAAACTTCTTCAACTTTTGATAGAAGAAAAAAAAAGGAATGCTAATCTTTTGAAATGATATACTTCCAAATTTCAAATTCCCCAAGATCTCAGGGCTCTTAAAACCCAGTTTTACTCAGTGCCTTCATGATTTATGATATCTCTCTTTGACCTCTTCATAGCCAAGTTAGTAGCTTCCAACCCATTAATTTGGAGCTGTCCATAATGCCTTCCCCCTACCCCACCTCAAAGGCACAGACCTACACACAAACTTGCCTGCACACGGAAGAAGAGTTCCATTGTCACGTTGCTATCTCCATCTACAGCCCCCTAATTTCAAATCATCATATTTCCCTTGCCTCTGGAGAGTTTAAATTTCTAAAGATTTCATTGACTTTTCAAGTTGTAGCCATTTCTCTGAGGTTCCCACAGCCCTCAATTTTGTTATTTATCCCAATCTCTTGTCATTGTCCATATGTCACTTCTCAACTTCATAAAGACATTAGGTTTCACCCTTCCCAACCCTGTCCCAGCTACGCCAGATACATGTGAAGGATTTATCCGTGCATAAATCCTTTATCTCAGCATAGTTAGCTCTGGTTTTGACAAACATCTTGAGAACCAAATGGCTCTCTTTCTGCACTTGATGTGCTTCCTGCTTTCAGAAAAGACTGGGGGCCAAAAATATACTGGACTGGTTGATGCTGGCCCTCCCCAACTGACTTTGTGGCTGGAGTGCCTGGAGGACATGGTCTAACCCAGCAGCCTAGAAAATAACTTGGCACATGCTGTGTGTACTCAATGTTTCTTGATTAGGGAGATGGGTGGGCAGATGGAAAGGATAGAAGGATGGATGAAAGAAATTGTTTTGCAACAGCAGGAGTTTTCTGAGGAAAACTGGCCTCCATACATGGAATGCAAGGGGAGACCAAAGAAAGAAGCAGACTGTTCCAGATTTATAGATAAAAGTTTTAATAAGAAAGCAAACATATACACAGGCTTGTCTTGGGAAGCCACAAGACTAGTAGATCTCTACATCCACCCACCAGAATCATAAAAGTATATATAGAGGCCTTAACAGGGTTCAGCCATGAATACCATCTAGGTGGTCCCAATAGCACATTGCTCTTTCAAGGTTGTGTCCTTGAAATGGCTCCTGCTATGGGAACAGTGGACAGAATGAACATTCCAAGGGCAGGTGAGGACGTAAACAGCATCCGGTTGCCCAGGTCCAGCTCACAGGTAACCAGCAGTCACATCCTCTCAATAACTTCCACCAACAGAAAGACAGCTAGAAAAGTGAATGGCAAAACTACTGTATCTTTTCTGGCAATAATAACGATCATGACTATGTTCTGCTAAAAAATATATCCCACTGAAAATACAAATATTTTTCTATATAATCAGTGCCACATAGGCATTTGGAAAATTCAATATATGTAGACAAAACCAAAAGTTACCATTAAGTCCCCTGTCTGAATAAAACTACTGTTAAAATATCGCTATGTTTCTATATGGTTGTTTTTCTATACATGTAAGGCCAACAAATTTTCCTTAACAAAATTGTCAGTATATTCTGCTTTATAACCTCCCTTCTTTTTGACACTTATGTTATATATACAATGGGAGGTTTTTCTTCTTTAAGACATGACTTACAATGGCTTCATAGTATTATGTTGTATTAATATATTCAGATGTGTTTAACAAGTTTCCTGACATTTATTAACAATTTTTTCTGACATTTAAAAAATTTATTTAAATTATAAATAAAGATGTCACAATGACTATTCATTTGTGTGCATATTGTAGGAAATATTTGTGTTAAAATGTCTAAGATATACATAGATCTTCAACTACATACATATAAATACATAAGGTAGGCAGATAGATGCACACACACATACCTACACCGAATCATGCAGGTGAGTGACAATTCAGGGAATTTTCACTTTCCTCACTTTTGGGTACCTCTTGAAAGCAAAGATAAAAGGAACACCTCAATTCTAATGGATTTTCATAAATTACTTCAGGGTCAAGTTATATAAATAGCATAAGGCCACAATTGTCCTGATTAAAAACCCAGAAATCATTTTGATTCTTCATCTCCTTCTTTCCTGATGTCAGTTTAATCATTAAGTCCTGTCCACGTTGCTTTCACAGTGAGTCCCCTAAGCCTTTCCTCCTCTCCAACCCATCTGGCACTATTGTAGTTCAGGTGCCGTGCTTGCTTTCTTTAGTTATCTAAATTGCTCCTTGTAAGGGCTCACTGCTTACAATCTCTCTTTTTAATCGAATGCTCCCCACAGTGTTTTCCATATTAGAGCACTGGTCCCCATGGCTTGCATGATGAAAGAAGTTCTATGACAAATAAAATTATGAAAACTCACCTATTCTTTCTCCTTTTGGAGATACATGAAGCATATCAGTGTATCAGATGTCCTAGGAAGCTCTATAGTTAAACACGCAAGGGAAGCAAAATCAATAACAAAAATCTTAATTAGCTTGCTTGAACCTAAAATTTGTTAATCGCAACTCATTTGTTCTTTCAACAATATGTGTTGTGATTCCTATGTGTGATATCTGTGGGCATGAGTGTCTAGTTATATATGTGTGACACCTTTTAACAACCAGTTGAATTTGTGCACTTTGTGGGATACTTTTTAATTTTATTTTATTTTAATTGTTCAAATACAATTTTCTAATGTATCTTTCACACAGCTGATAACGTAATTTTCTAAAGACTAGATATAGTTACATATACAAATACGTTTAAGCTCTAAAAACGTTTTTTTAAAAAAGTCGAAGTCTTTAAAGCTCTTTAGAAAGAGTTCTCCAGTTCAGTCTAAAGTCCATCCCCCGACCATGGCATTCAAGACCCTTTATAGTTTGGAGTATTCACAATCTTCCAGTCTTATTTCCCATTGCTTCTGTGTATCACTAGAAAATGCAAGCATATCAAAGTCCTCTCCCTTCTATAAATGTGCTTTAAATGCTCACCTTTTCATGCCATGGTTTCTGCTATTTCTTTTTTGACATTCTCATGTAGTGGTATTTGATCTAACTTTAGCAGAATATCAAAATCTGGCAAAATCTTTCCCACCTTGGGAAAGGTGGTTATTTCTTTCTTATCTTTCAAATTCCAACTAAAGTGAAATATTTATGAAGCATTTTCTAGTGTCCCAGACAAAGCTACTCATTTTTTCCTTAATTGCCTCCAACCTATCAGCCTAGTAACCATTATCCCCATTTAATAGATGAGGAAATTGAGGTCTGAAAAGAGATGGACTAAGCAGGAAGAATTAGCAAATTACCTGTTTGAATAACTGTGGGCTCTCTGCATAGTCTCTGGCCTTGCTCACTATTTAATTATATTTCAAGGAAAGCAGATTTGGAGAACCCAGGAGGCAGAGGAAATGAACGTCTAGGGACTTCCTGGAATCCCAGAGGACAAACACTTAGCTCAGACACAAGAGGCCTTAACTAAATCCCAAGTTTGTTTAAGGCTGTCAGAATTGTGCTAGGCACACTCAGTTCAGATTTTCAGGGATTTAGCTTTCAGCTGGCAAAGGAAGTTGCATAAACCCAGGAAATGAGAAGGGGAAAATAGAGGGAAAGCCAGCTAATCAGAAGCTATTAAGCTCATAAAAAAATGTTGGCTTGAGTTACAGTTTTGTAGGGGAGATGTTAGTTTCAGCTCACTATTCAGTTATTATTGACATTTGGGGTCTCCAAATTAGCTGTTGACTAACTCATTTAAGCCAAGAGTTAAAATTTCCAGGCTCTGGCAAGTATGAGGATCCTGGAACATGCATGATAAATAAAGTTATTAACAGTCTACATTTTATTGACATGTAATACTATATAGAATGATTTTATATCTGCCTGCCTATTTTCTAGAATACCCACCATCACACCCGTTTTAGAGAGTGGGAAACTAAAATGCAGACCTGTCAAGTGATTCTCCGAAGCTGACACAAATAGGAAGGTCAGTGTTAGGACTTGAGCCCATATGTTCTAAATTCTAGTAATGCTAAGAGGATTCTTTTAGCATGGTGTGGCTTAAGGAGATCTTGCATCTAGAGTTATTTCTCAGTTTTCAGGATTTGCCAGATATGAAGGTAGCAGAGGTATCTTGACCCAGAGGGAGGAGAGAAGTAGCCAGGGGGCAGGATGCCCACAGGAGAGGAAGCTCCCATTGGCCAGAGGGAATGAAGCTATGTAAACGCAACCCTGTGGGCAGAGCACAGTGGCCAGAGCCTGCCCCCCTGGCTTGCTCCCTTCCTCCTTCCTATTCTTGGCTCTTGCACTCTCCTATCGGGAATGACAGCATTACTTGTGTTATCTGTACAATAGTCTAATCTCTTTCAGCACCAGGTGCTGAGGTAAATTTGGCTGAAACACATTTGAAAGGGTTTGATGTCACACTTGAGTATGTTATTAACTATGGGTAGCTGGATTAAAAACATAATTAGTGGAAAATATCCTCTATTTTCACCGGGAAAAGTGTTTTATGTGTTTGCTAATTTAATTACTGATTTCACCAACACTCATGGAAAGCTTCCCCTGTAACAGACACTGTGCAGAGTTCTGAGGTACATGAAAAAGACAAAGCTCACAGCATGTAAGGAGCACAGAATCTAGCAGACCATGGCCACCATCCCTTTGGTCTATATCCCTTTGAGGGATCCTGGAACTTTTCAATTGGCGGTAATAATGATGAGTGCATCTTTCTAGAAACACACACACACAGACCACACTGACACACACACTCTTACATTGATGGGAAGGGGATATGAGAATCTGTTCAGACCCTCCTAAGACCAAGCATTGTCTTCCTAGAAGTCCGTAAGTCTCAGGTTAAAGTATTCCGGAACTAAGTATCATTAGAACGAATAACTATTTCTTGTACACCTGCCATACTCAGGGCAATGGAAATAAAAGAACAAGGTTCCACTGACTGTCATCAACTACCACCCCTTCTGAGGCTCCTTTACATTGTGGAGGAAAAGCCAAACTGCATTTCCTAGGACCCCCTCGCACAGTATGGTTCTCACTTAAAGTTTGACGATGGGAGTGGGAGGAGACACTAAATCTGGAAAGCAGAATGGAAAGGGATGTTATCATTTGGGATAGTTGCAGCCAGGTGCGTGGGGATGTCATGAGATTTACAGTGGCTCTCTAAAAGGCTCTTGGAAACCATGTGCTTTCACTACTGCACACTGAGACAGAAAGCAGGAGCTTCCCAGAGATTTTTGCAAACCACAGCAGCATCCTGGAAAATGTTTGAGAACCACCACTTCCGTGTTTCAGGAGGAGTTCTTCTGGGATGACTCCTTAACCTTTGTTCCCTTAGCTCTCAGTGGCTGGGTAAAGCCTCAATTTTCATATTCAGTCATTCTTACATAGAATACACAGAGGGGGTGCCATTTGCTTGACTGAATTCTGAACTTGACTGAACTCATAAGGAGAAAGATATGTTCTTTCTTCACTGTTCTCTAGAGTGCAAATTTTTTTTCTGTAAAGAGATAGTAAATATTTTTGGCTTTGTGAGGTAGTCTCTACCTGTTGCAACTAGTCAGGTCTGCTATTGTATTGCAAAAGCAGCCATATAAAATATGTAAACAAGTGAATGTTCTAATATAGCATTATTTAGAAAACCCAGGGGCAGGTGAGATTTGGCCCAGGGGCTATAGTTTGCCAAACTCTACTTTAGAGAATTAAGCTAAACCTACTTCTCATTTCATGACTGATGGTCATCATCTGTCCATGCAAGTCCTTTGCTTATTTTTTTTGTAACATACAAGGTCTGTCCATAAAAAGTCTAACCATTGTTAATATAACCAGAATGGTTTTTGTGACATCGATGTAACCTGGCAATCAAGGACAGTGGACTGGAATGTGCGTGCAGGAACAATGATGACTTCACTGTACCAGTTAGAGGGGGCAGAAGATGCCAATGAATGAGCATGTGTACTGTGTGGCTGTCACATTCAAAATGAATGAGGGAATAAAGCAACAAATCTGTATCAAATTTTGAGTTAAGCTTGAACATTCCTCCACAGAAGCTATTCAGATGACTCAGAAGGCTGCAGCTATGGGCAACTGGTGATTGGCAGCTTCATCACGACAACATGGCTGCTCATGCATCATGTCTCATACAGAGCTTTTTGCAAAACATTCCATCATCCAGGTGACTCGGCCTCCCTACAGCCCAGATTTGCTGCCCTGAGACTTCTGGCTTTTCTCAAAACTAAAATCACCTTTGAAAGGGAAGAGATTTCAGACCATTGATGAGATTCAGGAAAATATGATGGGGCAGGTGATAGCAATTGGGAGAACTGTGTGAGGTCCCACAGTGCCTACTTTGAAGGGGACCAAGGCATCGATGTCCTATATACAATGTTTCTTGTATCTTGTATCTTCTTCAATAAATGTTTCTATTTTTCATAGTACATAGCTAGATACCTCCTAGACAGACCTCATATATATCCTCCTTATGTATCTATTTTCCTCTTCTATTTCACCAGATAGATAGAAAATGGATACAGGTACATCCATTTTAATACATTCAATGCATATTTTTCTTTGTGCATGTTCTTGCAAAATGTGTATTGTCTTACTGCACATATTTTAACTTTAAATGAAACTAAATTTTATATCATGTTCTTTTTTTCCCTTCAAGTAGTACTCTGTCTTTACCAGGATTTTTTTTATTGTAATCTATCCATCCAGTTAACTATTTTTAATTAATGAATAGCATTCCATGGTGGGGAGGTAGATGTAAGCAACTCACCAGCATGAGGTTCTCATTCTCTGGGTCATCAGACAATCAATGGCTGCCCTAAAGAATTTGTCTAGACACTGCACTCTGCCTGAGTGAAAAATAAACTTCTGTTAGTGCTCATTTATTACTATGGAAAAATGTAGCCTATCTTTGTATTAATTAGTACACCATGATGTAATCCAAAACAGAACATACAATGGATCACTGAATTGCTTAGGTAATGTAGCGAAGTGATTAAATCACAGTTTCTGAACTCAAGTGCCTGGGATCAAATTCTTATGCCACAACTTGCTAAATACATAATTTGGGAGAAGTTTCCTTAGCTTCTTCATCTCTGATTTTTCATCTATAACATGTGGATATTGTTAATATATACCTTAAAAGGCTATCATTATGATTAAATTATTACAATAGTATTTTAAAAATTAGGCTACTTTTTTAGCCCTTTAAATCACTCCACATGCATTTTTAAATAAAAAAAAATTAAATAAACTGCTTGCTACTAAAAATTTCAAATATAGGATTTAACACCCAGGGCCTTTTCATTCTCAATGCTTCATGCTTGCAGGGGATAAAAGTGGGGCAGGTATTGTTGCCCTCAATTTGCAAAAAAGGAAATCAAGACTCAGGTGAAATCAGTTCTCTGGGTCATGTTGGTCATTGTCACAGCAAGATGCAAATCTTTGTCTCCTAGCAGTAAGAGAGTAAGTCCTTGGTTTCTACAGCCTCTGTGTTTGGGCAAAGCCATCCAGCAGACCCTGGTGTGATGGATATTAACAGGGGAGCTCCAAAAGAAGACATGCTGCATTGTAACCAGGCCGTGCTGGAGGCAGAGGAGGAGGGGAAGGGGGAGAATCAAAAAGGAGTGTGGGAGGGCAGAAGCCAGTGAGGTGAGAAGAGATGTGTCCCCTAGGACAGAGGAAAGGGAGGTTAAAGGAGTATTGATCTTGAGTGGTAAACAGTCGACTGATTTTTCATCCTGCTTTCAGATCATCTGGCATCAAAAAACGGTCTGTTACTGAGCTTAGCTTTGGAGATGGTGCAAGAGAGGGAACAGAATCATTTGCTGACATGGACAGCACCAGAGTGGTTTATGATTGTACAAGCTGAGCTGTGAGGTAGAGGCAATGTGAAACCTGATAAAACATGTATCCAGTGATGGGCAGGCAGCAGCCAAGCATACGCATCCTCTCCAAAAATAATCTATTCCCCGATGTGAGATGGGAGTGACTTTCTTTTCAAAGGAAGTTGCAAAACACCTCAGGCCAAACCCAAGGAGGAAACAGAGCGTGTTACAATTTCCAGGGTTCTTCCCCAACAATTACCTTGTAGGATTCTCAAAGCTACCCTGTTAGAGTAGGCTGGGCTTCGTTTATGATTCTCGTTTTACAGACAGTGAAACTGAGGATTAGAAAAGACAAGGACACAGGGCCAGAGAAGCAGTGGAGAAGGTGGGAGCAGGGCATGGCTTCCCCCTAACTACTCAGTTATCTCTGCACCAGAGCACATTACGCCTGGCCAAATGGACTTCTCACAAAACAAGGTTGATATTGTCCCCATGTAAATATGTACATATCTATCAATCTAAGTTATATTTTCATGTGTCTTCATTTTCCATGCATCTTGGTAATCTATTACCTATGATCGATTCCCATCACTTATTAACATTTTTATAATCATCTGTATTAATGTATGTATAATTTATCTATCAGTTATATACATCCTGTTTGATCATCTTTACTTGGGAACACTGGCTGATGTGGTGTGTGTATGATTAACTATATCATAGGGGAAAATGCTGCACCATTGTAAACATGGTTTACATGGTTATAAACCATGTGCATGGTTATAAACCTCACAGTTTTTGCATTGTTTCACTGATTTATTTAACCTCCCTGAGCCTCAGTTTTGTGCCTTGCCAAGCACACATACAAAATATCCACTTCCCAGGGCAGGGAAAGATAGAACAAGATAGTGTTTGTAAGATACTGAGCACAGTGTCTGTATCAGAGTAGATCCAATGCAATCACTCCCTCCTGCTCATTCTCACCAGAATCTCGCTCTCCTTCCTGACCTTCTAGCTTTTCCATGGATTCCAGTTGGTCTTAGTTTATCTCACCTCTGAACCTCAATATCATATATCATGTGAATGGGTTATTTCGGCATCTGCCACCTGTTTCTAAGGATTCTCTCTATTAGACCAAATGCTGTAATTCGGCTGCAAGATTCTTGAGGCAGAGATTCTTATTCACTATTTAGGAAGGCAAGAAGTAATTCTGAAAACCACTCTTCTGAATCATCTGGAGAACTTTGCCTAGGGTTTGGCTCATAACTGATCTCAACTAAATATCTGACAGATTATATAGAGAAGGAGTTCCAAATAGCACTCTTGAACCTGGGAGAATTTGGGGATGGAGACACACAGGAGTTGGTTCTCCATATACATAGAAGAACTGGCATAGCAGAATCCTCTGCAGCTTTAACACACAAAAAATTATTTATTCATTCCTTCGATCTGTGAGCAACTGATCTATGTT
The DNA here is from genome assembly GCF_019186645.2 of Phyllostomus hastatus. Lineage (NCBI taxonomy): Eukaryota > Metazoa > Chordata > Mammalia > Chiroptera > Phyllostomidae > Phyllostomus > Phyllostomus hastatus. Next base: position 64,021,982 of record NW_025333857.1, on the reverse strand, counting down.
AGGCCCTGTGTGCTGGGAATACAAAAGTGAATTAGACACTCATACCCAATCTGGAAAAGTAAAGACAGAATTCCATTCTGTTGTGATAATCACCAAGATAAGAGCGGGGAACACAGGGAGCTTTGGGAGCACCGAGATAATAGACACCTGATATCTGTCCCCCAATATTTCTTTGCTCCTTCCTCTGGTAATAACACCTCCTTACTTTGAGAAGCCAAAGATCTATTACTCTGCATAATCCATGACATTCACATGGCCAGGTCTGACTAATTATAAACCCTTCTTCTAGGTCATAATCATTAACTAAAATATGGCTACGTGATTCTGGTTGGTCCAACTAGAGTCCTTGTCTTGAAATGTATAAGCAAATGCTGACAAGAAATCTCTCTTTCCTCTGTATAACTAAACTTACTTAACATAAGCCAAGAGACACATGCTGTTTGGCCCCTCCACTCTGAAATAAAATTTGTACTTAAGGCAATGGAAATAAAAGGGTAATAGCCATTGCATAGAAAACCTCACTGGTATAAAAAAATCAAGTCAAACTTTTGGGTGATGCAGGTAATGCAGATAAAGAACACACAGATTCTGGATAATTTTAGAGTACCTCGTGGTCCCTGGGGCCATCTGTACTCTTGGATTTCCCAATACCATGAGCCAATAAATTCTCATTTTTGCTCCACATTTGAAATTTTTATACAGACACTTTATATACCCATTCTATTATTCTAAATATGCACAGAATTGTGAACTGTTTCAAAACCATTTTGTTGGCATTATCTTGTGTGCTTCTCAAGATACTGCTGTGAGATCAGTTGGTATTATATTATAATTCCACCTGAGGAAAAAAACTGAAATTGCAAGAGGAACGATGTAGCTGAGGTTGGACAAGTTAACTGTGGTTGAAGCTGAGAGAGAAATTAAACTTTCTGAGATTTAGGGCAGAGTTCTCACCAGAGTCATCCTGAGGTCTGATTACCAGGCCGCACACTGAAGTTTCGTTCCTGACTCTCATTGGCCACGTGAGGCCTGTTATAATGCTCTACTTTTCCACGGACCGCAAGTGAGGATGGAGTCCACTCAGTCCTTCAACATCGTTGTCTGTATGAGAGTTTCACCTCTCTGTCTGTCAGTCCATCTGTCTGTCCTCTCTCTCTCACTAAAAAAAAGTATATGTGGGGGTTTTGATCAGAGTCCTCTGAATAGGTCCCTATGCAAATGCCACTTCATAATGAGACTCTTGTTACTAAAATTCAGCCTGCCAGCCTCACATTGAAACTGGCTGCTGCAACTCGATCACATGACATCACATTGACTTTAGGTGTGAAGCACTGTTTGAGATGTAGGAGCACAAAACTGGTTTTAGCAATAGAATGTTTTAAAGGTTTGGTGAGTCATTTGTTTCTGGGCAACCCACCCTCTGAATTCCTGGGCATGCTTGAGGTATGTGGTCAGCCCATGCCTGACCTCTGTTGAAAAGAGGCCAATTACCTGACTGCAAATGAGGTCAAAATGCTTTCAGCTGACCTCAGTCCCGGAATGCAGATAGTCGAAAAGTTTGTTATTGATCCAGTCTTCCAAATATTCTACCTTTGAATCTTTTATTAATTAGACTTTCAGAATATTTTTAATTTAGAACCCATCCACATAAATTGATATAGTCTTTTACAGTTTTTAAAATATGTATATATTTATTAAGACTTTAATGCCATTATCTGTGTAATTATGTGGATGCCGGGGGGGTATTTGCTGTTGTGTTTGTTAGTGGCGAGTCAAGTGTATAAGAAAAAAAATACTCCTGCAAAGATTGATTTTTCTGTTCCAGTCAAAATCTTGTCTACAACATCATTTACAGTGTTGTCATTGCCTTTTTGAACCATCCATGTGATAACATCTATCTAAAATTGAATGCCAGAAGAAGTTAGTATAATCTCAAGAATGGGTACGGTTCCTTATGTCAAGCCAAGTTTTACCTGTTTCTTTTACCACCTTCCTTGAAGTTATGATAGTCGTAAGTTAATGCTAAGTCATAGATATTTTCCCCAAAACTTGTTTCTTCAACTCACCAATCTTACCGAATAATAACCGCCTGCTAAGCACTTGGCCGACTTCTTCTATTGGTTATCTCATTTATCTCCCCAATGAAAGCTTTATTTTTGCCTCTTGTTTTACAATTCAATCAAAATATATACATGCCCATGGTTGGAAAAGATGACCAGAACATTTTATGACCATAGGATGATCAGAGCTCCACCCCCTCTTCTCTCCCTATTCCTGATGCTCAAAGGAACCTCATTTCTTAAAATCATTGTTAGCATGATTTGGTAGTCTGTAGAAAGGTTTCCCAAGATTATATTCCTAATGACATTGTTTTATCAACTTAAGACATTAGCTTCTCTACACTTAACATAAAACATACTTTTAATTTAAATAAAATATTTATGTTAATATTTTCTGTTTATATAAATGAACACAGCGCTTGCTTTTCTTTTCTTGAATGTTTCTGGACTGTATTGTTACTAGCATTGGTAATGGCCTAGCTCTATTGTCATAACGTTCTATAAACTGAGCACCATCGTTACACCCATACATTGTGATTTTTATTGTTTTTATAAAATGGATGATCTTTTTCATCCAAAGTGGAAATTTTTAGAATCTTCTTTTTGCCTCTGGCAAAGATCATGTTATGAAAGTTTACAATTATGTGGCTTATGGGGGATCTTTTATAGTTTAAAAAAATCTGATCACTTATTAGGAACTTTCAATATAGAAACTCTTCTGCCTTTTAATTCAAAAATTTTGTTTTTTTAATAGAATTCCTATTAACTATATATTATTCTTCCTAAATTGGTTCTTTAATGTTCTTGTCTTTTATCTTCAACCATAACAGTTAGAGCCAATCAAGAGCCAGAAACCACACAATAATTTTAACAAAGTTTAGTATAAAGAATTACAAATTACAATATGGCATTGTAGTAATAAGAATGGGTTAGTGAAAAGTACAAACAACTCTAGAGTATGTGGGAATTGCTGGTGTAAGTAGAGGCCACTACCCCTAGTGCTATGACAGCCCACCAAGGAAGAGTCCCCCCCTCTAGGCCCTGGGTGAGATCCCGGTCTCACTGGAGAGGGCGTGCTGTGGTTCAGGGGAGAGTAGGGAAGTTCACTGAGGCACTTCATCAGGGTCACACACTGCAGTCTGTTCTCTGGAGGGGCAAAGCCCTCTGCAGGGGGTGCTTTGCCTGTGAACATAGCACAAAACCACACAGGAGGGATGTGGGGACATTCCAGGTTCTGCTGACAACTGGACATTACTGGCCACCAAGCTCTATAGGAACCGGATTCTGCAGAAACTGTGGGGGGGAGTCGGGGAAAAGCATAAACTAGAACCTGAAAGAAAAACCTGTCATTCTCCAGTGTCTCTCCAGATTCCTTTACTGGCAACATGAAATATCATGTCAACTGACAGAGGAGAAATATTTATAAGGCCCACGTCCTCCTTCTCTCGGAGAAGGCCGGGATGGACGCATTTGGAGCTGACAAGCGGTATATGCGTAAATGGCTGGCACACTTTCCTAACTTTATTTTTTAGAGCAGTTTTAGGTTTACAGAAAAACTGAACAGTAGTTACAGGGATTTTATATATTCCCTGCCCCCACACATCCATAGCCTCCCTCATTTTCAACATCCCCCACTGGAGTGACACATTTAATGTTTAAATGGGTGAACCTTTACTGGTACGTCATTATCACCCAGAGTCCACAGTTTATATGAGGGCCCACTCTTGGTGCTGTACATCCTATGGGCTTCAGCAAATCCACAAGGACACATACACATCATTCATTCTAGTACCATGCAGAGCGTTTTTACTGCCTTAAAAATATGCTCTGCCTACCACTTCCTCCCCTGCCCCAGCCCCTGGCAACCACATACCTTTTTACTGTCTCCAAAGTTTTTCCTCTTCCAAATAGTGTCACTTACTTGGCATTATACACAATATGGCCTTTTCCGACAGGCTTCTTTCAGTTAGTATCCATTTTCAATTCCTAAAATTTGAAGTCTCCCATGTAATTCTCTTTCTTCTTCGGTTCTCTTGTTTCTTATCATCAGTTCTTTCGGTTCTTGATTTATATAATTTCTTTGTTTACTGTCACTTGAGAGATACATTTGGAAAGGAAAAGATAAATACATTACCCTATTGTATTTCAATTTCTAATTCATCAACCCTGTTGAACAATCATTTATTGAAGCCCAAGTTCTTCTTAGAGATAATCTGGTCCCAACTGATAAATGGTTTTAAAAATTCCTGTTGAGAAAATGATAGCATAGGGCGTCGAGAAAGAGTAACAGAGTAGGAACATTGGGTGAGTGAGCGGGGAAATAGGTAAAACCAGGAAGGAAAGGCTACGCTATTAGTGGGAGGCAGATGGAGGTAGAAAGGACATCGGACTGGCAGAATTCTTGTCCTGGGTTTGTGTCTCACCGGCCGTGAAGGCCTGGGCAAGCCGCCTCTTCAGCCTGGTCCACGTCTCCTTGTCGGCACCATGGATCAGGGGAGTTTGGAACTGGAAGTACAAAGCATCCCGTTAGAACTTATACTCATCCACATCTCTGCTCCTTATTCTTTATCTTTTAAAACAATTTAAAAAATTTGAAGTTAGTGAAACCCTGGATTTTCTTAGATCACCATCTCTCAACTCTTTGTTTGACACGGGCTCCATTGAAAACTTAATAAATCTTTTTTTTAAAACTGTGTTTTAAACTTCTTTTCTTTTTAGATTTTATTTATTTATAGAGAGGGAAGGGAGGGAGAAAGAGAGAGAGAGAGAGAAACATCAATGTGCGGTTGCTGGGGGTCATGGCCTACAACCCAGGCATGTGCCCTGACTGGGAATTGAACCTGTGACACTTTGGTTCACAGCCCACGCTCAATCCACTGAGCTATGCCAGCCAGGTGAAAACTTAATAAATCTTTAAAAATCTCTTTCTAGAACAGTGCACACATGCAAATATACAGTTTGTGTACAGTTTCAGAGGGCTCTCGGGCATCCTGAAGCTCGCATGAGGGTCGCATGGAGCAATGTTGATCTCAGGACCTTTGTGTCAGGACCAAGGTGACCTCTGGTTTTTGCCTTCTAGAGGGAACTGCTGATGTGTGTTTCCTTGGGAGCCTGCGGCTTCCCAGAACACAACTAGAAAATTGCAAAGAACATTTCCCTTGCATACAAAGCTTGTCATTCAGGTGAACCAATTTTCTCTTTGTAAATCAGGACATTTGCAAATGTTTCATTAGCTTTGGCCCAGATAGCTCGGTAACAAATGCATTTACTGTGCGGCGCAGATGATGTATCAGCACAAACAGCTCACTGGGCCTCCGTTAATTACACGGGGAGAATGAAATGGAGCCACAGAAATTCCGTTTGGGGGTGTATTTCCCTGGGAAAGGAAAGCACTCCCACATTGCAAGAATTCTATATGCTTCCTGATCTAGTTCTTTTCAACAAAAATGAAACTAAATCATTCATTCTTTCTTTCTTGTATTTACCTAATCTTTATTGGGCCCCAGACAAGAATGGTAGATGTGAGAGATGAATCAATAAACAAAAGAGAGGTAACCCCTGCCCTCATGGAACTGACTTGTGGAGCTGATGATAATAAAAATAACCACAAATATGAATATAAAGATACCATAAGCATCAGGAACCATGAAAACAAGTAAAGGAGGTGGAGAGGCTGATCTAGCAAGAAGAGGTCAAGGAAATTTTCCCAAAAGGAATGACTTTAAAGGTAAATTCTGAAGGATAAGTGGCAAGTAAACTAGCTGAATAGGGGGGAGTGGAAAGTAGCAGTCCCCTGGGCTGAGGCAAATGTGCAATGTTTGCTGAAAAGAGAGAAATCCAGTGTGGCAGGAGCATAAGCAGAATATAATTAGAGAAGGCTGCAGAGGGACATGGGTCACCCATGCAGGACCCGTAACTGTGTGAAAAATGTTGAGTTTTACTTCAAGGGCAACAGTAAGAATGTGGTGAATTGAAGGGATAGATAAATTACTCAGACATCCACACAAGGAATGTCTGACTAAGAATTGATATATGAAAAGCATGTATTGAACACTTCGTGTGTGTTCTGTTGGGCCAGGGATAGGAAAAGTCTTTTAGGAAAGGCTGGGTAGTAAATAATTTAAGCTTTGCAAGCCACATAGAAGTCTTTATCGCATTTACTTTTTTTTTAACAACACTTTAAAAACATAACGCCAATCTCAGCTCAAGGACTGTGCAGGAACAGGCCAAGGGCAGGGTTTGGGCCACGGGCTGTGCTGTGAGCTGGCCACCTCCTGCGCTGGACCATAAGCTGTATCAGGACACAGACAATATCCCTCTTATTCATTGTAGCATCTCCAGTACCCATCACGGTGCCAGGCACACAGTGGGTGCTTCAGACACACCCATTAAATTAATTAATGCCTGAACTAGGTGTAGTAAATATGCAATATCTATGCATGACAAAAACCAGCTGAGATGCTGGTATTGTTGACTTTATGATTGTTGTCACCATTATTTTTCTTGCTGTGGTCATTGATATACCACAGATAAGAAAAACAGTTAAATTTGCCCAAGATCGTGTAGCTAGTAAGTGACAAAACTAGGATTGAAACCAGGTCTGTAAAATGTGTGTGCCCATTCTTTCCCTTCTAATCGTTCTGCCACTCTTGTAAACAACACACAAACAATGATGCGTCGTGTAAACATCAAAAGACAGATGCATAACTGAATGTTATGAGAAACATGCCATTGAAAATGGGGGGCAGAAAGCCTGCATCAATCTCCCCTCTGTTTCAACCAGCTTCGGCTGCTATAACAAATCATCAATTCTTCGTGACTTAGACAGAAAATATTTATTTCTCACAGTTCTTGAGGCTGTGCATCCAAGATTGCGAGGTCAGGGAGCCAGCAAGGTTGGGTTCTTGGTGAGGACGTTTTTCCTGGGTATGTCCCCATAGGGTCTTTCCCTGGTGTGTGCACACAGAGAGAAAGAACCCGTGTCTCCTCCTCTTTTATAAGGAGATTAATCCCCTCATTAGAGCCTCCACCTCATGACCTAATCTAACCCTAATTATCTCCCAAAGGCTCCACCTCCAAAAACCATTACATTTGTGGGTAGGGTTTCAAGTGGGAACACCCAAGCATTTAGTTCATGGCATCTTCTACTGAGATTCCTATTATAATAAATGTAAAAGAATGTTTAAAAGACAGAAAACTTAAAATGTAAGGAAGAAAGAGAAGTGAAAGAGAGGGGGAAAAACAGTAAAGGCATAGGATGAAAGAAGTGAAACACTTTCAGAATCAGAAGTGTCTGTTGACTAACGCAACAAAGTAAGAAAGCCACATCCTAGGGTGTGCATGGAGCAGACTTCTGCTGGAGAAGGAACTGACCTGCCCAATGTGTTCCAGATGTGATTTCCTCACCAACCCTCCCACCTCCAGGTGTTCCTGCAAGTTCTGTGTTATATCTATCAGGGAAGGAATATGTCAGTCTTACCTTGTAGGTATTCCAAATATTTGTGGGTTATTTTCTTCATGATCCCTTTACTTGGCTTGGGGGATGTTGGGAATTTCTTTTTTCTTGCCTTCTGAAAAGGAAAAACCACTCGTCAAGACAGATTTTTCACAAGGCCAGCAATGGCTCAGGTAACTTATGATCCCCATCCTTTACCTACCCTACTTTTATAGACTGGGAGGCAAGGAGAAAGGCTGCTGGTGCCTGATAGTAGAATTGGCTGCCGCTTCCTGGGGGAATGAGGAGTCACTGGAATAGAATGTGCCCGAAGCTGGTGATTATTAGGTTTCTCTTTAGAATATAAGTGACTCGGGATATTTTAACCTTAGCTTTCAGATTTAGCTACAACTTAAAGAAAACAAAAACAATAAATGTTTTATTAAACATCTTACTATAGAAATGTCCAATCCAGTTTAGAAAAATAGTACAAAAAATTTTATAGGATAAAATTTTTGAGGGATATTGATGGTGGAGGACATTGGCTTGATAGATAATATACTATAACTGCCAGCTTGGAAAAACTTTGAAGACATAATAAAGGGACAGAACCTAAGAACAAAAGACAATCAGAAAATCTGAAAATAAACACATGAACCAAAAATTAATTATATGTTTCAAGAAAGAAGCTAACTAAAGCATGGCATGATTTTGAGCCTTTTTCTGATTAGAAAAGAGTCTGTATTTGTACTAGCATAAGAACATCCTCCTTAGAATAGCCTTACAATAGTCAATGACATCAGAACCAATGTGAAGGCGAAAATCAAGCCTATGAGCATACTCTTTGGCTCCCTGTTAACTGAGGTTTCAAATTCAACCATTAGAATCAACCTAGAGACAAATCGTGGCAGATTAAACTAGGAGGCACCCATCCTCAAGGCCCTGAGAGTCCCAGCTCGGCACTTGCTCTCCTTTGCTTCCTTAAATTCTGTTTCTTCATCACCTAGCTTGCTTGACCCTAGTCCCAGCCCTATTTACACATTCTTAGCCGCTATGCAATACCATTTTATTTCACCTTTCTAGCATCACCATGGTGGATAACTGGCATCCCCAAGGCTTGCTACTCAAAGAATGGTGCAGGCACCTGCAGTATAATCTTCATCTGGAACCTTGTTTGAAATGCAGAATCTCAGGTCCTGCCCAGACCTCCTAGATCAGAATCTGCATTTGAACCAAATCCCCAGGTGAATTGTTTGTTTACTGAAATTACAGATCATTGCTCTCACTCACTTCCCTTTCTTACCAAGGACCTTCCCACTCTTCAGCCTATTGAAACTAGCTGCTGCTGTTGTTGTTCTAAAGCAGTCACTATAAAGCATAAGAAAATCTCACAGAAACGGAACTGTCAAGGAAGAGTAATACAGTGGTCAAAAGTGGACAATTTAGAATAGGACAGAAGTGACTTCAAGTTTCAGCTTTACCACGTAATAGCTAGACACCTCGTTAACCTCCCTGAACTTCATTTTCTTCAAATGGTACTTAAGTTGTTTTAAGCTAGGCTACACTGTATAACGAATGATCCTAAACCCTCTGGATTCTTTTTAATATGTCCACACATGGCTGACTTCCCCCTGTGTAACCTTTACTTTAAGGCCCAGGTCGACTGGGCCGTTTCAGTCCCAGACCCTGCTTTTCTAATAGCACAGAAAAAAAGAGACAATGGCAATGCAGACTCGGAATCTTAAAGCTTCTACTCAACAATGACACCTGTCAGTTCCACTCGCCTTCCGCATGGCCGAGGCTGCCTTCAGAGAACAAGAAGCACAGTCCTCCCACAGGGAGAAACACGGCAGAAAGAGAACCGGGGAAGAGCGGCAATGCAGCTGACAAGGGAAAAATGGTAGATAGTAGCTACCTCACATTATTGTTTGAGAACTGAATGAGTTAAAGCATTAAAGAAGCCCTTGATACTTTGCTCACCTTTCTGAACTTCAGTTTCCTTATTTATAAAATGGGGACAACAGTACCAGCACTTAATACAACTCCAAGCCCTGGCCCATGTGGCTCAGTTGGTTGGCATGTCATCCCATAGCCTAATGGTTGCAGATTGGATTCCCAGTCAGGGCACATGCCTGGGTTGTGGGTTCGATCCCCAGTGCGTGTGATTCCCAGTCCGGGTGCATACAGGAGGCAACTGATCGATATTCCCCCCTCGTATGGATGATCGGTGTTGCTCTCTCTTCCTTTCTCTCTCTCTCTCAAAGCAATGGAAAAAACATGTCCTTGGGTAAGGATAAAAAATTAAAAATAAATAAAACTTTTAAAGGAATGCCCGTGTGACACTTAGTAGGTACTTAATACAAATAATTATCTTCTTTTAAGCTCTCAGAATTTAGAACTACCTAATCCTCACAGGAAACCCTGAATTAAAGATGCTGGGGAAAGCAGAAGCAGCCTTGAGTTGCTTCATCCTGCTTCCTCTGGGCCTGCATCCTTCTTTGCAATAGCTTGACAGAGAGCCTGCTCTCCCTTGGGGGCAGAGGGTGGGAGGAGGGGTGTGTTCTCAGAGATAACATGGGGCGAGTTCAGGGGTTACTAATTGAGTTTCTGCTTACTTTTCATATTCACTCAGAATCCCAGCCGGAGCAGGGGTGAGTTACAGCAAGCCCCTCCCTCTCCTAACCCTTTTCCCCATCTGCTGACGGCACACATGCCTCTTCCAAAGTCACTTCCCCACTCAGACTAACTCCAATCAGAAACCGATGTGCCGGCAAAACTGCGGAGACAAACATGTCGCCTGTGAGAATATTTTGAGATTAAATTTGCTAGCACAGTTACAGCTCCTTCAAGGAATGTTACAGTCTCTTCTAGAAATGGAATCTGCCAGAGCCCCGATCCCATATGTGGTCCACATAGACACGGCTCGAGGTTTGAGGCGGTTCAGAGATGCAGGGAATGTGATATCAAACTGTTGAGTTCTGTAGAGTACACAAATTGCTTCAGTGCGGTATGACTCGTTTAACCCTCCCATGGACTCTCTGGAAAGGAACATAGCTATCTATCGTGGCCGGACTTAACAGATAAGAACAGCAAAGTGAAGAGATATACCCACAAAGGCACGTTCAGAAAGTGAGGTGAGGACGGCAGGCCCAAAGCCCAGACCTTCTGCCCCCTAGTCGTATAGGTGTTCACCATCCCATGCTTCTTCCAGAACCCGGGTGCTCTCTGGCGTGGAGGCAGGGTAAGGTTCTGGAGCCCCAAAGGCCACGCCTCCAATCCCTAGGCTCCACCTGATGAGCTTTTCCATTTCCTTGTCACAGCGGTCACTGCCACCACCTGACTTCCTGGCTTCCAGCCTCTTTCAACAGCCATCATTATCCACAGAGCAACCAGAGGAAGCTTTCTAGTACAGACATGACCATGTCACCTTATAGCCTTTCAAACAATTGCCTTCAAAAGAAGGAACTCCCTGACGTGCCCTGTGAGGCCTATAATGCCCTGCCACGCTCTTTAACCTTGAACCTCCACTTTCCTCCCTTCTCACCTGGATGTTCCGGCTAGACTGAACCACTTCAGGAAACTGTCAGCCCATGTTTCTCCTTCCTCTGCATTTTGCAAATGTGGTCCCCTCTGCCTGTACCGTCCTTCCTCCACTTCTCTTCCTGTCCAGTTACCATGGACCTGTAGTGACTCTGCAAAACTGCCTCTTAGAAGTTTCCCGTGACAGAGCAAATGTTCTGACAGCACCCCAGTGCTTCTTACGGTGCTAGAACTGTTTCTTGGCAACTTCTCCTTCCCCTCCCTCGGTATACCCACCAGACTAGAAATTCCTTGAGGACAGGCACTTGCTTATTCACTTCTGTACTCAGAGCTCACAGTGCAGTGCTGAATGAAACCCACAGGAAGAGCCCAGAAAATGCCTGGAATGAATGAATGAATGAATGAATGAATGAACGAACAAATGAATGAATGAAAAGACCTAGATCTAAGGGTGAGTATTTTTCTAAACTTCACATGAACCACCATACCTCCAAAAATCTGGAGACTAATTTTAAATCAACCTCTCCCTCACCTTTTTGGAGTGAGCTGGAACCAGATATTAAGAGCTGAAAAATGGAGAATTTGTGTCACATTTTGTAGGAAGCTACAGACAGATTCAAGATAAATCCATACCACTTAGTATCTATAAAAATATATCTTTGAAGCAACTGTGGACTTTTCAATATGAAATAAGTCTTTGATATTAAGGAATTATTGTTCATTTTGGTAAGTGTAATGACAGTATAGTGGTAGGTAGGTAGGCAGGCAGATAGATACACATATTTATCCATTAGAGATGCATATTAAAATATTTGTAAGTAAAATGGCATAATAACCTGGATTATTCTTAAAACATTCCAGAAAATAAGTCAAAATCAATAGATAAAACAACTGGCAGAATGTTGGTAATTGGTAAGGATGAGAGATATGTACATGAAGGTTCGTTATAAATTATAAATTTTTCTCTGAATTTTTTTCTGTAATGAAAGGGAAGAATGCACCCTCTCAGAGTTATGAGAAGTTAATACATCTAAAATGTGCAGAGTGCTTCCCATGTAGTAAGTGGTACGAAGCTATATTACATGCATATGTCTTATTTCTTTGCACTGTCATATTCACCTGCTTTTACAGATTTGGTCACACTCCTATCGTACACATTCGCTTGTAAGCAATGTTGTGTAGTAAGAACAAAAGTTGAGATAATAAGAATGACAGCCAGCGTTAAGTAGGTATTTGCTCTAAACTAGAAATATAGTAGGTACATTATCTTGTTCCACCTTCTCAGAGGTTTCAGAAAGTGCATACTACTTTAAACCCCACTTTATAGATAAGGCCACTGAGGCACTGAGACATGACATTTGTCCAGGGTCACCCATTTTGTCAAAATGAAGCTGGAACTCAAATCCACGTGTGACTGATTCCAAAGCCATGACTGGTGTAAACAAAAGGAAACTCATGGTACAAATAAAAGCAACACTGAAAGACATCTAAATATGCTCATTCAGTCCTCTCTGTTGGCTTGGTCTAGTGTGAAACCCAACCACGTAATAAACTTACGAGAGATATTTTTCTCTCTTCCCTACAGGTGAACTGACCTGAAATAAATGAATGACCCCTAGTCTCAGAAAAGTTAGTCTGCTAGGTTAGCAATCTCTGCATCAGTCAGTCTGATCAAAAATCTTAGGAAGGTAGACCCCTCTGTCTGGTCCATAGACATGTGGTCCATGTCACAAAAATGTGGGACATGAAGGTGCCTCAGGCTGTATGTCATTTCTCTGCTTCACATCATCTGAACTGCCTTGAATTTAAGGCCGAAGATGATTTAGGTGCGAACTGAACATTGCAGCCTCACCTTCCTCTCTCCCCGTTTGTCTCCCACATCTTCCATCTGAATAGAGAGATAAATACCCTGTGAGTGCCCTGAGCGCTTCTTCTCTGGCTTGTTGGCTGCTGTCTCTCTAGGGCCTGGGAGAATGTTTTCACAACCCTGGATGCATGTTACAATTCCCTGGGAGGTTTTGAAATCGTACTGATGCAGGGCCCCAGTTCATGTCACTTAAATATAAGTTGAATGGGCCAGGGATTAGCTTTGGTTTTGATTTTTGTTGTTGTTGTTGGCTTTTGGAAGAGTTTTTTTGTGTGTGATTTTTTCGTTTGTTTGTTTGTTTGTTTGTTTGATTTCTAAATGTACTAGGTTATTCCAATATGCAGGCAGGATTGATGAACACTGGCACAGAATAATGCCTAGCATAGAATAGGTGTTTAATGAATATTTGCAGAATGAATGAATAAATGAATGAACAAACATTCTTTCTTAAGAGGTGCTTACTAATGTATGTACATTCTTTATCAGGCCCAAGCCTCAAGCATACATGCATATACCAGCTGTGAGCTGCTTGAAAGTGGGCACTGTGTTTTTATATTTTTGGTTTAGTTGGGGTTTTTTTTTAGCACATAATAGAATCTCAGTGTTTATTACATGAATATGCTGTCATACACACCCAAGACAAGGAGCAAGAACAACTATTGGACAGATGGAGAAGAGCGATATAAATGAAGATACATGGAAAGAGCCCACTTTGGGGAGTTAGATAGAGCTAAATTGGAATTCCAGCTTTATTACCCAACTCTCTGAACTCTGGGCAAGTTTCCTCATTTGTAAGTAGGGGTAAATTACCCATATCAGCATTATTATGCAGCTTAAATGGAAAGACAAGCACAAAAGTATTTAGCTCGGTGCCTAGTATATTAAAGATATTTAAATAATATCACCATCCCTTCTTATTCCCTTATCTTCCCTTTGGTAGAGAGCCAGCAAGGCTGATAAGAGGATGGGCAGAGAGAGAGAGAGAGAGAGAGAGAGAGAGAGAAGGGCAACGAGCAGAGTAGAAATGAGTGAGAGGGAAATCTAATGGTAGTTATGGAAGTGAGAAATTTTATTATTAGCCACGGCCAAAGAAAGCAAAATCTTCAGGCCTTGTTTTCCTCCTCTGCTCAACCCAGACACGTAACATAGCCATAAATTACTGTCCTTCTTTATAAGCAAGGAATGGTAAGTGCCATGAATGCTAATAACAACATTCATCACCAGGTAAGCAGCTCCATACTGATGTAGCTTGGGCCAAGCTTCCAACCATTTGGAAAATGTCCAAACACTATGCCACATGCCTTCTGTCCTAGACGTTCTTGGAAGGAGGGACATGGTGCTTTTGAGACAACGCTAACCAGGGAATCTGAAGCAGCTAGGTTATAATTCACTTCTGACGCATTAATCTGCTAAAAGGATTCAGGGACTCAAAGAAATTATCTTTTTTCTCTGCCAAAGACTTTATTGTTTCCATTTGGGCCATGGGGTGGGATAGGTTGCAGGGTGGTTAAAAGGATGCTTAGCGGTTGTAGGGAGAGGCTCAGGAAGAAGCCTGACACCAAGGGAAGGCAGAAGGGCCTCTCAAAGGCCTCTGGGCTCCAAAGGCCCCTAGTAATACTCAAAGGTGAGCCTCTGGAAGAGATACTCACCCAGCCCAACCTGATGGCTGGCCAGCCTGTGGAGGTCAGTCAGGTGGTCATCCATTTTCTTGATGAGTTTCTCCTGCTCATCCAGGAAGTGGTTCTTCGGGAAGTCACAGAGATGGGCATCCATGGGGGTAGAACCCAGGGCATGCAGATTTGAAAAGGCCTGGTGCAAGTTCTTTCCAGGACCACAGTAGCCTCCATAGTGTCCTGAGTTTCACCCCACTCATCGTGGGAACGCTTCAGCACATCCTGAAAGAGGGCATGGCCACCGCACTGGTTTTACATCTTCGAGAGATGCTCAGCACCCTCATGCTTCTCCTCAGCCAACTGGAGGAAGAAGTGGCCCACTCCCTCCAGGATCACATTGCCTTGGTCAAAATAGAAGCTCAGACCGAGGTAAATGTAAGGGACCTGCAGATGCAGGTTGACCAGGTGGTTGATGATGGCCTCCACCTTGGGAGAGTAATTCTGAAGAATTTGGGAGCTCATAGTTGCTAGGGAATAAGGAGTTAGGCTCACAAAAATTGTGTTGGCTGGTCTCAGAGGCCGAGGATGGCTGAGATGCCTCCAAAGGTGACCACTGGAAAAGAGGGTAGAGGGTGGTCAGAGGCTGAAGAAGGGGTTGTCACTGGATCTGTTCTGTCCAAACACTACTGAAGCAAGAAACAGATTTGGGCACCACCTAGGGCACTGCTGATTAAATTTTATCTTCATGGCCCTTCCAGCACTCCATAAATCTTAGGCCCCAAGACTGGTTAAAAGTTTCTCTGGTCCCACTCTGACCAGTGTGACTCAGTTGGTCAGATGTCATCCTGCAAAGCAAAAGGATACTAGTTTGATCCCCAGTCAGGGCACATGATGGGTTGTGGGTTCAGTCCCTAGTCGGGGTGTGTTTGAGAGACAACCGATCGGTTTCTCTCTCTCACGTTGATGTTCCCCTTCTTCTCTTCCTGCCTCCCTTTCCCTCTCTCTAAAAATAAATTGCATTAAAAAGTTTTTAAAAAGTTTTTCTTATCCCATTATAACATTTAGTGATATGTTCAACTAATAATTCTTCTTTTAAAGAAATGATATCCTGGCTGGTGTGGTTCAGTGGATTGAGTCTCAGCCTGAGAACTCAAAGGTTACTGGTTCAATTCCTGGTCATGGCACATGCCTAGGCTGCAGGCCAGGTCCCCAAATGGGGGCATGTGCAAGTCAACCAATTGATGTATCTCTTACACATCAGTGTTTCTCTCCCTCTCTTTCTCCCTCCCTTCCCCTCTCTCTGAAAATAAATAAATAAATATATTTTTTTAAAAAAGGCTCAGTGGAATACCACATTGAAAAAAACAAAAACTAAAATAAAGAAATGGTACTTGGTTTTACCAATACAAAAATTGGTCACATTTTTTAATGGATTGACCTACAAAACTGAGTGTAAATAAGGACTTCATCTTCAATTTTTCTAATGATTCACTCAAACTTTCACCTGCCTCAATAACATAAATTCCCAGTATCTACTGCTTGAAACTTCACTCATCCACTGACTGGACCAAAGCTGTGAGATCCAAGTGTCCCACGGGGCAAGTTCAACCACAGTATAAGATGGCCCAGAGCTTCTTCCAAGGGGTTATTGTATTAACTTCATCCTTCGAGGCCTGGGATAAATATCTTTCTCTGTGATCTTGAGAGCAAATATTGCTTTTTAAAAATCTACCCTCTTTCTTCTCCCCTCCATTTTTTCTATCTACTTTTCTTATAAAAAGCCACAGTTAAGATGTCCTGACCTTCATCTTCCTGGAGAATTGACAGAACCAAGGAAATCTCATGTGCTGATAAATTCAAACACCTAAGCTCTTGGTCTGAGAGAGAAAATACTTTAGCTCTGATATGTACCCTTTCTTGATATTCTCTTTGGACTTTCCTTTTCTCACCACAGTAGTGACTCCTTGGCATGGGCAAAGTAGTCACCTGTGTAGCCTCGCTTAGCCCACCCTACAACCACCTCGGGATTTTGAATGAAGAACATCAGGAGTGCACTTTGCTCCCTCTCTTTCCTCTCAGGGGAAAAAGTATCTTTTCCTTGGACCTTGAATGAACACTGGCTGGCTCAAGATCAGATTTGAGCATTCATGGACCCTGAGTCACATAAATCCCCACCATAGTTTATAGACACTGGAGAATAAACAGTATAAGTGATATGAATTTAGAAATCCGGTTAATGTCCAAACAGCTTGCAAAGGAATTTAGTCTCCCTTTTCTGTCAAAGAAATGTTCTATGGATCTTTATTTTTTAGTTACTTAGTTTGTGTCATGCCAACATGCTGTCCCCCACGTATCTGATAGAGTTTGCAAGAGCCACAAGTTCTCTGGCTCCTGCCACCTGTACAGACCCACCTCCCACCACTCTCCCTGTGCCCACTGTACTCCAGCCATGCATCTCCCTATTTCATAAGTGCTCCATGATGTTTTTCTACATCAGGACCTGCATGCGTGCTTTTTCCACTGTGATGAGTGTTAATGCTACGTATGCTCCACCCCCCAAACATCTACTCTGAACAAACACAAATATTTGTCTGGGTCTTTCATTCCATAATGCAGGTATCCTTGTCTGATTTGTGATTGCTGTCCTTTTGGTATTTAGAACAGTTATTGGCACATACTAGGTATTCCATAAATATTTGTTGAATAGATAAATGTTAGCACATTTGTAGTCTCTATTGAGGAAATAAGGCAATTGGGCAACTGGGAAGAAAGAATACTATAACTACAATAATAGGCAGGGGCAGCTAGGAAAGGGAGCGTAAGCAGACAAGCTCAGAGGTCTCCTGGTCAGCATAAAGGCCATTGCTGGGAGTAGAGGCTCCTCCTAACAATCTGGCACCAGTCAGAGCAATGAGTCTTCTCTTCACAAACAGCAAATTCATTTGCAAATGAAAATGAATAAAACTTTATAGAAATATGAAATTGCAAATGGAAATGGCTAGTTGGGGCCCTTTGTAGCAATTATGCAAAATACATTCATTTTCTTGTTTTCATATGCAAGTAAAAAAGATACTTTATTTTTGCAATTTACTCAGGGTAGCTTAACAAGGCTCAGAGGTTTGCATGCATTTTGGCAGCCTGGTTCATCCAATTTTCCAATCAGCTAGAAGGGCAATGTGGTTTTATCAAGCACCAGGATTCGTCCAATGTAGGAAGCGAGTTTACTTTGAACTCTTGATTTCTGTGTATTTTATGAACCGATAAATGTTATGGTCAATTATCAAAATAAGTTCTCCGTCATGACATTGAATTGTGTATATTGGCGCAGTGGTAACAGAGGCATGCACACCCTTTTACAGGCTGCCCTCGTTGCCCCCAACTCATTGCATCCTAATATCTTCAGGCAGCATTTCAATGGTCTTGTGTCTTAAGAGATGAGTTTTCAATCATAGTATTGGGTACATGGTGATGGTGTTGTATATTAGTGGCAGCTGAAGCTGGGTATAGTAGTGGCTAAGATAAATATCACTGGAGTCAGACAGACTTGTGTTAGCACCCCAGGTCTGCCTCTTGCTCCCCACAGGAAAGCAAGAGGAGTATTGCTTACTGATACCAATCTCAGTTTCCTTCTTCATTAAATGGGCACAATAGTGATAAGATATATATGTAGTGCCTGGCATACAACAAACTCTATATTGGTGGTAGCAGAAAAGAGTAATAGGAAAAGTGTGTCTGGATACACTGGAAGGAACAGAGATATTGAGGTCTAGACAGACCCTGCTTATAATCCCAAAACAAAGACATGCTCCATATTCTTGGGCAACTCACTTGATCTTCCTGAAAGCCCCAACTTTCTCATCGGTAAAATAAAGATGATAGTATCTAATTTCCCCATATTGCTTTTGAGATCAGTTTTGTGTGTTTTCCTGCTTGTAAAGATTCCTACCTAGAGTTTGATTCATGAAACATACTAAAACAAAAAGGCAGTTGGTGGTAGTGTCACTATTGTCTTTACTCATTAGTCTCTTTATGCCTTAGTTTCCTTATCGATAAAACATAATGATGATGAAAATCCCTTCAAATGCTGCAATTTGTCCACTCTGTGATTCATCCCTCCCAGATGTAACTTAACTGCTGGGAGCACTGGCCTTCAGCCCGGACTCTCGGGTCCTGTCTTACCCTCTCCCCCTGTGCTCTCATTAACTGCTACTCTTCACAATTAAATTGTGCAATGAGTGTCGAGTACCTGAGATGAAAGAATTCTAGCTCACCACTCTGAGTATAAATTTTCACCAACAACCTTTCTAGCTAGATCATAATTCAGGGGCCATTAATCACCCACCTGGCCTCCAGGACCCAGCAGAGGCAGAGGAGTTAATAAAGACCTCTCAGAGAAAAGAAAAAGCATCGCAGCCATTATGGGGAGACCTTTTAGTGACCATGGAGTGGCTACAGACTGCTGGAGAGAGCTATGGGTAATTAGAGACCTTAGGGCTAGATACAGTATTGAATCTACCAGATGTAGCAGAAGTAACTCTCTTATACAAGGGCAGAGACAGTGTCTGTCTATATGATCTAAAGTAAGAACTGTTTGGCAAGAATGCCATCTTGTATCTGTAAGTGCCCGCCCCCCCAACAAAACCAGCTGTCCTAACATTAAAAGTCTACCAAGACAGATTAGTTTCTTTGAATCATTATTAGTAACTTTAATTAAGATGATAATATTAATCCTACATAATATTTTAAAGCACTTTATAATTTAGAAACTACTTTCAGTTTATTATATTTAACCATCAAACCAGGCAGGCAAGAGATAAATTGTACTCTGATTTTAAAAAAAGAAACAACTGAGGCAGTGAATGTGTATGTGGTTTTCCAGTGTTCTCATCGCCACTACATGGAAGCTCAGGCTCGAAGACTGAACAGCAAGCACATTCGCTGCATGAACACACTGTTTACACTGAGGAAGAATTTTCAAGTCCAAGGGCAGTTAAGCACTGACAATAACAATTGAGAAAAGTGGTAGGAGAGAGTTAAACAAAGAAAAGATGTTGGTTTCTTGGAAAGAAACTAGCTACAGTTTTGTCTGGAGACAGAGAAATATTGTAAATGTCGTTGGGTGCCGTGTTTTGTTTCATCTCATGAGCAACAATCATGGTAAATTGGATGGAGAATATGTCCTGGTTTTGACAGACCTGCGTTTGCTTCTCAACTCCAACTTTTTTTTTTTGAGATGTTGAACCTCGGTCCTCTCAACAGAAAACTAGTGTAGAATACCAACCGTGCTGCATATAATGAGCCTTAAATGAAATAATTTATGGGTTCGACTGGTACGTAGCAGGTGCTCAAATAACGATACATATGATTTATTTTATTGAACTCTGCTCTTCCTTAGTCATTGTTTTATGCAACTATAATAGTAATGAGACTTCAGGCTCAAATGAAAAAAAAAACTAACTCAAACAGGAACCAAGTAAATACATTTATTGTCTGTAAAAGTTAAAACTTCCATTCGACATTGGATTCCAGGACACATCTGGTGTTATTCTTAGGATACAAAGGAATCCATGTGATGTAACAATGAACCCCCAGATATCTCAGTGGTGTAACATTCAGAGACTTGCTTTTTGGCTTACACTGATAGTTAGTTTCAATTATCGTTCCATAAATAGTCACTTTGCTTCCCCTCCCACTGTGATTGAGTGTATCAATTTCCTTCTCCACCCCACTGAAGTTGGGTTCAACTATGACTAGTTTGGCCAGTGCAACACTGGCAGACAGCACATGAGCAGAGGCCACACACAGATGCATCCAGTTCAGCTTGGGCGCTCACACTCCTGTGATGCGCCATGAAAGGAGTATGGCCAAGGGGCTATTGCCCGCCCATACACCTGGCTCCAGACTGGGATGCACAGAACGTGTCTCATGGCCTGAAGAGCTGCTGCTGTAAGGAGAATAAGAGACACATGAAACAGACCTAAACCCAATCTTCAGCTTGGATCCTGGAGTCCAGCCTAACCCAACTAAGTTGTGATTAATCCACAGACCTTTGAATGTGACAGTAAGTGGTCAGTGTTTAAATCAGTGAATTTTGGAATGATTTGTTATGCAGCTTTATTGCAGCAAGACACATCTCAACTATGGGTTAGCTGTTGGTGGGAGGGGTCCTCTGCTCTGCTAGGGGACTTAGGCCAGCAAAGTCTCCACCTCCTTTGTCTAACAGTTTTATTGCAGTGTAATAGACTTACAGTAAACTACACATATTGAAATTGTACAATCTGATACATTTTGATGTATGCATCTCCACAATCACCATCGCCACAATCAAGACAATAATCGTCCATTGCCTCCCAAAGGTTAATCATAGATCTCTGCAATCTCTTCCTAACTCAATCCTTACCCCTCACCTCTATCCTCAGGCGACCACTGACCTTACTTTCTGTTACTTCTGTTTGGTTTGCCTTTTGTAGAAGTTTTTATAAATAGAACCATTCATCTGGTGTTCTTTCTGTCTCTAGATCATCGTAATTATTTTTAGATTCACTCCCATATTGTGTATCAATTATTTATTCTTTAAATGGTGGATAGTATTCTATTTTATAAACCAAGCATAAAATTTTAATCCATTCACTTACTGATAAACATTTGGGTTGCTTCCAGTTTTTTACTGTTATGAATATTTGCATAGAAGTCTTCGTATGGACATACACTTTCATTTGTATTGGGTGATACCTAGGATTCGAGTGGCTGGGTTACATGGCATTTGTATGTTAACTTTCAGTCGCCTCCTCTTTTGGATATGCAAATCATCATTTCCTTGGAAGGTATGTCACTTCTACTCACAGAGTACCAACCCGACCAGGCCACACATCCCTGCCTCTCTACAGAGGGCTGCAGAGTGTGGGGGACTCCTCCTCATCAGCTTTTTTCTCTTAGCATCTCAGTTCCGCTCTCCTCTCTGGTAGTCAGGCTTCATCCTGGGTCAGGATTTCATTACAAGGTGACCAGAAGGTCACTGCAATATCAGGCTAATCTTTCACTAGATCAGCACCTTCAGGGAAAAGAAAATACCTTTTTTTTCTTACATGTTTTATCAAAGTCCAATGGTCACTCTCATTTAACTGGCTG
This sequence comes from Phyllostomus hastatus, assembly GCF_019186645.2. Taxonomy (NCBI): domain Eukaryota; kingdom Metazoa; phylum Chordata; class Mammalia; order Chiroptera; family Phyllostomidae; genus Phyllostomus; species Phyllostomus hastatus. Next base: position 64,000,340 of record NW_025333857.1, on the reverse strand, counting down.
GAGTGCCATGATTATTCATGAACTATGACCAAGGAGATGAAATAAGCCAATTGTCAGACAGGAGCCAGGAAACTGGAGCAGCTCTCCTATATAATATCCTCAGAGGGTTGAGGAAGGATGATCCTCCAAACAAAAAGCAAGAAAGATCCTTCTGCCAAAATAAGGAAGAGAGAGGCAAACGCACACTTAAATACACAAACAAAAAATATTATGTCTCTGTTTCATACCAACGGCCTCTCAGTGTTAAATTGAATCACGCCACTTGACCCAATCTCCTCTTTCTGTCTTTCAGTGGACTAGGCCGTTTGCTATTATGTTAAAGCAATGTCAGATTTGGGGTTCATCTGACCATATAAAAGGAAATTAAAGCTATGGGGGGAGGTGAAAAAAACACAACACAAGGCAGCATAAACCCTAAGTTTCCATCTACCTCTCAGATTCTATCAGTCTGTGGCTCTGCAAACCTTGCTCTATTATTGTAGGATTCTGTGACACTAGCATTTCAGCACGCCTCGATCCTGGAGGCAGCGTGCGTTCCTGAGCAGTCCACACTCTGATCTCGTTACCGACTTCAGATCATGAGGTTGATACATCCCTGAGGACAGATTGACATTTCGATGCTCCTAGTTAGCAAAAACATGAACTGAGGAGGCTGCATTAACAAGCAAATAAATTTATGGTAGGCTGGCACTAAAACGAATCTCGCTGTTCGTCGGCAGCTTTTAAGAAGTGAAATATGCGTGTGACCAATAGAATTGGGGGAGCTTTCTGTTCAAAAAGATCTTTCTCTTCTGTTTCCCTAAGATGCAGAGAGAAGGGGGAAAAAATGTGGCAGATACCCTGAGGCCACTGTAAGGACTTCAAGGGATCTTTTATTGTTATCTTTCCTGCTCTTACTTCAGCTGTTGAAGAACAGCATGTATCACCACGCACTCACTTTGTTCTTCCCATAGACCCCAACGGTTTCCATCTGCCACCTCCTAACAGTCACCACCTCACACTCAATTTCCCAGGATTTCTTTTCTACAAGAGGGTAACCTCTTGATGCCCTTTGTTTTTCTGAGAAGTAGCATTGAATACTGGGAATGCAGGGCTTTGGTGTTGGGACATCTAAGTTTGAATCAGTGATCTGATACCAACCCTCTGAACCCTTGAGCAAGTGGTGACGAGCCTCGGTGTGATCACTTGAAGCAGCTTCCCTGAGAAGATTTAGTGAGCCATCGTATAAGGTGAGATGTTGGGGACAGAGGAACAGTGTGATCAATGATAATTCTCTCCCATCGCTCTTTGCAGTCCCTAAGGAATTTAAACAAGTTCCCTAAAGGATTTTAAATTTCTTTAAATAATTTTAGCGCTAGGTGAGTAGACAAATAAACCATGGAGGCTTGCTTTAAGATTTAAACAGCAGCTCCGTGTTCTCAGACTGTTTGCTTTTGATTGACACCAAAATCAACATGGTAATTAGACCAACTGGATTTTCTGGGATAATCTTAACTGAACAATCCACTCTTTAAAAACCAGTATTTCAAAGTCTGAACTCTATTCAGGACGCATACATTGAAATGGTTCTTAACACTTTTTTTGACGATTGGGTGATCAGGAGATATAACCTGGACTTTCCTTTCCTGATGCTTGATACATAAAAGGTCACTAAAATCTCATAACCTTGGCTATATTGGGCATAGCAAGAACCATACAACAATTCAATAACCATAAAACATATCATGATTAAGTCCTCTATTTTATAAATGAGGAATCTGAAGATCAAATGTATGGAACAATTCACCCTAAATCAGCATTTAGCAAGATATAATGCTATGTCAACCAAAGAGAAAATGGTAGATACTAAGGAACTCTGGAAACTGGGGAAAAAATATACATTAGTCTATTATAGTGATAATTATTTTGACTGGTACAACGTCAGCAAGAATTTTGGTAACATGCTAAAGAGATGTCCTCTTTTTCCAGTGTGGGTGTTTAAAAATATGGCACAAATTCCTCTATGCATGTACCTTTGCAATGTGACACTGTCCATCCACCCATCAGGAGGTGGAGTCTGTTTCTCTACTGCTTGGGAACGTTGAGCTCTTTTAAATGCATACCAGCCTGTGACATGCTTGGACCAAAAGACTAGACGTTGTGTGGTTTCTGAAGAAGGCCACAAGAAGGCTTTCAGCTTTCTCTCACAATCTCTTACAACCCAACCTCCATGTGCCGAAGCCTAAGGTAGCCAGGTGGGGAGATTTCATGGAGGAGAATTGAGGTGCCTAGGTTAACAGCCCCAAAGAACGGCTAGACATGAGTGAGGTCATGAAACACCACCCAATCAACCTATCAGTGTACCAGTCAATCAAAGATGTGTTTAAAGGTCAACAAAACTCTTAAATGAGGTCATTTCTCACTTCTATATAGCCAACTCCTCCTCAAAATTTTTTTACCCACAATATCCTTCAAAATTAGTAACAATATAATAGCAGAATATTAGAATTTAAAGGAACCTGAAAAGTCACTAAGTGTGTGCATAGGGTGACTTTTTGTCCCTTAGTATTCACAAAGTTATTTATATGCCACCTTCTCACATAAAAGGAAGTCCATATTGGTAACATATGATCACTCTACAGAGAATCTCTAGTAATTTCTGCTTGAATACTTCCAGCCATAGGAGTACTTCTAGCTCTTGACTTCTGGATCCTACCCATTCCATTGTGGAGTCTGTGCTCCAACTGATTTAAAGTATTTCCTTATATTAAGAAGAGACCTGCTTTTTCATATCCCCCACCTGTCAGTCTCTAATGTTTGAAGACAGCTTTCATGATGAACTTCTCTCCCATCACTAAACTCAACACACATACCTCACATAAGAATGAACACACAGACATAGACACACGCACAACCAGTGATTTTTTTTCCCCTGGATCATAGGTTCCAAACCCTCCAAACATCCCTTGGGTGCAAGAGTTGAAGGATTCTTGGTTATGCTTTGCTATCCTCTTCTTTGAATATAAACTTGCAATAAAATGTGAGAATTAGCCTTTGAGAGGGGTGCCCAACCCATGGCCCACGGCCCACATGCAGCCCAGGATGGCTATGAATGCAGCTAAACACAAAATCATAAATTTACTTAAACTTTCTTTTTGCTCATCAGTTTTCATTAATATTTGTATATTTAATGTGCAGCCCAAGGCAACCCTTCTTCTTCCAGTGTGGCCCAGAGATGCCAAAAGTTTGGACACCTAAGTCATTCTCTGTGACTCATTCATTACCCAGAACCTTCCCATTTCATGGAGTTCTTAGTAAAACTTTCAGATTTCTTGGCAGCCACATTCAAGTGTCATAGATTTTGTTTATAGGGATATTGAACAGGAAATTGTTATCTGTCAAGAATGGAATAAGAGAAAATGAGGTCATTTCTAAGTGTAAAAATCAAAACTTCTGTTGCAGCAAAGAAATGCTTTTTTGCTGTGACGGAACTTACTGAGGCTCTGAAAATGTGAGTTGCTGATGGGGAACGTGGGCTCCAGAGTCTGATGCAACCAAGTTCAATCTGGTTCTATTGTTATCCAAGCACCCTCGTGTGAGTTTTTTTAAATAACCATTTCTGTAATATATAGATTGTGATGATACCTGTATAATATGGCTGTAGTATAAACCCTTAACACAATGTGTGGCACTTTTTAAATGTTCTTAATGAACGCTTACTTGTATTATTTGGAATTACACATAACTGGGGTCAAACTATAGCTGGTGTTAGGTAATCAAAGTACCAAATAGCTAGTATAATTTGAGTGAGTTTCTTAACCTTTTTGAACACAACTCTTTATTTTTATGATCAGTTTAATACAACTCCATAGGGATGCTATTTTAATTGGAAGAGTCAAAAGTTGATAAAACATGGGAAAAAGTTCTGGAAAACAAGAAGACATGTAAGTTTGACCTAAGTCTACAACAGATACAGTCCTTGTTCTCATGGATTCATATCTAGTGCAGAAGATGACCAAGAATATTGTCATTTTAATAAAAGCTATATAGGGAAGATCACAGTACTTTGGGAGCCTCTCTACCAAACGTAGGGAAATGATCAAGCAAGATATTCCAGAGGAAATGATGTCTAAATTTATATGGGCAAGATGAGCAAATGAGAGTCAGATGAAGAGCTGTGTTGGGGATGCGGAGAGGAAGCAACGGAGGAGGAGTAAGGGGAGCCTTAGAGTGAGAGAGCATCCGACAAATCTGAGAATGAGAAGAAGTCCAAAATGCCTAGGATTACAAGTATATACCAGAAACTACATGAAGCTCCTTAAAATTATTATTGTAATAGACCCTTCTATAGCCCTGTGAAATAAGGCCACCATCTTCATTTCAGGAATAAGAAAACTGAATCCCAAGTAAAGGCTATGACTTACATAAACTTTAAATAAAAGAGCCAGGTTTGAAACTTGAGTTTTCTGGTCCCAAAGCCATTGTTCTTCCACTGACCAAGAGAAGAGCTCAGAAATAGGACACAAAGTTTGAGGAGTCAATCCTCTTGACACCAAGGTTTCCAACCACTGGGCTGGAGAGGTTAGGGTGGGCAGGTAATCATGTGCCTTTTGATACATACTTGTTAATGCTAGCATGATGGAGACAGGAGTAGCTAATGTCATCCTTTCCAGAAATTGCTTAAAGCTCATACCTTCTGGAACAAAGGAATAGTCTTTGGCAAGCATGATTCTCAGGTGGTCCAGGTGCTTAGGAAACTTAAAAGAAGCTGTGAGAACAGAACAGGCAGGCTAGGCTGCACAGTGAGGAACATGTCTTTATACGAGATCCTGAATATTTAGACCTGCTCAGCAACTGCAGCCTCTCTGAGAATGTGTGTTCTACCATGAGTGATTACAGCTTTCTGTAAGCACAAGTGGCCTTCCTGATAAAATTCAGCTCTAGGGAATTAAGGAAGAGGCCCTCATTTGGTTATTTTACAAGGCCTTTCCTATCTCAGGCCAGCAGCTATATTGTTCTGTGGCTGCCTCAAAAGACCCTCTCTGGAAAGACTCACACGTTCTGTCCAGGAGCCTTATCAGCCTCCCTCAGACCAACTCATTTGCCTAATGGTGTCTCCACAAAGGCAGCAGAAAGCTCCAAATCAGAGCTGAGCAACTTCTCACTTTTGGCTGGCCATGGGAACTCCCTTGGCCTCTGTGTTGGAGGCTCAGAATTCATGAGATATCCCATTTCTCCAAAGCTTGACCTGGTTGCAGTCAGCCACAGACCTGAGTATTTATATTTATTCAAATATTAATACTTATTTATATCAATAAGTATTGATATTTGATAAGTTTGATGTTCGAGAAATCGTTTGTTTAAATTCAACCAAACATCTACAGAAGACCCTGGAAATTCAGAGAAGGCAGCTCATTTGGAATGAGAACACCAGAGTTTACTTTATGGGACCTTAGGAGATCTGCACTGGGGTCTAGTGCTACTCAGCAATATTTGACATTGAGTAAGTCACTTCACCTCACTAAGCGCCAGTTAGTCCTGTAAAATGGGTATAATGATGCTCTCAGATATTTGGGTATTATAATCATGAAACAATACAATTGGAAGTCCTCTACAAAATAGAATACTTCCAACTCAGTAATGGAGCACAAATACATATTAAGATAACAAATTCTTCCTGTCGAAGGCACTCCACTTATATTCTCTCTGACCCCACTGTGGAGCTCTGTGAAGCAGAGCTGAAGATGACAGTAGCTAAGTGTCTTGACAAATGTCACACAGTCTTACTCTATCCTTCCAGTTGTTTGGGTCAATGTGGAAGGCACCCATGATGGCTCTCTTTCTCACCCCCCACCCCATATCAAGTTCTTCTAAAAATTAGAGTTAGTTCTACCCTCAAAATACATCTAGAATCTGATTATATCCCATCACCTCCATTTAAGTCCCATTATCACTTGCCTAGCCTTCCATATGGTATCCCTAACCACACCTCTTGTCTTCTCCCAGGATGTGGCTTTTGGAACTTCAGTGAACCTGGGTCAGTCTTCCAGTTAAAATATCCTCATGGTTTTCCGTCACAGTCAGGAAGCTAAAGTCAAACGATGGTCCCAAAGGCCTGATGTGTCCGATTATTTTCTGCCTCCAAGACCTTGAGTGAAGCCTCACTACTCCCCACTCAGCCCACTCTGCTCACCCCTACTACCTCATGTTTTTGCCTTTCATTGGTTAGGACACATGCACCTCTGCAGCAGGGCCTTTGCACTTGCTCCTCCCTTGGTCCAAAACCCTTTCCTCACATGGCTCACATTTCCACTTCACCCAGGTCTTCTCAAATGTCAGCTTACCAGAGAGCTCTCCTCCGATCACTCCACAGAAAAGGCAGCCCTCCCTCTCCTGCCACTCACCAGGTCCTTTTGTGTTTCATCTTAACGCCTGCTGCCACTTGCTACACTATTAGGTACATTTTCAATTTATTTACTTTTTTGCAACACTAGCACACAGCTCTATGTGGAGTAGGAGTAAATTTCTTCTACCCACATTTATAGAATTACATTTCACATGAAATTAAATGTATTCTTTTTAGTATAGTTAGATGAGTTTTTATAAATCCACTATAATCAGATGTAGAATATTTTTATCACCTCCCAAAACTTCTCTGTTTCCCTCTCCTCATCCCAGGCAACAAACTGGATTCTAGAACTATAGATTAATCTTGCCTTTTTCTAGAATTCATATAAATGGAATCACCCAGAATGTGCCCTTTTGTATCTGCTTTCCTTTGCTCAAAATCATGTTTTTGAGTTCCGTTCATGGTCTTCTGAATCTTAGTGTTACTAAATAGTATTCCATTGTAATGAACATACCACCATCTGTTTATCTATGGACCTAGGGTGGATATTTAGGTTGCAGTCAGTTCCAGACTATTATGAATGAATCTGCTATGACCATCCTTGTGCAAGTCTTTGTGAATCTGTTTTCTCTTTCTTAGGTAAATACTCTGGGGTAGGATTGCTAGGCTGAGTGTGTGTTTATCATGTCTCTAAATCACTATTTTTTGCTGCTGAACCCCCACTATCTAGAGGACATCTGATGTGTAATAGGTACTAGATAAATGTTTACTCATTGAAAAGCTTCAACAATTAGTAGTGAGAGCAGCTGTAAGTCCAGACTTCTCTGATGTTCAAGCTCTGTCCACTCCTCCAAACTGACTGATCAGAGGAAAATTATTGATGCATAGCATCCGCCTCAGACTCATGTGGGCAATGCCTGTGTGAGCAGCCCCCAAGAGTCCCCTGGTGAAACTGTTCATGATGGAGCAACCCTGACACAGGCAATGTTTCTCTGGCCTTTATGTTTAACAGGCCCAGACTGACTGTTTCCTTCCATCAGGGAGCTGTGGTTATAATCTGCAGAGTTCTCCCTCTGCTTCTACTCTCGCAATCCCATTATCCTCCAGCCCGGAGAGGCAAGCGACTCTGACAATGCTGTCAGCACAGAGACTCGTGGAAGTATTAAATTCACCACCTGATGACTACAATTAAAATTCCTTGCCTTTGATTTATTTTGGTTAGGGGAACAAAATCATTTAAGTTCCTGGAGATGGAGATAAGAGATGATATATGTCCCATCCATTTCCCTGATAGCAACACTTTCTGCTGCTAACACAGATGGAAAAGAAACTTCAATCACACCGACACTTGACTACCTGTAGAGAAGGAAAGATGAGGTGGTAAAGGCAAAAAAAAGGAAGAAAAGGAGCAATCCAGGGGAAGGAGATAATGAGAAATACACATGATATTTCTGGTAATAGGATTTAAACCAAAAGGGATGTACATCTGTTGGATTTGCAGAACTGTCGTTTCCACTAAGAATGTAGCCCCCTTTTTCTCTCAATTGAATAGACTCAGATATCACCTAGAACATGATATAATCTAGGGGTTCTTATCGTGGGGGTCTAAGGATAAGCTTTAAAGGATTCATGAGCTTCCTGACACTGAGACAGTGGGACAGTAAAGGCACCCATCTTTCCTCAGATGCGAAAGTCAGAGGTGTTTAACAACCATAAAAAGGTTAAAATAAATGCACTGACTCAGGAAACCCCTACATTTTACATTTAGGTATATTTAAATGCATCAAGATAAGGAACTTACTCATATTCATATTGTTGATCATATTTAAATCAGTCAAATTAGCACCCAAGTCTCCTGACTCATATTCAATCTGTTTTATATGCTGCCCTAATCTGCACACCTATTAGTAGGAGGAGTTATGATTTGGTCTGCATTTCAATCAGAACACCACAATGACTCCTGGAGGTGGGCAAGGCAGGTGACAGATTCCATTTGACAGATGGTGAAAAGCAGCTAACACAGTCAACCTACTTCTTCAAGATGTACTTAATAGACCGCACTGGTGTGGCTTCAGGAGTCATGATTGCAGTCCCTCCTCCTACAGCATATCCTTTTCCCCCATGCCTCTTCCCTCATCTCCAGCCCTACATAAGTGTGGGTGTGTCACTCAGGCTTGGGTCAATCCAAATGTGCCCCTCCTGCGATGACTCTGATTGGTGCAAAGGGTAGACACGTGATCCAAGCTGAGCCAATCAGAAACCTTCTCTGGAATTTTTTAAAACTGAAATTGAAAGTAGTCAAAGATTGAGAAAGATACCTCAGATAAGAGCAGTCTGCAGAGAAAGCTGGAAAAATAAGACCTACTTAGACAAGAACTGGGCAAGTGGGGAGATAAAACCAAAAAACAGTGTTTTGATCCTTTGGATCTTTCTCCCCAAGGCTCACTTTTTAAAAAATCACTTCCTTATCAGTGAGCTTTCCAAGTATGCTCTTAATAACTCTCTTTTTGAGGGAGGTGAGTTAGAGGGGAGTGTTTCGATAAGCTAGTTCCAGTTGGATATCCCATTTGTAAATGAATATGCAAATCAGGTGACCCAAGAGGAGGCCTAGTCCCTTGGACACATTTTTCTTTTATGAGAAAGGCTGTGATGTCAGTGATAACAACCACTTCCACACTTTCAATGCCAATACGAAGCAGAAGGATGCCTGGGGGAGTTAACCGTTCTGCTGCACGCAGGACCCTTGAAGAAGAGCCATTCACTGTTCTAATGTCAAAGTTACAAAAGGGGTTTCTCATCCCTTTTCTCTCTCTCCTGTTTCTCATGCTCCTCACTCTTTTCCAGTACTCCTTCCCCAGATTGTCTTTGAATATCCGTGGAGTTCTGATGCCCCCTGCTGCTGGCTGCTGGCTTCTCGCCCGCTGGAAGATCCACACAAATTGCTCTCTCTGGTTGCTGGCTTCTCCCATTCTCAGTGTCTGCTGCCTCCACATCGTCTGTGCTAGTTCCTTCTCCAGTCATGGTACATTTTTCTCTCATGTTCTCTGAGTGCCTGGCTCTGTTTCCTCCCCATTTTTTTCTGTGCCACTTGTGTCTGATTCCCTACATCTGTGTTTCAGCATCTTTCCACCTCTCTCCTTCCCTAAACTTCAGTTTCTGATGGTGTTCTTCCTGACTCCACCTCTATCTCAGTCCCCATCGTAAATCCCTGCCTTCCTGTCTTGCTCTGTGTCACAGGCACAGCTTCTGCCACACACCCTCATCCATTCTTTGGTAGAATGTTCACTTCCACAGAGAAACACATGAAATCTTACCCCCGTGGGCCTAACACAGTTTAACAAGGAGGTGGTCAGCCTCGTGGAGCAGCGGGAGTGGTTAGCTCCTTGCACAGAAGTGTCTGTGACTCAGCAACAAATCGCTTTCCCCAGGTTCTAGAAAGCTAGATTTCTTGTGCAGCCTTCACCATCGATTTGCTGTATGACATCGGACGATTATTTTCCCTTTCTGAGCGTCAGGTTTTAAAGACATATGGGTGGCGGGGGGCAAAGTTGGGAAGGGAATGAGTATCAGAAGACCGTGGGCCATCTGCTAGATTAGAGAAGGGAGCTATGGTTCTTGATTCTTGGGCTCTGTGTGAGAGGCTAGTACTTGTCACACCTGTGCCTCTGGCGTCCTCTGTATGCGGTGCCTGATCAGGAGGTCCTGTTGACAGACAGATTCTTTTATTAACAAATAAGACTAATATTCCAAGGCAACCACTGGCCTGAGTTTGCTTATCTGCCAGAGTGAGTCATCACTAGCATTTGAGATAAACACCCAAACAGCCTAACCAAAGTGTGTCTTCATCATTCTGGGTTCAGAGAAAGGAGAACCGACACAGTTAAAGAAGGGCATGTGATTCATAATAGTCCCCATGACTTCCCAAAGGACACTGCTGACTTGGGGGTAGCATAGGAGGGTGTGTGTCCAACACAACTGTATCAGGTGCATTGAACAGCTGGTGTTCCCATAATGCTCACAATCATCCTGAAAGTTCAGTGTTATTTTAGGATAAGAAAACTGAGCTTCACAGAGATTAGTGAAGTTGACAGCCAGTAGTAAGTCTGAGGGAGGGTTTAAAGCTTAGTCAGGTGCAGAAACTCAGGAATGTGAATCAAACACACAGGCAGGTCATGAGCAGACCTTGGGCCAGACTCTGCTTCCCTGGGCTGAAGTTCCTCCATCTGGACGATGAGAGAAACTCACCCTCTGGTGTTCTAGTGTCTCATCAGGTTGTAACACATTAAGGTTCTGTCACTCTGTCTATCACTCACTACCTTCCCTAAGATACATTGATGGTAGGTAGGATCCAAGTGTAAGCTAAAAATTAAATCTAACTTTGGTTGCAGAGAAACGTGAAATTTACCTATAGCGGTTTTCTACTGATGCTAAATTAAAAGTGTGAGCTGACATCTTTGTAACAGACACGGATTGACAGATATATTCTTGGCTTTAAAAACGTGTTTTTCAGAGACAGACTCATAGATGGAGAACAGATGACAGCTAGTGGTGGAGGGAGAGGTTAGGGGGTGGAAGGACTGAGCGAAAAAGAAAAAGGACTCCTGGACATGGACAACAGGGTGGTGATGGCTGGGGCGAGGCGGGTAGAAGGGGACTAAATGACAATGGGAAAAATAATAAAGATGACCTATTTAAAGATGCGCTTTTATATATGCATAGAAATGTAATGATGGTAAGAACAGTCTTCTGTATCCTCCGTACAGTTCACAAGGCCTTCGCCATTGCTAGTCGCCTTAGATGTGAACAGCACAGCGCCGTGAAGTGAAAGCTGGCTGAAAAAGTGTTCCAAGTGCTAGTTTCCAACAGATAAGATCTTCAGTTTTCTGGATTTTCTGGATGACGAATCTTTTCTGTTCTTTTTTTCTGGGGATCTAGACAGGAAATTACAGCAGATATATAAAAAGGAAGGTCAGAAGCCTGCTGTTCAAGTTCGTACCTCCTTGTCCCCGATCCCTTTCAAGTGTATTTGATAGCCAGTTGTTCTACTACATATTAGTTTTGAACTACTATCAAAAGAGGCTCAACATAATCTAAATGCTATGCTCCTTTGAGGTTATGAACTGACAGATCCACTACACGGCTGATTCATTGTATTGCATTCAAAAATGATGTATCGATTGGTATGAGTTACAAGCAGGTCAAAGCTGAAGTTAAAATCGGTCCACCACTTGCAGGATTCACCATCTTTGTCAGGCTTGCTACCATACCTCACGGGTCTTCCTTCTAGTTCTTCTTTATTGACTTCTTGAGGCCCCATCTCGCTGTCTTGTTCTGCTGGGAGCGCGGCAAGCCACTGCTGTTTATGCACAGAAGACAACCATTCCAAAGGTCCTAGAGAATCGTGTTCAATAATTCTTGCAGATGCCAAATCACAGGTCATATACGGTAATCTTAAATGGCCAAACACTGACGCAAATGGTTTTCCTTGCTCAGTTTCAAGGGAGGCCGTACCTTCAAAATCTTCTCTCCTCTTAGAAAACCAAACATCCGTTTCAGTCAAAAGCCGTTTTAAAAATCTACTCCAAGAAGGCACAACTTGAAGGAACACCCACTTCTTAAGAGCTGTGTATATATCCATCTTCACTGGCATCACAAGTAGGTTAGATGAACCAATGAACTGTCTCATGACATTTATACTGTGCTCTTTAAAAAGTTCAACATCCTGATGAGTCATCAAGTTGTTTAGAAGCCATTCAAGGCATTTTTTTCTTTACAGAATCTAATCCATTGGTCCCTTCTGATGTGCAATAGCCACATATTACAGTTTTCACATTAATTGTTTCCTTCATTGTCCCCCCACACTGCCGTATCAAACCATCCAACTATAGCCTCCAAGCTGCTGCCAAAATGGCGATAACTCACCTGGGCTTCATTGAGACGTCAGCTCAATATAGTGACCCAAATGCGAACTGCAGTGCCTCAACGTCAATATTCTGGTCAGGAATCTCCAGTTCAATAACACCCATGCTGGACTCTTTCCAAGAACCACTGAACATACTACAAAAGTAACCATTCTGACGTGAATACATTTCATGTAAGCTCCACTCTTGTCGAGCACAACTCCTTTTATTTTACTAATTTTTGTTGAATTTACTGAGGCGACATCGGTTAATAGATGTACATAGGTTTCAGGCATACAGTTCTATCATGCATCATCTGCGTACTGTGTCGTATGTTCATCTCCCAAAGTCAAGTCTCCTTCCATCACCACGTACCCACCCTTTACCCTTTTCCACCAGCCCCCACTCCCTCTGCCTCTGGTAACCCCCGTACTGTTGTTTGTGTCAATGGGTTGCTTTTCGCTTTGTTTTTGCTTGCTTGCTTTATTTATTTACTTGTTTACTTGCTTGCTTGTTTATTTTTGCTCAGTCCTTTCACTTTCTTCACCCGGCCCCCCAACCTCCCTCGCCACTAACAGCTGCCAGTCTGTCCTCTGTACCTATGAGTCTGTTTCCGTTTTGTCCATTAGCTTATTTTGCTCACAAATCTTAATGTCACTATTTTCATCATTCAGAAATAATGTTTGGTAAATATATTTGGATGTACCCTTCAGTTTTTTTCTTCAAGGGGTGCTGAGGAGCCGCCGCTGCTGCTCCTCCCCTTCCTCCTCAGCCTCGTCTGTCTGGGAGTCGGGGTGACAGCAGCAGAGGGGCCCAGGGCTCCGCTTGCACTTGTGGCTGCTGGGCATTAACAGAAGCCTTGGCCAGCCCAGCTGTGTGGCCACCAGGTTCCAGCCTGCAGACCGAGCAACCCCACCACCTAGAACCTGGCTCCTGCTGGGCTTGCGATCCCCCCTGGTGGTGCAGTATTCTGCTGGGGGGCTACTCAGGGAGCCCATGAGCCATGGCTCCTTGGGATTTTAGGGAATGCAGCCTGCCTCCCACCATGGCCTGGCCCACTCAGCCCAGGTGCCTACATGGCCACTTTGTCACGTGCAGCCCAGCCACTGCAGCTGAGACTACCTACCACCTCCACCCCCTCCCTGTGCATCTCTGTGCCACGTCTCCAGACCACTGGTCCTTGCCTCTTGCTTCCACAACAAAGCCTATAATCAACTTTTGATTTCCCACAGTGATTAACATCTTGTCATTTTACATGTGGTAGATACTGTTTTTGTTTTTGTTTTCTGAAGGTAGAAAAAGTAAGGGGAAACAATTCAAGCAAGAAAGAGCAGAAGAGGGACATATAAAACACAGAAAAGGCCCTGGCTGGCGTAGCTCAGTGGATTGAGCGCGGGCTTCAAACCAAAGTATCGCAGGTTCGATTCCCAGTCAGGGCACATGCCTGGGTTGCAGGCCATGGCCTCCAGCAACCACACATTGATGTTTCTCTCTCTTTCTCTTTCTCCCTCCCTTCCCTGCCTAAAAATAAATAAATAAATCTTTAAAAAATAATAAAAATAAAACACAGAAAAGGAAGAAAGAAGGGAAGAGAAATATTAAAAAGTGTTGTATTTTTATTATAGGACTCATTTTAGATGTAAAACATGCTTCATTATTAGTGCACCTTTTGCATTTCAATGCTGACTGCAGAGAAGAAGGACAAAAAAAATATGGAAAGGAGGGGAATTAGGAGCCAAGTGACTATCAAATTGGGAAAGACAGTTTCAAATTCCTCAAGTCAGAAAGCCATTCAGTACGAAAACAGCACTTGCTTTGCAGGGTTATGCCTTTGCAAACAACTTTTGTAGGTGAATGTTTATCCTGCAAAGCAAGATGCCTCTATAGCCCCAATACACTCTTTCCACCAGGTTCAGGGAAACTGTTCAGCACGCTGTAGCCCCTGGTGGTGCCATTCCCACTGTTGTTATCATAGCTTTCCCACAGCACAGCCTCCAAGGACAGATGCTGGCAATCGATACTGAACACCTCACACTTTAAGCCCATCAATGAAAAGGCTGTTACTACAACAGCAGCTATTTTATATGGCTACTGATTTCTTCTAGGCCTTCCAGACCCAAAGGTAGGAAATAATAACTGGTCATTTTTCATCAAGACAGACGATACAGGAGGACAATTGGAACCTATGCAAAGAGCTGCCTGGGGAAAAGATATACACCTCCCTCCTGGGAGGTTTCTGTGCATGTGCCCACGTGAAACTGTAACAGAGCGAACAGGGGCCAGTCCATGTGGTGCCTTGAGGCATGACCCAATAATTAGTATGGAGAGAAACAGGTTTCTATTTACTGCGGTGAAACCTTGGGGTTGCCGAGAGCACTCCTGCTCAGAGCCCTGTTCTCCCACGAGACCCAGCACTTCCCTTGCTCCCCAAAAGGCTGCAAGCCAAAACCATGCCCAGAAGTTTCCCCATATCCTCATCTGTGCTTATGCCGGCTGTGCAAGCAGATCTCCGTCCTCTCTGGAATGTGCACTGAGGGCTTCAGAGTCTCCATCCTCTGGCAGCAGCTCTCTCCTTTGGGATCTGGGGTACGTTGTCGTCAGCCTCCACGCTACAGTCCAGGAATACTTGTGCCATGTTACCCTGCATCATGGCGAAGTCCAGGAAAGGCACAAGCCCCATAATAATGGTCTCTCCATACGTCCCAAGTCCCAAGAGCCCAGATGAAATCCAGAGCTGTGAGGCAGCAGGTCAACATCTTGCAAGGCAGCGTCCTTGGTTGCATCAGAGTCAGCCAGAGCAGCAGCATGCCAATCTCTCCCTAACCATCCCAGGCTGCATGGCTGAATCCTGACTGCCAGCTGCCTAGCTGCGACATCATGGCCCGTTCTTCTCTACACTCATTCTACCCAGATGGCTCCTATCTCACTACTGGAGGCATGGCTGAGTCTCCCTCGCTTGGCTGCTACCTATTCTCTCCACCCTTATGGCACACCAGCCTCCTTCTGTCTTCCCACCCTCAGTTTACACCCTGACCCAGAGCTTCTTACGTGACCTCCTATGCAGCTTCTCCGCAGTGATCTATATTAGCCAGTTCACTGTAGGATTTATATTCTCTCGGCTGCTGCCTTTAGTCAGGGTAAGAGTGACTCAGTGACACAGGGGTAACCGCCTCCCTGACTCCAGTGCGGGCACAGGACAAACCCCCAGGAGTCACCAAACATTCTGAAAGTCACTGGACACCTTTAGCCTTGGGGCAGTAGCACAGCTATTGGCTAACCATCAGCTTGCCCTAGATATGCAAAGTATCTTAAATACTGTATTATCTGCTCCCCTTATCCCCCAGCCAAGGGATGTGGGGATTTGAGGGACCTCTTGTTCTGTTCCCTGTTTCAGAATGGCAATGGGAATTCTTACCCTTAGAATAATTAAGGCAGCACTAGACATCCTGCAGTCCTGGGCTGACTCATCACATGGCTTCACATGACCCTCCAAACAAGGCCCGGTGGCTGGTAAAAAGTCAACATTATCCTCATTTCACAGATGGGCCAAGGGGAGGAGCTTATTAAGTGGCAGAACTAGGGCAGGAACATAGAGCATCTCTCTCAACCCCGTTCCTATTTGGTTTCCTGTTTTCCCTCAGATGGAATAGCAAGGAGAAGAGCAGGTGATATAGATCCAAATCCAAATGGAGTCAAACCAAATTGTGATTTTGAAGAATATGTAATGACTTAGGAAAATGTTTACACTACAAAGTGAAACAAGAAATATGTGTGCATGTGTGTAGCATTATAATCCTGATTTTGTAAGAGTTTTATACAGACACATGTGTACATATCTCTGGATGGTGATATTCTTCCTTATGTTTTCCTGTGCTTTATATATTTTTTATAATATGCATATATTCTAATATTTTTAAAAGTTAATTTGAATTAATAACATATTTACATATATATATACACATACACACACAGATAATCTCAAAAGAAAATCCTTTTTTTTAACTTTCTCTTGTTTTCCCCCACAGAGGCAATAAAACCAGGTTGTGAAAGAATCCAATGGCTATGCGAGACCATATTACTGGTCAACCCCTGACCTAAGTCAAATGCTTCCTCTCTCTAAACCTCACAATCTTTATCAATCAAAAAGGCATATTTCTATTTCTTGCCGGATTCACGTGATTTCTGAAACACAAATAAGGACGATTTTGTGCCTTGAGCCCAAGTATGCATGCGGACAGGAAGCAGGGACACGATGTAATAGAGGGATCCATGCTATTGAGACCAAAAGTATATTCCAAACCCCCTTCTGTCTTCACCAAGCTGTGGCTGTAGAGGCTGCTATGAGCACCTCTTCACAACCAAGAGGGTGCAAATCAAGGTGGAGGGTGTGCCTCCCGTGGAGGGGGTGGGAGCCTCTAACTGCAGCATTCACAGGAGATGAGGTTTCCCCAGAGGCAGAGAAACAGGCTGCAGTGGAGACAGCCAGAGCTATTTATTTCCCCAGCAGAGGACAGGGAGGCTTTGTGAAAAGATTGCTGTTTATGGCCTTCAGTGTCCGCATGGGAAGAAAAGGAAGTTAAACCAGAGACTGGCAAGCGACTGAATTAAATTTAAGGAAACTTTACTGAGCAGCTACTTTTTGCTAGACCCTGTGGGGCTAGGAAGGCACAGAATGCAGTGGTAAAGAAATGAGAGAGTTGCCTTCCTATTTTTCTAGTGCCTATTGTATGTCAGGTACTCTGTTAGATTCTTTGTTTAAATTATTGCATTTAATCGTTATAATTAATTTGTGATATAGAGATTAATTAGTTCACCGATGGTCACCAGGCTAGGTGAGCTGCTTCAATGCATAATGTACTCATTCAACAAGAACCTCCTAGAGCATCTGCAGGTCGCAATGTGCCTGGCTTTCCCATACTTGGCTTCCTGTGTATTTGCTCTTCCTTTTGCTTAGAACACCCTTCTCACCTTCCCAACTTGAGCATATTCCCCTCCAAGACTTAGTCTCACTGCCACCTACTCCAAAATACCTTCTTTCACCCCGCCCCCTGCCATTCCCAGGCTAGTCGAGACTCTCAATTCTGTACTCCCATTGTATGATACCACATAATTATTAATTTGCTTCCCTGTGCCCCTTACTATACTGTACACATTTTTAATTTTTTTCTTGAGATTTCTGGTGCCTAACACAGTGACCAGGAAATAGTAGGTGCCCGATAAACACATTTGTTTTCCGAAGAAAAGACTGGATGACTTAATGGAAAGAAAAGAATAAATGGATGAGTGCACAAATGAATGTGTGAACTAAGCCATCAGCGAAGGACAGCATGAGTGTTTCTGATACAGCCCTGAATGCTGCAGCTACAGATGATGAAAGGAGGTAAAAACAACTAGAATGGAGCAGAGATGGCAAAACCAGGTCAACAAGATCAACATCAAAACAAAGCCACATCCAGGAAAACCATGACTATTATTAGCCTGCAGTTTCCCAAAAGTAGCATCGGATTTCTTGTAATTGACCTGGTGCATTGAAAACGTCCAGCCATCCTGCCAGTTTCTTACCTGGGGCTTCCTTTGAGGCTCATGTAAAAGCTGCAGGCCCCAAATGTGGACAAGAGTGAATAACTACTCCAGTCCTGTTTAGTCAAACTGTGTGTGTGTGTTTCTTCCCAGCTGATTCCGATTGTCAGTCATGTTTCGGATCTTTTACTATAACAAAAATTCTTATACTAGAGAGAAAGTGATGCCAGACAGTCTTTTATACCTCATAAAATCTGGCATTTTATGGTTTCATAGTAATACAACCACCAATTATAAAAACAATATTATGTCTTTTTTTTATCTTGCCATTGGCAAAGAGTTATGGTTAAAGATATGTGCACTTTCTTATTTAATCTTCACAATATCCTTAGTATAGTAGATGAGATTATCTTCCTTTGAGAGATGAGTAAACTGAAACTCAGGGTGATTGCTTACTTTTCTTTTTGTCTTCATTTCTCAAATACTTTGTGAGTTTCCTCTCTTTCTTCATTCTCTTTCCTCCTGTATTAGGAACTACTAGTGCACACACATATCTGGTCCTTCTCTCCTCTGTGCCCTTCCTGGGCCTCTACTGTTAGAAGAGCCACATAGCATGTGCCATTTGGGGACATAAAGCATTTCATTGCTGGTGTAAGCTCTCCCAGCACCCCTTTCCCCTGTCAAAGTCTCGTGCTCCCTTCTTCCCTTGTTGAAGCCTCGTGGTGAGGAAATAGAGTCACAAAACCAAAGCTGCCTGGATATCTGAGCTAATATCCTCCAGAGAGGCATGGACTTTACAGAGTGAGAATTAAAGTTTAGTGCTGTTAATCCTAAAACTTTTGGAGGTTGTCTGTTAAAGCAGCATAACCCACTCTCACCTGATAAACGTAGATGCTCCTGTGAAGAACAGCAAACCCAACTTCTGGCCTCTAAACAACCCCCCTTAGATAAGAGTCGCTGTACCCACACTTTCCAGAGTTCTTTTTTTTTTCCAGTTTTCTACATTCAGTACTCTCTTGGTGAGCTTCTACAGACCATGAATCGTGGCCCTGTAATCATCTCTGGAAATGAGCTTAAAATTCAGTCCCTGATCCATATTCCTCCCCTGGCTCCCCCACCCCTGCTCCCCTCCCCTGCATCACTGAAATAAACAAGCGAGGCTGTCCCCAGGTGACCCACACCCCAGGCTGCTGTACCTGCCAGATCCCCACCTGTGCTGTGTCAGACCCACCGAATCAGGAAAGACAGAAAAGACAATAAAGTTAGAGGATGTGTTGTAAATTTGAACACCTTTGCAGCTGGAGAAGTTGTCCTGTGGTAGAGCTGAGAAGGTGGGGGAGAGAACCCATGGAGCCTAATGCTTGTGTGCTGTCTATGGCAGAGCTACAGGAAAACGTCGTTTCCCACACTAACACCTCCAGGGACAAGGCGTTCCCAGTTCATGAGACATCTCCTTAACCTTTGAGCATTCCTGACTCTTTAGGTAGCTCTTCATTCTCTTGTGTCTATATATTCCATCCGGGGCCCTGACCACGCCATTTGACAGTCAAACAAAGATATATGCTCTTCTTCCCCACAATATGCTTCTTCTTCTAACTCCTTAAGAATTTGAGACAGATTGCCATATCTTTATTAATTGGCCACTGTATGCCCATTTCACCCTAAACCTTCTCATTTTACACATAAGGAAATAACCCCCAGAGGGAGGGAAATACAACCAAAATCACACAGGTAATAACTGATGCTTCTGACTCCTAATCCAAGGTTATTTGCATTTATTTATTCATCTGTTAGCCAAAAACTACATTTAAAACACAAGATATATACATAATAGTATAATGCAGAGTAATACACGGCTTACAGTTTGAGTATGATTCAACCTCTGCCATGGAGGAGCAAAAAAGGCAAGTAGACAGTTGAAACATCTATAATTAGAAGGAGGCAGGATAGATTATATTTATGAAGTGTCTTATACATGTCCTGCATCAACAGGTACTTCTCATATCTTATTTCATTTAATTTTTAACTACTGTAGTTCCCTACCCTTATCCGCAGGAGCTATGATCCAAGACCCCCAGTGGATGCCAGAAGCCGCATATATATATATTATACATATGTAAACCCTATATATACTATGGTTTTTCCTAAACATACATACCTGTGATGAAGTTTAATGTATAGACATAGAAAGAGATTCATAACAATAACTAACAATGAAATAGGACAATTATAACAATATACTGCAATAAAGGTTTTTGCAATGTGTTCCCTCTCTCATAACTGAGATGGCTACTAAGTGATTCAGAGCCATGTAGCGTGTAGTGCGGATACACTATGAGCCATGTAGTGTATACTGTGGAGGATGAAGGAATGATCCCCAACCTCCGTGCGCTGGAGGAGGATAGCAGATGATTTAGTCATGCTCCTCAGACCAGCACGAGATTTAAAACTCATGAATTTTCATTTCTGTGTTTTGCAGATGATGTTTTTGGTCCGCTGTTGCCCTTGGGTAACTAAAACTATGGAAAGCAAAGCTGTGGATAAGAGGGCTACTGTACGTTCTAAGAGTATCACCCCATCTTACTGATTTCTCACGTGTTTCCTGGGGAACGTGACACCCCATGGTATCACCCCATCTTTCTGATTTGAAAACTGAAACCTTGTTCTTGTTTTTTCTTGCTGTCTAATTGATTACCTAATCATATTAGCATAAAACACTTTTATTCTGCTCATGGATTCTGGGGGCCAGGAATTAGGACAGGGATCGCTTGTCTCTGCTCCATGATGTCTGGGGCAGGGGGGCAGAGTCAAACGGCTAGAGGCTGAAGTCATCGAGAGGTTTCTTTACCTGCAGGTCTGGAGCCTGAGCTGGGGTGAGCTGAGGTTGGGCTCAGATGGGACTGCATGTCCGAGACGCCTACTCATGGCCTCTGCACATGGCTCGAGCTTCTGATGGCAGCGGAGCTCCACTGATGTAGCTTTGGAAGTCAGGCAACAACACTCTGCTGTATTCTTTTGGCATCTATAAAGCAAATGTGAACTAACTTAGAAATTAGACTCCAGGTTGTAACGGGGAAATGGCAAAGTCATGCTGCAGAAGAGGCCGTGGGGTGGGAGACGCAACTGTGACAAATACTCAAAGTTCCAGTTTTATGGCAGTACAAGGTGGAAGCTTGGGTGAGAGTCCAGGCCTATCTT
Organism: Phyllostomus hastatus; assembly: GCF_019186645.2. Taxonomy (NCBI): domain Eukaryota; kingdom Metazoa; phylum Chordata; class Mammalia; order Chiroptera; family Phyllostomidae; genus Phyllostomus; species Phyllostomus hastatus. The sequence goes on along the minus strand of NW_025333857.1, from coordinate 63,979,394 downwards.
GTTCTGGCAGATTTTGCTATGAGGCTTCAGAAGATGAATAGATAGATCATTGTGTTATTACAGAAGGCTCCATGGAGAAGAAAATGCCATTTGGAATGGGCTTTGAAAGGGAGGAGAGATTTGCACATGGAGACAATAGGCATCCTAGATCTGGAGCAAAGTGTGACTAAAGTCACAGGGACAGCCATCATGTACTTCCTTCCCCTTCTCTGGGCCCTCTTCTGTTCCAAACCAAGAGACGTGCATAGTTATCCTCCCCCAGTAGTGAACCAGAGCCCTAGGCATCTCGAAGTTATTGTGACTAAAAGCTGGCATTCTTTGCCAGATGGCAAGGTCCCTAGATGGCTACTGCCCATTACACAGTTAACTGAGCCTGTGACACTACCCAGCTACAGGCAGACAGGGAACAGGGCTGAATGGAAGGGGAAAAAACTCAGCTCCATTTGTGATGCTCAGGGAGGGCTGAAATTCCCCATGACAAGGCAGAGTGTGACAGCAACTGTAGCCCATTGCCATGCAACAGTGGCCTCTTGAGTCTCCGAGTGACTAAGATGATCTCAGGGAGCATTTGGCATGAGAATTTTATGGTATTTTGTGGGCTGATGGTGCCCCATACGGAGGGAGTGAGGCAAAAATCAGGTTAAAGTTAAATCATAGACAAGACCTTCACAAAGGTTTTATGAGCTCCAAAATGGTTTCAGTTTCCATTGTCTGTTTTCATCAATTCCATAATCTTTCCAACACATTCCGATAGCCACTGACACCTGCATCAGAGCCCATTATGCGATACGTGTACCTTATTGCTTGTTTATCGACTATCACCCCCATGAGAACGTAAGTGCCATGTGGAGCGTCACTTGGTTCTGCATCCTCAGCACCAAGGATAATGCCTGCTTACGGTGGTCACTTAATATTCTTTAGATAAATCAGTCCCTGGGGAGGAGAAGGTGTGGCTGACAGGCTTACTGCTACAACTTTGCCCTTAGTCTTGGGAGGATATATCTGACCCTGTAACCTTGTGGATGAATTCATGTTGGTTTTCTTACCACCCACATCCCAATTCCAAATTCTATGTAAAAAAAAATACATGACTTCAGACATATTTGGGATGAAATCCTCAATCTCCTTAGCTGTGTGACCTTAGCCCACCATGTAGCTTTCTTGGGCTTTAACGTCCTCACATGCGTTTTCATCAGAAGGTCTTTGTGAGGTTCTAGTCATGAAGGTTCATTGAAGGCGACAATGAGGCAGGGGGCTCAGTCATCTGGTCTGCCAAACCCCACGTTACCTGCTGCCCAGCTTGGATAAGGAAAGGAAAATGAGAAGGAGAAAGAAGGGACAAGAAGCAAAGAGAAAAAAGAAAACAAACAGAGGGAACAGGAAGATAAGTGAGAGAAAGAGGCCAGGAGATAGGAAGAGAAATACATACAAAATGAAAATAAAGATGAGAGTAGAGGAGAGAAAGGAAAGGTGAGTCAGGAGGGGGCGGGAGGTGAGGAAGAAGTAAATAATGGGGAGAAAAAAGGATAGAAGAGAGAAGGGCTGAGGAGGGAAATGAGAAAGAATCCTATAAGAAGGTGGGGGAACAATGCAGTGACAGCAGCAAGAAAAGAGGGCAAAGCAAAAGAAAGAGAAAGAAAAAGAGAACACTGGAAGGAAAAAAATGTTAGAGAAAATTGAAGAGGAAGAAGAAAATTAAAAGAGACATGGAAGAAAGAAATGGAAGAAGGATCCCAGGAATCCCACTGTGAAGTCAGGGCTCAGTGGTCACTCCCTGCCTCCAGAATCCTGACTGTGGACCCCCCTGTACGAGTATTTGCCCCTCTGACCGGTTGTCCTTGCCTTGGCCAGCCCTGTGATGGAGGAGCTCTAGCCAGCAAAGAGGCAGAGCCCAGGTCCCCAGAGAGGCTGGGCACACACCCCCCTGAGCTAAACAAATCCTTTAGGCCATGCTCCCTAGCCCCTCTGTTTGGGCCTGACAATTAGCTCTGTGTTTATAGACGGAAGCAGGCTCCAGCAGACACCATTAGTCCCGACCTCATGGGGATTTATTCAGCCTATTACCATGACTCATACTTTAGTAATGAGGTCTCTCTTCCAAGGGTTCAGTGCATTGCTGCTGGCACCCTTCCCCTCACTTCCCCCAGTGTCTGTGTTTTCCCCCAGAATTTCCTAGTTTTCTTCTTAGTGTCAGCTACCATTCTAGGGTGTCTGTAATTTCTACCTTACAAAGAGTCAGAACTTCAGAGTCACTCAGCTAGATCAAGTCTAGACACAAGTTGTGAGAAAATCACATTATGAAGAAGATGGGCTTATTTTCTAGAGAGACCAGAGGGAGTCTTGGACCTGCTACCACGAACCCAGATCTGGAAGAGTGTTTATATCCCTTTACACTGTAATTTAGAATGTCAAGAGGTGGAAGAGAACTTAGAGACTGATAAATGTCTCAGGACACAGAGGCCCAGGGTGGGAAGGAGACTGACCCCAGATCTCACAATGAGTGGTAGTTAGGTCTTAAACTTGTGACTTTTGATTCTCCTTTCCTCCCTACTCTTTTCATGTATTAATTCATGTATCCATTCAAGCAAATATATGAATCAGGTGTCAAGGGTCAGCCGAGACTCTTAGAAAACTTCCAAGACTCTTCAGGTTAACTTGGTCCTTACCTACCTTTTGCACCTCCTGAAACTTGCACATATTTACCAACATTATGGGCTTTAACAATGCATTTGCAATCTTTCACCTGAGGTGGGTACACCTCCTCTCTTAGACTGGGATCTTCGAGATGGAGCCCTGGTCATATTCACTTTTATATGCCAGGCACTGGAACAGAGCAAATGCCGAGTAAATGTTTGATGAATGAATGAACAACTTTGATCTTCTGATCACCCAGCAAGTATCAGGGAGGCACTACAGATTCAGGAGACTAACCCCTTTCCCAACTGCCTCTTGGAACTTGGTCCCAGCTCTTCTGTGGGCAGACATTACCCTTTCTGTTGTCCTCCTGATCCTTGATTTTTCTCAAACTCCCTGGGGATCTGTGCCACCTTCTCTCAAGAGCCCGATTAGTGTTGATTTAGAAGCTGATGGAGATTTATTTGAACTTGAAGCAGAAGCAATAAGCCTTTGATCCCCTGGGAACAGACATGACTATTTCCAAGGTTCAAAGTTCCCTTTGCCTATTTTAGTGAATCACTGAGGGCAATGTGAACCAAATACAGCTTTGAAAAGAAACAAAGCTGGGTCGTTAAATTCTAGGACAAAGAAGGAAAAAGAAAAAACCAGAGGGATGTTTAACTTACCTGCCAACCTGATCTGGATGCTCTCTGGGTTACCCAGTGCTTCTGAAGTCCAAGGGGAAAGATGGCTTCAGGGGAAAGATCCATCCCACTCCCCAGACAAAGATCCACAGTGGGCTCTGAGTGGGTGAGTCTCAGATAGGCAGCCATTTCCACCAGGTAGGCTATAAATCCAACCTTTATTACCTTTTATTATGTTGTTTCAACAGACTCTTAAAGACAGCACAACGGTCGGTTGATAGCTGCACTAAATCTTTTTCATTTTCTCCCCATATTACTTTCGCCTCCTGGAATTTTTTTTCCTTTCTCCCTTCATGAGTCAAATTTTATTGGTCTTCTCTAGAGGATGGCAGTAGAATAGAAACGTTGTTTATGATTGGGAAACAAAACCCAACAACCCCCAAAACCCCAAAACTGTGAGCAAGCAGTGAATGTGTATAACCTATATAATGTATACATTTTATTTGTGGCTAAATGTATCAGAAAAGTAGACAAGTATAAATCCAATTACAGGGGTGAGGGGGGCGTTGGCAGGAATGAACTTAGGGGCAATTTACTGCTGAGGTGTCAAAAGGCTGAGATGAAATAAAAATAAACTAAGGATTACAATTCTTAAAAACCCTGCTTAAAGAACAAAAAGTTTTAAGGGCTACAAAGTAGTTGCAAGGATACTGGGAGATAGTAAAGTGAGGCAGAGAGAAGAGAAGGGAGGGGAAGGGAAGGGAGAGGAAAATGAGAATGAGTTAGGGAAACACAAACTCTAGGATCTTTCTGTCTGAGAAACATTGTCGTTGCATTGGATGAAGCAGTTATTAATCAGACATATCTTCAACCAGTTCTTCTTTCCTTTACCTATCAATTATTAGCACTTCTTAGGGGACTGACTACCAAATGCCTATTCCCTTACTAGCCATTGTTAACTAGAACTCAGATACATACAAATACCACTCCCCACCCCGCAGCAGGTGTTAACAGTCACCATTCATTGAAAACCCCTCAACCTACCTTCCACTTGCTCTTAAAGAGCCAGCTGTCCGAGCTCATTCTTAAAACTGCCCCACCACTCCGATATTTCTCTGAGGCCCCTGCCCTTTCTTCATGCTGTCCCACGACATTTTTGGTCCACCAGACCTGGAAGACAGGTTTCCTCTTTTAGCGCTGATTGTCAGTTCTTTGAGAACTTGGAATCACGTACCTTCTTGAGTTAGGCTGCCTTGTCCAAAGCTTGGAACTATTGTTTATTAGTCGTGTGATCAGCTACAAGTTAGAATCCTCTGGAAACACCTGCTAAATGAGGGAAATTCCATCCACATTGTAGGATTGTAGTAAAGATTACATGATACCACAGATTAAATGTGGTGGCCTTGCCCTGTCGTCCAGCTCTATGCCACTCTCTGGCCAAGAGGCAAGAGGTTCTGAAGTATGTTTTACTTCATTATGAAACCAGAAAAGTTGGTGTGCCTGCTGCCTGTCACTACCAGAACCAGTAAGTAGAGACAAGGATTGAATCTTTATGGGCGCTTTATTCAGGTGGCTGGTGATCTGAGAAGATGGCAACTTATGTACCCTCAAAAACCATCTTAACATCTCATTTCAAGCCAGGTTTTTTATAAGGAGAAGAAAGGGTAGGTAAGGGTTTGGAAAAAAAGTTAATTGGATGAATTGCAGTCCCGAAGTGATTTGCCTAGTACTTCTTTATGTGTTGATCAGCAATTCTTTATCTGCAACATGGGCTGTCCCTCCCTGTGACACAATGGCTCAGATACTTGCAGACCCCCTGGGGCACAAAAGCTAAATTGCTTGTGAACCTCCTGTCTATGCATTCCAGTGCCTAGAATAACAGCTTTCCAAAAGCATTAATCACTTAAGCCTATCAACTAAGGCTAAAAATCTTTAACTCTTGAGTTCCCCTATTAATTAGAAAAATAAATACAACCATAATACAGTGGTTATAAGCTCAGCCTCTGTACGCAGATTTCATGGATTTGAATACAAGCTATACCACTTACTACTGTATGACTGGGCAAGTTACTTAACCTCTCTTTGTTTTATTTTCTCATTTGTTAGAGAAACTAATAGTACCTAATGTATAGAGCTCTTATGGGGATTAAATGAGTTACTTCATGTAAAGTACTTAGAACAGTCCCTGACACATATGAAAGTTTTAATACATGTTAACTAGTATAATTGTGATTTAAAAGAAATGATACACGTGAAAGACCTAGGCACATAGTAGGCACTCATCATTTATAAGATAAAGTCTTTCCATTCCTAGAGCTGAAGTCTATTAACTCAGATAACACATTGCAAGGAAATGGAATTTTTATCTCCTGTACTCAAAGTGAATGATAATCCCATCATTACCGAGTATTTGCTTTTCATTTGTATTTTCCTTATGCTTCAATATTTTGTTCAGGTAGAGCACCCCATCAGAATATGCAAGTGCCCAGAACTTGCATATTCACCAGAATGGAAACTTTTGTTGTTCTAATAAGGAAACCAATTCTTCAAGCCTTGTTAGAATTGCCAAACAGGGTTTCCTGCTGGGCCGTTTCATTTAGTTGGCATCTCCTACTGAGAGACACTGGTACCATTCACAGAATGGGGAACAGGGAAGACAGACAACTAAATGAGAAATGCCAATTTAAATTTGTCATCACTTTCCAGAGAATACGAACAGATTTTTTTTTTAACAGAATGAGTTTTAGGCGTTAGGCAAACTCATTGCATTGATATATGTCAGAGTTAAACAACAAACCTTAGAAATCATCTAATCCTACAATGGCATAGTTCCAATTGATGGATGGCAGCTACTGGGATCAGTAAAGAGAGAATGATTCTGAGGCTACTACCTAGCTCGGTGGGAAAGTGCTGCAATCCATTAGTGATGTCTGCCATGGGGAAGGAGTTAGTGGTGGATCCAGCTTGCTGTGGTCTTTCTATTCCAGATCTAATCCAACATGTTTTTACAGATGGAAAGACTAACTAGTCTGCTGATGTTTTCAAATTCCCTATATTGGAAAAAGAGAGGTTTAGACGATGTTCATTTTTAAATGCCATTTTGATACATGCAAATTTACTGAGATATAAAGAAAAGAATATAAATAAGAATGATTTGTGTATTTTTGGCAAGCAATTGGATATGGCTAAATAGATTTTATGAACTCTTGAATAATCTCTGATTTTCTGAATAGTTTAAACCATCTTTTTTTCCCCACTCCTTTTGGTAGCTTTGTTTTCCATTTTTATTGCCTATAAAACATATAAAATAGTCTGATACTTGTTAAAATCTCTACTGATTCTAAAATATGAAGATGTCTAAATAAATTACACTTTACTAGGAATTTAGCAATGAACATAAAAAAGAAAAGCATAAATGATACTCACAATAGTCTTATAAGAGCTTTAACTTAAAGAGATGCTTTTCAAGTAGTTCAAGGATTTGTGGGGTTTTGTTACAGTTTTTGTTGTTTTCCTAACAATAATATTAACTAGAGGATTTTTTTTAAAGCACTCATCTTTACATTCTCATTTGATCTTCATATTAGAGGGTCAAATATATGAAGGAGGCATCAAAAGTGGTTTAATTCAGCTTTATTCCTCTTTAACAAAGGAGAAATTAGGCTTCAGAGATAACTGGTTGGAAATACCAATTAAATAATTTCTCTCTCTGTCTCTCATTTTGTGAGGAAATCAGAGATTAAAAAAACTAATGTCACTAATTTGATAAAAAATGTCAGCCTCTTACATCTCTCCCAACAATTCTAATAGCTTTGGTTGCAAAATATCAAATATCAGGTTGTAAAATATTAAATGCTAGATGAAAGGCATAGAATTCCAGGATAATTGAATGAGGAAACTTACTTCTGGTGGTGGAATCAGAGAAGGATTCATGGATTAGAGGGGACTTGAGTTTGTTGTCAGAATTAGATAAAACAATCCCAGAGAAGTTTCAGAAAAGTGGTATAAAATTCTTATCTTGAAATATAATAGAGAAGAAGATATTACACAGTTGGAGTTAAACAAGTGGAAGACTATGTCTGCCTCCTTGTGTTTCTGGGCTGTTATTTTCAAAACGGACATGCAGCAGCCAAAAGAAGTTCTACTGTAGGCAGTGACCCTGCTCAAACACAGCACAAGGTTTTTAATGACAAACGGACCTGTTTCTTCAATGAATTCATTCTTTACCATTTGATTTCACTCCTAGACCTTTCCTTTCCCCCCCATTTTCCCTTGCTTTTTGCTTCATCATCCTGGAAAGAACAAAGATGTCTATCTCCCAGTGTTGGTGTGAGGATCATTACTGACATAAAAAGAGCACCTGGCAGATAGTATGTGTTCAGTGCATTAGTTTTCTTCCTCATTTCTCATTGTCAGAGGCGCCTATCTGACTGAAAAGGAAAGAAAATATTTGATTTCCCCTGAGTAGAGCCAAGCCTGTAGATGAGAATATCAATGCTGACATTGAACTTTGTGTGCATATGTGACATAGGGTAGAACATTTCATCAGTTTCTAACACCATTCAACTGGAGATGTAGGTAGATCGAGAGAAAAGCATGGAAATAACTCTGAATTAAGTCAACCTGGGAAATTGTTTAACCATGAAAAAAAATCACTTTATGTCTACAATAGTTTCCAACTTGCTCTGACAGAAGTCATTCTTTAGAAGTTTTACTAAATATTTAATCAGGATGAGGCAAATAACACATATAATATGTATAAGAAGAGATAATGCTGCTGTGATAGGTTTTATTTCATTGAATAAAACAATTATTTTTTATTTTTATTGAATGCATTGGGGTGGCATCGGTTAATAAAATGATGTAAGTATCAGCTGTACAATTCTATCACACATCATCTGTATAATGTACTGTGCATTCACAACTCTAAGTCAAGTCTCCTTCCATCACCAGTTATCCCCCTTTACCCTCTTCTACCTGCTCCTATTCCACTTCCCCCTGGTAATCACCATACTGTTGTCTGTGTCTACGAAACTTCATTCTTAATTATTATTCTTCAAACTTAATATGAACTCAGTGTACTTAGGAAAGAAAAACTGGAATTTTTGGATTTCATGAGGAAAAAAAGATATAAACATGCATCTTTACCTAGATCTATGCTTGTGTAATATGGATGCATTTATTTTTTTTTCAGATATAAATGGTACATCTACTTACTATATCAAAATAATTTCTCAGTAAAAATCCTTGCAGGATAGATAAGATGTTATAATAATTAACACACCACTTAATAGAGTACACGTGGAAGTTTCTAAAGTACAAAGAACTCATTTCTACTATTAAGCTGTCTTATCATCACCTACCTCACAATCTTTTTAATGCCATATGGTTTGCTAAATAAAATGTTTTTAATAGTGTGTATGAAGGCATATTTCAGCTGGCAAGCTACAACTTTACAAACTGCCACTATTAATCAGTGTTCCTTGGATACAAATGTTCAATTAGGTATTAGAATAAAATTTCTCTTTGGAGAAGTAACATGTTGGTCTGCCATTATTATAACTTTGGGAGTTTATCAGGTATCATCAGGGTTTTAGTAGAAACTAAAAAAAAAAAAAGAACACATTCTGTTTCTCTGGGAGGATAGCTGGAACATAAGAGCTACCTAGAGAAAGTCAAATGGTCAAGTGGTTCTTTGGAGTGGAGGTTGGGATGGTGCAGACCATCTGAAGTGGGATAGATATAGGTAAGGGAAGAGAGTTGGTTGTAGGGCTAGAACCAGGTATTGGGCACAGGTGCCCACCAACTTTCTTTCATTCATTTAATAAATATTTTTGGACATGTGCTATGTAAGCATTATGTAACACATGCATACATACATTTATATAACAGAATCTGTATGCAATAATAGTAAACGCAAAGAGCAGATCCCTTGTCCCTTAGAGTTTATGGTCCAATGCCCTCTTGTTAAAAGGGTGGTTCCTGGACCAAAAGCATCAGTAACATCTAAGAACTTTTTACAAGTGCAAATTCTCAAATCCCACCCATGATGTTTCAAGAAACACAGGGTGGGGCCAGTAATCTGTGTTTTAATAAGCTCTTCTGGAAATTCTGGTCCCTGAAGGTGAGGCTGGCACAAAAAGTGTGAATATGCCCTGGCTGGCGTAGCTCAGTGGATTGAGCATAGGCTGCGAACCAAAGCATCGCAGGTCCGATTCCCAGTCAGGGTACATGCCTGGGTTTCAGGCCATGACCCCCAGCAACCGCACATTGATGTTTCTCTCTCTCTCTCTATCTCCCTCCCTTCTCTCTCTAAAAATAAATAAAATAAAATATTTTTTAAAAAGTGTGAATAGGACGCAGAGCCTAAAGCGGCATGAAAGCTCTGGATAAGGTTCCTTGATTTCTTGCCTGTCTCTTGGCCAACACATCATTTGGTTCTTCTGCGATGGTGCCTTATACCTAGAGGCCCAAATTTTCTCCCCTAAAGAATTCCTGAATGGTTCCTTATTTATTCCTTCCTTCATTCATTCACCCTACAAATACTTGTGGAACATTTCTGTTAAACACTGTTCCGGGCATGTAGATGCAATAGCAAAAAAGGCAAGTATTATCCTTGCTCTTCTGGAGTTCAGGATCAAAATGAGATCTCAGAATAGAAACAATAACAATGAAATAACCATAAACATTATGAAGGAAAAAGTGTTATGAGACAGAACAGACTATATGTGGTTAGGGTTGGGCACAACTAAACTGGAGAGTCAGTAAGTCCCTCTCTGAAGAAACCATGTTTAAGCGGAGATGAAGGATGAATAGACATTATCCAAGAAGAAAGACTAGGCAGTGCAAAGATCTTGGGAGCAAGAACAACCTCAGCATGTTCAAGAAACGAAAAAAAGCAAGTGCAGCTAGATTGTGGGAGGTGTCTGGCTTGAGATTGAAACTGTATGGGTTGGCAGAGAACAGAGCATACAGCCTGGGAGGACACCATGAGCAGGAAGGAGATTCAATTGAAATGATCATTAGGGTGGCATGAAGGAAAAACGGATTAGAACAGAAAAGTGAACTCAGGAAGACCGCCTTGGAGGAGACTGCTGCTCAAGTTCCCAAGTATAATGCCCAACAGAATGGCATAATAGGAGAAGGGGTCTAACAGGTGATACAATGGCCTAACAGGCAGAGTTCCTATATCAGGAGCAGGCTGTCACTCACTGGAATGGCTTTCAAGCTCTTCAAACTCCAAGATTCACCCCCAGACTTGACAGCCGAATAGAGAGAAGGGTGTTCACCTACATGGACCTCTTTCAGTGAACCTAGGCTCAGATGTCTCTTATCCCATGGGCCATAACCTACTCTTACTGGTTAGTTTAGTTCCCCCCCTTAAGTGTTGCCCTCTCACTGTTCTTTTAAAGTGCAAATCTCGTGGGGAATTAAAGCTCTGAACTGTCTTTAATAATGCTGAGCACATCAGTTTGCTCCTGACAGAAGCAGGTTACAAGTTTCCTTGGTTAGGACGTTAAATGCTCTGACATGACCTTGGTTTCCCTCTGACCCAGGTCAGGACAAGGATGTGATGTGACTGACACTTCTTACCCCACACATGGCCCCTGGTGACTGGAGGTTGACACCTTCACCAGCCCTCCCCCTAGGGTGCCCAGTCATCTCTCCCTGAGGAGCTGACAGCACATCGGCAATGCTGACAAATGACTCATTTCCAGCCACATAAAATGGATCCAATCTTCTTTTCTTTGAAGCCTCACAGATTACCTCCTTCACCTCCAGCTTTTCTGACAACTTCACTCCAGCAGTGCATGATGTTAAAAATCACACTTATTATGTATGAGAGAGCGGATCTGGCACAATTAGAGTTCAGTTTTCATCACGGATGTTGATACACTGGAATGGCTTGCTTTGATCCCTGCTCTTGCAGGCCTGGGACTCACACAGGGCAGAGTACAGCACCCATCGCGCTGCCCACTGTACAGCACCCCCCCAGGGGGTGGGAAAAACTGTCCCCCTGCATTTAATTCTATTTGAATGTGAGGTACCTCCATGAAGTGAGTCACCCAAGCCCCAAAACAAGGTACTAACTCAGATTCCTTTCACACCGCTTGGATAACCTGTCACCAAGCTCCCTTCTTTCCGTTGCTTTGGCATCTGTCCAGTGTGCACTACCATGCCCCTGGAGCACATTGTCATGACTCTTTTTTAGAATATTGCAAAACCCTTGACATCAGTGTCTGTCTTCAGTCCTGCCCCGGCTAATACACTCCCCAAAGTAATTGTTCTAAAATGTAGATTGGTCCATCTGCACTCACTGTCCCCAAGACTTGGATGGCTTCTCACAGACTCCGGCATGAAGTTTTCATCTTGGAATTCAAGGTTTTCTGTCATTGCCTCACATGCCTCTCTATCCCAGGTCACATCCCCCTGATCCTTTAATGCCCCTAAGTTACCGAGTTACTTGCATGTTCCCCTCTACATCCTACTCTTGGATTTCCTTACATTTTTGCTCAAGCTCATTCTTATCTGGAATATTTAGTTTTCATCTTTGTTAACCTCAGTAATACCTTCTCATTCTGCAGGGCTCACTTAATTTCCAAGAAAAGTTTTATGACATGCCATCCCAAGGGGAGTAAGGGCCCCTTTCTGAGGTTCAAAGACTCTGTGCCCCCATCTATCCTACCGTGAATCTCATTAACATATTGGTTCTTTTACTTGTCTTTTGCCCCACTGAACTATGACCTCCTCAAGGGCACAATAGAGCCTTATACACTTGCTGTACCAGAGACGTACACAGTGCAAGGTGATTAACTGTAGAGCTCATCCTTTGGGCCTGTAGCTCAGCCCTGATCATGGTTAGTGTGTGTATTCTGACCCTCCATATATGACACATTTTAGCATCTCTCACCCCACTTGATCTTTACAACAAATCTATAAGGAAATAATTGTAACCAATTTTACAGACAAGAAAATTGATCCTCAGGGAGGTTGAGTAACTTCCTTGTTTTCATGCCATTAGCACACGGAAGCGTAATGCATGTGTATCCACCAGGGGAAATCGACATGGATTTCAGTACAAAGTGGTTATAATTATAGAGCTAGACCTGGAAGAATAAGAAGAAATGTGTCAGTTGAAGTGTGGTGATTGGAAAATTATTCCAAGAAAAACAAAGAATATGTTCCTACAGGTTGATAACAACATAGGCACAGAGCTGAAAAGGAGGGAGTTATTTAAGAAAATGTTCTGTCTGAATGTATCTCTTACTGTCCATGTGATCTAAGCGAGTTTCTTTGCCACAACTTCCTCATATGTATAATGGGAATAATAAAAGCTCCAAAGTTCTTAGATTATTCTGCAGATATAATAAAATAAAAGTATATCAATCCCTAAGAACATTCTCTGGTGAACGGCAATGGCTCAATTTATGCTTCCGACTTTCTATTGTTCGGGAAGAAACTGCTTCAGAATTAGTGCTGCCAACCACTTTACTCTGTGCATCAGGGTTGCAGGCAGAGCTCAGCTGGGCAGTTGGTCCATGAGCCACGTGGCATTGACTGGAGCATCCACATCTAGGATGACTTCTGCACTCAACGTCTGGCACCGAGGCTGGTGTGGGGCTTGTGCAGGGAAAGGATGTTGGCTGTCAGCCGGATGCTCAGCTCAGGCCGTTGACCAGACCAGACAGAGAGTGGCCCCTCCGTTGGCTTGGGCTTCTCAGAGCTGTGATTTGTTTCCTAGACAGGAGAGAGAACTGAGCGGAGCCAAGGCTCTAATTAAGCAGCCTCAGAAGTTGTACAGTGTCACTTCTGACACATTCTCTTGGTCAACGAAGTCATTAAGGCCAGCCCACAATCAAAAGGAGGCAATTAAACTCCACCTTTCAATGGAAGGGTGACAAAGAATGTATAGCCATCGTTAACCTACCATACAAATAGCACCACAGGAGTGATTATAACATTTAGAAGCAAGAGCTCTCTTCACTTCTATGAAAATATAGAATGTGCACGGAAAAGGGACATAGAACTGCTGAGAAACTACTACACCAATGTGGTAGAGTTGAAGGAATAGCTCTATTTCAACCTCTCCACTATACCCTGCAAAGCCAGTGAGAACTAAGCCAGTGGATTTCCCAGCCCCAGGGGGTGCATGTATAAACCAGGGACTCAGGGGCAGCACTCTCTGTACAGAAGTGAGAATGCTAAGAGCATCCCTGGGATTTCTTTTCTGAATCACCTGAAATGAAGCAGGAGACTCTTTCCAGCCTTTTTCTGTCTCTTACATGATGGAGGTCACACTGGGTTCTTTTTCCAAACTGTCGAGGTAAGAGGATAAAAGGTCTCAGCTATCTTAGCCATCACAAGCTAGAGTTACTCATGGGGAACAAAGCAGGAGGCATAAAGAGGACACAGCGAAGTGATGTTGTACATAAAAGACACTTGCTAGCACATTGTGGTTCACATTTCTTCTCCCTACTGACTGCTCACTTTTTTAACCATGCTGGTTTTTGTTACCACAAGATATGCATGGCCTCTTTTCAGTTCATTGATCTGGTTTAAAAAAAAAAACTTTGGGGGCTCTGACTTGCTCTTATCTGTTAATTCTATTTGTGCTGCTATTACAAGTTTATACCCTGAGAAAAACATAAGTAATTCAATGATTTCTACTGTTCTGTTATTCTTATAAATTCCTGACACCAATAACATGTAAGTGAGTAGGCACAGTATCCATTCAGAGACATACTTTCTCATACTCACATGTACAAACACATACATATGGGCTATCAATACATCCTGGATCACCAGAGCCAGCCATGGATTTGCCCTTCTTCAGGTGTAATTATCACTCAAATACATGTGCACTCACACATTTCATTCTCAAACATGTCCCATGTGGATGATAAATCATAGTCACCTTAACTTTTAAGTACACACTCCCCAACAAAACATATCATACAAACACACAGAGACACACATACAGACATACAAATACATACCAACACACTGAATTCCCCTTCTCCCTATGAACACACATAAAAACATTCAACAGTTCTAAAATGCATGCACACACACCAGAATGCACAGATGCCGTCAAATTCTAAAAGCACACTTTCAAATTCTTACCTAAATCGTCCTTCCCACACTAAAAACACACACCCACTCACACGGACACTCACAGATTCTCAGACCTACAAATCTGTAAGACAGAAATCTAGGAAAATTTTGTATGAAGAAAAATGAAAATAAAATACATATAGACATGCATGCTAACACACCCTTCACTATTCCCTATGGCAATGGCAACTTCCAGAAAGCTACAGTCACCTCACGAAACACAGAGATATCCATGCCCAAATGAACACCTCACACATACACATTCTTCAGACAAACCCAGGCATGCACTTTTTAAAAATATGGTAGAATCAAGCATCTACTTGCGTATACAAAATCAGGTCTAGAACATAACAAAAGAAATGCACCTGTGCACAGACATACACACTTCAACACACACAGACAAACACACTTCTGACCACAATCTTCTTCTGCCCACACTTTTTCCTCACTTCATCTTACAGCCCAGACTTCAGTCAGATGAACATTTTTACCTCAGAAATTTCCCTAAACAAATGAGTGTGACACAGACAGACCTCCCAGTGTAGATATCTCTCGGCCTGAGATGGCTCCTACCTGCCTTGTCACCCAGATTCACTCGCCTGGCCACCAGCATAAACTCTAGAAACACTTTTGCAAATCTTTCATTGGTCCCCATCTGGACAGACTAGTAGTGCTAGAAACCTCCAAGGGGAAAGAATTTTCACACAAGGAGGATGACAGTCAATAATGAAAGCAAAGGCCCCAGTGCTGAGGGGAAGGACTGAACTTGTAGTCAGGACCTTGGTTCCAGGCATTTCTCTGCTGTTAATTTAATGCTGGGGGACCTGGGGCAAGGTCCTGTCACTCTCTGGCCCTGGCCTCTCCACCTGTGGCCTTAGAGGTTTGGACTTGACAGTTTTCTTCATAAAATCCCTAAAGCTGTAATTCAAAATATTTGAACATTTCTGAGTCGGAAACGGCTAGCACATAAAATGCCCTTATTTCAAATAAGAGCACTGAACCCTTCTGCCTGAGTGGGGCAGGAAACCGAGTGCAAAATTTGGAATTGAAAAGCCTCCGTTCACATCTTTGTTGTGCCTTGAATTAATTAAATTACCCTCTAAAGTATTTATTTAGTAGCTACCCTGTACCAGGTGCTATGCTTGGCATGGGACAAAGACGGCATGAGACAACCCCTCTGTCTTTACAATTTATATTGGGAGAATGATCCATCGGCAAAAAACCTGAGTATAAATTATTTAAGTGCTGTGAAAGAGATATGATAGCATATAATTTCAACCCATATCATTATATTACATTCTACCGTATTATTATGGTGTTCTCATATCTACAAAAATCCACCTGCATCTTCTTTTTCATATCCCCCCACTTCTTGTCACACACATCTCGACCTCTGATGAACTCCAGGCAACCTCCAAATCCGCTTCCCAACCTATCCATGTTTTGGCATTGAGTCTGTATTTCTCATATGGCCAGAAGGGCTGAGCAGCCCATATCCCGTTCCCGAAGTTGTACAGCATTGCACGGCACTGATATTTAATTTCATTACTTTTATTCATCCAGCCTTGGGTACTTCAGCTTGTTGGGTTCCAGCCGTGATTAATTGGCAGATCTCCCACTGACTCCTGATTAGCTGTTTTTGATTAGGGCCTAATGACTTCATTCGGTCCTGAATTCAAGGGGACAAGTTGCAAAACTGCCAGCAAACTGCTCAAACAGAATTACATTTGCTCAAGCCCTGAAGACATCACTTAAACTCAGCATACACTCCCTCGTTCCGCTTCCTCATTTCCTCGGACTGCACGGCACAGATGCGAGAGAGGAGGGAAGCTGGCGATGCAGCTCCTGGCTGCTACAGCAGATGTCACGAGAAGAAGGCCTGGAAGCTGACAGCCTGGCCGCTTGGTGGAAGCCACCCACCACAGCACTAACGCCCACACCACACCCAAAGGGAAGGCTTTAGCGTGTAAGCATTTCCCTGAAGTCTTTGCCTTTCACACGCACTGCTTATCTTCTCCCGGAACAACATGGACCCCTGACTTCTTTGCCTGGGAACAAGATGGACCGCCGACTTTGCCTGGATCATTGGTCAAACATCTGGGAGCCCTCAATCTGGAAGCTTTGATCCATAGCAAAGATGAGAGACATGGAGAAAATAGTCCCTACCCAGGATCCAAACTGACTCTCATTGCCGCGGGTCCCAGACCACAGGCTCTGACCGTCCACACTAAGGAGCAAGATGGTCTGGTACATAATCTCGCCTCAGCACGTGAAACCCCCTGGGTGTGTGCTTAACATACAGAGTCCCGACTTTGGAGGCCCACCTCAGAAGAGTCTTGTCTAGTCCAATATCTTATTCTACAGATTTCTTTATTTTTAAAAGTAAGTGGTTTGACAAACATTTATTTAACACTTAACCGTGTGCCAGACCCTGTGTTAGGCTCTAACAAAACACAAGACTCCATCCTTGCCCTCTGAGAGCCACTGTGACCTGGGGACACAAATTCTTTGACTGATAAAAGTCAACGCACTCTAGTAAGTGTCTAGGACATAGTGAGTGGTAACTACAATTTGATCAAACTCTACACACACGTGCACACACACAATACACATACATGAGAATTTGCTAAACTGCAAATTATTTCAAATGCAGTTCAAAGGGAAAGAATTTTTCATTACCCCAGCCCTCCAGGTGTTCTCCCAAGAGACAACTGTTGTTAGCAGTCACTTTCAAATATTTCATATTTATATGCACACATTTTTTTAATGAAAAAAGTGAAATTCAAGGAGGGAGAGAAAACAGGGAGTTGCCCAGAGTCACAGGATGAAATGATGATAGTGGAGGTCACTATGGTTCCCACACAGCTAAGCTTTTTGGTTAGGAGAAAACTCGAATGGCTTTGCCTGGCTCAAGATACTGGTCTGGGGATCTTAAGGTTGGCAGATGCAGGCTTAAGAGCACTACACCTTGCAAACTAACAAAGAGCTGAAAGTAGATTGTGGCAAGGACACAGGGTGGTGGGAGGCAAGCCACAGAACTTCCCAAAAGCTCCTGTGACTAAAGGACATCATCCGCATAAGTTCCTTCCAGAACTGCCACGCTGTCTCCCTACTTTACGTCTGTTTCCATCTTACAAAGGTTAAGCGGGCCATTGGGTAGGTCTTCAGAGTCTGGTGCCTACCCTTACCTGGCCTTCACTTCTGCATCTGAGCCAGTGTCTGATCCCAGGCCATCCCTGAAGCTGGTTCTCCCTCTACCACTGGATGATGGTGTTCTATTCCTGCTCCTCTGTTTCCTGAAACTCCAGGCCTTGTCTGTGAATGCTTGGTGTATGTTGGGCCTTTGACACTTCACAGAGTCCCCTGAGTAAAGTGATTGTCACAGTAATAGATGATATATATAGAATGACCTTGCAGTGAGTAAGGTAGCACAGTGAGAAAAGCATGAGATTTAAAAACATATGTACCTTGTCTCTAATTCCAGTTTTGCCATTATAATTGATTAGACATTCATCAAATTACCGAGCTCCTGTAAAATTTATATTTTGTATAAAAAGAGAAGTATCGTATTTATTTTCCAAACTTTTTTGAGGATTAAATAACACAAGGAACTTGTAATGTGTTCAATGTATAGTGGATCCTCCATAAATAGTAAATATTTTAATATTGTATTCACTACTATCTCTCCTACCCAGTAGAACATAAGCCCTCAAGTCCAGGGGTCACTCTGTTTAATGGATTTAGTAACCCCAGCATTTAACACTGTGTATGGCACATAGTAAACCTTTAATAAACATCTACTAAAAAAGAATGAATGGGAGAATGAAAAAAAATGGCAGTTTCTGATTACTGGCTAAATCAGAACAAAAAAAATGAGTTGTGGCTTTGGTCTTGGAGAAGGATGAAAGTTATTTCAAGCTAAAGAAAGTTTCCAGGCAATGGCAAGTGAGTGTGGGAAGCCAAGGCATTTTAAGGGAATGTAGAAAAATCAATGTACTTGAAATGTAAGATTCATACACATCACTCATCAGTGAGATGTTACTTAAGACAACATATCATATGGAGCACATCTTCAATACATGTTTGATAAATGATGCTGAAAATAATCACACCACACTGATGAGAAAGGCTTAAGTGACCAGAGCAACTTTCCAGAATTCAGTCAGAACTCTAGGTTGGGAAAGTCACAACATGGGTTCACTTTGTGTCGTTCACTAGGGCCCCAAAGAGGCTGACACAGCGTTCCAGGTAAATAGTGGGGCCACCCATGCCAGGCAGTAACGAAGCAAATAAAGGTGCAAGGGTTGCTGCCGAAATAAGACTGAATTTGGGTCCTGCACAATCTTAAACACACTGTTGTTTGCTTTCTATGTCTTTAATTCTCTTTCCCTGTACAAATTGAACAAATGGAGGTGGCAATAAATTGATGAGGTGCACCAAATTGCATTTTCTTCAGTGTGCTAAATTAAAATTTCTCTACCAGCAAGTGAAACGAGAGGGGTTTCAACCAGGCACTATCCCTGGGGGAACGAGTAATGCACTCTTAGTATATCTGAGTTGGAACGCTGGAATTTTTTGTAATGTTTGGAGACAGGCAGGAGACAGGCGGCATTTCTGAAGGATGGGAGAAGATAGAAGGGGTGGAAGCAAATAAGCTGGCCCTTGCCAAACCTCTGCCATGATTCTGCTGTGACTCGTGTCTTCTACAAGAGCATTAGTTGTCATTAGACCTGTCATTTATGGAGCACTGGCCAAGTGCTATGAACTATATACTAAGCACTTTACACACACATTATTTAAGTTAATCTCCAAAACTGCCTTGCGAGGAATCAACTCCAGGTAACAGATAAAGAAACTTGAAATCAGATGGGCCAATTAATTTGCCTGGTGTCACATTGCAAACTGGTGACGAACTGGGATTCCAACACTGGTCCCTAGGATTCCAGAGCCTCAGTTCTTTTTCTTTTTTTGTTTATTAATCCTTATATATAAACTCATATTTAACAAAACAGCACATTTATATTTTCTTTCTATGCAAATCAACAAGGTTTATTTTTCAATTACCCTTTGCATTTGATATTATTGTGTATTCGTTTCAGGTGTATAGCATGGTGATTAGACAATCAAATACTTTACAAAATGGTCCCCCACTATTGCAAGTACCTACTTGGCATCATACATAATCATTAAAATATTATTTACTGTGTTCCCTATGCTAAACTTCATATCCCCGCAGCTATGTTGTAACCACCACTTTGTACTTCTCGGCCCCTTCACCTTTTCCACCCAGCCCCCCACTGCCTCCCTTTCGGCAGCCATCCGTCCATTCAACGCCTGTGTTCTAAAGCTTTCACTCTACTGCTTTCTCTTGCAAGGCTTAGTGTGAGGCTGTGCTGGAGGGCAGAGTGAGGATTTTTCTTCAGCGATGAAGCAGACTACAGTGAGGAATTATGTGTTTGTCAATATCCTACTTTGCAACCCAGGAAATTTGAAGCAGCTTTCAAAAATACCTGCAATGAAATTGAAAACTATAAATACAGGCCAAATAGAGGAACCTGACCAGACCAAAAAAAATACTGGAAGCTAGATATAGATGTCTAACATATAAAGGTTATTAAACTTAAGCAGCAAAATTAGTTTGAGTACCTTGTCTGATGAAGCAAAAAGGAAAACACAATTGGTTCCTTGATGTCTAATATTTATAAAGAAATATACCAATTCTTCAGTGGAAACATGTGGATAAAAGTTTATCATCCAGTAAAAGATGATAGTATAATCAACAACCAGGCACTGAAGGTTTACTACATGTCAGTCATAGAGCTAGGGGCTAGGTATGTGGTAAGAAACTAAACAGGCATGACGTCTGCCTCTTAACAGCCTACAGTCTAATGGGAAGGTAGCTCTTAAACAAGCACAATGGAAATTTCAACTATGCAAAGTGGAGTTGATACACCGAATTACCTAACTCAGTCTGAGGGGACCAGGAAAGATTTCCTGGTGGAAGTGATATTTAACTAGAGGCAGAAATTATACTTAAGCAGCGGTGGGACAATGCATATTGGTTAGGCAAGTAAAGGATAAGGACTTGGTGGCATTGGTCATTGGGCAAGGGGATGTGACTAGCAGAGAAATAGCATTTGCAGATGCCCAGAGGTGTAAGAGAGCATGTTATGTTCGAGAGTCAGAGACACCCAGTGGCTGTAACAGAATAAAGGACAGAAGCTGAATGAGAGAGTAGACCAGGACACACAAAACCAGAGTGTGCTGGGGTCAGTGTGTACCAGCTGGCAAGAGCCTGTTGTGCACATCTCTTCCGGCTAGGGTAGTAGCTTGAAATCAACCATCGTGGGGATATTTGTATCACGGGAACTGACAAGCACTATGCATGCAGGACTCTTTACTTTCTCCACAAGCACTGCATGTGATTATATTTTAAAGAGGTAATCCTGCCAAAGAAGTCCCTTGGAGAGAGAATCAGCTGAAATTGAGAACCAGCTAAAATCGAGGAAATCAAAGAAGGCTTCTTGGAAGAGACAGCATTTGGGCTGATGACAACTGTGAGCAAAATTCCAATCCAGCAGCTCGAAGACACTGAATTCAGAGATTTAGTCAGCAACCAGCAAGTGGGAGAGAGGCACAAATGGGGGAGAGACGATGTGTAGAGATGTAGTATCCTTCTTAGCTACTAGGGTAGTCAAACAGAAGTTGGTATTGGGAGATTCAGTAGGCAATCATTACTAATCAATCAGCAGTCTGATATTCCAGAAAAGGAATCTGTTCTCCTGAAAGAGGAAGCAAGACCATAAAATACCAAGCAAAAACCAGTCCTGCAGTAATGTCAAGCTGCATAGATCATTTAGACAGGGACCCAGGGATATCTGGGGCCCACAGTGAGGGTTTCCTTCCCGAGAAAATGCAGACGCCCAATAGCTAGACCATAAGGGGGCAACCTACTTAAATGTAGAATGCTCTCACCTCTGTTTGGCATCTCCATACTTTGTGATGTGTCAGGTAGGTTGGGGCTGAGGCTGCATGGGAGGTTTGTAAAGAGAGGCGGCAAAAGTAGGAGTAGGCGAGGATGTGGTGATGCAGGGACAGGGATGACTGAGCGGACAAAGGGCGAAGGCAGGGAAGAGCAGGGGAAAGACGCACAGCAGTTTTGCCCAAAGAAGAGTGGCAGTTCACCCCGGCTGGTGTAGCTCAGTGGATTGAGCACGGGCTGCGAACCAAAGCATCACAGGTTTGATTCCCAGTCAGGGCACATGCCTGGGTTGCAGGCCACAGCCCCCAGCAACCGCACATTGATGTTTCTCTCTCTCTCTCTCTTTCTCTCCCTTCCCTCTCTAAAAATAAATAAATAAAATCTTAAAAAAAAAAGAGTGGCCATTCTAGGAGATAAAGTTAGAAAGGTTAATTAAGTCCAAGATGTTAAATGCCTCAAATACCTAGCTAAGATGCTTTAACTTTATATAACAGTCAATGGGAAAGTGTGGGGGGTGGGGGGTGGGCAACAGGATTGTGTAAGTAGAACCTAAATGTGCCCAGAGCCATGCTCGGAGACTAATCTTGTACTAATACATGTACATGGGACTGGACAGGAGAGAAGCTGGGGGCCATGCGTTCTTACAGAACTCAAGCAGCACCACAGTATCAGAGTGCACTTCTTTTTTCCTCTTTTTTAAATATTTTATTTCTTTATTTTTAGAGAGAGTGAAAAGGAGGGAGAAAGAGGGAGAGTGAAACATCAATGTGTGGTTGCTTCTCATGCACCCCCCTATTGGGGACATGGCCTGCATCCCAGGCATGTGCCCCGACTGGGAATCAAACCTGTGATGCTTTGGTTCGCAGACCTGTGCTCAATCTACTGAGCTACACCATCCAGGGTGGAGTGTACTTCTAAAAAGTAAGGAAAACAGCATTTGAGCTTGGTGAGCATCATTCCTCGCTATTTTAAGCTCTTTTGCTCCTCTCATATATCCTTCCTCTGTCTCGATCCACCTATCACTTTCTTGAAAGCCTTCTTTCTTTCTTTCATATGATTGTTATATGAGAAACTCATGCATTAGGGAGTTTGACTGTCTTATAGTTTCCCTCAAAATTTTAAGTTTTGTGCTGTGTAATGTGACCATGGTCTTTTCCAAAACGCATATACTGTTTTTCTGTGTTTTCCTTTCTTAAACTGAGACAAAACATTGGCAATAAGGTTGTTAGTTTGACAAGGAGCCCTCTTATTCCTTCTAAATGGCTACATGAGATGTCCTATTACGATTTCTGTGAAATAGCACGGAAGCAACTTGACCTCAGAGCTCCATCCTTGGCATACGTAGATGTCATCACTATGGAGATAAATACTCACAAAACCAAGCATTCATGATGTCAACAGATGGGTTTTGGCACCAATTCAGTGACAACAGGAATCCCCAATACAGGGTGCAGGGAAGGAGGAAACTTTATTCAATGCCAAACACCTCAACTGTGAAAATGACATGGCTATGAGACAGCCCCAGGAACAGAACCCTCTCGTGTTAGAGAGCTCTACTCTGTTCCTTGCTGGTCTGCGCTGCTCTGGCAAGACCTCTTCCATTTTTCAGTTCCACTGGGAAAATGCAATCTTCGGTGGAAAAAGAAAGTGTGCTCTCAGGGCCAGAGGGAAGCTTGCTTTCATATATAGAAAGAAGGCATAGCCCCAGGTCCCTGATTCGTCTATCTTCATGCAAATGAGGACTTCAAATCCTTGAAGCTTTATTGGTCCAAATGGCACTTTCTTGATTGATCAGAATGGAGCTGCTGTGGTTGGTTGGTGCTGCACAGCTTTGACTGGATGGTGAAAGCCTCGAGCCTGTTGGTTACAAGAGGACTCCAGTAACTCCTTTATAAGGGCTGGCTCAGATGACAGAAACATGGTGCAAACAGGCAGTTCAGTGCAGAGGCAGATGGTTCAGGGCAAGCTTCTCCCTGAAGTGTAGTTTGCATGAGAGACCCCTGTGTAAAAATGGCTGTGAGGCTCTGGGGTATTTTTTTGGTTGTTGTTTGTTTGTTTTAATTTGAGCCCAGTTAGTCACCAGGAGCCCTTCTTAGTAGATGTCTTTTTTTCTCAGGGTTCCCAATAAGTATAGTCATATTCCTGCATTTGAGTCAGGAGATCTGGATTTAAATTTTGGCTCTGCCACTTTGTAGTGTGTGATTTTATACAAGCCATATAGCTACTTGGAGCCTCAGTTTACGGCTCTTTCAAAAGGGATGAATAGCTCTGCCTTGCCTGAGAGAGTTATTGCAAGGATCAAATGATGTAACACACAAGAAAGCTCTTTTTCAAAACCGCAAAATGCTGCTCAAATGATAAGAAGCAATTCCATCCTCAGTGGCTCCTTTCCTTTGGGAGTCCCCATGTACGTTCAAGACCAAATGAGAAGCCTCGATCCACACAGTGTATGTTTACAGACACTGGAGGGGCTGGCTGACCTTGTAGACCACGGAGAAACCACAATCTTCCTCTCTTCCTGGTACAGACTTTCTTTCCCACTTGAAAGGTGAGTTTCAAGGCAGAGATAAGGAAAGCAGCCTCAGGTAATAAACCCCTGTCCTTGCCCCCACTTGCCTGACTCAAGTTGTAGATGGCTAAGGAAGTGACTTCCCTGGCCCTGGGAGCTCTCCCCTCAGCCACTGCTGGCTCTGCCTTTTGCAACCTCATCCTTGGAGGCTGAGAAAGGGGAAGGGTGCAGCCTCTGCATCCTCCTGTCTGATTGGATCCAGGAAGGATATTGTAAGCTCTCCTTCCAAGACTAGGCATCTCTTTCAGAAGATCTGAGGGGACATTTATCTTCCCGACACACCAATCTGTCAGCCACAGATGAAGATAAGGAGATAATGAGCAGAAAGGGAAGGGAATGCATCCAATCTGATGGGCAGGGGGGATGTTCTGGGGGTCATGGCATCCTCCCCATGCTTGAGAAAGAAGGACGGATTACACAACACTCATGGAGGTGGAGGGAAACACCGCAGGACACCTGGAAAGAGAGCCAGAAGAGCTGAATTCAAATTTCAGCCCCTTCTCAGCTGGGCAATCTCTCTGAGCTTCAGTTTCTGGTCCATGAAATGGGAATGCTACTGGTGGTGATGTTACTTTCCTAACATTACACATTGGTCTGACAATTCAATGATGTAAGAGGTATAAAAGCATCCCCCACTGTGCTTTCCCTGGGCTGCCATAATGCCATCCCTCTGAACTGTAACCCAGTCATTGCATCAAAACTGACCTGTCTGTGTAGTTGATAAATTTACCCACCAGTCTGGGCACTTGACCATGTTGGTGCAAATGGTGAATTTTTCACCCTTCTGATAAAATACAGTTGCACGTTGTCAATCACCTGGTATGTCTTCATTCTTTGTTCTGAAACTAAAAGGTGTTTTCCAGAATCATGCACGTCTACACAGGATGAGAGAACAGCCCTGGGAAAGACTGAGTGGACAGGCTCCATGAACCTGACCCCCACTTCAACTAGAACAGACCCCTTACCTGTGTTACATAAGCAATTTCCTAGCAGGATGCCTTCTGAGTAGTACAGAGTTGCTACAAGGGGGAGAAATGAAAATATTTGAAAACTACCTTGGAAATGTAGTGGCAGTGAGGGACAACCTAGGGCAGATCTCTCCAGACGCTTGTCCAGAGCTTAGCATATCCAAGGTAAATGGGTTAGAAGTAGGGAGATGAATGAACAACAATTGAACGAATGTTTTAAACAGGAGACGGAGCCCACGACGGACGCAGGAAGCTCAGACATTACCGACCTGATCGCGTCTTGCTGCCACCACACATACACATCACCTGTCTCTGCCGCTCTCCCAGATGTCACCGCTGCTGTCCTGCGCATGTGGGCTTCCTGCACCCCCACAGGAGCTGGTGAAAGGGAAGTCAAAAGCACCGGCATCCTTCAAGGAAAGCCCATTTTCTAGGTTTTATATTAGGAGAGCTTTGGAATCTCCGTGATCCCCCAGAAGACACAGGATAATGTAAACAACGCTATCCAGCTGGGCCCAGACCCACCTTTCCCTTCGCAAATGAGCCTCAGCAGTAACAGCAACACCACCCACAACAATGGCGTGCCAGGCTCTGTGCTGAGTACTTCCCTGTGCTGTCCCTTTCCCCGTGCTGTCGCTGCAAGACAGATGTTAGCACCCTCCCTTTTATAAATGAGAGCAGTGGGCTCAGAGCAGTGAAGTACCTTGCCCAAAGTCTTAATACTGTTCAGTAGCAACGCTGACATTTGAACTCAGATCTTTCTTTCACTCCCAAGCCTAATGTTTTTATGTTATACTAAGCTGACTTACTCGTTCAATACGGTGTTAGACCATCAAACAACCCTGGATACCACTTCTCTGAGAAATGCAGTGCCACACAGGTTTCAGGCTACGGCTTCAGCCCCCTCCAGCCCCTTTCCCTGACTCAGACTGGTGCCTGCATGCAGGAGCCCTTAGATTTCTGCAGTGATTCTGGTCAACGTATGATGCGTTTAGTCTCTTTTGGCATAATCAGTTAAATATTGAAAACGGGACCAAAAAAAAAAAAAGGAGTGAAGACTTGAAGAAATGCATGGGTGAGTGAGTAAAGGAGAAATTAAGCGAATGAGTGATGAATGAGTCAGGCATCCTGCAAAAGAGGGAAATCCAGCTGTTGAGTCAATGAATCATATAGTCGAGGCTAGAATTTAGGATGGAAACTGGAGGATTATATGAGCAAGGGGTGGCTATAGAAGGGAGGCACAGAAATTCTCACTGGAATATTGGACAGTGGAGGACACAGGCTTGTATTATATAGAACAGGATGATGACTGCAGAGATCCGCTCTGGGGCTGCTTTGCATGAACGTGACAGGTAAACAGATGCAGGCAGGGCTTTCAGCCGTGGTGGAGAAGAGCTAAGACGTCCTGCTTGGTGCCTTTGGCGCAAATCTCACCGCAGGCTTCGCTCCAACCTGTGTCATCAAAAACAGGACCCAGGTAATGGAAGAACCACAGGTCCTGGGAAGATCAAACACACACGCTTTTATGCCTCAATTAACGTTCCCCTTTTAAGGCGTTCAAACACAATTTAGCCTTTCTCTACTGGGCTGGGCGAGACATAAAGACATGTGCAGGGTCTGTTTGGAACACAAAGCCACGCGCATCTATAATTAACAGTTTCCTCCTTCTAAAAAGGAATGGGGCTTTGGTCTACAACATAGCCCGTGTGTAAGAATGGAAACCGTTCAATTCACCGGGTACTGAGTGGGCTGTCTGCCCAGGACCGTCTGTCAGAGCTCGATAAAGCTTCCCAGGCACAAGAAGTTTGAGGCAAGGAATTAAGAGATAAGAGTTCTAACCAGGAAGAGGGAAGACAAGGGGCGGGGCAAAGAGAATGAAGATTCACCACATGTGGGAAGAACATCCACTTAGAGTCAGCAAGCCTATATTTAGTTGTGTACTGGAATTGCCACTTTCTGGGTCGCCTTGGGAATTCATACAGATCCTTAATTCCTGCTTTCTTGCGAGAAGGAGATAACAAGACTGCCCCTGGGACTGTTGCATTGAATCTATATTCTTTTTTTTTTTTTTCTGGGAAAGTTGATTTCAGTATGCTCTTCCAGGCTTACACCGATTCACTGATAAACTTCCTGTGAAACCCCGAGAAAGTAATTGTCCTTCAGACAGAGAAGTATCCTGGAGCAGAGTACTAACACTTCTTTTTGAAGCCAGTACAATCTGCAGAATGACTTGGGGTGTCCTGAGGCGGACCCATGCTCCTCAAACTGAGAACTGTGTGCCGCTTGCGACAGGGCTGACTGGGAACAAGTTGGGTTTATAAAAGAGCCTTGAAGAGTGTTAAAGCACGTATCCTGTGGAAGGGCACCACAGAAACAAGCTGGTTCAAAGGAAAGCGCTGTAGATCTGTGCACTGATTAAACACACACACACACACACACACACACACACACACACCCCAAAAAACAAGCACTCCCTCCCCAAATCTCAACCTTTGTTTCAGGGAGAACTGACATAAGCTACAAGGCAAAGGGCTGTCTTCTGCTGCTGAGGGACAGGCTGATGGCTACAATGTGTCAGGCATTTTGTCACTGCATGTCACCACTGTCTTCTCCCCACCCTCTATCCCCCCCCACCTCCCATTCTCCGCCCCGCCCCGCCCCCCCACCCCCCACCCCCCCAATCCGGTTGTGAGGAAAACAGCTCAATCCGAGGCCAAAAGGCCTGGGACAAGACAGGAAAAGGGGGTTGGTTGTCAAGACTCTCTGTCTCCACCACGTACTGAATTTCAAAACCTCCAACGGGGTTTGAACCGTCCTATTTAACTCTACAGCTATCTGTATACCGTTTCCTTCTCCAAGCGGATCCTTAACTAAAACGGTATCACTGAGTTCTGAGACAGAGAGTCAGAGACAGAAAATTATATATATCCCAAAGAAAAAACTTTCAATGCGCTCACTTCAAAGAGTCCATTCATCCCCCCAATGACCAGTGGGAACTGCAGGAGTCCGACTTTTCCTTGGTAAATAAAGGGATGGGAACGGTGCACAGGAACACCCACCAGACAGACTTCTTCCTTTTATTCTTTCTATAAACGCAGGCGAGAGCCTCAGAGGCAGGCCCTGGGGGCCACCCCGCCTCCCTGAAAAGCAGAAACTGTTCTCCAGTGCGGAGCCGAGGGAGCCCAGCCTTTCAAAGCCCTGTTTTGAAAGCGGCCGGCGTCTTGAAAGGAGGCTCAGGTGGAATTTGCTTATTGGTGCGGGCTGCACAATAGGCAGCGAGCCAGCTGCATCCGGGGCCCTGCGAGGGAGCCCTGTCGCCGAAGCCCCCTTGCATCTCCGCGTACCTCGCGCTTCCCCGCCGAGGCGCTGGGCTCCAGGCGGCCTCCAAGCCTGGATCCCGGGCATCGCCCTCCTGCAAGGAGCTGCCGGGGAAGAGCCCGCACTAATGAGGTCCACCAAGAGTGGTTCCTGTGGCAAGGCTGCCCTTGGGACTTCAGGGCGTCAGGCTGAGTTTTCGGTTCTTCTTTCAAGGTCACTTACTTGAAAGTTTCCGTGTGAAGCCGTTGAGAAAGCCTGATGTCAAGAGAAGAAAGGACAGCAAGATTTAAAAAAAATAATAATTTTTCAAAATCCCAAAACATCTAAAAAATACTTCAAGCAAAGAAAAAGAAAGATAATTTAAAAAAAATAGCTCAAGTAATTGAAAAGGAAACACTGAAGGTACTAATGGGCATCCCCCCACCCCAACCCCCGTACCTGTCCCATTACATTCTAAAGACAGCGAGAGAGACTTGGGTGAAGGATTGAAGCGTTGGACTCCCAGCAATCGAGGTAACACCCAATCCAGGGGAATTAAAAGGACATGTCACCAGTGAGAACTGCAGTGGCTTCTTAGCATAAACCACACATTTCCTCTTTGGTATACGGCCAAGTAAGTGTGAAAACTGTCCTGCTAATCACTTCCCCATATTGCTCGTGAATCTTCAAACACAGGTTTCACTTTGCTCCCACCACACGGGAAATCAGAGCTCAGAGAGGTCAGGTGAGGGTTACTGACCCAAGTTAACACCGCCTGTAGCGCCGAGGCCTGGACCCACACAGGGCCCCTGTGTTTCTCAACCCATCCTTCGTCCTACAAGTAAATCATTAACTAGGACAATAAACAAGCACGTGAAATAAAGAAGAAAAGGGGGAAAGCACTGGCTGAGACAGGGTTCCAACCCAATGCTCTAGATTAGAGATACAAACCGCGATTTAGATGCCCAGCTCTGCAAACAGCATCCGTGGAGCACAAAGGCCATGCAAGCCTCAGTGGGAGAGGGAGTAAGAAATCAAACAAGGTCTCGGTGCTCTGAAACTTCATTGTTTAGTAGAGAAGTAGTATTTGCACACACACGTAGCAGAGGTAGCAAGGAGAGGAAAGAACAGGACCTCACCTTTACTAGGAGAAAGGTTGGTCGGAGTGATGGCTGGTGATTATCAAGCAGAAGCCAAAAGTGATCGTGACCATTGGCCCAGAATCCCGGCGCTACGGCCTCCTCTCTGTGTTGCCTTGGGCACATCATTTAACCTCTCCGTTCCTTGGTATCATGAACAATTGAGTTATTATGAATTGTAAAATAAATAATATAGATGAAATGCATAAAACAGTGCATACTCTGTTTTAACTGTTTTAAAATTTGAATTTCTGTTACTTTCTCCAAGCCCTGGTGCAAGCATTTTGCATTTATAGCCTTGTGAAGTCTCTGTGACAGTGCCATGAGGTATAGGAATATGCCCTTATTCTACAGGTGAGGAAACTGAGGCATTCAGAGTTTCTGCACCCCGCCCCCCCCGCCCCACCAAGTTCACTCACCTAGTAAATAAGGACCAAACTCCAGACCCAGGTCAGTCTACTCAGGTTTACTCTTTCCATAACTGTTCAATGTTGCCTCCCTGAACTTACGCCAGGAGTGCAAATTTAAACTTGACTCAGCCACAGGGTTTTAAACGCGATTTAAACATTTTCCCTGTGCTAGTCATCTGCTAAGTGTTGGGAATGCAGAGAAAGACAACACAGCTCTTAGATCCATGTTCCCAAGAGAACATCCCATCTATCATATTCCTGTTGCAACTGAAGTTTGTTTGCTTGTTTTTTTTTTAAGCATTCCAATGCTAGGACCCACGGCTCTCCAGTGTAAGCCTTTACTTCACACGAACTCCTGTCTTGGGCTTAGTTCTCTCTCCCCCAGCCCACTCTGTCTATAAGATAAGACTGAAAATTTTGAAACTCGAGGTAGTAGTAAAACATGACCCAAAGAAAGGGCAGTTAACTCCCACAAGAAGATGTAATAAACCTCTCATCCAATACAAAGATCATCTTACAACATCCTCACGGTTCCTGGAAACTTCTAGCGACAAGGGAGTGTCTACCTTTGAAGATGATCCCTTTCCATAGGCACACAGTTCCAAGTCCCAAGGATGTTCTAGTGTGAACCTAGTGTGTAAATTCCACCTACAATTCTAGTCTGTCCATTGGAATGAATATACCAAATTAGCATGATTGCTCTTACCCTGGCTATTTTTTTAAGGTGCACCTGTCCCTTCCCCACCTTAATTTTTTATTCTTTGAAACTGGCATCTTGAAATTGCCAACATACTAGGTCCTTCCTCAGGGAATATGCTTTTCAAGCATATCAACATCTCCAATCACTGTCCTGAATAGGGTCTACAACTGGTCACTATCCATCCCAAAGTAAGAGAGGGGCAAAATTCTGGTCCCACGAGAGCTTAGTAACTAAACTTCTATTTGGCATTTTACTTTTCCACATGCCGTCTAAGTTTGCATTCGCTTTCTTCCACCTTGGGAAGGGAGGGTTTGGTGCCAGCAGCAATATTGTTAGTTCATCTGCATCTCTGCTGGGGACAGGAGGAGCAGGTAATTAATTGTTTCTCTTCTGGGCTCAGCAGCGGGCTTTCTCTGGAAAAGTTGAGCATCCCTCATCCAGCAATGGTTTCTGCAATTAAAGCTATCCACAGCCAGGAGTTTGATTAATAGCTGGGAGGTTTCTCCTTTGCTGACAAATGAAAAAAAAAGAGAGAGAGAAATCAGATAGGGGGAAGCTGAGCGCATTTGCTTAGCACAGGGCCTGGCGAATGTTCTTTCCAAGGAAAGAGCTGCAGCAAGTTCCTAGGGACTGAGGGGGTGGGAGGGGGAATCCCCTAAAAGTTTGCAAAGTAATGGATCCAAAAACAGATGTGCCTGTTCCTCCGGAGCAGAGCAGAGAGGGCTGTGATCCGCAGTCTCTGGAGCTGGAAAGGATTACTACTTACACGGCACAGATGGGAAACTAGGGCTCAGAGAGGGGCACTGAGTTTTCCCAAGGTCACACAACCTGCCAAAAAATCAAGGCCAGCTGTTGCCGAACTATGCATTTCCCAAAGTCATTGAGTCCTTTTGTTCCAGCCGGAAAGGTGGGGGGTAAGACAGTTAGGTCTGATGATCACAATTAAAACAGCCTAAGCCCAGAACTCTGCACCCCACCAGTCCAGCCCTCTCTCTGCCACACCACAGCCCCCCATGGCAGTGGATGTATTCAGCGACTTAGAACGAGATCTGCAAGAGAGAATTTGGCCACTTCATAAATTCCACTCCCTGTTCCCTGTTTTTCCCTCTAGGACTGTCCTGAGTAATTAAAATCTTCTGTTTCCTTGGAGATGAGAAGACAATGACCCTCTCCTAGGCAGGAACTTCTCTCCCTGTTGAGCCTCCCAAGTTCCCAGACCTCTTCTGAAAGGACCTGGAGGGGATGGGTAGGGGCACTTGAGAACAGCTGGCCAGTGAGGGATGTCTGTGGGCCATGGGGCTAAGCTGTCAGCCCCAAGGCAGGCCAGCGAAGGCAAGTAGGAAGCAGAGACTGAAAAGGTAGATGGAGGCTCTCCAGAATTTCAGGGGCGCGGCAAGGGTCAGGAGGCAGTGCATGTGTACATGGTGTTATATGTCAAGGCAAAGAGCAAATCGGAGATTAGGGCATTCAAGAGATATCAGGGGAGCCAGGGTATGTAAGGCCATTCCCTGTGAATTCTTGTGGATACTGTATCTATAAGTATCCACAGAGCCAATGAGATGGCTTTTGAAAGTCCCTAGGCCCTGTTCCCACAGGCGTGCTTCTGTTAGATTTAATAGTCCTGCCCTCTGAGTGTAAGGTGTGATACAACCTGGTGGACGTAGGCACTCTCCGAGGTCAGAGGGCTAGTGTGTCTAGAAGAAGAAAAGCCATACTGTGTCTCCAAGAGCAACACAGACCCTGGATGTCAATGTCAACTATTCTTATGAGCGACATGACCTTAAAGAACTCAATTTCTGAGCCTTTTTTTCCCCTCAGCTCTAAAGTGGGTTTTAGTAATGATTAAATAGAATGATATATTTACAGTACTTAATATGGTACTTGACACAGTTAATGGTAAAAATCATAATAGTATTTACTGCTACATGTAACAATAGTGATAAACTAAAACTGGTAAGCCTAGTAAATCCCCTGGGGCAGAATGCATTGTTCACGGCACACATTAAATAAGAAATGGCAAACTCTGGTCTATGGGAGCAATTCAGCTCACCACCTGTTTTTGTAGACCCTGGGAACTCAGATTGGTTTTTAGACTTTTTAATGATTGGAGAAAACGCTTGAAAGAAGGATACCATTCCCTGACCTATGAAAAGTATTCAAAATTTAGTTTTCAGTGTCCATAAATAAACTTGTACTGGAACACACCTGTCCGTTCATTTACATTTTGTCAGTGTCTGCTTTTGAGCTGCAAAGGCAGCACTGACTGACTGAATAGTTGTTACTGAGATTGCAACACAGTGTGGCCCACAAAGCCTGCAATATTTACTTTAGGTCCTTTACAAAGGAAGTCTGCTGGCCTCTGGATTAGATCCCCCTGCCGTGCCTCTTGCCTGCCATCTCTTTTAAACTCAGTGCAGCCCTGCCCCCCTGGCTACACAGGCTGTGCACAGGGGAGTTTTGCAAACTCTGAAGGGACATGGTGACCCCCCAGGTATAGCATCTACATCCTTTTTCACAGGCATGGTGACAATTCTCCATGAGAATGTGGGCTGATAGACCAAGGTCTTCAATTAGCTACTGGGAGTTGAAATAACTATTTTCCCCAGAATGTGTTGCCCCTCCCCCCATGCAAATGCACGTGTTCCTCGCAAGGTCCTAACAATTCAAGTCATTAGTGGAAAGGAATCTCACCCGTTTTATTGCTATAGTTACCGAGATTGCAAGTTTAGATGCTGTATTAGCAGTAAGTGCATGGTAATAATGGAAGTCAGGGAGGAGGGGACAAAAAGGATTCTGGCTCCAGTTTCTCCCCACAGCATCCTTCAGGGCAAATATACCAGAGACAGTTTGCATGAAATTGCAAAGTTGGCGGTTTTCTTTTTTAAAAAATAATCCAAATAATTGCTTTAAAATCTCCTGTCTTCCCCTGACTGGTTAGCCCTCACGCAGCTCACCTCATCCTGAAACAATGAAAAGGAGGTTAAAAGAAAAATAAGTGGTCAGGGTTACCATGGAAACCAAAGTGGAAGGCAAGTGAAAGTCAATTTCAGGTTTAAATGCATATGAAGCAGATGTATGTGTGTGGACACATTTGCATATAGATACCCATCTCCCCTCCTCTCTGCTATCCATAATGTGTTCTGTTCTTCCTTCCAGGCCCACTTCAGGACCCTCCACCTCCAGAGAAATTGTCCTCACAATTTCAAGCCCCAGTGATCTCTCTCTTCTGCAACTGCATGTGAACTGCAGTCTGTACACAGGAACTGACCTCTGCTTATACACTGCCCTGGTAAGAAATCGTAAGAACATTCGAGGTCATTGACTACTCCTCGAATATATATATATATATATATATATATATATATATATCTGGTAGAACTAATACCATTGAGTGCGGTTGGTAGGGTACGTGAATGGCTTACACGAGATGAACAGCAATTTGAACATTTCACATAAAATGTCGTGTGGTGTGCTTCGGTGTGATGTTGTTATGTTACAGAAGCACAATAGTACATTTTGTATTAACAGATTTTTTAGGTGATAAAAAAGAGGTTTTATTTGTGCTGCACCCTGTATATATAATGAGTTGATTAATATTAGAACAAATAATTTACCTTGCAAGGCCTAGGTCAAACACCCATTTTCATATGCCAAGAACAATTGCTAGTTATTATTATTGTTGTTGCTACTAATCTTTAAATGCACAACGACAACTTTCCCCTGTTGATTTCAAGGGGAGGCTTGAATGTATCAAAAAGGTGCAAAAAGGCAAGGTGAAGGAGGTTGGGGTGGGGGAAACCTTAGTTTATGGCAAACAGGTGAAGGACCCTGGAACTTGGATACAGACAAGATGCTCAAAAGAGGTGTTTCACTGGTTTCAGTTCTCAGAAGCGAGACTTGGGACAGAACATATTCTGTGGCACTTCAGAGTGCAGGAACAGGGGCAAGAAGTGAAAAGTATGGGCCAGAGTTTGTGTTTCTCAAGGAAGGACTTACAGAGCTTTAAAGCCGTTCAACATTAGAAAAGATTATCCTGTGAAGTAGTGAGTTCCCCAGCACAGGAAGCATTCAAGTGGACATTGACTGTATACATGATGACACTGAGGAATAATTTATTAAGTGCAGGAGAAGTACCATGTATTTAATAAATTATAAAGAGGAAAGTAGAGTTTGGAATGATGGAGGTGGTGGTGGAAAAGAGTGATGAGAAATGTGCAGAATTGGGTGGAAGAAGCTAAAAATGTAGCTCACAGATGGAGCATGAAGAACTGTGTTTTGGGTTAATAATATTGTTGCAAGCATAAGGATCCATGGAAGGGTTTGAGTAGAAAGTGACATGATCATTGATATGCTTAGAGTAGATTGCTCTATTGTCTGTGAACAAGAAGCAGGGCTGGAATGTGCCCCAAGAATGTTACACAGCAGTACAATAGCCCAAGTGATGGAGGCCTGGATCAAGGCAGGGGCAGCAGGGAGAATGAATATCCGGGATAGTAGGCACTTATATCAAAGCAAAAGAGACAGGCGGTATCAGCCAGTTCTCCTAAACTGGTCCCACTCACTATCTGCCACTCCCATGTTTTCCATCCTGCAAAACAAACCAGCCTCCCTTGTTTGCAAGAGCCGGCTCGGACTGTCATCTGGGTTGCGAAGGTTGCAGTCACCTTGAGTGGATTCCCCACGCAGCTCAGTGAGGAGCAGAGCCTCCCCTCCACTGCTCTGTCAGCTCCACTTTGCATCAAAACTGCTTCATATGTCACCAAGTTAATAAAGCTGAGGATTGCAGTGCTGCGTCAGGTGATGCTGTGCTCAAACTGGGTCAGCAAGAGCTGTCTCTCCAGCAAGACCTGGGCTGCTGGTGTCCCCACAAGCCAGTGACTCATTGGCCACCTCTCCCCAGCCGGCTTGGAGATGAGGTTGTGATAACTGCCTAGTCCGTCCCTTCTATTCAGCAGCTCCAGGGGTGAATAATTCCAGACACTGGCATTGTTTGTGCTCACAGGATGGCAAGATCTTGCTTTTCCAAGTGCCTTTTGAATCATTTCTTTTCATGACAGAACAGCTACAAGAAGTGAAGAATCAGCTACGTGAAACCCGAACATGCAGGTTTCCCCTCTGCCTCTCCAGGCAGCCCAGGGACAAAAGGGGATCAAAGGGGCACAAACAGATACATCTTAAGGAAGAGACACATAAAACTCCACTGTGGAAGGAATGGTCATGCAGCGGGGGAGACATGGATTTTCAGGGCATCACAGGAGAACGCTGTCAGAGCCAGACAGGTCTTTATGGCTCCTCATCCCATCTGCCCAACTCATGTTACAAGACAAGGCCATCGAGGCCCAGGCAAGGGAGGTGAACTGACTACAATCACACAGCTAATTAGTACTGAAGTCGGAATGGGGCCGATTATCTTAGGGTTAATAATTAGCAGCTTCCATTTTTGAGTGTTACATTTGATTTATACTAATTTCCTCAGAATGAAGCTTATGTTATTTGCTGGGCGGGGCGAGGGGGACAAACAACCCAACCATGAATGCCCTTCTGTGCGAGTGTTAGAAAGCAACTTCTATCTTGCCGTTTTCTGAAATGTGGACACTGATGCCCAGGGAGTGCACACCCCATAGCTATAAGGAGTGGAGTCACAGAATTGAATTCCAAGCCCTCGCCTTGACTTTTGTTTCAGGACTCTCTTCCAAGCCATCGTTTTTCATTATTCTTGATGTGTCACACGGTGTCCCCATCGTACTTGGCGTTCAATAAATGGTTATTAAATGCATAGTTGAACCATTCTATTCCATAGATTAAATCACGCTCCCAGAAGGACACAGCCCACTTGGTAAATGGCTGATACATAATAATCAGAAAAATGTTGGTATTATTCACAAAAGTGTCAGCAAAGCACGGTGGATGGGGAGGTATTGTAATTTGAGTTCACTTTTGTTTAAAAAAAATCCCATTATATTTTACTTTTTCTCTGTCATTTTCATAAGTATGAGAAAATAAGTACAAGGAAATAAAATGAAACATTATAAGTTGTCAAAACTCCAAATTGCCTGGGAATTACTACTAGAGAGAGCCAAATTTACCAGATTACTCTACTGACTTGCTTGTCTCCCTGCTCTGATTTGCTCTTATGTTCAAGTCTGGGGCCATTTAACCCTGGACCGACACCCCAGACTGCTGCACACGTGGGAACGAGCTCTGAGCCTGGCCTGTACACATGTGAAAAGTCCAAATCAGCACCTCAGGGCCTCAGCAGTCAGGTAGTCAGCCTGCCGGGCCAAGCTGGACCTGGGCCTACCTGCCAAACTTCAAGCCTGGATGGCCCTTACGTTTGCCCCTGCCTATTGCCTGATTATGGATACTGGGTCTTTGTGTTCATTCATTCATTCACTCATTCATTCATCACAAACTTAGAGTGAACACCTGCCAACTGTCTTCATTCTTCAAGTTATTAATAACTAGAGAGAGAGAACACCTACTATTTGCTAGGCATTGTGTCTGGTACTGAAAAAACGATTTAAAAAAAGGCAGCTCTCCAGCAGCTCACAGTCTGAAACAATGTGTAAGCAGTGTACCTGAAAGTAAATTGACAGCTACAAAATAAGGTGATGAGACCTACTAAGAAACCATGGGCAAAGTCCTCTGAGAACAGAGAGTGGAGGGTAACTGATTCTGTTCAGAACAATGGGGAATGACCAGAGAAGGTTTTGCAAAAGATGCAAAAAAAAAAAAAAAAAGGAGTCATGAAAGACACATTCCAAGTGGGGGGAACAGCAGGAGAAAAGTCAGACATGACATACATGAGGGGCCATGTCACTTTGGAGAAAGGTAAAAGCATCCCAATAACGTTAACTCTCAGCACTGAGTGTGTATGATGGCGTAGGCAATGAGTTAAGTCGTTTGCACACATGATCTTATTGAATCATCCCTTTAATTCTGAAGTCATCTGTTTCATAGATAAAGAAAGGCTTGCCATTGTGAGGAAGTTGGTGACTGAAGGTTGCATAGCTAGCAAGATGAACCAGTAACTGCACATCCATCTGCCCATCTCCAAAGCCTCATACTTAGACCCTACCCTGGGCAGCTCCCTCGCTTTGTTGATGGGAGAGTGGAACCTACAGAGGTGAATGCCTTTTTTGAGGATGACATGGCGGTGGCATGTAGAATCTGAAACTAGGTCCGGGTCCATGTTCTTTCCACTACCTAACCTGTCACTCTGTGAAAGATTTATTAAAGAGATTTCAGTGAAGAGACAGGAGCATTTTCTCCCTACAAGTTAGTGACAAGAATCCAGCTGCTCAGCCCCTAAAATGGGTGTTACACTTATGGTGCATAACACTTACATCAATGCAAATTGCCCTGAGTTCTTTGCAACATGAAAGAAAAAAACACCCAGCCGGATGAGTTTCAGGGGGAAATGAATGAGAAAGACAAATAATGGGCTGATGGAAGAAGGATTTGGAGGTCCTTCGGGAAGAAATGGGAAAGATAAAGGCAAAGGATTTTAGGTTGAAGCAGTGAAAGCACTTGGGAGTTGGGGAAAGGGGAGGCAGGAGCAAAGGATGTACAAGATGTAAGAAATAAAGAGGACAGTGAAGGCTGCTCTTGTGTAGAAAAGCAAACAGCACACATCAGTAAAAATGGCTTGGTTTGAAATCCACAGAGGAGGAATGGGGAGGGGAATTGTGAGAAATTAATGGAGGAAAAAGAAGAGAGTTGAGACTAAGAGTCCCGCTGGTGATGGAGCGCACATCCCACTAGGAGGAGAAATGCATGACTGAGGAAGTTACTGCCTGAGAAACAATGTATTAACGCAAAGGGGGAAAGCTAAGAGGCTTAGAAAAGAAACTCTGAAGGATGAAAATAGAATTGCAGATACACAGAAATCACAACTTAAGGTAAAGGGCATATAATACAAATAGGAAACAAAGTGTGTAGACTCTGAGTGACAAACAAGTGGAGATAATTTGAGCATAGGAAAGAAGGCAATGTAGATTGAGAAAATATAAATGATTCATGAAAAGAGCAAAGGTCAGTAGCTAACATTTATTGACCACCTGTAATGTGCTCAGTATTTTACATATGGTCTATCATTTAATTCTCTTAACAGCCCTACCTTGTCAGCGCATTTAGCCATATATTCCAGATCTGGTAGAAATTGTGTCTTGACTAAGCTCACACCTCTACTAGTACTGGAGCTGCGACTAGAATTGAGATGTCCCTGTGTCCAGACACACTGCTTTTTCCTCATTTCACCCATCTTTCATCAGGATCAGTGAGTGACACACTGGTCACTAGGGCAGAGTCACATAAGTTTGGAAATTCTACTTAATGTACACTTTTCTGTTAAAATACAACCAATGGACAGACATTTCTCCAAGGAGGTCATACAGAGGGCCCAGAGACTTATGAAAGGATGCTCAGCATCACTAGCCATCAGAGAGATGCAAATTAACACCACAGTGAGACACCACTTCACACTGGTCAGAATGGCCATCATAGACAAATCAGCAAACAACAAGTGCTGGCAAGGTTGTGGAGAAGAGGAAACCCTAGTGCACTGTTGGTGGGAATGCAGACTGGTGCAGCCACTGTGGAGGACAGTATGGACTTTCCTCAGAAAACTAAAAAAGGAACTGCCTTTTGACCCGGCAATTCCACTGCTGGGATTATACTCCATGAATCCTGAAACACCAATTCAAAAGAACCTGTGCACCCCCATGTTCATAGGAGCACAATTTACAATAGCCAAGTGTTGAAGTGCTGGAAGCAACCTAAGTGCTCATCAGTAAATGAGTGGATCAAAAAATGTACTATGGTACATTTACATAATGGAATACTATGCAGCAGAAAGAAAAAAGGAGCTCCTACCCTTTGTGACAACATAGATGGATCTGAAGAGCATTATGCTAAGTGAAACAAGCCAGGGGGTAAAAGACAAATACCATATGATCTCACCTTTAAGTGGAATCCAATCAACAAAACAAACAAGCAAGCAAAATATAACCAGAGACTTTAAAATGAAGAACAAACTGACTAACCAGAGGGGAGGTAGGAGGGGATAATGGGGGGGAAGGGGAAGGGTCAAGTGAAGGAACATGAATAAAGGACCCATGGACAGAGCCAAAGGGGGTCAGGGTTGAGGGTGGGAGGTGGGGATGGGTGGGGTGGAGGAAATTGGAGGAGGGGAAATAGAGACAACTGTACTTGAACCACAATAAAAATAAGTAAATAAATTTTTTAAAAAAATAATAAAATACAACCAATGGAAATATTAAATGATATGAACTGATTTTCATAGTCCCCAGAACACAAAGATCACTCCATAAATGTGGCTTTCTACTATTTTACTTAGACATCAACTGGACCCGGAAAATCGATGGGATTTTTGTGTGAGCAAGAAAGACATTTTAAAACTTAGAGGAAAAAAATGTTATGACTTCCGATCTCTTGGCTACTGAGAGCTGATCATAAGCGTCTCTTCCCAACTGCATGTTTAGTGACACCATGCTGGTGTCTTGAAGTTAGCCACGGTGGAAATCTTTCCACCACAAAAAATGGGCAAACCTTGGCCCAGCTTTCTACACCCCTCCCCCTGCCCCTGGGGAGCTGGCCGCTAAACATGCACCAGCACATCAACGAATGTTCCTCATCTAGGTGGGAAGATGTGTGGTCGCCATTATATAAGAAAAGAACAAGCATAATGCTTTTTTTAATGAATTTGCCTTTCCCCCAAAGAGACATACAAAAGTGTACTTGTATAGACCAGATGATTTTCTTGAAACGGTGTAACAGATTTATTTGGGAGATTTTTAAGTATGAAGTTAGATGTTTAAAACTGGAATTGGACAACAGATATTCAGACACATGTTACAATTCTGAAGCACCGTAGTGATATTTAAGAGAGTAGCTTCTAGAATAAATGCCTCAGGATTTAAATTCTGGCTTTGCCAGTTACTAGCCGTGGGATCTTAGGCCAGTTAATTAACTTGCCTTTTGCAATTTCATCTGTAAAATGAGGGTAATAATACTCCTGGGAGGATGTCAGTAGGACTCTGTGAAGCGATGTAGGTCAAGCGAGTCACACAATGCCGGGGACACAGAGATCGCTCACTAAGTGCTAGCTTCCAGGACTATACTGAACCAGAGACGGGGCCTGGAAAGTTGGTACAATGCACATGCAAGTGAGAATAGAAATGGTGAAAGGCAACAGTGCTCCTTTCCTGATCATTTTAGGGTAATAGCTGAAATTATTCTTTCAGATGCTAGAATATTTGACCACAGCATGTAGGAGATGCTTAAACTTCTCTCAAAGTAGAAGACTGAAAATGAATGAAGAAGTTCTCCGTTTTCTCCCCATGGGATAAGGCAGATGGTCTCTACCAGCGCTTCTTAAATCTGCTTGATTATCAGAATTGCCCAGGGAGATTTAAATATATATACACACATACTTCCTGTCCCTAACTCAGAAAAGTGTCTCTAAGTCCTTAGGGGCGGGAGTTCATATACCTCTCTTTTTTCCAAGGCACCTTCTCCTCAGGATAGTTTTGACCAGCCAGGATTGGTGACTGTCAAACTACATCGGAGCTCTGTGTCTATAAATCAAAGCGAAGTTTATTTCCTATCCAGCTGCAGGCCTGGCCACACCCCTGGCAGTTTGTCTTGCACCAACCCCTGCACTGGCACTCAGGGCCACTGACAATCAAGGCTGAGCATGGTCTGGGGAGTCACTGCTTGCAGGGAAGTTCCTTCCAGCATGGATCTGATCAGGTTCCCACAAGAACGCTGTCTTGTACTGAATCTGTGTCCACCGATAACATCCATCGGTCACCTTCGTTTGATCTCTCAGAGAAGGGCGGAGCCCAGGCAGAGTGTAAGGAAGCACATAGCCTGGTACCCGGGGAGTGCTTGGAAATATCCAGGGGAGCCTTATAAGCCAGGAATCTTACTGGAGTTCAACACTGACAGTCAGCGAGATCTGCTGTGGTCGGAGAAGTCTTCCCAGCCAACATGGAGTTTTAGCTGGCCCTTGAAAGGCAGAAGGGTTTTGAGGAGCTAGAAACTGGCTGTTGGGGAATCCTAAAGCTCCTGATTCTAGGAAGGGACAAGATCAGAAATGAGCTTTAGTCTGTCACCATGGGATGGTATGGTGTTTGGATGGAAGAGGAGAATAATGGAGGCAAGCGATCTCTCCTGCAAGAGCTTTGCATACAGGGAGAAACCCACGGCACTGGCAAGTGGGAGAATTTGAAGGCCATGAGAGCAGTGGGGGCATTTCTAGAGACCCTAGTATATGCCCCATTTACCTCTGCTGTCTAACTCCACCCCACCCCGACCTGAGAAGGTAAATACCCTTATCCTTACTTTACATAGGAACACCTTGAAGATAAGGAAGGTTCTATGACTTTCAATGCCACAGACTCAGGAAGTGGAAAAAAATCAGCATTTGGACCCAAGTTGGCCTATCTTTAAATCTCAGGAGCCTTGAAGCGTATGATTACACCCCAGAAACACAAAGGAAAATGCAGCAGAGCAGTCATTTGCAGAGGAAACAAAGAGAATATGTAGATAAAGAAGAGGAGGAAGTTAGAAAAAAAGAGATAGACACACACACACACACACACACACACACACACACACACACACACGAGAGCCCACCAGTACTTATTACAATCTAAGCAGGCCTGTTCCACTGTCCTCTGGCTAATATATTCTAGAGTGGCTTTAGAGGATCTCAGAGAGAATGACTTGTCACCTTCCGGGAGGTGAACAAAAGCATGGGGATTACAGATAATCCCACTCTCCTCTTCAAACCCTCCAAGAGACTAAGATATATATATAGGTTTGTGTTTTTTTTTTTTCAGGAAAAGTTTTTTATTTTTTTTTCCTTTTATAGGCACTGGCCTAGATTGTCTCTTTTCTCTCTCTGTTTGGCCATATACAACTGGAGACATGATGAGAATGAGCCTTTGCTAGAGGGTAACAAAATAATAAAAAACAAAGCCATGCACATTTACATTCAGAAGGGGTTCCTATCTCTTCCACTTGGGGCCTTTGCTCAAGTTAAATTGCCGTCTGCCGGTTGTCAGCCACAGTTCTCTACGTATCTAGTACCTGAGCTATTAAGATGAATGAGTGGAGCCCACGTGGTTGGGTCAGTCCACAAGAGACATCATGGTTGCTACCTTCTCTCAAAAGAACAGATTATCTTTTGGTCCTGAAGGTCCTACTCCATGCTTTTTGGGATGGAGCTGTAATGAGCCAAGTTTTCTAAGGTTTCTTCATTTCTTCGTTCCTTCTGAGACAAGATCAGGAAACTCTTTGATGTTCATCGAAGCAGTTGAAGGTGCGGCCTCCATGTTCTACTGCCTGGTCTTTGACTCCAGTATTTCTTTAGTCCATCCATCACACGTCCCCTGAGTGACAGAGCCAAAGCTCATTTCTGATCTCATCCCATCAGTGAAAAGCTTTACCATTTCCCAAAACCTTAAGAAATTTCAAAGTCCTTCAGGATCTGGTCCTCTGCTGCCTTTCCACCATTTTCTCTTCTTTATCTCATTTATATTTTCATCATTGAAAATAATTATAATGATAGGTATCACTTACGGAGGGCTTACTATGTGACAGTGTGCCTGTCACATTCTGTTCACTATAGCCATTTATTTTATCCTGTTGTAATTCTCTTAGGCAAGTATCTACATGATGATCATTTAACCAGGCAAGGTGATAAAACTTAGGAACAGAGAAGTTAAGCAACTTGCCCTGGTCACACAGCTTATGAGTAGTAGATGTAGCATTTAGGTCTGTCTGTCACCAAACCCCATGCAATTAATCAGTGATCTTTACCTCCTATGTATCATACCCACAAGGTCACATGTCTCTCTTTCTTTCAGCTAAATAGTGAACTCTGACAGATTAAAAATAGTGGAGTTTTTTCCCTGGCCAGATGGTTCAGTTGTATGGAATGTCATCCTAAGGACTAAAACGTTACAGATCTGATCTCGGTCAGGACACATACTTCATACCTACGTCGTGGGTTTGATCCCCAGTCAGGGCACATGTGAGAGGCAACCAATTGACGTTTCACTCTCACGTCTCTCCCCCACCCCTTTCTCTCTCCCTAAAAATAAATAAATATATCCTCAGTCAAGGGGGGGTTTTTTAAAGAAAGAAAGAATAATGCTTTTCTTCCCCATTGTTTTCAACCCTAGCTGGAACAAAAACATGGCAGGCATTCAGAAAATGTTGTCCAAGTTGTATTATATGATATTCTGCCTCCTAGTGGTAGGGATAGACATGGTGAGAGCCAGGGTCTAGCTCCAGACTAGTTCAAACCATGCTTCTGTGACCGGATTTGTAATGAACTAGGGCCACGTTGTCAGCTGCCCTGTGCCTTCCTTTCCTACCTATGCAATGGGGTTTGAGTGAGGAGTAAATGTATTCATTCACATCTATTACTTTGAAAGCCCTGATTATCAGTTGGCTGCCTGATGACCCAGAACACTTTGCATGCACATGAGGAATGTACCCATCACACTGCTCTCCTCTGTCTACTCTGCCAGACCTTGACACTCCTGAGTGAGGAGGTCATGCTTTGTTAAGGTTTTTATATCACTCCCCCCTTCAGGGCCTGGCACATAGTGTAAGCTCAGCCAAGGTTTTTCAATGAGTAGTCACAGGATTCTGGAATTATGTCTATTTTACCACTTAGGCTATCCAGGACAAAAGGCTAGCAGATGGGGATTCTCAGTTGCCCCCTCCAGCTTCCAGGCCTGTCAGAATAGCATTCTACTTCTTCCTGGTGCCACACTCAGCATTCGCTCAGCAGCTAGTTGCTAAAGCTGACCATGCAGGGACCATGTGCCAGGCATTATGCTGAGTGTCTTACACACCTCACCCCATTTCATGTAAACACATCACATCACACCCAGTGCATTAGAGAGAAACTGGTGAACAGCACAGATGAACTACACTCCCATGGAACTATATTCCCACAGATGAACACAGAGGAACTTCTGTGTGCTTTCATTTAGCATTTCCTACCTCCCAGAAGCTCAGGCAGTGCCTGTGGAGGGTCGAATCGCCAAGCTAGAAAAAGTAAAAGCCTCTGCAGGGGGCTCCTCCTAGAATGGTGCCCCTTCCCCAGAACACAGGCTTTCTGCCGCAGCCTGGCCCGGAGCTCCCGATGAGTAAGGGCAGGATCCGGCTGTAATTGCCCTTCTGGATAAGCCTTTATTTCCCAACCAAACACCTAGGAAGCAACAACTCTCAATGCTTTTTCCATATCACATGTAAAAATGATGAACCAATTCTCATGCGTATTTGGCTGATTTGGGCTACATTTAAATATTTCTATCTATCTGTCAACAGAGCTGTCAAACAGTAAAATGATACCCTTGGGGGAGTAATGAGTCCTACTGTTGGAGTCTTGAGCATAATCTGAACAATCATGTATAAAAGATATTTGAGGGCAAAATGTGGGAGCCCAGCCTTTGGAATCAGACACACATGGGTTCCAGCCTTACATCTATGTCACTAACTGAAATTTACTAGCA
Source organism: Phyllostomus hastatus (assembly GCF_019186645.2). NCBI lineage: Eukaryota > Metazoa > Chordata > Mammalia > Chiroptera > Phyllostomidae > Phyllostomus > Phyllostomus hastatus. Next base: position 63,934,396 of record NW_025333857.1, on the reverse strand, counting down.
AAGCAATTTGAAAGAATCAGGTCAATCTCCCTCAGCATCAGTTTACTTCTCTGCCAGATGATGACCTCTACCTCCCACGGTTTTGGGGTGCTTTAAATGGGGTGATTGGTGCATGTAAAACACCCAGCATAGTGCACCTGGTAACTGCTCAAAGACTTCTTTGTTTAGTATCAATAAAATTAATATCTTTTCATTAGTATAGGTTTTATTCTTATTGTCCTATGGTAATAGAAGAAAGTGCTACATGGGATATAGAATGTTGACCAAAAGCCTCTAAAATTACCATGCACACACACGATGACCGCAAGAGCTAAATGCTTAACAAGAAACTCCAAAAATAAAACAGGTTCAAGTAGAGCTGCTCCAATGAATCCCTCCCTTGTTTCCCTACCCTCTTTCCTCCATCTCTGCCCTTTCCTATTATTATTAACAGTAGTAATATTCATAGCATTTCACTGCGGCTACTACCACCACTACTCCAGAGGTGTCTTATTTATACACAGCAGCAGTGTGCAGTGGGGGCAGTCAGATCTGACTCAGATCCAGGTCAGGCCTCTCACTGATGCTATGACTTTGGTCACAACAGGAGGCTAGCTGAGAGACACAGGGGAGCCCAGGCCTGAGTCTGCCAAACCAATGTGCCTGTCATCCAGAGTTCTTCGGAAGATGTGTTTTATTCTGGTGCTTCACATTCTGTCTCTACTGCTTAACTGGCATCCCCTTGAGGGCAGGAGGCAGTTGTCTCTTCTCTGTGTACCTTTCATCATCTGTTATAAAACTTTGCATTCTATAAATGCCCTCTGGCTGCTGTCTCTATAGCTGCTAATTTCTAGATGATGGATTCTATTTAACTGAAATGTCTACTCCAGGAAAGCAAAACTGCCCTGTCATGAATTTTTGACACTTTGGCATAATAATAGGGGAAGGAGAAATTACATAACCCTGTTATGCAACTGACAGTCAGTACGCAGTCAGTATGCAACTGTACGGTCAGTGACACATTACCATCACCAGGGTGACTCTCCATCCCTGAGGTTGTAACAACCCAGAATGGCTCCCTGTTTCTTGAAAGAGAGGGTGGGGTCACCTCAATTCCCGGAAAGCTTTAAAAGCAAAACAAATAACAAATCATATTACTTCAAGTCTGAGTTATAACTTCTCCAGCGTAACAGCAAGTTCATAGTAACATGAGAACGAGAACTTGGGCCTCTTAAGTTCCCCTTCAAGTGCCACAATCCAGCGGTCTTAAGCAGGAGTGTCTAACCTTTTGGCGTCTCTGGGCCACACTGGAAGAAGAAGAGTTGTCTTGAGCCACACATGAAATACATTGTGACATGTAATAAAACAAAATCTCATACTGTTTTAAGTAAACTTATGATTTTGTGTTAGGCCACATTCATAGCCATCCTGGGCTACATGTATAAGGCCTGTGCAATGAAATTACCTGGGGCCGATCCAAGATGGCGAAGGTGTAAATGGAAGCTACACTAACCTTCTCCCAGGACCAACCTGGAATTACTACTAAATTGTAAAGAAATCATCCAGAATATCTGGACTCCCATGAGCAGCAGCTGAAGGTCCAGAGGGATATTTCAGTGGCCAGCAGTTTCCCCTGAGAAGCGTGGGGTCTAAACCCCAAGCTGGCCTCCCCAGCCTATAGCACCAAAAGTGGAAAGAAACCAAGATAACATCCAGCTGTAAAAAAGCAGCAAGGTTTCTGTCTGCCAGTGAGAGGTAGCTGGAGATACAGAAAGCCTCTTAAAAGGCCAATGCACAGAATTTCATTTGTAGCCACTTTCTCTGGACACAAGCAGAGGGGAGGCAGAGTGGACTAGAGATGCTTGAGGAGAGTCTGGGGCTGGTGGCTCTGGGGAAAGAACTGAAGGAACAGCTATCAGGATCCCTGTGCTGAGTCACTCCCCAAACTGCAGCAGCCCTCTCTCTCAGGCAGAGCGAATCCCTCCAAGTGGCATCAGCCTGAGGGGGAGCAAGAGCACCAGCCCCCCCAAGAATTAATCTGCCCTGCCCTGTGAGGCTTAAGCCCTGCTGCTGATCACAACTTGATTATATTAGCAACTGATCAGCTTTAGCAGCTGATCAGTTTAACATCTGAGGCAAAAAATTCAAAGCAGCCAAATGGGAAGACAAAGGAATGGACCCCAAGTGAAAGAACAAGAGAATTCTTCAGAAGAACTAGATGAAAGGGAGGCAAGCTATTTATCAGAGAGAGTTTAGACTAATGATTATAAGGATACTCAACAGCATGAAAAATATATAGAAACCATAAAAAAGGACCAATCAGAAATAAAGAGTGTAACATATGAGATAAATACTACACTGGAAAGAATAAACGGTAGGTTAGAATCAGTGTTTTAAAAGACAAGATAGATAAAAACACACAAGCAGAGCAGCAAAAAGAAAATAATAATTTTTAAAAAATGAGGAGCTCTTAAGAAACATTTTGGACAACACAAAGTCTAACAACATCTGTATCATGGGAGTACGAGAAGGGGAAGAGAGGGAGCAAGGGATTTGAAGAACATATTTGAAGAAATGACCAAAAACTTCCCTAATCTGGTGAAAGAAAAGTCACACAAGTCCAGGAAGGTCCAAACACGTTGGACCCAAAAAGGCCTATACTGAGACACATCATAATTAAAATGACAAGGCTTAAAGACAAGGAGAGAATCCTAAAAACTGCAAGAAAAAGCAGGTAGTTATCTACAGATGAGCGACAAATAGACTGCCATCTGATTACTCAGCAGAAACATTTCAGGCCAAAAGCGAGTGGAGTAAAATATTCAAGGCAATGAAAAGCATGCACCTACAACTAAGGCTACTTTACCCAGCCAGGTTATCATTTAAAATCGAAGGAGAAATAAGGAGCTTCCCAGACAAGAAAATGTTAAAGGAGTTAGTTAACACCAAACCAGCACTGCAACAAATGTTGAAGGACTTTCTTTTAGAAGAAGAAGAAAAAGAGAAAGAACAACAACAACAAAAACAACAGAGTAATACAGTCCAACAATAAAATATCACTACATATGTATCTATCAATAATCACCTTAAAAGTAAATGGCATAAATGCTCCAACCAAAAGACATAGGGTAGCTGACTAGATAAGAGAACAAGACCCATATATATGCTGCCTCCAAGAGACTTATCTCAGACCAAAAGATACACACAGACTAAAAGTAAAGGGATGGAAAAGATATTTCATACAAACGGGAAAGAAAATAAGCTGGGGTAGCAGTACTTATATCCAACAAAATAGACTTTAAAACCAAGGCTATATAGTAAGAGACAAAGGACACTACATAATGATAAAGGGAACAATCCAACAAGAAGGTATAATCCTAGTAAACACTCAACATAGGAGCACCTAATATGTAAAGCAAATCTGGATGATCATAAAAGGAGAGACTGACAGAAATACAGTCATAGTTGGGGATTTTAACACCCCATTGACTTCAATAGATAAATCTTCCAGGCAGAAATTCAACAAGGAGACAGCAGCTTTAAATGACACACTGGATCAAATGGCTTTTATTGATATCTTCAGGGTGTTTCACCCCAAAACAGCAGAATATACACACTTTTCGAGTGCACATAGAACGTTTTCTAGAACAGACCATATGTTGGCACACAAAATAAGTCTCAATAAATTTAAGAAGATTAAAATCATATAAAGCATCTTCTCTGACCACAATGCTGTGAAACCAGAAATCAATCACATGAACACTGAAAAACACACAAAGACATAGAAGCTAAATCCTGTTTAATTAAACAGTGAATGGGTCAACAATGAGATCAAGGAAGAAGTCAAAAGATACCTTGAAACAAATGAAAATGAGGACACAACAATTCAAAAATCTGTGGGACACTGGGAAACCAATCCTAAGAAGGAAATTCATAGCATTAGAGGCATACTGAAAAAAACAACAACAACAAAAAACAAGAGAAATCTCAAATAAACAATCTAACTTCACATGTAAAAGAACTTAAAAAGGGACAAAATCCAAAGTGAGTAGAAGGAAGGGAATAATTAAGATGAGAGCAGGAATAAATGAAATAGAGTCTAGAAAAGATAGAAAATATCAATGAATCCAAGAGCTTGTTCATTGAAAAGATAAACAAGATTGACAAACTTCTTACCAGACTCATCAAGAAAAAAAGAGAAGGGACCCAAATAAATAAAATCAGAAATGAAAGAGGAGAAATAACTGACACCAAAGAAATATGAGGGTTGTAAGAAAATATTATGAACAGTTTTATGCCAACAAACTGGACAACCTGGATAAAATGGATAAATTCCCAAGACTACACAATCTTCCAAAAATAAATCAGGAAGAATCAGAGAATCTGAATAGACAGATTACACCTAATAAAATTGAAGCAGTAATCAAAAACTCCCAGCAAACAAATACTCTGGACTGGATGGCTTCACAGTTGTATTTTACTAAACATTCCAAGAAGAACTAACACTCCTCCTTCTCAAATTATTTCATAAAATTCAAAAAGAGGGAGAGCCCCTAAACTCATTTTATGAGGCCAGCATTATCCTAATCCCAAAACCAGATAAAGACACTACAAAGAAAGAAAATTATAGGCCAATATCCCTGATGAACATAGATGCTAAAATCCTCCACACAATATTAGCAAACTGAATACAGCAATGCATCAAAAAGATTATATATGAAGAGCAAGTGGGATTTATTCTGGGAATGTGAGGTTGGTATAATATTCACAAATCAATAAATGTAATTTGCCACATAAACAAAATGAAGGATAAAAACCACATGATCATATCAATAAATGCAGAAAAAGCTTTTGATAAAATCCAGCACCTATTTATGGTAAAAAATCTCAGCAAAGTGGGAATAGAGGGAACATACCTCAACATAATAAAGGTTGTATATGACAAACCCACTGCCAGCATCACTCTCAAATGGCAAAAATTACCAGCATTCCCCTTAAGATCAGGCACAAGACAGGGATGTCTGCTTTCACCTTTCTTATTCAACATAGTGCTGGAGACCTAGCCACAGCGATCAGACAAGAGGAAGAAATAAAAGGCATCCAATTGGAAAGGAAGAAGTAAAATTGCTTTTATTTGCAGATGACATGATATTGTAAATAGAAAACCCCAAAGACTTCAGCAAGAAACTATTAGAATTGATCAATGAATTCAGCAAAGTAGCAGGATACAAAATTAATATCCAGAAATATGTTGCATTTTTATATACCAATAATGAACTATGAGAAAGGGAAATTAAGAAAACAATCCCACTCACAATTGCTTCAAAAAGAATAAAATACCTCGGAATAAACCTAACCAAGGATATAAAAGACCTGTACTCAGACAATTACAAGGCTCTGAAGAAATAAATTGAAGAAGATACAAATAAGTAGAAGTACACACTGTATTCATAGATAGAAAGAATTAACATCATTAAAATGTCCATGCTACCCAAAGCAATCTATAGATTCGACACATTTCCTATAAAGATTCCAATGATGTATTTCACAGAACTAGAACAAATGCCTCAAAAATATATATGGAGCCACAAAAGGCCCCACATTGCAACAGCGATCCTGAGCAAGAACAAAGTTGGAGGAATCATGTCACCTAATATCAAACTATACTACAAGGCCATGGTAATCATAATGGCCTGGTACTGGCATAAAAACAGACACATAGGTCAATGGAACAGAATAGAGAGCCCAGAAATAAACTCACACCTTTATAGTCAATTAATATTTGACAGAAGAAGGAAGCACATACAATGGCCTAAAGAGAGTTTATTCAATAAATGGTGTTGGGAAAACTGGACAGATACATGCAGAAATATGAAACTAGACCACCGTCTTATACCACACACAAGAATAAATTCAAAATGAATCAGACTTAAAGACCTGATTTGTTTTGAAACCATAAAAATCCTAGAAGAAAAATAGGCAGCAAAATCTCAGATATTGCTTATAGAATTTTTTTATCAGATGTATTTCCCCAGCCAAAGGAAACAAAAGAAAAAAATTTTGAAAAATGGGACTACATAAAACTAAAAATTTTTGCACAGCAAAGGAAAACATCAACAAAATAAAGAGGAAGAATGGGAGAACATATTTGCCAATACATCTGAGAAGGGGTTAATATCGAAAATTCATGAAGTACTTACTCACAAAACTCAACACCAAAAAAACAAATAACCCAATTAAAAAATGGGCAAAGAACCTGAATAAACACTTCTCCAAAGAGGACTTACAGATGCCAGTAGACATATGAAAAGATGGTAATGTCACTAATCAGCAGAGAAATGCAAATCAGAACCACAATGTGATACCATCTCACACCTGTCCGAATGGCTATCATCAATAAATCAACAAACAACAAGTGCTGGCAAGGTTGTGGAGAAAGGAGAACCCTTTTGCACTGTTAGTGGGAATGCAGACTGGTGCAGCCACTGTGGAAGGCAGTATGGAGATACAAAAAATGAAAAATGGATCTGCCTTTTGACCCAGCAATCCCATTTCTGAAAATATATCTGAAGGAACCCCAAACACCAGTTCAAAAGAACATAAACACCCCTATGTTCATTGCAGTGTTATACAATCACCAAGATATGGAAGCAGCCCAAGTGTCCATCAGTAGATGTGTGGATGAAACAACTATGGGACATTTACACAATAGAATGCTACTTGACCATAAAAAAGAAGAAAATTTTACCCTTTTGCAACAGTATGGATGGACCTGGAGAACATTATGCTAAGGAAATTAACCAGTCAGAGAAAGACAAATACCATATTCTTTCGCTCATATGTGGAATCTGATGAACACACTGAACTAACAAGGAAAATGGGGACAGACTCACAGATGGAGAGCAGGCTGACAGATATTGGGAGGGGAGGTTAGGGGGTACAGGGATTGAGCAAAAGGGAAAAAGGACTCATAGACATGGGCAACAGTGTGGTGATTGCTGGGGAAGAGGGGTACAAAGGGACTAAATGTTAATGGAAAAAAACAATAAAGATTAAATTAAAATTTTTTTTTTGAAAAAAAAAAGTTACCTGGGGTTTTATTTTGATTGTATTCTCCCCATCTCTTAACAAAAGAGATGACTGAGTGATTGCTAAATGCCTTGCACTTTGCTTGTATTAACTCATTAAATACGTGATTCTTAACTGAAAGTTTAGCCAACTGAGACAGTTTTGATAAGTGACTTTGCCAGGGTCAACTGATGCCAATTAACTCTTGGCATATAGCTATTTCTCCTGGAGTGTCTCTTTCTACACCCTGTGCTATGGCCACACTCTACTGTGCACGGTTTCCCAGACGTATCCTTTACATTCATGCCACTCCCTTTTCTAAGAATTCCTCTTCCTCATACTCCACCACAGTCCATCTGCAGAGCTATTCTTTTAAATTTCCGGCTCAGTAGCACCTCCTCTTTAAAGCCTTCCTTGACTGCTTCTGGGCAGAACAAACCACATCCCATGTTGACGTAACTCTGTGTGTGTGTATGTATGTGTGTGTGCGTGCCAATTATTTGTTGACACACATCCCTCACCAAATTGAATCTGGGAGCATATCTTTGTTATTTATGTTTGCAACCTCATGTATCATGCAGTGTGCTCAAAACAGGATGGCTTTTCCATAAACGTGGGATGGAAGAAGGATTAAAACAATGAAAACTTACAAGGAGAAAAAGTAAGGCCAGAGCTTTACTTCAACTAATTAAACTGCCAACAATCTGAGAAGCAGACATTAGTGTCCTCGTTTTACAGCCCAGGCAAACAAGACAGGAACTATAAAAGTTAGCATCAGAACACAGATCTGTCTGATTCCCAAGCTTGTGTTCTTCCCAGTACATTAGAAGAAAAGGCACATTCTTTGGGGGAATGCAATAGGCATTGCCACATGCAGAAGCAGTTAATGGAGTTTACAGATAAGAAGGGATGGAAAAGAGCAAAGCGAGAAAGAACATCAAAAACTAAGGATGGTGGAATACTGACAGTTCAAGGCAGAAACGAGGACACAGCATCCTAAGCAAGAACCAATGTAGTGCCGATAAGAAAGTACAAAAGAAGGGAAGATTGCAGCGACATTTAGACAGGTTAGAATGGCACCGGAATGGAACCCCAGGTAATTGGACAAGTGTGCTTCAAAACTGTGTCAGGAGCCAGAAGAGGGTGAAGGGCAGAGACAGGGCCCTGCAGCAAGCGAAGGAAGAAGAATGATTTAGAGGCAGATGCCACAGCTCAGGAAGGGGGCGCTTGACCTCGTCGCTTGAGAAGGGAAGTGCCTGGAGGTCTGGCAGCCTGGCCACTGAGTATGTCTTTGCTAGCTGTTTGCAGTGGCATATGGATGAGGGATGATAGCAGCCCCACAGTGATGGAAGGGACCATTGCAGATGGCATTTTAAGAAAGAGAGCAGGAAGGAAAGAGGAAGCAGAGGTCTCTGCTATTACCAATCACAAATTGTGAAATGTATGCAGAGTATTCACTGTCAACTGGCGAGAATTCACAGATGGCAAGAGGCAACCGGGCTTGAACGGTGCCTCCGTAGTGAACCATTCAAGAGCCTGTGAGATACCACTTCAAATATGAAGTATGGGAAAGAAGGGTAATTGCAAGCGTCATAGTGTAAGAAAGTGCTTGAGTGTAGACACACTGTAGTTTTCTCCCTAAGATCATTCAAATTAGCCAGGTAACACATGGCTGGGCTTATAGAGATGGCATATGGATTAATGTACAAGTTTTTTAAATGTGGAGGCAAAATGGGAGGCATTCTCCGGATTATATTGTTGAACAGAAGAGGGGCCCTTCCTTCAAGTAATTTTAAATCCAGTACATATTCATTTCTCCCATTTATGTAGCACTTTTGTAAAATTTGCTGAATCCTCTGTTCTGTTTGATTCTCCTAACTGTCACAGAAGTGACTCCATAAACCGTACACCCCTGAACAAAGACACAGAGACCCAGGGACAAGAGATCAAGAGACTAAACTGAGAGTGGCACGGCCACTTCACCATCCCATTGTCTTAACCCCTTCTTCCGTAGTCTTTCGCCTGCCACTCGATTTGGTTGATGGCTGAATCTTTTCCAGAAATAAGGGAGAACTGGGGCAATTATAAATGCAGGAATAAACCACTTCTAAATTATGGAGTCTCGTATTTTCATACAGTGTCAGGAGTTTTTAAATGCTAGAAGCACGCGTGAAGGGTGGTGGAATATCTGTATGATAGAGTTCCACCTCTGATCACAGACTACAGTTGCCAAGCAGGACATTTATAGATAAGGAAACAGTCTGGAGAGGTAGACATGCTAGACTCTCAGAGCTTGCCTGACCCTCAGTGGCTGCTTGATCCATTGCTTTCCAATAGGCAACCTTTTCTCATGGTACTTTGAAACCTGTTTTTACATCTGCATACTTCTTATATTATTTATTTTGTTCTCTGTGTTTATAAAGATCCACATTTTAAACTTAAATACATATTTTAAGGAATCATATTCCTTGTGATTCATAAAACCTATTATCAATAGAAATTAACCATAAAATATAGACATAATTATTAAAGTTAATATGCTCATCTGTTAGCCACATTGATCATCTCATTTACCAACATACTACATTTTGGAAAATGCCAATCCAGCCCAAGTGTCTCATTTTTCAGTAAGAGACTTAAGTCTAGAGAGAAGATCTGAACACATGGCCACCACCTCTGCTCACTCTCCTGATCTCAGCAGGTAATATTCCAGTAACAGTGACGCTCAATTCTCCTACGCGGACAAGACCCTGAGACCACAGCCCATACGACCAAAGATGATGTGTGCAAAGGACTGAGCAAGACCCAGCAGTGAGCAGAACAGCTGGATTCACCACGCTGCCACCCATTTCCAAGGCTATTCTTTGCAGGGAGGAAGTTTCTGCGGCAGGGTTTCCCACTGGGGAGCAGTAGACACCTCCAGAAGACCCATCAGACTTAGAGGTCAGAGCTATGGAATATCAACTTTAAATGCTCACTGCCCAGACTCCCCCCAGCGATATTGAAAAACAGTCCCCTGGGAAGAGACTGACAAGGAAGTCTTTGCACAGGAGATGCTGGTGTTTCCCAGAGAAAACCATTATTGGAATCTTGATAGTCAATGTCGAGCTGAATAATCAGTTTGCAAAAAAGAAGCAGACGGGTTTTATTTTGAAATGGAAAATCAGAAATATAAAATTGGCAGCAGATACCTCAAAGGAAGTCCAGGACAGACCAAGACATTGTTCTGGTATAAGCTGATGCTAGGTCTCAGCTATCCTGGAGCATGAAGAAGGGAAATTGGCAACATACTAGGAGGAACTAGGAGAACTAAACAATTGCCATGGTCACAACATCTAAATGGATATTGTAAGGTCAGCATCACACAGTCCAGCTCTGGTATTCCAATGAGTTTGAGCTAGTGGGATCAAGAAGCAATTTACAGTGTAAAAGAAAGGGAAATTATCTGACCAATGGGGTTTCTTCATTCCTTTCACAATAAGGATGATCTATTCCATTCTGTTGACCTTGTCTTGTCTGTTATGAATCTTAGCAATAAATCTCAAGGACAAAACTAGCAACCATAACAAATGTGGGGTATTATCCTCTACCTTCTATTATAATTGTCGTTCCCAGGTCTGTCTGTGCATTGAAATGACTTGGGGAATATTTTAAAATACAAATTCCTTCAACTCAACCTTTGATTCTAAATCATAATTTCCAACAATAAGGATCACAAACTTATCTTGAAAAAATAGATAGACATATACAGTATAATTAAAGTCCTCAAGTGATTCTTAAGTCCAGCACTTTTTAAAAAGTCAGAGTTGGTAAGCTTTATCATCTTGATATATTATTTCCACTTTTAATGGTTTTATTGAAACCATCTCAAATGTAAGCTACCTGAAGTCCTTGGTAAAAATAGACTGAGTACAAATGAAGGTTGAGGGAAGAGGCTAGAAGAAGATAGAGTATATGAGAGAGAGAGAGAGGGAGAGAAATTAGGCAGTAACTTCAGGATCTTGAAACAGAGATGACTCTCTAACCTTTGGAGAGAGACTTGTTACCCATCTAAGAAATGAAGTTAGAGACAGTTTCTCTGGGGATTTTGTGAGAAGTTCAGAGCCTCTCAAACTGTGTCACATAATTCTTTTTTTAACTCCTTTTTTTCTATAAAGTGCCTCCCAGGAAATCCCATAAATAGGAAGACTGTTCACTCCTTTTTGTGAAGGAGGGAAGACCACCAGGAAAGAGTTATAGAGAAAGAGGAGACTGAGCCTCAGGACGAACTAGGGCCCTGTGCCTGTGTCTCCTAGCAGGGCCTTGGGAAGATGGAGGGAGAAAGTGCTCAGGAGCAGGGAGTAAGAACCAGGCTGGGTTATTTTAGGTCAGTTCTGTCTTGCATGGCTCAGGGGAGATGGGGTGTTGTTAGTGAGAGACAAGAGCTCAAATTGGCAGCTGACTGGTTTTGATTTAATTATATAGTGCGATAGTTTCTTAAGAGCATACAACACATTCTCTTCTCCTAAACGTGGGTTTAATGTTCAACAAAACACTTCTCGCATAAACAACATGTCGTTTCTAAACCCTTATTGCCATTCCCAGAACTGCTTGCAGCCTTTCAGAACCCATTATTTTATAATTATAATCAAGACTATTAGGACAGGACAATTTGTGCCAAAAAGCCCATTTACACTCAGAATTGTCACTTAGCACTGTCACAGGGAGGTATCATCTCTATTTCTGTAGAAATCAAGGAGAATAGCAGACGTTGCTTTTTAAACCTTCAATTTCTAAAGGGCATGGGAGTTACTGACCTTGTTTAGATTATTTTCCAGTCACTTCTCTGACTTCCTTTCGTAGTACAGCCGGGACACCAAGGCAGCTATTATTGTGGTGCAAAGAATGCACCCCTGGGAATCGGGCCAATTGGTTCCACATCCTAATTCTCTCCCTTCCAACTGCGGATTTCACTCTTTGCCCTCAGTTTCTCCATCTGAAAAATGGCATAGCTACCAATACTTGCCAATCGAATTTTTTCCTCTTTTTTTAAAAATTGTTGTTCAAGTACAGTTGTCTCCATTTTCCCCCCTCCACTTTCCCCCACCCCACCCATCCCCAACTCCCACCCTCAATCCTGACCCCCTTTGGCTCTGTCCATGGGTCCTGTATACATGTTCCTTCACTTGATCCTCCCCCCCTCCCATTATCCCCTTCTACCTGCCCTCCAGTTACTGTCAGTTTGTTCTTTATTTCAAAGTCTCTGGTTTTATTTTGCTTGCTTGTTTCTTTTGTTGATTGGATTCCACTTAAAGGTGAGATCATATGGTATTTGTCTTTTACCGCCTGGCTTGTTTCACTTAGCATAATGCTCTCCAGATCCATCCATGCTGTCATGAGGGTAGGAGGTCCTTTTTTCTTTCTGCTGCATAGTATTCCATTATGTAAATGTACCATAGTACATTTTTTGATCCACTCATTTACTGATGAGCACTTAGGTTGCTTCCAACGCTTCAGCACTTGGCTATTATAAATTGTGCTCCTATGAACATTGGGGTGCACAGGTTCTTTTGAATTGGTGTTTCAGGATTCATGGAGTATAATTACAGCAGTGGAATTGCCGGGTCAAAAGTCAGTTCTATTTTTAGTTTTCTGAGGAAAGTCCATACTGTCCTCCACAGTGGCTGCACCAGTCTGCATTCCCACCAACAGTGCACTAGGGTTTCCTCTTCTCCACAACCTTGCCAGCACTTGTTGTTTGCTGATTTGTCTATGATGGCCATTCTGACCAGTGTGAAGTGGTGTCTCACTGTGGTTTTAATTTGCATCTCTCTGATGGCTACTGATGCTGAGCATCCTTTCATATGTCACTGGGCTCTCTGTATGTCCTCCTTGGAGAAGTGTCTGTTCAGGTCCTTTGCCCATTTTTTGATTGAGTTGTTTGTCTTTCTGGAGTGGAGTCATGTGAGTTCTTTATATATTTTGGAGATCAAACCTTTATCTGAGGTATTACTGGCAAATATATTTTCCCATATGGTTGGTTCTCTTTTCATTTTACTACTGTTTTCTTTAAACATCCAGAAGTTTTTTTGCTAAGGACCCATTTGTTTATTCTTTCCTTTATGTTCCTTGCTCTAAGGGACATATCGCTGAAAATATTGCTGCATGGATTATCTGAGATTTTCCTGCCTATGTTCTCCTCTAGGACTTTTATGATGTTGTGACTTATATTTAAGCCTTTTATCCATCTTGAGTTTATATTTGTACATGGTGTAAGTTGGTGGTTGAGTTTCATTTTTTTTTACATGGAGCTGTCCAGATCTCCCACACTATTTGTAGAAAAGACTATTTTTACTCCATTTTATGCCCCTGCCCCTTTGTCAAATATAAATTGACCATAGAGACTTGGGTTTATTTCTGGGCTCTCTATTCTGTTCCATTGATCTATGTGTCTGTTCTTATGCCAGTGCCAGACTGTTCTGATTACTGTGGCCTTGTAATATAGTTTGATATGAGGTATTGTGATCCCTCCTACTTTGTTCTTCCTTCTTGAAATTACTGTGGCTATTCAGGGTTGTTTATGGTTCCATATAAATTTTTTAAATATTTACTCTAAATCTGTGAAATATGTCATTGATATTTTAATAGGGGTTACATTGATCTAATTTTAACAAATTAATTAATCACAGATTAAAGCAGTGGGTCATTGGTATACATGTAGAGAAGAGCTGGGCCTATCTGGATGGACCTGTTGGCACTGGAACCTCATGGGGAAGAATTTACTCCATCAGAAAAGAGAGTTGAAGTAGGAGAGACTTAGTCCATCGTTGTTGGAGAAAACAGTTGGTTTCAAGTACCTGATGCCTCTTACAGCTCACCCTTCAGCCTGACACCCATGCTTCAGTTTAACAATCATACCTGGTTCTAGTGTTGAGCCCTGGCTATAATGATGAGAAAATAAAACTAAGGAGCAGTAACATTCCAATCTGTATATGAAACAGGGGAAAGGCATTAGAGAAGCCATCCAACATAGTTAGTTGGCCTTTAATATCAGGTGCTGGGTTTAAATGCAAGCTCTGAAATTTACTACCTGTGTGACTTTGAATAAGTTACTTACAGTTCCAGACCCCTAGTGGATAACAATACTGGTATTACTAGTGCCCATCACATAGGCACTACATAAATTAGATGGCCTACATAAAACATGAGAAGAGGACCTAAAAATAACCATTAAAGATAACTATTATAAGGCAAGTCCTCTTCTCCACTTCTGCAAAGTGACTTTTGAAATGTTTGGAGTTAAGGAACCACATGGAAGAAGTGACTGAGAAAATGGTAGATAACAACAGAAATAAGGAACAGCAGAGGAAGTCAAGAGCCCCAAAACTACAGTGGTGTGGGGGTTGGGGTCCTTGTCTGGGAAGCACAGAGGACAGCATGGCCTATAGAGATGATTCTTCATTAACTCATCAATTCTTCCAATAAACAAATGCTGACCATAGGCCATTGAGCCTAGGGCTGGGAAAGCAAAGGATAAACAGACATTCTCTCTGTCCTCACAGAGCTCTACCATTCTTGTGAGGATTCTTTGTGAGTTCCTGTAAGACCTTCTAGAATCCTGTTGGTTATTTCTAGAAAAGCTATATAGTCCCGAAGGAGGCTGGGGTTCTGACAATCCCAGGGGTATAGGCCAAGTCAGAAAGAAACTCTGATTCCAGTCACAGGCCTCCTGTGGTCCCATAGGTCGGGAAAACGGCCATAGCTAAAATGCTGATATTGGAAAGACCACTTAGTATTATTCTTTATGTCGTCTTTATAAAGTCCCAGAGGATCAGTCACCGATACAAATTGTGTACCTTATATTAAACATCTATTATTTTAAATACTTACAACAGCTTTACAGAGTAATAGTCTATACCCTCTTTGTATATTTAAGTAGATTTTCAGAGAAGGGAAGCGCAAGGCACGTGTGGGAAATAGTAAATGTGAGTTTTGGCTTTCTCCAAAAGCCACACTGTTTAAAACTAAACTATCTCTCTGGAGTTTGGATGGGAAACAGTATGCTAAGGTTTACTCTTGGTGTCTTTCTTTCCTCTTTTTGTTCTTCACCCATATTTTTGAGTTATTATTGATTAAACGTATTGTTCATATGTACTGTGGTTGAATCTCCTTCATGCCCTTCATGGAAAGAAATGTGTTATAAATAAATCATGCAGTATATATAATATATACACATATGCATTTGCCTAATGATTCATGGTTTCAGTAAAAAATACTTGGCAAGTGTCAACCACAGAACAGCCAGGGTTTCACTTCTCATTTGCCAGCGTTAGGTGTGAAGCAGCAAGGTGCAGTGGAAATTGCACTGCCCCGAGAGACCCAGAGGCCCATGTGCAGGCCCAGCCACTCATTTATTCTGGGGCCTAATGACAATACATGTACTCCCTTGAACATCAGGTTTCAAATCAGTAAAATGGGGAGACTACTTCTTAGTCTGCTATTTCACCTGGACAACAAGAGATTCAAGTGTGGTTACAACTGTGTAGATATGTTCTACTTTGCAGGGTATTGCACACATTGAAGGCTTTCTAATTATATTAATTTCTCTACTCTACCCTTCATGTCTCTTTAATCCAGAGAATTTCAATGAATTCAAAAGCCTGACCCTGGGCCTACCTTTCCTTTTTCTTCCCCTTCTGCTTCTGTCATGTCATTTCTTTCCTTTCTCATCTGGGAAATTCTGAGTTTTCAGAATTCCCACCTGGGAGAAGGGGCTTATGGGAAAGAGGCCTGTATACCAGAACCACCCCAGTCATATTTTGATTTTCCTCCTTGGAGTCTTGTATATTTGCTTAAACTGAGACACATATGCAGACATATACTCAGATATGAGCCTGAGCACACTTCACATATGGCCTGGACATACACAAACACAGGCCTTCAGGCTACTCAGAATCTAACGCTGGCACCTGTGTTTAAACAATCACATACACACACAAGAGTAAAGAACTCAAACAGCTATAGAATTCCACATCAATGTGCATATCACCCTTGCAAAATAAGCATTCTTGCCCATCCGGATATGATCACACAAACACACCTCCTCTTCTTACACACAGACACTGCCAAGAACACATAGAGGCATGTGCACAAATATATGCATCTACTTTCACTAGCACATTAAGACCTAGAAACACACCCAGGCATGTTCAGCAACTCCAGCCGTACTCAGACCAAAATATACACTCTGAAACACTCAGGCGCAAACACATTTCTGCATGTGGCCGCATTTCCAGTTCTGACAACTGTATTTTCCAAATGTCCTCATTGCTTCCTTTGATGCACCATTCTGAGAAAGCTGCGTGAGTGTGCTTTTCTGAGAACTCACCTTACCGTGACCCACCTTAATCCGAGGGGCATAATTTTCAGTGAGAACATCTACTCTTTCATAAATGTGGTCACAGAGCGATGCCCAACAGGAAGAACAGTGTGTGCTCCCCACCTTGAATCATCTCACAGTCCCCTGAGGGATTCACTGTCTCATCAAACGATGCTCATTTGATGCAGAAGAAACCTTGGCTTCAGCTCTTGCCATGTGGCCACCCTGGCTGCATCAGCGCACGTTTTCCTGGGATCGTCAAGAAGTGCTGAGCTCCAGAGGCCACCCTGCCCTTCTCGCACCCCAGATTGCTCATTATGAGACCGGGAAGATGGACGTCTCTCCCCCATTACAATAAGCACCACTTTCAACCAAATTATTTTAATGCCACCTTTATGACTGTCATACCTTAGTAGGTAATATATTTAGAATGACATCAAGTGACAAAGTGACAAAGTGCATTTTACACATTTGCTTGAAAGACAGTAGTTAAATAATGCATATTTCCAGCATATCGCTGACAACCTTATTTAGTTCAAGGTTTATAAGGAAGACATGTAAAATGAGAACTGAATTTATAAAAACCAAATATATCAAGGACTATTAGTTAATAAATAGAACTCGCTAAAAAATGACCAGGATATTTGTGAATATGTGTTACTCAGGTTTCCTTAGGAAACTGGTGCAAGGTTTTAACCTTTGTAAGGAAACTGACTTGAAGTGGAGGGAGGATCTGAATCATCATCGTGTAGAACTTAAATTGTATTCAGTAGAAAAGGGAAAAGTGAGAAAAGGCTCAGTTTAGTTGAAAGTACCCCTACTGCTGTGTTTTAAGTTGGACACAGTGTAAAATACAAGGTGCTTTCCATTCCAAAGGCTCAGGTGAAGAATTACGTCCTTTTCTGATGTCACAGGGGCCAGTGTCTTAGTTATAATTCAATTGTGTGGAGTAACAGTTGAGTTGACTGTCTCTATCATGAACCCCTTAGCTGAGTTGGTTAAAACATCCAACTGGATGGAGATTCTGTATTTCAGCACAGTATTTACTCCCTTTGCACTGTGAACCCCATGAGATCAGCAGGCCTGTGTACCTTGTGTACCACTGAATCACCTTCCCTGAGTGCAGTGCCTGCCATGTCGCAGCTGAACAAGTAGTGAGTCCATGAGGCAAGAAGCACTTGAGGAGTATTTGATCCTCAGATGGGGGTTGTTGCTTCACGTTGGCTGCTTTCTGCATCCTCTGTTCCTTCTGGACTCCACGATTTACCATCCAGCAAGGCTTTTCTGAGTCGTCTCCAAAAGATGTGCCGCCCCAGGACACTGTCCTCCCACTCCAGGTAAGTGTTCCTACTGAGAAGGCGATACAGCTCCACCTGCTGCCGGAGCAAGGACTTCTCCAACTTCTGCAGGACAATGAAGATGATGCCAGCATGACTGCTCAGAAACTGCCAGGTCTGGGCAATCTCATACTCAAAGATGCACCAGCGGCTCTGGATGAAATGCTGGGACACAACAACAATAACCTTGCGGCTTTTGTGGAAACCTTCCTGGATGATGTTGGCAGCGATGGCTACACCAGGAATAAAGTCTCTGTAGTGAAGGCAGAGCTGAAAAGGGGGCACTCCCTCCTCCAAGTTCTTGACCAACTCATTCCTCACCCAGTCCTCATCCTGGCTTGAGTAGATAACAAAGGCATCATAGGTGCACTCACCTCGGCCATACTTTTTGCAGCCAACCAGAAGCATCAGGTGGAAATAGAACTTATAGATCAGAACTGCTACCACAGATACCACCAGTACAGAGAGAACTGACACGCTAATGATAGTCTTGCTCATCTGACAGGTGGCATTTCTAAAACTGAGCACAGACATACCCTGCATCTCTAAAGGTTTCATACACATCATTTGCTCAGCTCCCACCAAGAGATTTCTGTGGTCCTGGACCCACTGCAGGAAACCCATGTGTTCACAAACACAAGCAAACTGATTCTGGGTAAGATTTAAGGAAACTAGGCTACTTGGTAAATACTGTAGTTCTTGACTCTTGGCAGCCACTATATGATTAAAACTGTGATCCAGAATCTGGAGAGGGAGATGTTTATAAGAAAGTATATCCAAAGAAAAGAGGTTGTTGTGACTCATATTCAGCAACTGAAGTTTAGGGAGTGAGCCAAATGCCTCCTGGGACACTTGTTCTAGTTGACAGTTAGAGAGGTCCAGGAAGGTCAAGTTCGTCAAGTCTGTGAAGATATTTGGAAGGAAGTCATCCTCAAAAGTATTGCCAGCCATTTTCAAGACTTGGAGGCTGACCAAGCCTTTAAAGATGCCCCGGAAGACAACTCGTGTGTTAGTATGAGAAATATCAAGGTAAAGGAGTTTTTTGAGTGATAGGAATACTGAAAAAGCACTGGCCTGTTTCAACTGGGAATTCTGGAAATCCAGATATTCTAGTTGCTCTAAGCCCACAAAGTTTGTACTCATGGTAATAACGTCGTTGAAGCTCAGATCTAAGTGTTTCAGTCTGGTTGTCCCAAAATCATTGTGACGACAGCAGCTTTTAAAACTCAAGCCATTTCTACTGAGATCTAGAAACTCAAGGAGTGGTAAATCAATATCAGTAAAAAGGGATATACCTTTGTTGTTAGTGAAAACAAACTCTTTGAGAAAGGCAAGCTCCAGTATGGGAAAATTTTTCAAGTAACAATGAGTCAATTTTAAGTTTTGCCACTTGAAATCTTTAGGAGGAGCTCCTAACCTGACCAAACGGAGATTCACCAGAGAAATTGTAGAAACATTTGCCAAACAATCCAAAAAGCCAAGGTCATTCTCTGGGAAGTCATCAAAGTATGCTATTCGGAATTCTTCAGTAGTCAAATTGCACAGTCCCTTCAGGGCAGATTTGTCCAAATTTGGTATGATCCTTTCATTTTTAAATTCTCCCAGAACCAACCGATTGATTCTTAAGCCAGCCAGACCCTGAATACAAGTTTTCATTATATCTGAACTATTAAAATTACTTCTCAAAGTCAGTTCACGGAGCTCGATTTTTTCAAAGGCACCTGGTTGGATAAAGTCTAAAGGGTTGAGGGACAGATCTAGAGAGAGTTTGAATGCAGGCATCTGACGTAGAACCCGCACGTCTCTGTGAGAAATATTTTGGATGTTGTTATTAGAAAGGTCCAAGCGCTCCAGGTTAGTCAGGTTAGAAAAATATTCGGGTAACTTGAAGGAATGGATGAGATTGTGAGCCACATTAAGCTCCTTCAAGGTTTTCAGGTGTCCAAGGGGCAAGACCTCCAGAGATGCCAGGTTTATCTCCACAGCCACCAGTGTCTGTAAACTTGATAGTCCAGAAAAAGCTCCCGCGGCTAAACTCCGTATAGGGTTTCCCGTCAATATCAAGGTGGAGAGATGGTTTAGGCCTTGATATGCATCATCTGCAATCATTTCGATGTCACACCTACAGGAAAAACAGATACAGATTATATGTTTATGATGGATAGAAAGCCCCAAATGGAAAAACGTCCCCAGTCACCTAGCTTTGACATGCCATATGATTGTGGTAGGCAAAGACATCAAACAAACCAATGAGGGCATGAACAAATAAGAAGCTTCACAGCCTTGGTATTAGCGTACTAGCCACAATGACAATCTGTTTTTTTGTCATACTAGGTATACATGTTAAGCAGAGATACCACATCCATCAGTAGGAAATCAGTTAAAGATCAATAACTGGAGCACATAAAGAACGTATGGCTGATAGAGTATGTAATAGCCTTTGGATCGACTTTTGCCATTCCCTGCCACAGGTAACTGATCGTACATCTGATCGGTACAGATGATACACATAGTTGTTAGTTGTTAGGCAGAATAAATGATTGATAAATGTCAATTTCCAAGATATAGGAAGGTATATACCTAAGTGCCACAGATACCCTTAGTGGTGATGAAAGGTTGTAGTTATCACAGGTAAGTGCTAGTAACAGGTGATAGGGGTGAGTTTTATGGAAGAAAAGTCTGCTAAGAGAGGCTACACCCAGAGAGCAGACTCAGACAAAGGGGATCAAAGCAGGTTTCTCTGAGAACACTTAAGCTGAAATCTATAAGATGACTAGGGATTAACAGGGGTGTAAGATGCGGTTATGGAGAAAGGTTACAATAAGGCCCAAGGCTTTCAGACCAGACAAAGGATTTTGAATATACCCCAAGTGAGGTGGGAGCCATGCTATAAACAACATTCATCAAGGTGTCCAAGACATAAAGCTTTTATCCAGCCAATAGGCAGGGAGCTTATGGTCAACTCTTCCTGGCACAGCAAGTGCCTGCCAGTTATAGTTTGCAAATGAGCCCTTTCCAATTCCAACCAGATTACATTTGTAATGGTCCTGCTTGCCCTGTCCCCTTCAAGAGGTTCATGGGTAATAAAAGCATTTCAGTTCAAGCTTTTATTGTTGCTTGGTAACGGGATAGAGTGTAGTGGGTACAGTAGAGAGGACAACGGAAGACAGATCCAAGAAATGTATGTTCTGGTGTCTCTGCCTGTCCTTTCATATTGCATGATCTTGGGAGCTCCTTTTCCCCTCTGCCGCATTTCTAAATGAGGCAACTAAACATGGTTGTTTCTCAAGTTGGTTTTAGTTCTATGATTCCATAGCCCACAATCTTGTGCATATTATCACTCTATGCATCGGGCAAGACTAGAAGAGTCTTGCTGTGTCTCTGTCTCATCAAAGGGTTCTCACCACTTTAGAGAAGTAGAGTGCTAAGATAAAGAAAGCATTGAACTTGGAAGCAGGAGATGTGAACTTGAATCTCTGCTTTGTAGCCAACAAGATACATGACCATAGATAAGTTACTTAAACTCTCCAAGCCTCAGTTTCCTTGTCTATAAAAAGAAAAAATTATATCAATAGGATAGAAAAAAATAGCTTCTTGGTCCATTGCAAAGCATCCTTAGAGAACTAGTTGAGTTACTGTATGTGAACATTGTAAAGCAATAGGGATAGGCAAAGAATATATATTATACTATCATTTGTCCTTGCCCTAATTCAGAATATCTTACTGGCTAGCCAGAGGGGAAGCTGGCCTCTCTTTGAGCACATATTTAAGGCTCTGAGGGAAGTGTCTTGGGTAGGTGATGAATCAAAGATGAATTATAAGGGACATTGTTTGATGAAAAAAAACTACTTATTTTAAGAAAGGGGAGGGTCGGTCTGTTGACCTCAGTAGAGTTCTTGACAAGATTCTTAGTGAGAAAGCTGAAGTTTAGAAAGTAATGGAATGCTATAATAGTAATAATGCTTTATACTTACAAAGTCTCCTTTATTAAGGTTTTTCATATATATAGCATATTAATATTCATTATCACATTGAATCCCATGGGGTAAGTTTCATCATTTCTATTCCACAGCTATGAAAACTAAGACTCAGGGGAATGAAGGGACACGCCTCAGGCCATGTGGCTGTAAATGTTGGCGAGGACCTAGCTCAGGTCCTCTGACCCCACAAGGCTCTATAAACCACACCACTGCCTTTAAAACACCCAGTGTTTCCTTTGATGTGCTCTATCATGAGGTTGGAATATGAAACATCAGGTGCTCATTCTTATACAGAAATATCTACTCTAGAAGAGTGTTTTCATACTATGCTGTTAGTCTTTATTAGGACTTTCCATAATAAAAAGCCGTGTATGAAATACTTCTCTATTTTTTCACAAACTGTTAACAGAGAATACAGTTTATTATCTAGTCCACTAGCTAAACAAAGTTCACTATTTTTAATAAGGCTCCTAACCAATTTTAAGATTCAGGCCCCCCCCTCCCCAAATAATGATAATAACTGAACCTGCCCTAATGGATGATAGAGTCCCTGCATCAGAAAAGAAAATCTTAGTCACTGTTCACTGCCCACAGCAGATGTTTTCCTCTGATCTTGTCATCTTTCTCCTTGTGTCACTTGTAGCTTCCTAATGCACTATCCTCTACTTTACTTTCAATATTCCAGACATTATTTTAATCCTACCCATGAAATTGGCCTTGACTATTCAGTGCAAAAAAGACCCCTTTCTGAAAAACACAATGTGTTGCCTCTCGTTTGCTTATCGCCTAGTGTTGTACGTTGCCACACTTATCTCATGTTCAAAATCCAAAATCAAAATCAATGATATTTGTTGAATGCCTATTATGTGCCCAGCACCATGCTCAGGATTTTAACAAATTAACTCTTTCAAGTGGATATACCCTCCTTGATAGCTGGGGTTAATTATATATCAATGTACTCTTGTTTCTAGAAGAGCATTCAACATATAGCAAGTGGTCCATAATACTTGCTGATGAAAGAGTTTGAGTCAATTTCCTCTCCTGACTTAAAGGAAAATTCAAAGATAGGATTATCCTTAGAAACTCTCTGGTTTAACTACTCATTTCCACAGATTTTTATCTGTGAAACTGAGAAGTGTAGATAGCAGGTAGCTTGCCCAAAGTTGTATAGCAATTAAGACATCTATTGAATAAATGAATAAGTGAATGAAATGATAGAACAATGAACATTTTACCTTGTGCAGTGTCTAAACACTCATTCATTACCTGGATAAATCCAGCACCTGCAGCTCTGGGAAGCTGGAGAAGCTATGGTTGCCTAAACACCTCAGGGGGTGAAAGCTCAGGTCCAGTGTCTTGATGGATGTGGAGATGTTACCAAGGATTTCGTAGAACTTCAGCTCCATGCACTGGTAAGTGATGTTAGGAGCCACCTGCAATGACCGTACATTAGAAGCAGTGTCTTACAGTATGCACTGCAACAGACCTTTCCCCTGCCTAGGCCAGAGTCTGAGAGGCCTCTAGTGCAAGCGCAGGGACCAGTCAGTCTTCTTTCATCCATTCCTCATCGATCCATCCATTTATCTACTCACTTCATACTTCTAAAACATCTTACTCTAGATTAAGAAGAACACCTACCATGTACCCAATGTTCTAACCCCTACTATAATAATAGCAGCAGTTAGCAAGAAGCAGTAGAGTCTAGCGATGAGCTGAGGCTCTGGAATCCGAAAGCATGGGATTTCACCTCAGCTCTTCCATGTGGTTTAGGGCAAGACTTTGTTTTCTAAGTAACACCCCATTTTATACAGCCTGGGGAGACTGCCAGTCAAAGTGCCCAGACCTACCTTAGTCATAGCCCAAGTTTTGTCAATTGCTTCTGCCCCTTGACTTAGTGACATTTGAGCAGGTGATACAGAAATGGGAAAGAAATCTTGGAAGTGCGTGGACTCCGATGGTGGTGGAACCTAGTAAATAATGTCAAGTGCTTTACTCGGCCTTGGTTCCTGTGTTGGTTTCTATTGTATTTTCTCAAATACTTTGTACGCCTTGTTCTCTAAAGTCCCGTTTAATTTCTGAATTCTCTGAACACACAACACCTGACTATTTAGTCAGGGACACTGACTTCTCTTAGATCCTCAATTTTTTTTTTTAAAGGGGCAACAAAACACAATAGTCATCCAGTGTGAATGAATCAAAATTATACCTATTTTTTGACAGATCAGCAAAAAATGGTTTTTGGCGTGCCACAGAATTGTAGTAATTAGTTTATGTGTGCTGTGAGAGGACAAAGGTTGAACATTGCTGTTGCTTAAGCCAACTAATTCTGACTTTCTGTTCTTAACACCAACAACATCTGTTAAAAGGATTAAATGAGATAAGGTATTTAAAGAGATTATCTCAGAGATTATTACAGCGTGAATGATCAATACACGTTACCATTTACTATTATTAGTTGTTATTAATTCTTTACTATATACCAGTGTATTTGTTGTTATGTGCTTTAATTTAATTTTCAAATAAACTTTTTAGAGAAGGATTCGGAGATATAAGAGAATATGCATAAAGTCTCACAGGGCCCACGTGCAGGTCCTCACTTTATTCACGTCTGTTTAAAGGTTAACCGGAGCTTCCCGGACTATCTTCACTGTCTCCGAGAGGGCGGTGCCGGGCACTCTTCTCTTACCCTCTTTTATCCGCCTTCGTAGGAAATACCCCCGTCTAACATTATGCCGTCCACGGGGCTGCTCCAGATTATTGTTCATCTCCCTTACCCAGTTGTAAGGTCTGATGGTCTCACTCTCTGCTATGTCCTCAGCACTCAGAACGGTTGCCTGGAAAGTGGTCGATGCTTAATAAATATTTGTGCAGTAAGTGAATGAATAACTGATTGAATGGAGGTGTGTTTAAATCCCAGTTGTAGGCATTTTGTGTTTAGTGTTTGGAGCAGCACAAAGACCCACGCGAGATGTGGCTCCAGGCCTCAGTGAACTCACAGTCTGGAGTAAGGGTTAACACAGGAGCACAAGTCACACTACTGAAAGGGGCCAGTAAACCAGGCTTGAAAAATATTTCCTCTGGCTCAGAAAACACAGAGATCAATTATGGTTCGGAAAATAAGGGAGATCAGCTCTGCATCCAGGGATGGTAGAAGGCTTCTGAGAAAGAGATGATTTCCAGGTGGGCCTTAAAAGGATGAGCGAGATTTAGATACACGAGAAGAGGGAGAAGGGACAGCACTGTGAAGACGGAGGGGCGACGAACTGGGCCGTACCAGCCGGCATGTGGGCGGAGCGGTGAAACCCCGAGCCTGAGGGGAAGCCAGGGCTGGATAAGGAGGCCCTTCTCCTTTGTCTTGTGGAAATACTTTCAAATCTTTTGACACAAATTGTGCGACTACTGTGTGCTAAGAACTGAAATACAGTGATATATAAAACCCAGCAATGACCTTGCCCTCTTACAACTTCTATTTCAAAGGAAAAGAACATGAACAAATGAGCAAATACATATAACACAATCAATGCCCCTTTTTTATTACAAAATCATAAGCATGTAATTCTGTAACATAATAATATCATACTGAAGCACACCATATGACATTGTAGGAGAAATGTTCAAATTGCTGTCTTTGATAATAATAAATAATAAATAAATAATAAAACCACACTCAAGCAGGTGTCACTTCTGACAGACCCTGTGTGTGTATCTATATATACACCATTGTGTGTGTGTATACACACCATTATATATATATATAGACACATGCCATTGCATATATCTATATAACACACCTATATGTATATATGTATATGTATATAAAATGGCATGTTATAAAAAAACGGAGCGGCATGAAAGATTAGAGGCAAATATTGGGGTGGGGAGCTAATATTGAAGATGAGGTGATCAAGGAGGACTGCCCAGAGGTGGTGACACTGCACAGACATCTGAATGAAATAAAAATTGAGTCATGAAAAGTGTTAGGGCTGCCCTGTCCTAGGTGGTAGCCACTAGCCAGTCACACAAGGCTACTGAGCATGAGAAATGTGGATAGTCTAAACTGAGATAGTAAACGTAAAATATATACTAAAGGCAGTACCAAAGAAAGAATGTAAAATATCTTATTAATACTCATAGTTTAGTATAAATTACATGTTGAAATATTTTGAATATATTGGGTTTAAAAAACTATGTTTCAGTTAAATGTACTATCTGAATTAAGTAATGTCATGAGGCAGGCCTACATGATATCACCACTGGGCAGCACTGATCTGGCAGAAAATCATTCCAGCTGGAGAAAATAGCCAGTCAAAGGCCCTGTGCTAGCATACGGTCCTGATAGCAATGGAGAGTTACTGTATTTTTAAAGAGGGTAGTTTGTTAGAACCAAGCCTCAGGAAAAAACAGCAGCAACAAATAAATAACAAAAGAAAATGTTCAGAGTAGATTAAAGGAAGGGGCTATGGACTCGGGAGAGTAGTCTCCATTCAAGAGTCAAGGCCAGGGGAACTGAGGACCTGCCCTAGGTTGGCACTGAGGGGAAGGGCAGGCGTTGGAGACAGAAAGACTGTAAGGCAGAAGGAAAGGGAGTACCCAGAAATGGGTGTGATTTTATCCAGGGATGACCCTGATTGAAGGATCTCTTCCCCTCAACCTAACAGCAAGAGAGTCACAGAGAGGGGGACAAGGTGTAGGGCTGTGGGCAGGGAATTGGGGAAATAGAGGACTCCAAGATAACAAATTCACCTGTTACACATTAAAGTCTATTTCCCCCAGGCCCTTCATTTCAGGACTCGAGCTGGTTACAGTTTTGTTGAGTTCCTGACCCCGCCAACACCCTCAGTCCTCTGACTCTTTGGGTGTTACTGTGGGATTCCAAAGCAGTTGTGAAAACCAGAGATCCATCATGAATGAGATTACGAAACAGCTGGTTGATGTTTCACAAAGAAAGAAAACATTGCATTGGCTGACATTTTATTTCTTTTTTTTTCCACCCTCTCTTTATTTCTCCCTCTTTCTCTATTTATCTCTCTCCCTTTTTAAGTCTATTTTCTTTTTGTCCTTTGGATAGAACTATGACCAGGTTCAGAAGTATGAAATCCACTTAGAAAGTTTCTTTCTACGAAAAGACAAAAAAAAAATCTCCGAGATTGAAAGGAGCAAAGTGACTGCTTAAAGCTGAGTACAGACCACCAGCAGAAAGAAATGACAGGAAGCAGGCATCTTCCAAGTCTCTACTGAAGTAGGTATTATTCCCATTCTTTTAGAGATGGGAGAACTCGTCTCAGAGAGGTTTTATAACTTTTTCAAGGTTACACAGCCCGGAAACCTAAGAACAGTGACTTTAAGCAGGTCTATCTGATCTTAAATCTTAGATGGGACAGGGTATGGGCTGCCTGTCAGTGCCTTATAACCAGATTTATTTGGTCCCTGTGGCTTCTCAAGTCTTTAAGGTAATTCGAGTCCTTTTTAGAAATGAAACTAACCAGGGCATATAGTAAGAAGTTCTGGGCAAAACGCAGTTTTTCAGCAGCAAGACAAAGCGCACAGGAGGTGAACAGACCCCGAACACATACCTTCACGTAAGGGTCCCAGCTCTCAGGTCTCAGGCAGGAGAGGAAGGCCATGGCTGGGATCAGAGTCCCAGCCAGGCGGGTGGCAGACATCATCCTGGCATTTTCTGCAACCAGAACCGGCTCTGCGAAAGCATGACGAGCTATAACTGCCTTCCCCGGGACAGCCTCAGGGGCACTGCTCTCTTCTCTCCCTCAGTCTGGTGCCCCAGAGCAATTAATGTATTCAAAGCAGCGCTGGGCTAGGGGCAAGAGGAAGTGAGAGTGGCAACCTTAGCATTCTGGACTTTTGTTTCTCTAATATTTCTCTCCCCTTTCTCAGGAGGGGAAGTTAGAAAAAGAAGCAAGTGTCTGAAGACCAGTGGCAGGACGAACAGCAACAGGAAGCTGGCTCTCATCCCAGTAAATCACCTGATCTCTCAGCATTCGCGAACTTAGGAAAGCAGTCAGACTGGTCCATCTGTGTAACTGTTTAGGATGGTGGCTTTCCTATAAGGTTTCAGTAGTGAAAACTTTCTGTATTCCTTTACTAGAGCTGCCATAGCAAAGTATCACAAACTGGAGGGTTTATACGACGGAAATTTATTGTTTCTGGCAGCAAGAAGTCTGAAGTGTCAGAGGGGTTGATTACTTTTCAGGCTCTCTCCTTGGCTCGCAGATAGATGGACAGCCACGCTCTCCCTGGGTGTGCACGTGGACCTCCCTCTGTGCGCTCCTGTGTCCTAATTTTCTCTTCCAATAGGCACACCAGTCATACTGGATTAGGGCCTTAATGTATGACCTTATTGTACCTTAACTGCCTTTTCAAAGACCCTATCTCAAAATACATCCACCTTCTGAGGTTAAGTCTTTAGCATATGAATGGAGGGGGTGCACAGTTCCGCCCACAGCTCCATCCACCCTGGGAAAGAAACTCCTGTCTGTGCAACTGATGCAAAATAAAGCTCCAGGGACGCAGAGTTTGAAAAGTACAGAAATGGAGGGAAAAGATTAGATTGCAGAATCAAATGTACTGAAACACAAATCCAAGATGGGTGATTTATGCCTTTATGTCATTGGTCAAGGCATGTGAAGTACCAAGTCTTAATTTCTGGCCTGAACAATGGAATAATAGTTTTAGATCACAACAGAGGCTGAAATCTATGAAATTCATAGACTTAAAGCCATGTGGCAGGAGTCAAATGATAGAAGCCACTAAGCCTTAGTTTTTTGGTCTTTAAAATGCAGATAATCACATTTGTTTTGAATGATCGTAGTAAGTTAATTTACATAAAATGCCCAGTCTAGGGCATGGTTCATCTGTATATCCCATAAATTGGTAGCTATTGTGGTGATTAAAAATATGAATAAAATGGGAATAAATATGTCCCTCCAAGAATTGTCATGGAATTAAATAAACGTATTTGTAACGCTTTTACAACAGTGCCTGGGATGTTGCAATACATGTACATTTCTGTTAAATGAGAACATAGTTTAAAATGCAGACGTTACTGGTATTGTGTCCTAGATAGTTCTATCAAGATGTCCTGTGGGTACCCCAAATCCAACATATCTGCAATCAGGTGGTGAGGGAGCATGTCATAGGGGACTGAGCACCAGCTCTTGTAGGCTTCTTCCACACAGCTGTACAATTAAGCTAAAAGAGTCCCCATGTCAAAACTTTGCTTTAAGGGTTCATTGAGACCACGTTAAGGTCTCAGAGCAGTGCCTGGCCCACGGTAGGTGCTCGATAAAGTTTAGTTTTCTGGAAAGTGAATGCCATTTCATGTCCACATAGTCACCCGAGATGGGAATCTCTTTGGCTTCCTCCTTTCTCATGTATATTAACTATATTTTTCTTATTTTCTGTATTCTTGATGCTCTGGCCCAGGGGTTTGCTGAGGATAGACTGCCCCTCCCAGGGCTAGCCCATTCATAGAGATAGCAAGTGATTTCCCTGGAGTGCAACTTTCATATGCAAACTAACCAATCCAAAGCCCATGGCTGAGCCACCTCCTCTATTTGGCTTTAATGCTCTAGGAGGCAATATTCTTCTGCCCTTATCATCAGAGGGCCAGGTACCAGGCAGATATAGAAAGCTCCTAAACTGCCCCTACCCCCGCCACAGAGCCTGCTAAAATTATTCAGAGTAGCCAATCTTAGACCTGCTTACCCTGTCTTTCCTTGCCTTCCCCGCAGAAACCACAATGAATGCTCCTGCCCATGCCTCGCCCTCTCCCCTTCTGCCTCCTGAGAACCCCCAGTGCTTCCCCATATGGCCCTGCATAGTATGGTGTGCCCCCTCCTCTTGGGAACGGTGAGTAACAACCTTTCAATGGTAGTCATTACTTGATCTATACTTCTCACCACACCCCAATAGTAAGACCTACATTTTAAAACAAAACATTCTACCAAGTGAATGTTTTTTATAGAGATTTTTTTCTATAAAATAATTGTAAAATGCCCATCTTTATTTCTATTTTTATTACTCCCCTTTCTTGTCTTAGGTTAGCACAATACACTGTTGTTGATGGGTTGCCCAGGGACCTGACTCACCTCTTCCAGTGTCTCAACTCTAGCAAGTCACCTTTATCCGGAAATTAAAGCTATCTTTCTCAAGTCCAAACTGACTTCCCATAATAATAATATCATAATAGTGTCCTGAGGCTGTGCACTGCCCAGACCTCAAGCTTGTTGGCCTACCCCCAGCCCACTACACACACACACACCCCCCACTCCATAAGAAGAAGAAAGTGTGTTATTTCAGGCCAGACATAACTAGCCCTTGTAACGAGGACACAGCCCTTAAATGAATAGAGTAATATACATGTGTAATGGTGTAAATCCTCTTTCTTCTTGCATTTGAAAGAAAACCCTTTGACAGTCAAGATGAGGCCTGAGAGAAGGGGTTCAAGACAATCTCCTAGACTGTGTTTTATGAGATAGTACTACATGATTAAAAGAATTTATGCTAGTCTAACCTTGTAAAGAATGTTCATTTTTTATGGGATTACCACACTGCCATTTACTGACCTGAATCAAAGATATCTTGGCTCTGTGTGCCTCTTCCAGAAAATGGGCTATGTAGCAAATACAAAAGGGAAACTTTAAGCCCTGGTTGTTTGCTTTGGTCGATGGACCCACCACTGCACTGTTATAATGAGATAAGACACCAGGGGTTGGCTACCATCCTGAGCCCATAATCTCCACTGCATTGCAGTCGTAATGACACCTTGGGCACAGTGTAGAGACTCAGCCAAGGGCATGGGAAGCGACTCGGTTTTCTAGAAACCCTCTTCACGTGGAGCAAGGTCGACGCAAGACCAATCATCCTGAGTCAGTGGAAGGATCCTATCTTAACCAGCATTCTGGAAAATGTATTCACTATTATTTGGCAGGTACTGCAGAGTCAGGACTAAATAATGATAGAACAAAACTGACCTGTGTTAGATTAGGCTAATTGCTGTAATAACCCCCAAGCTTTAGTGACTTAACATAATAAAATTTTATTTCTTGCTCGTGAAATTCTCAGTGAGGAGACTCCTGGTCAGAGGTACTCTGACAAGGGTTCACGGGCCCAGGCTCTTTGGCTTTCACTCTGCTGCCATTCTCAGCACGCAGCCTCCGAGTCTGCCGCACTGTGTAAAAAGAGCGTGGACCAGACACACAGATATCAACTACCTCTGTCCGGAACGGGCACGCCTCCTCTCTGCTTCCACTCCACTGGCCAGAACTAGTCCCAAGGCCACACCCAGTGGCCAGGGCTCTCTCTCTATCCTGAGTTTCAAGCCTCTCACCCCGACCTGAAAATCACACACACGTGTGCACACACATGCGTGTATGAAAGCACAGGGTCACTGGTGGGTAACACTTCACAACACCAATTATATTCCGTACGATGAAAGGAAACACGCGTCTTTGTTGTTGATCAGTGGGTTTTCTGTGTCACAAACCTAGTAACCTGGAGTATCTGTGAAATGATGAAAAGAAAATAATGAGGGCGCAAACACAGCAGAGCCCGGCTTAGTGCAATGAGGCCCCCTCAGTTTGGCATGTCTAAAAACCAAGTCTGGTTCTACCCGACAATTCTACGTTTCACATTTTTTCACATGTTAACGTGTCTCATAGATGACAATATATTGCCATTATAATTGGCAGAGTTTTCTTTTTCTTTAACAATGGCAAATTAAGTAATGGTGCTTTTTACAGGCTATAGTATCTTATACTTAATGAAGAAAAGTTTGTCACTAAGAGGAAGAGGAAATACAGGCTCTGTTCAAGAACAAAAAGGAAACAAATGGTTAGACAGAGAATAAAGGGATCTGTTTCCTCAGGACACCTTAGGGCATGTACTCAACTAATGTGTATTTTGCCTCTAGAAAGGGAAATAGAATCTCAGTGGTGCCTGTTTTGACCTGTGTGAGTCTCCTTTATCCTTGGATACCCATTATCAGTTGTGTCTATTAACACGCCATGGACCAGTGTTCCTATGGTCTATAGTATAGAATTGCTGCTCTTAAACAGAGGCATAAAGGGTTCAGTATTCTCCTAATCCGTGTGACTAGACTTCCTGTCTCCAGGGCTGGGTCCTCATGTTGAGCACTGCCCTGTGCATCTCAGAAATTTTCTCCCTAATACCCCTAGTACCTGGGGCAAGTGAGTGCACCCCCACAAGGACTAACAGACTAAGTAATGCCTACTCCTTGCCATCCCAAAATGTGTGTGATGTTTCCTGTGTTATTTTAAAGTTATGTTGAATTCCCCGTGTCTGTATTGTCTCTCCTTACCAGTAGAATTGAAACTGCATGAGGGTAGAGGGTTTGTTCAGTGTTCACAGGTATTGAGTGCATGGGTAGGTGCTTAGTAAATAGTTGATGAATGAATCAACAAATATCTGAATTTGTTTTCACCATGTAGCTGGCATTTTACAGTACTTATCATCTTTCCACATTAAGTAATGTAACTCTCTTATAAGATAAGGGATTATTCTAGGGCTTCTCTTTACTGTTGTACCTTCTAATATTCCTTGGGATTACCTGGGCCCCGAGTTAAGCTACACAGAGAAGCAGAGACTCATAGCAAGTACATTAGGATGAAGGCTCTTGTTGCAGTAAACACCACCCTTTTCCTGGGGTAGAGAAATTCTCTTTGTCCCTTTTAGTCCTGACCCTGAGGCAGAAGCTGGTTCGTTATGGCCAAGAGACTCCTGCCTCTCTTCTGTCTCCGTACTTCCCCAATTTCCCAGTAACTCTTTGCTTGTCCATTCAGACCCA
This sequence comes from Phyllostomus hastatus, assembly GCF_019186645.2. NCBI lineage: Eukaryota > Metazoa > Chordata > Mammalia > Chiroptera > Phyllostomidae > Phyllostomus > Phyllostomus hastatus. The sequence continues at coordinate 63,901,852 of NW_025333857.1, read as the reverse complement.
GGAAAAGCATGCTGTAATGTGGAGAGAATTATGTTTAAAACACTGAATTATTTTATTTACTTCCAAGCATCATCATTTCCTGATATGACTTATTTTTAACATCACTGAGTTTCCTTAACCATGAAGCAGAAATTACCAGAACCAATAAGGAAGCCACTGTGGGAATCCTCACGGGTGGGCGTCTCCATCACTGACTGCATTGTAGGCCATTGGAAAGACTTTGCATCTTCTTGACACCTGCCCCAGCCTCTCCCAGACTGGCATTGTGTCCACACAGTGACCACCTGCCATGCCCGAAAGGGACTGTCTGCCTCTCCCATGAGGCTTTTAACTCCTAGATGACAGCAGCCAAACTTTGGAAGGTTTATCTCCAATGTACTCTGTGTCCATCACAGTGCCTGGTATCTGGTAGGAGTGCAAAGCATATTAGTTTATGTCCCCAGCTGTGGCAATAACTTTGGGTGATAATAGCAACTGATAACTTCATAGACAGGCTAATAAGATCCAAGAGAGGACAGATTGTATCTGTCACATTTATAGCTGCAGCCCCAATGCCTAGTCACTACCAGGTATAAATTAGTGCTCAATGAACATTGATTGAGTAACAAAGAATGAGTAAGTAACATATAATCAGCCTTTCCCTTGACTGTTGGTCAGTCAGATTTCTCCTCTTCTTTGTAACTTCTCTCATAGAAGATGAAAAAACAAATTGAAAAAGAATCTCAGCCCTTTTTTATAGAAATCAACCTATGGCAAAACACTCTGAGCTCGTATCTGCTACAATCCTGTGCTGGACTTGCAGATCACATCATAGCACATCCTCGTGGACAGCACAGGCTTGTGTAAGCCAGGGCACATAGCTCTGGAAGGAAACGGGGAAGGGCAAGAGCTGGCTGGTTAATAATTCCACAAGTAGCTCTCCTTTTCTCCTGTCTCCCACAGTAGAGGAATCCAGGAATCTAGAGATGATCGGATGGGAAGGTGACGAACAAATATACAAACTGGGCAGACAGACACGGAGCACTGAATAGTATGTGGTGAACACCTTCAGGTTCAAGAGACATAATTTAATCAATGCTGAGTGCTGGAGGTGATGCAGGACTCAGGCCGCCATTCCTAGAGGGATTGGCTTACCTCCAGACCCTCCACAAATCCTCAGCTTTATCCCTAGCCTTTACGGAAGTCCTGTGTGCGTGTGCTCCCCCTTCCACTGCAGACAGCATCGTCCCCAAACTGGTCCACGGACCCTGGGTCCTTCACAATTCTCTTCCTTCCAAAGTCCAGGCATTGTGCCAGCTACAGGATGCAATGTAAGTTGTTCATTTTTTCCTGCTTGGCCAGTGGGTAAAAGAAAGGGGAATCTACCAACCCTAAGGAGAAGAATGTGGGACAAAGAAACCATTGTGGAATGGCCATTGTTGGGTAAAAAATAAAAAATAAAAATTTAAAAATGTAGAGTAAGGGAATGAATACTTGCATGGTGAAGGAGAAACTCTTTTCAGCCAATTATATTATATTTTATGCTCCTGTAAATACTTGCCTCCTTCTTGCTTTGAGTCAAAGTTGGAAAAAGAAAAGAAAAACATTTTCTAGCACCTTGATCTTAGAAGGGTTAGGCTCCAGGGAGTAGGCAGATGCAGAGAGAGAAAAAACAAAAGGCTTAATGTGACACTGTGGAAAGAAATTGTGCTTTGGATAACATAAAATGTGTTTAGCATTCTAAACATAAATATTCTATTTTGACTCTGCCCTTTTGAGCCACACTAAAGGGACCACGCCTTTCTCATCTTTGTCTTCCATAGAGCTCAGCCCAGAGGACTGTTCAGAGTAAATATCCATTAAATGTTTCCTGAATGGCACAATAAAGGAATAATCTCAGTGATGAGACATAGAATAATAACTGAAATGCATGGGCTAAGCATTCAATTGGCAATCTCCACTTTTAATACTCTATCACTGTCTAGCTGTGTGACTTCAGCCAAGTCACTTAACTTTCATAGCCCTTAGTTTCTTCTCTATACAATGCTCCTTTTAAGGAGAAAATGAGGTAACATAGGCTAAGACCATGACAACTTATATATTTTTTTATTTATCTTAATACTCACTGGGGAGTTCTCATTGCTCATGGAAGAATAACACCCAATGTACCTTTCTAATCACAGATAGCTTATTCTGAGTTGATTTCTCAGTATCTTACATCTTTGAGTTGATTTGCATTTCCCATGATTTGAAAAGATAGAAAGAAAATGGCTGGCGGAGTTCTTATTACTTTGTATGTTGCAGTTTAATTCCCACAAAGTATTTCCTTCACTAAAGGAGCACATGTCACCTTAACCAGGACTACTGGAAGTAGAGTATGAAAAGGAGGTGGTGACTCAGTATGTCCGGGAAGAAATCTTGTCTTCCAAGGCTTCAGGCTTCGCTCAAAGCTGATGTGCATGTAGCTGTCTGGCTCCTTCTCCAGCGCTGCCTACTCCCAGCCGACATACCCACACATACCAGGTCACAGTGATCTGTCTCATCTTTCTCTGAATTTCTTTAGGAATATTGTCCCGGTCTTTATACATACTTATCTTTATGGAAAGCATCTTCTCATAACTCATATCCCTTCAAGAACTCGTCCAGGATAGGAACCTTACTTTGCATATATGCGTATTCTACATAGCACTTCAGCCTGTAGTAAAAGGTAACTCATGGTAAAAATGAAGATGCGGAGAGAGGAAGAGAAGGAAAGAGGGAGGGACGGAAGCAGGGAAGAAGGAAGGAAGGAAGGGTAAGTTTTTAAAAGTAAACATTGAAAAACTGCCCTGGCTGGCATAGCTCAGTGGATTGAGTGTGGGCTGCGAACCAAAGTGTCGCAGGTTCGATTCCCAGTCAGGGCACATGCTTGGGTTGCAGGCCATGATCCCCAGCAACCTCACATTGATGTTTCTCTCTCTCTCTCTTTCTCCCTCCCTTCCCTCTCTAAAAATAAATAAATAAAATCTTTAAAAAAGTTGAAAAACTATGCATAACTCCCCCAAACAAAGTAAAATTATTTGACATTACAATATAGCACAATGCGAAGTTCAAAACTTATGCAGCTAAAAAAATGAAATCCTCATTCTCTCCGGAATGAAGTGAATGCACTCTCCATTATCATATACTAGAGGCATCTGGGACTGCAGAGTCAGGGCTGCACAACGAAGCTCACCGGCCCAGCTGCCTGGGGCCTCTCAACAGACATTTGCTTTGTTTACGCCGACCGCAAGCCTCTGCTTCTGCCTCTGCCCCAGTCCAGCCGGAGAACACATGCTGGAAGATGGGCCATTCTAAAATTTCTCCTACTCTTGGTAGGTGATTTCCATGAAGCTCCCTCATTTCTTTGTAACTCCTTCACCTTTAAATGTGCTGAAAATGAGTTTGAATTAGACTCAGAGCCATATGGCCAAGCCGAGGGGCAGCATATGGCTGTAGATTGCTCAGTGCTGATCTATAGCATCTTTAAGCTCTCTTTACACAGGAGGCAGTGCTACAGTCAGAGTTCTGTATACCAAATTGCCCTGTCCTTCATGTGGGAAAATAAGACTCCTAATATGGCATCCATGTTAAAGCTTGTTTTAGCTTTCTTGGTCATGGTGTGGGTAGAGTACAGAGAAATATTAATGGGAAATAAATTGTTAGGGGTAGAGATTCAGTATGTGCCCTTGAACTATGGGCAGCCCGATAGAAATGTGACTTTAAGTCAACATAAACTATGTCTCACCCACCAACATACGCTGCAGATCAGTCCCACGGAAACAGGGGACTTCCTGCTCAACAGTTAATCCAATGAGATGGCAAATGAAGAGACAAGTTCTGTGGTCAAAGCATGGAAGCTAATTTCTTTTACAAACCTAAAGATCTGAAGAAGGGGAGTGCAGAGGAAAAGTGGAGAATGAGCTACAAGGAATCAAAGAGAAAGGTTAAGCACACATAGGGAAGGGCACAGTTCAGGGTCTGTCTCTGAAAACGCTGGGCCAGTCTGTCTCCCTCGCCTCACTTCACTAGCCACACCATCCATATTGCGAGGACAAAGAATACTTTCCTAACTGAGTCAGGTTCCAGAGAGCTTGACTGGGATAATTGCTAGCGGTTTGACTATGCCCCACCATTTGTCTCTTTTCAGTCAGGTTTCCATGAGTAATTACACTTTTATAAATGAAAACCAAAACTTAGTTATCCATGTCAGCTGGGTACTGGAAATATCAGAGGGAACTCCTTGTAAAGTATGTGACTATCTAACCACTATGCTATACACCTGAACCTAATACAAAATAAAGCTGAATATAAACTATAATTGAAAAAAATTTTAAATTAAAAAAACAACTTAGTTATACAAATATACTCTTTCATACAATTAAATCTGGCAGAGCTAGAACTCAAATCCAGATTGTTTAAAAATTTCAGGTGCATATATTATCTAACAAACCAGCCAACTGGACGATGGGGAAATAAATCCTTTAACCCGGAAGGAGGAAGAATCATTCCAGAATACCCTGGGAAAGAAAGACAGACAAGGAGAGAGAATGAGTTTTAGAATTTTGAAATACAATAAATCAATGTGATTCTTGCCATCACCACCGTTGCATTTTTGAGGTCCAGTTCGTGTTTCAGAGAACAGCTTTGCTAACTGAACCGTAACTGGAGCCCTAAACAGTTTTATTGAAGCTGCGCATGCAATTCACTCACGTAAAGTGTGCAATCAATGGCGTTAAGTATATTCCTTTTGTATGGCCAAATAAAGTTATATTGTTGGGTATACCACAATTTGGTTATGTAGCTATTAGTTGATAAACATTTGGTCTGTTTACATCTTTTGGCTATGCTAGTAAGGTTGGTATACATTTATGAACAAGTTTTTGGATGAACATTGTTTTACTTTTTCTTAGGTACATACGTAGGCGTGGAATTGCTGAGTAATATAGTAACCGTATTATTAATCATTTGGAGAACTGCCAGCTGTATTCTAAAGTGACCATTTAACACTCCTGCCAGTGGTCTAGGATGTTCCTGCACGTCCTCACCAACACTTGCTGTCATCTGTCTCTTTTATTATATTCATCCTATCAAGTGTGAAGTGGTATCTCCCTCTGGTTTTGATTTGTATTTCCCTGGTGACCAATGATGTCAGGCATCCTTTCAAGCACTTATTGGCCATTTATATATCTTCTCTTGAGAAATATCTATTCAAGGTCTTTACCCATGTTTTAATTGCATTGTTTGTCTTTGCATTATAGAGATGTAAGTGCTCTCTATATATTCTGGGTGCTAGTCTTTCATCAGATATATAATTTGCAAATATTTCCCCCTATTCTATGGGTTTTCTTCACTCAATAGTATTCTTTGAAACACAGTGCTTTAAGTTTAAATTATCATTTCATTTTTTTTTTTGCTTATCCTTTTGATGTTACATCTAGGAATCCATTGCCAAATCTGAGGGCATGAGGATTGGTCACTAGTTTTCTCATAAGAATCGTATACAATACTGTCCAGGATTGGACTGAATCTATAGATCAAGTTGGGAGTTATTGTCATCTTACCAATTTTAAGTATTTCAATCCAACTAACAATCTAGTGATAATCTCATTTCAGTCATTATACTTTTCAACTCTAGATTTTCCATTTCGTTCATTTTTATAATTATTGAACCTATAGTTTAGTCTCTATCTCCAATAACTTTACCAGTATGTTCCCAATTGCCATCCATCACAAACTCTATTGTTTTTGAGATAGCTCTTGAGAAAGTCTCCACCCTCCTTTGTAAATGAAGTCAGTTCTTTCCAGAAGAGATTAGGAGCTATCTGTTTAAGGTTTACCTTTCCCCTATGCAAATCTCTGAGCCAGGGCTCTGAAACTGGAGATTGCCCAGCTTCTCTCTGAATAATAATGCTCCCAGTTGTGGGAGTGGACTGCCCAGTGGATGGTGGTGACAGAAGCATCAGGTCTCCTTGTCTTTCTTCTCCCAGCTTGGAAGCACTGCCTTACAAGCTGGCACAAGGGAGACTGGCCTCTCAGTACTCTCAGTGGAGCATGTGCAAGGTAGCCTCCATCCCGCTCACTGAGGCTGAGCAAAAGAAAAGAGCAGTCACCGCTTGGCTGCACTCACACAGCACGTAGCCTCAGAATAGGTAGGTGTGGACACAATGGGTAATGCTGACACAGGGCTCCTCATGGAACGATGGCTTCTCAACTGGGTGCCTGGGGAAGATAGAGTCCTGTATTCTTGATAGCATCAACCTGGGGTCCATTTCTGTCTCACTGAGGTGGGAGTGGGAAGTGAGGGAGCCTTGGTTTAGGTAATATGGATTCTCACTATTCCTTCATTTTCTTAAGTAAATGTTTCTTTATTTGCTCTATGCCCTTTGGACCACTTCTGGAGAATAAATTTTTCAAAAAATAATTTTCATCAGTTTCTAAGGGAAGTATGTCTACAGACCTCCTCCTACTGTCAAGCCAGAAGGAGAACTTAAAGTAGGTAATGTTTATACTAAAGTTAATATCCTAAAAATAAGGCCAATTATCATAGCACAAGCAATGGGCAAACAGAACAATGGAGAGAGGGTAACTGGCGCATAAAAACAAGGAAAGAGATGTAAGAAAGGCACGTAGTGGAGAGAGAAATGACAGCAAGAAGTCAGGAAAACAGATAGGGGGAAAAAAACAGTGCAAACAGCCACATTTGACCCAGGTTGGGCCCGAATGAGTCTGGGTGTGGAGCATCTGACAGAATGGCATCGCTCACTCAGCCCTTCATCACACACTGACTCACCTTCCAGCACCACCGAACTATTTTACGTGTTCCTGTGTCAAGCGTCCTAAAAACTATCTTGAATTTTTACAAAAAATATGCTCCATCCTCCCTTCTATTTCAACATGGAAACCCTCGCTATCCTTGAAGGGTGAGCTCAAAGGTCACGTCCTCCACAATGCACCCCTTATCTCCCAGAGCTGCCATGAGGTCTATTCTCTCCATTCTCTGATATTTCTGAATAACTCACCTGTATCTCTTTGGGAAATTATTACCTTTTCCTCCCCTCCAGACTACCTTTGCTCCTGCTCATTCCCCAACCTATTTCTCTGACAGAGATCCTTCCAATGCATTTCTATTTTGTTATGCAAACCAGGGCAAACTAACAGTTAATGAGCTTAGTTAATACAGATGCATATTTTTTTTAAGTTACGGAGTGAGATTGGCACAAAGGTATGCTCATAATCAGGCTTCACTCCATCAAAAGAATAAATAACATTGAATGAGTAAATTGAACAAATGAATGTCAGAAATAATGAGATGAGCACGTTACCAGATTAGCAAGCTGAGAAAAGCAACTCAGTGACCTTGTGGAGAATGGAGCGAAGGCAGAAGAGGGAAGTGGGGACTCTGTTCTTCCCGGTGCTCTCCCTGAAACCTGCCGTGTGATCTTGAGCAAAGCACCTATGTGGATTCCTTCATCTGTGGGGTGTTCCCCCCCCCACCCCTGTCCAGTGTTTCTGGTGTGCTATGCAAAGAGGACTATAATGAAACAAAATAGGAAGGGTAATAAATTCCCAGATTCCCAGCTAACATAAGCAAAACCATTTTTATACTAAATGAAAACATATAAAGAGGAGATGTAGCTATAAGATATTACATACTTTACTTCAGCTTCCAAAAGGACGTTTTGCTCCTTCTCCTTCAATTACACAACCAACTCAAACAAAGAGCCTATAACTACAAATGTTTTTGTTTTTTTTTAACAAAGAGAGAACACTGGCCATAATATCACAATTTGGAAAATCTTAAAGCTCCAGAGATTTCAGCCTAGATAATTGGATTAGCCTCTCTCACAAACGCTGCTACCTCCCATGCCCATGGAGAAATCTGGTTTCAAATTGCCGCTCAGAGTTGTGAGGGACCCCAACATCGCAATTAAACAGCTGATATGAGAACAAGGAGGAGAGGAAAATGAGAAGGTGAACTGGATAATTCTGGGAGGAAGGGAATTTCGTTCCTTCACTGCACAAAATATTATCTTCATTTAAGCACAGGTTGTCAGATACAATCAGCTCCGAATACAAACATAAAACTACAGCAACAGATAATTTAACAAAAGATATCCAGTTTCTTCATGGGGGATTAAAATTTTAATATCCAACTATGTAAGAGAAATGGAGGCATATTGGATTTCTCCCAGCTCGCAGAACGCACCACTCCTGGGTTTACAATAAAGACGCCTCCAAATGAAGCCAGGCTTCCTAATGACAGTTTGCCGGCAGCTGTCTCTGCCAAATGCCAATAAGATAGCAGAATCCTACTGACCTCGAGAAGAGGAAGATGCCTCCTACAGATGTGACACGGTAATAGACTCATCATGTCAATCCCTGACCTTCCGAGAGTTTCATCTGGAATTGCTTCTCCGCTCAGAAGTCATGTGGCGTTATCTGTTGAAGGAAGAATCTACTTCTAAGGAGAAGGGAAGGAAGTTTTCATCTTGCACTGAAAATAATTCCTCCCCAGACAGTTTAGAAACATTCCTTAGACCTTGGATAAGTGGTTTGGGTCAAATCTGGGGGTGATAAATGGTGAGGAATGGAGAACAATTCATATAGCAGATTTATTCCGCTTGAGTAAAAACATAGTGGCAGAATGGAAATAGAGCATATTTTGGATACAGGAGGATTTGAGTTTTAATCCCTGTTTCACATTTACTAATTGTGTAACTTTGGGGCCTCACCCTGTCTCCATCTGTAAAATGGGGATAAAAGTACTTGTCTTATGAAGTTGTCAAAAGGATGGCAAAATGATATGCAAAATATCTAGTATAATGCCTGGCATATAGTAGGTACGCTAGATGTGCAAGATGCTATCTTTTCACGGTTCTTTTATTCATTTATAACTTAGAATGGTCCACGCCCCTGATTTTTTCTCTGGATATTATTGATGAGGGTTAGAGCAAATATTCATGGAGACCCACAGCCAAGACTGCCCAGTCCACCCCACTGCTCCCTGTGTAGCACTCCCTTTATCTTGGATGTATACTAAGCCAGTGGCCTCAGGGATAGAAAAAAGGGCATTAGATCCAGTGTCAGGAGACTTAAATGGGTTCCTTAATTCATTCACACTATGATCTCAAATACATCACTTAGCCTTTCAGAAAATTAATGATCTCATCTGTAAATAGGGGCTCATCATCAAAACTGTGCACTCTGCTGTCTTGCTGTCTAAGTCTTCACTAACCTACATCTGTTTCCCAAATTACACACCTACCCAATATGAAATTCCCAGCCCATCTCTTAAGTCTGGATAGCATTTTATATTTAGAAAGTGCTTCCACACTCTCTGACTCATAATAAGCCCCACCAACAAATTCATCTGCCCAGCACTGTGATGCGAGAAGCTCTTCACTTGAATCAGACACTTGAACATTTTCAATGAACTAAGAAATGAGACACATACATAAATGTACTTAGAATAGTTCCAGACATATAGTGAGGTTAATAAATACAAATTATACTTACACTTTTAAGTAAATTATAAGCTCTTTGGTAAAAGAGGCCATATCTTATACCTCCCAAAGCAATTTTCTGCAAATCCCAAAATGCATAGGACAGAGCTGGGTATAGAGGGGATGCATCCAAAAAATCAATACTAACTAAATGAGTAAATTGTTTGTAGAGATAATCTTGGAAGCAAAACACCTTTCGAATAATCAATAGTAGAGGTCTTCAGGAGTAAGGAAAAGGGAGTGATCTCCCTGGAACAACAAAGAGATTAAATAATTGTGTGTGGGTGGGAGGGGCTGTTCTCTGTGTGTGTGCATGTGTGAACACTTCCTCCAGTCCATGTCCAGCTAAGAAAAAGACAGCAAATCTGCACAGAAGTCTATATATCTGTTTTCTGAAGCATTCCTGCTGAAATGAATCGTAGCCTTCATGAAATCCATTGAAAATGGGCACCTCTTGGGGCTCCTAAGACTCCACTGAGGAATGCGAATTCAAGAGCATGCCCTGGGGTTGTGTATTCTTTTCCATTCTTCATGATTTTGAGTTCTAATGTCATCTCCACACAGATTTCTCACAACCCATCTAGAAGTATCTGAACCTTCTTCTCAGCTGAGAGAAGCACTACCTCTGTTTCTCCTCATTTTCGCATTTCTTTCATTATCTGATGTTATTTATGCACATGTCTTATCTCAAGGCAGCACGTGTAGTAACAAGGGTATGCGTTTCAGAATCAAGCACATCTTGGTTTAAATTCCAATTCCATCACTTATCATGTGAGTATCCTTGGGAAAATTACCTGAGTTAATGGGGATTACACGCAAGAGCCACTGTTGGGAGGATAAAATAAAATAGTACATGTAGACATTCAACCAATGTTCCTTTCTTTCTTTTCATCCCCTTCTTCTTCTCCTAACCGTATGACTGTGTGTTCCTTGATAGCACGCATGCTTCTGCGACAGTGAAATGCCTTTCTCAGAGAAGGCTGAGCATTCATTTAAATTGTTCTCCTCCTCCAGGTACACTCTGAGCATCCTTCAGAGTGCTGAATACCTTTAAGACACAGAAACTATCTTCCTACTCCCATCCAACCGAAAGTGAGGTACAGAGCCCTCTGTTAGGAAGTTCACCCTTAGAGGAGTGGACAGGTATTAACTGAGAAGAGTGGAAAGGATCAGCATTTTGGTTTCATTCTTTTCTAATACTTTAAAAATCAAATGAAACAAATAAGCAAATAAACAACCCCCTGTAGGTACATACAGTGATTATTCCTGAAGAAGTAAAACCAATTAGTTCATAGAAGACTCCAGTGAATTGTTGTAGAAGACATAAGATTAAATGAAAGAGGACCACAGATTATACCTGACTTCACATTCAACAGAAGTATGTGATTTCATAAGTGATCAAGGGGTTAGGAATACCTGTTTGAAATATAGTTTTTTTTTCATGCAGTGGTAATTGGCATCTATAATTAATGCACGCACAGAGAGATTCAAGTACAACATAAACACATTCACACACACACACCTGAGAGTCAGGGACCTAAAGCAGTCTGTACTCCGGGGGGAAAACAACTAATTAAACTGACAGGTAATGAACATTCAAAGATAATTACTGATAATACTGAGACACACATCTGATGATTAAGAGTAATACATTCCATGCAGGTGATTAATAAAGAGGCAGGCAGTGTAGAGATAATATATAAATGATTAATAATAAAACTCTCTTCGATCACTGAAGGAAGGAGGAGGGAGGACCGAGGAGTTTGTCTTTCACAATAGCTGTCACTAAGAGGGCTGTGTGGCATTGAGAAAACCAGGGAGAAACTGGAAATAGAAGTTGCAAACAAATTATCGAGTGAGTCGTTGAACCACTGTGTTCGGTGTCCTCACCTGAAGATGGGACAAGATGATATCTCTGGCCTTTTCTAGCTTTATTGAAAGGCTGATTATCACTGACTTCTTTAAGCATCTAGTTTCAGATAATGAACATACTGGGTGAGAGACTGGAGAAAGAATATGTCAAAATGTTTTATCCTAAAGATTAAGAGAAGCAAATGTTGAATATTTGGCAACATTTGAAATCAAGAGTCTCTCAGGTTCAAACTTCAAAGTGCTGACTCATGTAGCGGGAAGCATGTGTTGAATAACTCTCTGCTAACCTCATTTATTTGTATTTATCAGAATGAACATGACTCCATCTTCTTCAATACGATGTTTTTCAAAGCTTAGTTTCCTTAAATATTTCAGCAGTAATTTCTCTTCCAAAAGTAATTATTCTTAAATGGAATGAAGACCGATTAGAAATCTGACTCTGTTTTTTAACACGTTATATGTGGAATTCTCGAAAGTTTTTCCTTAGATTTCCCTTGCTTTCTTTGACTTGTAAGTCTTTCAATCTGATACACAAAAGAACAAAAAGGAGAAATGAAATGTTGCTCAAAAATGTGGATCTAAGTAATTGCGTGACAAGGATACCTTTGGCAAAGCCACTAATGTAGTCTTTCCAATTTGCTGACAAGGGAAATGAAAACATTAACTTGATTTTTGCTAAAGAGAAGTAGGTTGGAGGAAACTAGGTTAAATCTAGCCCAATACTGAACACTGGACTCGGAATAAAAACATTTGGGACATTGGCCCCTGTTCCAGTCACCATGAATTTGAGAAAGTGACGTAAGCTCTCACTGTATCGGGATGGTCTTCAAGGGTTGTCAGTATAGAATTCCAGAGTTCTGGGACTCTTTTGTGATTAAACACATTCATGATGGACAGAACATATTGGTGTTAATCTCAAACCAATGACAATAGGAAGTCAGAAGGATTTTTCTCTTTCCAAACAGATTCTCCATTAGTATTCCAAACAGAAGGAGGGCATCATGATGGACCGATTCCTGTCATCTCAGGATTATTTTTCCTGATACTATTAGGTCCTTGACCTTTAGTTTTTTTTAAAGAAAATGTGTAATAGGGGAAAGAAGGGAAAGGGTCATCAAGGAACATGTATAAAGGCCCCATAAACAAAGCCAAAGGGGAGAAGGATAGAGGTGGGAGGGTGAGGGGTGGAAGTAGTGTTGAGAAAACAGAGACAGCTGTGCATGAGCAACAATAAAATAAATAAATAGACACATAACAAGCAATAACACTAAAAAAAAGAAACTGTTCTGTTTCCTTAATACGTGAAGACGTCTCAGAGGAAAAGATAATTTGCTAAATATTTTGGGATGGTGGCTGCTTAATTTGATTATTTATACAATTTGTACACATTTTTAAGATTTCACCCTGCTTGAATAAATTAATTAAAAGATTATCTGTTATGTAACTGCACACAAAACACTGTTCCCAGATAGAGCCACTCTTGGATGTATTTTTTGCTAACATTATAAAAGCTAAATTTCCCCCCCAAACTTTGTCCCTTTAAGTAAAAGCTCTTCCATATTTGGCAGTTAAAACTGGGTCAAGAATAAACAAATCTTTCTTGCACACTTCTTATTAAATCCCCAAAACCTCTTTGTAAATCACCCTTAATGCTTCAGGCAAAATTATATTACTAAAAATGTCCAGCATTACCAGAATTTATTACTTTTTTTCTCCTGGTCATAAGACCTGCAACCTAGGGAAAGTCTTCATTAGGATCTAAGCATTCTGGGTTATTTTCCAGAACCTGTTATGAGTTAAAGCAGGAGAAAGTATATACACAAAGAACAGACATGCCTCACCATTTTGATGTTGTCTCTATCATCACCATCATCACCATAGCAAAACTCTCACAGCATTCTTCTCTTTCAGGCACTGTTTTGAGTGCTTTACACATATTAACATCATGAAGTAGGAATAAAAATGTATTCACAGCTTCCATTATAAAAACTTAACTTGTAAATGTCCTATTGAAAATGTCCTCTCTTGACCACTCAAATATATATCCATCCTGCAAAAAGCTGTCCTGGATTAAAAGTACCACTCAGTGGTGATGTGTTTGTGCATTAAGGGTACTTCTTTCTTCTTAACACTTTCTGTACCCACTCTTAGCCTGAAAGGTGTTTGACTTCCAAGATATCTCCACAACCAATCCAGTGGGCATAGTCATATTGCCTCTCACTAAGTGGAGGTTTAGTTGTTTCAACCTCAGAGCACCTCTCTGTGGTAGATTGTAATACAGGATCATGGTTTCCCTTCCCTCCCAACCTCTGTCATTATTCACTGAGGACAAATTACACTTCTCTACCCCAGTGACTGGGGGGTTCGACCATGCGACTTAACCATGGAAACAAGTATGAATGTCAAGGACAACAGAGCAACCAGAGACTTTGTGTCAGCGTGTCCTGCTCTACTTTGTCTCCTGCACTCTGGCTTTGCACCACAGGAAAATCATACCCTTGTAGGTACTACTTCCTGACATAACACCTGGGATAAAAGACAGATGGGGCCAACCGGAACCAACTCATAGCCTGAGTCAGAGCCTCCCAGTTGACTTGCAGACTTGTGAGAGAGAAACGAATGTTTGTTACAAACCAGTGAGATTTGGGGCATAGTTGGTATGCAGCATTCTTTCAGTATTGCCCACCTAATACATGTTGATATGTCCACAAGCATGCTAATTAACTCATTTGCTCCCCTTACCTTCCGCTCCCAAATCTTACTCAGTCACCTTCAGTGAATCTACTTTCTCCCTTCAGTTTCCCCCCCGCCCAGGTTCTATTTATGAGTCTCCAAAGTCTCTAACCATGATTAATAAACATGAATAATAAGTTCTGCTGATAAAGTGTCATCAAATAAAGAGAACTACAGTATAGTTAATTAGAAATTTAAAAGATGGTTTTAAAATGACTCTATATACAATGTTGTCATTTTCATATTTTCTGTTAATGCTATTTTTGCAACACTGCCGGGTTGCCTAGGCTTAAAACCTTCCTTCAACCCTTAATAGCTCTGAGGTCTAGACAAGTTTCTTAAACTCTAGTGTCTCCACTTTCTCACAGATAAGTGGGAATAACAATAATATTTACTGTGCTAAGTTCTGGGCAAGGTAAAGTGCATCCATAGATATAAAATGGCAAAACAAACAAACAAAAAACCCATAAACCAGTCCTGTAAAATAGCAAGAAATTCAATAGTTTGGTTATTAATGCCATCATGACCATCATCCTCATCATCTATAACATTTCAGAGCAGGGGCATGGTTTTAAACCTACCTTATGTTTTAATTAGGTATTTGTGAGTGTGCTTGAAATGTGTGGATGCCTCTAATTCTTTCTTACAGGAAGATGTAATTATTACCTCTCATTCTAGATAGTATATTGCTAGATTCAAAGTACTTTAATTATTTTGAAATAATATCCTAAGGACAACTCTCTAAGGAAAAAAGGTCAAGTAGTAATACTCAAATTTTAATGATAAAAAACATAAAGCTACAAAGGATTCAGAGTGAAATCTCCTAAGTAGCTGTGTCAGAGCTTAAACGGAAAGAACTGGTTTATAAATAGACTCTTGGGAAAATATTTGTTTAAAAAATGAATATAAAAGTCTTTAACAGGCTGGCTTCCAGGGTCCATGTGCCTCTGAGAAAGTCTAGATCCTTTTACTCTTCTTCCCCCTCGGAAATTCTTGTTCATCTCTTGCTATCAAACATGTTGAGCTGGCTTTGAATAAATCAACTAGGGAGTAAAATTAGGTCTTGGGATTTGGTCTCCAGGATTTCAACTGTCCCTCCTGTATTGATTACTTCTGATCTTTAAACCATCTACTGGATGATTTTCCTCTCCTCTGTAATATTCCAACCTTATGCCTTCAATGTTGTAGTCTGTCCCCTCTAGTTCATCCTGCCCGGAACCTATCTATGTATCGTGTTCATTTCTCTCTGCATGTGTCTACCTTTATCACATGCCTGACCAGAACTGCCTCCAGTTTTCTCCTCAGCGGGGCAGCATTTCTTCAAGAACTTGCTTCAATGTAATTGCTTCCAAAAAAGTACCTCTGCTTTGCCCCAACTCATGCTGGCCCATCCTTTTAGCAAGCTGGCCCATCCTCTTAGTTTGTAAGCGATGAATACCTCTCTACAGTAAATGTCCCCCAAAAGTCTGAGAATGAAGTGATTATTAAAATCAAGATGGAAAAATTTCCATATGTGTGGCTATACATCTGATGATGATTTTTCAAAGGAATTAAAATATAAAATATTAAGTACTTTGAAGAAAAATTAATCTTTGATCAGTCATGGTGCATTTTAGTATTTTTATGAATAAAGATGACTAGGAAGAGCAGAGTAATACCAGTATCAATATTTTATATAGTATCCATCATATTTTTCAAATATCTCTAAAGCAATCACATTAGTAGAGTTTAATAGACATTCATATTTTAAAATGAAAATATTTTTCTCACTATAAAATAGTAATATATGGCCACCTAGAAAAATTGAAAAATAATGAGGTAAAAATAAAAGTAAATTTTTAAAAACCCTTCTTTGGCTTGTTTGGCTCAGTTGGTTGGAGCATCGTCCAGCAAACTAAAAGTCTGTGGATTCAATTCCCAGTCCGGACACATGCCCAGGTTGCGGGTTCGGTCACCAGTTGGGGCTCATGCAAGAGGCAACCGATCAATGTTTCTCTCTTGCATCGATGATTCTCTCCCTTGCTTTTTCCCTCCTTTTCCCTCTCTCTAGAACAAATAAAATGAAACAACAACAAAAAAATAAAAACACTCTTTGATCCACCCTAGTCTGCATGTGGTACAACATGTGACATAATTTTGCTAGTGTTTCTCTTTTATTTTACATATTGCATTTTTTATTTACTTTGTCTGACACCAAGTTAGAAATATGTAACAACTGTATAGAGAACTATGATCTACACTTCACATATAAAGGAATTTCAGCTCACAAAGATAAGTGACTTACTCAAGTCAGCATGTGGGAATAAGCCTGAAAAATGCAATCTTTTCCACGTCCTATAAATACCATGTTCGTGTCTTCCCCGTTTTTAAATTCTGCCTACAGCCTCCTTCTGTGTGTGGAGAATTCCCTCTGCCTTTTCTGCCTAAGAAATTATATAAATCCTTAAAACACACATCAATTCAGTAAGTAAAATTTACATTTGGGGTCCATGACTGGTAACCGGTGGAGCCAGGATTTAAACTAGGTCTGCATAATTAATTGTATTGTATCTTGCTGCCTCACAGAGATTAGAAGCTCCATAAAAGCCCCTCTTTCCCAACTTTCCCGCAGGATTGTCTGCATGAAAACCATGCCTGTAACAAAGAAAATGCTGTTTCCAGATATGCTATGCACTGCTCTGCTGCCTTGGCCCAGTTCTAAGCCCATGAGACTCCTCAGTTCCCATTTGCAAAATAGGAATACCGATAGCGCCTACTTCCTAGGATTGTCATAGAAATTAAATAAAATGATGCAAGCCCCTGGCACATATGAAGACTCAATAAATTGGACATTCTTTTCTTTTACCATGACAACAACAATAAAATAATTGGTGATTATATCCAGGGACTTTTGTGTTTTCCATGACTTCCTTTGGCCTCTATAACTTTCAACGCCAAGCTGGAAAATACCCTGGGCTTGTTATCATTCCCCCTGAGGCATGTCAGCAAACTTCCTTGAAGGAAAGAAAACAATTCTAATGCCGGTACCTTTATGCAAAGAGGAAAAAAAATAAAGGAAAAAAAGGCAGGGAAGGGGGTCAGGTTGTCACAAGAGCTTTCCCCAGAGCTGGTTGCTCACCATCTGTCGTGCTGCTCTGCTGCATCTCACACTTCCAGCACATCTAGTCCGGCATGTGTCTTTGCGGGAAAGGATGAAAGGAAAGCAGAAAAAAGTACTCTTTCAGCATAACACAAGGGGCAGGACAAACAGGACAAAGGATGAGGAGACAAGAGGAGAGGCCCATTAGCAGGCTTTGTGAGGAGATTAGGGGAAAGACAAGGGGGAAAAGGGAAAAGAGAAAGAAAAGGGGGGAGAAAGAAAAGAAAGAAGAAGTAGAAAAGAGAGGAAAATGAAAAAGTAAAAAAAGAGGAAGAATATGAGCAAAGAAATAAATCATAGGAAAGCGAAAAGTGAAGAGGAAAAATTGGAATAATAACAATAAATATGCACCCTGGCTGGCGTAGCTCAGTGGATTGAACATGGGCTGCAAACCAAAGGGTTGCAGGTTCGATTCCCAGTCAAGGCACATGCCTGGGTTGTGGGTGAGGTCCCAGGGTGGGGGGGGGGGACATGTGAGAGGCAACCACACATTGATGTTTCTCTCTCTTTCTTCCTTCCCTCCCCCTCTCTAAAAATAAATTCATAAAAAATCATTATAAATAAATAAATATGGGAAAGGAGGAATGGAAATGAAATTGATGAAAAGAAGACTAAGGAAATAGTAAAATGAATAAAAGTTGAATGAATAAATGAAGAAAAATGAAATGGATGGAAATAATGTGGAAACTGAAGTGAAAAAGGGAAAAGACAAGAAAGAAATTAGAGAAACTGAAGGGAAGGAAAATAAATGTAATGAAGGAAAAAACTGACATAGTGGGCACTGGAAATTAAGATAATTACTACTCATACTGTCTTCATAATTCAGCCTGTCATAGAAAAGGCCATAGATAGGATGGCTTCAACAATGGACATCAATGTTCTCAAAGTTATGGAGGCTGGAAGTTCAAGGTTAAGGTTTCCAGCATGATTGGTTTCTGGTGCAGACTGTCTCCTTGGGTTGCAGAGGGCCACTGTCTTGCTGTGTTCTCACACGATGAAGGACAGAGAAACAGACGCAGAGAGCTTTCTGGTATATCTTCTTAGAGGAGCACTGATTCCATAATCAGAGCCCCATCCTGAGGACCTCATCTAAGCTAATTATCTCCCAAAGGCCCCATCTCCAAATATCATCACCTTTGGGATTAAGGCTTAAATACATGAATTGGTGTAGGAATGCACCTCAATCCATAGCAATTATTATTAATAATAATATACACACTAATAACAGACAGTGGAAAGAATGGAGTTATGGAGCTTATAGAATCAGTGTTCCAAATAATACACTCTAAGATAAACATGAAAACTTCGCAAAAAATTAAAGAAAGATGTCCATATTTTCTTTTTTTTTTTGCTTCTAATAGTATATAAGAAGTTATTTTACCCTGAATGCTTCTCTCTTGATGCCACAGTAGACCAGTCCTCTTTTTTAGTTTGTGATTTTAAATGTCTTAGGTGATTTTGCTTGCCAGGGGTCATTCAATTTAAAGATATTTCAGGATATTCTGCAAATAGCTGAACTTCCAAGGTCCCAATAAGTGTTTCTAGGCAGGCACATGGAGGGGAGAGGAGAAGCTGGGCCTCTGTCCAAGGACTTGGAATACTGTTTTGACCCGAATCATTTAACAAGCACAAAGGGAGCTTTTGTATGAGGAAGTATCTGAAAGAGATATGAAGTAATCCTGGATAAATCAAGAATAGCCCACAAGAAAGACGGAGCCTACAACCAAGAATTGCATCAGTGTATAACCTCACCTTTTGACCTTGATCAAAATCATCCTGTGTAAATAAGCCCTATTCTTCCCTGCTCTGAAAAATGTAGCAAGGTGAGATCTGCTCAATTGCATTTACTTGAACAACAAGGAGAAATATCAACTTCATTAAAACTTAAAATCTGCTTACCTTGATATGATTTCAATGAATAACACTGCAAATACTTTGTTAATTTTTATGTAAAGGGAATCCCTGGAAACTCAGTAGCAGATGCCTGAGTTGAATAAGCCCCCAACAAGCCATATTATATATCATTACCCAGTGCTGGGTATAGAATGTACTTCTGTTAGGGAAAACATACTAAATACAATATTTTTTTCCAAAAAAAAGAAGGGAAAATAAAAACAGAGCAAGCTTACTTCTAGGAATTAATCTTACGGTGACGTGCAGAGAAAAGAGAGCACCTGGAGGACCACAGGTGTTGAAATCCAGAATCTTTAGGGGTTGAGTTAATGGAGGAATAATTTATTCAATTTGATGTCCTTGCTGAAATTACACAGACAGGGAGAACACCATTCCCTATTTTAACATTTGGAACCATATACCAATAATAATATCAGTTAAAAGTTTTCAGTAGTTACTCTATGTCAAGGACTAAATGCCTTATATATGTTAACATACTTATTTCTTGCAATATGAGATGTTACCGTTCCCATTTTACAGATAAGAAAACTGAGGCACTGAGAGGTTAGGTCTCTTGCTCAGTGCTTGCTGGGATAATACTCTGAAAACTGACTTAATAAAGTGCCTTGAAAGTGTGACTTTCACAGAGAATTTCTTTACCCACATCCAACGAACAGGTCTGGGAGTTGTTGATCGATATATCCTCATAAGACAAAATAAACCAAAGATTCTGTTATGGACTAAATTGTGTTGCCCCCAAAGCTCATATGTGAAAGCCCTAACCCCCAAAATGGCTATACAGTGGTCCCCCTTGATCCAAGGTTCTGCTTTCTGGTTTCAACTTTTATCCAGAAATAATGAATGAATGGACAATTCCAGAAATAAACAGTCCCTAAGTTTGGAGTGTCATCCTGAGTAGCGTGACAAAATTTTACACTGGCAGCTCCATCCGGCCCAGAGCATGAATTGTCCCTCTTGTCCTGGATCTCCTCCATCCTCCGAATCTGAACCTGAACTCAGAGGTGAGATTCATCAATTAGTGATGGAGTAAGGAGGGGTTTGTCTCCAGGCTGTATTCCTATACCAAACACATTAGAATTACTTAGGCCCTGCCTCCTGAGGGTGGTCCACAGAATACCAACATCAGCATCACTAGGGTGATTGGTAGAAACTAGGAATCTCAGGTCTCACTCTGGATCTACAGAATCAGAGCAGACATTTTCATGAATTAACCAACTGAGTTGTGTGCACGTTAAAACTGAACAAGCCCCGGGTCAGGCTTTATATAACAGAGTTGCTTGGAAGGGCAATGATAGAGCTTAAGGAGAAGGGACACCACCCTCATCCAAGTCCCTGTGGACAGAAACTCTGTGTTAGAAACAATGCACCAAAGAGCTCTGGGGAGTCCCTAAAATCACCATATTTAAGAGAGGAAGTGAAGGATTCAGAGGGGGAGGAATAGGAACAATTAACTTAAAGTGTTGTTCCCAAAAATTAAAAAAAATGTGGACCCACGAATACTTTGAAAAGAATTTACAGAGAATCAAAATATATATCACGTGTAAGCACAGCTGTTCTGCCTGAAATAGCACAAAGAACTTCAGGACTCTACCCAGTCCAGCCTGTAGGCACCTCCACAGAGGTGTAGTTTGAAAACCACTGGCCTCGATGCACTTGCTTTCGTGGGTCAGTTGAGGTGTGAGCCTGGTGGGAGGGGCTTGAACTTAGACTCTTGTCCTGAGCTGAACCAAGCGAACAAATCAGTTACAAATCAGGGTGTTCTGTGCACTTGCACCTAGTTTAGGGGTCAACAAATGAATGTTCACACCATGCGACTTGCAGGCCACTTCACACTGGGACACAGCAGATCTGTGGGTGGTTCCAGCACTCAGCTAAAGCATTAAGGCACTCATGGACAACTGAGACAGACCAAGCAATATATCACCTCGGTGCCTAATGAAGTGCTTCCCAAGACCTATTACACAGACCTAATACACCAGGAAGCAGATGGACCTGGGAAGGAAATGAAACTCACAATCGCTTGTGCAATCATTTAAATCGAGGGAGTTGGGCTTAGAACCAAATTATCATTGCTGGTCCCTCAGACACATTTTGAGAAGTCAGGGAGAGGAGGAAGTTTATTGCAAGGCATTACCATTTTTGTGAATGCAGGTGGAAATAAAGGGATTTCCAGGGACGAAGGCCTGATTTTCCACTCGGCTTCATATTTAATGGAAATGAGAGGCTGAAGCTGGGGTCAAATGCAAGGTCCCATGGAAGATGAAATACATGCAAATGTCCAGAAATTCAAATGTCTGGTCCCAGTGGCCCCTGCAACCTGCAAAGGGCTGTGCAGACTGTCAGTATTTGAAAATTACATATGTACAAGGTAATACATATATCTAATGGATGAAATATATATTTTGGTAATTTTGAATATATAATATCAATGCTAACTATAATTATAACCAAGTTTCACTGAACAGCAATGGCTGATCTGCTATAATTATTGGTAGCATGTGGCTAGCTTCTATTTATTGTGTCTAATATCTGCCAGGCATTTTGTGTGTTATAACCTTATTTAATGCTGATTCTTCAGTAGCTAGAACATGTCCTGGTGCATTTCCTGGGCTTGACATAGATATATGAAAAATATATATATAAATAAATGAAAATCCTCTCCCTAGTCCCAAAGGATAGTTATTACTATTTTCATTATATGGAGAAAGTAACAGAGACTTGGAGAAACAAAGCATCTTTCTCAGGATCAAACAGATACCATGTGTCAGAATCAGCATGGGGCTAGACCTCTTCCCAGGCTGCAGCAGGGACCTGTATACATGTGCAGATTGTCACAACAACTAGGATTTTGAACACTTACTTTGTGCCAGATACTCACTACCAGCTTTATACATTTCATTTCCTCTCATCCTCCTCCCAGTTTTGTATAAGGTCGGTACCAGTACAGACACTCCTCTACTTATGATGGGGATTACATCCCAAAAAAACCATCCTAAGTTGAAAATATCATTTAAGTCAAAAATGCATTTAACACATGTTGCCTGCCAAACACCATAGCTTAGCCTAACCTGCCTTAAACGTGCTCAGAACACGTACATTAGCCTGCAGTGGGCAAAGTCATCCGACACAAAGCCTACTTTATGGTAATGTGTTGGGACATCTAGGAATTTATTAGTATCACTTTTGCACCACCCTAAAGTCAAAAAATCGTTAGGTGAAATCATTGTAAGTTGGAGACCATCTGTATTCCCATTTATAGAGAAGGAAAACAGAGCTTTACAAGACTAAATAATTCCCCAAGTCTTCATATAAATATTTGATACAGGCAGATGAAGCTGACTCCAAAGCCAAGATACTCATCACTATGCTGCTCACCATGTCTTCTCCCAACATGCACACAAAACACACATATACAACAAAGCCTCAGTTACAATGCCAACAGGTAACAGTACACCTTGGTCTGAAATGTTAACTGTGGATACAAGCCTTAGAAGAGTTTATTCAAATGTGTGCGAAGAGCTAGTGAGGAGAAAATCTACCTATTATCACTGGATAATAAACAGGTAGAATTATTATTCTAACTTAGAACGCTCCAGTTGGTTTTCTTTGATCTGGCCACTAAACATTACGCAGGCTTTACTAAACAACTTATGAAACATACCACATGTGTACTATTTCCCCAGACTTGGAGCCCTTGAAGAGCAGGAACTCCGCTCTTCCACTTTCGTCTCCCCTAGCGCAATGCCTGCCACACAGAGGTTCTTACAAAGTTCAGAATGAAACAAATTAGTAAAACAATGGCTAGTGGATCTGCCTGTTCTTCCTTCCAGTTCTAACATTATTACTGAACATGATTTGAATAATCTTGAGAATAATAATACTTCCATGCTAAGCCATCCCATCTTGTTTCCTCTTCATAGTAGCCCCAAAGGAAGCATAAGAGGCATTTCATGGTGGCCAGCCCAGATGAAGAAGTTAACAAATGGAGAGAATGAGCCCTGTCTTAATAAGCCCAGGCCCATAAAGTGGTGGAAGAGCTGCCACTGAAACTGGGTTATACCATGAATCCAGTGAAGTCGGATAAATCAGTGGCCACTTTAACGGAGATTTGACTAGTTCCAGTCATTGCCAAGAACACAAGTAGCTAGTTCTCCTTTGGGAAGTAATAGCTGAGTGATGTTCTCATCTGTACCCTCTTAAGCAGCAGACAAATGTGGGAAGGTCCCAGGATAATATTGATACAGCGCTCGACAACTTAGCAAGCACTTTGCTTTCTTGATTCCATTTGATCCTCAGCAAGCTGGGAGAATGCACACGTGGGGAAAACAGGTCCGAAGAAGTTATCTAATTTCCTCAAGTGCACGAAAAATACTGTACTACATGGGATATTCTGGCCCTTCCTAAACATGAAGCAGGTTCCATCTGCCTCCTAGCATTCTGTGGTCTAGCAAAGCCAGCACTACTTTGATACCAGAGAGAAAAGTTCAGGTGCATCTCTGACCCTTACCATCAGCACAGGTTTATGTAAATAATTTAGGAGCGTTAACTCCCTCAGCCACGATATAGGATGGTACTCTCTTCTTCCCAAGGTCAGTTCTGAGGACTAATTATGATGGAGCATGACATGTCCTTGCACATGTTAAGCTTACTAGCTGTAACATCTATATCTATGCATAGACTTGTAGACCTGTTCTTATTTGCCTTCCTCCTGAAGAATGTGCTTAGCATGTAGCATGACCATTCCAGTGGCAGAGAGAGAGATTCTGAGAAACTGTGGAAACAGCGATGCAGGCCAATGGTGGACAGGACCAAAAGGCAGACTCCCTGCTAGCATGCCTAAGAGACTACATGCACTGGGGTTTTTTTTTAAGAGAGGAAGCAGAAACAAAGTCTTCTCACTTATGGCTGGGGAGGATCAATGTGATTGCAGATGATCTACTTCAGGACAACCCAGAAACACAACAGGACGTGGATGGCTCACTCCAGAGAGGGCCCATTAAAGGTTCACTAAATTCTGTAGGGGACCCTTCATTCCCTTCAGAGATTTGTACCTTAACTCTCACCTGCATCCAGAGGCAGATGGGAAAAGAGATGACATTCTGGGGAAAGAATCCTAAATGATATGAAGAAAAAGCACATACAGCACTTTGAAGTTTCCAAAATGTTTTTCTCAGACACATGTTATCACATGTGGCTCTCCCAATGCTCTGGGGAGGCATTACTACCCCCTCCAAGGCAGAGATGGAACTGGAAGTCACTTGATAGAAACCGTGAAGTTAGTCGGTGACAGAGGTAGGTAGGACCTGACCCGTGGGCCCCCTCCTCAATGTTTTGTTATTTTTAGAACACGCTGAGTTTTCCATCCCCCAGAGGTATAGGATAAGACACTACACTGAAAATAGAGCTATATTTTTAATATTACATTATTGTGTCTGCATCATAGCTTATTGAGGGAAGATTGTTTTCAGGTTAAGGTCCAAATAAAAAAAGATGACCCAGATTCCAGCATCTAAGTCTTACAATTTTTTATGCCCTTACCTATAAACATCGCATATAACACTATTGTGTGAGTGTTCTTATGCCATCCTCAGACTCAAGGACTCTATAAAAAACAGTCACAGTTCCTTCTCTTTGGTTCACTACGATGTCTGCCAACCTAGAAAGAAAGAACTGTGCAAAAGACGCTGCAACTGAAAATTGAGTGTCCTGACCTAACAGCCATATCCATGTAGCGTGTGTTGTTCTAGGAGATCCTAATGGCTATTAGGAAGCATTAATATTTTATTTCTTCACATATACATTTTATTTTAAGTGCAATAAACCTTTTTCTCAGTTATAATCCCTAATAAATCCAATGAACAACTCATATCAGGCTATGGCTAAGTACAGTTTTCATAAGCAAATTCTAACAAAAGTCTTTCATGAAGCTATATGAAGAGGTACGAAAAATCCATAGGAAGTTTTTTCGGCCACTATATTAAGTTCAAACAAATGACATGTGCATAGAGTTACATGTTGTTGAAAGTCTAAAATTAATTTCTAAAAGATTCATTAAATGCTCAAACATTTAATTCTAATAAACAGTGATTACCTTCCCACCATCTGTCCTTGTCAACAACATATATAAAGTGATAGCATTTTTCCCCGTGATAACTGGAAGTTTGTGCATGCAAAGGATATCCAATAAAAGCCAAGCTAGATAAACTCTGTAAGTGCAAAGAGATGACTGGCTGGGGGCTCTGGGCCTTCTCATCCGGGCCCCCGTCGGTAGCTCAGTGGGGTCTCCCAAGGGACTGTACGATCTGAAGACATTTATCCCATTTCAGTTCAATCCAACCAGAAGACTCTCATTTAGACCCCAACTTTCTCAATATATAATCCCATGCAATGTGGCTTCCAGGTTTCTGAACAGGTAGAAGATTAAAAGCAAAAAATTAGAAGCTGGGTAGAAGGTGATTTCCAGACAGTAAGCAAGGAGACAGACAAGTCATAAAAGGCAGGCAGGGGGATTTAAGAAGCTACATAAATGGAGCTATTCAGTGAAAGGGCAGAAACTCTGCATGCCTCAATAGCATGTCCCTCGTGAGAATCCAGTGAGATAATGGATGGGATCATTACACGTGGTGCCAGGTGCGGTGTAAGCACTCACTACATAGAAGCCACTGAAAGATGCTGGAAGTGAGGAGTTGGTGGCAGTGCTGTGGGTAGGGTATGGTGTCAGAGCACATGCTCTCATGCTGAATTCAAACCATCACACAAAGACAAAAGGAAATCCCTCCATTGCTACTGAAGCTCTCAGAAAGATTGTAATCATCTGTTTAAAGAGATTCCCATAAAAATTAATAAAAAGGAGAGCATGTTCTCTACAAAAGACTAAGCTTCAGGTTTTGAAAAGCGTCATGGAAGTAAGACGTTTCATGTTCTGGGAATGCCAGATGAACAATAAAGGTCCTGTATGTGTTCCCTGTTGCAGTCTGCTTTTACCTTTGATTAGAGGTTATATGTCTCTAATCCCAAATCACCAATTTTCCCATCCAGCAGGTCAGCCAAGCTTTTTACTCAGGGTGCTATTTGCACTTGGCTCTTGTCTGCTTTCCCCATTCGCCCCACGCACTCATCTAATGTATGGGTGCATTCGTGTCTTTATGTATTGCCTAATTCATTCCACAGAGGGTTCCAGGAAAAACATACAAGCTGATAGTAAGAAATAAAAATGAAGATCAGAGAATGTATTTCAGTGGAAATATCTGCTTGCAGGTAGGGGCCAGTCATGGTGGGCGTGTCTGGCAAACAGGTGGCCCAACTGTAACCTAAGTGCTCAGAAGCACTATGGGAGGGATGGGGTGGTGGTAGGGGAGGGAGACAGTGGGTGGTGTATTTGTTCTACAGGAAGATAAGGGCAGCTGAGTCAACTGACCCAAGAGTGAAATCTAATCATCAAAGGGAGTGACAATTTTAGTTATAGTACTATGGTTGTTTCTCACACCTAGCCAGCCAGCTGGCAAGGCGGGAGTGCTGTAAGTGAACAATACAGATTCTCATTCAACTAACTCTGTTAAGCCTGGCAGAACAGTGTACACTGCTGTAGGTCCTCTCGGACAGAATATAGCACAAAGAGGGACGGGAGTTAAATATCCCCTTCAACTCACCTCACGCTGCCAAGAATCTTTAGCTCTGTGGTGACTCAAGTGTCATGGCATGGTGACACTTGGCAGGCAGGTCAATTGTAACCATGAGTAGGAAACTGAAAATCATCAGGAGACACTATGGTGCATGGTATACAGGAGAGCAGGAATTCCCTCCCAGGAGAGCCTTCCTGCTTGGAAAAGATGGCGGCCAGAGGGGAGGGGGTGCACAGCAGATGGTGATAAAGCGGGGTGACCACCAGTCACAGGGTGGTCCTGTAGACTACTATAGATCTGTATAGGGCCAGACTTCCTACCTAGCCTTGCCCTCCCTGCTGCCCATGTATGGGTCCAGGCTTTGCTCGCCCCTTTATTCTTGCCCTCAAAGGACTGCTTTGTCATTGCTTTACTGGTCCTTCACATTTTTATGATACAGAAAATAGAGAAAGAACCACAGAAACCAGAGGCATGCAGAAAAGAAAAACGAGAGGTCATGGGCTGTGCTGGGGACATGTTCTCCTGAAGCACAAAGCAAGGCTGCACAGAAATGGGATGGAGGAGGGGTTTTTTTTTTTTTGTGGTGGTGAACAAGCTAGGATGTAAGAGATGTGCCCAGGAGGGAAAGGGGGGATTTTAATGAGTGTGGGTGTGGTCCATGCATAGCTTTGCTATCACGGTGTTTGAGGACTGCAAGTAAAGATGATGATGAGGTGTGTTTGGGGGGCAGGACCATGTTGTCCTCTGTGGTGCTGGAACACTGAACCATGAAGGGCATGGCTTCAATGGTGTCATCCCACCAATGTCTTTTTGACCTTCTGAGTGTGATTCTGCTGTCCAACAGAGCCACAGTTCCTCATGGAGCAGCAGAAGCTGCAGAAAATGTGTGCATGAGCATATGTGAGAAATTCCCAGGGACTCAAAAGCTGCAACAAAACACTTAACAGGGGAGGGAAGGAGAGGTTTTTTTCCAGACGAGAAAAATTGTGCAGATTCTGTGTTAGCAGGTGGATGCAGGAGCTACTGCAATGTGAATTATTGCTGTGAGTAAATTCACCGGCTGAGAAGGTAGGAAAATGTGCATTCTGTGTAAATTATAATAAGAGGGTCCCCCCATGTATTTACAATGCGATTGTTCCTGATCACCTGAAAGAAACAGAGAAATTGCTTCAGCATGGCAGAGGAAGCACGCTCTGATTTGGCTGGCACCTCAGCCTCATCTTCCATGCCTCCTTCCCTTGCAGTCTGCATTCTAGATCTCTGGTTCTCAGCTATAAGAGACGTTTGCTCCTCAGGGATACTTGGCAATGGGTGGAAACCCATTTGATTGTCACAGCTGGTGGGGGAGAGTGGAAAATATGCTGGCATTAGTAAGGAGAGGTCAGGAGTGTGGCTAAACACGCTGCAATACACAGCACAGCCCCCAGAGGGCAGTCCCTACAACTAACCCACTGCCTGCAGCACTGAGGGGGAGAAACATGACTCCAGATACATTGAATTTCTTGTAATTACTCAAACATGACTTGGCTGGGCATCTCCAACTCTGTGCTATGACTGTAATAACGCTTCCTTTGAAGCATTTCCCAGTCCCAAGCAACCGTCAAACAGTCATTCCTCCACACTTCCACCACCTCTGACCATCTTTTGAGACCTTGCATGGAATGACTTAGGTGCTCTTTCCTGGATTTTGCCATTTTGTGTATACTTTCATTATGGAGATATAATTATTGGTAGTTTCTTAATATCTTCTCTCCCCCCTCTACTACACTGTAAGTTCACCAAGGCAAGTTGAGGCTAGGTATTTTTAGATTTTAGTTTAGTTTTTTTTTTAATCTTTGTATCTGCAACTCTTGGCATGGTGTGATCAACAGTAGTCAAATGGATAAACAAATAAGTCAATTAATCTCTAGAAAGGTATCATTCACTTTTGAAATTGGACAAAATAATATCTGTTCTGCCTTCTCCACATATTTCTTGTCATGACTGAACGAGGTGATAGACGGTCAGTTTGTTATTGAATGTTTCATCATGATAATAGATTCCATTTACCAAGCGCCCTGTATGTGCTTGCCACAGGTAGGATGGTCTGCCTGCAACACGTCAAGGAATGCTGTTATTCACCTCTGACCGACAGGGACAATTATGCATAAGCCATTAAAGTGATTTATCCAAGGTCACAGAGTTAGTGAATAGCAGACTCGAGGTTCGTACCCAAATTTTGGGAGTGGGGAAGGACTATAGACCTTGATGTCACTGCAAAAACCCAGGGTTCAAAGATGGGAGAATTCCTAAGGATAGGACATTTATCCAGTCAAGGAAAACATTTTTTTTTCTGTCACCTGACCAACACTAAAACCTTTCTCAGAGAACCTAGAGTTTTAAAAAGCACAATTACCCCACTCGATTAGTGAGAAATGCTGTTCGTTTATGTATGAAAGATATCTCATTATGGCAAATATGCATTAGAAAGCCATAAGATATGCATTTATTCAATTAAGTCTAATGTATTATTTAAGGTTTGGTGTGTGATATTTACCACTAGCAAATGGTAATTAATACAGACTATCAGAGTCTAATTAGGTGCACAGCTTGTGAAGATAGCCAGTTGCTTGGAAGGTGCAGCTGTGACATACTCTACTCTGGGCCAGTATATTACAGGGTCTGGCCATCGACACCAAATGTGCACTTGACACATGGAAGCAGCTTTAGAGCAGATGGCTAGACCTCACACCATGACCCCTTCAACTGCTTGTGCAGGCCACTGCCATGCCTTGGAGCGGGACCGCTCACTCGTGAGATTTTCCTTAGAATCATGCACCCTCTGAGCATCAGTGGCCCCATCAGTCCACCAATCAGAATTAGTGTTAATTAATAGTTCATTGCTTTCTCATTAAACCACCCATCTACAGGCTGCACGTAGGAGACAAGGGAGTCCTTGAGACATTCTCTCTGTAAGCAAGCACTGAAAATCTAGTCTGTGCCAGACTTCATACTCAGCTCAGAGAATACGGAGTTGGATGCGCCAGGGCCTCTGTGTTGGGGATCAGGGTTATACAGACTTCTGGGGCACAGATTTTAGCATCCCACAGTCCAGAGGGATTTATCAGCTATGTGATCCCAGGCAAGTCACTTTAACCCTCTAGTCCCCAGTTTCCTCATCTCTTTCAGGGAAGAACCTACACCTACTCCTCAGGGCTTTTTGTTTTAGTGCCACTGTTTCTGACACTAGATATGAACCCGCCCCCTTGCTCACGCAGGACCAGTCTTTGCGGCCTGCTTCGTGTTTCCCCCCGATATTCAATCATACCCAATATTACTTGATTTTTTCTTTGTTCAGACTTCACAAAACCTTAGGTTTTCCTGTGAAAACAGAGTGAAGTGTTAGTATTGCTTGTCCCATAGCAATATACCCTTACTTTACATCTTTATCAGAAACCTTTCTTTCCCTGGGTTCTCGGCTGCTTGCTCTGTCCCACCAGATACAGCTTCTCTGTTCTCCGCGGTCCTCAGCTGTTTGCTCTCATCTCGGTCTTCCATGCTTTTCATCTCAAAAAGAAATTCCTGAACTTCTTAGGTCACAACTCCGCTAAGGGATCCCTGAAATATCCTAGCCCCCTCGGCTGAGACCTTGCCCATTTGCATGGGATGGACTGGACTTGATTTGGGAAAAAATGGGCTTGATAAACCTTCAATGGGTATGATCTGTTTCATGTGAAGAGACAATTTCCTTGTAACTAAATGAGGAGGGGAAAAAAAGAGTTCCATAGCCTTCCTTACCAAATTTAAATCTCACAAGACATTGTAAAAGGCAGTCTCTACGCTGCTGGGGTAACGATGCCTTGTAGCTGTGGACTATTTTTGTTGTCAGGCTGGAGGGCATTTTACCAGAAACAGCTGCTGAGATGAAATATTTAGCAAAATGAAATAGAACAATGTAAGTGATGACTGTCTTAGTATAACTATTTCTTCCCGAAAGAAAAGTTGAAATAATTGCACTTACCACCAATTACTCTTCACTAGAACCGTGCAATTAACATTCTCCTACGTTAGCGTCACAGAGAAGTGAGCAAGCCCTCTGAAGGAGGGGCATCCTTCCACTCTTCCTCACTCACCCTGTTTTTCAGCAGACGGGCACCTCCCTTAATCCCATAAATGCCTCGCAATTGCCCCAACTTTTGTTTTTTCTTTTATCATTGCCTTAGTCTAGAATGATCTCCCAGCCTTCCTCCACCAATACCTGTCCAAATCTCACCCATCCTTCAAGGCCCAGCTTAGTAACAGTTAACTTTTTTTGAGTCCATGCTACATCTTAGACACTGACTGGCTTCTTTACACTTACTGAATTATCATATCAGCACTGAGGGAGTACTATTATTATCCCCATTTAATGGATGAAACAATTGGATGAGAGGTTGATGGACTAGCCCCATATCAAACAGCTAATATGAGGTGGAGCTGGGATTTGAACCCGAGGATGGACCCCCAGAGTCTCATGCTCCAGAGCCTTCTGTGATTGCCCCTAGAATGTTCTCCTGCCCGTGGACCTTCTTTGACACTTACATTCACTTCTCCTAAGACATTGTTGTTATTCTTCCTTATTCTGAAATTATATCCCTCTTCCCTTTCCCCTACTAGACTAGATGAGGGCCAAATCTACATCAGTTTTATCTGTTTAATTTTTTAAAGTATACATAGTAGGAACTCAATAAATATAAAACATTGAAATAGTGGGCCAGAACCAAAATTCACAATTTTTCTGCAGAATGGATGGATTCATTTTTATGTTCCAGGGGTTGCTCTTAAACAGCATAAATCCAGGGACATATTTTGTGGTTAAACAAAGGCTTCTGCCTCTCATTTCTTCTATGCAATATTTAGACTAGAAATGTTGGTTTATAAGCAGACTGATTATGTGTGTATTGGGGACTTAAAAAAAAAAGTAGGAGATTTGTTTCCACAGCAGGAAATAAGGAGGAGGAGAGGAGGAAACTGAAAAGAAGCCAATTTGTTTTTCTTTTTTAAACATGAAAATAAAAAGAATATAATTTAACCAAGAAATTATCTTCAAACGCCCAGGGAACACCCGGCCTGTCCAAACAGACGCAACCTACAAACGTTCTGCATGTCTCTGTGGGTTGTTAATTTGGTGCTGGCAGAGGAGGGGGAAGTATTCAAAGTCCAGAAATGCTCAGAGGCAAGACAACAGGCAGAGGAGCCTGCAATTGAAGTGTGTGTGAAGCTCCCAAAGCTGTGTGTCCAAAGATCCAGGGTTGTGAGCAATTTCCCGTGCTGGTGGCGTGACAGCGGGGAGGAGGGACTTCGGTCTCTTGCGACTCCATCAGCTCTTGGATATAAAGTACCTTAGACCATGCCACCTTGCTATTAAAAATCACCTGGGATGATTACTAAACACATGGAGTCCCAGCTTACATCCCCAGCTGAGTCAAAGTCTCTCCACGAGGCACCTGAGAATCTTTAAATTTGTCAAGTGCTCCCTTGTGGCTGAGGACCAACCGAGACAGGGAGACCCTGCCTTGGGTGATGGACGCTGAATTCCTGTTTTGTAACAGGTTGGGGTGCAATGTCCAGCCTGAATGTCCACATCGTCAGAGTAAGGTAGCGGAAGGAAACCAGATTAGAAACTAGGAGAACAGCGGGTCCCTTAAACTCTTTGGGCTGTTGCTGCCTCAGTCTGTGAAGTTTCCTTGCCAGCTTCACACCTTCCCTGGGAGCTGCATGCAATGCTTTCTGAACTTGAACCCCTGGGTCCTGAAGGGTTGTTTGCCAGTAGCTGCCTCATCATGCCCACCTAACGACAATGGCAGAGGCCTTCTCAAAATGGTTCCTGCATAAAACTACTAGTCCCAAATGGCAGGAAGGGGTGGCCAGTTCTCAGAGTGGCCTCCAAAGACCCTATCTACCTGCATTCGTGCTTCTGTGTGGCCCACTTCCTTAGTGAAGAAGCCGTGATCATGGAAACAGCAAAGTGTGACTTCTAAGGCCAGCCATGAGTAGTGATGTTGCGGCCTCCACCTTGCTCTCTGGCATCATTGAGTTGCTCTCTCTAGGGGAAGGCAGCCACTGTGCTGTGAGGGAACTCCGGCAGCCCCGTGGAGAAATCCATGTGGCTAGGATCTGAGGTCTCCTGCAACAGTCAGCACCAGCCTGCCAGCGGAGCCCTCTTGGAGTCAGACCCTCCACCCCTAGCCAGGCCCTGAGATGACAGCACCCAGGCCAACATCTTGACTACAACCTCCTGAGAGACCCTGAGCCAGGACCACCCTCATAAACCTGTCCTGAAATTCTGATCCACAGAAAAGTGGAGTTATTGTTTAAGTTGCTACATTTTGAGATAAGTGGTTATGTGGCACGAGATAAATAGACAGTTTCTCTCACCTGTGTCTGACAATGGTTTGAAGAGCACCTGGGAATGGGGGTCCCCACGAATACTCACGTGCGTAATCACCAGCAGCACGTTCGCATGCATGTGAAGCACTTACAGGCACAGTTTCACGTCATCTTTTTAAGAAACAGACATCACTATTCCCTTTTCATAGACAAAGAAACTGAGGTTAAGAAAAGTCAAGTAGTATTATCCATCTGTCTGTGGACATTTAGGACACTTTCGTACCTCGGTTGTTGTGAACAGCGCGACAATAAACATGAGAGTGCGGGTACCTCTTTGAGAACCTGGTTTTGATAGGAAACTCAAAACTTGGAAACTTTAGGCTTAAGGCAAAAAGTTATGTCTAGCAAGTAATGTGTATGCTAAAGCTTTTGTCTCAGAAACTATAGATAAAGCCCGTCCTGGCTCCTGAGAAAGCAGCCAACCTCCTGGGGCACAGCTAGAGATTACCACCTGGGGATAAGTTGGAGGCATATGGGCCTTTGTGTTCCAGGGAGCGCAGAGGACCACCCTCCCCTGAGAACAGCTAACTGCCCAGGGCAGGAATGTTGCAGTTTCTGAATCTCAAAGCCCTGTTATCCTTCCCCACCTTATAAAAGGACTGGCCTAAAAAGAGAAGGGAAGATGGTCTGTTAGGGTATGAACCCACCATCTTCTCAGATCGCAGGCCATCTGAATAAAGCACTCATAAAGATTCAATCGTTGTCACTGCTTATTGGGTCTGGTAGTGACAGGCAACCCAAACGCCCGTGTCTTTTCCAGTTACAGTTTCAATTATGTCGGATAAATACCTAGCAGTGAGAATTGCTGGATCATATGGTAGTTCTACTGTTAATTCTTTGAGATCTTAAAAAAGAAGGAAATCCTGCAGCATGGGGCAACGTGGATGGGTCCTCGATGGCAATACGTTAGGGGACATAGGCTAGCCACAGGACAGAAACCGTATGGTTCTAGTTCTGTGAGACTTCTAAAATGGTCAGCCTCATAAAAGAAGAGAGTGTTTGCCTGGGGCTGGGGAATCGGGAGTTGCTGTACAATGAGTGTCCAGTTTCAGGTATAGAAGATGGTAAGCCCTGGAGACCTGTTGGACCTCACCAGACCTGTAGTTAACAGAACGGTACCTTACCCTTGAAAATTTGTTAAAAGGTTAGATTTCATGTTAAATGTCCTTACTACCATTTTTACAAAATTCTGTACTTTGGGTCTGCTTACTATTGTCTCTAGACATTGTGTATCTATCTCAACGCATTCCTGGGTGAGGGAGTTCCATCTCACTTGGCCTTGGCCTCCACCTCTGTGGGAGGAGAGTGGGTCAGGCGGCCCCTTGATCTGGTTGGAGGTAGTGGGCGGGCTGCACGCTCAACCCAGGCTGTCTGAGCCTCAGTAAAATGAGGGCGATAACAAGTGCTTCGCAGAGCATTTCAGAGGATTCACTTCCACAGTGCTTATGCCATTGTTTCATACATCCTAGTAGCGAGCACCAAAGTAAATTATTGTTTTTATCATTGTTATTGTGATCTGGATGTACGCCAAGCTCACAGAGGTTATTGTATTAAAAGAGCCAATCATACTGGCCCACCCAGGGTCCCCGGGAAGGCCCCAGCTTCAGAGGCAGTGTATGCCACCCTTCTTTCCCAGATGCTGCAGAAACGTTGGATAGCTGCTTATTATCTTCCGGCCATAATTGATTACGGGATGAGAGTTGTTTTGTCGATCTTCCACCACAGTCCTTGAATAAAAGACTAGTAAATAATAATGCTAATAAAAAAACACACCCACCACACACTCTCAAATCCACCCACACAGCCTCCTCCTACTTGTGTCTCTTTGAAAATGCTATTTATGAATACCAACGTCTGGAGAAAATGTTTCTCATGTTGCATCACCAAGAGTAAAAAGAAAAATAAAGTAAATTGAAATGGTTACCTTGGCTCCCCACCTCTGGGACCCTCCCTGGTAGTAAGCCGGGGACCAGAGGGGAGAGAAGGAATGGGAGGAGGAGGGAGAAAATCCATGCCCAGAACTTCCAAGCCAAAGGGACATGTTATTTTTCTTTAACATTAACAACACAAATCAATTTCACTCAAACTCTAAAAGCAGAAATGAATGGGGGGATTTGACTGGTAATGTTTAGAAATAAATGATGTCTAGAAATTGATTGTGATTTTTAAAAATGAGAGCTTCTGCTCTTTTAAAATCAAAAAGAATAGTTACAATCCCCCCCCCCCGCCCACACACACACCCGAACACCTATCTCATCGACTCCCCACGCCCGAGTCCTGCACATGGACCTCCGCTCTCTCCGCTGTAACCGGAAGGCAGGCTCCCCCCTGGATGGCAGTGTCCCAGACTCGGGCAGATCTAGGCTTCCCCGGCCCCCCCCTCCCCCCGCTGCTCCCACATTGCTTCCCCCTCCACTGCCCCCAACAGCACGCACACAGAAGCAGGGACCCTTCCAGCACGCTTTTCTTTCTCTTCTTGGGGGGACTGCCCATCCGGACCCTAGTGCCTCGCTCCCCCACCAAGTTTCTATTTGAGAGTAACAGAGACGAGGGGAACTAAGGGTGATGGAAGGTGAAGCGGGGGTGCTATTCAGACAGGGAAAGAGCAAGACAGACATGCAGGGAGAACATGAGGGGGCTGTGTGGGTCTTTAGGAGTCAGAGAAAAACAAGGCTTTAAAAAATCTAATTGGAAACTCACTTTTTACCAAGGAGTCTAGAGAAAGCATTTCCCTAAACCTGGGAATATTCTGGGAATCTGTTCTGTCCCTCTCTCTCTCTATCTCCCTCCAATATTCCCCCCCTTTTCTCTGTCCCACCCCCCACACCCCCCACACAGAGAAGTGACCTGAGCTACGGCCCGCGCCAGCATCGCCACCTTCCGTACTATCACATCTGGGCACACGCACACACACACACACCCTGTCACACACCCTCACAACAGCGAACTCACAATTTGCACTCACAATCTCACACACCATCCCAGACACACAGCCTCACATACAGTCACACGCACACGCACAGACACACACTCCGTCCCTCACACACGGTCACACGCTCCCCTCGCAGGGTTGGCAGAGGAGCAGACCACCCACCGAGGAGGAGCCCTGAGTGAGGCAAGCCCAGACCCAAGGGTGGGGGCTGGTGCCCTTCTCCCACCGTGTGCTCCCCCAGGGGCCCTGACAGCCTTTCCGTCTTTTCCGCCATCACCTTGTTCCTTCTTCACCCACGGTGGCCACAAGCCACTGCCACTCAGCCACCGCAGACACAATCTGCACAGAGCAGAAAACATTTGGAGACACTGAGGGTGGAGTGTTATAAGTCAGTCCTCTTATTTTTAAATATGGGTATAACTCAAAGGGGCTTCTTCCTTCACCGGCTACACCTCAGAAAGCATCCGCATTATTTCTAAGGATTCCGAGCAGACCAGAGATTCAGAATGACGGCACCTGCCCTCCCAGCTCTGAAGGCTGCTGTCGTCTCCTAGAAGCCCATTCCAGTAGCCCTGGCCTCGGGTCTGGGGCACGCTTGTTTCCTGGCCTTTTTTCAAACGTGCCCTTTGAAAGGGCTGGAGGCTGCTCAACCCTTTTGTGGCCCTGCACTGCCATCGCGTGGCCTAAGCTAGCACTGCAACCAGTAAAACTAAAAACCAGTGACGGCTTGAGTGGGTCTGTGATGTGGAGGAAAACCAGGGCTGACCTCGAACAGATGCTACATGGGATGCCTTCCTGTTCCTATAAGGAGTTCTGGCATGTTCTGAAAAAGGCATTTGGATGGCTTTTACACGTCTTTCCATCCGCTAGTCTCTTTTCATGGACCGCCCCCCGCCCCCCAATCTCCTCTAAGTACTACACTATAACACAGACAATGAAGATACCGAAATTGTTCAAGAACTTGCTTACCTTGGGTTGGTATTAACTCTGATGGAAACTACAGCCAAGCAATCAAGAGAAGGCTGAGACTCAGAAGGGCCACGGTGGCAGAATTAGAGAAGATCATTAACAGCAAAGATGAGTCATTAGAGACCAAGGCTAAGATCAGTCACACCCTCGTATCCTCAATTACTATGCACGGATGTGGAAGATGGACGGTCAAGAAGGCTGGGAGAGAAGAAAAGCTTGATTTACTTAGATATAGCGTTAGGGGAGGGCTCTGTGGATACCCTAACCGCCAGAACGGTGAAGAGGTGGGTCCTAATGCGGATCAAGCCTGAGTCGTCGCTGGAGGCACAAATGACACAACAGCAGCTGCCCTGTGTTGGGCACGTTCTGAGAAGGCAGGGGTTCTGTGGGGAAACACAATAAGGGTCACCGGCAGGACACTGAGTGTGGAGGTCACTCATTCCTAGGGTCACCGGCAGTCGGAGCCCTTACACGCACACAAGAAACTTGCTCACATGCCCAAGCACAGTTAACCTGTCCGACTGCCACGCACCTGTTTGGTTTCACTTCCTGTGATCGTAGCGCTTATCGAAATTCTAAACTGCACGGAGATTAACTGTGGGCGCATCTCTCTCCCCTGCCAGGCAGTGAACTGGCAGATGGTCGTGTCCATGTTTTCTCACACTTTGCAAATAGTAGGAAGCCTTTAAATGCATACCGAAGGCAGGGGAAATACTGTAAATAAAGGACTCACTAATTCCTCCTCTACCCCACACTGACTTGCCGCTGACCCCGTCTTTACTCTCCCCAGCACAGTGCAAGTGCCGTGGAGGGTACCGCTAAGACGCCCTGCACTGGAAGTCAGAGCCGGGTTTTGCCTGTAGGAGCTTGGTGTTCTCGGGCACGTCACTTTCCCTCTCACTCAACCTTGGTTTTTCCAGCTGCAGAGGGTGGATGGGCTCAGACAAAGCACTAAGATCCTATTCAGGCAGAAGACAGGATAGTTTTAAACAGACCTGTGGCATAACTAGTGACTTTAAGTGTACTGGGTTGGCCAAAAAGTCTGTGTGTTGTTGTTGTTGTTGTTGTTGTTGTTGTTGTTGTT
Organism: Phyllostomus hastatus; assembly: GCF_019186645.2. Classification (NCBI taxonomy): domain Eukaryota; kingdom Metazoa; phylum Chordata; class Mammalia; order Chiroptera; family Phyllostomidae; genus Phyllostomus; species Phyllostomus hastatus. Next base: position 63,863,676 of record NW_025333857.1, on the reverse strand, counting down.
TGATGGCTCTACTAGTGCTTAGTTGTCTTGAACTTCACTTGAATCAATTTTATTTGATGGAATTTGGGACAGCTGTCATACCAGCTTGCATTTTTTCTTTTTTAATCAAAATTGGTAAATTTTTGTGTGGCCATTTTAATATTGAACATAGAAGAAAATATGCAACATTTTCAGCATATTATGCTTTATTATTTCAAGAAAGATAAAAATGCAAATGAAACACAAATAAAAAAGATTTGTACAGTTTATGGAGGAGATGCTGTAACTGATCAAATGCGTCAAAAATGGTTTGCGAATTTTCGTGCTGGAGATTTCTCTCTGGACAATGCTGGACAGTCAGGTGGACCAACTGAAGTTGATAGTGATCAACTCAAGACATTAACTGAGAACAATCAACATTACACCATGTGGGAGATAGCCAACATACTCAAAATATCCAAATCAATAAAGTTATTATTGAAAATGAAAAATGTGTCTTTTATCTTCAGGAAAAAAACTGAACGGACTTTTTGGCTAAAGCAATAGAAAGTGAGACAAGATGCACCATGGTTTCACTCCTTCCCCACTCTCCCGCAGGCACAGGATTTGGTTCCACAGATTCGGCACACAAGAACTATCTGGAAGAACATATTTGGAAACAAAACAAATTGCAATGAGACAAGCAAAATGGCCACAGAATGGATGTGCATGGCCAATATCATCTAGCCCCATTCACAATCGCACTTGCCTTTTCTATCTTCAGACAGAAGCCGGCTACAACAAAATGTGTCCTTGGCTGATGTAACCTGTGGTAGACCCTTCAGACAAAGCCTCTTAAAGGGCAAGTCACACTACCAGCTAACAGAATCCGGCTCTGACACAAGGGGAGGATGGCCCGTGGGACACAACAAGGATCGGCCAGGGAAGGCATGACAAGGCAGACATGAGCAGTGAACAACAGTTACTAGCCCCCGACTCTCAGCCTGACTTCAGAAGCCTCTCTCAAGCTGTAATGCAAATGGATAACACCTGAAAAAAATCACCCTGTTCCTGTGACCAGGAACCCGAGCAGAAATCTGTGATTGGTCACATCCTATTTCATAGACTAATAGACAGAGTCCAGTCTAACCTCTTATTTTCACAGGAAAATAAAGCAGGAAAGCACAAGTGGTGTCCAGAGACACCTTGTCCTATGCCTAGCAGCGGCCCAAGCACATTATGTGTGCTTAATAAGTCGCTCAGTACAATGGCCTATTGGCACTCTTCCTCCCTCAAATACTATCAGACATTCTAGCATTAGCTGGGAATGAGGTTAGACAGATATCTATTCCCAGTGCGACCACTTGAGGAATCATTACCCTGGACACACAGAGCCAGAAGCGTGGATATTCATGGTCTCAAGAGAAATAGTCACCGTGAAGCCCTCAGAGTTAGTCAGTGAAAGGCTTAGAGCCGTAATACTAATCACTGGCTTGTGCATCCCTTCTGCGTATGTTTTTCTGATAAACAGGGTTATGATTATTTAATTTGTAATGGACCAGAAGGAACTGATTTTGCCGTGGCCGATGGCCAGGAACTGAGGGTACTGAGGCCATGCATTTTTCAAAATGCATCTCCAAATAAAAGAGAGTAGCCAGGAGTCTTCCTTTCTTCGTGCCAATATTGCACGTGCTTCTTTTCCTATTGAAATGGGATGGATTATCTCATCTCATCGCCCTGCTGTCTCTGGGTCAAGTTAGAGGGCAGAGGTCATGGTAGACTCCTAGGAGCGTGGAGTTCACAGGGACCGAGGAGACGGACTCGTCAGGGGATGGCAAACATATGGTACTGGTATTGCCATGCTCTCAGCTTCTACTCGCAGCAGACTTGCAAGCCCATCAGGCCATTTATATCTTGAAGCATCCCCACACTGTTCCACGTTAAACAGAGTTGGCACTTAAGACGCAAGCTTTTTTTTCAGTTACAGTTGACAATACACTATTACAGCGTATTAGTTTCAGCTGTATAACATAGTGAGTAGACATTTATATATAACGTAGGAAGTGACCACCCTGGTAAGTCTAGCACCCACCTGACACCATACACAGTTATTACAATATTATTGACTATATTCCCTATGCTGTACTTTACATCCCTGTGACTGATTTTGATGACTGGCAATTTGTAATTCTTAATCCCTTCCCCTTTTCACCCATCCCCCCAACTTCTCTCTCATCTGGTAAGCATCAAAATGTTCTCTGTATCTATGAGTTTGTTTCTGTTTTGTTTTTTTGCTTTGTTTTGTTTTTTAGAGTCCACATATTGTAGTTGTCTTTCTTCGTCTCATTTCACCTAGCGTAATAACCTCTAGGTCCATCCACATTGTTGGAAATGGCCAGGCTTCATTCCCTTTTATGGCTGATATTCCATTGTTGATTCATACCACATTTTCTTTATCTCTTTGTCTATTGATGGACACTTAGGACAATGCAACCTATTCTTAACTTCTGAACCAGAGATCTTGGTTGCAGTTAGGACCAGAGCTAGACTCCAATTTTCTAATATCTAAAATATTCCTTCCCTTTCTCTCTCAATTGCAAGCTTCCTGGGGAGGAGCATCATTTCCTTTGTTTAACTTGAGATTAAAGAAGATTCAATCAATACAAGGGCTGCATTTCTATTTAGCGTCTGTCCCCCCATAATGGGGTCTAGAGCAGGTCTCTGCAGTCTGCCTTCAGGAAGTTACCAGTCCGACACATGCAACTCTCGACGCCTCACTGCCATTTCTCAGGCGGCGGTCAACGCTGAAAACGTCTCCTGCACTTCTTCTACCTGAAGCTCTGCTCAGGTGCCACGCTAGCCCTAGGGCTTCCAGGTTTGTCTTTGTATAGAGAACCATCTTTATCCCCAGTGAACACTAACTTCTGCCTCCTTTGTTCTTACGTAACATTTTGTTATGCCCCTGAACTAGACTTCACTTAAGATACTTGTGTATTTGCCTATCACTTCCACCAGACTACAAGTAACAAAACTCTAGAAAATACTTTATTTGTACAACAACTACAGGGTGCTTAGCATAATATAAGCTTCCAATGAATTTTAGTTGGATTAAATAGAGTTCCTAAAATCATTACCAGTAAATGTACAATCACAGAACTTAAAGCTAGAATGTCCCTTAGAGACCATGTGATCCAGGAGGGGAAATAAGCTTAAAACTAATCCTAATTAGTTGCTAGTGGCTGTCTGGAGCAACATCTTTTACATGACTCAGGTAAAGTTCAAGTTCAGTAGGAAAGAGTATTGCACTGGGTTTGTGATGTCTGCCAGGAGTGAGAAAGGAGGAAGTACAAAATGTATGCCCCTAAGGCCGTCAGGGACCAAGTCCACTCCCTGCTAGTGAAGCCTGCATAACAGAGTAGATGATCTGGGATTTGGACTACAATGCTGAACTGGAATGCTCCAGCACAACACTGGGTTGTATCCGTTTATTTAAATCTCTCACTCTCTGGGAGGTTTAGTTTCATCGTTTGTGAGATTGGTGTGGCAGTTCTTTCTCTCCTTAGCTTGCCACATTCTTAAGATGGTTGAGAACATGGCCATGAAAGTATTTAACAAACCATAAAATAATGTATAAATGTGTGATGTTTTCATAGAACACTGACCTCAGCGATCATTCAGTAAGGGGAAACAGAGACTCCAACCCCAAATACATGCTATTAGCCAAAGCTGGCAGGGCGCTTAGATATTCAAGCATGCTCCTGGTCTGAGATTGACCTCTCATATGGGAACTATTCACATTTGGCCATCATATACCCATTAACCTGGACTCTCTTAGGGAGCAAAGACCATTCAGTCCAGAAAACAATTGTCTTGTCACTGGTATTACTCACTGGAAAATACTTATGTCTCACTGGTTACTAACCAATGGCACTTGTACCAGATGAAATTTTCTTCATTCTCTCTCTTCCTCTAGGCTCCATGGCTGGGTCCTAGATCATGGTTTTCTTACCTCTATTTTGAGCTATTTTGAGAGCTTGTTTGGAAGTTCTAGCAAGGGAAAGCAGCTACTTGTATACCCTTGACCAAAGACTGGTCATCTCCTCTAGTTGGAAAGGTCATCCTCTTCCACCAAGCGCACAGGTTCGGCAGGGATGCACTTGGATCAGTGAGGGAGGAAGGGGACACCGGCCTAGCCAGCCAGATCAGCCTAACCAAGCCTGGCAATCAGTGGGGTGACAGATGTCACAGCCAGATCACCCTCACATCCTATTTTGAGCTATTTTGAATGAGGCTCCCGTTTTCTACTACGATCCCACTGAATATAGCCTTCACAGAACCATCTGAATGATCCTGCAAAAATACAGTACAGTGCCCTGTTACTCCTCAGTTCAAAAATCTTCAGTTGTTCTCCAGTGCCTTCAAATAAGGATCTGGCAAAGAAGCCTGCTACACAGCAACCTCTCTGCACCTCCCAGACTCACTTCCAGCCATTCTGTACTCATTTAGTTTTGTAGAAAGATCTTCTCATCACCTTTTCTGATGTTCTAATATTTCATGGCTCTGGGTCTTTGTTAGCATTGCCTTCTCTGACTGATATGTCCATCCTTTTCTCCCTAATTGGCAAAATTCCATTTATTATTTAGGATAAAGTAGGAATGTCATGTCTAGTAGGATTCTGTTGTTCATTCCCCTAGGCAGAACTTGTCACGCCTACCCCTGTGCTACTCCCATCACTTTGTACACACTCTACCTAGGTGTTCCACTCAAGTTTTAACTCTTTGCAGGGTCCAGTTATCAGGCAACAGATGGGATCAGATTGTGCACCCCTTTTCTGTGTTCTGGAAAATTCATTTAGCATATTTTGAATGATCCCACTGTAACACGATCATCTGTTCAAATGTTGATCTCCCCTATGAGACAATGAGCTTTCTAAAGTGCAAGACCCCTCTCCTTCTCATCTTGCAGTCAGTACCTACATAGCAGCCTAATCTGCTTCTAAATCAGATTATTCTACTCTCCCATGCAAAACATCCCAAACTTGCAATAAGATCCTAATTCCCCGCCACAGCGTGAGGCATCATCAGGTCCTGCACAATGTGGAGGCCTTTTGGGCCTCCAGCCTTTTGGGCCTCCAGCCTCATCCCTTCTCACCCTTATCCTCACACATTGAGCTTCCCTTTGTTCCTGGAAGTAAACTTCTTTCCACCGTAGGTCTTTGCACTTGTTGTTTTCATGCTTCCCCTGATCGGAAAACTGTGCCCTAAATTTCCACAAAACCCAGTAGATAGATGTTGATCTACCTCTGAATGAGAGGTTAGATATGAAAGAAAAAATAATAAAAATCAAATTCACCCAGGCTAGGAGAGACGGACAGGCCAGGAGAGAATACTATTGTAATGACAGAGAGAGACTAGAAACCGAGATGACTTATTAATTTTTTATTCCACTTGCCCAGCTCTTTCTCTGAATTCAGTGTGCCTTAGCTTTCAACTCTCATGTCACAGCCGTTTCTTTGGCAAGGTATCAGATGACCACCGTGTCTATACCAGCTCCAACTCCAGGCCCTTTTCACCTGTTTTATTTCCTGCAGATCACTTACCACTGTCTGAAAGTATCCTTTCCTTTATCTGTTCAGTGCTTATCCTTGTCTACTTTCACTAGAATTCCAGCACCTTGAGGATGACACATCTTCATTTTGTGCATCCCCACATTCCCAGGGGCTAGAAGCGTGCTCATACAAGGCACTCAATATGTACACATTTGTTCAGTGAGTAAATGATTTCATCTGGTTGCTCTGTAAATGCCTGGTGAATGAATTAGTTAATAATACTTCTTAGGAGGCAGCAAATGACTTTTTAAATTTTAAATCAAAATTGTTTTCAGTAACCTTGGGATAAATTATTCAAGTTGTAGAACATCCAGAAAGATTCCTGACTCTTTCTCATGTGAGCCTTATCTCTGTTAATTTGTCTTTTTAAGCAGAGAATGACAGAGCAGATGCTCAATCCAATCTCAGTAAGATCTTCTTAGCAGTCCTGGACATAAATAAATTCTCTTGTTGGTGCCGGGGTTAAACCTGCTGTCCAAAATGAAGTTTCAACATTTTTCAAAGACTTTATTGCATTTCCCTTTATTTCAATTTTCACAAATTTCCTCCCACCCTTCTGCCCCCACCCACATATAAGCCCAGAGAGAATTTACTTCACTAAATATTTCATGAGCCCAAACCAGCAGCTTCTTACCCAAGGACAGTAGAAAGAAGGGAGAATCAGAGCATTAGGTGAGTGCAGGTGAAAAAAACAGTCATTGAAGAGTATGCAAATCGTCCATCTGGCATATAGCCAGACTCCCTGCCACCTAAGATTTCTCTACTCTGGACTCTACATACAGGCAGAAGGAAAAAAAAATAGATTAGTTTTTCTTCAAAAGCAGAGAGCAAGTAAACCAGAGAGATTAAGTGACTGGCCCAAGGTCACCCAACACTCCATGTCCAGCTGTGAGACCTAAGAAGGTCCCTCCAATCAGCAGGTGTCCCTACAGCTGTTCTGGCACTTAGCTACCTGTCTGTAATATTCCTGGCTCTGAATGAGAGGAGAATTGTGGGGGGAAATAACAAAGTCAATACAAATCAACCCCCCTCAGACCCTGAGGGGACTGACAGACCAAAGGAGACCGTTTATTAGTGTGTGAGACGGCACAGCGAGTGAATGCATTTGTTAGTTATTGGTTTACACTTACCTGGGTCTTTCTCAGAGCTGCCCAAGGCTCTTTCAGACTTAATTTTAAAGTTCTAGAGTCTCTCATGGACCTTTGTGAGCCTAGATGCACACAAAAGAATGGTGCAAAGATTGTAAGCAAGGCCTGTTGGGTAATGTTGGGCATGTAACTTGAACATGGGGGCTGAACATGTTTACATATCAAAGCCTAGAGCAGGGTGCCATGGTCCAGGCCAGGGCAATTAGAGACACCCCAGCTCTTCTCTTCCAGGCTACTGTGATTGGTTCAAAGATAAGCATATGACTGAAGCCCAGCTAATGATAGCACTCTCTAGAATTTCTTTCAGAATTACCTACAACGATGTCTTCTTTGCCTAGGATTTCAAGCTGTAAGGATAATGCAGGCTTGGAGCTATGGGGTCAATATCCCAAGGTCCACAGAAGCTCTCTGCAGAATGTGGAGATGGGCTTCAACGGGGCTGAAGATTTGGGATACTGAAGGGATCATATGGGCTTTATCAATACATCTGCAGAAACTTCAGCATCTTCTACACACATACACACACACTCCCAAAGGTGCCCACCTTCCTTGTCCCTAGCAGGCATCCCCTGCTCCACTCTCCTGGGGATGTGGCTTCAAAAGCGCCTCTCTGCATTTTTCGCCGTGCATTCTCTCTGCTCAGTGCCCTTCACGTGTTGCTGCCTCTGACCTCTTCCCAAAGGTTCTTCCATCCTCACACTGTTCCTCCTAGACTCTCCCTACCTATCACTGCTCCTGACTTCCCCCAGGGAGGTAACCACGTTTCAGGTTCTCTTGGGTGGTAGCACCATTCCTTAGAACTTGTCACTGCCTTTCACTGCGTCTTCCACAGTATGGTAGTGGAACATGAAGGTGGAGAAAGACACCAAGTGCAGACTGGAGGGCTTCCCCCTGGTAAAGTTGAGGACACTAAGGCCCAGTGGGTTTCAGTACTTGCCTAGCGATATGTAGCTAGTCAATAGCAGTCTTGAGACTTGGACCTGGTCTTCTGACATTAAATGCCATGCTTGTAATGCTGCAGAAGTAATCTAAACACTGAGAAAGAGTTTTTATTTCTCTTTAATGTTTTTTATAAAAAAGGCTAAAGAGTGGTACATATCATTTGATAATATTTTTCTTTTCACATTAAAAATACATTTTCTATAACAGATTTCATAAATTTGTCTGATTATAAAAATCACCCGGGGCACCCAATAAAAATACATCTTTCCATTCTGCTTTCCTGGAGATTTTGATTCATTAAGTCTAGGGTGGGGCCTATGCATTTATAAATTACCCCAGAGACTCCTACGATCAGACGAGTTTGTCAAACATCCGACACGAAATGCTTTTTATTGGCTGTATAGGATTTAATTATGTAGATATTTCACAATTTAATTTACAGTTCTCTGCTGGTAGATTGTGGGTTTTAATGACATTTTAATACTGAAACAGCACTGTGATGATCAGACAAATGCACATCTCCAGTTATTTCCATAGAGAGAAGTAGCACTTACACTCCCCTCCCCCGCTCTGTGGCTGGGTTTCCTCTGCCTGGGGACCTCGTCCTAGTGCTTCTTGACTGCAGGCAAATCCAGCAGTGTGGCCATTCAGGGACCGGATACAGGCTACAGGTTAGGAAAAAGGAGGCACATAAAACACAAATGTATTCATTGTGTTTTTCTTAACATTTGCAATTTATACACATAAATACCCATTAGCAGTATACTAGGTACTTTCTTATATATTTCATTTGTTCATTTCTGCAGTTCCACAAGAGAATAGTACCCTTATTTTACAGATGCTTATAATTTAATTTGAAAATGGTAAACTTCCCCACCTAGTAGTGATATATATATACATATACACATATATATGCCATATATACATGTATATATGTACATATATATATACATCTGTATATGTGTGTGTATGTATATATATGGTCTTTCCAGAAGGTATCCAGCCATGTAATATGAAAAACAGAGACATTTATTGAAGAAGATACAAGAAACATTGCACATAGGACAATGATGCCTCAGTCCCCTTCAAAGTAGGCACCTTGGGACCTCACACAGTTCTCCCGATTGCCATCACTTGCCCTGTTATATTTCCTGAATCTCATCGATAGTCTGAAACCTTTTCCCTTTCAAAGGTGATTTTAGTTTTGGGAAAAGCCAGAAGTCACAGGGAGCCAAACTGGGCTGTAGGAGGGCTGAGACACCTGGGTGATTTGATGTTTTGCCAACAAACTCTGCATGAGACGTGATGTGTGAGCAGACACAGTGCCGTCGTGGGGCTGCCAATCACCAGCTTCCCATTGTCATGACCTGAATCATCCAAAGAGCTTCCACAGAGGAGTGTTCAAACATAATGCAAAACTTGATGCAGATTCATTGTTCTACTCACTTGGTCATTTTTAGTGTGACAGCCACACAGTACAAATGCTCACTCAGTGGCAGCTACTGGGTGGCATCACTAGTACAGTGAACTCATCATTGTTCACACATGCACATTCCATTCCACTCTCCTAGGCTGCCAGGTTACATCCATATCGTGCAATTCATTCTCACTATATTAACAATGGCTGGACTTTTTCCAGACAGACCTCATATACATAATACCATGTTATGTAATATGTATACATATATAGTGATATGTAATATATAATATTGTGTTACATTATGGGTCAATACTAAGTATGTATCTATTTTATATCTTTTAATCTTCAAGAAAAACTGTCATAAAGTATATACGTATAATAATAATAATTATTATTATATCAAAGGTAGAGTTACTACTATTACTACTTGTAGAGTTACTACTACTACTTGTCCTCTTTTTTCAAATGAGGAAATAAAGAGAATCTCAAAGTATTCAAAGACATAGTTCATTTATAGATTGTTTCTGTTTTCTAACACACTATAAATGACTTCAATTTGGCTATAATTGAACACTTATTTTTATATTGAAAGTATGTTTCCTATGCCTTCCCTAAAACTCCTCTGAAATATGTAACTTTCAAAAGTCAAGGAGCCATCGGAAGGCTTGCACTTCTGGAAAATGAGAGAGCCAGCCCCTATCACCTGAGTCTGGGATAGAGATAAGGAGTCTCTTCCATTCCATTTGGCAGAAACCAACTAGAGTCCAGAGAAGAAAAATGAGTGTCGTGCTGTGAATGGGGCTTCGGTTTGATTTCAGCTTCCTGTGAAAAACTGAGAACACCGAGGCTGTACGGCAGATGAGAGGTGAATAGGTGGTTAGAGAACTGTATGAGTTTCATCTTAATTTTAGTAGGAAAATACATCAGGTAACCTTTGTCCTTACTCTGCTATTCTCAATGGAATAATAGCCTAGCATAGGGAGAGAGCAGACCTGGGGCCACATAGCTATAGATTTGAATTTCTACTTAATAACACAGTGAACTGGAACTCATCCTGTCATCTCTCTGAGCCTCAGTTTCTTCATTTGCAAAAGCAAGACAAAATCTAATCAGAGGATGGCTGTGATAATTAAATGTGATTATGTGACTAAAAGGCACAACACATGTGGATTCACAGTGCACCCTTATTATTAGATCATTCCTTGCTTTCCCCCAAAGCTCCTTCTTCAGAGTGTGTTTGCTTGGCCCTCCCAGCAGACGGTGTTCAGGGAAGCCCTCTGTGATACATGGGATGGTTTCTGAGGAAGGCTCATTAGACAGAGGCAGCGGTTACCAGTTCTAGAACAGGAAGACCCCTCAGTCTTCAAGTTTTCTTTTGTAGACCTGAAAAAGCTCAGAGCTTGTAGCAAGGAGACAAATTCCAATACTGTAGTTTCAACCCTGATCTTAACTAAAGAAGGATGGCTAAGTCACTGTGGCTATGAATGGTATTATTCTTAAATGAAAAAATGATAATACCACCTGCAGAGCAGGAATATGATGCACGCCCAGGGAAATACTGGTGTGCACGTGCAGGGTTAGCGCGCCTTGGCTCTCATTCCGACTCTGCCACACTGCAGCTGGACCCGGACACTGTGAGTCCCTAGACCAATATCTACACTATTACAAATAAGAGCCTTGCAGCTTATGGTTAAAATCTCTTCTACTTCCATTGTGTGATGCTGTGACCTGACTAACATCCCACTAAGGTAGAAAAAGTCTACATTGTCACACCCCCAGTCTGGGATTTTCTACTTTATATGGTTCTATCAGCTCAGAGATTTGTACCTTATGGCTTTTTGTTTGTTGGGGTTTTGTTGTTGTTGTTGCTGTTGTTATTTTGCATGCTATCTCCAAAATGCAACCTTTTCTAGATTCCTGGAAAACCCTCATTTCATAGGTGTCCTAGGGGATTCACCTACTGCCCCATCAGTGGTTTCTCTTGTTGTGAAGTTCATCTAGTTTTAATTCACAAAATTGTTTCTTTTTTATTGTTTTTCTATTACAGGGGTCCCAATTTTCCCCCGTTGCTTCCCCTCACCCTGCCCACCCCCAGCTCTCACCCACAGTTAATCCCTACCCTGCTGTCCATGTCCATGGGTCATTTATACTTGTTCTCTAACTAGACCTTTAATTTATACTATATTGATTAAAAAAAACTTATTTTTCACATGTCAAGAGATCTGACTTTAAGTTCCATCTATTCTGCTATGTGGTCTATGGCTAGATGCCCCCTCATGGAAACCCCTCAGAGGACATAAGTTAGACATTTCTAGGTCTACCTTTCAGTGAAAGAGAGAAGAACGAGGCATTGCCGGTGCAGCAAGCAGTTCAACACCCAGAACTCAGACACTAAGTCTGGGTGACATGGATCGATGAATAGCAAAATTATTGCCTAAATTAAGTTATTCTTGGGAATTGATAGAGCTTGGTCTATAAAATCACACAGTTTGAGATTCCTTTGACCTGGAAAACATCGAACTTGACACAGGATGTGGAAGTCAGTGAACCCTGAGCACATTGCTATGACATGTAGCAGAGATAAAAGTTGCCTGTGCCTTTATCTCAAATACATCAATTTCTCTACTTCCAGGGGCCTTAGGAGAACTGAAGCTAACGCACACCTGAGGGAAATTCACATTGTCATTTTTCTCCCATCCTCGGTCCCTGCCTGGGTTTGGGCTAGCTCACTGAAACGTATTTACCTCCTGTACTCAGGTTTCTGTATACCTAATCTGTTGTAACAATGCATGTTTTTCCCATCCAGGATCTAGTCGCTTGAATCCAACTCTGCCTGATATCCAAATCTGAGTTTTTTATTCCTAAACACATGAGCCATTATATGGTTTGTTTTTTTTCCCCAGACTGTTTTGAGTTATGGTCCTGTCCCTTGCAAATGCTGCCCAGTGAAAAAATTTTCTGCCTAATTAAAAAATAATATTTGCTCTTTCTACCTCATCGGTGTGATATAAATAGCAGATAAATGAGTAGATTTTGATCACTAACCTTAGTTTCAGTTAGAGGCACCACTCTAGGAAATGAAACTACAGTGGAGAACAACACAAAGTTCTTATCCCAGAGGAGCAGACAAGTTGAGCAGACCAGGGACCACAGAAATAACTACAGCACCGCCTGCCTGGCCACAGTCCTAATAAAGTTATGAGACAAAATGAATTGGTTTCCCTAGAGAAGATAGAAGAGGTGCTACAACAGTGATGACATTTGGACTGGATATTGAAGGTTGATTAGAAGTTTTCAAGTAGAGCAATGACTCTCAGTGAATGGCATTCTCCCAGACGTATTTCTTCGTCCCATCTTGGGGTGTGGCAGGGATGCTGCAAAACATCCTAAACCTCACAAACAGCTCTCCCAACAAAGAATTATCCGGCTCCAATGTCATTAATCATGGGGTTGAGAAATTCTGAAATAGAGACATTAAAAGAAAATGTTGCAGAGCAACATGAACATAAAGCCAGGGATCGTGATTGTTCCAGAGTGATGAAAATATATTAATGCAGGGAAAATGGGTTGGAGGCAACCGACAATTGATCTTTGACAGTAAGAGCTTTGAACATCATCCTGTATGTGCAGGAAGCGAGCACACTTCTTTCAAGGTGGCAGTTAGAAAACAGCCATGTGGTGGTGGGCATACTGGTAGGGGAACAATTCTACAAGATGACCAGTTCCTCGGTCGTGACTTTGATTGTGCTCGGCTACTGAAAATTGGTAACGGTCCCTACCAGAGACGATCTTAGAGAGCTGTGAGGCTAGATCAATAGGTTATTCACTTTACTACTGAATTTTACCAAAATGATGATAGACCTATTGATGATACAGGAAACCACTGAGTTTGGTTTTTCTCTAAAAGTGTTTATTGGATTTTAAGCCAAGCAGAAGGCCTCCCTGCAAACAGCCTTTTCCACCTCCCCTGCGCCATTTATTCCCTCTCTTTGGACACTCTGCCAGTTCATCTTGGAATAATTAAATGTTTTTATAATGAATCAGATGCTGGTGACAGGAGCCAGATTGACGACTCTGGAGGAGGAAGCCTGAAGTACTCACGTTCCTCACACCAAGATGACAAGGAGAAGAGTTATATGTGCTGAAAGATTTATCGTCAAGCTGTCCATAGGCACCTCACTGGCCTCCAGAAAGTGGTTTAAAATTAGACACAATCTGGAAGCCTGTTAGAGCCAAGAAGGAGTGCGTCGTCATGTCGATGGTCTTTTCTCTTGTTACCTTTCGTGGAAGGTTTTTGTGGCTTGTATTCAAACAAGGTCTAAAATTACACTCAAAAGGCTGCACTTGGCCTTGTCCCACCTCTCTTCACAGCCATCTCCCAATTTTAACAGTCACTGGGTTTTAGAGTTTGAAGGGATTACAAAGATCACATAGCTCACCTGTTTCATTCTACAGACGAGGGAAGTGAAAGCCAGAATCAGATTTGTGACTTACCTAGGATTACCCAAGCTATCATAGAGTGAGCTGGAGAGAATTTCTACTTCTTTTTTCTCTTCTGAGTGCTGTCCCACTCTACTTATTCTTTTTTTCCAGCTTCATTGAGTATAATTGACATAAGATTGTGTGAGTATAAGGTATACAACATGATGATTTAATACACATGCTCATACATATTGTAGAATGATTACCACCGTAAGATTAGTTAATATATACTTTACTTGACATAATTACCACTTTTTGTTTTTGTTTTGGTGGTTGTAAGAACATTTAAGATCTACTCTCTTAGCAACTTTCAAGTACACAATACAGTATTATTAACTATAGTCACCATGCTGTACATTAAATCCCCAGAACTTATTCATTTAATAATGAAAGGTTTGTACTCTTTGACCAACATCTCATTTTCCCTGCCCTCCAACCCCTGGCAACCATCAGTTTCCTCTGTTTCTATGAGTTTGGCTTGTTTAGATTCCACAAGTAAGTGAAATCATATAGTATTTGTCTTTCTCTCTCTGACACATTTCACTTACCATAAATGCCCTCAAAGTCTTTTCATGTTGTTACAAATGGTGGGATTTCTTTGTTATGGCTAAATAGTATTACATTATGTATGTCTCTCTCTCTGTATCTCTCTCTCTCTATCTCTATCTCTTTCTCCCTCAGGTCTGTTTGGAAATAGTACAGTCATTATTAATAATAACAAGAATAATTTGCATGACATTGATATAACCTGGCAGCCAAGGAGAGGGGACTAGAATGTGCATTCATAAACAATGACAACTTCATTGTACCAGTTGGTGGGGGCAGTAGACACTGTTGAGTGAGCATGTGTATTGTACGGCCATTGCATTCAGAATAAATGAGCAAGTAGAGCAACAAATCTGTATCAAATTTTGTATGAAGCTTGGACATTCCTCCACAGAAACTATTCAGATAATTCAGCAGGCTGCAGCTATGGGCAACTGGTGATTGGCAGCTTCATCACAACAACATGCCTGCTCATCCATCACATCTTGTGCAGAGTTTTTGGTGAAACATCATATCATCAAGTGACTCAGCCCCCCTCTTACACTCCATATTTTGTGCTCTGCTACTTTTGGCTTTTCCCAAAAATAAAATCACCTTTGAAAGGGAAGAGATTTCAGACCATCAATGAGATTCAGAAAAATACAGTGAGGCAGCTGATGGCAATTGGGAGAACTTTGTGAAGTCCCAAGGTGCTTACTTTGAAGTGGACTGAGTACGTTGTTCTATGTACAATGTTTCTTATATCTTGTATCTTCTCCAATAAATGTCTCTATTCTTCATATTACACAGATGGATACTTTCTGGACAGACCTCTTGTGCATGCACACACATATATCACTACCTCATGATATCATTTTCTTAGGGTTTATTCACAGATCCAAGTTTTCTTAAGCGGGTGTTCCCTTAGCCAACCTGATTCCCACAACTATGAATGATAGTAAAACTATTATGGAGAAGCTCATCTGAACTTGACACCATGCTAGACTCTTCACCTGTATTAACCCTGAGTCTGTAACAATCTTGGAAAATAAAAATTACTATTACTGTTCTACAACTGAGATGAAAAAACTGAGTCTCACAAAGCTTAGGATGCCTGAACAGCATACAGCTAATTCAAAGTTCAAACATGTATAATTGTGTTATGCTGCATAGTCTACCCAGATCTGCTTCGAAAATGATCCCTCTATTTTTTCCACCATAACAACTTCCATGTCCCAGTGGCCCTTTTCTAGCAAATATCAAAGAATCAAGCTGATTGACAAAATTCACACTTTTTTAAAAAAGAGAGGAGACATTTCCCCCATTTCTGTTGTTTCTTTCTCTGTTAAATAGGCTAAATTTGCATTTTGCACATGGTCTTTCTCCCCTAGTTTGTTGAGTTTTGTTATCAGGAAGGGGTGTTAAATTTTGTTAAATACTTCTTTTCTGCATCTGGTGAGATGATCATGTGAATTTTCTCTTTTATTCTAGTAATTTGTGTATTAAGTTGATTGGTTTTCAAGCTATGTAGAACCAACCTTACATTGATGGGATTAATCCCACGTGGCTGTAACTGTAGTGTGTAAACCTTTTTATGCACTGCTCAATCTGGTTTCTAGTATTTTGTGGAGGATTTTTGCAACTATATTTATAAGGGATACTGGTCTCTCTTTTTTTTTGTGATGTCTTTGGTCCCATGGAATAAACTTTTCTTCTATTTTTTGGAAGCATTTGAGAAAGATTGGGGCTAATTCCCGTACAAGAGGAATTGGAGTGACCTATCAGCTCAGTTTGGAAAGAATAACTGGGTATAAGCAGCCTCCCTTCTCTTGCTTTTCCTTGTGAGTGGACTGCTTTCAGAAGGGACATGTTCTTTTCAACTTCCAGTGTCCTTGTAACAGGGTGCAGCCGAGAGGGGAGCCCCAAGCAGGGATTTGTAATACAATCCAAACAAGCTTGGAGATAATTGGCTCCACACCACAGGGCACACCTGCCCAGAATGCTGGCAGCTGTAGCCAATTGTGGGAGGAGCCAGAAATGGGGCTGCAGAAGATTTGCGCTGGGATTTAAACCCAGCGAGGCAGCCATTTGGGGTCTCTCTTTGGGACCACATCTCTCCTCTTGGGAGCATGTGCCTCTTCTTTTTTGGGACTGGGCATCTCTCTTTTGGGACCACACGTCTCTCTTTGAGACCACGCATCTGTTTAGGTCCACGCAGCTTTGGTGTCTTGGTTGAGACCATTCAGCTTGGGTGAGAGTCAGGACCACGAGGCTTTGGAAGTGTTCCCTTTTGCCACATGGAGGGTGCTGGGAGGACTGTGTGCATTTGTGGGGAACAATAGTTTGTGTTATTTCGAATGAATAATAAATTCCTTTCCTTTTCAATGAATCTCGGGCATTGAGAGATATCTTTCCTTTGGCGGCTGACCTAATGAACCTGGGGGGTTCCTTCCGGGGAATAGTGTATTGCCCTTTGAGGCCCCCTTGTTGCTCTGTAACACCCGAGTTTCAATAAGGAGAGGCCTGTCTGGGCCTAACATCACGTTAGTGCCACTGTCACTGGTGTGTGTTTGTCTAACCCTGGAGTCAGCAGTAGAAAGACCACTCCCTTGCAGCACAAACCATGTCCTTATCTCCTTTATAACCAAGTTCATGCTTTGAACTCCACCTTAAATCCAAGATCTCCTCTGGGAAGAAAGATTTTATACATCGTTCAGGTCTCCTTGGACTTTGAGAATATTGAAAACAGAAGTTTCTGATTATGCCTCCCTGGAAGGGGAGTAGAAATAATCAGACACAGGCATTAACAGAAAGAATATGGGATTTGGAACTTCAATACTTGAATCGAGATACAAAATAAAATATGCCACATAGTGTTTTGCACGTACACACGTTTTTAACCTCTTCACTCTCCCGTGGGCTAGCTGTTTAAAATTCCATCCTGCTAAGCCCCTGGTTGCGTCTCTGAAAACGGGAACCAAGTGACACAGTTTTAAGCCCCACACGTTGTCTAAAGCAGGCGCTGGAGCGCACTCTCACAGGCTCGGGAGGCTGATTTCGCACACCGCTTCCCATCTCCACTTCTGACTGGTAAGCCGAAATCCGTGCTGGTGGGAGTGATTTCCCTAGGACACCAGGGAATGTCATGCAAAGGCTTTTTTTCCACCCGGGGAACCAGTTGCTAAAGACTTCCCAGTGCGCCTAATCCAACCTTGTTTCTCACTAGCATATCCAGTAGTCCCCCGCACTTATACCCAGGGTTTCACTTTCCAACATTTCAGTTACCCACAGTCATCTGGGGTCTGAAAATATTCAATAAAAAAATTCTAGAAATAAACAACACAGTAAGTTTCAAATGGAAGCACGATGAAATCTCACGTGACCTGAGACGTGACTTGCTAGACTCAGCGTCTCCACCCTGTAGCCACTCCCTGCCCCTTAAATAACCCCGATCTGGGTTATCGGATTCGGCGCAGAGGTACGGCAGTGCTTGTGGTCAAGTCACCCTTATTGCACTCCCCAGTGTCTCCAGAGCCCGAGAGTAGTGATGCCTGTCAGTGTAGCTATGCCACCGAGAAGCCGGAACGCGCTTCCCGTAAGAGAACAGGTGGGAATTCTCAACTTAATAAGGAAAGGAAAACATCCTATGCTGAGGTAAGATCTATGATAAGAGCAAACCTATTCCTGAAAGTGTGAAGGAAAATAATTTCATGCATGTTTCGCTGTCACACCTCAAACTGCACAATCTATGACCACAGTATGTGACAAGCGCTTCGTTAAGATGGAAAGAGGCATTGGATTTGTAGGTGGAAGACATGACGTAAAAGGGATACCACTGGTCCTCAGACAGTGTTGTTCCATTCAACATCGTTCTGTTATACCATCAGTGAGGGAACAAAAATCAATTCCTGGCCTGGGCCCACCGTCTGTGTGGAGTATGCAGGTTCTCCATGCCCACGTGGGTTTTCTCCAGGGACTCCGGTTCCCTGCCACGTCCCAAAGATGCACGCGGGAGGTGAACTGCCATGGCTCAGTTGTCCCGGTCTGAGTGAGTGTGACCGTGTGTGCGTGGCCCTGCGATGGAAGGGCACCCGGTCCAGGGTGGGTTCTGCCTGGTGCTCTGAGCTGCCGGGAGAGGCTCCAGACACTCATGAATCCCAACTGGAATAAGTGGACTGGGAAATAATTATATTCCTTGTTTTTATCCAGCTTTCTTAAATGGGTGACTCGTTCACATTTATTTCAATGTTTAATATTAGAAGTGTTTGGGGTCTTTATTTAGAAGTTTAGTGATGTTCCTGTGAGCAGAAATATGCTCTGGGAACTTAACTCTTATTTATATCCATGAGTCAGTGGCAAAATTGGTTTCATTACATGTAGTTACACTTAAGTCGTGGTTTCCTAGAAGATGGCGGTGATGTTGAGTGAGGACTTAGTAGGTATATCTGTGTGTATAGGGTTTGGTATTATCTGCAGTTTCAGGCGTCCACTGGGGGATCTTGGGACAGGGAGGAAATACGGTACATAAAAGCTGATACTGCCCCTCTGTCCTCAGCTGAAACCTCACTGTGTCGAATTTATATCTTGTGAAAAGACAGGCGAAGGCAAGAAAAATGCAACTCCACTTAGTTTCCTAAGAAACGCAGTTTCTGTGATTTAAGATCCCCTCACTCCATTTATCTCTTGCCATCTGCAGCTTAGAGAACTTAGTCATCCACGTGAATAGATGTCTTCCAGTTTCTTTGTGGTCCCTTCCCAACCAATTCATCTCCCGGGCTACTCTTGTAAGGATAACAAACCAATAATTAGTATGGCAATTAACAGTTTACAAATTGCTGCCAAAGCTCTATTTCATTTTATCTGCACAACTCTACTATCAGTGCGGCTTTATCATCTACATTTTACACTGAGGAAGCTGAGTTTCAAGAGCAAATAAAACCCCCTGTGCCTTTGAACTACTACTCTCTTTCACAACCTTGAGGTAATCAATCAATTGTACCCTTTATCTTTATACTTAATCGTTTCCTTTTGAGGATCTTTTCCCCTTGTACTATAAACATGCTCAGGTCTCAGGTACTCTTTAAGAAATAATCTGACCTACGGTTACTCTCTATTAATCACCCAGTCTGTGTCTCTCCTTATCGGTCTATTTCTAGGAAGACCAGTGCACGCTGGCTGCATTCATGTGCCCCTCCTCTCTTCTCCCATTCACTCTCCAACTACTCTTCTAAAGGAAGACAGGGTAGAGATTGCATAAAATCATACAGTCTCAAGCGAGACAGATCTGCATTGAATCTGAGCTCTGTAACTGATCAGCTTTGTGACCTTGAATCAAAAACTCTTCTGTAACCCTTAGCTCTGGCCTATCAGTGGAATTATGGTACCTATTTATTCACTCTCCTTGGCTGCTAGGTTATATCAATGTTGCACAAACCATTCTCATTATATTAACAATGGCACTCTTCCTGGACAGACCTTGTATAAACACACACATCTATATTTGTGTGCATATATATGTTTCTCATGTGTGTATTCATTTCACATTACTAAGTGACTATATAAGAAAAATACTTTGGAACAGGATAATAAGAGATGTAGCTGTCAATCACACAATTATAAAACCGAAGGGAACTTAGGTCCAATGCCTTTATTTCACAGATGAGAAAATTGAAACTCAGTGAAGGGAACTGACTGACCTGTGACTACTCAGTGAAATAGGACCGGAATTGAGACAAGAACTCTGGTCAGCTGACACACGGCCTGTGTGCTATTCCTTTTCTAACCCTCAATACTGAAGCACAAGATTCAGCTCTGACTTTCTCTGAAATGTTTCTCACTCCATTGCTTAAGACTCTGAAATGATTTATTTTCTCTAGGTACTTTTCGGTCGACCCCTAATCTCCATCACTCTTGCCAGTGTTCACATGAAATTTTAAAATCCCATTCTCTTGGGAATGAGGAAGATGTGCTATCCAAGTGCCCAAGTTAGAGGGGGTCTCTTCAATGAGTGTGACCCTAATAAAATTTATAACGTGACCAGGGTCTGCAATTGTGGTGACAACTAAAGAATTACCGCAATAAATATTTGACGTGGTTTTGAAAGCAATACAAAAACATTTCATTTTTTTGCCTGCAGCTTCCTCTGGGAAGTAGGAAAGTAAAAGGACATTGGAGGGCAAGACTATGGTGCCATAATTCTTTCTGGGGGCGACGAGGGTTGTCCTGCACTGGATAGATTTCTCTTCAGATACAAAGAGGTATCATACTGGGCTATGAGTCACTGTTCTACACATCAGTGATTTTAGGATACTTGGGATACTATTTTGTGAAATGAGTTATGAGGTTTTGATAATGAACAATTTCCTGAACTTTGTCATCACAATTTTAATAAATAATCTTTTCTGTGATGCATCGATTCTTGACATTTGGTTTGTTTGCCTTTTCCAGCACTTTAGGATTTCTATTTCTGATCCCAAAATGCAAGGATATAAGAGTGTGAAGGAGGCTTAAAGCTTATGCCCATTCACCTCAGTCAGTTGACTGGATACTCTTTAATATCCCTATTGAGAAGTCACCAGTCAGAGTTCATGTGGATTTTTCCATTGGCTAGCAGCTCACTAACTCATAGAATAAACCCAGTTACTTCATGGTAGTGATGACTATGAAAACTGTCTACTTATCTGAGCTGTACCTTCTATAATGTTTGATGATCCTATTTCTTTCCTTTAGAGCCATGTAGGTTTAAATCAAAGTCTCCCTTCCTTTGACAAATCTAATGTATTTGAAGACAATATTCACTTCTAACTGTTCACAGACAGACCCCACTGGAGACTTCCACAGCTTCCACTATGTCCCAAAGGGGGACAGCACTGAACACTGGCTGACAGAGGGTAGATGCCCATTGTCTTGGTTTAGATTGCCCTAGAACCAGATCTTGAGATTCAAGTTCAAGTAGTTTATTAGAGAGGTGACCCTAAAAAAAAAACTGTAAGGGGTTAAGGAAGTGAAACTAGGTTTCACTTCCACTGAAAACCACTGAAAAATGACTTATCAAGCAAGTTAGCACTAAAGCCAGCTGGCGCCCCTGTGGAACACACGCCTCAAGATTAGCCATGAAAAGAGGGAGCTGGGATTTTTATCCACCCCTGCTATCAGTCACTGCTTGAAAAATGCTTGAGGGTTGCTTTTGAGAAATACTAATTCTCCACTGCTTCCAACCTACTGCTGAATATGTTGGCTCCAACAGCCAGAGAAAACCCTCAAGCAAAGGGGGATATAGGTGCTGTCAGTTGGAAGGCAGCCAGTTTCAGTGAAAACAATATGGGCAAAGGAGATATGGATGGACATTGACAGTTTCTGCTACTCCCATTCAACGTTAGCCTGAAGAGTGGCAACATCCAACAGCGAAAACACTGCAAGCTGATCATGGGCCGTCATATAGGAAATGTCTGTCTCCCCTTGGCCCTGCTCAGCAGACAGAAGACATAGAAACAGAGGGCATAGATGGTGTAAAAACTAGACCATGTTCTCCATCTGCCTCTTCTAACTCCAAATCAACACAGCAGGAATCTAAAAACTATGGCCAGTGGGCCGAATCCTACTGGTTTCCATTTGGCCCATGAGTGTGGTTAGAAGAAAAAAAATGTTTTAAGAATCTAATTCAAGACATCTGAAAATTATATAAAATCAAAATCTCAGTGGATATAAATGTTACTGGAATACAGCCACACTCATTCATTTATGTATTGTCTATGGCTGCTTTCACACCATGACGGCAGAGTTGAGTAGTTGCAATGGAGAACATATGGCTTACAAAGCCTAAAATGTTTATACTTTGTCTCTTTACAAACAAGCTTTTCTGGCCTCTGCACCAGTGCCTTGGGTAGGTCTAGACTGTACTGGCAAAATGAGAAGACAAAAATCTAAAAGAGAGTTTGAGGTTAACACTGAAGCAACTGGGAGTAAGAATTGAATATGGCTGTGGTGGGAGGAGAGTAGGAGGCTAAATGCGGACAACTAATTGAACAACAATAAAATAATTTTCAAAAAAGAATTGAATATAATAGCTAGAGTGCTCTAATATCTAAAACTGGCTCAGAAGTAAAGGAATAAGCCCAAGATGTTTTTACTGAGACTTCTGTATAGTTGGGGCAGTTGTTGGCAGAATTAAAAGTATTTCATGTTTACACTCAAAAGAGTATCTGTTCATATACTTGCATATTGTTATATGAGGTCTGTCCAGAAAGAGTGCAGCCATTGTTAATATAAAGAGAACTGTTTGTGCAACATTAATGTAACCTGGCAACCAAGGCAAGTGGACTCTGGAATGCACATGCGTGTACAATGATGACTTTATTGTACTAGTCAGTGGGAGCGGGAGACACTATTGAGTGAGCATGTATACTGTGTGGCTGTCACATTCAAAATGACTGAACGAGCAGAGCAACTAACCCATGTCAAATTTTGCATTAAGCTTGAACATTCATCCACGGAAACTATTTGGATGATCCAGAAGGCCGCAGCTATGGGCAACTGGTGACTGACAACTTAATCACAACAACACACTCGCTCATACATCACATCTCATGAAGAGTTTTTTGGCAAAACATCAAATCACCCAGGTGTCTCATCCCCCCTACAGGCCACATTTGGTGCCCTGCAACTTCTGGCTTTTCTGAAAGCTAAAATCACCTTTGAAAGGGAAGAGATTTCAGACCAAGGATGAGATTCAGGAAAATACAACGGGGCAGCTGATGGCTATTGGGAGAACTGTGTGAAGGTCCCAAGGTGCCTATTTAATTGAACGGGACTGAGGCATCATTGTCCTATGTATAATGTTTCCTGTATCTTGTATCTTCTTTAATAAATGTCTCTATTTTTCATATTACATGGCTGGGTACCTTTTGGAAGGACCTTGTATATATTTAAATTTTTTTTGATGTCTCCTTCCATTTCAAATGAAGCACCTTGATCTTATAAGCCAGTCTTCAAAGCTGGCTCCTGTCTACACCTTTGCCCAGATCACCTTCCACCCTCTCCTTTGCTCTCTAGGATTCATTGTCCCCTTGTCTCCACTGTGCTTG
This sequence comes from Phyllostomus hastatus, assembly GCF_019186645.2. NCBI lineage: Eukaryota > Metazoa > Chordata > Mammalia > Chiroptera > Phyllostomidae > Phyllostomus > Phyllostomus hastatus. Next base: position 63,840,510 of record NW_025333857.1, on the reverse strand, counting down.
CTCTTCCTCAAACACACCAAGTTCTCCGAGCTCTGTCCTTTTTTTTTTTTTCTTGTTCCTGACATCCTTCTCCCACAGTTCTTTGGCAGGCTTATTTATTCTTGTTTCAGTTCCCAGCCTAGTTGTCACCCTTTAGGGAAGACATCTAAACATGCTTTTCTTCACAATACTATTTGTTTTCTTCAGAGCCTTGATCTTTATCTAAGGTTACATGCATATTTATTTCATTGCTTCTTCACTACATGTATATAATAGACTGTGAACTTCAGGAGAATAGAGGTTTTATCTCTTGTTCATCACTGTATTCTTGGCACCGTAAAAAACTGCATATTGTTCTTCTCTCAGTTTTGCTGTAAACCTAAAACTGCTCTAAAAAATAAATACTCTTAAAAATGTAAAAAGATAATTGACCATTTAAAGCAGATACAATAAGGCATTTTGGGGCTTATAATTAGGAGTAAAATGTCTGAGGAAACTACAACAAAGATGAAGAAAGAGACATGAAAGCATACTATGGTAAGATTCTTATACTGCACATGAACTGGTGTGTCATTTGAAGGTAGATTGTAATAAGTTACAGTATAAACCCTAAAATAACCATTAAAATAACAGCAAAGAGCCTTATCTAATAAGCCAATAAAAGAGATAAGACAAAATCATGGAAAATGCTCAATGAGCCAAAGGGAAATCAACAGAGGAAAGCGGGGTTAAAGAATAGTTGGGACAAGTATTAAGAAAATACCAGCCCTGGCTGGCGTAGCTCAGTGGATTGAGTGCGGGCTGGGAACCAAAGTGTCCCAGGTTCGATTCCCAGCCAGGATACATTCCTGGGTTGCAGGCCATAACCCCCAGCAACCGCACACTGAAGTCTCTCTCTCTCTCTCTCTATCTCCCTACCTTCCCTCTCTAAAAATAAATAAATAAAATTTTAAAAAAAAACCCACCACATTTCCTTTAAAAAAAAAGAAAAGAAAACACCAAGTAGTAGCTTTAAACCAAATCACATTATTAATTACATTAAATATAAGTTATTTCAATATTCCATTTAAAAGGTAAAGATTCTCAGAATAGTTGAAATAATAAGACCCAACTATATACAGCAGGTTCTTGACTAATTTTGTTTTATTCAACATTGTTTCCTTATAAAGCTGATGAGATACCTTAGGAACTTAATTCTCGCTTCTATCAATTAGCCTCCGATAAAATTGGTTTCATTGCACATCATTTCACTTAACGTTGTAGAACCTCTCAACAACATTAAGTGGGAATTTACTGTACTATCTGCAAGGAATAAGATTTAACTATAAAAAGACACAAGTTACAAGTAAAAGGATGAGGATAGACATACCCCGCTAATCAAACAAAAGCTGGAGTGGCTTTATTTATATCACACAAAGCATCAAGAGAGACAACTGACCATCAAGAAAGGAGGTAAAAGTACTCATTCCTTTGTATAAGTTTGAAATAAAAGCATTACAAATAAAAAGTGGTTGTATATATTAGGTACTCATTAAATCCTTGTAGAATAAATGAATGAACAAATGAATGAATGAATGGCTTTTAAGAAGTCAGAGAGAATAGAAAATCATAGAACATTTAAAGATATCATTATGGTACAGTTGGGTTGGCCTTACAGACCTGGGCATGAATCTTAGCTCTGCTGTTTAAATTAATATTTAATGACAGAAGGCAAATGTCTTCATCTCTTTGAACCCATTTCCTTATTTCTGAGTTGAGATAACAGTACCTACTTATATGAAAAGTTGTAAAAATCGACTGGATTTTAATGCTTGCAAAGTCCTAGGTAGAGTAAGTCTTCACTTAACATTGTCAATAGGTTCTTGGAACTGCTGAAAAATAATGTTAAAAGAAACCAGTGTTACCACAGGCTAATTGATATAATCAGGCATTAAGTTCCTGTGGCATCGCATCAACATTCTAACAAGCAACATCGAACAAAGTGACATTATTCAAGGACCTGCTGTACACAGTAGGGCTAAGTACAGGGTAGCAGTTTCTACCTCTGTCATTATCATTAATTTTAGGCTGAGGCTGAGAAAGGTTTTCTACAGTTTCTAAGGTTTCTAACCCTGGCTCAAATCCTATTGCTACAAAGGCACAGAGGCCCAGGAGCAGAAGGAGCTTAATCCCAGCCTCACTGCAACCTCAGCTGCAGAGCCAGGACAGGATGCAGATCAACCGTGTCCAAGTTCTGTGCAATTTTTACTTTACCAGCCTATCTCTGTCTTAACACCGGGCATTGACGGTGGGTGTTCTCCAGAGATCTGGGAAGTCAAATGCAATGTCATGGGTGAAAAATCCCTTTGCTAACCAAATAATATAATGTGTGTATGAAACATTTTTGCAGCAAACCCAGCACTGGTGTCTCGCATTCCCAGAGCAGCCTGCAGCCCAAGCAGAGCTGAGCCGTGCTGAGTGATCATATCATACTCTGATTTTTCTAGCACTTATTTAATATTCCCGTTCAAAGCCCTTATCCTAAGACTTTAGTGCTCACTCTAAACAAAGTAGAATGATGACTAAGTCATCTTGGCCCTGCTCCCTTCCCCCTTAAATATGTCATGAGAATGAATCTTCTAATGTCTCTGGAACAAACCAAGTTCTGCAGACAGAAGCTCTCTGTGATAGCAAGGAAGGAGAAGGGTTGAATCAACAAACATGGGTATAAATGACCCATGGACATATGGACCGCAGGGTGGGGATTGACTGTGGGGGGGGGGGTAGGCAGGGCAGGAGAGAGCAACGGGGTAAAACTGGGACAACTGTAATAGAATAACAATTCTAAAAAAGGAAAAAAAAAGTGAGGATTACTCTGCACTAAATAATAATTGGCTTAGAGTTAAGATTTGACTATACTTCTGTGTGGCAGTGAATTAGCTCAAGAATTCAGGGGAAAATATCATAGACCAACGCCATGTGTTAGAAGAAGCACTGGGACACTGGATTGGGAATTCAGAGACCTGGGTTTTAGTGTTGACTCCGTCAAAAGATCTCTGAGTGACTTGGGGGACTTCCTGAAACCACTCTGGAAGTCAATAAGAGGAGGAGGTTGGAATAGATTGTCTCCTTCCCTTCCTAGTCTGTCTTGCTGGGATCATTCACCAGATATGAAAGGAGAGAAGAGAGACAAGCAGGCATACAAGGCTAAGGGGCAGATGCAAAAAGGAGTGAAGAGGGGGAGCAGAAAACCAAACTAGAAGGAAGATGGGGTGAAATGAAGACTAAGTCAGGAGGGGGAGGCTGGATGGAACTTGCAGATCACTCTTAGAGATGCAGTGCACTAGAGGCTTAGGAACCAGGCAGCTGAGAAGATGGGCTCGCACGCTTGAAGAGTCTCCATGAGAAATTGTGTTAATGAAATTTGCACACAGTTTGCCCCTTCCTCATACCTTCTGCCGCCTGGTGGAGTATCATCCAGACTGGAGTGTTTCTGATCTCATCTTATTTTCTTCTGAGAAAGAGACAAGGGCACTAAGACCATCTGTTCTGGTACTCCCGTCTGGATTATTCTCCAGCAATGGGCTTGCTGAGCTCTGTCCTCACAATTTCTCTCCTCTTGCAAAAAAAAAAACAACAAAAAAAAAAAAACAACAAACAAAACCTGTAAATCCAGTCTCACATGCACTAGCCTCTTGTCCCCTGTCAAAAGCACCGCCTTCACCCTACCACCAAGCACACAGCTGGCAACAGTGCTGTTTCCATGGTGATAATGAATGGCAACAGGCAGTAATCAAAAAGGGTCACTGGAGTCATAAGTCATTACAGATTGCATTTAAAGGGATACAGCCGTCTTTACAATGATAAATGATTTCTTTATAGCCTCTGCCTGCTTCAGTCTCCCAGAGAAGAAAGGTTTACTAGCCATTTGTTTTGCATGTTTACAATTTTTGTATGTCTTGCCACTTGGAGAGTGGAATCAGATTGGCCTATATTTCCATCAAGATTTCCTAAGCACAGTTGATAGCCTCCCGCACACTAAGGTTTAGGGCGCTTAGAGAGGCGACTCAGCCAAAAGTCAAGTCCTTCCCTCATCCCAGGAAGCACGTAAAATTACCGTGGCAGATTCATCTATCAGGTTCTTCACGGCATTGGAGTTCCAAGTGTCATAATGAAAGTCAAATAGTTCTAGGAATTTGACATCTGCTGACATTTGAACTACATTTCAGAATAAGAATGATGGGAACCTATGTTGAATTTGGGCTCAGAATGCATGGGGTTTGAATGGCAGGCATGGCCCCAAAAGGGTGACCTTGGGCAAGGCCCATAAAATTTTGAGCATCAGTGTGTTCATCTTTAAATTAGAGATGATAATGAAGTTATCATCTTAGCTTGGAAGGTTGTGGTGTGGGTCAAATGGAACAATAGATTAGGAAACCGTATATAAACCACACAGTGCTTTCTTAAATGTAAGATACTTCTTAAACATTATTTTAAAATGCCGAGTTTAGAAGTGACTGTAATACTTATATAGTAAAAAATTATTTTTCCTGCTTTAGACAAGACTGGGTAGGGACAGGGTACTTTACTGTGTGACTTTGAGGACATCGCTTGTCTTTTCTGAATGAGTTGTTCCCCATTCTGTAAAATGGGGATGTTAATTTCTGCCCTGCCTGATGGATGGCTAGGTTACAGATAACTTCAGATTAAATAACACATATATAGGTGTTCCACACACAAACTGTTCAGTATTACCTGAATGTAAGCCACATCATTTAGCAAGCATCTTGTAAAAAGAGGATTGGATTGGTAATCACATTCAACATTTCTTTTCTTTCTACAAACCTTCCATTTCTGACCTAAAGTAGTGTCTCATTAAAGTCCAATTCTCCATGATGTTGAAAATAAATTCCTCATTTCATCCTTTAATTTATACTTGTGTCTTTACTGTTTCTTCTCAGTCTCCAGAACAAAATATTCTGTAGTAGTTACTGACAACTTGAGACCGAATGCACATGTTAATATGAAACAGACATTCATTTGATCTGAGGAGCAAGGGGATTGGTCCTCAAATGGTTTTTACATACCAGATATTCCTCATAGCTAAGCATACGATTATTTTTGAGGTCTCTTAGTGAACTAAGATGTGGACTAAATTGCATGCTATTAATATTTCTCTCTGACCATTGGTCTGTTTTTTAATTAGGCAACAGCCAAGGCAGGGTGCAATTTAGATACACAATGATCCATCTTCTGCGTTAAGAGATATTAATAATAATATCTGTGATTAATTATGCATGTCACCTAACAGACGTCCTAATTCAAGTACAAATCAGCCATAGCAACCTGAGAAATTCAGCTCTGCTTATTCACATATTTGGAAATGTGTGGCTGTGGCTTCTTAGTATCTTTACTGCATAAATCTTATCATTAAATTCACCTTTCAAATTATCTCATATTCAGTGGCTATTGTAAAAAAAATACCTTCCACTGCCTTGCATCTGGAACTTTAGAAAATTATATTTTATCTGAAAATAGCGTCACTAAAGGTTTTAATCACATAAATTCTTATATTATTATAGAAACTTAATTTGGATTCTTTTATTTCATCAAACACATCAGGTTAAAGATGATATAGTTCTTGAACCACTGTCATAATTGTTAGTATTATCATCATTGTTATTGTTGAATTTCTGTTACTGGGACTGATTTGATCTTATATTTTAATGCTGTAAATTTGCTGTTCCATTATACAAGAAATGGTCTTATATAATTTTGCATTTAGTTATAGCAGATCTCTGTTCCTGCTTCTGGGAAGGGTGGTTACCACATGTGCTTTCTTAACAGAAAAGAAAAGTGGAGATGGCCTAGAGAACCTGCAACCATCCTCTTTCACCCAAGCCGACCCCCTCCCGTGGGCATTGCCCCACTCTCCTGCTGAAGGCCAACCTGTGCCCACCGTCTGGTGCAGCCCAGCTCCTTTATCTTTCATGCCCATTTCCAACTTTGGGGAAAATCACATGACAGAAGGCACACTCGGTCTTGAACTTCTCCTCTTGACTTGCAATCCATCCTGCTTTCTTCTGGCTGACATCTATTGACTAGAAACAGCAACTTGGCACGTCGTTTTTCTGTTTTCAGCCTTGCTCTAATTACTGCAGTTACAATGCAATCTTCTCGATCTTGGCACTATTAATATTTTCGGTCTCATAATTCTATGTTGTGGGCGGTTGTCCTGTGCACTGAGGAATGTCAAGCAGCATCCTTGGCTTGACCCATTAAATGCCAGTAGCATCCCTCCTTCCAGCTGTGACAACCAAAACTGTCCCCTGGGGGCCAAAATCACCCTGACTTGAGAACCACTGGCATAAAGGGAGGTCTGAACCATAATATCAACATCCTCAATCCTAATATTGAGACAAACAATAAAACCCTGTTTAGTAGATTATATAGGACAGTCAAATGCTGGTTAGAATTTGAGCTATTTCAAAAAGATAGCTTGACTGGAAAATGAATTAAAGTGGAGAAAGATCAGAGACCAATTAAGAAAAAAATGCAACCAGCCAGGATCAAACTAATTAGAACAATAAAAGTTGTTGGGCTCAGTGAATAATCATATGGGGTTAGAGAGGCGAAAAGAAATGAGGTGACCTAAAGCTTTTGACTTGGAGGACAGGAATAATTGTGATTCTGTAATCAACCCTGGATTTATAATTATCTTGCTTTATTAAAATAACCAGGTAACATCGCATCTCATTTGCTATGCAGTGAGCACCTGGAGGACCTGGTGTGTGTCCTACTTACCTTTGAACCCTTGCATCTATTCAATACCTAGAATTAAATAATACTAGTAGTTGTCTTTTATGGAAAGCTAAGCAATGTACTAGCACCTATATTAGGTACATCTCCTATCATTTATATGGCAATCTTTGAAAGGTCAAGATTTATCCCCATTTTGTATCTGATAAAAATGAGAAGTTGAAAAGTGAGGAAACTTATCCAAAGTGACATAACAGTTTAGTGGCAGAACCAGGCCTAAAGTCTCAATCTGTCCAGTTCACTCCTTCCTTTCTCTCTTTCTCTCTCTCTCAAATTGATTTTAGAAAGAGAGAGAGAGGAAGGGAAAGAGAGAGAGAAAACATCAATTTTTGTTATTTTACTTATTTATGCTTTCGTTGGTTGATTACTGTATGTCTCCTGACCAGGGATCAAACCCACCACCTTGTATCAAGATAACACTCTAACCAACTGAGCTACCTACCAGGGCCTTCACCCTCTCTTAATTAAAAGCTTGCCCTGGTTTCATTTGTCTCCTCACCCCTCAGCTAGATGACACCTCTTTCCCCTTTACTGACTTTGTCAGAGTTTGGGGCTCTCTTCTCCTTTTCCTCCTTCTCTCCCCTCCTCCCCATCCTCCCTCTTTTACTCCTACTCCTTCCCCTCCCCTCCTCCTCTTCCTCCTCCTTCTCTTCCTCCTTCACACCCTCTTGACTTAAGAATTTCTATCTTCTGCACAGAAGGGTGATTTTCCCCTCTCTGAAGCACAGAGCAACAGCTCAGCAACTGCCCTAAAGGCATTGGAAAATTGGACGGTTTTTACAAGGCCGGAATGTTTGGGCTGAATATCAATGAATCTAAAACATGATCGATTAATGTACCTTTCACCACCACATGTGAGTTAAATGATTAGGAGCAAAATTGCTCAGAGCAAAACTGGGATATTTGAGCAGAGCGAGAATGTTAGAAAAAAAAATGGCTGCAGTTGGTGTTTTGCAACAGTGAGTCTGGTTGGTTTTCCGCTTCTGCAGCTGAATGCTCAGCACCTGTATCTGTGCAGGAGTTTTCCAGGGAAGGGGGGATTGCGTGAGCACTGAGAACGCTTTGTCATCTTTGTGTTTCATCCAGAACAGTAAGTAAACATGATGAAGTCTGCACTGTGAAGATCCCCCTGGAGGAGAAGGGGGTGGGGCTGAGCTAGCCAGCTTAAAGCTAAAGCTGGTGAATTCACCTCACAAAATTGTAGACTCAAAAGTCAAGGGTTAGGTGGCCAAGGGGTCTCTGGAGGTCATGGCTTTCACTCACTCGGTAGTGCCATGCATCTCCATCATGGGTACTTTTCTGACTGTGAATTAATAAGTCTCTGAGTAAAATGTTTGACAGATATTAGGTGTTCATTAAGTGTTTTGTCTCTACCTCCACTTAAGACATATATTTTTATTTTACTGAAGTGTAAAGTACATGCCGAAAAGTACAAGGCTCGTAAGTGTGCGGCTCAGTAAGTGTTCAGAAATTGAGCTCAGTAAAATGTTCAGGAAATGTCCACAATGCTCTGATCAAGTAACGGAATGCCACCAGTCCCCCTGAGGTAGCCTCATGCCCACCCCACACACTGTTGCCCCAAGATTGAGCCCTCTTCTCCGTTCTAACGTTATACACAGGAGTTGCCTGCTTTGGAATTTTACATAAATGGAATTATACAGCATATACTCTTACTTATGTCTGGCTTCTTTGGCTCACAATTACACTTATGAGAATCCTCCATCTTGTTGAGCATAGCTGTCTCTTCATCCTTGCTGTTGCAGGCGTGTTCTATTTTGAATGTGGCGGTATTTATTCTAATGGATGGATATTTAGTTTCTTTCTATGCTCAGGTGATCACAGACAACTGCCTCATACACATGGCAAACGTGTATACGTTTTTGGTAGAGTATATATCTGGAAGTAAAATTGGGTCATACTATTGGCATCTGTGCAACTTCAGTATAGTCTATCAAAGAGGTCTCAAAGTGTTTGTGCCGATGACACATGTCCATCAGCAGAACCTAGAGCCCCATTTGCTTTTTACTTCTGTCTGCCTTGATATCATCAGTCCTTTACATGTTAGCCATTTGGGTGAATGCCTAGTGGTATTGCATTTTGCTTTTAATTTTGATTTTCTTGATGAAGAGTGGTGTTGCGCATATTTTCAGATAATCATGACCTTTTTTATTTTCCTTCATGAGTTCCCTAACACTATTTTATTAGCACCCAGTTCTTAAAATGGACAGCTGAGACTCATTATGCATGAACTCTGTGATGCTCTCTTCATGAACATGTGCAGAATGGTGAAAACTTTTATTCCAATGTGCACACTCCCTACCCAAGATCAAACAAAGTGATGCTCTGCCTTCTTCCTGCAGCTCTCACGCTATAAACAAGTGTCCTCCTTTTTGCGGTAGATTTGGTGCCGTGCTTGTCGTATTTCTGTGCTTTTGTTGGTGATTTCACTCGTTAAAACGGTGCCTAAGCATAGTGCAGAAATGCTGTCCAGTCCTTCTAAGCTCAAGAAGACTCTACTATGTCTTACAGAGAAAATAAGTGAGTTAGATAAGCTTCTGTCAGGTATGAGTTATAGTGCTATTGGCCATAAGTTTAATATTAATGAATCAACACTATATATGAAATCAGGTGTCTTTAGAAGAAGCACACATAAAACGAGTTGACATATTGATTGGTTGATGAAAATGTTGTGATCAGAGCCTCAGTTTGCAGTAATTTTATAGAACATAACCACTGTCAATAATGAGAATGGACTGTACTTGACAGATAATTCCTCTTAGCAATCATGTGGGCTTGTTAGGATGGGCATTAGGTCCCTGTTTGACCGATGAGAGAAGTAAGGAAGGAAGAGGCACCTATCTTTCCCAATACTGCACAACTAGCTCATTGAAATTCCAGCTGCACACCCAGGCACCTGGACTCCCTGCCATGATTTTCTTCAGCGCGTTGACCTTCGTGGCCATCTCTCTTCAGCTGTATTCTGTGGACTCCACAACAGACATCTCCAGATCGGATGAACATTTGAACCAATTTCCTTATCAGTTTGTAGGCTGAATACAAAGGTTCTCTTAGTAACTTCTCTCTAAAATAATGGGCTGCAGCTCCCGTGGTTTGTAACTGATTACATTAAGTAACAGCAAAACAAGCTAAGGCTGGGCTCTAAGGTGAGATCTAGCACAAACTCTGCCACTTACAAGCCACACAGCCTTAAATGACTCAAGCCCTCTGAGCCTGTTTGCTCAGCCATATGAGGAGGGGAACCCAAAAAGCGGAAATTTATTTATAAAAATTGTGCACTTATTCTTACATGTTTAAACTTCAGTCACCTTCAAAGTGCTCTCCATTTGATGCAATACACCTATCAAGACCTTTTTTCCCTGGCTCAAAACAGTTTTTGAACTAGTCTGCTTTGATGCCTTTTAGTGCTCCTGCCATTTGTTAGTTTGTTTCACCTCTTCCACATGAACAAAACATTTTCCTTTGAGGACTTTTTCTATCCAGGGAAACAAACAAATGAAAAAGTTACCCTGGCCAAATAAGGAGGGTGAGGCATGGGGTGAATAAGGAGGGTAAATAAGGAGGGTGGGACCTGGGAATCATGCTGTTTTGGTCAAAAACTGCTGAACACTCAGTGTGGTGTCGGCAGGTACACTCGTGTATCTCTCATCATGAAAATGGGCAAATGCATTGACAGAGTCTTCAAAACAATGCCAGCAGGTGCACTGATACAGATGGGTTTCTAGAACACTCACGTAGCAGGGGAAGCCTGTAGGACAAGGGCCCCACCCCCCGGAAGATAATTCTGTTTTGGGCTCCCTCCCTTGTAAAATAGGGATGGTAGTCCCTGCCTACCTTTCCTCAGAAAATCGCTCAGTTTCTCAAATTCAATGGGCCAGGCACTGTACTAAATACATGGAGAGATACAAAAAAATAAGTAAATATAACTGCTCCCCTTGGGAAACTAGCAACTTATCAAAGAGGATAAAGAATATATAACTGTGATAAATACAGTATATCATATACTTGAGAAAGCAAAGGGTTATTGAAATGAGGAGAATGCTTCTTTTCTCTTGCAGGTATCAGGAATAACTCCAGGAGGAGGAGAAACAAAGTGTGAGGTAAGTCTAGAAGTATCAATATTAATGTTGATAGTTGGCACTTATTGAATGTTTACCATGTGCTTGACCCTTTGCAATACCCTATTGTGCTCATCTAGCTGAATGAATTATGTTAAATTCATACCATGGGCTATGGCACGGCTGGGTTTCTCAGTCTTGGTACTACTGATATTTGGGCCAGATACGTCCTTGTTGTGGGGGACCGCCCTGTGCATTTTAGTAGCAGCATCTCTGGCTTCTCTACCCACTAGATGCCAGGAATGCCTCTCCACAGTTGCAAAACCAAAGTTGTCTCCAGGCATTGCTAAATGTGCGCTGGGGAGCAAAATCACCCGGCTTGCAAACCTGTATGGTAAGGAGTAAATACACACGGTGTGTTAGAAAAGGACGTGATTGTTCAAGTCAGACAGACTTGGTCATTCAAATGTTCTTCCATTTGGGCAATTCTGGGATGTCTTTGCCCCGCTGTTTCCTCACCTGTAAAATGGAAGTAGTAATAAGAACAACTATAACAAGCAACTGAAATAAGATTTGTAAAGTGCTTGCTTTGGCACCAAATAGGCATTGTAGAAAGAGTATTATTTTAATTTTCCTACCATAATCTAAGATTGAGAATTATCTCTATCTCCATGTTCTAGATCAAACCAGGCACAGAAGAGTCAAAGCATTTCCCCAGGGTTACTTTGCTCTCAAGGTGCAAAGACCTGTTGACCTGCCTGGGTTGCTCTAACCAATAAGGATGTTTCAGGAGATCAGGGTAGAGTTGGCAAAAAAGGAGCATGGTGCATAAATCAACCCAGGAAGGTAGGGCCTTGTATGGGGTGCAGGCCAGTGACCATCATGACACCCCATTGCTACATTTTAGGTATAAGGAGGGAAGGAGGCTCTTAATATTTTCACTGGAGAGAAAACTTGGACCAGGGGAGAGCAAGGAACAAAATGAATGGAGAAGAGTGTATTGAAATTTAAAATTCAAACCAAAGGTATAATTTTATCAGCTCTCATTATAAACACCTAATCATTTGCAAAATAACTCTTAAAAACAAACCTGGAGGTTTAATGAGTCAGTCACACCTTCAATTTTTCAGTGTCAGACTCCATGCTGTTAAGAAGGGATACCTGTTATTACCCCATATTTTTTATTCAGAGATGCAAAGCAAGTAGCACATGGAAGAAAAATAACGGTTTTATTAAAGGTGGCAATAAACAGAACAAAGGCGAGGTTCGCTTTCATTTAAGCAGCAATGAGAAGTTCCTGGGCTCTAGTCACAGCTTGGCTGATGGCAGACTCTGTGACCCTAAGCATGTCACCTCTCCCAGCCACACCCTCTGGGCCTCAGTGTCCCCACCTGTACAGTAGAAAAAAGGAATTGTGTCAATGTGACCAGGTCATGTTCTGACATATCAGGAATCAGTTTGCTCCGCACTTTCGTGCTCAGTGGCACCCTCTTCGACTGTCTGCCTGTTTGTCTGTTTGTTTGTTTGTTTTTGGTTTTTTATTATTGGTCAAGTACAGTTGTCTCCATCCCCCTCACCTCTCTCCCCCACCCCACCCACCCCCACCTCCCACCCGCAATCCTACCCCCCTTTGTCTTTGTCCATGGGTCCTGTATACATGTTCCTTGATGACCCTTCCCCTTCTTTCCCCTGTTATCCCCCTCCCCCTTCCCCTCTGGTTACTGTCAGTCTGTTCTTTGTTTCAATGTCTCTGGTTATATTTTGCTTGCTTGTTTGTTTTGTTTATTAGGTTCTCCTTATAGACGAAATCATATGGTATTTGTCTTTCACCACCTGGCTCACTACGCAGCGGAAAGAAAGAAGGAGCTCCTACCCTTCGAGGCAGCATGGATGGAGCTGGAGAGCATTATGCCAAGTGAAATAAGGCAGGCTGCCTGCTTGTTAAAAGGCTGCCATGTTGCAGCCCTGGCTTGGCAGGGCACTGAGATTTCCAGAAGGAAATGCAGCCCCGCATCCTGCACTCACCACTCCGACCCACTGATCTACTCTACTCCTTCCTCCTTCTCTGATGACAAACCAGGCTTTTATCCTGTTTCTGATCCTTTCTGCTTCCTACAGCCCACTCAGCTAAGAACTGTTCAGTTTCCAGAGCCAACTCGGGCAGCTACGAAGTATGGGAGCGAGTTGTCTCTCACCATTGCTATCTCACCACCTCACAATTAGAAAGGTTTTCTCTAAGCTCTCAGACGTCCATAGCATTTTAGGACAGAGAAGGATCACAGAAACATCCAGACTTGCTTTACAGGTGAGGAAGCTGAGGCCCAAGGAAAAGACAGGAGCGCCACGGGAGACAGAGCTGGTCCTGGGGCACTGGGTATCTCAACTGTCGGTCTGGTTTTGTTAGTCCTCTTCTGAGCAACCAGGAGTAACATGTTTTATGTGGGCTTTATTTCTTGTGTTGAGATGATAAACAGAGAGTTTTAAGTTTACAATTTTTTAAGTGGTAGACAAAACAAAGAAAAAGAAATGAAAATTAGTGGAGTCTGCCATGATTAGCTGCTGTTGAAGGATTGGGAATGTTTGCTGTTGACATAAAATCTACCTTTGATTGACAGTAACTAGTTCCTAGAATGCTGCCCACTGCAGGGCACCCACAGCCCACAGGCCACGTGCAGCTCAGGATGGCTATGAAAGGGGCCCAACACAAAATCATAAATTTACTTAAAACACTGTGAGATATTTTTTGTGATTACATGTTGCAATGTATTTAATACGTAGCCCAAGACAACTCTTCTTCTCCTGGTGTGGCCCAGAGACACCAAAAGTTTGGACACCCCAGGATTACAGGTTTTCATTAAGCATCACACATCTGAAACAACATGCTCCCATTCAGGTTTTCATGCTGGGGAGGCTCTGGCCTCAGTGAGGGTCTGGAGTTTTGTTCGCTAATGAATCCCAAGTGCCTAGCACGGTGCCTGACACATGACAGGCACTCAATATTTGTAAAAGGACTTTCTGGTTCACACAGAAATGTTAACACAGCTTGTTTGGGTGGATATCTGGTAGAAAAAACAAAAATGCACTCAACATGAAACCAAAATACCTGCCTTCTACCCTGAATATCCTGCCATTCACTTTTTACTTGAGCAAGGCATGGTTTCTCACTGAAGTTCAGTTTCCTAAAAATGGGAATAATTATTACTAATTTCAGAGAGTTGCAAGGGTTCAGTGTATTAATGGATGATAAAAAACCTTCAAGTTAATAAATGATAAAATGCAGGAGTGGATGGAGGGGGGCAAAGGGGGAAAGTCAGGGACATCTGTAATAGTGTCAGCAATAAAAAAAGCATGAATATATAATGACACAAAATAAATGAATAAATAAGTGTAAGTATGAGGTATTCAGACTACATAAAATAGGTTTTCTTTTGGCTCCCAGGCTCACACTCAATCCACTGAGCCACACTAGCCAGGGCTAACATGGGTTTTCTTAACCTGAGGATTGACCTCAGTATTATACGGTTTTATTTATTTTTCTGAAAAATGGTTCTCAGCTATCATCCAAGTCTCAAGGACATTCAAGATATCTGAAATTAAGCCACTATCCATATATAGTGAGTTTTTCATAATGGCAACTGAAACTTATTTAACACATCCCGGTCGGTACGCAAACTCTCTGATTTCTAGGCTCCTCACCCAGATGGTTCACTCCTCCTGTCCTACTGTCCAGCTCCCAAGCCCCCACACTTGTGACTTTGCTGTCATAACTATCTGTCTTCTCAAACGGTACCCACTGGTGGTGCCTCAGCTTGCTCAGTTTCCCTCTCCAACCTTCTTGCACTCCCAATATCTGTCCTGATTTCAAGTGATATTAACCCTCTGCTTCATTCATACCTTTAACTCCTTTGGTCAAGTTTCAACTGCCTTGGTTGGATTCAAGGCCATAACTGTAGCTGCCATCCACCAATAACTCATGCCTGTCTCATTGTAGCATCATCTTTCTTTCCTGCCTGTCTCCCTTCAGCAAAGACTTATGGGCACCATATACTATGCCATAAATTATTTATGAGTTAATTAATGCACTCATCCAACAATTATCATCTGAGTGCTTATTATGTGTCAGCAATCAAAAATAAATCCTTTCCCTCTTGGAGCTTACAGATCAGAATTCAGGGTAGAAAGATGAGTAAGATCTGGGTGCAGCCTTCACGATGGACACACACTCTTTAAGGTTTTGTGGGGCACTGATTCAGAATAAGGCCAAAAACTAGCCTTTACTTTCTAGACAATGGGGAATTGTTGAAGTTTTTAAGCAGGAGAATGACATGTGCAAAGTGATATTTTAGGAAGTATAATCTGGTGATAGCTACGGGGTAGACAGAAAGTGGCAGATCCTGGGAGCAGGGAGTCTATTACTGTAATTGTCAAGGAGAGGGGTAATTAGGTCTAGGCTAGCACAGTGACTTTGGAAATAGAGAGGAAGTGCAGGCATATCACGAGGAGTCAGTACGATGGTGTGCGGAACAATAGAAGAACGAACAAAAGATGATCCCAGCGTCTTAACAGACAAGTAGCAGAATTGCCATCCCATCTCCTCTGCTCTCCTGCCTGTTCTCCCCGCTCCTAGGTAGTTATGTGGCTTTTAATATCTCCTTGGCATATATTTTAAGCTTCAACTGCCCTGTCTTCATCCATCGCCCACACTGTCATTAGAGGACTTATGTGAAGAGGCTGAACATTAATGGAGAAAATTACAGGCTTGGATCACTCAGGTGTCACCCAGAAAAGATTCTTTCAAAGGTCATCCCCTCCTCCCTCAGTATCTAATGACCCCTTCACTTCCCTTAATGCCCCTTCCCTCATCGGATATCAATTCTTTATTCAAAGGAATCAACAGAATACCCCTATTTTGTCTGCTGCCCCACCAGGGCCAGCAAGAACCTGAAGAAAACATAGAAAGGCAACCAGAAGAGAGACAGCCAGCAGGACAAGAGAGGGGGAACATGGGAGGGACTGTCACCTGGCATCACAGCCTGCTGAGCATAGGAGTGCATCTGATAATTACCAGTTGGCAATGGGATCCTGGCCCTTCAAGAAGGCCACGATCTGGGGAAGTATATAGCGATGCTTGAGGCTTCCTTGTTGATTCCTCCTCACGTCTCCATATGTGACTCTCCCAAAGGACCCCCACCCCCAACACAAAGTGGCTGCTCTTCTTTCAGTATTTCAGACTCTCTCAAGGACTTAGGATTCATCATGACCTTCAGTCATGGGATCCTGAGATGATCTTGCCCTTCTCTCTTTCTGCCCATATCCCCAGCAGAGGAATTGGTGGTGTTAGGGATGGGCAGATCATAAAAACCTTGCAATTCTATGAGGATCTCTATGTTTATTATCTGCCTGGAACCTTCTGCTACCCTTGTCTCTGTTGTTGGGTTTGTATTAGAAGTAAGGAAGGCAGCCAGAAAAGAGTGTCAAAGAAGAGGGTTGATCACATCAAGGTAGAAGGTGGGATCACCTCAACAGTGAAGTCACCATTAAAGCTGCTTCACCTCCAAAGAGCTTTCGTAGGCATCATCTGATTTAGGCTTCGCAATCATCTAACCTGGGAGAAAGCACTTACTCCCATTATACAGCCTGAGAGAAGCCAGATGATTGCTCCATGTAGTAGGCCCAGCCGGGACCCTCAACCAAAGCTCCAAAAGTTTGGTGCTTCTCCCATCCCAGTTTCCTTAGGGACATGGGGGGTGAGGGAAGGTTAAGTTTACTGACTTTCACACTTTTCCTGGAGCTCATTCTGTGCTCCTCAGTGCCTCCAGGCTGTCAGTAGATCACTGTTGGGATGACACACACACGCATGCATGCATGCATGCACACAGACACACACAGACACACCCAGACACGTGGATGGGTAAATAAGGCAGAATAAAGTTCAGTACACTGTTGTGCAGTTTACTCTGTGTCTATTATGGAACTGAATTAGAAAGGAAGGGGAATCTCATATTATATCCCTTCCACTTGTCAGGACTATTCTGATTCTATGATCTCATGTAACTGTGTTAGGTTGCTCCATAGAAACAAAACCAATAAAAAATAGGGACGGAGGTAGAGACAGAGACAGAGCTAGAGACAGAGACAGAGAGGTCAAGATAGAAAGCTATACAGTGGTGGGCAAAGTAGATTAATAGTAATAAATAATAAACTCTATTTCATGTACCCCTGTATTTGAGGGGCATTTTTATTATAGGAATTGGCTTAGGCAGTTATGGAGGCCAAGAAGTCCCCTGATCTTCCATCTGCAGTGGGAGAGCCAGGAAAGCTGGTGGTGTAATTCAATCCCAGCCCAAAGGCGGAGAATTAGGGGAGCGGAGGTGTAAGTCCCAGGCAGGAGAAAATAGTTGTCTCAGGTCAAGCAAAGGACATTTCCCCTGCTTTTGCCTTGTGTTCTATTCTGGCCCTCCGGGGACTGAATTGTGCTGACCCACATTGCTGAGGGCAACCTCCTTTACTCAATCTACCTATTCAAATGCTAATCTCTTCCCTAATAGCCTAGCTGACACACCCAGAAATAAGGTTTTACCAGTGACCTGGGCCTCCTTAGACCAGTCAAGTTAAAATAGAAAAGTAACCATCACACTGCCACAGTATTCCTTAGATTCACAGCCATTCATTCCACTGATGTCAATAATTGGCTGCCATTATTGCACAGATTGCTAGGACTATTACCGTAAAGTGTCCTTAGAGGTGTATACCCAGAATAGGCACTGAAGAGTTAGGCTGGAATCTTTCATTATGCTCTTTACCCATGAGAGTACTGATGTTCAGAGAGGTCAATTTATTTGCTCACGGTTATAAAGACTATAGTAAACTCTATGGTACTGAAAGGGAACAGGGTCCATTGTTCATCCAGGTATAAAATAGTGTGCCTAATATATTGCTATTTGTGTTGGGGGCGGAATTTCTTTTTTTGCTATTCCTATATACGTGTCTCTGAGAAGAAAATACAAGATATTGGTAACTCAGGTTAAATCCAAAGAGGAGCTGAAAGCTAGAGAGAAAGGGAAATTTAGATTTCACTGTCTACCCTTTGTACCATATGAATGTTTTTGTTTGTGTATATGTATTTGAAAATAAAAACATAAAGCTTGCTGAAGTTAACAATTCATTGAAGTGAGATTCAAACCCAAGTCTCAATATACTGCAAAAAAAATGTGTTGAAATAAGTTTTACTGGGAATGTAATAAGAAAGAGCTTAGACTGGGCCACAAAAAAAAAAAAAGGTGGGGGGCAGGCATGTGGGCTGCAGGTTCAAATGGACCAGGATACGGAGGTGTGAATGGCAGTGGCATGTCTGCAAAATGGTCTTGCTAGGACAGCTGACATGGGACATCCCTGCAGGTCCGTAAGGCTGAGTGGAGGGAGGGCGTCAGCTGCTGATGGGCCCAAAGCCTGAGCTTCCCACTTTGGACAGGACTCAAGCTGTCACCAGAAGAAGGTTATGTTTGAGAGCCACTTTCCTAACTGTGAGCATTATTAGCAATTGTGTCAAACTGCCTTTTCCTAAAGGTCTTCCCAGGGCTGCCAGAGCTTTAATGTTAATTGGACAGATTGTCTTTGGATTTGAAACACAAACTGTGATTAATGAAACAACTCATAACGAGTTTGGCCCGAGGTGGTTTCTCCACCTTGCTCCTCCCGCTGGTACCGATTTGAGGAGGTCTTGCTGTGCTTTTTTGACCACAGTGCCTGGTGTGGGGAAATGGGCAGCCTGCTCTGAGAGGGATGGGATTTTCGACCTGAAGCTATCTTCGAGATCTCTCCCTTCATGCCCCTCATTTGGAGATGGGCAAAGTGAATCTCAGGACAGAGTCTTATCTAAGGCAACACAGGGAGTGGTAGCAAAGCAAGGCTACAACCTAGGACCAGGGTTTTGTTCTGCAAATATGTTTAACTCCTCTGTTCTCAGCCTTTTCTAGCTTCTTTTCCTTGCCTTTCCCAGCCCTTTTTTTTTTTATCTGACTTGCCTCCATCACACCAATCCTCATGCTCTAAAGTATGTCACAGGTGCATCATTTCCTCCGTCTTCTTTAGGACAGGTCTTTCTTTACTCATCATTGGTAAAAGGTTGTCTGGTGACAGAGAAATACTGACATTAGCATCACGGAAACCAGGATCTATAGTTCATCTCTGCTTGCCTAAGAGCTCTGTGATTTGGGGCAGTTTCCTCAAACCTAAAAGTAGCATAAAATGATAGTTACCTTATAGGATATTGCAAGAGGTGGGCATTTGATGTGTGTAAAGTGTTCAGCACACAGCCTGGGGATCGTGGGTGCTCACTGCATGGTAGTCACTTGTCTCACCTGCTTGGTTCTGTTTGCTGGCTCTGGTTTTGCCTCTCACCACAGATCTGTCCTCATATGGCTGCCACGGGCACCAAATTAGGCTTGTGCTGGCCCATGATTTTTAGTTATGGCATTATGGCAATCTGAACCAATGCATAGTCTTCCCTTTGTCTATGATGCCTAGAAATGCACACTAACTTCCAAGAGCAAGTAAATTAAAGACAGAACTAAGTTCTTAGAGGAAGAAAGCGTTTGGGTGAATATAGTTGATGGTATTGACCAGGCTCAGGGAAGGGCAGAGTTTCAAGACAGAAGACAATTGAGTTACCCCATGAAGATGGGCCACCTATCAAGCAGAACTCTTAGCTTGGATTGCTACGTTAGTGAGAAATAATACTTATTGGATTAGAAACTAAAATTTTAGAATCTATTAGTTAACTATAACAGAGCCAACCTCAGTAATAATAATACCTTACCATAGGATACTAGATTTGTATATGTATATTTATACTGTACATAAAACATGAATTACTTACTTTTATATGTACATGAATTATTCATAATATTCTTGTTGCTAAGTTCACATTAAAGATTATATAAAAGAAGCAATCTGCCCTTACCAGTGTGGCTCAGTTGGTTGAGTGTCGCCCGCAAAATGGTAGGTCGCCAGTTCAATTCCCAGTCAGGGCAAATGACTGGATTATAGGCCAGTCCCCGGTTGCAGCATGTGTGAGAGGCAACCGATTGATGTTTCTCTCACACATTGATATTTCTATTTCTCTCTTTCTCTCTCCTTTCACCTCTTTCTAAAAATAAATATATATAATCTTTTTTTAAAAAAAAGAAGTGCTCTGTGTTGCACTTTTGCTCAAAACTTAAGTATGGCAGCAAGAGAAAAGGCACATATTTTGTTCTGTTTTATTTTGTTTTAGGAGTACCTCTGTGTGCCTTCTGATAACTCAATTCTTTCACAAATTTCCCTTGTTCCAGTTGCCAAGAACTACCTGTCCCTATAGCTTGTCATGGAGCCATGTGGCTATCAGATGTGTCATTTATTATAAAGTCTTCTGCAATGCAGTTTTCTCATTAGCCTGCAACATTTAAGACAGTGTGCCACTCCCCTTCACTGAATCATTTTCGTGATGTCAAGTTAAATTCTTAATTTATCAATTAAGTCAATAAATTAATTTCTCAGTCCATGAAAATATCTTTTGATTACAACCCATTGCTGAGATTAAGTGATTTTTGTCATTATAAATGCTGAAGTACTAATGAATACAATGACAGATGCAGAAGAAGTATTGTCATTTGGACATTAGGATGTGCAAGCTACATGCTGCCCAAACTTGCTTACCAACACAGGGAAAGTCAAATGCTTTCACTTGGCACCATAAGCTGGCACTGACATAATTATAAGAAACAAATACAAATATGGGCTTTGAAATTAGATGGTAATCTCAGTTATAGCATCGCAATTTGGAAAATCTAAAAAATGCTAACATTAATTATTTTTAAGTCATCATCTAAATGATCATTCCCCTGCAGATCCAAAGATAAATATATTCTCTTTGACTTTTCATTATAATTGTAAAAAATTGAAAGCAAGGTAACTACCCACCAGATTAAGACAACAACCTC
The DNA here is from genome assembly GCF_019186645.2 of Phyllostomus hastatus. NCBI lineage: Eukaryota > Metazoa > Chordata > Mammalia > Chiroptera > Phyllostomidae > Phyllostomus > Phyllostomus hastatus. The sequence continues at coordinate 63,819,677 of NW_025333857.1, read as the reverse complement.
TGGAGTTAAGCTTTCTGAGTTTGAATGCCATCCACTTTAAGATGGGTGATCTTGGGAAAGCTCCTTAAAATTCTATGTTTCTCTTTCCTCAAATGTAAAATAGTAATGGCCATTTTGCAAATAGTGTCTGTCCCTATTCATCTGCACACTACCCTGACCTTCTAACTTCTCCCCTGTATCACAAGGACTTGCTGGGTAGAAACTATATTTCCTGCACCTCCTTACAAGTAGGGTTCCAGTGAGAGACCCCACAGTGGCAGTGATGCTGTGGGGCAGGGGCGGGGGGCAGCAGACAAGGAGATTTTTCTTCAGTGAAGGTGGTTTTCAGTTCTAATTACTGAGTAGCTCAGTTATATACACGTATGTTTGTATTCTTGCTTTGCCTAAAATACCTTAACTGGTTTCTGTTTTTGTGATTCTACGTTGCTGATAAAGTTCTTGTATCAACATAACAGGGTTACCATGAGGGTTCACAGAAGAGATGTAAAAGTATACAGAATATGGCCAGAAACAGACAGCATTCACTAAACGTTAGATTTTGCTGTTGCCACAGTCATTATTCCCTTGAGGATGTGTCTCATGCTGCTTTTCCTTCATATATGAAGTCATCTGCGGTTATTTCCTGGATATTCACTGAAAATGGTGTTTTGGAGATAGTAGATTCTGCTACAGCCTTCAAAGACTGAGGGGTTTAGTTTGCTTTAGAAAATAGAAGATAGAAGATAATATGGTTGGGTGCAAAATGAGAACTCTGTCTTTTAGCAGCTCAAGTCTCAGTTCAGTTCTTTTAGCCATAGCTGGTTTATTGAAACTCTACCCAATGCATGAGTGATTCAGCTATCAGAGCTTTGGGAAGAGTGTATATATGGAATTTGGGCTCTAAACCTCTGTGTCTGTCTTTTGTAAGATTTGTCTCTCACGTTTCAGCAAATGTGATTGCTACAAACAGTAGTCTCTGTTTGTGGAGCCAGAAAAGCTATAAACATTCTATCAGAGCTCTAACTGCCCTGTGTGGTGCAGACGAGGGACTGCCCGCATGCTAAGATAAGATATGAACAGAAGAACCTCATTTTTCTTCCAAGTGTCTACTCTCCCTCCACAATATGCCTACTTTTTGTCACTCTCCATTACCTTGAAGTATGTATTTTTGTCCATTGTTTATTGTTATTCACGGAAGGGCTAGTCTGATAGAAGTTTATTTGGCCATTTGCGGAAACAGCGGCTGCTATGCCCACTGTTAATATTTCATTGGCATAAATATATATGCGTATTTCATTATCTATTGCTGCACAAAAAACTACCCTGAATCTTAGTGGTTTAAAATAACTCACAATTCTGTTGGCTGACTTGGCTCAACAGGCGAAGTCTTTTGCTCCTTGTGGGGTTGGATGAGGTCTCCTTCTCAACTGAATTCAGCTGTAGATGGGAGGGGCTAAGAGAGGTTAAAAGAAGACTTGGATCACATATCCAGAACCTTGATGTTCTTGCACCTGGCCTTTCACGTGGCCAGCTTCACGTGGGTTTCCTGTCTATATAGTGATCTCAGGGTAGTTGGCCTTCTTACATGGCAGGTGGCTTCACAAAGGGTAGAATCAGAAGCTTTCAGACTCCTTAAGGCCTGGGATCAGAAGCCCAAAATATCACTTCTGCTACATTCTGTTGGTCGATACAGGTCACGGGCCCAAATTCAATGGACTTCACCTCTTGATCAGAATGATGACACGAGCATGCAAGAAAGAGAGAGATGCATAGCAGCTCTTTTTATTTTGGTGGACTGAAAGAAGAAAGAGCTGTTCAGGAGTTTTTCTGTTTTACCTGTCATATTTTATTTCTTAGGTGTAAGGCAAAATAATAAAATCTAAATGTTTGTTAATTCTGAGTAGCTGAATAGATGGTGGTTTGCTATATTACTCTGCAGTGCTTTGTTTGATTTGGTTTGTGTGTTTAAAATTCTTCCAAATAATAGGTTCATAGACTTTGTGAACCCCTCAGGCTGTATCTGTGGGAAGCACTGACGCCCCTTGATTGACACAGATTCACAGGTTCTTCCTACTCTGTCAGTCATGGTATTGAGATGGAGGGGAAAGATGACCCGTGAAAGCTTGTCTAAGCTCTGTGGTCCCATGCTGTTTCTGCTGTGTGTGGGATCACTTCATTCCCAACATTGCTCCTTAATCACTCTTCTAGTCATTCTCCTCCAAAGCAGCTTTTTGTTTTCATGCCCTGATCTCTGCTCATTGCTCTACTCCCCACCTCATTATCAGAATCTGCTACTCAAGTTTCGATCACTTAAAAGCAATCTACTCTTATAGCTGTGTAGACATCACCCAGCCAACAGGCATCTAACTCCTTCAGTATCCATCAAGCTAAAGAGAGTGATCAGAGAAATTGCAGGGACCAGGACACTCTCCACGGGGGTCACCCTGGCCATTTTCATCCTGTAGTCCTACAGAGGAACATTTCAAATAGAACACTCTGGAATCCAAAGGCCAAGACTTCTGAGAAGCTTTGCTGACTTATAAGAGAAAATTCACATATTAAGAAAACTTTCTATCTGCTTAAATAAAAATAATAATAACCTAATATAGGAAAATATTCTACAGAGTAAGTTCAAAGAGTGTAGGTGTAAGGTATCACTCAGATTTATTTGTAAGACTAGAGTATTAGAAACAACCTAACAGTCTCTGTGTGGGGGAAGAATGACATAAATCACAGTACTTCACCATTTTAACAATTCAGGTAGTATCATGAGAGAGTGCCCATACTGATTTAAATTAAAGCTAAAATTTGTATAACAGTTTTTAGAGTCTTATAATATGATCCTGTTAAAAAAATAGATTTTATTTGAGTGTATGTATTGTTATAAATACAAGAAAGAAACACACTAATAATAACCCCTTTATTGAATGCCTCCTATGTGTCACATACTGTGTGTGCAATGTGCATACACCAACTTCCTAGTCATTCCTCACCACATGGGGTTCCATTATTGCCATTTTATACGTCTGGAAACTAAAGGCAGGAAAGCTAAGGAACTTGTCCATGGTCCGGTAGGTAAGAAGTAACAAAGTTTGTACACACTCTTTGATTTGCTTAACATAAGTGCCTATAAACTTGGCCAGTTTACAATATTGCTGGACTTCTTACTTTTCAATTTCTATCACAATAATGATCATCTTACTTTCTGTCTTTGCCTGTACTCTACTGTTTTCCTCCAATATTGTTGACAGACTTCCTGAAACCCTGGTGAAAAGTTTTTATTGGACCATTCTAAGATATGGTCATATTGGCTGGAGACACTTAAATGTGTGTTTTGAATAGCTTAAAAATACCCATAGATATAAAAAGGATATATTACCCCATCTCCCAGGGGCTCTACCCCAAAGATGGCCAGTATTTCCTGTTTCCTATGTATGTCTCCCAGTTAAAATTTATTCATACCTAAGCAAATAGATATTCCTCTTCATGTTTTTACACAAATAATAGCACATAATTCATACTAATCCTCATTTTCCATATGCCAATATGACTTACAGATAATTTCATCCCTGAACATGAGAAGATTCTTTCATTCTTTTTTATAGCTTCATAGTATTTCATTGTATGCAAGTCATCTATGTGTTTAACAAGTCACCTATCCATGGGCATAGAGATTGTTTGCAATTGTTTGCTCTTACAAACAACACTATCATATTTTTATTATTTTGCATATTCTCCATACACTGGGCAACTTTTTTTGCATTTCAGTTGCATTTTTACCTTTCTTGAAATAATAAAGCATATATACTGAAAATGCGTATTTTCTTTCATCTTCAACATTAAAATGATACACAAAACTCACCAATTTTGATAAGTTTTTTTAATGCACACTGATATGATAACTGTCACAATACAATCTAACAAAATTGTTTCTGATGAAGTTAAAGACAACTAAAAGCTATGAGCCTTCTTATGAAAAAAAAATGAACTTTTTGGCCAACTCAATACATTATACTCAGCATCAGAATACACATATTTGGTCAAGCACCAATGATACAAATATCATGGTAGATCATATTCTTGGACAAAAAATAAGTGTCAACAAATTTAAAAGAATTGAAATGACATAGAATGTGTTCTCTGTCTACAATTGAATCAAACTCAAAATCAATAACAAAAAATAAAAACACTATTTTTGAACACTTATAAAACAAACAACAAACTTCTAAGTTATTCATGAGTCAAATGGAAGTCTCAAGGGAAATAAAAATATATGTTGAACTTAATAAAAACAAAATTACAACAAATCAGTATTTCTGCATCAATAAGAGAAAAATTAACACCTATAGCACTTACATTTAAAAGGTGGGAAAGATCAAATAAATAATCCATACTCCCACATCAAGAACATAGAAAAAGAACAAAATAAACCTAAAGCAAGTAGAGGGCAAGAAATAGCAAAGATAAGAGAAAAAAATAATGAAATTGAAAACAAAAACAATTTATAAAATGATGAATAAAATTGACAAATCTCTACCAAAACTGACAAAGAAAACAAAAGCATAAATTACCAATTTCATGAATGAATAGGGGTATCAAATCCTAGGAGATGTCAAAGAGTAGTAAGAATACTATTAACAACTCTACACACATAAATTTGACAACTGTAGATGAAGTGGACCATGTCCTTAAAAAACACAAACTGTAATATTTCACCCAATATAAAACAGATAATTTGAATAGTCTTAAAAGTAAATTGAATTCATAATTAAAAACTTCCAAAAATGAATCTGCAGACTCAAATGCTTTCAAGAGAGAATTTTTCCAAAGGTTTAAAGAAAAATTATTATTAATTCTACACAATGTCTCCCAGAAAATAGAACAGGGGAGAGCACTTTCCAACTCATTTTATGAAGTTAATATTACTCTGATTCCAATCCCAGACAGTACATATATTTAAAAAGGAAGCTACAGGCATATTTCCCTCATGAATACCAATGTGAAAAATTTTAACAAAACATTAGAATGTAGAATTCAGGAACACTTAAAAAAAGAATTACACACCAAGATCACATGGGGTTTATCCCAGAGACACAAGGCTGATTCGATATTCAAAATCAAAGTAATTCACCATATTTACAGACTAATGTAGCAAAATCACATGATTATATTAATTGATACTAAAAATCATTTTTAAAAATGTAATGCCCATTTATTACTGAAAAACTACCAGAAAAAATAGAAATAGGAGTGAAATTTCTCAATTTGATAGAAAGAATCTACAAAAGATAAAACAAAACAAGACAAAGGCTAAGTCTAACATTTTACATAATGATAAAAGACATTTTTTTCTGCCTAAGATCAGGAAGAAAACAAGGATGTTCATTCTCAACACCCTTATTCAACATAATATTGAAAGTTCTAAGCAAGAAATGAAATAAAAGTCAAACACATTGGAAGAAATAAAACTGTTGTATTTGCAGATGGCATGACTGTCTATAGAAAATCCAAGGAACCTATAAAAACAGCAATAAAACTCTACAACTGATAAATGAATGCACAGCAAGTTCCCAGGATAAAAAGTAAGCATACAAACTTTAACTGTATGTTTTTATATATTAGCAATAAATACATTGATATCAAAATTAAAAGTGCAAAACCATTCAGAATTACTGAAAAGTACTTAGGTTTAAATGTAGTGAAACATGTACGGGGCTTGTACATTGTAAACTATTAAACACTAACGAAAGAAATCAAAGAAGATTCAACTAAATCACCATTTCATGGATTGAGAGACTCATCATAGTAAAAAATGTAAATTTTCTCCAAATTTACATACAAGCTTAACAGAATTTCCATCAAAATCTCAACAAGGTTTTTTGTAAGTACAGACAATATTATTCTAAAATTTATATGAAAAGACAAAGGACCCACTACAGTTAAAAACAATTTTGATTAAAGAGAATAATGTGAGAGGAATCAGCTGACCTGATTTCAACATGTATTATGTAGCCATGCTAATAACAAATGTGCAATATTTGTGGAGAAATAGACACACTGATCAATGAAACAGAATACATAACTGAGAAACAGATCCACATGTATGACCAGCTGTTTATTGACTCAGGTGCAAAGGCGATTCATTGGAGGAAGGATAACCTTTTCAACAAACGGTGCTTATGGCAGGTGGGCATCCATAGGCCAACAAAAACAAAGAAAATACACATGAAAACACCAACCAACACCAAGAATTTTGACATAAACCACACATCTTATTTTTAAGTGAACTCAAAGTAGATTACTGACTTAAGTGTAAAATGTTAATGTGTAAAACTTTTAAAAAATGTAAAACAATATCAGTGGGATTTGAGCCTAAGCAAAGAGTTCTTATATAAATGTGCAAGCACCTACTAAACGAGGTGTGGAAGCCACAGAACACCTAGGTCTGAGTGAGGAGTTCTTCACCCTGATACCAAATGTATGATCCATAAAAGGAATGGAAAAGAATTGTGAATTTATTCATTGGACTTTATCAACGTTTAAAACTGTTTTTCTGCAAACGATCCTGTTAAAGGAACAGAAAGATGATCTAAGACAGGGGGAAAATACTTATAAGCCACATATTTAACAAAGGACTCATTTCTAGACTACATAAAGAACCCTCACAACTCAACGATAACAATGAAAAAATTCATTTAGAAAATGAGCAAAGGTCATAAACAGATATGTTACCCAAGAAAATATGCATATGATAAATAGCACATAAAAATAAATGTTAATGTCATTAGCCATCAAGTAACTACAAATTAAAACCACAATGTAGTTACAGTATCTTAAGCATCTACCAAATAGCCTAATTAAAAGTAGTTATATTAAAAACTGGTAAGAATGCTAAGAAATGGAGTGACTCACATGTTGCTGGTGGGAATATAAAATGGTACACTCTGGAAAATATTTTGAGTTTCTTTAAAAACCAAATGTTCAGCTACCAACAGACCCAGCAATTCCACGGCTAAGCATTTATCCCAGAGAAATGAAAATTTATGAGCACAACAAAATCTGCACACAAATGTTCCTAAGTTCATAGCAACTTTATTCCCAGTATCACCAAACGGTAAACAACCCAGATGTCCATCAGGGAGTAAGTGAATGGTTAAACAACTGTGGCACGCCAGTACCGTGTGCTACAACTCAGCAATGAAAGGAATAATAGATAGACACATCTCCGGATAAATCTCCATATAATTATGCTGAGTGAAAAATCCCATTCCCAAAGGTTACATCTATATAACTCCATTTCTATAACTTCCTGGAGGTAATAAAGTTATAGAAACGGAGAACAGGCTGGCGGGGACCAGTGGTTAGGGAGGATGGAGGTGTGTGTGCCCGTGAAAGAGTGATATGTGAGACCCTTGTGTTGATGGAAATGCTGTATCTTGGCGGTGTCAGTGTCAATATCCTGTGTGGGGTACTGTAATATACTTTTGCAATATGCTGTTATTTGAGAATATTGGATAAAGTATACATGGGATCTTTCTGTATTATTTCTAGCAACTGTATGGGAATCTGTAATTACTTCAAAATGAAAAGTTTCATTAAAAACTTACTGAGTTTTCCTGTCCAAGAGCATGGTCTGTCTATGCTCTGGGTCAGGTCTCCAAGAACACTGTCCAGTTTTCCTTGACATAAATCTCGGACATTTCTTAGTTGGTGCTTTTTTAGATTAATTCTTTTCTTCCATTATATTTTCTGTGTGTTATTTGTATTTATGAATGTTACTTATTTCAGTATATTAATAATGGTCCCATTCACTTTATTGAATGCTATGATTATTTATAACAGTTTTTATTTTATTGTCCTGGGTTTTCCAAGAATAGGATCATATTATCTGCAGTAGTGATAGTTTTACCTGTTCATTCCTAATATTTGTGTTTCTGATTCTTTCTCTTTTCCATAGCACTAACACCTTCTAAAAAAAGATTAATTAATAGGTGTGGGTTTTGTTGCCATTGTCGCTTTTGTTCATGGTGGGTTCTTTGTTTCTAACTTTAATGAAAGTGCTTTTAGTGTTTAGTGTTTCTCTCCATTAAGCAGAATATTCATCATATTCAGGAAATATCCACGCCCAAGAAATGTTGTTAAATAGCGTTGCATAATTTTAAAAGCCCCTAGTGAAACATTGCTTAATAGAAATATAATGCAAGCCATAAATGCAAGCCACATAATTTAAATTTTTCTAATAGCCACATTTGAAATAGTAAAAATAAACAGGCAAACTTGATTTTAATAATAGCTTTATTTAATTTGGTATATCAAAAATATTATTTTAACATGTATTCAGTAAAATAATTTTTTATATTCTTTTCTAGTATGATGTCTTTGAAGTCAGTGTATATTTAACAGTTTCAGCACTTCTCCACCAGGACTTGCCACAGTTCAAATGCTCAGTAGTCACATGACTCTGGTGGCGACCTTCCTGGACAGCATACCTCTGAGAGTGCTTCATTATTTTCAGGAGAAGGCCTAAATGCCTTGCCTTAGCATCAGGTGGCCTTCCCAGAATGTCTTCTGCTGGACAACCTGTAACATTACCTCCTCTTTGGACCTCTGAACATCCAGCCCCTCTGCTTAGGCACTCTTCCACCTCCTCTTTACCTGGTTCACTCTTATCTACTCTTCAGCTCTGAGCCAACCTCACCTACTCCCAGGAAGCCTTCCTTGCTTCAAGTTGGGGTGGAGTTCCTGTTCTCTGCATTCCCATCAAAACCTGCTCCCATTGTTTTTCCACTTGTTCTTCCTGAGATCGGGGATGTGCTTCCCACATCCCTCACACATAGCACAATATACATAGAGTAAATGTAGCATAATGAAGGGCTGTTATTCCATGAGATACAAGTCCTCACGCAGAAGCAAGGAAAACAGTATGTCTTCTTTGTCTTATGAATAAAGAAAGAGAAAATATTAAACACACCAAAGTAGGAGGCAGACTTAAAATGGAGTCTTAGAGGTGGGTGGATTATTAGAGAAAAAGAGCAACACGTTAGGCCCACATAAAAACACGTAAGCCGTGACATCTCAGTATCAAGGTTGCAGCATTCACAGAGGAGGTGCAGAGTGTACAGGTGTATGTTCACATCTAGCCAGGGAAGGGAGATGTAACTTCCAGGGAGAAGATAGTAAGATGTATGGTTTTCTCCTTCAATGCCCTGGGCCACTCTAGGTTTCAATGCTTCTTTGTTCCCTTGGTTGAGGTAATGACATGAATAAAGTATCATCCAACAATCACCACTCTGAAACTTTAGAGTTACAGTGCCCCATTGGGGTGACCTTTTAATAAGGGAGATCACCGCACATGGAAACTTGGAAATGGTGTTACTGAAGTGTTTCAATGCTAACTGTCTTCCTCTCTGGATTGATCTTTTCCATTTCTCACTTTCTAAGGCATATTTCATAGTTTCTGGCTCATCCTGTCACCCTCTAATGGAAGGAAGATGCATTAGCTTTCAAAACTGACAGCCAGCATGACCCTTGTAGTTTGTATCTTTGGAAAATTACTGAATAATAACAACAATAACAATAATAATGGACACTGTGTACCATACAATATGTGTCAGGCGTTGAGCTATGCACCGCATCTACATCATCTCATTTAAATGTCACAGATTTTACAAATAAGTAATGTTCCCAAGGTCACACAGCTCATAATTAACTGAGCTGGGACTTGTTCCCAATATGTCTAATTCTGAAGCCCACACGTTCATGCATTATAATTTATTACTTGATATTTATCAAACTATACAGAATTCTATTACTGAAAATCTCAGCCATCAATCTTTGCTTTTGGCCAGCACCAGATCATTTAGATTTCATTGCAATTCACTTCTCTTCAGGGAGAACTTCATCCCCGTCACATTTGGCATTTTGATTAGACCAAGGAGAGATGCTTCAGTGTTTCTGCTACTTTCTCTCCCGTGAGAAGATGGGGAAAATGATTGACTCAGACCCTTCACATATGGCGCCCACAGCAGCTCACAGTCAGAGGCCTTCTGTGTAAGGGTCAATTAAGATGCGTGCTTCATTGTAAACCAAGGAAATAAAGGACAGATGGAGGAATTCGGTCACAGTGACTGAAGGCACTTTGACAGCTGCTGCGGTGATTACATCACTAGCCACTTGGCTTTCGATGAAGATTGTATCTTGATAACTCTTGAGGAAAAGCAAAGGCATTTGTCTTTGCGATATCCATCTTTAAAGGTTAACTCATGTAGGGTAAAAATATTGCCAGGCCCTAAATCAGTAGCACTAAGCTTTGACTATACATTAGAATCCCAGGTTACACATCCCAGACACCAACTTCATCAGAATTGCTGGGGATGAGATCCAGGCATCAGTACTGATTATGGTCCTCCTGGATGATTCCAATGTTCCTAAGTCAATAAGAGAACCACCATTCAAAATAAACATTTCTCTTACCTTATCTTAGTTGCATATGAAAAGTTACAGTATGCTTCTACAGTTTTATTGTCAAGGTCTGAATTATTTGTATTGCAGAAAAATATGGTCTGTTCAATATAAATCCTTTGAATATTTGATAATTTTTTCTATGAGTAGCTGTGCCATAATTGCATACATATAGATAGGTGATTTATAGATAGATAATGTTATATATAAATATACTTTGTATAATTTAGAAAGTTTATATTACTAATTTTTGTGTACAGTCTATATACATACAGGGTGGGGCAAAAGTAGGTTCATGGTTGTCCATATGGAAAAAATACAATAATAATGTAAACTGTACTTCAGATACTCACAGCTGTAAACCTGCTTTTGCCCCACCCTGTAAATGGGTAAGTACTCACACATATATCAAAACTTCTTAGTTCTGTTTACTATTTTCATCTGTATCATCTATCAGTTTTTAATAAAGTTAATAAAATGCCCCACTAATGACAGGATGTTTGCCAAATGCAAAAAAAAAGATACCAATTTTTTTATTTTGAGTATATCTTAAATGCATCAACATTCTTTAAGTTGTATTTGCTTAGTAATTTTTAAAAATTTTACTATCAAGTAATGTATTTCTCTATCTCTAGTAATGTTTTGCCTTGGATTTCATTTTGCTGGTATATTGCCTCATTATGTATCATTGTGTTAATACTTGCATAATATATCATTTGCTTTGCTTTTCAAACTTATTGTGTGACTTTAAGAGGTTCTCTTTTAAGGAATATTATAACAAGATTTTAAAAATTTGTTTTGGTACTATATTTTATAATGGCAAATTTTATTCATTTGTACTGATAGTGATTACTTACTATTAATCACTATTATGATTACAGATATAGTGATTACAGATATATTTAGATTTGTTTCTACCTTCTTTTTTCCTTTCCTTTTTTTATTCTGCTAGGATTGATATATTTTCTGTATTTGTTATTCCCCTCTGAAGTTTGAGGAATGTATTTTTTCAAATACATAAGTAACTATAAATTTTTAAGCATGACTATCATATTTAGAATTTTTAAAATATTTTTCTGAACACAGAAATAACTTAGAACACATTATTTACCACTGTACTCCATTCCCAAATGACAATCATTTTTAAGAGTTTGTTTTACATTTTTCATACCAAATAATTATTAATTTTACATTTAAAGTTAATTAAAGGTACTAGAATTTTATCAGTTCTGGTTCACAGAGTTTTTTCTATTATTTTCACTCTTTTGAACTTTTACCATTGTTTCTTATATCTCACACTTTCGTTTTGGGTTAGCATTTTTTTTTAAATAAAATTCATCTGCATATTTTTCTTCCAAAATCAGTCTAAAAGTTTTAACGTCTCTTAATATTTGCATTCTAAAAAATGCTTTATCTTGCCTTCATGTTTGACTACAAATTTAGCTGTATATAAAATTTTGAGTTGATACATACCTTCCTTTAAAAGAGTGAGATATTACCCCTTATCTTTGCATCATAATTGTCAAAGGGATGGGAAATATCTCTTTGCAGTCTAAATTTTATTACTCTGTGGCCACTTTGTCTTTTATCTGTGGTAGTTTTTAAGAGTATATTTCTGTCCCTGAGTGGGTAGTTTAGTCGGTTAGAGTACCGCCCCAATAAAACAAGGTTGTGGTTTCAGTTTCAGGTCAGGGCGCATGTAAGAATCAACCCATGAATACATGAATGAGTGGAACAACAAATCTCTCCCCAACCTGGCTTTAGTTCTTCCACTACATTCAGTGAGTAGGTGTTTTTTTTTTGTTGTTATAATTTATTCTTTCCTATGGATCTTTCAATCTGTGGACCTGTGTTACCTCAGTTTGTAAAAGGCCATTAATTACCTCTTCAAGTATTTCTCCTTCCTTTACCTTCATTAAATCTTCTGGAACTCACCCTGGCTGGTGTGGCTCAGTGGTTGAGTGCAGGTCTGTGGAACAAAGGGTCACCAGTTCAATTCCCAGTCTAGAGCATATGCCTGGGTTGCGGGCCAGGTCCCCAGTAGAAGGTATGTGACAGGCAACCACACATTGATGTTTCTCTCCCTCTCCTTCTCCCTCCCTTCCCCTCTCTAAAAATAAATAAGTAAAATCTTTAAAAAATAATTTTAAAAATCTTCTGGAACTCTTAAAGGGCTTAAGTTGGAGCTTTTCCAGCTGTATTTGAGATCTCTCTTTTTCTTCCTTAGCTGCTTCTTTGTAGAGAATTCTGGGCAAAGTTCTTGTTATTCCATTCCAAACCATTATTTTTTATTGCTTATTAGCTAGATTTTATTCAATCTTTGTTTTCTATTTAAATGTATTCATTTTTAAAATTTCTAATTGATTCCTTTTTTTTATGTCTGCATTCTCCAGTTTCATTTTGTGTGCTTGTTTTCTCATTTCTAATGTAATTTTAAGTGTTTTTTCCTCTGTGGTCCACCTACACAGTCTTATTATGAATCTTTGTCAAACATTTTACAGAAGCATTTTAATTCATAGTGAATTCATGTTTTGATTATTCATTTTCTTAGCTAATTTTCTTAATATTAACTTGCCTCGTAGGAGAAAGTGTGTGTGTTGATGTTTCCCTCCCTATTCCTAACCTCACCCCTCCCAGTATCCTCCACGCATTTCTATGCAAATACTCTCTGGATGACGACTGTACACCAGTTTCCACTGAAGCACTGGGGATATCAGGTGTGCAAGACACACAAAAATGGAGCTTCTGTTCCTTAGGGAGGACACAGACAATAAATATAACACATGTAAAAATCATGTAGCAGGTTAACGATCTTGTCACTGCTCACACTCATTCGCCCAGGGCTCCCAGCCCGGAAGGCTGGGGGAGAGCTCTTGTCCTGCAGTGACATGGAACAGCACTATTCACAGTGAAGATCAGAGGCTGGTGCGGGTCCCTGACCTGTAACCTGTTCATGCCCAGGCGAGTACAGACATTAGAGAAAGGCTCTAAAAAATACAATTCTTATATCAGTTTGACAAAGCAATTTTATTTTCATCAGATCTAACACCAGGAAATTTGGCCTTGTATTTTGTATGTCTACTTTTTATTTCATTTTTCTATTTGCTTTCATTGTATTTTATTTAAAAAAAACAAACCTCTGTGATTATATAAGAGAAGGGTGGGGAAAGCTGTGTTCTTTCAACACAGAGATTCTGAGAAGCATCGATACAGTTCTTTGGATGTGAGAAATAAGCCAGTAGGGGCTTTGTTAACTTCCTGATCGAAAGGCGAGGGGGTATGTCTGTGTCCTCTCCCCTCCGTAAGCACGCAGCTTTGTTGAAATCATAACCTGCAGCGGCACTTGAAATCCTGTGTTGTTCATCTTCCTTTTGTGGGGCTAGCACCCAAGCCCCAACTTTAAGCAGTTAATTTGCCACAGAGCATAGAAAGGATTCTCCAAATATATCTAACTCCACAATTTGACAGAAACACAAATTATTTTTACTGTAGGACTTCTGCTTGGTTCCAACAGATCCCTGAGAGAGGGAGGGAAGAGAGCTAAACTGACTGTCAAAACTCCTCATTTCAAATGTTGGCTCCTCCGCCAACTTCTTGATGACCTCCGAAAGTCACTTATCATCTACAATGCAACCTTTGTATTTTTGCAACTCTTTGAGACAAGTAGGGGTAGGTGGTTATTATTTTTCCTTCCTTGTAGATAACAAATGCTAGCCTGTCATAGTTAATTTTGGGATTTTACTCAGTTTTTGTTCCCTTAAAAAAAAACTCCATGTATTCATAATCTTACCTCTTCCGCTTCTGTACATTTTCTTTTTGTTTCTTTCATTTTTATCTTTTTCTTCATAAAATATACAACTTTTGTATAAAACTTTTTGTCATTTGCTTTTGGTATCATAGGGTTTGTATTTTTGAAGATTGACTGACTTTTCGTTAAGTGGTTTGGTAGAGTGGAAATACTTTAGTCCAGGAAATGTATGAGTATTTATTAGTTTTATCTACCTCTGTGTTTTTTTTTTCAAAGAACTGGGGATATAAAAAAATTTAAACACTCAGCAATCCTTTAATGCAGCAAATGGCGCCAGAAGCAGGACTGGGGAAGCAAATGGAGAGAAAGGGCATTCTCTCTCCCTTCATAGCTCTTTGTTCTGTTTTTTAACATTGTAGCTATTTAATTCTGTGGAGAGTTTAAAAATGCACTATATCTGGAAAATGCATAGAACTTCAAGTTGTGCAATATTATTTATATCTTTTTAAACAGAGTAGTAGCTAGCATGTGCTTTAGACCCAAATGTCTACTTATTATATGCAATAAATTTAGTAAACTCCTAGCTTTGCTTCCTTTTTTAAAAAAAAAGGCTTTTTTATTTATTTTTAAAGGAAACTTTGGAGCCACATATCAATGATAGCACCTAATAAAATTTTACCTTTGAGCAAACCTCATGTATATAAAATCAGAGACTATAGTGCCAGGGCTTTCTATTAGTACCATCCATTTCATTATCATTTTTCCAATTTAACTTGTGTTACTCTCAGCATACAATGCCTATTTTAAATATTTAAGCACTTGCTGTTGACATAAAAATAATACTGAAAAATTGAGTTGACATTTCTGTTGAGGATTATGGCCCAGAGCAACTCTAACACTTGCACCAACCCCTACGCCCCAGGCCAGGTGCTGTTGAGTCTATAATACAACGCCTTTCCTTAAATGAAGGTTTAGCTTTGATTTACACAAAACATGAAACAACCTGTCTTTCATCAGGCGCTTGTTTGACTTTCCTAATACATTTCCATTTTAACTAGATTATGTCTCTATCAAAAGAAAAGGAACGTGACCAAGCTGCCAGGGCCTGGGGCACACACCCCCACCTCTGGGGGGTGGGTAGGTAACTGTGATCTGAATAAAAGGGAAGCTGTTCTGTTTCTCAGCAGCCTCACCTGAGACTGCTCTCCCTTTGCCATACCCCAGGTTATAGACATGTTCCACATTGTGACCAGCTTTAACCTTACTTAACTGGCTGTCATGTATTACTTAAAAGAAAAATAATTGGGAGAATTTTATCTTGTGGAAGGATACATCAACAAAATTACCAAGCAAAGTAAGAAAGACTACCAAAAGGCAAAAAAATCTCATTCATATATATTGATATATTTTTGGTAACCTTTTAGTGGATTTATATCTCCTATTGCTTAGTTAATCAGAAAATGACTATTGCCGGGTTTAGTTGGTAGCAGTCTTGGTTTCCTATTTATAATATAGCTGTCACTGTAGACACATGCATGTATACATGCAATGTCTTTTTCTTATTTTTTCTTTTCCCCAGTTTTATTGAGAAATAATTGACATACATCATTGTATAAGTTTAAGACATATAGGACGATAGTGTTATTTACATATATTGTAAAATGATGATGGCAACAGATTCCACTGAAATTCATCTTCTTAGGTACACATGATAAAAAGAAAAGAAAAAAAATTACCTTGTAATGAGAACTCTTAGGATTTACTCTCTTAGCAGCTTCTTGTGTATCCTACAGCAGGGTTAGTAACAGTCTCCATGCTGTACATTACAACCCTAGGACTTCTTATCTTATAGCCGGAAGTTTGTACCTTTTGACCACCTTCCTCCAATTCTCCCTGTGGCCCTCTCTTTTCCCCTGGTTACCACAATTCTGATCTCCCTGATCTCTCTCTCTCTCTCTCATCCATGTAAAAGTGAGATCATATAGTTATTTGTCTTTCTCTGTCTAACTTATTTGACTTGGCATAATGCCTTCAAGGTCCATCCATGTTATCACACATGGTGGGATTTCCTTGGTTTTATGGCTGTATGATATTCCATTTCATATATATGTACATAAGATGAAGTCTTTTGGGAAAAATTCCAGGCAGACTTTTCATATTGTCTACTTCTGTAAAAAATGTCATTGAAATCTTAATAGGGATGACATTGAATCTATAGATGTCTTTTTGTAGCATTGGCATTTTAATAATATGAACACAAGATACCTTTCCAATTATTTATGTCTTCAGTTTCTCTCATCAGTGTCTTATATTTTTCAGAGCAGAGACCTTTTACCTCCTTCAAGTATTTTACTGGCTTTGATGCTATTGTAAATGAGATCAATGCCTCTTAATCTTCTTCAGAAAATTTGTTGTTAATGGGAGAGGATCATTTTTGTAAAGAAGGAAAACACATTCAGCAAAGTGCAGTGACTTGCCCAAGGCCACCAATTTAGACAAACAGGGGTCATTCCCAAAGTGCTTAGGCACTGCTTCATAGTTACCAAAGTTGGATGGACTCTTCTCCTTAGAAATACAAAAGGTGGTAAAACTCAAACATTGTTGCAAAACACCGGCACTCTTTTCATGGCAAGGATCTGAAATCTTGTCCCAGTTGGAGAAGACACACTGAACCCTGCCTGTGCCTGCTGTGTCATTGCTTGCAGATCACGGGTGTAACAGCCAGCATACTACCAAAGTATTCCCCATTGTCAGAGGGTAGACGCTGTGACTGACAGGCACTAGACAAGGCAGGGGAGAGCACATAGCCTTGACAACTGACAAGGTGTGTTTACCCAGATACTGCGTGGAAGCTGCCAGGGCAAGGATCTGACTTGCCGTGAGGCTGATCTGTGCAATCCCGATTTGTCATTGTTTCCCCTCTCCCTTTCGCATCCCTCTCCTCACTGCCTGTCGTCTTTTGTACATCCCGAATCCAGCATCTAGCTACATTCTCTTTTGTGAATATAGGACAGACTCTATTTCAAAAAATTACAATAATAAAGAAGAATTCTGTACAACAAAGTTATGTCTGTACTTCGGTATTCGACTCCCGGAACAATGCTTTCTTTATCTAATTACAACAAAATGTGAGCTCTTATACAATTCCCTTGAACACTATCAATTTAATATTCATTCTCACAGCAATATTTTCTCATGGGTGCATCTCTCATTGAAGGTTAAAACGCACATGAAAGTTTTATTTGGTTGATCTTTACAATAGCAGTTAGTTGATTATCAAAATTATTCCTTTTTCACAGATTAAGAGATTGAGAGGTTCAAAAAAGTAAACTGACCAAGACTCCATAACCCCTAAAATGGCAGGAATCAGGGAATTTTGGCTTCTAAATATGCTCGCTCCTATATAATATTCTTTTGTACAAATAGCTCAGGAAACAGAGGCTAGTGGCCATGGTAGTTGTATATTTCATGTCCTGCCATCAAAGACCCAATGCCAAGGGAGTGAGTTGCTGCCTTTAATATCCTTTATTCCCTTTTCCTCTCAAATAGCCCTCCTGCCAAAACAAAATTAGGAATGAAAATAATGACATTGTGAGCAGAAAAGGAAATGGGTATGGCACCTTTCCTCCTACTCTGGTTTGAAATATTAGAATCTCATTGCAGACAGGAGATCACCCCTGTTCTACCTCCAGGTCTAGCACAGCACTGTTTTCACTAAGCCAAGGAGGGCAGAATAGTGAAAGCAGATAGTTATGGAGTCAAACAGAAGTAACCCTGCCTTTTAGTAGACATAGAGCGAGTTGCTTAAAAGCTCTGAACTGCAGCTTTCTAAGCTATACAGAAATACTGATCATATCCATATATATACGGATATATATATATACACACACACACTAGGCTGTGCAGATTAAGCAAAGTATGTCCAAGCATAACTTGTTATAAACTGTAAAGGATTATACAAATATTAATTCTTATTTTGTCCATTTTGCACTCTTCCAAATAGCTAAAAGTCTATTCTACAGAGTGGGTTAACTTGTAGAGAGGCCAAACTGTGGGCACATGTGGTAATAGCAATTGTAATTAAAATAGTGCGACCATGGGGAAATTACTTAACCTTTCTGTTGTCGCTGTGCTCCTCACAGAACAACCAAACAACATTATCCTCACTCTCACCTTGAGATGAGCAAGGTTGTATATAATTAGGACTCTATCATCACACATTATGATCCTGAGTTTTGTATGTGTGTGCACGTGTGTGAGTCAATGTGTGGGTGTTTTCACTCTCCTTTTGCAAATGAAATGTAAATTCCATATAGTCAAGAACCATAGTTCTTCTGGTCTGTAACTTTTACAGCACCAAGAAATGGAAATACAATAACTACTAGAGCAGGATGAGACTTTAGCCTCATTTAGTCTTACTCCCCTCATTTTATAGATAAAGAAATAGAGGCCCAGTAGACAGATAATAGATAATTTGCCCAAGATCACACAGCAGAGGTCGAATTTAAACCAGATGTTTTGATTTCAGCTCCTACATCCATTACATCTTAGAGTTGATATTTGATATATGTAATTCCAAACAACTAAGAATAAATAAAATGCATTTACATTAGCATTTCTCATAGTAGAAAGCAAGTTCAACAGTCAAAAATATTGTAATAAATGCTGTACTTCAAGAGTTTTGTTTCTTCATGCTAATATGATTTAAGGATCTCCAAAAGGTAGTAGGTTAGTTTTTCTGAAGTTATTTGAACAAATAATCCTTTTGGCAGAAAACAGCTATGAGAATATGATAAATATTGAATGAATAGGAATGGATAAATGAACAAAAAATAGAGAATAGTATCCTAGGATTTTCAGCCTAAAACTTGATTTCCTGCCTTGGTACAGGCTGTATAACCTGCCAGCCATAACCTTCAGCAATTCCAAACTCTGCTCCTGTTTGCTGGCCTCTCCCCTTACTTCTCGTCCCAACAGTGTCCTTCCCTCCAGAATTCACAGAGCTGAAATGGTCTCACCATTCGTGGCTCCACTCCAATGTCACCTCTTCAAAGACCTCTCTAATCACTTAACTAAAGTAGCACCACTTGTCATTCTGTACCACAGGACTGTTTGGTCTTCTTCATATCCACCTCAGCCGCTGAAATGACCTTAGTATCTGACTTCCCCAGAAGCACACAGGATCCTTGATGGCAACAATTTCACCTAATCTGCTTCTGCCTCCCCGGCCCACAGAACAATGCCTAACACGTACTTGTGGATTCATCAGTTGGTGGGAAGTCTCTACGCTCATGATGATCTTTCAAACTGGGCAGCTTTGCCCTCATTTTCTAGTGAAAGAAACAGAAATACTAAGGGCAAAAGCATTTGTCCCAAGACCCCACAGTTATGAAAAAAGAGGGGACTAGTCATCTTTCACCTGTTCAGGATGATTTTTCTAGACTCCATCTGCTGGTAGTTCATTAATTTTACATAAATAGAATTGTTTTGTTGTTGTTGTTGGGGGTGGAGGCTGTAGTTGGGCAGAGATGTGAAAGATCTGAGTGTATCAAATGCCAGTCAGTGAATGTAGCACCCTTAGTTATCAAAGAGGAACTCGACCATGCAGCCACAATGTGCATTTTCTCCTGCCCATGTCCAGACTTGTTCCGGGAACTGTCCCTTCTGACAAGTCTGGGGCTAGAATATTCTGGAAGGCCCTAGGATCACTGCTGTTGCAGCTGCCGACCTTCTCACACTGATCCCACGTTCTCATCAGCGGCCTGCAGAAGCATTAGGAACAAGGGAGAGGAGGGTGGAAGCCTCCTTCTGCCTTCTGCCTTTCTGCTGGACACCGGTGGGCTTTGTTTTACCAGGGAAATTTGTTTTTTAATGCCTGGGAAAGAAAGCCGATAGTTGGCAGAGTAAGAGTGACCCCTACACATGCTTCTTCCTGTGGGGACTTGGAATAAGTTTCTGTTTGTTGATTTTCTACAAGGTCAGATCTAGCTGAGATTGGCAGAGGTAACTATTTCCACCTTTACTCTGCTGCCAAGTCAGGAAAGAAGCTGAGTTCTGGCCTATTTTTCATGGCAATCGAGACAGGTAGAATAATTCCAAGGTCACCCAGAGAATCAGATGTTCTTAATAGTCTGAAATGTTTGACTTAATATGTGGCACTTGTCATTATTAATTCATTTAATATTTATAGTAATCCACAGAGTAGACATTGTTACTTAAAATGAGGTTTGAACAAAGAGAGGTTGAATGACTTGTTCGAGATCACACAGCAAGGAATTCACATAGAACTCGGACCTGTGAATGTTGGACTACCTATGCCTCCACCTGGGTCAACCCAACCAAGCACGGCTTTGGGAAAAGAGGTTTCCCTTATGATCATCTCACTGTCACATACTATCACAAGAGAATGTTCCCATTTCACACATAGTTATGGGTGACACCACCCAGAATCATTCTGTACAAAGACTCCTGCATTTCCACGCTAGCTGCCACCTCTGTCCTGAGTCCTTGTGGGCCATTTCAGATTACTCATCTCCAAGCAGTTTTCAAGACAAGTGTGATTCCAGCTTACAGCAGGGAAGTGCAAACGGCGAGAACAAGTCAGCAGCAGATCTCAGGTCCAGAATGCTCAGCTGTTCCTGAAAAATCCAGAACCCACTGTCAGCGCCATATAGCTCAGGGCAAATGGGCAGTAAATGAACGGTTTCCCAACAACCCTTTCCTCCTGGGTAAATGGTAAACAGTTAGCCTGATGGGTAGTTGAACCACTTCAAGCTTCAGTTTCTCCTCCATAAAGTGGTAATAATAATAATTGTACCTATCTTCTAAGTCTACTGAACAGACTACCATATTTTTCCATGTATTTTCTTCATTATACACGGAATTATTATACCCATGTATACCTACATTTTGTGTGCATTATACACGGGTCTATTATACCCATGTATAATGTGCATCCTTATATTTTCCTAAAAAAATTGGGCAAAAAAGTGTACCTTATACATGACAAAATATGGTAAATATATCAATGCATATAAAGTATTTAGAGCAAGCCCTAATGTTTAGTGAGAACTCAACAAATTGTAGTTTTTTGCAGTTTTTTTCCTCAATTACTATTTTCATGGGCTGATTTTACACATCATTTTAATTTTCCTGGCGAAACACTTGGGAATTGTTTGTCTGATTGCCTGCATTCTTCGGGAGATTACCTGCTTTTTGCCCCTCTGGAAATGGCATGGGACCATGTGGCTCACCTCTTTCCGGCACCCTGAGACCAGCCCTCTCCCAGGCAGAGCTGCTGGGCTTCCTCCAGATACGTCATTCCCTGAGACCCAGCCAGCAGGTCTCCGTGGAATGATTAATGCTCAGGAAACCCTGTACACAAGTGCATGCTGGGGGAGAGGAATACAGCATATTCATTTCTGTATCTTCACATCTGGCTCATGCCAAAGACAAAGAGGGTGCTCAGTGTGTGTCTGCCAAGAGAGTGTCTATGCAAATCAAATCCATACCTTGTTGTGAGCTCCTTCATGACAGCAAACTGCAACAGTATCAATTGAATGATGAACATGCTTAGACACTGTGCTAAGCATTTTATATACATACTGTTAGGAAACTTATAGAACAAACCTGTGAAAACACACTATCATGATCCCCATTCCACAGATTCCAGAACTGAAGCTCACAGTGGGAAACAGTAGCAGAGCCAAGACGGAACCCAGGCTGTTGGGCCCCAGGGACTGTTATTCCAAGGAAACTGCGGTGAATATTTCTTCCCTTCACCCAGGGCCATAGCTCTCACTATTGTAGCTGCAACAAATGGGAAGCCAGCCGCGGGGGGCTTACTGCTGCACCAGGCAGTAAGTACAGCTTTAGTCTTAGATTGCGCTGGCTGCCAGAAGGTTCTTCTTCACATCGCTTCCAGTCATTTCTCGGAGCCCCCACCCCACCCCATCAGTTCTGGATCTGCCCTCTGGGGAGGTACTCAGAAGCAAGGTCGCACACTTTTCCCTGTACATTAATTAGCCTTTGAGCTGTAATTAAATCAGTCTTCTGCTTACTCCAAGCTAGAGAGACAGATCTTAAGCAGGGGAAGATATGTTAAAAACTAGTTAGTTATTATTTTTTTAATCTATGACCATGATCCTGGCTAACACTTTATAGTAATTAATGTTTTTTTCCTAAACACTTTTTTTAAACACCTTTTTTTTTGTTTAAAGATTTTATTTATTTATTTTTAGAGAGAGAAGGGAGGGAGATAGAGAGAGAGAGAGAGAAACATCAATGTGCGGTTGCTGGGGGTCATGGCCTGCAACCCAGGCATGTATCCTGACTGGGAATTGAACCTGCTATGCTTTGGTTCACAGCCCGTGCTCAATCCACTGAGCTACGCCAGCCAGGGCCTCTTTTCCTAAATACTTTTTTATTCATATAATAAGTGTATGCCTCTAAGGTTTCAAACAAAGACCATTCCCCATGGCTGTTTAAAAAAAGGCATCATCAGACTTGCAAACCACACTACTTACCAGTGTAGGCTGGCTGGTAAGTCCTGCATCTGTATTCCATGCAGGTAAACGGCAGTCTGGGGATGATTTTGTGGATGGGGATTACTTCCCTTTGATTTCTTCCCCATGAAAACTGCATCATGCTAGAATGAATGCAAATGGGAGTCTTCGTGATAAGAGTAATCTCTGACACACTAGGGAGAGAGCTCTTGGAAAAACTTTGAGAATTATTAGTGAAATGATCATTTCATTCTTGGGGATCGGCTCCAGCCTTCCCTTTAACTCTGTGACTGGTCATGGGTATTATATGGGGACAAAAGTGGAATAAATAGCGGTTGTGAGTCAGGGAAAACAGCATTATGCATTGCATGGGGAGCTTTGGTCCCACTGCCTGTAGCATATACTGTCGGTGCCATACCCTCTTGGCCCACGTCGAAGAGACAATCCTGGTACACGCGATCAGCTTCCTGTCTCTAGCACCTATTTGCTTCTTCTGATGGCTGTCTCTGGCTTCAGAAGGGGTATCAACCCACATGTGGGGCAAGACAGAAGATCTAACGAGTTAATGACCCCAGGAGCAAACTTAACCCACAAGGGATGGGAGTTGGTAGTTAAATACCTCAGCGTCCTTGCCCTTCTTTGGGACAGTCATGAAGTGTGCTCTACAGTCTCAGAGAGGGTCCCCAGAGGGGACTGAGTGTCAGCTACCCCCCAATAACTTGTCCACTATTGGCTTTCCTCCCTTTCCTAGACCATCTGCTCCCTTCCCCCACCTTGTTTCCTGGGACTGACTGTCTCCGGGTCACTGTTTGCACTCAAACCCTTGCCTTAGTGTCTGCTCAAGGAGAAGTCCAGCCTTAACGGTGCTCTTGCTAATATGGGCGTAGTGACTGTACCCTACTTTAGAGGGTTACTGGGGAAATTAGACAGTGTTTGCTACATTGTGGCATAGAGCCTGTAACATCTTGATCGCTGTTCTCATTTATTTCCCTTTCCCTCCTCCTGCTGCTTTTCTTCCCCACTTTCTTGGGGTGAGTGAATTTTATCCAAGACACAAACTGTATTAGTCATCAAACAAAGCTTAAAAGCAAACAGTCAAATCGAAAGTGGGGGACACGAAAATAAGTTCGAGTTTGGAAACAAATGATCATGCCTTTGATTAAGACAAATTCCATACCAGGGGCTCACTTTCATTGGGTGCGGGCTCTCCTGCGACTGCATGCGTGTGGCTTAAACTGAACAGCTTTCGTAAGGGACAAGTGAGACACAGAAATAGTCTACAAACTACATATGATGTAAAAAGGCAGAAATAGGTATTTTTAAGAGTAGTCAAAAAACCATGATGTTATCAGATTTGGGGGTCTTGGGCGAGGGTCAACGACATATGGTCCAACACCTGCTTTTGTAAGTGAAGTTCACCAGAGCCCAGTCGTGCCCATTTGTCTGCATATTGCCCGTGGCTGCTTCTGCCCCACTAGACGGAGTGGATAGATGCACCAGAGCCCACGGAGCCCACAATGGGTGAAATATTTATTATCTGGCCCTCCACAGAGAAACTTCCCTGACTTCTGTTCAAGGACATCGCTCTGATTTTTTCAAAAATGTCTAATGTACCAAGCAAAGCATAAATAGGAAAATTATTTTTGTATCTTTCTTTTATAATCCCAAACCATGAATAATATATGCTGTCCCATAGTTTCCCAGTTTTGTTTCCCTTTCCTTTGCTTTTTGGTCCAAAGAACACTTTAGTGGGCAATAGAGCAGAACATCCAAAACCAAAAACAAAGCCAGCCCTCCTTTCTGAATTATAAAGGAGATATGAATATTCAGGTTGGAAATGACAAGATTTGACAAGGCAATATTATTGACCAATAGTAGCCATCACAGCCCTATTTTCATCCTAATGGAAAAACACAATCTCTTCCAAGAGTCGTCCAGGCCTTTACGGCTTTATATATAACAAATGTGAAACATGATCATTTTTAAAAACAACCCAAATTATACATAATGCATGCTCATATTCTAAAACTGATCTGTTAGAGATGCTAAAAAAAGATTGCATGTATTTCAGTTTTCCCCAAAAATGTCTCTTTCTTGAACACCAACTTATTTTTTCTCTCTTACAGAGCTCCAGAAATTTTGGAGATCAACCTAAAAAAAATAAGATAAAATTTAAAAAAAAAAACAGGTTTGAACATGTTACCCCACTGCCAACAAACCTCCAAAGATTATCTTGTTTTACAGATTAATTTCAGACTTTGATTCTCCACGTCTACTTAACTTTTCAATCTTGTCTCCTAATAACATCCTCGCCACACTTCGCACACCCTGCGCCGTGCTCTTTTGCTGCCATCCCCGGAACCACACGCTCTTTCATCCCCGGGTTGTGTTCACGTCGTTCCCTCCGCCCAGAACCACTCCCTTCCCCGGCGGCGTGAATCCTTCTGAATGTCCCCCGTTGTGACTGCCGTCCACATCCGACCCATACCCCCAACAGCCTTCCCCCACTCTCTTTGTCAGAATTAATCTCTGCTTCATTTTTCTGTCTCTCCGTTTAATAGTCCTTCCCTCTATCCAGGTGCTTGAGCCCGAAATACGGAACCATTTTTATCTCTTCCCCTCCATCAACCCTCATATCCAACCCATCTCCCAGCAGTGCCCGTCCAGCCCTCAACACACGTGTTGAATCTGTCATGCCCACTGTAAGCTGCTCTCATCTTCATGCTGGACAGTTGTTTGTCTGTCCTTCTCATACCCATTCTTGGTTGCCTCCAAACCATTCTCCACTCCACTCCACTTATCTTTTTTAAAACACAAATGAGATTATATCAAGACTCTATTTCTGGCGGCCTCCCCTTACATTTGGAATGAAATTCAAATACCTTCATGAGTCCTGGAGTGTAATGTGTGATCTGGTCCCTATGACCTGCCTCCAGCCGTTCTCCCACCAACTCCAGTCCTGTGCTAAGTGCCAGCCAACATCGGAAACTTTGTGATTCTTTTCCCTCCATCGGGAATACTCTTTACCACACTCTTTATCTGCTTGTCCAATGATTTATTTATAACAAGAAAACAAAGTGAATTCATTTGAGATGTTTTTCATAATTCCTAAAGCCAAATCAGGGTGTCCTTCATTACCTTGCTTTGCAGCACTTGGTTTTCTTACTTCACAGACTTATTGCAACTCACTATTACATATTTTCTTATGGGTAACTCTACAATGTTGTTCCTTCCTACTAGTCTGTAAATTTATGAACCATGTTATCTTGCTCAGCACTCCATACTCAGTGCCTCTCAGTGCTTAGGACACAGTAGGCCCTTATTAAATATTCACTGAATGGAGAAATGAACAAATGAATAATTGAATGAATGGATGAATTATGCATTGTATTGAACATATATCACACAGTTTAATTCAAGTTACTGCACTTATAACAGCTTATCTGATAACAGGTGTTTTTATGGGCCTTCCTGTTTCTCTTTCTGAATTGCAAGGGTTCATGGTCAGGCAGCAGCAATTATGCAGTATTGCCTGTCCCACAGATCCTAAAAACTGGGCCCTCCACAAATATAAAAGAACAGGAATCAATTGCGTTCCTCACTTGACTACCCTATAACGTCCTTGAGGACATAAGCCTAATGAGTACAGGGTGGGGTGAAAGTAGGCTTACAGTTGTCACTATGGAAAATTCTACAATCATTTACAAATAATAATATAATTATAACTCTGCATTTTTCATACTCACAACTATAAACCTACGGTGGCCTCACCCTATACAGCTGTTAATCTATAGTACCTGGTATATAGTAGGTGTTGAATAAAATAAAATATTTGTCAATTCCTTGGGATATACTGAAGTATTCAATGACATAAGCTCTCCCCACCCCTATGAGTTAGGGATCAGTCTCCACTCACAACCCCACAGCAGTGCTGGCATTAGGGATTTCCCTCTCTTTGCCTTAAGATTGACTGTGTATTATTTACTTTTTATCATATTTTATCTAACATTTTTATGTATGTAGAGTAGGTGGTAAAATGAATCTTTCAATATATGCCCAGGGCTCCATTTACTGGGTCTGAGCTCAGTCTGAAAACATGAGTGAGTTAATCAGGCTGAAAGAAGAGGGAAGGATCTGTCAGGTGGAGAAAATGTATAAGAAATGGGAACAAAATCATGGGCTCCTTCTTGGCAACTTGGCGTAGATGGTACCTGGGGCTCCATGTGTCTCTGTCAGCCTGTGCCCCAGAGCCAGCAGAGGTGCTTGCTAGGAGACTCTGCACAAAGGTGAGACACGAGTGAGAGATGGAAGTGGGTCAGAGACAATGGCTCCATGTATCTGCCACGAAACCAGGAATATGGAATAAATAAGTGGGTCTTCTGTGATCAGCTCTCAAAACTTGCTGGGCTTGGGGGCAGGCTCAACAGGACACTCCTGACCACAGCAGTGCCCGGCCTTATAAACCATGTACCTTACGTATGGGTATGAAGTATGCACGTTCATGTGCCTCTCTCCAGAGGGGATTCAGGGCTGGAAAGCGATCTTCCTAGCAGAACATGCGGCTTTTCCAAAGTCCGCGTGGCTGGCCTTTCATGGTGCATGTGGGCGGTATAGAAACTTGGCTCCTGAATGTGTAAGGAACTTGGTGCCAGGGAGGGGGCAGTTGGAATCTGGAGTACCTGGAAGAGCTGGGGAGGGACAGACGGGACATGTGTTGGAGCAGAACACTATCCTTGCTGTTCAGGGAAACTGCTTCTGGAAGATGGTGACTTAGGCCTTCCATGCACCAGGGAAGAGAAGGCCAATTTGTGAGGAAACTTGAAGGTTACAAACTGGCTTCTCAGAGCCCCAGGCTCCTGGGGAAAGACCTCAGGGGTCACCCTTGGGAGCAAGAGCAAAGCTGAGCTAAAAAGTCCTCCCAATCCTATTGCTAATGGAGTTGCCTCTACTTTTAAGGGCGGGTAGGGGAAGAGGAGAGATTTTTTTGTAGGTTCTTGTATAAATGGCCTCCTATAATATGGCTTTTGTAACTGGCTGCTTTCACTTAGCATAATTTTTCACCCCTGTTGTGACATGTCTGGGTCCTTTATTCCTTTCCATGGTGGAGTGATATTCTAGGAATAGACCACATTTTGTTTATCCAGTCATCTTTTGATGCATTTCAGTTGGTTTTCACTACCTGGCTATGACAAACAATGCCGCAAACATTCATGAGCAAGTTGTTGTTTGAACACATGTTTTTTTATTTTCTTGGGTTTGTAGAGTTTTAAATGAAAAGGATTAAACTGCTCTCCCTTTCCCCCTCTCCTCAAAGCTGCTTTGTACCACTGACTGCAGGGAATGATGGGATTACTGTTTCTTCAGTGCGAGTACGAATACTTCTTGGTGTCTGTGGTGATGTGCTGGAGGGACACAAGGCTGAAGAAGAGGCATGGTGCGTCTTCTGGAAGCAAGCTTACCTAAAGGCTGGGGGTGGGAGCATGGGGGCAATTGCGTTTCTATTTTGAATACAGACAAATATCCAATATTTCATTGATCCCCAAACATTCGTATTGTAACACCTTTGAAATTAGAATGCACATTACAATCAATGCTGTGTCACAGTTTAATTTGCAGCATTTTTCTTCCTTTCGTAGTGATGAAACAATAATGTGTCTTACAATAAATACATCTTCAATTTTATGGATTTTAGTATTATGGAGTACAATCTACAATCCATATAACATTTTAAAGAAAAGAGTGGGGGCTTTGGCACTGTTTGGAGCTGGCTGCAGTTTCTACACACTTCCCTGACCATTTCTTGTCCCCCGGGGCTGGGGAATGAAGTGGGACTGGCCGTGCCCATAGCCCCAGGTGGGTGGCTTTGCATGCCCACTGTAGGGCCTTATCTGCTCTCTCTCTCTGACTTTGATTTGTGTTGCACCCTCCGCACGGGCTACCAAGAACACAGCCCTCTCTCTAGCACTCTACTTCATTGATGGGGGATCCCCTGCCCTATCTCCTCACAACACTCAATGGTGATTTGGTGAGTGCTCCTGAAATCAGGGGATCCACAATGCTCCCCATTAGATGCTGTCTTGCCTTGGTGCTTAAACTCATGGTAAGGGTGTGAGGACCCCTCTTTGAGAGTTGATTAATTTTGGTGCTTGAGAGTTGTCCTGTCTTGATATATTCTGCCTTGTGAGAGAAGCATATTTAGCCGAGGGAAAGGAGCATTGTATCACTGCATTCATTCTCGATAGCAAATGACAGGAAGGCGAAAGACAGGCTGAGACATGTTACGAAAAAACAAAATCTATTGAAACCATATCTCCTGGGAAAAGGAGAAGGAAATGAGAGTATGTAACCTAGAGAAGAGAATACTCGTGATGTGTGTAGTAGGGGTAGAAAGGAAACTATCTATAAATACGTGAAGACATATTATGTAAAAGCAAGATTGGGCACATATGAGAAGAAGACAACTGTCGGTGCAATATGAAGCTTAGTGTACAACTTTGTAATAATTGGCCTTGGATAATATGGAGACTTTCAGAAGGTCTCATTTCTCCGAGAAAGGAGGAGTTCAGGCAAAGCTGGTTCACTATGAGTTTAAAGAGCTACCTAATTGAATTTTAATAGTCACTTAAGAGATAGGACTTCATTTTAACATCCCTTTAATCTTGAATTTGTAATGACTCCAGGTTCTGTGATAGGGGAACTGAGATCCTTCATTGTGCTACAAGAAAGGCCGAATGTATGCTCTGACAGCATTCAGGGCCTTTTGATTGAAGCTGAAGCACAACCTAACACAGCAAGATTTCAAGAACAATAAAAGGCTCGCTCTGGCAATATCTTAGTCATATAGATTAGGGGTCATGGGTCACATCATCCTCCTCTCAGGAGGGCGACACCTTCCTCACGACTCCCAGGCCCCTCTGCAGGCTGCAGCCAGCCCTATGAAGTGTCTGCACCCACATACCACTTGGGGGGCGGGGACTGCTGAACACAGCCCCAACAGCATTCAAACCAGCTCAGCTCCTCCTCGGCATCGCTGCAATTTGCGCAAAAATGTCCTCTTTCAAGACAGATGACCGTCTTGCCAGCAACTGCCTGCATTCGACATGCGGGGGCTTGTCACCAGCTCAGAGCCCAGAAATGGTGCAGGCAATTTCTACTTGCTGTCCAATCTCTTGCTTGCCCACACTCACGCCAGCCCCTATTCAGCCCTTCCCAAGACAGATGTGACATTATACACACTTTACGGCCACTAACACAGCAGGGGCTGTTAGAGACATCCACTACCACGTTAATAAGAGTCCTAATGAAGAACCCAAATAACCGACCTGTCACAGAAGTTTTGTCACCCCCTAAGAAAATTAAAGTGGCCCGTTTTCCCTTTGTCTCTACTCCATTCCTCCTGCCTGCCTGCAAGCCTTTCTCCCTTGCGTGTGTTAGTTCTTTCAGAGTAGTTTCAGCAGACTTGTATTCGGTTGTGGTATTGCTTCGCCATTTGCTGCGTCATTTGTAGGTTGTCCATTGAGCCAGGAAACAGAAAACCTGGGTAGGAGTCCAGCATCTCTTCTGCTTCTCCCTTCAGCAGAAATCTTCATTTTAAGAACCTACCCCAGGCCAAGTTTAAACGATGCCATTGTCAGGGGTTGCAGACCCAGCGTGACCCTACTCCTTTCGTGCTGCCTACTGCAGATTTGGAAATAAAGGGCAAGTGCCCCACCCTCCACTAAAAATGCTCACAGTGGGGCACAGGGGTCAGAAACCTTTTTCTGAAAAGAGCCAGACAGAAAGTAAATATCTTAGGCTTTACAGTCCAGACAGCCTCTGATGCAACTGTTTAGCTTTGCTGCCCTAGCTCAAGATCAAGATCAAGATTGATGATGTGTAAACAAACGACTGTGACTGTGTTCCAATACAACTTTATTTATAAAAACAGATGGTAAGCCAGTTTGGCTCTCAGGAGGTGATTTGTCAGACCCTAGTCAAGTGAGAGACACAAGCAAGTGATCATATGGTTGCAGTGTTCAGCAGTGAGTGATGTGACGAGACAGAAGCAGCTTGGAGGGTAGTTTGGGAAGGCTTCCTGGAAGAGGTGAAATTTGGATCATAACTTGAAAGATGAAGAGAAATTTGATCACTTGCTTGCCTTTTCTTCCTCCTCCTCCACCATCTGCCTCAATAGACTGGCTATCTATTATTAGACTCCCATAGATTTTGAGGTCTCTGGGAGGTATAAGTCCATCATCTTCACCTGTATATCTCCAGGGTCACCTTCCTGTCTGTTTATAATCAAGGCTTCGTGCATGTTCATTGGGTTAAAAGGTACTTAACTTTCACTTGTTTTGACTACTCTTCCCTTTGTGTTTTGGAAAGTGGCATTTCTGCTTCACTCTGTGCTACAGCCTGGTGGAGACTTTGTAACAAGGCCAAGGAGCACTTACAGTTTGCTGCCTCCTAGTACCTGTCCTGGAGCCAGACTGCATTTGGTAGCCTGCTCTGCCACTCACTGGCTGTGTGACCTTAGCTGTGTCACTTAACCTTTCTGGGCCTCAGTTTCCTCTTCTGTTAAAAAAGAACAAGGATAGTATTTACCGATACGATTTGTTACAGGGATTAGATGAGTTAATATCAATAAAGTATTTAGAAGGGTTCCTGACACAAAGCAACTATTCATCAAATGCTGGCTATTATTAACATTACAAAGCTAGGCCTAGTTTCTTTGTAATACTCTTGCACCTCCATGTGGGTGGGGGGGAAGGCTCTGGTAGCGGCTGACATTCATTTAAAGATTCTAACCAACTTCCTAGCTTCAGCCTTATTTGTTTGTTGTTTTAATCTCTCTGCCCTCCACTGCTGCACAAGGAGAGGAGTTGATTGGCAGCTGAACTGTTTAAAATCAATATAAGAAGCACTTGGAGATTAAAGCAATTTAAGCAAGGCGCTGGCTGGGGTTGGGAGCTAAAACCACTCTTGAAGGAAACAAGCGAAGAAGATGAAGAAAGTGGGTCAGAAATGAACCAGCATGAAACAGTGTGCATGGAGGTGAGATTACAACAATAGAGCAGCACGACTTTTTCATCAGAGAGCGATCGTTTCTTTTCATAAAAAAAATAAAATAAAATAAAATAGAACCCGGAGCCCTAATCTCGAAATTGCCCCTGCCTAGTACTGATTGTTCTGCAGATTTAAACACCCTTGTCTGTGCGCTCAGGGCGCTGCCACCGTGCCCCACACCCACACTCGCTTTCCCTCTCTGATCTCTGCAGGGGCTTCCTGGCCAGGTAGAGATGGAGAGGTTGCATGCCCGTCTTGCTGCTGACATCCATAACACCAGATCCACTGGGACCGAGCCGCAGGGGCCAGGCAGGGAGGTGTGAGAGTGTCCTGGTGGACAACCACCTCCACAACTGCGAATGCCCCGATGAGACATTTGATTCAGTGGCACAGTGGGCTCCACCGAGGGGAGCCGAATCTGCGTGAAACCTACAGTACATTCAAAGCCTTCCGAGTTAGACAAGAGAACCCCAGTGTCCCCCTTCCCTACTTGTCTCTGACATACATTGAAAGCTCTATCTTCTGTTCATTCCCCTTTATTCCTATTGCCCTACTCAGTCTGTACATTAGAAGCTAAATGTTTGTGGACTTGACAATGCTCCGTGCATCTCCCTGACTCTAACTGTTCCCCCTGGACCCTAACATCTCCCTGTTTATACTGCAAATGGGTGCCCCACTGGGTTAACTTCATCCCTCATAAGAAATTACATGTGTATAATAAGCAAGAGGTTTTCCATTCTTTTGATTCCTGGATGGATTATTTAATTCTTTATACAAGGCAGGTGATTTTTCATGCTCAGAAGGTTGGGGCATCTAAGGATCTTGATTGGTGACCTCCGTCAAAGAAGACCACTCATAAAGGAAAGCATTAAACCACATTTCAAGCAGGATGTGGTCAGTACTGTGGGTTTTATTCCTATGCACTTTTGGAATTTGTCTTCAAGACACAATTTCCACCTCCCCCCTTGAGAGAGAAAGGGAGAGTGTTTTACAGAAGAATATTAATGAAAATATATCATGAGAATAATAGAATAGAAAAATCACAATTTTCTAACCAGCAAGAAGTAATTGATTCAGTGAAGGGTCAACAATAGAAGTTTAGACATTGAGTAAAACGTTCTTGAAAAAATAGGATATTCATGAGATTTCAAACTATAATCCCACAGGTGCCTTCTTAATTAAGGAATTAAGAAGTGTCACCTTAGCCAAGTGATCAAATTTAGCAGCACCAATAATGGAATAAACTGGAATTACGTGCGTCCTGGTGTGATTCAAAGTCCATTATATGATATCTTGCCAAAACTGTTTAACTTGAATCTATTCATGAGGAAACATATCTCTGTAGATAGATATATTTTAAAGCATGTAGGGTTGAAATGTTATAATGCCTACGAGTTGCTTTCAAAAGATGCAGGGGGATAAAAAGCATGTGTGTGTGTGTTTGTGTGCGCGCGCGCAGATAAAGCAAACGGAGCAAAATGCTAGCAATTATGAATCTAGATGAAGGGCACACAAGCATTCATCATAGTATTCTTTCAGATTCTCCGAGAGTTGGACAGTTTTTCAAATAAAAATTGGGTGAGATAGAAGAATTCCCCACCTCTTTACCTCTTTTAAAATGAAACTATTCTTTATAGGGTATCCTGAGTGATGGGACAACAGTGCCTAGAATATCCCTGTCCTTTTTTCTCTCTTTACCATTAAAAACGGTTTTGCCTTTGTCACTCAGTTTTCCACTGCCCCCCATACCTGGGTTTTTTTTTGTATATATAATAAGGAAGACTTATTCGGGCTGTTGTGATACTGACCCAGGATAAGAAAGAGGAGAAAGTGATGAGGGCTCAAATTGGAGAGGACTTCGCTGAGGGACTACGGGGGAGAAAAGAGGCTGTCGCAGTAAGGAGGGCTGGCAGAACTCATGGGGCAGACTGAGTGTCTGCCCCAAGGTAGCCCTTTGGCAGGACCACCACCACCTTCTGCTTATTATGAACATCTCAGTCTCTTTCATGACCTCAAGCCCTCTTACAACCCACCCCCAGCTGCCCTAGCCTACTAGATCACACCCTCCCAGTATCAGCGACCTGAAGTGGGGGCCACAGTTGCCATTACATCTGATTGAAAGCCCTCAGCCTCCATCTGGAAACAGAAACAGGTGAGACCATTTTGAGGCCTCCTCCTTCTGATTCTCTCTTCCAGAAATTCTGGCTCATACCCTCTCGGGCCCCAGTGGAAAGAGATCTTCTTCCTCCCACATTGCCCACCTAGAAGGCGGGGGACCCGAAGACCTGTGGGGCTGCCTTCTTTGCCATTGCCAAGAGGAGTGATACTCCAGAGATCTTTGCTCTCTTATTTGCCTTTTGAAAATCTCCAAATGTTCTGTTTTACACAGCAAGCAAGGTCTCTCCAGTATCCTGCTTCTGTTGCTATTGCTGTTGTCTCGCCCTTTAATTAAACCTGAAAGCCAGGCAGGCATGTTTGAGCCCGAGGTAAACCACAGTCAAGCAGAATCGGGGCAGGGTGTTCTTCCTCTTGAGAGCTGGAGTCTCAGCACAAAGCCTGAAGCAGAGAAAAGAGAAAATCAATAGTCCTCAGCCACACTGATTTTCAAATGGTGCTTATAATGAGAGAGGGAGGTATGCAGTGAAAAGTTCTTTCCTTGAGTTGCTTTTGTCACTGTGTTCATGGTCTTATGTTCTTTGCCCATCAGTCCAACTCGCTGTTTAAATGTTTGCTATAGATCTATATAATGATTCAGTCAGAATAGTAACAATTACCACCTTTGGGGTATCTCCTATTGGCTAGTTCACTGGGCAGTTGGGGGGATCCTATTAAGTACATAGCAGTGTGCTAGGCTTATACCAGTTGGGCGAAAAGAATGTTTTTCAAATCGTGTCACAAATATATAGTTACCTGCATTGCTACATGTAGAATGGTAGGCATGATCTAAGTGGAGGACTGACCTAGTCCAGTTGGGACAGAGAAGGTATTGGTAAGGAAGTGATATTAAGCTTAGATGTTCAAAATGATGAGGTATGAGCTAAGCAAAGTGTGTGTGTGTGTGTGTGTGTGGGTTGTGCATATGCTCAGACATGTGTGGGGTGTGTAGATGAGTGTAATTGGGAAGTGGAAAAAGTATTGTGGGCTGCAGGGCAAGGGAAGAATGTGGGCCAAGGGTTGCTGTCTTCACAGGCTCTCTCGGGTAAAGGAGAGAGCCATGGGAACCAGTAGAGCAGGCATGTGCTAAACGATGGTAGCACTCTCATGTCTTTGAGGAGATCTAGGCAGGTCCACTTTACCCAAAAGCATCTCCATTACTCGGTGTCAGAGGAACATTAAATTCTGTCGCTATCACCACCAGCCCAATCTTTGCATTCTCCTTACCTCTTACTTTAGAGTGCAAAGGGTAAATCATTTATTCAATGATTTTCCCCCCCCAGGGAATTTTTATCGAGAGCCTACAATGTGCCAGGCCGAATTCTAGGAGGTGGGGTTACAGTGGTGAACTCAACAGGGGCACTTCCTCCCTTCATGGACCATGGAGATCATTGGCACTCTGTGAGGTCAGGACTTCCCGGAAGTGCTGTCAGGAGAGCGTGAGCTTGGCTCTCCAGAGTAAACGCCTTCACTCTTTACATCTGTTGCCTGCTTTGAGTATCAAATGTAGACAGACTGGGGACAGTATTTCTCATAAGCGGTGCTGGGAAAACTGAATATCCACCTAGGAAAGAAAGAACTTGGGCTCTTCTTACATCCTATAGAAAAATTAACTCAAAAATGGATCAAAAACCTAACCTTAAGAGTGAAAACTATAAACACCATGGAAGAAAATATTGGGGAAAATCTTTTTGATGTTGTATTTGGCAAAGACTCCATGCATAGCACACCAAAAGCATAGAAAACCAAAAATAAGTAACTAAATTGAACTTCATCAAAATTATGAACCTTTGTGTATCAAAGGATAGTATCAAGAAAGCAAAAGACAACCTCCTAAAGAGGAGAAAATATTTGTAAGTCATGTATTTGACAAGAGATTACTATCCAGAATCTATAAAGAATCCTAAACTCAGTAGCAAAAAAAAAAAAAAGTACTCCATTCAAAAATGGGCAAAAGACTTGAATGGATTTTTTTTCCAAAAAGATATACTAATGAACCATAAGCACATTAAAAATGCTCAATGTCATTATTCATCAGGGAAATGCAAAGAAAAACAACAATAAGATACCACTTAGCACCTATTAGGATGGTTATAATCATAAAATTGGAAAATAACAACTGTTGACAAGGATATGAAAAAATTCAACCCTCATGCATTGCTGGTGGGAATGTAAAAACGTTGCAGCCATGGTGGGAAGCACTTTGGCCATTTCTCAAAAGGTTAAACATAGAACTACCATGTCATCCATCGATTCCACTCCTTCATGTAAATCCAAAAGAATGCAAGCAGAGCCTCAAACAGATATCTATACACCAGTGGTTTTTGCAGTTTTATTCACAATATCCCAAAGGTAGGAACAACTCTAGGGCTCATCAACAAATAAATGGATAAACAAACCATGTTATATGCATACAATGAAATATTACTTAATATTAGAAAGGAATGACATTTTCATGTGTGCTAAAACATGCATATACCTTCAAAACAGTATGCTTAGTGATATAAGCCAGGTGGACATGGACAAAGAGTATATAATTTCACTCACCTGAGAGACTTAAAAAGAGCAAAATTCACAGATACAGAAAGTAGAATAGAGGTCACCAACATCTGGAGGATGGCAGGGTACAGAGCATTTGTTGAAGGTAATGAAAAATTAGGGGTATCGATAATAGTGGCATTTAGCCAACATTATGACTGTATTTAAGGACACTCAATTATACACTTATAGGTGGCTAAAATGATAAATATTTTCTGTATATTTTACCACAATAAAAAAACAATGGAAAAAGAATGGATTTTTGAGGATTTTGAGTTTCCTGGGGAAACCAAGAAAGGAGATAAGGAGCATTAGGAACCAGGTAAGGAAAAAAGTGAATGTGAGTGTGCACAGGTATGTGTTGTTGGAGATGTGTGCTTGCAAGAGTGGGGCGACTAAAGGTGCTTGAGTCGGAGGGGGAGGTAACCAATGAGAAAATTCAGGTGCTGTGATGGCCAAGGGACTTTGGTGGCCTGGAATGTTTAAATTTACCTAGCATTTATGCTTTTGTGTGAGCAAGACAGATAAATAACACCTCTCTCTTCCTCATTAGGGGAAAAAGACATTAGAGAGAGGCAAATGAAAATGAGGACTATGAACCCCCCAAACTGAAACATTATATTCTGTCTATTCCAATTGTAGGTTAACAACATTGTGATTGAAATTCCACCAGGACCACAGATCTCTCTGTGAGTGGAACACTGCATACTTCAAGTAAAAGTGTCTGAGTCCCAGGATTCAAGGACAGAGAGAAAGGAAAATCTTCAAGAGGTAAGATGAGGATGAGATAAATAACTTAAATGCAAGGAATAAAAGAAAGATATGACTAGGGAGAAATGGAAGAACTTCAAGAGAATGCTGGTAGTCTAGAGATCAGCAAAGATGTAAGTACCTGATTGTTTTCCTAAGGCAGTGAACTGATGTGTTCGAAGACACACACAGGACACACGTAAGGAAACACCAAGCAAAACACGTAAGCAAATCTTTTTATTTTCTACTCAGGAAAACACAATGCAAAATGAAAAAGAAAATTGCCTATCTGGCTTCTTGCCCCATTCCTGGGGTGGGTTTTTAATTTGTTTTTTTTTTTTCATTTCTGGAAGCAGTGAAGACAATGTCCCACTTTTCCATCTTAAAAGAGGTGATGGGTGCGCATGATCACCCCGGTCAGACTCTGCAGATGAACCCTGCACACAGCTTCTCCTCAACGTCCAGTTATAACATCTCCCTTTCTGTGCTGGGTTCTATGCCTGGGGCTCCCTCTCTGGCAAAAACACTGAAAAGTAGGTCGAGTTTCTCCTTTTTATTGAGAGGAATGTGACAAAGTAGTAAACAAAACATGTCATATCATGCCATGAGATAAAAAGACTACAGAATATGTCAATATTTATTCTCTAATTTTTTTTTATTGTTGTTCAGTATAGTTGTCTCCATTTTCACCACACCACACCCCCTGCCCCACCCATCCCCGCCTCCCACCCTTAAACCTACCCCCTTTGGTTTTGTCTGTGTGTCCTTTATAAATGTTCCTTGATGTCCCTTCCCCTAATATCCCCTATTATCCCCTCTGGTTACTGTCAGTTTGTACTTTATTTCAATGTCTCTGGTTGTATTTGACTTGCTTCTTTGTTTTGTTGATTAGGTTCCATTTATAGGTGAAATCATACGGTGTTTCTCTTTCACCACCTAGCTTATTTCACTTAGCATAATGCTCTCCAGCTCCATCCATGCTGTTGCAAAGGGTAGGAGCTCCTTCTTTCTATCTCCTGCATAGAATTCCACTGTGTAAATGTACCACAGTTTTTTGATCCATTCATTTATTAATGGGTACTTAGGTTGCTTCCAGTACTTGGCTATTGTAAATCGTGCTATGAACATTGGGGTGCATAGATTCTTTTGATTGGGGTTTGAGTGTTCTTAGTGTATACTTCCAGCAGTGGAATTGCTGGGTCAAAAGGCAGATCCATTTTTAGTTTTCTGAGGAAATTCCACACTGTTTTCCACAGTGGCTGCATCAGTCTGCATTCCCACCAGCAGTGCACTAGGGTTCCCCTTTCTCCACAACCTCTCCAACACTTGTTGTTTGTTGATTTGTCTACAATGGCCATTCTCACCAGTGTGAAGTGCCATCTCACTGTGGTTTTAATTTGCATCTCCCTGATGGCTAATGATGGTGAGCATCTTTTCATATGTCTCTGGGCCCTCCATATGTCCTCTTTGGAGATGTGTCTGTTCAGGTCCTGTGCCCATTTTTTAATTGGGTTGTCTTTCTGGAGTGGAGTTATATGAGTTCTTTATACATTTTGGAGATCAAACGCTTGTCTGAGGTATCATTTGCAAATATGTTTTCCCATACGCTTGGTTCTCTTTTCATTTTAATGCTGTTTTCTTTAGCTGTGCAGAAGCTTTTTATTATTCTCTACTTTTGTAGTAAGTTATATAAATTCTCCCTTGAGACTTCAAGGGCTCACACCTTGTGTTCCATATTCTTCAGGTAACAATGCATCAAGTTAATTCTCATCCCCAAATGAAGGAATAATCATAATTATGAAAATGGCCAAAATGCCTAGGCTTTCAGGGATAGCTTTTCTAAGAGTCTCTGATATCTTTTGTCATTTAGTTTTTCTTATTAATTGGGAAAAAGTGAATGCGGTACTGTGCAAGGTAGAGAAATCCTTGCATTTGTCCAGGAGTCATGGTAAGTTAAGGAAAGAAGCTGGTGTTTCCTGGGAGCATAGGGTCATTATAATAACAACGGTCAACTCATATGTGCACATATGTGTATAGTACGAGGTTCATGTGTTTTCAACTTTATGCATAATGACCTACAAATGAGGTAAGTTCTAATTCACCTCAGAACATTATAGTCACCAATAATACTCCTAGCTCTTTAAAAAAAATCACCCAAATATTGCAGATGCCTTCTGCAGAATGCCATTCACCCTGAGCCAATAAAGAAGTGCTAACATTAGGGAACCCATAGCTTTGAAGGCTGTGACCCTCCCAAGAGCACAGACAGAAGTACATGCCAATTTATTCACATGGATATATACTGTCTTTCTGGGCAGTATTGGAATCACCTCATGTTTTCTCACCATCTGAGGAAGGGTCATCTATAGCATCCACTGTAAAGACAGTTTAACAGAAGCAGCAGCGAACAGGTCTCCAGGACTCCGAGCTAAGCTGGGAAAATGGAACTCTGTGGTCCAGCACTGTACACTCAGGAGATGTGGCTGCTCGGGGTAGTTACAAATTTAATGCAATTACTCAGAAGAACAAAAGTAAAAGGATACCAGGGGGAGTCATGTCTGGACAATGTTTCTTCCCAAGCAGATCTTGCTTTTTATACCCAATAGAGATGTTATAAATAAAATCAGACTCAAGACATGAAGGCACAGTTTTCATCCAGTTTTCTCTTATTACCTCCCTAACTACTACCAATTTTTCTTCCTGCATGGGCCTACAAACATGTCTCATTTTGAAACAGTGCTTTCTATTTTTCTAAGCCTATAAAATAGTTTTATTATCCCTGTGGTTATTTTGCCCAGTTCACGCTTCCAGCGCTTTGGGCACTGATGTCCTATCGGAGAGTCTAGCTCATTTTACAGTAGGTAGGTGCTGTCTGGATCTTGCATTGTGAGCCATGGCTACACATTCCCGTGACCAACCCCCCTCCCGCCAAACATGCCCTCTAGAGCAGAGTTGGTTGTTCCCCCCAGCGGTTCTTTCTGCGTGTCTACATGGTGTCTTACATTAGTTTAACACAAGCGCTCTGCTGTGTGGAATTTTTAATGCTTGGATGGCCTCAGAGCAATTTGGGGATGTTTTGTCTACCCCAAAGCCACTTAGGTCTACAGTGAGACTGAAAATGCTCCAGTCCTCTACCTTGTATCTTTTACAAGTCTACCCTCAAAAGGCCTCAAAAGGATGCACCTTTCTCTATGTGAGATTGCAATGATATCATATAATTCATTACTCCAAATCAAGATATAGAAAGTAATTTCTTGGGTGTTTTCCACCACTCAGAATACCAGTAGGCACTTACTGGATATACTCACTTTAAATAGAGATATTCACTTTAAATGTATCATATCACTAGTTACACACCAGGATACTTTTCAAAAATTGTGTTCCCACATCAGTCAGCTCAGGTTTGCCATGTGCCATATTTGACACAATAATTATCATTAGCACATTGGCAACCCACTGATTATCTTCTTCATGTAATAAAGTAGAACAATAGAATTCTGTGGTTGAAATTTCCAGTGCGTACCCATACCTAGTCCCATATTCCTTCCAGGCCCAGGATAATATTACATTTCCCTACTCGCTTGTAGTCAGATAGGACTGCACGTCTAGCACTGGTCAAAGGGCTGTGAGAGGAAGTGATATAATCATCTCTGGGATGAAATATTTAATGGCCAGTATAAGACCTCTTTTCATTTAACCTGCCATGTTGAGCGTGGCGGCTGTGTATTCTAGTTGGCACAGCTACAGGATGGTGCAGCCTTCACCAGTGTACATCTCTGTGTCACCGGACGGTGGTTTCTTGCTCTTGAGAGTCACCTGGACTTCCCATGAGTGAGAACTATACCTGCATTTTGCTAAACTGAGATTTGGGTCTTTTATTTTTATCACTGCAGCAAAATCTAGCCTTTCCTTCTTAATAAAGATTTCTTCTATAATTAGGCACAATGTCATCTGGCTCTACTTCCATTTACACTCAGTAATCAAGTTAAGACCAGGTATCTCTAAGATTTAGTGTTCATGGCTCATCTCTGTCCATATACCACCCAGCCTGTCACAAACAGCTATACAAGGCTGTATAATCTGTGTGAGGGTCTACGATCTACATGTGCTTCCCACAATCCAAGTTCCACACGTGCAAGTGTGTGGAGCACTTTAGGTAAAGGGAATGTCCCCTCGAACAATAATGATCCTCATCAGAAGTAACAGGTTTATGGGGACTAGTAGTGAGGTATTGCTTTGATAATGTTTTATAAAAATTTTGTGGTTTTACAGCAAAATCATTTATGAACCTGGCATTCTCATTCCCTAGTTTACAGGTTGCCGGCAAGAGGGGTAGGGGGTACTCTGCCACAGGCTGTGTGTCATTCAGGTTACAGGCGTTCCATTCTGAGCCAAGAGCCTATCCAGGGCGTGGTCTTCTCATGATGGGTAGCAAAAGCACAAGAGACCAAGACAAATCAAGTGAACACATTTCTCTATTCATGGCTTATCTGCTAGCATATCATTGGCCATAAAAGCCAGATGTATGCCCAAAGTGAATGGGGGGGGGGGTTTGGGTGGAGATGTGTACCCCACCCACTCTCCTTAAAGGCTTGTAAAAACCATGTGAAAAAGAGCTTTGGGTGTAGAATTCTATTAAAGGGAAGGAGTAAAAAATAGGTAAAAAAAAATCTTTCTACCAAAAAAATCATACTGGAATAGGAAAATTTAACTAAAGATCTTTTATTTCAAATGTCTATA
Source organism: Phyllostomus hastatus (assembly GCF_019186645.2). Taxonomy (NCBI): domain Eukaryota; kingdom Metazoa; phylum Chordata; class Mammalia; order Chiroptera; family Phyllostomidae; genus Phyllostomus; species Phyllostomus hastatus. The sequence goes on along the minus strand of NW_025333857.1, from coordinate 63,777,758 downwards.
AAATCTTATACCTTCCCATGATGCCATTCAGCTATATATTTCCTGGTCCTCAAATATTTGATCTTTTTAAAAAGAATTTACATATTAATGTGTTTACTTGTTGATTATGTATTTATGGCTTTTTCTGTCTTGGTCTTCTAGTAGCTAATCCTTATCTTGTATCCTATTTTGGCAAAAGACATTTTAATTTTACTATATATGGGCTTAAACTTTTTGATAAATCATAAAATTACAGATGACTCCTGATTCAATGAGTGGGCTATACTATTGATCCCCTGAATTGTGCAAACATATACACAGGGTCCAGCACAAATAACACCCCTTTTATTACAAAATCATAAGCATGTAATTCTGTAACATAGCAATATCACACTCAAGCACACCATATGACATTTTAGGTGAAACGTTCAAATGAAAACCATAAATTATTACACCCATATTATTACCATACCATCCACACTCAAGCAGGCCTTCTGCTATACCCTGTATTCAACACAATAGGGTTTTTTTTATTTTCCAGGTTACTAGTTGTTTCTCTTGGGGTTTTTTGTTTGTTTCTTTCTTTTTAAATTAATATACCAATTGAGTAAAGTAATTTTCTGCTTCTCTGTATTGTAACTTAACAAAGAAAAATTCTAGAATTTCTGGAATCCTAACTTGTTTCTCATCAGAAACATTCCTGGGGACCTGCCGTAGGGAATGTCCCTCCCAATACGTGTACTCCATCCCTCTCACCCACCCCTTGGTGCTACACATCATGAAGGTATGCACTTGGACAGAGTCCATAAAGTGAGTATGAGAAGGCAGACAGACAGTGATACAACCATCAACTATCCTGCTAAAGTTTCAGTTATGAGGTTTTGAGCTGGGACTTAAAGTGTCCTTTGGAGTGAGAGTTGGGATGGGAAAACCATTTAATATTCAAAATGTGTGTTGAATCTTGGAGCATATGAGCCGTGATCTGAGTTATCTGATCCCAATTGTTAAATATATATTAAACACCTACAAAGGAGGACCCCCCCAAACTGAATTATCTCCTAGAGGGTGGGCCCATGTAGTACAGTCTTCCCCCCACAGATGAGTGTTCTAAGAACCCATCTGTGTCAGTGCACCAGCTGGCATTGTTGTGATAGGCTGTGTTCAGCTTCAGTGAATTTTTAAACACTTTTTCAATGTGTTTGTCCATTTCACAGTGGTGATTTATGTGCATATCTGCCCACACCATGCTGAGTGTTTAGCAGTTTTTTGACCCAATGTGGCAGGACACCCATGCCCCACCCTCCGTATTCATCTGATTTCACCCTGAGTGCCTTTTTTTTGTTTTCCTGGATGAAAAAAGTCCTCCAAGGGAAACATTTTGCCAATGTGAAAGAGATGAAACAAAAAACAGCAGAAGCACTAAAAGTCATCAAAATTGATGAGTTCAAAAACTGTTTTGAGCAGTGGAAAAAATATCTTGATAGGTATATTGCATCAAATGGAGAGTACTTTGAAGGTGACTGAAGTTTAAACATGTAAGAATAGATACACATTCTTTTCTAAATAAATTTTGGTTCTACCCCCCACCACCACCACCTTGTATGTCTCAGGCACTGTTTTAAAACCTGGGGATATAGCAACAACAACAACAACAACAAAAAAAAAAACAGGCAAAACTCTCTGCCTTTATTGTGCTAAATAAACACTTTTATTGTGCTAAATAAACACTTAGGATCACATTTTAATGAGATCCTAGGGAACCAGGAACTAATTGTTTAATAACTTTCAAAGTAAGACTCCTACTGATAAACCCTCAATGGCTGCTTTTACTTGGGGCATACCCTCCTAGTGAGACTAAGGAAAAGAATGGCCCTTCTTCCTTTATTACTTAAACACTGATAGCAGTGAGGGTGGGCCCAGCAGGTTGAAATACTTTTGTCATTTACAAGGCTGCTGTTGGAGACATAAAAATGATAATAATTAATGGGCTTCATTTCTCCAAGCTCTCCTGATTATAAGCTACACGGTCTCTCCTAGAGATATTGATGTAATATGCCTTGGGTGGGGCCTTGCATTAGGATGATGAGTAACAAGTGGCTCAGTGATTGTGATGACCGGCTAGCCATGTTTGAGGAACGGTGCAGGGCATAGGTGTTCAGGCTCTGAACCTCATTTTTTAAATTATCACAACATCTGGGGAGTGTAGACATCTTTGTCTTTCTTTTACAAGAGTAGTATTTATAAGATCACAATGTAAGTGACAGATCTCAAATAGGAACCCGAAGAATGTCTCCAAAGTTTATACTGTATCACAACACACTGTCTTTTTAGTTGCTCACTAGTTCATTCGTTCATTCATTCATTCATTTGTTCATTTATTAACTCATTAAATATTTGTTTCAAAGGATATTTATGGAGTCCTAGGGACAGATGATAAGGAAAAGGGGAATGAAACTCCAGGTAAGATCCAATGAAGTCAAAGTCTACAAAGTATTGCACTGAAGTCCATGAAACACAGCATGGTGACTCCGAGGAGAGAACAGTCAGTTAAAGCTGGGGAGATTCCTCACGAAGGAGGTGGCATCTTAGAGTGTGCGCAGATGGGCACAGGGGGCCAAAAATTCTAGGTGGAGGGAACAGCATGAAAAAATCCAGAAGTCAGAAAACAGAGATTACAGGAAATCACAGGACTAAAGAAGAGAGGTTTTTGTGGCCACGCACCTAATTGTAGAACATTTGAAATGGCATTTAAGATTGACAGATTTCGCGTATGTGTCAGAGAGCAGAGTCTTCTTGAAAATTCAAGGCTGCAGTAGCAAAGGGCCACCTTTCCCCCTGGGCACAGTCTGCTGAAACTAAGTAAGAGCTGCCCTTTTCATAGGGAGCATCTACTCTCTAATTCTCTTGGGCCCGTGTAAACACTCCTGTTATCTGCTCAGCCCTCTGTGTGCATATGAGTTCAACCCTCTGAGTAGCAGACATAAAGCATGTGGCAACAGATGAAGCTAGACAGATAGATTGGAGCATTGGCAGGTTTCTTTCCCCAGGGGATCAGTTGATGGAAAAGGCAGCTAAGGGTGCTGAACTTGTCTGCTGTTAGTTGCTTCAATCAGCTTTTAGCACTTTCCTCCGTGAGGAGATGGAGCCAGGATGCAGTGACAGCCCGGGACAAGTTGACTCCTGCCCAGGAATTTATAGGCTGCTAAACCTGCTGGGCAGATAGTTTGCCAGACAGAAAGTGGGCATCTGGGAAGCGGGTAGGGCTGTGGAGTTGTGTACTTGACCAAACAGCCTTTCCTTAAAAAGGTAAAACTGATTGGTGATAAGTGAAGTTCTACTTCCCCATTATTAATAATACCTCGGGGCCTGTTCCGGGACTTAAATGTTAGCTCTATTTAGCCAGCCAGGTAAATACTAATGGCTCAGTGAAGGGGAAGACCCATGAATTTCTAAGATTGGTTTGGCATTTTCTTAACTTAGAGATAAATGCTGGAACACATTTGGAGGAAAGAGAAAAAAAATGAAAGAGGGAGAGAGAGAAACAGAGACAGAGAGAACTGTAAAAAGAGAAAAATTCAATAAATATTTACTGAACACCTACTGTGTGTCATGTACCTTTGCTGGTGGTCAAACTGGTGACTGTATGATGGAGAACATGCTAGATGTGATTTTTTGGCAGAAGACAAATACTATAGAAGTTACTTATCTGAATACAGAAATACATTGAATGTGAAGGCTTCGGGTCAGTTAACCCAACAGTAGATGGAAGAAACTGGGTGATGGGATTCAGCCACTTGCGCTCCGCTTAAACACAGTTGAAGACTGACTCTCATTCTAAAAAACGAGTCAAGGAATATTGACTCAGTTCAGGGCAGCTGATGTAATGACACATGCAGGAGATTTGGAGTCACCAAGTCCACAGTTTAAACTGTGCCCTGTCCCTGAAAATCTCTGTAGTGACAAGCACATTTCTTTGAGCTTCAGTTTCCTCTTCTGTAAAAGAAGAATCATAACTCTTTTTACTTGATCACACAGAGTTTTGGGGAGGATTAGGTGGTGTTACTTTCTCAGACACTCGGTAGGTACTTTGAACACAAGAAATCACATTCCGCCCTGACTGGTATGGCTCAGTGGGCTGAGTGTCAGCCCTGCAAACCAAAAGGTCACCAGCTCCGTTTTCAGTCAGGGCACGTGCCTGGGCTGTGCGCGCCAGGTCCCCAGGTGAGGGTGCGTGAGAGGCAACCAATTGATATATCTCTCACATATCAATGTTTCTCTCCCTCTCTTTCTCCCGCCTTTCCCCTTTGTCTAAACATAAATACAATCTTTTATTTTTACAAAAAAAGAAAGAAACCGCCTTCCCTCTTCAGCCTTCTTATTGACATTTCCCAAGTCCTTAGCAATCGCAACTACTTTTGTTTATGCTGGAAGACAGAAGACAAAATACATCCAGATCCCCAAAGCTGTAAATGAAAGATAATGAAAAATAAATGTTCTATCGCTCCCTTATTCGGCTGTCTGTGTGTTATGTCTCTTGATGCGTGCAGGCTCCCCTGCTCTTGCCCGACTCCAGACACTGAACTTTGGGTCCCTGTCACATCAGTAGCACCAACTAATTCCATGCAGAAGTCTGACATTTCCAGCTGAAAAAAATAAATTGATTAAAATTCAGCGGGCATGTAGTGTTCGGCATTTAAAGGTTGAGGAATCTGGGGAACTATCCACTGGAAGATAATTCAACATTTAACATGGGCGGCGGCCCCCAGGACGTGTTCGTTCCCTCAGTTACCCGAGCATTCGGCCGCTGGGAGCGTCACTGGGGCAAATGTGATTACAGCTTCAAGATGGGCCGCCCTTCTGTGGTGTCCTCAGTAGTTGGGCTTCTCCAGAGTAAGGAAACATTGGCTTGACTTTCCAAGGATTATGTCTTCAATTTTTGCTAAGCAAGAAAGACCCTTTGCTTTCCTTGCTTGAGTTCTTGAGCGCTGCCTTTCTTTTCCTTTTACGGTTTCCAGGATAGTGCAAACCAGTTGACCTTTAGCTTTAGAGGGAAAGATGGCAGAACATCTGTAGTCCATGAGCTCCAAGAATTAACTTTATTATGCCTGCCATACATTTTGGTTGACTGAATAAATTAAAAGAGCAAGGTTAGGTTCTTTCAGAAACTCTTAGATCTTGAGCAAGTTACTCACTCTGGTCTTCAATTTCTATCTTGGCAAAATAGGGACAGTTATGCCGATTGCATGTTCGCTTTATGCTTTGTCCACTAGACAGTGATTTTCTTTAATGCAGGGACTTGTTTTTTAGGTCCATACACTGCCCCATCCCTGACAGTGCCCAGCACAGTGCCTAGGGAAGGGTAGGTGCTCATTAGTTTAAAATGAATTAGAATCCAGGCCATGTAGCAAGAATAATGGAATGCCAGAAACCTAGGTCTAAATCCCAGTCCTGTTACCAATGTGTGATGTTGTTAATGGGAGAGACCTGGTTCTTCTTTCCAATACCATAAAGAATTACAGATCAGCAAATCTATTAGCATGCAAGCAGGGTTTATTGGTGATACATTCTCAAGTAAGGGAAGGGGTCTTGCTGAGATGAGTGGGGGTGAAAAGCATAGGTTCAGGGCAAAGCAGAGTAATGAAAGTAAGGGCAACCAAAGGCTGGGGGCCCTGTGTTCTGAAGACTTTTACAGTCATCTGAGATGGGGGCGGTGAGGGGGATTACATGTTGATTGACAGGTAAAGGTGGTACAGGCTTTGGACGTGGGGTGTGAATACCCAAAGGTCTTAATGGGCTTCTTCCTTTGGGCACTGTGAGTCTTCTCCAGCCTATCAGGCCTTGGGGTGAAAGCAGTTTTAAATGCTTTCTGTCCCAGATAGTAGAGACAATACTTAGAATTTCAAGGGCTTCCCTCCTTCCTGCTTTGGTTTACTCTTCATCCTACCTAAGTGCCAAAAGGCGTGTCTTGGTAACCAGGACATTAGACACTGGCCAGCAACAGCAGCTCAGTCTGAGTTCTTCCTGTGCTATCTCCTGCCTCAATGAGATCTGGAGGTCTTAATTTACTCATCTGTCAAAGCAGAACTTTATATTAGAAAATCTCCAATGTCCTGTTGAGTTTTGGTATTCTTTGATACATATTCCTCCTGTTTTATCAGGACTTTATTTAGTAGAAATCATTTACTGAGTCTTAAAGGTGACTTGAAATTAAAGCAAATAAGTGAGTTATTTTGAATATATGAGCTAACAAGGGATGACATGACTGCTCTTTGCAAATATCTAAAGCATTTTTATGATGAGGCTGCTGATCATTTCTTCTCATTTTTTTACTAAGAGGAATAGGCTTCAGTTATTGCAGACAAAGTTGCAATTAGATATACGGAGAGATCTCTTGATTACTATGGGGATAAAATGATGCCTGCCTCAGTCTCCTCTACAGGTGAGAGCTAGAGTCCCCGATGAGTCAATCAATGAGTCAAAAAATATTTGCTAATCCCGCTTACTGCTCATTTTCCTCTTCAGAACATTTTACTCAAAGTGTGGATTGGAAACCGTATGCATCAGAATCACCTGGAGCTCATGTTTAAAAATGTAGATCCTTAGATTCACTCCTATTGAATCTGATCCTCTGAGACTAATTTCTAGAATTGGCATTTTAATAAGCTCCACCAGGTGACATTTCTGTGCATCCTAAAGTTAGGCAAATGCTGTTCTTGAGTTTAATAGTTTAAATAATATTTTTCTCCCAACCTGGTAACTATTAAAATGATAATAATGGCAGATACTATTTGTTGAATACTGACTATGGGACAAACATCTTACTTATATCGTTTACAACAGTCACACTTGCTCTGGAAGGGGGTATGATCCCACCGAAGAGATGAATAAAACGGGCACTGAGTGACCAAAGTGACAAGGGACTTGGTCACTCAGAAAGGGACAAGATCAGGGATTGAATTCTGGTCTCCTGACTCCACAGCTGCTTCCTTGACACGCTGGCTTCCCAGAAAGGGCATTCTGTGAGACTCATGTCCTATAGCCATGACCTTGATTGTGTCTGAAAGCGGAGAGGAGGTAATGAAGGTCACAGAGAGGCAAGCTCATCCATATTCAGTCTGTTAGTTTCAGAGAGGAAACTGTACAGGAGATGGGTCTCCAGCTGCCTGCAGAGATGGTAAAGTATGGTCAGTCCAAACATTCACAGATCTTTTTTTCTTTCTTTCAAGGAGAATGTGGGACTTTGTGTGTGATCTTACTATGACCCCTACAGGTTACTCAAAACAGGATAAGCTGATGACCTCCATTACAGATCTTAATCCAAAGGAGGAACTACAGGGAGTCACTTCCAAATGGCCCCCATTTGCATTAATCCTTGTAATTGCAAAGTAAAATCTCTCTTTGATTCTCAGTTTTTAGAGGTTAGCAAAGGTCATGAAGAACCTGTCCCTCCTCACTTTCAACAAGAAAGGATAATTTATTGTTAACTGGCAGAACTGAGAATTTCACAGTGAAAAATCAAATAACCATTTATGCCCATTAGCAATGACTACCTGAGAGGTTTGTCAGAAGTGGAAGGCAAATTTGAGACAGGCGAAATGGATCAGTGGTATACAAACACAGGTGATTCTAGGAGACTCTCCGTCCTTCCCTAACATCTTCTAGATAGCAGCAATATAGACGCAGATCTTCAGCATGTTCCCAACCTAATTCACTAAGGGTCAAAAAGTCACCCAACCACCTCATTTGTAATAGTTAAATGAAAACGTTACTGATGCAGGGGAGTGGTTGAAATGACTTCATTTCTCACTGAGGTCCATTCATTCAGTTTGCCTTGATTGTCAGACTAAGAGGACTGGAAGCTGCAGAAATAACTCAGTAACAGTCCTATTTGGAAAAGCTCATGGTCTTGTGATTCATTGGCTATGTGAGGAAGGAAAAAAAAAACCTACTACTGGGGAATTCTCAGTTTGGAAGAGATGACAGGACAGGATTATGTCAAGAAAATGAGATCAAAATTAAGGTTATGGGAGTGGGCAAAGGGCATGGCCATGAAATTGCCTGGGTGCCCTTGGGTAAGTGATTTAACCTCCCTGGACCCTGGTTTCCTTATCTCAAATATGAGGGAGTTGAATTAGGTGATTTCAATGGTCCTTTCTGGCTCTAACAGTCTATAATTCTACTTCTATCTTATAAACACATAAGCCCCTAAATGTAGATGTATGACTTGTCCAGACCTATTTAGTAGACTTAATAGATCTAAATCTAGTATAACATTACCCCACTGCTTGGAGAATTTAAAAATCAGCTTAGAATCTAAGGCTCCTTAGTGAGAACCTGGACTAACCCTACCAATTTAGAAATGAAGACACTAAAGTCCAGAGAGGGAAAAGAACCTTCCCAAGGTCACATGCAAATTAGTAGCTGGCAGTCTTTGAGGACAGGCTTCTGGATTCTTAGTCAAGGAGGAAGCCAATCCAATACACTTCCCTCCCTGCCTTGCCGCCTACACGTTCAGTACTGGGTACTTATTCAGAATAGATTTTTAGCCATAAAATCACTTTATTAGTTTTAGAACACAAAATGTATTATGTATGCCCAAGATTGCTTTTAGAACCAACAGGTTTATTGATAATATGAAAGGTTCAGGAAGTTCGAAACATAAGAAAATTTTTTTCCAAATGCCAAAAGTATCTATAGAAAAAAAAAGTGTCTTCTGGCCATGTTTCTGCGCTTCATTTCTTCATATCTGTAACTTGATCTTCAATTAAGGACTTTCAGAGATATTGTGGAAGCAGCCACAAAAATGGGAGCAGCTATAGAATTATGATATTGGTGTGGATGAAGTTAGTGAAGCTCATTGTTTGATTATATAATTTTGGATGCTTGTAGTAAAAAAGTTCAGATTTAGGGAATAGATGAAACTCATGGCATAAAATACATGAAATCTAGACAGGTAGGGCAAGCTTCAGGTAAGGATTGATCCAGTGGAACAACAAGGTCACCTAGAAAATCACGTGCTTTCCTGTCCCCTTTCTACTTCAGCATGGATTTCATCCTAAGCTTAGTTTCTTTTATATTCATGAGGCAGTTGTTAGCTACATACTCCCTTACACTGTCCAATGAGAGACAAGCACTCTTTTTTTTCTGACTGACCCACAGAGTTTGAACCTGACTCTCATTGAACCAACTTGGGTCACTTATCCATATTGAACCAATGAGCATAAGATATAACAACTATCATCATAGTAATATTATATTTGTTGGCTAATTGAAATAACTTCTGACTCCTCGAGATGGGGGAGAATTTATTTCCTTTCCAAACTCCATGGATACTACATTGAGGTTAAGAGGAAGAATGGATGTTGAAGAGAATACCACAATGTGTACTGCAATACTGAGGATAAAGGAGATGCTACTGTTGGTGAGGCAGGCAACAAAGCAGTGAAGAAGAATAGAGCTGATGAAGGTGGTTATGCTGATGAAGGAAGTCATCAAGGTAATAGAGATTATAATGATAATGATGGTGACAGTGGTAGAGAGGTACTAAAAGTGAAGATGTTAATGAGGTTAATAACAAGGAAAAAAGCAATGGCCAACATTCATTGTATTTGCGTGTCTATCACGTGCATTCTTCTTAAGTAATTTGTCCCTGGCCACAGCTCTTGTTTTTTCCTGTTATATAATGCTATTGTGTCCCCTTTTCCTAGCCACTGATGATTAGCTTGAAAACGAAAACCTGATCCAAGAAAACTGGTTCACAGTTTTGGCTATCCTAAATGAATTGGAATTTCTATGAAGAATTTTCACTATGACAGTATTCAGATGATGATGGACTTTTGAAATGGCAGGTCCAGTGTCCTTTGTTATTATCTATTACTTACTCAGAATTATTTGTTCCCTCCAACTATTGCTGTGCTTCCCTGCCTCATATCATCCAGTCTTTGCCATGTGACATACCCTAATTAATGTAATTTAAGCAGACACGATGTTAGTCTCACATGAACAGAAGCTTTCAATTTAATCGCACGTCTTGGCTCAGTCCTCTTGCTCTAGGCCACCTCTATGAGAATAGCATCTCCCAGATAATGGCACCTCAGTCTGAATTGCAGAATGAGAAGACGTGGAATCCGACTAAGTCTAAAGGAGTTGACCCACATCCTCAAGAAATATGAGTGAAAATTAAATACATGTTGGTAAAATTTGGAGGTTGTTTGTTATACAGCATACTCTACCTAAAAGCTAACCAATCCATTAACATTTGGGCCTGGAGTTAACAACAGACTTTGCAAAGCCACATGCAACTATAGATATGATGGAACAGAGAACCCATAAGAAATTACAGGAAGTTGGTCTGCAGAAATAATTAAAGAATATTTCAACATTTCTCTCCTGGGGAGAGCTGAAAGTACAAAGTTGGGTCTCAAGACATTACAATGGCAAGGTGAGCACAATGCCAGCTGCAATAGCCCCTGTGTAGAATCAGACTCAGACCAAATAACCTCATCCTTAAACTTGTCATCAGCAGAAGCAGCTCCACATTGGGACTTATCCCCAAGGCCTGCTATTTATTTACTTTTCAGCTTCATCTGTTGAAGCCAAATTGTTATATTTTAAACCTCAAAACATAAGAAGGGAAGAGAGAGAGATTAAGAGTGAGCCAGAGGGAAGTAAAAAAATGATAGTATTGTAAGTAAGGGTCTCATTCCTCATTGGCTTATTTCTTTCTAAGATGGAGTGAAAAGGACATCTCACTACAATTGACTCAATTCTCTTTCTTACTGAGGACAATATTTCCAATAAATCAAACCTTCTTCAGCATGGATCCTATTTCCTAAAAGTTATCTTCTGACTCAGCCACAAGTTTTATTAAAACACACATATTCCGTGGCATTTTCTCCATTTTCTATGAGATAGACTTCCTAAAGTTAAAAATTCCATAAATATTTTGAAGCCTGCCTTGTTTTTTTAATGTCACTTAAATATTAGATAAATACAAGTAGAAATGTAAGAGATTACCTCTGTGAAATCTCAATTTCCTCATCTGTAAAAAGGAAATCATATCTATATGTTAGGGATCATGTGGGTATCCTGTAAGAGAAAGTATGGAGGGTGCCTGACACATAGTGAAGACTCTACAAATGACAACTGTTATCAATATTGAGGGAACGAACAGGGTAGAACCGCTGAAAGAAAGAGATTGGAAAAAGTTGTAAATTAAATCACAAACACAGAGACCCGTAAGGAGCTGTTTGGGAGGAGGCAGAGAATAAGTTATGCAAACACCAAACCTGTCCAACGCTGACAGGAAAGGAAACCCAGAGTGAATTCCATCTGCTTTCTGCCGGCACCTGCTATTTATTTACTTTTCAGCTTCATCAATCGAAGCCAAATTGTTGTTTTTTAAACCTCAAAACAGAAGGAGAGAAGAGCGAGAGGTGGAGAGAGAACAACAGTGAAGGGATTGAGACAGTAAAAGCTAACACTTCCTGAGTCCTTACTATGTGCCAGGCGCTGTTCTAAGTGTCTTGCATGAATTAATACATTTACTATTCACGATGACTCTATAGGGAAATTACTCTTGTTGTCCCTGTTTGATAGGTAAGGACTAACGTGTAGAGATATTGAGTGATTTACCAAAATCTAACAGCTGCTAAGAGGGAAAGTCAGCATTCAACCTAACCAGTCTGGCTCTTTAAATCCCTACCTCGTTTGAAGTGGAGGAATATCCTGGGGGAGGGAGGAACAGGAAGCAGAATATCATCTATGCACTGAGGTTGAGCAGATCTCCATATGTGGGATGGAAAGCGGTCTGGTTTGATAGCAGTACAGTTTGGGACCCATTCCTGATTCTTTTCACTTACAGCTGCCATTTGGTTTATGCCTTTGGAAAGTTCAGTAAATTTCTTTGAACCTCAGTGTTTTCATTTGCAAAATCTTGTAGCTTTCTAATTCATCTCTGTGGATAAAGCAATAAGAAGACAACACTTATCTGAGTGTTGTAAAAATCAAATTGTGTAATTTATCTAAAGTAATTAGTGCACAGTAACTGCTCAAAAAATGATAGCTCTTATCATGATAATTATATATTATTAAAATTAGTTGGAGCAAAAGACTCAAGAAATTCTTCATGCAAAAGAACAATATTTTAGCAGCTCCTGGTGGATGGGGAGGGTTTTCATAGGCAGAAATCAGATGGATTGGGTGTCCTCAGGAAAGGGAAATCATGAGCCAGCCACTGTTGTAGGAAAACACAGAACTGATGTTCTGAATTCACTATTTCAAGAGTCAGGGAAGCATGTGATACAGTTTAGAATTGCATTGCTGTAAAAATTGTTGAAAGGCAACCCTTAGGAGCTTTAGCATGGCAGACCCTCAGTTATCTAGAACTTTTACTAAGTAGAAAGACACTCCCAGAGGGACCTCCATACTGGAGGCTTGACTGTAGCAAGACACAGATCGACCATGATCTGTTTCAGCAGCATTGCCAGGAGTGTCCTCGCGAGACTCTCTCCTCCCAGAAATAGTTAGCTTGTCCGTTTATATGCTCCTGAAGCTGTTGGAGGAACCACTGACCAATGCCATCATGGGATCAGACTCCAATGCCAAAATCTTGTATAAACTGGGCCCAGGTGTGGTTTAAACTCCCCAGATTCATCTCCTCGTGTATCCCTCTTCTTTATCCAAAAACCTGTGACTTAAAAAAGCAACAGCTTCCCGCACTGACCCAGCATACAAGAGTAAGATACAGACTAAATAGCGAGGAAGGACAATCCTACTTAAAGGGAGGAAAAATGGAAATGCCACAGACATCACAATCATGCATGGGTCATGGGTTGTCACGTCTGCTCTAATTTAGGAAAAGGTAGGGCCTTCTTTTGGGGTAGGGCCTTCTTCCTGGGAGTGGCTCCTGAATTTATCCCCCTCCTTAGTTCTTCATTTTGCCTTCTGGGATCTTGACTCCACCCTCCAAGTCGTTCATACTATTTTATAAGAAATGGCCCTTGTTTACAACCAAGTAAATTTCTTAGCCTGCCTCCTGCCTATAGGAAGTTGGGGGCTTAGAGATCTTTTAGAAACATGAGCAGTCTTGTCCCTTTTAATTTAAGCTGGTCGTCCATCATTGGTACAACTCTTTTAACATCTTTATGGGCTTTCTCCATATCAATGAAGAAATGTGAAATCGAACGTCCAATTCATTTGGCAGAAGCAGTGGCTGCCATGCTTGTGACATGCCACTCTTTAACCACGTGTCGTGTGTTAAGCTGCCTTGGGAAAAATGCCTTTAAGATTCTGAGAAGCATTTTTCTGACTGAGGATCTACTGGGCACTACTTTAAATCTTTTGGGTGTCTTAAAAACATGCTTTGGATACCGTCAGGCAATTTCTTACTTTATGGATTATTTAAAATTTTAGTGAAGGCCAGATTTTGGCCAAAAGTGAATATTTTATTCATGATTTTTCACATATCGATTCAGTGCAAAATGAGAATTGGAAATTTATATCCATCTTCAAGCATTTTGGACTATGTATCCTAGTTTTTTTTTCTATATGTTTTGGCTTTTAAAAATTCCCAAACCAGTATTACTCCAAAATCATATCAGATTTTAGTGCCTTCTTGACCATATATTATTTCTTAATCCTACTTCACAAGTACCTTCATAAAATGATTATAATTTACATCTTACAGTTAAGAAGAAACAGGCTCAGAGAGGCTAATTTTTATTCCAAAATTACACTCTCATTAGCATAACCAATGTTTAAACTTCAATTTGTCTGTCTTCAAAGCTAGAAAATGGACCATTTTACTCCACTGTGTCTCATCAGAATAATCCTACCCTCTGGCCTCACACTTTACAATTTACCCCTGTGGTCTCATTTGATCCCTTTTAATCCAAGCCTGACAAATTGGAAAAGGAGGAATCTGTCGTGGCCACATAGTTGGCTAAACTAAAACAAAAACCTCCACTTCTCTCATCTTCATTGACAAAACAAACATACATAAGTTTAACACTTTCTTTTTTCCCTGTGGCAAAGCAAAACAGGACAAACAAACAAGGAAAAAACCTTTTCGGGGATCGTTTTGAACCAACTAACCTAGATTTCTTGATAAACAGCCAGGCCAAGTACTTCTTAATTCTTAACGTCTCTTCCAATTTTTATTTCCTTTAATTGAGTTTAGTTGATTTGTGCAATAGGAGAGCTGGAGAGAGATGTCGGACTGGACCTCCTTTGTGCAAACTGGGCACTAGCCTTGCACATGTTTGTGGCCATTCAGGCTGACCTCAGGACTTAGGAGAACCCAGACTCCAAAACCAGTAGAAGTTATCCTCTACTATTATTTTTTAAGCTTTACTCAACCATATACAATACTGAATTTAGACCTCTGTTCATTCAACATTTTGAGCTACCACCTAGTGGCACTGCATGCCAGCCAACGGTTCAGAGTGGGCGGCTCAGCCACATCCTCTGCGTAGCAGGGCGTGTTTGTCCAAGTGATTGCCTTCTTTGCCGCCTTTGGACCTTGCTGTCTTATAATTGTGAATGGAAAGTGGGAAAATGCAAGTGCTGCTACTTGTAGCAAAAACAGAGCTACAACAAGCTTAACACAATGAAAGAAAAGATGGAAATCACTCCAGCATAATGCCTCAATGTGTGTGTGGGCTGTTTGAATGTAGGCTCCATCACATACTAGCTGGATAACCTCAGGCAGAATGCTTTTTCGTCTCCTATCAAATGGGGATAGTAATAAAATTCCTTTCTCCCAGGTTGTGTGAGAATTAAATTACATAATCATGAGCGATGTTATTGAGAGACCCCATAAGGCAGTGGTTTTCAAGATAGAGTTTCCTGGCCAGCAGCCTCAGCATCACCTGGGAACTTTGCAATACACATTCTCCAGCCCCGCTCCAGACCTACTGAGTCAGAAATTCTGGTAGTGAGCCCAGTAACCTGTGTGTCGCCAAGCCACCCAGGTGTTTCTGAGGCGCCCTAATGCTGATGCTGCTACAAGCTGCGACAGAGAAAAACCAGGCTTGGAAGTTAAATGATCTAGATTCAAATGTGGTTTCTGCTTCTTGCTAATTTTGTGACTTGGGGAGAATGGTACAGCTGACATGTCAGTGCTTCGGTTTTCTCATCTGCAAAGTTACACAATTTACATTTATCCTGGATTTTGTGAATAAAAATTTTAAAAATGTATCTGCCATGTAGTAGATCATCAATGCATGGTACCTGGTGTTTTATGATTTTGATTATTGTTTTATTTTTTCTGGCTTTAATTGCATTTAATCCAATTGGCTTTATAATTACTTGTGAAGAAATATCAAACTTAAGGAACATGTATGAAATATTGAAGCTATATCATGGAGATTTTTTAAAAATGAGAGGCAACTATGAATTGTATTTATATTCTAGCTGTTTGGAAAAGGACTCTCCCCTACAACATGGTAGTTTTATAGTCTGATATCTGTACTTTTGACCATCATACACTTTTTAAAGAATAATATTTTAAAATGTACTATCCTAGCAAAACATCCCTGGCCCAGAGCTAGATTTTCTCACCAGGGAACCCGTGCTCTGACAAGAAGGTAGGGGAGGGTAGACAGAGAAAGAGGAAATTTCCAGTGCCTGGGTGTTAGGGCCCTGAAGGCTGGTCCCACTTAGTACAGCAATGATATTTGCTTCGACTAGCAGCTCACTTTAAGAGGTACTGCCGGAACAGGGAGCTCCGTGCCCTCTTAGGTACAGCCTGAGCAGGTGTGACCAGCAGGCTCCCTGATGGCCTCTGCACCTGCCAGCAGGCACGCATAGCGAAGGAACCAAAAATAGAGACAATGGAAGAAAAAGCAACTGTGGACTAAGCCAGAGGGAGCCACTCTTGTCTGTGCTGGGCCAGGACCCAGAGCAGAAGCAAACTTTCCTGTAGAGGAAGATGGAAAGGGCACCGTGGATTGTACTCCTTGTCGTACTTCTGCCATAGTTCATGTTTTTGTCTCTGGACAAGTCTCTGGCCCCTGTGTGTTCCTCCATCTGAAAAGTAAAGAGAGCTGCTATCAAAACCAAAAATTTCAATGATTTGTATGTATGTCAAAAACCTATCCGTGGTGGATGTGTTTTCTGAGAAATGTCCTTAACCATGATGTTGACTCTCCTGCCAAACCCCAATCACGACTCCACCCCTAATGCTGGTGCATATCTCTGCATGTACCACTGCTGTTGGCATGGCAGCACTAACACCTTCCCATCCTGGGCCTTTGTCTACACCCCTGAGTTACCCTAGATGGCTGTGTTATCCCCCTCTCCCAATGTTTGACTATATAACAGCCATTGTCATGAATGCCCTACCCATACCTTTACCCACAGCATTTAAGACCACCTCTGATTTCCTAGTGTGTCCTAACTTGCTAAACTTCCAAAAGAAAGGTAGCCCCCCCACCTCCTTCCTCTTTATTTTGTTATCTTTCCATTCATTCCCATCTCCTCTAAGACTGTTTTTGAGAGAGAATAAACATGATATAGTTTGTAGTTGGACTTCATCATGTAATGCAACAAATTTTGCATTAAGCTTTAACATTCCTCCCCGGAAACTATTTGGATGATTCAGAAGGGTGTAGCTATGGGGAACTGGTGATTGGCAGCTTCATCATGACAATGTACCTGCTCATGTATCACATCTGCTGCAGAGTATTTTGTGAAACACCAAATCACCCAGTTATCTCAGCCCCACTACAGCCCAGATTTAATGCCCTGCAACTTCTGGCTTTTCCCAAAACTAAAATCACCTTTGAAAAGGAAGAGATTTTAGACCATCATTGAGAGTCAGGAAACTACAACGGGGCAGCTGATGGTGATTGGGAGAACTGTGTGAGGTCCCAAGGTGCCTACTTTGAAGGGGACCAAGGTATCATTGTCCTATGTGCAATGTTTCTTGTATTTTGTATCTTCTTCAATAAAATGTCTCTATTGTTTATATTACATGACAGGATACCTTCTAGACAGACTTCATTCACCTCATACAATCATCTGAAATATTAAACAAGAAAATACATATAATAATATACTTAGCACAAAGCCTTGTGCATAGCAAGCACTCAACCAATGAGCATGAATTTTACCATCGCTGCCATCCTCATCATCATCATCATCATCATCATGAGCTTATAGCAGTCACCTCTGGATGTATCTACTTATTTCAAGTTTGTCTTTCTTCAAGACTGTAAGCTGCATGAGATCATATACCCTGTTTTGCTGATGACTGGTTCTGAACCCAGTGGTTGATACACAGAGTTGGCTCAAATATTGGTGAAATGCATGTTGGAAAGCAGAAGCTGGGCAAAGACTTTTAAAGTATGGTGTGTGTGTGTGTGTGTGTGTGTGTGTGTGTGAGATTGTGTGCATGCACAAGTGTGTGTGACTGTGTGTATGAATGGTGTGTTTCTGCATATGTGTACTGCAGTCTTGAGAGTCTAGCTTTCTCCTCCACTGCACATGTAGCTCTGCCTTACACTCAGAGCCTCATCAACTGGAATGGCTCTCTGGGGACTTTTTAGTGCCACCCTGTTTTAGTCCCTTCCCCACGCCACATGACCTGCCTGCCTGCCCTCATCTGTACAGAGCCACAAGATTACAGCTGGGGCCATTTATTACATGTGCTTACTAATTGATATGAATGATGATGGCTAAAAATTGAGGAGCAAAAATAACCAGCTCACCCATAGTCGATGTTTTCAAAAGAAAGAACAGAGAATGAAGGCCATTTACAAGATGTTTAGAACCCCCAAAACACAACAGTGCAAAAACATAGGCACCAAGAGCTGTTCATTTCGCCTCAGCCATATCATTGATCTATTCCCAAATGTGTGCTGAGAATGTACTGTGTGCCAAGCACATATTAAGTTCTGTGGTTATAGAGAAAATAATATGAGTCATTGTTGGCCAGAAAAGGGGTAGGGGCCAGGGAAAAATAACAGAATTACAATACAATATGGTAAATATGACTATTTGGGAAGCACAGAGCACTGCGAGAACCACAGCTTCCAGCTGGATGAAGTCAAGGCAGTGTTTCCAGAGGGAGCAGCATCTGAGTCCAGTTGCACAGGACAGCTGGGGTTAACCTGATGAAGGTGAGGCGTGTGTAGACACACACAGAGTGAGAGATCGTGATGCTTGCTGGGAAATCCCCATAGTTCAGTGAGAGTGCCGATAATGATAGCAGTAATAATAATAATAAGAGTAATAGAAATATACTAGCTAACTCTTCAATAGCACTCACCATGTGCCAAACCCTGATCTGAGCATTTTACATATTGTAACTCATTGAACAACTAGAATATAGGGTTCTGGGAGCTGAAAGGAGTTGGGAGAGGTACAGTTCAGAAGTAGATGGTTCCAGATCTCGATGGTTTTGTGGGTAGGCTTCAGGAATTAGGGCTTGACTATGGGGTGATGGAGAGTTATCAAAGGGCATGGCTTAACTTTCATCAAGCACATGTTTTATAATTATTGTTTGCATCACTTGGTGAGGGATAGACAGGGATGAGCTTCAGACTGGAGGCTGGGAAAGCAGTGAAATGGCTACTGGAACCATCCAGGTGAGAGACGTGTGCACCTGAATCAGGTAGCAGAGTTGAAAGAATCAATGCAGACTGACTTGCCAAACGCCACACAGCTAGGTTCAGGGCCCTTTTTTTTCAAGCTTTATCAAGGTATACTTAATATACGAAACATTTCACATATTTAATGTGTTCCTTTCGATGAGTTTGGTGAGTTTGGACATATGCAAACTCCAAGACTATAGTCTCTGCTGCACCATGTCTTTCAGAAATCAACAGACTTGGGCTGTCACTGACCCCACCCTCTGACCATCACCACTTACTAGCTGGGTCCTCTGGCCTGCCACTTTATTTCTCTGAGCCGCAGTTTCTTCGTGTGCTAAATCATGGTACTGAGACCTGCTTTGCTTACATGCAGAACTAGTCAACTTATTTTTGTGCTTTACAAACATTAAACTGGGATGCAAATGTGAGGGCTTTATTATGTAGTTAAAGGAGAGTGAGGAGTGTGAAGATGATGAAAACCACACCTTTCCGTAAACCTTTTCTTTGCTTTCACAAACCAGGCTCTATCCATTTATTAATCTCTCACAGTATCTTGCTCTGACCTCCTTTCCACTTCCAGAAAGAATTAATTTCTCTCTTTTCTCTTGTCCCATTAAAACTATGCTCCTAACCCAGCCTTTACATCAAACACCTCGTAGTCCTTAAATAATAATTAATTCTATGTTGAAGATTACTGATGTCTGCTTCAAGACCTGCACTCCCCAGTGTTCAGGGACTATGAGGACAACTTAAAATATATGTACCCTCCTGCTTAAACTTGAAGACAGAGCATTTTTTTTTGCTGTGTTATTTAAGTATTCAGGATAGAAGTTGCCAGCTATGGGAAATGACTATTTGCAATATGTAATTTGCCATCCAGACAAGCTCATTTGGGCTTTGACATTTGACAGAGAAAGGTCTGGGAAGATGAGCTGTTCAGAAAGGGTGTCTCTGCATCTGACACTGCCTGAACTTTGGTAGGCTGATTTTTACAATCTCCAGATCATCAAAGGTTAAAGTCATTTAAATTCTCCCTTTCCTAACAAAGAAAACAATATGCAGCAAGCTGCCTTAACCTGCTGTCCTCAACTACATGCACTGGCTGGGACTCAGAAAATTCTTAATGTCTGCAAAATGTGATGTGAAGTCGGGCAATGTTAATCTACCAAACTGCTGTGTGCACTTTCTGCATCCTTTCCTCTCATGCAAAATTCAGAGTTCTGCTACTCTGATGAAAGCTGCTCCTTTCAATAACCCTTCCACCAATCATCCAGCCCCCTGTTCCTTCTTTCCCCAAATATTCTTGGGTCATTTGGTGCCAGGCATAGAGCTTGGCACTGGGTACATGCAGCTGAATAGGTATCTGCTGTCCATGCTTCTATCCCATCTCTCTCCTGTGAAGCTGCAAATGCTTCCTACTAGTATCCCTTCCCCATTTTGCTCCAGCCCTTCTTCCATAGACACATGGGAACACTTTGATAAAGCACTAATGTGATTGCTTCCCTCCAGTGACTGCAGAAATTGCCATTACGCAGCTTAGACTGGGACATAGAGCCTTTAGTCTATTAATTCATTTTACAAATCATTATTTAGTATACAATATATACCAGGCATACCATCATTACAGGGCACTGGGAAATATAGCAGTGATTAAAATAGGCAACAGATTTTGCTCTCACAATAGACAATTAAATAAGTAAATAAATAAACAAACAAAGAGCACAAAAATAAATACATGACTTTGAACTCTCTAGGAAACAAAGACTACTAGAAAAGAATATAAGATAGTACACCCAACTTAGGTTGGTAGGAGGAGACCAGGGAAGGTCTCTGGAGTCTGAGGGAGTGACAATTTAGGTAAAGCCTAAAACGTGAGTCAAAGATGAGAAACCTCATGGCTTGTTCAGGACAGCGTGGCCAGAGCCCACTGCTCAAAGAGAGAAGGGAAGGTGGGCAGGTAGGCAAGGGCATGACTATGTAATACCTTAAAAGATGGTCCTCCTCATCTTATATGAACATCCCCTGATGTTCAACGCTAGGGAAATTTGAAAAACTATGGATGCCCAGTTATTGTCCCTAATTAATTCACCTTGACTATCATGGGGAGGGGCCTGAGCATGCATCGATTTAGAAAGCTCTCCAGATGATTCCAATACACAGCTAGGACTTATAAATTGGCCCAAACTCCCTCTATGATTTCATCTCTGTCTCGCCTGTCAATCCCCTAACACTAGTCCATAACACCTGCCCCTCGTGTTATGCACTAACCACTTTCATACCACTTCATTTCTACTTGTTGAATTTCCTCAAATTAAAGTTTAATCTCCTGCCCACCCGCCTGCCTCCATATTGGCTAGGGATGTCTTAGGCTGCATATCACTAAAATCCTGACTAAACATAGTTTAAATAAACAGAGGCTCTCATTACGAGTTTTAAGGTTAGTGTTGCAATGGAATTCTATGCAGCAGAAAGAAAGAAGGAACTCTTACCCTTTGCAACAGCGCAGATGGAACTGGAGAGCATTACGCTAAGCGAAATAAGCCAAGCGGTGAAAGACAAATACCATATGATCTCACCTTTAACAGGAACCTAATCAACAAAACAAATAAACAAGCAAAATATAACCAAAGACACTGAAATAAAGAACAGGCTGACAGTGTTCAGAGGGGAGAGGGGAGAGAATTTCAGAGGAATTTCAGGGGAAAAGGGGAAGGGTTTACAGGAACGAGTATAAAGGACACATGGACAAAAACTAGGGGCCGGTGGAAATGGGAGGGAGGAGGGGAGGGCTGGGTGGGTGGGCTGGGATGGGAGTAAAAGATAGAAAATTGTACTTGAACAATAATTAAAATAAAATTAGTTTTAAAAATTAAATTAATTAATTAAACTAAAAGAAAAAGGTTAGTGTTGGCTGGCATTGGTTCAGAGGCTCAGTAATAGCAGGGCCTGCAAGTCAGCCTTCAGAGCAGGAAGAAAAGATGAAAGATGGGCCTCACGCTCCTCTCATCAGGAAAACAAGTGTTTTCCTAGAAGTTCCTTGTGTCCCATTGCCTGTATCTGTAGGGTAAGCCAATCTTAGGGACAAGGGAGGCTGAGAGAGTAAAGGGTAGATTTGAAAGGACTGACTTAAGTTGACCATGTTTCATGACATTGGGCTTGGTGCTGGGGTGCTAATAAAAGAAACAGGGGAAGTAACTCTTGCCTAGATGACAACCACTACCTTCCCCTCGTGCTCGTAATCTGCTCACCGAATGAAAATTGTGGTTCACAGGATAAGTGTTACATTCCCAAGGGAACTGGTACTAGAGGTTAGGACAGACAAAATGAAATAGCAGGGGCTCTTTCCTTCAAAGTGTTTATACTCAGTCTTAAGTTGAGGGATTTTTTGTGAGTGTTGAATGAGATAAGGGCAGGAGGATTTAGAAAGAAGGTAAAGGGCGTGGGTTTGCATCTTTGTGAAACACCACACTCCAGTGGTCTGCCCAGGTTCCTCATTTCGTGGTGTTCTATAAAAGTAAAGGATTTCAGAGAATAGGGAACCAGAGATGGAGAAAGACAAAGACCTCTTGGATGACCCTAGAGGACACAGGACCTAATAGGCTTTCCTAGGCAGGCGGAGGAGAAAAGGCTTCCAGGCAGCAAAAAGGCACAACTGCAGGCCCACTGGTGCTATCTCCCGCTATCTCCAGAGTTTAGGAGGACGACGACACTCCAGAAAAAGGGGGTGCCGAGCTCTACCAGGACCAGGGGCTAAAATCGCCCTCCTCTGTGGTCAGCACACATGATGTTCCCAGAAAGGAGCTGCTTCCTCCAAATGATTCTTTTTGGACCATGGGCTTATGTTTGAACCCTATCCCCAGATGTCCCCAGCACTTAAAAAAAAAGAATGAAAAGAAAACCTCGTTTAATCAACTTCCTTTCTGCTCTGAGTGGTAGAAGAGACAACAGGCCCTTGCCCCAGGGAATGTGCTCGCCTTGCTGCTCAGAAATGCTGGTGGGAAAATTAATCAAAGCCCATCTATTTTCAGCTCCTGGCCCTAGACTCCTGTGGCTGGGCGCCCCTACTGTCTATGGATAAGTTTGATGATAATAATAACTACCATTACCACATTATTTCATTAAATCCTTCCAACCTAAAGAAGTATGGTACATTTTTTTATTATCTGCATTTTTGGGGTGAGGAAGTGAAGGCAACAGAAGGGTAGGCTGGTCTCAGTGGGGTGTTCGGGACTAGAATCAGCCAGTCTGGCTCCAGAGCCTGTGTTCCTAACTAGTAGTCAACTTCCTGCCATTCCAATCTGGAATTTCTTCCTCATACCCACCTGGATTCTGTCTTTTGGTGTGTGCTCTAAGCCCAGGTCTATAACAAGCCAAACATCTTATCCACTCTGTATTCCCAGGCCACCAAAGTGAGTCACCAACAACCCATGAACACCTGAAGAACCAGTCGTCATCTTTCATTCTTACCCCCTCTTCTCACTGTCTCTCCATTCCTTTGTTTATCCCTCCTGTTGGCTTTCTGTCTGGCCTTACGCTTGCCTCTTAAATTGGACTGACTTTGGCTTTCACAGTGTTATCTGCTATGCATTTAAAACATAAGGATTGTCTGCCTTGCCTGCCCTGCCCTCAGAGGGGATCCCCCTGGCGCTTTGGTGAATTTTATTGAGCCAGTTCAAGTCCTAATGAGTCAATTGTCTGCTTCAGTCCCTCAAAAGGTGGTGCTGTTTGCTTTCCAGTTT
Source organism: Phyllostomus hastatus (assembly GCF_019186645.2). Taxonomy (NCBI): domain Eukaryota; kingdom Metazoa; phylum Chordata; class Mammalia; order Chiroptera; family Phyllostomidae; genus Phyllostomus; species Phyllostomus hastatus. Next base: position 63,754,444 of record NW_025333857.1, on the reverse strand, counting down.
TGCTTTTGTTATTGTCAGTGTTTATTTTTGAAGCTAGTGTTCATCGCATTTTTGATTTGTATCAAGCACTGTGCTAAGCACTTGCTCTGTTGGGTCTCACTTAATCCACCTCTCTTCAAATCCTATGGAGCGAGAATTAATATTACCTCTATTGTGCAGATAAAGAAATTGAGCCGCAGCAAGATCCAATCACTTGCGCTGGGTCACACAGCTGTAAGTAGGCAAACAAGACCCAAACCCATGTCTAGCTTCTAGGGCCTCAAAGAACAAGCTTAAATTGTCCTTTAAATATTAGCTGAAAATTCTCACATTCCCCTGAGTCTTCTCTAATTTCAATAACCATAGGTCCAGCTACCACTCATCCTCTGCTGAGTTCACCTGCATCTTCTCATCATCCTTATCTCTCCTCAGTGTTCCCAGTGCCAATCTGATTTTACAGATTGGTGTAGACCTGTATTCACTACTCCAGGTGTGGTCTGGTTAGCATAACACAGGTAGTTGGCCTGTCACCTGCTTCATCTTTTATGGTCTATTTTGGGGGAATGAAATCATACATTATTTTTGGCAGCCCCAAAACCCCCAATCAACAGAAATGACTCCAGAAGGAAATTGCCTTTGAACATCTCTACTGTTAACTGTGAAAATGGACAAAGTGAATGGAAGTTGAAGAGATACAAGGAGAAACAATGCCTAGTGACGAAGACTGTTAGGAGATTCTTTTGTGATAGGAGGAGAGGTGTTGTTTGCTGTGGATACGTAGGTAAGATAGTACCCCACACTCAATGTCAGTGACCCAGGTTTTTTCTGGAAATTCCCCAGGGGGGAAGGCCATCTTGAGGCCATCTAACGCACCTACTGTTGTGTTCCACTGCGTAGTTAGTGTTTTTGATGCTGGGCCCCCTTGGTCCTTATGACATAATAGAATCAAATTAAGGACCCATTTACCAGCTTTACTGCTGATTATTTATAATACTCTGGTTTCAAAGTGCTTCTTTATAGAGTGCTTAAGCTGCCATCTCTGGATAGAGCTTGCCATAAATGCCTTCACATGCATGGCACATTATATCCCATAGCTGCAGCAAAAAGGGAAAAGATTATTCTCAATTATTTCATATAGTCTGTTTTATTGTTTTATTGTAATAAACTGCCATACCTTATGCCACTTTAAAATCAATAGTTTGGGTTAAAAATAATGAAACGTGGCTATTAATCTTGCTTAGCATTTCTGCTATTACTTTCTGATAGTAAATCTGTGATATAGAGAAGGTAATAATTATTCATTTCCAATCAATAGGAACGTTTTCAAATGCTCTTATGTGTCCCATTGCTTTTGCATCAGTGGGAGCTGATAACAATGGGGGCATAGATTTGAAGGCTCCCAGTTGGCGTAGACGTCTCTGTGCCCTCCCCGCACAAGTCAGAACATGCTCCAATTCTCATAGTATCCTTTTTAATTTCTTAAGTCATGAAATACTGAAATGCCTGGGCTTGGGAGTCAAACAGCCTGAGCTTAATTCCCAGTTCTAGCACTCATCAGTACCCTTTGAATGATCCCCAGCATGGTACAACATTTAATTAGTTGCTGCCTCAGTCTCCACTTCTATGAAAGGAGTATGATAATGTCTACCTGGCAGGATTAGTGTAAAAATTATGTGCAATACTTCACAAGACATCTTCTCACAGCGTCTGACTTGTGGTATGCACACTAGAAATAATAGCTACTGTTATGATTCTCTCTTCACTTCAGGCTGATGAATGAATGGCAGATAGCTTTGTTTCCAAAGAGCTAGCAGCAAAGTCAGGGGGAATAGCTGGTGCCATTGCTATCCTTTTGTTCTTTCATGTCAATCTGGCATAAGAAGATCCAGCTGTGCTCGTGGAGGTACTCAGCATCTGGACTTGACACCCTGACAGGAGAAATTGAGCCGTCAATGTGGCTGTGATGCAAAAGGCCTTTTAACTCCCAACCCTATGCTCTTCTGCACTGTCTCTGTGGAGACGGTAAGGGCGTGAGTACATGGTTTTGTCAGTAAATACTCTTTGATCAACGCTCAAGTCAAATACAAGAAGAGTGGAGATGGTGAATGCTTAAGCCATAATTGATGCCATGGCTTTTTCTATCTTGTTTAATTTAATTCAACAACTGTTTATTGAACAGCTAACACGTGCCAAGAGAAAGCCTAGGTGTTGACAGGTAAAGAGACTCCAAGATTAATAAAACACCATATTTTCTGTTCAAATATCTCATGTCACCTAAATAACTTGAGTCCAAAGTGCAGAAAGAAAGATTGATTATCTCTAGTGGGGAGATGTTATTTCAACTAAAGCATGGATGAGTAGATCTTCATCAGGGAAAATGGAGGAAAAAAAGTATTCCAGGGCAAGGGAACAACAAAGACAAATGCCAAAAGGTGGGCCAACATGCATCTCAGTCTAACTGTACCAGCACAAAATCCTTCTAGATTCCCTGCTGCCTGTTATGTATATCCAGACTCCACATGTCTCTGCCTGAGTTTCTAGTCTACTCATTATATTTTCCTATCTACTTGAGTCCTAAAACTATACTACAAAACATTTGTACCTTTTTTTGAACCTTGTGCCCTCTATTTTATGCCTCTCTAAGCTTGCATTTGCTATCTCTTGGAACTCAAAATTGATTTATCCACCTGAAAAACTATTCTCCTAGAGGACTCAGTGCAAATATCCCCTCTTCCATGAAGGTCATCCCTCTTATACAACCAACATTGTTTGGAAGGGATATTCCTACACCATTCCTCTCTCAACTCCACCTTGCTTTAAAAAAAAACAAAAAACAGTGTTACTAATCTGTTTAGGTTGGATTCTGGAGCAGAAGTAGGGACAAGCAGCCCAAGACAGGGCAACTGAATAATGCACAAAATTTTCATGCTTTCTTCTATATTCTTTCGTTTCATTGCAAATCAATTGGTTAGTTGATCAAACTTGCAACCTCCCCTTCTTTCTCCTATCAAGAACTCTAAGACTTTGGTATTAAAAACATAATCCATTAACCACCAGCACCAGGGAACTTGAAGAATTCACATTCTTGGGTCCCATGTCAGCACTACTAACTCAGAGTCTGCATTTTAACAAAATTCCAGGTGATCCCCTGCACATTAGGAAAGTACTACTGCTCGAGGAAGTTATCACTTCGGGGTCAGACAACTAGCTATAGAGTATGGCTGTCAACCTGGGCCACGTACTAGAATCAGCTGAAGACTTTTAAATCTTGATTCTCTAGTCTGCATCCCAGACTACATATTTCAAATCTTTTTGGGGTAGGGTCCAGGCAGCGGTGTTCTAAAAGCTCCCACATTGACTCCAATATGCAGTCAAGGTTAACAGACACCAAGCTAAAGGTAAGATTTAGATTTGGACATGTGAGAGAAATAGTCACCTTTTCTCCTGCCCATCCCCAATTTAGCTTTTGATTCTAGTCCAGTTTAACAAAGAAATCAAATCTGGGTTTCTGGCAAAAAAAAATAAAGAGGACGTTTGATTTGTTATTTGCTGTCATTGTTTATATGTTTATTGTCCTTGGAAATTCTTGCAAGGAAAAGGCAAGATTCAGGTATTTTATGCATCTCCAGGCCAAATCCCATTGAATCCTGTTGCAATAGTTAATGATCATTAAACTGAAGTTTGAACCTCTGTGCTAGTGAGGATAGAAATGTCATTGACTAAAACAGAGGACATGGGACAGCTTAGATTCAGGAGGAAGCTTTAGATGGAGCATACTCTGTCTCCTCTCTTTGTGAACACACATCACACATTCTCCTTTGATTATTCCACACTGTGGTGTTCACCTGTTGAACTCAGTGGTTGAGTTTCCTCCTTCTTCAATATGGTAGATGAAAATATCTGACCGGAGGTTTGAGTTAGTCCATATTTCATACAATGAAGCAGTAATGGAAAAAAAAACATTAATTCTCTGTGATGATATCATCAAGAAAGAGGGAATAAAATATCACCCTATGATGTTGGTATTATTGGAATAATACAGGGCAAGCATTTATCTGAGTCAGGGGCAATGGCGGCTAGTTCTAAACCACTGCAATAAGGAAGATCAGATTGAATTATCTTCAGCTGTGATTAAAGATCAAAGAAGATTTTTTAAAATAAACCAGTCTTGTTTTTCTTTGTTAGAAATGGTTTGAGTTAAGCTAGCTGACTAAATAGAGATGGGAAATGGAAGGCCTTTCAATAAAGCAGCCATGCAGAGGAGAAATAAAGAACAGCCAAATGTATTTAAGGGTGGCCGGTGGCTAGGTGGGTGGGCCTTTAGATGAAAGGAGGGCTGAGTCTGGCAGGCAGATCTTTGGAAAGGCAGTCAGGGTGTGATCTGGCCCTTTGGTGCTGGGAAGAGTATTTTCAAGAATAATCATAATGATAATATCAGCTATCACTTTCTGAATATCCACTATTTGCCGGGTACTGAATTAGATGCTCCGAAACATTTAATTTGGTTTATTTGATTATCTGACTTTTAAAAAAGACCTTGCAGAGCAGGTATCATCTCATTTTTTTTTAAAGAAGCGGTCTAAGGTAGGAAGCTATTTAGTAATTTGTTCAAGAAATTTATGGAGCTAGAATTTTAATCCATCTTACTCTTAAAACCTATGGTTATTTTCACAGAACATTGTTCCTTCTAATTAACATGATTAATTCTCAACATTGAAGTGGCAAGGGAGTGATGCCCCTACACATTGCTTTGTGAATATGACACTCTCTCCAGAAACAAAAATGCGTACGCTCCCATGTACAAACTTTGATGAAATTTCAAGGCAGTTCCTGACCCTCTAAATCCATACAGAGTTCCATGTTAAGAAGCCGATCCCACAAGACTTAGAGAAGTAATGAGTAGATGAGAAGGAAGGAGGGCAAACAAACAAACAAACAAACAAAAAAGCAAGAGATAGTTTCTAAAGAATGTCTTGGACTTGCTTTGTTTGTAGCAACCATATTTCTGGAATTTGGTTCTCTTAAAACTGTTGTAAAAATTAACATGTAACATATATACATTTGTATAATTGCAAGTTAATGCTTCAAAAATGCTATCAGCCAAACCTATCTGGAAAACACACACACAATGGCACACACCTTGCTGTCATGGTCACTGTCCATTAAAAGCCACGCTATGCTGTGGTAGTGAAGTGGCCTGAGCCACCTTGACAGCAATGCAGGTCACTTCCTGCCCATAACATCATGCTGTCACCTCACTCTCTCCACATAATGGAGCATGCTTTATTACAGTGCAGTGGTTTTGTTTTTAATGGATGTTCACTGAAAGTAATATTTTAAAATGTGCTGGAGTCCAGTGTCCTATATTTCCCTTGACTAATTTGAAATAATACAGTGTTTCACGTACAGACACTCAGCCTGTAATGTGCCTCCCATTGTTAGCACCAGGGCATGGACTTCCCCTGATTTCACATGCATGTATAACATGCACGTGGCCCTGTGTGGCTTCTCTCCAACCATCCTGTTCTGCTCTAGTCGTTGTATTCAATTATCCTTTCTTTGAGCATGTCTGTCATTTTTGTCTTAATCTGATATCACCTGGATTAATTTAATCAATTTGTACTTGAGAAAAATTCCGCTTGGCCTGGACACTGCAGCCCTCATGGACAGCATGGGAGGGGTTGGTATTTTTCGTCACAGTTGAGGATTTAAACTGTGATAGGTCTAAACAGAAGAAAGTGTAGGCTTGGAGTTTTGGAATTACACCTTGTACAAATTGGGGATGTTTTGATTAGGAACATTTGTCCAACTTGATATTTATATTAGATATTTGTGCATTCAACTGATATATTAATTGAATTCTTAGTATGTGCTCGGTCCTAGGGATCATAAGTAGAATGTAGGAGAGCACTAGATAAGAAGGCAGAGCACTTGAGTTTCAACAGCCACAAGAGCAGAACGGGCTGCCACTCACTAGGGGCTGGTAGTATGCTGTGTGAGTACTGTGTAGACCCTATTTCATTTATTGCCAATAACATGCTCTCTCACAACTCCAATGTCTTTAATATCCTATTTGTAAGGGAAAGTATGGAATTGCTACATCTGAAAAAGACAAGAAATTAGATCACAGCATCTAATGCTAAAAGGGATTCTGGAGATCATTCCTTTCCATTCTCTTCTCTTGCAAAAAATAGACCAAGAAGGGACTTTGCAGGAGTCAGATACCAAGATAGATACCAAGCTGGGAATAAAATCCAGGCCTCCTGACTTTTAATCATGCATTAATTCATTCATTCACAAATGTATTGAGCACCTACTTAGGAGGCATCACAAATAGACATCTATATAGTAATGAGCAAGACAAGCACAGTATTTACATCAGAGAGGGGGAAACAGACATCCCACAACTACAAAAAGAATCACAATCATGGAAAAGCTACACAATGAGAAGTAGTATTCCAAGACGTTTACGTCAGTAGGGGGAGGTGTTGTTCTCTCAACACCACAAAATCTTCAGATAAGCATTTCCCAAAGCCTTTTCACAGCACACTAGTTGTACACTAGTTGTGCATGAAATCTGAATAAATGGCTTTGTGGTTCAATAGGTTTATAGATGGATCGTATGAATCCCCTTTCCAGAAATCTCCTGGTACATAGGCTCTGAGGAGTCCTTCATTACTTGAAAAAAAAACAAACAAACAAAAACCCAAAACTGTTTAACACTAAAACTTCCCTTTTATTTGACACAAAATATTTTTTTCAGGTGACATTTATAGACATGCAGAACTCTGTGATGCAGAGAAGTGAAGTGCCTTTCTGCTGTGTCTTAGGGCAGAAGAACCAATGGAAATACCAAGAAAAAGACATAAAAATCTATTATTCTTATGACCTTTACTTTTGTAGGTCAATCAGGCATAATACTTCCTTCCACCGTGATCATTAAGTCCCTCCTCTCCTCCATCTAAAAAAATGCACGCATTTAATTTAACATGTTTCCCAACTGTACCTGTGGAAACTGCTGCCGATGGCTGTGTCCATGTCATTACCGGTTGGGAGTGAAGACCAACCTGACCAAGGCCAGCTTTAGAATGGCGTCAACACTGCAGAAGGCAGAGAACTGAGGGAGAATTCAGGGCCTTGATGACACCACAGAGCCAGCGAATCAAACCAAACTGAAGTCCACCCTACTTCTGAACTGCTGGCCACTGTGACTGAGTTATCTGTTCCTTATAAAACTCTCATCCCACTGATACATCAGTTCTGTGCTACTCCTTGACTCATGCTTCTCCCTCTCCAAGTGGCTCTTCTTATATCTAAATCTTGCTCAATTCTATTTCCTCCATTATAAGCTCTAATCCCTATCTCGGAGGTGTTTGAACAATGTCCATCATGGGGGGTGGGGCAATGGCCATTCTATCCTTTGTCATTTTTCTGATCCATTTCTTACCTAACCAGGGGAATCCTCCTATCTGCCTCAACCAATACCAGCAGTTCCTGTGAACAGTAATTTATTGTAAATTAATGACCACTTCATTCACTAACTTAAATGGTTCTCTAATAAGTATCCATCTCCCTGGATTGAGTCCCCTAGTGTGTTAGACCTCTAAGTTTCAAGGACTTGGATGCAAAAAGGAGCCCCTGGTCCTTGCTCCCTATAAAGACCCCATGAGAGAAGATAACATTTTAAAAGAGTTCTTCTTAGAATATGGGTTTTAGAGTCACATAAATTGTGATTTTTCACCTTGACCTTGCCACTGTGTAACCCCGGACAAGTTGCTTAACCTCGTGTTTCTCAGTTTTCCATCTGTAAAATGGGTATTGTAATCCACACTCAACTGAAAGTTGAATAGTAAATGAGATTGTGTACATTGTGATTAGCCAAATTCCAGGCACATCAGGAAATCATAGTCATGATTGGCAACTTTCGAATTATCTCTAATTCCTGGTATTCAAGTCCTTTGTAATCACCCTCCCCTGGTGACTCACTCCTGGCAAATAGAATAGGCAGGTGGCCGCTTCCATGATTGGGCTACTGAAGCTGTCACTTCCATCTTGCTGGGCTCTGTTGACTCTTCCGCTACTACACTGAACAGTCCAAGGAGCCAGAAGCAAAGGGTGGCCTCAGGCCAACAGCTAATAAGGAACTGAGGCCTTCAATTCAATAGCCTGTGAAGAATCAAATCCTCTCAACACTCACTGAGCCACCCTAGAAGGAGATCCTCCCCCAGTCAAGGCTTCAAATAAGACTGTGGCCCCAGCCAAGAGTGTCCTGGCAGCCAGTGTGACACTGAAGCAGAAAGCCCATGCCCCGATTCCTGACCCGCGGCAACGGAAATGATCAATGTGTGTTGTTTTAAGCAACAAAGTGTGGCAATCACTCTTTAGGCAGCAACAGATAATGAGTACAGTTGCTTCCCGTCTATTTCCACTGTTGCTTCTGCTACTTTTGTCATCGTTAACAATAGAGAAAAGAGTAAAAGCCTACCCTCAAGGTTGCAGGTCGTTATTGAAGATTTAGCCATCCGTAATCTCAACATTTTTATCATATCTTCTATTTGTCTAAATTCATTCAAAATTTCAGCATTGCTTCCTACTCATTACTATATGCATGATTCTTTTAAAAAAATCATTAAGCGCTTACTACCTTATGTATTCCAGTCAAGTGGTCGATTTAGGAGCCTCAGTCTTACTCGTTTTTGGCATCCTTCACTCCTAGTATGTTACTTATCATTCACCTCAAACAGATGCGTCTTGGGAATGGTGCCAAACTACTCCTGAAAACTGGCTTTGTCAGCGTGACTCGAGGCTGAGCCTATTGCCTTTATCTACAAAATGGGGGCAATTCTCCTCTCCTCAGGGTGTTGTTTTGAGGTTACAGTGAAAGAATATTTATCAAGCACCTAAGCAGCATGTCAACAAAGGTATCTGTCATTTCAAAGCTCTCTTCTGCAGGAATCACAGTATTTTAGAACATTATGAATCTTAATCTGCCCTAGAAAATTATGCTGAGAAATAACAAAACTTAATCAAAAGTGAAGAAGGAAAATAAATGGCTCTAAATTCACAACAAACTCTTTAGGTTATTCTGGGACTTCATTCCTACAAGATTCCACATCTATAGAGCTGTGCATTCTTTTCCTTCAAGGGGAAATATAACAGACTCTTCTCCTTTGGGGATCTGGGATGGCCACACAATGGGACAAAATTGGCCCAGTTTGGGGGGATTCCATGGTTTGGGCAGATTGCATGGCAATAAAGGGAGTGGAGTAGGACCTGGGACATGGGCTCCAGTAAGGGCAACTGGCCAGTCGATGCAAAGTGCTGAGAGGCCTTGGGAAACTCAGGCATGGTCTGGTAGCACTTAGTGTTCCAACCCAACCAGCAGGGTGTGTCGGTGACATGGGGTTCCTGAATCCAGGTCTGCCTTCTCTGCATGATCTGACCACAATGACTGTGCTTGTTTTCTGGAAAAAAAATATTAAGAGATAGGCAGTGTTGTGTAGGATGGGGCTTCTCTAGCTTCAATACACAGACAAATCACATGGGGATTCTGTTCAGTAGGCCTGGAGTGGGCCTGAGACCCTTGCACTCCTGAAATGCACCCAGTTATCCAGGTGGTGCTGAGTAGCTTGTCCGTGGATCACATTCTGAGTAGCAAGGCTGTAGAGGAAAAACCACGGGCCTTGGAATCAAGCAGACCTGGGCTTGAGATCCAGTTCAGCCATTTCTTAGCTGAGTGACGTCAGACAAATCACTTAGTAACTCTGCACCTCTTTTCTTACCCGGAAAAATGATTTTATTTATCTCCTAGTGTTGTGAGGAGTATAGGGAAAAATATGTTTGTAAATGCTTTGCAAAGGTTAAAATGATAAATTGTAGGGAAAGGAAGTTTTCTATCACATCTCCTTATGCTTCCATGCCTGTCTATTCTGTTAGTAGCTAATCTAATTGGTGAGCCCCCAGGACATTGAAATGGCCACGTTCATTTTCAGGGTTACTTTTGGCTCCCATGTTGTAAGCACGCCTGGGCACATTGTTGCCTCCTTGGGGAAAGATAAGCCACATCTGTCTGTATGTCTTCCCCATTTCATGTGTGCTGATAAATGAGTAAGGAATTTATGTTGTAACCTCTTCGCAGACTCAGCCACTCGAGGAAAAGGGTTGAGTAGGCCAGCTTAGATCCCTAAGCTTCATGCTGCAAATAGGCTTTCATCAGAGCTCATCATTGGAGGGTACTGGGTATTGGTTTAGCTATTAATAGAGAAGAGCTTTGTCTCCTATATGGATAGTTCTCCTTATGTACATATTCACCTCAGTTTAGAGCCACCAGAGTGTGTGAGCAGCAGGCTAGGCTTTGAGCTTTATTAAATTCCTGGTTTAATCCATTCCAAGTTTTCAAAACCTCATCCTGATCACCTAATTGTAGCTGACATCATTCTACCTCCACCTCTACTGCTCCTGCTATATCGCCATCCCTAGCAAGACTCAAACCCAATTTTACTCAATTCAATTTGAGTGGAATTTACTAAGTGTCTGCAGAGTGTCCTCTGCATTTGTGCTGTTGGGTGGGTCAGGTCCATTCCAATGGTCTGAGTGCAGGAACAGCTCGCCTCAGGGACTGGAGCACACTTGCATCTCAAGTGGGGATTTCCGTTGGTCCAGCTTCGGGAAACAATGGGGGAAAGCAAGGTTGAGAACACCTCCATGCCAATGGGGTCTCCTCTAGCGTAGAGCCAGGCTGAGGGAGGGAGGGAGGAGGGTGCCAGCCTACAGGCAGCACCAGCAAGTACAGTGGCTCACACTACCAATGGGATTCTTATCTAGTTTGGACATTATCTGAAATTAAAATCATACCTGACATATGAGGCCCTGGAAGAAATGCACTGTGCTTTTCCCACCTGAGATTATCTCTCTAGTTACTGTTCAATAAGAAGAACTAACAGAGAATGCTTCCTCTAGGCCATGGATTTGGGAGGAAATTCTTCTGGTAGTGGCTCTGGCGGAAATTGCAGCACTGACTTTTGTTTGGAAGGGATCGTGTTTGTGTCTGGCCCCAGAGTAGATGTCATCTTGTCCCAGTCCCTTAGCCTCACTCGGAACAAACACGGTGCCTTACTCATAGTGGTTGTATGCTGCACCCTGCTAGTTATTTACACCCATGGTTCTCATTGAATCTTGCAAATAACTATAAAACAGACAGAATTACTAGTCCCATCTTACAGTTGAGGATACTGAACCTCAGATGGTGCGGGACTGTTTAAATGTGGATGAACTTTGGATTCTAACTCATGTCCTTTGACTCTGTCAAAATGCTGTTTTTTCTAGGACCAAAACGTAAGCATTTTAGGCTTTGTGGACTATCAGGTCTCTGTGGTGACTACTCAACTCTGCTGTTAAAATGTGCAAACAGCCACAGATAATGCACAAGCGAATGTGTGCAGCTGTGTTTCAATAATGTCCCACTGTGCTTTGTGACCTCTCTTCTAGAATGCTTCTGGGAGTCCCACCCCTGGATACTAGGTGATAAGCCAGGTAAATGGGCAAATAAACATGAGTGGCCTCTGAGTTTTGATTTTGTCCAGTAAATACCTTGTGGCCCAGGCCTGGCTCCAGATCCTAAAGCAGATGCTGTGATGTTTCCTGGGGCAGACAGGGCCACATCAATGATCAGGTATGGCATCGCCTTTCACGGAGGCACGTACGACGTGGTAGAGCACAGCCCACCTGCTCCTTCACGATATGACCCATCATTTAACTGTAGGACTTTCTAGAATATAAATAGAGACTTTGAAGTCCATTGAGGTAAATCGTAGAGCCCATCCTCAGTCACACTTTTGGAAAAATACAGAGATGATTTTTTTCTTCTGGGCAGTTTTCTTATCGACCCTCCATAAAGGCAAAGAGCAAAATATTAAGCCGTAACTCCAGGAAAGCATTTCTGCCACTGGCTGAGATAATGTGACTCAGGTATGTCCTTTGCTGTGGAAACTGGAGATGAATGGATAGTTAGCATGTCTATTAGACTTTCTCTATCAAACATCAGATATCATAAATGAGCTTCTAAGAAGGGCTGGCTCTCATTCGATTTACAATCAAATCCTCTAACAAGAATTTAAAGTGCAGATAATCTCTACTGTGGATTGAAGTAAAACCCATAGACTTTGGCCACCGTGTGATACCTAGAGGTAATGATACCATCCTTCTGGGAACACTTAAGAATGAATTGTTTGCTGCTTTCCCAGAGAAACAGCCAAACCACTTCAGTACAAATGTGGCTAGAATATCAGCCTCTCACAGGCATGCCTTTGCTTGGGGTTGGTGGAGACCAAACTCAACAGAAACCAGCGCATGCTGGAATCAAGAAAGAATGAAGACCTGAGAGTTGAACAGGAAGCCTGGCCAAGATGTAAAAGGAGAGGGCTTGAGAAACCACCTAGAATTAATTTTATTGTTTATGCCCAGTTTCAATGGTATGGTGTAGGTGTGGGCCAGCCTCACCTAGAGAAAAAAAAATGGCCAGTATAGAAAAAGAAAAGGGACTTGTGTGGTGAAAGATCTGAACACAGTTAAGATTTTTAATTAGTAAAAACAAAGTTGTACTCAGGAAATGATGAAAGAACAGAGCAAGAGCGGTATGTAGAGTAACTTGGAAAACTGCTCCGTGAGAGACAATCCTAAGAATCGGGAATCCAGCCATTCAGTCATTCATTCACAGATTCATGCATGCGTGTTTTTATTCATTTATGCACATAAGCATTCATCTATTCCTGGATTAATTTGCATAGTAGGCTTCCAAGATATACTTGAATGCATAAGTACACAAATTCATTTATTCATCCATGCACAAAGTCGTTTATTCATGCATCCATCTAACTTTGCTTTACTTCTTCATTTAGGGGTTCTACAAGGACTCATTAACATTGTTAATATATTGCAATTTAAAATTTACCATACAGCAATTTAAAATTTACCACAGTGTGGTGCAGGTGGTTGGAATATTGTCCTATAACTGAAGGATTACAGGTTCAATTCCCAGTCAGGGCACATACCTAGATTGTGGATTCAATACCTGGTCAGGGAGCTTACAGAATGCAACCAATTAATGTTTCTCTCTCTCATCATTGTCTCTCTCTCTCTCTCTCTCTCTCTCTCTCTCTCTCTCTCAAAACAATGAAAAAAATATCCTCAGGTGAGGATAAAGAAAATAAAATAATTAATAAATAAATACAATACAATAAAATTTGCCTTACAAAAAGCTATGTTTGGAAAGAAGGTGATTCCCTAACTTCATGGAATACATACTGAAAAGGGGAGAGAAAAAGAGAAGCATAAAAAAGGCTAAATATGAGATCAGTTAAAAATACATGCGTTACAAGTAAAGCGTTGTGGAAATTCCCAAGCCAGGGGATTTGCTTCCATTTATGCAGAGACATGGAGGGTGGGAAGCACACTGTTGAGGAGAAGGAGGCCTTCAAGCTGAAGCGTGATGAGTAGACAGAATTCGGACAAGGGAACCATGTGAGCAGACGCAGGGAGTTGAGGAAACACAGTGGGGATGGAGAGAAGGTGCTGAGGAGGAATGGGAGGCTCTGTATGGATGCAGCACAGGGACCGGATACCAAGAGAAGCCCGATAGGCCAGTGAGAGCCACGTCACAAAGGGCCTTAAATACCAGGCTAAGGAACTGGGACTTGATCCTGTGGGAAGCGGTGAGCTGCTCATGGACTGTAGATAGAGATTAGACCATCAGAAATGGGCTAAAGGAGCCCTGGCTGGTGTGGCCCAGTGGATATAGCACCACCCTGTGAACCTAAAGGTTGCTTGTTCAATTCCCAGTCAGGGCACATGCTTAGGTTGTGTGCCAGTTCCCCAGTAGGGGGCACTCAAGAGGCAACTACACATGAGTCTTTCTCTCCCTCTTTCTTCATCCCTTCCCCATTCTAAAAATAAATAAATAAAATCTTTTTTAAAATGGGCTAAAGGAGGTTTACTTACTTTGGCTGTTGTGCATAAAGGGGCAGAGAGAACAGCAAAGAAGTTATTAAGGGAAAGATATTGAGGCGAAGACCAGGAGCTATAAAAGAAGAGAAGATGTGTAAGACACATTAGAAAGATGTTCTGACAGGATGTGAGATCTGGTCAAGAAAGAGAAGGGAAGAGCAGGTGTCTGTGGAGTTTCTGGTCAGATGTCCAGGAGAGCGTAGTGCATGGTGGACATAAGGACGGAGCATGGGAAGGAAGAGGAGCTGCTGGGAAGGAAGGAGCTGGAGCATGGCCTGGATTTGCCATAATTCTCATGACACTGGCCAAAGTCCTTGGAGCAAGAGACAAGTGACTTTAGGCTCTGCCTGAGCCTGCCCACCAGAGCGCCTCCTCCTCCTCCTCCCCAGCTGCCCCATCGGCCTCAGCTCCCCTTACCGCGGACTCTGAGAAGTGTGTCCTCCAGGAAACAATCCGGGAAGGCCCCTGGTTACTAGAGCAAGAGGAGGGGGCTGGGAGCTGGAGGACGGGGCTGGAAGCTGGAAGGGAGAATCGCCCACAGAGTGACTCCTCCGGCTCGCCTATTTCTACCGTGTCTTCTCAACCTTGGCCTGAGCTAATGAACCTCGGAGAGCAAAGCTGTCTTTTGTTTGTCATTTTGAGGTTTTCCGGTTGATTAAGATCTATGCCAGCAGGAGGGTAGAAATTCACCAGTAATTCTTAGTTTGAGGATCGCAGGGCATTTTCATTCCTCCTGACAAAATGCTGAACTTAATATAAAAATGCTGTCCCATCCACTTTAGATGAGAGAAATTGTTAAAAGGACTTTTTCTCTTCCTCCTTTTTCCATTTGGATTGTTATTTTTTTTTTCTCCTCCTCTTATCATTTTCCGCTTTGTTTCACACCCCCTGTGAATCCGATTTCTTTTAAAAGAGCATTGGATTCCTAGTTATAGGGAAAAACTACAAGCGAATGCCACTCGGAACGAGGCCAAGAGAAGAAAAAAAACTGTCAGTGACTCTTGAGGGGTTTCCTTTTCCTCATCAATCCCTGGTCTTCAGTTTTCCATGGACCACGTTGTCACCAACCTCCCTCCCCACCCCTCACCCCCAGTGCCTAAACTGCAATCTTGAAACCCTCAACTCCTAGGGGAAAAAAATGGAGCCTACACAGCTTCAGTCTTCTGAGGAAATGTAATTATCTCAACTGGCATGGGTCCAGAATGCAGCTCCCCCATGGAAAAGATTTCTTATGAAAGATTAAGTGGTAACACGTATGTCAACAGTGCTCCTGGCTCTGGAGTGATTCTGAGCAAACGAGAAAATGGCAACAGTCCCCATTTCCAATTTGGAAAATCTCCTCGGGTCTCTTTCCACCCCAGGTGGCATCAAGCCTTTGAATTTGCTCAGGTTCTCTATCTAGGGATCAAAAAGACAGGTGACAGGGACGACAGGCTTATCCATGGTGAGCTTTAAGGGGATGGGAGCCAAGGAAGCAGGTGGCCAGCAGGCAGCCTATGAGGCTGGCTGTTGTAGTGACACTGCCAGGGCCACCAAGACCTGCTTAGCCTGAGCCTCCTTCCTGTTCCCTGTAGCCCTCTCCTTGGCCAGCATGGCAACACTGCCCTCTGCTGGCGATATGCAGTTATCGCGACCCACCTGAGATCAGATGGCCAAGGTACAATGGCTGGGAATACCGTGGGAAGAAATGCTTGACAACTAAGCAACCTCTAGAGTCAGCTCTTGCGTGGCTAGAGTGTCAAGGGTCCCTGTCTCTGATGTCAGCCTTAACACAGGGATGTGGAATCAGACAGACAGTTCTGCCATGCATTCGCTAGGTGACCCTGAGCAGGTGTCATCTTCCTGAGATTCAGAACAAAGGAAAAGTCGCCTATGTTATTGGGGGTATGATGAATGCTATCTCTTCATTGGGGTGACCATACATCCCAGATTTTCCAGGATAGTCTCTGTTTATGCCTGTGGTCCAGATGTAATTATTAAGAGCACCCCCTTTTCAGTCTTTGAATGGCAAATGATATGGTCAGGTTATCCAAAGCACAGGGCACAGTGCCAGATGTAGTAGTCACTCAGTGAATCCTA
This sequence comes from Phyllostomus hastatus, assembly GCF_019186645.2. NCBI lineage: Eukaryota > Metazoa > Chordata > Mammalia > Chiroptera > Phyllostomidae > Phyllostomus > Phyllostomus hastatus. The sequence goes on along the minus strand of NW_025333857.1, from coordinate 63,738,385 downwards.
TTCCTCTCTCCTTGACTAGGTTACCGGTCTTCTATGTGATCTGCATGCCCATTTTAAAGGGACCGGTGATGCAGTTTCCTTTCCCTTTGTGTGGGACAAACTGGACACTGGCTCTCCTGCCTCCAACTAAGAAAGCTGTACTGCAGTGTCAGGGAAAATTCTCTGCTGAAGGGGCTAGGAGACATAAAAAAAATCAGGTGGACAGCTTCCAAGGGTGCCCTGAGAAAGCACCTTCACTCTGTCTGCTACCTCTCAAGGTGTGTTTTACCTTCTTCACGGGATTATAGCAAGTCCCAAATGCAGCAATCAGTAACAAAATACACTATTAGATGTTATCTCACTTTCAATGGATACCAACCATCCACAGTTGGAAAATATCTCTAAGAAAGAAAATGCAACATTGCAGCATGTACAGGCCCGTAGCTGTATACTACGCATTTATTCCTTCCAAGCCTGAGAAATGTAAGGAATCATTGAAATGTCTACCACTGTGATAGCTCCCATCAGTGACAATGGCCAAATTTTGTTGCACCGACATTCCTGATGGGAAGCTGGCACCAATGCCAGGGTAGCAGCTGATCTGCATATCTATTTACATAAATTTGCATTGGTGCGATGTTAAACAATAAACGCTGATATTAAGGGAAGTGATTTTCCTCCAGACTGAGTCATCTCAACAGAGCCCAGCAGTGAAGAGCACAGTCTCTGGAACCTGGCCTGTTATCTTCCATGTGTGTGACCTTGGACAGGTGATAATCTGGTTACACTGTTTTCTTACCTAGAAGTGGGAGTAATAGTGGTACCACCCACTGCAGAGGGCTGGCACAAGGATTAAATAAGTTAACGTGTGTCAAGGCTTTAGAGCACCAGCTAGCCTATTAAGTGCTTAGATATTAGCTGTTGTTCTCATCTCAGCTCCAGCCAGTCCGTGGTCTCCCACCACCAGACTTAGTAACAAGGCTCCTGATTCCTTCCCTCTATGTATCAAAAAAAGTTGGAAACTGGAGGCTGGGAGGGATCTCCAAAGAACTAAACTGTCACTCTCAACCTTTTATTTTATTCCTTTAAAAATAATCATGGAGTCCTTTTTAAAAACGAAGCTCACGCAGCAACCGAGCAAGGGGGCGGGGGTGGGGAGGGCACGGGCACTGTGGCTAAGAGAACGGGCCCTGCAGACAAGCAGGTCTGACTTCCATTGCTGGCAAAGCTGCTTCTTAGCCCTGCGATTCAAGGCAAATGATGTACCTTGGCTTTAATCCACCATTTCATAGTGTGGAGAAGAGCAATAGTAATTGTAAATATTTCATAAGGTTGTTATGAAGCTAAATAACTTCACACCTATTGAGTGTTTCGTGCAATGCCTGGCTCATAATGAGGACCCAATAATTATGTTAACTCTTGAGATTTTAGCATGTGAAGTAGATGCAAGGCAGAGCCACTCCACTCGAAGCAAGGCAGAGAACTGGAACAACCCAGGACAGACAGAGAGGGGGCAGTGCGAGGAGGGGGGAGGTGGTCCCATGACTTTGCTGAACATAATTTAAAACCTCCTGACTTAAACCTACTCTGGAAACCGCTTTCCAGAAAGCCCCCTGCCCCGATCACACCTGGCATTAAGCTTCCTCTGGCACCAGGGTTCTAATTCTGCCACTGCCGCTTTCTGCGGTGACCGCTCTTCTTTTCCTTGTCCTTAAAGCCATAGCCCGGAGACAGCCTCTGTGGTTGAAACACCTTTTTCCAAGCCCTATTAAGCAGAGCAAAAGTGTATGGCATCCCCTGTGGCTGGCTCCCAGTGGGGTAAAAGTGTCCTGAACTTGCACTTCTAACGTCTCTTGCTCCCTTTCTGAGCCTTCAACAGCTCACAGCCGGAGGGGGAATGAGTCATTTTGTTAAAAATAAAAACACTATAATCTTCCCTCTGATGACTTTGCTCACGATCACGGCAGGCTGGCTCTGATATGCGTTCCGGCAGCCAGGGACAGCCAGTGGGCACAGGGAAGCTGGCCTACCTGAAACCACAGCTTTGTCGCCACCTCTGCTTTCCCGAATCCCTGGGGTCCAGCCAACCCATGCTGGCTGGATGGTGGGTGATGCAGGGACCTAGACGACATCACCATGGGGTGGGAAGGACGGCCAGGTTCTAGAAGAGAAGGATGCTGCTGGGCCCAAGGGTCACTCGGGGGCCAGAGGATAAGACTCACAGCCCACAAGGAGCGACTCCAATCTGTTCATTGTACTGAGACCCAGAAATGGAGAGGCACGTATCTCAGATCGCTGAGCTGAGAGTGGGAAAAGCCGGACAAGCGTTCAGGGCCCCCGTCTACAGTGAGTGGAACTATTGTACTGCTGTCACTAGTGCCATTACTTCTACTTGCTGCTCTTGCTTCTGTTTTTAAGACAATCCTGTGAGGGCGGTACTATTATCATTCCCATTTTATGGATGACAAAACCGAGGCTTAGAGAACTTAGAGAACTAAGCCCCACCAGCTGGGACGTGTGGTGAAGCATATGAAATCAGTTAATTCGGGTGCACAGCCTGACAGAGCTCTCAGGTCCTGACTCCTCGGCTGGGGAGTGGAGGGTGTGTTTCTTTGCCTGTGCATGTGCCTGAATGGGAACAAGCACCTGGTAAGTATCTGTTGAGTTCACGTGCGGTGAGTGCACCCGTTTCTCCCAATAGGGCCCGATTGTCCCCTCTAATGGAGGACAATGGTGACCGCTATAAAACTTGGATTAGAACAGCTCCCTCTGGCCGTTTGGAGCAGCATCTCTCGGCTCGCCCTGTCAGACACCATCTACCTCCCTGACTTACACTCGGGCTCGTGAGAGGCAATCAATGTGAGGGCTAAACTAGAAGTTAATGAAGCCATGACAGTCGCCTCAGTTCCGCGGTGTGGCTTTGGAGAAGTCACTCATCTTCCCTGGACTTGGATTTGCTCAGCTGGAAGGAAACCAGATGGTCTCCCAGGGTCCCATCCGACGAGAGCTTCACTGAGGCATGGTGTAAGCAAGGTTTCCCAGCCTCGGCGTGATGAGCACCCTGAGCTGGACCATTCTTTCATCCTGTGCTCTGTAGAAAGCTTAGCGGCACCTCTGCCTCTACTCAGCAGGTGCCAGTAGCCCTTCCCAGTCGTGACGCATGAAAATATCCCAGACACCATCCCATGTCTCCCGCGGTGGAGGGCAGGCAACGCTCCTGGTGTGAAATGACCCAGGCTCTTCCCTGCTTTTGACATCACCTATCTCAGTGTCCTCAAGTGGGTCCCTTGTCCTCTTTGGGCCTGGCCTCTCACCGGCAGCAGGAGGATCATATTCTAATCACACCTCGTTTTATTGGGCTTTGCTTTATTGGGCTTCACAGATGTAGCATAGGTTTTTTTTTTAACAGATTGAAGGAAGACCGGCAACAAAATTATGACTCACTTTACTGTGATACTTTATTGCTGTGGTCTGGAGCCAAACCCACAATATCTGCATGGTGCACTTGTGTTCGTCCGGGATGATGGGACCACAAATGTGCTCCAGCTTGATCCTTTCCTACCTGTGTGATGGGTGGAGGTGATGAGAAATTCAGAGAGTCTAGTGCTTAGGGCCGGGATACTGGCATGTGACCATCAGAATTCATTACGTGATGAGAATATTATGTTCACTGGGTTTGTGAAATCTCAGTCATTTTTGCAACTCCAGGAAAATCGTGTCTCCAACAGTCTACCAGCCCAGATGTGCACAGTGCAAATTCCTCATACCATACTCTGTCAGGTTTTTCAAGGGTCTGACTCCCGTCTGTCTCCCCAGTTCTTTAGTTCTCCCTGTATTCTCACGCCATCATTTTGCTTTGAGCACCTCTGACAGGAATGCCATTCTCTCTATCATGCATGATAATAAACTCCAGATTTATCAGTCCAAATCTGAGCTTAGATATCACCTCCTCCAGGAAGTCTTCCAAAGCCCCCTATGTACACATGTAACAGCTAGGTCTCTTTACCCAGCATAGTGGCTACCCTGTGTGAGACTTGGATATGTAGTTCCACTCCTCTAGGCTTCAGGCTTTCACCTGTAAGATTGGTTTTGTTTCCCTGTAGAACCCTGGCTGATACGAGATATGAATTATCATTGTCATCCTCAATGTTGTTCACACACCATTCGGCCAGGTATGTATCTCAGAAGCTGTGCTAGACTCCAGGATTGTAAGGGTCAGACACGATTTCTCAGCAAGCCTCAGAGGCTGGATTCTGCCTCTTTCTGATCTGTGACCATTAGCTTCTCTTTAGAAAGTGGGTATGAGGTGTAAGGGTCCTTTGTAATCTCAGAAGTCACTCAATCTGTGTAAGGGATTGTTGTTGATAGCAGAATCTGGGGGACCACCACCAGTTCTGCAGATGGCAAGCACTCCAAGGCCAGGAATTTGCTTTGCCCGCTACCACTTGCACCTGAGCAGGGCTTTGTTGACTGAACACACGGAAGGCCCTACTTCCGCAGTGGCTGGCTCAGAATGCCAGGATATCTTCTGTCCGTTTGCTCATTGAATGCACCACACAAGGAAGGACAAAGCTATCGAAACTTGGAGCATAATTTTTCTGTGAATTCCTCCGGAGCGATTGTTTTTCTTTGAGGGGTAAGTCACTCTGGCCAAATGAAATCTCACGCAAAATCATACTATACAATATCAGAGCCATTCTGGTTGAAATGTGTATGCATGTTGGCAAAGGGGTATAGATCTCATAGATCCTCCATCCCACCCACCCTGTCTCTTCTTTTCCTCCCTCTCTTTCTAACTTTTCTTGCAAACCTTACGTCTCTGGAGAATAAAATTCAAAAAGAATCAGTCATAAATATTTTAAGTAAAAGTTTGATGAAAGAGCACTGTGCAAGGAGCCTGAAGGCTTCAGCTGAGACTTCATTCTGCCTGTGACGCACTGTGAGAGATCTGGCCGGGCACTTCCCTTCCCTGTGCCTCACTCTTCCCATCTGTAAAGTGGGAGAGATGGAAAAATACTGAATGGTCCAACCAGATGTAATGGTGTGAACTGATGAAAGAGGCACTTACGTAGTTGATCCATTTCTCCTTCCTTTTTTAATATCCCCTTTTATCTTACTCTCTTGTCCCACCTCTGTTTTCCTGAAGAAAGCAAGAATCCAAAGGGACCTAGTGACGTGTATTCAGATGCTGAGCATCAGCTGTAGCATCTAAGCAACTTTATGTGGTTACTGTGGCAACCTGGGCTCCTGAATGGTGCAGCCAGGTGCCCACACAACCTGATCTAAAATGGCAAGGGAGGCAGCAATAAAACATGGCAGCGGGGACCTCGTGTTTGGCTTGAACAGGATGAAGGCACGGTGCCGGGGCCACATTCCAGGCAGTTAAAAGAAATATCAGCATCTATTTGCCAACTAATTACAGAACATCATTCAAACATCATCCAGCCAGAACCTGCCCTCCGGGCCCTGATGGAGAACCGTCTTCTTTTCTCCTTCTTCCCATCACCCTGCTAACATCCAATGAACATCTTGTAACTTTTCTCGGCATCAGCTTGGCTCCGAGGGGACTTGCTTTCCCAAGATGGCCTCTTCGGCCACAAACATGTATACCTCTCCTCTTTGCCTGACGTCTTCACGTAAGTTTATCGACTCCGTGCTTGTGTCTGCATCCTGCCTGGCGTCAGGGAGCCGGCGAACCTAACACGGAATCTCGCTCCTGCCTCCCGCCGCTTTTTCTGGAGGTAATCTGGGACACCTTCTCGAAGTCGTGATTTTCATTTCCATTATGTCTGCTCAGTCAGGTTCCCAGATTTATGAGAAAATCAAACTGTCCTATGCATTTTAATGTGCATTACAAGCTATAAAAACATCACACAAATTTTAGTGTTTTTCTGGTTTAAACAGCTATTTACATTTTATAAAAACCTTTTTACTTCCACGATCACTTCCCAAATCAAGTTTCAGGAAAGTCTAGTTTTATGAAATGATAATAAATGTGCTCTAGGGAAAAAAATAAATAAAACAAATAGAACAAATAAAACTGAAATTTTTAAAGATTTATTTATTTATTTTCAGAGAAAGGGGAAGGGAGGGAGAAAGAGAGAAAGAGAAACATCAATGTTTCCATGCCAGAGAAACATTGATTGGTTGTCTCTCGCACGTCCCCAACCAAGGACGTGGCCTGCGACTGAGGCGTGTGCCCTGACCAGGCATTGAACCAGCGACCTTTTGGTTTACAGGCTGGTGCTCAATCCATGGAGTAACACTAGCTAGGGGAAAGCTAAACGTTTAATTATGCAAATTCCTTTATGCAGACCTTCTCAGTGCCTTTAAGCTTTAAATGCTGTCTGACTCATAAAAGCTTTTCTCTCTCTCAGGAATCACTTATCATATCCTGGCACTAGGTTATCAAGAAATAAAATCTGAGAGTTACCTAACTAACTACACTGCCTTTTATTAAGAGAAGTATATTATAATAACTGCATTAAAATTGGAGAAGTTAAGGCATGTAAATCTAAGAAAGTAAGACAGAAGTTAGATCATTTCATTTTTTTCCTGGACTCTGCAGTTATTTCTCTTCCTCTCTCTCTCTCCCTCTCTCTCTCCCTCTCTCTCTCTCTCCCCCTCTCTCTCCACCCTTTCTTTTGAGAATCATTTGGTGCTAACCTTCCATAAATACAGATTTTCATGTCTCTGTCCAGATCCACTGAGTCAGAAAGTCAGAGTGGAGCTCAGCAATTTGTGTTTTACCAGGCCCTCCGAAGCGGCTCTGATGCACACTCACATTTTACCTGAAATCACCGGTTTAGCTACTTATTAATAGGCCCTCTCTCAATTCCAAATGCCCCAGTTTGGACAATAAATTATATGGTCACACTAAATATAGCTATGCTGCCTAAAATATTTTGTCACATAACTCCCTCCCTCTCAGCAAGCAGCTGCACACACACACCTGGACAGCGCCCCCCCCCTCCCCCCCGCGCTCCCCTGGGAAGCACTGGACAAAGGGACGCTCTGGCTACTGAAGAATTAACGCCAGACACAGCAGAGTGTCCAGGTCCGTGCTCTGACATCCTGGACAGGGTCCTTTCTGCCGGATCCGTGCCCTTATTATGATGATTAAATGATTACTGTGTCAAGTGCTTAGCACAGTATCTGCTACACAGGAAAAATTCACTAAATGGTTGCTATTTATATTCATTTTCTATTTTTACTGGCACCTCTATGTCAGAAACTGTGGTAGGCTGTGTGCATTAAAAAGTGAAGCAGACAGACATGATCTAATTGGAGATACGGACTGCCAACAGCTATGATACGAGGTGACAAAGGCTGTGGTTGGACAAGCAGGAGTGCAGCACAGAGAAGGGAGGGGTCAACTCCCCTGGCCTTGGCAGCGGTGGGCAGCAGTAGCGGGTGGGGAAGTAGGCAGTTTCTAGGCAAAAGCAAGACCTGCTCAGCTTGGTTGAAGGTAATAGTTGGTCTGGAGAAAATGGGAATGAATAATAATGATAAGAGAGGAGTCTGAACGTGTTGGTAGAGACATAATCATCAACAGCTTTTCTGAGCCATGCTGGAAAGTTAGAAAATTATTTTGAGGTCAATAGGGAGCCATGGAAGAGTTTTCAGCAGAGGAGTGGCTTGTTTAGTACTTTATAAACCTCACCTGACTAGGCAGCTGCACAGAACTGAATGAGAGAAGACTGGGGCTACGAATGAACCCCAGAAATAAACTAGTGGTATCTTGGAGGAGGAAATTGGAGTAGGCATAGAACAGTGGATCTATAATCATATCCATTGAGTTTTGCTTCCAAGTAAAGCAAAATATCTACTGCTTTCTCTCTCACCATACCTTAGTAGATTTGGTTTTAGAAAATAAAATGGTAGCACCATTATCTGGACATCTGGACCCCTAAATGAGCTCTCGTTTCCATTGTTCTTGCTATCTTTATTGTCTAGACCTTAAGCCTCAGAGTCACATCTAACAAATGGAACATTTGTGAGCCATCTAAATATCTAATGTCTATATATTATCCCTGATAAATTTATTGCAATATTGTCATTTATAAGAAATACATATCTGATTGTTCAAATGACCAAAGTATATTTCTCACATATATTTGGTCCAAAATTTGTGGAATTGCCTGAGCATTAAAAGCAATGGAAACATCTTTTGTCATAATAGCTGCTCTCTTGTACTCTGTTTGTGAAATAAATGCAGCGCCATAAAGGTGGAATGGGTGTCTGTGTTATTCCTAGCCAGCCCCTTTCCACCACCACTGGGTTTGTGCTGGCTAATAAGGTGACCTTTGGAAAGCATCTGAAGATGGGGGCATGGTTGCCAGGGGAACCAACCACACAAATAGAGGGTTGCAATGCTTTCCTTGATTTCCAGGGAGGGGAGAGGGGCTGGATGTTGAAGTGGTCAACAGCAGTCAATGACTTAATCAATTTCACCTATGTAATGAAGCCCCCATACAAACACAAAAAGATGGGGTTCAAAGAGCCTCCAGATTAGGGAGCAGGTGGAGATTTAGGAAGAGTGGTGCACCTGGAGAGGACATGGAGCCTGGCACCCTTTAGTTATCTAACGCCAATATTTGAGACCCCTGCCTGCGCCCACTGCCCACCAGAAGTGCAGGAGCAGGATGGCGCAGTGAAGAGAGGAAGGAGTGTATTACAGGACTGGCCAATCGGAGAGTAGGCGAGGGCCTCTCCTGAAAGCCCCTACTCCCCAATGGCGTGTAGGTTGCAGATTATAGAGGACAAAATCACCAGACACCATGGGTTAGGGGTTTGGGGTCCTCTTAAAAGCTGATTGGTCAGAGGTAAGGTAAGAGTAAAAAACCGTTTTTCTCGGTTCCTGAGGATATCTCTGAGGTCTGCTCTGGCATTCCCCTGTCTAGTTTCTTAGAAAAGTAGCCAGGGGAGTCATTCCACCTCAGGTGCAGGAGCTGAAACATGACTGAGGTCAAGATGTTATCTTCAGCCCGCCAGAGGTCCAGACCGTGTGGCCGTTTTTCAGGTCCCAGCTGTTGTCTTCTGCAGACTCGGGGGATGATAACCAGCAGGGGGAAGGCGGGTCTATGAGGTGTGTAGAAAGAATGGGGAAAAGCGTTTCTAAAGCTATTGTCAGAAATCAAATCAACATGATGAGGACATTTGTTTCCACTTTTCCTATACCTTGCCCTCTGTATCTCTTCCATCTGGCTGTTCCTGAGTTATATCCTCTTATACTAGACTGTTGATCTAGTAATTAAAATGTTTCTCTGAGTCCTGTGAGCTGCTGTAACAGATTAATAGAATGCAAGGAGGGGTTGTTGGAACCCCACCACCTGTTTCCAGTCAGTTGAGTCAGAAGCACAGGTGACAATGCAGGCTGGTGCCTGGTGTCTGAAGGGGTGGGGGGGGGGCAGTCTTATGGAAATAAGCCCTTATCCTGTGGAATCTTATGTTATCTCCAGGTAGACAGTGTCCAAATTGGCTTGATTTGTACAACACCTAGCTGGTATTTGAGACGTGCTTGGCATGGGGAAACCCCCACCCTGATATGCACACACACCTTAGAATCAGTGACCAGAAACTTAGTCATTTTGCTTCTCATTTGCCGTGTTGCAGAAATCTGTGACTTAGGCCAGGTAAAACTGGAAATGGAGGCTCAGGGAGGGTTGGCCCTGTTTATACAGATGGAAAGATGCCTGGTCTTTTGTCTGCAAATTCCACTCTCTTCTGCATCACCAGGCTGCCTCTGACTCATGCACCAGAGTGTGAGGAGGACATTGGGAGAGCCAAGATGGGGCAGACAGAGGTCTGGGAAGAGCTTTGAAATGAGTTGTTACATCTGTCTGCACCTCCGTGCCCTACCTAGGCTCAGGACCAGTGATGCCGAAAAGAACAAATAAAAGAGAAAGAGGGAGGGCGAGATGCTGTGTCACCCTCTCATATGGCGAGACAGGGACGGTGGCACTAGAGGATTCATGCCATCAGACCCAGAGCTCCTGAGCAGGCTTAGATCCTCCCCAAACTGCCCCAAACTCGACTGCAAAGCTTTTTCTGAAGACTGGTTCAGGGGGAAGAAAGCCACAGCACATTATGAAAAACTCGAGGCTGAGGCCCACGTCTGCCATTCCTTGCCAGGCAGCCTCCCTCCCTCTGAGATTCAGTTCCCCCATATGCAAATGAGATGCTAATCATACCAACTCCCAGGACCGTAGTGAGGACTATTGAGAGGTTCAATGAAAATAATGCCTGGAGTTCTCTTTGCCCAAAGAGCGGCATAACTCCCTCCTGTACCTTCCACCTTTCTGTCCACCCCATTTAAAATTGTAACCCTCCTTGTTGGTCCTTCCTGCCCCACTTCTGGCTTTGCTTTACCCCACAGGACATACTTCCATTTATCATGGCAATATTTTACTTGTTTAGGTACTGTGCCCCTGCCTTTCACAGGAGAGCAAGGATGGTTTGTCTGTTTTGTTTATCATTTAATCTCCAGCGCCTAAAAGAGTACCAGGCACAAGTGAGACATGCAGTAGGTACTCACTGAAAGAAAGATGGATGAATAAATGAATAAATAAAACTATTTCATTCACTGGTTTTCTATTTCCAGAACCATGTGTTATGCAACCACAGCTTCAAATAAGCCAAATTTGTTTCTTAATATGCAATATGTGAGTACTGTCTCACATAAATGAAGTGAACACTACAAGAATACAAAATAAAATTACTCAATAATTATGGCAATAAAGCGAGGGCTTCCTTCAGAGTCCTGAGCCCTTTTCATCCCAACAGAGAACCACTTAGCTGCATAATCTTTCCCATCGATCCTATTCAGCCTCAGGCATAGAAATGTTTAGATATAACAGTAAAAATGATGGTGGTACTTACTTTGTGCCAGTTTGTTTCTAAACACTTATATGTCTTAACTCATTTCATCGCTACAACAACAGTATAGGGTAAGTGTTATTTTTACCTCCATTTACAGATAAGGAAACCGAGGCAGAGTTACTATTTTTTAATATATAAATGGGTCATGCTAGATCTACTTAGTTCACAGTGTGCTTTTTCCACTTTAAGTATGTTATGCATAGTTACGCACACCTTGGTATTTAAATTACAACATCTGTTCCTGCTATAGCCACTCCAGATGAGTATAGGGCTTTCATTTCAATCTGTCCACTTACTGGTTTCTTTGTTTGTTTCACTTGCTGATTTTAATCTGGCCCTCCGTCTCCTCACACTTGGCTGCTGGACTGAGTGCCCTCAAAACACCGTCTGCCAGCATCTCCCCAGCTCCTCACTGTCTCTGCCCTTCCCTTGGGGATGAGGTGCAGGGTGATATCTCCCCGTTTCCACCCCCGAGGTCAGTTCAGCGCAGGAGTTCCCATAAGGCCCCTCTGAGTTTCTTTCCTATTAGCACCAATATTTAATGACTTGCTCCTTTGCATCAAGAAATGAATCACTTCCCACTAAATGGGGTGTTAGAAGGTAGAGAGAGGAGAACTTCAAACATTCTTTAAAATCAGGAAGTCAAGCACGGGGAGCCATTGCAGCTATTTTCGCTAATTTGCTGACATTTTAAAACCAATCGTTCAGCCACTTTAAGCCTCCAGTTTCCCATAAGTTAAACGATAGTAACTCCCACCTTACTACCTCATGTGTCTGAAGTCTAATATTTTGGAAGAATCTACATAATGATGATGAGGCATAACAATCCCTTACACTTATGCAATGATTTATAACTTACACAGTACTTGTTGAAGAGGACTGTGTCCTCGAGCCATAAAATTTCAGAGGAACCTCACAGACGAGCGTATCTAGTGAGTCCCAAACTCTCGGCTTCACGCTCCCGGGCAAGAAGAACCAACCCAGCAGGTATAATGGCAGTCCATGAACTCTCTCTTAATATTTCAAAAATGCTAATGGGAATCGTATACTTCCCAACAAAATCAGACACTAATTGCTCTTGGTGGAAGTTATATCAACTAAAATCAGTACTTGTTGGGAAACTGATTGTCTCTTAATAAGTGTAACTTAATAGATATAACCTCTTGACCTATTGGGGGTCTGTGGAAAGAAAGTTATACAAGGGAAACTCAGTAGTGAAATGATGAAGGATTTGGGCCACAGAGATCCCCTCATTTTATAGATGAGGAAAGTGGAACCCACAGAGGCCCCTGAAATCCCTCTTCTTTAGCACTGTTGTTTAGCCCAAGCGCCCTCTCCTCTGTTGGACATGCGCACTGGTGTCCTAGCCCGTCCTGGTGTCTACTGCCCCCTTCCATCTGTCTTTAGAACTGCAACCTTCCACACCCACATTGGTTGGCATTCTCGGATGCCTCCCCACTGCTGCTAAACCTAAGGCACACTCTTCTGCTAGCACACAAGCCTCCCCATGATCTGGCCTCACCATCCCTTGAGCTTCACCTTATGCCCCAGCCATGCATAATGGAGTTTGGTCTCTGAATGTACCAGGGACCTCTGTATCTTTAAACAAACCGTCCTCTCTGTAGAATGCCGTTTCTCTACGTGTTTACCTGTCAACTTTGACTCATCCTTCAAATTTCAGCGTCATCACACCTCCTCCAGGAAGCCTTCACTGCCTACACTTCTTCACTCCAGAATGGATTGAATGCCTGCTCTGGGCATGTCAACACCCCGTGCTTCCATCTAACAGTCAGTTCTTTTACTGTGTTTCTATCTGCTCAGTAGACAGCGCATTGCTAAGTAAACATGACTTTCCCAAGATCACATGCTAAGTCTTCTCCTGGGTCAGGGGCTCCATGTGCTGTAGAACATGGCAAGGACTTTGAAAACTCCAAGCCTTTGTCCACAGATCTCATATTCTGAGGGGGGAAAATTGTCCCACATAGAATTTGTTGAGGAATAGATGTAGGCCTGCCAAAGAGGAAGGAAGGTGTCTTTATCAGATTCTGTCCTCCAGATCAGAAACACACAGAAGACGTGTCATGCCCAAAGCCCCAAGTGGAAGCATCTCTTAGGCAGGGACACATAATACGGCTTGGCCACTTGGCAACAAATACTGTGCAGGTGCTTGTGAGGCCAGAGAGAGCCCCTCTCCTGTTGCAGAAAACCCTGAGAACGAGTTGGGAAACCTGACGTACCATTATATCAGGCTTACTCAAAGGGCATTATTGTACTTGACTCTGCTTTCTGAGTCAAGCACAATGCCAGGCAGGAAGACAAGCATCTACTCTGCTCTGCTTACAGGAGAAGAGCCACTGGCCACTGAGGCCTTGACTTTTAAAGAACACACCTTCAACAACATCAAGCCCTAACCTCTGGCTGTTGCTTTAAGGAATAAAAAAGACAGTAACAAGGAAAACGGTCCCCCAGACTTATAATTAGGAGATGCACACTTGCTATAATTTGACTCTACATTTAATTCACAATGTACTTTAATCTACATTATTAGTACTTCTAAAAACCCTGAACAGCTGACAAGCCAGAGACACTTATAATGTTGTCTCTCTCTCTCTCTCTCTCTCTCTCTGTTTTTTCCTAATGATAAAACATAGGCTAGAAGATGTGAAGTGATTTTCCCGAGACCTGACTGAAGTGTGGAAGGTCTCTGTGTACTGGGGGCAATTAATCAGAAAACGCCACGCTTTACCACTACTACGCTGTGGACTATTGGGCAAGTTACTGAACCTCTCTGATCTTCCATTTCCTTTCCATCAAAGGGAGACAAAATATAATATCACTCTCTCGGGGCTGTTGTGAGATAAAATGAGATAATGTGCCTAACACAGTAATGAACACATTACTGATACCTAGCATTTAAGGACCATAGTTCACCTCTCTTCATGCTTTCTTAGTCACCCTGCCCAAACGGCTCTGAGGCTTTGGGTAAATCATTTAGCCCTCCGGGCTGCAGTTTTCCCTTCTGTAAAAGAGGTTCTAGTGTCCTTACACAACCTATCTGGATTTCAGTTCTGTCAACTCCAAACTGGGAGGAATAATTACAGATGCTCCCTTGTAGGGTTATTCTGAGGAGGAGAGCAGATAATGCCTGGAGAGACGGTGCTTGGCCCAGAGCCAACCCTAAATATAAAATAGCTATTGTCACTGTGGTTGTTGCTCATATTATTATTATTAGCCACTCCCGTTGTAAAATGGGATACACACCCTCTCACTCAGTACAGTAATCAGGATTTAGTTATATTTGGATCCAAGAGACGTAAGAACATTTCTGTACTATCAAAGCCTCCACATCCTTCTTCTTTCAGCTGACCTTAGAGAATCACAGACTCACAGGCCTGGGGTGCTTTTCAGCAGCTATCTACCTGATCTCTCCAAGGTTTGAATTCTCTCTACAATATTCCACCAAGCAACATATACTTGACTATCTCTCGTGATGGGGACCTCACCACCTTGCACAGTAGTTCACTCTGTATAAAATTCTGTGTGCTAAGCTCTCCTCAATTAAGCCAAAAATGCAAGTCTCAGTAGCACCCCTTTGCCCCATCTCTACCCTTCAACTCTAGCTAGATCCACAGAGGTCACCCAGAATTTGCAGACGCCAAGTTTCAACATTTTTCTCCAGACTGTAACAAACTTAAATCTTATTTGCTGGACATTTTTCCCTCCCTCCTTCTAAAAAAAAATCTTAAGCACATTTTGCCATTCGAAAGATTTTTTTTCCTCCACGTCTGCTGGTTCCCACTGGGATGAAAAGCAATAAAAAGTCAAAAAGAAGTATAGGTTTGCCTTCTGGCTTTGTCACTTAGACGAATAGCCCCGTAAAAACCAGTGAATGCTATCGGTTAAAGCAAACTCTTTCCTCTCCCCCATACATTTCACCGAGTTCTGATGCAAGGGGTTTGGACAGGAAACCCTTTTTCTGGAAATGGATACTTTGGTGAATTAAAGATTTTGCATTAAAAAGGGATCCTGGTTATAATATCTTCCTGACAGTTGCATTTTGCTCCCCCTGTTTTGTGACTTATATAAATAAATCACAGGGCGGGCCCTCAGCCGGAGAGGAGATATCTGGGAACACTGTCTGCCAATCAGGGCATAATGAAGAAGAGCGCAGCTTCCAGCCAGTCCTGGCACCTAGGGAAGGGTCTGTCTGCGTGCTTTCTCCTTCCCCAGCCTGAGCTTTGGGGCTCCCTTCTTCTCTTTTTAATGTTTTGGGGGGTTTTTTGTGTGTTTCCAATCAGCTTTTCCATCTGGCAAGGGCTTCAGGAAGTCACCTGAGCAGACAACATGAGGGGATGTTATAATATTTCACACTTTCCAGTGAAAAATATGCTGGTTGGGAATGTTAATATGTCATCACAGATAAAGTGTCTCAAAAGTTGCGGAAGAATTTTCCATTAAGACATGGGGATACTTGGAACATACACTCACCTTGTTGGAAAACCTTATCAGGCAGGTAGACAGCACATGGTGTTAGGGAAAGATGCTGCGACAGCACCGGTGGGACTGTATCTCCTGCCCTGCCAGGGGTTGAACATGAACTTGAGTGCAGAGTAAACACAAAGCGGGGAAAGTGCTTCTGGATCCAGTGCGCACGTCTCTGACCAGTGCAAGCAAGATTAGGAACTAAAAGGAGGACACTGGCCTTGGGTGTATGTGGAAGAGGCAGAGGCTGGACGTCAAAGATAACCTTGAATTTTTCTCCCGTGAGAATGGAGCCCCATGAGCACAATAGAAAACCATCAGCTAAAACATACCTTTGTGTTACAATGCATGAGTTATAAAGTATATCCTCACCTATTGTCTCGGTGGACACTGCATTATGGATGAAGAATGAAGTTACCCTTTTTGCAGGAAAGTATGCTTAGAGAGAGTTGGTTTTCAAATGCAGGTCGTCTTTCTGTCTACGGCCGTATCACTCTGATCACACTCTGTCTCATCTGAATGTAGGTCTCTCTAACTCCAAACCCAGTGCTCCTTCCACTAAAGCACATATTCTTTCAACAGGAAAGAGAATAAGTGTATTGTGGGAAAAATGGTAGTGGGATGATAATAATGGCTAACAACAAAGAGGATGCTGATAAATTAACACATGTTATTTTCATGTTTGAAATACTAAGAAATCTCTCATGAAATCCTTACAACAGCCACAAAAGGTATTAACATGTTAATTTTATTTTGCAGACGAATAAACAGGCTCATGAGGTGAAGTGACTTGCCCAAGGTCACATGAGAGGTTATTCAAACTTCACTGTGGATAGATTTTAAATTCCTGCACTTCTATTAAACAACGGAAGAAGGAAAAGAAGTGGGAGAGGGGTGAGGAGGAGGACTTAAGTGGGGGACATGTGGAGTTCAGAAGCAGTAGGGAAAAGTTGTTTATAATTGTAGATAATCCTTTCAGAACTTCATTCATTTGGGGGCTCTCGTTAGGCAACTGGGAACGAGCAGGGGTCTGGCCTTGAGGAAAGATGCTGGAGGCAGACCTGCAGTGACAGCTATATCCCCAGCACACACGCACTGAGCACCCAGTGCATGCAATTCCTGTACGCAGCAAGGCAAGCTGGCTGGGGAGCCTGAAAAAAAGCCTGGGACTTTGTGATGATTTTGTAAAACCACTTGGTAGCTTTGTTGATTCCATTTCAGCAGTGTGCAGGGGGCGGGATTACCATGAGTGGTGCGGGCACAATGGCAAGTGAGGAAGGACAGGTAACAGCAAAGGATGAAGAAGTGTATGGTTGAAAGGAGCACGGTAGCAAAATGGCTTCGAGGATTGTCAAGGTCAAGGGGCCTTTTTCCTTCCTTCTTTTAAGGTAAGAATTGAACGTTTTCGTGGTCTACAGAACGATTCAGTGGAGAGGGAGAGATCAAATATACAGAAGAGAGAAGAATAAGCAAGTTCAGACCAAAGGCAATGTCGGAGGCTTGCATTTCTGAACGGAGGGCCACTGCCTCCAAGACCCCAGGCACAATAAAGCTTTGTGTCAATGAATGAATCATAACAGATTTCTGGAGTGGGGAGATGTCAGGGTAGCAACAACGCAGACTTGGGTTCAAATCCTAATTCTGTCACTTTCTAACTCTCTGATCTTAAATAAATCAATTAACCTCCCAGAGCCTCAGTTTCTACATCTGTGTAAAAAATCCAAAACAGATATGTCTTCCCCCAACTCTTTGGATTGTCCCAAAGCAGAGATTCCCAAGCTTGCCCAAATCACAGATTTTTTGGTATCTCAGTAATTTTTTTTTTACAGGGCCCCTAGGCCAAAACAAAACAAAACAAAACAACAACGAAGTTCCATGTATTGTGTGGTTGCATTCAAACAACTTAGTAAGCATGTATGTCCCATTAAAGAAAAAAACAACAGGCCCAAAATGATATCAGTTGTGCTAAAGGCCATGATACCAAATTTAGTCTTACCTGACTTAATCGCTATTTCTACATCTCCCAGAAACACAGTCTTCGTCAACTAGTGTAGAACTTTCTGGTCACTATCAATGAGGTAATCTGTTACGAGGGCCCTCTCCATCCCCTCATGTGCAAGACAAAATGTGCATGATAAAAACCCTTCTGCTGTTCCCTTCTCCCCAGAGGAAACCGTACTGGTCTAAAAATAATTCTTTTATTTTGTTAATTGCTCTCTTGTCCCACCCTTCTACCTCTAAATACTTCCCACTTTGTTCAGCTGCTTGGAGCAACTTCCAGTCGCTAGATGGGATACTGCCTGATTTATGAGTCACTTAATAAGGCCAATTAGATCTGCAAATTTACTCGGCTGGATTTTTTAACAGTCCCGTCACTTGATACACATAATTTGAGAGAAAGACAATGCTATCATTTCATTCTTACGTAAACACAACCACATACTCATGGAATACTCACAGCACAACTTCTAAAAATTTGGAATCAGGTGGAACCCCTTCATCCTCATTTCCTGCTCCACACTGATCTTTATAAGCCACTTGCTCTTTTATCACAGGATCCCCCTAAAACCCAGAATCCCATGCGTATGATGTCTTTGAAAGGATTGCAGCATGATCTGACGTCGAGATGGTGAACTCCCTCACTCCCTCACCCTATTGGGTCCCCGGTGCTGAGCCGATGTCAAATATCACTGAATTCCTCTCTAACGTGTCAAATGTCTCTCGGTGTCCCGCTAAGTTTCTGTGCCCGCCTGGTCACCATGGACCATTTAGGGAACCATTATTCTAAAGATCACCTTAAATGATATGTGTATAGTACACACTTTTTATCAATTGCAAATTGATTTTTTTTTTTTCAAGAGGAACATCCAGGAGGAGAAGGCAAGGATGTGTGAGGCAAACATCTGAAGATGAGCCTCGGAAGCAATTGCAAGCCTAAAGGACAGCTAGGCTCCCCTACCTGTTAGAGAAATGCACAGCAAAACAACAATGAAATAACATTCTCGCCCATCCAAAACATGAAAATTAAAGATTGATTTCATATAGTTATGGATGAGGATGAAGGAAAATAAAAACCCTCTCATACTGTCAGTGAGAATATAAGCTTTTGTAGCATTTTTAGAAATTAAGCTGGAAGTATCTAATAAAAATTTTAAAACTATATACCTTTACCATAGCAGTCCTACTTAGAGGAATTCAGCATGCAGAAATAAAAACACCACTACACATGAGTAGATAGGCAAGGATCTTTATTAGATAAGTATTTATGATAGCATAAAACATAGTCTGAAACCCCCCTGAATGTCCATCAATAATAGAATAATTCTCATGCACCTGCTCTATGGAGAGTTGTTCAGTTATTAAAAGAATGAATTAGATCTGTGTGTATTGACAGAAAGGGGTGTCTGTGATATGTTGTTAATGAAAAAGGCAAAATGCAGAGTAAATAGGTATAATAGGATATTGTGGGGGGGATTGTAAAGAAATAGAATATAAAGAAGCCTCTATTAATACAATATATGGAAAAGCCAGGTGGGACAAAAGCTAACACACTGTACCTGGAAGGGAAGAATACTGGTTTTATCTGTGTTCATATCTGAGTTGTTGGCAGGTGTCAGCCTACTCACCAGCACTTATTGCCCCTCCTAATTGAACAGAAAACCCAATGAAGTGTTTCCTCCCCCTCCAAAAAAATGCATTTGATATGCCCAGCACTGTGCCTGGAGCAGAGTTCCTAACAAATAGTTTTTGTAGACCTTAGTGTTCTTTCTCTGGTTTTCTTTCTGTATACCTCTCTTTACCTCTGTTGCATTTCTCTCTGTCTAGCTATATATCTCCCCCTCCCTTTTCCTCTCCAGCCTTTCCCCTCACTGTTATGCCCTTTGCTGGGGACACAGAAAAGAAAGAAGGCAGGGCACCTGCCCTTGAGGAGTTTACAATCTGCTGGGTGGAAGATTAACACATTTCCAGACAGAGGACGGAAGTGGAGGGAGACGCTGCCAGATGGACTTAGTTTTGATGAAGAACAGAGTAAGTCATCCAGTAAGGAAGGGAGGAAGCTGAGGATGTATGGGGAATGAAAGCGGCCCAGACCGCAATACGGAGTCCACAGGAGATGAATGGAGGGATTATGTCCCGTCATCCTCCCTGGGTGGTTTCGACATTCATCTTTCTGAAGGCAGCAGCCTGGCTCAAGCACCTCCCAAAGCCTCTTCAGGATCCGATTCCTTCATCATTCAGGTCTGTGTCTAAGATGTATGGGCAGATGGACCCCTACCCCTACTTAACGCTCAAACTTTTCTATGTTAGCTGTGCTCAGAGGCCAACCGTTCTTACCCATTCCGTCCACATCCTGCTTCACCAATGAAGAGAAACGTCAGACTCTAACCAACTGTCCCATCCCAGCAGCCTGGCCCCCCTTCTCTAAGTACCTAAGGAGGTACTTAGCTAATACAGTAGGGTCCTCTCTCTTAAGCACCCAGCAGATCAGTGTTCCTGCACCAGTTATGCTTCTCTCCTTAGACAACAGTCTGGCAGAGACAGAGGGGTCAGATGGCGGGGTCCCTGGGCTCGGATCCCACAAGCTGCGTCCCAGTTTTCCAGAATAAACTGTCAGGAGCAGCCTCAATGCAGTTTCCTCTTTCCTCTCCCCAAATCTCTTTTCTGAGTCTGAAGAAACGGCTCGGCCAGACTCAGGAGGATCATCCTGCCCGGGGACAGCCTGGCCTGAGAAGCTGCCATCAGACCCCATTGTCTGTGTCCTGGGACAACTGCCAAGGCTGAGGCATCTTGGCCGGGGATGTGGAAGGGCCCTGTTCTGGTCCCATCTGTTCGGAGTAGGGGAGAGGAGCCAGATCTCCTCTTTCTTCCTTCTCCCCCCAAACCCAAGCTCCGTGGATGAGTGGCTTTTCAGAGATGAAAAACCACAGTCCTGTCAAACAAGTCTTCTGGTTTGACAAAGATAGGATCTAAATATAGAGAGGCATAGCTAACCTCCACTGCAGAGCAAGCAGCCCTGACTGGCACGTGGCTTCTGGGGACCTGCTTCCGAGCAAGGCCTCTAGCCCAGTGCCTACGACATAGGAGAGGCTCAGTGAATGTTTCGTTGAACTGACCTCTGAATTCTGCCTACCACCCCTCCCCTACCAGCAAAAGTCTGCTGTACAAACAACTCCATAAGACCCATTAATGCTGCCCTAGTCACTTCACTTTCTGCCACAAATGGCTTTGGCTCCTCTCTAGTTGGGACCATCCTTACAAAAATACCACCACCTTCGAAGAAAGGTCCCTGAAGTGGGCATGGGAGACTAATGTATATATTTTGCTTTTTCATGTGTCAGGCACTGTATATCCACTAGTTATTCAGTCCTCACAATTTCAAGGATACAGTTACTCCCATTTTATAGATAGGAACTTTGAGGCTTAGAGGTTAACCGATTCATCCAAGGCCTTGCTATTGGAAAATTCAGGTCTATTTCCCTGCTCCATATAATGATTGATGGAGAGATTCATACTGCCAGACCCCACTGGTTGCCATGGTTTCCCCCAGATCACTCACCTCAGGAGCTCCAGACCCCTCCCTTGGTTTAACTGAGAATCATGGAATGATGCTTCTTGGAGCCAAAAAGAACTCCAAGGGAGAACAAAACCCAGCTCCCGTTTTCAAGGAGACAATATGGTTCTCAGATGGTATTCAGTTTCCTAGGGCTGCCATAATAAATCGCCACATATTTGGTGGCAAAACAACAGGAATGCATTCTCTCACAGGTCTGGAGGGCAGAGTTCCTAAACCAATGTCTTGGCAGGGCTGCGTTCCCTCCATGAGCTGAAGGAAAGAACCCATCTGTGCCTGCTTCTTATTTCCGGTGGTTATCAGCAGCTGGCACTGTAGGTGCATCACTCTGGTTTCTGCCCTGTCTTCACATGGCCATCTTCCCTCTGTGTGTGCCTGTGTCTTTGTGTCTGAATCTTCTCCTTCCTCTTACATATAAAGATGCCAGTAATTGTATTTAGGGTCAGCCCTGAGCCAGTATGACCTCATCCTAGCTGGATTACCTCTGCAAAAATCCTGTTTTCAAGATTTATTTATTTATTCTTATACAGTGGGGGAGGGAAGGAGAAAGAGAGAGAGAGAGACATCAATGTGTGGTTGCTTCCTGCGTGCCCCCCACCAGGGACCTGGCGCACAACCCAGGCATGTGTCTTAGACTGGGAATCAAACTGACAACCATTTGGTTTGCAGACTGGCACTAAATCCAGTGAGCCACACCAGCCAGGGCAAAAAAATCCTCTTTTCAAATAAGATCATATTCTGAAGTAGATATTCTTTTGGGGACGCACTATTCAACTCAGCACAGATGGTACAGCATGGTGCCTAGAAGGATGGACTCAAGAGTCCGGCTTCCTGAGATTGTTATCCCAGATATGCCACTTGCTCACTCTGTGACCTAGAAAAATCTCTAGCCTCTCTGAATCTCAGTGTCCTCAATTGTAAAGGAGAAATCATATTAGTATCTACTTCCTTGGCTAGTTAGAAGGAGCCACTAAAATAATCCATGCATAGAACTTAGCCCAATGCCTGGCACAGAGGAAGTGATCACACATTAGCTCCTTTCTCTACATCCTTGTAGGCAGGGGTATAGGCTATGCAGTCAGGTTGCTGGGGTGAAATCCTGATCTATCACTTTCCATGTCAGGAAGATGGACAAATCACTTAACTTTTCAGAGACTTGACTTCATCCTGTATAGAATCAGAGTACTGATTTTGTCTGCCTCACGGGTTCTGGTGAGCAGCACATGAAGTACTTCAGATAAGGTGCATCAGAGTACCTTGCATGTAGCAAGTTCCCAATAGATGGTAGCTATTGTGATATTGATGCTCCAAATTTGAATCCAAATAATATTATGCATTCCTATCATGCATCATGAACAGGCTTAGCAGAGGGGTCCTGGGATTCTGGCAGAGAAACACCAGAACTTGGTGAGCACCGGGGAAATTTGCTTTTCCCCGGAAGGGAGGGAGCCACGAGCTTCATGTACTGAGGCCAGACTTGTCTGCCCTTGGCAGTGGTTCAGAACTCTGAACCCCCCTCCTCTGTGGTTGGCTCACATCCAGTGAATACACAGGGGCTCTAGGGGCATGACCTCGCTTCTGGGCTGAGCACCCACTATGAGTAGGCGTACACACACACACACACACACACACACACACACTTCCACCAGTCTCCAGCTGCCAGATGAAGGTGACTTAGGGGACCTGGGCGTGGAGAGTGGCCAGGGAGCTGGGGGCGGAGAAGCAGCATGAAGCTCATTAGTAACTGACTGCTCTGGTGGAACAGACCTCTCCCAGGGGGCCATAACTCTGTCCCTGAAAGCAAGAATGATGACTGGGAGGTGGCTGAGGCGCCTGCAGCCCACCTCCGCCAGGCAGTGGAAGCAAAGCTAAGACCCTGCCTTTTCTAAATCCCCAGCATATCTATGGGAAAAAAAGAGCCTCAGCAAGAAAAAAAAGAAGGGGCTGGGGGGGGTGCATTTGAAAGGAAAGTGAAAAGCATGCTACAGGGCTTCCTTGAAGTAGGCAGTAGCCCTGCTGACACAGTGCCTGAACTTTCAAGATCAGGGACATACATATTCTCAGCCTTGAAGAGGCAGCATAATGCAGGGAAAAGATCGTGAGCTTTGGAGCCACATTTCCTTGAATTGTATTGGGTCACCATGCTTCTTGGTGATGTTGAGTAACAGTCTCTTTAAGTCTTAGGTTC
The DNA here is from genome assembly GCF_019186645.2 of Phyllostomus hastatus. NCBI lineage: Eukaryota > Metazoa > Chordata > Mammalia > Chiroptera > Phyllostomidae > Phyllostomus > Phyllostomus hastatus. The sequence continues at coordinate 63,715,283 of NW_025333857.1, read as the reverse complement.
ACACTTGTAAAATGGTGGTATCTATTTTTCATAGAGACTAAATGATTTAACTTATACCAATCTAATTCGTATTGACTCATCAAACAGCTCAGCTGTCCCCTCTCTCCCAATGAGGTCCTCCACAGGCCTTGGTTAAGTGTCCCTACTCCACGCCCTGCCAAGCCCCTACATGTCCCTCTGCTGTAACATGAAAGCTTTGTTGCTCGATTAATAAGTTCATGTTTACTTGTCTGTCTCCCACTGGTCTCTGAGCTCCCCGAGGACAGAGAGTGTCTTGTTCATTTTGGCATTCTCTGTGCCCAGCATAATTCCTGGCACAAGATGAGTGAATAGTTAAGTGAATGACTCTAGTTGGGTAAAGAGAAGTCTAGGAGATAGGTTTTTAGGCAGTTGTTATAACCAAAGAATCTGGAAGGCACAACAGAGGGATATACTGATGAATAATTTTCTCTCTCTCCTAGGGAAACATTAATAGAAGTGTGGTGAGGAGGATGGCTGATAAATGGGGAAATGCCACTGTATGCTGGGCTCTGGGCTCTGCATTTTGCATTAATCATGAGATTATTTTCCACCAACTGTTGTTTCCTCTTGTGCATATGATAAAATTGAGAGGCTCAGGGGGATGAATGAACTTGTCCAAGATCCCCAAACTAGGAAAGTGGCAGAGCCATAGACTAGAACTCTGATATAACTGGCTAATCAGCTTACATCCTTTTCTTCAGGCCCCTTTTGATGTAAAACCAAGCTGTTGGAAAATGGGCTGCTCAAAAAAAAAAGAGGTGGGAGCAGGTGTAAGCAGGAGTTGAATTTTCTAGGGTTATTAGATTCATACCTTGACTTAGCATCTTGCCTCTTTCCTTTCACCCATACCTTGGCTAAGAAAGTTCCAGATAAAGCATTTTGGACATTGATGTCTCAGGGGGCCCCTGATGAATTAAAATCCTGTTTGTCAGGAACAGATACTCTTCCAGTCCTGATTACAATGGAAGTGACGTTGTGGTTTCAGGCCTCTCAGAAGGGCCTGGGGCTGTGGGGATGCAGAAAGAAGAAGAGAGAAAAATATCCTTGTTCTCTTCTCAGAAGGAAAGTATTGAATGGATATAAATTGACTGAAGTTGAGGAGAAATAAATGCCTGGCTGTGGGCTGAGGGAGAATCCAAGCGTCACTCGGGTGGAGGCAGTCCTCTGTTTACTGAGCCTTTGTGAGGTGCTGGGGGCGTTATATGTATTACCTCTTCTCATTCTCTTAAGACTGACTACCCCATTTGACAGGTGAATGGGAGTCACGCTGCTGGTGTGTGGCCCAAACGTGGCTCATACCCAAGCATAACTAGCTGCAAAAGGCACTTGCCCCAGTAAGAACAACAAAGCAAGAAAAATCTGTGCCATGAGAATAAGGCAAAAGTGTAGATGCTGTGACACGAAGTTCAACCTTGCATAGGTGCAAGTTTTGTTTTGTTTTGTTCTGTTTAGTGTGGAATCACCTGAGTATTAATTCTGATCTGCCTGCATCCCACTGCTACCTCTCTTACTTCATTTGACCTAAGAACAGTACTGGCTTTGGGATCCTCATGATGCCCAAGCAACAATGACAATAAAACCCCAAGGACATAATTAAAAACATACATAAAGATTTAACTACAGGATGTTCAACATCAAACTGCTTATAATATAAAAAAACAGGATTCCCCAAACACCCAAAAGTAGGCAATTGAACTAATAAACTATGACACATTATATGTGGAATTCTATGCAGCAATTACAAATTATTCGTGTGTCAATATTTAGGAAGACAAACATGATCACGTGTTTATAAGACATATGTTAGTTTTTAAAAGCAGATTGTAAAATTATATGACCATTGTCATTGTAGGTGTATTTTAATTCTTTTTGATTATTAGCATCTTATCAACTTTCTATAATGAATATGTCATTTTGTACAAAGCAAAAATAATTAGTACTTATTTATAATGTATATAATAAATATTCCAGCCTCAAGGGTCCTTCAGTTGTAATAATAAAAGGACCCACGTATATGATAACAAAAGATAGAAAACAAGGCTTAAGTCTGCAGAGAAATTTGACTGAATAATTGGTGGCTTTGTTCAGGGAAAGGGGAGCACCTGCTCTCTGTGTCCCCAGGGGGGACATGTCTGAATGACAGCAGGCTGGATTGCAGGTGAAGTCAAGGAAGGACCATCTGAACACAGCACATGGGGCTCCTCCAAAGACCCACAGACATCTACCTGGTGGATGTTAATAATCATCACGGACAGACCAACCAAGAGCAGTCCTCTCATAATGAGAATGGCAGGTACCAGCAATGGCTACAGCTATGCGGGATACGTGCCATCTGCCTAAGATAATTGAACCTTAACCATTATGGGATATCCAATTAACATATGAGGAAACAGAGGCTAATTTAGATGCCGAACAGCACATCCAGAAAGTAGCAGAGTTGATCTTGGAACCTAGGTTTCTCTTTGCTAACATCCAATATTCTCATACACCATACTGATTTGCTTGGCTCCCTCTTCCACCTAAAAATAGTCTTCTCACCAAGCTTGCCGCAGTGCCCAGTGTTTTCTTTAATAAACTTGTTAAATTTTAGAATACTTTCAGATTTACAGAAAAATGTAAAGACGGTACAGAGCTCCCATATAAACCATACCCAGGTTGCACTATCACTAACATCTCACATTAGCATGTAGCAATTATTGACCTAATATTAGTAAATTATAACTAGTTGGCGTCTACTCCCCTAGTTATCCAGACTTCCTTAGTTTTTTTTTTTTTACCTAATATCCTTTTTTTGTTATTTGTTTCAGGTTCCCACACTACATTTATGCATCAGATCTCGATAGCCTCCTTTTCACTGAGCCATTTCTGTATTGGTGTGGGTCCACTTGGGGGCTGTTTCTGTTCCATCACTCAACGTATCTATTTTCTTCCACGTACCATTCTGTCTTGATTGCTTTAGGTTTATTATAAGACTTAAAATCAGGTAGTGGAATCTTCCAACTTTGTTCTTCTTCAATATTATGTTGTTTATTCTAAGTCTTTTGTCTGTCTATATAAACTCTATAATGATCTTGCAGTACCTACATAGTACTGCTGGGATTTTGATTCTGATTACATGGAATTTATAGATCAAGTTGGGAAAATACTGAAATCTTAACTAATATGAGTCTTCTGATCTGTGAATATGAAATATCTCTCTTATATTTCTTTCATAAATGTTTTAAAGTTTTCACATACAGGTACTATAACATCTTGTTAGACTTATACTCAATATTTCATTTTATGGGTGCTATTATAATGACATTTTTTAGAATAATGTATTAGTGGTATATAGGAATGTAACAGATTTTGTATATTATTCATGTGTTCTATTATCCTATTATTAGTTTCAGTAGTTTTTAAATTGATTCTTTGAGATTTTCTACATAGATAGTGATATCATCTGAAAATAAAGATGATTTTATTTCTTCCTTCCCAGGCTGCATGCTTTTTACGACTCTTCTCTGACTGCAGTAGATGGGACTTCCATTATGATGTTGAACTGAAGTGGTGAGAGAGGCCATTTTTGCCTTGTTCCTGGCATTAGGAGGAAAGCACCCTATCTGTCACCATTAAGTATGATGTTGCTGTAGGGTTTTTGTACATGTCCTTTATCAGACTGATGAAATGCCCCTCTCTTCCTAATGTTCTGAGGGATCTTATCATGAATGGGTGTTGGATTTTTTTCAAATGCATTTTTGGTGTCAATTATATAATTTTTCTTCTTTATTCTGTTTATGTGGTTAGCTACTTTGATTTCAAATGTTCAGCCTGCTCCATCTTACATACCTGAAATTAATCCCATTGAGTTATGGTATATAATTCCTTTTATACAATGTTGGGACTTATTTGCTAATATTTGGTTGAGGATTTTTGCCTCCATGATCATGAGCGATATTGTTCTATAGTTTTCCTTTCTTGTAATGTCTCTTTTCAAGTTCTGGTATTAAAGTTACGCTGGCCTCAAAGAGTTAGTTTGGAAATGTCCTTCCCACCACGACTTCTTTTTGCTGGAAGGGATTGTGGAGAATTGCTATTATTTGTGCCTAAAGTGTTTGGTACAATTCACCAGTGAACCCATCTGAACCTGGTGTTGTTTGTTTGTTTGCTTGTTTGTTTGTTTGTTTTAGTTGGGTCAAGATTGTTCATTATTGAGCTGATGTCTTCAATAGATACTGGGATATTGAGGTTATACATTTCTCTTTGTGTAAGTTTTGGTAGTTTTTGTCTTTCAAGAAATCAGTCCATTTTACATAAGTCATCAAATTTATGGACATACATCTTTTCATAGTATTCCTTTACTTTTCCTTGCATGTGCCTGGAATCAAAAGAAAGGGCCCTTCCTTCATTTTTTGATGTTGGCAAATTGTGTCTTCTCCCTTTCCTTATTGGTTACTCTGACTAGAGGCTTATCAATTTTCTTGATCTTTTCAAACAACCCACTTTGGCTTTTGTGGATTTTCTCCAATTATTATCTGTTTTCAGTCTCATTGATTTCAGCTCGAAGTTTTATTATTCCCTTTCTTTGCCTGCTTTAGTCTTAAGTTATTCTTTTTTATTTCTTCTAAATTTTGTTATTTTGCAATTACAGTTGACACACACTATTATATTAGTCTCAGCTGTACAACAGTGATGAGACATTTATATAACTTATGAAGTGATCACCCTGATAAGTCTAGCACCCACCTTACACCATTCTTAGTTATTACAACATTATTGACTATCTTCTCTAGGCTGCACTTTACATCCTCATGACTATTTTTACAACTGGTAATCTGCGCTTCTTATCCTCTCACCTTTTTCACCAGCCCCCTACCCCTCTCTCATAGGGCAACTATCCATTTGTTCCCTGTATCTATGAGTTTGTTTCTGTCTTGTTTGTTCACTTATATTATTCTTTAGGTTCCACATGTAAGTGAAATCATATGGCATTTGTTTTTCTCTGACTGACTTATTTCACTTGGCCTAATACCCTCTATGTCCATGCATGTCATCACAAATGGCAAGATTTCATTCTAATTTTATGGCTGAGTATATACTCCATATATATGGAATATTGTATATCTACCATATCTTCTTCATCTACTTGTCTATCAGTGGACACTTAGGGTGCTTCTATATCTTGGCTCTTGTAATGAACACATGGGTGCATATTTGCTGGATCATATGGTAACCCTGTTTTTAAGTTTTTGAAGAAACTCCATGCTGTTTTTCATAGCAGCTGTACTACTTTACAATCCCATCAATCATGTACAGGGGTTTCCTTTTTTCCATATCCTCTTCAACACTTGGTTTTGTTGATTTATTGAAGATAGTCACTATTCTAGGTATGAAGTGATATTTCATTGTGGTTTTAATCTGAATTTCCCTGATGATTAGTGATGTTGAGCATCTTTTCATCTTTCTGTTGGCCATCTATATGTCCTCTTCAGAGACTCATGTATTCAGGTCCTCTGCCTATTGTTTAATTGTGGGTTTTTGAGGGGTGTGGATGTTAAAATTTAAATTTCTCTTCTTTCTCTAATTTCCATTTCTCTAGTTACTTTATCCATCTGTTCTTGCATGTTGTATACTTTGTTATCATTAGAGAGAGACCTTAACATATTAATCATGGTGATTTTAAATTCCCTGTCTGATAGTTCAAACATCTGTGTCATATCTGAGTCTATTATGATGCTTGCTTTGTCACTTCAGACTCTGTTTTTTGTGTTACTTCCTGACATGTCTTGTAATTGTTTTTGAAAGGCAGGCAGGTATTTGGTAATGGGAATTGTAGTAAATAGTCCACCAGTGTGAGGATTTATGGTAATCTGGTTAGGAGCTGGGTGCATTTAATCTTTAGTGTAGTTTTGGGTGCCAGAGACTTCAAATTCCTCTAGCGTCCTTGTTTTTATCTCCCCTCTTAAATTGGGGGTTCCCTAAGTACTATTTCTGAGAAAGAGTTATCTTTCAGATCTTTCCGTTGGAATCCACTGTCATTACCTGGCGACCCTGTCATTGTGCTGTAAGATGGAGAGGAGGAAAGCTATATCAGTGTCTATTGCTGCGGTAATGAATTCGAATAGACGTGGCAGCTGAAAAGAGAACACATGTATTCTTGTCGCTTGGGAGGACTGTAGTCCGAAGTCCGTTTCCCTGGGCTGAAGTAAAGATGACAGCAAGGGTGGTTCCTCCTGCAGGAAAATCCATTCTCTTGACTTCTAACTTCCAGAGGCCATATGCATCTCTTAGCTGGTGACCCTTTCTTTGAATCCCTCCAATCTCTTGCTTCTCTCTTCACATCTCCTTCTTCTTCCTTTGACCCTGACCCTGTTGTAAGGACCCTTGTGATTAAATTTAAGGCCCACCAGGATAATCTATCCATCCAAAGATTATTTAACTTAATTATATCTGCAAGTCCCTTTTACAAGGTAAGAGAACATATTCACAAGTTCTGGGAGTTAGGGTGTAAATTACTTTTGTAGGCCACTACTCAGCATACCACTAAAGCATTCTGGAATCGTCTCATTAAAACTGTGTTTTACTGAAGCTGTGTATTAAGGTTGTGACCTTCACAGGTACCTTCTGGAGCTATAACTTTTTTTTCCTACTTGCCCCAGTCCCCTGTCCTGGTGGAAGCATTCCCAATCAATTCCCTTGAATCCCAGATCCCTAGTGACTCTGCCCTTCTTCTTTCTCCCCTTGGGTGAGACAGAAATATTAGAAGAACTGGAGTGATAGGAAAGTCCTTTCCTTCTCTAACTGGGGGTCCTAGGAGTTTTTCATGATGATTTCTCTCTTCCCATGCACCTGCCAAAGAAACAGTGTTCTTCCCAGCTGTTCAGAGTGAGAATCTCTTGGGTTCCTGGAAGTGAAGTCCATAAAAGTATAGACAGTCCCCTAAGATTAAGGTCCCTGGGCATTTTTCACTCCCATGCTAGTTCATATTTTGCCACAAGTTAGTCTGGAAATTATCATCACAGTATCCTTATCTGAAGGAGGTCTAGTTTTGTCTTTCTGGATGAGACTGTGTCTCCAGATTTCAGAGGGTCAGTTTCACCCTGCAGCCTCAATTCTCTAATAAGTTCAAGGGAAGTCATGGTTTTCAGTTTTCCAGCTTTTTCTTATCATTTGGATAGAAGTGATTACTTCCAAGCTCTTTATATATTAGAACTGAAATCCACTGTCCACAGTTTTTACCATTCAAATGCCATTGCTTTCAGGTAAGTCCCTGGCATGCCTTAAGTCACTATATCAGTCGTATACCATGTGGGAATGAAAATGGGGTCACTTTCTCACATCAGTTAATAGAGGCAGATGAGGACTTGGCCCCAAATTCTGCTTTTCAAATGAGAAAATTGATCATCAGTGAAGGGAAGGGAGTTGAGTGAAAATACACAGTGAAATCCATCTATATTGGTCTTTGAGACCAGTTTAAAATGGTATAACTTCTGGGAATATTTAAAAGCAGATTTCCAAAGAATAATTCACTAAAGATGAAATGTTAAGCATGCCTTAATTGGCTTCATATCTCAGCACCTAGCAACACTTATGACACAGAGCAGATGCTCAATTAAGGTTTTTTGTTTTGTCTTTTAATGACTCAATGAGATAAATAAACAGGTCATTTCATGGTCTCTTACATTCAATTCTATAAATGATCAAGATCTATTCTGCTGTAAACAATAAAACCACAATTACATATTTAATTACAATTATTTTTTTAAAACTGCAATTAGATATTGGACAAATCTAGTTACTGGTAAATGCATGCTAGGTATTTTTTCCCTCTACTTTTCATTTCTCTCCATAAAGTCGCAAGAAGAAATGTTACACCTGAACTCTCCATTGTCTATTTATATGAGGTAGCAACTCCTGCCTAACAAACCACCTCAAACCTAATGACCTAAAACAGCACACATTATTATTGCTCTTGAGTCTGTGTACTAGCAGGGCAGTTCTCATCTTCGCTTGCCATACCTGTGCAGCTGCCCACAGCTGTGTGCCAGTGATCCAGCTCTGCTGACTGTAAACTGTTCCCAGTGGCCTTAGCTGGACTCCCTTCTTTGAGGAATCTGATCCTCCAAAGGGTTAGCCAGGGCTTTTGATGTGGCTGATTGTTGGGTCCCCAATGAGTGTGAGAAAAACACCTCAGGAGGCATAGACTTAGAGAGAGAGATCATGCTGTCACTTCTACCATATTCTCTCAGCCAATGTCAGCCTCAAGGCCAAGTTCAAGGGATAGGGGACCAGACCACCCCTTGATGGAACTGTGGGAATTTTTGCACTCACTCTACAAGTTTCTTACATTGGAATTATTTCTCTTAAACATTCCAACTGCTACTCAGCACCATATTGTATGGGTGCTGAGTTTAGAACTGATGAAAAAGTTTTAAAAAAAGAAATGTAAGGCCATTTCTCTGGTGGAACGGTATTTAAGAAATGTATTCAGCCCTGGCTAGTGTGGCTCACATGTTGAGTGCTAGCCTGTGAATCAAAGAGTCACCGGTTCGATTCCCAGTCCAGGGCACATGCCTGGGTTTCAGACCAGGTTCCCGGTGGGGGTCATGCAAGAGGCAACCACACATTGTTGTTTCTCTCCTTCTCATTCTCCCTCCCTTCCCCTCTGCCTAAAATAAATAAATAAAATATATTTTTAAAAAGGAATGTATTCAGTCACTAACTTTCTATAAGTAAGTCACCAAGGGACCTGGGTCTCTGCTGCACTGAGAAAGGGCATCGCTGAGCAACACACACGTTCTAATGATGATGATGATGTCTTGGCTGGGTGGCCTGACTTTTGAGGTAATACAAACATCACCCTGGAATGGCGAATTCTAAATATCAGACCCAACTCATTCCTCTGACTTTATAACTTACTAACAAAATCCATTGTACCCATTAACAAAGCATGTCATATGTGTGTGGGTCTAGGATTCTAATTTTTTGCTTTCTCTTTCTGGCACCTTTGCAAACTGAGCTAATGACCAATAGGACTCTCATATATATCACATCCTTTGATCCTAAAAACAGCCTTGCAAACTGAACACAGGCTGTCACTCCCATTTGGCAGGTCAGATCATGGAGGTACTACAATTTAGCTAACCACACTGCTGGTTAGCCATGGAGCCTGAGCTCTCTCTGAGGTTTCCTAACTCCTGGGCTCACATTTATGGGAGGTTATCTTCCTCTCAAGCACTGCCCTCTGAATTTCAGAAAACAGCCAACTTTGGGTTTGAGCCAAGGCTTCCCTGATGAGCCACTGTCTCAGCTACCACGCTTGCAACTGCCACCATTGTGGGCTTTAAAATGCTTTTCTACAGACTGCCTCATTCACTCCCTAATTCCAAGGGGGCCTCAGGAATCTGAGGGAGAGATAAAGGAACACAAAAGTGAACAGCAAATCCAAATCCAGCTACATTTGGTATAAAGAAAAGAAATGATTTTTCCTCTCTTCCTACCCGGTAAAAATATAAAGGTATAAAGAACCCTCATTAACTTTGTCTTATGCTTATTATCAATAATAATAATCAGAGCTGGTGGGTCAAATGCTTCATGGATTAAATTATGAACCCAGTGTTGATGATGTTATTATTCAAAGTAATGATGGCGTGATTAGGTGCTGCTTTTACATTTTCGCCTCCCATTTGAAACCTCCACTGATTAATTCTCATAATACACCCTATTTAATTAAGTCTCTTCATATGTATTTTGCAGGTAGTAAATTAAGGCATGCAGAGGTTAAATTTATTCCTCAATACCACTGACAGAGGTTTCTGGACCTGGAATCGGAGCCCTGAGCCTGGGATAGTGGTGGGGATGGAGGAATAAAAAATCACGGATTTTAAAACAGAAGCAACCAGGTGTGAAGCCTGGTTCTGCCACTTGCAAGCTCCCTGATTTCGAGCAAGAGATTTACTCTCCGAACCTCAGTTTCCGCTTGCATAAGTGACCCGGCAGGGTTATGGTAAAGAAGTTCCTGGCATGTAGTGGGAGGTACTCAGTCAGTCACATTTCATTTCCCTCCCTACTCATTCCTAAAAATCTCTTAAAATTAAAAAAATAAAACTTTGCAAAAAGAGTAACTCCTGAAGTTGGCTAGCCCTTTGGTCTACCGTTGTGTTAATCCAGCACTTGCTTACTGAGTACATTTTGTGTGCAAGACACAATTTTCAATGTGGCAAAGAAGCAATCTCCCCATTATCTTGCTGCAAATGGTATTTGGTCCTTGCTCATGTCTTGCCTCAGTGGATTAGAAATACAATAAAAATTCCTAAACCCTACCTGTCATTGAAGAAACAAAGTAAAATGTTCTAAAAACAAAAAAGGAGGGGATGGTTTCTCCACAAGTGTCCCTGCTTAATAAATATATTAAATGAAAGGTGTTAGAAGCCTGAAATTTTTTCTTTCTATTGCTTGTGAATAAAGATGAGGAGGAATAAATATTAGCTTAGGCTGACGTTTCCTAGATACTTGCCAGCAAAGTGTGGACCCCAGCATCGCTCCTCTCACTCTGAGTGCATATTCCTTACTTCCACCCACATGAACAGGCAGGAGGAAGGATATGATCTGAAAACCTGGAAAGGTGAGAAGATATTCAAACATGACAAAAAACTTTGGATGAACAAAGGCATCATCATCTCCACCAGCATCAGTACTATCATCCATACTTTATTGGATTCTACTATATTTCAGATGTTAAAATTCTATTTATTCTACATGGAAAACCTACAAGAGAAGCTTCACTTTAGCCATTTTATAAGTGGTGATCCTGAATGCAAAGACATAGAGTTACTTCAGTAAGGAAACACAAATCAAAGCCATAATGAGAAACCACTTTATATCTACCAGGATGGCTATATTCTTTTTTAAAGAATTTTACTTAAAAAAAATGAAAAATAACAAGTGTTGGCAAGGATGCAGAGAAATTGGAACCCTTGTACATTGCTGATGGGAATGTAAATGGTGCCGCTTCTCTGGAAAACAGTTTGGCGGTTCCTCAAAGAGCTAAATGTAGAACTCCGTTTGACCCCACACATCTACTTTCCAGGAATGTTCCCAAAATAATTGGAAAGCAACAGGGACTCGAACAGATGCCTGTACACCAGTGTCTATTGCAGTATTGTTGGAGAAGGTCATCAAGAAGACGTGACTGCCTGTTGGCCAGCAAGCTGGATCTGGGCCATCAGTGTCTCCTTACCCCATCCCCTATCCTTGAATGTACCTTCTGCCCACTGTTCCCATGCGGAGGGCTACTTTCAAGGATGCAGCTCTGAGAGGGCAATGGATTATTGAGACCACCTGGGAAGAATACATGAAGACCCTTACATAGAGGATGGGTAGAGATCTACTCATCTTGTGGCCGCCCCAGCCAAGCCTTGTACGTCAGCTCCCTTGCTTATTAAAGGTGCCACCTCCCATTCTGGAGCAGCCTGTCTCTCCTTGCCCTCCATAGACAGTGGCCACTATCAGATTTCACCCAGACAGCTCCAGAGGTTTCAAACCAAAAGGCATTATTCACAATCACCAAAAGGTGGAAACCGCCCAAGTGCCCATCAACAGGTGAATGGACAAACCAAATGTGGTGTGTTCATACACTGAAATATTATTCAGCCTTTAAAAAGGATGAGATTATGGCACATGTGACAACAGGGATGAACCTTAAAGACATGGCACAAAGTGGCATAAGCCAGACATAAAAGGACAAATACTATATGATTTCACTTATATGGAATAAGATAAATTCATAGAGACAGAAAGTATATGTGAGGCTATTAGGGTCTGGGGGGGTGATGCATGAGCAGGTTATGTTTAATAGTTTCTGTTTGGGGGAATTAAAATATTTTAGAAATAATGGTGATGATTGCACAACACTATAATCATTGATTGCACAACAATATAATTATTGCCAATGAATTATACATTTGAAGTGGTGAAAATGGCAAATTATATATATATACACACACACATATACATACGTATTTTAGTATTCACTATAAAAATAGTAGCTACTGGACCACCTAGTTCCTTGCCCATATTCTCCTACTAACTGGCTGGTGGACCTTGGAAGTGACTGACACATAATCAATGATGAATGAATAGCAGTCGCTATTGTTGTTATTGTCGTCACTGTGTCAATAAACTAAAGCAACTTGATTTGAAAACTTCTGAGGCTTCTTTCTCTTTTATGAGAAAAATGAGGAGAAAAATCAATGTACAAATCTACCTTTCAACCCCCCTCTAGTTCCTCTCTGGGGAAACTTTTGTCCTAACTTCCAAAGGCTGTACTTGCTGTTAGCCATAACTTCCTGTTTCCCACGCTGGGGCAGAGTTTCCATCCCTGGTCCCCTCACCCCTCAGGTGAGACTGACTCTTTCATGGCTCGATGAGCAAAGCTTGAAATAATTAAACGTGACAAGCCTGTTGCTTTCAGAGTGAGTCCAGTTCCCAGATAGTGGGGTTGATATTCCCCCGACTTATGACAAGAAATGGGCCTGACAAGTGAACACCCAAAAGGAGGCCTTTCAGAGAATTTCAGGCAGGTGGAGGTTGAGCTTGTAATAAAAACTGTCCTGCGTGCTGCGATGTAGCTCACATGAGTGAACTACATCACTCGTCGACAGAGAGCCAGACCTGTCATCTGTACTAATTAAGGGAAAGCCAGTCTGAACTCGAGAAGTGCGTGTTTTAGAATTCAATTCAAGTCCCTATGGGGACATGATGCAAATAGAAAGATACTTTTTGGAAACTAGCATATAACATGCTAGTTGTAGCACAGTGCTCGTTAATTGCTCTCTTAAGGTGTCTAATTGTTCTGTGCATTCTCTATTACAGCTTTAACTTACTTGGCAAACTTCGCAGATAATGCAAAAAAGAATTTTATATACTCAAAATTAGTGGACACTGAAAATAACAGCGTTACATGGAATGACTTACGTGCAGCTTCTTATGACTCTGTGTGGAGGAACTACCATTAGCATAATATTCCTGGCCTCTCACTGGTGGATTCTGCCAAAAGAAATGGGCATGCAAAGCTCAATGTGCATCTCTGTTTGTTTTTTTCAGGTCTCCCTGCCTGTCTGGAAGGTGCGTTCTCAGCTGCCCTTTGCCGTGTGCTAAGCTTAGTTGGGCAGGCTCGCTCTCCGAGGTGGAGGCCGCTGTAACAGCAACTGTGCAGGTGAGCTTACCTTATTTATGGATGAAGTACTGGCAGGCCCATTTGGGCAGTAGACCCAAAGCCACATAATCCAAGAGCTTTAAAAGAAACAATAGCGGTAGCCTGATTTTCTCTTTTGGCTCCTGTGTGCGTGTCTCTCCCAACTGGTTCTCAAAACAGGTAGAAAAACAAGGTGTTTGTTTTTTTTTGAAACAAACATGTGTCCAGGATGTGAGCCTAAAATCATCTCATTGTGTCTCCATGTGGTCTAGGGAAAACTGAATATTTACATTTTGTACACATTTATGTGAAGGTCACAAGACTGAAGGTTAGAAGACCCACGTTCAAGTAGAAGTTCTTTGTTGGGAAGCAGGATGGCCTTTGGAGCCCAGTCTGCCTGGATTAGGATCCTAGACCTGCAAATTAGTATTTTTACTAACATTTGGCATATTCCATAACTTCCTTGTACCTCCTATTCCTCTTCTATAAATGTGAGAGAATAATGCCTACTATGCGAGGCTGTAGGAAGGGTTAGATGTGATGGTATGTTTAAAGAACTTGGCACATTGCTGGCGCATAGTAAATGCTCAGTATATTATGCCATTAGAATAGCTATCATTTTTCCCCTTGGAAAAATTATTTTCCCTCTGACGGCTTCTGTTTCTTCATCTGGAAGAAAAGAAGGACCGAGGCTCTGATGCTTATAAAGTCCTTCCCTGTCTACTGTCTATGATTCAGTTTTGCAGACTCTGAGAGTAACTACATGGTACATGTAAATTAGAGTGTATGTTTGAGTCTAGGGTTTCTATCTATGCCCCAAAAATGTTTGCTTCCTGTCTAAATCTCCCAAATTTAACCATTACTGGCAAACACCAACAGAGGGCATCAGGGTTTAATTCTGGGTGAGTTACTCCTGGAGGCTGAGGTTCTAGTTGGCTGACAGGTCTCTCAGCAAAGCTCTAAAGTGCTGAAGATGTCACCCTGCTTCTGCCACGGCAGTCAGCTCAGCCCCTTCCTTCCCATCTGGCACTGGGGTGCCTGCTTCGACTTCTGTTTCTAAAAGTTCCTCCCCTGGGGAGGTCTGCCTTTGCCTGGGACAGGGGATGACGGCATTTACAGAAACAGAACAGTGATTAATAGTGATTAATGACATCTGAGTTCTCTTGGCTGAATGCTGAACCGGGGCATGTGGGCTAGGCAATCTGATCTTCCCAAGTCTGCTCTCATGTCTAAAATGACACCAGGGAACCTTCCAGCAGGCATGCAGAGTAGAACAGCCAAAGCCCAGAAAATGGTGAGCAGGGAGCCCAGTTTCTACACCCAGTGGCCTCAGAACTTCCTAAAGGAGTGTGGTAAACAGTTGGACTGCTCCATGCCTCAGTTTACCCCCTTGCTAGAGGGATAGTTGCACTTTACCTCACTTGATGTTCCCATGGAGACCTGTGAACATCACATGAAGGAAAAGTCCAACATTTAGAGCCAAGTGTCTTGGTATGATCTCTGTTACTTACTAAGTACGTTCTTATACAACAAACAAATTCCCAGAGCCTCATTGTCTTAATCTGCAAAATGGGAATAATCCCATCACAACTTCCTTTTAGGATGGTGTTGAGAAGCAATGGGGAGGGTGCGTGAAAATGTATCCTGGAAAAGTATGAAATGTCTACATAAAGAAGGGTGGACCCTCATCAGCACGTCTCGTCCTTCCAGTACTTCCGATGGTGGTGGCAGTGGCATGGGTCACATCTGCTGGGTTGTTACCTCACTCAGAGATGCTGGTGTGGATCATTGTGAAGGGCATAAGCTGTGGAGTCACATGATCTCAGTTTACATCTCACCTTGCCATTCACCTTGGAAGTCACTTGCAATCTTTAAAATAGGCATAACAGTAGTAGCACTGACCCCAGGTTTTACAAGAAACATGCTGGATATGGCATGTAAAACATTTGGTGCAGGTCCTGGAATTGAGTGGAGGCTTAATAAATAGTGGTTATCACAATTATTGATTCTTTCTAATGAGAGGAGGCATTACTAAAGGATGTTCTAATGCCTCACATCTGGAGAGCCTTTCCAAATGACCATGACTCCCATATCCCTCCTTTTCCTAAGCTACCTTAGCACTTAAGGTCTGTGGCCAGCAGCTGCCAGTTGTCCCTCCCATTATCATTTTATATGGCTCGGCATTTGAGTAGGAACTTGTATAAATTCTTTCCCACTTGTCACCCTGTGTCTACATACTGGACTTTGTAAACCCCTCCCCTCCAGCACCCTGAATATTTACATTCTTAGGTAGCACTGCAGAGTTGTAAGGGTCCTTACATGATTCAATCCCCTGATGACTGAACAACTGAGGGCCAGAAAGGGGAAGGGACTTAAGGTCATTGGTCCACCATAACAGCAGGAGCTGGACAAAATACCAAATAAGTCTATTTTTTGCTTATTCCTTCTTTCTACTGCATTATACTGACTTTAAAAAGAAGTGAATTGTATTAGTGATCTCCTAACAGGGCTTCGAGTTTGGAAATAATACTAGGACCCACCTAGAATATTCTCCTGTCTCCAAGTTGACCTTCCTAGGCACTGTTCCAGGGCTAGGCAATATCTGCAAACACGTCTAATAAAGTGCTTTGAAAGGTATGGCATGGGTCGCATCTGCTGGGATCATTGTATCCATGAAGGAAGGAATGTAGGAGGAAAAAAGCAAGGTAGGAAAGGAAGGCCAAAAGAAAGCAAGGAGAAAAGGAAGGAAAGAAGAAAGGAAGAGAGGAAGGAAAGGAAGGAGAGGAGGGAGGCATGGAGGGCAAGAAGGGAGGGAGGCATGGAGGGTGGGGAGCAAGGGAGGGAGGGAGGGAGGGAGGGAGGGAAGACATTAAACTCTCCCTTAACAGCATTGTACTTAGCATTTCACATACATATAGTATTTTACTTAATCTTCAGCACAATCATATTAACTAGAAATTGACACCCCTGATTTCCAGACGAATAAATTGCTGCTTAGAGAGGCTGTTGCTTATTGTAGGATCCTCACCCAAGTCTGTGTAACTATAAAATCTGTAGGACTTTTAAAACTGTACCTCCTCAAATGAAGGTGTACATATTTTCAGGGACATGGTTTTATGAGCCCCTGGCTTTAGACTTGCAATTAAAAACATTTCCCTCGGCTTCCATTTGAGACAGTCCTGCTTTTGTTCATTTGTTCAGTCATTTATTCACTCCTTCTATCATCTATTCATTCATTTAATAAGCATGTGTTACATACCAATTGCCACAGAATATGTGTAAGCCTCAGGGCTGTTCCTATCCATCCAGTCTCAGTACGGTATACTTGTCTGTTCTGTACCTGCAAATACGTGTACATACATACATGCACATGGAAACACAAAGCCCCTGGATTCAGATGCAGATATGCAAGGTCGAACACTCGTACTGGCCAGCTCTCTGCATTTGGTGTCTTTCCAGAGAGGGGCCCGGGGAGTTGGAGCTTGCAGTGCCCTGAGCCAGGCCTTGGAATGTCCCTAAGAATTATCCATGCCCCTGCTGCTGTGTCCCTGTCCTGTGGGATGGGCCAGTTCCCTCAGACATTCTACTCCAGAGGGACTTTGATGGCAGATCAGGGCATAGGGTGTTTTCAGGTCTTTGCAGGCTGACCCGATGGGAGGAAAAACTCAGAGAACAAAAGGAAATGCTTGTCACAGCAAAGGGGGTCCATCCGTATAGATACATACCAGGGGGATCAGCTTGTGGTCTAGGGAATCATTTCCTCCAGCAGGGTACAAAGGAAGGAGTAGTGAGCTGTCTTGAATCTCATAACAAGTTATAAAAGAAAAATTAGCTGATAATATGTAATAGCATATTAACTAGTAGTAGGGGAATAGACAAATAACATAAATAATTATAGTCCAGTAAGAAAAATAACTTACATTGTTCTCGGGCACTGAGCTAGGATCTCTACACTCATGTCTTAACGACAGTGCTGTGAAATAAGTTCTGTTAAGTCTGTTTGTAAATATGAGAACACAGGAGCTTAGGAAGGCCCAGTGAGTTGCCTGGATTCAGTCTTTATCCGCTTTCTTAAACTGCTTTTGTTTTTTGTCTGTAAAATGTGACTGTGGTTCTGCTGGATTGTATCAGAGATCCCTCCACCTGGCTGATCAGCAGCATCCCTCACAATACTATTGAAAAATGCAATGCTTGGGCCCCTGAGAGCTTAAATGAGACTCACAATGTGCGTTTTGCACAATGTCTTGGATAATTGCTAGGCCAGCAAGGCCCTCATTTCAGGGGATCCCAGAAGACATGACCAGGTCTCAGATTCCATACATCTATGTCCTTTCAGCTGTCAGCTGAGGGGTAAGAAAAGAGGGGTGGGCCCCATGGGGAGACAGCTGAACCAGGGCCCGGAGCCAGTCTCAGTTCTTCCCCCATGGGCCTGCCCATAAATCTCAGATTTTTGGGAGTGGAGCCAATGCATATCAGAAGCGTTTTTCCCCCAAAGCAAGTAATGTCTGCATATGTCAGGTAAGTGAGCAGCAAGACTGTACAGGCTTCCCTGGCTTTGCATGGGAGCAGCTCGTCCAGACTCACAAGACATTTTCTCTGAGCACTAACATTTGGCACATCCAGAGAGCCAGTTGCTGGTATCCCCTTCCTCTTTCCACATCCATCCTCATCTACCTGGGCCAGCCTTGTCTTCCTCCATTGTTCTCCCAGAGCAAGAGGACCATCTGGGATGAGCCAAGAGACCTTGAGTCTAGTTCCAGCTCTGACGATCACTATCTGTGTCATACCATTTCTTTTCATTTCTCACTCCTGGATCTTCATTTGGCTTCTTGAGCTTTAGAAGTGATAAGAAAGGTAGCTTTCCTTTACTCAGCTGAGACTTGGCCTCAAGTTACCATAGCCGCATGTGTAAAGACAGAGGCTCTGGAATCAGACAGGCTTGAGTTCATGTCTTCTCTCTGCCACTCACTGGCTATGCAACTTTAGGCTAGTCACTTTACCTCTCTGGGCCTTACTGTCAGCAGCTCCAGACCCAGCACTACTGCCAGCCCCACTAGTTTTCTTCCCATTGTGAGCACATGCCCAGACCTTCCCCCTCAGGGTCATTGTACGGCGGGTTTTCCTCTGCCACCCTCCTCTCATCACCAGGGAAGCCCTGCTCATTCTCCCTCCCATCTGACGCCAGTTAGCACCCTCTACCCCTGTGCCTGGTTTCCCTCCTCTCTGTCCATGAACTTGCACTTACCTCCAGAGTCCAACAGAAGTCCTCGATATTGAGCTTTTCTGGTAATGAGCTTGTCTATTTCTTTAGGTTCGACTGTCCCTGTTTTATTTCTGGCTGTTCTAAGCAATGGTCCCTCCCCCCACCAATTCTGATCCTCACCAGCACTTCAAAGGCTACCCAGGTGCCCACAGACATGTGTTCTGGGCATTAACACACCCTGCGTGAAAACTTAGCTGACAAGGGACCTCCTGAGCCAGAGAAAGGTAAAAGGCCCTTGGGGAAAACAAATCTTCATTTATGAATTTATTTAATGAGTAAACATTTATTTTACCAGCCATCCTAGTAAGAACATGGATGTCATTACGAAGAAGACATACTGGCCCCAGACCTCAGAATAGTGATGAAACAATAGGAAGACAGATAACTAGACAGAAGACAGATAACTAGACAATGTGGAGTGAAGGGGAAGTTCAGCGGCAAAGAGGAGAGGGTACTACCTCAGTCAGGGTTCTCAGCTGAAAACAGTTCCACCCTAAGGGAATCTAAGCAGAAAAGGAATGGGTGAAAATAACGATTAATGGTGGCTCACAGAGAACCAGGCTCTTATACCCTATGAGACCCAAACTAGTGTGGAAATATGCCAGCAAACCCTCTCCTGCCACCCCCTGACCAATGATGGCAGCACAAACCAACAGCTCTGGGTGCTGGGACTGGACACCAGTACTTCCACCTTCTGTGGCCTGACTGCCAGGGGCCTCTACTGTTGTTCTCACCACGAAAGAGATTTGGGACATGTCTCCTTCCTTATGTCTCTGACTTTCTAATAAATGTCTAAACCAATCGGTCAGGCTGGAGCTGTAACTAATGGAATTGGAATAAAGCAAGACCTTCGTGAGAGAGGGGGAGGGAGAGAGAGAGAAATATCAACAGTTGCTAGGTAGCTGAAAATGCAAGAGAAGTATCTATAACTGATCCCCACTGGAGAATTGTAAAGAATGGAGAGTGGAAGGGACAGGCTTCTTAGAGGTATTGATATCTCTGCTGAGCTCTGAACAAGCGAAGAAGTTACCCAGGTAAAGGAGTCCAGGGGAGTGTTCAAACAGATGGAATAACAGGCGCATTCGCTTGGAGATGGGAAACAGCCATAATTCAGTGTAGCTGGAATAGATTTGGAAGGGGGATGGCCTGAGTTGGTGGAGAGAGGTGAGCAGGGCCAAGGACATTAAATCTTCTGGGCTGAGAAGCAGAAGGAAAAGCAAGGCAACCAATGTTCCCCGGAGAGACCAAAAAAAGAAAATGGTTGCATGTTCCAATATCATCCCTATGTATCTGAGGTTTCATGTCTCCTTTTATTCTTTTATTGAAGACGCATCATTGAAGCTCACTTAAAAACTCCCTGTAAGTAGAAATCTCTCACCAGGATGGCGAATTTAGCCCATGAAATCACACAGGTGTGGGCTGTTTATGGAAGCATGAAACATTCCTTGCAGAAGACATTATTTCATATTCATGACGGAGACTTCATCAGACGCCCTCTGGAAATTAGCACAGGAGCTGCGCTCCTCTGCCTCTCTGGTCTGTAGGGCTCACCTTGCACCTCTCGACCTGGGCAAGGTGCAACTCATACCCTACCTCCAACACACAGGTGTCCTCAGTGGCACCCATCCCCACCCACGCCTTTCTCACCAGACTTCCTCTGTCCTCGATCACTTCACACACCTCATGTTCTTAGATGCAAATACACTGTCTATTATTACAATGTGAAGCAAAGGAAGCTCTGGATATTTTTCACATGCAGAGATTCCTTTTCATGAGATTTCTCCAGAGGGGGAAGCTGGAACATAATCTGGGTACTTAGCATTACTGTTTTATGAAAAACTACAAGCTTCTAACCACAGCTCCTTTGCTCCCAGGGGGCTCAGTCTCAATGCCAAATTAGTAAACAAGCCAAATCAGGGCCCCTCAAGGAAGTGTCCTTTCCCTGAGACAAGGTTCACACCAATAAGCAAAGTGTGATGTGATGTCTCTCCTAGAACTTGCAACTTCAGCTACCTATCATGGCAAGTCACGGGATTCACAGGGGAAAGACCTTGTTCCCAAGCTATGTGAAACTCTCTGTCCATGAACCTGGGCTTAGTAGAAAGGGGCGAATGAACATCTATAGAAGACATTGTTTTCTTGGTTATGACCCTATTTAAGGCAAGAGAGAGGGGGAGCATTATCTACTAAAGCACAATAGGACTATGTACAAACCACTTTCTCTAAGTCATTTCTTTGCCTTTAAAATGAAGAGATAGCAAGGAAAATACGTTCTTTCCTCCATGGAGTACTGCTTCTTAAGGCCTTGAGTGCAGAACCCTTCCCTCTAGGCAAATATCCCAACATCTGAAAGGGTGGTCATCTAATGATTTTTGAAAGCACTTCTGCACCAGGACCCATTGGGGTGCCTCTCAGACAGCTTAAACCCCAGGGTCTGAAACGTCATGAGAGCAGGCAATTCAGCATGGCTGCAAATCCCCTGTGAAGAGGTTCTGAGGAGCCACCAGGACCCGAAGCTACTTTCTCATTTGTATTTAGTTTTGTTTCTCTTCTCTGGTTCTTCCTTGTCTCCTGTCCTCCCTCAGCCACAGGTACCCTCTGTCTTCTCCTGCTCCCTGGCTCCTGGTGGCTGTCACAGCCCCAAGCTCTCAATTCCTTTGTCCAAACAGTGCCCACCAGTTACTGACTCAGTCTTCCCGTTACCCAAACTCAAACTCTGAAAAGAGGAATCTGATTGTGTTTGTGCCTGGCTGCCAGTTCCAGGCTGCTCTCAGCAGGCAGCAGTCACCACTGGACACCCAGCAGAGCTGTGCTCATTCATCAAGGGTTACTTACATAAAGCTAGCTTCTCAGAGACAGGATAGGGGCAGAGCAGGATTTCAAAGCTGTGTCAGCCATCTATTGCTGTATTTCCCCCAGAACTTGGTGACTTCACGTAATAATAAATATTTATTATCTCACAGTCTCCGTGGCTCAGGAATTTGGTAGCAGCTCAGCTGGGTGGTTCTAGCTCAAAACGTGTCAGGTGGTTTCAGTTGAGATGCAGCAGGAACTATAGATGTTTGAAGACTTGACTGGAACTGGAGGATTCACATCCATGGGGCTCACTCACACGCGGGCTTTTCCCAGGAGGCCTCAGTTCCTCCCTGTAGGGGCCTCTTCACGAGCTTTTGGAGTATCTTTATGGCAAGGCAGCTGGCTTTCCCCTGAGCGAGGAAGCAAGGCAGACTGTGCAGAACCCACAATGTTTTTTTCTGTCCTAACCTTCGTAGTAGCACACTATCATTTCTGTAACATCCTGTTGGTTGCACAGGTCAGCCCTGTTTGTGGTGGGAGGGGACTATGCAATGGCATGAATACCAGGTGGCCACCTTGGCTGCTGGACTACCGCAAGAGCCAGCATTAGTACAAGTTCCTAGGGACAAAGATAACACATTTTCACTGTGTGACCCATGCCAGGGTTTTTCCTTTGGGTAATCAGGAAGCTATGTCTTGACTGATGGTTGCCAGAGGGGCGGGAGTTTGGGGGGCTAGGTGAAAAAGGTGGAGGGATTGAGAAGTGCAGATTGGTAGTTACAAAATAGTCACAGGGATATAAAGTACGGCATAGGAAATAGAGTCGATAATATTGTAATAACTGTATGGTGCCAGCTGGGTATGGGAAATATCAGGGGAAACACTTCGTAAAGTATATGATTGTCTAACCACTACGCTGAACACCTGAAGCTAATACAAAATGATAGTGAATGTAAACTGTAACTGAAAAATTTAAAAATATTTTTTTCAGTTTAAAAAGAAGCTCTCTTTTAGATGCAACCTGAATTTCTGTTTTAAACTCAGCATTTGAAACCAGCTTTTCGTGCCACAGAGGGGTGACGGTGTACGGCTGGCTAACTACCTATTCGTGATTTGTAGGACACCGTTCACTCAAGAGAGCTGCTCTAATTTCCCTGGAAGTGTGTTGCCGGACCCCTGCGGTGAACCAGGCCTGGCTCAGCGTGCAGCTCTGAGGAGTGGTTGCCCATATCTATTAATTGATGACAACCATTGATAGGCTGTTTATTGGAGGCAACACTTGAAAAAAGAAGGCAGGTGAGGAGCAAAGAAGCTCATGGCTTCTATGTGGGAAATCTGAACGCTCAATAGCTTTGACATCTACACGTTGGCCACTTTTTCAGAAGCCGGAGTTGGCAGGGAATCAAGGAGCTAAGTAGAAAATAATAAAAGAGAATTGTATGTGCTCGGTGCCAAAAAGGGATGATTCGAGGGGAAAAAAGGTTAAATTCTGAAGTCTGGGCTGGCAAAATAATGTGTGCTTTACACCCCTTATGGATGCAGAGAAATGTCTTGCGGCGAGACCAGAAGTCGGGAGACCTGGCCCCTGTCCTCAAGTCAGGTGCACTGTGTTTGGATTCTCCAGTGTCGGGTAGACCGCCACAGAGAGCTGCATTTGGAATTTTGATTTAATTGTACAAAGAGTCTTTACAAAGAACTTTGCCCCTTGATAGCAACGCAAAATTGGATAAGAATTACCATCGTGCTGAGCATCTATTTTCTCATCTGTTAAGAAATAATAGTAACCACATTGCCTACTTCTTGATGCTGTTTCAAGTATCAAGTACAGGAAAGCAGTTATAGATTTTAAAAAATTCACAAATGCTCCTTGCTGGCCCAGTAAGGATTGGGGCCCTTGCAATGCTTGTACTTTAAAATCAGCGCTTCTACTTCAGGCATGTGGGTAGGGTTAGGATGAAGGGGTGTTCCAAGGGCCAGACACAGAAATCGGTAGAGTTATTGAGTGATAACAGCACTAGTAATAATCACTCTCATTTGGGGCTCTATGGACATATGAGGACCAAAGGTGGAATGAGTCTCTCTTTGGATCCAAGTGTGTGAGAAATAAAGCTCCGAATCTGTGGGCATGTGCTTCTCCTCTGTGGCACAGGGACTTGCAGGGCACTGCTCTGCAGGGAGCAGAACGAAGAGTGCAGGTGCAGGTGGTAGTAGAAAGAAGTAAGGGGGAGAGACAAGGAGAGGGTCCTGGTGCTGTTCCAGTATCTCTGTGTCCAGCTGCATTCCTGCCCTTGGCTTCCTCAAGTCTGTTGGAACTTATGTTGGGTGCAGGTCTGATTTCTGTCATTCAGAATCCAAATAGCTCAAGATAATGTTGTTCCTGTAAATGAATGATTTGTTTTGATTTATGATCCCATTAGATTTGATGTTGGTGTTCTTACAGAAGCTATTGTATTATTAAGAGACGTAAGAGGAGAATGATTAAGAGTGTGAACCCGGGATCCAGACCATGGCCCTCAAGTCTCTGGACAAAATTCCTAACCTGTCTGTGACTCCATCTAGTAAGTGCTGCTGCTGCTGCTGCTGCTGCTGCTGCTGCTGATGATGATGATGATGATGATAGTACCTACCTTAGAGGATGACTGTGAGAATTCAATGAATTATTATATGATGAAAGTCACTTATCATAGCTTCATCTTATGGAAAAATACATTACCATGTCCCCAGAGCTGGCTTCAATTTGGACTTTAAAAAAACCTATTTATCATTATACCCATACAGAGGGAAATATGTCTTTTGAGTGCTGAAAAAAGTCATTGTTCTCTGTGGTAATGGGATAACCTCAAGATAATCAAATGTTCATGTTGAAATAGGCTACTGTTGCCATGTGCAAGATAGCTGAGACACCAAGGTTGAGATGGGGAGTCCCAAGTGAAAATGTACATCCATGCTCAAAAATCCTGGAAATGGGGATTGATAATTGAGATTCTGGCTGAAGCATGAGAACAAAGATGCCCTAATTAAATTCTGCATAGGAGCTAATTAACCCATTTATGTGTTTTCTTCTTCTGTGCAATAGGGGGAGCGCATTATCAACATTCACATATTTGCAGCCTATTCGTATATTGTGTTTGATTTTTCACCCTTGAGTTGTATGGGAGGAGTGAGATGCCCTTCACAGGCGCTCCAGGCCATAATTCATCTGTCCAAGGCTTCCGCTTAGTTTTGACACTGGCTCTGGGAAGCTTGCACATGCTTTGCTCTTCAGGCAGATCGTGGAAGTCATCCCAGAGGGCTACTGCCACTAATCAGATCTGTTTCTTGACACGGGTCCTTCAGACCACCCCTGAGCTCGTCTTTGCCGTCACCTTGAGGAAAGGGCGTTGGTTCGGATGTCCAGTGTGGGCAACCCTCCTGACCATTCGGCATTCAGGGAGGCTCTTCTTGCCCCCATGGCAAATGATCAGCAGGCAGGGTGAGTATCACAGGACAAAGAGTCCCCATGCCCATTCCAGGCATGTGGCAAAGGTATTTGCTTCCTTGGGAAGAAAGTGATTTACCTGTGGGAGAACACTCTTTCAGCAAAGTTTGTGTAGGAACAGCTTTGGTCTCTGCAATTGTGTGTGATATGTGTGTGTGTGTGTGTGTGTGTGTGTGTGTGAGTGTGTGTAAAGCAGTGAGAGTGAAAAGTAAAGACACTGTGAATACCACAAAAGGGCACTTCTTTACGTGAATGCTCGAGAACATAGGATGCTGAATGGCTTCAGACCACATAAATGAATGTGTGCCTGATTCAACACAGCCTAGCCTACTTGTTTCTTCTTCAGAATTAGTGAGCTTGCATTATCATTGGCTTTGTTATGTCAACCTTCACAGGGAAGACATAGTGTTAGAGGGAAATGGGTGGGAGAAAAGAAGAAAAGAAAATACATAAAAGATCAGTGGGAGGGGTAGGAGGAAGGGAACAAAGCAAATGCATTTGCTTCAAGTTTTGAGTTGTAAGGGTTTATGAGGACTCAGTCCTTTAGTGTAACTAGTTACAATTGCATAGTTATATACGCTTTGCCATTGGCCCCATTATTGCAATATTAACTTTGTGGTTATTCAGCCTAATGTTCAAATTCAGGAAAGAAACAGTTTTCCTGAAGGTTCTTGATCCTTAGTGATTTAGTTCAGTTGATTTTGACGTAGGCTAGAAATGTAACAAGTGCTCTTAACTGTAGGTGAATACAAGTTTATGTTATTACCAATTATTTGCTTATTTTAAAATTCACCACAATACATACTAAAACACAACAGGAGTTTTATAATCAAAGAAATTAATGTCTTTGGTCAGTCAGAAAGATACTTCTTAATTAAAGATCA
The DNA here is from genome assembly GCF_019186645.2 of Phyllostomus hastatus. Taxonomy (NCBI): domain Eukaryota; kingdom Metazoa; phylum Chordata; class Mammalia; order Chiroptera; family Phyllostomidae; genus Phyllostomus; species Phyllostomus hastatus. The sequence continues at coordinate 63,689,667 of NW_025333857.1, read as the reverse complement.
TTCACATATCAAACAGTCATAAATTAAGACTCCACTACACAGTTCACAGCAGGCTAAGTTAAAAGCAGTTGTGGGTTTTTTTTTTAACATATTCAAACATTTTCTCAATCTAGAGCATTACCTACACTGGGTTGGGAAGGAAGGATTAATTGGTAACTGTGAGGTCTGGGCCCCACCCCCAATTGCAGAGCAATGTGTGTGGCCTTGGGCACGTCACTTAGCCCCTCTGAGCGCTTGCTTCCTTTCCGCCTGTAGAGTGAGCGTTACAGCATCTTCTTCACCTGCCTCCTACTGCTGCTGTACAGAAGAAATGAGGTTCCAGCTGTGGAAGTTCTTTGACAAGTTAAGCCTCTGAATGAAATGCAAGTTTTTATGGATTCTGCACACACATGCACTATTCATAATCATGAATAAATAATGTACTACATGTTGAATATGCTGCAAGTGTTTTGTGCTTTGAATGCGTGTGCCTGGAGATACCAGCCCGTGAGAGCACATAATAGGTGTCCTCTGTGGGTTGTAACCTAGGTGACACTCTGCACATTGAGCTGCACCTGTGCTCTGACAGAGACAGCGGTGCGGAGAGAAGAACTTGCAGATCCACATGACTGAGGCAGAGAGAACAGAGCCATACAATAGCAGCACCCAGCCTGCCCCTCAGGGCCAAGCTGAAATACCACCGTACCCATATAGCTTTCCAGGACTCCTCTTTCCTCTGAAAAAGAATATTAATTTCTCCTGAACCTATGCACTTGTTTCACTTTATTGCTGCAGCCCTGAACTTTAAGCACCCAAGTCACCTGCCCCCCAGGATTCAACTGGCACCAAATGAATAGCATCCCTAGCCCTCTCTGAGTTTTTAGCCTCCATTCCAAAACTTTCCCCTGACCCTGACTTGGTCCTCAGAATAGATTCCACCCTGTTTGTATTCTCCTGCTTTCCAACGTCAAGTCAATAAACATTAGCAAGCACCTGCTATTTCCTAGAACTCTGCTAAGTAATGGGGTACCGCAATGGGCAACACGTCATGTCCCTTGTCCTCACGGAGGTTATAATCTAATAGGGTGAGACACAGTTAAGCAATCCCAATCTTCAGGCTGAGGAACCTTTGGAGAACTTTTCAGGGAAGATGATGTTCACTCTGACATCTGCAGGATGAGAAGGGGTTAATCCCATGAAAATAATCAGGTAATCAGTTCAGAAAGAAAGAAAAGGCAGAATATTCCAAGTATCACATCTGGGAGTTACAAAAGAACCTACTACATGTCAGAAATTGAAAGACCTTTATTCTGGACCAAGTTAAGCAGTAAGCAAAAGATAACTTCTTTACCGATTTCTCCATTTTCAGCTTCACCTTGTTTGGCACCTTCTCACTTGATGTGAAGTTCTGCCATTTTTGTTGAGATTGAAACTTCAGCTCCAACTCCCTCCTCCACGACCTATCAATCATCTCCCCAGTTTCATCTTATAGTTGGATCATTTCTTCCCTTTGATCCCAAAAAGGACTTGCTATGGACTAAACACGTGTGTCCTCCCAAACTGGGAGCAACGGACCTTTGTTGTCTGAGTCCCCCATTCTATGCTGGTGTGTGTCAGCTGCCCTAAGACAGGATTTTCCTGGCCTTGGAAATGGAGACTGGTTTCTCTGAAGTCTTCTCTTCCATGTAATTTGTATTATAACTTTCTGATTTGTATTTCCTCCCAAGTACTTAGCACAGTGCCTAGCAATATATTTTCTATAATAAATTTCTGTTGTGTCACGTTTTGGTTTAAAAACCTTCAGCGACTCTGCATTAATCTTCAGACAAAACTCTCCCTGTAACACAGCTCACGTGCCCCAGCCCCCATGAGCCTGCCAGCCTCGCCTCTTCCCCTTTCCTCTCTCCTCCATTACACCGACCACTCAGTTTCTCGATTCCTCCTTGCTCTCCTTGCCTTTGAGGTCTCGCACAGGTTCCTGCAGGCTCGCCCCGCCCACCCCTGCCCCACCCCCTCACGCTTCCTCATTGTTAAAGTCTCCGTTTCGGTACCACTTCTGTAGAGAGGCTTTCCCTGATGTCGCTTCTCACTTCTGTTCGAACATGGCACTTACTATGCTTTACTGACATTGCTTGTTGAAATGTCTCTCTGTCCTGCTATCTCAGCCTTGGCATTGCTGATATTTTGGACTGGGTAAGTCTCTTGTGGGGGGCTATGCTGTGCATGGTAGCGATGCTTAGCAGCATGTCTGGCCTGTATACATTACATGCCACTATCACTTCCCTAGTTATGACAACCAAGCGTATCTCCAGGCATTGCCAAATGTCCCCTGGGAAACAAAAGTACCCTCATTTGAGAACCACTGCACCAGACTCTTCAGGAAGTAGAGAGTGAGCCTTATTCACTACTCTGCCCCCGAGCTGGAATGGAGTAGAAGGTGGTTAATCACACGTTGCATGAATGAAGTTCCTTCTGTAAACTCCTACTGAATGAATGGATGTTGGGAAGAAAGCTGTCAGAAGCATTGGTTGTTCGGAGCCCTGTGGTTCTCTTACTGAATAAGGGGAGCCACACAAGCTTGGTGGTCTTCTCACTCTGGGACGGGTCCCCTCGCTGCCTGTAACATCTGTCCTGTTGGCAGCAGATTATCTAGTGCTTCATTCCCTTCACCCCCCACACCACTTTGGGCTGCCCTGTCCACCCATTTCCCACCTACAGAACAGAAAAAAGGTGCAGGCTCCCTGTGCTTCCTGCATCAAAGATGTTTAAGCCTTTTATATGAATCCTGATTAATTAACAAGGGCGCAGAACTTACAAGCATTTCAAGTTGCTTTTATCTCTGGAAGAAAAGACGACTTTTGGCGGATCCTTTCTGTTCACTGTCTAGTTCAGCATTTCAAAGGGCATGCTTTGATGGGCTGAGCGGGTTACCATTTCTTGTGTGTAAAGGGCAATGACTAGTAATTAAGGGACAGACCCCCTTATGTCAACTGAAGGGAAAAAAATCAAATTCAATCTCAGCTTCAGTCAGAAACAACTTGTGCTGAAGCTGGAGGGCTGTGCCTAGAGTTAGAGGGCGGAAGCGAGGAGGAAACAGGGCATGTGATGTGGCTGCATCCCTTTGGCTTCCAGTAAAAAGAAACTTAACATTTGTTGAGCACCTACTGGGTGCTATATCAGCTCTCCCACAATCTCTATGAAGAGTTTAATATTATTTTATTTTACCGATTAAAGAATCTAAGTTTCAGAGATGTCCAAAATGTAACAAGTTGTCCAGCTGCCTTTAGAATATGGTGGGTCTGGCTATATTCTTTCCTCCAAACTTATATTCCCCGGCACCATTGTATGTCCCTTGCTTAGCTATGCTTACTAGAATGGGACAAAAGGAGGGTTTATTTTATCTTTGTGTGCAAGTAGTTCATTCATCCCATAGGCAGTTAGTCAAAGTCTCATCCACTCAGGGCTCCTATAGCTCGTGGTACTCATGCCCCCACCATAGGCCTCATCACAATGTTTTGTTAATTATGCCTGGTTGTGTCCGTCTTCCCATTTGAAGTATAAATGCTTAGCAAGCATGGACCTTGGCTTCCTTATTGAATTCTGTATCCTCAGGGTTTCACATAGGGACTGGCCCAGAGCAGTTTTCAAGAAATAGTGGTTGAATTGAATATTTACTGAGGCTCTACTATGATGAGATTGCTAGTTGCTTCCAACACCTACATATCCCTTTTTCCTTAATAACAGAATTCTCATTCATAACTGGAAGGCCATACCTCCAACTGAGCGACTAAAAAAAGACATCTGCAGCTGCTTCGCAGTTAGGAGTGACTGTGAGACTGAGCCTGGAACACGAGACAGAAGCAGAAGTGCTGTATTGCACTTCCACAGCCTTTTCTTACTCCAACCTACTACTTAGACTGTGCATGTGATGGCTGGAACTCATGCACCCACTTTAGACTGTGCAATTCAGAGCTACACCTAGGGATTTTGAAGCAGAAATATGGCAGCAATCTGGGTTCCTGATACCACAGAAACACTAACACATTTCTGCACTGTTTCCAGACTTGTTTTATGTGAGAGATAAATAGATTTCTATCTTATGAAATGTACTGCTTTTGTTTTTCTGCTAATTGCCACTGACCCTAATCCCTAATGATAGAACTACTCAGTGTGGAACACTGTTCTAGGGGATTGTATAGCATGCTAACATAGCTATTGCATGCCTGTGTGGAGCTCACAGCCTGTAGAAGAGCTTTGATGCATCTACATCTGATGATTATTTGACACACGACACTCCAGTCTTGTTAATGTCCTTTTAAGAGAGGAAAAGATAAAATGCTCAGTGGGCTATGAATCGGGACATACAACAGTGGGCAGGACCATCAAAATGTTCATGGAGGAGACTTCCTTAAATTTAGCCTTGAATATTAAGGAGAATTGGAATCAACAGAGAATGGGATGAGGTTGAACACCCAAGGAACAAAAATATAGGATGTGTTTGGGGGAAGGCCAGAGATGCTGTTATGTAAAGTGCATTCAGAATGTGTATCCTGTAATGTTAATGAGCATGGGCTCCAGAGTTAGATGTCGTCGGTCTGAATTCCAACTTGACTCTTTACTAGCTATGTGACCTTGGCTGAACCTCTGACTCTTATGGGCTCCATGATTTTCCCATCTATAAAATGAGAATAGCAACTTCTGCCTTCTCAGGTTGTTGTCAGAATTAAGTTTATATGTCTAGTTTATATGGTCAGAATGTAGCTGTTGGAAATATGCACTCCCTAAATGGATGCTATGACTGTCATTTCAAGAAACTACAAGAGCCCTGGCTGATGTAGCTCAGTGGACTGAGGCAAGGGTCATGGGTTTGATTCCTAGTTGGGGCACATGCCTGGGTTGCGGGCCAGGTTCCTCAGTGAGGGGTGTGCAAGAGGCAACCATACATTGATGTTTCTCTCTCTCTCTTTCTCCCTTCCTTCCTGTCTATCTAAAACAAATAAATAAAATCTTTAAAAAAAAAAGAATCTACAAGAGATCATTGCAGCCACAAACTCCAAGTTAAAAACATTAGACCATGATTATAAAGGCACCCAAAAGCTGCTAGAGGTGTCTAAGCAAAGTTGCGGGTGACATGATGAGAGCTATTTTGGGGGAAGTCTTAGTGTGTCACCATCTTATTATGCTTTGTCTCACCCCCTCACCACATCAGCCTGCTGACCTGCGTGCCCCCTCTTCCTAGGACACACCGGCACGCGGCAGTTCCCCGGGGCTCTCCTGCATCGGAGCTCCCTGCCTGATTGCTGATGTGTGCAAATACCTGGCTGCTTTCTAGAGACCCAGAAAGGAAGCCCTCTGGCTCACAGCTCCTGGGCCCATTGCTCCCCTGGGACTTGCTAAAGCATGTGATTCCTGTCTCACTCTTCTACTTCCTCTGCCCCAAATTCGCCTGCCCTTGCCCCCTGGGGAGTGGTGTTACCAGTGCTGACACTCTGACTCTCAGTCCTGAAATATAGGCCAGTGATTACATCATAGCTGGGTCATTTGAAGCATGTTTTCCTCCTTGGTGACAGTCGGAACCATGCCGCCTTTGCGAGTGCCTGCAGAGACAGGTGAACATACTGCATGCTACAGACGGACTACCATTCTGATTCCCCAGAATTTATGGGTTGAAGTCCTAACCTCTGATGTGGTGATATTTGGAGACAGAGCCTTTAGGAGGTAATTAGGCTAAATGAAGTCATGAGTATGGGGCTCTAATCTGATAGAATTGGTGGCCTTGTAAGAAGAGAAAGAGATCTCCTTTTCTCTCTCTCTCTCTCTTGCTCCCCCTCTCCCATGCCTGCACACACACACCAAGAAAAGGCCATGTGAGGCTATAGACAGAGAAGGCCGCCATCTGCAAGACAATGAGAGAGAGAGCTCATTTCAGACACTGGTCTGGTAGGCACTTTGATCTCGAACTTCCAATCACTAGAACTGTGAGAAAGTCAGTTTCTGTTGTTTGAGCCACTCGGCCTGTGGTATGCAGTCGTGGCAGTGCAAGCAGACTACAACAGTGGGTGTGGTACCGACTGTTGGGAGCCACTGCAGACCACTGCACATAGCATCCCTCTGCTGATAGCCCAGCGGTACCCTCTTAGCCTTCTATGCCAGCTGATAAAAGATGAGCTGCATTTCCTTCTCAGATTCCTGGTGACCAAGCTCAGAATCCAATGATATTGACCATTTAGCAGCCAGAAAGAGAGTAGTTTCCAAATGTGCCCCCCCGACTTCTAACTTACATTTTAACATTTTAAGCATCTTTCATTTAAGACGTCAGCACCTGAATGACCAGTCAGACACAAGTAACAGCTACAAAAAATATTAGAATATGGGCTATGTGAAGCCAGAGGCCCGCATTGTTCCAGGTAAAAATAGAATGGGAGAAGTTAATTTTTTCTTAAAAACCTACATGAACATTGCTGTTTCACCCAATTTTTATTCCTTTGCGAGACAACATGGAGATGAATATTCATGGCAAGAAACGTGAGGTTTTGTCCTTGAGAGTATAATTATTGTTGCTACTTCAAATTTCATTAGCACTTTATATTTGTGAAGCCCGTTTTGGAGAGTAATTTTGTTCCGTTTCTTCCTTGCCTTTGTGCTCCATGCCACACCCCTCCCTAAGCTCCCTGTCCTGTTCCAAGAGCTAAATCAGACACCCATTTTTACCGAAATGGAAAATCAGGACCGAAGAGAGGAACCGACTTTGGCACAGAAACAAGCAGTGGTGGTGATGGAAGTGATTACTCCGAAAACTTGCTCTGGCGCTGTCAGGGCATCGTGTGTGGATGGTCGGGGGGCACCTTTCTGGTGCAGGGGGTTCACGTGGTGTCTGTTGCTCCACTTCCACACCCCAGCAAGGAGCCAAAGTGGAATCATTGATACCTGGTATCTGTGAGTCGATTTTCTCTACCTGTGTGACTGGTGATCTTAAACGACTTTTAGGACTTTAACTGTCAGGAACTAAGACTTTTCTGACTGATTGAAGAGATATGAAAGGAAACTACTCTTTATTCAACAGCTGCTATATGCCAGGCACTGGGCAGTAGTACGTGCGATTGTTCTCTCTACCGGATACCTGGTATTGCATAACAAATGACCCCAGCATTCAGTGGCTTGAAACAATAATTATTTATTATTATAGCTACATGTCAGTGGGTGGGTGGCGACCAACTCTCTGGGCTAAGCTCATCAGTGGCTCTGGGAGTGGGCTGGGATTCAGCTCTGAGCTCAGCTTGGCTGTAGCACCATAGCTGGGAGACCTCTGGCCACGTTTCTCATCCTCCTGCTGAAACCAGTTGGCCAGCCCCTGCATGTGCTGCTCCTAGGGTGTGCACAAGCATATGGTAGAAAGTGGGAAAACATGAGGCTCAAAACTGGCCTAAGATCCTTTCTGCCTCATTCTGTGAGTCAAAAGAAGTCACATGGCCAAGTCCTGCCTCAAGGGGTGGAGAAATAGGTTCTGCCTCTTTAGCAAGAGGAACTGCAAAGACACCTGGCAAAGGCCGCAGACACTGGGAGAGGTGAGGAAAGGGGGCCCTGCACTCCTTCCTCATGTGACTCGGGGAGTACCTTGCTGAGACTAGGCTGAAGTCCGAACTAAGTGATTTGGACTCTAAAGACCTTTCCCTTCCTTTACATCTGTCTCCTCCAGTTTGGCCTTAAAGGTCCACACGTAAATTTGCATCCTTACTTTCTCAGCACGAGCTTGTTTCAGTAGGAACATTCCAGAAAGCTACCCCTACGCAAGGACTTTTCTTGTTACGGCATCGAATAATGAGGATTATGATAAAGAAAATGATAGTGGCAATAATGACAATAGCTTTCATTGACTATATGTCTAATCTTGAGTTTAAAAGGGAATGTGAAGTAGTGGCCGTAACCAGGAACTCTACAGTAAGACTGCCTGAGGTCAAGTCCTGGACTCATCACTTACTGGCTGTGTGACTCTGGATAAGGGATTTCCTGTCTGAGCTTTAGTTTCCCCATGTGTCAAATGACAATAGTTAGAGTTCCTAGCTCTTAGAATTGTTGAAAGGGGTAATTGAGATAACTCCTTCACAGCCTTTAGCATACCGCCTGGTAGATTTTAGGGGCTCAATAAATGTTACTGTTATTACCTTTGTTGTTGCTGCCCTATGTTAAATAGTGTCCTACATGATGTACATGCGTTACCACATTTACATTGCATAGTGATTAGAAAATAGCTTTCTGTTGGGTTTTGCCTACCTGACCTTAAAGTTTATTTTCTTATGACTGCTGGTCCCATTAGGGTCTTTTAGCATATCAAAGTGCCATTTATGGAAGGTAGTATAAAATCTAACTTCTTCTCTCAAGCCAAAAGGTACCAGTTTTGGAAATAGCCATGCATTTCTTTTGGGGTGTCATCCCTTGAACCCCACAAATGTTACCTTTTCTCTCTCACAGTCCATCTGTAGTAGCCACCTGCTCTTTCAAAAACAGAAACACAAACAACAACAGCAGCAAAAACTTCAGGTGATACTAAAGCACGTGCTGAATGAATTTCACTCCCCAGTGGCTGGCATCCAAGGCAAGGGAAGGTGGATGTAACTCTTGGCTCTGTGGATGCCTTCTGTGATATGAGAATTTCAGCTCCATGGTCCTCATTCCTGGAGCTCCCTCTGTTGTGAAATGGGAGTCATGAGCCACAGGGTACCTTTGGAGTGAGTAGGTGGGGTAGGCAGGAAAATGTGACAGAAATGCTTAATCATCATGAAAAAACTCCTAGGAAAGGACATTGAGATTAGACTGTCAGCCCTGGGTGTCGTGGATCCCGGTTTTGATTTACAGACGATAACACCATTGAAGCTCAGTGTGCTGACAGCTTCTTCACAACAGTGGAAAAGGACAGAGGTGTCACTTGGCAATCAGAAAATGACCAACCAGTGCCAGTCTCTGCAGATTTCAATTTTACCCCTTGGGTCAGCTTCTTCTACTCATTTTCTTCAAATGGATGCAAATTCCTCCCATCTGTCTGGGGATTTGCTCTTAACCTGAGGTAATGGGAATCAGCAGTGAAAGAAGGATCTTTTGCTCTTTTCTATTCCTTATCACTTCTCTGATTATTTTGGTGCCCTCGCATGCAATTCGAGGATAATCAGAGTTTGAACGTTGACTACATTAGGAATCCCTGATTCTCAAGCTTTCCCAAGTCACTGAGGAGCCTTGGAAACCAAGCCTGCCTGGTCTGTTCAACACTGAATACAATGCCTGAAACAAAACAAGTATTCAATAAATTCTTGTTGAACTAATGAGTCCATTCGTCTTCCTGGTTCTTGAATCTCTCTCTGGAGCTCTTTCATCACTCATTTATTCATTTATTTATATGTTCAATAAATACTATGTACTAGGACTTGGCTTGGGATTTTTGCATGAGTGACAAAAGATGAATCAGACCCTCGCTTCAAGAAACTCATATATAGGAGAGGAGATGAGACTTGTATCAGTCCGTTATTACTGCAGTAATGCTGTGTGAGAAAAACCACTCGAAGACTCAGGGGCTTTAAGTGGCCTTCATTTATTCTCACTGAATAAACATCTGAAGGTTGACTTGGGGACCTTGCTGATTTAGGCTGGAGTGGTGAGGCTTGTCTCCACACTGTGGGTTAGGTCCAGCTCTGCTCTCCTATCTGGCATCCTACTTGGACCAGTGACCTAGACAGGGCATCTTCCCCTCATGGCAATGCAGAAGCACAAAGAGGCAGCCCCACTACAAAGGCCTTGGCTCCCACCATGTTTGCCAATATCTCACTAGCCAAGTTCAACACCAGCAGGTTGTGGAGTAGCCTCTCTATTCACAGTGAGAGAAGGTAGAAAATGAATAAATGAATATTTGCTGGGCAATAATCTAAAGCATCACAGTCTTACATGCAAATGTCATATGTAATAAAATATTAAATGTTATAAATAAGCTACATAAGAAATAAAGACATGTAAAGGGGGAAAACTACTACATGTAAAGGATATGATGAGAATCAGAAATGGTCTTGAAGGATGGATCCTAAATGTGCATATAGAGCGCTAGTCAGAGAAAAATAATGTAGACAGAGGTAACAGGGGATTTGGAGTATGTACCAAAAATGGTAAGGACATTTATATCGATGAGAGCATAGGTTATATGAAAAAAATGTGAGAGAGTATATCAGAAGGTTGTTTGGGAACTTAAATATCTTGCTAATGGGTTACATAAGACCTAGCACAACAAAAATTAATTAGAGAATAACAGGTGAGAATTAAAGCTAACAGCCACAAAAAAGTACATAGTGTCTTGGCAAGGTAGGTGTTAGACAATATATTAGTTCCTAAGCATCTCCATAGATGTCAGGGAGAATGAACTATCAGTAGGCCAAGGTGATAAATACTAGACATTACACATTTTCAAGTATTATTTTTTCCCAGTGAATCTTAGTGGGCATCTCAACCCTCAGGCTTAATGGCGCGACTGCAGCATGCCTCTCTCTGCTGCAGCTTCCTCCTGCTTTCCCATCCTGTCACCTGGAGCAGAAACCCCTCCCGCCTTCCGAGGGGAGATGCCTCACCAGCTGTTGGCTGGCTGCTCAGAGAGAAGTGATTCTGTTGAGGATCTAGAAGACCCGATGCAGAGCAGGAGGGAGTGCTATTTCTGTCTGTGTGGTCTTGCTCATGCCCCAACCCATCTTCAATTTAAAATGTGACTTAACGCAACACACAACAGAACACAACACACGATGTCAATAGGCCATTGTTTTTAAGTTACAAAATATACTCTGTAATGAATGACTGCATGCATTTGTTCATTTATTCAAATACTTATTGAGCACCTCCAGGGTATCAGAGACTTTACGAAATGCTGGGCACATAGCATTGAACAAGAGAAGTAAAATTTCTTTCCCCATAAAGCTTGCACTTCAGTGATGGAAACAATCCATCAATCAATCTGTGAATCCACTGTAGTGGAGAAAATGTCGACATGGTAAATACGTGAGTTCTTTGGAGACGGGAATCATGGAAGTCCTCTTTCTGAAAAGGTGTCTGCTCTGAGACTTGAACAACAATGAGGGAAAAGTGAGCACGCCCTCTATGCCAGCCATTCAACCTGGGGTGCATGACTCAACACCCTCCTTGCCTCAGTTTCCTAATTAGAAAGAAGATGATCCAATACCACCTTCTTCTTAGTCTTCATAGGGAGATTAAACACGTTATTATTTGCAAAGTGCTTAGAGCAGTTCCTGGCACATCAAACAGCTTCCACCTAAAGGTGGAGACACATGAGCAGATGCTCTCACTGCTCCGGGTGCAAGGTGTGAAGAGCAAAGAAAGTGGGGTGCCTAACCCAGCCTGAAGCACCAAAGATGTTTTCGTAGGGGGAGTGATGTTAAATCAAAGCAGAGAGAAGGGAAAAGAACATTTATTGAGTACATAGTTTTTGGTGCTAGGCAATTTCTCTTATTATTTGTAGAATTTACTTTTCACAACAACTTTGTGAGCTAGGTATGCTTATGCCGAGATGAAGGACCATATCAGTGTTTATATACTTAATCCATGATGTTATGGCAGAGTAGACATTCTAAACCAAGATACCTTATACTAAACTAATAGCAACTTTTATTTCAACCACTGTTGCTTTTGACCAAGAAGGTTTAGGGTACTATAATAGCTAACATTTATTGATTATTAATATAAGCTCATGCTTTTAAATTAGTAGTTCATTTAATCCTCATCCAACTCCACAACGTAAGTACTTCTGTTGTTGTCAGATTGAAAAAAACATTCAGAGAGGTTAAGTAATTTTTTCAAGGTCACACAGCAAGTATTAGAGTCAGGATTTGAATTTAGACAATCTGATAGTAGAACCCATGCATTTATAGTAGGACCCATGCATTTATCCATGGTATATGCTGTCTCTTACTTTAGGGTGAAAGAAGCTTGGGTTAGGAGTTTTAGGACTTGATTCAGGACCCAATACTTCAAACTTGTCATCTTCCCAAGTTGAGTAAGTCACATCTTTGAATTTTACTCTTGTCATTTGTAAATAAGGCTAGAAATTCCTGTCCTAATGGCTTGCAATGTTATGGCATCACATGTTATGTTGATGATGGCAGATGCATTCAATGTAAGTGGAAATTATTGTTAATTCTTGTTGTTGTTATTTTTATTTTAATGCCCGGGCAGGGAATTGTGGAGGTGGCCAACAGGGACAGTCATTCCCTGAAAGGGAGAAAAATATATAGATGCCTTCAGATACTTGGTGAATTTTCATGAAACTTGCCTCATATGGTTACTCCCAAATATGGAATTTGAATCAGGAGGTGGTAGATTCAACAAGAAAAATGTAAATCAGTACATTCTATTGGTCAGAGCCAACCAAAGATAGAGCCAGTTTTCAATGGAGATAATGAGCTCCCCACTCTCAGGGTGTGCAAGCTATAGGACCTCATGGCAGGGGGAGGTTGCAATGGGAAAATCTGCATGCTGGGGAGGTTTACACCTGGACAGCAGTGATAGGTGCTGCGCTAGCTGCCCGCTCTCCTCTCTGTGCTACTCAGGTCCATCCTCCACCTAAAGCCAAAGTAGCATTTTAAAAATGTATATCTGACTACGCCATCCACTTATGTAAAATTGCCCATGGCTTTCCACTTAAATTAGAATTAAATCCAAACTTCTTACCATGGCCTACATGGACCTGAATAATTTAAGCCACACTAACTTTATGAGACTCATTCGATCCTTTCTGAGTCTTCTGTCTCAACTCTCTAGCCATATTGACTTCAAGTGTTTGGCTCCTGGAATTTGCTGAGTTCTCTCTCTCAGAGTCTTTGCTCTTGCTGCTCCCTCTGCCTGGGATTGCTCCCTGACTTCTATCCCCCACCATAACAACTCCTATTCATCCTTCCACGTTTCCAAGTCATTGCCACATTTTCAGAGATGCATCACCAGGTCCTCAAACATAAATTCATACCTCTCTCAGTATTTTACTTTATAGAACACTATTCTTTTCCATCACAGATCATTTCATTTTATTCTCTTTTGATTGTGGTAAGGACAGTTAACGTGATATCTACTCTCTTACCAATTCAGTTTTGTTCATTAGGGCACAGTGTTAGACAGCAGCTCTCTAGAGCTTAATCATCTTGCAGAACTATAACACTGTCCCCGCTGAATAGCTGCTCACCATTTCTTCCTCTCATATGTTCATTTTTGATGATGTGTGCTTGTCTATCTCTTGACTAGGCTATGAGCTCCATGGGTGCAGGGCCATTTTAGTCTTGTTCATTCTTTTATCTCTGTTTCTGGAGCATAGTATTCCATTGGATTCCATGCAGGAGAGAGGAAGGGAAGAAAGGGAGGGAAGAAGGAATGGAGGAAGAAGGAAGGGATATTTTGAGTTTAAAACTTTTTATCTTTTTGTCTCTGTAGACTAGAGTTTCAGTTAAATAAAAACACACCACCACCACAACTAAAAGCTATATATATATATATATATATATCATATATATATATATATATATATATATATATATATATATATATATATATATCATATATATATAAATAATACATGGTGTCCAGGCATAGGAAGAGGGACTCCCAGTAGATTCTTCAGGAAGCCTCTCTAGAATGAGATGGAGTACAGCTGGACCTTCAGGAGACATGGGGAGACTGCAGAGCCCCAGCCTTGCTGAGTGTGCAGATTATCATACAATAGTCATCAAACATAGCTTGGTAAGTGGGTCAGGAGTGGGGGACGTCCTCTGCTTCTCTGAGATCCATCGGATCCTGGCCCTGGGAGTTATGTCTACACAAAGCTCTTTTAGATAGTGACAGAAACAGTGAGAGGAGACCATGGAGTTGGGAGTTAGGGCAGTGAGACCCCTGCTGTAATGAAAAGCGCAGGAGTCTTGACAAGCAAGCAGGCTTGGTGTTTCACCACAGTTCATCAAGCACGCGAGCACCTGTCTCTCAGTTTAATGCTTGAAGAGATGAAAAACTTGCCCAAGCCATCAAATAAATAAAGTCAGCAATTGGGAAAGCTGGGATTTGAGCCCTGGTTCTTAAGGTTGCTAAACATAGTTACTTAAAAATTAAAAACCATGTGCATACTATCGTGTGCATCAACGAACTTAAAGACACAGACTGTGAAAAGATATCTGCTCTCACATATGTTCAAGGACACACAGGTTTAAATGGCAGAGCTGAAATTCAACTCTGCAAGAGATTGTGCTTTTAACATTCATTCATTCATTCATTCATTCACTCATGCAATAATTATTGGCCTAATTCATGCCAGGCAGTAGGGAACAAGACAGACAGGATTTCTGCTCCTGTGGAAATTATAACTAGTGCTATCTTAAATCACACCCCTGCAAAAGTGATTGTGTCATCCCTGCTACAAAACTATGGAAACTCTTAACCCTTACACTGTAACCCATACAGAAGACTGTATGGTCTTCTTGGAGGCCATGGTGAAGATGTGATTCCTGGTGGACCCATGAGCTGGACTTGAACACTGGGCAATCAGAGGCTCCCTAACCTTTCCTCTGTCCTTGAGAGGTACATTCTGCCCACCATTCCCATAGCCTGAACCATTTCAAGGATGCAACTCTGAGAGAGTAATGTGTTGTTGAGACCATCTGGGCAGTATATGTGATTGAACCCTATTAAGGCCTCTATATAAACTCTTAAGATTTTGGCAGGCAGGTGCTGAGATCTACTTGTCTAAGGTTGCCCAAGATAAGCCTCACAGGTAAGTTCCCTGCTTGTTAAACCTGCCCCCTACCAAGCTGGAGCAGTCTACCTCTTTTTTTTTCTCTCTCTCTCTCCTTGCCCTCTGTGTGTGGGATCCAGTTTTAAATTTTTACCTAAAGAAGTTGAAGGACTTTATTAGATGTAAGTTGCCCAGCATATTGTATTTTCTGTGTGTTTGCAATTCTTCCCATGTAATGCAGGGATTAAGGTGGTTGTAAAAATTAAATAAGAAACTGTGTTCTGTGCCTAACTCATAGTAGGCATCCAGAAAATGTTGTAAAAATAGTCACTCTATGCTGACATTGCCTTCACCATTTCAAAATATAATAATACAAATAATGTGATGCAGAAAGAAAAATGGCACAGTACTCTATAGCCGAGAATAAAGCTTACACTTTTTTATTAGTAATATACATTCCAATGCACCAGGTTAGCAGTTCAGCTTGAATAAAATATAGAGCAGATACTGCAAGGCTTTTACTTTTTTTAAACTAAAGCAGGGTCCCAGAGAGAAAAGATTCCAGACAGGAAGAAGATCCTAAAATACAGCAGTAGTAGGACTTGGAAGAAAATAGATTCAAAGGAACACCCTTCAGTAATATTGTTAATGGTGAGAGTAAATGAGTATAGCGAAGGAGGGAGGACACAAGAATAGGTCAAATGATTAACTAGGCATGGAGGTCCAGAGATTTGGGCACAAGGAAATGAATGATGGGGGTGAATTAAAGATGAGTGCACCTGGAAAAGAAAATGCAAAAGGATGAATAAGGAGAGAGAGAGAGAGAGACTTTCAAGGAGGATTGGGAGGATTTTGACTAGATGGCGGAAGAAAGACATGAATGACTGCAGTAAATCACCGAACAAGAAGGGGTTGATTTAGAGGACTGTGAACAGGGAAAGCAGGAGGTAGCGAGAGGTATGAGCTGGAGATGAAAGACAATAAATTTGAGAATTGTTAAGGGAAAGAGTCAGGGAAGTGCTGGGTTGACACAGAAATCAGTCAAACAGATGCAAGTTCAAATGAGGAAAGACAACGGTGATTAAAATATTCTTTCATTTTTCATGAAGGAGAAGTTAGACAATGGCAAAAGTTTGCTCTAAATGAGATATAGTGGCAGGGCTCTGAAAAGGGGAATGAGGGATGGAGAGATGAAGGCAGAGAGACAGAGAGGTCACTGAAGGGCGAAATAAACATTGGGAGGTAGAATGGAGCTACTGTTACTTAGGACTGACTGTGTGCCAGAGAACACTGGGTGCTTACATCCGTATCTGCTGGCTCATCCCCCCTTCCCGTTACACTACTTGGAGAAAAAGAAATTAGGCTCAGAGAGGCTGTAACTCACTCAAAATTAGCCAACTAGTAGGCGGTAGGGAAAATAATTTGAACTTACATTTAAGAGATGCCTCTGAGTCAAAGAAACAGCTAACAGTAATAGATGTATTTACAGGGATCTATTTTGGATACATCAACAGTAAAATGAAAAGCTTCAAGACTGACTCTAATGTTGTAATTGATCCTCTACCAAACTGATGGAGCTGGAATCTGCATGGGTCACGATGCTGGGGGGTTGGCAGAACTAAGACAGAGGAACATCGGGGGAAGGTGGCTGAAGAGAAGGAAAGGTAAGGATAGGCTGGATGATGGATGGAGTCACAGTGCTGCAGGGAGCCTGGTAGAATTAAAAGGACAAAGTGAGTTACAGAGAGGGCAGTGATTGAAGTGAGAGAGGACGAACAGTGGGGATTTGTGGGTATGAAGGGGAGTGGTGGACGATTCAGCTTAGATAGAGTAGAGACGAAGCAGGAGGTATCAAGCTCTCCTCCTGAATTGGAACTTGGGTTCTAGAGGGCATCTTGAGTCTTAATGAAAAAAGACTATTAAAAAATCACTTGATCATGGAAAACTGAGAAGGCAGGAAAGAAGGAAAGACGGAAGGAAGAAAAGGCTGGGGGAAGGAAGGAGGGGCAAATGGACAGAGGGAGGATCATGCACTCATTGTGGAGAAGCAAAGGATGGCTGGTTTTTGCCACTGCAGAATTATGACTAGTGCCTAGTACTTTACCTTTGTGAGAGTAAAAAGTCAATAAATACATGACCATTCATGGACAAAATACCTGTTTTGTGTCTGTACCTTATATTAGTCACTGTACTAGTTTATATGAACAGGGTGGGAACTAAGACACAGGCATTCTGTGATCTTTGGAGTCCTCAGCCTAGTGGGGAAGGCTCATCAGGAAGATATACCAATAAATGAACAGGTATTAAAGTATGGAATGTGTATAATTTAGAAAATCTAAGAAGATATGAAAGGACACGGCAGGGAAGGTAGAGAGGGGCTAGTTTAGATCAGATGGTTAGCCAGCTTTGGGCAAGTGCTTCATTAACTAAGATTGATAGCTACGCAAGAGGCAGCAAAGTGGTCTGAGGGGGTTCTCTGTCCAGGCAGAAGGAAGAGGCTGTGTGAAAACACGGGGGCAACGAGAGCTTAAAGCATTCAGGAACAGGAAAGAGACACCAATGGCTGGAACAGAGTCAAGGTGGGAGGATTTGTGACATGGGGCTGGGTTGCGAAATAGAGAGTGAGAAACCATACAATGTTTGGATTTACTTATAACATTCATGAGAATCTAATGTGGGTTCTATGTTTGCATACAAGGGATCTCATTTAATTCCTATAACCATCCTGAGAAGCAGGAGCTACTTTCCCCATTTTACAAATGAGCGAGTGAGAGGTCTAGTAGGGACATTGTAAGTGACTTGAACCTTTAGGTAAACAGCAAAGGTGATATCTAAAGCAAAGCCTGTTGCTCTCCCTCATCCCTGCTTTTCTGACTACACTAGGCTGCTTTAGTCAGGTGGTATGAATAGAAGGACTAAAAGAATAGTATAAAGTGAGGGGGAGGGAAGGGGAGAAAATGTTGCAAAACTCCCTAGAAAGAGAAATATGAAAGATGAAAGATGAAGCAAGAGGAAGCATTTTGTGGGAGGACTGGGAAGGAGTTAGAAAGAATGAAAAAAAATTTCAGATCACTGGTGTCAGAGATGGGGGGTACAAGGAGACCCTAGAGGGGAATAAATTCCATCAATAATGGAGTGGAGTGAATTAAATCAGTAATGGAATGTGACTGAGTGAAGAGGGAAGGAGAAGAGACAGAAGAGAGAAGCTGAAGGGGAGAAGAGTGGCATCACTGGCCATAGGACAGGACATTAGAGTATGAACAGGGGAGGCCCAGTGTATTGGGAACCAGTGGGGAAGGTGGCACGCTGTGACAGACAGCCAGGATGTAGGAACCAGACAGGTTGTGTGTTCCACCACTTGACAACTACATAATCAAAGTCAGCTTTCTGGCCCTGGCCAGGTAGTTCAGTTGGTTAGAGTGGCATCCTGATACACCAGGGTTGTGGATTCAAATTCTGGTCAGGGCACATGTAAGAAGCAACCGGTGATTGCATAAATGAATGAACAACAAATTAATGTCTCTCTCTCTCTCTCTCTCTTTCCCCACTCTCTCTCTGAAAGTCAATCAGTACATTTTTTTGAAAAAAACTCAACTTTCTCAGCTTCACCAAACCTCAAATTCTACATCAATCAAATGGGAATAACAAGCCTATTTCCTCCAAATGTTGCTGGGACTATGGCTCTCAGCAGCAATGATAAATTATTGAACACCTACTATGTTAAGTTTGACGCATAATTATTTTTGAAGCCTGGCTGCCACCAGAAGGCAGGCGTTATCATCACTCATGGATACACTGTGTACAGTTTTGAAGTAGCAAAATATGCATTCAGAAATGCGAGTTCTTTTCCTGTGGTCATTCGAGATTTGACGCTAAGGTTGGCCCTCCTCAAAATGAACGGCAAATTCCTTGCCTGCCTTTTCTGTCTTGTCTTTAATCACTCCCTCTCCCCATCATTGAACTTTCTCCATTTCCCTTCCCATGCTTTGCTCTCTCTGCCCTCTATTTGTTCCACATTCTGTGCTCTCACATTCTGTGTTCTCTGTGTCTTAGTTGCAAGCAACAGATACCAATTCTGGTAATGTAAGCAGAAGCAGAATTCAGTACAGTGTGTCAGATTACTTAGAATCTCGAGGATGGTGTGGAATCTGGGCTTAGAGTCCATAGGTTCAAGAACACCACTCCAAACCACAAGAACTGGCTATGGAGATGTCTCATTGCAGCTGCAGCCAGACATAAACAGGCCAATTCGTACTCTTGACACCAGTGACACTGGAGTCTGAGCAGTGCTGTTAGAACCATGTTTACAAACAATGCAACCTGGATGTAACTGCCTTAGCAGTTGCCACTTTGGTCCCCAAGTGGATTCTGCTTGATTCCAGCTTCTTTCCTAGCATCTGGGGGAGGGTTGAGTCTGATTGGTGAATTCTGAGTCATGTGCCCAAGTCCTAGCTGCAATGGGGGCTGAGAAAGTGTCTGGAAATTTAAGCTTCTTCATGGGAGGTCGGGTGAGCCTCAGAGAGTGAAGCACCCTCTGAGGTAGGAAAAGGCTTCATTCAGACGCTGAGCAGTTGCGAAGAATCCCAAATGCCAGCTTTAGGCTGGAATGTCCACCCCCCTGCTACTAATGCTTCGTGGCTCAATTCCAACACCACTTCCTCTGGGAAGCTTTCTTTGATTTCTCCAAGCATACGTTTCAAAGCACCTCATAAAAGAAACACATGTCTGCCTGCCTGCCTGCCTGGTATCACAGACATTTCTGTGCCTGTCTCGTTCTCACATCACCCCCGACCCCATCATCATAAGTTCCCCAAGGGCAGGAGCTGTGTTTATCTGTCTCTGCATCCCCATACCGTGCCTGGTAGGAGCCCTGGAATATTTGGTTGTGAATGAATGAATGAAAGCGTTGGTCACATTGACAGGCCTTTGTACCAGAGGTCCATGAAGGACTTGCACAGACTCTGCCTTACATAAGGGAGCCCTTTTTTCCTGGTGCGCACTTCTATAAATGGACTATGTCAGCATATTTGAAGAAAGGGGCATAGAGAATCCGAAAGCCCCATTGCAGAGGATAGTGGCGGATTGTAAGGGTACAAAGGAGAGACTGAGCGAGGCGGGGTGACATATTTTGGAGGAGTAAATGAACCGAAACAGGCATCAGAGAGGCAGGAGATGATTTCGAATCAGAGGATTTGAAAGGCCAGATCCTCCCCCCACCCTCACTCACCCCAAGTTCACAGATTAGTAAACTGAGACAAGAGAACCATGCCTTGCAAACCCCGGAGCGGAAACAGACCCAAAAGTGCTCGTGCAGATGTTTCTTTCACAGCTTTGATGGGTGGGCGTTTCCAAGGTCACCGAGGACAGTGGGATTGAATGGAAGCAGTCAAGATTTTTGAGCCTGAAGTTCAAACTGCAGCACTTTTGCTCTTTAATTGTGTGACCTTGGGGAGTCCCTTCACCTCCCTGACCTCCTGATCTCAGTTTTCTCATCTGGAAAATGGGACTCATAATATCCATCTGGTTGGATTGTGGTTTTGCATGAAAGCTAGCGTATGCGCACTCTAACATGCAGAGAATGCTTCATAAACGTTAAGTCCAAGGGCACCACATAGGTGTTGATGCTTCCTCCTTTTCAGTATTCATCCTTTGCCCAAAGTCATAAAAATATACCTACGATGTGATGGGAGAGGGAAAAAGGCAATTCGTGGAAGGGTTAAAGACAGGAAGAAGACAAGAGGCAGAAGAGGGAAGAGAGAAGTTAACCCAGAGACCACATAAAGGTTGAAATGGGCAAGCGTTGCAGATGGATGGGAAATGGCTCACAAATTATAGGGGGAACGCGTTTATGAGATTAAAGTCAAGATGAGGAAGGAGGTGAGTGGAGAGATGAAAGAGCAGAGAGAGGAAAGGTGAAGAAAGGGCGGGGCGGGGGTGGGGCTGTGGAGAAGGTGGGGGGGGAGCTGCTCAGGCAGTTGATCCCGGCAGAGGAGACGGCTCCCTGGAGGATCCCAGGTATGTGGGTCAGAGGCGGCAGCAGCTGAAGGCCAAAGGCCGCCGTGTCTGGGGACCTGGGTTTACAAGTTCAGCTTGACTCTAGAGGAAGGACTGGGAGTGAAGAATGGGTGAACAGATTCCTCCTCTGGGAATGGGGCAGAGGAGGCAGAAGCCCGTGGGAGCCCTATGCGGAGAGTAGCTCATCCCTTCCTTCTCTCTCTCTCTCTCACCCTTTTCAGGAATTTCACGCAGGGAGCAGAAGCAGCCAAGTAGAGCAGCTCCAAGCTAGGAGAAAGGATCCAAAATAAAAGCGCGTGAGTGGGCTGGATTGCAGGGCGGCAGCTCGGGGGCCAGAGTGTCCTGGACAAGGCCATTTGTAAGCGTAGGGGCTAGAGGGTGGAGGTCCACACCGCCCCGTCCCTTAGAAGTTAGTGGAGCTGGGTGGAGGCCTGGGTGAAGGGGAGGGGTGGGGTTCTGGTGGTGAGAGAGTGATTGCCTGAGTTGTTGGCAAGGGGGTGGGGAGGGGGCCCTGAGGCCACAGGGATTATTTCAGAAACCAGAAAAGGGCACAGGACTTGTTATTTGGCTTGAGGGGAGACAAAGTTCAGTCTCGCCATCCAGAGGCACCTTCTCCCCTCAAGAAGGCGGGGCCTGGGGCAAAGCTGCACTAAGGTGCGCCCCCAGGTGTATCCTCTGGGTTGAGCCAGGCGTGGGGTACAAGTGAGTGAGCTGGTTTGAGAAGGGGGCGTTTGGGGGGAGGCATGCGCGGGTCTCTTAAGTCTTCGGAATTTGGAGAGGAGTGGTGTGGCTCAAGAACACTGTGAGAGTGGCATTGGGGGATCCTGGGAAAGGAGAGGGGGGCGACTGGGATTTGCGCGAGGCCGGGCGGAGCCTTCGAAACGCTCGGGGTCTGCTGAGAGAGCTAGAGCGGAGCCGGGCGGCGGGCCCGGGGAGGCGGCGCGGGGGGGCGGGCCGGGCGAGCGGGAGGCGGAGCCGGGAGCTGGGGGCTGCTGGCGCGCGGCTCCCACGGCTCCTTTGCTCTGGCGTCCTGGTTCGCTCCTGCGTTCGCCGCTGCCGCTGCCACTGGTTCCACCTCCTTCGCCGCCGCTCGCAGCACCGCAGCCCCGCCCGCCATGGCTGCCGCCGGCGCCCGGCGCAGCCCCGGCCCCAGCTCGGGGCTCTGGGGGCGGCCGAGGCTCGGCTACCACCCGGCGCCGCCACTGCTGGTGCTTCTGCTCCTGCTGCTGCCGCCGCCGCTGCTGCTGGCCGGAGCCCCCGCCGCCGCCTCTCGGGGGCCAGATAGCCCCTGCCGGCTCAAGACGGTCACGGTGTCCACGCTGCCCGCCCTGCGTGAGAGCGACCTCGGCTGGAGCGGCGCCCGCGCCGGGGCCGGGGCCGGGACCGGGACCGGGGCCGGAGCCGGAGCCGGAGCTGGAGCCGGAGCAGCTGCCGCCTCGTCCCCGGGCTCCGCCAGCTCCTCTGGCGGCACCGCGGAGTCGCGCCTCCTGCTCTTTGTGCGTAACGAGCTGCCGGGGCGCATCGCGGTGCAGGACGACCTGGACAACACCGAGCTACCCTTCTTCACTCTGGGTAAGGCTGGGCGCCGACACACGCGGGATCCCGAGGAACCGTGAGCCCTAAGTGAAGCCAGACGGGTGGGGGCGCCTTGGGGATCCCCGCCCCGGGCTGCCCGGAGCGGGGTTGGGAGAGGGCAGCTGAGGGGCCCGCAGGGCGTACAGGTGGTTGGAGAGGAGTGTGGGGCAGGAGGTCCCGCAGAGTGCGTGGCAGGTGCCCGGGGGCGTGCCAACCCGTTTGCGGCGGAAACCTGTGCCTCTGCCTCTCCGTCTAGACGCTGAGCTCTGCTGTGGTCCGTACCCGACGCCCCAAACCCCATGTTCGCTGAGTATCCTAGAGCCAGGGCCGGAGAGGTCTCCGGCTCCGAAGCCGCGCGTGGGTCCAGTGGGCAATGTCACCGCCGCCCGCCGTTACCGCCCCTTCGCCCTCGCGTCGGAGTTGTCGGCTGTGTTCTTCCGGATAGATTTTCCCGGGAATCGGAGGGGAGAAGCTCCAAGTAGAATCACCCGCTCTCACAGACGGAGTTCCCGAATGGGTTAGGTGACCTTGGCCAAGTCACTTCCCCTCTGGGCCCCAGTTTTGGTCGCCTGCGAAGTGCGGCGGGGGAGCGCTGAGCGGTGTCTGAGCACGGGAACTCCGAGCCCCAGGTCTCCACTTCCAGGCTGTGGGATTCCCCCTCAACCCCTTGCCTTTCTACCCCCCTCCCAGCCGACAGCAGGACTGTCCTAGCGCCTCACTCACCGGGCTACTAGTAATAACTAAAAGGCAAGAAAATGGAAAGGGAGAGGATAGGGTGGGGGTGGGGCTGGAAGTGGGGGCTTACACGGAAAAGTTAACCAGAAAGTTCGCCAGCAGCTTGCTGCCTGCTGGTTCCCAGCGCTAATCCCAGAGGAGTCGGCCCTTCGGAGGAGCTGTGGGAAGCGCGGCTGATTTCCCACCCGGGTAATTGATAGCTTAATTATCTCCGAGAGCGTTTACGAAAACGCTGTTCCCCCTTTGCTCTCCCGCGCTCGCCGTTTGCTCGCTCTCCCCTCCGCTCTTGGGGGCGCGGGGCGCGATTGGTCGTTGGAGTCTGGTCAACAACAGCTCCTGGGTGGCGTGGGGGCTCGCCTGGAGACTCCCAAACTCTCCTGACCCGGATCCTTGCTTCCTGGGATCCGGCTTAGCCCAAGCATCGCTGGGGTGATGGGCCTTCTCGGTCAGCACCTTACGAATCTCGAATCTCGATTGGACCTCTGAGGTTAACTCCTTGCTCACCCGAGAAGCCCCAAAGAGTAATCAATGGACTAAGTCTCCTCTCTCCTGGGAGCCATCATATTTTTAATGTATTTTTTGTGACACCCCCCCCACTTCCCCGCAACACCCGCCGCCCTTTGCCTTTCATGCTGGCTGCCTCTGGAGGTTTGAGCGAGTGCCAGACACTCTCGTGCTCCTGCTCCGAGCTGGAGCCTGGGGTGTTTGGCCCTTGGGCTCTCCCCAGCTGGTTGTAACCCGAGCGTGCTGAGCTTTCTGAGAGGCAAGGCGGCAGAGCGCCTTGCAGGTTCCCCGGGGACTTTCTTGGCAGTGCGTCTGGTGCGCGAGGCACACACACGTATGCACACGCATACACTCAGACATACACACGTGCACCTGTGGGGCCTCGCGTTCCCAAGGAAGGGTGTGAGGGTGGAGATGCGGTTAAGTAAGGGCAAAGGGCTGACCTTGGGCTCAGGGACGTCTCCTAGTGTTGCCCCCAAGGGGACAGAGAGAGTGTCCATTTCACACCACTTCCAATCTCAGCCTTCTTGTATCACCCCTGCAAATCTCTCTACGACGGGGTGCACGGGAGGTTAGGAGTGCAAATCTCTCTAAATGATTGGTCAAATGAGGGGGAAACCAGACATTCTTGGATGTGGTGTTACTTGGTAGTGAGGACCCCAGAGCATTCCAGTTCCCCAAGAATGTGGAGGGACCCAGTCCAGTGCATTAATAGGAGTTGCCTCCAAATTCTTGGAGCTGGCAATCCCTGCCTTTTTAAAATCTATATTTCGAGAGGGAATGAGTGACTGGGACAATTGGACAAGCTGAGCGAGGAGCTGAATGAGGAGCTGAAAGTCTGGGTTCCCCTAGGTTCCCCCCAGGACCTGTGAGTTAGCTCCAGAATCTCCTGGCTCCCTCCGTTTGGAGCCACTGCCTTCTCTGGTGCTTGTGGCTGAGTCTGGAGGCTGGGGACTGACTGCCGTGGTGGAGCAGCAGGGTGCTGTCCTCCTTGTGGGCTCTGAGCCCTTTTGGATGCATGTGGGGAACTGGGTTCCCATGTCCTCCTCCCCTCAGTGCCCTGGACTGGCAGCTCACAGTACCCGCTCTCCCTGGGATTTGGCTAGCGAGGTAGTTACCAGATGGCCGAGCATAGCAGGAGCTGTGTAGGGAGACGTGGGCTTTTTATTTGTGTTGGTCTTCCACTGTTTGCATGTAAACACGGAGCGCACAGTGAGCTCCGGGAGGGCCAGGCTGGCTGGAAATGAGGGCTGTTGCTTGTTGTGGGGTGGTGCGAGTCATTTGTGGTCATATCTACCCCAGGGTCCTGAGGCAGCCTCATCCCATCCCCAGACCTTTTAAGCATTCTTTGTTTAAAAGCTGAGTATTTGTGTCTGCTGGTTTAGGTGCGTCTTTCACTACTAACTCAGGAGTTCAAGGTCTTTGGAGATGGCACATGCCGCTTCCGGGCATGCTGTCAGTAAATGCCAAATCCTGCCAATTGTGGGGTATATGGAGCCACCACTAGGGGGTGATGGTGACTGCCAAAGCCCTCTGGCTATATGCTGCTTTGGGTTGTGGGCCCGAGTTGGTGGTACTGAACTGTTCTTGCCATTAAAAGGTGTGGGTGATTGAACAAATAAAAGGTAGAATTCCCATTTTACTCAAGTCCAACTGGGGAAACTCAATGTAATTTTTCTTATACTGCCTACCATCCTCTTTCACCAAAGTCACCTACATGCCTGGCCCTGCCCCCCTCCATCGTGCCACTGCCATTTCAGTTATTGGCTGTGTTATTGATCATGCCTCTACTTAAATGACTTTTGTGAAGGTCTCCTCCTCTTCGTATTTCCATTTTCCCATCGTGTTCCAGCCTGCTTTATGTGGATGAAAGTTTCCGTCAGAGGTGAAAGATCCCCCAAGTTTCTGTGCTGGGCTCTTCTTTAGAATCTGGTTATAAGTCAAAGGTGTTGACAAGGTGAAGTTCACTGAAAGTGATCAAGGAATAGCAATGTGGGGCTGAGAGCTTTACTCTTACCTGCCATTGTTAATTCACATAAAATATATGGAGTGGGCACTGTTGTTATTGCCATTTGATAGGTTAGGGCGCATTCATAGAGAGGTGGAGTACCTAATGTAAGGTCAGACTGTGAGTAAATGGCAGACTTGGTACTGGAGTCTCAGTCTACCATACACCTACATTCTTGGTAACTGCTAAATGGGCATTCTGAGCCAAACATGTGTTGAGGTGCTGCTTATACATGTATGAAGGGCATAGTGTTGCATTCTGGAGAGATATATAGCAATCAACAACATGACAAGAACATTTTCTCTAAAGGAGCTTCAGCTTACATGAGTGAGCCGAAATCTGGGAGTTCAAACGTGAGATATGAGTTCAGTTACCTCCAGTGACCCCGCCAGCTTCAAGTTCTGTGATTCTTAAGACGTCAGAGGATGTTGAATTTAATGGTGCCAGAGCGTGATGGAGGTGACACCGCATTCAGTGACACCAGGGTGGGAAGACATCTCTGGGAGAAGGCTGCGGACACTTCCTGGACGGGAAACATCCTGCGCGAGGCCTTGAGGGTGTGCTGGAGAAGTCAAATGCTCTAACAGAGCTTGTACACTTACTGTTGGTTGGGATGTGGAATCCCAGCTCTGGCCCACAGTGACCTTGAACAAGTCATTTATCCCCCAGCGTTTCAGTTCTTTGTGCTGTAACATGAGTGGGTAGATGAGTCCTAAAATAATCCTTAGGTGTAAAGATTCTGTGAACTTGAAGTGCTCTGACCTAGTCTGTCACTCTGACTAGCTCCCCTTGCTTTTCACGGGCTCCTTTGCTCTGCCGGTAACATGGGGGTGTTGGGAAGGACTGATTGAATAGGAGGAACTTGAACGGGAGTGACTGCCAGTGCAGGGCTTCTGAGGTGAACCTGCATCACTCAGTCCTCATCTGCCCCCAGGCAGCCCTGGAGTTTGCTTGTGGATTTAGCTTTCATGTCTGCAGGAAGGGAAACAACATCCTTCTTCCTGGGCTTGGTAGTGGCCAGGCTGCTCTCTTTACCTTGAGTTAGCAAAAGGGAGGGAAAGAGATAAAATTGAATAAGCCTTCATTGTCAAAATTTCTTACTAAGTTGCCTTGTCATATAAATGACCCAGGTGAGGCCTGTGCCCTGCATGTGTGGGAGGGCATGTGAAAAAGGGAAAACCAGCCAGTAATAGAGGGTCTGGCAGAAGTCAGGCCTGCTTGAGTGTGGTTGGTAGGGCAATGATATGGGTGCAATAATTTATAGTTTTAATTTGAACATTTCACCTACAATGCCATATGGTGTGCTTGAGTGTGATAGTGTTACGTTACATACAGAATTGCATGCTTGTGATTTTGTAATAAAAAAGGGGTGTTGTTTGTGCCTGACCCTGTGTGTTTTTATGTGCACATACACAAATAGACAGATAGGGCAGTGTCCTGAAGGTCCATCCCAAAAGAATGCTCTTTGCAGGAAGCTGATTGGCCTGCGTGGAAGAGAAAGATACAGTCTGGAATGCTAACTTGGTCAGGTCTACAAAGATTCCTTAAAATGCAGACAACAGTGAATATCCAGAGACAAAAACCTCTTGGAAGGAGTGAGGGACCAGGAGCTAGGTCCAAAGGGTTGTTAGAAGCAGGGAGTTTAGGCTAAGAATAGTAGTCTGCAAAAGGCTGGATCAGCTGCGTTCAAATGTCAACAGGGAATGAGGAATGTGCTTCTTTTTTTTTTCTGCCTGGTTTAAAGGAATATTCAAAAGGTGCAGATACTGAGGGGAGAGAGAGAGTTCAACTCCACCCCAGGACACGTCCCAGGGAGCTGTCCAACAGCCCAGCAATCTGACCCTTAGTGAGAGTAGGACCACGTGGGAGGAAGCCTTCCCAGCAGAGACTGGGCGGCTTTGGACAGGCATTTGGAGAAAGGACTAAGCCCAGGGCGTACACAGGCTGCTTGCCCTCTTTGGTTTCTGGTTGGATTCAGTAGGTTGATGCCAGTCCTTAAGAGGGAGGGAGAACGGATACAAAGAATAGAAAGCTGGATTTTTGGAAGAGATTTCTGACCACAGAGCAGTATTTTTACTAGCTGTGTGTGTGAGGGAGAGATTCTGGAGTGGATAATAGAGAGAATTTGATGTTTTCAAACAAAGCTAGATTTGTAAAAAATATATGTTATTTGGGCACCGGGTCTCTTATTACTAAATAAAGTATTTGGGCAGCACTGTTCTGATGTTCCAGGGTTCTGGGACATAACTAAGGGCCCTGGGAGTGGGCAGAGGGGTGTTCAGTGGTCCTCAGTCTGAGTCTTCTTCCTGTTTCCAATCTCTTCCCTCGCTCCCTCCCCACCCCTTTTCCAGCTCAAATCGGATGAAACCTATTTAAGACTCAGGGCAGGGAGAGACGTACTGCCCACCCTCAGGAGGCACTCTGTTACCGAGAGGGTAATGGGGTAGGGAGAAAGGAGGATTTGTTTCAGTTGCATGAGAGAGGCTCAGATCTGGTCAAGGCCAGCCAGACTGCTGGTTCCGGGGGGTCATTTTCACCAGCTGAGATGGCACAGTTCTGCGAACTTCGAAGTGACCCCGAGCTAGATGGTTTTCCTGAACTGAGCCCTCAGGCCATACGATCATTCTATAAGTTTCATTTGCAGCAGAGTGAGCAGCAGGCTGGACGAGACCTCTGGCAGGCAAAGCATCCTGCCCCTCACCCCCTTGCTTTACTGTAAACCAGTCCCCAGCTGACATAGGACAATGGGACCACATGTGCTGAAGGGAGAAAAGGTTGTACAGTGACAGTGACTTCTTTGGGCAAAGTCATGAAAACTATCACCACAACCATCAATACTGAGGGACTCAAAGTGTCACAAACTCTTGGAGCTCATTGAATCCGCTCCTCATCTTATGTGGTAACACTGGGGCCCAGGCAAGGTGAGGAAGCTACTTACGGACCAGCAGTTCAAATTCCAACCCACTGGCTTTCAATCCCATCCCATGCTTCTTTCCATCACAACATTGGACTTCTGACCCATGGCTTTGAGTTGAAACACATCTCCGTGTCTGCAGCTCAGTTGCACATCATAAAATGTATCACCTTCTCCTCCTCCCCCTGCAAAAACCAAAAATGCAAAACCTCCCAAATCGATGGAGAAAAATATCTGTAGGGAAGTTGAGTTCGTTCTTCTGCCCAAGTATCCAGCTAGTTGGCTCCAATCCCTCCTCAGAACCTGAGCTGGTCGGTTTCATTTGCGGGGAGGGGGAAGCCTCATTGCCTTTCACTGGCTGCCTTTGGGGTGAGCAGAAGAAGCCTGCCCTTTTCCAGGAAAGGAGAGAAAGGTGGGAGTATAACCTTGAAGGGAGCAGTGCTACAGGGATGCTACTTCCTTTCCAGAGCTGCTACTTTCCCGAGTTCTCACACTGACCAGCTAGTGGCAACAGAAGATTAACTATAGCAAGCGAGCTGGTTTTCCTTTCCTTCCAGCAGAGCGTGCAGCCCTGCTGCCCCAGAGGGAGGCAGGCAGCAGTGTTCGTCAGGACTTGCTCTGCTCCCCGTGACTAGCGCGTCCCTGTCACTGGCTCTTCGCTGTCCTCCGTAGTTCTTTTGGACAGCGACCTCCATTAGCATGTCCCTCTGGATGGGAGGGAAGTATTAGTGACTACGTAATTCAGGACTGAAATATTCGTAGCTTCCTTACCGGCACATGCGAGCAGCTCAGTCTGTGAGTCAGAAATCGACGAAGATGTTGTATGTTATAAGCTGCTAAGGTTTGAACCACAAGGAGGAAACCTTTCTCCGTCCCCATTGTCGCAATGCCTGGCAGGTCAGACCTCAACACCTCTGTCCGAGGATTTCACAGTCAGCTCCCTGGTCTGTGCGTATACCCTGATCCTCTCTACGCCATCACCCGTACTTGCAGACAGTGATTTCATTAAAAGTCCAAACATGATCATGTCTGTCCTCTTCGAAAGCACCTCACTGGTTCTTCGTAGTTCTTAGTACGAAGTACAAGTTCCTTGTGGTGGTAAAAGGTCCATGGTCAGACTCTCTTCAGACTGCCCTACCCTGCGAATCCTTCTCTCTTGTTCTATAACTCTGCCCCACCCACCTGGGAAAATTCCTTCTTACCTTTTAAGACTGCACTCAAATGGCAATTTATCTTTGAAGTCTTTCCTGACCTCTTCACACTGAAGTTGAATATTGTGGGCCTTGGCACCCACTACCAATGTAAAGATTATGATAACCATGGTCCCTGAGTACCTACAATGTGCAAGGCCCTGTTCCAGGTGCTTAGGACCCATCAGAGAACAAAGCACAAGGATTCCTGCTGTCCGAGAGCTCATATCCAGGAGTGTGTGTGCATATGTGCACACTTGTCTGTGTGCACATATGTGTGCTATGTGGTGGGGAGAGGACAGTAGCAAAAATCATAATATAAATATGAAAATTTATGTAACATGTGAGGTGATAGATTCTATGAAAAAGGGCAAAAAATTAAAACAGGGAAATTTCTGCAGCAAGAGATTGGTTGTAATATTAAGCAGGGTAGAATGAGAAGAGCTTATTGGGAATGTAGGATTAGATCAGTCCTGGACGGTGATGAAGCAGTTAGCCAACAAGGTATCTAGGAGAAGAGCGTTCCAGAGAGAGACCAGCTTTGGCAGAGCCCTGACTCTGGAGGGCTCGGTTGGAATGCTCAGGGGCCAGCAAGAAGGTCCGTGCTGCCCAGTGGGTTGAGCGGGGGGGGCAGGGCAGGGCAGGGCAGGGCAGGACAGGGGAGGGCAGGGGAGGACTAGTGGAGTCATGTAGGGCTGTACGGCTTGCCTTCAGGATTTGGGCTTTTACTCTGAGTGAAATGGAGAACCATGCAGGATTTTAAGCAAAAAGTGTGTCAATATCTGACATATGTTTCAAAAGAATTACTCAGGCTACTTCATAGCGGGGTGAAGATGGAAGTGGGAAGGCCTGTACTGTCCAGGTGAGATGATGCTGGCTTGGAGCAGAATGAGAGCAGAACTTACTTGTTTTTTTGTCTGCTTTGCCCAGGGATTTATAGACAGAGAACATAGCTCATTCAGCTCTGGGGCTGCGATGACTCAAGTGTGGTTGGCATCTTAGATGACTAGAACCCTGGGGTTGCCAAGCGTTATTCCAGAATCCATACTGAGTAAAATCAGGGAGGAGTGGAAATTCCATTCATCTTCATTAAGGCTAAGCGGGAATGCCTTCTCTTACATTAAAGATTTCCCTCTTCTGGGGATCCTGTAGCCAAGTTCTCTACTTTTTCCTGCCTCCATATTATTCTGGGATGCTTATCAGATAAGGAATGGGACTAGTTTGATTAGATGAAAGACCTTATCTTGAGAATTATGGAAGCCAGATAAGGGATTGGAACCTTTGTGTTGTGGCAAACAGAGAGGAATTGAATGTATTGCAGGAGATGACCCACACTGTGGTTCTGGGATCATCACCTGTCGTAAACGGTAGAGTAAGGACATGATCTGAATGAAACCCTTCTATACAAAGATGGGGAAATCGAGGTCACCAATACAAGGCAGTAGGGGAGCAAGGCACCAGTTACTAATCTACTTGACTCATATTCCCATATGTTTTCCTCCCATTTTAGGGAAGGGCAGCCAGGCCACTGGGGATGAGGGGAGTCGATATTCCCAGATTTTATCATTTTGGCATGCGGTAGACTATGAAAGCTGCAACTATTTATTGAATATTTACTATTCCCCAGATGCTGTGCTGGTACATCTATTATCTTATTGTGTCCTTTCCACAATGTCAAAGGACAGATTAGATTTGTCCCATGTCACATGGGAGCACTGAGGCTCAGAGGAATTAAGGAACATGCCCAAGATCACAGAGCTATTATTCCACAGCGGAGTGAGTCCAAACTCAGTTCTGCCTGGTTCCCAACCCTGCGTTCTCTCTGCCTC
The DNA here is from genome assembly GCF_019186645.2 of Phyllostomus hastatus. Taxonomy (NCBI): domain Eukaryota; kingdom Metazoa; phylum Chordata; class Mammalia; order Chiroptera; family Phyllostomidae; genus Phyllostomus; species Phyllostomus hastatus. The sequence continues at coordinate 63,658,172 of NW_025333857.1, read as the reverse complement.
CCGTACTGCACAGAACCAGGACTGTTCTTGAGTTTTCATCTCTTTGACAACCTGTTTTCCTTCTTCCCTCTTCCTCTTCTCATTACCTAGAAGTTAGAGATGTTTCTTATATAGGAACTTCCGGCGCAGCAGCCTCCCAGACCTGAGGGACTGACACCTTGTTTTGGTGCTGCCGGAAGCTGACTCAGCATCTCCTCGCTCAGCTGTCAAGAGCGCAGCGGGCGCCTTGTCTCAGTTTTTCTAGATGCTACTCATTATCCCTGTGCCTTCTTGATTCTCTTCCTCCTTTTCTTCCTCACCCCCCTCCCACCTCTCCTCCCTTCCTTCTCCCCTTTCCACTTCCCTCTCTCCCCAGGGCTTAGGGAGTCCCCACCCTAGGCTAGGCAAGTGTCATACTAGGAGATTTGGGAATTAGTCCGTACAAAAACTCTGCATTCCCCCCACAAAATTGTCAAGTCATCAGTTGTCTGAGATACAGCCCTTACTTGCACTTTTCTGTCACCCCTCTGCTCTAGCCCAAGGTTTAGTGTGGTCCACCCTGTACTTCTTAGCAGCATTATGCAGTTTTTATGTTCCCATCTTGAAAATGGGATTTATGTGACATTACCTATGCATATGGGATATATATAATAATATGTAATATTTACATATATTATGCTGTAAAATACAAATAAATAGTGTGCACTTCTCCTATAGTATCAGAACTGGGTAAAATAATGCCTTTGAGATCCAGCCTAACACCCTCATTTACGTCGTTAAGAGAAGTACACTTTGAACGTCGCACAGGTAATTCATAACAACTATCTCTAGCCAGTGTGCTAGAGTGGAGCATGTGCCAGCGGTGATAACCAAAAGTCCTGGGTTCGAGTCCTGAAGCACTTGCTAACTGTAGACTTCTGTATGCCACCGCAGAGCCTCTGCCCTTTGGGAAAGTGAAAACAACGTAGTAATCACTACTCTGCATTTCTGTGATCATTATTTTTGGAACGCCCACGGTAAACTACATTTTATGCAGTGCCCAGCACAGTACTCAATTTTTAGTTACACTACACCGTCTATGAGCCTCATAGAGATAGTTGTGTACACATCCAGAGTCTGGTCCGCAGTTTGTGCTCTTAGCACCTGGAATTTCACCCCCGCCTTTTTTGTTGTTTTGAAAGGAGATGGAGGTATGAATAAATAATATATGCAAATTTCCTTTCCCTTCCCCTTTCTTCCCTCTGCAGTCTGCTTTGCTTAGGTGCCTGCTGCCCTCCCTCTTCTCTCCCCAGCAAGGCAAAACAGGATGAAATTGGCCATTGATCTCTGCTGTTCTCCAGGAGCTGGGGAGGCGGGGACTCCGGGGTTGTCTGAGGACAGTGTGGACAGAGAAGCTCTTAGAGGCTGAGTCCAAGGCAGGTGGGTGTCGAGGGAGGCTGGCGGGACAGGATTCTCTCCCTTCTGGTGGCGGCAGGCTGACAAAGCCTTGCTCTCAGGCGCCCAGGGAAGTCACGAGTGGCTTTGCAAGCAGCCGAAAAGGGAAGGAACATTTCCATTAGCAGAATCAGCAGTAAAGAGATTTCCAGTCACAGTAATAGCTGTATTTGGGGGAATCATTTCAGCGGAGGCTGTGGGCGGAGGAGGGGAGGAGGCGGGGCGGCAGGGAAAGGCGCGGGGAGACGTCTGGTCGGCTTTCGGCAGCCGGGAGACAGCAGCGCAAATGGGAGCCAGGTGCCAGGCGCAGCGCGATTGCTCTGGAGCCCGGCGGGCCTTTGGGCAAACATTTCGGCTCTGTTGTTTCCCTCCAAAGAGACAGATCCCCATTCTCGGAAGTCCCGGTGGAAGGCCGCACACTCATCCTAGGCTGCCTTTCCTCTGATTCCCTGGGTGACTGATTTCAAGACTTCAGAGACAGCAGCAACTTCCTAGTTTCCTGGGAATACTCCCCGGTGATGGTGATTTAGCCTCGTTTCTCCTGGCCTTAGCTACTCCTCGGAGTCACCTTAAAACCCGCCCAGGTTCTCACTCTCAGACCTGCTGAGTCACCAGGGAGGGGCCTGGGAACGTGTATTTTAGCAAGTGTACCAACTCCTCGGAGGACCCTGGGCGAAGTGGTCCCTGTGTACCTTTTCAGCCTGGCCTCCTGACATCCCCATCACACTTGATGCTGTAGTCTCACCGAGGACTTGCACGTGTCTGAGGGCACCAGGCATGATCCCCGCCCGTCTGACATCTGAACAGAAATGCTGTTCTCTCTGGTTGGAATGCTCTCCTCGTCCCGGATTCACCTGGCCAACTCCTGGCCTTAGCTTACTGTTATCTCCTCTGAGGAACCTTCTCTTTTTCCTCCTAGGCTTAGATAAAGGTGGTGTTTTTTGCTTTTTGTTTTGTTTTTGCCTCAGTGCTCATATCTCCCGGGTAGGGTTGCCATATTTTATTTTATTTTATTAAGTATATTTCATTGGTTATACTATTACAGTTGTCCCAACCCTTCCCCCTTTGCCCCCTTCCACCTGGTACCATCATTCCCTCCAACAATTCCCCCCTTAATTTATGTCCATGGGTTGTTCATATAAGTTCTTTGACTTCTGCATTTCCTATACTATTCTTAATATCGCCTTGTCTATTCTGTAGCTACTAGTTATGCTTAATCTCTGCACTTCCCCCTCCCAGCTGATAACCCTCCACCTGATCTCCATATCTGTGATTCTATTCCTGTTCTGGTTGTTTGCTTAGTTTGTTTTTTTAGATTCAGTTGTTGAGAATTGTGAATTTGTTGCCATTTTAATGTTTGTAGTTTTGATCTTCTTTTTCTTAAATAAGTTTCATCAACATTTCATGTAATAATGGCTTGGTGATGATGAACTCCTTTAGCTTTATATTGTCTGGGAATCACTTTATCTGCCTTTCCATTCTAAATGATAGCTTTGCTGGATAGAGCAATCTAGGTTGTAGGTCATTGCTTTTCATCACTTTGAATACTTCTTGCCAGGCCCTTCTTGCCTGCAAAGTGTTTTTGGAGGAATCAGCTGACAGTCCTATGGGAACTCCTTTGTAGACAACTCTCTGTTTTTCTCTTGCTCCTTTTCAGATTCCCTCTTTATCTTTAAATTTTTGCATTTTAATTATGATGTGTCTTGGTGTGCACTTCCTTGAGTCCAACTTCTTTGGGACTCTCTGTGTTTCCTGGACTTCTATGTCCTTCACCAAATTAGTGAAGTTCTCCTTCATTTTTTTTTTCAAATAAGTTTTCAATTTCTTGCTTTTCCTCTTTTCCTTTTGGCAACCCTGTGATTCGGAGATCAAACGTTGGTACGTTTGGAGATATCCCACAGGCACCTTATAGTATCCTCTTTTTTAAAAAAATTTCTTTTTTCTCCTTGCTGTTCTGGTTGAATGCTTATTTCTTTTTTATGTTCCAGATCATTGATTTGAATCCTGGCTTCATCACTTCCACTGCTGGTTCCTTGTAGATTTTTCTGTATTTCACTTAGTGTAACCTTCATTTCTTCCTGGGTCTTTTTTATTTTGTTGCCATACTCAATTAGTTCTTTGAGTATCCTGATCACCAGCGTTTTTGAACTCACATCTGATAGTTTGGTTATCTGATAGGTATGTTTCATTTAGTTCTTTCTCTGAGGTTTTGTTCTGGTCTTTTGTTTGGGCCATATTTTTCTGTCTCCTCAATTTGGCAGCCTCCCTGTGTTTCTTTCTGTGTATTAGGTAGAGCTGCTTTGACTCCCTGTCTTAGTAGTGTGGCCTACTGTAGAAAAGGCACCTGTAAATTGTGTGGGGCAGAGTGTTAGGTAACTGCCAGGGTAGGGCAACCCACTTCATTGCTTTGTGGCTCTGTGTGGAGGGAGGGCTTGGAGAGGGGACAGTGCCACTGCCTGGCTTCTGGAGGTTTGCCCAGTGCTTGCTTTGTGCGACTGGCACCCTTCCAGCTGTTTCCCTGGAGCTAAATTCCAGAGGGGGTGGGTCTGTGTACTTTTTAAGTCCGTGTGGGCTGTTTATCAAAGTCTCTTGAAAATCTAGCAGCTTCTTCCTCTGCCCCCTGCCACCTGCCCTTCCCCGCTCTGTTTTCTACAGCCAGAAGTTATGGGGATTTATCTTCTTGGCACTGGAGCCCTGGGCTGTGTAGTCTGGACTAGGGCTGGGATCGCTCACTCCCAGGGTACATCTCCTGAGTTTTATCCACCACACGTGAATGTGGGACTGCGCATTCTGCTGCTCATGCCGCCGCCGCCTCTCCACCGCAACACCACATCTCCATGCCTCTTCTCCCGTCTGTGCCTCCACCCCTCACCCCTCTGGATGAATGTGGCTTTAAATCCTTGGTTGTCAGACTTCCATGCAGCTAGATTTTCTAGTGGTTCAGGGTAGTATTTGTTTTGAGATCTAGTTGCAGTTCTTTCTGTGGCTGCGTGAGGAGGCAAAGCATGTTTACCTACTCCTCCATCTCGACCAGAGGTCAGTCGCTGTATTTGATTAATAAAAATAAATATAAATAATAAAATATGGGATGCCTAGCTAATGTCTCATGATATGGGGCAATGATATGAAATTTAAATATCAGTGTCCATAAATAAAGCTTTATTAGAACACATGCCTACTCAGACAGTCATGTATGTAATTTATTGCTATGTTTGCTTTCACTCTACAGCAGCAGAGTTGAGTAGTAGCAACATTGACTGTGTGGTTTGCAAAGCTTAAAACATTTGCTGACTGTCCCCTTACAGAAGAAGTTTACTGACTGCCCCCTTTCAGAAGAAGCTTACCAACTGTGCTCTATAAAGCAAATCAGATCTCTTCACTTCCATGTTCAAAAGCTTTCATTGTTTGCCATTGCTCTTAAGAATAATATCCTAATTCATTTTCAGAGTTTAGAAAATCTTTACAAATTTGCATTTTTCTCTGCGTTCATCTTCCATTTTCTTCCTTGCTCACAAAACTCAAATATCACCTCCTTCGAGAAGTCTTCCCTACCCATAGGAGCACGCTGGTACTCCTTTGCTCCATAGCTTTCTATTCCATATATTTTAAAAAACCTTTATGTGACAGCCCCTTGAAGGTAGGGGATGTGGTTCATCTTTTTGGTCTCCAAATTATATGCTGCAGGACATAGTAGGTGCTGCGTGGATGTTTCCTGGCCAAATGAATGAAACATGGACAAGATTAGGGGTGATGGCTTGTGAACAAAACCTTAGAGGGTACCCACCTCATCCGGTTGTTCTGTTGTGTAGTTGGAGATTGTGCTGAGGATTCTAAGAGGAACTTTTTAGAGCATGTGGAGTAGTGACTGACACTCAGAAAATGCTACCTACGTGTTTGTTAAATAAGCAAAAATAAATAGGCCTGTGTCTTCATCCTTGGGACCTTCCCCATCCCCACTTTCTTTGTAGTTGGAGGGAGTTTAGGGCAATTCAAAGGAAGTCCTGTGAATAAAGACCTCGTGGAACCCAGGGGGCAGCGTAATCTGGTGGCCAGGACCCGGGGTGAGGAGTCCTGGGGCTGAGTCCAGTTTTACTGGGTGTGGTCAAGTCCTTGCAGCTTTCTGGGCATTCCCTGGTTTCCTACGTGATGAGATTAAACCAAGCCATCTGAGAAGAGAAGTTCTCCTCAATCCTCTGCTGCTCAGCAAGGGCCCAGGAAGGAGAAATCCGTTTCTCAGGGAGCTTCTGAGTTTGGAAGCTATTGCAGCAGCATAAAGACAACTCCTGCCTCCCTCTCTGCATCCTTCCTGGGGCCTCTGAGGATCCAGCCCTCAGCTCTGAACCCAGGTGCAACTCACATTTTCAGGCCCAGTCTCACACTAATTTGTTAGACAACCTCCTTCAATTACTTTCTCTCCACCCTCCCCCAGGGAGGGAGACTGGAGAAGCTGGCAGCCCAAAGTAACCAATTACCTGTCTGCCAATAGTAGGACTCCTGCAGTCCCTCCCTCCAGCGCTTCATTTCTCGCTCCACGTTATTCTCCTGGCCTCTCTAAACCACCTCTCCAAACTGCAGAGGCCTCTGGGGAAATGTCCCCGTTCACCAGGTTCCCTACTTCCAGTCAGGGAACAGAAGGCCACCCCTCCCCCCAGAGGGACAGCAGATGGGAAGGCTGGTGTCTGAGAAAAGACAGCTGCAAACCTTGGAAAACCAAGCAGGTTTTGCTGGTTCGCTAGATATCAGACTCTGCTGCATTGGGAAGGAAGTGTCTTGGATTCTAGTCCTGTTACTGTTGTTCACTGGCTATGTGACCTCAATAAATGACAGTTCCTCCTCGGCCTAAGTGAGTATTATCAGAGCCAGTAGTCCTTCAGGAAACTGGAGAAGATTGGGCTGCTTTAGAATAGTTCATGAGAGAGGAGAAACCTTCCAGTCTTGTCCTCTGTCAGAATCCCAGGTGCCCCGAGCTGTGCCCATCACATAGGCACTCAATAAATATTTGTTGAATAAAGGAATGAACAGATGGAAAATATGTGTGATCAGACATTGCTAAGCGCAAGTTATCACAGCTTCAGATTTCTTTGCAATCCAGTGCCCTCATTCATCAGTCATTATAATCAACCGGGACTTTTCTGGGAGGTGAATTCTATTTCTGTTGCTTAGATTAAACCAGCTCACCTAAAACCCCTTGTCCTCCTTAAACTCCCCTTGCCTGGAGCTCAGCCCCTTTAGTCATTTTTTAGTGGTTCTTCCATCCCTCAAACCTGTGCTGTGTCACTGGGGCACAGACATTCAAGGAGGTAGCAGTCTGTTGGGATAATAACATTTGCACTTTTCAATTAAAAAACTCCTTTTCATGGGGATTTTTAGTATCTGCATATTATAGATGAAGACAGGGCCAGTCAGAAGGATCAAGTCAATTGCCAAGGTCACATAGTAAATGGCATTAGCTGTATTTTTAAAAGGAATCTTTATATCACTGTCATGAATGGAACACCAGAATAACTTGCTATAAATAGTATATAGCCTGTAAAAATAATGTAACTATTGAAGTTATGTGTGTATATATATATTTATATTTTTTTTATGTGCCGCCCAAATTTATCTCTTATACCACACCTTGGTAGACATTGATCTAGCCCAACCATTTACATGAAGATATTCAGTGAACATCTAAATTTTGCCCACTTAATTGTTAAATTTTCCTCTAATATATACATTAAATTTTTCCCTGCCTCATAACTACTACCTGTCTTTTAAGATCCAGTTAGAATATACCTCTGTTACTTCCAAGATAGATTTCCTTGCTCCTCCAAGAACAGTTTTATCTCAGGCACTTTGTATGTTCAGTGCAATTTGTGTTTTCATGGAAATATTGTGATTGTTTAATTGTCTGTTTCTTTTGCTAGTCAGTAAGCTTCCTACGTTAAATATCATGCTTCTTTAATATATTTAATTCCAGCAGCTAGTGCATGCCTGCTTATTAAATTTTTAAACTTAATTTTACATTTTCACAAGAAAGATTGAAAAATACAAGCTTGTTATAACACATTCAAACCCTTTAGAAATATTATAATAGAAGAGGTGAAAGTCTCTGCCCTACCCAGTCTCATTCTGCAGAAGTGGCCATGACGAAGAGTTTGCTGGGATCCTTGTAGGAGGTAGACTATATCCGTACTCGACTAGTCACCTTTGGTGACGAAACAGAGAGGAAGTGACTTGTCCAAGGTCACTCTGCAGGTTTTCTGCAGGCAGCTCAGGGACATTAATGACATTGCCTCTTCATTAGGGTACTGGCTTTTCAAGCTCGGTTCCATGTTAGATCAGGGGAGTATGGGTTGCTCTGGGATTCAGCTAAAGAGATGCTTCGTTTTTTATGTGTGTAACACTGGATCTCCAATTTCATTGGAACAAAAGATTCCACAGCTTTAAAAAGATGTTCTATAAGCAAGGTGCTATGTTTGGAGTAGAGCACCATCCTCCATGCCCCATGCACACTGTATTGGAAGGAGGATGGTTAATGTTCTTGCTACAATATTTTATGGAGGTAGCATGATTGCAGAAAGCTCACTGACCATGTTACAGTTAATGTTAAACCAGCTTTACGAAACTACTCCTTGCATGGTCAGGCCCCAGGACCTCCCTCCAGATTTTCTCCAGGCTTCAGAAAGGGTGTCCTCTTGTTTGTTGGCCCTTTACTGACCCCTCACTCCACACACACACACAGTTTTACAGTAAATATATAAATACATACATGCATATATACATATACGTGCACACACATATATGACATGGGCATATGCATACATTTATGCATGTATACATATATGTGTATGTAGATATAACATGCACACATAACTATCTATGTATACACATATATGCATACACATATATACACACAGATACATATGAGAGAGAGAATATGAAAATAATTTTCCTGTCTGGAGAATTAAAATAAGAAACTGAACCCAGCAAGGTAGGGGGAGGGGCCAGAAAGGGAAAAATTATTACAAGGAGTGGGGGGGGCTGGTGTCTCTTTCTTCCTGGCAAGGTATTTGATGTGATCGATCAAGCAGTTCTTCCTTAAACATTTTTCAAATTTCAGTGGGAGACAGACTATTCGGGAGGGGGTTACCTGCGTTTGGGTTGAGCTGCTTGCCTTGGAAACCCCCCTTTAGGAAGCCATGTGCGTTGGTAGCTGGTCAGTTAATAGAAAAAGTCTATTAAAGCAGGAAATCATAAAAATAATAATGTGCCTTAAACTTCACACTTTAACTTAAAAATACATAAATGTGTACACATTTGCCAATTATTTGATGTAGCCAAGGGCCTCTTCTCTTAGGCTGCAGCTGTCAGCTGATTGGAGTCCCTTGACATCTTCCTTGTATAAGCCGTTCTCATAATGCACCAAATATGATCTCCAGTGTTTCATTAAAGGGGACTGAGAATTTAAACATGCTTGCCAAGTCGTTCTTCTAGAGGTTTACGATTCCTTTCTAAATTTTTACAATTGTTGCACTTGACTTAACAGCAATATTAGGTGACTTTATTTTTACAGTAAAATTAACTTAGCCCTCATAGCAACTGCTTCCTTGTGATGCTAGTACATCTTTAATTTTCCCAATATTTCATTACATTTTGTAATGATAAGAAACACAGCAGGCATAAACAGGTTTGGGGAACACTCCAGCTCTCTGTAAGAATACAACTCAACTGGCAGCGAAGTCCTAAGGATTCTGGAGAGGAAGTCACCAGCGTGGCAGGACCTTGAAGGGATACATGGCCCCCACCATGTTCACTGAAGCATTATTGACAATAGCCAAGATATGGAAACAAATCGGTGTCCGTCAGTGGATGAATGGAGAAAAAAGATGTGGTGTGAACATACAATGGAATACTACTCAGCTGTGAGAAAAAGGGAAATCCTGCCATTTGTAACAATGTGCATAGACCTTGAGGGCATTTTGCTAAGTGAAGTAAATCAGACAGAGAAAAATGGATAGTGCATGATACCACTTGAAGTGTACAATTTGAAAAAGCTGTACTCATAGAAATAGGGACTATAATGGTGGTTACTGAGTGGGCAGTGGGGGGGATTGGGGAGATGTTGATCAAAGAGTGCAAGCTTCCAGATATACAATGAATAAGTTCTAGGGGTCTAATATGCCACATGGTGCTGTAGTGAGCAATAGTGTACTACATACTTAAAAGTTGCTAAGATAGTAGAGCTTAAAAGTTTGCACCCCCAAAATCAAAAGGTAATGATGTAACACAGTGGAGGTGTTAGCAAATGGTATGGTGGTAATCATTTTACAATATATAAGTGTGTCAAATCAACACATTGTACACCTTGAATTTACTCAATGTTATATGTCATAATGGTAAAGCTGGAAAAATAAAAAAAAATAAGAGAAAGAAACTGCATTGAAGAGTCAGGACTCAAATCATTGGACTCTCACCGTTCGTGCCACCTCTTGGGACTCCACAGCAATTGCCACTGATGCTCTTTTGGTGTGGGGGGCCTTTTGAGGGAGACATCCCCACACTTTTCCTGTTTTGCAGATGAGCAAACTGTGGTTCAAACAGTGAAGTGCTCTAGCACAGGTGAGCTTAGCCATAGTGAGCTAAGTATAGAGTTGCTGTTTAGTTCTCAGAGCACGTCGCCTTCCTGAATGGCGTTCCAAATATTTCTTTGCTTGGGTAGTTTTTCATTATTTTAAAAAATAACTAAAACTTATGAAAGAGTTTTTTTTTTTTTTCATCTATGACCACACCTGATCTTTCCATTACCTTATAAGGGAACTAGTGCAGGATTTCCCCCTCACTCCTCTTTGCGGTCCCCACATATGCCCTCCCATACACACGTGGTTTTTTAGGGGCCCTCTCTATCTGTTCCCATGCCAACCCTCCAGGCCACCCAAACTTAGAACTCTCAGGACCCTCAGGCCTATGCAGACCCGCCCTCTCATTGCACAGAGGGAGACCAAGGGCCAGATGTACCTTGCCTAAAGACGAGAGCCTGAGGCTGCTTAGGGATGTGGAGCTCAGTGCTGCCAGCCTGTGTTCTTTACCTCCGCTGGATGCTGGGTCGCCTCCATAGCCCTGGCTCTCCCGGACTGCCTACTTGCTGGAGAGGGTGGGCAGTTAATGAGAGGGCAGTGTGTGTCAGCTAGCTGCCGGGAGTTCCCATGTTTTACGAGGTGCAGAGTATAATTTAGAATCCATTTTGAGGATGTCTTGTCTCATAAAAAAAAATCCTAGCAGGAATGGCTGGGAATTTGTTTTGACTTCCCCGGCACATGTTAAAAAATACCTCTTCTCTTCATCTTATTTTCCTCTTTTTTCTGCTTCCATTTTTTCCTGCCTAATTCTCACTGGATGATAAGCTCCTGGTGGCTCATGGGGGTGGTATGTGGGGAAGGGACCCTGCTGTATAGGTTAATGGGCTGGCAAGCGGCTGTGAAAAAGCTCACCTTTCTTGGGTGATTGATTCTTCCTCTGCAAAGACATCGGCTCAGGAAATGACTTTAGGGAATCTGTCTTACACTATTATAGTTAGACTTACAGATGCCATTCTTATTTTAGGCAAAACAAGGCTTCCATATAGTCCTGTCTTGTAATGCTATCGCCGTGGCTCCTTCCTCATTTCCCCTAGCCTCTGCACCTTCGAACATCTCTCTCCCAGTCTCTTTCAATCCTGCTCCTGTTTCTCCTTGAGCAGATACTTCATATCTTCAATGCTGCCTGAAGGATCACTCCCAAAGGTCATTTCTCCCTTGCTTTGAATCCTCAGTGGCTCCTCACTGCCTAATAGGATTAATAGCAAACTCCTTGGCATCTGCGCCCTCGACCTAAGGACCCTATCCTTCTCTCTCACTATTTCTCTGCCTACACTTCAGCCAAACTAGGTTTTTTGCTGTTCCCAGAAAACAAGCTCTGCTTTCACATTTCCGTGACTTTGCTCAAGCTGTCATCCGTCACGGGTGACCTTGTTCCCCTCGGCTTCTGCTGGTGGAGCCCTGTCTATCCCTCATCAGCTATTTTTTGATGGAAACATCCATCCTTATTGCTTCTCCCTCTTTCCTCCCTCCCTTAACTTTATTCAGAAAACTTTATTTAGGTCCCTCTTAGGCGGCCTCTCGTATGAAAATGTGTATGCCTGTGTCTTATCTCCTTCTCCATGTGCATCATTGGCCAGTACAGTAGACAGTGTGCCCGCTTGTGGCTGTTGAACACTTGATGTGTGACTAGCAAGACTAAGGGACTCAGTTTTAAATTTAATGTTAATGAATATTTAAATTACAACAGCAGCACAGATATAGAACATGTTCACTGTTGCAGAAAATTCTGACGAATGGCACTGCTTATGAGATCCTTGAGGGGCTCGCTGGAGTTTTGTCTTTCCTGTACCCTGTTCCTAGCGCTGGGCCTGTTATTGGATAGGTGTCAATACACGTTGGTAGATGGGACATTCCAGCAAGACTGTTTAACCACCAGCCTCAAAGAGATCCAGTTGTAAGAAGGAAATTCACAGCAATTTGCTTTTAAAAGACACCAAGGTTTACTAATTGAAGCATTGCTTCATAAGTTTTCTTATGCAAAGTCTGGTACATCTTATAGTCCAGGGTATCATAGATTAATCCATTAATGACACTGGCAGACCTTCTTGGCCCCCATGGGTCGTTTCTCAGCTGAGCCTTTTCTTTTTGTCGCAGTCTCCTCCCTCCCGGCCCAGAGCAGGCCCACGCACAGCTTGGCCTTAGAAAGAGGGGCCCAACAGGTCGCATTCCCTGGGAGGCAGGTGCCGACGGAGCTGTCTGACATGAACGCACAAGTTTAAGCTTCCGTGGTTGTTTCATGGAAGATTTATGAGTGTTTCTTCGAGATAGAACTCCTGAGAACTCTCCCCTGTGAGTTGCTGGGATGGGAATGGAATGTGAGAGTTGCTCTTCTCTTTCCTCCTCCCCTGTCCTTCTCTCATTCTCCTCTTCTCCCCACATTCCGCAGTCTCCTGTCTTTAATCTGTTCCCTTTTCTCTGCTTTCCTCAGTGTCTTCCTCTCCTTTTTTTCTCTTTAACATTGTCTTATTCCTCTCTCCCTGTCTTGCTCTGCATGTCTGTCTGTTTTTTGTTAGTCTCTCCCCATCTCTCTTGGTCTGCTTCCCACGGCCTTGAAGTCTGTTTAGCGTTCCTGAGTGTTCTTGAAGTTACTCCTGTCTGTCTACCTGACCACAAGAGCCAGCCCGAGCCCCTTGTTGACCAACAGAGCCCATGCACAGCTCAGAGCAAAGGAGAGAGGAGGTGGGTGGGGCCTGTGGGGTAGAGCTCTCTCACCTTCTCTCGTCAGGGGTCCCACACTGCTGAAAGGGCTGCCTCCCTCATGGCCCCTGTTGTTCCCTGTGATTTTAGGTGTCCTCCAGGACTTCAGAGGCATCCCTGGCCACTTGATGCGTCTTGTACAAATTTGGCCGTGACTCTGATTTTCAGTGCGGGTTGTGATTTTGAGGGCAGCTGGTAAAAGGATCTGGAGGCCTTATTCCTGTTTTGCTAAATATTTGAAGCTCTTTTTCTGCAACCCTGGTGGGCTCCCCTTTCTCAGCCTTGGCTGCGCTTGCCATATTCACCACCAGCCCTATTTTAAAGCTCTTCTTTCAGGGCATTAGAAACATCTGCTGAGAAGTTTCAGGAGAAAAGTTTCAAGAATGATAAACCTTCTCAAGGGATCATTTCTTCTAAAATTTCAACCCTTGGCTGTAACTGACAATGAAATGTACCTGAGCCAAGTTACCTTATCTCCCAAATATATGTACCTTCTTGAGATTGACCTTAAGGGCATATGCTTGGTGAGCTTGTGGAGTTAGTAGTACTAGCTAGCTAAGTTAGCTTGTGGAGTTAGGAGTTAAAGGAGCAATTGGTATTGAGTCAAGAGGATTTCTTATTTCAAAGAAACAAACCAAAAAACCAAAATGACGAAGGAGGAGGAGGAAGAGGAGAAGGATGAAGGAGGGAAGGTGAAGACAGAAAAGAAGACAGGCTAGTAACCTTCTGTGCCTATCTGCAGGGTGCACTTAAATTCTTTTCTACACCAGTATGTTCACTGCAGCACTATTTACAATAGCCAAGATTTAGAAGAAACCCAAGTGTCCATCAGTAGATGAGTGGATAAAACAGCTATAGTACATTCACACAATGGAATACTATGCAGCCATAAAAAGAAGACAGTTTTACCACTTACAACAGCATGGGTGGACCTGGAGAACATTATGCTAAGTGAAATAAGCCAGTCAGAGAAAGACAAGTACCATATGATTTCAGTCATATGGGGAATCTAGTGATCAATTGAACTAAGAAGCAAAATAGGGACAAATCCATAGATATAGAGCAGGCTGACAGCCCCAGGGTGGGGGTGGCTGGGGGTTGGAGGGATCAAGCAATGAAGAGAAAGAACTTATGGACACAGATAATGGTGTGGTGATTACAGGGGGGTGAGGTGGGGTTGGAGGTGGAAGTGAGTATGGGGACATAAGTAGGGATGGAAAAATAAAATTTAACTTTTAGAAAATGGTTGAAATAAAAAGAAAAAATGTGGAAGTGTCTCTTGTAACCCTTGGATTTATCTCTTTGTTTTCCATAGTTTCAATATTTAACCTAGGACCAAAGCTTATTAATTTTTCTCCCGACATATCTTTTGAATCTATCAAGATTTCTTTATATCTCTACCCTGGGACAAGTTCCTCTTATCTTTAACAGGTAATTCAGTAGACTCCTAGCTGGTATCTCAGATTCACTACTCTTGCCCTTAAGCCCCACCCAACCCTCCCCAATCCTTACCTGCTACCAGAATGACTATAAACATGAGCCTCAAATCATGCCTCTTTTCTGCTTAAATTCACAATATTCTTATAGTGACATACACTGTTCCGAGTGAAGGTCTGCAAGACATTCAGCCTGGGCTGCACATTAGAATATTGGGAAGCTTTTAAAAACTTCAAAACCTAGAATGGACCCAAGGCAAATTAAATAAACATAAATGGGAGTTGGACAGTTTGGCAGTTTCTTGAAAAAACTAAGCATACTCTTCCCATCTGATCCAGCAATCACATTCCTTGGTATTTGCTCAAATGAGTTGAAAACTTATGTCCCATGCAAAAACCTGCACATGAATGTTTATAGCAGCCTAATTTAAAATTTCCAAAACTTGGATGAAAACAAGATGTCCGTCCATAGACGAATGGATAGATAAACTGTGATACACCCAGGCAACAGAATATAATTCAATGATAAAAAGAAATGAGCTGTCAAGCCTCCAGAAGACGTGGAGGAACCTTAAAATCATCTTGCTAAGCAAAAGCAAATCTGAAAAGGCCACATACTATATGATTTCAAGTACATTGTGGAAAAGGCAGGCCTATGGGGACAAGAACAGGATGCTTTGTTAAGGGCTTAGAGGACAGAAGAGGCAGACAGGTGGAGCCCAGGGGGTTGGATAGCAGGGAAACTGTTCCAGATATACAGTAAGAATAGACAATTTTCAACTTTGTCATAACCCATAGAATGCATGCCACAAGGAGTGAACCCTGTGAAAGCTATGGACTTTAACTCACCAAATGTATTTATATTGGCCCTTCAATTATAACAAATGTGCCATACTAATACGAGCTGTAAAGAATGGGGGAAAACTCTGTGTGAGTGTGTGTGTGTGTGTGTGTGTGTGTGTGTGTAGAGAGCGATGGTATATGCGAATTCTCTGTGCTTCCCCATCAATATTTCTGTAAACGTAAAACTGCTCTTAAAAAATAGTGTATTAATTAAAAAAAAAGTCAGGGCCCTATCCTAAGCCAATTCAATTAAAATAACTAAGCATTACCGTTCTGTTTTTAATCACGTATGGTAACTTAGGGATGCTAAGACACAGCTGGGACGGAGGGCCACTGCTCAGAGGGGCCCTGTTCTCTGCTTTCACTCCAGCTCTGTTCCTCTTGCCGGAGGCCCCTTCCTGGCCATTGAATCTAAATTGCACCCGGATACCTGTCTGTCTGCGTTTGGTGTCTCTAGAGTACAGACTTTCTGAGCATAGGGACTGTGTTCGACACTGTGCTTCTCAAAGCATTTGCTTCATCATCAGTGCTCGGTAAGCATGTACTGAGCGAATGTACAAATGAATGCACAGGTCCTACAATTGAACAGATTTCTCCCTCTCACCGACATCATGGCCAGTCAGAGGAGGCTGGGGACAGTGGTGGACGGCTGGGGCTGGCTAAGACGAAGTGTGCACACGTCAAGGGCCTGCAGAGCGCAGAGAGCTTACTCACTTCACGGCTCACGAGCATTCCCCTCTGTTCCCTTTGCCCTCTGACCGGTGGCCTGAGTCTTGAGTTTCAGGTGGGGAATGGATGAGTTAAATTTGTCTCTGTCATTTCCATGTTCTTGCTCTCCAGTGAAATTAGGGATTGTTTGGTCAAACTGCAGTGTGAACGCAGGTAGGTGCGTTTTCCTATCACCTGCAGGTGTCTCAGGAGTGAATTCTGCTACTGTTGGAAACAGCTCTCTGGTTAACAAGCAAGCTGAAAGAAGAAAAACCAAAAGTCCTCCCCCTCAGCCTGCAACACCAGTCCCCTTCACTGCTGCCTTCATATAAGAAATTAAATTGTCTTTAGATTGTGAGCAAAGGTAAGAGCCGTGTAGAAACAGGATATGCATAGATGCTTTCTGAAGCACAGAAAATTGCAAAAGATTTCTTTAATCTTTGCTCAGGTAGGAGAAGACACACACATTGGAGGAGCATAGTAAGGAAGCAGTTAAGAATTTATCTTGTTTTTGCTTGGCTTGAGTTCCAGCCTCTAGTAAAATATCTGGACTTGTTTTTCTGCACGTTCGATAAATCACTTGATGGCCAATGAGGAGTGGCTGAGGTCGGATTTATGGTGAAGGACCCCGAGGGCAGGCTAGCCTGTAAGTTCAGTTGGAGGATAGACAGAGGAGGGCAGGTGACTATATTTTTGTTACCCATGAGACTTAGGAAAAGAGGCTGGAAAGACATGGCAGAAGACTAAGGAGTAAGGACTCTGTTAACATGGAGCTGCAATTGGTCACTAGCCTGGGGAGGCCCAAGCTGTGGTTGAAGAGCTCTGATTTCTAAGCCTGGGTGCACTTGTAACTCCCTTGAGTACTTTGAGGAAGTCATCCGCACATTCTAGAGCCGTATCAGTGGGGTGGCACGCAACAGAAAGTAAGTCTGTTCATCTAAGCAAAGGGCCTTTATGGGAAGGATTGGGGTGGCTCCCAGTAGGATGGAAGAAGCGGGCTCAGAAAGAGCAGCTTTAGGGGTCCAGGCATCCCCACCGTGATAGAGGGGCTCTCTGAGTTCCGTCCTTTCCTTCCTGGCGTCCGCATCCATTGGCTCAAAGTGGCCGCATAATTTACCTCTCATGTGGGGAAAAAGAGGACACCTGGATCGACATTCTCGCTAGACATGGTTGAAAGGAGAGTTATATTTTGAAAGGTGAGTCTGGGAGCTGATACAATGGTTGCCAAATAGCAAAAGCGTACATGTCCTCATCAGGGCCACTGGTGTTCTCATCTGTAAGATAACGGTGTTTTTCCAAATCCTGTTTCAGTAGCAGAAGCTTCAGGAGGCACCGACTTGCTCTGGCTGAGGGGGCCCCAAGCCCTCCCTCCAGGCCTTCTCTCCTCTCAGCCCCGAAGTGGCCCTGGAGACGTCCATTTAGACCTAGAGCTCCAGGAGGTGCAGTTAGACACCACAGGGCTGGGGGATTTCCAGAGCCCTTTCCAGCTCTGGCCTTTGCAGCAAAACAGAGCGTCTAAGTCAGGGCTCTGACTGTCGAGGAGAGGCTGATTCATGGAAGTAGCTACAGGGCTGAGTGACTTGCGATTTGCTCGGCAAAGACAGTGCCCATGAAGTGGACTGCCACCCTCATGCTCCAACCATGCCCAAAAGACTTGGGACTCCGAGTCTCTCTCCAGAAAGTAAACCTTTGCTTAGGGAAATAATACTAAGAAGCATGTTGGATTCTGGGTTTAAAACCTGTTTCTATTTCTAGCCTTGTGTCCTGCCCTTCTCCCTGTTCTGTGCTTTTCCGTTTCTGCTGGGCTTCTTTCAGTCCCTGTAATGGAACGATCTCCCTCCTGCCTCTGGGCCTTTGCACAGTCCGTTTCCATTGCCTAGAAAGGTCTCGCCTCCACCTTTTTGTCTGACCTACTCCTGCTAATAGTTTCCAATTCTAAACTAATGGCACTCCTTCAGATAAGCCTTTCCCAACTTCTCAGCTTTTAGAGCTGGTTTCCCTGTTTTGTATATAAGATCCTATTATGGGTAGCACTTAATTACAGATTTTGATGATATATTTATTTCCCGTTGATGTTCATCTTTTCCACTATACTAATAAGCTCAGCATAGGCAGGGGTCATGTCTTTGTTAGCTGCTATACGATTGCCCTTGCTGGATAGCTCAGTTGGTTAGAGTGTCATCCCGATATGCCAAGGTTGTGGGTTTGCTATCCAGTTAAGGCACATATAAGAAGTGACCAATGAATATATATAAATAAGCGAAAGTGATCTCTCTCTCTCCCCCTCAAATCAATAAATTGAAAAAAAAATATGTACGTGGAGTGAAGAAATACACATAGAGAATACAGTTCTCAAAGTGTTGATTCCAATTTGGTGAGCTTTATTGAACACCTTCTGTATAGCAGGCGCTGTCCTAGGGGCACAGTCGGGTCTCTGAATAAGACGTATTGTAGATCCAGCCCTTGAGGTGCGCATTTTCTTGGGCAGGAGAGTTTTTTTTCTGCTCTCTAATCCCTACCTTATCCCAGGAGGTCAGCTGAGTGTGAGCTGTGTAGGAGTGTGTGAGATGTGACGGGTAGGCAGTCTGGGAGGCCCAGAGAGGTCAAGGGGTCAGAGCAGGGCCACGTAGTGAGTTAGTGGCTGTGTCAGGGTTAAAACTTGACACGGGCCCACTGTTCCTCAGCTTCTCCTTCTTGCCATGAGTAATGCAGTGAGTGAAAATGGATTTCCTTGCACCTGACACAAAGTCCCGTCCTTCTTTCCCCTAGGAAGAAAGGTGTGGCTAACTACGGACATGGTGTGTGGGCGCAGAAAGAGGAAAAATCGGGGGGCGGGGGTTAGCCCAGCAAGGCGCTGCCACACCTGTGGGTTTCTCCCGTCCAGGCTGCCCCCAGCGGTGCCTGAGGCAGCTGAGGAACTGAGCTGGCTCCTTAGGGTGGCATGCCCCCTGCTGTCAGACAGGGAGACATTCCTTTGGGATCTTGGCAGTTTCTGTGACCTCACAGGGCTTGCCTTCTCTTGTGTGTCCCTGATCGTTCCCCAGTCTGCCTGAACTTCCCATCTCTTTCCCAGCCCTCTCTTCCTGAAACGCAGTCTGCAGACAGAGCGTGCTGCATGCTGGTCCCAGTCGTGTTGACCCCCGAGTTGATGAATCCCGACGAGGCCAAGGCTGCATCAGCTTAGTTTAGCTCTGCTGGCTAAGAAGGGTGTCATGTTTCTGGGTCATTGAGACTCACCAGACCACAGCAGCAAAATGGGCTCATTCCTTCTGACTCGCCTATCTTCCACCCCATTTAACCTTGCTGCAGGCTGCCAGCAGCTTCCTGTGTACAGGGAATAGCTGCTCACTCCCGGCTTCCTCCAAGCTGGTGACAGAGGGTGGTCCTGATGGAGCCACAATCTTCTTTGACTGCAGGCAGGGTTTCTATGATTGCGGAACCAGCTTTGTTATTTTCTTCTCATCTCAGAGTATGAAATGTCTGCTTTCATTTCCCCCCCTTCCCTCCTGATCTTTGTCAAAGAGTGACAGCTTCTCTAATTAGGCAGTTGAGGAGGTAACCTTAGCAACTTAGAGCTGGCAGTGGAGGAAGAGGCAGGGCTCTAGGTGCCCCAACTGCCCGAGCACTGGGCACTCTGGGCAAGACACCATTGCCCCCTTCATACATTATAACCCAACCCCCACCCCTGCCCAGCTGGGGCTGCTCCAGAGCCAGGGCATCCTCTTGTCTTCTGAATTCTGATGACAACTCCTAGACACTCCTAGCTCCCTACATCTCTGTTCTTTTTCTGTTTAGTTCCCCTTTCACCTCTCTCTGCTTTTCTACCTCATCTTCTATTCTCTCTTTTCTCTTGGTTAGCACTCCCCTCATTGAGCCACCTCCAACCAACCTGGACACTCCTGTTCCTTTGGTGTTAATCAAACAGCTGTCAGTGTCCCCTATGCTCCCTCCCCTGCACCCCTGGGGCCCCCACCGCTCTGTGCTCTGCCTGACTCCCCTCCATCTTCCAGAGCTCTTCCCTGGGAAATCTTTCCCATCTAGTTCACCCCCACTATCCCGCATTCTCTATCAATACATATTCATGTCTGCCCCAAACTTCTCATTCATTGCTTATTCTGGACCACATAACTTAGAAACAGTTCATAAAAATTCTTAGTTATTTGACTTTTTACACTACAAGCTTTTGTGGGTCTGAAAAGGAGACCCAATAGGAGAAAGGATCACGTATTCCCTTACAGTCTTTTCATGGTTAGCACATTAATTGGAGTGATGTGTACTTATAATTCATGAGCTTACTCTGAAATAAAAGGAATGTTATGATCTCTTTGCTGAAGTAAGGGTGTCAGGAAGCTTCAGAAATTATGAGAATATATATTGTGGAATCTATCACAGTGGGCACTCAGTCTATGGAGACTGAGCTGTAGTAGTGAAGGGGGTGTCAAGGTAAGCTTGTGGCTGCCTTTCCTCCCATGTCCCTGTTCTCCAGTCTTCCCAAACTCCCCTTTATCCATTTGTTCATCTTGTCATCTTCCTACTGATTAATTCACCAGCCATCCACCTATCTGCCCTTCCATCCATCCATTCATCCATCTATCCATCCATCCATCCTCTTTGCTAAGAATTATGGGATGAGTATCCTGAAGGAACATGCAGGCTAGGAGAAGTGGGAATGGGAGGAATAATGTATACTCAACCATAACCGAAGCCACGATCTGACAAGAGCAGTGAGAAAAATGCCCTGGGTCCTCCAAGCAGGCAAAAGCAGAGAACGCTAATTTGGGGAGGACCTTTAGAGATTGTCACCTTCAGCTCTCACAGTGTGTAATGTGGTGTCCAGGGCCCGGAGGAAAGGACTTGCTCCAAGTTGCTTATCCAGGTCGCAGGCACACCGGGGTTGGATCAACGGAACGGTGGAGCTGAAACAGGTCGCTCGGTTTGCTCTCCCTCTTCCCAGATGGACGAGCGAGACTCAGAGATGGGAAGAGACTAATACCACAACTGTTGTCATTCATCTGGCGGCAAAACTGACATTTAAGCAGAGATCCGTCTTGGTTAGGCTTAGACATGTGTTAAGCTGAAAAAGGACTAGTGATTTGCTCAGGTTAAGGTTATCCTAGGTTTCACTTTTGTCTTTGAATCACTCCCGCTGTACTTCCTCCAGCCAACCACCCTACTTGACCAGACTTCCCAAGACGCCTTGAGTTCGGGCTGACACCTGACTCGGCGGCATCCAGCCCTTTTCTTGCAACCCGGCATAATGCTGTGGGGCCGTGCTGTCTGCTTACCTGCTGGAGGACTACCATTTTAACCCAGTCCAGCCTTTCCAGGCAGCCCAGTTTCACTATGGAGATTTGCGGCTCCTTAGAGACATTCCCAGGCAGCCCTGAAGCTGGCAGCTGAAGCCAGTTCCCAGGCGCCGAGGAGACGAGGTTCTTGGCTGCTGACCGGAGATAAGTGGAGACGTAAGCGGTGATTTTCTGGCCTGTAAGCCCCTGTTCGTGGATTTCTTCTTTTAATGGAAATGCAGTAAATAAAAGCTGTTTTCACAATATGCCAAGCAACAGGTCAGGAACATCTGAGCCACTGGAATTGATTGGAGGGAGCTGAGCGTAACAAATCTCCCCAAATTGCACCCAGCTCCACTTTCATCAGCTCCCAGACGGCATCCCCCAATTATTGCACAAGGCAATTATTTCTGAGCTAGAGCTTTTGGAAAATAAAGCCATACTTTCATTGCTCCTTGCCAAATAGAATTTTTCCCCTCATTTTTTGGTTAGTGTTTGAGCCCTGATTGAACCTCACCCCTACTCCCCTTCAACGTTTCCTTCCCATTCTTGGAGGCTGAATTCATTCTCCAAGGTTCATTCAAATGGTACCTCCTCCAGGGGTCCATTCTCCCCACCTCTATGCCAGGATTTCAGCTCAAAACAACAGTGTTAAATTGAAGTTAAATTTACACACAGCGAAATGCACAGCTCTCACATGCACATTTCAATGAGTTTTGTATACATGCGTATATACATACGGCCATTTCCATCACTCCAGAAAGTTCTCTGGCCATCACTTCCAGTCAGCCCATATCCACCCACAGGCAACCACGGGACCGGTATCTATCACTATTTATTAATTTTGTCTGTTCTTGACCTCGTTATAAATGGATACAGTCAGTACAGGAGATAGAAAATTATGGCCTTCGGGCCAAATATAGCCCATTGCCTCTTTCTGTATGACTTGTGAGTGAAAGAATGGTTTTTTAGATTTTTAAATAGTTGGGAAGAAAATCAAAAGGAGAACGATATTTTATGACTCATAAAAAGTATATGAAATTCCAATTTCAGTGTTCATAAATAGTTTTCTTGGCCAAGAGCCACGCTCATTGGTTTATGTATTGTCTGTAGCTGCTTTCACGCCGCGAGGGCAGAGCAGAGTGGCTGTGCTAGAGATTGTCTGCCCTCCTCCTCCAAAACGAACGTGTTCTCATTATCTGGTCTTTGACGGAAAAAGTTTCTCGACCTTAATGTGGCATGCTTTCTTGCTTCTGAGGCCATTCCTCTGTATTATGTTTTTGAGGCTCATGTATTGTTAAGTGCATCAGTAGTTTATAAGTGGCTGTTTTTAATCCCTTCAGCTAGATGTTGCGTTTCCCCGCCTCTGAACTCTTAGAGCAGGAAGGGAAAACTGGGTGCGGTGGCTGTGTTTCTCCCCCACCGCTGCCTCTTTGTGAGCCCAGGCCTTGCATTCCGGTTCTGTCATGGTCTGTTTTCCTGAGAGGCCTGGGCTTGGGCTCAGAATTCGTCTCGAGCCCGTGCACCAGGCAGTCACTGCTAACAGCTCAGAGCTGGTTGTGTTGAAAGTCATTCGCCAGCCCTTAGCCTAGAAGCATTACAGTATAGAGCATAGAGGCAAAGAACTTTGGTATCAGACAAACCTGGATTTGAATCCCTTTGCTGCCTCTTACCATCTCTGTGTGTTTGGGCAAGTTACATAGCCCTCCCCAGCCTCAGTTTCCCTTCCTAAACAGTGGGAGAATAATAAAATTGATCTTATTGGTTTGTTGAGAGCATTAATAGAAATATGGATATAAAATGCCTTGTTTAGTCTGTGGCACATAGGAGGTGCTGACTGACTGTGTTGGCAAAACAGACTTTTTCTATTTGCCTAAACTTGCTGACCTTCCTGCTGAATGAGCTCAGTGACCTGCTCGGTCATCCACTCCCCAGACATCAGTCATAGCCTGTTTTCTCCATATCCATGCCCCACCCCCATCACCCTCCCTTGACCTGACCTCTGTTGCTTTGACCTGTGTAACTGGTCACCTTTTATACTGTCCTTAACTCACTCCAACTCATGCTGTCCACCATAGGCAAAGTGAATCTATATAGGACACATACAACTCCTCAAAAATATCTCTTTATTTTGATGATAGAGACCAAGTCATTTAATGTGGCCTAAAGGGCACGCATGATCTACCCTTGCCGACTTTCTAGTCTTGTGTGTTATTACGTTGTCTCATTTGCAACATTCCAGCTACACTATAACCTTGATCTAAGTTCTGGAGAAGCGCAGAACTGCATGTCCACTCCCATGACCTGCATGCACACTGTTCTTATTTTTACTCTCATCACTTTGTTAATTTTTTATCAATATATAATTTGCATATCATAAAATTCACTCTTTTAAAGAAAGTATACAATGCAGTGGTTTTTATTATGATCACAGACTTATGCAACCACTGTTTACTTCCAGAACATTTCATAGCCCCAAGAAAAAAAAACCCTCACCATGAGCAATTACCCCTATTCCTTCTTCCCCCAACCGCTAACCTACTTCCTGTCTCTAGGGCTTTTGCCTGTTCTGGATGGTTCATATAAATGGAATCATACAATATGTGGTCTTTTGTGACCAGCTTCTTTCACATACAATAATGTGTTACAAGTTCACCCATGTTGTGGCATGTATCAATACTTTATCCTTTTTATTGCTAAATACTTTCCACTGTATGGATAGACCACATTTTCTTTACCCACGGATCCCTTCATGTTTCCTGAACCTACCTGCCCCACCATACACTCTCACAACCTGTTGTTTCTTGCTCTTTAACATCTTTTACATTAGCTTTTCATCTTTTTTCTGACCGATAACTTTGCCCATTGTAACCTGTCATCCAACTGTCACATTGATCTTTGTAAACTACTTTAAAAAATCATGATATTGGGAAAACATCCATGGCTGACTATGATAGTGTAAATAAAGCACACACATTTGAGCCTTTAAAAAAATCCTCACCTGAGGATTTGCTGATTGATTTTTAGAGAAGGCGGACGCGGGCGGGTGAAAAGACGTGGGGGAGAAACATCAACGAGCTGCCTCCCATCTACGCCCCATCTAGGGATCAAACCTGCAACCTAGGTATGTGTCCTGACCAGGAATCAAACCTGCAACTTTTTGGTGTACTGTACAGGACAGGGCTCCGACCAACTGAGCTGCCTGGCCAGGGCTTTTGAGCCATTTTGATGGAAGCCCATCAAGATAATGTGTACTACAGTTGAGTTCTTACTAAAATACACATAAGAGAGAATAATTGTGAAACTTCTCTTTTACCTCATGTTTGAATTCTCTCCCTTCTTTCGAGTGTTTTTGGTACACGTCTTACTGCTCCTAATGCGCTCTAAGCTCCTGGAGGACAGGAAAGCATCGTATTCATCTTCGGGCATCCCACTGCCCCTCACGAGTGTCTGATTTAAAGCAGCTGTCAGTAGATGTTTGTTCACTTGGATTAAGTTTTATTATTCCTCCCATGGGAAACATTCCCATGCTAACAGAGGCCTATGAAGACCTAACTGGAGAGATTAGTAGTGGAATTTCAGGCATCTACAGCAGGCAGGTTGGGAGATATTTTTAGAGCCAGACAACCACCATCATCTCACCTTGTCAAGGCTTTTCTTCTGCATGAACTTGGGCGAGTTCTTCTTGGATCAGTTGGAGTCAATTCAGTGATTCTCCTTCTTTCCAGATTCAAAAGAACACCAGGTGCCTTTTTTCCTCCAAGGGGCATCTTGCCTTACATGTTCCCTTTTCTGCAGGTGATCCCTGGCTCCAGACTGTACACACGGGGGAGCACATGGAGCCCTTGGTTCCCGATGACATCAGTTTGATGCAAAGACATGTTTATTGTTCCTCTTGATAAGTTCAGAAAATTGGAAGGGAGGGCACAACATTGAAATGTGAAGAATATTTTCAGACTTTCCCAAATGCTACCCGGTAGGTCTAGGGTAGAATAGAAACTTGAACTTCCAGCGCTGGGACACATTCAACCTAGTTGTCTCTCAGCTTTTCCAGGAGTGACATCCATCTTAAAAAGGAAGACAAGGAATAAGTATTTATTAGAAAGGAGCAAGGGGAATTAATATTTGGTGCTCATAATGTCTCCATGAGAAAGGCGGTGCTGTTCCCGCATTGCAGGTGAGCAGTCTGAGGTTTAGAAGGAAAAAGGGACTTGGCTGAGGCCCCAGGCCATTCAGTGCCCAAAACAGCACCCTGACCCGGCCTCTATAGCACACTGCCCCCAGGAGTCTGAGGGTGGTTAAAGTTCCCCTGCATCTAGTGGGAATTTGCCTTCATAACATGGACACTCAGGGACAGCACACCTTGAAGGTGGTGGAAACAGCTCTGGACTGGGTGCCAGGAGCTCAGCTCTCCAAACCCACTGAGGGACCCTGGACAAGTCACTGCTGCTGCCTCTGCCTGTTCTCCCCCTTTGAGAAATACAGGACTCGACTCCACCTGCCAAGCCTCTTCCTGTTCTCATCATCTTTGGAAATGGGTCTCATTTTGAAAATTTATACTTTTATAGATTCCATAAATAATATCCAAATCCATACTTCCGTAAAAATATAAGCAATAACATTACTTGGAGTAAAAAGAGACAGTCTGCCCTCAACATCCTGTGTCACTCACCTTCCCAGAGATAATCCCTGTTCAACAGTGTAGATCCTTCCCAATTATTTTTCTCTTTATGGACACGCACCTGTATCAGCAAATCCAAGTATGCATCTGCATTTTTCCTTCCCTGTAAGTGGGACCATTGCTGTGTGTATTATTCTGACACTTGCATGTGTATGTTTTCCATTTAAACATGATTGGAAATCTTTCAATATCAGTACATTTGGATCTACTTCATTATTTCTAATGACCTCGTTTTGGAAATAGATATAATTTATTCAAACCATTTTCCTACTGGTGAACCTTTGTGTTATTTCTAATCTTTTATTGTTAAAAATGTATTGCAGTGAAACTTTTTTGTACATGTAGCTTTCTACTGTGAGTATTTCTATAGGTTAGATGCCTGGGGGAAATAGTATTATCAGGTCCAAAGTCATAGATGGGCATTGTCAACCTGCTTGACACTGCTGAATTGGTCTTCCAAGTAGCTATGCAAATTTACACTCAGAGAGTGTCTAGGTAGGATTTTAGATTGGCAACAAGGGGAAGGGAATCTCTGTAAGTTTGGGACACTGCCCATCATCACCCTTCAAGTGACCCTCTCTACATGCCAGGAGGGATTCTGTTCCCAGGTGAGGCGGGTCTGCTCCTGTGCCTTCCCCATCTGGTTTCCTGAGGTTTAGTGCTCACATGGCTTCCAAAACAGGGCTTTAGGAAAGGCTTCCCAGGATGAGGAGGCAACTTGATTAACCTCCTGCCCAGCTCAGTTCCTGGGTTTCCTGAGAAGGTCCCAGTGGATCACCAGGGGCTGGCAAACAGCTGGCTAATAGGGTCCGTGGCATCTGGCCTCGCTCAGAGAGCGGTCGAGTCCCTAAGAGTTCAAAAGACCGCAGCCCCCTCACCCATCCCTGACAGAGACCTACCACTGAATGCCCTGAATGATGCAGTGCATTTACCTCTCTTTGATGGAGGTGTGTGTTTCTTCCCTCACCTGAGTGCTTTCCCTCCTCTGTCTGCCCAGAGCCTCTGAGCCTTCTGCCAAGCATTGAGGATGGGCAAGTGGGACGGGAGAGTGGTTGGTTTTGTAAAGACTAGTTGCACAGCTAGAGATTTTTCTTCAAACAAAGCCCAGATGTCTTCATTATTTCTCACTCTAAAACGTGAGTCGGAACAGAGGAGGTGAGAAAATGAAAGTGCCCACATTTATTGAGCTCCTATTATGTGCTGGATAAAATGTTGGGTACCACATAGGCATTACCTTGTGGGCTCTTCCCAAGAAGCCATCATTGTGCTATTTTCAAATGAGGAGGCTGAGCCCAGAGAAGTGACATAACCAGCTTATGACTGGAGTTAGAAGACCTGGAGCTTAAATCCAGGTCTGTCTGATTCCCTTGCTCAGGCTCAACGCCTGCCCTGCCTCTAACCCTGCCCCTCCCCAGCTGCTGAGAAGGATTTTTTTTTTCACTTTTAGCCACACTCATCAGCATTCTATTGTACTAACCCCCGATTATGTAGTTTTCAGTATTTTCAAAGATGCAAGTGTCAGATCATCCACAACCATTTCCCACCAACCCAGGGAATGACCAAGCTCATCTTTTTTCCTTCTTTTTATCTTCACCTGAGGACATTTCTTCATTGCTTTGAGAGAGAGAGGGAGAGGGAGAGAGAGAGAGAGAGAGAGAGAGAGAGAGAGAGAGAGAGAGAGAGAGAGAGAACATTAGTGCAAGAGAGAAACATTGATTGGTTGCTTCCCTTATGTGCCCTGACCCGAGATCAAACCTGCAACCTAAGTATGTGCCCTAACTGGGGATTGAACCCATAACGTTTTGGTTTACAGGGTGATGTTCCAATCAACTGAGCCGTACCAGCCAGGGCCACCAAGTCAGTCTTGAGACTTTCCTGATGATTATTCATTTGGATTTGGCTGTTTATGCATTTGCATTGCCAAATGGCTTATCTGTGTGTGATTGTTTCCTGGGTAAGGGGGAAAAATGGACTTGGAAGTTAGACCAATTTGGATTATGATTCTTACCTTGTCAAGTATACACATATCCCAAAACCTCACTACCTCTGTGAACATCAGAGTATTTTTAGGACGATGGGGTTATTATTCATGGTTCCTACTGTAGTTAAGTGTGCTTTGGCTACACCCCCTCTCCCACCCAAGATGTCCATGTGCTGATCTCCTAACCTGTGAATGGGCTATGGCACATGACAAAAGGGACTGAGCTGATGTGATTAAGTTATGGATCTGGGGATGGGAAAGTGATCCTTGATTATCCAGTTGGGTCCAATATAATTACAAGGGTCCTTTTAAGGGTGAGGCACCAACATTAGAGTCAGAGGAGATATGAAGAGAGAGGCACAGAGAAACTTAAAAATGCTATGCTGCTGACCTTGAAGGAGGAAGGGCCCAGGGGCCAAGGCGTACAGCTCTAGAAACTGGAAAAGACAAGAAATTGCATTCTCCCTGAGAGCCCCCAGCAGGGACTGCCGCCCTGCTGACACTTTGGTTTTGGCTCAGTGAGACTTGTTTTTGATTTCTGACCTGCAGAACTGTAAGATCATAAATTTGTGTTGTTTTATGTCAGTAAGTGTGTGGTAATTTATTACAGCAGCAGCAGGAAACTAATACACATCCTGGCTAAATGGTGGGCTTCTTAAAAGTCTGTAAGGCAGACAAACTGGAGTTTGAATCTCCTGCTTCTCTACTTACAAGCTGTGTGCGCCCTTGTGCCTCTTTGGGTCGTTGTTTTCTTGGGGGCAATATGGGGTCCATGATGACTCTGTGAGGGGGTTTGTGAAGATTGTGTGTGATCATGTGCTGAGAAAATGCATGACACAAAATAGAGGCCTAATCATGAAAGTTATTATTCTTGCTGACCTGTAGCCACGAAAGGATGGTACAGACATTGGGTGTGGATGGCTTTGGTGAGCTTGCATAGTAGAGTGGAGAACACATAGGCTTTTGTGCTGAGAGACACAGCTTTGAATGCCTCCTCTGGTGTTTGCTGACTCTGAGACCTGAACCTCCATGAAGGATGGTGACTCGTCCGAACGTAAATTTAGGCAAGGTTGAGTGAACACACTGTGCAAACTCTGGCTCAAACATCCCACTCTAGCTGGAGCTCCTAGAGGGCAGGGCAGGGACTCCTGCCTTGTCCATCTCTCCATCCTTATGACCTAGCACGGCATGTGGCACAGAGTTGCGCATGGAGGTGTTTGTTGCTGAAACTGAACTGTGATGGAAGGGAGTTTGGCCTAGTATCATCAGAGTAAACCCCAGACCTCAGAGGACAATAGGACAAGGGATTAGGAAGATCCATCAGGAGGAAGAATTGGTTTCACAGGTTGGCCTGGTGGTCCATTGCAAAGGGCAGGATGGAGACCACAGTGGTTAGCCGGGGCTTGACCTAATGGGTTTACAAGTCTGGAATGAGGGTGTTGGCTTCACCCAGAGACTCAGGCTTCTGTCCCGACTTATTGCTTCTTTATGCAATGCCTATAGCTCCTCTTCTGTCTCTGCTTAATGGTGAGAAAGGAAGCTTGCCTGGGCCTTACTTCTGTTAACCCCAGGTCTCAAAATGAAGCTTCCTTGAACAAGGTTCTCTTTTGCCCAGTACCTTAGCTCAGCCCTCCCTCATACTTTCTACTGACTAGCTGGAGGATTCATAAAATGACATTGTGAGAGGCTTTGAGCTCCATCACACCTGGTGCATGCCCTTGTATTTGAATTATTTCCACCATTATTCTGTGTTTATTGCCTTTGAGCTAATTTTGAGACTTCCAGTCATGCAGCCTCTCCCAGTCCATTTGAATTAATTTTGCGAGAAGCGTTTTTCACTTATCGTGGTCCAGATTAAGTCATCTGTGATCTTTTCATCCACCGTCTCTGTAATTCTATTGGAAAGCTATCATGTTTGTGGGCTGTGATCAGTGCTTTTTTTTTATAACCTTGGTTTTATGCAGCCTCATAATTCCTTTGTTTTCCTGGCTTGTGTCCAATTTGTTAATCCTTGTTGTAGAAGAGCAATTAAAATGGTAAGTTTCGGGCCCTGCCAGAGTGAGGCACATACTGGGGTCAAATCCCCGCTCAGGTGATAATCAGTGGCAGCCTTCAGACGAGTTGCTTCCTCTTTTTGACACCTGGTTTCCTCGTCTGGAAAATGGGGAGAACCCAGGCCTGGCTTGCAAGGAGGTGATTGGCTGGGAGGTTCTATCTGAAAGTGCCTATCACGTACCAGCTGGCAGCATGTCCTCCTTCTCTGTCAGTTCTTAAATAAAGATCCTACTTCTTGTATTTCCCTTTCTGTCTACAAGATCAATATGACATTTGATGTTTTAAAAAATTTAAGGGTATGTCTGGCCACCGTTCCTCTGTGACTTTTTAAAAATAATGCTAACTGCTTCAGTAACACCCTGGGACACGGGCTGTCTGACCTGCTGGTCCAAGTTTCCCCCGCAAATCCCTAAGCTTTCCCTTGACTGCTTTCTGTCTTAGCTGTTCTGTGAGGTCTTAATTACTTCCTAATTGTCCACATTTCTTCTCTTTTCTCTTTTCCCCCTTTTTTTTCCCTGGCAAGAAGATAAATTTTCAAAGATGGGTTCAGGGTCTTTGCCACTTTCAAGTCAACATTAATTTCCTTTCTCCTTCATTACAAGGGCAGGGATATGTTCCAGTTTGCTTTCCGACTTCCCACTTGGATTCCTTCTAAGAACCTTGATAATCTCAGCATCTCTGGAATCACATTTTCCTTCCAAAGAGGCCTTTCTGAACAGATGCTCCTAACTCTGTAAGAGCACGTTTTCACTGGTCTGTGTCTCATAGTTTGACCCAAAAGTTTCTCACTGCAATAGGCAATAATTTACTGATGTTCCCTAAATGCAAGTCACCATGTGAGATCCCAGGGATGCAGAGATGAAGATAACTGCCCTTGGTTTGAGTGCCTCATGTAGATAACCATGCGCTCAAGTCACATATAATGGCATATGAAAGATCCCGTTATCAGCTAAGAGAATGCAAACCAGACTTAGGGAGTGTGAGCAGGTGGGCATCAGAGAAAGCAATAGAAGTGTGGTTTTAACCAATTTTTCTATAAGCCATGATTTCTGCATCTGCAAAATGAATGATTAACAGTAACTTTTTAGTTTGGACATAAAACTAGGTATTTGTTTAAATGTATGGCTTGTACTTAGTACTCAATAATTATAAATGTGCTTCTTCACTGATGATGATAATAGTAATGATGATGATGCTAATGACAGAAACAAAGAATGTGGATACTGCCTTTTCCCACACTCTCTTTCAGGTGACAGATCACAAAATGCCATCATTCCCAGTGTAGAGATGAAGAGACTGTGCCTCAGAGAGATTCAGCAATTCACCAGACATACTGCTATAACGTAGAAGTGTTAGAACCATGGGAATCTCGCTGAAATGTTCTGGTCCCAAGTTTTCGCTTTATGCTTATTTCTTCCAGTGTGCTTGCAAATCAGAACCTGCTTGATGAATTTGTGAAGCATTCCTCCATGCAGCCAGCTTCAGCCAGGATTTAGCAGGAAAGAAGTTACGAGCTGTAAAGCCTCAAGATACGGAGCACATATTAGCTAGACTATATTCTTTTAAATTATTTTTGGTACTAGGTGAAATGTGTTCAGTAACTTCTGTGTGTTGGGCATCATGCCTGTGCGCTTCACATTTATCATCTCATTTAGTTGTGACAACCTTTGGACGTAGATACTATTATGCTTCCCAGTCATCAGATGAAAAGACTGAGGCCCAATGAGATGAAGTGAGTTGCCTAAATGCACATAGCTAATAAGTGGCAGCACTAGGATTTGAACAGTCCATATCCACTAACACTCCATATCCTTGAACTCTCAAATGTCCCCATGAATAGGGTCCATGTTGGCCATTGCCGTGGAAGCCTTGGTAAGGCTTGCTAATGAGCACCAGGGTTTGACTGATCAGAGACTCAGAGGTTCTCCTCTTCCCTTCTTGCCCTCTGAGGGAAGAGTCTATGAGTCATGAAACAACCAAGGGACATCTGATTGAGAGAGGAGAAGCTGGGCACACAGCTAATCCACCAGGGACATAATCAGCCTTTGAGTCATTGCATTGGCTGCACGTTAATGTGCCTACACCGGCCCTGGGGACTATAGTCTGGCCTTGTGCAGCTTCTGCATTGAGGATGCCAACAAATATCAGTAGCTTTTTTGCCAAGTAATTTTAAAGATTCCCTGAAAGCCCTGCATGGCCAAGGCCACACCACCTACTTCTTGATAAGAGGAGGGAAGCTCTTTTCAGATAAATAGTCCTGTTGAAATTTGAGATTTTGGGGAAGGTGAGCAAGTGTAGTAAATACCCCATCTGGACACCAGAGACCAGTCACTGGCATTCTGAGGTTTTTGGTGCACTGCAGTGGGGCTTCCTTTCTCTCAGCCTCAGTCTTCTCCTTCAAAGAATAAAGAAATGTCACTAGATGACTTTGCAAGGGCCTCTGAGATGTGGCATCCTATGATCTACCTGTGCATTGACGTCTAGCAACAATAGTGATGAAATTTTATGAAGTGCTTTCCAGCTCCCAGACACTGTCAAGTGTTTTAGGTATAATGCCATCAATCCTTGCAACAAGCCTGTGAGGTGAGATGCTGACATTATGGATCACAAAATTGGGGCTCAAGGAGGTTGTAAGTGTTGCTGAAGTTGGGATTCAGATTCTCATCATCTGGCTCCTGAGTTTACCTTTATAACCACCACGATTTGCTACCTTTCAATCAGGCTTCCTTGAAAACAGTGCGCCCCAACTCACTGTTGGCAGGTGAGAGGACACTTTTACAGGAACAGAACTATGGGAACTTAAAGCATTGCTATTTTTGTTCAAGTTTTGCTTCAGTGAGGGAGGCAAGGCAGGGAGTGATATTACCATGTTAAAAATACATGAGCCCTTTTAGTTTTGGGGTTGGGGGATGAGCTTGAATTGGAATAGACAACTTCCAGTTGTGTGTGTGTGTGTGTGTGTGTGTGTAGGTGTGTAGCATCCTGCTGGATTTAGTCTTGGCTCCCCCTTGGGTAGCCAGGGTCATGTGACAGTCCGGGGGTGTCCAACCTTTTGGTGTCTTTGACTCACAATGGAAGAAGAATTGTCCTGGGCCACACATTAAAAACACAAACACTAATGAAAACTGATGAGCAAAAAAGGATTTAAAGTAAATTTACGATTTTGTGTTGGGCTGCGTTCATAGCCACCCTGGGCCACAGGTAGCCCATGGGCCACGGGTTGGACACCCCTCAGAGTTGAAGAGTTTGGTCTAGGGGATTAATGAGACTTAGCTTCAAACGCCAGCCATTTACTAGTTGCCATGTATTGACCACGTTACCTAATTACTCCCATGCAATTTCTCATTTATAACATAGGAATTCTAATAATCCCTGCTTTCGAAGTTCTTGTGCAAATCAAATGACCGAATGTAGGTAAAGTGCTTTGTAAACAGTAAAGGTTTCTTTGGATGACTGAATGTGGCCTGGAATGTGGAGACCCGTTAGTGGGTCTGTTGTTCCTCATCTGTGCTCCTGTCTCTCACGGCCACTCTGATGCCTGGCCCACAGCTCCAGAGGCTGGGCCCAGAGGGGGAAACAGTGTGATTGATTTGCTTTGCATTGACTGTGCTCAATGAAAAGTTGTTTCATTTTTTTTTTTCCTCCTTTCCTTACTTAGTCTTGGGAATTATATTTTTCTTAGAGTGCTGTTAATGGAAAGCACTGAACCAAATTCCCTCAAATTCAATTTGGCTGCCTGAGTTGTCAGCTCTCCATCTACTACTCTCCCCAAGCTCATCCATCCCCACGCTGGAGCCTCTGCATTTGTACTTACAGTCATGGGCTTCCATCCTGGGCTGATCGAGGGGAGGGGATGTGGAGGGAACTGGGCGGTACCCCCGCTCTCAGGGCTGGCCTGCAGCTCTGGCCCCCTGCTTGTGAGCTGGCTCACAATGACCGAGCAGAACTATATGCTTTCCATGCAATGAGGAGACAGCCTGGGTCTGGGAGAGGCCAATCAGACCCAGAGTCATAGGTTGGGTCCAGTCACTGGCATGTAACAGCTGTGTGCTCTTGGGGAAGTCACTTCACCTCTTAGAGTCTCCGCATCTCTGTTTCTTATTTACCAAGTAATCTCCTTGCCTCAGAAGATACGTGAGAATTCACTTGCTCACTCATTTATTGCTTTCTTTGTTCTTTTACCAAATATTCACCAAATGCCTGTAGTATTCCAGGTATAGTGCTAGGTAGTGGCATTATGCCTCTGCACAGGATACATTTCCTGCCTTCAAGGAGTGTTTAGTCTATAAGGATGATAGATAATACCTAGCAAAGAGGTAATTTTAAAGTCACATGAGCCCTGGCTGGCGTAGCTCAGTGAACTGAGCACAGGCTGTGAACCAGGCATTGCAGGTTCGACTCCCAGTCAGGGCATGTGCCTGGGTTGCAGGCCACAGCCCCCAGCAACCACACATTGATGTTTCTCTCTCTCTCTCTCTCTCTCTCCCCTTCCCTCTCTAAAAATAAATAAATAAAATCTTTTTTTAAAAAGTCACATGGAATGTAATATAGTGAGAATGGCTTGGGTCTTCTGGTCAGACAGGCAGGAGCTTTAGTCCCCTCTCCACCACTCATGAGCTATGTTGTCTATGCCAGGTTATTTGAGCTCTAAGAGCCTCAGTTTCCCCCTGAACAGAACAGGTGCTAGCACCTCCCTGTAGGGTTATTGTTAAGATTACAGATAATTGTGTTTACTGCTCACTGAACAATGCCTGGCCCCTAGAAAGAACACAATAAATGATAGCTATTATTATTAATAATGATAATATTAATAATGGATGGGAAAGGGCTTTCTAAGCTACAAAACCCTACACAAATATAATGAATCATTATAATCACGTTACAGAGAGACTCATTTTCCAAGAGATTCCAAGAGCAATAAGGATCAGTGGTGCCTAGAAAAAATAACATTATTACCACCAAGAAGAACTTTACGTTTGAATAGCACGGTTCGCATTTTGACAAATAGCCACGGCAGGAAAGAACACTTAGAGAACGTGTTAATCTGGGCTGGACTGGACTTTTGCTGGCAGGTATTATCTTGTGTCAGTTATAAGATTTTCTGTCTTCATTAACAGCCCCTTAGTTTCCGCTTAAATAGATGATGATTAATATAGATTTGCTCCATTTTAGGCGACCTAAGTTCAGGCAGGATTGTTCTGTGCCGACACCTGCAATTGAGGTTCGGGGCATTTCTTAAGCCTACAAATGATTATTCTCCCTGCTGTGTTAAATGCACAGTAATCCTAAGAGACTTGGCCGGCTGTGGCTTTGTGGTAATAGGATTTTATATTTATAAACCGATGTTAAAAAATGTGTTATTTTTATATGTAAGTTGTTCAGAGCAGAATTCTTAAACAACCCGTGCCAATCATTATTCTGGTCCCTGGGAAACCAAAGTAGTTCTATAGATTAGTATCGACGAAAGAGAGCTGTTCACCATTACCTTATAATGTTGGGTTAGGGTACTCTCTCTCGCCCGCTTGCGTCCTTCACCCAGGGGCAATTTGAAAAGCGTGTGTTACACACGTTCATACACTGGGGAAATTAAGAAGGGTTATGGAAAATACAGTCACATGCTTAGCCTCTCCAAACACATGGTGGTCGTTTATTCTAGATCCACGAGAAGGAGGCACCGGCTCCATAATGGAAACGGTGTTTTAGAATATTTTTGGCAGTTTTCCCCACCATGGCAGTGTTCCCTGAACATGGGAAAAGAGGTCATTATTTAGTATATTAGCTACCTGTAGTAGTTTTTTAAAAAAACTCCTATGACTTTTGTTTTTGTTTGGTGGATTCCTCTTTAGTTTGTACTGAGTGTGAGATTCAAAGTTGAGTGTGTGTGTATGTGTCTGTGTGCACACAAGTGTAGGCTTATGGTGTGTATCCCAGAATTCTAGATCAACTATTGTACTTTTCCCAGGTGGATGAAGAATAACTACATAAATATTACACTACCCTGGCTGGCATAGCTCAGTGGATTGAGCGTGGGCTGCGAACCAAAGCATCGCAGGTTAGATCCCCAATCAGGGCACATGCCTGGGTTGCAGGCCATGGCCCCCAGCAACTGCACATTGATGTTTCTCTCTCTCTTTCTCCCTCCCTTCCCTCTCTAAAAATAAATAAATAAAATCTTTAAAAAATATTATACTACTCTTTGTGAGTCTCTGATTCTTAGTTGCTCCTTAAGCCATTCCATTTCCAATGGTGAGCTACAGGAAAGTCATTTTTGATTCACCCTCACTCTTCTTGTGATCTGGTTGAGACCTGGGATTGCTGTTCTATTTTACAAGTGAGAAACGGAAGAATGACAAGTGGACATTGTTTGTTGAAGGAGTGCATCCTGCACACTGTGTAGGGGAATACTGTTCAGAATTCATCGTATGGAAATAAGGTGGCATTGCCGAGACAAACCTTGCAGGTGGATGGGGGTTGGCTTGCAGTCCCTCTTTCCCCAAGGCTTATGTCTTTACTGAACCTGAAAATAACATTGGGTGAAAGCTAGCCGAGTTCTCCATGTCCAAGAGGAGCCTCAGTGATTTTATACACAACTTAGGTATCTATGTGAACTCAATCAAGTTTCAGAAAAATTGCAAGAGTTTATAAAGCATCGACCATGGCTAAGGCATGGTTTTAGGCTTTGGGGAATCAGCTGTGAACAAGCAGAAAGGACCTCAGCCTTTAGGAGCTTTCCATCTGGAAGGCAGGCAGATGTAAGGAGGGAAGTAATTCATGTGCTCAGTGCTTATCATGAGCAGGTCCCTCTGCAGGAGCTTCATATACATCCTCTCATGTATCCTTAAGACGACCCTTAGAGGATGGGGAACATGTGCCTACTTTGCAGAGAATGACTCTGAGACTTAGAGGTGTTGGGAACAGCAGAAGGTTGTAGAGCCAACACTGCACACCGGATCTGGTGGACTCTCGAGGCTCATGATCAGAACTATCCCAGTGCTTCCCCTTCTATCATTTAATCTATGGGCCTCAAGCTCCTCATCTGTGAAATGGCACCTCTTCATCCAGAGCGCTGTTACAGGACATTGCTGAGAGAAGCTTGCACAATAGTATATTTTTATTGTGTCTTGTTTGTGATTATCGTTGTTGCTCCAAAGCAGCACCCGAAATGGAGAAGTAATGAAGTCCACAAAAGACTGAGCCTCCATTCTGCTCTGCAGCCATCCTTGCTAATTAATTAAAGAAATCACTGAAGAAGATGAAGTTCATGCTATCTGTGGTTCAGAGCAGGTGTTCTCAGGCACTGGGGCTGCTGGAGCAGGGAGGAAAGTGGGTGGCTGCAGCTGCTATGGGGAGTTCAGACACCAAGACCAAGGTCACAAGGAGTCTAGTCCAAGAGACACAGAGAAAAATTGGGCCCATATGTTACAATAAAGGCTTATTCTTGTCTTATGGAGAGAGTCGGGGAGAGGAGAAAAAT
This sequence comes from Phyllostomus hastatus, assembly GCF_019186645.2. Classification (NCBI taxonomy): domain Eukaryota; kingdom Metazoa; phylum Chordata; class Mammalia; order Chiroptera; family Phyllostomidae; genus Phyllostomus; species Phyllostomus hastatus. Next base: position 63,620,978 of record NW_025333857.1, on the reverse strand, counting down.
TCTTATGGGATGATCACAAGCAAGGTGTGAAAAGACCTAAAATTTCATCGCAGCTCTATTTCTTAACTAGCCAGGTAACCTTGGCCAAGTCTTATTACTTACTGCTTGGGACCCCAGTTTTCTCATCATTAAAATACGGAACACGGTCTCTGCTATGCTTCCCACACAGGGTTAATGAGAGCATCAGAAAAGAGAATAGAATTGAAAAGGGTCTGTAAATTGGCAAGTGCTCCATACATGTTATTTTTAGTATTAATATCATTAATATTTATCAGCTGATCAATGACATCCTCAGTACTATCATTGCATGCATTCATGGAAACACCCACGGAGTTGGCTAGGTTGAGTCCTGGAAGTAATCAGTTTTGGAAAATGAAATGTATTCATTTCTTAAGTAAACATGCAGTAAGCACCTTCAGTATGTAAAGAACTGTACTAGATTTTGCAAGATGAGTAAGACAAGGCCTCTGCCCTCAAGGAGTTTACAAGGGAAAATGAGCAGAGGCCTTGGATAACTGTACAAGACGGCTAAGTCATGCAATGTGTCGGGAGCGCCGAGCAAACAGAATGATGTGTGAACTCGTCACATTCTGCCAAGGCGAACCGACCGCCTAGGAAGTGTTGGGACAGAGCTCAGAGAGTATCACCTGCAGCAGGAAGAGGAGTGTCCGCCTGGGACACCTACCCACTCCCACACCAATGCCTTTCCACTGATGGATGTGTCCAAGCTGTCTGTGTTCTCTGCTACGGTCAGACACTCAGGCCCCCCATCATCAGAACACGGCAAGCTTTCCTGAGAGGGTCTGCTGGCCAAACTGTAGTGCTGTTTTGTCAAATGTGTCTGATTTCCCTCCTTTCTGGCTACCTGCTGGGGTTGTCCTTCCTGACCTACTTACCGTTGGGTGGTTGAAGTTGCACGGGAAGTTTTATGTGCTACTTGTGGGCCAGAACATTGACCTGTCAGGGGAAGACTTTCCAGAGTTCTTTCCTTCCGTCTCACCTGGAGATTGACAACCTTTCTGGTGGTGGCCCCATCTGCCTGGGTCATTGGGAGACTACGGTGATTAAGCGTCCCTCTCCCAGCCTGGGATGAACATATGGCGTTTGTGAAACATACACCATTATCCTCCAAGCCCCTGAGGGGTGGAACTTATTGCAGAGGCATACCCTAATGTTGACTGGTGTAGGAGCGATGCTGTGACGGATGTGGGCAAAATAGAGAAATGTCTGTTCTTACTTATTGTGTCTCTTTATAGGGTTCTCAGTGATGCAGTATTTGGGGGCTCAGAGTTCCTGATATCCCTGTGACCCAAGTGTGAGCCCAGCTATGTCTGTATGTCTAGGATGCTTTTCTTGGGCTTACACAGCTAGCATCTTTTCTTCTTTGAAGAGACTAAGAACGTCATTCCCTGAGGCATACCTGCCTCTTGCTCTGCGACCACATTTTACACCTCATCCCCCAGCTGTTTATCTACCTCCATAGTCTTTCTTGAGGTACCTCATCAACAGCGTTTGGGAAAACTAAGTAAATCATGCCTGCCTTTTATTCCATACTTGATTAAACTTGTCAGAGAATTCAGGCAAGTTTGAAAAGCTTGTATTTTTCTCTGCTCACAGAAAGGACCCACCTGGCCTGCTTCTTGTTTTAACCTCCCATCTGTGATACCAAATGGGAATCAGCAGACTGTGGCCTGTGGCCTGCAAAACAAGCCCTGGTGAGGAGTTCTAAGGTGGGGGGGGGGGGGGAGTTCATTGCGTTGATACCCAGAGGGAGCCATTAATCAGGTTGGGTCCTTGAGCAAGTCATTACCTCCCTGGCCCCACCTTGATTATCTAAGTTATCAGAAGAGGGCTGGATCACATCAATTTACTCTTCTGAAAATGTGTGTTGGGTGTCTGGCCTATCACAGGGACTGTCGAGGCTTAAAGGGGAGACATATGGATCATGTCTTCAATCACATGGTTCCTAGGCTAGTGGAGATGGGTAGGTAAGATGAGATATAAGTTACTATGAGTGAATCAGAAAGTGTTAACTCAGGATCTATTACCAACTGTAATGCTGCTAATGGGTTTTATTCATGTTTAATCAAGTAAATATACAACAGAACAGCCCACATTTTGTATACAGGGAAACTGAGATTATATGAAAAAGCAATCCTAGTGGGTGAGGGGAAAAAGTATACTCATGAACATGGGTAAGGCATGGGTGCTTTAAGGAAGGACTGGTGGCTGATGATGCACAAGGTCTTTAAGGCCTGGATTCACCCTATCTGTCCCACACCTCCATGCTGTGTCCCCAGCCCTGTTAACAGATCCTCTTTAAGTAGCTCTGCTCCCTTTTCACTCCTCCTTATATCCATATGTTCAAATCCTACCCACACTTGCAAGCTGGGGCACCTGGCACCAGTGGCCTTTCCTGCCAGCTTCCAACAGAGCCCCCACCCCAGTTTAGGTTCAGCTCGTCTTCATTAAAACTTCCTGTGTCACACACCCAAACTGGGCATTTCCACACGTGCATTTTGTTTTGTCCTGATGGCGATTCCTTGAGAAAATAATGGCCTCTTCTTTAAAGCTGAGGAAACCGAGTCCCAGGACAAATGGAACGACTGGCTGCAGGTCATCCTGATTCTCATGGGGGCCGGACTCCAACTTGGCTCTGCAAGACCCAAGCTGGCCAGTGGCTGGCTGGCTATGCCTGACTGACTCCCACTTTGGCTACAGCTCCTTTCTTTCTCAAAATAAAAAGGAAAGGCCCAGAATTATATGTCTTCCATCTCCTGGGGGTCACTGAGGTGCATCCAGAGGGAAGCTGCATCTTTTACCTTTTCATGAATGCTAAGCTTTAAGCCTTTCCCCCCCCCTTCTTTTTAGCGTCTCCGTTCCTCCTGCAGTCTGATTTGGCACAACGTTTTCCTTGGGTAGAACACTGAAGCCAAATCCCCGACGGAGGTCACCGGCATGGCGGCCCCCATTTATCTCCAGGCCCCTGGGATTGAGAATTTATTTGTGATCTCAGGCCTGGGCAAGATTTAGAATAATTCAGGGATTTAAGTCCTGAGGATATGAGAAATAAATAATGTCAGCCATTCCACAGAAAGGGTATAATGTGGAAGAAAAACTAAAAACTGTGATTATATTAGAAGTAAAGAAATAAATCCTGGAAATTGCTAAGTCATCCCGGAGCATAGACTTTTCAGATTAAAACGTGTGTATGAAGTGTCGCAGGTTCAATTCCCAGCCAGGGTACGTGCCTGGGTTGCAGGCCATAACCCCCAGCAACCACACATCGATGTTTCTCTCTCTCTCTATCTCCCTCCCTTCCCTTTCTAAAAATAAATAAATAAAATCTTTAAAAAAAGATGTGTATGTGATGATCTGATGAAACCTCCTCACCTCACAGGTGAGAAGAGTGGGGCCAGGGAGGGCAGGGACTTGTCCATTGTCACATGGGGGACCATCTAACAGCCAAGCCTCGTTATCGTGTTGGCTGCTCAGTCTGGTGTCCCCTGCACATACACACTATGGCTACAGGGTCATGGAATTGGAAAGAAACTTCAAGTGACTCTGCCTAATCTCCAGAGCTCATACGACACTGTGCTGGGATGACTGTGCTCATATCTCTCTTCATTAGACTAGCAGCTCCTCCAGGGCAGGCGTCATGTCTTACAGATCTCTCTATCTCCAGCATGCTTGCTCTCTCCTTTCTCTGGTATAGTTGCCACTCTTCTTTCACTGGCTGTCTTCTTCTGTTAATCCTTACATTCTAACATGATGTAGTATTTCAAATATGAGACCCTCTCTTACCACCAGCCAGGGCAGACACCCCTGCTGCATATCCTGTTATTCCCTAGATTGTGTCCTGATTTCCACATTACACTTTGATGTCATTACCTGTTTAATTACCTGTCTTACTAGCTAGATCGTAAACTCTGTGAGAACAGGGATTGTGGTTTTCTCATTTATTCTTAGTGTTGTTTGCCTTTTTTTTCCAGTAAGTATGCTCAGCACAGGGCCAAACATACTCAGTAATTGTTTGATAGATGCACAAAGTGAAACCAACATGATCCTAACATCAGAGTATAATGCAAGGATCCCTGAGCTCTGGACAGCTGCCCACATGCCCTGGGAGTCAGAGAGTCATTAAGACATTCATTGATTTCTTCTATTTCATGTTTAGCAACCAGTCAAAGCCTATGGGTTTTGCATTTGCTTTTGCTTTTCATTCTGTGGTTTATTCCTGTTGAGAAAAACTGCTACCTACTGTTACTTGACTTAACTCCTGCCTCTTCATTTCATTCTTCATTGAGTTGCTCTTTGGTTCGTATAGTCGTTCACATCTCTCCTTGCCTGACTTTCAGGGAAACCAAGGCTCAGAGAAATGAAGTCACACCAAGACAGAGTGGCCAGGCCAGAATCGGGTCTGGAACCCCTAATCTTGCTCCTTTCCCCTGCCTTGCACTATTTAACATCTAAATTCTTGTATTCTTTTTTCAACTTCTATTACAATTGGAGAACAGCCCAAATCTGTATGGTAAGTAATACTGGAAGTTCCTGTTAAATATTCATGTAAAAACTTCACAAATACCGACTACGTCCTGACACTGTGCTGGCTGCTGACCAACTCCCATACTCCCGCAGGGACCCATGGCCTTTAAGAGCCATGTGATTCCACAGAGTTAAGGCACAGATGCTAATTCTTTGCATGGTATTTTGATGGCACTCTCTTTATGTACATAGGTGGGTACATAGAAGGTGATTAACAGTATCTTTTAATTCTGATTCGAATGACTAAAACTTTTATCCCAGAATACAGCAGATAAATCTTGAAGAAGGTGTTTGCCATTCTTGGCCAAAGAAAGGGAGGGAATATCAAGTTTGTTACTCTCCTTAATAGGTCAGTTATTCTCATTAATAATATTCATCATTTCTTGAACTTGTATTGATTTCATTGCTTGCAATCATTTCTTTGCTTTACTTGATCCTCAAAATACTACATTAAGATTTGAGCATCTTCTTTCCATTTTAAAGATGGGAAATCTGAGGTTCAGAGGTGTGAAAGGACTTGCCCAAGGCACAGCAGCAGGGAGGGGAAGAACTGGAATGATAACCAAGGAGTCCAGAGTATGAGACTGATCCTCTTACATTAGCCAGTGTTTGTTATGAATTGTCACTGTGTGTTGCACAGGACACAAAGGGCTCTGAGAAACACCAGGATCCAACCAGGATTATTCATAGAGTAATTATATTTGGATCAAATTCAAACTATACTTCACTTGTCCCCAGTTCACAAGTGATGGAGACTGACATTCCAGGGAAGGAGTAGCGGGAGCTCAATTGGGCTGGGAAGGTTCTTGGAGAAAGGTTGGATTTATGAAGGGAAGTTTTGAAGGATGGGTAGAACTTCCACCCATAGACAGGGAGATGTGTGATAGGATGAGGGAAGCAGAGGGAAGAGATAGGTTTGAAGAGTTTGGGGAGAAGCTATTGAACTGTTGGATGTGACTAGAGGAGATTACATTTCTCCAGCAACCCCATGAGCTTTCTTCATTTCCCTGCTCTTGGGATTACTAGAGAACAGATGCTGAGAAAGTCACTTTCAGACGCTGCCTGCTGTAAATTGCATGATAATTTCCATACTTCATATCAGTTCCACAAGAGGCTGGTGGTCTGCAAGTTTGTAAGTAGAAGTGGTACCCAGGGTGATGTAAAGACGATTGCTCCCAGTTTAATGTTGACCCCTTTGTCATTCAAATAATTGGGTCAGAAATGGGATTTCTCATCAGCTGTCATGCCCAGAATCAGAGCTTGCAACTCCAGGACTGAGGTATTTGTAAGGTGAGAGTTCATGCAGGGAATGTGACCACAGCCCACCCCTCTACTGTACCCTGATTTGCTCTGTGGCTCTGTGTGCATGTCTGTGCTACCTAACCTTTCTGACCTTTACTTTCCCTCTGCAGATTCTTAGAAATCATGCTGCCCATGCAGAAGCAAATAGGCATATCCTGCCTGGGTTTGGGGCGCACTAGAAGAAGGTGGCTTCTTAAACACCAAACATGATAGGCCCTCCTTACAACACCAATTTTACCATAGGGAGATTTTTGATGGGACCGTCCATACTGTTCTACATGTTTGGTATCAAAGTGCCCTTTACATTTACAGATGCCAATAACTCTTCTTTTATATAGACAGGAAACTAGGGCCAGAAGGAAGTGACTTGCCCAGGCCATTGAAATGCAGGGCTGAATTTACTGCGGTCTGTAGCTCCTCACTGCCATTTTCACCCCTCAGGATGTTACCTAAGTGCCCAAACTTCCTCGTGGATCCCATTACAGGGAACTCCTCACAATGGTGCCAGAACTTTCACTCTTAGAATGCAAAATTAAAGACTCCAGCTGGACTAGGCAAGGTGTGGGTTAGGCATAAAAAGGCCTGCCTAACCAGAGATCAGATATTGATTGCAATCTCAAGGGCACCATTATGCCTCAAGGCCCCATAATAAGTGTGATTTTTGAGATGGAAAAAATGATGAAGCTAAAGGTGACTTTAATTTAGTTTTGGCAGCTGTGCATAGCCAAAGGGCAAATGCCCCCATGCACCCAGCAGCTTATTTCCAACTCTGTCCCTGATAATTCCATGCAGGAGTTCATCAGAACATAGCTGAAAACACTCTTTCCCCATTTTGCTAATCCTCGTTTGCTCATTTCAGCTCCAGATTCAATGGCCACGGTTTGATAATAACAAAGTCAGCACCGAGGCCAGCTTCACGGCTTTGCAGGGCCAACTTTAACACTTTTGCATTTTGGGGTCATTCCTCCATAACATTTTTAAAAAAATATTTTATTTCATTATTTACTCTAAAAACATTTAATCATTGTGTTGGAATATAATTATATTAGTAATATAGACTGAAACACTTTCTTTGACCTAAACATAAAATTATTTTGGCGACCACTTTTTGGAAAAATGCAAACATTTACATTGGCCCCTAAAACTGCTGTGGGCCCTGGACGCAGTGCCTGATGGGTAAGGCAGCTCTGCCAGAATGCACCTCATGTTCAGTTTTAGTGCTTTGCTTGAAAGAGGGTTACAGGTTCTACCTCTCTGCATGGCTCGTGTTTCTCACATTCCCAGTGTGAAATCTAAAGAACGTGGTCTTTTTTTTTTAACCAGTCAGAACGTGTGGACTTTATTTGGATTCTGATTTAAACAAACTGTCGAAGAGAAATACGACATTTATGAAAATTTACAAATTTGATTTACTGATTATGTATTTAAAAATAGTAAGACTTTATTTTTTTTGCAATAATGGTATTATCATTATGCTTTTTAAAACTTTTTAATTTTTAAAACAATTTCTCTTTTTTACATTATAGTTGACATTCAAAATTATTTTGTACAGCCTAGTGGTTAGACAGTTACATACTTTACAAAGTGATTCCCCCCGATATTTCCAGTACCCAGCTGGCACCGTACATAGTTATTACAATACCATTGATTTTATTTCCTGTGCTGTACTTTATATCCCTGTGACTGGAACTTGGTCTGGTTTTAATGGCCAGCCCTGTCACTCTCAGTAAATGATTTCACCTCTTATAACCTCATTCAGTTTTATCATATCAAACAAGGGATAAAATGATCTCAACCATGTGGTTTACATGTGATAGCCCATGTGTGTAACCAGGCAAATGGGGCTTGGCCATGTGGTGCCTTGCACATGACCCAACAATTAGTGTTGAAGGAAACAGGTTTTTATTAACATGGTTCCAGCCTTGGCAGGGGGCTGAGGCACTCCTGCCTGGAGCCCTCCTCTCTCATGAGAACCAGCACTTACTTCCCTTGCTCCCCAAAAGGCTACAAGCCAAAACCATGCCCAGAAGTTCCCCGTGTCCTTATCTGTGCTTATGCCAGCCGTGCAAGCAGATCTCCGTCCTCTCTGGAATGTGCACTGCGGGTTTCAGTGTTGCCATCCTCTCACAGCAGCTCTCTCCTTCGGGATCTGGGGTACGTTGTTCTCAGCCCCCATGTAGTGGTTCAGGGAAACGCTACCTTACACCAGATCATGGTGGGGTCCAGGGAGGCACGGTCCCAAGAGAGTGACTTCTCCGTACATCCTGCAGAGAAGCAGAAGTCTGCAGCTCAGCATTCCCGGTCCCAGTTCAGCTTCAAGCATGCCTCATGAATCTGTGCTTGGTTAGGCAGGTCCCTGCAGCTCCGTCAGCTGCGCCATGGTCTTCCCTAGCCTGACTGTCTCCCCCTCCAGACCTCGTGGTGCCCTCTCGTGTCTCTCTCACTCACTCTGGACCTCTTCTCTTTGTGGTGGACTCTGCCCTACTCCCTTTCAGCCCGCCCCATTTAAATGCTCAGCCCAGGACTTCCTATGTGATCTCACAGCCAGCCCCTCCTATGGTGTGTTACCGTCCACCATTTTTGCCAGTTGCCCAGTATCTTTTACCTTCTTTTGGCTGCTGCCATCGTTAGTCAGGGCAAGAGTTCCCAGTGACACAGGGACATCCTGGGTGGGCATCAGCCTCCCCTGGCTATGTCAGGAGTCACTAAATGTTCTTAAAGCCACCTACATCTTTTGCCCTGGGCAGCATCCTCTTCCCTTAGCGGGGGAGCACAGCTATTAACTTGCCATTGTCATGCAAAGTATCTTAAACCTGTATCATCCACTTCCCCCTTCCCCCAGTCAAGGGTTGTGGGGAATACACTCTGCTATTTTCAGAGGATCCCTGCTCTGTGCCACATTACATGTGAAAGATCCCATCAGAATCTTTCTTGGAAAATCTAACTCATTTCAGTATTTTCAGATTTTGACTTTATCTTGGAGTCTCTTGCTTTGGATTACAGTGCCCGTTAGCAAGTCAGACCGATTTGGAATTCTTATCTTGGCTCTAACCCTATACCTTTTAACTTTGAGAGGACATTTCCTCTCTACCAACCTAGAAGTTTGCATCAGTAAAATGGGGGTTATAGCACTGGTTTCATTGGGGGCTGGGGGAGGATCTAGTGAAAATATAAGTTATAACACTTTGTAAGCATTTGCACAGTCTGCAGTTATTAACAGTTATTCCCCTTACTCCTCTGTCCCCTGCCCCCAGAGCAAGTTGCATCCTTCTCTGGCATCTTTGGGGAAGGAAGCATTTTTCATTAGCAGTGCTGGGAACGGACAAGTGTATAATCTACCACTTTGGCTATAGCCTGATGCCGAGCCGCTCCCGTGTCCTGCAGCCTCTCCCTCGGCAGCAGGCAAGCCTCTGCTCCCGATTTCTAATTCCAGCTGCTCAGAGGTAGCCAGAGGAAGTTTGATTGCCGACAGGCTCTGGCATCACAGCAAGATCCAATCAACTCTCTTTCAGAGCAAGAATCCCCCTCAGATTGTAATCAGGGTCCATTCTCTTGCTTCCCATCCGCTCTGGTCCTCAAGAATGGGGACGGCTTGTTTTGCTTCTCAGCCGCAGCTGTCACCCTGTGCCTCTCCCAGGAGCCAGGCGGCCTGGCATCTGGTCAGCCCCTTGTTCACCGTGTTACATGTGGCGGGCCAGGTTCTCTCTCTGAACCCCGTTGCCCATAAAGAGGTTTGTATTACTCAACGTGTAACATGGCTGAAAAAAAGAAGGTAAGGAAGCATGCTTGAAAAATAATTGGTAAATGAACTGTTGTCATCATACTCAGAAGCCATTATTTTTGTATGCACTTGCAACAACTTCTTCAGCCCGAAACTCTGCTTGTGGTGCCAAATGGTTTCTACCATGAAGAAATGGAGCAGTTTGTTTGTGCAAGGATACCTGAATTTCTCTCTCTCTCTCTCATTCATTCATTCATTCATTCACTCAACAAATACTGAATTTGTTGTTGTGTCAGGAACTGTCCTACATAAACTATATTTTTTTTATCTACTAGAGTCTGGAGATAAAAGAAATATAGTTCCTTTACAAATAATTATTAAACACCTACCTGGACCCTGGAGGATAGACTAATTAATCCACAAATACATATTAGGAGCTTTAGATATGAAAGGAACCATGGATAGAACTGTGGAGGAACAGGACACAGAGCTTAAAGCCTAAAGGAGGAGATAAAAATTAAACAGATAGTTTCCTACATAATTATTTAGACACAGTTAAAAAATACCTTGAAGGGAAAAGCATCAAGTATTTTCAAAATTTACAGCTGGGCATTTATGTGACTCTGGGAAATCAAGGAAGCCTTCCTTCCATAAGCTAGAGGTGGAGTTTTAGTTGGTTGGGGGTGGATTCTGGCAGGGAGAAGAAAGGCCTGAAGGCTCGCGGCAGGGAGGAGCCCCATGTGTCTCAGGATGCTGAGAGGGCCAGTGTGGCTGGAGAGAGGGAGGAGTGATGGGGCCCTAAAGAGATTGCCTGGGGCCAGATAATAGGAGATCTGGTGGACAGGAATTAAGACCTGCCCTGGAGCAACCCAGAGATTGTTAGAAGAGAGGTCAAGTAACAACATAAGCATAAAAGCCGCAATATTTATTCAATGCATGGGCAGTCAAAGGAGGGAGTTGTTATTTCAGGGGTTTTTTTGTTTGTTTTTTGCCTTTAGGAAAGTATTCAAAAAAGGGAGTTCCAGTTTTAAAAAATATGGGGGAGTCTGCCAAGCAGCTCTAGTAGAAAGGTGAGGAGCACTCAACTCAAAGGGCGTAGCCCATGCCAGGTCTGTGGAGAGCAATTGCTGGTGGGTTTAGGGAGCTGGCAGGTGGTTTGAATGGGGCAGGGGGGGCCGTGAGAAAGCAACCAGAGGAGAGGCAGGAGCCAGGCAATGAGTTTCATGGGATGCTGACTTTTAGTGGGGTTTTACCATGTGGGCTTTTTTTTTTAATTGACTTTATTTTTTAGGTCAGTTTTAGGATCACAGCAAAATTGAGTAGAAAGTACAGGGAGTGTCCCTGTACCCCCTGCTCCCCACCCCCAGGCTTCCCCACTGTGAACACCCCACACCAGGGTGGTACCTTTACAGCAGAGGGACCTACACTGACACTTGGTTATCACCCAAAGTCCGTAATTGATATTAGAATTCACTTCTGGTGTTGCACACTCTGTGAGTATGGACAGCTATGTAATGACATTTACCTGCCATTATTATTCATGCAGAACAGTCTCACCGCCCTGGAAATCCTGTGTGTTTCTCCTGTTTATCCCCTCCTTCCTCCTAACCCTTGGCCAACCACTGATCTTGGCACCGTCTCTGTAGTTCTGCTTTTTTTCAAAATGTCACGTAATCAGAATCATGAATTATGTAGCCCTTTCAGATTGGTTTCTTTCACTTAGCGTATGCACTTAACGTTCCTATGGAGTGTCGTGTTGGTAAAGCAGATGACATGGTCAGGTCTGCTATGCTCAAGGCTACTCTCCCTGATGGATGGATCAGAGGCAGAGGCAAAACGAAATTGAGGAGCCAGGTTGGCGGCTGGGCTGGTCATCCCTGGAGCTTTGGGTCCACATTTTTTAAATCTTTTCCATTGCCAGGTTATCATCGTTTTGTTATAATGTCTCCTTAGGCATCGGTGCTTCCCTTGATATGTGGCCTCCACCAAGTGACCCTTATTTAAATATAGATTAATTACATTTAAATTTTAGTGGCTCAAGCACAGAAGCTGCATTGCAGGTGCTCAGTAGCGGTGGGTGGGGAGTGGCCACCCTGTCGGACTGTGCAGACGCAGACCATTTCCATCGCGGCGGAGTCTCTATATTGGCCAGCCTCAGACCAAGTCTTGGAGGACCTCTTTATGGTGTGCTCAAAAGTGTACAGACTTAGGAGTCAGAAATAGGTTTTAAGTTGTCAAAATATTTATTAGTGATGTGATTTTTTTATTGTGGTGATATATATCTATAGCATTTGCGATTTTAACTCTTTTCCTGTGTAAAATTTAGTGGTATTGATTACATTCACAGTGTCGTGTAATCATTACCATTAAGTGGTTCCAGAACCTTTCCATCACCCCAGCAGTGACTGCCAGTTCCATACACACACCCCCCCCAACCTTTTATATTCTCAGTCTACTTTCTGTCTCTGTGAATTTGCCTATTCTAGATATTTCACATAAGTACAATTGTTTACTGTCTTTTTGTGTACGGCATAATGTCTTCACATTTCATCCATGTTGTATCATGTATGTGAACTTACTCTTTTTTTATGGCTGAATGATATTCCACTATATGGATATGCTGCAGTTTTGTTGATTCATTCACCTGTTGATGGACATTTGAATTATTTTCTACCTTTTGGCTTAGTGATACAACTTTGAATAATCTATTACGGTAATGCTCTCAGGCTTCATGCCAGTGAAATGGGTATATTAATCCTTAAATCCTAGGGTTATTGTGAGGATTAGAAAACACATCAAACATAAAGCACTGGACCCTGTGTGTTAGAAGCTCAATAACTGTGCCCATGTTGATTCTCTCAGGGTCCATTAGCTCAGCTTTGATTCTTGGGCTGTAGAATATTTAATTTGACCTCTGCGTGTTTAATGTGTAGGAGGTTTCAGGTTGGTGGAGATAATACCTCTCAAGTGTCACAAGTCCGGGGATGCAGATGATGACCCGTGTTCCTCATTAAACTAATAATCCCTCTCAGGGGAAATGTGGTGAAAATCAACACTTGACATTTAAAGGTAGATGAAGTCATAAGGAGATTATGACTTGGCCTTGAAGAACATTTCTTGGACCCGATTAGAAAATCACACGAGACAGTAATTGTTTTCTGGGGTCAGACCCCGGGTTCTCTGCAGCCCAGAGCTGGAGGCACAGACTCTGAGTTCCAAACGACTGTTTCTCTCTGATGGAGGCACATTAGGAAGTCCAGGGTTCTTCTCCAAATGGACTCAAATGATAGGATATTCTTATATTCAATTCAATTAAAAAGATATTAAGTAGTATCTTACTTCAGATACTTTTACTCATATCCTAGAGGCCTAGACAATGAAGACTTTTAATTATCTCATGTGACAAAAAGTTTGGAGGTAGATGACCTTTTAGCTTGGGGGATCACTGCCCAGGGTTTGCATGTCTCTGGTTGTCTTGGCCTTCTCCTTGAGGTTCCAAGGTGGCTATTGTGCCCCAAGATTCGTGAACTAACACAGCATTTAAAGCAGGGACAAAGGGACGGGCAGCAAGCAGAAAACAGAACTCTCCTTGGGAGCTTTTCCCTTTATTAGACAAGAAGTCTTTTCCGGAAGTAGCTTCAAAGATTTCACTTTATGACTCAGGAGACATGAGTGAGTCACATGGTCTCCTCTATGTGCAGTGGAGTCTGGGGAAGTGAGCTTTTCATCCTTTAGAGGGAGCAGTAGATAAGGAAGATGTGGATAGAGAATGAGCACTACACAGCCAGTTGACATTATTTACCTGAATACCTGTGTTGCTAGGTGTGACAAAAACATAGACACGGAGAAGGTATGGTCCCTGCCCTCAGGGAGACATGCATGCTCTCAGCAAACCAGAAAACCATGAAAATGAGTAAGTCCTAAAAAAAGGTGCATGAGAAGAAAGCTGAGCTGTAGAAAATTGAAGGGAGGAATGATTCACATTGTCCATGTAATCCTGGAATCCTTCATGGAGGCAGTGGCCAGGGCATGAGGTATTCAGGAACAGTGAAGGATGTGGGCACAAGTCAAAGCAGCACAGGCTGAGAGAGCAGCATACACAAAAGTTCAGAGTTGGAAATTCAGGTAGTTTTTTAAGGTGTAGGTGTGGAATATCTTTGATAAAATACAATAAGGAGGCAAGTGAGATATAAAGGTAGTTCATTGCCTTGAGTGCCAGGTTTAGGTGTTTGAACTATTCTGAAGACACTGGGTAGATAATAACGCTTTTGAGTTGGCATAGCCATGATCTGTTCCTCCACATCCTACTAGTTCTTTATGTCTGGTGATAGATTTGCCATCATGGATCAATCTTACGTTTCTGTGACTCCATTTCTTAGTTGTACCCAGCGGCCCGCATCTTTCCCCAAATTCTCTGAGTAGTAGTGTAGACATTGGGTGTGCAAGCCAAGCTTCCATCTTTACGACTCTTGTGCCTTCAAGTCAACAACGTGAAAAGCAGCTTCCCTTGCTCCCGCGCAACAGAGAAGCCAGGTCAGCGCCCGGCCGCCCAGGGGCTTCCCTGTGAGTCTACTGCTGGTTTCCCCACTTGGCTGCCCAGTACTAAACACGCCTTGCTGCTGGTCTGTGCCAGCTCGTCTGCCTCGGAGTCACTTTGGTCATATCCGAGAGTCTTTCTCTGCTCTTAAATCCTTCATTGACTTACTAACATTCTTTGCCTAACCCAGAAGAGTCTTTCTGCTGTTGTTTGTGCTTCGCAGCCCCATGCCCATCTGCCCAGGGTGCTCCCCTACTGCAGGAAGGACACGGAGGGCCCTGAACACATTCCCTGTCTCTCTGCGCCTGTGTCCCTCTGACCACAGCGTCTTTCTCTGATGTTTATTTTCCTCTCCCCGAAACTGCTTCATGGGAGTAGTTAATCTCTCACAACCCTTCCTAAGCACTGTCTCTTTTTTTCTTAGACTTTTCTATTTTGGAACAGTTGTCAGTTGGCACAGATAGTACAGATATTTTCTATATATCCTTCACCCAGCTTCCCCTAATATTGCACTTTACATTACAATGGTATGTTTGTCAGAACTAAGCAATCGACATTTGTATATTGCTTTTAACTAAACTACAGGCTTTATTGTCCCAGGGCCCAATCCATGTTGCTTTTAGTGATGATGTTGCCTTGGTTTCCTCCAATAGGTGACAGTTTCTTTCCTTCCTTCCCCCCTTCCTCTCCCTCCTTCCCTCCCTTTCTCCTTCCTTCCATTCTAATTCTTCCTTTTTTGTTTTTTTTATGACCATAACACTTAAGAAAAGCACTGGTCAGTTGCTATAGACTGTCCCTCAGCTTGGGTTTGGGTATTGTTTTCTCATGATTAAAGAGGCTTTCTGGGTTTTGGGGTAATGCACTGCAGAGGTGAAGGGCCCATGTCAACAGGTCGTATGGAGAGTGTGTGATATCAACTTGACGTTAACCCTGATCACTTGGTGAAGGTCTCCCAGGTTCCTCCACTGCAAAGTTGTTCATTCTCCCTTTCTTTACTCCTCTAGAATCAAGCCACTAAGTTCAGTCTACGCTGGACAGGAGAATTAAGCTCCACCTCCTGAAGGGAGGAGTTACCTTTTTAGAGCCTCCCTGGGCTCCTGAGAGCTAGTGAGCTCTTTCCTTTCAGTGGCTGTTGGGCATTCACCTGTCTGTCCTCCCCCAACTAAACAGTGGGCTCCCAAAGGCAAAGAAAGACTAAGTCTTTGGCAACCCCCCTCAGCCTTCAGTCTGCTCTGCTTTGGAGCTTACCTTTTAGGTTTGAGGACAGAAGATAAAATTCTTTTTGACCCGGGCGCCTGAGGATCAATGGGCTTCCCGGCATGCTTCACCGCCCCGCCTAACTCTCACTGTGGCACCAGTTGCCACTCGATAAATCCATAAAGAGACGACTCAATTGTTTTGACTTTCGTCCACCTTTTCCAGTGATTCTTCTTTTTCAAGCTAATGGATCAGAGGGAAGGGAGGCACACAGTTAGATGCTACACAGACTTTCTTTTTGGGCAAAGACAAATGCCTCTGTGTGCTGACAGGATAATAGAACATGAATTAAGAGATCAGTTATTAATGAGATACTCCAACCTAATGTAGCAATGAAGCCCTTGGCTTTACATAAAGTGTTTGGCACTTGTTAAATAATGGCTGAGATGTCTTTTCTTGCGTCTCTGTTTCCCACAGTAGAGAAAACTTGGAACAATCTAAACCAGACTTTTTCAAGCTCTGGTCCAGAATAAGTGTCGAAAAATGGCTATCCAAACCCCAAAAAACATGTATACAGACACATTAGAGATTCATACTGTAAATCAGCATTTGGAGTGACTAGACTCTGAGCAGCTTTACAGTCAATAGACACATTTTTCTTTGCTTATTTGAACATTTCCCAAATTTACTTGACCGTAGAATATCCTATTTCCTATTAATGTCTTATGAATACAGGGTTCCTTGGAAAGCATGTTCAGAAAAATGCCTGTTGCTAACACTGCCCAGCACCTCCTGGATCATGTCTATGCACACGGAGAGTGGTGAATTGAAATAACAGTCTGCAGAGTGATAAGGGAGATACAGCCAATATTTTGTTTTTGTCCTCAGTTGTCTTGCTTCTTTAGCTAGAGTAGTAAATTTTAGGTCAAGATACCTGGAAAATTGCCTTTGGCTAAGTTGCTTTATCCTCTCCACCCTGGCAGCCGGGTTAGCCTGCGCTTCAGGCCCAGGCTGAGCAGGCCTCCCCAGTTCCCTACCTACTTACTTACTTCTAAATCGATTACACTCCTCTCTGACTTTAAGCTCAGTGTTGTGTTGGTTGAAAACATTAAAAATAATGAAAATGTAAATAAGTTAACTGCAATCTTTTGATCTGGTAATAGACTCTCTGATTTGCATTTTTTGTTGTCCCGGATTCCAGCTAAGCAGCAGGACAGGGCTCTGGAATCTAAATTAATATGCCCTTTTAGTCTTCAGGAAGCTGGACAAATAACACCCAGGTCCCTGGGCCTTCGCTGCCCTTTAGCACATGTGCCCTTGTCATCTGGTGCTGAGGGCTCTGCTCCAGAGGTGTGAAGTCGGGTGCACCTTTTGCTCCCTTTTAGCAACTCACAGCTGCTTCTCTGCTCTCGAGCGTCTACTTCTTGGTGCGGTATAGCCACTGTCTTCTCACTTTTTATTTATGGCCTGTTTTTTTTTTGTCTCTAGAAACACATCTGCAGTTGTGTATAAAGGACAGAGAGTTGAGTGTAATGGAAAAAGGGAATTACACTAGATGAAGCAGAAGACCCTACTAACTAGCTGTGTGATTCTGAAGGGTATTGTTAATCTCTCTGAGCCACGGTCTTCTCATTTGTACAAGGGGAGCTGGTGATAGGCTGCACACACAGGGTTGTTGTGAGAGTGTAAGGAGTGCCCAGCATACAGTATGCACAGTGCAGAGCTTACTTTGAATGATGGGGACAACCTCTCAGGGTGTTGGTGAGAGCGAATGAGATACTGAACTGGGAAGTGTGTCTCTGTGGGAGCCATTTATGTGGGAGCTATCATTATAATGTATTTATTTAGTAATTTCTAAAGTGTCTCACTCAACAAACACACCTTTCCATGAAGCCTCTTAGCCACCATAGAGAGTGCTTCCCCATGGTCAGCCCCTTTCATGACTGGGGAGAAATGCTGCATGTGCCTCTTCTCCGTGACCTCACCTCCATTATATTTTCAACAGTGTTCCACTCCAAAGCTCCCTCCTTGGATGTCCATGGGTACCAGATATACCAGGTCATTCTGCCCCAGATAACACCCACCACTGAAGCAGCAAGATACCCTTCAAGTTGGAGGTTGGTGGTAGACGAATAAGTTCTGACCAGTTTAATGATAACTGACTGCATCTTTGACTCTGGCCAGTTACCTTGCATTTGATTTTCCCCAAGAGTCAAAGGGATTATGCATGTATTGAGCGCAGACTTTTTGGTCAGCATTATGTTCATTTCTTCACATGTGCTCCCATTTACTCCTCATAACAAACTTAAACATGTAGGTGTTAGCATCCTCATTTTACAGACAATGAAAGTTAAGTTCAGAGAAGTTAGGTAAATTGGTCTAGGTTGGCAGTTGCAGTATTTGAACTCAAGTCTCTGTAATTTCAATACCCAGGTACTATGCACATCGCTTTCAGAAAATAGAGGTGGCTCTGGGCAGATTCATTCACACCACTCGTAGGAGAAGAAGATGGCAGAGAAAATCTAGGGAACCTATCTCACTCTTTCATATAAGGTGGTAGAGTAGTTTTTCTTCCAAACCTAATTGCTTATTTCTGTTTAATGATGTATCAGTAAACCTAACTTCTGTTCTTGGCTTGGTCAGTGTCTCTGTTCACAAAATAAAAGAATTGGGCAACCCTTGCTGCATGAAGATAATATAATTCTAGAGAACGAGTGTAGGGGGGAGCATGTTAGGGCTTGGTTTGTTGGTTGGTTGGTTGGACAAATACTGTCTAAATAGGTGGTCAAGTTCAAGACTTAGTAGGAGGTACAGATCTGAGTTCTACTTGAAAACTAAGAAATGCTATATTGGTCATACTGCATTTTCTATTTGCTATGCCTTTCCTTGATTTGATATCTGCAAATCCTTTGAAAAGTCACCCAAACTCTAGTGGAATAGCTTGCTGCACTGGAAAAAGAATTAGTATACATGGGCTTAGTCTTGACTATGATACCTGTAGTCCATGCGGCTTTGGACAGATTTCATAATCACCTTGAAATCCACAGGGGAAATGGGAATATGAAAGTAAAAGAGAAGAGGGCAAAAATTACGGAATTGTGGAGAGAGTTATTCTCCCACTGCATCTTGTTCATTTCCTCTATGACACTTACCACCGATTGTAACCATGCAAGAATTTTGGCTTTGTTTTAATTTTGGGGAAAGGACAGACTGTCTGGGTTTGAAAACCTAGCTCTGTCATTTCCCAGCTGTGTGACCTCAGGCAAGTTCATAGTCACAATTTCTTCATCTATCATCCATGGATTTTGCAAGGACCATGGAGAGCTCTCAAAAAGCAGCTGTGGTTTTGATTCATATTTGCCTCCCCCCCTCAGCCTCCTCAGGGTTGTAAATCCATAAGGGTATGGATGTCATCTATTTTCCACTGAACATCCAGGATCTAGTACACATATAGGTACTCAACATATATTGTTTGCATGGATAAAAGAATGAATGTAAAAAATAATGAAGAAAAATAAACAGAAAACAATGAGTGAGCGGCCATGAAGAACAAGCTTTTCAGCCTCGAGGAATGGACAGACAACCGACTCGGCTTGAGGCGGTCCCCCTCTGCAGAGAACTCAGGTCCCAGAAGAAGCAATGGGCTGGCCTCTTCGTTTCTGATGGACCCTCAAGGGTAGCCCTGGCTGTTTTAGAATCCTGGGTCTCTTCATGGAGCCACAATCTGCCCTTTCCCCCAGACAGAAAACCATACCCCTCAGTCTTGTGCGGGCTGCCTATGTCAGTGGTGCTATCCACATTCCAGAGGAAAAACAAAAAAACAAAAAAACACAACCAAGTGATGTTTGGATGAAAAATACATGGGGCCCTTAGGAAAAATGGGCGACGGGAGGGCCGTGCTCGCATTAGTATTGCGTGCACTGCCTCCACCAGGCCGTTTCCCTTCCCTGCACTCCTCCTGCCTCGCCCTTTTCATTACTTTCAGGTCTAGAGTCGAAACCCAGGTTTATTCTTTCCTCGGCTCGAGGCTCAGGGATGAAGACATGAAAACAAAATAAATCAATGAGGAGTTGGGGGGAATTGTATCAAGGAAACAGAGCTTCCTGGGCAGGGAGATAGGCTGTCTGTGATTCCGGGTCGCTCTGTGGAGCGTGTGAGCATGGGTTGTGTGTGTGCACACAAATTAACACTGCCAACCCTGGATGCTGCTGTCTTCCGGAATGTAGACATCTTTCCCAATGTTTGTAGCCCTAAGGGTCAACACAGCCCTTCGCTGCTTGGGATTCCCAAGGTCCTGGGGATGAGGGAAGCTGGGCAGGGGAGGGTCTCTGGGGTTCTGGGCTTGTTTTGGCTTCGAGTCTCTCCACACTGCCTGTTTTTTCATCAGCCTTGGTGCATGGCATCCTACTCCCAACCTGCCTGCAGGATGCATTTCCATATATGGAGGGCCTTGAAGTCTTAGCAGTGCCTTGGTGTAGGGTTTAATTTTCTCCTCTTATGTTGCTTTTGGGGATGAATTTTTTCTTCATATGTTTGTGTGTGTGGCTGTGAGATTTAGCTAGCTGCTTTTATCAGTCATGCTATGCTGGGAATCTCTTTCTTCTTTCTCTCCCTCTCTCTGTTTTTCTCTCTATTAGAACTGCTGGGGCCATCTTGGGAGTTGCTTTTCCTGCTTCCAGATTTTTGGGAGTAACATCTAAGAGGAAGACACTCTGGGTGATATTTTCTGAGTAGTTCCAGCTCTTCATTTTTTCTCCTTCCCTCTTCTATTCTGTTTCTACTTTCTCTGGTCTACGTGCCTCCTTTGATCTCTTCTTTCTAATTTTTTTCTGTGTATTCTTCATTCACTCATGCATTCATTCATGGAATGTGGGGATTAAGCCAGATGTGGGAGGGGTATAAAAATGCAGAAAGCACTAGCTCAGCTTTTAAGAAAGTCACATTCTAAGAGGAAAGATAAAATTGGTCTAGGACTAACTAATGCTGGGTAGGATGGGCTTAGGAGGAAGGCAGTGAGCAGGAGAGTGGACAGTATAGGCTACAGGTGGCAAACACAAGGCCTGCTGGCCGAATCCGGCCCTCCACCTTGTTATATCTGGCTGGGCACCTTGTTTCTATCCGGTGGCAGCACCAAGCTCTTGCTTACCTGTTAAGGAGTAGTTACATTTAAACAGTTCTAAATTTACCTTCGGCCTTTTGAAGGCAACAGTGAGGCTGATGTGGCCCCTGGTGAAAATGAGTTTGACACCCCTGGTCTAAGCTGTTGAGAGCTGGGATCCCCACACCATATGTGTGGGTGGGGCTGGGGTGCTCTCTCCTCCCCTTGCTAGCTATGCGATCTTGGGCAACTTACTTCACATCTCAGTATTCCCATCTATAAACAGGGGTGAAAATAAGAGGATATAGTTCATAGGGTGTTTTCGAGGATGCAGTGATGCTCTTCATGTAAAGCACGATGCCTGAGCCTCGGTTAGTGCTGCGCAAACATTATCTATTGTTACACTTTTCAATGCCATCATGACAGTTCAGCTAATCATTGCTGTGAGTCTCTCCCAGGGAGCAGCAACCTCAGGCACTCGGGTGATCTGAGAAAGCTTCTTGGATGAGTTATTTTCAAACTGATTCTTAAGGATGAGTAGGCTGTGTGTACCAGTGAATTTGGGGTGAGAGCTGAGTATAGTTCTAACAAAGGGAACAGATGAGCTAAGTGACAGAGGTGCCCTGGAGATTTCACTTTATGTCTGTAGAGTTTAAAAACCTTCCCTGGGTGAATTATCAGGTGTATCCGCCTGCATCCTTAAAGTTTGCACTAGGACTGTGAATAGGAGCAACAGTGTGGTAGGCTGAACAACGCTTCTCCTCCCTCCAGATAGCCACATCCTAATCCGTGGAATTTGTGAATGTTACCTTATATGGAAGAAAGGTCTTTGCAGATGCAATTAAGTTAATGGTTTTGAGATGGGGAGATTATCCTTTATTATCCAGGTGGGCCCCCAGAGAAAGCAGGAGCGTTAAGCAAAGAGGGAGGCAGAAGATTTGACTTTAGACAGAAGGGAAGAAGGCAGTAAGTATGATCACGGAGGCAGAGTTTGGAGTGCTGTGGCCATAAATCAAGGAATACCAGTAGCCACTGGTTACTGACCAGAAGAGGCAAGGAACAGATTCTCCCATTGAACCGCCAGAGGGAGTGTGGGTCTCCTGACACCCTGGTTTCGGCCCAGTGAGACTGGTGTGGACTTTTTTTGGCCTCCAGAAATGTGAGAGATGCACTTTCTGTTGGTTTAGGCCACAGAGTTTGTGGTACTTTGTTACAGTAGCCCGAGGACACAAAAACACATAATAACAATAACTGTGTGTGTGTCCAGCCCAGCCCAGCCCAGCCCAGGCATAGCCCCTCAGTAGATGTGCTGTCCATAGGTGGGGATGAATTGATAGTGGACAGGACTGCCATTGGTTGCCTCCTGTGTCTTGAAGCCTTGCTTCTCCTGTGCTCTGCCTGCCTTGGTTTTTCTGCAGGAAGGTTGAAAGAGCACCCATGCTCTGTAGCCATGGTGACCAGAAGCCAGCTTTGGATGCTAGAGTCAGGAGAGATTGCCCAACCAGCCGAGCTCATGAAATTCCCATGCCCCTTCTCTTCTGTGGTCTCACAGAATGTCCTTAGACTGGACCTCAACGCTATTGAGCCTGTGGTTTTCTCACAGTGTCCCCTGACTCCCTGGGGCTCTCCAGAGGAGATACTATTTAAAGGTGGGCAGGGACACAGGTGTAACGGGTTCTTGGCCATGTGCCCAGTTCGTACTCACTCTCATTTGTTATGCGTCTTCTAATTCTCCATAAAGCTGTGCTTAAAGAAAGGATCCTGTTCTGAAAACACAGTTTGGGAAGTTCTAAATGACATAGTCAAGTTCACCCCACTCACTCTGACACTCAGGAAACAGGGACCCAGCCGGGGGAGACAGATGACCAAATATTCTTAGTAAGTGAGTGGCAGCACTAGGAGTTCAAATGGAGGTCCCTGGGCCCTGCCCGTGGCTCAGTTGGTTGAAGCGTCATCCTGTACACCCGAAGGTTGCAGGTTTGGTTACCGGTCAGGGTGCGTGGCAGAGGCAGTCAATGGACATTTCTCCCTCACATCAATGTTTTCCTCTCTCATCCCCATCTCCCTCTTTCCCCCTCTCTCTCCTTTCCTCTCTCTAAAATATATAAACATATTTTTTAAAAATTTAAAAAGAAAAGAAAGGAAAATGGAGGTCTCTGGGCTCCTCCTCTGGCACTGAAAGCCCAGCTCCACGCCAACACACAGGGAAGGGGGTTTGGAGGTAGGGCTCACTTTGGGAAGCTCCGCCTCACTGATAAGTAGCCTTTCCCAAGTTCTGTTCACTTCCCACAGGCTTTTCACCATCCTCACCACATTAACTCGAATTATCCCACCAAGCACGTACCGTTTTTGTTTCATTTTTCACCTGATAAAACTGGTCAGGGCTAAGTGACTGGCCAACAGTCAGGCAAGTTAGACACGGCAGAGTTGGGGATTCAAACTCCTGACCATCTGGCCCTTTAGCTTCAATGTTCTTTCATCGCAGAAGCCCATGGTCAGAGTCACAGAATGCAAATGACTCTGTGGGTGTGGACCACTCCGGGACCTGCATTCTGTTCACACCAGTTAAGGAATAGCTGTGTTCTGCCTTGTAATATATGACAGGAAATGGGGATGCACAATATTATCGCTTCATCCATGGGGAGAGGTGATAGTTGACCTGGTCTCCACCCAGCCAAGCATAAGAAAACAGCCATGGTGCCCTGACCAGGGTGGCTCCCTTGGTTGAGCACCATCCCACAAAGGGAAAGGTTGCCAGTTCGATTCCTGGATACATGCCTGGGTTGCTGGCCAGTCCCTGGTTGGGGCCAGTCGATGTTTCTCTCACACATTGATGTTTCTCTGCCTCCCTTCCTCCCTCCTTTTCCCTCTATCTAAAAATAAATAAATCAAATCTTTATTTAAAAAATTATAAAAAAGAAAATAGCCATGGCTATCGCTGCAGACTTGGGTCCGACTTCAGTTTGAGTCAAACAGCTCATGTATTCTTGTTTCCCTAAATGAAGGATGCACTCAAGCAATTGAAAACAACTGTGGGACAATCTTGTTCCATTACGTCTAATGGAACCGAGTGTTCATGGCACACAGTGTGTGCCGATAGTTTGCAGAAACAAGGTGAGATTTCCCATTACTCTGAGGATGGATGAGACATAAAATGAACTCAGAGACTTCTCACTTTGTCACAATAGAGCTAGTGAGTCACATTAGAAGATTTGGGGGAACACAATGCAGTTTTGGTTTCTGCTTTGCAGCCTCCCATACACTCTATGCCTTCTTTTCCGTGCAGTTTTCTTTCCGCTAACAAATTGGGTGGCAAGAGGCCCATATAATAAGGCCCTCGTAAAAGAATTCATCCTGCTGTTTAAGGAAATGTCACTGCTGTTTGCAGTACAAGGACCACACTCTGAATGTGGCCTCATGGTTTTTTTCCTGACTGTTTCCTACTTTACTGTCATTGTTGTTTTTTTTCTTTTTCTTCCTCTTTCTTCCTCTGCTTGTTTTCTTAACCTCTTGCTCCCGAAGAACAGGGAAGTCTCTGCCGCTGGCGTGGAGGCTGTGTCTGCCTCTATCTCTCACCATCTGTCTGTGTCTCTTGTGTGTAAAAATGTTTTGGCAGATCGTTCCTGTCTCTGTGAATAAAGTGCCCATGACAGAGCGAAAAGCAGCGACCAGAAAAGAAACTATTTGATTCATGAACATCGACTCTCTCTGGGGCCCATTTCTACCTGGGCTGTTTCCTTCTTTCTTTCTGCCCTCACTTTTATTAAGTTGTTTTCTCCTTGGAGCATGACAGGAGATTTCCTTGCTCAAGGACTTTAAGAGGCACAAAATGTCCCATCTCATACAATGCGAGAGCTATAGTAGTTCCCAGAGAGCATCCGAGCCCCTCTCTCTTTCCACTCCAACTTCAGTAAAGGATGATCTTGGGTCTCTAGAGAAGCCAGCATCATCATGCAGGGCCTCCTCCTGGTTGTCGAAGGCACCAGGCTGTGTAAAGGCCCTTTACCAGGCTGTGTAAAGGCCCTGTGGGGTTATCTAGCTGGGGTCCCGCCTGGCTATATTGCTGATGGGCAGTCTGAGCTCCAGAGGGATGAAGGTCACGTTGTAATGGCTGCCCAAGGTCACACATAGTAGTGTGCTGAGCTGGGCCTTGCTTTCACTTTCCACCTCATCACATAGACATAAAGGGATGGGTATGTCTTGTAAAAACAGTAGTATGCCTTTTATGGCGGTTTACAGTTTAGATTAAGAGCTTCCCCGCCCGTGAACTCATTTGACTATGGTGCCAGTGATTCTGTGGCATCTGTGACAGATGAAGGCTTCCATTCACGTCTCCTGTTCACAGAGATCAGAAGTGAGGAGAGCTGTCCAAGGTAACACAACAAGGAAGGGCCGCAAACCGGACTCCTGCTCTGTGGGCTGGGACCCTCTGCTTCCGCTGCTGATGTTCAGCTTCAGCCCCCACACAGGGCTTAGCCTGGCAGAGACTGGCGACCGTGGGACAATGAACTGACTCTTTAGAGGGCGAGGGAGACTTTCTCAGGGTATACAGGCATTTCTCCTTCTGCAGCCGCTCTTCCTGCCCACACAGGCCCATGGCCGTACCCCCCACTCTTTCCATGTCACTTTCTCTTGCCATGCAGGGGTGTGGGCGAGGGCGGTTGGCATCATGTCTGGGAGAATTGTCGTTTATACTTACCAACCAGGGAACAAAGCACAGAGATTCTTCTCTGGGCTTCGCACCTCAGTAAACACCACCAGCTTGGGTCTTCTCTCTCTTTAAAAAGAGATAATTTTTGGTCATAGACACTATTTCCAGGCATAACAGATCAGTGCATTAAAAAGCCACAAATATTTGATCAGCAGTTGGTCCTCAGAGAGGGTCCTGCCAGAAGAGCTGAGTAGGGGGGGTGTTGTGTCCCTCTCCACCTTTCTCCTTTCACCCTCCCCCACTCACCCCAAACATTTGGATAGTCTATTTACTAATGAACTCAGTATTAATGTATTCATTTTTCTCCGTTAGTGTCAGATTTCATTAGGAAACAGGGGAGGCCTGACATTAATTGTATGAAAAATGGGTCTCAGGGAAGCTCTTGGTTCTTCTTAACAGAGAAAGAGTTTCCCCAGAAAAAAAGAAAAGCATGTTGTTTCTCCACTGGTCTGATGACACTGGGGATGTGGTAGCAACAGATTGTGTGTGTGTGTGTGTGTGTGTGTGTGTGTGTGTGTTCTCAGTGGACCCCTCAGAGTGGGAGACAGTTACCTTGCCTCCCCTGCCTGGGTGACACATAGATCCCACGTATCCTTTGGATCTCCGTGCCGACGTCATGTGGCGTGGTGGAAAGAGCCCTCAATGTGGAATTGGACTCATTTAAAATCTTTCCTGACCCTTAAAATTCTGTGATGTGGAACAAAATCAGTTCCTTTCTGCGATCCTCACTTTCCTGATTGGCAAAATGAGAAATCTATTATTGTACCTTCTATCTGTGTCATCAAGAGGAAAATTACGTGTCTTGGAGTTAGATGTCCAGACTGAATTTATAAACTGTTTCACCGCCAGAAAGTCGATGTCCCTCTCTTATCCTCAACACCCTCATTTGAAAAATGGGTGCCCTGCTTTTAGTTCAGGGGTTGTTACTAAAATTGAATGAAGGCCCTGGCTGGGCAGCTCAGTGGGTTAGAGTGTCATCCCAATGTGCCATGGTTGTGAGTTCAGTCTCCATTCAGGGCACATACAAGAGTCAACCAATGAATGCGTAAACAAGTGGGACAACCAATCTCTCTCTGAATCAATAAATATATTTTTTTAAAGGAAATTGAATGGAATAATGCTTGCAAAACACCAATCTTGTGCCAGGCAAGATCGTGCACATGGTCTTGGGCAACATATGGTACAGGATAAAGAAATGAAAATGACCTCTCTTACTGTTGCTCTTTGTTTGAACTTATCAAAGAATGTTAGGATGGGCCTAATGTGCAGGAATTTTGATCTCTGGAACCCAGAAGTCAAGGTTGTCTCCTTGCTACTAAATAATTATAACTCCTTGACTAAACCATTGAACTTATGGCCGCCTTCCCTCCAGGGGCCTCTGTGGGTGCATCTGTGCAATGGGGACTACCCATTGCGTGGTAATTGGTCACGTCCAACAGAAGCACCGTGGGGATATGTTGATTTCTTGGATCCCTCACATTAAATGTGATTTGCACAGATGTATTTTTAAAACCTATTTTCATTAATTCAATGTTAGCATTATTTATTCCTACTCATGTGTTTGTTTATTTATATTGCTCCTCTTCCCCAAAATAATGTTTGATGGCTTATTTATTCATGTACACTATGACAGCTAACAGCATCAGAGCTAAGGGGAGAAACAGAAGGTTCCTATTTTGAGGTATGTATCTAATGGTGTTTTGCATTTCTCTTTAGATTCACCCTTTGTGACTAACGCGTGCAGTTGTGGGAGAGGGATGTGTCATGGCCCCTCTCAGGGCACAGACACTCATGGACCTGGAGCTTCTGAGTAGAGAACAAAGGGGCGGGAGGCCATCTGAGAAGGGGGAAGAGTAACAGGGCAGGACCTTTACTGCCAAAGAATCAAGCATCCTAGATGAGGCAGGGAATATTGTGGGAGGCCCAGGCTGGCCAGAACCTGATAGGCAATGAGTTGGTGGGAGTTGGTATGATGCTTGCAAAGCACTCAGCACAGACCAGGCACCGAGTAAATATGAGGTATTATTATTACTTACTGGGATCTGGAGCCTGAGATGGATTTCCCCCTACGACAGGAGGGTATAAGGACCATGGCAAGCTTTCTCCAGTCCCTGTGGGGAAGCAGAGAAGCAGGGCCTGTCTGCCCTAAGCCCTGACTTCCCCTTTTCACCTCTTGAAGAACTTTATTTAATTCTTCTGAGCTCTCCCCAGCTGAGTGTCAAGGAAACAAAGAGCAAATTAATCTAGGCAGGAGGGGGTGGAGGTTAATTTGTGTAAAAGATGAGTGACAGCTTACAAATGGATTATTCCCCATGCAGTCTCTTGGGAGCTCTGTGTACGCACACACATGCACATGCACACACATGCCACACTCACAGACCATGTATGAACCTTGTTCCAACTCATGTCAAACCCCAGCTTGTCCTCTCTGAGCCGTTGGTTCATGGACAGACCTAGAAAAGAGGAGAATGGGAAGATTTCTGTGTGCCTGGCAGTCTTTTTTTTTTCTTCTTTCCAGACCTCCTGCCTCTTTAAGCTGCCTATACTGGCTGCCAATTTATTTAACAGAGCTGTCGTGTGTTGTTAATATTGTCAGGATTTATGGGCATCGCTAAATGTGTGCCTAGAGTAATTTTTTTTCCTTTTCTTTCTTTTCCATTTCTGTCCAGAGAGCAGCATGGAGGGGTGAGCAGTAAGATTTCAACTCTGGGTGCAGGTAGACACGGGTTCAAGCCTTAATGCCAACACTGCCATGCTGTGTGATATTGGGCGAGTCCATTTTTTTCTATTGCTCTGAGTTCTCCATTTGTGTTATCAGATGGGTGATTTTTATGAGGATTGATTTAAACGGTTCCTCGTTCCATAAAGAACAAGACTTGAGAAAGTCCATTCTGTTTTTTGAACCTCAATTTTCCTATCAAC
The DNA here is from genome assembly GCF_019186645.2 of Phyllostomus hastatus. NCBI lineage: Eukaryota > Metazoa > Chordata > Mammalia > Chiroptera > Phyllostomidae > Phyllostomus > Phyllostomus hastatus. Next base: position 63,592,945 of record NW_025333857.1, on the reverse strand, counting down.
AAAGCATACATAGGGATGGAGTTTAAGGACTCTTGCAAATCTAATTTAATGTGGAGGTTAATGAAATGGCCTTCATACAATCTGGGTGCACTGCCAGCTCTTGGCAATCAGTGTCAGTGGAGACCCCGATCATTCCAAACCCTGGATTTCTGTGTTCCAAGTAGGTCTGTACCTATCCGAGGGCTGTAACTTTAGATTGACCTTCCTAATGTGGGGGTGTCTGTATTGTGTTCAGGCTCAGCACTTCCCAAACACAGGAGCGTAAGGCGGAGAAAACAATTCAGAAAATTGTAGCAATTCGGGAGGTCACCATTCTCTTACTTTTCTTTCAACAAATGAGGGCCTACTGTTCCAGGCACCATTCCTCATCCTAGGAAGCCAGAAAGATCCAGTCACATACCTATGGCAGAGAAAGAAACACAATACACAAGCAAATGAATACATACACATTGACATTTAAGATAGCAGGAAGGGCTGTGTATGAAGAACATAGAACAGGGTAATGTGGTAGAGTGCCCAGGGTGTGCTGGGTGGAGGGTGCTGTGTTTGAAAGTGTCAGCAGGAAACTGTCAGGAAGTGGTGCTTGAGCAGAGACTAGAAACATGAGAAGAATGAGCCATAGGCAGGCCTGGGGAAAAAACACATTCCAAGGAGAGACGGTGGTGAATGGACAGCCACCAAGGTTGGGGCACGCTTGGTGTGCGAAAGAAATTGAGCAAGAAGGCCCCCGTGGCTGGAGCCGGGGGAGGAAAGGGAGTGAGCGGGGAGCAGAATGATGGGAGGTGAAGGCGAAGGTGGGACCAGCTTTGTTCATCATCATCGTGCTCCCCTGTGTCAAAGGAAGCCCTGACACGCGCATCTCATGGCATCCCTGTGCTATCCCCCGGGTGAACGTTGTTGTCCCCAGGCTGCACATGAAGGAAAGTCTCAAAGAAGCAAATACATGGAAGCCCCAACCTGGAAGCAGGTCTCCCTACCTCCAAGTGCAGTGCTCTCCACCAAACCACGCTGCCCCCGCAGTCAAAGGCATTGAGGAAGGACTACTTCCTCATCCTCTCCCGTCCCTTTCCTCCCTGGGCAGAGGAGCAGCCCGACAGGAAGGGACTGCTGGGGGCAAGCGACAGCAAACTATGCCCCCCACCACCAATTTTATTGGAACACAGCCATACCCCCTTTTCACATAGTGTCTATGGCTGCTGTCCCACCTCAGCGGCCAAGTTATTGCTAAAGAGACCACACGGCCTGCGAAGCCCAGATTATTTACCATCTAGTCCTTTGTAGAAAAGTTCTCTGACCTCTGGTTTGGAGCATGAATCGGTGGACAGAACCAAGTTCTCCAGCCTAGCCTGGAGGAACGTGTGATATGGAGAGGGAGGAAAACTGGCTCCCTGTCCAGCACCAATATTAACTTACTCTAAGGCAGGGGTGGCAGACTCCTGTTCACCGGGGGCCACATCAGCCTCGTGGTTGCCTTCCAAGGGCCGGATGTAACTTTAGGACTGCATAAATGTAACTGTGCCTTACCAGTGAAGGGAGAGCTCGGCGCTGCTGACGGGTAGAAACACGGTGCCAGGTCAGATAAAACAAGGTGGAGGGCCGGGTTCAGCCCACAGGCCTTGTGTTTGCCACCGGTGCTCTAACGGGTTCTTTTCTTCTTTTCTCCTCCCTTGTATTTTTCAGCTTTTTCTTCTCCTAAAATTATCTTATGTTTAAATGGGAAGGTTGGATAAGATTGGTACCTTTCAAACTATCTTAGCAGTATTTTCTATTAAAGTCTTATAGGGAAGCCTAGTATCTAAAACAGAATTTTAAAATTGCTCTAATTGACTTGGGGTGTTGAACACACAGTACAGTATACAGATGATGTATGACAGAATTGTATACCTGAAACCTATATAATTTTTAACCAGTGTCACCCCACTAAGTTCAACAAATAAAAATAAAAATATGAACTGCTCTAATTGAACCTCCCTAGCTCACTGCAGTGGCCTCTGGGTACCTTCATGGGCATCTTTAGGGTGTGGCACTTTGAAGGCAATTTGAAAATCATGAGGTCACATCATTTTAGGGTCTGCCCCGGCTCTCACATTCCCTGTTTATAATGAACACAGGTGGGTGGCTCATATATGGAGACACTGAGAAAATCAGGTTTCTTCTATGTAAATGAACCTTTTGTTTGGAAAGAGGACACCTTATTTTTCCTCTCTGGCTCTCAGTGCCCTCATTTATGAAATGAGCACAGCTGTCTTCACCTCCCAGAACGGCCTGAGGACTCAGTGAGGTACGCATGCCAGGACCAGGTGATGAGGCGGGATAAACAGGAGTGGGGAGCCACCCAGACCTGGGTTCAGGCCACAAGTTTGTGTTAAAAAAAACAGCTTTATTGAGATATCATTCGCATACTGTATAATTCACCTGTTCAGAGTGTGTAAGTCAATGGATTTTAGTGTGTTCACAGATATGGGCAGAGCGTCACTGGTCAACCTCTAGAACATTTCATCACCTGAAAAGGACACTCTATACCCTTCGGCAGATACCTCCCTAAGCAACCACTAATCCACTGTCTGGACATTTCATGTAAATGAAGTCACATAGTATGTGGTCTTTTGTGACTGGCTTCTTTCACTTAGCGTAATGTTTTGAAGGTTCATTCATGTTGTAGCCTGTGTCAGTACTTAATTCTTTTTTTTAAAAGATTTTATTTATTTATTTTTAGAGAGGGAAGGGAGGGAGAAAGAGAGAGAGAGAGAGAAACATCAATGTGTGGTTGCTGGGGGCCACGGCCTGCAACCCAGGCATGTGCCCTGACTGGGAATCAAACCTGCGATGCTTTGGTTTGCAGCCCGTGCTCAATCTACTGAGCTACGCCAGACAGGGTAGTACTTAATTCCTTTTTAAGACCATTTAATATTCCACCATATGGTAGCCTATTGACTATTGTAAGCAAGGCTGTTATAACCATTTGTGTGTAAGTTTGTGTGTAGGCAGGCATCAAGCCTTGGGCAAGGAGCTTAGGCTCTTGGAACATTTTCTCCCCATCTGTTAAATAGACTGAGCCTGTATATTAATACTTGTGGGCTTACTGTGACGGTTATAAGGGGACATGTGCTAAAACATCTAGCGTACAGCTCGGCATGTTTACCATGTATCACCTGAAAAGGATACTCTTGGACGTGGAATATATGTCTGATAAGTAGTCGTTTGCTGTTATTATGAGACAAAGCAGGCTCTCAAAGAGCCACAAAAGGGTTCCTCTCTTCTCTTCTTCCCCTTTTGCGTTAAATTTTGAGGCTTCTTGGTGGCAGAGAGCTGCTCCCCCATAATGGGCCTTGTATTTCCCAGCTTTTGAGGTTCTATCTGTTTCAGACAGAAGCCGAGGAGCCTGCCCAGTGAAGTCTGAAAGGAAATTAGCATCTTCGAATATGTGTGAAAACTAAATGGAGCATGAATGGAGGGCTGTTAAGGAGAGAGGAACTAGGAAGGCGGTGGGAAGATGATCATTTCTTTTTGCTTCCCAACTTTAAAAGGGTAGAGAGACCCTATGTGGTATTTTTTTTTCAGCAAAACCCAGACATTTAATTCACAGACCTAGGTCCCCCCCCTTACTTCTTTGACAGGTTTTTGGTTCAATGTTCAAAAGTTCAAATGGGGAAGGCAGCTAATAATGTGCACCCATAATAGGCTGTGTGCTTAGCGTACACTATTCATTAGTCATGTGTTCTTTATCAAACATTTACCGTGTGTAAATTAATTTTTGCTTGTGTGGCTAGATAGATAGGCCAGGGAACGAGCAGACACAGCTTTTCCTCCATGAGGTGCAGCTTATCTCCTTTAATCCTCAGAGCCCCATTTAATGGGTAAGGATGCTAAGGCTCAGTAAGTTTAAGCCCGTCTAGTAAATGGTAGAACTCTATTGGACTTCCTGTCTGCCTCCAAAGCCCTTGTTCTTTCTGTGAAACCACACTGTTTGGGGCTAAACAAGACATAGGAAATGTGACTCCTGTATCAAGACACCTTTAGCCTCCACTATCTAACTCCTTCGCCCTGTGTTAGTAATGATCCAGCTCTGAGTGACAGAGAATCCAGCATTCCAGTGGCTTGCGCAAGAGAGATGCTTGTTTCTCTCATTGGTGTTCCACGCCGTGGGACACAGTGTCGGGGGCCTGGGGTTCTTTTACCTTGTGGCTCTGTTGTGCATGTCTGTTGTGTGTGGCGTGCATCCCCCAATTCCCCTCATAGACCAATATGCCTGTCCCAGCAAAACCTGTCGTGTCTGAGTTCTAGCCTGTGAAGGAGAAACGTGTAGGAGAAGGTACGTCCCATCGCTTCAGGAATTTTCTGCAAGTTAAGCTAAGTTTCACTTACATCCCTTTAGCCAGGACTCAGGTCTGTAGTCACAGTTTCTACCTTCAAGGGAAGGTAGAAACTGCCCAGCTAAACTTAGAGGGTCCTATTACTGCTGAAGGGGAAGCCGGTGTTTTTGGTGGGGTGGGGAGGGGTGGGGCCTGAGCCCTCTATGCTGTACTGTCCTCTCTCTACTTGTATTCAAGGAGGCTGACACAGAAGGGGATAGGCTGTGAGGAGTGGGCAGAGAAAAGGTTATTTGGGCTGGAGGCAGGGTCTTGCACCGAAGGTCAAGCTGAAGGGTTGAAGTCAGGATGGGGGAACATGAGCTCTTGGTTCCTTTCGTGACTGGAGTCCAAGGATTCATGCTCCCTCTCTTCCCTTCTGTTCTCTGCATTGGAATCACTGACCAGTCCTCAGGACGTCCTCCAGGAACCAACCTAGAGGGTTGTGGAGCGGGACACGGTGAAAAGCTCCATGCTGTGTTTCCATTCGTCCCTGACATGTGGCTAAGCACCCTGTCTCTGTGATTTGACTGGACTCATTTCTCACCATGCCATTTAGGTCTGCTGAAGCCTTACGCAGAGTATGTCAAATGGTCAGGAGTTCTCTACCGCCTTTAGGTCTCAGAATCTCTCCCTCTTGGGGCCTGGCTGGAGTGACCTCATGGGAAAGTGTAAAGGGAACAGCCAGGTTTGCTTGGGTAGGCTGTCCTTCAGGGACACGGCAGCCCCATCAGCTTACTTCCCTGATAATGCGGGAGCTGTAGGTATGGAGAAGTGAGTCCTCAAATGGGTGCACAGTGATGAAGAGCAAAGACTGTGGTGTCCCAAAGACCTGAGCTTGAGGCTGTGCTCTACCAGTTACTGGTGACTTTGTTGGAATTCCTTAATGCCTCCGAGTCCCCGTTTCTTTGCTTGGAAATAGGAATGGTAACAGTTCATACCTTGTAGGGCAGCCTGAGGATGAAAAGTGACAATACATTAGAAGTGCCAGGCACAGGCTCCTAGGACAGTGTATGCTTAAAATGGTTGTCATGTCCATTACTATTTTAGTGTGGAGCCCAGTTCCTGGGACACCGTAAACAATGAATGGTAGCTGTTATCATGACAAGCTCCTGGCTTTTCTGGGCCCTGCATTTATGACCCCAGCAGCAGCTGAGCAGGCCACTTGATATGGCATCTTCAGAACTAGCGCCTTTTGCCACGTGGTCTTGGAGAAGCAAGTAAAAGTACGGATACCGCCTCTCTTTTCACCTGCTCACCAGGCTTCCCCTCCTGTGTCTCTTAGTTGATTAAAAACAGCAGGGTGTCTTCTCCCCTTTGCTGCTGGTTCTCCTTCTTTCTGCCTTCCTTCAAAACTCAATTTTAATTCATCCTAAGCCACCGGTGACAGGGACCTTGAACCAATGTTAAAAAGTAAGGAACTGGAGAATAGTGAGTTGGACAAATGAACTGCTTCGTCTGGATAAGGCAGGGCAGCTGCCTCTCGCTGAGAGCTGTGACAGTGGCTTGGTCTGCCTGCTATTTTTTATTTGTCTGCAGTTCTTTAAGGGCAGTCAGCTCAAACACCTCTTTGTCCTGGAAGTCTTACTAGCCCTCCTGTAGAAAGAAGGTCACCTACCCCTGATCCTCCAGCTGGAAGTCACCCGTTTCTACTCTTCTAGTTATAGGTCACCTTTCTCTGTTCTCCCTGCCAATGGTCACTCTCTCCTGGCCCTTCAGTGAGAGGTGAACCTCCCATGACCCTCTTACCAGAGGTCACCTGTCTCTGCTCCTACAGCAGGAGGTCACTGTTCCCTTCTCTGAACTGCAGGTTAGACCCCACCTATGCAGGCCAGACTTCTTGGGATGTGACCCAACCTTTCAATTTACCTTCCTTTCCCTTTTAGTCTCCAAGGTCATTCACTCTTCTGAGACTGCTGTTCCTTCCCCTATGTGGTAAGGATTTGCCCTCAGTTCCTCCACAAAGCAACTCGTTGCTTAGCTCCATCACTTTGTGCCTCTCTAGCTGGGTCAACCTCCAGACACATGATGAGTGGCTGGACAAAGGGACCATGTCCCAGTCCTGAATCAGCCTTAACCTGAGTGACCCTTCAGCCCTTTTCTGTACCCATTCCCCTGGAATGAAAAATGAGGCTCTTAGCAGTCTCAGCCATACATGGGGTTCGAGGGAGTGAAAAATTAATTAACAGCCATCAGGAAAGCACTTTTCCCCCATGTGTACCTAGATAACCCAGTAATTATAATGTGTACGTGATGGGAAACAGCAATGGCCATTTAGCTTGACGTGTTTCCAATGGCAGGTCAAGGTAGAAAGGTGACTTCAGAAGTTTGCATACATATTTCCAGCTTCATGGCTCTGAGGAGCCCCAAAGGGTCCCAAATCTGGCTTTCCTCCCCTTCTTCTTTTTGACATTATTTTTTCATCCTCAGAGACTCTGCATATTCTGTACTATCTTCCTTCATCCCAATCTACCCCATTTTATTGTGCTTTCAATTTCATATATGTCCTTAGGGACACAGAACTGGCCCAAGCTCCCCGATTTTGCAGATGTGACCCCCAGGCCAGGGAAGGGAATTGTTCAGGGTTATATAACAATTACAAAGACTCAGGACAAACCCAGAAGATTGATCCCAGAACCTGAGATCTTTAATCCCACCATGGGTCTTCTCTGTCATCTGTGCTTCTGAGCTCTGCTGGAGTTACTCAAGCTCAGTCCTTCAACTTTGATCCTGTTCACTTAGGAGGAGCACGCAGGTACTGAGCAGTTAGTGTATGTGAGGCTCCGTGCTTGGCTCTGAAATGACTAAAACCCTGCTCCCAAAGGGTGCTTGGTACATACTAGGGGTGCAACCAATGTTTTGAATGACTGCATTCTTCATCACTGCATTCCCAGCTCCAAGCACAGTGCCTGGAACATGGTCGTTGCTCAACAGATTTTTACTGCAGGACGATGAGTGAGCTCTTAGCAACCTCCCAAGGGGCTCCTGCGGTTCACTGTGTACTGCCGGGTGAGCCTTTCCTAAACACAGCACTGATAGCTCTACCGCTTTTGTTCCTTGCTCGCAAACTGTTAGTAGCTGCCCTTTTCCTAATGAACATATAGGTGCTTCTTTGCTTGGCATACTCAGCCTTGTCAGACGGGGGCTCAGCTTTCCTCCCCTCACGGCTACATCCTTGAATATATACTGTAGCTAAAATGGCCTGCATTTCCCAGCTACATCCCAGGATGAGGCTTAGATGTTCCCACTGTCTGGAATCCATGCCCCCACTAGGTCCCAAATGTTCTAACCCTTAGCATCCTTGAGGGTTTAACTTCTATCCACCGCCCCTATCCACTGGTAGAAGGTTTATTTTTGTACTCCTTCTTAAGTGTCATCCCGTCTTTGAGGACCTTCTGGTCACCACCACGTCACTGCTTTTCTTTGGCGCAGCCCAGGTACCTGAGGATACTCTTGGCACTGGCAGCACTTTCTCACCCTTTACTCCAGTGGCTTGAAGGGTCGGGATGGTGCCCATATCCCCAATTCCAACCTCCTAGTTCAGAAGCGGGTGCTCCAAGTCGGTCTTACAGGATTGAAGCAATACACGGTCAGTCCCTTCTGGACGAAGTCTTTCGTCTGTCCGCCCTCCCTCCCTTCCGGACAGCCAGCACTAGGAGTGATCTGTTCATTTCTCACTCCGGAGTTTTCTTTGTGCAGTTTGACACTTCCACCTGCAGCCATCGGCACCATTTACATGCCTGTTTTGGTCCTGTGATCTGTGGTCAGCTTCCAGGGTTTAGTGTTGTAAAGGGGGGAGGGCGGGCAGCAAAAGTTTGTTCGAATCTTGGCTGCACCATCGACTTGCTCTGTGACCTTGGACAAGGCCGCCTATAATCGCGAACGCGGTTTGGTTTCCGCGTCTGGAAAGGAGGAACTGGACTAAAATTAGCGACCGCACGCCGGCTGCCCACAGGCTACAGCTGGCACGCAGATATCATTTTGCTTGGCTTGTAAAATAGTTTGTTTTTTAAAAAAAAGTGGAGAGGCTTCCAAAATGAAAAAAAAAATTGAGAAATTTCACACAGCAGCTGGATTTCCAGCTTCTCGGGGAAAAATGAGAAAAGCTGCCAAAACTGGGCTTCCTTCCTGCCTGGCACTGTTCTGCTGGGGCTGCTGGGTTGTCTCCTCCCAAATGGGGGTGAGCTCCCTGCCTCTCCCTCCCACAGCTCCCGAAGGCCCAGGGTCACTTGTCGTTTATCATCATGAACATCCTGCCGATCTTTCTTCTATCCATTCTACCCCATTCATGTAACTGCCTGCCTGCTGTCTGTCCTTAGGCTTTGAGGTTGGAACCCCTGACTTAGGGGATAGGTCTAGGTCCGTTTGAGCTCTGAAATGTGCTGTTCCATCCCCTTTGCCCACTTAATTTCTCTCACACCCCTTTTATTTTGTCCATCTCTGAAAAAAGTCCCTAACTCCTGCTTGGTCGTTTGTCAGAGAAGGGGTGGTGGGGAAAGTGGCATTATCTTGACAGTGGAACATTTTCCCTTCCTGTAATCCCTCCGTGTCCATCCTAATTGCTTCCTTATCGGTCTGCATGAGGACCTACAGCAGGAAATTAGTAGGGGAATTGATGAGACAGTCGTCATCCTTGAGGAGTCTGGTGGTAACAGGAGACAGGGACAGGAGACTCCGGATCTGGGAAGGAGAGGGGGTTCTGGGCCCGTGGGCCCAGCTCCTCAAGTCACACGGTTGGTCTAGGTGGGCCCAGCTCAGACTCAGGGCTGCCTGGGCTGGCTGCTGTCATGAATGTCAGAGAGGGTGCCTGGAGAGCCCACGGCGATGGGGGATGTGGGGGGAAGGCTTTGCTCTCTGTGTTTGGTTTGGGGGCTAGAAGGTGGGAGGTGAGCCCCGCACCGCGACCCCGGGCGTCCTCCTGTGGATCACCTGCAATAGTCTTGTGCTGTCTGGACCTGCAGGAGTCTGGCCTGTCATCAGCCTCTCCCACAGGGAGCAGGGCCAAGAATCTACACTTCAGATGGCGTCTCTTGTCTGCCTGTTTCATTATTAAATAAGTTACATGGATGATGCCACAGTCTCGCCCACCAGCTGCTCCAGCAGCATCTCACTCCTGTCTTCCCAAGTTTAATGTCCCCGAAACACAACATGCATTGTCTTAGACACACTGTTTCGGAGAATGCCCAACCCATTCCTGCCTGTCCTATAGGGTCGCCCAGGATAAGTCTTGCCTTTATAGTAAGTTTCCCTCAATCCCCTCCCTCCCACGGCCTTTAGGTCCTTTCTCCTCCTTTTGGAGGCAGAGAGCCAGCCTATGTGTGCCCCGTGTCTTTTCTTCTTTTTCTGTTTACTTATTTATTTTTTGAGAGAGGGGAAGGGAGGTTGTGAAAGAGAGAGAGAGAAACATGGATATGAGAGAGAAACGTTGATTGTCTGCAGGTGCTTCAACCAGGGACCAAACCCACAACCCATGCATTTGCCCTAACTGGTAATTGAACTGGTGACCTTTCACTCTGTGGGATGACGCCCAACCCACTGAGCCATACCAGTCAGGAGTCCCGGTGTTTTTTAAAGCTGCTTACATTTCTGCAGTGGTCCCACTTGGATATCAGGAGAAGTTCCAAATCCAGAGCGTGGTCTGCGAGGCCTGGCATGAGCCAGCCCAGCCCGCCCGCCTCTCCAGGCTTGTTGCTTGCTACGGCCTGCCCCTGCTTCCCCAATCCCATGCACCAGCCAGGTGGAGTTTTTCCTCCCAGTTTTTTTAAGGATCCAGAGTCAGTATCTCTTCCTGGATGTTCACATCTGCTCGCTCTGGATGGAACGCTTTGTTTGTCTTCCCCTTGGAAACTATTTACCCTGTAGCTCTTGGTCCAGATGCCATGCCCTCCTGTGAGCCTGCATGACCGTGTGGCTGGGGTGGCTCTTTTCCTTTGGCTCCCAGGAGCCCTGCACTGTGCTCACCCCATCAAGTCCTTTTTGCTGTGGCATTGGGTGCCCAATGGGCTGATTGGCATGTGTTTCTCCCCCGTTAGAAGGGCACATGGTCATGGCTGTCTTATTTCTCACTGTGTCTCCCAAGTCTAGCATGGGCATACAGCCCACTGTTAGGCAGTTTGTTGACTGATTACATGAATTGATTTAAGTATAAGTAGAGTCAACTTGGTTTTACCCTGCGTCTTTGTTTCTTCATCTACCAAGTGTGTGTGTCACAATGTCTACTGCCTACAACAAGGACAAAAAAGTAAAAATGTACATGAAGTAAGATAAACAGCATACCTGCTACATGCTTCCATCCGAGGGAATTAATTAATATTCAGATGAGAGTCAATCCTGGATACATTTCACACTGGAAGCATGCTGACTTCTAACGCTGACGGTTTCTTTGTGGTCACAGAATCCTGCCCCGGCCTCTCACAACCTCTCTGAGTGAATCCAACGCTGGTGATTTAGAATGAAAGCAGGAGGTGAGATTGAATTCTGCAGAGTTGGGGGCTGGCGTGGACCCCATCACCCACGATGTTTGGGGGTCCTCAGGTTGGCAGAGTCATGTAACATTTTGGGAGCTGAGATCCACGATCCCCAAAGAGACTCTGTGTGGGGCGAGCTACAGCCAAGGCATGGATTCCAGACATTGAGTGGAAACGGGGAGGACTGCCTGGTGGTGGTGGTGGTGGTCTGCCTGAAGGAAGGTCTGAATTGATTGCCTGGGGTGTCGGTTTATACTTGAGAATGTGGCTTCAGGGGTCAGAGGTGGGGCAAACAGACTGTGCCCCATCAGTTCAATGCAGCTGACTTTAAGAGCAAAAAAGAAATTGCTCTTTTCATGGTATTCGTGTGTGCATGCGCGCACACACATAAAAATGGCACGCTCTGCATCTGCACCAGACCCGTTATGAAAATGGATGAACTTCAGCCCTCAGGAGTGTCAATCTATCATCATGGCTAAAACTAAATTAAAAAAAAAAGTCTGCAGAGAGGAGGAATTGGAACACCTTAGTATTTTTTTTAACCTTTATTAAATTCTGGTCTTGACTCTAGGAGAAGGAGGGAAAAAAAAATCATTGTTTCTATTCCAGCCCCCGAAGGTCCCCATTACTGGGTAGGTTGAAGGAGTGTAATAACACCGCCAGAGACGAGAAAGTGTGTTGAAAATGCCCACAGTCCTTAATTTAGGCTCGTGCTGCTGCAGGGAGAAGCTGAGCTGCTGGGCCGGAGCCCACCTGTGCCTGTGCTGGAGGCCGGGCACACACATCATCACCACCCACACCTACCTGCCTGCTGCTCCACTGCCCAGACTCCATGTGTCGGGCCCTGGTGAGAGGAAGCACTGGGTGGTCTCAGGAACCAGGACCCAAGGGCCAAAGGCCTAGGGCTCTGCAGTTGGGCTACTCACAGGAGCCAGGCAGCAGAGCATGCAAGTGGAAAGACAGAAGGTCAGACTGGCAGCGTGAGAGCATTACCGGCTGAAGTTCCCAAGTCTCGTTGTGCCATCTGTAGCCTGTGAGACACTGGATAAGTTCTCTCAGCTCTCGGGGAGTTAATTACTCTCTAGAAGCACGTGGTAATGATGGCCTATGACGCAGCAACGACATCTATGTGAGGATGTGAGGATGCTGAGATAGGAGGCATGATGGGCCTGACACATAGTCATGCTGATTAAGTGCTGACATTCTGCTCATGCATTTATTTATTCAGTCCTGCCCCTTAGTGTTATCTGCTAGGGATTTAACTGTGAATGAGGCAGGGGCCCTGCCCTCAAGGAATGCCAGCTTTAGTTCAAGGGTGCAGAGAAGTAACCACGTTGTGATAAAAGAGAACCACAGCTTCCTTTCAAACCAGGGACATGTCTCTCTGCCATCCCAGTTGTAGGGGACCCTGGGTGGTTTTGCAGAGGAAATGACCCTGAGTTGAAGAACAGTAAAGATTTGTGAGGTGGTGTGGTGGGAACAGGGCAGGAGGAGAGATTCCAGATAGAGGAAATGATGTGCAGGAATGGGTGGGGAGAGATACCATGGTGTGTTCAAGGACATGGGATTAGTTCTGTATTGCGAGATTAGCCATTTCTTTTTCTTATTATTATTTCTCTAAAGCAATGGGTCCGGATCGGAAGCAGTTTCGCCCCTTTGGGGACATTTGGCCATGTGTGGAGATACTCTGGGTTGTCACAATTGGTGAATGGGGCGATGACACTAGTATCCAGTAGGTCAATGCTGGGGATGCTACTCAGCATCCTACACTGTGCAGTAGAACCCCTGCAACGGGAATTATCCCGACCAAAATAAAACAACCCCTACCCTGAAATCAGGTTTGTGGGCATCAATGTCAATATTATCAACGCAAACCCATGGTGTCGTAGAGAAGTTATGGGGCTGGGGAGTGGGCCGCCAGTGTCTTTCGCTACAGGTCTTGTGGCTCTTGGGCATCACCGTGTCCGTGTCCAGATCTCTTGGCTTCAGTTTCCTGATGAGGGGGGGCTGCTGACCGAGAGCGGGTCCAGACCCCTCGTTCACTCGCGATGCCATCCTGTGAAGCAGAATGGGACAAGGTGGTTATTCCCATTTTACAAGGCAGGAAAGTAACTTGTCTGAGGCCGTGCAGTAATAAAGTGGAAGGATCCAGGTTTTATTTTATTTCTCCTGCCATGCTAAATGCCTTATTGTGCTGCCGAGAGGAAGCATTAGACTAAAACACAGGTGAAAACTGACTGAGATTACGCTTTCACATGGAAGGTGCGGCTATGGAGCTGCATAAAACACCCCATTATGGGGCCTTGCACTGTATTTAATAAAAAATATATATATGTGTCCAGAGAGGAGCACAGCCCTAATGATTACTTTGATCTTATCAGAATAAATGGTTCTCTTAAAGCAAATGACTCTTTCCTTGGAAGAGACGGAAGTTTTCCCAGGAGTCTTTGGAAGAAGCAATTTTCTAAGTGCTGCCCTATATAAAACAAATGTGCCTTAATTTGCCTCCCACAGTGACTAGCTGGTTCCCCTCCCCTGAAAGAATTAGCAGAACCAGTGCCAGACTAGGTCCTTCTGGAGTACTTTACTTCCACAAAACGCTTCATAACAATAAGGCCTCGGGAGGTCTGCAGCCCCAGGCCTGTTGCAGGGCAGCACCTTGCGGGAGAAGCAGCGGCAGCGAATGACTGAGACACAGGACTCAGGTTATCACCCAGGGTGGGGACCTGCTGGGGGTCCATGGAGATGACCCTTCCCCTCTGGGGCCCTCAGTTTTCCATCAAAAAACAGGGCATTTGGATACGCTCATCCTGAGGCCCCTCCAGTGTCACGTCCACAGGCTGTGTTGGTCCTTTCATACCTGGAGTCTGACAGGGAGAGTCCCATGCTGGGTACACAGAAGAGGGTGGCACTGCATAGACAGCACAAGGCTAAATTAGCCTAGACCTTGGATGCCGGCCTGCCTCGCTTCAGAGGCTCTTCAGTGTACGGGGACTCTCCCAAGCGGCTTCCTCCTCTGGCCAGGAAGAACGGAAGTCTCAATGGCCCAGGCTTGAGTGGGGACCTGGGGAGTTTAGAGTAACTGATACTGTAAAGAATGCTGTGGTCCTGTTGGATTCAGATGCACAAGGATTACCAGCATTTATAAAATGTAGATTTTTTTCTTCCAGGCAGAGTTGCAAAGTGTGCTACATATAATAACATATCTACCTGGCTAGTGTGGCTCAGTGGATGGAGCACCAGACAGACTGCGAAGCAGAGGGTCACCAGTTCGATTCCCAGCCAGGGCACATGCCTGGGTTGCAAGCCAGGTCCCTGGTGGGGGGCACATGAGAGGCAATCACTCACTGGTGTTTCTCTCCCTCTCTTTCTCCCTCCCTTCCCCTCTCTCTAAAGATAAATAAAATTAATCAGAATTAATAACATCTCTAATCCTCACAAAATTCAGAGACAGAAGCATTATTAGTATCTACAGACAAGAAAACTGAGGCATAGAGGACATGAATAACTTTTGAAAAGCTTGCAAATCAGAGATTAGCCCAGGTGGGATTTGAACCCGGTCAGGGTGGCCCCTGAGACCACACCCTTACTTCTGGGCCATACTGCCTCACCAATGAGTATCATGTAACTTGGCAGTGCAGTTCCACTCCTGTGGCTCCAATAGGGATCCAAAGGAAAGGGGAGATATTTTTGGCCACCTTGGTGTCTTGCTGAGCTCCCAGCATCTCCAACCAGGGGTTTGACCGCCCTACCCACACTCAGTCTTGCCAGCTCTCTGCCCTGGATCACAGCCTGTGTCTGGAGTAGACAGATAAAGGATGGCCCTCGGCCTGCCTTCATGGCATGTCAGGGGTCCTGGCAGTGCTGCTGCTGTACCCACGGCCCAGCTCTCCGGGAATCCTGACATCCGTTCTCGTGGGGCTGGGCATCTGAGAGGCGGGTCTCTGCAGCGGGGTTAATGGGTGGAGGCGCTGCTCCTTTCCAGAGACTCTGCAGGCTCACGGGGGTGCTTCCAGCACTTTTCCTAAAAGGCCCAGGACCTCTAATCCTGATAGTGCGGGGCATAACAAACCAGCCCAGCGTCAAGAGGTATGAGTTACAATCTTGGTTCTGCTGTTAACTTATTACTGGAAACATAGAAAAGTTCATATGACTCTGCGAAATGCCGTGGGCCATTTAGGAAGGTGTAATCACTTCTGGTTCCAGCTGGGCTAGAAGTTCTAAATTCTGGGGGTATTTTGATGGAAAACACCAGGGTACATTGGGTAAGTACTTGTTGTTAGTGTCATGGATGCGTTTGAGGGAGCCAGCCGTGCTGAGAAATTCTTCTCTCGTGGATCTGTTACACTGTCTCACATTCAGATCCTTCTCAGTTCTTTCCATGCGGACATGCTCCCCAGGAGTTTTCTTGCCTGACAGGTGGCCTCCGGAAATAGTCTCGGGGATATTTTTAATCCGTAGGAGCCTGCACCATCGCCTATAACAATATTACGGGAGGGCAGGTTTTGGTGACCAGTAAAGATCTGAGAGAATTTGCCATTAAAGTGGCACTACTCACGTTAGAGCTAAACAGGGATGCGTCAAGAAAACCCAGGGCTGAATGAGGTTTTGGGAGGTGGAAAGTGACTTTTGGGTTTGGCCACTGACACCATTCTCCGAACCCTGTATCCTTATGGCTAATGCTGACCCTGATCCTCCTAGGATGCTGTTTGTTCATCTGTGTATCACTTCATTTAAACATTTAGAACGAGGGTACCAGGGTACGTAGACTAACTCTGTGTGTATCTACCAGTGAGTGAAACAGACAGTTGTTAGCATTGTTTTATGAAAACAATAAAATCCAAAGCCCCAGTAACTACGGATTGGATTCTCCATCCTTTGCAAGCGAGGTGTCCTTGGGGATTCAAGCCTTAAGGCGGCGTCTAGCAGTGCATTAAAAACCTGTTAAAAGCCTTTGCCTGTTAGTTAGGGAAGTGATACATAGTGTTTTTGTTCTTGAAAAGGAGGGGGTTTGCAGGAAGGGAGGGGTGGGAAGGAGAATTTAGGAAGCAAGGACAGAAGTTTCAAAGTACAAAGGAAAAAGGAAATGCAGAGAAAATTGAGGAGGTGGAGATGGGTCTCATTGAATCTGGTTGTCTGGGCTCTCTGTACACAGCCTGTTTCCAACCTGCCTCGCCACGCCCTGGTCCTGCTCCTGCGTGGTCAGCCATGACGGTATCCTGAGCCGTGAGTCCCCCCTCAGGCACTGGTAGTGCCTGTCGGGACCGGGCAGTACCAGAGGCCCATGTCTCAGAGAGGTTTGGTGACTTTGCAAGGTCACCGAGAAGATAGTGGCTTCAACTTGGCCACCAGTGACACCTAATGACTTGCATATACAAGTATATCTTTAACATGGGATTTTGCACTTTTGTGCCCTGAAATCTTCCCCCACCTTCATCTGGCAAACATGGTCTTCCCCTCATGACTGCACTTAGACATCATTTGTCCAGGGGACTTTCCATGGTGCCTCTTTAGACAAAGTCAGTCATTGTCTCTTCTGTGCTACTGCTCTGTCCAGGTCCTGCTTCTGGGGCTGCACCTCTGACAGTGCATTCTGGGGCATTTGATGCGCTGCATGTCCACCCCACCCATCTGAGGCCTACCTGGGGCAGAGGGAGGCCTAGTCTGAATCCTCCATGTCTTTTGAGTCTCCCGTTATTACAGGCTGCCTTGGAGCTGGAGAAGTAAATATGAGAGAATCCAAAACCAAGAGCCAAAGCCCAGGTTTCTATCCACTGCCCTGAGAATCCGCGGTCACCACACATGTGCCCTCTCCAAGGCTCTTTCCATCACACCTCCACACAGGGGCGTCAGTGCTGACCAAGACGGGCAGAGGACATTGAAAATGGCCCGATGCCTTGTGTATGAAAAGCTGGGTGATACAATGAATGAGGTTTCTAAACATGGGTTCTTCTTCAGTGCTGGCTTCCTTTCCTTTGTCAGGAGTTTGGCAGGGAGAGAGGAAGTGACATTAAAAGTGAATCCATGTTAATAAACAAATGGGTTCCAGCGAGTCTCTGGATCTGCAAACTTCCATCTAGGAGTGAGACGTCACGGAGACAGGCGGGGTGGTCACCGGGCCTCGATGCATTTTCCAGTGGTCTGTTACTATTTTTATTAGAACCCTGAAAGGACTGAACACATTTCAAAAATTGTCAGAAGCCTTGGACTTCTGATCTCTTCATTTTAAAATAGCAGGACTGAGGCCCAGGAAGGTAGAGGGGATTGTAAAGTCAAACAGCATAAGTCAATGGCCGGGCTGCGTAGGGGCCTTGAAATACTGGCCCCTGTCCTAAGGGGCTTCGTATGCCAAGACTAGGTCAGAATCCCAGACCTCAGTCACTTCGGGACATCATCGGATCATCGGATATTCTCCAGATACATGTCTTCATTTTCTTTTTTACTTCGTATTTGTTTTTCTAAATTAATGCATGTATTGTAAATGGAAACTTTAATGTCATCGTCATAAATGGGAAACCAGCATCACTTGGAAAAGTCGAAAGCCACTGTAAAAACAGATACAGTGAAAGCAAACAATGCTATGGGCATTCTAGCCAGCTGGGGCTTGCAGCTAGGGGCATGTGAGCCTGGGGCCTGTCCTCTCCGGGTCATCAGAGACAGTGTGCACCTTAGTGGCTCTTGCTCCTTGAGGTCAGCATAAGGACTGGAATACAGAGACACAGATATAACCTTCTCCCCTTGTGATTTTGTGTTCATTCATTGGATGAAAATGGACGGCGTGCAGGCATGCGCTGCACCAGCCTCCGTGCATTTCCTCACATTTGGAAACCTTCCCCTAATGTATCAGCCACAGGAGAAGAGCCTTAGGGGCAGAAGGGCTTTTCTTTTTACATGAAGCACAGCTCATCTCTACTGAGTGCTTACCCTGGGGTCGGCGTTTTGCATATTGTTCCTCCTTTGATAAATCCAGGCAGGTGCCCTGCTTAAAGATGGGGAGACTGAGGGTCTCCTAGGGACTTGGCCTCCTAGAGGCTAATTGGTGGGGCGGAGTTCCACTCTGGTGGTCTGGTTCCAGAGCCCTGCTCTTGACCTTGCCGTTCTGGTCACAGTGAGGGTGGGGCTCTGAGGCTCTTTGGGTTTGTTGTTCTGCTGGAGTCAGGCCAGGAAGAACTTCATTAGATGAGCATTTGCCTAATAAATATTAACAAACATGTACTACATGCCAGGCACCGTGCTAGGCTTCTGGGGGATACAGCGTTGAATACAACAGGCAAATGTCTTGCATCTTTGGAGCTCACTTGCTAGTGTGTACGTGTGTGCATGGGCAATTAAAAAGCATTAATACGTCGGTCAATAAAGAGGCCTATTTGGAGAGTAGGTGGCAGGCCACCCGGTTGATTCTTTTGTACTTGCCCATCACACGTTGGTTTCTCTGGGCCTATTTCTGTCCCGCGGTCTTTGCACCTGTGAGACAAAGGGGTAGATACGATGCCTGACTGCCAGACTCAGAGATGCGGGGCAGGCGTGTGCTTCCCTTTTGCTCCCGAGGCCAGGAAGGCTGTGGATGATGACTGCAGGGACTTTCACTGGGGACTGGGCGCGAGGAGCCAGAGTGACTGGCATCTGCCTCTTGGGGGGGAGTGGGGCCCTGAGAATCATTTCTGACTGGTCATGAGCGGAGTCTGCCAGGGATGATTTCATTAGGAGGATAAATTTAGGAATCAATTATAAACATTCTGTTGTCTTCCTCAGGTCTTCTCGTAAAGTGGCTTTTTTTTTTCTTTTTTGATGAGCTGACCATTTATTGAGGGCTCCTGTCTGTGCCTGATGCTGTACTGAGCACTTCACATGCATTTCCTCAATGAAGCTCTCAACGACGCTGTCTTACATTGGGCCCTTCGGCAGATCCAGGGGTGAGGGGATGAGTGCAGGTGATTTATTTGGGAGATGGTCCCAGGAAGCACCAGTAGAACAAGTGACTTGGGGAGGGGAGTGAGCCAGTGAAGCGTGCACAGCTGACCAGAGCACTGCTGTGGGCCTCTGGGGCTCAGTCCCGGGAGGAATGCTGGGGGACAGAAGAGAACAAGGACTATCCAAGCCCAGGCATGTATCCTTTACCTGACTTCCTATCTGTCAATGACTAGGGGTGGAGGAGTGGGGGTGGGGGAGGGGGAACTCCCTGGCATTTCTGGCCTGCCCAGGATGAGGGTTAGGAAAACCCTGGGCAGAGCGCAGGTTTCAACAGAAGGAAGCCCTGTTGACCTGTATGGAAAGGTGAGTGCCAAGGACGATGTGGGCAAGGCACAGACAGGGTCAGCCGCACCCCTGGCCAAGTTAGCACCATCACTAACTCATTCAGTTGGAGGGAACTGAGGCTCAGAAAGGGGAGGTGTCAAAGACATGGCGAGCTACAAAACTCGCAGGGCCTGTTGCAAATTGAGAGCGTGAGGCCTGTTGTTCAAATATGGGTATGAGGTTCAAGATGGTGACAGCAGAGCCTTAGCGTAAGCATGGTGGGCTTCTCATTGCCAGACCCTCCGTGACTTCACAGGCCATGAGCCCATGCAGGTGTCCCTGATCAGAGGACTCGGAGCTGGTCAGTGACACCTCTGCAGCCACTGGTCTGCCATCTCCAGCCCTGGTCTTTCTCCCCCAGTGGCTTTGGGAGTTTTCAGAGAAGAGTCCATGGAAAAGGAACCTGGATTTTGTTTGAAAAGGGTGCTCTATTTTTTTCTTAAGTACATCCCTTCCTCCCTCTGGGCCTCAGTTGGCTCATCTATAAAATAAAGGTGCTAATACTGTTGCCCCAGGGATGGGAGGATCAACTCTTTCCCCCTTGCTTCCAGCAAAGAGCTCCCAGGCACGGCCCTTTCACCCTTTCCTGACTGCTTTCCCGCTTCCTGGGTCAGTAACCTCAGGCGGAGACTTTCTCCTCTTGAACCTGAGTAGCCTGCAAAGTACACTTGAAAGAGTGAGTGTCAGGCTTGGGGTCCAAAGGGCAGGTCCTAGTCTCAGTCCAGGCATTTATTGCACAATGACCTTGGCCAAGCCACTTCTCCTCCCAACCTCATTATTGCTCTCTTAGGATGGTCTCTTAGGGTTCACCCAGCTGTGCTATCCTGCGCTGAATAGCCAATGTTGTGGAAAACTGGCCACCGCAGGTAGTAGGCACAGCTGCAGGAGTGGCAGTAGGAACACCTTAGGGCAAGGATGACGGAGTCAGGCTAAAGGGGTCTGCACGCTGCCTCCGCTGCTGCAGTCCTGTGTGATCATCACGTCGTGTCTTCATTTCTGAGTCGGTAGGTATGTATGTACATGCACACACATAGATACACGAATTGATAACAGGATGTAATTGCTGTCTTAAAATGTAGTCATGAGAATTATGTGAGAAAGTGTGTGTCATAGGCTTGATGGATAATTAATTGTTGCTCATCATTGTGAGTAGACTTACGGCAGAGGACAGGTGATGCCGGAGGTCATTTTTGCATCTTTCTTTCCTCATTGATTTGGAAATTGTGTAGATATTTTTAAGAACACCTGGTCAGGATTTGACATGATGTGTAAAACAGACATGAACCCTGCTTATCCAGGAGTTCCCTGGGTAGAAACCCTGCCCTGCCCCCTTGGCACCGTCGGTACCTCCTGCAGGGCCCAGCACAGAAGGGGGTGGGTCAGAGAACGCTACTGGGGCAAAAAGAAAGATGAGCTCTACTGCGTCTTGAAGCTCTTTCTTTCCTTCTCCATCTTTTCTTCCTCCCCGTTTTCCCAACATGGTCTCATTCTCCTTTTTTGCCCCCCGCCCCAGACCCTTTTCACCTAAACATCCTCTCCTTCCTGATCTCCTTCTCCTATTCCCGGGTCAAGCTGGAACAGTGCCTCTGAGGGGCACTGGGCACTGGTCTGTGGAATGAAACTCTTAGAAGTGCATTTGAAACGAGGGAGATTCCAGACACCAGGCAGTGACACCTGGCTGGCCAGCTCTTTTCCAGATTCGCCTGAGTTCAGAAAGGGCTTTGGGGCAAGCCAACCTGAATTCAGATCTTCACTCCTACTCCTTCTTAGCTGCAGTAGCCCCTTAAGCATGTGGTGTCCCAGTTTCTTTCTCTGTAAAATGGGCTAGCTTCTAGCTCCCTTGAGAAAGTGTTGATGATGAAATGACTTGCAGCGTGCAGTGGTGCTGAGTGTGGTGTGTGTCTGTAAGCAGGGAGTGAGGAGTATCTGTGCATCACTTCTGCTTCTGGATTCTGCTGCCTCCAAGCCCAGGGCACCAGCTCTGCTTTCCTGCCAGGCCTCCCGCACAGCACAGGTGAGTTGGAGCCCCGTAAGAGTGTCACCAGGA
Source organism: Phyllostomus hastatus (assembly GCF_019186645.2). Lineage (NCBI taxonomy): Eukaryota > Metazoa > Chordata > Mammalia > Chiroptera > Phyllostomidae > Phyllostomus > Phyllostomus hastatus. Next base: position 63,571,787 of record NW_025333857.1, on the reverse strand, counting down.
CTGCCCAGGGCCCGGCATCAGCAGGCCTCTTTCTGCCTGGTGTCAGTACGTCTCTTTCAAGGACATCAGGCTGAGGGGATGAAATAGCAAATCGGTGGCATTTTTTCCCCATAACAAAATCAGAAAGGATTAGGTAGATGGACAACTCTGGAACAGGGACTTTTCTGCTCTCCTCTGTTCCATGATGGCCTGTCAGTCACACCAGAGAAGAGGAAATAGCTTTCGGAGACTATGTGGGAGTGGATTCGGTCTTTCTCCTTGAGCATAAACCCAGGCCTCTTGGAGGACAGATCCAGAGTTATTCCTGGGTCTCAGAGGGACGTTTCCTATGTCAATTGTGTGCCTGTGTAAGTGAGAGTGTAAATGAGAGTTTGAGCATATCCTTAGACTAAGTGCACCCGTATCTATAGGCATGTGCATGTCTGATCACATATGTGGATTTCCATTCATGAACGCAGCCATCTATATGTGAAGACACCAGTGTATACACATGGATGTGAATTTGAACATGCGGGATGGCAGTGTGCAAATGGGGTGAGCCAGGAGAATACACTGTGAACATGTGCACGTGGGGAGCCCTGCACATGTGTGTGGCCTCTCTGTTGTCAAAGTGTCCATATATGTATGTGTGCATGTACATGTAGACACCTGTTTATACATGTTCGGGAATGCGTGGATGTGCATGCATACACAAATACTCATGATGCCAGTGTAAGGAAGGGAGCAGTTTTGCAGAATGTACATGTGAGTCTCCATGCAACACCATATAGTCTGCAGCATTTGTGTCTGTATTCATACATGAACACATCCATCTGTGCATTCGTGCATGTGCATGAGACAGTGGCTGCATGTGGACACAGGTGTTTGTGTGGGAAGGAGGTGCAGATGTTTTCCTGGCACTACACAGACGCGGGCTTCTGAGCAGCTGCGCGTGTCCATGAGCTCACTGTGCTTTGGGAGCACAGACACATAATCCTGGATGCTCCCCTGGCTGGGTGTCTCTGAGGGTATTTTTAGGTTGTACAAACTTGACTTCCTGGGTACCTAGGACTCCCCTGACCTGATTCCCTTGTATATTTTCTAGAGATGATATATCTAACTTTGTCCTCATTCCCAATGCTAGCAACCTGCCTGGCGCACCTGCTTGCCACATGGGCATTCTGGCAATGGGGTTCCTTCTAGTACATTTCTAGTACATCTGTCATGCCGGGGACAGGCCACAGCGGTGGCAGTGGTGGTAGGAGTTAAATCACCAAAATGTTAAAGAGAAACATGCAGAAAAGGTGAAAAGCCCGTTATGGAGGTTCATAGGATGAGCGGATGGGATACCACGTAAGTGGGCCCCTATCTCTCCTCTCCCATTTATCCTTGTCATGTGACAGAACTGACAGCCCGCAGCCTAGATTCCCCTGCACAGTGTGGGGCGGAGGGCATCGTTCTCTGTGTTCTCTGACAGCGTGACAGTCACCATTGAGACAGAGTAAGGTCCAAGCACCTGTCTCACTGACATCATTCTCTAGTAAATCCCCTAAACGGCCTCTGAGGATAGCACGACTGCTCCCATTTGATAGGTGAGAAAAGTGAGGTTGGGAGAGGGAAGCACCTTTCCCCGGTTACACACAAGCCCGGGGCAGAGCCAGGAGGCTGCTCAGAACCTGGCCAGCAGAGTCCAAGAGTCTGTCCTTGAGGTCAAGAGGCTGGATTTCCACCAGCCCAGTTCCTGACTTACCATGTCCTCTGGAACAACTCCCTGTCCTCTCTGAGTTTCAGGGTTTTTTTTAATTCTAAATGAGCAGTGGAGGTTCAGGGAAACGGTGCCTGAAAGCTCCCAGCAAAGGACCCTCCAGAGTCTGGAGTGAAGGCTCTCCAGACACATTTGCTGAGTTGACTTAACCTAAGTTTAGTATCTGGATTTTTGAAGTGGAGCCAAGAGGTGGGGTGAGGCTGGGGGAGCAGTGACAATTCAGAGGTGTGATAATTCCTAACCCCACACCGTGCTGATAGTATGGGTTGCACCACAGTGCCCTGTGGAGAGGCCATTGGATAGATGTGACTCCCATTCTGCAGAAATTTGCAAACAAAGGAAGGCCCTTGAGCTTCCAAGCCCATACTATCTGGAGTGAAAACGCTGTATCTGTGTAGCGCAGAGGAGGTGGTAGTAGGGGCAGCATGCACTGTTGCAAACCTATGGAGCAAAGACCGGTGCCAGACCTCATGCCGACACTTTATCCCAACACTGTGTACACCTGTACTTAGTACCCATCGCCGTGAGGATGTTGGGAAGGTGAAATGAGATGACATGTGCCAACAGCTGGGCACAGAGCCTTGCATATTGGACTGCTTAATAGGTGTCAGTCATTCTGTTATTTTAGATCAAGTGGCTCCATGATGCCAGGTGCTGTCCTAGGCACTGGGACCCAGGGGTCAATAGGACAGTGCTGTCTCTGCCTTTTGGCATTCACTTGTCAGTGATCGTTGTGACATTATTCTGTCCAGTTTTTGTGAGGAAAAGGAAACCTTGAGAAGTTCTGTGATTTCTGCAAGGTTACTCAACGAATAAATCAAGTGTCAGAGGTGGGAACCCAGGTGGCTGGTTTTGGAGACTGAGCCTGACCCTCTGCTCTATTTGAGTGCCAGGGCATTACGAACTGGAGGGATTTTAGCCTTTCGCATTGAGTCACTCGGTTTCAGTTTTCCAAACATCTTCCATCAGATTAATTAGAATTAAAATCATAATTATAACCTTGGCACAGGGAACGTTTTATTCAGTGTATCTACTCAGGAGTTTCTCCCATTACTTATTTCTTCCAGTGACCTAGTGAAGGAATCAGGCAAGGGATCTGTCTGCCCTCCCATTTGACAGAGGAGAAGACTGAGGTGCAGAGGTACCAACTCCTCACCTGAGCCCACAGAGCCACGACCAGAGTGGAACCTGACTTTCCCAGCTGCTGCTAACCTGGCACTGTGGGAACAGCATTCCATCCTCTCGCTGGGGAGAGGAGTCTGGCATTTGAATCACATAAAAAGGCATCCAGGGAGTGGTGACAGGAGTCCTTGTGTCTGGCTCTGTCAATCACTGTCCTGGTCAGGAGGGACATTGGGCACCTGAGCCTTTTTCTCACCTTTCTCTGACACTGTCAGAAAATCAAGAGCATCCTTTCCTCCTTCCACTCCCAGCCCAACACCCTCTCATCAGCTGTGTCAGATCTAAATTGGACCGAGTGGTGTGGAACTGCAAGCCAAAAGGGTCCCATAATCCTTCCACCAGCGGCCTGGGCCTCTGTGCGCCAGAGCTGCGGAGCCGCATTGTAAGTAATGGTCACGGAGTAGATGCGGTCGAGGCTGCTGTGAACACACGGAACAGGCGTGGAGCTTGTTTAAGAAACAGATAGGCCGGTTATGCTCCTGAAACTGTGCAGTGGAGCCAATCAGTACCCACTCGCTCTCTCAAATCAGGGCCTTAGAGATTTCGATGAGCAAGAGGATGCATTGATGGAAACATGGCAGCGCCCCACCTTGGGGGAATTTTCCATATTTGTTTATTTCTGTTCTGTACTGTTTATTGAGAGTTAGGTGATGCAGCCAGGGGACTTGGCCTGTAGTGTTAAGAAGCTCAGAGACTTGGGGAGCAGGTGGTAGGTGAGGTGTGAAATAACTAAATGGACGATTACAGTGTTGTGTGGAAGGAGGCACTGAGCAGGGACCCCCGCCCCCAGCCTTGCGGGGAGGCAGGCTTCACAAAGGAGGAGGCCTCGCTTTGCTGTGTAACAAATGCCCGCAACACTTTATGGCCTAAAACAATCTTTTCCTTCACGGTTTTGTGGGCAGGTAGTTCAGGCTGAGCTTGTGGGGCAGCCCTGCTGGTCTTGGTGGATCTCTCTCTGCCCGGCTCGCTCACGTGTCGGCGGTCAGCTGACAGCTTTGCTGGGAGCTGGGCGGTCTAGGGTGACTTCCTTCACCCGCCTGCTGGTTAGCAGCAGATTTGTCTCGGGTGACAGGGGAAAACGGGCCGTGCTTCTGTCATCACCCAGCAGGGTTCCCAAGAGAAGCCAGAGAGAGTAAGCCCTGGTGCACAGACACTTGGTAAGGCTCTACTTTCATCATTTTTGGCGTTGTCATGTGGCCAACATGGGCTCAAGGGGAGGAGTAATAGACTCACCTCTTGATGGGGGATCTGCAGTACCCCATACATTGGTGCAGATGTAAGGAGGAGAAGAATTGTTGGCTGTCGAGATGGTCTACTTACAGCTGACTTCTGAAGATTAAGACTTAGGCAGGCAAGAAAAGAAAAAGTGAGAAGGTCAGACTAGGTAGAGAGGACAGCGTGAACAAGAGCGTGGAGTTCCGCTTCTAGAGGCAACCAACAGGGTGGGAAGGACACAGCAGGAGACAGAGGCAGGGCATGGGATGTTTCTTGTCATGGTTTGACCATAGCAAATGCCATTTGGTCCAGGCTGCTGCTATTTTGATAGATGCTGCAAGGAGCTATAGAGTGGGGTGGAGAGGGCTAGCAGACCCTTATTTTCTTAGTCTGAGAGACCTTCACCTGGTTCCTCCCACGTCTGGGTCTCAGTGTTTCTTAAGTGTCTTCTCCAGTCACCGTGCCTCAGTAATCCAATCTGTGAAATTGGATTAGGGAGTCTCACTCTCTTGGGCTTCTATTTCAGTCTTGTACTAGCCCATTTTATGGAGCGCCTGCTAAATCGTGGACTAGTGAGGTTAGTGAACCAGGGAAGGGAATAGAAACCTGCCGGAGGAGTTCAGAGTTCGGAGCTCAGAGGAGGGAGGGAGGGAGGCATTCGGGGCAGAACTCTTCAGAGAGGTCCCTTCGGCTGGGTTTTGGAAGGTGGGCGATATCTCTGTGTGCAGAAGAAGAGATTAGGGTATTCCTTGGAGGCTGGCGTGCTGCCTGGGGACAGTGGACTGGGGTTTGGCGTACAGAGGCAATGGGTTCAGTCCGATGTCTGGCATCATGATGAATTCATCACATCGAGGTATTTCTCCAAGTCTGTCCTGTCCCACCTTGCTGCAAACAGCTGGTGTGGTTAATGGCAGGTACATTCACTCTCTTAGTCTCTACTCGGTTGCTGGTTTTTACAGGACTAATTTCCTCTCTCCCACACAGCACAGCACTGCGTGGTGCCATGCTCTCCTGACACATCACGTTTTATTGCCTGTCACATCCTCATCCAAGTGTGTGGCACCCAGATGTAGAACCCTCTGGGTTGAGGTGAGGGTATGGGGGATTAACAAGTCTTACCCAGCAATGGAGGCCTAAGGAGCCATCTTGGCAGCATCTTTGGGAGAGGCTGAGGGAGCCCCGGAGTTAGGAGGGAATTCTACACCCTACCCTCCCCTGCCTAAGCTGCTCAGTCACGTTTAGGTTGTCAGGGAGGATCCATCCCTCGCTTCTGTCGCAGTTCCCTTGTAAGTCCTTGTCTCTGACCCCCATGGTATTTTTGGAGAGTGCTGAATTATGAGGCTGTGTGACTTAGGGCAAATTGCCACCCCTCTCTGGACTTCACTTTCCTGATGAGTAAAATGGTAGATTTTACTGATCTCCATCCTTTTATACTCCCTTTCTATTGTGATTTTTGATGATTCCAGGCCATAGTCAATAGGGATGACTTAAAAAGGGGTGGGGGGTGGGTACCGGGGACCAGATGGAAAGGGTTAAGAGACATTTTTCCGACTGAATTGTGAACTTTTATGTCTGTAGCCTCTGCCTCCTTTTTCTCTATGTCAGATACTGTGTCATTTCCCATCACTCTCAAAACAACCCGATTCTCCTTGTCTTGGCTGCGGTGAGATGGAAGAGGTGAAGAGAAGAAGATAGACAGCCGACAGGGAATATGCACATGCTGAACACTGTCCTAGGCTCCTCCAAACCCTTCATCTTCTTTAATACTCACAACCGTCCTGAGGGGTTGCTTTTATGATTCCCATTTTCCATATGAGGCGAGTGGGCCTTAGAGAGGTCAACTTCGCTTGTTCAAGGTCACCCAGTGAAATGCAGGAAGAAGAAAAATGCTCTTAAAAATACATTTATCATAAGCGAGAATGCTTCATACTCTTCTCTCCCAGGAGAAATTTGCAGCTTACAAACAGAGGGAGCAAGCACTTAACCCTAGCGATGACCTTATGATGATGAAGGATGAAGAGCATCTGACTGACCTGGGGGAAGCCTGTCCTGGTCCTTTAACAAATTCTCCAGCATGGACTGGATCCCTCAGTCTTTCAACTCCAATGCGGAAACTCCTTTTCTCAGCTCAGTTAGGATAATAGGGACAACGTGGGATTTGGAGTCGGGAAACCAGAGCTTGAATTCATGCTCTGTCACTTACTAGATGGAAAATCTCAGGGAAGCCCAGTCGTCTGTTGAGGCCTCAGATATCTCAGCTGAAAAAAGTGGTTATTCTACTATCAGTCCTGTACACGTGGGGTTTCCATGAAGGCTATCTGAGACAATGAATGAAAGCCCCCTGGCCTAGTGCCTGGCACATAAGCAAGTATTGGTGACAGGTAGTCCCTGTCTGCAAACCGTTGTGTAATGGAGGAGGGGAAAGAAGGGGCAAAAGTCATTGGCTAGATGGATTATAAAAGGAGAAGGTGATGGAGGAGAAGGGGAAGGCGAGGAGGAAGAGGAAGGAAGAACTAAGAAGGAGGAGGAGAAGGAGGAAGGGAAAAGAGAAGAAGTAGCTAGCACACAGAGAAACCAAGGATGTATAGTGAAGCTAAATGACTAAGAAAGACCAGACAAAAAATGCAGCAAGAATCGAGGGGAAATGGTTCAGGAGAGAATAACTAGGAGTAATGAGAATCAATTCCATCAACCCTCCATCTATTTTCAAATCTAATCTAAAATGATATGCTTTTCTCCCTTGCCAATATCTCTTAATTCTTCTGTTCCCCTCCCTTATTTAATCGGGTATAACTGTATTATTTATCTCCACCGAATGGCTGGGGAAAACAGTTCTGTGTAAAAGATGCATTTCCCAAAGGAGGTGGGAACGGGCAGATTGGAGGCAAAGGCAGAGATAAGAGCTGACAGATGGGGCCCGCGATGGAGGAGGTCTGACGTACTCCTGGGACATTGCTCTCCTGCGCTGCTACAGGGCCTGGCTGTGTGTCACTGCCCCCACCAACTCTGTACTTTCTATTCCCTGCCCTAGGCGACCTCCCCAACCCAGCACCACTGGGATGCCATCCTGTGGGCATTTCCACTGCCCTGACATCAGGATCTCTTAGGTTTATGAAGCGTCCAGATTGTAGACACTGCCTGCTTGCCTCACGCAAACCCCTGATAAAGGAGGAGCCTTAGCTCACCCCTCATGTGTGTTCCTATAACTCCCTTCACATCCTCGTTCTTGGCCAGTACCACATGATTGTGTCCTTTGCCAATTTTTCTTTTTTTTTTGCTCTCCAAGATTGAGATTTTCTTGAGGACAGGGAACTCATAAAATGTGTATTGAGTGATGCATTTATTCAACAAATATTTGAGCACCTATTGCATGCTAAGCACAGAGGATAGCAATTACCCAGACAGACACAGTCTGCCATGAATGAATTAATAATGATTAAATGGATGAATAAATGAAGAAACTGAACCAAGGGGAAATGCTGCGGCTGCTTAGTGGGAACTGAGGAAAATCCAGACTAGAATGGGAGGTCTGTGAGGGCAGCCATCAAATTTACCTTTATATCCAATCTATTCACAAGACCTACACTGTGCCTAGCACATTTTAGACAGAAGATAAATATTTATGGGAGGTATGTTGTTGAATGATGAGCATGATGATTGCATTTGCTGTCAGGGCTAACTGTGGGACTTTGTCCAATTCCAAGCATGTTGCTAGGTATGGTCTTATTTTCTCTTAATTTGAAGTTAGATGTGATATAAATAGGACACATCATTGACACTCCTCCAAAACATTTCATATAAAAAGAAAGAAAATCATAGATGCTTTGTGATTTGTCCTCAGGTAAACCAGCTAGTTGGTATGAAGGCATCACACAAATCTAAGCTTTTAACTCCAAATTCACTGTCCTTTTCACTCACCCAAGATGTGTGATTATTGATTATGTCAGAAAGACGGGGATATATCCATCCATCCACCCCCCCCCCATCCATTCACCTTGTTATTTTAATATATGGCATGTAAAGAGCTTCATTAGCCTCTGAACTAGGGCTTGATCTCATGGCATGAAGGAGCCACAGCTGGGACCTAGCGCTTTTTCTGATGCTAGGAGATGGTTCACAGGTAAGAAGTGGTGGCCCCCTTTCTACTTTCCTCTCCGCAGACTCGCTCTAGCATCTCTGTCTGTTTCCTCTGTAGTGGTACGCCTCTGGGTCTTCTGTTGGCACCCTCCCACTGCACCCCGTGGCACACTTGCCACCCCCCTGCCTCTTGCCTTTGTGCTAGTCCTCCATCTGAAATGCCCTATGTCACATGGCTACTTGTTGAAATCTTGCCCATCCTTTAAGATTCCTCCAGGAAAACTTTCTAGCTCCATTGAGCATTCATCTCCTCTCTAAGCTTCCCACTTTGATTTATACATATTTATACCATGCTTTTTCTCCCTCCCTTGGACTGAACTGTTGAGGACAGAGTTCCTCAATGCCAGATCTCAGAAAAAGTTGGTTGCCTAAATGAATCTTTAAAATGAGCATGTATTTGCATCTGCTACAGAGATAATATGGATTCTATGTAGAAAATGTAGAAAACAATGAATCAGACCACGATTAAAATCACCTCTGATCCCACCATTTAAAGATGATCATTGTTGATGTTCCAATATATTTCTTTCCAGTTGTATATACACATGCTTATGTCTAAATAGAATCTGATAGTCGTCTTTTTTCTGTATAAATATTCTCTCTCTTCATGACAATGGAAGCTCATTGGAAGTTCAAGTTCTGTCTTTCTCTTCATTTGCATTCTCCAGGGTGCCTGAATTTGAGTCAGATGCAAAGTAAATTTCTGTAGAGTTGTTATGTGGGAATCGAGCCATCACTGACATCCGGAATTGCCATCTCTTCGCTCTGTTCACTGGGGATGCCCGTCTGAATTCAAATATGCAGACAGCTCACTGCAACTCACCAAACATTTACGGACCCCTCTACTCCGTATTTGACCACTGTGTCAGGCACTGGGCTACACAGATGGCTCTGATGTATCCTTGCACTTGAGTCCAGTGAGAGAGGACACCACATAAACAGACCATTTTAGCATAGATAAATACCAAGACCAAGGCTTTGATAATAGATGCTATAATAGTGTATGTGAATAATATGTGACAAATGGAACAGGTGAGTGTTTACTGAGGGTCAAGATTAATGCTAATGCTGAAAGCTGAATTGTTTGGATCATCTCATTTAATTCTCACAACCCTATGGGCCAGGTTCTATTATTATTAACTCATTTAACAGATGGGAAAACCAAGGCATGAAGAAACTAAAAAGTTTGTCCAAAGACACACAGCTTGAACACAGGAGAGTTGGGATTTAAATTCATGCAGTTGGCCTCCAGAGTCTGTTGTGATCTCATGCAACATGCAATGCTTTCTCTTTTCATGGAAGCACAGAGCAATACCTAGCTCATATTGGGGTCAGGGAAATCTTCCAGAGCAGGGAGTGGGGTTTAGTGGGGGTGGTTATTCCAGGCTCTGAAAAAAATCTTGGAAGACATTGAATTAGGAAACAACATAGTATATGTGGGAGATGACATAAATATTTGATCAGATTTGACATATAAGTGCAAGGAAAGTATGAAAAGGGTAAGGTTGGGGGTGGGGTGGGGAATGCAGGGACCAGGGCTGTGAAATTAGGTTTATTCTGAGGGGAATCAGGAGCCCTTGAAATGTTTTGAGTAAAGATGCGACATGGCCACATTTACAAGTTATAAATTTTATACTCGTCGTCATTTGAAGGACTGTTGGAAGGTAGGAAGCCTGGAGGCAGGGAAACCAGTTGGGGTCTTCTGGGTGGTCTCCATTTGTCCCTCGAGATACAATCCTCAACTCTTCCCTCCCTGCTCTGTGCCCTGGAAAACTGACATGTATGACTTACTTGACCTTGGGGTGTTTGGTTGGGTCGACCCGTGTAAGCCACCGGTAAGGGATGAGTAGGCAAAGGAGGACTGAGGTCGGAGTACTTATTATCTCACTACCTGTGTGGTGGCCATGCTTCTCCTACAGCTCTAGGTCCTTCAGAATTTTATAAACACCCTCTCCTCCCTTTGCCCCTTCAGGTCTAGGGTGGTGACAGCTCCTTGCTGCAGCCAGTCTTGGGGTTCTTCATTACTGGTCTGCCTTACCCCTGCCTGTGCTGATTAATTTTTTTACATCAGCTTGACTGGGCCAAAGGATGTCCAAGGAGCTGGTAGAACATGGTTTCGGCACGTGTCTGTGAGAGTGTTTCTGGAAGACATTAGCATTTGAATCGGTAGATCGAGTAAAAGAGAAAGGACTTCATTCATGTAGGTGGGCATCATTTAATTCACAAGGGCCAGACGAGAACCAAAAGGTGGAGGAAGGGCAAATTTGCTCTCCGCTTGAGCCAGGCCATCCACCTTCTCCTGCCCGCATGCATCAGCACTGCTGTTTTGGGGCTGCTGGGCTCATACTGGGACTCACACCGTGAGCTCCCCTGCTTCTTAGGTTTTCGGGTTTGGAGTAGAGCTATGCCACTGGCTTTCCTGGTCTGCAGCATGAAGATGGCAGATTGTGGGGCTTCTTAGCTTCTGTAAGCATGTGAGTCCATCCTTCATAATAAATCTCTTTCTGTGTATCTACATATGTCCTACTGATTCTGTTTTCTGGAGTACCCTGACTAATACACTTATAAAACCTTTGTAGATGCTCCCCTCTTTAAACACTTCCCAATTACCCCACTGAGTGCGTCTTGATTTTTCTGATGAGACCCTAACTGCCACAGAGCCATTTGAAGTAGTCCTGAGAGATGCTAAAGGTTTGCATTAAGGCAGCCATTGCAGAGATGAAAGTGAGGGCGTGGTTTCAGATATATTTCCTGAGCCTGCTCAGTGGGACTCGCTGCATGGAGATGACCACCCACGACTGCTGGAATAGCTAATGACGAGGGTGGCTGAAGTCAACATCACTGTCTCATAGTGTCCCAACTTTTTCCGCCTATGCAGTGAGTTCATCTCATAGAATGTCTGCTCCCCATAGCCAGGCAAAGACTACTTGCAAACTCACCAGAAGTGCTCTCTGGCTTTCTGTAAATAATCAGAAGGAGGGTCAGCTGGTGCTGTGGAATCAGAGGGCGGGTTAGTTGGCCACTTGGGAGATGTTACCAAGATGGCTGGTGATCAGGAGAGCTGCTTATTTTCATAATGACCTTCAGAAATTAAATAAAAATACAATGAGCGCCATATATTAGGAAGAACAAGCCAATTAAAAGCACAACATGCCTCTGGGATTTTTTATTTCTTTTCCAGAAGGCTGAGAAGCATGCGTGGCTGCTGAGGCAGAATGGTGGCCTACCCAGAATCACTGATGAAGGCTGATCCTCTAGCTTGGCTTTAGCAGAGTGGTTGAGGGGATTTGAGCCTGTTGAATATTTCACGAGTTGCGGCCCATGGGGGGTGGGGAACAGTAAAAGGTGAAAAGACAATCCCTGCGTTTCTTTATGATTCCAATATCAAATCAAGCTCTTTGTGGCGGGAGGGAAGCAGGCACTGCAGTCAGCCCACAGCCGGAAGGCATGGTGCACCAATTCTCCCACTTTAATATCTGCTGTTTCATTTTATATTCATCATGTCAGCATAATCTGCCTTTATGGGAATCATCTTGGTTCCCGACCAAATGTGTTTAGTCCCCCTCTTGCTTTAAGTTTGATTGTAATATGACTTGAAGAATTCAATGAAATGTTTATAAGGAAGGACTAGGGGAAGAGGAAAGGGAAAATGCAATTGGAGAATCAATCAGCAGGGACTTTCAAGAGTGGGCTGTGGTTACGCCACTAGTTCTTTGACCTGTTTTTAATGGACAAAGGACTGAGTCTCCGACCAAGTGTACTCTGCTGATTCCCAACTGCATATGGGATCAAATATACGCTATTACCGGGCATTCTAAAGCCCTTAGCTCTGTGTCTGAACTGCATTTTCAACCTCACATTTTGCTGCACTCCTACATAAACATGTGGCTTAGCTGACCTGAGATTCCCAGCCACTCAGCCCGTCTGTGCCTCCTTTTCTCCACTGAGGGCCAACAATATGCCAGTCCTCCGCAAAGCTCATATCACCATGATTTGGGAGTAGTTCTTGGTCTCCAAGCTAGAGAGTCCTGTCCCACCTTTGAGTTCCCAATGAATCTTTACTTACTATTTCTTTAATTCTCTAATGAAGCTTAATACTGCCCCCCTCATCTTATGGATATGTGTTAAGTCTGTGTGTGGATTCATCAGCAATTCAGTAATTATTTACTGAGCTCTTACTACGTGTCAGGAGATATTGAAGTGCTTGATATGGCAGGAAATGATACATGCAAGATTCCTGCTCTCCTGGAAAGAGAGGCATTAAAGACATGTTCTAGAAGATAAATATACTACCCTAAGAAGCCCGAAACACCAATTCAGAAGAACTTTTGCACCCCTAGGCTCATAGTGCTGTTTACTATAGCCAAATATTGGAAGCAACATAAGTGCCTATGAGTAGATGAATGGATTAAAACCTGTGATACATTTATACAATGGAATACTATGCAGCAGAAATAAAGAAGGAATTCCTCCCTCTTGCAACACAGTGGTTGGAACTGGAGACACTTATGCTGAGTGAAATAAGCCAGTCAGTGAAAGACAAATACCACATGATCTCACGTATAAGAGGAATCTAATGAAGAAAATAAACCAAAAAGGAAAACAGAAGCAGAGACATGGACATGGAGCAGACCGACAGCTGCCAGAGGGAGTGGGGACAAGGAGGAAATACGGAAAGAAGGGAAAGGGACTAATCGAAGAACACGTGTGAATGACCCACGGGCACAGACAACGGTGTGGGGATTGACTGTGGGGGTGGGGTGGTAGGCTGGGCAGAGGAGGCCAAAGGGGGAGAAAAATGAAGACAACTGGAATAGAATAAACAAGAATAATAAAAAAGGAAAAAAGAAAGAACGCATGTACGGTAAATTTGTCATAGCGACAAGTGCTGTGGAAAGTTTTTGTGAAGTGGATATAACAGAGCGTGGAAGTGCGTGTGGTGCTTCAGCAGAGTGGCCCAGCCTGTCTGCGCAGGTCTCCTTGGGACTGAGAGACAAGTGCTGGAAAGAAGCCAGCTTGCAGCTCTGGGTGGAGGGTTCCAGACAGACCAGATGCAAAGTACACATCTCCTGAGACAGGAAGCAGCCTGGCCTGTTGGAGGGGCAGTTGTAAGTCCTGCAGGGCTGGGGCACATGATGAGGAGACGAGAATAGCAGGAGATGGGTCAGAATAATTCACAGTATCCTGGGTTACATTGGATGGAGAGTGTGCGCATGTGTGGACTGGGAAGGAGGGGCAGGATTTATTCTGCTGAAGGACTCTGAGCTTCCTGAAGGCAAGGCTGCATCCCATTTGACTTCATATTCTGAGCTACTAAGTTGACTGCAGTTGAGAAGGTCATTGATAAAGTGTGTTGAACCAATAAAGAAACAAACGCAGGAATGAATGAATGAATGAATGAATGAGTAAATGAATAAGTCTTCTGTTTCTGCCAAGACAAGTTTCTCTGTGAGGTCTCATGCCCTTCCTCCCCACCCCAACAACAGTTTCTTTCCTTTATAATCGAGTAAGTCCAGAACTGTTCCCTGTGATTCAATATTTACTGTGTTTCACACACTGTTATTATCATTTAACGTTTACTGTCTGCTGACTGTGCAGTCGTCACCGTAGCAAACAAAGAGCTCAATCTAGTTTTGGTTCCAGGGCTAATTTAGTCAAAGAAAAGGAGATGTTGTAAGAGCCACTGGCATCATAGAAATTGCAGACTGGAAATCCAGCTTGGTACAAACTCACCAGTGACCTTAAGCAAGTCGTTACACCCTCTGTTTTCTCATCTAAACATGGGAAGGGCAGGCCTCTTCAGTGGTGGGCTTTCAGGCACAGGCTGCGGGGAGGTCTGGGAGGCAGGGACCCAGGTTTCAGCAAGCATTCCCTCACTGACTCTGCCCACATCTATACCAGGATGTGTCAGCCAGATGCAGCCTGCCCTGGGGGTCTCTGCTGGCACCATCCCAGAGCCTCTTAGCTCAGTAAGTGCCCACCCACCCAATGGCACATGGATCCTCTTGCCTGAGCCACCAGATGAGAGAGAGCTATTTCTAGAGTCAGCCAGCTCTCAGCCTTTGACTCTCAGCTTTTGACTCTGGCCTCTGACTCTCGGCTTTTATGCACTGAGAGGAAAAATGAGTGAGGTGCTGAGCCAGGCCATTTATTGATACCATAAAGTTTCCACCTTGTCATGGCCCAGCTGGCTGGCTGCCAGGAAAGCCATGGCCAAGGCCTTGGGTGCTGAGACTAGGAGGTGGGGTGGTGGAAGGAGAGAAGGAGCTGGCATGAGACCGGCTGCGTAGATGGCACACCTAACCTGTCTCCTATCCTGGGGCCACACAGTGAGCTCTCGGGGTCCTCTAGGGCTTGTGTTCTAGGAGCCGATGAACTGTTGTGATTATCTCCGCCCTGCTCAAGTCTGGGTGCACCAAGGGAAACCCAAGCAAGTTTGCACTTGGACTGACTTACTATATTCTGGTCCCTTTATGTTTCACTTAGAACGAGGTGGGAGGCCATGAGAGGCTGCGAGCAGAGATGTGCCATGAGCTTATTTATGCTGTGGCAGGATTCCTCTGGCTTCTGATTGAGAATAGACAGGAGAGGCAAACAAGGAAGAAAGAGGCGAGTTTTAAGAAACCCTCTCAGTAAGCCAGGCAGGAGAGGCTGGTGCCCCGGCCTAGGCATTTACAGCAGAGGAGGTGAGAGAGATGACTTCTGAAGGGCTTTTGAAGGATTTCCTGGTGGACTAGGTGAGGAGTGGGAGAGAAAGCAAGCCATCAAGGATGTCTCAAGGTTTTCTCAGGGAAGCTGAAGGGTAAATTAGATCCTATCCTTGTGAATAATAATGACAATAAATATTAATAGCTCACTTTTTATAGCACTTATTAAGTGCCAGATGCTCTTCCTCTGAGGACTTTTATTTGTGAACCTCAAGGAGTTAGAGTCGATTGATGATATAAGGATAACGCAGTAGAATTTGGTGCACAAACATCATCTCATGTCCTCAGGGCAACCCTTTTGCACCAGATGTGATGGGGGCTGCAGTGAGGTGTGGGGAGAGCTGATTGGGTAAGAAGTTCTGACTCAGCCTCCCCATCAGTCCTTCTGTGTGTGTGTGTGTGTGTGTGTGCGCGCGCGCACACGCGCGCAAGCATCCATGTGTGTGTATATAAAGTCTTCAGGGACTGTACGAATACTGCCTCTAGGTCAGATTCATGTCTTGGGAAGAGGGTTCAAATTTCCAAGCCCCAGACACAATTAAAGCTACTTGTCTACTGATGGATGGCCTGTGTCTCCTATAGTAACTCTCACTTGAGTGAAGACCTGATTAGGTCCCAGGAATACCACCCACCCTTCCCTTTTCTTCATGAGCCTCACCAATAGGCCTTGTCTTCTAGCACATTTCCAGGGACACATCCCTTTAGTAGACAGAGCTATGAAAAGATTGCATGATCCCAGTGCAAGGACATTTGGGTATTTTATCCATCAGCCTTCTAATTAACAAGAGGGTATACAGGTATGATTATGCTGAATGGAAGTACTATGTAACATTATATACATAATAAAAGTATGTACAGAGGGAAAAGCAGCATAGAGGTAAGAGGAACTTCAAGTCAGGTGACTTTCCAATGTACTAGATCATCCTAACTTACCTTTGGGTACATATGAGAACACTGGGGGCTGGTGTTGGCTTTTCCAGTGTTTTAAAGCCATGGAAACCGTTGTGCTGACACACCTGTGCTTGGGAGTGCAGCACATACCTTGCCAAAAAGTAGAGCTGTGCCCTGGCTGGCGTAGCTTAGTGGATTGAGCACGGGCTGCGAACCAAAGTGTCGCAGGTTCGATTCCCAGTCAGGGTACATGCCTGGGTTGCAGGCCATGATCCCCAGCAACTGCACATTGATGTTTCTCTCTCTCTCTCTATCTCCCTCCCTTCCCTCTCTAAAATAAATAAATAAAATCTTTAAAAAAATTCTGTTAAAAAAATAGAGCTGCTCTGACTGAAGCAGAAGAGCCAGGCCCAGGGCCACCCCCTTGCCCAGCTCCTTTCAGACACAGGATGACCCCGATCTCTTTGGCCGGGCTGGTGCTCTTGGGCCTCTCCAGCCCTGAGGTTCTGCCATTCTGCCCTGAGTACTTCCAGCTCCGCCACTGGGGAAGTTGCACTCTCAACACTGTCCTCCCTTCATCTCCTTTTTCTGTGGCCTCAGAAGATTGTGAGCACTTTGACCCTCTTGCTTAGTTTGATTTTTGTTACTAGCGTAGAAGGAATTGCCTTATCATGCATGGTGCTATGAAAAAGGGCACAAGGCGGACCCAAGTTCAAATTCTGCCTTTGCCTTTTTGTTGCTTGGGGTGAATCTTGGTCATAGTTGAGCCATCTATAAATGCAAGTGATGACCTCTGGCTCATAGGTTTGTTGTGAGGACAGGCATCCTGGTACAAGGCAGGG
Source organism: Phyllostomus hastatus (assembly GCF_019186645.2). Taxonomy (NCBI): domain Eukaryota; kingdom Metazoa; phylum Chordata; class Mammalia; order Chiroptera; family Phyllostomidae; genus Phyllostomus; species Phyllostomus hastatus. The sequence continues at coordinate 63,555,069 of NW_025333857.1, read as the reverse complement.
ACATTCTGAGCTGCAGAATAGGGGTGGCTCCTTCCCTCTCTAGAGCTCCGAGGCCAGGCATGCAGCTCACCCAGCCCCTTGGGTCTTGTCTTGCAGAGATGTCGGGCACGGCAGCAGACATCTCGCTGGTGCACTGGAGGCAGCAGTGGCTAGAGAACGGTACCTTGTACTTCCACGTCTCCATGAGCAGCTCCGGGCAGCTGGCCCAGGCCACTGCCCCGACTCTCCAGGAGCCCTCGGAGATCGTAGAGGAGCAGATGCACATTCTCCACATTTCCGTGATGGTGAGTGAGTGGGAACGAGGTGGGGGTCCTGGGGGGACAGGGGAGGGCAGGGTGGAGAGAGGATGCGGGGGAGGCAGGGAATGGTCAGCAGATAGTGGGGAACAGCTGGCCAAGTGTGAGAGGTGAGCATGATAAAGAGAAGGTCAGATGGATTCCGTGATGTCACTTGGACTGATGCGTACCCATCCATCATCTGTCAGATGTGACAAACTAATTGTGCCTCAGAGAAGAAAATAAAGGGTCTCCAACTCCTTGGCCTTTTGGCTGACATCTCTGGGAATAGCTGTTTAACATCTGTCATGTGCTTGGCCTGCTTTGCTGAGGGCTGAGGTTTAGTACTCCAAAATACAGCTGGCCTTTCCAAGAACGGCTGAACACACAAAACTGGAATGAAAGCGGAATGGGGCTGCGCTTTCCCAAGTGCCCCGGATGAGTCAGGTGCTTTAACCCTCACAACACTCCTTGCAGCGCAGACAGTATGGGGTGGCCCCTGGAGCTGGGCTGGGCATAGCTGGTGCAGTTGTACCCAGAAGCCCCTCGTGGCCCTTTATAGTTGCAAATGCTAGAAAGTAGGCAGAGAAACTCATTGAAGGCCACACAGCTAGTAAGAGAGGGACGTGCACTTCAAACCCAAGTGTGTCTGGCTACAAAAGCTGAATGACGTCTTCCTCGCTCTTTCTCTCAGTGTGAGGCTTTGATGCCCCTCTACCACCAGTCAGGCACTGTGCTGGGCACAGCTGTGGACTTGACCTCATTGTGTTCTCATCAAGAATGCGTGCAGTCAGACATGGCACCTCCATTCTGGGGGTGAAGTTATGGGCACAGAGAGGTGAATGGCCTTCCACCTCTGCTGGTTCCATAATCTGGAACTTTCTTGAATTTTTTGCCTCCTCAGTGAAGGATCCTAGGGCGAAATCACGTGAATGGTCATCTAAAGTGTAAGTGGGTTCCTTCGTGTATGGTTTCTTTAAAAAGCTATAATTAATGACTTTGCAAGGTAGACGGTAAAAGGCAAATTCAGTATGCAGAATGCGCAGGGTGTACTTGGCCAGGGAAGAGATCAGATAATAGCTCTGATGACACCCCCCAGGGCTTTTCAGTCCTCCAGCCTCTCTTAGGCTCTTTTCTCCTTTTGCACAGCTCTGCCAGATGCAGGAGGGTAGGGCATATTACCCCCAACCTGTGCGTATGGCTCTGAGGGATGAGGTGATTGGCATGAGGCCACAAAACCAAGTAAGGCTACCACCCACCTCTTCGTTTGTTCCTTCTCTTCAGCAGTCAGCGGTTTCTTGGAGAGTCTGCCATGGAGCAGACCTTTGCTTTTGGTCTTTGTTCTCCCGGTTCCTCTTCAGCTAACACTGTGCATTAGACATTCCGATGAGGGCTGAGTAAGAACTTGGAAGTTTTCTGTCTTTGGAAAAACACACACAAACCGCAGCTAGACAGCAATGTTAATTTTGGACCTAACACGTGCTCATCACGTGGAGGAACAAATCAAGGCCTTTGTGTTATTCATGGAATGAGTGTGATAGACTTTTCCCATTTATATATTTAGCAAATGATGCAGCCACATGTCAGGCCAAGTGGGTGCCTGCATGCTAACTTTGGGGTGCAAGGTTGTAAGTACCTCAGGGGACTTGCTGAGTTCATTTTGGAGCCTGGGCACCATCTAATATTGAGAAGGACTGAAGGGACATGATTGCTCTTCTTTTAACGTTTGAGAGAAAGGCTCAGTTTAGACTAATATTTATTAAGATGTGTGTGTGTGTGTGTGTTCTGGCACAGCACGTACCTTCTTGCTATAACCCAGTAACCTAGATAGTACTATCTCCATTATAAATGACCTTGAATGGGCTGTCTCTGTCTCCCAGCCCAGTATTAGCTCCACTACATCAGACTGTGGGGGCTCCTCACCTCTTTCCTCTGCTCAGTCAGATCAGCTTGGAAGGAAGAGTTCACTGAAGCCCAGATGTCTTTGAAGGTCTCTGTCATTGAGGATGTGGCTGGCAGAGTGGACCACGAGGAGGATGACACAGTCCAGACCCCCTGCGCCCATGCGCTACCGTGGTCTAAGTCTACCACCTTGTGGTTCGACCAGTTCATTTCCTCCTTTGGGGCTCCAAAATCTGGATCTTTCCTGCCCCTATCTCACCCTCAGGAGACAGGGTCATGCCCAGGAAGCTTTGAACTCTAAGGCATCCCAGCCCAGCCTCCCACAGGTAGGACACACCTCAGAGGTCTCTGCCTTCTAGCTGGAGTTAGGGTGACATGGAGATTATAAGCATAGATTCTAGAGCCCACATGCCTGGATGTGAAATCTGCCACTTGATTAACACTTTGAGTTATCCGTGCAAAATATGTAACCCCAATGTGCCTTGCTTTTATCATCTATAAATGGGGGTTATGCTAACACTTATTGTGTAGCTATACCAAGTGCTTTGATCAGAGGAGTTTGGTGCATAAGAGCATTTGCTTTTATTAGTAGAGACACTTTTATGACCCAGACGTGCTGACATATTATATTATATTCTTTCATTTCATGGGTGGATAAACCGAGGTCCAAGTATAGGTTAGAACTTGCCCAGGATGTCCCAGCCAGTCAGCGGGGCTTGGCCTGGAGAATAGGCCTCTCTGTGACTCAGAGTATGCCCTTGCTACTCTGGGCACAGACAATTTAGCAAGAATAAAAATAGTGTTTGCTCCTCCTACCCCCTCCCCACCCCCAGCAGCTATACAGAATGGCCGTGACTTGAATCGGTTTCCCCATTTCAAAGATGAGAAATCTGAGACTCAGGGAGTTTCACTGACTTGACTAAGGCTACATGGCTAACCAGAGGGCAGTTCTAGGGGGAGGTTTTTCCCAGGATTCCCAACTCAGGTCCCAAGGCCACTCATCAGACCATGACTCTTCCTCTGTCAAATTCTGCATCGTTTCCATCTTTGGTGAAGATCTGAGACCATTTGTGAGAAGATCCAAATCACCCAGTCAAATCTTAAAGAATTCTGGAGGTCGGTCAATGTTCTTCACTCCCTGTTCTAAGCACAAACTCCTGCCCATCCATGCAGGGCAACCAGCTCTGGCTCAGCCACTGGAACCTGCCACTTCCATGCCCACTGGCATGGAACCAGCATACTCCTTTGAGCTTGTTAAGACCTCAGTCGATCATCTACTTGTCCCAGAAGGTTGTGTCATCTGACTACTTGTATCCTAAGGGTCATGCAGTGGCTCCAGGTAAGAAATAGAGAGTCGAGGGTCATCTCCGCCATTCTGCTGCTCCAGCTTCAGCTACTCTGAGCAGTCAAGTGCCACCTCAGCCATGTAGGTGGCATGATGCAGAGAGAAAGGGGATAAGAAGAAATACTGGATTTGATGTGTGAGAAGAGAGTTCGGACCATTGAAGATACATTTCTTTCCAAGGGACCATCCCACAGAAAATGATGCAGACACATACTGGTGAGGCCCATTGAAGGGCGACTAAAGAGACCAACATTGCTGTTCATGACTGGACAGTGGGCAAACCTTTCAAAGTGTTTGAGCTATATAGAAGTGGAGTGGACTGAGGCAGTGGGTAGTGAGTTCCCTGTTTCTCTGGGTATGCAAGCTGGAAGCCCTATTCATCAGGACTTTAGGAGGAATAATAGTTAAATTAGATGATGATTGTAGTTGCTTACAACTTAGAAGATCTATGATTCCATGACATAATATATGGAAAAATACTTTGAGGATTATATCATGTCACATAAATCTAAGAAACTACTATTACCATTCTCAATCTTTGTTTAAAGGATCTGTGTGATATGGGGATAATGCTTTTTAAAGCTTTTTGTGAAAATGGCTTTAGATCACTTACCCAACCATTGCATTTATTTATTCACAGTATATCATGCATTCCTTAGTTTATTGATTTAGTCACTCAATCATGCAATGGTTTACTTGCCTACTATGCCTAATGATGAAAATTCTATCTGCTAAAAAGAAAGAAAAATGAAAAAAAGCTTTAAGAAATCGACCACAAGCTCAGAAGAAGCCAACTATATGAGATCTGACTGCCAAAAGACTAAGTTTTCTGTTCAGCTCATTTTAGAGGTCCTGTATGACTTGAAATATTTTGCTTACTTTTGGGGATTACATGTCAAGAAGAACAATAACTAACTAGGAAAGTTTTGAGAACATAATCCAGACAGTGAAGAACCTTAAAATAATCATGCTAACAGCACTGTTATAATGCTTAGTTAGTGTTATAGTAACTGACACAAATTTAAGTCATTTAATTCTTACAATAATCCAAATTCAACATATCATTATTACTCCCGTTCTAGTTTTGAGAAAGTGTTGGCACAGAGAACGTAACTAATGTGCAAGAACTATGGATTTGGCGTCCCAAGGTTTACATCTGGCTCTGTGACTGACTTACTGGCCTGTGCCTGGGGCATGTACCCCCTCTTCTCCCATTTCCTCACCAGTAGTGGGGTAAAGGGGAAGTGTCTGCCTACAGGGCTGCTGCGAGGATCACCCAACGGGATACACACTGAGTGCATATGCTAGCGCCTGACACATAGTAAGGTCTTCACACATGTTACCACTCTGCTGTTTATGTCTATGCTGGTTTCCTAGGGTTGCCAACAGAGCACCACCCACTCAGTGATGTAAAACAACAAAATCTGATTGTCCCCCAGTTCTGGAGGCTGGAAGTCTGAGGTCGGGTACCAGCAGAGCCATGCTCCTTCCGCAGGAGCCAGGGAAGGAACAGCTCCAGGCCTCTCCCAGCGTCTGCTAGCTCCTTGTCTGAGGCAGCATAACCCAGTCTCCACGAGGCCTTCTTCTTGTGCTCAGGCCTGTCTCTCTGCTCGGATTTTCCTTTCTTTATAAGGACACCAGCTGTTCTGAATTGGGGTCTACCCTAATGACCTCTTTATAACTTGGCAACTTCTTTAACAACCCAGCCTCCATATAAGGTTCCATTCTCAGTTACTGGGGAGTAGGAATCCAACATGTCTTTTTTTGGAGGGAGCACAGTTTAATGGATACCAATAAATGCCATCGCTGTGTTATTCATAAGCAATATTATGGAAGGATGCCCTGGACAACCGGGTAGGAGAAACCAGGCTACAAAGACTTCAGGCCCAGAAAGAAGCCTTTCAGAGAGCAGGCAGAGTAGTGGGGGCGGCATCCTGACTGAGAGGGACTACTTTAAAAGGGAAACGTCTAGTGGTGAAAAAGCCATGTGCTACACACAGCACAAAAGGCTGCGGCCTGGGACTCGGGTGTCCCAGCCCTGCCACTCATGTGCTCCATGACCTTACGCAAGTCCCATTCCTTTCTCAGCCTTAGGGTCCCCCGCCGTAAATTGAAATCATCAAAGTTATGCCGGTTGACAAGACATGAAGTTTGACGTTATAATTATCCCAAGTACATTTTTATGTAAATGGGACATAACCCGTGAATCCTGTTCATTTTTTCTAACAGAAAATGGAAGATTTAAAATCACAATTTTTTAAAAAAAATTAATGTACATCACAGGAATCTTACAGCTTGGCCTTGACTTGTCTCAACAAAACTTCATTAAATGCCTGCAGGGTCTCTGACTAGGCTTATGGGAAAATTCAGAGAATGAGCCATGGCATCTGTCTATAGGAAACGTGCTTATCTACTGCAACAGTTATGTACACAGCATAGGGAAGAAGGGTGAGCATGGAGTGTGGTGGCAGGAGGCCTGGTTTCAAGCTCAAACTCCATCTACCTCATGCCAGTTGTACAGACTGGGACCAGTCGTCACCTCTCCTCAGCTTCTCTTTGCGTCATTTGCAACATGGAAATAAAATTAAAACCATAACACTGAACTGAGATAACGCACAAGAAAGCATTTGGGTAGATTTTCCCAAATCAATGAAACTGTAAAATAAAGTTGGAAAGCTGGAGCCGAAAGCACCTTAGACCCTGCAGAATGCAACTCTTCTAGACGAGCCAGCTTTCACTAGTTCATTCTACAAACAAACCATGCATCTCGGTGACTGACCAAACAGTATTTCGTTCCTCATGCACACCAGTGCCCCCAGTTGTAGTCTCTGTGGCTGAGCTCTGCATGTCTTCTCACTCTGGCACGCCGGCTGAAGGGAGCCCCGGTCTGAGATGTTTGGCGTTCACGGCAGAGGGAATGAGCAAATGTGCCAGCAGAAATCCAGGCTGCTTCCCACAGCTAATGCTCAGACATGGCTCTCTCACATTCTGGGGGCCAAAGCACATCACATGGCCAAGCCCAAAGCCAATGGCAGGCGTAGGTAATCCCTTATAGAGAACGGACATGCTGACATTGCAAATGGCAATAGACTATCCCCCACCTTCATTCTGCAGATAGAGGAATTGAGAGCAGACTATGGGTTATTGTCCATCCCTACGCTATTGACCTGGGCCAACAACCAAGCCTGGATGGAAACGTTACTAAGGCATCTGGAGATAGCAACAAGTAACTCAGGAAGGGGGCCTGGGAGTGTTGTAGTTCTTTTCTGGCTGAAATGGAGTGTAGGATAGAAAGGTAAGAAGAAAAGAAAAAAAGATCATAATGTGAATCAGAGGGAGGCAGACAGAAACACAGACGGGAAAAGCAGACATTCATCAATATGTATTAGGCAGCTATTCTATACCAGGCATGTAGAAACTATCAGGGAGATAAAGGGAACTTGAGAGAATGGGAGCCAAGGACAATGAGAGATGTGCAAAAAATAAAGAGAAATGAGGAGGAACAGGCATAAAAGGATTTAACAATAAAAGCAGGGGCAGGGAAAGAGGAAACAGAAAATAAAGACACAGAAGAAGCCACACAGAGAGAAGTAAACAGGGAAAGAGAAACAGCAGAGGGAGAGGGGCCCATACCCCAGTCCGAAGAAGGAGTGGTAGAGGGGATGGAGCATTGATGGGAGGGGAGCTGGGGTGAGCAGGAAGCTGTGGAGGAAGTGGGGTGCAGAGGGGCAGCATCCAGACAGACTGGGCAGGTCTGAGGTGGGGCGCCAGGCACAGTGGATCAGAGAAGAGGCAGCAGAGGGGGAGGTGGGCGGAGCTGCAGAGCCAAGTCCTGCAGAAGGGAAGGGGGCCCGGAGATCCAGACAGACGCTGCGAAGCTGATGCTGGGAAGCGAGCAGAGAGGGGCAGACAACTGGCAGGAGAGTGAAGGTGAAGGTCGCCTCAGGGGCCATTCTCCACCTCCTCTGACCCAGCCTTTTATTTCACACTTTATTTTTCTTCAGGAACCTGGGGCTTTTGTATGTTATTCTGACAACAGTGAATGAATCAATGAATGGTGTGTGTGGTGTGTGCATGTGCCGTGCAGTGTTCACGTGCCCCAGGTCCTCCCACAGTCACAACGGGGAGGTGGACTTTGATACTTCCACCACTCCTTTCCATGAATTCCCCTTTGTCCCCTCTCCCTGATCCTCAGAAGGCAGCCTGGTTTGGTGGAAATAGTGTGACTTTGGGGACAGTGAGATATGGGTTCAAATTATGACTCTTACGTAGTTGCTCTGTGTCCTTAGCAATTCCTAAACTCCTGATCCTTACCGTCTCCTGAACTTTCCACATGGCTATGGATCTCACATTCATGGGGCTGAGGAGGGAACAAATGATCAAAGACACGTGAAATACCTTAAAACAGCACTAGAGAAGGTCCCTTTCTTTTCCTTTTTGCCTTTTAAATTGCTCTCTCCTCATGCTGGGCATTTGCAAACTTCCTTTGAACTAAGTTGGGTAAGAGCTATTATCGACTCTAAAATACTGATGTAAATAATCGACTAAGAAAATAAATGAGATAGAAGAGGTTGTTATTCCTCACAGTAGAATCCCAGTTAATAAATGTAGAAAGAAAGGGGAAATAGAAAATCACCATTAGAGAGTCACCACTGTAATAATTACCAGTGACAAGAGCCACTGATGTGGACTGCAATGAATGGGTGAAACTTCAGAGGAACAGGATGTTTGCAGAGTCTCAAAGTATCTCCCCCCAGACATTTATTCATTACAGAAAGAAAAGGGTGGCTTTACAGTGGAGAATTTGGCTGGATGCCCTTGTATTAGCTTTCTAGGGCTGCCTTAACAAAATGAACTGGGGGCATTAAAACAACAGAAATGTATTCATTCCCTCACAGATTTGGACACCAAGAGTCCAAAACCAAAGGGTCAGCAGGACTGTGTGACTTCTGGGGTGTTCTTGGGGACAGTCTATTCCTCGCCTCTTCAGGTGTATGGCCCCTGCAACTGTCCCTTAGCTGGTGGTTTCAGAACTCTGATTTCTGGTTTTGTCTTCATGTCACTGTCTCCTCTGTGTCCTCTCTTCTGTGTGTCTCATGAGGGCATGTGTCACTGGATTTAGGATCTCTGCCTTGAAATTCCCTTAACTTACTTATCATTGCAAAGGCTGCTTTTTCCACCTAAGTTCACACTTAGCAGTTCCAGGGATAAGGGAGTGACTGTGTCTTTTTGGGGTGGGCCATTGAGTCTGCCCCATTACTTAAACCGAGTGATCGAGGTTAACATCACCAGAAATCAGACATCTCGGCACCGTGAGTCTCCTGATGGGATGCACCAAGAGGGCACAACGACATTTCTGTGGTAGTCTTGACATAATTGGGCAACCTCATCCCGACCATGAGAAAGCATCAGGCATACATGGAGTGTGGACATTCCACAAAACAACCGACCAGCACTCTACAAAAGCGTCGGGATCACGAGAGGCGAGTCTGAGGGAATGTCGCAGGTATGAGAAGATTAGGGAGAAATGAAAGCTTAATGCCACATGGGATCCTGGGTTGGATCCTGGGTTAGATCCTGGACCGAAAAGAGGATATTAGTGTAAAACCTGGTAACATTTGGATAAGGTCTCGTATTGTATACTTGTTAATTTCCCGGTTTTGCTTATTCTGTTTGGTTATGTGAGACATTAACTTTAAAGGAGGCGTGGTGAAGAGTATAGTCTGTGCTAACTTTGCAACTGTTTGTGAATATAATCATTTCAAAATAAAAGAGTAAAAGACAAAGGAAGAGTGTTGAGTGGGGACTGCCTGGTTGGAAGCTTGACCTCCCCACTCAAATCTCAGTGTGACATCGGTTGCCTTTGTGTCCTGTGCCTCAGTTTCTTCCATTGTACGCTGGTGATGATAGGTTCTACCTTCTGGAATTAAAATGAGTTAACATCTTACTATATAACTACACAAATATTATTATATATCAATGCCATTAATACTGCTGTTGTTATTGTTTCTAGTTCACAAATGAGAAAACCAACACCTAAACAGTGAAGACAGCTTTCTCCCAGGATTACACAGCTAGGACCAGAGCCCAGAATTAAACGTAAATTTCTGATTCCCAGCAATTGCTCACTCTGAAGTATTTCTTCCTCCAGGGGCAAGGATGTATACGGACATTTTAGGGACCCCTCGCCATAATCATTGAATTACACAACTCTCGTCGCTGTGAAGGCGGGCCTGATCGTGGACTGTGGAGGACAGCAGCTGGTTCTCCCTGACCATGAACACTTAAAAGGGGGAAACAGGGACATTTCTGATGTAATTCTAAAAAAAAAGCTCTTTTGAGCTCATGGAATCCAACTTCCGTATTTTAGAGTGAAAACAAATATAGAAACGAAGCCTGTGGGTCTCGAAGAGTGACTCAGTCGATGTCACGTGGCAGGTCCGTGTTCCCATCCAAATCTCATGATGGGATGTGTGTGCATGTGCGTGTGTGTGTGTGTCTTTCTAAATCTCCCGCAGCTGTGATCTGCATACTGCAGACAGCCCCTCACTCCATGCTGGCGGAGCCCTGGACATACAGACTCAGCCCAGCAGTACTTCACTGTACCGTGGCAGTCATCCTGTCTGCAAATCCACCAGTACTCGCAAACAATTACCCAGTTCAAACTTCTGCTGTTCATGTTCCCCAGCTCAAGGGTGTCCTGAATAGCAAAATCATACTGGTTTTTTTCTCCTTCTCTCTCTTTTCCCCTCCAATCTCTTCCCAATGAAATATAACATTCATTACAGCAGTTAACAGAAACTCTGTCTCCATCACTGCCTGCCACCTTCTCTGTCTTGGCTTCTGCCTCCCAAATTTCTCTCCTGAATGAAGGGCGGGGGTGTTATGCAGATGCCTGATTATGTTTACTTACCGTTTCTCTGCCTACCTCCTTTGTGCTGAATTCTAAGTCAGGCAGAATCAATATTTTCACTGGGCGTGTGCGTGAGTGTGAATGTGTGTGTGTTGTTTGTGTGTGCCTGCCCCGCGATCTAGCTGTCATTTTGAGCTAATTGTGTTGTTTCCTCTTGTGGGGAAGGAAATCTTATCTGTTTTGGATTAAAATTCAATGAAGGTCATCGCGTCTGGAAAACTTACCAGACTGCTGCAATTAATGTTCATTTGGCTTTGATAAATTGGAACGTTCCCCTCAATAGGACTGGAGTGGGTTTCAGAAGCAATAATTCTTCCATTAACTCAATGATTCTGCCTGTGATGGAGGACCTTGTCCTGCTTTTGTTTGTCATCTGTCACTTGGAGGAGCCGGGCGTATGTCGGAGATGATTTATCGTGATCGCAGTGCCTGCTTGTATCCAAGCATTTACAACCACTAATTAGTTTTGCCCCCTGTAAATTGCTTGATTAAACAAAATGTGAGGTTGGAATTAAGGTAGGAAAAATATTTGTGACTCAGTTTTCCCTCCTGGGTTTCCACAGTTAGGCGGTTATTATAAGTTCCTTGCAAGGGCTAGGTAAAAATAAGTCTCATAGAAATAGTACTGAGCACTCACCACATGCCAGGGAAGATCCTGGGAGTTTTATGTGTTTCATTTTACTTAATACTTAAAACGGTTCTTTAGGGTGGTCTTTCTCTAACACCTGGAGGAGACTGAAGTCCATATCAGGGGTGTCAAACTCATTTTCACCAGGGGCCACATCAGCCTTGCAGTTACCTTCAAAGGGCCGAATGTAATTTGAGTACTTTATAATTGTGACTACTCCTTAACTAGGGGCAAGGAGCTCGGCTCTGCCACTGGGTAGAAACAAGGTGCTGGGCCAGATAAAACAAGGTGGAGGGCCGGATTCTGCCCGCGGGCCTTGTGTTTGCCACCTGTGCCACAAATGGTAAGCATTCCATCCCTTGCATTACAACTATGTGTTAAGATTTTTAAAAATTGCCTAATATTAAAGTTCTACTGTTTACTGTTGGTATTTCATTAACTGTGGAGCCAGATCTTTTTCCTAGATAAGAATTATTATGGTTGTTTGTTTAAAAGGCAGCTTGGTGGGCCCTGCCCCAGGTATGCCCGATATGAACACCTGGCTGCCGTGGGGTTCTGGGAGTCTGCATTACGGCCAGCTCTGCTTTGAATGCTTGTGGACGAGAAAGGCAGAGAGTCCGCTGATCTGCACCTCACCGAGACCAGCAGTGGGGAAGTCACAGCCTCGACCCACTCATTGTTTAAATTTTTACTTCCTTCTCACAAAACCCTTCCTGGCAGACGTTGCTATCTCCACCTTATGATTGAAGTGTCGAGGTATAAAAAGGTAGCTGGCCTTGCCCAAGGTCACACAGCTAGGAAGAGGCTGAGCAGGGTTCTCGCAGCCTGCATTTGCCTCCCTGGCTGTGAGGTCCTTGATTTTACATAGCATACCCGTCTGATCTACACCTGTCCTTGTCCCACTGTGTCCCAGCCCCCCTCCCTTCTCTAAAATTCTGCAGGGGCACAAGCAGAGCGGCCCTGGACTTTCCCCGTGGATACCCTCTTGCATTTCTGTTTTATTACAGTCCTTTTGTGTCCTGATGTTCCCTTCATGAAGCGTCCAGAGCCCTGTCCTGTCTCAGCGTTCCTTAATAGGGAATGAAATATGTTAGCGTCTGTGCCAGGGGCTTTGTTCGAGATGGTTCCCAGAGTCCCCGGAGGCCTTCTAGGGGGATATGTGGGGCTGCTCCCACCTCTTTTCATGGCAGATGATCTCAGGTAAAGGAAGCTCACCTGCAGGGCAGGTCTGTGCTGTTGTAATTATTACAGCAGTGTAGACAAAAGGGAGAGGGGAGTCAGCCAGACCTCGGTCAGTCGATAGGACTGGAGTGCATTCCAGAAGCAGTAATTCTTCCATTAACTATTACTAACTGTGTGATCTTGGGCTAGCTACTTGCCCTCTCCAGCTAAATAGGTGGAAGAATAGTACCTTCTCTAGGAAAATCATTGCCAGGAATGGAAGCCTTCATGTTAAGTGCCAACTTAGTGTCTGATACATTTCTCAATAAATTGTAGCTGTTCTTAGAGCTCAAACACTATTGACCATGAACGTGTACAGAACCTGCTCCTACTTAACACCTCATCAAGACCTCCTGACAATATATTAAGTAGCTGTTCTTCTTAATGTCATTTTATAGCAGGGCAGGCTGAGCCACCAAAAAGGGGCTTGCTTAAGTTCCCGCAGTTTGTCAGGGCCGGAACAAGAAGTTCTGGAACCTCTGCACACCTGGTGGGATGTGCCTTTGGTGGACATTTGCCTGAAGTTAAAGTCCAGGGTGAAATTTGGGCTGGCCACTGCCTTTTTGAGATTCAGAGTGGCAGGTGTTCCCCCGAAATATAATACGCTGGAGCTCTAACCGCTAATGTGACTGCATTTGGAGATAGGGCCTTCCAGAAGGTAATTAAGGTTAAATGAGGTAAAGGAGTGACACCCCCATCCAATAGGACTGGTGTCCCTGTAAGGAGGGGAGGGAGGCCAGCCGTGCAGGTACACAATGGTAGGGCCATGTGAGGATACACTGGGAGGCCACTGTCTACAGCTGGCAAGAAGGCTTTTACCAGAAACCACCCCTGCTGGCATCTTATCTTGAACTTCCAGCCTCCAGAACTGTAAGAAAATGAATCTCTGTGGTTTAGGCCACGCAATCTGTGGCATTGTGTTATGGCAGACCGAGCAAACTAACACAGCCGCGAACTGTGGTTAGTGCCTTCCACCCACCCATGGCTGAGGGAAGCTGGAATAAATATTTTCCTTTTCCTCTGCTTTTATTCCTGGAGGAATAGGGTAAAAGAAAAATAGGGGAGGAGGTGATCTGGAAGCAGAAAGGGAACAGGATGGAATGGGGAAGGAAGGAGAAGAGACAGGTTTTTAGAAGACAGGGAGTGCCTGGCATGTAACCACAGCTCAGTAAACTGTGAGATGGATGGGTTGGGAGTCAGATGATCGGATCTCGTCATGCGTTATAGCTGTGAACTTTTCATAGCATCTTAGCACTGGGTGCAGATTCACAGGTTGCAGGGAGAGGAGCTGATGTTAACAGCTTCCACTTAGTCACTGCAACAGTTTTTTAAGAGTGCATTTTGCATGCCAGCATGGTCTTTGTCACATACTACTTCATTGAGACTTATAAAACTGTTAACGCTCATACACAGATAAGGGGTGTGAGAATATGCCCATTTGATGGATGAGAACACTGAGATTGCCCAAGGTCACATGGCCACCCAAAACCTGGGGTCTGCATCTTGAGCCAATGCCATCCCCATGAATGCATTAAGACCAGCGAAATCAGAACAGTCAATGTAGCAGAGAGACCCACACCTTGCTAGGTTTCTCTTTCTCCATTTACTACCTGCATGACCTGGAAAAGTTGTCTAACCTTTCAGAGGTCCTCACAGTGGTGGAGAGAGGCATCAGTCACAAGGTGAAGTGCTTGGTGTCTCACCTGCAGGAAGGGCTCCATAAACAGACACTATATAGTTGTGCAACCTTTTTGCATCTCTCCTATCCTGTTCCCTGAACTTTAAACTGAGGACAGTAGCTCATATCTTAAAAGATTGTGTTGAATGAGATGAGATAACCCAGGCAGAATGCCCAGGATAGTGCTGGCACATAATGGACATCCAGTTCATGACAACTGATTATTATTACCTGTAGCCTCTCAAACACCAGACAGATGAGAGAGACCTTCAACTTGGGCATCTCTTCAATAAACTAAAGGCCAAGCTGACGTTTTTCTGGCCTCTTCCACCCCAAGCTGCTGTTGAGAGATCCTTGAGTGGAGAAAGGCCAGCAGCGATGGGAGGTGACAGCTCGGGTCTCAGAGCTGCCCCAGGGACCATCTCCTGCTCCTTTGGAAGGTGAAGACATGGCCGGTCTGACCAAGTATGCAAAGTGAAAAATGAGGTTGTGGAGTAGCAACAACATCTGTGTCATCGTTTCTGCACCAGGAGGTCAACTGGCTTCATAAACTGTGCTGCTGCCAGAGCGGTCTTTGTTTAGGAATTAATTAGGAGCAGCAGAGAACTGCTGCCCGTGCAGATTTTGGTCTCTGGAAGTTGTAAAAAGCAGAGTGATTTTAATCAAATGAATTTTTTACCCTTTCACACTATTGAAAGGGCACATGCCCTTTCAGAGTGGGGGCCCCAGGAAACAGGCCTTGAAGAGGAACACCTGAGCCCCTTCTGGTCCCACCCCGGTATGCCCACACCTGTGGCTGCAGTCTGCACGTTAGTAGCATCTAGGTCTTCATAATAGCATGGTCTGCTGTGTGTGCGCCACGACAGTGCTAAATGCTTTCTCCACTGTTAACTTTATCCAGTCTCCATGACGGTTTTGTGAGGAGGCTAGTTTAGTTACTACCTTAAATGTGAGACAACTGAGGCTCAGAGGGGCAAACCCTTTTGTTAGAAGGGTTTTGCTCAGGCTTCAACCAGGGTTGTTGGAGTTCAAGTTCTCTTCCATTAGCTGCTGTGCTGTAGCAGAGTGTCCTCACCTTTCTGATAAAAGTTCTCTAAAAGATCCATTTGTAATGGATATCCCAGTATCCCTTAAACGCTGAGTGAGGAATTTTGAAGAGCAGATCTTATAAAGCACTGGGATTCTCGTGGGGGCCAGTGAGGACCATTCATGCTTTCATGATTCAACTCTGTAGATACAGAAGCTAATTACTCTCCACGAATGCATTTCACCTTAGCAACAATAATAATATTACTGCTGGCTAATGTTTGTGCAGTGCGTTGGCAGTTTCAAGGCAGTGTGGCACATCTGCTAGTGCAGCTCTCTTCAGAAGCATGCTTGGGTATTTAGGCACTGGCATTTTCACTGCTATTAGCCTTGTTGAAGCTTAGAAAGGTTCACTGTGTCCAAGATCACACAGTGACTCAATGGTAAAGCTAACCTCCTTTTACCAAATATCTTGGTAAAAGATATATGCCCCCTGGGCATAACAGAAGGGTTAGGGATGCCCTGAGGTGGCAAACAGGGGAGGGCTCAGGGCAGAGAAGCACATACAATGATGGCCTGCTAGAGGCACAAGCAGCCTTTAAGATCTGTTATAAAACCAGTGCTCATTGAATGGAACTCATTTCTTAAAACTTACACAGCAAATTGGCATGACCCTGGTGATAACAGAGGGACAAATCTGGATTTACACCCCAAATTTCCTATTGCCTCTACTTGTAAGTTTGGGCAAGTTAATTAACTTATTTGAGCCTTGGCGTTTTCTTCTGTAAAATAGGAATGCCACTCCTGAATAGGCATAAGGATTCTCTGAGGCGATGTGCATGAAACTGGTGGCACAATGCGTGTCACAGAACGTGACCATTAAATGACAGTCACTGGGACAGAAGACAAAGGGGGAAAGCTCAGGGGCCTTGGGGCCACACAGGCCCGAGTTCAACTCGAAGTTGTGTTAGCTCTATGACCTTAGAAAAATTACTCAAATCCTCCTGTCCTCAGTTTCCTTCCATCCATGTTAGAAGGATGGCTATACCTGTGCCTTTTGTTTGCTGTGTGGATGAAAGGAACCTGTAATAAAAATCGGCCCTGGGCCTTGCTGACAGCGAACGTCTACTCTCATGGGTCACGGCGTGCTCTGCTCCTCCCATTTCATGGTTTTGCCACTCAGCTAGATGAGATGTTCTTCAAGCAAAGAAGGGAAAGCCCATGGCTGCTTTCCTTGAGCACCATTATTGACATCCTCCCTTTGGGCGCCGCCGCTAAGAAGCAGTTCTGGATTCCAGCCATTTCCATAAAAATCTTCCCAACTTTGTGAAGTGATATGTCCCCCTTCAAGCACAGAGCTCCAGGAAAAGATAGCATTCAGTGTAATTAAATATGCACTCCTACCTTTGGGAGATGCATTGGGGGGATTCGTCTTTAAAGCGCCATTCTTGCTGCAAAAACACCTGTTATGCAAATGGTGCTGCGTTAGTCTCTCAACTGGGGGCCAGGTTGTTTTCTTAGCAGAGCTACTGTGAATCCATTACACCCCATGTGGCACTCCATGCTCTAGCATCCTTTGTTTTTTTTTCTCCAGTGTAAGCACCTTGGAGTCTTAATTTGGCTTCTCTGATGAAGCACATGGCTGGGAGAAGTGCTTAAGTTAGTTCCCTCATTGGAGAGAATACCTGGTGGGAAAAGACTAGAAGAGAAATAACATTTATTGAGCAAATGCCATGCGCCAGGCAACTTGCTGAATGTACAACTATGCTCTGCTATTCAATCTCACCATAAAGATGCAAGGTAGGTGTTTGTGTTGTTATTTCACAGGTAAGGCAGCTGAAGCTCAGAGAGGCAACGGTTTAGTTATTTATACAGCTAGTATTTCTTGAACACCCACCCGCTGTGTGGGGATTTCTCTGATAGTCCCCTGGAATTTTGTGATCTGGCCTTTAGGGCTTAATGACAGCGCTAACTACCCAGAGTCTGACTTGTGATTGAGGACAAATAAGTGACTTGTCTAAGATCACAGTGTAGGAACTGGCACAGCTGAGATTCAGAACCTAGATTTGCTAGAGTCTTGTTTTGATCCCTTTGAAACAAGGAGGCCTGGAGCTTATTTACTCCGTCAACTTTATGGGGCATCCCGTGTGCACAAGGTCCCATGCTAAATACTGCAGGGGTTCCAAGGTGAAGGCTGCCATTGCCTAGGGTAGAGGCCTTGAGTCAGGAATTTCGGGAAGACAAGATAGCACTATGACAGAGGCACAGACCAAAGACATTGGGAATGCAGATGAGGAGGAGGTCACTTCCAGACAGAAGAATCAAGGAAAGCTTCCTGGAGGAAGGGAAAATTGATCTAGGTTTTAAATTGTGGTGTGAATTTGGTCATCAGTCAGGAATTTACAACTTCTGCCTCTTAGTCAAGGTCTCTTTGTGGTAGAGAATATTAGCAAGACCCTGGAGTCAGGGATGTGTTCCACACTCACGCAGTTTCCAAGAGGTTATTCAATTCCTAGCATCTCTTCAACAGCAATTCACCTGGCATTGACTACTCTGCCCCACAGTGAGGATGGGGACCAAGCCACAGGTGAACAGGTGTGGCTCCCACCCATGGAAAAGTCACTGATTAGAAAGAGGAGGGAATGTTTAAGTTATTCTCAGTTAATTCAGGGAAGACTTGGCTGGAGAGGATGAACTTAATTATAAAGGAACCCTATAAACTATCTATTCCAGTGCTTTTCAGCATGTTACATCAGAAAACTTTCCTGAAATGAAATATTATAACAGACCAGAGTGGATCTGCTCTGGCTGGGAGTTCGGAGGAGTTGGCTGGGGGGTTGGGGCTATGGGCAGGATTGGGTGTTTAAGATAACCCTGCAGCTCACCAAAGCTGTGCATTAGTGAATGTAACTGGAAAACTACTGAACAGCCCTCCACAGCATCCTGCCCCCCCCCCCATTGTGTAACAGATGGAGGAACTGTGCCCTGAGAAAGGAACTTTCTCGAGGCTTCAGTCAGGGAGTGAGCTGAAGCCAGGAGCCAGCCCTCTGGTATCCTAACCCAAGGCTTTCTACAACACCATTGAGAAAAGAAATGATTCTCTGTTTTTATTTGGCTTTGTATGTTTTTAAAAAGCGTTTTACTTTGAAATCATTTTAGACTTAGAGAAGAGTGGCCAAAATTACAGAGAATTCCCATATAAAGAATTCCCATTAACCAGATTCCCCTAACGCCAACATCTTTCCTAGCCATGGCGCATGTGGCCAGGCCGAGAGTCTGACACGGATGCAGCGCTGCCAACTGAACGCTTCATTTCTGTTTCCCCAGTTCTGCCCCTCGCGGCCTTTTTCTCTTCCAGAATCCAGGCTCCGATACCACCTTGCATCAAAGTCGTCCGGCTCCTTAATCTTCTCTTCCTCTGTCTTTCTTTGCTTCTTATCACATTCACACTTCTGGACAGTACTGGGCAGGCATTTTGCAAGATATTCCTCCATTTCAGTGTGCCTGCTGCTTTCTTGTAATTACACTGGCATTACAGATTTGAAGGAAGAACCCCACACAGGCGACGTGCCCTTAGATCACATCCTATCAGGAGGGATGTGGCACCCACAGGACTTACTGCTCATCCGTTTACCTCCATTGCTGGTTTCAGATGCTGTCCTCCTGACTTCTCCCCTCTAAGGAACATGTTTTTCTCTTTCCACACTCTATTATTGGAAGCGATTACTAAGTTCAGCACATACAGAGAAGGGGACTAAGGTTTGCCTCCTGGAGGAATGAGTGTGCCAAAGAATTTGTGGATATTTGCTAAAAACACCACAGTAATTAATGACTATTTTGGAGAGATACTTTAGACTCTGCAAATAGTCTGCTTCTCAATACGGTTTTCCCCACTAATTTTAGCATTCATCAGTGGATCTTGCCTGCAGTGATTTATTACTGCAGTGGAGAAAAGGGATTTTAAAGCAAAAACAAAAACAAAAACATAAAGGGGAAAAAAAGAGACAAGAAAGGAAGAAAAAAAATGATGTGCACTTATCAAAGCCACCCTGTTTTGTCATTGGTAGACCTGGGTCAGTGCGGGTGTCAGGGAGAGAGGGGCAGCATTATCCTCACCAGTTCTGCATTGTCCCCCCACGAGACCTTCTCTTTGGCATCACCATGGTGCCATCTGTCAGTAACCAGCTCCCTCTGAGGCTAAGGGAGGCTCTGGGACTCTGTTAGCAAAGGTCAGTGTGAAGCAGTACCGTAACACCTCACTTGCCCATCGCCCTTCTCCCTACCCCTTGGATTTCATTTCAAAATACTCTTAGCTAAGGGAGTGGAGAAAGCTGTCTCTGAACCTGATGGTTTCTATGCTTCTATGTGCATGTATGCATGTGTGCATGTTGCATGCTGTGTGTGCCTCCTTTGTGCCTTATACATATGTTTATGATTGTGTCCCATGCCATTCAGGGAGGAGAGATGTACAGATTCCCTCCTTTGCCTGTTTCTTAGCTTTGAGCAGTTCCTTTGAGCAGCTTGACCCTTGGCTGAGGTTCCATAAGATATTTTTCTTTCTTTCTATATTTTTTTTTGATAAAACATGGCCGACTCAAAGATCAAGCATGAGGAAGGTATATAGGCTGACACATCATGGCAATTTCTAGTGTGAGTTACTGGGAGTGAATGAAGCATGTCAGACCAGCACATTTAGCCCTTGGAGAAAACCTTAAAGAAAAGGTGGACTTTGAGATGGTGTTTGAAACAATGAGGTTGAGAGGAAGTATTCCAGACAGGAATTAGAATGCAGGACTCAAAGGATATTAGGAAATTCTCTACCCATTAAAATATTGGTGGGATTCCTGTCCATTGGCCTGGGATTATGTCTGATACTGAGGAATTGTTGTATAGGGATGTGGCCACTTGCACTGGTAGAGTGATCAAGAACTTGAATGGTCTCTCTGTGTCTTTAGCGTCTTGAAATACCCATACAGGTAATAGTAATAACTTTCTTAATTGGTCAGTGGGTTGGTTGGTCCACTGGTTGGTAGCTTTTAGATTCTGTCTAATTACCATTGGGACAATGTGGCAGACCCTGTTGGGGTCCAGCCTAGATCCCCTCAGCACTAGGCCTTTCCATGATTGCTGGCCCAGCTTCTGGGTGCCAACAAAGAAGTGACTCTGGGTAGAGGCTTTCTGGCCACTTGGTATCCTCTGCCCTTTCATGAGGCAGACCAGAGCACCCGGGATTCATTGGCCTTGCAGTGGCAGCCCTAAAACAACGATTGTTGAGGGCTGGATTATACCCCCTGCCCTCACCCCCCCCACCCTCAGCAGGATAAACTTCCTGTAGCCAATTGTAGTATCTGACTTAATAAACCATTGCCTGGCTTCCTGCCCAGCCCTACTCGCACAGCAGTGTTTCCTGGAATCATCTCTCAAATGATCACTGGCACCTGAATCCTTGTTTTCTGAATTTCACCTGGAGAAAGACAAACTCAATGGGCTTCTTTGAGGGCTCTTTGACCAGGAAGTTTGGGCCTGGGAGAGAAAAAAAGGGGACCCCAACTCTTAAAATTGAATACTATTGGGGTTAGGGAAGTTTCAATATCTTGTTTTCTAGGAGTCCAAGATCTAGCATTGTAGAGTATAAACGTCAACTATGAGGAAGGCTGGTTGTATTTTTTCTCCCCCTCCTCATCTTTCTTCATTGCTCTCCCTTCACAAACTTTTCCATTTGCACCCATGGAAGAGGACAGTCCTGAGCTTAAAAGCTCTGGCCTATTTTTTCCTGACTGAATATAATAATAGGTAACACTTTTTGAGAGCTTAGTACATGCCAGGCACTATGCCAAACACTTTTCATACATTAGCTTGTTTATTTCTACAACAGCCCTGTGAGGGAAGTAGTATTATTATTTTATCACGAGGAAGCTAAGATTGGGGAGATTATGCAATTGTCCAAGGTCAGGCAGCTGTTACAGGCGAAGCCAGGATTTGAATCCAGGCTTGTCTGAATTGAAATCCCGCATTTTACTCATTACCTGCTTCTCTGTATCATGAAATTCAGGAGATATTACTCTAAAGACCTCTATATGCTTCAAAACATGATTCATACGAACTGGGTGAGTGTGGAGGGAGGGGCAGAGAAGTGGCTGTGGCACCTTGGAAAAACACACGGATTTTATTGGACAGCAACTTGAGTGCAGTAACAGTGTTCAACAACAAACAACAAAAACAACACCTTTTTTTTCCAATTAAGGTTTCATCAATATGTGTCTCACTTAGAACAGGGATGTTCTGAGCTGGTTAGTCATTTTGGGGAATATTGTGCTCAGATGTGGCATTATCTTTTTTTAAAAAAAAAAAAAAGATCAGAATCAAGTGTGTGCAGGGAAGATGAACCAACCACAGGGTCTAGTGAAGGAGTTCAAAATCACATTACCACAACTCTCCAACTATCTGGGAGGATTTAGTCTGAAGAAGAGGAGACTTGGGGATCTTGGTGAAGATTACTACTTCAAATCCTAAATATCTCTTATGGCAAGGTCAGGTTAAATTTGTCCTGTGTGGCCTTAGCACATAAGAAGCCATGGGGAGCCCTGGCCAGTGTGGCTCAGTTGGTTGAGCATCATCTAGTAAAATGAAAGGTCACTGGTTCAAATCCCTGTCAGGGCACATATCCAGATTTCGGTTCAGTCTTGGCTGGGGTGCATTCAAGAGGCAAGCAATTGATGTTTCTCTCTCACATGGATGTTTCTCTCCCTCTCTCTCTGCCCTTCCCTCTAAATTTGATCAGCATGTTCTCAGGTGAGGCTTAAAAAGAAAGCAACGGGGAGAAGGTACATGGCAGCTGATTCCACCTCTATTTTACAAAGCTATAATAACATAAGTATCCAAAGTTGGAATAGAATATTTCAAGAGGAAGCGTTTACGCCACCATGCCTGTGTTAATGAGGTTTTTTATTTTACTTTGAAAGTGATATAAATCCAACTCAAACTTGGCTAACCGTCAAATAAATTCTTTAATTCCTCAAGGAACTGATGTATCTAAGCCTACCTTTAGTGCAGGAATAGTAAGATCAAATTGTCCATACAAATTCATCAAGAATATGTCTCTATTCCTTCATTCTGGTTTCCTTTTGGGTAGATTTCACTGGGCAAAATTGCTCTGGGTCTTTTGTAATAAGATTACTTGATACTTTAACATCACCAGGATGAAAAAAAAAGAGTGCTTCTTATTTTTAACCAAAGTGTGTGAGCAAAACATCATTTGCTCATGTGTCCACCCCTATGTTAGTTTTCAATTGATGTTGTAACAAATCACCACAAACTTAGTGGCTTAATGTCATACAGGCCCATTGGCTTACAGTTCTGTAGTTCATGAATTCAAACCAATTCTCGCTGGAGCAAACTCACATGCTGGTGACAGGACTATGTTCCTTCTGGAGGTTTGAAGGGAGAATCGGTTTCCTTGCCCTTTCCAGCTGGTAGAGACTGCTCATGTTCCTTGACTTGGGGCCCTTTTCTTCCATCGATAAGGCCAGCAAATATGAGTCAAATTCTTCTCACACACTCCACCCTCTTCCTCTGTTGCCCTCTTCCATGTCTAAGGAGACTTGCAATTATATTGGGCCCATCTATATAGTCATTGACCATCTACCTATCCATAAGTTATCTGATTAGGAGCCCCAGTTCCCTCTGCAACCTTAATTCTCCTTTGTCATGTACACTAACATTTTCACAGGTTCCAGAGATAAAGATGTAAGCATCTTTGGGGCATTACTCTGCCTACTGCAATCTCTGGATCTAGACTCAGGTAAGCCAGAGCTGGGCCATGGGGCTAAGAGTGTTGAAGGGTGTGTCTCTGAGTCTCTTAATGGAAAATCAGGTCCTTGTTGCAAAAGAAGTGGGGAGAGATGCTAAGGAGGTTAAAAAATGTCAACCACAGTGTGGGGTGGAATATTGAGTATTCAGTAGGGGATGAAAATGGCGATTGTAAATATGTATATATATTTTTGTATTGTGTTGTTTGAAGACCATATTTTATGGCTATGCCTCACCTCAGAGATAGCAAATAGCTCATCATGTCTAATGACATAATTTTTATCCCCTATTTCTAGCTAAGGCCCTGGGAATTTCTAGGCCCCAATTTACCATCTTGTTTATTTGGTTCCCGGGCTCCTAGGTGATGGAATCTACTAGTGAGAAGCACAGGAGACATTTTAGGAGACATGATGGGGCACCAAGTTATTTTTTTCAGACCGTAGAGTCCAGGTGTTCAAGCAGGAGGCTTGACTTCTAGGATGATGCCTATCAAAAAAGAACTTGATATAATATATATTAAGAAACAAAGAAACAGTACTATCTTCCTTGCCAGAGAAGGATATTTTTAAGGGCATGTCTTAAAAGAGTCCATGAATGAATTCAGTAATGTAATTCTAAATGGACAAAGTTCTCTAGAGGAAAAACAGTAATAAAACCTATTCTTTCCAAGCTTTGCTTTAAGAAAATCAAAGAGTGTGGGGCTTCCCATAACTGAACATTTTCCCCCTCCTTGCCTGCTGCTAGCTGAAATTGGACGGGACCGGGAAATTCTAACCAATTTTACTCCACCACAGGTGCCTGGTGTGATACATTTCCAGTCAAATGAGCACTTTAGGGTTACAGATGGTGGAAGAGACAGAAAGCAGAGGTAAGAGTGAGGAGAGAGAGCCATGGGAGACATTTTAGGGGAAGTGATGCGGTATTAAATTTTTTTGTCTGACTTTAGAGTCCACAATATTCATGCAGGAGGCCAGGTTGAGCACTTGTTAAGGAGACCTTTGCTAGCATAGACAACTCCTGAACAGTTCAGGCATAGCTATGAAAGTGTAGTCACATCCTGCATGTGCACCTCACGTGCTGAAAGTTCTTTTACGCCGAAGAGAGGTTGAACACATCAGCTGCCCCAGCAAGGAAAGGCCTGAAGCATAGCTAGTAGGCGGGGAGCTGTCCCAGGTGCTGAACATGCATTTGGCCAAACTACTGCTTAACTCGATTTCTGCTGAAGAACACAGCTTCAGTTTGTCTTGGTTCCTGTTTGTGACCAAAAGCACGTCTCTGATAATGCCTCCATAACTGAATGAGAAAGCCTAGGGTCCCTCCTTTCACCCTTATATGTGACTTTTTATCACTAGAATGTAAACTTCATGAAAGCAGAGACTTGGTTATGTCCACTGCTCTGTCTGCACTGCTGAGAAGGATGATGTTTAATATATTAGACACTTGCTAAATGTGGGTCAGACAGATTGACTAATCACATTGTCTTCACTTTTCCACTCATTCACTGGGCTGATACATGCATATACACGCACATATAGACATACCCACATACATATATATCCACATATATACATACCCACATACAAACATACATGCACAAAGAATCAAAAGAGCTACAGAGTGTTTCTGTAGCACACTTTGTGATGTGTGGGATACTTCCCAAGTCAACCTACCCAGTCAATTAAGCTGTATCTTACTTGTCTTTGTATCTGTGTCAAGTTCCATGTATAGATGGCACAGAGTAGGTGCCAAGTATTTCTTGGTGAAGTGAACTAGGTTAATTCCACAGGATAAAAAAATAGAGTTCAGAGAGAGATGGATGGCCCAAAGTCAAACAACTGATGATGACGAACTATGACATGTCCCCTACCCTCCCCCCTTATGCAGTGTCTAGCTTCAGACCTCTCAATTGCCCCACTTCAGTGACTGCATTTAAAGGCCACCTCAAGAAATCACAATTCCTGACCTTTTGATCCTTCCCAATAACACTGATGTTGTGCTGACGACAGGTAGGATGTAGATCTCTGTTACATATATGGGTTCTGACAAGTTTGGGTGCAACTGATTTGTATGTTAAAGGCTATGCAGTATGTTACCAAGAAGTGAGATTTGGAACTGAAACAATATTGCTTCCAATCTTCCCTCAATCTTAGCACTTGATTTCCAAGAGTTAGAGTGGAATGAGGAGATGAGTTTCTTATGATGGGGCCTCAGATGAATGGCAGGAATTGTCAGTCAACTTAATTCATACCAGCCTTCTCACGCTCATTGCACACAGTGTTTGGCTCAAAGGAGCTCAACGCCCAACATATTTAACCATTGGCAGGGGCAGAATCCCTGCCATCTTGCTACTCTGCGTTAATGTGTCCCATTGAAGGAATAGATGGCATTTAAGCAGTGTTGTGGCCTCAGGATTAAAGTTTGGCTGTAACTAATTCCCTTCCCCTGAGGCCACGAAAACTCAAAAATCATATATGGGAGATGGGCTAACAGGAGAAGAAAGGAAGGGAAGCAGGAAGAAAAGAAAGTTCCGGGCATAGACGAGGGTTTGAGATAAAGAGGTAGAAAGCTTTTATTGAGATTTCACTCTGTACCTCATCTTATGAAACTCATTTCTACATTCATTGTTTCAATAATTTGCATCTGACACATACTGGAAGCAGGGATGAATGAATGCTTTTAATCTTTCCAATCCTTGAGGATCCCGTACATGCATTTTACTTGGGAAGAAACTGAGCTGCAGAGAAGTGCAGCATGGGGCAGCTGAGGGGAGGGTCTTGTAGGACAAGAGCCCCCATTGATAATTTCACCCAAGAAGGGCTCTGAAAAGCACTGAGAAGATGAGAAGGTATCCTGTATGAGTAGTCACACTCACAGCCATGGAAAAGTTACTTGTATTATTTTTCTCGTTTTATATCTGAGAAAACAGATGAGAAACTTGAGGTGTCTCGTTCAAAGTTACACATTCATTCTACTTTCATCGAGTGTCTACTCCAGGGAAAAAGTGGAAGAGATGACCTCTGCCCCTCTAGGATCTGTTAGTTCAGTGTCCGCCTTTCTTTGTGGCCAGCGTCCTCTGGATTCAAGGATGGTAGATGCAGGTGAGGTGGAGAACAGAGGGGAGCAAATAAGGGCATTCCAGGCAGGGGTCACAGCACATGCGCCACCAGAGGCTTCAGGATGCGAGGCCACAACACTTCTGGGGGAATGGAAATGGTTTGCTGTGACTGAGGCACAGGTTGCTTGGGGAAGCAGAGTGGGTGGTAAGGCTGGGGAAGTCTAATGGTAAAGACTTGGATTCTCTCCTGCAGGCTATGGAGAAACAGCAGGTTGGTACAAGCAAGCCAAGAATGAGCTTTAGAAACAAGAGTACAAAGTGGCAGAACAGGCACGCGAGGCCCTGTGTGAACTTTTGTTGCCGGAGTCCGGCTACCTCCCCTGCCACAAGCCATAGTGCAGACAACGACCAGGCAGGTGTTTCCAAATGAACAGGGAAAGGCAACAAAGGAGTAACCCAGTTTGAATCTGAGTTGTGCGTTAAGAGGCTGAGCTGCGTGCTAACAATTTGCAACATTAAATTGAAATTGGGTCTGATTGGCCAGAAAACACTTGGCCTACATTAATGCCTGAGGAGACTCTCTGGGTCTGATTAGGCTGCACATTTTGCTGGGCTCCCCCCTGGTGATCCTTCATTATTCATGTCAGCAACAGGCCTGTCAGCCTCCCTCTACCACCAAAATTAATGAATTGAACTTCATGACCCACGCATTTGATGGGATGAAGCAGCCCAAGGCCGTGGTGATGGACCATAATTGTTCCTTCCTTCTTCCTTCTTCCTTCTAAAGGCAAGGCTAAGCCACTCCTCTCTCTTCCTTTTACCTTTCCCAGCTGCTATATGGACATTGTGGGAGGTGACAAGGGGACACAGAAATAAAATGATGAGGATAAAATACCTGGCACATGGGAACTCAACCAGCCCTTAGAGCTATAGTTCCACTGCTATCCCTGCTGCATAGCTGGGAAAAAGGAGGCTGGCCCTGTGTGTCACGATGAGAAAACAGACAGGGACCAAAACGAATCTCTTCTCCTTTCTAGTTTCCTCTATTCGATACCTTGATTCTTCCCCTAGACTGCTGTTTTATTCCTCGTTTCTTCCGTTTTGTGAGAATGAAGAGTTGCGTGACCTTGCCTGGCTTGCCGGTGGAACCAGACTTCAGCATCTCTACTTTTTCTCTGTCTTCTGATTCTGATATCAAAGCCAGACTTTCCTGGGATGGCTGCTGTCATAGGGAGAAAAATGAGAAAAAGACAATAAATTGGGTTTCTGGCCTAGAGAGAAACTTAGAGATTACCTTCAGTTTCACCTACACCATCCCAGCCACGTGACCTTCAAGTTTTAGTTTGTTTGCATGGCTCTGGTGCCAGGGAACTCACTACTTCCCAAGGTGAGGCCCAATCTTTCTCTTTTTGGACAGTTTTCCCTATTTAGAAAGACCTCTTCATGTTGACCTACTATTTGTGTTCGTATAGTTTCCACTCTTTGCTCATAGTTCTGCAATCTCTGACAGTGAGGCATGAATCTATTTTTATTTATTTCCAAGTGGGAATCCTTTGGGTACTTGGAGCTAGTTCTCATGCTTCCATGCCCATAAAGTCAAATGATTCTTTTCCAAACCCCTGGGTTTGATCCATTAGTAAGATATTAAATCTATTCAATGAGTCAGGACCAGCGTTTTCTGCAACAAAATAGAATGGGATGGAATAGAATGCAATACAGAACATCAGGATGGATTGCAGAGAGTAAGGGCAAGACTTGTTTCCAAAGTTTTGATGTTTATGTGGGGTGCGTGTGTGTGTGTGCGTGTGCATGTGAGTGTGTGGACTGGGTCCCGCTGAAAAGTGTTTTCTTCCACATCTTGATTGTTGTAAACAATGCTGCAATGAACATGGGAGTGCGGATATCTCTTCAAGAGTGATTTTATTTCCTTCAGGTACATACTCAGAAGTGGGATTGCTGGATCACAGAGCAGTTCTGTTTGTATTTTTATTTTGAGAAACCTTCATACTGTTTTCCATAGTGGCTGTACCAGTTTACTTTCTCAGCGACAGTGTACCAGGGTTTGTAAATGTACACAATGTTATTTGTCAATTATATCTCAATAAAGCTGGAAAAATGTTTTCTTACCATGTGCAGTGCTATAAAAGTATTGCAAGAAACATCGTTCAGAGTCTTCCCTTTTTTAGGCTAACCTTTTTTTTTTGAACTGGATGCAATTCTAGGTTTGTAACTAAATGTCTCCAGCAATTACTTAACCTTTCTGAGCCTTGGTCTCCCCATCTCTTGAATGTAGACAGAGTGGCATGCTTCCTCTCTCCACAGCATTTTTGGAGGATCAAATATAGCATTGAATGTGAACCTAATTTACAGTGTGAGAGGGACCGAGTTATCATAAGTGGTGGATTTGTAGCAGTCATGGGAGAAAGAATAGTAATGATTTTTTCTTCTATCTTCTTCCTTTCTTCCTGCTTTTTTATGATTTTCTTTTTTATGTTAGTTTAACACAGTCTAGATTTCTTATTTTATTTCATTTTAAATCCAGGGATATCACGACTCGGGATGTGAACTTGGGCTTTGTGAACACACGGACCTCAGTTCAAATGCAGCCTCTTCCATTCATGGCTCATGTAACCTTAAAAGCCTTTTAACCTCTAAGCCTCAGTTGCTTTACTTTCATATGGGAAACCCAGAACCTAGACACTGATAAGGTTTCATGATTGAATGAGTTATCCAACATACATAACACATAGTAGAACTCAATAAATAATAGTCGTCTTTATGCTCTCCAACCACCTCCCAGCTTCCCTCTCTTTAGCGAGGCTCGTATTCATGTAGGTTGGAGTCAACCTCTTTACTTGGGAGTGGGCTGAGTCCAGATCCACTAAAGGGAGATGTGTGTGAATCTCTCCAAGAGGGTCCCTTGGTGGCACATTTCTCTCAAATGCCCTTCTGGAAATTGTGGCATTTCTGAGGCTCGTGCCAGCCTCAGGATTCTAAGAATTCATGTCTGTGCTCCCTCATTTTCATATCAGTTTTTGCAGAAGGAAAGGAGAATATGTTCCCTCGGAGGCTTGGAAAGGGGAAGCACAGGGCTGTAACAGGATTTCTGGCTGAGGCTACACCACGCCTTGGGTCATGACACTCCATTTCCCCATTATCACACGGAGAAAGGCTCATCTCTGCCTGCCTACCTTACAGGCCGGGTGTGAGCATCGTATGAAATTAAGAATGGGGCGTTGGTTGCAGCATTATTTTCAATAGCCAAGATATGGAAGCAGCCCAAGTACCCATCAGTAGACGAGTAGATAAAAACCCAGTGGTACATATATAGAATGGAATATTACTCAGTCATAAAAAAAGCATGAAATCTTACCATTTGTGACAGCATGGGTGGACCTAGAGGGTATTATGCTCAGTGAAATAAGTCCAACAGAGAAAGACAACTAGCATATGATTTCACTTATATGTGGGATCTAAAGAGCAAAATAAATGAACAAACAAAATAGAAACAACAACAAAAAAAGTAGACTTGTAGATACAGAGAACAGATTGATGGTTGCCAGAGGGCAGGGGCATTGGGTGGCATGGTGAGAAATGTGAAGGGATTAAGGAGTACAAATTGGTAGTCAACAATACAGTTTAAGAGATGTAAAGTACAACATAGGGAATATAGTCAATAATATTATAATAACTATGTATGGTGCCAGATGGTACTTGAAGCATTGGGGGGACCACTTTGTAAAGTATACGATTGTCTAATCACTATGCTGTACACTATGCTGAAACTAATACAAAGTAATATGGAATGTGAGCTATAATTGAAAAATAAAATAAAAAAGAATATTAGGGTTTTTACAAATTAAACTAAGCCACCATAATAAACAGTCAGCATAAATACAGTTAGCTACTTGTAAGCCAAAGGTGGCATCATTAATATTCAGTAACTAAGTCCACAGATAGACCTACCCACATTTTAGAGGTACTGTTGATTCTTATGTCTTGCAAAATGTTCAATTATATATTTTATGTTACATTTTTAACCCAAACTTATTGTATAAAATATGTGCACTTCTCTCTCAAAACCAAGTCTCAATTAAAGTTTACTCAGTAAAATAATATGACAAAAGAGAAAATGTTATTCTCTTACTTATGTTAAGTAAAAACACGAGAAAACCCTAAACAAACAGAAAAAAAAAGGATAAGGCAATGGTCTGGTAGTGATCCAAATGAGAAAATGAGAGGAATTTATTTTTGTGGACATCATTTTAATTCAAACCAAATGTGTTTTATTCTTGGAAAGATGGCCATCTCTAGATGTGTGCTTCCAAAGGAGTAATTTTCCCTGCCGTGGGCTGTGCCCTTTCTACACGGAGCCTGGGGCTGCATCTCCACCAGGAGCTTGTCAACCCTGCCCTTCAGTGTGGGACTTGCCCGGGAGGGCCCCAGCCAGACACAGCTCTAGACAGAGCTCAGCTGCCTTTCTCCTCCCCTCCCCTTACTTTGTGTTACTTCCAAGTGCCATGGAGTTCTGGCCGGATAGCTCAGTTGGTTAGAGCATCATACCAATGGGCCAAAGTTGCAGGTTTGATCCCCGGTTAGGGCTCATACAAGGATCAACTGATGAATCCATAAATAGGTGGAACAAAAAATTGGTGTTTCTCTCTCTCTCTCTCTTTCTCTCCTCTCCCCCCTTCTCCTTCCTTCTCTCTAAAAGCAATAAACTTTTTTTAAAAAATTAAGGCTGATGCCAAGTGCCATTGAAATCCCCCCTCTCATGCATTCTGTACTGCAGCTAAATTTGGCACCACAGTGTTTTTCCAGTATACTTTGCAGCTCTGGACTTATTCCTGTATTTTGCTCACACTGCTCTTGGTTCTTGAGTGGCAGAGGAGAGACTTCCTTTCCTTCACCTTTGCAGATAGATTCATCTCAGAAACCACCTCCTGTGAGACCCTCTGCTTTAAAGACTCTGGGCTTTAAACAACCTGGGTTCAAATCCCAACACTAATATGTATCTCTGCATGACCATGGGCTACTTCTGATCATGCTTCTTCATCTGTAAAATTGGCCCACCACCAATAGTCTCTCATGGGAACAGTGAGGATTTCATGTGATGTTGTGTGTAAGTGCTTTAGTACATAGTGTTCGATATAACCCCAGTGAAGTTAAGAAATGACCTGTTTTCTGTTATATCCCCAACTCTAGGTTTGGCACACAGCAGGCATTTGATCAGTATACACAAATAAATTGAATTAATCAAAAATTTAAATGATTTCCCTTCCATCCTTTTTCTGAAAGCTTAGAGGGGGCTCTATCAGTTGCAGCCCTAAGTAGCTGTCACCCAAGACTAGGTGTCTGGAATGGTGGAGGTGGCCACACAGTCATACTGGACCCTCACCCTCTTCAGCCATAGTTGCTCCAGTTGTTTGTTCAGTAATTATTAATGTAATAATATCAGCAGGGACTTCATTTCAAGAAGGTTTCTCCTTACTAATAACTGGAAAACAGCTTCTTTATATCAGTACTTTTTGAAACATGGGTTGAAGCCATTAAAGGGATTGTGAAATATCAAGTACCTCACAACTATTTTTTAAGAGAAAGGGAAGATAATATGAAAGAATAGATTCTAATAGAAAAAAATAATAGAACAGAAGGCAATGGAAACGAATAAACTAGACCAGAATAGAATGAAGTAGAATAGAAAAGATTGAAAGCAATAGAGTGGACTATAAAAAGGATAGAATGGAACGGAACAGAGCATTTTAGCATAAAATGGAACAGAATAACATTTTGGCCTACACTCATTGTCGCAGGCTAGTGTTTCTGAGCATGTGAAACTTTTAGGGCACTTATGTACGTATATATACATGTGTATACCTGTATGTATTTATTATGTTGGGGTCCAATGGGAAATAAACCGAATGCCACCATGTTACATTTTGGTAGTCAGCCATACCCTTGTTTTATTGCCTAAGTTGATGTAAAGCTTTCTGACCAGAAACTATTACTGATCCCCCCATCTGGGTCTCCTCAGCCCCAAAACCTGGGCCTGGCCCCTCCTGGATGGATACTCAGGATCTATTGGTCACCTCAAGTACCTGAGAAATTACTGAGTGCCATTGCAGTATCCCTGCAAAGGTGTGGTGGCTGAAGTGGATAGTGGATTTAAGGGTTGTGTCAGTAATAGTTATAGTAATAATAACAATAAGCACTGCTTAAGGTTATTGGCCACTGCCTAAATGTTTAGAAAAGGCCCAGGCACATAGTAAATGCTCAATAAATGGTGGCCTTCATCATTGTTATTGTACCTCCACAAGGACTATCACTTAATGCTTACTAGGTGCTTCAGTGCCTCGCCATTTATCCCTCACTCCATCCTTCAGAGGCAGCTATTCATGCCCCCATTTGCCAGACGGGAAAATCTGAGGCTCAGAGAGACAGTCATTTATGGAAGGAAGGACTTGCAGCAGAAGCAGAACTGGCTTTGGAACCCTTGACCCCTCCCACCCCTCTGTCAGGTTCAGGAGTTCCACGCTCTCTCAGCATGTCTGGAAGCTGCTCCAGGCAGGTGAGGCAGGCGAGGCAGGCAGCCATGAGGGTTCAGACTCAGAAAGGTCCCTGAAGCTTGTAGTTCCTGTTGAGAAAAAAAGCCTCTGGTGTGCGGCTGCATCCGGATGCCAAGCAGAAGGTACCGGGATGGATCAGGCGACTGGATTTCCATGGCCCGCCATCCCCTAAGCCGACCTCTGCATTATAGTAGGACAGGCGGGTGGCAGGGAGAGTTGGGGTCATCACAGATTCACTCCTCCCCCATCATGCCCTGGCTCCCCCTTCATGGCTACCATGACACAGACATGACATATTGCTTGGTCGGGGGACAGAGATAGCCAGCAACTACTGTTGGACTTCCACACTTCCATTCCCTTGAACTGAATGGAGCAGGCGGTCCCTGCTTGTTTTAGAGATGTGATGAAGATACGAAAGGAGCACAGGCCAAGGAGGAGATGGAGGACTGATGTTGTATATGTGGGGACACTCCCCTTTGGTGGCAGTGTCCAGCTGCACTGGGGTCACTGGTTCCTGCTGTGCTGCCTCTTTACCTAGCCCTGGGGAGCCTTTGAGCAGGAGGCATACGTCCTTGATGGTGGCTGTGCAAAGGTCTTTGTGCATGGCCCCAAGCCTGGAGCTCTGATTGCCGCAGGGCGTTGCAGCGGTCATTGCCATCCCCGGCCTCATGGCCCACCATCTCCTCCCACCCACTCTTCCCATTCCCTTTCCTTGCTGGAGAGAAACTGGGCAAGACAAACAGATCTTGGCGATTGTGGCGGTCCTCAGAACCAGTAGCCCCAGGTGCCGGGAGTACAACAGTCTCATCAAGGGGCACATTGCATGTCCAGGCTCTAGGGCTGCAAGAGAGCCCTCTGGCCATGGTCAAGAGCTCTACTTATCTATGAGCACCCGACGTATCAGGTAACAAGCTGGACACAGTCTTCACCTTCTCTTGAAAACGTCATAATTATCAAAAGTCTGTGCCACACTAGTATCCCCTTACACAGAGGAGGATGCTGTGACTCAGAGTTGAAGAGATTACCTATCGATAATAAATAACAACAGATTGCTTCATATAGCACTTACCGAGAGCCAGCACCCATCCCGGTGGTTCAGGGCATGTACTGTGTGGCATCAGTGTTCACTCAGGGCTGTCTGGCTTCTGCAAAGGCGTGAGGTTGCCCAGGACCACGGAGGGGCTTTGGTGAAAAACCTGACCTGGGTTTAAATTCATGCTCCCACATCACAGGCTGTCTCGTCTCTGGAAAATCCCTAAACCTCTCTGAGCCTCCGTTTCCTTATTTGACAAATGAGAGTGATGATAACTGCCTGGTATAGTTGTTGACTAAATGGTATAAGACATTTTAGTCCCTGGAAAATATAAAATACTCTTAACAACAGAATGATTTGAGTTTTTTTTTACTGCACTTGGGCAAATACCATAGTCAGGAAACAGTGGGCCATTCACACCAGGCGAACTGAGACTAGATCTGGCCTGGTGCTCGCCCTATCCACGGTGGTGGGTCTGTGCCTGGCATTTTGAGGGTATCAGTAAGCAGTGGTTGAACAACTCTGGGGCATTGATTGACTAAATGAATGAGTGCAGTTGAACTAGGTGTTGGCAGCATCTCCTTAGTTTCTTTTCAGGCTGTGTTGGAATGAAAGCCACCACCATTTGGTGTGCCTGTCCAGGTCTGGCCTCGGCTGGGCACATATGTGCAGAGCAGGGAAGCTAGAAGTACTTACTGTCCAGGGAGTCAGCCTGGCCGTGCCTCCCCTATGATCAGACACTTACCCCCATCACCATTAGGCAGTGCCACAATCTCTTCCCTTTTCCGAAGACATCTCTCCTCCAACCCATAGAGGATATCATTTTATCAGAGGCTATTCTGGAAAAATTTCAATTTGAGTGACTATTTTAGCCTCTTCCATGTAGAATCTTCAGACATCTGAACACATCTGCCTTCTTAGATGTGAGTTCATCCTTCTGTGACCCCTTCTGCCAGTGGGCTCCTAAGTCTTGGGGTGATGGTCTGCCTGAGGCCTCAGTTCCTTCGGAGGACCTTTCTTCTCCCTTCATCTTACTGTTCCCTGGTCTAAACCATCATCTCCCCTGCCAAGGAATAGTGCAGCTGCCACTCCACTCTTCTCCCAGTCTCCAGACCCCTCTCGGATTCATTCTCCACACTGCTACTACCATGGGCTTTCTAAAGCCAAATCTTATCTTGCTGTTTCTTGCCAATAGGAACTAAAATGTCAAAGCACCCCATCAGGCATAGGGAGGTAATATAGCATTGAGTGTTAGAGCAAGTGTTTTAGACAGATTGAAATTCATTCATTTATTTGACGTGGATTGACTTTCTCTCATGTGTGACTGTTGTAAGTACCAGGTATTCAGCATGAACAGAACCAAATTGCTGTCCTCAGCAAGGAGGTTATGTTTTTGTCAGAGAGGAAGGTAATGAAAAAATACATAAATTTATGTTATATTATCAGACTATAATAAGTGCCGTGAGGAAAAATGAGGTAGAGCAATGGGCTGGAGAATGCCAGGTGGGTCTATTCTAAATAAGGTGACCAGGGAGCTATGTGGATGTCTGGGGGACATAGATTTCCAGGCAGAGGGACAGATATAGGTTGACATTCTACCTTTATGGCTTTCCATTTGTGACCTTAGGCAAGTCATTTCCTCTCTGTTGCCCTCAGTTTCTCCTCTGTAAGACAAGGATGCTGTGATAGTTCTGACTGCTTAGCTTTACTCATGGAACCCCAGCTTATTTCTGACCCAGCCTCATCCCTGACCACTCCCTGCCTGATCCAGCCACACTGAACCACTATAGCCTCTTTCCACCTGCTCTCCTCTCCCCGTGGATGGCCCTCTGCTTCCCTCCTTCATCTCTCCTCCCCACTCCCTTCACCTGGGTCACTCGGACTCAACTTCAGATACTAGCTTAGTTATCACTTCTTCCTGGAAGCCCTTGGTGCTGCAGCCCAAGTCCTCTCTGTTTCCTGCCTTCCTAGCACTGCCCACAGGACTGATAGCCCCTTTGCATCTCATGAGACTGAGATTTGTGAGACCGTCCCAGCCAGTGTTTGACACGTAGTAGGTGCTTCCCGAGTGTTTGTTGCCTACTGTGTGTCACATGCCGGCTCTGATGGTCTGGCAAAGCTCACAGTTGCATGGTTTTGATAGAGATCAGGATCAAATAATGATTAGAAACGTCTTTTTCAAAACAAATTTATTAATAAATTAATAGATAAATGGAAGTGCTTATTAAGTAGTAACTGAAATAGATGGCCAAGGATAAATGGTGAAAAATTTACCAAATAAAAGCACCCCTTACATGTGTGAAGTACTTTACACATGTCTTTTTGCCTTACGGTCTCACTTGATCTTCACAACAGACTTCTGAGATGGTTAGTGGGCAGACCTCAAAGGGCAAAGAAACATCTGTCAGACAAGATCAATGAGGGTGAAAAGAGTGGGATCAGTGCTCATTTCGCCAGTTCCTACATCTGAACCACTAAAGACTCTGGGTATGAGTGTGAATGTTTGTGCTTGTGTGTGTGTGTGTGTGAGGGGGGGGGAGGGCATTTCAGAGGATGCCTTCTGGTCCCCGCTGCACACGGAAGTCCGTGCCCGAGCAGCAGGCAGTAGAAAAGCCCAAGGCTCTGAGAATGTGTCTCCCACAAAGCTGCACTGGCATTGAGTGTGGGTGGTTAATGAGTTGATTCTCTAAGGAAAGGGAGAGAGGAGATGAGGAGGTGGTGACACACTCTGGAGAGAATACGTCCTTGAGGGCTTTTGCAGGGAGGTGTCAGCAGACTGGGACAAGGAAAGCAAATGGGACAGGGGCAGACATGTTGGCCTGGGGATCCAGAGACCCAGATTCTGGCTCCAACTCTCTTACCTTTTAGCAATGCAGCTTGAGCCAATGCCTTCTTTAATCTGGGCTAAAAGAAAAAAGAAAAAAGAAAAGATTAGGTCAGTGTTTTTTCAATCACATTATTTGGGACGTTAGGGAATTGTGGCCATGCTTCTGGGCCAAGGCAGTGGGTGGGGTGGTGAGGAAGGGACCATACACCCTCACTCTTACAGAAACTTCCCTTTTCTAGGTTTTGTATATGGGATTTTAAGTACAAAATTTCATTTGAACAAAGGGCTCTGCTACAAAATGAAGTTTGGAGCCCTCTGGCCAAAATGATCTGAAACAGCCTTCCAGTTCAGACAATGTGTGAAAGGAGCGGCAGGGTGAGAAAGGAAGTCTTCAGTTTCAAACACTCAGCTGGGGAAGGAAAGAGGACAGGCCACAGGGGGTGTGGGGTTAAAGGGGAGAGGCAGAAAGAAGCCGCCATCATTGTCTGTGACTGAGATTTAAGACCGGGGAGAACACGCTTCCCATGCGCGCTCGCTCTCTTGATTCTCTTTTTTCCAGGTTTTTATTGCCTTTTTTTCCCTCCTTTTCCTCTCTAAGTAACTACTTGAAGAACTTGATAAGACTTCAGCAGTTGTGAATTATTAAGCTGTAACTTTATAAAGCTACGTACTTTTCTTCTTTTACAAATGTGACTTAGAGATGCTGGCCATGAGAATGGATGTTGTAAATACTCACTGGGAAGTTTATTGGAAAGTGAGACTCTTCGCATGCTAGAGGTAGCTGGGGGTCACAGAGAACTTCTGGTCTAATCCAGTCATTATACAGATGGGGGAATTGAGGCCTGTGGACGGAAGAGCCTTGTCCAATGTCATACCATCAGCAGCCTGATAGTCCAACCAACTGAGGTGTGGTCCCGGAATGGGGGGGACACAATACCAACTGATTCAAAGAGGCTAACCTGGGGGTTGCTGACCTTGAATTTCAGTGCAGATTGTTGACATTATGTCTTACAGTCTTTTACTTCTTCCCTGTGCCTGTTTGGGGTCTTTAATATATGCTGCCTTTCTGCTTTTTGGCCACATACGTGGCTGTGAAAACTGTGTAGAAACCACGCGCACTCTGCTCCTGTCTCTGGAAAGGTGCAATCGACACAGACCTTGTTTTGTTGATGTTCAAGATC
Organism: Phyllostomus hastatus; assembly: GCF_019186645.2. NCBI lineage: Eukaryota > Metazoa > Chordata > Mammalia > Chiroptera > Phyllostomidae > Phyllostomus > Phyllostomus hastatus. Next base: position 63,517,610 of record NW_025333857.1, on the reverse strand, counting down.
ACTGGACAAGGGCAGAGGGGCCAGCCTAGTTACTGAACACACATCTGTTCAGCCCTTCCCTGCTTGAAAATTTCCCTGAGCCGTGAGGAAGGAGCTGCCCTTTGGGGTCAGAGCACTTATTTCTTCATCCTACGTGCATGAGATACCCAGATTAATCCAGGACTGTGTCACAGACGAATTATCCCAGACCTTTGTACATTGCTTTTCTTGCCTTTTTGATGTGTCTATCTTCTCATCCAAACAGGTTAACAAAAAAGAAAGTAAGTATTCAGGTAGCTCAAGGGAGAAGAAGCTAGCTCACCCCTTCACCTGCACTTGAAACTCCCCAAGGAAAGAGAACAAGAAGACACGACATAGTTGAAAAATTATTTTGTTATAGATATCCTTTCATCCTTTGGCCAGTATACTTTTATAATGGGACAGAGTGGAAGGGTTTCCCCCCCACCCCAAAATGTACATTAAACAAGAGGCTGAGGGAGGGCCAGAGCCTGGGACCCTGCAACGCAGGATGCGTGTCCCTGAGCCATAGACTTCCTCTGCTTGGCCCTCATTCGCTGTTGCCCTCGGACCGGACCAGTCTCCCTCCCCAGCCCTTCACCGCAGTTTCCTGCAAACTGTAGAGCCTACTTGCCTTGTATCTAAGATCCTTCCCACCTGAAAAAAAGGAGTGTGTGTGTGCGCATGCATTTCATAATGCAACAGTGTTCTGATGTTAAAGTACTCCCCCTTTTGTCCAGCCATCCATTCACCTATCCATCCACCCATCCATCCATCCATCCATCCATCCATCCCTCCATCCCTCCATCCATATTTTATTGAGTATCTACTAAATATTAGGTACCCTTCCATGTATAATGAAGTTCAAGACAGAGTCTTCGCTCTCATGAAGCTTAAACTTCAGCAAGCATTTTAGATCCAAACAGAATTAGGTTGGCCTTAACAACCTCAATAGGCAAGAAACTAAAAATTATTTCTTGGGAATCTAGTTAAAAAGTACTCTTGCCAAAAGTATCGTGTTTGTTCCCTGGGAACACTTTCACATATATTCTTAAATGGCTCTAATAATGACCCCCTGTAAAGTCAGCAGAATTGAAGAGAGATTTTGTTTTGTTTGCTTTACTGATGAAGGAACCAAGTTCTAAAAGGATGAAGTCATTTTCTGTAGGTTCCTGCAGGCAATTAAGGCTTTGCAAAGAGACATAAACATAAATTGTTAGGCTTTCTTTTTTTTTTTTTTTGTCCAGGACCATGATGGGACAAGAGGAAGGAAGCTTTTAGTGGGCTACTGAGCTTTGGGACCAAGACTGCACAATAGAGCTCTTCTTGCATTTGTCGTCTTTGGAAGGAGGCTCTCTGAGCCATAGGACCAGCCTCTGATCACAGTGCAAAGACCCGGCTATCACGGGCAGTGCAGATTTGGGCTAGCCCAAAGATACCAGCTCTGGGCAGGGCCCCAATTCTTCCCCTCTCTTGGCCTCTGGTCCTGAATTTGCATGAGCGTGCTGATGCTTCTCTACTCCCTTCCCAGTGGTGTTCAGTGCCCAGTGAGACACAGCCGGCTCCTTGACCATGACCCATGCAAGGCATCATGTCCTTTCATTCTTGCTACACAGTGAGGGCTCAATATTGTTTGCTGGATGTGGGTCAGGAATTAGGCAGGGGATGGGTGAAGGGGAAGGGCACAGAAGTGCTGCTCCATCCTAAGAACTGTATCCGGCGTTGTTTACATATTCTTTTCTCTGACCCTCCCATCACCCTGTGAAGTGGGTGCTGCTCTCCCTTATTACAGATGAAAGGACTGCCGATCAGAGAGGTTAAGTAACTTCCCTGCCTCACTCAGTGGGGGTGGATCGGACCTGGAATCAGAATCCACATCTGTACTTTCCCTTTGCTCCCCGTGTCTTCATCAGTGACAGAGGGTCTGTGGTGGCAGGTGTGTGTCCCATAGCCAGGGAGAATCCTGGCAGATGAACCGTGTGCGCAGTGGATGGCCTTCTTTGGAGTCCTCAGGATAAGGGAGGCAAGCCATTTACCCTCGCTTTTTCTGTCTTTATCTTTACAAGTGCTTCTCATTGGACATTCTCTCCTCGCATTTTCAATGAACCTAACTTTCTGATTCTCTCTTATGTGTCTTTCCCATTCTTTTCCTATTTTTCTCTCCAAAATTCTGAATGGCGTCCCTTGTTGTTGCCTAGCATCTTTGCCCACTTCTAGAATGTTCTTTGGACTGGTAAATTTGACCTGGTGATTTTCGTGTTTCAAATCTCTTACAAGGTAGTACCTTTGCTTACTCTAGAAGTTCCTTCAGGATCAGGGTTAAAACAATTGCCCCGGGATTAGTGTCCACTGCCCCTTTATTCCAGCAGCTCTCAGCTCTACAGAACCACCTGCCACGTGGTAATCGTTGCTGCACCTACTTGCTCACCTCGGCCCACGCCCCAAACACCAGACTGGAGGGCATGCTTAATTCACCTCCATCTCCTAGCTCCAGTACAGCACCTTGCACATACTGGATGCTCAGTGATTATTTAGTAAATTTAGTGAAGAAATGCATCAGATGCCCCATTCTCCTTTATGTCTGTCCTTTCCCCCAGGATTTAGAGATTGGGAGTTTGAGTTCCAATGTGTACTGCCTGTTTGGGAGAGATGCCAGCAGGAACCTATTGAAGTGACACTCTCATAGCATGTTTTATAAGTCACAAGCCATTTTACACACATTAACACTGTTTGATTTCACAGCAGTCTATGAGCTCAGAGGTGGAGATTTTTGTTCCATTGCACAGAGGAGGACACTGAGGCTCAAAAGGGACTGCGTGACTTTTCCGGGGCCATGAAACCTGTGGGCCCTGATGCCAGGATATAAAGCGTGCGTGATTTCTGCTGCTCTGGACCTTGGTTTCTCCCTGAACAAAGACTCTGTATCTTAATTACAACGAGTGAGAGAAGGAAAAGCCAGGGTAATTATTGGTGACACATTAAGCAAGTGTGAAGCTCTTAGAAGAATTGAAATGCTTTCTTTCTGTACCTTCAAGGACTTTTTCATTACGCCTAACTCCTTCCATTTGTATATCAGTTTAGACATTTGCAATGTGATTTTCTTTTCAACCCCAGCTCCACTTGCACCTCACATGATTCAATGGGATGGGCAAGCCCATTTTTATTTTGCCTCCTCTGTGCCGTGTGGCAGGCCAGGCACCAAGGATGTAGTTGTGAGCAGTCAGACGTGGCCTCTGCCATCCTGGAGCTTAGAGTTGAATGGACTGGGCTAGTAATCCACAGTTACAGTAGGGTGTAATGAGTATTGTTACAGTAGTTCTATTAAAATGCCCGCAGCATAGGATTCTGTGTAGTTCAGAGAGCCCTAGACAAGGGGTGGCTGGTGAAAGTTTTCCGAAAGAAGACAGAGACCTAAAGAACAAGAAGAGGTTAATGGGTGAGGAAGAATATACTGGGCAGAGGGGCAATGTGCTAATACCAGGAGGCAGAAGTAAGACAGGCTCAAGGTTAATGACGCACTGTTCATGAGAGCTGAGATGAGGAAACAACCTGAATGTCCACTGGTACATGAATGGACACACACAGAAGAAATCACACTACAAATGACATCATGGATGAACCTTGAGGGCAATATGCTAAGTGAACACAGAAGACACAGAAGGGCTAATACTGCATGATTCCACTTATATGCAGTATCTAAAATAGTCACACTCATAGAAGCATCAAGTAGGATGGTGGTTGTCAGAGGTGGGGGGAAGGGAAATGGGGAATTACTATTCAACTGGCATAAATTTTTAGTTATGCAAGATGAAGAAGTTCTAGAGATCCACTGTACTACATAGTGCCGGTAGTTAACACTGTATTGTACACTTAAAATCTGTAAGGAGGCTACGTAGATCTTGTGTTAAGTGTTCTTACCTAAACTGAGAAACAAAAGGTTGCGAATTATTCAAGAGAGTCAAATGAAAGCCAGGGAAGGGGATGGACTGGCTTGAGTCACCCAGGGGATTCAGGGTGGATCTGAAACCAAGCAGAGACTGCCCATCTCCCAGCCTGTGTACGGCCCCCTTGGCCGCACTGAAGATACCCACCTTTCAGCAGGCAGACGCGCATGTTAGAGGAAGAGCCTGGTCCAAAAGAGCAGTCATGGCGAGACCCAGCAGGCTCCAGCTGTCCACACCCCAGAGCCCCTGAGCTGCATCCCACTGCCACTCTGTACACTGGGCCGCCTGCCATTTGAAGATTAACGCATCTGCAGTAGTGTGTTAAAAAAGATGTGCAGTGGCATTCAGATAGCAGGTTTATTAGCCTGTTGTATATCCATCCGCCCAAAGTTCTGACTAATCAACCTTCAGATTAGGGAAGGATTAATTGATTGCAGTATTAGCACTGGGCGCATTTAACTGAAATGGATACCTTCGCCTTTACGAACAGAAAGCTTATCCATTGCTGTTACATAGAGAGCATGCTCTGGCCCATGGATTTTGCTGTCAGGGCTGTTCTGGTGGAGGCCAGGGAGGATGAACGGAGGCCTTTTCTCACCTTTGTTGGGGCTGTGGCCACCGTCTTCTATACTGGCTGCCAGTTTACTGCACAGTCATCTTCCTACAGGACTGTGAGCTACTTGAGGGCAGCAATCTATCAATTAGCATCAGGTCTGACTCCATAGAATGAGAAAGCCAAAATAATTGTGACTTAAACAAGATTAAGTTTATTTTTCTCTCCTGAAAAACAAGTCTGATGATAGGATAGGTAGGGCTGGTGTAGCAGCTCTGTGATATCTTCAAGGACTCCTTCCTTCCTTCCTTCCTTCCTTCCTTCCTTCCTTCTTCCCTTCCTCCCGTCCTCCCTTCTTTCCTTTCTTCTGCCTTTTTTTCCCCTACCATCCTAAAGTGTAGCACCTATCCTTATGGTCCAGGATGACTGCAGAAAAGTCAGCCATCATATTTGAACCCCAACTGGCAGGAAGGGAGAAAAAAGAAAGGGAAAAGGAAACATACCTCCCAGCTAAAGCAGCTCCCATTAAGGATTCTTTTGGGAAATCACAATACTTCTATTTCAATGGCCAATATCTAAGTCACCTGACTGAGATGCATTAGCTGAAAGTGTACCCATTTAAATAAAATCAGGGTTTGTTACTAAGGAAGAAAAGAATGCATATTGGGCAGGCACCTTGAAGTCTTTGACGGACTGCCTGGGTCTGATTCAGCTTCAATGCCCCTCACAAGGCCTTCCTTGCATATCACGGGCAGGGTTCAAAAATATGGGTCAAGAATTTAGGTCAGATAAACCTTGGTATAAATACTAGCTCTGCTATATACTAGCTATATAGCTTGGGAAAGCTTTGTTTAATTTTTTGAGCCCATTTTCTTTATTATGGTAATTGTCACACCGACTTTTATAAGGTGGTTATGAGGAGTGAATGAGTGAATTCTATTAAAGTGCTTCTTAGCAGGGTTTCTGGCACATAGTGAGACCTAAATAATTTCCATTGATAAGTCCTAGGATTGTTAATGATTGTCATTACCGTTGATGGGACATGGAGGTGAGTACTCTGTCCTGTTTTAAAGAATTCTGGGTTTGGAGTGAGAAGACCTATGTTTGAGACCCAAGTAATGGCTCTTTAGCCTCTGGCGAGTCACATAACTTGTTTGAGACTCGATCTCATTTCTGGAAAATAAGGATAATTAGATGTACACTTAGTTATGAGAATCAAAGAATGACTTTTCAGCACCCAAAAGGGCTCTGAGGTGGTGTTTTGTATCGAAAAATCACAAGCTGGTGTGGACAATTTATTTTCACATCCCAGCTCTGCCACTTTTTAGAAGTCTGAGTTTGACCATATCACCTTGCTGACCCCTGGTTTCTTTTTATTTTTTTAAAGATTTTATTTATTTATATTTAGAGAGACAGGAAAGGAGGGAGGAAAAAAGGGAGAGAAACGTCAGTGTGTGAGAGAGACACCCACTGCTTGCCACTTGCACACCCCCAAATGGGGACTTGGCCTGTAATCTAGGCATGTGCCCTGGCCAGGAGTTGAACTGATGACCCTGTGGTTCACAGACTGGCGCTCAATCCATTGAGCCACATCAGCCAGGCCTGAGCCCTCGTTTCTTTAATAATAAAAAAAGAGTAGCAATAGTTTCCTTGCAGATTTCTTGCACAGATTGAAAGATTATCTATGCAAATACTAAGTGCCTAAAAAATAGAAGACTAAATAAATGACAGTGATGGTTATGGTGACAATGATGGTGATGATGATGACGCTGCTGCTGCTGAGGGTGAATCTCTCAATATTTGCGGATAAATGAAAGAATGAATGAATCAGTGAACAAACTGGGAGCCTGGAGTTAGTGTACCCCCCGTCCTGCAGAGCCACACAGAAGGGAACACAGAAGAGCTAAGCTCCCTGTGGGATTCCCCACCGGCTTTTGCTCTGGGCAGCCTCAGCCTTGTGCGACAGGTTGCACTCACCCACACCGGCAGGCTCCACACGTATGTGTTGAGGGGACTCCCTTAGGGAAGGCTTATCTCCTCCCTGGAGCGCAGGTTCCCCAGCCAGACATGGCTTGCAGTCATCCTTAGGCCCGTTTGTCTCCGGTTGAAAATCAACTCCTGGCAGTGGCTGGGGCTTTGTCTGTGCCTCTAGGCCATCGGTTATGCATGTTGCTGGGCAGGGTACCATAAAGTGTTTATTACACAGAGTGTAAGATTATAACATTACTTACACGTTTCTCCTCTAACAAGAGGTGATAAAACATTTATGGTACCTCCTGCCCTCATATCTCTGTTCCATTCCCATGTTGTTCTTCCTTTTCCAGACTCCTCCGGACATTCCTGTATTAGGGACATCAAGTACTAAAGACTCAGAGCTCATTTGGTACAGAGAGAAACTCAATTATATCCAGTAGCAGAGTGTAAAAGGAATGGAGGTTGGAGATATATTTATAGGTTGCACCCTCTGGGTGGAAACTTGCCAATTTTCAGTTCAGCAATCTATAGGAATGCTCAGGAGGGCGTCGGCCGGCTCAGTCTGGGGAACCATTCCAAGTGGGAAACACTCTCTAAGAGGATTTATAGTAATGCAAATGTCAGAGCCAACTCCAAATTAAAAGAAACTAATTGGACCCTATAGAACAGAGTTTGTAAACTGGGACTCCAAGACCACATTTAGCTGTAGATGAATCTCATTGTGTCTACAGCTGGGCCACCCAGTTTTTTAAAAATTTCAAAAAATCAAAATTCAAATAAAAATATAAATTGTATATGCGTGTGTGAAACTCGCATGCTGTATCTATTGTGGGTCCACATTCCTGATAGCAAGAATTAGCTGGGTTTATTTATTATTATTATTATTATTATTATTATTACTATATTTTCCCCATTACCATTTATCTCACCATACTTTTTAAAAATATATATATATACACACATATCTATCTATCTATATATTTTAAAGATTTTACTTATTTTTTAGAGAAGGGAAAGGAGAGAGAAAGACAGGGAGAGAAAAATTAATGTGTGGTTACCTTTCTCATGCCCCCCACTGGGGACCTGGCCCACAACAAAGGTATGGGTCCTGACTGGGAATGGAACTGGCAACCCTTTGGTTCGTAGGCCAGTGCTCAATCCACTGAGCCACACCAGCCAGAGCCCTTTTGTTCAATATATTTTTAAAGATTTTATTTATTTATTTTTTTAGAGAGAGGGGAAGGGAGAGAGAGAGGGAGAGAACATGAGTCGGTTGCCTCCCACACATGTCCCCAAATGGGGACCTGGCCTGCAACCCAGGCATGTACCCTGACTGGGAATTGAACTAGTGACCTTTCGGTTCACAGTTTAGTGCTCAATCCACTGAGCCACATCAGCAAGGGCCCATCATACCCTCTTCCACCTCCACCCACCTCCCACAATCACACACTGTTGCTCATGTCCTTGAGTTCTTTATCTTGTTTGCTGCATCCCTCCTCCCCCTACTGACCCTGCCCAGAGCTGTCAGCCTGCTCTCTCTGAGTCTGTCTCTATTTTGCTTGTTAGTTCAGTTTGTTCATTAAATTCCACATATGAGTCAAATCACATGGTACTTGCCTTTCTCTGGCTCGCCTATTCCTCTTAATATTTAGCTGGATTCCTGTAGTAGGCACGCCTTTAGAAAGATCATATGTGTACTCATTTGCCATAGTCCCTACCATGCCCTATTGTGCCTTTCCCTATATCCTGCTCACTTCCCTATTGATGTCCTCTGAAAATATTTGTGTTTGGGCCCCTTCCTCACAAGATACTCACTGCTTGAAGTGATACACATGTGAGCATAACCTCTGACTTGAGTAAAACCCGATGGATCCTTTAGAAGATATTCCTGGCTTGTGGAAGTGCAGTTGTCAAAATCCCTTCTAGTGGAAAGCACACCCAAACTAATCCATCAGCCAGAACTCATGAGTCATGCAGACTCTGAGGAGCTACGGTGTCAACTCGGAAAGGCATCAGAGAAATACATTCACCTCGGTGTTGTTTTGTCTGCTGGGCTGAATGAGTTCCTGTCATGGCTGATGGTCCTGCTGGCTTTGAATGGCTTCAGGCTCAGAAAGAGCAGCTGGCATGGAGAGAATTGTCTTTTCCTCCCTCTCATCTTCTGTGGCTCTGTCATGCTGCCCAAAGCAGAAGCCCAGAAAGCCTCGGATGGAGAGAACTGTAACCAGGACTGAGGCAGTCAGGGAGCAAATCTGAGCCTTATGCTAAAGCTCTGTGATGTGCAGAAAGTGGGCAGAGAGAACGCCATGGTGTGCTGTGCTGAGCAGTATCTGCCTGGGAGGTAGGAAGCCTGGGGTGGATCCTGTCAAGCCCCTGATGTGTCCAGTGAGTTTGGGCAAAACCCTTTCCCCCCCCCCGCCCCCCCGAGCTGTACACTGCCCCCATTTGCAAAATGGGGGTTGGACCAGTTGAGCTCTAGAAACCCTTCCAGAGATCCTTATCCTAGAGAAAGAACTGGCACACACAGATGGAGAGAGATGCAAGTCTCTAAAAGGTTTATCTAAGGGCTGCAGTGGTGGCTCCGAATTTACAGCAAACACACTAAATTATTCCCCCCTGCCTGGTCTCTTGGCCCTCTGCTGCCCGTGGTGCGTCCCCAGCCCCATCTCTTTCTCCTCCCCCCATCCTCACTCTGCTCTAGCGCAGCACCTCCTGTTCTGGGGGCATGCCATGCACAAGCCACGGAGCATGTTGCTCCAGCCTCTAATGACCTTTTCTTTATCCAGGCGGAATCCTGCTTTTCAAGGCTCAGTTCCTCTTCCTGGAAACCTTTCCTGTCCCCTTCCGCCAGGGCCCTTGCCCTTATTCGCTTTGTGGTTTGGTGGGAGAGGAAGCACCATTTCTGTGGGCCTCGGTTTTGCCTTCCAAGGAATTGCAAAGGTTCTACCTAGCTTTCAGACAGCTGCCTCTGCGTCCCTCCCAGGGGCTGATGAATGGGCGTGAGATGGGGGCTGCGGTGCCTCTGGAAACCCGAGACAACACTATGCAAATGTAAGCTCTTTATTATTATTCCTAACACCAACCGCTTCTTTTCTCCAGAGGCCACCCAGAGCCACTGGCTGCCCCCACAGCAGTGGCCCAGATGTTGCCAACGTCTGTCTGCTTCGCAGGGCCTTTTACAGAGAGAGAGAGAGGAAACAAAGGAACAAGGAAATACTGTATTCTAGAAATGTGTGAACAGGTTTCATACCGCCTCCCGCTGTCCCTCCCCCCGCAGGTAATGCCTGAGGAGGAGGGGCCCCTCCGCATTCATCTTCGGTGCTGCAGGTCCCTGCCCAGTGCCTGGCTTGAAGGAGTTCAGGAAACCCTGGAGGCATTGGTCGTAGGGACTCACTTTGCCCGGGGGGTGATGCTGTCAGCCAGGGATGGCAGGGCCTCTCCATCACCCACGTGGGGACTTGTGAGGGGCTTGAGGTTCAGGAATCTGAAGTCTGAGACTGCTTTGCTATGCCACCTTGGGCAAGGCTGATACATGCTCCGGGTCTTGGTTTTTACAGCGATAAAGTAATGAATCCTTGGTTCTACAAAGACGATTTCCCTGCCTGACTGATCCTGGATTATTACAGAACATGTTGCAGCTGGAAAGGCTGGAGAAAGTTTAACATCTGCATGTGAAGAGAACATCATTGTTTGTTTGTTTGTTTCTACTTGAGAGAGTGGCAGCTTGGCAACTTGGAAAAGAATAGGCAGTGTTTTGGTGGTGCTGCTGGGCACCGGGAACTTCACGCACCGGAGCTCCTTGACTCTGCAGCAGTCCTCTGAGGTGGACACCGGCACCTCTGTGGATTAATCCCTAATGGTCAAACTGAGAATCAGAGACGAGGATTCACAGTTAACTCTCTTCAGTCACACAGCTTGTCAGAGACTCATTCAAAATTCTGTCCAGGGGGCTGCGCAGCCGGGAGGAATGAGCTTGCCTGCACTGAAGGGAGTCGTGGAAGAGATTCAGCCACAGGCAGGGCCGGAGCCAGAGCTCTGGGCTGTCTCATAAGGATGGTCAGCACTGGGAGGATCCTTGAGCACCCATCTGATACATTCCCGTCTTATTGTTGGGGAAACTGAGGCTCTGAGAAGGGCAAGGACTTGACCACTGTCACTCATAGGACCCCTGGAGTCAGGCAGACCTAGGTGTGGCTTCTGTCTCCGTCACCTGCATCCCTGACATCTCAGTGTCCCTCAGTGAGTGCTGCAGAAGTAGAAGGTGCCAGCTGGTAGAAGGTACCAGCCCTGGGCCACGGCCATAGACCCCATGGCTGGAGCAAAGGGCCCAAGGGCATGCCTGGGAACCTGTGGGGCCACAGAGCAGAGCCTCTGTGGGTGTGAGTCTGCCCTTCCCTCCTGGACCGTACCGGGGTGGGAGTGTCTTTATGAAAACACCCCTCCCTGCTTTCTATAAAGCAGAGTTGTGTTTGCAGTTCTGTGTGATGGTGGGATTTTACTCTGCCACCTTCCCACAGCCGTGGCCAGTGGCATTCCCATCCAAGGCTCCTTGGGAAACACAACTGTGCCCATCAAATGTTGGAGGGAGGCGGCCCCTGCGCAGCCCCTGGCACCAGTACCCCCCGCCTGACTCCCTGTGTTCCGCGTGGGTGCATGTGCCCACACAGAGGGGAAGCGATGTGGGACCCAGCATGGCACAGAGGCAGGACTCTGTCTTCAGAATCATTTGGCCTTGTTGACCAGCCCTTCTCTTAACCACCTTGAGCAAATTACCTGATCTCTCCAAGGCTCCATGTCTTTATCTGTGAAAAGGGGGCAGTAATAAGACTTGCCGTATTTTGCCATGTGTAAGTGTTCCCGTGTGTAATGAGCATCCATGTTGTTGGCCCAAACATTTAGGCAAAAAATCTTTCACTTTAATTTTTTGATTTGTTTATTTATTTATATTTAGAAACAACACTGATAATCATATTCCAGGGTATTATTTTGCATGTGGACATTATTATTGCTTTCTAGACTTATTCTTTAAAAAAAAGATTTTATTTATTTATTTTAGAGAGACGGAAGGGAGGGAGAAAGAGAAGGAGAGAAATATCAAGGTGTTCAATCCACTGAGCCACACCAGCCAGGGTGAGAGTTACACTTTTAATGCATAAGTATAAATAAAAGAATCAAAAACATTCCTATAGATACAGAATTAGTGCCACCCATGGATGATGCACATCCTTATTTTTCCTTCAAAAATTTGGGCAAAACAGTGCACATTATACATGGCAAAATATGGCACTTGACAAACTTGCGAGGATTAATGGATACAATGTAAGTACAGTTGTCAAGGCAGGGGCTGGGGCTGGGCTGGGTAGAAGGAACCAGACAAATGGTGTGTCCCCCCCCCCCAGTGGTTCCAGGCACTGCTGTGCATCCTATAACCTGAGGTCAGCAGTTGGGCCCGAACCAAAGTCCGACACAGAAAAAGATGGTATTGACCATCTCTCTTTTGCTAGCATTTCTGGGCTAACTTTTCTTACTGTTCCTTTGCCTAATAATAGCTAACGTTTATATAGCACTTACTAGGTGCCAGACCCTGTACCTAGGGCTTGACGTGTATTAACTCGCTTTATTCTCACAACCTTCCGACGAGATCCACTGTGTTCATTTTACTGGAGAGGACACTGAGGCAGAGAGAGGCTGCCTCTGGCAACGGGTCAGTGGCAAAGCAGGGCATCAGATGCACGAGCCAGGGCTCATTTCCTTCATTGAATCTCAGAGTGTCTGTGCTGCATCCAGCCTCACCCTTTGCTACAGGTCAGGCGTTGTCTCAGGCACAAAAGATACAAAGCAGGGCACGGACAACACCCTGCCCTCACGGAGAAGACGTCAGCCCACGGTGAGAACCACATGTCGGAGTCAGCCCCTGGGGTCCAAGTTCTGCCCCAAGTGCCTTCTTCGGTCATGACGTTTTCTGGACAAGTCTCCAACTAACTCACAGCCTAGTTTCTTGCGCTGCCTGCTGGCTGACAACTTCTCTAGCTCACTCCCTCTAGCCTGCACTGAGGCCTGGATGTCTATGAGCTGACTCATTGTCTCAAAGTTTTCATGTATTATCAGGAAACAGTCCTCACGCTTTGGTAATGATGGAAGGCAGGATGGGGTGTGTTGCTGAGCTCTGGCGCACAGAAGTCACAGGTTCTCAGACCTGAGTGGCCATGACATTCAGCCACTCGGGGCCTGGGCTTCCTGGTGTGTGTAGTGGGTCTCAGCTCTACCCCCAGCCCCATCACACCTGCGTCACCAGGGCTGGATAAGACAGACGCAAGGCCTGGAGTCAGAAGCACCTGCCTTTAGCGCCCTGGAAATATTGAGTGTTCTGAAACTCACTTATGCCCCTGTAAAACTGGTACAGAAATACACTTTTTCCTTATTTCAGAGGTCTGCAGACTTCAGGTTAGGACTAGAGTGAGAAAATGAAGGTCTCACCTTGGACACAGAATTGAAAGGATTGCATTAACATATTATTTACTTTGATTCCTGAAGTGGTCCCCTCCTCTCCTTTGGCATCCGTTTCAATTTTGCATGTAAGATGCGTCCTCGCTGTCCTCACCAGTCCGAACCTTGTGAATTAAGCCAGCTGCTCAGGTGAGCAGCTACAGCAGGGAAAGCCCTTTAATCCTGAATGCAATGCAGATAGTGCAGTTTTGTCCTATCGGTCGTTTGTTTTATATTGTTTGCTGCTAGTTACAGTCATCCACTTGTAGATGGGAGGCGAGTTTTCTGGAGGGTGGAAGAAACCCTCTCAGATTTTCTGCTCGGTTTTACAGATCTGGGTTCTAGTAACAGGTCTACCACAGATGAGTTCTGTGCCATGGAGCAAATGGCTTAACCCCTCTGAGTTTTCTTATCTGCAGAATGGGTGTACTAACACCAGCCTCACAGACTTCTTGTGAAGACTTAGTTAGATAATGCGTTTAACTTGTCAAGGCTGGTGTCGTCCTGACATTCCCCTTTGCAAAATGAACGAGTGTTTTCTTTTCCCTAGTTACGTGTCATTGAGCCCTAGAAATTTCAGACTCCCAACCTCCACTTCAACTGGAACAGTTTTTGTCTTTTTAAAGGAATGGGTGCCCAACTAATATTTCTATAAAGGAAAATGTTTACACACAGCAATAATCGTAATTACTTTGGCCAACCTTAAAATATCTGAGTTCTTTTTCTTTAATTTCTGACAGTTGGAAAGTCAGACTTTATTTCAGGAAGATAAGTGTGTCTGTGTCCACTGTGTTCCCCTGCCGAGCACGGTGTGAGCAGGGAGGGAATACATGGCCCGCTCAGGAGAGATCAGCTGGTACCGGAGCGGCAGGCCGGAGACAGGAGCCGGGGTCACGGTGCATGTGCTGGGGAGTGACACGTGTGTCCTGTCCCTGCTGAGTTATTTGTCTTTTTTCTACCCTCTCTTTTCTTTCCTGACTGAATTTTCTTGGTCCACATATCATGGTTTATTCAGAGACTCTTGGATCTAAATAATAGACCTTGATATCCTTTCCCAGTATAGTGGGCTGAATATTATCCCCCGCCTCAAATTCATGTCCACTTAGACTCTCAAAGGTAACCTGATTTAAAAATAGGGTCTTTGAGCCTGGCTGGCGTAGCTCAGTGGATTGAGTGCGGGCTGCGAACCAAAGCATCGCAGGTTTGATTCCCAGTCAAGGCACATGCCTGGGTTGCAGGCCACTGCCCCCAGCAACCGCACATTGATGTTTCTCTCTCTCTCTCTCTCTCTCTCTCTCTCTCTCTCTCTCTCTCTCTCTCTCTCTCTCTCCCCCCTTCCCTCTCTGAAAATAAATAAATAAAATCTTTTAAAAAATAGGGGCTTTGGCTTTGTCCGTTGGGGCTCAGTTGGTTGCAGTGTCCTCTCTTACTCCAAAATGTTGAGGGTTCAATTCCCAGTTAGGGTGCATATGGGGGGCAACCAATTGATGTTTCTTACATCAGTGTTTTTCTTTCTCTCTCAAATCAATAAACATATTTAAAAAGTGAAAATAAAAATAGGGTCTTTGGCCCTGGCTGGGTAGCTCAGTTGATTAGAACGTCTTCCTGATACACCAAGGTTGCAGGTTTGATACAAGAGTCAACCAATGAATGCATAAATAAGTGGAACCACAAATTGATGTCTCTCTCCCTCTCTCCCTCCCTCTCTCCCCCTGCTTCTCTCCCCCTTCTCTCTATCTCAAATCAATAAAAAATAAATAAATAAAAATAAGATAACGTCTTTGTAGATGTAATCAGTTAAGGATTTCAAAATGAAATCATCCCAGACTTCTGGTAAGCCTTAAATCCAATGACTGGTGTCCTTATGAGAAGAAGAGAGGGCACAGAGAGACACATGGGAGGAACAGCGATGTGCAGATGGAGGCAGACACTGGAGTGATGCTGCCACCAGCTGGGAAGTCCCAGAGGCCACCAGTGTCTGGGAGAGTCACGGAAGGGCCGCCCGCTCTGGAGCCTTTGGAAGGGAGCACCTGGCCAACGCCTCCGTTTCAGACTCCTGGCCCCCTGAACTAGAAGAGAATGAGTTTCTGTAATTTTAAAGCCACCCTCTAGAGAAGTCTAGGAAACTACTATCTTTAGAGAAGATATCTTTAGTTTGTGGTGATCTTTAGAGAAGTCTAGGAAATGACTATACCAGCTTCCTTCGAGGCCCAGGATCAAGCTGAGATTCAGAAACAGGGACTTTCTCTGGGGCAGTCCCTATCCCATCTCCACCTGTTCTTCCAGGCCATTCTGGTTGGTTCACAGGCTCTGAAGGGGGCAGGAACCCAGGCTTGTTGTTCTTGTGTGAGCTCAGTCTTCTCACCAATATGGGAAGGATGTAGCTCTATGACATGGGCATTCAAGTTCACCTGGATCGCACTGTGAGCTTTAGACCATTCCTGGGATCTCTTAGACCTGACCCTTTCAGCCTGAGGCTCTGGTAGTCCCCCAGATCATATGTCTTCTTGGATGTCTGGTTTGGGGAGCTAACACTGGCCCTTGTCGGCTGTGATGTGCTGGGGCTTTGGCCCTGGTACTTCACCCTGGACTTGAGCTAAGAACAATGTACAGCCTTGGAAACCCAAATGGTGCAGGATCTGAGAGTGGGCCTTGGAAGGACTTAGATGCAGAGTCTTAGGCAGGGAGGGGAAGCAGAACTTGGAGAACCTTCTTAGGGTGGCTCAGCTTGTGACAGCAGCATCTCAGGGAACAGATTTTGAGGTGTTGATGCTCATGGTGGGGTAGGGGAGGTTACCAGTGTTACAGTTGGGAGTTTCCCTGAACAAGGAAAGAAAGAATGGCCCAGCAGGTTCTCCTGCAGTCTGTGTCCCAGGACTGCCTGCCATGTTGCCTGAGAGTGGAGGGCACCTCCCAGGTAAGAAGAGCCAGGCAGCAGGTGGCTGGGCAATTTTCTCCTAACTTGGGGTACTCAGAAAATACTGAGTTGTATGTTTTTAAAATCTCCATAGTCAATAGAGCAGGAAGCTGAGGAGGAGAAGGTGAGCCCTACCTCCCAGCCCTGGTGGGTGCATTAGAGACACTGAGCAGTTCCTGCTGTGGCTCCTGTCTTTGCACAAAGCAGCCTCTCTTTTCCCTTTGCTTGGTGTTTTGTGCCTGATGTTTTGCCCTGAGTAATTACCTTTCCTGGGGTTTTCCTGATCAGGCCCAGTAGGGGACATCCCAAGGCCATTGCATCATGCCTTCAAGACAATTGCCAACTCCATCACCAGGGTGTAAATTTTTTTTTTGGGGGGGGGCGGGGGAAATGGCAGCAAAACAGGGCCCTGAAAAGACTCCTATTGTGAAAAAGCTTGGTGGACAGACAAGGGGCACATTGGAAATATTGGAAAGCCTCTAGGTTTGCAGCTTTGCTTTTTGTGACGTCAGTTACACTGCTCCAGTGGCCCCTGGTGTTTGGTGCCTTCCTTCTTTCTCACCACTTCTTTTACTAAGCGTTCCTGTGTGTAAGTCATTCTGCAACATAGAAAGTTCTTTCATAAACATGATTCTCAGTGGGGGTTTTGAAGAAAGAGGAAATGGAACCTGTTATCGTGGTTTTTTAAAGGTGTGGAAACGAAGGCTTGGAAAGGTAAAGGGGTGGCCCAAGTGAATCTGTGACAGCCAGGACTTGAACCCAAATCCAGTGCTGTTCGAGCTAGGTTGTAGATGCCTCCGTTCACTGAGAGCTCATGATTTCCATCCAGGTGGGGACGAGGAGTAGTGAAGACACGTAGCTGTCAGCGTGCTCTCCGTGAACGGTGGTTGTGCATGAACAGTTGGTGCTGACAGCGCCTCACCTTTCTGCTTTCTAGTTCACTATCTCCTGAGAATTCATAAGTAAATAGATGATTAAATAAGCCTGGAATCCAGACCAACTTCTCCCAAAGCAGGCAGAAGTAGCCAGACAGTTGTCATATTTGCCTCTTAATTACCCCTTAAAACCAGTCTTCCTTCCCCTGCCCTAGAAAACAACTAACAGCAATGTTTTATCTATTTTTTAAATTAAGTATCTTTCTGTCCTGGGGCAGGACTCAGAGATTATTCAACCCCAGCCCCCTTTAGGGGTTACTAGGCCATTTGGGGGAGGTGTATCCACTCATTTATCCATCCATCCATCCATCCATCCATCTATCCATCCATCTATCCATCCATCCAAAGACCATTTAGTAATCACAAACAAAGCACTACATTATTTTGTTGCAATAGAATAATAATCAAAACAGAGGTCTCACCTTATGGAAGTTCTCTTTTATTAGAGGCATAAACAAAATTAGCTCATTAATGGAAAACATAACAGCAGGGGGAGGTATTTATATACTACAAAGAAAGTTAAAGCAAGGAAAAGAGATGGGGTTCCTGTGCTGGAGACCAGGGTCAGGGCACTGTCCCCAGGGGGTCAAAGGAAGTCTTCCCAGGCAAGACTCTGTCTCGGTGGTAGACCAGCACTCCTGGGCCTGCCCCCACACCAAACTTCCTTCCCTCACCTATGATGTATAAAGAAGCCAGCTCACCTGGGAAGCCCCATGCCTGTATGAAAGTTATTTTGCATGTGTTAAGTATTGGCCCTATGTGGCCTCCAGCTTTTTCTCTAGTCTTAGTAAAATGCAATGACCCACCCAAAGGGTCAGTGCCAGCATCGCTACTGGAACCCAGGGTTGTCAGTTCCAGAGCCTGCATCATCAACCACGGTGCTATTGAGTTGGTGATCTGGTCTTTCTGTCAAATTTTGGATATGAGTATACTTGGTTGGATGGGCCAACTCAGTACTCCCCGACCTTTGAACTTGACTATAATTGAAATTGTAAAGAAGTCATTTTTATTCCCTCTTCCTCTCTGTTTTGCACTTAAAGGCTATAGGAAACTCTTCTTCTTACTGTGTTTCCCTCCAGCATAGAACTTATTGAACTGTGCATTACAGTAATTATCTGCTTGCTTATCTATTTCCCCAAATTAAGGTGGAGCTCTTCTAAGCCTTATCTGTGTGTTCCTAAATTCAGGCAGAAGGTTTGGCACCAGGTCGAGGTGTTACAGTAATAGCAGGAACAATCTAAACAGTTACTACCCTGTATTGAATGCTTTCTGTAGGTCAAGGGCTGCATGATATATTTTACCTTTTTTCTTTTTTAAAAAATTAAGTTATTAGCCCTGGCTGGCGTAGCTCAGTGGATTGAGTGCAGACTGCAAACCAAAGTGTCACAGGTTCGATTCCCAGTTAGGGTACATGCTTGGGTTGCAGGCCATGGCCCCCAGCAACAGCACATTGATGTTTCTCTCTCTCTCTCTCTTTCTCCCTCCCTTCCCTCTCTAAGAAATAAATAAATAAAATCTTTAAAAAAAAATCCTAAACTCTATTTTAAAAAAATTAAGTTATTTTCTATTTTTATTGTATTTTTTCCATTACCATTTAGTCCCCTTATACCCCCTTCCTGGCCCCCTGCAGTCACCACACTGTTGTCCGTGTCCACATCCTTTTTCCTTTTTGCTCAATTCCTCCACCCTCTAACCGCCCTCCCATAGGTGTCGTCTGTTCTCCATCTATGAGTCTGTCCCCATTTCCCGTGTTAGTTCAGTTTGTTCATCAGATTCCACATATGAGTGAGATCATACGGCATTTGTCTTTCTCTGACTGGCTTATTTCACTTAGCATAATGTTCTCCAGGTCCAGCCATACAGTTGCAAAGGGTGAAATTTTCTTTTTTTTATGGCCAGGTAGTATTCCTTCATGTAAATTCCCATCTTCCATACATCATCTTACCTAATCCACACAGCATCCCTTTTGGTGAAGGGCGGTATTCCCATGTTGGACCTGTGAACACTGAGCCTCACAGGGAGGATTTTCCAAGGTCACCCCTCTGGGTGGCGGAGAAGAACTTGAAACCGCGTCTCTCTGCTCCCTGCCATTTGCCTTAACCTGGCAAATGAATGAATCAATGAATGAGTGCAAAGCTGTTCCATGGTCACCTGGGTTCATCTGTTTATCTTCATGACTCAAAGAAGAGGAAGAAAACCAGTCCCATCAAAAATGCTTTCTCCCACCCTCTGCCTTCATTTGTCCATCCTTCGGAGTGGGATTTCAGACAGGACTTGGGGGGCCGCCTGAGGATGTGGTGTGGGGTACTGATTTGTGCTAAGTGGCTCCTGTGAATTATCTCCAGCGCTCTCTCACACACGTGGAGAATCGCCAAACAGATGGAGGTATATTTCAGTCACCTGCCTTCAGAGAGGCATTTATTTATTAACTCCTTCAACAAGCAATTGAGGATCTACTATATACTGTGTACCATTCAAATGTGTTGGGGAATAAATAAAACCCTGCCCGTCCCTTCACTGCCTCTCGGTGTCGACATGCAATAAATGCATAATGAGGGCTGTCATTGTCAGGCACTGAGCTACAGCGCAGATACACAGAGCTGGGCGCGGGTGCCCTCCAGGGGCGCTCGGGGTGATGGGAGGGTGGTTGGCAGATGGAAGCATGCATCACTGAGGGGCCCGGCAGGTGGATTCTTAACCCAGCTGGGGAGAGCGGCTTTTAGAGAGGCTTGTGGAGAACTCATGACCCAAGAGCTGAGGTTCAGGCAGAGTGAGCAGCCTGAGCAGAAGCAGAGATGATGTGTGAGGTGGTGTGAGGGATACAGGATGTTTGACTGCTGTAAGTACATGCATATACAGCTATACCACTAGGCAGGATGTCTTAAGAATATATATATATATGTCACCTGTCCAAAAGTGCTTCCATGTTTGCCTTTGCCTTTCTCACCTAGAATATTGGAGCTGGAATGATTGTTACGAACCATCCAGTCTCACCCACTGCCCCCCGGGAGGGGAAAGGACATGGTCAGGTAGGAGACCAGTAGGAGTGAACATGAGAATGAAGCTGGGAAACTGTACACAGAATATCTCATACTACTATGGAAGGGAATTGGTGGCCTTACCACTACTGTGTGTATAATTTTTCAGGAAACAAGATCTTACATCAATAAAGACGTTAATATCCCCTGAGGTGCACTACTTGTAAACCACTATGCTAAATGTGTTCCATAATGTGGTCGCATTAAATCTAGCCCAAACCCTCTCAATTAGGAGCCAGGGACCCAATTTACAGATGTGAAAAGTGAGGAAACTCAAGCGAGGTACCGAGAGACACACAACTGAAACGTTGGAGAGCCAGGGCTCGAACCCATGTCTGTCTGACTCATGGGCAGGCACCGCCATCCCCATCTTCATTAGCTCCCTTCTCCTTGATAAATCACTCTAGGATTCAGAGCGATCCCCCAGGATTTGGCCCCCGTTCAGATCTGACCTACGGATGATTAAGGAAGATCGATCTGGGTGGGGAATGAATATGTTCCAAAGAACCACTGAGTTTTCACATTATTTCCTTGGCATTATCCTGGGAAATAAAATAGTATCTCTAATAGATACATTATAAGTAGATGATTAGTTTAAAAGAAAAATGTTTCACATTCTGTAGTGGGACCTTATTAAATAGGTCACCTTATGTCTGTCTAGAGGCAGAGAGATGCCTATTGATTAATATAGATAACTATAGACATAGAAGGATAGGTGTGAGTATATTTTATACACGTGACTGTATGCACACTTAGATTGCGTATGTACAAACTTTATCTGTTGTACTATATTTATGTTCTCCTACTTGTTCACACGTGTAAACTTACCACTACATTTATTATGTGCTAGGGTCTTTCCTAACCTTCTGGGAGCTTACCTAGGAAAAATTAACAAAGAGGTAGACTCCTTCCTAACCCAGTGACAGAACCCATACCTCGTTGTCATTGTTGGCCCTTGCCTGCCAGTCGAAATCAAGTCTTCTCACCCCGTGGTGTCTCTGTCATTTCTACTCCATTAGCTAACTGCCAGCTTCAGCTGCCCACAGTTCAAGTCCCATCACCCCTCCTTGCACTGTTGGCAGTGGGGGCCGGGTGATTCTTTGTCCTGCGGAACTGTCCTGCGCATGTAGGATGTTTGCAGATTCTCTACCCACCAAATGCTCTCCCTCACTTGACAACCACAAATGTCTTCACTACCAAACGTCTCCTGGGGGACAAAGTTGTCCCCAGTTAGGAACTGCTGTCCTACCCTATTAACACCTACCTCAACCAGCTCCTTCTCTCCAGTCTCTCCACCACACACATCCAATATGATCTTGATACCTTTGCCTAAAGACGGGCCATGCCGTTTGCTGTCCAGCTCTGACCCATGTCCCATCTCCTTCTCCTGCAGCTCCCTCAGGCTCCTGGGTGCATTTCCAGTCCCTGAGTAAACCTTCCGTTTCCTGGAAACCGCTCCAGCTGCAAGGAGCTGCCCGCCCATACATTCACCACCTCATTCTGTGCTTGCAAGAAAGCTTATCTTCTGAGCCTCCACTTTGTCATCTCTAAAATGGGTATAATCTAGCCAGTAGGGGAACTATATAATGAGCATCTGTAACTCTATTTAAAGGTAGAAAATGCTAAAGTTCCTGAACTAAGTGTTAAGATGAATCACTGTGGACATTCAGAAGGTGAGAAGTTCCTTCTGGCTGAGCCCGGAGAGGGGAGATCCCAGAAGAGCTCGCCAGGGAGGCTGCATTGAAGTTAGTTGTGAAGTCTGGGTGGCGTTTGGACATGCAGATGTGGGAGTGAGGAATAACCATGTAGGCAGCATTCCAGGCACAGGAAAAGGCATGAGCAACATCTCAGGACACTCTGTGGAGCAGTGAGTGCCAATGTGCTTGGATATTTAGCACTGTGCCTACTCTGTTGTAGGCACTCAGTACAGTTGGTAGCATGGATGGGGGAAGCATACATTTTGAGTAGAGAATCACAGAAGCATGAGTTTTGAGCCTAGGTTATCCACAAAGTAGAAGCCTGATTGACAGTAACCGAAGCTGTGAAACTGCAGGACTCCCCAGCTAAGTTGATGGGAAGAGGCTTTGTTCCCAGTTGTGCCTCAGTTATGGTAGGGAAGTTGGACTGCAGACCATGCGGCAGGGGGTGCAAAGCCTGGGAGGTCCAGAGTGCATTAAAATTATCACCATGAAAGGCAATGGCAACCAGACTTAAACCAGCCTTAGGGTAGAGAGAAGAAGGAGGTGGTGGATTTCTCAGATCCTTAGGGGGGCACTGACCCCATATTCTGCCTCCAATGCCTTTTTAGGATGTTCTGTAAACTTGGTCAGGTCATTTCTCTTTGAACCTCAGTTTCCTTATCTGTAACACCAAGGGTTAGGACTATATTCTGAATAATCCCTCTTGCATACACACAGACTGAGGCCTGAAAAGAGACTTCCCGGGGAGCTTGAAGGCCCAGCCCCTTTCCCTACGAGCTCTGTCACTCTGCAGATGGCCAGGGGATGCCCAGAGCATCAATAGTCCCCAGTTATCCTGGGGCTGGCTGTCAGGGCCAGACGTAAGTGGCGAGAAGAGAAGGACATTACTTGGGAGAATATGCATGTTCACAGCTCTGAGGATTAAAGGCCCGTGTTCTTATCACTGCTGAACAGAGTATTATAAATCCAGTCTTAGAATACCAAATCCCCTTGCAGCTCGGCCGTTGTGGGGGAATATTAAAAAGGCCACAGACAAAAATAATCAGTTTCCAAATGACACATTGTCAAATAAAGCATTTCTCACATTATCCCTTTCTTCCCTTTCTCTGGCTTCTTCTCTCATGCCTGGATAGAACGTGAAAAATAGATTAAAATGGGTCCAGGCTGAATGCAGTTCTGATTTTCAGAGGGCTCTCTCGGTGGGGTGATTTGGGGTGCTGTTTATTTTCTACCGTTCCATAATTTCCAGTGTTTGTGACTGTATGTACAGAAACCAGCTGGAGGCTCCAGCACCCAGACAAAGGCAGAGTAGCAAAGAGGGTCCTGCAAGGTTTGATCAGGTGCCCTGTGGATGTTGCGGTCAGAGCTGATGCAGGGACTGCGGCAGCATGTGCCACTGGAGGGATTCACATCTGGCCAGATGTTTAGGCTTCTAGGTGTTTATTAAGCACTGTCTCTGGGGCAAGCACTGCCTCTGAGGCGAGGTAATTGGTAGGGTAAGTGGCGGCTCAGGACCTAGCATGGGAAATTGGTCAACCAGATGGCTGGATTGAGGCTGTACAGCCAGATTACTGACACCCATGGGAGTTTGAGAGGAGAGCACAGCACCGCCCTGGCTTGGAGAAGCAGAGGCATCCCAAGGAAGTGATTCCCACACTGAGAGATGGCTGGGTGAGTAGAGGTGAGCCAGTGAAGAGGAGTCATGTATGTTAGTGTCCAGGGCTGCCATCCCAACCAATGACCACACATCGGGGGGTTTCAAACACTGGCAATGTGTTCTCTTATGGTTCAGGAGGCCCGAAGTCCAAACTCAAGAAGTCAGCCAGGTTTGCTTACTCTGGAAGCTCTGAGGGAAAGTCTGCCTCATGCCTCCCAGTGTCTTCCAATGGTTGCTGGCGATCCTTCATGTCTCTCGGCTGCTAGATGCATCGCTCCCATCCCTGTCTCCACCTTCACATGGCCTTGTGTGTGTGTGTGTGTGTGTGTGTGTGTCCTTTCCTCTTGTTCTAAGGACACCAGTCACTACATTTGGGGCCCACCCCATCCAGTATGACTTCATTTTAACCGGGACAACTGCAAAGATCCTGTTTCCAAATGAGATCACTTTCTCTCTCCCACCAAATGAGGTTGCGGGTAGATACAAACATTGCGGGTCATTGTTCAGACCACCGCAGGGAGTGAGTGAGGGAGGCTCTGGGCTGAGGGAGCAGCCAGCGTGAAAGAGCTCAGAGCATCACGCTTTGGCGGACCCTAGTCACTCGCTGTGGCTCTGGGACAGGGTATCTGTTGGTGCTTGTGCCAAGCTGAGGCGTGAGAAGGAAGCAGGCCTCTAGTCATGAAAGGCCTTGAATGCCAGGCTAGGGATCTAGACATTATTCTGAGGGCCATAGGGACCCACGAAAGGGTTTTAAACAAGGGTGTGTGTCTGCACAACAGTTTCGTTTCAGAAAGAGGAATAGAGAGGCTGAAGTGAGGAGGCTGGAGTTCGTTGACTTGGGTGGTGCCAGAACTTTTATTGTCTTGTTTCGTCCTTGGCATAACCGGTCCCATTGGGAACAGTCAGCACACTTTATAGGTGAGCCTGTTGCAGCCCAAGGAGGTAAAACTCCGTAGCCAGCTTGCTTCACTCAGCCAACAGGAGGCAGGGAAGCCAAGAGTCCCATGTTGGCTTCTGTGTCCCATCACACACTCCGCCCCTGACATCACATACCTGTCCCCTTGTCTGTCTCCACTGGGGCATCTGAGACTCACTGTCAGCAACGGAACAAGAGGAGCAGGCTGATCCCGCTCTAGATTCCAGAAGCCATGGGGACATGCATTCCTTCTCCCATCCTGTCTTTTCCACTTTCTGCCTGCAGCTTAGTGAAATTCAGACTCATCAGCCCAGACCAGTACTGCTGGCAGTCTCGCAGAAACCGACCCCTAACTCCCAGGCTGGCATTTTTATTTATGGAACTTGCTGCCACTTCTCCAACACAGTCCAAATCGAATTTGGCACTAGGTCGTCTCTGAGGCCAGCAGGGCCTCAGCTTGCCACCTCTGGAGCCTTGTCCTCTTCGTAACATGCTTCCTAAAAATGCACAGCCCTCTGCCTACATCCTCTTCTGCCTCCTCCGCTCCCTGCTCACCCTGCAGCGTTTTCTCCTCCACCAGGGCCTGTGTTTGCTTCTGGCGTGTAGACTAAGCAGCTCTGGTCCTGCTCACCTTCCCAGCCATGGCTCCTGCTGTTCTGTTTGCTTGTTGTGGGAGAAGGAAGTCCACACAGAATGGGGACAGCTGTGCAGGAATGGAACCACCTGAGCCAACCCAGGTGAACACAGATCACAGTGTCTTTGTGAACCTGGTTACTCATCTGCTTCCTCTGGATCCAATGTCCCACCAGAGCAGAGGTGGCCAAATGGTTCTCTTGAGCTCCTTGGCTTTTGAGCAGCACCCTTTAGGTTGTAAGGGCCATGGACGCGTGTTTGGGTTTGATCTGCACATCGACCTGCAGAGGGGTTGCATGGGTCAGTTTGTGACCTGTTTTCCATGTTCCAGGCACTCCACATCCACGATCTCACTTCTCAGCTCCCTCTGTAAGCACGTTTTCGACCCAGTTTTATGAATGAGAATACTGTGATTCAAAGAGATTCAATCCATTGTCCGAGATCACCCAGCTTATACGTTGGCAGCATGAGATTTTAAAGAAGGCTGTCTGACCCCAAACCTTCACTCATAATTGTTTGCTCTACTATTCCAAGTATTATCCATTGCAATGTACAGATGAGTGGACTGAAGATGCACAAGGGAAGCTGGGAAATTTGTGATCACACAGTGAGAAAGCTCAAAGCTGATCCAGGACTGCAGGGGTGACGAGGGAGGGTGTTGGGGACGTGATGGGTCGGGAGGGGCCATTGCTGCAGGTGGACTGTTTGATTAGGCCTCATCTCTCCCAGGTCATTGTTGGTCCCGGGATCTGACCCCAGTGTCAGACACCCATAATTGCGGTGTGCACAAGGGGCTGGGTGTGAAGGACTCTGGACCAGACAGGATCTGACCCTTATAGTGAGTGAAGCCCCCAAAAGTGAGAAGAGAGAGGGCTGAATCGGTCCAGGAGACTTCCCCAGAGGCATCAGTGAACCAAAATCAAAGTTTCTCTGAATACGCAGCCTCAAGATGTGCCCATTGAATCCTGGATTTGAAAATAATCTTTTCCTTTTCCCTTCTCAGGACATTCTCTCTATTCCTGCACCCTGAGCATCTTTTCCCTCCCACCCCGAAGTGTCTGTGAACCACTGGGCTGTAAAACAGCCAGTGGCTGTGCAGCAAAGAGCTGGGTTCAGATCCCTGCATTACCACATCCCGGCTTTTTGCACCAGTTGGAACTAGGATCAAATTGTGTGTGACTTCAAGCAAGTTACTTACCCTCTCTGAACCACCTTTTCCACATTCTATTTATACCATAGAAATGCAAAACTCTGTCACATATGACTGCCTTTAAATCTTTAAGATAAGATAAAATAACATGAAGTAATAGTAAGGAGAAAGGCTGCTATTTTTTTTACCAAGTGTTAGGGTTTTTCCTACATCCTTTCTTGCTTTACTCTCCTTTCCTGTTAGCTTTCCTTCTCACTCCTCCTCACTACGTCTCTTCCTTTCTTATCTCTGATGTAAGAAACCCGACAACTAATGTCATGTCATTTGTGATTTCTAGACACAGAACAATCATGATCTGTGGAGGGAAAAAGGATCTGTTCTTGTTTTTTTAGGGCTCCAGAGGTGATAAGCTGTACATACATTTTACATTTTTGACATGTTGCACACACATACATAGAGAAACACATACTTACATCTTTGTTTGGTTTGTGTATCTATTTTTAAGTTCTGGCATCCAGAGAAACCTTCCTGGGGTTTCACGGTCAAAGTCAAGGCACCGCTATTAGGCATACCTGCCACCTGGTCACCTATTAGCCCACTTACCCACCCACTCCCCACCCCCGATGGAGGTGATGAATTCTAGCTTAGTGAGCTGAGGGCCTTGGAAAAATAACACAATGGATTTCCAATGCGGTCAGCAGGATAGCCGAGCCATTTCAGTGAGTAATGTTTTTCTTGGCTTAAACAGGTGTTCTGAACAGCATTCATCTTCCCCGTCCCCCACCCCAATATGATGCATCCAGGGCTAATGTCCGTCATCTCTGTTAGATGTTATATAGGTAAGTTATTAGAAAATGTCCTTGCCTTCAATGAGATCATAGTCAAGGAAGAGCAATCAGCCACATGGGTGTGGTTGAAAGAATACAGGACTTATGGCTAAAAAGCAATACCAAACCAAACACACACAAATGAAACTGAGATTCAGACCTCAGTCCGCTACTCAGCACCTGAGTTTCCGAGTCTCGGTTTCTGCATGCCTCTGACCCATACAACACAGAGTGAGCCTTTCCCGCTGCGTGGACTTGCAGAAACACCCAGCAGGGACTCAGCAAGGGAGCCTCCAGTCTCCCAGACAGAGAGCACCGTGTATTATAAAGAAAAGCAGGATGACTGAGAGTGAGTATCCCTTTCATGGGATATGTTTCTGGTGAATGAGCGGAGGCTGGGGAGATGCAAACTGTTCACCTCAAGCGCTGGACAGGTGCTGTGGGAAACCCAGGCACGTTTTGCAGATAATGTCCTGGCCCTTTAAAGCAGCTCACAGAGTGGGGTATTTAGTGAATCTCCTGAACCACATAAGATGTGTTATAATATAAATACTTCAGCCTACTCCAATGTAATGTATGGCATGCAGACTCAATCCAATTCTTACCAGTTAGCCGTGTTAAAGAAAAATGAACTTGCCCTGACTGGTGTGGCTCAGTTGGTTGGTCATCATTCTGTAAAGCGAAAGGTCACTGGCTTGAGTCCCTGTCAGGGCACATGCCTGGGCTGCAGGCTCAGTTGCCGGACGAGGCATGTATGAGAGGCAAGCCGATTGATATTTCTCCTACATCAGTGTTTCTCTGCCTCTCTTTCTCCCTCCCCTCCCCTTTTTCTAAAAATAAATAAATAAATTCTTTTAAAAAAACCTCTTTAGTTTGCCTTAAATTTCTAATGAAAGAAGCCCTACCCCTTGTTGTGAATCAAATATTAAAATATATCATTTCTGATAATGAAGGAAATGACGTTCTGTTTGACTTAATAATGCTCTTACATTTGCAGCAGGATGGAAGAAAGGCTGTCTCTTGAGCTCTCCACGGACTCAGTGTGGAAATGGGAAAGCAAGGCTCAGAAAGTGCGAGCAAACGTCCTGGGGCCATTCCGCTGCTTGGAGGCAGTGTGGGGGCTCAGGTGCTCCCTGGTGTGAAGCCACAGCCCTGACCGGCAGGACCATTACCCGTCTCATGTGCTCCTTATGGCAGCCGTGTGAAGAGGGAAGGGCAGGGCGTCTCACTCATACTCATACATGCAACAAGCCATGCTCAGAGAAGTCAAGTTGTTTGCCCAAGGTCATACAGTTTATTGGTGAGAAAGCCAGGTTGGGAGACAGTGTTCCTCCGGCTTCCAAACCCTGACTGGTGGTTCCTGGGGCTCTCTGAGCCAAAGCCAGGGGTCTGGGCTAAGTGTGGCGGAGGAGAGGAGCCCCTCTGGCACTCTCGGCCAAAGAACAGGGGCCCATTTGCTGTCCTTCTTCCCTCCTGCTCCAGGGTGGCCTCATCGCGCTGCTGCTGCTGCTGCTGGTGTTCACCGTGGCACTGTACGCCCAGCGGCGCTGGCAGAAGCGTCGTCGCATCCCCCAGAAGAGCGCGAGCACGGAAGCCACTCACGAGATCCACTACATCCCGTCGGTGCTGCTGGGTCCCCAGGCCCGGGAAAGCTTCCGCTCCTCCCGGCTGCAGGCGCATAATTCCGTCATCGGCGTGCCCATTCGGGAGACCCCCATCCTGGATGATTATGACTATGAAGAGGATGAGGACCCACCCCGGCGGGCCAATCACGTCTCTCGCGAGGATGAGTTTGGCAGCCAGGGGACCCACACCCTGGACAGCCTGGGCCGGCCAGGGGAAGAGAAAGGGGACTTTGAGAAGAAAGGTGAGTCCTCCGTGTTGTATCCCGCCTTCCAGGGGTATTTTGGGGAGCTGGGAAGAGGCGTAGGAGCAGGGAGGTTGGGGACGCTGCTGTTGTCTTCTGGGCTAAGCCAGTTTGGATCGATGGCCAACTTTTGTTGTGTTATCAGAGTTTGTCTTCTCTGGTTCTTCACTAGTGAAGGGAGAAATAAGAGAGTCAGTGTTACTGCAATTGGAGTTTTGAAGGGCATCCGAAGTTACATAGTCCCACATCTCTCAGGTATCTCTTGATTACTTCCTTTGATGGCCTTCTCACTACTCAGGAGAAAGCTCATCTCATTTCCAGATGCTACAATTAGAAAGCTTTTTTCTTATATTGAGTTGAAATGTGTTTCCCTGGCCCTGCACATCCACAGAGAAAGTAAATCTTATCTCCCTTCTCCAAGGCACATGCTGGAAAATTTGCCAACAGAGAAAAAGGCACCTTGTACCTTCTGGACATGAATCTAATCCCAGTTTCTTCAGCTTGTCCCACGCGATGTCTTTTCCAGATGTTTTATCATTTTGGTCACTGTCCCCTAGATGGAGAGTCTAATCCTGTGTTTCTTGGAGCATAACACCAAAAGGGACACTCCTCTTCCTCAAGGTGGGGGCGCTCCCACGCAGGATGCAGTGGGGCTCTCACCTCCCTCCTGCCAGCTCTCATGCTTCTGTTGATGCAGCCCGAGATCACATTTATATTTTGCAGCTATTCCTGGCTCGCGCTGGAGTTTTTGATGATAAAGACCTCTAAATCTTTTTCATATGTGCTATTGTAATGACACGTTTATTGAGTCTGTTGGAAGACAGTTAATGATTTGGACACACACACAAGTGTTCACACTTGTCTTTATTAAGTGTCTCTGGCTCCAGTTTGTTTATAGATGGGATTTGGCTGTTTTTCTCCAGATAAATGCTACAAAGGTACCGTTCAGCTTTTTCTCCACATTGTCTTTGTGCTGCTGATGGTCATGGTGGGTGAAAGGTTGGCCTGGAGGTCTTGGTCCTGACCCTGACTCCCTCTTCTCCGTGAGCCAAGAGGATCCTTACTGCCTGACCCAGCCCCGGGCCTCTGAGCTCTGCATTTTCCTCCTCTGCTCCTAAGACCTTTCCTCTCAGATGCATCTTTTTATGATCTCCCCGCCCCCAGCCAAAACACACGCACACAGGCGCGCACGCGCGCTTTCACAGTGCTCCAGACAGAGAACACCAAACGTCTTCAAAGTGGGAAAGTGGGTCAGGGAGGCACGTCACCGACAATGATCGTTTGGCCGCCTCGTCTTCCTTCCCACCCTCCCTTAGCCGAACTGGAAGGCGATAAAGAGTCTGCGCCCCGGAGGCGGAGTGATACACAAGCTAGGTTTACCGTCCGGTTTTACTAGCTCAGAGACCATGGGCAAGCCGTACACGTCTCTGCCATTGGAGGGGCATGATACTGTATTCAGCCCTTCGGTGCGGTTAGGAAACTTAGACGATACACGTGAAGTGTTTGGTACACAGTCAGTGTTCAGTACACACTTCTGGTACTGTTATTCACACCATCTGTCTTCAAAGTCGTTCCACTGTGTCAGACACCATCATAGAGACTGCAGTAAAGGTGAGGAAAGTAGAACCTCTGTCCTTGACATTGCAGTTATCCTCCTGGGAGCAAAACAGGGATGGGTGTTAGGAAACTAAAGCTGAAGCCTGAATGGTCCTGGGCCTGTGTCACACAGCAAGGATGTGGCGGTGCCGAGCTACGAGCCCAGATCCCTGACAGCCAGCCTCAGCCTCCTGGCCAGAAGCCTTGCTATAGTTACCTGTCCCACCCACCTCGCATCATGGAGAGGTCCCCGTGCACTGGGAGTTGGGGCCATCCAGGTCCTGTGCTCCTTGAAGAGAACACACACACAGTTTTGCAATGTCAGCTGCTGTATGTATTTTAGTGGCCTGCGACGCCTGTCTGTGTTGCTGTCGTGGTGGTGTGGTGGGGGGTGCAGGTACCTGCGTCTTGTACAACAGAGACGGCCCAGAAGACAGAATTGGGCTGGATGCAGAGGGCTCACAACACAAATCCCTGAGAAGTAGGCAAAGGTGCTCTTGGCCCTTTCTCCTCAGTGAGGTACTCTCTCCCTTGTATTTTCTTTCAAGCAGAACCCTATTCAAGCAATAACAAAGGTAGGCCCTTATTTTCTGAAATCTCAGCTCCAGCGTTGAGAAGCACAAAAGAGAAATCCCAAGAGAATGAGTGGTGGGTGCGTGAGAAATAAGCCCCAGGCCTCCTTGCCAGGCAGCCAAGTAGAGTGGGGGACAGCAGAGTTCATTTGCACTGTGCCCTTCGGTTCAGTGGCTGCAAGCCCTTGAGCAGAGCTCTTAGCCACCCGGCAAATCCAGGCCTTCATCGTCTCACCTGTTTTCGTTTGAGCAAAATTATTTTTTCCGGTGTACTTCTGAGTGGGCTTTAAAATACAGTACAATTTGAAATCAAACAAAGCACTTTGTTCAATATTGTATCCCAGCCACCACGAGGGAAGGAGAGGAAGAGATTAAAGCAGGATGGGAATAGTGGGCACACTTTTCCTGACTCTGCGTAGGACGCTGGCCACCCTAACCATGGCCACATGGCTGCTGGTGGCTGTTCTTGCAGCATTATGGTCCCCAGCACCTGGTCCTCCTTTTCTGGACAGAAGAGGACAATTATGTGGCAGCATGCAGAACATCTAACAATAGCAGCTCAGAGAAAACTTGTATTTTGTTGCCTCAGGTGGCCCTGGAGAGAGAGAACCATGAAGCTCTCTCTTTTATGGGGTGACCTGGGCACAGCCATGCATTTTATCAAGAGTGGAAGGCATTCAGAGGCTGGACAGTCCACGTGAAGGAACATGAAAGCCCTTCGAAATTACCTTGTTCAGGGCTAGTCCCACCTGTACACTTCACACTTAGAATTTACCTATAGATTCAAACCGCTTCATCACACTTGAGCTCTGTGCACCTGCTTTTCACTTGAACCTGCAAGTAATTGAGGGACGGCCTGGAGAGCAGAGGGAGAAAGTTCATTACTAAGTGACAGCTGCTTGGGTTCCCAGACCCTACACGGGTTTGACATTCAGAGGATACACACCTCCAAGGTTGTACTCTTCACTGAATAGTGAAGTTCTTCTGTGCCAGTTGGTAAATGGCTCACAGCCCTGACCCACCCCTGTGCCCTCATGCAGCTTGGCATTCCCAGCACCCCCCCAAAGGCCTCCTGAAGTCCCTCCCCACTGACCAGGACTAGGGTGGCTGGCATCTATTTTGCTAGTTAGTGCCTGTGCTTTAGAAGATCTCAGCTATTGTGAATATCATCCCTGATATCACCTTAGAAATGAGAATTTAATCATGTGTTTGGTACATAACAGAAACAAAAATGGTACATTGTAATTCCCATTTTCCTTATCCATCTTTAAAAGCATGTCTCCCTTCCCTGAATATTATGCATGGAAGTTCAAGGGAATGAAAGTAACAGATTTATCACTTTATCATAGGGTAGTAGATAGCTGAATGGTTTCTTAATTTTGTTTTATTATTGTGAAAGAAATGCATACTCTTTATAATGGAAGGAAAGAAGGGAAAGGAGGGAGGGAGAAAGGAAGGAAGGAAGGAAAAGGGATGGAAAAAATGAAATAAAAAGTGAAAGAAGGAATAAAAGAAGTCTGAGCTCTGTAAAGCAATAACTAAAAGTCTGACTTTGTCTCTCCCTCCTATCCCACTGACAGGACTAAAAAGCTCATCCTTTATAATAGCTTGATTTATATTCTCCTAGCATTTTCCGGTGTACACAGGTATACACTGATGGGGCCATCTCAGCCACATACATCATTCTGAAGTAATCTGGTAGTTTACCAAGCAGTGTAAGAGAAGCATGTTTCCACGTCAGCCCTGCACACCCGTCTTATTCTTGTTGAAAGCCGCATAGGATCCCGGAATATGAGTATATGAAAGGCATCAACATTTATTTTACTGCCCCAGTTGTTGATCATGATCTCAATTTTTTGCAGTTATAATAAGTCAATAAACATCCTATACTGACACACGCATACACACACATACGTGTGTATATATCTTGCAAAGTGTGAGGCTATTTTTGTAAGGCAGATGTCTAAAAGCATCATCTCGGCATCAAAGAACATGCATTATACATTTGTAATTACAAATTACACATTTGTCATTTTGGTACGTGCTGTTATATTTATTCATTTTAAAAACTGGTCTTATACTCTCGAGGTAGGGCTGCATATACTCCCCCACACTGATCTGCACAACAACCCGCTGCTAGTTCGCATTGGCTGTTTGGACATCATCGTGGACCCTTCTGGCTTTTATCTCTATACTTGTCATCGTTTTATATGTTCAGGCTTCTCTTTTCCTTTTTTTCCTATTAAACATTAGTCCAAATTCTTCTCTTTGTGGAAAGACAGCCCCCACAGTTATCTTGAGCTAGGATTCTTTAGGTGAGGTGATGCAGAATAAAGATTTGTTTTTATTCTCTTACTTTTATTCAGCACCTAGGGTGGAAGAAGGAGAGAGAAGGGGCATCATATACCAGTGGTGGCCCCCAGTGACAGATACAAAGGGGTCACGCGCTCTCTGGCGTGGTCAGTAGCCTCACCTTTGGTGTTGCTCAGGATCACAGACCAGAACCCCTGAGGGTGAACGGGATCTTGTTGAGAGGATGGGGAGGAAAGGATGTTGACTGAGTCCCTATAACAACTCCACTGCTGTCCTATCCATGATCTCATTGAGCCATTTGTAATTAACCCCGAGGGGAGGGTGGATGGAAGGGTTGTCTAAGAAACCAGTGCTGTTGCTGCTGCTAATGCCAACATCAGCTGACCTCTCCTTAGTGATAACCGCTGTTCTGGGAACTTTCCACGGAATTATGTCATTTACATCTCACCATAACCCCATGAGTTACGCACTAGTACTGCCTCCACTCTGCAGAGCAGAAGACTGAAACAAAAAAGGCTGAAAAGGCCGGTCCAAGGTTATACAGATGGAAGGGGGCAGAGCCAGGTTGAACTCTAGCACGAACGCCCTCACAGTAGGGGGCCGAGCTGGGATGTGAACACACTATGCCACACTGACTCTCCTGATCCTTGGGAAGACGCCAAGTTCTCCGGCCCCATGGATAGCGAAAGCGTAGCGACCGTGAGCTTCCCAGAAATCTGGGAAGAAAAATAGGTAATTAACATCTGTTCTCCGAGGCTGGAAGCTGCTTCATGGTAATTCTGAGCTCAACTGGCAGAAAGGACTTTGCAACAGAGAAATCCCTGTTTTTTGGAGTGTTTTGAGTGGTCCCCAAGGGTGCAGGGAACTCGTGTGCAGTGTCAATAAAGCACTCTGGGGTGACAGAGAAGTGAGAAGCTGCTTATTAACTCACCCTTCTGACAGCCCTTGTGAATGCCATGCAAATGTCATCCTTGTACAGTGCTTTCTGAAATTTCGGAGCTCTTTCTTGTCAACTCCTTATTCAGTGCCTTATCTTGGTATTTAGACGTCTTCACGCAGAGGCTCTGGCCTGAGTTTGCAGTCCCCTCACCGCCACCCCTGCCCATCCATTCCCCTCTTCAAACCACACCCATCTTCCTGATGTCCCCCCAGCACTCATCCCCACATACCTTCCTGCTTGCTTGCATCTCCTCCTCATCCATTCGGCACACAGCAGCCGCTCTGTTATGATGCCTCTGGTTACAGCAGTCTCCTGCCTGAAGTTCTTCCAGAGCTCTCACTGCTCTTGACCCCCACCCTCTAGACTCCAGCCATAGTGGGCCTCTTCCTGTTTTTTCAACTTGCTGTGGTTCTTCCTGCACAGGCCCTTTGTGTATGCCATGATTGTCTTTGCTTGGGCAAATTCTTCTCTTTCCTTCCCCTGTCTTCCTTGGCTGACTGACTCCTCATTATTTTGGTCTTAGCTTGAATCCTACCTCATTAGATAACGTTTTTTTTTCACCATGAATTCTCCTCTTTTGTCATCTATCAACTCTTCTGTTTGTTTCCATACTAGTACTTTTTATTGTATTTATTAAATATTTTAGTATTCTTACTAGACTCAGTTCCGTGAGATGAGGCACCAGATCTGTTAGGTTTGTTTTGTGTCCAATACAGTGACTGGCACATAATAGGTGTTAAAGTATGTGTTGGATTAGGCCCTGGCTGGGTGGTTCACTTGGTTGGAGTGTCATCCCGTGCACCAAAAGGTTGCAGGTTCGATCCCCAGTCAGGGCATGTACAGGAGACAACCAGTCAATGTTTCACTTTCACATTGATCTCTCCCCACCCCACCTCTCAAAAATCAAAAAACCTATTTTGAATGAGCATTGACAAAATATTTTGGGTTAGTAGATGAAGGAATGGATAAATAAATGTTGGATGGATAAATACATGTCTTAGAACCTTCCCACAGGTTGGAAACCTCTGCATGGACTACTTACCCTTTTTCTGAACTGTACAAACCTTATGTAGTGTTTTCAAATCAATATGTGTTGAATCTTCCCATCCCAATGTATTCCTCCCATAAGGAATAAATTATCAAAATTCAGAGGTCATGTCAATGCAACTAGATGTAATGGAACCATAACTTGAACCCAGCTTTTCCTGAGTCCCAAACCCAAGCATGTCCTGAGGATAACATGCATTAATCCTGTCCATTTGTTTGATCAGGAGATGTAAGATATGGCCTTAGATGCTAGCAGGCTAAGTCTCTTAGCGCTGCTTTCATCAAAAATGTTGAACACCAATCACAATGAGACATATATTTTGCACTGTGGCCATACATACATGCATGTGAATGTGTGTGTGCCTATCTGTAAAATAAGTTTTGCAGAATACTTACCCTTATTACATGTGGCATGCTCTGACATTTTCTATTCTTTTTATGTTGCCTTTTAAATGCTGGTGTGAGGCACTGAATGGATTTCACAGTTTATGAGTGGGTCATAACCTGAATTTCAAAGACCTTTCCAGCCTTAGAAGTGCTATATTGTGCTGGGAGTTCCACAGGGGGACAGATCTCCAGATCACTGGGTCTGTGCTGCCATCCTGGAGGTGCTCCTTGCCCAGAGATATGAAGGACCGAGGTGAATGCAAGGCACTGAAGGTAAGGGGCTCATGGAGGAGCTCAGAGTGGTGCTTGAGACAGGCAAGGCCCATGTGACAGCCATATGTCTTACCCACACTGTCCCTGTGGCCAGCCCTTTGGTGTCTTTCCCCCAACCCTCTGGCACACTGGTCCCATTGTCTCCACACTTGCTCTTAAAGTCCCATTGTCTCCACACTGCTCTTTGTCTCTCCTTTGTCTTCTTTCTTTGGATGTTCTTTCTTCTGCCCCATACTCTCCCCACACCCAGGTTCTTCTGCTCTGCTCCCCTCCCGGGAATCCTCACACATCCTTCAGGCTCCGCCTCAAGGCCTCCCCGTTCCCACCTGTCCTGGAGCCCCGGCTGCAGGTTCTCAAAGAGCCCGAGGAAACTCCATTTTTAATGACAGCTCCTGTTCGGACAGAGCCTGTGAGGGCACTGCCTGACCTATCTGGGGACAAGAGAAAAGCAGAAGGGGCAGGGTTGTCTTAACCAGAGCAGCACTGCTTTGAACTGTTTCATACATTGGGGATCCACAGAAGGTTATTTTTGAAAACTAGGCTGTCCAGCATAAAAAGAAAATAAATTTCGATGTGACTTTCTTACACTGAAGTGCCCTGATGTTGTCCCTATTCCCACTTCTTGTTCAGAGCACTCTTTGAAGTCTGCATTGTGCAGCATCCTGGAGCCTGTTTGGTCCCTTCCGTCTCCTCTTCGCCTCCGTCCACCCATGGTTCCTACAGAAAGATGTACAGATTTTAGTTCCTACATCTTCCCTTTGGGTGCACTTGTTCCTCACTACTCAATCATGTATTCACTTGTTCACTCACTTTTTTTTCAAGAGATGTTTACTCAGCACCTACTGTGTGCAAGACACTGTGTTTAATGCAGAAGCTACAAAGCCAGATGAGAAATAATTTTCTCCTTAGAAGCACACAGTTTGGAGGGGGCATAAAGCAGTAATAGCTGCTTTATTTTATACAGCCCTTGAACATTTATAGAGTGGCTTCATAAACATCGTATGACAAACTCTGTGTGCTACTGAACCCTTTCTTGAGAAACAAGGAGCTTTGTTTGGGCTCAGAAATTAGATCACTCACTCCACGATACAGAGAGTGCCGTGGTGAGGCTCTGTTGAAACCCACTTTTCTGTAGTTCAAGTGCACTACTCCCTTTGTGTTGCCACATTATATTTATCCCGGCAGCATCCTGAGTATAATTTGGCAAACAACTTCTTACATCTAAATTGCCCTCCCCCTCTTAATTTTAAAGATCATAAACTCTTTGTCTTTGGAAATATTAAAACAAGATTAGGGAGCCATTTGTCAAGGGTGGTGTAGCAGGGCTGGAGATTAGACACCGTTTAAGTAATCCCTTCTAATTCTCAGATTGTAAAATTTGAATTTAATCTGTTTCCACTCCATTTTCTTCTTAGTACTTCTTGGAAAACAAATTGGGTTAAAATCTGTGGTTGAAAATGTAGGCCCCTTAGAACTAGCCAGCCTGGAAAAGATTCAGAATTGAGAAGTGTTTTGTTTGTTTGCTTATTTTTTTTTTTTATTAACTCCAACTAATCACTGGTGGAATGGAAAGAAGGAAGTCCATTTTTGCCTCATTTAATCATACTGCATAGCGGAAGACCAGACCCTCACTCTGCAGGGAAGCTTTTTGGCTTTGATTTCTAGGATTTGGACATTGGCCCCAGGGCCTAAAATGCCCAGGCTTGGCGAAGCCTGAGGGAGCTGAGCTTCCAACAGACAGGAGCTCGGCATCCCCAGACAGCAATGCTCTGAGCTGTCTGCACACTCTCTAGAATAAGATATAGACAGAGATTTGTCATGGAATCACAACCAGGAATGTCACCAAAGCTGTCGCCAGAGCCCCTTCAAATGTCACTTCCCGGCATTAATTGCCACGATAGCAAAACAAACGGACATTCTCTGAACATTTGCTCTTTCCCTCCTCTCTCATGGCCCTCTCCTTCTCTCCCCAGCTCCCCTTTCTCCCAGCTCCCACAGGGCCCCTTCCTCTTTGTCTCCAGGGACCCTCCGGGCATTCTGACTTGATAAGACTGAGCCAGGCAAGGCGCCCCCCTTATCCCCCTGCACACTGACAGGTGAGGGCGAAGGAAGCTTGATAAATGTCAGAGGCTGAAGACACCGTTCCCTGATTGATCAGAGCCGGCGCAATTTCCCAGCAGCCAGGGACTCTGTACCTCCCATCCTGGCCGCCCTTGAAGTGGCTGGAAATCACCCAGTGGGGGCCTGCCGGTGGCTCAGAGCCCTGGCAGCTGAGCCTCATGCCTCCCACAGGCAAGCAGCCTGCCTCTGGCTGCCATAGCGTCCCCGTCCGCCTCGGGGATTCAAGAAACCTCCGTCCTGACCCACGGTGATGCTTGGCCCTGATTTTTCCTCATATTTCCACATTATGAAAGTGTATGCTCTCTGTAGAAAACTTAAAAATAAAGTATGAAGTAGTATTTTTCAGAATACCTCATCAAATAGGCACAGTAACTTTTTACCAAATTTTCTTCTTTAACATACTGAAATGAAAACATTATTTTTTATTTTTAATGAATAATAGTATTTTGTAAGTATTTTAACATGTTTATTATTCTTAACTACCTCATACTTTATTTATTGATGTACGTTTCAGTTGCTTCCTGACCCCCCTTTTTCCCCCTGCTATTTTGTTTTCATCAGGAACAGACATTTCGGGCCTTAAATTTGTTTTTTGCCATTTTGTATTATTTCCTCAGGCTATATTGCCAGGAGTGGAATTATTGGGTCAAATGGTCTGAATGTTTCAAAATTCCTGACATATATTTAATTTAACATTCCTGCATCAGGAAGTCTGGGTAAATATTTGTTAAATAAGAAAATATTTTTTAATTTATTAATTTAATAACTTTTAATTAAGTGCTTACTAGGTATCAGGCACTATGGAGGACACTGAGGGTAAAGCAGTGAATAAAATATTTATAAGTCTATTTCTGTTGAGCTTACTTGCTAGTGGGAAAAGACCATAAACAATTGAACAAGAAAAATTACATAAAAAGATATAATTAAATATAAAAAATAAATATTTTATAAATCCATAAGACTAAATAATATATAATTGTGTAATATATATACAATTATAATGAGTTATATAGGTATAATATCAAATCATGAGAATTACAGTGGGGTAGAAACCAAAGAAGGAAGGGAATAGGGACTCTCAGGAAAGGCCTCACTGAGGAGGTCATATTTGAGGACCAGTGCACCCATTTAAATATTTGAGGGAAGTGTTTCAGGCAGAGGGAACAGCAGTGCAAAGGCCCTGGGGCATCGGTGTACTGGGAACCTTTAAGGAGTAGGCAGAGGAAATAGGAATAAGAAGCAGTAGAATAAATTGGGTCACAGTGACATTGAAAAGAAGGTCACACGGGGCCTGGTAGGTAAGGATACTGGCTGTTGCTGTGAGTGAGATGAGAAACCATTGGGAAATAGGGAAGTAATGTTTTAGAAAGGTGGTAAGCAAATAAGGCCAAATGAGAAGGAGGGGCTGAGGCATGGAGTTGATATTCAGAAGGGAAGAAGCTGGGGAGACCAGGGAATAAGGTTGCACTCTGGGATCTTACAGCTAGAATTTAGCCCCTAGTGATGTTTGTTTAACTTGCATTAAGAGTACCTTTTACATTGTTCAATAAAGTTGTCAATATTTTATAAACCAGGAAATTTCACATCCCAATCCGCATTT
Source organism: Phyllostomus hastatus (assembly GCF_019186645.2). Taxonomy (NCBI): domain Eukaryota; kingdom Metazoa; phylum Chordata; class Mammalia; order Chiroptera; family Phyllostomidae; genus Phyllostomus; species Phyllostomus hastatus. The sequence continues at coordinate 63,478,167 of NW_025333857.1, read as the reverse complement.
CTGTCTCACTTGATTGTCAGAGGACCTAGAAACCCTAGGCCTTCCCACACTTGGCAGAGCCTCACGGTAGCCCCTGCTTTGGAAGGGCTGCTTCCCCCATTGCAACACAGACACCACCTTTGCTTAGGTCTTCTCTGGTCCCTGTGCACTCCTGGACTCTGGTGCTGCCCCAGAGGAAGGAGGGATTGAGGTTAGCCCTTGCCATCTGAGCAGCTGGAACAGAGAAGCCCATGTGAGCAATAAATCCACCTCCTACTTAGTGTCAAGATGGGAGAACATTATGATCTCTCGGACCTTCTAGAACACACGAGTATCTACCCACAGTGGTACAATGAGAAGGGATGCCCACGTTGGTGGCAGAAGAAGACATCGTTCTCTGTTCTTTCCAGCTTTCTGAGTTTTGTGTGTCCAGCCAGACAGAGGCAGCAGATCAGAGACAGGAGAACTCGGAGAACTTTGGCAGCAGAGCTGAAAGTAGTTGAGAAGCTCAGCTCTCAAATCAGACACACACCAGGGGCAAGTCTCACTTCTGCAATTTATAAGGTGTGAAAACTGGAGCAACTCACTAACTAACATCTCTGAGATTCAGTTTCCTCAACGCTAAAATGCGATTACTTTTTGCAGGATTTGGGTGAGAATTAAAGGAGATTATGTAAAATATTTAGCACAGTGCTTTGACTTAATGAACAAAAGCCATCACTGTTCTTTTGTCTGAAATGCTTATTGTATTCAGCAAATAGAGGCCCAGAGAGGGGAAAGGGTTTGTCTGAGGTTGCACAGCAAATTAATACTAGGTATTTGTGTGCCTTAGGGGCTGGAGGTGGTGGAGGTGGTGCCTGTGATATGGCCTATCTAACTTTCCAGCCAGTGTCATCTTGACATTTCTACCCCCACCTGCTTCTGAAGGGGTGCTTTTTTCCGTCCAGTTCCTGGATGTGTATTTTGGTTCTGACACAGTCCAGGAGATTACTAATATGTATTGAATGATTGAATGAACGAATGAATGAATTCATTCCTGACTGGAAGGGCTCTTGCTTGGCTCCCTATAGGAGAGTTGGATGGACAGTGTCTCTGCTGAGATGGCTCTTGCCAACCCCATGCCCTGAACACGGTTAGTCTTCTTTTCTCGCGGCCCCATGATTTTAAGTCTCCTCTGTTAGGCATTGCTCAGCAGCAGGAAGGCTACTGTCTGTGAGGGTTTGGATGTCTGGCAGACAAGAAATTTTTCCCCATTGTCTCAGGTGTGGGACAGGGAGGACACAGGGAGTAAGAAGCAGGGTGTGAGCCTTGAGGGCCAGCGCTGAGTTCCAGGCTCCTAGGGGAAGGGCACCCACAGATGCTCAGTCACGTACAAGTGCAATGCTACCCACTGAATGTGGCCAGAGAGGCCAGAGACCTGCACGTGAACAGATGACACCCGTCAGGTACCTGGCTCCTGTGCAGCTCTTAAGATGTGGCTGACCTTGCATGTGGCCCATAGAATCACTGCTCCTCAGCATTTCCAAGTTAGGCACTTATTGCATGACCTTTTTCCTCCATGTCTTGAAGTTATGCTACCTTAAACAGGTTGTTCGTTCTCCTCTGTGCATGTGTCTTCATCTGTGGAATGAGTGCTGAAGAAAAGAACACCCGTGTACCTTGGCCAGGAGCCATTCTGAGTTGGGTGGGGTACATCCCTTGTAGGGTAAGAGTCAGGATTCTGAAGAGTTCTGGGCCACTAAGTTTCTTGCAATAGCACTGGGATAAGGAAATCGGCATTTGTTTTCCTTCCTTGGCTTGGCTTTCTGTACTGGATTAGAGACCAGTGGTCGGGAAAGTGGAGAAGACTGCCCACTGTTTCTCTTCACCCCTACTTTTCTATCCCCCCAATATACCGTATGGCGCCAAGTCTGTGTTGCTATACACAGGCTGACTTCAGAAAACTCTGCGTGCTGTGGAAGGGGGGATGGCCTAAACTTCCTTCTCTGGACTAGGAGATCTGGGTTAGAATTTAACCTCACTTGCCCACTCATTTTGACACCTTAGACTAGTCACTCCTTTCTTCTAAACCAGGGGTTCTCAACCAGTGGTGATTTTGTCATCCCCCCACCCCCGTCCCCATTTTACTGGAGGCATTTTTGTTTGTCATGACTGGGGAAAGGTGGGAGGGGCTTCTGGCATTTAGCGGGCAGAGGACCGGTATGCTAGTAAACAACCTGAAGTGCCCAGGACAGCCCCCTGCAGTAAAGAATTACTCAAAATGTCAATATTGCCAGGGTTTACTTGTCACATTGGTGAAATGGAGCTGCCAGGTTCATAAGAATGTGGGACAACTGCTCTGGCCGGGTGGCTCAGCTGATTGGAGCATTGTCCCATTGATGGAAAGGTTGCAGGTTCGGTTCCCAGTCAGGGCACATGCCCAGGTTGCGAGTTCGATCCCCTGTCAGGGTGTGTATAAGAAGCTAATCAACTGATGTTTCTCTTTCACATTGATGTTTCTCTTTCTCTCTCTCTCAGAACAATGAAAAAAATGTCCTCAGGTAAGAATGTTAAAAAAAAAGTGTGGGACAAGCAAATTATTATGGAAGTGAATCCTTTTTCTGTAAACTGGTACACTATACAAATATGGGATGGTAAAGTTATTGTTGCATTGTTATTTTTTATTTTTTTTTATTTTTTTAAAGATTTTATTTATTTATCCCCAGAGAGGGAAGGGAGGGAGAAAGAGAGAGAGGGAGAAACATCAATGTGCGGTTGCTGGGGGTCATGGCCTGCAACCCAGGCATGTACCCTGACTGGGAATCGAACCTGCGACACTTTGGTTCACAGCCCACGCTCAATCCACTGAGCTACGCCAGCCAGGGCTAGCATTGTTATTTTTTAAAGCATCATCTATAAGAATCTACCTCAGGGTCATCTGAACAGCTCTTTTCCCAGATACCTACTTGGCTTATCCCTTCTCTCTCTCCAGGTCTTTCCTCATAAGTCACCTTGTCATTGAGGTCATCCTGGCCACCCCATAACAAATAGCACAATATACTCAGTCACATGCACACACACCACATTCTCTATTCTTTTCTTTCCTCTTCTCTTTTTCTTCATAGGCTTCATCAGCCTTTATCACCTTTTGACCCACTATACACTGTTGTGTGTCTGTTTGTCTGTCTCCCCTTATGTGTTTTGTCTGTTTTGTTCAGTGTTGTTTAAAAGGTTGCCTGGCACAGAGAAGACAACAAGTGAATACTTTATGAATGAATGGATAAATTGAATGAGTAAATGACTCAGTGAATGGCTGACATTGAGTGTTTTCAATCAGCTTGTTCAGGTTTCAAAGAACAGGCTGGTTCCGTTGATGAGGATTTAATTTTAGTTGCAACAGGGGTGACATGAGCTAGTCTGTATGGGCCGAGCTCCATATTAGCACTTAATAAGTATTGACACATTTAATCCTCACAAAAGAAAAAGGTATTGTCAGGACCTGCAATTGCTCCCTTTTTCAAATGAGGAAGCCGTAGCTGGGAGAACTCACGTGGCTTGCCCAGGACCAGTATTTTTTTGCGTGTTAAAGCCAGGATTCGTACCTAGGGCTGCATGACCTTGGGATGCTCCCTTCTCGCCAACACTCTGTTGGCCTTTACTGTTGGAGAACACAGGGACCAGGGCTGATCATAAAACAGTCACGGATTCATGGGGAAAGAACCAAAGAACTAGGCTATAGCTCTGATAAATTCATGAATCAGCGTCCCTCTCTCCTCTCCTCTCTTGCCCCCCATCGGGAAATGACATCTCTGTATCTCTTAACCTGACTCCCGCCCTCTCACAGCTTCTGGTCTGGCTCCTCTCTGTTCCTCAGGAGATATTCTCTCTCCGTCTCACACGGTCTTCTTGTGTTTCCTATTCAAACACTACACGAGGACATTTGTCATATTCACCGCGGGCAGATCCTCCCAATAGGCCATGTCATCACGCACAAGCTAATCCGGGCGGGGCCATCTCCCTCGGCTCAGGCGTGGAGCTCTGGTTCCACTGGCACTGCCGATGGTGGAGTCTCAGAGGACTGAGCAAGGCCCCCCCCCGGGTTCTGAAGCACCTGCAGCAACTGTGCATGACACGGGCATCTGTGGGGATGGCAAACCCTCAAAGCCTCACGTCCTGTCCAGCACGGTGGGGAGTCCACCTTCTTAGGCAGGACTAGAGTGCCTTGCATAAAAGAACCTGGTTTGTGAATAGCTCAGTTTAGCAAGGAGATACATTAGGGAAACACAGATTATTTTCTTAAATCATTCTTTATTTTATAGAAGCATTCACCACAGGATTCTTTTCAATATCTAGCACCCCACCTGGGCATGCCAAAGAGGGTGGCATTTAACCAACTTTCACTTACAAAAATGTTTAAAGAGATGCTAGTCCAGAAACCCAAGCCAAACCGTGACAGCAGGGCATTCTGGGAGATGGCAGGCTATAGGATGATGAGTTTGGAATGGGGCAGACTTGGGTATGACTCCTGTACCTATGTAGCACCTCAATCTTGGATTGGTTAACTCATCTATTTAAATCTCTGATTCCTCATCTACAAAATTGGTTTAATAATAATGTCAGACTTGTGGGGTTGGTTTGAGAATGAAATTTAATAATATATGAAGAGCCCGGAGCAGAGGGCACCTGCCATAAATATTGATGATCTTGGGAAAATCATATCCCCTTACTGAGCTTCAATCTTTGCAGCCTCAACTATTACATTCTTCAGTTTCTACCCCTGTCACCAGAATCCTGAGGCTGTGGCTATTCATATGGCGTGGGACCAGTGGGAATTGAGCCAGAACACAGTGCCATATGCCTAGCTGGCATGACTGACGGTGTGTGTGTGTGTGCATGCGTGTGTATGTGTGTGCGTGTGTGAACTTATTAGAAAAATCAGGTCTTTAAGAGTAGGGGGAGGAAGAATTTCACTCTTGCAAGCCCTTATCTCCTCATACCTCCTTGTACAGAAATGATGCCAAAGGCAAAAAAGGGCACCAGCAACCAGCATTCTAACCAGGCTAATACAGTTCAGGCGCCAGTCTCAAGCCTCTTTTTATAGCCTCCTGGCTCCAGGACTGTTTTGTAAGTGGCCCAAGGAGGTCATCAGAGAGAGAGATCACTTCCTCATCATGTCCCTTGGGAATGAAGCCTTTGGAGACCAGATGCATCCACTTCATTATGACTCCGTTAAGTGCAGCTTGATTGGTGCTGTTCATTGCTCCAGGAGAGCTGCCTAGTGGACACACAGGCAGCTCCGCACAGCTCTGCCCCGGCCAGCTGTGTCCTTGGCAGTGGCCATGGCTCCCCTGTGGGGAAGAGAAAGCAGTGGGAGACGGAGAGGCGGGGGCTGAGGGGGAATGAGGGAGCCTGGGCTCTGCCGTCAGCATGCCACGTGGAGTCCTCTCCTTCCTGGAGGGGAGCCTGACTGCTCAGGCTGGTCAGGGGCTCTGTGACATTTCTGTGCTCTTACTCAGCTCTTCCCGTGTCACTGTCTCAGGAGGGAGGTGACATGGGTTTTCTAAGAGTGCTCGCAGGTATAGGTGGCTTTGGTCCTGGGGTCTGAGTGTCCCCTGTAGGATCCTGCCAAAAAAAAAAAAAAAAGAAGCAATTTCTGCACTGTTAGAAATTTCTTATGTCCCTTAAGAAATAAGGAGGGAAGTTAAAGAGGGGACTTCTCTCCTGTCCTTAGAAAATGAGATTTCCCCCTCTTAGAAAAGGGTGAGAGGGTGGTAGGGAATGTTCTGATCTCAAGGGCTACATTTTGTAACCTTCATTGCCTATGCATGGCTTTGGGGAAAGGGATGTGGGTTTCCCGAACTAGGAGAGTGGGACTGGGAAATGTGGGCAAAGAGCCTTCAACCAGGATATTGAGGGGCAAGAAAAATCCAAGAGGGAAGATGAAGAGATGAAACTAAGATCTCTCTATAGCATGGCACTTAGGCATGTGGGCTTTTGGGCTAGGCTGTCCCTGTTAACGCCTGATATTTTCTGACATTTACTAGCTGTATATAACCTTGGACAAATGAGTAAATGGCCTTTTCTCTCCCTGTCCTTATCTTTAAAAAGGAGGAAATCAGAGCATGCATCCCTGAGTTTGTTGGACTAAATGAGTTAAGACCTGCCACGGGGATCAGAGTGCTTTTTACAAAGGAAAGGCTCAGTCGATGTTAGTTATTGTCATGTGGTGGGCGTCTTCTGCAAATAGATCAGGCACTTTCGATGCTACTTCATCTGATACTCAGAATAACTCAGCACTTCATACATTCATTCACCAAACACTCCTAAGGACAGAGCAGTGAAAGTGACCAGCATGACCCCTGCCCTCAGAGATGTCACCCTGTAATGGAAAGACAGACTTGAGACCCTAACCCAATTATCACACGATTACTAATTTATCTAACACAGTGTGGCTGGGAAGGAAATGCACTGAGTGCCCTGAGAGAGGAAACGGGGTGCTTGGATGTCCAGAAAGGTCTTTCTGAGGAAGGAAAGTGTACGCTGCAGTCAAAAGGGCACGTAGCATCTGGTCCAGTGAAGACTGAAGAACAGAGGATGTGATTTTTGCAAAAAAAAAAAAAAAAGCTTGGCTCGTTCGGTGACCCAGAAGGCCAGTGTGACTAGAAAACAGTAAAGGGGACTGGGCCAGAGCATTCTATTTTCCGTGGATGGGGAAACTGAGGCACAGCACGCTGAGGTGGCTTTCCGGAAGTTATGGATCTGGGATGGGAGGGGTCAGTTCTGCCTGAGATGACAGCGTTTCTTCTAGTCCCAGGAGGAGGAGTATCATAGGAGCGGATCTTGGTTTGCTTTTCTTGGGAAGGGAGCGTCTCTGTGTCTGGGCTGAGGGTTGGTGGAGATGCAAGGCAGTGGCTTAGGAGGTGATGGGGCAGGCTGCACATGCTCAGCTGAGCTGGGACCTTCTCTGGTCTAATTTCCTTGGGGTTACAGGGTGGAAGTGGATTAATCTCAGAATAGCCCCGTCCATGCTCCAGGGTTTAATATCTCCCGTGTGCCCTGGGTCATCCTTGGCACGGGGAGAACGCTCAGCTCAGGTCAGTGGTATAAAGTGTTTTGGTTTTTTCATATCTGTGTGCATATGTAGTTTTCTTCCCCGAGGCATGCTGAGTTTATGGAGCAAAACACACGGACTTAGGTGAAGTCTTATTTATTTTTTTGAAGGCATGCAGTACAAAATCATTACTCTCCCTGCATAAATATGCATGAGGTTAGCCTGCTCTCTCCTCCTCAGGAAGCATGGCAGGATTGCGGGGGGAGTGATGGGGAGAGCCCCATGTGACTGGTGTCAGGGCCCTGCCCATGGTGGCTGGCACCCCATTAATCAGGGGGAACAGCAGTCTTGTGAACTGTGAAATTGGCAGGCTCTTGACAGCTCTGGGCCCAGTCGAGCAGGGACTCTTATTTCACAGCTGGGAGGTGGCCGTGTGGTGTGAGGGAAGAGGGTGCTGGGCTTAGTGGGCCAGAGCGGCCATGCTCCCCTCTCCGCCTTCCCAGGCCCCAGATGAGTCCTGCTGGGAGTGCCTGCCTCTTAATTAAGGTGAGGCATGGGGAGAGAGAGAGACTGGCAAGAGCAGGAAAACAGTGAGTGATACTGGCCATCATAACAGATACGTACTGAGCACCTGCCATCTGTTGAGCTCCAGGCACTGTGCTCTGCAGTCTTTCTGCATTCCTTTATTTAATCCTCCTGGTTCTTTTTTATAGTGTCATCAAGCTCCCCATTTTACAGACCAGGAAAAACAGGACTCAAGACTGGGGCTGGGACCCACGTCCCTGTCTCTGTCTCACTGCAGAGTCTGTGTTTTTAGCTACTACACTAGCTGTCCGTTTACACCACACATAGCCAGCCCTCCGGCACACTATGAAAACAGAACAGCGAGAGAGAAGCAACACATTCATTCAATGGCCATGTCCAAACTGCACACTCCACGCAGAAGCTGGAGTCGCTGTGCCAAGTGGTGGGTTTCTGGGGGACTAATGCCATTGGCCAGTTCATGGTGTGTAGGGGAGATTTTAGTAAACAGGTACTCACAGCAGGATGACGTATATTTGAGAGTGTGGTCAGTGTAAAATCTTAGCTGTGACATTACCAGTTCTGTGACCTGGGACAAATTTTATTTAGCCTTCCTGGGTTTCAGTTTCCTCATCTCTGAAATAGGTATATGAGCATACCCAAATTAAAAATCATCGTGGAGAGTAAGTGAGGTATTCTGTGTCAGGTGTTTAGAACACTGCCTGGTGCATAGTCCAGAAATATTGCTGGGACGGTGTTGGAATGTGGATATGAACAGGTATTCTAGGAGCACACAGAAAATAGCATTTAAATGTGCCTAGGATGCCAGGAAGGCTCCCTCAAGGGGTGACATGTTAACTGAATCTTGATGGTAAGAAGTTAATCAATTAACCCGAGTGACAAGGGGAAGCGGCATGCAAAGGCCCTGGGGCATGCAAGAAAGAATGACGTATTCTGGAGACCGCAAGAAGTCCAGTGTGGCTGGAGCAAGGGGCCAGGCAGAGGAACAGCAGGAGAAAGAGAAAGAGTGGCCAGGTCACAGAAGCCTTGAACTTTATCAGTACCACTGGGCAGCTACTGAAAACTTTTAGGGAGGGAGTCCCATGCCCTGATATCTTTCTTCTCAGCAAAATTATTAGGGTGGCAGCATAAGCGTAGATTAGAATAAGGGCAGGGGGGTCCCTGGGAGACCACCACCGTGATCCAATGAGAAATGAAGAGCTAGCAGGTTCTAGGAGTAGATGCCACAGTATGTCTGGAAATGGGCCTCCCTGCGTTTTATTCAAAGGTCTTCCACCGATGTGCCATTTGATTTGACTGAGGCACCCTGCAGTGGACCCCAGTTCCCCTTGTGTCAAAGGAGACCCAGTGACCTCTGGGAGAACATTCACCTCCTACATCCTAGAACCTTAGGAAGAAGGGTAGAGAGGGAGGACGAGTCTGGGGTAAGGAGATGGCCAAACAAATGGAAGAGCGAGTCAAATAAGTCCCTAAATACTGATTTTCAACAAATCTGTGAATGAATGACAGACCTACAGTGAGGCAGGAACGGAAACCTGGGGTTGGGGATGTAAGAGAGAGTAAGACAGGCCCTGCCGCTGCCCTGGCCCAGCAAGCCTGGCGCACAGCAAGTATGGGGGGCACCCCTGATGTCCTTGGGTTGCCTTTGATTTATCGAGGGAAAGGGGAGAGACAGGGCAACAGAGAGGTGCAAAAAGGGGAAGCATCTGAGAAGAGGAAGGGGAGAGACTTCCTTTGAGGAGCAAGGAGAACCCCCCTGGTCTCTTTCCTATCGTTACAAACCACGGGTCTCCCGTGGGGCTGGCATCTCACGCCGTGTGGCGTGTTTTATCTCCGGGCGACTGTTCCATCACGAGGAAGATGGAAATGCTAATATGCTGGCTCACTTATCTCTTCTCCAGCTCATTATATATACAAATATAATATTCAATGCATGCGTGGTATTTTACACTTACAAAATATGCAGTTGATCCTTCCACTAGATGTTTTGAACTGCGTGGGTCCATTTATATGCAAATTTTCAAAAATAAGAGCTGTAAACCTATTTTTTCCTTCTTATGATTGTGTCAAGAAGACTTTATTTTATGGTATGAATATGGTATATAATACATATAACATACAAAATATGTGTTCATGGATTGTGTTACCAGTAAGGCTTCTGCTCAACAACAGTAAGGTATTAGTACTTAAGTTTTGGGGGAGTCAAAAGCTATGTGCAGATTTCCAACTATATGTAGGGTTAACCTGAACCCCTGTGTCATTCAAGAATCAACTTGATATATATTTCATATACACAGACACACGAAAACATGTATAGGAATATGTATAATATACATATAGGTATGTGTGTATAATATCATATATACATAATATTTTATAACCAATGTATTGTAGTATATATTATATACTATATTATATTATATACTATTATATATAATATAGTATAGTATAGTATAGTATATATACTATTATATATAATAGTATATATAGTATTACTAGTAATATAGTATTACTAGTAATATAGTAATACTATATATAGTATTACTAGTAATATAGTAATACTAGTAATATAGTATATATAGCAATATAGTATTAATATATAATATAATATAATATATATTATAATATATAATTATATTGTAATTATAATATAGTATATATTATATTATATAAAATATATTATTATATTATATAAAATAATATATTATATATTATATTATATATAATATATTATATAACATATTATATATATTATATTATAATATATATTATATTATATATTAATACTATGTTATATACTATATAATATATACTATACAACAATATATACTATATATATTTTATATATAGGTGTGTGTGTATATTTATGTACACACACACACACACAGTGTCACCCCTTCCAAAGTAGGAATAACCTTCAAGAAAGATGGAATTTGGGCTCTGTTCACACTCACTCTGTCCCCAGCACTTAGAATGTCTCCTGGCCTATAGGAAGTCCTCCATACATACTGGCTGAGTAATGAAAAGAAATGAGCTAATGGTGTGGGATGTAGACTGTAAAGGGTTGTGCACATGTAAGTTATCTGTTACTATTCTTGCGGGGGAGTATCTGTCTTGCCTGTCATGTTTACAAAAGAATAAAGGGAGAAGGAGAAGGGAGCTAAGGGCTGTGGGAGGGCTGGGGACTGCTCGGTTCACATGCACAGTGTCAGCCTCCCACGGAGTCTGCGCTGTGTGTGGGCGGAGGGCCTGGGAGCTCCCTGCCTGCAGCAGTGTGTGTCTAGTAATTTAATTCAGGCCCTTGCAGCTCCGTGCAGCCCAGCTGGGCCCTGCCCTCTCCCCCTGCGGATGCTGTTTGCAGCGCTTGGTGCTTCGATTTCCTTGCCTGCTTCTTCTCCGCGGCCTTGTCAGTTAGATGGGGATGCACAGGGTCTGCTGGCAGGCTGGGCGACCCCATAGGGGCCCATCCTGTCCTGTCACCCAGGTCTGCAAACCTGGCCCTGTTGGCCTCACACCTTCCAGGGTGTGTTGTCACTTTCCTGCCTTGCCCTGAGCAGCTCATGGGGAGTTTGGGGAAATCGCTGCCACTTTCTGTTTACGATGTTTCCTGGTGTTGGACACACAACTTTCCTTGTTTTTATGTGTTGGGGTTAAAGCCCATCTACCTCATGATGCCATCAAGGTTGGGCACACAGACGTGTCTAAAACAGTGTTCAGGAATCGTGATTATAAAAACCAACTAATTTCCCCCTGTCTCCCCTTTCCTTCTGTTCACTGTTCATCACTGAGCACCTGTGTGTGCCAGGCACATTTCAGAGGGTGGGGACAGAACAGGATCAAAATAGACATGTGGTTGCCCTCCTATATTCCAAGGAGGTGGTGGAGGGGAAGGCAGACATCAGTCACAGCGACCCATTCATAGAAACTTCAGTGCAGGGTGGTAATGAGTGGATGATGGGGAGAGGGGCACGGTACAGAGTGAGAAGAGATGTAACTCCCAGGGCTTCGAGATGGGTTCCAGCAATGAGGGACACAGTGAGGATGGAGCGGAGTGAGAAGAGGGCTGAATGATAGGCAGTGAGGTTGGAGATCCAGTGTGGTCCAAGGTCACACTGGTGATGGTGAAGAGCTGGGATTTTGTTCTCGCTGTGACTTGCAGCCCTTGGAGGGTGTCAGGCTAAGGAGGGGCAAGTTCAGGTGTATGTTTGCAAAGGGCCCCTCCTGCTGCTCAGGGGAGCTCAGAGAATGTAGGGAGCAAGCACGGAAGCTGGGAGAATGGCTAGGAAATTGCTGCATATAACAATAACCATAATCACTACTGTAAACACAACTGGTATGTGTATGCTCTGTGCATTACATTCACGTTCCTCTCAAAGTAAGGCTGCCTACCCAGCAGGGAGAGTTTATATCCATGATTCAGGACCTGCGACCACATTCTGTTCACTCATCTCCAGAATAGGGGGGATTTCATAGGGGGGCGGGGCTCATGTTTGAGTTTTCCCCTAAAATTATTCGCAAAATTTGGGGTGTCTTCAATTGCTTGGCAATAGAATCCGTAGCTTTGCCACTCAAAAAGTCCCCAGACCTAAGCAAGAGTAATGAACACTAGTTTAGCTATTCCAAAAATGTAGTTTCTGGAAAAGTCAGGTATTCAGACAGCCCACTCCAGACCTCTTAACGCTGAGACCTACCCTTTCGACACTAACGGGCTCTGCAGTAATGACATTACAACAGCATGATGGAACGTCAGCTTGTCTAAGCTCTGTTCCATGCTTTCCCACTCCATAGCTGTAGGAATGCGGGAAGGTACTTACCTCCTTTTCCTCAATTTCCTGATGCCTGAAATCGGCTAATAAAATCAAGCTAGTTGTAAAGTATTAAATAAGTTATAAAGCACGAAACTGTTTAGAACACTGGGGTGGCCTATACAGGTACTGTTTTTATCATTAGACTCTGTTTCTGAGAGCGTTCGTTGAGGACATTGTTTAATACCTTACACAGGGCACAAAGCACGAACATCAGCCTCAGGAATCAGAACCAAGATTGCTGTGTGCTCTGGCCAGATGGGTAGTTTAATTTAATGGGAATCTGAATCTTATAGCCAGTTTCCCCTCTTTGGGCTGTCTGTTGCGATATCCAGAGTCCGATGTGAGGCTGAAGTGCTAGGCAGTGCCCTGGACTTTGTAAGTTATAGACATTGGTTTTGAGTCCTACCCTTCCCCCGGGCTTCGTCTTTTTATCCTTGTGTGTATTATTATTTCTCTTGAACTACATCCTTTTTAAGAATCCCATTACACTTTATTTCAGTTTAAATTACAAGCTACCTTAACCATATAATAGTTAATACAATAATGTAATATGCACATATTTTTACTGAGATAGAACAAATATATATGTAAAGATCAGATACCTTTCATAAATAAGACTTTGAATTACACAACTAAATCATCTCCTCCATTGGTTCTACCCCTCGTTACTCTATAAAGTTGGCATTTTTCTCTTATTTGAATGTTTATACTTTCACTTCATATATAATATCCACGATCATAACTCAGACTGTCTTCTGGGTTTTGTTTTTTATCCTCACCAGAGGACGTGCTTATTTATTTTAGAGAGAGGGGAAGGGAGGAGGAAGGGAGAGAGGGAGAGAAACACCAATGTGAGAAAAACATTGATCGGTTGCCTCTCGTGCGCACCCCAGCCAGGGACAGAACCCACAGCCTAGGTGTGTGCCCTGACCGGGAATCGAACCCACAACCTTTCAGTTTATGGGATAATGCTCCACCTAACTCAGCCACATTGACCATGATTGCTCTGTGCTTTTAAATGTAATACCTTCTAACACTTTCACCGGCAATGTATGAACTACCATTTTCAAAAGTTCTCAACAACACTTATTATCAGATGATTTACATTTTGCCCATCTGTAGGATATAAAATTACAACTGCAATGCTGATTTGATTTGCATGTCAGAGATTACTAATGAGGTTAAACATCTTTTATTAAGTTTTCTTCTTTTGTCAACCTCCTGATTATATCCATAGCTTTTTTTTCCCAATGTGTTGTCTTCCTTTTTCTTAGTGATAATCATTTGGAAGTGTCTCCTTCCAATGTATGACTTACATTTTATTTTGTTAAGAGATCATTTTCTCATTTCGAAGATTTTCATTTTAGTGCCACAAAATTATGTTTTCACTTCTAGTTTATACTTCTTGTAATTTATGGAAGAAATCTCTCACTATCCTAATGTCTTAATGATGCTCCTGTGTTTTCATCTACATTCTTAAGATTTTGCTTGTTACATTTAGGTCGTTAGCCTTAATGTATATGAGATGATTTAGAGATCTAATTTGCTTTATTTTTTTTTCAAATGGATAGCTAGTTGTTCTGTCCACTCTCTAAACCTCCATCTTTATTCCACTGATTTATAATACTGTATATGCAGAGGTCAGTTTCCTGGCTCTTGCTTCGTTTTTATTGGTCTGTTTATTGAGCCCTACTCCAGTAACATGCTGTTTTTAATTATTATAGTTTTATAACGTCTTGCTATCAGATAGGTCAGGACTCCTTAATTGTTCTGGTTTAAGTGTCTTGGTTATTTTTTGTCTTTACTCTTCCATATGAATTTTAAACCAAAGTTCTCCAGTTTGAGGAAAAGCTCTGCTGTGATTGGGATTGGGATTGCATTGAATTTACACATTACTTTGCAAAATTCACAAAACTGAGATTTTGCATTCATGAAATAATATATCTCTTATTTAAGCTTTCTTTTACATCTTTGAATACAGGCTTAACATTTTCTCTGTCCACATATCATACTCCTTTTGTTATATCTAATTTCTGGAAGTATCACCACTTCTGTTACTATTGCAAATTATATCTCTCTATTTTTATTATTTTTCTTAATTGTTGTTTTCTTATGTATAGAAATATTAGTTTTTCATTGGTCTTAAATACAGAAAATGCTATTCATTATTTATTACTTTTTGCCTCTATATTTTTCTTAATTTCTGTGTGTATGTGGAGGGGGGATTATATAATCTACCATTAACAGTTGTTTTGCAAATCTGTGTATCTTGCATTAGTTTTTTCTTGTCTTATTACTCTTATAGGATGGGACTTTCATCACTGAATAAAAATGATGGTAGAACATGCCATTTTTGGTGTTGCTATTAAAGGGAAGAATCTTAAAATCCTGTCATTATGTATTATGTTTCTGTAAATTTTGGTAGATAATTAAATAGTAAAATTTAGGAATCTATTGAAAGTTAAGAAATTCTCCTTCTATTCCTACGGCATTAAGACCTTGTAAAATCATGATTGGGGGTTAAATTTTATTAAGTATTCTTTCTGCATCAAGGAAATGATCATGATTTCCCGTTTAACCTGATTGTATAGTGAATTTCAATAATTCTCTTAGTAAGACATTCTTACATTTTCTAACATCTTTGATAAGTTTCAATATCAGCATTATCCTAGCTACATGAAACATAAATGTCCACAGCCTTACTTTGTATGCTATCATGCTATTATGTAAAACTACTTATATGTACAACTATTGTATGATGTAGGGGATATCTCATAAAGTTTGTTACAATTTTTGCCTAAATATATCTGGGCCTGATAGCTTTCTTCGTTAAATGTTTATCTCTGTCTACCTGATTCAATTATTCATGTTCAGTTCTCTGTTTCTTCTTAAGTCACTTTTGGAAGATTTTGCTTAAAATCACTGATTTTTTTCTAAGTTGTACCATTTTGGGACATAATGCTTTGTGTTTTTAATATTATTTTCATAGCATTAAAACATAATGCTTTATGCTTTTAATATTATTTTTAAAATATTTAGCAGACCTGGTCGGTGTGGCTCAGTTGCTTGGAGCATGTCCTATAAACTGAAAGGCCCTGTGTCTGCCTCCTGGGCAGGGCACACACCTAAGTTGTGGGTTTGGTCCCCAGTCAGGGCACATACGAGAGGCAATCAGTCGATGTTCCTCTCCCTCTTTCTCTCCCTTCCTTCCTGTCGCTCTGATCTCAATAAGCATGTCCTCAGATGAGGATAAAAATAATAAAATAAAGTATTTAGCAAATAGTATTGTATATGTATTTATATATATGTGTGTGTGCATATGTGATAAGTATGTGTAATTAATTATATTCATGTATATGTTTATGTGTCTCATAAATAAATATTATAAATCTCTCTCATATCTATAACCATCTCCTCATTTTAATTCCAGATATGGATTTATTTAGGTTTCTTCTCTCCATCTTGTTGGTGTTATATCTCTGTTATTATTATTTTTCGGTTAGGTTATGGTTTGTTGCTACTGTATATACTTTCTTTTTTATATCATAAATTTCTGCTATCTTCATTATTTCTATCTATGTCCTTTGCTATTGTAAATTCTGTTTTAAAAATTTCATTTACTGATTGGTTGACCTCAGAGAGAGAGAGGAAGGGGGAGAGACAGAGGAACATTGCTTTGTTGTTCCACTTATTTATGCGTTCACTGGTTGCTTCCTGCATGCACTGTGACCGGGGATCAAAGCCACAACCTTGGTGTATGGGGGTGATGCTCTATCCAACTGAGCAACCCGCCCAGGGCCTAAATTTGTGAATTAAAAGCCCACCTCATTAATTTTCAAACTTCCTCCTTTACTGTATTTGCCTTAAATATTTAACTTATAAGTATTGCTTTATTTCTAGACATCAAGTTTTGCTATATCATGTGCATGTTATTTACTTATAAATATTTTTCAAATTTATTTATTTCTACTTTGAACAATTAATTATATCAAACATTTTTGTTTAAAATCCCAAGCATACATTTTTAAAGCTTTTGTTATTGACACTAATTTTTACCATGCTTTATTATAGAATATAATCTGGATCTATTAAATTCTTAGTTATTTGTGGAAGCTTGTTTTGTTCCCTGGGGTGTAACTCCTTTTTGTAAATAATTCCTGTGTGTTTTAGAAACATAATATATTTTTTAATTATCAGACAAAAGATTTCATGTGTAACCACTAGAGCCTTCTTGTTAATTTTATTAACCAAAATTCCTATATCTAAGTATTTGTATGCTGGCTTTTTGTTTTTGCTGTTATTGTTTCTGAGACAGATGTGCTAAGAAAATAATGTTTTAGATTGCTTTTTTTTTTTTGAAGTTGAGCTTTTACCACTAGGTAATGAATATCTTTATTGCTAATAATGCTTTGCCTATTTCTTTTAGTTAGTATTTTTTCTAGTATGTATCTTTTTCATCCTTTATCTTCTAAATGAAAGAGCTAGGCCTCAGAAGAACAAGTAGGCCGTTTGGCTCAGAAAAGAATCAGTATTCAAAACTGATTATCTGACAGAAAATTGATACCTGATCGATGCTGAGCAGAGTCTGGTTTCACGCACCTTGGCCCATGGCCAAGTCAGCTCAGGTGAGGGACTCCGGAATGGCAGCGGGAGCGGGAGGTGAGCAGAGATTGCTCATGTCAGCTTCATGAAAGATGGGGCTCTTCTCTGCTTCGTTCGCTGCTCCATTTCAAACACCTAGATCAGTGCCTGGCCCTTGGCAGGTGCTCACCACATATATCTTAACTGACTGACTTGTTGAATGGCACCTTCTCAGCAGATCATTTTGAGTTGACTCTTTCCCATTCTTGAGCAAGAAGAGGCCTGGATAGACTTACTGCCCACCCTGCCATTTTTTTTACCAGCTACGTGATCACTCACAAGCCACCGCCACCTCCCTGAGCCTTAGATTAGCTGCTGCAGGAATGGACACAACAGGACACATTGTCTCCAGCTAGTGAGGACTGGATGAGGTAATGCATGCAAAGTAATAATCCCAGCTAACTTTTGAAGGATAACATACGTGCACTAGAGTATATAAATTACACAAATCTTAAGTACATTCTTGATGTTTTTTACAGCCGTGTATGCTTATGTTAGCACTACCTAGGCTGAGACTTAGGCCTGTGCCTCTTCACTTAGTGACCACTGAAACCTCCTTACATTACTTAAACTTAGAACCTCAGTTATTGGGTCACACAAGCCACATTTCAGACACTCAGTGGCCATGTACTTGTGCCTTTTGTGTTGTATCCTGCCGACTGTGTGATGCGTAGACTGTGAATAACTTTATCGCCACGGGAAGTCCTAGCGGGCCACCTTATGATAGAACACTTCCAGCGTCTCTCCAGTTTCCTTCTTGGACCTGCAGGCCACATCCACCTCTTAGAAGTAACCAGCATTCTGGCTCTTACCATCAGTTGGTTTTTCCACTTCTTTGTGTGTACAGGATCCCATAGTGTGCATTCTTCTGTGTCCAGCTTCTCTTTACTTAACATTATCTGTGAGAGCCATCCATCTTGTTACGGGTATCCATAACTCATTCTTTTTCTGCTGTCTACTGTTTCATTATGTGAATTTACCAAACTGTATGTATGTCTGTCCTATCCTCCCAGACACTAACTTTTATGTCATTTACTCCAAGCTGGGCATGGTGCTAAATGTTTACCCAGGTTAACTCACTTTACCATAACATCCCTAAGTCCTTGGAGATAAATACTGTTGCCATTTTCATTTCAGAGGTGGAGAAACTCGCGAGCAGAGGTTACATCACACAGGTAGGCCAGGAGCCCCGGCAGGCAGGCAGGCAGGCAGGCAGGCAGGCAGGCAGGCAGGTGTGTGTGTCCTTTTTGTACATCACATTCACCCTCTCACTTGGACTTGGGCAAACATCGCATCCCTGTGAGCATTTCAATTAATTGGGCCCAAAGAACAATTTCCATTCCACGTTCCCCTTTTTTCTTTTTCTGTTTCATTTCTGGTTTTGGTGTACTTCGCTTGGATTCCTCTGCAACACCCTCATGTTGTCAGAGATCATTCCCAAATCTGTGCTGTTGAATGTTGCCGGGAGCTCGAGTCCTTGCAGTGCTCAGGCCTGAGAAGGGCGTGCCTGGGGGGATGGTGCAGTCCCCCCCCACCCGCCCCGTGGAGCCTGGAGGCACACTCCCTCCTCCTGGGCAACCAGGGGCAGAGCACACGGCCAGACTTCTGTTCCTTTGTAAATAAATGTATTTGTGGAATCTAGTGTGGGCACAGGATAAATATCCCCTGGTGTGGCATGCATTGCTTATCTTGAGTGTGAAAAAGCAGAGTGGTTTTGCAAAATCAGGTCACTCTGCTCCCTCTCCCTGTCCAGAGGCCAAAGTAACAGAGGGTCGGAGGGCCAGCAGGGGCCCTTCTCAGGGCATGTTCACCTGCTGTTCCCTCTGCTGGGATTCTCTTCCCTGTAGCTACCCACCTGGCTGCTTAGTGACCTCCGCAGGGCTCTGCACAGATGTTCCTCTCTCCACAAGCCTCCCCAGGCCTCCTGGTTTTAAATAGCATCCCCCTTTCCAGGCAATTCCTGTTCCTATTCCTAGTCTAACCTCTTTAGTATTAGCACCATCTGACATAGCCTATATTTTACTTATTTACTGTTTATCCCACCTTTCCCCCATGAGAATATTCAAGAAGGTGGGGGTTTTATCACTCTTCTTTGAATTCCAAGTGTTTACCTCAGTGTTGTCACATACCAGGTGCTCAGTCAATATTGACGGCTATTCAGTGCTGACTCGATGAACGAATGGGCAAATTCTGAACCACATCAAGTCTCGGTCAGGTGTGGGGGATACATTTACCGAGGACGGGTGGATATCAGTGATACATGAGCATGTTGCAGCTGGGGCCACCAAGAGGTAGGCGTGACTTAGAATCAAATTAATGCCCTCGAGCAAAGGAAAGGAAGAGGGAAACACTATTTATTTAGCACTTACTAGGTGCTAAATATGAACCCATATTATTACTATTAAAACTTTACTCTTTAATGAATGCTTACAGTATAGCTAGCAAGTCACATGAACTTTTATGTTTAATCAGAGCAATGACCTTTGCCAGGGAGGCCTTACCATACTCGTGCCACAAGTGGGATGGCGGTGACAGGCCCGAGATCGCAGAGCCAGGAAGACCTGGAGCAGGGATTGGGACTGAACGTGGGCCGGCATCAAAGTTGCTCACTCCCCAGAGCAGCTGCGTGTTCAGAGGGATTCCTTCTGTTCTGCCATTCAGAGCTCACTTGGTGCAGAGGCACAGGCTCCCTTCTCTTGTAGTTTGGTGCTTGTATGCCTCCTCCCTCCTTGGCTGGGAGCTCCATCCCTTCCCCCGGAGGTGAGTTAGAAATAGTCCCATTTATCTTTGACATCTCCCCCGCCTCGCATGGCTGGGACAGCCCCCAAGTATCAGATGGTCGGCGCCCACAGAATGTTGGTGGAAGTGAGTTGTGCCTAGGGTTGGTTCTGTGGGCCGGCGTGTGCTGGTGATTCTAAGTCCCGCTCTCCGGTAGCACCCTTCTGCTGCCTCATCCTGTCATTGTTTGGGGGAGCAGTCTGGGCTCTCTTTTCTCATCTGTGTTTTAATAATTAATACCTTCTGCTTGGAAGTGAAGTTTATCCAAGAACAATCATAAGCAAATGAAAGCTAAACTGTGAAATTGTGGTGGAGAGGGATAACAGGGCGTCACTATAAATAAACCCTGAGCCCATGTGCCTTTTATTATTTTGTTGACTCACACCCAACTATGAATGTTTGATGAAGCATTTTAGTTATTTATGAAGCCTGTCACAGCAAACAGAGGCATTTGGACCCAGTTCCCCTCCCTGCAGCAAATAGCTACACTTGAAACACAGAAAGAGCCCCTGGGTAGAATGTGAATGACATTTGTTTCTACTTTCTTTTTTTTCCCCCACCCTCAGGCAGGAGGTATTTAACTTTGCTCGTATTCTCCCATTAACAGCCTTTATTTATAATTACTATTGTTTATTGAAGACCTAGTCTGTGCCAGAAAATCTGTATAGTTATTTCCCACACTATTACCTTAATTCTCCCAACTCTTAAAGGTAGGTGTTATTACCACCATTTCACAGTTTGGAAAACTGAGGCTCAGAAAGAATGTGTATTGTCTGAGATTGCACCAGCAATTAATGGACTGAGGCAAAACTTAAAAATGTGGTGTCATTCTTTAATGAGTGTTTTTCAAACTGCAAGTCAGGTTCAGTTTATTAAGTCATTGCATTAAAAAACATGAAGAAGCAAACTGCAATGAAGTAAGATACAGAACAATAAAGTAGGGGAAAAAAGAAAACATAACATCTCATACTGGTCTTGCTTTATGCAACTTTTGTTTTCTTGGGCTAGTCATTTTCAATTGGTGTGCTGCAAGAATTTTTAAAACATGCAATACCTGACTAGTCAGGGGCACTGACCTCTTTTCTCTTAGACTGTCAAAAAAATGGCAACGGCCAGCACAACGATAGCCATCCTGGATAAATGAATCAAAATTATACCTATTTTTGTCAGATTGGCAAAAAATTTTGTTTTTTGGTGTGCCGGAGAACTTTAGGAATTAGTTTATGTGTGCCACGAGATGAAAAAGGTTGAAAATTGCTATCTCGGGCAGCAACATAAAATGCATGTTTTGTGATGGGTTTCAATCTGATGCGTTAGAGAGGTACTGCTCAGATGCCCAAATGTTTCCTCTACCCCTGGAGGCATTTGGACCCATTTAGGCTTTTTCCGAGGTCTGCAGACAGACTTCAGGGTGTGGCCCCCGGAAACCAGTGGGGACTGCAGACCGTGGTCTTGAACTGAGCATTTTTCTAAGCAAAGGGCTCTTTCATTAACTTCTCAAGGATATTGAGTTCCAACCACCACATAAAAGTTAAGGACCCCTATACTTCATCAGGTTACCCATGAGTGACTGTGAGCATAAGCTCTTCCACTATCCATTTCCTTGTGGAAATGAAGATATCGATGAAGCAGCTTTTATTCCTGTTAATTTAATGTGCACAGCATTTTCAGGTTGTGAAGTGTTTGCGTACTCATCATTTTCTTAGCCCCTCCATCATTACCCTAGCTCCTCCTGCTATCATTTAGCCCCTCCCACCACTGCCTTAGCCCCTCCCACTGTCCTTTTAGCTCCTTGTGGCAACTTCGCAACTGAGACAGAAGCATTGCAACCCCTATTTTAGAGGTGAGGAAATCGATTTGGTTAGTGGCCACTGTTGGAGGTCTTCACCCTGCCACCCTAAGCACTGCCTGTGGTCCTTTGTTCTAAAAGCGAATCAAGCAAATCAGATAATATTTCCAAAATGGAGTTAAGTTCGTACCACCCTCTTGACTAAAAAACATTGTTTTAGGATAAAGGCGAAGTCAGATGCCAGCACAGATACCTTTTCCTCAGGAGGACGTGTGCTCCCCTCCCAGAGCACATCAGCTTTCCGCCGCGTGCGCACAGAGCCTCCTGTGCAGCTCCTGCCTTTCAGGAATTTGCTTGCGTTGTTGTCCGTCTCTCTTTCTAGTATATAAATCCCATAAGAAGAAGGTCAATGTATTTCTTGTTCAGAGCCTACTATATAATAGGTGCTTAATATTTGCTGAATGAATGACTTTTTTTCTGACTTACAGCCTGTTTTGTCCACCACACTCTAGCTGATAAGAGTCAGTACTATTTTCAGCCAAATTGTTAAACTCCCAGAAAGTCATTTCTTGGTTTATGAGTTCATGCCTCCACATTATTTTCAGCATTTATTATAATTTGATTTTGGGCATTGCTCCTTAACATGACATTGTATTTGGAAAGGTGGTTAAAATGAAGGAAGAAAAATGCAGTGGTTTTAGAGAATTTATTTAAGTCACTCCCAAACCTCCTCGATACTAAAATGTAGTAATTCCCAAATCATGTGTTAATGATTATATGATAGATGACTCAGAACTGTATGGATTTCATTTCTTCTTAAACTCACAAAAATTTAGCAACTAAGGAAAATATTTTCAGAAAAATATTGTAAACAATACAATATAGATAGATAGATTGATAGATAGATAGATACATACATACATAACTAGAGGTAGAGAAATAGGTACAGATTATAGTGCATTTGTGAAATTTTGGGTTTTTTCAGGGTCCAGCTGATGCTGTTTGTCCCTGTTTGTCCTGTGTGGCCTTTCACCTTCCCATCAACCCAAGGCATCGAGAAGAAAGGATGTTATCCCATGTCGTGTGGCCTGTGAGGAAACTGAGGCAGAGAGACAGAAGGAGTCAAATGTCATGTTAAATTGCTGGTATCGGGCTGGACTCTGAGACACGGACTACCTTCTTTGGTTCTGGCGGATTTTATAATCTGCGGGGAAGAAGATATTGAACACTAAGCAGGCATATTGAGAGGAGAATTAATTGGTGCTATGGGCCATTTACCAGGGGGTCCAGAGGGTCAACACGGATATTTCTGAGTAGCAGAGACCTGATTGGAGGCCAGGTAGCACTCAGCGAGGGGAAGGCTGGAGGCTTGAAGATGCCGTGAGAAGTTTGACTTGGCTGGGGGTGGATCACCAGGAAAGGGATAGTGGCAGCTTATGGACTAGGTTATAAACGGGTTTGCTCACCAGCCGAATGCAAGCTTTTCACTTTGTCCAAAGGGGAGTAGGAAACTACTATAGGTCTTTAAACCTGTCAATCAAAAGGTCCCATTTGCAGTTTTAACCAATCAGATGGACTATAATGGGGACGATAGGTTAGGGAGGTGAGACTGGAGAGGAGAGAGACAGTGGAAACAAGGAGTTCCAGGCTAAGGAAAAACACCTCAAATATCTGGCTTTGTCTTTGGGATTTGACCTTGCAGACTCCATATCTAGAAGTGTCTTTGGTTTGGGCCTCTTTTGCATTCTACTGTTACTGACTGAACACACTCTGAAGTCAGAGAGTGCTGTGCACATGTTTGACATTATCATCAGTATCATTGCTAATTAAGACCCAATGTCTGTGTATTGGGTGACAAGTTAACTAAGTCACTGTTTGTTGTAAGTGATAAAATAGATACTTTTTATTCCATGATTATGTTCCAGAGACTTAGAAACATTGGGTAATCAGGGTATTGCTTCAAGTGCAGATGTTTCTATAATAGCTTAAAAAACTGTACATTTACTTTGTGTTAGGCATTATTATGTTTTCTATCTAGTTTCTCATTTCATCGTCCAAACAATTTTGTAAGGAGGTGGTGTTATCATCCTATTCAGATAGGCATGGAGAAGAGTTCAATATAAAGTGACTTGCTCAGCAATTCACAGCTGAATATACGGAGAAAGAGGGTAAGGTTTTGTTTGCCACTGGAATTTCAAATATCTGTAGGGAGCAGGTTGCTGGGCTAAGGGCATGTGGAGAATAGAGAGTAAATCCCACAGCCCTTGCTCTTAGGAACCCACCCCAGTCTTCAGTCTGCTGGCATAAGTAGTTCATGAAATGAGTGACTGCTGAACTTTCACGCTCTGTGGTGCTGTGTTCCATGAGAGGAGCAGGGAAAGAGGAGTGGCAGCTGAGAGGTGAGGGACTCGCTTCTAGGTGGGACAGCCAGGCAGAGCTACACTGAGGCTCTTGCAAAGGAGCCCAGGCCTCCCACTCAGTAGCTTAGCCTTGCTTCTTGCTGGCTAGGCTAAGTTATTCCATTGGACTGAACCTCCCTTTGCTCTTCTGTGAGGCAGGGGTAGCAATACCTGCTTTGTAGAGGTTGAAATAAAGTGTTGAATGCAATGTATATAAATCGTACAAGCTATGTGGTAACTGTTCAGCAAATTCCACACACCCTCTACCTGAGTGCATTTGCATATGGCCAGAGAGACATGGAGGGGGTAGGGCCATAGAGGCAAGGCCTTTGAGGAGTAGGTCATGGCCTCTGGAAGCCATTGCTTGGCTGCCACGTGGGCTGTGGGGGTGAGAAAGTTTAGGAAATGTAGTGGATGGCAGTGTGGGCCCTGAAGTCAGACTGAGTGCTCCAACACTTGGAGAGTTAGTTAAACTTCTTGAGCTGCTGTTTCTTCATCTGTGAAATAGCCATAATAAGAAGTTATTTAACTCATAGGATTATTGTGGGAAGTAAAAGAATCCAAAAATGTGCTGAGCGCAGCGCTGATGTAGGGAAGGCACTGAGTCGACCTTGGCCATAACCATTTGTCCTCCCGCATCCCTGCTGAGAAGCAGATGCCCGGTGGGGAAAGGGCAAAGCTCCCAGCAGAGTTCATGCAACAGCGGGGACCATTTTACCAAAGCCTGACACCTTATGGCAAAGCCAGAAATCTCTGTGTCTCCTGCTCACAGGAACCTCGCCTGTTTCTGCTCATCCCCATGCTTCATAAAGCTGTTTTATTAACAGCCTCAAATTCAGCCATGAATAACACACTCAGAGCCCACTGGCAGCCTAGAGGGGTGCGTGTGGGGGTCCAGGGAGACCAGGAGGCTGAAGATCTATTTTGACTTGATGGTTATTGATCTTTCCCCAAACTTCATGCCACATTAGGCTGGGATTCTGCCGTGTTTTCATTAATGCCAGAGTGCAAACTTCCTCCAGGCTTCTGTGCACTTTTCATTTATACTTGGTGACAGTCTCACCAGGTGTCCAGGTGATGCCCTGGAGTGTGAATCCATAAAAACAATCAGCTAGGTGAGGCCAGCTCGGAGCAGCAAAAAGAGCAGTTGACTACAAGGTGAGTGGCTGCCTGCCTTCCTGTCCTGCCCCCGCCCCCGCTGTCACCCCCATTCTCTGGGACTCAGGTTTGCCCTCTGTCAAGGATGGCTTTAGAAGTTCCCATCCTTCTAAAAGATGATACTTCTAAAACTGACTTTGAAAACTAAGACAAGTAACTCTAGCTGGGGATGTACTTTAATACAGAACTTGATGTATTAAATCATTTACAACTTAATTGTTTACAAATGAAAGTAGTTACTTAACCCACAAAGGTCAGTGCTTTGAAACTCGGAGTTAAAGGGGTGAGTCCCTGTTAATGAATCCATTTATTCATTCACTCACCTGACAGGTACTGATGGCGAACTCTGCGCCAGGCACTGTGAGTTGGAGAAAGACTGGAGAAGCCATGCTGCATTATGCAAACATGGTCTTTACTGACGGGGAAATCATTTCCAGTTGGGAGAGGTGGCAATCATGCATCCTTGAAAATATATGAAGTTATAAGAGCAAGGAGTCCATGATAATAGGGCTGTGTGTAGAAAAAAAAAAGTACCTAACCCACTGGGAAAAAGACTTAATGGCCAGTCCAAGTTTGAGCTTAAAAAATGCATTATTTAGAATCACAAATTATATATATCGATTGAATCATGGTTATGGAGACGGCACATGAGCTAGGAGGAAGAGATGCAAGTCAAATTCTGTCACTTCTGTGCTAGATAATTTTTATCTGTATGTGTCGTGATGATTCTATTAAATTAAAAACAAAAAGAAAGCCTTAGTTGGAATGGGAAAAGCTGTATTCCTGTCATTCAGTAGTAAATGTAACAAAAATAGTAGTAGAAAGCTGTATGTTGCCCAAATGTGGCCCATAGGATACAGTCATAAAGCATCTTTAGTTTTGTTTCCTATTATCCCTTTATATTTGTTGAGTAGTATTACATTGTTAGTTTCCCCTCTGCTCCTGTATAAAAACAGAATGGCTTTTCTGATGAGCAGTAGGTAATGCAAATCCAGCATTTACTTAATGTAGCAAAACACAGTCCAATTCAGGGATGGCTGATGCCATGTAACAACCAACCCTTAAGTCTCCATTCCAAAAGGAGAGCTCCCTTCTGCCCCCCCCGCCCCCGCCCCCGCCCCGCCCCGGCTAGGGCTGAAGTTATCTCTGCAGCTCAGAAAGGTGCGTGAGTGGAATCTTGCTTGCTTTCTCTTATTTATCTTTTCCCCTCCATTTTAGCTATTGTTTCTAACCCCCGTGGGGCTGGAGTGTGGATGAGGATGGAGGCTAAACAAGAGAATCAGGAAAGGCCTAACTTGATTGGCTGTGCTATAACTTGACTGCAGCAACTTCAGTGCACCTGACAGAGTTATAGCTGGCTCTCTGAAGGTGTTTTCCTGATCTTAGAGACCAGCCCCCATCCAAGTGACCCCCACCCTGAGGTCTCCTCATGTAGTTGGGTGCATCCCTGCTTCCCTGTGTTCATTCAGTGATTCTCAGACTCTAGTAATTACCCCAGCTTCTCTCTGTTGAGGTCTGTTTGCTCTTCTAGGCAGTCATATTTCTCAGAACGTCAGATAATTTTTGGTAGCTAACACTTAGATGGTGCTTACAAAGTGCTAAATATTTTCCTCATTCAATGCCCACAATGCCCTATGTTAGTATGATTACTACCTTCATTTTTACAGGTATGGAAACTGAGCCTTAGGAAACTGAGGGAGCTCTGGCTGTGTAGCTCAGTTGGTTGGAGCGTTGTCCCAATAAGCCAAGGTTGCTGGTTCATTCTCTGGTCAAGGCACATACAAGAATCAACCAATAAATGCATAAATGAGTGGGATAACAAATTGATATCTCTCCCTCTCTCTCTCTCGCTGTCCCCCTTCTTCCTTCTCTCCCCCTTTCCCCTCTCTAAAATCAATAAATTAAATAAAATATTCTAAAAAAGAAAAAGAAAGCTAAGGGAGCTTGCATAAGATCTCATGGCTAAAATGTGGAGGACCTAAATTTTGAACCCACACAGTTTAGCTTAGAGACTTTCTTTTCACAGCTCTTCTGCGTTCATCCCCATGCTGGTTTTCTCTGGCTCACCATCCTCCCTGGGCCACGGAGGACCTTCTGAGGGTACAGGCTGGCCAACCCAGCTCTCCTTCTTTACATCTCCCTGTTGGGAGCTGGACGCCAGCTCACTGGGCAGGGGCCACACATGGAGCTCTCTGAATAGTGCTGCGAGAGCCCCTCTCCCTGGGATGCTGGCAGGGCAGGCACCCCCTTCCCCAGGAAAGAGGAGGTGGGGCTCCCCATAACTCTGTTTCCCAAGAAATTGCCTACGTATTTCTTTCTTCAAAGGTCACTTGTCATTTCCCTGATGAGATTGAGGGGTTTAATCATTCACTCACTGGTTCTTAGTTACCCACTTTTCACGTGATCTACTGGGGTGTGCTGTCCTCCACTCATTCTGATGTCTGATATACGTCGGTTTGGGGTCTAAGCTAAAATTTCCATTTCTTATTGAATTACGTGGGTGAATTATGCACTGTCTTTGACGCTCTGTTTCTTCCTCTTTAACATAGAGATAACGCTGCTGTATATCACACATGGTTATTATAGGGATCAACTTATATAATAAATCTGGAATTGGTTAGATAAAACCAAAAAAATCTCAGAAAAGTGTGGAAATTGTTTGGACAGTTGTAACTGTGACCTGTGCCCTTTTCTCCCTTTGGAGATTTTCTAACTTTGTTTTCCCTTTCTGGAACCTTGCTCTCTCACCCCCCGATGTATGAATCTCACATGGTCTTTAAGAGTCAGTTCAAACGCGTCTTGCTCTGTGAAGTTTTCTCAAACCTTTAACTCCCAGCCCTTTGCTGTTCCTGTGATGAGGTTTTTTGTTCTGCCCGCTTTGAGAAGAGCTGCTTTTATAAACCTTTCCCAAGAAAAACTACAAACACGGAGGCTCATTATCATCATCCTCCTGGTACCTACGTATTTTGCACCAGGCACTTTAATAGATTATCTTGGAGACTTGAGCTATTTTGGCAAAGTCTTTATGCTTAAACCAATTACATAGATGAGATTACTAAGAATTGCAGAGGTTCGGACACCTTCCAAAGCTGCACAGCTGGAAAAAATATGGAAGTGAGTCAGCAGTATTTTTTTATTCCAAGTCAAGTGATATGTAAATAAATAAATATATTTAAATAATTTTATTATGTTAGTACCAACATCAAACCACCACCACCACCCATCATCATCATCATCATTTCCTTGCAGCTCTCAAAATCATTGTCCCCTCCTCAGAGCTCAAGACGGACCTGGACTGGTGCAGGCTGAGATTTTTGTGATGCATGCACAGAGTACTTATAAGCTGGGGTTCACATACTTGTCATTTTATTTTTAAAAGAATCTTTATTGCTTGACTGTTACGTTCCAGTCAATACTCTAGGTGCTGTGCTGGTGATATATCTAATAGTTAAACAAATAGACAAAATCTTTGCATTTCTTTAACTTACACCGAGAAGGGTTGAGGAGGGCAAAATAATACACTATGTGAATACATAATGTAATGTCAAGAGTGACATGTTTAATGAAGAAAAATAAAGCAGAACAAGGTGTTAGAACATGAGCATTCTGTGTGTTTTAAAACTCTGTTTGAGGCATCTCAGTCACCTTCCACCAGCCTTCTTGGGAAGATGGGGTCAGTATTTCTGTCGTTTATACTGATGGGAAAAGCTCCAGGTCATATAACTCACTACGACTCCTGTTTCATCAAAGCCACCTCCTGTTCACCCGACCCCTTACTCTCTAGGAACTTTGACTTTAAGTGGTATTGCTTTCATGGGGTAGTGGAAGCTTGAAAGATGTGTAAGTGTGCTAGGTTAGATTATTGTTCAGCGAATATCCACTCTCCAACAGCTACTGTGAGCCAGGCATGCTTTCCCATCTCATTGATATTGGACTTGACCATTTGACTTACTTTGATCGTTGGTGTGCTAGCAGGTGTGACACAGTGAAAGCTTGAAATGTGCTTGCACCGTGGAGTTTCCTTCTTGTGCCTTGTCATATCTCTGTGGGGAGATGCCCCACATAGTCTGCTGGTCCAAAGAGCATGAGAGACTCACAAAGTAGACTTGAACCCAACCTGCAGCTTGCAGCCAGTGAAGCCCAGTCTGAACAATCTGACCCTCACTTGATTCACAGACTCAGGGATAAATACAGTCTTGAATGGGGAAAAAATGCTGGTGGGGTATTCAATGGCAGTAACTAGCTAACACTAGAACCCAGGATTACATAAATCTCTGCTTGCTCAATCTAGCTCTTCACTTTGGCCAACTTCTTTAATGTTTTAGACTCTAATTTCTTCATCTATAAAATGATAATAAAAAGCAAAGTTCATAGATTTGCCTTGATAAAGAAAACATGATGTATGTGAAACACCTGGCACATGGTAGATGCTCAATAATTTTTTTCTCAATATCCCAAAGCTTTGAGCATGTTTCTTGGTTTTCTGAGCAAACTGAGCTTCACAGACATGGACTCTGGCCAGCTGTTCTGGACTGCTCTGGCTTTTTCCTTTTTCCTTGCCACCTTCACCAGTCTTCATTCTTCTCCCCCAGTATTCAGTTCAACACTGTTTCGTTTTTGCCGGAGAAATTTCAATAAGTGTGTAGCATTAGCTGGATAGTCCGTGCTGGCAGGTGAGCTTCCAGTGTGTGTGTTTATAATTATGCTGCATTATCTTAATTACAATAATGTGAGGAAAGGAGTGGGGTAGAAGGATTTAAAAAGAAAACTTCAGAAAAATGTACCACGAAAAATAACTCTTAGTTAGGGGAGGACAGGCCTGCGATTGTGGTTATAATTGGAAATGGTACTATTAATAAAATACTTATTCGTTCTATATAATAAAAAAAGTGGAAGCGCTTTGCAATTACCCAATTTCAAATGAGATTAACATTCCATGGCATTTCCCGTAAATGGTCGGTTGGCACACTTGGATGGAGACAATTAGCTCGAAGTGAATGAGGGCTGCAACTGGAGAGAGGCTGAGGGAGGGAGGGTCAGGCACCTCCAAGTGCATGAAGGTGGTGAAAGGATTTAGACTTTGCTGAAAATGGAAAACACTGAAGGTCAGAATAGGCCTTGTGTTCAAGAAGAGCGGTGAAACTTCAAGGACTGGTCCTACCGGGCAAGCTAGGGAGATATTCCGAAGCTTCTTGAACAGGTAACTCCAGGCACACAAAACGACTTGGCGTTTTTTGAACTGAAGATGACTTTGGACTTCTGCCTCTTTGTATATGCCACCTAGAAAGACTCCCTTCTCCTTTGCTGTACCACACCCGGCATCAAAGTGCCGCTGAGGTCCCTGTGCTTTGAAGGTGGTTGCTAACGTCAACCAGACAGGTAGACATCTCTCTCCCCTTGGCTTTCTGGATGTGGAATCCCACATCCTCCTCCTGTCCTTTTGTTTTAGTGGTTGAGTCACCAATTAACTGGAGAATTATTGTTCATGTCCAGTCTTACTCAATGCACTCTTTAATTTAACTTCATCTTGGTATAATTCATTGCATCATTGGGCTTTTTTGGAGAGCTGACTCTGAAATGCCACCTGAATGATAAGGGCTTCCAGCAGGTTTCCTACTGCCTTGGATCCACGTGGCTTTTTTTTGTTGTTGTTGTTGTTGCAGTCTGTAATTGCTAGAGATGTTCACGTTTTCCCTCCACTTCCCTTTTCTGTATTCAAGTGCAGTTCAAGATATAGATGTTCCGGCCGTAAAAAGAGGCAGGTGGGAGGTCAGTGTCTTCCTTTCTTAGGCATCATTAACTTATTACACACCGGTGGAGACTTGCCAGTTTGCCACACCGCTGATGACTTGGCTGTTGTATCTCAGCTTTCTTTTGCCTAAAATCAGATAATGGATCAATTCTTTCTAAGCCCAGGCACATGGACAACAGCGTTTGTGTCTGTGTGTGCTGGAGGATCTGAGGAAAGGGAGGTGGGAGTGGTATCTTCCTAATCTTGAACATACAAGGGCAAAGTGGATTTCTTTGGGTTTCTGCTAAGAAGAAGACAATCCAAATTAAGACTTTCTTAATTCCTCTATAATTACTGAAAGGCAACTAGAATAAAAATTAGAGCCACCCTGTTCCTCCCTATCTTTAATATTTGAATCTCTTCTCTGTTATTTTTGGAATGTGACACCTCCACCTGATTGCTTCCAGTTTCAGAGGCCGTACCACCTCCACAAGCCTTTCTTTCCATCTTTAGAAAGCTCTGTCCCATAGTGGGCTCATAAAATAGTGATATTACTATTAGGATTATTAACAACATTATTAATTTTAAGACCATGGATCTTGGTTCTAGATAGCCCTCCCACTGAGCCCCTAGGTTACCTTAGTGATCCTCAACTAGGGTTGATTGTTTTCCTCTCAGAAGGTATTGGGCAATATCTGGGAACACTTTTGGTCATCACAACTCAAGTGGGGGACTACTCGCATCTGAGTGGCAGAGGCCAGGGATGGTGCTAAACACTCTACAATACATAGGACAGGACCCACAACAAATAATTGATCAGTCCCAAGTGTCAGTCATGCCAAGATTGCAAAGCCCTGCCTTATCCAAGAACCTTAACTGTCTCAGGATCTGTTTTCCCATATGTAAAAGAGAGATATAAAATTAAGTTTGCTTCACAGTATCATTGAGAATTACATGAAATTATATTTGCCAAGCACTTTATTTTTTTAATTTAAAAAATTCCAGTTACAGTTTACATACAATATTATATTAGTTTCAGCTGTACAACATAGTGATTAGACTTTTATGTAACTTACGAAGTGATCACTTCAATACATCTGGTACCCGTCTGACACCATCCATAGTTATTACAATATTATCGACTATATTCTCCTTGCTGTACTTTATATCCTTGTCACTGTTTTTATAACTGGCAATTTGTACATCTTAATCCCTTCCCTTTTTTCCACTCATTTTAGCAGGTTCCTGGCCCAATTTTAAGCACTCAAAAAATTAGCTCTTGTAATTATCATGAATATAATACATGAACTACAGTGCATGGCACATAGCTACAGTAATAAGGATGTTAAATGCTAGTATTAAATGTTGTGCTGGCACCACAACCATTCAGATGATTGAAGACTTCTCATATTTACCCCCTCACAGTGTCTTATTTGTTTCTTATGATAGTGTTACAAGCCTTCATATCAGTCTAGCTCCTCATATCTGGACCTGCTCTACTTCGCTAATAATATTCTTACTGTTACACTCAGTTCTTAACACACTCCTGTAGGTGTGGTCTGAGCAATGCACAATGGAAATGTCCTCATCTCAGTTCTAAGACTTTATGCTTTTATTAATGTAGCCTAAGACTATATGTTACTTCCTCATTGTTAACTCCCACTGAGGCCTCTGATGCCCAAGTTATTGAATGGAAATTGCATACTAAAGAGAGGAGGGAAGAACACCCAGCAGAATGTGTGTTTATTACCTTACTGGAGAAGACTCCAACCCAGATCTACTTGGTCACCCACGTCTAATCCAGGCATGAAGGGAGGTGTAAATTAGGAGGTGACTGCTAAGAAATAAAGGGTGAGGAAGGGGAGGGAGGGAGAGAGAGAGAGAGAGAGAGAGCACATACTGTTTATGATCATGGAACACCCCTATCCGAACAGCGGCTGGAGTGGGAGCCTCTTCCCAGGCCTGTCAGAATCTCCAGTTGCTACCAGTTGAGCTTGGTTGGAGGTTCTGTCACAGCCTCTCTGTCTTTTTCTTTTATCACATCTCACTACCTCACTGTGCACATCGAGCAAAATGAGAGTATTCCTCAAGCCCCACCCGCCCATGCATGCAGGCTCCCCATACAAATGTCTCCCTGGGATGGATCTCTATTATTTCACCAAAAACATCAGAGGAAGAATTTGTCCTGCTCCACTGAAGACATGATTACCTGTCCTCTTTACTGCCTTAGCTGAGTGTTTCAGCTGCTCCCTGAAAAAAGGATAGAGATGAAAAACAAAAAAGGTATCTATAGCTGAGCTGAGCCAGTTTTAACCAGGACTGAATAAGAAAGGAAAAAGGGAATTCAGGACTATCTAGTGAGGGAATAAAACTAATTTCTGAGATGCCTTTGTGACCCCATATCCACATGGCACCCACTGATGCATGCTTGGGACGCCCTCCCCCATCCCACAGGTTGATTGACCCCTTTTCTGTTCCTTCCTCATCTTTCTTTTGGTCTGCCTCCTATTTTGTATCATTTTAGCCATTGCTAAGATCATAGGTGTCAGACAGGCTTGGACTCCAGGTCAAGCTGTGTCCCCAGAGGAGGAATACTAATATGACCCACTTTCCAGGCTTGTGGTGAGTGGCAATGAGGTCATGGTACCTGGCATGGAGTAAAACTCAACAAGTCAACTAATATGACTTGAAGTTATCACTGGTGTGCTTATTTACATCTTTCTGATAGATGACCTCACCTGCATTAGTAAAGGAAGAACCACTGAGGCTCAGAGAGGCAGTGCCTTTGTACTCAAGGGTGAGCAGATGCTAACAGGCAGATCCAGGATTTGAACCTCAGCATCAGGATAAAATAATTTTGCACCATTTTTTTACCATGTCATTTTGTCTCACCTCTTTGTATGTACACTGTCTATTTGATTAAGGATGTGAAGAGCAGCATTTAGCACCTCACTGTGCATATCTAGCAAAATGAGAGTATTCCTCAAGCCCCACCCACCCATGCATGCATGCATGGAGGTCTTTACTAGTCATAATGAAGTGGCAATGTTGCAAACTTTATAGTGGCCTGGCTTATCAAATGTTTTAACATGCATCTCATAGACATTTTTATTTACTAAGGTTCTGAGAAGCTTGTTGAGGTGTCCCAAGTCACACAGCAGCTAGGCTAGAACTGAAGATCTGGTCTTCTTCCTCCAGACCTGCTGAGTTTCTATTCAGGATTCTCTGCTTTCCCTCCCCCAATGTTGGTGTCTAGCTTTCTGCTTTCATTTCTGTGTGGTGGTGGTTGTAATCACGAATAATAGAGCAAGCCTGCTCTAGCTGTCAGGTAGAAATGGGAAATTGAAATTATAAGTCATTAAATGGAAAATCTCGAGCCTTATAGTAACACCAACTCAGCCTCTCCATTATTGTCTATATATTTAGCCAGTCTATTTTTAAGAGTTTAGTATTGAGAAATAGGACATACTTATAATGCAGCTACATTAATTTTACTCCAAAATCTCTGCCATTTGCTATCGTTGACTTACATGTGTTTAAATTTATAACCACCCTTTTGCACTGGGAAGATTTGT
Organism: Phyllostomus hastatus; assembly: GCF_019186645.2. Taxonomy (NCBI): domain Eukaryota; kingdom Metazoa; phylum Chordata; class Mammalia; order Chiroptera; family Phyllostomidae; genus Phyllostomus; species Phyllostomus hastatus. Next base: position 63,443,736 of record NW_025333857.1, on the reverse strand, counting down.
CCTTCATTTAAAGGGTGATGGGTGAAAAATCTGCCCGTTGAAGTAGTGAGAACTGCACACATTTTATAGTCCTCTCTCTGGTCAGCCCCCTCCTCCACCACAGCATGGGTCAGTCATGCCCCTCTTCCACTGTGCGTATTTTCCATATTCCTCACTCAGTGCCCAGTTATATAGACTATAAAACATGTGTTCATCCATTCAGCAAACATAGCTTGAACCCTGAAAGCTCTCAATGGATGTGTTAACAGTCTTTATGTCACTGAAGACACACGTCGATTTTAGATGGTTGTCATCTCTGCGATCATTCTCCTAATTATCATTAGTATGGTCTGAAGGGAAGCTGGCTGCAAGGGGTCCTTTCATCTACTCCAAAGTCATTTTTTTAAAGATTTTATTTATTTATTTTTTAGAGAGGGAAGGGAGGGAGAAAGAGAGAGAGAAAGAGAAACATCAATGTGTGGTTGCTGATGGCTGTGACCTGCAACCCAGGCATGTGCCCTGACTGGGAATTGAACCTGCAATGCTTTGGTTCGCAGCCTGCACTCAATCCACTGAGCTACACCTGCCAGGGCTTAAAGTCATTTCATTAAACCATGTTTATCGGTCCTACTCCAAAATAAACCATGAAGTAGTATTTGAAGGTATTTGTCTAGCTCTGCTATTTATAGGCTTTGTAACCCTTGAAAAATTAATTAACCTTGGTGTACATCACTTATCCATTTGTAAGATGAATGTAATGAAATGTATCTTAGAAGGTTGTGTATCAGTCAGTTCTTGCCACAAAAATGCTGTATAACAAGTAATTACAAAATCTCAGTGGCATCCACTAATAAACATTGCTTTGTCACATATCTGAAGATCGGATAGAGTGTTGTGCACATCTCAGATGGGTTGGCTCACCTGCTGAAGGTTGGCTGGGGTCAGTGACCTGGGCTGTAGGGGTCAGGTGACTCTGTTCTGTGTTGTAGAGCTGTGAATCTCCCATGAGCTGCTCATCTTCCTTGAACCAGCAGGTTAGCTGGCACAGGTCCTCCTCATGCTGGTGGCAGTTGTACATGTGTGATGCCTCTTGAAGCCCAGGTTCATAACTTGTACATCCTGATTTCTGCCACATACCATTGGCCAAAATAAGTCACAAAGCCAGGCACAAGTCAAAGGTCAATGAGTACTCTCCATCCCTACTGAGGCTGTATCAAGGCTGTGGGTGCAGGGAGGGGTAAAGGGACGAGGCTAATAGTTCCACAGACTGCAGTCAGTTATCAGAATGACATTAAACGATGTTGAATGATGGCTATAGTTACCTTAAAATAATGCCTGTCACATCATAAAGATTCCATAAATGATAAATGTTATTATTACAGTTGTGATTGTGACTAATGAGATAATCTTGGTAAATTGAAATATTATGTTTAAGTGAATCTTGCTATAAGATAAACCAGAACCCTGGCCAGGTAGCTCAGTTGGTTAGAGCATCTGGGGCATTGAACTAGGGTTCAATCCCCAGTCAGGGCACATAGAAAAATCAACCAATGAATATGTAAGTAAGTGGAATAACAAAATAGTCTCTCTCTCTCTCTCTCTCTCTCTCATCAATAAATAAAAAATTAAAAATGAATAAAAATTAAATAAATGTTTTAAAAATATATAAACCAGAGAAGTTCAAGGTAACTCTCTGGGAGAAGAAGTGAAATCAAGAGGATGTTAAATTTCTGGGGAGGGAGGAAATAGGGGTAAGAGCATGGGACTCTTTTGTCTCTGCCAACCAGGTGCCAGAAAAACAACTTCCTCTTTGGTTCATAATGATGGCACTAGACCTTTGTCAGAAACAGATATATATCTTCCCCAGTGTTTGCTATAATAGAACTAACATTTGTGCCCTGGTGATTGGTCTCCGAAAGGCCAAAGCACACACTTAAGAGCATGACACAACAAGCAATGAAAGTAAACAGAGGCCCATGAGCAGTACCGTATTTTCAGGATTCACGTTGCAACCGTACCTATCCAAGTCCCAGGTTATAGCTAGATCAGGGTGTAACCGTGATGGGCATTAGCTGAAGGATAGTGGATGGAGTCCCTGGATAGTACAGGAGCCAGGGATGCTAGTGAAATTAATCCATGAGAGGACAGCAGGGAATTAGAGTCCAGTCTTCATTCAAAGGCCACGAGTTACCCAGTAGGGAAATGGGAAACTTAGCGTGTGTTAAGCTTCAACTTGGAGCAAGGCCCCCTCTACAGGCTTACCTCAAGCTCATCATTTAGGCTGGATAACAAAAATGATAATAAAGGCTCTACTTTATTGAGTGTTTAATCCATTTGGGGTACTGTGCTAAATACCTGGCATATATTATTGCATTGAATTAAATGAAAAAAAATCCCACAAAAACTCACGATGCATCAGGGAGATTTACGCTTGACTGTTTACAGATGAGGAACTGGGGCTTAGAGAAGTTAAGGAACCATGTCCAATATCCCATGTCACATAATGTGTAAGTGATAGAATGGGAGTGTAAATGCAAGTTCATCATACACCCCGTGTATCTGAGATAGTATTAATAGGAAAGGATGGTGAGGTGGGAGGGAAGGACGCTGAAAATAGTTGGGTTTCTGAGTGAGGATCTGGGAGAGTTATCCTTTCTTCCTAGCTTGAAGATGGACTTTCTTGGTAGTAAAATTATGCTCTGGAAGAAGCACACTCTGTGGGATTTTCCCTACAGTCCTTGCCCCTTCTGCCTGCTGACACTACTCTTTATATTGTCCTCTTTACCTGGAATAGCGTTCTTTAAGGCTCAGCAGGGTTGGCATTTCCTCTGGGGAATTTCCGAAGCCTTTTTGCTCACAGAAGTAATCAGAGAGCACATTTTCAGTGTTCTTGTAACATGTCTCTTTTTATCTAGACGTTTAGCACAATCTATTTTCATTGTCTTGTTTCTTTCACTAAAGAGTGTCACCTTTTAAAGAAGGGACCACGTTCAGATCATCACTCTGTCCCCAGTGTGCCCACCTCTGAAACAGTGTGCAGTAATGGTGTTGGATGAAGAATTCCCAATGTGTAATACAGGTGCCCTCCAGTGCCAGGGAGTGCTGAGAGCCACACACATGGTCTTCCTGTGCCTTTGCAGAAGGGGTGGGTCTAGGAGAGGAATCACTCTAGTGACTCTGGGTCCCGTCAGATTCTGGACATAGGCATTTCACTACGTTGCGTGGAAAATCCAGATTTGTTATAATGAATGCTTTAAGATCTTTGGGCAATTAATAACAGTAAGTCTTATCTTAATATAATACTTACTTTGTACCTGGCACTGTGGTAAGCATTTTAGCATTTTATTTAATCCAAAAGCAGCTTTCTGAAGTCAGAATTACAAAACCCATTTTAATACTAGGAGAAGCTGAGGCTCTGAGTGGTTAAGTGATTTGCCTACATTTCGTAGCTGGTAAGAAACTTGACTAACATTCCCAACTGTGGCTCATTCCAGAGCCTTTTTCCATAGCTGCACCTTGCCACCAGGTGGTAATAGCGTGACCAGGAAGTCTTTGCCCCAGCCTGCCTAGTCACTTACTCTTTCTTTCTTGAATGGAACTTGTTGGCTTGTCGCATCAACTCCAGCCTGACCTTTGAAAACCCTCCTTTGCTTTTCTGGCTCCATAAAATGGAAGGTTGTAAGGACGGCATTAGGTGAAAGAAGTGAAAGTGCATTGCACACTGAGGAGCGCGGTTCCCTGTGGTTATTGCTTCAATATTACTGAGAGCATACTTTATTCACGTTCAGAATTACAGGGCCATGGAGGAGGAAGCGTCTTGGAGACCATCTGTGTCCTGGTTAGGGAGAATGGAACCAGCTCCAGAGTGCCTGGAAGGGACTGTGTTTTTTAGCCGAACAGAGCAAAATATCACTAGATTTAATTCCATCATTCAAACTCATCGCAGTTCTCCAGCAGAAATTATGACCACCCTACAAGTCTGCAGTGTTCACTGGCATGCTCGCGGTCATATGTATAACAAAAGGCTAGTTCTATGTTTTCCAATTTATATTTGTTGCCATTTGTTAATTTGTCTTGTCTGCAGACATTTGCTTGAAGATAAGCTGCACCAGGCATCAGAGGTTTTAAGAAAATATGTGGGAGAAAAAACTACAAAGTGAGAAAATTGTATCCATCAACTTTTTATCCCTGAGAATTGGGAGGAGACGGCCATTTGAAAAAATGTGTACATAGGTTTTAAATGTGTTCTGCTGGTGGAGTGTTCTCATTTGGCTGAGGAGCACCGACTGTTTTCTTCCTCACTTATTTTGTTTCCATCACCATTTATCCCCCCCCATACCCTCTTTGACCTCCACCTACCTCCCCCCTCCCCCGCAATTACCACTCTGTTGTCCATGTCCCTGAGTTCTTTCTCTATTTGTTTTCCTTTTTCACTTGATCCCTCCATGCCCTCCCCCAAACTCTCCCCAGAACTGTCAGCCTGCTCTCTACCTGTGAATCTGTCTCTACTTCGTGTATTAGTTGTTTGTTCATTAGATTCCATATAGAGTGAAATCATATGTTACCTGTCTTCCTCTGACTGGCTTATTTCAAACTTATTTCAATTTTTTCTTTTTATGAAGTGGTGACTTCTATAGGAGACTCTCATAACTTCCAAGTTTCATGTTTCTTTGCATTTATATCATGTCTTCCCAGGTGAGGAGCACTTTAGGACTGGACCATCTTTCCTTATTTCTGTCCTTCCAATCCTGGCCTTTGAGTGAGCCCAGCCCAAAGCCAGGGGATGCAAACTGAGGTCTGTATTAGGGTTCATCAGAGAAACAACCAATATGAGATACAGATATAGGCAGGTTATATACATCCTATCTCTGCCTATAGAGTTGACCCTTGAAGAACATGGGGGTTAGGGATGCTGACCCCCTGCACAGTAGAAAATCCACACACAAATTTTAAATCTATGTATTTACTGAAAAACAAATCTGTGTATAAGTGGACCTGTGCAGTTCATACTGTGTTATTCAAGAGTCAACTGTATGTATTTATCTATTTATATATCTATATTGTCTCTCTATATCTATTGAGAGATTGATTGATTGATTGTTTAAGAAATTGGTTAGTATGATTGTAGAGGGTGACGAGTCCAAAATCTCCAGGGTAAGCCGGTGCACTGCAGACCCAGGGAAGAGTTGATGTTGCAGCCCAAGTCTGAAGGTAGCCTGGTGGCAGAATTCCTTTTTCCTTAGAGGAAGGGTGGTCTCTGTTCTGTTAAGGCCTTCAACTAATTGGATGAAGCCCACCAACATTATGGAGAATAGCCCGCCTTACTGAAAAATCTTACTAATTTAAATGTCAGTCTTACAGAAAAGTGAGTCTGACCAAATATTTGATAGAATCATGTTTGACCAAATGTGTGGGTTCCATGTCCTAGACAAGTTGACACATGTATTAAACATCACAAGATCTGAGGCTACAATTAACCTAGAATTTGGGGAAGCAGGAATGAGTGGAAATAGGAGACATGAACATGAGACCTTGGTCTGCTGCTTACTTTCATTATGACTTTGTCTCTTAGTACTTTTAGTTTCACATCTGTATAAAAGGGAGAATATATACACACTAAAATAATTTCCAAAGTGGATGTGTTACAATGAAGATGGCTTTGAAAATGAATGAATGAATGAATGAATGAATGAATGAATTAAATGACCAATCATGGCGCTAAAGGGTGAGAGAAAGTTGGGTAATGACTGCTCTCTCCTGAGCATATGCTAATTCTTAAAGCTTTGTTACACAATTTACGTACATAATTATGTTCAGTCTTCCCAAGGACCCCGCCAACATCTGCAGAGGAGGAAACTAAGGGTTATAAAAAAAGGGAGTGAATCAAGGTTACACAATGGCAGAGTGTACATTCAAACCCTGTTTTACTTGCAATCAGCAGGATGGCCCGCTAATGCCCACCTGCACCTTGGTTCTCTGAACATAGTTCTGTAATGAGACAAAACTGGGAATGTGGGCTGTGAGCTCAGTTTAGTGCCTCCAGGTTAGACGGTCTTAACCATCAGCTCTGAGCAAAATTCTTCTGACATGGCTAGTCCGTCTCCAATCAAGATGAGCCCCTGGCTCCATCCAGGGCCAGGCTGCCTGGGGCTTCTTGCCCAGATGATTTAAGAGGGACTGGGCTGTCAGAGTTACTTTTCAGGTCACATCCAGACTCCAAGACCGAGATATCCATCTCCATCTCCCAGGCAGGCCAGAGAGAGTATGTGTGGAGTGATACAGTGGATGGATCCATGTGATTCATCGCTGTAACCTGGATCCAACCCCTAGGTCTGCCATTTCTAAGTTGCGCGACCCTGAAAGATGATTTACTTCTCTGAGTCTCAGTTTCCTCATTTCTGAACAGCAGCTAATGGAACTTCCCTTTCAGGGTGGTTAGGAGGAATCAATGAGGAAACACAAGGAAATGCTAGTCGTCTGGCTTGGCAGAGCTGGTATTCAAGAATTGTGGGTTTTCACCCTGGTTGGTGTGCCTCAATTGGCTGGAGTATTTTTCCATAACCAAAAGGTTGCCGGTTCTGTCCCTGGACTGGGCTGTACAGAAGGCAACCTATCAGTGCTTCTCTCTCATATCCGTGTTTCTCTCTCTCCTTTCCTCACTCTCTAAAAGCCGTGAAAAATGTCCTCAGGTGAGGATTAAAAAAAAAGAAAGAATTGTGAGTTTTCTTTTGACATAGGCTGGATGAGTCTAGAAAAATTAAAGAGGGTGATAAAGGTGACCCAGGAACTTGAACCTGAACTTATATGAGTTTTAGTAATAAACCATCCCAGGCTGTAAGGTGGGAGAGAGGAGCCAGTGAGAGTTTTATGTGGGTTGTTGAGTATAATCGTGGACACGGTGTGTGGTCTCTGTTCTGTAGGGCAGAGTATCACACAGAAGCTTGCCTGGCATCTGGAAACCAACACATCCCTCATGCCTTGCAAAGATACCCAGGGCCCAACTTCTTTTCTTCCCTTTTTTCTTCTCATGCCTTCTCTGTCTCCTCTCCTGACCTTCCTATCCCTCCCTTTCTTCTCTCTCTCCAGAGTTTTCCTGCCCTCTTCTCCTCTTTTCACTCTCCTTTGCCTCTTCGTTCCTATTCCCTACCCTTCATCATTAAACACAATTTTACTTTGCATTCTTGTTTTCTCTTCCTCCTCCTTCTTCCCTTTTCCTCTCATCTGCTCTCTCTCTCTCTCTTTGTCTGGGCCTGGGGACGAGGCCTCCTTTGCTCAAGCCCCAGTGGTTCATTTCATTGAATTTAACAATCTCTCATACGTCAATTAGAAAGAGACAGCTTCCCCCATTTCTGCCCCCCCCCCACCCTTTCCTGGGCCTGCCACAATGCTCAGATCAAGCACCATCTGTTGCATTCATCCAGGCGACAGGCGAGCATTTTGCTGCTCTGGGGAGGCAGAGCTCAGCGGTACCAGGAGGTAACGTGGCTTGTTTGGACAACTTGATATATTGATATTGATAGAACTACCGAATGGGATTGGGAGGGCTGGGGTGGGAGGGAGAATGGTTCACAGGATGAAACAGGCCGTGGAGGAGGGGTTTGCACAAGCACAACCCCCCTAAGCCTGTCTGGGCTTTCGGCACTGTTGCCAAGGCAAGAGCATTCAGACAGATGGAAGGGATTTTCTGTAGTTGGGATCAGAAACTCTGCAGCTCAGGGGAGCAAACCTCCCCTCTCCGTGTCTTCCTCTCGTCCCGCCAGTCAAATCTGCATCTGCTGGGGAGAAAGTAAAGCGGAAATAACAGGATGGGGTAAAGCTGACCTTTAAGAATTACTGAATGTCAGAGTCATGATGAAAAGGAATGACAGATCAGTCAAGGTTCTAGACGGACAAAGAAGGCGCCCTTCAATGGGATCTTTAAAAAAAAATTCAATGAAGTGACTATTTATAGAGGTGCAGGCAGAGTGAAAAGAATCTCCATGGGGGCAGTGAGGAGCTAGGGATAAGAAGGATCAGGAAACCACTACCACCCCTGTGAGCTATGGAGGGGCAGGGAGAGCAACTAGTTTTACTGGAGCCTGTGAGAACGGCATCTGTGGAGAAGGGGCAGAAGCTGTAATGGTCAGGGGTCCAAGTTGTTATCAAAATATGACATAGAAAGAGGAAGGGCAAAGGATGACATACCCCCAAATGGTGCCTTTCCATGTGCCAAGCATCCCAGTGGGCAACACCAACTAGTAGATAACAAGGAGCCATGAAGCACCCCAGAGGGGGTCTGCTCCAGGACACAGAGTGGGGCAGAATGAACCTGGGGGCAGAGGACGGATTTGGGGGTGCAGGTGGAGAACAGACAGTATAGATCAGAATGTTGCCTACACTGCGCCATACTGTTCTGAGTACTACAAACACTCCCTCCCTAGCTATTCAGAGGAATGCACATATAGAGTCTCCATAGCGTCCCTTTCTCTCTTGTGAGTGCAAGATCCACACAACTTACTGTCTACTCAGCGCCTCCACTTAGACATCTGGACGACACGACGAAGTTTTCCTATCTACAACATGTTCTCTTCCAGGGTTTCTCCTCAAATCGAGAGGTACCATCATCCTGGAAGCCTCTGTGGTTTCCCCTTCGGGGAAGTCATACTCTACTCTTTACCTTCCTTTCCTATGTCCACCTTTTCCAATCACTCACACCTTCAGAGGGAGTTGTAGCTAAGAACTCACTGTGATGTGCACACTTCTCTGTCTCTACTAACCTGTTTCTGTCTGTTCTCTCTGCTGCGCTGTCCACGTCTTTGCTTCTACTTCCACTACCCTATCCTGGCCACTGTCAACCCACCTGTGGACTCTGCACCATTTCCCCGTTGATCTTACATCCACTTCTGTCTTTCTGCAGTGAAGTCTTCTTTCTGCTATCAGAGCAGTCTTCCCTAAATGAAAGTCAGATCAAGTCACTCTCCTATCTAAAACCTGCAGCGAGTTCTGTTCCTCACAAGGCCCAGAACAGTTAGGGTCAGGGTCAGGGTCAGGATCAGGGTCAGGGGCAGGCTAGGATTAGGACTTCTCTCCAACTTTATCTCAGGCCACCTCCCAGTGGCTATTGTAGTCCCTTCTCATATTTTTTCCTTCTCCCGTGGTTGTGGGGAATCTTTGTTTAGACTCTTCCCTCTGCCTCTTTTGCTCCTTCCACTTCACTCTCCCACCCCTGCCACTTGCTTCTCACTTGATGAACATGTATTCTTCTCAGACCTTCACCCTGCTCACTTCCTCTATGGAAGTCTCCAAGATTTTCCTAGACTATGTCGTATTCCCCTAATAGGGCCTCTTATATCATCTTTCACGTCTGTTTTACTATATGTATCTTTTGTACATTTTACAGTCCTGTGTCAATCCTCTCATTAGTATTAGCCTTCCTGTCCAGAGGGTGGGCATCAAGAGGGGGTCTTGCTTGCCTGTTTTCCACCATGGGACCTTGTAACAGACTGCATGGCTGTGTCCTGCACACATTCACACGTTGAAGCCTTCACTTCCAATGTGACTATGTGTTAGTCTTCTTGGGCTGCCACAACAGAGTGCCAGAGACTCGGTGGCTTAAACAACAGAATGAATTTGCTCACTGTTGTAGAGGCTGGAAGTCCTGCATCATCAGGTCTGGCTTTTACACAGGTGTCTTCTCAGTGTGTGCTCATGTGGCCTTTCCTTGCTGTGTCCATCAGCAGAGTTTCTCTTCCTCTTTTTGTAAAGACACCCATCCTATTAGGTTAGGACCCCACTCTTATGACCACATTTAAGTTTATCTATTAAAAGCTCTGCCTCTGAATACAGTCACATTGGGGGTTAAGGCTTCAAGATATGAAGTGTGGGAATACACAGTTGAATCCCCAGCTCAAACCATATGCTAAGTTGCTCTAGGTTCTGGACCACAGTATGGCACAACCTTTACAATTTTGGGCAAATCACTCTCTTGTCTGGGTTGAAAGCATCAGGAATGGGCAGGACAGTGCTTGTCAGAGTTGGACTGTAGCTGCTGGCTGGGGGGCTCTGCATCCCAGGCTTGGGATTTGGGATCTTGGCTCACCTTTAAGTAGTCCTAACTGAGACTATCTGGGGAGAGAGATGGCAAGACAGGCAAGTGAGGAAGTTATAATGCCACCACATGGTTGGTCTGTATTGCTATTTGTCTTTTCCATAGCAAACATAGATCTTCCACTGTGCCCCCAGGATGGGGCTTCTCACAGAGCCCAGTGCCCCAGCCTGCCTTCTGGGTAGGAGCTACCCTGCAGACACATCTGCCAGCTGATGAACTTTCCTGGGAGAACAGGAGCTCCTTAGAAATCAGTGTTGGGATGTTCAGAAACCTTCTTTGTTCTGTCTAGTGAAACCCCTTCCAAAAAACAAGAAGTTTTGGCATATCCCATCACTTGGCTTCAGATAGCAGGTACCTCAAACTGAAGAAATTTCCCAGCCGCTAAAGGCAGGGATGGAGAGCGGGCTGAGCTGGAAGGTTTCAAAGTTGGAGCTCTCTGTGGGACTTTGCCAGAACAAAGGCACTGAGGTCATTCAGCCTTGTTCCGTTTCTTCTCTCTCCTTTCCTCTCCTGGCCTCTTACGTGACCTCTCTCCTTCCTACTCAAGCTTTTCTGATTTTTTCCCTTTCATCCTTCTTCTTTTTCTCTCTGTCCTACTGACCTCCCTTTTTCTATCCTCTGGAACTTTCTATCATTTTCCATCCTAAAACTGTATGAAAATGTGGTTACTAACAAATCACGGGGCAGGACCAGTGGACCACTGGACTGGGAGTTAGAAGGCTTGACGTTGCCACATGCAAGCTTGGAGTAAGTCATATGCGTTATTCGGGGGCTTCAATTTCCTGAAGTAAGATGGGGATGTCGTACTAAGTGATGTATGTACCACAGTACTGTAGTTTTGTCCCCTGAAACGTGGTTTGACCCATGCGTTGCTGTCTCCCTTCACTGCCACTGTTCTGGTTCAAGCCACGGTTGCCGCTGGCTGGCTCCTGCCGGAGCCTCTGTGCTGGCCTCTCCCGTCACTTGTGCTTGGGTAGTCCAGGCTCCTGTTCGTAATTGTTATCAAAGGGACTTAACGTGAACATGCCGATTTTCTGTCGAAAACCTGTCAGTGATTAACTTTTGCCATTAGGATACAACCTAAACTCTTCAATGTTACTTACTTAGAAGGCAGCCTGAACCTTCAGCCTCATCTCCTTCTCACGTGCTCTGTTGCCGCCAGAGTCTGGAGCTCTGGAGAAAGGAGCGATGGAACTCCTCTCCATCGCTTGGGCAGCATGCTTTGTCTGGCTTCAGGTCTTTGCAGAAGTCTCTCCTTCTACCCAGGATGCTCTTATCCCAAATATCTTTAGGAACTCTACCCTGATCCTACCTTCTTTGCTCATTCCTACTCATTCTTAAAATTGCAGTGAAGATATTGCCTCCTCCAGGAAGCCTGACTTGACTCCCAGAGATGACCCTTCTTAACGTTCCTCTCATACTCTGTACTTTCCTATGACAGAGGTTTGGCACAGCATTGCACATTCCTACCAAGAGATGAATTTCTTGAATCATGGATTGTGTCTCACTTTTCACTATCATATCGTGAGGGTTTGAGGCAGTGCCTGGCTAACATAATAGGTATTTAATAAATAAGTGTGTAAGCCAGTACATACATCTATACTGGCCCTGTGCCTCCTGTGTCATCCCTGGGTCAGGGAGGGAGTTCCAGGGACTCTGGATCAAGCCCTAACCTCAGCCCCATTACCCATCCTGTAGCTGCAGCTGAGGCGACGACGCAGGAGACAGTGGAGTCCCTGATGCAGAAGTTCAAGGAGAGTTTCCGCGCTAACACACCCATCGAGATCGGCCAGCTGCAGTCAACGCCACGCAGCGCCTCGGCAGGGAAGCGGAAGCGGAGGAGCAAGTCACGAGGTAGGCCCTCCTACCACCTCTTGCCAGGGCCTCGGTGGGCTGTCCCCAGTTTCAGAAGATACTGGGAAGAGCTATGCCCTCCTCCCTGTGCTCACAGAACTTGTGCCACTGTCTCCCCGATGCATCATTTCAGTGGAGGCCTTGGAGACAGCGGACCTGTGCTCCCTGGGCAGAGCTGAGGTTTCTGAGCCCCAGTTGCCTCATCTGAAAGTGGGATTGCATCATCCATCTTTTAGAGTGGTTGAGAAGATTAGCAATAGTCTATGGAAAGTGCCTATCAGGGGACCTGGCAGAGCAGATGCTCTTTAAATTGTAGCTAGTGTCATTTTGGAGATGGCAAGAGAGGCAGAATGTTCCCCTGGAAGGATCCTCAGGCTGGGATCCCAGAGCAGGGTTCCATCTCATTCTCTAACAGCCTGAATGACAGGATAGTCAAGAGTAGGAGCACTGTACGTTAGACAGAACTGGATTCCAATTTCTGTTCAAATATGAACAGAAATTTCTGTTCTAATTCAAATTGCTTCTCCAAGCTCCCCCCATCTCAGCGTAGTCCACCATGCAATGAAAAGTAGATGTTTGCCTCACTGTCCTTTTCTTCCTCCTCCCTTTCTGTCCTCCACATCATCATCATCATCACCCCTTCCTTCTTCTTCCTCCTCCTGTGACCATCTGTGTGACTTTGTAGATGGGACAAATCCCTTTATCAGTGGCTGCTTTCCAAATATCATCTCATTTCCTTCAGCCCATTCAGTAGTCTCCTGCTGGTCTTTGCCTCTTCTCTTTGCCTGTCCCTTCTCCAGTTCCCATTCACTTGATTCTTCCCATGTCACTGTCCTCTTTCAGAGCTTCAGTGGCTGTCCAGTACCTTCAGAATTGTCCAAGCTTATGGGGGTGTCATTCAAGGCTACCAGAGAGCTCTGCTCTCTCTTCTGAATCCATGTTCTCCACTTCCATGGTTTGTTCCATACCATTCTCTCTGCCTGAAATCTCCTGTCTGGACCCCAGGAATAACTGTGGTCGTGTGTTGACACTTATCCCAAGCAGCAGGCCAAGTGCTCTCTGTGTCTTACCTCCTTTGATTCTCAGCAACCCTAAGAAGCAGGTACAATGAAATTCCAAAATTTCCATTTTGCAGATGGTATCACTAAGGCACATGCTGCTGTAGTAATCTGCCCAAAGGGACATCCTAGTAAGTACGACAGCCAGGGAGAAGTAAGAGGTCTGAGTTCCAGGCTATAATTAAACTACTATGTCCTGTACTAGTGAAGTCCTACCTGCCTTTCCAGGTTAACTTGAATGGCACATTTCCATAGAGACATCACTGACTGTCACGGTCACAGATCACTCCGAATCCTCCCATGTGTGACTTCTCCCACTTCTTTTTACCTGTGTTAAACACCGATTTTCATTTTTTTTTTGTAATATAATTTTCTTTTGTCTGGCTCTCTCCTTAGCTAGACAGAGAGTTCTTTGAAAAGTGAGAAGTATCTTACTATTCGAATCATCTTTTCATTCCTGCATCTAAATCAGCACCCGCACACATGGTGGACGCTTGCTATTCGTTAAGAGGATGTCTAGGTGTTAATCTTGTGAAATGCTCTATCCCAGAAACCAATATCTGTGTGTTACGCTGAGGTCATAAACCGAGGCAGAAGTTGGTGGTAAAGTTTCTTTTTGGAACTCATGTGGTCAACCCCAGTGTAAACCATTTGAATGATAAAGAACAGATTCCTTGAGGTCAGCGATGCCTGGGAGCTACTTTGAGCCAGGCTGATTTCAACTTGCATGGCTTTGGAAGAGACATCCAATGTCTCTGAGCCTCAGTTTCCTCTTCTGTAAAATGGGGACACCAGTCCGCACATCAGAAGATTGCTATAAAAATCTGATGAAATGATGAATGTAGACTATCTTGAAATGCTCAGCTAATGTTTACCAGGAACTGAGTAAATGCTATATTTGATCTGGGTGGGACATTCAGGGCCATTTGGAATTCTGCTTAGATATACCATCCATCTTTATTCCTCCACCATTCACCAAGAATCACCTTCCCTTATTTCTACCAATACAGCTCCCATAAATACGCTTGATTCCAAGTCCATAACTTCCCCTTTCTTTACCAGCCTGAATTCATTTCCTTAGTGTGATATCCTAAGCATTTTTATGCCACTGAATTCTTTCCTCAAAATTTTCTTTCATGCACCACAACTGTCCTAATGAAGCCCCTATCGTTAGGCATTTGATGTTTGTAATATTTCACCATCATAAACCATACCACATGCAACTTTTTCTTTTGCCCAAAACTTGGCCTTTGAAACAGGCCTTGATCTGTTTCATTCTCTTCTCTTAGAGAGCAGAATTTCAGAATTAGATAATTAAAGAAAATCTGCTGTTTGACTTAGGCTGTAATTAAATATCAAGTTATTTCAATTTACAAGTTAAGTGGGGCCTAAAAACCATTATGACCACTAACCCATCTCTGATTTGCAACTATACCCTCCTTGAGACTCAGCCTCCTAAAGGCAGCCAGTATATCTTTTTAGAAACATAAACCCAATAAGGTTGCTCTCGTGCATTCATTCATTCAATGGTTTCCTGTTCTCTATGGAATACAATCCAAACTCCTTGCTGTGGCTTCAGCCCCTGTTCTCTCTGTGTCTGGCTCCTGTTCCCTTCACTCGATTGTCATTTCCTTGGGTTTCAGGCACATGGACTTCCTTCCTGTTGCCAGAACACAGAAATGTTTCTCCACTTTAGAGTCTGAGAACTGGCCTTCCTTCCCCTTGCCATGCCTCTTTTCACCCCCCAGCTGCTCTCCTGGCCAGCCCCTTCTCACCTGTCATCTCTCAGCTCCAGTGTCAACTCCGCAGAACTGACCTCCATGACGACCCAACCGAATGTCTTCCTCCTTTCCACCCTCAGCCTGCTACTGCTACCTCACCCTTTTGTACTTCTTCGTTAATATTACAGCCTAAAATTACTTTTGTTTGCGTTTTTACTCTTTTCCTCTCTAAGACGTGTTTCATATCCTTAAACCAAACATGTAAAAATATTTAATAAATATTTGTTGAATAAATGAGTGCATTAACCTCAAAGGTCACTGGAAAGTGGCCCAGTTTTCCAACTATCAAGTTGATGTTGAAGGGGGACCCAGGAGAGACCAGAGCTTCCTGGTACAAACCTCCTGGGAATCGTGCTTCCCCCAGAGAGAGGCTCAGTGATGCACAGCACAGTAAATGTGTTCAAATGGACATTGTTAAGACGATTTTCAAAATGGCTGATTAACATTGTGCTCGCGATTGTACTACCACCAGGTAGTACAGGTTTTTGCAAGAGAGAGTCCAAGGAGAGTGTGCGCTAGCCCTGCACATCCCAGCTCACACACTTACCGCTGCAGGTCCTCGAGATTTTGGGGGGCAAAAGAACTTCATGGTCAATAAAGGTGTGGGGAATTCTGCACGTGCCCTCTTCCTCTTAGAAATGTCCAAATGCATCTTTGACTATTGAAGACACTGGAAAGTCCTGCACTACAGAAAGCAGGGTTTCTTGGTTTACCTCAATGTCTACGACGTCATCTTGACCACAGACTCTGTTCCCCATCACCTCCATACCCCTACTCCTGCATCATTTATTAACATCTTGAGAAGCAGAAGCAAACACAGAAGCACAATTGTGGAAGTGCTCTATTAGCTTACACTGATCATCAAAAATCCCAAATGTGATGGATGGTCTAACTTCCTCATATTCCTAACTTTCACAGTCTCTCTCCTCTGCCTGCCACTGAGGTGGCTTTGAGCCTCCTGGCCCAGAGTGGGAGCACCCGGCCTCCCTCTGCTTCATTAGGCTTCGCGCCCAGCCCACGGTGCCCAGAGGTGTGCAGCAGAATGCGTAGTGGGAAGCCGTTGTCAAGGAATGGAACACCTGGTTAAGAGCAGCTCCCATGTGTTTTTGTAGTGATGGCTGCCTCCTGAGAGGACCGTGGATGCTGAAATACATCATCCTTCAGCAGACAGGAAAACAAGCAGTGGAGACTTCCATGCTGCCTTCTTATCTGTGGTTGGGTTTTATGGGGCAGCTGTTGGGTAGTCATTCCCCCAAGTCCATGTGCTTTGTAAAGGAGACCTTGACATTCAAATGAAGCAGGGTAAGATTTCTCTGGATGTGAGGCAGGGGTTCCTGAGGTCCAGTGATCTTTAAAAGCAGGAACTTGTATTTGAAATTCAGTTCAACCATTGGCTAACTGAATGATCTTCAGTGAATGAAGAAGCTGTGTTTAACCTCCATTTTCTCATTGGTATAGTCCAGTGCCTGCACACAGGTGACCCTCAAAAAAGAGTAGCTAATATTCTTGTTGCTACCCAGGTCCTACTCGTTTGGCCTCCACAGGCTCACACATCCATCCCCTCCTCGCTAAGCCATTGCCTCTGACTTGACTGACGTTTCTCTACCCATCATCCATATCCTTGCAGCAGCCTCTCCATTCATAAACCCATCTTCCGTTCCAATGGCTGGAGCAATCTTTTGCAAACACACTAAGTCTGGCCATGTCACTCTCCTGCCCAGAGTGTTTTCCTGGTATTCTGTCACTTGTATGGGTGACCTCTCAAGCTTTTGCAGTGACGGCAGATGAAAATCAACGTATCCCCAAAGGGTCTGCAGCTATGCTCAAAAGACACTTGTCATAAGTCCGAAATCCCAGTTTCTATCTTAAAAAAAAATCCATGACATTCTATTGGGTTGGCTAAAAGTTCATTTGTTTTTTTCCCATAAGATGGCTCTAGTAGCACTTAGTTGTCTTTAACTTCATTTGAAACAATTTTGTTAGATTGTGTTGTGACAGCTGTCATATGAGTGTGCACTAAAAAAAGTTATCAAAATTGGTGAATTTTTGTATAGCCATTTTAATATTGAAGATGGAATAAGATATGCAACATTTTTGGCATATCATGCTTTATTATTTCAAGGAAGGTAAAAATGCAACTGAAATGCAATAAAAAAAAGATTTGTGCAGTGTATGGAGAAGGGTCTGTGACTAATCGGAAGTGTCAAAAGTGGTTTGTGAAATTTCATGCTGGAGATTTTATCGCTGGACGATGCTCCACGGTCGGGTAGACAAGTTGAAGTTGATAGCGATCAAATCGAGACATTAATTGAGAACAATCAATGTTCTCCCATGCAGGAGATAGCTGACATACTCAAAAAATCAAAATCAATAAAGTTATTGGTGAAAATGAAAATATGTCTTTTATTTTAGGGATAAAACTAAACAGAGTTTTTGGCCAACCCAATATTTCATAATATGTGCATAGTGTTTTAGTCTAAATTATGTTACATTATTTGTCAGTTGTTATTTAACATTTTCTCAAGTCTTTTTTTAAAATATTTTATTTATTTATTTTTAGAGAGGGAAGGGAGGGAGAAAGAGAGAGAGAGAGAAACATCAATGTGCGGTTGCTGAGGGCCGTGGCCTGCAAACCAGGTATGTGGCCTGACTGGGAATTGAACCTGCGACACTTTGGTTTGCAGTCCGAGCTGAATCCACTGAGCTATGCCAGCCATGGCTATTTTCTCAAGTCTTTAGGGAACAGTGATATCCTGGGAAGATGAACCATCCTGATGCTGATCATACTTGGATGATACTGTACCATCCTCCCAGTGTTTCCGCGGAATCAAAGGAGATAATACCGGGGAAGCGCTGAGCACAGAGCCACATCGAACCTATGTGC
This sequence comes from Phyllostomus hastatus, assembly GCF_019186645.2. Classification (NCBI taxonomy): domain Eukaryota; kingdom Metazoa; phylum Chordata; class Mammalia; order Chiroptera; family Phyllostomidae; genus Phyllostomus; species Phyllostomus hastatus. The sequence goes on along the minus strand of NW_025333857.1, from coordinate 63,426,093 downwards.
TCTGTGACTTTATTGCTTACTATGCTTATCACTGCTGTTTTATTATGACTATTAATTTTGTCAGTATCATTACCCATTAGGCATATGCAGGCTCCGGCACAAATAATGCCCCTTTTTTTATTACAAAATCTTTTATTACAACATCATAAGCATGCCATTTTGTAACATAACAACATCATACTCAAGCATACCATGTGACATTGTAGGTGAAGTGTTCACATTAAAACTGTGAATTATTACACCCCCATTATTACTCTACCCACCGCACTCATGCAGGGGTTACTTCTGCCAGACCCTGTGTTGACCCAGTTTTAGAATCTATAGGATGAAGGGCTTCCTGTTTAACAGCACTGAAAAGCTGCCACAGCCTGTTATACAAAGATCCTTTCCAGCCTGGCCTCCAGCCTCCCCCTGACCCCTACGAGGCCCGAGCCTCCCTGTCCTGTGGCCTGTAGCACACCGGCCGCTTTCCCCCTCTCCTAACTCGCCTTCCTGTGCGCCCTCATTGTGTTCTGCCTGACATGTGCTCCTCTTCTCCCCTCTCTCTTCTTCAGGCGATAAACTGATACTCACTTTTTCAATTCAGTTGCAAAGTCTTCTCTGTGAAGACCTCCCGCCCCTATCTGGCCCTCAGCCCTAACTCAGATGAGTGAGTCACTCCTCTTCTGGGCACCGGATGCCCCGTGCTGCTTTCTGTCCCAACCCTTATCAGTCCTTCCCAAATCCACGTGGACACATCTGTCTCCCTCCTTACTTCGACAGTCCCATGAGGGAAAGGACGGCGATTTATGTCTCTCCAAATGCTTAACACAGACCTGGCATAGCATAGCACTGCCTGAATGGAAGACTGGATGGATGGATGGATGGATAGATGGATGGACAGACATATGGAAGGGAATAGTTGAGTTTTTCATGGCATACGAAGGGTTAACAAGACATGGTACAACTACCATCTACTGAGCATGTATTTTGCTCATCAAGTATATCTCATGTAAAAATTCCCTCAGATTTCATTCTACAAGAGAGGAAATTCAAGCTTTGACAGATTCATTGACTTACCTAAGTGAATTCAGAGCTCTGACCAAGCCACCATCTCAGTTCTCAGATGACTTGAGTTTTAGTCTTAGGTAGCCAGACTAAAGTCTTTGAGCTGTGAAATTGTAAAGGCCTTGTCTGAGTTCTGGAAAGGAGCTGTAGCTTCTCTTGCAGTGGCAGGTGTTTCTGTATGATCTGTGCTGCTGTAAGGGTGTTCAGCGGCTATGAGATTCTGGAAAGTGAAGCAGCTCTCTCAGCATACAGGCAGGAGTGTCCCCTTGCCGGATGTCTCTGGCCTCTGGAACCCCGGGACCGCCTGGTCTCATGTCCTCAGGAGTGGCAACCTCAGTGGGTGTGACACTGTCCAGTGCTCCATGAGATTTTATGGCACTCGGGCAACTTTCTTCGGTATGTCACACATGTAGAAGATGTGCCACCCGGATCTCTGCCCAACGGCACTTCATCCCTTGGAAGGGACAGGGCATGAGCCATTTGCACTATAATGGGGATGGTGTGAGCTGGCCTGGATGTTTACTAGACTGGGAGAATCATTAAAGAAGGCTTCACAGAGGAGGTGGGCTTTGAAGAATGCATTCCTGTTAACTAGGGAGAGAGGTTGGGAAGGCATTGCTGGTAGAAGAAAGTCAATATAGGAAGGCACATGCAGGGCATTATGGGAATATCTGGGAACACTGTGAACAAAGAAGATGCTGGTAAGGTGGGCAGACACTAGATCCACTGACAGAAACAGGCCCTGGAATTCCTTCCCACAATTCCCAGCTGCACCCCACCCTGGGAGGAGAGGTGCATTCTGGCTCCTTCATCCTCCCTGATAGGTAAGCCCCGATGTGCTCTTTTATTGTGAGACTCTGAGCTCAGAGTGCAGACTGATTTTAATATATTTTTAATATATTTTAATATATTCCTGTTTATTAGTAACTGGCTATAAATTATTCACTTGGTTGGGAAAAAATTCAGAAACATTAATGGCTTTAAATCATTTGCCTTATTGGGTTGTTGCTACTCTTAAATATTGGCAGTCAACAGGATCAGTCTTTATTCATTTGGTTCCCATCTTTCTTTCCCCCCTCGAGCTCCATGCCCTCTCCAAGCCTTCCCTTCCTACCCAGGAGTTTGGGTGGAGCTCTCTGCTCCTTTTGCCAAAGGAAGTTCTGACACTGAATAATCAAAACAAAGTGCAACTTTAAACCGTGAGAGAGTTACAGGGATAGAAAGAAGTCTGCATAGACCCCACATACCTGGAGTCTAGTCCTACGTCTATGGTGGGAAACCCCTTTTCTCTACTTCTGTGCCATTTCTCTAGCTTGATTTTCCTCCGTCTCCATGGCTGAGTGTCAAAAGCCTGCTTTCCCTTCAAAGCATTAATGACTCTTTCCCCATGAAATCTTTTCAAGATTTTCCCTGAAAGCCATTCATAATTCCTCCAAACTTTGATAGCCTCTCCTCTATCTTCCTTATGATACTTGTCATTTGCTACCTTTTATTAGAGTAATTAATGGGCACTTCTCCCTTGATTAATCTCCTTAAGTATAGTGACTGTTTCCAGGTCATGCCTTGCTTCCACAGAGCAACCTAGTTCCTGACAAATAGCAGATGCTCAACTAATGCTTGATGAGTTAATGGGCAATTAACCAAATGGGCTGCGTGATCTTGGACAAGACCTTCAAGCTCCAGGCCTCAGTGTTCCCATCTAGGAAGCTGTGTGGCTTTGTGGCAGTGAACTCAGGTTTTGGCGTCAGACCTATGTGGACTCATATCCCAGCTCTGCCTCTGACTCGCTCATCTTTGGGAAATGACTTATTGTGCTAATCACCATTACCCAGTCTGCAGTTTGTACAATCGGCCTCCTCATAAGGAGGTTGGGAGGATTGGTATTAATGTATGCAAAGTGCTCAGCAGGCTGCACGGAACACAGTAAGTACTAATAAATCCTGGTTGCTAATTTGGAAAGCAAAGGTGATGGGCTAGATCATTTCTATAGGTCTCCTCCAACTCAAATGGTCTTTGACGATAAATCTGATTGGAAGCATTTATTGTCTCATGTGAAGTCTGGTATTTAGAGTTAGAAAACCTTGTTTGAACACCAGCTGTTAAGTTCAGTGGCTCCTCAAGGAAACCGCTTCATCTTGGGATTCCATCCCCAGTCCCTGGGGATGTGATAATACCTGCCATTCTTGTTTCCCAGGGCTGCAGTGAGGATGTGTTGGAACGCTTATGGCAATGCTCCTTGAAAGCGCTCTCCAGATCAGCTGCATCCTAGAATCAGAGCCTTGGCGTCTTCAAACGCCAAAGGAATTTGAATGGCATGCATATTTGATCTAGGAACCTTTTTTTGGTGGGGGGGGCTCTGGTTTTCCTTTTTTTGACCTCAGGCCCTTCCTAAGAGATGCTGCCAGGGCCGGTACCCCTACACCTAGCCATCCCCTGGTCGTGCTGGACTGAGGCACGGGAGTGCTGATTTGTAGTCCGAGCACACAGCTGCTCCCATAAATCTTCCCTGATGTGTCTTTCAGAGAAGTTTGCGTTCCTGAAAGGGTATGTCTCCTCCAGGCGGTTTTCTTTGTTCATCTGAAATATGTCAGGTGCCTATTGGTTAATTCTGTCTGGCCTGGCTGGATGGAGAGGCAACTGCAAGCAGCCTTAAACAGAAGGCTCTGGACCCGGTCCTGGTGGGGACACAACACTGGGATATTGGACCACTTCATCAGAGTGGTCCAATACTATGTCAGTGAGAGTTGTGGCAAATAATCACCCTGTGGCTTTGTGACTTAATACAACAAAGCCACTCATTTGGCTCTTAATTCAAGCATTTGGATGGGGCTCAGCTGGGCAGGTCTTCTGGTCTGGGTGCAGCAGGCTCATCTGGCCTAGGCCATGCTCCTGTGGTCGGCCAGCTGAGGCTGGGCCACAGGTGCAGGGCTCCAAACGCAGCAAGAACAGGAGACCTCTGTGGGACCTCCGAGGCTGCAGCTGAGAAGGCACACGTCATTCTTTCTGCTGCATTCTGTTTTGGGGGGAAAGTCGTGAGGCCATCTGAGATTCAAGGAGTAGAGGAACAGACTTCATTTCATGAAGGAGAAAGGCACAAAATATTGGGATAAACTTTGAAGCCTACATGTATTGATATTCCATGAAGCCTCTATGTTATGTTAAAACCTGGGCTGGTCCTCTGAGCCTCATGAGGTAATTATAATCGTTCCCACTTTGTTGACAGACAAACTGAGGCTCAACTATGTGACAAAACTAGAAGTTGGTCAAGGAAGACCCAGACTCTGATGCTAGTATTTCTGTAGCTGATCAAAAGAGTATAGGCAGACCTTGTTTTAGTGCATGTTGTTTTATTGAGCTCCACAGATGTTGTGTATTTTACACGTGGGTGGCAATACCCTCCAGCGAAAAGGTTAGGACTCGGTTTATTGCAGTGGTCGGGAACTGAACCCGCACTACCTCTGAGGTGTGTTGGTACTCTTCTTTGTACCTCTGCTATCTTGTCTCTCTTTAAGAGTGCTGAAGAGGCTTTGATCTCAAGCCATTGTTAGATACAGCCTAGCTTGTCGTGTATGGAAGGGCAGTAGGGTTGGATCCTGGCTCCATCCTTGCAAAAGCCTGTGGTCTAGTGCAGGATCACCAGCAAATGTTTTCAGTAAAGGGCCAGAGAGAAAACCTTTGAGGCCTTGCTGACCAAGAGGCAAACTTGAATATAGTATGTAGACACACAATGAGAGAACATTTTCTGTACATTTATACTGATGAAACTCAATATATAATAATAATCAAGTACCATTCTTTATAATAGAATTCTACTAATGAGAAGAATGGAATTTATGCCACTAAAATATGAAGTTCATACAATTTTCATATCTTAACATCTTCTTCATTTGATTTGCTTTAACCACTTAAAGATGAAAAATGATTCTTAGCTTGTGGACCATACAAAAACAGGCAGTGGGCCGGATTTGTCCTGCAGTCCACCCATCCCACCCAGTATAAGGGGGTGTCTCCGATTTGTACTTACAGGATTCTAGATCTAACCCCATGCGACTGTCTCATTGCTGCGTGACCTCAGGCAAAGCCTTGATGTCTCAGAGAAATTGTTGCCTCCGGCTTCCAAGCACATACTAGGTGGAAACAATTTCCAATGTTCGCTTAGTCAACCAGAGGTGGAAATGAATTTCAAGTTCATCTAATCCGATCCGGTTTTAGATGTCAAGAATGATAGAGGGGAGACCTCATCCGTGCCTCAGACAGGAACTAGAAGACCCAGGCACGGAAGTCCCCAACCTACCAGATTACTCTCTTTTCATGCCGTTGGAGCATGGAAAATCATGTAGGCTCTCCCACCTGCACTGGAATTGACTTGCTGGGGAACTGGGCGAAACACATTGTTAGAGGCTGGCAGCCTGGCTCTTTTCTGATTCAACTGTTACCAAATGGGTAGATCACTTAGAAGGTTACCCGGAGCAGCTCTGCCTTTGTGCGCATTGGAGGTAGATGTGGTTAAGCGTGCTGAGGATGTAGGCTGGAGTGCAGGAGCCCTTAGCAGGTGTCTTCAAGCTGTGCTCCAAATAGACGCTCGGGGAAGGGTGCGGGGGATGTGGCTGTGAGTAGTTGGGTCTCTTTCATCCAGCTCCTGTATTTATATATTGGGCTTCAGTGTTTTGGAGGAAAGTCCTGGAATATATGTCTTTAAATATAGAAGATTTTTTTTACTTGTAACAAAAGGTCCCATTCCTGTGTGAAAAGAAAGCTGGCAAATTGTGTAAACCTACAACAGCATGGCACACACAGGGCTGATGAGTCCTTCTTCCTTCCACACACACATGTGTACACACATGTACCAAGTGCTGGGTGAAATATAACCTTTTTATAAATGTAAGTTTATCTCAAAAGTAAAGAAAAAAAACTCCTTGTGTGTAAGGAATGGGGGAGAAATTCAAGGCCTGGGCACTGAGTTTAGAGGTTGAGGTCATGGTGATTCCCGTGGGCAGCAGGTGGGCTGGGATCAAAGTAAGGAGAGAGCAAAGAGCAAGGAAAAAAAATGAAAGGTAACATTGTAGCAATACGCCCAGGGCATCAGTAACCACAGTAAATACAATTTGCATGTTAAAGTTCAGAGATAGCTTACATTCAACAAACCCAGTTATACAACGTTTAGAGATTTTCCTAAAACATGGACACAAAAGCTTGACAGTGAGGGAAAAGGAAAAATACATAGTAAGCAAATACTAATCAAATAAAACCTGGGGAGGAAGTATAAATAGAAGGCAAAATACTCCTGTGAAAATGCCTTTGGCATCTTGTGAGGGATTGCATTGAATCTACAGGCGGCTATGGACATTTTAATAATATTAATTCTTCTAATTCTTGAAGACAGGATACCGTTCCACTTATTTTAGTCCTCTTCGATTTTTTTTTAATCAGTGTCTTACAGTTGCCAGTGTAAAAATCTTTCACCTCTTTGGTTAAATGTATTTCTAAGTGTCTCATTGTTGTTAACGCCATGGTAAATGGGACCCTGTTCTTTGTTTCCCATTCAGATAAGCCACTGTTAGTGCGCAGAAGTGCTACCGATATTTGTATGCCAATGTCGTATCCTGCAGCTTCATTGAATGTGTTGATTAGATCTAAGGGGTTTTTTTTTGGTGGAGTCTTTAAGATGGTATATATTAAAATCATGTCATCTGCAAAGTAAAGTGTTTTTCAGGAACAAGAGTGTCAGTAATTAATCATAAAAAGGATGGATCACCAGGAGACAAATGAAGTTGGTGCTTACGTGCAAGGACAGCCGGGCTTCAAATTACGTAGAAATAACACTTGGGAGAAGCACACCAAGTTGGTGAATAGAGAATCAAAGTGAAAGATTTTCCAGAAATCTTCCTATGAGATCGAGTAGGCAAAATAATACTATAGAGAAATAGAACTGGGCTACTGAAAGTGCGACCAAATGGACAGGTATACAATTCCGTCTTCAAGAATCAGAATTTAAGGATTTTTCTCAGGAAGGGAGAGATTCTCCTTATGGGTCTTGGCACCTTATAACTTTAATTTTCTGGCTTTGGCCTCATTTTGTGAAAGTTCATTTTGTTTACCACGATGACCCTGTGACATTTATGACTAAATGTGGTTTAATTTGTATCCCTCTGCAAGGTGTTGCTTTCCATCAGGGGTGGGAGTTGAGGAAGCTGACTGTGTGCACTGAGTTTATTTGGATTTTGCTTTCTGGGGGGAAAGCGGGTAGAGAGGGGGGTGTGGCTGAAAGAGAACCCTTCCAGGAAAATGGTCCCTGTCAAGACAAGGTAGTAGTATTTTGTTTCAATCCATATTCCTCATAGTTCTCCTTCAGGCCCTAGAAATAGCCCATTTTGTTAGGAGAGCTTCTGGGAATACAAAGGCCCTATGTGTGATCGAGTTGTGAAGGTTCTGGGGAGTAGCCAGAACACCCGACCTCCCTCCCCCTGGCTCTGCCAGGCTGGTTCCCTGGCCGAAGATGCGGGCTGAGCAGGGGCGGTGCGGTCCCTTCAGTGGCCTGTCTGACATTGGTAGCTGTGTCCGTAGATTCTAAGGTGGGGAAGGGTCTTGAAGAAAATCTACTTTCAGGCAGGACTACATGGAAGTAGTTTGACAAGAGCTTTAGATAGGTGGTTACCCAGGATAATGACAGCACCCCGGAATGGCTAGGTCTGTGAGAGATTCTCAGATCTCATTCTAAGATCAGCTCCTGTGGTCCCAGTACATCCCCTGTCATAGGATGAGTCCTTCCTAACTTCTCTCTAGTGCTGTTGCTGAGTCTCATTTCCCAGATTCCAGCCCTTCCTGCTACATCCCCCTCTGTGACCTCCAGCGTGACTTTCATTCATTCTTCCAGCTGAGTGCCTACCAAGTGTGAGACACCCCGCTAGGCCCTGAGATGGAAATCCAGACACAGTGTCCCTGTCTCTGGATGGTGTATGGAGGAGGAAACAGACAGGCAATCGATCAAGCAAGGAAGCATTCAAGTGCAACAATTACAAATTGTTGTAAGTGCGCTGGAGGAAATGACCTTGGTGTTGACCATTTAAGTTGTCCACCAGGCCTGCAATGAAACCAGTTCGGCTTCCTCCCTATTCCTTGCCTTGGCTGGAAACCACCACTGCCCATGACCCCTCCAGCCGAGATGACATTACAGGAGGAGCGGATCCCAAGGCTAGTGCTGTGGTTTGTTCATTTTCTGTTCCCTCCTTTGGGATAGATATCCGATAGCAAACAATAGCAATAATCGGCCGCCTATTCTGTGCCAGTCACTGTTGTAGGTGCTTTGAAGTGTGTTATTGTAACCACCTTTCTATAACCCTATTTTGTTAAAAAAAAAAAAAAGAATGTTTGGAGACAAGAGTTGAGTGGCCCAAACTCACATGGTCAGTCAGTGGTGGAGCCTGGATATAAACTTAGACCTGTCTGCTCCCAGCCCACTGTCCTTTCTCCCACGTGGTAGCTGTGCCTTTTTGCAGTGCTTGCTTCCGAGACTTGCATTCACATCACCTGTGTGGGGTCTCTGCTCATGCGTGTGTGTGCACGCGCACACACACACACACACACACACACACACACAGGCCTCAGAGGTGAGACTGAAATTTGGCAGAAATAAAGGGCCCTTTCCTGAATCCTTTAATTATCCTGGTGGGGATATGCACTCATTTTTCTTGCCTAATTATTATTAAGAATATGCCATCTGTGTAAATTAGATTTTATGATTTTGCTGTAAACTTTGGTGCAATTTAGTTTTAAAAAAATCTAACCTTTATCTGTTTTTCTGATGGGAAATGTTGGTTTAATGTAGAAGGTCTAATTGTCCCCACCACATGTTAGGAACCCAAATGTAACTAAACATTAAGGTTAAATGATTATATCACAACTTACTTGGTTTGCATTTTACATCCAATTGAAAATACAAACCCCTCGCCTCATTAATCCTTTGCAATTCAGTCCCCCCACCCCCAATGAAATGATACTTTTGGGACACATTTATATCCTTTTAACAGCCGCCTGACAGTTCTGCTGATGGAGTTTGTATCCAACTTTGTTACTGGATGGTGACAACGTGCTCTGATGGATATGTGTACCTAATTATTCTCTCACAGTTAGACTTAATTAATGCGTGCCCTCATCATCATCGTGCAGCTAGCGAGCCTTCACTGCAGGGACAGTTAATGGCAAAAGGATTTCGTTTTTAGCCAAGAGACATTCCAAAAGGCTTTGTGAAAACTCGTACTTTTTTAAGAGGAAAAAAAAATGCATCCAAGCCGGCTTCATTTCTTTCCCTCCCCACAGTAATGCCACATGTAAATGGATTTGAGGCCACTATGGGCATGGGGTTGTTAAACCTAATTTCAGACTAAGTATCACTAATATGAGCAGCTCCGACAGACCCACAAGGAAGATGTATATTTTTTAATATCTTAGCGTAGAATCGTGGTATCCTTGCTTTATTCTGCTTATGTTTCTGTACAAAATATGTATTTGTGTATTTTTCTCACTAACTGTCTCCCCAAATGCTACCCAGCATTTAGTAATAAATAGCTATGAGAGAGAGGACATATTAAGAAGAAATGACAGGGGAGACAAAGGGAATTTGAAGATAAGATTTGGAAAGAGATTATTAGGTAGACCATAATAAGGAGAGGGAGTGTGCACTAATAAAACCCCATTAGATGGGAATACTTTACAAATAATAGGCCCCAGTCCACCCTTGTGAAATATTCATGTGCCATTTGCTTTTGATTACCATAACGGCAATGCCTTCTTTTTGCACAGAGCTTAACAGTTTACAAGTGCCCATGTTCATGATCTTACAACAACCCCGAACGTAAGCAGAGAAGCAGTCACAGATGAGGAAACTGAGACCCAGAGAGGTTGAGTCACTTACCCACAGTCACACAGCTAGAAAGAAAAAGAACCTGGCAGTGAAGCCACAGCGTGTGAAGCCAAATCCATTGATGTCTACACTACCTGTGCCACCTCCCTTTAGGTCTGAAAATGCACGCAGGGAGGTTTTAAGTGAGTGGCTCAAACAGCCATTCCTCTGTGCCTTCATTTGTCTTGCTCTAAAGCGTCAGCAGACTCTCAGCTAAAAGATACCATCTGACTTAACAGTAATGTGATGCTACTTACTTTAACGATTACATACAATATTAATGAGCGTTATTACTGTGTGTTATTATGGGAGCGTCCATCCAGTAAGATCTGAGAGGCCTCCGGGAAAATGTGGCCACTGCTTCAATGCCTTGACCTTGAACCCCAATGAGGCCTAAAATAAATTACTCCAGTAATTCAGGACTGTGGAATGAGAAATGGGTACTTAGAAATCATCCCATTGCACAGGTGAGAAAACTGAGGCTGTAGAGAGGGCGAAGTGATTTCTCTACCATGAGTTAATGAGAGTCTGGGCCCCCGACCCTGGTTTACTGACTCCGAGTTTATATCTCTGCCCACTACACTATAGCTATAACCTTAGGCTGGAAGAGGCCTAAGAAATCTTCTTTTGGACAATGAGAAACTGAGGCGTGGACTAGGGCGGTGGTTTACCCAGGGCCACACACTGATCCAGAGGCAATTGTAAGTCTGAAATTCTGTCTCCTTAATTGTGAATTCAATTCAATTTAGCAAATATTCTATGTGTGAGTGTTATGTGCCAGGCATATATTATGTGGTGACAACTGCCTACTAAGGCACAGACAGCCTTGTTACAGAGATGGGAGGAAAGAATGTGTATGGCAACTCACCCTTATTTGGCACTGTGGGTAAGAAGAGTGGGGAAGTATTTCCCAGGGAAGTCCAAGTTCAAATTTAAACTAGATGACCTTGGAGAAGACAGCTGAGAAGTGGTAGAGTGGGAAGGGGTGGAGAAGGGTGGGGAGAGGGGAGTTACCACCCTTATTACAAAAATCTCTTTGCTTTTCTCCTACTGTTGTTACTTCTCCCTGTCCCAGAAGATAAAAATTTGAATTGAAGAATAAAGACTAGTTGTCAGTAGAAGGAAGTCTCTTACATCTGGCCATCACTTTACAGTTTACAAAACACGAGCATCACCTGCTGCCATGGTGTCCTTGTTCACCAAGGGCCTACTGTGTACCAAACACCATGCCCATCTTCCAATGTGTCTACTCTACACAATATCCTTCTAAGGTCAACATTATTAGGACTCATTTTACAGATGAGAAAACTGAGGCTCACAAGGCCAGGTCCCCTTGCCAAATGCACATAGCTGGTCATTGGCAGAGTCTGGATCTGAGCCGAGATCAGTGGAACCCCGAAGCCCTCTGGGTAGAGCATGGAGCGTTGGAGACTAGAGGGATGCCCATGAGGTCAGCCTCTGAATCCCTGTGGCCCTGGGACAGTCACTCTCAAAGGGAGATCCCTGAATGAGCAGCCTCTGCATCCTGGAGAACTTGATAGAGATGCACATTTGCAGGCCCTACCACTCTGCAGGGGAACCTAGCAATCTGCCTTTCAACTGCTTTTCAGGTGATTCGGCTGCAGGGCTGTGTGAGGGAGCAGCCCTCTGCGCTAGGAAAAGACTCCCGACCTTGGTTCCTTTTTTGTGGAATCTCAGGGCCAGAGGGAGCCTGCAGGTCACTGAGTCTCGCCCCTTTGTAGCTTTGTCCAGCTCATCTGGCTTCTGTTTTCTGGATTCTATTCTATTTTACATGGAGGTTCAAAGCCAGCTTAAATCAGGTCAAGGGCTGGAAACTTCTTAGCAGGCTCCGGGGACCATGGGCATGTTCCGTGTGGCTCATTGGCTGTGGCATGTGCCTGAACCGCTGCAAGTGAAGGGACAAGTTCCATAGTTGCCCTTGTTTGCTTTTTTCCCTCAATAAATTCACTCACTGATAACCCCAGCCAGACTGCCTTTGCTGACTTATTAAGGCTTTTATTTAAGCTGTTATTGAGCAAGCAAGGGGAAGAGATCCTATCTTTCTGTTCCAGGGCCTGACCGGCTAATCAAGTCATACAAGGTCTGTCCAGAAAGTATCCAGACATTTACTGAAGAAGATACAAGATACAAGAAACATTGTACACAGGACAATGATGCTTCAGTCCCCTTCAATGTAGGCACCTTGGCATCTCACACAGTTCTCCCAGTCGCCATCAGCTGCCCTGTTGTATTTTCTTGAATATCATCAACAGTCTGAAATCGCTTCCCTTTCAAAGGTGATTTTGGTTTGGGGTAAAGCCAGAAGTTGCAGGGCCCCAAATATGGGCTCTAGTTGGGGCTGAGCCACCTGGGTGATTTGATGTTTCGCCAAAAAACCCTGCACAAGACGTGATGCATGAGTGGGTGTGTTGTCATGACGAAGCTGCCAGTCACCAGTTGACCATGGCTGTGGCCTTCTGAATCATCCAAATAGCTTCCGCAGAAGAGTGTTCAAGCTTAATGCAAACTCTGATGTAGATTTGTTGCTCTACTTGCTCAGTCATTTTGAATACAACAGCCACACCGTACACTCAAAGCCACCTACTGCCCCCTCATCCCCTGAGAGTCATCATTGTTCACACATGCACATTCCAGTCCACTCTCCCTGGCTGCCAGGTTACATCGATGTTGTGCAAACTGTTCTCGTTATATTAACAACAGTTAGACTTTTCTGGACAGACCTCATGTATCCATTCATGTCTTACCTTAAACCTCTCCTCTTTCCCCACAAAGTGGATGACCAGGGCACCCTTTCTAGTTCTGCCCATTGAGCAGAGTGGTCTGTTTTTGGCTTACATCTGTGTATGGAGCCAATACCTCTGTGTGATATCAGCTTGGCCTTCCACCCACCCCCTCTAGCAGGTAGTCATTGATGAAAGGTGAATGACAGGTGCCTATGGTGGATGACATGGGATCTGGGCCATCTACTTGTGTAGTTTACCTGTGCCCTCTGACCTTGCTTGGGCCTCAGCCTGGTTGTGCCAGTTGCCATCTCTCCCACATGACTTGGTGAATCTGACAGAATCCAGCTCTTCATAGGCAGCTCTGGCTTCCTGGTCTCTTGATCGGACCCAGCCGCCCACCAGGAGCATCTCCCCCTGCCTGCAAATGCATAGCTGTATTCTGCAGATGGCGTGGCCTTATTCCAGAAGCTTAGGGGTCCACGTTGTAAGCCTCCTAATTGGCACTTGCGATGAACTGAACACAGTGCTTATGACCACCCGTGGCTCTTATGCTACAGGGGCCACTGGTTCAGATGGCGCAGATGGCAGGGTCTGCACCCAAGCCTGACCTGCTACAGAGCCTTTTCCTCTGCGACTCATTCAGAGCTGGCAGCCTTCCCTGCCGCTGGGAAAGTGGGTGGGGGAAGTGTCCTCAACTGTGTCACACACTGCCTTCAGAACCCAAAGAGGCCTCCCAAGCATTCTGCTTCCTTCTGCAAGTATAAGACGCAGGGATTTCTAATTTCTTTTGGAACAGATGTATGGCATGCCAGAGACCACAGACGTCTAAACACTTCACTGATGTGGCAAACCCTGATTCTTTATCAGATTCCCGGTACCTTCTGGAGCACATATGTCTTACCAGGCTCTTTCATGTACTTTCACTTTTGTGCTCGTCTGGTCCAATTATGATGCATCAACACAGTGGACCAAGGTGATGTTCTGCCATAGATCCAGGTGGTGCCTGACCCTTCGGACTGGTGGGACAGAGGGTAGGGCAGCTACTACAGCTCTGAGGCAAGACGTGAATGTGTAGTGCTGCCCACCCCGAGAATGGAAACTGCTTCTGATCCTCCTTCCAGATGGAGGTGGAAAAAACCCTTCTTTCCCAGATCCATGGCCACAGGCTGCCTGAGGCTGTGTTAATTGACTGTAGCGTAGACTCCATATCTGGCAGCCGCAATCGAGCCTGCAATTTGTTTGAGTTTGTGGTAGCTCTCCACCATCCTCCTGGATCCATCTGAGTTTTTGAAGGGCCCAGCTGGTGAATTCAGTGGAGATATGATATAAACTACCATCCTACATCTTGAAGGTCTTCAAGAATATCGTTTATCACATTCCTTGCTCTTAGGATGTGATATTGGTTTTGGTTTCCTCTCTTGTTTGGGGCAGGAGATGCCTCTGACTTGCCTTTCCCACCATGATAGCTTATTCCAGAGACCAAGGGGACAACAGGAAGAGGCTCTGACAAGTATTGCATATGTCTGTGTAAATAATGCACTTGGGGACTGGGGAAGTCATTGTCTCCCTGAGAAACAGACCTGGGTTAAGACTCCATTCTCTTCCCTGGCAGTGCACATGTCCCCCACTCTCTGTATGCCTAGTGTCCCTGGGTAGAAGTGTCAACCGGTATTCCACTGTCTTTGAAAAAGATGATGTCCCTCTTACCTGGGTGTGTGGTTGCCCAAGTAAATAGCAGTAAGTCCCTCTGAAGAGGGCCTGGAGGAACCATTGCTAGGTATTGGGTTGGCCAAAAAGTCTGTTTAGTTTTATTTCTTTGTAAAATAAAAGATGCATTTTTCATTTTCACCAATAACTTATTGATTTGGAGATTTTGAGTATGTTGGCTATGTCCTGCTGTTGGCTTCTAGTGGGTAGAGGCCAGAGGTGCTATTAAACATCTTCCAAATGCATAAGACAGCCCCACAGCAGAGAATTATTTGCCCAGAAGGTCAGTAGGACCAAGAAACTTTGCAAACCAATTTTTACATGCTCCATCAGTCACAGCACTTTCTCCATACCCCACACAAATCTTCTTTTTGCATTTCAGTTGTGTCTTTTTCTTTCTTGAAATAATGAGGCATAATATGCCAAAAATGTTTGCCTCTCTTGTTCCATCTTCAATATTAAAATGGCTGTACAAAAATTCACCAATTTTGATAACTCTTTTTTAAATGTATGCTGATAGGACATCTGTCACAATACAAGCTAACAAAATTGTTTCAAATGAAGTTAAAGACAAGCCCTTCTAGAACCAGTGTGTGGAAATAGCTGAATGGACTTTTTGGCCAACCCATACACTCGTAGCCTTTCTCTTAAGCACTCAGGCTCTCCTTGAATCGGTGGATTCAGAAGAGCCTGAGACAGGTCTGAGGGCTGGTTAAGACCTGGAGACTGGGCATATAGTAGAGGCTTAGCAAATACTGGTCATCATAACACAGTGACTCATTTTGCCAAAAGTGCTCACAATGTGTGTGGGAAGGTGGAGTTTTCAGTCATTCACACACAGATGTAGAAGCCACCAACTTCTTCTGTTTCAGGATTCTCTATCCCACCCCCATACCCAACAGCAGCCAAAATATTTTGTAATTGTTCCGTGTTTCACTATTGCATAATCTTTGAATACACATTCTCCTTTAATGCGAAGCAATAACCATGCAGTGTTATGGAATTGCCTTTTCATCTTCCCATGCTATTCATCTGTTCACCTGCACCCGGCAAAGTCGACCCACAGAAAAGCTTTTAACGTCAGGTTCTCAGCTTCTGGGGAAATTCAGGGTCACAGGCCACAGCAGAATTCCCTAATATCTGTTACTCACAAATACTTTATCTCCAAGAAGATCTATGAGGCAGAAATACGTGTCCCTATTTTTCATACTACACACTTCTTTTTAATTAAAAGAGTAAAAAAGGTTAAGTAACTTTCTCACCATCACAGAGTGAGGAAGAAGCTGAGCTCAGATGTAGTCCTCCGTCACATGTTCTCTCCAGCACTCGTAAGAGTGAGCTTTATTATGGACTGTGGGGGTGGGGGGGAGGGGGAGAAATTCTGGGACTGGCGGATGAGGGAGGCGCAGGAGGCGGCAGGGGCCCTGGAGGCCAGCCCCTGGTCTACCTTTCCATCCGAGCACAGCCCACCCAGTCCGGAGCAGGGGCCTTCCATTTCTGGCTGCCCCCAGCCTTGGCACTGTCGCTCCCTGTGCCTGAAGCCGTGTCCTGGGAAATGCAGACCCATATGGCAAATAACACATTGTGCCTAGCAGAATGAAATTCGTTTCTTTCATTTCCTTCATGTCTCCAGAGAGTTCTCACATAACTGCATAGGTGAGTTCCTGGAACATTTACAGGCAGGTCCCCCAGTTATCCATTGGCAATTGGTTCTGGGAACACCCCCTACCTCCTACCAAAATCCATACTCAAGTCCCTTATGTGGAACAGCACCGTATTTACATATGACCTATACAGTCAGCCCTGTTGTTGCTGGTTTCATATCCACAGATTCAACCAACTGCAGATCAAAAATATTTGGGGGGGAAAAAAAAACAGAAGGTCCCAAAAAGCAAAATTTGAATTTTCCACGCACCGAGCACTATATGCTGACACATGAATGAAGTGATGTGTAGGCGTACCCTGCTGTAGCATATGCAAATATAGGTTATATGCAAATACTATGCCATTTTACATGAGGGACTTGAGCGTCAGTGAATTTTGATATCCGGGGGTGGGAGTGCTCTGGAACCAATCCCCAGTGGATCCTGGGGAACAACTGTATTTATAATAGCCTACAGCTGGATATGCCTTCCCATTACTTCCTTCACGTGCACTCAGCCTAGTGTTCAAAGTGTGGCAATTTCAAATTTTGCTTTTTTGAAATATTCTGGGATATTTTCCCCAATATTTTCAACCCGAGATTTGAAACCTGCACATACAGAAGACCGAGTGCATGTGTTTGCAAGACATTTCTAAACCTACGTGTCAATCCTCTCTTCTTTGGGGTGGGCAGGCAGACTTGAGAATGTACAATCTTTCCATCAGCTGTGCAGCTTTGAACTTTTCCACATATTTTCACATGCATTATCTATTCATTCCTTCCACAGATAAGTGTTGAGTGCCTGCTATATGCCAGGCATTCAATTAAGCCTAGAGAGCATGGTGATGGAAAGACAGAGATCCTAATCTCCTGACCAGTCTGTTCTGATGGAAGGGAGAGGCAACAAAGCATGGCATCATCTCCAATAATAATCAATGTTATGAAGAAAAATAAAGCATGGCATAGGGCACGTGAACGTGGAAGAAGGAGGTAACTTCTATAGGGGTGGTCAGGGAAGGCTTCTCTGAGGAGGTCTCATTTAAGTAGAGGCCTGCATGAACTGGAGAAAGACCGTTCCAGGGAGGGGAGGGGCAATGACATGACCCAGAGGCAAGAGCAAGGTTAATGTGCTTGATGAGCAGCACAAAGGCCAGGGTGAGTGGAGCACGTGTGTGAGAAGAAGGGGACAGAAAGAAGTGCAGTTGGATTGGCCGTTCTCTGGGAGAGAAGGACAGGGGCTGTTGGCAGCTGCCATAGTTTGACTTGAGCAAATGCAGGACTGGAGATCACGTTCTCTAGGAGGGGGAAAACTGGAGGTGTAGCAGGTATAGGGGGGATCATCAAGATTTACGATTTTCAACTTGGCCGGGTGAGAGTGTTTCATCTGAAGTGAATAGTAGCTTTGCAAAATATATGGGGAGGATGGAATTACTTCCTCTTATAAGGGAACAGGGAAGTCACGTGACTTACCTGAAGCCACATAGCGACATTGATAGAAATGGAATGAGAACCCCGGATACCTAAGTCCAAAATCTTTCTGGCGAATCCCTTTCTGAATGACAGTAAAATTAACTGGCATATTTGCCCTTGTTGGGGGAGTGTGGGGAAAGGTTGAAAACAGTTTGGCTTTTGTTGGTTTGCATAACAGCTTTTTTAAAGGGAAATTTTGTCTGCATTGTACCCTACTGTCATAAGATTCAGGGACCTTTGGGTGTAATCTCAGACCCAGAGGGCCATGAAGTTCGCCCTGAGATTGCCAGGCTGCCACGTTCAGAGGAAGGTGCTGCGTGGTGGCAGTTTTGGAAAGATGCTATTTTCTACTGGGATGGTAGTGGCGGGGGCGCTGGTGGAGGATGGGTGTGAGGGGAAAGGAAAAAGCAGACTCTCCACACGTGCTGGAGCATTTCTGTTTGAGATTAACAGGCTGATACATCAGCAAACGGGATTAGTGTGCAGGGCGTCTCTTCAAAGCCTTCGCAGCACCATCGCTGGAGAGTGCAGGTAAGGACAACTCCTTCCGCACTCCTTCTGGCCCCTGGGGGTTAGCACCTACTGTGTGCCACGTACCAGCAAGAAAAGTCCCTTGTTCACATTTTGAGAGAGTGTGGGAGAAATTTCCCCATTTGTCAACAAATTCTCTCACCCTTTCCTAAAATCGCATGATGGGCACAATGCTGAGTATTAGAGCTGCTTTGTCTTTCTTTTTCCTTCTTTTTTTTTTTGACTTTTTACTTTTTTCCCCATATCCCTAAGCTATTTAAAACCCTAAAGTGGTCCAAGGGAGAAAAGAAGGTGTGCAAATAACAAAGTGAATTTAGTTCATTTCACTTGGATCTGAGCTAATTAAACTTGGCATTTATTTAAAGCCCTTAGTGTGTCTGCCACAAAGAATCGCAAACCTTTCCCAATGAAGGGCATACCGAGGTTCCTCATTCTAAACGGGGTCTTTTTCTCTCTCTTCTTCACCTGCCTAAGACCTTGATTTCTCCAAAAACCTCACCAATTTCTTTCTTTCTTTTTAAAATATAACTACTTCATCATTGTTTTTTTAAAGATTTTATTTATTTATTTTTAGAGAGGGAAGGGAGGGAGAAAGAGAGAGAGAGAGAAACATCACTGTGCAGTTGCTGGGGGCCGTGGCCTGCAGCCCAGGCATGTGCCCTGACTGAGGATCGAACCTGCGAAGCTTTGGTTCGCAGCCCGCGCTCAATCCACTGAGCTATGCCAGCCAGGGCTCAAAACCTCACCATTTCACCTCCCGTGTTAAATTAGCCTGTTGTTCACAAGAGGTGCAGGTGAGCAGCACTGGGTATAGAGATTTAGGCGTTGATTTTGAATCAGCTCTTTTACTGTCATCTAGACACGTGACCTTACACAGCAGTTACATGACATTCTGCTTACTCTGCCTATGTCAGGGCAGCGGTAAATCAGCCTATTCAATGATGAACGAGACTTGCCTGGATTCTCCTGACCACACACACACATGCCCGCGTGCGCACACACACACATTGTACGAGTAATGGTTTTGGTCATCTGACTATCAGGGGACAACTCTGCTGGCTGCAGGCCGGCCGTTAGGTCATGGAAGGAAGGCAGATCCCTGTTTAAGCCTGACTTGACAAGTGGGATCTTGCAAAGATTTTGACCCAAACTTTTACTGTTGCCTCCAGGTTTCAGCTTTCCCCATCATTGCATTGGGCAGAAGGAGATGTTTCCGGTGAAATTTGAGACCTTAGCCCTGTCTCACGCTTTGATAGTCCAAAGTGACAGAGATTATTCAAGGTAGCAGTTCTTGAAGTTTGTTTTTCTGAATTATTTGTTTGCCTATTTATGGTTTTTATTCAACTTGTGTGGCCAGGAAGAGGCATGGAAGATAGACATGCAGCACCTCCATGATGCTCAAAAGTGTCTGTTCCCACCCTCCTGGTTTATGTAGGACCACAGCATTCTACATTCCTTTTTCAGTTTCTACTCACTCACTGTGGAGCTAAGCCTGGTGCTCCGTTTTTCCTGGGCAATGATATTCCCTCCACTCTCATGCCTCCCCCACCTCCACACATCTAACCTAGAACTGTGACCGTTCTCTCTGCTTGCAGGGAGTCGGAGCCAGCCCCTACTATGGTGGCCACAGCTCCTGCATTGACCTATATAGTATGGCCTTATCATATTTCATCCTATCACCTTATTTCATAACCACTGTCTCCAAATGTGAGTTCTTTGATACGAGGAGCCATATCTTATTATAATTCTAGCTTACTACACAGGATTCACGTAGAGTAAGCATTTAATAAACATGTTGAATAAACACAGAAATTGAGTAAAATAAAATGACAGATATTTGCTCAGTACTCCACGATTTACAACACCCTTTGAAGTCTTGCAGCAGTGCTAAATGTAGCTGATGTTCCCATTAGGCTGAAGAGTTTAGTGAAAGTGGTTGCTCGCCAAAGATCATGGTTACAATTATTATTACTGCATAATCAATGATCCCAAGACATTGTGGCTAACTTTTTATTTTTACTTTGCCCCAAAGTTGGTGGGTTAGGAATTGGAGTAGGGCTCGGCTGTGCAGTTCTTGCTTAGTCTTTCATGTGGTTACAGTCAAACACCAGGTAAGGCAGCAGGCATCTGGAGATGCAGGCGGGCTGGGCATCCCCATGGTCCCCTGGCATGGCTGGTAGCTGACAGCAGCTGTTGGCTAGGAGCTCCCTCCCCTGGGGCTGTTGACTGGTGCTCCTGCCTGTGGCCTCTCCAGCGTCAGAGGCAGTCAGAGGTAGCTCAGGGCAGTCAAACTTCTTGGATGGTGATTGGCTTGCTCAGTGCGGCCCTCCCAAGAGAACCAGATGAAGCTCATAGCCTCTTCCGACAGAGCACTGGAAGATATATAGCCTCCCCTCTGCCATTCTTTTTTAGTCCAGCATGATAAGCCCCCACGGATTCAGGAATAGGAGAACTCATCTCAACGGGAGCTGTGTCAAAGAATTTGGGGGTCTTAGGCTTAAAATCACTATAGTAAGTGAATTAAAGAACTGCACTCCACATCCCATTGTTTTTTGCTACCTCGTGATGGATATTCGTCTGCTAAAAATACCTTGTGAGAAATTATTGAATCGTCTGTTCCAATGCCATGCCTGAAATGCAGGGGAGAAGCGAGAACTCTCATCTCTTTGCGATGACTTCTCTGCCCGTAAGTCTGACCAACAAGGGGACGATTATTTGGAAACGATGTGTCTTAGGCAAAAAATACATCTTAGTCATACATTTAACCAGCAACAGGATACTGGCTTTAATCTAATAAATGCCATGGACTCTTTTGTTTTAATTTAAAATGACTCATGTTCATTAAAAAAAGTTTGTAAAATTCCTAGAAATGCAACCAGAAAAATACAAATTTCCTGTAATGCCATCGTCCAAATACTACTTCCAACAATTTTGCCCTCATTTGTTCCAAGCTGGACTTACAGTTTTCTATGTACAGTTTAAAAATCAACTTTATTAAGGTGTATTTTCTGTACAATAAACTGCATCAACTTAGTGTATACAATTCAATGAGCTTTAGAAGATGTATATACCTTTGGTTTATACTTTTGGTTTCCTTTGGTGCTACATCCTTTTTTCTACCTACATCAGGCAGCCAGGGATCTGCTTTTTGTCACTATAACTGGGATTTGCCTTATCTAGAATTGCATACAAATAGAAGTATTTACATATACATACAAATATTACAGTCATACCTCGGTACACGTTAGCGTCCGAACTCATCAAACCCTGTACCCATTACATTTTGAGGGGAAAAAAATGTTTCAGCACTAGGCACTTGCTCAGGGCTCCTCACACTTGCTAGAACTTGAATGAGTCACGACGCCACCCAGCAAGA
The DNA here is from genome assembly GCF_019186645.2 of Phyllostomus hastatus. Lineage (NCBI taxonomy): Eukaryota > Metazoa > Chordata > Mammalia > Chiroptera > Phyllostomidae > Phyllostomus > Phyllostomus hastatus. Next base: position 63,404,677 of record NW_025333857.1, on the reverse strand, counting down.
GAAAATGCGTCATCGTTTAGTACTCATCAGGTTTGGCATTTGTCACAAGACCCGGAACAAATTAACACAAGTACCAGGGTACCAGTGTATACGGTATCTAGTTTTTGTGTCTGTAACATTTGCGCAACTTAATGATTTTGAGATTCATCGATATTGTTGCACGTATCAGAAGTTCCTTTTAATGATGAATAGTATCCATTTAACGGACATGTTTTATTTTACGTATTTACCTGTTGATGAACATTTGGGTTGAGTCCAGTGTTTTGCTATTGTGCATGCATCTGCTATGGACTTTAATGCTCTAGTTGTTGTATGGACATGTGTTTTCATTCCTCTTTAGTAAATAAATATGAATGGCGTATCTGGGTCATATATTTGTTGTGGGTTAAACTTTCTAAGAAACTTTTTTTTTCAGAGTAGGTATGGAACTCACACTTTCATCTGAAGCATGTGTAGGTCTCGTCTGCTCCAAAACCTTGTCAAAATTGATAAGGCTGGTTTTTCTAAGACATTTAGCCATTCTGATGGTTGTGTTGTGGTATCTCATGGTGGTTTAATTTCTACTTCCCTGATGACTAAAGACTTTTCAGTGCTTATTGCCATTCTTGTGTTTGTTAGTTGAAGTATTTCTTCAAAATATTTGCCAACTTTTTAAACTGGGCTTTTTATCTTTTTTAATAGAATTATCAGGAGTCTTTATTTATTCTGGATACAAGTCCTTTGGTGGATAAATACGTTACAGATATTTTCTCCCATTCTGTTTCTTGCTTTTTTTTTATTGGTGTCCTTTGGAGATCAATTGTTTTTTCATTTTTATCAGGTTCATTTTATATATGTTTTTCCTTTCATGATTTATGCATTTGATTTTCTATCTAAGATCTTTGCCTGTGCCACAGTTAGTAGTTTTGCACTTACGTTTAGTTCTGTGATCCATTTTGTGTTCACATGTGTGCATGGTATGAACTAAGGGCTTATGTTGATTTCTCTGAGCCCATTACCCTGTAACCATGGCTCTCCAGTTGTCCCAGCACCATTTGTTGAAAAGATTTTCTTTTGATGACTTAAAAATCAGTCGTATATGCTTCTGAACTCTCTATTTTGTTTCATTGATCTGTATTTTATCCTTTAGCCAATAATATACTCTTGGCTACTATAGTTTAATAGTAAGTCTTGGAAACAGGCTTTGCGAGTCCTTCAGTTTTGTTTTATTTTAAAATTGCTTGACTCTTCTGGGTTATTTGTACTTCCATATAAATGTTAGGATTATCTTGTCAATTTCCAAAAAGTAAAGGCCTGCTGGGATTATTACCAGGAATGTACTTAACCTATAGCTAAACATAGTGGGGTAAATTACTTCAAAACAATATTGAGTCTTGAAATCCACAAACACGGTATGTGTATCTCTTCATTTATGTAGGTTTTTAAAAAAATATTTCTCTTAACAGTTTTCTGTTGTATTGAAGAGATGTTGCATGCCTGTTCTTAAAACATATTAAGTACTTAGAATTTCTTGCACTATTATAAATGGAATTTGTTTTGAAATTTTATTTTCCAATTATTTGCTGCCTATACATAAACATATAATTAACTTTTAAAAAATATTTTATTTATTTATTTTTAGAGAGGGAATGAGGGAGGGAGAGAGGGAGAGAGAGAGGGAGAAACATCAATGTGCAGTGCTGGGGGTCATGGCCTGCAACCCAGGCATGTGCCCTGACTGGGAATCGAACCTGCGACACTCTGGTTTGCAGCCCGCACTCAATCAACTGAGCTATGCCAGCCAGGGCATAGTTAACTTTTGTATACTAATTTTTTTATCTTCCAGCCATACTAAAGTCCCTTTTTTAATAGTGATTTTGTAGATTCCTTGCAAGTCTTTCTCTAATCAATTATGTCATCTGCTAACAATAACAGTTTTACTCCTTCCTTTCTAATCTTTATGCTTAATTTTTTTTTTTTTTTTGCTATTGGAATAGTTTGAGCAAGGAGGTGTGTGTATGTTCGATTTTCAGTGGTGTGACTGGAAGTACGGGTTCCCCCTCGCCCTGTGTTTATCCTGTTTGGTGTCCCCTGAGCTTTGTGAATTTGCTAGTTTATCTCTGACACTAAATTTGGTTCACTGCAATAATTATATCTTTATTTTTTTAAACTCTGTTTTCTCTGCTCACTATCTGTGGTGCCAGTTATCTACATCTAGAACTTTTGATGTGGTTCCCACGAATTCCTTAGACTCAGTGATTTTTTTCCAATCCTTCTTCTCTCTCTCATCAGATAGGAGAATTTCTATTCATCTATCTTCAAGGCCAATGATTATTTCCTGTATTAATTTCATTTTATTGAGCTTATCCAATAATTTTTAAAAAAATATTCAGGTAAGTGTTTCATTTCTAGTTCTAACAGTGTTTGCCGTATCTACAGTGTTATGTTCAAGTCCTTGTGCCTCTGGGTCGTCTTTGGTTGGCCTCTACTGCTTCTCTCTCGGGAGTGGATGAAAATTCCCCGGTTTATCACATGCCAGGTAGTTTTGGATTGAGTACTAAAACTGTGGATTTATTGTATGAACATTTTTGGATTCTGTTTCTCCCAAGAATGTTGTTTTGTTTTTTGCAGGCGGTCAGCTTGGTTGGACTCCAGCTCTCTTGCCTGGGGAGAGCAGAGGTTGTTTTGTTTTCTTCAGCTGATCTGGTTGGAGTCTGCCTTGCCCCCCAGGGCAGCCCAGAGTGGGGGGGCCAGAGATGTGGGCAGGGATTACACACAGATTGTGAGAAGCCGCTCTGGGTCTCTCCTTTTCTTCCTGGTTGGTTGATCTGGAATCCTCAGTCCGGAAAGACAGCAGGTTTTCTCTTGGTGTTTCAGTTGCCCTGAGCCATAGTTAAACATTATGACCTTCCCTCAGGACAAAGCTGGATACAGGGGAAGGTCACCCTGTCTTGCCTGCTTTCTCCAAGTTTCAGCTCCTTTCTAAAACATACTTGCTTTTGTTTACTTCCAGAGCCCTCAGGTAGTGTTTTTTTGTGTGTTTTGTGTTTTCTGAATTTATTGCTGTTGTCTGTAGGAGAGTTGGTCTGTTAATATCCTTACTCTTCCCTACCAGAAGCAGAGCCTCCACTATATTCAATAGTACTCATTTTACAATACAGATTTTACCTTTTTAACCCCCTTTCTTAAAATTAGCATTGGACACAGTATTTTCTATAATAACTTATCATCCTCTCAGCCCAGTTGATACTCCAACATAATTAACCATTCCCCTCAAGTTGGTCATTAAGGTTATTTTCCATTTTCTGATATTTATAAATAACATTGCAATGAATATAATGCTGCAGAAATCTTCTTCTGTATTTAGGGTGTTTCCTTGGGGTGAATTCCCAGAAGTGGGTCAAGAGGGATGGACGTTTTTAAGGCTCTATTTTATGTTGCCAAATTGCTTCCCAAAAGGGTCGTACAGATTTGCACTGCTTGCAGCAATTTAGGAAAATAGTCATTTCATAAAACCCTGCCAACACTGGATATTATTAAATGAAGAAATAACATTTCTCTTTTAAAAGATGAAAAATTATAACCAAGAATTTATGAACACATATACACATCATATTTTAATGCCAGAGGATAGATTTTTCTGGTTTTGTGACTGGGGACTCTAAAATGAAATAGATGTAGTAAGAGAGGAAGACTCTGAAAAATGAAATTCTGAAGAAATATTTAAAGAGAAAAGCAATGAAGGAGGGATTTGGGAAGCATGAGGGAGAAGATATGTTTGCACAGAAAATTAAAAGATAGAAAAAGGGTAAAAAATCTGTAACAATTTAGTCCAAACTTATGAAAATGCCCCCCCCAAAGGCTGAGACTTCAAACTTGTCAATGCATAGTGGCCAAGTGAAAGAAAACAAAAATAAAGCAAGCTTTTAAAATTGGCTTTGGAACAAAAAGAACAAGAAAATGATTGTCCCGTTGCATTAAACAGCCGACACCTTACCACGAGATGAAAGTACAAAACTAAATTCATTCTCAATCTGTCAGATCTGTCACTTTTATCAAGAAAAAAAAAACCCCTACAAACTAGGAAAGGCAGAATGAAGACGTGTCCTAGGAATGGAGTACTAACACACAGAAAGGGTTCTGCGTATTTACTTTGAAGTGTCTGCCTCAGTTTCAGGCTCCAGCCCCAAGCCAATGACTTCTCCTTGGCTCAAATCGTTTGAAGATACATGTTTTCAGAACCACAGAGTTAGTTACACTCACGGAAGAATCAAAGTTCTACGTCGAGAAGGTTCTAAAATCCTGAAGAAGGACAAATCTTATCCTGCTTTTAAATAGTTGATGAAACACTTGTGAAACTTTATTTCCATTTGTCAGAGCAGTAAGGTCAGTTTACAAGGTGGCCGTGTGGGAAGGGAAGTGCAGAGCACTCGCTGGGTTCGCTAAGAATAAATCACGACCGGCAAACTGCACTTTGACTAGTTTTCGTTGCATAGGTAGGTCAGGGTGATATTGCAGGCAAAGAATATCTGAATGTCAGCAAGATATTTGACAGAGCTTCTCATAAATATATAAGTTTTTACATGTATTCCTCTGAATATTCTACCTCCCCACAGAAGTGCAAGCTCAGTGGTTGTAGGGAGTATTTCTGTCTCATTTCCCAGGGCAGAGTCACTTCCTGGCACGCGTTAGAGACTCAAAACTGATATTTACTGAATGAACAATATATTTTTATTTCCAAAGGGGAAACTCGTAGACCACTTGGTAGGATAGTCTGCTGGTTCATTTTTTATTTGATTTCATGTTCCCAAGGAGTTTTTATTATGGGACTGATGAGAGCTCTCTAGCCATGAGCTGTCAGGTTCTATTCTCCGCTCAGGCCTCTTCAACGCCGGTGTCCATGCCTGAGATCAGGGAAGACCTGGCACGGGATGCAGGGAATAGCAAGGACCCCGATTAGACTTGGCAGCCCAGTCCCTTCTCTTTACTGACTGGGTGGCCTTGCCCAAGGCAGGTAATCCCTGCGGACATCAATTTCTCGATAGTCAAACAAAAATAGCAGCATCAACCTAATTGTACTCTTACATGTAATGTGGGATTTTAACATGCATGAACTTCTCGTCCATGGTTGGATGTGTTGTAAAAACACTCAGTAAGTAACTAGCCATTCTTTTTCTTACATTCAGCTCCTTTTTGATTTACCCAGTTCACAGAGGGGCACGTAGTCAGGGAATCAGGAAAACATGAGCTCACAGGATTAGGACCATAAAAATAGCTTGAGACACTAGAAGAAAAGGCCAAAAGGTACAGATGCAATTTGGTAGTACAAAATGTTCTTTACTTTGGTTTAGAAAAATCGATTCTACAAATACGGGATGGGAAAGTCCAGATTTATTTGTAGTGCCTATGAACAAACAACTGGGGCCATACTGAATCCAGTCAGCTGCCAGTAAAGCAGCAGCAGTCCTGGGCTGTATTGTTCTAAGTCTTTTGCTCACACACAGGTAGGCAGTAGTCCACATCTGCTCTGTGTGCGTCAGATCGCCCCCGGATCATCGTGCCTAGTTCTGGACATCAAAACTCAAAACAGACTTGAGCGAATTGGAGTTATGTTGGAAAGAATCCAACACACTAAAATTGAAATATGGGATGCATATCAAAATCATTGAGATTGGAAAACAATGATGTAATACCCAGGGCTGTAGAGGATATAGTGAAATAATCACTCCCATAGAGAGCTGATCAGGATGAAATTGGTGTAACCTTTCTGGAGGACATCTCGACATGATCACAAATGTTAAATGTGTCAATATCCTTTGATCCAGCAATTCGTCTTTCTACTCTCAAGAAATTCTACACATGGATGCACAAGGGTATGTAGAAAGATGTGTCTTTAGGAGCAATATTGTAGTGAAAAATTGGAGACAATATAAAATTTAAACAATGGGGAAATGATTAAATAAATGGTGAAACATTGATACAGTGGAATATTGCAGGCATTAAATGTTATTGGAGTCAATACCTAGTGACATGGAATAATGGGTAAGATATATTTTATTTAGCTTAATTTTAATTCCACAAGTGACCTAAGCACTATTAATACTTTGGTGGCTATGGGTATAGATACAGTTATAGATGAAGATATTGATATACATATAAATTTAGGTATACACCTAGATGTGTGTATATGCATACATATGTATGTAATTTACGTAGTAGCAAAAGTACAAAGCATATAGTTGGATCCCAATATGTGTTTCTGACATAAATGAATGAATAGATACATGCTTAGATATTTTAAACAAAATTTACCAGATGTACTCACATTACGAGACAATAAAATCCAGTTGTAAAAGAATGTGTATAGATTCATGGTTAAAAAAACAGAAATAAGGGAAGTCAGTTGGAAGTGATAGTATTTGACTTTTATTATTTTCTTCTTTGTGCTTTTTTATTTCCTTTAATTTTCTATACTAAATATGCATTGACTCTATAACCCTCAAATAGTCATAGTTTTTGTAAAGCGTATGATATAAGGAATGTTGATGGTATTAGTAGGAATACTGAGCTTGGGTGGAAAGTTTATAATGGGCACAAGAGCCATCTCCAGCCCGCTGAAGGGCCGTTGTATGGGGTCTTGAAATAGCCCGAGCCTGGATTCCAACAGGCTGGACATGGCCTAGGGTGGGAACTGCTGGACACTTGATTCTTGGCCAACCTCACAGGCCCCCACCTGCTCTTTTATTCTCTTGTACCTTCCGGATCTGCCTCTGTGTTCTAGTCTCTGTCATTTATGAACTGTATGACCTTGAGCATGTCACTTGTAGTGTCTCTGACCCTCATTTTTCTCCTCTTTCAAATGGACACAACACTTACCTCATACAATAATTGCAAGGGTCAAATGAGTTGTTCTCTTTAGGAAGGACGTAAAGGTGTGGTAAGTGTTATATAATATTTGCTAGGTGGTAATATCTTTTTTAGTCATACAGTGTGTTAGTAACAGGACAGACCTAGGGCCTGGGTCTCTGGATGCCTAGTTCATTTTTCCATTGCCCAGAGCTGTCATAGTGCAACAGGTTGCGAGGAGTGTGGATATTTTTATAGGACTGGACAAGAGGAGTTTTCTGGTTGCCTCCTGCTGCGTAATTCCCCACCCTGAACATTAGTGCCTTAAAACAACAACAATCTTCTTATGCTTGTGGATCCTAGGAGTCATGAAATGATAACAGAGAGAGGGAAGGTAGGTCGTCTCAGCTTCACAATGACCAGGACTCAGCTGGAAATACTCAAACATCCATCGGTGACTCGGATGGCTGGGGGCTGGAATCAACTAGAAGCTTCTTCTCTCATATTTTTTGCCATCTGTACTGGGATGTCTGAAAAAGCTAAGCTCAGCTGGGATTGTTGACGGGACCGTTTACACTTGGCCTCTCCATGTGGTGAAGACTTCTCGCAGCACGGTGGCAGGTTTCCAGAGCGGGAGTGAGCGTCTACAGGGTCAGCGTGTCAAGATAGCCAGGCGGAACCTGCATTCCATTCTGTGACCCAGCCCTAGAGTCACTTCATTTGCAGCCTCTTTATTAGAAGCACACCCCTGAGGCAGCCCAGACTCGAGGGGTGGGACTTAATCTCCATCTTTGATGGGGAGTAGCCAAAGTCCCATTTCAGAAGAAAATGTGAGATGGGAGGTTTTGTTATGGGCATCTTTGGAAAATGCAACCTCCCACAGGGAGCAATGGGATAGTCTAGAAGATGAAGCTATACTTTCGCGAGATACTGAGTTAAGTTTGATCGGTGAGCTTCTTCTCCATGGATAGTATTTTGGGCCAGAATTTGAGGATAACTTGAGATATCTCCCTTCTTGGAAGATGCACATCTCTGAGATGGCCATAGTGCAGTAAAGGTCAGGAGAGGGCTGAGCTTCCACTGCAGCAATCAAGACAATCTATTTTAAAAAATAAACATAACTTTGATTGTCTTTTTTATTACTAAGCATTGTATATTCATTGGAGGGAAATTAAAAATGCAAATAAGAAACAGTAAGGAAAAAAATTTTAAAGACCCCAAATCTTACTATCCAGAGAATAATCACTAGAGCACCTTAATGTATTTATTTCTTTGTGTGTATATGCATACATTTGCATACTTTATGTGTGTGAATTTTTAAAACAGAACAGCGTTGTTTTGCACTTACAGTTTCACAGTATGCTTTTTCAAAGGTCATAGCGCTACATCATGGACGTCTCAGAATAACTTTCACTTTTCTCTCATTTATTTTTCATATTAAAATGGATTTGTTTTTGTTACCCACACTCAGTGGCAATCACACCAGATATCTGCAATTGTGTATGAATTTACGTGAGTGAAATCCCTCTTTGCATTCTTCTCTGTATACTTCTTCACGCAACGATATATCACGGCGAGTTTGCATGTCAATAAACATAGATCTGTGTCACTGTATTTAATGGTCTCATAAAAGTCTATTTTAGAGATATGCCATCATTTCTTTATTCAGCTCCCTATAAGTGGGCCTCTGGTCATTTCCATTTTTTTCCTGGAATTATAAACAGTCATGTTTAATTATATTTTACCATAAAGATTTTTTTAACCATAAATATCAATTAAAAAAATTTTCAACCTGAATCCCAAGAATGCTGTAGAATCTTCCTTTCTGGGGGATCAGATAAACCAGGGTTTGAATTCAGGTCTTCCACTTGCTGGCTGTGTGACAGCAGATACAGAGCTTCACTACGCTCAGCCTCTATTTCCACAACTGGAGGAGGAGGAACGTAACTGGGCAGCGTGCCTGGCACTGTGCCTGGTATACAGTAGTACCCCCTGGTAGGTAGTAGCTGTGGTCAGAGCAGGCCAAGGGGGTGGCTATGTATGAACATCTGTGGTGCAGTTCCAGAGCTCAGAACAATGGTGAGTTGTGCTTTCGGGGGCACTGGCAGTTTTAGCTACTTTTGTCCTCTTTCCAGGACTGGCACCATTTGCATTCCCTGGGCGGTTGGGGGTCAGATGGGTTTCCACATTCCCAAGCTACATGTTTCTCTATCTGGCAGAGTTCTGGGCAATCTAAAAATGCAATATCGCTGTCACCAGCTCAAGGAAGACACAGAGCCTGAATAATTTAACATGTCACCACCATCCATCATGATACCAAGAGTGTGGGAGGTGGAGTATGGAGGGGTGGGCCCACCGGAGGCTGCAGAGCAGGTTTGTGGCCAGGACAGCCTGGTTACAGAAGATAGGCTTACAAAGAAGAACACTGAGTTAATGTCACAGGCCCAGGAAAGACTACGCAGCCTAGCTTCTGCTCCAGCCCATCCCATAATAGGATTTTGAAGTTGTCCGGATGCCCAGGTTTGCTCCAAACTTGGGCCTGGTTTCCTAGTTTGCTACCACGTATCTATGTCATCTTGGGGAAGCTCTAAATACCTCTGAATATCTCGGTTTATTCATCAGCAAGATTGAGATAATTTCCTTGTAGAGGGCTTAGCATCCTGCATGGGATATCTTAATTGCTTCCTCACCAGAGAGTTAGGTCCGAAAAGTCAGGAAGTTTTTGTTTGTTATTCAGGAAGTTTTTGTTTATTATTCACTGCCGGATTCTCAATGTCTAGAGCACTGCTTGGTACAGAATGGAGACTTAGTAGATAATTGTTAAATGAATGAACACACAAATGGGTAAATGTTGTGATTTTTTTTGAGATGACCGGCTGGGTCCAAGACAGACTGAATGGTCACATACTGCAATTTTAAACACTGGGTCAGGACTCGGGATGCCTGAACATGGCCCCTTTCAACATGCTCTTGAATGCCTCCTCTCTCTCTCTTTTTCTCTCTCTCTTTCTGCAACTCCCCCATTCTCAGTTCTGTGATCAGTATTGTGACGTTTCCAAGAGAACACGGGGTCTATTTTTAGAAACATTTTATTTATTGAGGTAAGAGTCACGTGACTTAACATTAACCCATTAACCGTGAACTATTTTAAAGCGTATAATTTATTGCCATTTAGTAGATTCACAGGGTTGTGCAACTGTCGCCTCTATGTAATTCCAGATATTTCCATCACACCAGAGGGAAACCCCACACTCACGATTGTAGGAGACCGTTCTGAGTGGCATGGGCCCAGTTCCCAGTGCAAAGCAAGGTCCGGGGCACCGGACCCACACCCACAGATGAATTCTTCCGTGGGGAACCAGGCCTGCAATGTGCCTAGGCTGCTTTGAGTCTTGCTTTCGCTAAAGTCTCCCTCACCCTGATTTGCAGCAAACATTTTCTGCAAAGTAACTTCCTAAAATCCATGCTAAACCTTCCAAGGACAAGTGTAACCGGTTCAACTACTTTTCCCTTTTCATTTGCAAATATCCCTCTTCTGTGATGTGATTAGTGGCATTGGCTCCTTTGTTTTCTGTAAAAGGTAACCACCCTCTGCTACCAGATATAGTAAATGAGGACCATCATATAATGTGCCGAGAAAAAAGAAATAAAGGCCTGTCATGGTGGAGGCCTTGGCTTTTGGCTCCTCTTGAGAGCCAGCTGTCAGCCCTTTTCCTCCACAGGACTCAGCAGTCCATGTGACTGTCTCTTCCCCATCCACAATGTCGAGGACCCCACGAGCCGGGGTCCGCATCCCATGATCACTTTCTATTTCTCTTCTTCCTCTGCACAGCCCTGGCAGCCACCACTTCCTGTCTTATGGATTTACTCATTTTGGATATTTTATATAAACAGAATTGTGTGACATGTGACAATATTTTATGTCTGGCTTCTTTCACTCAGCAGACTGATTGCAATGTCCATGCCCACCCACAGTGCACCATGTCAGCATTCCCTGTTTATGGCCGAATAATATTCCGTTATATAGATCAACCCCACTTTGGTTATCCATTTATCAGTTGATGGACATTTGGGGGTTTTTTTTCTGCCTTTTCACTAATGTAAATTGTGCTGCTATGAACATTCATTTACAAGCATCACTATTTATTGGAATGCCCTGTCTTTACTTATTTTGGGATGTCCCTAGGGGAGGAATGGCTAGGTCCTGTGATAATTCTGTGATAACTGTCAAACTGTTCTCCACAGTGGTCACACTCGTTTGCATCCCCAGCAGCAAAGTATGGGGGCTCCAATTCCATTGGAATTGGGGGCTACATCCATTCCAAGACCAGTTATTTTCTCATTATGCTGTTTATGGTCAACCTAGTAGATAGAGAGTGGTTGTTTTTTTGTGGCTTTGATTTGCATTTCCCCAATGGCTGATCTTTTCAGAGGAACAGGTAGGGTTTTCAATGAGACAAAAGCGAACTTCAAAGTTGGGGGCTGTGCCATTTGTTAGTACCTTGTGTGATCTTGGATAAGCAACATTGAGATTCTGAAGGTTGCTTTGCCCTCAGTAAAACTGAGATGATTCTTACCTCCCAGACCCCTTCTGAATGTTGATGGGATATTGCATATAAAGTGCCCAGAGTGGTGCACATCACACTGTGTTATGTACTTAGCCCCTCCTCTTCATGGCTCGATCTCAGAACACTCAGGACCAGAAGAACCAGGGGCTCATGGAACAAGGCCAGAGAACCTTGTGGTTCCTAGTCTTGTCTCTTGCCGGTCTCCAACCCTTCTCAGTTTCTCTCCACTCTTAAATGGAAATTCTTGAGCAGCCCTGAATAATTAATGGTTGTACCGCAGGTCACAAAATCAACAGTGTCATATGGAAATGCTAGCAGAGGGGGCCCTTTCCCATTCCACTGAATCATCTCCAAGTCAGTCTGTAACTGGCCTGTGGCCCCTTCAGATTTTATGGACATTCAGAGGCTAGATGCTCTGGGAGTCCACCCTCTCCCTAGGGTATCACAGAAGGCAGGAAGTCACCACTGCCACCCACCAGTGCTTCCTTTTCTCCTAATAAACTGGGGTGAGCACTGAATAAATGAATGTGCCCTCACCACCCCTTTCTTGTTCTTTGTGTTAGCTGTTTACATGCACTAGACAACTTCCCTCATCCTGCCCCTGTGAGCTGAGAGTGACGGCCCCACTTTTAAAAGTGAATCCAGAGAGGTCGGGTGCCTTGCCCGAGCCTACTCAGCTGGTAGGTGAGACCAAGAATTAGAACACAGACTTCTGGCCAAGGTGGAGTCGTAGGTAAACACACTATGTCTCCTGACACAACCAAAATAAGGACAACAACAATTTAGAAACAAAAATAACCAGTACCAACAGAAAATTGAACTGTATGGAAGCCCAACAACCAAGGAGTTAAAGAAGAAACATTCATCCAGACCGGTAGGAGAGGTGGAGTTGGGTGGCTGGGCAGAGAGGGGTCACAGCAAAGCAGTGACTGATGGACCCTGGGCGCGCAGGGCAGCAGCTGGCGGACCCAGCAAGGCAGCGGATTGTGGAGCACAGTGTGGTGCACAGGCAGCTAGCAGACTGTGTGGTCCCACATTCGTGTGCAGATAAACCAGGCAAAACTGGGGAGCGAGACAGATCACACAACCCAGGGTCTCAGCACGGGGAAATAAAGCCTCAAAACACCGATTGAAAATGCCTGTGGGGGTTCAGGTGCTGAAAGAAACTCCCAGCCTCACAGGAGAGTTCGTTGGAGAGATGCATAGGTGGGTCTTCAGTTCCCTCAGGGTCTTAGAATGGACACAAGCCCACCCACACAGGAATCAGCACCAGAAAGGCCCAATTTGCTTGTGGGAAGTGGGGGAAGGGACTAAAATCCGGCAGAGAGTGGAGCAAGCACCATTGTTCCCTCTCGGACCTCTCCCCCACATATAGCATCAACAACCCAGTGACTGGGGTGCCCCGCCCTAGTGAACACCTAAGGCTCCACCCCGCATACCTAACAGGTGCATCAAGACAAAAAAAAATGGCCCAAACAAAAGAACAGATCAAAGCTCTAAAACAAATACAACTAAGCAATGAAGAGATAGCCAACCCATCAGATGCACAGTTCAAAGCACCGGTGATCAGGATACTCACAGAATTGGTTAAATTTGGTCACAAATTATATGAAAAAATGAAGGCTACACTAAGTGAAATGAAGGAAAATGCACAGGGAACCAACAGTGAAGGGAGGGAAACTGGGACTCAAATCAATGGAGTGGACCAGAAGGAAGAAAGAAACATTCAATCAGAAAAGAATGAAGAAATAAGAATTCAGAAAAATGAAGAGAGGCTTAGGAACCTCCAGGACATCTTTAAACATTCCAACATCCGAATTATAGGGATACCAGAAAGAAAAGAGGGAGAGTAACAAGTGGAAAACTTATTTGAACAAATAATAAAGGAGAATTTCCCCATTCTGGCAAAGGAAATAAACTTCCAGGAAATCCAGGACGCTCAGAGAGTCCCAAAGAAGTTCGACCCAAGGAGGAGCACACCAAGGCACATCATAATTACATTACCCAAGGTAAAAATGAAGGAGAGAATCCTAGAAGCAGCAAGAGATAAGGAGACAGTAACCTACAAAGGAGTACCCATAAGACTGGCAGCTGATTTCTCAAAAGAGACCTTACTCCGGCAAGAAGGGGCTGGAAAGAAGGATTTGATGTCATGACAGGCAAGGACCTACATCCAAGATTGCTCTATCCAGCAAAGTTTTCATTTAGAATGGAAGGGCAGATAAAGTGCTTCTCAGATAAGGCCAAGTTAAAGGAGTTCATCATCACCAAGCCCTTATTTTATGAAATGTTAGAGGGACTTGTCTAAGAAAAAGTAGATAAAAAATGTGTAGTGAAATGACAGCAAACTCACAATTATTAACAACCATACCTAAAGCAAAAACAAAAACAAACTAAGCAAACAACTAGAACAGGAACAGAACCACAGAAATGGAGATCACATGGAGGGTTAGCAACAGGGGAGTGGGAGGAGGAGAGAGGGGGAAAAGGTACAGATAATAAGTAGCATAGATGGTAGGTAGAAAATAGACAGGGGGAGGGCAAGAATAGTATGGGAAATGTAGAAGCTAAAGAACTTATGACACTTGGACATGAACCAAAGCGGGAGAATGTGGGTTGGAGGCGGTGAGGGAAATGGGAAAAATGTAATAACATAATCAATAAAATATATATTTAAAAAAAAGAATTAGAACACAAGTCTGACTTCAGTTCCCTGATTTCTTTCTACAGAAATGCTTGACCTCTCATGGCGTGTGGATTAAGCCAATATAGAAACCTGCTAGACTCTTAAATGCCTTAGGGCAGAGACAATGGCTATTGTCTTTTAATGGAATCTGAGATACACCATTTTTCATCCAAGTCACATTAAAAAATGATTCAACATCTTAGTGGGGCCTGTGGCTTATTCATCTCTCTCCTGTGCCCAGATCCGGGTTCTTAATTAAACTCAGTAATAATGCTTGTATAAGTGCCGCTGGAACCGTGTCCTCCGACATGATGGGCACAGGACATGTGGCTAGTCTCTATGGAGATGTGCTTAAGCATAAAACATACACCAGATTTTGGAAACTTATTGTGCAGAATGTATAAAATATTTCAGTATAATAATGATTTTACATTAATTACATGTTACAATGACAGCATGTTGAATATATTGGGTTCAATGCAATATATTATGAAAATTAAGTTTTACTTTTTTAATGTAGCTACTAGAGCGTTTAACACTGCATGTGTGGCTTGTGTGATATTTTTATTGGATAGATTGGCGCAGTGGCAGCCTTGCTGAGCCTCAGTCTCCATTCTGAAAATGATACCTGGGAACTTAAGGAGGGAGGTCAGGGTCAGAGGTGTGGGAATGGAGGGACACCTGGAGAAGACCCCATGGTCGTCACAGGCACGATGTCTGTGTGCTCGGACATGTGGGATGGTGGAGGCTTCCCTAAGATCTAGCTGAGCCTGATGAGGGTTCCTCCCAGCAGCACAGTTACAGAGACTCAAGGGGGGAGCAGTGAGAAATGGAGAATGCACCCTGGCTCTGGGAGCAAGTAACCGACCTGCCCGTCCTCTGAGGACAAGTCTTCACGCTTTTGCCACCGCTCCACCTCCACGCATACTCGCACGCACACACGCCCTCATGCATGCTCAGGCTTTTTAGTGACGAGGCAGGCTTTGCAGGTAGGCAGACCTGATCTCCACTCCAGCTCTCTCACTTCAGTTTATGCTCCCTCACCTTGCATCACTTCTCCAAGACCCGGTTTATTCATCTGTTAAACGTGGTTCATCATGCCTTCCTTACGGGGTTGGCTGTGGACAACGAGGCGTTTACTTGTGGTTTATGCTACCCCAGCATAGAGAGCTAGGGGAAGGATTCCGCTGCCACGGCCTGCGTTGGAAGGGTGTTTCTGCTGCTTGCAAGCTGTGCGACCCCAGGAAAATTACTTAATTTCCTTGTGCCCACATTTCTTCGTCCATTAAAATGGGAATAAAAATAGTAACCTACTTCTTAGGGTCACTGTAAGGATTAAATAAGTCAATTCATGTGAAGGGCTCTGCCTGGCAGGGAGACAGTGCTATACAGGGGTTAGCTTTTCTTATTATATCTGAATTGCCAAGTGACTTTTTATTACCCCCAGTAGGCTATCCCAGTAAGGAATGAATCCCAGCTGACATGTTCACCTTGGCAGGGGCAGAACAGGTCATTTGTTTGGGAGAGAGGATGGGAGGGAGGGAGGATTTAGCCAGCACATTTAAAAACACTTGAGGTGGCACCACAGGGGGTTGTGGGAAGGGCCTGGGGTAGATGCCTAACAGGCACAGGTCCCTCCCTTTTTCTCGGCTGCCCAAAACACAGCTAGAAGGTTGACAGATGCTTCCTGTCAACTCCTAAGTTCTTAAGGCAACTATTTTATCAGATGCCTTTATTTCCCCTTGGCTGAGAATTATGTACACATAAACAAAAATTCTCCCTCTTGCTCCCTCCTTTCTTCTCTCCCTCCTTCCTGACTTCCTTCCCTCCCTCTCTCCGCCCTTCCTCTCTCCCCTTCTCCTTCTTCTTCCCCTCCCTTCACTTTTCTGTAACAGTAAAATATTTGGATGGCAATTTAAAAAGCCCTGCTGGCCTCCGCAGAGCTCTCTCTCCCACCGCTTCCACAGTCTCCTTAGGGCCTCCGCCAGCGCCCTGTGAGAAGAGCCTTCAGTGCGCAGCCGCATCTGGTGTATTCTGGGCAGCCCCCCGCTATGTCCAGGCCCTACCTTAGTTACTGAGGATTGGGGGAGTGTGCACTAAGGGGCAGGGGTGGACCATGACCAAAAACAAGACACGTCTGGGGATAAAGATCAGATATTGGACACTTACATTCATTGTAGCATACTGTCTTCAGGAAGGGGCAGGGCAGGTATCAATTTTTTTCATTTTACAGAGCTTTAAACGGAGAGACAGTGTTACAAGTGGTCAAACGTTTACACTTGGCCATCGCTCATTATTAGCAAATCACTTTCCTTTTCTGAACCTTGGTTGTTTCCTCTGTAAAGGGTGCCTCCCACCTCCCTCCGGTGAGTCCGCAACAAGATGGTATTCGCAAAGATCGTAACACAGTATTTGGCCCCTTGATGTTTACGGGACAGTCCGCTTTCCCCGAAGTTCCCTTCCGAGTTGTTTCTAGGAAAGCAATTTTCACACTTGAGAACCCGCATTTGGAGCTGGGCAGACCAGCCCTGAATCCTAACTCTCCTACTCATCTTCTGTGTGGCTTTCAGCAAGTAACTTGCCCATGCATGCCTTTGTCTTTATTTTATTATCCAGTTTGTAATTACACGTTCCTTGTGGTGACGATTATATGTGATAATATATAGACATCTTGTAGGTACAGAGTAGATTGCTCACCAGGTTGCTGGAACAAGCGAATGAATGAATGAACGAATGAATGAATGCACAAGGACAGAATTGGAGAAAGAGTGTCTGCAGGTTGGCTTTCTGTGTACTGAAAATCATTTCAATACCCTGCCAGAGGAAATGACATAGTAAATCCTTTCGTGAATTGAATAATGGTTCCCTCTTCTAATGTATATTTTTCCTTTTTTCTGGTGCAATGTGTCAGTGGGTAATAGGTTTTATTGGTGCTTAATTCAAAGGATGTGAAACATTTATAGTGAAGAGAGATCTCCCTCTATCCCCATCCTTCAGCCACTGAGTTCTCCTTCCAGGACAGCCACCTCTGCCGGACTCTTGAGTCTGCTCCCTGGGGTAGTCTACTGACGTGGGTGTCTGAGGCGCCACACGAGGTCCCTCTTCCTCTCTGCCCGCCACGTGCCCCCAGCATGCTCTGAAGCTCTGCCCTCAGTGTTTCCCCTCGAGGGTAAAGGGTGTACAGGTCCTTCAGTCCCTCTTTTTCCACATCCTGTGGTTTGGTTTTTTGTTTTTTTTTGGTAGCAGTTAAAAAATACAGAAAGCACCGAAATAAAAGTTTTCCATATCCCACCCTGCAGGGTTAACTGCTACTAGAATTTGGCATATTTTTTAAAGGTTTTATTTATTTATTTTAGAGAGGAGAAAGAGAGTAAGAGAAACATCAACGTATAGTTGCCTTTCGTGCACCCCCCCCACCACCACTGGGGACCTGGCCCGCAACCCAGGCATGTGCCCTGATTGGGAATCGAACTGGCAATCGTTTGATTTGCAGGCTGGCACTCAGTCCACTGAGCCACACCAGCTAGAGCAAATTTGGCATATTTCTTGTGAGCCTTTTTTCTTTATCATTGTTGTAATCAACTGTCATCGCGTATGAATAATACACTGCCCCTTTTTCTCTGGGAACCTCCAAGTTTGCCTCTGAAGGACCCTTTGCACCCATCGCCTCCTCCCCATCCTCAGCGCCCATGGCTGCACCTAGACCGGTCTCCTCTCACCTGGTGATGGCTGGGCCTCCTAGCTGCTCACCCTCCTTGGTACCCATTTTGAAAGGCCTGCGTGCCCCTGTCGTGTCCTTCCTGGTATGCACAGCAATACACTCATTCTCTTGTTCTAGAACCTACCATGACATCCATCCTCAATGTGACACTTAGGCCTTTCCACCAGGTGGCTCCAGCATATCCTCCCCAGGCAGCGCTCTACCTGACGTGGCCTCCACCGCCCCCCCCACCCCAAGGGATGCTCCAGCTCTTACCTCTCCTTGGAACTCCATTTCCTAGCATGGAACCCCCGTCCATTCCTCCAGCCCCGACTGAATCTTCCTTCCTCCTTAAGCCTTCCCAGGTCATTTGTGTTGTGATGCGTTGCTCTCCCCATATTCCCAGGGTCTTACTGTGTGGAAAGCCTGGCTATGAGTTAGGTGAAAGGCACCATGGGATCCCATGTATCACCTTGACTGGCTTATGATCCCATGGGTGGCAGGGCCCAGGTTGTATCTCCGCGTGTCCAATGTCTGGCGCTGGGCCTGGTAAGCACTTGACTGGAATGTGTATGAAATTAAGTTGCCTTGATGTTTTCTTAGAGGCAGACTTATGGTACTGATCAACAACATAGCTATCAGTTATTTAGTAACCACCAAGGACCAGGTATTTTACATATCATATCTCCTTTAATCTTTAAAACAGTCCTGCTAGGCTAATAGTTGTTGTTCCTGTTTTTAGAAGAAGGAACCCAGGGGCCAGAAAGGTGATGCCTTTCCTCAAGCTCACACAGCCCTGGGGCTGCCAAGCCCTGGTTAGAACCCAGATCCACCTCACCGCAGAGCCCCGACTCCTTGCATCAGTCATGCCTACTCTGGGGTCACTTGGGATTTACAGAAGGGAGTCCAGGGATGGGGATGGGTGAGGAAACCAACAGGCTTCTGGAGGTCGGTGATGACTAACAGTGTGCTTCCTCACAGGGGGAATCAGCTTTGGGAGAACCAAGGGGACGTCGGGGTCAGAGGCAGACGACGAAACGCAGCTGACGTTCTACACGGAGCAGTACCGGAGCCGCCGCCGCAGTAAAGGTACCAGTGGCTTCAGGGAGGTTCCAGAACCAGTTTATAGGAAGAAAACATGGGAAGCAGATTTTGTGCTTAATGACAGACCCTAAATCTTTCTCAGCCTGGTCCCTGTCCAGTTTACCCTGAGCTTGGCATTGAAACCCTGGCTAGGCTAGTGGCCATCGTTATCTCCATCCTTCCTGTGCTTTCTTTGCCGCCTCATTTTCCAAAGGACTTAAAAGATGACTTTTTTAAGTTTATGCATTTTTTTTTCATCTAGCACAGGAAATGAAGTAACTAAGAGAATCAGATTGAGAGGAAAATAGGAAGAAGGAAAATTATTTACATGCAGGTTAAATCAATGCAGGGTAATCCGTGCCATACTGTAGGGTTGTCTTCAGAACCTAGAGATTTTCAGCAATCCAAAGGCAAAGAAAACATGTTCAGCAAGAAAATGGACAGAGGCTGTGGGACAGAACCAGACTTCATTCAGGAAATTCTGCTTGCCTGACACTGAGACCAGAGGAGAGATCTCCAGTTGGCCCCTAGAAACATGACATCATGTAACCCCCAGGCTGTGCCTTCTGCAGGTGGAATCAGTATCACTGCGTGGTTACTGATCTCAGCGACGCCCAGTCTAAGGAGAGGTCGAAACACTGAGGCAGGACTCCGTAAAGGCCTGAGGTCCATGGTTCTCCCTGATAGAATGTGTTCTGAAGGGACAGTGGGGCCTATTTCAGGCAATTACCTGTGGATGTAATTCCTCACCCCTGAGTGTTTTTATAAGGATGGGAAATCAGCAAGTTCAAGATTGCATTCTGGGAAGAGAACTTGGGGTGCAAACATGCCAGTGACTAAGGACAGATCCATGGGCTTAAGCCAGGCCCCGGAAATGATCAGGGGCCCCCTGGCAAACATGAAGGCAGCTCATCGAGGCACACGGCAGCCTGTGACCCCCCCCACCTTTCCAAGAAGTGGGCTGGGGAAGTGTCTGTGGTTGGGAAGAGGAGGAGACTCTCCCCCACAAAGTGGTTCTGCATGCATTCCACCTGTGCGTGATGGTGTTCAAAGAACTCCAATCCCTTAGCTTCTCTGGGATCCTTTTGCCCTTAAGCAAGGTAACTACCCGCCTTATGCCTCAGCTTTCCTATCTGAAAAGTGGGTCTTGTCACTGCCTCACAGACACTTGAAGATTCATTTTGGTTATGATTATTTGAAAAATGTATCATGGTGCCTTGCATATATTAGGGGCAAAAGAAATGGATGCTATTAATGTCAGTTCAGTTTTTGCTGTTTTCCCTATCTCACTGTTCCTGGTACCTTTCAATGAAACGTCCCCGGGTGGGAGACATCTCCATTGGCATATCAGCTGGGAAGGTTTTGCAGCCTCTCAGCCATTAGAATAATTGGGCTTGCCTTTCCCTTCTTCCCATGTCTCAGCTGTCTGGTATCTGCTGCGTTGGAGATTTTAAAAGTTGGTGATAGATGATTCCTGACCTGTTGTCTTCCTCTTCCCACAACAGCTGCCAAAATTCAGGCTGGGGAAGGTGGTGGACCTTCTCTGTAAGACTGGGCTATTTATAGCTAATTGGATAAACATCCATCGCTGAGCGTTCCTGTCTTAAGTGGGAGTTAAACTTAAAAAAGAAAAACAAAAGCAAGCCGCAGAGTGTGAGATAGACAATTTGGCCCAGTGCCTCCGTGCACTCGTGTTTCCAGGATGGCGAGGGTGCCTGGGCTGTAGTGCTGCCCACACACCTTCCTCCTGGCCCTCTTGCCAGCTGAAAGCCAAAGCCACCTGCTTTATCTCCATCGTCCCCTTAGCATCCACTAATGACAAGTCCCTCTCCCTCCACCTCTGGTGCCCCCAATCTTTCTCTTCCTCCTCATACCCTGGGTGTGTTTGCTTGCCTGTTCGTTTCAATTTCTTTTTTCTCCACCCTCCCTCGTCTCTTCTTCCCTCTCTCCCCTGTCATGGCTTTCTTCTCTTTATTGTTCCATATTTTCTTTGTTTTCTTCTGTGTTCCCTCTTCTTCTCTCTTCTTACTGTCTCCTCTTCTCCTTTCCCACCAATCTCTGCTCTTTTCTCTAGCTATTTCCTAGTGAAAAGGGAATTCCCTCCCTTCTTCCCTCCCTCCCTCCCCTATAGACTTTAAGTATTTGTTAAGCACCAACTGTGTGTCTGACATTCTTTTAGGCATTGGGAACACAAAGCAAGCAAGAATTTTTTTAAACCCTACCCTTGTGTGGCTCGCATTATATCAAAAGGTAAATATAGTAGTTGGTGGCAAAGGCTAAGGAAAGAGAATGCAGCAGGGAAGGGCACTGAGAGAGGAGCGAAGGAATCACGAGTGTAGATTCTCAGAGCATAAGTTACCAGGCCCTTTTTTGCAGAATCACGGGGAACACATTCCTGACACTGTAGCCGATTTTGTCAAGGCTATTACTGCTGGTGCTGCTGCTGCTATGGATGTTTGCTGAGCATAGAAAGTGAACTTGGTCCTGGTGAAACCTCTGCTCCAGCGGAATAAACTCACAGCACGATGCCCATGCCTAGGAAGGTCTGTGGCCCCTTTTGCTGTTTCTTACGTATTGTGCAGGAGTCCAGGCATCTTTAGGGCTCACTGCCCTAATGGGAAAAGTACACAGTAGAAAGGTGAGTGAGGGGGAAGTTTGGGAGTTCTCAGATAAGAGAGCAATGGAACAGACAATATTAAGAGCATGGATCCTTTTTTTTAATCCTCACCCAAGTATATGTTTGTTGATTTTAGAGAGAGGGGAAGGGAAGGAGAGAGAGAGGGAGAGAAGTATCAATGTGAGAGAGAAACATTGATTGGTTGGCTCCCATGCCCTGGCCAGGGATCGAACCCACAACATAAGTATGTTCCCTAAGCAGGAATCGAACCTGCAACCTTTTGCTGTATGGGATGGCACTTCAACCATCTGAGCCACCCAGCCAGGGCAAGAGCATGGATCTTGCAGTGGGCTGCCTGGTCCAAGTCCCAAGTCCCAAATCCAAGTCCCACCACTTGGCTAGCAGTGCCATCCTGAATATGAACCATAAGCTCTCTGTCCATCAGCCTCCTAACTGAAAAATAAGGACAGTGAAATGAAAGCTCTAGGGGGTTGTTCTAAGAATTAAAATTAATTGGTACCTGTAACACACGCACGCGGGGCTAAGGAAGGAGAGAAGTCACAGTGAAGCTCAGCTCCTGGGGCAGAAGCATAGGACCGAGTGTGTGGGCGCATCTCAAACCTGCTGCCAGTGCCCTGTGGGACCTCAGTCAAGTCCCTCACTTACCCAGGCCTCCACTTTCTCATCCGGAGCCCGGGAAGGTGTGACCTCTGAGGTCAGCGGGACTGGCTGTGTACCTGGGGGGATCCCCCGCTCCTGAAGTGTGCCTGGCTCCTGGCTCCTGCCCCTTTGCATCGTGTCTGCCTCCTGCATGCCCATTGTATTTCTCCTTTCCTGGTTCTTGTTTTGGAGAAAGTACCCTCCCCTGGCATGAGACTGGCTTCTGTCACCTTGGTTGGCTGTACCTTCACCCCCAGGCCTGCCTTCACGTCATCCCAGCCTCCCCGGACCTCTGCTACCACCATCCCAGCTCTTCCTTAGCAAATGCAATGGGTCAGGTGTCCCCTGGGGTCTGCCCAGGGCTGGCCTGGCCCTCTCACAGAGACAGTAGAGTGCAATGATGTGGAGGAAGAGAGACAGAAACATACCGAGAAGGGTGAACTCGAAGTTGGTTGAAAACAGTCATCTATCTCATTGTACTTGGGACACACAGTAATTCACCTTACCCCATTCATTTCCATCTGGAAACAGGATCAGGGCCATTTTCCCCGAATCTAGGGCCATATGAACTTGGGTTGAGACATTCAACTATTGCCATCTTTGAAAGGCTCAGAAGGAAGTAGTGACTGGAGCAGTGGTTTTTAGTCCCAGATTTGCCACCATTTTTCTATGTGACCTTGGCCAAGTCACTGCCTGTCTCTGATCTCACCTTCCCAATTGATACATAGAGGTTGAAAAGGATGCCCGAGAACAAGTCAGTAGATTCTGGTGGAGATCTTTCTGAGGGCCCCACTGGGGGCTGAGTGGTATGGGGGAGGAAGTTGGAAGGCATTGGAAGGAAATGTATAACCAGATGTTACCTGGGTGGTTCACCCTGTCCCAGCTTTGAGAGAGAAGAGGGAGGTGGAGGAACACCAGAGAAAGGTGGGCAGGCTTCCTGGAAGAGTTGAAGCTGCGAAGTGACCTGGGCCTAGGTTTGGCTCTGTCATTAGCCATCCACATGACATGAGCCAATGATCTCAATAATCTTGTCTTTAAAATGGGGTAGCAGCCCTGTCCATTGTGGCTGAGTTGGT
Organism: Phyllostomus hastatus; assembly: GCF_019186645.2. NCBI lineage: Eukaryota > Metazoa > Chordata > Mammalia > Chiroptera > Phyllostomidae > Phyllostomus > Phyllostomus hastatus. The sequence goes on along the minus strand of NW_025333857.1, from coordinate 63,381,462 downwards.
TGGGCATCATCCCGCGAAAGTGAAAGGTCGCCGGTTTGCTTCCTGGTCACGGCACATGCCTAGGTCGCAGAGTCTCGTCCCTGGTTGGGGCACAAAAGAGAGGCAACTTATTGATGTTTCTCTCTCGTATCAATGCTTCTCTCCTTCTCTTTTTCCCTCCCTTCCCCTCTCTCTATAAATACATACAAATTAAAAAATTTAAAATGGGGTAGCCATACCTCCCTCTCAGGGTAATTGTGAGGATTAAATGGGAACATGAGCAACTCCTTTGTAACTAGAATTCTTGCCAATAAGTTATCCCTTTTTCCATCGCAGCAATCCTAGCCCCTGCCACCTACATTCTTTGCTTAAAAACCGCTAAAATCACCTTCTCACTGGTCCCACTTAATTATATTCCAACCCAGTCAAAACTTAAGTAGGGATCATGTTGCTTCTCTGCTTAGAAGGTGGGAGGTGAACTTCCTACTACCTACTAGCCTCTGCGTGGTCTGGCCCGCCCACGTCCCCGGGGCTCTGTCGGTTCCTCCCACTCAGGCCTCTTCTCCAGCACTCCCACGGCCGTCCTGCCAGAACCTTCATCACTGTTCTCTCCTGGAAGTCTTTCCCCTGCCCTTTGTCTCATGCCCACGCACTCTGACATCTCCACTCACACGGTAAGTCTTTAGCTCAGCCATCCCACACTGAATTTCCCTGTTTTGTTCTATGCCTGCTCCTGTGTTCTTCCCCCTCTGTAGATTTCATTGCTGGGATAATTTTACATCTGCAGATACAATGTCTGTAGGCTCCACTGAACCGGATGCTTCCCTATCTTTTCATCCCTGGCACCAAACACGAGGAGGGATGAATAGCAGGAACTATGTTAATATTTTTGAATGAATGGGTGAAAGATGCACCTGGCCCAGTGTCTGGGTTTTTATAAGTGCTCAGGTGGATGCTGCTCTTCTCTCATCTCCTCTTGTTTTCTCTCACTCCATCATCACTTGCTGGAAATGGGTCTGCTCTCCTTTCCCTCCCCCCCACCCCGCCCCCTGTTCCTGGGGACCAGAACTGAGGTGTCAGTCCTGCTCCTTCTTCCACCTCAAGGTCACCGGAAACATCCTCAGGTGACATGCCTGGTAGGGGGAGGAAGGCCTGAGTACTAATGTTGAAAACCTGCTCTGTCTGGGTTCCTCAAGCACATTGGAGTATGTGAGCTTTGAAGAGAGGTAACAAGTCCAGGAACTTCCCTGGAAGAGAGCGATGTACCCTGGGCTGATGGCGGAGAGAGCACGCGGAGAAGGAAAAGAGAAAAATCTTCAAAAAGGTTTTCCGACCTAGCTCTCTCTCTTTAGCACGTCCCATAAAAGAAATAGAAGTGGCATTAGGTTCTGCCAGACCTGGCTATGAATCCTGACTTTACCTCATCTCCTTTCTATGGCTGGGCTTTTAACACCCAGACACTTCCCTCGGTACAAAATAGAGCTGCTAATACCTTTGTCACAGAGCAAGCAAGTCTGGAGATGGAAGGTTCCCAAACTCGCCCAAAGGTACTCAAGAAATTTTGTTCTTTTCTTCCCTTGGTAACATTCTGAGCCCAAAACTAAATCAGCTAATGTCTTATTTTGGGCAGTAAGAGCCCCTGGAAAAGAGATGTATATTATAGTCAGAGAATTAACCCTCTGAGCCTCTTGCTTCTCTGAGCCTCAGGTTCTTGGTAAGGAAAACGGGGATGTTATTCAAAGGTGTGTGGTGTGGCCAGGTGGAACCCCACCCCAGAGCAAAGAACGGTGGTCATCAAGGTGGTGAGCACACAGAGGAGGAGAGACAAAGGGACTGAGCAGCAGACACTGGGAGACCAAGATGTGTGTATCTGGTGGGATCTCCTAGAGCAGCAGCCATTTTCCACAAATGGCCAATTAGTAAACCTTTTTTTTGGCTCTGCAGACCGTGTAGTCACTGTTGGCCTTGTTCAACTCTGCTGTTGTACCTTGAAAGCTGCCACAGGCAATACATAAATGAATGAACACAAGTATGTCCTAATAAAACTTTATTCCAAAAAAAACCCCCATAACAATACAACAGTTTGCTGACCTGTGCCCTAAATAAACCAATCGCATCACATAGGAGGCCCTCACCTGTAGGACTGGTCTAGGAAGCATGAGTGAACATTCACATTGATTTGTGAGATAAATTTGACCTCATATCCATGATCTTGCTGCCTAAAGAAGTCTATTTGTCAAACAAGGACTTCTATGTTTGGTTAGGTAAATAACCAATTGATTCATCACTTGCTTGAGGTTTGCTGATTCTCATGGTGTTCTCTAAAACTAATGAAGTAGCTGGGTATGGTAGGTGCCCGCTGAGCAGAATTTTGCCCTTGTTAACCAGAGATGACACTACACACAGCAAAAGACACTGGGCCCGGGGTTAGGAGGTGTGTATTGCAGTGTGTACCCCGAGCCGTCACTCACTTAGTGACCTTGACAAACATGCCTTCTCAGAGCCTCGGTTTTTCTGTCTGTCAAACAAGGATATTTATGCCTCGTGTCATCAAGTTTGAAGCTGATTCTAGTCTAACCTGTATTTATGGAATAAACACCTTACTAAGCATGATGCTGGGCAGTGTGGGAAGTGGGGGTGGGGGACCCCAGCCTGAAGGTGGATATAATCTCCACAGGGGATGCAGCTCACACAAATAAGCGATGCCGAACAGGATAAGCCAGTGTATAATTGAAGGTCCAGATGCAAAGTGCAGATGGCGTGTCCAGCCCCAGGCGCAGAGCTGAGAAGGAGGCAGAGCAGAAACAGCGGCTGGGTAATTCCAGCCGCGCGAGCACCCAGCAGGGGCTTCCCTGCCCAGCTCTGCTGGGGACCCTGTGGCCTTGGGCTCATCTCCCTTCCTCTCTGCTGGCCCTTATTCTTCTCATCCACGGGCTGCTCAGCCAGTTCTAGCAAACCAGGTTTTCTGATTCCTAACGCTATGTACTTTTCTCTAAGCTTTGCTAATTATAATTAGTTCACCAGCAGACAGAACCAGGGCATGAATGTCCCTGGTTTTGCTTATTTCTTTGTTTTAGTTGCTTTTTCACTTTGGCAATTCTTAAGCTGAAATTCTTCTACCGTGATAAGAATCCTTGAATTGCAAACAAAACTTTGTGCTAATTCATGTGGATGTATAAACTTTTTCTTTTCGATTCCCGCCTGATAAAGCAGGCACACACATACATGCACACACATGCACGCACACACATGCACGCACACACAAAGGAGTCCTGTTTCAGAGGGAAGAGAACAGGTGAGGGAATGTTTAAGCCATAGCTGCAGAAGAGGAGGCCTTTGGGGATTGAGGGTAGGAGACTGTTCTGAAATACAAGCTGAGAACTCAGAGGTGGAGCAGAGGCTCTAGGAAGTGGGAGTGGTGGGGTGAAAGCTGAGCACCCACAGAGGAGTACCTGCCAAGTATGAGGACTGGGTGGGGATGGAAGAGTTGCCAGAAACAGAGTGGAGTCCCAGTCTACGGCTTCAGGAATAATGGAAGTCGGGCTGTCCGAATAGGCAGGAGCACCCTTTATCCGTCACTTCTCATCAAACCACAGGGTTTTTTCAGTCCTAAATCCATCCAGTCTTCTCTTTTATGCACATAGAAACCAAGACTCAGAGAAGGGAAGCATTTCCCCCAACGTTAAGATATTGCCTTTTCAAATGACAAAGCTGGTGGGACAAAATGTTAACGACAGGTGAATCTGGGCAAAGAACAATATATGGGTGTTCTTCGTACTCTTCTTATCCTTGCAGCTTTTCTATAAGTTTGAAATTATTTCCTGATTAAAGTATTAAGTAAATGGTAGTTTTTCTGGGTTGATTATAGACTTCAGAATCAGCAGACAGGGTTCAAATGCTTGCTTTGCCTTTTCCTAGCTGTGTGGCTTAGGCCAAGGCACGTTCCTTCTCTGAGCCTCAGTTTCTCCTGGGTAAAGGAGGATACATCTAGTATGAGTCCTTCTACTCTTCCTTCCTCTTGTCCTGAAGATTAAAGAAGGTACATATGAAAGGACAAGCTTAGCCGAGCTCACCTGCCACGGATCACTGTCCACTAAATGGTAACCAGGTCAGCACAGCAAATCAGTGCCTGAGTCAGGCACGGCTCCATGGCCCTTTTCCAATGTGCTGGCCTGGAAGTTGGTCTTGCTTCAGAAAAAAAAAGACACATATTCATTTTCAGTAAGAGCCTGAATTTGGTGGGCTGGGTCTCTTGGGGACATTGTGAAATGGCCTTTCCCTTCACCACCCTTGTCCCTTGTCTGAGGACAGCCGCTTTCACAGGCACGTCTGCAGACTGCCTTCTGCCCACCTGTAGGGCAGTCCCCTAGGACCCGCTGCTCCAAAGAGTAAATACTGAAGACAGATCAATGGGTGTTTAATCATCCTCGAAGCCTTTGTAGTGAGAGCGACCTGGAAAGAGTGACCCAAAGCCCAGGTTTGGAGGGAGGGAATGGCATCAGGGATGTGGAGCGGGTGGTCCTGGCGTGGGGGATGCAAGACAGAAGCAAGTATTCTCTTAATTCTCTTAACCTCCTTAACCTTATTCTCTTAACCTCCTCCACCCAACTGGCTGGTTGCTCCCTGCCCAACAGGGATTCCTGCTGGGGACAGTGTGACTGGAGTTCAAGACAAACAGGACCCCAGAGGTGAACAGATCATCACCTTCAGGCTGAGCTTATCAGGTTATCCTGGGGCGTGGACATGGGCATGTGGAAAGCAGGAATAGGTCAGGGCAGGGTGGAAAGCCAGCAAGAGTGAGTGCTTGGAGAGCTTTTGAGGAGGGGGGGAAACAGGGACGGAGAGTAATCATGGAACTGTGGGAAGGCCTAAGGCTTGGGTTCCAATCGAGGGGCACCCCTGTTTGGCTATAAGATCTGAGCAAGCCCTTTGGCCTCAGTTTGCTATCTCTCAGTCAACAAGGTATGAGACTATATTCTCAGCAATACTATTCTGACAGCTCATGATAGCTAGGAGGGAAAAGGAGAAAAGCACAAAGAAACCACATGTGATTTATTGAACTCTCTAGTCTGATCTGTGCTCTTTACATGCATCATCTTATAGAAATCTAAACAATACCAGGAGAAGGTTTTGTTTTTTTCTCCATTTTACAAATAAGGAAACTGAGATTTAGGTCACTGAGGCTACTATGAGGTTAGGATTTGCACTTAAGCTCTTTGATTTCAGAATCTGGTCAGACCATTATATGATTGATATAATGCATGTAAAAGGCCACAATACCTGGTAGATACCCATATCTGTGCTGGTACAGAAAACCTGATCATATCCCTGAGAAACCTCCTGCTATCAACTGTAACCCCTTTAAAGAGTATCAGCCTGGGGGTATTTAGAACCAGGAATACAGGTGGTCAGACCCAGCTCAGGCACTGAGAAATGAGTTCAGTATGGAGAGGAGGAAAAAAAAAACAGCATCTGTGAGGAACAAGCCTTCTGGGCTACCACCAACAACGGGGGTCCTGGTATTTGGTCAGTCAGGAAAACATAGGATGAAGAAAACTTCCAATGCTGTTCTGGAGCCAACTCCTATCACTTTGTGAGAGCCAGTTTTGCTCATCACTCCTGACTCTGCTGTGAGTGGTGTCAAGTATGTAGCTTATAAGCAAGCACTGTGGAAGTATTTACACCGTGGGAATTGGCAAACACTTCGGTGGGTGTTTCCCCTTCTTCCTCAGAGAGCACATTGTTGAATATGAGCCAGCACACCCCTGAGATTAACTGTGAATAAGAAGTAAGAATTTAGCCACTGACCTTTTCCTAGAAAAAGCCCAACCGATCCAGAATCTTTCCAAGGGAATGATGCACTAAGCTAGGGACAAAGCAAACCACAAACTCCAAGGATCCAGGGAGAAGATCTCTTCCAGAACCAGAAGACAAGGTCAACTAGGGAGGCTGGATATTTAGGGCTTTGCAGCTAGGTAGTTCTCTGGCCTAACCGAACCTTAGAATCACTTGGAAAGCTTTTTAAAAATAGGATTGTAGACTGGTGCAACCACTGTGGAAAACAGTATGGAATTTTCCCAGAAAACTAAAAATGGATCTGCCTTTTGACCCAGCAATTCCACTACTAGGATTATATCCTAAGAACCCTGAAACACCAATCTAAAAGAACCTATGCACCCCAATGTTCCTAGCAGCACAATTTAAAATAGCTAAGTGTTGGAAGCAACCTAGATGCCCATCAGTAAGTGAATGGATCAAAAAACTATGGTACATTTACACAATGTAACTCTATGCAGCAGAAAGAAGGAGCTCCTACCCTTTGCAACAGCATGGATGCAACTGGAAAGCATTATGCTAAGCAAAATAAGCCAGGCAGTGAAAGACAAATACCATATGATCTCACCTAACAGGAACCTAAACAACAAAACAAAGAAACAAGCAAAATATAACCAGAGACACTGAAATAGAGAACAGACTGACAGTGTTCAGAGGGGAGAGGAGAGGGAATTTCAGGGGAATTTCAGGGGGAAAGGGGAAGGGTTTACAGAAACAAGTATAAAGGACACATGGATAAAAAACTAGGGGTGGGTGGAAATGGGAAGGAAGAGGGGAGGGTTGGGTGGGTGGGCTGGGATGGGAGTAAAAGATAGAAAATTGTACTGCAACAACAACTAAAATAAAATTTTAAAAAATAAAATAGGTAGTTCCAGCCCTGGCCAGTGTGGCTTAGTTGGTTGAAGCATTGTCCAGTAACTGAAGAGTTGTGGGTTTGGTTCCCAATCAGGGCACATACCTAGGATGCAGGTTTAATTCACAGTCTGGCCATGGGCATGTATGATTCCCGGTCCAGGTGCAGACCCCCGGCCTGGGTGGGTACAGGAGGCAACCAACTGATACTTCTCTCAGGTGTTTATGTTTCTCTCCCTTCCTCACTCTAAAATGCAATGAAAAAAAATGTCCTCGGGTAAGGGTTAAAAATAAATAAATAAAAATAGTCCAGTTCTGAGTGCCTGTCTCAGACTCACTTGTCCTCCCAGTGGGTCTGGGTGTCGTTCTGCAATGTGGGCAAATTCCAGTTTCCAGCCTGAGTTGAGAACTGCCACTCTACAACTTCCTTGCCATGTTGGTCACCAGCATCCCCCCACTCCTATTTTGACACTGGGCCCCCCTGGAGTGTATCCTCCCTTTCCCAAGACAGCAACGTGAGAATAACGATAACGAGAGGAATAACAACACGCGGCAGCCATTTATCGAGCATCACTTTTGTGCCAGGTCCACTGCATATTTACTGATGGTCCTCTATGACTCTGCATGTATAAAGCAATGCAACTAAAACCGGGAAGGTAACTTTTCCGAGGTCATAGAATCAATAAGCTGCGGGACTGATGCTTGAACCCAATTTCAACTGGTCCCAAAATCTATTGTCACAACACTCCGGGGCTGTCCCCAGGAGAATGTCATAGATTTTTACTCCTTCCCTCCTTATCATAAGTCTTGCCCTGGTATTTAGCCTTTTGTGATTTGTAGTAGGTGAACACATTCCTCCAGAGCATTCTAGGAGCTCATGCAGGCTCTGTAGAGAGATTCTGTTTTCCCTCATGGGAAGATGAGATTGGAGTTTGGATTTCTCTTCCTGAGAGAACAGGAAAGTGCAGAACCCTCGCTTTGATCTATGTCTGCATTTGGCCCTATTTAACGAGATATTAGAAAAAATTATATATTCAGAAATTGTATTGGGGCAAAAAAAAAAAAGCTCTGTCTGATATCTCTCTTCTCTCCCTTTCAAACCTCCAAGGAAATAGACATTGGCTTCTGTTGTGTTTTTTTTTTCTTTTTTTTCTCTTAAAGGTCCCTTCCACACTCTCTCTTCCCAGCCCGCAGAAACATCAAGTACTCTCGGCAAATGGGGGTCCCTTGAATGCAGTGAGGGAGCCAACCAACTTTAGAAACTCCCTCCCAAGCCTGTGGCTGCTCCAAAATATTGTTAAAATTGTTTTCAGTTCTCCTCCTCCTTCGCCATGAAAACCAGCTCAGCCTCTGACAGCCTGGCTTCGAAGGGAGGGAGATGGCTGTCAGGAATCAAATGGGAGACCAAAGGCGATAAAGCAAACATGTCATCTTTAGTTGCTTACACTAGCGAGAAGGAATAATCAGTCTTGCTCGCTTCGTTGTGTTTCAGCGGGGCTCAGCAGGGTTTCTCCCCCTTCTCCTTGAGCGGCGAGAGCCTGGCCGTCTGCGTGCAGCCCCACGCGTGAACACTCTTCGCAATCCTGTCGGGTGACCAGGATTCTCTTACCCTGCAGAGCCCGTCCCCGAGATAAAGAGACCAGGCTGGGCGCTGTCACCCGCAGCAGGCCAAGGGCTGTGACCGTGCTTGGGCGCATGACCGTAGTTAGCCCTGACTCTTGGTTTGCGTGATCGTGGACACGTTAGTTTACCTCCCAGGCCTCAGTTTCCTCCTCTCAAAAATGGAGGAGATGTGCCTTTACGGGATTTATGGGGTGACTAAACAGAATCATGTGTCCTATGTGAAGGAAGATAGTAAGAAAAAAAGGCGGAGGAGGGTACATCAACCCAGATTGGGAAAGGCTTTGAATGCCAATTTCATTCATTTCATTTACTAAATACCTGATTCTGCTGAGACTCTATGCTAAGGACCAGATTCTTAGTGGAAAAGAGACCCATAGGTGGCTCCCCTCATGAAGCTCATAGTCTTGCTGGGGAGAGAACAAGAGGGCGAGAGCACTTCACAAATAAACAGGTACGTGAATACATCACTTGAAAATCTGAGAAGTGCCTCTGAAGGAACGCTAGAGGGAACTAGGTTGTGAAAGGCGTCTTGGGGGAAAATCAGTATTAAGGATGAATTGGGGGTGGCCAGGGGCTTAACCCAGGTATCTCCATGTGAGCAGGAGAGAGCCTGCATTTGAACCCTATCTGAATTGCGGTGCCCAGGAAGGTTTTTGAAGAACAGAGGTGCATTGTCCTCTCTGTTTTAAGAAGATTGCTCTTTTCACAGTGGAGGAACAGCTAGAAGGAGCAGGACTGGAGGAGGGGACCAGCTGGGAAGTGTGTATGTGGTAGAAGGAAGGCACTCTGGAAGAGCATGGGAAGGGCTGTCTGTCGGTGAGATGTTAACCTACACTTGGAACCTGGTGGCCGATGGGCTCTGAGGCGGTGGATCTTGCTGAAGGTGAAGGTCGCGGATGGTGAGCACTCACTTCTGGCGCAGGAGCTGGAGAGAATCATGATGCCGGGGAAGGGCCACTGGCAGATGTCAGGAGAGAAAGGGCTGAGCTCAGTGTTAGACCTGCTGCCTTCGAGGTACCTGTGGGGCATCCCGGTGGACACCACCAACCAGATCTGAGCTCAGGAGAGATCTGATGGGGAAAGAGCAGTGGGAGTCACTGCTCTCTGTATTAACTCTCTGTTTCACAGACTTAACATCTCCAAAAAATATACATTTATTACTCGAAGTAGGTGAGGAGTCCAGTCCTGTCATAACTGGGTTGTCTGCTTAGAGTCTCAAATAAAGGAGTCAGCTGGGGCTTTTTCAGATGAGGTTGGGGGCCCTCTTCTAAGTGCATGTGGTCATTGACAGAATCCAGTTCTTGTAGCCACGTGGCAGGCATGCGGGTTTGCTGCCACTGTCAGCCCGCCCTTATAGGCCACTCTCAGGCCCTTGCTCACAGACCCTCATGGTATGGCTGCTGGCTTCTTCAAGACCACCAGGAGAGCAACTTTTACACTTGGACTCTCTTCCTTCAAAGCCTCCATCTCTATGAAGGGCTCACCAGCTCCAGCCAGACCTATCCAGATAAATTAATTTATGTATAACTGAAAGTCAACTGATTTGGGACTGTAATTACATCTGAAAAAAAATCCCTTCATCTTTGTCATAGAACATAACTTAATCACAAAGTGATATTCCATCATATTTACAGTCCCTCCCATGTTCAAGGGGAGAGGACTATCCAGAGTGCAGGGGAGTTGAGGTTTTTGGGCCTCCCATAGGGAGGTAAATAAAGGCACAAGCGGAGGAGACTAATTATCCTAAGGGGAGGAGTAGACCAGGCACCGAAGAGGTCGAGGCTGTGCCCCCTCTGTCATGGGTTCTGGGTTGCCAGCATCCTTCTCTCAACATCTCAGCTACAGTCAAACCACCTGGCTCTCCATGGAAGGAAGCAGATGCCACAGCTCGGAGGCATCTGTCATGAGACCAACTAAGAGGCTGCAGGACACAGGGGTTCAGGAAAGATATGTTGCTAACTCCACAAGCAAGACAGTGTGCAGCGCCCCAGGTCACTGAGTCAAACCCATTCTGTGCTGGACTGTTGAAGAACCTTTTGTGCCTGGCTCGCTCCCATTGAGCAAATTTGCTAGCCATCTGCCTCTTCTATTTAGAGTAGATTCTAGAAAAAAAGCGGAGTAACTGTGGCCCTTGCACTCAAATGCTGGGGAGACTTGGGCAAGTCTCTTTGGCTCCTCATCTGTTCAGGTGGGAGGCCATGTTTGAGTAAATTGCATGCACGGCCTCTACAACCTCTGAAATCTGTGCTTATATTCATTCAATGCACACTGCAGATCCCAGGAACAGTGTGGCTTTCTGGGGAATTAGGGGTTACTAAGGCATGGCTCCAACCTTTGGGAAGCTTCTTCTCTGGTTGTTGTCTGTCTGCAAAAGTTCCGACCAATGACTGCTGAGGTCATCTTCCCACTCTCAGGACATCCAGGGAACTGACATGTTCCAACCATTTCGGGGGTGGCATGCATATGGTTTTTATCTTTTCTCACCAGTGTAAAATAATGCAACAATACTACTAGAAGAAAATAGAAAAAAAAAAGGAAACCAACAAGAACCTTCTAGACCAAAGAGCTCACTTATTTTTCCCCATCCTCATTTACATATATATCCTTTCCCATCAACACATAAGTGTAATCAGCACACATTTGCACTTCATTTTCACTCAACATTATGTCACGACTGTATTTTTTCCCATGACAGTAACAAGTTTTCATGACACTCTAAACCTGAAGATAGCCATTGTGGCATAATCTGTAATGCCGAAAAATTAGAATGAGCCCAGATGTCCAACAATAGGAGAATGACTGAGTAAATTGTAACGCATAAACCTCATGGACTATTATAGAGCCAAATAACTGTGAAGGATGGTTTTTTAAGAAGGGTTGAACTTAAATATCACAATGATTACTTTCGAGGACAAAGGGAACAATTTATTTGAACAGCATGCGTGGGCAAATCATAGTGTATTATATATGTATGCATGTATTTATCCTTCTGTCTAGCAACTATACACTATTTCCAAAAGGGATTTCAGGCGAGTGGGTTTGCTGGAGACAGCCCAGTGCACAGTCTGAAAGCCACACTGTTCCTGGAGTCTGTCTACCGTGTGTGTTACAATGGTCTGTGGGGCCAAACACAGCCAGGTACGCGTCTTGGCAGAACTGAAGATTACTCTAACCCACTGGTCCCTGCTTCCCTCAGCTCTGTAATGGTATACTCACAGGTCCTCCTTCTAAGAGTGGTTTTGAGGTTGAAGTAAAATAAAGCAAGTACGGCATCTAGCACAGTTCCTGGAAGGCAGTTAGTGGCGAATGAGTGGTAGCATCCAGCCCTGCCACTTCACTTGACACACAGGGAGACTGTGTTAGATTATCTTAAAGATGGCTTATGTCTTTAAATTCATTTGAAATCTTGAAGAACATTGTCCATCCCTGCCTCATGATTCATTCAAGCCATTGTGTCTGGTCTTGGGATCCCTGGAGGCACGAAAGTATTTCATCTTTGCCTAATGTGGGGAAAATAAAAGAAAGGATGAAGAAGAATCAGACTTAATATCCAGGTGGAAAGAGCCCTGGACCATGAAATGATCATATAATTGGCCCTTGAATGATGTTTTGAGTACAGGGTACTTTTCTCTTTTAGCATGGTCCCCAACCCCATGTACATAATAAATGTGCTGAGGCTTCACAAACAAATGTCTATCCTTGGACCTCAGCACAGAGTGTGATTTAATAGGTTTGGGGTAGAGCCTGAGCATCGTCAATTTTTGTTTAAAGCTCTCCAGGTGCAGCCATGGTTGAGCGGTGCCGCCTTAGGAAACTACATCAAGATGGATAAGACTGGTGGTCCTTGCCCACAAGGCATTTTCAAGCTAGTAGAGGGAGCAAGAAATAATGGGGAATACCAGATCAATCAAATCCAGTGGCCTCAGTCTCTCTCTGGTAAAATAGATTATCATTTTACAGTGTCCTTCTTGGCTCTGCAATTCTGCGATTGTAATGGCAAGGCACTTAAAAAAGAAGTAGTAGTGCTAGCCATGTGCTAATTGCTAAGGCAGTTTGGAGTGAAGGTCTCGGGTCGTGTCGGGTGGCTTTCCAGGGGAGGAAAATTTTGAAATAGGTGCCTAAAGAAATAGTGGTGGACAACTGGAAACAAGGAAAAGAGAGGCCCCTGCAGTCTCTGAGGGAGGTCTCCAGCAGGTGCCCCACCCTTTCAGCCCAGGGTGAGTTCAGTGCATGACTTCCCAGAAGCCTGCAGTGTGAGTCCCGGGAATGCAGGCATCAGTGAAGCCCAGCTTCTGTCCTTGGGGGGGTCCCACTGTCTGGTCAGGGAAGACAATCAGATGGGCGACTACAACAGAGCAGAGGGTGAAAAGGGCTGTGATAGGGGGTGGTGGCGAACTCTGTGTTGGCAAAACAGAAGAGCACCTGACTGGTTTGGTGCAATCATAGCAGGCACACTGGCACAGGAAATAGGCTGAGTTTTGAGGAACAAGGCAGGACTGTTGAGGGGAAGAAGGTAGGAGGAGATTCTTGGAGACAGAGGGGACTGAATAGAGTGAGATCAAGCAGAATGCCTGGCAAACTCAGGGCCTCAGAATAATTTCTCTTGACCAAAGGAGAGAGGGAAGAAGAGAGGAAGAGAGGAGGGGAGGGAGGGAGGGAGGGAGATGTCTAGTTCAGTTCACTGAAACATAAAATTTGAGGAGCAGAGCGCTGGAGGTGACACTAGCTAAGTGATTTGGACTTTCTCATGATGACAATGGGAAGCCATCAAAGGGTTTCAACAAGGAAGTGATGGTTTCAGATTTCTGTGATAGAAGGGTCACTCTAGCTTTCATGGAAGCCGGGATGGAGGGGGACGAGAGTGGGGTGAGGGAGACCAGTTAGGAGAAGGATGTAATAATTCAGGTGAAAAATGACACCATCTGGCCTAAGGCAGGGGCAGTGGGGAGGAAGAGCATCTTTTTTATTACAGGATATAGTCAGAGGCCACACCCACCCACCTGCCTGAAGTGGTCCAGCCCCATCACCATGGCAACAGCCTCCTTAAGGTCCCTAGCCAGAGACAGGATAACAACTCTTTTCTGGAGGTTCTCTCTCTCTCTCTCTCTCTCTCTCTCTCTCTCTCTCTCTCTCTCTCTCTCTCTCGCTCTCCCTCTCCCTCTCCCCTCCCTCTCCCTCTCTCTCTCTCTCTCTCCTGCCCCCTCTTTCTGTTTCTTCTTTTTCCCCCCTTTGATTATATCTGATCCAGACTCACTGGGTAATTGAGTGTTTGAGAGTGAAAAATTATCTCAGAAGCTTGGCCCTTATCTTGACAGCAAAGCTGCACTTTTAATTTAATTTTGTTCGGAGACACACTGGTAACAAATTTTACTAATCGCCCGGCTGTCGCCTTCCGCATGGTAAGGAGCCGAGCCGTTTGTTACCAGGCAGCCCCACGTAAATGCATGTGGGGGAGCAGGCAGGGGACAGAGACGGGTTGGGGAGGGAGGAAAGGACAGCTGCCATCAGTGTGAGTCAGGCTGGGGCTCTGCCATCAGGTGTGGAATCAGAGATGGGAGGCCAGCTGTGCCACACAAAGTAAGGGGCTTGTGAGTTTCAGTCACAGGGGTCCTGTCCCTTCTCTTTGAGCACACGACTTAACTCTCTGCATCTCGAGGTTCCTATCTGTAAGGTAGGGACTTAATGCCCCCTCCCTCTCTGGGGTGTGAGAATTCAATGAGAAACTATAGAGTAAGTTAATAAGACACCTAAGCATTAGGACATTTTCAGCACTTAACATCCTTAAAGGAAAAACTCGGGCATCCTATCCAATGTTTACATTTCATTCAGAACATCTGCCCCAGACCATTGTCCTGGTTCTACTTGCTTTCCTCCAGACATGGGAAGCTCATTCACTATCTAGGCAGACAATAGCTCTGACTCTCAGAGTTGTCTTGCTTACATTGGCATGCAGTGCGCATCCCTGAAGATTTTTATCCAGTCTTAGCCCAGTCCTGCCTCCTGGACACCCTCAAAGAGCAAACTTGCAACCTCCTTCCTAAGTGAGCCCCCCACCCTGGATTTGGATATGGAAATAATATCGTTTCTGCCCACACCCAAGTCTTCTCATATTCAGCTAATAATATCCAGCAGTAATCAGTGCTAGAAAAGCTCTAGTAAGTCATGTAGCGCAACTTTGCATTGTACCTGTGGGGAAACTGCAGCCTGGGGGAGGAGAAGAAGTTTAGCAATAGCGGTTCTGTACTGAGCATCCATTGTGAGTCAGGCACATTGCGTGTGCTGTCTCATTCAACCTTTGCAGCACCATGTCTCTTTCTGTAGATGGGGAAACTGAGGCACGGAGAGGAAATGCACCTTGCCTAAGTCCCAGGTTTAGTAAGGATCATAGAATAGAGATTGAAGCTCATGTCTGACGCCAAAGCCTGTGAGCTCTTCTGTCGTAGTTTGCCTCCAATTGCACAGCAACTTGGTCATAGAAGTGAAACTAGGAATGAGGGTCCCTGACTTTTGGTCACATTGCCAGGCTCGAAACAGGGGCGTCCAGAGGGATTCCTGTGTAAAGAGTGCCGTGGCTTCCTATCCTCTCTGTAGCATCTGTACCAGAAAGCAAGGGGGATCACAAGAGGGGGAAAAAAATGATCAACAGTGTGCCCACCCCTCCCCCCACTGCCAGACTCCAGGCCAAGGATCCTTGTTTCTGGATTTATGAGCCTTCTTGATGTCTCTCCTCTTTTCCATGTGAGAGGGCTTGACTCCTCCCTCTCTCAGCTAATTAAAAACCCCAGCCTGGGCTGGCAGCCTTGGACTGCGGGCTCCTTGGACCTACTGCTCCGATAAATCACATCCCCAGCCCCAGCGGGGAGGCTGGAGCATGCCTCAGAGGGGCTGGGCCCATCATCCTGTGCTCGCTGCTCTGGGAGACTTGGGGCTGCTGCCCATGGACCATGTCTGCCCCTCCGCATCTCAGCAGGGGCTTCCTTAGGCAGAGGAGGGTAGGAGTCACCCTAGGAAAGCTGAGAGAGTACAAGGGACACCAGAGGCATCTTCTGAAAGCAACTGTCAGGTTGTGTTCTTCACTCAGACACCTTTGATGTCTCCCTCTTGGCCCTTGTGATAAACTCTTCACTCTCAGCCTGCCACTGGGCGATGTGTAGCACAGCGCTCGGAATTGTTGCCTTTGGAGATGGACAGACCTGCTTGCAGATTTGGGCTTCACTGTCTGTTACCTTGGACATGTTACTTCACCCACCTGTGTTTCATTTTCTCCTCTTATCAAATGGAAATGAAAATGACATATTGCTAGATATACATATACCTACATATGTATGCAAGTATAGATGTATGCATACATGCATGTGTGTGCATAGAATTACTGAGAACTCAGTGGGGTGTTGTACACACAGACCCCAGCATAGTTCTTGACTCCGCCCCCAGGGCAGTGGAGCGTAACAGCTGCAGCCATTTCCACCTGCCGTGGCTACTTCTGTTCCTACTGCTGTTACCTGTAGTTAACATCAGCCAAACCTGCCTCTCTCACCTTGACTTCGGTTCCCTCTTCTGCTCAAACATCCACAAAGATGCCCTGCGCCTGTTGGCTGGTGTTGTTCCATCAGCCTGGAGTGCCATGTCACCAGTTCTGTCCAGCAAAACCTCACTGTCCTCTGGGCCTGGTTGGCGTTAATGTCACCACCTTTCTGAGGCTGATCCCTCCAGACAAAATGTCACCATGGCGTGTTACCTGTGTCTCTTTTATCGCTGAGTCTTTGTCTCCTTTTTCCAGTCATGGTCAGTCCTGTCTGTCTGTGCGCCCATCTAGAAACCAGGGACCAGGGGCGATGACTTGCTGGCACCTGTGCTGCCCATGTCTGCAGCTGTGGTTGCCGTCGTAGGGATACAGTAAATGTAGCCAATTAGCATAAGAAGCTGAGATAACCTCACTCCTCTTATTAAGGTACTTTTTCCCTAATAGATCAGAATGCTTTATTGCTCATTCATCCTGCTATTCCTGGCAGGCGAGGGCCAGCGATAACAAAGGCCACCACCTGGTCTTAGCTGGTACGTGACTTCCCCAGGCCACCAAGCTAACCGTATCTACAGACCAGAGTTCAGGGCTTCTAACTTTCATTTTGGTCTTCAATCCACCAGGGCAGGCTTTGTTCCATCCTTAGCCTCACCTGGTAACGCCTGGAAGGATCTCTCCAGTTTTGAATTACTCTTGCCTTCTGTGTTTTGCGGAAGTGTCTGGAAGAGAGAATTTCGGCTCCATCTGCTCCCCCCAGGGTCTACTGCTGGAGTTACCCAGGAGCGCCCCCCAGTGGTTGTAGACATAATTTTTCACTCCTCCAGGAGGAGCGCCTTTTCCAATCATGCATTCCTCAGTCGTGCCTTCATTAGTCATGCGTTGGGAGTGGAATACATGTTTTCCTCTGTGGTAGGTGCTGGAGATATGCTATGACTCAAGCCTAGTTCATGGCCCTGGAAAATTTACAGCCCACTGGGAGAAGGAGGATGACATTAAAACAGAGATTTAAAGTTCTGTGTGATAAATAATACAATGGGCGTAGGGGGTGTCATTGCAATACAGAGAAGAGCCTTCCAACCCGGTCTGGGATGGAGGGTGCACAAGAGGAAGAGGGGAGAGAAGGATTTCCTGAAGGAGAGGAGATCTTGGAGCCTTAGCTGAGACGAACCTAGCGATGTCCAGGAGTGGAGTGAAGAGAAATGCCCGTCCAGTCGGTAGGCACTCCTGGAGGCAGAAAGTTGGGCTGGGGGTGTGGTAGCCAAGGTCAGCCAGGCCCAGTCACAGAAGGATGGGGGCGGGGGTGGGGGGGAGCAAGCACTTCCTGGATACAAGCAGTGGGGGTGCATTAAAGCCCCTTCGTCAGAGAGTTGTCTAAACAGCTGCCTAACCCAGTCCTTTTCTTTCTGCGGTTGCCTCCTTTCTGTGATTGGCTGCGTGATATCTATTGTCTTTGACTTCCTCTTTGTTCTCACACCTGCATTGCCTGTCTTCCTGTTCTCCCTCTCTGTCCTTCTCCTTTGTAGAGGTGTTCTTTTCCTACATCCATCTCTCGAGTTCTTTCTTCTGTCATTTTCTTTGTTTTTAAGTCTCAACTCTGTTTTGCCTTCCCTGCAAAATTCCTCTTGTCCCCACCGCCAGATTTTTACTGGGATCCCTAACCTTCTGTAGGCTGCAGAGCACTGGATTAGCAGTCAGAGTCCCTGCTTCTGCCGTTACCTTGCTGACGGCCTGATGAAGCCATTTAACTTCTCTGTACCTTAGTTTCATCCATTGTTTAAAAAAAAAGTTGGACTGTGTCTGTATTGTCATATTTCAGAACTCCAGGAGCCAGTTTCGATTTGGACGCCAGCCCATAGATCCACGAGGACCGGGCCCCCAGAACAGTGCTACCGGGGCTCTGAACTAGATGAGCCCCAAGCATCTGTTCACGCTGGTGATTTTACTGTCTTTATCCTTCCCGTCTCCCTGGGTCCTCTTCCCCCATGTCTCCCTCTCCCTATGCTCGTTCTCGCTGTTCTTCTCAACTCTAACTAGCGCCAGACTGCAGGTTGTCTGTATCCAAAGGAAAATGCTTACAAATAGAGAGAATAATCTGTAATTGAAAGATGTTGGTTTGGGCAGAAGGCATTTGTTTTCATACTCACGGCATCACAATTCACAGTGTCTCAAACCAGCTGAGACTCGAGAGACTGTATTAGATACAATCTAGAGGACTCCCAGTGAGCCTGACGGCGGCAACACAATAAATTCAAGGCTGGGTGCTCTTCTGGGGATGCTTCATTCTGGAAACAATAGAAAAAAATGTTATCACTCAGCAAATAGATTGGGGGGATCTTGTTGGGTGGCAGAGACTCTGGGGTTCTGTATCATGTATCATTCAATAGATGAACTTGAATAGTCCTAAGTTCAAGTCCTCCAGTGGCACTTGCTGCCTGTGACACCCTGAACAATTCATATCCTTTATATTTAAGGTCTGAATCTGTAAAATGGGAATGTAGCATTATGGTGTGAAAGGAGTTATTGTCCATATTAATTGTGTGAACTCATTTAATCTTTTTTATTTCCATTTTAAAGATGAGGGCTCTGACGTTCAGAGATGTTTGCTCATGAGAAAGTGATAGAATCAGGGCATGCACTTAGGTATGTTCGAGCCCAAAGCTGGTGCATGTATGACATTATACTGCCTCGTGTCTGGGCCTGAAAACCCTGTAAGTTTGTGATTTAATAGACTTTAAGTGAGGGGAGGGGGAGGTTAGTAGACAGGCCTGGAGATTCAGTGGTCATGGGTTTCTGTCGTTGGAACATTACATTTTTCATTTCGGTTCACATTAATCCCACAGACATTCCTTGTATGGGCGCGATGGGTCCTGGGGCCCAAAACGGAATCCCTATGTCTATGCTGGAGATGAACCCAGCATCTGATTGGGCACAGGGACAAGCAATTAAAATAATGGGAAACAGATGCCGAGGCAAACTTCAGGGGCAAACACACTTAGGGGCACCAAGGAAGCTGGGATTGATTCTGGCCGGGGGCTCAGTTAGAAAGGCTCACACACAGCCTGGCGGGAATATTGAAGGTGAGCCTTAAAAGAAAAGTGGGTCCTCACCACGTGGAAGAGGTGAACAAGGACATTCCAGGAAGAGGCGAATACTAGTTTCCTGTGGTCGCTGTAACAAATTACAGCAAACGTGGAGGCTGAAAGCAACAGAGACTTACTCTCTCCCAGTTCTGGAGGCCGAAGTCCAACTTCAAGGTGTTGGCAGAGCCAGTGTCTTCTGGAAGCCGAGGCAGAATCTGTCCCATGCTTCTCCGCTTGCTGCTGCCGGCTGGCAGCTGCTGGCAATTCTTGGTCCTTCCTACTGTGTCTTGTAGATGCATCACCCCATCTCTGCCTCTGTCTTCACACGGGCTTCCCCACTGAAGGTCTCAAATCTCCCTTTGACTTTCTCTCGTTAGGACCCAAGTCACTGGACCTAGAGCCTGCCCGAAATCCAGGATGCTCTCATCTCGAGATCCTGAGCAAGATGTATTGAGATACAGCTGCAAACACCCTTTTTCCAAATGAGGTTACAATCTGAGGTTCCAGATGGGCATGTCTTTGGGGTGGGGGCTGTGATCGAGTCCGTGGTAAGTGGAAAGCGGAGAAAATGGTCACAGGTGTTGGAAAGCAGCCAGATGGGGCTCCTGTGTCAATGACAGGGGCGCTTGGGGACATCTCGAGGAGCCTGGAGTCTTGCTGTTGGGTGATACAGGAGCACCCTTTCTCTCTCTCGACTTCAGTTTCCCCATTTGAAACAACACGGTTCAGCTAGAATGATCTTTAACATCTTTCCAATGTTCATGTCCTGTGATCTTGAACTCAGGCAACGATTGTTTTGCCCACAAGATTTCAAAATAATAATCTGGACAGGAGCTGGACCCCGGCAGCTCGGAGGAAACACCGGCTGTCCCAGTGGCCCTGGCGGGACTGTGACAATGGTTCTGTAACATTGCTGTTACTCTTTAATCGGAATTTGATTTGATTTAACACGATCTTCTGCTTGTAAAACACCTTGAGATGTTTGTGCGTTGCGAGTGCATTCTGGAAACACCAGCTTATTGTATTAACAAGTCTCGGCCTGAACATAAAGGGAGATAATTAGAAACAGCAAAGTCCCTCCACACGCTCAGGGCGGTCGAAAAGCCCTCGGGAAAACAATGCTTTCAGCTGCTTTCATGTCTCCGAAAAGAGAAAGCTGTTGGAGCAGCCCCAGTGGAGAGAAGCGCTTGTTAGGGTCATGGGCATGCTATTTATAGCTCTCCACTAGCGCTGCCTTTTTATCTGGCTCCTGTGGTCCTCTGGCTCACAACACCTGTAGGTCTTTGCTACAACCTCTAGAAGCCCAACCTAGGAGCCCACTGAGTGGCCAGAAATTTGTTGTTAAGATCTTTAGGCACACAACATGTGCTTCCTCATAAAACCAAACAGGTAAACAGGGGCAAAGTTCCCAGGCTTAGCCCACAGAACTTGACCTTCCTCCCTAGTGAATCAAAGCCATCACTGAGTTATGGAGATGCCCACCAGGTGCCCCGACACTCCCAGAAAGGTTCTTGGCACTGAAGAAATACACTTTCAGGGTGAGAGGTTATAAGCTGTGGTTATTTCTATGAATAGTTCTAGTATGGGACTTACCATATGATATATTTGAATTAGAGCTGTGCCCGACCTAGCAAGTTTATAATGAAAATCTTCGGTTCATGTGGTTGGGTGTCAAGGTTATTTTGTAACAATTGTTCTTATCTAGAATG
The DNA here is from genome assembly GCF_019186645.2 of Phyllostomus hastatus. Classification (NCBI taxonomy): domain Eukaryota; kingdom Metazoa; phylum Chordata; class Mammalia; order Chiroptera; family Phyllostomidae; genus Phyllostomus; species Phyllostomus hastatus. The sequence goes on along the minus strand of NW_025333857.1, from coordinate 63,360,862 downwards.
CTCACGGAATAAGAGAATAGAGTAGGGTGGGTTAGCGCCTGAGGCTGAACACAGCGTTCTACTTACCCTCTACTCCGGGGTGTGCCCGAGGTGGGGCAGAGTAAACGTGGTGGTTTGGAGCCAAGGCTAGTTCCTCCAAAGTTTTCTGAATCCATCGTCGTCCTGCAAATCGATAGGGCTATGAATAAAAATTAAGTTTCCAGTCTCACCCACAAGCCTAATTAACCTGTTATATATGAGAAATAGGAGTAGTATTGCATTCACTACACATAAATATCCTGTATGGAGTCAATTTTAAAGAAATACATCTTCAGTATTTCTGTGCGGCGTGCTGGAAGAGTGTGCGTGTGAGCGTGTGTGCACCCACACACAGCACCGCCACCGCTCCGCGGCATCAGCATCCATCCGCAGGCACCGCGGAGCACGCATGGGGCCTGTGCATAGATTCCGCTGAATATATGGCTCCTTGCTCGTGGTTTTTGAGCACCCGTTCTCTGAGTTGCCATCTGCAGGGACAATGGTTAACAGTTTATTGGGGGGGGAGGGTGTTTAAAATCATATTTCTCATTTCGTAGGTGTTGTGCAGGGCCCAAAGACTGTATTTTCAACAAGTCACCTGAGAAGGGATTCCGAGCCAGGGAGCAAGCAAAGCTGCGCCTGCTCAGTAATGTGGAGGTGCTCTTGAGAGCTCCCTTTGAGGCGCTGGGTGTTGCGGAGTGGTTTGGGAGCGGCTGTCCAGAGGCAGCGGTGACCCTGTGGTTACCCAAGGTGAGAGGATGCTCTAATGGTGACTGGGTCAGCAGGGAGGCAGAGGTGATGGGCACCCTGACAAATCCACAGACATGGTGCTAGAGGTAGGCTGGACACTCAGCAGCCTCACTGTAGGGCCAACTCCTTGCTCTGTGTGGTTCCATGTGCTGCATGAAAGAGGGCTCATCCTTTGAACTCCGACCTGGCTTCAAGTCCGGGGTCTACCACTTAGCCAGCTACATGGCCTTGGGCAGGTAATGCAGCCTCCCTGAGCCCTTGTCTTTGCTCTGTAGAACTACTAGCAATATTGTAATGAGGTTTAAGCAAAATAATGAGAGTAAAAAAAAAAGAGTATACTACGTGACACAGAGTAGGTTTTCAAATGTTTGCTTTCCTCCTCTCTTCCTTCTTCCTTCTCCCCTTGCCCAGGGGTGAGAACTCTGAAGACTGAACAGGTCTTCTCTCCCTCTTCATTCTCCTGTTGAAAGTTCGAAAAGGACAGTATTTATTTCCTCGTACGGAGAATGTAAACAAGCCGCAGCCCTGCCCGGCATTAACAATTTATACGACAAATCACATCATGTGCATTTGTAACACACGATTTACAGCCTCCCACTAACTTCGGGATTTACCCACTTGACTCCCTTCTGCATGTCAAGGACTTAAGCTGGACCCTTAAGATGCTTTTAAATTATCTGTGTGCAAAGCTACCACCTAGAAACAGACAGGCGGCTTCTCCCCAATGAGTCTATGTAAATTTTTAAATAATACAACTAGACGACAAATCAGCAAGGCAGATTTTGGAGGGCCTATTTTTCCATAAAGATAGCAGAAGAATAAATTGAATTGGAATTGGGCTGAATTTGAGTAAGCAAGAATTAATGCTTTGTAAAAGGGAGGGTACAGCTGAGGAAAGTAATACACATGGATATGGGCTGTTCTAATACCACGCTGCTCCGGGGACTCAGCAGAAGTCACATGTATTTATTCTCAAGCTAATAACTGGTCGAGCACCTACCGTGCGCCAGACCCTGTGTCACGGACATTATGAATGCTACTCCGTGGGATCCCCACAGCCACCTAGGAGGCAGGGGCGGCTCTTGTCCTCATTATGCAGGTGAGGGAATGGGGAGAGTAGGTTCTAATGCTGAGCTGCAGTGACTCTGAGTTTTGGACCCTGATGACACTTACTATGCACAAAACACGTACTTCTTTTGGGCAAATGGGTTGTCACCCTGGACCTTAGCTTCTTCCTTTAAAAATGGCATCAGCCACTGAAGTACTTGGCCATGCATGGCTGATTGTGTGCTTCAGATTCATCTCTTGATGCCCACAGCACCCATCACAAAGCAAGCCAGGGACTCTCAGAAACAATGTTACCTCCTCTGGCTGTACCATGAGGCATTTTTAGCTTTTATTTTTCAGATGCTATTCTAAGCAGGGAGAGCATATTAATTTATTTAATTTTTTAAAGGACTTTACTTATTTTTAGAGAGGGGAAGGGATGGAGAAAGAGAGGGAGAGAAACATTGATGTGTAAGAGAAACATCGATCGGTTGCCTCTCACACACTCCCAACCGGAGACCTGGCCCATAACCCAGGTTTCTGCCCTGACTGGGAATCGAACTGGCAACTTTTCGGTTTTTGGGTTGATGCCCCACCCACTGAGCAGCACTAGTCAGGGTTAATTAACTTAATCTTTGACAACAATCTCCAGAGTACCGATATACAAAAGAGGCCATTAAGGCCAAGAGAGGTTACATTAGTTCTCTGAAGTCACACAGCTAGTAAGTGTTGAGCTGGAATGTAAACGTGGGTCTTCCACTTCCGGAGCCAGTGTTCTCTTTGTATAAGTGCATCAATAAACACAACTTACATTGCATCATTGACTGCTTGAGTAATTTAATGTGCTTGTAGCAAATTTGTGTACCGCACACTATTAGATACATAAAGACTATTGGTACAGTGTACTGTTTTCTGTATAAGGTTAAGAAAGACCTCTCTCATACCCAGGGCTGACTAGAGATGGAATGGGTTGCATTGCAGGTGAAATCCCTGTTCTAGGACGTAAGCAAGGAACAGCTGGATGCTACTAAGGATAATCAAGAGTAAAATGGGGTGACAGGGTGGACTAGAAAATAATAAGGAGAAGAAGAGCAATTATAATAACACATATAATTCAGTGAATGCTTGCTAAGTACCAGGCACTATGCAAAGCACTTATAAGCATCATAGTGTGTGTGCAATATTGCCCTTTTATATGCAGGGGAATGAGGGTCAGAACACTCAAGGAACTTGCCTGATCTGGATCCAACACAAACCCAGGTCTGTCTGACCCCAACCTCTGCCACCTGGCCCTGAAATTCTTAGAGTTTCTAAAGAAGAATCGGTGAGCAGTTGGAACTGTGACCTAGGTTCCTGCACGTACTTCTGACTTCTCTGAGCTTTGAAGAGAAACCATCAGACACTCTGCCCCATTGAGGTAACTTGATCCAACCCAGGGTACGATAGCAAGCTGGCTGTCTGGGGGGAAAAGGTAAAAAGCCTTATGTGTAGTGTTTTCCAATTTCCTTGGTATAAATTCTCCTACCATGTTCATGGTCAAGCCACTGGCTTTAACAACTGCGTTGGAACAGCCCTAAATATTGAACAGTTCGCTCTAGTGAGCCAGTAGGAACCAGTTCCAGCACTCCATGGCCCCAGTCCCACCTATGAACCAAGGACACACCTCTCATGAACTTGTCTTCCCCGGATGTGCTGTGCCTTGCACAGTTCAGCCCGTACAGGGAATACAGGGACTCGTAAATGCTTTTCAATAAAATAATGAACAGCTGGATGATAAATGAATAATGAAAATGGAGAAGAGAGTGGGAAGTGTCTTCAGCCCTGAATTACGAAGGACATGACTCCTCTTACTAGGAGATTTTGTGTGTCTCTCTGCACTTCTCTGTGGTAATGAGCTGGCCCATTGGAGAAATTCTGCCTGGGAGAAGAGTTTGGGTGTACATGTCGAAGCACTACTTAACTCCTTCCCTTTCCACTTCCTGATGATCCGGCCCATCACAAACCAGCAACTCTACCTCCAAATGCACCTTGCATTTGATGGTTTATCTTCATCCCCAGTGTGGCCACCACAGTCAAGTCAGGCCACCGCTTGCTCCTCACCACCACACTGGTAGGAGCAATCACCATTCATAACTTCATCAGGCCCCCTCCTTTTCAGCCCCCTGCACTGCTCCCCCTGCTCTCTTCTGGTTAAGAGCGAACTCCTTGACTTGGCATTCAGACCATGGCAAGATCCTGGCCCCGGTCCAGACTCATCTCATGTCAGCCATCACTCTTTCCACCTCTCCCACCCTGGAATACCCATCCTGCTGCTTGGAACACCCTTCCTTTCCACCATCAGGACTGAGCTTAACTGTCCCTTTGTAAAAGCGTTCCTTGTGGTACATTTTTATTTCCACCCTGTTCTCCATCCTAGCATGAAGAATCTGAATGTAAACAGTATCTTCACAAATGATAGATCCACATCTGTGAAGTTGCACCCCCACTAGACTGACCTGTTCATGAGGATGGGGCCGTGTCTGTTTCTGTTTCCATTCCCTCTGCCCAGCCGTATTGGAGAGTTAGCTACATTGGGAGGTTTCCTGTTCTGGGTCAGAAGGCTGTCACATGGGAGGCAGGGTGGCAGAGTTTCGGAAGCTGAAATCTAGGGTCAGCCCTTCTGGGTTCAACATTTACTAATTCTGTGATCATAGGCAGGTGTTGTCATTCATAGGCACTCAGTTTTCTCCTCTGTAACATGGATGTAGTAAAAGCAACTCCATCACCGGGTGTTATAAGGATGAGAGGAGATCATTTCATATAAAGCAGAGTCCAGGACACAGCACAGAAAAGTATTGAATGCTGGTAGCTGTTGTCATTTCATTTTGAAACAAAATCATACCTCGGCTGCATTTCATGCCTACCCCATTTTCTACACCTACAAGGTAAAGAGTGGGCTGTGGCTCCTTCTCCTTTGGAAAGATCCCGGGAAGCCTGCTGCTCCTCTCTGAAATAAATGATTGGTTGAGGACTCTGTTGATTTATTCATTTATCCATGTTTTCCTTAATCACATTTTTTAAAGATTTTATTTATTTATTTTTAGAGAGGGAAGGGAGGGAGAAAGAGAGAGAGAGAGAGAGAAACATCAATGTGCGGTTGCTGGGGGCCATGGCCTGCAACCTAGACATGTGCCCTGACTGGGAATCGAACCTGCGATGCCTGGTTCGCAGCCCATGCTCAATCCACTGAGCTGTGCCAAGCAGGGCATTCCTTAACCAAATTTTGATTTAGCTGCTACACAGTCCTAGGCCCCATGCTAGAGAAAAGGAGGCAGAGTCCAAGCTCTTGAGGACGGTGGAGCCTCAGGCGGGCAGGGGGATGGCAGCTTCTATATTCCTCTCTCCCCAGTTGTAGGATTTTACCAAATAAGCTTCACAAATAGTCATTTGGGAGATTGTCTGTAACTTTGTTGTCTGTAATCCTGTCCTTTGTAGTTTGGCATATGGAGGAAAGGAGACAAGTGTAGCTCTTGTCTACAAGGATGTGTGTAGCTCCTACAGTAGACCAAGGTATTATTATGTCCATGTTATTATTTGAAGAACCTGATAGTTCCCAAACTGTAATGATCAGCCAAGGTCATGTAGCCAGAAACTGGTGAATCTGGGAATTTGAGCTCTGCTGCGTTTCGCAGTAGTATTTTCTCTTCTTTGAGCTGCTGACTACTGGAAAACCAAGAAGGAAGCAACATTGCTAATGCTGATCCTGGTAGATGATTGAAATGGAAGGAGAAATTCACAGTTATGATTCCCAGGGCTGCTGTTATTTCTATGCTAAGCCTACCTACATCCTAATCTCTGTTCTTGTGCACTTACACATATATTCACATTCTCACGTATAGAAACCTGTGTAGTTTCTATAAAATTTAGTAGGGCTTCTATTTCTGCTCTTCAGGCTGTTCAGATGTGGGCATTTTATAAATAAATATGCGCTAATGTTCTTACTATTATGGCTGTACCGTAAAGTTAACAGCACATGCCGCAAGCTCCAGGTCGTGCGCAGCATCTGAATTCCCGTAACTTAGGGAACCATGGCTAGCGTGTCCCTGTCATCTCTAACCAGAGTGATGCCTCAGCACAGCTGCTCCTGCAGAAATAATCTATGCCCTTTTGTCCCAGCACAAGGAGTCGAGTGCTCCCAGGGGCGGGGTGGGGAGCATTGGTAGAAATGCAGAAGGATGTGTGACTTTAATGCATCGTTGCTGGCTAGCCCTTAGTCTAGGAGAAACTGTGACAGTTCACTGGGTCTGGGGACTCTGCACATAATAATAATAGGGGTAGCCGCTAACAGTCACTGAGCACTCAGTATATACCAAGCAAAGTGCCGAGGACTTTAACGCTTACTGAGGCATGAAGAAATTAAGTACCTTTCTCAGCAATATTAGCTAAAAATTACTTTGTTTTTTGGATTATCAGCCACTGTGGTAAAAAGTTACTGCTTTAGCTCAGGTAATCATGTGAAGCAGGTATTTTAAGCCTTCCTATTTTGCAAATGGGGACACTGAGACTTGGAAAGATGAAATTATTTGTGCCAGCATCCTCAACGACATCTGGGCAATGCTGGTGCTTGATTACAGCTCTGTGGGACCCTACGGGACATGTTCTTAGCTCTGCCTTTATATTGATTCTCTTAAGTCCACATTGTTGAGAAATCATTGAGCTGGGTTTCAAGCCTAATTTGTCTGATTGCAGAACTCACAGGCCTTCCATCTCACAAACTTAGCTTCCAGGATTGATGTGTAAACAGGCTTCCGGAAAGAAGTGACTTGGTAGAGATAAAGGGAACTTCCTGTTGCAGGAAGCCACCCTGATTTTGTCCAGCACAGTTCGGTGGGTCTTTCCTCTTGTCTCTTACCAGGTTCCCAGGGATGAAGATAACCTGGCAGTTATCCTGGTACAATGACCGCCTTACCTCACCTACCCAACTGTGGTCCCTCCAGATTTGGGCTGGGCCTGGCTCCTTGGGAAGTCCTACAACTTGCTCAGGGCATAGCACACACCACGTGCTCAGGGGACCTTTGTCAAATGAATGGACGTCTCTTCTAAACCTGAAGGTCTCAGAATATTTTGCTAGGAATGAGGCTTTTTCTCCACCAGTTACTCATTTAAGCAGGTCCCAGTATTAGTTATCTACTGCTATGTAACATTGTACCCTGAAATTAGAAGCTTAAAATGACAAACATGGATTACCTCAACAAGCATTTATTTATTGACATTTGTTATTGCAACAAACATGTATTCCGGGAGCCAGGGATTCCAGCTCATGTAAGTAGTCTGCCAGCTCAGGGTTTCCAAGAGGTTGTGTGCAATCGTCAACCAGGGCTTATCTCCAGGCTCTACTGGGGCAGGGTCTGCTTCCCAGATCCCGCATGTGGTTATTGTCAGGACTCAGTTTCCTGAGGGCTGGGACCCAGATGCTACCTGCCTTCCTCATCCCGTGGGCCTCTCTGTGGAGCAGGTCACCACCTGCCATCTGGCTTCAACAGACCCAGCAAATGAGAAGAGGCAGAGAGAGTGGGGGAAAAATGGAAGTCCCCATCTTTTGGACACTAGTCTTAGAAGTGACATGTCACACTTTTTGCTGTAGCCTATTTGACAGAGTCGAAATGTTAAAGGAGGAGATCACACAGAGTGTGAATACTGGGAGGCAAGGACCATTGGGAGTCATTCTAGAACTGTGTGCCTGGTCCCCCTCACCTCTTTCCTCAGGGTCTCAAGTTCTATCCAGGATGTTCTTCAACCTCTGAGAGTGTAATGTGCCTGCTATGCTTACAGACTGTCTTAGCAGAGTAAGATTTCTGCCTCTCACCCAAGGGCCTCTCCTTGCCCTCCACTCCAGAGGCCCAGCTGTGGATCTCATCCATCATGACAAGGTCTTTGGATCCCTGGAATCCAAAGGTCCTTTGGTCCTGGGAATTATTCTCGTAGTATCCCCAGCACTCTGGTGTCTGACACTTAGTAGATACCAGATCCCTGTTGACAAAGTGAATGGATGAGGTATATTTTAGGTTTGCACAATGCCAAGAGGGCTGGCCAGAAAGGACTGGAGACATCCTCTGGGATAAAGCCCTCCCTCCATGCACTGGGCCATGACTTCCCGTGTGAGCTGCTCCCCACCCACCTCTCTGGCCTCTTCTGCCAACACTGTAATCTGTGCAACTGCTGCTCCCACCATGCTAGTGTATGGGCAGTGCCGTCTGCCCTTGCTGGTCCCTTCTTTTAGACCACAACTTTTTTTTTCCATTCTTACTCTTCTGTGACAAGTCTCAGCTCTCAGGAATGGTTTCCTGGTCCTCAAACCTGGACTAAGGGCCCCTTCCTCTGCACTGACCTCTGTCACCATGGTGGTCCCCTTGCATTACATTTTTTGTTCAGAAGTCTGCTGCCTCTCTGGACATTGAGACCCCTGATGGCTCAGATCTCTGAATTCCCAGGTCATAGCACAGAGCTCAATGCAGAGTGGGCCCTTGATAAGTATTGTTGAATGAATGGACTTCCTCCCATTACAGATGGAGAGACAGAAGTCCAGAGAGGTATGGGGTCTGCTCAGGGCCCCACAGTGAGTAATGGCAGAGCTGGTAGGTATTCCGGTTTGGTCTATAGATTCTGAGAACAGCGCTCTTTGCACAGCCCCTCCCCCTGCCCCCAAAGCACTTCCTTGCTGCTACAGAACAAGACAGAATGTGGGCCTGGCATGTCCTTTAGGCTAAGATCACTATTGTTCTTTTGGAGGTGGCATATTTAAACCAGCAGGCTTGAAAGGTTTAGGCCCAGAATGTCAGCCTGAAATGGCTAGAGGCCTCTGTGTGGAAATGTATTTAGGCAGAAATACTTCGCAGGAACATTTTTTCCTCACTTCTTTTTTTCTTCTTTTATCCTCTTTTATATTCCCTGCTCAAAGGTCTAAAGGCAAAGCGGTTTATCTCCAGATGGCTGTTTAAACACAATGCAAATGTGCTCTCGCTGGAATGTGAGTGGTCTAAAGAGGGGGCGATGGATTGGAAAGCCAGAGGGGAAAAAATACCCTCCTTGAATTAAAGAGCTGGAGATGGGTGTGCTTATTTGAACAAATTCCCCAGGTATTTAGCAGCTGAACCCACACCCAGGAAAGGGCAGGGTCCTCTGTCCCCCATGGGTCCCTAGTGCCTTTCTTTGCTAGAATGAGGATTTGGGTACTAGGTAAGACCCTTGATCTTGGAATGCACGTCCTCAGGCCAAAGGTCCTTCCAGTTTCTTAGCCCTGCAAGGGAACTGCCGGTAAGCAAGCCTGATATGAAGTATGAAGCAAGAAGAACACAGATATTTCTGGCCAAGCAGACCTGCCTTGAATCCCAGCCCTGCCTCTGACTGTGCAACTTGAGAAAAGTGTCTGAACACTCTGAGCTTCATTTTCCTCATTTACAAAATGGAGCTCATGCTACTTAACTCAGAGGATTCCTTTAAGGACTAAGTGAAAGGATGCATGTCAAGCATCTAAGCCAGTGCCTTGGTTCCCAATGGTTTCTCATGTGGAATGTCTGTTTCCTTTCCCTTTTTTCTGGGTTTGCATGTCTTCTATAATAACTTTATCAACAAGCCCCTCTGAGACTTCCTTGCTTCAAGGCTAAATGTCTTATATCCTCCAACTGCTGTTCCCTCCTGACAAAATCATCAGTCCAGCCCTGGTTACTGTCTTCAGAGCGTGGACCCCTTGTCTATGTCTTATTCAGAGCATCACACAGACCTGAGTCATAATCCCAGCTCTGCAGCGTATTAGCTGTGTGACTTTGAACATATCACTTCTCCCCAAGCTCAACTCTTCTGATCCATAGAATGGGGATCCAAGGGTTGTTGTGAGGAACTGACTGAATAATGGAATCAAAGGGTCTACTAGAGGCTTAGCATGTGTGTGAACCTTCTCTTAGTGAAAACGCAGTATCCATCTGTCCACATGGTCTTTCTCCCAGTTCTGACCCATCCTAAATTTATGCAGGCAGTTTCCTGAAAACAAAGGTCAGTTTCTACATTTATTGGTTTTACATTTGATAATGACTACGATGATGATGATGATGATGATGATGATGATGATGATGGTAATGTTAGTGGTGATGATAGTGATGATGATAAAAGCTACTGAAACCAGAAAAGCCAGCATTCATGCTGCCTGTCACCTACCAGACCCAACAAGCAGAGACAGAGATTGAATCTTAATGGATGCTTTATTCAGATGGCCAGCGATCTGAGAAGACAGTGGATTTGTATTTTAACAGATCATCTTCCATTTTCTTTCAAGCCAGCCTTTTTTATAAGAGGGCAAATGTATCGGTAAGGAGTCCAAAATTCAAGGAAAGAAAGTGTAGGTAAGGGATTTGGAATTTAGGAAAGAGGTTAATCAGATAAAAGCTGCAGTCCAGCAATTTCCCTAACATCCTCTCATCCACTGACTGGTCATTTTCTTTATCTGTGTCCTGTGTCCTAGCTGCAGACTGTCTGCCCTGGAACACGAGGGCTCAGATACCACTTTGATTGCTTGTGGTCTCTTCTGGAGCACACAGGTCAATTGCTTGTGGTCACCTGGAGTCAGGGTGGGTCGTACTTGCAGTTCCTAAAACAATAGCTTTTCACATGCATTAACTACTAGGCTTATTAACTATCCCCTTAAAGTAAAATTTTCCCACTCTTGAGTTCCCCCATCACTACTATTCATTGAGTACCTACTATGCAATGTATATTTTCCTATTTGATCTTTCTCACAAGTCTGGAGTAGATGTTATTCTCATTTTACTCATTAGGATAATGAGACATGCTGAAGGTCAACTGGAAAATGACAGACCTGGGGTTTGAACCCAAGGTTCTCCATCTTCAAAGTCTGTGTTCTTCCATTACCTTAATTCACTGCACTTTAGACTTTATACCAACCTGCTGAGATTGTTTTGTGGGAATATCTTGTCATGGTTCATTTTGATTGTGTATTGACATTGATCAAATTAACGTAGTTGGACCCATATGACATGCAGGAATGCGCAGGATACTGTGGGCAGCCCTGTAGGGAGCAGGAGAGGCATAAGAGGTACTGCTTTGTTCCAGAAGATGAGAACAATACAACTCTCCCAAGCGGTGAACTGAGAAGCACTGTTGGGGGATCTGGAACAGAAAGGATCTGGGTCTGGCTCCGGGCAGTGTGTCTTTCGAAAGGCTGCTCTCCTGGCCTCCCAGCCTCGACATGATGGGTTAGACTGCCTCACTAAGCTGAAGTGATTCCTCCAGCACTGCCCTTCCGGCTCCATGCTTGTCTCCTGCATGTAGGCGTCCAATGACAGAGTCTGTGTTCAGAACAAAAAACGCACAGGGGACCTATTTTCCAACTTCAGAACTGAAGAGTTGCCTGGGAGAAGAGGGATGGAGACTAGTTTGTGAACTCTTGGAGGCAGAAACATGTTCAGCTGGTTATAGCTCTAGCAGATCTTCATTTAACACTGTCACGGCCCTCGAGCTGAAGGTTAAAGTGAAGGGAGACTATGTATTACTGACAAGAGCTTTGAGATCCAGAGCAGGATGTGAATCCCAGCTTTGCCACTTGATAGTCTTCTAGCCTTGGGCTAGACTCAATTCCCTTATTTGTAAAATGAGGAGCTAACAAAACTTTATGATTGATTAAATAAAGTAATATCTGTAAAATATTTAGCACAATGTGTTATACATAGTAAGTTCTCCAAAAAAAACTTAGCATCATTAATGACACTGTTTTTTGTTGTTTTTGTTTTGTTTTAAGCTAATCAAGTACCATTTTAGATGATGTTCAAATGCAGGTTGGATAACCACGAGGAGGAGCATTGTAGGGTGCTGCCTGTATTGTGTAATATGTCAAGGTCAAAGCCTCTTTCATCTCCTGTAATTCTGAGATCCTGTGGTTCAAATTAGAACAGATGATACTTGTGACAAGAGTTCAGAGGAATTTCCTGATCTCGTGAGTTGCAGTGTTCTAGAAAGACTTCCAGGAGATGAGAATTCTCTGCTCTTGAAAAGTTGGTCTACTTCTGACGTAGTGAGTAAAGTAGGAAGGACAACACGTGAGTGTGGGGAATGCATGCAGTCTGTCACAAGAAAAGGGATGGGTGAATCTGACTGCAGGAGAGGGTTTATGGACCAAAGCCTTCTTTTCCATTGCTTCTTAGGTACAGTCTGAGAATCGGGAGAGAGAGGTGAGGGGGAAGGAGCACGGACATTTGAGGAAGCCCTCTTCCTTTAGAAGCAGTATGGCATAATGGAAGAAACACTGAGTTTGAAGGTCAATATGTCTCAGTTCTGACTCTGTCCCTTACTAGTTCTGAGCCCTTGGAGACGTCAGTTATACTCTATGATTTTCCATTTCCTTTAATGTCACATAATGACAGATTTGCTTAGAGTTGACAGTGGACATACGGAATAAAAAAGACTATAGGTAAAGGGCAGACCTGGTTAATACTAAATGCACAATAAACATTATATCTCTCCTCCTTCCACGAACCTTGGACCAAAGGCCAGTGACATTTTCTAGAAGAATGCAGCAGTGACTTGGCAAGCTGAAAAAAAGCAGCTAGAAATGAGCCTTTTATGAGATGGGAGGTGATTGGCCCTGATCTTTGTTGGTAGCCCTGGAAACCTGTGGTTGCTCTTTGTTCTGTGCCTTTGGAGCCACTGCTTGGTTCCCAGCTTGTCTTTGCCACTCGATTTTCCATCAGTGGCACGGGCTGAAATCAGTGGTGCAGCTGAGCAAGAGGGTGAACACAGGATCAAGCATCTGTGTCTTAAAAAAAAAGTCAATCCCAGCTGATGATTACCTGTGAATCTGAAACCCAAGCGCCACCTTTTTTTCCTCCTTCTTTCTCAGTTCCTTCTAAGCTTTTCTCGAACTTCAGCTTGTTTGAATCATCTCCATGGCTCCTTATCTGCACACTGAAAATTCATGTATTAAGTACAGCATCTTTTTCCTTCCCCTAATGCATTCTGTCAGCCTACTAAGTATCAGTTAAATAGTCTTATTCTCGTGGACTGGCTCCTTGTACTTGCCTCTTTTCCTTCCTTGCATGTCTTTTCCTGTGGCTCTAAAACTCCATTATTTTTGAACACCTGGGAGCCAGAAGAGTGCAGGCATTGGAGTTAGATGGTTGAGCTTGGTTTTCCCATTTTTGGAAGGAGGCAGTACCCCCTGACTTGCCATGCTGTTGAGAAGTTGGAATGCATGTAGACTCTTTAACACAGTGCCTGGTATAGGGGCCACAGTTAATTTTGGAAGATGCTGATTTACAAACAGCAGCCTTTGTATATATTGTTGCAGTAGCTCATTGTTTTCTGTACTTTGTTCCAGAGAATAATAGTTCTGCAATATAATTAATACTTTTAGAAAACATCGGGCCCTGGCTGGTGTAGCTCAGTGGATTGAGCAAAGCATCAAAGGTTCGATTCCCAGTCAGGGCACATGCCTGGGTTGCAAGCTATGGCCCCCAGCAACCACACATTGATGTTTCTCTTTCTCCCTCCATTCCCTCTCTAAAAATAAATAAATAAAATCTTAAAAAAAGAAAACATCAGGTTAAGTTCTGCTAAAGGGAATTCAATGTAGGTGTTTTGAAAGATGTTTAGCACAGGATACATGATGTGCTCTAGCACTTCAAAAGATGGATGTAAAATACAGCACGTGTCAAAATTTTTTTTGAAGATGAAAAACTTTCCACGATACATTTTGTTTTGTGGCTAAAATTACACGGACTCTTTAGGACATTTGGATATACTTGTGTGATCAGTGGGGTCAGGAGGTAGGGGGCCCAGGTTTGAATCTTACCTTCACACCTGGCTGGTGAGACCTGGAAATAGTGCCATGAGAAGAACATGAGGCTGTGGGTCAGGACCTGGGGCTTCCAGGCCCACTTATCCCTTTGGTGTCTAAACACAAGTTCACCATTCCTTCTCTGGCTTCTCGTTTGTATACTGGAGACAATAGCAAGGCCTACTGCCTAGGGTTTGGGCGAAAGGTGAATGAGATATTTGGGAATAATTTGAAAAGTAAGAACTGAAAAAATATGGCACTGCCTGGGCCGTTTTCACCACCAACACCACTGTCCCCATCTCTGCTGTTATCATCTTGAACTTACCTTCACATTCCCAGGCACAGCCGTCTGTAAGTGCCGTGGAGAAATCCAAATAGCCAGCTTCTGTAGCCCATTCAACAACTGTTGCCAGTGGGCACCGCAATACAAGCCTGCACTATAGAAACTCTTCTTATTCCAGGAGCAGAGCTGGCCAAAGGTGTCCCCCAATGACTTCACACATAACCATCTGGCTCCAAGTAGCACTCTGAACTAGTTGAGGCCATGTAGTATATTCTGGGGTCAGAGAGGAAGAGAAACACTGTCCAGCTAGCCCCTCTCACCTTCTGCCCTCCTTATAAAGTTCCTGTTGGTAATTAAGAGAGGTGCCTTTGAAAACCTCAGGTCAACATCAGGTGGGATGATGAGGCCACTATGAGTCCACCCGTAGTCATCAGAGGACCAAAGGGCAAGCGGAGGTCTACAAGCAGCATGGCAGTGAGGATTGATTATTCTGCAATCAGGCCGTGTCTAGCATGTTGATAGAGAAGTGAGTTATGAATTCAAGTGGAAAAATGGAATTTTTTCCATTTCCACCCTGTTACCTTTGGGTTGTGTAGCCTTTGGCAAGGCCTCAGTTTTCTCATGTGTCAGTGTGGCTGATAATAGAGAGTATCTCATGCAGTTTCTGTGAAGGATAGGTGAGAAGTTGCATGTAAAAGTTTTAGTTATATTGCTTAGCTCACACATGATTTTATAAATGTTAATACTGATGGTGGTGCTGATTGTGATGATGATGATGGCATATAATTTACTACAAAAGCCATTGTTAAAAGAAGTATATACTAAAGAGACTCAACAAATAACTTTAGCAAAATAAAGCCAACAATGTTTGGTTTGGAGGAAGGAGGCCCAAGGCAGCATAATTTCCACCTTTAACTACCTGAATAGCTGCCCCAAAGAGGAGGTGTTAGTGTGTCCCATTTGACGTGGACAGCAGAAACTGGCTCAGTACCACTGTCTGAGAGTAGAATCGCTGCATGGTAAGGGTGGACTTGGCTGTCTCTGCGACTATGGAAAGGCTGGATGAACCCTTGCACAGATTTTATCAAGGAAGATCCTGTGGAAGATGGGAGATTGGGTAAATTACAAATGATTTAAAGGATACTGTGGATTTGAGAATGCCAAGGTCAGAGACCACAGAGAACACAAGAAACTAGCTCAAGGATGAGATGGAGAGGACATGATGAAGGGAGACCTGGCCCCCGGTGGGCAAGACGGGGGAAAGGATGTTTTATTTGGCACATTGCACTGAAGTGGTGTGTGCAGAACCCAGACATGAGTCAGACTAAGGGGAGGGAGCCACCGTTCCTAGAGTTCTGAGAAAGCCCCAGTTTCAAATATTCTTTCCTACTGCCTCCAGTGTGACACTTGCAGTTGTCAGGCGACGTGTCCCAATTTTAGTTTCCAGAAATAAGCAGAGAAGCACAGAGGTACCGCAGCTCAGGTGTGACAGGAATCCCAGGAGGCACTCAGCGAGGTTAACGGAGTGCACCAGTGATCTGCCATGGTCACCCTGATATACAGGATGATTGGCAACTTCTGAGGGGCTCCTTGTATGATTTCTGGGCTGAGGAGAGGGAACGAATACCCTTGACTAGAAAAGAACCAATAGCAATATTCCAGTACTAGCACCTCTTGGTAGAATGGGGAATAACATGTAAACATACATTCATTCATTCATCCATTTGCTCATTGAATAGATGTTTATTGAGCATGTAATATATTCAGGCATACTTGTAGTCAGTGAAATAACAGGAAGGCACAAGGTAGGAGGTCTGGCACATAGGAAATGTACATAAATTAACTCGTTTTTGAATGAATCAATTCCCAGATAAGGACATTGAAGTTTAGGTGACCAACTTCTCCATGGGGGTTTGCAGCTACGTGCAAAAGCCAGAATTCCAGCTTAAGCCAAGGTACCATATGTCCTGCTGATGTCCATGTAGATACCCAGTGCTGGACAGTGAGATTTTGAGGAATTGAGATGAAAGGAAAGCTAGCAAGAGCGCATAGATCCCTACATGTGTGTGCTTGGCATTGTGATTCTTTTCTGCTAGAGATTAGTGTTGCTGTTTTATAGATTAGAGCCCTGAGGCTCTGAGAGTGGGGGTAACTTGCCAAAACTTAAATAACTATTAAATGGAAGAGTTTGTATATAAATTCCTATGTCTAGAACCAAGTCCCAGCCTATTCCTCCTGAGATCTTCCACCCTAATGTCCTATGGTCCTGGAATTCCTGTCCCCTGCTCTCCCCTCCGGCCTCACCCCCATATGCCATTGAAAGAGACAAATCACTTCTTGGTGTAGGGAAAGAAATTACCTCTTGTGCCCCAGAAATATCAGGAGGAAGGAATCAATGGGTGTGTGGCAGCTTTAAGTTTTCCACACACAGTGCTCTGATGGGGTTAGATCTATTTTCTTCATCGTAAAATGTGATTGATTTAATTCCAAATTTAACTTAAATTTCATTTTCTTCTCTCAACCTGGCATTTCCAAACAGAGAATCAATCAAACCCCAAATTATAGGCAGCACATGGATCAACAATGCTGAGTTATTTCCTGTTGAATTTCTCCAGCAATGCATTTTGTGCCACCCTCTTCAGCTGTGCGAGGAGTTGAAGGGTAAGAGGGAGGGAGAATGAAAGGAAAATTAGGTTATTAACTTTCTCCAGTTCCAGCAATCAATATGCTCTGATGACATTCTCTTCCTAGAGCGCCGCTTGCTCCCCTGAAGGTGATGGGAAGGGAACTGCAAACTGCAGAGGAAACCAGGAGTAACTGTGACCCCGCCCACCTGAGGTTGCTCAAGTCATGATCTGGAACTCGCATTTATTAAGCTCTTTTTTTTTAAATTACATGCATTATCCTATTTTGTTCTCACATCAGCTCTGAAATAAGACCATTGTTCCCATTTTTCAGATGGAGACATTTTGTCTTATAGGGTTAGATCAATTTGCAGATGGAGATATTTTGTCTTATTAGGGTTGGATCAATGGGTCCCTGTCCCCTGGAGATTTTCTGGTTCAGCCAGGATTTGAACATGGGCATGTCTGGCTCCAGAAGCCAAGCTCCTTCCGCCACTGCATGAAATAGGAGGCAGTATGATTTGGGGCAGGGAATGGAACAAACTGGTTCTAATTCTGTCCCTGCCACATACACACTGGGTGACCTGAGACAAATCATTTCACAGCCCTGCTCCCCTGTTTGTAAAACAGGGTAGTAGTAACATTTCGCTGTAAAGATTAAAGGAGGTGATTCTTCTCCACTGAAATGTAAGCCTCAAGGACATTGGCTATTTTGCTCAATAGCATTTCCCCTGTACCCAGAACAGTACAGGGAGGTAGTTGATGTTTAGTAAAAATTTGTTGACTGCATGAGTATATGGACAAATGGATGGATAGATGGATGGATGGATGGATGGATGGATGGATGGATGGATGGAAATGCTAGCCATAGTGTCTGGATCATAGTAAATACTTGAAAAATGGAGGTTCTCTTCTCTGCCCCTGCTTCCTACAATGCAGTACAGGACCTGGATGAGGAGGGGGTGGATGTTATAAGAGAGGTAGTTTCCACCTGGCCACTGTCTACAGCACATACTCAGTGCTAAGAGCTGTTGCTCAGTTCCCTGGGCCAGGAACTCCTAAAAAGTCACCTCTGTTTGAGTCCCACTGTGAAATTTCTGCCAGGTCCAGTTGCCATGGAAACTCCCCAAGTCCCTGTGGCTACTCCACTGTCATCTGGCCTGAGTGGAGACTTCACCTGCATGCTTTCTTCTCCCTGGACTTCAGAGACAACTGCGGTGATTCAGGCCCTTGCTGAGTAAATGACTGCCCCGGGATACAGTGTTTTCTCATTCTGCCCTCCCTTCTCTCCCTCCCTCTGCTTACAACTCTCCCTTCAGTCTCCACTCATTTTGTCTTCAGTTTCTCTAGAGAATAATTCAGTTCCCAATATGTTTTGATAATAGGTTGGACAAAGGGGAAAGTAAGTCCTGATTTGTGCCCTCAGTGATAAGATGAATACGGCTGTCTGGCTTAAGAATGATCATCTGCCAAGGGCCTACCACGTGCCAGAAACCATGTGAGGCACTGGATGTTTACTGTCTCATTTAGTTCTTACAACACTCTTGAAAGAGACATCATTTATTCCTGATTTTTAGATGAGAAAACTGAGAGTCATAAAGTTCAGGTGACTTTACTCCTTACCTCATTGTCTCTCTTTTTTTAACGTATACTTTTTGATTTTTTTATTTATTTTTTGAAGAGAGAGAGATTTGTTCTTCCACTTATTGATGCATGTATTGGTTGTTTCTTATATGTACCCTGATTGGGAATCTAACCCAAAACCTTCGCAAAGTAGGATGATGCCCTAACCAGCTGAGCTGCCCAACCAGGGCTTCCATGTTAAAGACCCTGCACTACTGTGAAGGTTTAAATGACATAAGGGTTGCAATTCACCCAGCATGAGTCCAGGGAGAGAGTATGAACAAACTCCATTCTTGCTGCTGAACCCTCTTTCCCCACTTGAGAAACCAGTCCTGTGGAGCCTCAGAGGAATGTCTGGTAGTTGGTTAATTAATGAAGGGAGTGCCTTGATCAGATCCATTTCTGTTACTATATTGGCCAAGTCTGAGAGATGCCTTCTCGGACATGCTGTTGTCCATCCAGGGCATCTGCCTCACCAATGCCAGGAGCTTCTAACTACATCGCACTCTCTTTCTGGACCTGGTTGACCTCCCAAGAACTTGTTCATGCTGGACTGATCCTAGCATCTTCTTCCCCTCAGAATAGACTCCACAGAGTCTAGAGCAAAAACTCAGTGCTGCTGCTGCTGACCATTATTTGGGACTTTTGTTAAATATCTAGACTCATGGTAATATGTTGACATTTTAAGGAAAGACCTGTGCAAAGCACCAACCCCTAGTCTATACTCTTTCTAGTAGAAAACATTGATGTTAGCTTGCTATGCCATCTAGCTACTAAAATGTTTATATTATCAAAATTTGAAACAGCTTCTTGTGGCTCCCAGACGAGAGATAAAATGTGTTCTCTTTTTTTGTGCTCATTTTAGGTTTAGGGATTCTTTATCTCCTGACACCAGAATCATCGCTTTAATTTTATCTATTCGTTCATTTAAAAAATATAATGACCACAAATATAAGAAGAGTCTCTACCATATGTTATGCATTTTACTAAAACTGGCAGTACAGTTAAGGATCCTATTCTTAAATTAAGAAAGTTCTAGGTTCCAGGCTGTGAGGTTGGAATAAGAGGCATCAAGAAGACCATGACAGGATCCCTTCTCTCAAGCAGCTCGCTGTCTGTTAAGCAAAGTAGATATCCATACAAAAACTCCCCCAGTGGGCTGTCACATGGGCTCTCAATCCTTTAGGACCCATCAGTCTGGCAAAGTTGGCTGTTTAAGGTTGGTGTGCTTTTTGATTGGTCAGCAACTGTGTCTGGTTGCTAATACTGTTACTTTTATCTCTGGAAATTATGGTGCATTTACTGACAGATACTGTGCTGGGCATTGGGATACAGTGGTGAGCAAAAGACACAGTGTCTGCCTTCAGGGAGTTTACTCTAGTTACCAGACTCTAATGTTGGAATAAGGTATTTTGGAGAAAACATCAGATGTAGGCAGTTTGTCTGCCTAAAAGGAAAGGAATTTATATTTATTATTAATCTAAGTGAGTGATGGGGGCAAGGAAACAAGTGGCAAAGAAATAACATCTGTGCTAATATGAGCAGGATGGTGAGTGTTGATGGTGGTGGCACTGTAGCAATGCAGCCCTGCCCATGTCTGGGCCGGGTGCTAGACAGCCATAGGAGGTCCAAGCGTAAGGATCTGTCATGAAAGGTCTCAGGTCCAGGCTGGTGAACGTGGGTCACATCCTGTAGCTGGATGCTGTGGAACGCCTCAAGGGGTTCAGCAGGAAATGGGATGGGAAGGAGTGTCTAACACCCCCCTCATCCCACAAGCAAACAAAACAGAAGACATGAGGGTGAAGAGGGGAAGATGCTAAGGACATAGACTAAATAAGATGGCATGGCTGTTTAGATGCTATAAAGAGGAAGACAGGAGACTGAAAGATGACATGTAGGTTTCTGACCAGTTTACATGGTGGTATTTTCAATAAGTCGGACAGCCCAGGAGAAGGAGGAGGAGGCTTTCAGGAGAAGTTAACATGACCAGCTTTGAATATGTTCTTTTTGTCATGCCCATGGGACATCAATAGAGAGATGTCCAGGAGATTTGGGCATAAAGGTCTGCTCTAAAGGAGAGCCCAGTGGGTGATAGAAATTTGGGAGACTTTGCTCTAAAAATGATAATCCAAACCTGGAAAATAGATATGAATAGCAAAACCTAAACAGTGAGACACAGTGGGGGCTCAGGACATAATCCATGGATTCTCTCTTTGCTGGCCCAGTGGTCTGCTTGCCATGAAGACCCAATCTACTCATTCCACTGAATCTGTGAAATTGTCTTTAATTTTCCCAGGCAAAACTCCGCTCCCCATCCTATACCCTCTCTACTAACTCTTAACACAGCTTGCCTTGAATTCCATTTAGCTGTGGAGAATCCTACCTGTGCCCCAGCCTATAATTTCCTGAAGAGCAGGAACTATTCTTGTTCTGCTATGCGTTTTTCTCCCATAGTGGGTGATCAGTAAAGGTTTGCGAAAATGATTTGAACTCATCAGCTTCTAACAGTTTCTAAGATGGAAATCCTTTTAGGTAATGGACATTATATTTAATATAGACAGCATGCCATTTAATCATTGCAACAACTTTGTGAGCTGTATAATATTATCCTCACCCTGCAAATAAGAAAACTGAAGAAATAGGTCCCACAGCCAGTGAGGGCTACAATCCAAATTTGAACCCACAATTGTCAGCCTCTAAAACCTGTGCTCATTACACCCTATGGATTCAGCAACACAGTGTCTTTTCAATGGCTCCCAAAGACAGCAACAGTTTAACAGTACCTAATCATTAGCAAGAATGGCCATCTTAATTGGGAGTGGAGGGGTGAAAATAGCCATGACTTTCAGGAAGCTTTATTTCTGTTGTCTTTACCAAAGAAATAACAAACCCATTTGTCAGAGAGTTAAAACAAAACCAAACAAGGGGCCACTGGGATGTCATTGTGAGCACAGACTTTGGAGGATATGCTTTCTTCTTCCATCTCCCCATGTGGAAGAAAACAAAATTTCCAGATTCAATACTATCCCCACTTTCTCACCCATAGACTTAGGTGTCTTTGTGTGTCTTTGTGTTATTAGGTTTGCTGAAAAGCCCAGTGAACAAGACAGCGCTGACGCTGATTGCTGTGAGCTCCTGCATCCTGGCCATGGTGTGTGGCAGCCAGATGTCCTGTCCACTCACCGTGAAGGTGACTCTGCATGTGCCTGAGCACTTCATTGCAGACGGTAAGAGCTGAGCATTGGAGATGCCCCACACCTACTGGGCACCTTGCACCCTTGGCTTGTCAAATATCCTCCATGTATAACCCAACCTTAGGATTACATTCCAGGGGCAAAGGAACATTCAAATGCCTTGGAAGAGGCCCTTATCATTTAGAGTCCTGGGTTATTTGAATGCAACTAAAGACTGCTTTTATTCCATGGGCAAGTATATAGTCTGTTAAATAAAGAAAGAATTCCAATGTGAGTGTAGAAAGATTGAGCTATATCATAGAACCTAGGTTTCTTATGCTTGTGGACCCTATTCCAAACTAAAACTGCCCCCCCTGCAAAATTGTATTTGGTAATTAAAAAATATGACAGAGAGGATTGTATGAGCATTGTTGGAATTTCCTGAATGTCCTGAAGAATACTCATATCTCATTCCCTGTAAATGTACTTCGTAAGTATCTTATATCCTGCCATTTACTCTTCACTCAATTAATTTGAATTAATGAGACACTGTAGTCACTATAATTATTTACAAAGTGTGGTCTAAGAAACTGATTAAGGTGCTTGATATCTATTGCTAAAGTGCCCTCCATAAAGTTCTTCTACTTAACATACTCTAAACTGTCGGTCTTACTTGGCATTACTGTTTTCAAGTACGTTGAAGTTTGTCACAAATGCAATAAACAAGGCATATCTTAAGTATGCAGCTTAATGAACTTTTACACAGGAGTCCACCCAAATCAAACCATAAAACATTTCCAGCACCTCAGCTTTCTTATGCTCCTTCTCAGTAAAGGCCCTCCCAGAGGTAACCACCTTTGGTTTCTTTAAAAATAGGTATTTTTCTCATTGGGTATATATTGAATGTTTTTGAGATTCTAACCCTATATTTGTCAGCTTTATCTCAATGTAACTCAATTTTATCTCCAGTTTTTAAGTTTCAGTGCTCAGAACTTAGCACCAGTTCCTTCAGTATTTTCTCTTCGTAGTGGAATTTCCACCTCCTGTCTCTGAAACACCTAGACTTCTATTAATACAACCTGTGATTGCTCCTACTTCATCACGGTGTATGCCTATCAAATCATAGGTGAACATAAAAATTAATGATGGACATACAAAAATCATATGTAAACATAAGACAGGAAAATAAATGTGTGAGTGGGAAATGGCAGAGGGAGAAAGGAGGAA
This sequence comes from Phyllostomus hastatus, assembly GCF_019186645.2. Classification (NCBI taxonomy): domain Eukaryota; kingdom Metazoa; phylum Chordata; class Mammalia; order Chiroptera; family Phyllostomidae; genus Phyllostomus; species Phyllostomus hastatus. Next base: position 63,338,296 of record NW_025333857.1, on the reverse strand, counting down.
TAATGTTTACAGAAGCAACCACTCAGGAAGATCTCATGGCTCTTGGGGTTGGAAGAATCACCAGAACCTGAGTGTGTCTGGAATATGGGGATGCAAGTGTAAGAGTGATGGACATGAGATTGGAAAAATCAATAGGTCAGATTCTGACCACTATTGAAGGCATGTGAGCTTATGTCTTATCCTCATTAATTACTACTCGTTAACTGAAGAACACGGAGACATTCAGATTTTCAATATTTATTTTCATGAAGGTCTTAAGGAGCTAAGTAACTTGCTCAAGGTCATGGTAAATAGTTTAATGACTAAGAGTAGAGCCTATAGAATAATACAAACATGGATTCAACTACTCATTCTGTTGTCTACCACTTCTATAGCTAAGCGAATGACTTACTTCTCTGAGATGGAACACAGCCAAGGCAGCTTTTTGCCTTTCTCACCTTCCCCCATGAAACTAAAGCTAACTACAAAGCTGCCAGCCCTTTCTTAGTGGAGGGAGCTCCCAGCCAGCCTTGTACGTTGAGCTGTCCGTGGTGCTGAAGTACTGGATGGAGCTGAGTAATGGTTCTGGTCTTCAGGAAGAAAATGAATTCTGCCATTCTGCCCTTGTGTTACAACATAGTTATACTTGATACTTAATGCCCATTATAGGGAAAGGTCAGCACAATATAGCACTTGTTCAGAGCCCAGCTGGCAAGAACAATAAATACTTACACAACCCCTATCCAAACCCTTGGCAAGTATTATCCCTTCCTTTCCTGAGCCTTCTCAAGGCCACTTGTGGCTTTTTGCCCTGCTAAGCACATAGTGCAAAGATGGACTGGGTTGGCTTCCAAACTTACTGAATGTAGCACTGTGTTTTCAGCTGTGGTCTATAAATCATCTGCATTTTGTTCATTCTGGGATGATGATCCCCAGAATAGTGAATCATATTCCCTAGGAGTGGAGCCCAAGTATTAATGTTTTCAACAAGAACCTTAGATGATCCCTTAACAGAAGTTTGAGAGCTGTATCAATCTCTCTGTGTTACTTTCCTTCTATCTCACAGATGTAATCACTCCTTGGCACCCTTTAAGGCCCTGCTAAGGGGCTTTGGTTTCTTCCATCTTACGTTTTTATCAATGTCACAATAATGGAGCTGCCTCATGGCACAATTGCAGTGGTTACCCACAGCACTGAATACAATGTGAATGACACAGTATGAGTTTTATAATAAAACAGACTTCATCACATGGTTGTGGGCATCATCCAAATTGCCATGTAGGTAGCATTATTAGTGAATGGTAATTGCTTAATATTAAAAAATCATGTTAGTTCATGCATCCCTTGAGGCACTCAATGTAGATCAGGGTATAGTCACCCAATATTTTGGCCATCAGGAGAGACAGCTTTTAAAGGACTAAGTTATCCTTATTAACTGGGTAAGATGATTCCATTCTAATGCAGGCAGATAACATTACAAATGGAGTTCTCTATTCTCTTTTCTCCATTCTGTTCTGTTTTGTTCTGGGAGTTGTGCTTTGAGAAGGTGAATGGTATATTTGAAGTTATCCAAAGGAGAGGATTTGTAGTCAAGATACTGGAAAAACATTGTAGATAACTAGTGACCTCTTAAGGAAAGGGTAGAGGAGAATCATTCTATAAGAGTTCAAAGAACCTAGAAAAAAAGTGAACTTTATATGATCGAGAAGGTCTATTATAAATACCACAGTGTTCAGAATACTTGACATGAAGTTAGTTATTCAGTTCTCATAGCAGAAGTGTGAGGCAGGATTTAGCATTCTCCTTTTGCATATATAGAAAACAGTTCCTAGAGATGTTGAGTGATTGCACCAGACTAACACACAGAAGTGAAGCCTTGTATGAAAGCCCAGGTGTACCTGAACCCCTGGTCCAAGATCCTTCCACGCCCCACACTTACTCAGAAATGGCCATGAAAATTAGTATTTACCTTGAAAAGGGTTCCAGTTCATTCTGGAAGTCCCCAGGGAACAAAATTAGAAGTATATCGGTGATGAGGATGGTCAGAGATGGGAGAAGATTGAGCCTTAGTCTAAAAGTATTTTTACTTTCTGAGTTTCAGCCTTATTATCTGTGAGTCAGGGATAATAACCGTACTTATCTTACAGAGTTATTGTGATGAATAAATGAAATAATGCCCATAAAGCTTTTAGCTTAGTACCTGAGACCTAGTAATGGCTCCATAAATTGTATAAATGTTAGTAGTTGTGATAATATATTTTTAATATTGGAAGGGGGCCATTGCAATGTAATGAGTTCCCCGTCATAGGGAATTTTTTGAAAATAGATGACCACATTTCTCTGAAGCTGTAGAAGAAAAGTGTAGGGATGCATTGGGCTTGGGTGCATGGTATTTTGATTCAGAGCTGTTTTACCTGAATATAAACTTTAAACTTTAGAACACTTTAAAGAACACTTACTTTTTAGGACCTGCAGACCCTTTATTCTTTACCACCTCTCCCATAAGCATCACCCATTCTTTGCCGAAGATCAGAAATGGAGTGAAACTCGGGAATGGGTGAAGACCAGGAATGGCTCTTGAATACTTCACTTGGCTAAACCACACTTACATATACACACAATGTTTTCTTTAATGTCAATGTGCCCATCATCACATTAAAATCTCCACACCAAAATGTCTGTTTTCTAAGGTTGAGTTAAATTGTTAGCACCATGTGTTGGATTTTACTCAGGTGATATTCAATTCTTCTTTGTTTCCTATGACTGAGAAGCTGGGATCTAAAGGTTCCTTGCCAGCCTGAGAAGTCATCGAGTCAAAATGTTCATCATTAGATAGCCCGTTTATTAGTGCGTCACACACATAGCTGCTTTTGGACACAAGATTGTATATAATGAACTTGGTCTACATTTACTTGCTTCCACCCCTTATTCATGTCTTTCAGTCGGGAGAGTGAGCTAATCTGTGGCTTTGTGCCTTTCGTGAGGATGAGGCTCGTAATTGACTTCAGAGCTAGCTTGCAGTGATTTGGATACATGGAAGAAGTATTTTCAAGTCCGAGAGAGGAAAATGACACCACACTGCAGGTGGCTGCCGATTGACAAACTACCAAGCAACTTGTCTAAAAACAATAGCTTCACGGACACCTTATTCTCTGGAATCATCTGGGGCTTTGTTTTTTAATTTTATTTTATTTTTAAATTACAGTTGACATTTAATATTATTTTATATTAGTGTCAAGTGTACAGTATAGTGGCTAGACAATTATATAATTTACCAAGTGATCCACCTTATAATTCAAGCACACACCTAGCACCATACGGTTATTACAATACTCTTGACTGTATTCCCCCATGTTGCACCCCACATTCCCAGTGTTGATTGCAGACCTGTGAACACCATGAACCATGTTCAGGAGTGAATGTTCTCTACAGTGTGACCTCTGCCTTTTTGTCCTTAACTTCTTTGCATACCCTTAATGCTGTTTATACAAATAGGTTGTCTTACCTTGTATCTACCTCTTTATGTACATTTGCCTAAACATCACTCTCCACCAAGAGTACCCCACCTATTTTCGTATACTGTAGCCCTACCCATCTCTAAGGCCTTACTTTAATTTTCCCCTTCCTCTAGAAAATGTTCTTTAACAAATGCCCAAAACTTCTCCAAAGAAAACCCCAGTCAGAAATAATCTCCTCTTCCTTGAAAATTACACAGAGCTGTATTTCTTTCTAAGGAGCCGATGGTCTTTTTTCCATCACTGTTATTGTTATATACTGTATGGCACTGGGCAACTATCGTAGTCCTAAGAACTGTCCTCCTGCATTAAATCTTGCCTCCCTCCAATATTTTCTTAACATTGCAAACACAGTGATCTTTTAAAATAAAAAAAAAACTCTCAACATGCTGCATCTTCCCATAAAGCTGTTCAAGTACTTGTTACTGTACTTGTTATAGAGACTGAATTTCTTAACACAACCTTTAAGTTCCTGCAAGATCAGGCCGCTACCTGCTCTCTAGCCTCATCATACCACTGTCCTTACATTGGCTCCTTAAATATCCCTGGCCACTCCCTGCCTCGGGGCCTCTGCCAAGGTTGTTCTCACTGCCTGAAAAATTTCCCCCCTCCTCTCCAATCCAGTTTCTCCTGGACACATTTCATCCTACCCTACAGTGATTGACCTCTTTTGTTCATATCTTAACCTCTCTTAGGTCCCCTACTAATCATTCTCCTCAAGCCCTTCTCTGTTCCTTGATTGCATGTATTTCAATTTGTAATTATATACTTCTTTAGTTGATGTTGGAGTCCTTCACCCTCTTGTAAGCTCCATAAGGATCAAGATTATATTTGGTTGTTTTGCACATTATGTTCGGCACCTAGGACAGTGTGCACATAGTGTTAGTACCCAAAAGAAATTTTCTGTAGCTTCACTTAAATGTCCTCAAGGGCAAGGTTCAAAACTGATTCCTGTCCTAACCTATTGTGATACCTGACAGAGCTGACTCAGTAGACATATAATAATTTTGTCTGCGAAACAAATGAAGGTAAAGAGTGCAGGTGGGTAGACCAGATGCTCCAAGAAGAGATAACCTAGGGAATGACACTGCAAGAAATCTGATGCCACCTCCTCTTCTGTGATTGACTCCGCTCCCTCAGGTTTTTGCTCCCATCTTCCAAGATAAGAAACTTCAATCAAATTCACATTTCTCCCCCAACATCAAAATGAAACCAGCTTTATCCCAGATACTAGGAAGAGAGGGAAATATAAATTGAGCTGAGATTCAGAACACCCAGGTGGGAGGTGGTGATGAAATACCAATAAACCATATTAATGTGCTGAAATCAAGAAGAATAGGTTGAACTCCAGCTCAGATTTAATAACTATTCACAAGAGAGCTCTGGGAGAAGGCAAGGCTAGGTTTCAGTCAGAATTAAAACGAGATCTGTAATGGAACTGGTAACATAATTATAAACTGAAAACTTTTTTTTTCTCTCCTTTTTGTACTTAATGAACAACTTGCTCAGTGATGGCCTGGAGCTAGCACAGGAAGCTATGGATACCCCCTTCAGTGGAATTGTTAGGGTTTTGGTTTTTGTTGTTTTGCTCTGTTTTGTTTTATTTTGGTTTTTTCCTCAAACCTCTTCACTAGGAAAGTCCAAACCCACAAAATCATGGAAGGGAAAACTGCTTCAAGCCATGTCTTCCTTAAATACTAACTGATCCCCAGTTTAAAGGGACGAGAGCACTGAGGGAGAACAAACCCTGGAAACCCATCCAAAGCAGCTGAACATGTTCAAGCTTTTAAAGATATCACAGCAGCCAGCTTGGTTGGGATTTTTAATGACACTCTCCGCTAAGATGTTAGCTTGGCGTCCAACCAGGATGAATTGTTACTAATTTCCCTTTTTAACAATAGGAATAACTGAGTTTGACGTCCAGAATTAGAGACTAATTTCTGTGTTTTGATAGCAAATCAAGTCCAAAAATATGTTTCTAGAACTGAGGGCAGAAGATGGTTGAAAGAGGCAGGGAAATGTGTTTTTTTCTCATTAGTGCTTCCATTCTGCTGTTGTGAGAGGAAGGCTACTTTGATTTTAGGACTGGGAGGAAAGAATGGTGAGTGGGAGCATTGATGAGATGGAGCACCCTGACTCCCAGTTGGGCTCTGTGGGTGAATTCATGCATTAAGACTTTCCACTGACTCATACGGAGTTAGATGTTCCATTATTATTGGCTTGGTGTTTGCATGGTAACGGAGGTTTGAGTCAGTGGTGCAGTGCTGGGAGACAGAAGGTAACATGGTACAGAGATTAAGAGCATTGGTCTATGACCTAGGAGATGTGAGTTCTACTCCCAGGCCTTCTCCTTTTCAGTTTTGTGACCTTGGGCACATTAATTCACACCCCTGAGCTCCAGTTTCTTCACCCAAAAGCAATCTTAATACTTGTTGCCTCAAGTGAGTGTTTCTAGACTGATGAGTGTGCATGACCTTGGCCAATGGTGAGAGTACGATTGTGGCAACATAGTTCTGTCCATAACTTTATTAGTTATGAAGACAGTAAAAGGGTTATAAGGAGGTCTTGGTGGGTCTAGCCAAGTAAGTAGAAGGTACAACTTCAGGGAGACTTAGCCTGGTCAGTAGGAAAATTTACTGGTTAAAAATTCCTCAGTAATAATACTAATCCATTGTCATATATAGTGCCTGTTGTTTCCCATTCCATCTTCTCTCCCTTCCTGTGGTCAACAAACACGGTCATGCTCAGCATAACAGTCCGTGACGGGGCACATGTGCAATGGTGGTATACCCAATGACCTAGGTGTGCAGTGGGCTATGCCATCTAGATTTGTGTAAGTGCACTCTGTGATGTGTGCACAGTGATGAATCCCCTAACGATGCATTTCTTAGAACGTATCCCTGTTGGTAAGTGGCACATGACTATATCACACATCGCCTTATCTGCAGCATACTCAGATGTTAGGGAGGCAAGGGTGGATAAAGCACAATCTCTGGCCTCCCCCTTCACGCAGCAGAGGAACTATGAAATGCAGTGTGGTCCTAGTGGAGGTTGCACTGGGCACTGTGGGACCACAGAGGAGGGGCAGCCACTCCCCTACCCCAGGCTGGAGATAGGAAGGGATGTAAGGAGAGGATGTCTTGAGGAAGCACTGCCGGAGCTGGGTCTTAGAGCCACTTAAATTACCTGGAGGTGGGTGATGGGTGACAGCAGCCTTCTCAGAGGGGACATGCACCCTGCTATTCAAGCCTCCCTAAAACTGTGATGATATTAACAGCACTCATCACTGGTAACATTTACAGAGCATGGCTCAGTGACAGGCCCTGTGCTAAGTGCCTTGCAAAGTATTATGTCATTTAATTCTATTACCTGATGAAGTAGATCCAGGCATTATCCCCATTTTAAATTTAAAGGAAACCAAGTCGCAAGAAATGTACGTGGCTTCCTGAACATCACACAGGCAGGAAAGGGTTGAGAAGAATTATTTTGAGTTAGCAGCTACAGGAAATGTGGTAGACAGAGAATTCGATGACTGAGATTGTTGTCTAGCTCTGCTGTGAATTCACCATGACTTTTGGCCACGTCTGTACTTCTCCAGCCCTTTGGGGTTTTTTTCACTGTAAAATGTAGGAAGAAAACAAGATGGTACTTAAAATTTCTCCCTGCCCTAACATCCTAAAAATAGAATGAGAAACGTTGCGGTTTAGAGTTACCCTTTACTCATCTCATTATGTGCATGACCTTCGAAGTGTTTATGCAACCACCTCTCTAGCATCCCCAGTCCTCTTCCTTCCGACTCTTGTTTGCGCCAGTCTGTAGCCAGGTGGTCCCCTGAGCAAGGATCTTGGGAGCAGAGGCAGCTAAGCAAACCTTTTGCAGCCCTCAAGTTGCCATTTGAAGAAAGCTTAGAAGGATCACAGAAGGATCACAGCCAAGCCTGTGCAGGGACTGAAAGCTCCCAAGGCAGCCGGATGGAAAAGGAAGTGGTGGGTATCCAGACCGTAGTAGGATACATAGATGCCTCTCCATCTCTAACTTCCAGCATCAGTTGCTCAGGGACCTTGAACATCTCGGATGCCAGCAACAGTATGGGAGGGGGAGTATGCATCATATTCAGAGGGGAAATGATGAGATGGGAGGAATAATTAAAACCTGCATATCCCTCTGGCCTCTCCACCCTCTCCCTGTACATCCTTCCCACTTCTCTGCCCTCTCCCTCCCCATCCTGGCTCTGGTGCCCTTGCTGTTTGGCTTTTCTCCTCAGCCACTCCTCTGGATTCCCTAAGCCAAATATATCTGCAGCTGCACAGCCTTGGGTCTTTTGGCAGCTCTTGATGACTTTCTGAGCCTCTGCTAAAGACCTGGGTATCTTACCCTTAGCTGGAGTCACTCCTGAAGCCCGGAACACCCCTGCACTCCCTATATCCCTGCCTCTGCTTTAACCTTGGTTCGCACTTGGTCTTTGTCAGTGAATCCATACATAAGACTTTCTGCTGACTCTTGCTGAGTGCTGGGACTCATATTCTAGGAAAAACTCAGACACCATCAGCCCTAAAGCAGTATGAACTTTAGAATCGGAAAATCTCGGGTTCCAATCTGCATTCCTTCACTAACTAACTATGAATCTTAGGCAAGTTACCTCCCTCCTTTGAACTATCAGTTTTCCCACCTGTAAAAGTACAGCTTTCAGTCCCTATGTCACAGGATGGTAATGAGGATGAAATCGAGGGTGACATGAAAATATACCATAACAGGTGCTCGGTAAGTGCTAATTATGTACTCAAAGGGCTCACACATTTTCTGTAAAAAAGACAAGGTAGCTATAAAGCCATAGGCTACAACGGAAGACAAATCATAATCTGGACCAGGTGGGGCCTATCTAGACAAGAGTCAGCAAGGTCACCGGGGAAGCCTGGAGGGTTTCCCACTGCACAGATCTGAGCAAAGCTTTAGGGCGCAGAGGATTTGTCTCATTGGAAGAAACTGGATGGTCAGGGAGGGCCAGGCATGAGAGCGCTTGCTCGGTTGGAGATGGTGGAAAAGAGTGAGGACAAGAAGGGAGATCTTCCAGGCAAAGGGCACAGCATGAGCCAAGCAGGGGCAGGAACCCAGGGGCTCCATGTGGCGTGCGCAGGACAAAAGGGAGGAACAGTAGGAAGAGCAGGGGTCTCAGTGCTGGGCTTTCATTGTGGAGGTGATTGTGGTCATGAAACCTCTGAAAGATTTTAAACAATGGAGTTTAGGGGTCACATAGCTTGTTCAAAAAGCAGTGCAATATGTCAACTAAGAGAGCAGGCTATAGAGTCAGGTACATCGGGGTTAAAATGCTGGTTCTGTGAATTCATAGCAGTCCAATGTTATACAACCGTCCTGGCTTGTTTCTTAATCTGTGCAGCAGGCATAATAACAGTAGCTCCCTCTATGGAAAATTGAATGAGATAATATTTGTCAAATATTTAGGAGAATGTTTGGCAAACTGGAAGCACTCGGTGATATTAGTTTTTATTGGCATTATCATCATTATCACCCTCGTAGTCTAAGATAGGTCTTCCTGTTAAATGGTCCTGAACTTTTCCTTTGGCACTCAGCTCATTTGAAATTGCTTATTCGGTGTCTCAGAGTCTCAGCTGCAGGATCACACTCTGTCTGGGTTCAGTGCCTTGCTCAGATATTTCCTAGCTGTGTAGCATTGAGCTAGTTATTTCATCTGTAAGCCTCGGTCTGCTCATCTGTGAAATGGGCATAATAACAGCAAACCATATCAAAGGGCAGTCAGATTACTGCCTAGGATACGCTTGGCTGGTGCTTAGCACTGGTCAATACTCAGTAAACAGCAGTCCCAGCTAATGCTACTTTAAGCCCTTAGGGGCAGAGAGTGTATTGGTCTTGTTCCTATAAAATCTCCAGTGTTCAATAAGGATACATAGACTGACTGTACAGGGTGTAGAAGGTGAGTCTGAAGAGACAGCCTGAAGGCAAGGAGCCTATTAGGGGCTGTTGCATTTAGTCTGTGTGATAATGTCTCATTAAGGGCATTTAAAGTGCCAAAGAGGATAAGGGAGTTCCTGTAGAGCTAGAACCAATGAAATTCAGCAACAAACTGCAAGGAAGGGGCCAAAGGGGGAAGGGCCAAAGAGTTGCAAGGGTTTTAGTCTTCTCGGATCCCTGAGAGGTTGGTGACTCCAGACCTCAAAAAAAAACCACTTGCCCTGGCTGGTGTAGCTCAGTGGGTTAAGCTCAGGCCTTCGAATCAAAGGGTTACTGGTTCAATTCCCAGTCAGGACACATGCCTGGGTTGTGGGTCAGATCCCTGGTGGGGGACGTGCAAGAGGCAACCACAATTAATGTTTCTCTCCCTCTCTTTCTCCTTCCCTTCCCCTCTCTCTAAAAAATAAATAAATAAAATCTTTAAAAAAAGAAAAAATAAGCCCTGGCTGGCATAGCTCAGTGGATTGAGCACGGGCTGTGAACCAAAGTGTCGCAGGTTCAATTCCCAATCAGGATACATGCCTGGGTTGCAGGCCATGACCCGCAGCAACCGCACATTGATATTTCTCTCTCTCTCTCTATCTCCCTCCCTTCCCTCTCCAAAAATAAATAAATAAAATCTTTAAAAAAAAAAGAAAATAAAACACCTTTGCCCAGCAGTGAAGGGGGATGATTAAGAGTATGAGCACTGACTCCAGAGTACCGGGGTGTAAATCCTGACTCCACCTTCCCCATGATGCAGCTTTGTCTTCTGAAAAACAGGGAGCCTGATGCCCTCTGAATCCGCCTGACTGTGAAGATTCAATTGTTGTTAAATGCAGGAGCCTGCCCACGGTAAACACACTTAAGGGCTTGCTGTTCTTACTCTTATTACTATACCGCTCAAGTACCAGCTTTCTTATGCACGATCAAGAATCAGATGTTCACCTTTTAGCTATGGTTGTAGAGAAAAAGAAAAATGCGAGCAACTTGGAGGAATACACAGGATTAGGACCTTTACAAATCCTGCCTGGATGGACGTTATTAGTAAGGCATGCCACTGTGTTCTGTGAGCAAAATGAATTCTCCAGATCTCTGAAGGCTGCTCTCATGAAGGTTTGAATCATTTGACCATTATTTCAGGTGATGTCTCACTGCTCTGTCAGGGCCCAGACAGAGGATAGAGAAAGTGATCTGTCCCCACCCTCACATAGATGCTGATGTCACCTGTGAGGGTGAAGGCTCCGGCTGTGGCCGTTTCCTGTCAAGACCCAAAGACAGCATTGAAGTGCTGGGCACAGGACCCGCCAGGGAAGCAGAGGCCTGAGCAGCGGCCCAGGAGCCCGGCAATCCGAGCTGGTACCACCTTTGAAATCTAGCATCTATTGGAAATGGCAGCTCCTGCCACTGTAAGAGGAAAAGTGTGGGTACAGGGGTGCGGCACCATGTAGCCATGTTGCGTTGCAGCTATCTTGGCCAAATTTTCTAAATTGTAGACCATGAGAGGCAGAATCTATTTTCAGCCATGTCTTTTGCCATTTTCCCGTTTGCACTTTGCCCAAATGATGTGCCCATTTCCCGAAGGCCTGGGCTCTGTTTTTGGTCCTTTATAAACATTCCTTTTCTTTTGCTTAAATCCTCTTTTTCCCCCACTGTCCCCTACCCACTGCCTCTTGGTGCTTCAGCATTCAGTTTAGATGTGGCTACACAGCAGAGGAGTTGGGGACCCCTCTCTGTGCTCCCAAAGCTCCCCATTTCACCTTCATCACAACCCAAATGGACTCCGGACACCTTAAAATACCCACCCCCAACCCTTGATTGATGAGTTGGGGTTTTTCCAGCACAAGATGCTCATGCTTCATTTGTGTAGTGCCCTACAGGAAACACCACTTTCTTTCACTGGAAAATAACAACAACAACAACAACAACAACAAAACAACAAACAACCCCCCCAACCCCCCGTTTCCTGCTAGTTGGCACTCATGAGAAGTTTCAGCATCCCAGCTTTAACCTTTTCTCTCCCCCCTCCCCCACCCTGCCCAGTCTTCTTTCCACCCCGCCCTCTCATTGATTGCTCTAGGCTTATTTCTTGCATCTTCCTGGTTGTCCACATAGCTCTGCTTCTTTTCCTCTGCCTGTCCCCATGCTGCTCTGAGAACCGGGGACAGGCTGGCCTCTCTTAGACCTGCCTCTCTGCTCTGTCTCAGACACAGCCCCACTGCCCGCTCAGATTCCATCCGTGATGATACCCCAGAAGCCAACTCATTCAATCATCCCCGCACCCAGTCCCCAGTCTCCAGCCAACCCTTGTTGGCTCATCATTTGAGCTCCATAATTAGGGCAGGATTAGAATTTTACTTAGTGGCCTGAGTATTTGAAATTTCAAAGGCAAGGTAGACTTTCAGGTAGTGAGGGACAATTATTTTTTGAAAGAAATTTGCTCCCACCTTCCACTTACTTGGTTTTCAAAATCAGTGTCCTTCTCTGTTGCCATAGAAAATGCTGCCTGGGGAATCTCAGGGCACTTTCCCATAATGAAAATGAGAAAGTCAAAAAAGCAACACACCAGCAAATAATGTTCCTTTCCGCCCTGGTATGCTGTTGGTGATTATGTCTCAGAAGAGATCTTTAATTGTTTCATCTAAAGAGTACGCCACTTTGTTCCTCTGGCCTGTCTCTTCATAGAGCCTTGTGAATTGGATCCAGCTATTAGCAGCTCCTACTAATTTCCTCTGAGTCTTGCTGGCTGAAGCACCGGGCTTGGAACAACTTTTAATTTTGTTTTTAATTAAATTTCAGTGGTTTCAAATCACTCACTTTTAATGTCATTTCTCTGCAGCCATGAGAAGCAACAGGAGGCTTTGTGTTCTCGTGTCTGCGCGTACCCAGTCTGATGTGTCAGTGGCCACGGCGTGGCTAAAGACTGACTCCTGGCTGAGGTCCAGAGCAAGAGCAGGCAATTAAGGAAACAAGAGTTGCAGAACGAGAATGAGCTTTTGTTTACACTGTGATATCCAAAGCTAATATGTTGTTTAAGCAGGAATCTTGGTTATTGTGTTTGTTTTTGCCAAATTGTGTTTGCACAAGACAACATCCCTTTGTGTTACACAATAGGATCTCAAATATGTGTAAGTGGAAATAGTCTAAGAATAACTAACACTTATTAAACATTTATTATGTGCCAGGTAATGTTTTAAATTATACATATATATGTATGTATACACACACACATCTCCTCATTTACATTGAAAGTGAGTAATCTGAAACAACAAAAATTGAATTTACATATATTGCTTTCCCACATTCCTATGCGATTACTATCCACAGTTTTATAGCTGAGAAACCAAGGCCTGTTTAACTGGATCATTATCATTGGTTAGTTTGTGTCAGGGTCAAAACATGAGTCCAGCCGCCTGACTCCATGTTTCTGCCATTAAACACTGTATTAGACTCTCTCTCTCTCTCTCTACAAAAACACAAAAGGGCCTGGTCATCTAAATGAATTTAACAACAGCAAACATAGAAAATTGACTGGTTATTTGAAAAAGTGAAATTATGTTAGTTTATGTTTGGGCTTTTATGTGGCCTCCGCTACTGCCCATTCCTGTTGTGTAAATTGTGAAAACAGCACCATGGAGTTTGGTGCAGATTCGCAAAATCATGGTTTGAGTGTTTAACTGTGCTCTTTTAGATACTTAGCACCCCAGAAAGGACAATTAAGTTTAAGAGCAAAAGCATAAATATACACTAAATGACCTGTGTATCCCCCAGTTCAGTTAACATTATGTTCTATACTGTTAGTTCCAACTGAAAACAGAGCCCAACCTATTTTCTGCCTCAGAAACATCACATATACCATTTTAGTTGCATGTTTGCAAATAACATTCTTTCATTGATACCACCACCCTGCCTTCCCCATAGCAACACACAAACATACACACCCTATTTGGTGCTTACAACAGCTCGGTTCTTTCTCCACTGTGGCCCTTACTTGTAGTTATATGAGTGCTGGTGCATTTGCTTGTTTAATGCTCATCTCCTACCCGACACTGTACACTCTCTACAGCCAAGTGCTGTAGTTTTGTGCCATCTTTTGTCCCCTGCAGAATATCCAGGGGATATTCTCATAACCAGGCCTGGCATATATATGGTGTTCTATGAACATGTCTAGACTATACAGATAAATACACTCAGACTTAAACACAGCCACCAACCAGCTGAAAAGTAAAGTGACAACAGAAGAAGTATAATAGATAGAGGCCGGACATCTGGACTCTAGTCCCAATTTGTAATTAAAGAACTGTGTGTGACTTGGGCAATGAACGTCATTACTTCCCCCAACATCTTCATTTATGAAGTGGGAATGATAATAATTCTATAGCACATGCATGCATATATAGAGGGTATAGTGTAATGGAATGCTAACCACTCAACATATTTTACATTAATTAACTTATTTCTTCTTGACAATAACCCTGGAGATAATAACTGTTATTTTTCCGATTTTTTTAAATTGGAAAACTGAGTTCCAAAGAGGGTAATAAGATTGCCCAGGCTCACACAACTACTGAACAAAATTCATCCAACTCTAGAACCTCTAATATCCTATGCCATGAGGATCAAGTGAGATTGGATATAAAGGTGTTACACAGTGTTTGAATTGTTAAGAAGAAATTGCCTGCTACTGTGGCTCATTAGTGGGACTCGGGTGAAATCTGAAGGACTGTTGGAGAGTGTGAGAAGAAAACCATGTGGATTCCTTCTTTTGTTTCCATTTGATAACACTAAGGCAATATTCTTCAAATAGCTGAAAGTACCATTTGTTACTCCATCCATCCATCCATCCATCTATACATCCATCCAAAATGTTCACTCATTGCCTGCTAAGTACATGAAACTATGCTAAGAAATGGCAGACTGAAGATGAGTTAGTCATGGATTGACCTCAGAAAGCTCACTCTCTTCCAAGGTAGATAGATATCAGCACATCAGCATGTCCCAACCCTTGCCACGTGGGGATACTCAGTATGTGTGTGCCCAACTCACATGCATTAGTAGTGACACTAATGTGAGCAGAGAGGTGTACGTATCAGGCCTTTGAGTGCAGAAGAAGGACAGGCCACTTCCAGGTGAGAGGACAAGGGAAGGATAAGTTTGCCTTTTGCAGGCTGGGTCTGGAAGGATAGGTGTGGTGAGGGGGATGCTCCAGGAATATGGGAACAACCTGAGCAAAGACCAAGAGAGTGGGCTCGTGATGATATGCCTGGGAGGAAGAAGCAGCAGCATTTGGCCAGTGACGCCTTCCTTCCCCCAACACCTGCCGTGTTCCAAGGGAGAGAGAATGCATTCCTTAGTCTCTAGGGACAAAACGAGAAATAACAAGCACATTTGGTCACCTACTATGTGTATGATTCAATACTATGAATACACACACACACGTTCTATCCTTTATTCAAACCTTCTGAAGTTGTTGGAATTATACTGCTAATACTACTGCTAGTAGTAACACTAGTAGTAGTAGTAGCAGCAGCAGCAGTACACTTGTTACAAAAGTAATACAGGAGTGAATGAAGTAAATATTAAATATACCTTCTTTCTTTTATATTCCTGGCCCTAGTCTGTTGGATGGGTGATTCCATGTAAATTGTTCCAGAATTTTTTATTGCTGCTATCCCTACATGCACACTCCCAATTTGCTGTTTGTTTGTTTGTTTGTTCAAAACCTGAGATGAGATCCTATATGTTCTTGGGCACTATGTGCTTTCTTCATCAACCATCTCCATGTGCCTTTGTATGCAGGGGTGAGGGGTAGGCATTATTATCCCCCTTTTATCAAAGACGAGCCCCAAGGCTCCCCAAGTCAGGTGATGGGCATAAAGTCTGTCGGCTGGTAGGTGGCAGGGTCAAGGCTTCAATCAGTCTTGTCTGACTCTGAGGCCCAGTGCCTGCAAGCCACATCCCACCGACCCAATCTGGGAGCAGAATGAAAAAGTTCATCCTTCATATCTCTTAGTGCAGAAATGTGGATCTCAGCTATCCCGTATCCTGTTCATTTGGCCCTCAAATAACAATCGTACCTTTCTCTCCAACTTTCCCAGTGGGGTTTGGCTGCTGGAGGGATGACTGCTGTGAACGCTACACCATGGCTAAGCTGCGAGGCCCCTTTATTAGGTTGCTCCAAATAGCAAGATTATATTTTTAGGCAGCTATTCTCATCCGCGCCCGGCAGTGAAATCCATTCCATCAATATAACTTGAAACCTCTGATTTTTGGAAGCTTTGCCCCGTATAGCCCTTGGTTGCATCATAAAACAATTAGATTTAGGCTTAGCATTAATTTGAATTATTGTCCAGTTTCCAGAAAATATCTTCTGGAAATGTCTCGAGGATGTATGACATGTCTTTGGAGACATTAAGTATTGAATTACAATATTATGTCACCTTCTCTCTGCCATTTCTCTCTCTCTCTGTCACACACTCTCAACATGGTCTGATTTATGTTTCAGCCACGGCAAGAAGCTGAGTACTTAGAGGAATAACCGGAGATGGATATTGATAGACACCAAACACACACACACACACACACACACACACACACACACACATCTTACTAGTGCAGATAGTGAAGTGAGAAGAACAGGAGGCAACCTGGTGTTACAGATAGAGTTCCAGACTGAGAGACAGGCGGACTGAGTTCTTTTTTGGAATCACCAACTTCTTGTCTGTGCAATTTAAAACACACACCTCTAACCTTCTCGAACTTCCTTTTCTGTAAATTGGGGCTAAAAGTAACACCTGCCCTCCAGAGTTATTCCTAAGGTCAATTAGATTAATAACAGCAGTTAAAACCCCCATTTGGTGAGTATATCAAATAAATCAGGTACTCACACAGTCACACTTAATATTCAGTGTAAATGCTGCAAGGTAAATATTGTTCATCTACTTTTAGATGAGGAAGCTAAGAAAAGAAATATTAAGCATTTCTCAAGGTCATTCAAACAGAGTTAGTGGTAAGGGCACTTTTTGAATCCAGGTGTGCCAATTTCAAGGTCTGTTTTTCCCACTTAATTTATTCCTGGACAAAAGAGAAGAGAATAGGAAGGAGGCCAGAGAGACAGGAACACACACACCTACACACAGACTCACAGCGGGAGCCACAAAAGCAGGCAGGTGCCTGGGCCTAATTTGGCAATTGACATTGAACCCACAATGTATTAATGAAACAGATCTGGGAGGCATTGCTAATGTGGTTATTATTAGGGCTCACAGTTGTGAGCCGTCTTTGCCAAACAGGCCCTGATGTTTGCGCAGATATTTTTGGAACAGCGAGAAGAAGTGTGTTTTGTAAAAGAGGGTGAACCCAAAGAAGTGGGAGCAGGGTGGGGAAGATGGTTCGGTTGGTGGATCTGGAAAGTGACACAATGCATTCATTTCCTTTATTAACCCAGTCAGCCAGTCCCGTCTTAGCCACATTGTGTATGTTCTCTATACATTCGTGTGCCAGGCATCCTTCTAGGGTCTCTACAGTGTTACCCCCACACCTGAAACACATCTTAAAGTAGCATCCCTCATCCCTGCCCTACCCAATTCTCCCTGGGTATTAAGAAAATCACAGGAGATGCTGCTGGCATAAGTCGTGAATCATCGTAGGAGAAAACAAGCATACTGGTTAGGCAGGAGAAAGGTGGCTGCTTTGTTGCTGTTTTAAATGAAGCTGTTGTCTTACTCTGTCCCAGGTAGGACCACTATATTGCATAACTCTGGGAAACACCGTCCTCGTAGGATACAATTATTCATAGAATTATATTAGCTTGTGTGTGTACATATATGTATGCATAGATACCTGGACACACACTTACCCAAATGTATATACATATATGAAATACACAATAATATATATGGTAAATATGGATAGACATACAATTATACGTAGAATACATTGTTGGCTATGTAAATTTTATCCCCTGGAATAGTATGCCTGGAACACAGGCATGTCCTGTATTTAGGCAATCCAAATACATTTTATTTAATGGTTATAGAATCTCTACGAAGTATTCCCATTGTACAAATAAGGAAATGGAGGAGGCTCGCCAAGGTCGGGTGATTGTCCCAGGGTCACACAGCAGCCCGGTGGCTGGGCTAGGATCTAACCCATGCTTGTTTAACTCCAGCGTCCAGCTCTTTGCCTTCCATCTAAGCTCATGTCTTACTTGGCAGCTGACAGAGAGGGAATCTTTTCAAAATTAGCAAGTCAGAGCTGTAGGACCTGTGAGGTTTGGGATTAACCGTCCACTGTGTTCACTCAAGAATTACTGATCTCTGACCAAAAAGGAATCCAGCACTGCGATTGGGTTTGATGCAAACGTTCTCAATGACATAACGAAGGAAGTTAAAATAAAAAGAATGTGAATTCTGAAGTAAAAAGCCCATAGGTTCCTTCCTTTAACCATAATTCTTCTTTAAAAATGTAAATAACTTGAAGTAGAAGGAGAAACGTCAGGACTTTGTTCTTCCCACTGCCTGCCTTGGTACCGCATTTTTATATCCCTGGGGAGAACAATCACTTTATGAAATGTTAAGGCTCTAAACCTTTTTCCCCCAGACCTAAACGCCCCTAACTGAACTTGGAAGCAAGACCAGGGACCTAGAAGGGCACGTGGTTCCGCGGCAACCCCTTTTAGCAGGGCTCTGATCACCGTTTGCTGTGGGGACTACAAGAAGTGGCAGAAACAGAACAATAGCCTGGAGTAAATGCATGTCTGCCTGCCTCTTTAGGCAAGCCTCCTTTTGGGGAGAGGAAATGCAGCTTTGATACTGCTTCATTTGGATATCGCTGTTTTTCTAACGCAGACCATTTTAAAGATATGAGGGGCCTGTTCCTCGCCGTGCTCCTTTTTAGGGATGTTTAGTGACAAATTCCTCCACCTCTGAAGGGTATTACCATTTCACACCCCCGGTGAGGGAGCTCTAGCCTGGTGACAGACGGCTCACATTTCTCCTCAGGATCGATTCTTCTTGATCGTGGGCCAGAAATCCTTGGTCAAACCCTGAGCTAGAAGTCACAGCGCTTGGATTCTGGTCCAGCGCCAGCACTTTCTGGCTCTGTTGCCTTGGGAAAGTCAGCTCACCTCTCTGACCCTCACCTCCCTCACAGCGAGAAGATGTTGGCAGTCCTAAAGTCTGGGTTCCAGTTTAGTTATTTCACTAATCCCAGTGGGATCTTGGGCCCATCCCTCTCCTTCCCTGATCTCAAATGTGTACAACAATACTTCCTAAAATATGAAAATTGATTCTTGGGAGGAGCACAGAAATTGTTCTCTTCTTATGTTCAGCACAAACACAGCACATAAACAGATATGCAGTATATCTGTGGTACTAAAATTACATGGGTGGCAAGTGATTAGGGGAAAAAAGTCTAAAAGCGCTCCTCAGTGGGTGATACTGAGAAAAGAAAAAAGTTGAGAAACCGAACTAGAGGAAGTGAAAGTTTTCTAACACTCTTGAAAATTAAATATATAACTTAGCATCATAAAATTCTGATCTCTTCTTCAGAGCTTTAGGAAATAGTGTTTCCATGTAATGAACCAAAGGAAAGACGTTGCCCCATCTTAGCCACTGGAATGGGTTAGTGTTTTCGTAGTTTTCTCCTTCTTTTGGTCATCTGCTTCACATGCACACACTTTACCCTCCTACCTTACCGCCACTCCCTCTGTTCATCCTGGGATATTGGCCGCGTTTGGAACCAGGTCAGACAGCAGACTGGGCTTCCGTGGAGTGGATAAAAATAGCTTAGTTCAGACTAGGGTTTTTATCCTGCGCTCCACAACCCCCTCAGGGCTCCATGGATAGAACTGTATTTCAGTTATTGGTTCAGTTACTAGGTATTACATTTTATTCATTTGGAAACTTTCTCCTGAGAAACGATCCATAGGGATCCATGACACAAAATAAAGGTTAATAAGTGGAGAAAATAGCAGGCTTAAGAGATAGCTGTCAAATAAGACAGGCAGTGTATTAGCGTGCTAGGGCTGCCATATCAGAGTACCACACACAGTGAGGCTTAAGCAACAGAAATTTATTTTGTAACAGTTCTGGAAGCTAGAAACTCAGTATTAAGGCATTGGCAGGGTTGGTTTCTTCTGAGGACCTCTCTCCTTCACTTGTAGAGGGGATCTTCTCCTCGTGTCTTTCCCATAGTCTTCCCTCTGTGTTTCTGTGTCCTGATTTCCTTTTCGTATAAGGACATCTGTTATATTGGAGTAGGGCCTCCCTAATGACTTCATTTAACCTCATTTACCTCATTAAACATCCGATCTCCAAATGCAGTCATGTTCAGAGGTCCGGGAGGCTAGGACTTTAACATACGAATTTTCGAGGTGGACACTGCCAGCCAATAAGAGGTAGAGACAGTACAGAGGAGTAGGTTGAAGTTGACCCAAGGAAAAGGGGGAGAAAATGGCAAAAAGGAAGAAAGGTGTGAGGAGATCAGGAAGTGAGGGCACAGAGGTAGGTGTCTGAGGGCTCAGAGACAGTTTAAGAGAACCCACGCCACCCCGTGACCCTACAGGCTTGCTGCCCTCAGAGACTGCGTGTTCCCAGCGGTCCAGGTTTTCTCTGCCCATTCTCGCAAACCCTCCAACTGCTGCTTTCAACCTCATGTTCGCAGAGTTTCAGTCCTCACTCTTTAAATAGCTTTCAGTCAATAGTGGTGGAATGAATTCAAGCCTGACTTAATTCTTCCTGGGTGTATGGGGTGGAAGGTAGACGGGTTCCTCGTTTTTACTTCAATACAACTTGTTTTTTATCATGTCTCCTGGAAAGATATTTCCCCCAGGTTCAAGACCGTTACAGATGGAATCTGGGTGATGCACGATGTAACAGAAGATAGGAAGTCTCTAATTATTTTGCACCCAGAAACGGGGGGAGGCGCGGGAGGGGAGGGAGGAGAAGTACTTTCAGCCAGAAGAATTCCCTGAGCTTCATTTGTGAATAGCACCTTTTTGCCACGTATGGAATCTTTCATTCCTCTGTCCCCATTCAGCACTGTGTCCTGAGACTTCTTTTGAAACCTTCTGTTCATGATTCTCAGGGGTCTGCCTTGTGATTTAAGGCGCAATGAAGGGGATTTGCACCTTCGCTCTGGCTCTCCAGGCAGTTTTGTTTGGTGATACCTCCTCCCGTGGTATTTTTAGTTCTCATCTCTAGCTTTCTGTTTCTTTGGGGGCTAATTTGCCTCTGGCTTTTCTTAGAACACTACGGAATGGCCTGAGCTTCCCAGCTCACCCCTGATCTATGCTGCACAATTACAGAAGCAGGCTCATAATCAATGTAATTGAAGATCAGAGTTAATGAGGACCTCCGCGCCTGTGCAGTCCCCCGAGCAACGCCGAGCTTCAGATGCTAGATAAGGAAATGATTGGGCTGAACTGAAAATCCATTTGGCTAATTAGATGATGTATATTCCCACAAGCCAGTGGGAGAAATATATATATATATATATATATATATATATATATATTTAAAAATAAGGAAACATGACATTTTGAAGTTGAGATTTTGGTAAAGATTCATTTCAGAGTCCTTACTCTCTGGGGAGATTGATTTGAGCACAAAGAATCTCAGAGCACCCACACAGAGGAGGGTACTTTTGACCCAAAGCCAAGAAGATAAAACAGGGATCCACTGGAAAACTAGAGAAATATGAGACATAGGGAATATGCATTTTTACTCCTTTCCTATGTATTTATGTCCAAAGTAATGCTCGAGTTTAGTAATGCCAGAGTTGTTTGCCTGCCACTATTTGACCTTATTGTGTGATACCTTTCTCTGTCTCTGTCTACACACATACATACACACACAACCCCTCGCCATCTTGTGAACCTCTGCTACAGCCTAAGCACTGTGGAGATTACAGAGTTAAATAAGGCATAGTCTTTACCTTCAAGAAATGTGCATTCTAGATGAGGTAGTAAGAAAGGGGGAATGGGGAATAAAAAGCACTCATGATTTGCATTAGCTTTGGCATCTCTGGATTCCCTTCTTCAAGTTCAAGTTCTCAGTGGACAGATACCATATTTTAATCATCCAGTCACCCAGATCCTGGGACAGGGTCTAGCACATAGTAGTTATTCTTTTTGTTAGATGAAAAATATAAGAATGAATGAAATAATGAATCTATAACAGCGTATATGAGGTCTGTCCAGAAGGTATCCAGCCATGTAATATGAAAAATAGAGACATTTACTGAAGAAGATTCAAAATACAAGAAACATTGCACATAGGACAATGACTCTCCAGTTCCCTTCAAAGTGGGCACTTTGGGACCTCACGCAGTTCTTATTGCTACCAGCTGCCCTGTGGTATTTTCATGAATCTCATCAATGGTCTGAAATCTCTTCCCTTTCAAAGGTGATTTTAGTTTTGGGAAAAGCCAGAAGTCACAGGGTGAGAAATCTGGGGATGTAGAGGGGCTGAGTCACCCAGGTGATTTGATGCTTTGCCAAAAAATTCTTCAGAAGACATGATGCATGAGCAGGGGCATTGTCATAATGAAGCTGCCAGTCACCAGTTGCCCAAAGCTGTGGCCTTCTGAATCATCCAAATAGTTTCCACAGAGGAATGTTCAAGCTGAACACAAAATTCAATGCAGATTTGTTGCTCTACTTGCTCAGTCACTTTGAATGCGATGCCCACACAGTACACATGCTCACTTGATGGTGTCTACTTCCCCCACTGACTAGTACAGTGGAGTCATCATTGTTCACGCATGCACATTCCAGTCCACTCTCCTTGGCTGCCAGGTTACATTGATGTCACACAAACAGTTCTCAGTATATTAACAATGGTTGGATTTTTTTCTGGACAGACCCCTCATGTAGCTACTAGTTGAATGGAATACTTTCTAATTATTAGAGTTATTAAGCAGAGTATGAGCAAATTTGAAGGTGAGCCTTAAGGTACAAATGCCACCTCTGCTTTTGCCTAACTTGTTGTCACCCTTCAGATCCCTCAAGGTCTGGCTTAACAACCAACATTTCAGTGATTTGTTTGACTCCCCTTTCTTCTTCTCCTTATATCAAGATGAGCCCACCCCTTTCAGGCTGTCCTTACCACATTCTAGGTCGGATTATAGCTATCTATGCATATTTGATCTCCCTTGTTTGTCCTTTATTTTCTTGATGGAGTCAGTCTATTTCTCATTCTCTCTGTCTATTCCTTGTGCAAGGAGGTGTTTAGTAAATGTCGGTGACATGAACACATGAGTTAAGTCTTGGTGATTACATTTGCACAGATACTTCCTCTCACTTTCTGATGTGCCATCTCTGTGCCGTATATCCTCGCCTTGTCATCCCAAATCCCTCTAGCATCTCCACTTTAATCATCCACATCACAAGCCTGTGGGTTGAATAAGAGCTCAAGAGACATGACAGTGAAGTTTGAGTTTTGGTTGGAACCAGGGAGACTCTGAAAGGCTCATTTTGTATTCTGGCTCTCGCAGGATGAAACGAAGTCAAACTTTGGGATCAATGTGGAGGCATACCTGCTTCACAGTCCCATGATGAAGTGAGTTGAACTTCCTTGTAGTCAAGGTTGGAGCTTTGATTTCATTAATTCACTCCGCAGACATTCACTGAATTGCCAGTATGTGCCAGACATTTCGCTGAGGGCTTGATTGATAACGACTCATGAATAACTCATGACCTCTTCCCTGTAGGAAATCACAGTCTATCAGAGGAAGTAAAAGCCCTCCCACACGGCAGGATATGCACTGAAGAAGCGTGCACAGAGGAGTGGGAGGACCACAGAAGGCAAAAGATCCCAACCAAAGCCCCCAGTTCTCAAGATAGCCTGAAATAAAGGGCAGATCCCAGCTTTGGATGCTGAAAAACCTGGGTCTTCCGGCTTCTACTTTGGCCACGTACTAGTTGTACAAATCTGGTTAAATCAATTTTTCTCTGAACCTCCCATTGTCTTATGTAAAAATGGGGAAATACTTATCTTTCGAGGCTCCTGTAAGGATTGGTAAGCAGGATGTATAACACATTCATCCCAGGGACTGCAGCAGAGAGAGCGTTCAAAGGATAGTCACTCCCTTCTGTCATTAAAGCAACAGTTGACTTTGTTAGAATATCTTTTTTAAGAAGTTGAAGACTACCTGCTTTTTAGTTAGTTCCTTCCAAAGAGACTCACATTTCTCATAGTTGAGAGAGATATGTTAACAGGTATTGCATTCAGAGCTTCCAAGTTTGTGAGCAATCCAAATAGTAGGCAAAATGGCTCCTGTGAGTTGAGATTTCACAATGTGCTGGGGACTTCCCATATTGTAGTGAATATTATATGGAGCTATTCTGTGTCCAGCTCTCTCGTTGGAACGTAGGCACTCACTTTTCCCAGCTGCCAGGATTGTGGGTACTGATTTTCCCAGCTGCCAGGATTTCTCCAAGTCTTTCTTAGAGAATAGTCCTTCATTGAAAGGGACTACTTCACTCAAATTTGTGTCTCTTCCCCAGAGATAGCCCACAGCCTATGACTGGCTAATGTTGAGGCACAATGGCCTGACATTCTTGTTTTGATTTGGAAAGGCTCTAAAGGACCATCCCAGCCCCAGAGCTCCCTAGGAGATGACCTGAGGTCTTCGCTGCAACTGTATGACAAGTCGACTGCTCTCTCTGTCCAATGTCACTTTGCTCATCCCTCTACAAGAGTATACCTCCGAATCCTCCTGCATGCCAGTCTGTGCCTTTGAGTCTGATTTCTGGGGAATCTGACCCAAGACAAATGCATTGCCTCACTTAATCTTTACATGAACCCTGTGAAGAGGGATTTGGAGTTTACACTTTTCATATGAGATGACTGAGAATTTGTTTTCCTGCCCAAGTTTACAGAGCTAGTAAGTAGCAGAGTGAAGTTCTGAACGCACGTCTTGCTGACTCTGTTCTCTTTATCAGTGCACTGTAGCTTTCCTGAAATAGTGGGATTAGACAAGATCAGCCTTGGGACAAAATTCAATCGTTAGTGAGAGTAAGTACAAAAATTATCCATTTAAACAGCATGACTGTGCTTTTTAAAAGAAAAATCTGTGGTTGATACTGATGTTCGGCACCTTACACAAGGACCCATGTGACATGTTTCTGCTTGGGCTTAGTTCCAAAGGGGAAAATAAATATGGCTTTGCAGATAGATTTGCATATCTACCCTTGCCAGAAATGTGAAATATGGAATCCAGCAGACTTCTTCTTTCTTGTTTGGCTGCCAAAGATTTTTAAGGCCAACTTCAAATACGGTCATTTTCTTCTCTCTGAGTCTGATGTTATCTACTTCTTTTGCCTTTCCCATGTACTCCTCTTTCGTCCTCACCCAAAATTGCATTGTCTGCTATGCTTTCACTTAAGAACTTACTCTATAGGATGATATACATCCTGACATTTGAATTAAAAAAGGTGGCATTGCCTGCCATGCCCTTACCTTTTCAGGGAATCTTAGATTCTCAGGGCAGCCAGGTAAGTGCCACCTTTCTGGCCATTGCCCATTAAGCCACAGCAGGACACCAGAGCTTAGAGGAGCCCAACCATTGGTCAACCAGGAGGGTCTGATGGGACCTGATGGAAAGGTTGCTCTCAATCCCTTATGATGCCTACTGACTGAGTCCTTCCTTTGCAAATGTAAATTGCACACATGGAAAGATTTTTGTTGGTGGAGAGTGAGGAAGAGAGAAGAAAGTACAGGGAGAGAAGCTAAGTCATGTTAATTATAAAATAATTTAAGATCTTCTGCTGCTGAGATCCCTAGATCTTCTGTGAATCTAGAATAGCTCTCCAAGTCCAGCTGTGAGGAGCCTGGTCCTATTTGAACCTTTGGTTCTGCCCTCTAAAATTTTTCCTTTGGTTTATTGCAAAAATGCATACACTACCATTTAAACACTACATGCAGCCATCCTGAATGGGCATCTCTTCCTTGTCCCTGCAAGAATATATGTGTGTGCATATATGTGTGTAATCGATATATATGCATACACACACACACACACACACAGGGTGCATACATATGTATATGTGTGTGTTAAAGAACATTTTAGAACATGAAATGCAAAGCTAGGGTCTTTTGGATGGCCTACACAAGCTTTCCATAACAAATTTAAGCCATTGTTTAAACATTGGTTGATTATAATAAAAGCCTAAATTTTCAGTCTCTCCTGAAGCACACCCGGAGACCTGCCACCGCCAGCCTTCAGGCCCGTGCAGCCAGAGCTGGCTACAGCGAGGCTGCAGCTGCTCCCTTTCGACAGAACTTGCAGTGGCTAGTTCACCTCATCTTCCCCTATTGTTTCCCAGCATTAAAGTGTTTTTCATTGCACAGGTGCTGCTTTTTTTTCCTTAGAGGTGCTAGAGATTTCTTTGAATCTCTCCCTCTCTCATGGAAAAAAAAAAGAAAGAAAGAAAAAAGCTAAGCCAGCAAGCCAGGAAGCTATGCTGTTTCTCTGGTACACAGCTTATCTTTCCCATTGACTTGCCCACCTGGCCCCTGTGGGCATAGTGACCCCTGTTCCAGAGGAGATGCCTAGGTGACAGGGACATTAGCTTTCTTTTTCTTTTAAATTTTAACATTGAATCAGTCTTTGCTAGGACAAGTCAGATACCGGCTAAGCACTTTATGTACATTGGTTTACTTCATTCTCACAGTAACTCTAGGAGGTGGGTCCCATTAATATTCCCATTTATAGGAGATGTGAACAAGGGCCAGAAGCTTTGAGTGACTTGCCCAAAATCAGTGGCTGGTAAGGCTGAACTCGGGATTTGAGCTCAAGTCTCTTTCAGTCGTAAGGGCCTGACTTCTAATCATTAAGTTGAGCTGTCTCTTGTGTCTAATTTGTCTCCGTCTCTGCTGGCTGTTGACACCTTAATCGGCACATTGCTCTGTAAATGTGTATACACAAGTGAAACCAGGGGAGCTTGGGTGTGTATTGGGGGCGTGATTTGTACACACCTGTCTGTGTTCCTGGCCTGCAGCATCAGCAGTGACACATGCCTGAACCCTAAAATCAGGGAGAAAGTAGCTGTCTTTCTCTCTGTTCATCCACAGGGAGCAGCTTTGTGGTGAGTGAAGGGAGCTACCTGGACATCTCCGACTGGCTAAACCCGGCCAAGCTGTCCCTGTATTACCAGATCAATGCCACCTCCCCATGGGTGAGAGACCTCTGCGGACAGAGGACAACAGATGCCTGTGAGCAGCTCTGCGACCCAGAGACTGGTGAGCCTTGGGCAGGGCCGGAGGTGGAGGGAGGGAGGATATGGGTCGAGGGATGGTTTGCACTCCTTCTACCTGAAGAATCATGGCTTTTGAGTGGTTGACAAGGGGCCTTATGTAAAGGTCCATCAGTCCAACTGGTGCTTAAACTATGTGCTGCCATTGGCTGGCGAGGGAGAAAACTCTCATGAAACCACAGAACTTCAGAGTTAGAAAGGACCACAGAGAGCATCTCATTCAACTCTAACAAAGCAAAGTGTCTGAATGTCATCAGACATTCCTGAGCTCAGATCCTGCCTCCCTCTCACTGGCTGTGCGTTCTTTATATCATCTTCCCAGATGTTTTGAGATATACTTGATATAAAACATTATGTAAGTATAAGGCACACAGTGTGGTAATTTAATGTGCACATGTACATAGTATGAAATGATTACCATAGTAAAGTTAACACCTCCATCACCTCACATATCACTTTTTGTGTGATGACAGTCAAGCTTTCAAGTATATAATGCAGTGTTGTTAATTGTCTTTACCATACTCACTCTATGTGGGGAGACATTGGTCACGGCTACAGGCTACCTGGATGTCCTTCAGTAGCTCACTTCCTCTCCCTGAGTCCCACAGAATGGAAATAGTATGTGTCCCACAAGCCTATTTTTAGGATTAAATGAGCTAATGATGGAAAGCTCCTAGCATATTCATATATTTGTCCATTTGACAGATATTTATGGAGTAGCCAGGTGCTTTTCTAGGTATTGGGGATGCAGCAATGAACAAACAAGGCAAAATCTTTGCCCTAATCAAGTTTAAATTCTAGGGAGACATTAAATCTGTACTGTCTCACATGGTAGCCATTAGCCACATGTGGCTATTTAAATTTAACTTAATTATAATTAAACGAAAGTAAACATTCATCTCCTGTCACATATTAAGTGCTCCATAGCTATGTGTGACCAGGGCTACCTCCTGGACAACTCAGCTGTAGGCATTTCCATCACCATAGGAAGTTCTGTTGGACAGTGCTGCAACAGACAAGCAAGCAGGCAGATGTGTGTGTGAGTGTGTGCGTTCGGTCAGGTGATGGTAAAGGCTGGGGGAGAGCACAGAGCATATGAGTGCTAAGCTGGGGGTGGGGCGGGGCAGGGCTTGTTGTTACATAGACAGTGGTCAGGGAAGGCTTCTCTCAGAAGGTGACATTTGAGGAGGCACTTTTGAAGAGGAGGAAGCCATGCCACTATCAGGGGAAAGATCTTTCTAGGCAGGTGGACAAGCAAGGGCCAGTGCTGTGGGCAGGAGCACAGGAACTTGTCACTGGTTTAGCACTAGCAGGAGGCCCACATGGCTCTGGGAGGGGTAGGCAGGTGAGGGGGGAGGGGAGCAGGAGGCAAACCCGAGAAGAGGAAGGCTGTGGGGGCAAGGTTTCAGGGTCTTGATTTCTACAAGAGTAGAAATGGGCACATAAGCTCCCTGCACATATTTTCATGGGGCTTGACTCAGACCCGCTCTGCAAAATTTACTTCAATTTATTAGATTCAATTCAAGAAAGATTTTCTTAATTCCTACACTCATAAGTCTCTGTGTTAAATGCTATGAGAAATCACAGACAAATTGGACAATGTTCCTGCCTTCATGGATTTCACATTTTCACAGAAATAAAAAGAACATCCTCATATACAGCTATTATAAAAGACACACTATGGTGTAAATCAAGAGTGAGCACTAATAAAGTACCTCATGCCTGGAGAACAGGGAGAAATGTGTTCTAGATGGGGATTTCAGGAAATACATCACAGAGAAGATGTCCTGTTCACCGAGCCTCGTATAATCAGTAGGGAGCATGAGGAGGAAGGGTGCCGTAGCACAGGCAACTTCATGATTGAAAAAAGAGGACGACAGTTTAGAATGATTCCAGAAGCCAGAGAGCAGTATAGCTGTGCTGTTACCTAGAGAGTGTGCTGCACAAAAGTTGGAGGAAGAGGACTAGGGGGGAGTGGCAGGGGATGAAATTGGAAAGGTCAAATGGAGAGAACTCATAGAGACAAGGGTCTGAAGATTGTGAGAACCACCAAGGGACTTAGTAAAACTATGTCGGCCACTGAAATGGGGGGCCACCCTGCACACCTGTCCGATTGTCTGTGGAAACACCCCACCCCAAGGGAATAGCTGGACCTCCTCTCTTTTGCCTTCCATGAGGAATTAGGATTTGCAGGATGTCATGAAAAAACTAAATTCCCAAGCCCTGTACTCAAGCCTTAGGTCTGTTGAAGTTGGCTTAGCTTCACATAAATAATCCCCTTCTTCTGTGGGTGGGTTATATGGGGTTGAACAAAGTCATGGAGTCCAGACATTGTCCATCATGCCTTAAAAGTTTTATTGAATGTGTCCACTGGAAGGGTTGTTCCTCCCAAATGAGTGGAGGGAAAGGAGGAAAGCAGGGAGATGCTGCAGCTGAAGAATATATAATTGTCTTGATGCATGGGTGGACCTGGCCAGGTGTTCCTGCTGTGTGCCATAGCCCCACTCAGGTGTGTTTTTCCAGGGACTTTAACAGTTAGCACCACTCATAGGCCTAATTATGTGATCGGATCCATGGTGTGCAGAGCTGGCTTGTATGGACTCATGAGAGTTGATTATTCTGAGTTCTTCCCAATTATTTATTCAGTTATGTCATGTAGCTAGCATGGAAATGGGCCATTATGGGGGTACATATACCAACAAAATTAGTAAATATTACAAACCTTTGCTTATTTTCCCAATCCTTGCACATTTATCTTCAAACAGCGGATGGGATGAGAACAGACCAGTCAAGGACCACGGTCAAGGAGTGCCTCAGTGGAGGCTCAGTGAAGGCTCGCGGTGCTGCCAGAGGGAGGCATTATGCTCCTTTCCAGAGCGGACTGCCCTCACTCTTTATCTCTCTGAAGATGCAAAGGGAACACTCAAGGGCTACTTGCTATAGTCCCACCCATAACACGCAGCACCAGACAGTTCAAATGATTGGGCTTTGTCTCTTAAGGATGTCATCATGAATAAGTCTCATTATGAAATGTCTTTATTAAAGGTCTGCGCATGTGTGGTGTCATGCTAAATTCTATACACAGAAGCTTTGATACTATGGCCCAAACCACATGAGACAATAGCAGAACACTAATTAATTTAGTCATTAATCCATTCACATATTTATTCTTCATTCAAGCATTTAGTCAACCAGCATGGAACTGGACTTATCCTTTGGAGTAAGACAGAACCAGGTTCAGACCCTTGCTTCTATGTTCCCTGGTTGGAGGGCCTTGGACAAGTCACTGAACATATAAGAGCCTCGTTTTTTACATGTGTAAAAATTCATTGAATAGTCCCTGTTCTGGGGGGATGTTGTGAGAATGAAAAATGAAATTTAAAATGCCCTTGGTGTAGTGCCTAATATACAGTGCATGCTCCGAACATGGCGCTTAATGTTATTTTTATAATCATGATTCAGTCACTTGTGTCTTGACTTAATTAATTTAATGAATTTTAAATAATGTAATAAATATTTTATGAGACACCTTTAATCCAGAAATGCACCACCGTGTTAGAGTATGTAAGAAAAACTTAAGTTATAGTCTGTGTTCTGGAGGACCTGACCACCTGACGCGAAGCTTACAATAGTCTGGACATTCCCATCTGCTGGACTTGCATTTAGTCTGCATGTTGCTTTTCAACTTGTTCAGTGAAAAAAATCCCAGGCTCTCAATCCTAGTGCCAGCCTTGCCAGAGATTTGCCATTTGATCTTGGTAGTTTCACATACTGTGAATGTCATATTCCTTCTCTCCAACAAAGAGCTGAGTGGACACATACTTTTAATGCAACAAGGTCTGTAGAGACCATCTAGCCTTATTGAATGAGGAGACCGAGGGCCACCACCACGGCTGAGTCAGTGGCCCATGGTCACTCAGTTAAGTTAGTGGCAAGATACAAATTATGACCCTGGATAATTCCTGAGATATTTTCCAGCTCAAAATTCATGTTTCTCTGACCTCCTAAGCACTAATAACTTAGAACATAAGTATGATTGAAACAATTTGAAAGTGGCATTCAGAGTAGATTGAATTTTCTTTTAAATTGATATGAACTTCAGGCATGTTCACCATCAAATTCAGTTTATTTTCGTGTCTTCAGCAGCCACTTTTCCTTTGCAATGGGAATGAAATGAAAATACACCCTGTGTAATTATGTTATATATGTATACATATCTCCTACATCCTACTAAATATTTGTAATGTTCACAGGTTGTTTCTATGATCTGCTGAGCCCTGTATTATTCAAGTTGAAAGGGACACAAGGGCTTTACAAAGTTGTAAAGTCCAAGAATTCACAGAGATGGAGAATGTCCCTGCGTTGAAGGAGGCTGACCCGGGAAGGGAGGGGGCCCAGATAATGGAGCAGATGTGTAGGGTTTCAGCTGAGTAGTGCATAGGTGAGACGTGCAGTTAAATAAGCAGGAGAGAGCCAACTTTCTGTCACACCAGAAAAGAGAGATTTGTCTATGAGAACATAAATTTTGTAAGAACTTGGCCTTTGTTTTTTTTATTTATTGCTGTATCACAGGGATTGCAACAGTTCCTGTACCAGTGCATTTTTCTTGAATGGATGAATGAGGAGTCAGTTTCAGTTGCTGAAGTGGCAAGGCTTAGGCAATGGATTGGGTGCAGTGTTCTGGTGTCAGGACCATGGATAGCTCTCTGGGCACTAACTATGTTATTTGAGCTGAGTGTGTTTTTTGCTGAAGACTTTTATCTGGTACAGCTAATTCTCTTCGGAAAGTCACATTCTCTCTTGAGATGGTTACTAGTCTTTCTTGAACTAAATTAAAGTCAGCTCTATGTTTTATCTGTTCAGGCTTGGTCTGTGTTCAACTATGCTGTTACTCCAGTGGGCCTCAACTGGGGAAATAAATCCTTCATGAAGTGAGGCACGCTGATTCTCAGAATCCATAATGCTCTCTGTACCTCATCATTCCTTGGTCCTGAACTTGACTAGAACCTGATTTAAACAAACCTCGTCTAAACTGATTGTCAATTGATGGACCTTGTGCCTTATTTATTCAGACATGCAAGATAATGGAATCAAACTTTTAAAAACCATTTCCAACAAAAGCCATTCAAGCAATAAAAACAAACCAAGGTTGTTCTGCTTGAAGTCCATGAAATTAATGTTTATTGTAAAATCTCATTTATCTCACCATATTGATCCATTTGGTACAGGTTCATTATCTATACATAGCAGATGGGGGTGTTAGACAATGGCCTGATGTAGCTTATATTTAAGAGAATCATGGTGGAGTTTTGATGAGACATCAAGAGGCTCATGAACAGTGTATACAATTTATTATGCACTTATTGCATATCAAGTATCATGCTGAAACTTTATATAACTATCTTGGTTTCCATAACAACACTTCCAGGTAGTTATTATTGCTTCCATTTTCCATAGAAGAAGCTGTGCCTTAAAGTAGATGATTGGCATTCCCAAGGTCATGTATTTACTAAGTATCACAGCTGGGATTTGGACCCAGAATGAGTGACAAGCTACCGTTTTGAGGAGTCAGTGTGTGAGAGTTTGCTTAGCAAAGAGAGAGGCACTCTGGTATTCTTGCTTTGATAGGTATTTGCACAGAATTCTCAGAGGCAGGAATGAATCTTTTGGACAAAGAATTTATAGAATAAGTTGACTTGAAAAAAATAAAATGACCCAATTAGACTTGGGACAAGGGAAAAGTACAGAACTGAACAGTGGAACTGTGACAGCATGTATGACTTGAAGGGAAGCCATTTTATATCTCTGTTTGGGAGTCTTGCTATATTTGGTTTAAATGGGTTGTAAAATGTTATGTTGTGGAAGAGAGTTGAGGGCCTTTGAAAAAGGACAATCCGTGTCAAAGATAAGGTCATAAAATTTCAGAGAGCCTGCACTGGCAAGCAATAGGACCGACTGCTCAAACCTTGGGAAGGACAAGAAGGTTAGAATGGGCTACAAAACAGACTATGGAAAATGGTTTCTTATAGGGAACTTGCCAGTCACACTGAAGTTTCAAGGCAATCCTTGCTTCTGAGCTTGAAAAAAAACAGGTTGTGAGAGATCTGATGAAATCTCATAAAGTTTCATACAGGAAGATAATTTGAGATTTCTCTCATTATTATTTTGGGGGTTTTTTCCCAAGAAAAAAGAAGGGAGACTCTCAGCTTTTAAGAGTATAATTTATCACAAAAATAGTTTAATGGCATTTAAATGAGAGTCTATATTTAATTTTATTCAACAAATGTATTACAAAAATATATTAGACCTCCAAAAATGGTGTATGTCCTACTATTTCAAAAAGCATTCCAGGAAACTTCTAAATATATTGTAACAGCTCATGAGCAATGATTATCAACAAACCAGGGTATGAAAAAAGGAGACAGCGACACAAGTATAGGTTGGAGTTGGGAGTGTAATTAGGACACATAATCCACATTGTGAAATGTTCTACGTGTATTGCTGTTGAGTCCTTTTCGGTAGCCAATCTGATAGGATCTGGCAGGTGCTATTCTCTGCATGCCAAATCTGCTCTCCACCTACAGCCATTCCTTATGAGCCACATTTCCCCTTTCCTTCATGTCTCCTTCACGTTTCAACTTAAGTGTCACGTCCTCAAGGAGGTTTTCACTGACACCCTACACTCAGTTATTCTGCCAAGCTTTATGCTCCATTCATGTACTCAATTTTTCCTTTATAGTAAATAATAATAATGCACATTGAACCACGCAAGCTTATGTGTCACATACTCTTCCAAGCACTTCACACATATGATCTCATTTAATCTTCTCAATAACCCTGTGCAGTGGACACAGTCAGATTTTAACTAAACCAAGAAACAAATTATTTTATTTATATATATATACACACATATATATGTGTATATGTGTGTGTGTGAGTGTGTGTGTGTGTGTGTGTATATATATATGCCAATATTTTATGTGCCAGTAAGGGGAAAACACTGTCAATAATAACTGTAAGATACTCATAATTACCAGACAAATCCTTGGGAAAGGTCTGTAATGCAATGCCCCATCATCACCATGTGCAGATGAGGGAAATAAATCATGTAAGTTAATGGATTTTCCCAAAGTCATATATCTAGGAAGTCTAGGTGAAGTTTAGATTAGAATCCAAGAAGTCTGGCTTCAGAATTTAACCTCTTGACCACTAGCCTCTACTATCAATAGATAATTGCTGCTTGTAATTATAAACTTGTTTGTGTGATGTGGTGTTTAATTACTAGCTCTCTGAGTGACTGTATGCTGTGTAAAGGCAAGGGCTGTGTCTGTGTCACTCACTACTTTGTCCCCAAAACCAGCCCATTGTCTAGCACACTATTGATATTTGATAATGACTAATGGAATGAGTGAATGGAAAGAGAAATACTCGACTTGAAGTCAAATTCCATGGGCTTCACTCCTAGATCTGCAATTTTTTTCATGGTTTGACCTTTGACATGTCACTTTGTTCTCTGAGCCTCCATTTCTCCATTTATTACAGAAAATAAATTTACGTTAGAGTTTATTTAATTGCTCTCAAATTCTGTGTACTGTAAACTTCATCGAAAGCAACGCTCTGCCCAACTCTGGCTTTGGAGGATGTAGTAAGAGGATGACCCATGGTTCCTGACATAACTGAAGGATAGTAAACATTCACATAGCATACTGGGACCAACCTAAGTTTATACTCTCAATAAGCATGTTGTGGTTGTCAGAAACTTGAGCTCTGGATTCACATAAGACTAAGGTTCAAATCCCAGTACCTTCATTTTGGACCTGCACAACTTTGGGCATTTTGCTGAGCCTCTGTTTTTCTCAATGATAAAATGATCCTAATAACATCAGCATATCAGTCTTCAGAGGGTTATTATGAGGATTGACCTAGATAAAGCATATTAAGCACTTAGCACAATGTTTTGTACACAAAGCTCAACAAAAATGAGCTGATATTGTAAGTGGTGATCAAAACTTGAATTGAATTGAATGAGCATTGTAGAATTTTTTCTATCATCTTTATTTTTATTGTTACTTATTATATTTTTCTAAGATTTAAAAATTTTTTTCTAT
The DNA here is from genome assembly GCF_019186645.2 of Phyllostomus hastatus. Lineage (NCBI taxonomy): Eukaryota > Metazoa > Chordata > Mammalia > Chiroptera > Phyllostomidae > Phyllostomus > Phyllostomus hastatus. The sequence goes on along the minus strand of NW_025333857.1, from coordinate 63,303,467 downwards.
TACAGTTTTCCCAATTTTTCCCCCTTGCCCTCCTCTGCCCACCCCACCCCCTACTCCCACAGTCAATTCCCACACTGTTGTCTGTGCCCATGGGTTATTCGTACATGCTCTTTGACTAGTCCCTTCCCTTCTTTCCGCCATTATCCCTCTCCCTCCTCCCCTCTGGTCACTGTCAGTCTGTTCCATGTTCCCATGCCTGTGGCTCTATTTTGTTCACTAGTTTCTTTTATTAATTAGATTCCTCTTACAGGTGAGATCATGTGGTATTTGTCCTTCACCAGTTGGCTTAGTTCACTTAGCCATGTGTTGGAAACAGCCAAAGTGCCCATTAGTAGATGAGTGGATCAAAAAGCTCTAGTACATTTATGCAATGGAATACTACACAGCAGAAAGAAGGAAGGAACTCCTGCCTTTTGTGACATCATGGATAGAACTGGAGAATAGTATGCCAAGTGAAATAGAAATATTTTTTATACTGTGAGCCTTAGCAGTCAGGGAAAGCTTTCTGAAGGAGGGGGGACTGGAGTTGGATTATGAAGCAAAAGAATGATTGTAATAGAGGTACATTGTCTAGTGTGGTAGCTATTAATCATATGTGAATTAATTCATACTTACCTCATTTCAGGTGCTCTGTGGCTGGCTATGTGTGGTGGCTCACATATCAGCGAGCACAGATACAGAACATTTACATTATTGCAGCAAGTTCAAGTACATAGTGCTGTGATAGAGTGTGAAGAGCAGAACTATAGTTCATATACATGTCATTTCATTCAAAACATTTATTGAGTAACAGTGTTGGGGTAGGTACTGTATTTTGTGCTGGCGTTCAACCGGGAGCAAAGCCAGACCCAGTGTCTGGCTGGATAGAGTTTAGTCAAGTGCAGGGGTCAGCAAACTACAGCCCACAGGCCAATGGCTGTTTTTCATAAATAAAGGTTTGTCAAAATATAGCCATGCTGACTAGTTTACATAATGCATAGGATCGTGTGCTACAACAGCAGAGTTGAGTGGTCATGACCCTATGGCTTGCAACACGTGGAATGTTTACCAGCTGGCCCTTTACAGAAAAAAAATTTGTCAACCTCTGGTCTTGTAGATTGCCTTACTGCTTTGACATCCAAGTTAGAGAACTGACTTCACTATTTATTCATTCATTCATGTATTTGTTCATTTGACATTCAGCTGGTATTTATCAAGCACCTAATGTAATCAGGATGTCAGGCACTGACAATGAACAGAACAGATAAAAATTGCTACCATTGCAGAGCTCATGTTCTAGTGAGGGCAGGGGCAGACAGGTCATTAGAATATATTCAGTAACAAATACAGAAATTGTATACATGTTAGAAGAGGATGTGCTGTTTTTATTTTAAAAGGCCTGCAAGAAGAAGGGGTGATGAATATGGAAGAGAGGAGTGATTGTAGATTTAATTAGACTGTTCAAGAGAGGTGAAGGGGACAGAGCATGCTTGTGGATGTCTGGGGACAGCATAGTCCAGGCGGAGGGGGCAGCCATTCCCCTCTGAGGGCAGATTGGGCCTCATGTATTTGAGGAAGATCATGGAAGAGAAGGTGGCTCAGCTTCACCAGATACTAGAATATAAGATGGGGTCATAGAGGGGCCAAAGGGTCAGAGCCTGTGGGGCCTTGAGAACACTGTAAGGATATCAGCTTTCCATCTGAATGCAATGGGTGCCTCAGGAGTTGCAGACTTATGTCATCTAACTTCCCTTTTAAGAGGCTCTCTCTGGCCACTCTATTGAGAAAAACATGTAGGACAGAGCAAGAGTGGTAGGAGGGAGGCTACCTAAGAGGATGATGGGATAATCCAGGCCAGAGATGATGGTGGCCTGGACCAGGGTGGTAGCCAGGGAGGTAGAAAGAGTGCTTGGAATCCAGATATTGTAGTTAATTCGTTGCAGTTATTTAGTGAGCACTAATTATGTGCCAAGCATCGTGCTCTGTATTGGGGGTAGTAAGCAAAAGCAGCTGCCCTCTCTGTCTGTTGGGACTTTCTGTCTAATCAGTTGTTTTCATGCTTTGACATCGGAGATAAAGAATCATTGTCTTCCTTCCATGAGTATGAGCTCCAAGACCAGTTTTCACACTGTTTCTAAAAAAAGAACCCAGGAGTCCTGGTTAGGTTACTCCATTGTTTTGAATATCATCCTGTATGCCAAAAGGTTGTGAGTTTGATTCCCAGTCAGGGCACATTCCTAGGTTGAGGTTTGATCCCCAGTTGGGGCACGTGTAGGAGACAACTGATTGATGTTTCTCACATCTATGTTATTTTCTGTCTCTGTCTCTCTCTTTCCCTTCCTCTCTCTAAAAAATCAATAAATATATCCTCACGTGGGGATTAAAAAAAAGAAAGGACACAGGAGAGGATGACACTTTTTAGTCTGCTCAGGCTCTCACAACAAAATGTTATAGACTGGGTGGCTTTAACAAGTAAAACTTATATCTCACAGTTCTGGAGACTGGACGCCCAAGGTCATGATGCCACAGAATTGGTTCCTGGTGAGGGTTCTCTTCCTGGATTGCAATGGTCAACTTCTCACTTTCTTGTTATGTCCTCACGTGGCCTTCCCCATGTGTGTGCATGCACAGTGAGAGAGATCTCTCTCTCCCTTCCACTTCTTTTTTTAAGAGTTTATTTATTTACTTTTAGAGAGGGAATGGAGGGAGAAACAGAGAGAGAAACATCAGTGTGCGGTTGCTGGGGGTCATGGCCTGCAACCCAGGCATGTGCCCTGACTGGGAATAGAATCTGGGACACTTTGGTTCGCAGCCCACGCTCAATCCACTGAGCTACGCCAGCCAGGGCTTTGCTTCCACTTCTTACAAGACCACTAATCCCATCATGAGGGCACCACCCTCATGACCTCTTCTAACCCTAATTACCTCCCGAAGGCTCCATCTCCAGATACCATCACATTGGGGATTAGGGCTTCAACATAGGAATTTGGCAGGGGGGGCGAGGAGGGAGGCTACAAACACTCAGTTCATAACAGACACTGGTGACCTAGGAGGAGAGAGAGGGGAAACACTGGCCCAAAATTGTGATACAAGGGAGACAGTTGACTAGAGCTTTGCTGTAACCATTCCAGCAGGGTAGGGACTCCAGTGAGGTGAGTAAGGCGTCTCGGGCACAGAATCTAGAGATGTGCTCGTTCTTGGGTGTCAGCCCTGCACTTGCACAACCCTGAGTGCCCCCTCAAACTTGAGGAGGAAACATTGTTACTTCAGCACAGTGGCCTCTCCACCCCTCCTCCCAAGAAGCCTTTAAAGATTCTTCTGCAGGGGCACAAAGAGGGGTCAAAGGACAGAGGTCCAGGGCTGGGAAGAATCATGTAGACCATCGAGTCCAGTCTGCTCCATCCACAGATGACAAGGGTGAAGTTCTCGTGCTCACCCAAGTCACTGGGTAACTTAGCAGCATAGTGGGGGTCTCCTGACTACCCTGCTTGAAACTTGGTTTCCCGAATATTCGAGAATATTTTAAGCAGTCAAAACATTTTGTCCTTGGGGTGCAGGCTCCCAGCTGCAGCTTGAGCCAATGCCTTCAGGAGTCTTTACAACATGTGAAGGTGGCATTTGGCTCCTGGCAGAGCTTTTCCAGATGTGTCTTGTAGGCTTATGATAAGATCCACTCATTCATGCAAGTAAGTGATTCAGTGCAGGGCATTGAGGGCAAGGCCGGTTCCGTATAAGCTTCCTTATTGTCTGTCTTTCACAAATATTGAGTCCTCAGATTGAGTCGGTCACCAGAAGGGAAGCAGACAAGGCACTGCTACCACCTTTCATTTGCTCAAGGTCAAGCTGCCCACTTGGTGGGCTCTGTGTTGTTTTTTTTGGAGAGGCAGCCAAAGCAAAATGGATAGAATCCAGGCATCGAATTCAGACAGACCTGGGTTGGAACCTTGGCTCTGCCTCTAAGTAGTGGTATGGTTTTCAGCAAATTGCTTAATTCCCCCCAAGCCTCAATTTCCTGCCCTTTTTCATCAGAAGAAAAGGTATTCACCTTTGCTAGGTTATTGTGATGATTATAATCAATACAAAGTACCTGCTACATTATAAGGCAAATACACATATTCAACGCATGGGAATTATTGAATTAGGGGCAAAAAGAACCTCCACTGTTGGCAATGCTTAACCCACAAAAGGCTTAACCACGATGGATTGGAAGGTGTGATGACAGATTCTGAGCACAAGGGGATTCCACAAAACCACTTAAAACGCAGCACTTAGCAATAGCAATAGCCTTTTCTGGTGGTTTGATAGCATCGTCAGGGAGCCAGCCCACTGCACCACACTGTCCTTTTTCTCTCTCTTGACAGGAGGCCTCTGATGAGGAGTGTGTGTGTTTGTGTGTATTTCCATCTAAGCCTCTTGGTTACAGTATTATGACACTTCACTAAATGTTTCTGTAGTGGCCACAGGGGTGGGGAGGCATGCCAGGGTTGTCCCTCAGGGCAGGGCAGCCAGAATTCAAGCCACTTCACACAAGTTCAGCGCGGCCAGGTGGCCCCTCCCCAGACAGTGTGCATAGCCTGCTGCCAACTCTCTAATGACCGAAAATGGCCATAACGGCCGATCCTAGCTCCCTAGTGAAGCCTGGAGCAGGCCACTCGGACACACGCTGCTTAATTTTAATGATTCCCTGTCATATACCTGTCAGGGTGGTGTAAAAATGGTTCGTAAGACCTGACTAGGGGCGGTAAACACACAATCCAATATACAGATGATGTATTATAGGACTGTCCACCTGAAACCTATATTATTTTATTAACCAGTGTCACTCCAATTAATTCAATTTTAAAAAAGAGAAACTGATGGGAACTTGCACTGTTTTTTCAATTAAATTGTTGCCAGGAAGCAGGGACTGGCCAGGACATGGGGTGAGGGGCGGGGCTTGAGTGTGCTCGTGGGAGAACAAGGCAAAGACAATGAGGGGTGATGGGAAGGGAAGAGAGAAGAAGAGGAGGGACATGGGAGAAAGCAAGAAAAAGAGGAAGAAGAAAGGGGGGGATGGAATTAACAGGAGGAGAACGTAACCTTTGTTTGAGGCACCGTTACATGCCATGTTTTACATCATCTTCAGATTAACGCCTGAAGTAGACGGTCTCTCCTTTTTTGACCCCTTTTGTGGATGGAGGAGGTTAAGGCGGGTCTGGAGGTTTGCCTCGGGCTTCTGACTCAAACTCTGAGTCTTTTCACTGACAATGCCATGAAGGAAAGCAGGGCCCAGAGAAAGGCAGACAGACAGCCAGGGCTACAGAGCACACACAGAGGGAAAGAGAAGGAGAAGCAGAGACCAAAGAGAGAAACTGAGGCAGCTACAGAAACACAAAGACGGAGAATGAAAGACAGACATGGGGAATGGGGAGAACCACAAAAAAGAAGAGAGGCCCAGAGGAGGGGGAGAGCAAGAACAGGAATGTGAATAAAATCAGCAGTGAGATTAGAAAAGTGAAAATTAGCTGGGTTCCGCTGAATGTGCACATTATGTAAAATGGTATAATATTCCAGATGGAAAGACCTGGAAATGACAAATCTCCAGTTTTCATGGAAGCTCCCCCTGACCCTGACCATCTGCCTGTCTAGCTGAGGCTGAGGTCACTCTGAGTGAGGGACCCTCGGAAACACAAGCACAAGTCACATGCTATCCACAGGCTCTCTTCATTTTCCAGCCCCTGACCAGACAAAAGCAAAGGTCCCATCTGAGGGGCGTCTGGCTCCCCTGCTTCATGGCACTGAGGGCATGAGCAGGTCGCGTGCACGTGGTCCGCTGTACTCCGTGCACATCTGGAAAATAATTGCTCCTTTTACTTTAATTTTATAAATGAATTTGGTTTTAAACTCATAAAGATAGCTGATGCTTGAAAAAGCCATCAATGCATCTCTTTTGTAAAGAACTCTTTTGCAAAATGAGTAATTACTCTCTGCTTAATTTATTTTGTATTTTTCACTTTGCTGTTTCAGGTTTTGTTCAAGCAGGGAACAAGTGCATGATAAATCATCATGTGTTCTCAATAGACTAAGTCTATATTTTATCCTCACTGCATCCTTGTGAATGGGAGAGGACAGGGCTTATGCTCTCCATCTTCTAGGTAAGAAGGAGGAGACCGAGAGGAAGAAGGGGCTTCAGAAAGGCCACTTATTAGCTGGTGGGGTAACAGCTGCAGGGGCCCATGGCAGTGACATGGACCACATAACCTTGTCTCACCTGTACCCCTGTGAGCTCCACTAGAGGTGTGGCAAGTGTCCCGGGAGGGCCTCCAAGGTGGGCCGTTTTCAGTGAGACGCAGGGTCATACTGAACCTCCTTTATCTTACCTGGTCTAGTGTTGTCAGGTCTGACTCCAGAGTCAAGTGAACCTGAGTTTGAATCTTGACCCTGTTTCTTTCTTGCTGTGTGTCCTAGGGGCCAGTCATTTTTAATTCCTGGGAGCTTTCATTTCCTCATCCATAAAATCAGGATGACATTAGCACCTGTGTCACAGAATGGTTGGATGGAGTAAAGGCGAAAAATTGGATCAAACATGTCAGCTTAATGTTATCCATAAGCAGCTCTGGGCTTTTCCCTTTCACCAGGGTATAACCAAAGGGTCCAGGACGAGGGCTACAGTTAGGCATGAACAGTAAGACAGCCAGCTCCCTCCCTGATCATAACCATAGCGAGAACAGGTTATATTTGTGGAGCCCATACGAAGAATAGAGCATCATTCATGTTGTTCAGTGATGGGGTAGGCATGACTAACCTCACTGTAGAACTGAGGAAACTGAGTCATGGCCAGATACAGGAAATACAAAGTCGTGGCGACATTGGGTAACAAATGCAGAGTGCAAACCCTTTTCTGAGTCCGGTGCCCATCTGCTCTGCTGTAAACTGCCTCTCTCCATGCACAATTCTTGGACTCATCATTTGAGAATGACTGTTTTTGCAGAGGGGACATGGAGCGTTCCCAGAGGCTGTTGCCTCACCCCTGCAGAACTAGGGCAGGGTTCCTCAGTGTCTCTTAAACCCTCCGGCTCTTGCTGATGCAGCTGATCCGGGGACCCCGCTGATTCGGAGAAACAGAAGGGCCTACAATTTCCCATTCACACTGTGACCTACTTTTGCACCTGTCGTTGCCTGTGTCTGGAAAACTCCTTCCCCTGGAGAGAAACGAAGTACAGCCTGGGTTTCTGGAACCAGGCTGGCTGGATTCCAGTCCTGGCTCTGACCCTCTTAGCATTTTGACCTTAGGCAAGCAAGTTACTTAACCCCTCTGGGCCTCAGTCTCCTCATCTGGAAGAAGGGGCTGAAAATAGAACCTATTAACATAGGCTTGTCATGGGGGTCACATGAGTCAATATAAATAACTTCCAACACTGTCTGGCAGTTGGGAATCTCAGTGTCCCCTCGTTCTTATTACTCTTCCTCTTCCCTGATGTGTCCTGACCTTGGGGCCCTTTGCACACACTCCCCCTCCATCGCAAGTCACAGCTTGTGACCACACCATGTGCTAGTGATGCAGTTCCCTCTCAGTCTCCGCCCTCCAGTGTCAGCCACTGGAAGGCAGAGAACTGGGGGGATGCATTGCTGTGCCCTGACCCCTCACCATGCGAGGCACAGAGGAGTGGTCCAGAGAACAAAAAGTGGTCTGAAGAAGTCAGATCTGAATTGGAATGAGGTAAGAACCATGTGAGGAGAAGAGAAGAACTAACAGCAGGAAGCTCAGGAGGGGAGTTGCAACCAGCAGGGACAAGGGCAACAAACCGGGGAGGTCAGGGCCAGGGTTTGCCCAGCCTGGGCAACAGCAACAACGATGACTGCAGTGCTGGCAGTAAGAGTAGTAACAGCAACAACAACCATAGCAATGCCTCCACTTACTGAATGCTGCCTCCCTGTCTGGCAATGGATGTGGTAATCGATTATTTGTAATATGTCTCAGATCCTTCTGACAGTTTTTAAAGTTGGGCTTAGGATGCCCATTTTCTGATGCAGAAACTGGGGCTCAGAGAAGTACAAGGACTTATCCAGGATACTCAGGTCATACATAGTAGACCAAGGATTCAGCCTCAGGTCTTTTTGATTCCCAGGCCAATGCTGATCCCCTTCACCAGGCTGTATCCCGTGCCCCCCCGCCCAACCCTCCCATGTTCACCTGAGCAGCGTGGATGATGCAGAGCTCTGGGGTGAAGGGTGGGGAAGGTTCAGAGAGGGTGACCCCCACCCAGCAGGCCCCACTCTGTGCATCTGTGTCAGGAATCCCTGATTGGCCAGCTGGAACTGTGATACAACTGTTTCAACCAATCCCAGATTAGTCAATCCCAGATCCTTCCTGGATGTTGGAGACGTCTGCATTTGTATCTGCTGCAGGCTAGTAGTGAGGTTTCTTTACCCTCCTCCCTCCTCGATCAACCATAATTTTCAGGGAGACTCTTACCCACATGCTTTTCTTCCCAGCACGAATTTGCACATAATTGTGCGAATGGTGCACCCAGAGATGGAGGAGGCTAGGAGGAGAGAGAATGGAGCCAGTGGAGCGGGGTCACCCTGGTTGAGAGCCTGAAGTTGGGGGCCTGGTGTGACCTGGCTGGTGGCTTCTCAGAGCCCGGGCCACCCCACATGGCTGCCCACGTGAGCTGGGTCAATCCCAATTAGTCTTCATGTAGCCTCAATTAAGGACTCTGATCTCCATCAGATCCGATCACCTGTCTGTGCCACCAAAACCTTTTGGCCTCTGTTGTTTTTCTTGTTCTGGCTCCCAGAGGTATGCTGGTGGATTACAACGAGGGGCCAGCAGCTGGAATGCTGGTGTCCAAGTTTTCTCAAGTGCTTTGAGAAGAACAAGGCTGAAATGTCTTATTCCAGCAGCATGAGGAAAAAGGGGACAACAGAGATGGCCAAGGGAGGTTGCCTAGATGTCATCAAGACCAAACTGTTTACTATACAGATAGATAAGTTGAGACCCAGGGAGGGAGGGGACCTGCCCCAGGTCACACAGCACGTTTGGCTGTGTAGACCTCTAAAGAAGTCATTCACACTTCATACGTGTCTGAATTCTATTCTCTTATTACTTTCCTTCCATCCTGTGTTTCTGCCTCCCCAACTCCTAGCCCTAGCCTGCCACCCATATCCCGTCCTCTCCTCCAGCCCCTAGGGGGATCCTGACTTCAAAAGATAAGACTAGAGCATGTTGGAGGAGGGAATGAGGACTAGAATTTGAATACAGGTTGGGAGGGTATTTGGGTATCTCTGATTACTAGCAATTCATCTTACAGATGAGAGACTGAGGCCAAGAAAAGTAAAATGATTTGCTCCAGGTTGCCCAGGGGTCAGCATTATAAAATGTATTTCCTGGTGATACTGCTGGCATTTCAAACTGCCCAGATCATCTCATTCCTTTACCAAGGAATCATTCTACCACTTAACTTTCCCCTCACCTCTTAGTTGCTCTCAACCCATAGTCTCCCCTCTGTTGAACCTGCCCCTCTCCTGTTCACAAGCTCTGCTTTTCTCAGGGCAGACCTGCTGCAAGGAGCAGGTGCCAGTCTGCAGGTGGGTCTCAGATGGTTCTGTTCTGGTGACCAAACCCAGGGGAAGTTGGAGCATGAAAGGTACAAAGGAGGAAGAGTAATTGGTGAGGTTGGGAAGATTGGCAGAGGCCAGTCATGAAGGGCTTGGAATGTGAGACTAGGGTGTATGAACTCCACTCTGAAAGCAGCTGACAGCCACTGAGGGTGTTTCGGATGAGCCGTGGGTGCAGCTGTTCTTTGGGAAGATAACTGGCATCCAGTGAGTTTAGAGGGGGGCAATGAGAGCAGGTCCCCAGTGATAAGGCTTTTTCCATGGCCGTGCTCATGGGCAACGCTGAGGGCCCACACCAGGCCAGTGGCGGTGTGGGCAGGTGGAAAACGGTGGGTCCGAGTGACAACAAAGAGATCGAATCCGGGGGACTCAGCTACCATTTGCATGTTGTGGGTAAAACAGTTAGAGTCCAGTTAAAGACGTTTCTAAGGTTTCCAGTTTGGGAAGAAAGCAGGACCATTATTCATGGAGATGGTGATATATATGTCTAAGGTGCAACTTTAGCTACACTCATGCTGCCTAACAAACAACAACACTTTGTTGCGAACAACTGTAAGCGTTTTGCTGTTTGTTACAATCTGGCTGGGCTGATCTAATCGGACCTCAGCTCCCAGTTCACGTGGTATCCAGCTCCGTTCCACATGCCCCTTATCCTCCTTTGATCACCTGCTACTTGGAACACGGTCTGCTCCTGGCAAGAGGCAGGGACACAGGAGAGCAAGCCTAGCCACACTGCACAATTTAAACCTGAGCTTACATCCTGACCGCCACATCCCGTTGGACAGATCGAGTCACGTGGCAAGCCTGAACACGAAGCCTGGGGAAGATATTGTATTCTTCTCACCATCAGCTGTGGCAAGAGTATGAATGCAGACTACTACTATAAAGAAATGAGGACCTGACACCAATAATTCAGTCTTCCACAGGGTAGATTTACCTTCAAAACCCCTGATTTCCTAGTTCTGTGCCCTTTTCCATCTTTTGCAAAGCATTCCCCCTAAGAGTAGCCACATAGCTTGGGAAGGAAGAATCAGAAAGATGCTGGGCTGGGATGTTCACTCTTCTCTTCATAACCTTTGGCAGCTTACTCACCCTCTCCAAGCCTCAGCTTCGTGTTATTTAAAGTGGAGCCAATAAGCTTTCCTCCCTGTGTTGTCATGGATACCAGAAAGTATGTGGCTAAGGTCAACACATAGTAGATGCTCAATTAGCAGAGGGTATGATGTTACCCCTGTGTCTGACCCCTACTAGTAGAAAATCAGTGCAACTGCCCTTTGTTATATAGGTATTATGGATTCAGTACAGCCCTGCATAAAGTATTTTCATTTGAACAGTGGCTATTTGGAAGAACAATTCCTAATCTTTATATATAGTGAAATTTCAGAAATCAGCAAGATGAGATTAGAGGTTGCTTTCTTCTTTTACTGTTATGGTCTAACACATGATCATTGTCAAAATTAAAGGCAGCTCTCATTTCTCTTGCCCTTAGGGTTATGCCCATTATTGTGATGTCTTGTGATTATGTGAAAATCCTGAGCTTTGAAGACCTGACTATGACCTTGGGCAAGTGACTAGTCAAGTCTGAGCTTCGGTTTTCTTATTTCCCAATGGGGACACCTTCCACATTGTACTAGTCATGGGTGTGACCTGTGAGATGACATACAATAACTTATTTCAGTGTCTTCCATGAGTCCTAGGACAAAGCAGGCCCCTGGTCACATTATGGCTAGCCCGTACGTCCCCCATCAATGCCTGGCCCTGAGCTGGACCCCAGCAGCACAGAAGTGAAGAGGCTCTAGGTAGGTCACCCCCTCAGAGTCTGAACAGGAAAGGGTGCCTTGCACACTTCCTTAGTGCTCTGGGGGCCCAGGGAGGGGAGGTGTCTTTCCAAGCCACAGCGACAAGAAGAGTAAATAAGAAAGTGAACAGCAGCCAGTGTCTCTGGCCTCTGATGATAAGTGATGACCGAGTTGGAAGCAAGTGAAAATGGAATCACAGGAGGATGACAGGTGGGAGGAGAGGAGCCAGACGGCCAGGCTGACTTGGGAAGAAGGCTTTGTGCTTATCTAGCTCCCTCGGGGCAGGTGACGAGCTCCTCTGAGCAGGGTGGGGCGGGGACAGGGCGGGCAAGCACCCCTGGCCGATGCTCGAAGCCCGAGGCCTCTGTGCCTGTCTCTGTCAATAGGAGGAACCACAGAGAAAGGCAACAGGTGCTGGTTCCAGCCACACAGGGATGGCCTTGCAGATTACTTCATTAAAGCGGCTCCAATTTGCAACTTTAGTCCTCAGATAAGGAATCTGAGGCCCCTTTCTTCACAAAGGGCATACGCTGAAACAGAGACCATCCTTCATCTCGAAAGCATTTTCTCTTTCCACTGCGACAAGACACCACATCGGCCCCTTGCATTCAAGGACGATAGTAACAAACGATAGTTATGATGTTTTCAGCCAGAAGAAATGTGCCAGAGAGGCCTCTGAGGACTTTTCTCATACATCACCGGCCTTTGCCCCAGATAGGTGATACCACCCATTGCAGATGAGGAAACAAACTCAGAGAGGTGAGGCGACTTGGTCAAGTTCACACAACTTGTAAGTGCCGAGAGGCAGGAAATCCTGATTTAAATCCAAAGCCAGATGATTCCAGTACCCACGGTGTGAACCGTTACACCAGCCCGCCAGCCTTCCACGATTCCCAGGAAGGCACGGTCTGCTCCAAAGTGATTTAGGGGAACCCCATACATCTTGTAACTCAGACTGTTTGTGATTGAGGGATTCTGTTATTTTCTATCCCAAGCATGAATGAAGTGAGAATGCATGTAACAAAAAATGAGAATTCAATTAGTGGAACCTAGGAGACATAAAGAGTAAATATTTTTGAACCATTGCAACTCATCTACAGCTGATAATAGAGTTCTAGTTACCAGCATGATGACAATCTATTTAAGTGAATTTGCCTATGGGAACCACTTTAATGAAGAGATTAAACTGTTTTTGTAAGTTCTGTGGTATCAATCACATATAAATGTGTGTTTTTAATCTGTTAAGAATATTTCAAATTCATTATATTAATTTTTTTTTAAATTCCAGTTTGTAAATGCAATACATTGTCATTATAGGAAGCTCAGACACGTCAGAGGAGTACCAAGGGGATGGGGGAAATTCCTAGGAAATCTTGCCAGTGATAATGTTGAAGGGTTGAGACCACCAGTTCAGTGAAAGGTCACAGCCAAGAGTCCTGGGTTCTAATCCTGCCCAGTCCAGAGGCAAGTCCAGGGATTTGTCCTAACGCCTTTCCTCTCTGAGCTTGTTTTCTCCTTCTGAAAAATGGAGCCAGGCCTCTTTGAACTAGATGATCTCTGAGAGCTTTTTCTGCTCTGATATGAAATAGAATTCTATTTCAGACATTTTATCAGCACTCACGTTTACACTTTTCATTTCCTTGGCAAATACCATGGATGTAAGAAAATTCTTTTTAGTCTTCAGCAGATCTGTCATTATTCTAAATGAAGTCTGCCTGAATTTATGAGACTTAGAATATATTTATATATTCACTAGCTCACCCGTCTATCCACTCATTTAACAAATACATTGCCTACCCTTCACCAGGTACTGTACTAATTAGTAGGATATGGAGATGATTAAGGCAAGGTTTCTGTGATCAAGAAACTCCCAGGCTAGTAGGGAAAACAGGCAAATTTAAAAAAAAAAAGTGTTTCCCTGTCCTGATGGCATAGGCATTATGATTGTGAAATGCACCCCCTTCTTTATTGAGGTGCCGGGCAGTGCAGCAGGTGCTGGATGCAGTGGTGAGCAAGATGGATGTGATCCCTTCCTTGAAGGAGCTTTCATAGTGACAGGGGTGCGGAGCATGGGAACCTGGTCACCCTGTGCCCCTGGAGCTGTTCTTTGACAGCCTGGCTGCCTTGCGTACGCAGAGGCAGGATTGTAGCGAGGCCTCGCCCAGGCAAGGGTTCAGTCCTAAGCTCTGGCAGTCAGAGGCTGGCATCTCGCGAGAACGAAATGCTCAGGTGCAAGTAGTGGAGAGTAGGCTGAGCCAGGGAAATGGGAATGGAGCTCGATAAAGCCTACAGTCGTGGCATTGACGGAAACCTCGCTGCAGACACCTGGCCCAACTGCTGGGAGAGATCAGAGCTCAGGCTAAAACCACGTGTCCAGAAAGCAGGGGTTAGTGAGTTGGAAAATCACCTCAAGCAACGGACTCTCGTTGGTGCTCGGGACTAAGGAACATCTACTCCAATTTTGTATTGTGCGGATGGGGAAACTAAGGTGTAGCAAGGAGCAAATCAGTTAGACAAAGTCCCTAGAATTAACGTGTCAGCATATGTCAGAATGCAGGGAAAGGGAAAGGGGAGGAAACAAATGTATCTACCTGAACCGTGAGCTTCACCCTTCACTACTTCAGTGTAGCCTGACCTCAGCTCTGTGAGCGTGCCAGTGCTACCACTCCCAGCCTATAGATGGCAGAACTGGGTCCGGGAAAGTCAGGTGCGTTTCCCAAGACCGCATGTCTAGGGAGAGAGAAAGGGAGGACTGGAATCCAGGCCTGTCTGCCGCCCACATTCGTGCACTTCTCCCTCTGCCTGGCTCCCCCGTTCTCCAGGCAGCCTTAGGGGGGCCTCCAGGGTGGCCGCCTCTCATTTGCAAAATACATATTTGTTGTATAATGAGCATCAGTAATTAATGAGCCATTCAGAGGCAGGGGAAATTTGCCTCGTAAGCACATGGGAAAGAAAGGAAAATAGAACAGCATCCTTGCATAGATTTTTCACTCTCACTAATATTCCCAAGGGGAGGGAGGGAAAGGGAAAGTGACCTGTGCCCTTTCGGGCAGGGTCACTGATAGGAGAGACAGGTGCCCCAGCTGTTGCCCTTTCCCAGCAGCCCTCCTCGCGAGCCCCAGCCTGACTCCCCGCCCCTGTGCCGGAGGTAACCCTTCTACCTCTCCCATTATGAATCAGGAGGACTGTGGCTTGTGGCAGCTCATAAATCAGTCCTGGGAGTCTCGAGGACAAATCCCAGGACTTTTAATCTTTGGTATTAGACACGTTTAACGTGGTGAATATTTCATGAAGGGACTGTTGCATTTTAACACATCATTAGTGACTCCTACCCCTCCCACTTTGGCAAATTATTCTGATCCGAATCTCAAGGATTTCGGCCCTCCCTTCCATTAGTTTTACCTCCAGGAACAATCATTCGTTAGGTCGCATGTACTTAGAGCGCCCACATTCCGTGGACGGCGCCAGCATGATGCCGGAGGGGAGGGTGGCAGTGACCATCCCTGCCTGCGGGCAGCTCTCTCCTGATTTCCCAGGCATCCTGGGAAGGGGAAGGTAGATCTCGCTGTCTGCTCGTCTCTCCTTCTGTCTCTTAACAACCTGATTCTGAGTATTTCAAACACTATCTCTGACTCCTTCTTCACCCCCTAGTCTGTCTTACCACCTTGCTCAGCTAACATTTATTAAGGCCAGACTGATTGCCAGACATTTGCTAATGCGAGGGCTACCAAGATTCAGTGGCATTGTAGTATATAAAACAAACGAGAGGGTTTTTTTTTAACACTCAGAATACTTTGTATAAGGCCAAATGTGTAACATTTACAGTGAATCAGTGAAAGCAATATGTTACTTGATGAATACAAACATTTTGAAATCAGGAGTGATGGGTGATAATTGTACAACTTGGGCGACCCTGGTGTCAGTCACTGCCGTGTTTTGTGTGGGCAGCACAAGGTTGGGAAAATCCTGATTCGTAAGACATAGCTGTGAACAGCGTAGGCTTGTTAGCACCTCGACGCACCATCTCAGTGTCCTCCTCAGTGACACAAAGGTGACAGGAGGTTTGATTTTTAATGAGGCCTGCATAAAACGTAATGTGAAGATGCTCTCCAGTGTCCTAAGTTCTAGCATGTAACAGGCCGAGTGTTTCGCCTTTAGTTGTGACTATAAGAGGTTTTAAAATAATTTTTAAGGAAAATTACAATCTGAAAGTTGCAAAGTCCCTAAATCTCCCCCACTGCACTATATACATTTCTGAGAAACACGGTTTGCAAACTCTCGGGTCAGACCACATCGAATGCCTGTGAGACTGAAGAACTGTGGGTTCATCTGGGGTGCGCGTGAGTGTGACCACCAGAAGACCGGAGAGAAGGCGACTTGACAGCAGTGGTGTGTAAATGCACTGGAGCCATGACGTCATTGTTCATTCAACCCACAGTGGTGAGCGCCTGCTCTGTTCTAGGCAGTGAGCTAAACCAGGGCCCTTCCCACCAGCACTGTCCAAGGTGTGTTCCCCAGAATGCTAACCCTGTGACTGGCTCCACCAGCAAGCTTCCCAAGGTGAAGTGCGTTTGCGGAGAACGGCAGATGCGTCACCCCCATGCGGAATCACACTCCATGGGCTCTGAGAAAGGCCGTAGCGTTTCCCAGACATTTTGTAATACATAGAATCTTGGTCAAGCACCTGTGAACATTTTACAAATGCACCTTTAGAGTGCACCTTTAGACTATTTTGATTTCCATGTAATCAGAACCTTAAGGAGTCTACAGTGGAGCAAGACAGAGAGCTTCTGAAAGCCCTTCCAGGATTCTGAACTCTGAAGATATACTAGGAAATGAGACATTGATTCACCACCCCAAGTGAGTTTGCCTGATGGGAGGAGTACACGTAATGTGGAGTAGGATGCTGGCAAGAATTCATGCAACCAAGCTAAAGACATGGCCGGGGGAAAAATGATATATGAACACACGGGTGGATGAATGGATGGGTGGGTGGATGGATGGATGGTCAGATGGATAGGTGAATAGGTGGGCGGATGGAAAGGAACAAGAGAGCAAAGGAAGGGAGAAGAGGAGAGGAAAACCAATTAAAGTAAGCTGGCAACAACAAAAAAACAAAATAAAATCTGGAGATAGTAAATGAAAACAATTTTTCCAAAAGGGGAAATAAAAAATATTTGTAGGAAGTTAACAGGTTGTTTTGGGCTTATGAATGAACACGGATTGATTATTCACATGGAGAGAATTCAATTTTCTGATAACACATTTAGTACAAATGCACTTTATCGTAACTTAAGTATTTGAATATAGGCCCTTCATTTGTGGCACCAGGTCACTTTCTTTTCCCCTCGTGAAGCCATGAGCTCCTTCAGCAGCTGGGCTGTACCTTGCTCTCTGTGTCTCCAGTGCCAAGCAGAGAGCCTAGCAGGGCGTTGTGGTCGGGATTTGTTGAATGAGTGAGTGAATGAGCAAATGAATAAACTCTTTAGCAGCAGCCGTGGCGAGTAGACCAGCAAACCCTCTCCCCACGGGCCTTTTGAAAAATGAGGCCGCTCACTCTATTTTCTGAGAAAGCAAGGAAACCAGGGGAGAAGACTATTCTGAGCAGGCAGTACTTCACAGGAATGTTTTCTCTTTTTGCTTACAGGAGAGTGTAGCTGTCATGAAGGCTATGCCCCTGACCCAGTCCACAGGCATCTCTGTGTGCGCAGTGACTGGGGACAGAGTGAAGGGTGAGTGGCGAAGGGCGTCCGGGCTGGGGCAGGGGCAGGGGCAGGGAAGGACCATCCCCACCTTCTCTGTGCTGTTACCAGAGGCCCCACAACATTCCACGAAGAGGACTCTTTCTCTGTAACAGTCTTATCTCTGCAAAACCCGATGGAAGTGAATCCTATTTCCCACTGAATCACACTTTAGTATTCAAGGTCCGTGATGACTCTTCCAGAGAACAAATGCTGAAGTTTAACTCCCCCTCCCAAACCGCTTCCTAAAGGGGACTGATAAAGAGAATCAGTGTTTTATACGTACCTCTAAAATGGACAAAGTGGAATTTAAAGTGCTGAGTCCTCCTATAAAATGGAGACATTCTTTTATAATATACAGAGTCTCACCCGATAATTACTTCTGCAACATTTGGTTCTGTTATATAGCTACTCTTAGGCAATGTTCACATGTGAATTCTACCTGCTTCTGACTGATATCATCTCCTGTCTCCTTTTCTTTTCCTCCTGCGATTCTTCCTGCAGGCCTTGGCCTTATACCACACTTGAAAGGGGCTATGATTTGGTGACCGGGGAGCAAGCCCCTGAAAAGATTCTCAGGTGAGTTGAGAATCCTGTTGGGACATGCTGCTGGGGCACGGAGAGGGGTCTGCTAGGGAGGTGTGGCCACACGTGCTTAGGTGGTCGAACCTGGGCCCTCCCGGGCTGTCATGAGCACAGAGGAGCTCTCGTTGGCCCAGATGCACCACCGTGGCCCAGGTTACTATGGAGATCTAATTCTTATCTGGGTGGCATCTAGACTTAAAGACTCAGGTACTTAAACTGGAAAAGGCATTATTGATTTTCTAGCGGTTTAAAAATATTCTGTAACTGTAGAACCTGCTCCTGCTACCTCCATGAAATCTGGTGTGAAATGTCAATACTTAAGCTGATAAAGGCATACAGCAAATTAAGTGGCAGAACTGGAAATCAGATTTTGGTTCAGACAGATTCAGAGTCTGTGCCTGTAACCTTTGTGCAGACACCCTGCTGACTAAGTCGTCACTTAGGGAGCTCTGCCGCACGCCAGGACCGCTTGGGAGAACAGAGCTAAAAGGGGCCGTGTCATCGCAGAGCCCACTGTGTACTGGGAATCAGGACCTGCACACACATGGGCTGCGTGATTAAGAGGTTTAGGAAATGGCCACCCCAGTGTGAGCAAAGTGGGCCCAGATTGTGCCTTGGAGAATGGAGGGGACTTAGTTGGGTGGGGAAGTGAGAAAGGGCCTGGGAAGGAATGGGGGGAAGGGACCCGTTTCTTCTGTTTTCACTCTGCTTCCTAGGGAGTTCCCCAATGGAAACTCTTACATTGCAGGTCTACTTTCAGCTTGGGCCAAGGACTCTGGCTTCCGGTCAGCAAAAGCTTCGTGGTTCCGCCTGTGGAGCTGTCCATCAACCCGCTGGCTAGCTGCAAGACCGACGTGCTGGTCACCGAAGACCCTGCTGATGTCAGGTAGGGAAGTCATCTCCGGCATCCTCTGGTGGGGCACTTCTTGGGGCACTGGAAGCCCCTCTGTTTCAGGACCACAGCAACTCCTGCGAGGAAGCAGGCAGCTGCCTTGTACACGGTGTCAAGAATGCTGTTAAACAGGCCCGCTCCATACTCTTAAAAGTGCCCTCTGTTAATGGGCCTCGGCGCCTTGGACTCCAACACCGTGACTCTCCTTTGGGGCTTCTGTGAACTGTGAGAGAGGCTCACACACTTTCTGGCACAGGGAGGGGTCATGAAGGGCCTTATCTTACAAAAGACCATTGCTTAATAGTATGTTGGAGAGTCAGGAAAGTAAAGACTGGAGTGCGAGAGTCTTTCTCCTGGGACTCGGGTCCTGGGAGCAGATTTTGGAGCTGCTCCCTTGGTTCCAACTGCCCCGGTCACATTTATTTGTTCTTCGGTCATGACGGGATGGAGACTACACCTCTCCTCACACGTTTTATACCTCGTAGTTAACTCCATTATAGACCCTCTCTGCTGTGTTCTGATTAGTCGCTTACATATCATTCTGTCCCATTATGTGGCTAATCTAACACGGTCAAAGAAAATAACTTACTTAGTTTTTTAATCCCCAGTTCCCAGCACATATTGGATATCTACTAAATGTTTATTGATTTAATTAAACCAGCAGTCTTAGATTTGATCCTAGCACTATTTTGTAGTTTCCTACTGCATTTTTTTTCTTTTTCTCCCCCCGTCTTAATTTGACGAGGAGAAGCATATTAGAAAGTTAAATGTTATAAAAAATGGACTCCGATTGCACTTTTGGAACCGGCTTCTACACATGAGACAGTTCCTGGCCCCCGAACCGGGACTTGGTGGCTCCGGGTCCCAGTGAGTGTTAGTCCGCCCCTGCAGAGCTGCCCCTGGGTCATTCTGAACCGGGATGTTGTCCCATGTGTCTACGGCATCTGATCAGAGGCCCCTGGGACCCGACCCTCCCAAGTTACAGTTTGAACTCATCTTCTCAACTTCTCGTGGGGCGATCGATGAACCTGACATGATTTCTCAGGCTGTTGGCATTTCCTGAAAAAGGTAGTCTTAAAAAAAGACTCGATTGTGAAAGGGATAGCATTTATGAAATAAAGTGGTAATTATGAAGAACTGAGATGGTTTCAGGCACATATAAATTAATTCATGGTAGGTTTTTATTATTTCCATGTTTGATAGAACTGAAGTAGATGACACCTTAGTAAAGCGTGTATTAAGGTTCGTCTCCGTTACGTGTTTCAAAGATGGAGCAAAGGCCATCTGGTTGAAAGACTGTGCTCAAAGAGACCCAATGACCTTGCCTGAAATCAACTGCCAGACTCTCCACTAACTTCTCTCAGAGTTCTGTACTGTTGACATTGAATGTCAACTCAGTGGTGCTAAAGCTGTCAGACTGGCTGGTGGTAATTCTCACTCTGGGTTAGAATCCCATCGCGACCATGTATGAAGTATGTGGTCCTGGTCATGTTCAACTTGCCAAGTCTCCATTTCTTTGCAACATGAGATAATAACAGTGACTTACTAACATCTCATTACATCCTTGCATCAACCCCAAGAGCTGGTGCTGTTACTGTTTCCATCTTACAGAGTCAAATCTAATCGGAGTCATAAAGGTGATGCCTTAACTAGTTAAGTGACGAGGTCAAGTTTCACCCCAGATCCCTTCAGCTCCAAAACCCATGCTCTTTATTATTCCATTGAAACACCTCCCAAGAGTTATAATGATTGAATACTATAAGTAACTGCTAGTACATGACATACTCCCAAAGTTACATTATACCAATTTTAGACTAATTGAATTCCTACTACCGTAAAGTTCAAGTAGAACCTGGTGATGGGGGGAAGGCGGTGTTGGCAAGGTCGTGTACTATGTCATGCAGCTGAGAAAGACCCTGATCTTCGGGTAAAATAGCTGGTTTTCCTCCTTCAATCTGAATCATGTTAAATAGCCAGCCAGCCAAGGAGTGGCCCAGAATATCAACCTTCAGGGACTCTAAAACGTCTTTGGAAATGTTAAAAAAAAATAAGAAAAGTGTAAATAGTGGAATGCATATTGGGGAGAGTATTGGATGTAGTTGGAAGGAATGCTGTAATGCACCGAAAGCAGTGAGACCTTGAAGGGGCATGGCCCAGCAACAATTAGGTGCTTCGGAGCTCCAGCTAGAGATGCTGTGCCTGGTTACATGGCGAGTGAGCTTTCATCAAGTTGGGACCAGAGCGGAGCTGCTCAGGATTGCAGAGGGGATGATAATCTGCAGCTGTGGCCCTCCTTCTCAACTCTTTTTCAACAAACCAGCAAGCATCTCCTTTAAAGAAAAGTTGTACAAATAGTTTAAGAGCCTTGGTTTGATTAGGGCATGAAACTATTATCCTGCTTGGGGTGCCCACATGCCTTTGTCTGGGCTTGAAGCAGTCACAGACAGCCTTTTAAGTGTTATCTTCACTTTACCTCTCACATGCCCACTGGTTTCACTGCAAGGGTGGAAGAAAGATTGTGTGATCATCACCAGTCAAAGGAATCTGTGCTGGGTAGGCTGAGTTTTTCAAGCTGCACGAATAAAACTTGTTTGACATGCTTTGGCCCAGGCAAGCGTATCATGGGCATGTAAAGAATTAATAAGTTCTAATCAGATGATATGTCAGAAATTAATAACAGATCATAATTATAGATAGCCAATAATATGCCGTAGACTCACCACAGAGAGATTAGAAAAAAAAGCTGTGGAAAAGCAGAGTCAGGGAGAAAAAGATAAGTGTTCCAGTACGATGGGAAAGGGAAACTTAAATGTGCTTTGCTAGTTGGTTTTTTGCTTTTGTCTGTGACAGGATATTATGTAAGTATGGAATCTTCTCTATGGGAGGCAGAGCAATTTAGCAGCGAACTGTATGGGCTCTGCCTACCTGGGTGGCTAAATTTAAAACAACTGATGAGAACAAATGTTGGTGAGGACAGGGAACAACTGGAACTCTTGCATCCTTGCAGTGGGAACGTAAGCTGGAATGACCGCTTTGCAAACCTGTTGGGTAATATCTACTTCCGTTGAATAGCCTCAGATTCTGTAACCCATCAGTTCCACTCCAGATAATACATCAAACAAAAATGTGTATAATCCAATTAAGAATACTCATTTGTACTGCTAAAAAGCTGGGCAAAATCCACAAATTGGCAAAGAAGTAGATATTGGAATTATAGAATAATCATATTGTACAATGGAATACTATTAATTATGAATGTTATAGAACACAACAACCCATCGCTCTTGATGAATGTCACAAAGACCACATTGAATTATGGAAGCCAAATACCAAGCATAGAATTACTATTTGGGGGAAGGGAGGGAGTCAAAAATTACATGCAGGTTTTCAACTGTGTGGGGGGCATGGGGGTTGGTACCCCTAACTCCCATGTTGTTCAAAGGTCAACTATATGTGTTTATATGAAGACAAAACCAGTAAATACTAATCTATGAAGTTAGAAGAAAGGATAGAGATCACCTTGGCATGGCAGAAGGGGCAATAACACAGGAAAAGCATGAAAAGGTTTCTGTGATGCGGATGATAATTAATTCTTGCTCTGGGTGGTGGTTGCATGGGTGTTTTCAACCTATAAAAATGTACCAGGCTCTACAGATATGATTTGCAACCTTTTCCCTATGTGTGCTATATTTTGATTATACACAAAGTTTATTGTGTGAACTCGCCCATTGTTTGAAAGGCATAGGCTGTGGAGTGCAAATGAACTTCCTGAGTTCAGACCCCAGCTCCACCACCTGTGTCCTGCATGAGCTTTTTTGTAGCCGTTTGCCCCTGTGGAGAATGCACATAGTATCCATTTCTCATAGCGGGGTGGTGAAGTTCAATGGCATTATACATTGTGAAGCACTGAGTTTGGCACATAGTGAAATCTCTAGAAGCATTAGTTATTACATTTGCTGTTACTGTAGCGTACTGTTGCATTGTTTTTGTTCTCTTCATCTTTTTAGTTATTTTTTGTCTCTTTTGCTGAAAGGCTACACCCAATCTATGCTGCATCTTAAAATCAATAGTGTCTTAGTACTGAGAGCTCACATCAATCCCTTTTCATGGGTTTTAGGGGAGACTTCAGCGAATATATGAGATCTAGTACAGTGTGGTAGGTCTGGGGGCTTTGTGTGCAGGGAGATATTTGCAGAATGAATGGAGAGGCACATGTGCGGCACACACAGAGTGCCTTGGGGGCGGGGGGGTTGTAAAAGGAAGGGAAAAAGTCCTGACCAAAGGAGTTAGAGAAGTATTTTCTGGAGAGAGAACATTGGCAATTAACCTGGGATTGTGGATAGCACTTGGCTGTGTGGAATCTAAGGCAGGAGGAAAGGCTTTGAAGTCTGAGGCGCTGAAGGGCCAAAGATGAGAACTCTCTCCTGGACAGCTCCCAGGCCCAGCCTGCCCTTGCAGGAAGCCGCTGGGAATGCGAGTTTTAGCACTGGAGATACTAATGATGTCAGCCACAAAGGTGGAGGCGCGGCGCGAACTCTGGTTCGATTGCAGATAGTTCCTTTCAATTCTGAAAACTTGAGCTGGGCCCCTCCTGTGTGCCAGGCACTGTGCCAGGGACTGTAAGTAAACAGAGATGAATAAGGCATCTCGTGGTGTAGCGAGGGGCATGGAACAAGAGACTGACTTGAGAGATGAAATAAGATCCTTGCAGGGAGAGAAGTGTTGCAGACAACACTCGTTGCCACATACCGGGCCTTTCTCACAATTTCAGCCAAAGCCGGCTCTTCTTATAAGAGAGAGAGGCGAGTGTAGCTATTATAGTTGGAATAATAATCCTCCGCAAAGCCCAGCTTTTGGAGCCCCTCAGTGATTTCTCTGTGATCTCAAATCAATGAAAATGAATTGGCGAAATACTGCTGGATCCCTGCACATGATGGAAAGAATTACGGGATGTGAGGATGCAAGCTAGCATTGCTCACGTGGTGACAATTTTCACCCCGAAATCATTCCAAACAGAATTAAGGGTGACTCTTTGTTCCTTTGGTCTTTCCATTTCAACACTAAGAATTGATTGAACACCTACTGGGTGCCAGTCTAAGTATTAGAGATATAAAAAGGTTAAGACAGAGATCCCAGTGCACTGGATAAGACAAAATTGCAGACAAAAAGATGCCACGCTTTGTGACAGTTGGAAAGGAGAGAGGGGGAGCTTGAAGCAGAGAAAGGACACGGGGAGGAGGTGATTAAACTCACCTGGGGACTAGAGGGAAGACCCTGGGGACATCTGAGCCAAACTGTGAACTATTAGCAGGAAGTCACTGAGGTCACTGGGTCTCGAAATGTGGCCCATAGACCAGTAGCATCAACATCACCTGGAAACTTGTTCGAAAGGCAAATTCTGTCTCCATCCGTGGCAGGCTGATAATGGCCCTCAAAAGTATCAGATTCCAATTCCAAGAATCTAGAAATGTGACCTTATTTGGAAAAAGGGTCTTTGTAGATGTGGTTAAGTTAAGAATCTTAAGATAGGTTGATCACCCTGGATTATCTGGATGAGCCCAAAGTACCATAACAAGTGCCACTAGAAGACAGAAGTGTTCCAAGTGCTTTGCAGAAATGAGCTCATTTCACCTTCAGCCGTTGTCAGCCTCATGTGATGCATGAGGAAACTGAGGCACAGAGAGGTTCTGTAACTTGCCCAAGGCCACAGAGCCAGTAAACAGCAGAACCAGGGCTTGAACCTGGGACTCTGACTCCTTATTCCATATTCCTCATCGCTAGGCTAGGATGCCTTTGCTGTGCCCGTATCGGGGACATTTGCCAATCTCCCAGTGCTTTCGGGGGAAGTGTTCTCATTAGCCAGACATGCGTCGCCAACCACTGTTGAAACCAGAAAGGCTGGTGGGTGGTAGGTAGGATAGTTCCCTGGGGAGAAGTAGGACAGGCTGTGAAGGGATGTGGGACAAACAGCAATAAGCACAACAAATACCCAGAACCCCCACAGACGTTCTCCCCATGGACAAGGCCCGTGTCGAAGCGCCTGATGAGGGAAGTTCCAGTCCAGCGTGCCTGGACTGCGGTGCCCAGGGGCACGGCGGCAGGAGGGGAGGAAACAGACCACGGAAGCCTTTTCCTCCTTGTCCCCTCTGTTTCTGTGCTTCCTGGCCTGGCACAGTCAGCAAAACCCAGGAAGGCTCCTGAGGAGGAGCTCACCCCTCCAGGGTCCCTAGCAGATGCTGTCTGCTCCAGGTACCAGAACCTGGCCTTGGCCCAGCAGCGCCCCAGCCAGATGCAGTATGTGCAGGGACCATGGGACCTAAGGCGAAATCCTCCCCAGAAGCATGCTGGGTACACGGCTGTGTGAGGGGCATGGTTGCCATGGAGACCAGAAAGAGAAGACAGGGTAGGAAAGAGGGTGTAGGCTTGGGGTCCTGCACACCTGGGTGGGAATCCTGACCTTGCAGTGTGCTCCGTGAGCTTCTTGGGCCAATCAGTTTACCTCTGTAAACGTCTGTTTCCAAACCTAAAAAAATACAGGTGGCTGTGTTCCCCCCAGATTTTGTGGTTAGGATTGCATCCCATGTATAGAATAACTCATACAGTATCTTCCATGTGAGTGCTGTTCAGCAGGTAGGAACCACACGAGGCAGTGGGGTCAGGGTATTCGAGTCGGAGTTCACGGTACAGAAGCCATACAGAAAAGAGGTGCGTCATCCTTCCTCTGGGTCCCTTCAGACATCAGTGGCAAAGGCAAGGAGGGAAAGAACGGGAGGCCCCCAGGATGTGTGCAGCAGGCTGCGGCAGTGAGGTCGGGCCAAGGCGTGTGATGATAACGTTACAGGATAATAGGACCCGGATGGGAAGGCCCCCGCAACAGAGTCTGGGAGGAAGTATCTTGGCAAAGGCTGTGTTCGGTTTAATTCTCAAGATGCCTCCCTCCTCCTGGAGGTCCGTTAATGAGTGTATGTGTGTGTGTGTGTGTGTGCGCGCGTGCAGGTGGGCACACTCATGGCAGTCAACCTAGATGTGCATTTCTCTTCCCAGCGGGGATGCTGAGCTAGAGGTGGGCTTCTTCAGTTCTTATCAGCGTCTCAACCCCATCATGCTTCTGCCACTTTCCCCTTCCTCGCCAGTTATTCACGTAGACATGCAGATGGCCCCAGAGGGCCAAAGAACTTCAACAGGCAGCCTGCTTACCTGCTGGAAACACAGAAAAGAGGACTATCTGTTAAAGAGAATGGAGAGGGTTCTGGAGCCAAACTGCCTGAGTTCAAATCCCAGCTCCACCACTTCCTAGCTGACCTTGGTTAAGTTACTCAAGCTTCCTGAGCCTCAGTTTCCGGTCTGTAACTGAGAATGGTGATTGGTCTTATATCTTTGGATGTTTTAGAGAATCAAATGAGATACATTTCAACTCTTCACCCCATAGTCACAAATAATAATGGTTAACATGTACTCAGCACTTACTGTTTGTTAGGCCCTGTCTAAGCACTTTTCATGCATTAGTTCTGACGCTGCATGACAAGTCAATGATGGAGTTACTCCTGTTTACAGACGAGGAAACCGAGGCACACCAGGCGTAAGCTATTTGCCCAACATATCACGGACTGTGAGCGGCAGAGTCAGGATCTGAATGCCAGCTGGGTGGTGAGCGGTCAGTAAATGCTGGCTATTGTGGAGGTAGGATTCTCTGTACGACTGAGGACCCGGCTTATCGGACTTTCCGTCTCATCCACTGGGCGTGTGGGCGTGCATTCCACGCCAGTGGGGGACGAAGTATCACAGGGGCAAAGGGGGAGCCCACGAGGGAAACGGGGAGCCCTGTGGCACTCACGGCTGGGTTCCTGGCGTTTGGGATCGGGATTTGCCCTGCACCACCGCACGCCCGTCTTCTGCCAGGAGAACGAAGCCCCTCTGAGAAGCGTCACCAGAAAGAGCTCCACGCGCCCTCCCCAGCAGGTCTGCTGTACACCCACATCTCTTCACGGCCTCACCGCCTGTCATTTCGCCAGCGAGCCTGGAGACAAATATATTTCCCCCCATTTTAGTTTAGCAATCATAATAAAAGTGAAGTCTATTAGGATGAGTTTCTGCCCAAACTCGGTAAATCTCTTCAAACGCCGTTCAGCCCCAGATTTCTGTTAGTCTTGGCCACGGGGGAGGCTGTGGCGTGCGCCGACTGTCAGCTCCAGTGAAAGGCCCGTGACACGGGCGCTGCTAAATGAAACTAAAGTGGAAACTTTGGAATATAAATATTAAAGTGACCCAGGCTGGATACAGGGGAACCAGTTAGCTAAGCTCTTCTCTTACATGCAGGGGATGCTAAATTATTAAAACTTTAATAAATGTAATAATAAATATTTGATGTTGAATTATGGAAGGCTTTGCAGACACAGTGAAACTGAGAAATGACTTGTTATATCTGCATTAGGAGTTAAACCCTTTCAAATGGGACTTCCGATGTTGAGCCGGGACTGCCTCCCTTTGGAAGAAAAGAGAGAGAAGGGAGAGACAGTATGATTCCTCCACAAGCAGGGTGAGCTGGGCATCAGAGCACCTGGGTTTCAGGCCTGAATCCAAACTAAAGACAATGATAAGTGGCCTTTTGGGCACATCTAACTGGGCAAAGGCCTTCCGCACACCTCATACATGACCCATACAGCCGTCTTCCTGGGCCAATGCGGTTTTTCACTCCCCCTTTCACAGGGGAGAAAGCTGGTGGTCTAAGACCTTAAGCAGCACTGCTGGTGAGAAGACGAGTCGGAATTTGACCACAGGTTTCTGATCTCAAGACCTGGCTTCATCCGTCATCTCGCCAAGTCTGTCTTCCCCCCTCTTGCCAGGTGGAAACCCTTTCTTTATCAAGGGACAGCAACCAATTCATCAGGGGACAGCAACCGGTTTAAATTAGCTTCATGACAACTGCATTAGGAGGGTGCCGTGGTCAGGACCAGAAGGGTGAGAGGTCAGCGCAGCCACAGGGGTGAGGCAAGAGGAGGGCACCCCACAGCGTCAGGATGCTGTCTCGCCCCTCGGCATCATTCCACAATGGCTGGAATTGTTCCCACCCTGTGGCCGTGGTGTGGTCATCACAGCTCCCCATGACCCTGTGTTCTTACCACTAAAGAGCGAGTGCTTCTCTTTCTCACGTTGTTGTTTGGAAAATCCTGGAGAAGGAATCATACTGGCCTGGCACAGGTTAGGAGCTCCCCTGCAGGGTGGTCAGTCATCTGTGCTTAGGGGGCAGGATCCCAAAGGACAGACGCAGCCGTGGGAGGAGGTGGGAGGACCACGAGCTGAACATCTGCTCCAACCCATGCCCTCAGAACCCTCCCTGGGCCTCCGCTGATCCATTTACCTTGGAGGCTGAGCTAAATCAGAGATGGCAGCTATCAGACATCTCACTGCCAATTCAGATAAATGAGTTAGGGCTTCCCAGGATATCCTGTTGGAAAGATTTCTGAGGCTACAGGCGGACTCAGCTGTGGAAAGTGTCGTGATCAATCCCTGGTGCCTGCCTGGGGTATCGGGCGGGGGCTGTGGGAGGAGGGGCAAGCATTTGCCATCTCTGCACTTGGGGTTATCCTGGGGTCCTTCCAGTTTGGCCTCTGATTACCTGATGACTGTAGTCACCTGTGGAATGAAGAGAGATTTTTTTGCTCGCTGAGATGCAGAAGAAAGCTAGTCAAGGGGATGGGGCTATTGAGGATGAGTTAGAAACAGAGCTGTCTTTCCCCATTTGCCTGTTTTTATCCATCTATCTGTTCTCTCGGGGGTATAGTTGGATAATCTCATCGTGATGCCAATAAGTTTCCCGAAATAAATTTCTGGCTTGAGGCAGACTTGAAGCCTCCATACAGGTGCTTCCTCGGTACTGTCTGGCACTATCATTGTCACTTGTAATGCATTAAAAATGGAACACTCCAACTTAAGCTGTAAACAGACCACCCACAGTGCAGGGGACCTGAACTGCATCTGAATGTTCCGGGGCATGTTTCAACAACTGTAAGCCCTAGCAGTGACCTGCTGCCATCACATCAATGGTTGTAAGTCGATAGAATCCCCTCTGCCTGCCCTGGTCTCACTCACCTAGGCAGACGAAGCTTTAGATTATATCAGCAGCAGCTCAGGCATAGTGGGCACTAAGAAGAGCTAAGATGAGCAATGATTTTTGACTTCTAAGACCCACTCTTCCCTTAGTGTATCTCACTCTGCCAGGTAAGTACCGCTCCACTTTGCACCCAACACATACACACACACACACACACACACACACACGCCAGTGCAGAGTCTGGTCAGAGAGATGATTTGGATATTTCAGTGACTCCTTAATTGATTTGGATATTAATCAAGGAAACCAATATTAAAGACGGTCCCAGCAGGAAGCCGATGGCATGTTCAAGATGGGAAAGGTTAAAAAAGGGGCCACTGACAGAGGTGGGGGGAAGTTCTAGGAAAGCAATAAGACAGACGCAGTACACTGTGGCTCGTGTCAGCAGGTCAAGGTGAAGGCGAGGCCACCAGGACCTCGAGAGAGGATTCCATGGAGCATGCTGCCTGACAGGAGCTGTGACCTTTGGTCAAGGGACACAGCAGGAAAAGAAGCCAAGGGAATCAATGCCCCAGACTCACTCACCCACTTCCCGCCACACCTTCTGCTGGTGCCCCCAGTGAGCCGACCCAGAGGGAACCCGGACAAGAGAGCCCTTTGAGGCATTCCATCGACGTCAGCCTACTGAGGCACGAAGCATGGGGAGGAGGAGCCAAGGGTGGCTGTGGAGGAGCTAATGGAAGAGACCCGGTGTGAACACCAAGCGCATCCATCCTACCTTCAAAAGATCCTCAAAATGTCCATGCCCCTCCACCTTCCCTGACACCCCCAGGCTCAGAGCCTCCTAAAGAGTCTCCCTGCGGTCAGTCCCCACCCCACCCCCATGCACATGCCCCGTGCAGCCTCTGCACAGAGAGGCCATGCCTCTCTCCTGCTAAAACCATGTAGAGCCCCAACCCCATCCCTCCCGGGCCTGCACTGCCTTGGAATAAAAATCCAAACCATTTCCCCTGGTGCACGTTAGCACTTTCAGAATCAGGCCCTCATCCACTCTGTGCTCTCACTTCCCACTGTGTCCCCATTGCCACCTCCTCTGAAGGCCACACACCATCCTGTCTGCATGCCTTTGCTGGTGCTGCCTTCTGCCTGAAATGTCCTAATACTTACACGCTCCCCGTGAACGTGGCACACCACCCCTCATCCATCACAGCCTTGCAGTAGCATCACTTCCTCTGGGTAGCCATTCCTGAACGTGTTCTTCTTCTATCCTCCAGAAGCAGAGCCCTCTCGTTGCTTTGTGTAAGCTGCTAGAATACGTATTCCTTAATTATGGACAGCACGTGGCCTTGCATTGTAGTTCAATTGTAGACGAGTGCTCCCCCTCGGCCCCCACCTGGTGATCTGTGTGTTCCTGGAGGTCAAGGATTGACTCTTCACCGTCTTTGCTTTTCCGGTTCTAGGCACAGAGAAAGGACGCAGAATGTTTTGATGACCCTAGTTGGGTGTGGCCCTCTCGGCACAATCCTGGGGATATTGTGGATTAGCAGTAAATTGTTCAAGAAGTGTCTTTACACTACCTCTGAGCATCACTCCATCCCCTCACATAAAAATGTCCTTAGCATCGCGCAGCCCCATTAGCACTTTCTGCCGCACAGTGTTTGTTGGGTTATATTATAAAATCCATATTGTCTCAGAGTGGTCCAAATAACACCATTACTTCGGGGTTAGTAAACATGACAACATAAGCAAAAAGAGGGTTCCCTAATTTGAAAGGTTTGAGAAGTCTGTTATAAATGAAGTTGCTACATTGATTTCCTCGGTGGCAGTCTTCCCAAGGATGTTAATACGTTAATGAACATCGTGAATCTTCAGGATGTGAAGTCTGTACGCTGCAGTCTCTCCAGCACTGTCGGACGAGGTACGGGCTCAGGACCAGCCTTCCTTGATGCCCACTTCAGGTGATACCATGTAATCCACTGAGGCTCAGAGGCTAACACGCATTAAACCGAACGTCCCAGAAAGAGGGATCTAGTTCCCAGGGGCTCCCTTTCGGAGCACACACACTTTGTTTGGGAAGGAGAGGTGGGACCTGGCCTCTTCTGTTGGCTTGTTGTCAGGCCAGTGGGCCTCTGAGCTCCGTGTCTGTCTCACGGGGCCCTGATGGGGGTGGGTGCAGGGTTTGGATGGGATGGGTGTGCTTGGGGATACCGGAGAGGGAACAAATCCTGGACAAATAGAATATAAGATCACCTAGAACTGGCAAAGGAGAAAAAGGAAGTTGCAAAGAGAAAAAGCAGTGAGAGAAAAGAAGAACTTCATAGCAACCCAGCCTTTTAAAACTTAATTTCAGCATTGCACAGTTGCTAACAGCGCCGACTCCAATGCTGAATAACCTGACTCAGACCCCCAGCTCTGGCACTCACTATGTGGGTAATTGTGGGCAAGTTATTTTAACCTCCCTCTGCCTCAGTTTCCCCATTTGCAAAATAGACATAACTGCACCTGCCACACAGGATTGCTGTTGAAAATCAAGCGAGTCGATTCAGGATGTGTTTGGCACAAAAATGTTGGCTGTTACTGTTATTACGCTATTATGGTGATTTAGCCCAAATTTAATTCAGTGCGGGAATCCTGATGAGGATCTTTCAAAAATCTTGCCTTTTCAAAAGGAATTGTGGTTCATGCCCTTTGTATACTCTCCTTTCCCTTGGTGGGGTTTTGCATTCAGTAAGTACTCAGTAAACGCGCGATGATTGACTTACTGGGTTGTGACTCAAAGATGGTTGAGAAAAGAGTGAGCGTTTCACAGCAGTGTTTCTCACAATAGCTAAGATGTAGAAGCAACTCAAGTGTCCACTGAAGTCTGCGGGGATAAGCAAGATGTGGTTTACCCACACAGTGGGATCTTATTCAGCCTCCTAAAGGAATTGAATGCTGGCGTAGGCTACAGCATGAATAAATCTTGCGGACATTATATGCCAAGTGAAATAGGCCATCACACAGAAAGGACAAGTACTGTATGGTTCCACTTATGTGAGGTACTTTCAGTAGTCCAAAATCACAGACACAGAAAGGAAAGTGGTAGTTTCCATGGGCTGAGAGAAATGGGGCGTGCGGCTGTTGTGCAGCGGGGCCTGAGTTTTGGTTTCGCATGGTGAAAAGTCCTGGAGGTGGATGGTGGCAGTGGTTGGCAACACTAGGAAGGTACTTCAAGTCACTGAACTGGAAAATGGCTAAGGGGTGATTTTCGTTATGTATGTTTTACCAAATTACCAAAATATTTTTAAATGAGGGGGTTGAGAATAAGAAAATGGGAGAGAATGGTTTTGGGGAAGCATGCATGTCTGTCCCAGCCAGCCCTAGCGAGCCACGCCAAGGCATCCGAGGCGCAGAGCTCCTGCAGTAGAGGGTGTGGCTCGTAGCCTGACTCTCCCCGCCTCCTCCCCTCTGGGGATGTGCAGCCTTGTCCACATCGTCCTCTGTACAACAGGACTGGGTTAACCGCAGTGAAATGGGACAGCCTGAGCAGGCACGTGACTCAGATCTGGATGTGCACCCTGGGCTGTGCAGGTGCTGGATGTCGGATGAGTGCGGTGAGGGTGTCCAGTCCAGCAGGTGAACACAGCATTTGGAAGGCATGATGGGAACTAGGGAAGTGTATGGTTCCACATTCTTCAGAAGGGCCGGTCTTCAGGGAAAGATGAGCTTCTAGAGGCAGAGAGGAAAAGGCTCACTTTCTTCATCTGTAAAATGGGCTTCAAAGGGGATGGTGTTCACCCTTATGGGACATTTGGCAATCTCTGGGAACATTTTTGGTAGCCACAATTGGGAAGGTGCTACTGGCACCTAGTGGATAGAGGCCAGAGATGTTGCTAGACACCCTATAATGCACAGTGCCCTACCCAATAAAGAATCACCCAACCCCACATTTCAGCAGTGCTAAGGCTGAGAAGCCCTATCTTAGATAACATTATAGTAGCCCCATTGAACAGATGAGGAAGCTAAGGCTCAGGAGGTATGATTTCAAATTTATGTCCATTCCACTGCACATTTCAAAGATCCAGTTTAAAGGGGTTAGGGTATGGTGCAGGTTAGAAAGCCAGAAACTGAAGCATGAAGAGAAAAGCAGGCATGCATGTATTTTGCCTGGGGAGATAGGAATTAGTTTCAGGAACAAGGCCGTGCCCTGGCCCAAGAATGAGCTTTTGGAACCCTGCCCTCTGGTCCCACAGGCGCCCTGCAGAGCCTGGGCTGCTTGTGTCCAGCGCCCGGCTGTGGGAGCAAGTGGTAGCATCACAGACAGGGCTGACAGCAACCACTCCTGCAAAGTGAGCCAGAGGCACCCGCCCTCCCTTGCTGTGATGGATTTTGAACATTAAAAAAAAGTTTATAATCCCAGCCAGGCAGGCATAAAAAACAGTGCCTCTGTGCAGAAGCAGCAGACATGACTTATGACCCCATCACCATGGCAACGGGAGCACAGTGGGCACATGCACAAAAGCGCCACTCTAGCCTGACAGGCCTGCGTGGGGGCCCTGATGGAGAGGCAAGTCTTCCGGAGAAAGGATGTATTCTCCAGAACTCACTGCCCATTTGTCTTCATTCTGCACCTGAGCGAGCCCCTGGCTTCTTCCCCCCTGGCGCCATCCTCAGCCAACAGGTTGCTTTCCTCCCTGTGTTCTGCGTGAGAAGGTGATTTCTTCGTTTAACTGGCCCTCCAGAGGTTCGCAGAACAGACCCGTCAGAGCCCGGGAAGACCCTGCTGGGCCTGCCTGGCCATGCTTCCTCCGCTGTGAGTTATGATGATAGCTTCCACATCTTCAGCACCAATCCATGTGGACACCGGGCAGATATTTCTTCCACAACATTGGCAAATCGGCCTCTTAGATTTTCTTCCTGCCTCTCTAACCCCTACCAGAAGCCATCCTCTCTGCCTGAAGCTCAAGTACATTCCTCAAGATTGCAGCCTTTCCATCACTCCCCTTTGCCCATTGCCAGAAGGTGAAGCCTGAACTTAGTGGGACACCCAGTCATTGGGGTCTAGCCCTGATTCTGTCTTCAGTCACATCCCCAGGCCCCTCCTAGAGGGTCTTGTCATACTGAGTGCTTTTAGCTCCTCATGCCTCTTGTCCCTCCTGCCTAACCACAGGCATCATCTGCCTGTTCATCTGGCTGTCTTGTACTCATCTGTCAGGGCTCAGAATATGGCACCTCCTCCAGGAAGCCTTATCTGATTTTGGAGGTCCAACATAGAAGCCCTATGTCTGCCTGTCCACAGCATCTGATATTTCCCCATTGCCGAACTCACCCTCACCACACAGTGCTACTGTGTATCACAGCTGCTGAGCTCCATGACACCTCTCCTCCTGCGTGGTCGTGGCTCCCTCTCTCTAGGCACTGCCATCAGTTTCTCACTGCACTTCCTGCCTTCCTTCTTGCCACCCTCATATCCGTGCCTCGGATGGCAGTGTAAGGGATGTTTTTTCCAACACCAATTCCTACTCATGTCATTCCTGATTGAACCCTTTCTGTAGTCTCTCCCTGCCCTTATCAGAAGCCCAAACTCCTTGCACA
The DNA here is from genome assembly GCF_019186645.2 of Phyllostomus hastatus. Taxonomy (NCBI): domain Eukaryota; kingdom Metazoa; phylum Chordata; class Mammalia; order Chiroptera; family Phyllostomidae; genus Phyllostomus; species Phyllostomus hastatus. The sequence goes on along the minus strand of NW_025333857.1, from coordinate 63,269,246 downwards.
CCCCCTGTCTGTATCTCCTGCCTCCATCCTTCAATGCACTATATGCCTGACCCACATTTAAAGTGTACAATGTGATGATTTGATACATGTGTACATTGTGAAAGGATTTCCAGTAGGCTGGGATTTTCTTTGGCAATAAAGGACATGAGCAGGGGACGCTTGAGGAACTTTGTAGATTAGGTGATAGTCCTGTAGCAGTGATAATCTCCTGAAGTCACTACTGTATTAGAGTCATAAAAGATATCCTTGTTTTTAGAAAATGCACACTGAAGTATTTAAAAGTAAGAGGGCATCACAGCTTTAAGTCTCAAATAGTTCAGAAAAAATAGGTATGTATACCGTGCAAACACACACCACGCACATTCACAACTACACACATACACGATTTTGTGGTGGCACTCAGCAGCAGTTTTTAAAAGTTGCCAGTTGTTTCAGAAAGAGAGAGAGAGAGAGAGAGAGAACAGAGAGAAAATAAGATAGAGGGGAGAAAATACGAAACGTTAGAATGCATGATTTCTCTAGTTTAGTTCTTCATTGTCAAGATTATTTTGCCTGTTCTGGGTTCCTTGTTTTTCCATATGAATTCTAGGATAAGCTTGCCAATTATTATTAAAATAAAAAAGGCAGGGATTTTGATAGGGACTGCATTGTACCTGTAGGTCAGTTTGGGGGAGTATTGCCACCTTAACAATATTCAGTCTTTTAATCCATGAGCACGGGGTATTTTTCCATGTATTTAGATCTTCTTTAATTTCTTTCTGCATTGTCTTAGATTTCAGGGTAGAAGTCTTGCATTGTTTTGTATTTCTAAATATTTCATTCTTTCTAATGTTATTAGAAATGGGTTCATTTTCTTAATTTCATTTTCAAATAGTTCATTGTAAGTGTATAGAAGAAATACAGTTGATTTTTGTATGCTGACTTTTTATCCTGAATCCTTTTTTAATTCATTTATTAGTTCTAAGTGTGTGTGTGTGTGTGTGTGTGTGTGTGTGCTCCTTAGAAATTTCTGTATCTCAAATCATGTCATCTATGAGTAGAGATAGTTGTATTTCTCTAACAGTCTGGATATATTTTATTTCTTCTTCTCGACTAATTTCTCTGACTAGAACTTCCAGGATGACCTCAGTAGATGTAGAAAAGTTTATACTTACTCTTACAACTTTTCTATAAGTCTAACATTATGTTAAAGTAAGAAGTTACCCTGGCCTGGTAGCTCAGTTGGTGAAAGCAGCATCTTAATATACCAAGGTTACAGGTTCATCCCCTAGTCAGAGCACATGTAAGATTCAACCTATGAACGCATGAATAAGTAGAACAATAAACCGATATTTCTCTCTGTGTCCCTTCCTCTTTCTAAAATAAATAAGTAAATAGTACTCAAGGCCCTGCCTTACAGTATGCTGACTTAGTCAGTCTGCAGGGGCACTTAGCCAGTGGCTTGAAAAAAAGAAAGAAAGAAGCCACTCAGGTTTGGTTCTAATGTTCAGCCAGGGCTGACAAGCTCTGGATCAGCCTCTCTGGAAAGCGGCCTTTTTCCTTCCCCATCACAGCCACCAGGCAATGCCGAGAACCTAGTACTGGACCTGGGACTCAGGACATGCTTAGTACGGAGTACCACACAGTTTTGTTAAAAAAAAATACCGTATAGGCAGCAGCTACCCTGGAGGACATTGCAAAATCTCTCCACATTCTTATTGTCCAGCTGCCTGGACTCCAGAACCAGGAGCTTGAAAATTCAAACTGGAAACTGAGTGTGCAAACACGACTAACTCGCCCAGCCTCCTCAGGACCTGCGGAACTGCCAGAAAGCTGGCGTGGTCGGAGCATCTTCATGGTCCGCCCTCTGGCAGAGTGGTTCCCAGGAGAATGCATGAGGGTTCTGGACTCAGGCACATTCAGATCGAATGCTGACTCAAACGCAGCCTCTTGATGTGTCTGTGGGCATCTCACTTAACCTTACCAGGTAGGCCTCAATTTCCTTGAGTAAAAACATGATAACTGCATCTTCTTTTCAGCGGTGGAAAGTCTAGAAACTGATTCGTTGACGCCAAACCATCAGCAGTGAATAAGCGCTGTTACCGCCTCAGTGAATGGGGGAGTTCAAATCCCCGACAGGCCCTCTCCTCTCCGATATCTGGGGAGGAGCTGCTGGCTCTGAGATGGAGGGGATCTGAGAGACAGTCCCCTCCATCCCCTCCTTTCAGGAGAGAGAAACGGAGGCACAGAGGTGGCATGGGGCTGCCCATAGTCACACACCCTGGGACAGTGGAATAGGCCACCTGGGTCACCTGTCAGGGGCTCTTCAGATTTTACAGGCAGCACCTCCCCGGCCCAGCTCGGCACAAACGTCCTCTCTTCTGAAGTCATGGGTGGCCGAGCAGGAATCGGGCCCCTGATTGGAGGCTGTGATCAGAAGCAGACTTGAGCCTTAGGGAGGCAGCTCTAAAAGCTGTTGCTCGGTGGAGGAGACACAGGCTTGAGGCCAGTATCAGCGGCCCTCGGCTCCTGACAGCAGGTATGGATGATGAATGGGCAGCTTAACGTGATGGAGCAAATTGATCATTGCATCACCGACCACAACTTATTCATTTCTGCAAAGAGGGCAATTCATTATCCGGCATGTCACACTGCCCATGTCATCGCCAGAGATAAAAGCCCGAGGCCTCAGAGCCTGCGCTTCTCATCACATCACACCTCTTCTTAACGGGCAAGCCAGGATGCTGAGACGGTGCGGGGTGCTTAAGGCGGCTCCGGTGTCTTTCTTAGCTGGTGCAACACTGGGGGCTGTTTCTTCTTCACCGGGAAATGAATAGGAGCAAAACTCAAGGGCTTTTTAGCTAATCAACAATAGCAAATAAGCTGCATTATTCAGCCTAGCCTTACACTCTCCGGAACACGAGGCTGAGAGGGATTCTGAGACCGCATATGAACTCAATCAGAATGAAAGGCAGAATCAATTAGTGATGGTTGCAGCCAGTCTGGAAAAAGTAGTTAGAAATACATCACGTGTAATCCTCCATTCAGTGATAGGGATGGTTGGACTCTTTCATACCACCCTCAAGTTGTGTCAAATACTAAACAGCATTAAGAATAAACTAAAAAGCAGTTAAAATAGTGTGCAGTTATAAGGCAATTAATAAATGCTGATCTTTCCTTGTTATTTCATTCAATGCACTGGCTCTCGAATACTGTAGCACAACCCACAGTTTTGTCCAAAGAAGTTTTCAGGTAAGTTGCAAGAAATGTAACACTTTAAAAAAAATTAAGTTTCTCTGGTTTGTAATATTTGAAACTTCAGAGTCTCAACCCCGAGGTTAGATAAGTTACAAAAAATATAATAATAATAGTAGTAGTACTCAAGTTTGAAAATATTTTTTAGAAGGATTTTTTAAATATAGTGGATTCAAAGTGATGAGTAAAATAGTAGCCCTCACTTGAGTTCTGGAATGCTTTCTTTTTTTTTTTTTAAATGGTTTCTGGTTGGGGTGTTTTTTTTAAAGATTTATTTATTTATTGTTAGAAAGGGAAGGGAGGGAGAAAGAGAGAGAGAGAGAGAGAGAGAGAGAGAGAGAGAGAGAGAGAGAAACATCAATGTGCGGTTGCTGGGGGCTGTGGCCTGCAACCCAGGCATGTGCCCTGGCTGGGAACCGAACCTGGGATACTTTGGTTCACAGCCTGCACTCAATCCACTGAGCTACACCAGTCAGGGCTGGAACGCTTTCTTGAGTGAAAGAAACAGAAGTGTGATCATAGATAACTTGCTGGTGATAGCATACTCACATGTCCCCCCTGACCGAATGTGCAGTATCTCCGTGAACTTCTGTCTCCAAATAGGCTCCTGGACTTCATCTACATCTGCCCCTCTCCACTGAACTCCAGGACGTGGCCTGGCCCTCTGTAGCCTAAGGCAAACTCTTCTGCCTGGGCTCTGGACCTCACACACTCCAGTTTATTGAAGGACCTCACCCTGCTATATTCTCTGCCTCCTTTGTTGTTGCAATAGAAACCAGACTGTCTTCATAGCAAGTGACAAAAGTCAACGCTCACCAGCTCGCCTACAAATAGGAACCTAGTGAGGATCATGATTGGAGTTGACTATGATAGTGATAGGTTTACTTACCCAACACCTAGAAAAACAGAGCTCTCTCTGTCCCTCCCTTTCTTGTCTCAGCTCTGGTCTCGGCATTGACCACATTGTTTTTGTGCCTCCATAAGGTATAAGGCATGGATGCCAGGAAGTCCCGAGACATCTGTCTTACATCTTGAAATAAAGGAAACAGGGAGCATCTCTCTTCCTCCCTGTGTTGTACAAAATCCCAGGGAAGGATTTGTATTGGCCCAGCCAGGTGCTCATGCCCTTCACTGGGACAAATGCTGATAAAGGGAGTCAGGCACTATGATTGGTCAAGTCGGGCATATGGTGTGGCCAGGATGGCAGGTTACTTGCATATTTGCTCCTGACGCTTCACCCACCCATAGCCATGTGGAGTGAAAAAAAGATAATACTGGAGAAGGGAAAAGAAAGTTGGGTGATGTTGCCAGAACAAGATGGAAAAAGATGCTTTTCAGATGAAAAAAAAAGAAACTGCCTGTGATAATATTTAATTTCTCCTTCAGTACTGGCCTTTTTATTTTTTCAGTATTTAAACATGCTTGACCACATCTCATTAAAAATAAATAACGATCATTGCAAATACAATAGTAATTCTCCCTTGATCATGCTTTCTCAGCTATCTACTTACAGCCAGATTTACTGAACAAATGATTTATTTGTGTGAGTTCCTAGTCACTTTTTAGCTCACTTAGAAATAGCTTCCTTAAGCCCAATGGTTCTTAACCTGGGACAATTTTGCCCCCACCCCCTGGACATATATGTCAGCACCTGGAAATAATGTTAGTTGCTACAATTGGGAAGGTGCTGCAGGCATCTATTGGGTAGAGGCCAGGCGTGCTGCTAAACATCCTACAATACACAGCACAACCCTCACCCCCATAACAAAATACTGAGTAGCCCAAAATACCATTGGTGTCAAGACTGAGAGAACTCTTGGTTCCTTCTCATAAAGCTATCTCCTTCATTTCTGATTGCCTTGCATATTATTTTGTGGACCTCCCCAAGAGACTATGCAAACTCTCAGCTGATGCTGAAATAACAACTACCACCAAACAAAGGAAAAAAAAAACCCACACAACCTGCCATTTATTGAGCATTTGCCATATGCCAGGCAATGAGCGAAGTGTTTTTCATGCAGCTGCCATATCTAATTCTCACAAAGACATTCTAAGGTAGGTACTATTATTGATTGTATTTGAAATCACACATCCTTCTCTCAGGGCAAGCCAAGATTTCAACTCCAACTATCTGTTCCAGAGGCTGTGCCTTTGACCACTGAGAAGTAAAGGCCCCAGAACCCCTGGAACCCTCACTGTGTCCAGCAGGATGCTATGAGGGTAGGCTCCATCCTTCCTCCTCCTAGACCAGCCCCCCTGGATATTGACACCTTGCAGAATTGGGCATGCCCTGATTCTCACTTTCCTGCACCCAGCTCCCGGCAGGCTCTAGTACCTGCACTGGTTGTGGCCGGTCTCAGCTCATCATTTTTTCTTTTTCTCCCAAAAGGAGAAGATCTTGGCATTCCTTTAAGCAGAGCTCTTTCAGGAAGAAGGAGGGAGAGAGAGGAGGAGGAGCGGGGGAGGGAGAGGGAGAAGGAGCTATGTAGATAGAGAGGAATCAGTATTTCTCTAGCAAATTTTCAAACAGTGATGACACATAGAGAACTCAAGTAGAGAACTCAAGTAAAACTTTAAAAATATATCAGTTTATATCACTTAGAAGCAACAAATAATTCTAGCACTAGAGCTGACGTATCATAAATCGATGCTGCATTCTACATAGCCCTTTTGGATAGGCACCAAGCACAGGAGTGTATTCAAGCCGCAGGAAGTCCAATGCTTGCCAAACTCAGTTGACCTTGGGTCTCTTTTTCACGGATTATTGATTAACAGTTTGCTGAAGTATATTTTGAGGAGTGCTCATCTAATTACTGTTGTTATAATACAAAAATAAACCAAAATACACATATCCCGCCCCCTCTCTCTCAAACACATGCACACACTAGTAATGAGCATACCAACGGCCCAGATCTTGGTCTCTAAACACCATGTTCACTCAAAGGAATCTAGTATCTTTGAAGAATTGGTTGATTCCAGGACTAGGACACAGAAAATAAAACATCTCGTCTCAGAAAGAAAGTCAGAAAGATGGAAGCATGTCAAAGGACCCAAGAGCCAGCTCAGAGAAGGTTCCATTGGCCAAATGTAGTACAATTTGGGCATCAATATAAATAATTTTAATAACATTATAACCCAGTCAATAAAATAGGAAACCATCTTTCAATGCTAATCTACTTAATAAATAAATACATTGAGTGTTCGATGAAGAAAGAGATGTTTATATATTTTCAAAGTACCCCCCAAATAACTACAGAGTGGGGAAGAGTTATTTTACAGCAGAAAAGACTGATTGGCAGGCAGCGCCTTGATTAAATGAATGAAATGAAGTCACTCTGAATGGGGCCATTTAAAATCATGTGCCACCTGTCAGGGTATCCTGACCAGGAAATATATGACTTGGTTGATATTCTTTTCCAAAGATGCATTACTTAAACTTGATAATGAGGAAACATCAGACAAACCCAAATTGAAAGAGGGTGGTAAGTCAAAAGCTTTGTCGCTGTAAGAAACATCCAAACCTGTAGAGGATTTTTATGAAAATTTATTTGAGCCAAACAGAAGATAACACCTGAAGCAAGGTCTCAACAGACTGAGATAAATGCTTCAGAGAGTAAATTTTTCAGCGTCTTGTCTGTGTTTGAGAGTAAAGAGGGAAAGTGAGAAAGATTGCCTGAAGGTGGAAGGTAGCCACACAGGAATGGGCTTACAGGTTAGTTAAGATCGTGTGCTGTCCTGGGGGTGGTCACGTGGAGATTGGGTTGCACAGTAGTAAAGATTATGTGCTCTCTTATGGGTGGTTAAGGTTTACTTCAGAGGAGTGTTAACATAGATGCACAGAGACAATGAACAGGGAGGGCTTGCTTAAGGCAAAGATAAACCTTTTACTAAAAAGTTATATGCCTGGGGCGTGAATACCCACGTAGTTAGGAATTAATAATCAGATCACTCTGTGAGGTTACTTTTCATAGAACCCCTTTTTTCGTCTGCAGCTTCAAGATTATGAAAGACAAAAAAAACTGAGGACACATTCTAGACCAAGAGACATGAGAAGTAAAGGCAATGCATAATTAATTCTGACCTGGATCCTTTTCCCTAAAGGATATTTTGGAACATTTGGCAAAACTTGAATGGGACATAAAGATTCTACAGTAGTAATGTATCAGTGTTCATCTCCTGATTCTGATAACTATACTGTTATACATGAGACTGATTTTGTTTGTGGAAAATACTGATCCAAGTGGTCGGACTATTAGGGAAGTTGCTGGTTGGCAACTTACTCTCCAAAAGTTCCTTGGAAAAGATTCTTTGGCCTGATCGGGAATCTAAAATTATCCCTTGAATCAAGACGTTATTCTGTGAGAATGAGTCAGTTTTTCTGCTGGTCAAATTTGGATCAAAGAAATCTTTTCTTAGATATCTTCAAGAGGAATAAAAAAGTATAGCCTATCTCCCCCTCCTCCCTTATTTTAGATATAGCCTAGTGATGAGGGATACCCAGAAGCACAGGAGAAAGTCATGGAGATGGAAAATCAAAGTTGTTTACACATTAATTATTTGGTGAGATCAGCCATGTGTTCCCTTTGGGAAACCACAAGTATCTTCCCAGAAGGAATACCAACCTCATCAACTTAACTGGGATGTCTCTAGGAGACTTCCACATTCATTATCCCATTTGTTCCTCAAAGGGTCCCTACAGGCAGAATGCACAGAAGATGCAAATCTTACTCCACACCCTAAGAAACAAAGTCCCCCCATAAGTGAAGCGACTTCCCAATGCCACACATTTGGCAGATAATGATTCAAAGAATCACACCTAGAACTGTCTCATTCCAAAGACCCTTTCGAGTTTACCCAGTGCCTTCCAAGATACACATCAGACAGACTCCCTGCAAGAAATAGCAATGGTCAGTCTATACCTACCCGTATCATTCCTCACCTCTCCTCATGTCCTGCATTAGCTTAATACATGGTGGGGAACTTTGTCCTGCTCTTTCCTCTCTTGAAATATAAAGGCAATCTTGTTTTTGGCAAAGTGCATACTTGTGGCCAATCACTTAAGCTAATTGAAGCCTGTGGTTCTAATTCCAGGTACGGAGGTGGGGAGTGGGGTGGGGAAAGCCTTCACAGATAAAGGTGGGGCATTAATCCTCCACTCTGCATCATCCTGGACACTGGACACTGTGCCCATGTACCCGACCCTCTTCCTGCCCCTCAACACCCCCCGCCTCGAGTTCTCAAGATGATAAGATCCTTTTTCCTTTCTCAAAGGCTTGATCCTGAGTCTTACTGAACAGCAGTTCAAAGTTAGACAGGTTTGATCCCCCTCACCCTGCCCTTGCATTGCCTTCCTCTCCTTCCCTCCTTGTTTTATTATCTTCATCCTTCATCCCAGCGCTAACAGTTGACGATCATTATTAGATTTCAAGAAAGTTGTGCAGTGGAGGAATTTATTAATTTTTCTCCTTCAGCTACAGAAAACCAATAATCATTATCAGAGAATTTTAAAAGAGTGCAAAAAGGGAGGGGTTTAAGTTGGGGATGGGGAAAATAAACAGATGCTCTCTAGTTCTGAGATGCTTTTAAGGTCCAAAGACTCTTCCATTTTCTCTCACCAGGTTCCACACAAATTGGCAAGCAGCCTTGGGGATGGGAGAAAACTATTGTTAGGAGAGATTACTGGGGGCTTGGGTGTTCATAAAAGGCTTCATGCAAGAAGGGGTGGGCTGGAGTGTGTTGGAGGGAGGCAGACACTCATGGTCATTCACAGAAAATGCAGGAAGGAACTGTGTGTGTGTTGCTCAGGACTGTGATTTCACCACTAAGAATAGTATTGAAAACAATTATAAACCTCAGTAGATTTGTGTTCAACAGAAGGGAAGTGGAGGGAGGAAAGGAAGGAAGGAAGAGTGGGAGGGAAGGAGGGGTAATGAATGCAGGCTAGTGTAAAAATCAATAGAACTATAAATAAGATTGATTCTAAACCTCAGTTTGGTTGCATCTTAACTTTGAGGGCTGTTGCTTCCCCATCTCCCACCAATATCATCCTCAGGAAAAAGAGTAAGCTTTCTTTGGGAGGCACTGACTCCCTACTTGGCATTCATTGCCCCTTTCTTTGCTCATTAACCCAGGTTTAGTTGCAAATATGTACCCTGTGACTCCAGGCAAGGTGAGCCCCATCCCTTTCTAAGAGCTCCCTCATGATCTGTCTGAGCCAATGTGGTGGATACTCCCTGGCAGTGACTGGTCAGGATTGGTATGGGAACCTCAGTCCTAGCCAGTGAGGCATATGAGGGAGGGTCCTTCTGGAAATTTTCTCCTTGTTCTTGAAATAGAAACACCATAGAAGTGCTTGCTTCCTGATTTCGAACTTGGCCATGTTGGGCCAGGAAGTCTGAAAATGTTCTGTCCTCTCTCCCTTCCTTCCTTCCTTCCTTCCTTCCTTCCTTCCTTCCTTCCTTCCTTCCTTCCTTCCTTCCTTCCTTCCTTCCTCTCTCTCTCTCTTTCTCTTTTTCTTTCTTTCTTTCTTTCTTTCTTTCTTTCTTTCTTTCTTTCTTTTCTTTCTTTCCCTCCCCCCTCTTTCTTTCTTTCCTGCCTTCCTTCCTTTCTCTCTTTTTCTTTCTTTCTTTCTTTCTTTCTTTCTTTCTTTCTCCTTTTCTTCTTCTTTTTTTCTGTTTCAGTTTGTCTGTCTAACTAGACTAAAAATTCCATGGAGGCAGGAGCAGTGTTCTTTTCATCTTTGTATCTCCAAAGCTAATCACCATGGTAGGTGCTCAGCTAATGAACAACACTGGTGCACATCTCCAGTCATTTCACTAAACTGGTGGTGCAGTCAGGGCAGTTGGTATTCATCTGTTGGTCTATTAGTCCCGGAGCTGCCAACTGGACACTGGGCCCAAGACAGGTGTCTCACAATATACAAACAATACAGGGTGGGGCAAACATAGATTTATAGTTATGAGTAGAAAACAGTTTACTCTTGTATTATTATTTGTTAATTATTATATTATTTTCCATACTTTTGCTCCACACTGTGTTCAGAAGGGGAGACAGAGCATTGGAAGATGGAAAAGATCACAGCAACCTCAATTTTACTGTTGGAAAGTGTAAGTGCTGGGTCCCTCTCATAGTGCATTAGCAATATTCCCTTCCGGTGAACAATAAGTCACATGTTTACGTCATACCACTACCGGAAAGGGGACCTGGCCCAGAGTGGGTCTGCCTAAGGCCAGCTGGTAGTGTGTGGGTACTAGACTTCATGCAGAAAAAGTTTCAGAACCCAGGTCCAGGTGATTTGTAGAGGATGTTTATTAAAGCTGGGGACAGTGAAACAGGGAAGGGCCTAGGATAGAAGAAGGAACAGGAGAGAGACTAGGTAGGGAAATGAGCCTAGGCTGGGCTTTGGCTCACTGAGAAGTCAGAGTAAACGGGGTCTTGGGGGCAGGTTTAGAGGGTTAGCCTGGAGTGAGCTGTGGATTGCAAGCCTGGTGAGGTCTCTTAGGGTTTGGGAGGTGTGTGCTTGTGGGGGAAGCAGAAAGGGGTGTTGGGAAAGGCTGCGTGGGCATGCTCCTAGGAGGGAGAGCATACCACCCATCTTCCTGAGACCATGAAGTGAGTCATCTGGGAAAATAAACCCACACTGAGTGTGCCGGAGGGTAGAGATAGAAAACCAGGGCCTTTGACAACACAGTGGGGCTGCTGAATTGAATGACTCTGAAATCGTCACCATCTCAGGACTTTCTGATATAAGCAACAATCCCTGTTTTATGGATTAAGCCCATTTCAGTCTTACTTTTCTGCTTCTTCAAGGTAAAGGCATCCTAGTTAATGTAGGACCTGCACCTGATATAATCCAGTCCCTCACAACATCTCAAGCCTCATCTCCCACCAGCACTGCCAGCCCTCCCTCTGTTTATCAGCCACGTCCCATTGTCGGTGATCCCCAAACACATCCGCTGCATGCATTCATGTCTTTGCCCGTGCTTTGCGTTCTGTCTCCCCTCCCATGTGTCTGTAGGGCAGATCACATCTCTCCACAGGTCAACTGAGAAGCCACCTTCTCAGAAAACCTTTCCACCTCCAATCTGGGGGTCTGTAGCATGGAGGTTAAGGCATGGACTCAGGAGCCAGGCTGTCTGGATTTGAGTTCCGGCTCTACCACCTACTTGCTTTGTGGTCTTAAGCATTTTTCTTGATCCTTTTTTCCTATAGTTTATTCCTTTGTAAAATGGAAATAATAATAATACCTCTTGCACAGGGTAGTTATAAAAATGAGATGAGCTCTTCCATGTAAAAGCACGGAAAACAATGCCCAGCACACAGTAAGCACTGCAATTAGGGTTCCGATGGCCTGTTTTCATGTCTGTCTTCACAATGAGCTGGTGAGGCTGTGAGCTCTCGCAAGGCAGAGATTTGTTTTCTTCATTTCTTTCTCCTTGACACTTCTCATTAGAGCCGTGCATTGCTAAAGGAAGCGCTTCAAGCAAAGCAAATGCAGTCCTATGGGATGGGATGACATGGGCTGAAGTAGGGTGGAGAGATGGGGTGCATGGGATGGAACATGCAGGTCCCATGGGAGGCCAGCCCCCTGACAGCCGAAGATACTGCAGAGCCAAGTTTTACTGTGCATTGTGTTCTGAATGTCAGGCCGAAGGCCTGGGTTATGTCTTGAAGAAGTTAGGGAAGCACAGATGAGCTCGATCTGCAGAACTGCACAATCACAAGTATATCCAGAAGATGAATCTGCCTTTTTTTTAAGAGCTTTTTTGAGATACAATTTACATACCATAACACTCACCCAGTTTCAGTGTACATTTCAAGGAGTTTGGATAAGTTTACACAGTTGTATAAGTACCGTCGAAATCCACTTTTAGAGCAGTGGAATCTGGCTTCTCTAGCAGTGTGGGCTGAACTGTAGACGGTCGTACACGAGCAGGCCACATAGGCCAAGTCTTGTAGGTTAGGCTGGAAATGAAGGTGGTAGCAGCAGGAAGGAGCATCTGTCTTTCTTCAGTCCGAGGGTCTGAAGGAGGGCAGTGTTGACCTTAACCTCTGACTCCCTCACTTACAGGTGCGCCTTGAGTCCTGGACCCTGCAGTCTTTCCCCTTCCCCTCAGGCCCAGTATTGATACATAATTTATTACATAATATTTCCACTCTTCCTTCCCTCCAATCAATGAGCTCCTTGATATTTAAGATCATGGATGATCGACCTTTTCTCCCCAGTTCATACCTACTGGCAGCAGGACCTGGCACACAATAGGTAGAGATTTAAGATGATTTGGCCACTCAACCATGTCCTTAGTTATAATTCTGGCTTTGAATCCGTTGTGGCAATGGGTTGACATCCCTGTAGTTTATATCCATCCAGGAGAGGGTATGGAAATGGGACAATGGAGAGGAGAGTTATGAACATAAAGGGTCTGGGTCAAGTGCATCAGCCACCCGATCTTTTGCAATTGCTGCTGTTGAGCTGTTCCGGAGCCCTTTTGCTTTGTGCTGGGCTGAACTTGGCTCCTCGTTGTTTCAATCTTTTTCACTCTACGAGGCACCTAGAAATGTTCTTTAAAAGTCACACCACTTGTCTCTGGCAGCTTCTTCGGTGCAGAAAGATCTGTTCAGGGAAGCCCTCACAAGCTGTCCCCGACAGGCAGAATGTGTGTGTGCACACACACGGCGATCTGAGCAGCAAATCAACTTGTCTCAACTTGTGCAAGAAACACGGTCATTCTTTGCAATCGCACAGTCTTAATATAAAAATGATGGTGGTGTAAGCATTTGGGAGCTAGAGGCAGGGCAGGGCCAGTATCATGGACCCCAGAGTGCTATCTGGGTCTAGTATTCAAGAGATCCAGACCCAAGGACCAAGACATGAAAATGGGTAAGAAGGATGACAAACCATAAACCCCTAAGGGAGGTTGACGGGGCGGGTGTCAGAGAAGAGGGCCGGGTCAGACGGGGGCCCAGCCATGGGGAATGAGAGGCATGGATGGGTTCTGAGAATTTCAAGATGAGCTGAGAGGGTCCTTCGCTGCGGCTAGAAAAGGGCCATGGCTTACACCGAACCTACTGGCACTGAGAGCTGAAGGCCTGAGGGCACACTCCCTGGGAGTTGGCACCTCTGAGTAGCAGGACCACACTGGGTCCATGTGTGTGTGTGTGTGTGTGTGTGTGTGTGTGTGTGTGTGTGTGTTATTCTCAAGTTTTTAGGGATTGAAGGTACTATTTTGGTTTACGCATTAGATTTTTTTAATAAAGAATCAGAATCAGAAAGATGCTGCAATTTGCACAAGGGCCTGAATGGAGTCTATTCGTAGTAAAGCCAGGACTGAGATGCAAGTGTTTCATCTGCTCAACCAGTGTTCTTTCTGTTTGTCTGTTCATGTTGTGGGGCTGAACATCCTGCTCTGTGCTGGTAGTGCAGATCCAGTGGTCCCAACCTGGGTGCCTAACTCTGCTGTCACTTGGCGTGACATAGAGGCTATTGTAATGGAGAGGCAGTTGACGTCCACATAAAGCCTGTAGTTTGTTAGTAGTGTGGTTTCCATGTTAACTGCTTAGTTTGGATAAGTATGCTGTGGTACATGGTGGTTAATTTTATGTCTCAACTTGACTGGGACGCAGAGTGTCCAGGTATTTGGTCAAGCATTATTCCGGGGGTTTCTGTGAGAGTGCTTTTAGATGAGAGTAACATGTGAATCTATAGGCTGAGTAAAGTGCTGTGTTTTGCCATGCACAGTGCACTCCTTGGTCCAATGTGCACCCATGTATTTTGGCCCAAACTTTCAGGGAAAAATCTTTTGTTTTAATTTTTAAATTCAATTATGTCTTTCTTTATATTTAGATACTTGTATTTTGTATTATAAAGGAATTTTAGCACTTCTTTTTGAACATTTGGTACAAGAAAGTTTATGTAACAAATAATTACAAAACACAAGAACAGATACAAAGGCATTTCAGGTACTACCCATGTATAATGTGCATCCTTATTTTTCCCTCAAAAATTGGGGCAAAAAGTACGCATTGTACGTGGCAAAATGTAGTAGATCGCTTTCCCTAGGGTGGGTGGGTGTCCTCCAATCTGTGGAAGGACAGAACAGAGCAAAAGGCTGACCCACCTGCGTGAGAGGGAACTCCCCTGCCCGATGGCATTCACACTGAGACACCGGCTCTACCTGCAGCTGCCCGCCAGTCTTGGAACCCAAACTGGGACACCGGCTCTGCAGGTTTCGTCCTTGCAGCCTCCATAATGACATGAGCCAGCCCTTCGTCATCAGTCCCTTCCCATCTGTCGCCTACTGTTCTGTTTCTCTGGAGCACCCTGACAAACACAAATCATTATATAGGTTGTTAACATTTGGGGCGGTTGGGTGGATGGTATAGAAACTCTCTGTGTCTTTGCACCTCCTCTCTAAACCTAAAATTATTCCAGTGTAAAGAGCTTCAAAGGAAATAAAAAATCAGGCCAGAGTTGCAGTATCTCAGAGTAACATCATTTCCCAAACAAAGGAACGTTAAAGAATACAATGGTCAACCATGGTGCTAAGCAGTGTGCTCTCAGCCCGACTCTCTATCCCAGACTGATGGCCCCAGTTTTCTCTGTGCTACCAATTTCTAGCTGAATCCTTGGGAAGCCTACCTGGCACGTTTCTTATTTCTTCCCTCCACCGGGGCCCCTTGCAGCTGTTGCTGCCCTGAGCGCAGGTGTGGGGTATTGCTCCTCCCTCTCCAGCACTGGGCACAGGGCCCATGCAGAGCAGGCACACACTAAGGATCTTATTACAGGAGTCAATCTGAAAAAAAATATATATGAAAGAATGACATGAATTATCTCATTTTTGTCTGTATGTCTAAAATACAATTAGCCAATTTTTTAAAAATGTGGTGTTTTTTTTGAACCGTTGTCACACCACCGACAGAAGCGAAACAACACGACACGCTGCCACTTCCCCCAAAAGCGGTGTGTGTTTCCTTTGCCCTTTCTTGACGGCTCAGTGGGTCGTCAGTGCAAGGCCTAAGGAGTGCTTTTCAGAGGGTTCCTTCTTTTTTTGAGAATTAAATGTGTGATGAACCCTTTGCTAAATAGGATGATGGCAGAAGAAACCAGGCAATCCCATCCTTAAAGGGCTGACAGCCCTGCAGAGGGCCCGGGTGTTGGAAAATAGTAAGAGTAAAACATACCTATTATAACAAAAATAAATATTTGTACTGAGTATTTTACTATGTGTTGGCTACTACACAGGATTCTCTATATAGTATCCTTAAATAATCTCCTGTCATCCTTAAATAAGGCGTTGATGTCGGCACTGGCATTGTCTTTGTCGTGCCAGATGCGACAGTGGAGACTCTGGGAGGTTAACTCACCGGCCCAACGGTGCATTTCTAATGAAGTGGCGGAACTGGGATTTGAACTCATGACTGGCCTGCCAGCCAACCTGAACTTCTTACTACAGTGCTATATGATCTTTCTGAGTTAGAGTTACTTTTTCACACATCTTTTTTTTTTCAATAGAGTTGTTACCCTAAGAGAAAGGGTCCTCATCATATTTCTCTTTGTTCCTTTGTATCACAGCTAGGTACACAGAAAAGAAAGTAAATGCTTGTTGAATGGAGGAAGTAAATGTTTGAGAACAATGAGGGCTGGAGGAATCCCTTCCTGGGAATAGTCTTTTTTTAATGGCAAGAGCCGTATCTCAGAGAGATGATCAATCCTCTGCAGGAATTATCCCCCTGTGTACTTAAAAGTAATGAATTGCTATCAGTCTGAAGAAAACAATATTGTGATAAGATATTAAGGCCCAGATAATGAGCTATGGTTTGGGCCGATGGGCCATCCTCAAATGGGGCCAATCGCCGGCCATGGTCTCCGGGGCCCTTTCCTGTTTCAGTTGAAAGGGGAGCGGTGGATAAAGGCCTGAAAGCAAACTTAATGTAAGCACTGACTGGGGCCAGGGAGGGTTGCGGAGGGCCTCTGGAGTCTGTAAAACTGCCATCCTCAGCTTTAGGGCAGAGCCGAACGTGAGAAGTAAACGTCTGTGTCTCCTGTGGACAAAAGAAATAGCGTGTCTAGGGTGGGAGGGGCCTGGTTTTGAGGGTGTACTTGGAAAGAGACAAGGAAAAGACCCCACTTTCGTGAAACCTGCGTTCTATTCCTACTTGCATTAATACAGGACCTGGGAATTTGTTATCTAGTAGCCTCCTGGGGTCTCAGTGTTCCTACCTGTAAATTAAGGATTGTAATAGTGTCCTTGTCTGCACCATAAACAGAGCTTTGTGAGACTGAACCAAGGTAATAGGCATAAAAATGACAGCAAATGTACAAAGTGCTATTCAACTGTATTAACAGCATAGTGCAGTGTGAATTAGGTAGCATAATAGAAAGGAGTACAGGTACTAAGGAATTCCAGTACATATTTCTGTTTCTCTGTTACATGATTGAACAAAGGGAAGTTGTCTTCTTAAATCTCCCGGAACTTCAGTTTCCTCATCTGTAAAAATGGGATCAATGCCTATCTTGTAAGAGAAAATTGCAAATGGTATGTGAAAAGTACTTGGCACAGGGCACGATCTCAAAGTGCTGGTACATCTTTTATGAGTTTCCTTTTGGTGTATCCGCATCTCCCGTTAGACTGTGACCTTTCTGAGGCCAAAAAAATATATTTATCTTTGCAGCTGAGTCTAGGGCATTGTCTGGCAAGGCATCATAAAAAAATAAGTATTTATAAAATGAATTTAGTACCAGGATCAAGTATAGGAATTAGAGAAAATAATTATTAATTTAAAAATTTTTTTTCAATTCCAGCGCTGGCCATAGGGGCTCAGGTGGTTGGGTGTCATCCCACAAACCAAAAGGTTGCCATTTTGATTCCTTGTCAGGGCACATGCCTAGGCTGTGGGTTTGGTCCCTGGTCGGGGCACATAGGAAAGACAGCTATTCAATGTTTCTCTCACATCAATGTTTCTCTCTTTTCTTTCTCTCTGCCTCTCCCCCTCTCTCTCTCTCTCTTAGAAAAAATTCAACTCCAGGGGTCAGGGAGGATATGGGATGGAGGGAATGAGGAAAATGGACTCATGGATATGAACAACAGTGTGGTGATTGCAGGGGTGGGGTCGGGTGTAAGGGCACTAAATGGTAGTGGAAAAAAATACAATACAACCGTGATTTAAAAAAGAAAAAGGATAAAACATAACAATTTCAATTCCATTTGCACCTTTATCTTGTCCTAAATTTTAACTACATTTCTCTGTATTCACCCTCCACAAAATAAAGTCATTGTTAATCACTGGAAATGCTCATTTATTTATTTATTCAACCAATAAATATCTGTTGAGGACCCACCTACTGGGTATCAGACTCTGAACGAGGTGGCGGGATAATAGATGGTGCCAGTAAATAAGGGATTAGGGGACAGACAGATTTGAACAGCCCAGGTTGGTATCTCAGAGAAAAATAGAGCCCCAGCTGAGATCGGAAGGAGAGTTGGAGGCAGGAGGCAGAAGACAGAGGGGAAATAATAGGTACCACACTGGGGTACCTTTGGGAAATGCAAGTTGTTCTGGGAGTAAGGAAGGATGAGAAAGGAAGCGAAGAGAGAGGCCAATCACGAAGAGCACAGTAGATTCTGTCCAGGGATCCTGCCTTTTTTCCTAAGGGCACTGGACACCATGAAGGGATTGGTAAGGAGGAGAAAGAATTACTGGATTTTCCTTCTGGAACCACGATTCTGGCTCAGTGTGGAAGATGGATACAGAAGGAAAGCAAGGTCACTGTGTTAGAGCTGGCTGAGCCCAACCTTTTTCTGAGAGCAGATAATAGGCATATATTCATACAATTAAACCAAATTAGAAATCTGACACATATAAATCGAAACAATGATGGGTCATTCACACCTTCTCTTTTATTCAAGGTCTCTAGAGTCTTATGAATGAGTTCTCACATCCAACTATTTGTCCAGCCCCTAAGGAGATAGGCCGGGCTAAACCACCCACCTCCACTGACCATTCTTTTCCACAGACATAAACAAGGTGCCAGGCTCTGGGCAGAGCTGTGCGAAATGATAGCAAGGTGGAGAGGTGCATGCATCCATGTGTTATCCTTCAAAGTAGACAGTGGGGAAAGATTGATACCACAGTGTTCCAGGACTATCAGAAAATTCAACCTTTACCAGTTGAAAAGTCCTGAAAGAGAGAAATGTCTTTTGGGGCATGTCCGTTTTGTGCCTGGTCATGTACTGGGTGCATTCCCATTCAACAGCCTAATAAAGTACCTGAGAGCATGGGCTTAGGGGTTAGAGAGACCTAAATCCAGTGTCAGCACTGGCACTGGCTAACTGAGTGACCTTGGGCCCGTCATTTAACCCAGCCCATAGGGTTGTTGTGAGAATGACAGGAGGCCATGCACGTAAGGTAGTGATACTAAGTAGTGATCGGCACACAGTAAGTGTGGTTGTGATGGTGGTTGTCATTGTGCTGGTTGTAGCAGTGGTAATCCTAGTGGCCCATAGCTTGGTGATTAAGAGAGCACCAACCCTGAAGCCAGAATATATCGGGATCAAGTCCCAGGTCCTCTGGGTCTTGACATGGCTGAAGTCAAGTCATCAGCCATGTGAGCTTGGGCCACTTGTTCAACATCTCTCACTCAGTATCTCATCTGTAAAGTAGAGACGATAGTCGTACTCATCCCAAAGGATTGATAAGAAGATTCAATTTAATGAATTACGCTTGTAAAGTAGGAAGACAGTTCCTGGAACACAGTAAGTATAAATCAGCCTTAAGTAAATATAAAAGCTAAGAAATGCTTAAAACAAAGGGGTAGAGCATGCCTAACCCCAAATGAAGGAAGAATCGCTTCTTATCTTGCAGAGAAGAAAACAGAAACAGAGAAATAACATAAGTTGTCCCTGTCACACATCCAGTAGAGGGTGGAAATGGAATCCGAATCCAGATGGCAAGACTCGTGCTTGTGACTGGAAGCCTTATGCATTTTCTGGCTCATCTCAAAGTCCAACTGTGACCCGAGGAGGAACATGCTTCTGCAGTAATGAGAGCCTTGAAAAGCTCACATTTAGTGAGTGTCTATTTGCTAGGCTTACGCATTCCCTTGTGTAATTCTCACAACAATCCTATGAGCTAGCCTTATTATTCTCCTGTTAAAGATGAAGGCAATGAGACTCAGAGAAGTTACGTTACTTGCCTAAGGTCATACAGCTGTTGTAAACTAGCAGGCACAGGACTCAAATGCAGGCAATGAAACTATGAAGTCCATGCTTTTGAGTACTGGGCTTTCTCGCCCTTCGTCCCCAAATGTGTTAAATGGTGAGATTACCATCACGGAAGTAAGGTCAGCATCTTGTTTTATTTAAGATGTGAGACCTGGAAGTGTGTGTTGAACCAGCACAGACGTGGAGATGGCTGAGGGAATTACCATTGATTAGCACCATTTGTAATTACTCTTAACGACAACGTAGAGGGGTGAGTATTATTCCCCAAATCTCATTACAGATGAGAAAACTAAAAGCTCAGAGAATTTAAGTAACTTCCTCAAGTTTGCACAAAGGAGCTGGATTGTGCATGCAGAACAGCCTGAGTCTAGAAAACTCAATCTATCTCTGCAGCAGCCACTGTATTCAGGGGTGCATATAAATGTCAACAGAAAATAATGGAACAGCCATCATTTGTCTGCACCATGCCTCAGCCTGCGGACTTCAATGAATTCAAAAGCCTTTTTTTTTTTAATAAGGCCATCACTTAGGTGTTTACCAGCCTGACTGACTTCATTATGCTCTGAGGCTTACTGGGGGCATTTCCTTCCTCATAAGGTTATCTTCATGGCACTCTCAGCCCTGTTAATTGCAAAGCATATTCTGTGCATTAGCTGCAGCTGGCATGGCTCCTCATGGGTACTCCAGGGTCCTTTAGGGGACTTGGAGGGAGGAAAACTTGCAGAACATGGGCACCTCTAAGGCTACTGAAAAAAAGAAACCGGACTTTTTTTGATTCAAAGCATGAAGGTATCTCTTTGGAGCCATAGCTCTTCATTGCTGGAGGCAGGGCTGACATCCAGCAGATATGGCACAGCACACTGTGGTGGCTCTTAAAATATTAAAGTACATCTCGACCATTTCTTCCCCTGAGTGCTCCTGACCACCCCCAACCCTCCGCAGGGACTCCCCAGAAGTCCTCTTGATCCAGAAAACAATTGACATAAAAGAAGACCCCACCACATTCAGATCAATTGACAGGTGGTGCAGTTCAGGGTCACACGCCCATTGTTCAATTCTTGACTGTTCTCTCTGCCTGAAGACATTGTTTAGCAAGAGGACAGAACTGTTCAGAACAGTCAGACAGACCATTCATATTATCCTCTCAGCAATATTTTTGGTCTTCTGTCACATCTTGCACAGATTCATGTGGATTCTAGCATAATTGGGATGTTCTACCTATTGTGTTTAAATGGTGGTGGTATTTTAGTCAATGCTGAATTTTTTCTTCTTCTTCTTCTTTTTTCTTACTAAAATTCAGGAAATGATCTTGGCCAATAAGTAATAGCTTTGAAAATGTGGCCATCTCCTATTTGTTCGGTTCTCTTTCATCCGGTTCCCCTCCTGCCTTGTGAATTGAATGCTGTGGTTTAATTGCTTAAGTGCTCTTGCTTCTAATCCAAACTTGCCTTGGCCTGCCTGTCTCAAAACCATGAAAACAGAATGGCGCGACGGCTCTGCGGGAAGGGACTACCTCCTGCCCACATTTGTCTGGCTTCTCTCTTGTCTGTCTGCCTGGAGCGGGCGAGAGAGGTGGCAAGGAAGCACACACAAAACCACGCCACGGTCCCAGAGGGCCAGTCTTACCCAGCCCTGCCGCAGCACGGAGCTGGGAGGAATAGGGAGCCGGTAATGAGAAGAAACTAGGAGGGAAGCACAGAGTAAATTGAGGCCATTTGTTTTAAAGGAGCTGGAATTAGCTCCTGTCTATCTGAATGCCTGTAAAAAAAATCCCTGCCTCCTTTACTACCACAGGTGGGATTCAGTTAGTCCTCAGTGACAGAAAGCCAAAATAAAACTTGCTTCTACGTGAGGTGGAGGTGTGTATCTCTTGGGTAAAGTGCAGAGGTAGGGGTCCAGCCTGGAAGGTTGCCCTTTGCTTCAGGAGTACTGAGAGCTGCAGACTCTAGCCAGCTTCTTACGCCTCCACCCATAAGGTGTGGCTCCCGGCAGTGCGCTCCAAGCTGGGACTGCAGCCACTGCAGCCAGGCTACAGGCAGTAGGATGGAGGCAGAATGCAAAACCAGCGGTCTCCCCAGGAGGAACCCGGAGCTGCTAAAATGTATCTGCACATATATCCCGTTAGCCACAAAGTAATCTCCTGGCCATCCGCAGCTTCTAAGGTTGGGAATGTGATGTTATTCAGCCATTGGGGTTCACTCCTGATCTTTTTGTTATGATGTTGTGTCGCATACCAGGCTGTGTGTCTGTCTCCATCATTAGACTGAACTCTAAGAGAGTGGTGACTGTATCTAATTCATTGTTGTGCGCACCCACCTGGCAGTGGGTTTCACCTTAGAAGGGTGCTCAATGGGAATCTTTAGAAAGCACCTGCACCCAGTTTTGTCATTCCACAGCTTAAATCACACGACAGTGTCCTATTGCCTTGGCGTCAAATCCCAGCTATTGTCACAGCCCCCAAAGTTCTAGCCCTCTCAACTCACGTGGACTACACCCCCACCCTTCATTCTCATGACTCAGGCAGATGGTGTTATTTCTGTTTCCGCAACTCCCCACGCTGTTTCTTCTCAGGCCCTTTTATTTTTTAAATTCAATTTATTGGGGTGACATCATTTATTAAAATATATAGGTTTCATGTGTACAGTTCTGTAATACATCATCTGTATGTTGCACTGCGTGTTTGCCACCTCAAGTCCTCCTCCCACACCCCGTCCCTCTCCATATAATCACCGTGCTGTTGTCTGTATCTATGAGTTGTGTTGTTTGTTTGTCCACTGACGAAATCCCTTCACCCTTTCCCCTTTTTCACCTTTTGTGTGTGCAGTTACCTCTGCCTGAAATGCTCCCCTGACCCACATTCATTTCTCATTTCTCTTCACTGAGATCTCAGCTCAAACCTACCTCTTGCTAGTAGCTCCCTAACATTGCCCAGCCCCACATACGCCTGCCTCACCATCATTCTCGAGTCTCTTTACGCCATAGGAGATGTGGCCTCATATCCTGTATCGTTATCTGAAGTCGGTGTTTGTGTGGGTGCAGGGAGGTAGGTAGGTATTGATTTACTTGTTGGCTCCTTGCCTCCCAAGTTGGAATACAAATAAGCCCCTAGTGGGCAGAGATCTTGCCTGTCTGTCACTCACCGTGTCCTGGATATCTGAAAAGCAGTGTTTAGGAAGCTGTCAGTAAGCACATGCGAAATCGGTTGGAAGTTAGCCAGTGGTCAGATTATATCTCCAAAAGTTAAATTCCATTCCTTTTTTTCTTTTTTGTTAATTACATTCTGCCTCAAATTTGCAAAGTAAAACCTAGAAATCAGCCTTAAAATCTATGCACGTTTACAGACTTCTTGCCTGCCTCCGCTCGTAGGGTAGGAATCTGCCTTCATCCCACCTCCCACGAGACGGGAGGCAAGTCTTCACTTTAGGAATCAGCTCTGTAAGTGTCGCCAGCATGGGTAGCCTTGCCATGCCAAACTACCCATCCCCATGTCTAGGCCATGGTAAAATGATCAGAGGGATAGGCAGATGAGCCCAGGAGTACAGATTAAACACCAGTTGGGAGCCCTGGCTGGCATAGCTCAGTGGATTGAGCACAGGCTGCAAACCAAAGTGTCGCAGGTTCGATTCCCAGTCAGGGTACATGCCTGGGTTGCAGGCCATGACCCCTAGCAACTGCACATTGATGTTTCTCTCTCCCTCTCTGTCTCTCTGTCTCTCTGTCTCTCTGTCTCTCTCTCTCTCTCTCTCTCTCTATCTCCCTCTCTTCCCTCTCTAAAAATAAATAAATAAAATCTCAAAAAAAAAGTTAAACACCAGTTGGAATAATATGGCTTAGAGAAGAAAGACTCAGGGAGGTGGAAACCAGGAGTGTTGAGCAGATACCTTTCCTGGTATGTCTGCAGGCTGATGCCTTGTTTCAGAGATGATGAAACAAAAGCTTACAGGAGAGGCAGGGAGCCTGAGTGGTGTCTTTGCAGAGCAGAGTAAACCAGGAGAGACTGTAGGACATGAGGTCAAAGAGGTCACAGCAGGAGAGGGTGAGAGAGAGTACAGGCCCAGGAATAATCAGATTATTACCAGTGAGCAATGGACTAGGGAAGGAGAAGTGGGGATGGGAAGGAGAATGAATTCCCAAAGCATTGTTGAAAGAGATTCAGAGCCTTAGGAAGCAATCTAATGGAGAGAAGGAGGGGTGGGCTATTGCGAAATAGAAGTAAAGGTCAAGGATGATGCTCTGAAAATGTCTGTCCTGGGAGTTTGCACAGACACCTTAAGTCTTTATCATGCATACAAAGTGCTCAGTAAATATTTACGGAATCAAATCCAATTTTTCTCATCTCTGCCCTTCTACTGACTGAGCTTTTGCTCTGTCCCAGACTAACTCTAGGGTTCCCTGACACCCAACCTGGGGTGACATCCCCTCGTTTTCACCTCCAGTCCTACTGAATAAAACCTGACATCTCTCAGGACCTGCAACATGACGGGTGCTGACATGAGGACTAAATCCCACGGCAACAGCCAGCCGGCACTGGCGCCTGAGTCTGGCCCAGAGTGGCAGTCTTCAGATGTGTGCCTTCTCCAGACTGCTCGGCAGCCACTTCCTCGTAGCTGGCAGCTTCCAAAGACACAGTCTTGTTAGTAAGCTCTCCGGAGCCAGGCCAGGAGTGGTAAATGTGGAACACTGACCAAGTGGACCATCCCAGGGGTACCCACCTGAGTCCATGAAGCCAGTCAGGCTGCCCTCACCTCTATGTCACTGTCCACCCCCTTCTGCACTCATCACAAGTCCCCATTAGCTTTAGCAACAGGAAATCAGCAGCCTTCCAAGTACAGCCAGCAAACTGGACACCCTGGACCTCCAGCAAGCATTCTTCCCAATACATCCCATTGGCTCCATTAATATCCGGGGACTGACAGCTCAGATTGACTGCCTCATTAGCACGCGTCATGTGGAACTCTGACAATAATTAACAACTCAACAGTCTCATTTGCTGGCCTATCAGAGAAGTATTCAATCAAAAATGTAATTTGCCCGATGCCTCCATTTAGCTTAGGAAGACTATTCCTTCAAAGTTTTAAATAGTCTAATTAAGAGGGAAGAAATAGAAAGGGGAGAATTATTAACAGTATAGGTTTAATGTGAAATTGCTGGAGCGAATTAATAATGCAATAACCATTTTTAGCAGCTGTCTATTAGTTTGTGGGCCAGAGTAATTCAATTAGTCAGCAAAGGGCTGTTCAGATGAGGCGGTGGGGAACAAGTACCATTTTGTCTCCCCAAAGCGCTGTGAACTTCGTTTCCCTGGATTTGGGGGTGATCCCCAGCACTCCAAAAAAAGAATCTCTGCCTTGCTGACCTCCCGAGAGGATGATGGAGAACGTGTGGAAAACCCACGGCACCTAACAGGTGCTTTAAAACGGCTGCCCCAGCCATCCACACAGGTAGATGCAGGGCCAGGCTCACGGTGGATGTTGGTTTCCGCACCTTCCCGACGCCTCTCTGTACATCTCCACCAGTCTTCTGTCTCTCTGCGTTATCCGAGTAGTCAGCTCTTTTAATACAGTTTTCTTTGTTCTTGTCTTGCTCATCTCTCTAGCCCCTTATAAACTCGCATCCGCTTTGCCCCCGAGCAGTGCCTAGCCTTCAGCCTCGCCCAGGGGAGACCCAAGTAACTGCTTCAGCTGGAAGTAGGCATGAGATCAGAGGAGGGAGAGCTGTGAGCATGAAGATCCGTGAGTGAATGCAAGTTCAGGGGTGTGTGATGGCTCATTAGAATTCAAATCTATCTAGGCGCTTTTCCTTGCATGTCATCTGAAGAAGCCAATTGGTGTTTTTATAGGAAGATATCAAATGGTTAAATGCTGGAGTCAGTCGTAGCTGAGTTTGCACTTCAGCTATTTCTCTTTGTCTTGTAAACTCCCTTCTCTGAGCCTCAGTTTTCTCATCTGTAAAACAGGTAGGATTAGACCTACTTGTTGGGCTGTCGTGCGGATCCAGCGAGGTCTTGCACATAACATACCTGCCATGTGGTAGGTACTCAGTAAGTGGTAGCTGTTATTTAGTATCATTTGGAAGAGAGAGGCAGTGGGAGACTTGGGACAGTGATGGGGAGGGAAGATGAGATGGGGTGTGGAGTGTTATGGAAAATGCTGAACTATAGCACGTTGAAAGCAAGAAGATATGGTGGGGTTGTTGCCCCAGCATGAAAGGGTATGTGGGAAGGACTGTGGCCAAAGCTAAATCGGTGTGGTTTCCAGGGAAGGAAACACACCACAGGGGGCTGTTGGCACTGACAGCCGGTTGTATATATTGTCGGTCACTCACTTGTTTATTTCAAGGACACTTCCTAAGCGTCTGCCACTGGCATGATGCTGGGCTGCCAGGGAGACAAGACACTTCAGAAAAGACCCCTACCCTGAGACGCTGTGTTCAGAGAGGGAGATAGCACTTGGGTAGACAGTGGGCTGGACCCCAGTAGAGGACAGGCACTGTTCCTTGGCAGCCAGTAGGTATCAAAGGGATAGGTTGGTAGAGGTTTCTGTCATAACTACCTACTGACTATAGCCAAGACAATTCTAACAGATGGAGCCAGTCCATCCAAAGCAGTGCGCTCTAGAACAACTCACACATGTGATGTTAGGTAACTGAGTGACCAGAGCTGGCGGACAGAGGAAACTGAACACCGGCGAAAGCCGGGAAAACAAAACCACCCACTTCCCTTAGTAACAATGAATCTAAAAACAATAAGCTCCATGAATGTAAGGCTTAACACTACATTGCTGTATGACCATGTGACAAAACTGCATGCTCAGGGCTCTACATGAATTATGTCTTTGAACCACAGGCATCCATCTTTCAGGAGATAGGAAGCCGTGCATCTTCACGGAGGTTCTGATGAGGGAAGTGGTAGAGATTTGGCCCAACGAAAGCAGAGGTGCTGATGGACGGGGACAGAAACGCCCTGCCCCCTTGCGCCTCTCAGCTAAATGCTCCAGCTTTTCTGAACTATCCACAAATAATGAAAGCGAGTCTCTGTAGTACTCGTGTCCAGCCTGCTCAAAGGCAGACTGCTCAGGCTGTCCTCTTTGCTACATGCCACTAATTTATTTACCCCACACTTGTAAAGCACAATTCACTCTTCTTAGACTTCCTGCTCACGCTGTTCTCTCTTTCCTTCTCACTCTCTTACAAATTCTGTTTTTGCTTTTATTTCTAAATAATGGTCTCATGCCTGTCTCCCTCTTCTATAGTAAAGTGCATGTAACTAACTGAATATCTCTGAATTGTTCTCTGATAAAGAGCTTGGGCTTTGGCGTCAGCCGTACCTAGGTTCATGTGATTAGGAGAGCTGACCAAGCAGTTCTTGTAATACCAATGGAAAATGATAGCAATGCCGAAGTACCTACACTTGTTTTATGAAGGCAGAGCTGTTGACATCGGACCCGATGACACCAAGGCAGGAACAAAAAGAAGGGGGAAGCATAGGTTCTTGATAGAACAGGTAAAGTCACCAAAGTCACAGGAAGTACCAAAAAGAAATCTCTGATTTGGAAGGAGGATGGGTGGTGGGTGGTAACAGATCAGTCACCTGCGTAGTAAATTATTGGGATCAATATATGTTTTAAGATTTTTTAAAAAAATGATTTTAAGAGCTCTGATGAGAAAGAGTTCATTTACAGCAGGGGCCCTAGGAACCTCATTGCTGGTTTCCTGAACAGTGTGTGTGTTTTAAAGATTTTATTTATTTATTTTTAGAGAGAGGGAAAGGGAGGGAGAAAGAGGGAGAGAAGCATCAATGTGTGGTTGCCTCTTGCACCCCCAACTGGGGACCTGGCCAGCCACCCAGGCCTGTGCCCTGACTGGGTACTGAACCTATGACCCTTTAGTTTGCAGGCCGACACTCAATCCACTGAGCCACACCAGCCAGGGCAACAGTGTGGTATTTGAACTAGGCCTTGGTGATTGGACAAGGAGTGACATTTCAGCCAGGGGACAAAGGAGCGCAGGCCACTTTGGATGGAGCATGACAAAGAATGAAGGAAGGAAGTTTTGGAAGAATGGGAGTTCATCATTAAGGACCTTATTTCCAGGGTACAGTATTTCACCTTGACTCTGCAGACAATGAGGGGACACTGGACACTTTTGAATGTGTGTGCGGGGGCTCGCCTGTGTAGGGAGGGAGACAAGAGAGTGGGCGCAGGGAAGGAGAGCCACACATGGTCCAAGCTGGGTGCCAGGAAGCTTGGTCTTCCGGAATCACTCATTATGGCCACAGTATGTACCAGAAAAGGGCGTGGGGGAGTAGTCGTGCTAGGCTTGGGTCTGAGAAACCCAAAAGAGTGCTCAGAGACTCCCCATAATTCCAAATGAGGAGGCAGTTCCTGGAGCCCGCCCCCAGCTCCTTGCAGTGTATCTGTGAAACAGGGCACCCATGTGAGCCTGTGTGTGTTTGTACGCACACGTGTGCACCCACATTTCCTTCCAGGCAAAGGCAAAGCAGCCTGACGCCTGCATCGCTCTGAGACTGCAAACCATAGACGATGAAATGTGGCAGGAAGAAGCACATCTTCTGCTTCATTAAAAAGCTACTTGAAAGACAACTACCACGATAGGTGGCATTTCTCTCACTGGGAGATTCCTCACCCTTCCCCACAAGGTTCTTAAGAAGCAGCTGTTAATGTAAAACACTTAACAGAATGCCTAGTACCTCCTAAACACAGAATATATCATCACTGTGAAAATGAATAAACAGAAACCTCATTTAAAATGAAGTCCGAAGGCTGGGAGAGAGAGCTCTCACACATCACGCAACGCACACCACTGACCCTAACAGGAGGAGGCATACCTCACACCTCCCACAATAAGGGATGCTACTTAACTGCCTCAGCAGGAGGAAGGCTCCTCCTGGCCCAGTAACAGCTTAGCCAATGGGAGACTGCCATAACTCAGCCAATGAAAAGTCTCTATACTTTGAACTTTCAGCTTCCTCCAGAGGACTCTGTTTACAGCAGTCCCTTTAAAGTCCATAAAGGAGAGTTCCAGGCCTTTGTTTCTATGGACCTGCATGTGGTTTCCTGTTAGACCATAATTCTTTGTTTCCAAGTGAAGCCATTTTTTCTGGATCACTGTCTGGCTATCTGATTTTTTAAGGTCAATGTCCCCGTTACCGTGATGGTGATGATGAAGGTGGTGGTGCTGGTTGGGGTGGCAGTGACATTGTGTGGGCTAGAGCTCTGAGCAGAGTGCTTAAACAGAAATGCCAGATATTTTGGGAACTGAGATTGAGAAAATGATTCCTAATTTTAAAAAAATGTTTTCACTTGTATGTGGAATATTTTATTTTTATTTTTATTGCTGTTCTATTATAGTTGTCCCAATTCCCCACCCCACCGTTGCTCTCCCCACCCCACGCAACTCCCCTCCCATAGTCAGTTCCCACCCTGCTGACCATGACTCCTTGTTTTTTTTAACATGAAGAAGCAAATGGGGTGCATTTGCTCAGCATTGAACTGAGGGTCAAGAGACTTGGATTTTAATCATCCACTGTCTTTTTTCTATCTGTAAAGTGAGAAGTTAGATTTAAGGATTCTCTCAGCTACAGCCTCTTAATTACCTTGGTCGACTTGTCCCAGATCACACACGAGTCAGGGGTATATCTTCAGGGCCTTTCATCTCAGTCCTCGAGGTTTGGGGGCAGGCAGGTCTTGGCACCACGGGCAAGTTCATGCTCCTAGTGAGACCTGTTCAAGGACAGAGCACACCCCTCTATGACATGGCGAGCTCCCTGGCCCTGGGGCAGAGCCTGTAGGCCACTCTGCTGGGACGACCCCAGTAAATCCCTCACGAGGGTCAGAAGTTGGGTTAAGTCTCCTCTGCCAAAGTTCTTCCCAAGTCTGAGATTTAAAGAGTCTAATTTTAATTCTTGGTGCCTATCCTCTGGCTCCTTTTGGGATGGCCCCATCCCCAGTGCAGACCAGCCCTACATTCGATGCCCTGAAGCCATCGCCAGCCCCAGGGGCTCAAGCTGGTGGACAGCTCTGCCACACCTGATCGATGAACACTAGGTAAGAATCACAAAACAGGGGCTGTTTCCCCCAGTGTCTTCCTGCTCACTCACTTTTTCTCAAAAACATAAAAATAAAAATGCAGAATGTCACCACCTTTCCATAGGCAGAATCTGATTTTGCGAGGAAAATTCCCTGCGAAGACAAAAGGACAAGAGAAGTCATGGACCATCAATGGAGCAAATACCTCATTGTAGAAACATGATCAGCCCAGACCTGGGGGCAAAGAAACAAAATGCAAAGCCTTTCCCTCCAAAGACTAAATTGGCTGGTCGAGGTGGCAACCTCCAGACATGAAATGCAATTAGAGGGATATACAGCCCGGGAGAGCCTCGACTGCTGACCTCCATCCAGCTGGGTGAGCCCGCCCGGGTCTGTGTGTGTCTTCATCCACAAACTGGGCTTTGATTAGAATCTTAGTGTTACAGTCTTGAAGAGCATACACTCGAGCTTTAGGCAGGCTGTGTCCGAGTCTGAACTTTAATGTCCTCATCAATGAAGTGGCATTACCGACCCCCACCTCTTAGAGTTTATTTTCAAGTAAGCAAGGGTCACCCCCACCTCTGGAAGATGATGAATACTCACTGAACATAGATCCCTCTCTGTACCCCCTCTGCCCGTGTAAGGTCTCTTCCTATCTTCCTGTCTCATGACTCTATTACGTCACCAATTTTTAAGAAGCCTTTTCAAGCCCTGGCTGGCATAGCTCAGTGGATTGAACGCGGGCTGTGAACCAAAGCATCGCAGGTTCGATTCCCAGTCAGGGTACATGCCTGGGTTGCAGGCTATGGCCCCCAGCAACTGCACATTCATGTTTCTCTCTCTCTCTCTCTTTCTCCCTCCCTTCCCTCTCTAAAAAAATAAATAAATAAAATCTTAAAAAAAGAAACATTTCAGAATCAAAAGGCAGAAATCCTTCATTCACTTTTAACCCAAGTGGGGCTACACTGTGTATTTTTTCTGGAACTTTCTCTTCTACTTTACACAAAAGTTTCAAGATGCCTCTACATCAGTTCACACAAATCTACATTTTCTTTCACAGCTGAGTGATATTCCATAGTACAGATGTATCATGATCCACTTAACCCCTGTCCAAAATGGCCCTTTAAGTTAGTGCATTTGTTTTGCTATTAGAAATAGTGCTTTAATATATAAATATTAAAATAATATCTGCCTTACACATGTATTTCAGGCCAATGTTTGAGTATTTTTAAGTTCCTTCAAGTGGAATTATATGGTCAAAAGAAGGTTACTTTACATTTTGATGGGCACTCTCAAATCCCTGAAACTATGATCCCAAGGATTAAACTAGTCATTGTTGAACATACATTGATTCAAAACCCACTATGAGTCAAGCATGCTGACCACACACAAAGTGAATAAGACACAGGCCTTCATGGAGAAGCTTCAAGTTTGTTATGGGCACATGGTTCATAAACAATAACAATTCCAAGTATAATAAATTCAGGCACAGCTCAGGGTAGATAAGGGGCCTCTGGGGAAGGTGGCTTCAGACTTCTTGGTAAAGGACAAGAGGGCTGTAGGTAATGTTGTTCCTAGGGGAGTCCCACCTTCCAAAGAATGATCAAGAAAGATTCCCAGAAGGAGGTGGTCCAATATAAAAAAACAAAGGAGACCTAAACAGGGGGAATATAGAAGGGCTGGCATTGTCCATGGGCATGGGGTCTGAAATAAGACAGGCTCTGAGGTCTGATAGACTCGAACTCTGGATCTGCTTCCTACTATCTGCAGGACCCTGGGCAAGTGACTCAACCTTCAGGAACTCCAGTTTATTCATCTGTAAAGTGGAGGTAGCAAACCTAATCACCTCAGAGACTCAACATCCATCATACCACCAAATACCTAAATGAGCACACACAAGGTACCTTAGTGTTGTCCTAGAAAATGGGGTGGGACAATGAACACATCACATAAACTCCTCCTGCCCACGTGGAGCACATAGCACATTCCAGCTGAAGGTGAAACAAGGCAGGCAACAGATGGTCAAGAGCTGAACACAGTGCTTAGAACACAGTAAAGCATGTTCTAAGGCAAGGAGGCATCATGAATGTGAGGAGGGCTTACAAGGGGCAAGTAGCATGTTGACCCAGGATCTTTTAAGAGATCCTGAAAGTTGTTTGCTCCCATTCTTCCCTTTCTTTTTATCCTTTAGATGGCCTCATTCATGTTCTCCCCTTTAAATTTATTCCCTACTAATGTTGCCTCTTACAGGAGCTAAAGAACAACCCTTCGGCTTTTATGCCATTAAAATTATTTAGGGCTTCCGTGTAGAACACAGCCAGCTGGCTGGGTTTCTTTGAGCTTGACAGATTGACTGGGGGGAGAGGGGATGGGGCTGCCTCTGAGACTGAGCCATGTGCTCAGGAAAAAGGTCCTGCTTCATCCACCAAAACTGGCACTGTCCCGGAGAGGAGGGGACTGTTTGAGCTCAAAGACTTTACAGAGAGCATCGGATCCTGCCCCCACTCCCACTGTACAGCACTGGGAGGAATAGGAGGTCATATCTGAATCTAGACTGGCCGATTTTAACAACTGAATTGCAAGGAGCAAGGAGGGGTGTTCATGCCACCCACACTCTGAATGGCACCATACACTAATTCCCAACATATCAAAATGGCTTTTCAAAAATTGACACAATAAACTGCAAGGATTGTTCTGTGGTCAGCCGGGCAGGAGGGGCCTTGTGGCTCTTAGGAAGCAAGTATGAGACCTCCTGACCTTCACAGAGATGCACCTTTATTCACAGGTCAGCACATCTCGGAGGATAAGAGACAGTGGGAAAAGGGTATGGAATTTGTAAGACCTTTAAAGCATTCACATGGTGAATTCCAGGGGAGCGGAGATATTACCTATCAGCCACATGACAGGAAGTTCTGTTGATCGTGGAGGCTATGTTCTCACCTCTTCAGCCTTTGGGGAACCAGAGCCCCGAGACGGGACAGGGCTTACCAAGGTCACATAAGTAATTAAAATTAACAAAATTAATTCCAACATTCAGGACTTTTAAACAGTCCTCCTGTCTCCAGCCCCCATCCCTACCACATCAGACTTGTCCTGTTCTTTAATCCCTACCCAACTGAAGAGGTAATCTAGGAACCGATCACAATGATAATAACTGCTACGGGTTTAGCCTTTGCTTAGCGCCAGGCTCTATGCCAAGCCCTCGATGAACAATATCTCAAAACACCCCGTGTGGGAGGCACAACTCTTAGCCCCATGTCAGAGCTGAGAAAACCTAGAGTCAGAGAAATTAACCAACTTGCAGCGGGGGGAAAATGACATAGTAAATAAACAGCAGCAATTTTTCAACTTGTAGTTTTTATTTATTTTCCCATTTATAAAAGAAATCCCCAGTCATAAAAAAAAGGAAAATAGAGAAATTTTAAAAACCTATTTTTAAGACTCCATGCAAACATAAATATTGGTTGATACATTCTGTAGTGTTGCTTTTTAAAAAATTTGACTATATATGGTGTTTTTATTTTTATAAGACTGTAATTATATGTCCACACAATTTTGCACCTGGCTTCTTTTTATAACTCGAGCATGTTCGTGTTTTTATGCCATCTCTGAAAACATCATTTCCAATGGCTGCGTAACACTCCGTGCAATGGATATGCCAGAGAGATGCTAGGAAGAGACATGGAGGAACCTGGAAAAACACTTAGAGGGAGATGGAAGAAGCTGGAAGATTGACATTTGGAGGCAGAATGTAAATAAGAAAAAAGCAGCCCTGGCTAGCATAGCTCCGTGGATTGAGCGTGGGCTGCGAACCAAAGCATTGCCAGTTCGATTCCTAGTCAGGGCACATGCCTGGGTTGCAGGCCAGTGGGGGCCACGTGAGAGGCAACCACGCTTTGATGTTTGTCTCTCTTTCTCCCTCCCTTCCCTTCTCTAAAAAAAATAAATAAAATCTTTAAAAAAATAAAATGAAGCCAAGTTTAAAATAAGTCTTGGTGTGTGGTAGGGTAAGTCTTTAAAAAAAGAAAAGAAAAAGAAAAAAGCAAGGGAGACTGAGAGAAGCCCATGGGATTTGGCTGTTACTTGACTCACAGAGTATTTCAGGCAGGTTCTGTAGGGGGGCATCAGCCTGCGGGGAAGAGCTGGAGGAGAGGCTCTTCAGGGGACTAAAGGGTTGCTCAAATTTCTAGCCTGGATCATTGCAGAAACCTCCTGACCCATGGGCCAGCCTCTAGCCTAGTGACATGTGACAAGAATTTCCACTGAGCGTGAGGGCCGCCCCTCTCCACCTACCTACCACTCCCAGTCAGCACCTGCAGGAAGCCCTCCCTGCTCTGATGAGTGGGTGTTCTCTCCACCCCTGCAGCTCTGGATGCCTTGCCTGTCCAAGCAGGTGTGGGCAGGCACCATTCTACTGTGTTCACAGCAGAGTGTCGGCACCCAGCACAGCA
The DNA here is from genome assembly GCF_019186645.2 of Phyllostomus hastatus. Taxonomy (NCBI): domain Eukaryota; kingdom Metazoa; phylum Chordata; class Mammalia; order Chiroptera; family Phyllostomidae; genus Phyllostomus; species Phyllostomus hastatus. The sequence goes on along the minus strand of NW_025333857.1, from coordinate 63,235,295 downwards.
CTAGGCACACAGTTAGTGCTCAGGTAATTCTACTGAATTAACGGGTTAACTGATTAACTGGTCAATTAACATAGACTCCCTCACTCTTTTGTTCCACCTTTCTTCTTTGTGGTGCTGATCGCTCATTAATGTGCACAAGAATCATCTGGGAACCATGCTGAAATGCAGATTCTGATTCAAAGGGTTAGGAACGCAGCCTGAAACTGTGCATTTCTCACAAGCTGCAAGGAGAAAGCTATGCCTCTTTAAAGCACAAGTTAGGAAAGTTGATTGTTGCCAGACCCAGGCATTTTAGCATCTGTACGTTTGTGTGTTCACTCATCACTCATTCATTTAGTAAATACAGACTGAACACCTACTATGTTCTGAGCACTGCGCTTAGAACTAAGAACTCAGTCATGATCCAAGTAGATGTGATCCCTGCTGTCTCAGAGCTTATGGTCTAGGTGGAGAGACTGTCATTAATCCAACAACTCACCAATTAATCAATATTTGCTAACTGAGCTATGTGTCAGAGAAGAAAGTAGTGCAATGCTATGAGGAAGTTAATTGCTATTGGCAGGGGGTGTCAGACAGCTTCTCTGAGGAAGTTGCAATTGATCTGAGAACTAAAAGATGTACAGGGTTAAATAGGGCCAAGGGGCAGGGGAAAAGCATTTCAGGCAGAGTGAACAGCATGTGCAAAGACACTGTGGGTGACAAGAACATGTTAAGTTCATTGGGATCGCTGCAATCTGTAGGAGCTCATAAGAATCCTTGTTACTTCAGAGGAAGGAAGGGACGGAGGGAGGGAGGGAGGAAGGAAGGAAGGAAGGAAGGAAGGAGGAAGGGAGGGAGGAAGGAAGGGAGGAGTATTCCTAGAAAAATTAGCACCTTTGTTGCCCAGATGGCTAAAACAATTGCATTTCCTAAAATACTGAGAAAACTTGAATCAGTGAGAAAGGTAAGGTTGGAGATGTGTCTCTTTGAAGAGGGCCACGTCTACTTTGTCCACATAATAAGGACATGTGGTATAGCCAAAAAGGGTACAGGTTTCTGATATAAGGAAGGCCAAAGACCTGTATTCAAATCTTGCTTCTGTCACTAACCACTATCTTGGGCAAGATATTTAAACCTGTCTGAACTTAGGTCCATCATCTGTAAAATGGATATAATTACACAGTACCTAACTTAGAGGGCTGTGATTGGGTATTTTTGAGGTAATTTATATAAAGCAGCCACTCAGTCCATTTCTCCTCCTCTCCCCTGGCCCCCTAGCATTAGATGCCCCAAAGTGATGTCCAGAGGGCCTCGCCAGCACTTTCTATTGATGGTGAGCCATCCTTAGTGGGGGGAGGCACCAGTATGAAACCACAACGTGTAGAAATAAAGTGATGCTCTGAGGAGTAAATGGTGAAAAATCAACTTGTAAAGATTGAGTTGTGCGCTAGTCTGCTGGTCAAAAGGTCTTTGTCAAGGAGAAGGCTGGTCACAGCCAGGGGAGCTGCGTGGTCCTTCAGCTGTCTAAAGCTGTTGCTACAGACACGTGGAGATATCAGCCCAGGTATTCACCTTGTAACAAGGGCATTGATGTGTCTGCAGGGTGGATACTCCCCCGGGCAGGAGAAAGGCAGCCTGGAAGTCTGGCCAAAATGGGCATCCTTGAGAGAAAACGTTTGCAAAGGACACCCCATACTTTGGAGGAAGGGGTTGTAGAGCTGCCCTGAATCCTGGGCTCCACCTGTGTGGATCCGAACACAAATATCCCAAGGCAGCTTTCAGAGTTTTGCTACCCAGTGGATCTGATGCCAGAGCCCGGACACGTCATATGCTGGCTTTAGGGCTGTGGGCTGGTGACTTCTCCTCAAAGAACCTTAGGTGACTGATCTATAAAATGGGGGTCCCAATATCTACCTTGAAGGGCAGTGGCAATAATTAAATTAGCCGGGGGTTTGAATCTGCTTTAGACGGTGCTGTGGCAGTGGGGCTAGAGAAGAAAGGGCAGCCGCCAATGAAGGTGGCCCTGACCCTGTCACTCAGCGCTCGGTGACATGCACACCCTCCTGCCTCTGTGAGCCTCAGACGTGAAGGGTGTGAGCACCTCTCCATGATGGGCTTCTGACGACGATGATGAAGATCCAAACATATTAGTAAAGCCCTTCAAGGTGCCTGGAACGTGTTGGCCTTCACTAAAGGGTAACTGTATTATTTTACTAATCTCCTTCTTGTTAATATTTGTTAAACAATAGGGACCAGCACAAGCTTAGTTTAAACGTGACCTGCAGGGCCAGAAAGAAACAAGACTCAGAAATTAGATGTGTTCTTCTGAAGTTCAGAGCCATTGTCCTGCAAGCTACTGAAGATTCACTTGGGTCATCTATTCTATTCCCATTTTATAGATAAAGAACTGAGACCCTGGAAACATAAGTGCCTTCCCCATGTTCGCGTAGCTAGTTGGTAACAGACTGAACTGAACCTGACTTGCTGTCCAGTGCTTTTTGTGTCACGTCATAGCAACTCTCATTCAACAGCTTTCGGGTCGTTCAAGAATCTCATCACCAGCCCTGGCTGGCATAGCTCAGTGGATTGACCTCGGGCTGCGAACCGAAAGAGTCTCAGGTTCGATTCCCAGTCAGGTACATGCATGGGTTGCAGGCCATGACCCCCAGCAACCATACATTGATGTCTCTCTCTCTCTCTTTCTGTCTCTCTCCCTTCCCTCTTTAAAAATAAATAAATAAAATCTTTAAAAAAACACCAAAAAATTTCATCTTAAAAAAAAAAAAGAATCTCATCACCAAGGCCCCAATTATTTCATTCATTTACTCCACTTTTCCCATAACAAGAACTGTACCCCAACTAGGCTGCTCTACTTGCTATTAATTGAAAGCGCCCCATGTTTTTTAGCCCCCACACCCTTGCCCATGCTGTTCTTTCTATATAGAATCCCCACCGCTCCCTTTGCCTAACAAATATTTCCAATAATCTGCTCCTTTTCTTTGCTTCGGGGCTCTGGAGCTAGAGATACACCACAGAGGTATGCTATGAGAGAATGTGAATCTTCACATCTTCCCAAAGCATGAGCCCCTCACCCCCCGTAATTTCCATGAGAAATGGATATAAAGCAACTCGGCCCGCGTGGCTCCACTCACCTTCTCGCACACGCCCGAGAGTTACGAGCAGTATAGATTATTTTAATGATAGTATTACTTCCAACTGCGTCTCTCCCATCTGTTCTTCCCCAATTATGAATGCAGAAACCCAGCATGTGTCTCCATTCTGGCAGTAGAGAATAAAATATAAGTGCTATAAAAGAGAGTGTATTTTTTGAACAATACAGTTGGCACCTGTGAAGCTTGCCTTGTGTTTCTCACTCCCCTGAATCTTCGAGAGGGAACCTCCTTCAAGTAAATGCCATGGCATACCCCAGGGGTCCTTCCCCTTTCCCCAAACACAGGGCTACTATGACAGGACAAAGCCAATGGGGTTCTGTCCGAGAAACAGACTGGTGTTCTCATGGAAAGGGCCCAAACCAAGGTGAGAAAAATACAGAGCCACATCAAAAGACGAGGTAGGGGTTGAGGCTGGGGGAGGTTCGATCAAGCAGGTTCCAAGTATTTTGGCAAAATTTAAAGAAGTAGAAGCCTGGCTGTCGAAGTAACCTGAAAGTGTTCACATTCTTGTTTTTGTACATGAGGGAAAAATGGCTCAGAAAGGTTAGGTTACCTGTATGAGCTCACACAGCAAGGAAGTAGCAGACCAAAGTTCAAACGCAACTGTGATAAGGACATGGGTGTTCCTAACTGCTGTGCAGACTCTAAGAAAGTGACCCCGACTCCCAAGCCCCAGCCACAGGTGAACTGACGTCGAGTTTGCACACCCGTACCTACAGAGCTAAACTCAAGCTGGCCTCACTCACCCCTGCCACAGGCAATAGTCAGGACTAGACACAGAAAGGAAAAGAAAGGGCAGCCAAGTTCTGGATTTCAGAAAACAAATCATTCCTCAGGCACAATACACTTTGGGGAGGGGGGTGGTAGAGAAATCCCTTAATGTTTTATTAGAAGAATTCAACAACTACAAATATTAATAGCAAGGCTATGAATTATTTAAACTTCAACTACCTAAACCAGCCTATAAATTAAACATGAAAAGATTTTTTTCAGAAAGAAAGGCCAGGTTTTCTCTTGCTTGGTTCTTTGCTCTTAAGAAGAAAGCAAGCTGACCTTGGGTTTACTGAGTACCTACTGGGTGCCAAGTGCTATGGTTTTCTCTGTTTGAAGAAAGCCTAGGAGAAGGCGAGTTTATCAGTTGCTTTTGACAGGTGCACGAAACCAAAAATTTGAGCTGGAAAGAGATTTCTCCACAGGGGAAAGAGATTTCTCATAGGGGAACTGAGGTTGAACCGTCGTTTGCCTGGATTCAAAACCATCTCTTTCCACTACACCAGTCTGCCTCTCGGCAGAAGGACCCACACAGGGGTGAAGCAGAGGCCATAGACGCATCACACAGAGCAGAGGATAATCCCCTACAGACCCCAGTGCCCTGCTCACAGCAGCCGAGCTCCTGGAGCTAGGATGTCAGGAACTAGTCACGCTGCTATTGTTGTTGCTGTTAGATTTCTAGGTGAGTTTTCATTTTTAACTAATTCTAGATTTGCAAAAAAAATTACAAAAACAATACAGAAAGTTCCCATTAGTTGCTTATCTCTTTTCCTCCACTGTTAAGGTTTTACCTTTCCACAAAACATTGGTCAGAACTAAGAAACCATTCCTGGTGCATTACTACTAACGAAGCTCCAGACTTTATTTGCATTGCACTCGTTTTCCCAGTAATATCCTCTTTCTGTTCCAGAATCCAGCCCAGGACATGGTATTGCACTTAGTTATCATGTCTCTTCTGGTTGTAGATGGTTTCTCAGTCTTACTTTTTTTTGACCTTGACAATAACAAGGAATACTGGTCAGGCATTTTGTATAATGTTCCTCAGTTTGGGTCATGCCATTTCCACCAGCTGTGGAACGATAGATAATGACTTAAACTCCCGCCCCGCCTTGTTGTGAGCATTAAATGAGATGGAACATGGGAAGCCCCGCCCAAGGCCAATGCTCTCAACCATCAGGACCATTATTTTGTGAGTGAAGGTGCTGTGGAGTAATTATTTGTGGTGCACTGTAGGGCATCAGGTTGCTTTGCTGTAAAATCCCAGATTCCCAGAACAAGAAGGACGGGTAGGCTCATTTGATCTGACCTGCCATTGCAGCTTGACCTATTATGAGGCAGATCGCTCCAGCAGTGAGTCATTTACTGTCTTATAAGTCACTCACTCATGTCGCCCTCCAGCCATGAGGGCTGGCCTTCTTTCTCTACCCCACTTCGAATCCATTTCAGGTCTCCTAGGAATCCTCATCCACTCTTTTCCTCTACAGAATGACTATTTCATTTTTTCCCTTTTCGTGACATTCTAATGCAGTGTCCTACCCTCTCCTTCCCAATGGATGCCCTTGCTTTTCATTGCACAGAGAGACATAAGTAATGAAAGGATTTAGGTCCACTAGCTCACTGGTGTCATGTGTCCTATATGCTGTGTCCCCTATATGCAAGTGCTCAACTTGAGCTGCAGTGGATTTATTAGAAACAAAGGCAGCCTAAGCTTCCGAGACCTTCACTTGCCTGGCCCTCATCAGTGTGGAGGCTACTGGGGGTTGTAGAATATCTGAGATGAAAATGGAAACCAGGAACATACTAATGTATGTAAATATCTCATGCAAATTACCCACTGCACGGTTCTCAAGGTGATGCTGGGTAATGTCTCAAGACATCTTTATTTGTCACAATTGTGGGGGAGGGGATACTTCTGGTGTCTAAGGAGTAGATGCCAGGGATTCTGCTGGAAGAAACAGCCTACCGTGCACAGGACGGCTCCTCACAACAAAGAATTACCTGTTCCAAAATGTTAATCTTGGCAAAGACTAAGAAATCCTGGCCTAAAGAGATCTCAGAAGAGAGATACGTGCATCTTTAAAGGGCTTTCCATTTGTTATGATTTCTTTTCTTGTGTATTCACTTCCAGACCTAATTTTGAATTCATGGGTTGGGATTCTTTTTCTCAAAGAAGCCTCTCCGAATTGCCTTGTCTGGAGCCCACACGTTTTGAACTGTCCTTGCCGTGGGTCACCGGACTCACGCTCCCCCACTGCAGGCTTTGTGCTTGCAATTTCTCTTCTTTACTGCTTCGTGCCAATCTGTATATGTGTGTCTTAAGACCTCTCACCTGACAAAACAAAACAAAGAAAACAGAATTCTTTCCTTGACCCCTCTTAATCGAATGGCCTCCACTCCATTCTCCTCCCACCTTTTGCAGCATCACCCCTCCAAAGAGGTACCTGTATTCACCACCTCCCACCCTACACCTTTCTTCTCTCTTGAATCCATTTCCATCGGGCTTTCAACGCCCACCCTCCCAGGAACACACTACAGTTTAATTGTCAGTGTTCCCCCCTTGACCTCCCTCTTGCCAAATTCCAGCGACGGATTCTCAGTCTCCATTTGCTGGACCCTTTGTCTTGCATGACATACCCGGTTGCTTCTTTCTGCTAGAAGCATTTTCCTTATTGAGCTTCCACAGTGGCACTCTCTCCTGGTTCTCTGCCTGCCTCTGAGGCAGCTCATTCCCTCCGGCTGCATCTTCCCTGCTTCCTGACTTCTAAATGTCAGAGGGCACCAAGGGGCAGTCCTCAGACTTCCTGTTCCCACGGCGATTTCATTCAGCGTCCTGCTTTTAAATGCCAAGTACCTCCAGCCCCAACCTTATAAATGCCTCCATTTGAATGGCTAATGGGCATCTCAAATAGTCCATGTCTGAAACCAAACTCATTATTCCCTCCGCTTGCCCCACCCACAGTCTGTCCCATCCTTGAAAAGGCACCATTACACCTGATTACTGAGGCCAAAACATTTGGAGTCATGCTTGACTAGTTCTGCCCCTTGTATCCATCTCCAAACTGTTGGCAAATCCTGTCTGCTCTCCCTTGAAAATAGATCCATTATTCGAAAGTGCCTCGACCCCTTCCATCAATCTTGTAGCTCAAGCCAGCACCATCCCTCACCTGGGCGGTGACAGTGGCCTCGAGAGTGGTCTCAGCTTCCACTCTTGTGCATCCCCACCAAGCCCACTCTCCACGTGACAACTGGGATTATCATTTACAATAAAAGCAGATCATGTCACACACACGCACACACACATTCACCCCATGCTCGCCCAAATGCAAGCCCATTCCAGTGTTCTTAGAGTGAATCCAGTATCCTCTCCACTGCCGAGACCCTTTCTGACCTGGCCCCTGCGTACCTCTACCATTTCCTACTCCCTCTCGCACATGAGCACGACCCACTTACTGTCCTCCCAGGACTCCACACCCGGTTCAGCTTCCCTGGCCCCTGTTCACAGAGCAAACGCTCTGCTCCCAGCTGTTGAAGGAGCTGGTTCCATTGCTTCACCCAAGTCTCTAGATTCTACTTTGCCTGCGCCTAGGTTCTTTGTGTATAATGTATATATTATTATAACATTACACATTATATGCTTATGTTGTATTCAATTCGATATACCCAGCCCCTAAAACAATACACATGCATGCTAGTTCTCACCCTGCCTTTGCCCGTCTCCTGTCTGTTGTTTGTGCCTGTTGACCCCAGCTCCCCTCTGGGGGCACACAACAAAAACCACCCAACTACAAAGAGACAACTTTTCTTATCCAGGCTGAAGAGAGTGGTGATGATGGGGGTGCTGGGGATGATGGAGATACTTTTGACGGTGAGGAGAAGTATGGAGGAGGTAGCCTCTGTTTATTGAGTCAATTGTGTGCCAGGCTCTGTGTAAGAACTTACAAATCATTACTTTGCTCCATACTCATAGTAGCTCAGGGATGTGAGTCTTCAACCCCATTTTCCAGAGGACAAAACGGGCTGACTCCGAGAATGACAACTTGCCCGCGTTTACAGGGCGTACCCGTGGCAGAGCGGGTACCCACCCTGATCTGTTTACCTCTGAAGTCTGCTTCATCTTATACCAGGTCCTTTCACCTTTCCTTCCCTTTCTGAAAATGTTGGCCAAACATTCATTAACGTACAGGAACTGTGGAAGCACCGGGACTCCGGCTCGTCCTGCTACCTAGCCTGTATCCCTTGCATTATCCCACACATCTCGGCCTGAGCACCTTCATGCTTCAGTGTTGAGGTTCCGTAGCCAGAGGTCACTGCCTTTCAGAATGAGAGAGGGCTGATGCCACCAGCACCTGCCTAAATACCCAGTTCTGGGCATTCTTGGGGGCTGCCCTAGTCGTGTGGGGTGTGGCTGTCTCCAAACGGTGCCTCCTAGAGCCTTTGGTACCTGAGCAAGACAAGATCTCTGAGGCTGTCGGCATCTTATGGGTGGACTGAAGCTCAGGGGGAGGGGCAACTTGTTCCAGCTCTCCCGGTCTGTTAGTGGTGGAACTGGCCTTAGGACCCAGTCCTGTGGCTCCAGGGACCAAGCTCTTCCCACAGCCCAGCCTTTCCCTGTGGTACCTTACTCCTGCACTTCTCTGTCACCCTCTTCCCCCCACTCCACTCCCACCCTTCGCCACCTCCACCATGTTTTTTTTTCCAGTTCAAATTGTAATGATCTTGCTCTTCCATATGAGCAAATGGATCCCTGTGCATGGTACAGGTGTTGGTAACGGATATTACCTGCCATTTGTCTTTCTTAATCACACTCTGCTCCTGAAATGCCACCACTTCTAGGGTGAAATATGGTCCCCATGTAGCCATGCATAATGCCAGTGGGAGAGCCCACAAAGGCAGGCCTGCATCTCCAGATGAAGATGCAACAAACTCCGCAATAGAGGTTGGAAGACTTTCCTGGGCCTGAGGTTTGGGCAAGCTGCCATTTCTTGGAGCCTACTTAGAGAACTTTCTGTGGGGCCGCAGTTTATTCTCTTGTAGCCTGAGGGATCCAGACCGAAGATTGATGTGTCTTGTCCCCCAGGAGAGCCAAGCTTCTAAGCTGCAGTTAGAGGAATGCATTATGCAGCCCTGTGACCACAGGCCAAGGGAATAGGGTAGCAGCCCTCCAAATTGCTGAATCCATCACCTACGCTTTTTAATCAGTCAGTAAAAACATACTATGAGTTCCAGTGCACCTTTCACCTCTTCCTGGCTGAGTGACCTGGGGCAAGTCTCTCAACTTCTCTGAGTTCTCAGTTTTCTCACTTGTGTAAAAGGAATACTTGTTTTCAGAGCGAGATGAGACACTCTTAATAGACTACAGTAATAGTTGTTCAATGAATGTTAGCAATTGTTACTGTCAGTCAGTAAGAGAAATTCATGGAGAAATGCTCACTAGAGAAACAAAACAGAAAAATACGGCACAGAAATTTTGGAAGTTCATAGGTATTTACTATATTTATTGCAATAATAATAGTAATGACATAAGGCTCTCACTTAAAGGTATTTTTAGCATCCTTGGCGGATCCTTTTTTTTCCTCCCTGGTTTCTGTTTTTCCTCGACTCAGCCATATTTTCCTTTGCTTTTCTAAAAATCATTTCAAGCATCCTACTGACTGGCTGAATGACCTCGCATAAGTCCCCCCCTGTTTTGATTCTGGGCTGGCATCTCCCCTTTGATCTATTCTAGCCCACACTCCCTGGGCGGGCAGCGCACGCTGGACTGCAGAGTGCAGAAAGGAGCAAGGTCCAGGCTGCACCTCCTAGAAGCTGACTGTCTGCAGGGGGTGACAGGCACATAAACAAACCATTCTCCCTCTAAATGAAAACCAAAAGCATTACACCTGGGGCTCCCTAGACTCCTGGAATTCCATGGCGGAGGGTGGGGGTGTCCTCTGCCCATGGAGGGGTGGGGGCAGGGAGAGTCGGGGGCTGGAGCACCATGTCCTGCCCCCACCTGCTTCAACCCAGGAGAGCAACTCCACTTTCTTGTTTTCAGATCCCACAGAAAGTAATGTTAGAATAGATGGTTCTGCTGCGAATTTCTTCTGACCGTGAACAAATGATTCCTCTGGTCTCTTTCTGGGCTGATGGCCCAGGATTTGCTCCCCAGAAGTGTCTGCTTTACACATCACGCATTTGATCCTTACCCCTTGTGCTGTTTAGGGAGCTCACCTGGGCCTGGCTCCCTGCCCTCCCCTCCCCCCACGCCCAGGGCCCGTGCAGCCTTCCCTGGTTATCTCCGGCCTCCAGCACAGAGCCTGGCACACAGGCAGTCGCTCCCTGGACATTGGCAGAAATCTGAGTCTTGGCTGGTCAGTGGAGCACAGGGATCTGCTGCTCCTGTGTGGCCGTGAAGGGCATGCACGAAAAGGCGAAAAGAGTGAAAGAAAGTTCTGAGGAGACTGGTTTGGGTTTAAGGGCAGAAAACATTTTCTACCTTTCTCCTCATAAGGACTTATGATTCATTCCTAGGGTCTTAAAACTAAAAAACTGGGGACTCAGCCCCGTGCTTCCCCGGGCCCATCCTTCTGGGTTCCCTGAGTACTATGAATGTTGGGGGTCCACCCAAGGGCATCTGCCCTTCCACGGACACCCAAGGAAGCTGCTTTTGAGCCGTACCTTCCAGGTTGTTGTGAAGGGATACTTGGTGGTGGAGGAGGATACACACATTTGTTGAGTGTCTTACTGTATTATGGCACTTGTTAATAATACTTGGTCTTATCATGCCTGGGTTTCTATTTGTGTTCTTGCCCTGGGCACTGGGAATGTTAGGGGTGGGTCTGTCTGCTTAGGAAGAAAAGGCAAAGGCAGCCCAGAAAATGAGACGGACCTGGCCTTGCACACCTGCGTTCACTCAGAGCTCCTCGCGCGCTGGAGTTGCCGGTGGCGTCTTTAGAGGATAAAGACTGTGTGTCGGGTTGTAGTGATGGGCCATCCTGCATGCAGGGCACGTTGCTTTCCTGGCGGATTCGTCGAGCCTCTCCTCTCCTTTTGTATCCTGTGCAAGTGCTAACTGTTTTGTGCCATTACAAATGCCCTTTTTGTGTCTCACCCATTCCTGCTGGTGGCTCCGCGCAGCCCACCAATAGGTTGTGCATTTATTTCTGCTAGGACTTCTCAAAAGAAACACACATTCTTCTGTACGAGACAATCTGCCTCCCCACCCACCCCCGGTCCCTCCAGAAGTGAAGTCCAAGATTAGCTCCCTGGGTGGGTTTTTTAAAATTTCCTAAATTAGCCAAGACTCAAGAGGAAGGAGGTGGTAGCAGGAGGCTTTTGAGGTGGGGAGGGCTTCCGAAGGCTGGGCTTGCTCCTCATTCTCCGCAGGAGGTAGGACCACAGGGGAGCCCTCGGAGGGCTTATGGAGGAGGGTGTTCGGGGGTGGGGTGTGCTGGAGGCATTTGGCGGGCCTCATGGTCGCAAATCGCACACACAGAGCTTTGACGCTGCTACCAAATAAAGTTCTGGAGCATACAGTCAGCCACAGGAATGCACTGGAGGACGGAAGGATGTCCATCACACAGCCTCAGTCTGGAGTTTCTTTTGGTACTCCTGATTGTCACGTGATTTTTTTTAAAGAAATGTGAGTGGCCCAGACCTTGCTGCTACAGAGTACAGATTCCACCCAGCAGGGGAATTGATAATTGGCACTTCTAGAGCTCAGCTCTTCCACTGTGCCAAAACAGACATTGTCGTGAGTGCTTTACACATATTAGTTCAAGTAATCCCTGCAATTCCAACCCTCTGGGCCAGGGGATGCCATTATTCCCATTTTACAGACAAGGAAACTGAGGCCCAAGAATTAAGTAAATTGTTGGAGGGCTGGCAGCCTGGCTCCCAGGCAAGGCCTTAACCACAACACCTGGGTGTCTTAGATGTCAACAGCCTGACAGGACTGAGGAGAGTCCTGCAGTCCTGCCTGTTGCCTCGTGGTGATGCCCTAGACAGTCTGTCCTAGGACGCAGCTACCACTGGCCTGATGGGAGGGTCTGCCTGAGGACATAGAAGCCTCCTACAGCCTTAAACCTTGCTGCTCCTTCATCCTGAAGAGACACAGATTTCCCAGGGGCTCACAGCAGAAATCCCAAATGAGAGAGGCAGACTGAGACTTCTAGATGCAAGTCATGATGAATGTGAGACTCAAACAATTGGCCAAAAGCAGAAGGAGGGGACGGACACCATCCTGGCAGAGACCCGGAGGCAGGTAAGAGCAGTCGGCTGTGCCAGAGCCAGTGAGCACATCCAAGGGGTTCCCGCTGGTCGGAGAGGAAAAGGGGCCTTTCCAGAAGTGCCTCCTTTGGGCTCCAGACCTCTGCGTGGAAGGAAGAGAACCTCAAACTACAGCCTTAATGACTGTCACATACCACACCCTGGTCTGAGCTCTTTAACTGTGTGCTTCTGTTTAATCCTTCTCACACCGAGTCCGAGTCCCGGAGAGGGAATTTGTCCCATGCCTAGAAAGAGGAGGAGGCAGGCTCGGCACGGGGTTTGGGTGTTTCCAAGCCTGGCCTCGTGCACCAGCACCCTGGCATTAGACCCGCCTATGGGAGTGGTGGGAATGCTGCCAGCAGAGCCCCGACTGACCGACCGTAGCATTCCAGTTGAGGCCTGGTGGTCTGACTGGAAGCAACCCCATTCTCTTGATCATTTCTTTTGTTTATAAATCTCCAAACGGACAAGGTTCAGCAGGCGTGGTTCAGCACGCATGGTTCATCTCGGTTCTGCTCAGGTCAGCTAGCGTGGTTCACCAGGGCTAGTGGGACACCTTCCGAGACATCACACTCCCAGGGGCCGGGGCTAGCTGCCAATGGGGAGGGAGCTCAGGTGGGGGGCTGAGGGCCCAGTAACTTTCCAGCTGGGCTTCCTCCTGCCCTGCTTGGGCTCCCACACAGCACGGTGGCTGAGTTCCAAGAGAGCAAGGTGGAGGTGCATGCTCACCACCTTGCATACATATCCACTGGACGAGACTCACTTGTTCGTACTGAGCACAGGAATCAGCTCTCGGCTGGCTCCACTCTTAAAGAGGTGGGACTAGAAGCAGGGAGGCTTTGAGAGGAGAGGCCGTAGATGGCCAGACCCTGGAAGGCTCTCTGGAGTCCATGTTCTCCTGTCGAGGCCTTAGAAACTCGGGCCCAGTTTCCACAGCATCAGATTCCCCCAAATTAAACAGGATGGCAAATGAAGACTCTATTGATTTTCTGCTCGGGTCAATAAATAAGATAAATTGACCAGAGATCTAAATAGTGATCTGGGTGAACCAAACATCAACATTTACTAAGAGCGGGGGGAGGAGAAGCATACACATCAGAGAAACGGAGGTGCCGATAGAGCGTCGGAGCAGCGGCGTGGCTTCCAGGGAAGGTCTGTGTTGGAGAATTCATATTTTACTCAAGTCTTTACCAAAAAGGGGGGGGGGCAGTGGAATGAAGCTACTATCATAAATTTTCACTTAGTCATATTTATTGCTGGGGAGATGGATTGATTTTTTTTTAAGGAATGTCATGGAATTAAGTGCACAGATACGACGTGCCAGTAAGAGTGCTGCATCATGAGCCGGAAGCCTGGGTCCTGGCTCGTGCCCTGTTAAGAGCACAGAATCAAATATCAGTAACTTTTTGTGTCTTCTCTGCCGAGCCTAGACCCGGGCATACATGCAGATGGGAGAGTCTTTCACTGAGTTTTATGCAGCACAGCCCTTAGGTCAAGGATTTTGGGGTGCTGGTAGTTGATTTGGGAGGGGATGCCAGGAAGCAGGAGAGGGACTGAGACGGGACAAGGGAGGGAGGAGAGCCGACAAGGGTGTGTTCACCAATGGCCCGCCGCGTGGGAAATGAACTCAGCTTCATCTCGCTGGGGAGATGGGGTGGGACGAACCCAGAATCTTTCCACCAACGGGCAAGGGTCCTGGGGTGTTTTCCCACTAACTCCATGTCTTGATGGTTGGGCTAGTCGTTGAGGGCTTTCCTCAACGGATTCAAGCACACACCGCTCCTGAGCTGCAGCTGACCACTGCCGAGAGCCGGTGGAGCTGGGGACACAGGTGAGCAATCATGCTGGCTGAGGGACTGGGAAAATGAGCTTCAGGCATAGCCAGCAGCCCCTCCATGTCTCTGGGCATAGAATCCAACTCTAAAAAGTGGGCTTTCACCCTGGCTGGCGTCGCTCAGTGGATTGAGTGAGGGCTGTGAACCAAAGAGTCGCAGGTTCGATTCCCAGTCAGGGTACATGCCTGGGTTGCAGGCCATGACCCCCAGCAACTGCACATTGATGTTTCTCTCACTCTCTCTTTCTCCCTCCCTTCCCTCTCTAAAAGAAAAATAAAATAAATAAAATCTTTAAAACAAAAGTGGGCTTTGCATCTTTATATCGCCTCCATGCCTGAGTGTCAATAACTCTGAAAACCAGATGGTCAAGCGCAGGACCCGAGGATTAGAGGCCCTCTGGGAAACTGCTTCTCACACAGCCGCACAGGATCCGTAATGAACATTCCACTTGTTAGCTTTTAAGTGTCGGCTTCCAAGTCCTCGAATCTGTCCACAGAGGTGCACACAAACCCGGTGATCGCTGAGGCATTGTTTGTAGTAGCAGAACGCTGGAAATAACCTAAATATCCTTCAATCAGGGCCTAACTGAATAAAATTGGTATATTCACATGCCGGAACATTCTCCTGCAGTGAAAAGGAATGAGCTGAATCTTTATGTGTCAACATGGGTAGAGCTTCAGAAATGTTTCTGAGGGAGGAAAAAAAGCAAGACACAGAATGTTATATATATATAGTATGGCACCATTTAAGAAAACACACACATTTTAGCTCTCCTGTGGATAGGTTACATATATGGAAAAGTATTTTAAAGGGCTGGAAAGTGGCAACACAAACTCATTTGGAGTTATTTCGGGAGGACGTGGAAAGATTTAAACCACATTTACATCGGTGGCTACTTTTGGGGAAGGGAACGCGCAGACTTGGGAAGGCTAGGACTAGCCGTGGTGAGTGCAAGTGGGATAGTCAAGGAGATTTTCGCTTCTGTGCCCTTGTCCTCATTTATGACAGCAGAATTGATTTGTGCGTTTTTAAGTAAACTCAAAACGATAAGGAGTGTCTAGTACACAGCCTGGGATCACAAAAGACTACACGGTAATGTAGGAGGAGTTCAGGAAATGGAATCGTACCTAGCAATTCCAGCAAAAATTTCTCTGGTAAGAGCCTCTGACTCCCCAGTTGCTAAAGAGACGTGAGATGCTGACTTTATAAAGCTGAGCGCCCATTAAGTGACCTGTCATGCCTTCTGTCTGGGGCATCATTTCCGTTCACCTACTGTGTGTTCCCCGCTCTTTTGAAAGCAGGATATGCATGTTCTTGCTGCGTTTCTTATACTTAAAAAAAAAATCATTCCTTTTTTGTGTTGAAAGGTGAAGTTCCTGCCGGATCTCCGTGGAAACAGACATCTGATTCAATGGCCTCGGAACTAACGAGGTTTTTAATGCTTTCTTAATTGTCATAGTGTCAGTCAGCTCTGGAACTGAGCAAGTTTTCAGCTGAACTTGAAGGTGTCCTTTTGCCTAGCTTTGCGGGTGTCTGTGAGTATGAAGGAGCGGCCAGTCCACAGTGGGAACACCAGGGGGTGGGGTTGAGGTCAGAGAGCACCTGATGGCCCTGAGCTGGAACTGCTGGGGTTAAGTGGAGCTGCAGAAGTTGCCAAGGCAGAGGGGCATCTTCTGCCCAAGCTTCCCGAGCTTTCAGGACCTCCTGTTTAGTAGGCTAGTCCTCCGCCTGGAATTCTGTCTCCTCCGCCATTGTCCATGCTCACCTCCCATTTCTCTTTATGTCATTTTCTCCATTACCCTTTGTGCATAACTTCCTCCTCCCCCCACCCCATAATAATGATCGTGATGATGGCAACAGCTACCATTTATAGAAAGTGGCATTAGGAACCGGAGGTCGTGTTGGGTTCTTATCTCACACAGCAACTCTGAGAACCAAGCACCTATATTCCCATTTTATGGATGAAGATCCCGAGGCTCAGTGAATGGGAAAAGATTTGAATGGAGAGGGGGTCACCACCACTTTCCAGAGGCTCTGCTTTGTGACACCTTCTTCTCCTTATCCTGTGCACAGCTTCCTGGATTCTGTGGTCTTGGTGCTCTGTGTTTTGGAGAGAGACAGAGAGAGACAGAGAGAGAGACAGAGAGAGAGACAGAGAGAGAGAGAGAGAGAGAGATCATTTTCAGAGATTTTCCTTGTTGAGGATTTTTCTCCTTGGGAATAATCCTCAGAAACAGATCAGGTTTTAAAGTGAAAACACAGGTCTGAGAAAAACAACAGAACCCTGTGAAATGACCCCATCCCCCGTAGGAAGATGCATTCTTCAGGGCAGGAGGCTCACCATTCAGCTAGCTAACCATACAAGGTGAGTGAGGAGGAGGGCCTGACAGCTGGCCACCAGGGCAACACAGCGCAGCTGCATGGGGCAGGGCAGGGCCCAGCCCTCCAGCAGCTTCCAGAAGAGTTCGCATCACACAGGCCCAAGGGCCTTTTCTCTGTCTGCCCTGCAGGCTCTTCAGAAGGAAAGACCTCTCATCACCAGGCTGAGCAGGTCCCCACCTGCTCCCTCCTCTCTGCTCTTCCCCCCCTCCCCTTCCTTCACCCCTCTAAACCCTCACCTCTTTCCCACCTCCCTTTGGTTCTCAGTCTCCATAGGAAATAAGGAAGGGAAAATAAATTTGCTCTGTGAGGGACACCAGAATCCTGGTTTTTTCTTTAGGGTTTCTTTGCCTTGGATTTGCTCCTTGCTTGCTGGGGGGTAAAACTATTGACCACATCAAAGAATTTTTTAACTGGAACTCTTGAAAACCAACATGGAAGTGTAAGAAAATTTGTCCAGGGCCAACCACGGTCAACCATGGCTGTAATTGGAAGTGAGTTCTGAACCCAAAACCTTCTTCTGGCTACTGAGTGTGTGTGCGTGCATGCGTGTGTTTAAAGCTGCATTATTCTTACAGCAACTTTGACTTTATCTGTCCTTTGATGATCCCTGTTCATGTGCATGAGCCACACGGAGAGCAGGACCCAACTCGGGTTTGCCTGTGTATCTTCTGGCCTGCTTACCATCGTGCCAGGCATCGGATAAAGGCCAGTAACTGACCGTGGAACAAATGGGAGAGTCAGGGGCAACCTTGGTGGGCTGACCCCTAAGCTTTCCTTCACGTGACATCTCAGTGCAAGCACCCGTGTGCGTGGGGTTGGCATTCTCCCGGTAAAGGGCAGCAGCTTGAAGGCAAGGAGACTGCGTTCAAGAGACCAGAAAGGCCAGCGCAGCCTCCCCAGACAGGCTGAGGGAGGTGGCTCCAAATTGCTTGGATAACTGCGATGTGGCTGCTTTGATGATCCCTCCTGGGGAGAAGGTCACTGAGATAAGATTGGCCTTTCCTAAATTGCTCTGAGAAAGTACGCTAGCTGTAAAAGTTCCTGCAGGAAAATATATTTGAGAAACGCTGTGTTGAACTAAGTTAAGCAAGGTCTTTTACTTCAGGACTTTCCAGAACCAAGTGCATACTGTAGCAAATGTGCAAGAAGGGGGGAAAAAGGAAGGTAGCATTTCCCCACTTATGTAACCATGGAAACCAACGCTCCAGAGCATTCACATCACACGGCTGCTCTCCCACAGGCAATGGACGAGACACTCCATCCCGAAAGAGACCAGTGAAATTATCTAAAAGAGCAAGTAAGAACCATTTCTCAAAGAAGAGGGCCTGGGTGAGCCAAGACAAGAAGTCCACCTTTTTTCCTTTCAGTAGTCTGGTTTCACAGGCCAGGTGAGGGGGCGTCGTGAAGCCATGCTTGACACCTCTCTCTCTCTCTTCAAACTCTAAGGAGGTCTGAACCTCAAAGCGCTTCCTGAGTCTAAACCCTTCTCCCCACGCCCACGGCCACCGCCTGAATTACTGCAGCGGTCCCTTACCTGTCCTCCTTACTTCTGTCCTTGCTCCTTTAGAGCCTTTCCTCAGCAAAGCAGCCACAGTGTGCCATTTGAAACTTAGGTTGGGCCATGTTTAGCCCTTTTTCTGAGGCCTCCAAGAGCTTTCCGTTTCTTTCAGAGTAAAAGCCAAAGAAGCTCTCCTGTGATATGGACACCCGTTGCTTTTTGAACATTTCGCCTCTTACTGGCGTCCCCACTTCCCGCCTCGGGAGCACTGATCTCATCCTTCCTCACGCACCGGGGCTGTCTGAGCCTCCAGGCCTTTGCACTTGCGGCTCCTCCTTCTTAGAAGGCTCCTTCTCTCCCCTCTTCCTCAAATTTGTGTTCGAATGCCCTGTTCTTGGGAAGGTCCCCCCTGGTTCTCTTGTTTAAAACTACCAACCCCACCACTCCAGACTCCCTTATCTTCTTTTTGTTTTTTAAAGGCACTTATCACCTCTATTGTACCACATAATTTACTTACTTATCATTTTATTGATCTGTTTTCTCCCCCTCCAATGTAAGCACCATGCTGACAGGGGTCTTGATTTTATTTTCCGAAGTATACTTAGCGCCCAGAGTGGTACCTAGCCCATAGTAGATGTTTGCGATTGGTTGTGTTTTCCAAAGGTAACCACAACAATATCCCCTATCCCGCATGCACTTCTTACAGTGTGACCTTGCCAGTCCCCCCTGCCCCCCTATACCATTGAATGTTAGGGTCTTTGTCCTTTTTTCCTTGAAACTGGCTTAATGTGTATATCAACTTCAACCAGTAGTATAGATGCTGCTAAACTTAATGATAGGGTTATGTCCCAATAAACCCACTGTAATTTGAAAATATCATAAGTCAAAAATGCATTAATACACCTAACCTCCCGAATAACATAGCTTAGCCTAACCCATCCCAAACATGCTTAGAACACTCACATTAGCCTATAGCTGGGCACAGTCCTCTGACCCCATGAATACCCTGTAGTGTATGGGCCTCTCACCCTTGTGGTTGTGGGCTGTCTGGGACCTGTGGTTTGCTGAGATGCCCAGCATCACAGGAGTATCATGCCCAGTGTATCACTATCCTGGGAAAAGAACAACGTTCAAAGTAGTTTCTACCAAATTAGTATTGCTTTCACGCCATTGTGCAATTGAAAAATTGTAAGTCAGGCCATCGTAAACCAGGCACTGTCTATATTAACTTTGCGTTCAGAATGCACTGCGTCTCCGAGAGCTCTGCCCGAACGCTCCCTCTCGCAGGGCCACTTTCATAAATGCATGGGAAGTAAAATGCCTTGGCTGTAAATAAAGAACACAAACCGGAGAATGCTTCGGAAAAGCCAGTTGCTTTCACATCCTAACAACTGCTGGGTTGCCTCAAGCCATGACTTGCCTGGGAGTTTTCCTATCAGACCTTGGATTCTAATCCCAGCTCTTCCCAGACTAACTGAGATGTTGGGCAAATTGCCTCCCCTGTCTGAAGTTCTGTTTCTCCCCCATAAAATGAGGATTCAGGATGGTTGTTGGAATTACAGATGAAGCAAGCAAGCTCACAGCGGGACGCCGGATCCTACTGTTATGTGATTACTACCACTTGGCTTTTTATTTTTTCCTGTTTGCAGTAGTCCCTCCTTATCCTCAGGGAACAATACCTGAAACCCCCATGGATGTCTGAAACCACAGATAGTGCTGAACCATATATATATATATTTGTGTGTGTGTGTGTATATGTATATATACACACATATGTATATATATATGTTTATACATATATCCCTATGATAAAGTTTCTAAATTAGGCACAGTAAGTGATTAACAACAATAACTAATAATAAAACAGAGCAGTTATAGCAATGTACTGTAATAAAAATTATGTAAATGGCTTTGGGTCCATTATTAAGTGAAATAAGGATGGCTCGAACGCAAGTGCTGTGACATCCCCGACCGCTGGTGTCATAAATGAGAAGGCAGCTGAGTGGCTCACAGACAGGCAGCCTATGCCGCGTGGGTGTGCGGGACAAAGGGGCGATTCCCGTCCCTGGTGGGACAGGGCGAGGTCTCACCACGCTACTCAGAATGCTGCGCCGTGTAAAACTTACGAACTATTTAATTATGGAATTTTTCATGCAATATTTTCCCACCAAGGTTGACTGCAGATAAAAAGCGAAACTGTGGATAAGAAGGGAGTATTATAATTGTAATGGAGTTATTATCTATTTATTTATTTTTTTAAATTTTAATTAAATGTTTGGGGTGACACTGGTTAATAGGATCACGATAGGTTTCATGCATACATTTCTGTGATACAAGATCTGTCTGTTACTACTGTAATTGTGACGAAGTCATCGTATTTTTAAAAAGAGCTATTTACAATACAAGAGCATTTGGTTACCTTTCAAGGTCACCAAATTGTCATTTGTCCTGTGTTCAGACCCGGCACTTCCCTTTGGAAAGTCTAAACTAAAGGTTAGTTGAGTCCCAGGTGCAGGGCAGAAAGGGGACCCATGTGATTCCTGTCTGGATCTGGTAGGTAAATGTCTGTTTGGTATTGGGGTCCCCTCTAGCCCATGTCCCAGCAGGACCAGCAGGGGGGTGTCTCTTGAGCAGTAGCTTCGGGAAGGGAAGTATGGATGGCTGGTTGTTACTGCCTGGAAGCTAGGAGGGAGAGCAATGAATTCCCAGCACACTGTGAATAATTGCGACACTTAGGGCACATTCGTACTAAAAAAGTACTTGCTGTTTATCTGGAATTTATATTTAACTGGGTGTGTAGGTGGCAAAACAGCACCAGATGTTAACAGGCGGAGTTCATCCGGACTTCGGTTCGGCAACCTCGGTACTGGAGTTCGTCGGCTGAGAGAATTCAGAGCCAAGGAACTGACACCACAGCGAACGTTTATTTAGAAAGTCGCAGAGGTAGGAAAAGGGAGCCAGCTGGGCGTGGGCTCAGGAAGCAAGTTCCAGAGGCGAAAGAAGGGCCCCTGAAGTCTTGAAAGAAGGAAAGCAAAGTACACTCGAAAAGAAGATTTGAGTGGGTATGCGCTGGAGAGTGAGAGGGTTCTTCTCCAGAGGGTTTCAAATCAGGACTTCCAGGGAGGCCTCAAGAGGCGTACCAGTAGACTGTTCACCAGCATTCCAGGCGTGCCCCTTCAGGGTTGTGGTCTCCACCTCCTGGTCAGCGCCAGGGCAGGCAGGGGTGAGGAGTCAGTGCAGCCGGTCCCGAAGTCAGCCATGGCCTTGCTCGCCTGGCCTTGCAGCTCCTCTGGGCCTGGAGCTGAAACGCAACTGAGGCCCAGATGTATTCGATTTGGGGCAGAACCTCAGTGTCCTGGGGGCTTCATGCTCGAGGGCTATTCTCCGGGCCCCTGGTTTGTTCCCCCTCTAAGGGGGTCTAAACCACATGGCCAGCGATATGCCCGGGGAGGAAAGGTCATGGTCCTTGTTTTCCCAATGTAGCCCTTTTCTGGTCCTGCTCTGCCCGGGCCTAACCGCCTACCACAAGTGCCCTGTATTGGTATTTGCTGCATCTGGATGTCAGGCAGCCCTTCGGTGACTAGAGCAGGTGACGTTTGAGCCAGAGGCTATCTAGGGGAAAAACAGGCATGCTTGGATCCAGGATAGCTCTCTTTGGGCAGTGGGATTAATGGATTTGTTTTTCTTTTCACTTTTCAGTGTTGTCTAAATACCTTACAACTTCTCTAATTAAAAAGTAGATTAAAAGTTGATGAGCTGGATACAGTACTGCATAGTCTGACTGGGACCGACATTAGTTTCACTTATCTTCCCTCTCTCTCTCTTCGTTTAATCCTCACCTGAGGATGTGTTTATTGATTTTTAGAGAGAGAGAGAGAGAGAAACATTGATCGGTTGCCTCCCGTATGTGCCCTGACCAGGGATCAAACCCACCACCTTTTGGTGTGTGGGGTGATGCTCCAACCCACTGAGCCACTTGGCCAGGACTATCTTCTATCTTTTGCTTTTACTAAGTGTTCCCAGAATACAGACTCCCAGCTGCCCCACCCAGTTTAATGAGCTCCCCCTCCTTTGCCTCATTAACACGTTATCCACCCTCAGACCACACCCTGTGTTTCTATGTAAGGGCAGCCATAACTCTGCAAAGCTACCCCCCAGAAAAGAGGATGTCACATGGAATCTGACTTTCTCACACATCAAGGGTATTTTCTCAACTAATTTATTTTAAATAGGTGCTTAGGGAAGATATATTAAACTAGATCAGGAATTACAGGTAAAGAGTTGGAATCAAGCTTTTTTTTTTAATGAAAATACAACCATAGCAATATTTCTAAATTTACTGTTTATTATCATGTATAATATGTGATTTCTAAATAAGTGTGGGTATTACTAAAGTAATGAGTGAAATATTACAAGTAAATAGGTGATTGGTTAGTTTCGATTTGTAAGTAAAGTTTATATATTTAGGGAGGTCAAATGACCCTTAAAATCTTGTCTGGAAGATCGGGGAGGGGGGTGAGTAGTCTCATCTTCAGGAACACGTGGGAAGGGCATGCTAGACCCTCTGAGCGCTGCAGGCTTCTCCCTTTCAGACGTTTCAGTAAAGGACAGCTAACATTTCCTGCCTCCCCTTATCCGCGGGGCATTTCCAAGACTCCCAGTGGGTGCCTGAAGTCACAGACAGTACTGACCCTTGTGTATACTGTCTTTTTCCTGTGCATACATAACCCATGATAAAGTTTCATTTGTAGATTAGCACGGTAAGAGACCGACAACAATTCGTAAAGTGGCGCAATTATAACGATATAATATAACAAAATTATGTCGATGCTGCACCTCTCTTTCTCTCTCTTATCAGATAACTAATCTGATAACCCAAACATCTGCTGTGACTAACCAGTGAGGAGCCCGCAGCGGGGATAAGCTGGGCAAAGGGAGGATCACATCCTGAGTGGGACCGCGTGGGGTAGCCTGAGATGTTATCACGCCTCGCAGAACAACACTCAGTTTAAACACTTACAAGTGGTTTATTTCTGGCATTTTTCCATTGACTATTTTTGGGCCTCAGTTGACACCGGGTAACTAAAACCGTGGAAAGTGAAGCCACAGATAAAGGGGGGACTACTGTAGTTAAAATGCAGCCTGTCCTGAATGCTGCGTCCATATTAATTTGTTTCCATATTCATAGCAACCCCATGTCAACAGTGGTATTGCTACCCCTGTTTCATAGTGAAAACCTTAGGCTGTCTGGCTCCAGAGCCTGTACTTTAAATTAAATATATATCTATTTAATTTATATATAATATATATAATATAAACATAAATATATATTATATATTTATAATATAATATATAATATACATCATAATATATATAATATAAATATAATTTAATTAATATATATATTTACACTGACGCACCCCATAGGGCATTTTAGGTGAAATGTTGAAATTAAACTTACAAAATATTATTATTTTGTAAGTTTATTACCCTATTATTACCCATTATTACACCCATATTATTACCCTACCAACCACACTCAGGCAGGTGTTACTTCTGCCGGACCCTCTGTGTGTGTGTGTGTGTGTGTGTGTGTGTGTGTTCTCCTTTTTTATGGGAATGTCAACCATATATGGAAGTAGAGAGAATAGTGCAATGGATCCCCATGTGACGATGACCCGGTTGTAATAACCTCACCTCCTGGCTCGGAAGCCACGTCTCGATGGAGTGACGCCCTCCGGCTCATCACAGCCTGTTGCCATAGACTCTGCCCTCATTCAAATCCTAAGCCCCGACCTGTATCCAGTGGGGCATTGGGCATATCCCTGTGCATTAGCCTCCGTGTCCTCATTTATAAAATGGGGGTAACGCAGTTGCTACTTCACAGGTTTATGGCCAGATAGCAGGTGTTAAGCGCCACGCTCCCTGTTTGACACATAGGAGACGTGGCATTATTGGATTACTGTTCATCTTCCCTACGCTAATTTCCATCGGCGTATACTGGCTATGGTGATGGAATACCGCTGAGCCGTGGGTATTCCGTAAATGTCTGTGAGTCGATGGAAGTGCAATGGCTTGCACCTCAGCCTGAGAGCTCCACCACGTATGGCTCATGGTCTTTCAACAGCGAGATTTTCCTGCCCAAGTTAGTAAGTAGGACTACTCAAAACCTTTTCAAAACATGAACAGTCTTTAAGAGAAACTGTATACTCATGCAAATGTTAAGGTACCTCTGGCTACTGTTAGCAAAATACACCAAACCATGAATACATTAGCTACCTCAACTCTGGGCACTGGGATTCTAAGAACTTTGCTTTGATGCCTGGGAGCCTGTGGGATTATTTCTGGATGGACTGGAAACGCTCTGTTACTGTGAAGGCTAGCAGAGAGCAGAGTACTTCCTGTGCTAGCCTCCAGGCCACGGGCACCAGACAGACCTTTAGGCCAGGCAGAGAAGTAAAATCATGAAGAAAATTAATGATGAATTGTCTTTCTGTGAGCAGCTGCCTCGGGCAGGGCTGGGCTCATATCCCACCTCTGCCACTTGCCAGCCTGACATAGGTCACTTCCCCTCTTGGAGACGCTGTTTGCTTGTCTGTAACATGGAGACAGGAATCAGGAGACTAGTTACAAGGCAATGAAATAGTCTTACAAATTTCACTTCCATGACCTCATGTCTTCCTCAATCAGCAGTGACATTCACAACTTAGCCTCCTTTTTCAGGCAAGAAAACTGAAGCTCAGAGAGGTTAAGTGACTGACTCGGAATCACACAGCTTTTGTAGGGTGGTTAAATTCTGCATGCCAGTGCACTATTTGGTAGCTAAATGTTTGGCTATCATTTATTTAAAGGTGGTGGTGGGGTGGGCAATGAATGAAATCCTCTTTGGTTTTGTGCATGGAATTGAGATGCCTGAGTTGCCAGGGGAAGTGGGTTCTTTTGCTTGTATTCTGCAGTCACTGGAAGATTTCCTTTAACTACCATGTTGAGCTATTGCTAGCAATTTAAAATGTTTATGTGAGTCCCGAACGGCCAATCATCTGGGTGGCAGGTGCAGTTAGAAACATCGAATGAGAAGGGAGTTTATTTATAATGGGCCTGATGAATCCCCAAAATGAACTTGTCAGTCAGACCAAGAAATGTAACAGTGAAGGAACAGGAAATTAATGATCGTTCCCCTGGCATAGACAGGCATTCCGACACGGAGCCCGTGATTTGCTGGCTGTCAGCACATTTCTCTCCTCCCCAGCCTGGTTGGTAGTTATTGCTGTCAATAGAAACTCAGTTCAATACCTCAGAAATGTGGATCAATAAACTCAGCACTTGCTGGTTGAAATGAGGTTTAGCGTTATGTGGGAGCGGAGGAGGGAGGATGTGGATTCCTTTCCCTTCCTTCCTCCCTCCTTCCTTCCCTTCCTCCCTTCCTCGCTTCCTACTGCAAACATTTGTTACGCTGGGCACATGTTAGACCCTGTGCTGATCACTGAGGATGCACAAAGGAGAAAAACAGATGTCGTGAACCAACAGCCTGCTCATGTGCCCTGCCATGTGCCTCAGTGGAGATGGGTGGGTCCAGGATCCAGGAAGGTGGACAGGCAGGTGACAGCAAGCCTAAGTGGCTTCATGGAGGAGGCAGTAAGTGAGCTGGGCTCTGGAAGGTGAATAGCAGTCTACCAGCTAGTCATATGAGAGGAAGGTCATGTCCACCTATTCAGAGATACAGTGGGGAGAAATGGCATGCCCCTCCTTCCTCTTGCGTTATTTTCCCCCTCCTCTTTTTTTTTTCCTTTTGTTGCTTTGTTTTCCTCAGGAATGAGCCTTTGGTGGATGTTAACACTGTCACTTTGGGGCAAGACAAATAAAAATGTGAATGCTGTCTTCATTATATGATTATAAAAATATATAATCTACACTGTGCCAATAAACCCATCAGAAGATCTCCAAGGGCAAGAGGTACTGGCTCTCTCTACACTGCTGAATGTAGCAGCGCACACATAGTAGGCATGTAATGAATATGTTTATTTTAGAATGAGTGTCAGAGGCTTTGCATATCTTACCTCGGATCTCTAGATACATCAAAGTTGAATGAGATGATATATACTGTTACCTCCAAGAAGTGGTCAGAGTTATCCTTTTAAACTGTACATCAGATCATTACACTCCTTGCTCAAAACTCTCCAGTGCTTTTGCTTTGTACCTGTAATAAAACTGACACCTCCAAGATCCGCAGACCCCTGCTGCTGCTCCTTGCAGAGCCAACCACGCCACTGCCTCTGGGTCTTTGTACCCGCTGTTCCCTCCGCTTGTATCATGCTCCCCAAGCCTGGCTCTCTCCAGCACTTCCTCTGCTTCTGTTCAAATGTCCTTTCCTCCCGCTCCTCACCCCAGGAATCTCTGGGGGTTTTTTCCTTCCTTCGCGTACCATTCTTTTATACTATGTATTTGTATGTTTGTTTATGCCTGTCTCCCTTGACTCTCAATAAGTACTTGCTGCATTTGTCTTATAAAATTATATGTATGTATTCCTAAGTGCAGCAGCCCTGTGACATAAGCATTAATGTCCCCATATTCACGAAAGTAACTTAGAACATAATTAACAACAAAATCGAACACTTGCCCTACACTAGATACTATGTTAACAACTTCGCTTGCATTATCCCGTTGGATATGTCGATGACCCTACAGGCCTCCCCCAACCCCCTTACCAAACCAGCACACCCCACATAGCTCACCCCAACACCCCCTAGCCTCCTACTTTCATCGTAACTGTTTAACACTTAAGCCACTTAACCCTTTTAGCTTTGTTCATTTGTTTGAAGTTTCTCTGTCTGCTAGAATATAAACTTCAGGAGAGAAGGGACGCTTTTTTAAATATGTCACAGTGTTTGTTACACCTAGGACCATGCCTGACATGTCATAGATGCCCAATAAATATCTTTTGATATTTCCGCAATATTCTTCCCCCACTAAAATAGAAAACCCAATTTGCGGAGAGGACAGTTTCCCACACTGCCTGTGCGCAGCGTGCATTCGAGTACTTGGCAGACTGCGTGTTCATTTCATCCAGTTCCCCAGACACCCTGCAAGGAAGCACTGCTGTGATGCGTGCCCAGACGAGAGAGGAAACTGAGGCTCAGAGAGGGTGGTCACTCCTGCAAGCCCATACCCTGGAGAACTTAAAAAAATGTTTTTATTTTTGAAGCCAAAGACTGTCCTTCTTTCACCACTGCAACACATGCCCCTCCAGCAAAGAAGGATTTTGGTGTGATGGTAGCTGAATTTTAATTTCCTGCCTTTTCTTATCTGGACCCATGCTTCTGGGTGTACTCACAGGCTGACGGATATTCAGGAACAGCTATCTCCCTCAAAATGTCACTCTAGAGAGGGGGTCTCAACCTGGGGCTGGGGTCCATGCTGGCCATCCATGAAATCATATGGGGACATCATACATTGTTACTTTGCCAACCTCTCCTTGTCATTCAGTATTTCCTTCTACCTATTGTCTCATGTGATGCAGATGTCTTAAAAAATGCAGTTTATGCTCATCACTGTTTCCAACTTATGGTTGTTGTTACCTCTGTTAACAGATCTTTTTATTTAATGTGTCACTGAAGAAGCATATACGGTTATATTATGATAATACAGTTGGCTTTTTCAAAACTGTTTTGATAAGTGGTCTCTTTTGCAATGCTGTTTTCATTTGATTTTATGCATTTGGAAACATCATTCTAACATGTGCCCCATTCGCTTCTCCAGGCTGACAAAGGGGTCCTGGGCCCCGAGTCAGGAGCCCTGTTCTGCAGCCTTGAGTGATGCATAGGATGGATGTACGGCAACCTGTCACAGTGACCACCACCGCCACCACATAAAAGCAAGTGTGTTGTGGAGCAGTTCATACGAGTCTGCACTCGCTCACACCTTCATTTGTTAACTCATTCACCCAGTAAACCTCTGGGTGCCCATAATGCTCCCAACACTATGCCAGGGCTGCAAGGGGCATGACAGAGCCCCTACCTTCACGGACCTTTTATTATCTCGTGGAATCGCCATGGCAACCTAAGAGTTAGGCGTTATTGTCCATGCATTTCCATGCATGAGGAAACTGAGGTTCAGAGGTTGAATGAGTTGTTCACATTTTTTTTTCTCTCAGCTAATAAGTAGCAGGACCTGGGTTTGAGGCCAAGGCTTCTTCATGATAACACAGTGGTATTTAGTCCTGATTTCCCTGCTGGTTGCTGAAGTCCTTTGATTTCCTTTGAGGCAAAACAGTGGAAACAATGGAAACAATGGAAACAATGGATATCCCCTCCCCTCTCCCCCATGCTTACATTTCCACCTTATCCTTCTTGGGAAGCCCCATGTTGTTACTAGAAATATGAGCTGGAAGGACCCTTAGAGTTCACCTCATGCTTGTATGAATGTGGAGCCTGAGGCCCAGAGAGGGGGAAAGGCCACTTGGGGACAGTCTGCAGAGCCATGCAGAGCTGGATCCACTGACTAGAGGACACAGCCCTGCTTGTGCTGCAGTGGTGGACTGTCCTGGCTCCAGACCATCCCCTCTGCCATCCCACATCGCGGGGCTCCACACTCCCTGGGCAGCAGGCACGCCCCCTGCTGGGCTTCCCGAGCAGCTGCTCCTGAAAGCCCAGTGGCTTCCCATCTGGGCAGCCCGGCTTAGTGAGCCTCTCTTGGAGACTACAGCTGTGCAGAGAGCTTAGTGACTCCATGTGGCTATTTCATGAATAAATAATCCTCCAGCCTCAGCATTTGTCACTGAACCTATTATTTTTTTCTTCTTAATATAATGATGGGATTTGCAAAGGGCAGGAAAAGGGGTGGGGGATGAGAAGACCTTCTCTGACTCTATGATTGAACAGTTGGAGGAGGTACAGAGAGGAGGGGATGGCCTCAGAGGTGAGATGGACTCCAAGGTCACGGTGCATGCGAGGGGGGGTGACAGTGTTGGGGGGTCATACTCCACCCCACAGTCCTGGGGAAGGCCCAGGTCTGAGAAAACTTCATCAGGCCACTGGCTGGTTTGGCTTCAGGGCCTGACACTCTCTAGGGAAACCTTCTTCCCTCCACACCCAACTCCCACCCCAGTTCCCTAGATTATATTGGCCCCTCTGCAGCCTGCTCTCATGGCACCCTGTCTTATTAAAGCATCTGTCACAGCTATACCTGCATGGGTGTAGATACAGACATAGACAGAGAGGTAGACATAGAAGTGTAGACATACAGATAAGGAAATATAGACATAGGTGTGCACATAGGCACAGACATAGACATACATAGATTTAGGCACAGAGAGAAATCATTGCTGGGTGACTCTGTCCCATTAACTGAACTGGAAGTTCCAGGAGAACAAAGCCCTTATCTGTTTGGCTCTTTCCTGTTTACCTGACTTCCAGCCCCTATGGCCAGTGCTCAGTAAATATTTGTGAAATGAACAGATGCATTTCCAAAGACACCAAACCCTTGTAAAGGTCCCCGTTGGGGCCTGATGATGAGGAGGGTCTTTCATAAAACCTTTTGTCTTATTGCCTGCCGACCATGACCCTGTGAGTTGAATATCATTGCCCCCATTTCACAGATGGACAATGGATACCCATACTCATGTTCTCTGTGCCCCCAAGGCCACGCAGCTGCTGGGTCTCATTCATCCCTGCTCCTCTTCCTGCACCAGCTGCACTTATTCGGTGAGCAGCTGGGGCATGCCCAGCACGCGCGGGAAAACGAGAGGACTCTCAGCATGCAGGAAGCCTGTGAGCTACTCAAAGGCACAGACACGTGCCAGAAACTATGAGACCACCCTGCGCAGCAATATATATCCTTGGCCTAAATTCATGCAAACCATACTTGCTAGAGGAAGGGGAATAGTGAGTGTCAGCTACAACGTTAGTCCCAGAATGCCCAACTGGAAAGAGCTCCTATAAGGAAAAAGGCCGGACACCATCAGGATTGGGGTCAGACACCCAGGAGCAGAGCCCTGGCTCTGCTAGTATGACCCACTGTTGACACAGGGCAGCCCCCTCAGTGCTGTAAAGGGCCAGGTCTTGCATGCAAGTGTATGCATTTCTTCTTTAATCAACAAAATGGGGATTAAAAGCAGCAACCACCTCATGAGGCTATGGTAAGAAATGAGATAATCCGTGTTAAATCAAAGTTCTCCTGTCACATAGTTCTGAACAGATATTTGCCATTGTTGTTACTGTCACCATGACATCAAACAGCCTTCCCTGGAAGCTAGGCTCTCCTACACAACCCTCCCAGACGGTTGTCCTCCCCCCGGTGCCAGCTTCCTACAGTGGCCAGCAGCAGCAGGACCTTGGGAGACAGTGGCCCCTTGCTCAATAGCTCTGCCTTTCAGAAAGCCCAAATCTGCCTCCCTGTGCCTCCTCACCCCTACCTGGAAACCTTTCACCACCTAATCTTCATAACGCAGTGCCTTCTGCCAGTCACTGTGCTAACACTGTACCTATGTCACAGGTGGGCACAGGTAACCGGGTCCTTAGTGATCATGAACAGCGAATTGAACCAAACACACAGAGAATTTATAGCAGGGAGAGAGAGAGCAGATTTATTAAGTGGTAGTGCACTCCACAGAACATGGGAGCGGGCCAAGACTGAGCAAAGACTAACCTCAGGGGCTGGAGGGATTCTATTCTTATAGGGTAGATATTTCCAGGCTAGTTTTGGCCGGGTTCTATTGTGCATGCGCAAGTAGTTGCAAGTAGTTTTATTACTTTTAAGCTCATGTGGTCTCCCATGATTTTACTTGATTGGCCACAGGGGAAGGGGTCCCACAATGCTAATTTATTATAATGCTATTAGAATGCATTATAACACTATAATGAAGCAGGGGTCATGGAGTATCTTCTGTGCAAGTGCAGTCATGATTCCCGATGACTCGGTGCTTTTCCAGAAAGCAGGGACAACTGGTCTTAGAACAGGGTCTCTGTCCTGTATGATGTCCTTTGTCTTAGCCCTGGGGCACCTCTGGAGTTTCCTGCTTCCTGAGGAGCTGGTCTTAGAACCTGGTTTCTGTTCTGTGTGGATGTCTGTTGTCGTAGCCCTGGGGCGTCTCCGGAGTTTCCTCCCTCCTGACTATCTCCTGCCTCACCTACAGCATCTTCGGCTCATGTCCAAACAGCTGTAATCCCGGAAATAGTGGCTCCACTTCTATGAAATGGGGATGAGCCTGTCGTTGACACCATTGTGTTTTTATGAACATCGAGCAGGTCGACATGTGATGCTCAAAACATTCCGTGGCATGTCATGAATGCTCAATAAGCATGAACTTGTTGTGGCCATAATGATTTTTATAAAATGCTAATCTAGGCTGTTAGTCTAAATAAAAGTAGCATCTGCTTATAGAGCCTTTCGGGGGCCACCCGTAGTTCATAGGTGGAAGCCCAGGATCTCCAAGGTCTGGGGCACAAAACCTCGTCTAGCATGGCTGCCTGGGTCTTGCCATGCCCAACCTCCTCCTCAACACTCCAGACTCTTTGTGTGGCTTCCAGCTGCCCCAATCAGGGTATAGACTCACACATAGGCTTCTACCACCAGGCCTCATATTCTGCCCCTCTGCCTGGAATGCCCTTGCTCCACACCACCCTCCTTCATTTGGCTCGTCGTCCATTCCTGCCCAGCCTTTATGTCTCAGTATTGCCTACTCCAAAACACCTGTCTGCTCCCCCACTTCCCGGGTGAGGAGGGCTCTTCTTTATGGTCTTCTGGCCTCAGTGATGTTGCTAGGTTTATCTTTTCGGTTAGTTGGTTTTTTACTGCCTCCCTAGCAGGCTACGTCACACTTGTTCCTGTGTCTCTCAGGAACCAGATAGCACCCAGAGCAAATGAGGCATCAGTGGGAAACTTTGAAGGTGGAAATGGACAACATGGGGCCCAGGTCCTTCCCCCTTCCCGTCTCCTGCATGGACCACCTTACATTCTCAGGGCACAGTTCTTGCACTTTTGAGGGGCATTCGGATGGCGTTACTTACTACCGGTTACTGGGCACAGTTATTGGGCATGTATTGTGTGGGGGGCGTTTCACGTATGCCTTCTAATTTATTTCCCATACTAACGCTGCCAGCTAGGTATTAATGTTGCCGTTTCTCAGAGGAGGAAATGGAGGCTCTGAGTTTAAGGGACGTGCACACAGTCTCATAATGAGGGAGTCTGGGAGACACATGTGTCTCCACTATGCTGCACCGCTGCTCATGCCGTGGGGCCTCTGAAGGCTCCCTGAAACCCAGGATCGTCTGGGCTGGGGTGAGAGGGGAGCTTGATTTTTATCAAATTCCGTCCTAGGTTCCTCCCCGCCTGGGGACTCAGGAAACAAGGCTGCCGATTGCTATCAGAGGATGATTAGTCTGCGCCCCGGAGGTCTCGTCACACTCTGGGCTCCGTGTCATCCATTCACACCTCTCTCTGAGTGACACGGACCTTTTCTGGGGTTTATGAACAGCAGGCCATGTCCACATCTGTTCCTGGCCACTCTGCCTAATGCGCGCTCTGCGTGGGGCTCAGCCGACTGGGCCAAATGGACCCCAGGTGATGCATTCACACTGGAACAATCAGGTCGGGAGGGGACGGCAGCCTGACTCAGCCTGGTGAAGTCTGAGTGACTCAGTTCTGAAAGCAATATTATCAGAAAGAAAGAATTGGAATGTCAGAGCTGCTTGGAAATACGTTGGGCAGTGCCTAGACTTAATAGAGAGAGAGAGGGAGCAAAGGATAGCCATAATCTTAATCAGCTCAGTACCTGGCACACCGCAGGTGCTCAGATGTTTGTTCAATGAATGAACGAGTAGATTTGCATTGGGTTTTAGATTTGGGAAAACATGTATCTATGCACCATGTCATAGCAGTCCCAAAATAATTCTACATGGCTAGGAGCTAAAAAAAAAAGTTCTCACCTTACAGATGAGCAGACTAAGATGCAGGAGAAGCTTCCTGTAGGAGAACAAAATGTAGGTTCTGGAGTTGGACCTATCTGGGGTCAAATCCTAACTCCAACACTAACCTGCGGCTCTTCCCACGTGAAACAGGAAATAGCAATCCAGCCGGCTGTGTCTTTTTGTAAATGCAGTTCTACTGAAACATAGCCACACTCATTCATCGCAGTTTGCATACAGTCACTGCATAGCCTCTATGGCCGCTTATGCGCTGTAAAGGCAGGACTGAGTAATGGGACAGGCACTGTGAGGCTGGCACAGCCTGAGGTGCTTGCTTTGGATTCCCGTAGAGAAAAGCTTGCTGACCTCTGTTCCTCCCGGGGTGTATTAGGTACCTAGTGAACATTGGTCTTTCCTCCTCTCAAATGAAGAAGTGGCTTCCTCATGGTCCTTTCTCTAAGACTTTACAGGTCCTGTAAATGCCACCCTGTGACTTCAGAGTCTGGAGTTGGAAGGGCTGGTGGAGGTTAGGAACACTGGAATACGGACCCTGGGCCTGGGGTCTCCATCCTGACTCTGCCCTACTGTGTGAGCCTGAGGACTTCCCTCCGAGCTGTGAGCAGTGGATCGAACAGTGCTGCCCCACCACCCCAAATCCATGTCCACCCAGAACCTCAGAATGTGACCTTGTGATGAAATAAGATCTTTGCAGGTGTAACTAAGATGACATTGTATCAGATTAGGGTGGGGGCTCACCCACGGATGGTGTCACTGAAAGAAGAGGAGGCACAAGCAAAAAGGCCACGTGACAGTAGAGGCAGGAATTAGCACAATGCAGCTACAAGCCCGGGAATGCCAGGGGTTGCCAACAGCCATGGAAAGCGATGGAAAGGCAAGGAGGGATTCTCCCTGGAGCTTACGGGGGGAGTGTGGCCCTGCTGACACTTTGATTTCGACTTCCAACCAGTGGCACTGTGAGGGAATAAATCTCTGCTGTTGTTTTAAGTCACCCAGTTTGTGGTACTTATTATGGTAGCTCTAGGAAACAATTACACCATTTCTCCCCCTTTAATTCCAACACGGAGTGAGGCCACTGTGGCAGGCACACAGGCTAGGGGGCAGTGCTGGGAGATATGCCACCGAGGTGGCACAGACTCTGCCCTTCTGGTCTGCCTCCTCTAAGGCACAGGAGGCTGGGCACAGGTTGTACCAGCTTTCCTATAATAAGAGCTCTGACTTGCCTACAGGCCCAGAGCACGCTGGACAAACATAACCTTGGCTCATGGAAAGCTTGGGACCTGTTGCCAGGCAGATGGGCATGCACACCTGCTGCTTACCCGTGTGAACCAGCACAAGTGGCATAACTCCCCCAGATGTGGTTCCTCTAGCTGCACGGTGGGAGTGGAAATGTGTTCCTCATAGTGCTGTGGACACAATCAAAGGAGGCAGCACAGGACCGAACCTCCCACAGTTCCCTGCACAAAGCAGGTGCTCCGGAAATCGTAGATGAGGAAGGTGACATTGGCAATGATGTGGTTTCTGGCCAAGTGGGAATCTCACCCAGGCCTCCCTGTTACCCCAGATCACCTCCACCCTCAGCACCATCCCCCTGATCCCTTTGCCCCCTGTGATTGGGTGGGGCAGCTCTAAGCTCCAACAGACCCTGCATCCTGCACTCAGCAGCCAGAATGAGCAACTGGGCCCTGCATTAAGAAAATGCCAGCTTCTGCCCTGAGCTCCTTCGCTCACTTGTGCCCAGACATGCCATTTCCCCAGGCTGACACAACCACTTCTCCAGACAGTCACAGCCACTGTGGCAGGTCTTTGTGTTTGAAATAATATTCCCCTCATGTAACTGATGTTTCTGCAGAGTCAATCCTTTTAAGGGCTAACAGCCTTCTTATTTTGTACGTATTGTTATTTATGTACAAACCTGAGCTGTTTCCAGGTTCCACTGGAAGGTGTCATTTGTTTTTTCTTGTTTTTCTTTTCTTTTCTTTCATGTCTCTCTGGAGTTCTCTGTCTTTTCTCTCAGTGTCTCTCTGTGTTCTTTTCCACTCATATTGAGTTTTTATCTTCACTTTCATTCTCTGTCTTCTTGTCTCCTCCCCCGACCCTTTCTCCTCTCCCTCTCTCCTTCTCCTCCGCACGTGCACACATCCACGCCGTTTACCTTCGTGCTTTCTCCTTGTTGAATCTCTGTATTTCTTCCGTTTCTCCCTCTCTGTCTTTCTCCTAATCCAGCTTTTATTTTTGTCTGTCTTGTTACACACTTTCTCTGCCTCCATCTTCCTCTCTTTTAATCTTTATATGATGCTCTTCTGGCTCCCTCTGGCTCTCTTTGTCCATCCATCTCTCTCTCTCTCTCTCTCTCTCTCTCTCTCTCTCTCTATCTATCTCTATCTCTCTCTCTATCCATTCTGTCCATTTATCCATCCGAATAACCATTTATCCATCCTTCCATTAGTTCGTTCACCCACCCACCTATCCGCTTACCCACATACCCATTCATTCACTCTTCAATATATCCACCCATCCATTCCTCCATCCTTCCACCCGTCCTCTTCTGGATGATTGTGTTTCAGCATCTTAGTTTCTATCCTTTCCTTCTGCAGCTCTTATACAGTTTATCTTTTTTCTCATCACACTTTCAAGATCGTCTCTCCCTCCGTTTTTATCTCCTCCTCTCACTTGCCATGTGTTCTTCTTCCTCGAAGGATATTAACATTTTAGTAGCCTTAATGTGGTCTCAGGACCCTCAACTCTTTCCATGCTTCAAGAGTGATAAGTCTCCCAAAGCCTTCAGTGCAGGAACGGTTCATTCTTTTCCTCCAAACACCTGTCGCCCTGACCTCACCCTGTACAAAGTTAGGAAGCAAGGGATAATCTGGCAGCTCTCCCAGCATCTCCTCCTTTGTCCCTATACTACAGCCCTGAGCATGGAGCCTGTGGAATAGGAGCCCAGAGGTGGGGCTGGGCAGGGAGCGTCTTGTTGCAGAGACTTGGTAAAACTATAGATTGGTGGAGACTGCACCCATGCTTTCTGATGTTTTCTTTGTTTCATTTGAAAAACGCTTCCTTAGTACAAGTTCTTACCAGGCTTTGTGCTGCGGGCTAAAGAGGGATGAGTAAATCCTGAACCCTTCACTCCACATGTCTATAGTCTCTAGAAAACTAGAGAGCTGGTGATTAAGATCAATAAGATAATAGAATAAACAATGTTCTCAAAGAGAAAAGGAATTAATTCTGGTTGGGGGAAGGAGGGGAAGTTTCACCAAGGAGGTTGTAGGTAGTAAGTAAGCGCTGGGGAGGTGAGCTTTGCCCAGTGTTACTGCTACGTTCCCAGCATCTAGAATAGCCATGATACACAGCAAGCACTCAAAAAGCAGTGCAATACATGAATGAGTGAATGAAGAAATGAATGAATGAATTTGAACAGTTTGGAAGGATTCTTAGGAATTTGTCAGGGAAGAAAGTTAGAGATGAGCACTGTAGACAGAACAGCATGGTTTAAGGATCCAGAGGTGAAGGTGCACACCATATTCAGGTCTCCTCTTCAGAGCCAACCCACCCATCCCCAGATCATGGCCGATGGTCCACAGCAGTGTCCCTTACTGGGCACTGTGGCTTTCAGCCCCAGGGAACCACCTTGTGCAGGGAGACCCCCTTCCAGGTGGCAGCCTTTGACCAATGAATGGCTGACATGGTGAGCAGAGTCCTGGATCCCTTGCCTCCATTAGAGACATTTCTAAAGAGTCATCCCAGCTGCTCCAAAGCTCCCTCAGGACCAGCTGAGGCTTATGACCTACACAGCATCAACTGCATTGCAGGGCAACCTCTCCCTTGCCCAATCCTGCCTGGCTTGCTTCCTCCAAGTATATCCCAGAGGGCTCCTTGAGAACCCCCTTTTCTATAATTCTGTTTCAGAGGCGGTTTTCAGGGAACCTGACCTAAGGTTCAGTATTTTTGTTAAGGTTTTTATTTATTTATTTTTTAGAGAGGGGAGGGAGGGAGAAAGAGAGAGAGAGAAACATCAATGTGCAGTTGCTGGGGGCCGTGGCCTGCAACTCAGGCATGTGCCCTGACTGGGAATCAAACCTGTGATGCTTTGGTTCACAGCCCAAGCTCAATCCACTGAGCTACGCCAGCCAGGGCTTAAGGTTGAGTATTTAGGGAATGAGAAGAGGTCTGTGGCTAGCAGATAGACAATGTGAGCATAGGGTAAATGTAGCTGGATGAGCAGGCAGGGACCAGATTATAGAGGACCTTGAGAGCCAAGGAAACTCATCTAGAATTTCTACTATAAGTAATGGAGAGCTGTTGATCAATGGGGTGTCTAATTCGAGCTGGAATTAACCAGTTCACTGGCAGTCAGTATGAAAGATAGGGTAGAAGGCAGTAAGACTGGAGATAGGAAATGAGCTAGGAAACCAAAACCCAGAGCTCCAGGCCTGAGGGGCAAAAGAATGAGAGTAGGCAGGAAGGGTGGTCCAGAGACATCACCAGTAGTGCTCAGTGACCTCTCCTTGTTACATGTACACACACAGGCATCTCCCCTCTTTCACAAGTCTGGATCCCGTGAGTCCCATGTCACAGAGGGGCACAGTGCCTCTTCTCACTGGCCATGGTGCCCCTTTAACATCCCCTGCGACTGTGGGCACCTTGGGTATTCCAAGTGCTAGACTATTCCTTCTGTGGACCTGTCTTAGGAAAACAGACTCCAGTAACTTCCATCTGTATCTCTTATCTAGTAGAATTTTGAAGATCCATGAGTCATGGAGTCTAGTCCAGTTGTATCTCTCAGGAACCTCACTGGGGAGGAATCGTGTGTTTGCCTGGAATCCCGTGACCTTTCCACCCAGTCTTGACGATGTCATTTGTATGCAACTCATAGGGTGCTAGGGTCAGCTAGAGTCTTGTGTTTGCATCTTGGCTGTTTATATGCTGTGTCATTTGGGGTAAGTCCCACACCTTTCAGTTTATGGCCACAAAGTCAGAACAGGAGGGATATGCTCATTTTGAAGAGTTACTAGGGGGAGGTCTGAAACCTGTGGAAACATAAATAGTGCAAGTTAAGAGCTGGGCAGTGGGGAGAGCTCTGTTTAGACTCAGACGGAGCGTGGCACGGACGTCCGTTCTGCCACGTTGCAAGTGGGTGGCCTTCAGCAAAGCGCTTCCCCGCCTTTCTGAGCCACAGTTCCCGTACTGGCCAAGTGGAATTTGGGTGCCTACCTTCCAAAAGTATGAAGATGAATTAAATAAAGGATATAGCCCTGGTCAGGTGGCTCAGTGGGTTGGCACATCATCCTCTACAACAAAAGTTTGCAGGTTGAATCCCTGGCCAGGGCATGTACCTAGGTTGTGGGTTTGATCCTCAGTCAGGACACAACCAATGGATGTTTCTCTCCCTTCCTCTCTCTCTAGAATCAATGAGTGTATCCTTGGGTGAGAATTAAAAGGAAAAAGAAATAAAGGGTATCAAGTTCCAAGTATAATCTTACTTATCACAACTAGACACACATCCGATAATAAACCTCCTGAAATTTTTTTGTTTCTCTTCTCATCTTTTTAAATATATTTTCTTGATTATAAATATAAGAAATGACAACATCTCATGTAACGAACACCCGTTTAAACTTTTTTGAAAAATCCAGTGACCCAGATGTCTCTGGGGTTTAACCGTCATCCGCTTTCTCTCCAAGGGAAGAAGCGATGCTGTCCACATACTTCGAAACCATCAACGACCTGCTGTCCTCCTTCGGGCCAGTTCGGGACTGCTCTCGGAACAATGGCGGCTGCACTCGGAACTTCAAGTGCGTGTCTGACCGCCAGGTGGACTCCTCGGGCTGTGTGGTGAGTGCCCTTGACCCGTGCACGTGGTGCTAACAGCCCAAGGAGATGAGGCTGCTTGCTGGGGGCCCCTCCCTGCAAGGGGGCGCTGGTCCTAGAGGATCACACTACTCCCCACTCCTACCACTGTGGCCTTCGGCACACCAGACTACCTTGGTTTCCTCCTCCGTAAATTGGGGCAGTGAAACCTACCTTGCAGAATTGTTGCAAGAATAAAATAAGTTATTAGAACTTCAGTCTCTGGTGTACAAAAGGTGTCTGAGAGCTCCCAGCATGGAGCTTGCAGCTCATTTGGGAATGGGGAGGGTGTGCCGTGTCTTACAGTGTTGTGGGGGGGCTGTCAATGCAGTGTCCAGAAGAGAGGGTTTTATACAAGACCTAATGCTTTTAGGCTTCCTAGGGAGGCTGGTGCTGGAACTGGTTTCAGAAGATGGGTCGCATTAGGGAAGGAGCAGGGTGACTGAAGTGTGAAGAGAGGATGATGAACCGGTTCGTGTGGAGCTTTAGCCCTTGTAAGTGGGAGAAGAACGCAGAGGAGGACGTGTGTTGCCCATGGAAGAGATACCAAACCGAGTGACTTTCCCCTCACCCAGGAATGACCTAGGGTGCGTATTTAAAATGCAGGCTTCAGGATTCCACCCCAGAAATGTTGATTCTCTAGAGGGCCGTGGGTCCCGGGAACCTGGCTCTGTTAACACTCCAGTGAGCGGGCATATACGTGTGGGGGAGGCAGGGGGAGTGTTGGAGGCGGACTTGGGGAACACTGCCTGCAGGCCACACTCCTTAGCCTGGCGCTCAGTTCCCTCTTCATTCACTTTACACTGCAGCCAGATGGAGCCACCGAGAGGTCGCACTGGCCTGTTTACCGCCTCAGAGCCTTTGGTCAGGCCGAGTTTCTTGTTTGTTTGTTTGTTTGTTTGTTTTTCTTCCTAAGGTGAATTGCGCCCCCGGCCCATTTAGCGGGCAAGTGGACCTCTCCCAATGGTCCTTCCAATGTCCTTTAGGGAGCCTCCCCCACCCCCCACCTGGCGAAGCCGCCATGTTCTTCCAATGGTCGTCAGTGCCCTCTGCACCTGCATCTGTTATGTCAGCTGGGGTGATTCACAGCACAGCCTGGCTCCGTTCCAGTTCACCTCACCTGAGAGGCTGAGGGAGAACCGTGGGCCCAGCTCAGCACCCCCGTAGTGCCCGTCTCAGTGAAGGAGGAAGAGAGGAAGAAGGGCAGCAAGGGAGGGGCGGGTGCAGGAGCAGGGTCCCAGCTCTGCACTAGGCTCCGGGGAAGCGGGATCCTAGGAGGCCAGCACAGCAGCTGGGAAATGGTCAACGGTCAGGAGACCCATGCAGAGGAGCTTCTGGAGAGTGGGGTAACGCAGTGAAACTGTATTTCAGCCTCCAAGATCAATGTATCATCAGAGGTGGATGGGCAATTGGAGAGTTTATTGATTAGAATCCTTAGGACTGGGAGTGACAGAAACTCAGTTGAAACTGGGTTAGGCAGAAAGAGGAAACGCACTGGTGCGGGTGGAGGCCGGGGCCCAGCAGGACTGGGAGGCTCGCAAGGCATCATGGAGAGCCCTCTGTTTCTCGCAGCACCACCTCCTGCTCTGGCCGGTCACACCCTCCCCACTCAGTGCATCCTGCAGGACGAGAACATCTCTCTCCCAGTTCCTCCTAACGTCACGGATTCCATCTCAAT
The DNA here is from genome assembly GCF_019186645.2 of Phyllostomus hastatus. NCBI lineage: Eukaryota > Metazoa > Chordata > Mammalia > Chiroptera > Phyllostomidae > Phyllostomus > Phyllostomus hastatus. Next base: position 63,194,964 of record NW_025333857.1, on the reverse strand, counting down.
GGCCCAACTTGGTTCTCAGGCCCGTCCCTGTGCGAATCCCTCTGGTCAGGGGGAAGGATGGGGCTCATCCCAGAACCGGTCATTCCTGGGGCTGGGGCCCACTGGCAGCTGCACCCAAAATACGTGGCCGTGAGTTGGAGGAAGTTGTGGACTCTCAGGGGAAGGTAGGGTGCTAGCAACGGAAAAGGGAGCTGTGGGTGCGAGGTCCGTGCGCATCAGCTGCTGTCTGCTGCGCAGCACTGCAGCCCCACCCTTCGTGCTGCCTGTTGCCAGAGTGAGGCCAGGTGAGGGGGAGGAGGGCGCGCCCAAGTCTTTAGAGCGATACAGTGGGCAGACGACTCAAAAGGGTGCCCCAGATCCTTGGTGTTGTCTCCAAAGCGTGAGGCCGATCTTTCTGAGAGGATTAAGTTGTTTGGCTCTTTTCCCTTTTTCTATCGGTTCCCTTTTCCTGAACTAATTAAGCTCCTTCTTGAGGATAGGCGTCCCAGAAGAATGAAACCTCAGAACGCAGAGAGGGGTGTGTGTGTGTGTGTGTGCGCGCGCGCATGTGTGTAGGCAAGAAACGTCTCTTTTTCCCTCTCATTAATATAAACCAGAAAAATGAAGAGGAAGAGACGAGAGAAGGCAGTTTCGGTCCCTGGAGGTTAAGAGGAAATTCAAACAGTCTGATGAGATTGTCAAAGACCTTCCTCTCTAGATGAAGGAGCTAACGTGAAGGCTGCAACTTCGGGGCTCGACGGATGTAAGAAGGCAGGCTCTTCCCGCCACGACTTCAGGAGAGACAGATAAACACCAGTTTTGACACTGAAATTTAAAACCTCTCTCATTTCTCTGTAAGCTCTTCCTCGTGCCTACAAATAGAAGCTTTTTCTTACAGATCCTCTTTTAATAAACACCATATGGCAAAAAATAATAATACCTCATATTTTTAGAATGCTCGTAGAGTTCTCAAGGCGCAACAGGCACGTCTGTGCCCAATAACTAGCTTGTCTTCACAACAAACCTGCCTGGAGTTTCCCTCCTCAGTGTGGCAAGCAAATGGGCTTTTCAAGGTTTCACCACAAGGTGGCAGAGTGGAGGCCCAAGAACAGGTCTTCAGTAGTATTCCTTGTGGCAGAGTCACTTCGGTTTTCCCTCCTGGGGAGCCGAGAGGAGAGGGCAGCAAAGGACATTAGAGGGAAGTCTGGTCTGGGTGAATTGGGCATAAGCCCTGACTTGGTCATTGGAGAGCTTTAAAATCCGTGTAGACCTCATTAGTCTCAGTTTATTAATCTTTTAAAAGGGAAGCCATTGCTCTGGAACTCATAGGTTTTCTGAATAATCAAAGCGTTGTAACTGTAAATGATCTGGGATTGACACAGTGCCGTTCACGTGGGAGATGATGGGGCCATAATTACGGATGTTTCTGTGTCCTGGATACGGGAGTTGGGGCCACAGAACCCAGGAACACAGCGTAGTGCAGGTTTTTAATGTTTCTGTAACTGGATTTCATTCTGTTCTGCTCCATTCATGGGCGGTGGACGCTTAATCCTAGTCGGTTTGCGTTCTCTGCCCCCTACTCCTTCCTGAAGGTCGAAGCCCAGGGGGAGTGCTGCTTGCCGGAGGCACGGCAGTGTGGGCGTGATTGCTGGTGGGCCATCCCTTATCAGTTCTAGGGCCCGCTGCCCCAGCTGGCCCCTGTCCACCACTCTTTCCTTCAGGCACATGCCAGGACCGCTCTGTTCCCATCTGATGTGCAGGTGTGTGGTCCATCCCAGCACCTGCCGCTCTGTTCTGCTCATCCCCGCCTCAGGCCACTTGAGTCCAGCCGGCTCTGTTCCTCAGGTAGCTCTTCCCCCTCACCGGGAGCGTGAGGAACATCCAGCAGCTCTTCTCACACCCCCCTGAGGCCGTGAGGAGCAGAGGGGAGCTGGCTGAAGCCCTCTTGACCCGGGCAGGCCATGAAGCCGTGTGTGTAGGTGGCTGCTTGTGTGCCAGGGAAGAGCACATGATCACACGTGCCATCTACGAACCGTTCCCTGGGAAGAGAGGCATGGACCCCCTTTGCCTTCAGAACCCTCACCCACACCTGATTTTCGGTAGCCCCCACCCTCTTCTCTGCCCGGTGGGAATAGAGCCTATTCACCAGCATTTACGTGGTCATCTCGTTTGACTTCCCACATTCCTCTCTGCCTCCGACTCCAATGGCCCTGGTAGGTGGGTGGAGGCTACTTCTCTAACAGATCGCAGATTCTTTCATCTATTATTATTATCTTATTCTTATTCTTATTCTTATTCTTATTATTATCCTTCCAGTTCGACCTCAACTTCTGAAACCCAAAATTTAAAAAAAAAGAGAGACTTCTGTGCTTGGTTTTCAGGGTGTGCCGTGGTCATCTCCCTCTGGGACCATGTGGTCCTTGGGTGTGCTGTTGCCCAAATCCGGGAGGGGCACGGGGGCGTGACGGGCAGAATAATGGCTCCCCCTGGGATGTCCCCATCCCGATGCCTGCAAGCTGTGAATATGTCAAAGGGGGGCATTCAGTTCACATACAAATTACCAGGGTGGACCCCCTGTGAGAGTCCTTACGTGTGGAAGACGGAGGAGCTGAGGAGTTCAGAGCGATGCCGCATTTGCTAGCTTGGAAGGTGGAGGAAAGGGGTACGGCTAGGGAAGCCTCTAGAAGTTAAAGGCAAGGCAATGGACCCCCCCCCCGCCCCCCGCCGCCATGCAGCCTCCAGAAAGGGAATGCAGCCCAGCCAACACCTAGATTTCGGCCCAGGGCCTATAGAACTGTCACATGATAAATCTGTGCTGTTTTAAACCAGCAATTTGTGGCACTTTGTTACAACAGCAATAGAAAGCTGATGCATGGCTAATGATACTAGGGAAAGGAAGGGTGATCCGGGAGATGCTATATAAAGAATTATCCTGTTATTCTGGTTTTCAGTTAGCTCTGGGGAGACACTCGCCTCCTGACCAGGGATGGAGGGAGTAACAGTGAATGAACAGCCAAAGGGGGAGGGAGACTTGTGTTCTCAGTGCGCGAAAGAGTAACAAATTGTTATCTATTAGGAACACATAAATCTGACAAATATAATTATACAAATGTAATTATGTTAGCGAGGTAGTTTGAAGAGCAAGCTATGTTTCCACTTCTTGTGGGTGGCAGTATAAACATTGCAAAATTTTAATCAAGGTAGAGGACAAAACCCAAGAAAACTCACTGCACGCATTTAATCATGCTGTTCTGTGGAGGTGCTGCTGCCCCTGAAGCATTTCACTCAGGCTGTCCATCTGTGCTGTCCTGCTTTCCCCAGCTCAGGAAGAGGTCCTTCGGTGCACTCAACCCCAGATAATTACGTGGTTGAGATGGATCCTCAGCTCCTTTTGAAACAAGTGTCAATTCACAGTTCACCCTTATGGTCCAGGGATCTGTTGTTGCATAACCAACTGCCCCCAAATTCAGTGGCTTAAAATGACTATTTTGTTTTCCTCACAGTTTCGAGTGTTTAGCAGCGTGGTTTGCCTTTGATCCAGGACCGGGGCGGGGGGTGGGTGGTATCTGAGGCTGGAAGATTCACTTCGGAAGAGAGCCCCTTCCCTTACCTGTCTGGTGCTGGGGCTGGGAGAGCAGGCGGTTGATCCTGCCTAGGCTGGATCTCCACCAGGGGCTGTTGACTAGAGCGCGTGCCCGTGGCCTCTCTGTTGAGCTTGGGCTTCTCACTCCCAGGAGGCTGGATTTGCAGAGAAATCATCCCAGATTGAGTGTTCCAAGAGCCTAGGCAGAAGCTGCAAGGCTTCTTAGCACAGAGTTTCAGAAGTCCCAGAACATCATTTCTCCCATGTTCTCTCAGTCAGACCAGGCATTAAGTTCAGCCCAGCTTCAAGGGAAGAGAACAATGCTTCACCTGCCCATAAAAGGAGTAGCCAGGATGGTGTGGCCACCCTCACTCATTTACCAATAGCACGAATTCACAGACCAGGGCTGCCACAGCAGGAGGGGACTTCTAAGCAGACCAGCACCTCTACCAGACAGAAAAGCAAAGACCTGGGGAGATGCAGGAATCACTCAAGTGATTGTAGGAAGCAGTGGCAGAATCAAGATTTGGTCCTAAGAATCCTTTCTCCTAGTGGTGCCTTCCTACAGTTATCTCATAGCATCAGCTCGGCCGCTGCAGCAGGCCACGGACCTAACTGAGCAGCACGCCTGCGTCCAGGACTGCGAATGGAACAGAGACCAGAGCCCTGCCTTGTTTTATAAGCCAGTTCACAAAACAAGATGCCCTTCAGCAGAGCTGCATTTGTGACCTTGAACAAATACACTCCGTATTTCCGCACAAGAACATCTAACAGGGCTGGTGGGAGTAGCGGGGAGAAGGGAGGTGGTGATAGGAAAGACCTGGCACTCATTAAGCACCAACTGTATGCCAGTTCCCTTATGTTCACGGCAGTGAATGCTTGTAACTATACTCCTCGATGGGTATCATTATATCCATTTTACAAAAGAGGAAAAGCTGGTAATAGAAGAGCAATCATCCATGTAGTGACTGTGCTGGGCATGATTCTAAGTGCATTGCTTATTTTAGCCAATTTAATTCTCACAGTCATCCCATGAGCTAGGTTTTATGACTGTCTCCACTTTACACGTGAGGAAAACGGAGCTGCCTGGTGGAAAAGGAGGAAATGTGAAGAAGCCCCGAGGAAGGAGGGGCACCTTGAGGCAGTCCAGGGTCTTCAGAGGAAGTTCAGACAGAGGGAGGTGCCAGGGTTGCAGCCTGGCCGGATCCTGGGGAGTGACAGGGTCTTTGCGGAGGGAGGGGACCTGGTGTCAGCTCTGGATTCCACACCAACCCTCTCTGCTCCACCCCCTACAAGTCTCCCGGCCACATCCTCACCGCTCCTTCCCCCTCTTTTTTCTGTTTGACCTAACATGCCGTCTGGCCTCTAACATATTGGGAAGACCTACAGGACCCCTAATTGCCCTGAGATGTTGAAATGTAACAAAAAATGCTGCCTTTTAAAAAGTCAAGATGAATAAGGATAGGAATTTTCATTCATTATAGGTCAGGCACCTCTTGGCCCTGCTCAGCAGGAGGGAAAAACTGGAATCTGGAGCAGTCAAGAATTCAGAGGCTACTTCCCTCCATTCCACACCTTCCCCTCCTCAGCGACTTAATTGGACTCTAATTAAGCAAAGAGAACTCGGGGCTGGGGGAGACACACCAGGACAGGCGCAGAGTAAGGGGTGACGTTGGAGCACAGCCCGGGCACTGCCGACTGGGAAGCCCAACCTGGTCCCTCTGCCTGGTGTCTGCCCCCTCCACCCCACCCCCCGCCCCCGCCCCCGGGCAGGTGGAGCGGGGCTGAGCCTCCGTGGGTCCAGCCCCTAGAAAGTGGTTCTTTCTCCCCTGAAACAGACTCTCAAAACTTAGTCCAACCCTGCAGATCAGTGACAGGGGGTGTGATGGATTCACAGTACAACCAGGGACAGGTTTTGCCAGAGTCAAAATAGGACTGATGTTTGCCACATTTTTCTTCCAAAATATATATATGTATATATCTTTAGAAATAAACAAAGGCAGGAGGCAAAGCATCTTTAGGGAAACGCAGTCTGTACTCTTGGTTTGGGAATCAGTATTTAATGCTGGGACAGCTCCCATGTGGGGTGCTTGTCAAGTTGCTCTTTGATCAGGCAGGGAATTCTCTGTGCACCTTCATCAGTGATACTAGTCCTGCTGTTCTTATTGATAGCATTAGTGAGCTGATGCTATTGAAAAACAAATCAATGCTACCAATACTATCAATCTAGTACTACCGATGGAGACAATAGTTTCCAAATGCTGTTACATGCCAGACCCTGGGATAAATGCTTGAAAAGAGCATCCCATTGCATCCTCACAGCTGCCCTATGAGATGGGCACTACGGTCACTCCAGTGTTGTCCGTGAGGAGAGAGATTCAGAAAGGGGGAGAAACTTGCCCAAGTCCAACCAGCCAGGTAGAGGCGGAGCTGGTGTTCTTTTCACTCATCAGACGGCAACCCCCAGAGGGTGAGGGTGTCTCACCAGGATACAGCCAGTGTCCCTAGTGTTGGGGACCACAAAGGGAGGGGCATTTCCCTTTGTGGGGACTCCACCCTCCTTCAATGTCCAGGACTCCTTCTGTCTCCTCTGCATCTGAGAATCCGGAGGAAGATGAAAGAGAATGAGTGTGGGGGAGGGGGTTGGGGGTGGTCAGGGAAGGGAAACTGTGTCAACTGACCTAGCACTTGCACACAAGGCTCCAACTTTGGGGGTGAAAGGGAGTTTTCCCTCCACTGGAAACTCTGATTTTACTGTGTGTGTGTGTGTGAGTGTGTGTGTGTGTAAATTTCCAGCAGAGCCTTCCTCCCTTCCTGGGAGGAGAAGGGGGAGGGATGGGCTTTCTAAGATTATAATAGGTGGCATTCTCATAAAGCCCATGTACCCTTAAGTGACATTGCATATTTTGTTCTCTGGGTGACCCTTGAAGCCTTCTTTATTGCCCGCCCCCCCCCCCCGCCATTTTGTCTCTTTGGGACTCGGATTTGCTGGGTGTGATGGTATTTCTGGTAAGCTGGTTTGATTGTGTGGAAGTCGCTATCTGTTCCAGTCGGGGAGCAGTCCCCACCCTTCCAAAGAGGAAGATTTCACCCCCTGATTCCTGGGAGAATGGTGTGGCATGTAGGAACGAAGCCCCCTAGAGGCCGGAATGGGAGCTGCCGTCCTGGCTCTGTCTCCTGTTGGCTGCAAGCGTGGGCTGAGTCACTGGGAGGAAAGTGTCGGCTGTTCTTGCAGCCTGTACCCTGAAACTAGAGCAGCAGTTTGGGACCAGCCTTGGGAGGGTTCAATGTCTCTTTCAGTCCCTGAAATCTGTGATCTCGTGAATATACAGGGTCCGGCAGAAGTAAGGCCTGCTGAGTGTGGTTGGTAGGGTAATGATATGGGCATAATAATTTATACTTTTAATTTGAACATTTCACCTACAATGTCATACGGTGTGCTTGAGTGTGATATTGTTATATTACAGAATTACATGCTTATGCTTTTGTAATAAAAGATGTTGTAATATAAAAGGGTTGTTATTTGTGCCAGACCCTGTGTATTCCCCAAGGGCAGAAGTTCTAATATTAGCAAGGCCTGAGGGCAGAATGAGCAGCCTGGGGCTTACCCTGTTGGCTGGTGGAAAAGTAAATCTACAGGGGGAAACTCTCCATCCCTGTAGTAATCACCTCCGGCGTGACCCTTGACATCTTAATTGTATTTCATGCACTTGCCTCGAACACCTTCCCAGCTTTGGAAAGGTGCCCCTATGAGGCAGTGCACTTTCTCCCGCCATCGCCTTCACCCCCAGGGGACCAGCGTTCTGTTTAAGAGCACAGTGTCCGCCCTTGGAGAAACCTGGGCCCAAAACTCACTCTGTCACTTACCAGCCATGTGGCTTTGGGACAAATCACTTAAGGCCTCTGAGTCTCGGGTTCCTGTTGAGTAAAATGGGGATAATAATGCCTGACAAACTGCTATTAGGGCTAACGGAGATAATGCATACATAATGGGCCGGCCCCCTGCCCTAAGCAGACAGGAAACACGGCAGCCGTTATTATGTGATACTTCATGCAGGGACCGTGATGGTGGCGGCGGCGGCGAGGAGAGCTGAAATCACCTGAGTGCTCATTATGTCCCACAGCCCCTGAGATGGGTCTCACTGTTATCCCTGTTCTTACAGATGGGAACACTGAGGCAGAGAGAACTTAAGTCACTCACCAAGGTTCTCATAGCTCCAAAGTTCTAGGGCGGGGGACTGTAAACCGAGCTCCCAAAGCCAGAACCCTCATTCTTAACCAGGGCGGATTCTTCAACCCATCATCTGTCGTCATTGCCTAATATTCTGTGGAGGGGAATACACCATCGTTTACTTGGTCTTATCGATGGCATTTTGAGGGTTTCCCACTTTAGTCTATTACAAACAAGGTTGCTGCCAGCGAGCAGGAGGCTCTTTCTGTGCTTTGAGTTAATTAGTTAGACTAGAAGTCTACAAGGACAGTTTTCAAATTACATTGTAGTTTCATGATTTGCGGGGAAGGTGTTGGATGGAATTTTGTTTTAAGAAAGAAGGCACATTGCTTCTGGTTTTCCAGATGATCCTTGTGTGAGGGTACAGGTGTCCTTTCAGGATGCCGTTCAAGGGCAGGCTAAGGCGTTTGGCTAAGTGGATCCTTGGGCAGAGGAGGAAGAAAATAAAAGTAGCTCTTTAGGGAGGAGAGCCTGGTGACACGTGCAAGATGCGTGTGAGAGAGAGTCCAGACGCAGAGGGTCAGTGTGGAGCAGGGCAAAGGAGGCGACCGGGCTGTCGTCCCCGTGACAATGGGAGGGGGTCGGAAACAGTGACTCAGAAGTCCTCGGTGGGTGTGCTGGAGGGCCTGGGAAGACAGAATCCATGGCTGCTGGAATGCCAACAATGACACATGTTTTCTCCTCGCCTTTTTTTGTTCGGTAACCCACACTCATTGTAACATAAAACAAATTCAAACACTGCTGAAATGTACAAACCGGGGTGCTCTTTCTCTACCACTTACTCACTTCAGAGATAACTTTGTCACGCTCTGGTCTATATATATATATCTTCCTATACATTTCCCCCCTCTGCATATGCAAATATAAATAAGAATTTATTTATGTAAGTTTAAAAACAGAAGCACAAAAATCATACAGTAGTGGGTTTTGCGGGCAACTTTCTATATCAGAACTGCATGTCTTTATACATGCTTTTCAAAGAGCACGTCCCTTTTTCTTTTTTAAGACAACTGACTCCCTGACTTAATCCTAACAGTATATAAATGTTTTTCCTTACCTAAAAAATAAAGATGAGCAAATTGAATCTAAAAGTGCAAGAACTAAGCTTGGCTTGAGCCCAGGTGGCCTCAATTCTAGTCAGGGACTCACTGCTTCGTACAGTGTGGCATCCTTTTATCTTTCCTCATCATTCTGTTATTTTTTTTTTATTATGGGTCTCAGAGCACCTGCATGAGAAATGATATCGTCGTCATCATCATTATTAATTTGAAAATATATCCTCTTCCTTCTGTTTTCCAACTTCTCATGGGCTCTGCTTTAATAAGCCTTCACCTTCCAGTCTAGACATTCTTGGAGACCACAGAAGTTTTCTGGGGCTGCCAAACAGTTAGTTTGGGGCACGGGTGGAAAGAATAACTGAGCTCTCACTGCCAGCTATGATCTTGGAAACTTTTAGCCTCGAGGTAGCAAGCAGAGAAACGGTCTCAGAACACTTACCAGCCTTTCTTCTCACTGAGAAAATAGTAGCTGGGTAGAGTGATATGTGTTCCTAGGGAAGCTGGCTAATTAGGATTCTGGTCCAGGGGAGAGGACAGACTTGGCTGTGATACGGAGTGGGTTCAAATCCCTGTCCCTGGGAAGCTGTGTGGCCCTGGGCAAATTGCTGAATGTATCTGAGCCTCTGTTATCTTGTCCACAAACTGGGAATTATTCCTGCAAGTGAAGCATTGTTGGCTAAGCCCAGTGCCAATAGCTGGGCACCAGCTGGACTCAGTTCCATCACCCTCCTCTTCCAGGGCCAGTTGCTATCGGATAGGGAGGAGCTTGGTGACCCAGGAAACATGGGATCCTTTTCTGGCTTTCAATGATCTTTAAGGATTTTCCTCACCATCATTGAAAGGAAAGGTGATTTTAGGAGCCCACCATCCTGGGGATGATATGAGACCTAGGTAATAAAAGGACCCTGTGGCTCACTCTGGCTGGGTGGCTCAGTTGGTTGGAGCATCATCCCAAATACCAAAGGGTTGCTTACGGGTTTGATCCCCTGTCAGGGCGAATGCCTAGGTTGCAGGTTCGATCTCGAGTTAGTGCACATGTGGGAGGCAACCGATTGATGTTTATCACATCATTGTCTCTCTCTCTCTCTCTAATATATGTGTGTGTATGTGTGTGTGTGTGTGTATACACACATACACATATGTATGTATCTATATCTCTATATCAATATGTGTGCATATATATACAGCATATATCTATATTTATTTATTTACTTATTTATCTTCCTTTCTTCTCTCTCTAAAATAATCAATAAGCATATCCTTGGGTGAACTTGATTCTTTTTGGGGCTGCTTCCTCCCCCCCTCCCCTTAGTCCATAAATCAAATCTGTGCTTGGGTCGCTAGAGGGAAGACCCAGAAGAGCAGCCTGTATGATAGCCAGTGGGACTGTACCCACTCCACACTTTCCCTGGGGAGCTGTTCTTCCCCGCACGGTAACCCTTAGGGGAAGACAGGGTTCTCCATATGGTGGAATTTCAAGCAGGAGTGTTGTCACCAACCTCCATGATTTTGTCGTTGCCTTGTTTAGATAATGAGGCACTTCAACTAAAAACATATTTGTTTCAATTTTAAGATTATAATATGCACTATAAGAACGTTTAGAATGCAGAGAGGAAAGGAAGAAAAATATGACACCCACTAACACCGCCTCCAATAACCACCACCAACATATTGATATTTACTTTTAGTAGATTTTCTACAGGATCCACATTTAGCAATATTATTGTGAAATATACATACAGAAAATGTGTAAAATGTTGCAGCCAGTTTCATCAATAGAAGATAAGCATTGCACATGTAACTGTCACCTCAGTCAAGGATTAGAACACTGCCTGCGTTTGAGAAGCTCACACACGGTGTCTCCAGTTCTCATTTTAGCCCCTCCTTCCCCTGGAGAAGTGGCCACAGCCCAGACTTTTACACTCATCGGGCCCCTTATCTTTTCTTCATAGTTTCCCCACTTATGTCCACATAGAACTTTTTTTTATCTTTGTGGTAGGTTCTATAGCATTCAGTACCTCTCACTAAGCTAGGGAAACTGATCTCCACTGGTTGAAACAAAAACTGGTGATCAGTTGGTCTGCAGTTTCATTTAAATTTTAGCTGCATTCAGAGTGCAACTATGTGTTGGACACTCTGTGAGGCCCCGATGTCATAGCCGCGCACTGTGTCCAGGCTAGCTGAAAACTTACAGTCTATCTACCCGACCAAAAGCGGCATTTCGGACCCTGCCGCTGTGAAGTGCACACAGATACCGCCCTCTGGCACACACACAGTATGTCCTCCCCTGTTGATCCGCTCTGGTGCTGTATCTGGCCTAAGCCACTGCCTCCCATCCTTTGAATCACTGGCACCCACACGAGCATATTATTTATTTTCTTCCAGCTGGTCCAAAACCTTGCCGGCTTTTTCCACGGCATATTTTAAAATGTTACATCCTGAGTTCATTCTGGGTGAGAGGAAAACCTTTCAGGCAGGGGGTGAGGAGACATAGAATAAATGTTTCTGGAGATGTGGCTGAGTGTCGCTTGGATCTTAGATCCACACAGCACCCAGCCCAACAGCATCGCTGTCCTCCTACTGCGAGTGTGACAGGAAGTGGTGTGCCCAGTGTCACTCAGATCCGGACTGGCAGCGTCGGATCAGAACCCAGCGCTGAAGGACTCCAGTAACCTTGATGGAAAGGCTAAGAGCTCTGGTCTGGGGCAGGCAGGCCTCCTGGAGCACGGGTTCCTGTTGCACTAATTGATGACACTGGCAATGACATATCGATGTTCTCGTGGATACAACAGCACCTGGACATGGGCTGCTGGGAGAGTTCAGAGGGATGGCGTGCACTCATCTCAGCATCTGGCTGACATCTCATCTCAGTAAACAGCAGAGAGGATGTCAGACAGGATGCTGGGGAGGCGTTGAAAGCGAAGATGGGAAGCACACTGCCCTGGGTGGGACTGGAGGGTGAGCGTTCAGCTGTGGGTGGCAGGGAGCGGAGAGGGTCAGGGTTGGTGCCGAATTCTCCGCCCACTTCTACCCACATCAGACTTGAGGAACCTGGGGGTTCAACATAAATGGCATGTCTCTATTCAGGGCTAGACTTTTTTTCTTCTTGTTCCTTCTCTTAAATTGCTCTCTGTGACAAAAAAAAATAAAATATGCGAACTGCCTAAAATTACACTCTACATGCGCTGGATAAATATATACCGTCAAAAGCATATGTTCAATGGCTGCTGCTCCATGCTTTGCAAAGCCAGCTAGCTTATAGAATCATTTCTCACGCAGAGTCCAGCAACCGATGGGAAGGCGTGGTATGAGGACCCGGCCTCAAGTTGCAAATTAAGTTTTTAGCTGCAAAGGGCGGGGAAGGGTTAGGGTTAGGGTTAGTGGAACCCAGCAGGTAATGGAAAGTCCACACTTCTGAGGAGCATCATAGTACCTACACCATCAGGCTGTGGTTAATATTCTGGGTTAATATTCTGAGTTAATATTCATAACACATTTAGAACAGTGCCTGGCACATGCTAAGCATTGTTAAGTGTTAGCTATTATTGTTATTAATGAGCTATACAAAGGCTATTTATTATCACCACCAGACAGTTATTGAATAGACATTCTTCAGGACTGCTAGCAGATTCGCCTGGGCAAGTGTTCCCTGGTCTCCCTTCTCTCAGCCCTCGGTGCTTATCTGTACCACATAAAACCCTTCAAGGTCAGTAAGATGGTTCTTGCTAACCTTTCTCCCTGTGCCCACACCCCTCTTTGGGATAGATGCTCCGTGAGGGCTGGGGCTGAGGCTTCACAGACTTGGCGCCCTAGAGGACAGTTGGCTTTGATGAAGCAGTTGCTGAACGAGCTCCTGCTCCACACGGGGTCCTGGGGAGCTCCGGAGAGACTTCCTGAAGGCGTGGTGACTCGCACCAGAAGGGTAACCAGCCATGTGAAGACGCAGTGGGGATGGCGTGCAAGCAGCGTTCTCACTTGCTGCCCTAGAGCAGCCGTCCCCTACCTTTTTTGGCACTGGGGATAGGTTTTCCATGGATGGGGCTGGGGGGACAGGAGGCGGCGGAGCACAGACGAGCCTCACTGGCAGCCTGGTGCCTCACACGCCACGGGCTGCTACCAGTCCACGGCCCCGGGGTTGGGGACCCCTCCTCTCTGCATGGTTCCCCAGCTCAGGTGCCACCTACTACCAGAATCTGCCACCTGACCTCCCTTGGAATCCTGCCAGCCTCTTGCAGAGAATCATGGGCTATGCAAGCTGTAAGGCCCCGAGAGAGCAGCTGCCACCTTTTTCATCAGATGAGAAGACAGAGGGCCAAAGAAGGGGAGGGAAGTGCCCGAAGTAGGAATTGTAGCCTGTGTCTCCCAATGCCCTGGGCCCTCTAATGGGGAAGTCTGGTGACCCTGTATCCAGAGAGCTAGCCATGAATATCGTGCATGTGCACAAACCCAGCCGTGCATTTCAGCCGAGTTGCATGTCAGCACTATTCTTGAGCGTAAGCCGTCTTGGACTATGACTTTCCTCCCTCTCGGGGTTTACCCAACTTCCCCGTTAGCTCTAAATTCTCCTGGAGATCAGAGACCACCACGCATCCTGCGTCTGTCTGTCTCCATAGGATAGGGGCAGTGTGGTGTGGGGGAGGGACCATGGGTTTAGGGTCAGACACACCATGGTTGCACCCCCGGCTCTAGTCCTCAAAAGCCAAGTGACACAGGAAAGGCATTTCTGGTATCAAGGCAGTTCCACTTCTGCAAAGGTGGGCTAACAGGAGCAAGCTCTCGGAACTGTGGGCTTTCACCAGTGGAGGAAGGAAGATGCCTGGTCTAGTGTCTGGCCCCCGGTAGGTGCTCAGAGCATTTGAGTTTCCTTTCTTGCATCTTCAGCGTGTGTTGAATGCTGCCCAGATGGCTGGCATATGGGGAGAATAGCTTGTTGGTATTTCACTGGAACTCACGCCAGAACTAAGCAATGCAACCAGACATTTTATTACATTCCAAAAATATTCACCATGCATCAAATATTGAGTGGTAATAATGGCAATAGCTGAACTTTGATAACAATAGACAGTTTACCATGTACCAGGTGCTCTGCTAGGGACATTGTCAAGTGTTTAATTCTTTTTCCCCCATAACAATTCTGAGTAGGTATAATTAGACTCATTTTGTATTGAGAAAATTGAGGCTCTGGGGTTAATGAAGTGACTGGCTAACATGACACAGCTAGTCAGTGGCACAGCCAGGTCTGATTCAAGCCCAGGCTTGCCTGACCCCCAGGGCCAACCTCAGGGGACTCCCTGCCCGGTGCTGGGCACTGGGATGGTGCTGAGGAGAGGGAGCTGTGTGTGTTACACTCTCCAGAAGTAGCCCAGGGACTGGCGGGCAGACACACTGTGAACCAAAAACCAGCCCTCCTGCTAGAAGGGTAATTAACAAGAAAGGGAAGGAAAAAAGCGATGTTGGCTGATTCTGGGCATCAAAAGGAAGTAGGAGCTTCCACACAAGGGTTCTTTGTCCTGTCTCTGAGGGAACTGAGTGTCCCCAGCAACCCCAGAAGGCAGCTATGTATTATGGGTCCGTTTTAAAATGAGGAAACCAAGATCAGAAAGGTGTGTGACTTGCCCATTGTCACGCAGCTAGGAAATCAGTGTCTGCATTGGAGTCCATTTCTTTAGTCTCCTCAGCATCCCTCTGCTTCTGAAAGTCAAGATAGGATCTGTAGACCGGGCTCTTGGAGCTGGAGACTGTAGAATACATAGGGATCTTTTTAGAAGACGAAGGCAGACCAGCCGAAGGCAGAGCATGGGCAGAGGTACTGAGGTTGGACCCAGGCACTGCTGGGTGTTTGCCTGGCTGATTGTCAGACCCCGGTGGAGGAACAAGTGAGGCAGGGTGTCTTGGGCTGTGTCTGGGATCTCCCCTAGGGGCTGGAGTCAGGCTCTGCCGTCTCCACTTGAGGCCCCAGGCCCCCTGGTGTGGCCCGAAGCTGCAGCCAGCACAACTTTACCAGGGTCTATTGATCCCTTAATCCTTTTTTGCATGCCCACCCCTCCCCTCCCTGTCAGCATCACAGCCCAGCACAAATTGAGTGGCAGCCGAATTGGCACGAGTTGATTAAAACTCCTAGTAATAACGAGCTCTTGACTGTTCTGGTTGTCCAAATCAATGTCGGCAATAACGGACAAGCTCCATGGCCTTGTTGACAGATTGAGGCTGAGGAGGGAGAGGGCAGGGGGGACTGGCAGGGCCTTCTCTGCTCACGCCCATTCCATGAAATACTGGAGAGGCCCCCTGAGACAAGCAGAGCCCCCCCCCTCACATCTCAGACTCTAATCAAAGGGAGGGTGCACACTGAAGGGCAAGCAGCCCTTCCTTAGCTTGTGTGCTCCTTGGCAAGTATCCTTGACTGTGCAACTGGTGTCGCTTAGAGGTGCCTGTGAGTGTTGTTGTGGGGACTCAAAGAGATAACACATGGAAGAATATTCAGCACATGGTAGGTGCTCAAGAAATACCCATTTCATTTCCTTCCTTGCTTCCTTCCCTTCCTTTCTTCCCAAGATGCTCTATCTCATCTGTGTGTATCCAAAACCATCCTGCCAGCAGTCTCTCTGAGTCCCCTCGTGACCCATCACAGTGACCTTCCCCCAGGGTTTTTAGAATCCTGGTGTAGCCCTGGCCAGTCTGAACCACTTGTGACATTACAGCCTCCACTTCCATGTGGATCAAAGGAAAGAGCACCTCATTGACAATCTGGGAACCTTGACTGTGGTCCCAATAGGCCTCTCCCTTGTTGGGTGACCTTAGGCAATTCACTTGGCCCCCTTTAGGCTTTAGGTTCCTCATCTGCAAAGTGAACAGGATAATACTTGCCCTGCCTTCGTATTATTGGGAAGAGCAAAAGCTGCTTGTGGTAATACGAGGTCTGCCTGGAAAAAGTCCAGCCGTTGCTAATATAACGAAAACGGTTTGCATGACATGGATGTAACCCGGCAGCCAAGGAGAGGAGACTGGAATACGCATGCATGAATAATAACGACTCCACTAGTCAGTGGGGACAGTAGACACCATCAAATGAGCATGGACACTGTGTGGCACTGTATTCAAAATGACTGAGCAAGTGAGCAATGAACCTGCATCAAATTTTGTGTTCAGCTTGAACATTTCCCCTACGGAAACTATTTGGATGATTCAGAAGGCCGCAGCTATGGGCAACTGGTGATTGGCAGCTTCATCACAACAATGTGCCTGCTCATGCATCACGTCTCATGCAGAGTTTTTTGGTGAAATATCAAATCACCCAGGTGGCTCGGCCCCCCTACAGCCCAGATTTTCTAACAGGGTGCAGCCAAGAGGGGGGCCCCAAATAGGGATTTGGAATGGGGTCCAGAGCTCAAGGTGTCCAGGAAATATTAGAAAGATATATAGGATGTCCTCACCCCGCCCCCAAGGTGTGTGTTGGGGGAAGAGACAGGTGGAGCAGGAACATGCAGGACTGTTTTGTACAGCAATGGCTTTGCAGCTAACCTCTGGCATGGTCATTTAACATATCTATAACATTTAACTGGTTTCATAGATATGTTAAATAGCTGAGGCCATGTTTTGAGCCAGGAAGATGGAAGTGACTTCCACCCAAGATGTAACTGGGGCACAGCTCCCCCTTGTTACAGCGCCTGCGTGAGAGTTTGGAGAAGATTGGCTCCATGCCATGGGGCCATACCCGCCCAGAGTCACTATGGCAGCCCAGTAAACCTGGAATAATACAGGAATGCTGGCACGTGTAACTGATTGTAGGAGGAGTTGGAAATGGGGGGGGCAGAGGAAGGTTGGCGCGGGGATTTAAACTGAGACTCAGCAGCCACGCAAGAGAGAGAACCACACGGCTTTGGCAGAGTGGGGACCCTGCAGCTTTGGCGAGAGTCAGGACCACATGGCTTTGGGGTGCTCCCTTTTGCCATGTGGCTTAGGAAGCAGGAGAGACTTTGCCTGGAAGAAAAGGGGTGAAAGGACTCTTGCTGGTGGGCCATGAGGAGGTGCCACATGGCTTTGGATTAACTGGAGATTGTGGCAGCGACACAGCTGATGGTGCTGGGAGCCTGAATCACGGACTTCTACTTCTTTTCATGAGATCGGGTACCCCAGACTAGGGCAGAGGGAAAAGGAAGCACTGTGTGCATCTGGGTATCCTAAAGGACTTTAATATTTTAATGAAGACATTGGGTCACTACTTTAAGTCTGTATAGCTTTAAATAAACATTTACTTTTCACAAATCTCTGGCATTGAGAGACATCTTTCCTCTGGTGGTGGGCATAGCGAACCTAGTGGGGGGGTTCTTTTGGTAATAGTATATCATACCCCCCTCCCTTGGCCCTGTTCTATAACAATTTGGTGCCAGAACAAATTGTGTGACTTCTGGCTTTTCCCAAAACTAAAATCACCTTTGAAAGAAAAGAGATTTCAGACTATTGGTGATTTCAGAATATACAACAGGCAGCTGATGGCGATTGGGAGAACTGTGTGAGGTCCCAAGGTGCCTACTCTGAAGGGGACTTGAGGCATCATTGTCCCACGTACAGTGTTTCTTGTATCTTGTCTTCTTCAGTAAAGATCTCTCTTTTTCATATTACATGGCTGGACAGACCTCATATTCCTCCTACCCTCTCCATGTATCTGGTCCCCTCCCTTTGCTCCTGAATGTATTTCCTATGGGGTGGGGGGGAGGTCAGGATGTAACAAAGTATCCAGGACAGCAGATCAGTTTTGGAGGGCCTGCCATTGTGCTAGGCACATGTCTGGTTGGGAATCCGGGTTGAGTTTCTCACAAGCCCTGGAAAGTAGGAGTTCCTCTCTCCAGTGTAGAGAGATGGAAACCGGCTCAGAGAAGCAAGGCACACAGGTAGAAAGTGAGCCGACTCCCCTCCTGGTTTGTGGGATCCCATGTGGCTGCCAGTGAGCTAGGCCTTTTGCGCATGTCTAATCTCACCTTTGCGGCAAAGTCTCGTTTCATCTTTAGCACGATCTCTAAGGCAGCGCTAGGAGGCAGGGCTGTTTTCTTAGACAGTGCTATCAGTCCACCTGCATTGGTGACGAGAGAACTCGGATGCTTGCTGAGCCCTTAGAGGAGGACAAGCCTTTGCCCACAATTAAGTTGAGAGGCATCCTTGTGATTTGCTAAGGCATGCTCAGTTAATTCAAAGGAAATGCTGTAGAGCTACTTCTCCCCTTTTCACGAGCCATAGTTGTTTTGACAAATACCCAGCAGCTCAGTTGTCCAATTCCCTCATTTTATAATAGAGGAAACAGGCTCATGCTCCAGAGACTGGGGTGCGCTTGCCTGAAGCCATCCAGTGAGTTAGAGAGGAGGCCAGGCAGCGCTGGAACTCCGCTGCCCAGAGAGCTGTTCCTGTGCATTTCCTGAGGGCTTTCTAGGATCTGGCGTCTTACCTGCAGCATCCATTAGCCTGCCACACCTGCTTTGAGGACGTTCTGTGCATAGACATTTAGGATTACCATACACTCTTGGTGAATGACCATACGCCAGCCCAGGAATACCTAGTGGGGACCCCCCACTAGGTTCACTATGCCCGCATTATCCAATTCTTCCAGATGGAGAAACTGAGGCTCAGAGATGCTAAGTGGCTAACTCAGAATGAGCCAGTAAGAGGCTGGGTTCAAGGCCGGAGTTCTTTCTATTACCCCACCCTACCCCTCAGGTCCAAGATGACAGAGGATGTCCACACTCATGTCCCCCAGGGCCCTGTGAGAGGGGCTGGGCTCTTTGGCAGTGCCTCAGGAAATCCTCCAAGCTTTGGAATTTGGTTGTTTTTCTCCCTGCTCAGAACAGCTGGCCCACCTTCTAGACCTGGGGGCGGGGTGGTAGAACAGCTTATTACAAAATGTGCACTTGGAGCAATTTGCATTCTGTGATTAATGAACATTAAAATGCATAATTACAAACAGAAACAAATGGCTTGGTGCTGATGAAAAGTTGGGCTGGGAAAGAAGGAGAGCAGGCTCAGGGGATGGAGGAGGCTGGGGGAGGGCCAGCCAGGAATAGGAACAGCTGTGAATCCTCGAGGCCTTAAGGCTCAGGGACCCAGGCCCAGGGTCTCCCTGTGGACCCTTGTCTGAGCTGGAGCAGAATGGGAATTGTGAAGTCCTGGGACCCTGCTGACCAGGGTTAGACTCCCCCCACCCCCAACCCCAGCTCTGTCACGTACTTACTGTAAAACCTGTGGGCAAAGGAGCAGCCCTGCAAGGAGTGGGGTCCTTATCTGATGGGCCAGCCCCTCTTCTCTGCCCACTCCTAGTCCCACAGGGCCTGCCTCCCAGGGCTCCTTTTATGAGCTCTAAAAAAGTGCTTACAGATAATTGAATTCACTAACCAGTAATCTCTTTAAAGTAGCAAATCAAATCACTTCACTCCTCTGCCAACAACCCTCCAATGCCTTCCAGCTGTACTTGGAATAAACTCAAGATGCCTTCTCATGACAGAAGTCAAGTGAGGGGTGGGGAGAGGGGTGGATGGCAACTTTGTCTAAGGACCATGTAGTAAATATTTTAGGCATGGACAGTCACCTGTGGTCTTTGTTGTTGTTGTTGTTGTTATTTGTTTCTTTTGGGGTTTTTTGGTCTTATATTCTCTCTTAAAGAAATACAAAACTTTAAAAATGTAAGAAAACATTCTTAGCTCTAGGGCTGTATAGAAACAGGCCGTGGGGGAGTAGATGTACTTCCTCTATTCGTCCCGCCATATAAACTAGAAACCTTGTAGGTTATATATAAAACAAACATGGGACTGTGAAAAGTGGAGGAAAGAAGGCAGACCAGCTAGGGATTGGGGGACCCAAAGAAAGATATAGTGGCCAGTGTCTTGGATTTTCTTTTTCTCTCATATGTCCCAAATTTGGAGTTGAAGGAGCCAGGAACTCAAAAACACAGTAGGTGAAGATCAAAACAAAACAAAAAGACACAACACTTCTAAAAGCTGGGTCTTTTCAGCCAAAGTACCATAAACAGGGCAACCTAACAAGGCAGAATTTTTTTTAGACAACACCATTCTACTCCAGCTAGATATCACAGGGAAAAAAAACAAAACAAAACAAAAATCTAACCCCTATTAACAAAGGCCAAATAGGAGCTAGACAAACCTCCTTCTGAGGCTGTAAGGACACAGGCCTCCCTTCTCAGCCACCCCCTGTCCCTGCTGGGGAGGAGATATTGTTACAGAACAACAAGGGGGGACCAAGGCAGTGTACTATTACCGAAAGGAACCCCCCAGGTTTGTTATGTCCGCTGCCAGAGGAAAAACGTCTATCAATGCCAGAGATTCATGAAAAGGAAAGGAAACATTTATTTAATGCTATACAAACTTAAAGTAGTGAGCTAATGCCTTCATCAAAATCCCAAAGTCTCTTAAAATACCCACAAACACACACAGTCTTTCCTTCCTCCTTTGCCCAGTCTGGGGTACCGTATCACAGAAAAGAGATAGAAGTCCGTGGCTCAGGCAGCCCCCAGTTCTTCCCAGTAATCCATCTTGGCTGGTATGCCTCCCTCGGTTCCGGCACCATCAGCTGTGTCACAGGGATCTCTGCTAAAGCCAGGTGGTGGCTCCCCCTTCTAAAGCTGCGGGGGTCCCCACTCTGGCAAAGCCGTGTGGTTCCCTCTCCCAGGGCCGAGGGAGTCCCCACTCTGCTAAAGACCGAGTGGTTTTCCCGCTCAGGGCTGCGGGAATCCCCACTCAGTCAAAACTGCATGGTCCTCTCTGCACAATGGCTGCCGAGTCTGGGTTTAAATCTCCATACCAATCTTCCTCTGCAGCCCCATTTCCAACTCCTCCTACAATCAGTTACACCTGCCAGCATCTCATACCCTTCCAGCTTTACTGGCTGCCTTCATGAGTCAGGGCAGGCATGGCCCCATATCATGGAGCCAACCTTCTTCAAGCTCCCACGCAGGTGTTGTAACTTGGGGGACCTGCCTCCCAGTTACATCTTGAGGGTAAGTTACTTCCATTCCCCTGGCTCAGAGCATAGCCACAGCTATTTAACATATCCATGTAGCCAGTTAAAGGTTATAGATATGTTAAATGGCCACACCAGAGGTTAGCTGCAAAGCTGTTGCTATGCAAAACAGCTCTCAGTGGCCCTGCTTCATTTGTCCCTTCCCCCAACCCACACCTGTGTGTGGGGGGAGGTGAGGACATCCTAATATTTCCTGGACACCTTGAGTTCTGGGCCCCATTCCAAATCCCTATTTGGGGCCCCCCTCTTGGCTGCACCCTGTTACAATATCAGAGAATCCTAGTAAGGAGGCAGGACTTGAACCCTCACTGTGAAGTAGTGAGCAGTCCCATCCCAAGCCGATCCAGTGTCATTGAAAATTACATGGAAAGCCTGGAGTTTCACTTCTACCCTTTAGCAATGAGGCCTCCTTCCTCTTCCCCCTGGGGTGGTGCCATAGAAGGCCTAGGAGAAAGTGAGGACAACTGACCAGTGATCAGTAATAGTAAAGCCACCCCATCACTTCCCGCCCGGCATGGTGTCAGTGGAGGTGCCGCAGCTAGGTGCACCCAGCACTCTCATCCAGGAACAATCATCAGTAAACTCCTAGTAGGTAGTCAGATTCCCACCACCCCTCAGCAGAAATGAGGACCCTTCAGTCTTCGTTATTTGCGGAAGCCAAGTGGGGAAACTGGCATTCTACCTCCCCATCAATAACAAGGTGAGCCTCCTGCTTTTTCCTGTTGGATCATGTCAGAGGACACCAGATAAAATAAAAAGGCTTCAATAAGATCCACAGGTAAAACATAATACCCCAAATGCCCAGCTTTCTGCCAAGAATTACTTACCATATGAAGAACCCAAGAGATCCATAACAGAATTAAAAAGAAAAAAAAAGACAATCAATAGATATCACCACCAAGATAACAGAGGGATTAGAATTAGCTGATTAATATGTTAAAATAGCCATCATAAAATGCTGAAACAAGCAATTACAAGCACAAAATGAATGAAAAAAGAATAGTCTCAAAGTAAATAGAAGACATAAATGAAAGGCAAATGAAAATTACAAACTGAAAATATACAATAATTAAAAAAACAGTGGATTGGCTCAACAGCAGATGGAAAGGATAGGGGAAACAGTCAATGAACTTAAAGATAAAACAATAGAAATTACTCATTCTGAACATCAACAGAAAGTAGACTGAAAAAGAAAATGAATGCAGTTTCAAGATCCTGTGGAACTGTAAAAAAAGTCATTGGCATCCCAAAAGGAGAGAAGCAAGAGATTAGGACTCAAAAAGTATTCAAAGAAAAAAATGGCTAAAACCTTCTTATATTTGGCAAAATATATAAACATTCAGATTCAAAAAGCTGAGTAAATTCCAATGAGGACAAACACAAAGAAATCTGCACCAACACATCATAATCAAATTTTGGAAACTATTTTTCATTTTCCTAGAAGAAAATCTTAAAAGCAAAAAAAGAGATGCCTTGGCCAGTATGTCTCAGTTGGGTAGAGCATTGTCCCATAAACCAAAAGGTTGCAAGTTCGGTCCCCAGTTGGGGCACCTATGAGCGTCAAGCAATCGATGTTTCTCTCACCCTCTGTGTCTTCCTCCCTTCCCCCCTCTCTAAAATGAATAAGCATGTCCTTGAGTGTGGATTAGAAATAAATAAATAAATAGAGAGAGAGAGAACTAACATTTTGTGTATGAAACACAGTTTGAATGACTGTAATTATGAAAAACCATGGAACCAGAAGGAAGTGGCAAAACATTTTTCAAGTGTTGAATAAAAAAGAACTGTCAACTCAGAATCCTATGTCCAATGAAATGTCTTTTAGTAGTGAAAAAAATCAAAATATTCTCATGTGAAAGAAAACTAAGATAATTAGTGGTCAGCAGACTTACTCTAAAAGAAAGGGCGGGGGGGGCAACAAACTAAAAAATGTTTTCCACAAAGAAAAGAAAGAACTAAAGAAGGAATCTTGGAACATTAGGAAGGAAGAAAGAACAGTTAGGAAAAACAGTGTCTGATGATGACATCAGTAGGCTGTGACAAGTTACAGAGACCTGGAACAACCACTAAAAACCACATACAGGCATATACTTGCCCTGCCTGGCCTAGCTCAGTGGATTGAGCTCAGGCTGCAAACCACAGTGTCGTATGTTCGATTCCCAGTCAGGGTACATGCCTGGGTTGCAGGCCATGACCCCCAGCAACCACACATTGATGTTTCTCTCTCTTTCTCCCTCCCTTCCCTTTCTAAAAATAAATAAATAAAACCTTAAAAAAAGAGACATATACTCAAAAACACTATAGTAAATCAAAATGGAATCCCAAAAATGTTCAAGTAACCCAGTTTTATGCATTCTAAAAGAAATTCACTTCACATATAACTACTTAGGCAGGTTGGAAGTAAATAGATAGGGAAAGACATATATAAATCAAACCAAAGCAGGAGAAGCAATAGTAATGGTCAGGTAAATTAGGCGTTAGAACAAAGACAGGTACCAGAGAGGGGCATCATGTGATCATGAAGGGGTCATCCACCAGGACTGTATAGTAATCCTAAATGTCTAGGCACCAAACTACAGAGCTGCAAAATAGGTGGGGTAAAACCTAACAGAGCTTAAAGGAGAAAGTAGACAAAGTCACATTAATAGCTACATACTTCAGCACCGCTCCTTCCACAACTGACAGAATGGACTAGACAGAAAATTAGCAACGTTGTAGAATAACCGAACAACGTTATCAACCAGAAGGATCTAGTTAACATTTATAGAACACATTGCCCAGCAACAACAGAATACACATTCTTATTTTAAGTGCCTATGGAACACATACCAAAATAGACCATAGCCTGGGCTATGAAAAGTCTCAACACATTTAAGAATTCAAATCATACAGAGTGTTCTCCTGCCATAGTAGAATCGAACTAGAAAGCAGTGACAGATAACAGAAAACTCTCTAAATACTTGGAAATCACACAACATACTTCTAAATAATTCATGGGTTGAAGAGGAAGTCTCAAGGGAAGCAAATAAATAAATAAACAACACTGAACTCAAAGAAATAAAAAATAACAAAATCTGTGGGACACCGGAAGCATGGTTATCTGTCCTTTTATTTGTAACTTATAGGGCAAGAAAAAGAAATAGAAGGCCTACAGAGCAGAAAGAAAGAAAGAAATCCACCCCCATTGGCAGATCAGATGTTTGTCTAAATAGAACATCCCAAGAAGTAATGACTGAGTTCAGCAAGGTCTCAGAATACAAGAAAAATATGCAAAATATCAATTGTGTTTCTATATACCAACAGTGAACATGTAGACATTGAGATAAAAAAGATAATGCTACCTGCAATCCCTAAAACATAATGAAACACTTAGATGTAAATCTAACAAACCGTAGACAGTACATGTATGCTGAAACCTACAAAATGCTGATGAAAGAAATAAAAAAGATAAAAATGAATGGAGAGATGTATGGTTTTCATGGGTTAGAAGACTCGATGTAGTGAAGATCTCCATTCCATCCAAATCGACATAAAGGTTGAATATAATCCCTATCAAAACCTCAGCATGATTATTTTTCTAGGTACAGACAAGATTTTTCTGCAATTTATATGAAAGGGCAAAAGAACTAGAATAGGCAAGACTTATTTTGAGAAATAACGAAGTAGAAGGAGTCAGTTGACTCTATTTTCAGACTTAACATAGTTTCAATAATCCAGACTGTGTGAAGTTAGTGGAAGAAAAGACACAGAGATTTATGGAACAGCATAGAAGACCCAAAATGACCTATGCAAATAAGCTCCTTTTTTTTTTTTACAGAAGTGTGAAAGCAATTTTATGGAGGAAAGGGAGACTTTTCAGGAAAGGGTGCTGGGGAAGGTACACTTTCATGGGCAAAAATGAAACCTCAATGTAAGTCTCAGACCTCATGCAAAAATTAAAGTATGTCACAGAATTAACTGTAAAATATAACACTATTAACATTTCTAGAACACATGCGTGTGCACACGAGAAAATCTTTGGGATTGGCAAAAATGTTCTTAGATTCCAAAGTACAATCTATAAAAGAGAAAAGGATGGATTTTATCAAAAATCAAAACATTTGCTCTGCGAAAGCTCATTTGAAGATAAGACGAGTTACAGAGTGGGAGAGAAAATATTTGCAAACCACATGTCTGACAAAAGTCTAGTGTCTAGAAAATATAGAACTCTTTTAAAACTTAGTGGTTTAAAAAAAACTCAATCCAATTAGAAAATGGGGAAACGACATCAAGAGACATCTCATTGCAAAGGATACACAGACTGAAAATAAACACCAAAGATGTTCAGCATCATTAACCATTAGAGAAATGCAAATTAAAACCACAGTGAGATATTACTGCACACCTACTGGGATGGCTAAAATTAAAAAATAGTGACATCAAATACCAATGAGCATGTGGAGAAACTGGATTGCTTATCCATTGCTGGTGGGGGCTTAAAATAGTACCACCACCCCAGACAAGTTTGGCAGCTCCCTAAAAATATTAAACATGCACCTCTCGTATTCATTTCTTGAGTGCCTGTTAAGTGCCAGTTGTGAGCGAGGCACTTTAGATGTTTGGGGGGTTTTTTTGTTTGTTTTTTGTTTTCCGGAAATGCCTCCAGGAGAGGCTTTCAGATTCCCATGGGGAGGTGCTGGCCTAGATGCTCAGTATCATAAAGCCTCTGTGAAACTTAGGCTTGCTTTCAGTCCTCATGTGCTTGTCTGCAGGATGTCTGCCCCACAGAAAGAGAGGAGACTAGCCCTGGCTGGCGTAGCTCAGTGGATTGAGTGCGGGCTGCGAACCAAAGTGCCGCAGGCTCGATTCCCAGTCAGGGCACATGCCTGGGTTGCAGGCCATGACCCCCAGCAACCGCACATTGATGTTTCTCTCTCTATCTCCCTCCCTTCCCTCTCTAAAAATAAATAAATAAACTCTTTTAAAAAGAAAAAGAAAGAGAGGAAAGCGTGGCTGCAAGGTGACAAGACAGGCGCATGCTGGTGCCTGGGCAAGAGCTCTAATCGTGTCCTTTCTAGTATCCTGGGACACCTCCCTTCTGCTCCAGGGACACCCCCTCCCTCGAAGACTTCCCTGGCCAAGGCCTCCCTGCTCCAAAGTTCCCCTGTCACTCAAATGGGCAGAGTTTTCATCTTTCCTTTAAAAATGTACTTCTTCATGCTTGTAGTATAACTAGACCTTCTGTCTGACACACACACACATATATATTTCTTATTTCTTAAACTAGATTCTAAGTTCCTTCAAAGTATTCATAAAAGCAGCCACCATTTGCTGAGCACTTTGCTAAGCCCTTGATGCATTTACCTCACTGTATTAGTTATCTGTTGCGGTGTAACAAAGGATCCCAAATCAAGCAGCTTAAAACAAAAAGCATTGTACTAGTGTCCTGGGGCTGCTGCACCAAACTACCATGAAATGGGTGGTATAAGACAAGAGAAAGGTATTCCCTCACAGCCTGGGGTCCAGGAGTCTGAGATCAAGCTGTCGTCAGCAGGGCTGTCCTCCCTCCAGGAGCACTAGGGGAGAGTCCTTCCTCACTTCCTCCAGCTTCTGGTGGCTGCAGCCTTTGCTGACTTGTGGCCACATCACCTCTCCCTCTGCTCCGCCTCCACGTGGCCTTCTCCTCTGTGTCTGTAATCTCTCCGTGCCTCTCTTATAAGGACAGTTGTGACTGCCTTTAGATCTACCTGGCTAATCCAGGGTGATCCCCTTATCTCAAGATCCTTAAATAAATCACGTGTGCAAAAACGGTACCATAGAAAGCAAGATTCCCAGTTCCCAAGGGTCAGGGCAGGGACATACCTTTGGGAACTTTCTCAGCCCATCACACCTCCTCCTAGGTTCGCTGTAAGGACCGACTAAGTAAAAGCAGGCAATGTGTTTAGATTATACCCGGGTTATAGAACATACTTTTTTTTTAGATTTTATTTATTTATTTTTAGAGAGGGAAGGGAGGGATAAAGAGAGAGAGAGAGGAACATCAATGTGCTGTTGCTGGGGGCTATGGCCTGCAACCCAGGCATGTGCCCTGGCTGGGAATCGAACCTGCGATATTTTGGTTCGCAGCCCACGCTCAATCCACTGAGCTACGCCAGTCAGGGTTAGAACATACTTTTTTAAAGAACACATGTGGTAGGGAATAAGAGGAGCATGGGGAAAACGGTGCGTAATCCCCTACCCCACATGTGGGCCGTTCCCTGGTGAGAAGGTCAGTGGTTCCTTCCAGCGCTTGTCCCTGAGTTTCTGCAGACAGACCGGCCCAGCCTCAGTTCCAGCAAACGGCCCCGAACGCCCCTACCCCCAGGTGCCCCCCTGTTGAACAGTGACTGTTCCCAGACAAGCAGAGACCTTCTCTGAGCTCGTATTAATATGTACAGCACTTCGCTTGCATGGAAAATTGATTTTTTTCTTTTTAAGCACAAAATGTGGCTAGTTTTATAACCTTTCTGCAGTTTGACAAAGGCCATTTATAACCCGCTTTCTCCCTCACCCTCCCTGACGCCAGTCTCAAATGTCTCGAAGAACTCCATCTTGCATTGGTAATTATGAATTCTTCTTAAGCAAAATTTAATTTCCAAGAGGGCTGACCTTTTGTGTGTGACTGTGGGTTTCGTAAATTAATTTGTGTGTGTGTGTGTTGTTATTGATGTTGGTCGGGAGCAGGGGGACCGGGGCGCTGGTCGGGAGGGGGGAGTACATTGGGAGGGCGTTTTAATCAGACGTGCACAGTGATGGATGGGGTGGGCTGGGCCCTGGGTGTTAATCTTTGTGGACAGGAAATGCCAGCAAGGTGACCGAAATGAAAACCTAGTGCTTCATTTTCTGTCCCGAACATGAAGGGTTGGAGCGGTTTCCCGTTCTGCTGGACTGGAGATGAGTTCAGCCTCATCCAGTGATGGAAAACTGAATGAATAAAGAGCCAGTTGTCCCTACAATGTGAGATCTTCCTTTCACGGGGCACTTAGCTGGTGCCAGGCATGCCTTTGTCTGAGGTCACTCAAGGTTGGGATCACTGAGGTTTCTTAAGGTCCGAAGGGCAGCTGCTTGGCTGCATGGGGGAACATGCACTTCACTGGGCTCGGTGCCTTGACTTTCATCTTAGGGAAGATTCAAGTCGTTGTTGTTTAGAAATCACTGCTTTACTTAAGCTGGAGAGCAATGCTACGTAAAAATATTGGTCTCTTGGCCATTAGGAGGATGGTGTAGAGGAGGCTGGGCTGGAGGCCAGCAAACTGGTTAGGAGGCCTTTGAAGGCTCCTGGTATGAGTCTGCAGGTACCTCATTTAGGGCTGTAGGCACAAGGATGGAGAAGAGACAAATTTACAACAGGAAGGAAGAGAACTCACATCTGATGGGTACCAAGTTAGTGCCACATTTTGAAGTAAGGTGGACACCTCCATGATGTGACTTGAGCTTCTAGGTGTAGGTGCTATGCCCATGTCACAGATAAGGAAGTTGAGGCTCAGACAGGGTGAGCATCTTGCCTTGGATCACACAGGAGAAGGGAAAAACTTGAATTTAAACTCATGTTGAATCCTGGCTGATGTGACTCAGCGGATTGAGCACCAACCTGCAAACCGAAGGGTCGCCGGTTTGATTCCCAGTCGGGGCACATGGCTGGGTTGTAGGCCAGGTCCCCAGTGGGGGGCATGTGACAGACAACCACACATTGATGTTTCTCTCCCTTTCTCCCTCCCTTACCCTTTGTCTAAAAATAAATAAAATCTTTAAAAATATATAAACTCATATTGGGTAGGAGCTCTTTAAGACATATTATCCAGCTGCCTCTCCAAGGGACCTTTATAGCAGCAGACCTCATTCAACACTTACGATCACAATCATCAGGGTGATCCCGGCAATGTCAATATTAACAGCAGCTAATATTTGCTACACAGTTGACCCATGAGCCACAGCTCAGATTAGAACCATTATTCTCACAATTCTGTGAGGCAGCTACTGACAAAAGTCCCATTTTACAGGTGGGTACACTGAGATTTAGAGAGGAAAAGGGGCTTGTCCAAGGCCACACAGCTATTAGTTGACCAAAGGAAACTTTGAACACGTCTCCTGGGCACCCAACCCCTGTACCTTCTCTGAAGGTGGGAGGGGAGGGTGTGATGGACCCGCCACCTCCTCAGCCATCACTCCTCTGTCACTTTCTCTCTGAGCAGTGTCCCGAGGAGCTGAGGCCCATGAAGGACGGCTCCGGCTGCTACGACCACTCCAAAGGTATCGACTGCTCCGACGGCTTCAATGGTGGCTGCGAGCAGCTGTGCCTGCAGCAGACTCTGCCTTTGCCTTATGATGCCACCTCCAGCACCATCTTCATGTTCTGCG
This sequence comes from Phyllostomus hastatus, assembly GCF_019186645.2. Taxonomy (NCBI): domain Eukaryota; kingdom Metazoa; phylum Chordata; class Mammalia; order Chiroptera; family Phyllostomidae; genus Phyllostomus; species Phyllostomus hastatus. The sequence goes on along the minus strand of NW_025333857.1, from coordinate 63,165,719 downwards.
GGTGAGTGTCCCGAGGCCCAGCCAGTTCCTTCCCAGGGGTGGGGGATGCACAGCAAATGTCCAGAACCACAGCTTGGCCAGGCTGGGCCTGACCTTTAATGGAGTGGTCTTTTTGCCTCTGCCCTCACAGCCCAAGAGGCAGGTGGCAAGAATATATGTATCTTCCTGATGGGTATTGGGAGGAAGAATAAATAATTGGTCAGTAATTACAATAAGTGTAATGCATGCCCAGCCTGCATCCTAAGGTCAGGGTTAGTTTCTGCTGAAGCCTCCTGCCCCTTCTGCGCCCCCTGCAGGCCTGGTTCGTGTAGTTAGAAGACAAATGCGGGCACCACGAAGGCTTCACTGACATGGGCAGGTATGGCGTTAAGAACACAGGCTAGGCCCAGGCTTTCAACCCTGGGTCTGCAGGAGTTTGGCAGCACCAAGTCCAGGGCTTAGCCTCTCCGTGCCCTAAGGCGCTTGTCGGTAGGGATAATTCACTGGGGAAGGGAACGTGGAACGGAAACCATGCAGACAAATGCTAAGAGCTCAGTGGAGTTTTAAAATCAGCCTGAGACAGAAGGAGGGGGCACACCTCTACTGACTTGCTGAGTGGCCTGGGACAAGTCACGTTCCCTCTCTGGGCCAGAGTTGGACCACCAATGGGGCAATAATGCCTACGGTTTCTTCCAGTTCACCTTGTTTTCCGTGACCGAGGACTCAGGGGTCATTACCCCTCCACACATAGCATCTAGCGCAGTGTTTGATCCCCAGCAGTCACTTGAGACGATGGCAGCCCTTTTTCTTGCCTGTGTTCCCTTTCTGGGGACGTCTTTGTATTAGAAAATGTCCTCAGCTTTTGACATTCTGTGACTCAGAAAAATAATCCCATGCTCAGAGGGAATATTAGTCATATACTGAAGCATATGCTCGGTGTGCTACTAAGGTAGAAAAGCAGATTAAAGGCCTGGAACAACCTTGCCAGTCTTGCCTGTTATGGGAAAGGGGGGTGGGTGGAGGGCTGTGTATGGGTTTCATTTCAGTTTAACAGCAAATTAGTTTCACCTGCTTGTTTCTAATCTGCAGGGTCCCGTTTTCCTTGTGGGGCTTATTCCAGGGTTTCCCTCTCCGCCCCAGTTACATTTGGGGCCGCAGGTGCCTTCCAGCAGGTGTTGGAAGAACTCACCGGAGATATGTATCAGTAAAATAAATAAGCAATAAATTAGTGTATGCAGACCTGAATTTATAGCCGTCTCTCCTCAGCTTAAGTGACTGTGGAGCCATGTTGGGTAAATCATGCACAGGCTGCGGTCGGAGGCTCGGATGCAGAATCAGATGTGTTCTTATCGTCATTGTTTTTCTCCCTGTGTGCTTTGGGGGAGGTGACCTCCTGTGGTGAAAAAACCACAGTGACAGCAATAGTGATTCTGACTTAGAAACTATGGCTGCCCTCTGTCCATAGCACACTGCCGTGGTCAAGGGGAAGGATTCGATCAGTAGACTTGGGCTCTGATCCTAGCTCTCCACCGCTGAATCTCGCAGACACTGGGCCTCTGACTGTCAGTTTCCTCATCTCTAAAATTTTCATAATATCTGCTTCACGAGAATGATGGTTGTGAAGAGTGCAAAGTTACTCTACATTTAATAAAACTCCATGAAGGGTAAGGAATGTACCCAAGGTCATGTGGCCAGCAATGTAGGGTACAGCCTCTGGGCTGTGTGCCCTTGAACAAATTGTTTAATGTGTCCTCAGTGTCCTCATCTGTAAAGTAGGGATAATAATACTTATTATGAGGACTAAAACCATTGCATCAATTGCATCGCAATGTACATGAATATTTGTCAAGTTCTGTGAACTGGAGCCCTGCACAGTTAGCACGATATGTGTTCGTTACATACAAGTGAATGATAGTAGTGATCACAGCCCCGCTCTTGCTCAGTGACCGTAGGGGCTCATCTCTTGGCCTTCAGGTCTATGACACAGGGGGGAATGAACCTTTCTTACAGGGAAAGGTCTCTGAAAGTCGAAATTAAACTGAATGGGTAGGAGTAGGCCCTGACTTATTGTGGTCCATTCAAATGCTGACAAACAGGACAAAAAAGAAAATAAAACCCAGATTTTCCTAAAACCAACTGTACTGCCCATACATTTTGAAAATTGTATATTAAGGATGCAAATGAGAAGTTAGCCACATTTGTTAGGAGCACTATAAACAAAACAGTGAAAGCTATTAGCAGGTACTTGTGCAAAAGTTGATCTAAAGAGGTGGTATACCCTCAGTAGGTGGGTGGATCAAAAAAGCTTTGGTAGTGCCCACCCATGAGGTTCAGTTAGCTGGGCATCTTCCCACAAAGTGAAAAGTCACCAGCTGGATTCCTGGTCAGGGCACGTGCCTGGCTTGTGGTTTTTGGTCCTCAGCTGGAACACGGAGAAGAGGCAACTGATTGATGTTTCTTTCGCATGTTGCTGTTTCTCTCCCTCTCTCCCTCCCTTCCCCTCTCTGGAATAAATAAATAAATAAAATATATTTTTTAAAAGCAGTTGTACATTACACAGTGGAACACACCTCAGCTGAAAAAAAAAAGGGAAATCTTACCTTTTGTGACAGCATGGATGAACCTGCAGAGTATTATGCTAAGTGAAATAAGCCAGTCAGAGAAAGACAAATACCATATGATTTCACTCATATGTGGAATCTAATGAACAAACTGAACTAATGAACAAAATAGAAAGACTCACAGATACAGGAAACAAACTGACAGCTGTCAGAGGGGAGGGGGATTAGAATGCTGGGTGAAAACAATAAGGGGATTAAGCAAAACAAAATAAAACAAAACAAAACAAAAGAAAGCAACCTCCTACAGACAGAGAAAGAGTGGTGATTACCAGGGGCAGAGCGGGTTGGGGGTGGCAGAAGAGGGATAAATGGTGATGGAAGGAGACTTGACTTGGGGTCGTGAATGCACAGTACAATATGCAGGTGATGTATGATAGAATTGTACACTTGAAACCTATATCATTTTATTAACCAATGTCACCCCGATTTATTAAAATTTATAAAAAGAAGAAAAAGTGAAAAGAAAAAGGAAGTAGCATGCTACTGAATTAAGAGAAACAAACCCTCATTCAAAAGGACCTTCTCAACTTGCTTGAAGCCCTTTGACCCTGAGTTTAAGGTTTAATACACCCATTTGCAGCCAGGTTCATAATAACAGAGAATACTTATTGAGTGGTATTCTGTGCCATGACTGTGCTGTGTGTTGTTTTCATTAGCCCATGTTCTCATAGCAATTCTACAAGGTCCCCTTTACTGCTAAGAAAACCAGGCACAGAGAGGCTCAGTGACCTGCCCAAAGTCACACAGCTGGTAAGTGAGGGCATCGGATTCAAACCCAGGCTTGTGCCTTCAGTCTCAGTGAAGACAGATTTGAAGTCACTGCTGGCCACCGGCCACTCCCAGCCGTATGGTTTTGAGATACTAATGAAGTTCTCTCAGCTTCCTCTTTCAAGTGGAATCAGGTGTGACTGTAGTGCCATTGTGCAGATTAAATGCAACTAGATATGCACAAGGGCTGGCCCGCTTAAACACTCAGTAAGTGACAGTTATAATTAGCCTCATAGGTATGAAGCCATCTCATTTAATCATTCAGTGACTAAATTGGACGCCTTTACCTCTCCATCTCCAACAGCTGCAATATTGCCTGACACATAGTAGGTGCTCTACTAGAAATTGTTCGGTGAAGCTCTTTAGTTTACGTGGCTAGGGAAGTTCTTCCCAGTCCGGCCTTTCTGACTGCATTTCTAGCTAGGTTTCTCTTTCCTGAATTAGGCCTCTTGGCTTTGGCTTCTGGGGTTTTGATAACATTGTTTCCTCTGCATCTCCCCTCCTCCTCCTGTGTATCCTCACCATTTGTCTGTGGCTCCTCAGCTTGGACGGCTCTCTGTCATCTTCAAGTGTTGGTGCAGGGAGGGGTCACCTTCTCCAGCAAGACTTCTCTGAGCCCCACGGGGGAGGGGTGCAGGGGTGAGAGGTGCAGTTACCCTGGAGCTGGGTCATAGGGTACCTCCTCTGTTCAAGTGGATACTATTTACATATTGGCTCAATAATTATTGAGTGGGGTTAGGGCATGCAAAAAAAGGACTTTTTAAGTGTCTTATTTTGCTTTGTAGTTTTTCATTTCTACCCACAAGACCGTCTTGCAAGGGAGAGGTCCATTTACATTTGGCCTGGAGTTCTAATTTGTTCCTGTGAAATATTAGCGCCTCTTGTACACTGGACCTCTGGCTAGCTGCCCTGGTTATCAGCCCCTAGCCAGGTCAAGTTCCCCAAAAGTGAGTAAAGAATCCTTTCTGTGAGGTCACTTAGCCCCCGCAACCCTGTGCTTCTTCTCCCTGTGGTATAGCCCCACTGCTCTGTTGACTTACCTGTTTTACCTGTTTCTAGTCTGGTCTCAGTCACACTGCACTATGAACACCCCATGAGCAGAGACTGGGTCTGAGTCACCTGTGTGTGTCCCCCTGTCATTTTCTACTGCTTGACTGCACCACTGCTCCGCTTCTTCAAAATCCTAATTGTTGAATTAAGGGATTCATCTACCTGAGATTTGTTTCGCCTACTCTGTGCCCAGTCCTTTGTGGGATGCGGAGGATGCAGAGAAGTATTGCGCAGAAGCCTGTGCCCACCGGGGACAAAGGGGGCATTGGGGACAGGTGGCCGAGCCGCATTTGGTCCTGATGGGTGCTGAGAGAGCACAGGTGTCTAGATGGTAGAGCGAAGCTAGTGAATTCAAGAAAGGTTGATAAGGTCATTGGATACTAAGCTGAGGCACTTAGAATGAAATCTTATAGGTGAGGGAACATTACTTTCCCCCAAGACCTTGGCAAGTTACCTAGCAACCATGTCTGCTTCGTGGGTGTTTACAGTGTAGACTGTGCATTCTTTCAAGAGAAGTTAATATTATTCACATAAATCCAACCTGTAAAAAAATGTATAATATACAGGCAGCACCTACCCGAGCCATTTGTAAGGAGGGAAAGGGTGAGTGAGGAAATGGTTTTGGGAGCCTGAAATGGGAGAGTGTGTCGAGATGACATAAATTTAACTCTATGCTAAATTTATATCATTGTCCTTGCTTGAGGAAAGGAAGGTTGTGTTTGTTTGTTTTTTCCCCCCAGAGGGTATACATGTTTTCCTGACTTAATTCGCTAAGAAAGATGTTTCCTACGTGCCTGTGTAAGAAATAGTGAGCCTGTCATCTACATTTTTGAAGTATCAGCATTTCTCAGGTCATTTAGAGGAGGAAACAGACAGGTCTCCTCCTCTTGTAGCCGAGAGGTACAGTAGCTGCTTTCTTCTGATTTGAATATTTAACGTGTTCAAGAGTAATTTCACTAAAATGTAATGAAAACATATTTTAAAACATGAGCTCAAAAACTATGTCCAGCCTCGAATAGTAGCCTATCTGTTTAGTGTCATTTTTAAGTGAGTTGAAGAAGGAGAGGAGATAAAGTGTATGTATTTTCTATTCATCATTAGATGGAAATTGTTTATTTTCATTGCCAAGGCTGAGTCTGCTCTCATAGCAGAAAACGGGATGGAGACAGCAATTTGAATATTGACTCTTACTGGCTAGATGCAGAGGTTGGGGGCACTCGTCCAGGTACTTGTTTGATGGCGGTTCCCTGCTTTGGGGTTGGGCCTGAGCTGTGACTTCTGATTGGAGGACGTGGAACTGACCTCCCCTCGTTAACATAGAGCCGTGCACCTCTCACGGTTAACACAGAACCCCCGCGTGTCAAACAGGTTCTTGTCGAACATTATTACCACCTCGCGTTCTCCGCTGTTGGAAAGATTTTCAGGAGCTCGGTGTAGGGCGTGTTCCCAGGCAGTTGTTCAGGCAGGGGTTTCCTAGTGTGGGTTTTGTACAGCGTTAGGTCCCCGAGCTGCTTACGGACAAGAGAGGGGAGCTTGGCGATGAAGCCGTGTGGGAAATCGGCGCTCTGGGGCCCTCTCGGGGAAGGTTCCCGGCGCATCCGGGGACAGTGAAGGCTCTGACAAGTCCTGCAGCGATAACACTTTTATTGCATAGACTCTAAAGGTCCCACGTTTTCCACATTTTGACTTCCCTGAAATTATGATATATTTTCCTGTCGGTATTTTGACAACGTTCAATAAGCGATTTTTTTTTCATTTTTAGTGTTAGCTGAAATACTAGGGTTTCTTATAAGTTTGGGGGGTCTTCGGGTAGATGCAACATGGTACATAAATGAGCTTGAAGTTCCTCATGGAATTATGTTTCTTCTTTTTCCTTCCCTTCCCTCTCTTCTAAAAAGAATTCAAGGGAATATATTACCTTCAAAATAGCTCTTCTAGAAACTCTTAAGTTGACGCTGGTTTGGTGGCTCAGTTGGTCAGAGCGTCGTCCTGATACACCAAAGTTGCAGGTTCGATCCCTGGTCAGGACACATACAAGAAGCAACCGATGAATGTGTAAATAAGTGGAACAACAAATTGGTGTTTCTCTCTGTGTCTCTGTCTCTGCCTCTGTCTCTCCCTCACTCTCCCTCCCTTTCTCTCTGTTCCTCTCTCTTAAAAAAATCAATAAATTGCCCTGACTGGCATAGCTCAGTGGATTGAGCACAGGCTGCAAACCAAAGTGTCACAGGTTCGATTCCCTGTCAGGGCACATGCCTGGGTAGCAGGCCACGGCCCCCAGCAACCGCACATTGACGTTTCTCTCTCTCCCTCCCTTCCCTCTCTAAAAAATAAATAAATAAAATATTTTTTAAAAATCAATAAATTAAAATAATAAAAACAGTAAATAGTAGTGTACATAGCTGGGCATCCATCTGTGATAGACCCACGGGGGGCGGGGGGAGGGGGAGAAACTCTAAATTTTCCCATGAGGGAAGCTTTCAGATGGAGCCTTCTCGGAGAACAGGTTCACTGAACTGCATTTTGGGTCATGCTGGGGGGATCCCAAGGACCTTCATGAGAGAGACTCCTGTGACACTGGCTAGTGGGGTTCATACGGTATCAGATCACCGCTGCTAGGACCCAGAGGGTCCTGGTCCTGATGCCAATGAGTGTGTAAATAAGTGGTGGGGGAGCTTTCTTATAGGTGTCAGGACCAGTAAAGCTCAGAAGCCTCTGTTTCTCTCTTGCCTTGGTGGCAGGATTCTTAGATTCAGCCCCGACATTGGTGTGAGTCTATATGATGTGTAGTTTCTTGAGCTCTTTTTGCCTTTCACTTTGCTCTCTTCTTAATTTTTTCTAGGATCTCGTTCCCTTCCTTGTTTAAAAATAAGTAGTTTCTAACACAGGCATGTCGATAAATTATTGATTCCACAAACCATTGAGGAATGAATGAGTGAAGGAGCAAATACACGAATGAATAAATAAATATTCTGCTCTTGGAAATGTGTATAAATGCCATTCTCTGTAGGTCCCCGTTTCCCCTTTTGAAAAACAAGCAGATTGGAAGAAGTTATTTGTGCTGAAGTGGAACAGGCACTGGATTTGGAGTAAGAAGATCCAAGTCAAGACCCTGGCGTTTCTAAAATGTTCACGGGATCTTGGTCAAGGAATTTAAAATGCCAAGCCTCAGGGTCCTCAGGGACGAGGCTGAAATGAAAGTACCCATTTCCCGATGCTGCCATAAGGATTAAGTAAAAGATGCTCTTGACCGAGCACAAAGACGGATGCATGGTACAGTCTCTCAAGTTCCATCTAGTTCTAGCATTCTCTGTGCTGTGATGGGCTTGTTAAGGGTAACACATTCGTTCCCTTCAGCTAAAATGCCCAGTTTGTATCTTTGCACTTATTTTGTGTGTGTGTTTTTTTTTCATTTTGGCATATGTATAAATACAGTTTCGTGAAGATATTGGCAGGTTTCCCATGAGCCAACACTCTTTAGAGCTTCTGTAAGAAAATCTCCCAGACGACAGAGTGTTCTAAAGGAGCCTTATATTTATGTCGTTTGGTACAAAAATAACATTTAAAAAAAAAGGAACCAACAACTAAACAGACCTTTGCATAAGTCATCGTGTGCCCTAAGGTGGCTTAAGGGAGCACGTTGCTCACATTTCAGAACTGAGAGGAACATTAGCCTTTGTGAGTCCCTATTTTTTCCTCCCTGCATCTCTTGGGGTCTTACTAACTTCCCCAGGCCTTTCATCCCCCCTCCTTCCTCTCCCGCTGAGCCAGAATCCTTTCCTACCCCTGGGCAAAGGAAAATCACCATGAACCTGCAGCTGTAATAGGGCTAAAAGCACACGCACAACTCTCAAACACACTCATACACCCACGCCCTGAAATATGAACTCCCAGGTGAAGTTCCTACCACCACTATCGACACGGCATAGCTCCATGGGCAAGTCCCGTCAATTCTCTGCACCTTAGTTTTCTTACCTGAAATTGGAAGCTGTACCTCTTTGCGAAGGTTGTGCATTCATTTCCTAATGCCTCTGCGATATATTACCACAAAACTCTGTGGCTTGAAACAACACAGATTTATAATTTTATAGCTGTGGCAATAAGAATGCCTAAAATCTAGGCATTGGCAAGACTTCAAGGCCAGAGACACAATCTCTTCTCCCTCTCTCTCCCTCTCTCTCTCTCTCTCCCCCCTCCCCCTTTCCTCCCTCCTGCTTCCAAGTTGCATCTCATTCTCTGACTCTAACACCCTTGTCTACCTTATAAGCTCTTATAAGTCTCCTTTTGATTACATTGAGCTCACCAAGATAATTCAGGATAATCTTCCCATCTCAAAATTCTCAGTCATACCTACAAAATTCCTTTTGCCATGTAACGTAACATATTCACAGGTTCTGGGGATTAGGATGTGGACAATTTCTGTGGACCATTATTCTGTCTACCACAGGTTGTAATAAGGAGCAAATCAGTCATGTACAGAAAAAAATTATACTGGACTGTGGAATCATGAATGCAGGGCTGAGCTTTGCATGTGTGTGTGTGTGTGTGTGTGTGTATTTGCACATATGTGTATATATTCACATAATATGTAATAAGTGTGTGTGTGCATTTGTATATTTACACACGTGTGTATGTGTATAACATTTTCAATGAATAGCACATAGAAGTTCCCACTTATGTAGTATGAATAAATTTTTGTACAAAGAAGAGTCAAAGAAGGGTGGCTCTGCAGACCTTAAGAAACCTAGATCTAGAGAGAAGCCAAAACCACTGCAAATAAATTTACATTCCTTGGAAAGTGTCAGTGGGCTAGTAGATCAGATAATAATCATAGATAATAATAGCAGAGTCATAATAACACTAGCCTTCGCAACAGCTGGTGCATTCACTGGCTCCTACATGATAGACACTGTTTTATCCTTTAAGTTGTCTCAAACTCTGACATCAACTCTATGGTAGGGATTAATATTACTTCCATTTAATAGATTATGACACTGAGGCCTAGGGTCGTTTACAGATTTCATCAGGGTCATATATATATGACCCTATGAGGCTGGTAGGTAGTACAGCCTCAGTTCAAGGTCAGGTTTAATTAGATCCAAAATATGAACTTGACACTTTGTGTCCTCCTTAAGTTAGGGGTATGAAATCTCAATAAATTCATCAAAGCAGAAATTGTGCATGCGGCATTCTCAGACTAGGATGCAACACTATCCAATATTAACAACATCGAGCTTGCAAGTGAATCTGTCTACTTGTGGATTACAAAAGGATAACCTTCTCAGTAACTCTTGGGTCAGGAAAAGCACAGACTCAGATCATCATCTCTTGAAAAAGGAGCAGGAGCTGGAAGGCTGCATATCCACCTCCCTATGTGGGCACAGTTGTAGTCAGGAGCCCTATGGCGTTTATTGAGGAGCAAGAAAGATTGCAAATAAGCAAGTGAAGGCTTCAACTCAAGGGGCCAAACAGGAATTTCAAAACAAAGTCAAAGACAGCCGTAGGAAGGGATTAATACAAATAAAAGCCGAGATAGATGAAATAGGAAAAAAATCAAAAGGAGCCTCATCAATAAAATTAAAAGCCCTGTTCAAAGGAGAGAGAAACAGAGAACATAAATAAACACATTAGAAATGAACTAGAAACGTAACCATAGAAGCACAGAAGATAAAACAAATTTAATGAGGATACTGTATACAACTCCACACTAATACATTTGAAAGTCTTGATAAAATGCAATATTTTCTTAGAAAACATAAATTACCAAATTTAAGTCATGATGCTCTAGAAAATCTAACTAGACAGATAGCATAAAATAAACTGATAAGAGAGCTAAAGAACTGCAATTGAAAAGAAGACATCAAGCCCAGGGTATTACAGGCAGACTCGACCAAAGCATCAAAGAACGGATAACCACAGTTAAGACTGTGAGAAAGTGACCCAGAGACCCAGAGACCACAAAGCGACCCAGAGAAAGGAAGTAAAAAGACAGCGTTCTAATATATTCAAAATGCTCACATAATTCTAACACCCACACTGGGCAAACACATACTTATCCATCTAGAAAAATCTGTAGACATATTAGAACGGATGTGTTCCTTGTGTGGTAGGATGAAAAATCAATGTACAAAAATCAGTAATAGCTTTGCTCAATGTCAGCAATAACTCACTAGGAAATATGAGGGAACACATCAGAGGAAAACGGATCTTACTCCTAAAGTGAAAAAGACTGTAATAATGGAAGCTATATGTTTTTCACACCATATTCCAAACATAACTCATTTAATCCTAACAGTGGTGCTATGAGGTGGGGACTTATTTATAGTGAACAAAGGAAGTACAGAGAGGTTAAGCATTTTGTCCAAGGTCACACAGTCAATAAGTGAGAGAACCAGGGTCTGGACTCTGGTGGTCCGGTAGTCTGCATCCAAAACACATGTTTGTAATCTCTAGAGCACAGTGCATCACACAAATACCTATGAGGGACCACCCCCCACAAGATATGGGCAAGATTCTTTTTTTTTCCAGATATGGGCAAGATTCTTATGATCAAAATTCAATGCCTTTAGTAAAGGGTTTAAAGGAACTTTTCATAAATGGAGGTGCAAACTATGTTTTCTGGATTACAAGACTCACAACTGTAAAGATGCTGTATCAGTCAGGATAAGAGAAGCTATAGTGCTCCAGCAAATGATCCTCCCAAACCAGAAGCTTGTACACAGAGGTTAGTGCAGTGCCCATGCAAGGTCCATTGTGAGCAGGCAGCCTTCTTCCATCCTGCAGCATGCATCTAGATCAACGGGTCTCTGAGCTGGTCATAGCAAGAGAACAGAGGGCTTGAGAGACACACAGGCTGTTTGACAGAGCTGGGTCTGCCAGCAACTTGTACCGTTGCAGCACAGATTCCATCCTTCACAGTCCTGTCACGTGGTCCCTCCAGCCCAACTGCAAGGGAGGCTCAGAACCGGAGTCTACAGTGCATCCGGGAAGAGGACCCCGCGTGGTCACGCCATCTCTGCCACAGATGTCAGCAGTGCCCAGCATGGAGTTGGCTCTCAATACATATTTCTTAAAGGAAAAAATATTAAACTGTCTCCCAATTTACTCTGCAAATGCAATGCCATACCAACCCCGAACTCCACTAGGGTTTTATATGGAACTTTACAAGCCCACTCTGAAATTTATCTGAAGGGAAAAATGAGTAAGAACAGTGAGAAAACTTTGAATAGAAAATTAGTGTTTGTGTTAGGGAGGAGACTTACTTTGCTATATCCAAACCATAGTATATAAAGCTATAGTAATTAAACTAGGGTAGAATTATTGCAGGAATATACAGATCATCCAATATGGAAAACTCCAACCATGTATATACATGGTATACATAGGGATATAGTGTATGACAATATAACATTTCAAATTAGTGAAAGGATGGACCCTCCAAATAATTGTTATTTATTATAAAAATAATTAAGTTAAAATAACCACTTCTACCATGCACAAAATTTAATTCCACAGATTAAATAACTAGAGATGTAAAAACTGTATGTATTAGAAGAATATACGGAAAGATGTTTCATCATTTACAGTCTCCTACGCATTGCACAAATTTCAGAAGCAATAAAGGACTGCAATAGAGAGGTTGTAAGATGTCAAAAGCAAGATTAAAATACAAATACCAACTGGAAGAAAATTTCAACATATATGGAAGGAAAAGGGTAACTGTTCACAAAATTTGCAAAATGTGTATGAGCCAGTGAGGAAAAAGACAAGCATTACAATAGAAAAATGGTCAAAGCACATGACAGGGACAGTCTGCAGGAGGAGAAATGCGCATGACTCTGGCACGAAAAGATGATGAACCTATCAGTAATCAGGGAAATGCAAATCCACACATAAGTGAGTTATTTTCCTCCATCCCAAATTGGCCATAATGAACATGAAAAATGTGGGCAACGGGCTCCCTCATTCATCAGTGACAGAACTGTAAACTCGTAAAGTCTCTGCAGACAGTCATTTTAGAAGATCTATCAAAGTTTTGAAATTCCTAAATCATTGACCCAGCAATTCCTCTTCTAAGAATCTCTTTTACAGAAATACACACAAGTGCAGTGATATATGTACAGAGATCTTTATTATGGCACTGTTTGTGATAGCAAACAGCTATAAACAACCAAAATGCCTATCAATAAAGATTAGCTAAAAGCATTATGGTACATTTATACTGTGCAATGCCAAATAACCATTAAAAAGATAGATCTCTATGAATTCTGATTTGAAAAGTTGTTTAAGAAATAGTATTAGGTACAAATGCTTGTCTCACTATATATTCTGTCCAGAAAAGGTCCAACCATTGTTAATATAATGAGAATTGTTTGTGGGACATTGACGTAACCTGGCAGCCAAGGGGAATGGACTGGAATGCACATGCGTGAACAATGACAATTTCACTGTATTAGTGAATGGGGGTGGTAGACACCGCTGAGTGAGCATGTGTACTGTGTGGCTGTCACATTCAAAATGACTGAGCAAGTAGAGCAACAAGTCCGCATCAAATTTTGTGTTAAGCTTTAACATTCCTCCCTGGAAACTATCCAGATGATTCAGAAGGCCGCAGCAATGGACAACTGGTGACTGGCAGCTTCATCATGACAATGCACCCACCCACTCATGCATCATGTCTGGTACAGAGTTTTTTGGTGAAACATCAATCACCCAGGTGACTCAGCCCTGCTACAGCCCAGATTTGTTGCCCTGCAACTTCTGGTTTTTCTCAAAACTAAAACCACCTTTGAAAGGGAAGAGATATCAAACCATCAGTGAGATTCAGGCAAATATGAGAGGGCAGCTGATGGTGATTGGGAGAACTGTGCCAAGTCCCAAGGTGCCAACTTTGATGGGGACTGAGGCATCTTTGTCCTCTATACAATGCTTCTTGTACCGTCTATCTTCTTCAATAAATGTCTCTATTTCTCATATTACATGGTTGGATATTTCCTAGACAGACCATTTTATCAATCTATATGTTTAATATGTATCTATAAATACATTAATAAAACTTTGGAAGAATATATAATAGTTAACAATGATAACCACTGGAATAGGAAGTGAGAATATATGTGGAGTGGGAAATGAAGAATTTACACATTTTACTTTGTAGACTTCAATAACACTTAATCATTTACAACAAAAGGGTAATTGTGTGTGTGTGTGTGAAGATTGAGAGCCAGCTCCATTTAATAAACTATTTCTCATATTTGCTGGAAACCTCCTGATGCAAATGGATGAATTCAGACTTCGTCAACCACTTGCCATGTTCTCTGTATGTTTATATAACTCACTTTATCTGTACTGCAACTCTACTAAAGGAGAGTTACTTTAATTTATCAAATGCAAAAGAAAGGAAAATAGACTGGACCAGGGTGCCAGGACAGGACTTCTTCGAAGAACTTTCCATTGCACTTTGGGCAAGAGCATGTAAACATTAGGAAGATAATGACTGTGTCTGTGCAATAAACTGGGGGGGTAGAAGAGAGCAAGAAAAGGCTGACAGCTTGCTTCATGCATGAGGTGTTCCTGGTTTTTCACTGGAGTGATCCTGGGTCAAGTTTTCAGCTCTGCCTTTAGTTGGGTTTTATGTCTCTCCTACCAGCTACTGGTTCTTGCAACCTGAGAAGATTTTCTACCCAAACCTTCTCACAGAGCCCCTTCCTTCTTTCACGTGAGTGCCTGAGACTCTTTGGACTCAGATTCAGTAGATCTTTGCTCCACCTCACAGAAGAAAGGCAAAGAAGAGACTGCCTGCTTTCTACTGCCTCCAACAAGAACAGACTTGCCAGGGTCATATCTTGCAAATAGAAACAACTGGATTTGGAGAAACAAGAGTAGGAAAAGATGCCTTGGTTGTTACACAGGCCTGAATCTGAATGCCAGCTTTGCCATATATGGTATGACATGCTTTATTTCTTGGCTCTTCATTCTGCTTCTGTGTAAAGCAGGAATGAGCAGAGCTGAGACCTTTTTTATAGTTAGAAAATAGATATGCAAAGTACCCAGTGGATGTTATATGCTCAATAAATAGAAACACCACCATTGTCACCATTACTGCAGTTATTTTGTTAAATGCCTAGCAATTTCTAATTGTTTTTGCTGCCAATGTATCATGGTACCTCTGTGGGGGGCTGCCCATCTGCCACATATGAGAATAAGTCTACCAAGACATGAACTGCTTGGGGAGGAAAGGTAGCCGATCTCTCAAAGGAGAAGGACCTTGAGCCTGTTCCTCAATGGGCTTTTATTGGGTTTAATTTGCACAGGAATACAGGGCATATACTCAAAGCTCAGTCATTGTCAGGCAGTGATGATTAAACAATAGATAACATTCAAAGAAGTATGAGGGCTTATTCTGAGTCAGGGTCAGATAGGTAAGGGCCATAAAACACTGGGGAAACAAACTCATTCCACACTTGGACCCTTATCACTTAAATGGAGGGTATTATCAAAGCAGGTTTCACAGGATTTCATGCATTCTTTCTTAGGCCTGATCACCCAGGGGAACGTGCCCTTTTCAGCACAGGGTGACACCCACCACCAGCATTGTTTCAGGTTTAAGTCAGTTGGGGAATGTGGGCAGCCAAGAGATTAGGAGACTTTTTACAGATAGAATGAGGACTCAGGCTATGTCAAAGCTGAAGGGTGAGGGTTCATCGCCCCCTTTTTCTATAGTCCCTCAAGTCCTTCCCTGATGGCCCCTTCTTGCCATGCCTGTCTTAGGTTGTCCCTCTCTTGAGGAATCTTATCTGTCATTGGCTAACTGGTCATGCACTAATGGCCAAGCAGGGTGACGTAAAGAGGGCAGAGGCGGAGCCCCTGCTGGGGAACATAAGTTTTGTCTCCTTAGTGGATTACGGTCCCAAGATCTTTTGACTCAGCCTTAGCCACGGGAGGTTACAGCTTCTGAAACCAGGCAGGATGGCTCCCAACAGACCTTCTAGTACCCTAGTAAATTAAGGTAAAATAGGAGTGTCTATCCCGTTTCACATGTGAGGGATGAGATTGAAGAAGTTAAATGACTTACTGGGGGTCAGATAGGTCCAAAGGAACGAAGATAATGTTTATACAGATCTCTCCAGTTGTGTAGCTCTTGTCTTATTTGTTATGTGCACCCTATCCCTAATTCCTAGCAAAGGACCATGAGCAAGTGGACACTCAAAGAATTCCAGTTTCTGGGTTGATTTTTCAGGGGCCAATTTTTCTGCTTCCTCCTTTCTCCCCTCTCTCTCTTTGAGAGATTTTTTTCCCACTGCAAACCTCAAAATTGCAAGTATTGTTTCCACATCCCATTCAGCTGCCTGTTTGGTCCATCGAGGAGCCCATCCTGCCTCAAAGGGCCCGTCTGCTGTCAGGCTTGGGTAGTTACAGACCAGCAGAGGCTGCTAACATAGCTAATTGAACAGAAGCAGCAGCAGCTGTGTGCACACTGTCAGTGGTCCTGGAAGGATCACCTCGGAGCTGCAAGCACAATAAAAACCTTGTTTTTGCCATTGTCTTCAGCCTTTGTCGACAGATTCACTGGGAATAGATTCTGGTTTGAGGAACTAGTTGATAATTCCCAGTGAATTGGTCTGTCATGCTTTTTAAAGTCTGTGTATTTCATGGAAAACAGTTTTTAAATTTGCTTTGTGCAGGGATGTGCACTCTGGTTTCCCCCTCAACTCCGCCAAAATGTCACAAATGACTTTCCTTGAATTTACCAATTTACAGGATTAATGTGCTTTTCTCAAGACACCTGTGTCCTAGATAGACTCCAGCCAGAATAGCTGTCTCCCTTTCTAAACTCTGACCTGTTTTGCAGGCAAAGGAGGCCTTGGTTTTAGGTCACCTCCAGTGGGGACACCCAGCACACGGAGCTAACTCTCGGCTCTGTTTTATCACGCAGTTGTGTGGAGGAGTACAAGCTGGCTCCTGATGGAAAATCCTGCCTAATGCTCTCAGATGTCTGCGAGGGCCCCAAGTGCCTCAAACCTGACTCCAAATTCAACGACACCCTCTTTGGAGAGATGCTACATGGTTACAACAACCGGACCCAGCATGTGAACCAAGGCCAAGTCTTCCAGATGACCTTTAGGTATGAGGAAGATACTTGCACTTCATAGGTTGAGTCACTGACCCAAAATATGGGTGGGGGAGGAGCCATGGGCCCCACTGAATAGAGTCCTCTTACACTGGCAATCATCTCCCACACTCGCTGATGCCTATACCCATGAGGTGTCAGAAGTTAGAACAATTCACTCCATGAGGTTCCTCGTCTACCAATCTAGCCCTTATTTATCCCATTTTTCTAACTCTGTGCATATATTTTAAATTTAATATTAAATCATCCTGTAAGTACAGTTAATGGATTTTTTAAAAAAATAATTAATCTTTCAGTCTATTACACAAGAGGTGTCCTGTGTAGACTATTCAAGCAGTTCAAAAAGAAAGACATTTAACAAAGTGGAAAATAAAATTACCCTCACCCATAAATACACAGAATTAACATTTTCTTGAACATTCTTAAAACAGCCCTTTCTCCCCCTCTTCCTCATATCTGCACATTCTGCATGTGCACACATGCACACCAAATTGCAGTAAAGCTGTTTAGATATTGCTTTTTTTTTCCCCTCAACAATATGTCAAGGACCTGTCTCCCTGTTAACAAATGCAGGGGCATATGAGAAATTAAAACACGAGACTGCTCTCTTATGAGAGCAGACAGAAGGGGGACTGGGTTGGCCAAATTACATGAAGATTAGACAGGCAGTCCAATTGCACACGGCTTCCTGGGAAGGCTGAAGAAGCTGGAGCTGTTCTATCTGGAGAAGAAAGACCTTGGGTGGGATGTATTCATGCCTCAGAATCTGAAGAGCCATAATATGGTAGAGTGGGAAGAATTGTTCCATGTATAAGAAGTTGCTTTTTTAAAAAAACAAAATGATACTTTTAGACAGTTTTGCATGAATACATGATGGGATATTATCGCAAAGCAGGGTTCTCCCCACCATTTGAGGTTATATCAACAGAAATCAGAACTAATAAGAAACATCACAGTAATCACCATCCTTATTCCATCATCTAATTATTAATAGTGGCCATTGCAGTAGGGCTGGTAATACTAGCTACTATTTATTCAAAATTACTATATATTAAGCTTTTATAATAACAATAATAGCCACTAACATTTCTTCAGCACATGCTGAGGGCATTCTAAGCACGTGTAATCCATTATTGTATGTAATCCTCAAAAGGGTCTTAGGAAGCAGGGGCTATTATTATCCCCTTCATACAGATAAGAAATGGAAATGTTAAGTGACATTCCCAAATCCCCCTTCCAGGAAGTGAGGGGACCAGGAGAATGCCATTTAAACTTCATTAGTAAAACCCTTTGAGGCACCATGACCTTCATTTTACAACAGAAAAGTTAACACCAGCGGGGTAAAGTGATTTTCTCAAGGTCACCATCTACCGAGAGAGATGTGAGTCTTGCTGACTCCAAAGGTTTGCTCTTGTCCTCTAATTCAACACACCTCATTATCTCCAATTTCAGAGAACTAGAATGGAACCGTGAATTCCCTAAAGTCATTCACCGATGTAGCCATCACATGCTCTTGGAGCATCTCATATGTCCCAGGTACCATGCTGGTTACTTGGGTGGGATACAATTGAAAATGAGAGGAAAATGACCCTGTACCCTGTGATGCTATGTATTTCGTGTGTGTGTATGTGTGATCGTGAGCTTCTGCATTCAATTAATTTGTGGTAGGTAGGTACGATGCAGTTAAGTTATGGGTTCCAAGAAAGCAATTAACAGCGGGATCTAATTTAGTTTAGAGAGTAGAAGGAGCACATCTGTTGGACTAGAGAACGATAATAAGGCTTTGGAGTCTACTTTGCAGATGAAGTAGTTATTTAACTAACACCTGGAAGAGGCGTGGGGGTTAGCCTTGGAAAAGGCTCCAAGCAGAGACAGATATTCTAAGAAGGAAAAATCAAATCGTTTGACTTCAGGGAATGAAGTCTGGTGAGGTTACGGCTGAGCAAATGAGGAAAGCTAGGTAGGAGGTGAAGCCCAAGCAGTAAGCAGTGGCTGATTGTGGGAGTCTTGCAGGCCTGGTCTTTATTCTCATAGCAAACGGGACGACTCTTAAATGGTTAAGAGAGGAGAGCATGTGAGGATTGCACTGCATGTTTCAGCCTCACGGTGGCTGCTTGGGAAGGAGACTGAGGAGAGGGCGGGGTGGGAAAGAGTGAAATGGAGGGTCAGTTAGGTGTCTGTTACTGAAGCCACACGAGACCGTTGGTGACTTCAAGCAGGATGATGGGAATACTATTGAAGGTAAAAAGGAATATTGGCAGATAGTTGTGAGGTATAATGGACAAGGTCCAGTGAGCAGTTGCAGGCAAAAGGATAAGGTTGAAGAAGGAAGCAAGGGTGATGGAGTGATTGGCAGCCACACAGCAATTTAGTGGCAGAGTCAAGCCCTCCAATTTCCAGCAAATTGCTTTGTACTACTCAGATGCTCAAGCAGAGGTGGAATGCTACCTTATTGGAAAAACTCTCGAAGAAATTTAAGGACAATCTGGATGAACTACTCAATATGGAGATTGTAAAGTACTAGTTTTCTACAGTATTTTAAAAACAAAATCTCTGAAACTGTCTTTAGTATCATGATAGATAGAATAGTGCTATGTGCGACCCAAAAGAAAAAAAAATTAAAGAAATTGTCCCTTGCTTTTGAGAAAGGAATTTACAAGCTTGCAGATAACACGTGGTATTGAAAAAAAAATGTCTGAAAATTTAATTTCCAATGTGGTGTTCCAAGGAATGCCAGTGGTTTCCAGAGAGTTCCTATATGAAGACTTTCAAAAGGAATTACAAGGAATAATTTGTGGTTCCATATAAACTTTTGGATTCTTTGTTCCAGTTCTCTGAAAAACACCATTCGTATTTTGATAGGAATTATCTTGAATCAGTAGATTGCTTTGGGTGGTATGGACATTTTCGTGGTACTAACTCTTCTTATCTATGACCATGTTGTATGCTTCCATTCATATGTATCTATTTCAATTACTTTTCTCAGTGTCTTAGAATTTTTGAGCACTGATCTTTTACCTCCTTGGTTAAATATTTTCCTGGGTATTTTTTGATGCAATTGTAAATGGGATTGTTTCTTTTATTTTCTTTTTATGATAGTTCATTATAGGGGTATAAAAATGCAACCAGTTTGCTGATAAAGGGCTTCTTAGAAGATGAGGCCTGTGAACTGGAGTTTGAAGACAGAGAAGAGCCATAAGGGCATTTTTCTGTCCAGGAAGGAGGCCACAGACACCAGACATACAGATATGCAGGAGGGACAGTCGAGGAAACAGATCTCCAGACTGACTTGGCTCCAAATCCTGGTCCCACATGTGACAAGCAGTCTCCCTGCCTCCTGTTTAAAAAGGGATGTTTTTAGCCCTGGCTGGCATAGCTTAATGGATTGAGTGCGGGCTGTGAACCAAAGTGTCACAGGTTCGATTCCCAGTCAGGGTACATGCCTAGGTTGCAGGCCATGACCCCCAGCAACCCCACATTGATGTTTCTCTCTCTCTCTTTCTCCCTCCCTTCCCTCTCTAAAAATAAATAAATAAAATCTTTAAAAAAAAGGCATGTTTTATCAGATGCTAGGCACCGTGTATGTTTTATATAGTTTGATTTTTCACAACAACTTCCAGAGTGACTCCATGTGATAAACGACCAAAGGCACTAGCTCTCATTCTCTGTGTGAAGATTAGCTTGGTCCGAAAGGAAGATCCACATTGGGTTGTGAGATGCTAGATTGAAAAGGGGCTTCATGGAATCCAAGGATTTATGTGTGAAGGGGCTTAGTGAAGGCCACAGAGCATGTCACTGCGGAGCAAGCCCATGATGGCAGATCTCCTGGTGGCCTGGAGTGCGTGCCTTCCCACTACCGACACACTGCTCAGCAGTAGGGAGCTCAGCTCCTTCAGGCTGGCCTGGGAGTCTCCAGGCTCAGACAGAATGTTATCCCATCGGGAGCTTTTATTCAGCCTCAAACTCTCTGTTCTTTGTTCCCAACTATTCAATTTTAGGTTGTCTCTGTGAGTAGACAGGGTCTGTGTCTGCCCTGATTTGCTCGTGGAGGGGAGTAGAGTGAAGAGACCACACTTTCTCTTTGACAACAGCCTCAAGATTTAGAGAACTTCCCAGACTACCATTGTATTAGAGTAGCCCCTTTCTCTGAAGCTCTGCCATCCTTGGCTTCAGTTAGATGTTCTTTGCAATTATTTCCATCTCCAGACGGTGTCACCTCTTGGAGCCACATGCTAAGGCAGTTGACTTCCACCATGCAGCTTCTGATGAGTCTACATTTATCTCTTTCAAGTATCCCTTCATGAGCCCCAGGCAGGGAGGGCATGGGGGTGGGGGGGGAGGATTGGGGGTGTCTGCAGCTACTTTGTTCCAGAAATTAGTCCTGCAAAGTTTTCAGCATCAAAGGCAGTTGTCATTTCTCCCCTTCTTTTCCTCCTTTCCCTCTCTTCTTCAAGTAATCTCTAGTCTAGCCCTCCAGAGTAGCCGGCAGGCACCCCACCAGCTGGCCTGCCATATGCCTCATTTCCTGACAACTTTCTGGCTCGGGATTTCAAACTTCCCACCAGCTAAAGAAACTCCTGTGTGACAGCTACAACTCTGCTTTGTTCTTCTCCCTGCCCCTGCCCAGATCCCCACACCCCGCAACTGATGAGAGAAGACTGGTCTGCATTCTCGTGTCCTCGCTTCAATCTCCAAAAAAGCAACTTGGATTTCTGCTTCTCAAAAAGTCTTACATTCCAAGTTTCCAAACTGGGCAAGCCCTTAAAGCTTAACTAGTTCAGAACTAACTACTTGTGGTACAGGTGGAGAAACTGAGGCCCAGCAAAGAATATCACTTGCCCAATGCTCATCGTGATTTGGGGTGCCTCAGAGACTAAAAGATAGTGTTTGTGACTCCCGAACCAGTTTTTTTTTTGGTTTCAGGTTGTATCATAAGGGATGCATATATATATAACTTCTAAATACCCATTAGTTGCATGTGGTGAAAAGAGCCACCTGATTTATCCCTGCTGTCGTCAGAGAGGGAAGACCACGTGCCATGGAAAGATGTCAGATTCCTAACTGAGGAGGGATCTTAACAGAGGCACTGCCAGGAGCAAGATTCTGCAATGATCCCTTCCTGGCCACCTCAACAGGTTGCCCCACGCAGGCTGCAGCCTGTCTCTGGAGATGAGCACGCAGAGATGATTAGAGCTCTGACGAGTCCAGTAGCTACCAGCTAGCCACCATGCATGAAGATGAAGGGTAGCAATCACTAAGAGACGCACACAGAAAGGGAGAGGCAGGGCGAGAGTGATAAAGAGAAGCAGTCAGAGAGACAACTCAGAGCCCTGGAGAGAGAGACCAAGATAGAGGAGGCATTTGGTAAGAGCCTGAGTGACAGGAAGAGAGAAGGATGAGCACAGAAAGAATTAAAACCGTGTAGAGCGGGGACAGGGTTCAAGAGATGAGGGGACAGATGGGGAAAGGTTTGGAAAAGAGTGAAAGAAAGGAGGGTTCAAGGAGAGACCTGCAATGACAGAGAAAAAAAAGACCCACTGTTTGTACTACAGTCACAAGGGAATTTATTCTCAGGGAGGAATGAGGGTTGTTTTAAGAGGCTGGCTGGTGCCAGGAGAGAGCCCTGGATTAGGAATCAAGTTCAGCTGGAGATGAATGGACATCAAAGCCTTTAGTAAACTGTTGGGTTCTGTGGAAATGTGAAGAGTCAAAGACCACACTTCCGAATTGCCTCTGCGCCCAGTAAGTGATACTCGGCTTTGCGGGCACTAATCCATTTCGCTGCCCTGTGTTGTTCCGAGTGACAATGCAGGGTCGCTATCAGAATCCCCTCCCCTGAGCTCTTGATCAGTGAGGGAATGGGCAGGCTGTTGGTGTGAGATGAACTCATCAAAGTCTGGTAGTATTTGATTTTTTTAAATTGATCTGATTTTTACTTCCTCCCCTCCCCATCCCCATCCATCCTACCTCATTCCTGTAAGAAAGAAAGGTCAGCTTTGGTTATAGATTGCCTGGATTTAGATAAATATCAGGCAAGAACTATTATTGAGCCCAGAGTCTCAGAAATTGCAGCGAGGCGAAGTTGCTTGGGAATAGGGCTGAACAAATTAGAATGGTAGGTTTTGCGAAAGCCCTATCAAAAATAAGGCAGTTCTGCCTGAAGCTGATATTTGCTCATGAGTCTTCAAGAATGACCTACAGAAAGCATAAGGAGCTCATGAAAGATTTGCTAGGACGGCACTTTTCAATCAGGTCTGTTCCTCCGATGTGCATATTGAACAGCATAAGCAGACAGTTTGGGGTAAGACATGTGATTTCAGGTGGAGGCACCACCAACCCACACCTGGCAAAAGGCTTTCTATAAGGATTTAAGGAAGGTTGGCTTTTGCCAGTGACACTACCTGTTCCCTAGCTGCAGGTCCTGAGTCCCGTCTTATTAAGTGGCCTCCAAAGCTTTGGTTTTTTTTTCTAGTGCCTTCTTGGGAGATAGTTGTACTTGCTGCTTCTGGATCCTTTTTCTCTCTCTCTCTCTTCTGTCTCTTCCTCCCCCACCTTTAACCATGTGTACAATTTTTTATGTGCCAGATCCTGTACCCCATCCTTTATTTTCTCATTTCATCTTTCCAATACCTATTGCAAAGGAGCCTTAACAACTTACCTTTACAAAAAAAACACAAACAAAACAAGAAAATAGATGTAGCAACCAGGATGTATTAGGTAATGCCTGATAACAGACCACTTCAAAACCTTGGTAGCTTCCCAGGCAAGGGCATATGTGTTACTCATACCATACACCCCACACATTATGGTATTTGGGAATCAAGGTGCACAGAAGAATCAGCCTCGTGTGCTTCCACGGACTCTGTAATAATGGGAAAGACACTTGGCTCTCCTCACTTCCCCATAGAGATGACATTCCGCTTGCAGTTCATTGGTCCAATCCAGTCTCATAGTCACAGTGCCCCTCAAAAGGTTGATCAGGGCATTCAGTCCTATCATGTGTTGAGAAACAGAGACCCAGAAATGTGTAGGACATCAATACTGTTTACTAAACGCTGCTAGCCCATGGGTCTAATAACAAAGCCCTTTAGCAGGGCGCCTGCCTGGCTTCCAGCAACCTCCACCTCCGTATGACCACCTCTGAAAGCTGTAGGATGACCTTCTGTTCTCTTTTTGTCAGTTTCCTCACTTAATTCCCAAATAACCATAGACTTTATAGATGGAAGAACCTTGGGGAATATTTTGTAGAGAGCACCCAACCCGTTTTGCAGATGAGATGCCTGAGGCTCACCATGCTTATGTAAATTACCTAAATTCATATAGCTAGTCAATAAATAAGCCAGGATTCCACCTCCTAGCATGTTGGGCTGTACTGGCTGGCTCCACACTGAAGGCTTAAAGATACAGGATCCAACTTCTACACTCTACAAATGGTAATGTCAAGGCCAAGGCTCATAAACAATTAACGGCAGAGCCAGACCTAAAAACTGTTTTTCTGCACTCTCAGACCTGGGTTTTTTGCAGTATACCATGATCTTATTGTAACAAGAGAAGCAAAGGATGCTGGTGGTGGAGAGATTGCTAATTAATAGTGGCATAGCTTTCAGTTTCCAAGACTATTCCCAGGCCACTCTGTGCAGTAATATTCTAGCTCTTGGCAAAATCCTCAACTTGCCAGCTGGAGCCACAGCTATACGCTACCTTTTAGGGGGACCATTGCGGGGATCTTCGAAGTGGACCAAGGACAGAAGTTGGAGGCTGAATCACAGGAGTTAAGGGGCGATTCTCCCTGGGTTCTGACTCGGGCTGGCTGCAGAAGAACCTTTCTTCTGTGTCTCCATTGCCCCAGGGTTTCCTGGCACCGTGTGTGGGAGTCAGGCCCCACGTGTTCGGTGCACCGTAGGCCCCGGAAGCAGAAAGCGGAGTCTCCACTCCTGTCCTGCCACTTCTTGCTCTATTGCCCTCGGCCATTCTCCCCTTCTGGTTCCTGTTGCCTTTTCTTTAAATTAAGGTTCAAGCAGAACTTACAAAAATTCTGAGAGCTTTCAAGTGAGAACACAGCACTCGTTTCTTCTCTTTCTTCTCAAACCCCGTGGCCAGGGGCTTCACAAAGCTGTTCCTCCTCTGCCGACCACGTGGGGCTGCACCAAGACATATCAGTGATTTTTTTCCCCCAGCTTAGGAGACCAGGAGAGTGATTTTCACTGGATTCCCTGGAGCCTCACATTATCCAGCAAGGTAGGGATATCCTGACCTTGTGTCTAAAATACCCGGCGTTAGAGTTCGAGTCCTAGTTTGCTACTTGTCAACTCTGTGACCTTAGGCACGCTAGTTCATGAACTAAATTAGGAAGAGTAACCATAATCCCTGATTGCTGGTGGTGCCGTGGTGATTAAGTGAGACTGACACCTGCACCGTCCCTGTTTTCTGCAGACAGGAAGGACTCAGGTGCCGTAGGAAGCTGATGCATCAATAACTTAGAAAGAACCTTAGGCAAAGGCCACTCCCATGTGCGTGATTCTGCAGGAACTTGACCCCTTTCATGCCTGGGACCCAACTCAGGGTGTCAGGGTGCAGCCATGAAAAGTAATAGGGTCCAAGTTACACATCAGTCATTTCCCAGCTATGTGGCTTTGGAAAAATCTCTTAACCTCTCTCAACCTCAAGATCCCCAACTGTGGAAATAGGTTTCACCTCAAAATATCCTCAGAAGTCTGTGGTGAAGATTTAACGGGCTAATAAGCAAAGGTCTTGGACACAGTAGGCTCTCAGTAAATATTGTTTTCTCTTCCTTCAATTGTATCTCCCCACCCCTACCCCCATTTTCAGACACATACAGTAGATGAAGACTTTGTTGTTGTTGTATTCCCCCAAAACTCACCTCTGGACTGGAGCCATGGTCATCCTCATCACTTCCTCCAGCCAGTGCATGTTTTGGTGAATACAGTGCTTTGGTGAAATGCCCAGGGCAGGAACAGAAACACAGCCCTTCATGCTCTGTGTCTCTTGGGGTATACACCTCTGTCATCAGGGGAGAATGGACAGTAGCCTGGGGTCACCTGTGTGTGGGGTGTTTATCCAACCTTTGGAAAGATATGATCTTGCTGATCAATGTTGTTGGATCACCTAGATGTGTCCTAGAGGGTATCCTCTTTGTTTGATCTGAATGGTCCACAGTGAAATGCATCTAATTAGAAAGGTGGGACTTAGATGACCATGTGTCCTGTGTGGGACATGATAATGGGCCTGGGCCCAGATCCACAAGTTCCAGAAGTGTGTTCATCTTCCACCTCCAGGATAGTATTTACTATATAGATTAGAAGCAGCACATCTAAATTGGCAGAATGACGGTTAACCAGTAAGCCCTACTGCTCGGTCTGCATGCGAGTCTTGCTCACCGACTCCCTCTCCTGATTTCCTTTCCTTCTCATCAACTTATCACACCCTCTGGGCATTTCTCAATGTCCTTATACATGATTGATAGTGTAAAACTATTTTTTCTTTATTTTTCAAAGCCTATCTTTGAGGAGTATGGAGAGAGATTTTTCCCATGGCACAAGTGAACAGAGCAGGTGGACTGTCATACTTTTTACATGAGAGAATTGAAGTTTAGAGAGGTGAGGTGCGGTTTCCAATGTCATACATCAGTAAAGTGATGGAACCAGGACTCAAGGTCTTCCCTGTTCCCCACCCTACAGCCTCCATGCAGTGTGGGCATGTGCACATGCATATAGTCCCCAACCACGTGATCCTCAAAGTGCAGGGGAGCAAGAAACAGCTATCATCATTATACATGAAAATCTTATCGAAGGGTGGGGATTTTCCATATGTCTATTTATAGCCAGAACTGAATGCACATGACTCATGCTAGTGCTTCTCAAACTCTCAAGTGCATACAGATCTCTAAGGGATCCTGCTGAAATGTAGGCTGTGGTTCAGTAGGTTGTGGGGAAGGCCTGAGACTCTGCATTCCAAATGAACTCCTGGGCCTGAGGACCAGCTTCGAATAGTAAGGTGCTAAACTGAACTCGATGCTAGATGTGAGCCTAGGTTATGCCCCAGACTGGAGAAGGATTATTGCTCCTCCATTTGCCTGTTTGAAAGCAGGAAACAAATCCCGAGGCCAATGGCACTGGAGGGTGGTGGAGTCCCACAGGAGTCTCCCTCCAGAGTGACCAAGTACAGAGATTGTGTTTTTGATCTGCATGCGGCGACCAAGGCAGACAGTGCTGGCCTGCAATCAGAGTGCATAAGGTAGAGCATTAGTGCGTAACAGCACAATTTATTGTCACATTTATCTGTCCATTCGTTCTGCTCACTGATGGTCCAGGGACGCTCTGAGCATCAGTGCCAGTGCGGGAGGCACTTGTCCTGACTGCACTGTCCCAAAGCCACGGTTGAGAGCCCAGGTCAGAGCCTTCTCCGCGTGCCTGCAGCACTTTTCCAGCCATGGTTTGGTGTGGCTGAAGGGACTTCCCAGTGGAGAGCTTGGCTGCAGTCTGCTTCCGGTCAGAGGTGAAGACAGACTCCCAGGAAAGTAGGAGAATATCCATTTAGGAGAAGACATTGGCCTGGTGAACTTTATCATTATAGGAGCTGAGATAAAACTCTCATACTGTCCATACACATTAGTTTAATTGAGGATAAAAAGAAAATCATAAAATTAAGACCTAGTGAAAGATGCCTTCTATTTTGGGGTATAGGGGGAGCAGGGTATTGAATTGCAATCCATGGTTAAATAAGACCTCTCTAGCCCTGACTGGTGTAGCTCAGTGGATTGAGTGCCCACCTGTGAACCAAAAGGCCACTGGTTCAGTTCTCAGTCAGGGCACATGCGTGGGTTGCAGGTCAGGTCCCCAGTGGGGGGTGCATGAAAGGCAATTACACATTGATGTTTCTCTCCCTGTCTTTCTCCCTCCTTTCCACTGTCTCTGAAAATAAATTTTAAAAAAGACCTCTCTAATCTTTCTCACTAATTATAGTAAGAGAAGAGAGAAAAATAGCCATTTCAATTTTTTATGGGTTTATTCTCAACGTTCACATCTCTGAATATACCAAACATGGTCATTTTATGAGGAAAGGAAATTATACATAGTATATTCAGAATGTTCTCCAACTAACCTAAAACTGTGTCTCTAATCTGCAAAAGGTGGTAAAACAACAAAAGCAACCAGGTCCATTTCACTTCTCCCCTACCCCTCCCTTTTCCTTCCTTTTGTTTCTAGTTCTCTGGCTTCAAAATCTCTGACTAGACTCTGTTCTTTTTCGAGGAGTGGGAAGCCCATCTGAATCACTGAGGCATCTGAAGCAGAGACAATTTTTAAAGAGCCACGATGTCACTGCGCTCACATGCAGGCCGTAACTCAGGCAGGTCTAACAGTTCAGAAGGAAAAGTCCAATGGGGAACCTACGGAACAGATAAGGATAGATTGTAATTAGCACAGCGATTGCAATTAGCAGAGCAATTGTAATTAGCACAGCGATTGTTTGGTCATAACGTGTGCTTCCAAAGTGACTCCAGGCAGTTTGTTCTTCTAAGTATCTTCTGCCTTTCCTGGTGGTCTTGTTTACAGTGCTAATGTACTAATGTGCTTAGCAATCTCTTTTATAAATAAACACTCCAAAGATACAAGCCAGCCCAACCCCTGGCCAAGCATTAGGAACCTTAATTAATGGAGGCCACAGCACTGAAATTCTACTCAATTTGCATTATGCTAAGGCAACACTGGTATATTACTCTCTGAACAAAGCATAGCGCCTCAGGAGTCATTTGTTACTGTTACTGTTGTTTTCTTTTAATTACAGGAGGGAGTGGGATGATGCCCAAGGACAGCACTTGAGGTCAGAAGGTCCAGGCCTGCTGTCACCACTAGTTCTCATTTAACAAGCTTTTGTTCAGTGCTTGTGCTGTACTAAGCACTGGGGATGAAAAGATGAAGGAGATAGTCAAGGTTCTTGCTCTTACACCGGAGGGCCACTGGCCCAGACATGGTGTAGGTGAGAGGCAGGGAGACCCCTGAAAGAGATGCTGGCTGATCTCTAGAGGGATGATTTATTGTGAGCTAGGTCCGAGAGGGCTCCAGGCAAGTAAGAGCACAGAGGATCCGCAGACATGAGCATCCAGGGGCATCATGGGCTTGCAGAGATGAACCATGGCAAAGGATGGGCATGCAATCAGGAAGCGTTAACTTAAGTACCAGAGGAGCGGGACCATTTATGGTTCTATGACTTTACACAGTCTTAAACCTTTCTAAGCCCAGTTTGCTCACCACTAAATCAGGGAACATTATAATTCCAATCCTAGAGGAGAATTATCGCAGGCAGGGAGAGGTGATGAAAAGAGCCAGGTTAAAATGCTTTGTAAAGTGTAAAGACATGTGCAAATGTTAGTGACATTTTCCTAACCTGAATCTGAGGATGTGTGAGTGACCACTTACTTCGTTCAAATCATTCTCCTGGAGTGTGCCTCCTGGCACACTTGAGATCACGTGGGTGCAAACTCATCAGCATTACTTGCTTTGTATTCCTCCCAGAGAAATGAAAAAGTGTGTCTGTTCTAAGATCACATTAATCAGCCCACACATGTGTATCAAGAAAATTAATTTTTAGAGAAATATTTCCATTTCAGGGAGATGCTCTGAATAGAAATATACTTAGTAACAATTCTAATGAAAGCTATGATCACAGTTATTTGATATGAATTAATACAGAAAGCTGCAAGGGCAGTGGTTGGGGTTTTATGTAACATCACCACTGAATAATTACTATTAATGATAATCTAGTGGAACACCTCAAAGGTGGCTCTTAAGGGTCCAGCATGAGCATTTATTTTTATGTCTCCTAAGATCCCCAGAGGAGCCCATTAAGTGTGCAATTAATTAGCAGGCACAAGTTAAGAGCTGAAGCTGCAGGCATTTGGGTAGCCCAGTCCTGTTTAATTCAGTATATCCCGAACCACTTTGGAAGAACCTTAACCCTCAAATCAGCCATCCAGCTCTCTCTGTTGTGTGAGGGGCCTGCACTGGCTGTGACCTTGAAGATGCTTTAATTTGTTTTGAATGCTTTCTAGAGTACAAGGAAAGAAATAGGATACAGGGCTTAGTCTTCCTTGCTATCTCATAGTTCAGAGAACAGAGTTACACCAAGAGATGCCCCTTCAAGTTTCTGTCCATTTCAAACCACATCAAAGGAGTTAGTGAGGACTCAGCCACTGGGGATATACAAGCCCAGAGGCCCTACAGACATGTTGCCCCGCTATATTTGCAAAGGAGGTGAAAACCTAGCCTGACATTAAACTTCAATGCAACTACATTGTCTTTCAACCTTGTGATTCAGCCAATAAATGTACATTGAGTATTTACTATGTGCTAGGTTCTGGAGATGCAAGCGGAACAAGACTTATCTACTCAAACATTGGTATAAAGTAGAAAAGAATATATACTTTTGGGGGGTACTATGTAAGTCTGTTAGATTGCAATAGCCCAATAGCGGTGGCCTTGAATAAAATCAGTTATCCTGAATACCTTAGTTTTGACCGAATGTTCTTTTATTCTCTTTTCTGATCCAGGATCTTACCTAGTGCTATGAGTATCAAAGCAAAAAAGTGCACCAGACAAGGTCAAACAGGCAAGGAAGACTTTATTCAAGGCTATTGCAGTGGGGGAGAGAGGTCTGAGCTCCATTCCACTGAAACAAAGGGCAGGAGAGCTTTCACGGCTGCCCTGAGCACGTGGAAAAGTACTGTAAGGCTTGCCAAAGGGGCATGTCCTGTGCATGGGCAGTTGCTCTGGAATTTGCAAATGCATTTTTTTGCTATCCTTGATGATTACATTCCAAAGTGGTGGCTCCCAGGTCCTTGAAAAAGACATTGCTGGATTGTAGCACTGGCAAGAGGCTTCTTAAAAGATTTACATGTGAAAGGGGCAGAGGAAGAATTTACAGTGACACATTGCAAAAGAAAATGCTCTAAGAAAAGGGAGGTTAGGGACCTAGAGTCAGGATTCAAAGCTTGTCTGAAGTTCGGTCAAGGAGGGAAATTTAAGGCCTGCGTAGCCACTGCCTTACCTTTATTTGCCTGTGTCTTTGGGTTCCTCTTAGCTGTGACAATTTGGTAGGCTTATTTTTTATAGATAATGAATTCACAAAATCCAAAAACAAAAAGAATATAAAATACACCCAGTGAGGAAAGTTAATCCTTTCCCTGTTTCCTTCTACCCTTTTCTCCTGGCCTCCACCCACTTTTATTAGTTTCTTGGGTATCTTTCCACTGGTGGTTGTTTGTTGTTGTTGTTGTTTTTGTATGTAAATCCAAGGAAATAAGATTAAATATTATTTCCCCCCACTTTTTCACAAAAGATACATAAAATACATTGGTTTTCACTTTTCCCTCCCTTAGTGATATCTCTTAAAGATCCTCCCATGGACAAACTTTTAGCATTGACACAGACAGTGTTTTAACATAGGAATCCCACTGATAAACGCCATCCCCCGCCCTGGCCCCGCCCCAAGAGAGGAGGAGCTCCAGGGAGGTGGAGAGAACTGGGTTAGGAGACTGGTGATTCTGCCTCTTGGGCTGCCAGGCCTCACACACGTGGTTTCACCGTGGCCAGCCTAGTCTCCTCACATGGGAAATAAGGTCCTTGGCCTCAGTGTGTTGCTGTGAGACATCCAAGGTAACAAATGTCAGGGGTCTAGTGCCAGTAAAGGTGATGCTAGTACGGCAATGGTAATAATACTAGTGATGACAGACAGACAGTTCTTACCTGCACCAGGGGCCATTGTCTCTTTTATTTAATCAAGAACATTAACTGAGCCCTGGCTGGCGTAGCTCAGTGGATTGAGCGTGAGCTGCGAACCAGGCATCACAGGTTTGATTCCCAGTCAGGGCACATGCCTAGGTTGCAGGCCATGACCCCCAGCAACCCCACATTGATAGTGATGTTTCTCTCTCTCTCTCTCCTTCCTTTCCCTCTCTAAAAATAAATAAATAAAATCTTTGAAAAAAAAAGAACATTAACTGAGTACCTATTATACAGGGTGAACAAAAGTAGGTTTATGGTGGTTCATATGGAAAAGTATATAATACAAAAATAAGTATTGATAATATAAGAGTAAACTCTGTGTCTCACATGCTCACAACTGTATACCAACTTTTGCTCACTTCTGTATACCACTCATGAAAAGATCAGAATACAACAGTAAATAAAACTCATAAAGAAACCCCTATCTTCCTGAATTATTTTCTAGTGTAAGAGACAATCAACAAGTAACGTGTACTATGTCAAGGGGTCATACTAAGGAGGAGACTAGGGTAAGAGGTCTAGGGTGTCTAGGCAGGGAATTCTCCTGAATCGAGCTGGACAGCAAGGAGCTCTTTGATAAGGTGACATTTGTGCAGGGTCCTTAATGGGTGAGACAGGGAGCCTTGCAGAGAAGCCAGGGCACAGCTTCCAGGCTGAGAGCACAGCAAGGCCCTTGGCATGTTCTAGGAACAAGAAGCAGCCCAGATGGATGGAACATCGTCAATGAGAAGAGACAAGTGGTAGGAGAAAAGGCTGTAAAGACAGAGGTAATGGATGTCGAGTGGGGCCCTGTGGCGATTTGTGTTGAGTCCTGAGAGGCACATCAGGACAGTGCTTTGGATTTTACACTGAGCGAGAAGAGAAAGAAGCCAGTGTGTGGTTTGAGTTTCTCATATTTTGAAGAGGACCCTCCATCTGGGGTGTGAAGAATAGATGTTGGTGGTGTGGGTGGAAGCAGAGAAAGACATTCCAAGGATGTTGCAGCAGCCCAGGTGAAAGACAGTGGAGCCTGGTCCTAGGATTCAGCACTGAAAGAGGTGGCCAGATTCTGGGTGTATTCTCAAGGCAGAGCCACAGAATTTACTCATGAGGAAGAGGAAGGGGGAAGCAAGGTTGGCTCCTTGCTTTTAGCCGGAGCATTTGGACAGATAAAAGGGCCGTTGACTGTGACAAGAAAGACCATGTGAGGAGCAGGCACAAGCAAGGGGATAATAAACAGAAATTTGGTTTTGACCATGTTAATAAAATGAACCTTTCCTGTGGAAAATGCCAGTTGTTTTGAAAAGTAGACAATAGGTAATAAAACCTCAGGCACTCATCACCCTGCTTCCATCACCATCATCTGGTCTAATACATCGCCTAGAGGGATGTCTGGAAGGCAGAAGAGAGGCCACGCTTGAAATGCAGATTTCAGATTATTTAGCATATACATGAGACAAAATGAGGGAAGACAAACTCACCAGGGAGCAGAGAGAGAAGTGGAGAGCCCCAGCCCTGAGCCCAGGGGCTCCGGTTCTTCTAAGTCAGAGAGATGAACAGCCAGCAGCAAAGGAGGAGGAGAACCAGCTCCCAGGGACAGAGGCCCCTCCATCTGGGGTGTGAAGAATAGATGTTAGTGGGCTGGGTGGAAGCAGAGAAAGACATTCCAAGGGTTTTGCAGCGGCCCAGGTGAAAGACAGTGGAGCCTGGTCCTAGGTCTCAGCTGAGAGCAGCTTCTCCTGTTAAAACCCATGTGGTTCTTGCGACGGTGTCACGCAGAGGTCTGACACTCATTTTCTCACGAGCACTCATCTTGTAGACAGTGGAGCCAGGGTGGGAATCCAGGCAGTCTGACCCGAAACCCATCCTCAAATGTCCATTCCTCCTCCCTCCTCCACCCTGTGGTCACACATTCCACTCCTGGGTATCACTGTGCCAGGCTGAGGGACTGGAGAGTAGTGGAGTAGCAGAGTGGGAGAATCTTACAAAAATCTGCCCCTGTTAAAAGTGAGCTAGGAATGCAGCACATTATGTGTGTGATGGACCACCCAATTACCTTTGTCAATAACTCCACACTGCCTAAGAGTATTATGATAATAATTGCTGTTTACCGAGCACATAGCCATGGGTCAGGCACTCAGCAAAGTGCTTCAGACGCTCTAATTTTCACAAGTTTGTGGAGATGAGCCAAGGTTATATCCACTCTGTATCCAAAGGCACTGAAGTTACAGAGCTTAGAAAGTGGCGAGGGAGCAGCTCTGTTCTACTAAAGGCTTTGTGATCACATTGTTCGAAGGAAAGGTGGGGGGCAGGAGGAGCAACACAGGCTTTGGGGTCAAGGAGATTTGGGTTCACATCTTAGGTCTCTGACATGTGAGCTTGATCATTGATCCACCCCATCTCAGTTTCCCTTTCCATAAAAATGATGATGAAAGAATGCCTGTGTCGGGTCCTTGTGCTATTTTTCCTATGAAATATTTGTAAAAACCTAAATAAATACCTGTGCTGATTCTTTAATGTCTCCCTTCCCTACTGAAAAGAGAACTGGCGCCATCTTTGGCTGTTCATTATTGTAAATCCCCAAGGCCTAACAAAGTGCCTGTGCAGCTAAGATCTCAACAATTGGCTATGAGTTAGAATTTGATTTTTTTAAGTTTCCGTATCAAGTGCATGAGATCTGTGGGGCCGAGAAGCTTTTACATCCATCTGCAGACTGGGACCCACCCTCACTCACAGCACTTTACATGCTTCTCTGCTTTCTATTTCACTTTCCCTCCACGAAGCTGAGGCAGTTAGCTTTGTGGTTTGATGATGAGATCGTGGCTTGGACTCAGACATTCCTGGAGTTGAATTCAACCTCTGCTGCTGTGTGACCATGGTCCGGTCACCTGACCTCTCTGAACTTCATTGTTCTTATTGTTACAAGGTGACTATATTAACTACCTCATTGATCTGGTAGATAAATAATAGTGTTTAAATCAATGAACGCATGGTAGATGCTCAGTATATTATACTTATTTTTCCTTTCCATCCCCCAAACACAAAGCATGTTTATTTGTATACTCAGTGAAAAAAATAAACAGGGCTTAATGCTTGCACTGTGACTAACAAGCTGGACGGCAGGGAGAAAGAAGGAAGAAAGGAAGACAGAAAGGTTCTATGAGCTTATCTTTAGGACTTAGTTAAAGAAACCAGTATGTTCATTCATTGAACTAATGTCCTGCATTTACTGAATTTTAATCACTGTGCAAAGTGATAGAGACACAAAAGAACCAGAGAGTTGTAGGATATGCCCGTATTTGTAGGGTGACCATATATTCCAGTCGGACTAGGACCCTTCTGGTTTATGCCTACTGCCCAGAGTCCTGTCTGGTTTAGCGTTTATCCCAGATAAAAGTCACCTGGATTACAAGGAAAGACAAATGTTTACTCAAGTGAAATTTAATCCAGTAAGCTGTGCCAAGTGACATGTGGAAGTGAGGGTGCTCTAGGAACAAATGGTAGGGACCCACATGGGTTTAGGGGGCCAGGAAGATGCTCTTCAGGAAGTGATGTCTAAGCAGATATAAGAGGTTATTAAGTGAAGGGGGAAAAAAAGAAGACAGAGCAGGTAAGAGTTGGTACAGAGAGCATATTACTCCAAATGTAAAGACTAAAGGAACTCAAGTCAGTGGTCAATGTGCAGAAAGTGGAAGGTATAGGGGTCTCTTCCCTGGTCTTCATTTACTCAGTAGGTCCTTAAAGGGGAGAATCATCTTTCTGGGTCACTTTGCCATCCTGCTGTGGATGGCAGTCCCCAGGGAGATGGAAGAAGAATGGAAGTTTGTGGAACATGCACTCCTGGGGTGGCCCAAAGGGACCTGTCACAGAAGTGCCAAAAAGGAAGAGAGAAGAATGCCTGTCACCCCAAAATTAGTTCTCTTGAAAACATAGAGGGGAAGATTTTGTTCCAACAAAGTTATGTTAATGTTGTCAAGTTGGTGCACTGGGTCGCTGAACTGGCACTTGGGGACTGTCACAATATTGATGGGGAGTTGGGCAAGTTAATTTTAAATCTGTCACTTCACTCATCTACGACTCCTGCTCCTTAACAAAACTCCATGGTGATTGTGGGCTCAGCTGACAGCTGGAGAGTAATTTTTTTTAGTCTGAGACTAGCATGGAATTATTCTTTCTCCTCTTCCTTTCTCCTCCTGCCCACTCCTTCCTCCCTTCCCCAAAATCTAGATTGCCAACCTGTAACCAGAAATCCTCTGCCCCTTTACAAAATAGGTCCCATTGTTGGGGACAGCATGGGGCCCTGGAAAGGGGTATAGGCTTTGCAGTTAGACCAACTTGGGGTTGAATGATGATTCTGCCCCTAACTAACTTTGTGATCTTGTGAAAGTCACTTGAAGTATCCGATGCTTCGTTTCCTCTGGTTGTTGTGATATAAAATAATACATGTCAAGGCACCAGCTACAATTGAGCACCTGCCAGGTCCCTTTCTTCCTTTCAACCATGTGCGGGATATGAACGGCAGGTATCTCAGCCTGGACTCAAATGACAAGTGAGCCAGAAGCTATTCCTCCCTATGCACCTTTACTAGGTCAGGTGTTCAGACAGCATCAAGAAACCTACGGAGGAATCAGAAGGACTGTAATTATAAAAAATGTGTAACACTTTTAAGAGCCCCAATGAGTTTCTGATGAGCTTTTTGCTCAATAGACGAATAACAGTTCTCATAAAAACCCACCTCTCTGAAGGTTCAGCCATTTCTTCCACACCCGTGAGACTGTTTTCTCTGCTGGGGCTCCTGAACCAATGCCTATTTCCAAGAAATTACGCAAACATCCAAACAATGTAGGATTGTGACATTTGCTTCTTGGGTTCATTTTCTATGGCCAGGGTCCTATCTACTCTAACATAATGTACATACCTACTCAAGTCCCCAACTTTAACTCTGATTGTGCATGAATTCAGTTCTACCCTGTGTTAAATCTACACTTTCCTTATCAACTTGGACTTCACTTATTTTTCTGGCTCTCACATGTTGCTCCCTGGGTAACCAGCCTTCCAGGACCCAATCAGTTGTACTGGCTGCTCAGTGGGCAGCCCCACTCAGCCGACCTGCTCCCCCCACCCTCTGTAAAAAGCGGGTCTGGGTAATGTGTGAATCCATTGTGGCACATTTGGCATTCCTTCTGGAAGCACTATTAGCAACTACATATGGCAGACTCTGTGTTAAGTCCAAGTATTTGCAGAAGCCAATAAAACACTCCCAGTCATGTCAGGGGCAGCAGCAATGAAGATAAATAAAGGAAGGGAATGGAAGAAACCCACAATGATGGACATGCTTGCCCTTATTTGTGAGATTC
The DNA here is from genome assembly GCF_019186645.2 of Phyllostomus hastatus. Taxonomy (NCBI): domain Eukaryota; kingdom Metazoa; phylum Chordata; class Mammalia; order Chiroptera; family Phyllostomidae; genus Phyllostomus; species Phyllostomus hastatus. Next base: position 63,129,034 of record NW_025333857.1, on the reverse strand, counting down.
CTTGTGAAAAAAAATTTTTCAGTTTTATTTTTCAATTATATAGAGTCTACATTTAATATTAGTTTGTATTAGTTTCAGGGGTATAGTGTAGTAGTTAGAGAAACACCAGCTTTACAAAGTATTCCCTCCAGTATTTCCAGTACCCACTTGGCACCATACCTACCGTATTTTTTCAGACTATAAGACACACCCCCCATTTGGGAGGAATAATGGTTGTTAATGCTGCTGTTGAGTTCTGTTTACATTTACATTGGTGAAATATTATGTTATTTATGTTATTAAATATTTTACCACATATTTTGCTTCATTTTTTTCCTATTTTCCTCCTCTAAAACCTAGGTGTGTCTTACGGTCTGAAAAACATGGTAGTTATTACAATATCATTACCTATATTCCCTAAGCTGCAGTTCACATCCTCAGGACTATTTTGTAGCTACCAGTTTGTACTTCTTAATCCCTTCACCTTTTTCACCCAAACCTCGGTCCCCTCTGGCAACTATCCATCTGTTCTCCGTATCTATGAGTCTGTTTCAACTTTGTTCATTTATTTTGTTCTTTAGATTCATAATTGAAATCATACAGTATTTGTCTTCCTCTGACTATTTTACTGCATGTAACATCCTCTAGGTCCATCCACGCTGTCACAATGGTGAAAATTCCATTGTATCTAGGGACCACAGCTTTTTAATCTCCTCCTCTATTGATGGGCACTTGGGTGGCTATTGTAAATAATGCTGCAATGAATGTGGGGGTGCATAGGTTCTTTTGAATTAGTGTTTCGAATGTCTTTGGATATGTACTCAGAAGTGGATCGCTGGATCATAGGCAGTTTCATTTATTATTTTTTGAGCCCCCTCCGTACTGTTTTCCATGTGGCTGCACCAAATGAGATTCTTTTGATGCCCCATTGAGGACTCAATCCTAAACTCCTCTTCAAGTTACGACCTTCTCTTTTGTCCCTTTGTAGGGACACACTCCTTAAGAGAATCTTGTAGCTTCTACTTTGTCTCCTTCCAGTTGCTTCTCACACCTTTCTAATTGGATTCCTCCCACATCACTCCCCAGAAATGCTAGTCTAACCTAAGGTCACTGGTGATAGCATCAGTGACCACAGCAGAGTGGTTAAGAGTTCTGGGAAGAGAATGCCTGGGCTCTGGTCTCAGCTGAGGGTATGTGCTAGGTAAATCTGGTTCATCATCTATTGAAAGGATGGGAACATTTAAGTCTTATAAGGGGCTTGGGGACATAGCAGGCATATACTCTTCATTAATTTCCTTTGCAACTTCCTGCCCTCCTGTGCTCCACCCTGATCACACAGCCTTTGCAGTTATATGTTGGTTTCTTTGTCTTTTTGACAGGTTTGTGAATTCCTTTTTTTTGTGTTGTTTTTCAATTACAGTTGGCATTTAACATTATTTTGTATTAATTTGGGTGTACAGCATAGTGGTTAGACTATACTTTACAAAGTGCTCCCCCAATATTTCAAGTATCCACCTGGCACCATATTTAGTTATTATAATATTATTGACTGCATTCCCTATGCTCTACTTTACAACTCCACGGCTATTGTCTAACTACCAATCTGTACTTCTTAATCCCTTCATCGATTACAAGTTAGTGTCTAAGTGAGATCCTGACTTACCACTCAGTGAGCATTGTGGAGTTCAATGAACAAATGAGTGAATAAATTAACACATGAATTGGGGAATTGGTGGGATGAAAAATGGAATGGAATATCCAGTGGATGGCTGTGTATGAATATATGTTTGTCTATAATTAATATGTAGATGAATATACATGAGGATAAATGCATGATTAAATGAACCTATGAATGGACTCATGAAGAGATGAATGAATGGTAGGATAGATGAGGGAATGGCTGAGGGAAGGAATGTCGTTAATGGAATGAACAAAATTACTGAATGAAAAGGTAAATGAATGGATAAATTAATTATTGCCCCCAGGAGGACCTAGAAGGAACTGAGATCTCATGTTAGCCAAGGATTGCCCTAAAAGGCCCATGGCTTTGGGAGAAATGTGTGTCACTCTGGGAAAGTGGGAAAAAAGAGGCTGGGAGATGAGCAGAACTAGTGATATCTTTCCTGTAGTTTGAGGAACATTAAGAAGTACTACGCAGCACAGAGAAAGAAGGAGCTCCTGCCCTTTGTGACAGCATGGATGGAACTGGGGAGCATTATGCTAAGTGGAATAAGCCAGGTGGTAAGGGGCAAATACCATATGATCTCACCTTTAACTGGAACATAATCAACAAGAGAAAAAAGCAAGCAAAATATAGCCAGAGACACTGAAAGTAAGAACAATCTGACAGTAGCTAGAGGGGAGGTGGGGGGATAATGGGGGAAAGAGCTTTCAGGAACTACTATAAAGGACACATGGAGAAAACCAAGGGGGAGGGTGGAAGCAAGGGAAGGAAGGGGGTTTGGCTGGGGTTGGAGGGAGCAGTGGGGGAAAAATGCAGACAACTGTGATTGAACAACAAAATGATTAAAAAGGTAAAAAGAAATAAACCAGTACTTAGAATTTGCCATTGTGCTAGGCACTGTGGTCAGGGAATGCTAGAAAACAGGATGTGGGGAGAGGGCACACAGATTACAGGGAAGGTGGTAGGGATTAACTGAGGCTGGGAAACTGAGGTGGCATTCTATTTGTTACAACGTCCTTCAATGTCAAGTTTAAAGTGTAACTGACTTTCTAATGCATAACAATTATCACAATAATTAGCCATTTCTTTCCTACTGTTTGTAACAGTACAGAACAATTCATCTTTGACTTCTGTCTTGAGATTCCCAAATTTCTTCAAAAGGAGACTAGGCAGGATCCCTCCCTCCTTTCATTTGCATTTGCCTAATCAGCAGTTCAGATTTAGCCCCCTTCTGCTCTCCTAAAAAACTTTAGACAAGTAGCAATAAATTGTATACATATAGCAAATAGTTAAAGCAGAGGGGTAGATTTTAAGCTTGTTAACCAGTGACTCTAGAACTCTAGTAGTCACTATGAATGGGTCAAGGGAAATTTCCGACCATGGGGAGTACACTAGGTTCTGCTTGCGTGTGGAAGGAGGCATAGCCAGTCCTCAGAGGAGAGAGACACCAGTGAGCCCTGCATCCTAGGACAGCCTTGTCCACGGCTCCCCACACAAAGCATGCTGGGCAATTATGGAGCATGTCTTCAGTAATCATTTTGAGAAAGTCCCCAAATATGTTCTCAATGGACATTTTAAAAATTGGCTGTCAAATAGAAGTCTTGCATTAAAGAATAATAGTCATTATAGGAAGTATTGCAGACTTTGAAAATAAGCAAGATGATCCCTAAAGACCTTACAGAAATTCCTCTCATTATAAGGCAGACAAAAAGGAAAGCAGGCCAAAATCAGAACTCGGATCTCCTAGATTATTGTCCTTTCTGCAGCTCATTTTTCTCTTTGTTCTAAAATCTTTCCTCTACTTTGGATTCCAGAGGAGATTTCTTCAGTTGTGGTGATGTCCCTCTGGATTCTCGTTTCCCGACATCGATCTTTGCTGCTCACGGTGTGGCAGCAAGCCAGCAGCATGGCCCTCACCTGGGAGTGTATTGGAAATGTAGAATTCCCCCATTCCCCAGAAGGTCCACTGAATCAGACTCTGCATTTTAACAAGATCTCCAGGGAGTCATATGCTAATTAATATCCCAGAAGAACTGAAATAGGGCAATGCTTCTCAAACTGGTCCCTGGACTAGTATCTCAGCATCACCTGGGAACCTGGTGGAAATGCACATTCCCAGACCCCACTCCAAACCTACTGCATCATAAACTCTGCAAGTGAGACCCAGAGACCTGTGCCTTAACAACCATCCCCTAACCCATTCTTGACCACACTCCTGACCCTTGTGACTCTGATGCACTTAAAATTTGAGGATGTCTGGTCAAAGAGAAAAGCACACCAGTCATTAGAATCAGACACACCTGCATTGGAACCCACATTCTTCCTCGTCCAGCCACTGCCTCAGTGGCCCTCAGCTCCTTATAAGCAAACCGGTGATGATGATGAAGTGGCTGATGGTGATGATATCTGTCCTGTAGGGAGCCTGTGATCATCAAATTATCCTTGATCATCCTGCCTCTCCTGATGCCCCAGTGCCTTCTACTATTTTCAAGATGTCTGCAGTTCTACCTGTGATCCCAGTGGCTTTTCTGGCACTCCTGTCCAGTCCACAGAGAGGGGTGAGAAGGTCTCTGCACCGGGCCCTTGGAGCATTGCCACGGGTCAGCGCCCGATGGCTCTGTTCTTCAACCAGATGCATAGCAGCTCTAATCCACATCACACAGCTGGGGTCAGAGGCAGTTTGAATTAGTTTGGCAAGTTGGACGTCCCATGTGGCACTATTCAGTATTTCTCTGGAGCTCAGATCCGTAACCTTTACTACATCCCCTTCAACCACTAATTTCATAAATTTGTCAGGAAAAGCTATCAAGTTGTCCAGAACGATTTGTTCTGCATGAACCTCTGGTGCTCCTCATCACTCACTATTTCATTATCTCTTGAATGCTTACAGATTTTCTGTGGGTACATTCGTCCAATTATTTTACTAAATATTGACACCAGGCTTACTGGACAGTGATTTTCAGGATTACCTCTTATTAGCCTCCTTGGAAGACCAGTTCTGCATTTGGTCAATTTCACAGTTTCACTGCCGCCACCCCCTGACCCTGCGCTTCCTTCTGCACAGACCCAGCAACTCCTGCGGGGTGACGTCCCCTGTTGCGTGCAGACAACATCAGTATTTCTCGGCCTTCACACCCCCGATGGATGTTCCCAAAACTGAGGCCATTTTACATATCCTTGCAAGAAACTCGACGTGGAAGCAGCCTTCAGGAGGAGGCGTGTTGTGGGGAAAGAGCCCAGGCATACTTAGCTTGTAGACCTGGTTTCTCCACCCAGGTGTGTTGTGACTTGGGCCAGGTGACCACATCTTTGAGTCTCGACTTTCTTTTCCCTTCTGGAAAATAGGATTAAGTAAACCTCAAGGGGATGACTGGAGGAGTTAAATAGGACAAACAGTCCATATTTGCCGCACTCTGCCTGCTCAGAAGTCGGTGCCTTGTTAACAGTGGCCCCCTCTCCTGCACCTTATCGCATACCCTGCTTTCACAAAGGAGGGGACAGGTCTGGGAAGGAGGCGTATGGAAGACGGCACAGAACGTGAACCCCGCAGAAGGCACGTCTCTGAGTCCCTGTTCAGTGTACCTCCCTGCCCTGTTCAGTATACAGAGGTAGATGTAACCCCATGCAGGGGTCAGTTGTCCAGTAGAGCATCGGCTACATCTCAGTCCCCACTCACCCTCCACAGGGCACCCTTGCACAGTGTGCGACTGGCACAACTATATGTAGAAACCCTGTGTCTTCCCCCCTTTAAAGCCTCTTCCAGCCCTGGGATTCTCTGATCAGTCTTGCTGAAGTCTGAGCTTTCTTTCCTTTGCTTTTGTGGGTGAAGACAGTGGGAGAGGAAAGATGAGCAGGTCTCTAAGGGTATCTCATACAACTGCTTTAGTAAAACAAACATAAAGAATGGGTCCACGTTAAATTAATTTCATTGATTCTTTTTTTTTTTCTTCTCCTCCTTTGAAACCTGAGTGTGGAGGTTATAATTAGGCCATTTATTGTCCTCTGCGGAGGGACTTGGCAGAAATGCCATCTTGAAGGGCCTGGAGTTCCTTGTTTACATATCACCCTTCAGGACTGGATAACAGATAGCCCTCCTCTCCGGCCGGAGTCCTATTCCATTCCCTTTTATTATGTGTCCCTGCGATTCTATTGCCTGCTCGCGGTCTCAGTGACTCACCACAGTGGCTGCAGTAATGATGGCTTTCAGAGCTCAGCTAATGACGCAGGCACTGAGGTGTCTCCAGACCCAACAGCCGGCTGAATCTCAATTTAGCAGGATTTGAGGCCACGGTGTCATGCATTATGCATGAACGCGTGCCTGCCTGTGTGTACCCGTGCGTGCGGGTTTGTCAGAGGGAGGGTAGGGGATTCGCATTTGTGCCCAAGACCCTGCATATTGGTAGTCACAGTGATGAGATGTCTGATAGGGCAGAGCGTTTCCTGGGAGATTGGCGGGAGGGGCTGGAGAGAGGTGTTTGGTAAATATGAACGAGCCTAGCCTTTATTAGGAAGACAGAATGGACGACTCATTAAGAGCTGGGCTCTGGAGCAAGATGACCAGGGATCATATCCTATGGAAGAAGCCGTTTACTAGTTGGGTAGCCTAGTGCTGAGGAATTAAGACTCAGCTTCCTTATCTCCATAATGGAATCATAGTCGGCTGAGGGAATTAAGTAGAATAATGCAAGCGAAGCTCTTTGTCCTGCACCTGGCATCATAGGAAGTGCCCAGTTAGTGTTGGCTACTCTCAGAAATGATTTCCCCTCGATCAGAAGGAAATTTCTATCTTCAGATCCCACACAGGTGTCTGCATAGAGCCAGGATACCTCCTCTGCACTGATATATGTGACTTGGCAGTTGTAGAATAGAGAATACTAGAAGCAACAGATGTAGATTCTCAAGGTCATTGGGTAACCTTAGGCAAGCCTCTTCCTGACCTTGATCCCCAGCCTCCTCTTCCATAAATGAGGGGCCAGAGTAGGTCAGACCGTGTTTCTTGGAGGGGCATGCAGTCTTCAGAAGAGCCCCAGGAGTCCCAGAGGGGCACAGATTGGGGGTGGTGGGCTGGAGAGTACTCCATCTAATATCCGTTCCCTGTGTGGGAGTTCGAAATAGAAATTCTGCTACAAACCCATCATTCTACAGCTTCCTGGTGGAAGGAGCCAGACAAGCAGAAGGGACAGTGACCTCTCTCTTAAACTATAAAAAATAGTTATGCTGGGGCTGTACAGCTAGTTTGGGAACAAAGCATGTCTTAAAAGTGTGGGGGCATCCTGAGGCTGTCTATCTAAGCTAGAGATCTGATTCTGTAGGTGGGGAACATGGGTTTACAGTCAGACGGAGCTGAATCAGTTCAGGGCTGAACACCTTACTTGCTCGGTGGTACTGAACAAGATTCTTAACTTCTCTGAGCCTGAGTTTTCTCATCTGTGAAGTGCGGGCTCCTGCTGCAACCCATGTTTTTTCTTCCCCTCTTCTCCACCTGAATTCTGGATTCCATATGTACTCCTACTCTTTAAGGCCTGTCCTTAAATGAAATTCTCCCTTATGAAAGGGACATGATCCCACCAACCTTCTTTGTCATTAGCTGTCTTCTCTGTGACCCTGTTTTCTCACGACCTCCTCACTCAGCTACAGCATATCCTCCCTTGAATTCACATACCTCTGGGGCAACACTTTGGCTGGAGACTTCCAGAAAGGGAACTACTACTCTAGTAGGCTGGAAAGTCCATTACAGGGCCCCTTGGGCAGTACAAGGATATGTTGGCTCAAAGACGAGGCAGGACTTTGCAGTGGGAAGTAGGCATATTCCAAAGACTAAGGACCCGAGACCAGATATGGAGCAAAAGTTTAGAGATAGAGCTCTAGCTCCTTGAGCGAAAGCATTAAGGATCAAAAGAACAGGGCTTCCAGGGCAGGATATAACAAGACGATTATTGGCTCAGTGTCCAACTGGTTCCTGAAGGGAGAATAAACTCAGAAGCCAGCCTAATTTCTTTCTCTTCCATTCTTTTCTTTATTTCTCCCTCATTTTTTAAAATGAGAAACCTTAGTACTTCTAGGAAAGCCTCTGGCTAGCCGGAAAGACACATTCATAAAGAAATAATGACCGTGCCACTCACAGTGTGCTTAACAGACATGAGTACCAAGTGCTAACGTGAAGCGAAGTCCCCAGAGCTGTGACCTAGAGGTTCATAAATTTCCTCTGGCTGAAATTAGGTCCTGGTGGCTGCAGCCAAGATGAGGCTGCTGTCTGGAGTCACATGATTCTGGTGTAGGGAGAGGAGAGCTGCGTTGGCGGGCGTGGGGGGTGCGGGGTGGGGAGGTCAAGGGGAACACACCCTTGCGAGTAGGACTGATCGTTTTATTTATTTATTTTGTAAAATAATTTTTTATTATTTTTATTTTAAAGATTTTATTTATTTATTCCTAGAGAGGGGAATGGAAGGAGAAAGGGAGGGAGAGAAACATCAATGTGTGGTTGCCTCTCACGTGGCCCCACTGGGGACCTGGCCTGCAACCCAGGCATGTGCCCTGACTGGAAATTGAACTTGCAACACTTCAGTTCACAGCCCGAGCTGAATCCGCTGAGCCACGCCAGCCAGGCTAGGACTGATCATTTTAATCCATGGTAAACTTCTGACTGACAGTCTTCTAAGGGGTAGTGTACATTCAAGGCTTAGATTGTTAATTCATTGACTCAACTAGATGGATGACTGGCCTTTGACCTTAATGCTGCTTCTTTGCCCTCAGCTTGTGACCACCTCAAATCTAATTGTTGGGTTTGCAATCCTTTAATCATGTTCTTTATCACTTTCCCCAGACCTGCTGAGAACCTAGGATCCTGATGTTTCGCAAAAAGGGTATATTTAATCTGTTTCATAAATGTTGTGGCATGGATGCCAAACAATCAGAATGGACCCTGGAACTATCAGACTGACTCTCAGCCATTAACAAGAAGAAAAGGTGTAGTCATGACTAGTGGTAGAACCTTAGCCCTGATGCAGAATCCACCCCCCAACTCCATGTGACTTAGATATTTCCTGCCTGCCTACACTCTTGGCTGCCTAGCCTCTTGGTCTTGACCACTTCTAAAAGGATGTGACTGTATTCCAGTTGTTTAAGCCCACTACCACTGTCCATGGCTCTGTATGGAGCCAGACACTACCCATAAATCTCCCCATCATCCCACCATTCCTTGGGGAGGCCTCCTGCCCATCAGATGAAGAAGATATATCTTATCCCTCATCTTCTCTCATTTACATATATAATAGGCAATTTCAGGTAATATGATTACAAAGACAGTATACACTACGGTGCCTTAGATGCATTCATCCATGTATTCATGAGCCCCTGCCATGTGCCATACTCTGAGCGAGGTCCTAGAGATGGAAACAGAATCAGGTGCTATGCCTTGTCCTCTGAGTTACTCATGGACTGGCAGGGGCAATACCAGCATAAACTAAGTACAAAGCACTCTTTGACATGTTATAGGAGTAACTACCATTATGTGTGGAACCCTATGCCAAGAGCTTTAAGTGAATTAGCTGATTTCTGCTTCACAACAACCCTATGAGATAGGTATACACTATCCCCATTCTGTAGATGAGAAAATGGCAAAACTGTGAGGTTAAGTGACACAAGTAGTAAGTGCCCTGAACCAGGTCTTGTCTAGTCTGACTGACACGCTCACTGCCCCACTCATTTAATCATGGTCCTCTGCTTGTTACTATAGAAGCATGCACATACACACACACAAAAAACCAGGGGCACGTGATGTAGCCAGGTCACCTGAAAACATTCCTCAGTGGTGATACCTGAGTCGAACCTTAAAGGGTGAGTGGTTGTTAGGAAAGAACAAAGGAATGGATATTTTAGGCAGCGAAATCAACAGATGAAGAAGCACTAAACTTAAGAAGAAAGCATGTAAGACTCCAAATGGTTTGTTTTTTTGGGAACATGAGGGTCAGTCTTTGGAGGGAGAGGTAGAGAGGTGATCAAAGTCGCATAATGGTTTCTTGAAGAAAATCTCACTTGGAAAATTAGTTTAGGGCCCTGGCCAGGTAGCTCAGCTGGTTAGAGCGTCATCCAAATACACCGAGGTTGAAGGTCAGATCTCCAGTCAGGGCACATGCAAGAATCAACCAATGAATGCATAAATTAGGTGGAACAACAAATTGATCTCTCTCTCTCTCCCCACCCCATCCTCTCTCTCAAAAAAAATCAATAAATTGATAAATAAAATTATTTAAAGGTAATTAGGAAGGAAAGAAGAGTGGAGCATGTGAAAGTGGCCGTGGGGGAACCCTCCAGAGGGGCTTTCTCAAGAACATTTTACTGAAGAGTCTTGTCTTTCCCGTAGGGAACTCATTACCACCCTGAAAAAGACTGCATGCAAGTTTTTGTACGCATGTATCTTCGAATGTGAAGCTAACAAACTGGAGGGGAAGATGGGAAAGGGAAGGGCCTGGAAACAAGGTCCCATCAGGAAGTGTTTTAAGTCTGGAGCTGTTGCTCCTGAGCAGCAAACTCTCAGGGGAACAGAGGGAGTGGGCGGGAGTCAAGTCTCCAAGACTGTGACGAGACAGAAAAGGAACGAGCCCCTGGCTTTGTGGTCAGAGAGGCTCGTGAGACCTTGGGGAGAATGCCATCACATCTGTGGAACTGGAGTTTTTAGGGTAAAGGGGGAACTACTTAGTGGTTTTGTGGCACTATCCTGAAAATTAGAGCTACGGTATGTAAGGCGCTTGGCACATAACCAACACTCAACAGAATGATAGCCGCTGACACTGTTATTGTTGTCCGGTGAAGGATGTAGATGAGGGAAGGACCGGTCTCGCAAAGATTGGAAGGCACTGTCCAGTCAGCCATATTCCTTCCAACCAGGGGAAAGCCCTGTGCAGTCTGCATGGTCTGCACTGCGGTGCAGGGTGTCTCCACTGCCCATCCAGGGTCTCCAGTATCAGCTGGGGCCTCGGCACTCATGGGCAATTCCCTTGCTATTTTCTTCCTCCTCCCAGGCCTGCAGTGGCTTCCTTAAACTTTCAGAGCCCATGTTTAAGCATCTAATGTAGCCACAGCCTTTCTTTCTCTTCTAGACCATCAGGCAAGAAAGGGCATAACTTCCAAACTCCTTCACACATACCTGCAGGCTCACCCACTCCTGTCTTGGGGAAAGGGATGTGCCCTCCAGTGCCTGCTACTTACTTCATCCCCTCAATCTTTTCAGTAACCTCCCTTTGTCCTTAAATGTCTCCACCTCTCCTATCGTTCCCCTGAGCCCATAACTGTGTGTTTCTCTCATCTCGTCCCCTCTCCACACTCCCGAGCCTCCTTCAGCTCCCACCTTATGTCTCCCCTTCACAGCCAGCCTTCTCGGAAGGGAAGTCTGGGCAAGTGGTCTCCACTCCCCCACTCCCCACTTGTTTTCCACCCACCGCAGCCTGGCATCAGCACCTGCCACCCACAGAGAATGTTTTCCCCGAGGCCAAACGTGCACCCATTCACGGTTACATCTCACTTCTCTCCTCACGCCGCCTCTCCTCTTTATTTAGCACCGCAGCTCTCCCTCTCTTGAGAACTTCGGCCCTGGCTTCTGTGTCCAGCCTCTCCTGGTTTTCTTCTCACCTCTACGGACCCATCCCAGCCTTCGTGAGCATGGTCCTCCTCACTTGTGTCTTCTCTCTGCGTCCTTCTCCATATGTGCGCTGTTCTGAATCTGCGTCCCCAGCCCAGGTCTTTCTTTAGAGCTAGTCAGGTATTTCCAGCCGCCTAAGTGTGCTCTACAGTAGCAATTTTCAACCCGTGTGCCACCGGAATTTTTAAAACGTGCAATACCTGACTATTTAGTCAGGACACTGACCTCTTTTTCCCTTATATTGTCACATAAAAAAAATGACAGCAGCCAATTCATTTGGTGGAAATGAATCAAAATTGTACCTGATTTTTTTTTGTCAGATCAGCAAGAAATACAATATATTTTTCGGTGTGCCGCAGTATTTTAGTAATTAGTTTATGCGTGCCATGAGATGGAAAGGTTGACAAGCACTGCTCTATGTGCTGAGCAAACAGCCCTCAGAGTTGAGAGTCACCACCATATAGATAATGTTTAAAAACAATAATTTTGGATGACGTTGTTTGGAGAGAGGACACATGGTGAAAAGAGCCAGGGCAGATTATTCGGGGGTGGGGACAAGAGAAGAGCCCAACTGAGGTGACAGAGAAGGAGGGGCTGGGGAGGCAGGAGGAGGAAGAAACACCGGTGGGGGGAGGGGGGTGCAGAGGGAGGGTGGCAGAGTCCCCAGAACACGCTTCAATAAGACAGTTTGGTCCTTTGTGTCACATGCTGCTCTGAGGTCACCTGACATGGAGATGGGCTTCAGTGAGCTTGGCAAATTGGAGGTCACCAGTAACCATGGAGGTTGTGGAATGAGTGTGGCAAAGGCTGCTGGGAACGGGTTAGAGGAGGCGGCCTGTGAGAAATTGGAGTCGGCCGGATGACCCCTTTTCAAAGGAGAATTTTGCTAGAAAGAGGAGACAACATTGGGTTGTGGGAGTTGACAATTTATCATAATTGTCTTTTTACCTATATGACCCCGCTACCGGGCCGCTAAGTGCTTGAAGACAGGATCATAATTTGTCTGCGGCATTGTGTATTTCACTTTCATTTTCAAATACGTGGGGTTTGATACAACATATGTATTTAGTAACTTTTGTCTTAAAAAGGGAACAGGAACCATCCACATGGACACAGTTTACGGTGCTAATGATCTCTCTTACCACAGGTGTACAGTCAGGAAGTGGAGCATTTTCTTCCTCCTCTCCCTCCCTCCTTCCCACCTTTCCTTCCTTCCAGAGATATTTACTACATGACTCACTGTGCTGTGCTCCCACTTTTGAAACCCAAGCGCTCCCAACATCATAGTCCACAGTACCAGCTGCAGGGACCCCTGATCACAGAGGGCATCTGAACGCAATTCGCCAGGGGTTTCTGTGCCTCTGTTGTAATATGTGAGGGATGCAAGACACCAGAAAAGAGGCCTGTGCAGTACCAACATGCCTCGGTCCTGTTGACAGCCACAGACATGCTCTTTATTAGTGTCTCGTTGTTATCGTGCTATTAGGAGCTGTCAGCTCCTCTGTGCCTCCTCTAATGCGCTCCTCAGCTTTGAAGTATTTTGTCAGGCCCACGCACACCTAGAGAACAGAGGTCCAAGTTCAGCCAAATGTCTCTTACCGTGCGTCTTCCAAGCCTGTCTCTGGGCCTGGTGTGTAATTAGACCCAAACAATCACCCGTGCCTCTGTAAGCCTCCCCTCCCACTCCTCACAGGAGACGGGCCCTGCTGGGAGCCGGCACACAGCAGCCAGTCAGTGCGGCGCAGGCAGAGGCGTGAGAAGCTGGAGGGCAGGGAGAAGGATGGATGCCACCTCAGGCAGTGCTGCAGGCCTGGTCCTCCCCATCTTCTGGCCATGCGTGCTTCTGGGTGTAAATGTGTGTGAGGTTTTTTTGTGCGTATAAGTGTAAGTTTGCATGTGCCCTCTGTGTATGTGCCTTAGCATATGAGGTCTGTCCAGAAAAAGTCCAGCCCTTGTTAATATAATGAGAACGGTTTGCATGACATTGATGTAACCTGGCAGCCAAAGAGAGTGGACTGGAATGTACATGTGTGAACAATGATGACTGCACTGTACCAGTCAGTGGGGTCAGTAGACACTGAGCATGTACGTGTATTGTGTGGCCATCACATTTGAAATGACTGAGCGAACAACAACTCTCCATCGAATTTTGCATTAAACCTGAGCATTTTATAATGGAAACTATACAGGTGATTCAGAAGGCTTTTGGGGACAATGCAATGCATGCAGCACAAATAAAAGTGCTGCAAAAACACTTCAAAGATGGTCAAGAATCTACTGAAAATGATCCACGTTCTGGAAGGTCTGCAATAAGCAGAACACCTGAGAATGTTGAACGTGTATGGGCCACAATCAATAAAGATTGGCAACTGACAGTGCAAGAAATAGAAGCTGAGGTGGGGATTCCAAAAACTACTGTGTCTGAGGTTTTGACGCAGGATCTTGGCACAAAACATGTCATAGCAAAATTCATTCCTTGGCTTCTGCTACCGAAGCAGAAGGAACATCATGCTGCAGGTGCTAATGGCTTAATTCAAACTGCTTCCAATGAACCAGATTTTCTCAAGGAGGTCATAGCAAGGGGACTGAGGCGTCATTGTCCTATGTACAATGGTTCTTATATCTTGTATCTTCAATAAATGTCTCTATTTTTCATATTCTGTGACTGGACACACCTCCTATGTGTATGTCTATGTGTGCCTCAGTATACATGGGTGTGATGTGTATTTATATTTTATATGTGAGTGTGAACATGTGTTGCCGTGTGTTGATGTGCACTGAGTGTGTATATGTGGTGAGTATGTACGTGAGCCTGTGCATATGGGGGTGGGAGGGATGGAGTGGCTGCGGTGGGTTGACATCTGTCGGTCGCAGCCCTCGGCCATTTGTCCAGGATGCCCAGCCTGCCCCTGCTTCTGGACAGGAACTGTTACCCGTGGACGTTGACTGAGACTTACCGCACCTCAGACTCTAAGGCACTTAGATACCTACTGGTTGAATATTTCATAGCCTTTTTAACAGGTAATGTTAGACCTCTTTTCACTAAGGAATGGAAGGGAAAATTATTTGCCCACGGCCACACAGACTTTATCCGTTCCCCCATAAAGTTTACGTACATTTTTATAGTAAATCCAAGCAATATTTTTTTAAATATTGTGCTATTTTTATTTTTTTTTTTAGATTTTATTTATTTACTTTTAGAGAGGGAAGGGAGAGAGAGAGAAACATCAATATGTGGTTGCTGGGGGCCGTGGCCTGCAACCCAAGGCATGTGCCCTGACTGGGAATCGAACCTGCGGCACTTTGGTTAGCAGCCCGCGCTCCATCCACTGAGCTATGCCAGCCAGGGCCCCAAGCAATTTTTTTTTTAAAAAATAAGAAGTTAAAAATCACCGGAAGTCTCATCTGTGTGTGGCCACCTGCACATTTCAGTGACCTCCCTCCCAAATACCTCCCTGTGCTCGTAGTCATGTGTTATGTGCACCACAACTCGTAAAAGTGGATGACACAGCATTTGTTTGCTTTTCTCACTTAAAAATATTTCCTAGAGATCTTTCTGTTGTAATTTAGAAAGACCAGCTATGTGTTTTTAAAATGTCTGCACAGTATTCTATTGCCTAGACTTATAATTCATTTGATCAATCTCTTATTGATAGGCATTGAGATCTTTTCTAGCTTTTCACTATCATAAACTATGTTGTGATGAGCATCTTTGTCAATGCGGCTATGAACATTGGCCTGTCTCCTTAGGATAAATCCAGGATTAGAACCTCTTTGGCAAGAGGTATGCACATTTAACAATGGTTGATACCCAATACCGCATAGCCTCTAGAAAGGTCAGATTAGTGTACACTAACTCCCTGATGTCTGCTTGGCAAAGCACTAAGCCAGCCAGAGGGGATGCACCTAGTGTTGTCTGGGATCCTGATTGAACTCCCAGTGCTGTCGTAGGGAGCAGGCTTTGTGTTGCCTCAGGACCTTGCTTGGTCAAGGACTCAGGGGCCAGGAGCTGTCTGGAGACTCTGCTGCAGGGTACCTGCAAGACAGACAGGGGAAGCCAGAGAAGGGGCCTTTCTATGCAAGGAAAGGCTCATTAGGCTGCTCTGCCACAGCTGACAGTGCTCTCAGGGAGAACTTGGCCTCCACTCAGAAGGAACCCTCTTGGGCTAACACGCCCTAATTCAGTCCCATGCTGTCCTGGTCCTCACATTTGTCATTAGCAAGCATACTGTAGAGCCACTGCACTTTATATAGCATCTCTGAAAGACAGAGGGGATTGTTACAGGACTAAAGAGCGGGGGAAGTAGACAAAGCCAGAGTGGTGGGCTGAGTATGCAGGCACACACACATGCAAAGGTACAGAGGGGCCTTTCAGAAGAAATGAGGATCAGATTGATGCCTGCATTAGACCATTATTATGTTTTTAAAACAAATACTGCCCCCGACTTTCAATTAAAATAACAGGAGGCAGTTAAAATGCTCAGATGCCTGAAGTCACATAAAGGTGGGGAGATAATGATATCACAAACAATAAATGCAAGTTTGTTATACTCCAAGATTTTTGAATGGGCGGATGAATGAATGAATGAATGACTTGCGTTGTAAAGTTGTCACAGGAAGGTTATTATAACTGAGAAGTAAATGGGAGTGGTTTGAGTGTTAACTCCATCAATTACTCACTGTTATTGCGAGTTGAGTTTGCTAAGGCTGTAGAATCTGGAGTTCAGCAAGCAGAATGCTTATCAGGGCATGGCTGTGGGATTAACACCTGTGGAAACAGGACCAGGCAGAAGATGTGCTTCCTTGCAGACTCAGTGACAGCCTCAGCTGACCCCATGGGGAGCTCTGGGCTAAAACGGTCCTTCAGTATTGGCTCGAGCTGGGCCCAGATGTCTAGGCCTGCAGTGGGAGTTGTGGGTGTGGCCACCTGGGCATGTCAGGATCTTGGGCAAGGTGCCTGGTCGAGTCTCACGCAGTCCCTGGAGCGGCTGACAGCTGAACTCGGTAGACTAGCAGATACCTGGGGTCTGGGACAACAAGTCCTTACCCGAAGCGGGATCTGGGTGGAATATCACAGTGTCAGCCACACTAGCTCTATGGCCTCTGACCAGTCCCGTAATTTCCATGATCAGCTTTCTTATCCATGTAATGAAGAGAATGCTCCTTGTGTAATAAGAATACTGGAAAAAGTAAGAGGTTCTGTAATTGGCCCCCAAGGGATCCTCGGTACATTTCCATTCTCACATCTTCTCCTTTAGGACCCCTCTGCAGCCTCTCACCTTGCCAGAAGCTATAGTTGTCTGGTGTATTTCTCCCCTTCACCCGCATCCCAATTTCCTCGCTCAAGGGCCTGGTACAGTGCTTTGCATGACACAGAGAAGGGAGTTGTAGCTGAGCTCACTGAGTATCTGTCGTGAGCCAAACAACACACGGCACTTTTTCTGCCTAGTGCATTCTCTGCTTTACGTACAGGGGAACTGAAACTCAGAGAGGTGAAGGATCTTGCCTGAGGCCACATAGCACGTCACAGCTCGAGTTGGGAAGAGGTGAGAATCCAGGTCCACCTCCCCAACTCCAGAGCCCCAAGCAAACCAGGCAGGGTTTCCTCTCAGCCATCCTTTCTCAGTGAGTATTCTCTTGCCTGTTTTCAGGCAGTCTGAGTAATGACAGTTGCCTGGAGAAGTAGAAATTCAGGATATTTGAAGGTGGCCTTCAGGGGCCCTGAGCTGCCATTCAGCGGGAGGAAGAGGCGAGTCGGTATTGATTGCAGGAGCAGTGTGCAACGGAACATAGCAGTCCCCGGCTGCCGGCTGCTGGCAGGAAACCGCGGGCAGCGCGTACGCAGACATCCCCCAGTCGCAGCACTCAGGGGCATATTTACACTCATTTCTAAAACAGAGGGGAGTATATCTTACCGGTGTGTGTCTGTGGCTGATACCCACAAAGGCTGGGAGGGGGGAAATGTGATAGATAGAACAGAGCAGCTACCCCCAGCCATGTGTGTCCTAAGTAGCAACAGTGAACCTACTGTGCGTCAGACACCATGATGGACATTGTGGGCAGCCTCAGGCTTGACCCTCGTGTAGTTTATAACCTGGTGGAGAAGTCAGCTCCTGAACCCAGACTGTCAGTTGTCTTCAAAGAAGGAGGAGCAATGGAGGATTAGCACGAGGTAAAAAGACAATGAGCTTTCAAGTGAAGCTGTCACGGGATTGGAGCAGTCTTCATTCTGTGTCTGCTTGGGCAGTGACCTCATTCCTCTGAGCCTCTGTTTCATTGCCTGTAGCTGGGGAGGGTCCCATGATTTAATATGTCAATCTGTCTAAAGTAGGGTCCATTGCTGGCGTGTTCCGGTAAAACTTTGCTTATAGACTCTTAAGTTTTGAATTTCATATAATTTTTATGTCACACAAGCAGTATTCTGTTTTTAATTTGTTTCTCTAGCCATTGAAGAACATGAAAACTTTTTTGTTTTGTTTTGTTTTGTTTGTTTTTTTGCCTGTGGTCAGTACAAAAATAGGCTGGGGCTAGGTTTGGTCCGAGGATGGCAATATGTCGAAGGCTAATCTGAGACACAGAAGCTGCGGGGGTGTTCTGTGGATTTGGGTTCACACCACTTTCCGTTCAAGTGGCTGAAGATCCAGATTCGCCCTCCTGGCAGCCCTGAAAAATAGGCAAAGAAAAGAGGAGTATCCCCACCTTAGAGATATCATAAATGGAAGCACAGGGAGTCAGGGGACTGTCCAAGTTCAGTGCAGAGAGTGAGTAACAAAAGCAGAGCCCCGAGGCTCCAATTGTGTACCATCCTCTGTTTCTGTGTGTTTGCAGCGGGAATGAGAGACAGCCGCGTGAAGTAGTGATTAGACCCACGAGTGCCGCTGTAATTAAATAACTGATAACTGATACTTCTATAGTGCCTTAGACCTTGTAGGTCACTTTGACACACATTATCTCATTTGTTCTTCACTAAAACCCCATGAAGGAGGTATTATTAGTAGCTCCTGATGCTCTGCAAAGTCACAGAGCCGGCAAAATGGCAAAGCCACATCATTGCACCTGCGAGTGTCTGCGAGGCCCTAGAGACCTAGGCCTGCTGAATATTGCATAAGAGCCAGGCTCCCTCCAACCGGAATCCTCAGCAGTCCCCTTGTTCACCTTCTGGTCTTCCTTCGGAATCCATTTTCCATGCTGCAGCCAGAATGATCTTCCCAAAATGTCACTTCTCTGCTCCTAACTCGCCTGCAGTCTCCCACTGTGCCCAGGACAAAGTCCAGCCCTTCAGCTTGATGGACAAGGCTGCGGGTAACTGGGTGCAAGCCCATCCCTCAGGCTTCCTCGGTCACTGCTCCTGGCCCATTCCTTTCCTGATATCATCCGCTTCTACTGAACTGCTTGTGGTTCCCTGTCATTGCTGGGGTCCCTCTTGCCTCCCTGTCTTTGCATGAGCTGTTCCCTCTGTTTGAAATGCTTTTCCAGTTCCTCTGACTAATATACTCTAATTCATCCTTAATGTACATCAGGGGTCTGTCGCCTCCTCTGGGAATCTTCCTTGAACACCTCTTCTCCAGAATGATTAGTCCTCCTCTCCTCTCTTCTCCATCAGAACCTTCCTTCAACAGGGACCCAGTTAACATGTCTGTCTCTCCAAGTACATTGAGAGTGCCCAGCATACAGTATGAACTCCATGGGTAGGCATGTCATGAGTAAATAAGTGAATGAATCACCTTCTTGAGGGCAAGGGATATCTTTATTACTGCTATCCCCTAGAGCTTAGGTTTGTGCCTGACACACAGTAGGACTCAGTAAATGTTTTTTGAATAGATAACTGGGGGGCCTGGATGCAGAAGCAGACGGGTCGATGCGGGGTGAACAGAGTCCACCCAGGGCGATGTGTCAACCCTGAGCGAGCAGCAGGCATAGTTTGCAGGGGATCTCTGTCTGTTTCCCACTCTGCCGTGAGCAGTAGGCGCCTGCCAGAGCTCCCGGCTCCCAGCTCCCCCTCCGGCGTCTCAGCACATCTCCTCTTGCCTAAAATTACTGAGAAGCTGCGTTTCCCCACCTCCGCGTCTCCTCCCCGCCTCCCCCCACCCTTGAGAGTAGGGTTGGTGTTCCTACAGATGTTTGTATTCTCAGCAGCTGATGAAAATATTCATTATCTTGTTAGCTGCCGAGGGGAAGGAAGTGCAGATTTGCATTTTCCCAGCTAATCAGGGTGGCACAAGCTTTGCCTGTCACCCAGGCCCAGTCCCCGCCCCCTCCCCCGGTCCCTCTGCAGGCATGGAAGGGGAGTTCCCTGCCCTACAGACTTTACCTCTCTCCCCTTCCCCTTCTCACGCACACTCTAGAAGAGAGCAAAGAAACCTGGGAAGCCTGACCTATCTGGACACCCTCCCGTATTCACTGCCCGAAAATGATGTCTTAATGTATCTCTTCCTGCCTGCTCCAGATCCTTCATGGCTCCCAGCTCCTTATCTGCTCTGAACTGGCCAGCCTGGCTTTTATTCTCTAAGAGCAGGGTCTTGTATCTGTATGAAGCTTTATATGTCACAAAGTGCTTTTAAAATCATTCATGAGCTCATTCATTCTAGCAGGTATCCTCTAAGGTTGGTGCTGTCGTTACTTTGGTTTAGTGTAACAGACACCTGAGGTGAAATGACTGACCCACTACTAGGTTGTCACTAAATGATGCTGCAAAAAGAAAAAGCTGCCCCCTGCTTCCCTGTTGTTTTTTTTTAAAGAGCTTAACTCTACCTGACAACAACTTGTCTTAGTGGAGGCCCTTGTCCTGGGCAAAAACGGGGACTTTGAGATCAGGGTGTGTGTCCCAGACTTTGGCAGTGGCCTGGGCATTGTCCACGTGGACAGGAGAAGAGACCCGTGTGTATGAAGTGTGTGCACCAGTGTTTAATAATCTTAATCATATGAATCATATAATGTCCTCGGGTGAGCTCATGAACTTATCTGGATGGTCCTTCTCGTATGTTTAGGGAGGTGTCGGGTCTGGTCTCTTGTACCTTGTCTGACTGATGAAGAAACCAGAGGAAGAGAATGAGAATAGAAAGAGAATGTCAGGCATTAAGTGGACATTTAAATAACAGACCCAAGGTTATCCAACCATCTTCCCAGTCATTTCATAAATACATGTCAAGCACTTTTATATGTCAGGTACCACTCTGAATGTTGGCGGTAGCAGTTAACAAGACAGATAAGGTCCTTGCCCTCATAAAACTAACCTTCTGGAAAGGAATGGGGATGTGGAGGCAGCCAAGAGAAAAATCAACATATATTTTTGGTGGTAGGAAAGGATATGAAGAAAAATAAAGCAGACTAAGGAATTGGAAAGTTTTTTTATACGAGGTGGTCCTGGCCGGCTTCTTGGAGGAGGCAACAGTAGAGTGGAGGCCTGAATGACGTGAAGGGGGAGCACTATGTGAGTGCAGGGAAACAGCGTAGCAGACAGAGGGAATGGGGAATCTCCTGATATCTCACTGGCCAGCTCAACTACCCAGTAGAGAAGGGCATGGTGGGTAAAAAGGGCAAGGGAGGCAACAAGACACCAGTTCTGATGTCAACATTGCTTCTTTGGAGCCCTGGGACCACAGGCAAACCTCTGACCCTCATTAAGCCTCAGTGGCCTCATTTCTGCATTGCAAACACTCTCAGTGCCTTTCTCATGAGGCTGTTGTGAGATTTGGGGAGGGGGGCAGGGGGAATGTGTATATATAGGTCTTTGTACGATGCCTGGATGGAATCACTGCTCAGTAAATTAGCTACTAATACTGTATAGGACCAAACATCCAGGAAAATGCTGTTTTTGTCACACACACTTCTGCTATTTCAGTCATACATTTATCTAGCATGCACTGATAAATGCCATATCACACAGCAGGGTGTATGATAGATATTAAGAATGTGATGGTTCCTTTATTCAACATGTATTTGCTTGAGTGTCCACTAGGTCAGATGCTGTTCTAGGCCCTAGAGATGGAGAGAGGAGTAAGACCGACCTGGGTCCTGCTCTTGGGAACCTCTGCCCCGGTGTTCTGAGGCTTTTTTGCCCCTAAGAAAAAGCTACAAGGCCACAGCTGCCAATAGCACACCTGCAAGTGAATGGGGAAAAGGAGACTTCCCTGGGCAGACTCACACCTGCGTGGGCATCGAGCCCAGCTTGCCGAGCGAGGCTGGACTTCGCCCTCCGCAGGGGCACCATCTGCAAAACCATATGTGGAGCCCCAGAGAGCCCCCCTCTAGGGACAGGACTCTTCTGTTGACATTGGTCAAACAGAATAGCCCCTGACTCTGACTGACTTCTTAGTCTGGTGTTCCCTGCAGTGGGGGCTCTGTCTCCCACAATACGCCAGCGACCTCCGAGAGGTAGCACACATCCATCCAATGAGCCCTGGAACCCCGAGCATGGCACGTGATGCTCAGGAGACGGCAGTGTGGGAGGAGAGGAGGAGCCCTGGGGTCCGGTCCATGATGTACCACAAACTGATGCTGTTTAGTCAAGGCCCTTCCCTCACCAGCAGTGAGTGTCCCCATTTCATTGTTCCTCACAACGGCATCAATAGTATTTGTTGAGTCCTTATTACACTCCAGGTACTCTGCTAAAAAATCTGCAGAAGTATTTCTTTTAATACTCAAGCAACCCAAAAGGGTTGTCCCCAGGTTACAGATGAGGAAACTGAAGCACAGTGGAAGGCCTGGACTAGATTCTGATCTCTCCAGCTTCTTCCAGTCCTGCCATTCAGTGGCTCTTTGATTCTGGTATTCTTTCACTCATTCATCCATCCATCCATCCATCCATTCATTCGTTCAACAAATTCTTGTCGAACATCTATCATTACGTCAGGGACTGTGACAGGTGCTAACTGTATTTTATTTCATTAAATCCTAACAGAATGGGAGAATATAACATTTACAATTCATCCCACAAATGAGGAAGCAAAGGCTCAGAAGAGCTAGTTCATTCATTGGGCCAGTCAACCTTCTCTATGGAACACCTTCTGTGTGCTAGGCCCTGTCCCACGTTCTGGAGAGACAGTGGTTCTGTGCTGGGAAGACAGATATTCTGTGAAATAACTGAGGATAGAATTTGAAGGGCAGTAGATAACCAGAGAATGAACCCTGCATTCTACCACACAGGTAGGTCGGCCTCTTTTTGTGGATGCTTGCCAACACTCACAGATGGGGGCCTTATGACAACGTGTCCTGGAGTCGATGCAACCACCACAAACACCCCATCCTCAGGTGGCCAGAGATGGCCCTCTCCAACCTCAAGTTCTCATGCCCTCAACCATTTCACTCCCTGAACCCTGGGGGTGCCCTGCGACCCCCATCCCCACCACACTCCCCACAGGCCAGGAGCTCCCCATGGCTTTAGTAATTAAGTTCGCACATGCCAAAAAGAAAAATAGCATCACAGATGCGGTCGCAAATTTTAGCTAATTAACCATATGGCCTGGATTGCTGACAGAGTGGGAAGGCACTCTGGGTAAGTGCTGGTTTCCTGGTTTCCTGGGGGGAAGGAAGGATATTAGGTGAGTCACCACATTCTGCAACACAAGGGCAGAGACTCCAGGCTTGCCACCACCTGCCGGGAGTGGCCCCATCTGCCTCCTCCCCGGGAGCTGCTCTGGAGAAGGAAGTCCCCACACGATGCAAGGAGGGAGTCTGGCCTTGCAGACAGGAAACACCTCTACCAAGTTCAGGAGATGCTGTGAGTGGGAGCACTCTGTTTTGGGTGCAGAATGTGGAGAGACAGATCTAGCACGTGCCACAGTATGATGGCATAGTAGACAGCACATCAGGAAACCTCGGTTCACATCCCAGAGTTGTCCCATATTAGCTGTGCGATGTTGGAAAATCACCTTAGCTTCTCTGAAGTCAAGCCCCTTGGTCTCTTTTAAGTGCCAAGTAGCGGGATTGGAGTCAATGATGACCATTTTTTTTTGTTCTAAGCATTTCAGTCAGAGATACTAGTGAACGAGAGAAGGGAGGAGTTGATAAACTATTATTAACTAAAGTCCATAGTTTATGCTATGGGTTTTGACAAGTATATCATGCCATGCATCCACCATTACAGTAGCATATAGAATAGATTCACCGTCCTAAAAATTTCCCATGCCACGTACTCGTCCCTCTCTGAATTCCCAGCAGCCACTGATCTTTTCCCTGTCTCCACACCTTTGCAACTTCCAGAATGTCATGTAGTTGGAGCCATGCAGTATGAACCCTTTTCAGCTCCTTTCACTTAGCAACGTGCATTTGTGTTTCATCCAGTCATTTCCCTTTCTTGATAGCTCATTTCCTTTCATTGCTGGAAGATCTCCCATCGTACGGTTCTCTCAAAGTTTGTTTACCCAGTCAACCCATCGGGGTATAAGTTGGCTGCTTCCAAGTTTTGGAATAAGGTCACTGTAAACATTGAGGTGCAAGGATTTGTGTGGACACAAGTTTTGCATTTTTGCGGGTAAATAAGAAACTGCCAACCTTCCAAAGTGACTGTACCACTTTGTATTCCCACCAGCAGTGAACTCTTCCAGTTGTTCCATACCTTCGCCAGCATCTGGTGTTGTGTTTTACATTTTAGACTTTCTAATAGTTATGTAGTGGTAATTCATCAATACAAGTGTGTGCACCTATTCATATGCTTATTTGTTGTGTATCTTTTTTGATGATGTATCTGTTCAGCTCTTTTGCTCCCTTTTAAAAAATCTGGTTGTTTGTTTTCTTACTGTGGAATTGTAAGTGTTCTCTGTGTAATTGGATACACATCTTTTATCAGATAAGTGTTTTGCAAATATTTTCTTTCAATCTGTAGCTTGTCTTTTCATTTTCTTAACAGTGTCTTTCACAGAGCATAAGTTTTTAATTCTACTTAAGCCCGACGAAGTTTCTTTTTTCTTTAATATGTTTTGCTTTTGATGTTGTATCTAAAGAAAAACACATCACCAAACCCGCTTTCATTAAGATTTTCTCCTATGTTATCTTCTAGGAGTTTTTTAAGGTTGGGTTTTACATTTAGGTCTATGATCCTTTGGGGTTAATGTTTGTGAGAAGTATAGGGCCTATGTTTAGATTCGTCCCCCCACGCCCCGCCTGTATGTGGCTGCGTAGTTGTTCCAGCACCGTTTGTTGAAAAGACTCTCCTCTCTCCACTGAGTTGCCTTTGCTCTTTTGTCAAAAATTGGTTGACTATTTTCGTGTGTGACTGTTTGTGGGCTCTCTGTTCTGTTCCACCAAGCCATTTATTATTTTACTAACACTATGTCGTCTTGATTACTCTAATGTTGTAATAAGTCTTAAGGTCAGGTAATGTCAATCTCTGACTCTGTTTTTCTCCTTCAGTTTGTGTCAGGTAATTGTGGGTCTTTTGCTTTTCTGTAGTAAGCTTGACAATGAGTTGGTCAGTCTCTACAAAATAAATTACTGGGATTTTATGAATCTGTAGATCAAATAGGGAAGAACTGACATTTTAACAATATTGAACATGGAATGTCTTTCCATTTAGTTCGATCTTTGATTTCTTTCATCAGAGTTTTATAGTTTTTCTTACATAAGCCTTGTACATATTTTGCTAGATTTATACCTAAGTATATCAACCTATCTGGTGCCAGAATAAATGGTGTGGTGTTTTAAAAGATGTTATTTATTTATTTTTAGAGAGAGGGAAGGGGAGGGAGAAAGAGAGGGAGACAAACAGTGATGAGAGAGAGAGACATTGATCAGTTACCTGTTGCACGTTCCCCAGCTGGAGGCCATGACCAGGAGTCAAACCGGCACCCTTTCGCTTTATGGGGAACAATGTCCACCCAACTGACCCACACCAGTCAGGGAGTGGTGTTGTGTTTTCATTTTCAAATTCCTCTTTTTTCTTTACTGGCCTATAGAAAAGAAATTGACTTTCAGATATTAACCTTGTATCCTGAAACTTTGCCGTATCACTTATTAATTCCAGGAGGTTTTTGTTGTTGTCGATTGATTCTTTGGGGTTTTCTACTGCCGATTACATTTTTCAAACCCACATCACATTAAGTAATAAATAATAATGAACATTTCCTGAGCACACAGTATGATGTGCCGGGCACGCATCATCTCATTTCAGTCCACAACACTTACAGTCACCAGTATTGGTATTGCGTCCCCATTACAAATGAGAAAGCTGAAGTTTAGTAGACTCTGGCAACTTATCTCAAGTTGCAAAAGGCAGAGGCAAGACTTAAGCTGGGTCCTTCTTCCTAGGAAATAAATAATAGCCATAATAATAGTATCCACCACATACTTAAGTATATGCCGGGCTGTTAAAATTCATTGCCCCTTTTGATCCTAATAATTGAGTCGATAAAAGTAGGTACTGTTAAGGTCCTCATTCTACAAATGATGTAACTGAGGCTCCTGAAATTAAATAACTTGCTCAGGGTAATATACCCAGTGAGAGGAGGATTTTAAGATCCATTCTCAGTGCTTATGGGTAGAGTTATTGCAGACGACCCTGAGGCCCAGCATGACCATGTGATTGCATATGACAACATGACCAGTAACTAACACAGCTGGATGGAAGCTGGGGTTTTAGAACCTGGGTTAAGTTACGTTTCGGTGTCAGATTTTGAAAAGACCACAAATTGTGTTCGTTAATTGGATTTCTATTGTCCCAGGTACTTTTTAAGTCTTGACATCCATTGGTTTTAAGGAGCACTTAAAAACCATTTCCAGCAGTCCATAACAATATGCATACTTCACCTTGGCCGTAATGTAAACCGGCTAATGGCCACTCTGGCTGGGTTCTGGATGTGGCAGCAGCTGATGTCAGTTCTGTGGGGATTAAAAAAGAAGGGGTATGAGAGATGGTCAGGGCTCCTCATTAGCACACTGTTGCAGAAGGCACATGCAAATACTGCTGCCTTTCTTCTGCCTTTGGGGGTTTTCTTTCTCCATGGCTAATGACTAATAAAAAAAAAGTGAGAAGGAGAAAGAGGAGAGAGAGCAAACAAGAAAGCAATTGCTATTAGATTTCTTTTACTGCAGCAGGTTTCTCATTTTGCAAAGCTCATTAGAGGTAGCTGTATGGAAAGACTTCCAAGGTGCCCTGGGGAGAATGGGAAAGACAAAAGGAAAGGAGAAACTTTCAGAGATAGGATCCAGCCACAAATTTACACCAGAACCAGCTGTCCCTGGGCCACGTGTTCTGATTCTAAAATGCACCTCATGGCTTGGTTTTAAATGTTAACACCAAAGAAAAAAAAAAGTTCTTCCTCTCTAACTAACTGCGAGGGATGGAGTTATTATAAATGCATAGATGCCGTGTGGTCAGTTAACATGGGGCTTTGATATTTCCTATCTGTTGGTTTAAGTTAGGAGTTCTGAAACATCTTTTTTTTCCCTTTAATTTGGAGTCTGGCCTCCTTCAGGTTTAATTTCACAAACACTTTTGAGCATCTTGTGTGTATCTGAAGCTCTGTGGGGAGCTGGAGACAGAAGACGCAGCTAGTTCCTTCTCCCAATGTCGGGGAACGGACAACTGCACTGATGTTTTCAGTGCATGTCCGGGTAGGAAGAGGTGTTCACGCACATGGCGCAGAGGTTTTGTCTTAACATGAGTCAGTCTCCTAGAGGTCGGGAGTAGGGTATGAGGTTAGGAAAGAATCAAATCCACCAGAAAAAGAAAATCCATGATGTAAAGAGAAGACTTCCCAATTAGCAGCCACCTGCCTTGAGTCCTCACTAAAGCTCCATCATGAGACTCGGACAAGCTGTGGGTGCTCCTGGATAGGTATAAAAGAAGAGAATTCGAGGTCCATGTCAGCTCTAAAATTTGATGCTCTTTTTTTTTAATTCCTAATCAAGACAGACATTTTGAGTCCTGGCCAGGTAGCTTGGTTGGCTAGCACATCCTCCGGATAAGCCAAGGTTGCAGGTTCAGTCCCCAGTCAGGGCACATACAAGAATCAACCAATAAATGCATAAATGTTTGGAACATCAAATAGATATTTCTCTCTCTCTCTCTCTCTCTCTCTCTCTCTCTCTCTCTCTCTCTCACCCCCCTTTTCCCTCTCCCTCCCTCCCTCTCTCTCTAAAATCAATCAATAGAAAATATATTTTAAAAGACAGTCCTTTTGAGAGTGTTAACTGAAGCTGCTAGACCTGTGCTCTGGGCAGCAGCAGGAGCTGCCGTTCACTGAGAGTGTGCTGTTCTCAGTCTCCTGCTAAGCAGCTCATCTCCTGGACCCTTTTCATCTTACGGCAAGTGCGAGAGGCTAGGAGGATTCGTATTTCCCTGTTTCCGGTGAGCAAACAGAGACCCAGAAAAGCTTCAAAGTTTAGGGTTTAACCAGAGCCCTACCGGGAATGGGAGGGGGAACCAGGGGGCAAATCCAGGGACGTCTGGCTGTGAGGCTGCTTCACAAGCATGAGAACGCAGACAGAGTGCCCACCTTGGGAAAGCTCTCTCGGCTCTCTCTGATAGAGACAGCTGGGGCACCCCGATTCCTCGAAGAAATGACCCCACAGGGAAAAGAGCCCTGCCCCCCGCTGCCCCCACCCCTCCCGCCCCGGAGCTGAGAAATGACTCGCTCAAGGCCTCATGGCACGTTAGTGGCACAGCTTCACACACCTGGCTCCCTGTCCAGGGCGGGACTGAGGGGCCGTGAGCAGTGATGAGGGCGCCCTAGGATTCAGGGAGGGCGGGGAGAGTCAGGAGCCCGAGGCCTTGAACTCACTGGGCACGTGCTGTTGCCCCCTACCCAGGAGACACAGAGAGGAATGGCGGTGTGGGGTGGAGGGTCCCTGAGAACAGAAAAGAACATGAGACTGTGAAGATCCTAACTGGGCTTGAAATATTTTTAAAGATACAGGGATATTGGTTTCTACTCTCAACTGAGAAAATAAGCAGGGAGCCCCCTCAGGCACTGAGGGAGGAAAAATGGAGCCTGCAGTTAGGGGCTGGGGCTGGAGAGGGAGGTTTGGGGTAAGCAGCACCCCTCCGTCAGAGACTCAGCTGCCACTCGGGCCAGGCACTTCCTCACTCGCACCCTGCACACCTGTGCATGGAGCTGACTTTGCACTTTTGGCTGCACCAGGGCTGTGTGCTCGGGGGCAACGCTGACTTTCCTCATGTACAGCAACTGAAAAAGAGATAGTGATAGTGCTTAGAAAAATGCAGAGGCTGGAGCTAGTGATGCCAGACTTTCCCCTCCACTAGCTGTAAAGTTTTATGTCCAGTTCTCAGGGCCTTTGAATCCTCCCCTTGAGAACTGGCAGAAGTTCAGCAAGCGGCTCCGGAGGCCCCCGTGACAGCAGCTCGGCTCGTTTCCCGTGTTAGGACAGGACGAGGAATCCCGGTGCTGACACACGCTGGCGAGGAGGTGCAGGGGAGAGGGGCGGAGGAGAAGATAATGTTTCTCTAGCCTGCAGGGTTTTTTTTTTTTTTCAATTTCAGGGATTGCGTTTACCAGGGCAGGAGTTAGTGGCGGCCATGCCTGGAATGCTTAATTGGGTTTGGTGCTGCTTGCGAAAGCCGTTTTGCATTTAGAGAGGGAAGACGTGCAATGGGTAACCCAGGCAGTGTGTGTGTGTGTGTGTGTGTGTGTGCGCGCGCGCGCACAGCAGCCTACAAATGAGGGTAGGGCAGGAGAAAGACAGGTGTGAGTGTGGTTGGAGAGGTGAGTGGTGGAGTGAAGCTGTCAGCCCTGATTCCATCATACAAGACCCTAGGAAAGTGACCTCACCTCTCTGAGCCCTAATTTCCTCACCTTCATCACGGAGATAACACATGGTGTGTAAGATTGTTGAGAAGTGCCTTCATCTGCTTGGGCTTCTAAAACAATACTATAGGCTTAAATGATAAGCATTAATTTCTCACAGTTCCAGAGGCTGGAAAGTCCAAGATCAAGACACTAGCAGATTCAGTGTCCTGGTTCACAGACAGCACCTTCTTGCTGTGTCCTCTGCAGCGGAAGGGACAAGGAGTTCTCGGAGGGTTTGCACAAGGGCACTAATACCATTCATGAGGACTCCACCTTCATGATCTAAGCACCTCTCAAAGGCCCCACCTGCCAATGCTACTACATTGAGGGTTAGGTTTTAGCATGTGAATTCTGGGGGCACGTAAATATTCAGTCTACAGCAGGAAGGTCGGAAAGAGAAAGCCTGTGAAACCATGCATGGCGTGTACTCGATGAAGAGCAGTTACTGTTATTAGTGAGGGCATTTCTCTGCGACATTCTATCAGCGCTGGAATTTTCAATGAGCCAACCTTCACTTTTCAGCATTTCATTTAGGGGCAAAATGAAACATTACTAGCATATTTCTGCATAGTTCTTAAGAACATGGAGTTAGACCTTTCAACCTCTAGCTTATGAGTTCTGTGCATTTAACCTCCTTATACTTGTGCTCCCTCACTTTTAAAGACGTGGAATACAAGTACTTGCCTTGCGAGTCATTGTGAGTGTGAAATGAGATATGTCCAAAGCCCTTAGAGTAACGTCTAGCTCATTGGCAAAAATTAACAGATGGTAGCCTTAAGAATGATCCTTGTTATTGCATGTGCTGGTTGTTTAGGGAAGAAGGGGAGAGATGGGAAGGAAGGAGGAGAAGAATAAGGCAATGACCCAGGCTCCATGGGATGAGACAGAGCTTGCAGGGCCACAGCTGATCAAATTGCCTCCCCTACATTTCCAGTCATTCATTCACTCACTGAGTAAGCATTTATTGAGTTCCTAGTGGGTGCTTCAGCCACTGTGCCAGGGCTGGATGCACAGTGGAGAATAAAACAGACGTGGTCGTTGTCCTCTGTGCCTTTGATCCACTGAGGGAGACAGGGAGTGACCAAGAACAGCAGTCCAGTGGGAAAGTGCTGGGATAGGGGAGGACAGGAGCTGCAGAAACCAAGAGAAGGGGCATGAACTGCTACACAAAGGGGAGGCATCAACAATACCCTCCTGGAAAAATGGAGCTTTTAAGCAAAATAACAGACCGTAAGACATCCACATTTTAATCCTTGGATTCTATGACTAAATGCCTTTAAATGGCAAAGGGTGATTAAGGGTACTGGTGGAAATACGTTGCCAATCACCTGATTTGAGAGAGAGATTATTCTGGATTATCCAAGTAGCCCCAAGGGTCCTGAACGTGGAAGAAGTGATGTGCTAACAGAAGGACTCGCCTTGCCTGGGCTGGCGTTGAAGATGGAGCCAGGGAATGTGGGCATCTTTAAAAAGCTAGAAAAGGCAAGGAAGTGAGTTCTCCCCCAGAGCTCCCAGAAAGCAGACAACCCTGCTGACACCTCGATTTTAGCGCAGAAACCCATTTCCCATGTCTGACCTACAGAACTGTGTGACGATAAGTTTGCATTGTGGTCAACCACTGAGGTTTCAGTGACTTGTTACGGCAGTGTGGGACACTGACACATGGCACTGATGATGTGTTTGAGTTGGGATCATCATCTCAGAAATTCACGCTGGCAGTGGGATGGTAAACAAACGGGAAGGGCAAGGCTGGATGCAGAGAGTCCATCACACCAGGCTGCCTGGTCGTCCCCGGGAGAGGGGATGGTGGTCTAAATCAGAACAGACAGCTGTTAATGTGCTGTGTTTCTGCCAGGCTCTGGAATCAGGACGGGTAGATGAGGCGGGCTCAGAGGGCGGTCAGACAAAGAGACCCGTGCAACCGAGAGCTCCTGAATTGGGATGGGAGACACCTGCAGAGAGGAACCATACCTGGAGGTCTCTGGTGATCTTGAGATCAGAGCCAAAGTCAAGTGGTGTGGAAGCAAAACTGACCTTTCCTCCCAAGAAGGGGCTCAGGGACAGCTTTCTGGAGGAGATGGCACCATGAGGTCTCTCTGCTTGCAAAGAAGAATCAGACTCAGCCCCTGCTTTGAAGGAGTCCACATTCAGATGGGGTCTGGCAGGTGAAGTGGTCTTTCTGGTTAACCCTTGAGGACATGCG
This sequence comes from Phyllostomus hastatus, assembly GCF_019186645.2. NCBI lineage: Eukaryota > Metazoa > Chordata > Mammalia > Chiroptera > Phyllostomidae > Phyllostomus > Phyllostomus hastatus. The sequence continues at coordinate 63,097,787 of NW_025333857.1, read as the reverse complement.
TAGTGGAGGCAGCTCTGGGTTGGGAATCAAGAATATGGAGGGTAGCCAGGCCTGGTCCTGCAAACTCAGGAGCCTTTATATAAGTCAGTTCTCTACCTTGCCTGCCTCTGTCTTCTCTCTCATCCTTTTCGTGAGTATCGGCCGAGGTGAGAATGGCCCTGTGTGGGGACCACTGTTTAGCCAGTGAAGCAGCTTTGCATCCATGACCCTTGAAATGACCTGGAAGGTAGGGATCATGAGCTGCATTCTGCCCAGGAAGAGCTGGCCACCCTGGGACCCTCTCTCTGGAGGAGGCTGGGCTTTCATGAAATGCTGGGGACTCTACGTGAGCTCTGGCTGTCTTTCTGCAGGTCTCACACATAGCAGTTGAGCTAAGATGGGCTGAGGCCAGTGGAAGCAGAAAGGAAGCAAGGGTTTCTATGATGGGCCAAGACACACGGGTCTGTTCTCAGGCCAAGGTCAATGAAAACAAGGGTGCCCAGACGGCTCCGGTGCTCAGTGATAGGGAATCGGGGCACAGGGGCCCCTGGGGTCAGTGCTGCCCAGCACATCCCACAACCCCTTTATCTACTCTCCACCACGTGCAACGGACCATACAGCCCTGCGGGCTCTCCTTCCCGGGTCTCTCTCAAATCTGTGCCTCTCCTCAATATCGCCATACAGCATCTCCATTGTGTCTTCTCTGCATTGTTCCAAAACCTCAGAACTGGTCTGTGCCCTCCAGTTGTGTTCCTTTTCCAACCCAGCCTCCACCCTGCATTCAAGCAGCCTTCCTAAAGCTCCAGTCAGACGGTATTGCTCTCCTACTTAAGACCCTGGCAGTCAGAATGAAGCCCACCTTTCCTCAGCATCACTTAGAAGGCTCAAAAGATCTGATCCCTATCTGCTCCTGTCCAGCCCACCTTTGCTTTGTGCTCAAAGCTTTTACATCTTAAATCTCAGCTTCTTTCAGCATCCACAATGTGCTATGTGAGGGCACTATATTCAGTCTCAATTCCTCACTCTCTCATGCGTGCACATACACCCCTTTGGACTTCTGCATGTCCCATTCTTTCTGCTGGACCCCGCCCACAACTCCCTTTCTTGACCTTTCCCTGGATAGTCCCTTCCAATCTGTCAAAACTCACCTCCTCCAAGGAGCCTTCCAGATCTCCCCAGTCACTGTCAAGGGCCCCTTCTCTATACTCCCTTCAGCTTTAAACCTCCCTTATGAAACTTCAACTTTATCACTCTGGACTATGACCATCTGTTTAGTAATTAAAAGGTTAAAACACTTTTCTACTCTAACTCAATTATGCAAAACGCTGTAGTCTTCTCAGTTTTTTTAAAGCTGACATACTCTTTCCCTCAGTCCATTCCATTGATAGCAAAAAAGTATTTCAATGTGCCAATTAAGGATACAGAATATTGGGACTTCCGGCCAAGATGGAGGCGTAGGTAGACCCACTGGGCCTCCTAACACAACCAAAACTAAGGACAACAAAAATTTAGAAACAAAAAAAAACCCAGAACAGAGAAATGAACTGAATGAAAGTTGACAACCATTCATCCAGACCGGTAAGGAGGGGCAGAGTCAGAGGCCTATGGAGAGGGGTCAAGAGGTCCCGGCAGGAAAAAGCAGTGGCTGGCAGACACGGGTGCGCAGGTCACAGGCGGCAGTTGGTGGACCCCAGAAGCGCAGGGGCAGCTGATGGACCCAGTGGCAGACCCTGGGTGCGGGAAACAACAAGCAGACCCAGTGAGGGGCGCAAGGCAGCTGGCTGTCTGCAGTCACACATTCGCACGCAGATAAACCAGGCAAAAACGGGCAGCAACACAGACCGCGCAACCCAGGGATCCAGAGCCGCGAAATAAAGCCTAAAAGCACCAATTGACAAGACCTGTGGGGGTTGAGGCCAGGAGAATCTCTCAGCCTCACAGGAGAGCTCCTTGGGGAGACCCACAGAGTCGGAGAAAGTATACAAGCCCACCCGCCTGGGAGCCAGCACCAGAAGGGCCCAAACTACACAGGGGACTGAAGTCCTAGAGAGAGCAGAGCAGGCACCATTGTTCCCTCTCGGACCCCACCCCCACATACAAAGTCACAACCCAGTGACTGAGGTGCCCCGCCCTGGTGAACACCTAAGGCTCCGCCCCTCATACGCAAGCAGACCAAGGGCGGGGGGCGGGGGGCAGCGGGAATGGCTCAAACAGAATTAAAAGCCCCTCGGTCAGTACTTTTAAGCAAACAAGAGATTGCCAACCTATCAGATGCACAGTTCAAAGCACTGGTGATCAGTATGCTCACAGAATTGGTTGATTTGGGTCACAAATTAGATAAACAAATGAAAGCTACAATAAGTGAAATGAATAAAAATGCACATGGAACCAATAATGATGGAAAGAAAACTGGGACTCAAATCTGTGGAATGGACCAGAAGGAAGACAGGAACAACCAAACAAAAAATAATGAAGAAATAAGAATTCAAAAAAATGAGGAGAAGCTTGAGAACCTCCAGGACATCTTCAAACATTCCAACATCTGAATTATAGGGGTACCAGAAGGAGAAGAGGAAAAACAACAAGTGGAAAAGTTATTTGAACAAATAATGAGAACTTCCCTATTCTGGCAAGGGAAATAGACTTCCAGGAAGTCCAGGAAGATCAGAGAGTCCCAAAGAGTTTGGACCCAAGGAGGAACACACCAAGGCACATCATAATTACATTTGCCAAGGTAAAAATGAAGGAGAGAATTCTAAAAGCAGCAAGAGATAAGGGGACACTTACCTACAAAGGAGTTCCCATCAGACTGTCAGCTGATTTCTCAAAAGAGACCTCGCAGGCAAGAAGGGGCTGGAAAGAAGTATTCCAAGTCATGACAGGCAAGGACCTCCATCCAAAATTGCTCTATCCAGCTAAGCATTCATTTAGAATGGAAGGGCAGGTAAAGTGCTTCTCAGATAAGGCCAAGTTAAAGGAGTTCATCATCACCAAGCCCTTATTATATGAAATGTTAAAGGGACTTATCTAAGTAAAAGAAGATAAAAAATATGAACAGTAAAAAAAAGACACCAAACTCACAATTAGTAACAACCACATCTAAAACAAAAGCAAACTAAGCAAACAACTAGAACAGGAACAGAACCACAGAAATGGAGATCACATGGAGGGTTATCAACAGGGGAGTGGGAGGAGGAGAGAATAGGAAAAGGTACAGAGAATAAGTAGCATAGATGGTAGGTAGAAAATAGACAGGGGGAGGGCAAGAATAGTATGGGAAATGTAGAAGCTAAAGAACTTATGACGCATGGACATGAACTAAAGGGGGGAATGTGGGTGGGAGGGGGTGTGCAGGGTGGAGGGGAGTGAAGGAGGAAAATGGGACAACTGTAATAGCATAATCAATAAAATATATATTTTTAAAAAAGGATACAGAATATCCTCTTTAAGGTAAGTATTTAGTCAATTCCAAGTTCAATTCTCCACCAACACACCTATCTTTCCCTTACCTGGCAGTCTCTCTGCCCCGTCCTCAGGGTACAGATGGGTGCTGATGGGAGAATGTTGGCACAGACATGGTCTGCTGGACCCTTGCTGGCAGTCACTCTGTGGTTTCTTATTTGAGCTTGGCGCTGGACCCTCGTGTTGCCATCCATTGTGATGTAGGCAGTCTTGGGCAGTCTTTTGAGGGAGGCAACATGTCAGAATCCACCGTCGAGGTCCAAAGTCACAAGGACCTCACACTCTGAAGCCCGTTGTTCTAATTTGACCCCCCTTCTGCACCCCTATCTCCATGATCAGGGGGATAAGCAGGGTGTCTCATCAGCGTCCTTCTCTCTGTCCTGTGAGTACAGGACTGAAGGGCTGATTTTTGCTAGTCTCTTGCTCACCTGTGGCCACCCACTCAAGGAAGCTACCATTGGCTTGTTAGATAAAGGTTCTCCCAACCCCACCCCAGACTATACGCTGATCTGGGGGAGCAAACCCCATTGCTCCTGCTCACCTGCCCTGGGATTCCCCCCAGACCCTTATCAGCATCTTAGGAATCAGTTGACACCACCCTCCAAGGTTGGAGTGAGTGGGGAGGGGGCGTTGACTCTCATGTCTGAACTTCTAGCCTCAGTCCTCTCTACTCGGCAATCCCTTTCAGCACTAATGGCAAAAAGAAGAGTTTTCTCCTTCCTTTTCCCCTCTGGTGGGGACTCCCCTGAGGTCACAGCCGGCACCATCTGTACATTAAAGTGAGACTGTGATCGGAGTTGGCCAGCCTTGGCTTTGATGTCTAGCAGAAGCTTCATCCCCAGCACAGTCTGGCTTTCAAAACTATTATCTAGCTCAAGACACTCCAAAGCCAGCTTTGAGGTGCAGAGCTGAGCTGTGACCCCCTTTTTCCACATGGTCTCTGCTTTTCTTCCTAAGGGATGCATGCCTTTGATGGAGCAGGTGGGTGCCAGGGCCAACTAGGATTTCTGGGGAATGAAAAATGCTTTATTTTAACACTTGCAAAACCATATTCGCCTTGCACTCATGTGCAGGCACAGACAGGTAGGAAGCATTTGTTTGCATGTCTCCAGCCAGGCTATGGGCAGCCTGAGAGCAGGGAGTGTCTGGTTTGTCGTTGTGTTCCCAGTGCCCATCGTGTAAGAGTAACAATTTGTGGAAGGAAGGAAGGGAGGGAGGGAGGGAGGGAGGAAGGAAGGAAGGAAGGAAGGGTTAAATGAAAGAATGATTAAGTCTGCAGTGCGTGACCAGGGGACTTAAATGAAGACACATCATGATGAGGCAGACCCCATGAGAACAGGCTTTCTAATTGTTCCCCAGGAAGGGCAGAGCTTGAGGGTGGGCTTTGTTCAAATACTACCCAACCCCAGAGGCTCTTTCGCCTGCAGGATGGGCAGCATCTGGCCCAGCGCCTTTCAGTCTGGGGTTCAGAGAAGTCGGTGCTGTATTCCAGCCTCCCATTCCTCCCAGCTCCAGAGGCAGGGAGTGGTAGCTTCCCCAAACCACCCAGCCAGACAGCAACAAAGCCACCATCAGAACAGGTCTCCCAACTGCCTGGTCACAGAGGAAATCACATCTCGGCCAAAGTCTCCTCCCCGCACGCACGGGGCAGAAAGGCCCATGTGCAGTAGGCGGCGAGGGCTGGAGGAAGGTTTAAACCAAAGGAGACGTCTGCATCGGCATTGAGAGTTCACTGCCACCCTTTTCAGTGGCTTTGGGCAGCCCGTGGGGAGCCAGAGAGAGTGGCCCCTTCCCTGTAAACTCAACAGCTCCTAGTGTTCCTTCACTAAGAAAAGGCTGCAGACAGCACTGGCTTCTCCAGGATGATTTACTTTCCTGAAATACCTCAATTTAAATGCTAATTTCCCCCTGAACTGAGGGTTGATGGGCTCCAGCGTGCTGGTGGCTGTGTATTAATGTATCCAAAACACTCACACATATTCTTAAAAGGGGGCAGCCAGAGGGAGGGACAACCTGGGGGAGGGCGGGAGAGGGTGGCCTTTGGTCCCAGCACCTCTTACTGGCTATTGCTGTCAGCGTGGCTGATCAGAGGGGAATGGACACGGTGCCTCTGCTGTGGACATGCCCGGCAGGTTGGCGCCACTTCGAGGTCCCGTGCAGGTGGCATGGAGGGTGAAGAGGCCTGGCCCTCACCTGCACATACAATCTGACAGACACTTAGGGCGTCAGACTGTGAGCAGGCACTGGGCTGGGCTCCCTGAGGCTCTTAAGAGATTCAGAATTCAGTGTGGGATTCAGGAAAGGGTACGGACATTGAAGATACCTTTCCATGAATCCTCCGCCCAACCCCTTGAAGTTAAACTCATTGTGCCCTTGGTTCAGATGAAGTCACTAAGGCTCACAGAGCACAAGTGACCTCCCCAAGGTCACACAGCCAGAACTGGGATCCGTGTCTGTATGACTGTGAGCCTGAGACCCTTCTACTACCAGACCCCAGGGTCGCTTCTGGAACTCACTCACAAACGAGGGACAGGACAGGAAAGTGATAGCAAAAATGTATTCCAGCTGGGGGAAAATTAAATGGTGTTGTGGAAGAGGCGGTATTTTCATGAGGCCTCTTGCCCCTGCTGGCATTCCTCATCCTCTGTCCCTCCACCACGACGTGACGTGAATGCACACCCGCGCACACCTGCACACCGAGAGTGGGAGGTCTGACCGACCCTGGCTAAGAGAGAGCGCTTTTCCCATCTGGTCCCCACTGGCGCAGGGGTAGGGGGCACGGGCCTCTCATCTGAGCTCCATAGAAGCCAAGGTGCCTACGCATGTAAGGAGTTAGAGGAAGAAACTAACTTCCTGTGAAAGAGCTGGAATTTCAGGCACAAACCCCCACCCGCCGCTTCCCTTGAATCCTGAAGCATGCTGGGACCTTGTGATAAAACATCAAAAAGGACTCTGTCAAAATACGTAGGTCATTATATGCATTACTTGTGCTCTTGGATTCCTCCCTTTGTTTCCCTAACAAATGTTCATTGAGCGTCCAGTTTGTAGGCAACAAGCACAGTGCTAGGCCCTGGGTGGGGGAGTTGCAATAAATGGGACAGACACAGTCGTGGTCCCATGGAGCCAGAGTCCAATGGGACGAGTAAGTATTCAGTAAGGTCCCCATGAGCCCGTCTGTGGTTAGGAACTGTGAAGCTCTTCACGGAACAAAACAGCAAGATGCTATGAGAGAATGTAGCAGGAGAGCTGATCCTGGGAAGATTCCTCAAAGGCAGAGAAGGAATGTGTGGTCTGAATGATAAGCAGGGATTGGCCAGGTGCAGGGTGTGGTGGGGAGGTGGGCAAGAGCTTTCCAGAGAGGGGAGAGAGAGAGGGAGAGAGAGAGAGAGAGAGAAACCTCGGCCAGCCCATTTCTAGGGGGTGAGTATAGCCCATAAGAGGACCTGAGGGACAATCAGTGCAGGTGTAGAAACGTGGGTAGGTGGCCGTGCTTATGGAGTAAGGCAGGGGAAGTAGGCAGGGGCTGGGCTATGGAGGCTCCTCCCCCAACTCCGCAGCGCTGTCTGCCCCAAGTGCAGAGCCGTCTCTGGGACAGGAGAGGCCCCATTCAATGTGGGCTGGAGGAGGCCTTTCACTCCCAGAGCTGTTGAGCCCAGGGGGCCCAGGATCTATTTTTACAATTTGATGAATTGCTTCCATATCCTATCAACCCAGAAGGAACTGTTTTTGTAAATACTTGTACATCTATATAAGATCATGGATGTAAAATATTTTCATAAATATGAAAGAATCTATAAAAGGTTTATAAGAGGGGGGAAAGTTTCATCTAAAGGAACAAGGGCCCTGTGGCTGTTTGAAAAGCAGTGTCCAGTTTTGCACGCGTGCACACACACACACACACACACACAAAGGCATCCAGCCACATCTACAGGCACACGAGCACAGACTGCTCTGACTGTGAAGAGAACTACCTGATCTCAGGTAGACCCGGTGACCGAGAGCACAGGCTCCGGACTGAGGAGCCGCTGAATGTGTGCTTGCTGAGGGCAGCACACGAGGCTGGGGGCCTGATGGTGCAGCGAGGTCTCGGCTCCACTTCCTGACGGCGGACCTCAGCTGGACAAATCCCGTAACCTCTGATCGTCCATGTCTTCATCTGCACGATGGGAGTGGAGCAGTAGGTGTCTCACAGAGTTCTCGTGTGGTTACAACGACACACGCACACATACGCATCTAGATAGGGTTGGCCCCCGAAATTGTTCTCTTCTGTAAGGTGGCTCCGGTAGCACTTCGTTGTCTTTAACTTCATTCAAAACAGTTTCGTTAGATGGTATTGTCACATCAGTGTGCATTTTACAGAACGTATCAAAATTGGCAAATTTGTGGGTAGCCATTTCAATATTGAAGGTGGAAGAAAATATGCAACGTTTTCAGCATATGATGCTTTATGATTTCAAGAAATTTAAAAACGCAAGTGAAAGGAAGAAAATACACAACATTCTCAGCATATGATGCTTTATGATTTCAAGAAATTTAGAAACACAAGCGAAACACGGAAATAGATCGGTGCGGTGTATGGCGAAGGTGCTGTGGCTGCAGGAACGTGTCAGGAGCGGTCTGTGAAGTTTCGTGCGGGAGGTTTCTCCCTGGACGATGCTCCACAGTCGGGCAGACCGGTTGAGGTTGATAGTGGTCCAATTGAGACATCAGTGCAGAACAATCAGTGTTCCGCCACATGGGAGATAGCTGACATACTCAAAATATCCAAACCAATACCGTTATTGGTGAAAATAAAAAAATGTGTTACTTATTTTACAGAAATAACTAAACGGACTTTTTGGCCAACCCATTATATCTTGGCACACTACCTAGAATATAGATGATGCTCAACAAATACGATCAATCAATAAATATTACACATTCTTCCTATCTTCCTATTATTAGGATTAGTTAGTTGCCTGGTAGTTTTTAACTGTACGCACAGACACTCACTCGCTCATTCACAGACTCTGAGAATCTGAACTTGGTTTCTGACTGAGTTTCAGCCAGCACCCTGCCAGCCTCCCCCTCACTTCTCCCAGGTAGGTGGGTTCTGAAGCTGCTCTCTGGGTTCCGACTGAAGAGTCTCAGCCCAGGGGAACTTGCCCGGGCGGAGGTTCCCATCTCTGCCTTGCCTCCAGAGACAGCTAATTGATGTGAAGGCCCTGGGCGCCCTCTGCTGGCAGAGGCCTCACAGGACGGCCGTCGCCCCTTTGGCAGTGAACGGCCCGCTCTTGGGGAACCATCCTTGGTCTTTGTTGTTGCTGTCCGGTCCCTCTTTGCTTCGTTCCTTGCCTCCCCCGCAGCCTTCCGCACTGGCCTGTGAAGTCCCACCCTTCCATCTTCTCCCTTTTTCTCAGGTGCTTCTTCAAGACCTTCCCTGATCCCTGGAAGCTCAGGGGGAAAGCCTTCCTCCAAGCAGGAGCCTGAGCCAGGCCCCCAGCCGTCCTGAGGTTCCCACTGTGCTCCTCCGAGTGTCCCTTTGGGCTTGGATTTGCCCACAGACCGAAGCCTGGCTTGACCAGAGGCAGGGGGACTGGAGGAGGGATGCATGGGCGCGGAGAGGATGGCTCTGTGCTCCCCTCCTCTGGGATTATAAAAACAGCGCCAGCGAGGATTTGACATGAAGATTCAGGTTTGCAGGGAAATCAAAGGCTAACAACAAACACACACCTAGACAGATGCCATGATCACAGGCACACAACATAGCACCCTGAGATATACACACACGGACCTCGAAAGGCACCACGATGCCCGAGCGTGCCTGGCAGACAGTCCCTGGCTCAGCCTGCAGTCAGGCAGACCTGGGTTCCAGTCCCAATTCTGCTGCCTCTTAAATCCGAACCTCATTCTCCCCCAGTCAGACGATCAGGACAATAATGATCTCGCAGGTGAAGGTTAAAGGATGAAAAGGATGTAAATTGCTAAGCCAGATCCTAGCAAGTTGTAAGAACCAATAAATAAAGGGTCAGGAGTGACTGTGGTAATGATGAAAATGAAGATGCTGGGGTGTGGAGGTGGGGGTAACGTCTCCTCCCCTGGGCTCTGACCTCCTCTGGGGTCGGGCATGGAGAAGGTGTTCACTAAAGAGACGAGTGGATGGTGAGCTTTGCAGGGTCCCTGGGGCGGGGTGTGCAGGAATGTGGGGGTGACCCAGGCCTCCCCACTGCTTACGCAGCTGCTTTTGAAGGGCCAGAGATCCAGGCTTCAAAGGCACTGCTTTGGCGTCACAGATTGCTGCTTTCCTCTTTCCGATGCTCATTTCATGGGTGCAAACGAAGTGATGAACATCGCCCTCCCTTTGTTTTTCTCCTCCCCTCTCCTCCCTGTCTCCTCCTCTCCGGTTACAATCCGTGTCTGTAACTCTGAGGATCTCCAAATCAGATTTTAGTACAGAAATGCCCTCGATGCTCTCCATACCACATGGCCATCAAGTTTCCTGCTTGCATACTCCCAGAAACGGGAAGCTCACTACTTCCCCTCAGCAGGCCTTTCTGTTTTCAGGCAGGTCTGTTTTCTAGAAGATGAAAGTCTGCCCCTCTGTGGCACACTAGTACTGAGCCCCGCTTAAAATTACCCTTCCTTGTCCAGGGCTCAGTAACCTGAGGCCACCCAGGGGTCTTTCTCCCGTATCCCTACAGGTAAGGGATAGAGGCACCCCAAGAAGTTAGGGCAAGAGGATTACCAGCCTGGGAGTTGGGAGCCCTGGGGTTGAGTATAACCCATTGGTCATTGTTGAGTGAGTCACTGCCCTTCTCCAGGCCTTGGTGTCCCCCTCTTGAAAAGGAGGAGTTTGATCCAAAAGATCTCTTAGGGTCCTTCTACTTTAACATACAAACTCCCTTTCCTTCTTTTTTTTTAAACGATTTTATTTATTTATTTTTAGATAGAATGGGAGGGAGGGAGAAAGAAAAGGAGGGAAACATCAGCATGTGGTTGCCTCTTGTATGATCCCCCAGGGACCTGGTCCACAACCCAGGCATGTGCCCTGACTGGGAATTGAACCAGCAACCCTTTGGTTTGTAGGCCAGCGTTCGATCCACTGAGCTACACCAGCCAGGGGAAAATACCCATTCTTTCAAGCCTTCCTTTCTGCAGTCTAACCTCACCCCCTTTTCCTTCAAGCACTCCGTGCTGTTCTCAGTCCCCTCACAGCCTGGTTTGCCATCACCATTGCTGGTGCAAGGGGTGCTGAACAGCCAAATACACAGTTTATAGAGCATCAGACTGCGTCCTACGTAATTGAGAACTGTAGCCCATTAAGTGTGTATGAGGATGCTGAGGTCTCACTTTTTAAACAAGGAAACTGAGGTGGTAAGAGGAACGGTAGCTCACCCAAGGTGGCGCAGCTGGTGAGTGACATTGATCCCCACCTGCTCCATTCTGAGCCTGTCATTAGCACCATGATCTCAGAGCTGGGATTTCAGCAGCCAGCGGTGGTGCAGCAAAGCCACCTGCCCACTCTTGAGTCTCTATTCGGAATATCAGCCTCCTGCCCCAGCAGCCCCCAGCAGCCTCCGCTTCCTCGATTTGGCAGTCTCTCTGCTCCTCTCCGCAGGGAGAACAACTTCATCAAGGACTTCCCTCAGCTGGCCGACGGGCTGTTGGTGATCCCGCTGCCGGTGGAGGAGCAGTGCCGGGGGGTCCTCTCCGAGCCCCTCCCAGACCTCCAGCTGCTCACTGGTAAGACACACACGCGGACCCCTCCCCAGTCTTCCAGACCAGACACCTGGTCTCAGGTGCATATCAGTCCTCAGCACCTCCAAGACAGGCCCCGCCAGGCCTCCCCCTTCAAGAGGGACCTGCCATTTCTGAGGGTCCTACTATGTGCTGGCAGAACTAGGGGCTGGTCTTGGACTCCAGACACTGAGCTCCAGCCAGATCTACTCTCTTAGCAAATTTCAAGCACACGCTAGAATATCATTAACCGTAGTCACCATGCTGCACATTGGATCTTCAGAACTCATTTGTCCTGCATAACTGAACCTTCATACCCTTTGACTGACATCTCCCCATTTTCCCCACCCCCGAACCGTTCTACTTTCTGCTTTTATGGGTTGAACTTTTTTAGATGCTACATATACATGGACCAGGTAGTATTTGTCTGTGTCTGGCTTATTTCATGGGGTTCATTTTGAAACCATTCTAAAAGAAGATCAGTGGACAACCCCCCTCCAACCACAGCCCCTCTCGCTTGAAAGCAACTTGTTTTTGATCATCAGGGCCAAGCCATCTGCAGGGTTATTTTTCCCATTTTGCAGATGAGGACTGTAGACTCAGAGAGGTAAAGACACCTGCCCAAGGTCACACAGCAGATCTATGGGGACTAGAACCAAGTGCCCTGGCTCTGGGTCATCTGCCCTTTCTATTCCGCTCTGCAGCTCTCTGTCTGTTACTGACAACCTGTCCTGTGCAGCCCCTCCCGAGGCTCTGGATTTCTGTCCCACCTCACGATGCCTTCCCAGTTCCTCACCGCCTTGTCTGAGTTCCTTTCCGACCCTGTTCATGGGGACTTCCCTGAGATGGAAGGGCCCTGAGCCTGCCTTTTTGATACAGTAGTTGGTTATCTCAACCACTGCCCAGGGACAAGGGTCAGCCTGAGGGACGATTGAGCCATCTCGCTGACAGGGACACTGTCCCCTCAGGGATGATCCTGAAACACGACAGGTTTAGGTTCCATTCCCTCTGTCACTTGCAAGCTCGGGAAACCTCGCACAAGCTGCCTGATCTCAGACCAGGGAGAGCCACACGTGTTGAGAGGCTCCTGGGGGCCAGCCACTGTGCACGCGTTAATCCGTGCAAACCGCCAGGCTGTTACGGTCCCCTCTTAGACTGGTTAATGAAGCTGTTTAACTCATCTGAGGCCACACGGCTGGTCTACAGTCGAGTCAGGACTGAAGCCCGGTTGACCTTGATGCCAAAGCTGGTGCTGTACCCGTATTCTGCACCACCTCCCCGACCTGTCCCACTTCAGGGAGGCCCAGAGGTGGACCACAGGAAATCATGGATGTAAAAATGTTCTATAAAATGTGTCTAAAAACTGCTGTGCCTTCCTTAATTTCCATTGTTTGTAAGATCACAGAATTTCGGAGCTGACATGGACTGTAAAGTCCACTCCTAGTCCACTCCTAGTCCACTCCTCCTTGCTGGTGAGGATATCAGGTCTGCAGCACCCCTGCTGAGTGGTGGGCCCTCTTGCATATCCCCAGTGACGAGGAGTTCACCACCTCCTGCAGCCATGTTGCCATGGTCCATGGGGAGATGCTGTGCTCTAATGGGGGGACCCTGGCTCTGTCACTGATTGTTGGGTGTCCTTGGGCAGTTTCCCTCTCTGAGCCTCAGTTTCTGCTTCTGAAAAGATGGGATATAGCAATTATTTTCTTACGACTGTGGTGAGAATTGGAGGTCATGGATGTGAAATGCTGGGTGCGCTGTGGTTCCACATGAGTAGTATGAATTTTTAGGGTGATTCATTTGATGCAGGGGCCTTTGGAAGTGTCCTAATAAAGGAACTGTTCCATTTCAAGAGTTATTTTTTTAATTACCAGGAAAAAAAATCTTCCCCTATCCCAAAGCTCCATTCTACCCCAACCCCTGGGTGGGGGTCTAGGATAGAGTCGGGAAAGACGGGGCTCAGGGCCTGCGGAAGACCAGGGGTGGTGCCTGAATGTGCGAGGGCCAGCGCCTCGTTATTCACTGAACGCCTGCTGCGTATCAGGCTCTGTTCTGGGCTCTGCAGAAGTGGGGAAATGCAGACGGCAGCGTCAACCTCTCCGAGAAGCTGGCATTCCACTGAAAGAGTCTCGTTCCCTTTTGGAATCCAGAATGGGCCAGGGATGAGGGCCAGGGAGGGTGGGGTGGTGACCACTTCCAGGAGGCCTGGGGTGGTGAGCTAAGAGGCAGCGAAGACAATTTGGGCAATTTCTTTGTAACCAAAGGTAGTATTAGCCTTTTCTTTTGGATGTATCAATAGTCTACATGGTCTGCCCACCTCTCCTGGAATGGGCCCACTTGCCAATAGCCCCTCCACGCTTGATCTGAGCAAGGGCGAGCATGAATGGAGGGGCAGAGGCTGCCTGGGCGCTGGGGTCTGGCTGTCCTGCACAGACTGAGGTCTCTGCTGTGACCCGAAACATGCACTCCACCCCCATGCCCACCACCCCCACCCCCCACCCGTGATCCTGCCCTCCCCGGCCTCTGCAGGGAAAGGCGAGGACACGCAGAGCAGATAAACAGAGAGGACATGTTTATAACAAAACAACCTCGCTCCAATGGACATATCTTTGGGGATCATGAATATTTTACTTTCAAATGAAAGCCTCTGAAAAAAAATTATATTATGTTTGAAAAGGCTAAGGAGGGAAAAAAAAGTTGACAGTAATGGACAACTTTAATACTGCAGTAACGTCCAGGAAGAAATCACTTGTTCCAATGAGATTCTCATTTTAATCTCAGCACCAAGCATCTCTGTAAGCGCCTCCACACCAGGGGGCAGAAGAAAAGGACAGGAAATGTGCCTGCCATTTGCAGAGGAGATGTAACAACAGTAATAATAACCAACGATGTGACTGGCCTTATTCATGTATTTCTTCTCTGGTTATAAACAAAAGAGTTGGAAATGCTCAGAGTAGGAAATTTAGAAAATGGAGAAGACTATAAATCAGAAAACAAGAATTTTTTATACAACCTCCACCTAAAGTTAACCACTTGCTGACATTTTCTCGTGTTTTTTTCTTTTTTATTCTTTTTAAATTATTTTATTGTTGTTCAAGTACAGTTGTCTGCATTTCCCCACCACCACTCCCGCCCCTCCCAGCCACCCCCACCTCCCTCCCCTGATCCCACCCCCCTTGGTTTTGTCCACGTGTCCTTTACAGTTGTTCCTGAACACCCTTCCCGCCTTTCCTCCATTATCCCCTCCCACCTCCCCTTGCTTCCCCAAAATATATTCTTTGGGACGTGAGTTCCAGTGAATTCTCTGTAGAAAAGGGGTTCCGCGGTCAAAGAAGTTTGCAAAATGCTGCACACCACCTTTGTGGAGCTTTTCCATGCACATTCATCTATTCAAAGTCCTGAGAAACTTTAGGGTTTCAAAGTGTTGAGCTTTGTTTAGCCGGCGTTTCTCAGTCTTGCTTGAAATGGGAAGCTTTAATGTGCATTTTGCACGATACCTGTGACTAGATCATGTTCCCGTGTCCGGAAACAGTGGCCTACACGGGGGCCAGCAGACATAAAGGGTTGGACGGCAACCGTGTTAGGCTTTTACTGCGGCCCCTGTTACGGCTGTTCCGCTCTGCCGCCGCCCTGGGAAGGCAGCTGTTGACAGTACACAGTGAACGGGCTGAACTTGAGTGACCCTGGTTCCTTACATACAGCATTTCCAGTTACCTGATTTGAGTCTCCTAACGGGCCTGTGGAATAAGGTCAGCAAAGGTTAGCGGCAGGGTCAGATGGGGAAAATGAGGCACCGAGGTGTCTCGTTTCCGGTGGCAAGTTGCCAACCCGGGCGGATGAGACCGCACATGCGCTCTAGTTCGCAGGGTACAGGGGCCTTGCAAGCTGTTGCGCAGAGACTAGAGGCAGCGTTGAGGCTGAAGCGGAGGCCGGGAAGAGGCCTGGAGTCGGGCTCCAGATAAAGTCGTCAGCCCCGCGAGAGCCCGCACTTCGAGGCGCAGCCCATGCCCATTTAGAAGAAGTGGCCAACACCCCAGCCTAGGACTGCAGGATGGGGGTGGGGGGTGCGACTCGAGGCCTCTAAATGCTGGGCTCACGCGGCCTTCTCGTTCCCTCCCCCAGGAGACATCAGGTATGACGAGGCCATGGGTTACCCCATGGTGCAGCAGTGGAGGGTCCGGAGCAACCTCTACCGTGTGAAGCTCAGCACCATCACCCTTTCAGCAGGTGAGGACCTCCGGCCCCGGAAGCCAGGGGGCTTGGCGTAATACAGCACCTGTTTCTGAGGACCTAGGGTGTGCCAGGCTCTGGGCTGGCACTGCGGAGCCCGCCACCCGGGAGCTCACAAGGAGAGCAAATGGACAAGCAGACGGACCGCAATATGGACACACCACGGTAGAGCCAGTACAGTGATGGGACAGCCACGGCGAGGAATATCCATTCTGGGAAGTCAGAGAGGCTTCCCGGAGGAAGGGGGACCTGAGCAGCGTGTGGGAAAATGAGCAGGAGGGAGGGTCAATGGCAATCTGTGCCCCCTTTCATGTTCTTGAAATAGTTCAAGTCTGTGGACGGCAAGTTCTCGGGCACTGACTCCTCTGGTGTCTCCCCGCTGATTTCTTTTCCTGCCCTTCTCTGCACAACAGTAACACATACGCCCTCCCAACACACACACACACACACACACACTTATGCATTGTTCACGCTTCCCCATGGGAACCCTGAGCCCGAGCTGGTGGTGACAATTTGTAGTTCCCGAAAGGGACAGGTTCTGTCATGCCTCTCTGCCTTTGCACACGCTGCCCCCCTGTCTGGACCTCCTTGCCCAGGGAACCCTGCAACCGTCAGAGGCACCCCCCGCATTCTCCCTTCCCCTCAGGATAACTCGAGAAATTCCCCCTGAGCCGCTACCTCTAGTGGAGCCCTAGCAAGTGCTTGATTCATAGCTGAATCGTTCCTGTCTCACCCGCAGATCTCAGGCTGCGGACGGGGCTTGGGTCCCGTGCGCCTATCTTCTCTGTCACGGAGAATCAGCACATGGTTGGTGCTGATGTTTCATGATGGAATTAAAAATATATAAAGGAAAATGGAAAAGTAAGGGATGGGTGAAGGATTTGGGAAGCACGGGGCCTGACCTAGGGTTTTCTGCCCTGGCCCTTACTTAACACTCGGCCAGTGGGTTATGGTCCCCGTGTGTCCTCGTGATCCACTGTATCATTTCTTACCTGGTCTTTTTCCGTGTCCTTTGTTCGTGAACGTGTCACTTGTTTAGCCTGGGAGTCAGAGGACTTCACCCTCTGAGAAGTACAAATAGTAATTATTAGTGACATCGGGCAGAACTTCCTAACACTTTATGTCTTAGGACTGATATCAGTCCTTCCAGGAAGGCATTATCATTCCTCTCTTTTTTCAGATAAGGCAACGGAGGGTCAGAGAGGTTAGGTGACTGGCCCAAGATCACACAGCTAGGGAGTGGCAGAACAGGAGCAGAGCAGGGATTTGATTACAGTTGTGCCTGCCTGCATAGAGAGCCACGGGGCATCTCCATGGTGTTATTTATTGCTTAACAGACACCACCTCATCATTAACACTGCTGTATTAATTACCCGGTTGCACGAGGTAACGGGCTGATGGAGAGAGATTGTTCCTCTAATCAGGCACCCGTTCTTTGAACGCTGTTCTGCTCCCCCCACCCACACCTTCACATCACACTTGCGAGAGAGACTGTGATGTTCCCGTTGGAACTACAAAGGTGGATCTGCTCTAATTAATCAATAATGACACTCCCGAGAACCCCCTTGTAAATAAAAACGTTGGCAAATTGGAGCTCATTTGTAATGCCGAAAAGAGCTTGCTCGTTTACGTTTTACTCTGATGTGGGATGTGGTGGAGTTGGTTGTTTCTGCAGAAATGGTGATTGGTGTGTCTGCCCGAGTGTTGAGCTGGGCCCCGGACCTGCTTGGGGTGGGGGCAGGGAAGGACGCACATGCCGACTCAGAGGCCAGTGGGAGGGAGCTCATGTTTTCGAGGTGGAGCACTGTGGAGGTACAGAGAAGAGTTACCTAGGCCAGGACTCTGGGAAAGACTCCTCAGAGGAGGGGTGACCTCTCAGGGTCTTGAAGCACAGGTGGGACTCAGGTAGGAGGTGGGAGGGGGTGGAGTTGGTAGCGCGCGCGCGTGTGTGTGTGTGTGTGTGTGTGTGTGTGTGTGTGTTGGAGGTAAGATAAGGGATGCAAATGAAGAAAGGGTAGTAGGTATCCTGTGTCATATTCAGGAGACATAAGAAAACTGACTTGGGTGGGGGTAAAGCCTGATGCAGGTGGCTCATAGGAGATGGCTTTGGAGGCCTGGGATGCTCGGATAGGGTCGCTGGTTGTATCCAGTGGCGGGAGGGGCCCAGGAATATCTTAAGGCTCCCAGAAGAACAGACCTGGGTGTTGGAGGAAGGCGAGGGAAGGGGAGCAGTGGTTGTGGAGTGGTTGCAGCGCCCCATGCTGGGCACCGAGGACTTAGGTCTCTTTGGCCATGGACGAAAGGCAGCAGAGCCGCAAAGAGTCACTTGGCAATGTACAATAGAACATACGGCTGTGTAGGGAGGCCGTGGCTGAGATAGAAAGGAAACTGGCGTCACAGGGAGCTAAGCCAAGAATCAGATAAGAGGAAGCTGAGTATCTGCCAAGCCCGGGCCAGGCCAGCCCCTGGGCTGTAGCTGTGGACAGGTCACGACCGGGATGACTGGGTGCAGGGGACAGTGCAAGCACTTGGGGGTGACAGCAGCAGTGGGCTGGAGTCCTAGCCACCCCGAGGGGCTGGAGGACCAAGGCAAGTCCATGTGCGGTCTGAGCTTTGACTTGCTCATCTCCACGGGGGGGGGGGGGTCACTGTGGTGGGCTGCACAGCTGGCGCCAGGGTTAAAGTACGCAAAGCGGGTGGAATGTTTAGCGGTACACCTGATACATGTTAGTAGCTTATCAGCTTTGATTTCCTGATTGTGACTTTCAGGCCCCTGTGATCCAGGGCACTGAGCATTAATTAGTCCTTCCTCCCCCATCTATTCCCTCTTGATCAGTGTCCTGTGCGCCCACCAGAGAGCGCGACCTCTGCTACGTTAGGTGAGGGAATGCTGCTCGTGTTTGGACTAGTGCAGCCAGCCCTCAGGCTGACGCTGTGGTGAGGGACAAGGCACCAGACCCACGCTAGAAAGAGGCCCCTGCCACTTACAATCTGCCAGCCACCAACCTCCACACTCTGACCACCTCCCCATGCTCGTCCTCCGTCCAGGCTTCACCAACGTCCTCAAGATCCTGACCAAGGAGAGCAGCCGGGAGGAGCTGCTGACCTTCATCCAGCACTACGGCTCCCACTACATCGCGGAGGCCCTCTACGGCTCCGAGCTCACCTGCATCATCCACTTCCCCAGCAAGAAGGTGCAGCAACAGCTGTGGCTGCAGTACCAGAAAGGTAAGCCCGGGGCGCTTGCTGGGGGTGGCGGCCATGTGGGGCGTGGACATAAGACTGCTGGGGAGATAGCCGACTCCTGGCTCTGCAGTGTGTGAACTGTGTGGCCTTGGGGCAGCCCCTGACTGTCTCTGGGCTTCATGGTCACCACGGACAGGACAAGGGGCCGAGTGGTGGTTTCTGAGTTTCCTCCAGCCAGGGGTTTTCTGAGCCCCAAGGCGGAGGCCTAGACTCCAGAACCCTGACCCTCTGCAGGCTCCCGTCTCCCACTCTCTCTCCTTGAAACCTCTGCCTGGGGGGAGGGCTGTGGGGAGGGGCACCTTCTCTCCAGGCTGGCTGGAAGAACCCAAGAAGAGCCCCAGCTCCTCTGGGAGCGACCGCCACATGTTCAAGGGGATGGTTTCAGGCCTTTCCCAAGGAGGGGTGTTACCCTCAGGGTGGTCACCAGGTCTTATCTCTCTGGGACTCTCAGCTATGACCACAACTGGAATCTCCCAAACCAGAAGGAGACCAGTCTGTGCCGCTCACTTGGAAAAGCCACTCCCCTCCCACCTCAGTTTTCCCTTCCTGTGACATGGGTACACAGGTAGATATTCTCGGCTACCTCCCACATTAAGGGGACGTATGTGCTGTACGTAACAGCATTTGGAGAAAGATAGAAATATCGCATCTGTGCGTTATGTATTTTATTAGGTCCATGTGTTCATACCCCCATTTCACAGATGAGAAAACGAGTCACAAGTATGCCAAGTCAAGTGCCCATAGGACAAACAACTAATAAATAACAGGATGAGGGCTACTTCCTGTTATCATTGTTACTGTTATTACCAGTGAGTTTGAAAAAGAAAGAGTGTGGATGGAAGGAAAGGGTAGGGAGTGATGTCAAAAATGTCCTTGCGCCTTGTTCCTGTGGCTCGACCAGAACTGGTAAAACCACGGAACATGGAGCCGGAGGGACCTTGCAGGTCTCACTGGGCCCAGCTCTCTGATGTCACAGTTGGGCAAACCGAGGCCCGGAGGGAGGAGGAAGCTTGCTCAGAGTCACCCGGCTGCACTCCACCCAGCGGGGCCAGGAGAGCGGGGGTGGGGGGTGCTGCACACTCCCCGTCGAGCGCCCCTCACGCTGCCCCTCATCCCCAACTGGGTGAAGCCCTGACCCACCGCCAGTGGCATCTCCAGAGCCTCCGTGTTGTCCTGCGGGGCCTGCTCCCCGGTGCGGTCCCACCCTCGCTGCCTCCTGTGTGCACTGTGTGGGGCTCGGGGTGGTTTATAGGCGCAGGGGACATAATTGAGTTGTCTGGGAATAGCTCTGTTTTATGGCTGTGACAATGACGGTCTTTAAGGAAGTGCATTAAATCAATAGAAGTCTCGTCGTGCCACCCTATAAATAATGTGATACATCATTAAGCAGGGCAATAAGCTTCAGGACTTTGAGGTAATACAATTAGGTTATGTTTATAAAAACCTTCGCTCATTCTGGCCACTGAACTACTTTGCCTCATCCCGCATGTGGGGCCCAGGACCCCGCTCCAACGCCAAATCCCTCCCCATCTCCACCCATAGCCGCCATCTTTTCCATTCCAGAAAAATCTCCGTGTCCGTATCGGAGACCACGGTGTCTGTTGCACGTAAGACGGGGAAGAGGGTGGAAAGAATGCAGCCGCAGCTCAGGCCTCTTCAGGACTCAAGGAGCCTTCCTGTTTGCCAAGAACTTGCTGGGTGAACTTGGCCTGGTAGCTTTTCCCTCTGGGCCTCAAGGGCAGATGAGCTTTTCTTTCTTCCCTTACCCAAGCTCGCTCCCAGGAAGAGCACAGGGAGTCACTGAGGCCCACGTAAGCCCGCTGTGTGACTCTTCCTCCCTCTGGCCCCGCCTGCTGTGGCCGCTCAGACGGAACATCAAATGCTATGGTTTGATGATATTTTTAATTTGGGGTTGATGCTGGGGAGGAGGTGGATGAGAAACTGGGGAATGTTTTTTTAATTTAAATTATATTTTATTGTTTATACTATTATAGTTGTCCGAATTTTCCCCCTTTCGTCCCCCTCCCCCCACCCTCTCAGGCAATCCCCACACAGTTGTCCGTGTCTATGAGTCATGCATATATGTCCGCGTGTTCAGAGGTGCTGGGAATTTTCCCTTGAAGAGTTGAAAGACCTCTGGATTCAGATAGAGTCGGTGACCCTTCTGTGTACGGCCACCAAGGAAGGGACCTGTGCTAAACGAGGGCCCCCTGGGAAGCAGGTCTGAGGAATCCGGGTGTGGAAGCTCATTGTTCTGGGGGCGGAGCTTGCGGGAAGAGCGCAGGCGGAGGAGCAGTGCTGCCGTGGGCAGGCAGGACCTCCTGTCCCCCTGGCTCTTCCAGAATCCCTCCCTGCCAGGTATCCCGGGTTGAAGGAGCTTCTAAGTCTCCTTTTCCTCCTGTGTTAAAGGAGGGGTAGTCATTCCTAGCATGGCTTTTGGGAGAATGAAATGAGATAATGTAGGTAAGATGCCTGGCATAGCGGGTACATGAACAACAGTAGCTTAAATTAAAACAAAAAAAAAAATTGTGGGCACCCGCTGAGGATTGCAGTCCCAGCCACAGCTCTTATTTCTTCCTGTGAAGTATCTACATCATGAGAAAGGACAATCCCTGCACATTTTCTTTCAATCAGAGAGGGTGGGGGTTCCGGGATTCTTTGAAATCTGTGTTCAGCTCTAAACAGTGGTATCTCCTTGACTGGAAGGCCAAAGAGGGAAGAGGAGGTAGAAAGAAGAGACCAAAACAGGGCAGGGCTAACAACCCCAGACATTTGCAAAGTACTTTACAGTTTATCATCATTAATCTGTCAGTTTCCTGCAGACCTCTGCCAGGTGCTCGGGTACCACAATAGACAAGATGTGAGCCCTGCCCCCACGCTGTTCATTACCAGCCTGTCTGAGCCTTCCAACACTGCATCATTCTGTTAAAGACTCTTTGTAACCCACTGATAGCTAGAAAGGGGGCAGGCTGGCACATGTAGGGAACACAGTCACTATCATGTGGGGGTTCTTAGCTTTCGATTTATGTGCTAATTCTGATTAATCAGGGTGGCTTGTCTAGACCACTCTGTAGAGGTAATTGGGATCATGGAGAAAGCTGTGATTAATTAGCACTGTCTGCTTTAGGAAGCAGGAATAGTGGTTCATACACTGTATTGTTTTTCCTGTAATAGAATGAAATAAAAGCTAGAACAACAGGCCCACCTTCTGACACTGACTCCAGAGGGGCCCTGGGCATGCCAAAGAGGACTAGAAAGATCCAGGCAGTAAGGTGGGGCTCTCTACTGTCAACTGGCATCCTGAGCATCTGGCTAGTCTGGAGTGGGCAGGAGCACTGGACAGGTCAGTTAGAGGGTATCTGGCAGATACTGAGAAGAGCTGGGTCCCAGCAGGCAACGTGATAAGTGTGGAGGCTATTCAGCCCATCAGGTCCCTTTAACTCAGGTCCCTCTGCTCCAGGGTGCACCCCCCCAGCACCGTGTGAAGTTTTGAGCCTCCTGCCCCAGCTTAATAGTTTTACTACATGCTTTTGTGTTCTGGATATACCTATATTTTGAAAAGTTACCTTTCTCCCAATCAGAGCTTCATTTCACTCTTTGACTCGATAGTCACATGCTCTCCCTACCTGTGATCTTGATACATGCATCCTAGATCATGATTAAAGACTCTCTGTACAAAGTTAGCCTTCCTCTGGCTCCCTTGGATAGACTTCCTCATTTGGAGACAAAGTGCAGGTTTTGTGGTCAGGTGGATCTTGGTTCAAATCCCAGTTCTACTTCTTAGCAGCCATGTGACCTTGGGAAAACTGATTGACTAAGATCACTTGTCCCATATGCAAAATACAGGATCCAATGAGCAAATAGACAGATCAATGATGGATTCATATAGCACTGAGCAGGGCACCTAATTATTATCTTGATTCAACCCATTTGTTATACAAGTAGTTGCTACATCCACTCAGGAAACCGTGTTCCCAGGAGTGTGTGTGTGTATATGTATGTGTGTGTGTGTGTGTGTGTGTGTGTGTGTGTGTGTGTGTGTGTGTGTATTGGAGCAGGGGAAGTTTCATGGCTGCTGATTACTCCCATCCCTTGTTACTTGACTCAGGACCAAGGACAGGGGCAGATTGGCCGGGGCTTGAGAGGGACCTGGGTGAGTTCAGCTGCAGAGATGGGGCCAGTGGAGAGGGATGGAGTTGTGAGGCTTTGCTGGGGAGATGTCAGAGGGCTCTGTGATCTGCACTTGTGTCATCCCCTGTCGTCCTCTGTTCTAGGTGGAGAGTGATGGAGGCAGAAACTACTAGTCGGATAGGTTTCCTGAATTTTTAGTTGCCTATCTTTTTCATGAAGAAATTGAATATGGAAGGTGAGGGATATGTGAGGGAAGGTGAGGGAATTCCTCTGTGAAGGAATTGTTTATTCTGGGGTGTGTGTGTGTGTGTGTGTGTGTGAGAGAGAGAGAGAGAGAGAGAAATCAAGAGACAGAGATAGAGAGGGACAGACAAACAGAAACAGAGACAGAGAGAGGTGGACTGAGGAAGACAGGAAGAAATAGAAACACAAAGAGACAGATGAGATGAACACGAGGAAATCCACAAAGAGAAATGGAGAGATAAAGAACATGTTAAAGAGAAAATGTATGCAATTAATATGCCTTTTTCAAGTTCAGAGACGTGGTGATCCTGCCAAGGGACATTCTGCATGCGAAGGTCGCACTGCTCTCGAGTTTAGATTGGGAGAGGCCATAGTATAGGACTGTCCCCTCAGATAAATGCCTGTTGCCACCTTTAAAAGATGTTTTATCTCTATTATAATTTCCAAAAACTGTCCAAGAGAATGAATTTCTGTATTTCCATTTGCATTACAATGTGCTTTTGAATGTCAGCTGCAACATTTCTAGACTACTCTTTAAAGGAATGTTGGCAGCTTGAAAGGCAGCCAGGGGGTTGGGGTGAGGAGAGGAGAAAGGGAGGAGGGAGAAATGTAGTCAAATGTCACCTCCTTTTGTGAGGACAGGTGTGGCCAAGGGGGCCGATGTACACCAGAGAACTCTCCTGGGCATTCATTTCCCCGAGGGAACTTGCTTCAAAGACAGCAACCAGACATGAAAGGAGTGGGTCTGGAGCTGAGCCCTGTGTGGGTGCTGATTTATTTCCCCGGGGACTTCGCCACCCAGGGGCAGTCTTCAAATCCTGTGTGTTTGACCTTTCGTTACCATTTGATGGAGTTGACTACTTCCTGCTTGAGGCATGGTACAGGTTTGCTCTGTGGTTCCCAATCGCTCGCCCCCGCTCCTACCTCTTCCTTCTCTGTCTCCTTTGCAGCTTCATCCTCCCCCAGCAAACAGTGTGCTTTCACAGGCCCCATCCTTGAGGCCCCTCTTCCTGGACTGCATCCTCTCTGTGGGGCATCACGGCTGTGCTCTCTGTTATTGTCTCTATGCACGTGACTCCCACTTCTCACCTCCGCCTCCCAGCTGTCCTCTGATATTTGCCATCATGCCAGCTCCCCTGCCTGTCCGCTTGAATTCTGGCCCATATTGTGTAGTCCCTTCCCAGTGTCCTTGTGAAAAGCAACTTCCTGCTCAAAGGCAGAACCAGACACGAACCAGACACCTAGGGACCTAGGAGTGCTTCTCAACATCTCCCTCTCCCTCACTCCTCCCACTTCCAAACCACCCCATGTCTTCTCAGTTTTAATTTCCTAGTGGCTCTGGAAGGTGCCTGCTTCTTTCCACCTAGCTGCTGCCACCCCACCCCAAGCTGACTTCGTGTCTTGCCTGGAGTCCAGTGCTGGCCTCCTACTGGTCTCCCTGCATCCACTCTTGTCCCCCATCAGCCCAAACCACACTATAGCCTTGGGATCAGCCAGGGTTCTCCCAAGAGACAGAACCAAAGGATAGGTAGGTAGGTAGATAGATATTATCTAAAATATTGATATATAGCATATATATGGTATATTCATATATATGGAGTATGTATGAAATGTATATATTATACATACATGAGGAATTGGCTCATGTGATTACAAAAACTGAGAAGTTGCAAGCCAAGATCCGCTCAGCCGACTGGAGACCCGAGGGAGCCCATGGCATAAGTTCCGGTTACAAAGCTGGCAGCTAGAGACCGAAGGACCATTGTTTCAGTTCAAGTCCAAAGGAAAGGAAAGACTGATGTCCCAGCTTCACACAGTCGGGCAGGAGGAGCTCCTTCTTATTCCCAGGAGGGCAGCCTTATTGTTCTGTCCAGGCCTTCAACTGATGTGATGAGGCTCACCCACACTAGGGAGAACAGCCTGTTTATTCAGTCTAGTGATGATCTTGTCTAGAACACCCCTCACGAATACACCCAGAATAATGCTTGACTACTATCTGGACATTCCATGGTCTAGTCAAGTTCACACACAAAAGCAACTCTCACGGAATGTCTCCAAAACATGATGGCGTGTTCCATCATGCCACTCCTTGGATGAAAACTCCAGGGTGCCCTGTCATTGCCCTTGAGGCTGATTTCCAAACCTCCCCCATGGCCCTCTCAGAGCTGAGGTGTCCCCAGCCATCCTCTCCAGCCCCACCTGCGCTCACACTCTCTGCCTTCCGGTCACACTGAGCCTCACAGCTCTTAACCAGAACATGGGCCAGAGATCTCAGCCTGGCTGCGTTTGTCTATGCAAAGCCCCAGGGTGGTGGTGGGGGGATGGCCCTCCCCCTCCCCCTCCCCCTCACCTCACACCTCTGCTCCTGTGCAGGTGCTTATGGGGTCGCCCTAGCTCTGGGGCAGTGTTTTTTTTGTGTAACGGGCAGATATCCCTGAGGTTAAATGTGGACTGGACACTCTCTCTAGCCTGCAGCACGCCAGAGGAGAGAGCCGACTTATTTCTCCTCAGAACTATGCAAAAAGACGATACAGGATGTGGTTCATTTAACACAAATAGGCCCATGAGAGTGTCATTTCTGCCAGATGAAATTACCAAAAAAAGCATTTGTTCTCCGGTTTAGATTGAGTCCATCTGGAACGGAACACCCTCGTCTTTTTCCTATTGGTGCGTACCAAGAATAATAATCCTGCGCGTGTGCTCAGCGCGTTGCCTCTCACAAAGCACTTCCACATTCATTAGTTCGTCCCATTTCCTCCTCATAACAAGCCTGCAGGTAGGCATTCTCGTCTGCATCTCACACTTGCGGAAACGGAGGCTCAGAACGGTGAGAGGAGTTGTGGGCATTTACCCCGGGGAACTTGGCAGAGCAGGGATTTGAGCCCAGGCTGCCTTAATCACAAAGACCGTGTTCGTCCAACGGTACGCCACAGCAGACTCAGGGAACCCTTGAGAAGTTGGCATCCAGCCCAAGGCACCTGTCTGCACTTCCGAGGAGAGACTCCGAGTTTTAGACCCTCAACTTGGACAGGGGTTGAGATACCTTCTTTGTGCATGGGTACCCCTCAGCACAACTTGCTTCTCTGTCCTAACTTTGGGGCAGCATTGCAAGGGAAAGCAGAGTCCTAATGCAGAGCTGGAAGAGGCCTCAATAGTCATCACCTGGGCCTGAGCTCCTCTTTCTGTGCTAGCCATGATCAAGTGATAGTTACGGCCTGAAACTTGACATTGACAGAGGTTCCGGGTCAGGACCAAGCTTGGGGGAAATAATGCAGAGGCCATGTAGCCATGTCTGTTCTGAGTGTGAGAGCAAGAAATAGTGACTCATGGGTAAGGTGTTTCCCATCCCCGTCTAGGCTAGACATCCCCCTTCTACAGATGGGAATGTTGAGGTCGGTTTCGGTAATCAAGTAGAACCTGCATTTCTTTGCAAAGGAGGAAATTCAATCACTAGCTCCAAGCAAGGTTTGGTCTCCCCCCTCCTGAAAACTCAGAGCAAATGCAGGCTCCAGGTTGCCAAAGCTCCCACATTCTCAGAGATGGCAGAGCGGTGGATGGCCAGACGGCCCATTTTCCCGTTTCCGGGCATACAAACACACACACACACACACACACAGATGGTGACCCTTGAACATCACAGGTTCAGACTGTGTGTTTAAACACCACAGGTTCATTTTATGTGGATTTTTTTCAATAAATACTATGAATGTATTTTTTCTTCCTAATGATTTTAATAACATTTTCTTTTCTCCAGTTTACTTTATTGTAAGAATACAGTATATTCCACATACATACAAATATTATTATACACACGAAATATGTGTTAATTGACTGTTAGGTTATCAGTTAGGCTTTGGGTCAGCAAAGCTATAAGCAGTTACATTTGCAAGGAGTCAAAGTCATGCACGCACAGGCGCTGGGTGCCCTTAATCCCTAGATTGTTCAAGGGCCAACTGTACCTCGTTACTGAAGCACTGGAGACCGTCCCCTTGGTCCTTTTAGTCGGGGGAGCGATGAGAGATAGCCACTTTGTAGACGAATGACCCTGATTCCACTTAGGCTGGCCCAGACCACTCTTGTTCCCCGTCACAGCCCCATTCCCAGGAGGCAGTGCAGAGGCTGAGGGAGCAGGATTGTCAGACCCTTCAGTCTTGCACTAACAATGTGCACTTTCCCTGGAGATGAATACGGAGCTTTTGTTCTCTTTCGGTCTCTCTCTGCCTTCAGCCCCTGAGTGAGAACACAGTGGTCTGCAGGGAGCAGGGGGACTCAGATGGAAGCTGTTGCCTTCCCCAGCTCATTATCTGCAGGGCAAACCCACCAGCCTGAGAGCAGCCTCACTCCTCTGGCTACAGGGGTGCTTTCCCTCTCCCTCTGCCTCTCCTGTCCTCCTGCATCCCTCCTCACCCATTGTCCTTCCACAACAGGGCTTTGAGCCCCCATGTATGTCAGGCCCTATAGCTGGTGCTGAGGATGCCAAGGTGAGACACACTCTCTGCTCTCAAGGAGCTCAGTCAAATGGGAAAGGTTTTCAACAGAGGACAGTCCAATGTGAGCCTTTTAATAAATGCTGTGACGGAAGAGGAAAGCGTAAGGTGTATGTCTGTGTGGGAAGGGTCAGAAGTGGAGGAGGGGAGGTTGGGAGATGGGACCCAAGGCACTTAGAGTGGGCTGGGGATTTTCTTGGGGGAGACATTAGTCCAAGCAGAGGCCCCCAGCCAGTGGGGGCATTTGCCAACTGGAGGTCCGGGTGGGGTTTCCGGGGGACAAGATGCAAAGCTGGATGCGCGGGAAAGCCTGGCGAATGCCGCCCTCTCTGACCTTGGGGAGCAGCGTGCCTGAATGCCCTTGGGTGCCCCTGAGGGATGCTGCTGTCTTTTCTTTTAGAACTCTGCTTGTCTTCGAGCCTTTGTCTCCCAGGTCTCCCAGAGAGACTGCCATTGTCTCTGTCCATGGCTGAGAGCCCAGGTTTAGGATCTCCAAACGCCTGGAATAGTGAGAACCAGGGGCCGGATTGGGAGGGGGATAGCTGAAAAGACACCTGGACCTTCCAGGGTAGTTATGAAGGTGATAGGAGGTCCTGTGATTAGCGGATAGGAGCTCAACACAAGTCAGCCTTTGTTGCCTGCTCCTCACCGAAGGCCCACCTTTCAACGTGAAACAACAACCCACACACCAGCTGTGTGTGAGTCATCTGTCCCATGTGCCAAGTGTGTGACTTAAGGTTAACTGAGCATCAATTTGTTCATCTGTAAATGGGTATACTAATGCTTGCCTCACAGTCCTATTATGAGAATTAAATGAAACAATATTTCTAAAGTGATTATCATGACATCTGGCGCATAAGCAATGCTCAGGAAATGCTACCTGTTATTATTACCAGTTATTATGAAATGCTCTTAAGTCAGCGGTGATTATTATTACTATTAGTTTTCCAAAACAAAAAGCCTGATGATGTAGCACTTGCCAATCCTGAGTACACTGGGCTAAGATATAAGCCCTCTTCCCTCCAGGACTGAAACCGTGGCTGCTTCTCCCTGGCTAACCTGCCTGTTTGTGAACCGAGTCCTGCCTACACCTGGAGATGGGGGTGCAAGTCAAAGCCCTCAGAAAGCACAGCCCACAGTCCAGCGGTGGGGCCAGGAGATCACGTTTGCACAGCTGAATCCCAAGCCTGTGCTCTGGTCAAGAAGAATGTGCAGTGGTGTGTGTGTGTGTGTGTGTGTGTGTGTGTGTGTGTGTGAGAGAGAGAGAGAGAAGAGAGAGAGAGAGAGAGAGAGAGAGAGAGAGAGAGTTGAGAGAGGGATAAAGGAGAGGCAACAATGACTGACTTATATTGAGTTCCTACTATGGGCCAATTAATCACATGACCCCAGTTGTCTTCATAGCAACCCTATGAGGCCAAGAGAATTATTCCCAGCTCCCAAATGAGGAAAAGTCATCTGCTCAGGGCCCCATGGCTGGTGATAGGCAGAGGCAGGATTCAGCCCCAGGACTGTCTGACTCCGAAGTCCACGTGCCCTCCCGGCTCCTTGTAACAACATGCTGTGTGCCGGGAACTGCCGCACGCCGGGAGGCGCCCTGGGCGCTTCTCCTACACCACCTCATCTGATCCTCACAGCAGCCCTCTCACCTGGTCTCTGCTGCCTAGGAAGCTGAGGTTCACGAGGGGGTAGGATATATACTTCAAAGGCATGGCTGGCCAAAGATATTCTCTCTTGCCTTCTCTTTCTTCCATCTTTTCTTCCTCCAGTCCTCTCCCCATCTACGTTTTGATATTACTTAACCGCAGTGGGCACTCCAGAAAGAGCTCTGTCTGAGAGGCACTTCTCTTCCCCCTGCACTGATCACGAGTCCGTGTTCAGGAGGAGTGAAGAGGCAGGCAGACCAGCATGACTCCAGCCTGTGTGATGCGGGCCAGCTGCCTCCAGATCCTCGTTTCCCGGCACCACTGTGGCTGTGGGTCAGGGTGCAGGCTCTGCCCGAGCCAGGCCTTGGTGTTGACTTGACCACTGATCCATTGGGGAGGAGCTGGCCTTGACCGTCTTCATCTGACACAGCAGTCTTAGACCCCAGGGGTTTCTCCTTAGAGTACTTGGGGGTCTGTCCATCTCTCTTCTCCCATTCCACAGGTGCCCAGGGAGATGGGAGGATCATTTTGGAGATCTTGGTCCAAGAAGCCCCTAAGGTCTAGGGCAACAGAATCATTGCAGTTTACAACTGGAAAGATCCTTAATTCACTACATATATTAATATAGTAGTGAAACAGGGCTCCAGGGAGAATAAGCAATTTACTCAAAGAACGCTTTTGTAGTGAAAGGATTAGAACTCAAATGAACTCCCTCTCTTCCCTCCCTCATCCAAGGAAATGCGTTGAAAGGCTATTTGAGACCACGTGTCCAAAGGTATCTCTTTTTTGTTTGTAACAGTTTTACTGAGATACCGTCCATGCCACACAATCAAAGGTATCCTTTTGAGCCTTGTCTTCCAGCGGTGACTTTGCACCAAGACAAAAATTTGATTGAGTTTTCCAGAAGGGAACACATCACTTAATCATTTTATAGATGAGAAGACTCTCTAAGGAAAATGCCGTCTGAGGGATGCGCTCCTCCCGCCTTTCACCCACATCCCGTGTTGTGTTGCAGCTGCAGTCAGTGATTCAGGGAGGCGGCTGGTGGGAGGAGCAGGAGGTGGCATAACCAGCTGGTGCAAAGTGTGACCCAAAGTGTTCATCTGTATCAACGTTCGAACTCCACTGGCCCCTGCCCTGGTTTGAGCCAGCAACAATGTTAGTGCCTGCTTATGTTTTGGGCGCTGTGCTGGGTGTCGTAGGCGCAACACTGAGCTAAATGTCACGCGGCCTTCGCAGAGCTCAGCCGGGTCTTGGAGAGAGATGGGTAGTGAGGCTAT
Organism: Phyllostomus hastatus; assembly: GCF_019186645.2. Lineage (NCBI taxonomy): Eukaryota > Metazoa > Chordata > Mammalia > Chiroptera > Phyllostomidae > Phyllostomus > Phyllostomus hastatus. The sequence continues at coordinate 63,067,373 of NW_025333857.1, read as the reverse complement.
GACAGTGCAATATGCAAATGCCGGAAGGAAGAAACCCAAAGTGTGACGGGGCCCAGCTGACTTGAACTGTGTGGTGGGTCAGGAAGGCCACCCCCGAAAACCTGGAGGAGGTTAGATTCATTCGGTAGGCAGAGGTGAATAGAGAGAGGGAAAGCGATTTTGGTAGCAAGAAAAGTGTGTACAGTGACTCCTAAAATGAGGGAGGGAAATGTGGATTCCGCAGATCGCCAGAGGGGGAGGGAGCAGTGATGAGATAAACCTAGAAACGTAGTTTGCCAGGAACCAAATCCCGCTGATGCGTGGGCCACGTTGAGGAATGTGTCCTTTTATTAGGAGCAGTTTCAGGCCACTTAAAGGTTTTATGCATTATTAGCGTTTGCATTTCAGAATCTGACTCTGGCTGGTGTGTGACAGGCCTTGATTTGGGAAGGGAGGAAGTGTATACAGGATGCCAGATTAGGGGTGGGCAGGTGAGTTAAGAAGTGGTAGCGGTGTTTCAGGAGAAGAACACATAGCAGCTTATACTTTAATCGTTGTGAGGACGAAGAAAAGAATAAATGCACGTGAAAAAACATTAAGTTGCTAGTTTGATGGGAACTCTATGATTGAATGGCGGGAGATGAGAGGGGAGAGAAATGATTGGATGTGGGGACAGGGTTTCTGGCTTACGTGCCTGAGCCCATGCTGCTGTTCCTTTAAGAGGAACAAAAGAAGAACAGCAGGTATTGGAGAGTCCAGTTCAGTTTTAAATACGCTGCGTGTAAGGCCTCTAAGCGATATCTTCACGTAACACACCAGCTCACAATTGGCACGTTACTTGGCCATATAAAGCAAGCAGTTGGGCACGGGCACACATACACACATGCACACGCACACACACACATGCACTCTGCAGGTTTGGGACCTGGCTGTGTAGATAATTGAAGTCGTAGGGGAAAACGGTTATCTTCCAGAATAAAAATAAAGTTCCCCTTTCACAACTCGTGTCCTCTGGGAGCTCCGTCTCTCCTGCCACACCCGCTATTGTTTCTGAGGTTTTATTTACAGAGGCACTGAGGTCATTCAGAGTCTGCCCCCACGGCTCCGTTGGGGCCAGCTTTTACTTGAGTAAAATGCTGTGGGACGGTGCAGAATAGTCCTTGTGCATACCAGTAGGCTGGAATTAATATTCGCCGTTTCACCAAGGAGAAAAACAGGCCTATTTGGCCACAGCCTCCAGAGCAGAAGGGAATAACGGAGAGTTTCAGGGTTTTTGCTGTATCATGTGTTCCTTTCATTCAGCTGGCAATTCATTAGCCTTCTGTGGAGGGTCCAGGGCCTCTGTGCCCACGTGTAGGTGTCTTTTCTTCCAGTGTGTCAATCACGGCCAGTTTCGTTCTCCCAGATGCAGCCCCCAGCCTCGGATCGGGGGAGGGGCGGTGCATGCCTGCTCCCTGTGCCCTTCGAGCCATGCTATTTTTAATTTAACTTTATTTCTGACACTTTTACAGAATCATTAAATCTGCCAAACATGTTTCAGATGCTTGGGCCTGAGAGATGTATTATTCCTCTTAAGTGTAAATATTAAATGCCATTTCATAAAAACACATGGTTTTATTCATGAGGTTGCTCAGAAATGAAATACGCAGTTTTCATTTATCACATTATGATGTTGTTTTCCATGTTTAACTCTGAACATTTGTTGTCACTGACATCGCGAGATGGGCTGCCATCTAACGTGTGGCTCAGAGGGTGAAACCGATGATGCCACACACATCAAGAGGATATGAAAAGATGTGTCACTGTCATAGGGAAGTTTTCCGGGGAGGGCAGAGGTCCAAGAAGGGCTGGAGAGACAGGGAGAGGAGCCTGGCTTGGCTCTTACGGAATGGCTGGGGGACGGAGTGGGGCTGGGGTGGGTCCCCACATGCTGGCTGGCTGGGGCTTGCGTGGTTTGAACCTCTGTCTCAGGCATCAAGGGTGAGAGCACCTAGGCTTCCTTATCAGCTTGCCAGGATGCGGGGCCGAAGCCGGGCGAGTAGTGGGGCTTGAAAGCCGTCAGCAGGCAAACGTCAACAGTAGAGCCAGAGTCTCTATTACAGTTCACCCTGAATGTTCGATCGCTGAGACGTGCGGGGTCTCATTTGATTGGACTTGAACTTGTTTGAGTAAGCTCTCGTGTCACTCGATGAGGCCTGCAGCCTGCGGGGGGTGAGGGGTGGAAGGTCCCCTCAGCTGTACGAGAGCCCGGTGTATTTTGTGTATTTTGAGGAGTGAAACGCTGCTCTGGTCACTGTCAGTAATGTCTGAGGGGAACAAGGTGTGTCTTCACGGAGCCTTCCACTGAGGATCTGCTGTGTGTGGAGACAGGTGTCCCCTCGATTGATGATGTTTTTGGTGTCTGTGGGACAAGAGGGTCCCGGAGCTGTTCATCCCACAGCAGCAGCCGTGGTTGGGGAACGGTTGCTGCCATCGACTAGACCAGTGAGCAGGCCCCTGGCGATGGCCCAAGAGCACGCAGGATGTGCCAAGAGGCTGGCTGACTGTTGCCCAGAGCATCCAGCGTGACGTTCACCCCAGGGTGCTGCTGACCCATGGGCCCTGTCCCATTCTCAGGAATGTCCCAGTCAAGGACCACCAAGCGGCAGCTCTCCAGCAAACGCCATCACATACGGTGGTGACACCACCTCTGAAGTATATAAACTTTCCTTGTTCACGTGGTTGATTGAAAGGGACTCCCCAGATCGCCAAGGGACCTGGAAAAGGACCGAGGGTGGGGAAACATTCCCTCTTACATATGGGAGACACCACAGGGCCTGGATTTGGCTCTTTCCGGTAGCAAGAAGGCCTTAGTGGTTGCGCTGAGTGTTCAGGGTGCGGCTTCCATGACCCGAGTCATAATAGGTAGCTGGGTACGTCAGCCCGGTATGCGGCCAGCGGTTGCACATTAATGGCGTGCATGTAGCGTGGAGCTGAGGAGTGCGGCTCCTTGTCCCAGACGCCCATGGGCAAATAATGGCTCTCATGTGTGGTCCAGAGGCCCCAGGAGGCATGAGAGGACATTGCTAAAGACTCTGCAGGGAAGGAGTCTCCGGGTGTCTCTAATGACAGTATCTGCTGCATTGCAGTTTGGGCAGATTCTAGAGCCTTCCTTCTCTTGCACAGGATCCCAGTCAAGTCGGGTCACTTGGCGAGTAACAGCATGAATGGACTTCGAGTTTGTTAAAGAAATATGTTGTCGCCAGACCCCAGAAGGCCTAGAAGAAGCTGAGTTTGTTTTAACATTGAAGATGCTGATTTTTGACAATCATGGATGGAATGGTCCTCAGCTAAATGTTTACAAATTCCACCAAGGTGGCAGGGTGGCAGGGCCTTGTGCTCTGTGTAAGGCAATGGCCCATCCCTTTCTGAGCTCTTTTGTGAGTGTATGTCCTCAGTGAGCGTGTCACACAAATCTGCGTGGAAGGGATGTGATAGACGTGATGTCCCTATTGTGCTCCCAGAGGAGCTGGGCACAGGTGAGATCTTGTCTGTGAAGACTGTGTGTGAAGGCATGACAGTTGAGGTGCTCATGGGTAGCCAGGGAAAAGGGTACCATGTGCCTTTGAAGAGAAAGGCACACTATGGCGGAGAGGTTGGTGAACTGGGAATGAATGTAACATATTAGCTACATCTATGACTGCAAAGTCTTGACCAGTTGTTGATGGGCTGGAATTAGTACTTTCAATATTAGGTGTGGGGGCCTTCATGGGTGGGACCTCAGCTTTAAAATCTTGCCGTATCCATCATGAGACGTCATTCATTCTTCTCTGGCTTAAGCACAGGATAAATTGGACTATGAAATGGTAAAACGGAGGGGATAAACACTTTTGTCCTAACTAGGTCTTTTATGCGGGTTTCAAACCTCAAAGGCCCTTGTTAAACTGGGCCATATTAAGCTCGTTAAGCAATGGGAGGAGAAGGTCCGTGTGGTCCCATTTTGGCAAGCCAGTTGTGCCAGAAACTTAATTGGACTTTAACTTATTACTGACTGGGTCAAAGCGTTCATGCCCACTATGGGGTATTTTAGGGTAATGGGTGCTGTAGCTGTGGGGATATTAGGCAAGGCGGTAGTTACAATGATTAAGGTGAGGTGTACCTATTCATCCTCCTTACGTGTCCTGCAGTGTCCTCAGTAACTGACCTTGTGTTTCAGGGGGCAGTGGTGGGTTTTGAAAGCTCTCAGCATCAAACACTGAAAAAGGGAGTTAAGACTCTGTTACAACACTGTATCGAGGTTACAAAACTCATTTGGCTTAGGCTTTTGAGGGGAAGCAACTGGATATTATTTCAGGATTTTTAAAAGGCAGGAAATTTATTTCTGAGACAAAGGTCATCAGGTATTCCCATAAGGAGATAAGGTACAGTATGGGGGTTTGGGGGTGCATTTTCAAACTACACCTTCTCCCTCCACCTCGGCCCACTCAGGTCTCCGGGGACATTCTTGTATGCACCCTGCCAGCACCATGAACATGAACCCTCATGGAGCCATGGCTACTGATGGGAGCCATACACATGGCATAGAGCAGGAAGAAGAGAGACAATGGCAACTGAAAGGAAGGGTCGTGGACAGATGGATCCTTTAGACCCTGCAATGCCTCCTCACCCTTAGGTGGTTTGAAATTCCTGCTGGTACCAACCTCTCACTTTTCCCGGTGCTGTCGCACCTTTCTCCTTGAGACTCCCTGCGTTTGCAAGGCCCTTCAGCGGCCAGGGCCTCCCCACGAGAAGTAGTCTTTTCTCAGACACATGGTACTCCATTTCTATCTCATATCATTTATATTATTCTTTGGCATATTGGTGTTATTTTTTTACATACCTTATCTTTCCAGCCAGACCACAAGCTCCCTGACTGCAGGATTCATGATCGATTCGTCTTTTCATTCATTACTCATATAGTTGCTGCTAATAGCAATAAATAGTAGATGCCTTATACGTGTTAAATGAGTAAATGAATAAACGAATGAATGGGATTTCAGATCTGAACATTGTGTGAAGATACACAATGGCATTGTAACCAGGTAAACTGAGTCAATTGCCAAAGCAAATTCTTGGTTTCGTCTATATAAGGAAAGACATGCATTTGACTTATACTCACACTCATACAAACTCTTCATGTTTTTAACCAGGATTTCAGCGAGTTACTAACTGATTTCCCTTTGAGGGAAATAGACAGTTTTTCCTCGCTAGTTTCATGTAACCCTTCTGTCACAAAAATGTGGGTAACCTTGAGATCCATGTAGTTTATTATAATATAAAAATATTTACCACTACTGAAAGTTTATGACATGTCTGGAAGTCTGCTACTTAAATCCATTATTTCTTCAGAATAATGCAGTAAAAAGTATCATTTTTATCACTAATGAGGAAACTGAGGCTCCGAGGCTAAATGACATTGTGGTCATGCTAATAAGTAGGGGAACCAGGACTAAAGTCAGGATATTAACAAACTTTGGATTTCTAATTGCGTCGAATTGTGGACCTTTCTTTCAGGTGTGTGTGTGTGTGTGTGTGTGTGTGTGTGTTTCCTCTTCCTGTATTCATGTTTCTTTTTCTTTTGCTGGTTACTGGATATGGTTTGATGGGCAGGTGAGGTGTTGGGGGGAGAGTTTTCTTTATCCTGCTCATACTTATAAGTTTCTTCCTCCAGAGAGTTGCAAAAAATTGTAAGCTACCATATGGTATATTACCTCTAACCTAACCATGAGATTTATGGTTTATTTTAATTTTTGTAATTGTTTGAGTTAATGAATGTTGACCTGGAGGGAAAAAAATCCTTTTATGTTAGTATCTAGCCATTTACAGAAATAGCTAAACATGCATACTTCAGTGTTTAAATATTTTAATGAAATAATGAGCCTTTAGGTTTTCTGTGGAACCTTCCTACTGGGATACATTGTTGAGAATGAGCTTTGCCTCTGCCCCTCCAGCAACCACCCTTTTCCTCCAATAGACTTTTAAATTAAGAAGCCAAGCAGGGCAGTTGCATCACCAATGCAGATCAGGAATCTCCTCCTGATGTTAAACAGAAAAATGCGCATCAGCTCCGCAGGAGAAGGAAGCCTCTGCCCCATGCAGTGGAAGTCACATTTTCTGAGCACCTCAGGAAATTGTCCGAATTAGATACTTTTACATATGCCATCCCATTATTTTCTAATTCTTGCAACAGCCCTTTAAAATATAAGCTACCATTTCATTTCACAAGGTGAGGAAACTGCAGCTGGACAGAGTGACAATGGCTAGTAAATGACCCAAGGTCACATTAGTTGGGATAGAGTAAGCAACTGGACCAGGGTGGGGCTGCCAGGGTCCTTCTGCTACTGCAATGTAAACACAACAAAATCACAGCGGGGATTATGCAAAATCACTGGGGGGAAACTCAACTACAATTGTAGCTAAGAAATTAAAACCATAGAGCCGCAAGGGGATTTTAGTGATATTCAAGTCCAGCCTCCTTATTTTAGAGAAACTGATGCAGGAGTGTGGCGATCACTTGGGGCCACGGAGCTAGTTAAGAGGCAGAGCAGCTATTCAGACCCAAACCAAGCCTGGTGATTTTCCCACTGGAACATACACGCAGTCGATCCTGGAGCTGCCTCACCGACTTCAGACTTAGCCGGAGTACCATGAATATTAATGATATTGACAAGATAAAGCCGTAGGTCTGGATTCTAAGTGTGTATTTTGCTAAACAGCCTCCTAGCTCATCACTGCCATGCTTGTAAAATTCATCCAGGCATCTCCTGTTTCATATCCGTAATTATCTGGAGATCCCTTGAGGGGCTGCACATCCTGAGTACTAATCAGCAGCCTAGCCAGGTGCAAGCTAGAGAGCCCTGAGTTTCATGCTAGGCTTCGCCTTCCGTTTCCCCTCCTGCAGAGCAGGGTAACACTTCCCTTTTCGGAAGCCATTCATTAGTCCTAGATTAAAAGTACCACTACTTAAGCATGATTTGCGCTGCCCACAGGAACACTGTGAGACTTCAGCCAAGTCTATGCTACGGACTGGAATAATGGAGTGCCCCTCTGTGGACTCTTTCCAGCGGCAGTATGCATCGTCTGAGGGCCTCACAGTCTCTCAGACACTGCCTGTGCCTGGCCTTCGAGGAAGTCCAGGGCAGTGCAACACTAGGTTTCAAATACTAAAGACAAGAAGTACTGAGAAAATAATTTATGAGAAAGTAGACACGTTAATAATCAGTTATCATTCTTCTTTTCTGAAACCTGGCACAGTGCCTGGCTTACAGTAGGTACTCAATAAATATTGAATGAGTCATTGCTCCAGAAACCTTATAGTCTATATAACTACTCAGAATGATAAAGGAAAGCAGGGTCTTAACCAACTGGTAAATCATTTGTTTGCCTTTAGTTTTTTTTTTGGGGGGGGCGGGTTGTTTTTTAGTATACCTTATAAAAGGGCTTGCCTGAGAATATTTACCCAATGTAAGGGGGCTGTGTTAGGAAGACTCAGGTCACTGGAGGATCCCTCACCATCAAGTCAAGTCAATAAGAGCCAATTAAAATCTGAGGACATACTCCAAATTAGACACTATGTTATGTGCTTGTCGCTAAATACTAAAGTTAGTCCTCAGTAAAGCTCAGGTATATGGGTCAGTAACTGCAACATAATTATTTATACAGTATGAGAAATGTGAAATAGGTAGAGCTATAGTAAAAAGGAACTGGTGATCAGATATATTTGGGACTTGTGGCTGGGGGAGGTGATGCCAGAGAAAGGTTCTGGTTGCCCAGTAGGAATCTGCAAAAAAGTGAAGATGGAAGGTATTGGTTGGAGTAGTCAGGCAGCTTCACGACACTCTTTTGAACAACTCAGTGAAAGAAGACAGTGATTGTGCCCAGGCTGGTGTGGCTCAGTGGATTAAGGGCTGGCCTGCAAACCGCTTTTGGTTCAATCCCAGTCAGACTGGGCATGTACCTGGGTTGCAGGCCAGGTCCCCAGTCGGGGGCGCTCAAGAGGCAACCACACACTGATGTTTCTCTCCTTCTCTTTCTTCCTCCCCCTCTCTAAAAATAAATAAAATCTTTTTTTAAAAAAGCTAAGAACTCACCCAAATTATAAAAAAAATTAAAAAGACAGTGATTGCTCTCATTTATTGAGTATGCTGAGAACTTTCACATCTGTGATCTCACATCTTACACCCTTCCTGGAGACAGGAATCATTTGCAACATTTTCCAGACGAGGAAGGGTTACATGACTTGGCCATGGGCCACATGGCTAATGAGGTAGGACTGGAAGATAAGCAGTGCTGTAGCTCAGTGGTTCTCAGAAAAGGTTATGCAGATTCACAAGAGTATTGCAGTGGCACACAGGTCAGGTGAGGGTTGCTAAAGTGTGCTCCAGGTCCACAAGCCTGCCTCAACCAGAGCAGCCACTCTTTGATCTATTTACATACAGACTTGCAGGCAAGACTTTATTTGAATAAGGGCACTGCTGTAATGAGCAAACGTTCCTTGGGGTTATACTCTACAATTTACTCAACAGGGTAGAACTCAACTTTACCCTACCTAAAGTTGACTGTACTAAGCACAGCTTAAAATATTCACATCGGAGAAGCAAACACATTCAGAGCACACGGATTCCCATTCTGAGCCAGCAGAAGCCTGCCCTACTTGAGGGCCCGGGCACGAGTGCAGTCCGCAGATGGGCAGACCTATGGGCTGACTGCCAAGTGATAGCATTTCCTTACAAAAGCATCAGCAGCTAGAGGATCCCGAGCCCAGTGTACATCAAGCCAGCCCATTTCTTAGCTGCAACCACGTGCCAAAGGCCTCAGCCACTGTTAATGCCTCAGCAAGTGCCCCCACTGAGAGCCAAGACAGATCTGCTGTCAGTCCCCAGCACAGATGAAGTAGCTCTGGTAACTAGTAGAGTCATTTGCGATGCACTTTTAATTGGATCAGTTTCCTCTCAAGTATACAGTCTTTGTAAATCAGATGCAGTTTCATAATCAGAACACAGGCCCTTTCTCCAGGTGGAAAGCACAAGACAAACGAGTTCAGTGTCACTTTCTCTCCTTTCCAATCCTTTGGCAGTGATTACGACAGAAGCCAAAAACAACAGCCACCACCAAATATACAATTTTTAATAGCTCGGCTCAGCAAATTGTCTCCATGAAAGCAAAGTAATAGCTCTCAGGCTTGCCATCTGCCCTGTACCTGAAGAGCAAGAGACTGCTTAGTAAACACCAAAGCTTGAGGAAAGTTGTCACAAATTCCCTCACCCACGTCTGGTCTTAGAAGCATAAGGCTTCTTCCTTTTCTGAGCTGTGATGTAAGGGCAGAGCAGATGGTGGAAGGCTCCGTTTAGAACAGGGTGTGGGGGACTGCAGACCTCGGGGGGCTGGTTCTTTCCACGTGTGTGTGGGAATGAGATTTGGATCATCTTCTCATTTCATTTCATTTATTTGTTTGATTTCGGGGTGACAGTGTTCATAAAATCACACAGGTTTGAAGTGTACAACTCAGTAAAGCATTGTCTGCACACAGCATCGTGCACTCATCACCCCAGCAAAGTCTTTCCACCCCCATTGCCTCCCCCTTCGCCCACCTCCCCCTACACCCGCCCCCTTCCCTGTGGCTATCACTGCTCTGTTGTCTGTGTCTATGTGTTGCATATCTGTGCGTGTGTGTGTACAGATGTATTTATGGGGTTTTGCTTAATCCCATCATCTTCTTTCATCCGGCCCTCAACACCCCTCCCCTCTGACAGATCTTTAAATAATGGTGCTGTGGGCTGAATTTACAGCTGGGCAGGTCCTTAGTACTCTCAAAGAATGCAGTGTCAGACATGGAAGCGAAACAGCATGGCACAATTTATCCATCTCCTCACCTCACAAATCCCATATTTAATTAAAAGACGAATGCCAGAGATGAAGAAACAGGTTATCAATTATTTAATGCTTGAGAGAGGAACGGAAAACCAGAAACAAAGTACTGTACACTCACTTGAGGAAAATACAGAGTAAGGACCCGACGATTCCGTTTCACTACGGAAATGAGGCGCGGCCCCTCCCCACCTTGCTGGTGCCGGCCCATGTCCCACAGTCCCACAGACAATGCTCAGCACAGGTCAGTGGAGACAGGTGGGATGAGAATCGGTGAGCTCCAGAGACTATCCAAGAGTGTCTGCTGTGACTGCATTGGCATTTCTGATTGTTTATCCCCTTCTGCCTGCGCTCTGGCGTAACTCCAATCCATATGATCCTTTAAAGGGTAAGCACCTTCCAGACTAAGGCCTTCAACACCAACCAACGAGGGTCAATCCATTCTGTCACATCTGCAATTAGAGACCACCCAGAGACAGCAGGAAACACCTTGGTGGCACTAAGCAAATGAGCTTTGACACTGGTAACGGTGGTCAGACCCGAGACCCCACGCCACAAGGATACGAGGTCTGCAGCGTCACAGAGAGCTGGAGCAGACCCCCCTGGAGCACGCACCCTGAGTGCAGCAGAGTTGAGGAGAAAGTGTCACGGATGAAATGCACTGAAATAGGAGGGAAATGGTGGACCAGGGCCTTCATATCCAAAAGAGAGGAGAGTCAACAAGGGTGCATTCAATACAAGGGCAGATTTCAACTACAGGGCAAAGGCTCTCTACTGAGGCCTTGGAAGTACCTAAGTTCTCATCAGACTTCAGCTAACCCCGTCATGGGTCCTGTTTGAGGCAATCCATCTGATGAAGCTCTAAGTTTGGGGGAGGGAGAGAAGGCAAATAAAAACAAAAACTAAAATAGCTTCTAAAAGTCTAGGACTAGCCAGCTGGAATGAGGACATAGGCCAGGCCTACTCCACAGTACTACCACCTATGATGATTAGCAACCGAGGAATAAGGGAAGGGAGGCTGGGGCACGGAAGAAACTTGTATTTCTCATTCCCTAGGGGGTGGAATATCTTCTCAGGTGGTAGGTGTAAATCTTGATGCAATGATCCCAACAGTCTAAGACCAGCAGCTGCCCCTTAGGAGTGAGGGCAATGCCCACTGGACAGGTGAGCCCCTCTCGAATAAGGACGCTAAAGCCCCCACCCTTAGGAAAGTGGAGAATTTCTTTGCGACTACTGTCAGCCACGATGAGATCGCCACGGGCATCCACACACATGCCAGCGATGCAGCGGAAGTCCTCGTTCTCTGAGAAGAAGTGGCTAATCTGGCGGCCCAGCTGCCCATCAGAGCTCACGGAGCCAATGGAGAAGCCACCCTCCAGGTGGTGCTCATTCTGACGATTCTCCAAATTGAGGCCCAAGCCCTGGGTGAAGTAGACGGTGCCCTCGGCGTCACAGGTGACAAATTTGGGGCGTACAGCACTGCAGAGGCAGCTGAATTTGACCACCCCTGCTCCTCGGTCAACAGTGAAGCACCAGAGCTTCCCACCTTCCACATCAGTCACCACGAACTGGCCCGACGGAAGGGCTGTGATGCCCCAGGGTTTGCTCAGCTGGCTCCTGTGACATGCCACGCAGTGGCCATCCAAGGTGTATACCTTGAAGGAGTTGTCATAGCTGTCAGTCACACCAATCAGCCCGTGGCAATTCATGGCCACCGAGAGAGGAGTGAGATTGGGCAGATCAGCCCCAAGGAAGCTCAGCACAAAGCTATCGATGCCACTGGGGCTGCGGCGGATCTCCTTCAGGAAGCCTTTGCGGGTGAAGACTTGTATACGGTAGTTGCCACGGTCGGCCACCAGCACCTCACCTTGACTGGTCACGTAGAGGCTGACTGGCAGGTTGAACATGCCTGGAGTGCTGCCCTTAGCACCCATCTTCTTGAGAAAGAGACACTGCTGAATACCGGAGGCCGCCTCGGACCCCCGCTGCTTAGCAGGTGAGGCCCTGGGGCTGGCACCCGCTTCCTCGGGGCTCACGTCCATCTCTCTAAATGTAACAGAGGTGGAGGCTGCAGAGGCTGCAGCCTCCATGGCCCAGGAATCCTCCATGTTGACTGTCCGGGGCTTCTTAACAGCCTGCCCAATTTGGAGGGGGCCGACGTGGCCCACCTTGAGGAGCTCCACGTCCTGTAGGGTAAGCTCTCGGGGCAGGTTGGCAGTGAGCTCTGGCTCCTCCTCGTCAGCTGTCTCCTCCAGCAGTGCCACATCTGCCTGCTTGATCTTGGCCAGGAAGTAGTCACAGCGCGACACAGCCTGCACCTCCGCAATGTTGAGCAGGTAACTCTGCTCCTCCACCGCCTGACTGTTGCATTTCTCAGCCTCGGCCAAAGAGCCTGTGAAGAACTTCCGAGAGCGAGCCAGCTCTTCCTGGACCCTGCGCTCCTCGTGCCCGTACTCCTGGAGGACGGCTTTGTACCTTGCCTGAAGGTCCTTGGACACGGCATCCAAGGCTACCTTCCGCCGCTGCAGCTCCCCCACAAGTTCACGCAGATGGGCCAACTTCTCGGCAAAGTCCCGGCGCCGCTCCTCCGCTGCCTCTTTCACGGGGAGTGTGCAGTGGCCAGGAGGCTGGTGGTCTGCCTCCCGGCAGGGCTCACACAGCACCACGCCACAGGTCCGGCAGAACTGCCGGGGTAACCGCCGCCCGCAGGACCGGCACAAGAGCAGCCCCACGGCCTCACTGAGCCCGGCCGTGTCAATGATCTTCAGCACCGTCAGGTTGTCCGTCAGCTGCGTCAGGCTGGTGATGCGGGTGATCTTGCTGCAAAATGGACAGCGGACGCCGTTGATGCTGCTGGCCAGCAGCTTCTCCAGGCACTGGCGGCATATGGTATGGCCGCAGTGCAGCAGCTTGGGCCGCAGCTGCTCCTCTGTGAAGGACTCCATGCAGATGGGGCATTCCAGCACTTCCCGGAGGGCATCCAGGTTCAGGTGAGAAGCAGCTGCCACAGCCATTGCTCTTCCTGAGAAGGGTCCCGCTAGCACAGCCCGGAACTGAAGAGCTCACCAGTCATGCTCCAGAAGGTCGAACACTGCTAAGGAGAAAAAGAAGCCATTATTCCACTGCCTGTATGAATTAATTCACTCAAGAAACAGTTAGAGACTAGCTACTGTCACTCGTGCAGTCATTCACTTATTTAGCAAATATTTGTCGAGGTCCACTCTGTGTTGCGTGATGGCGACACACAGGGAAACAAAACAGACGAGGCATCCGTCCCATAGTGATAAAATGCAGGTTCTGGAGTCTCTGACACTTAGGCAGGTGTGCAGCCTGAAGGAAGTAATCTATGCTTCCCAAAGCTCAGTTTCACCATCACCCATCTATAAGCTGGAACAATAATGCTGCCTACTTTATACAGTCTCTGGGAGGGTTAAATACTACAACCAATGTCGTGCACTTAGTATCGCACCTGACAAGCGGTACCTTGATAAATGCTGGTGATCATCTTTACATTTTGTCTGCAACTCATGATTGCTATTAGCAGCAAAGCATAGAAAAGTGACGCGCAGAGAAGGATTACATGCACATTTCTGCCAGAGCACAGCGGGTGGAGTGACGGACCCAACCTGGAGGAGACGGGGGAGGCTGCCCCGAAGCTGTGACCCTCCTGAGACATGTCATGAAATGAGCAAGGCAGCGGGGGACAAAAGCGGGGAAGGCTTTTGTGTGTGTTATATAGAGTTTATCGTGTCACGTTTGGGGACCTAGGAATCACCCAGAGAAAGAGAAAATTATGATGATTAGCAAAAAATATTGGATCAGAAAAATACATCTAGTTTCCATTTGTCTCGCCTCCTGACTACTCAGCTTTCCAACCACTGAAGACTAGGCACCATGCACTGCACTAGATACTGAGGTTTTCAGAATACAAGTTTGTCCTTCAGATGCTCGAACTTCAGGATAGGAGATGAAAATATAGGTAATAATAATGAGAGCAGAAAGTGGTATCAAAAATGAGTTATAAAGTAAGTTTTGGATGGAGGCTCAGAGGAATTCAGTCCAATTGGAAGGGACAGGGGACTGTTCTGAGGGGAAGTGGCATCTGATAGGGATGTGGAAGGATGCACAGACATGTGGAGATGGGGAAAGGAGCTCTGAGCAAAGGGCACAGTCTTAAGGAAGGTTAGAAAGCACGGGAAAGGATAGAACTTCAGTAAATTAGAAAGAGAACAGAGAACACATAGCTGTTCTGGGTCTGTTTCTTCATCTGTCCTTGTAAGGTTAAGGCAAGTCAAGCATTAAGTGAGGTAATAATATAGGTAGTGTATAAAAGGCTCTAAGACTTGACTTAGCATCAAAGAGGTCTTAAATAAATTTGTTTTCTTTCCTCTCATCCTTACGTTAAAATTATGGGAGAATAGAAGGGGTTTATACTAACTGGTTTGGGAATTGGGGAATGATTATAAGAAGTCTTCATAGCCAAAATGAGCCCTTTGAACTTCATTTTGATGAGTGTAGTGAAGCAATGCATGTTTTGGAGCAGGGAACTAATATGTGCAAAGTTCAAGTGGAGCCAGGGAAAGGGTTGAGAAACTAGTTTGGAAGCTATTGCAAAGTGCCTGGTGGAAGCACTGGGGAGCTGGAAGTAGTAAGCAGGTGGTAGAAATGGAGAGAAGATGCATTTGAGCAATACTGTAGAAGTACAATCACTGAGATTTATAAACTGAGTGGATGAGGTTGGGGAGGTGGTGGAGCTATGAGAGCCATAGACTCAGGCTCAGATGACTTTAAATATGGTCGTGCTTTATCGAGACAACTTATTTTAGGCTTGGAACACCCCCTGCTTCACACAGTACATGCCATGAATACTCCCACCCTCCTCGAGCCACATATGCTCATGAAGTAGAACCACACAATCGCAGTGCTCTGCAGCCTTATGTCATTGTCACTTTATATCCCAAAATAAAACGACTAGATTTGGCAAGGTGAGGCACACAGGTAAATTCACCTCTGCTTAAATGCAAATCCGACAGCGGCATTGGTGCAGTCTCATGCTGTGCAGATGGTCAACCATCATGGAGAAGGAGGAGGTGAAGGGCAAGTCCACTTGGTTTTAAGGACAATGCAGTAAGCTGAAGAAAGCTTTGCAAATGTCATAAACTCTTTCTCCAGGCACACAGAAGGGGAGTCAACGCAGAGATACACATTACAAAATCCCCTACAGTTAGCTTTGGATTGCAATCTGACAGATGCACGATTTAGTGAACGTCAATCCCACCTCCCTGAAATCTAGTTCTCTTTTACTGGACAGGAAACAGTATACATCTAGTACCTACCGTGTGCCAGATACCATGATAAATGCTTCATATAGTCCCATTAATCCCCAGAATGGCCCTCAGAAGTAGGCACCGCTATTGTGTTGTACAGAGGAGCAAACCAGGGCTCAGGAAAACTGGCTCAAGGTCACAAAGCTCAGACGTGGCGCGACCCTGCCCAACAGACATTTCCAACTTTGCTTAACCCAACGCTACTTCAAGCTGTATTTTTTAACTGTCATGCAACAAATGTTCTCTAGACTGTACTCTGGGAAATGCAGCCGTATAGCATATATTTTTCTCCACAAAGAAAAAGGAACAACATTATGAGGTTTAGCTGCTATTGTGTGCTTCATAAGCTGAGTGACCGACTCCTGCACAGCAGCGTGACAACCTGTCACGACTCAAATCCATACCTCAAGAAAATAACATATTACCGCATGTCATGTACCTGTAAGGTCTCAGGTAAATATCTGGAACTATGAATGCTGAATTCAGAAATGCCACGAGTCTGGGGACAACAGTATAGAAAAACTGACAGAAACCTAAACTCAGGATCCACACAAACCTCAGGTCTAAACCAGTGAAACAGCTTCAGTCCTCCCAGTATCTGGGACAACAGGCTGAGGGCCACATTCGGTGTTTGGATGCAGAGCATGTTACCTTCCACAGCACAGGGACATCTGTGCTTCCCAGAGCTGGCACTACGGATCAGCTAATTAAACAAGTCTGCCAACTTGTAAAAATACCAACAAATTCTTTCCCTGGGCTGCTGGAATATCGTATCATTTCCTTCAGTCATCCTGCCTCCCAGTCTAAGGTATCCACTTTAAAAAATGTACTTACTCTGCCCACATCCACACTCGAGGTCATCTCAGCTGCCCGCACCTTCCCTGGGCTTGGCGGCGGAGACAACGTCCAGGACTCCTTCCCCGGAGCCTGCGTGCTTTGCCAAGGAAACGTGAGTTCCCATCAGTAAAGCACCAGGCACGGGGGCAGCCTCCCTCAGACCTGAAAGCAGTCTGAACCGTGCCTCCCAGTCATTTCTGTGACCTGTGGGTGCAGGATCCTGGCCGCACGGAAGCTAGGTGAGAGACGGACACGGCTGCTCTCCTCCAGGAGGGCACAGCTGGTCGTTATGGTTCATACTGAGAGTGATTCAGATGGAAAACTCCACTCAAACCTGGTTTCCCTGAAAAGACGACACAGGTGAAAGAGCCTGTCTTACCATCCCAGGTCTTTAAGTTAGCCACCCATTTTCTGCCAGCAATAAAATCTACAACCAATCAAAATGAACCCCCAACATGTCATTTGTAGTACTGGCTAACTTCATGAAACTTCCGACGTTTCCTCTTCGCTATGTACTGTCAGCTTCTGATGCCTCCCCTTGCCTCTGTGTACCCCACTCTTTTGACCTCACGGCCAGCGCTGCACATCCTAGATGATGTGCGCCCAGCTCTTCAGCTCCAGAAGAAAACCTGCCCCTTAAGATGTGTTTGCCACAGCTGCCCTGAGTCAGGAAAATGTTACGGGCAAAGCTTAGACTGATCTAGCCACTTCTGGCACCATCGGGCTTTGCCCAGCCCGTGACATAAATAGCCAGGGTAGCAGACAGACCAGGGACCACATCAGCACTGTCATCTACAAGTTGTGGGGCAGTAGACAGGTTATTCAGCTCCACTAAATGTGTTTTCTAATTTTATAAAAAAGTTACTATGACAACTAGGGATAATGCACATAAAAGTGCTTAGCCTGGAAACTGGCAGGTATGCAATGAAAGACTGTTACTGAAATTATGATAAATGGCAACCAGGAAGAGCGTTAACTAATAATAGCTAGTACTGGCATAGCAAGACCTTCAGTTTACAAACTGCATTTTGAAAGGATGAAGACTCCTTCCTCTCCCGGCATAGAAAGATTAAGCTCAGAAGGAATCTGGTTGAGGACACCAAAGAGGCATGCTAGAAACTTTTGGGCAAATAAATCCAAAACTTCTCTTGCTTAGAAAACAAGCTGCTGCAGCTCAGTCTTACAGGGACTCGATTTTGAATGCTATAATGAGTAGTGATCTCAAAGAGTAGGCGAGACGAGTAAACTGAGAACAGGGGAGAGAAATCAGGGCCTCATTAATCACATGGCAGGACCGAGAACAGTGGGCTTAGGAATCACGCTTTCTAGGTTGGAATCCCAGCTGTACCCCTTACCGTGGAGCCCTGGGCAGGTTCCCTAACCTCTCTAGTTCTCGGCTTACCTAAGAAAAAAGGGCTTCAAAATAGTATTTTCATCACAAGGGCCTTGTAAACATTAAATGAGATTGTATCTATAGAGTGCTTAGGGCAATACCAAGCAAGGTGTACAATTAATTGTGCAGTAAATGACAGTTGTTTAGCGGCGGCAGCGGCGGCCACCACACAGCCAATAAGAAGAAGCGAATAGGCCCTTTTCAATAGGCAGACAGACCATACTCAAGATATCAGAAACACACATGTCAAAAATAAACATTCTGAGCCTTCCTTGGAGATTGTTTTACCTGATCTCAGAATAAAAGGATTAGAGATGACCTAAGGTTTCCAATCTCCATCCAATGCTTGCATTCCCACCAAGGCGCAGTTTTCGAGATGTCTCTATTCCCTATACTATCAGCCCCTTGCGGCGGGGTTTAAGCTATGAGCAAAACTGGAGAATTTTGGTAATGAAATAAAACTTTACCGAGTACCCACTATGAGTTAAGAAAACACTGGTGATATAATTTTGAGCAGAAACAGACCTCAACAGAGGTCCTCACCTAAAAACTAGAAGACAAGTACACTGCCCTGGTTTGACTGGGTTTTTTGTAAGGCTCATTTATTCCATTTCCTTTCATGAGAGCTTCCTAAACTGCATTTGTTCCTTCTGCATTTGAATGGAATGCTAGTCAAGTGCAGAACCATCTCCAGGCCACCATTGGGCACCCTCTGGGAGTGGCGAGCAGGGCCGATGTTAAAGACGTCCGTGAGGACCCCACCTGACACCCTGTCCTGTGTAGAAGGGGATTCTGAAGTTTACTGAGGGCACTTAAGGCACCTTGCAAACAGCGAGGATAGACTCGACAAGTAGGGAAACACAGGACTGATCTCAAAGCTGTATCAGTCTGGGACACACGAAACCCCAGAAGAAAATGCTTATGGGAAAGGAAGCTTTAGCTAAAATATGTCAACGACAGGTTCAATCAATAATAGTTTGCTAGGAAAATGCTTGCTTGTTCTCTGACTTTTTCTCTAAAACAGACGAACCTACAAAGGTTCCTTGGCATCTGCCACACACATGTGGGTAATGATCAGTGCTGCCAATGTGACTCCGAGACTGTAGGACAAGGGAAAAAGCAATGGTCTTTTCTCAGGGGACCCCCAACTCATCTTGACCCACTCGACTTTCCGTCAGTTCCTTTCTCTGCCTATAACACACAGTAATTTAACCCTGAAATTCTGATGAACGGTTCAGGAAGCAGATCCTGGGAAAGGCACAAGAGGGGATGGGAGTTTGTTTGGGGAGCCTGGTGCGGGACGACTCAGAGTCACTGAAATTTGGTGAAGCAACACTCAGCATTCCTTTCCTTCTTCTCATAATTGCAACCTCTCGTAAAATGACCATTTTTTGAATGCCAGGCACCTTTTACCCGTATCTCTTATTTTCATAATAACTATTTAAAGTATGTGTTACTCCTCTTTATAAATAAAGGAAACCAAGGCTCAAAGAAGAGCAATCTGCCCAAGGTCTCAAAGCTGATAAACAATAGAACTGAAGTTCAAATCCAAGTATGTCCACTCCCAGCCATAAAACCACATCATCTCAAAAGATGTCACAGCTCCTGAGCTGATTAGGCTCCGGGCAGTGTGGCTGAGAGGTGGGTGAACTGTGCCTGGGAATGACTTGGAATCTGATTGTTTGACCAGAGGCGCACTGTGGGGGAAGTGACACAGAGGCCTCACAGCGGTGTGCATGGACAGGGATGCACTCAAGGGTCTTATAAATTTCTGACTACCAGCTGCTCACCAGACATAAGCATGTGGGTCCTGTAGTGCTAGAAAAACCCATTGTAATAAAACGAGTGAAATGTAACTTGGGAGTCAGACAGAACCAGGCATGCCTCCCTGCTTTGCCATTCACTATTTAACCTTGGTGAATCATTCCACCTAATACTTTTCTCATCTGTGAAATGGGGAATAACACCTGGATTATTGGCCAGATAACTGACAGGATTAACAGAAATGATGCATATAAATAAGCATGCAAGATCGCAGCTGATCAGGGCAAACACGTGCCCAAGATCAATTAGCAGCAGAGGAAGGATTTTGGACCTCAAGCCTCTGATTCCCAGGCTGATTCAGCTTCCATTACATATTGTCCTTAAGGGTGTGTGTAAATATTCCGTCTAAGTCTAAGGGTGCATATCAATATTCCAGCCAAGTCTCTTGCCTTCTGATCCAGTTCTACAATGTTCCTGAACTGGCTTCAGCAATGCTCTAGCTAGTCCTGGAGCCGAAACAACAAATACTGCTATTCTGTCCCAGAGGAAAGAAGCCAAAAGATAAAAGAGATCATTCAGGACAATAATTATGACTGTCTTCAGCCTCAGTCCATTCCATGAGGTATTTTTTCCAGGCCAGTGACGTCCACACCTCACCTTCTCGTCTCTCCCACTTCACCCAGTCTGCTAACCCAAAGCTCCTTCCCTTATCTATCTACCAGTCTTGGTCTACGAGCAAATCAAGAGCAAAGTTCAGGGCTACTTCCTGCCTAATCAGATAGATTATTTGATATTCAGCAATACTCACTGGGAAATCCTTTCATTAGAGGGGTATCAGCTCAGATAGTAAGACCGAGCAGGCCCAGCAAGGACAAAGCAAGGAAAGGAGGAATATACCGGGTTTCAGAGATCTGAGCAGGAACCTGGCCCTGCCACCCTAGCTATGGGAGCCTGAGACAAGTCACTCCCTATGTCTCAGTTTCCCTGTGAGTAACACTGGATATAGTACAGCCTACTTAGTAGGGCCGTTAAGAAAACTAAGTCAGCATCAAGATTACCAAGTCAGGAATGGAAAGAGCTAGGATTTGAGTCCAAGGTACCCCACTCTACAGCAGGGTTCCTCAACTTTGGCACTGTCGACATTGGGACAGACCACTCTTTATTGTAGGGGCTGTGCAGTGCACTGAAGGATGTTTAACCGCATCCTTGGTGTCTACCCACTAGAGGCCAGTAGTACCCCATACCCCAGCTCTGACAACCAAAAATGTCTCCAGGTTGCCGAGTGCCCCCAGGGGGATAACAGCGCCCTGCTTAGGAACCACTGCTCCAGAACTTGGCACAGGACCAAATGCTCCATACGTATGAGTTCTCCTTGTCTCTTTCCCGGCCCAAACACTTCATCCACAGAGCCGCTGCCTCTTTGAGCTGTAATGGACTTTATATAGGATTAATTCAACCTACTTAACTGATGAAGAAAATAGGGCCTGAGATCATGTTCCACTCATTCCCTGGAGGTCTCACATACCATCTGCTAGCTCCGCTTGGAGGGACAGGCAAACGAAGCTTAGGTAGATGACCTTCAACAGTTTACTGCTTCGTCCCCCCTTGGACCACTCTCTTCTCCCCTCAGTCCTACCAGTTTCAGCAGCCCTGGTTTCACAGGGATCATGAAAGGGGGTCTTTGATTAACAAGTGAGGGAGAGTCAGCCTCTCTCAGAGAAAGTCAGGCTCCTTCAGGATTTAGAATCTGTTGCTGAACCCCCTGAACGCTTCACGCACTCATGGTTTCATACATCACTTCTAGGTCCTGGAATCCCCAGAACCCTCTTTGTTTCCCCCGGAGACTTAAACGCCTTTAGCAGCCCATGACACCAACTCACACATCTATTCAGAGTACTTTAATTCTACAGCCCAGTTATGACATCCCCCACCCCTCCATTCAATCCACCCCAAGTCCAGTTGCCAACCCTCTTACAGAACGGAGCTCAAGTCTTTAGGGCTCCATATTGCAACCCTCACCAATTCTTCACTCACGCGCCCCAAGTCCCTGCACAGATCCTTTCATCTGTGTTTGAATCTGGGCAGCCTTCGACCCTGCATTCCAGTTTAACACCCCAGTCCCACACCTAAGATTTCTCCCCTCCTTTAATCCGATCCTCCAGTCCATCAGGCACTGTGCCACCCTCAAACCTTGTGTCTTCTTCTGTACCCACCCCCACCCATCCATGTGTTGTCCTCCAACCTTCATCAGCTCCCTTCTTGCAAATAAGGCACTCCTTCCCACTGATTCCTCCAAGAACTCGTCCCCCTCAGTTTTCCCCAGATCCCATCTAGAAAATGCTTCCTCCTTACCAGTTAGCATAATCTCTGACCCTGTTTCCTCTTATGCCAGATCTTGCAGCCCCAGAATCTTAGTGCCCCAGATACTCTCAAATCTCCTTAGATTCTGCACCCGAAATGTCATCAGGACTCCCAGATTTCCTTCATATTCCCGAAATCCTGCTGCACCCTGACCCCTCCAAGGCCTGCATATCCCCTCCCATCTCCCAGATGCTGCACCGCGTCTCTCCTTGGAGCCCCCACATTACCGCATACCTCCCAACGTGATGCACCGCAAAGCTTCTCAGAGCCACCTGCTCCCCGCCCAGAGAAGCACGTCCTCGGAGCTCCTCGGTCCCATCGAGTCCCTCGCTTGCCTGCCCCCTCACAGCCCCACCCCCACCCTGGTCCTGCCCCTCCGATCCGGTCCCATACCCTGCCATTCAGGCGTGAGACGGCCGCTACACAACCTCCACACCCTGCCGCTCACCCGTGGCCCGTGACTCCAGCGGTGGTCCTTGGTCCCCAGACCCTCCTTCCCGCCCCCTACCTGACCGCCAGCGGCTCCAACGCGTCAACTGCCTCCAGCCCACCCACCCGCTGCCCTCTGCGCACGCGCAGCAGCAACCCCCTTAGCAGGCGCCGATTCGCAGAGCCCGCTGTCTCTCACTGGAACCTGCTTCCTGAGGCATGCTGGGGTTTGTAGTCCGTCAGATCTGAGTACTCCGAGCCCCAGCAACCACGTAGGGGCAAGCTCTCAGCTGAGAGCTGTGGGCCTTGGCAACACCTAACTGAGCTTTATCTCTGTTGTAGTGATAACGAAACTGAGGTGAAAGGGGACTGCCTATGTTCACTCAGAGAGTCGGGAGTTAAACCCTACTCCAATCTGTGTCTTAACCCCTTTGCTAAACCATGACCTCCAGGAGAGGTCCTTAGCAGAGCCATGGCACCTCACACGATGGCCTGTCTGAACCTCAGCTTTGCATCCTGAGAAATAGGCCGAGGAAAGAGTACAAGCTCCACCCTGGGGCAAGGACAGAACCTGGACTCGCTTAGAAAGGTGGTGCTTCTGGACCCCTATTTCTCCTAGCGACATGCAGAAGCCTAAAGACAAGTGTATCTGATGAACAAATTGTATTTTTGAAGGAGTTTTTTGCCTACTTACTCAGGAGGCACCCTCAGCAGACGTAGTTATGGGAACAGACTCTGTAGCTCCTGTCCCTGCAGATTGAAGCTACCCAGGAACTCAAACCCAGGTCTAGCTTTGGGGTAGCAGGGAAAGGGTAGGGTCTTCTCAAGTGAGAAGTGGTCTGGCCTACTGGCTGGCTAGGGCACCTTAGCGCCCCTTAGTTTGACCCACGGCACCTTAGTTTGGGGCCAGTTACTGGTTTCTGTAGGTGGCTGTATAGTTTAGCTTAGGAGCAGGAAGGGGTTTGATGTACAATGGACTGGACTTGAAATGCTACCTAGGTGTAGGACCTAGTACAATGACAAAACAACAGACAAAAACAGTAACAAAGATACTCTCTGAGCACTTTGTATCTGCCTGTAGCCGAACACTTCACATGGGCGGCCGACTTAATCCTTGTTAAGACCCTATGAGACCAGCAATTGATGCCCAGGTGATTAAATGACAAAGCCACATGTTCATGAGTATAAAGCCCAGATTGGGAGCCAATTCTACATGAGAATCTACCCTCTTAACCTTGTGTAATCTCTCTGCCAATTTTTCTATGTCTAAATGGAAATGAAGTTTGCTATAAGGACTAAAATTATTACTATATAGTGGTTTGCATTTAATTAATGGTAAATATATATATTTAATTAATGGTAAATATATACATTGTAGTTAGCTCTTACAGTCTCTGAGCTGCTGGTCCCAGAAGCCCCAGCTCCCAGAATTTCAGATAGTGGGGAAATCGAGAGGCTGGGTTGGTATATTTCGTGGTCCCCTTTGAGCAGGCCTAGGGGCTCTGTGTGCCTGGGTTGGCATAGAGCTCCGGGCCTATCTGAGGCGTCAAGGGTAGGCTTGCAAAACCCAGGGCCAGCCAGGGTTTGACCAGACAGGCCAGGAGTGGCCTGAAGAGGGAGCTCAGTCAGGGACTAAAAGGCCCTGGGGCAGGTTTTGCCTGAAATTAGCATAGACAGTGGGTACAGACAGACCCTTGCAGGGCCAGGAGAGCAGAGGTGCTTGCTGCTTCTACTTTTCTGGGCTCCTGAGAACTCCAAGATGCTCACTGCATGCTCATCCAGCACCAGGGCTTGTAATTTGGTGATTTCTCACCAAGCACTTACCTGGTTGGGCTTGAATTCTCCACTGCCTTGCGATCTTCACCACTGGGCTGTGAAATCCCTGAAGCGCAACACCCATTTGTTGTCATATCTGTTAGCACAGTACCCAGAGTTGCTGAGTGAGTCAGACTCAGAAATGTGATCTTTGGCAAATCCCATTCCCTGTCTGACCTGGACTCATTGTAGCTGCAGAACAGCCCAGTGGGATCAGCTGGGTAAGAGCCAACCATTTTTGGCACACCAGCAAGATACTGGGTACCTCACAGATATTGTCACAAGTCAGAATTAATCCCCTCAGCAAAGATTTAAATAGAAATCTGTAGCTCCATCTTACAAAAAGGCCGCTGAGGTTCAGCAAGATTAACTAGCTTACTTGCAGTTGCCTCCCGGGAAGTGCAGGGCTGGGGTACAAACGCAGGCCAGCCAGGCCCATGGCATGCTCTGAACCACCACCTAAAGACTACCCGCATTTTTGAACACCAGCTCTCCTTTTCTGGGAGGAAGTTTTGCTGGTAAGACTCCAAAGGGAGAAGAGATGACACTGCTTAGGAACTCAAGGAATCCAGGTCAAGTCACAGCTGGCATGACCACAGGGCATGATCCTGCCAAGGCAAAGGCACTCAGATGACCTGTTTTGAGCAACGTCACCAGAGAACAGCCCGGATTGTCCTCTGCCCTGGGTGTCTGCCATGTTGGAGACTCACTGTGGCCTGTGTCACCAGAATGGCAAGCAGCCACTCTGGACAGGGGCCTGGGGTACTTCTGCCAGCCCTCGTGTCAGGTCGGGGAGAGAGGGAGCTGCTGTCAAATGTCTTCTCCCCGGC
Source organism: Phyllostomus hastatus (assembly GCF_019186645.2). NCBI lineage: Eukaryota > Metazoa > Chordata > Mammalia > Chiroptera > Phyllostomidae > Phyllostomus > Phyllostomus hastatus. The sequence goes on along the minus strand of NW_025333857.1, from coordinate 63,042,753 downwards.
CTTGAGACCTTACTTATACCCTCTCCTCAGACCAGATAGGGAGTTTGCACCCTGTTCGCTCCCTAAAACACAGGTACCAGCCCAAAGTCTCAGGTCAGGACTGGTGATATTTTTATACTGACGTGACCCCCGTCACAGAGAGGAGCTAATGGTTCTCCTGATAGTCTGGGGATGCAGTTCAAGTGTGCCTTTACACAATAATAACAACAATGACGGGTCTTTCTGACAGCTCTTTCTTTTCTCGTAAACAATACTGTGTTTGACTATCTTTCTTTTTTAATATTCAAATTACTTACCACTTCATTACCATACTGACTGCAAAAATCTCACAGTGAAATACACACCCAAGGAAAACGCACTCATTTTAATTGTGTGACTTTGCATACCTTGGTACAATGTTAGCATTCCTCATACACAGAAACATTTTAAAAATGTTCTTTGTGGAGCACTTTAAATACAAGCATACCTTAAAGATGCAGTGGTTCCAGTTGCAGATCTCTGCACTAAAGCGAGTACCAGGACAAAGCAAGCCACAGCAATTTTTTGGTTCCCCACCTAGTCTGTTAAGGGTACAATAGCATTATCTAAAAAAATGTGTATACCTTAATTAAAAAATACTTCATTACGAAAAATGCTAACCATCATCTAAGCCTCCAGTAAGTCATTATTACTATAGTAACATCAAAGATCACTGATCACAGGTCATCATAACAAATGTCATTTAAAAGCTTGAAATAGTGCAAGAATTACCAAAATGTGACACAGAGACAAGCAGTAAGCAAATGCTTTTGGAAAAATGGCACCAATAGGCTAGCTTCAAGTCGGGGCTGCAACGAACTTTTAACTTGTAAAGGAGCACAGTACCTGTGCAGCACGAAGTGAAGCACCACAGAAGGAGGTACGCCTGTACTCTCTCCATTCAGAATTTGAATGTAACGGCTTTTCATTTAACATTTAAACCACCTGAGTCAGTTACTTAGGACTGTCATAGGAAAGTATCACAAACGGGTGGCTTAACATTTTACTCTGTCATAGGTTTGGAGGCTAGAAACCTGAAATCAAGGGGTGAGTGTGTCCAGGCTTGCTCTGAAATCTCCAGGGGAGGGCCCTTCCTTGCCTCTTTTGGCTTCTGGTGGCTCCAGGCATTCCTTGGCTTGTAGTAGCATCATTCCAAGTCGTGCCCCTGTCTTCACGTGGTCATCATAGTATCCCTCCGTGTATGCGTGTGTCTCTTCTTATAAGGATACCAGTCTTATTAGATTAAGTATGACCTTTGTCTTACCTAATTAAAACTTCAGTATGACTTCATCTAACTAATTACATCTACAGTGACCCTGTTTCCAAGTAAAGGTACGTTCTGATATACCGGGGGTTAAGATTTCAGCATACATTTTGGGGGGCCACACTCCAACCAGCAACATCACCCTATGAGCTAAGGATTGTTTTCTCCATTTACAATGCAAATCCCTAGTTTAACCTCTCTTTCATTCTCTTTAAAGAGGGGATAAAGCCTAGCTAAGTCACAAGGTTTGAAGGAGCCAAATAAGATATTGGATTTTAAGCGCTTTCATTTTAGCCTGTTGCCTAACATGTATTAATGTTAATTGTAATTATTACTATTATTATTATTAAGTTTGTTTGGTAAGTCTACCATTATGTAACAGAAAAGGTGAGGCCTGGAGTCAGACCTGGTCAAAGCCCCAGTCCCACCCACTTGCAAGATTCTTTCAGAGAGTAGATTAGAAGATCATTTGAAGTTATGCTCGGTACCGTGTTGCAAGACAAGTTACGTACCCTTGGACAACTGACTTAGCCTCTCTGAACTTTCTGTCTCTGCACAATGGGAATAATAATGGCTATCTACCACATGGCGGGGGGGCGGGGTGTTGTAAATGTTAGATGAATTAATAGAGCTAAAGTTTTTAGAGTTTTTAGAGTGCTGCCTAGTAAAGTGGTCTATGAATGTTAGCTACTATTATGTTATTACTCTTCTCAATAAAATATTGTCCCTCTCTTCTTTTATTAGCAACTCAATTCTGAGGAGGAGGTGGAATCTCTTGCTTATAGAAAGGAGGGGAAAAAAGTAAAATTCTAATTCATCCTAAGCAATTTTATCTGAGTCTAGAAGTTTATGATTGCTAGAATTTTCATGAAATAATATAAACTTATATCTGTCTACCTTATGACTTACCTATCATCATGTAACAACTTCCTTTAAACCTTGCGGTTTAAAAGTGACCTACCTTTCTTATCTTACAGTTTCTCTGAGTGAGGAATCTGAGTACAGCTGAGTTAGATCCTCTGTTTCACAGTCTCTCACTAGACTGCAACCCAGTTGTTGGCCAGGGCTGGATTCTCATTTGAAGGTTCAAGTGGGGAGGGGTTGGCTTCCAAGATCACGTATGCAGTTGTGGGCAGCATTCCGTTCTTTAAGGGTTGCTGGATGGAGGGCCCCCATCCCACGATGGCTTGAGGTTCCTTGCCACGTGATTCTCTCCATGACAGCTTGTTTCATCAAAGCCACCAAGAGAGAGTCTGTGAGCAAGACAGAAGTCACAGTCTTTTGTAACCCAGGCGCAGAAGGGACATGCCGTCAACGTGACTGTGTTCTGTTGTTTAACAGCAAGTTACTCTGGTGAGGGTTAGGGTTGGGTTTTTGTCTACAGTCACAGTTAGGGTTAGGGTTCTCTTTGAGGTTACGGTTTTGGTTTGTACTAGGGTTCAGGTTATATTATGGTAAGGGCTACTTTGGGATTTAGGGTTAGGGTTAGGTTTTGAGTTAAATCTAGTGGGAGAAAAAGCTAGTTACTCAAGTGGAAGCAACGGTGACAGCCATTGCCTATGAGGACGTGAGATCCCGTGTCAGAGGCTCCCTCCCTCCCTCTTATCCTCTGCCTTCCCCTCTCCTCATTGCTCCCTCCCTCAGTTCCTCTTCTTTTTCTCCTGACCTCGAGGTCTTATTCTGTGCGTGCATGTGCATACGAACGCACATATTCATCTATCCGTCTGTCTGTTACTGGTCTACTTTCTGCCGAAACTCTGACTCTAACTTCCGAGTGCCGTGCCCAACCCTTGGGTTTCTCAGTCTAGCCCAAATCTGGCCCCCGATAAACGTTCGACAGATGTTTGAACTCAATTTAAATCTACAGCATGAAAGAGCATTTCAAAAGAGTCCGCTTTCTGCCCCACTGTAATAGAACATTTTATCACTTATATTTAGATAAATATAAACACTTACAAAGTTCCCCTTGAACCTGTTCGTACAGTTATGATGATGCTGAATATCTAACAAGTGTTTTTCTACTAAATATAAGTTTTTATATTTTACTTATTTGCCATGGAAAAAAATGTTGGAAGAGAGTTTTTCTGGCCTTCATACGTTGTCAAACTGACCACACTTTGTTAAGTTCAAGACAAGCTGTCTTTGAACATTTAACCATCACAATGAGATTACGTAAATGCCCCTGTGCAGGGAGACTTTTCTGGTTTGTTGTCGTCATTTTGTTTTGTGTTTTATTTCCTTGTGCTTACATGAAACAGACGATTCAAAATTTTGAAACTTTGTGTAATAATCACATATATTTGTGTGCATGACCCAGACCCAATTTGTAGTGGTTTGAACAAGTGTGCCTGGTCAAAGGTCAGCGGTCGCCAAACATTGGCCGAGGAGGTGCTTGACAAACGCTAGTAGCATTGAAGGCTTGCCCAGAGAACGTTCCCTGTGTAGTGTTACCAACTTCAGCTCAACTCAGTGCTATATCAAGACTGCTGGGAAATATCCCACGGGCCTTACTTCTGCCAAGTCCCACCTCTCAACCCCAGTCCAGACTTCCTGTCCTCTGGGCTCCAGGATTTCAGCCAGCTTCCTCTTCGCGGTGGCTGCCATTGCTCCCTCCATCCACTGGTATCTCTAAGACCAGCTGGCAGCCGACAAAGAGGCAGTCTTTATCCCTCACCCCATCCCCATTTCTACTATACATATTCTCATGTCACGGCTATTCATTAGTCTAATTTATTTGTCTACCAATAAGAAAATTTTACTGCTGTTTAAACATTTTTAAACATAATACAAGTGAAAACACATTTAGAAGAAAGATCCAAAACAGCACATAATGTAGATGTGGGAAATCTCTCTTCATTCTACTTCCCAGCAATAGTTGCCTTTGGAGATTTTTATGGGGTTCTTCTGGCAGCCCTCATTTCTCAGCGTTTTATCGAGAAAAGCGCACACGCACGGAGAGAAAGTGCTGGAGGGACTCCCTGTGTGCTCATCGCCCTGCGTGCAGTACTTGTCAATATTTTGCCAACTTCGCTTCCGCTATCCCTCACCTCCCATTCATTCTTCGTTGCCAGCGCCTTTTAAAGCACATCCCAGATATCATATCCTTCTGTAAATGGTATGATGTCTCAGTGTGTCTCTAACAGAGCATTATTTTTTAACAATCTCGACATCATCATTACACCTAGCGGTTCATATTCAAATTTCCTTTATTGCCTCAAAGTAGCTTCCTGTGGTAGGTGTGCTTAAAGAAGGATCAAGGTACATGTTGTACGGGTCCTCTTTAACCCGTAATAATTACACCTGTAGTTTTGCTGGCATTTGTTAAAGACACCGACTGCTTGTTTTTTAGAGTGTTTGGCACTGCACATTAGCTGACTGCTTTCTCTTGACGTTTTTTACCTTGTTGCTCTCCCCCAGGGACTCGTCACTTCGCTTGTCGGTTTTGTTTTGTGGACCCCTTTTGTGGAGTGATGAAAACTATAGACCGCCTTTTCAGAATGATCTTTGTAAGTGCATAGAATTCAATACGTGGGACTACACAAAGAAGATATTATATCAAGATACACTTATCAAAATATATAAAAAAACAAATTCTTGGAGTAATATATGGGCTCCTTTGTTAATGGCAAGATTTAGTGGAGTCTCATAGTTGTAATTTCTAAGCAGGGTTGAACATAAATAATTAAAATATTTGTAACAACTCTAATGTGATAGAAATATAGGTGAATTTGATTGTGTCAAACTCACAGGAAGGGCTACATACACTACTATAGTTCATTGCCTCCATTTACAGTTTAAGGAAATGCTACCCTGCATGTAGAGGATACTGAAAATAAAGATGTATTTTTCTCCACACAAGTTCACAGACCCTTGGATTCTGCCCGTGGGCCCCAGGAGTGCCAGCTGAAGAAGACAGGCTGTACCCTTCCCACGGCGTCACACAAAAGCACTAATGTTTGGGTTACTCCTTTTAGTCGTGTTAAGATTATGCTGCTGTAAGTCTGATCCACTGATTAGAAATATTCTCATCAGCCTTTCTCTTAATGGTTTTAGGATTCATTGATGGTATCTGTCTAGCTCTAGTCTGTTAGATTACAAAATAGTAATTTTCTAATTCTGTCATTCTCCCCACCTTTCTAACCTGCAATAGTTCCATGAATAAAAATATGGTTACCCTGAAATCCAGTTCATCTGATGAAAGATTGACTAATATTTGATTCTTTGATTAATTTTCAGATGACTGAACTGGTTTCTAGCCAATCCCCAATGGTGACCGAGGAGCTTGGTTTGTTCACTTTTGGGTTTTGATTTGAAGAACATTATGCGTTATAGGAAATTTATCTATTTGCTCTATTTCAATCAGTTACAGTCATTATCCACTTTGATGTTCCATTCGTTCAACGTCCCCAGTGGGAGCCCCCCTAAACTGGCTTCTATGTCCTTTCGAAATGACCACATTAATCTTTGGCAGCTCTCTTGCGTTTTGGCACAGCAAGATGTCCCAGGCTCAGTTTGTACCAACCTATGACTTCCAGACTTGGGGTAAGGAAGTTTTCCAAGAATCTTTTGTTCCTTTGAGTGGGAAATGATATTTAAAAACAAGAGCCTGGGCATTAAGAATATTTATTACTTTTAGGTTGCCATTGTTACTAGGCCTTTTCCGTGGACACAGCTATAAAAGGCTTATTTTTTAAAAGAGGAAAACAGATTATAAGTTCATGTAATTTCTGTCTGAGATATCAGTGTGCAGAATATTTCCTCTTTGACTTTATACCTGGATCGGTCACCTTTTATACCGATGATCTTAGCTGCTAATGACAGGAATGTAACGGGTTGTTTGCTATAGCCCACAATATGGGCAGAATAGTTGCAAAATAAACAACATCAATATTAGAACCAGCAATAAGTCCACTGCATCTAGTCTAAGACTTATTTTCAGGTTATTTTTTCTTTGGAATATTTCTTATTAGGCATGTGGAATCAAAATACTCCATTTTAAAGTCAATCAAAATAATTATTTTCTCCATGTGGTTACATAGCTAGCTTTTTTTTTTTTGGTTTGCATATAATTTGTAGAGATTGTTTTATATTTCTTCTATGATTTAAGAAATACATATAATAACTCTTTGTAGTTCTGAAGCTAAAACATAAAACACAATACATTCAAAAACTCTGACTTCTATCCTGGCCACCTTGACTCCGTTTTCTTGCTCCCTTTGTGGGCAATCATTTGTATTTGTTTTAGTTAATTGTTTCAGTTTTTTTTGTGTGTGAAAAATTACATCTGTCTATCTATCTATCTGTATAATCTCTATATCGGTATATGTTGTTTATGTCATATATATTCATATAATATGGGCATATTTATATTCCTTCTTTCTTACACCAAAAGGCCTATAAACGTTTCTGCACCTTGACTTTTCCATTTAACAAAACATGTTTGTGATTACTCCAGACCCTATGGAAAGATTGTGCTAATTCCTTTTAAAGTACATGAACTCCACTGTGTGGATGCACCATAGTTTTTGACCAACTCCCTATGGATTATCCATATTCTGATTTTTCAGGGTTTTATTACTAGTCACTATAATGGGCAGAAGTAACAGAAATTGCACATTCAATGTCCAGAATTTATAACTGCCTAGACCTGAATCTCTGGTACTAGAAAAATTTCAGGCAACTTAGGATGGTGGAAAAGGGTTTACAAATAAGACAGGTTAGGGGGGAAGTTCAGTTCTCCTGGGCCCCTGGTTTCACTTCTGCCAGTTTCCACTTCCTCATCTTTAAAATGCAGTAATGAAGCCAACCCTCACTGTTGTTAGGATTAATACAGACCAAATGAGATGTAATCTGCAAAGCAATGTGCATATGAAGTCACAGTTAATATCAATTTTACTGATTTCCTCAGCAATGAGACAGGGAATCCCTGATGAGTCTTTGTGCTTTATTTTAATTTTTAATTGAATTTAATTTAGTTTTTAAAATCTTTTCTAAAGATTTTATTTATTTATTTTTAGAGAGGGAAGGGAGGGAGAGAGAGAGAGAGAGAAACATCAATGTGCGGTTGCTGGGGGCTGTGGCCTGCAACCCAGACATGTGCCCTGACTGGGAATCGAACCTGCTGTTGCGCGTGGGTCACCGGCCAGCAGTGACCACGGAACACTGTGGATGGCTCGACGATAAACACGCGAGAAAAAACACCACATGCACAGAGACAGACTAGTTTCTGTGGGGAAGTAGGGACAGAATGGCCACCCCCCCTAGTGGGGAGCGCGCTGATTTACCGTCCATACCTGCTTTTATTAGGCTCATTCTGCATAATAATTCAGGTAAAGTACAGTACTCATTAGGGGAAGTAAGGAACAATAGAAAACAAAGAACTCTGCCGGTCTATTGAGTTGGGGTCAAAGAGCTGTAAGACTGAGGAACAAAATAACTTCCTCCTAAGACCCTTCTCATTCAACTGAGAGCATTCTAAACAAAGAAGGTTTCACAGTAATTTACATATTCTTTCTTAGGCCTGATCACCCAGGGAATCCGCACTTCTCAGTACCGAGCTGCACCACCCTGTCATTGTTTCAGGCTTAGGTGGAGCAAGGGAACTAGGTAACCAAGAGATAAGGAGATTTTCTCCCAGACGCTGAGAACTCAGGCTATGTCACAGCCGAGGAGCGAGGGGCATCACCCCCTTTTGCTGCAGTCCCCCAAGTCCTTCTTTTGGGGGGCCTCCCAAAGTGATCGTGCCTGGCTTAGGTCGTTCCCCCCGTGGGGAATCTTACCCGTCTTTGGCTAACCGACCAAGCTTTTGGGGGTTCAGTCATGAATAAAGCAGCAGAAGCAGCATTCCTGCCAGGGAGATAAGCTTTTATCTCCTTGCCGGTTTACGGTTCCAAGGGCGTTCCCTTAGCCTTAGCCTAGGCGGGGGTTTCAGCCTCTGATACCAGTCAGGGCGGTTCCCAACAACCTGCGACACTTTGGTTCGCAGCCTGTGCACTGAGCTACGCCAGCCAGGGCTAATTTAGTTTTTTGATGGGTGGGCTCATTTATCCCTTTCCCTAACCCTAACGGCACAGCTACAAGGAAAACGGAAGCTAATGGGAGAAGTATTTGTTTTCCCAAAGTATTGCTTGTCAGCACAGGTGATGTTTTAACCTGGGTGTTGTTAAAATTTTGGTAGAAATAGGTGCAAGTGTGGCAGCAAGACTGGAGTCCCCCTGGAGTCCCCTTGGATAGTGATCAGAGGGTTCACACCAAAGCCTCCAAGTGACCCCACCCCAGGTTCACGCCCTGCTCAGTGTTTGAGCCAACCTCCCACTGGCCCCAGGGCGTCCTCATAATGCCCCTTGGCCTACTCTCCTGCCAAATGGCCCTGTTCTAGCAGGGCGATCGGGGACCTTCCATGTGAAGGAAGTCATTAGCATCTCAGAGGCTTGGGCTTGCTCATCCCTGTCCAGAAATGATTCCTTCGGGCCCTTCCTCCTTGACCCCTAGCCCGAGGAGCTACTGGAAGAGGGAGGAAAGAACTGAGGAGGAACTGATCTTGGGGATAAATCCTTCCTTAAGGGGATAAATTTTGAGCACAGTTTTTTTTTTAAATATATTTTATTGATTGTGCTATTGAGTACAGTTCTTAAGAGCAGAGGAATGGGATCTCAGGGAGTAGAAAGCGATCTTCCCATTCATCCAGCTTCTGCGCTCTACTGGGCAGAAAAGGAGCTTTGGCGTCAGACCCTGAGTGCCTGGTGTAGCCTTGGGCTGCAGTCTGTCCCCTCTCAGAACCTCAGTTTCCCCGGCTGTAGCATACAGTTATAAAAATGGTATTATTCCTCATCCAAATCACGATTATGAAGACTCATGAGATTCCTAATGTCTTGTGCTTGGCAAAGAAGAATAGCAGCTCAGGGAATGTGGATTTCCTTTTTGCCCTCTCCCTTTTTCATGGACTTGCCCCGCCATATCTTAAAAATAAAACTAGGTTGTCATAACACTAGTAACAGTAAGAACTGAAATTCCTTGGGTGGTACAGCATATATTCGTTTAAATTCTAACAGTAGCTCTACATTGTTGGGGATGCTGTCGTTATTTTATACATAGAAGAGCAGAGGCTCTGAGAGAGAGAGAGAGGAAGTCTCTCAAGCTTGTCCATGGTCAGGTTCAGAGCCTCAGCTAGCCCATAGTCACCGTCTGTATGATTTAGGGAATGGTGCTCTGTCGCTTGGATTCAACCCTGTGGGCACTCAGCTGGGGGGCTGCCTGAGGCTGGTTTCAGTTTTCAGTCACCCTCCTGCTTTGTCACGTTATGCAGCACCCAACCCACACAGCTGTACCCAGAGACCCCGGGTGCCTGCGTAGAAATTCAAACCCAGGTCTGCCTCCCATTCAGACCATATCCTCTCCACTGCTGCCTGGGAGGTCATCTCCTCCCAGTACCTTCAGAATCCTGCTCCACCAATGGTCTCCCCTCTGCCTTATCTCAAGCCCCTTCCCTCTCCTTCTCTTCTGGCTTCTCCTTCCTAGCTGATATACTCAATCAAATCTGTACTCTTGGGTACCCCCAGGACTGGAACAAATCATTATGCATAATTTCACTACTGTGATCCCCATCCTGTGCCTAGCTCCAACCTGGCCCTGAATTGGCCTTTCTAAGCAAATGCTTGTTCGGAAGACTTGTACTTTCCACTAGACTTCCTTGTGTCAGAGCCCAGCCTTTACGGTCTTCTCTGATGCACACACAGCAAGTTGTTTTGCACACAGTAATCATTCTCTGGCATCGAAGAACCAACAAAATTTTTCCCAAGAGCAATCCTCTTAAGCAGGCACTAGAGGGCAGCAGGACATCACACATGGTCTTCTTTTAAGACTCCCATTGAGGGCCAAAGCCCACCTTGTCTCCAGAGGCAGGAGGAAATGCTAAGCTTTACTGCTGACTGAAGAGCCAGAGGGATAAAAAAAAAAGTGGGAAAGGGGAGGGACGCTGAGCACATCTTCGTCTATGGGAAGGCCCACTTTTGGGTCCACTGAGTTGAGTTGCTCTGGGATTCTTCACTGTGTCTCTTACTTTCTTTAGGACAAATAACACAGAAGAACCACATGGGTATTTTTGTACCTACAAAAGGTATATTTTATATAATGATATATATCGAACAAGCAAACAAAAGATATCAGCCACCTCTGAGCTACTGATCCGTGTCCAGGAGTCCCTGGCCCACAAAAAGTATGACCATCCTCAGAGATGTAACTGCTTCCTCAGAGACTGGACCACTTTCACTTGAAACAGGCGTTTTCTTCTCAAGTGCCCTCCATGTCCCAGTGAGCCTCGGATCCTTCATCTGTAAAAGGGGCCTACGACCTCCACTGTGCAGGATGATAGGAAGGACCGTAAGTGACCCAGGTGTAAATCAGCCAGGGCTGCACCCCACATTTGATGCTCAGAGCAGTTCGATGAGGGATGAGTGTCCCCACCTATAAATGAGGAAAGTAAGGTGGGAGCAGTGAAGTGACTTGCCCAGGCCCTCAAATCAGACCATCTAATTCAAGAGCTTTAGATATAAGTATCCAGTTTTGCCCTTGTCTGCTGTGTTCCACTCTGTAGGAAGTAGGCGTTCAAGGAAAAATTCCTGGCGGTGTGGTTAAAGCACCAGCAGGTTACGAGGGAATATTTACCGTTTCAGATGGGCACGAAAATTGAAGAATACTGGGGCAGTGACCAAGGGCTGGACTAAATGACCTCCGATGATGCTCTTGAAAACCTAGAATTTGGAACTAAATCGCTACTTGGGTTCTGTTTCTTATTGATCCTCCAAATATTCCAAGATTTAAGAACTAACATTATGGATATTTTACAGAGGAGGAAATGGAGGCTCAGGGAGGTTAAGCAGCTTGTCCAAGGTCACCCAGCTAGAAATTAAAGAGCCAGAATTCAAATCCAAGCAAGTCACTATGCTATAGTTGCCCCTCTGTGGTTTATAGTTGCCCCTCTGTAATTAGGTTTATCACTTGTGTATTTATGGAAGAAGCTGTGAATTAAGTTAGATTAGGAGATCAGTTGTCTTAGAAATTGGGCAGTTTTATAGACCTGTCTTCTTTTCAGTCTCCACTATGGTTTCCCCTTTCATTCCTCAAATATGCACACCATACACAGGCTCAGACATACACACCTTATCAGAAGCCTCTCAAGCCTGCCCCATAGTTTCTGGGATGGAGAGTTCATCCATCCCACCTAGTTGGTTGGTTGATTTTAGCATCCCCACCCAGTAGGGGGCAGGCTTGAGTACCTCAGAGAAGACATGCAAATAGCATAAAGTGCATAACTCTGGGTCTAGGCCTGATGCTTAGGATGAGAAATAAAGTTCCTCAGTGGGAAGCCATCTAGATATAAACAGAGCTGTCCCATAATGGAACTCAAGATGTAATGAGTTCTGCATCATTAGACGTGTCCAAAGGAAGTTGGAGGATGATTTGGTGGGGAATGACTCATTAGATGGAATTTTTGACTGGGTGACCTTTGAGGTGCTTGAGTACTCATGAGATCCTTTAGCCCACGGAAGAGGTGGGGAGCCTGGACGTGTTGTGAGGGGAGGGGGCAGGGCACGAACAGGCAAGGTCTAAGTATTTGCAAAAGAGAAGACTTCTTGTGCAGGAGTGAGAATTAGTGCTGCACAATAGAAGGAGCAGTAGAACCTGGTATAAAACACTAGACTAGTTATTAGCTGTGTGGCCTTGAACCAATTACCTTCTCTCTCTGAGCTGCCACTTGTACATCAATGAAGTAAAGTTAGACCATCTGCCTTTGGTCTGTCATGATATATTGACATAATAGGTTTGAAGTCTGGTAAGTGTTACGTGAGTGCAAGGCATTAAAGGAAAAGGGGTCAGATTATACATCCATCTATTCAATTATTCAGATACTGACCTGCACACTGTCTGCTCTACATCAGAGAGTGATCTCTTGTGCCGGGGATGGAAATGCTCATTAAACCAGCATGGTCCATGCCCTGGCTGGTGTGGCTCAGTGGATTAAGCATTGGCCTATGAACCAGAAGGTTGATGGTTTGATTCCTGGTCAGGGCACATACCTGGGTTGCAGGCCAGGTCCCTAGTTGGGGGCATGCAGGAGACAACCACACATTGATGTTTCCCTCCCTCTTTTTCTCCCTCCCTCTCCTCTCTCTAAAAATAAATAAATAAAATCTTTTTAAGAAATCCAGCAGAGTCCTCACTCTTATGGAGCTCACAGTTTAGTTGGGGAGACAGATACTAATTTAACTAGAACATTAATTAAAGTTAAAAATATGGTAAGCCCTATAATGATATGATGGTGTAAATGGTTCAGTTAATAATACAAGTTGAGAATAATCAAAATGCAGTTTCCGAATATGCAGTGTTCAAAAGTTCAGGCATACCTCAGGTATATTGCAGGTTCATTTCCAGACCACTGCAGTAAAGTGAATATTTCAATAAAGTGCCACACAGCTTTTTGTGTTTTCCCAGTGAATATAAGTTATTTTATACTATACCGATTAAGTGTGCAATAGCATTATGTCCAAATAAATAATTTTTATGCCTTCATTTAAAAATAATTACTAAAAACATGAAGACCATCATCTGAGCTTGCAGTGAGTTGGCATCGCTTTGCTGGCGGAGGGTCTCACCTTCAGTGTGGGAGAAGCACAGTATCGGAGAAGTGCAGTAAAGTGAAATCCAATAAAGTGAGGTTTGCTGTGTGTGTGTGTGAGTCTCCACACTGCTCGTGATGTATTCAGTGGGATAGTATTCCCCTGCTGCTAGATGAAAATGTTAGCAGGGGACATCTAATCCACTATCACTTTCATGGAATGGACAGTGGTAGGGGCATTTTTAAGTTGCCAACACAGTTTCAAATCAGGAATTAGGATGCCCAGTCAAAGATTTTAATCAAAGTGCTACACCTGATTCTACACCTGACAAGTGGAATCTCCTTTCCCTCCCCAGCGGGGGCCTTAAGAGGTGGAACAAGATTGGCCTTTGTTCTGTATGTCTACCTTGCACTCCTCTGTCCTCTCCCTCCAAGGTCAAAGCAGGAGAGAGAAGTGGCAAGGATTAGCAAGGTCACCTTTGCCCTGGGACCCTTCTACCTGACTCTGTGTTTTCTGGTCCTGACAGATTTTTTAAATTAGCCCTTATTCTGGGGGGCTTTTTAGTGATCCCCATTGCCGGGGGCTTCTCCCAATACCTGTGATTTCTTTTTGGCTGGCTACTGCTGATCTCCCTCTAACTTCTGTTTCTCTGGCTGCCCACCCCTTGGCAATCCTCACTGTGGGGAACCCTCAACCCTTTAGAATTCTTGGGGAGAACTCAAAACGGATCCAGGACAACTCTTTCTTCTATGGGTTCTGCATCTCTTCCAGGGAAAATACTAACACATTTCTCACCTTGGCAACCTCTGGATTTGGGGCTAATTCCTGTGCAGCCCCTCCCGTTCTGTGGCCACAGCCCACGAGAGCTTTTGCAGGTGGCGTGAGACCCTAGCCCACTATCTTCCCAGTTGCCAAGAACACATAGCAAGTTCTCCAAGAGGCGCTCTTGAGGCCCCTTCTCAAAAAGTTGGGATTAGAAGGTAGCAGGTTCTACATGTCCCACCTGGGGTGCTGGGAACTCTAACCATCAGGTAATAATAGCTCTCTGCAAAGTAAATCTTCCCTGAATCCGCCCTGTCTGCTCTCTGACCTTGTTTTATTTCCTTGTTCTGGCTGGGCTTTCTGGAGTAATGAAACAAGTCAGGATTCATCTCCTTTGTAAATTCTGCATATAGGGGCTTGGCTTTGGTGCTTCGCCTCTATTCCCTCTCGGTGTCTCAATAGAAATGTTAATGTTAACATCCTGTTGCAACAGCGGTAATAGTAATTATAACAACCAGAGCAACAACAATGATAATAGCTAAACCGATTGAGTGCTTCACCTGTGCCAGGCACCTTATTTAATCTTCACCATCACGCTTTCAGGTTGGTACTATTATTTGTAGTTGGCACTCTCACGGTGCTGAACTTTGACCGTTGGGCTGAGAAGTTCGGGCTGCACAGCACGCAGGTGCAGGCCCTGTCGGTGGCATTTCGGCTGGCTCCTTTCCCTTTGTTGAGGACATGTGTGCAGGTCCTTGAGTCAGGCCTCCGAGCCATCGCTTCCCTCCAACAGGAGTCCGTGACTCCGCCTCAGAAATGATCCCATTTCAGCAATGCCTGGGAGGCCATTGCTGGATCAGAGGCCATTCTCCGTGATAGAAAAGTCTCAGCCTCTTTCTCCCACCCTGAATGTTTCTAATTTGAGCCCCTCTGGTCCCTGTGGAGCCTTTAAATGCTTCAAGCCAAGCAAGCCTGTCTGACTCGGGAGGCAGTGCCCCGAGCTGCTGCTGGATATTGAACAAACATTCGCACGACTTTGGCTCTCCCAGAAGCCCTCAGTCTGAGGCCTTTGTTTTGTTTTCTGGATGAGGGCAAGTGGTGCCATCACCTCCTGCCGAAACGCCCTGGCTGCCCTCCCAACAAGGAGTTGTCACTTCAACTGAGGCTTTTGGGGTGGCAACAAAATAATACCCAGCAGGAATTTGGGAGGAGAAAAAAGAGAGTTCAGTTGGCAGGTTCTCAAATGAATGGGCTGTAGTGTCATTGGAACTGAATTGGGCTTGAAACCAGACATGATCCTATTTTGGAAGCATTGTTCAGAGGGATGGGAAATGTGAACAGAGGATAAGTCTCTTCAGAAATGCTCTTTATCCTTGCCTGTTAAAGGCAGCCTGTTTTAACTGAACTCTCCCATCCCCTCGATGGCAAGGACCTGTGTGAAAACCTAGAGGGAGTCAAAACAACTGGCAAATTGATCCAGCTCTTCATCTGTTAACTTTCCTATTGAGAAAGCTAATTTTGCTTTGGGAAGAGGTCACTGGATTAGGAGCCATCAATTAATTATCAATGGTGAAATTCACAAATCTTGGCTCTTAGACTCATCCGTGCTTTGATAAGAGCACAATGATCAGGGTGCGTACCTATATTACAGAGTCAACAAATATTTATTGAAAGTATTATCAAATGCCTACTGGTGTGCCAGGTACTGTGGAAAGTGGATATGAAAATCAGCAAGATGCATACTGTGTTTGCCCTTCTGGAAGTTTCAGTCTGGAGACAGAAATAGGTGATAGGTGGTATGAAGCTCTTTAATGTAAAACCCTAATAAAGATTGGTGGCAGGGGGATGGAGTTTAGGCAAGGCCTTGCTGAGGAATTGCACTTGAACTAAGATCTGACGGATGGGTGGGATTTAGCCAGGAGAAGCCAGGAGGTAGGGGTGGAATGGGGGGAAGCCTTCTGTGCAGAGAAGAGAGAGCATTTGCTGAGACTGAGAAAGAAAGGCACAGGGTATATGCCAGGAACTTAAAGGCCAGTGTAGCTGAAAGTAAGAGAATTAGGAGGAACGGGATAAGAGATCTGATTGGAGAGGCAGACAGGTTGTCTACATCCCGTGTTACCTGTATGCCGTCTTAAGGCATTTGGTCTTCATCCCAAGAGCAGTGATTTGCCATGGAAGAGTTCTAAGCTGGGGGAGAATATAGGTTTCACCTTTTAAAAAAACTTTAGCCACAGCGTGAGGTTGGATCAGAAGGAATTAGCTTTAGCAGTTGTAGTGTCTACAGAGGAGTAATGAATGGAATGGCTAATGGTCTTCCCTATTGCAGCTTTCATCCAGATCATAACTTAGGCATGACACAATCTTTGCAAAGAGAACCATTGTTAATAAGTGTGCACAGGACTTAGAGGTAAATTCGTTTCTCCATTTAGGTATTGGGCTCCTTACTTGTTCAGTAATGGAGCTGGACCAGACGATACCCAAGTGCCCTCCCTTTGTAAAACCAGCCCTTAAGCTTGGCTGTAAATTCTGTACTGCTACTTCAGTGCAGTTTGCAGCCCGCACTCTGGGCTTCTAGCCCCACTTGTTGACCTGATAGACTGAAAAAGGTAACAATTTATTAGATGAAAGCAGACCAGCAAAGATCTATAGCTTCTTTTGTTGTTAAGTGAATAGTTATATCTTTAACCCAAAGGCAATGAGTATTTGTTTGATCCAGGGGATCTCTTACTCCCAGAACAACACTGCATTCCTTCTCAGTTAAATTATGTGCATGTAGCAAGTGCTAGGAGAAGCTGCCCATCTATGTTTTAAAATAAGAGATAAAAACAATGGTGAATTGATTATCAGTCTGGGGTCATGTGCTGAAAGAGTCACTCACTCACTTGGAGTGTGAACTTGGAAAGTCATTTTCCTTCTTTGGGACACAATTTCTTCTTGTTTAAAGTGGGAGAATTGTACTGGATTAGTATTTTTTTTCAAAGGTGTGCTTTTCAATAGTTTTTGAAAGATGTTTTATGGAGAAAAGATGTCCCACTTTATTTATTCTCCTTGGAGACGCACAATCTATAAGTGTATGGATGGTCTAATTAATTCCAAAGTTTTCACTTTAATGCATCCATCATTAAAGTAAAAACTTGAATGTGGCTCTCTGTCAGAGATTCCATTTTCCCATCTATAACCTAAGGCGAGAGCAAAGGTTTCCAAACTTTTTCTGCAAAGGATCAGATAGTAAATATTTTAGGCTTGTGGTTCCATGCAGTCTTTGTTGTAATCACTCAATTCTGCCATTGTACCCATACACAATAAAAAGAATGAGGGTGGCTTTGTTCCAGTAAAACTTTATTTGCACTACCAGGCAGTGAGCTGGATTTGACCCATGGGCCATAGTTTACTGACCTGTGGGTCAGAGTGTGTGCTAACTGCTTCCTAATGTCCTTGCAGCTCTAATATGCCCTCCCCCTTGTCTTCTGGATGGGTGTTCACTCCCAAGTTTGAAGTCATTGTTCTCCAAAGCTATCCCTCGGGACTCCAAAGTCATCGTCTTCTTTCAACGTGTCTGTGTATAAGTCTGTCTCCATCTCCCCAGCTGCTGAGAGGCCTTCTTTACAGCTTTGTTTTGTTTATCTTAGTAACTACCCATCTTTAATCCCTCTGAAGGATTGGTTAGCTGGAATACGCCTCGTCTTCCTCCCCCGGAGCCTTTGATCTGATGTTCATAAGCATTTGCTGACAGCCAGACAGAAAAGGTGGAGCCCAGATCCCAGGCCTGAGGGCCCAGAGAATAATGAATGAAGGCTGCATTTATTTGTATTTCTAATTGGCAAGCCCATTTCCAATTCAGCTGCGTGTCACTGCAAGCCCAGAGCAAGAGAAGGAGACCACCCTTCTTTTTCTGCCAGGACCTGGTGCCCAGGGACCCTGGCTCCACCGAGGCAGGAGCTGGCCTTGATGTCACCAGGCTTAGAAGAAGCTGCCATCTGTAGCTCTGCCCCTTGGTGCAGGGCTCCCTCTGTTTTGCCACTCAGACTGTGCATTGCACAACTTTGAAGATACCATTCACATAATCCAGGATGTAAATAGAACCCTCTGGATTGTACAAATCACTTTGCTTCCTCAAGCTTTTTGATATAGCCACTGAGCTCTCTCCTCTTATGACATGTTATGTAGAAGGCTAGTCTAGAAAACAGAGAAAAGTGGAACTGCTCTGTCTGAAGTTGAGATGTGGGTTCAGAGTTCTTGTTCCTGCTTGGTTTTCCTCTTGCCCTTGTCAAGTAGCTGCTGAGATGCTTCCAAGGATCCCTAGAATTCCTCAGAAGAATTTTGGAGCCTTTGACTCGATCATGAATGCCATCTAGCCATTCAGAGTTCTATACTCTCCCCTCTTTCACTAAGTCTCAAAGACATACTTAGCACCATGCTAGGCACTGAAGATGAGGAGGGGAAAGGACTGGGACACATGGCCCCTGGTCTCCAAGACCTGATTATGGGGTTCTAGAGGTCAGCAGAAAATGGGAAGAGACAATGAGCTTAACAAGATAAGGTCTTATAAGTGGAAATACTCGGAAAAGAAGGACTAGGGAAAGGAGAGACTTCCTGAGGAGGGTCACACTGGAATGGGGCATGGGTGGGTGGTACAGATTTGGAGAGGCAGAGGGGAAAAGCAGGCAGAGTAAGCAAAGGCACAGATGTGGGAGGTGCTAAGTGTGTGGATCCAGAGAGACAGAACGTAGAGGGCATGTGTGAATCCGATCTCAGTGTGCATGTGAAGAAGGCAGGAAAGGAGTTTGACCAAGGGAACAGATGGGTACAGAAGGAAAGGGGAAGTGATGTCTTTTCCAGACAGGCCCACCTCCTTCTAACACAGTTATTACCTATAGCTGTTGCAGCTTGTATTATTAATCCCACTTTACAGAATTAATTACTACAGGCTCTTGGAGGTTTTACCAAGGCCGATGGCTATTATCAAGTAGCATTGAGATTTAAACTGAAATCAACTTGACTCTAAAGCTTGTGTTACCCCTATTACATGGGACTTCATGAAAAATACAGGACTGGAGATGATTCATAAAAGAAAGGTAGAAATTCTGTAAATTGACGGTAGACAGGAAGGATTTCTGGGAAAAATATTCGTGCATATTAACATCTTGCAAGATCCTTGGAGAACCCTCTAGTCAGCCTACCATCTTTAAATATGGAGAAAGTGAGGCCCAAAGAGAGCAGAGGGCGTGGGGGCACATTTAATGTAAACAGTAGAACAGGACTCCATTCTGGTCTCTGAACCCTCAGGCCAGTGCTCTTAATAAAGCATCACAAACAAACCCCTCTACCATCTTTTCCTTTGGAGTTGCTACCAGCTGCCAGCACATCGGACTCTTTATGGGTTCAAGAGTCTGACCTTTTGAACAGTACTGAATGTATCTCTCCCTCCCCAGAGACCACGGAGTTGGGCAGCAAGAAGGAGCTCAAGTCCATGCCCTTCATCACCTACCTCTCAGGTCTGCTGACGGCCCAGATGCTGTCGGATGACCAGCTCATCTCAGGTGTGGAGATCCGCTGTGAGGAGAAAGGCCGCTGTCCATCTACCTGCCACCTTTGCCGCCGACCGGGCAAGGAGCAGCTGAGCCCCACACCGGTGCTGCTGGAAATCAACCGCGTGGTCCCCCTGTATACCCTCATCCAAGACAATGGCACCAAGGAGGTGAGCCCCCTGCCACAGTCACTGAGTCAAATCTAAGTACCAACCCACCTACCTCCTGCCCCATGGGCCCTTGTTTGTTGGAACTGTAGTCATTGGCGGCATCATCATCATCATCATCATCATCATCATCGTGATGACTAGCGTTTATCAATGCCTCACCATGTTTTACGTACATAAGTAGCTTGGTAACACAAGCTGCTATGACTGACAAATTCTCAAATCTCAATGGCTTAATACAGTAGAGTTTATTTCTTGTTGTGCAGAGTCCCAGATAGAATTTATTTTATGAGTAGCTTTCCTCGGAGAAGTAGTGCAGGGATCCAGCCTGTTCCATCCTGTGCCACATCAACTTGATGTTTCCACGTTTAAGATGGAAAAAGAAAGAACATGGGGTGTTGCATGGGAGTGGTTTAAATGGGCCGAGGCTGAAAGTGGCAAATAGCACTTCGGCTCCCATCCCATTGGCTAGAAGTCAGCTGCTGGGCACACCTGTCTGCAGAGATAGGGAAACGTGTCCCACCTGTGTATCTAGGCGAAGAAGATGTGAGCTTGGTGAAAAACTGGTGGTATCTGCCTCAGTGCCATACTTAGATTATCTTATTTAATTCAACCTTCAAAGCTATGTTTTTCTTACAGATACCGGGTGGGTTCATATGAAACTGCAGGCACTGGGCCATCTTTTACTTGCAAAAATGGCAGTTCTATAGGGTTCATTTTAATGTCATACCTGTTTTACAAGTGGGGAAACCTTCAAAGATACTTAGTGATCTCCTGAAAGTTGGTTTGCTCCAGAGACAACAGGCTTAATTGTAAAACCATGCCTGCTCTTTTTCCTCTTTCTGCATCTCTCACTTTGAATGGCAGCACTTCAGGGCTTGGCAGACCATACGCGTGATCTGGCTCACTGGTTTGCAAACTCATGTTCATGGCACACTTTTCCAAGTGCAGCCTTCAGGAGCCCCCATTCATAAAACCAGGAATAGTGATGTCACAACTTCAGTGAGGAAGGGGAAGGTGGCTAAAGCATCTCTGCTTGGCTCCCGCTCTTCTCTCTGCAGAAACTCCTTGACAGCTCTGGAACTCCAAAGGAGAGAGTCTGGCAGGCCACTGACCATCACACCCAGTAGGATGCTATGGGAAGAATGTGTCTCTCCCATAGCATCCAGCTGGGCTGAGTAAATGCCAGAGGGTGGTGAGGGAGCAGGTAGGGCTTTCTAGAGGACAACGAGGTGATGAGAACAAGGATGAGGAGGCATATCAGGTAGGCTACCTGAGGCAGAAAAGAACATGGTCCTCTGTACAAAGACTGAAATTCCCCATGGCTAAGGCTAAGATATGGAGGGAAAGCAGAGATGAGGCCAGTGGGGTAAGAAGGAGCCTGGTCACTTAGGATATCGTAAGCTAGACCATGGAGTTTGGACCTGTCTGGAGGGCCTTGAGGTGCTGAAGATAAATGATCAGTAGGAGGCTGATAGGATTAGATGTGTGTGGTGGAAGGAGCCCTCCGGAAGCAATCCAGATGATCATCAATGGGATGGAGTTATGGTGTGGAATGTGCATACAATGGAATCCTGGACAACAACCAAAACAAATGAACTGTAGTGACTATATAAGATGAATGAACATAATATTAAATGAAGAAAACGAGTCCCAAAGATACAGTTTAAACAGCGTGATACCTTTTCTCCTATTTAAAGTTAAAAAAGATACACGTGCACTCCTACTACACTACCTTTTAGAAATAAATACAGGTTCAATAAACCATTTAAAAATGGAATCAAGGAAATGATGACCATCGGATTCAGGATGATGGTGATCTGGAGTCAGGGGACGCAGGCCGATGTCAGGAGGGTGTTCTTGTACATGTAAGTAGTCAAGTCCCTGGCTGGTGTTTTGGGCAGTGGATTTGTGGGAGTTTATTAGAATATTAAAACTAGATGGTTAACTAACTAACGCTAACTTGATGTTACATAAAACATAACCATGTGCAGTGCAACAATGAGCCTGAGTCGTGAACCAAGCGTTACAAGTAATCTAATCCTGGGCATCAGAGGTCCCCTAAGTAATGCCAACAGAAATGCCAAGTATGCATATATAAGGACTGTCCAGAAAAAGTCCAGCCATTGTTAATATAATGAGAATGGTTTGAATGGCATTGCTGTAACGTGGCAGCCAAGGACAGTGGGCTACAACACACATGCATGAACAATGACGACCTCACTGTACCAGTCAGTGGGGGTGGTAGGTGCTGCTGAGTGAGCGTGTGTACTGTGTGGCCATCACATCAAAATGACTGAGTGAGTAGAGCAACGATCTACATCAAATTTTGGGTTAAGCTTGAACATTCCTCCGCAGAAACTATCCAAATGATTCAGAAGGCCGCAGCTATGGGCAACTGGCAGCTTCATCATGACAATGCACCCACTCAGCATCACGTCTTGTGCAGTATTTTGGTGAAACATCAAATTACCCAGGTGACTCAGCCTGGATTTGGTGTCCTGCAACTTCTGGTTTTCCCCAAAACTAAAATCACCTTTGAAAGGGAAGAGATTTCAGACAATCGATGAGATTCAGGAGAGTACGACAGGGCAGCTGATGGTAATTGGAAGAACTGTGTGAGGTCCCAAGGTGCCTACTTTGAAGGGAACTGAAATATCATTGTCCTATGTGCAGTGCTTCTTGTATCTTCTTCAAGAAATCTATTTGTCGTATTACATGGCTGGATATCTTCTAGACAGACGTTGTATCTCCACACCTCAGCTTCAGGGTGAGAGGACATTATGGAAATGTAAGAGTGGAAGCAGGGAGACCTGTGGAGGCTGTTGAAATTTCCAGTAAATGCCAAGGTTGGTCAGACCATTGTGTGTGCGATTGAAAAAAGCAGCATGTCGATAGCTGTACAGGTCTGAACTCTCCATAATCAGCTGCCAAGGTGAGTGAGGCTACTAACAGCCCCATGTGAGCTTTCCCCAATGACCGCCATTCTGGGCCATGCTCTCTTCATCTGCTATGTGGCACAATACAAGCCCAGTCCTGGGAATTTTGTGATGTGTTCTTGGAATGTGTGTGGTGACAGAGGAGTGGTAGTTCCTTTCTTCTTTGCTTAGTAGTCTGATCACCCATGTCTGAACAGTGCCAGCTTCCCTTAGCATCATTATAATACTCAGCTCTGGAGATTCAGTGAGGTCTTCCTCAGGTCCATTTGCGATGTGCTGTCAGAACCGTGGAAAGTGGCCACTAGGTGTCACTGTTCTCCTTACGGGAGATCTGGAGCCCTAGGCACCCTAGTTACAGATTCATTAATTCAGCAAGTCTTTTTGAGCACCTACTGTATGCAAGTACTATGTCACACACCCTGAGAAGTGAAGAGTATGACAAGTAGATGTGTCTTTATCTTCATGGGGTTTACAGAATTGTGGAGGAGACAGATATTAATGAAACAATCACGCAAGACAGACTATGCTAAGTTCTAAAAAAAGGCCAGGGCCATGGTCTGAAAGTGTGTAACTGGGGCCCTGTGGGGTCAGGGAAGGCTTCCCAGAGGAAGTGACGTTGAGACTGAATCTTTAGTGGCCAGGTGCACGAAGTGAATGTGGGGGAGAGGGTTTGGGAGAGGGGAGACATCTGAGCACAGGCTAGGTTGAAGGCTCAGTTCCTGCCAAGGCCTGAAGAATAAGCAAACACAGCCCATTTCCCTGAGGAATGAGTGACAACAGTGTGGCAAGGGCTGAGACTGAGGGACTGCTCCACAGGCAATCCTGAGCAGAGGTGGCAGGACCAGACGAGGCAGAGCAGTCCCCGCTGCGGTGGCGAGGAGCTTGTCCCTGGTGGTGGGAGCCACCGGAGGAGGCTGGAGGTGGGAGCCACTGGAGGAGTTCAGGCAGACAGACATGGGTGCTGATTCTCAGCTCCAAGGCCTGCACCTCTTAGTCACCCCTGTGCAGAAATGGGAGAGCTGGTTGGCTGGAGCTGGCTTTCTCCGAGTCTCCACTTTCTTTACCCCCAACCTCAAACCCCAGGACAGGACTATTTCAAGTTTCATGGCAGCCTGGGGGCGTGGTGTCTTAGGCATTTCCCCAGGAGCAGGCTGTGGTGGGAGTGGGTGGGACAGCCCTGTTGCAGGCCTGGAAATGGCCCTGAAGGAGGGCGCCATGGCTGCTGAGGGAGGTTGGTGTGATGAGAGAGTGGCTGCTTTCATCACTTGTTTTCTTGTCTCTTCCTAAAATCCCACCACTCCTTCGCCCCTGGTTTCTCCATCTCTCTGCCTTTCTCTGCAGCTGGAGGCAGGGCCACGTGCATAAAACACACAGAGAGACCTGGACTCCAACACCGAGTCATAGCAAGGCTGGTGCAAGTCCTTTTTCTTCCTGGCCTTTCTTTTCCCACCTGAAAAAGACAGATAGGATGAGTGAGTTTCTCTCAGAGCTTCTTGCAAGAGACTTTGTCTCAGTGGAATCAGATAGTGTGGGCTTTGCGTTCCACCCAGGTTGGGGTGGGATCCTGCCTTAATCCCCTTTTCACTGTGTGATGCTGAATGGCCTCCCCAAACCTCAGTTTCCACGTCTGTAAAATGTGGTTTCATGATCCCTGCTTCATGGGAATCACACGAGACAATGAGTGTATAGTGCCTTGCTCATGGCACATAATGGGCGACATTTTTGTATAGTGATAAAATATATTGTTGGTCTAAACTGGCCCCTTCCTTTTTTTATGCTTCCTTTGGTACCTTCTTTCCTAGGTAGTACTTGATACCTTTGCAGATGCCCAGAGTGCTAGAGTGGGATCTGTAATTTGTGTGGGAGAAATCACTGGTTAACCCAGAAGGGTGGATCACAAAGGGAGGGAATTTACGAACATTTTTCTACTTTAGAAACATTTCTAGAACTTATACTCTGTAGATAAGGAGTTAAACACGAGTAAAACGATTTCCTCCTCCTATAGCCCTTCCAAAGCAGGATGGAACGACTCTTCTGTGAGAGAACTCCCAACATCTTGAGTCACTTGACTTGCTGAGTCAGCTCCTGTGTCCCATTTTATGACCCAGTCAGGAGTATCAAAAAGGGGTTAGGACTTGCCTGAAGTCTGTGGGGGCAGTTCTGGCCTCTGATGCTGGACCAGGGCCAGGGTGTGCTGTGGAGAGCCTTGGGGCCATTGGACACTGGCTCCTTTGGTGGTTGGGGTGTCCTTGGGCCCACTGGAGAATGCATGGGAAAGGATGATGCCATCTGTCCCAGCTGGAAAAGAACCCATCATTATACTTCATGTTGTGGTTTTGAACAAGCAAAGCAGGAAAAAATGTCTTTATGATTAAAGGGTTTGATTAATATGTAAATCTCCTCCCTCCACCTGTTAAATGACCCATGCACAGCCCAAAGCCACAGAGCTTGGCTGAGCATAACTAGTACTTAATGTGCAAGACTCTGTGTGGCTGTTTAATTTAGCCTTTGGGTGAAGAAGAGGCTACTCTGAGTGGTGGGGACAGAACAGTGCACGGTGAAGAGCCAGGCAGAGCTGGGTCTGAATTCCATCTCTGCCACCGACTGTCTGGGTGATGTTACTTTTACTCACGTGTAAAAAGTAGACATTACAGTATCTACCCCTCTCCATTTTGGGGTTCAGTGTTTTCTGCGGAAGATCTAGAGAACTGGGACATGTGGGCCCCAACCTCAGTCTGTGTGTGACATTGGACACGAATGCTTCTGCTGCTTGGGTCTCCGTTTCTTTATCTGTGTGATCAGTACTGGTTAACTTGACCCACATTCCCCTCAGGCCTTGTGATTGGATCAGATCCAGCTTCTACCCTGAAAATAAGGAAAATGTTGAGGTTGAAAGAGGCCTCCTGGGACCTGAAACTTCTTTTTTATCCAGAGAGCTTGCCAGTTTGATTCCTGCAGTTAATATGGGGAAGAGAAAGACAGGCTTATCTTGTACTCCATCCCAGTGCCAGAGCATTTATGGGTAGAGAGGGGTATTAAAATTGCATCCTGTTTATTTTCCAGATCAACCTCTTTATTTCACAAATAGTCAAACCGAGGCTTAGAGATGAAGAACGACTTGTCCAGGTCTCATGGCCAAGTCTGAATTCGAAGTGGCCAGGCATGACTTCTGACCACAGAGATATCACCTCTCTGAGGCTCGGTTTCCTCCTCGGTGAGGTGGGTGGTGCTAACTTCCCCACGGGCCTCTCGTGTGGAAAAAGTTAGGTGCCCGTTTGCTGTCATTTTGCAGACTCTCCAATACTCTATAGATCTGAATAATTCTTCTCTAGAGCTTGGGTCCCCTGACTTCTGATAATGTGAGGGTTTTTCCCCCCCTTTTTTCCATTCTGCCCAAGGGAGAGCCATGTGTAATTTTGGTCTTGTTGTGGTTGTTTAACCTTCCAGCAGATCCTCCCTCTCTGCCAGAAAGACTTGTTTTCTCTATTTACACTTCTTGGCTCAAACAGAGAAGAGAATTCCAAATGACTGCTCTTTGAAAAGAAATTAACAGCCAAGATTGTGTCCCCCCACGCACACCATTATTATTACCACCACCACCAGTATCATTAGCACAGCCACCCTCACCACGACCACCACCACCTTGCATTGGGCGCTGAGAGCGTGCCAGATCCTGTGCTGGGACATGGGATACAGAGGGGAATAAGACATAGATCGTGCCTTCAAGGAGCCCATATTCGAGTGGATGAGGCAGAAGAGCCACATAAGTAACTATAATTACTTGCATATGCTACATTAATGCATGATTTATTTTCAACAATACAATAGACATTCCAACGGTGTTAGAAAAGAGGGAGAAAGAAACTCTGGAAGGGAGAATCTGGACAAGATTTTTGGGGCAGGGTAGGTGGATATGGGCAGACAGCAGAATAGCTTGAAACAAGTCTGCTGCTGATAAAGATAAAACTATCTATTAGATACACATTATCTGCCAAAAAAATGGTGCCAAGGGTTTTCCTGCTTTATCTCCTTTAGTCATTTGGCAACTTTAAAGGGAAGTACTATGTGATCCCTCTGTGACAGATGAGGAGACTGGGCCTCGGAGAAGCTGGAACCCAGTTCCGTAAAATTCCAAAGCTAGTCTAGGCCAGCGCCGGAGAACAAGCCTCCCACCTGTTTTTATAAATAAAAGGGGTGCAGCATAGCACAGCCACACGCAACCCTTTGCAGATCAGCTGTGGCTGCTTTCCTGCAATAATGGCAGAGTTGAGCAGTAGCCACAGAAGACAGGATGATGCGCACAGCCAAGAATGTTTACTGTCTAAGTCCTCTACAACAAACGTGTGACAGACCCTGGTCTAGACCCAGGCGTCTTAGAAAAGGAGAGGAAAGTTATGTCAAATACTATGTGCCGGACAGAGAAGACTAAAACTCAGCAATTAGTTTTTAAGATTTTTATTATTAAATATATTAGGTTAACATTGGCTAATGTGACTATATAAATTTCAGGCATACAACTTTACAGCACAACATCTGTATGCTTACTCCGTGATGTCATTACCACCCAAAGTCTGTTCGCCTTCCATCACCTTACATTGACCTCCTGTACTTGCCCTCTTCGCCTTGGCCCCACCACCCTTTCCCACTGGTAACCATGCTGTTGTCTGTATCTGTGCGTTTGTTTGTCTTGTTGGTTGCTTTTGGCTTTGCATCCCACATGTGTGTAAAGTGATGCAGAAGCCCAACTAGTA
Organism: Phyllostomus hastatus; assembly: GCF_019186645.2. NCBI lineage: Eukaryota > Metazoa > Chordata > Mammalia > Chiroptera > Phyllostomidae > Phyllostomus > Phyllostomus hastatus. The sequence goes on along the minus strand of NW_025333857.1, from coordinate 63,015,709 downwards.
TTGAGTACCGACCATGTCCCTGGCATTTTGAAGTGCTTCCTGCATGTTAACCTGTGTCCTTTCCTCTGCCCTGCCACCACACATTTGAGGTACACACTGTTATGCCCGTTTCACAGATTCAGAAGCAAAAACTTGAGGCCTTAAAGAGATAAATCATTTGTCTGAGATCACACAGCTAGTGACCTTTGGGGTCAGAACTCAAACCCAGATGTCTGTGTCCCGTGACAGGCCTGAGTGATAGGCCTGAAAGATTCAGGAGAGATAACACTGGAGAAGTGGCGTGCCGAAAGCTGAACTGTGGACCAGTTTGAATGCTGTGCTGAAGGGTTTGGGTACCATGTAAAGGAGAAGGAACACTTCCAGATTTGGGGGCAAGGGCAAGTCATGCGTAGGTGTGAGTTTTAGGCTAACAGCTACAGCAACAGTTGAAGGGGGAATTACAGGCACCAGGGCTGCTTTTTTGGCAAAGGTTACGCATTTGGGCTCTTCAGATCCCTGATTTTAGAAGGTCTTTGGATCTCCATTCCCAGAAAGTTTTTACTGAATTATATGTTATTGTAATTTTTTTTCTGGTAAAAAGAGAAATGGCATCAGCATTTTTTCTAAATGTTCTTGACCCACATGACACAGAACAGTAAGATAAGGGGGCCAGTAAGTTGCCGGTGTCCCCTGCAGAAGTGAAACGGGAAAAGCCAGTGTTCATGCTGCCTGTCACCTCCCAGACCCAATAAGCAGAGACAGGGATTGAATCTTTATGGGCACTTTACTCAGATGGCTGGCGACCTGAGAAGACGGCGAGTTATGTACCCTAACAGACTGTCTTAAATTCCATTTTAAACCAACCCTGTTTATAAATAAGGAGAAGAAAGTGTAGGTAAGGGGTTTGCAATTAGGTAAGAGAAAAAGTTAACCAGATAAAAGCGGCAGCATTCCTGTGTCCTGGGCGGCGGTCTTTCTGTGTCCTGGGCTGTGGACGTCTCCAAAGGCTCAGGTACACTCTTGATTGCTTGCAGTCCCCCTGGGGCACAAAGGTAGAACTATTTATGGTCTCCTGGAGTCAGGGTGGGTCACACCTTCAGTTCCTAGAACAATAGCTTTTTACCTGCATCAATTACTAAGCTTATCAGCTATTACCTAAACTAAAATTTTCCAACTCTTGAGTCCCCCATCAGAAGTCCACATATGTGATATCTGAGAGACTCAATTCAAATAATTTTAACAAATATTTACTAAGGGTCTCTTATGGGCCAGGCCCTGTTCTGGCCATTTGGGATACATTAGGGAGCAAAACAGGCATATATTTCTACCATCTGGACACTTCATTTGTACCGGAGTATGTGTGGGAAGGATAAACAATCAGACTAGTAAATGATACAGTATAGTATATTAGAAAGTGAGGAGCGGGGGAGGAAAGCAGAACAAGAGAAGTTAGGAAACTTGGAGTTGTGGAAACTTGGATCTCAGAGTGTCTCAAAGTCCATGAGAATCACTTGGGATGGGGATGGGTAAGCGTTTGTTAAGAATGCAGATTCTTGGCTTTGTCCGACTGACTCTTTCTCTGGGGGGTGAGTCTGGACTCTCCATCTTCACAAGCTCCCCCGGTGAGTCCGATGTTCACTAAGCTTGAGAACCACTACCCAAAATCGTTGTTCATATATCTTTGGCCTTTCTCATTCTGCAATTCCTTCAGGGATTTCCTTGCTTAGGGATTAAGAAAGTCAAGTACTTCTTCTTATCTAGCATAAATCTTCTCTGCTGTTGTGGGCCACTTCCTCTTCATCTCCCTTGCATTCTGAGAAGGAGGTGAAGTGGTCAGGAACCAGACTGTCAGGCAATCCTTGGCAAGAGGGAAGATCAAAGAAAAGAGGGGGGAAATAATCCCCGTATTACTCAACATGCTCACGGTCAATTACAAAAGAGGAACTTAAGGCTTGGCTTCCCCACTTAGCAGAACTGGAAAACATAGCTATTTCGTGAGACCAGAAGACTACCAGATTCAGTAGGATATACAAGACATACAGACTTAGCAAATACAAACAGTTTGCGTGTGTCAGAGATTAGAGAGTTTATGGGTTTTTTTTTTTCTACCACATGGGACTCAGTTAGAAAATGCAATAAAAAAAGAGAACTGCAGAATGTCTTTCCCATGTACTTTTTAAAAAATTAACTAAGGTTTATATTTTATTTTATTGTATTTATTCTTTATTGTTGACACTGTTTCGGATGTCCCCCACTTCCCCCACTTCTCCCTCTCCCCCCTCTACCCATCCCCTGCCCCGCCCTCCGCCCTTCACTGCATTGTTGCGCCCATAGGCCATGCACACATGCATATATGTTCTTTGGCTAATGTCTTCCAATCTCCCCATCTACCTCCTCTCTGAGATCTGCCTGTCTGTTCTATGTGTCCATGCCTCTGGTTTTATTTTGCTCTCCAGTTTATTTTGTTCATTGGATTCGACATGCTTTACAAATAACAACCAGTTATTGAGTACTTCAGTCGTACCAGGAGCTCAGCTCAAGCTCTTCATGTATTTACCTCCCCAAATCCTCTCACCAACCCCGCATGGTGGGTTCTGTTGTTATCTTTCTTTTCCCATTAGGGGGACTGAGGCATGGAGAAGTCAGATCACTTTGCCCCAAGGTCTTTCAGGTAGGAACTGGCGGAGCCAGGGTTGGACCTGGGCACCTGAGCTTTTTCTCACCTTGCTGCTCTCTCTCCCCTAGCTACTGCCCTTCATCTTTTCAAATGAGGTGCAATAAATGGAAGTCTCATGTGTGCTGTTGGTACCATCACTGTATTATATTACCTTCTCCACCTCCCATCTTTATTCCTTTACTTAATGGCCAGCATTTTTTTTTAAAATCGACCAATTCTGCTCTCTGCACTGATTCACCCTCATTTGTTCCCATATTGGGCCCGTGCATCCCATGGAAATATAAGGGCTTCTCTTCATTGGTCAAACGTGTCTTTTAATAGTGTTTTCGATCTCAGTTCTTTTTTTTTTTAAAGATTTTATTTATTTCTTTTTAGAGAGAATGGAAGGGAGGGAGAAAGAGAGGGAGAGAAACATAAATGTGTGTGAGAGATACATCCATCAGTTGCCTCTCGCACACCCCCAGCTGGGGACCCGGCCTGCAACCCAAGCATGTTCCCTGACCAGAAATCAAACCGGTGACATTTTGGTTTGCAGATCAGCACTTAGTTCACGGAGGCACACCAGCTGAGGCTCTATCTCAGTTCTTGTAATCCCAAAAGCACTAAGACATCTTTGACAAAATTCATATCTTCCTGTCTATACCCAAATGCCCAACACTACAACCCATTAACAAATCCTATAGATTTTTCTTCTTAAGAATTTCTCAGATATGTTCACTTTTACCAAGTCTGGTCGAAGTCTTGCCTAGATTATTGCTGGAGCCTCCTAACTGGCTAGCAATGAACCTTGCTCCCTATAATCCAGCCCTTTCCTAGTAACCAGAGTGATATTTTCAAAACTAAAACTTGTTCATATCACTTTCCCCTATTCAAATCCTTAACTGGCTTCCAATTGCTCTTGGGATGAAGACTAAGGTGTTTACCATGACCTGGACCTTCCAACTCCTTAAAACTCATCTTGTACCCCTACTGTCCTGGTTGTCTGTGCTGTACTCACAGTGATCTTGCAGTTTCTGGAAACAGTGCCTCTTATCATTCCAAAGAGCCTTTGCACATGCTGTTCCCTCTACGTGGAATGGTTTCCACCCCTCCTCTGACTTCTGCCCACTGAGCCAGCTGCTACCCACCTACCAGAGTGCCGAGGCATCTGCACTTGATAAGGCCCCCCTTTGGCTTGTGTACTTACTTTCTTGACTCTTTTTATCTTTCTTCCATAGCAGTTATGATAGTTCCTAATTGTTTTTATGCTTTGTAATTGTTTGATGCCTGTCTCTTTTCTCCTCCTCCACACTTTATGGTTTTCATTAATGATGGCAACTGCGCCTTTGAGGGAGAAAGAACAGGTAAACTCAGGAATGCAGGCCCTGGACAGGCATCTAGTCAAACTCCTGTCTACATCTTGATTCCTTTCTACCACACCTTGCAGAGGTTCTGGAGCCTGTGTTTGAACATTCTCAGTAACAGCTTGCTCAGTGACCCCTTGCACCCTGCTTCCCTCACTTCTAGAATATCCTTGCTTATATTGAATCAAAATATTTAACTATTCATTAAAGGGTAAACTCCATTGGACCAGGGTCTGGACAAACTTTAGCTCAGCATTGCAGCAACAGCTTTTAGTATAGTGCCTGACCCATAGTAGACATTCAGGAAATAGATTGTTGACAATAAATGCATGGATGAGTGAAAAACAGGTGAGTTGCCAATTTGCACTGGTATGCTTACATGTTGTGTTCACATAGACTGGCTTCCTTCGTCCTCTCACTAGGCCTATGGAGGTTTCAGTGCTTATTTGACAGATAGAGAAACTGAGGCTCAGAAAGGGTAGGTACCACCCTCTGAAGCCCCGCAGGACTAACAAATGTCCGAGCCAGGGCTGGAATCCCTTTTCCAGCTGTCCTCGCAACCACTCATTTATCACACGGCCATCATTTATCTGAGGGTGTCCTGCAAAGCCTGGCCCAGCCAGGCAGCGCTGGGCTTCCAGGAACAGAGTGAGCTGCAGACCCACCCCTGTTGGAGCTTAGCCCTGCTCACAGCAGGCTCCTCTCGGGTCATTAGGCAACTTCAGTCTGCAGGGGTGCTAAAGGCCTAGGGAGAATTCACAAACAATTCACCTCCTTCTGTCTATTTCTCTCTAATCTAAGAAAAAAAAAAGGTGTTCCATATGTGCCTCACAATCCACCAGGCAGATGCAGTGAGAACAGCAAGTGTTTATACTACTTACTGCACAGCCAGTCGGTCTGTGCAGAGCCCTCGCTGCTCGTCAGAGTCACGCCACTCCTAGCATTTCGGAGCAGCATGGGTCCAGGCCACACATGCAAGTCCTGGGAAGGAAAAAAATTCCTCGAGAAATAAGGCTTCTCCCGGGACTAGGTGTTTCTTTTCATTTTTAGCTTCATTGCCAAATGTTCCCATTTTGGGGGAGCACTGTTAAATCTCTGGATCTTCCGCTACCCAACCCCAAAACAACTGAGTGTAGAAAAGTATGACATATATGAAGGCAGAGAAAATAGTGTAATGAACTCATACCCACCACTTTCTAGTTTAACGGTGATCAACTCACACCTGCTCTTACCTCAGACATTATATACTTTTATGTGTAAATGTAAAAGTTTGTATTTTTAGAAGATAAGAACTAAAAGAAGTCCTCCATACCTTTGCCATGTTCTCCAAATTAACAATTTTTCTAGACCATACTTTGTAAGCGCCTGTGTCTGAATATTCCCAATCAACCGCTTGCTCAGTGACCACTAAGCAGCCTGCTCTCACTACTAGAACATCTTTCGTTTATCCCGAGTCAGATGTTTTCCTGTATGCTTCTTATCCTTTTAGTGTTTAGTTCCATCCATCAACACTGCACAGAAATAGTCTTACCTGTGGATTTAGAGAAAGAGCACATGTTTTGGAACCCGAGAAATGAGGGTTCAAGTATCAGATTTGGCAGAAGATCTCTGTGTGCCTTTGGGCACATGACTTAAGTTTTTCAGTTTCTGTTTTCTCATCAGTAAAATGTGATTAATAATACCTACCTTTTAGAATTGTTTTTCAAACTAACTAAGATAATCCTCAGAAGGTGCTTAGTAACAATGCTTGGCACATAGAAGCAGCTCAGTAAAAGGTAGTCCTCTCTCCTCGTTCTAAGTGACAGTCTTTCCGGTACTCGAGGACATGTTAAGTCTTGATTGGACTTTTCTTGTAAACAGCCCCCATTCCCTCCATAGGTTTTCATCTCATGAGTTTGATTCTTATCTCAGACTGCCTCCTACCCCAGCCGTCCTGATTATCCTAGTTTCTGAAGGAACTCCAGTGTGCTGTGTTCTTTGTGGTGATGTGTGATGTATGATACTACCGAGTTTCTATTAGTTTAAGTGGATTATGTGTGAAGAGCACTTAGCAATGCCTAATATGATTAAACACTTGGAGGGTACACAGAGACTGCATCACTTGCCCACAGAGTTAAAAGCAGGCTCTAAGTCTTTTGCTTCCACACTTTTGGGTTTGTCTTGGATCACACTTTCTATCTTTACTGCACATAGTAGGAATTCAAAACACCACTTTGGCATGGCTATAGGAAACTGCAGCTTCGAAGGAGAAGTTTCTTATCAATGTCACGTAGCCAGTAGTTATGGAAGCAGGATTTAAGTGCATCTGTTTTTGGTAGCATGGCCCGTGGGCTCAATGTGTAAGCCATAGAGATGACCTCATTGTCGTCTCCCTCCTGTGCACTTTGACATGGGTAAGCCGTGCTGTCAGCAAGTAGCCTTCCTTGCATTCTAGATTCCTTCCTGTCACTTTTTGTTTACTTTCCCTTGACAGCTAAACTCCTTGCTCTGTTCTCACCTCTTAGTGATTTCTCAGCCCCTTGGAAGCTGGGTTCTGTTTCACCATCTAATTAGAGTTCTTATCCCAAAACTCAGCAAAGACCTCTTAACTCAATCCACAACCCTTTCTTCAACTCCATTTTAGGATTCATCCACTCATAAGACTTTCCACTCTTCCACTTGACCTTGCCCAACCTGAATGTTTTCCAGAGAGTACTGCTTCCCTTTGAATGATCAGAGGGAATACCAGGAAATGGAAAGAGGGTAGCTGCTTGGAGGTAGACAAGTACACATCTGAAGAGGCTCAGTCCACCCCTCCACAATGCTTCTCCCATGGCTGTTGTTTCTCAAATGTGCAGATACCTATTGGCAGGTATATTTGCCGATTAGTAGATACACTAATATACAGTAAGTCCTCACTTAACGCCATCAGTAGGTTCTGTGATATTAAACAAAATGAATGTATAATGAAAGCAATTTTACCACAGTGTAATTGATAGAAACCAAAGTTAAACTCCTGTGGCATCTCATCAACATTAAATGAAACAGAGTTGAACAAAATGATATTAACTGAGGACCTGCTGTATATAATACTCATGTATATTTATATAAATATACATAGATTTACTTAAGTTTTATCTTCAGCAGGTTATTAGTTATACTCAAAATAAACAGACTTCTTAGTGGGGTTTTGAAATTTTAGAATTTTAATGAGATGCCATTTACAGGGCTCAAGTTTTGGAGTCAACCAGGTACAGACTTGAATTCCAGATTTTATGCTTACCTGTTAGATGGCGCTGCACAGGTGACTTAGCCTATTTCAGCTCCATTTTCTTATCGGTAAGATAGGGACAATAAGTAGACTTGCTTCCTAGGATGGTTCTGGATATTATATAAGATGATAATGGTAAAGAATGGGAGGTATAAGAATCAGATGGTCCTAGACCTACATTCTCAATCTGCCACACACTCTGGAGATATAACTTAGTGTCTCAGGGTCTCAAGGAGGATACTACCGAGTTTCTGTTAGTTTAAATGGATTACGTGTGAAGAGCACTTAGCAATGCCTAATATGATTAAAAACTTGATCAGTATTAACTAGTTTGTTTCCTCTTCCTCATCTTTTTTATCTTTCCTCTCCTTTTCGTCCATCCTTTTCCCTTCTGCTTTTGCTCTTGATTCTAATTAAAGCTTCCAGCACAGAGTAGGTATACAATAAATAGTAATTGCCTTACCCTCAGGCATCCATTGATTAAGAAACAAAAAGGTAGTTAGTTCATGGAAATGAAGAAAGGCATAATTACCCAAAGGCAAAGAATCTTGCTTCTGACAGTTGGTTTTAAGGATGTATTGCCCCCCATTGGAATGATATTAAAAATAGTAATTATTATTATTATTATCATAGATGTGTCCAGAATTACTTTTGTCTATAAATATTTATAAGTAACAACTTTATTATGTTCATCAGTTTGATTCCATCTAAAGAATACCCAAGTTCAGAACTTTGTCAATATAGTCATTTATAAATCAAATATAGATATATGTGTAGATTCATATATAGAACTGGCATTACTTTAGATACTTTGTAAATGATCCTTATAACAGTCCTTAATGATGAAGATGTTACTATATCCCCATTTGACACATGTAGAAAGTGAAACATAGAGGGTCAAAGTCACTGCTGTCTGTTTGCTTTGTGATAGCACTAAGATTGAATCCAAGGATTTGGTTCCAAAGATCATACTCTTAACCTCTAGGCTGTGCCCTCCCTCAAGCCTGTGTGATGTCCTTTGCTGGGTTATGGGATCTAGACTCCTCCTGTCCAGCTTGCCGTAGTGGAAGTGTAGCTACAAGGAACCTGAAAGTGGAAATCTCCCTTTTCACAACCTCCTCAACCAAATATCTAAGGCTCCCTTTCAAAGGCAAAGATAAGCTCAGTCTGAGTCTCAACTAAGCCTGTCCCCGTCCTGTCCTCTGACCTTTCTTTCCCTGCCCCCACCCATAGGCCCAACCATAGAAGCCACACCAGCTGGAGAGACTGCCTCCCTCAGATGCTTCCTAAGGGAAAACTGGTGTACTGGAAATATTAGGTCACCCGTGGCCACAGAAGGGAAATTCTGCAGCCCTTTATTCAGGAACTCACCATTAACTTAAGCTAGCGTGTAGTAACATAAGCTCCACAATCTCGGACAAATCCTCCACTTGAAACCTCCCCACCCGCCTCTCATCACCAGATGTTCTGACCACGGAGAGAGGAGCTATCTCTCAAAGGACAAAAGGTCTTAAAAGACAGGTCTTGTCTGTTGGGTGGGGCTGGGATCCTTGTCTAAAGGCTTCCCTGAGGAAAAGTGTCTGAGTTCTGTCCAGGTTTCCTCTCTCAGGACAGACTGGGCCAGGAACAACGCCTCGTAGAAGACAGGCTCTGAGAGGAGGGGCCATCCTCCGAAGAACTTGGATTCATGCGAGACTAAGAAACCCTTGGCAGTTCAAGGTCACAGGGCAAGATGCCTTGGGAAGATGACTCACAGTTAGATGGATGAGGCTACTGATATGGCTGTGTCTTCTCCCAGGAGTTATAACTGATGTTTCCTATTGCTCATAATTGGTCTGCTGTTCATCACTTTCATAATTGCTATCAGCTCAATGACAGGCAGGATAAATGGTCTGGAGATAGTTTGGAACAATGTAAGCACAATCTATTGCTCTGATGACTGAGCAGGTCTACTAGGATAACATAGCCTGGACATCCGAAGAGCTCCCAGTCTTCTATTCCTCAGAGTTTACCACTCATCCATGCAACACTTATTCATGCAACAAATAGTTATGGAATATCAACTTTGAGCCAGGCCTTGTGCAAGGAGCTTATGATACAATAAGGCAAAGAACTCCAAGTGCAATGGAGAGCAGGGACATCCAAGGAAATAATTCAATAAAATATTATAGTTCCCTCATAGACGTGTTGCCCAAGGTGCAACGGGGACCTTCAATTCTGCTGGGAAGTCAGAAAAGAGTTTGCAAAAATGATTGCAGTTGTAGTGTGTCTTAAGGAATGAGTATGATTTGATTGAAGGCAGAATGCAGGAAAGACATTATAAGCCAAGGGAAACCACATGCACAGACACAGTGGCATAAAAGTTTGTTTCCCGTCTGGTCCGTGACAAGTGGTTCAGTGTAGCTGGTATGTAGGACTGGGGCAGGCTGTGGCGGTGGGGTGTGAGGCCAGAGAGATTGTGTGGTACTGCTGCGTGAAGAGCTTTCTGTGCCAGGCTGAGAAGTAGAATGTTTGTACGTGTATTAGTCAAAGGTTTTAAGTGGTAAAAAACAGAAACTCACTGAAACTTTATAAGCAAAACAAGAGAGAAATTATTATAATGATACATGGATTTCTCATGTAACTCAAGGGCAGAGCACACAGCTGAACTACCAGCATGTAGGGAGCTGCTCTGAGTGGTGATCCTGAGTCTGCCGCCTCTGCCTCTCCCTGCACTTAAGTCTGCTGCCTCTTCCTCTTCCTCCTCCCCTTCTCCATCTCTCTTTCTCCCCTTTTCTGGTCTCCATTCAGGTAGTTCAACATGATAAGACCACCCTAGCCAAGTCCAGCTTTCTATCTCACACCAGTTGAATCACTCAGAGATGCCAATTAGCATGTAAATCTAAATTCCCAGAAAACAAACAAACAAACCCTGACTGGTCCAATTTGAGCCAAATAGTCAATTGTAACTCATGGGGCTCACTACCCTTGGCCAAAGAAATGTTATTTGGTTCAAATATGACCACCAAACTGTCCCTTATGTCTGATACTAGAAAGATATCTATTAACATGCTATGTATTTTTTTTTAATTCTCTAACTGGAGTTCCCTAACCTGGGGGATACACTCAAAGCCACACGATAAAGAGATCAGAGTTTTTGAAAGTGATAATCCATAAGAATCACCTGGGAGTATATTAAATCACCGATTCGGGAACATCTCTCCTAGGGTTCTAGTTCAGTGGGTCTGAGTTTGGCCTGGGAACTGGAATTTCTAACAAGTGCTTTGAGTCATCAATGAGGCAAGAGGTCCAGAGAATCACATTAGGAAAACATTTGGAAGGAAATCTATTGTTTTAATATTTTAATCTATTGTTTTAATAATATCTATTGTTTTAAAATCGACCCAAGTCTAGGGTAGAGTAGAGTGTGCAATTTGCATAACTGGTTAAGATAGACACTTTGAAGAAATTTTGCCCTTGTCCATTCTCACATTAGGGATGCTTTGTACAAAATGTTTAAACCGCCCCCCCCCCATATTTTACTAGAGGTTGTTGGAGTGTTTTAAGTCAAGAGCATTGGCTCTTAGGTTTCCTGGGCTGTTCTCAGGGGCGAAGTTAGAAACTAGTAGGAGCATGACAGAGGTTAAGAGTACAGAATTACCCTGAGGCTCTGGGCAGAGAAGAAATCTTCCATGCCAAGGCCAACATGGGGTGAAGGAACAGAGAGAGGTACAACAAAATTAAGATCCTTAACATTAATTAACTTATGATGGACCCATTGATTAATCAACTACTGGGCCCCCTACTCTATGTCAGGCAGTAGGGATTGAATAGTAAACGAAGCAGACAGGGCCCCAGCCTCAATTGGTACACCGTCTATCAGGAGAGGCAGAGGGGCAGTGAAATAGACAATAACATATAACATAGTAAAATAAGTTTTACTATAACAAAAGGTGGGGGAAGATGTGTTCTAAAGAAAGGTATCTGTGCTGGCTTTAGAGAGTTAGAGAGAGCACTCTACAGCCTACCTAGCTGAAAGCCGATGGCTTAGTCACTGGGGAAATTATTGAGTGGGGGAGGAGATTCCAAGGAGAGGAAATAGCATGTGAAAGGTTAGAGGTGACAAAGCATGGCTAGAGAACAGAGCATTAAAAGGGTACTGGCAAGAGGTGATGCTGGAGGGAGAAGCAGAGGCCAGAGATTTGGGGGTCCTGACATTAACACAAAAGCATTCAAATGACTCACAGCCATCCAGGAAGAAGTGGCAGAAGTCTGTGACCAGATAGGCCCAGGTCTTCAGGGTAACCGAGGGTCTCGTTCAAAGCAAGAACAGGCACCTGAGCTGGCTGCTTGGGTAAGATTCAGCAGAAGTTGGGCAGCATCAGTGGGAGCTTCACGTACTTCTTGCATGCATGGTTTGCCAGAAGGTCAGGGCCTCAGACCTAAGCATATTCAACACCCTTATTTTACAGATGAGATAACCAAGTCCCCGAGAAGCAGGCGGACCCGGCCAGCATTGCACAATTACTGGCAGAGCTAGCCTGAGCTCTCTTTCCTGAGTAGCTCTTGGCTGGCCAAGGACCTTGTATCTAGCCTAGAATCTGGATTAATGCAACCTGGAGAAAACTCTGCAGAGTGCTAGATCCTTAGGTGCCACGTGGGGGTAAAATTCCAGGGACAAGTACTAGTACATTTGGGAAATGCTGGGGTTTATACATTACCTTCTTAGGGCTTCCTGGTGACCATTAGCATATAAATGGCTCTGAAAGTTCTACATGGAGCAATCTGTTTGGTTTTGTTTTATCTAGTCTTTTACATTTATTTGACCCCAGGGACAACCTTCCTGCCCTACCCCCAATTTTTTTTAACTCAAATCAATTAATATCCCATTGAACTCCTGTCTCTGGAAACACACTTTGCAATGTTGTTCTGGGGTATAAGGACTTGGGACTGACCAGAACAAGGTTAACTGGTCACTCTTTCTCCTCCTGAGAATATGTCATGTACCTCAACTCCTATCTGTCTTCGTCGTGTAGGAAAAATGACCAGGGCAGAGAAGAGGATTCAACCTTTGGATCAGTCTTGTGTTAGAATACTAACTCCCAATCATCATAGATTCATGAAATGGTTCAAGTAGTGGGTCACACGAGTGCCAAACTTTTCTAAATTTTAACTTTTTTCAAACACTGCAGGGAGGCAATGCAGCCTAATATACAGGATTACATCAGCTCGTAGTGGTGAAGCTTTAGGCTCTTGAATTTGAAGACCTTGGGTTTGAGTTTTGCTCTGCCAAATACTGGCTGTGCGGCATAAGAAAGGACCCCAAGCTCACTGGGGCCCCAGCCTCATCCTCTGTACCATGGGAGGGTTAGCAGTCCCCGGTGTTACTGTGGAAATGAATTGACTCTCTTCAGGGCAAACATTGAGCCTTGTGTCTGGCATGTGTATGCTAAAAAATGCTCGCTGTTATTGTTAATGCATTAAAACCTAGCACTTCATCTTCTACATGAGATGGATGAGAGCTGAAATATGGGGTGAACTGACAAGAAAAATAGCTCCTTGCCTGAGGATCATAGAACCCTATCATCTTGTGTCTGTACATCTTGTGAAACAGGCAGCTGACGGAGCCCCGTGCAGGAGCGTCTCAGTGGGTTAGTGTATTTATTTCTCTAATATTTTTTCATTAGCAGAGGTAAGTGTGGCAAGAGCCGGGGTTTGGCTAGCTCTAAATGTCTTCCCTCTGTCACCCAGATTAACAAGCTGTTCTGTCAGGCTCTCATCATTCAGGGGAGAATGGTTTGAAAAGCCAAGTTCATCCTGACAGAGGAAATTAGGTGTCGTTTACGTGATTTATAGAGCCATAGATTAAGCTGCACAATTTCTCATATAGGAAATGGGTCCTTGCCAGCTAGTATTCCTTAGGTGTATGGCCTTGTGATCGAGGGTTGGGAGTGGGGGAGTGGGGGTCTGACTCTGAGGCTGAAAATGGGGCATGGGGCAAGGGAGGCTGGGAAGAAAGCCTGGGCTTGGAGTTAGAGACCCTTCCATGTGTTATATCTGGGGGACCCTGAGCCAATATTGTCTATTCTCTGACCCTGCTGCACCTGTTTATCTGCGACAAGGACTGTGGACAGCAAGAGAGGCTGCTGTACAGGTTGCTGAGAGGCTCATAGGAGCTAACAGATGCCCCAGCACCAGGCCTAGAGTAAGGAGATGCTAATAAGTGTCTCATCGCTTCATGCCACTCCTCCCTCCCTTTAAAACCATCAGTGGCATACTTGTCATCTGTGTGACCTCCTCTGTAGAGAGAGCGTTGGCTGGCAATTAAAAAGGCTTTATTTTTTTAGAGCAGTTTCAGGTTCCAGGCAAGACCGAGTTTGTTTATTGGTTTACTTTTAAATTTTTGTGTTAAAGTATAATTGGCATATGATAGTATATTAGTTTCAGATGTATGACATAGTGTTTTGACTGTTTTACACCTTATTAAGGCTTAGGATGTGAAATAAATAAAAGAAGAAAGAAAGGGGAGGTGAGGAGAGAGAGAGAGAGAGAGAGAGAGAGAGAGAGAGACTGCTCCCTGAGTTAGAAGCCACCACCACTGTCCACTATCTCCGGACTGCCACTGATGCTCCAAAGAGAAGAGATCAAAGTGGTCAACCCTGTTTCTTTAAAAAATCTGACCGTTAAGTATCACATTCTTATATCCTCCCCGCACTCCCCCCACCAAACACGCACACTGACCCTCCGCTGCCAACATTCCACCCCAGAGTTTGTTGCAATCGATGATGCTGCACCGACACATCTTTATCCGTCCAAGTGCGTGGTTTGCTTGAAGGTTCACTCTAGGTGTGCATCCCGTGAGTTTTGGCAAATGCGTAATGACGTGTATCCGCCCTGACAGTATCATGCAGAATAGTTTAGTCACCCTAAAATCCTTTGTGCCCCACCTGTTCATCCCTCCCTTTCACCCTTTGCTGGGCAGGAATTTTTGAAGGATTCCAGGAGGGAAAATGATGGGCAGCTTCCAGAAAAAGCAAAATCTAGGACACATCAGAAAGTGATCAGTACCAGCAATGCTCTGGACTAAATGTCCAAATGAAGAAAGTACAGGTGTCAGTGAGGGACTTACTGAGGTCACACAGCAAGTTAGTCAGAAAATGTTTGAGTTTCCTGGGATTTTCCTATGTCAGTCACTCTACTCTTTTCATGCTCTATATCCTCTTCTTTGGGATTTTATTCACTCCTGTGGCTTCTAGTATATTGAACCGTATGCAATCACTGACATTTGACCTATAAAAAATGGCAATTAATGATGGCATTTCCAATGGTCCATTCCCGTGGGCACAATGAAAAACCACAATGCATGCTAAATAAAGGTGGGGGGAATCAGTAGTGTGAGTTATATTTTGTAAAAATGAATCATCTTCATCAGAGGGTTTATTTGGAGGTTTTCTATTTCAGAGCAGAGCACCAGCTCTAGAGCCAGATCAAATCTGGAGCCTGGGTTCAAATGCTGGTGGTGCCACTTACTAGCTCTGTGACCCTGGACGCAAATGTAAAATGGACATCATAACCATACCTGCCTCACACGTTGTTGGGGACATTAAATGAGCTAGTACATGTAAAGTACCTTGGGTTGTGTTCAGGAGTGGCCACGCAAAGCATGGAGAGAACAGTGCCTGGCTTGTAGTGAGCATCCAGAGGAGCCTCTGCCTCTGCCTCTGCCTCTGCCTGAGCACTGCTGTGCTGCCCTCTTCATATCCTAGTCCCTCAGTCCTGGTCCCTCCGGAGAGATCAAACGTGCAGTTACACACCGTTACTGATACCCTCCAGTTAGTGAGACTGTTGCTCATGACGGGAGTGGCTGCGAGAGAGGGCCTCGGGATCCAATGACCTGAGCTCAGGTTCTTGGGTTTCCAGTTTTGTTTTTTGTTTTTTTTTAAAGAATAAAGTTTATTTATTTTCTTAATTTTATTTATTTATTTTTAGAGAGAAGGGAAGGGAGGGAAAGAAAGAGGGAGAGAAATATCAGTATGTGGTTGACTCTCACGTGGCCCCCACTGGGGACCTGGCCCGCAACCCAGGCGTGTGTCGTGACTGGGAATTGAACTGGCACCCCTTTGGTTTTGCAGCCTGCACTCAGTTCACTGAGCTACACCAGCCAGGGCTGTTCTTCCACTTTTTAACTGGGTGACTTTGAGCAGGCTTTTTTACCCGTGGAACCTCAGTTTCCACATCTGTAAAATGGGGATGGTTTCAGCAGAACCTGACTCATAAGACTGTTGGCAGGACTTAATGACATAATGTATATTAGCATGCTTAGCACACTCTCAGTAAATGTTGTTATTGTGTGTGTTGCCTCCCCAATAGCACAGCAGATTAGAGGCTTAAAGGCAGTCCAAAGATAGGCAGCCTCATGCAGTGAATGTTAGTTGGTATGAAAATCCTGGGTGGTTTCTGCCAGATTCTTGTGATGTAAACATAGACACAAGTCCTTTCCCCTCTTTGGGCTTCTTTGTTTGCGAGGTTGCAAGGGGCAGTATTCGCCTTTCAGGACTCTTCTAGATCTGAAATGACAGGAACCTGTAATGATGAATATGCATGTATGCACTTCAGAGCTCCCCATCTCCTGGGATATGCATGAACTTGAGGTTTTTACTGTCCTTTCCTCAGCTGCCCCTCCGTTGCTACATCCTCCAAGCAATCTTCTAGCATTGTTCAGAGGTGAATAACCTGCCATTCCAGGCATTTATTGCTATGGAACCCTCCCAACCCCAACTGCATTAAAACAGCAACGACTATTTTATTATTCTCTCTGTCACTCTGGGGGCTGACTGGACTGGGCAGACTGAGCTGGGCAGTTCTGACTCAGCTCTCCCATGTGGTTGCAGCTGGCTTGGTGGCTTTGGCTGGAGCCATCTCAAAGGCTTCCCCGTTCACATGCCCAGCAGATGACCTGGTGGTTGGCTAGGACCTCAGCCGGGTCTGTTGTCTGGAATACCTACATGTGGCCTCTCCATGTGGCCTGGACTTCCTCTCAGCATGGTGTTTGGGTTCAAAGAACAAGCATCCCAAGAGACATGTGGAAGCTGCCAGTGTCCTAAGGTCTGGACCCAGAAATTAAAGTGGCAACATTTTTTTTGTTGTTGTTCAAGCAATTGTAGAGCCCAGCCTCAAGGGGAGGGAACCTGGATTCCACCTCATGATGAAAGACATGTCAAAGATACTTAGGGTTATGTTTTAAGGTCACCCCACTTGCCTGTCTGCTCTGTTTGGGAAAAAGAAAGCTTAAGTCAATTACCATTACCTACTTCCCTTCCCAAATGTGTTCTCATACTGTTGCTTAATTATGCAGGCATCAGTTTGTAACAAGATGACCAGTTATAATCTCCTGATTGTCAGGGCACATCGGCATTTGTTATTGCATGCCCAAAGAATGGGGGCTCCAGTCCCTGGTCTCCACCTCCTATATCTACCAGGGAAACGAGTTACTGACACCTCTTGCAGTCATTACTACAGGCTGTGCTGATGACTGAATGGCAGATGGCCCAGGTAGGTCCCGTCCCGGAGGTTTAGGCTGGACTATGTCTGCCTCTGCAAAGCACTGATACAATGTCCTCTTCAGTCCTTCCTGTGCTCGTCAGTCCCAGTTCCTCCTGACCAATCAAACAGGTGGTCATCATGGGCTTAGGAATTAGTCTCCCTGCAAAGCTAGGATGTCAACCACTTTCTTCCCCTCCATCTCTCTCTAGTACCCTAGGAGATTCTTATTTTAGACCTTCAAACACTTTCTTTAAGATTTTATTTATTTATTTTTAGGGAGGGAAGGGAGGGGGGGAAGAGAGAGAGGGAAACATCAATGTGCGGTTGCTGGGGGTTATCGCCTGCATCCCAGGAATGTACCCTGGCTGGGAATCGAACCTGGGACACTTTGGTTCCCAGCCCGCGCTCAATCCACTGAGCTACGCCAGCCAGGGCTCAAACACTTTCTTAGCAAAAACTATCAACCCTCTCTCCTGAGCAATGATTTCAAATGTCTTCAAAAGGGATTCTACTTCTATACCCGACCCCAAACCCCATTTCAATGGCTTCATGGAAATGTAGTCTTTTTATGGTGACCAACTGCTTTTTTGTCATCACTTTTGCTAAAAGAGAGAAACAACAGCAAGTGTATAAGTTTAACCCCTGGCAGAGCATCCTATTACTTGTCTCTGGAATTCAACACATATTTTTGGGACCCTACTATGTGTTGGCTCTTGCCTGCAGCTGGGACATGGAGATAAAGCAATATAGTACCTTGGCCTAAAACAATTCACAGTATGATAAGCAAGAAGGGCCCATCAATAAGGAAATGTGAAATGTGCAAAAAATGAAATGAGAGGAGGGAGAGAAAAAACCTCCCAAGTGTGGCTGGGTCCTGGTGGACAAGTTTTCTGGAGTTCAGCAAGGAGAAACAGGTGGAGAATAGGCATTTTAGACTGGAGGTGGAACATGTCATAAGGCTTGGTATGAAACAATGCATTACCAGAAGAAGATAGTATGTCTGGATCAGAGTGGGCACAGCAAGGAGAAGACGGAAGATGAGCCACAGGATGAACAACGAAGGACTTTGAAAGTCAGGGTAAAGAATTGGAGGGTATCGTTCAGGTGGTGGTGGGACTTTCAAAGGCCCCAAGCAAAGGGGTGGAATAAGCAAGCAATAGTGTTTTAGAAAGCTGGGAACAGTGGCATTGGAGCTGGAAGGCCAGGCCAGAGGCTGTGACTATTGCCTAGAGAAGAAGCATTGCTCACCTGTACCAGGGCAACAGCTGTGGGACCAGGGAAGAGAGATTGGTTGAGGGACATGTTATGAGAAAAGGGAGGAGCCCAGGCTGACCTTCCGTTTTTGGCTCGAGGCACCAAACTGATGGGAGTGCTGTTTACTGACATTGGAGATGCAACTAATTTTGGAAAGAAGAGGATCTCTCACACACATTCTCTTGGCTTTTCATCATTTATAGATCAGTTTCTTTCATTCAGCATTCTTTGTGAACTTTTAGTTCAATTCAACAAATACTAACTTGTTATCTGCTGGGTACTGTGTTAGGCACTAAAAGGGGAGCCAGAGGTGAAAAAAAGGTAGTAGTTATTTTGTCTCTAGAAGGCCTTTCACCTCAACTGCAGTGGGTTGGGCAGCCATAACACCAATCTTGTGGAGCTAATAAAATCCTTCAAGCTGTGAGTAAAGACTTTGGGCCATCATTTTGCTCAGACAGACCAGAACCATCTTGATATCAAGAATAACTGACTTGGTGTCAACCCTGAGCATAATTTTTAGTGTAAAAATACACTTATTGTAAACATAGAGTATGACATTTAATTCATGCCATTCTATGTAGACGGTACCAAGCACCTTAATGAAATATGGAATGCTTACTTATAGTTTAAGATGCCTAAGACATTGTCAAACTTCTTGGAGCTGGAAGAGCCACTTCCTTTCTATCTCCCAGCCTCTTGTGTGTGTTACTTCACAGCACTTGAACCATATTAATTGTAATTGTGTTTGTCTTCACCATTAAACTCTGAGTCCTTTGAAGTCAGCAAGTGGTGCTTTTCATCTCCTTTCTTAGCATTTACACAGCACGTGGTTTGCAGTGAATGTTTACTAAACTTAATTAAATCTTAAAAAATATGTCTTCTGTGTCCTCATTTTGCAGATGGAGAAATTGAGGCTTAAGAAGAGGAATAATTTATCCAAGTTCAAATATGAAAGTAACAATAGAGTGAAAAATAAATCCTAGTTTATTTTGATTGCTTAACATTTTTGTGGCTGTTTTCGCCTCCTGCCCAGCTTGGTTTGCTAGCTAATTAGCCAGAAGTTGGAAGCCTTTACAAGTAGTGGAAATGCAAACCTTCTTTGTTATGAAAACCAATGGCCATGCAAATATAGCCCTTAGCCCTGTATTAAGTACAGGATTTGTTTCTTAAGTCCCTTTACTTACTCAAAAGCCAGGAGTCAACAATGCCTCCAGTGTAAGGTTTCATCTCCCTCAGAGAACACACACAGACGCACACACAAACAACACATGAGCACATGATTCAAGCAGAGCAGCTGAAAAGGATGTTTTGGATGAAATCTTGGCATTTATTGTTCCTGTGCGACCTGGGAAAGTCAAAAGTGCCAGGAATCAGATGGACTTCAGTTCAAGTTCTCAGTCCTCCATGCTCATCTGAGAATGGACATGACTCCCATCTCAAAGGATAATTTTGAGGATTAAAAGGAGGAAGAGTCATTTCGTCACAGAGTTGCTCTATTACCTTGGACCAGCCATTGAGTCTTTCTAAGCCACTGTATCTGCATTGGTAAAATGCGTTAGATTAGATGATTTACAGAACCCTTGAAACTGGAACATTCTATGATTGTTTTCCCCTGAGAGCTAATTGGATTCAGCATGGAGTGTTGCAAGGACTGAAGACGTAAAGAAGGAGCGATCTTTCGCTGACACAGTGCTGGCCTCTGCTGCCTTGCTGGGGCTCCCTGTTTGATGTAGGCCTTTTATCAGGGTGTGTTTGTGCTCTGTCCAGGGTTCGCCTGGCCATTGCGCCTGTCCCCATGCTGTTCCTCAAGATTTGGGAAAAAGCCAGTGGATATGGAGACTCACAGACAGGATTTCTTCCCAAGAGCTGCTTGGATGGTGAAACTCACGAAGTCCAGAGAGATTTTTCTGTTTTGTTTTCCACAAGCTCAAATGACTATTGATTACAGAACACACATACACACACATGCAAAACCCAAAAACACATACACAAACAAAACAGGATGTTCTCTCTCCTCCCCTTGCCGGAGTCTAAGGCAATCACTTACCATCTGCGTCACTTTCACCGATGGCCCTGGATTGCACCATTATGGTAATTAGGCCCTTCCTGCTGGCTGTAGATGTTAGAGAATCCTGAGTCATGAGCAGTTGTGCATGCTAATTTCAGCAAGGGGGAACCTGCAAATGGAGGGAGAAAACAGTCTGTCAGTCACCATGACTTCATGCAATCCCATCTGGTTTCTGTCCTCAGAAGAATGCCTCCTCTGATGCTGTTGGGAGAAGGGATACTTGTTCCCAGCATAGGTCCTGACTTGCAGTAGGAACACTGCTGTTAACCATGTGCCAGACCCTGGCTCACATACTCCGTGTGCAAACATAGGGTGGGGTATATGTATAGAAGTTGTTGTTTATCTTAAATTCAAAAGTAACTGGGCATCCTATTTTTATTTACTAGATCTGGCATTCCTACTTGGGGTTAATCCACTGGCCTGTAGGGTTAAATAAAAAAGATCTGAGTGTGGAAGTCTCAGACTTCTGGGCTGGGATTCTACTTCCACCATGTACTTGCTGTGTGATCTGGGGGAAATTGCTTCCTTGCGCTGATTCCTGGTTCCCTCAACTGTAAATGAGGATCATAATATCTGTATCTCAGTACTGTTGGTAGGATTACATTTTGTAATGCACCTTAGTCTGTAATTGGGTGTTCTGTGAGCATTCGTTTTTATTATAATTCTTTTTATTTGTTTGGGTTACTACTCTTAGTTCAAGAGAAATTAAATCATTTGCTCATACCCGAGAAAAGGATAGGGGGAAGAACATATGGCAGGAGTAATCGGAGCCTCCCCATCATTGGCATGGGGAGAAACTTGAGGGGGGTTACACAAGAGCATTCTTGTACACACCTTCTCCTTCCAGATCTGTGTTCTGGGTAGCTGGGTAGGCAGACCTCAACTCACTTTATTCAAACGTGCTATATTGGAGTCTTTGGAACAATGTAGAATGGAAAAACTGACACCTGTGTAATCGGGTGTGCTTGGTGATAGGCAGCGTGAAGCTTTCATTTAAAAAGTGTACTGAAATTACAAATAAAAAGAAAGGAAGCATGTAGTTTGTTACCTCACAAAGGTGTGAGATCAGCATTCTTTGGATGCCCTATGTTTCCAAAAGGAGCGGTGAAACACTCTGAATCCCCAGTGCCTTGAAATGTCAGTGTACACAGGGTGACTAAAGCATGAAGCACATCTGAGTCTGAGCCTCCTGGTTAGTGTTTCAGTGTCCATTCATTTATTCAGTGAATATTGACTGAATGACTGCATTCTGCCCTGTGAGAACACTACGGGAATTCGACGTGGCCCATGACCTTGGCAGGACCAGAATGGGTTGGGTGACGCAAGCAAGGCAGTGTGGTGGGTGGGTGTGGTCTAGTATGTTACGGTGGCCAGGAGAGGAGCATGGTCCCAGTCTGAAGAAAGCTAACGTGGGGTCCCCAGAAAAAGGAATGTACCACTTTAGACCAAAAGAGTGAGTTGTAGGAGTACAAGGGGCTGGGGAGGAGGTAGGGAGTTTGGGCAAAATTCCAGCAGAGAGAAAAGAATGTTCCAACAAAGGTCGTGAAGCACATTGCGATTAAATAGAACATTAATCATCACTGAGAACAAGGGTCATCAAACTATGGCACTCAAGCCAAGTTTAGCGTGTTGCCTGTCTTTGTAAATAAAGTTTTATCAAAATACAATCATGCCCATTTATTTAAAGTATTGCTTGTGTCGAGTTTGTACTGCAAAGGCAGGGTTAAGTAATTGCGGCAGAGGCTACCTAGCCACAAAGCCAAAAATATTTACTGTCTGGCCCATTACAGAAACAATTTGCTGCCTCCCGATTTAGAGCGTACTTTACATGAGCAGGAATTCACTGCTGGTGCAAATATTAGTGGTTGCAGAAAGGTGGATGGTAGTGTGCAGAGAAATGTCAGAGGAGTGGTGACAGATGAGTCTGGGCAGGTACTGAGGAGCTAGAGCAGGGAGTTGTGACTTTATCCTGATGGCCATGGGGAGCCTCTGAAGATTGCTAAGCAGGGAGGTCAGACTTCTACACAAAGCAGTGTAGCAAGACATTTAAGAAGACAGGGTCTGGAGCCAGACAGCCTTGGATCAGATCCCAGCACCTTTCTTATTAGCTTTGAACCTCAGTCAAGTTACTGACCTCCTTTGTGACTCAGTTGTCCAATTTGCAGAGTGTGAAATGATAACAATGATAATTACACTGATATAGAACTATTGTGTATGGTGGTGAAGATGAAATAAGTGAAGGCAGGTGCAGTGCCAGGCCCAGAGGAGGTTCTCAATGGGTGCTGTTACTGTCCTGGCTCAGCGATTGCTCTGGTTTGTTGGGTAGAGAATGGCTCTGAATGGGAAAACCTGGCAGAAGAGTGCTGGGTAGGGATTTAGACGCCAGATAGTTTCCTGTGCCTAGGAGGGTTGCTCTTAAATTTTGGCCAGCCACTATCACAGCCACTGGCATCTTCATGTTCAATCTCTCCACCATTGCCATCATCATTTCTTCTGTCCTCTTCTGTTGCAGGCCTTCAAGAGTGCACTGATGAGCTCCTACTGGTGTTCAGGAAAAGGGGACGTGATCGATGACTGGTGCAGGTGTGACCTCAGCGCCTTTGATGCCAGTGGGCTCCCCAACTGCAGCCCCCTCCCACAGCCGGTGTACGTATGTATGGCCCCTCCCCCTTTGGCCACCCCTTTCCATGGACCCACACTCCTGTCCTGCCAGTCCAGGCTATGACTTGCTTCTGTTCTCGTGGTGTGTCAAGAGTTCACTGCAGTCTCTGGGGCCTGCCTCTTTCTTTAAGAAAGCTGGGAACTTTGTTAGGACAGCAACCAGCTCAAGGGTAGACACTGATAGTTCAGTGTCTGAAGTATTGTGCTGTTGTAATGATATTACTCAGTCCATCATTACTTCCTTGTCTCTTCCATTCAGCCAAGGTTCACATGGCATTGACCGCTGCTTTGGTGATTCCTGTGTTGGACACTGGGGCTACTGAGATCAAGAAAGTGTAGAACCTTCTCTAAGAAATGTCATTTTACTCATTCATTCCATGAATAATTTTTGAATACCTGATGTATGTTGGACACTGGGGAATTCATCAATAAATGAATCAGGCACAGTCTGTGAACTTAGGGAGCTGACTGTTTAGTAAAGGGGACAGATGTCAAAGCCAAAACAGGAAAATAATATACAGTTAAAAAATTTAAGTAATAAAACCAGGACTTCCAGCCGAGATGGAGGCATAAGTAGACACACTGTGCCTCCTCGCACAACCAAGATAGGGACAACAACAGTTTAGAAACAGAATAACAACCAGAAGTGACCGAAAATTGAACTATATGGAAGTCTGACAACCAAGGAGTTAAAATAGACACTTTCATCCAGACTGGTAGGAGGGGTGGAGTTGGGCAAAGAGGGGTCGTGGAACAAAGAGCGTTGGAACCGGTGTAAGGCATCCCGAGCACGCAAGACCGCAGTGGGCAGACCCTGGTCCCGCAAGCAGCAGCTGGCAGACCCCAGCTGAGGGGTGGCAACCGGCAGACCCAGTGAGGCAGCGATTGTGAAGCAAGGCACTGCGTGCAAAGCAGCTAGCAGACCAGGAAGTCCCAGGGTCCCAGCGCGGGGAGATAGAGCCTCAGGGTACTGATTGAAAACACCTGTGGGGGTTGAGGTGCAGGGAGACTCCCAGCCTCACAGGAAAGGTCCTTGGAAAGACCCATGGGGTGCACAAGCCCACCCACACAGTAATCAGCACCAGAGGGACCCAGTTTGCTTGGGGGAAACGGCAGAAGGAACTGAAGTCCTACAGAGAGTGGAGAAAGCGCCATTGTTCCCTCTCAGGCCCCTCCCCCACATACAGTGTCATAACCCAGCAACTGGCTTGCCCCGTCCTGGTGAACACCTAAGACTCCGCCCCTCAAACGTAACAGGTGCAACAAGACAAAAAAAAAAAAGATGGCTCAAAGAGAAGAACAAATGAAAGCCTCAGAACCAATACTTTTAGGTAACCAAGAGATAGCCAGCCTATCAGATGCACAGTTCAAAACACTAGTGATCAGGATGCTCACAGAATTGGTTTACTTTGGTCACAAATTAGATGAAAAAATGAAGGCTACAATAAGTGAAAAGAGGAAAAATGCACAGGGAACCAATAGTGATGAAAAGAAAGCTGGGTCTCACATCAATGGAGTGGACCAGAAGAAAGAAAACAACATATAATCAGAAAAGAATGAAGAAAGAACTCAAAAAAATGAGGAGAGGCTTAGGAACTTCCAGGACATCTTTAAACATTCCAACATCCGAATTATAGGGGTACCAGAAGGAGAAGAGGAAGAGCAACAAGTGGAAAAGTTATCTGAACAAATAATAAAGGAGAACTTCCCCATTCTGGCAAAGGAAATGGACTTCCAGGAAGTCTAGGAAGCTCAGAGAGTCCCAAAAAAGTTGTACCCAAGGAGGAACACACCAAGGCACATCATAATCATATTAGCCAAGGTAAAAATGAAGGAGAGAATCCTAGAAGCAGCAAGAGATAAGGAGACAGTCACCTACAAAGGAGTTCCCATCAGACTGTCAGATGATTTCTCAAAAGAGACCTTACAGGCAAAAAGGGGCTGGAAAGAAGTATTCCAAGTCATGAAAGGCAAGGATCTACATTCCAGATTGCTCTATCCAGCAAAGCTTTCATTTAGAATGGAAGGGCAGATAAAGTGCTTCTCAGATAAGGTCAAGTTAAAGGAGTTCATCATCACCAAGCCCTTATTATAGGAAATGTTAAAGGGACTTATCTAAAAAGAAGGTAAGAAGAAGATAAAAAAACATGTATAGTAAAGTGACAGCCAACTCACAATTATTAACAATCACACCTAAAACAAAAACAAAAACAAACTAAGCAAACAACTAGAATAGGAACAGAATCACAGAAATGGAGATCACATGGAGGGTTAGCAACAGGGGAAGAGGAGGAGAGGAGTGGGAGGAGGAGAGAGGGGGAAAAGGTACAGAGAATAAGTAGCATAGACAATAGGTAGAAAATAGACAGGGGGAGGGCAAGAATAGTGTGGGAAATGTAGAAGCTAAAGAACTTATGACACATGGACATGAACTAAAGGGGGGATGTGGGCAGGAGGGGGTGTGCAGGGTGGAGGGGAATGAAGGGGGTAATGGGACAACTGTAATAGCATAATCAATAAAATATATTTAAAAAAAGGAAAAAAATAAAACCAAAGAGGGGCTAATGGAGAGAGTTGTGTGGGGCTGCTGTAGTTAGAGGGGAGGGAGGTCATCAGGGAAGGCTGAACGGGGGCCAAGAGTCGCATTTTGGGAAAAGGAAGAGCACATGTGGATGCCTGGTGCAGGAAGTCCACACTGAGGAAGCCGAGGAAGGTCAGTGTCAGTGGAGGACTGTGATTGAGAGGGAGAGTGATGCAAGGAACATAGGTGAGCTGAGCAGGAGCTGATACTGGGGAACCGGAGTCCCACACCAGCCCTCTGAAGGGTGAAAAGAATGACATTAAAGAGATAGTGTGGTGTATTGGCAAGACAGAAGGAAACTGGACTGAGGACAGGCAACGTTGCCATCACGGTTCTGTGCCCAACCAGCTGTGTGACTTGGTGCACATCATTTCCCTTTTCTGGGCCTTACTCTCCCCATCTGTCAGATGGGGGAATTACACTTCCCTCTCTCTCAGGAGCCTTTCGGTTTCAACCTTTAATCATTCTGTTATTTTATTTTATTATTATTTTTTTTTGCTTCATTAAAGGATTTACTAGAATTCCTGCCATCTGTGAGGGAATATTGATTTCAGAATATTAAAGAGAAGACTGATGTATCGGAGAATTAAAACTGGCCAAGAGGTTGAAAGCTACTGTGTTTGAAGGTGCTGCCAATTGAATTGATAAGGAGGCATCACTGAGAATATAGTTTACATAAATAGAAAACTAATGAACTTTCTGTAAGCACATTTTGTGTGCTTGGATTAATTTACTGGATTCCAAATTGATTCTGAAAGGCAGCTCTTGTTAGTACCATTTTATGGACCAGGAAATTGAGATCTCAGGGGTTCTAACAACTGCCCAAGTTCGTACAAGGTGGTGGTGTGGTGGGTTGAATCAGAGTTTGAACCCAGGCTGAATCCCATGGTTTTAATCTTGACACATGCAGACTGTTTTGGGGTTCAGCCAACAGAGTGTCATTTCGGCTGACAAACAAACACCCTCCCCTGTCACTCCCTCTAGGCTGCGGCTGTCCCCAACAGTTGAGCCCTCCAGCACCGTGGTCTCCCTGGAGTGGGTGGATGTTCAACCAGCTATTGGGACCAAGGTGTCTGATTATATTCTGCAGCACAAGAAAGTGGATGAATACACAGATACAGACCTCTACACAGGTAAGGAGAAAGCTCATGGTTTTCCCCAATGTCAGGATAATGGGACAAAGGAGAGAAACTGGACATTTCTAATGCCTTTGGAGACTTGGTGTCATCTGACCTGAGAAGGCATTGGGAGGTTTCATTATTTGGTGATTGTCACCTGGCACCCACACCTGTGTGCTTTTTGGTATGATTTCAGAAGGGAAGGATAGCAAATTGTATTTAGAAAGAACTGATTCTCTGAGTTGGATCCTCAAAGTCATATATCAAACAGTTAGTTAATTCAGAAGGGGATTTGACCTTTTCTGTAAATATATTATCTCTGGGACTGAGATAAAGAAATTCAAGGAATTGTCTTCTCTAGTGAGAGTACTGAGGTAGTTGTCTTTAGTGCCAGGGAGGAAGAATTTGAAAAAGATTCAGACATGCAGGAGAAGATGAGTGAAGTGGCCCTTAGGAGTGTGACATTTGGTTGTAACTGAGAGTGCTCTCTAAGCTCTTCTAAATGTCAGGCACGGCCAAGAAGCTATGTCATCCTGGAGGTTGGGTCTGCCCAGGCAGGTCTGGCCCTAGGGCAAGTTGGGGGCCTGGGTCCATGGGAGCTGGTCTGGCAGCTGGGGCCATGAGGGCGGGCTTGGTGCTCAGGTGTCCATGGGTGCTGCCCTGGTGTCCATGGGTGCTGCCCTGATGGTAAGTTGGGTCAAAAGCCTGGGTCTGTGGTAGTGAGCCTGGTGTTGAGCCCAGCGAAGAGCCTGGGCTCAAGGGTACTTGTTTGGAGCTGGGATTTATGGGAGCTGAGTAGCAGACTGGGTCACAGGAGCCGCCTGAGGCCATGGGAGCTGGACGGCACCAGGGGAGGTTGGGGCCTGTGTTGGTAGGAGTCCACTGGGAACCTGGTGCCGTGGGAGCTTCTGGGTCTGTGAGAGTCAGCGGGCCCTGGGGTGAGCCAGGGACTTGGGTTCACAGGAGCCTAGCCCATGGAGGAGCCCCTTACAGCCATGGGGGTCAGCCTGGTGCTGGGGTGGGCTGCTCTGGGGTCTTTGGTGAAGCTGGGTGCACACTTCTCTCTCCTTCTTCCACAGGGAGGGTTTCTGTCTCCGCACTGGGCTGCCTAAACTTGGGGGAGGGGTTATGGGAGTAATGTGGATTTCTCTTTCCTATCCTCCTCAAATTTTCTTATTTTTGCACTTTACCTGGGTGCTATCACCCTTCACCTGGAAACCTTAGTTCTTGTGAAAGTATTTTTGGGCATGGATAGTGGTTCAGGTGGATCTTTCTGGGGCATGGTGGGATGGTTAGAGCAGGCAGGAAGTGGGGATGAGTGCTAGAAATTTCTATGCTGCCATTTTGCTAATATCACCCTCTGAATGATTGAGCACCAATCTTGTTTCGTGATCAGATAAATGAGTCCAAGGGAGGTTATATGACTGTCCCTACAGCCAGTAGGTGGCAGAGCCAGGCTTTCCAACCAGGCCCATTGCCCTCCCAGCCCAGTGCTCCTTCTTCAGGTAACATCCCACTGAAAGTGGAAGGCTAAATGCTAGTTTGCTGAGGGGGTTTTGCTCTGTGTTGTTTTAATTAGAAGTGTTTATTTAATTTTCTGTGTCTATGGACATAATTGGAAGGAAATAACTAAGATCGGGACAGAAATCAATGAAATAAAAAACAGTGGACCAAAGCTGATTCTTTGAGAATATAAATTACATAACCCTCTATCCATATTGATCAGAAAAAGAGAGAGATGCGACAAAAATACTAATATCAAGAATGAGAGAGTGATATCACTATAAATTCCAGAATAGAAAATAATAGTCATGAACACCTTTTTGCCAGTAAATTTTATAACTTACATGAAATAGACAAGTTCCTTGAAATCCACAAACTACCAAAGATCACTCAATAAGAAAGAGATAACCTGAATAGTCCCATAGATATTAGAGAACTAAATTAGTAGTTAATCTTTGAGAAAAGCTCCTAGCTGAGAATTATAGACAGTCCCCAATTTATGATGTTCAACTTACACTTTTTCAACTTTACAATGATGCAAAAGTGATATGTATAATAAATTACATAAAATATCCAACACTTTATTATAAACAGGCTT
Organism: Phyllostomus hastatus; assembly: GCF_019186645.2. Classification (NCBI taxonomy): domain Eukaryota; kingdom Metazoa; phylum Chordata; class Mammalia; order Chiroptera; family Phyllostomidae; genus Phyllostomus; species Phyllostomus hastatus. The sequence goes on along the minus strand of NW_025333857.1, from coordinate 62,987,155 downwards.
TGTGTTAGCCTAGATGATTTTGCCTAGGTATAAACTAATATAAGTGTTCTGAGCATGTTGAAGGTAACACACCACCGGTATATGTACAGGGGTTTGGTGGAGGGAGACAGTGCCCCTATTTCCTCCCAGCTGCCTCTCATCACTGGGAGGGAGTTGTGGGGGGAGGGGGATAGACAGGAGGAGGCCTCATGTCGCCCCAGGCTGGAAAGGAGGAAATGGCTTTATTGGGGAGGAGGTAATGAACCTGCTTTTATTCCTGCCACCTACATACTGTCCGTGTCCTGAGTGGGGTACCACAGGCTCTGTTACTAGATGTATAAACATCTAGAATTGTTATATCCTCTTGATAAATGGATCCCTTTATCATCCTGAAATGGTCACCTGTATTCCTGTAATAATTTTTGCTCTAAAATCTATTTTGTTTGATATTTATATAAATACTCCAGCTTCCTTCTGATTATTGTTAGAATGGTCTACCATTTCCCCTTCTTTTACTTTTATATCATTCATGACATTATATTTGAAGTGTGTTTCTTGTAAGACACCATGTAGTCGGGTCTTTTCTTTAAAAATGTAATCTAATATTGTTATCTTTAAATTGGTGCATTTAGACCATTTATACTTAATATGATGTTGTGGTGAGGTTTAAATGTGTCATCTTTGCTCTTTGTTTTCTATCGTCCCATCTTTCTTCCTTCCCCTTTTTTTTTAAAATCTTTTGGATTGAGTAGTTTTATGATTCCATTTTATTTCCTTTGTTGATTTATAAGCTGTAAGCGTCCTTTGTTATTTTACTGGTTACTTTAGGTGTACATGCAGATGTAACACATCACAGTGTGCCTTCAAGTGCTGTTATACAACTTTCATTTACATCACAGGAACTGTATAATAGTGTACTTTGGCCCTGGCTGGCGTAGCTCAGTGGATTGAGCGTGGGCTGCGAACCAAAGTGTCGCAGGTTTGATTCCCAGTCAAAGTACATGCCTGGGTTGCAGGCCATGACCCCCAGCAACCGCACATTGATGTTTCTCTCTCTCTCTTTCTCCCTCCCTTCCCTCTCTAAAAATAAATAAATGAAATCTTAAAAAAAAATAGTGTACTTTGTCTTCTCCCCTCCAAGCCTTTTTGCTCTGTTGTTGTACATTTAACTGGTATTCATGTTATACATTCCATAACTCATTGTTGTTATTTTTCCATACACAGTAAATTATCTTACACATATGTTCATATAATAAGGAAAATAATTTTATATATTTATTAATGTAGTTACCATTTTTGGTACTCTTTATTTGTTTCCTTTTCTATTTTCATATATCCACATTTTCATCTGGTTTCATTTTCCTTCTGCTTGAGCACTGTATTTTACTATTTCTTTTATTTCAGGTCTGTTAGTGATAAATTATTTCTGCTATTTTTTTTGGTAAGATAGTGTTGTGTTGCTGGGTACAGAATTCTTAATTGACAGATCAAAAAAATAATTTTAAAGTGTTACTCCTCTGTTTTCTTATTTGCATTTTCCCAATGAGAAATTTGCCTACATTCCTATCTTTGTTTATCTGGTTGCTTCTAAGATTTTCTCCTTATTCATGGTTTTGAGCAAACTTACCATGGGCTGTGCTTGCAGTTCACTGAGCTTGTTGGATCTGTGAGTGAGTTTACAGTTTCGTCACATTTGGAAAATTTGGAGCCATTATTTTTTAAAAATATATTTTTTCTCTGTTCTTCCTTTTTCTCCTTTAATGACTCCAATTTCACATGTAGTTAGCCACATGAAGTGGACCTTTGTTTCATTTATAAGAATTCTTTCTTCTCTTTGTTTCATTTTAGATAGTTTCTAGTGCTATATCTTCAATACCATCCTCAAAGTCTGATCTATTGTTAATCTCATCTAGTGAGTTAAATTTTTTTTTAAATTCAGACTTTGTAATTTTCACCTTTAATTCAGTTTATGTCTTGTTAGTATATTGCATGTCTTAATATTTTCAACATATGGAACAGAGTTATAACTGTGTTAATGTTTGCTCATCCTAACATCTGTGTCATTTCTGGATCAGTTTAAATGGATTGATTTCTCTCCTCATTTTGGGTTGCATTTTCCTGCTTCTTTGTATGCTAGGTGAGTTTTGATCAAATACCAGACATTGTGATTTTTGTCTTTTTGGTTGCTGAATATTTTTATTCCTATAAATATAGGTGGGGCAAAGATAGGTTTACAGTTGTTTGTATGGAAAATAATAATACAAGAATAAACGCTATGTTTTACGTACTCATAACCGTAAACCTACTTTGCCCCATCCTGTATTTTTGAACTCTGTTCTGGGAAACATTTACTTGGAAACAGTTCGATTCTTTTGGATCTTGCTTTTAAGATTTGTTAGGTGGAACTGAACCAGAGCAGTGTTTAGTCTAGAGCTAATTATTCCTACTACCGAGGCCAGACCCTTCTATGTCCTCTATATGATGGCCCACAAATTATGAGATTTTTCAGTGTTGCTGGTAGGAACAGACACTAAATCTGGCCCATGTATGAGCACTGGGCACTGTTCCATCTAATCTTCTTAAATTGGTAGTTCCCTCACATACATTCATCTATCACAATTCCGCCAGAAGAGATCTGTGGAGGGCTCCCTAACTCTCCACAGATTTCTGTAGTTTTCTCTCTATACAGCTTTCTCCTCTTCCTTACTGTACCCTGGAAACTCTAGTCACTTGGGTTTCTGGGACTGAAAACTCTGTGTTCTCAGTTATGGGAATCTACCAGGCACCCTTCTCTCTGTACATTTACCTGGAAACTCTCTAAAGACAGTAGTTTGAGGAAGTTTTAGGGTTCACATAATGTGTTTTTCATCATTCAGGATCTCTGTCTTTGCTGCTTGATTCCCAGTTTGAAAACTTGTTTTATGTACATTTCTTTTATTTTTAAAGAACTTCTTAATGTTTTAGACAGTAGGGTAAATGATTCTAGTCCCTGTTTCTCCATCTAGTCCAGAAACGGGGATCCAAGATTCATCCTCTCGATAGTCCAAAAACCAGTTGCTCTGATCCAAGACTCCCCTTATTTTTTTTTAATGCAGGTAAAACTTGCTTCCTTTTAGTTAGTTGGCCTGGAGTCACCTTACACAGATATTACGTTTTCTTTCCTGCTACCATTCAGAAGCTTGAAGGTAATGACACAGTACTTGCTCCATCTTTAAAGCTTCTTCTAGTCCTTCCTCATGCAACTTGACATTCATTCTCCCCACTACCCAGTATTTCAGTGGGCAATTGTCTTTAAAGAAACAAGATACTGACTCCTGTGTCTTTATAATTTGGGATCTTCCCACAGTGTCCAATATGCATAGATGTTCGATGTTCCCTGAATTGAATTTTATATGGGTAGACATATGCATGTCTTACCTTTTCAACCCTGACATTAATTCCTTGAATGCTATAATGTCTTATGTAGTTTTAGAGACTACCTGAGTACACAGTAGGCCTTCTAAAATGTCATGATCAGTTGATGCTGTAGGTGGAATATGAAGCAAAAAACTCATTGCTTTGCCTCTATGCCACATTCCCAACATCTCAACCATCTGGAAACTGAACCTGGCCCAAAGCTGAAGATTTCAGTTCATTTGATTGAGTTGTTTTTTTTCTCTTGGAGCACATAAGCCTAATGAAGGACTATGGACTTGAGAAAACCTGGCTTCTGCTTTCAGTTTTCGCCGTATCTCACTGAGAAATCTAGGGCCAGTCCACATCCTTTCCAGGTCTCTGTCTCCCTCCCTGTGGAACAGGGCAAATACCACCTACTTCACACGCCACTTTGAAAGTCAAATGTAGCACAGTTCTTGACACATAGTAGTTACTAATAAATTTTAATTGCTTCTCATTTTCACAAATTAAGAAGATGAAAAGGAGAGTTACATGTTAGGAAGAAAACAACAAAATAAGGTTTAAGACTTGTTTTGGATAGAGAATTAGGATTACTCACACATTTGGCCAGGTGAGGCCAGAGCAGGGAAATGTGGCCTTTCTCCTGTGATCTCTCTGGATTTCTGCTGGCAGCCGAATACAGCACTGGAATTGTTTATTTATTTGTGAGCTCATGCGTGCGTGTGCACAGATATACATGCATACACAATTCTGTCTCTCTCTTTCTGTCTCTCTCACACACATACACACTTTATGGCTACCATCTGTTCAACACCCTTTTGAACTAGCTGCTGAAATGCTTAGGCTCTCTCCTTGTATGCTTCCCCTGTCTGCAACCTCTTGGTTTGGCGCCCTTTTTCTTTCCTTCAAAGAAGCCATGGCTCTGTTGGTTCTGTGACCCTACTGGGAAACTGAAGCATAAGTACCCCCCTATTCCATTTGTTTGGAGCAGAATGAGGCTTGTTTTAAGGGATGGCTAAATTCCCCACGTGCTAATCTGTCATCAGGATTAAAAACAGACATTTGGTTCTTTAGTGTGGCCTGATCAGAGCAGTTGGCATGGATTTCAGCCTCTTGGGCAGGGGTAGATGCAGGAAGGTGGGAATGAGAAGGGGACTGAGGCATAAGCAGATTTAATGACTCCACATCTCCTGTTTGACCTTCAGAGGAAAAGGCTGAGGAAGGGGAGGGACTTATCCAGAGGTTACACACACGATGACTGAGTGGGAGAGTAGGGGCTGGAAGAGGGGCTCTGGTTTCTTGACCCGCTCTCCCCACTAAGTCCCAACTTCTCTCCACCAGTCCTGTTACCCCTGATGTGGTTGGCTGTGGTTGAGAATAAACTGAGAGGCAGATGGAAATTAGTGGACAGGATGGGATATAGAGCCACCTGATGCCAGCTAAAGGGCTCTGACCTAGTAAGGAATGTAGCCTTTCAGACCCCTTGCTTCTTTGTCATCACTGCTTTTATGTATGCCAGCTTCTGAGAACCCCTAAAGATCAGAATAGAAGGACCTTGAGGTTTAATGACTCCACATCTCCTGTCTGACCTATGGAGAAAAAGGCTGAGGAAGCGGAAGGACTGGGGTTCAGTTTACTCCTTGGAAGGATCAGAATGAAGAAGACGAGAAAGGGAAGGGTCTTAGCCAATGTCATTATCTCCCACTGCACTCCTCTGCATTTTCTGCATCATCTATTGGATTTTTCTTATCCTTTTAAAAAATCAGAGATTTCTTCCTCTCACCATGGGATTCCAAGCTTTAGCTTGTTTGGTTCAGGGAGGGGAGGCCAGCTGGCTCTGTTGGCCTCCCCACCGTCTCCCCACCCTCCTCACGAAAGGCAGCAACATCTGGAGCTGGTCAGTGCCCCTCTGTGTCCTGGCATCTGGGAGCCGGATGGTCTGCTCCCCAGATGATCAGCACCAGGCTCTTCTGCTGCCAGTTCTCAGCTCTTGTCTCTCTTTCCTCCTTCCTCTACCCTTTCCTGACTTTCCACCACCTCCTTCTTTTTCTTTCTTTGTGTGTCTCTTTATATCTTTCTCTCTGCCTCTTCTTTTGTCTTTTTCACTCCATGTCACCTTCTGCCCATGTCGCAGCCTATCTGTTCTTGTTTTTGTCTTTCCAGGCTGGCTCAGGTATAAGTAGCTCATGTAGACCCATTTAGATCTAGGTCACGAATCATGTCCACAATGATCAGAGGACATCTCTAACCACTGCCATCCCCATTTTGTATCCTCTTTCTCCTTGTTTTCATTAAGTCTAATTTGCAACTGAAAAGACACCCCTGGCTCTCCTCCCATCTTAGACATCTGACTGAAGACCTTCTCAAGTGAAGGGGAGCAGTTATGGAGGTAAATTTATGTGGGGAGTAATGTAAGGTGAGGGACAGCAACACCATGCTTCCCCCAGGAGTGGAGAGGATGGATGGTGGCGGCAGCAGCTGTGAGGGACCAATGACATGGGAGCTGTGCATGAAATCCCGTGGAAATTATGCACAGCTCCTCAAGCAGCATGGGCCATGACTGAACCCTATGCTTTGTCTAAGAAGTTAGAGGGGCCCTCGCCCGCCTGCCGTCTGCCTGTGCTGGACCAGCTTGATGGAGGTGATGTCATTGGAGACTGGGCCCCACTCCCTCAGCCAGAGTGGAGGCGGGGTGGTGAGGAAAATATGTTTTACAGGGTGAGGTACAAACCAACATGACTGCAAACATCTGGAACTGATCTTAGGTCCTCAGAAAATATTTCTGTCACTCCAGCTGCTCCTCGGGTGAGAGGCTTCTAAAGGCAAGGACCTCCAAAGGGAAAAGGTACTTGGAGGGTCTTAATTCTCTCCCTTCCCCCATGCCACCCAACCTGCCCTCTTTGCCACAGAGTATTGTTTTATTACGGTTCACAAAGCGTACTCATTCATGCCATTAATGTGTATGGAGCTCTTACTAGGGCCCTGACACTGCAGAACATGCTGGGCAAGGCCTGGTAACAAGACAGGTATGATTCCTATCCTCCTGGTCTAGTAGGAGAAAGATGTAATTCAGCAAGGAATTACTCCACAGCATGATAGGTTTTTGAGCTAATTCAGATGCTGTACGAGCACAGCATAGGGTCTCCTAACTCAGTCTACTGGGGTCAGTGAAGGCTACTCAGAGGAAGTGAGGTGACTGATTGAGATTCTGTTCCCTGTAATTAATCATACTGATCAAGCCCTCATATTCAAGACCACCAGCCCTCATGTGGAGCTCACCTCTTTGGCTGAACAGCAACAACAAAAAAACTGCCCTTCAGGTCTCACCTCCTTTCTGCTGCCACCTGTTGCCATATAGGATCTTAGAGGCAGCTGCCCATTACAGATGCCAAGAAAAGTTCCCTTTTCCTCTGCATCCTCCAGAACCTCCTTCCAGGCCAGGGAAGAATTACAGTAGGAGAGTGCCTGCCTTCCATCCAAAGTCTTTGTCAGTACTAAATGCACCCTGCTTTTATGTTCATGAAACTCAGCTATTCCTTGAAAGGTAATGTAAAATAGAATCCAGACTTTATCAAATCTTGCCTCTCCTGAAACTGATAGTCTAAGTACCTAAGCTGTCGGTTTGGAGCTTTCTCTCCGTCTGTGCCCTTGTCATCACAACAGATGAGTTCAAGTCCACCTGGAGGCCCTGTCCAACAGTCCACTCTCTCATTTCCTTACTCTTGCTCATCTCCAGGGGACTTGCTTTCACTCCCCCTCAGCCACCAATCCCAGGTCACGCCCTGGACTTGGTCCTCACATGATGCTGTCCCATTGAAAACCGTTAGTTCCAACATCCCATTCTCTGAGCATAATCTTTTATCCTGTCAATCGTGTTGATCTCCCACTCCTGCTGTGCACATTTAAATTCGATAGGACTTCCAGTCCCTTGGTATCACCACCCAATATGTCGTGTTTTGTTACAGCAGCCCAAATGGACTGACAACACCGTGGAGTCCTTGCTTCATATTTTAATCACCGTTAATGGCCTCCTGATCTCCCTTGCCTTTCTGCCCTTCACTTGCCCGGACCCTTGGACACATGCAGCTCTCCATCTTCTCCTGTGCCAGTGCAGATAGTCAGCTGGAGAGAAGCACACAGCTGAGAGTATTTGACACCAATAGCTCATCAGTCACCAGTCAAGTAGGCTTCCCCAGTAATCCTATTAAGCTTACTAATTTATTTTCTTCTTCATTGTCATTAAACTCCTAAAACCCCACCCTTCCTTCTTTCTCAGCAGATAACCTTGCCTTATCATTCACAGGAAAGTAGCATGAGAGTAGTTCAACTCCACTTTGTAACTATTTTAAATCTGTATGCTTTTGTATCCACACTCTTTCCCTTTCCTTCTGATGTTAAGTAGGAGGTACTCTTTCTTCGCTATAACATTAAATCCCGTCTTGCACTGTCTCGTATACCTTCCTCAGTTCTCAGGAAACTTAGCCTATCAGTTTTCTCCCTATATTGTATATATTTAATCTCTCCTTCTTTAGTAGATTATTTTTATCATCATTTAAATATGCTCATAAGTATTCCTTTTTAAAACAAAGAAAAAACATTTCATCTCTCACCACCATAATGATTTCTCTCTTCTTTATAAACACACTTTCAAAAGTCAAGTCTTCAGTGGCTCACTTCATTTCTTCATTTTCTATTCATTCCTCAGCTTATTTCACTATCTCCTGCTCCCACCAAGTTACTGATATTTTATCTCTTTTACTAACATCAATATCTGTTACCTCCAGGGACTTTTCTTGTTATAAACTTACTTGATACCTTCAAGCATTCTTCAGGGCTGACCATTCTCCTCTGAAACCTTTGCTTCTCTCGGTTTCTTTGACGCCACTCTCCCCTGGTTTACCGCCTGCCTCTCCAGTTCAGCCTCCCTTGTTGGGTCTTTCGATCTGTTCTTTAACTCTTAAAGCTCCTTAGATGTTAGTCTTGTATCTTCTTCTTTATTTCTCAATGTAAACTCTTTAGGTACCACCATATCTACTCCCGTGGTGGCAATCAATATATTCACTGCCCTGACATTTATATTTCCACTTCATTCTCCTGAGCTCTCCACCCACATCCAACCGACTAGAATCATGTGCCATCTGATATCTCACGAGTAATTCAAACTCAACACATCCAAAACTAAACTTGTTACCATCTCCCCATAAACACGCCTCTATCCACGTGTTTATTTACTCCCTCTATAACTGGTACTACTGTAAATTCCATTCCTTGGAGCAAAACCCCAAAGTTTATTAGCTTTTTTTCTCTTGTTGATCCTCATATTCAATTCATAACCAAATTATTTTGCTTTGATCTCTATTATCCCTTATATTTCAGTGTTATTAAGATATAATTGACATATAACATTATCTCATAAATCTACTTCTTTATTTCTATTCTCATTTGTTTAGTCTAAGCCGGCATTCATCTCTTGCAATCACCTTGTAATTAGTTTTCAATCAGCCGCTTTTTACCCGTTTCTGTTCTCAATTCTAAAGCCACCGTTACCCTTCAAAATATAACTTTTGATTATATCCAGTGCCTGGAATACCTTGGATACTCAATAAATATTTGATGAATATGTCTGATTTATAAGTATCCCTTGCCTAATTTAAACTCTTTGGGAACTTTTTATAAATCTTCTAACTAAATGGAAAAAATTGACGGGGCCCACAAAGTTATGAATTATTGTCATTGCCTTCTTTTCCATCCTTTTATCTACTCTCGATATCACCAATTTTCTCTGCTATGTGGGTCTATAAACTTAGGTCGAAGCTCACATGTCCCTTATCTGCATCTTTAGATTAGATCTGGCCTCTCATGGATCATGTAAATGTATAGCATTTAACACTCGCTTGGTAGCACTTATTGCAGTTTTGATGAATGCACTTTGATTTGGGTGGGGGAGAGGGGTGTAGCATTCTCTGGACTCACTAAAATATTAGCCCCTCCAAGGTGGAGTTGTGTTCATCCTTTTCATCACTCTACCCCCAGTGCCTAGCAGAATCCCGGGCACCTAGTAGGTAAAGACATGAAGTGTGAGCAGGAAGTAGCGAGAGGGATCGAGGGCTGAGGGGTGGATGAGAATGGAGAGTATGTCAGGTAGAGGGATGAGCATAAGCAGTGGCCTTATGAAATAAAAGGGCGGTGTGGCTGTAGGAAAGGTCTATAGAAGGGAGGAGGTTATGGCGATGTTTAAGGAATGCTGAAGATGAAAACTTTTATCACCCTGGCTGCTCTATTGAAGAGTAATTGAAGGACCTTTGAACCTGTGATCTCACTTTATTCACAAATTAATCCTTCCAAGTAGAAGATCATTATCATCTCCATTTTACAGATGAGGGAGTTGAAGGGTAGTTTTGTGAAGTGTTTGGTTGAAGGTCACACTTCTAAGAAGAGTAGGGTCAGGAATTGAGTTTGGGTCCCCTGACTCTTTAATCTACATTATTTTCCATTTTGTATTGCCAGTGTAATGCCAGCCAGTGGCAAGAAGCTCCTAGATTTGGGAATCTAGAATGGCCGAGTGGTCTTTTCTGCGAAACTTCGATTCTCTAAGAAAGGATCCTGTGCAGCATCACGGCTTAGACTGGGTAGCCCAGTCTGGATTCTAAGGTCCAGTCTGTAGACCAAGGTCCAGCTTCCATTGTCCAGCTGGAGGGATGGCTGACAAGGGGCTAAGCAGAAGCATCAAAGAGATAGCCTCAAGGTGAAAAGTGAAGATAAGAAAAGGAGTACAGTTCCTCCCGTTCCTCTGTATCTACAGAATGGAGGGGGGAGTTGGTTTCAGGACCCCCACAGATACGAAAATTGCTGATACTCAAGTCCCTTATGTAAAATTGTGTAGTATACATATATCGCCCATGTACACCCTTCCATATACTTGAAATCATTTCTAGATTACTTATACCTAGTACACTGTAAATGCTATGTAAATATTTGTTACACTGTAGCATTTAGAGAATAAAGAGAAAAAGCTTGTGCATGTTCAGCAGACATGGTCCTCATAGGGCTAACTGTAGAGTACATGTCAGCAACAGCATGACAGTATTTCCCCAGTATTTTCAGTCTGTGGTTGGTTGCCTCTGCAGATGTGGAAACCATGGATACGCAGGGCCGATTGTACAGCCATCAGGTCCTTTCCTTCTCCCTCGGATATGGAAGGTGAGAGGGAAGTAGGATTCACCTCTAAGACATTTCTGATTGACTCTTTAAAAATATTTGTAAATCATGTCTCCCTCATACCTTGGATCTGCCCTCTTTTACTTCTCCGTGAGGCCACCCTAGATATTTCCAATATAACTTTTTCCCCGGGCTTCCCTGCCTATAGGTCTGCCCCTCTATTTAATTTCCCTCATTCTGCCAGAATCTTATCTGTCTGTACCAGTGTTTCTCAAAACACATGCCCCATATGTGAATGTATTAGGGGGCAAAAATGAGGACTGACCACCAGCAATTCCCAGCATTACTGTGAACAGTAAATGAAACAATGTATGGTGCATGTGGGATGCCCGGCCCATGGGAGACATACAGTAATCCCGCATCCTTCTTCCTTTGTCCTCACCTTCCTCTTCGAAAGCAGACACAATTACTTATCTGTAAGAACTGCTCTTAGGCTAGAGGTAGCAGACCAATGGCTACATAGTATATTTAATTTTTTAACAAGTTGCAGTAATTTGAAATGTGGACTATTTTTACATGAAACTCTGGATTCCTGGCTGAAAAAGATTAGGTTCTAGCAATCTCAGACTCACATCCCCAGATGGAGGTAGTAGGTAGCAGAGGTGAGCTTCGGCTACCCACTTTAGAGAACACATGTGAGCTTTAGTTTGTCCTAGTTCCTCTGTTCCAAGTTGTCTGACATCCAACTCACTGCGTGAATTTGCATTACCTGCTTCACCCCTGTAGATACTTGAACTATGTGACATCTCTAACTTTGACCAGGGTCTGAGACCATCTTTCTTTGAGAGTTTTTGTATTCACCAAGTCTTGGGCTATGTTTGTCTGTTGTTTGCTCATAACAAGGCCAGAGGTGTTGAGCTGACTGTTGAGTAATAACACAAATGTCTTTTTAAAGTTGCTTCAACTTTTGAGTGTTTGTTCTGTTCCCCCCAAGACTTCTACCTCTGTGAGCGTATATCTCTCTGGCTCAGCACTGTATTTGTTTGTTCATCCTCTCCCAGCAGAGTTTGGTGCACAACAGAAGCCTAATGGGTAGCCACTAAAGGAGTGCACTGAATGAACCCAGTAGTGGTGGAGTGATAAGCTCATTTAATCCTGCAATAACTCTATGAAGTCACTGTTGAGATTACTTTCCCAAAAGCAGAAACTGAGGCTCAGAAGTAGCCCACTGGGTCACATACTTCCAGACTCATAAAATACCACACTTATATGATCCTTATAGATCAGTTAAGCCAGCCCCCTCAATTCAGATGAAGAACCTGAATCTCAGAAGTCAAGTCACTACCTGTCATTCTCCCGGTGAGTTAGATTGGGCTAGCACAGTAGGCAGGATCTCCTGGCTGCCAGCCCAGCATTGGTTCCCATACCATGTGCCCTTAGGAGTGTCCAGGTTGGATCGTTCCACAAATCCCAATCCCAGTCTTCGGAAAACTTCTTGGAATTAACTTCCCTCTCCTTGAGTCATCCTGTTCTGCCTCCCAAGGGAGAGATTCTGGGTACATCCCTGAAGTCATTTGAGATGAGATCAAGGAGTTGTGTTTACCTGACCTCAAACTCCTCAGGGATAATTCAGTTGCCCTGCCCTGATCTGGCTACACCCACCCCAGTAGGGAAAGGTAAGGGTGGAGTCCCCTGAAAAGAGGGCATTTGGTTATAACCAACAATGAAGAAAGACCAGCTTATAAGAGAACAAGCATGGGCCCCACTGTAATTGCCCTTGAATCCACAATGGCCAGGTTGCTCTCCAGCTCTTCTTTGGAGACCAATGGCCCATTTCAAAGCCTCAGGCACGGAGGTCACCAATGACGTAGGAGCGCTTTCTACCACATCCGAGTGTTCACTTCATGATTGCAAAGGGCCTTTCAGAATCACAGGAAATCTGGAAGAACCAGGGAGTTCATGGATAAATCTCAACCCTGGGCCCCCCTCAACCCCTCACCCCTCACTTAATCACTGGTGAGGAAATAAGACTCAGAAAAGTGACTTGACTTAGGTCACTCAGAGTTCACGAATGTAATTCTGCAGGTCCTAGGAGACACACCAAGAGTCCTGGAATGATTCCTGCCCGCAATACTGACAATTCAAGTGCCAGAGAGTTTGGTCACAAAACCAATGGATTTGGGTTCACTCACATATTATTTCAGACCCCTGGGCAACAGTCATCCTCTGGAGGAGTCTGAGTTCTGGGGAGATGAACCTCTGAGAAAGTAGCATGTCATGTTCAAAGTCCAGAAAGATGGAAGCCATACGTTCTAGTAGGTGAGAGAATAAACTTTATCTAACCATCCTTGAGAGATATTTTCTTCATATTTGGAAAAAAACAATACAACCCAAGCTGTTTCCCTTTTTGAGCTGCTTTTTGGGAAGCTGATGACAACAACACAGAAGGGCAGTAACCACATTCTCATCCTCAGACACATCAAGCTGGTGACTTCATACCTACTTCCCCCTGGTAGGACTTTCTGCCCTCAGGTGTTGGGGTGATGAGCTCCTTCAGAGCATTTGGTTTCTTCGTCCCACTGTTATCTTCACTTAGAGGCCTCCCTGACCCCCATCTATATAAGGTCGCATCTCTGCGACTCCTTGTCCCATCCTCCAGTATCACTGCCCTCACATCACTTATCGTTCTCTGAAATAATATCATTTATTTGTGGTTTTGCCTGTTTATTTTTTGTTCTCCTGCTCTGGAATGTAAGCTCTATAGAAATGAGGAAGGACCTCATCCGTCTCTCCATGCTACATCCCAAGTACCAAAAATATGAATTATAGGAGTCCCCCTGCCCTCATCCATGGTTTCACTTTCCGTGGTTTCAGTTACCTGTGGTCAACTGAGGTCCAAAAACATTAAGGGGGAAATTCCAGAAATAAATAAGTCACAGGCTTAAGTTTTGCATTGTCTTGAGTAATGTGGTGAAATCTGATGTCCAGCCCTGTCCTACCTGGGATGTGACTCTTCCTTTTGTCTAGTGTACCCAGGTTGTATGTGTGCTACCCTGTCATCAGTCACTGAGTAGCCGTCTCAGTTATCAGTTCCACCGCAGCTGTATTCCAGTGCTCGAGTGTAAGCCATCCTTATTCTGCTTCAGAGTGGCCCCAGAGCTCTAGAGTATTGACGCTGGCAGTTCAGCTATGACAAAGTTGTGGAGTGCTTCCTTTAAGCAAAAAGGTGAAAGAAAGTTTTTGACTTAATGAGGCAGTTTATTATCGTATATCATCACAAGAAGAAGGGTAAGTACAATACGATGATGTGTTTTGAGAGACAGCCCACATTCAAATAACTTTTATTATGGTATATTGTTATAATTGTTTGACTTTACTATTAGTTATTGTTGTTAATCTCTTACTGTGCCTAATTCATAAATTTAGCTTTATCATAGGTATGTGTATATGGGGGGAAAAACATAGTATATATAAGGTTCAAGTGTCCAAGGTTTCCAGCATCCACTAGGAGTCTTGGAATGTATCTCGTGTGGAGAAGGGGGACACAGACCTCTGCTATTGTCAGAGGTCATGAAACCTGGCAGTGAACCCACCAGCTAAGAAGCCAATCTAATGAGCCAAAGTGCACCAGAAGCAAGAGGAGTAGTACTTATTGATTACCTGCTCCATACCAGGAACTTCACAAACATTATAGAAAAAGTTCAAAGCTAATTAAAGGGAGAGCAAAGAGAACCATTGTTTATTGAGCACTTATTTACCAGGTGCTTCTGTATAATGTTTAATCATCAGTATTATTCTATAAAGTACTTGTCACTATCTTTATTTTACAGATGGGAAAGCTGAGGTTTAGAGAGGCAGACTCAATTTCCTAGGGACACATAGTTATTAAGTGATAGAGTCAGGATTTGAAGCCAATTATTTCTCACTCAGAAGTCCATGTTCTTTACCCTTCTGATAGCTTCCAAGGAATTCCTAAAGGGAAAAGGATTATTTTTTTTAATGAAAGAGAGAGAATATAATGAAAAATAAATCAAATTTTAAGGGGTGTTTTTGATTGGGAGCACGGGGGGAGTTGGGACTTGTTTTCAAGGCAGAAATCACGGGGAAACTTAAGCTCTGAGCCACTTGGGTCACATCCTGGGCCAGGGACTGCACGTCTCTATGTTTCATGCATTGGGTACAGATGTGCTGTCATCATGTGCATGATGAATCACACCTGAGGAAGGTCAGCTCTGGCTGTTCCGCAGCAGCTGAGCTTCTCAGGGGAGTTCCAGGCCCGTAGCAGAGGGAGGCCTATTCGACGAATATGCTCAACTGGCTGAACCTAAAGTGACAGAACAAAATCAAATGTCAGTGAGATTGGACTCTCCTAACGTTTCTCACCTAGAAGCAGCTATGTCTGGAATGTTTGGACAACCATCTCAATGATTATGTGGTTTATAAGTGGGGCTTTTCTCCACACGCTAAGTTGAGACTAGTGGCTCGTATTTTTTCAAGTCATTTCGAGCTGACAAACAATCACAGACTATCTGCTCTGTACCAGAGTTGGTTCCAGGCCCAGGGGGAGGCCCAGGCCCAGAGGCAGTTAGCTGAATTATCTAACTACAATTAAAAGTAGAGGACGTGTGGTCATCCTGTTTTTGGTTTTTGTTTTGTTTTTCATGTTGATTAACTTGAAACAGTCTGAGCAAGGATCGGGAGCAGGTAGTTTACCTGGCAGGTGCACAGGGGAAACGGTTTTGAGGGAGCTTGGGCAGTGACACCTGGAGAGAAAGCCAATACTGGGGTTGCGCTCACAGGGTCCTTCCTGAGCTAACAACATGGGCTCGATTCCACTGGCACCATCGGCGAAGGAGACAAGTGTCTCCAGCATTATTGCCTGAGTGTGTGAAGCTGGAGTGTGTCCACTCTGGCTCCCTGCACTTCTGGGCTCTGCTTGCCCGTGTGAGCTGAGACCTGCCATGGCATCAGGGAAGGCCTCAGGGCTGAAAGCAGAGATGTACCTGGCATGTGCTGGATGTGGCGGTTGCTGGAACAGCACAACGTGAGCCTCCGCTCGCGCTGGAACTGTCCACTGCAATCGAGGCTGAAATCAGAAACTAGGTATGTGTGGCCACCCCAAGGGCTCCCTTACATACTCATTAGAAAATGCGTACAGTACACGGAACAACTTACAACACACGCCAAGCACATTGCTGTGTTCTTGGAAACAAATGGAGAACATGATGAATGCTATCCCTTCTCTCTTAGAGCCCTCATTCTAGGGAGAGAGAAATGAAAAATAGACAACTACATGACAATATAGTAAAAATGAAATATGACTACAGAGATATAAAAACTTACAATGGAAGAAAGATTAGTTCGGGTTGGGGAAGTGGTGACCAAGGAGGCTCTTTTATTTTATTTTATTTTTTAAAAGATTTTATTTATTTATCTTTAGAGAGGGAAGGGAGAGAAAAAGAGAGAGAGAGAAAAACATCAATGTGCAGTTACTAGGGATCATGGCCTGCAACCCACGCATGTACCCTGACTGGGAATCGAACCTGCGATGCTTTGGTTCGCAGCCTACACTCAATCCACTGAGCTATGCCAGCCAGGGCTTAAGGAGGCTCTTTTAAAGATGGCCTTTGACCTCAGCCTGGAAGGATGAAAAGAGTTTCATTAGCAGAAATGAGCAAGAGGAAATTCAGACAGAGGAAAGATCATCCACCAAGAAAACCATGAAGACAGAAGAGAAAAGTGCCTGGAGGAACATAACACGAGAGAGACTGGAGTTTGTGGTCAAGTGGACCAGAGCCTTGAATGCTAGAATAAGGTATCTGGACCTGTTCTCTGGGCCATGGAGAGTCACAGAGCGTACTCACAGGCCTAGGCTGTGATTAGAATATACCTTCACATCCTGAATGTGGCTAAATGCAAGGGAGGACCATGGGTGGTTGCAGCATGGAGCAGGCCCCGCCAGTCTTGGCTTATATAGGGCCTTGGCAACAGAACAGAGGCTCTAATTTAGACAAGTGGGATCAAGGTAAAGATATAAAGCAGGTTAGCTCCCTCCAGACATTCTCTGCCTTTGACGTCCACATGGAGAATGGCATTAGCATTCTATTCCGCCAACCAGGACAGTTTGATAATTTTTAATTAATGTGTGGCCTAGTGAGTTTCCTCAGCCTTCATCCATCAAACACTGCATCATGCCTTCAACAGCGGCCCACACCCAGTGCCTCGGAAGCCCATATATCATGGTCGAGGCAGGGAAGCGGATTCCCTTTTATCTCCCTTGCAAGAGCACAGATGTTTGGAATGTCAGTAAATGTACCCAGCCTTCTCTGGGGTTCAGGCACAGCTTCTCCCTGGATGACCTCTTTGGAATCCTCATTCCCAATGCATTCCTGGCAGACAAGCTCTCCTTTTGTTCCTTTAGAGCTGCCTCTGCCTCACTCCTCCAACCCATGTGTCATGGGCAACACATTTATGTGGCCACATCTGCCTTGTCTCAGCTGCTCAGGCCATGTGCGCGGCAGATTCATTGGTGTCTGAAAACATTTTATACCTGAATATCCTGATACATGGCTTATCTTTAGGCTTCGGCCCCATCTTTGCTTTATCACCTGAGGCAGGGGAGCGACATTAAGAAGGGCTGGGTTGCAGGAGTCCCTGTGTGATCTTGGGATTCTCTGTGGACCTCCGTTTTTCTCTCTCCGAAATGAGGTGGTTGAAACTGACCTCCTCTGAGGTCTCTCTGTCTTTAAGGCTTTAC
Organism: Phyllostomus hastatus; assembly: GCF_019186645.2. Classification (NCBI taxonomy): domain Eukaryota; kingdom Metazoa; phylum Chordata; class Mammalia; order Chiroptera; family Phyllostomidae; genus Phyllostomus; species Phyllostomus hastatus. The sequence goes on along the minus strand of NW_025333857.1, from coordinate 62,969,865 downwards.
GATCTCAAGCCTCTAGGATATTAAATGCATATACTATTCTCTCTCCTTTCATTCATTCTTGGCAGAGAGCCTTTATTTTTTTTGAAATTCCTATGGAAATGTGACATTCATACACAAAAGGACAATGGCCCTAAGTTTACGTCTTGATGAATGTTCACCAAGTGAACACAGCCCCCGTAACAGAACCCAGCTCAAGAGCCAGGATGTTGCCTGCCTCCCAGGAGCTCACCCTGCACTCCCATCCAGGCACAGCCCCTTCTTCCAGGGTAAATCACTCTCCTGGCTTCCACGAACAGAGACTAATTTTACCTGTTTCTAAACTCTGTGGAAAAAAGAAATGATAAGATGGTACACATTCTGTTGTGCCTGGGTTCTTTCGTTCGCCATGTTGTGACATGCTTTTCTTTCATAGGGTAAGAGAGAGTGGTCGCTGTCTATTGTTATTTTTCCTCTGATTCTAAAGGGAAGCTCCCATTTAAAAAGGTGGCAGCGGTATTTATATCTGGAGACAGCAAGTTAGCTTAGATCTGAGCCTTTTTGTCAGAGAAAGTTCTTGTGAATGACCTGTCTTCGATATGTAAAGGTGAGGTCAGTAGGTAACCACTGATTGCTCTGGGCAAAGAATTTAATAGAGGCATTTTATGGCTTAAGAAAGGCACTCCCCCCAATATTTGTTATATACAGCTCAAGGGTAGAAGCTATGAAAATCTGATGATAAATCCAGGAGCTGCTGGAAACAAATGGTGGAACATCCCCATCGCCTTTCCTTTGTGAAGGACAGAGCCTCTCAGGTGGGTTCAGATTGTGCCACGTGTAGGGGACCCAGCATGAGGGAGGGAGAAGTTTGACAGTGTCTCAGGCTCAAAGCCACAGTCTGCATGGCCCCTTGGTGCAGTGGGAATGACTGAGCATGAGCAACGAAACGTAATCTGCAGCCTTGCAAGCCTACACGTGAGCCTCTTGTGGCTGAAGGGGTGGGATTGTCCGCCCTTGGAGAATCACAGTGGTCCAGGTCAGGCAACGTTCCAAAGCCTCCTCCTCCACCACTGTGACCTGGCATCGCGCCATCCGCAACGCCTGTTTTCCATAGTGATGTCGTGTGGCAGTGACAGGGATGACAGGCAGAGAATTGGAAGGAGGGCCCTTTGAGACCTGAGGTAATTCTCCCTTCTGTCTCCGCGAGGCACTGGGAAGCCTTGACTGAGAAAACTTCTGGAATGCTTTCACAGCCCAAAGGGAGAGGACTCAGCAGTGCATGCCTGTGGGACGAAGAGAGCAATCATTCCAACATGAAAAGGAATGTTTGTAGTTCAGGTCGACGGATTTGTCTACAGATTATACATGAATTCATTCAACAATTACTAAGTTGTGTTAACTGTATATTCAGTATCTGGCACTGCAATCTGTTCCTTCCTTCAGCATTCTTCCATTCCTTCTGTCTTTCTTAATGTAACTACTATGGTGACCAATGATTAGAAGGCTCCTTGTGGCTGAACCCCTTTCAATATGGTTGATGATGAAGCATTTAGTGGGGAGAGTTGTCTTCCCGGGAGAAGTTAAACACGGGATAGATATTTGCAAATTATTCGGATCATTTTATCGCTGTGGAAATCTGTTGCCTTCCCTCACATCTACTTCCCCAAATCAATCCTCTAGATCTGTTTTCCCACTGAAATAAAAAGAGAAAATTGTTCTACCAGTTCATGTATAAACACAGATTGTATAGGACTGTGTTTCCCAGATCCCAGAGGGTAAACCTCTTTTCCTTTATTTATCCTGCCTAAGTCTCTATGATATGGGTTGGCCTCCTATGTAAAATAGAGAACCCAGCCATTGTTCAAAAACACTGAAGTATAATAAAACATCTATTGAAGATCTGTGCATTTTGTTGTATTTAAATGAGGTTCTTCAATTAATAAAAAAAAATTTCAGTGTGAGATGTCGGAGAAGAAAACTACCATTTACTGACTCTTTGGTATAATAATACTCAATAGTACCAATGAAGTAGGAAGTGTATTGCCCATTTTATTACTGAAATGCTAAGCAGCATATCCAAGGCAAGCGGTATCCAGTGCTCACCCATCATCATTTCCAAGCAATTATAACTGGCTTTCCTTCCTCCATGAGGTGTTTCCCGATTCCCACCCCAGGACACATCGCAGTTCTGCATCCTGGGATATCTTTGCTCCAGAAATCCTGGCACAGGCACCACCTCATCCGTTGTGTCCGCCTCCACTGTCTCGACTTGGTGAATAAACAGAGAATTTTCGGTTCCCAAGGCTGTCAGTTGGCTGTATTTTATAAGTTCTAAATTTGCTGCTGAAGTATTTTACAAGATACAACCAAACAAAAGCAAGTCTTTTTTCAGAAGGTCACAGTTTTGGAAGGGCGTCTTTTGAGTTTTAACACAAATGCTGGGCATTAATTTTTATCTTAAGCAGAACTGAATTTTCCCTCTGGGTTATTGGGATGGGTTTTCAACAACCAGTGTCATTTGGGATCCTGGAAAGCGCAGGGTGGATATTTTTGGCGTGATTTAGGCCCAGTGCCTCATTCTTCAGTTGACTCAGGTTTCTGGGTGGAGTTTCAGTTTTGTAGTAAGACTCTGGACCCAGGACAACAGTCTGGACAATTTCCCCTCAGGTCACTCTAATGACCAAAAAAAAAAAAAAAATACTGGTAACCTTTTCACAGGGAAGAGGTGGAGCTTCAAATTCTTGTCTGCGTGGAAGTACAGTCACTTTAAGATGAGAAGAATAAGAGAGAGAGAGATGCCTGAATGCTTCTCTAAACAGGCTGAGCAAGGCATGAGTATCTCTTGCCTTTGGGTAATGCCTTCTATTTTATAAAACCCTGTTCTTCCGTCTCATCAATGACTTTCAACAGTCCTATGATTTGGCGTACCCTTGGACTCATTTTTCAAATCTGAAAATGGAGAAAGGGAATCACTTTCAGAAAGGGAAAGTGATTTAACCAAGGACACATAGTAAGAGGTGCGGGAATACGAAGGACTTACTGCCACCCAGCCACCCTGCAAGGATCTGAGATTCCAATAGTCAATTCTTTCAGTAACTCCTAGATGCTTATACCATCATTCTCACTGTAAAAATGGGAAAACTGAAACCTGGGCATGGTAATGTGGGTGGCCCAAAATTAATTAGATGGCTCAGTCTCCCGCAGACATTATCCCCGATTGTCTAAACTTGAGTCTATACCAATGCCCTTCTTAGTAACCCTCCACATTAAAAGAACAGTTCCCTTCAAAGCTGGCCTAATATCTAGTTGTTCTCTAATTGTTTTGCTTTTTGACATGGTCTGTTGAGTTTAGGAAGGCAGGGTTTGCCAGCTGTGAATCGGTGGCTTCTGGTAGACAAGCAAGTGTTGATGAATTAGCAGAATCATTAACTTGTGACTATGGCTCGTTTATAAACTTAATGATTTTTTTAAAAGAGATTTTATTTATTTATTTATTTATTTATTTATTTATTGATAGAGAGAGGGAAAAGGAAGGAGAAAGAGAGGGAGAGAAACATCTACCGGTTGCCTCTCACACACCCCCAACTAGGGACCTGGCCTGCAACCCAGGCATGTGCCCTGACTGGGAATTGAACCTGCTACCTTCCAGTTCACAGGCCAGAGGCACTCAATCCACTGAGCCACACCAGCCAGGGCAAAACTCAAAGATGTTTATTCATAAAGTTCTCTCGTTCTTGAAGTCAGTCCTTAATTAGCCAAAGTCTGAAGACCTTAGAGTGACCGCGCTAACATTTACTGCATATGCTTGCATGTTGGACATACTCTAAGAACATCAACTATACTTTCCCAAGTCCTTACAGCAATTCAGTGAGCTATAAATTCTTATACCCTTTTTCAAAGGGAGGATACTGGTGCTCAGTCAGGTGAAATCACTTGTCTAAGCAGAACTGGTATTTGAACAAGGTCTGTCAGAGTCTCTGCCCTTTCTGGGTGAGCCAAATTGTCTTTCCATTACTGAACTTAGATGTAGGAAGGGGCTTTAGATATTAGCCCACTTCCTTTTAAGGGTGTGCAAATTAAGGCCCAGGGAGGAAATGGATTGTTCGTTAAGAGGCATTTTCTCATGCTCTGCATTAGTCTACCAAGTAGGCATGGAGATTGGCACTTTCAGATTCTCTGGGCCTCAGTATAAAGCTCCCTGATGCCAGGCCAGTTGTCCAGAGAAGAATCAGAATACCCCTAGAGCTTACCCAAGGGTTCAGGGCAAGGGGAGAAGAGCCACCCTCAGCCTCACGGCTCTCTTACAGCCAGGACCTCGCCTTCAGCATTGTGTTGGGGACTGGAACATTACAATTTGGAGGAGACACACCATTGAAATGTCCCTGGAAAATTCCTTGTAATGAACAACCCACCCATCTCTCCCTGCCCCTCTCCTTCCTGAGTGAGACATAATCCTAGCAATTGGCTTATGTCACATCACTTTGTTTGGAGAGGAATAAAATTTTCCCTCCTCTTAATTGAGTGCTTGAGCCATTGTGACCTCACAGATCTAATCTGGAGGTGCAGTTGGGTTACATTTGGCTATTGAGACATAATAGGAAATAGTCTTTTTTGGAGAGTTTGGGTTAGAGAGAGTGATTGAATCTTTATCTCAGTTGCAGGCCTTGTTCTGGGGCAAGCTAGGGTTTCTCCCACGCAGATGGGCCCCACTAGCTTGGCTAGCCAGTGACTGTCTTTGAAGTAAATGCCTGCACAGCAAAGACTGGGTGGACTGTGTCTGCCCTCAGCTATGTACTGGTTTTCCCTGAGGCCATATCTTCCTGGCCATTCCAGACGCAAGGTTTATGAATGGGTGTGGTAGAGCAGGAGTTCCGGACGTCAGATTCCCTTTGGTTCTGACTTCAATTAAGCTACCAACGTTCTTTCTCTGCATCCTTTGGAAAGCTGCTTCTTTTTTTTTTTTTCAGGCTATTTCCCCATCTGACAAAAAAAAAAGGTGGGGGGTGAAGGGAGGGGAGAGAATCTATGTCTGCCACAGTTCTCCTTTTGAATGAAGCTCCTAAGGCTCACTGAGGATGATTCAATCTACCCAACACGTGTGCTGAATGTCTACAGTATGCTAAGCACTGGGCTAAGTGCTGAGGTTTCAGGGGTGAACCAGACTAGGCAAGAACTCAGCCTTCTTGAAATTTATAGTTGACTAGGGGAGCCAAACAATACAATTGACTTTAAGCACAGTGACTTCTGTGGAGGGGGGAGCGTGGCATTCTATGGTAGCATATAGCAAAAAAGTTTTAACCTGTTGTTGAAGAACTGTTTTTGAAATAAAGTCAAAATGTATTTATGGAGCCCCAAACATCTCAGTAGGACAGATCCTTCTTAGCAGGACAGATAACATTGCTAAAAGGTCAACTGACCATCCAGTGCATCCAAGGAGAATGGTATCATTGTAGGTTTACTGTGCTGTAAGCAGCAGAGGGGTTTGGAGACCCCGTAGGTAGTGGGGCTAGACCACTGAAAGCTTAAGGGAATACCTCATTCTGTATTAATGTGATAATTTGCTTAATGTCTGTAAGCTCCAGGAGAGCAAGGCCCAAGTCTTTGTCACTCAACATTGCATTCCGATATTCTAGTACAGTGTCTGGCACATGCTTAATACTTAACAAATGTTGTTGAATGAATGCGGTCGAGAAGAGATGAGACAGGAGCCAGATCACAGAGGGATTAGAAAACAGGCTAAGCTGTTTGGACTTCATCCTGTAGGCCAAGGGGAGCCTTGGAAGCCTTTTGAGGAGGATCAGAAACATGAGCAGAGTGGCACTTTGGAAAGGAAGATAACTTTTCTAACCACCACCCCCATCATGGTTTCCTGTTTTTTTAGCCAATCTGTGAGCTTCCCGGTGGTTCTTTTCTCATGCTTTCTTGTGTTTAGCACAGTTCCACACACAGCCTAAGTACTCCGGGAACATCTGTAGCATGAACGAATGGATAAATGAACAAACAAATGCACACAACAACAAAACCAGCTGGGTAGACGGAGAGTGTCGGCCCAACACAGGCTTGGAATTAGTGGTGTGAAGTTTAAAAATCTCAGTTCTATCACTTATTTGCCATGAGAAGAGGCAGAGGAGAATCCTTGGACCCTTCTGTCATTCTCTGCATAGTTTATAACAAAGCCCTGCAAATCCCAGAGCTGCCGGAGCCCACATAAATCATCTAGTATAACCCCTTCATTGTATAGATATGAAAATCAAGCCCTGGACAGTGGAAGGGGTTGATCCCAGTTTCCACCGCAAGTTAGAGGCAGAGCTGGGACATAGCCCAAGTCCTCTGGTTCATTTCCCTTCATTCCCATCTGGACAGTGCGGTGATCAATGAAACTGGCTTTATGATTTCCAGTATTCTACAGGTAGAATGGAACCTTACGCCCTTAAACACTCACAAAATCAAATGAAATTATTCTTTCAGCTTGCCTCCTACATTCCTTTGGGCATTCCATTCATTTACCCAAAAGGTGTGATGAATTTATTTTTCAGGGGTTTTTTTTTTTTCCTTTTTCTTTTCTCTCCCCTCCCCCAGGGAGATGAATAGTCAGAAGGGATGGGATTAGCAAAGATGAAGATAAGATTCAAGGGAGAGGCTGCTCTTGCTGGGTCCTGTATTGTATCAATAAACTTAAACTCCCCTAAGGGCTTGTGGGCCCAGGCTGTGGAAGGATCCAGAATAAAAGAGGAGAGTGGGTGAAGGAAGATGATCATCACGGAGTTGTCACACATTGTCAGAGCGAGGACATGCTCAGACACCATCTCACTCCGCTTTCCCTTTTTGCACAGAAATGGGGCAAGATCGGCTCATGCCACGTGGTTTCAGTGCAAAGATAAAATCAGCTGAACCTGGCTCCAATACAGAAGGTGAAGGTGGATGAAGATCAAGAATGTTATGTACATGGAGGGGGATGTTCTTCCCTGGGAAGTGGGCCTGATTAAGGTAGAAGATCCTGAGTTCAGTTTTGGATGCGTTGAATCTGAGTTGCCTGGAAACTTTCAGATAAAGATGTAGCAGGACACTGGTCACGAAGACAGGAACCGAAGGAGAAGACGTGACCAGGCAATAGAACTCTGAGAGATAATCAGAAAGATGAAAGGTGAAACAAGTCACGTGGAAAACATTGTCTTGATAAAGTCAACGAAGTGGGCTTGGGTCTGAGTCTTCAGTGACCCCAGCAACTGACTTCCAAGTAGATGAGCCTGAACCTGCAACAGAGACTAAGAAGGAGCAACCTGACAGGACAAGGAGGCGAGGGAGATCGGGCAGCTTGGCAAAGAGAGAGAGGCTCAGGGAGTGAGGAAGTGGTGAACGATGGAAGACTCAAGTTGCCCAGAGTCACTGTAGTCGTCAATGGCAGATCCCAAACTTGAACCCAGGTCTGTGATTCCAAAAGCCATGCCCCTTCCAAAATGCTATATGGTGACCCAGCTGTGAGACGACCCGGATGGTAAAATGTCCCTGATCGCAAGCAGAACTGTCCTCCCCCTTCCCGACTCTGGCTCCCTAGACCCCAAATGCCCTCAGAAAAGGCTGAGGCTTAACGGAAGGAAGGAAGGTCAACCAGAACTTGAAACTGACTCCGAGAGCACTAAGGCTCCTTTCTGCCAAACTTTCTCCCCACCCCCATCCCCAGGGACAGGAGGCCAACAAAACTTCAATTCACTTGTAATTGCTCCACTCCCAGAATTAGAAGGATTTTTTTGTTGTTATTGGTCTCCTTCTAACACCCTCAACTGATGCCTTTACAAAACTGTTATTTTAGGGCTGTTTGGACTTGTTTTCTACATAGCTCTTGTTTTCTATTATTTCTCTCTTTTTCCAGGGTTCAGACTAATTAAAGGAAGTGTAAATCACACCTCGTTTGCACAAAATACCTTTCATGAGGTCTGGAAGCAATTTAGCTTCTGTTTGCCAAAGATCTTTAGGAAAGAAGAAAAAAATCCCCTTGGTTTAAAAAAGATTAATTTCTTGGTGCCAAAAAAACCCATTAAGTGCACCTCCCATTTCTGGGATCTTTTATCGTTCTCATGTGAAAATGGCAGCCCCGGGGGGGGCGGGGGGGAAGGAGAGGAATACCAGGCTGGCTCGCAATTACTTCTGGCCCTCCCGTGCCACCAGCTTCGCTGTCCTGCAGCAAACAGCAGCTTTAGAACACAGCCTGGTCTCACAGGGCACCCAGAGGGAAGGGGGGATCTGTCACTGGCTGTCTTCTGCTCCCCTTCCCCTGTCCTAAAGTCCAGTCACTCTCCAGTCAGTGTTCTTCCCAAGCCTGTGGGTCCTTGACCTAGGATGAAGCTTTAGTCAGTGAGGCTCTGGAGAAGAGGACAGAGTTGTCACCTTGGGCTCCCTCTTGCCCCCTGCATCAAATACCTGCTCTCTATTTAAGTTCCCACCCCCCCTCCCTCCTGCCTCTTAGTCCTGCATCTGTCCACCTTTGCTCTAAGAACTGCCCCCGCATTGCCTCTGAGGTGTTAACATCCTAGAATGTGGAACCATGAGGGGCGACTCGTTGCCTCCTAACATTGCATTTTACAGATGGTGGCATTTAGGGCCAGTCAGAGCATGGTTTATGTGTGGACCCACAGCTGGGGCCCAACAGAGCCAGGGGTAGACCTTGAGCCAGACTCTCAGCTCAGTGCCCTTACCACTCACTCCCCGCTAAAGACGACTCTCTTGACAGTGCAGTTTCAGACAGCAAGGTGGCCGTGGGGAAAGATGCAGGCTCGGATGGGATGTGCTCTGTTCATCACCTTGTACCCTGATGATGCCGGCATCTGTCTCCTTCTCCTCAAATCAGCCATGGGAGGAGAGAGATGAGCTAGGCCGACAACTAGTAAGGTAGATGTGGTAGAACACAGAAGGGAGAGAAAAGCTTTTGATTAGATTGTGTATTCAAACCTTAGCTCCTTCTATTTCACCTTTCTAGGCATCAGTTACCCCATCTATGAAACAGGGATAATAGTACTGCTCTCCTGGGATTGCCGGGACAATTAAATGAGCTCATGGGTATAATAAACCCATATCTAAGGATCAATAATTGGAGGCTGTGGTTTTTCCAGGTGCCTGCCTGCCTTCTTAAGAGTGAATCAAAACCTGCTATGTGGCTACTTCTTGGCCTCCTCTTCCTCCACATGTGGAATTTACTTCATAAGAAAATAAGTAAATAATAATACAAAAATATTTGGGACTTGTTAAAGCATGAAATTTTCAGGCTGTTTTTCTGTTGATCTGAACCTTCTGTAATTCTTCTGAAGGGGAGAAAGCTCCATGGGCAAAAATAACTTTATTTGAGAGTGTATTACATACTTTATTTCCTCAGTCAGTATTTTTCCCATTTGAAAAACCCAACGTTACAAAAAAAAAGTTGGAGGGGGGCAAGGGGGGAGGAAGAAGAGCAATTGTTGTCTCGGGTTTGGCATGAGAGAGTGAGAGAAGCTCAGGCTTTGGGTTCAAACGTGACCCCTGCTACTTCCTACTTGTATGATTTTACATGTAATTGTTTTGTTTTTCTTGCTTATGATTTCATAATTTCAAAACAAGAAACATAAAAGGCATACCTGGAGAATTAAAAATGTATTCACACTGTTAAACAGAAGAAGTGAGTGAGAGAGAGAATTTCAGAAGAAAAATATGGATACATTCCCTTAAAGGCCCCTCAGAGTCAGAAGGGCAGAGAGTTCAAGCCCCAGCGCTAACAATGGCCAGGACTTACCCTTCTGAGCTTCAGTTTTGCAATAATGAAACGACCTTGTTCCTGTCATCTCAGCACACTGCTCCTTAGCCTGGGGCCCTGTCCTGACCATTGCTCTCCCGAGTTATTGTAATACTTTTCTAACTGCTCTCCTTGTCTTCATCCATCCTTCCCCTGTGTGTCGGCCCTCTGATTTTTACTTTGCAGTCACGGGGAGGATTCAAAAACCTGTCATAATTCTCCTCTGCCATCAGAATACGGCCCTCATTTCTTGGTGTGGTGTTTAAGATTCTCTAAAATCTCACCCCTTCTTGTCATTCCAGCCTCATTTCTCCTCACTTCCCTGGTTGCAGCTGGCTCCCTTACCTCTCTAGCCTCTGTATATCACAATCCCTCTACTAAACCACCCTGCTTATCCACCCATTGTCCAGAGCCCACCTTCAACTAAGACTGTCTTATGAGCTCGTTCCTAATTATTGGACTGATCACTTAAATCAAGTGATAACCTCTCCAAGCTCCAAAATGCCCTTTTATAAAATGGGGGTGTTCATCTCCTCTCCACAGGGTTGAAAAAGGAATTACATGACCCAGTCAGCACAACTGACCTGGTTCAGCATGTGGTGTAGACTGAGTACTTTTCACGGGGTTAGCCCTCCTCTTTTTTATTCTCATCGCCTGCCTCCTCGAAAAGGCTTCACATTCAGGCTGTGTTCTCACAAGCCTAGCGCCCAACACATACCTGTCCTGTTTCTTTCTCTCTCACTGGGCTGCGAGTTAGTTCCTTGGGAGTCCTCGCGGTTCTGTGCTTGGATTCTGACTTGATATATCAGCTTTATCACTTGGCTGCATTCATCTGAGCCTCCATGCCTTATCTGTAAAATGGGAACAGTAACAGCCCCCATCTCACAAGGTTGTTGTTAGGATTAAGTAAGAACATGCACACAAAGCACTTAGCGGCGAGTGCTCCTGGCACATTGAAAGAACGAGATAAAATGTTTGCTGTTAATGCTGTCATTATTCCTATTGCCTGGCCCAGAGATGGTACAATGATTGTTGAAAAGATGAAAGTGCTTTTTAAGCAAGGGGGAGTGTGGGATGAGTTTTCTGATGGTTTTCAAAGGAGAGTCGGTAACAGATCTAGGGTGGGGCTTGCTTTGTGTGATGATGGGATCAGGCCAGGGCACTCCTTTCCCCACCCCCAAGCTCTACCCTCTCCCCCTTTTGTTGGAGACTTGGGAAGGGGAGATGCCCAAATGTGCATCCTGGGGCAGGCACAGGCATACGCACAGAGAACCGAGGACATGTGAGCCAACAGGGCCATGCCTGCCAATGCGCTGTAATCCTGTCCTGGAGCATTTCCTGTGCTCCTGCCCAAGCCTGGCATCCTCTCACGACCCTGCAGCCCCACCAACCAGCAGGGCCATCCCCTTCTAACCTGGCCTCTTGTGGGAGCACCCTAAATCACCTTGCCTTCTCTGGGTCTGACTGGAAGCCCTTTTTTTTTTCCTTCCTTTTTTGGCTAAACTGCCGTGGGCCCAGGTGGTAGACCACCCTGAGTTTGAATTGCAGCTGCCCTCCTTACCAGATGTGTAATCAGGTCCAATGACTCACTGTCCCGGAGCCCCAGCTGCCTTGCCTATACAACAGGGGTATTAATCCTCATTCACAAGACTGTCAGGAGGGTTAGGTGGAAAAATGTAGGTAGTATGCCTCATCAGCACCTGCCATCACGTAAATGCTTCTTATGGGGATTAGTTCCCCTTCCTCTTCTCGCCGTCTGCACTTGCATCCTGAGCGCAGCTCTGCACCCGCCTCCTAGACATAGGATGAGTTCGTTTCCTGTAACTGGCAGTGTTCAAGGTGGGGCCAAATGGCACCCAAATGTGGACAGAGGGGCCAGGCCCAGTGACCTGCAGGGTTCTTCCAAGTTTATGGTTCCGCTACTCTGTAAAATACTCTCTGAGTTGAGACAGTCGGTGTGCTCTTCTCTTCCCAAGCGGCTCACTGGGGGAACTTAGCACTCACATCGTCCCACTGAGCTTCAGCACACAGGCCCCGATAGAGGGGAGGCACTCAGGGAGTGTTTTGCAGAGTAGAAGATTAAGGAGTTAGTTTACAGGACTGTCTGCATGAGCCAGGCCCCCTGAGCTTTCTACTATGGACTCTCTTACTCAATGCCCTTCCTACAGGAGCTGTGTTAGGAAATCCAGTTAGAAGTGTTTTCTCAGCCTAAGACTTCAAGACCAACCTCATATTCACTGAACACATTTTTATTAATCACCTTCAATGAATCGGGCTAGGTGCTTAGTGGGGATATGCCGTCTGCTTTCTTGCCTTTTCTCTGGCAATCTATAAATCAAGACTCAACGAAACCTACAGAATGCCGGGGGCTTTGGCTCCTGTCATTTCCCCACCCTCGTCTCCCATCACTCCTGTGTAGAGGCCCTATACTCAGCCACACCAGCCCCGTGACCCCTTTTCACCTTTTCAGGCTTTGTTACTCTTTTGAGTTTCTCTTTTTGCATTATAGTTTCTAGAATGCTTTGGTCTTTTAAACCATTTCACTTTGGAAAACAAAGGAAAAAAAAAAACCAGCTTGGCTGCTGTGGCTAGGTGGATCGAGTGCCATTCTGTGAACCAAAAGGTCACCAGTTCAATTCCCAGTCAGGGCACATGCCTGGATTGCAGGCCAGGTCCCTGTTTAGGGGTGGCGGATCTGTGTATCTCTCACACATCTCACACATCAATGTTTCTCTCCCTCTCCTTCTCCCTCCCTTCCCCTCTCTCTCTCTTTTTCTCTATAAACAAACAAATAAATATCTTAAAAACAAAACAAAACAGCCAAGCAGGAGAGTAATATTGTTTTAAGACATGCAGTATCCGGGTTGTGGCCATTTAGAAGGGAGAATGGGGTGTCTCCACCAAGCAGGAGGACTTCAGAGTAGAGCATTGAAGGTCAGGATAGAACGTGGATGAGAGGAAGGAAGAAGGAGGGCATTCCAGATGCAAGTGCAAAGGCATGATGACTGGAACTCGTCCACCATGCCCAAGGACACAGAGATAGATGTAGTGTAGCTGGAGTAGATGTTCCAGAGACCAAGGCTTGAGTCTTAGATTGAGGTCAGAGGTACAGGGCCTTGAATGCCAGGCTGGAGCCCTTGACTTTTATCCTGTCCCATGTGGAGACTACCAAAGTTTAATGTGCGAGGATGAGTGCCACTGGGCCTGTGCCAGAGATAGAAGAACAGAGAGCTTGCTCTGATGTGTCACTTTTGATGAGTATGAGGACTTCTGCAGATTGGCTTGGCTGTCTGCAAAGGGGCAGGTGGGCCACACCCTGTTTATAGAAACAGGCAGCATTTTAGCATTGGCCTTGACTTCTTGGAAGGAGACAAGGCCAATTCCTTTTTCAAGAGGGGACTAGGTTTGTTGTCTTACTCTGCCTTTCCAACAGACTAAATCCGGGCACGTGTTCACAAGCACCCTCCACTGGGACTGGTGAGCTGTTTATTCAGCTTATCTCAAAAGCTGGTAGCTTTCTTTCTGCCTAGCTGCAGTAAGCTCACCCTCAGGGCTCAGAGCACACTTGGGGTGCGGTTGGGTGGAGTGGGAGACGAAGGGAACAGCTCTGAGCAGACCTGAGGCCCTGAGCTGGCCTTTGAGTACACTTGTACTTGTACTTGAGCTCAGTGCATTTGTATAGAGAGACTTCTAGTCCAGAAAGGCTTCTGTCCCCCCTCCCCCCCCCATCTAACTCAGGAGTTGGAAAACCAGGGCCCATAGACTGACTGCCTACTTTATAAATAAAATTTTATCGAAACACAACTACATGTTGTTTATAGCTGCTTTCATGCTACAATGGGAATGTCAAGCACTTAGAACAGAGACTGTATGGCTCATATGCAGAAAATATTTACAATCTGGACTTGTACATTAAAACGTCACTGATGCCTGAACTAACTAAGCCTTCTCCATCCTTCAAAGTGTAGCTTAAATTCACCTCCTCCAGGAAGCTTTCCCACCTTCTCAGTTCTGTTTTTTTTCTTTTTTTAATTATTTATTTTTAGAGAGAAGGGAAGGGAGGGAGAAAGAGAGGCGGAGAAACATTGATGTGCGGGAGAAGCATATACTGGTTGCCTGTTGCAGGTCCCCAACCAGGGACCTGGCCAGCAACTCAGGCATGTGCCCGGACCAGGAATCGAACTGGCAACCTTCTGGTTCATGGGACGATGCCCAACCAACTGAGTCACACCAGTCAGGGCTCAGTGAGTGTTCTTACCTACCTTTTATGTGTGATCCTGCTTATTACCTTACTAAGTTTCAGTATCATATTTTTCCCTCTTTCATGTGTATTTTTTATTATATTGTATTGATTATGCTGTTTACAGTTGTCCTGATTCCCCCCCCCCTTTGCCGCCCCTCCACTCAGCACTCCCCACACTGTTGTTCATGCCCATGGGTCATGCATGTAAATTCTCTGGCTACTCCATTTCCCATACTGTACTTTACATCCCCAAGGCTATTCTGTAAAATACCTGTTTGCATTTCTTAATCCCCTCACCTCTTCATCCATTCCTCCATCTCCCTCCTATGTGGCAACCATCAAAGTGCTCTATCCATGATTTTATCTCTGTTCTTCTTATTTGCTTAGTTTGTTTTATAGATTCAGTTGTTGACAGGTATGTATTTATTGCCATTTTATTGTTCATGGTTTTGATCTTCTTTTCTTAAATAATTCCCTTTAACATTTCATATAATAATGGTTTGGTGATGATGAACTTCTTTAGTTTTTTTCTTGTCTGCTTTTTCCTGACTTTGGATATTTCTTGCCAATCCTTTCTAGCCTGCAAAGTTTCTTTTGAGACATCACCTGACAGTCTTCTGGGAACTTTCCTATAGGCAACTAACTTTTTTTTCCCTTGCTGCTTTTAAGATTCTCTCTTTATCTTTAACCTTTGGCATTGTAATTATGATGTGTCTTGGAGTGGGTCTCTTTGTATCCATCTTGTTTGGGAGTCTGTACTTCCTGGACTTGCATGTCTATTTCCTTCACCAAATTAGGGAAGTTTTCTTTCATTATTTTTTAAATAGATTTCCAATTTCTTGCTCTTTTTCTTCTTCTGGCAGCCCTATGATGTGACTATTGGACCTCCTGGAATTGTACTGGAGGCTGCTTACACTATCCTTGTTTTTTTTTCGATTCTTTTTTCTTCTTGTTGTTCTGAGTGGTTGTTTTTTGCTTCCTTATGTTCCAAATCATTGATTTGATTCTCAGCTTCATCCACTCTACTGTTGTTCCACTGTAAATTGTTCTTTATTTCAATCAGTGTATCCTTTGATTCTGACTGGATGTTTTTTATGCTGCTGAGGTCCTCACTAAGTTCCTTGAACACCCTTATAACCAGTGTTTTGAACTCTGCATCTGATAGATTGCTTGTGTCCATTTAATTTAGCTCTTTTTCCTTAGTTTTGATCTGTTCTTTCATTTGGGCCATGTTTCTTTGTCTCCTCATTTTGGCAGCCTCCCTGTGTTTGTTTCTATATATTAAGTAGAGCTGATTTGACTCCATGTCTTGGAAGTGTGGCCTAGTGTCATAAGTATCCTGTAGGGTACAGTGGCAGGGCCTCCCCTAAAACCCAAGGAGTACTCAAAGTGCACCCTTTATGTTAGTTGAGTACACCCTCCTCTTGTAGTTGAGCCTTGGTTGCTGTTGGCAGATCAATAGGAGGGATTTACCCAGGCCAGTCAGCTGCAAGGAATGGCTGTGACCACTTAACCACCAACCTCTGCCCTCCATGGAGAATCAGCTGTGCAGAGGCAGGATGGTGGTGCTCTGACGTGGTCTGTAGTTGTCCACTGGGTACACTGGCCCTGGGGTTTCCTGGGTGTTGCAGGTCAAGGTCAGCTTCCACCTGTGTTTTGATAGGGGCCACCATGCCTGAGTTCTAGAGCAATCTGAGATGGCTGCTGCTTGTGCTGGGCTTGGAGATTCCCAGGTGAAGCCAAGCTGTGAATCTAGACTGGCTGCTGCTAGTGCTGGGCCTTAGGCTCACTGAGGCCAGCTGTTGCTTGTTTGTTAGAATTTAGGTAGTTGTGAGGCATGTGCCAAGACCAGCCATTCATTTGGAAAAGCAGCTTGAGTGGGCTCATAAGTTGGGTGGAGTGGAGTCTCTGAGAATCTCCAAGGCAGGTCAAACAGTCTTAGCTAGGTTGATGGAGTCTCAGATATGGCACCAGCTTGCTGGTTCTGTTGGGGGAAGGCCCAGAAAAGGGACAATGGCCTCTGCTCGCCTTGATGCCGGGAACTTCAGTTCCCTGTATGCCCCTGGTGGCTTTCAAGCTGCTACCCTGGTGATGGAGTTCAGAGGGAGTGAGTCTGAGTAGACATGAGAGTACATGTGTGGGTTCTTTAACGTGAACTGCTTTGGGCTCCATAAATTTGTTCCACCGACTCAATCTCCACTGGCTTTTGCAGCCAGAAGTTGTGGGGACTTACCTTCTTGGCATTGGAAGCCTGGGCTAGGGGTTCTAATGTGGGACTGGGGCTCCTTGCCTCTGAGATATCCCACCCAAGTGTTTATCCACCATGTGTGGGCGAGGGACCAGCCTGTTCTACATCTGCATCTGTGCCCCTTCTACCAGTCTGGATGGCTGTGGTTTCTTTAACTCCATAAGGAAATTACATTGACTTCCATTCAACTTGATTTCTGCTGGTTCTGAGTGATGGTTGTTCTGTGTTTTAGTTGTAATCTTGATGTGGTTGTGTGAAGAGGAAAGCCATGTCTGCCTGTACCACCATCTTGTCTGGAGGTCCTTCATGTGAATTTTATTTTTATTTTATATCTTTTAAAGATTTTATTTATTTTTAGAGAGAGGGGAAGGGAGGGAGAAAGAAAGGGAGAGAAACATCAACAGGTGGTTGCCTCTCATGCACTCCCTACTGGGGACCTGGCCCGCAACCCAGGCATGTGCCTTGACTGGGAATTGAAACGGTGACCGTTTTGGTTCACGGTCCCTCACTCAATCCACTGACCTACACCAGCCAGGGCCCTCATGAGAATTTTAAAAAGGTCCTCTCTAAATACTGTGTAAAGCTCCTGTGGTCAGGGACCCCATTTTAAACTTCCTTTCAAGTTATGCTGAGCAGTAGTGAGCAAAGTAGAAGCATGTGTTTTGGAGAGAGACACACTTGGTGTGAAGTCTTGCTCTGTCATTGATCAAAATGCCATGAATGTGGGATGAGTCACCTCACCCCCCTGAGCCTTTCCTCTCCTCTGTATTTAGCATTTTAACATCGTACCTAGCTATCCTTATAAGACCCAAAGAGATAAATTGAAACAAACACACAAAGCAAAAACAAAACACGTGACTGTTGTGAGCAATGGGAATTTAATGGTATTTGTCTTATACTAGTTGGGATCTTGCTTTGTCCAGGTGTAAATTTAAATGTTCTCTCAAATTTCTGGGAGAGAAAACAATTCTAATATTCATGTCCTTCAAGAAATACTGGGTGCAGTCTCTCCCTTTCTCAGAAATTTGTAAGACATATCATCATATTCAAGACTCTGAGACATCCTGTGAGAAACAAGTTTGTTTAACTTCACTTAACCTTGTATTTTAAAAATTCATTTGGCCACACCTTGAAATAACTAGTACTGTCTCATGAGAGCCGATGTTCTGAAAAAGCACACTTTGGACCTACTGGGCCAGGTGGTCCCTAGTGGCTTCTGCAACTCTGTCATACCAAGTTTACTGAAACAGCCATTGCTTATCAACATATTTTTAATCACCAGCAGAAGGAATGCAATGAAAATCTACCTTTTTTTTTTTTTTATAAAATAGTGCCACTGAGGCCTGTTCGTTCTATAAGTCAAAAAGTAGTAGATTGCCTGCCCCCAAAATTCATGGATATTTGCCACAGAGACTTTTGGAGAGCTCTGCATTTTGGGGGCAACTCTTGAGGCTCTTGGACTCACAAAGCCGGGGCATTGCATGTGCTGGGTGCATCCGTGACCCCTCTCTTTTCTCCCACGAAGTGAAACTCTCTCACAGGGGTGCCTTTGACCTCCTTATGTTAATCCACTGGAAACTTGTCAGTGGGCATTTTGTACAGCTGACCCCTCCGTGTGAACTGGAATGCTTGGGTCTCAACCTTGGGTTCCTGTTGCAAAGGGAAAAATTGAAGCCTTGAAGAATTATGTCAGGGGGCAGAGGGAGCATGAAGTCATCAAGGAAACATGGGTTTGAGACTCTAACTTGCTCAAATATAAATGGGGAGCAGCCATTAAGCAAGGGGCAGCACATGTTTTGCAGTGTCATTTCAGTGGGGCTGGGACCTGAGTAGTGGTCAGAGAAGTCTTCCTTACCATCTATTCAGGAGGTATCTGGTGTGTGCTGCATGTCTCAGTGCACTTAATAAATAACCCCCTCTTTTGTTCTCAAAAGCTTCTCACTTTGAATGAGAAACTACTTGGTCACTTCCCTTTCTAAGGCTCTTTGCTAACCAAGCTGGAAGTCTCAAGGGGCATGTGAATAGGAAGAGGAAGCTCCAGTTGTGAGGACTGCTCTTGGCGCACGTGGCCAACAGAGGGCGCTCCCACACCACACAACACGGGCGCCTTGGTTCTGGGCAGGCCCAGGGAGAAGGTGGCCAGCTGACCTTTCTCCAGGCTGTTCTTCCGTTGCCAGAGCAGCAGAGGTGTCAGCTGAGAACGGTCACAGCCTAGGGAGGAGAGGGGAAGGAGGGAGGCTGGGGCACCCGAAGGGGAGGAAGAGCTGACAGGGGAAACACAGACAAACATTTCACAGAGACAGAGACACAGGAAGCAGACAGCGTATGCACATTGTACCTACAAACACAACAAATGCAATACACCCAACACGGACTGAGTATACAACTAAGAGGTTTTTTTTTAAAAAAAATCACAGGATGTGGAACCACAACACACATGCCATCCATTGCACACAGATACACACGACACAGTCATCTCACCCAGCTAAGCAACAACAAAGACAACACGCAGAAATGTGCACATCAGTAAACATACCAGCCCACAGGGACATTCAAGCCATGTACAGGGTACAAAGGCAGATAACAAAGACACACGTGGTAAGCACATGGGCACCCACAGTGGACCCACAACACATGCAGAGACACCCAGCTTCAGGATAACACACCACACACAACAGACGCCTCCAGAGGCATATCGTAGCAAGCAGCAGAAGCACAGGCAGAGGCAGCTCTGCATAAGCATATGCAAAGGCATATGTTACGTGCATATGCGAAGACACACGCCACGTTGATCTACCCAACAAACAGGCGCACGAAACACGTTAGACATCATCCACTCGCACAACACACACCACACACCACACAATGCTCACACTCACTGTGTGGGCACGGGTCCACATGCATCCAAAGCACTTGGAATTCAGTACATGTTTCTGTGAGAGGAAAGAGAAGGAGGCCAGAAATGGGGCGGGAGAAGAGAAAGGAGGCTGAGAAATGGAAAAGAGGACAGGGAAACAAGGGAGAAAGAGGAAGAGCCCCCAGGAGGAGGCTCCAAATCAGCTGGCCTCGTCTCCTCGCTCTGGTTTCAGGTGATGATGCCCTTGGGGAGGCCACACAGATTTGGTGGCTACAGCTGGGGCAGTGGTGCCAGCAGGGAAGTGAGCCAGCAGCCTGGGCCCAGGGCTCGGGCCTCCATTTCAGCAGGGACCGCAGTTCCCTCCCCATGGGTCCCTGCACCTCTCATCCGTCCCCAGCACCAGCCCCGCTCCATCTCATTTCATCCCAACCTGCGAGTGGCTCATGGTCCGAGGTCTGACTCTCCCCAGGCAGCAGTATCGAAAGAAACGTACCCAAACTCTTAGGATGTATTTTTTTTACCCCTTTTAAAGTGTACTTTTTTTAAAATAAAAAGGATCACTTGAGTGATCCTAAGAAGGATGTTGCTCCAAAGGAGACAGGACAGGTCAGGATGGTAAAGAAATTGGCAAAGCTTGCTTATTATGTAACTAAGCAAATAAAACTCACTTCCTGGAATCACAGGGTTTCCAGCGAAGCAGATTCAGATCAGCAAACCTTGTTCAGCAACCATCCTGGTCCAGACCGATGCCAGGTGCTGGGGTATGGACATGAGAGACTCAAAACCCACCTCCCAGAATATACGGTCCGACGAGAGAACAGAGATATAAAATGCAAAGCTGACAAAAGGAGGGGTGAGGGGTTATGTAAATACAGGGGTAGACAAAAGTAGGTTACTACTACTAATAATTAATACAATAATTCATCAATAAATAATAACACAAGAACAAACTGTGTTTCGGGTACTTGCCACTGTAAACCTACTTCTGCCCGCCTTGGTGTATAGAATTTCGTTCGTTTTGTATTGGGAAAGAAAGAGGGGGCCCGAAAGAGTGAACATTAATCGAAAGCATACAACGTGTAGTCTTTTGAGTACTGTCTATTCATTATCCGGGTTGAAGCTTGTAATGCAAACTCTGGAACGTAGAGCTTAAAAGCTCCAAGGCTATCAATGAAGCAACCAAGGCTGAGCATGCAAAGCCACCTTTCCAAGGCAGCTCCAGTAGGAAGTCCAAGTTCAAACCAAGCAGTCTGACTTCAACGCCCCCTGTCTTCTCTACTGCATGGTAATAATTAAGTGTTTCCTCTGGCTGTTCAGATCTTGAGCAAGAGCCAATAGAAAGGGGAGAGATTCACTTAGAAGGGACTCTGTGTTGGTGGGGGGGGGCATACTTTGGAATGCCCCTCCCGCAGGAAGAAACCTTGGTTCGTGAAGGTGCTGGTCATTTCCCGAGGGCTATGGTCCCCAGCCCCTGGGCCTGGCGTCAGGTCCCAGTGAGGCCCCGTGTCCTCGCGAGGTTCAGCCCTCAGCTCCACCATCATGTTGCCTCGTGTGGGGGCGGGGTCAGGGACACGTCTCTGGTTTCTTGGGTTTCTTAGGTGTGATAGGCCAAGAAAAGAAGAAATGGCAAGAAAACAGGTGAGCCCAAATGAGGATCGAGGACGAAGAGATCTGAGTGCTGTCCTCCTGTTCTTGTGGTCTGAAGCACGTCTTCCTTTTCTGTGTCCCTGACTGTCCCTCGTGGGTCATTAGATAAGGGCAGAGGTGGAAGGGACATTTGAGGTCACCTGGTCATTTTTACAGGCAGGAAAGCTGAGGTCCAGTAACGTGCCTTAGATCATGACCGTTAGGTTTTGATTAATAACCACATTAGTTACTATTAATTAAATACTCAGTATTGTGCCAGGGACTGTGCAAAGTGCTTTGCATGTGTTACCAAATGTTCACAGTGCTCGTGGAACGCAGGCACAAGACGTGTCGTTTTCACACGTGAGGAAACCAAGGCTCAGAGACATGCAGTGGCTTGCTGTGGGTTGCACAGCTCATCAAAGACATCATTAAGATGCAAACCCGGCCTATTTGACTCTCAGCAATCACTCCTAACTGCTCTGGGCTGTGGCCTCCATGAGCAACCTAGAGACTAGAGCAAGGGCCATGACTCCCTATTTACAGAGCACTCAGGTCAGAGAAGGAGTATCTCGTTCAATGTCACAGAGGCCATGGTCAACACCCAGAGGCCCCGACTTTTCATCTGCTTCCCTTCCTACTGCTCCCTGGACCCAGTGTGGCTCCATCACTTCTCTGCTTTCTGAGTCAGTAGAGCAGTTAATGCCGGGGTCAAAAAGGCCTCCCCTTACCTAGAGAGGGTGCTTTTGGAATACTAGAGAGTGGTAGTTCTCTGTCCTGGGCATCTTTAGCCTGTCACCCCATTGCTAACGGTGTTCCAGTTGGTTCCTTTGTGAAGGGGAACCCTCTCCCTCTCGAACCCTTGAATCTCACCTGGCTCAGGTTGGTCAAGTTCTTGTTCTAACTTAGGGGACATTAGCTCTCTGTATTTCAGACCTGGCTCTTTCTGTGTATGTGATAGTTGGCCCTAGGCTCTGAGAGGAACCAGACTCAGGCTGGTGAAATACCCTTCTGAGAGCCTCCCCACAAAGACTATCTGCATTGAGAATGGAGGGCCGTGTGGTGAAGCCAGGAGGCCACTGTGTTCCGATAGCATTGTTTATTCTGGTGGGGTCTGTCTCTTACTCAGCAAGGGGGTTTACACTGGGGTCGTCCAGCTGTGTCTGCAGCGATTTGGCTGCAGTCTCAGAATTCCAGAATAAGGAGGTCAATGGCTGCTTTCGTGTTCGAATATATTTAATTTTCTCCTTTACTCTCCTTGGTCTTGGGTCTTCCTTAGCATAAAACACCTCCCAAAGTCTTCCCGTGTAATGAGTTCACTGTGGACTTGTCCACTGGTGCAGTCCTGGCTGATATTCCAAGCATCCTTATACCAACAGTGAAGGCACCCCACATTTCCCATTAGGTACTTCCTAATCTCTGTCCCCATTTGGGAAGGAGAAGTGAAAAAGAGCATTTCCTGCCTTTGGGGACTTAATCTGAGTTATTAATGGCATCTAGAGCAAGATGCTTAGATCTTGGTCAAGAGACAAAGTGCCTGAATTATAGTTTTAGCTCCACCATTTGTTAGTAGTTTAATTCCATCTTTAAAATGGAATGATAAGCCCTGGCTGGTGTGGCTCAGTGGATTGAGCATCAGCCTGTGAACCAAAGGGTCACTGGTTCGATTCCAAGTCAGGGCACATGCCTGGGTTGTGGGCCAGGTCCCTAGTAGGAGGTGTGCTAGAGGCAACCACACATTGACGCTTCTCTCCCTCTCTCCCTCCTTCCCCCTCTCTAAAAATAAATAAATAAATAAAAATCTTAAAAAAAATAAGATGGGATGATAATGATACCTCATGGGGTTGCTAGGAGATATAGTATAAAACAATATTTCAATGAATGCTAGCTACTACTTTTGAGGCCTCTTTCATTGTTGTTGTTATTATTATTATTATTATTATTATTATTATTACTACTATTAAAGGTGCAGCCTCTCTGAGACTTAGTTTCCACATCTACAATAGGGAGACCATAATTCTCACCTTGGTATTTAGGGGTGTGAAATGAGAAAGTGCTTAGTATAGATGTGGTAGGGAGTAAAGGCTCAATAACTAGTAACCATGCTCTTTATTCCCTCCTTCCCTCCCTCCCTCCCTCCCTTCCTCCCTTCCTCCTTTCCTCCCTTCCTTCTTTTCTTGAGATAGTCCCCATAGTACCACATTTCATTCAGGTGTTACCACTTCTATTTAAACCACCTCTTACTGGTCTTGCTACTTTTTGCTTTTACTTCAATCCATCTTCCACGTCACAGCCAGAAAGTTCACCCAAGGCCATTTTGGTATCTCGGGTCTTTTCTAAGAATATAGCAAATGACCACCCTCACGTAGCAGAGTCTATATTTCTAGAAACGTGAGAGTCCCCACCCCCCTCCTGGACCCATGGAGAAGCCACTGATGCACAAAGTGTCCAGCCCAGTGACCTGGCAGAGACTTCCGGGGACAGAGTGAGCGCAGGGCACCCTCGTGAGAAGAGCACTCAGGAGTGACGCAGACAGGAAGGGCTGCCAGAAGGTGCTTCGCAGACAGACAGAAACACTTGCAGCCTCCTGCAGGTGTGCTAGAGCTGGTTTGCACAGGGTCCTGAGGGCAGCTGTGCGCCCCTCTTCCCAGTGCCACGCTCAGTGATGTCACCTGGCTGGTGTAAACTTGGAAGTGGAATTGTGGTGGAAGGGTTCACATCATGGAAATCATCCAGTGCTACAAATCAGCACCGCCCCCCGCCCTTTTTGTCCCCAGAGAGCCAGTTGTTAAACATTTGCCAGGACTCTGCTGAAACTCAGTCGCATCAGCTGTTCACAAGTCATGTGAGCTCTTTGACCCTCAGTTTCGAGTCGTAGATACATTGAGGACAGTGTGTGAGTTTGCCTCCCCTGAGAAGGAGACGCTGAGAGGGGATGAAACGTGCAAGGATGCTATTAGGGGAGACACCTATGTGAGAGAAGCTGTGAGGTGTGCAAAGGCTGGGAGATCCATCAGACTGTGGTGCACATCTTCTCCTGAGTGAAGGAGAGGGAGAAAGAGGGTTTAAGGGAAGTTGGCAGAGCCGTTGAGAAGTCCTCCAGACAGTCTTCCATCTGAGGAGTCCTGTGCCTCCCAGGAGCGGGCCTGCCTCCTTACCCCTGCCGAGCCCAGGCACCAGCTGGGAGTCACGCGTACAAAGCACGGCCACTGTGTGCAAAGGTGGGGATGGGACTGGGAGCACTCAGACGAGGGCTCTGGGCTGCTTGAGCCCCTAGAGCTGGATTCCCAAGATGCATTCTCATGGCCAGAGATAATGCATTAAATTCCATTGGATGTATCACATCCAGATCACATCATACACCTCTAAAAACATACTTTCCAAGCACCCAAATCCGTGCCAAATACTGTGCTGAGACCAGGGGATGAAGAGGCTTGAAACATGGTCCTTGACCTTGGGGGACCCACACCACGGAGACTGACAAGTAAATGAACACGTTCAGGGTCATGTGAAAAGTAACAGGATGGTGAAGAAACCTGCCAGTAAAGATTGTGTAGAAAATTAAGTGGTTTGATGATCCTTGAGTGAGCTCAGTATTGGTAGAATGGGAATTCTAGACAGAAAAGTTTTCAAAGAGCAGAGAAGATTCAAGAGCTTAAGTGTGATTCAACATAGTTTCAACATAAGATATAAGAGTGGAATCAGTGAGAAATGACCCTGAAGAAGGAATAAAAACCAGACAAGGCTAAGGAACAGGACACGTTTATTTATTTTGTAGACTAAAGATAAGTAAGGAGCATTACAGACTTTTCTTCGAATGCATATTTTCGGATGATCACTGGCCACGGGGTGGAGGGCGGACTGGATGAGTAAGACAGGAGGCAGGGAGTCAGAACAGAGGCAAAGCCCATGTGGGAGGGAGATGGCGGGGGCAGTGAGCATAAGAAGGAAATCCAATCAAGTGGCACGGTGAGTTTCCACAAGTAGATGGCTGTTGGATTTGAAAGAATATGAGAGTGTAGAGTATATGACGATGTCCAAGAAGCTACCTTGTATAATACATACTTGTAATCAAGTCTCTCCGTAGATGGTGTAGAGTCTAGACCATAGTTTTTGAACTTTAGCTCATAACATATTAGTGGGTCAGGAAATTAATTTACTGGATTATGGCCAACATTTGAAAAAACAAATAGAATAGAATAGACCAGATTCTATTACATGTAGCAAAGGTAATTGTTATTTCATAAAAAGTTTGTTTCATTCATATGTACCTGTGTGTGTATACTAGGTTGGAATGTAAAATATACGAATCACAGTAAAAAAAAAATTTGAAAGACACTTTCTTAGGCTATGAACTTTTGTAGGTCAGGGATTATATTTTAGAAATCTTAACTGAAGGAATTATAGAATTGGGAGAGGTCTTTGATTCTAACTGACCTAGGAGTTTTGTGCCTTTCAAGATCCCCCACTCTGCCTCTTTCAGTTGGAAAGTGATGCTTGGAGAAGTTAAGTGATTTCTCCAAGATCAGATAATTCTCATGATATCCTTTACAATGCCTGCTTTGAGTAAGAGAAATGAGTGGATCAATGTATGCCTTTATGAATGAATACAGATTATAAATGAATATAATAGCAAGACCTGAATAAGTGAATGAATGAATAGATGAATTTATGAATGAATAATTAAAGGACTGCATAACTATGAAAAACTATGAAATTCACAAAGGAAGAAAAGAACGGTGAGAGGGGAAAAAAGGCAAGTAGGGAGGGAGGGAGGAACGTCTCAAATCCCCTCGCAAACACTGAGTCTGTAGACTCCCAGCCAAGGAGTGAAGGATTTCTGAATGACCCCAGGCAGGGGACCACAGCCAGTTGGAATTAATCCTGTGGTCAGCACAGAGATCGGCCAAACTTGACCAAGTGATGACGGCCTCGCAGTAGACTTTGTTACGCGCCCGTTTATAGGGTGAGCTATTAACTGGCAGAGCATGGGGGTAGTCAGGCGCCTGACATCAGAGGATGAATGAGGTGTTTGGGGTGGGGAGAGATGGGCTCTTTTCCCCAGCTCTGGTCTGCTGAGTCATCTCCGGCTTTGAGGGCTGCCGTGACATTCTTCATCAGTCCCATGACCGGGAGCCAACCAGTTCCTTGCACTCTGGGGCCACCACAGAAAGCTGCACATCTAGTTCAGGGGAGAAGTGCATTAAGGTGAAGAGCAAGAACCCAGAAAGCCACCTGAGATCACTAAAAGTTAACCAAGCCTAAGTCATTTTAACTATTTGAATCAGATCTAGGTTAGGATCTGAGCTCCTCTATTTATTGGCCGGGTAAGTCCCTTTACCTTCTGAGCTTCAGTTTCCTCACCTACGAAGTGGGCATAATATTGATCACGTTTCTATGATCCATGTGCTTTGCAAAGACTTTATGCTAAATAAATGTTTATCTTTCCCTCCCTGCTTTGTCCTTCAAATTTCCTACACACTTTATTCTCTCATCAATTGAGCAATTCAATGAAAACTGCTTGAGTGCTCCTTGTGTGCCAGGCACCCAGTGCTGGGGACACAAGACTGAAACAGAGGGACAAAATCCTGGATTTTATAGAGCCAACATTCTGGAGGGTGAGGTCACAGTGTCGTGTAGCTCCGGGACAGCACTTACGCAGTGCTGAAGGATATCTCTAGTAGGAGGAGGAAACAGATTAAAAAACAAGCAAACAAACAACAACAGAAAAAAATGATTGAACAACCCGAAGGAGATGAGGGTCATGGGGGAAGAGTGTCCCCAGCAGGGGGAAGAGCAAGTGCAAAGGCGCTGAGGTGTGAGTGTGTCTGCTGTGTTTACGGGATGGCAAGGGAACTGTTGTTCATGTTGCTCTCTCGTTCGCATTCCTTTCCCTGCCACTCCGCTGGGGGAGTTCTTAGTTAGCCTGCAGGCCCAGCTCTCTCTCCTTGGGCACCTGGGCCGCTCTGGGATGGTCTGCTCACATCTGTCCTCCCTCTGCAGAATAGAGATTGCATGACGTCAAGGTTCATGCCTCTCTGGGCCATCTCTGGGAGAACGGGCACTGAATGACTACTTACCAAGTGCATTATTAAATGAACGAATGAGCCTTCTGAACCCCCTTTCTCATGTCTGCCTTATCAGCGCCTCCTCATTCCTCCATCCTTCTAGGTCCTACATAAGACTGTATTCTCTAAGAATCACTCTTTAACTTAACAAGATCATGCTTCCATCTTCTTGACCTGAACTCCAAATTCTTCACAGAAGAACATGAGTCCTGTGGGATTCTAATGTGTGAGCCATGGAACATAAAAAAGAGTTCTGAGATCAATTAACTTGGGAAGTTGTTGGCTAATGAAGTCTAAGTGGGTTTCTTTATTCAGTGACTTCTCAGAGACTTTGCTATGGTAAAGGGCATTGTGAATCTCAGAGAGGGATTCCTGCAGAATGTTTCTAGATGTCTTTGACTACAATGCACCTTTTCCCAAAGGAGTGATCAGTCGGAGCCCACTCTGGGAAATGCTATGTTGAAACTCCACTGGGACTCTCCCAGCTTTTGGAATATTCTTTGGTTTAACCTCAGCCCACCAATGGCATTCCAGCTGCATGGCCCAAGGCAGTACCTTGGCTTTGGTTTCTACCTCCTGCTTGCCTGCTGAGAAAAAGGCTGCTTGTGAAGAGAAATGACCTCAGACTTTAAAATTTTGCTGGCCAGTAGGGAACCCCTAATGCAACAGAAAGACTCACAATTATGAGAATTGGGAGAAAGCCAAGGGAATGAAAAGGGGACACCCTTGACCCAGGCCATGGAAGAAGAGGGCATGGTTTTTTTCCTTCTTACCCTCCATAGCTACCTTCTCAAATAGTCTCAACAGTGGAAGTTTGGCAGGTCAGTTCATGCCGTAAAAATTGAATTAGTGGTGCTATGTAATGGATGCAGCTTGATACCCAGAGGGATGGGATCTTTATCTTTGCTCCCTGGCACTTGTGGGAGACACCAACAGGTCCCTCCAGATTTTGACAAGGAGGCTGTTAGTTTTTCTTCGTCTCATTTTGTATGTGTCTCCAAGTTGTTCTCTGTTTCTGTTTTTTCCCTTTGGTGGTCTCCTTTGTCTCATAAAGTTGGAGTGACTTTTTTCTGATCTGGAACCCGATGATCCAGCTACACTTTAAGATGTGCAAATTGCTAACAGGGGCAGGGAAGAGATGAGGAAAATGCAACTGATTGTGCCTCAGCTTCTTTTATTTTACTTCAGTTCAGTTTAAGGCAATGGGCATTTCTTGAACTTCTCCCAGGGCTCTCATAATAGACAGCCACCATGAGAACTTTCCAGCCTAGTAGGGAGACTCACACAGAAAGGTGAACCAATGCATCGTGATGCTCACTGGATTGGAGGGTCGAAGGAGAGAGGGGGCCCAGGTGGGAAGGGTCTGAGGGTTTGTGCCCATGGGATGGCTTGAAGCATGGGCCCTCTCTCTCTCTCTCTCTCTCTCTCTCTCTCTCTCTCTCTCTCTCTCTCTCTTTTAAAAGCATTGGCTTTTAACATGTGTGCTATCTCTAGTCTTATTTTTCCCAACTCTCTCAGCTTTATTCAGGGTTCACCTGCACACGTCTCTGTCCAGCCCTCCCAGCACAAGCATGGATTGCTCTTTCCTCCAGTGGTCCCCTTGCAATGCCATTCGTGATGCTGAGTTGAAGTTGCTCTCACTTTTTCTGAGTAGCTTTCTTATTATGTGCCTCCCATCCGCCCCCATATATTAATATTTATTAAGTTCTGTGCCTCAGAAACAATCTAAATTTCCACCAGTGGATCCGTGATAAAATTATGTGTATGTGTGTGGTTTGAAGATTATCCAGCCATAAAAATTAGGGAATCCTGCTTTTTGCAACAACAAGGATGAACCTTGAGGGCATTATGCTAAGTGAAATAAGTCAGACAGAGAATGACACATATTGTATGATCTCACTTAGACGTGAACTCAAAGAAAGAGAGAGTAGAATGGTGTTTACCAGGGGCTGTGGTTGAAAAAAATGGGGACGAGTTGGTTAAAAAGTAGGAATGTCCAGCTCTAAAATAGATAAGTTCTGGGGATCCATTGTACACCATGATGACTATCGTTAACAATGCTGTATTATATGCTGGAAGGATTTTAAGAGAGTAGACCTTAAAACTCATCACCACACATACAAGAGGCAATTATGAGGAGGTGGAGGTGTTAACTAACCTTACTGTGGTAATTTCACAACCTCTATTAATACATGTATCAAATCATCATGTTATACACCTTAAACTTATATAGGTTATCTGGCAATAATATTTCAATAAAGCTAGTGAGGGGAGAGAAATAATCAGTAATTAGCCCCAAGAAACCAAAAGTTATACAAGAAAATAAATGTTATAATAGCATACCCCTGGCTTGACATGAAAGAAAACTATGCTCTAACATAGTATGTATTTGTATCTTCACTTACTCAAAAAGTACTCCTTGAATGGCCCCTGGGCCCCAAAAACATTCTGTAGAGTTTGGGGATGTCTGTGTCAATAAGCAAAGGCCTACAGGAAGACAAACACATTAACTGAATTATAAAATTAATTAATGTACAGTAGTGCCCCACCACACACAGTTTTGCTTTCTGTGGTTTCGGTTACCTGTAGTCAATCACGGATCAGAAATATTTAATGGGAAATTCTAGAAATAAACAATTCACAAGTGTTTTAAGTGTGTGCCATTCTGAGCAGTGTGATGAAATGTGCTGGGCCACCCAGCTCTGTCCCGCCGGGATGCGACTCATTCCATTGACCGGCATGTTCCTGCTACAGACTCTCCCTGCCAATTAGTCACTTAGTAGCTGTCTCGGTTATCAGGTCGACTATTGCGGCATCACAGTGCTTGTGTTCAAGTCACCCTTGTTTTGTCTCATAATGGCCGAAAACCCAAGAGTAGGGATGCCAGAAATTCAGACATACCAAAGAGAAGCTGTGAAATGCATCTTTAAATGGAAAGGTTTGCCTGTACAGGGAAAAACACACTGTTCCATAGGGCTCAATACTATCTGTGGTTTCAGCATCCACTGGGTGTCTCAAAACATATCCCCCATGGATAAAGGGGGCTGCTTTTTAAGGAAAACTATTTCTGAAAATGGAACTCTCATGTGCTAAGCACTTGAGACTGTAGTGAAGCTGGAATGATGTAATCACACCAAAGATTACTGTGACGGCAGGGAAAATGAGAGGGGTGAGAAGAAGAGGAAGGATGGGGAGGTTCAGAGCACCTGGGTCTATTGTTAGGGCTTCCAGTGTTGATGCTAAATAGAATGGAGATATGGAGAAGAGTTGCATGCTCCATGGGGTGCTAGACTCCTTCTTTAAGAAAATCACTACATTCCTGATGACCAGAAAAATGCCTGGCATAAAGGTACTCAAAAAATGTTTAGTGAATGAGTGAATGACTTAGTGAATTAGTGAAATGAACAGATTCTATTTTACAAATATCACTGTGCTGTTATGTGGAGAATGAATTGCAAGAAGGTAAGAGAAAGAATGTACATAAGCCAAAGAAACCTGTAATTCATGTGTAATTGCAGCCCATTTTGGATCTCACTGGGCTGTAGCAATCTACATTGTACAGTGACTAAGAGTGGGGTCATTGGAGTCAGATAGGCCTGGGTTCAAATCTCAGCCCGGCTACCTATTAAGCAGCATAGGCTTAAGTATGCTGGTTTCAGCAATTTTTTCTTTATCAACAAAATAGGGACAATAATACTATTTGTTTGACTGTTATGAAGATTAATTTTTTTAAGGAATATAAAAAGTGCCTGGCACCCAGTAACAGTTCATAGAGTAAGAAAAACAGAATAGTGTAGGGGCCAAGAATGCAGGTTCTTAAGTCAGATGTCTAAGGTTCGAGTCATGATTCTGTTACTAGCTGTGTAACCTTGAACAAGTTCCTTAAGTTCCCTGCAGCTCAACCCCCAATTCCTTATCAAAAATCCATGATACTAGGTGTGTTTCTGGACTCAGAATTGTTTTTCTAAATTTTTAGGAAGGTGATGCAGCGCAGATACCATGTATTTTGTAACATTCCCGCTGGGCTCTGGGACAGCACCTTCCATAATCAAACACTTTTTCTGCAGCTATACATCTACTTCCACAACACTCAGTGGAGGTAAAGAAAAAAGAGCACAGAAAGCTCACAGTTATGTGAGTTCAGAATTTGCTGCTAATTAAATTGTGAGAAAATCTGGCTGTGCGCTCTGTCCTGATTCTCTGCACCAGTAGCATAGAGGCTGGTATAGAGATATATTTATTCACCATGCGTCTGTTGAGTTTCCTCTCCTTAAATCATGTTCTTGTCTATCTGGTCTGATGAGATTCCCAAGGTGTCAGCCTTCTGAATTGGTCCATCAGGTGGAGTAAGAATTTATACTGGAGCAAAGGCCCAGTGTGGCATTTCCAAGGGTTCTTGTGAGTGCAGCATTTCACAATTGGGGGAGGAGCCACGGAGGTCTCCTACAGCCCCCAGGGGCTTGGCCTTCCACAGGGCACATGCTTCTTTGTCACTGGCTGGCAAGGAAGAAGTCAGTTCAGGTGGAGGGAGAACTGTTTCCTCTACTCCCCAAATGTAACCTCCACAAAGGCAACAATATATTGTTTGTTCATTTTGTTTGTTTTGTTGACTGGTCTGTTGTAAGCACAAAATGACTGGCCCACGTGGGGGTCGAGGGTTGGGATGGGAGGGGTGTGAGCACTTTATAAAGTATAAGATTGTTTAACCACTATGCCATATATCTGCAACTAATGCTAAAAGTACTGACTGTAAACTGTTTGAAAAATAATTTTAAGAAGAATTATTGGCCCATAGTAGATATTTATTAAATGAATTAAAAAAGTGAATATGAATGAGCATTTATTAAATATCTACCCAGGGGCCGGCAATTTTACATAATTTCTCCACTTCTCTTAGGAATCTTATGTAGTAGGTAATGCCCTCATATGTTTTACATCTGAGGAAACTGAGGCTCAGACAAGCTTTCATCAGCAGGATCCACATCTTGGCCTCAGCCCTGGCTCTTTCTTCTGTGCCTCAACACACCAGGTGCCTAAGGAGAGATAGGCTAACCTGGTATCTGGCCACCTTTCAGCCAGAGCAGACCAAGGTGGGGCAGGTGGGTTCAGGACGGAGATGGATGCTGAGCTGGGTGGTCTGAGAGAGTCCTGCCCAGTGAGAACCCGTGGCTCAACCAAGTGGAGCAGGTGTGACTTTCTCAGACCTAATATCCCTGGACTGCTTGGATTCACTTCCCTGAGCTGAGCGTCCTGGGCCAAAGCAAGGCCGAGTCGTTGGCCTGTGACTGTGGGCTCTGATCCTGCGGAGAAGTGGTCCGTGTCCTGCCATAAGCTTTCTTGCACCACGGAAGAGGAGGAGGGAACCTTGTTATGTAATTCAGGCTCAGCCACTCACTAACTGCATGACTTCGGGCAAGTCACATTTTGCTCTTCTCGCCCATACAGTTAAAAACGGGTGGCCACGTTTACCTTGCAGGGGTGTAGAGAGAGTCAGAGACAGAGATGCAGAGTGTGCAGCCCAGTTTCTGCTACATGAATAAGACTTCCTGTGTGGTAGCTGCCACTGCTGTTGCCGTGTGTGTTGTTATTTTATCTGAAGGCCTCCAGCTGGTTTACCGCATTATGGGCTGAATTGGGGACCCAAGAGGAGTGGCGACTGTGTGGTGACAGTGCTCTGAGAGCCCCATGAGGATGCAGACAGTGTCCTCCATCCCGGTCCCCATCACACAGGATGAGGCTCAGGGTGAAAGCCCAGTGCTCACTGGCTGAAAGGCTGATGAGTGGCAGACTGGATGTGAACCTTCTATTTCTGTGCTTATAGCTCTGTAATGAGACCTCTGCAAAAGCAAAAGTCCAGCAATGTATATTCAGTCATGGTTCCTTGCAACGTGGACAGTGCTTGAAACTAGTGCAAGTGTAGAGCTATTAAGGAACCGAAGAACAAAATGAAAGGGGTGTGTGTGTGTGTGTGTGTGTGTGTGTGTGTGATGGTGTTTTATTTGTCTGTATTGTCACTGTGCTTCTTTCATCCTGGGGGTTTGTAATTGCTCAGAGACATAAAAATATTGCATTTGTTTCTATATACTTAGAAGAAAGCATGGGAAATATACACTGAGATGCCAACAGTGGTTATTTTGAAGTGGAGTGATTGCAGGTAATTTTTTCCCCCTCTTTGCTTACATATACTTTCCACTATCCCAGTGCAGCGGGCCCGTGTATTACTTAGGTAGTTTATGGAGAAATGTGAAGGGACTCAGCCTGAGATCTTCCAAATTATAGTTCTTCCACTTCTTCACCAACCTGTGTTTTCTTTAAGGACAGTCTCCAAGGGGCAAGGCCCTGTCTGAATGAAGGGCAAGAAGGGCACAGAGAAAACAACTGTGGCCATCTGCACTTAGACATGTAGGAAGCAGCAAAAAGGGAAAAGAAAATATTACATATGGGCTCCTATTACTTGCTACCCACCATGCTGAGTGCCATAATCACACTCTTGTGTAATTCACCCCAAAACACTGCAGAGTTAGGTATCACGCTTCCCATTTCACAGAATGAGAGGCTGAGACTTAGAGAAGTGAAGTCAGCACCCACCCACCCCAACACACATCACATATCCAAGAAACAGTAGTCACGTAGACTGAGAACGCTGGCCCTTTAACCATCGCATCGCTGACTGGCACAACCCTTCGGGGCACCCAGTGGTGCCAAAAATATTAACATATCTCTCCATCTACATTTTCTGTATATATTTACATACATTATGCATACACTGTCACTATAATATGCACATGTACATATGTGTGTGTACATACACATAATGACCTCAGCTCTCTAGGTGCTTACAGGAATACAAATGGGAAACAAAGTGGGAAAAGTTATCTTGACACGTAAATATGGTCATAGGTATATATTTTCTTATGACCCAGAGTTACTGGGTTAAATTTGGGGAGATCTATGTCTGGGACTGGGGCACAGATCTAGAAAGCCAAGGCTGGAAGGAATCTTATTGATCATTTAATAGTTATCAACCTCTTTCTTTCTCTCCTTCTTTCTCCCACCCCTCCCTCCCTCTCTTTCTCCTCTCCTCTCTTTCTCTCTCTCCCTCTCTCTCACCCTTCTTTTTCTTCTCCTCCTCCTTCTTTCAATGCCAGCAGAATACATTGTCAAACAGTTTAGGAAAGTGAGTGGCTGAGGGACCCAGGCTGAAGCCTCCTTTTCAGCTCTCACAGGTGCTCCTAAAGAGCCCTATGCCTAAAAAACCATGCATGTAGGTCTCCACACTTGTCAACAATGAGGCAACACAGGGCCAGGGATACAAAGACACTTCTCCAAGCCTCTCAGAAACTTCTTAGCAGAGGTGAGGTAGGATTCAAGCACTCATCTAAGAACTCTCTTCACGCTTTATTATAATTATTAATTCCAGTTTTCTCTATTTGCTGATGGAAAGTAAGGACCTGGAGGGCAGAGACAGCATCAGGACAGTTCTCTGCTGTCCTTTCACACCTGGTCTGAGTCACACACCTGGTAGGTGTTGCATAGAGTGTTACTGAGTAGATGAGCAGATGGATGAACTCAGTAGATTCTTTCTGCCCAGCCAGGGGGCTGCCATGCTGCGAGTTTATGATGTATCCACAGAACTCACAGAACTAGCAGCCCCTGACTCAAGATGCTAATTATCCTGAATAATCATTGACTCCCTGCCACAACCTGCCCAACTCACACCCCCCTACTCCCTGAGGCCTTTCCTCGGTCCATAGCCAGGAGCTCCTATCATTGGCTGTCAGGTTCACTGTTGAATTTCTGTTTTGTTTTGTAAGTCAGTGGACTCCATTTATTGTTCAGTGAGTATTGAATCCGTGGAGACATGCATCTCCCTCCCTCTCCTCCTCCCCATCCAGAGTTGGGGACCTCTTCCCCCCTGGTGCCTGCAGAGCACACAGTGCAGTAGCTGCCCTGGAGATCTTGGTGAGCTCTGATGGGCTGGGGGCTAAGGGGCAAGAGCTAGAGTGGACTGAATGAAGAGAGGAAAGCCTATCCCATCCCACCTAAACCCTGCAGTTTGGGTTGTCCTGGTTTCACCCTCTTGATCTGCTCTGTTCCAGGCCAGGGTGGGGAGGAGGAGGCTGCAGAAGAAGGGGCCTGCAGCGGGGGCCCTGACTAGCTCTGGCGCAGGGATTCCAGCTGCACATGAGTGGGCCGGCCTGCGCAGCTGGCCTCATCTCCCTTCTTGGCCAGGGAGCAGAGAGGCCCAGGCTGGGGAGCTTGGAGAAATCACAGGGCCTCGGCCTCTTGCTGGGGTGGCCGCTGGGCAGCTGTGGGCTGTTCTCTGTGGCTTCTACAGTTAAAGTGCATTGACTTTTCCCCGAGCCTCTGTGGCCCTGCTTCGCATCTTTACAGGCAACTGGTCGAGGAGAATAAATACTCCCCAACATCTGGGTATCACTTTATACAAGTTAGTTTTCCTGGAAACCCAAACCTGGTTTCCCTGAAAACCGAAGTGCATTTGATCCCCTTCAGAATATTCTGGCTGGCAGTCTCAGTGTTTGAAGCGCTAACCCTGAAATCTCAGAGCTCCCTTCCCTGACGGACCCTGCAATTTCTTCAAGCAGAGTTTCTCCCAGCCCTCGCTCCAGCACCAGCCTCATAATTTTGTCGTACCCGGATTATTATTAACTTAATGTGTTCTCCTTGAAATGGACTCATCTCCTTTTCATTATTTTTATTTTCAGTTAAATCAATGACTTCAAAGGGAAATTTATATCACTACCAGTAAATGGAAAACCAGGATTACTTGCCATAATAGACGACAGCTCTAAAAATCAATACAATAGAAACAAAACAATTTT
Organism: Phyllostomus hastatus; assembly: GCF_019186645.2. Taxonomy (NCBI): domain Eukaryota; kingdom Metazoa; phylum Chordata; class Mammalia; order Chiroptera; family Phyllostomidae; genus Phyllostomus; species Phyllostomus hastatus. Next base: position 62,934,244 of record NW_025333857.1, on the reverse strand, counting down.
ATATAATTCTAGACGGATGCTGTTGCCTCTGGAAGGTTCAGAGCCGGAGCTTGGTTTTGTCTCTTTGAAAAGAGGGAAGGTTGGCAAATGTGGCAGAATTGTCAAGAATAGCAGCACTAAGCCAAGCCATCCTCATGACTGAATTTGAAGGACTGAAAGAAAACTAGAACATTCCTTTTTTTTTCCATTAAATGATTTAATTCTTATGTGTCCCACATTTTGGCAAACACTGTGTAACCCAATAGAAAGGTGTTTTTTTTTACCAAGGACTGGACTCTGGTCACACTGTAAGGTTGTGCAGTGGTGGGATTAGCCTCAGGACACTGGATTTCAGAGAAGGTTCCCCCTACCCCTTAAGCACCCATCAGCTGGCCTTTTTGCAGGAAACACTTCACTTTTCAGCACTGGGGTGTGATCCAGTAAAGATGTTGTCGGAAGAAAAGGTTGCATTATTTTTTTGCTAAGACAGATATTAATTAGGGTTTCCGTATTCTAGATACCACTTCCTATTTGTATACCCCATGTAAGAAGTGCATTGGAATTAAGTGACTATTATAGTGATACTGTAATCTGGGCGAAATTATAAAAAGTTAAAGGTAATACAGTCACAGGCATGCTGAACTTTGACTATGAATAGTTTAATCATTCATTCAATGCTTATTTAGCGCCTTACACCTTTACTTACAACCCCCTGTCACTAGTAGGAGGCCCTTTGGAGCCCGATATCATGTTTGTCCATGGCTTTTGCTCCAAGTCAAATAATCCAGGGGCAAGCTCACCCCAAATTTGACTTTCCCAGGTTTTGTAAGAGAGGGGAAAAAAGAGGCTGTAACTTCTGTTGAGTGCCAGCCATGTGCCCAGGGCCGTGCTAGGTAGGTGCTATTATTGGGGCCTCACGCGTAGAGCAGAGGAGACTCAGCAGAAGTGCTTTGTCCAAGCCATACCAGCCTGAACAGGGAGACTGCTGACTGGGGCTCAGCTCTTTCTGACTCCAAAGCCAGCACCCTCCCCACTGCTTCTCGGAGCTGCATGCTCACGAGCATTGTGAGAGCACACAATTGTACTCACACGTGGTTTCTAGTCTAGCTCAGGGCCTAACACAGTGCCCTAACCCAGAGCTGCTGCTGAGTGAATAGCTGCTGAGGATAATAGTGATTGGCAGGTGGGGGAAGTTGAGGTCCAGAAGAGAAAAGTGAAGGAAGATAAGCACTGACCCCTGGCCCAGTGCTCTCTGAACTCCACAGCTTCACCAAAGGCTCCTTGGAGCTGAATGCTCTGAACCTCTGAAGTTGCATCTTTATATATATATATATATATTTTTTAATTTGGGAGCTAAAATGGAGTGAGGTGAGACTGGTTATTGATCAGACTTGTTTTCGAGTGAAAGGCAGACTCTCCGGCAGCTTCCCTGGCGTGTCTGCCGACTTACAAGTGTCTTCCTCAAACAGGCAGACTGTTAGGAAAAGGAAATTTTAAAAAATGAAATGCATCAGCAAAGAGAGGGAGAAAAACACCTGCTCTTCAAGACGAGGTTTGCCTGAGCTGGACTCAGACATCTCTGAGGACTCCCAGCCAGGGGAGGCCCTCAGCTCTGCCGCACCGGGCCACATCCTCTGACACTGCCTCCGTCTTCTCTGTGCTGGGCCCGGTGCCTTCTGTCCCACTGCCCCCCGCCCTGATGGAAACTTTTCCTTCCTCTTCCTCACACCAACAATTCTGTGACTTCCACATGAAGCTCTGAAGGCTCCCCAGGGGCCCTTGGCTGTCCTGCAAGGTTGGGATGCTCATTTGCTGTGCCCGTGGCAGCTTGGACCAGAGAGGCCGGACTCACACCTGGTGCCAGGGGATGCCGAGTTCCAGGGCACCAGGCCTGGGACCTGCATCTTTCCTTTGAGTGCCAGACTGGGTTTATCACCCCAGCACACACAGGAAAGCCACTTGGCTTGAGGAATACCATGTTAAGAATTAGGAATCCAGGGTTCAAATCCCAGTTCTTCTACAGCTGCTGTGTGAGCTCCAGCAAGTCTCCTGCTCTGTCTGGTTCTCAAAATAAGGAGTTTGGACTAGATTCATAGTTTACAAAACTATGTTATTAGAGCCTGAGGGAGCCTACAAGGCACCCCAAGAGCCATCAAGAGAGGCAAATCAGACTAGTCTCTATGTCCACACACCAGCTGCTATTAGCAGAGTGTCTTATCTCTACCCGCTGAGCTTTTCTCATGAGATCTTATTAGGAATAAGTGGTTCTCTGTTTAAATAAAATGATTTGAAAAATACATGTTTTCTTAGATCACATCCAGCTGAGACAAACACCCCCCACCATACATGCACATCCAAAAACACACACACAGAAACACAGGTACACACAATATTCCCTAAGAAAATAAATGAAAATGAACAAAACATATTATTTTCCTAGTAGTATGTCTGTTTTAGATGATAGATTAACTGACACATGGGAAGGACGTTGACTAAAAACTGCTTTTCTCACTCACCACGCCTTCACACATTCCACGAGGAAAGAATCTCAGAGTCTCTGGTGTTACAAGAGTCCAGTGGGCCAAGTTTGGGAGGACAGGAAGCAAAGTGTTCATGGATGCTTTATTTTTCTGAAATTTATTACAGCCAAGGATATGTCTATAAATACATATACATATCTCTGTGTATATGCATATATGTTTATGTATATATAATTGTATATGTATATTGTGTATATATATATATTGCATATGGCAGACTATTTGGAAATCTGTTGGCTTTATCATTATGGATACAGCTACAAACTTGGTCAGACATCATCGTTGACTTTTCTTTGTCTCCCCTCATTCTCCACAGCTCTTCCTAATTTCTGAGAATCTGAGCCTGGAAGGTCCTGCTCCCTTGATCCCCAGCCTGACTTCTTACCCCCTCATTTTCTACTATTCAGCCTCATTGAGCTGCAGGGGTCCAGGGAGAAAGGAGATCTAAACTAGAGGGATGGCAGTGAGGATGGAGGGGGAGGGATGCTGCAAGGTAGAATCTGTGGGAAAGTGGAGATGGTGATGGGGTGTGTATGTGTGTTTGTGTGTGTTATGCATATGTGTATGGTGTGTGCATGCTGTATGTATATCTGTGTGGTAGGCATGTTGTGTGTTTATGTGTGTGTGCATGCATGTGATACATATGCTGTGTGTATATGTGTGTGGTAGGCATATATGTATGTGTGTGATATGTGCTGTGTGTGCTGTGTGTGCATATACGTGGTAGGTATATGTGTATGTATGTGCGTGGCATGTGTGTTTGTGTGTGAGGTGTATGGTGTGTATGTGGGGTGTGTGTGTATGTGTGTGTGCTGGAGGGTTGCTGGAGAAGACTGAATGCGCGGAGTGGATATAGACTCTGAGGTTTGAGCCAGGACCAGTAACTGTGGGGCCAGTTTCCCAAATGGAAACCAATAGAGGAGAAGAAGCAATTCTGCAGGGAAGCAAATACAGTAACTGATAGAAGTGAGTCCCAAAAGAGTCCAGGGGTGGGGCTTCAAGGATCTGAGCCCCATGGGGTGGGCCAGCCTCATGGAAGTAGAAGGGTGCCTTGGTCCTCTCAGACACTCCTCCCCAGTCTAGGGCCCAGATGCAACAGGACGGGAGGACATGATGAGCCAGGGCAGAAGAAAGGGAAGGGGGTACATCCATTGACTCACTCCGTATTCTCAGTAAAGGTAATGCTGAGGAAGGGGCACACCAGGTTGGGAGGAGGAGAGAGGACTTAGATCAGGGAATGGGCCAAAGCCTTTTGCAATGTGTGGTCCATTTACATCACAATCACCAGGGGGAACATTTTAATAATGCAAATTACTGGGTTGACCTTAAAGCTACTGAATCAGAATTTCTGGGAATCATTATTTTTTATATACTCCCCAAGTGGTTCCATGTCTACTAACCTTTGAGTGTCGCCATGGTTGACAGTGTCCCTGGGATGATGAAGCCAAATAAATCTTTTCCCAAAGGGCCCCGCAGGCCTGCAGAGGGCCCCTTCTCTCCCCACTCCACACCCTGGCTTCCTGGGAGAGGCAGAGCGGGCAGGTTTGCCCCCAGCGCGTTCCCCTTCCCTTAGGCCCGCAGGTGGGTCCCTTCGTGCCCCAAGGCTGACAGGTGCTCACAGTGGAGCCATGCCTGTGTCTCTTCCTGCAGGCACAGAGCCCTGGAACAGGAGCAGGCACCCAAAGGTCAGGAGGGTCCCAGTTCTAATGAACCCCGGCCTTGGCCCCAGCTACCCTACACCAGACAGGGCCACTCTCCCATCTTACAGACAAGAAATTCTGTCTGCCTCACAGCACTATGAGGAGGAGGAAAGGAGACCTTGAGTGTGAAATTACTTCAGAATTGCCAGCCTCCGTTTCCCCATCGGGGAAAGAGCATTAACAGCACCCTTGCAGCTGCAGCCTTGCAGGGTTCATTCTTGTTTTCCCTTCCTTCTCTCCTGATCTCCACCTCACTCACACTGCCAGGGGTGATGCCACAGCTACCCTAGGAGTGAGAATTGACACCTTTCTTGCAGGTGGGGGTGCTGTGCCTTACAGCACAAAGACAGCAGGTGGTGGGGCCCTGATTAAAACTCAGGTCTGCTCAGAGTCCACAGCTTGTGCCCAGAGACATTGTATAGATGTAAATCCAGCCACCCGGAAACTTTCAATTCTGTGGTCTGTTGCAAAAGCCCAGGGTACTCAGTATTGCAGAGGAGGGTCAGGACACTTATGTGGAATTACAGAAGGTGAAGGGAATGATTCTGACTATGAGGAGCTGAGAGGACCATTTGGCAGGAGTAAGGTTCACACGGGAATGTTTTGTGTGAGATTTTGCAGCTAAGGAGCGAAGGTGGGAGGCTCCTACTCACACTTGGGGAAGTAAATGGACTTACGGGTAGATGAAAAGCATGGAGGGGAGCGGAGAAGGAGGAGCTATTACAGGAGCAGATGAGGCCTCGAATGCCATGCTAGGTAGGTTGTCTGTGGGGAAGGGCACACCAGCAGCAGTGTGCATTAAATAGGGACCCGGAGGCAGGGAAACATAAGCCTGTTTCGGAGTGGCCCAGCTGGTAAGCATGGAGGGAGCACAGGATTTCCAGCCCCAACTACTCCCTACCCCTCACTGGAATCCTTTTGTAAAGGTTGTAGGGCACCTCTGCTAGGATCACCTTGCAAAAGAGCATCCATCCTGCCTGCTGCCTGGGTTGAGCAAGAAGCTGGAAGCTGGCTGAGGAGGCAGCAGCTGTAAGTCAGACCGCCCCCACGCAGGCTCCAGCCCAGGCCTGGGCCCCAGCTGGGGTGGGAGCTCTTGCCCAGGTTGCATTGGCCAAATAAGTGCTGCGCAGCCAAGAGTGGCTCCGAGCCGCCCAGGCTCATGGGAACGATCCAAGTGGTTCATGCCCTTGTCGTGGCTTTTCTTTGTCTATTTCTTTCTCCTCAACGTACCCCTCTTTCCTCCCCTTCCCTCCTAATTTTTTTCTTTTACTTCCTTCTCTTTGTCTTCCTTTTTACAATCTGCCCTTGTCTGCTTTTCCTTCTTTATTTATTTTCAGCTTCTCACTCTCCCTCCTTTGAATCATTTTCTTGCCTACATTTTATTTGTAATGTGACTCAGGAGACCCAGGTTTAGACCAGGCTACCAGTGACTCATTAGAAGACTTCAGACTCCGCCCTTCTCTCCGGGCCTCAGTTTGCCTGTGTGTCCTGTGAGGCAGTGTGACTAGATGGCGGTCAGAAGCAAAGAGCCATCAGGGTTTCTCTTTCTACAGTTCTCTGCTTCTACTCCTTCACCTCTTTTATAGAATCATCAAATGACCAAGTCCACAAGGCTCTCAGAATTCATTTAGGGTCATGGATCTAGCCCCTGGCTGGCTGTTGGAATCAACTATTGAGCTTCTAAAAACTGCCGTTGCCCAGGCCACAGATCAGAGCCATCCGAGGAGAATTTATGGGAGTGGGACTCAGGCATCATTTCTTTAAGTTCCCCCGGTGATTATCTTGTGCAGCCAGGGTGGGGAATTACTGATTGAGAAGCTGCCCTAGCAAAAAAAAAAAAAAAAGGAAGAAGCAGACACTGACGTTTGGTAAAGGTGGAGGAAATGAGGTCCTGAGTGGGGAAAGGAACATGTCCAGGGTCACAGGGTGCATTAGTGCAGACAGAACCAGAAACCAGAACCAGGATGCCGCCATTAAGCAAATGTCACTGCCTGCAGTGGGGCCAGGCAGGAGGGCAGCCTCTGACTCTGCCAGAGTCTGGCTGAGAGGCAGGGCTCAGCCACGGCCCCATTAGGCCAGGCATGCCTTACGGGAATCGCTTCTGGCTCCAGCTTAGAAAACAAACATAGCACTTTGGTTTTCTTTGGCTGCATCCCGAGGTGGGAGAGCTAGGAGGAGAGCACCTGAGGACGAGGTGGGAGAGCTAGGAGGAGAGCACCTGAGGACGCAGGTTGGCTGCTCTTTTCCCAGTCGGACTGGGGCTGCCAGATGGGGAGGCCTGGAGACAGGTGGGCAGGGCCACTTGGAAGGGGTAAGCTGGGGAGTGCATGCCTCTAGCAGCTGCCAGTGGGCTGCCAGAGAATGCATCCCACACGGGAGACGGGGCTTGAGAGGGGAATGGGGACTTGGAGCCTCAGCTGCAATTAAACCTTGTACCTGGACCTACCCCCAAGCATAAGCTCTCAGGTGGATTCAAGCCTCACTCCCTTCACCCCCGACAATGGTTATAGTGGAAGGAGACCTTGGTTGGGTTCTTCGTTGTAGCTGCTGTTTATCGAGAGCTCCTTATATGCCAGGAATTATAATAAATTCTTTATACTTTATATGTAATTTTCATGTGGACTCTTCACAGCTCACTGAGTTGGGGATGACTAGCTGGCCCACCTCACATATGAAGAAACAGGATCGGAGAGATGAAGTCCACTGGTCTAGGCATATGGCCCGACAGGTACATAGCAGAGGCAGAACTCCAGCTCAGTCTCTCAGCCACTGTGCAGTGTGCTTTCGCATGGATCAACACACCTGGGTTTGATCTCCACTCCTCTAATGACAGGCCAGCTGTCCATAGGCAAATTAATTGACCTGCCTGGGCCTCAGTTTTCTCCTGTAAGTTAATGCTTATTCTGCCTATTTCACATGACTGGTGCGAGGATCGAATGACCGTTGGATAGAAAGAGGTTAGTAAACAACAGCGAAATACACAAGGAGAGAGATTATTGTTATTATCGCCAAACACAGCTGTGTCTACATGCAGGGAGCCACCATCACACATACACCTGTCCACACTTGTGACCTTGGCCATCTCTGGCAACCCCTTTGGTTTCCCAGGACTCAGGTGGAGGAGTAAAAGGGGAGGAGGGCAATAATAAGAACCTGTTTATAAAACACTTCATATCCCTCAGATGAAAGCTTCTAGATAAATATCATGGCACCACATAAATAAAACCTAAATGCAATAATATTATTCCTGTCCTCTCCAGCCAGCATGGCTGCAGATGTTCTCATTGAAGCTAAGGGCGGCTGGGTGAAGTCCAAAGAGCAAGGGCTTCTGCGTTGGAGTGGCTGGAGTTCAACTCCCGCTCCTTCCATGGACTGGTTGCATGGACTGGAGGCTGGTGACTTAGCCTCTCTGAACCTCAGTTTTGTCATCAGAAAGTTGGGAATAAGCCATATCTAAAACATGGCTGCTACAAACAATTCAACAACCCCCTGTGCGTCTCTCTGGTGTGGGACTCACCACACGAGATACTATTTACCTCTTGATATGCCTGTCTTCCCCATTCTTCTGTAAAGTTCCAAAAGGCAATAACTGCTTCATTTTGATGTGATGGGATATAGTCAATCAACGTCAACTCCCCTTCTTTAGTTCTCACAAAGGCATTCCACCTTCACACTCCAAAGCCAAAGTTCAGACCCACACCTGTCTCTAATTCAATGTGTTACTCTACTAGAACAGAGATCGTGGAGCTCAGCACTCCTGACTTGTTGAGATGTTCAGGCTGCGCTGCTTGTCACTTTTCTGATGGGCAAGTCACCTTGCATCTCTGAGACTCAGGTGCTCCACCTCTGAAATGGGGACAGTGTCCCTCCTACACACCTAGGTCCTTGCTTAAGAGGACCAAATATGATCCTACCAGTGAAAATATTTTGCACATTGTAAAGGTTTTGGAGCACAGAAGTGGAATGTTACATGTCGTGGGAACTCATTGTCTATCAGACTGATAGATTTGGCAGTATTATTTCTGCTAGGCTCTGGGCACCCTTACCCCCGGAGTCTTTTCCCCCCATCATCTAAGACTCAGTTTCTTCAGCACTTTGCGTTGGAAGATTCAGGCATCAGCCCCGCCCCCGCTGTTCCCAAGTCATTCTCATCTGTGTCTGCTCACTGACTTCTCCCGTAGGCCACGGTCCTGGAATCTGAAACACAGCTTACCTGCAAAGCCGGGAAACTGGAAGTTCAGTCTGACATCCTACTCTAGCTCTCACCCTCTGGATAATGAAGAGGTTTTTGGCAACAGCTCTGAGCACTCACACTGTGGGCACATCTCACTTCTTGAGGACAGAATAGGGACTCGGACAGATTTAAGTGGCTTTTCTGAGGCCACTCAGTAGTAAGGTCTGTTTGGCGATGGAATTGTGCCTTTATCTCTTTATCCCCACTGCCTAGCACAGGGCCAGGCCTGCGCCCTGTGTTCAGAAAGTGTTTGCTGAATGCATTCTGACACTGGCTACATGTGAATTTGCTTAAAATGTTTTTCCTGCTAAAAATTGGGGATTTTGAAATTGGATTTTAAGAAAGATTTCATTTGTTTATAGAAATCCTTAAACCATGATTTTCAAATATGTTCCTCAGCGCCTAAGGGATCTGTGGCGAGACCTCAGGGTACAGCAAGCTGTGCAGCACAGTAGCCGAGTGGGGGAGGGGAGAGGTGTCGGGCACAACCTGATGGCCCTGCTGCCACGCGTTGCCATGGAGGTGATGTCTGTAAGGTGTTTCGGAAAGGTGGGTCCTACTGCTTTGAAATGCTTGAAAAATGACCGGTGTAAGAGAATGAAAAGGGGCTGGAATATCCCAGATGAGGCGCTGAGTAGAGCATGGTGGGATGCATGGGAAGACTCCCACTGGCAGCTCATTCACCAATTTGGGTAGTAACACTTTCGACAGAAATCTTTAGGCACTTGCGCAGGAACATGTGTGAAAGCTACAGACGCTCACTGGCAGCCAGCCACAGTGAGGGGTCGAAACTCTGGGCCCTCTCAAACTCTCTCTTTTCTTGAGGATAGCCCATGGCCCCAGGCAGGCAGCCCCCTAGGCCAGGTCTGGCATCCCTGGCTGTGAGTTGGCACATCCGGAAGGTTGGCCTGACTCTGGGCCAGGAGCTGCTGGGCAGTCCAAGAACGTGGCTGTCTCAGCGGCTGCAGAGGAGTGGGGCCCATCCATGTTTGTTCAGGTACACAGGGAGCTGGTGGCTGGGCCAGGAGCAGCACATGGGCATGCCCACCAAGGGTCTCCTGGCTTAGATTCCAGAACAAGCTAGGGAGGACATTTCTGCACTGGGAAGAGAGGTGGGGAATCCTTCTGAGGCCTTTTTATGCTTCATGACTTTTTATGTCCTTAAGACAGCCACAAAAAATGTCTCTCAGCTTCATCTTCTTTGCCATATTTCCCACTGATCTGGCTCCTGGAAAATGGCTGTTTTATTTGTGCCTGTGGTCAAAAGGCCTGGCACCTAGTGTCTAATCCAAAGTGTGACCTTTGGCGTCCAAAGTATTAAGAGGTCTGTGAGCCCTTATGGTGTTTCAGTGCAAACTTCTAATACTCCTAAAAAAACTAATCGACTGAATGACTCCAGATCAAAAATGTGTAACTATCAGAAATGTTGTAGATTTTGTGTCAAAAGTACAGGAAATCTACATAAGTAGAGGAGTTCAAATTATCCTTTCCTTTATTCCTGGGATGTGTAAATATAGCAAATCACCCATTAAAAAGGGAAAAAGAACAGGTGAACCATTTCAGGGAAGGACCTATTACTCTCATGTTTAAGATACCTGTATTCTTTATCAATGACAGTTTTTGTTGATAAACTGTGTGTGTGTGTGTGTGTGTGTGTGTGTGTGTGTGTGTGTGTGTGAGAGAGAGAGAGAGAGAGAGAGAGAGAGAGAGAGGGAGGGAGGGAGGGAGGGAGGGAGGGAGGGAGGGAGGGAGGGAGGGAGAAAGGGTTATAGCCATAGGTGACTAACTAGATTAGACATGGTGGGCCTCTGGTGTCCTCTCCCCCACTATCTAGGGACACTCCATTTCTCATGCAGCTTTCTCACTTCACCCCAGACAGGGCATATTCTTTAGTATGGTTGCCTCAGTGCAAGTTGCAGAGTTGATTCATCGGAGACCACTAGAGTATCAGCCAAAAAGTGCCCATGGAGAGTTTTGAGAGCAACCACCTTAATTTACAAACAAAGAAGCTTCTTCCCAAGTGCTTCTGCAGGGGCTTTGATGTTTCTAACCCAGTCCCCATACTCTCTGCTAGAGCTGGACACTGTTGTGTCCTGATGGGGGAGACCACAGTGGAGGGATCAGTCAGTCGTGCACTCCAGGTCATGCTGGCTTTGCAAGGGGCAGTGACAGAGTCTGAACTCCACGTCCTCATCAGTGCTTTCCCACTGGGCCCTGTGGTTCAGCAGAAGGTACCAAGAGGAATCTCAGAAGCATCATCACGACGTCACAGATAGTTCTGTGGCCAGCGGGTTTGTCAACAGGTCCCACCAAGGAGCTGGGAAGCTTCTATCAGCTCCAAATTCACACGAGAGAAAAACAAAATTCCATCATAATGTTGACCATCTGTGGATGAGGAGCATTTTTCAAGAGAGGCCACTGGAAAGGGGAGTGAGGAAAATAAAGACTTGTCTTAAGGGAACATGACTTGAAAGGGATCACTGGTTCAGCTAAGCAACATAGGTTATGGTATAACAGTATGTTATTCTACCTTGCTGAGCAATTTCAAGCTCCTTTATTTTTAATCATATTTTATTGTGGTAAGAACAGTTAATTTGAGCTTTCCTCTCTTAGCAAGTCGTTAAGTGTATAATACAGTATAGTGAGTAAACTGTAGGTACTTGTTGCACAGCAGATCTCTAGACCTTACTCATCTGGTCAAGTTAAAACTTCAGGCCTATGTTTAGGCCTAGGAGTATCAGTAATTCCCCATTTCCCCTTCCCCCAGCCCCTGGGAACCAGCATTCCACTCTCTGTCTCTATGAGTTTGACTATTTTGGACATCTTACGTAAGTAAAATCATGCAATAGCTGTTCTTCTGTGACTGCTTATTTCACTTAGCATAATGTCCTCCAGGTTCATCCATCTTGTCACATTGCAGAACTTCTTTCTTTTTGGAGACAGAATAATGCATTATTGCATATATATTCCACATTTTCTTTATTCGTTCATCTGGTGATAGACATTTAGGCTGTTTCAGTATCTTGGCTATTGTGAATCAAACCACAATGAGGTATCAACTCCTCCATGTTAGAATGGATATTATCAAAAGGACAAAAGACGGGAAATGTTGTCCAGGATGTAGAGAAATTGGAACCCTTGTACACTGTTGGTGGGAATGTCAAATGGTATATCCACTGTGGGAAACACTATGGAGATGCCTCAAAAAAATTAAAAATAGATCTACCATATGATCCAACGGTCCCACTTCAGAATATTGAGGAAATAATCAATGCTCCTATGTTCCCTTAAGCTTCTTTTTGCTTTATGACAATCTGTTTCAAAACTGTGTCATAATTAACTAAACAGTGTATCAGTCTTCTTTTATGGTATTGTCCTGAAACCCATGAGTATGAAGAGCTCCTCTCATTTCCTTCAAATCTTTCTTATGTACCAAAAGAAAAACCCAAAAAATCCAATGGGATGGTCCTTAGGATGCATATTTAGTTGAACTAATAGGCAACCTAAATTAGTTCCAAAAAAGCAATATACTGTCCAACACAGATACTATATAATTTTTTCTGGACATTCAAAAGATAAACATGAAGGTTATTTCAAAAATAATCTTCTTAAAACTGCACTTTGATGAATGGGACTGGTGACGGTCTTTCAGATCTTCAAAATGTTATCTGTTTTTTTTCCAGATTCTGAAACTTGGCTTTGTTCATATTTTTCTAAGTTATTCTTACAGCTGACAATAAACTTACATTTTTCCAATGATCTGTAGCCTAAAATAATAAACATGTCAACTTGGAATGATCTCATTCTAAACAACTTATTAAATTGAAATGATAGGACTTATTATGCCCCCTTATAAAAATAGATCTTAGAGGATCCATCTTCTAAACCACTAAAAGTTTATGTCACCTTTTTACTTTATTAAGAATCATATGATGATATGTATTGGACTCTATTATAGTTTCTTTTATAATGTAAATTAATGAAACTTTCTTTTTATTTTAAGGTTATTTTTATTTACAAGTTTTGAAAAGTGTACATTTTTACATTGTTACTTGTGCAAAGTTAGATTTACAAGAGCGATAAATACCCAAAAGGTAACAATGGAACATTTAGACAGAACATTTACAAGCCTTGTTCCACACTGCTACTTAAAGGTACCGTCTATTTAAAAGTTTAAATATCCAAAGAAAGGTCACAAACACTGACTTTATGGTCATTATAATATTGAAAGGGAAGAAGAGACTAAGTGTGCAGCATTAGTTCAGGTTCTAAATGGATAAGACTTTGCCACAGATATGCTCCTTTCATTGGCTAATTAAAACTCTAAAAAATGAGGGGAGAGTATAAATTTGTCCATCTAAGGTAACACTGTGCCTTGAAAAAAATGAAAGGATCACCAACATTTTCTACCTTAAAAACTAATGGCTGTTTCCATTCCTCTGGTCCCACACCTCTTTAAAAAGCAAAAACCCAGAAGACATCCAGTACAGTCGGTCGTCCCTAGGTATCCATCAGTACAGACACAACCACCAGAGGCTTGACTACCTAGTACACATCAGCCACAACACAACATTTTCACACCCATAACCCAGATATTTTAGCTCTGTGGTTGGTCGAATTCGTCAATGTGGAGCCTGCGGATTCAGAAGGTCTGAATCTTAGTATGGGTGAGCCCAGTGAATATCTTGCAAGGAGAGGATGTGTCAGTTACTACAGCTGCTGTACTCCTTTGGCTGGGTCCTTTAGCATTCTCTTTCCTACCAGTAAAAAGCATCTTGTGATTCAAATTGGTTAGATCTTAGAAACTTAACATTTTTAACTTACATTTCTCTTTCAAATGGATATTTATATGGATTTGTGTCCCTGTTTTCTATAGGACATATTCTGAACACGCGTGTGTAAATCCAACACAGGTGTTTCAGCCAGGAAGGGACACTGCAGCAATCATTTTGTTAAAAATATCCTGGTCATCAAGCTATGCAGAGGTACCACTTGTATGACAATTCATTTAAAAAGCTTAGTGTAAAGTATGGTAACCAAATACTATCCTAACACTGGAGATGAGATACATAGAAAAGGAGACAAGCATTAGTAAGTTTTGCACGTCACCCAAGGACAGTACCTTTGATCTCATAGAGGGTGTTTTTGGATGTTCGAGGAGAAGACAGAAGGGGTAGGGAAAGCTTGGGGAGGAAAGATGGAAACAGCACAGTAACCATTTTGCTTTTAATGAAGTAAATGTAATGACACTGAAGAATAGGAAGGTGATATCAGTACATATTTTTCTTATGCCCAGCCTCTTCTTTTGCTGCACCAAACTCAACAATCACACTAGATACTGTTCTCCTAGGACACGTGGCTGGGTTGTGGGCTGGATCCTGGTCGGAGTGTAACTGATCAATGTTTCTCTCTCGCATTGATGTTTCTCTCTCTCTCTTTCTCTCAGATCAATAAACATATCATCAGGTGAGGTTAAAAAACTTTCTTAAAGGCAAATTATAAATATGTTATCAAAAGACAGCTTATTTTAGAAAAAAATGATTATAAAAGATTTACATATAAGGATGTTCACAACAGGGAAATAAAAGAAAATCATTATGCATCACTATAGAAGAAAGCTATTTACAAAATATTACATGGGATGTCTTAATTAAAGCTCTTCTGGCTATCGGGGTGTGGGTATCTTTACTGAGAAGGAGAAGTCTGATAAATCAAGAAGACTCAGAAACAGGGGAGTTATTAGGCACCACAGGTGCTGCTCTGTCAACCTTTCGGAGGCCCATCACCCCTTGCCTGTGCTTATAAAATAAAGCCACTGCCCCAGGCCAGTGTTTCAGCCAGACGCCTCTCTTCTGGTCTGTTGGTGTTGCCAGCTTTCATTTCCCGAAGAAAAAAATATGATTGGGCCACCTTGGGTTACTTAGGAAAACCAAGGCTAAAACAGCGCAGGGCTAGGTGTGTTGGGACCAGTGTAGGAAATAGAGTTATGGGACAGGCAGGATGGGTAGACCATGCAGTGTCTCATCTCTTACAGAGTTCATGGGCATGTGCACGTGTGTGCATGCACACAGTGTATTTATTTGGGCAGCAATGAATGTAAGAGTACATACCCAGATGCTGTCATATTATTATACGTTTGTGTGTGTGTTAGGTCTGGCAAATTTATGTTTCTGCCTTTTCTCTTAAATTTTCTGTAACAAACATTTCATTTTTTATAATAAGAACAACATTTAAATTATGTTTAGTAGAATTAATTATCATGATGGAAAAGGGTATTGCACATTTGTTATAGAATGGGAATACAGAAACAGGAACAAATCACTCAGAATTATACCAATACGAGATAATCAGAATTTTTGGCACATTTCCTTCCCAGACAATGCATATTCTTTATATAATGGAGAACATAAAATTTTATCTACCTTTTTTATGATATGGTAAAAGTCAAATCTTTCCTTATAGTATTACAAACGCTTTAGTTTCTGTTTAGTCCAGGTTTTATTTATCATTTCTCCAGTGTTAACACTCAGGCATTTCTAATTTCTCACTTGCTTTAGAGACTTCTAAAGTAAACATGAGCCTTTGTATTTTAGACACAAACAATCTTTTATGAAGTCTGGTGACTAAAAGGAATTCTGGAACCTACCAAAAAGGATTTACTTCTCTGATGGAGCTTAGAAAGCAGTCTCTTCTTCTGTTGTGTTTCTTTATTTTTAAAGTCTTATCTCCTTCTGAGCTCCCTCTGAGGTTAGTGCTGTAGATGTCCTGGTTGATGCCCTGATCATCAGGAAGTCACCTACAAGCTGGACAATTATACCCCATGGAGAACTCATCCAGGGGCCAACACTGTTGCCCAAGCAGCAGGTTGTGGTGGTGAAAACAATCTGACCAGAGCCCCAGAATTCTCCCTCTTATTGTATTATTCCTTTCACTCTCGGGTCTCTGGGGATCTGGGGTCCAGAGAGGAGTAAGCAATGAAATCTTTAGGTAATCAAAGGAAAGGTACAGGAAATCATTTTTACTTTTCTCTTTCAGTAGAAGATGTAGACAGATGTGACATTTTCCTCTTTTCCTTATTTTTCAAGCCTGTGATCTGGAGTAGGATCTAATGAATGGTGAATTTCCCACTGGACATGAATAGAAATTTAAATTAGAACTGGAACATCTGAGAGCCAAGAGCATCCCTAGAAACAAACCTACTATAGAAATATGAAACCTTAGAAATGGAGAAGGAAAGGGGTATTTCACAGCTAGTCACTGACTAGAAAAACCAACCTGAAGTAGCTGAGACTCATACTGTATTTCATCAAATCAAAATGCCATTGATTTTAAGAGCTACTTTATTTTAAGTGCCATTAAGGAAGAAAAGAAAATGCTGCCAATCAAACTATAATTGAAAGCTTTCTTACCAATTAAATTTTTAGGTTTATTGAAATAGTTCATTTATTCTGATTACATTTTTATAATACACCATTCTTGTGATATGAAAGTAAAATAAATGTTCACATATTATAAAACTTCTTCACATCCAGCTTCTGCCTTTTCTGAACCACTTTTTGATTAAGGGTCATTGAATTTTGGGTTTTTGCATATAGCATTGTCTCCTTTGCTAGCCAAAGGATAGGCTATGCTGTGTTTCTTTCTTGCCTTATCGTAGTTTTTTTTAACGGCCTCATTGAGATATAATGTACATACCATAAAATCTGCCTGTTTAAAGTGTACAATTTAATGCTTTTTAGTACAGTCATACAGTTGTAACTATCACCACAATTAATTTTAGGACATTTTTAACACCCTCAAAATAAACCCCATCCCCATTGGCATCCACTCCCTTATTCCTCTCACTTCCCCAGTCTTAAACAGATGGTCATCAACTTTCTGTCTCTATGGATTTGCCTACTTTGGACATTTCATATAAATGGAACCTTACAATATGTGGTCTTTTGTAAACGGCTTTTTTACTTAGCATAATATTTTCAAAGTTCATTCATGGTGTAGGATCTATTAATACATGATTAATTTTTGTTACTGCATTTTTTCAAAGAAGACCCCATTATTATCTCTGGAATTTTTCTTCAAATTTTAATCCTGGTACTTTTCCGATCTTACCAGCAGCTTTCAGGGAAGGATGTCAGACAGCATTTGGGACTCATGTTCCTTTCACAATTAGTTCTTGAGTAGTTTGTGTCTTGAAACATTGAGGGTTGTCTGTGTCTAGTTGACACACCAGGAATGACATCCAAGTTCACACAGGTGCACACAGTGTTATCTGCCACCTGGATGACAGAAACTATTTGTACCTCATCATCACTTGTAGGATACATGTGAATTTCAGATATATTGAAAGTATGTGTTTTAGGAGTAATAAAGCATGGAATATATCTCTAGTATTTTCCTTAGATCAGTGTGAAGTGAGTTTACTCTGAGCTCCAACAGACAGAGAGACCTGGACACACAGACCAGGGATTGAAGAGAAAGATGAAGTCACAACTCAAACATCAGAGACACAGCATAAATCCCCTCCAGGTGCGTGATTCTCTGTCCTTGGGCCCAGGAATCACCTGGAGAGCATTTTTCAATATGAAGTCACAGCCACAACCCTGAAAATCCCTTTCCTGAAGATTCCGAACCAGAATCTCTATCTCCTTCATATCTCCTTCTCTCCTTCCTCTGTTTCCTCCTTGCCTCCTCCCTCCCTCCCTTCCTTCCTTCCTTCTTTTGTTCCTTCCTTCCTTTCTTTTTCTTAGATGCTAATTCAGGACTGGGGCCACAACCCTGGCTCATGCCTGACAGATAAGCCAGAGGCATCTTAGTCACCAACCAGGAGGCATTATCACACAGTGAGGTCAGTAGTGACTTTGGAGCATATAGATCTTAATTCCAGTCCTCATATGACCACTTAGGAGCACTGTGATCATAGGTAAATTACTAAGCCCCTCTGAACCTCAGTTTTATGCTCTGTAAAATGGCAACAGCCCAGAAGGGTGGTTGTGATAAGGCTGTGGAATCACACAGGAGAGCGCCTCCTGTTTACACAAGACACTTCTCCCAATCCCAGCTGCCCTGGCTCTGGCTTTCTCTGGCCTGGATCATGACCTCCACCCCTCAGTACCTAGGACTTGAAATTTAATCTTTTGGTTCTATCCTATTAAGCTGTTTCCCCTGTGGCAACTCCTCTGATTCTGTGATAGTCAGATAGTCAAAGGAGTTCTCTGCTCTTACCTATCTGCTGTGGACACTGTTTCAGACTCCTGAACTGTCTTTAAACCTATTCTCTGAGACACTCCTGGGTTTTCTGGCGTCTGAGAATTCTAAGGCAGTGGGGTTCCATCAAAGTTAAATTATTCACTATCCCCCAGGGCTTCCTTCTTTGTTTGCAGTTCCTAAGGTCCCCACCACCCATGCACGTTACACATGCCACTCTGTCTCGCATGATATCCATAGGGGTCCCAGGCAGAGAGAAAATCTGCAGTTGTTCAAAATATGATAGAACTCTCAAATGAACATGGAGTTACCAATGTAAATGTGTGAAACCGTAATTTCAGTTCTGTTTGTTTCACTGTTGTGTAAACAAGGAGAAATCTCGGTGAACAAAGAGGCCAGATAAAAGGAAAAAGCACCTATGTGCAAACAAAAGGACCCTGAGCCACGTGTCAGAACTTGACAATAGTGGTTGTGTTTTGTTGCTGTGTTTCAGCACCCGTGGCTTTGCATTTAGGACATAAACACCAATGAAAGGTGGTTCTGTTTTGAAGATTATAGTCTAGCAGCCAAGCAGACAAGGACATGGACAAATGCAATGCAGCATATTATGTGTTTTCAAAGGAGAGAGTGTAAGAAGGCATAGAAACAAAGACTCTCCTCCTCACCCAGAGCAGAGGAAGAGGTGGAGGCAAGAAGGTGTCTCTGCTTACATCAATACATAGTTATTGAACAAAAGGCTATATTCTGTCTTCACCTTTTATCTGGGCATGATTTCCTGCTTTTATAAATGAAATAAAAATATTTATGCATTCATTCATATATATAGTGGCTGTTGTATTCCATGTACTGTCCTAGGTGCTGGGTATTCAATGGACAAAAGAGAAAAGGGCTGCACCACTGGGGGTGGGGTTCGTCAAATGCAGCAGAGAGATCAACCAGCATGCATACATAGAGAAGTCATGTTGTGACAGGTTCTATTAGGGAACAATTAGATGTTATGAAAAAAATCAAGAGAACCCTAATTGAGTTGATGGAGAAGGGTTCATTCTCATGTTGAAAGAAGTCTTCTGTTTCTTAACTCTTGTTTAACCCATTCATTTTCTTAATGTATGCATTTATCAGGCATTTCTATTCACTTGTGCTGGGTCAGAATTGGATCTGAGAATCTGTGATGTAAATATCAGACTGGGCTTACCAGGACATGAAAAACCCAGGTAGGGAGGCTTATTAAAAAGTCATAGTGACACATTTGTCTTGATCCAAACTTAAAATTTACTTCCATATCTCTTGTTATATTTGTTACTCACACCAGCCCCATGCAGCAAGTATACAAAGGTCTCTCTGGAAGAAGGTCAGCCATTGTTAATATGAAGAGAATGGTTTGCATGACATCCATGTAACCTGGCAGCCAAGGAGAGTGGACTGGATTTCACATGCATGAACAATGATGACTTCACTGTACTAGTCAGTGGGGGCAGTTAGACCCCGTTGATTGAGCAAGTATACTGTGTGGCCATCACATTCCAAATGACTGGGCAAGTGGAGCAATGAATCTGCATCAAATTTTGTGTTAAGCTTGAACATTCCTCTGCAGAAACTATTCACATGGTTCAGAAGGCTTTCAGAGGTGATGCAATGGAGGTAGCACAAGTAAAAGTGTGGCACAAACACTTCAAAGATGGTCAAGAATCTGTTGAAAGTGATCCACGTTCTGGAAGGTCTGCAATAGGCAGAACACCTGAGAATGTTGAATGTGTATGGGCTGCAAACAAAGATCGGCCACTGACAGTGCAAGAACTAGAAGCTGATCTGGGGGTTCCAAAGACAACTGTGTCTGAGATTTTGACACAGGATCTTGGCATGAAACATTTCCTGGCAAAATAAATTTCATGGTTTCTGCTACCAGAGCAGAAGGAAAGTAGTACTGAAGTTGCTAATGACTTGATTCAAACTGCTACCAATGAACCAGATTTCTCCAAGAGGGTCATAACTAGAGGTGAATGGTGGGTCTGTGGCTATCATCCTGATATGAAGACCCAGTCATCCCAATGGAAGTCACCTGGTTCTCCATGCCCGAAGAAGGTGTGGCAAAATTGCAGCAAGATCAAACCCATGTTAACTGTGTTTTTTGATTGGGAAGGTGTTGTTCATCATGAGTACTCCTTCCCAGGCCAAACAATTAATAAAGAGTACACCTCAATGTTATTCATCAGTTGAAAGATGCAATATGTTAAAAACAGCTGTAGCTATGGGCAACTGATGATTGGCAGCTTCATCACGACAATGCACACACTCATGCATTATGTCCTATGCAGAGTTTTTTGTCAAAACATCAAATCATGCAGGTGACCTAGTGCCCCTACAGCCCAGATTTGGTGCCCTGCAACTTCAGTCTTTTCCCAAAACTAAAATCACCCTTGAAAGGGAAGTGATTTCAGACCGCCAATGAGATTCAGTATAATACGACGGGGCAGCTGAGGGTGATTCCAACAAAGGATTTTACAGAGCATTTTGAACACTGGGAGAGACACTGAGAGAACTGTGTGAGGTCCCAAGGTGCCAACATTGAAGGGGGCTTAGGCATCATTGTCCTGTGTACAACGTTTCTTATATTTTGTGTCTTCTTCAAGGTATGTCTTTATTTTTCATATTACATGGCTAG
The DNA here is from genome assembly GCF_019186645.2 of Phyllostomus hastatus. Classification (NCBI taxonomy): domain Eukaryota; kingdom Metazoa; phylum Chordata; class Mammalia; order Chiroptera; family Phyllostomidae; genus Phyllostomus; species Phyllostomus hastatus. The sequence goes on along the minus strand of NW_025333857.1, from coordinate 62,913,925 downwards.
ATCATTTCTGGATAGGCCTCATGTAATTATTTCTCTCATACTACAGATAAGGAAGGAGGGGCTTTTATAGTTTTCCACAATATGGCACACATGCCTGTAGGAGGTACATTTATGCAACCTGAGCCTTCTGCTGCCCTGTCCTTTGTGTGAATGAAATTAGCATCTAGTAACTGGTCAACTATGGATTAGAGAAGAGGGAATGCAGAGGCTGTTGAGGGGGTTTCAGATCAAGAGGAGCTTCCTAGAGAAGATGGCATTGAGCTGGGCCTTGGAAATGAACAGGATTTCAGTAAGGGGCACTATGCTGGTGACAGGCAGGAGGGTATGGTGAAGTGGACACCAAGTAGAGGCAACAAAAGCCAAGGTGTTAAATTGTGATCTCTGTTTGGGGATGAATCCAGATGAGATGGTTTGTGGAGAGAGTAGATCAGGAATAGTGGTTGGGTCTTCATTGTTTAGGGGGTCCCTAAAGAGCTTTGAACTTTTTCCGAGGCCCATGGTGAATAATAACTAAGGATGTTTCAGCAGGGAAATGGTATGGGAAGAGATGGCCTTAGGGCTGGCATCCTAAGCAGGATAAAGGAAAAAGAAGTGAGAAAGCTCCCTTGGCACATGGAAAATTCTCAGTTCTTCCTTCTGCCACTGCTGTTGAATACAGGTGGCCTGCTTCAATAAATCTACTGTGCTTACTGCCCTGGGCTGACATTATCACTGAAATCCAAGGGCCAAAGGAAGAGATGAGGTGCATAGCTTTTGTATATGGATTTTAATCTGATGTTTGATTTATTAACATGTTACGATGGCTATAGAGGGCAGAAAACATCAGTGGTGTTTAGTCTGTCAGGCTGGACAAGGGTGGAGAAGGTGAGGAAACCCTACCCCCTGCACTGGGAAGCTACCTGCCCCTATGCTGTGCCACTTCCTTCTCCGTCACGGCTTCCATCTCCTCCCTGCCCTCCATGAGCAGGGCCTCACACAGGGGCATGATCTGTACCACATATTGTCCACATGTGTTGCAATCATTGTTCTCTCCTAGTTCTCTTTATCTTGGAGCTCGTGCAGTTTTGAATAAGCTTTTGGAGCAGAGTTGCCTGGGCAGCTTTGAGGCAGAAGCAGGCGCATCTCCACAGAAAGGCCTGGGACCTTGGCCGTGGAGCCCTGAGAAGTGAACACCCACTTTCATGTAGGGGTTCACATCCTAACAGACTGGACAGTTACTGTCCACTCTTCAGAACTGCACAGGGCTTGATAGCTTTCAAAGTGATTCTGCAAATGTTCTTTCCCTTTAAGCTCAGAAAACCCCAAAGAAGTAGGAGTTTTCATGCCTGCTTGACAGATAAAGAAACTGAGCCTCGGAGAGTGCAAGGGTCATTCAACTAATACAGCAGGAAATCTGAGACTGGAACTGATGTCATCATACTCTAAACATAGAGCTCTTTCCATGACACCATGCTGCCTTGCAGAGCCCGGTGCCAGGCGGCCAGGGAGAGGTGTTTCTGGCACCTCAGCACGGAAGGGAACTCTGACCACATTTTCCCATGGAAACATTTTCACCCGCGGTGGTTCAGATCAATGGCTCGAATAGTAAAGCCCTGTGTTTCAGCAAGGCCCTTGCCTGCTCGTCAACTGAGTTACGTTTCACATAGTGCCCACCAGGCAGGACTATAACGAAATGAAAAGACGCTTTTTCTTCTCTGGTGAAGAAGAATGCAGACATTTGCAGAAGTCGCTCCAAAATAGGAACCTCACCCTTTCTCCCACAGGGAATCACTTTTCTTCTCTTTCCTCCAGGCTGTGCAATAGATTAGAGATATTCCATCAATGAAGCGGGGAGGCAGCGTCCGTAATGGTTTAAGTTTAGAGTGAACAGACTTTAGTCCAAAGCGAAGCATCTAAGCTATGTGGTTTTTTCAAAGCATTTTGGCCTTTCTCCCCTTGCTGAAAATCCAGCTAGCACTGGCCAAAAATGTATTCCTTGCGTATGCTGCCCCCGAGACAATGTTTTCCTCGTGGAACTCAGCTCTGACTCTCTGCCTGCCTTGCGGAGGGCTGGTTCTCGTTATGGGAGGCTTTTGAAACGGCAAAGTAATAATTTGTGAAGTAAGGCCCATGAACTGCTTGGTTTAGCAAATTAGGACTTTAGAAAATAATATTTGAAGCAGGCATCAAAGGCCTGGTTAAAAAGGAAGAGCCATGTCTACCCAAGCCAAATCTGCCAGCCGTCTCATCTGAACCTCTTCTCTGCCCCCGGCCTCGTATATGTTCATTCTTAGCGCCTCCCTGCAGCATCGTAATTATCAGCATCAGGAGCCTCCTATTATTTAGGGTCTACTTTGGACTAAGGACCATTAGGATCTTTCTATGTAATTATTGTCTTGCCATTTAAAGCCAAGGAGGTGGGTGCTCAGAGAAGTTCAGTAACCCACCTGAGATCACTGTGCTGTTTTTTCTATACTGTGCCATCCCAAAAGGCTATGTCTGCTCTGCTGGTATCTCTGAAGCAAAAAATTAGCCTTCTTTTGGAAGTGAGATGCCCTAGAATTCATGAGTTTGTTTTTTTCTTATCCATTAGTACCTGTATCAACACACCAAACATATCGCGGTTTAGTAGAGAGATGACAGAATTTAATGGAAGACAGACCTGCGTTCACTCAGGAATTTACTTGCTGTTTGACAGACAAGTCTTTCAGCCTCAGTTTCCACATTTCTGTGATGGGAGCCATCCTCCCCCACCCATCATCCTTGTCTTGTCCATCGCCTTCTTTCTCCTCCTGCACTTCCTCCTTCCTCATCCTATTTGTAGTCATAATGCTCCTCTCACAGTGTTGTTATGGATATTAAATGAGATGATAACTGTGAGAGAAATTTATAAAGTCTATAAAATCTATAAAGCGATGATTCGATAGCATTGATAAGGACAATGGTTAGTTCCTTTTTGATCTTGATAGCAGCCACCTCCAGGCAGGGCGTGAAGGCAGGAGCCTCATTCTGTTTTATCACTCAACCCCTGTCCCGGGGTCCTAGGCTCTGCTCTCTGAGTCTGCAGGAGTAGGCATCAGGAGCCTGGGACCCCAACCTTTACTCCCACATGACGCAAATGAAGGATGAAGTCTATGCAAGACTCGCTGCCCTAGATGTTTCCAGGTGCCTGACTACTAGCTACAGTTCCACTCCCTTTTCTCCTGCCCAAGGCATAGTACTTAGATGCAAATAAGTATGAGGGCCAGTATCATAAAATTGCCTATATCACTTGTTCTCAAAATGGGGTCCTCAGAGCAGGAACAACATCAATATCTGAGAACTTGTTAGAAATCTTCTCAAGCCCCATCACAGACTTGACTGCATTCGTAAAACGAGAGACGAGACCTCACCATCTGTGTTTTAACAAGAACCTCATCCTAGGTGATTCTGATGCATGAGAAACTTTGAGAACCATTGATCTAGATCAGGGATTTTCCACCTGTGTTCCATAGCACATTGGTGTGCCACAAGAGGCACACTGGTGTGCCGCAAGCATTTTTAAAACATGCAGTACCTAACTATTTAATCAGAGGCACTGACCTCTTTTCCCTTAGACTGTCAAATTAAAAGATGAGAACAGCCAACACAATGATAGCTGTCCAGTGTGAAGGAATCAAAATTATACCTATGTTTTTTGCCAGATTAGCAAAAAAGTTATTATTTGGTGCCTGGCAGAATTTTAGTAATTAGTTTATGTGTGCCAAAAGATGAAAAAGTTTGCAAATTGGTGGTCTAGATTATCTAAAAAGCCAAACATTCTGAAATATTTTATCTTTATTATTCGTGACTAATAACTTCTGATGCCTGATGCACAGGGTCACAGTACCATGAGTGAGAACAGTGCTGAGTCACAAAGCAAGCTGCACACAAGAGCCACCAGGAGGAGTCTGGTGACTTTTGGCTACAAGTAATAGTCAATTCAATTCAAATCAATTTAAACAATTAGAAAATGTATTATCTTGTGTTAACAGAACTCCAAAGATGGGGTAGATCCAAAAGCAGCATTTCAGAGTTCTAACTCTGGTTCTATGTCATGCCCCTTTTTCTGTCCCTAACTGTGTATCGACCCTCCCTTGGGCTGGCAGTGAGATGGTTGCCTGGTGCTGATCGCCAGATGGATGCAAAGCTTCCAAACATTGTGTTCAGACGTGTCCATGAGAAGAAATGGACTCTCTCTCTCTATTTCCATCTTATGAGATAGAGGAGACCTTTCTCAGAAGGCCTCTCTCACACTCCCCCCACACCTGGCTCAGGTGTCCACCACCAAAGCACCATTGCCAGACAACCATCAGATCACAGTGTCAGCTTTGCCGCTCTCAGAGGAGTCAGCCACTCATCAAAATCCAGGTTGTGTCACCAGAAATAAAGGGGGAAATCCAAGATTCATTTTGATGTCCAAATGGGAACTGTAAACATTCAGCTTACCAGCAAATGTGTTTAAAATGTCAGAGGGAGAAGAGAGGGGTGGGGTAGACATGGTGCTTCATGCAGAGGCTGAGCCCCGTGCTCTCCCTGCCTGGAAGACAGCAGCTGGGGGATCTTCTCAACTCTGTCCTACTCAAGTCTTCCACACTGCCTCTTTCTGGTGACATGCGGTTTTCCTCCCAGAGCTTCCTTCTCTAGAAGCACCTCCTTCTTTGTTCTCCAGTCATTCCCTTATCTCATGAGTGGAGATGCTGAAGAAAGGTCACTGGACAGGAAGTTCATGGAGCTGGCTCCAGATTCTAGATCCTTCATGACAACACTTACATCTCACACTTCTCACTGTGGCAGGCAGGTTAACTCCCCAGAAGGTCCTCAGCTTTCCCCATCTGTAGAGTGAAAGTAAGATCATCTGCTCAGAAGTATTACTGCAAGAATCAAAAGAAAGGAAGAGAAGGAAAGAGCCCTGAGGACTGTAAAGTGCTATGCCATAGGCGGGGGTGTTGGGGATGACTTCATGATCAGGGCTTCCCAATGGGGGTCTTTGGCCTGAAGGGGCACACACACACATGTTCATGCACACACACATACACCCCTCACAGGCATTTGACTGACCCTGTTGAAAGGATACATTAAAAGAGATTGGAGTTCTGGACGAGCAGGTCAAGAAGATGATGACCTTGGCAATGCCACCCATGTACAAGTTGATGCCCACCTCACTGAACTCACCTGACACCGTGAGTCCTCATAGAAGCTCTCGGGAGACTCTGCTACTATCTGTGTTGCATAGGTGAGAAAACTGGGACCAAGAAAAGCTGTGAAACTTGCCCAGGTTTAAATGCTAATGAGGTCCCTGTGAACTGAGGTGGAACATGGGATGGGAAGGTGGTAGAGATGGGCATGAGTAAGCTTGATGCGGGTTGCCTGAAGACTGAGTTTGCAGATGGACAGAAAGAATCTATTAGACAAATACATAAGGGTGGACAGAAGTACCTCTGTAGGAAGGTACCAAGAATAGGAAGAAGAAGGGAGTGACTTTGGTCTGGGAATTCATTCATTCATGTATTCATTTATTCTAAAAATCTTGAATATTTTCTAGGTGCCAACACTGGAGTAGGCCCCGGGAATATTGTGGTCCAGAGGGGGAGGCTTGGAGGGGTACTTTTCCTATTGTTGACATGTTCATTAGCATTTAAATTCCATAGAAAAGTCTGCCTTGGTTCTAATAAGACTCTGTTTTGATTCTGTTCTGTGACCTCAGACAAGTAACTTTCTTTTCTGTGCCTGTTTCTCTGTCTGGGAAGCAGAAGATTCACTTTAAAAGTTTCTAAGGCCCTGGCTCTGCTTCTAAGGACATCAGGTGACAGCACCCCAACTCTGCATTTGAGGCGGACAAATTATTAAGAGGCTGGATTGCTCTCAGTTCTGGTCCCAACACTGTTGTTCACCAGTGAGTTTGGACAAGGTTGTTGACCTTGCATTTCCATTTCTTCAAGTGCAAAATGAGCACTAAATGATTCCAATTTCAAGTGTTTCAGTGGCGATTAAAGGGAGCACCAAGCACAGTGCCCGGCCTATACCATGTATACCCACCAGGGGCCATGTTTCTCTAAACACCGTCTTCCCAGATCAATCCCCAGGGCTCCTCTAGGTCCAAGAGTTATTTTAATAGCTGGGCGAAATGGCATCGAGAGAGGGCAGGTGAGTCACACAGGAAGTCAGAGCACAGCCCAAATTCAATGCCAGGTTCCTTCCTCTCACTGACCTTAGAGTCAGTGAGTCTGATCTGAGAGTCAGTGAGTCCCTCCCTCCCCTGCAGGACGTGGCTCTCCCAGGATGCCAGTGGAAACCTCGGGGCAATGAAGCAAGCCATCACCGCTTTATAGAGTGGAAATTGCTCTGAAAGGGTAATTGGACTTCTCCTGCCTGACTCTCTGGAGCCTCACAATGGCAATCCTTTCCTGCCATCTTCCCACCTTCTCTCAGTTTGATACCAAATCTTCCCTCCTTTTGGCTGTTGGTGGCTGGTCTGGAACGGGGGTGCTCCGCTGCCCCCTCACAGCCTAGAAACAGTGCTCTGGTTTGTGTATAGGATGGCACTGGCAAGCCTGTGTCCAGGTGGAGAACACATGGGGAAATCCCTCCTAAACCTCTGTGCCCTGTGGCTTCTCACCTACACAGCAGAACCCCAGGTGACACCCACTGCCCCCTGTATACTTGGAAGTAAATGGCTTGATAATTGGAAATACACCTTGGTGGGATGAAAAGAACTTTGGATTTGAGTCTGACAGCTCACCTTGCCAGTCTCTTACCAGTGGAAGGGCTTTGGAGCTGTTTCTTTAACTCCCCAGGCCTCAGCTGATTCATGTGTAAAATGGAAACCAACCAGAATGCCGACCTGCTAGTCTCTTGGTGTTTTGTGTGGAATTATGAGTTAAGTCATTCAATACATGAGTATCTACTATGCACCAAACCCTATTCTAGAAGTGGAGGAGACAGCCCTGAACAAACCCAAATCTCTCCTACTCATGGAGCTTATGCTCCAGTGAGGGTGGGATAGAATGGTTAAAAAAAATGGATATACAATGAAAGGTCAAACAGTAATATGAGCTGAAGAAGAAGAAAAAAGCAAGTATAGGACTAGAAGTTGGGAGAATGTCATTTTATTTTATTTTTTAAAGATTTTACTTATTTATTTTTAGAGAGAGGAGAAGGGAGGGAGAAAGAGAGTGAGAGAAACATCGATTGGTTGGCTTTGGTACATGCCCCAACCAGGGACTAAACCCACAACCCAGGCATGTGCCTTGACTAGGAATTGATCTGCCGACCTTTCACTTTTGTGTCATGATTCCCAACTCACTGAGCCACACGGTTGAGGCGGGTCAGGGTGAGGCGGGTCTGGGGGCGATGTCATTTTAGTTAGGGTGATCAGGGAGTGCCTCTCTGATAACTTGACTTCAGAGTCATTGAAGTGGGGTCAGCAAGGCAAGAGCCCAAGGGGCCTTAGCTGCAGGGGTGTTGGGGCTCTGGATCACTCAGGTCTTGCAGACCATGGTGAGGAGCAGATGGATGTGAAATGCTGTGCGCACTGTGAAGTTCTAACCCAATGTGAGCATCCTTAGCCAGTAGTCACTTCTTGACTGGAAACAACATATTTTATGCATGGAGGGTGAGCATTGGGCCAGTTTACATCCCATTAAGCCTTGACAACATTCCATCAGAGTGGGGATGCCGATTCCCCTTTACACAAACGATGCTGAAGGCAAGACGTCCAAAGACGGTGCTTTGCCTGTTGTGGCAGATTCCTGGCTTTGACTTTGGTTTCCTTTGCTTCCCCCCTTTTTCTCCCCAATTTTGATGACTATCCACATTTGTTTTCATCCACCGGGCAGCCAATGAGGGAGAGCTGGAAGTAGAGAGGCACACTGGGTACCAGGTTAAAACTCAGCTGCTGTTACCATAGGTCCCCAGAGCAGAAACTTCATGAATAACTCATCCAGATGGCTCCATTTATCAGCAACCTCAGTGTGGTTAAAGGAATGAATAGACTCTAGACCCTGGTAAACACACAGAACAAGAAGTCAGAGAGCTGCTTTTGCTTTCATTCTTGGCTGGTGCTTCCTGGGATGCGATTGGAGTCAAATCACTTCTTCCAGCTGGATACTGATGCCCTATACACATGGTGGGGTCTGGTGAGCTGGGACGGTGTATCGTGAGGATGTAAAGCATTGTATTTGTCTTCAGAGGATGGCAAGGCATCTCTGACCTCTGCCCTTTGCTTGTAAAACTCAAATGTCAGCTATACACTTAGCTGCATGACCTTGGGCAAGTTACTGCCCTTCCATGAGTCTTGGTGTCTTCATCTGTAAATGTGGGGAGATAGTTCCTAGAGTTCTTGTGAAGTTGGAATATGGTAAACTGCATGAAATACTGGATGCATTACATAAGGGATTGTGAATGATCAAGTAGTAATAATAATTATAATAATGACAATGATTAGTACTGTTATTAGTTGAGAAAGCAAGGCCAAAATGCAAGCCATAGTTGGAGTTATATCCCACTTTCAAGGGTTACTGTAGCATAAGACATAATTAAGTACTTAATAAACATGAGTTATTATTATACTCCTGTTCTACTTTAAGTAAAATGGGTTGTCTCAGACCCTAGCAATCCAGGTGGCTGCTTCTCTCCTCTGGCTCCCCCTCCCCGATGTCTCACCCTCCTCTCTGCCCTGACCTTGGCTGATCCCCCTCCCAGGAAGGCCACATGCACAGGTTTTACCGTGTGGAGTGCTGCCACATCCCATAGCTCACCCTTCCAATCATAGACGTCATCGATGTGTCTTCATCAGTAATTAAGTGTCTTGTTCTAATTAATCAGAATGTCTAATCTGCATAGAAGTGCCATGCAGGCTAGCAGGACCTCTCTAAGCTTCAGGCTTCCAAGCTGTAAAAGGAAAGTCTGAACAGATGATGCCTCAGGCTCCCCTTGGCTTTGGTCCTTGCAGGTTCGGCTGTGGGCACTGCCCAACCTGTGGTCATGAAATCAATCTGTGTGACCTTGGACGGGGGAACTGTGATATGGGCTGTGACACCTTGGAGACTTGTGGGTCCCTGGAGCCTTTGCCTTATACATAGGTACCCATAAAGTGGGGGTGATAATCCTACCCTCCTACCTTCCAAGGTTATTGTGTGGATCGAATGAGAGAGAGTTCTTTGTAAACGTGAATGAGCTGTACAATTTACAGGGATTACTTATGTACACACACACACTCACACATGCACTGGTGTGTGTTTATGTGTGTATATATAAATGTATGTGTGTAAATATATATGCGTACATATATATTTTATACATTATATATATGTAAAGCTATAAACTCTCAGGACTATGTATGAATTAGAAACTTATAAACCATGTTTACTCATTCAGTGTAACCTAACACGTGTATTAAACAGTAGGAAAAACTGACCAGCCAAATTTTCCAGGTTTAAAAACCCTTTTATAGCTTTCATTGTGGATTGAAGAGAGACCTTGTTTCCCCTTCTCTGTTTAAAGGAAAATTTTAATATAAACAGGGAAGCCAGGGAGTCATTTTGCTAGAGAGCGAAAAAAAATCTGTGTATGTGTGGGAGGGATGGATGAGGGGATTTGGATGAAAATGGTCACAAAAATCACCCTGGTCAAATGCTCAAGGGCATCCATTTTGGGTGGAGGCTCTTCTGGCCTCTGAGCATCTCTAGAAAGTTCCCTCCGCCTATGGGATTTGAGACCCCAAGGATCGCCTCCAGCCAGACTGTGGGGATATAGGGCCTTCAGCTGCCTTGGTTTTTGGCTCAGAGCTAAAGAAGGAAGAGAGCAGCATCTACACTTTGGGCTCAGGGTGTGTCCAGGGCACTAGGTAAGGCCACGCAGAATGGAATGAGAAGAAGTGGCACTAGTGAGCCCTGGGGAGAGCCAAGGTGTGTGCAGCGCCGGCCAAGCACCGTCCTCTGTTCTTCACCTTGTAGGGGCGGGTCTCGGTGGCCAGGCCTCTTGTGCTGTACACCTCTCTGCTTCTGTCTCTCCTCTTTGCATTTTTAAAAAAAGTTTATTTATTTATTTTTAGAGGGAGGGGAAGGGAAGAAGAAAGAGAGGGAGAGAAATATCAATGTCTGGTTGTCTCTCACGCACCCTCTACTGGGGACCTGGCCCACAACCCAGGCATGTGTCCTAGACTGGGAATTGAACAGGTGACCCTTTGGTTTGCAGGCCCACGCTCAATCCACTGAGCTGCACCAGCCAGGGCTTTTCTTTCTATTTTTGTCTTGCTGTTGTCCATTCCCTTTTTGGATGATATCCTTCCTTCCTAACTTCACTTCCCTCCCTCCCTCCCTCCCTCCCTCCCTCCCTCCCTCCCTCCCTCCCTTCCTTCCTTTCTTCCTTCCTTCCTTCCTTCTTTCCTTCCTATCTTCCTGTTTCTCTTGATCTTGGTTTCCTTCTCTCTGTTTCTCTCTGTTTTAATCTCTACCTGTCTCTCTCTCTCTCTCTCTCTCTCTCTCTGCCTCTCTCTCCCCCTTTGCCTCTTTCTCTTCCTGTTCCTTTCTGTTGTTGTCTATTCCTACTTCAGTCTCTCTGTCTCTGAGTATTTCCTGGCTGTACTTCTCTCTCTCTCTCTCTCTCATTTGGAAATCTACCTCTCTTTGCCACCTCCCAGATCTCACCTCCTTCTCAGTGATTCACCTCAGCCTGGTGCAGTGGTGTTGCTTGCACGACCAGAAAACCTGACTCATTTTTGCCAGCCTTCTCTCCAGCCTGCTGTAGGGCCTGGGCACAGAGGTAGAATGAGGAGGGGGTGCGCATTTGTGTGTGTGCATGTGCCAGTGTGGTATGCAAGTGGGTGGGGGCAACGGAATGGCCTCAGGATCTCATTCTGACCCTCTCTGGTACCTTGATGGGATCCTCGGAAGCCACCTTTGAAGGGCCCTGGTCAGATTTGGGTTTGAAGCTTGGTCTCACCCTAGGGGGGGAAGAAGAAAGACAAACAGAGGTCCCTTATCTGCTGAAGATGTCTCAGCTATCTGCTAACTGCAGGCTTTGAGGTTTATATTTAGAAAAGGGAGGGAAGCTGTGGGCATTCAGCAGTTTTTAATATCTGGGCAGCCCTGGTTTGGGAGGAACAAGAGGTGCTAAATTCACAGGATAATCCACTTTTCCTCATCTTCTCCTCTCTGTTGAATTTCTCCTCTCTCCTTACCCAATACAGAATGCTTCATGAATTGTTATTTTTCATAATAACAGTAATAATAACGATAAAGTTGCCATTTATCGACTGTTTCACCATGGGCCAAGCACTGCGATAAGCACTGCATGCATCGTCTAAGTTAGTTCTCAATATGATTCCATTGGTTACATTCAGATGGGCACTTTCACATCCACTGTACAGATGAAGAAAACGAGGCTCTAGGGAGATGAAGCAACTTGCTTAGAAGAGTCATTTGGCAAAGCCAGGATTTAAACCCAGGACTGAGCACAGTATTGCCTTTGACACTGGTATTTGACACTGGTGTCTCAATAAATGTAATTGTCTAAGTCAGTAAATGTGCAGAGGGCGCAGCAAAGGTGAGTGCCTCATCAGGCACTTCAGGTCATGGCTGTCAGGCCGTCCTGGTCATGGCTGGGCTCTGAGCCTGTGTGAGGGAACAGGAGCACGTGGTACAGCTGCTAGAGCCCTGAATTAGGAGGCAGGGCATGCAGGCTCTAGCCAAGGTACCTCTTCAGGTGGGCATATACCTTTCCTAAGCTTCAGTTTCTACTGTAAATTGTGAATTTGTACCTCTACCTCATCCTGCCTACCTCACCAAGCACTTACGAAGCTTAACTATGATGAAAAGGTGAGGGCATGCATTGTAAACTGTAAAAGGTTTTCTGAAAGGAGAGGGCTTAGGAAGAGAAAGGCAATCCTCATTGTAAAGAGAGGATTTGGGCGGCCAGCATGGGTGCTGAGGTGATTTGGCAGAGGTCTTAGCTGGGCCAGAGCGCCAGGGTTGGGGAGAGAACAGTTCTGGAAGCTCCAGTCCCAGGGAGCCAGCTGTACGTTTCTCTACATTTACCATCTTCGTGCCCCCAACGCTTTTCTCCTTTCCTGCGATGCAGAAATTCCTCTGTGTCACATGTGGGTATGTTTCTATGCCTTTACCCTGGTGAAAGGTTCATCCCCACACTCTGTGTGCACCCTGGTGTGTTGTTAGGTCTAAACACCCACAATACATAACTCAGTTCCTGGCAAAGCATGGCCTCCTCTCCCTACGTCTAACTCCAGAGGCACCCATCTGACATTGTCCCCATCTTATGGGCTCTCTGTGGATTTCCCTTAATGAACACTCTTCACATATGCATCACGCTTTCCAGATTATAAAGTACTTTTATAGTTTTATGGACTTAGTTTAATTCACTCCTCCTGACCCCCTTGCAGAGTAACGCTGACATCCTCATGTTAGAGACAAGGAGATGGAGGCCCATCGAGACAAAAGCAATTAGGAAGTGCATGTTGGGAAAAAAACCCACAGGCCCTGGAATTGGATCACCCTGGGTTCAAGGCCTAGCTTTGCTATGTAGTAGCTGTGTTGTTGGGCAACCTGCCTTGACACTCTGAGCTTCTTCTTGTCTTCTTCTTTTTTTTTAAGATTTTATTTATTTATTTCTAGAGAGGGAAAGGAGGGAGAAAGAGAGAGAGAGAGAAACATCAATGTGCGGTTGCTGGGGGTCATGGCCTGCAACCTAGGCATGTACCCTAACTGGGAATCGAACCTGCGACACTTTGGTTCCCAGGCCGCGCTCTATCCCCTGAGCTACACCAGCCAGGGCTTCTTCTTGTCTTCTTAACAAACCGAGAATAAGCAGCCCAGCTCTGCGAGATTATACGCTGTTTCATCGCATCTGTGGTCAGAGGGGCTGCTGGGGCCCACCATCAGCACTCACGGTGCCTGCTGTTTCGCACAGAGGGGGAGATGTTCAGCGGGGCTCAGCCCAGAGAAAGTTGGAAGTATTCAAGGAACTGAGGCTCTGATGAGGAGCACATTTTGTACAGTTGGTTCTTTCCACTTCACAATAGTGTAGCACCTAGGATTGAGATTTTTAAAAAGAAAAGCAAGAGAAGAAAACCCTCTGTGGATGAGGGCTGTGCCAGCAGTAAACACACACTGCGGTCCTCAGACAGTGATGGTCAGGGGGCGGGCCTTGGCTCTCCTCCTCCTCCTCCTCCTCCTCCTCCTTCTCCTCCTTTTCTGCAGTCCGGTCCCCAGGTCAGCTCTCCTCACACATGCCAGCAATACCCTCTCCTTCTCTGGCCAAATGTATTAGCATCATTTATCCTCGGGAAGGTGGGGATGACGAGGGCTTTTAATGCCCCTCATTAATCCAACTACAGGAAAGGGCAGACTCCATTAGTCAAGTGCATGTGACCACTGAGGTTAATATTATTAAATTCTGTATTAATAATAAGTTGCAGGACTCTGGTGGGTCACTCATAAAAGCAGTCACTCTGATTCTGCCTTGCTCAGCTGTGAACCCCACAGGGAAGGAAGGGGCTATGTGCTGTGTCTGCAATGGGTAGTTTTTCCCCTGGTACCTACTGGGTGTTCAGTAACTGTTTGTGAACTGCTTCTACAGTGGGGCTAACAGGTCTCTCCTAGGCTTCAGTGAGGAAGGCTTACCAATTGCTTTTTCTGTAAGTTCCTTAAAGGCACAGGTTGGGTTTTTGTAGCAGACCCCTCAGGGGCCCCGCCATATCCTCCTGGCCCATGGCCACTTCAGGCACAGGTGTGGTGGGCAGGTCTGTGTACAGCCAGACTCACCTCGTGCTGCCAGTGACATCAAATGCATGCTCCTAGCTTCTGCCCATGGCCTTGTGCAGACCGAGGGGGCAGTCCTATGGCCATGCACAAGCACAGCTGAAAAACACAGTGTGGGAAAATTTACCCTCCTGGGGAGGCTCTCACGCTATGGTCATCGGGAATCAGGGGATGCATGCTTTAGCTCTCCGACTGTTGGCCAAACAATTCTGGGAGACATCTCATTCACATCTTAGAAGGTCCCTGTGGAACAGAGCCCTCTCACTCACACGAGCAAACTTAATGATGTACCCCTATATTGACTTTTCCTCTCCCCTATCTCATCCTTCCCTTTTCCCATCCCTGCTTCTTAGAATCACCTCCCAAATAAACCACCTGCACCCGAGCCCTTCTCTTAGGCTCTGCTTTCCAGGGATCAGGGACTACAACACTCTTCTTCATGTTGTTCACAGTCATTAGCTCCGTTTACAGTATACACTGAGTACATACACTCCCTGGAAAAATATTCACGGAGAACCTTCTGTGTTCAGGCACCATGGTGAGGGAACAAAATCCCTTTCTCGTGGGGCTTACAGTGGGACATACAGATGGCATTTTAATGCTTCAATATATGAGAGAACAAGGTGAGTTTAATGAAAAGACATGAAGTAGGGAAAAGGGACAGAGCATGATTATATGACATTAAGGAAGTGACATTTAAGCAGTGATCTAGGTGAGGAGAGGGGCTGAGCTAGGCAGAGACCTAGGGAGGAGCTCCCCAGGCGTGGAGACCCGGGGCAGGAACGTGCTTGGCCTGCTAGAGGGGAGGGAAGGGTGCCAGCGTGGTTGCTGTGAGCGAGCAGGGAAGGGAACACGAGCGATGAGGTCAGAAGTTGGGGCCACAGGAAGCCTGGCATTGGAAATACTCAGTGATTTCTGTTCAATAATGGACTCTTTGTGTCCCTTGCCCTGGGTAGTGTTTTATGATGGGAAAGGCTCGGGTTCTGGAGTCTGACAGCTCTGAATTTGAAGTCAGCCTTGTTATTTAGATGGAGTGTGACCTTGGGCAACTTGCTTAAGACCTGCGAACATGTTTTTTCTTTTTTTTTCAAGTATAAAGTGGTGATCATAAAATTGACCTCATAGAATTTATATCTGGTAGGATTCCTGTTTGCAAGGAATAGAAAACAAATGGAAACTAGCTTTGGCAGAAAAGGGAAAATATTAACACATATCTTTGAAATACCCATGGGTATATTTGGCCTCAGATGCACAGATCCAAGCCTTTGAGTGATGTCATCAGGACCTGGTCTCTCACCCAAGAGTTAGTCTGATTGACAAGGCCTTGGTCACTTGTTTATTTCTTTGTCCTCTGATGTGGAATAGCAGGTCACTGATTACATGTCCATCTCTAGAAGGCAGAGGAGGCCTTAGTGACACATAAGTCCTATTGACTGAAATTGGGGGAGAGAAGACTCCTCAGTGGAAAACTAGGGTGCTATTATATTAGTAAAAGGAGACATGGGTTTTTAGGGGAGGTCAAACCAACAGATGTCTACTTAAGGACTGGTGCAACAATCAGCCAAAAGTCCCTTAGCACAATGCCTGGCACATAGGAGCTCTCAGTGGACATTTGCTAGACCACCATTTCCTTTTCTGGAGGACTTCTTTCTCTGATAGTCCCTTCTCTCCTGTGCCATGTGAGTCCTATCCATTTTTCAAAGAGGTCACACCAGAGGCAGCCTGCCTCTCCCAAAAGCATTCAAATGTCAGCTGCTGGTGTTGGGGAGATGGAGGTGGGGGGCATGAAACTTCAACCAGGGAAGTTCATTTTCCAGAATTCTGCAAATACCTGCATGGCCAGCCGTATGCCGGGTACTGGTGCCACAGAGGTGCCCCAAACACAAGTCCTGCGCAAAGCATTTCACTGTCTGCAGGCCAGTGTGCACTAGGGAAATCACAGGCTTTATCTCTCAGATGTCCTGGTTCTAGCCTGGACTCTATCATTTCTAGGAGGCTTTTGTTAGGCAAGTTGTTTAACCCACCTTGAACCTATTTCCTCATGTGTAAAAGCTCAACTAACTTAATTCATTAGGTTGTATTGAATGTTATTAATCAACAGGGTCGTTTTGAATGTTTAACCAAGACGATGTAAGTAAAAATGCCTGACACTTTTGATGCCATCTCATAAGAACTAAATAAACATTTCCTTTCTTTCTCCTTCCTCCCTCCCTTCCTTTCTTTTCCCCTCCTTTTAAAACTTACTTTCTTTTGGGGAAAAAAAAGGGAAGTTCTAGGGAGTTAGGTATCATTCAATGTATCTCAAAGCAGCAGAGTTTGACCACTAAAATGTTATGAGACAAACTGAGGGGATGTGATGGGAAAGAGGTGGCGACATGTGGGGGCACTGACGTGGTAAACTGTCCATGTAGCATGGATGCCGCGTGTACTATTTATTCCTGGCTCAGTTCTCCAATGACCTCCTTCTTTCCAGATGAAGAAGCAGTCCCTGAGAGTTTGATTATCCACCCATAGATAATGTAGTTCATAAGTGGTGGAGCCTACCTTCACACCAGGTCTCTTCTGGCCTTCAAACCCACTCCCTTTGCCCTACCTCACATGGCCATGAGGCCATCAGGATAAGGCAAGTACCATCGCACACTGGTTTTTTCAAATTAATACAGCCTCATGTTTTGGAAGAAAAGAATCCACTACAGCTGATAGGGCCTCAAGTGTAAGGCCCCCCAAGAAGCATTCTGTCACTGACAAGGTCGTAGAATGCATTTCTACATTTGTCCCAAGTGAAAAAAAGCTGGGGAAAATACAGCACCCTGCTTCCCCCTGTGCACCCAGCAAGGAGCAGCTGCAGGCTAGGGAGAGGCCAGCCCAGGGTGGCCTCTCAATCCCCTCGGCGTTTCCTGAAAAGAGTGTGGAGTCCTGAGTGGGGACCTTGCTCCCCACCTGGGCTAAATAACTCACTGCTCCCTCCCTTTCCATTTTGGAATTTCTTTGCTGCTTTTCTCCCAACCTGGTTTCAATTTGCTCTTGTGGCCAGCTTTGACTGTGACCTCAATCAGAGGGAGAGGGTGAGGGGAGAAAGAGAGCGAGAGGGAAAACGGAGGAGGAAGAGGATTGAGGGAGTGATGAAAGGAGTGGGACAGAGCATGGAGGCAGGGGGCGGGGCCTGTGGAAAAATTGTGCCGTGCTTTCTTGGGTTGGTTCTGAAGCCTCAGCAGAATCGTGATTGACCCTTTCTGTGGATCGTAATGAGAGCAAGGCTTGAGTCTGAGTGGATAAAGAAATGTGTGGGGGTCTGGCCCAAGCCCACTCGGGTTACAGCCCCAGAAGAGCCATAATGGGGAACAGGCACATTCCTGTACAGCGACTCCCAACTCCCTATCTGTTTTCAAGGAAAGAAAAACAGAAAAAGAATGTTAGAGTCTTGGACAGGCATGGGTGAGGCAGCGGCGGCAGCCTGGGTCTTGGAGGGTTCTGCCGTAACAATGTACCATGGAGGAGGGGACAGAGGTAGCCAGGCCGAGCGTCCTAGTGGAGGGCACGTGGAGCTCAGAGGCAAAAGACCTGGTTATTACGGACTCTGCCCCAAGTGGCTGCAAAGCCTGCTGGGGGTACGACATTCCTGAACGTCTATATTTCTATCAGGGAATGTGGCAGAGCTTTAGGACTCAAACATTTCAAGCAGTAAAACTTTTAAGCCAAGCTCTTTATTTTTTAAGTGATTTTTCCCCCAACCTAAATAAAACACGGGCCATCAGTATATAAAACAGATTAAACTGGAGTTAATCCAGTTGAAGGTCAGTGTGGGTATAGAGGAGACAGACTTAGCCCTGCCCCCCAACATTTGCCTTTCCTTCTTACCCCCAGAGTTCGAGAGATTCTAATTTCCAAACCACTGTTAGGCTGGATTACAGACTGCAAACCAGCTGAACACCTTCTGTCGTTTGTCGCTCCTGGACTTTTTATTGTTCCCACAGGTCCCAAGTTTAAGAAGACAGCAGGGTGCAACTGTGTGCCTAGCATACTGCCTGGCACACAGTAAATGCCCAGGACATACAGCTCACGCTCATGCCAAATAAAGTTGGTCAGGAACTGAGGAGCGAGGGCTCCTGGGGCGGCTCTGGAAGCTCTTCAGTTCTTGGCAATGTTACCACAAAATGTTGGCTGCTGCGAATTATTCAATAGGATATAGGAGTTAAGAGATCAAGGCTTGTTCCAAATCTACCTCCCATTTTGTGTATAGCCATGGGCATGCCACTTTCCTTCTCTGGGCTTTAATTTTGTCACCTGGAAAGGGAGCGGGTTGAATAAAAAATGTCTAGGGGTCCTTATCTCTCTCTTGGGTTATGACAACAACAGTAACAAAAACAATAATGACAGTTGAGGGAGTTTCTGCGCTCCTGAAATATGCCAGACATTGTGCTGATTGATTTCCTAACAATATACTATAATTATACCCATTTTACATATGAGAAAATAGAAACAAGAGAAGGCAAGGCAAGCTGTAAGTGGGGGTGGACCGGAAGTTAATCTTAGGCAGTGTGAATTCAGAGCCCAGCCTATTAACCACTGCACTGTATTACTGTTCATTCAGTGGTACTGCTGCCAGATGCAGAGTATGTTATACTGTGGAGCCATAATACATGCATTGAATTGTGCTGAACTGCATTTGCGCATAGAGAAGCCCCAGGCCTTTCTTACTCCCGCCTCCTCTAAGAGAGGAAGGACAGTGAGGGGTTGCCTCAGTCACCTGCCTCCATCTAGGTTGCATTTAAGCCTTCTGGAACAGAGCGCCAAGAAAAGCAATATTACAATTTACTTTATGGGTCAGTTCTTGTATTTAACAACCCTTCCTGTTGTCAGATTACAAGCTGTAGAAGGTCAGGGACCATTTCTTTTATTGTTTCATTCCTCAAGCCCATAGAGCTAAGGGAGTGGCGTGAATTCAATGGCAAATTGAACAGAACAGAGAAAGCTTGCTTTCTAACACGGCCCCTATTTAAACTTTCTCTAGGAGGCAGCATAGTATAAAAGAAAAGGCATGGCTTTGTTGTTAGGATGATAAGGGTTCAAATCTCAGCTCTGTCCCTTCCTAAATTTGTAAGCGTAACCTCAGCCTTACAGTGGAGATACTAAAATTTAACTCATTAGGATCAAGTGCTGTCAGGATTAAATGGAAAAAAGAAAGTTTGCTATTAAATACCAGTTTTCTTCTTTTTAATTCTTTTCATTCAAAAGGCTTTACATACAGATAATTCCAAGTGGAACCAGGACCTAAATTTGTCCTTGGCATGACTAGTTATATACTCCATATTAACCAGCTTCTTAACCGGAACTAAACCTGCAAACCTTAGCACTGTGTGCTAATATTTATGGGTCATTTGCCCATGGTCGAAATTACTCTGAAATGCATGGAAATACCTGGAAAGCTATGCCCATTTGAAAATGAACATCAGCCATCTTTTGGCTTGAAGACAATTAATCTAGGCCACAGTTTACTAAGTTCCCTCCTGAGGGGCCAGCTTTTTCAGTGGCTCTCTGGAAACAAATTGAAAAGTAGACAGACATGGATCCAAGCTCAAAGAAAACCAAAGTAAGCAGCCAGACTTGGGATCCTAAGAAACCAAGAGTAAAAAGCTCTCACTCCATTCAGTGAATAATTCCATGTCCCCCATCACCCACCCCCATTTTTTTTCACCTCCTGCATTGCTTTGGTACCTGTGGAAAGAGACACATTGTTGGTTTATGATTTTACTACGAAAGAGGCTGACATAAGAGGCCTAGAGAAGAAATAGGGTTGCCAGAATCTGTGATGAAAAAAAGGGTTTCATTTACCTCTTTATTTTCTAGCAAGACCTCTGGTTTTGGACAAAGATTTTCTTCCTAGACTCAGCTTTTCTTTCTAGACTCCAAAGTCATAAAAGAGTTATTAGTCCCTTGTTACTGAAAGGAAAACTGAGACTTTAAGAGGTTAAGGGATTTGCAATAAATAGTGGAAATAGAATTCAGTCCCAAGTCTGCCTGGCAACAGCAGCTGAACTTGCATATCAGTGACAGCCTGATCCAGACACTCGCTGGCATCTACATATCAAGGCCATGAACTGTACGTTGTCTTTTTAAGAAGTGGAAAACAAAAAAACACTACCCATAAGATCTGTTGTATTGGACCACAGGGACCAATATGTTACAGAACTGCTGTTCACCTGAATCCCAGGCCCATCCAGACACTTCAGTCAGACAGGTGTGACATGATTCATTCACCTGTGAGTGGAGAGTGAGGTTGTCTTTGAAAGACTCACAGGAAGCGATCTGCATATTCTGCCCACCCTGTTCCCTGGGAGAGAAGTGCCACGTGGCTCCTCTTGGTCTCAGTCTTATCAGACACTGTCCCATGATGGTTCCATTAAATTGGATTGCCCTTACGCCCAAGTAGAGAAGACAGAGTTGCATAGACGTCCTTCTGTTGTTTATTACTACGAATAAAAGCAAGTGGAGAGTGGGAGGCCCTCCATGTCAAGCGGGAAGCAGAGCAAGGACCCAGCTGTGTGGAGGCCTCCCGTCGTTTTGTACGGTGTGGTAGAAAATACCACGCATGCCTGCTTGGCTCCGAAATCATCCAGTTTTAGAATTTGGAAGGGAACTCAGAGGCCATTTAGTCTGACTCATTTACTCTATCTATTTTTAAGTAAATTGTATTGATTTTTTTCCCTTGTAACAAAAGCAACACATGTTCATTGTAGATAATTTTAAAAAAATAGAGATAAGCAAAAATATAAGAGAAGTACCCATTATCTCACTTTCCAGACAAAGCTGCTATTATGCATTTGCTGTATTTTTCCTTCTCTCTCTAAATGGATACTCATGTAAAATTTCCACCCCAAATTAGATTATTCTGTATTAGTGTAACCTGTTTGTAAACTTAATATATCGTGAATATCCTTTCATATAACTCATATTATTCCACAATATTACTTTTAGGGGCTGTAAAATATTCCATTACATCACTGAACTATAATTGATATTGCTGTTTCTATATTGTTGAACATTTAATTTCTAAATTCTTGCTAGTTTGCTTTTCCTCATAACTTAATCTTCATGCACATCTACATTTTTTTTTATTTTTCAAAAATCCTAATGGTTACTTTAGCACCTCCACTTTACAGAGGAAAAAACTATGGGTCAGAGATAGGAATTTAGTTGCCTGAAGCTATCCAGCAAAGTCTTAACAGAGCTACGATGAGATCTCAGGATTCCAAATATTCAGTCATTCTTTCTAGTCTTTATCAAATATTCTGCATTACTTCTATTTCTAGTAAACTTCAGCTGCTTTCTAAAATCTGATGACTAGGTGACTTAAAAATCACCATGTCCAGGGCACTTGTTCTTCCCCAGTCCCTTTCTGTCCCATGCCCCTTCATTGCTAATCAGTCATGGAATTCTTGCCTCCTTAGCAGGGCCAGGTCTCTGTCCACCACAACACAACACTCCATAAATTTAGGGCCAGTGCCTTAGAGTGACCATGTGACATGAAACCTATCTTACATTCCTAGTCCAACTCCTTCATTATACAGGAAATGCAATTCCAAAAAGGAAGGGACTTACAGAAAGCAATTTCCCACTCTAGCCTTTTCATGCATTTCAATTACCCAATAATTTACCTCAATTAGGCCTTGATAAAATAGTATAAAGGTAGGTATCAATATCCCCACTTTATAGCTGAGAAAGTTCAGGCATAAATTTGAACAGAGAGTCACAGGGTTGTGTACTAATCTGTGTCAGTTTCATATCTTGTGCTTATTCTTTGCACTAATTTTCCTAATAATGGTATGCAGACATCTGATGGGACTGGACAATGGCAAGAATACCCACTCACCAAGGCCTGAACTGGGGAGCTTATCTTTCTCTGTCTCTCTCCAGGAGAGTTCCTGAGTTTTGCCGATGACTTACTCTCTGGCCTGGGCACATCTTGTGTGGCAGCTGGTCGAAGCCATGGAGAGGTCCCTGAAGTCAGTATCTACTCTGTCATCTTCAAGTGTCTGGAGCCCGACGGCCTCTACAAGTAAGACATGCTGGGTATATGTGGAGTGTGAAGCAGATAGGACGGTTTTAAGTCTGGGAGGCAAGGCATGAATGGTCTGTCCAGGTCAACCAAATGTCCTACATGCCAGCCTGTGTGTGCACCCTGAGATGCTAAGCTATAAAAGTGTCCATTGAAGAAGTGTGGCCATAATGAGTCACAGAATCATACATGGTGAGTGCTGAAGGGCTCATGGAGGCCAGAAACTGAAAATCATTCCTCCTGCTGATGAAGAATCTGTTTCCCAAGGAGGGAAAATGGCAAGTTAGCAAGGAGGTTTGTGACCAGTGTGCCTGCCTTGTGTTTACTTGTGTTTATTGACTTTCAGTTCCATGGTAGCTCATCTGAAAAATATTATATTAGCATATCTGAAGTATATATACATGATATATATACACACATACACACATATACACCCATATACATTTGTATACATGCATATATTCATATATACACAGAGACACACACACACACATATACATACAGATACATTTTTAGCAACAGGTTTAGCCAGACCCTCAGAAATAGCAGCATTATCACTCCTTTGTAGAGAGCATTAGAGTTTTTGCATCAAACTTCTGGAGATGAAAAAGGATGTCATTCTGAAACTCATCTGCTCATCTCAGAGGGAAAAGGCACTTATTTTTTTGTTTCCCATCTCAATGAGTGTTGCCACATGTGGCCGCAACCATCACAAGCTGTGATACAAAGTTCTAGAAACCAGATTTTTTCACGCACCCTAATTATGAAACTATAGACACCTCTCTTGCCAACCTAGAAAGCTGCATTGTTAACAAGGTGAGCATTATCACAATTTTTACAATCATTCAGCTCATTTTTTTCTTTTATTCTATTCATTCACTTAATGATTCATTCATGTATCCATCTACCCAATCATTCATCCTACCATCTACCCCTTTCTTCCTTCTTCCTTTTATCCATCCATCCATCCATCCATCTACTCATACCTTTTATACTCCATCATTCTTTCACTTATTTGTTCATCAATTCTTTCATTCATTTACATTTTTATTGACTTACCCACTACTCCTTTACTTATGCAGCAGACATATTTTGAGGATTTCCAGTGTCTTGGTACTGTGCCAGGAAACGTCAATGTGAATGCGATTAAGACAAAGGTTCTAGGCTCAGATAACTTGTAACCTAATTATGGTAAGAAACACCACAGAGTGTGTATTCAAATCTGGCTTTGACATTTTAAGATAAATGACCTTTAGATAAGTTGCTGTAGCCCTATGAACTTCAGTTAAAAAGAAATAATAAATCTGAGGTTGCAGAGTTGCATGAAAATAAACAAGGAACATCCTAGCACAGTATCTGAGGATGTGCCCAATAAGTATGAGTCCCTCCAGCACCTGTGAATCCTCCTTACCACCAAAACATTCTCTCTTCACTCCTTCTGGAAGACCATGACTTTTCTAAAGACCACGGTGCTCCTGTGAACACTTGACAGATTCAGACTGATTGGTAACACCCAGCACATCATGCAGCAAACTCAGGCGTATTGCTGTGAGCTAAAAACTGGGCCTCTAACTTTGATTCTGCCCTGACTGTCTCAGGGATGTGGGGGCCCAAGTTTTATTTTATGCAGAATCACAAAAATTAATTAGAGACAGGCACAGAATCCCCAAGATGCAATAGGCTGTCAGACCTATTTCAGTGAGATATCTGGGTAGACTTCACAGAGCGGGTGGCATTTGCTTCAGGGCTGAGTCAGGATCCAGATCTGGAGAGTGTGTGTGACTCTATAGCTTCTTATGGAGCAAATGCTGACACCATCCGCTGGGGCTTTTGGATCACTGCATCTATGAAAAACAAGTATGGGGCTAGATGAAGAGCTATAAACTCCTCTCCAACGAATAACAACTATGATTATATATAGAAAGCAGCAGTTTTAAAAGATTTCCTGATGGTGGGCCTTTGGTTCCTCTGTTGCTAAGGGTGTAGACTGGAGGCAGGTTGACCTGGGTTCAAATCTCTGCCCTGCATTCCATCAGCTGTGTGATGCTGAGTAAGCCTCTCAACCTTCTGAGCCTCCATTTGCTCCTCTGGGAGCAGGTAGATAACACTATGGCCAGCTCACTGGGACCCCAAGGGCTTTTGATGAGATAATGCACAAAAGCTTTCTGCCTGGTGATGAGTTCCCAGTAGGAGCATATGTGTTAGCTATTAATACTATTGCTCCCGTTGCCCTTGTTGTGGTAATAATTCATTTCAACTCCCTCCCCCTTCATTCTCCAATTGCTGGGAGAGAGTATTTAGCAGAGAGGGACAGAGCCCTGGCATGTGGTGCCTGGAACTGAGACACAAGTGGAAGCCCCGTTTCTGGGTGACATTGTGGGGACTTGGCTTTAGGTAGGCTGGAATCCGACAGGCACATCATGTAGAAAGCAGTGAAATGTTTTATGGCACCCCAAAGGCAATTAACACTGAGAGCTGACAAATCACCTGCCATCCCTTAAAAATGAGGAACATTCTTTCCTCCCCTCAACTTTTTCTCACTGACGGGCACCCCCTACTCTCTTCCCACCTCTTGAAGTAGGATCATCCTTTCTTTTTCTGTCCTGGCAATGTGGTTGTGATGAGCGTGTCACGCCTAACTCTGAATACTTCCTTCTTTTTTGAAATTGATTGGATTAATGGCCCTGGGACCTGGGCCACTCTGACAAGGAGCCAAGGTATTGTTTGGACCCATCTCTTATCCCACTGGCGGCTGTCCTCCCCTGAAGTCTGACCGACTTGGTCTCGAGTTTAAAATAGTTTCAGTGTCCGTTCTTAGGGGTTCTCATGTTCCGCTTGCTTGTTCCTTACCAAAATTAGTTTTATTCCCCTTGAGCCAAAAGGGTGAGGGTTAGGAAAGAGCACAGGCTTCTAGAGCAAGCTGAGCTGGGGGCAAATCCTGATTCTTCCCCCTTCTCCTAACCTGCCCTGGGGAAAGTAATTTTCCACTGTTCTATGCAGTAGTTGCTGCTTCTGCTGAAAGAGGACTAACTGGTGATTGTTCTTATCTCATAAGGTTATAGGGAAGAGTATTATGTGAAAAACTCCACCAAGGGTTTACCAGGTTGCCTGGCTTACAGGAGGCCTGTGGGAAGTTAGTGACTTCCTTCCTCTTTCTGCTCATTCTCCTTGACTTAATTGCTGGTTATCTTTCTTCCAAGGATAGTCCTAAAGGACCATTATCCTATGAGACAGGTTGAGGTCCTACTATCCCTGGAAAGAATGATCATCTAGGATCTTTTGGGAAGAACTAGGATGAAAAGACAGCATGGGTCCAGACCCCTGAGATTTCATTAAGGACAGGTGGGCACCAAAACCCCTCATCCACGCTGCCAGGGAATGTGATGGAAGGATTTGGGGGTCACAGTTGTGGTGGACCCGTCTCTCAAGCAGGAAGTCTGGGTTCATATCCCAGTTCCACCACTTCTGCCTCTGAGGCCTTGGACTAAACGTTCTTCTCCTTGTTTTGCAATTTCAGCATCTCCAAAATGCAGGTGCATGAGATAGACCCCCAACTTGAGAGTTCTTAGAATGCATAGTTTTATCTGAAACTATGAATGCATCAGATTTGTTCTCATGTGCTCTCTTCTCCTCCTCTCAGGCTCCCACCTTTCTAACTTTTCTACTGCTCTCGCTTTGGTTTTGCCCTCCTGTGACTTTCTGCACCCCTACCTGTCTCTTCTTGCCTTTCATTCCCTCTCCGTGTGTTTTCTGCATAGCATACCATCTCTGCCTGCCTGCCATTCTCCCAGTCATTCCTTCTTTGCCTTTCTATGTGTTAGTCCCTTAGTTTCTATTTCTGTGTGTCTCAGTTTCTCTGCTGTTTCTTCTTTGAGTTTTGTTCTCTTGCACGCGCTCTCTCTCTCTCTCTGAATCTGGCCCCTCTCCATCCCTACTGCCTCTCTCCACCCCACCTAGAAAGGCAAATTGCTTTTACAGCCCGTCCATCCATGCAATTTTACATAGCGCCACAGGACTGAGACCAATTGGAAGAGTGAAAGTCAAGGCTGATTTTCTGTCCTAAGCTCACCCTGGTGCAACAAAGCAGAAACATCAGCGCTTCAGCCCTGTTTAAATTGAATTTTCTTGTCTGTTTCATTTGTTTTGCTTTTGAATGAAAACAAACAAAGAGCAACGGAGGGAGAGGGTCCACAGCAGGTCTGACAGTGTGGCAGCTCCTGCACCCTTGGGCTGTTGGAATCTGACTGTGACCCTGAGAAGGAATCTCTCCTCAGCAGAGATGAGCCGGGCCAGGCTGGGCATTTGTGGTTCCTGCCCTCGCCTGGCCAGAGGCCTAGACACCCTTGTTGTTGCCGCTCCCCAATTTCCTATTACCCGAGGTAATTAGCCTCTGTCTTGTCTTGGCTGCCTTGCCTTTCTCTAATCATGGATGACTGCCAAAGGGTCCTGAGCAAACACACAGTGGCAGCCAGGCCTGATTCCTGGGGTGGGGGGCTCATTCCCACACATTCAGAGGCTTGCCCCAGGCCCGCCCTCACCTCCCTGGCCTCAGCTCTGTGCAAGGAATGCCAAGGGAGCCTGGGTACTGGAGCCTCGTGCCAGTACCCGTGGTGGGACCGGAGGCTCAAGGCAGACGCACCTTTTAGCAGGGGTGGGTGGAGTTGGAGGAAAGGGGTGAACAGAATACCAAGGCCCTGGAGTTGGGAAGGCATTGTGAAGAAAGAGCCTGGGGTCAGGGGTCAGGGGTCAGGCAACAGTTCCTACCCTTGCTCCCAGTGAGACCTGACAGCAGTTCCGCCCCTTCCTCTGGCCTTGGTGTTCTCATCTGTGGAACAGAAATGTTAAACTCCGAGTTCTAAGACTCGCACACAGAGGGAGGGATGCAGACTCCACAGCAAAGTCTCAAGTCTCTGTGCCCCAGTACTTCCTGGATAATAGTAACGGTCATGATAATCGATTTCTTGAGCATTCACGACATGCCAGGAAACTTGTGGAGTAGGTTACATGTGCTATCTCACTTAATCATCACCATAACTATGGATCTTGGGGCGTCATCAACACCATCATCATCATCATCATCATCATCAACATCATCATCATCATCATCTCCTGTTTCACAAGTGAGAAACTGGGGCTTGATGGAGCAAACATTTCACCCAAAGTTACATGGCAGGAGGAGATAGAGCTGAGATTTATACCCAAGCTGACTCTTACACCCACCCTCTCCGCCCCTCCCCCTACACGCTGTCTCTGTCCTGTTCACTGACGTGGAAGGAGTTGTTAGAAGTACCTGGTAAGGGATGAATGAAGACTGAAAGAGGGCCTTCTATCTGTAAGCAACTCTGTTTGCAGTGGGAAGAAAAGTAACTTTAGGGGCAGGAAGACCGAGACCGGAGCCCGCAGATCTGCAGGGAAGGTACTTCACGCCTCACCTCTTCATCTATAAAATGGAACTAATCAATTGCATCCTCAAAATGGAGATAATGAATTTCACTCCGCTAAATTGTTACAAAGATTAAACTGGAGAGCACACAAGAGTGGAGTTTGACTTCTTCATCAGGTCATGAGCCCATGAAGGGTTATGGTGGTCATGCTGTCAGAGACCAACACCCAGAGGGCAAGAAATGTTTAGATCAACATGCCCCTCCCCCACTCCCCACCACACGTACATATTGTTTAATTAGGCCTTTGAAATCAGACCTCGGCTTCAACATCCACCCACTGTGTGGCCTTGGATGAATTTCTTAACCTCTCTTGAGTTTCAGTTTTTCCCTCTGTAAAATGGAATCATACCTGGCCTTATTTTATGAGATGGTGAGGCTTCAAAGTTCTGAAACGTGCAAAGAGCACAAGATAGTGTCTAACTCCTCAGCACTTCGTATGTGGTGGGAGGAGGAGTAACTACTGTCAGGACTCTCCGGGAATACACCCTTTACCTAGTCTGGGGCTGCCGCTGTTGACACCGATATGCTCACAGCATCGCAGTGGGACAGCAAGTCAAGCCCAACAGTCCTGGCAAGTGCCACATAGTTACAGCCTGAGTCTATGCAAGCCTACCCCCCCGCCCCGCTCCGCCCCCTGCTTGTCCCAGGGATATCCTCCCAATGCTGTTTCTGAGGTGCCCAGCATCCCCGGCTCTCATCTGCTGAGTAGCTTCCCAAACTGCCATGTGTTTCTGCAAATAAGTCCAGGCTCCTGGCCCAAAGCTGCTATTCCAAAAGCCCAGGGGCCTTGGAGCCATGGATGGAGCATTGCTGGGTTCCTCATCACCCTCAGGACACCCTGCTCGCGCCCAGGCACAGCCTGGGCAGCACAGTGCAAAAGCAGCCAGGGCCACCACCATGGATTTTGTAATTATATATTAGATGAAATCTCAAAGTTTCCCTTTATTTACATTCCTACCCTACCCTCTTCATTTCCTCTCTTCATGCCAAAAATCAGCACAGAATTTACTGGAAACAGCGTGAAAGTCATCAGGAGCCCTCCAGGGCTGGGTTTTGAAAGAGCTTGCCCAGATGATGGGAGGCTGAGACCTTCGGGTTACGCTGCCTCTGGCCCAAAGCAGCTACATGGCCTTGGGCAAGGAGTGTCCCCATAGGAGGCCTCCAGTTCTCCATTTGTGGGAGAGGGATGGAATGGGACCATCCCAAAGGGCCAGTTCATGATTTCAGAGTCTGTGCATCTCAAGAGATAATGGAAGAAAGAAGATGGCCTCAGGCCCCTGGCAATGACAGAGACAGGGGGTTGCCTTGGGTGGAAGAGCTTCATTCAGCTCAAAGCACACTACTTATCCCCTCTGCAGTTTTGTGACCCCCATCTGCTTAGTGGGCCTCCTGAGCCAAGTCCCTGATGTCACCGGACCAGCTTCGGAAGGGACTTTCAGCTCCCGGGAGAAAGGAGATGTGCTCAGAGGAAGCCTTCCGTGCTGACCAGGGATCCTGGGCTGCAGCCTCTGGGTCCATGTGAGCTGAGGCCGAGGCCAAGGTTGATCCAGGACACAGCAGGGAAAGGAGCCAGCATGGGCCTGACGATTCCTGCCCTGCTCCCTGCTGGCTTTTTCTTTGTCAGTCCCATTTCCCTTCAGTGCTCCCTCCCTGCTCGTCCGTCCTTCCTTCCTTCCTTCCTTCCTTCCTTCCTTCCTTCCTTCCTTCCTTCCTTCCTCCACCCCCATTTTCTCAACATCCTCCTTTTATTTCCCCTTTTGTTTATTTTTTGTTATTGTTTCTGTCTGACTCTTTTCTCTTTCCCCCCTCTCTTTCTTCCCCTTTACTTTCTTGTCCTCTGTCTTGCTCTTGGAGGCTCCCCCTCTCTGTGCCACTCTGCATCCTATCTGTCTTGGGTCCACCTGCTCTCTTTGCATCTGCCTCCGTCTCCTTGTCTTATCACTTCACCACTTCTCAGTCTTCGTCTTGCTGGGTCCCTGGTCCTTTCTTCTTCCATCCTCCTGTGCATCTTTACTCCCCTTGTTCCCTGCTTTCACCCCAGCCTCAGTACAAAGGTCTGGGTGTATAATTTGACTCTGGGGTGAACAGCCCGTTGGGTGTGGCCAAGGGTCCTGGAGCTCGGCAAGGGCCTCTGATGTCCCCAAATCCAGGTGAAATGTGCATTTTCCCCAGCTGTGGTGCCCTGTCTTATTGGTCAGGGGGTGAAGGTAAAGGGGGCAGCCTAGCCACTTAAGACTCAATTCCATCTAGCATCAGGTCATGCTGACCTCTCCAAAGTGCACAGTTGGGGCCCTAGAGAGGGGAAGAGCTGTCCTCAAGCCAGAAGCAAACACAGCTGTGCGTCCCAAGCCAAGAGAGACTCGTAGAGGAAAAATAACCCTGTTTTTCAGCCGACAGACAGTGAGGCTCCTAAAACCTGCTGGGGACTCTCAGGCGGGCTTTTTCTTTCCTCAGACTGTGTCAGGATTTCATCCAGGAATGGGACGCCAGCCAGGGTTCCGGAGGGACAGGGCACAGGCTGCTCATGTGAACTCGTGCAGGGTGGAGGGACGGGAGCTGGGGCCATTCTGGAGAGCTAAGCCTTGAATGCCGGGTGGAGGGGCTGGACTTGATCGTGCAGGCAATGCGGAGCCAGCAAAGGCTTCTGAGGATGGGCAGCCTGTATTGAATCTGTGTTTTGTGGTGGCACCTCAAATCTTAGGCTGGGTCTTCACACATTTGGGGAGCCAATGAATGGTGCCCTTCCCATGGGAGTCGGGCATATGCTGGGCCAAAGTGGAGCGGCATGGGCTAAGCCCAGTTCTGGAAACATCAGAAACAGCTTTTCCTATTCTTAGTTAACTGACTGCAGTGCAGAGTGCTCAGGAAAAGGACATACTGGGTGGGCATCTACAATGTGCCTCACACTAGGTACTTGGGATTCAGAACTAATGAGTAAAGGGAGATAAGTGGTGATGGAAGAAGACTTGACTTGGGGTGGTGAGCACACAGTATAGATATAGATGTATTTGATGTATAATAGAATTGGACACCTGAAACCTGTGTAATTCTATTAACCAGTGTCACCCCAATAAATTCAATAAAAAGGGAACTAATGGTGCCAGACAAGGTCTCTGCCCCCATGCTGCTCACAGCCCAGGCAGGTGTATGACGGTTCACTTCATGCTCTGATGGGAAAGTCAGGGGCTGGGGCAACATCAAGGAAGGACTGCTAACCCAGCCAGGTCGACTGCGCAGTCTTCCGGAGGGAATTAGAGGAGGGCGTTTAACTGGGGTAAGCTAGAAATGGAGCAAAGAATACTTAGCTCCAGCTCATCATTAATATGGGGGAATGTAGACCCAGTGTTGAACATTTTTCCAGGCCATAAGTTTAGGCGTTTAGGTGAAACCTCTTAATTAGTACTTTCAGGCAACAAGTGTAAAGTTGGTCACATAAGCCAATTTTGGAGTTCACAATTAGCCTGCATGTCATTAATTTAGAATCTCTAATCTAGATCCACTCCGCCAGTGTACAGATGAGGAAGCCGAAGCTCCAAGAGTCCCAGGGGCTTCACAGTCAGGACAGAGTCAGGATTAACGTATTGGGGTCCTGACACCCAGGCCAAGGCTCTTACCAGCAGGCCTTGACCCCCACCTTCTACCTTAGGTCACCTTGTTAGGGGAAAAGAACAGAAACCGCTCAGCACGTGGAGAGTTCCCGAGTAGGGTCACAAGCCACACTAGGCTCTGTCCCCAGCTTTGCTGCCCATGTAGCAGGCGCCATGGACAAAGAGTTTTCGCTTTCGGAGGTTCAGTTGCTTTCTCTCACTTTTCCCTGCATCCACTGTCTTAGTGGTGGGTCCCTCGCTGCACACTGAGCGGCTGTCACCTACCCACTCCTGACTCCCACCTCCATCTGTGCAGGAGACTGTTGCTGTTAGTAGACTTGAAGTCATCCCTGGGGAGGTGTTAGCAGGCTGCAGGGAACCACTATCACTGATATGTGGCAAGACAGAATCCATATTTCTGAGACTTTTTCCTGCTCTGTTCTCCTTTCTCCCAAAGGCAGACTCCCCCATGTACCAAGAGCCCCCTTCTGCTTTCGAATTTGAATCATGGCACTGTAGAGCTGGAGGCCTCAGACATGACTGACCCCAACCTTCTGTCTTTATAGGAGAAACTGAAGGTCAGAGAGGGCCCAGGGCCTGCCCTAGGGCGCTCAGGGAACCAGTGTCAGAGCTGGGCTGAACCAGCGTTCCCGGCTCCACTCCAGCCGGCCTGCTGTTCTCTTGTCCCAGATCTAATCACACAGGTGCCCTGATCTTGGGTGTCCGAGAGCCCAAGAGTCTAGGGTTTTCAGTCAGACTGTCCTGGAGTCAATTCAAACGTTAGGCACCTTCTGGCTGTAAAAGATACTTATTTTCCTTGGGTCTCTGCTTTCAGATCTGTGAGGTGAAGATATTGATACTTCCTCTGTTAGAGTTTTGTTGTGAAACAAATACAGAGAGAGTAGTTAACACGTGCAGAGCTCCCGGGCATGACATGTCCAGCACACAGTAGGCATTCAATATCAAGAACACACCAAGTACATGTGTTTCCTTAGTAGGTGTTTATCGGGGATGGCCATGAAGGGAACTCATGCCCACTATGCCACGGCTCATGCTTCTCTGTTCTCTCCAAGCACCTCCCAGGAGCCCTTTGGACCTGAGATGTGGCAAATTCAGGATTGTTTTCCCCAAACATTTAACATAAGAAAAGGTACCTCCCCTCATTCTTTTGTTCTTATACTTTCCTTGAACCCAGCTCTAATATAGTGCTCGTGATCATAGAGAACTAAGATTGTAAGTCGTCAGAGTAGTTCCGGTTTTAGAAACCACGTTTTAGAAATCCGTGAATCCCTGTCACATGGCCTGGTTTTTGTAGGTACTCAATCCAGCAAACACCAAAGGTCAGTAATAGGGATTGCAGGTTGAATGGATGGGGTCAGTCCTTCACATAAACAGCTGTGGCTGTTGGCCGAGGACCTAACACTGACATGCCCCTGCCTGCCTCTCACAATTACAATCGACCGTTTATCAAGCTGTACTACCTGCCACGTAATGTGTCAGGATTTTTATGTCCACTAACACGTTGAACCTTTACAATATGGTACCCTCTAAGGTAGATATTGTACTATAGTATCCCCATTTTTATACATAAAGAAACACAGACAGAAAAGCTAACTGACGTATCCAAGGTCACGTGATCAGCCAATGGAAGAACCAGGAGTCTAACACAAGATACCTGGCTCTAGAGTCCACACTTGTAAATTCTTCTGCATTCCTTGCGTAGGCAGTGGTGTGGCTGAAATTGGAAATCTTATGGCTGGCTCAGATTGAAAGAGCTGTGCCCAGTGTTGGGGATAAACTTGTAAGCAGCTAACTATCCTGGGGTACAGGGTAACTTGCCCCATAATGAAGG
The DNA here is from genome assembly GCF_019186645.2 of Phyllostomus hastatus. NCBI lineage: Eukaryota > Metazoa > Chordata > Mammalia > Chiroptera > Phyllostomidae > Phyllostomus > Phyllostomus hastatus. The sequence goes on along the minus strand of NW_025333857.1, from coordinate 62,881,211 downwards.
CATGGAAGTTCTGAGGGGACTCTAATGTCTAACAGCCGGTGTAACTTGGGGGAGGTACAAATGCTGGGTCTGGAAGAATGGATACCATTGACCTTTTAGGATCAGGGAAGTTGCTGCATCACAGGCAGAGGCAACAGCTGAAATAAGGACCAGGAGGTGGGAAGTTGAAGGAACAACACATAAGGGAACAGCAGAAAGCCCAGGAAATATATAGTGTATGAGGATGGGGAAGCAGGACTTGCAAGATTTATATATAAATATATATGCAGACCAACGAACTATTAATTCATTTCGACCAGTAATGAGCAGGTCATACACAGTCTGGGTTTTAGAATGATCTCTGTGGTGCACGGGTTGGAGTAGGGAGATGTAGGGGGCTCATAAAGTAATCCCGGTAAGAGGTAAGGAATCTGCTATTGGAACAACAGCAGAGGGGGGCGTAGAGGAGGAAGTAGCAGAAGAGAGTCACAGGATGTGGTCACAGGATGCTGTGCTCACAGTTTTCTTTGGGATCTATCAAAGGCAACCAACCTGGTTTCAGGTCCTGACTACCACTTAGTAGTTGGGTAACCTATTGCGGGGGAAAGAAACAACCTAATTTTTTGAGACCAAGCTTTTTCCTGCATCCAAAATGTGGGAGTAATAAATTCTACTCCAGTGCACGTGAAATTTTTAAAAAGTATTCTATATGTCAATTTCTGGCACCTAGTAGGTCCTTTCTTCCTATCAATTTCCTCCCATCCTTTCCATTTGCTCCAGCCTTACAGCAGCCAGCATTCATATTCATTTTCTCCCTCCACCCCCTTACTGCCCAACTTCCCTCTCTCTGTCCCTCTTTCCCCAGGATGCCAGAAATGAAATAACATTCTTTTCGTGTTTGTTCTAAAGCTCCTGGCAGCCTTCCCATAGACCCCTGGCTGGGTCAGGACTCATTTGCATTAGCATGTGTGAGGCCAGCATGAAGGGGAGGGAGAGGCCCTGTTTTCAGGGAGTTTCATCAGGCATCCATGCCAGAAAAAGGAGAAGTTACTATTTCTTTCTGGGAAACCTTCACAGATTCATACCAGCAAGGAAGGCTGGGGAGCTGTCTCGCTTGTGGAGAGGTTAGCGGGGGACGAGCCGCGTGCCTGACTCCCACGACCTTCTCCCACTCCTCTCCTCCTTATCACAGTCCTGCCCCCACAAATCGCTCCTTCAATGTGTGAAGTCATTTCAGACCATGAATAGATTGTTCTTAATCCTATCTATGGCTTGCAACAGGGAGAGAGAACACAGAGGCAAGGAAGGCCCTCAGAAACTGCAGGCTAAATAAGCAGCAATTTTGCTGGCTTCGAGATGGATATTAAATCAACAAAAGCATCTTTTTAAAAGAGGGGAAAAAAGCTGAGGTGATCCCTAGAGTTGTTGTTTTTTTAATTTGTTTGTTTTTGCTTTAATCCTGTGAATTTTTAAAATAATACGCTGTCTTGGAGTTATACTTTCTTCCAGGAATCTCGGTAACCTTGTCCAAATCCAGATACCCACTGGCAGGCCAGAGAGTCCCCCGGAGGCGTCTCGGGAGCACGACTGGCACCATGAAATGTGACACAGGAGTGCGCTATTTACAGAGGGGCAAGCCGAGTTGCCTGGCATTTTATGAGACAACCTCCCATAACTTCCCGTTACTCTTTTTCAGTTCCTAGTCCAGCCATGTCTTCTTCAGGCAAGATTTTTGCCTTCTCCCTCCTAATAGTATTCATGTAAATACCTGAGGGGAAAAACAAAAGAATCAGGATAGGAATGGCTGTTACAGTAGAGAGTTTTTGATATGCGAGGCCCTATTCTAAATGCTTTCCACATATTAACCCCTCCTTCCTTTCAATAGCCCTTTGAAGACAGTGTTTTATTGTCCCCATTGTACAGATGAGAAAACCAAAGCCCAGAGAAGTTGAGAAACTTGCCTAATACCATGCACTGGGCAGTGGCAGAGCCAGGGTTTAAATTCAGGCAGGCTGGCTCCAGAGCCCCAGGTCCAGGCTCCACAGAAATCGCATGAGCATGTAAGGAGCCTATCGCACTCCCGGTCTCGTGCTCTCACCCATCACACGGCCTTGGCACATGCCGTGTTGTTTCTTCATCCTCCAGTTCTCAGCCTGAATGCTGCTTTTTCAGATCAGCCTCCGCAGAACCCGTCGTCTGAATTATGTCCCCATCCCTTTCCATTATTATAGTGATTACACTTTGCAATGGCCTATTTAGTCTGTGCTTAAGTAGACCTGATGGTCTGTGAGGCTGAAGATGGTATCTGTTTTATGTATCTCTTTATATTCAACTGCACACATTCAGAAGGCACTCGATATATATTTATTGGATAAATAGATTAATCATAGCTCTTATCCCATGAGACAATTTGTGTTCACCCCTCACTGTAGAGAAAAGGAAAGAAAGGCCCACAGAGATTTATTTCATAAATGGGGAGAATCACTGAGAGAGTAAACGGCAGAACTAGTATTTGAAAGCAGATCTTTTCTGATCTCAGAGCCCATGCCCAGAGTCTCTGCACTGTATTTCCTGCTGCAGAGCCTATTACAAGGGGCCAGTAGCAGGTATAAGACATGGTGGCTGTCCTATAGAGCTCCCAGTTTTACTGGGAGGGGACAGATGCGTACACAGACTGCAATACCAGAAGCCAATTAAAATCGGTGAACTGATTCTGCAACATCGTACAGATCAGCTATGGAAAAAGGTGCAGGGACAGGGTGTTTTGGAAAGCCAAGAATGACCTCCTCCGGCCTTTCTTTATCCAGTGCCCACTTACTCCTTAAGGGAGTGCTCCAAGGTAGCATCCTCTTGTAAGCATTGGTGCTTATTCGTTCTTTTTGTTTTCGGGGGTTTGCTTCTTTCTCAGTATGGCTTTGCAGTACCTTCCAGGGACCCAGAGGTAAACAGCACATCATCCCTGCCACCATGGAGTTCACGATAAAATGTGTCCCTTGGATATGAGAGCTCAGAGGAGAGAATGCCTCTCAGCCCAGTGAAAGCAGTTCAGAAAGGGAGACAGTTTAGTTGGGTTTTAGAGGATGAACAGGATCAGTAAGGTAAAGACAGGGAGGGGATGGGGAAACGTTTTTCCAGGAAGAGGGGGCCACAGGGGCCAGGTGAGAGAGCCCTGGTTGCATAAGCAGGCAGTGGTCGAGGTTTTGCTGGCTGGTCACTAGGCTGAGCTGCAGAGCCAAGCAAGGGACAAGAGTCCACTAGAGTCCTGTTAGCAATAACAGTTACCTTCTGGGACAAGAACCCGCTGTAGTCTTGTGAACGATAATTACCTCCCCCAACCAGTTCTTAAGCACTTAGAAACATTAAACATATGGTTAAACAGTACTTGTTTAATCTTCACAGCAGCTTTCCAAAGCATTTTCTGGAGGATGTGTGAGTCTGGACTCTTGGATATAAGTGACAGAAACTCAAATCACAGTTGCTACTGGAAAAAATGGAATTTATCCAATAGATGTGCTGACTTCAGCCCCAGCAGAATCCAGGAGCTTAGATGATGTGCTGAGAACTCTGTCTTCTCTGTCTCTCTGCTCAACTTTGTTCTGTGTCAGCTGTATTCTAGGGTCAGTTTTTCTTAGAGGGGGAGTTGGGTATGGACCTTGGCAGCCACAGGCTCGGATGGCCCTTCGTGCCTGTGGTCTCAGAGAGAGACACACACCCTTTTCCTAACGTCCCCATCAATCCCAGGAAAGAAATCTGGTTGCCTGGCTCATGTGATGTCACCACTTCTGTGGTGGGAGGCGAGTGCATCAGACAGACAGTGCTGCCCAAATCACAGTGAGAAGTGGAGAAATGGTTCTGGAGTGGATACGGGCACCATGCTTCCAGGAAAAGGGGTAAGAAAGGCTCGGTAAGGGAAACAAACAAAAATTGTTGTCCTCAGAGTCTTACCACTTTCACCCCACAGGCGAGGACACAGAGGTTCGCAGAGGTGGAGCGCAGAGCGGGGTCCATCCCCCTGGATCCTTAACCACTGCACTGTCCTGCCTCACCTCACAGTCCACGCTCTGTCTCAGGAAGGAGGAAAGCCCCACGACTCACAAAAATGGGCTAGGCAAGGAGTGTCCCAGAGAGAATGGGCCGGTGTGAATCTGAAGCAGGGTGCTGCAGGGCACTGCCCAGCAGTCCCAGCCTCACACTCAGGCTCCAGGAAGCGTTTACTGAGCCAGCGATGTCGAGGCTCCTTGGTGGGAAGGGGACGGCGTGAAGGCAGGCGGTCTCTCCGAGAAGCTGGAGAGCAGGAAGGTCTCAGTGCTGCCTCACTCCTTGGCCCAATCCAAACCCCACAGTAATTTTTTTTCTGCCAGAGGGACAGTTTTGTCTTCAAAGTCAAGGTGAATGCAGTCCAAGGAGGCCTCAACCAAGCAACTGATGAAGTGCCAGCTCTATCACGCTGCCACTATGTGTGTCTGTCCTTGATTAGCAAGACCCCTCCCGACCCTCCCTGCAAACATCTAATTCCCTGAATGTGAAACATGCACAATAAACCCTGCTTTGTCTTGCTTTCAAGGTTATTTTCGTAATAAGCTCTGTGAAGTGTAAATTGATTGGCGTCAGGGATGCGTTCATTTGTTTTGCTTTAATCATGAAAAGGAAAATAAAATGCAGAAAGTACGGAGACAGCACAATAAGCCACCATGTGCCCACCATGCAGGGTTATAATACATGTCAGGACTCTGTCACATGTGCTGCAGAGCTTTCTTTTCTCCTAGCGCAAGTTTAGACCAAACACTTGAAGCCCTTACCCATTTCATTCTGCTTGCCCCTGCCTCCTAAGACACAGTTTGCATCAGTCTTAAATTTACATCCGTCTAGTCCAAGAGCAAAATGAGTTTATATTTGCTTGTTTATGTGTTCGCTTGCTTTTTCGGTTTTTAAATTCCACCATCATTCCTAGTTTCACATATTAGCTATTGAAAGTATAGTTGCTTCCAGCTGACACTTGCAGTTTTTAAATTTATTATTAATATTTGTTTAATTTATGTAACAACCATGTATTTAAAAGCCAGGCACAGAAAGTCCCACTGGGTCTTATCTCTCTTGGGAACCTCTCCATCCCCCCACGTTTTATGTCAATACCTGTAAGAATATAAATAAATATTTTAATAATGTATTTTTCCAATCTCCTGCTTACGCAAAGTCTTACGTCACTGAGAGCTTGTCCAGCCGTGGCGAGGTCTTATCTGGGCTGGATGCCCCAACCATGCCCAGCCAGCCAGTTGTCCTTACTCTGGTAACTCAAGGTTTCTAAGGCCAATGTGTCTAGTCGACCAGAGAGGCTTATCTTCCTGGAGCAAAGGGAGCCAGATGGCAGCATGGCTCTGAGATACTAGACAAAGGCTATGTGGGGTCACTTGAGTTCACAGTGGCGATCAGACCTGCCGGCTGGAGCAAAGAAGGGCTGGATGGTGGCAAGTGTGCAGGCATGGTTGTGGAGGCAGGCAGACCATGGTTCGAGCCTTGTACTCTGCTACACACTTTGGCAGGTATCCTTCCAGAGTACCTGCTGGACTCTGAGCCTGATTCTGCAGCCTGCAGCTGGGGAAGGGAGAGGCAGCTCCCTTGCAAGTTCCTTGGGAAAACAGGGGTCAGGCATGTAGCATCTGTATGCTTGACACTTAGCAGACATAGTAGCTGATGGAAAGAAGTGGTAAGCTGTGTTCTGTGGGCAAGCAGAGAACAGGACGGTATAGCCCAGAGAGCAAGCATTAGAGGAGTGAGAGGAGAAATAAATATTCAAAACACAGTGAAAATTGCCTAATATAAAAGCTGTCTGGGGAACCCACTGACAGTCCACGCTAAGTGGGGGGGAGGCAAGATAACACTTTTGGGGAAGAGCACTCCACTCTCAGCACTGTGCTGAGTCCTCACTGTGAACCTGTTCACTGTGCTCAGTGTCTATACAGCATACCTTGGAGGCAGGGGGCCTGGGTTCAAATCCTGGATTTGTCTGAACTTACTTTGTGACCTAGAACAAGTTGATTGCCCTCTCTGAGCCTTAGTTAAATAAAGGGTTAGATGAGCTACTTGACAAGACTATCCTGGTGCCAGTTTCTCACCTTGTGAGGCTGCTTTGGGTTGTCTGTAGGAACTCAGAGCTGCCATATACAAGGCTCTCCTCGACGCTTTCTGGGCAGCTGCCTGCAGCTGCTCTGCTGGTTCCCTCTCTCTGTTGAGAGTCCTAGCATAGTGTGTTTTCATCGTCATCCACCTTTTATTGGAGAGTCGATCTTTAAGTCATACTGTTTGCTCCACCTAACTTTACCACCATTGCTTTGGCTTTCCTAAGTTGCTGAGGGGAACAGCTCCCAGCTTTTGCTAAGGAAAGACTTCCCCAACTCCCTTATACCTACTCTGACTACTTTCACCAGTGCCTAACTTTGTCTCCTGTCTTGTTCACCATTCACTCATAGTCTTGGATGTGTCTTACCTGCCAGGTGTCTTTTGGGTTAGTATCGAAGTGTGGTTAACTCACAGTGGGGGTGCTGTATAGCACAGAGAATACAGACTTGGGGTCAGGTAGACTCTGGGATTGGAGCCTCCTCTGCAACTGACTACCCGTGTGATGCGGGATCTCATTTCATTTCTCTGAGACTCTATTTCTTTATCTGTAAGTATAGATAAATGTAGATAATATGCTCTACAATCTAAGATTGTTGTAAAGAATAGTTTAGGTAATACATAGCCAATGATGGCAAAGATGTTATGTATATATGAGGTAGATATATCTGGTCTAGTTAAGTAAATCAGGAGCCCCTTGAGAGGCAGGGGCTGTGTTTTCTTTCTTTTGAATCTCTTCTCACACAGTGTCCACTGGTGCAGAGTGTTGCTGGGCTGCACCTGCTTTTATAACAGCTGCAGCCAAGGCACTTGGGTGCACATAGACTTCTAGAAATGCTGTACAGTGAGCAAACAGCTGTTTAAATAGACACGGAGGGACTAGTCTCCCTAAGTCTTTGAGCTTGTGAAAACTGTAATTCTCCTTCTCCTCCTCTTTCTCCAACCCCACTAGTCCCCAGCTTTCCAATGCTGAGTGTGGGTAAAAGAATCCACCTTGCCCTTAGCAGTACCCATGTTTTTTCTTATACCCTACCCCCCAGTCCACACACACACACACACACATGCATGCATGCCTATTCACATGCACAGACACATGGACATTTGCATCTGTATCTTCATTTACTCTGTAAATATTTGTTGAAGACTTACCATGTGACCTAGTACAGTTTTTGCCACTGTGGATCTATCAGTGAAGAAAACAGAGTATATCTTCGTTACTGTGAATTTTATATTCAAGTGGGACTGACAGACACATCAATAACTATAACAAACAGGAACATTGCATAATGTATCTGAAGATTGTAAGTATTTTGAACACAATGTAGAGCTGGGTAAAGAGTAGTCTAATGCACTTCTAGGTGTAGCAGTTGGGATGTCATTGAAATGTAAAAGGGAACCTTACTGAAAAGTAGGCATGGGCACAAGGATTTGAAGGAAGTGAGGAAAGGAACCGGACAGAGAACATCTCAGACAGAGAGAGGAACCCACGCGGGTTGCTGGGAGTGTGCTAAAGGTTCAAGGTGAAGCCACACTGGATTGAAAACAGGTTTTCTTTTTTTTTCTTTCTTTCTTTTTTTTTTTTTTTTGCTTGTTTGTCAAAGAGATAAAAAATTCAGATGAGGGTCATTAAAAACAGTAATTGTTACCATGGGTGGAGCTGTTACCATCCGTCAGGAATTTGTCTAAGGGCATATTCTCTACTCTGAGGAATCCTAACCGCCCCTGTGAGTCCGGAACTGTGTTTACTTTATTGACAAGGAAACTGAGGCTGGAGGAGGGAAAGCACTCACCCAGCGTCACATAGCCCATAAGCAACAGAGATGGTGTTTAAACTCAGATGACATTTAAACTCAGAACTTTTTCCCTAAGCTCAGACTCCTACCTTTACAAATAAATCAAATCGGTAACCACCCCCTTCAGGTTTCATTAAGGTCCTCAGTTTTCCCTTTAAGTAACCCTTTCTGCTTATGTGAGCAAGTCAGGGGCAAGGAGTGGGGCACAGGGTTTGTGTTCAAACCCAGAATTCGGGAAGCTGCAGATTCAAGAGATACGGGCACCAAATTCCTGCCACGACCACCTTATGGAGGTAGGATCCTTCTAAACTGACATAGTATTTTTTTATAGAGCATTTTATGTATCTATTTTAGATCTACTTCACAGACCATGAAATTTGCCCTTAAATTCACCCTTTTAAAGCATACAATTTAGTGGATTTAAGGACATTCACAAAGTTGTGAAATCATCACAGCTAATTCCAGAAACATGTTAATCACCTGAAAAAGGAAGTTGATGACCATTGCCAGTCACTCCCGTTGCCCCCTCCTTGCAGTCTGGCAGCCAGGAGCCCCTTTCTGTCCCTAGGAAGTTGCCTGCTGTGGACATTTCATATTAATGAAATCGTACAATGTATGGTCTTTTTGGTCTGGATCCTTTCACTTAGCATAATGGCTTCAAGGTTCGGTGGCATTGTAGTGCTTTTTATGGTTGAATAATATTCAATTGTATGAAATTACAACATTTTCTTCATCCATTCATCAGTTGATGGATAGTTGAGTTGCTTTCCACTTTTTAGCCATTAAAAATAATGCAGCTATGAAAATTTGCGTACAGATTTTTCTGTGGACATGTTTTCTGTTTTGTTTTGTTGTAAAATTTTTAAAAAGATTTGATTTATTTTTTGGAGAGAAGGGAAGGGAGGGAGACAGGGAGAGAAACATCGATGTGTGAGAGAAACATCAATTGGTTGCCTCTTGCATGTGCCCCAACCTGGGGTGCAGGGTGGCCTGGCCTGCAACTGAAGCATGTACCCTGACTGGGAATCGAACTGGCAACCTTTCGGTTTGTGCGATGATGCCCAATCCACTGAGCCACACCAGTCAGGGCTATGTTTTCAATTCTCTTTGGTATATACCTAGGAATAGAATTTTTAAAGAGACTATTCTTTCCCCATTGGATTATCTTGGCACTCTTGCTGAAAATCAGTTCATTGTAAATGAGTGAGATCAACAACTGGACTCTCAGTTTTACTCCACTGATCTATATCTATCCCACCTCCATGTCAGACAGTATTGATTACTGCGATGTTGTAGTAATTTTTGAAATCAGGATGTGTGAGTCTTCGAAACTGGTTTTCTTTTTCAAGATGATTTTGGAGTAGCTTGTCAATTTATTTGCAAAAAACACCTCCCCTGCAAAAAGCCCGAGAATTTTGATAGGAATTACATTGAATCTGTAAATATATTTGAGATTATTTCCATTTTAATGATGCTAAGTCTTCCAATCCATGAACATTTATTTAGGTCTTCTTTAGTTTCTTTCAATGATGTTTGTAGTTTCTAGTGTATGTGTCTTACACTCCCTCTGTTAAATGTGTCCCTAAGGGATTGATTCACTAAGTGTTTGATGCTACAAACAAATGGAATTATTTTAAATTTTCTTCCCCTGGTGGTTTATTGCTAGTATATTATAATACAATTGACTTTTGTATATTAATCTTTTAACATGTAACCTTACTGGACTTGTTTTTTTTTTAAGATCTATTTTAGAGAATTCCTTTGTTTGTCTATATAAAAGATCATGCCATCTGCAGATAGACGTAATCTTGTATTTTCCTTTACTATTTGGATGACTTTAATTTCTCCTTCTTGCTTAACTGCCCTGTCTAGAACCTTTGGTACAATGTTGAATACAAATAGAGAAAGTGGACATCCCAGTCTTGCTCCTGATTTTATAGGCAGGCTTTTGGTTTTTACCATTGAGTATGGTATTAGCTATGGGTTTTCCACAGATGCCCTTTATCAAGTGTGGGAAGATCCCTTTATTTATAGTTTTTTGAGTGTTTTTATCATGAAAAGATGTTGAGTTTTGTGAAAGCTTTTTCTTTGTTTATAGAGATGATCATACAATTTTTGTTCCTTATTTTATATATATTTTTAAAGATTTTATTTATTTATTTTTAGAGAGGGAAGGGAGGGAGAGAGAGAGAGAAACATCAATGTCAATGTGCGGTTGCTGGGGGTTATAGCCTGCAACCCAGGCATGTACCCTGGCTGGGAATCGAACCTGCGACACTTTGGTTCACAGCCCGCACTCAATCCACTGACCTACGCCAGCCACGGCTCTGTTCCTTATTTTATAAATACAATGTATTATATTCATGGACTTTCATATGCTGAATCTTGCTTTCATGGGATAAATCCCACTTGGTCATAGCATATAATTTTTATATGTTACTGGATTTTATTCATATCTTGTATCTGTATTTATAAGGGATATTGGACTTTCCTTATGGTGTTGGCATCTGTTTTTGATGTGCGAGTAATACTGGCTTCATGCAATTTTACATTTTTGAAAGATTTTGTAAAAGATTGGTATTAATTGGTGTCCACATTTGGTAGAATCACTCATAAAGACATTTGGCGACCCCACTGTTTTACAGGAAAAGAAAGCAAGGTGCACAGGGAAAACTCCCCCCAAGCTCATAGGGTTGACCAGGGGCAAAGCCTGGGGAGTTCAGGGTTCAAAGCCAGTAGTTCACAGTGTACATTGTCTCTAATTCTCCTACTACTACTGAAAGCAGGTGTTGTCAAAATGTAACAGATGAAGAAACTGAGGCTCAGAGGCTTACAGTAACTTGCCTATGTACCCAGTGGCTGAGCTGAAGCTCTAAGGAAACCTTTAGAAAACAATGGCCTTATTGCTCATAGCACCGGACAGGAGCATTGCCCTTGCCCAGGGGTTTGATTCTCAAGAAGCATTGTTCCCACTGTATCTTCCTTGGGTACTATGAATAAGCAAGACAAGCAAGATAACATTTGCTCTATGAAGCACTGTTCTAGGTGTTTTCCGTATTCTTTCTTACAACAGTCTTTTGAGACAGGTACTGTTGATTTCACTTTACAGATATGGAAACTGAAGCCCTCAAAGATGATAGGAGTAGGAAACAGAGACATGACACAAATTGAGCCCCACAGACTCCAAGTGCAGGGCTTGTCCTTGCTCCCTAAACCCATCCCTCCACCCACGGGAAAGCGCAGCTCACACATGAGATGGAGACTGAGCTCAGCTTGAACTAAATAAGAACCATCCTGCCTGAAAGTGTTTCCCTAACTCAATGCCCAAGAGTGAATCCAAGGTGGTGGCCTCTGCTTGGCCTACCCCCTCTGGACTTGGCTTTGGCAAAATGCAGTCTCAAAAGGCACCGTGTGAGAAGAAAAAGACTTTAGTCAGATGTGTGAAGAGGAGCCATGTCAGTGTTGGAAAAGGGTGACTAGTGATGGTGTTCCTGTACTAAGAACTCTTTCTTGTCAAAAGTTGGGAACATGGAATTCATCCTCTTAATAAAGTAACCTCCTCTGAACTGTGACTCAAGATTCACTTGGGACCAATGAATACCTAACAATTCTATCTATTTGGAAACAGCACTGGACCTTTAGTTAGGAGACCTATGCCGGCGCCTGGCTGAACTATATCTGTGCAGTCTTTGGAAAGTCAGTTCAAATTTCCATGGCCCACTTGCCTCCTTGTAAAATGGATTTAATAATACACACCCCTTAGGCAGTTGTAAAGAGAACAGAAGATGACTGTATGGAAGCTCCCAGCACTCTGTCTGATACGGAGTAGGTGCCCAGGAAATGGGCACGGACTCTCTAAGGTACTTTCACATCCATAATGACCATTTGGTCATCACAGAATCCCTGTGAGGTTGTTGATAGGCACAGGGAAATCGAACGGTCTGGCCAGAGCCACATGGCTCATTAACAACAAGGTTAACCCACAGATCATGTCCTCTCTCTCAATCCAACATACTTCCAAGGTATGCTTTCCTGCAAAACATTCTATAACTGAAGTCATTGAAAAATTCCTGTTTTCTTTAATCTCAGTTTCAGAGAGTCTGTCCACTATACAATAAAGATATAAGAAAAAGGCCACAATTTTCTTTAAAGATCCCAAAATTTCAAGTTGAAGTAGAATAATCAAGCATTCATGCTTAACTCCTTCCTTGACTTGAAACCATAAAATTGGTCTGTGTCTGCTTTACCCTAAAACAACCTATCAGAAAATGAATACCCTCCAACTAAGAAGTATGGTGCGTCCAACTCTGTGTTGTCATGTATTCCACGCCCTGAAAATGAAGAGGAAGAGAGGGGGAAAGAGAAGAGGACGGGCTGAGAAGAAAAAGAAGGACAAGGACAAGAACTGCTGTGAAGCCAAGTGCCCATCTGAATTTTTCCTTCAAGAAGTGTCAGACTGTACTAGGCAGATGAATGAATGAGCTCCGACAGGTGGTTCGCATAGTGTTTGTATATTCAAATCCCTTGACATGTTCACTCCTCTAGTGCTTTTTGGATGGGGAGGGTAAGGATCGTCACCACTTTTTAAATAGGAAAACATGAGATTCCTGTAGGCGGTTGACATTCCCGAGGGGTACAGCTGAGAGGAGATCCAGGTGGCCTGCCTGCCCATGGCTTAGGCTGGCATTTTAAAGAAGGAAAAAAGGACACACCTGAAGCCAGCTTAGGCAGAGACAAGAATAGATCTTCATCGATGTGCTCATAGCACTGCACCTGGCCTTCTCCCTGCTCTTCTGTGAGCGCCCTGAAAGCAAGGACCTCACTCGTTCTCCATGAGTGTGTCTCTCCTGCTGAGCAGGGTGCCGTGCACCTGGTGGGTGTTCTGTTGGTACAGACACACACATAGCAAAGCTGCTGTGAGAACTACTGACTCCTCAGTCAGGTCTCAGAGATAAACGCATCCTGCTTTCATTGTAAATCCTGCTTTCATTGTAAATCTATGTAAAAGTCAGTACTACCATCACCCATTTCTGAGTTCTGGTGTTCTTGGCACCAGAACGTGAGGGCGATGCTCACATCCCGTTGAATCTCGGGGACTTGGCGGGCAGAGCAGTAGTGGCTGTCCAGCACTGATTCTGGCTTGATGTTCTCTTTGCCTGAGCTTCGCACCAACATCAGTTTCAGACTTGGCGCCCCCCTCTGAGCTCTCTTTGCTGCCACCCCCTCCCCAGTTCTTTACCTGTTCGCTCATGGACTTGGAGGGGTTGAAGGGAGTGCAGATGGGGGGAGCTGATGTTTAGGGTCTAACCAGACTGCCCCCCCTCTGTCCCAGGAAGGGCTTCCCAGTCATGCCTCAGATTGGGTTGTTTTCAAAATAGAAACCAGGGCTCTCCAGTCCTTAATACTATGACGGCCTCTCTGCTGGAATTCACTATTTATGTTGGTAGAAAGCATGGCTTGTCAGCCCCAGTTGGGAGATAAGAAGTTTGGTTTTTGGCGCCGGGTGGGGGTTGGGATGGGGGTGGGGGCGTGGGCGGTACCTGTGGAATGGGGCAGGGATTCATAGCAACCCCTGGCTGCCCATCCCCAAGTCTCACTTTGATACTCCTGGGTGGAAGCAGAACAGATGTCTTGCCTGGTGATGAGCATCCAGCTGGGGAGAACTTCGCACATCTGAACTCTGGCAGTTGGCGCATCCCGTCTTGCCCAGTGCCCTCATTTCACACGCTGGGAAGCCTGGGGCCGAGCACAGCGGTACTTGCCCAAGGATGCACTGCTTATTCAGCGTCTGAACCCAAACTGGGCTTCAGATATTCATCAGGCAGTTCTGGCATAAGACCTGGAGACAGAAGGGCTTGGTGACCTCGGATAGTCAGTCACCTGAGCTCACCGAGCCTGTGTGTGAAACAGGAATGAGTTCTGCCCTGGCGTCAAATAAAATAATGTATGCAAATGATTTTACGCTGAGCACTATTGAGGCTCTAGATCAGGGTCAACACACTTTTCTCTAAAAGCCCAGCTAGTAAATATTTTAGGCCGTGTGGGCCGTATGGTCTCTGTTGCAGTTGCTGAACACTGCCACTGCAGTGCGAAAGTATCCAGAGACAAGATGTTTTAAGTAAATGAGTGTGGCAGTGGTCCATTCAAACATTATTTACAAAAACAGGCAGCAGACCAGATTGAGCCCCTGGGCCATAGTTTGTGACCCCTGCTCTAGGTGTGTGGAAGTTGTTACAGTTACTGTTGATGACATAACAAACGACCTTAAAGTGTAGTGTTTTAAAATAACCATTTGATTATGCTGATAGATTTTGTGGGTCCAGCATTAAGACAGGCCACAGCAGGTTGGACTGTGTTTGCTCCATGACATCTGGGGCCTCAGTTTCAAGGATTTAAATGTCAGAAGTGACTTGACTACTTGGGCTGAAATTCCCTGAAGGGTCCTTTACTCATCCGTCCCGAGCCGGGGCTGGAGGAACAGCCTGAACCCCAGGACTGCTGAGGTGCCTGCAGTGGCTTTTCCATGCGGCCTGGCTTCATCACACCAGGGTGTCTTTCACGAGGCTCAGGGCTCCAAGTGAGAGTGTTTCAGCGAACAAGGTGGAAGTCGCATAACCTTTTATGACCCAGACTCGAAAGTCACCCGGAGTCTCTTCTGCTGTGCTTTGTTAGTCAAAGTGCTCGTGAACCTGCCCACATTCAAGGTGAAGGGACATAGAACCTCCACCTCTCAATGGCAGCAATGTCAAAGAATGTGTGGAAGGGGGGCACTCATTTTAAAACCATTATAAAAGAGATGAACAATTTCAACACATACACACACACATTAAATAATGGTGAAAGCTTACATAACCATTCACCATGTGCTCAGCTGCTCAGACCCAGGTCCTGTTTTCAGTATTTTATCCCTCTCATATCTTTTTGAAGTTGGTAATAGTATCATCACAGTTTAAAGATAAGAAACACTGAAGAACAGAGAGATGAATTAGCTTGACCAACATCATAAAGATAGTAGGTTGTAGACCCAACATTTGAACTTAGGGAATCAGGCTCCAAGGACTGTTCCAACCACACACATCACACCCTGCTTCACTGTGGTCGTGGAACGAGAATGCTCTTCCTACTCACTGAGCAGAGCTCGATTAAGACCCTGAGTCTGTGGACTGCCAGGTGTCTAGCAAGTTTTCCTGCCGATCATCAATTACAAACATTATTATCTACCTGCTTGGGGTCCAGACAGTTCTGTGTACCACCATGGGCAGTCAATGGGAAGAAGGGTGATACTTAATTATGTTAATAAGAAAGGTAAAGTATAAGTGGGGGGAATTGAATTCTGATTTAATTCTCACAACCCCATGAGATGGAACCTCTGTCCCCACTTTACAGATAAAGAAACCAAAGCCCCTGGTTAAGCGCCTTCTTGCCTAGTAGCTCATGGAGTTGCTATTCAGACCCAGGGTAGTCTGATATGCAAGCTCATGTTCTTTGCCATACATTCCAATAGAGAAAGTTCTGGAATGGATAACACTGTCTCTTCCAGAAGGACAAACCCCCAGTCTCTAGAAGAATATTAGATCTCGCCTGTCCCTCAGAGGTGGCCTTGGTTTAGTTCTCTCACTGCAGGGACAAGTGACTGAGACCCAGGGAAGGGCAGTAGGTGCCCCTGGCCTTCCACCTGCTCAGACCCAGAGCTGGAGCTGCCACATGGTGCTGGGAATGGCAGGGAAGGGAGCGATGGTAGTTGGAGGTCGGGAGGGGGGCGGTGGGCAGCGAACTCAGGGGAAGTTGTTTGCCAAAACTATGTGGAGGGAAGAAGCATTTTACAAGACCAGGGCTTCTGGCCTGGAAACATCTGTTTCCCTTCAAATCAGCAAGGAGACTTTTGCCTCCCCAGAATGCCTAAATCATGTGGCGGCTAGGGAAGAACAGGCGTTGGCCTGGAGACTTCAAACGCATTCTCCCGTACTCTCGGGGACCTGGTCCTGACTCGGGCCTCTGGGGCTCTGTCCCTGCTCTTACCCCCTGTCAGATCCGTGAGAAGCTCTCACCGCCAATTAACTTCTCAGTTTCATTCTCTCACCCCTGCTGCGAGGAGGTCTGGGGCCTTGGATGGGACCAACAGCAGCTTCCTCTCCACCCACCCTCCTCTGATCTCCACTAGGACAACTAACTCTGCGTGTGGGGGGGTGGGGAGTCAGAGCCCTGGGTTGTGGCATCGTAATAACACTACAGAGAATAAAAGCCACAGCAGTCTCTCATGGAGTGCTGGCACATGCCAGGCAGCATGGCGAGCACTTCCATACCACATTTCATTCATTCTAAAAATGACCATATGCAATGGGATGTAATGTTATGACTTCTTTTTTGTAGATGAGTATGTTGAGGCAAGGCTTCACAACACATGCGGAGCCAGAATGTAAAACTAAATCACCTGATTCCAAAGCCATGTTCTCAGCTATTCCATTCTTCCACCTCCTGTAATGACCCTTTAGTCTAATCGCATTTTGTTCATTTTACAGATGGAAAAGCTGATTTCCGTAACTGATTTCCAACTCATAGTTGATTGAGTCATTCACTCAGTCTGTCATTCATTCTGGAAAGTATTTGCTGGGCTCCTCATGATCTTGGTAGATGAGCACCAGATATAGGTGGAGAGAGATGGGTAGAGCCATATTCTGGTCCTGAAGACCCTCACTTGCTCATGGGGGCAACAGAGAGGTGTACAGGCACTGACCTATGTTTGTGACATGTGCTGTACCAGGGTATCTTGCAGGGAGAGAGGCTTTCCAGAGGAGATGGGGTTTGCTTCAAGGACAAGGTGGAGTGGGGCAGGTGGAGAAGGGGGACCCAGACAGAGGATACAGCATGCACAAAGGCAGAGAGGTGGAATCTGAGTTCTGGAAGCATTAGCAACCGGATGCGGTCCTATTGAGAAGCAGAGTTGGCAGCAGATTGGTAGACAAGGCTGGATCTGTGGCCAGAGTTCATGTGTGACTCAGTGATAGATGACTTGCTATTCAATGAATGAACATCTAGACCCAGCATTCAGGGTCCCTGGTAAGAAATTTGGACTTTGCCCTGAGGATGTTGGAGAAACATTGAAAATTACTTTGCATCTGAATAGTCAATCCCAAGGCACTTCCCCACATGTTGAAATCTCAATACACAAGGACCATATTGCTTGAGGCAGCCAGGATTTCAAAGTGCACAGTCTGTGGAAAAACTGGGACAGGGACTCAGGTTTTCGGCCACCTTAGCCAGTGTTCTTTTCCTTGAAACAAGGTCAGAGGAAAAAATAGCAAGCATTGGAGCCGGGAGCTCCAGGTTCCTACGTAGCCAACCCTACTTCATCTGTGGAGCACCTCTTACAGTAACAGTGCCCCACAGGTGTGGTGGGTGGGACCCAAGTCAGCTAGCTGTGCATGAAGCAGGGCAGTGCAGAGAAGAAGCACAAGGAGGAGTCAGAAATCTAGTCATTGTCTTTACTCTGAATTTATTGGCAACGCGTCCTTGCTCATCTTTGTTCTTTTCAGGCCTCAGTTTCCCCACCTGTAACATGCGGGTGTGTGTGGAGTTTGGTGATTGCTCAGGAATTCTAGTTCAAATTTCAGTGGATTACAGCCTGTCTCAGTGGGCAAAAGAAAATGAAAGAAGTGAGCAGAAGGTAGCTGACACCTGTCATAATCCCCTGAGGAACACAGAGGTCTGTCTGACTGGGCCCTCTCTCAGTCCCTATCTCTCCCACCTCGCACTCTGCTCCAGGGGCATGTACATGGGTCTGTCTTTCCATCTCTCCCTCTCCCTTTCTCTCTCTCTCTCTTCTCCACACCAGGGGCTGCCGTGCTGTTCCCCTCACAAAGAGCCCCCGCCAGGCCCTGCCTGGTCCCCTAACAGCTTTCAGATGTGTCTCTGGAACAGTTCTACAATTACAGCTGAGACAGGCAGAAAGCGTATGGCCTTGTGACTTTTGACCCAGGCCTGTGAGGTTGACATCTTCCTCTTTCTCCACCCCTCCGCCCCCACCGGCAGGGTGGCCTGAGGCCTCCTCCATCCTGAGGCCTCCACTGACACGTTTGGTTACTCTCTTAACACAACTAGAAGCTCCTTTCTGGGAGCAGAGATTGCAGCAGGCCTATTAATGATCATTATGTCATTGAATCCCGATCCCCAACTTGTGAGATGTAGATCATTTCACCCTCTTTGACAGGTACAGAGACTGAGGCTCAGAGAAGGTGATGTGACTTCCCAAAGAATGCTCAGCCAGCAACTGGGGAAAGCAAGGATTCTGCCCAGGTTTTATACCCCGAAAACCTAAAACTACTTCTTCCCAGAGTGCCATTATTCATGCTGCCTAGCTAAGCACAGAGGTGACCCTGGACCCTCTTGTGGAGGAAACGTATTGCAGAAGCACCATGGAAACTTAAGTAGCCAATGGGAAAGCAGTGTTAAAAGTCCACCTCCTCATGTTTGGAGGCTCATTCACATATTCCATTCACTCCAGCCTTTTATGTTTCCCTCAGTTGAAATGCATCCTTTTCTCTTCCACTCCAAGGAAAAAGCTTTCTAACGTGTACTGCTGCACAAATAAGTGCTCTTATATGGTCTTTATAAAAATCTGCATCTTCCAAACCACTTGTCATGCACACTCCATGGAATCCTTGAGACAGCCCATGCACTGTCTCCCAATTATTCCCATAATGTTGATGCAAAAACTGAAATAGAGAAATGAGAGGTGATATGCTCGAGTTCATTCATTTACTCCCGTATTTACTGAGTGCCTGCCGTGTACATAGTACTGGGTTACTTGCCGGGGCTATAGCAATACCAAGCTAAAGTATACACGTGTTGGGAGCTACAGGCTGGGGGTTGGCTCCTGCCTCCACCACTTTCTGGATGGGTTGTTGTATATGGGTAGAGAGTGCTTATACATTACTGTCCTTACCTCCCCACTTTGCCAGTTGCTTATTCTCACATCCTGGAGCTTCCTTGTGATCTTGCTTTTAGTGCCCCTGCAAGACTTCCCAATCTGAATTTGCCTCATGCAGCACTTTCATTTCACGCCCGTGCACACTGACCTGTGAGGTGGACAGCAGTCTGGGTATCACAGGTGCCTGACGCTGTAGACATCCTGGAAAAGGAGGGACACATCTTCTACCTAGAATAACTCTGAGACTCCCTATCATGGCCCACAAGGTGTCCACTGATTTTCCACATCATGTCATTTTGCCAGGTCCACACCAGCTGCCTATTCCTCCAACAGTCTGGGATCCTTCTCTCCTCAAGGCCTTTGCACTTACTGCCCTCCTCCCCCCTGCCTGGAAGGTTCTTGCAGGAGGTCTTCCTCCCATAAGCCAGTTCCTTATTATTCAGTTTCCAGCTCAAACCTTTTCTCCACAGCAAGGCCCTTGTAGACAAACCTGTCTGAAGCACCCACATTACCTCCTACATCAGTCTTCTTCCCCTTATCCTATTCTATTACTTCTCGCATTGACAATTATACTATATTTTGTTTACTTCTTTATTCTCTTGATAAAAGCAGGGACTTTGAATCTCTTGCTCATTATAACCTGAGCCCCCAAAATAATTCCTGGTACATAGCTAATGCTCAATAAGTATTTGTGAACTAAGTGAATGGAGTAATATAAGTGAGTACACCCAGCTATCCAGGACCACATTGGGGTTCACTTCTGAAGTGCTGGACTGAGATGGCTCTGTTCCTCAGTAACTATGAGCCCATGGAAGGATACACAGTCCAAGTCTCAGTTTTCTCATTGGTGAAATGTAGGTGATAATAATCCCTGCCTTCTAGGCTTGCTTACTTGTAAATTAACAGATTAAGCGCAAAGTGCCCAGGAGGCAGTTGGTGCTCAGTAACTGCTTTATAATTATCTCTTTTTTCCCCTGGAATCATTTCTCCAATAGCCTTAATTTTCTTGATCATACCCGTGCTATGATTTTTTTGTTCCTCCTTGCATTGATTGCCCAGGGATTCTCTGAAGTCACAGCCCAATGCTCTGTTTTCTTGCTGTGCCATATAGGTTCACTCTGTATGCTGTGGATACACGAGGGAGGCACTCGGAGCTCAGCACAGTGACCCTGAGGACAGCCTGTCCACTGGTAGATGACAACAAGGCAGAAGGTAGGTGACCCATTTCTTCGCTTCCCAGGTGACTCCCATATTATCTCTAAGTTTTATATCCACTAGTCACTAACCACCAGCCCTTTTCCACCCCCACACGTATTAGCATTGGGAGGAGAAAGTGATGGAACCAAGGGAGGAGGAACACTGAGCTAAATTAATCAACATCATGAAGGAAACCCAAAAAGACCAACAATACCTTTGCCAGTGCACAGACTTGCTCCTCTTTTATAGAATTTGTCTAGGTTTTGATTTAGAGTCAAGAAATGATGGAGGGCCAGAGCCCCATGACTGTGCCCAGACCTTCAGTCTAGACTTCTTAGAGACCAATTACTTTTGTTCATTTCGATCTGTGCTGGGAGCTGGCAAATCAGTGGCACCTAGAAGACCACTTCACCTGCCGTACCCATGCACACATCACAGCATTAGATTTCCCATCTAGCTCAAGGGTGGCCTCAGAATTCTCAGCCTAGAGCTGCAATGAGCAGTTATCAGTCAGAGTTAGCATTCAAGATTAAACCTTTTTTACTGTTCTTGGTCCGTGGGGATGTAAATATCAGGCAAAACACCTGTCAAAAATAGAACCAATCAATGGACTCCACCATACACTTCATTCTTGGACAATGCGTAGATGCAGTCTCTCCATCAGAACTGGCAAAGATATGATAGTAGCTCACAGGTCCTGGTGGCTCACTTCAAGTTGAGCAAGTACTTCCTAAGAGCCCTGGGACAAGATTGCAGAAGAGACATGGTCCCCACCTTTCAGGAGCTTGCATTCCAGAGGGAGAGAGACATTTCTGCAAAAGGCTGGGTAACAAATGTTTTGTGTGCAAGCAGACGAGAGGAAATGGTGAGTTATTCAGTCTCAAAGGCAAAGGGGTTTGAGATATTTTCCTGATAATTTTATTGTATCATTACTATTTAAAAATAGTACATTCATATCATTTAAAAAAGAAGAAAAAATCAGAATAGAAAATAACACAAAGTCAATGTTCCTCTCATCCTGAATCCAAATCCCCCATATTCTCCTAGAGGTGAAGGTTGTGAGCAAAGATTTGGTGACATATATAAATTTTGATTAGAGTCTTCAAATGTGAAATGATGTGCCTTCTACTCGGAGAGCAGCCATGATGAATTGAAGCTATATTAATTAGTAGGAGTAGCTGAAGGAGTATGAATGGTCATGAATGGCAAGCAGAAGAGTCTGGATTTTCTTTGAAAGACTTTTGAATGGAGACCTATCAGACTTGCTCAGAGAAATATGTTGGGAAAATGACAGAGGGGAGATGGAAGGAGACTATGAGATGAGCTCAACAGTTTACTTGAGCCTCTATACTTGTTTGAAACTTTACATCAAGTCACGGGCACAAAACGTATGTTAACAAGTAAGCCTGCAATTATGAGCACTAATTTTGTGCCAGGCCCTCTGACAAGTACAATACTTTATATCAAGATTTGAAGTTAATCCTCCCAGTGCCTCTCAGAGTCGACGTTGTTGTCACCAGCTGATAGGAAAACTGACCACAGCTAGTTAATGACATGTTCAGGATAGAGCTAAGGTTTGTCTGCTCCCAAAGACCACACATGCACAGATATGCCTCTCTTGTTGCACGGCATGTTTCCGTCCCCCCTTTTGCCTGCTGTCCAGTGATCTGTGTCTACACTCTTCCCCCTCAGAGATAGCTGACAAGATCTACAATCTGTACAATGGGTACACAAGTGGCAAGGAGCAGCAGACTGCCTACAACATGCTAATGGAGGTCTCAGCCTCAATGTTGTTCCGAGTCCAGCACCACTACAACTCTCACTATGAGAAGTTCGGCGACTTCGTCTGGAGGAGCGAGGATGAACTGGGGCCCAGGTATGAGCATGAGTGTATCTAGAGGGGTAAATTCTTCCTGGTTTCATGTGACTTTACCGGACTCTTTTCCCCGTAGGCTGAGAATGGGCTTTATCAAATAAATGAGGGTCACTGTCACCTTAGTCATGTCGGGACCCGGTAGACATGGGACAGAGGCAGGGAGAAAGAA
Organism: Phyllostomus hastatus; assembly: GCF_019186645.2. NCBI lineage: Eukaryota > Metazoa > Chordata > Mammalia > Chiroptera > Phyllostomidae > Phyllostomus > Phyllostomus hastatus. The sequence continues at coordinate 62,859,156 of NW_025333857.1, read as the reverse complement.
TCTTGGAATTTCAGCTTCCTGGACTGCTGGAATATGAGATAAGAGGGAAACACCAGTGCTCTTTTGATTAATCAATCGCTCCACTTGCCCAACTTCTACCTCTAGCCTTAGAGATGGGACTTATAAGCTCTTTGAGGGGCTATGTCCTCACCAAGATAAGGGAGAAGCACAGTTGACAGGGCTGTGGCCCCTAATCCAGGGCTCTTTCCACTCCTCCATAAAAACCTGAGTTTTTCTGGAATGAAGTCCAATAAAGACCATGACTAAAATTACCATGTTTTAACACATGATTTTTTGCCACTAGCAGTTACTATGTCAATGGCTATTCTAAGTGCTATTCAAATGTATTACTAAGACACAGTTGAAGGCCCTGACTGGGTAGCTCAGTTGATTAGAACATCATCCTGACATGCCCAGGTTGTAGGTCCAATCCCTGGTCAGGGCACATACAAGAAGCAACCAATGAATGCATAAATAGGTAGAACAATAAATCGATGTTTCTCTCTCCCCGCCAAAATAAAAACAAGAATAAAAGGACACAGTTGCCATCTTGTGCAGCTTAATAAAGCCGCAGAGGAAACTGTGGCTGCATTTCATGCCTTGCACCTAACAACATCATTCATTCATTCATTCACTCACTTTTCAGCACATACTTGTTAGCACGTCTTACATGTTGGTTGTTGACCATGCAATGGTAAAAAGGTGGAAGTGCCCTGGCTGGCATAGCTCAATGGATTGAGCACGGGCTGCGAACCAAAGGGTCGCAGGTTCGATTCCCAGTCAGGGTACATGCCTGGGTTGCAGGCCATGACCCCCAGCAACCGCACATTAATGTTTCTCCCTCTCTCTCTCTCTCCCTTCCCTCTCTAAAAATAAATAAATAAAATCTTTTTTAAAAAAAGGGGAGAGAGAGAGATGGAATAGAATCTATTCATAGCTTACTGTTGCAGGTAATTAAACAACTAATAGCAAAGAATAGAGTAATAAGTGTCCTGATAGCAAATAATAAGGGCCTTTTGGGCAGGAGAGGCATGGGTACCTGGTCTAGGTAACCCAGTAAAGGCTCCTTCCCAAAGGCTGAGACTCTGAGACCTGAAGGGTGAACTGGGGTCAAGCAAGTGGAGGTAGCAGAGGATTGGAGGGCTCCGTGCAGAGGAACTCCCTGGGAAATGCTCTAAAGAGATAAAGTTACATTAGAGCAGGGCTTTTCTCTCAAATTGTGATCATTTGCCTGCCACAACTGTGATTTTTGTCCTGTTACCCTACTGTATGTATTTTATACATAGGGTATGTACATAGCATTTAATCTCAGTTGAAAATTAAACCTAAACATTCAGTACAGTGGGAAAAAAACAAAAACAATGCTGCTCCATCCTAGAGGAACCCAAGGTCCTCCCTTCACGAAGGAGATGGGCAAGTGTTAGAGAAGTGCTAAAGTCACAGCCCCAAAGCAGCACTTTTTAAAAGTAATCTGGAGGAGGGGAAGAGCGTGAAAAAGGGGACTCTAGCTGCTCTTCCCAGTGTGAGTCACTGCCGTTTAACCCAGGGTCTACGGTCACTCTGAGTGCCACCTCAAGGCCTCTCCCCGCCCCACGGGAGCTCCTTCTGCACTTTGATAAACACTGTGTGCACAGGAATGGGATGCATTTCCCAATAGTTGGAGCGACGTGTGTGACAGCAGGAGTAGTAAAAGGGAAGAAGGGGGAGGTCAGCAAGGGCCAGTTCTGAATGCCAGCTAAGTGGGGTTAAAGAGTTTGGATTCTCTCCCTGGGGTAACAGGAAGCTTTTCAAGTGTTTTTCATGGTGGGGGTGGGGGCGGTGATGTTATTAGATCTTCAAGGGAGAAGATCCCTCAGCCTGCATTTGGAAACAGGGACCGGGGAAGTCCAGACAGGAGGGAGGCAGTGAGGCCCTAGAGGCTGCTGTGCTAACAGCCCTGGAGAGACAGTGTGGTGCTCTAGGCCAGGATAGCATCAGTGGTGTTGGAGAGAATTGCATGAGTTCCCAAAATACTTAATGGGCAACATGTTGTGCTTTAAAAAGCTTTCCAATTACCCTGTAAGCAGGAAAACGTACGGCATCCTCCCCATTTCATAGATGATAAGGGATCGGAGTCCCCATGGGGTTCAATGAGCTGCCAAGAGCGGAAAATTTTTTTTCATGGAACCTGGATCTGTCCTGAGCTCTCACCCTGAATCCTCACAGCAATTGCAATAACCTTTCAAGAATTTGAGGCCCTCAAAGGAGGAGATGAGAGCTCAGTCGGGGGGTAAAAGGGACCTCTCCCTGGGTTGGGCCTTACGTGTTCTGTTGGGCCCTGGACTATAATTTCCCCCTTTTCATATGAAGAGAAGGTTGTTTAGATCAGTGCTGACAGAGGGCAGATGAGCAGGCACAGGTGAAAGCCGCTGTGTGAACCTGGGCTGCCGTCTTGCCCGGGGACAGGTGTTGGCAGTCCACTTCATGGGGTTGTCCCGAGGGTGCAGGGAGTTTGGGTGGAAGCTAAACCAGAGCCCCACTCCTGACCTTGTCTTCACAGCCTTCTGGGATCCTTTGTGACCCTCCAGGATCTAAGTCTTCTGGGAAGGGCCCATGGCTGCCCACAGAGGCAGGACAGCTCACTTGTCAATGCACTTTGATAACTTGCTAACCTCTGGCCAAACAGTCACCAGCCACTGTCTGCCAACCACCACCAGTGTCACACAGCTCCCTCCTCCTTTGGTCTGACATTCCTCCAATGTTGCACACTGGTGTGTCAGCAGGAATCAAGGCAGGTGTATCCTCGCCCATCCGGACACTGCTCATAAACTCGCTGTGTGGTCTTGGGCTCTGGCCCGCACTGGCCCTCAGTCTCCTAAAGTAGGGGCCCACTAAACTAGGATGAGCTAGTTCAGTGGTACTTAATATTTTTGTTTGGTCCATGGAAAATTTATTCTCTAAATAAATTTTACACAGAACCCCAGGTCTAAGCTAGAATGACATCTCCTTGGAATATTCTTAATACTCCTCCTCATTCACTCTATCACACACTCATGTCTTAATTTTCTGCATTGTATCTATTAGTTTTAGTATCCTATATTGCATATATCTTTACTTATATCTTAGCTTTCTTCCCCACAGTAATGTCAGTTTGTGTAGCTAGTGATGTTTTATGTCCTAGTGATCCTTGTAAGTAGGTGCTAAGTCATCACTTGTTCAATAATTGAATAATGGGATGAGTGGATGTGTGGACCAGATGACTACAGAGTTGTTCTGGTGTTAGCTAGAGAGGGTGGTTTGGAGCCCCACCCGCTGGGTGGGTCTCTTCTTCCACTCCTCACTAATACCAAGGGTCCTATTGGCTTCTCTGAGCTGTCCAAGATCTATAGATCACAGTCGCAAACAACTGAATTCCATGAATTCTAAGGTCTTCGTAGCTCAAAAATAGCCTTCGAAAATGCATTGTTTTCTTGCAAATGATAAGAGACTTGAAGAGACCTCACTTCTTTAATTTGCTGATTCATTGATTCATTTAATGTGCTGACTATGTGTCCGATTCTGTGCTGTGGAGTGGAATAGACAACCTCTGCCTTTATAAGGCTCAGCATCTAGTGAGGAAAAGCTGGGAAGCCAAGGAACCAGTGAGTCCCGAAGGTCCTGGAGACCAGAGAACAGACACCATGAGTGTCCTTTCCCTTCCAGCCCAGGACATCCTATTTCTCAGGGACCTAGGTTGACCTGGGTCATCATAAGAGTGTTTCCCAGGAGCATCCTGAAGGCTGATAGCATGGGGTAGGCTCTGGCAGGATTCTCTTGGTATAAAATCACCAAGTACCCCTGAAAGTGGGGTCCCATACCCCCGTAAAATTTTTTAATGACAAAAGGGCATCTCTTACCTGTGCCTAATAAATCTATCAGGCCAATGTCCTCCAGAGCCTGGTTCCCGTGTCAACTAGAGGTTACGTCAGACAGCTGCTCCGAGAAGACATGCTGATACCCAGCTGTCCCAGCCATACGGTTCCTATTAGGAGACTTGAAAAACTGAGCTCATAGGTGGCCAGGGACCAGAATTTGCTCCAGTCTGAATATCCTTGACCACCCTTGGGCCTCTTAATTCTCTCAGTCAGATTTGACTACAATGGTAGAGTAGGGAGAAGAGAGTGAGTAGTTGAAGAGGTTTTGTTTTGGTGGAATTGATCTCTCTAGACTATGACCTCAGCCCCACTTGCTTCCAAGGCAGACATTGCTAATAGATCACAGAAATCATCCCAGGCTTGGGTCAGCCTGGGATTTTTCTCAACATAGCCAGATAAGAAGCTTTTCCCCTCTGAGGAATTGGCACATTCTATGGGCATAGTTGCCATGTCCTTAAGTGAAAACAATCAAGTTTGTGATGTCACCGTGCACTCTTTTAGCCCGAGATTATATTAGCCCCTTCCTTCAATATTTTGGATTATTTCCCCTGGAATTTGTAGAACATTTGGGAACAAGAGCAAACTTGACTTCCAGGGCCATATTCCTATAATCTCGGATGCACTTTTAATTTTTTTCTGCATATTTTGACATTTCTGAAATCAGGATGGATTGTGCACATTCGGTCATTCAATGTATTTTTCTATTTTCTTGACAGAAATAGCATCTATTACAATCAAAGATATCTTAGAATAGATGAATACAAATAGCATACACAGTGACTTTGAACAGGTGTCCCACAGATCAGAGTCCCATTGATAATATAGCAAAATTAGCTATTATCTTGACTTCTTTATGCGTCCCCAAATGAGATAGTGTGAGGTTAGTTGAGACTCAAGTCATTTTACCATCAGTTTAGGAATGAACTCTTGGGAAGGTCCCATGGTTTCTTGTGACAGAATGAGGAGGAGACAAAGCCAAATGTAGATATTTTCACAGGTCACCTTAAAAAAATCACATTTCAAACCTGGTGTTGAGGATGTATATTCAGGGGCAATAAATACCTGCTTTTCTGTTTAGGGGGTGTGGTCCGAGGTTAAATTTGATGTGGATTTACTCTGAAAGTAAGCCTAGCAAATTACTGGGAAGCCATAAAACCACGGTTTCATTGCAGGATTTATCATACCAGCTTTAAAATATACATGTATGCAAGCATGTTTCAAAGTGGAAATACCTTTATTGTATTTTATTCTAAAAATAATTCTTGCTCAATCTGTAACATTCAAATGATACAGATGTATATAAAATGTAAAGTGAAAATTTTTTCGCCTGTGAACCCTACACTCTCAACCCAGAGACGAAAGCACTAACGGCATACACGTACCTTTGAGGATACAGGTGTGTATATGACACGGACATGCACGTGAATAGGGAGCCTGATACAGGGTTAAGGATATGGCTACCTCTGCATAACCACAGCTCCATTTCCATCAACTCTGCTATGTTTAACAAATATATCCTCTGCGTTTGTTATCTGTTTACACTTAACAATATAAATCAAAGTCTTTTCCTGCAGATGCATATGTAAATATGTTGTCTTTTTGAAAGGCCCATTAGCCATGCAGTTATATGAATTTATCTCTGTTAAAGACAGCATCTTCTTTGCTGTCCTAAACAAATCCATATAAACATTTTGCCCACTTTCTTAATTATTTCCCTAGGTCCATGTGATGCTCTTGTGATGTTTAGTCCCCCTTTTCAACCCTGGCTAGAGAATTGCTATGTTTTGAAAGCTAAGGACTGAAAATTTCCTCGATTCAAGGCAATGCCCCCTTGTTAATGCATTTTTCTTGCACAGTCAGGATCTGGACACCTGGAGAACTGTACACTGCCATACGCTGCCTAAGAAGCAAGTGGGAGGCACAGGTTGAGCGCCTATTCTGGGCCCAGACACTTAACTCTCATTTCATCTCCTGAAAAATCAGTTTTGAAGTTTAAGCAGCGGATAATCAGTGGCATTAAATGAATTGCTCAGTGTTACACAGCTCCTAAGTGTCAGAGCCCAAATGCAAAGCATCATCTTCCGATATCAAAACTGTGGCTCGCCCGTTATAACATATTGCATCCTATGATGTATGGACAAATAAGGGAGAATGTACCATGAGTCTCAATAGAAAAATAAACAGAATGCTTCAGCAACAAAGGGAAAACATGACTTATGGTTTCTGGGAAGATCTGGAAGACCTTCATTTTAGCATGACATCAATGCATGAACAGACCTCAGTGAATGCAGTTCCCTCGTCTTAGGAACTGAATTCTTTGGCAGTTGAGTCACACCAGGGTCTGTTGTGAAGTGTTCATCAGATGCTCAGCAGATGGTATTTTCCTATGAATCAAGCCCCCTAATTTGTTGTAGATTAAAAACAAACAAACAAGCAAACAATCTATTCCAATTTCCACTACCATTAGGCTCTGCCATGGTCTGAATGCTTGTGTCTCCCCCAGATTTGTATGTTGAAGGCTAATCTCCAATTCGATGGTATTAGGAAGTGGGGCTTTTGGGAAGTGATGAGACCATGAGGGTAAATCCCTCATGAAAGGGATTAGTGCTCTCATAAAAGGGACCTCAGAGAGAGCCTTTGCCCCTTCCACCATGTGAGGGCTCAGAGAGAACGTGCCATCAGTGTACTAGGAAGCCAGCCCTCATCAACCAGCTGTGTCTGCAGGTGCCGTGCACCTGGACTTCCTGGCCTCCAGAACTGTAAGAACAAGTCTCTGTTTTTTATCAGCCACCCTCTCTGTGGTGTCTTGTTATAGCAGCCTGAATAGACTAAGACAAACTCCTTTCTAAAATGTAATTGCATTTGCTCATCTCCAGTGAGGGGAACCCACTGGAGACATGGAAAGATTCATTATACATTTAGAGGACTGGAAGTTTTAAGTTATTTTTATTATATGGAGTCAAAATTTGCCTTCTGTCAATTTTAAAATGGCTCTGTGGGTAAAACTTGGGTGCCCTGCAGCAGAGATCTGAGACCCTATTCTCTCACCTTGTTAACCCTAGTCAAATCATTTAACCAGCCAGAGGCTCACTTTTACCATCTGAAGACTGGGAATAAAGTACACACTCTAGTACTTGTGGTGAGAATTATGTTAAAGATGATGTTGCATAGGTTTTTAGCACATAGAAGGTACTCAATCAATTGTAGCCATTGTCATTTCTGACTCATTTTTCCCACCACTTGACTTTAGTTACTGTAACAACATAACGATTTGCCTAAATCCCCCTATCAGTGGGCACATTCCACTCGCTTTCAGCATTTCCTCAGAAGGCTTGCTTTTGAGACAACCTTCAGAATCATGGTCTGGCTACAATTTGAATATATCCCTCTTACCAGAAGTGACCAGGGTTCTTCAGATGACCAGGGCAGCATAAACAAAGTCATTACTACTCTTAATCTGCCCTCTCCACTTATGGAGGTTGTGTTCCAAGTTTTAGCAGCCACATCATGCCCTTGATCCTCATTAAGCTTGAGGTCAGCTATCACAGAGACATTTAAGCTCAATGCAAGGAGGCTGGGAGGAGGGAGAGGGACGAACAGGAATGTTTCCTTATTGCCTCTCCTCTTCCTCTCTACTCCAAGCCCCCTTACAAATTAGGTCTCTGTGCCATAACTGTGTCAACAGCGGATTGGGTAATAGTCCTGGGAATAGAATAGTTGGTCAAAGGTTCTACAATTCCCGGAGAAGTGGCATCTGATCCCAGCCCCCGACTCTTTCCCAAGCCAGCCCTGTCTCAATCTTGCCAGCTGATACAACCAATAAATTAATGTGCGGTGGCCCTCCTTCACCTCTTGCTTCCTATCCCAGTTGGCTTGAGTTTTGTCTGCAACGAGGAAGATATCATTTTCAGTATTTGAGAAAAGTGGTCACTCTGACCCATGACCTCTACCTCCAGGGAAAGCTTGGAGCATGCCTGGCCTTTCCTTTATGGATCTCTGTTGCCCACAGCTTATTACCCAGAACTCTCGCCTTTGGTATCTTGCTCCCCCTCCTCCTCCCCAGCCTTTGAACACCTCCAACCCTTCTCTCCATGGCTTCACCCTCTGAATGCTGTCTTTGTGGCCTGAATGCAAACCAATGAGCTGGGGCATTGCATATGGTGGAGAAAAAGCAGAGGTCAGTTAAGCAAAATGACATTGGTGTAGTGCTGATTATGTACAGATTCCTGTGCCAGATGCCTATCTGTGCCAGTCGTTTCATTGCTGCCTAACATCCCTGCAAGAGAAGTGACCAGAGGGGAGAGAAGAGGGAATTTCAGGGGAGAATGGGAAGGGTTTACAGGAACAAATTTAAAGGACACATGGACAAAAACTAGGGGGAGGGTGGTAATGGGAGGGAAGTGGGGAGGGTTGGGTGGGTGGGCTGGAATGAGAGTAAAAGGGAGAAAACTGTACTTGAACAGTGATTAAAAAAAGAGAGAGAAGTGTCTCTTTTCCAATTTACAAATGAGGAAGCTGAGGCTCATTGAAGAGCAGTGAGTCGAGCTAATTCGCTCTGACACCTGTGTGCTTTCTCTTATCAGGTGCTACCCTGAGCCATGGCTAGCATTTAGTGCTAGCATTTAGCATTTAGACCTAACCAAATTACCCAGGCTATCTTACCCTCTCCCAAATACTGTTATTATCCCCCTTTTCCTGACATGGTCACTAAGAGTTAGTGGCAGTGAAGAACTTGCTCATGATTCACATGTCTAAGTGGTAGAGCTAAGCTTTGAATCTGGGGCTTCAGAGCCAAATATTTCATCTCAGCTCTTTCTATAGTCTAACTCTGGAGGGGCTGTCCCCTATGCCTCTCTATCTCCCTGAAAAAAAAAGTTTAATCATTGAAAACCTAGCTTAGATATTACACCATCTAGGAAGACTTCTTGGAGCCCCCAAACTAATGATTAGGTGCCTATTTTATATATTCTCATAGCACCTGGCATGTTCTTCAACCCAGCACTCTGCCCCTATATTAGAAGCTGTTACTATTTTTGTCTGGCTGTCTCTTACCACTGACATAAAGATTCCCAAGGCTTAAACCAGTATACAAATAATGCTGGTGGTGGCAGACGTGCTGACGATGGTGGTGAGGTTTTCCAACACATATGAGGGGCTTACTATGTGCCACACACTTTCCTAAGCGTTTTACACATATTACTGAATCATTGCTATAACTTGATGAGGTAGGAAATATCATCCCCTTTTTATAAATGAGGAAACAAAAAATAAAGAGCTGTGTGAAAGCACAGAGAGAAAAAGCAAACTAGCACCTCCAAGAACAATGACACCTGGATGTGTTCCCCACCTTGTTCTGGCTGCCTGTCTTGCTCTCCCCCAGTTCGATTCTCCTCAGAGCAGCCAGGAGTGTTTTTAAACACTGCAGCTCTGAACCTGTTGCTCTGCTGCTTGACACCCTTCAGTAACTTCCCTGCTTACCCTGAGACAATAATCATAGACATCATTAATTGAGGGCTTATTATTGATTGATTCATGCTTCTTTTTTTTATTGTGTAAACCACCCTTGCTGATGGATACACTTATTATTTGCATTGTATGGGTAAGGAAACTGAGGCAAAACTGGTCAAATAATTTCACCAATATCACAGAACTAGTAAGTGGCTGAGCCGGGATTGGAACCCAAGCAGTCAGGCTCCAGGGCCTGTATAATGCACCTGGTTTCTGAGCTTCAGAGGCACTTCTTGGGTTTCCCACTGTGTCCCCACTAGCATGCCAGATTCCAGCTATACGTTTTCAGAATAAGTTCTAAGCAATCCCTCATGTCTATGCCTCGAACTGTGCCTCCTGTTATGCCTCTGCCCTGTGCATTACCTGACTACTCCTCTTATGAGACTCAGCACAAGCTCCCCACCTACTAAGGTGTCTTCTTGGGTATCTCTAATCCTACCTAGGCACAGTCCTCTCTTTTCCCACAGATCCGGTGCCTCTATAAATCACTGCTCTTGCCACTTGTCTTGTGACTTTTAATTTGTCTGTCTTCCCCACTGGATGGGGAGCTCAGCCATATAATAAATGCTCAGTAAATGAGTAGCCAATGACTTTATCCCCTCAGACTTTACAACAATCCTATTTTTCAAGAGAAGAAACAGACTCAGAGGCATTAAGTGAGTTTCCCAAGGAGGCGGAGCTGGTAAGGAACAGAGCAAGAACTCCAGTGAGGAGGGGTGAGGAGTGAACTCCTCAGGCTGCTCCCCTAGAGGTGCCTGCCGAGAGGGAGCAAGGACTGTGGGCAGCACAGCCACTCGAATGTGATTATGAAGCTCTGAATTCTTGGCACCTCAGGAAATATTCCACCCAAGTGGTAAACTATACAAAGAGGACTTTTTGAAAGGTGCCTCGTAAATTGTGCCCACAAAAACGTACACACATAAGCCCAGCCCTTTTCCAGCCGCCATGCAGGTGCCCGACACAGTCTCCCATTTGTGGGGTCTGTTGTCATAAAACATCCTACCTCCCGGAGTCTCCGAGGGGCATGGAGAGGACAGCAGGAGGGAGCCTGTTATTTAGCCTCTTGGGATTCCTGAGCATCTAGAAGGTGATAGGATGTAAAGGAAAGTGGATTCCACAGGAGACAGGCACATTGGCAGGGAGTGGTATGACCAAGGAAAAGGACATTCCTTTCCCTCTCTAAACCTATTTCCACATCTTTAATGAGAGCAAGTCAGACTGGGTCATTGGTTCTCCACTGGGAGTGCCCTTGGCATCTGGTGGGCAGAGGTCTTGGGATGCTGCTAAATGTCCTATGACACAGCCCCCACGACAAAGAATATTCCTGCCTTTGACAAATCCAGACTACGTAATCTCAAAGATCCTTGCTAGCTTTCATTTTCTATGCAGCCGTGACCTGTCCTTGGGGACCCTCCCTCGGTGCTGGATGAAGTAAATGATGATCGCCACAGTGCAGAGTGATTCTTTCTTATACTACTGTTCGTTGTGACCTTGATCCTGAGACATCCTCGTAACTATTCTTTATAACAGTAGCTGCCATTTATCAGGTGCTTACTCTGTGCCAGGCTTTGGGCATTTCTCATAGTTAGCCTCATGATCAATTTAAGAAGGTGGGCCCACCATCCCTGTTTTAGAGAAGAGAAAAATGAGATACAGAGAAGTTCTGATTCGGGGACATATATGCTAGGCTTTGATATAAGATTCCCAAATTTCTTGACTGTGAGAAAAGAATGTGAGGGAATTAGAGAAGCATGAAAGCACAGTTAGAGAGAGACTTGTGGGTTTTCAAGGCCTAGATTCAAACATCCAACTCCAGTGGTCACCTTGATGTTTGATCTTGGCCAAGTAATGTCATTTCTCTGAGCCTTGGGCTTCACACTTATTAAGTGTGAATACAAATAACAATATATCCAGGGCTGTTGTAAAGATTAAATAAAAAATTTTAAATGTATCTTAAGTACTTAATTTCTAGCACTATGATGTCAGTGTATTTTGGTTATTATAGTTGTTGTTTATTATTATAACAATTTCTACTGGGTAAAAGTCCCAAAGCTGATGGTGTTATCCCTCCTAGGACTCTCCTCTCTTAGTAGTAAAAATGCTATGTCAAAGGTTATCCTGCTTTTTCATTTTTTGGACATTGCACAGTTGGAGAGGATAAGGTGATTTTTGAGTAAGTGTTTGAAATATCACACTCATGTCAGGAAGACATAGGAAATTGCTGGGACAATAAACCATAATTTGTCTGTTGGTCTGTATTCAACCCTCAAAGACTCCACCACCCTCCTTGACCTGGGCTTCTCCTGCTACTGTCTCCTCCTCCCTTTCAGGAAGGCCCACCTGATCCTGAGGCGGCTGGAGAGGGTGAGCGGCCACTGTTCCAGCCTCCTGCGAAGCGCCTACATCCAGAGCCGCGTGGACACTGTGCCCTACCTTTTCTGCCGCAGCGAGGAGGTCCGGCCTGCGGGGATGGTGTGGTACAGCATCCTCAAGGACACCAAAATCACGTGCGAGGAGAAGATGGTGTCCATGGCCCGAAACACGTACGGGGAGTCCAAGGGCCGGTGAGGGAGGGCGCCACCCTCCATGAGCACAGAGACTCTCCGTTGGGGGGGGAGCAGTACTCTCGTGGATCCTGGGGCCTGGGTGGGCTGGGGACAGCTGAGGATGTGCTTGGCAATGAGGCTTGCCAGCAAGGCCAAAGCAAACTCTCTCTCTTGTGGATAGCCGACAGAGAACTTTGCAGCCACTGGAATTATCCATTTCACTCTATCTTTTATTTTTTTTCTAAGATATAATTTGACTCTATCAAAGTCCCTCCTTTTTAAACATTTTCTTATGGATGGTGGTCAGTTCTGAGATGGGAGCTTTCAGGTGGAGACCAAGCGGCCTTTCCTCTTCTTCCTTCCTGCTGCCACTCTCAGCTTCCTTCCAGCCATGGACCCCGGCAGGACACCTGTGGAGAGACAATCGGACCTCTTCAGCATCAGGAAGAAGGCCCCACAAATTGCTGCAGTGAGGAAGCTTGGGTCTTGAGAACTTTTTTTCCCAGATGGTATTGAGTTTGCAGGACCCCTGCCTCTTACTGCTACCTGGGGGTCTGCCCAGAGTCCCTGCAGGACTTTCCACGCATTAAAAACTCCTATTGTCTCTCTTTCTGCTTGGGTAGTGTTTCTTACCAATGGGGGACTGCTGTTTATTCCCTCAGCAAATACATGTTGATTGTATGTTATATGCCAGGCACGGGTATGGAATGAAAGAAAGAGAAGCTCCCTGCTCTCGGGGAACTTATCATCCAGTGGAAATAGAGAAATCATCTGGTGATTTCAGGCTGGCATAGGGGAAGAATAGAGGTTCTTCAAACTCACTGTTGGGTCATTAGACAAACTGGAGGGTCCTGAAATGCTTTTTTGAACAAAATGATACCTATGCTCAAAGGATGGGGAGGAAAGAGCCAGACAGAGGGAAGAAGTCTGGGATTTGCTCCAGCCAGATGGAATACCATGAGCAAAAGCCCAGAGTGAGGAGAAAACATAATTTATTCAAGGGCTGAAAGCACTTTCATTGAGAATAGAGATTAAAGTAGGAAGCAGCAAGGGGTAAGGCCATGAGCTAGGCAAGGCTTCAGAAGCCTTGAATAAAAAGTTTGACAGTATTTGAAGTAACTGAGGACCACCAACCATAGAACGTTCACAAGAGTGAAATAGCCTACTTGCTCTTTATGAAAAAAGAAAGAAAGAAAAACATTCCTGCTATAGGCTGGAGGTTGGAGTGGACAAAACCCCAAAGAGGATGACTTGTCATTTTCCAGGCAAGAGGTGATGACATTTTGGATCCTGTAGTCATGGTAGAAACAGTCCACCTTTGAAATCTTTTAAATGACACTTGAACTGCTTCCAGTGTGTTACCTGGGAGGAGAAGGAGTACAAAGAGGCATTATAGACGTCTAACATCTTGACATTAGCTCAGAGAAGCTGGCTGGCTAGAGGAAGTGGAATGTAGGTGAGACCTTTTACAATGCAAGGATGACACCTGTTTCAGAGAGGAGTTGGGCACTGCGGGGGTTCAGAGAGATAAAGATACTGAATATCAGTAAAATATAAATTGTTAAAAATATGCCTACTTCTCAATATTAATGAGTGCTGATGAGATCAATAGACCCCTTCTTGTAAATCTACATGTGGAGGTTATTTCCATGCTCCCCACCCTGGACTGTAATCCACATGGAGAACCAAAGTGGAAGGAGCTCATTCCAAATGACTCAGGTCCCTAGAGATCTGGTCAACTTCCAACAACCTAAGCACAAAGGTGGTCTTTCAAAAAGTTGTGTGATTATTGGATTTACATTTCTGGAAATATATAGGTGGAGTTCAGATGAGTAAATTCTCCCCACAGTGCTAATAACTTTTCAGAGAGGAACCAACATCTTACCCACCCACCCCCCAAAAAAGTAATAGTCACCATTCATCGTGTACTTGCCTGTCTTTGTCAATTGTATATTTTTCAGTTACAGTATAAAAGAATACCATAGACTGGGTGACTTTTAAACCATTTTGTTTCTCATAGTTCTGGAGGTTGGGAAGTCCAACATCAAGGTGTCGACAGATTTGGTGTCTGGTGAGCACCCTCTTCTTACTTCATAGGTGGCAGTCTTCTCCCTGTATCCTCACATGGTGAAAGGGAAAAGGGAACTCTCTGAGGCTTCATTTCTAAGGGTCCTAATCCCATTCACGAGGGCTCCACCCCCACAACCTCATCACCTCCCAAAGGCTCCACCTCTAAGTACCATCACATCGGGCATTAGGTTTCAAAATATAAATCTGTGGGGGGACACAGGCCACATGGCAAACCCTGTTCTAAGTTCCTCTTGTATATGCCCTTTCTTAAACCGTAGGTCCCGAGCCTTTGCCGAGTCTCCTCCTTGCTGTAGCTTTCCATTGTCTTGACCCAACCTGAAGAAAAATGTAGCTCAACTGTTGCAGAAAGTTAAACTTCCCAGTGTGCTGGGGCTGTGGTCTGAACCTGGTTAAGTCTGAATCTGACTGCTGCCATTCACCAGCTATTACTTTGGGTGAGTAAGCTGACATCTGAACCTCAGTTTTGTTGTCAACAAAATGGGGTCAGTGGTAGTCCAACCTGATGGATTTGTTGTGAGGCCTGAGCAATAGAGTGACTTTAATGCATCCGACACACTATAGAGTAGTTTTTTCCCCCTAAGAGAGACAATAGGCATAATGCTATGAATCTTGGGGTGATGGCTAGGAAATTTTGCCTGGGAAAGGTTTACAGGAGTCTGATTAAGAGATAGAATTAATAACTAACAGCCTTGAGATCTATGAACTGTAACTTGTATAAAAAAATGAAGTCAGAAGAGTGGCCATGATGGTGGAACTTAACCCAATAGCAAGAACTCCAAGGAGAAGTCCCTGGTTTTCTTTGAGGCTCTCAACAGACAGCTGTGGCCTCTGGATAGTTGCTCAGTTGGCCAAGTTAGCTGGCCCCTGAGAATATCTGCAGTCAGGCTGTCCCCAGCCCGTCCTTCTGTCCATATCCCTGCCTGGTTTCAATCTTTGTTCCCTGGCACTGTGGACCCTATTGCCCTTACCAGCCACCCTAAGGCTCTCCAGAGTGAGATTCCAGAAGCCTGATTATACAGGTGTGTGTGTGTGTGTGTGTGTGTGTTTGCCCTGCCATGACAAGAAAGGAGGTTAGACCTATATTTGTTAAGATGTTTCACTGGAAAAAGAAAAATAAAAAATATTGAAGTGTAAATGAGGCTGCTGAGTCCGGCACCCACCCTGGCCTCTGCACGGCCACATGGATTCATGTGCTGCCACAGAACATGCCAGGGGAGCTCATGTCCCACTGTGCTGGCAGAGATGGGACTTTTCGTGTGGTCTCTACCATGGAGTAAAGAAATTGTGAACACACAGAGGTGTGTATTGGGGTGCACAGGAAATCTCCCCTAGATGACTCCCATATACTCTATGGTTAAAAAGTGTCTTCTTTGGGTAGACTTTACAGTAAAGAGTGAACTGCATACACAAATGCTGATAACTACTATATATGGTGTCCTCATCAAATCAACAATTCTACACACACATGTCATTTAACCATGTACAAAGCAGTCATGTGCTGTTATGATTACCATTTTACAATGAAAGGAACTGAGGTTTAGGCAGATTGAATAGCCTGTTCCCGATCTTATAGCTACAGCAGTAAGCAATGATATTGAGATACTGAAATCTAAACTTGGACAGACTAAGTGTTTTGAATTGGTGAGCACTAGGCTTACTACCTCCTTGGGCAAATGCATGTAATGCCCCATTCTTCATCTTAAGTCAAAAGCTAAGTCCCTCTAACTTCCAACCTATATCTGAGTACTAATTTCTGGGTTTGGTGTACTGAGATGAACAGCAACCAGACCCTTTCCTTAAGGAACTTCCTGAACTTAGCTAACTAAATACAGTGTGATAAAATCAGACATTTTGGAGTCATGCCAATGTGGGCTTAAATATTGGCTGCGCAATTTTTAGTGAAAAGGGGCAATCTCAACATGATCTTGCTAAAAGGAGGCTCAGGTTAGCTGATATTAAATTGTCCTCCTGTAGCCTCACTTTCTTTACCTATAAAGGGGTTAAATACACTACCTCAAAGGACTATTGGAAAGATTAAATTAGGTAATATATAAAGTTAATATTATATATATTTATATATATTTATATAATTATTGGGTGCTTGAAAACAAAAGTGCTCAATAAATAGCTATTACAGTGGCTTATTTATGTGAGAAAGAATGGGTGCAATTAACTCTGCCATTGAAAGGCAGGCCTCAGGAAAGCCTTCACAGTCAAAGGATGTTCAGTTAGTGGAGCAATAGGGAAAGGGCATTATGAATAGAGAGACCAACATATTGGTCTGAGGGATGGTAAGCAACTGGTGCGGGCTAAGATGTAAAGGCTGTGTTTATAGAGGTTGGCAGAGGCATACCACGCTGGCCATTGAAAAGCATTGAATTGAACATGGGAATGTTCCATGGGCAGAAGAGCACTTTGAAAAGACTCTACTGGCTGCAGGAAGGAGAGTGGGGAGAAGGGGGACAGCCAGTGGCATGGAAACTACATAGGATAGGATAGGATAGGATAGGATAGGATAGGATAAGATAGAATAGAATAGGATAGGATAAGATAGGTAGAATGGATAAGATAGATAGGATATGGATGGATAGGATAGGACAGGATAGGATACTAGATAAGTATTGTTTAAGAGGGAGGTGATGCCTGAACCAGAGCCATTGCAATGGTGAGGCTGGATCTGAGTGGTATCAAGGAGGTTGAGTCAACAGGACTTGCTAACTTCTCTTTGCCCTCTGGTGTCTAAATGCTAAAGGAGGCAGAACCAGTTGGGGCATGAAGTGGATGATAAATCACATGTCTCAGTGGACAGTGCATGCATGAGGCATGATTTACATCATGCAAGTACAGTAACTGGAACATATTAGAACCAAAAATATCATTTAACTTAATGTGGAAATCATGCATGGATCTGTGTGTAACTATGTACCAGTGTGTTATAACTTCCAAATGCAGGCATGTAAACCTGTGGAACATATTAGAACCAAAAATATCATTTAACTGAATGTGGAAATCATGCATGGATCTGTGTGTAACTATGTACCAGTGTGTTATAACTTCCAAATGCAGGCATGTAATAGTGATGGGCTGTGTAAAGCCAGCATAGAATCTTATGGAGGAGTGAGATACCAGACTTATGGAAAGAGTGCTAAATTCTTCCTCCTCCTCATCTCCTCCCTTTTCTTACTTTTCTTTTCTCCTTCCCCTCCTCTTCCATCATTATCATCATCGTCTTCATTGTCACCACCACCACCATCATCATCACCACATCCTCACCTCATTACCATTATTTAATTGATTGAGTGCTTACCATATGCCAGATTCTTTACATATGTAATATTTTACATTCCTCAAAACAATTCTGTGATACATAAATTATCATTCCCACTTTATAGATGAGACAATTGAACCGTACATGTTTTAAGAGACTCCCTGGCCTCATACAGCTAGGAAGTGGCAGAACCAAAATTTCAACCCAGGTGTCATCGGACTTCAGAATTTTAACTACTATACTCTGTTGCCTCCTGAGATGAGGAGCTCTGGGGCCTAGACTTGCCTCTGTAGCAGAGTGGCTGGATGGCCTTGAGCAAGCCATTTACCCTTTGTGGGTCCTGGGTTCTCCATATGCCTCCACCACATGGGGAAGATGCGTGTGCCATGGCCATGCGGGATTATATTAGATGGTGACTCATATACAAGAAATATTTGTCACCTCTCTCCCTCTTATCTCCACCACCTCCCTTTGAAGTTGACAAAGGCAGAGTGACTGTCTCCACTCAGCCAGTCTAGAGTGGGTTAAGATCCAAGTAAGGCTGGAGCAGAGCCTGCACCCCCAGCCAACTCTACTGCCCTAGAGATAACCCCAGTCTCACACTCACGGCTGTACAAGCCACTGGTTGCTAAAGGTCCAAGAGCCTTGGACTAGTGGTCTTTCCATGTTTTGGTATTCTATTCTGCCAGCTGGGGAAAATAGTAGCACCCCTCAAAAGGTTTTAGGGAAAATGAAATGGTTCAACATGTCAGATACTTAGAACAGTACCTGGCACATAACAAGTAAGTGTTAGTTGCTGTTCTCCTTGTACTCAACACCCTATCCTGTAGCCACACTGAAAAATCTCAGAGTGCCCTCGCACACCCTCCCTCTTAGCCTTGGCATGTGCTGCTCCCTCTGCTGGAGTTGCCCCTCCAGCCTGGCAGACTCAGCTGAAATGTTCACTGGCTCCCTGAGACCTTTTGTCACTCCCAGAAGTTGGTAACTCTTTTCACTGAGGTCTTATAATGGGGACTCCTTGCCTCCTTCTAGCATTCTTCTCACTCAATATCATCGTTCTGTTAGGACCATGAACAACACAAGGTCATGGACTGGGCAAGATTCTCTCTGTTCTTGGAACCTCTCATTGGACTTAGGTCATAATAAACTTAGCTCACCCAGTAAGATTGAGCTTGATGCATAGAATGAGGGGACCCTGAGGGAGGATCCCTGGGAAGTACATGCAGGCCTAGGATCTCTTGAGAAGAGTGGCCCTTCCCATGTACACCATCAGTGCAGTATACAAGGGGACTGGAGAGAATGCCGTAGCCAGTCCATGGGCTTTATGTGGGGGTATGCTTTTTAATAGGCCTCTGCCCGTAAAACTGCCAGACCCTGAAAGGCACTCACTGTCTGTCTCCCTTTGGAAACTTTGCTGCATGTATTTGTACATGTTACAGCCAAAGCCAAGCTGATCTGTTTTCCTGTTTTATAGGAGTTGGCAGCAGTGGAGGGTGAGGGGCTACAGGTGTGCTCTGATGGACAAGTGTGTGTGTACACGTATGTACATTTGTTAAAGAAAGAAAGAGAGAGACAGAGGCAGAGACTGAGTCAGGGAGAGATGAGGAGGCTGGGCAAGAAGCTATTAGTTCTGGGACCAGTGAGCCCCACAAGTGGGAAGTTAAGATTCAGATTCCGGACTCAGCTCTGGCCCTGACAGGCTATGGGATCCTGGGCCAATTTCTGCCTCATGTTACTCGCAGTGTCTTTTCATAAACATATTGGCTGTACTAGAACATCATTTGAAGAATCCTTCAGCATGAATATTCCAGGATTTTCAAGCCCTCAGGGCCCACAACTGGAAGCAAAGCAAGTACACAATTCTATCAATGTGCAGAGGATATCGAGGTTTACAAAGCAAACTCCCAAAAGAGAAAGCTGCTCTGACCGTACCCTCCCCCCAAATTCAGGATGGGGGTTCCTGCTTTGGGTTCTCACAATCCCCGTACTTCTGAGATATTTGTACCTTGCCCATTGAGTTCTCATTAACCCTTTAGGTGTCTCTTGTCCCCTAAGATGTAAACTTCTGGGTTGGGCCATGTTTAATGTCTGCCCAAGACAGGTCAAAGCATACCCCAGGTGGTCAGAAAACATGCACTGCTGTGGCTCTACACAGGCTCAAAACCACTGTTATTTGATCAGTCTGCTGATCATGATCAGGGCTCATGATCGTTAGACAAGGGAAACTGAGGCTGGATTAGTGTTTACACAGGGTCTCTGGCACAGGCTTTTGGGCTCCTTCTGACCCACAGAGCAGTCCCCTTTGCCAAAGGTCCGTATATGGGATTGCCATGGTGGCCCTAGGGAGCTGAAAGACCACCTACACAGGAACTGGAAAAAACGTGCCCAAATGTAAGGCTTCAGCACTCTTTCCCTTGGCCAGAGAGGCAGGTATCTTGGGATTCAGATTAGAATGACAAACTTTGATAACAGTAAGAGCAATAATTGCCATTTGCTAAGCACTTTCCAAGGCTGGGGTCTCTGCCAAGCGCACTGCTTATAGTATCTCATTTAGTTGCCACTCGCACTGAGTAAACAGTCAAGACTACATTTTACTGAATGAGTCCTGAGACACCAGGAGGTTAGGTGATGAGCCTGGTGTCACACCCTTTGCAAGAGCTAAGACACAGTTCTAACTCAAGACACAGTGATGCTACAGCTCTGTTCTGCTAGCCATGGCAGAGGCCAGGGATCCCACTTTAGACAAAGGAAAGCTGAGGGCCAGAAGGAAAAAGAAAATGTCCAAGGTCATGCAGCTGGCAGAAGCAATAGTGGAACATTTGCTGATTTTATCTCCAGTGCTTTCCTGACCTCTCAGCAACCTCAGGCCCGTCCCCTCTCCTGACGTCTGGGCAGGTAGGGAGGGGCAGAGAAGAAAGCCTTACCTCTGTTCAGGAAGCAAGGCCCATGCCAAGTCAGGCCAGCCTCCCCAGGTGGTTCTGTAGTACAAATACCAGCCTGATTGCAGTTCACTAGGTTTTATGATCAGGGATGACGTAGTTTCTTCACTCACTTGCAGGCTATTCAACTCCACAGTCAACGAACGGCCTTCCTGGGGCAGCACAAGAAAGAGGCGTGTGTTTTAGAGGGGCCGTCTGCAGGGAATAGCAAGGCTGGCCTTGCCTCATCGGAAAATAAAAACATGACCTGTTTTCAGCTGTGTGGCCTTGGGCAAATGTCTTCTGGTGGGAACCTGATCTCCCATGAAACGTAATTTGGAGACTTGAACTGAAACATCCTAATGATTTGGGAGGCTTGGGGGGAATACAGATTTCTAAGCCCCACTCACTGAGATTTCAATGTCTTGGGAGAAACCCGGGAATCTGTGTCCTTGCATGTTTCCCAGGTGACTTAGATGCATGTCATGTGTAAGAACTACAGATCTAGATGTTTTCCAGGAACCTTTCCAACAAGATCACAGAGAGTTTGTAAGTGTACATGGAGACCATACCAAGGCCTGATCTCCTCTCCAGATATACATAGCTAAAGGAATGCACTCCTTTGTTGGGGTTCAAGACAATAGAGTGGAGAGGCCAGTTTTGTCTTCATATAAAAGTTTTGTGTGTGTGAGTTGGTGAGCTTGCCATCAACAGAGAAGTACAAATTGAGGGTCAGCCAAGTTGAAGCTCAGGTCCATGTGGCAAGGAACAAATTAACGACAGAAAGAACTGTTAAGGGATAGAGTAATTCTGAGGAGTGATTACCAGTCTTTGGAGCCAGACAAACTTGGATTTAAATTCCAGCTTCCCCAAACATGGGAACTTTACAGACCTGGAATTCAGTTCTTCCATGCAAAAAAAACAGGAATCACCAGATTCATCTACTTTATGGGACATTGTAGGGAAGACATTATAAATAAATAAGAAAGGGCCTGGCCAAGAGCCTAGCTCACAGTAGGTGCTGGTGGTTTGCTTTCTCTTAAGTGTTCACTTGTCCATTCCTTTGGCATCACTGTAAGTTCCAGGAAAACCTAACTTCGGGGAGAAAGATCTTCTCACCCAACCACATATTCTCTTACGTAAGACACCAGACTTTGTGCTAAAAACAAAACCAGCAAACACGCACAGAACAAAGGATGCAGAAGTTTTAGTGGTTGGCTGGGGCATCGGCATGGGCCAGAGATGAGAACTTTATGCCCTTATTCTTTTTAAGTCCTAAGTGAAGCTTCCATTTGGGGATGGGCCAAGCTCAGGGCTCATTCTGCACCTCTGTAATTGGGTTAGTGGTATTTGGGCTTGTTTAATCTGCTTGTCCCAGTGTCAGTTGGATCTATCAGTCACAGAGCACATGGCTGTCCTCAACACTGGGCAAAAACAACACATTTCCGGGCAGCAGTGACACAGGCAAGAGTGGTACTGGATTGCATAGCCTGTTCATTATCCCAATCACTGCATAGCTCAGTGTCAAGTTTAAGCCTCCCATATTGTGCCCCTGTTCTCACCCAGTAACTTATTGTCTCATGTCTTACACCCAAGTAATGCTAAGTTTCTTGAAAGTCCCCACCCATTGCCTATTTTTCTAGACCTCCCTAACTTTGCTCATTTGGCTTGCATGAGCACACATACCCTTGCTATCTTTTTTCTTCTGCCTAACTCTGTTAGGCCATTGCAATGTCTTTTTTTGGCTACTGAGCAATAGTTACTGCTTCTCAGCAACACCCTATTTTCTTGGAAGAAGTGGGTGGAGAGCCCATTGGGGATGGTGTTGGTAGAACTTAAATCAAAGTCTTTTAATCTGCCATTGAAGATGGTTCTTCTCATCACCCAGGCATATGACCAACATGTGCCAACCAGTCTCACTCCCAGGACTCAGACTCTTAAGCAGAGTGAGGCAGGAAAGGAGCTTCTGGGTGTGTTTGGTTGGCTGTAGGTTCAGGAGGAGATGTCTTAGCTCTTCTTGCTGCTGAGCCTCTATAACAGTCTGGCTTTCTAGCTCCTTCAAGTCTTCTTCTCCATCCTTCTCTCACAGGTTGAAATCTATGGGCCAAGCTCCTCAAATGCTTGCCATAAGTTCTCCTTCTGCCAATTATGTTGCTGCTGCCTACAACCTATGAATCCTGGCATAGGTAGTCAACCATGATTCAAGAGTGTCGGGGGTTTTTTGGAAGCCTTCCTTCAACTCCCAGATAGCAGGCTCACTTATTCATTCATGTTAGTCCCATGGAGGACTTACTATGTGCTTGGTCCAGGGATGGAGTCAGGCAACACAAAGACTAGGTACCCTCTCTTCTGAGATCCCCAAGTGTCTATGTTAAAGGCCTAACAGAGCATGTCAGGAAGCTCTGGGTCTAGAACTGTCTCCTGCTAAAGCTGTGTGATCACCAATGAGTGCTCCATTCACCTCTGGGCCTCCAGTACCCAGCACAGGGCCTGGCACATGTTTAATGCTAAATAAGTGTGTTTTGAACTGAACAGACTTACTTTGGGGGATTTCCTACAAATCTGCCTCAGCCTTAAATCCACAACTGCTTTGAAGACTAACCCAGTGTTGTATTTGGGAAAGCAGAGAGGAAAAAAATGGTTGGGGGAAAAAATCGCAATGAATGTGTGCTTCAATTCAATGGAGCATTCTTTTGCTGTTGGCCTAATTTAAAAAAATCACATTCTAGCAGTAGCCATGTCCCACTGAAGGTTTTGGTGACTAAATGGAAAGATTTCATCTAGGAGTGCTAGTAAAAACCTTGGTGAAAGGGATTCCCATTCCCTCCCTCTCTCCATACTGCATCTCTTCCATAAGAAAGCTTAATGGACCCTCAGTGCAACTCTGACATGATGGAAACTGCGAAGAGATGGAGTTTCCACACGGGGCAGAGAACAGGGGAATGTTATTCTTCTTGCTCCAATCCTGGAACCAGCAGGCTGCCCCCGGGTGGGAGGAGGGGCTGTGCTGGAGGGGACAGGGCAGCAGAGGTTGGATGATGGAATGCCAGGCCTCCAGATGTTTGCTCCTTGCAGATGTGTCCGAGATGGCTTGGCCCACATGTCTGGGAGATAATCATCACTGTGGCTCACATCTGGAAAATACTTTACAGGCTATGAAGTTCTCTCACTGGTGTCTCTAATCTGATGCCCACAGCAAAGTGGGCAGAACGGATCCCACTGTCCTCATCAGACCAGTTAGGCTCCCAAAAGTGTCACATGTCCTTGCTCAGGCAGCAAAAACAATAGCAATGACAATGAAAATAATGAAAACCAGCACTTATGAAACACACACTGTGGGCCACGCACTGGTCTGGTGTGTTGCATATTGAGTATTAGTCATTGAACCTACATGGCATCTCTATAAGATGGATGTTTTTATCCCCACTTTAAAGATAAGAAGAGCAAGTCACACAAAGGTCTAGCAATGTGCCCAGGATCCCAGAGAGAGCCTGTGGCAAAGCCAGGATCCAAGCCCAGGCAGTTTGCCTCCAAAATCTGTTCCTCACTATTATTTCATGCCTGCCTATCAAAACTGGGAATCAAAGCAGGTCTGACTCCTAATTTCACTTCACTGTTTATAGCATTGTGTGAAGATGAAGCGTGATTCTGGTAGGAGACTTGTGTTCATTCACTTAAACATCTGCTGGGTAACTACAATATGCCTGGCACTTAGTAGGGCCACAGATTTAAGGGAGAGCAGTCTTACTGCCCCATTATATTTGGCTTAAGTGCCTTGAGCACCATGACCATTCTGGCTCCAGCTCCTGAAACAGTGCATGGTACATGTTGGGCACTTGCTAGATAAGTATCAAATGAATGCACTGCTCCAGCTCTTGAGCAGTTCACAGTCTAGAGGACAAAGACTTATAAGTGCACATATATTTTATTACCCATTAAAATAATTATTAGATGTCTATTAAAGAGTGCTGAGAGCTGCAAGTGTGGTGTGGAGATGGAATGGATGAGCATGAGGGTGGGAGTTTTCCGGCAGAAGTTTGACACCCGGGGCATGGCGAGGTAGTGTAGGTGGAGCATCATCAGAGAAGGCTGGATGGGTAAGCAGCGATGTGTGAAGAGTTGGGGATTATCTTATAGGGCAGGGGTCTCAGGCTTTCTCTAGAGGGCCATATATAAAAAATGTTAGGCTTTATGGACTACATGGTCTTGGTCACAACTACTCACCTCTGCTTTACAAAAGCAGCCATAGATGCTGTGTAAGTGGATGAGCCTAGCTATGTTCCTATAGTTTTATTTACAGAAATAGCCAGTGGGCCAGGTTTGGCCTATGGGCTGCAGTTTACCAGTCCCTGTTGTAGGGTGTTGGGGGCCATTGATGCAGTGTGATCAGATTACTTCCCTTCTTTACTCATTCTTTAAAAGTGTATTGAACACTTACTATGTCCCAGGTAGAGGAGCAATTTCTTCACTCTTGTTGCTTACAGTCTGTAGTGGCAGGAAGAGTCAATTATAGGGGCCTGACAAGCCCTGTGATAGATGGAAATGAGGGGTCATGAGGTCACAGAGAGGAACCCTAACCCCAATTTGGAAGCTGAACACATACCACACTACTCCAAGGAAACAATATGTGAATTCTGGCCCAAAGGATCAATAAGAGTAAATGGAATGGGGAATGACAGAGGGTTTGCCAGGTTGGAAGGTCTAAAAGGAATCGAAGGCACAGGTTGTGACAGGAAGAGATGCAGGAACTGAGGCCATATGTTAAGTATTTGCTGTGACAGTACCACCCAGTAGCAATATAGTATGAGTGACAAATGTAACTTAAAATTTCCTAGTAGCCGCATTTAGAAATTGAAAAAGGAGTAAAATTATATTTAATAATATGTTTTACTTAACCCCAAATATTCAAAACATTCTTTTCAACATGGGATCAATATAAACAATTGTTAATGAAATTTTACATTATTTTTTGGTACAAAGTCTTAGAAATCCAGTGTGTATTTTCACATATAGCCCATCTCAATTCAGATCACGTGGCAAGTGCTCAGTGGCTATATGTGGCTAGTGGTCCCACTGCATTGACAGGGCCCGGCTAGACCATTCAGAGCCATGGGGGCCATCAGTAGAGTCAGGGCTGCAGCTTAAGGGTGGGGGGATTTTTATGTATCTTTCTGGTAGCAGGAGAGCCTGCTATCTTCAAGTTTCTGACTCTCTTCTGCCAATCATCCTGGGACAGGAAACTCAAAGAGGAAAGACAAAAAGCAGGAGAAAGAAAGAAAGGTGAGTGGCCAGCTTTGGATGGGGAAGAAGGAAGTCTGTGGCTTTGCCAGAAAACCCATGACAATTGAAACTAACAGAACTGATTTTCTAAGTGACTTAGGCGACAGTTGGGAGGTCAGATGACTTGGTGATCCTGGTTAGGTGATGGGGAAGAGTAAGCCCGGGCATTCCAGTAATCGCCAGCTGTGGACTAACGTAACCGGTGATCCTCTCATTCAGAAGCTGATGGTCTCAAGGGAGGGAGGACAGGTCCATTGAGGAAGCCACCTCGCTTTCCTCGCCACAGATTGGAGGTTCATCGGGTAGAAGCCATCACAGCCTGAGGCAGAGCATTTGGCACTTTCTCACCTCTGAGCCTGACCTAGCTTCCCATGAAACTCACTAGGCCTCCTGGGTGAGTGATCTCGTCTTATTTATGCCAACCCCTGCTCAGGTGCGCAGCTGTCCTTCTGTGTGTCCAGCTCCCCACCTGGCATCAAAACGTTAAACATCACTTTCCACTCAATTAACCAAACTCTTATCCATATTTGACTCTGTTTATCCAAACACAGGCAAAGGGGATGTGCTAAGTGTTGGAATTACTGATTTTTTTTAAATCGTATTTTTCTATCTTGAACCACATGGCTAAGCCTTAGCTTTGGGGCTCTTTCTTCCATGAATAAATGAAAAAGATTCACAGTTGACATGATTTTTATGTTGGCAGCCTTGACCAAAATGCTGAACGATTCTGTTCCCGTAATTGGTTTAGTTACAGCCTGGAGTTTACATCACTAATTGGATCAACATGTGTTTTCTTCACGAATGATACGTGACTCGGACTCTGTCCAGATTTGTTCATATCTTTGTCAAACAATCACAGAAGACCTACTGTGAGCCTAGTGATACTGGGTGAATGAAAAGCAGCTTCTGTGTGTTTTCGAGGAAAGGAAGCAGTAAACAATGGGTATAGTAGGTTATGGCGATTTTGGAAAACATAGGGGCTGGTTGGGATTCACAGTCCTGCCAGACATGCTGGGCCTGGAAGCAGCTTCGAGGGGCATCCTTAGGCCTAGCTATGCGTGAGGATTCCGAGTAAGATTCCCTGGGTTCAAGTTCAGATTTCATCCCTTACTGGTCATATGACCTTGGGAAAGTTGCTGAAAATTTCACACCTCAGTTTCCTCACTGATCAAATGAGAATACTGATAAATTATATTTATTTCAGTGGGCTATTATGTATATTAAATATTAAATGCTTGTAACATAGTTTGTATCATGTCAGGCATATAGCAAGCCTACAATCAATGAAAGTTATAATAATGATTACAAGCTCACCTAAGCAGAGACCAAAAGAAGGAGTAGGAGTGAGTTTCGCATAGTTAAGGGAGGGTGTTCCAGGTAAAGGGCAGGGCTTGACTTCGAAGCTCAGAACGAAGAGAACGTGGAATACTATGGTTACTAAAGGGAGTTCTGTTTATCTGGATCACAAAGTGGTAGGGGGCTAGGTGGTGGTGAGAATCATAGCAAAAAGTAAGTCTAGCCAGGGGGGCAGAACCCACAGTGAAGGGTGTAGGCAAGCTAAAACTTAGGGCAGCTGGGTCCTTGAGAACTGAGCCTGTTTACACATCCCAGGCTCTGAAGACAACTTAAATTTACAGGTGAATGGAGCCCCAACAACCGATGCCTTGTATGTATTAACATGGGTTACGGGGAAACTGCAGACATTTGAGATGAAAGCATTTGGCAGGAAGCTTTGTGGAAAATAGTTTAAAAATATCAACACTGAGAAAAACTTGTAACAACTCTACAGAAAGCCAG
This sequence comes from Phyllostomus hastatus, assembly GCF_019186645.2. Taxonomy (NCBI): domain Eukaryota; kingdom Metazoa; phylum Chordata; class Mammalia; order Chiroptera; family Phyllostomidae; genus Phyllostomus; species Phyllostomus hastatus. The sequence continues at coordinate 62,831,855 of NW_025333857.1, read as the reverse complement.
TCCCCTAGTGTAAGAGAAATGTCAAGTTTGGGTTCAGGTCTTGGACAGTGCACTGAACGTCTGGAAACTAGGTTCTCTCTGGATCCTTGGAAAGAGGTTTTGACATTGGTTCCTGGGAATTGCTCCTTCCTGGCCTGTGCTGGCAGAGAGGAGGTGTGTGCATGTGTGTGCATGTGCACATGCCTGCACACACACACACACACACAGATTAATGGATGGATAGATGTGTTGTGTCTCTTTGAGGGACTGGAGAAAATGGGACACGTGGTCACTTTTCTTCCAACATGTGGTCTATGCTATGTTGATGTGTTTTTAATCCTGGAAAGGAAAACATTCTATATAGTGCAAGGGTATCTAGGAGAATGAGCATTTCCTTTTCCTTGCAAAGTGTAGACGGGATCCTGGTAGGAGCTACAGGGGAGGACCCCACCTTCTAGAACTTGTCAACAGATATCTCTGGTATGCTCCTTCATACATTTAAAGGAGGAAGAGGAAATGGGGGAGATCATATAGAATCCTTCAAGTCGATGGACCTGAAATTTTTCTCAGCCAACTCCTCTTCCTTCTCTTTTCCAAAGCCCTCCTGTTCTTCAGGACTCATCTTAAGAGCTCCCTCCTCTGAGAGGCCTTCTGGGATTTTCTCCGACTCCATTTCCTGTGATTGTTCATGTGTAGACCATGTTCTGTCCTTACCTGTTTACGGTTTTCTGAATTCATCACTGTGCATTGTCCCACCAGCATTCCCTTGTCTAGGCCGTACCCTCTGCCCAGAGCATGTGTCTCAGTCTTCTTCAGCTGACTGACTCCTACTCATGTTCAGAATTCCATATGATCATCCCATTCTCATCCTCAAGCCTGAGAGGGATTCAGGCTTGACCTCTGACATTAGAATTCAAGATTATTTTCACTCTGTTGTGTCTTTAACAATAGCCAGGAGACTCCCTGAGGGCAGGGGCCATGTGGTGCTTATTTTATCTGTTTAGGGTGCCTATTGCCTAGCATAGTAGGTGTGTGAGTACATGGATTGTTGAGGGACTGGCATCTGTGGTCCTCAGATCAGGGTTGCCCCCTGATCAGTAGCAACCATATCTTGTGGAAAGTTTCCAGAAAAGCAAATTCTTGGGCCCTACTCCAAAACTACTGAATCAGAAACTTTGGAGGGAAGCCAAAAAATCTTCACAAGCCTTTCAAGGGATTCTGATGCATGCTAAAGTTTGAACGCCACTGGTCTAGAAAAAAGCAGGAGTGGTGGGGCGGGGGAGGTGATGGACCACTGTGATGAGAATGCCGCAGTTCCTAAGAGGTTCTGCTGATGGTATGGCTTCAACAGAACTCAAGGACATCATGAGACGTGGAGAAACAGTTCTCACTCTGTTAGGAGGTGAATCCTGGAGATTCAGTGGGCAGTTTCCTGTGGATTTAAGCTGTGAAAGGATTCATTCAACTGTCCCTAGCTGTCATGACACATACCTTCAACACTGAGTTCCATTTTTTATGAAAAAAAAAAAATGAATCGCAATGAGTTTGATCTGACTCCCTCGTGGCCTTTATATCTTTTTATGTCTCTTCTTTGGTCCCTAAACAGCCTGGACTATACAGGTGTCCATGGCAAGTGCGTAGGTTCTGAAGTAAATCACACCGCCTCTTTCTCCTCTAGTCCTTGATATCCAACCAATCTCCGATGCTCTCCTACCACTTTCTACAACTCTCTTGACCCCACTGTTTTTTCCCATTGATGCCCATCACCAACAGTTTCCTTCTCACCTGGGCCACTGCTCTAGCCTCCTGGTTGGCCTCAGTACCTCCTGGTTCTCCCTTGAAACCCTTATTCCACACAAAGGGCTCTACCTCAAAATTGAAAGTTGTTCCTGACATCCCTCTCTCTGAAAATATCCATGTCTGTCCATCGCCCACTGAATAGTGAGTGAACACATTAGCACTATAGCAAAGCCCACAAATCCCTGCCCACCCCTGTTAGCCTGTCCACCCTAGAGCATGACAGTTTAACTTCGCATAGTCAGTACCCACATCTTTTTCCCTATGAGCCTTTTCTGGCGGCCTGAGCCCATTCTTCCTGCCAGCATGAGATATAAATGTTCTGGAGGAGAATATCGCCCCAGGGAAATACCTCAATGGGAGTGAATGAGTAAAGACCCCAACTCCCTAGCTTCTCAGGTGGGGTAACACTGAGGAGTATGCATTCCATGCATTCAGAGTTCCCAGGGGGATTAAGCTGCAGTGGTTCCCAGGAGTGACATGTTTGCTTCCACACCCTCTTTTGGCTACCTCGCCATCCTTGTTTCACACCCCCTGTCCTCTACTGGTAGCCTCTGGGATTGTCATCCAGATAAACTACTTGCACTTGAATCCTTGCGCCAATGTTTGCTTCTGAAGGAACCCAACCTGTGACACACATTTACAAAGCTCCTAGTAATTTGGTGTCTACACACTTTTCTGGAATTAGCTGGCACCTTTCTTCTTTGTGGTTCCCGATTTGTTCTTATCCCCAACCTAGATCCCAGTGGCCTGAACACTGGCCATTCCACAAACAAGCCACGTCCTATTTCAACCTCTTGGTCTTCACACATGCTGTCATCTGGGCCTGCGATACTTATAATTTTCCCTCTGGAATGGTGTTTCCCAGTGACAATGCTGCAGGCCAATGACCTAGTTTCTTGTCTCTGCAGTTGGGTGGTAAACTCTGAAGGGCTGTGACTGTGACTGTCTGTCTTGGCCACCACTCTTATCAGTGCTTAGTCTAACGCATTGCACACAGTAATGCTCAATAAATGATTGTTCAGCATACACTTGAATAAGCAGATACATTTAAAAGTTAATAAATGTATCTTGTGAAGTACTAAGAGGCGTGTGTATGGGAGGAACTATGATTCCAACAAAGTGACACTCATATATTGTTCAAGGGCGACATTGGTCACCATCTATGCGGCCTCTGGGAAGATTTATGCTTGGCTTAGAGAGCTTAACGAAGGAAATGAAAGCATTCAGCTAGGCAGGTAGCCCAGGCCATCCTTTGAATGGTGCAGCTTCAGAGCAATGTGGGGATAAGAAACTCTCCACTCCCAGGGGTGAACCGTGGCCGGGCTACATGTCAAGAAGAGAGAAAACAGAAAATGAAAAAAAAAATTGTAGGCCTTGGCTGCATCATTTTATCTCTGGGCATGGAACCCAGGCTTCCCAGACCTCACAGTTCATTTCCTCCCATCAAGACGCTGGTTAGGGAGAACCCAGATCCCAGGCACCCGCTGGACAGGCCAGTCAGCAGTGTTACTCTCTCTTCTACTCAGGGACTCTGAGCAAGGGACAAGGTTGGGCTCTGCCTGAGTGTCTGTCAGTTCCCCCATCTGCAGACTACATTAGGTTAGATTAGATCAGTTGCTTTTTTACATGTGCACTCCTAAAGCTCTGGGTGGTTGTGGCTGGGATGATCCTTAGTTGGTTAGAAGAGATAAAGATGGGTCAACTAGGAGGGTCTTTCATCTCCTTTTTTATTGGATTTGATTGGTATTTTAATGTATTATTGCACTTGAAGAATGGGTTACATGGCCAAAGTGTCTGGAATCTTTGGCTGACCAGATTACATCTGGGTTGGCCTCCTGGAAATATGAGGCCCAGGGAAGGGAAAGGCAGACATCAAAGGCGGCATTATTACTGCATGGAAGCTTGCTGGGTGAAGCAGATTAAAAACTGGTCTAGTTCTCTTTAGGGTTAGATGGGGTTCCCAGGACATGGACCTCCTTGTTTTATCTTCCCACTTCTCTGTGGCATTTCATACAGATCCACCATGGTACTCAATTTGAGAGCAATAGACCCAGGCCAACACATTTTTATCTCATCTTGGCCATCATTATCCCCATTGACCAGATAAGGAATCATGAGGCTCAGAGGTGACGTGGGTGGCCCTTAATCACAGTGCTATAAAGCAGAAGAGCAGAACAGCAGAACAGCAGAACTGCATCCAAGAACACTCTTTATTCTTCCAAAATATCAGCACACATTGCTTCCCCCCGGCCCTTTGTATGGTCAAGTTTTGTGGTGTTTCAAGGAATTATTGTTAATTTGGGGAGAAGTGTGAGTGCCAATTCCTTCTGCTGAACTGAAGTAGGGTCTTACTCTACTTTCAATTGCTCCAGAAAAATGTCTTCTTTTTAATGGAGCATTTTTGCCAATGAATCTTTTTTAAAAAATATTTTATTTATTTATTTTTAGAGAGGGAAGGGAGAGAGAGAAACATCAATGTGCGGTTGCTGGGGGTCATGGCCTACAACCCAGGCATATGTTCTGACTGGGAATCGAACCTGCAACACTTTGGTTCACAGCCTGCGCTCAATCCACTGAGCTACGCCAGCCAGGGCGCCAATGAATCTTTTTTAAAAAAAAATCTTTTATATTGGCATATAATCTACGTGCAGAAAATATGTGCACTTATAATAAGTGCTTCATGAATTTTCATAAACTGATGCAACTTGTGTAACCAGAACTTAAATAGAGAAACAGGATATTCCCAGCATTCCAGAAGACCTCTTCTTGCTCTCTCCTGTTGGGGACCGCCCTGCCTAGAATCAGAAGCTATAACCCCTGCCAAGGCTAAGGCTGAGGGCGTGGCCTTGGACCATAAGCCAGCAAGGAGACAAAAGCTTATCTCCCTGGCAGGAGCACCACTTCTGCTGCTTCATTCATAACTGACCCCCAATGCTTGGTCGGTTAGCCAATGATGGGTAAGATTCCCCAAGGGGGGAACGACCTAAGACAGGCATGATCACGTGGGAGGCCCCCAAGAAAGGATTTTGAGGACTACAGCAAAAGGGGGTGATGGACCCCGGCTTTGACATAGCCTGAGTCCTCATCTGGGAGAAAATCTCCTTATCTCTTGGTTGCCTTAGTTCCCTTGCTCCACCTAAGCCTGAAACAACAGGGTTTTGCAGCCCTGTGCTGAAAAGGGTGGGTTCCCCGGGTGATCAGGCCTAAGAAAGAATATGTAAAATCCTGTGAAACCTGCTTTGTTTAGAATGCTCTCAGTTGAATGATAAGGGTCCAAGGAAGAAGTAAATTTGTTCCTTAAAGTTTTACAGCTGTTTGACCCTGACTCAAAGTAGGCCCTCAGACTTCTTTATCTATTGTTTGATCCTTACTTCCTAGCAATGAGTAATGAGCTTTACCTGAATTCTTATTCAAACGAAACCAATAAAAAGCCTCTCCCCAGCAGAGGGAGTGGCCATTTTGTTCCTACTTCCCCACAGAAACTGCTTGTCTCTGTGGGTGTCTTTCTCGTGTTTCGACAAGCCATCCACAGCGTTCTGCAGTCACCACCAGCAGGTGATAGCTTCACTCTCCCAGTGACAGCCCTGTCTGCCTCTCAGAAAGGTCCCACTGTCCTGACTTCTACCAGCACGAGTCCCCCCTTCTCCTATTATTATTATTATTATTATTGCCAGTCATGCATAGGTTTATTTCAGACTATTTTAAAAAATCATTTGGGTGAAATTCACATAACAAAATTAACCACTTTAAAGTGAACAATTCAGTGGCATTTGATATATTCACAATTTCGTGAAAACACCACCTTTATCTAGTTTTGAAATAATTTCATTGCACTATAGTAAAACCCCTTACCTAGTAATTAGCTTCTCCCCATTTCCCCTTCCCCAAGTCCCTGGTGACGACTAATCTGTATTCTGTTTATGTGGAATTATCCATTCTGGATATTTCATATAAATGGAATCATATGATATATAATCTTTTATGTCTGGCTTCTTTTCTCTTAGCATAATGTTTTGGAGGGTTATCTACTTTACTGTATATACAAATACTTTATTACTTTTTAATGGCTGAATAATATCCCTCTGAGTGTACCACAATTTGTTTATTCATTCATCTGTTTGTGGGCATTTAAGCTGTTTCACCTTTTGGCTATTGTGAATAGTGCTTCTATAAACATGTGTGTACATGTACTTGTTTGAATATCTGTTTTGGGATATATATCTTGGAGTGGAGTTATGGAATTGTATGGTAATTCTATGTTTAACTTTTTGAGGAACCAACTGTTTTCCACAGTGGCTGAACCATTTTCTTTCCCACCAGCAATGTACAAGGGTTGCAATTTCTTCACATCTTCACAAACACTTATTACTTTCCATTTTTAAATAATTTATATTCATCTTTTGTTTTTGATCTTTAGAAAAACACCTATTCAGGTTATCTGCCTATTTTTTTATTGGATTCCTTTGTGATTTTGTAATAGTTCTTTATATATTCTTGATAAATGGTTTGGCAATATTTTCTTCAATTTCTTGATAATGCCCTTTGATGCACAAATGTTTTTAGTTTTGATGTAGTCTAAATTTTTTTGTTGTTACTTATTCTTTTGGTGTCATATATAAGAATCCATCACCAAATCCACGGGTGTGAGGATTTATTCCTATGTCTTATCTAAGAATTGTATGGTTTCACTTTGTAATTTTAGGTCATTGACCCATTCTGAGTTCATTTGAGTATATGGTGTGAGGTAGGGGTCCAACTTCGTTCTTTTGCTTGTAGATACACAGTTGTCTCAGCGCCATTAATGGTGCTTTGCTTATTTTTGTACTTCATAAAATAGAAATTGCATAGTATACACTTTTTGTGTCTTGTGTTTTTATGCTCATCATGATAGAACCACGGAGGGCTCAGCAGGAACGTTAGTTGATATTACACACGTGATAAAAAACCTATGCTTTTATATTTTCCTGATAGCTCATCTTAGAAAATAGCTAGATGTCCTCATCTCCAAATTTTATCATTTAAAAGGAAATCTAATAAGAACCCTTCTTTCTGCTCTATTTTTCCATAAATCCAAAATTTCTCTGAAAAAATAAAGTCTATCAATTAAAAAGAAAAAGAGGAAATCTAAAATCAGTCACTAGCACTGGTGTACAAGGAGTTTCTAGACTCCCAGAGTGGTACACACTACAGATCCTTTTGTCCAATCTCATCATTTCATAGATGGAAAGTAATCCTCTGCCCATCCACTATTACCACTTCCATCCAAAGAGCCATCATTTCTTCCCTGGACCACACAATGTCTTCTGACTCCCTGCATCTGCTCCTACCTCCCTCAGTTTTCTCCTTCACAAAGCCATCTAGGGGATCTTTTCTCAACCACAAATCTGATCATGTAAAATTCTTTCTGAAAAAAAGTATTTAACAGCTTCCCATTGCTGTTAAGATAATGCCTGTAATCCTCAATATGGCTCATCCTCTCATTGGTCCACTGTTACCCTCTCTACACACTTTCTTAGTTCATTGGCCTTTTATTCAGTTTCTTGAGTGTGCCATGTTTATTTCTTACTTAGGATGCTGCACCTGTTGGTCCCATTTGCTGAACCTATCACTTTTTTTTCCCACATTGCTGACTCCCTCTGTCTTAGAAAAGATGGGTGTCTTGCTCTAGGTCACAAGGAGCAGACGGTAGTTGAATCTGGTTCCCCCGATTCCTACCTTAGACCTCATTCCTTTAGAGGGCTTAAAACATTTTCTCAAAAAAAGGGCAAGGCTTCTCCAGAGCTGAAGGCTACACAGGCTGTGCTTTTTGTCCTAAGTTCCCATGGCTGGCACTGAAGGTTATAAACTGGATAGATCTACTAGTGCCAGTATAGCATGATAGAACGTCACCACTATCTTTTTGTTTTTTAATACGACTTTAAAACCATTTTTATGATTAGACAAACTCTAAACCTTGGTTAACAAATATAAAGTGGATCTGTTGCTGAATGTTTCTGCCTGTTTTAAAGTGAGAAGTCATTTTACCATTATTAAGCAACTAAAGCCCAGTTGCGGGTTCCCATGACTGTGTATGTGTCTGTGTGTGCATGTAAAAGACACTAGAAGCCCTCTTATCTTCCAAGAGAAACATCCTTGCCCCATGACTTTCTGTCTCTGCAGACAAAACCAACAAATACAAAAAGCCATATTAAGAATTTTTTGCTTAATCTTTCTGTTCTGGAAATATTTACCTCTTTTCACAAAGCTCTTCTTGAAATTTAGTTTCAGTCTTCACAGTGAATTCAGTAGAACTGAATAAAGTTTTAATCATTTATTTTACTTCAGAAATAACCAGTTGTCTGGCAGAATTTAGCAATGACCTTTATTTTATTTTAGTATTTTAGTTAGTGCCCTCCCTCATGTCTCTTCGTGGGTTGTGTTTGTAAAGAGTCCAAAAAACCAGCTGTAGGTAGTTCTTGACTTCCCTACCCATGCCCTTCTATGTAACTCATATTGATATCCCCATGCTGCCCTTTTGTGCAGACTTCAACATTACAAGTGTCACATTTTGACCTGTCCTGTGGCTGTACCGCCTGCCAACAGCTCCCATGCACAGTGCCAGGAACTTGACTCCATGTCAAGGCCTGTGCAGGTGAATGCTTTAGTACATCTAGTCTTTATCCTTGTATAAAATAAGCAGATATCCTAAGAAATTAGTACATTATTAATACTCATCATAGGCAGCCCTGCCTCGTAACAATCATAGCAAGAGTTTACATAATGTCTGTCGTAGTTCTAATACCTTCGCATATTTATCTTATTCTCGCAGCAGCCTCACGATGTGGGTACTTTTATTATTTCCATTTTACAGATGGGGAAACTAATTCTTAAAGCAGCCAAATAACTTTCCAAAGATCAAATAGCTACTAAATAATGATAAGATAAAAAAAAAGACCTCCAATAGGCAGCTAGAAAACAGCAAAACTTGTCTCAGCTGCAGGTTCATTTGATGAACTGGATGTCGGACTGTCCCACGATGAAGGGAGAAAATGAAAACAATGACCATGCTGGAAGTATATTGTTGAAGACAGCATTCAAAAGAGCAGACATGGCTGGGGGTGATATTTGTTTAGCTCCCTGAAAACTGAACTTTCTTAGAATATGTAAGAATGTTTTTCAGTGTTTGCATATGCAAAATGTAGATGCGCTGGGAATTGTTTATGCAGAAGATTGGCTGTGTATTGGAATCAGCCTCAGGCTGCCACTGATTTCGTTCTAGGTCTTGGGTTTTTTTCCATATTAGTCTGTCTATAGGAGAGTCCATTAGATTTCCACAGCAGACAAAAAACACACCACTATATACTGAAGCATACAAGCTATTATATATTTTCATAATATAGAACTTTCAGGTATAATAATCAACAGTGGCAAAATATTTCTGTCTTTGACATTAGTTTTTTTTTTCCTTTTTTTTTTCATGAGATCCAACCTGTAATTGAGACCAGAGAAAACAGTATGGAAAAACAAATTCATGAGAACAGGATAAAAATATCATGAACAGCAAAATATGTCTGAGTATTTAAAACTGTATAGAAAAAATAAATTAGATGAACAATTGTGTAAATATAAATTAAAAAAGATGACATTCTTAATAAATAAAGTTTACTATTTACATTTTTATATATTGCTAAGAGACTTAACTTAGATCCATAAAAATACATAAACAGGAAAAAAACCAAAATAGGAGCAGCAAATTTATGCGCGTGAGGTACAGAAAAAGGATTGGAATTGTGTTTTGGTTTTTAGATTGGGTTTTTTTTTTCCTTTTTCATAGTAGGCCAGTAGAATTCTCATGAGAACAGATTTTAAGCACTTCAGTGGAGAGTTATTTTTTTTTCTGTAGTTTCCAGAAGGTGCCAAACAGATTTCAGCATCATAATAATTAAAAATACCCATAATAATTATAACAATAATAAAAAGGTATAATGTGATACATAAATATGGAAGAGCAGTTTGTAATATGAATACATTTTCTCTAGACGAGATCACAGTTTTATTTTGTAAATATTACATTTAAGTATATATACACACACATATATGTACAACTATATATACATGTGCATATATATGTAAATTTATATTTATATATAATATCTTTATATAGATAGATATCTGTGGACAGGTTATTGATTATAGAGACCCAAAAAAGCAACTCAATAATTGTTCAAAATCCTCCTCACTGACTGCTGGTGTGTAAGTTAAGAAGCCCCAAGATGTTTGCACTCAGAAAGCCAGCTCTTCCCATGGAACACTCAATGTTGAATTTTAAGTCTGAGGAGGAGAGATTTTAGGGGCTCCCTTCCTCTGTAAAGTTGGGAATGGCCTGGAAGTACTGAACAGATGACAGTAACCTGACTTTTACTTTACAGGAAGTAATTGGCTTTTAGTCCAATCATGGAAGTGGTGAAGGCCAGAATAAGGGGGCAAAGTCCAATTGACCTAAGAATGAAATATTCCCCAGTACAAGCCTCTCTGCTAACATGGATGGTCATCCAGGAGCTCCTGCGTTGCTCCCTGAACTATCAAATGAGCGAGCACTCGCTGTCTTTCGTAAGGGCCAATGGCCGGTGCCTTGTTGGAAGGGAACCTGCGGCCTTGGTGCCCAGCCTTGGCTCCCCAGATTGCCGTCACCCACTTAAAACCTCAGGGCCTCACAACTCCCCCTGTGAGGTAGGTTAAGTAGTATTATCCCCATTTTGCAGCTAGAGAAACTGAGGCAAATGGAGAGGCAATCTGATGACTTGTTCAAGATCCCTAAGCAAACTGCTGCCTGGAGTCAAGATTTCTAGGTTCTTACTCCAAGGATAGAGTTCCTGTCTTGGCTATTAAACATTTCCTTTAAAGCTCAAACAACTGGTAGGAATTTGGCAAAACCTGAAAGATTTTAAAAAGAGCAGGCTCTTATTCATGTGCTATTTCATTTTTATGTTTGTTGTTTGCTTGGTTTGTTTTTTGTTTTGATTCTCAAAACCCATGGGAATTACCTGTCTGGTCATGTAGCAGCTTTGTAGGAAAGTGGACTGTGCAGTGTGGTTCTAAGTGCAGTCTTACGAAGCCAAGTGCTCTATCGGTAGATACACACATTTTATAATGTGAAAAGCACAACACAATATGTCCCCTTAGTATTTGGTAAAACCAATTGCAAGCCCTCCCACTCCCTACTAACACGGATTGCCACCAAACAAACAGACAAAACACTTCCCCAGCAACAACTACACATTAAGGGGAAGATGTCTTATTTCCTGGACCTACCACAATGTACATAAAATAACAGACAGCATTATAAAATCCCACACTACGTCTCTTGCTATGGAAATTGTTACGCTTATGTCTACCTACTCTGTAGAATAAGCAATTTTCTTTAGGAAGCACAAAAATAGTTTTTAAAAAAATTCTTATTTTTAATCATGCATATTTATTTCCTTTTAATCTCCTTGTGTTCTGTGAATTTCTATCTGTACAGTTTTGTCACCATCAATTTCTTTTTTTTTTTTTGTACTTGAAGTAGTTCCAGAAAAAAAACACAAATCCTCAGAACTGGTAACTTGAAAGTATGGTTTGCCTTCCTTCCTTCCTTCCTTTTGTCCTTCCTTCCTAACACAGGTAAGACCTATAACAAATGGACAGTTACAACCAAGTTAAATCAAACCTGGAAGGGAGGTAGCTGAAATCTGTCTCAAAGAATTACTTTCAACAAATAGCATTTAAGCATTGGCCAAGGTGGGACTAGGACCAAGAGAATTGTCTAGGCAGTGACTCAACATGCTGAAGCCAAGAGTAGCAGCTGACACCCTCCACCTTCAAAGCCCTACAGTTTATGACCGCTGATCTCTCTCTTCCATGACATCTGATCAGCCAACCAAATGCACTTCTCCAGAACTGTCTTCCCTAGGAGGGGGTTGGCACAGAATCAGGGGTGGGGGTCATGCAAGTCCTCTGGGCAGGCAGTCAGGGTTGTGGCTTAAAAAGGCTTCCTAAGAGAGAGCTTAGAAGACTGTCTGCCTCATCTTTTCATTCTTGCTGCTAACTGGCTAACCCTTCACACCCAGAACCCTCAAGCACTGAGCTGCCTCCTTGTGAGTATTCCATCATCCTAAACAGGAGATGATAGGAAGGATGAGACAATGAGTTTGTTCCCACAAAGAAAATGAAACTGGGTATCAGTGTACTGCACAAATAAAGCAGACCCACCCCTACTATGGTTTGAAAAGGGCCTATTAATTACACTTTCCATGTGGGCACAAGGCTGGCCATCAGTCAAGTAGCCTCTCATCTCACAACCGTGGCAAATATAAATTTGTAACAGATTTGAATGATGATGATTAGGAGACTGGGTGGATGTCTGCTCAGAGGGCTCAACTCAATCTGTGAATCTGAAGCTAGAAGTCAGCCTTCCGGAAACTTTGCTCATCTGGAGAATGTGGGATAGAAAAGGGTTAGACTGATGGAAGAAAGAGGATGAAAGTCAGTTTAAGAGAAACTGGTGAGGTTCTTCTGTGGTTCCCGCAACCCCACCATTAGTAATGTTGTCTTCAGGTCTCCAAGGCTTTTCGAGTTACTTACTGTTGTAATAAAGCAACAGGAAGGGCTGTCAAAGTTACTTGTCATAGTTCATATCTCCTTACTAGCACCACACAGGATGATAACTCAGCTAGAGTAAGAGAGGGGATTTAAGAGTTGGGAGGAGCTCTTAGACACTGGAGAAGGGTACAAAATGGGATGAATGTTTCTATTATAATTCTTATTTTGCTAATGATTGGCCCTGGTAATTATAGAAAAAAAATTGTCTTGCATAAAAATATGAATTTATAAGGAAGAAACAAGGAATTTGAGCCTGGCCTTAACAAGAGTGGTAGTCTCTCCATTGTGGAACTCAATCTCCAAGTTTGTAACATAGTACAAACCACACAAATCTCTGCACTGCATCCTTATTTGTGGGCACCTGTGCAAAAAGCACCTTGATAGTTGTTTTTTTTAATATAACAGACCACAGATGGCCAATAAATGTCTTCTCAGGTGTTCCTGATCAGCAGGTAATTGCTGTTGGGAGTGATATAGCAAGAAGCTTTCTGAGCTAGTTTTGGTCCCCACAGGAAGAAGGGCTATAATTGATGAACAAAGCCTTCCTTGGAAGCAGGAGTGAGGAGGGTCAAGCACACATGCCTGGTATTTTCCATTCCTGTGCTAGACTTTGTTTTTGTTGGTTGTCTTCTCTAGGCTTGCGATGACTTGATCTACAGTGATCTTTATGCCACACATCTAGTGTAGACTCCCATTGCCTCACTTTCTTAGTTCCAGGTCTGAGGAATTATATCCAACTTAACCATTCTCTCCACCTCATTCTGCATTAATCTCTCCCAACATTAATCTAAAGGAGTGGATGGTAACTGGCTAAAAAGAGGCAAAGAGGGCCCCAAACAGGTAGAGGCTTCCACATTGGTTCGACTAACCTACTCTGAACTTTTGGAGGCTGAATGTGGGAGAGAGGGAAGGGTGGCCCAGCCACAGGTGTGGGTGGGAGCACTGGTGGATGGAAGACCGTAGAAAACATGATGGCCATGTGGGGTGGTTGGGAACTGAGGGTGAGAACTCTTGGACTTCCCTCTGCTGGCCCTCTGGAACACACACTGTCTAGATCCTATCCAAGATGATTCTCTGTCCAGAAGTATAGCTACTCGGGGCCACAGTGAGGTCCTCAGGACCAAAGGCTGCTTTAGCCTGGAGGGACAGGAAGGCTTGGTCAAGCACAATAGCTCAGGAGTCCCCTCAGCTCTAACAGTCCCCGGATGGCCCCAACATCACAGAAATTTAACACTGTTCCACTTGGCTGTAAAATCTAACACTGGCTTAGACATGGTGGACTATCAGTGAGGGTTCCAGCATCTTAAGTCCCTCAACTCCCTGCCAGGGTGAGAAGCCCAATGATAGGGGACTTAACTTCTCACCATGTGGCCAATGAGGGTTTTTCTCTTGCTGAAGGGCTAGGAAGTAAGGAGCTGTAGGGAAATGTGGGTCACTTTTAAGGCAGACTGTTTGGTTGTATGGGGGTTTTCCTAACCTAGTCCTACGATCTTGGGGTACTCAATGTATAGGATAGAGCAGCAGGAAAAGTAGCAGCAAATGTGGTCCCAAGGCAAGATTTGGGGAATGGGTGGGTTCTGGAGGGATATTGGCCTCAAGCCTCAAGCAGGGGGCTCTTATAATACCTTGATATTGCAATCCTAAGCCATTTCCAGCTTGGCCTCAAACCCTGGAGTTGGGGTAAACCCCCATGGCAGCGGAAAAATTGGGGGACGGGGCTTTGTATACTTTGGATTCTTTATGTCTTCCTGGGTCCTACTTTCCTAGAAGGTAGGTGATCAGAGACAATTTCATTTCTGATCCCAAAGGACCACACCACTGTGCACGCCCTACATATTCCAAGCCTCAAGGTGTGAACTATGTTAGCATCTCAACACTTGGTCTCAGCAGTTTCTGCAAGCTTCTTTCTCCCAAGGACAGTGTTGGCTAGGAGCCTGGGAAAGGAAAGATTGACTTTGTTCTAGTCTCTCTCTGCTCAGTCTCCAAAACTGCCCTCACGCAGATGTTTGTATGGGTGCATATGCATGCATGTGTACTAGCCACAGAAGTGCACACTCCTAGATAGAGAACATGTTCCTTGCTGTGGTCATGTGACAATTGGTTAGGATTTTAGGAGGCTCTGGGACTGCACGCAGTATATGTAATCCATCTAAGACTTTGGGATGGAATTCCATTCCATTATTCAACATGGCGAGACTTGGTTCATGCGCCCCCACTATGAGTCCTTCCTGGGTGAAATTAAAGGCAGACCGGTTAGGTGCTAAGGATCCCTGGTGTGGAGAGGCCATTCCATTGAGCAGCTGACTGTGAAATCAATACCAAAGGGATGCGGGTCCTGGCGGTGGGAATTCTTTGACAACTCCTTGTCTTTCCTTAGCCATGGCTGTATCCCCGGAAGTCTTTCCGGCTGTGCTCTCGGGCTTGGGGGTCCCGACAAGCACAGTCACCTTTTAGGTCACAGGACATAGGGAAGGGAGTGACCTGTAAAGAGAAAGAGAGACGAGGTAAACCAGATGGTTGTGTCTGAAGCAATAATTTTCAGAGAGGCAGGGTAGGGCAAGGGACAATAGCTGGATTCGGGGAGAGCAGAGTCAAGTTCAAGTCATGGATTTGCTTCTTTCTAGCCCTATGACACAGCTGGCAAACACAAGGCCTGCAGGCCAAATCCGGCTGTCTACCGTGTTTTATCTTGCCGGGCACCTTGTTTCTACCCGATGGCAGCGCTGAGCTCTCGCTTCACTATTAAGAAGTAGTTACATGTATACAGTCCTAAAATTACATTCAGACCCTTGAAAGTAATCATGAGGCTGATGTGACCCCTGGTAAAAATGAGTGTGACACCCCTGCCCTATGATAACTTTACCAAGATCACCATGGTTGTTCTCACAGCAGCTTTCATTCTCAGTGGCATTTATTATGGTCAAGCAATGTGCTCATTTTCCAAATAGGGAAGCATCAAACCCTTTGACAACTCTGTATAAGATAGGTATGAAAACAGTCACCCTTGTACAGATGGAGAAACTGAGGCTCAGAAAGGGGTAGGCATTTGCCCAAAGCAATAAAGGGCAAATCTTGTGTTTAAAGAAGGATGAGCCACCTCTCCCTGACCCTCAGGTTCCTAGCTGTAGAACAGATATGGTAAAACCAATTTTGCACTGTAAGCTCTTGGGTTGAATGAAGTCGTGGGTGAAATATTGTAATGCACTATCCCAGAGTTGGTTCACAGGATGGTACAGTGCAATAGCTGACAGGTGGCGATCAAGTGAAATGAAGGATATGAAAATGTCCTTTAAGAAAACGTAATTCTCTGCACATATTGGTAGTTTTGATTTTGGGGAGGCAATGATAAAACAAAAGCATGTCTCAGCAAGCTCAGAGCTAGGGGGGTCCAGAAATCCTGGTGGGGAATATTTCACCTAGAGATTTTGCATAAGATTTGGTTGAAGGATCTAGGGAACAGATTTTATTACAAGAAAAAGTGAGTGCCATATAATGTGATTTGCTTGCTATATGTATATATTACAAAAGCTGGACAAAATAAAAAATAAAAATTTATATTAAAAAAAGGGAGTGGCTTGAGTTTCAGTTCCCACTCCATCCCTTCACATGCTCTGTGACCTTGGGCCGCCTTTCCTTCCTAGAAACAGAGAAAGAGCCCAACAGTGAATGTCTCTCCCATGCAGCTGGTGATCTGTCTTTCCAAAGAGCGCAGTGCAGTCCCTGCCTGAGCCCAGGCTGGGCTAGTACAAGCCAAGTGGATTTCACCTCCTTGCATCATGATATTTGCATATCACTTTCCCCAGAAGGTCCCCCATCCACACAGATGGATGTAATGACCTCATTCGCCTCCTGCCTCGGTCTCCAAGTGCTCACAGAGCCTCAGAGAGCAACTTCCTCTAGCTTGTGGACTCATTCTTCTGTATCCAGTTCTTTTCTCTCTGTCTCTTTGCCTGCCCTCCTTCCCTCCCTCTTTCCTTCCCTGTTTCACCCCAACTTCTTCCCCTCTCCTGCAATTATGCAATAATTTAAAATGTAGGAATGAACAGGAAGACTGAAATATAAGCCCCAGAAGCTCTGTCACCTCACTGAGATATGACCTGGAACATGTGACAACTTCTGAGTCTCAGTTAACTCATTCATTAAATGGGAATAGTGAAAGCCGTACATGTCCCTGAGGTTGTGATGAGGGATGAGTGAAGCTAGTGATGCAAAACACCTAGAGCACAGTTCTCGACATGTGCTCAGAGCTCAACCACATGCACATGCATATGCATATATAGACAGGGTCCGGCCCAAACCACCCCTTGTTTATGAGCTGGTAATCTATACCAAATGTTTTATTACAAAATCATAAGCATGTAATTCTGTAACATAACAATATCACACGCAAGCACACCATATGACATTGTAGGTAAAACGTTCAAATTGCTGTCCATCTCATGTCATACATTCACATAACCCTCCAACCACACCAAACGTTACTTCTGCCGGACTCTGTGTTTCCTCCTCTCTCTCACTCGATGAGACAGAGACCACGTCGGTCTTGTGCATTCTTATTTCCCAAGGCCCAACGCATAGAACAAAGGAATGTGTGTTCATTGCTCCCTCTCCCTGACTCCCACTGCACTCGAGGCCAGCACATCCCTTTGTTTCTCTTTTCAATTTAAATGCATGGGTGCCTGCTGCCTGCCTGGTAAGCTCCTCACAGCTGCTGCAGTGCCTGTCTTTCTCCTACAACTACCTGCTGTTCTCTGCTTAGCACATTTTCTCCCCAGCCTCCATGCCTTTGTGGAGGCTGTGCCTTCCAATCTAGAATATTCTCCCACAGCCTCTTCACCTCCAAGAGAAGCAGAGGATGTCACAATTGGAAAAGACACAGAGAAAACTCTCCAGTCCCAGTGGGGAAACTGAGGGCAGAGCCAAGTTGAAATCAAGCAGGTGATGTTGAGTGGGGACAGTAACCTTCTGGGAGCCAAGATGCCTGGGTTGGCATCCTCACTTGCCTCACACTTGTTGAACAACTTGGGGAAAATCCTTTTACTGCCATATCCCTGAGTTTCTACATCTATAAAAGTGTGATCTTAAAAAATACTGTATTTTCTGTGGTTGTGAGGATCAAAGAAAAAGAAATACACAAAAAGCCCAAGCACACGGCCTAACACTCAGGAGATGCTTAATGCTTTAAATACACATGTGCTGAATCATTTCCCACCAGCTCCTATTTCACCATCCGTGACATCTTTCCTGCCTATTGTCCCCTCTCTCCCACTTCCCAGACTTGGGCCACCTCTTTGTCCTCGACTCACCTATCCCTTTATCTGTCCCCTTCTCCTGCCCTTGCCCACATCCTAACATAGAATGATCCAGTTACCTCTAATGTCTTCTACACAATTCTCTTTGTAACTCTTTCCCATTGAGTTCTATGACCCAATAGGGACAGTTCACATCTGATTTATCATTCATCCTTCCTGCTGCACCTCACACAAGCAAAAGTTCAGCAGATTCTTTATCTTAAAGTAAGACCCAAAGTCTTTACCCAAGTTCAAGGCCTTGCAGGATCTGATCTCCACATGCTTCTTAGACCTCACCTGGCCCCCTCCTTCCCTTTACTCTCTGTGTTTTTTTTTATTTATTGACTGGTTCCTCAAATACTGAGTGCTTTCCTACTTCTAAGTCTTTCACCATGCATGTTCCTCCACCCTAATGATCATTGCTGGCCAGCTCCCCTTCATTCTTCAGGTCTTCTCTCAAGTGTCACCTCCTCCCTGACTTGCCTGAATAATGATACCATCACCTTCATCCCCTCTCACAGCATCCTATTTCGATGCCCTCCTTGTTCTGAATCACTTCTGCACTTGCATGCCAGCTCAGTCTAGGCAGGGACCATGTCTGCCTTTGAACTGAGTCTTTATATACTAAGAACAGGTGTTCAATGAACCCGTGAATGGAGGAACAAATAAAAACAGATATCCAGCTAGAATGCAAATCAGAAAGCCTCTGCTCTTGCATTCACTTGCTGGGCAACTTTGTACAAGTTCCTTCCCTTCTTTGAGCTTCAGTTTCCTAGTCTGTATGGTTTTTTAAATTTTTTATTTGTATTTTTAATTTTATTTATTTATTTATTTTTAGAGAGTGGGGAAGGGAGGGACAAAGAGAGGGACAGAAATATCAATGTATGGTTGCCTCTCACTTGCCACCCACTGGGGACCTGGCCTGGAACCCAGGCATGTGCCCTGATAGGGAATCAAACCCGTGATTGTTTGGTTCACAGGCCAGCACTCAATCCACTGAATTGCACCAGCAGGGGCTGTTTTTTTTTTTTTAAATATTTCATTAATCATGATATTACAATTGTCCCATTTTTTCCCTTTTATTCCCTTCTGCCCTGCACTCCCTCTCCCACCAGCAATCCCTCTCCCACCTTAGTTCATGTCCATGGGTCGTACATGTAAGTTCTTTGGCTTTTCCATTTCCTATAATATTCTTAACCTCTCCCTATTTTGTACCTACCATTTATGCTTCTTATTCCCTGTACCTTTTCCTCCATTCTTCCTCCTCCCCCTTTCCATCGATAACCCTCCATGTGATCTCCATGTCTGTGATGCTCTTCCTGTTCTAGTTGTTTCTTAGTTTTGGGGTTGTTTTTTTTTTTAGGTTTAGTTGTTGATAGTTGTGAGTTTGTTTTCATTTTACTGTTCCTATTTTTGATCATGTTCTTTTTCTTAGATAAGTCCCTTTAACATTTCATATAATAAGGCCTTGGTGATGATGAACTCCTTTAACTTGATCTTATCTAGGAAGCACTTTATCTGCCCTTCCAACTGATAGCTTTGCTGGATGGAGTGATCTTGGATTTAGGTCCTTGCCTTTTATGACTTTGAATACTTCTTTCTAACCCCTTCTTGCCTGTAAGGTTTCTTTTGATAAATCAGCTGATAGTCTTATGGGAACTCCTTTGTAGATAATTGTCTCTTTTTCTCTTGCTGCTTTTAAGATTCTCTCTTTATCTTTAATCTTGGCTAATGTAATTATGATGTGCCTTGGTGTGTGCTTCCTTGGGTCCAACTTCCTTGGGACTCTCTGGGCTTCCTGGGAATCTATTTCCTTTGCCAGATTGGGGAAGTTCTCCTTCATTGTTTTTTTCAAATAAGTTTTCAATTTCTTGCTCTTCCTCTTCTCCTTCTGGCACCCCTATCGTTTGGATGTTGGAATGTTTAAAGTTGTCCTGGAGGTTCCTATGCCTCTCTTCATTTTCTTGAATTCTTGTTTCTTCATTCTGTTCTGGTTGAATGTTTATTTCTTCCTTCTACTCCAAATCGTTGATTTGAGTCCCAGTTTCCTTCCCTTCACTGTTGGTTCCCTATATATTTTTCTTTACTTTGCATAGCCTTCACTTTTTTCTGTATTTTGTGACCACATTCAACCAATTCTGTTAGCATCCTGATTACCAGTGTTTTGAACTCTGCATCTGATAGGTTGGCTATCTCTTTGTCACTTAGTTCTATTTTTTGAGCTTTGATCTCCTCTTTCACTTGTGCCATACTTTTATGTTTCGGTGTGCCTGTTATGTTGTAAGGGGCTGAGCCTTAGGTATTCACGAGGGTAGGGCAACCCACACTGCTGCATTGTGGCACTGTATGTTGGGAGAGGGAACAGTTCCACTTGCTTGGCTCTCAGTCAGCTTTCAGTCACTTTCCCCACTACCCACAAGCAAACTGGGCCCTTCTGGTCCTGATTCCTGGGTGGGTGGGCTTGTGTACATTCTGGGACCCTGTGTGTCTCTCCAACAAACTCTCTTGTGAGGCTGGGAGTTTCTCCTACCACCACAACCGCCTCCCCCTCAAGTATTTATAGCCAGAGGTTTTGAGGCTTCATTTCCCTGTGCTAGGACCCTGGGTTGCGCAGTCTATCTCACTCCCCAGTTGTTCCTCCTGGTTTATCTGCATACGAATGTGGGACTACCAGGTCCGCCAGCCACCACCTCGCCCACCCTGGTACTCTAGCCACCCCCTTGCTGCATGTCCCATCTGCCCCAGCTGCCTGTCTCCACTCCTACCGGCCTGGGTAAATGTTTCTTCTTTACCTCTTTGGTTGTTGGACTTCCACATAGTTTGATTTTCTGGCAGTTATGGTTATTTTTTGTTTTTTAATTTGTTGCTCTCCTTTTGGTTGTGCAAGGAGGCAAAGTGTATCTACCTACACTTCCACATTGGCCAAAAGTCCCTCAATCTGTATGTTAAGATTGATTTTAATGGTCTGTACCTTTCCAGCTGTCTGAAAGTCCTTCTCTCTCTCAGAAAGACAGAAGGCAACCCCCTGGCCAGAAAGAACCTACAAATGCATACTCTCTACAAACGCTGCCTTGCATGCTCCCCGTTTTGCCATTCCCAGTTGCACCAGCTTCTCCAAAATCATCAGTTGCCAAGGGCCTGCCTCCAGTTAGTTTCTCAGGCCGGTCTGGCCACCCTGGCTCCATGGCTGTGAGTGACCCTTCTCTCTCCTCCCTGGGTCAACCCAGGCCACTTCAGCATTTTCCCAAACAAATGTGTCTGGCACCAAAGGGAAGGAACCCCAAGCAGAATACAAGAAAGTCTAGAAGGTTTGATCTCAGGAGGCAGATCTGCAGCTAAAACAGCTACTTGTTTCCACCACACACTTGAAAATGCAGCTACATTCTCTGAGCCCTCACAAGGAGGTTGGGGGCAGATAAGCCTGAGTTTGGGGTAGGCTCCATGCAGGCACTGTGTGACTGCTGGCAGGTCCTTGGCCCCCGTGGACTTCATCTCCCCAGCTGTAAGACACGGGTCTTCATGAAGACCTCAGAGCGTTCTGAGAAGGAGTCCATGAAATAATGTTGCCTCCAGACCTGCTTGCAGAGTGCCCAGTGCAGAGGAGATGCCCAGCGTCTTGTTCCCTCCTCCTGTCCCTCCTCTCACCTCTGTGGGAACTGCCTGTCTCAAGCTCTCCTTTCTCCACAATCATCTTCCAGATCAAGGCCCTACAGCTGGGCAGAAGAGGGTGGAGATGGCGAGCTCCATCCACTTTCCCAGGTGTTCCTGGGTCTGATGTGGAAAAGACTGGGGCAGCCTATTTGTGCAGGTTAATAGCAGTGAGCACCACTTTACATGCACACACACATGCATGCACACATGTACAAATACACGTGTGCATGCATGCTAGCATTTCCTGAGGGCCTTCTACGGGTGCACGATTTCCATGTACCAATATGTTCACTCTGCACCACCTCGTGAGGCTATTGTTATTAGTTACCCATCCTGCAGATGAGAAAATAGAGGCTTCAGTGTGTTCAAAACAAAACACACATTCCCTGAGCTTCACTACCAGTCCATAGCTAGATGATGCCAGATTCTGAACCCTGCTCCAAACATTGAGAGTTTTCAGCAAGTGAGGGTAAGGGAAAGGCACCTTCTCCCCACCTGGCCAGGCTGACCACTGCTTTGTCTAATGTCCAATAGCCTTTTCTCCCTTATTATGTCCCTGCATCATCATACTCACCCTCCCCAACACCCTTAATAAGGCATCTATTCTTATTATCCTATTTTACATCTTGGAGGAAACTAAGATACAAAGAGGTGAGTCACTGGGCTGGCAGGGAGCCTGGGATCTACATCCCTATTTGTGACCATGCCTCCATGTTGTGCCCCCAAACAGCAGGCAGAGTGGGAACCAGGGTCCCCTTTTCATGAAGAAGGGAACTGAAGCATCCTGATCAAGTCAGCTCTTAGCAGAGCTCCCAGATTCCCTGACTCCCCAAGCAGCTTGCCACCTTCTCCCCTACATGGCCTCCCAAGGAAACCTACCACCCACAGCACAAGCGCCTGCGGTAGCCAGTTTACATTTGGCATTCCCAGCACCATGTGGCTAGGCTGTCCCATAAATGGCTTGGCCACCCACTCTGGGATTCTGTCAACAAGCCCAGGTCAATGACTAAAAGCCAGGATTCTCTCCTTTTTCCCTCTGGGCTGAGGACATTGTCCAGGTCTGAGGGTTTCTTCCTCTGGGTGAGCTGCCCAGGCTGACACCTCCATCCATATGTGGGAGCGGTTCAGGAATACAGCCCAAGCAAATGCACCACCAGGCTCTGGCTGCAGGTATCATCTGAGGCTGGGAGACAGACAGGGTCTGAATTCTGACTCAGACTCAACAGGGAGGTCACAAGCAGAGAGTGTGTAGTGGAGGGACCAAGAGGCTCCCTGTGCTTAAGGTCAGAAAGCCTTGACTGTCTGCTGCCCACTGTGGGTCCTTGGGCAAATCACTTGGCCACTCTGAGTGTCAGGGTATTCATAGTGTTGATGGAAAGATTTAATGAGACCAAGTAGACTGAGGTGTGATGTTCAGTATGAGGACTCCCCTGCAAGCTCCTTGGAGGTGGGGTGGATCCGTGCCTGGCAGAGGGCATGGAACAGTCAGTGAATGTGGAGGTTTGTTTAAGTGTGACTAAGCGGAGGATAAAATGGAGGAAAAGTGATGGTAAAGTGGAGAAAAGCCCCACCGTAGACCAAAAGGAGACTTGGGTTTGATTTCTTTCCCTCTTATTGAGTTAGTGCATGCTGTCAAACAAGTGGCTTCCCTTTTGGGGACTTCCGATTCTCTATCTGTAAAATGGAGGTAATAACAATCCTCCTACATGAAAGTATTGTGGATAAAGTATAAAATTCAAGTAAAGCATTTAGCACAGTGCAAGGCATATAATATGTGCTCAATTGTTGATGATGGTGATGGTGACCTTCGTAGGGTGGTGGCTGTGATGATGTGGGGATAATAATGGTGGTGATGATGGGACTGACAGTGGTTATGATGCTACATGCTTTTCTGGATGGAAGAGTCTGATTTCTTCATAGGAACACGCTAAAACGAGTGTCTAATTCATTCACGTGAAAAAGTCAAATGAGGAAATCATAACACTCCAGCAGCCAGTGATTTATGGACAGGGAGGAATTTATCTAATCTGTTTAGCCATTTGCCTGTTACCTTTACTAACCTTCCAAGTTAAGCACATCTATTACCTCTTCCAGGAAGCCTTCTAGGACCTTCCAGGCTGGCTCAGTGCTTAAAATCATGGAATATCCCATTGCTCTCTGGATAAAATTCAAATTCCCTGGCTTTGCTTATAAAAGCCTTTCTCATCTCCCTAAGTTCAGCTCCTACCTCCTTCCTCTCTTGCACTGGGCTCCGGCCACACTCAGGGGATCACAGTTTCCTCAGTGCTCTCACCCACGTCTGGATGCATGCACAGGTGGGCCCTCTGTCAGAAACAACCTTCTCTCTCTCATCCTTTGCCCGGTCATCGCCCTCCTTCTCTGACCCGGGAAAGACCTACCAAACTTTTCGTGTCTCACCTCTGTTACTGCCCTCTCTAGAAGCTTACTGACTCTCTTCACTTGCTGTGTCTCCATTAGCACTTACTCTATTCTAAATGCCTGGCTACCAGTCCACAAGACATGAACTCAGCATGGCCGAAACCAGGTCTGTCTTGCGCGTGGCCTAGCACAGCATTACCCCACAGCATCAGGACCTGGGATTCTTCAGGAAACAAATCAGGATGCATGTCCTTTCCCTTATGAAATTTTCATTCTAGCAGCAAGAAGGGTAGGGGTTGCCAGATAATAAATAATAAATAATACATACATTTCATAGTCTGTGCCCAGGTGAGAAGTGTTGTGTAGGGAGAAAGAAGTGGAAGCCAAGGCAAATGGGTGTGGGAGTGTCAGGGGTGCGATAAGGTGGGAGGTCAGGGTGGGGCTCATTGAAAGCATGACACTTGGGCAAAGACTTGGAGGAAGGAAGGGAGTGAGTTATAAGGAAGAATGGAGAAAAATGTTCTCAGCTGAAGGAACAGCCAGTGACAACAGCTGGAAGGTAGGAGAATGCCTGGCTTGTGCAAGGAGGCCAGAGGGCTGGGGTGAGCTGAAGAGGGGGCGCCGGTAGTGCAGGGTGAGGTCAGAGAGCGGATGGGTGTGGGCAGTGCATAGGGCCTTATAGGCCACTGGGAGAACTGGTTTTACTCTGAGTAAAAAGGGGAGACACTGCAGGGCTTGGCCCAAAGGTGTGGCACCATCTGACTTTGTTTTAAAAGGACTGTTCTGGTTGCTAGGTCAAGATGTTAGAGCCATTGGTAGACATACCTAATCTGATACCCAACATGCAGCTCTTTATCTTGGCCTCTCTGCTAAGAAGGCTTCTTTCCATTTAATGATTTTGATTATCTTCCCATGTCTTATGAGAATCACGAGCCTCCTTAAACCAGTGGCTACATCTGGGTGAAACATTTTCTTTTCACTTAGATTTAGCAAATAAATATGGCAACCCCACACTTAATGCCATCATTTGGCCATGCCATCCTGTAATAAGATATGTTTCTAGGGTTGACAACGTCTTACTCTCTCCTGGCTCCAGCCCTGCGTAGCCTTCAAGTTCTTGCTCCATGACCACTGCACGCAGGAGTCCATGTGGAGTCCTGAGACATGAATCTAATCCAAAGATCAAGAAATAAAAATCCCGGGTGAACGTGGCCTGCCCAAGGTCAGAGAGCTAAGTCACAGAGCTGGGCTTGCACCCTGCTTCTCAGACATCCTCCAGAGTCAGTCTCCTGCAGCTGCCTAGAGCATGACTGTGAAACATGACCGTGACTGTTGTTCCAGGCCACCACACCTTAGCACATGTGGGTAGACTGAATGTGTTAAGGTGGCTGCCCTCTCCTCTGTTACAGCCCCAACACAGGCTTCCTGAGAATGACTCCAGTTTGAAAGGAATACTTTTTGTTGCTGTGATTGTGAGGGGAAACTGTTGAAGCAGCCATTCTGGAAATCTGCTCTGTACTGGAGATTCCTCAAGGCTCCAACAGGAAAATAATAAACTGACATGCTGGGAGGCTGAGTCCTGCCCCTTCCTGTCTGCCTTGTGCTGCAGACAGGTGTCTGGGTGAGAAACTGGTCACCCCTGTCAGACGGAGTTTCCTGCACTGTCTTGCTCTTGTCTGTCAGCTGGGCCCAGGTCACACAAGGCAGATGTGGGAAACAGCTGGTGTCTGCAGAAACAAACAAGGGGAGGAAGGATAGAGGGAGTAGACAGACATCATTCTGGGCCAAGTGACTGGGAGGCCCCAGCCCTGGGGACTGGGAAGAGGTTTAGGTGGTGAGTTGGCAAGAAGGAAGTCTGGGAGAAGGTGCTGAGCACTTAACCCTGGGCCTGAAGTTCATACCCAGGACTGCAGCCCAGGAGGACTAAAAAGCAAGAAGCCCACCCACAAGGGGAAGGGGATGGGGCAAGCCCACGGCAACAAGATGTCCAGAGCAGGGGTTAAGGGCAGGTGCTGTGTAGCTTAGAGTCACGGGTTTGCATCTCAGCTCGACCGCTTACTGGCTGTGTGACCTTAACCCTCTAAGCATCGGATCATGTATAAAACGCAGACACAAAGACGACACCTACAACAGGGCTACCGTGCTGATGAAATGCAATGGCATGTGTGAAAGCAGTTAGCACCATGCTTGGCAAATAGCAAGCCCTCGATAGAAAGTAGCTTCATTATTTGTTTGGAGTCACGAAGGGTTAAACCCTAACACAGCTCTGTCACCTCATACAAATGATTCCACCCCTCTGAACCTCAGTTGTCTACCTCGCTGGGTGGTTCTGGAGTCTACGTGAAGTGTTAGGCACAGAGATCCCAGTGCATGGTCAAGCACATATATGGGCTCAAGTCATGGAATTACTGTACATTGGAAGGTACATGAAGCACATCTGCCCTGTCCGTGGGTTTCTGAGTGCTGGTCTGACTGCTCATAGTCAGGGAATGTCCCATGATATGTGTCTGGGGCCAACAGCACAGGTGGCAGCTGCAGGTGAAGGCCAGGGGATGAGAGGGAGGCATCTGGCCCCCCTCCTGCCCACGGAGGCTTCCTGCTGTGGAAACTGCAGACGGAAACCAGGACATTTTTCTGCTCTGGGGAAACTCCTGTCTGGGGCGTCAGGGATGACTGGCAAGGCTGGGAACCTCGGCTACTCCCCACCCTGTCTTTGCTGCTGGGAAAAGCTGCTTCCTCTCTCGCCAAGGGGAGGGGTCCCACACCCAAGGTTCCTTGGCAGTCTGGGTTGACAGTGAACTGTCTCCAACTGGAACTGAGAAGGTCATGCCCGGGTGCTCTGAGGACAAGGTCCTATCCCCACCTGCTTTCCTCTTTTGGGACTCAGCCCCGTGTAGGAGAAAGAGCTGGGCCTGTGAGTCAGACAGAACTGGCTGGGGATGTGAAACTCAGCACTTGCTGCCCAGGGAACTCAGGCAAGCCCCGTAGGTACCTGAGCCAAAACTGGTTCACCTGTGCAATGGGGATAATAGCAACCTGTCGGGCTGAAATGAGGATTAAATGAGATAATGGAGGACAAGCATCTGACAGTGTTTGTCATAGACAGCAGCTCACTTAGGGGTGTTTCATATTTTTATGTATTTTCTCCACCTATCGTCTCTATAAACCAGTCTACTGCAGGGAGTAGTTGGGTGTTTACAAGAGAAACTAGGAAGGTTTCAAGAAGTTGGAATTCATGTAAAAATTAAACTGTGAAAAGAAGAATGACTTTAATTTGAGACATTGTTTCTTCTCTAGAAGGAAGACTTCTAGGAATCTTGAATCTGGAGAAAGCCCCAAACACTTCTTAACAGCTAGGAGCTAAGGCCAAGCTGCAAGCACCAGAAGAGAGGCCCATAGTCACTAACCCATCCCGCGCAGGTAGTTCTGACAACTCTCTCCATCCTGCCAGGACCCTGTCTCCCTTCCCCTGGAAAACTCCCTCCCATTCATGGTCCCTTCCCTGGGGAAGATTCCTCTGACTTTCACACTGTTCCCCATAAGAGCTCGCACCTCTCCTTCACTGCCTTTCCCACAGCAATAGTTCAATCACAACTGCATATCTCACTGCTGCATGTGTGGTGGCATTTGTAAGTCGTGAGCTTCACAAGGCCCCAGCCTTGCTTGCCGCAGGCACATGGCCTGGGCTGGTGCTAGGCTTCCAGTCGTGCTCAGTGAACATGCTTCTTGTTCCAAGAAGCAAGCCTGGACATCTGCATTCTGTAGTCTTGGCTATCAGGAGAAACAACTTAAAGTGGGAGAAGGGAATCTTTTCAACATGGAGAAAGCCAAAATGATGTTTATGACATGGGCAGAAAAGAGAAGAAACAGGATTAGGAAGCATATTCAGAACTGGCGAAGAAGTGCCTCTGGGTCCCTCAGTGAAGAGGCAACTCTCACCTCCGGGCCCTGCGCCTGAAATTGCTGCAGCAGCTCATTATAGAAACAGTCCAAATCAGGTGTGTGTGTGTGTGTGTGTGTGTGTGTGTGTGTGTGTGTGTGTATCTCCATCACCGATACCTACAATCAAATGATTTTTCAGCTCAGATAGTAGATGAGTATAAAAATAGAAACAGTTTCCCATTCACTTATTCATCACAAGAATACTTCTCAACTCAGGCTGCCCAGGATGACCACCTCTCTCTCAGCTCTTAGCTGGGACCTCAAACTCGGGTTCCATCTCGGGTCAGGAGGAAGGTGGGCACGGCCACCCTTCTGTGAGTGGTTCGCATGCATCTCAGTCATATGTTTTAGTTTTACTATAAACACTTGAATTACTCCTGTTGCATCCTGATGCACAAAGGAAGAGCATCACAACCAGGATGTCACCCCTAATTCTATAGGTGAGAAAAACAAAAAAATCATAAAATGCTCAACAGCCATGATTGACCTTGTTGGGAATGTCCCATCTTATCTCTTCCCATGGACTTTAGCCATAACCCCTAGAAGTGCATGTCCTCTGTAGGATTTTACATTCCACCCTTCTGACCTTGACACTCTTCCCCTGGCCACTCCCCACTCCTTGCCCGCATCCCTCAAGTTACAGCATCGAATGCCGATCCTTCTGTAGAGGTTCTCTGACCCCTTGCCTGGGCCCTCATAGCACTCTGTCCTTCCCTTCTAAAAGTATGTACCACACTTTTATTTGTCTAAGCTTTGAGGGTTAGAGACCAAATCTGCAAAAATAGTCTATGAGCCTCCAAATGTCACTCAGGGCCGGAGCACATGACATTAGCTCAACTAGTAGCTAAAAGAATAAAAAACAATACAATACAATACAATACAACACAATACAACTTGTAGGCTCATGTTGGCACAGTCAGAACAATGGGTTGTCCAACAGGTAGGGGTGATCCTGGCCCAGTGAGCTGGTGAGGCCTGTAAGAGGGCTGCCAGGGGAGGGGGGCGCTGCCTACCTTTTTGGTCTTCACCGTGGATGTGCAGCAATCCCCACCGTCGTAGTTGCAGAAGGCTCTGTTGTTGATGGCATCACAGTAATTGTCTCCCATGAAGGGCTACAGAGGAGGAGGGGGCAAGAAGGAGAGATGCCTTGTTAGCCTCCTGGAGTGAGCGGGGCATGGCCTCCGTCATCATGTAGCTGTCTCTCATCTTCTCACAAGCTTCTACCTGGCTTCAGGTCCCAACACCCCCTTGAACAAGAGCCTTAACTAGCCAAGATTTCCCAAGTAACGTGTGCTAACCGTGGGAGACACACTCCTGCACACTGGGAATGCAAAGCCACCGGGTAGACTACTCACACCTTCCTGTAGCGGGGGGAAAAAGGATAAGAAAATTTGAGTCTCCTTGCCCCACTTTTCTTGGTAGTAGGTAATGAAATATAATTTATACTAAGATATATGCAAATATATTAGGAAGCTAAATGGGAATTGCCCAAGAGTTACAAAGATCTGATGTCAGAATTCATAGGAACCTGGCACCGTGGTCTGTATATGACTGTGGGCCTCCTCCCCGCTCACACCGGAGTGCAGACATGCCGCTGTCACATGCTTTACATGTCTGTTTTCTTCCTTTGTTCTCGGACACCACGTGAGGGGGGGCATCACCAGTCTCATTTCACACATGAGGACTCTGAGAGTCAGAGCGGGAACGGGCATTGGCCAAGATCATGCAGGCAGTGGCAGAGGGGTGACTGAAACCTAAGTTGGCTCCATGTTTCCCTCTTTACCTTTCTAGGCTCTGTCACATATTGCTTTATTTCTTTTTCCCCTCTGTGCCTCTAACTCTGTGATGCTCCAAAGAGGAGGAAAAGATGATGGAGTTGAATCATTACTGATCTGAACCCAAAGCCACCTTAGGGGAAAGTCAGGAGTCTCTGCAACCTCCCAGCCCCACCCCCACCCCCAAGCACTTGTATCTCCCCATCCGGGCACTTAGCACACTGTCTCATATCGCCTGTGGGTATGCCTCAGCTGCTCAGAGACACGGGCAAATATCCAGTCCATCTTTGTCTCCAAATCACCTAATTTAATGCTCGGTACAACTTTGGATCTTAGAGGTGTTTTTGCAATGGGATGTAATTGTACTGGCATAGCAAGAAGGCAGTCGTCAGTGGTTTAGAAAACCTGGGTTCAAGACTTTCAATTTTAGCCAGCTGGGTGGTTATTTGATGGTTTTGTCTAAGTGGCTTATCTTCTCTGAGCCTCAGGATTCCCAGTACTGAAGAGGCAGGGTTAGTCCACTGACTTTTCAAAGCAGTGAGCATTGCCTTCCTCCCAGCAAAGGCAATATTGTGTGACTCTTCAATATACAGAAGGCAGATGACAGTGAAACCCCTGTGATAAAAGTTCGGGTTAGAGTCTGATGCTCAGTGACTCATTGATGGGAAAGATGTCATCTGTTGGTTAAGACCCTTGCATCCCAGCACAACCCCTGTGATATAGTGGTCTCTCCTTCCTAGCCTGGCTTCTCCATCCCATTCCAAGCTCACAGGAGTCCATCCTGTGCAGCATCCCTGGCTTTTGCATCTCTGCTACAAGTTCATAGAGTCTTTGTGCCCCATCTCATGGTGCCTGGTTCCATTTTACCACTGCCCTGCCCATGTCTAAAAAAGATATTAGCAAAATGGAGCTTATACTCAAGTGGGTGTGTGTGTGTGTGTGTGTGTGTGCATGCGTGCACATGCACTCAGCTGTGAGCAGAGGTGTGACTGCCTTGTGACTGACATAAGAAACACATGACTGCATTTATATTAGAGTGGCACAGACATCAGACCAACACATGATAAGCTCTTTGCTTTTCTCTGTGCCTTGGGAGATCTGCCCATGGGCTCAGTTCTTTATGTTCTTCCTCATATCACATATAAGCAAATTAATGAATGAAACCAAATGTCCTATCCTTAGAATGAAAGGGACTGGCATATAAAAGGAGTATTTCAGGAGTATCTCGGAAAGAGACAAATATGAATGAAATGGTTCTATTTTTTAAATTTGGCCCTTGAAAAATTTCCAGTTTCATCATTAGCTACACTCTTCTATGTGTTTTTCCTACAGCTGCTGTTCCATCCATCCATCCATCCATCCATCCATCCATCCATCCATCCATCCTCTATTCAACCCTATTTATTGAATGACTACTTGTTGTTACACATGTGCTAAAGAAAAAAAAACCTAATAGTAAGTCAGTATACATAGTGCTCCTACTCCTCTAAACCTTACATGTTAGTGAGGAGGGAGACTTTAGTTAAATAATCACATAGCTAATTGGCCAATTTCTATTCTGATAAGAGCTAGGGAAGAGAGTACATAATACTGTTTGAATAAAGAGTGGAAGGATTTGACCTAATCAGGGAGCTTCATGAAGGTGTCCCTGAGGAAAGAATGTTTCAGCTGAGACCCTAAGATGAGTGGAAATTAATTAGGGGTGAAGACAGGGGAATTTCCAGAGAAAGGGGCGTGTGAAAAGATATACTACTTAAAGATTTCTCCCATCTTTGGTAATTCTCATGCTGCTACTCCTAATAATGTAAGTAAGTTGTTCTCCAAAATCTAGCTCAAATATTACCCCTCTAACAGGTCTTCTTGATATCCCCAAGATGTTCTGTGCTTCTACGGTTTCCTGAACTTCCTTGGTTATAATCTCTGTATGTATTTTAGAATGCTCTCCTTAATTGTCTATTTCCTTCTACTATATTGTGAATTCCTTATGGGGAGGAATGTGTGCCATCCATTTTTATATCTTAGATTTCTCAGCAAAATGCCTGTCAATTAATGCAACACTGTATGAAATAGATGTTCCTTAAATGTTTATTTAGCAAAATGATGGTTGATGGATGGATGCATGCATGCATGGCTAAGTGGATGCACGGAGAGATGG
Organism: Phyllostomus hastatus; assembly: GCF_019186645.2. Taxonomy (NCBI): domain Eukaryota; kingdom Metazoa; phylum Chordata; class Mammalia; order Chiroptera; family Phyllostomidae; genus Phyllostomus; species Phyllostomus hastatus. The sequence goes on along the minus strand of NW_025333857.1, from coordinate 62,800,263 downwards.
GGAGCAAGAATGATTCGGGGGGGGCATAGTTACTGTTTCCACTTAATTAAGATCATTTTAATCTTAGAAACTAGTGTAGAGTCAGCCACATAATAGGCACTCAGTGAAGCTGTGATGAATGAATGAATGACCACTTAGGACACAGGCTGGAGTCAAGGGCTGGGGACTCAGGGTCCCAAACCCTTTCTGGATCTTGGCTACCTCTAGAAACCCCAGGTTGATGGCCCCTCCCTAGATGCAGCATTTGTGTCTCTTCTAAGCATACTTTTCAGCCCCAGACAAGAGACAAACTATTAGCTCTAAGCTAAGGAAGAAAGGAGACGAGGGGCACCTGCAAGGGCAAAGGCGATAAGCATCATTGGCAGGGCTCAGAGCCTGCAGGTGAGGGTCTCTTAGGCCCCACTGCTGAGTCAAAGGAGAGATCGAATTCTGCTGTCACACTGGTTGCCCAGACTGCCAACTCAGCAGAATGAATGCCCAGGTAACCCAACCTTCCTTATGCTGAAATGCTGGACTGATCCACAGAGATGGGAGGAAGCAACAGCCACATGGCCTTGGCATTGATTTTCCTATTCTTGGCTGACTCTTAGAAGGATGGGGTCCTTAAAGACTCCAGTGTTAAGTGCTCTGAGAAGATGCAGCAGAAGGTCCCTCCCTAACCAATACATAGAAAAAAAAGTGTGTGGGCAAGGGACTGTCCTGTGACACTTACAGGCCAGGGGATCATTCATGAGCAGGAGATGACCTGGTGGAGAAGAAAGGCCTCCCAGGTCTCCTGGGAGTCAGGAGACCCGGATTCATGCTTTGGCTCATGTCTGTTATTCTGTGTCTCCTAGGGCCAGTCCACCCCCTCTCGGGCCCACAATTCCAGTCTAGACCACAAATGAATAGGATGAGATCCCACTGAGAACTCTTCCAATTTGAGCATTCTATCACATTTTAGACCAACCACTGTCTAGATCTCAGTGTCCCCATGTTTAAAACAAAAGGTCAGGTTTAGATGACCTGGAAGAGCACTTCTGGTTCTGACAATCTAAGAAATTCATCAGATACAAAGTTCTCTAGAGCCTTGTCTAGTCCTTTTTCACCTGCATTTTCCTGAGTGGGCTTGGGGGAACCACAGAGATTTAGACATCAGCCTGGGTGGCATTTGAGGTCTCCTTTTCACTGCCAGCTAAGGACCACAGGGGCTTGGGGGTACACAAAAATGTCTCTCAGTTTTATGAAAAGCAGTCCGTTGAGAAGGGAGGTGACACTCCAAGTACCCTGCCCTGCTGCCAGCTGGTCACTGCTACATAGAGACACAACTCCATAACTGCAGGTCCAGTGCATGGCTGTGAAGTCAGAGAGCAGACGGGTCAGAGGGCATCTTCCACTTTCAGCTCAATGGCTGGGTCTCAGGTGGTCTACATTACTTCTGGGGTTGAAGAGCATATGAATGGCACGCACATGGCAGAGGAAGTGATCTCTCTGGAAGATGCTCATCGGGAAAGTGGGAATTGAAAAGACCTGCCTCGTGTGGTTCCGTGACACTTCATTGTGATAACGCTGGTTAAATTTCTGGCATTTCACAGGTGCTAAATCAATATGGCCTGCTTCCCACTCTCACTCACAAGTGCAATGCGATGCTGAGCACAGGCTCAGGAAGCAGAAAAAGCGAGCTCAGAATCCTCATTCTGTTACGCACTAGACATGTTTTTGAGTATGTTTGCTGATCTCTCTGTGCCTTAGTTCCACCATCTGTAAAATAGGATTGCTGATTCCTGTCCAACAAGTCTATTGAAAGGGCATTTACAGCATTTGGCAGGTGAAGGAAGTGGCAGCCTTGATGAATAGAACGCTAACAATAATAACAGCAGGAGCATTTCCAGGAACTCACCTCACAGCCTTTGACACAGTGGATCAGGGCAGGGGGAGGGTACCACTTGAGACCAGCCGTGCAGACAACTCTCTGTGGAGAGAGGGAGAGAGGTCAGATGGGTTTCGTTCGCCGGGGGAGCAGCCATCTCTTTGTCGGCACCACGTTCAACCACCCCACCTCTTTCTGGAGCTTCCAAGTTCAGACCTCACCTTAGCATTTAGGTGCAGGGTTTGCCCCGATACTTGCAATAACAGGAGCCATAATGTTAAAATTCTGTATTTCCCTGCCAGGAGTAAGGGCTAACAAGAAGCAGCATGGAGGGATGGAGACAGGATCAGAAAGGCCCTTCTGAAAATCTGTTTCTGATTTTTGACTCAGGGACGGAGTTGAGGATAAGGTGGGAGGAAGGGTAAAGACAGAGTATGTGTGTTCATGTATGTGTGCATACATGCCTGCATGCGTGGGTGTACATGTGTGTTGCAGTGTGTGCGTGCATGCATGTGTCTACAGCAGGAAGGTGGGAGAATGGTGTTGAGCACGGAGAATGATAACACTGAGGACCACTCTCCCAGGATCACTGTGGGAACACATTAAAGAGGCACATTCTTGGGTGGCACCTTGGATCTAGCGAATCCACATCTCTGTGGTTCAAGGCCTGGGACTCTACATGATTCTAATTCACAATGCAGTTTGAGAACTGGAGGATGAATGAACCACCCTTTGATTCAGAACCTGCGGAGCCAGAGAACCCTTCCAGCCTCCACCTGCCACCACGCCATATGGTCCAGCTCACATTTCCCTGAGGTGGCCCCACTTTTCTACCCTAGCCCTGCGACTTCGTTCTTGCTGCTCTCCTCCACTGAACTGCTTTCCCCATCTTTTCACCTGGAGAATCTGCAGTTATGTTTGAAATTTCTTCTCAAGACTTCCTTCCTCTGTAGCTTTCCCATTTTCCAGCCTCAGGCAGAGCTTATAGTTACGCATATATGTATTTATTTGTAGCTTCTCTTAATAATAATTGTTGTTATGATGATGACAACTAAAATGTATTGAGTGCATTCATGGTGCTAACTGCTTTATGCATTGTCTTATTTATTTCTTGCCATGCAGTGAGGTGGGCATTACTATTAGGTCACAAGGACAATAAATCCCCCAAACTACACAGCTGTTAAGTGGAGAAACCATGATATGAAACCTAGCAATTGTTTTGGAAAAGAGTTAAGGCAGCTCATAACATCCAACATGATGACAATTTTTCAAGTAGGTAAAAAAAGAAAGCTAAAACTAGGAATATGAAATAGCATCAGGAATGGGGCTCAGGTAACCATCCTAGAGGCTCTCTTCTCTCTTCTACCATAGATGCCTGGCTTTTCATGCCAGATCACAATGATTTCTTTTAAAAAGTAAAATAATAAACTAAAAATGACATGGAGGCAAATGCTTAGATTTGCAATGAGAAGCTGTGACACGGGCCAGCCACAGAAGTCTATATGACCAGGGCTCATTCTCCTGGCTGAGGGCTAGCTGATCAATTGTAATTGAGACATAAACAGTCACATGGGCCAGAATGTGGAAAATCCATGTGATCAACTCATTCTTTCCCTGAGGACAGACCTCTATGGAACCCAAAGTGTAATTAAGTTTCTTGGTGAGCCTAAAACAAAGGGAATCACACAGCTCTGAGATCTGGCTAAGACTAGGTTGGGTGCCTTTCTTCTCTGCCCCACAGCATCTTGGATCTTCTGTGCCTAGAATGGTGCCTGGCACATGGAGGATGTCCCATAAATATTTATGTTATGAATGAATGAATGGATCCATCTCAAGATAGAGATTTTTATCAAAGGGCTATATTTTCTTGTCTTCCTTTCTTTTAGAGCATCAGAAGAACATTAATTATGCCTAGCACAGTGTCTAGTTTAGAGAACCAGTTTAGTCTACACTGAATTAAAGGTCTTGGACAAACACTCTGCCTTGAAAATCTACAAACCAGTCTTGAAATATGAGACCTACTCTCTAGCCCCCTACTGCCACTATTGACATGTCGAACTTTTCCCAATAGACACACACAAGGTGATAAATGGGAAAGACCTCGGATGCCGAGGTAGGACAGGTGTGGTTACAAGTCTGACTTAACAGTGCTTTGCAATTTCCACTCTGAGACTTGGTTCTCTTATCTGTGAAATGGGTACTGAACCTGTCATAATCTTCTTGTGATGATGCGTTGAAATAAATGATATGGAAATGGTTAACCTAAGGACTGATTACTTAAGGTTCCTGAGGGCAGAGCCTGGGTTTGAGACATCTCTGTCTTTCTCCAGAACCAGGCATGCAGCACAGCAAACCCATGCGTGTTGACCAAATGAAGGAATGTGAGTATCCGCAGTGTTCCCCACTTCCAGCTCAGCTACTTTTTTGCCCGCTGCTCCCCAGCCACGAGACATTCTCTGGGAAACTTTCACCAGACGTTCATTTCTGGGACTGAGAGTCTGTTCCCAGCCAAAATTCAAGGATGTTGGAGGGGTACTTGGTAATGGTTCAAGCAGTAGAAAACAGCAGGTTTAGGTTCCGCTAGGGACTTGATGCCCATCCCTCCCCTGTTTATTTGGGAGCTAACTTAATCCATCTGTAGGAGTGTCTTGGTGTGGTTGTACACGTTTCTGTCAGTTGAGGTTTACCTGACGTGAGTGTAGAAAAAGGACTTTTATACTATCTGCATGAGCCTATTTATCTTTCCACGGTGTTTGGATTTTCCACTATTCCTCAGGGCTGCACGCCCCACCTGTCTCACTACAGGGCCCTTTCTGTGTGTGAGGAGAACTGGGAAAGGGGACAAGCAACAGGAGATGAAGGGAAGGCTAGGCTGTTTATACCACAAGCTGGGAGATCGCAGTGGGGCCCCTCAAACGTCAGCCTTGTTCCTCTGTGAGACCTCTCAGCCAGTGGGACCTCCAGCCCTGTCAGAGTCTCTTCAGACCGGGTTTTGTAAAACGGCTTTCATTTCCTGCCTTGGTGATGGGAAGAATACATTGTTTCCCTAGCTGCAGTGACTACCAGCATCAAAGCCACCACCATCATCACCGTTACCTTCATCACTGCCAACCACACCAGCACTACCACCCCCATCGCCAATACTACCACCAGCACTATCACCATCACCTTCACCAGCACTGCCACCATCATCAATAGCAGCAGAGCTACCACCGTCACACCACCACCTCGACCACCACTGCTACTATCATCATCTTCACCATCACCAACCCCATCATCATTATCCATATTCTTATCAACACGACATCCTCTATTAAGCAAATATTATGGCCCAAGCCCCGCGCTCTGAACTTTCATCTATTTCATCCTTATTAAAATTATGAGACAGGTACCAGTTTTGACTTTGGTTTACCCTAGAGGAAACGAAAGCACGGAGACGTTAAAGAGCCTGCCCCAAGTCATACACACAGGCAGTGACAGTCAGGAATTAAACCATCACCTATCTGCTCTTCATGTCTCTAGTTTAAACTTCACATTCTCCTTCAGATTCCCCTAGCTCCTGAAGCTGTAAATATAAAATGGCTTCCTCTTTTGACTGATGGAAAGACCAAGGATCAAAAGGGTGGAGAGACTTTGTGACATCTGGGAGAGGGCAGAGTGTCTCAAGGTGAATTCCAGAAAAGATGGGCCCCAGGCAGGACCAGCCTTATGAGAGGGGATGGTAAAAGAGGCCCCTCACCCTGAGGCACAGATCTGACACCCCTCCTGAGGTTCTAAGATGAGCTGTCATTTCTCCTTGACTTTTTCCTTGGCTCATGGGACCTTCTATGAGTGCATTGTATCACTTAACTTTTTTAAACAAATTAAAAAGCATTTATTTTTGCTTTTTGTTATCAGGGACTGAGCTTCTGGCTTTCTTCTGAGTAAGCTTTTTGAGAGCCTAGGCGTTTTCCACCCTGTATCCCTTGTACCAGGAGACCACCTGCCACTTCAAATGAGGTGCACAGTGAGTGGTTTTGAAGGAGTGAATGAACTAACAGGCAGGTGAGTGAACATAGGACTGTGCCCATGACTGGATTCTGGACCCATCTCTCCATCTATGGGCTTCCCCTCTGGGCACGTGATGTCCCCTTCCACACGTCAGATATTGACTCTGAACCTTTCCACCTCTGACCTTTAGACACTCGGCAGGGTTTTCCATGGTGCGGCCTTCCCTTCAAGGAATGAATTCTGCATCCTTTGCCTACGAGTGTTGCATATGTTTGTGATTTATAATGTGTAAGGTGGTTGACCTGCAGGATGGATGCAGGAGAATTAGCCTTGGGTTCAAACTCTGATTCAACCACATGTGTTATGTGAATTGGGCAACGACATCTTCTTAGAAATTCGGCTTCTTCATCTATAAAATGGTGATAATACTTTATCTCATTGGAGTGTGGTGGAGACAAAATGCCTACATATCATAGTTATTCAATAAATGCTGATTTCTCTTTCTTTCCTTAATTCCCTCTCTCCTTCCCTTCCTCCTTTCCTCTTTCTCCCTTCCACCCCTTTTTCAGAAGCCATTATATAATCCAAGGTCCCACCTGGCTAGAGGACTTATAAGCCTCTCGGGTGTGGGCAGCATTTTCTACTGGGGACATCTCCCAGCTCCCCTGAGCAAGAGGCAGTGCGAGGCGGACAGGAGGTGCTCCTGCTCCCGAGGCGCTGGCGGGGAGAGCCCGAGCCCTGAAGTCGAGATGCCCAGGGCCAGAAGAGCCTATCTCATTCAAAGGTTGTAAGCCAACAGCTTCCAGGCTACACAACCCACAGAAATGTTTGGTTTGGCACATGAAGTCCTTAACAGAAGTCAACATTATTTGCCAATATTAAGAAAAAACGAGGGATTTCATATTTTTAAAACTCCAGATTTCTTGTACTCAAGAAAAAAAAAGAAAACTCTGGCTACCCTAAGCCCATGTTTCCACCCTCCCATATTTTCCTGGAGCCACCCTCTTTGGAAGCAGCCTGTTTCCTCAGTTTGCCACAGTCCCCACCATTCCCTGCAGTCTCTCCACTACTCAGCCCGAGGGGCATCTCAACTTCTCCTTGAATTTGTATTGCATTGTCTCATTTATTAGACTGGAAAAAATTTCTCTGTATCCCTATCAAAGTGCATGTGTTGGGAGGGAGGCTTCCATGGGGGTGTACTTTAAAAAAATAGAGGGATAGAGTGTTTTGTTCTTAATGAAAGTAAAGCTAAAGTATTTAGTACACCTGAAACTAATGTAATCTTACATGTCAATTATATGTCAATTAAACAAATAATCAAAATCAACAGAGATTGCCTTGGCAGAGGGGGCACTGCCTGGTCTGGAGCAGAGAGGACTCTAGGGAGCTGGAAATGACCCCAAATTGGTGTGGGAGCTGGTTTCATGAGTGGACACAAACATAAACATTTACCAAGTCTTGTGCTTAAGATGACCATGCAAATTATAGCAAAATTAGAAGTAAAAAACCTCAACTGTATTTGAAAAGTCTTATTTAAGTTGGGTAGTATGTACGTGAATGTTTCTTGTATTTTTCTCTAGATCTTCCTGAAATATTTGCAGTAAGTACTACTGCTACTATGAATGATATACCCAGGTATTTAATATTAAAAAAAGAAATGATGTGTTTGGCCTGCTTTAGCCATTCAGCCTACCTGGCTGGTTCCTGCAGATGTTTAAGTTTGTGACTCTGGATCTCAGCCTATCTCTCATTTCACAGATGGAGAAACTGGCCTAAAGAGTGATAGGATTTATCCAAGGACAAGCAGCAAGTAGGTCCCTGGGCTTTACCTAGAAGCTTGGTCACATCACTCAGCAACCAGAACTGTTTAGTGAGCATCTACTGTGTGCTAGGCACTGAGGGGTGTACCATACACATAAGATGACCATGCAGCTGCCTTCACAAAGGCCACTAATGTGGTATACTAGCCATAACAAATGATCTCAGTGGTGATACTGTACTTGTCTAAGTAGTCATTGTTCTCTGCATATGTGCCAGTAGGTGTCATATGTTCAAAACAGAGCCTGTCGTGTATGGGCACCAGTGGGGGCTGCAGCTGGCTTGCATGGGCTCACGGGAGGCAATAGTGTTTCTCTCTTCCTAACGCTGCGTGCAGTGCCAGCAACTTGGAAAACCTGGCATCTTCCATGGTGGGAACATTTACACCATAGTAAGTGGCAAATGCTACAAATCAGAGTTCAGTTTTAGGGGGAGAGCTGGTCGCTAACCATTTACCAGCAAATCCCTGGTAAGCAGTCAGTAGATGTTTTCGCCTCTATTATTATTATTGTACATTCAAGAGAGGCTCCTTGGGTAGCTAGAGTAAACTACAGCATTAGACTGAGCTGGGGCCCTCTTCAGTTCCTCTTAGGCATGAGGCTTCCATCTCTGAGACTCCATTTCCCCCACCAGAAAGACAAAGAGACTGATACCCACTTCCTAAGGTGTGTGTGCACATGTGTGTGGTAGGGGTGTGGGTGCAAATAAAGGATGGAAGGTGCCTGACCCAGTGCTGATTCACAGTAGGCATCCATGAACTGCCCAGTCTGGCCTCTCACTCCTTACCCTGGGACAAAGGTGATGGGGTGGGAGCAGAGCCTCGGCCCCAACCGTCGACCTCGCACTGGCCCTCACAGGCAGACCGGCAGAAGGCAGAGCCGTCCAGGCCAGCTCCAGCCCAGCAGCGCCCACACCAGCAGCTCTATTTCTGCAGCTCTCCCCACACAAGGGGCAAGTGTGCAGCCGGGGCCAGCTTTTCTGCTGTATTCCTGGAAATCATCAATCTCTGCCCTTCGCCCTCCTCCCTTTTTCTACCACATTTTTTTCCTCCTGGATAATGAGGCCTCCGGAGACTGGTGAAGGTCTGAACCTCGTTATGGCTCTCTCTGTAGGCCGGCATCAATAAAGGCCGGCAGACCAGGGAACTGGGTGGGGGTTGGGGCGGGCAGGCAGCGGGTGGGCAGCTGGGGAGGGGGGCTTGCAGGCTTTCAAATCCCTGGATTTATTTCACAGTGAATTATAACTGAACTCTTTAGTGCCCAGGGCTCACAGAGGAGAAAGGGTGGGAATTCACCCACGGGGAGAGGGGGCGGCTGTTGCAGAGAAAAGGACCAAGGGGAAGCTGGCCAGGGGAGCGTGGTCTAGATCAGGCAAAGGAGCCCTGCAGTACTGGGTGCAGCGCGGTCTCCTGGGCCCGCCCTGTGTGCGGGTGTATCCCCTGCCTTTGGGCCTGGGAAGTCAGGGTAGGAGAGAGCGGGGGAAGCAGGGCGGGCAAGGAGCTGTGACCATGAAGATCCTGTCTCTGCCTCCTGTGGGGCCCTGGCTAGCTCCCTCCCCTCTGCTCCTTGGTTTCTCCATCTGCAGAATGAGGGGCTCGGGCTTGGTGATCGCCAACATCCTCGGGATTTGGAAGTAAGGGCTCTGTGCCTGTTGCTGGATTTGTGCAGCCCACTGGCATTCACTGGGACATTCAGTGAGGATCTATGCGGGACTCTGGGTTAGGGACGGGAAAGGCACGTCGAGGGGAGAAAAGGGGTGAGCTTAGAGAAATGGGCTGTCTGGTGGGTGTGTGGGAACATTGGAGGCAGAGAGAGAGAGGAGGGAGATGGAGTGGGTGCTCATGGAGGGTAAAAAGTGCGCGGGGGAGGCAGAGCAAGGTGACAGCCGTATCAGGAGAGGGAAGAGAGAAACAGTGAAAACAGACGCAGGAAAAGGAGATGAAGTTGGCGATGGGGCAGAGAGCAGCAGCAGAAGGAAAAGAGGAAGGAGAAAGGAGGGAGAACGCTGGGGAGAACGCTGGGGGGGTGCACAGGGCAGAGAGCAGCCAGGTCCAGCGCCAGGTGTGTAGCCTGGAGTGCTGAGTAAGCCCTCACAACCATGCCCTCGGCTCATCTGAGAAACAGGACACCCCGTATCGGGTTCTGCCTGGCTATCCAGGGCGTGATCTGTGGCAGGCGGGCAGACGGCGAGGCCTCCTGGCACCCCAGGCAGAAAGGCTGGGCTGGAGCCTCCACTGAACCTCGCCCTGCATCTCTCGCCTCCTTCTGCCACCTTCTCCGGGGTAAGGAGCCAGTGCCCAGAGCTGGTACATGTGGCTTGGGATGTGTGTTGCCGTGGAGGACGAGAGCAGGCTCCCACTTCAGTGCTGGGGGCCCCTGACTGATCACAGAAAGGAAAGTGGGAGTGGCCAGCCCCAAAGATGGACTGGGCAGTGACACTGGCTGCCAGGAGGCCAGGCTTCCATGGTCTGGCCGGGCCAGCCAGCCTGGCACCTGGAGCAGCTCAGGGCACTTGGGCGCAGGCTTCGGTCGGAGATCCCGCTCCTGAGATATCTCAGTGCCCACGAGTTGAGAACACAGACAGTGCTGCCCCCCACCCCCGACCCCAGAAAACCATTCTGGGGTTTAAATGCAGTCTTGTGTGCTAAGTGCTAGGCACATGAACATAGTAGGTGCTTCATAAACAATAGGTGTTACTAGTTCCCCATATCACACACTAGTTGCTTTCTACCAAATGAGTAAATCGTGGGGAGAGATACCAGAGATCTAGGCTAGGGAACGTGGAGGGCCTTCCAAGAGCTTATCGGATACTAGAGAAGCCCAGTAGCACCCTTCTCATGGGCTCGGGCTTTCCAGACAGACAGACAGACACAGGTGTGTGGACTGGCTCTGTGCTTTCTGCTGAGGTGTTCCTGTCTCAGTTTCCTCATCTGTAAACTAGAAACATTGGTCCTCTCATTCCCAGGCTGTCGCAAAAGTCAGCGGGACCGTGAGGAACAGGTTCTTAGCACAGGGCCCGGCAGAGGGAAAGTATTAACTACTTAAGGGCTGGAGAAATGATTGTAAGTCCCCACCCACAGGCAGGTGTGAAAATTTGGTATTGTAACACATGTAAAGGGATTCACGCTGGACCAGGCCATAGGAAGAGTTCCACAGGGTCGTTTTCCTCCCCTCGGCCCCAGGCAGGCAGGCAGCCCCCGTCACTTACCTCCACCCGGGTGGGGTTCAGCCAGTGGGGGATGTCGCGTATGGTCACATTCACTGGCAGGATGATGGACTCGCTGTTGTGGTCCAGGCATGAGGTGGCACACTCGGACCCTGCAGGGAAGCAGAGTGGGATCAGCCCCAGTCTCCTGGTGCTCGCCGGCTGCTCTCGCACGGTGTGGACCCTGCCACTCCCTGGTCCCCAGTGGACTGGGCTGCCCCCCTTGAGAACAGTGGGAGGGAGTGAACTCCTCAGCGGGGCTGCCCCTGGTCTCCCCGACTGTTCTCTTGTCTCCAACCCAGCTGGCATCCACTGTGTATCGGCCCTGGGCCTTGTTTGGTCTTGTTCCTCCCCTGCTTGAAAACCTTTCCAAGGTTCCCCACATCCAGGACAAAGTCCAGCCCCTTTCTCTGGCATTCAAGGCCTCGCATGATCTGGTCAGCCTCATCTCCCACGAAACACCTTCATGCTTTGGTTAGTTCACCTGGCCTGCGCTTGCTTGGTTTTCCCTCTGAGTCCCACACGTCCTCGCCTCTGTCTTCCTGCTCTTGTGCTCTCCTCCTGAACCATCCCGCCCTCTGCCCTCTCACAGACAAGTCCCACTGGCTGTGAGGCCCAGCTCAAATCCTCCAGGAAACCTGCCCTGCTGTGTGCAGCTGAGGCAGGGCGGTGTTCAGCACCGGTGCTGCCCCGGCAGGGCAGGGGTGAGGTGGCTTCCCCTCTGGGCCTAACCTGGTGCCTGACACACAGGGACCACTCAGTAAGCGCCAACCAGTGAATGGGGATCACATGCATGCAACTCCAGCTTCTCAGCCCCGGGCTTTCTCTCGGCACAAAGCGTGCATTTATTTCCTCACCTGGGCCTTCCAGACCTTTCCCACTCTAATTCAATGTGTGCATTACTAGTGACCCTTCAGTCCTGCTTAGAGAAGACCTCCATGCTTTGCTGACAGGCCGAACCCCCCTGCTCATGGGCACCCATGACAAATTTGGAACATTACGCCTTCCCATGGGCTTGGTGACTGTTACATTTTAGCAACAGCTCTCTTCCCCGATGCCCTGTAAACTCCATGAGGTCAGCACCCTCTGTGGTCCCCATTCTGTGCCCAGAGCCTGGCACTGGGCCTAGCCAACAGCAAGCACTCAGTATTTGTGAGCTGAATGAAAGAGATGTTGAGTGAGTGAGTGCATGGAGGGGGAGGAAAAGAGTGAATGAAAGAACAACACAAGTTGTGAATGAGGAATAGGCATTTAGGTACCTTATGAAGGAGGAAGTGAGTATGAAAATGGAAGAGTAAATGAATCAATGACTGCATAGAGAGTAATACAAAGAACTGCAAAAATGAATCAGGTAATGAGCCGATGAAGGCAAGCATGACCAGCGGGGACAGGGCTAGTACACAGAGCCCTCGGTCCAGGGGTTTCTCCTTGAAGACAGCTCACTTTCGAGCTGTGGGTTGGCAAGCTGACTGTGAGTTGGCTCATTCATTCTCTGCCCTGACATCACACACTCCGAAGTCTCATGAAACATCAGTCCCATCCACGAGATGGCCCCAGGGCTGCAGAAGGTGCCTATTCGTGTGGGCAAAGCACCGAGGGGTCGGAATCTGACTACAGCCCTGGGGTGGTCACCGACTTGCCTTAGTGCTGAGACCACCCTTGCACACTGAGTGGCTCACGAGAGACGGCCGACTCTTTTTTTATAAAAAAGCGTTTTATGGCCCTGGCTGGCATAGCTCTGTGGATTGAGCGTGGGCTGCGAACCAAAGTGTCGCAGGTTCGATTCCCAGTCAGGGCACAAGCCTGGGTTGCAGGCCACAGTCCCCAGCAACTGCACACTGATGTTTCTCTCTCTCTCTCTTTCTCCCTCCCTTCCCTCTCTAAAAAATAAATAAATAAAAATCTTTTTTAAAAAAGCATTTTATTTTATGAGCCATTCTCAATGCTCCTTTCCAAATGTGTGTGTCTATGGATGTGTACATGTGTGTCTGTCCAGGGTGGGGCAAAAGTAGGTTTGCAGTTATTCTGATGGAAAATAATATAATAATTAATAAATAACAACACAAGAATAAAGGCTGTATTGCAACTGTAAGCCTACTTTTTGCCCCACTTTGTATATACACACACACATACACATACATATGTACTTGCACACACACACACACACACACACTTATCATGCATGCCCAGTGTCTTTCCTGTTACCAGCCTGCCATCCTCCTCAGCCTCAGAGGCGCCCCTGGACTGGAGAGGGGGAGGGAGGGCGGCAGGTGCAGGACATGTCTAGAACTTCTTCACTTTAAGCACAGACACTGGGCCCAGAAGGGGGAGATTCCTGCCTTGCCCGGTGGTTTCCATATGTTGGGCACTGTCTGCAAATCTAGCCCAGTGAGACAGGTGTCATCACACCTCTCTCACGGGTGACAGAGCTCTGGGCCCGCAGCTCAGGTTCCAGAGCTGGCGAGTAGGGGGCCATGGATTAGAACCCTGGATCTCTGCCTTCCCAGCCCAGAGAGGGGTACGATGGAGCCTCACAGAGGAAGAGAAGGGAAGCCAGCAGTGGAAGGGGATGGGGTGGGTGAAGGGCCAGAGGAGGAAAAAGAAGCAGGGGAGGCACAAAAAGACCAAGATAAACGATGAGAATAAAGGGGGGAATTCGCTAAGCAGTGGGGGGAACGCAGGGCTGCGCGTTTGTCGTGAGACCGTGAGACCGTTTGGAGGGAGTTTTAGGGAGCAATGATAAAATGATTCTGAAAATGCATGCAAGAGGCAGCCTCTGAGAAACTGACAAAAGCTGAATTATGCCAAGAGGGGAGAGAAAGGGAAAAGTCTGGTCAGTGCCGGCGGCCGTGGCTGCCTTCAGCAGCAGAGCCCTGTCTTCGCTCCTGTCTCTGTGCCCCGCCCCCAACCCCGAGCAGCTCTGGGCTTCGGGACCAGGCAGCTGTGTTGTGATAGATGAGCCCTAATTGGCATCATTACAGAGCAGTGATCTCACCAGGCCCCCGCCCGCCTCTCCTTCCCCAGGAGCAGGGAGGGTGGCAGCGTTGGTGGCAGCTGGTGGCCGTTGCTGACGAAGGGCTCCTAGCTGCCCCAGAAGCCTCCCTGTCCTGTTGGGGAGGGGCCCAAAGGAGCTGCTCTGGGTGGCCCAGGTATGCCCTCCAGCACTGCGCCCCCCCCACCAAGTCCAGCACATACCAACACATACTTCGCCCCTGTTTACGAGGGCTTTGAGCATGTCCCTCTTCTTGCTGAGGGGGACCCTCCCCAGGGAGGGACTCAGCCTGGGAGGGACGTCCCGGCAGGCTTTGGAGGTGAGGAGAGAGAGGGAGCTGCGAGTCCAAAGGGAAACCTGCTTCCCCTTTTCCTCCTCCCTCAGTGTCCCCTGTTGCTTTTTCTCTCTGAGCTCCGCCACATGCCCCGGCCTGGGTTACCGTATTCACAAACGGGGTGTCTACATGGCAGTGTGAGCAAGAGTAGCAGGGGAGGGGAAGGAGACCCAGGTTCCAGTGTCGTACAGACTTCTTTCCCTTCCTGCTTTGACCATGAAGAAGCCCAGTGGGTAAAGGCACGAACTGCCACACCTCTGCCCACCTCTAGAGCCAGGTAGGATGGCTCCCCTGAGTGTGGTTGGGACGTGGGAATGCGGTGCATGTACAAAGTGGGCACAGGATGTATTTGTGCACGTGTGTGAGCTATGTTTGCCTTTTGTCCATCTTTCTGTGTGTTTGACATGTCTTGGGGCATAAGATGTGTCTGTGCCCGTGATGCATGTGCAGTCATGTGTCACATGGGAGTGTGTGCTGTGTATAGCCATGTGTGCATGTGTTTGTGTAGCATTTGGCTGCTGTGTGCATGCTAGGCATGAGCTTGCTGAATGATGTGTGTCTGGATCTGCGTTTCATTATTAAGCGTTTGTGCTTGTGTTTATTGATGAGTGTGTGAATCTACTTGAATGTGTCAGTGGGTGTAGACATAAAAGAAGTCTGTTTTCATAGGTTTTTAAAAATAGAAGTAAGCTCATCAGTGTTTTTCTGCCAGGGCTGCTTAAAGCCAGTCATGAGTGTGACTGGATATTCCACTGCACATCCTGCCTAGGTTGGGGGTAGGGGCCCCATCACAGACGTACATGCCCAGAGCCATGCACACCCATCAGTGATGATGGAGAGACACTTTGGCCTCGGGAAGGAGCAGCCAACCAGACTCGCTGTTGCTGCACCTGTTGCCCCAACCTTCTAGAAAGTCTATTATTGGTGGGCCCTTTGAGATCCCAGCCCTCTGCAACCCTCCTGTCAGGGTCCTTCAGACTGGTGGTTCTGCAGGATCTTAAAGTACCTTCTGAACCATTACAGAGGGCACCGTGCATAGGGCGTTTCCTGACCCTCGCAGGAAGAGCAGATCCTCTGGGCTAAAGGCCAGAGGGAGTGCCGATTTCTACTCGAAGTTTAGGTGAAGAACTTCTGTGCTCTGAGGCCGTGTGTTTCCACCTCCAAGAGGAGTGGTGAGGCCCCACTCACCACCACGCTCCAACCACGGGCCTCGCGTCTGCACAGAAAGTGGAAACTCATTTTGCTGGGTGCAGAACACGTTGGCTCTGTGTGCCTGGGAGTGAGTGTGTGCACAGATAACCTTATGCTCCAGACATGCCTGGTAATTGTCCCATAAATCACGCTGGCTATGAGAAAGGACATTCAATTCCCTGGGCTTTTCATCATGGTCAATTAGGGAATCAGCCCAAAAGGTCAGCACCACTGTCCTCGGCCAAGGTTAGACTCAATGCATGCCCAGTTCCTCAGGAAGCCTCGGAGCCTGTGATTAATGCGTCTGTCCAGGCTCTGGGTTTCCACCAGGCAAACCCCTGGCATCGAACCCCAGCTTGTCTCCCCTCACTGTGAGCATTTTGCACACTGGCCTATCACCACACAGATGGCATTTTGAAACTGCTATTTATTTACCCTCATTTTGGAGGCAACGGAGACACCATGGAAAGGACTCAGGCTATCCCTTCAAGCCTCAGCGTTCTCCGTGGTTGAAGGTCGTTGAGAGGATGAGATACAATGTCTCTAAGTGCTTGATGAGGAGCCGGACCCACAGTAGGTCCTCGTGAATGATTAGTGTTATGCAAATTTTACGATGAATACTAAAGGCAGCCACACTGTACCACTATTGCTTTCTTATCTCCCTCCCCCGCCACCTGGTTCTTTTTGTCTGGAATATATCATTTCTTGCCCAAGAAGCTCTTTGAAATCCCTGTGTAAGTGTCCCTTTCTCTGAGAGACCTTTTTTGTGTCCCCTGGAGCACGGATCAGCTGTTCTGGACTCCAGCATGACTATGTACACTCACCCCCACCCCCACTGCTTCGACAACGTCCGTGCCCTTGACTTTCTCTGAAAGGAAGAAGTCTGGTCCCATCCATCTCTGTTTCCCTGGTGCCTCCCACAGGGCCTCACACGGTAGAGATTCCCAACTACCCAGCGAGGCCCTAGCCCTGGGTCCCTGGAAGGTCTTGCCCCTCCCACACGGACCCCATGCACCCATCATACCTATGGCATAGCCTTCGGGACACAGCAGTTTGAGGTTGCTGTTGAGCGGGCTTGGGACCGAGCACTGGCCTTGCATCTCCGGGCAGACATGGAAGGAGCCACTCCAGGTGCCATCTTTCCGGCAGTGGATGACATTGCTCCCACGTCCCTGGATACCACAGAAACACAGTCAGGACCAAGAGATGCCCCCACCCTCAATCTCAGCTTCTCAGAATTCAAAGAAAACCATTTCTCATCTCCCCAGTGTTCTGAAAGCATTGCAGAACAATTTCTTAACACTGGTGGAAACCCAATCACCCTAAAACAGAGGCATTGGTATTATGTCCACTTTACAGATGGGGAATCTGGGGAGGGACTCAGTGTGGGAAGAAACTGGCTCAAAGCTCCCCAGAGAGCCTAACTCCCAGGTTCCCTAAGTCCTAGCTTAGTGTTCTTTCAGAGATTTCAATCAGAGGGATTCGTTTTGTTGGTTGGTTTTTCTAACGGAGGAGGTAGGGGCCCAAATGCACCCCAGCTCGTGCAGTGAATGAGAGCTCGGGTCCTGCAGCTGTTTGTAAGGAGGCAGGTACACACCAGAGCTTGCTTCCTGTCAGCCAGTGAGAATGCATGCCAGGCCAGGCCTCTGCCCTGTGCTAACTCAGCAACCTGGGCCTGGCTGAGAAGCTTTCTCCTCCCGAGTATTCCCTTTCTCTCCTCCCCTTCCCTTCCTTTCTTTGGCATCATTCCATCCTACCCCATCCTATTGCATCCCATCCCATTCCATTAATAATGGCACCGAGAGGGTAGTGTGGGGACACTTCTCTCTGTGCCTCAATTCTCCAAAGTAAGCAATGACCAGTTCCTCAGTCTTCTGCAACGTGGCAGACAAGTGCAGCCTGCAGACACAGCCCTTTCTGCAAATCCCCTTCCAGTGTCTAAGGTCCTAATGGGAGTCCAGCTCTGTAGAAATCTCAGGTCTGCCTCTGAATTCAAGGACCATTTCTTGGTGCCCATTCTGTGCCCAGCTCTGTGGAGTTCAAAAGGAAAGTAAGCCAGTATCTGTCCCAGTGAGCCAGGACAGAGCCGGAGGAAAGACAGTCATGGGAGCAGCCAGCCACGTCAGTGCAACCGTGCTCAGCGGTGGCACTGTGAGTACACGGGGACAGCCACCAAGGGAAAGCAGGGGAGCTTCACAGAGGGGGTGATGTACAGAAATGAGTTTTCAAGGACGCATAAAATCCTAGGTAGAATAGGGATGGAAGGGCATTTCTAGAAGGCCAAAGGGCATGTGCAAATGCAAGGAAGTACAGTAAGCAGCAGAGAGGCTCCAAACCTCATCAGTCTTGTGACCCAAGGGAACAAATTGGGGAGGCTAAGCTGGTAAGACCAACAAGGTGTGGGGCCAGCTTACATTTGGATTCTACCCCTTGGAAATGGAGAACCATGGGAGTTTCTGCATAAGGTATCCATCTACCTGAGAACAAGCTGTTTATTCTCTCCTTCTTTCAAGCTTGTGATACGAAGAGAAAGTACATGAGGCCAGGGCAGCTGACCATACTCCACAAGTGCGACAATCTGTAGAATGGCTGGCATGCCCCTCGGCTTCCATTGAAACCCCTGTGTCTGGCCCCCAGGGTCCCTCCCCCTCACCCCTGGGCCTTAACTCTGTCTCATTCTCCTGCTTCTTGCTCCCTACAGCATCAGCACCAACCTTGACTTCAGTTTAAATCGCCTGCATTCTCAAATGCAGTATAAGCTGGTTCACTCAGCCCTGCTTCTGTGGTGCTCACTGCTCCTTCTGTCTGCTGTTTCCTATCCCTGGCCCCGCCCACATATATTATCACCTGGCACAAGCCATCCTGTCCTCGAAGCACCTCAACTCTGCACAGTGCACGACCTTAAGGCCTCTGACAGGTGTTGCCTCTTTGGATCATCTGTTTCCACCTGGAGGATGAGCTCCTCAGGGCCCAGGAAGTCTCCCTCCCTATTCACGTAGGTGCCCTGTTACATAGCCTCAGGGCCTTCTGCAATGTCAAATAGGTTCTGGCCCCTCCATTCATTCACCCATCATTCAATAGATATTTTTATTCACGTAAGAACTATTTGTTTAACAAAAGGTGAGATGAATAGGTAGAGAGACATGGAATGCATTTGGTTAATAATTAGAGATAAATGAATGCATGGATGAGGAAATAAAGGAATAGGTGAGTAAATGAAGCAGAGAGTGGATGAGGGAATGAATGAATGATTGTATGCACAAGGGGATGAATAAACTCCTTGAAATAAACTCCTTCAGGCCTGAGGCAGCCTTAAGCTTGGTCTGAGAAAACAGCTGCAAGGAGACAGGATTCCGAAAAGAAAGAGGGCCCCTCTCTGGGCCTCTCCAGAGTCACCAATTGCAGCGGAAACCTCTGTGCCCATGAGTGAAGGATGACCCATTCTGAGCACGCAGCCGCAGGGTGACTTCAGCGTCCACCCTGAGATGTTCTGTGTGAGCTCAGGGAAAGTTTAAGAGGCTTCATGTGGCTTCAGAGAACCCCAACTCTCCCTCCCAGAGCCCCAGGCCCCATGATTCTGCTGGGCCCCCGGGGGAGTAGGAAATTGACCCCAATTTCCTGTAGCCTTGGCCCGAAGCTATGATGCATTTGGCCTCCAGCCCCTGAAGGGCTGCAGATCTCAGCACGAAGGGGGCCAGAGCTGGCTGGGGAGCTTGGTTTGCAGCAGAGAATATATTAGAACTAGATGGAATCTGCCCTGGGAATTTCAGACTGGGAAGGCTCCACCACAAAAGGTGGGAGCAGGAAGGCACTGATCTTGCTACCTCCAGTCTCTCTCCCTGTCCTGCCCAGCTCCTCTGGAACTTTGTGCTTTTGACTCAATCTGCTTTAAAGACTCCTTTTGCTAAGCTGCCTTACCCTCCCACACAAGGCCTGTAAACAGGCTAGCTGTCAGGCTCCCTTGGTGGAACCCAGACACCACGTCCAGCCCCATCTCTTGCTTGGTGCATGGCCTTCCTCCTGGTCTCGTGGTTCGTCTGCCTCACCAGCATGCTTCTCCTGCTCCCCACCGCCACCCTTTGCTGTGCTCTCTGCAGAGCAGACTTTCTGGAGCCTCTCTGAACTTTCAACCCCTCCTTCAGGACTAGATCTTGGTGCACTCAGGGCTTGCCTACCACCTGGTGAAGATTCTCAGGGTAGATCCTTGATGTTGAATCTAGTTGGATCACAGAAGACCTGACATTGAGCATCCTATCTGGGAAGCTCAGAGACTGCTGGCAGGGAGCCCGCTGGTGTACCTGGCTCTGAAGGCACAATTTTGCACCATGAGGTGAAATCTTTGACAAGAGGGCTGAACATCCCTCAGCAAAACAGTGTGCCTCTCTGGGCCTCGGCATCTGTCTGCAAAAAAAGTATATTGTGCTCTCTCGAACTCTCTTTAGCTACACAGGTCTACAAAGACCTGAAGGCTCATAATAATCACATAATGAAATACCTATTGTGTGCCAGGTGCTTTCCGCACACTTGAAAATCCTTTTAACAGCCCCGGCTGGTATGGCTCAGTGGATTGAGTACTGGATTTCAAAACAAAGGGTCTCCAGTTCGATTCCCAGTCAGGGCACATGCCTGGGTTTCGGGCCAGGTCCCCAGTAGGGGGCACACGAGAGGCAACCACAGATTGATGTTTCTCTCCCTCTCTCCCTTCCCCTCTCTCTAAAAATAAATAAATAAAATCTTTTAAAAAATCCTTTTAACAATGTAGTCAAGTAGAAATTGTCTCTTTTACAAATTTGGAAACTAAGGCTCAGCTAGAAGGTGAAAAAGTAAGTTTTGAAATGATGCTAGTGTAATGATTAAGAGTATGTATGGGCTTAAGCCAAACTGCCTAGGGCCAAACTGCCCTCTCTACAACATCCTCTCCATGTCCCTTAACTTCCCTGTGCCTCAGTTTCCTCAACTGTTCCATGGGCATGGTGTCCACCACCTGAGAGTCACTGTGAAGGTCGTGTGAGTTAGCTCATGGGGAAGCATCGGGGCTTAACACACACACGTCGGGCTTTTTCAGAATCCGAGAAGACTCTTAGCCACTCTGCGTACTTTCTCTGAGGGTCCTTCGGAATCAACCCAACCACCACCGACGTTTGAGAGGTATGGGGGAGGGGAGAGGAGCTGAGGGGAGACAGCGAGTTAGACTTCCTCTACATTAGTAGAAATAGAGATGAACAAGGTAACGACAGAGAGAAACGAGGCCACATCAGGGCGAGGCAGGACCAGGAGGTGTGGTGCAGGATTTACCTAGCTGAGCTCTGGAGGCAGCCTGACCCGGGAACAGCAACCTCAGTTCTTTCACACCCAAGCTGTATAACGTGGGACAAACCTCCTGACCTCACTCAACCACAGCTTCCTCATCTGTAGAATGGGACAGTAACGCCAGCCGCTATAGGGCTTAAACGAAGTCGTCTCTGTAAAGTGCTCAGCCCAGCAACGGGCATGGAGTAAATGCCCAACAAATCTCAGCTGTTGTCAATTATTTGCCTCTGTTCCCAGTCAATGCCCTCACATGCATGTGCTTCCTCCAAGTTAGGTACAGAATGAGTAGAAAAATGTGGCTTGTGTGCTGAGTTAGTTAAAAGACTGCTGGTAACTTGCTGTGTGCCTTGGGGTAAGTCCCTTCCCCTCTTTGGGCTCCAGTGGTACCACTTATACCGGCAGATCTCTGAGACCCTGCCCACTGCTAACGCCACATGAGTCTATGATATTTCTGACTTCCTCTAGGAAGCTGGATGCTTGGACAAGTGCTTGCTGACTTTGGAGCTGGACACGGCCCCTGCTTGCAGAGGCACTGTGCATGAGAGCTATACTGTGGCCACAGCAGAACCCATAAAGGCAGGACCAGCTGCATGCCACCGGTGGCAGAAAGGCTTTTACAGCCACCCTCTGTGATCCATGTAAGGAACGGAATGCATATTGATTCCACTCCTACCCTCCCTCTCTTGCTCCTGCTGAGATGCCGAAACCCACCATTCAGTGCCTGGCTTCGTGCACAAAGCACCTTCAGCCTTTTCCTCTCTTGCTGCAGCCTCTGTGCATGCATCTCACACCAACCCTGTCCCCATCCCGAGATGGCCCACTCCTCATAAGCCCCCATAGTACTTCTGACAAGAACTGAGACTGAATTATCACCTCGGACAGCTCAGAAGCATCTGAGCTGGATTAATGTTGAGACAATTAGCACTTCTCCCCAGTCACTGGGGATGAACCCTGCCTTTGCTGCCAGCCTGCCCTGGAAACGCAGTGGGAGGCACAGGGCTGTACATCGGTTCACACTGCCCACTGGGCAACTGTGGGCAAGCACTTAGCCTCCCGAACCTTCCTTCCTCATCTGTAAAATGGGTATATTGTTTCTTTTCCAAAGGTTTACAGTGAATTGTCAAAATAAGAGAAAGTCTGCAATACCAATCTGGCTTTCGGGAAACACCTACAAATAAAAAAAGCTGTTCTTACTAAAGTTCTTTGTCTCCATTTACAAGGATAATGCTATAAATTCTAGAGTTGTACTGTCCAATAGGGTAGCCACTGTACAAGTGTGGCTGTTGGCATTTAAATTCAAGCTACTGAAAATTGCATAAAATGTCATATTTTGGTGCTCACTCTAGCCACATTTGAAGTGCTCCGCAGCCACATGGTGGCTAATTGGCCACCATATTGCGTAGCACAGATGTGGAACATGTTATCAACCCACCAAGTTCTAGCAGGCAGCGATAGTCCAGAGCAGGGGTGTCAGACTCATTTTCCCCTGGAGCCACATCAGCCTCACGGTTGCCTTCAAAGGGCCCAGTGTAATTTTAGGACTGTGTACATGTAACTACTCCTTAATAGTTAAGCGAGAGCTTGGTGCTGCTGCCAGATAGAAACAAGGTGCTGGGCTGGATAAAACAAGGTGGAGGGCCGGATTCAGCCTGCAGGCCTTGTGTTTGCCCCCTGTGGCCTAGAGAGAGTATATGTTCTGCAGGTTTATTTGAGCAAGAGGTCTGGTTTCCCTGTGGTTCATACTGATCTTCCCTCCCCACACCCCGGCCTCATGCTGGATAGATGTCCCCTTCTCTGACTTTCTGGGGCTAACTTTCAAGCCACTGCCTTTGTGTTTTGGTTCTGTAGGAGCCCACAGGGAGCACTGGGGACGACCCCCACTGGAAGTGACCTTGAAGGCAGGCTAGTTCATTTGTGCCTTCCCCAGGGCTGCCACGTACGGGGGCACAGGCTGGGTGGTGCGCAATCCCAGGGGGTCCTTGGAGGCATGCACTACCTTCATCCCCTCATTTAATCCTCACAAACTATGAAGTAGGTGGTATTATTATCAACCCTCCCCCCCACTTTATATACGAGGAAACTGAAGCTTAAAGAGTTAAAAAAACTTGCCCAAGGTTTCCAGCTAGTCAGCGGTGGAGCCAGGATTCGAACTCAGACACCAGATCCAGCATCATCCTGGCTCCCAAGGAATCAATAAAGTGGAGGTTTTATTTGTTAATTTGCTTTTAGTGGTGGTGGGAGACAGAACGTGAACCTCCCCTGCCACAGCCCCTGTCCTCTCTGCCAGATCTGGAACTTGTTTGGAAGGCAAAGAATCCCTGCTCCATACAAGCTATTTGATTCAAGATGCTCCGGGGCTGTACGTTTCTGTGTGTTTACAGGCAGCAAGAGGGGATCTGAGGTGAATACTAGATTTGGCTCTCAGTCCCCTGGTCTGAGGGTAGAGGAAATTCATTTGCAGTACAAACTAGAAACATCAATTGTATCAGGAGCCCATTTGGCACGCGCCCCCTCATTCTTTGAGCCGACAAGCAATACCCCGCTCCTCTGCGTCTCGCCTCTCCACCAGTTGCCAAATAGAGCTGCTCGAGTCGTCTGATACATTTGCATTTTCCTCTCCTTTAAATACAAACTGGCCATGAAAGGCACTTGGCAAGCCCCAGGCAGGCTGGGTTTCAGTTTGATATCATGACCACGGCCAGAATATTATTTGGCTCAGTAGTCGGGGTAACTGTTAGCAACAGTTTTATGTAAGGGAGTGCGAGGGAAGTTGATCGGCCCGTGTGAGGCCGTGGTAATCTCCGGCCTCCGCTTGCTCCAGCGCTGGCTCTGGCTTCCCTGGCTGTCAAGGATGGGAACAGCTCAGGGACACAGACTTCCGTGAGTGCACACTACCAAGGCTTTTCAGGTACTGCCTGTTGGATTCCGTCCGTCCACAGCTGGGAGGCCCGGGGCCTGATTCTGACTCCGTGGACCCCAGCTGTCTCACCTTGGGTGGCTGAGTGACTTCTCTGAATCTTAGTTTTTTGAACTGGAAAGTGAGGAGATGGGTCTGGGTGTTTACTGCAGCTCTTTGCCCCGCCCTGTCATTTCTTGAGCCCCTACTAGGTGCCTGGCATTGTGCCCAGAGCTGAAAACACAGGGACAATTAAAGATGTGGTCAAGGATTTCACAGCCTGGGACAGGGGGAGGAGCCGGGGGAGGAGAGGGAGAAGGCATACAATGAATTTCAGTGCTCTGTGTCCAGTGCTGTGCAGGGGGGACCCTGAGGAAGGGCACTGAGCTCAATAGTGAAAAGGATGTCAGGAAAGGGTTCATGGAGGAGGGGATACAGCTGGAAAAGGTGAGTGATTGCAGAGGTGAGATCAATCCTCTGGGGATAGAGGAAAGGTCTTGAATGCCACCCTGAGGAGTTGGGATTTTATGCTATTTCAGAAGGGCTTTTAGCAAGGGAACTGACTGATGCTCTAAACAAACCACTCTGGCCGAAGTGTGGACATTACAGCAGAGAGAGTCTAGGGCTTAGAAGGAGGGAGATGATCAGGAAGTTGCTTGGTGGCCTCGATTAGGGAGGTGGCACTGGAGACACATGAGAACTTCAGATGTCTTGGAGGAAGAATGGGTAGGACTCAGGAATTGCTTGGAGGAGGTAAGGATGGTGGTTGGATGGTGGTTGGGCAGTGTCTGGTATTTGGTAGCCAAGAATAAAGAACAATGAGGACTGACTGAGGGTAAAACCTGCCCTGGGGCCCGGCAGGCACAACTGTGGCCTCACCTGGATGAAGATGCTCACACACCTGGGAGATATGGAGTTTGCAGTTCCACCCTAAGGGGCTGGGTCTGTCAAGGAGAAGTTTCTTTTGGAGTTTGGCCTTCTTCGGAGCCAGCTTGGCCTCTAATTTCCTTTCCCTGTATTGATTCCTTACATGTCTTACTGGGTTGTGTGTGGTGGAGGGGGTGGGTATGTGTAAGGTTTAAAAAGAATTAGGTCACAGAGCTCCAGCAGAGGCAGGCAAGAGTATTGGGCTTATTCCCAGTTACATTTGGATTGAGAAAAAGTTCAGTCCCTGCCATCTCCTTCTCTTCTCTCTTTTCTCATAGTTTTCAACAAAACTGTACCCCTAATCTAATATGGTCCCCTTTCTCTTTATGCTTGAGGAGCCAACTAATGTCTTAAGACAGTGGTAAGTCTTGTGACTTTAAATGCTTCAGGGATCAATACAGTGGCCATGGTGGCAGAAAGTTGGCCTTGGTCACTCCTATCATATAACTTAACTTTGATCAAATTTATACACTGGGATTTCATATATGATGTCCTTCACAAGGGTTCCAACACTAAAGTATTTTTAAAGCTAAGAATCTGTGAACAAATAAAATCTGGCATTACAGAGAAGAAAACAAAGCCCAGAGAAGTTACAAAGAAAGCTCATTAGAATCCAGTTCCTTAACTTCTGCATTGGTGATATTGCTACTTACGTGTGTGGTGTCTGGAGCAAGTCTCCTGGAGGAAATGGTTCTTAAAACATAGGCTGGTCTTTGGTAAGAGGACAGGAGACGTACCAAAGTATTGATCTCAAGTTCAAGGAGTCTTACCTGGGCAGCCTCGCTGTCTTCACACTTAATCCTACACTCGCTGTTGAACCGAAAGCCATCTGTGCACTGGTAGATCCCGTGGAATTTTGGTGGAGGAGGGTCACAGGTCACAGGAACACAAGCTGCCTCCTGCCAGCTGCCGTCTTGGGTACACTGAGTCTTAAAGGCCCGTCTTCAAAGGAGAGATAAAAGAAGAGACATCTCAAAGACTAGACGGAGGGCTAGATCCATGCTCTACCAAGACACCCAAGTTTCTCTAAAGCCAGCAGGCCTCTCGTTTCCCTTTTCCATTCGTGGTTCCCCACCTGTCCTGTTGGGTAGGGGGGCATGCGTAAGGGTTAAGGAAAATTCATTCATAGAATTCCTTCACCAGGGGCAAGCAAGAGTTTCAGACTGTGTTGTGGTTACATGTGAACTGAAATAAAATCCAAGCCAGATTAAGTCGTCTTCTCTCTTCTTCCCAGAGTGCTCTGATCGGTGCCGACACTGATGATAGTAACACCTACTGTTTACTGAGCAATTACTAGGTGCCAGGCACTTTGCAAGCACTTTACATATGCATCCCCATTTACCCTTCACAATAATGCTATGTGGAACTGTTAACATCACCTTCGTCTTATTGAAAAATAGAGACCCAAAGAAGTGAAGTCACTTGCATAAGGTAATACAGCCGACAGGCAGTTAATAACAATGTCCTTTAAGATTCCCATAGCACAGAATGGGTTTTGTGTCCAGCAAAGAAACAAGGACTTCTTCCCACCCAGAGAGCCAGACCCTGCTCTGCTGCTCTCCAGGACCTGCCAGTCTGTGTTTGCAGCCCCACTTACTTCTTTGACTTCCGAGAGGAGCCGGGCACATGGTATCCAGGTTTGCACTTGTACTTGCAGAAAGAGCCCACCTTGTGCTTGTTCTCTCGGCACCGGGTGGTCTGGAGGTCTGCGTTGGGCACCGGGGGCGGAGCCAGGCACAGGAGCTCGCACAGGGCCTCCGGGAAGGACCACAGCCCATCCTCCATACAGGTCAGGAGGCTGTTGTTGCCTGGAAACAACAGACAGGTGGGCTTAGCCGACAGGGTTCTCTGATAACCAAGTGAACGCACGGGCTGCCTGGACTCAGGCCAGCCTGAAACACCAGAGGATCTTCCTTGTATAATTTCAGACCCTTCCATTTACAACCTGGGACCCTAGGGAGATCAAGTCAGCTGCCACAAAGAAGAGGAGATCCAGCCTGGAAAGTGACTTATCTCACGTATACATTGAACTAAGGTTCAAGGCTCCCAACTACCACTCCTAAAGCTCTTTACTCAACAGGAATGAGACCTCACAGGCCTCTTTGCTTTGCCAGATGCACATCTGAACCCGGGGATGCAAGCCCTTGCCTTCTAGTAATTGACAGAGAAGCTCCTGTGTGAATCTACCGAGAGATCTGATGCCACTCCTTGCTGGGCCTTGCTCCCCTTATTCACCCTAGAGCCCATCATGCCTAGAAGGGACAGCAATGTGCTATCTGAAGGTCTGACTTTCTTGTCAGTCCCCAGGGTACGTGAAGCTTTGCCAAAGCAGCTGAGAGAGCAGCACGTCCGCCGTAGCCCATGCCAGCTCGGACAGCGTGCTGATGGCTGTCGGGAAGCTGGCCTGACCGGGAACGTTGCACATAAAAATGAAACCTGGGGAGTGACGCTTTTCCCTGCCAGGTCGTATATTATCCACACAGCCTTCCCCCGGCCTCCTTAAGACCATGAGAGATGGACCTGCAACTTGGGTTTCTCAATCAAACTCTCCTCTTCTGGGTGATCACTGAATGGTGTTGACAGCCAGGGCTGGAAGCATGCGGGAGGATCTGGGATTTGGAGACTGGAGGGTCTGATTTGAAGGCTGCAGGGGTGGAGGGATGGGGTGGAGCTGACGGTTACCATGCACTGAGTGCTTTGATGTGCATTCTTGTGAATGAGAGATGAGAACCTTGTGGTGAGGATCTCGTGCATTCTCACAGCTGTGCTCGGAGTGGGATGCTTTGTATTTGGAAATAGAGACTCAGACAGGGAAGTGACTTGACCAAGTTCTCATAGTTAATAAAAGGCGAAACTGAAGTTTAAAACCAACATTGCGTAACTATAAGACAGTCATTGTTTTCAATGGGAAGTTGGCTCTGTATGCTCAGCAGAGCCCTTGTTATCTGAGAGGCAACCCCAATAGCCGATCTATAGAAAGAAAGCAATTGCTTCTGCCTTTCTTTTTTTGCTTTTTAAAGATTTCATTACCTTATTTTTAGAGAGGGGGTGGGAGGGAGAAAGGGAGGAAGAGAAAAATAAATGTGAGAGAGAAACATGGGTCAGTTGTTTCTTGCATGCCCCCAGCAGGGGACCAGGCCCACAACCTGGGCAAGTGCCTTAACCAGGGATCAAACTGGTGACCTTTCGCTTTGTGGTATTATGCCTGACCCACTGATGCACACCCTTCAGGACTCTCCTGCCTTTCACGGTGATGAGAAGACACAATGAAACTGCCGTATTTTTTGGACTATAAGACACACTCCCCAATTTGGGAGAAAAAAAGAGGGTGCGTCTTATAGTCCGAATATACCTTACCTGGCTCATTTGGGGATGGGGGGAGCAGGTGGCAGTGGAGCTGGGTCACCGGTTATTAAATATTTTATCACATTTTTTGCTTCAACATTTTTTTTCCTATTTTCCACCTCTAAAACCTAGGTGTGTCTTATGGTCCGGTGGGTATTATAGTCCTAAAAATACAGTACATTTATGATAAGTGTCCAGAAAAGTGCTGTCAATTTTTTATTTGCTTCTTTCACTCCCTCTATGCTTGCTTACCTTCCTTCCTTCCCCTCCTTCCTCCTAACCTTTTCCCTACAGTAGTAGAACTGAAAGGACCATGTGAGTTGCATAGAAGACTTCGTTTATTCAACAAGCATCTGCATAGCATTTACTATATACCAGCTACAATCTTATATGTTGGGACAAAGCAGTGGACAAAACTCAAAAAAATAAAAAGAAACCTCAAACCCTCTTGGAAACCTCTTGGAGCTTATTCTCATTGGACGGGGAGGAACACAACAAATTATAGCAAGAAGTAAATTATTTAGTGTGCCAAAAGGCGGTAAGTACTACGGAGAGGAATAAAGCAGGAAAAAGGAGAGAGTGCTGTGTAATTTTATGTCAGCTCCCCCGCTTCCCCTACTCCTCCCCGCCTTCCCATCATTGTCAGTGTGATTCATCTGGTGCGCACAAGACAATTTAGTGTCTGCAACCCCCCAGAGGGTCCTACGTTGATAAACTGTGATACTGCAAAAACAAATTGCAGATATTTCTACAGCACGTCAAAGGAGTCAAGGGTGTGGAAGGATGATTCATTTGGCTTCCACAGAAGCAAAGGCTTCCAGAGCACCAGTGACTATACGCTGCTTCTGCATTGCCTCTGTGATTGGGACAGAGGTGTGGGCTGCCCAGGCATAGCAAAAGGTGAGGGGGAAGAGGAGGTATAAGAGACCTGGGGAGGACACCCTCCCTAAATTTCCCAAGAAGGATAAAATATCTGCGGAAAAAGTGTTGGGACTCTGCCCTGGCTGGTGTAGCTCAGTGGATTGAGTGCGGGCTGTGAACCAAAGTGTCACAGGTTCAATTCCCAGTCAGGGTACATGCCTGGGTTGCAGGCCATGACCCCCAGCAACCGCACATTGATGTTTCTCTCTCTCTTTCTCCCTCCTTTCCCTCTCTAAAAATAAATGAATAAAATCTTTAAAAAAAAGTGTTGGGACTCTAAAATGTGCCCCCTATCCTAAATGGGGAAGTAAAAGTTGTGGTTCCTTTGTGGCAAGATAACATAAAAATTGCAAAATGTTCATCCAGAGATAGATAAACAAAAAAGTAAACCAGAACTATAAATCCTAGGAGAGGGTAAACAGGCATTAATCCTGTGCCACAGTCCAAAGAACCACACTAAAGCAGGAAAGCAGGAACTGGCGATTCAGGACCATGGACATGCTCCCACCCCACATCAAACAAAACAAGGAGATGCAGACACTGAACTGCACAGAATCAGCATTTCCAGGCCCGGCTGCAGCCGCTACAGTGCATGTGGCTTTGAAGACACATGATGTCCATTCCCTGCCCACATCCCCTTGGCCTTGACCTCCATACCCTGAAGGATGTTTACAGCAGCTGCAACCCTATCTATGCGGGAGGCCCTTTGTCCCGATCGTGGATACACATTCTTCCTGCACACAGAGCAAGTTCACAGTCCTGAGGAGTCGGTCACCCTGTAAGTAGCGTTCAACCAGTGACGGATTTGGTGGATGCACATGGCAGTTTCCAGAGCTGCAGTAACTGAGGAATATTCTACCCTAGTTCCTCAGAAATCTGGTTGCCCACAGCAGTGACTGGCTTCAGAAAAGACCCTTGAAGGGAGGTCACTCCCATGCCTCCCTTTCTCATTCCCCTACCTGAGTCTTCTAGGGGAACACGGCACAGAACCCTGGGTGAAGGCATTTCTGAGTCGGGGGTTCCTTGTGGAGGGGAACAGTGCTGATGTCAGAGTCTTGCTTCCAAAAAGTTATGTGACCTTGACCTTTGTTTGTCCATCTTTTAAAGCCAAGAAAGGAAAACTTGTTCAACCTGTCTACAAATGCGCCGAAGGAAATTTCACTCTCCAATGAGTATTACAATAATTACAAATACACTGTCAAAAGAGATGTGCCTGTCTTTATTATTTTACTTACAAGATTATACAGAAGGCCACATCTCTTTGGGATTGCCTTTAAGATTAAAATTAACCTAGAGCAGAACACAAGGAGGAAAGTGCCGGGAGACCTAAGGTCTGGTTCTCTTTGTACCCCATACATAGTGTCGGCACTGCCCACATCCTAACGGCAGGGAATGCAATCTCTTCATTCTTTTATTTCTAGAATATGGACTAGTGCCAAGCACATAGTAGGCCCACAATATGCATTTGTTAAGTGTATGAGGTATTATGAGTATATCTGTGACCTTGAACAAGGTGACTAACCTCTCTGGCCCTAAATCAAAGCTGTCGTTGAGTTCTTATCTAGCTCTAACATTTTAGAATGTGAAAGGCTATATACTGGCCACTGAATTGTTCTGAGAAAACAAAATTGCAGCTAGCAAGGACAAATAAACACTGAGGAGGCTGTGTTAGCCAAAGGCTAGTGCTGGTGAACTTGGGAAGAGATTGTTTTATTTTTCTTGGTAAGAAAACAGAAGTCACAGTAAAAGAAGAGGAAGAAGGACAAAGAGCACAGTAGTGGTTTAGACCTCATGACACCCTAGACTCTGCTATCTACAAAATACTAGGGTGATAAGACAAAACATTCTTTTAGGGGTTGTCTGGAAATTCCCCTTAGGAGGTGGTCCTGTTTGTGGGAAGATGCCTGATGAGACCGGTAGGATTAAGCTGAAGCCTCCAGGCTCTGGCTGCTTCTGAAAAAGCAACGGATGGGTCTCTGCCAGAGAGAGGAGAGAGAATTTGGAGTTCCTAAAGGGAGGGAGGTTGTGGCAGGATTCCGAAGGGAGAAGGTAAGGGGTGAATGAAAGAGCTGAGGGCAGACAAGATGGTTAATTGCTGGGCACTGTTGGATGGGACCAATCTCCCAGACCAGCCAGCTCAGTCTCCATCTTCAGAAGGTGCTCGATGGTGCTGGGTATCTTTTGGAAACTAGTGAACAGACGAATCTGAGGTGAGAGAGGCAAAGCCGAGATAGAAAAAGCAACAAGAGCCAGAATAGAAAGCAAGTCTTTTAAACATACTTTTGTCGGATGTGGGCATGCTTACTTTAGACACCCCACTTCAGAGTCAATTTCAAGTGCACCCAACACGGTTGAGTTGAGGTGATGTAAGTAATGTTGCAGTTTAGGCCATTCCATTAAACATTTATGATTTTGATGTGTTTTTTTAAACTTGAGAGTATCTTTCCCCTTGTGCATTTTTGTAGGTTCTGTCTGTGCTTATAGTATTTATTTGATAAAGGACGTTGGCATAAGTGATTCTAAGGCTATAAATTCTCAGGATATCTCGCATACATCTCAAAGAAGGCTTAGAATTTAAGTGAAATTCAAGAAAAAAATCACCTGGAATATAAGAGGCAAGCGGGCTTGTGGTGCTACCTGTGTTACACCAGGGTCCCAGGGTCTGCACTGGACTGCATGTCGTGAGACAAGGAGGTGAGGAGAGCAGCCCCCGCACAAGGCGTCACAAGGGTGCCTCTCGGAGATGTGTATGTACTAAGCACAGGCTCTCCCTCTGGGATTGTACATACGCCATCTCTCTGAATTCACAACCTGGCCCTTTAGTGGGCACTCCTACGTCTATTTTACAAGTGAAGGGACTGAGGCACAGAGATGCAAAATCGCTCACTCGGGTGGAAGCCAAGAGCATTTATCCTGATACGACTGTTACCTTGCTCTGTGAGTTTGCACAGATTCCATCCCTCTTCTCACAGGACCTCAGTTTCACCTTCTTTCTAATAACTGGTTATTCCTGATCAGCTCCAAGAGCCCTTTGAATGCTGACATTGTAGGAGACCCAAGCTAGCCTCGCACTCATTTCCAAAACATGGCCTCTTCTTTACTGTGCCCGAGGATGTCTCGTCCATGTTCTAATACTCCTAGCACCCAGCCCAGAAGATGCCAGGAAACAACACTTCCTATCCGAGCCCACTCTTCTCTCCCTAGCCAGCCTTTCTGAAAGGGTAGCAGCTGGCTTTGGAGAAAGGTAAGACCCAGGCTCCAATATGAATCCCACCACTCATAAGGTTGCCTTGGACAATTTCCTCCTCTGCAACAATGGAAATAATCATAATACTTACCTCTTAGGCTTACCAAGGGCCCTAATCATATTCAGAGAACTAGTACATCAATCCAAACGTTACTCTTTTAATCTCCTTTTCCTCCTCTCTCCCTCCTTACTTTCTTCCCTCCCTTTCTTCTTAGAAAGTTCACAAGCTTTTGGAGGGGATTCCATCGCCATACGTAACTGCCCACTAAGTTTTCCTTAGCTGCCCAGCAGGGAAGTTGAATTGGTACAGTTGGGATTGGTACTCCCTAAATACAAGTGGTAGAAAGAAATTGGGACCACAGATAAAACCCACCCAACCCTTGGAATCTGAGGCCCAGAAGGAGAGTCTGCAAGCCACCTCTGGGCTTCCCACAGAGGACACAGGGCGAGCCCAGTCTAAGGGCCCTCCGTACCTTTCAGCTGCGCTGGGTGACGACAGTGGAAGGAGCATCTGTTGCCAAAGGTGGTGCCCTGAGGGCAAGAAAAGACGGCAGCATAGACGTGATATTGGTCCGGGATGCCGCAGTCCACAGGCTCACATGCCACCTGCTTGTTCCACTTGCCCTCGGTGCAGGTCACTGTGACACTGGGTCCCGTCTAGAAGGCAGTGGCAGGTACAGTGAGTGATGGCAGACTGCACCCCAAATATGGGGAAACACCCTACTTCCCCAGGCTATGGCTCAGGGTCTCGTCAGGGCACCAGGAGACCAATGCTTAGCATTTAACTTTAGCTCACATGTAATCCCAGCAACCGCATGAATTAGGCATTTCCGTTCCCATTTTATAGGTGCAGAAACGGAGGCTCAGAGACATTAAGTGAATATCCTCAAGTTACAGCTGGAAAGAGGATAAGTGGAACTTGGCTATGCTCCTAATTGCTACCTAGTTCTCCCGGTCATCATTTCCATTGTATTGATGAGAACCTTGAGACTCAAGACGTCTGGGGCATGATGGCTGCTTTGACAAAGTAGCCTCTGGAACACGCACAAGTTAGGACACTGTCTGTCAATCTTGTGTCTTCCTCTGACTCTGGAAGGGGTTATAGGGAACCTGTTGTGGTATCCGGCAGACAGATGTTTTTCCTCTGGGCAAGTTCCTTTCCTTATTTCAGTTTTCTCTTTGCCACTGAAAGCAAGGATTGTTCTAGGAGCCACTCCCTCATCTAAAATTTGATGGTTCGATAATTGAGACAGGTAGATGTGAAGAAGAGACAGGCTTGGAAAAGTCACAGGTAGACTGTGATCTGAACCAAAGTAGGAGACGGAAGGGTGAGGCCATGCTACAGAGCCAAGGGAGGGACCGTCATCCGCAGCCCTGGGGGCTTCCACTTGAGGAGGAAGCTGCCAAATCCCAGGGGATTCGGGATGCCAAATGTCAATCTGGGATTTTAAAACCAAAGGACACTCTTCCCTGGTAAGCACACATCAAAGAGAGTAGGGGTCCCTCGCTGCCAAAACAACCTAGTTGTTTCCACAGGCGTTCAGACTGGCCCTGTCTGACACACGGAAGTAGGTGTCTTAGATAAGCAATCTGGAGCTCCCAGGTCTATACAAATAGGTGTTCCCAGCAACAAGGAACATGTCCTGTGCTATATGGCATGAAGGGGGGCAGTCTGCCAGCGGGGCCCCCTGGAAGAGGCTGCATGCAGTGACAGAGCTCTGCATCCTCAAATCCAGGCTTTCCTGCCACCGCGCCCCAGTCCCCACACCCATCTGAGCTCTTCAGCAGCATCTGGCTGAAGCAACATTCCCCTGTAGCTCAAATCCACTCCCCGCGGCTCCCCTCATGCAAGGCACAGGGCTCTTCTTTGACTTCTGCTGGTGGCTTCCTGAGGGCTCTCCTTGCAGCCAGTCTTACTGCCAGACTCTAAGCCACACCCAAGCGGGCAGCCAGAAGGACGTTTGTCAACCATGTTCAGGCCACGTCACTTCCTTCAACAGCTCCCTCTTGACCCAAAGATCACCCCCGAACTCCCTGACCAAGCTAACAGGGCCTTGTACCAGTAGACCTTGCTTGCCGCTCTAGCCTCATTGCCTAGGAAGGCTCGGGGAAAAGCAGAATCTGTCTGTCATGCTCTTTCTCCCCAGTGGACTTCCACACACCATTCCTGCCAGGGCCCAGGACGCACACTTCTTCCCTTTCCCCAACACACACCCCTTTGCCTGTCTATCTAATTCTTGGTTTCCACATCACTTCTTCCAGGTTGCCCTCCTTGAACCCTCCTGTGTTTCCAACAACATCTGGTCACTTGTTGTGACTCACTGTCTGCTCCCAGTCATGTCACTGAGCGTCTTGAGAGGAGGAACTAGATGTATCTTAATGACATTTCCCCGCCTCTAGCATCTAGGTTAGCCTCTGGTTCCCAGTGAACAGATGTTTTTTTGATGAGTGAATAAATGAATGAATGAACACCTCATAGACAGAGGGCTCACCTCTTCCTAAAGCAGCCCATTCAGTTGTAGTGGAGTTTTAACTGTAAAGGTTTCATTCAAAAATGCTCAGCCCCTGGTCATCCAGAGACTCTGATACATGTAGCATGGAACACCACTGTGTAAGGGATGATTACCGTACATGTTCCAAACTGATGATTGACTCATTCAATCACCACATAGCTGTGGAGTCTCTACTATGTGGGAGCACTATTTTAAATGCTGGAGATCCAGCAGAGAATGTGTTTAGCACCCAGTCAGCCTTTCCGGGCTGGAGAGGGGCCATGAGCCCGGAACCTGCACACACCTGGCTCTTGATCAGCTCGTCGTCCCGCCGTATCTGGAGCACGTAGCCTGTCTGGCAGCTCACGGTGCACTGGGCGCCATGGTAGTGGTCACTGCTGGAGCAGTTGAGAGAGGCATTCTCCACGGCCAGCTCCGGACAGTCGGTGGCCTCACATGCAAAGTGCACGCAGCTGAGGAGGGAAGAAACAAGAGGGTAAGAGGGAGTTTTCTTGCAGGGTCTCTGCACTCCAGCTGGAAGATAAAGGACAACAGCCTCCCTCTCTAAAAGTTCAGGAGGTGGAGACTAAGGAGAGGAAGAGGACACTGAGGGAAGGAAGGGGAGCTGGCCTGGGTGAGGAAGACTCTGGAGGTAGTGATCGAAGTTTATTGTCAAGAGCACAAGTTATGAAAACAGACAAAGCAGGGTTCAAATCCCTGGAAGCTTTGTAAGTTATTATGCTTCAAACTTTGAAAAGCCTCAGTTTTTCCATCTGTGAAATGGGGATCATTATGATTATAGTAAGTATTCACTGTGTTTCTTCTCTGTCACACACAGAGTTGTATGTGGTAGAAAGAAAAGCATCTTTATGTTTTATGATAGTACTGACTTCCGAGGGTTGCTGTGAAGATTAAATTAGATGGTTCAGGGAAAGCAGGGAGCAGAATTCCCGGCACAGAAACCACTCACTAAATGGTAGCTAGTGCTATAAATAAATCTGTGCTCTATGACCTGGAAGCTGCATAACTTTAAGCAAGGTACATCACCTCTGTGAGCCTCAGTATATTCCCAAACTTGGCCAACCCACAGGGCCACGTAACTCAAATGGGGTGTCAAATGGAGCAGTCTTTTATACACTGTAAAGTAATTTAGGAATTGTTAGGAAAACTGTACAGAGATGATGCCTTGCAGCTTGCTGCACCTGCTGTTCCTATCTTCCTGCCAATTCAAATTCTACCCATGCTTCAAGTCCCCGATACACATACATTTCTACAAGACACATTCCCTGTGTCCCCAGGTGAGCCTCCTTAAGGTCACTCTGGCCTCCTTTCTCTAACACTATCACGTCTTGCTTCGTGCACTGAAAGCACAGGTCCTGGGTGCCCAGCAGAGCCGGAGTGCATGGTGATCCTTAGGACGCAAACAGAAATGACACGGAATCCCTGTGCCTGACGACCTTTCCCCTTACATTACAGTTACATTTACACTCAGTAACATTCATGACTATTCACTGATTATATACATGAGCTCACGCCATCCTCACAACAACCTATGAGCTAAGTGTTATTCATTTTACGGTTGGAAAAATTGGGGACCAGTAAGATTAAATTACTCAAGTTCCCACCCAGATGTGTGGCTCCAAAGTCCTGGTGGTTAACCTCTCCCCACACCTGGACTAGAACTTCCCTGTGGTAGAGGCAATGCCCATTTCACCTTGGTACCATTCACAGTGGCAATAAAAATGCCTCGCACATAGTAGGCGTTTCCTACCTAGCAAGACGTGATGGTGGCAGTATCTTGCAATAGCTCCTAAGCATTTCATGTAGGTTGACATGTTGGTTCCTAACACCAAAAGTTTCTAGGGGGCATTTTTCTGTCACTATTTATTACCCGTCTGACTCTGGCTGCCCCAAGGCCTGGTGTACAGTAGGCACAGGGAGCTGATTTGCACCCAGAGCCTCAAGGCTTTCATTTTCCTGTTTTTATCTAGGAGACAGGGAGCAATTGGTGGTCACGCCAGCTTAAGAAGAAATTCCACCCCCCCCTTTTTTTTTCCTTTTTGCCAGTTTCGGGATACACTCCTGAGGGTTTTACCGGAACACAGTTACTCGCCACCCCACCCCACTGCCTGCTCAGAAGTAGGGTGAGAAATAAAGTGGGGTGAGGGAGGAGGAGAAGCTAAAGTCTCCAAAACGTATCACAAACAAATTCACCTTTGTGTTCCAGTTCATGTTTTAAAAGACCTGGGAAAGGGCCAGCGTTTGATTCAGGCCTCAGACCTCACACTGATGGGGCTGTGCACCCCCCACCGAACCCCCTCCCGAGATGCAGGGCTAGCGGGGTTCCCCGGCACTTGCCGAGGTACCTGATTCTCCGCCCGCCCGCCCTGACAGCCTCAGAGCTCACCACGTGGAGGCCTGGAGGAGACTAACCGGTAAGCCAACACAGGGGCTTTGACACCAAACAATGCATCTGTTCACGTTGTGTAAGTGCTGGGGGAAAGAGCCACATGGTTCCAATTTAAATAGATTTACTCTGTGAGCTACCAGCTTCCAAGCTGGTCTTCTGACCTACACTTTTCAGACTGGCCATTCTCTCTGCACTCCCAGGACGTCCCTGGGCTCACATCTGATGAGGACCCGGGGGCCGCTGGGAGCCCTGTTGAAAGAGAAGCGACCTAGGCTTCTCTGGGCTGCGGGGCCAGTAAGGGAAAAGCAGCGCCGTCCCCAATTCCGTGCACATTAATGTCCTTCTTTGCAGGAAAAGGATAAACTGGAAAACTTGATTTTCCAGAATGGAAAGGGCATGGGGCTTAGCCATTGGGCAAATCTGGGCTCCAGCCCCAGTTCTGCCATTTATCAGTTGTTTGACCTTGGAAAGTTAGTTATGTAACACCCTGAGCCTCCGTTTCCTCATCTCTCCTGTGGAGGTAATAGAATGATTTACCTCTTAAGACTGTCAATGGGGTGACATGTCCACCACGCACCCAGTTATTCAACAGGCCCTGCCTGGGGGCCTTGCTGCATGCAAGACCCTGTTCTAACATTGCGGACACAGCAGTGGAAGGGCTAGGTCAGATTCCTGTCACCTGTGTGTTTGAGGAAGGACATGTGCCAAAGAAAAGTCATGCATAAGCCTGTTTTAGACAGTAAGGCCCCTAAAACAAAGTAAAATTATAAAGGGTGACTGTTGCAGGGGGATGGGGCAGGACACTTGTATAAAGGGGTTAAGGGGAGCCTCCACGAGGAGGGAATGAAGGGATCAGCCATACGAGGGTTTGGGACCCAGGGGATCCCAGGCAGGGGAAAGAGCATGTGCAAAGGCCCAGGACAGGATGGAGCTCAGCACGTTTGTAAAATAGAAAGACCAGTGCATGAGAAATGGTTTGGAAACTGAAGTTCCATGACGAAGTGGTCTCTCCACTCCGGCCCTTTCTGCTATAGATGGAAAATACTCCCTGAGTCCCCTGACCACAAAGGTTCCATGGCCACAGAGTACAGCGGCATCACCTCAATGACACGGGTCAGCGTTCTTTATTGCAGGACGCCCCAGAACCTTGCACGTCCCAGAGCACATTGTGGGTTCCCAGAAGAGGCCAAGGTGTGCCTCATTTTCAAAACGCTGATAACCATTTTTCATGGGACATTTCTTAGGACTAGTGGCTTCCACTAGTAGGGGGAAGTGAGGCATCCCTGCTTTGGTAGGGGGGCGGTGAGGCATCCCTGCTTTTCAGCACAACTATATGCACCTGGTTTGCAGGCTCAAAAACAGGGAGAAAAGGGGGAGAGAGGTAACAGTGCTGGGCACTGGCCTCTGTGTTTCATCCACATCATCTTGTTTGTATTCTCCCGGTAACTCCTGGAGGGAGGATTATTATTCCCATCGTCAAGAAGAGACTGGAAATAAGTGAGTTTAAATTGCTTGTCTAAAGGTACTGTGTGTATATAGAATTCATGTGGATCTGCCTGTCTGTCCCTGTTCCTGACTTTGCTTTCCTGTTAGTTGGAAGGGTTATGTGAACACACTGTCTAAAAATGATAAACATTACCCCAACTTCCCCTCCCAAATAGCTCCCTGACACAGCCCTGTCATTTCTGAGACACAAAAACAAAAATTAAAACAAGGAAAACAAAACAAAAGCAAAGTCTCTGGCTTCAAAAAAAAAGGGGGGGAGCAGAATTTAATACCAGTGATGGACAGTCAATAAAAGTAATTTTGAAAGGAAAAATAAAGCTACTTCTCAGAAGGAAGGGATGTGGCTGGTCAGAGGGATGAGGGAAGGGACACAGGAAACGTATTGATGAAGTTCTCACATCTGGGCAAAGGTAGAGAATTCCTTCCCCCCTTCCCCAGATGCAGAGATGGGCAGATCCTAACAAATTCTCTTGCCTTACGTACATTTGTACTTATTTACTTCCAGACTCACGTCCCATATAGAGGTCAAACCTCAGGTGATCCGACAGCCAAGCCCCCAACTGCTACCCCCACCGCCGCTTGACGCGGCCCCCATCACGCATAACTGAGGAGGCCCGGGTCCTGCTGAAGCCAGGACAGAGAAGGCCAGCCTCGAAGGGGCGGGCAAGGGCTTCTCTCCTGGCTCCGTGCCCTTGACTCATGGCTTAACTCCTGTGCCCTGCCACTTAGCAGCAATTATGCCATGGGGAAGTGGAGATAATGACAGGCAGGTTGTTTATAAATCATTCTGGGTTGATCAGATGGGGACAGAGAAACAAAAACAAAAACAAACAAAAAAAGCAAACCCCCAGCATGCTCGACACTGGAAGGAGTGAAGGGGAAACGTTCTTGGCAGCAGTGCCACGGGCTCACCTGGCAAATGACACCCATAAGGAGTTACCACAGACAGGCTCCTTTTTTTGCCCGGAAATGGGATGACCAACAGGGTGATCCTAAAAGGCTCTTCTGCCCTGGGATTCTGGAAGCCAGAGATGGGGTGGGTCAGAGGAGGGATTCTGCAGACAACGTGAAGGGCAAGCTGAGCTGGGAGTGCCCGTCGGCGGGTGCGTGCCCGGCCAAAGCAGCAGTTTACTGCAGTCCCAGGCTGCTGGCTGGAACAAAGGGCCTGTGGCCTAGGCTGGCTATGGGACAGTGGCACCGAAACCTCTGATGAACAGGAGAGATCTTTGCCCTAGAAGTCCGGAAAACTGGACTCAAATGCTGGTTCTGTCCCTAACAGGCCATGTGACTTTAGGGAACTCAATTCTCTTGTCTGGACCTTAGGTTTCCTATCCCAAAACGGGACGGCAGTACTAGAGAATCTCTTGGAGTCCCCCAGCTTTCAGGGATCACAGTTTTATGTGACAAAACAACAGAGGTATGTCATTTCAGAGCCCTTTGGAATGGGAAAAAGTAGACTTGGTAATCCCAAGGACTGACAAGGATAGGGAAGAGCAGGACCGCTGATGGGGGCAGGAGTTGGACAGCATTTGGGGGAAGAGTTAGGTATGACCCAGCACAGCTGAAGATACACATATGTTCGGCACCATGCTTCCATTTGCAGGGATAATCCCCCAGGCCAGCGACCCCTGGCAGACAGGCTAAGGTGCTGATCCCTCGGTAGGTTGGAAAGTTGGGTGAGCGTGTAGACAGCGATTTGAGGCCTGTGGTCCCTGGCCATGAGCTGCTTCATTCTGGGCTCCAAATTTATATATGAATTCTTATATGCATTCACCTAGAAGGCTGCTCCACACAGGGGCTCCGCTCCGGGCCCAGACTCCAGGAGCTCCTGGCTCCAGCCTGTGGGTGAGCTCCACCCACCGCCCTGCTCCAACTTCGAAGTCCACCCTAGCTGGAAGGAGTTAATCTGGCCACAGGAAGAATTTCTTTTCTCTTCAAGTTGGCCTTCTAGAAGTTAGTTCCCTCTCAAAACTGCCTCTTCCCAGATGGGCTGGCACAGAGAAGGCAGGAAGGGTTTGAGGCAGAAGAAGAATGAATGCAAAAAGTAGAAGGGGCAGGGGAAGGCAAGGGAAGGCAAGGGAAGGAAAGGGGAGGGGAGGGGAGGGGAGGGATGGGAAGGGGAGAGAAGGGAGATGAGAAACTTATTTGTCTAAGCACAAAGCCTACTGAATTTTATTATAAAATGCTCAATCTCGGTTTAGAACCATAAGGATAGATAGAGGTGGTGGTGGTGGTGGTCTGCGTGTGTATGAAACAGACACACTAGAACCTCCATTCATGGCTGCTGCACTTCTCATTGAAAAGGCCTCTTAATCCCTTTGCCACCATTACTATGCACATCCACCCCCATCTTTCCCCCTTCCCCTAACTCTGTGTGGAGCTGGGGTTTGGCCAGAATTCCACAACTAGACCTCTCGTTTGAAACCCGATCCTGTTTTCTTGGACCTCTGAATTTGCTCCCAGGACTGCATGGGGGCTGGAGACCCTTCAATCTAGGTCAGAACACACCACCTGCATTGATCTGTGGTGGCGATGCTTGTCCCACATTGGCCCACTGGGTACCACACTGCTCAGGGGAAGAGAAAGGAAAGGAGGAGGGAAAAGAGGGTGAAAGAGAAGACAGGGGAGGGAGACGGAGAGGAGGAAGAACAAGAGGAGAAAGCAAGAAAGAACAGATGGGGAGAGAGGACAGACTGGGGTGTTGGGGGGAGGGGTTGGGGAGGGGAGAAACAGGGCCTTTGACTACCTGGAAAGCAGCTGGGGGCAAAGTGGGATGCTTCTACCACACACTGAAATCTCTAAAAAGTGATGCTATTTGCCTCCATGGTCTGAGAATGAAGGAAAACATCCCATGGCTTTTTACAGTTGTTGTTTATTTTCTTTTCTCTCCTCCTCGTTTGTTTTCATGCATTTGCACATTTGCACAGTCCTGCTATTTGGGTCAATACCTCTTCAGCTCCCCAGGAGCAGCTGCTGTCCACCCCCGCCCCTGGCATTCCGTGGGGCGGCGGGTCCTCTGTCCACCCAGCCTCAGCCCTGGGGCCTCAGCCTGTCCCAGCCAGTCCGAGCCAAGGGCCAAGCCCACAGAGGCCCTCAGGGTTGTGCCTTTAGCACTTGACTGTTTTCCTGACTAAACGCTCACAGGTGAGCAGCTGTGAAAAGCCCTTTTCTCTCCCAGAGAGATGTTCCTGGCTCTGGTATGCAGAGCGTGGCTTTCAGGGCCGACAAAATGGGGTTTCACCTCTGACTGCCTGGATGGACTTGACTCACTCCTTCCGCCCATACCTTCCAGGACAGATGTGATAATGCAATAAGACAATAAAATAATACATGTCAATCCCGTCCCTTCCTTCTCGCCCCTCCTAGCTCTTGGGAATCACAGGCTGTAAGAATTGGAAAGAACCACAGAAAACATCCAATCTATTACCAGAGAACTGACTGGTTCACAGTCATATAACCCATCAGAGACAGGACAACACTTTGTCCCGGTTTGATGTGCTTCCACGAGTCGATTGATGTGTTTCTGAGGTTAAACACTTCTTACTGTTTACTTC
Organism: Phyllostomus hastatus; assembly: GCF_019186645.2. Lineage (NCBI taxonomy): Eukaryota > Metazoa > Chordata > Mammalia > Chiroptera > Phyllostomidae > Phyllostomus > Phyllostomus hastatus. The sequence goes on along the minus strand of NW_025333857.1, from coordinate 62,758,277 downwards.
AGGCCCAGGAACTGTTAATTAGGAATTCAAAGAAGTCAGTGCCGGCCTCAGTCCACTTGTGAACAGCACGGGTATCTGGGTAAGGGTAGAAAGCACTGTGGAAAAGGCTGATGGATTTGCATTTTCCATCCACATTGTTTCTCTGGGTTCTGAGAATTAACTTATTTTTATAGTCTGGAGAGCCAGGGATGAAAAAGCCCTCTTAGGGTGAACTATAACAATGAGTGATATTTAAGGAGCTCTTTGGCCTCCAGATGATTGCAACAGCCTTTGCACAACAGGAGCTAGAGACAGTGGGTGCAAAGCAATGTGGGTTTTGCAACCACCTTTTGTGTGCTCTGTGGTAGCAGGGGCGTGGGAAAGGCTGATGCCCCACCCCCACCCTTTCTTCTCCTCCTTCCAGGTAGACAGGGCAGGGCCGAATCACCTTTCAGAGGGCCTCACTCATGGGGTGCCCACTGAGACCCCAATTCCTCCTTTCTCCCTCTAGGTCTCATTAAACAAACATGAGAGGTGCTGTGTGACTCTGGACCGGTTCCCCACTTTTGGAACCCTGGAACTGTAGAGGGTACCGAAGTTTGGACACTTTGAAGTACCAGATAGTCTCTGAAGCTTCTTCCAGCTCTCACTCAGAGAGCTCCGTGCAGAATTCCGTGTGAAAATTACCACCATGATATGGAGATAAATGTCGTCTCTTAATGCATTATCTTTGCATGGTGCCTCACAGTTTCCAAGAGCACCTTCACCTGCAGGGCACCCTTAAACCCTCGAGACCACCCCACGGCTTAGATAGGATCACCTATTTACTCCAAATAGAAAACTGCGACTTAGAAAAGTGAAGCGACGTACTCATGGACACACAGTCAGGAAGGGGTAGGTTCAGAGCCAGGAAGAGGATCACCAAAGCTCCTGTTCCGTCCAGGGAACACTTTCCTCTCCTAGCCCTAAACTAGGTTCATTAACAGGTGCCCTGACAAGAGTGCTAAGGAACTGAAGTTGTGCAGCTAAAAGACAGGCTCCCAGATCGCAGCGGGGATCTCCGGAGCTGGCCTTGGAGGACACACAGAGACTTCACCTGTCACTGCAACATGCAGTGAACTGGGATGACACAAACCATGGCCCCCTCCCCCCAATTTCAGAAGGTTATGCTTCCTGTCTGTGCCTCTTAGCAAGCAGAATATTCTAGCACTTCAGACCTGAAAGCGAGCTAATCCACCTATCCCTTCTTTGTTCAAATGAGGATGTTGAGGCCCAGAGACAGAAACTGATTATCTTCAGGGTCCCCCTGCAAGCCACTGTCAGCTCTGGGACTGCAAGCCAGGTGAGGAAGGTTCTCTTTCCACCACCCATCCCTGCTGCCCTTCCTCACCCCTGGAGTTCAGGCCCAATGGCAGGGCCAAACAGCATCCAGAGGATGGAGAAGGGAGACACGCACAGATTTCTACAGCCATAAACATGGCAACCCCATTCCAGAGTTCCTCCATCTCCGCTTGCCCACAAAGTGGCCCAGGGCAAGCAGACCCAGGGTGCCTTACCTCTGCTCTGCAGAGCTGTAGGTCTCCCCTCTCTGGCAGCTGCTCAGGGTGACGGGGTCAAAGCTGTCGAAGGAGCGGAGGGCCACCCCCGAGATGGCGACCAGGGGTGAACTGAAGCTCACACGTACCGCCTGGCTGTGGTAGAAGGGCTGGCTGAGGTCATGGACCACAGGGATAATCAGGGGATTGTTCCTGCAGCTCAGGACATGGAGGCCTGTCAGGGGAGACAGAGGGCCGGGGGGCCAGGCTCATTACTCAAGGCCAGTCACGCCCTCCCCCATGGGCCCTTCCCGAAGCCCCCAGACCCTTTCATGTCACTGCACAAAAGCACCATTGGGTGGCCGGTGGGGATTTTGAGTTTGATTGAAAGTTTCTTTGTCTGCCTTTTTTTTCTTGGCTCCAAATCTTTCCAACCCCTTGCCTCCCTGCCCCCTAAGCTTTCCCTTCACCTAGCGCCCAGGGCCCCTCTCCTCCCCCAAAGGGCCACCCCTCAGCCAAGCCTCACTGGCCCTCTCCTCCCTCCCACATTGCACTGGGGCTTGACGGTCTCAGTTGCCAGCTTTCAGGCCGCCTTCCCAGAAATAGTTCACAGCAACAGGCCATTCTGGGAGGGGGGAGAGGGGCTACTCTCATTTTTAATCTAGGAACTTGGGGGCAGCCCTATTGTTAGGTAAGGGCCTCTGTAGTCATTCTGTAGACCCGAGACAAGAGTCCCGAGCAGGAAGTGGCTTTCCAGAGGGACGCCGATCAGCCAAGTCCAAGTAGAACCCAAGCTCGCCTCACTCATAGTCCCTCAGTTCTTTAGTGGGGAGCAGGCACCCCGCCTTCAGGGTGGGAGGGAGCAGGGCAGGGAGAAATAGTACATCCAGAAGGAGGGGGAAGGGCGCGATGGGAGGGGATGGTGTGATGGGTGGGGATGAGTGGGTGAACCGAAGCCGGCTTTGGTGTTGGTGGAACTCGATTCTATTCTTGCTTTAGCCACTTCCTTCCTACGTGACTCCAGCAAACCCCAACACTCAGTGTCTCTATCTACAAAATGGGATACTCCTAACCACATCTGGGCAGGCCTGCTAGGCTGGGATGTGAGGCTCCCACTCCAGCAGCCCCTGCCTGCGATCTGCTCTCGGAGCTGCGAAGCTTCTGCTGGGGATGTCCGGATGCTGAGGACAGAAGATGAGCAGCCGGCAGCGAGGGACAGGGACATGGGGAAGTCTCAGGCAGGAAGGAGCAGGACCTAAAGAGCTTCCCTGAAACCAGACGTTCCCCACGGCGCTGAGAAACCTCTGCTCGGAGCCTGGCTGTGGTATGCTCTGCCAGGACAGCTATGAAAATATTTGCTTCCCACTTAGGGAAATTTACCAGGAATCCAGATAAGTCCAGAGGGGTTTTCTTTCTCTTCCTTATTAGTATGTTCCCCCGTGCCTTTAAAGCTAACTAAATAAGTAAACATAAAAACAAAACACAAAAGCCCTCTCTGCTCCCTTGGCTTCTGCTTGACCCTGGAATGACCCCTTGCCGGCTCGCTTCCTAGGGGTCTTTGAAATGAGCTCCCTGTGGAACAGTGTGGGCACAGCTTTGAAGCCAGGTCTTTGGGGCTGGCCTGGAATTCCAAACCCCTGGAATGGCTGTACTGGAAATGTGGGAGCGGTAATAGCACTTCCCCGGTGCCAGGTCTTGTGCTAAGCACAGATCTCAACAGTCTCAAGGCATATCTTATTTAACGTATTGCTTGACTATAAAATGGCACCATTGTCTCCAATGAGCATAAAAGGGAAGGCAGAACCCTCAATGGGGCACTAAGACGTGGAGAACACTGCTCGCATTCTCCAGGTGAGTGAGTGGCGGGACTGGATGCAAACCTCGGCCGTCAGCTCTGGAGCTGGGCCTCCTTCCTCTGTCCCATGGCTCACGTGGGTATGTAGAGGTGGGGTAGCATAAGTGACAGCTCTAGCCCTTGTTCTGGGGCAGATGACTTCTTGCCTGTCTTCCTACTCCTGAATCAGCCCTTTTCTTGTTCTTACTCCCATGGAAAATTCTGGAGTTCATGCTAGACACACGGCCGGCACTCTGGAGGTATTCGCAGGCACCTCTGGCTATAGGGTGAGGAGCTGCTGCAGTGCGACTCAGGCTCTCTTCGGGTCTCAGGTGCTGATATGCACGTACGGTGGGAAATAGCCTTTGCTTGGTCTCCCTTCCAGCACCTTTGGAGGGTCAAAATGGGATGCTGAGGTTAAAGGTGTCTGGCGGAAGGGAGTGAGTGAAGGGAGGACTTTCACATGGACCCCTCATCCCTGTACCTGTCAGATTCAGGCCCCTCTAGCTACACAGACACAACCTGATTTGAAGGCACTCAGAATGCCAGATAGATAACAAGGAAGAGGAAAGGGGAAGGAGGAGTTCATTCTCGGTTGTCCCGCACAGCCACACGTGGGCAAACGTGAAACCAGGTGCCAGGAGCAGGCCAGGCCCGAGGGCACATGCTCACCTAGATCGTGGCTCTGATCTTGGGTATCAAGCAGTTGGACGCTGATGGTTTCCTGCCTTTGGTCCCCATAATAGGTCCCATCAGTCACCAGGTGGACAATGACAGCTGTAGCAACCATTGGCTGAGAAAAGTATGCCTGAAATGCACATGACATAAGAGCGTCACTGATGCCCTCTGTCCCGTGGTAGGGAAGCAGCCACAGGGCAGGGGTTTAGGGGAGAATTCTGTTTCGGGACTGGATTACTCCTCATGGGTCCATGAATGGGAACAGGGGGCAGCGATACCTCACAGTGAAGAGCACACGCTCTGAGATCAGAAACTCTGTTCCAATCTGGGCTCTGCTCCTTCTGAGATGCTCTGGTGGATGTTCAGGGTGGCTGTGCCACTCTGGGCCTATGTTTCCTCGCCTCTAAGTGGTGGGTTAAGTAAAGAGCTGTATCACAGGGTGGCTGGTACTCTCGGTAAGACAGTGGGAGTAAAGGGTCTGGCCCATACTAAAACCACAAACAAGGGTACTGTTATCATTTGCCACTTCTCCATGCCTACCGCTGTCCTAGACACCAAGGAGCCAAAGCTAAATAAGACATAATAAGGCATGGCCCTTGCATTACTGCAGACTATGAAGTTCAACGTAGGTCAGTGGCATGCAAATCAAAATTTAGTACAATCCACAGTCCTAGGGAAGATGGGCTCATAGACAACTATGTAATACCATGTGACAGGTGTCATCCAACAGATGACCAAATATGTCATCTGGATGACCAGGACTTGAAGCGAGAGAATAGTCATTTTTTTCTACGGGAATCACTAAAGACTTCAGGGAAGAGAGGACAATTTTAAAAGGTCTTGAACAATGAATAGGAGGTTTCAGGCCGAGACAGGTATCCAAACTCCACCCAAACAAAAAGGACTAGGGGTGTTTCACAAGCAAATAAGCGGTTGCGTTTCAGGAGGCATCCCCACCATTAAATGTTTTGTTCCCTGTCCTTACAGTGAGCACCCTCAGTGGGTGGACAAGCCGTCTTGAGAAAGGGTCATGAGAGGCAGTGCCTCCTGGGGCCCACTGGAGATTCTGAGGCTCTCAAAGCTTTGGCTTACCCGGAGCCAGAAAGTGGTCTGAGTCAGCTGGGAGTATGGGTAGCTGAAGGTGCAAGGATACCAGGCATGCTGGGAAATGCCCTCACTGAGATCGATCACCTTGGTTCGACACACCTGGGGAAAGATAAAGAAAAACAAGTGTTGTGGAGGGTCTCAGAGGCTGAATTAAATTCCATTTGATAAATCTTTGCCGTCTACATATTTTGTCCTTGGCACTGCAGGAAGAAACAGGGGACGGAGAGACAAGGGTCTGTTACAGGCGCCTGCATTCTCACGTACAGGAGAAAATCCTCAATGCTGTCAAACAAAGAACGGATAACATGTTTTGGTGGTAGAGCTGACAGAGCGTGTCTTTTGGGGAGAAATCTTAGAGAAGTTGTTACTTGAGTTGGGTCTGGAAGAAGAGGGTAGAGATAAGGGAACGGCTTTGCAGGCAGAGGGGACAGAAGCAGAGGCTCAGAGGAAAGCAGAAATCCAGAAGGGTTACGTTGTGACAGGCTGCCTGGTATTAGACCTTGGGGAAAGTGGCAGAAAAGGCAGGCGCGGGGTTTAGACCTCACAGACTCTTGAGTACCAAGTAGACCACTTTAGGATAAATCTGTAAATTGTTTTGGGGCCACATGAATGACACAGCAAGATTATCATAGTATGAGCATTGGCTTCCCCCAAAGCAAATCAGCTCCACCACTTCCTACAAATACATGTAAACATACATACACAAACACATACACACATTCATTCCCAATGATACTCTCAGTGGTGTTAAAAGAAGCACAAAGCATATATAGACAAGTAGGATTCTTCAAACTTAGGGGGTTTGTGTGTACTCAAATGTCCTTTCATTCACTGGTTCATTCATTCGTTCCAATAATATTTATTGAGTAACTGCTGTTTGCCAAGCACTGTGAGATAAGATGGTAGACAGGACAGATGGTGAGGAGCTTAGAGAGACAACACGTGCAGATTTTCATCAAGGAATCACATATACATGCATAACTGTAACTGCAGAACAGAAACGGGCTCTGATGGAAAAGGACAGGAAGAGCTGAGTCGCTCTTGTGATTGGTCAGACCATTAGTAGGAGATCATCCCGCATTAGTGCTTTCCCTCTGAGTCCTAATGTGGCTCCTCTCTCAACACCTCCCTGCGGATTTGGGCCTGTGCTTCCACATCTGCAGGTCTCAGTCCACTTATCTGAAGAGAGGCTGACCTACAGAGGGTCAAGGTACTCAAGGATACTCAAGTATCTACAATAGCAAAAGATTAGAAATAGTTTATACGTTTGCCTGTTACAGGGAAGAAATGCATAAAATACAACATATTTACATGATGGGATCCTATAAGACTATTACTTATTACTTGAGAGCACTGAATGAGATTCACATGCTGGGATGGTACAAACATTTAACATCGGTGTGGTATGGGTCCTGGCCAAACAAAGTGGAGACCCTGATTGTGGGTTCATACACATCGACATGGAAAGACTGCAAAAGCATAACACTGGGTAAATTACAAAGACCAAGACCTAAGTGGATAGGCACATTTCAGTGTCATTTATTTAAAAAAAAATCACACAGAGTAAGACTATACCTAAGGATTCATATAGATAAGAGTAGAAGAATTGAAAATGGAATAGAAAAGTTATACACCAAATTCACTAACCAAAGTCAAGATAAAATACTTGACTGCACTGTAATCTACAACTGCAAGCATCAATGTTTCTTAAAGCAGTAACCTTTGGTTTTAGAGTAGCTTTTTTTCCCTACAGAAAAGTTACAAAAATAACTCTGGGAGTTCCCCATGCCCTTCATCTAGTTTCCTTTAATGTTAACATTTGCATCAATTTATTCTTGAAATCTCAAATAAAGGAAGAAAGTTGCTCTTATCAACTTTGGGGAATTACACATTGTCACCCAAGAATTCTGCACTGGTGAACTGGCTTTGGCAGAGGGCCTGGTTCTGGTCCAAGCTCTCTCAAAACTTGATGTGTAATTATGGACTAGTTATCTCACCCGTCTGGACCTTGGGTTCATCTTTCACATTTGAATGTTGGATCATATCATAGGTTTTCAAGGTATCACTTATGAATTTCTAGGGTTCCTTGGAGGTGTCAGCCTGGAGGTCAGGATGGGGGAAAATCTGCTTAGTTTCTGCTCCACTGTTTCAACCAGGGCATCATCTGAGCATCGTCTGTTTTAGATATCGAGCTGCCTTGTGAATTTAATTTAAGAAAAGAGCTTCACTGCTTGAAAAACATTGAAAAGCATTGAAATATGTTCATTTCCAAAGTTTCCCTCCACCTTCCCGGGGCATCAGTGGGTCCCAGAAATACAGTATTGGTTTCCTGAACGCCACAGGTAACTTCTTAAGGAGAGTAGAGTTCCCAAGAGTCAACCATCTCATTGGCCAGGAATTAGGTGATGGCTTCAGTTATGCAGATTTCTAGAAGACTAACACCCAGGAGACTACGGGTAAAACACAGTCACATTATGGGCTGGAAGATGTTTTCAAGTTTATTTATTTTTCTAAAAAACAACTGGGACCGAGCTTCGGCAGATCTGCCAGTGGATTGTGTTACATTTTACAACAGTGCAAGACTTTGCATAAACTATCTGTGGCATTTGAAATCCAGGCCAGCAATTCGACATGTATCCTTGTGGAATTCTTTCCCCTAGTGTTCTTAGCTGCCTGTCTCCCAGCAGAGCATGGTGGGGCACATCTCTGCAGGGCTGGAGTGGGCTGGGGGGCTCATCTCCGCATCTAAAGCGTTCGCGGTCAGAGGAGTCTCCAACATGAACAAAAGCCCTCTTACTGCTTAAATACAATTTCCCCTTATCTCATCAGCCCTATCAGCACTAGACAGGGCTTTAGAAGAACATGCTGCTGTTACTTTATTCCCCTGTTTTCCTATTTAGTTTTTGTGTTTGCTTCAGGCTGGCTGGGATCCTGACCAGGGACAGTCAAGCAGATCAGAGAGGAACAAACAAATCCAGCTGAACCTTTGACCAAAGCCCCAGTTGATCTTAAAACCATCTAAGTTCCTGGGGAGGTGGGAGGAGGCTGCAGGCGAGCAGACACTCACATGTTTCCTGCTTTTATAGACCTTGCATGAATTGGTTCACTCAGGAGCCACTTCTTGAAGGTCCATGGCACAAGGGGCTCTGAAGCCCTGGGAGAAAAACAGCCTTGCCCATGGCCATAAGGTTGTTCACAAAGGATGCAAGAGTGAACCTGAGGTAACTAATTCCGTGGGGATGCTTGGTTTTCACCCACCCCTCTTTCTGCACCTTACAAAAGAGCAAACCTATCTCCATAAAGCATGATGGAGCAATGCACATTACACTGACCAGCCTGAGGAGCAACAAGCAGGAGAGTTACATCACGCACCCCATGCGGTCTCAAAGGCCCCCAGCGGCACCCCAAATTTCCCTCCATTCATTGTCTCCCTTTCTCCAGTTTCCTCAGTGCCACTCGCTCCAGTGACCTTTCCAATCTCTCCCAACCTTGTCTCCCTCCCAATCCGCACCTCTTTTAAAACTCATGCAGAGCCATTCTGTTTTCCCTTAGATTCTCTGCTCTTGGGCACACACACTTTGCTGGCGGTGCCAAGGGCTCCACCCAGCCCCCCAGGCCCAGGCACGGCAGGGGGTTGAACATTTGTATCCTCTTTGTCACACTGGTATAAACAAGATCTGACCCCTGCCTTTACATTACTCACGGTCTCACGGTACACATCAAGGGGGTTCTAGAAACATCTGCAGGCCCTAGGCTTCAGGTTCTCCAAGAGATAAAGAGGAGGTTTCCCATCCCCTACCCTTCTGCATCCCCTACTGCCACGTTCATTGCAGCATCATTCACAGCCACCAAGAGGTGGAAACACATAATTGCCCATCAACAGATACGCTGATAAACAAGATGTGGTATATGCATGCGAGGGATTATTACCCAGCCTTCGAAAGAAGGAAATCCTGCCATTTAAGGCAATATAAATTCACCTTGAGGGCGTTACACTGAGTAAAACAAGGCAGTCACAAAAAGACAAATACTACACGACTCCCCTTATATGAGGTATCTAAAACAGTCAAGTTCAGAGAATCAAAGGGTGGACCGGTAGTGGCCAGGGGCTGGGGGAGGGGAAAAGGGAGTTGCTAATCAATGGGCATCAAGTTTCAATTAAACAAACAGATTAAGTTCTGGAGATCTGCTGTACAACGTTGTACCTATAGTCGACAAGACTCTAAACTTAAGAGAATAAAAATCTCTTGTTAAAGGTGTCATTACAATAAAATGAAATAAAACAAGTATTTTCCATGATGAAGATACCAATGTTCATTAACTGAATGAACACATGAATAAATACACGATCTCGTGAAGGGGGAAGGGACACTGATGTAACACTGCTAGGCGAAGAGTGGGTGTGGTCGGGTGGGGCAAGCACCCTCACTTAGGTCTGGTCTGGTTTGGAGGAGGGATTACCTAGCATCTTCTTGATTACTTCACGGACAGAACTCAGCTTCATTTGTAGACAGCTCAGTTTACCTTTGAACCATTCCTCCCAACAGCCAGGGGGAGATTGGCTGCACTTTCTCCTGCTCTTTCTGGGAACTTGAAAACGGGTTCTGTCCTCGGACGATTCCACTTTCAGTGGTCAAGGGAGGTAGGTGCTTTGCACAGTATCACACAGGAAGTAAGTGGCAACATTGTTATGAAAATACAACATTTGATGCCCCTTCCTCACCTCTGTTCTGCACCCTGTCAACCCTACCTTGGTTTGATAGAACCATCTCCAGTGAGAGTCCTCCCTCTTCCCCCAAGAATTCATGGCACGAACAGTAGACAAGGAGTCTGGTGTCCAGGCCTCTCTCTTCTCCAAGAAACTCACCCCTAGGCCTTTGATGGAGGCTGAGCAGGTCAGTGCCTTTTATCTCCATCTCAGCTCCTGTGGGAGCCAAGGGGCAAGCAGCACCTCCCCCCTTGGCCTTGAAGGAGGCCTCTTATCTTGAGCACCTCCCTTAGGCCCTCCATCATCTTCAGAGATGCCTGCTTGCTTCAGTGACCACCCATGGGAAACAGAAGGCCTAGGTCACCTCTGGCTGTGTCACTTATTAGCTGCACACCAATTTTCCCAGCTGTGAAATTCAGTGCTTGTATTAAATAATCTCTAAGTGCCCCAGCTACTTAAGGGCACCCACAGTAATCGTGTCCACCAAGGGGCACGATTGATCCCAGTATCATTTAATCCTCATAATCACTCTGTGAGGTTGAAATCATCATCCCATTTTTATGATGAGGAAATGAGGCACAGAGGCTTAAAATAACTCTCTCAAGGTCATGTATCCAGCCGTGCATGAAACTTGATCCCTATGATTTCACATTCTGTGGACTCCATCACCAAGTACCATGGTTGTTGCTTGTCTTGGTCAAAACCTCCGCTTCCTCTGATGGAGAAGAGAGCACCAATTACCACTCTGTGGGCCACCAGTCATTCCACACATAATAAGCAACTTCCCAAAGTAAAGAACTAATCCTATGACCCTGCTGCTACTTATCACTCCCTCCATGGCTTCCCATGGACCGCAGGATGGACAGTTTCCTAGACACAGCTGTTTAAGCACGTCCCTGCCTTCGCTGCCAGCTGTTTTCCCTGCACGAGCAGCACTCAGGTGTCCATGTATGTACACAGCGGTGCTCCCTTCTCACTGGACCACTCTTCCACATGCCACAGACCCTGCCACCCCGATGCCTATGCCCCAACTCCTCCCTGCACCCCCCAGTACCCCCCCCCCCACTGCTCGGGGCTGACCATTTTGTGAAACATTGTAACACTTCAAAGCCAGTTGCAAATATCCCTCCTCCCCTGAAAGCCTTTGCTCACCCCCAGGCAGAGTTAACTACTCTCTCTTAGGTGTCCACATAGTTCTTTCTATAAACATCAGTTCCAGCACTTGTCAAGTTGGAGTATGGCTGTTTAGAGCCCAGTCTTGTCCCTTAAAACTCTGAAGACTTCCAAGGTGAGAACCGCATTTTGTTTATCTTCCAATAAATCCTAGCAGATTGCCCAGCACAGAGAACACAGCAGGTGCTCAGTGAACAGGAGGAATGACAGCAGAGCAGCAGCAGCACGTGTTGAGTCTAGCTGGGGCCTGAATGAAAGACTCTGTATGTACTCAGTCATGCAGTCCTCACAGCAACGCTGCGAGGTAGGTACTATCGTGATACCCACTTTATATTGGATAAGGTCATTTGCCTAAGGTCACACAACTAAATAGTAGAACCAGGATTCATATCCAAGTACAAACTCAAGGGCCTGCCTCCATATCTCCCAGGGCTGTTATGGAGGATGGACTTGGGATTTCCCCTTGTTGCCATCTCCTGGGCTCCTGAGCAGAAGTAGCTTCAGCAGACTAAAGCAGGCCCTTATAGGTCAGCTGAGGGCAAGGTGATGTGGTCACAAGAGCCCTGGAGGGCCAGGCCAGGGATCTGCCTCCCAGAACTGACTCGATCCCTGACTCCTGACCCTCAGCCTTCCCACCTGTAGAGGAGAGAGATGAATTCCCCTGGGCTTTTCAGTTCTGAGAGTCTGCCAGCATTTGGTTTCCAGCCTCTCCCAGTGACTGCGCTGGAGAAAGGGCTGACTCTGCCATGAAGTGTGATCCTGCTGTAGGCCTCTGTGTGGACTCGTGGGTCCCAGGTCTCCGATACTCTGAGGTGGGAGGCTAATTTCACAGCCACCTTTTCTGTCTGAGACACCTGGAGGCGTAGCAAATGCTGACTGCATCCATTCCAGCTGTGGATTTTCTGTTTTGTTTTGTTTTGTTTTGTTTTTTCCTTTCTTCTTATATGTGCTGCAAAAGAGCTGGAATATCCACCCCAGAGCTTTGAGAGCACTGGATGTTTGAGCTGGGCGAGTCCTCAGAGATGCAATTCCAGCCAAGGAATCTGATAGATAGATAGGGATAGAGCCCAGTGGGGAGAGACCATCTTCAAGATAAGCTGAAAGCTCCTCCAGGATGGGCCAGAGTGTCTGGTGGTGCCTGGGGGTGCCCAGGATGCCAGCAGGAGAGGCCTCTGGGTCCCCAGGACTTGAAGACTCTTGTCCACTCCATGCACCGCCAGCCACTACACCCAGCACCCGCCTCCGAACCCCCTCCTTTGCTGAAGACTGCTTTCAATTAGAGGAGTTAACGATGTCTTGCTTTCAAAGGGTTTTTTAAATCCAGTTTATCTTCCACCCACACACAACGTACACAAAGGCGGGGAGATGGAGGGAGAACAGGGAAGCGGGAGTTCTGGTATTTTCCCACACAGGGGAGATGCCATGAGGTTTCTATTGAATTTCGCTTTTACAGATTTACATGCCCTTTTGTCAATCACAGGAGGGAGGAAGTGCTTGTCAAACCTCTAGCCCATCCTCTCCAATTTCCTCTTTCAACCCAAAGGGACTTGGGTATGGGCCTCAAAGAAAAAAAGAGGAAAGGGAACAGGGAGGGGTGAGTGTGGGGGTTCATGCTGACAGTAACAATACACATAAACGCGCTGTGCAGGCACGCGCGCACACACACGCACCAGGCAGTGTTTCCCAATATTTCTACTTAGGCTGCATTTTAACCTCCGGCTTGCAGGTCCAATGCCAAGTTATTTTCCCAAGAATTGCAAGGCTGCAAGAGGGGCAGAGTTGCTGGGCATGGTGACTGCAGGAGGGAAAGCCTGCTAGAAGGCAGCCAGCAGACCCTGGCTGTAACAAGCCTTGGGAGAGAGGCATGTAGAGTGGCCCAGGTGAAATAAAGCCACCTTGGTCAAGCCAGAACACGCTGCTCCCTCCTCGGTGCTTCCGTAGGGGAACGGAAGGGCACCAAGTCTTAAAGATGGCCTACCAGTAAGGGTGCTTCCCACAAAGGATCTCATCTGGTCCTCATAATCACCCTGAGGAGTAAATATTTTTTGTCCCCACATTAGAGATAAGGACTCTGAGGTTTGGGAGGCATTGGGAGTTCCCCCATGGCTTAGGAGTCAAAGCCAAGTGGTCTGACTCCAAAGTCCATTGTCTTCCCATCGCGTGGCTGGACTTCCTTGGTCATACCCTTTGTGCAATGTGCTCGTCTTGGGGTCTCTCGTATGTCCACCTGTCTCTGTGCACGAGCGTCAAGGACATGTGGCCTTGGTGCTGCCACACCCCCATCTCTTGCCCAGCAGAGATATCATTAATTAAACAGTGCATGCTCTTCCTAGGAGTGTAGACCTCTGAATTCATCTCAACAAAAGGCTACCATGAGCCACTCATGATTGGTCAGGGCTGGCCCAGGAAGTGAGCCCATTTGCAATTCTTGAACTTGGCCATTAACTCACTGAGAAAAAGAATGGGATCTTGCTTGTTACATCTTCAGTGTTCACAGCAGAGGAAGGCCTAATGTAGGCACTGAGCAAATATTAGCTGAGTAAAAAAAGTGAACTAACAACAATAACAATCACGTTAGTGGTCCTTTGCTGTAGATTAGGCTTTCTCACAAGTACGTGAGGTGCCTTATCTCAAACAATGCACAAATGAACACATGGGACCCAAATGCTTCGCTTCCAGGTTCCGAGCCTCTCCAACAGGCTGCGGAGGACCGGAGTCCTCTCCCACCTGGGTCCTTCTCCCCCGACCCCGACCTCTTTCCTATGCCCCTTATTCCAAATTGACCTCCCTGAACCTAGAAAACTTAGAGGGCAACTGGGGACTTAAAAATACAGAACACAACACACACACAACACACATGCCTTCCACCCCCTTCTCCAACGTCCTTTTTACACACTTGATCGCAATGAAGAGAAAGAGAAGAGAAGGAGACAGAGAGAGACAGAGACAGGGACGGACATCAGGCTTTCTTTCTGACACCGACCATTAGAAACAATGACCACTTTCCCCAGGCCTCCAGAGCAGCTTTCCCCTTTGATGCCTGCCTTAAAGAGATAGAGGGAGGGGTGGGGGAGGAGTGGATTGCCTTTCTTTCAATTTCAGGATTTATTATTTGGCAGGCACTGACAATCAAGTCAAGAAGCATTTCCTGCTCATAGGGCCCCGTGTGTGGAGAAGAGAATGCCTCCTTCCTCCCAGCCAGAATCCTGGAAATAGCAGCAGACCTCAGGGCCTCTACCCAGGAGACACTAATAGATAAGATAACTTGGCATCCGATGCCCTCCAGTCTTGGAGCTCAGCTCTGGGGTGATTAGCACCTCATTTCCCTCTGGGGTCTGTCTCTAACACACTTTGACCCTCCTAAGGGGTCTAACATCCTCCAGGCCTGTACCTTCCCACAGGTCTGGAATCCTGTGATCTGGGGTGCACACTCTTGGCCTGATCAAACAATCACGCAGAAAAAGCCCAGGCTTTCAAAGGGAACAGAGCAAAGGAATCGCTACAGACATCACTGTTCTACAACATACGAACATTTATACAGGAGGAGAAACAACTTCTCAGAAGAGAGAGGATTTGGAATCATAGAACTGATTCTTGGGGACTGCCCGTACAATTGCTTAATTTCACAGACAAAGGGTCTGGATTTCTAGGGGACAGAAATCGGATGTCCCACCCCTCTTCAGAGGGAAAAGCCCATGCAAGAGGCCTCACAGAGCATCCACGATAGGGGGCAAACCCATGTTTTCTGTGCCATCATTTCAACCAGCAGCGATGACCAGCAACTGTGTGCCAAGGGCAGATCCTCACACTCTCGGGAGGCGGGGCGGGGGGGGAGGGCGTGCCAAAGCCAGACCTGTCAGGAGTGCCCAGACCTGGGTCTGCCGCCTGCCTGTGTTCCTCCAAGTCTGTCTGCTCTTCTACAGGGGAGGAAACTGAGGCCCACACAACGTAAACAGTGATGGTAATGAGGATAGTGACAGTGTTGGCGATGATGACGAGCACCCAGCTGCTTTCTCCTCCATGAACTCCCTGTGAAGGGGAGATGTCCTATTACCCGATTCCAGATGGGGAAACTGAGGCCAGGAGAGGGGAAGACATAATCACCATAGCAGTGGTAGCAACCATTAAAATAATGGCGCTGGTCACCAACTTACGCCGTATGAAATGTTAGTTCCCACAACTCCACCCCACGGGGTCAGCAATGTCTCCCCATCTTCCAGAGAGGAGACCCAGAGACCTGTTTTGAGGAGGCGCTAGGCAGGGGGCTCGGGCTGCTCCAGCTAGTAAATCCTCTAACAAGGGAGAGTGATTAGTGTCGGATGTGGCGGCCGGCTTTTGTGCTGCTGACAGCTCCTCCCTTGAAAGACCGGGCAGGGCTCATTTCACATGGGCCCTCCGCAGGCCTGCTCCAGTCTCTGTAATTATGCCATTCACTAGTCACCCAGGCCCGCCTCTGAACTCCTGACCCAGCAGTGAAAGACTTGGGATCTCATTACTAATCTCTTAAGCCACCTAGTTCTTCAAAATACATCCATTTAAGTTGGAGGCCAAGGCTTTGGGGGTGGGAGCAGGGAGAGAGGGAAAGTCCAGCGCGGGGACTTCTCATGACATGGCCATGCTCCTTCTCTGGGGCCTGGGGCCCGAGTCACAGGGCAGCTGGCCTGGCTTTTTGGCTCAGGGTAGGTAGGGCAGGCCTTGCCAGAGGTCGGTTGGTCTGCTTAGAGACGGGGAGGCCTTTGAAGAGGGAAGGGCATCTGGGCCCACCTGTTTGTAATTTCAGGGGTGCGGGCAGGGGATGAGGCCTGTGTTTGTTTTAATTATTATTATTGTTGTTGAAAAGGGAGGAAAAAATGAGCAGAAACTGCTAACATCTGGAGGCTGCTGTCCAGCTTACGTAATCTCCTGCAGCCGAAGAGGAACACGGGATCCCCAGCCAGATGGTCTGTGGGTGACTTCACGGCAGACGTGCCTTCCCCAGCAGTAAGAGGCTGACGGGGTTAGAAGAGTGGGTTGTGAGGCCTCCTCAGAATTCTTAAGGGGCGAGAGGCCAAGGTTTGGGGGCTTCCAGAGGTTTCTCTTTGCTTTTGGAAGACTCAGATTATTTTTCCCAGGAAAAGCCCCAATTTTTCTCTTATTCATTCATGCATGCATGCATTCGGTCATTCAATCTACATCTACATAGCACTTACTATGTGTTAGATTCTTTATTCCCCACGGTCTACGTGGGAAAATGGATCCCAGAGGGGAAGAAGCAGGAAAGATAGAAATCCCTTCTCCTGAAGAGCTCCCAGATGAATAGAGGGGGGCGGGTGGAGGGTCAACGATTATGAGCAAACACTGCTAGAACAACGAGGTAGGTTCTGTGCTCAAGGGGCATGGAGGAAGGGCTACCTAGGTAATCTATGCCTGAGGGCCAGGTCTAAAACACAGAGTCTCAATGTCAAGTGGGCTGTGGAGAGCAGGGGCTACAAGAAAAAACAAAGGCAAGAGAAGAGGGAAACAGGGACACAGATGAGCCACGACAAAGCCAGCTTCCAAGATGATGTCAAGAGCAGAGGCATGGAGGCTAAAGTCTGAGGTGCGGAATCTTGCTGCAGATTTCTGAGCCCACTGTTTTGTTTTATTTTAACACATTGCTAACTTTCTGGGGTTCCAAATCTCTTTTTTTTTAACACTGACATGGAAGGCAATGAATGGAATTTTATGAATTCTAGATCAGGATAGAAAAGCCATGTCAACTCCAGATCAGATCAGAAGGGTGCTGTCAGCTTCCATCAGAAGATTCACTCAATTCTATCTAGATCGGAACCCAGAAATACTGCCAGCACTGCATGAAAACCCTGCGGCACTGCCAGCCTGAAGCATTGTGATTTTTAGTTCAGAGCCCAGAGGCACTGCCAGTTCTAGAGAAGTGTGCTGAGCACTGAAACACGTCCAGTTCTAGACCAGAACGCTGAGATAGGATGCTTCTAGAGCAGGAACAGGAAATTGTCTGCTGTGAATCCAGTGCTCCGCAACTGCCTGAGTAGAGAATAGACATCAAAGACCAAGACCACACGTCCAGTTAGTTCAAACCCATAAATGCCCTCTCTACAGGCTCCGGAGTAGAACTGGGATATACAGCCAAATGTGGAGCGAAGTGCTGAAACCTGGAAATCACTCAGCTTAGAAACACTCACATTAAAGCAGGATGTCTTAGCCTCCAGACTTCCTCTGGGCCTTTCTCTGGGAGCCCTGAGATGTTCATGGGTTAATCAAGAAGGCAGTCACCATGTGCAAACTTTGTGCCTGGTCACCGAAACCCTTGGTTAGAAATAGCTGAGCAGCAGTTAATGGCAGTTTGACCACACTAGCTTATTGAAGAAAGGTCACAGGAGTGATTTTTCACTTAAAAACATCTTGTATTAAAACAACAAGGCTTTCTCAAGTTCATAAAACTAGGGGTTTTTTTGTTTTGTTTTATTTTGTTTTGTTTTTCCTCCCTTTCCCCCCTTCCTCATTTTGTCCAGCTTTCATAATTAAGATCTTTGTGTTCTGACTTGTGTCCAAGACACTTAAGTAGGAGTCACTTTACCTGCAGGGAGCCCCCCTCAGTGCCAGGGTGGCCACACAGCGTGCACTGTCCCTGGGTCCTCACTGTAGGTCTCAGGGTCTCTGACCCACACCTATAACTTTAGGGAACAAACACTGACAAGCCACCGAGTGATCAGCTCTCTCCTCGTTGCTCTTGAAGAGCAGGCAGTACTCTCGCCAGAGCTCCCTCCAGCTCCATTCCTCCTCCTAGGATGCAAAGCACTGACACATGCAAGGAACAAAAGGACAGCAATTGCTGATGCTTTTAACTGTGTCCTGCTGGCCTTCCAGCTCCAGCAAGGACTCTGATTCTTAAGGACAAGAGTGACCTTTCTCTCTGGCCTGCCCCTCTAGAACTCACAAGTAGGGGTAGTGACCACGTATGCAAACCGGGGCTTTGCCCGCAAAATGTCCAATGGACACAGCTGACTTACGTGTCCACCACCTCATCAGCAGATTCCTGTGAGGGACAGAGACCTTCCAGCGTGATGCTTTTCCCCAGGGGCGCCCTTGGCCCAGGCAGCCCACATCTGCACAAGAGCAGGGTGTTGAAGCAGCTGTTCTGAGATGAGGTCCCTGGGAACAATTGTAGCCTGACCTGGGATCCACAATGTGAACTCTTCAGTGATCCCTACACCTGCCACTTTCCTGACCCTTCCTTCGAGCAGCGGAAGCCACACACATTTTATAGTCTAAGGGATGTGGGCTGGAATCTAAGCTTCTGCCATTTATTGTCGGTATGACCTCGAACGCTTCACGCCGCCTAAATTCTCCCACTGCTAATGAAGTAGATGATGTTGTTACTTTGGAGGGCAGCATAGGCTTAGAACTGCCCTCGCACACGCAGGGACTCAGGCTCCATCCCACACACTAGACACATGCAATTAACATTTCCCTCCTTCGTCCTCTCCTACTTCTTTCTCCCTGGCTCTAGAGGAAGACACTCATGGGTTCAAATTCTAGATATCCCTGCCCCATCCCTGGGCCAGCTGCAGAAACTTGGATAAGTTATCCACCCTTTGTGAATCTCGATTTATTCCTCTGTAAACCAGTGAAAGCGAGTTGCTGCCTCATAGAGTAGCTAGCAGGTGTAAATGTGCTAAAACCGTGTGAAACTCTGGGTAGAGCTGTAAAGTAATTACTCTGATAGCAGGTCATTCCCATTGCTCCTGTCGTTATTAGCAACTCTTCTTATGATGATGATGTTATTGTTATTACTGTCATTTGTTATGTTCAGTCATTCCTTTTTCTCTCTCAACGGTCTCTACTCCTCTTATCGTTCCTTCTTTTCTCCTTTTGTGCTTTCAAACCCTCCTTGTGAGGGGGGGTATCCCACTGGGAGACCTCTCTGAGGGTGAACCACACTCTCAAGCTAGAAAGACAACCTGCCAGGTGTCTATCAACCCCTGTAGGAATGCAGACACGGACATCCCCGAGACCCCGATCTTTCCCAAAAGAATGAGAGGCAAAGGGGTAGAGTCTTTATCCTGGGGCCCAGCTTCCAGAAGCTGGTTCCTACTTTCTATGCGATACTGTGAACAGAGCAAAGTGCAGGCCTTGTCGTAACTATTTATCACAGGCCTACTATGTGCCAGACCCTGTGCTTGATCCTGGAATACAAGGCAGTGAACACAGGAAAACAACAACAAAACCCCTGTCTTAGGACAACTAACACCCTGGAGTGGTGGGGGATCATGGAAGCCCCAGTAGCAGGACACCCTCTCCCCACCCTCTCACACGGTGGCACATGCCTCATCTTACAGATGAGGGATCACGTAGGGATATCATGTAGGGATAAACCAGGGGACTTAAGAAGGTCCTACTCACTGTAATAACAAGGGAATGTAAGCTGGCACATAAGGGAATCACTTAGAGACACTGATTTGTATATTAAAGCCATTCATAAAGGAGACGTCACCAGCAGGTCCTGTTTCCAACAGCATCATCCAAAGGATCCATGAACAGTCTCTGAGTATTCTGCTGGTAGCCAACCCTGTGCAAGGCACTGAACATACCTAAACGAATAAGGAGCCTGGATCCTCAGCTGTCACAGGCCATTTGGTATGAAAAACTATGGGCGCAGGCAAATGCCAACTCAAAGGCAGTTTGTGCTCCGGGCCACTGGATGACTCCAGAAGGGAGACGTGCTATCGAAAGAGGGAGGGCGGCACATGGGCTGGGGTGGTGGGAGCAGACGACAGGGGACGGGTGCCATTTGAGTTGGGCCTTGAGGGCAGTTAAAAGAGGTAGAGAAGCTGTCATAACTGCGTATGGTGTCAGGTGGGCACTGGGTGTATCATGGGAACACTTTGTAAAGTATATGATTGTCGAACCACTATGCTGTACACCTGAAACTAACACAAAATAATACTGAATGCAAAACACACACACACACACACACACACTCTCTCTCTCTCTTTTGGTTAAATTTTAAAAACCATTGTGAAGGAAAAAAAGAGGTGGAGAAGTGAATGATGGATGTTCCGGGCGGGAGAAACGGAAACCTGAAGGCAAGTCCAAGGACTGCAAGTCGGCCCATCTGCCTGGAATGCACCCATAAGGCCACGGGCTGTGAATGAAAGCTGGTACAGATTATGCAAGTCCCTGTCTGCAAAGGCTATTGAACTTTATAGGCCGTGAAAAACAATACAGAAAGTTTCACAGGTGAGAGATCACTAAGACCAGTATTTATTGTGAATTTCAGAAAATGTACAGTAAAGACAAAAATCAGCTACTGAACATATATGCAGACTTAAAAGATTGAAGACATCATCTCACCAAAAGATTAATGTGTCCTATCTCACCCTGGGAAAGAGAGAAATATTATTTTAAGAAATTTTGAGAGAGTTGGTGCGGTATACTAGAAAAATGTGTGGGATAAGGGGCTAAAATAGCTGGATTTCCTCCTGTTCCACCTCTTGGAGTTATGAACCTTGGCTTCTCCATCTGTGAAATGGGACCACAATTCCTACTGCATAGGTTTGGTATAAGGACCGAATGAATTTAGATACCGGGTACTGTATACCAAGCAGTGTTTCAAGTGCTTTCTATGTGCTACTTGCTGGAATCCCCACAATCACCACTTGATTTTCCTGCTTCACAGGTGAGGAAACTGAGGCCCAGAGAGGCTCAGTCACTTGCCTGGGATTTCCCTAGAGTGGCAGCACTGGGATGTGATATACTCCTCCTGTCTGACAGGAAGCCCACTCCACCCATGTGGTTATTTACATTTCAATGAATTAAAAGTTCAGTCCCTTGGCCCTGGTTGGACAGCTCAGTTGGTCAGACCATCATCCCAGTATGCCAAGGTCGTGCATTTGATCCCTTGTCAAGGTACATATGGGAATCAACTGTAAATAAGTGGAATGACAAATCAGTGTTTCTCTCTCTCTCTTCTTTCCTCTCTCTCTCTAAAGTCAATTTTAGAAAGTTTAGTGCCTCCATTTCATGAGCCACATTTCATGGGTCCAACATAACAGGTGGCTGGAGGCTACTCTATAGGACAGTGCAGGTACAGGACACTGCTGTCATTGCCAAAAGTTCTGTTGGACAGCACACGTGGAACCTGGGCTCTTATTGGTACAATTCTGCCTTCTCTGCAACATTAAACTCCCACCCACAGTGCTTCGATGCATGTCGGTTCGTCTCCTTCCTCGAGTTGCACTGCACTGACGCTCACTCCCTGGACCCCTTGCCCCAGGCAGCTAGCTGCATTGCTGACCTGCGCATTACTCAGGTCTCATCCTTATTCCTGCAGGCAGCCTCTGGCCAGCAAACCAGGTCCCTGCCATTTAAACCTATGCCTGTGTCCCAGGGTAGGGGAAATGCAGACACCAGCCAAGAGTCCCCTTCCACCATCTGCACCGCTGGGTCGAGTTCAGGAAGGGGTCCCAGAGTGGGCAGGAGCCCCTGGGAAGACTTTGTTGGACCGCCTGGCACAGAAGCATGCCTCTGGGCAAAGACACCTCTCATGTACCTGTCGGGTCCCATTTCTCTGCAAAAGGAAGATACACAAATATACCTAAGGGCTTCCTGGCGCTTGGATCTGGCTAAAAAATTAGGAGAGTTGGAAGAAACCCATAGCTGGGGTAGCAGAGAGGGCAGACGACCCTTTCTGCCCTGGTGCTATAGCGAACACATCCAGGCTAATTTAAAAGAGGGGATGGGTAGAGAGTGCATATAGAGGGCTTGAAACACACACACACACACACACACACACACAAAATCATACGCACAGCCAAACCCCAACTCCCCTCAGAACCCCATCCTTTGGGCCTGGCTTGAGAAAGTTTACTTGCAGACTTAGAGAAATGAGCATGTGGTTCTGGGGACAGAACTCAACACCGCACAGCAGCGGGCTCCGCAGGCCTGACTGGCTCCCGCTTCCTAAGTGCCTCCCAGCCTCGGCGAGTGAACGCTGTTTACATTTTTTACATGTTTCTTGGGTACAGAACATGAAACTAAATTATACAGCAAAGGCCATGCTGGCTAAATACCAGTGCCGCCACTTAAAACAACAATAATTTAAAAAAGAAAAGGGAAGCAAAGGAAAGAATGAAAAAGGGTCTTAAGGGAGCCTGAGGGACTGGCAGGACGAGAGGACGGGGTCTGGTCCCGAACCTCTGAGAGGAGGGGAAGGAGACGTGGAGCACCAAGACAGTGCAATGGCAGTAGGTCAGGCATGCGGAAGAGGGAAGACACAGGCCAAGGAATCTTCCCAGAGGGGCCCCGGAGTGGGCCGCAAGGGCTGGACCTGCTCCCTGTGGGGGACAGGGAGGCAGCCCCAAACCGCAAAGCCTGGCTCGTTCTCAGGCAGCACGACAGGAGTCCGGGGGCGAGAGAGAGGTGGAGGCTTCCACGCTCCACGTGGCCCCTCGCCCACTCCAGCAATGCATTTTTGCTGCATGACGAGGAATGCTAGGCCCCACCTTTTATTCAGGCTCTCCCTCCCCCTCGGTAGACACCCGTCTAAGGTTAACTCCATTTGTCCATGTAGGACAGCAGGTGGCCGACATCTGTCTTTTCTTATTAGAGGGCCTATGTCAGTGTCCCCTTTCCTCCATGCACAGGACAGACGGCTGGAGGGCACTGGTTGAATTATTCATCTCAACCTCAACCTGCTGCTGAGAGCAATGCTTTGGATATATTGATTTTGAATCCAAACACCAACAACTATTTCATAATAGACAGGAGAGGAAGAGGTTTAGGGAAGTTGTTTAATCAAAGTCGAATCTTAATTAAGTGAAGTAAGACCAAGTGACCCTCAAAGTCTCTCACTGCTTAGATTTCTGTGACCAAGGAGTGTTCCTTAAAAAAAATAATACAGCCCTGGCTGGCATAGCTCAGTGGATTGAGCATGGGCCTACAAATCAGAGGGTCGGGGTTCGATTCCCAGTCTAGGGCACACACCTGGGTTGCAGGCCAGCTCCCCAGTGGGGGGGAGGGGCACCTGAGAAGCAACCACACATTGATGGTTTCTCCCTCTCTTTCTCCTTCCCTTCTCCTGTCTCTAAAATAAATACAATCTTTAAAAAAAGCTCGACTTTTAATATCAAATAATAATAATAATAATAATAATAATAATAATAAAAACAAACTAACTTAATCATTGCTAATTGGATCACTCAGTTGCTAAAACATCCTAGGCAGAAAGAAGCATTTCTTCAAAAAACTTCTCATTTGCTACCAGGACAAAAATGACATTTCTGGCTCAGCTGTCCCAGCCTTGACGAGCACCTGCGGTGGATGTGTTACTACTCCGATTATACAGACAAGGAATCAGGTAGGGACCAAGACAACTGGCTTGCCCAAAGTAAAAAGCTAGGAAGTGGTGGGCCCTAGAACTGAGAACCAGGTTGATCTGATCAGAAATCTTATCTTTTCTTTGAAAGTTTCGTCACTCAAAGTTTCCAAGGTCAGTGAATGAATGAGGGAGAGAGGGAACATGAGAGGGCCAGGGGGAGCGTCTTAGGCTGGGATTCTGAAAAATGTGATAGGTTGAAAATTCCTCTCCCAACCCAGGCTCCCTGACAAGTCGAAGGCAGTTAGAGTGACCTGGGGCTCCTTTCTCATATAGGCACTATTGTTTTTCCCTGTCCTGGAGGGATTTTGGGGTGCTCCACACCAGTACGACAGGCTGCAATAGGCCGTGGGACTTTCTGTTCTGTCTCTCCTTAGATGACTTGCACATGTGCTCTCGAAAAAAATTTCAGAAACCACCAGGAGAAAGCAGATCCCTTGGGTATTTGAGAAAACTGCTTGGAATCTTCTCTGGCATTTCAGCGTGTTCCCTTCGCCTCTCCTTTCGGCACCGAGGGCAGATGCCGTCCCATTCCGCCAGCGAGAAGAGCTGCGTGCTTTGCGGAAGATATTTGTGGGGAAGGGACAACCCTTAGAAGTAACCTCAGCACTGGCTGTTGAGTCCAAGATTTCTCTCTGCCCTGTGCAAATAATATCATCTAAAGTGCACTGGAGAATTGCTTATCCATGCAACATTTCTGAGTGAGGCTTTTTCAATGCAATACCAGTGGCGTGGTAAAAGGAAAGTAAGGAGAAGACCAAGCTTCACAGGTGAGATGATTCCTCTCCTTGAGACTCCGCTTCTTCATTAGGAGACGGGGGAAGTGAAACTTCTCAGTTCTCTAAGGTGCCTCCAACTGCTTGGATGGGCTGGCAGACAGGGGGTGTTCCATACATGCCACTCCTCCTCTTCAAATGAATACCAGATCCTCTGAGCCCTCAGCTTAAAAGCCCTGAAACCTCCCCATCCCATGCAGGAGACAGTCTAAATTTCAAGCATCTGAGGGATGGATGTCTCCATTTACCTTTCTAGCTCATGGCTCTTGACTTTCTCCCTATTTTGTACCGGCCATTCTTTTTTTAATGTCTGTCTGTCTCTCAATTTCTGCCCCCCCATCTCTCTTTTCTTCTCTGTCTCTATATCTCTTGTGTTTCTTTTTCTCTGTGTCTCTCTCCTTCTGCCTCTCCTCTCTCTGCCCACTTCTTTCTCTCTCTGTTTCTCTCTGCCCCTCATCTCTCTTTCTTTCACTGTCTCTTGTGTTTTTCTCTGTTTCTTTGTCTGTCTGTCTGTCTCTCTGTCCCCTTGACTTTGCTCTTCCATCCACACTCCTCTCCTGTCCCCTAATTTATCCTTCTGGTCCCAACCTGGCAACCACTCCCACGGGAAATAGCTCCCCATCCTCCTCTAGGCTCCCCTGTACCCTCACTGAGTGCATTGTAAGTGATTCTGGAAGGATTTCTTACCCTTGTGTCCAGAGAACCCAGTGGGTAACTGTTCCCTTCCTCTGGACACAAGGAGGATGATCGATAAACGGTCCTGCTCTTCTGGCTCAGACTTGGTGGCCATCAAGGAGGACACACACATTGCCATTTTCTTGCTGACATTCTCAGGTTCCCTGGGCATAGCACATGGCTTGTGACAAACCTGTAAACTGAACAGAATTTCCTCTTCCCTCTACAATTGTCTTCTGTGTACTTTTCTTCCCTTTCCTTCCATAACCCAGACATAATCAGGCATGCATGTAAAATCTAAGAACCCTTTTTTACACTCAGGGGTTGACAACTTGAAACATTTCCTATGTTTCTCCCATATTTTCACACTCATGTTTTAAGTGCCTTTCTGAAGAGGCCAACACTTACCGTGAAAGAATGAGGGCTTACAGGTGGAGACCTAGACAGCATGAGTGAGGAGATTTTGGAGAGATTTGAGAAGTGGTGGGGGAGGGGTGTGTCCCACTTTCCTGGTGTTCCCTGAATGCACACTCTATACAAAAAGCAGCAAAGGACGGCAGCGGTCCCAGCCCGTACAGCCCCTTCAGTCACTGAAGTGGGCGGAGCTGCCGCGCCCAGCCCATCAGCCCTGTGTGAGCACAGCATCCTGCATCCTGGCTCTGCCCCTGGGAGGGTAAGCCCCACAGCTAGTCGTTCAGCTCAGAGCCTTACTGTCCTCCTCTATCAAGTGAGAATAGCGACTCCTATTTTTGCAGCCGTTTTCGGAGGATTCAAAAAACAAATCGATGCAGAGCCTCGAGGAACTTGGTAAATGTTATTTTTATCATTTGTCCAGGACCTTCTGAAAGTGGGCAAAGGACTTTTCCATCCCTGCACGCTGGCCTTCACCCCGGCTGGCCAAGTAAGCTGATAGCAGTGTGGCTTCTTCCTCGAGGTAACTCCCTCTGAACCTCACACGCTCTTGGGTCTTGGCAGGGACTTCTGGATGGACACACCCCTCCGTGAAACAGTAAGCTCTATGAGAGCAGCAAAAAAGCCAGGACATCTCTGCATTTTCTCAGAATGCCTGGCACAGTCCTGAATCTGCAGGAAACGTTTGCTAACACAACTGTGTCTAACTCAACCAAATGTGGACCGAGTTTCTGTACTGTGGGGGTCCCTGCAGCCAGCTCTGGGGTGAGGGTGTGGAAGGGAGCCTACCGTGAATGACAGAGGGAATTAATCTTGGCATTGCCCAATAAGTAGGAAAAGAAACACCCAGTGCTAAGTGTTTTTTTTTTCTTATTTACTTCCTTAATCTCCACTAGGTAGGTGCTGTCATTTCCTCTTTCCAGAGGAGGACACTGAGCTTCCCAGAGTGGTCACTTGCTCAAGATGCCCAAGTAATAAGAGGAGCTGGGAGAGCCAAGCCCCATCCATGTGGCTTTACCCATCAGCACCCATGATCTCTGCCTACTCACATGTCTCAGTGTAAAATTCAAATACATTTCTGTTTGAGCAGATGAATAAATAAACTAAGGCAAGACTGCTATGACACAAGACAAGTTATGATTTGTATTCTACTAAAGGCACAATGTATTATAGACATGCCAAGAAACAGGTAAAGCAACTCGAAATGAAGTGTCAAAGGATGGATGAGCCCACTAACAGGCTGATGCAATATCAGGTCAGAGAATCGATTACAAAGGGAGCAGAGATGCCTCGGTCTCTAATGCAGGAATGTCCTGTGCAGTCACCAGCTCGGCTGAATACCTCCCATGGGGGAGCTTTCTCTGTCTCAAGGCCCTCCATCCTGCAGCGGACAGTTCTCATCCTCAGAAAGGTTTTCTTTATGTTGGTCCTGAAACTACTGGAAATGCTTACTCTTAAGTTTTACTGTTAAAGGATTAACTAAATAAATCGGCCGGTTGACTGAAGGTCCCTAATTCTTGGGAGAACACTGCACGTTCCTCATAGTCTTAGTGGTTCCATAACTTCCTGGGGCCAGTGCAGAAGGAGGGAGGAACTGCTTGAAGAAGAGGACACGGGCTTTGGAGGGAGTGCTGGGGGTTGGCAGAAGGATGAGGGAGTGTCTGCATTTCATTTGGCAGCCCCTGGTGTCAAGTGCCAGAGAAATAGGAAATGTGGAGACGAGAGAACAAGATAAGATCTTTGTAAAACCATGTTTAAACCAGTCCATTTCTGAGGATCCCAGAAGAGAGAGAGTGTGATTCTTTGAGTTCATTTCCATGTTTGTTCTGTCTCAGGGAATTCGTGAATTCCTCTAGGCCAGGAAGGTGCACGGCCAAAATATCCAAAGAATGGCTCTTATTATAGGGTGTTCAGCCCAATTTGCACAACCGGGAAGTTGGGACACTTCTGCTAACATTTAGTCATATACCCAAATGGTACACAAATATACCCAATTGTGTACCATTTGGGTATATGACTAAGTGTTCAGGGCAGAGTAACTTAGCCCTAACCAAATCTGGAGGACTTGCTAGAGGAGAGTGGACGAGAAACAATGGAAACTGCAAGAAGTAGAGGGCTTTTACAAAATCAAAACTGAAGTCTGAATCGGTTTTCTAGACTTCTAGAACAACACAATGAGTGCCGCTGCTCTGCAGCCACCACGTGAGAGCCTGCCAACTTACTCCAATGGGGCTTCTCCTCTTCACAGACTTCTCATGCTGAAGTCTTGTGCGCCAACAAGGTCAGAGGTTGGGTCTTTCACTTTCTTGGTTTCTTCCATTGACTCCGGCACAGAACTAGGCACATAACTCCAACAGACACCTGCAGTTATCATTTCTACAGCATCAGGGAAAGGCAGCATGGGACAAAACTGGTTTGTAAAGAGAAAGTGGGATCTGTTGTCCTTTCGTCACTGCCCAAGTTCATGGAAGTCCTAGTAAGCACCAGGGGCCCAGGCAATAGGACCACCTAGACAGGGGATGGAAGCAGCCTGAATGCAAAGACTTGGGCAGTGACCACAAGTCTGGTAGAGGAGGATTCAGGTCCAGCACGGGGTCTGCAGAGGGACACCAGCACTACGATCTGTCCATTTACCAGTGATATTTTTTTCCCAGTGATATTCTCCAGGAATCCAGTTACTTGCAACTTTTGAACAGGTCCACATATTCCTGAGCTTCCACTGTCGTCTTCCATGAAATACTTCTAATCCTAGATTCTGCACTTATGGGCTGTATGACCTTGAGGAAGCCGCTCTACCTTTCAGTTTCTTCAAGGCAGGTAATCATTCTTAGCTTGAGGAATGGCCAGGGGATTGGCTATGAGATGTATTGGACTGTCCAGTATGGGGGATGGTGGATATGAGTAACCACTGGTCCCCACCCCCACTTTCTTGTCTCTGCTTTGGTTCTCCCTCTCTGGAACTGTGCTCTACAGGGCCTATTCCTGTAGGAATGTATATGTGTATGCACATGTGTGTGCATGTGTAAAACAGACGGAGATGGAGAGGGAGAGCGAGAAAGGAGGAGAAGGAGTAGAGTTTAATTGTGTCGGGGGAAGGTGCATCTAAGTGCCTCCCAACTCCTTCTCTCAAGCCATCACCCTCTTCACTGAGGTCCGTGACAGGGTGAACATGAACCCCCAGCCTCCTCTCATCATTGCCCAAGGGAATGAGGGCCATGGTGGTACTTCATCCTCCTTGGCTCTGTTGTCGGAAGGGAGCTGGTTTCCACTCCACGAAGAGCCTTACTTACAGTTACACAGGCTGTGTGTACAGGTGTGTGCCTGTGTGTGTGTGCACGGTGGAGATGAAGAGTGTGAATGCTTTCGTGGCATTTGTTTTCGGATGGGGACTTTGGGAGACTGTTCGGCAGCCCTCCAGGCTGCCCTGCCTGGCCCTGCACCCAGCCTGCACACACACCCCCTCCCTGACCCTGGATTCTCCATTCTCCAGCGAGTTGATCTCATTATGGCAAATTTAGTTACAGCTGAAGTCTCCTTGTAACAAAGATTATGTCCAAGCCCAGAGTAATGGAACCTAGTCGATTTCATTAAAATAAAATTGGTTGCAATGAATAATTCAATAGGATGATTTTGTTTCCTCATCTCCTCTTTGTAGTATTTATAATGATTTTTTTAATTGGATTTTTGTTTAGGAAGAGATAATCGCCCATAACTCCTGACAGCCCCCGCTCCTTACACAAGTGGAATAATTGCCCCATGAAGTCTCTTTCAAACACTAAAACTGGAAAAGTCTCTCTCCCCTTTTCTCACATTAGCAGCAATACCCTTTGGGTGATTTTTAAGCACACCTGCTACCTTACTTCCTGCTCGTGTGAGATTCTGAGTGTGTTGATAATTCTGTTGATTGAATGATGCTTCTAACACATTTCTAGGAATGGATGCCAGTGTTGAATTTGGAGTTCCTGGCCCTACTGCCATCCAGCCCTGCCATTCCTGGGCAGGACATTCTCTGTCATGAGGACGTGATCCTTGAACATTTTCTCAGTGTTGTTCATTTGTATGTAGTGTTGTGTATGCATGTGTGTTTGTGCATGCACATGTGAATCTACAGCCAATTAAACACACATTTCCTCAGCACCTAGTCTTATCTAGATGTTGTGCTTGAAGGTGAGGGGACAGAAATGAATAACACTCACAACAGTTATCAAAGAACCAGCAGCCTAAGTAGGGGAGTCAGATACACTACTAGTGTTCATGCAATCGGGAGTGACCAAAGATGAATTCATCAAGTACAGAGGTGGCACACAGGAGGATGAACCCTAAGCATTCATTCATTCATGCATGCATTCATTCATTCATGCAGCAGCTGGCACTGTACATGAGAAGCATCAGGGAATACTGTTTCCCCATTTTTTTCACTCTTCTCAAGACAATCATAAACAAATGCAAATGAGGAAAGAATCTAATGAATGTAAACATCAGCAAATGGACAAATGGAAAAAGATCAGATAAACACTATGAAGTAAACATAATAAATGAAGTGTACCCATCTTGTAACTCATCCATGAGTTTTTACTGGGCCGCAGATGAAGGTCACATCTCTCTTTCATCTAGAAACCAGGCCTATTCCCCCTGACCCCGAGTCAGGGAAAGAGCATTAGAGAGAAATGGCTAAGAATAATACTCATCTACAAGGCCAGGAGGCAGGCTGGCCTCAGAGATGGCCACGGGGCCAGGCGGTCGGAAGCACTGAGTTGTGTCTCTGGGCAATGGGAGTCTCGGAAGAAGGCAGGTGCTTGCTCAGCAGCATAATTGGAAAGGAGGCTCTGGGGACAGCACAGCCATCCCTAGAATCACATAAGCTCTGGTGGCCCCAAAACTACTCCCTCAACTAAGCATAAAGTCCTTTGGGGAAGAACCCTGGAACATAAATAGTGCATTTGGGGACTGGGGAATGAGTCACAGCTTTACACAGTTGGGAAGATCCTTGGAGATCATCAAGCTGAACAACTCTCTCATTTAAAGATGGGAAAAAATGGGGACCAGAGAGGTGGGGAGACTGGTCCAAGGCAACACAGCAAATTCGAAGAGGATGCTTGAGGAGCACACAACTTGCGACCCCACACAAAATGTGGGACTCTCTCCAAAGAATGTGTTCATGCCCCATTGAACTCCAGTGGTATGTCCAAAATGGAATTCTTTCCCCAAATATGAATTATAATAGGAAGGGACATAGGAGGACAGTAATTACCCCTACTACACGGATGTTCCCTGAGAACACGTCTAATCCCTGAGAAGTGGTACCCATGAGGCCCTGGAATTATACATTTGGCTAGAGATATGGTCAAGTGGCCACTTCAAATGACACTGCCTTTGAGGTGGGAAGCCCTGAGGGGCAGAGCAGAGATTCAGAATATCTGCAGGAAGTGCCACCCATGGCTGGGGTCTTACCTGGGATGCTGCTGGCTGGCCAATGATGACCCAGCCTGGGCACTGCTGGTCCTGATGGGAAACTGAAGCATTGGATGCCCATTGATCCAGGAACCCCTGGGGCGTGTAGACACCACAGTCCTTGATGCTAGTTTTTTGTTCAAACTCCTCACATACCCCATCACCATCATGGAAATAGCACCGGCTGGGTTCATCTGCAGCAGAGAGACATCAGGGGGAGAGAACAGACAGATATTTACCCTTTGGTCTCAGCTATCAGCAGCAGCCGTGGAATCGGACCTGCAGAATCATCAGTACTCTTAAGCCCTCCCTTGATCATCACAATGCATTATTATTCAGCCTCTAAAAAAGACGGAAATCCTGCCATATGTGACGATATGAGTGAACATGGAGGACTTTATAATAAGTGAAATAAGCCAGTCACAAAAAGATATATGTACACTCTATGATTCCACGTATATGTTATGTATAAAATGGTCACATTTGCAGAATGATCAAGTAGAATGTCTTTTGCCAGGGGCTGGGTGGAAGGGGAAATGAATTACTGTTCAATGGGTATAAAATCTCAGTTATGCAAGATGATTAAGTTCTAGAGATCTGCTAAACAACATTGTGCTTATATAATTAATAATACTGCACTGTACACCTAACATTCTGTTAAAGAGGGTAGATCTCAAGTGTGTTTTACTACACACACACACACACACACACACACACAGCTCACAAACACTTTCCCCTTCATTACCCCAAGTGAGCCCACAGCAACCTCGTGAGGGAAGTATTATTATTTTAATTTTAATTTTAATTTTAGTTTTTCAGATTAGGAAACAAGATCTCACGTTGTCATTAGTGATTTCCCCAAGGTCACACAGTGTGTTAATGCTGGGTCCTGGTTTCAAACTCAGGCTTTTACTTTCCAAGTTCTGGTACATTATCTGACTCCATAGAATTCCACAGTTGCAAACTGAGGTGTGTTTAACTCCAAAGAGGACTTTGATTTCACACGAGGAGTGAATTTATATACAAGAGAGGCAGTAGCTTCAGTCCCAGCTCTGTAACTAAACTGCTCTGCTACTTTAGACAAGACTTTTTCCTCTCTGGGCTCAATTATCATTATTACAGACAAGGGGGTTCGATTAGCAGCCCTTCCTGCCTAATGCTCCAGGTTCTATGGGCTTGTTGGACACTTTAGGCATTTTGGGTAAGGTCAACCAAGCCCCCATGTAACTCGAATCACAGCAAAAACTTCTTCCTGGGGCAATTTAAAGCTGCAGCTGGCTGAAACGATTCTCACTCACTACAACAACCAACATCATGGAAGCACAGAGCTAGAGAGATGCCTTCTGAGTAGGTAGGACCTATGCAGGTTTCCTGGAAATTCAACATGGAATAATACAAGGAGCAATGTAGATGTAGCCATCCAGAAGAGATCACCCTGCCTATATTTTAATAGCTTGAATGTCAGGTATTCTGTGCTAATTTATCAACTCTTCTAGGCAAAGTCATACAGCCCTTCCTGTGTAGGTCTCTATCTTACAAAGATCCCCACCTTAACAGGTATCCATACTACATGGTGTGCTTTCTTTAAAAGACTGTGAGCTCCTTGAAATCTATCCCTGTCCAGTGTCTTAGGTGCCTAGACAATTGATCATCTACACTAGTGCACTTTGAGAGTAATAGGGATTCTATAAAAACTACTGCAGGCAATAAGCACACACCTTGGGAAAAGCTGGATTTCCCAGGCAAATCAGAATATACGGTCACCCTAAGGACTTTGACTGATTTAGAATATCCTTCCCATATTTACTCCAGAATTAGGGAGTGGAACCCCATTTCAAACCAAGATTTAACTTCTGTCCCTCATGACAGTTGATTAACTTTGCATCGTTATCTTCCCTACTCGGCCTCTGGCCCCCCATCCATAATACAGAAATGAATGCCCCAGCTAGGACACCCCATGGGGACAGCCACAGAGCTCTCACAGAAAATGGACATACACAAGCTTTGCACTTTCTAACACAAGGACCTTTATCTCCTAAGAGGTGAACTTATTTCTAAGTGACTGAATTGAATCAGCTTGTGCAATCAGTCCTCACTTGAAACACTTTCAAGAAGCATTTCCCACAACAGAAAGAGCCCAGGCAAATGGAAGTGAGGCTTGGATTTCTAGGACGCTGACTATTTGCAGAAGGCGTCACTGAATTCAGGGGCAGCAGAAGGTTGAGCCCCTTCCAAGCTCCAAAATCCCTTGTTTATTTCTGCAAACAGTTTACATAGTGAAAGACTATCAAAAGAGCCAGAATAAATCAATTCATTATAATTCAATTATTGAAGGATGAGCCGGAGCCAGCTGAGGACTCCAGTGACCAGTAGCGTGCCTGGATTTCAACATGGAAAGAACACAGGCTCAGCACTTCTCAGGAGCTCCAGTGTCCTGGTGGAAGTGGCCAGCGGACATGTAATAAAACCTAGGCCACGTATCCAAGAGTGACCGGCCACCCACCCAGACTTTCCTCTTTAGAAACCAATAAAGGGAATTTCAAAGAGCACAGGTTTTGGCATTAGGCAAAACCGGTTTCAAATCCTAACTCTGTAATGTATAAGCTGTGCAGGGCTGAGATAAAATTACCTAACTCTTCTGAACTTCACGAACCTCATTCAAAAGAAATAAATAAAAATAATATTTACCCAGTGTTTTACAGTGATTTCCTGAGATGGCGTGTATAATGCCAGGCCCTCGCCTGGCATTTTATCTAACGGAACACTTAGAGTCGTTGGAGGTCAGGCATCCGCAGACTTAGAAGTAGTAGCCTGGCCTTTTGCACCTAGGAGAGAGGTTCCCCCTGGACACTCCCCTACATGTTGTACCTACAGAATAATGAAAGCACAGCCTCGTGCTTATGAGATTACAGGGTTGCCTGACCCTTGGTAATACCTTTCTCCTCTTCCAATACGAAGACAAGTAGACTAAGATTATAAGGTCATAGAGGATCTCTTCTCTGAGATGACTTAATTTACACCCTCATCTAAGGGACCTCAGAGTGTCAGGAATTGGGGCTAGAGTTGAGTTCTCAGGAAGGCTAATTTCTTCCCTGATTACGATTAAGACTTTAATGTATCTGTCTGCCTGGAATCAGCGAAACCTGGGAAAGGAGGAGCGAGGTACATATAGTTAAGTAAGTAGGTATCGGAATAGGTAGATAGTTGATATGCAGATAGATTGGTAGAGACAGAGTTAAAAGAGAATCGGAGATAGAGCGAAAGAGAAGGAGAAAAAGAGAGAGGAGGGGGAGGGTGCCTGGTTTCTGCCTGAAGCTTTTGCTGACAAAGTTATTCCAAGTCCCTTTTTCTGAATAACATCTTTCGACTCTGCTATTCAGTTTCTCTTGTAGAATCCCAGGGGCCCTGCAGCTCCATCTGCCAGTCTTTATCTGGGGACTTCTCTGTCCCTCTCCACTGTCATGTCCCACGCACTGAAGGGAACATGGTGAGGAATGGAATACAAATGTGTGGCCAGGAAAAACAAAGACAGCAACAACAAAACGGTATAACAAAACTGGCCTTCCTGTTTTCATTACGTCCATTTACTTGGTGCTTCTTGGATGCTTTATGCTGGCAGCCAGGCGGGTGGTGTCGAAAAGAACCTGAAGTCAAATGATCACCTTGCCACCTGCCTTCCATGTAGTAGCTAGGTAACACTGATGGTAATACATCTCATTGGGAGGGATATTGTGAAAACCGATCAGACCCTCCATAAGTATCAGCTGAATGAATGAGTGACTAAAATTTGGCACCTCTGATGTACATAGTTTAAACACTTCACTCTTTGAAAAGTTGTTTTTTTTTTTTACATTGGGTGTTAGAGCAAAGGGAAAGTTGTTGCAACGCGAGTAGTGACTGGTGTACGGTGGGATTGCACTGGGTGGCTTGGTTTCTCCGTCTCAGCCCACCCTCTCCTGACACTCGGGAACTCAATTCAGTTTCCTTTCCTCTCGTGAGAAATTTGCTCTTTTAGAAATCTGCTCTGCACAGCCAGGAGTCCTTATTTTATTTTATTGAACAAGCCAAAACTTGTTCTTGCTTCAGGAACTTGCACATGTTGTTTAGCTGGAATACTTTTTCCTTGGGTTTTCTTCCAGGCTTTTCCTTTTCGTCATTCATGGCTCAGTTCAAACATGACTCCCTCAAAGAGGAACCCTGTCTACCTACCCAGTGAGCACACACCCCTGCCCCCATTAGAAAGCAGAGTACCCTCATATTTGATTCCCTTCACAGTATTATGCACAGTCTACAAATAAATTTTTATTTATGATTGTTCCCTCCCCCAATATGACATAAGTTTTATGGAAGCATGTCTGAAAGTGCACCTCCTTCCTTAGGATCAAGAAAATTGCCTTGCCATATTGTGACTGATGTTTAAGAATAAATAAATGAACGAATGAATATGTATAGCTCTTGGATTGTGAGTTATTTCTGGGCTGGCCTCTATGACACCCCTAATGCTTATTAGGACAATGTCAATCTCATAGCAGTAAATCTCATACTCAGTGAAGAATAACTTAACAAAGTTCTTTTGGAGTTTCAGGACCTGCTATTCACTGTATTGAAGATATCTTCAACCTGAGTTGAATCTGTTTCAGCAGATTGTACTATAGAAATTTTTTGAATGAAAATATTAATTAGAATGAGATCACATTACAAATCCAAGCACATATTAGTGGGAAAAAATCCAATTCTATCTTCTAAACCACCCCATAATATTTTTTCCTGTGAGACATTGTGACTCACCATCTGTCCTAAATATTGTTTTATTTTTTTCTCTTAACTGAATTTGCAAAGAAATGAAATATCTAGGTAAAAAATGTGCATAACTAGACTGAAATTTAATAAAGAGATTTGATGGTCTTATGAATTGAAACCTGAAAATACATTTACACCACCTTGAATTTAGTACCGTTATTTGAATGGCCTACAAAGATTATAAGCAAAGATAGTGATCCTAATAAATGACAATAGATTCAATAGAAAAGAATGTTCAAAGCCCTGATTGGTTTTTAGCTGGGTCTCTCCTGGGCTCAGGTACTATCTCCTGATAGGGGGAAGGGGATGAAATTCAGCACCATAATGAATTCTATAGTGGCCACAAAATAAGACAGGCGTTCTGAGCATGGATAGGAGAGAGAGTAATACCTCGGATGTGAAGGCCTTTAAAAGTATGAGCAGGAAATAAAATGAGATTTGTCTTGGGTAATATAGGCTAATAATAAATGGAGAAAAACAATCTGAATCATTCATATGCAGAAAAGCATGCAAAAGTGACAAAAAGAGTGATAAAAGATCGCAAACCACAGAGAGAATCAGTGGTTTTAATGTGATCTCACCCCTAAAATAAACCAATATGTAAAGGGGGGGGAGGGGAGGGGAGGGGAGGGGAGGGGAACATCCCTGTCTCAAAATCAGCAGCTTGCTCAGGAGCACTGGAGTCTAGAGGAGAAGCCCTCTAATCCATCCATGGCTTTGGACAAGTCATTTCCTTCTCTGTGCTGCAATTTCCCCTTCTGTAGACTAGCAGTTAAATCTCTGGTAACTTTATGATCTCCTTCAATGAATTCACTCTAAACCATATTTGATTCTTGATATATTTTTCCTTTAATCATTCAACTAGTTTTTTTTTCCCCAGTCTGGAGATGTGAAAACGTGATCAGCAAAATGAAGACAGAGAAGGGTGCAGATGAAACCATTCTGAAGAACACAGAACTATAAAGAAAAGCAAATGGAATAAGGGGCAGGGAATCAAAATCTGAAGCTCAGCCCTGTCACTAACTTATTCTTTGTTACTGCATAACACACATCATCATCACTCTGGGTTCCAATTGCTTTGTCTATTAAAAAATATGACAAAATTACTTTTCCTACCCATTTTAGAAAGTGGCTGTAAGAATCAAGTGAAATAATGTTATGGAACATACTCAAACACGTTATTGTTTTTCACATATTTTTATCATAGCTACAATCTAGAAGAATACATTTCCCAAATCATGAAATAGCTTTTTCAACTCACTGTTAAGTCTCAGCTCAACCATCACCTGCCTAGTGAGACCTTTTCTAACTACATTATTTCACTGTTGTCTCCCTCTCTCCCTCACTGCTCTATTTCATTTTTTACATAGCATTATATTGCTTCTTCAAAAGTTTGTTTGAGCAGTGCATTCTAAAACAAAATAACAGCTCCATGAGAGCAAACGCTTAGGCTGCTTTGCTCACTATTGCATTTCGATTCCAGGACATAGAAGACGATCAGAAAATATTTGTTGTATAAAGGACACATAGATAAAAACTAGGGGTGGGTGGAAGTGGGAGGGAGGAGGGGAGGGCTGGGTGGGTGGGCTGGAATGGGAAGAAAAGATAGAAAATTGTACTGCAACAACAATTAAAATAAAAAATAAATAAAAATAAATAAAAAAGAAAATATGTGTTGAGTGGATGAATAAATGAAGGTTTAGCAGTGCAAGGGTTTTAGAAATTATCTAGTCCCCATGCTTCATTTTGCCAATATCACAACTGAGATTCAGAAAGGTTAAGTCACTCGTTGAATACTGCACAGTTAATGATTATAGGGCAAGGGTTTTGGCTGACTAAATAAGGCTCATTTTATAAATATTGGAAACGTGCAATCTCAAATAGGAATTGTTCCGTGTAAAGTACATGCATGTGAGCATAAAGAAAAACAGTGCCAGCCCTGGCTGGCGTAGCTCAGTGGATGGAGCGCGGGCTGCGAACCAAAGTGTCGCATGTTCGATTCCCAGCCAGGGTACATGCCTGGGTTGCAGGCCATAACCCCCAGCAACTGCACATTGATGTTTCTCTCTCTCTCTATCTCCCTTCCTTCCTTCTCTAAAAATAAATAAATAAAATCTTAAAAAAAAAGAAAAACAGTGCCTTCAAGTAAGTCAGTGTATACGCATGTGCATATCTGTTGTTGAGTTCAGTAAAAACAAGCTGCCCACCCGTCTGCTTAGCCATCCTTAAGTTTCCAGAGAAGAGAGACTTTTGGACAAATGGGTGCTACATTAAGAGTAGCTGAGGAATCCAGGATGAATCAGGGCACCATGTAAAAACCAAGCCAGTTACCCATCTGGCACAGCTGGTTGTGACTACGGAGACGACAGTGTGGTGGGTTCTCGGAAGGGTTCCTATGCAAGAAACTAGTGTCAAAATGGATCCTTCCTAACCCTGAGCTCTGATTAACATGGCCCACCAGGAAGACTGTCCTCCTGGCATATGGTTCAGGTAAGTCCAAAGGATGAGGCATTCAAGCCACAGTGTCCTCCCTCCATCTCCATGTTGGTGGCACATGCTGCAGTGCTCTGAAGAGTGGGAGTCGAGTCAGTCCCCAGACAGGACTGCACAGCACTCAGGTGAGTCTTCTTTGTCTCACACAATGAATGGGCTGCTGTTCTGTCCTCGGGAGAGGATTTTATATTCATTTGAATCTATGTGCATAGATTCATTTGAATCTTTGATGTGTGCTGTTAAACTGTATTTTGTTCTTACAGAAATGTGAGCCTATGTCTCTCTCTTCTCAATAAGCGAAGAAGAAGGGGAAGGAAGGAAAGGAGGAAGAAAAAGAGAAAGGAAGGAAAAACAGGAGACAGGAAAGGAGGGAAAAACTGGTCCTAAATCTTAAGGGGTAACTTGGAACAGCTGATATCTATCAGAACCACTGCATTTTGATCAGAGATGATAAGGGTGATCATAACTATTCATATTCAAAAGAAGTTCTAAGGATTGTGGTCACTCTCTAGTCAGTTTCCACCAACTGGAGAAGGTATTTGCCCAAACAAAAGCATGAGATTGCAGATTGCATCACTGACTGTAGATAACAGAACAGAGGTTAGAGTGTCCCCTGGTCCTGGAGATGGCTGGGAAGACCAGTTCTAAGGTGCTGATGACCTTTGGGGTCCCAGCGGGCACCATCACAATGCAATGTTCACACGGGTATGGGGAGGCTTAGCCTAAAGAAGAGAAGGCTCAGAGGGGACATGGCACAAAACTCTTCTAACAAACTACAGTTGCTCTGAAAATGGAATTGGTCTGAATAACTCAGGAAAGAAGAGTTCTTCATTCAGCATTTGTCTTCAGAGGCTTGATGATGGTGGGTCCCTGCCTACTGCTGCAGCCTGCTCTTGCTTTCGCTGATGCAGTTCAGTCTCAGCTCCGACAGGCTGGAACTGTGTCCACTTCCTGCACGTGCCACCGTATTCCCTCTCACCTCCCCATCTCTGCAGGTGCTTCCCCCGAATTCCCAGCCCAGCTTTCCTTGAGATGAATCTCTGTTCATCTTTTATCCATAGTTTTAAACAAGCACTCTTCCGGAAAATCTCTCTAGCAATCTACTTCAAAAGGGCTAGTTGAACCTTGCTGTGTTTTTCCAAAGCATCATCTAATTCCCCAATTACAATTATGGCTCCCATGTAATAAGTATAGTTTCTAAATGAACAATTGGATGATATGGTCCATGCTAGATACCATGTGAAATGCTTTCAAAGATGTCATGTCATTTCATCCTGCAAGAACTCTACGTGGTTGGTGTTATTATCCCCATTTAACTGACACAGAAAGTGATATTTAAAGAGGTTAATAAAGCGAAAATAAAATCCTGATCAGTTTGATTCCAAAATCTACTCTCTTCCACCCACCCAGGCTGCCCATTCCTATCTTTTGTGTGCAGATGTGGATACTGAGGGCGGGTGGCGAATCTAATGAACCAGCTGATCTGGTCCTCTCTGAGATGCCCTGCAGTTCTGTGGTACTTGGGGGTTCGGGGGTCTGATGGAGCTGTGGTCACATCCCTGCTCTCCACAAATGAGCTGGATGTCAGTGAGCAACTCCCTTCATCTCTGGGTCCCAGTTGGCTCTTCAGCAAGCTGGGGAAGTAATGACAGTCTTCCCAGATGTTCGGGGGATGAAATGAGAAGCCGTGTAGAAAAGGCCTAGCTCCGTGCCTAGTGTGAACAAAGGTTCTGTAAAAGATCAGGAGTCTCCCTTTCCCTAAAGGAAGCCATCTGTCTCTGCTACCTTGTGCCAGTTAAACTGTACAGGCTCAGTAACTTATGTTGCCGTGAAACGCTTTTCATTTTGTTAAAGTGGTATCCGCGTTTTTGTTGGCAAGTGATTGAATAGGCAGGGGCCCAGCCTCCAGGCCCACAGTCCATTAGGGGATCTACTAGGGGAGCTGGGGAACCTTCAGCTCAAGCACTCCCTTCAGAGGCAGTACTTACAAAACCATCAATTTCCTTAACAAAGAGCAGTGGCTTAAATGCCCCTTAAAGCAGTGTTATTTACACAGTTATCCACTTCCTTTTGAGTTCTCCGCCTGGGGGGTGGCCTACCTGCCTTCCTTTCCAGCTAGTAGTTAATTAGGCTCTGTTCCCAAGAGGAAGCTGGCTGGGGGACCAGGACTTCACGTTGAAAGCAGCTGAATTTGGGGTTATCAGAGAGTTCTGTGGGGTGATTTAAGTAACCACCAGCATCACTGGTTCTACCCACCTCTTCTTCTAATGTAAAACGTTTGGACCATGTCAAAGAGTTTTGACCACAGTCAGCATTGAGTGAGAGAGTGAGAGAGAGAGAGAGAGAGAGAGAGAGAGAGAGAGAGAGAGAGAGGCGAGGGACAGTTACCATTCAATTTCCCCTTAAGAGGAAGGTACAATCAGATTAGAGTACCCCACCCTACTCTGTGGCAGAATGGGGGTTTGAACACAAGCAGCCCAGCTCAGAAGCCTGTGCATGAAACCAGCACTCACAGCTGCCGCCACTGGCACTGGGACCCTGGTCTGAGATGACAGCTGAGAGGTGGAAAGTATGTGATTCAAACCGAGGCTCCTCCGACTCTCAAGACCAACAAAGCTCGACTTCACTGTGTTGCCTGAAAAGTAAAACTTAAGGAAATTATCCTTAAGAAACACCCCTTTAGAAATATATCCTTCCTTCACTCATAGCCTGTATTTATTGAGCCACAAATTATTTACCAGGTCCTGGACTAAACCCTGGGAATCAGATGGCTTAAACTGGGTCTCAGCACGCCAGGAGCTCAGAGTCTAGTGAGAGGGGCAAGTGAGGAAAATTGCTGGCTCTGA
The DNA here is from genome assembly GCF_019186645.2 of Phyllostomus hastatus. Lineage (NCBI taxonomy): Eukaryota > Metazoa > Chordata > Mammalia > Chiroptera > Phyllostomidae > Phyllostomus > Phyllostomus hastatus. Next base: position 62,717,438 of record NW_025333857.1, on the reverse strand, counting down.
GGCACAACATGCTGCAGGAACACAGAGGAGGGACCCACCCCCACCCCCACCCCCAGCTCTATCTTACTCAGAACCGGAAGACTTCCTTGAGGAGGTAACTGGGCTGAATCTCTGCGGAGGAGGAACTGGTGGGGATACATCCCAGGAAGGGGAACTCAGACAGCAAGTGACAGGAAGCTCCAAGCAGGGTAGTAGGTGTAAAGCCCAGAAGATTCTGAAGTGGAAGGTGCCCCTACCTTGATCGGACCACACCAGCCTCGATGCCATAGTAAGGAATTTAGATTTATCTCCAAGGCAATGTGGAGCCGCCTTACACTTCCCAAGGGAGAGAGGCCAAGCAAGTGACACTGCATTTTATAAAACTTGTTGGGACTCTACTGGAGGACAGCAGGGGCAAGCAAAGATGGGGAACCACAACCTGTTCATGTTCTCCTGCCATAGTCCAGGCAGAAGCTGAAATGGGGAAGCGAGCGCAGAGAAGTAAAGCTAGGGAGAGAGAGGAGAGACTGATTGGGGAGGGAAACGTTTTCAAAGTGAAGTGGGGAATGACAGAGATGGAAGAGTTAAGGATGTTTCCCAAGCTTCTCCTGTGTCTGGTTAGCTAGTGGCACCACCAGTCGAGGCTGAGAAAAACAGGAGGTACAGCCATGTGGGGAGAGAATGGTAATCCTTGTGTCAGACCTGCTGCTCTGCGTACCTGTGGGCATCCCGTAGACTAACTAGAGAAACAGGTCCAGAGGGCATGAGAAAAGCCCTGGACTGCAGACAGGGACTTGGGAGCCTTGGGTTTTAAATGACGGGCTCAGGGAGAGAGCGTGGGCTGGAAAGGGCCCATCATGGAATTTAGGAAAGTGCTCATACTGAAAGGATGGGCAGAGGAAGGTCCGTGTAGAGGTGGCCAGCCAGGAAGGGTAAGAAAAACTGGGAGAAGACAAGACTTCAGAGGTCCCGGGAGTTCAGAAGTTCAAGAAAGAGCCAGGTAAATTGAAGGAGAAAAATGTTAAAATACATGTATTGAATCATGCTATTTAATAGAATGCCTTTTATGGCTGCTTCCTGAATGTTTCTCAACTTTCTGCTCGTTCTCTTTCTGGAACAGGGAGTTCTCTGCTTGTGAAGAAGAACTACATTATTATTTTTCATAGCTACAAAGTCAATATTTCTTGGTCACTTTCCAAAGGACAGGAATTGTCCCAAGTCCCACGGATCTGCCATCCTCAGTGCCTGACGTGGACCGATACGTAAAAGGCACTCCGTAAATATGTGGTAAGTTCATGAATGAATGAAAGAATGTGTCATGGCTATCCTATGGAGTAAAGAACATCGCGCGCACTTCTCAGATGGAAAAAGGTGTTCGGACGGCCAAGCCTGACCCCCGTCCTTCTGGGTCAGGTTCATAAGCTTCTCTCACTCTCTCCATTTAGGAGTTCTCTTGGCAAAATGCATGAAGACAAATGGTAAAGTCAAAGGCTTCCAAACTCCCATTCAGCCTTCTCATTGGCAATGAGGCTGACTTTGAGTTATACACACGATTTTGGACTCCTGAACTGAGAGACCAGCTCTAGCCAGGACCTTTTACAGTCTTGCCAATGGCAGTTGAAAAGTTTAGTTAAATCTTATGGATAATGTGGACCAGGTTTCTGACTGGTGTTGAAAGCCAAAATCACACTGATTTCTCTTCAGGTGGGTTTGCCAAGAGCACTTTGCGGGTCATTGAATAGCACCCACTTGCGGGGGAGATGGACCTTTAAAACACTGCTCCTAGCATGCGTGCCATCCTGGACCTTGATAGCAGCAGAGCAGAGCACTTGGTCCTACTGAGCCCAGCTGTCTAGGAAGCTGGCACAGTCTCCCCCACCCTCCACCCCTCAGGGGCATTCCCACTCCTCCCTGTGTCCCCTCACGCCAATCCCTGCATATCCTTAGTGACCACTGTCCTCTGAAGTCCTCCCATGAAGGGCTTCTGCTCCTGCGCATCTCCCCCATCTGCATCCTGCCTAGCATGGAGCTCTGTGCACAGCAGGTGCTTCGTACAGACGCCTAGTGTGACACCGGCCTCAGCTATGTCTGCAAGACCCCATTGCTGCCGTCCAAGGACAGAGGAGGCAACGCTGGAGCTCGGGAGCAGGGGGCTGCAGATGCTGGGCGTGGCCTCTTTTATGTCTCAGTCCGGCAAATTAAAATGGAAAAACCTTAGAAGTTATTGTAATTTGAGATTCGCTTTATCTTAATTTCTCCTTGGTATTTAATCAGTAGCAGCCAAGAAAAAGTCGTGTTTAGTTTCTTCCTCTGTTAAGTAGGTAATGATCTGTAAACAAACACTTCAGACAGTGTTTCTTAAAGAGACCCTGGGATCTTTTTGTTACGGGGAAGTTCCTTTTGCGCAGCCTATTGTTCCCCCTTCTCATTCTCTGTTTGCTGGTAGGCTATTCAGCTCTGGAGAGTACACTTTAAAAAAAAATGAGATGGCCTTAATGATCAAGAGGTAGCACAAATTAGTAGTTCAGCCCAAGGGCTTAAGAGCCAGATGTCAGAGTCAGAATTCCTTACAGGGAACCTTGAGTTAAATTACTTAACATCTCTGTGTTTTTCCCTTATCTATAAAACTACAAAAATGTTAAAACTAACATCATAGGGTCAATGCAATTAAGCAAAGGAGTTAACAGGAAAAAAAAAGAATGAAATCAATTAAGTTAAGAATAAGCTATTTCTAACTATTCTGACTCTTGTTTGGGATGATGAGGTGGAAGAGCCCGTCCACTTGCTCTGAAGGTCTGGTATTTTGGAGGAGGACACCGGCTCCTCCGGCTTGGGAGTCAGGCAGATCTTAGTCCAAATCCTAGCTCTGCCACATAATAATCACCTGCTTTGAACAACTGATTTCATCTGTTCGAGCCTCAGTGTCTCCTTGTGTAAAAGGCGGGTGACAAGCACCTTCCTGCAGTCTCGTGAAGGGCAAGAGGGGAGAGTCAAGTGGCTGTGGGCCCAGCATGGGATGTGGCAGTCCCCAAGGTTTGTTTCCTCTTGTGGTGGTTTCCCAGCTCCATAAATATTTACTGAATGGAGGCCACTTTCTCAAAAGTCACTTAAACATGTGGGGGCTCTGTTGTGTCATCCAGAAAGTGGTGACACTCAATGCCTGGCTGCCAGGGGTGCTGTGAGCGCAAAAAGAGACAACACAGCAGGATCTCCAACACTATGAATGCGCTCTCCTCCGCGTCCCAGGGAGGGGCCCGGGTGCTGCTCAGGCTCTCGGCACTGTGCTGCTTGGGCTCCTCTGGCCACTCTTTTCTGCCTCCAAGTGTCATTTGGTTCAGTATAGCACACGGTGACTGTCTGGAGCTAGATGCTGGGGACACAAGGATGAATGGACAGGATGACATCTTCCCTCAAGGGTGAGGACTGCTGATGAGCAAACAAGACATGTGGGGAGCCTAGGCTCAGGAGCGAGATGGGTGAGGTGAGAGCCTCACTTCTGTCTCTCATCTGCCCTGATCGCTCCCGAACTGGACATTCTTTCACCTGCCTAGATATTCACACATCCCTGCCAGCAGTTGGTTAGCAACTTGTTCTTTCCAGGGCCAGATGGTAACTCTTCTGACTTTGTGGGGGTCATACAAGACCTTTGTTGGCACTATTCACCTCTGTCTTTGTAGTGGCCAACATCTACATTAAGAGGTATAGTTCTCTTTCGATCAAACTTCATCTACCCAAACAGGCCTGGGTTTGGCCAGGATGGTAGCTTTCTGCTCCCTGGTCTATGCAAATGTGCACTGGTCTACTGTGCCTACGGCAGGGCTTGGCACTCAGTGCAGAACGCACATGGAGATGTCACCTTCTCCTCCTTCCATGCCATGAACAAGCCTCACCATGGTCTTTGAGGACCTAAAAGATTACAGCCTGCAGGGCTCCGGCCTCTTCTCTCTCTCTCTCCTGCACTACCATCCTGGCCATGCTGACTTTCTTTAACCTCTTCAAAAGCCCTTTCCGGCCCGGAGGATTTAATGGTCTGAACTTCTTGCTGTCCTCACTCTGTCCCCCTGCTCCACTTCTCCCTAATTTGTCCACTTCCTATTCAGCCTTCCAGCCTCAGGTTAAATGTCATGTCTTCAAGGAGGCCTTTCCTGACCCCTCAATGTGAAGGAGGGCCTTCACTTCTACACCTCCAAGTAGTTCCACATAGTGACATTCTCAACAATTGTTTTTCAGTAATTACTGGTGTCATTTCCCAGGTCTCCCTGGCCTTTCTTGTTCGCCGCTGCTTTCTTTGCAGCTAGCACAGCGCTGGGCACACAGCAGGCATCACTACAGGTGTGAATGGGTGAGATGTGATATGACCCAGCAGCCAGTTTGCACCATCTCCTCTCTGCTTCTGACTTCGTATGTTAGAGCACCAAGTGGATTTGTTCTGCAGGCTAGGGCAGTGGGGTTTCCATGCTGACTGCCTATCCATCATCTTATTTTAAGCACATTACTTTTCTCCAAAACAGAAGAGGATACAATTAGGTCTATATCCCTCACTTGCTTAACATTGCAATTTCCCTCAGGGCACACTCCCTTCAAGTGGAGATCACACTCATGAATATTAAACATCTCTTCCAACCCAACAGGGTCCCCAAGAGCGAGCAGAGGGCCAGGAGCTAGGAAAAGGCCCCAGCACCTGGCACAGTGAGGCACCCGCATGTGCAGGCTGGTTTCTGGTCACTCTGAATGCCACAAAGAAGCCCTTGTTCTTGGCTCCCCAGATTCACCTGCCTTGGGCTGGGGCTGCCTTTCAAAGTCACACATCAAAGTCTGGTCCTGATTCCTCGAGTTCAGGCGAGCTCTGAGTCCTTCCGAGGCTGACCCCTCCCTGAGAGTCAGGAAGCCCGCCTGGGCTGAAGGCTGGAATTGCTCCCTTCTGGCGTCAGAGGCCCTCCTGTTTCTTTTCATTCCAGCCCGGCCTCTCTGTGGGGCAGGCCTCCCGGGTTTCCAAAGGAGGTGGTAAGCCGTGGTCAGGGGCTGCATGGCAAGCTTGATGCTAACCGGGGCTGACTCGAGGGTGTTTGAATGCATCCACCAGACCTCCCAGTAGAGGACTTCAGATCTTTGGTCCTGCCCTGCATGGCAGCCTTCCACCCCATCGCCTCCTTTTCCTGTGCCTTTGTCCCCTCGGTGACCCCCTTTGACCCTCTGGGTTAAAGAAATTCCTTTCTCCTCCCCAAGTCCTCATTTCTTTTAAAACGCACAGTTTAAAAACAATAATGATCTGGGATTTAAATTCTAGAAGTCAGAGCCGAAAGGGCCTTGGGAGCTTATGGAGTTCACCCCCATCCCTTTCTACTTGGGGAAACAGAGATCAAGGGGTCTCAGTCACTTTGCATAAGGTGCGACCACATTTTAATGTCAGGGTCCAGTTCAGGACCACTTTTGCCAGGGGTGGAGTGGCGCCTTGACTCACTCACAGTTGAGATGGGAAATTCCAACGGGGAAGGTGATGTGGAGTTAACTCGTGTTTTTGAGTATTCACTCACACTCTATAGACCTTATTTCCTTCTAATTACGTCCATTTTTTCAGAAGAGGAGACCAGCACAGATACCCAAGCGGACCCAGGAAGTCACCAATAGACGTAGCACAACCAACAGACACTTGAGCTCCTCCGTCTCTACCTGCCGTTAAATACCAATCTCCCCTTACGCTAAGAAAACAATATGGCTACTGCCAAAGGAAGGTGAGCTGTTAAAAATGAAAATACAGCCCAAAACACAGAAGAGCCTTATGTTGGGGGCATGGGCCTTATGCAGTGGAACATTTATGGGGTGATAATAACTGAAAGTTGTCGTTTTCATGACTCATGAAAAAGGCACAGGAAGGACACCTGCATTCACTTTCGCTTCCTGCTGTGAGTCAACTGCACCAAAGCAGCACCAGTAAAATAGAGGCTCTTGAGGGCCTTTTGGGGGGCGGGGGGGACGGGGGAGGAGAGTGTTCCTCTAGATATTGGCATGGTCTTTAGAGGCAGGCAGACCGGGTTTGCAGTCTCCTTCTCTGACTTAGTGGGCTGGAGTACTTAAGGCAATTCACTTCATCTCTCAGGGCCTCAGTTTTGTCATGAGCAAAATGGGTGTTATTATTCTGATAATTCAGAGTTGCCGGGAGGATGAATATAATCATTTGGAAAAAGGATTCTCAGCATAGAGGCTGGTACAATTGGGTACCTCATAAACAAAATAACTTCATAGTTAAGTGTGCAGGCTGCCTAAGTACCGTGAATCTTACCTCTGCTGTTTCCACCTGTGTGACCTTGGGCAAGTTACTTAACCTCTCTGAACCTTAGTTTCCGTCTTTTATGAAACTGGGATAATAGTATCTATCTCATAGGGTTCCTGGGAGGATTGATACAACTTCTTAATTAATTATATCAATAACATTATAGCAGGCGTAGCAAATGCATATATAACACCAGGTGCCACTGTCTTAAAACGCTTTACATATATAACCTCATTTCCTTCTCAAAACAACGGTAGGAAATAGGAACTCTTCCTAACCCATTTTACTGATGAGAAAACCGAGGCACTGATAAAAAGCGTTTGGGCCAGGCTCTTTACCCAGAATCCACATGGGTGAAGAGCCATATCCATTGTAACCCATCATTAATCATTACGCCATAGGTCACATGCCAGTGCCAAACAAGGCACCTCTCCTAGCTGACAGGTATCACCACCATCACCCTCATCACCACCACCACCACGCCTGCCACTCATTTCTCTCTTTTCTTCTTTTAAACGCCTGCCTTTCATCCAAGAAAACTTGGTTTCAAGAAGGCGTTTGGGTGAAAGTTACTACGCCTTCCACAGAGCCGGCGGGGGTGGGGTGGGGGGGCGGCGCCTGAAGGAATACAGGCAGCCAGAAGTTTTATTTTGCTTTTCCTAAATTTCTCATTGTTTTGTAAGGTGAGAGGTGGGTCGTCTATTCCAGTTTCACGTTGTTAGGAAGATAAATAATAGTAACTGTGACTCCCAGCAGAGCCCACTCTTCCCGCCTCTCTCCACCAGATGCTGTTTTCCTTTCTAGTCATTGTTGTTCTCCAGTCTCATCAGAACAGCCACCAAGAAGATGCGGCCATTCATCTTGTTGTTTTCCTTCCCGCCCTTGGCTCAGAGCAGGCCAGGGCAGCCTGACAGAGGGGCCACAAGGCTGGGTGACCCCCGCCCCTCCCAGTGACTGCTGGGGAGGCGCATTGATCCCTCCTCCTCCCCCTTATCTGCCTCACAGATAATTGAGTTATTGGCCCTGGCGGATGCGCTGTGGGGACCAGAGACAAAGTAATGCTAATGGCAGGGAACGTGGAGGGGGCAAGAGAAGAGACACACAGGGAATGTGTAAGTCTGGGCAAGACAACGTGGGGGTCCCTTTGCTTTGTTTTCTTAACTATATATCAGCATAAGCAGAATGGGAACCCCCCCCAAGCCTTTAAATAGGTGCTTGACAAATCGAGGCTCCCTGGGTCAGAGAGGAAAAGAAGCGTCAGAGCCCTCGGCCCAGCCGCTCTCATTTCACAAAGGGAGAAACTGAGGCTCTGAGATGCTAAAGTGTTGCCCGGGCTCCCAAGTCTCCAGGGGGACCTGGACCCAGCTGTCCTGGAGGCCAAAACAGGACTGTAAATGAAAACAGAGCATGAGGGGTCTTCCACCAACACATGCCCCTTCATGGATTAAATGTCATCGCAGAAGGTAGCACCATTCCAGCACTGGCTCAAGATATATGACTAAGTGCAACCCCTTTCAGTGATGCTTCCCGTTTTGTCTGACTAATTTGACCATTACCGTCCCTCCTTCAGCTGTTATCTGCAGCCTGTCTGTAGTTTATGACTCAGTGCTTTAGAAACAGAATTCCCAACGCTGCTGAACAATGCCTCCAGCCAGTGCCTGTTGGGGGTGGGGGAGTGGTGGTTATCATTTACTGATACCACATTTTTTAACTGAAACCTCAGGCCTGGTGTATGTTATATTTTAAAAAGGAGGGTGGGAAGGACAAGACAATTTCCACATTCCGGGGAAGTAGCATGCATTGCCTAAAAGGTCTTGTGGGTGGTGTTCCTTTTAACAAGCAACTTATTATGTGCAGGGGGGATGAGGACACTGGGGGTGGGAAAGTGGGGAAGGGAAGTCCCAGGCTATTGCATAATAACACATTGACACCTTGGGAATACTTCCGGATGTGTGGGCTTCTGAAAAGTGAATGGAAATGCCACCATAAATCTGTCACCCCCCTCACACTGGGGGGTACCAAACCTAGGGAAAACATTATTAGCCCTACTAAATGGTTGTGACAAAAAAATGAAAAAAGAGGAAAAGGACGGGAGGGAAGGGAGCGAAAGGAAAGAAGGAAGGGACAGAGGGAGGGAGGGAGAGAGGGAGGGAGGAACTCAGATGATGACGCAGAGAGGCTGAGTGGAAATAGTAAGGACTCTCCATTTTCATCTGGAGATGGGATCACACCTCTACGAGCTGTGTGACCTTGGGCAAGTTAAGACATTACTGTAGGTCTCAGACCCCTCACGTGGATACTGGAGACCTCACATAGATTCACATTATACAAAGGTGCATGACACAAAACATACCTACTGGGTATCCACAAATGGTGGTTGTTGCTAATGCTCACCCTGCCACACACACACACCTGTCCCCGCCCAACACACTGAGAAAAGTAATAGTTAATGTGTATCAAGCACGTCCAACTTGCTAAGAATGGGGCTAAACCTCATTGTATCCTATGACAACAATTTTCGGTCGGGATTCTAAGTGACAATCAACAGAAACCAACTTTGGCTAACTTAAGCAAAACAAGCAAACAAACAAACTCTATTCAGAGAACACTGGATACTTATGGAAGACTCTCTGGGAGGGCTGGAGGGCCAGTTACATGCACCAAAGCCCAATTCCAAGCTGAAGATTAGGTCTGATGACTGACCTTGTGAAAATATCTCAGAGCCGTGCTACACACACAACCCTCAGCACTGATGCTAGATGCTCCCATTGGCACTTTGGAAATGCATGGGCTGTGGCCACTCCAACCATCTTTATCAAAAAGGATTCTACAGGGTCCTTATGTCTTCTGATTCAATATCTTGGGTTGGTGTTTTAGATTGGGGGTCAGAGGAAGGGGGCCCACACACAGTTATACGGGGGAGGGACCGGGAAAGGTAAGAGGACTAGGTTTTCAACTCCCTTCCTGGAGACTGGGCTCTGCCTCATTATTATTATAGCAAGGAGAGCTCTTTTCTAGAGGGAAGGGATTCAAAAAGTAAGTATCCAAAAATACTGATAAATAACTTTCACAGATGAGTCCCAAGACTTTTACCATTTTCTGGATGAGGACATTGAAGCTTAGCTGAGGTCACATGTCTAAATCATGCTAGGAACCCAAGTGTGTCTCACGCAAGCCAGTCTCTTGGCCATCATCTTGACCACTGTCTTGACAAATGTAATGACGAAGATGATGTCCTCCTCGGCAAAGCCTCCCACACTCCAGTCCCATTTCTCTGACTCATTAAGGCTGGACCTCTGGGGAGCCAAAGATTCATGTGTACTATTCAGCTGTTTTTCTGAGAGGAACATGGTTTTCTAGACTCCCAGCCATGCAGCCTGTCCGTGGACTGGTGTTCCTGAGAGCTGGGAATGCTGGGTAGACTCCTTTCTCCCTGGAATGCCCAGGGGCTCTGTGAGTTTCTACAGTGGAACTGTAAATGGCGAAGGCAGGGGGCATAGTGGAGGCTCTTCCTCAAGTACAAGCCACCAGCGACACATGGGGCTAACGGAACCTTCCCTGGACCCCGGTCACACCATTGGGGTTTTGTCTGCTGTTCCGTTCCTTTACTCCATGCATCAATTTGTAGCAATATGTTCCTCGTTCATCCCTGACACCCTGCAAGACCAAGAGCTGTCTCTTTCAAGCGGTTTAGCACAGTGGGCTCTGGATGCAGGCTCTCTGGGTTCGAGTCCCCAGTTCTACCATTTAACTGCCTCTCCTTCATTCACCTCCCTGTGCGTCAACATCCCCTTTTGTAAAAGCAGGACAATAAAAGAGTTATGAGAGTAAGAGTTTATAAATACGCTTGAGATATAACAGGTGTTCAAAAGATATTATTATCAGCAGCAGAACACGTAGAATCCAGTGGAGAACGGCAGTATATGAAGTGGGTCTATTAAGGTCCACGTCTCATTCTCTTAATAACTCCCTCATCTTCACTCCTTTCCTCTGAAGCATTTCTGTTAGCACAGTTTGCAAATCATTGATCCAGTGCACAGCAGTTACCTTGGGCAAGGTATAGGCGGGGAAGTGAGACTCAAGGGGGTTAGGCAAGTGGGGGCTGGACTCACTGTCTGGTGCTATTTCTAACAGAGGCTCCCAGACCCCACTGCTGTACGCTTAACATTCTGTTCTTTTTCAAAGAAATGATGAACCGTGCCAGAATTTTCACTTCCTCTCTGCACCAGGCTGCAACCACCATGAGCATCAAAGACTCCAAATCCGTAGACCGGGAGTCAGCGAGTATGGTCTGTAAAGGACCAGACAGTAACTATTTAGGCTCCATGGCCCATAGGTCTCTGTTGCAACCACTGCACTCTGTTGTTACAGCAGGGAAGGACGACAGACAATCGGTAAAGGAAGGGTGTGCTGTGTTCCAGGACATTATTTACAAATATAAGCGGCAGGCCAATCCTGGTTCATGAACAGTAGTTTGCAGAGCCTTTTACGGACAACAACCTAAGGGGCTACCTTATTTTCGTTTACTGCTCTATAGTACTAATGCAACATAGAACGCGGATGCCAGGCCCCGCACATCTCTTTTAGGTACCATGTCCTACCTTCCCCACATCCTACCTTTCTCCCAGAAGCACTTGAGTGACATGCCACCTCAATGCACACTACAACAGGCAGACACTCTCCAGCATGATCTGAGAGCAGTGATGGGTGTCATAAGGATGACAGCAAAGGCGAGGGTTTGGTTCAGGTAGAGCTTATGACTATGAGACATAGTAACTATACGCCTTGGAAATCATACAACAGTAGTGCAGGTAAGGGTCTTAAAGACCACCTCATTCAATCCTTTCAAGTTACAGGTGGTAAACTGAGGCCCAGGCTAGGGACGCTATTTGGCCAGCCTTATGTGGCCAGTTCTCACCATAGCTGGGACCAAAGGCTGGTTTTCTTAATTTTAGTCCAAGGCTCTTTCCATCACACCACTAGGCTAATATCAAGCTTTCATCATGGACCATCCATATAGAAATCAGTGGAGGAGAGAGAAAAAACAAACCACCTTCTGCCATTTGAAAAGCCAAGGGGCTTGCCCAGAAACTCTCCTGTCCTCCCTTCCTCCACATCTTTCCTTTCTTCTAGCCACAGACAGTAGTGGGATATCTCTATTGTGTTGCTCAGCCCCAACTTGGTGCCAAGGACATAGTAGGTGCTCAGTAAATGTGTTTAGGAGGTAATACGAGATAAATAATACATGGAAAAGACCTCATGGAGCTCACAGTTTACCAGGAGACGGTCTACACTCACCTCTCTAATGCACTGCAAATGTGAAGACCCCATGACATTTCCTCCCCTTTAGTCCTGGAAAATTGCCTTTCAGTGAGAAATCTTCCCAGCAATGTTTTCATTCCCTCTGTAGCTGCCCCTTCCCCTCTGCAGATAGAGCACCTCTGTCTTTTGTACTTGCAAATGATTTGTGATTAGTTTTCACCTCCAGCCCAGGGGATTAGCCAGGGGACCTTTGATCTTCAGGTATCGATTTGCATCTTAAAGGAAGTATGATCTCATCTGGGCCAGCTCAAAATTCCATCCCTGCCCCCCAACCCCTGTCTGTTTACCAGCCCCGGGCTGGCCAGGGCCTCCCAAGTGGGGCTGAAACAACAAGATCAGCCAGACTCCAAGGGAAGGCAGAGGGAAGGTGGGAAAAGGACGTTTGCTTTCTAAACACATGCTGGTCTGCTATTCCCCCTTCCTGGAGTCAGACAAACTGCCCAAGGTTGTGAGTGTGCAGAGGGGACCGTGGTGGTCCCTGGATCCTGGTGGGAGGTGGTGTAGCAAAACGAACTAAGTAAGTGCATGCTTGGGGATCAGACAAAACGAGGTGCAAGCCCTGGTCTGTCTTGAACCTCTTCTAACCTGTGCGACTCTGGGCAAGCTCTATAATCTCTCTGGCTTTTGATTTTTCTCTCATCTGTAAGGAAAGAATGAAAGCCTTAAAAATCTATTCTAATAATCATCCTGGACAGTTAATGTGAAGAAAAGCAATAATGTATGTAAGACAAAGTTAGATCACAAAAGAGGTACCAGTCATCACTGTCATCTCTGAGGACAGAAGCTACCGAGGGAAGGCAAGCATCGGCCCTTAGCTTGTTTTCATTTCTGCATTCCCTGGTGCCTGAAACAGTGGCTGGCTCATAGGTGGCACTCAATACACATTTATACTATTAAGGAGTGAATCATCATGTAGTCGTTAACTGTTGCTGTGAGTGTAACTGGCCAAGGATTCCTCACTGTCCACTTCTCCAGCCCAGTGCAGGGAAGTGACAAAGACTTACCAACACAATTGAAGGAGACTTCCTGGCGGCAGAAAAGGGAGCATCCATCGCCATTGACCTTATTCATGTCATCGCATTCTTCGCCTTGGCTTCTGTAGAACAGGCATAGGAGAGAAAGGTATTACATCAGCTTCAAAACCACCTCTGCACATGGAAGAGTTTCCCATCCCCCCGCCACCATGAACTTTCCATGAGGCCTCAGGCTGGTCCCTTCCGCCGTGTGAGTCTCTGTTTCTTCATCCCAAAATGAGATGTCTAAAAGGTGTAAATTCATAAGATCCTACTACATTTGTCTTCTTTTTTTGTTTCTGATGACAAACAGAATTTCTACTTCAAACTCATTCTCTGAGACCTTGTCAGTTATGTTAGCAAGTCAGATGGGAGTTAGACATGGATGGATGAGTGAATAAATGAATGAACGGACTTTGCTGCATTGTGTCTGGAAAATGTCACTGCTGTTTTAGAACGGTCAGTTTAAGACAATTTTGACGCTTCTAAAATATAAAGTGCTGTTTTTCACTATGTCCTGTTTCAACCCTCTCCCTTTTTCCCGGAGGCCCTTAAAGGTCAAGATATGTTCCCATTCACACGCTCAGGTTTGGTCTTCCTTTCATCAGGAAATTTTGCCTTCTCCGTGGGGCGTGTCATTTCCTGGTGTCAAGAATGCCTAGGCTGTGGAACTATGCTTCTAGGAAATAAAAATGCCTCCTCCTGTTTATTTTAGGAATTACTTTCATCACCTAAGGATGATTCTGCAGAGGTTAGGATGGGAAGAAAATGAGCAATGCTCTCTGCATTGCACCTAAGAGAACAGAAGGAGGAACAATAAATGAAAGACTGGATGAACTGCTGCTTTAAAATAAAAAAAATCCCATCCTTTGAGAAGCAGAAAACCTGGGTTTTGGTCCCGTGTTCCAAACCAGGTGAGTGATCTCCAGCAAGCCACTCGATCTGTCTGGTCTTTCTATCTTTGACAGTTTCAATCAATTAAAATTAAAAATGATTTAGAATGCCATCTCCCAGTCACAGCAGCCCCATGTCAGGCCCTCAGCAGCTTGGATGTGGCGAGCGACTACTGTGTTGGACAGCACAGAACATATGTCACTTGTTGCAGAAAAATTCACTGGGAAGTGCTACCCTAGATGCTGATTTTCAGTTTTCCCACAGGTTAAAATGGGGATGAGTATACCTACTCCTTAGCGTGGGTGCAAGAATGGAATGTAACTTCATGTGACTGGCACAGTGTGTCACATAGTAGATGCTCAGGGAATCCCAGTTCCCATTCCCACTGTGCCCTGGGAGGTCTCTGCAAAGTGTGTGGCAGCTGTCCCTCCCTCCCCAGAGACCAGCTGGGACCTGCCACAGCATGGAAGAGGCCTCAGACTTTTCCTTTCACCCTGGCAATTAACACTGGGACATGTTTGTTGCTTTTAAGAGGTGTCAGAATAGCAGCATGGTGTCTTGCCATCAATCCTTAAGATGGCTAGGACACTGCCCTGATCTCCCAAGAGCCACCCAAGTTCTCTCCTGTCTGTAAACCCGCAAACAAAGAAGTCCAAATTCCAAGTTGGACCCCTATTCCAATCTCGGCCAGTGAATCTTGCACGTTGGATATTGGTGATGGCCTTGTGCTTCTTAGCTATTTCATGGGTTATCTGGGGAGAGTTTTTCTTTTGTTGTTTTTTTTAAAAGCTGGGCTGGGTTCCCTAAGCCACAAAGAATACTTCTAACCAGCCTTGCCTCACCACCCAAACAGTATGTTCTATTGGTTTAAGCATAAAATTAGGGTCACCACAAATATTTTCTAGGCATGAGAGATCTATCATTAGATAGAGAGGTTCTGAAAAACCTTCTTTGACCCCACAGGCTGGAGTGGGTGGCCATCTTCTCTGTGACCAGGCTCAAGCTATCACAGCACTTGTCAAACTGGCTGCCTTTGTCCATTACTTGAGAACCCCCTATACTAGGCTTTAAGGTGCCCAAGGAAGTAACAGAGTCTTTGTCATCCTAGCACCCCAATGCCAGCACAGTGTCTGGGCCATAGCCAAATGCATGTAGCTACTCCTTCACTTGTTAGTTTTGCATGGTTGTTGGTCAGACAGTAAGGCAATGGTGAATCCAGATGAAAACCTGGGCCCTGGCTTCACATCTTGATTCTGCTCCTTATTGGGTCTGTAAGCTTGAGAAAAGCACTGTAATCTTTGTGTGTTAGTTAGACCTATCTCCTATGGTCATTGGTAGACCCAAGGAGATGACCATGTAGCAGAGTCCCTCATGCATAGTAAAAGCTCAATTAGTATTTATAAATATTACTATCATGGTCATAATATTCATCCAGGGTTTTCACCCATTAGGGGCCTGATTGAGTACTGGGTCTATCTGTATGTCTTTTTAAATTCCCTTACATGCATACATGTATAAGGGGTCTGTCTGCAAAAAGTCCAGCCATTGTTAGTATAAAGAGTACAGTTTGTGCAACATCAGTGTAATCTGGCAGCCAAGGAGAGTGGACTGGAATGTGCATGCATGAACAATGACGATTTTACCGTACGAGTCAGTGGGGGCAGTAGACTCCACTGAGTGACCCTAAGTACTGTGTGGCCGTCCCATTCAAAATGACTGAGTTAGCAGAACAATGAATCTTCATCAAATTTTGTGTTAAGCTTGAACATTTTTTGTGGAAACTATTTGTATGATTCAGAAGGTCACAGCTATGGGCAACTGGTGATTGGCAGCTTGATCATGGTAACACGCCTACTCATGCATCATATCTTGTGCAGTTTCTTGGGGAAACATCACCCAGGTGGCTCAGTCCCCCTACAGTCCAGGTATAGCACCCTGCAACTTCCGACTTTTCCCAAAACTAAAATCACCTTTGAAAGGGAAAGAGATTTCAGGCCATTGATAAGATTCAGGAAAATATGGCAGGGCAGCTGATGGCAATTGGGAGAACTGTGTGAGGTCCCAAGGTGCCTTCTTGGAAGGGGGCTGAGGCATCATTGTGCTATGTACAATGTTTTCTTGTATCTTGTATCTTCTTCAATAAAGGTCTCTATTTTTCATATTACATGGCTGGATACCTTCTGGACAGACCTTGTATATAGCAAATTAGCATGTATTATCCCCTGAAAAATCCAATGAGCTCAGATGCTATCCCTCCTTTTCTTGAAAGTTGTGTTTTTTGTCTGTGTTTTGGGTTTTTGTTTTTTGGGGTGTTTGTTTGTTTTGGCTTAGGGAACTATTCATCACCTGCAATCAGTTTCTACAAAACATGTCCACAGTTATTAGGCAACTTAACAAGTATTCGATGTTTATGCAGGATGCCAATTCTAGCTAAAAACACTAAGAACTTTGTTGTTATGAATATTATTTAAATTAACAACAACAAAGCCTTAGATCAGCGAGAGGGGTGACAATGTTTGTAATGCTTCACCAGTGTGCCTCTGTCTGGCTCCAAAATGGAGAGACCGGGTTGGAGATCAGGTTCCACTTTGAGGGAGTTTCCTTTTTTATTTTGTGCTAAATTAGAAAATCCCAAATCACAATTATGGGTTTTCAGCAATGACCGCAAGTGTTTCCTGGATATTCTGGATGTGCCGCTCCAACTTGGACCCACAGTGATGGGGCGCTTTCCCTGCGGATGCCTGCGCAGTTGCTCAGCGTCCCATCAGGCAACATCCGCATGGAAGCTGGAAGGTGATGTCTTCATGTGGGAGCGAAGCGTGAATGGCCTCCCTGGTCCTGATTTTGGCATGTTAAACACTGGACACTGGATCTCCGTGTCTGGTTGTTGCATCTGGATGTGGATCTTACACACACCCAACAGCACATCGTCGACTTCATCCTCTCTCACGTGAGCAGCTTTATTTCCTCGGCTTGAGGAGTCAAATTCCTGGCAATCAGGTGGTCTGCACCTTAATTCAACACCCAAAACTCCTTTACATGATCTCCTCAGTTTTAAAATATTGATAATTCAGCTTTGAAATCATAGTTGCAGGACTTTTATGACATGAATATATATACTTGAGATAACACCGCTTCAGCAAAACACTTGAAATCATGCAAATAATCATTGCTGGCCTTATCAGTGTCAACATTTGTTTAACAATGCTATTCCTTATTTCAAAGACTTGAATTAGCACTGAAGTGCTCCAGCTATTACAAGGTACTAGCTGGAGCACTTCAGTGTGTGTGCTGGGTGGGGAGCAGAATCTTGTTCACACTACTGTCTTTTGGCACAGCAAATTAAAAAGATGCAATTCACTGGCCCTCATCTGGTCATATGCACCACATTCACTAGTCCTTTCAATGCCACGCCATAGGCAGCTGCTGGCCAATAACTGATGTCTGTGTGGAGGAGGATTCACGTGCAAACTCTTGACTTGCATAACTGTGTCAGTCTTGCTCCTAGCTGGTCCTCTCCTCCCAGTGCAGGGTTCCGGTTTACATTACATACTACAAAGTCATCAGTGCCAAATGAAATTGCTCTGCCCCTGCGGCACTGGTATCAATGATGAACTGACAGAAATAGTCGCCCAGGACATCTCTGTCACATACGTGCTACACCTATGAGCTGATGCACGCTCTGCACATCAGTGGTTTCATCAACTGTGAAATAAGTTCTCTTTACGGCATCCCTCCCCCCACAGAAATAGTCATTGCAATTCCACGTTGCACAGATATTATGTGACACCCAGCAGTGCCATTTAATGAAGGAATTTTGCCAATAGCTTGTTTTGCCATCTCCACACATAATGTTTATCATTACATTTGCCAATAGTTCAAAAAGTCTTAGCCAGGGTGTGACTTGCAACTATGTTAGCAACAAGAAACACAATTTTAGCAATAAGGGATTTAATTGTGAATGATTTTTTGTCTCTTCTCCACCTCTAGGGAGAAACCTATTTGATTTTGTGCCAGAAAACATTTTTGTGCTTGTTCTGGAGGAAAAAAAAACTCAAAGGTTTACTTTTTAAAGAACAATGCAAACGTCTTACTGGGTTTTGCCTCTATTTTATGGTTGTGTAACATCTTGCCCTGTGGAGAAGAGGAAGGATGGTCTGATAATCCAATCAAATCCAGTTTTTAGACATCCAGCTTTACATTTTCTAATCACACCTTCCCTTTCTGGCTGCTCCTGTGGAATCCTGACACTTACTGACTGATTTGCCTGCCTGTACTCTGTGCATTCATTCACATTCCTTATTCACTGTGAAGTGCTATTTACTATTTATGGTTTCAACATGATCGTGAGTTAGAATATTTTGGTATTTTCATGAGCCTTTGACTCATTTTCTAAATTGCTGATATGACATGATACCACAGAATAACAAGTACGTATCCAACTTTAACAGATGTAGCTGATAACCGGGAAAGAATGTACAAGTGCTCTGAGCTAGATGCCCTGTGATCTGCTAACTGATGTGGGCTGGGATGGAAGCAATGAGTGCGGCCCTTGTGGCGTGCACACAGCAGCGAAGAACAAGAGCGCATTGGTAGTCGGTGCATCATGGCAGCTCTGTCGAAGTTACATGTTGCCTACCTGAGAAATGCATGCATTAAAAAAAAAGCATCCTTGTTTTTCTTCTGAGAGTAGTAAACTGCTTGCAGACAAGTTGACAGACTGTTGGGGGTTGCTAGTTACTCACAGCTCACATACTGAAGGGCTTCCCGTACACTCTTGTCTTCAGCACCCTGACCATCTCTTGGCCTAATGAGCACCATCTCCCCTTTTTCTTCCCTTAAATTTACTTACTTCTGGATAATGCCATCGCCACAGTACCCACTTCCGTGAGTGTACACGGCAGCAGGTGACCGCTCACTTTCCTCACTTCCGGAGACGGTGACGACCCAGTACTGGTACACGCTGCCAACATTTAGATCCCTGGAAAACACAAAGAAAGCTGTTAGCTATGTAGACACAGTGTGGGGGGTGGGTTGGGGAGAGACAACACCTATCCCCTTGAGTACATTCTGTCAATTATCTTTCTTACTTTTGCAATCACATTCAGTTATCCAGTCATCTTCATTATCTGCTGGGGTGAAGGCACTCTTCTACCCAGGAAGGGTGACACTAAAATGCCCAACAATGACAACTAGCACCAGCTGCCAGATGACCAACTATATTACTGGATACTTTCTGTTAGTAATTTAACCTGTACAATAACCCCGGTGGGTAAGGATCAGAGGGTATGTGGCCCCTAACAAAGGTGTGGGAGAATGCCATCCCTTCATTCCACATTTCAGGGAAATGAAGTGGAATAAGCAAAGGCTCAGAGGTGAGCAAATACCATGCCTGATTCTGTGGGCATCGTCTGACCTTTTCCTGTTGTTTTGAGAACTGAGCAGAAACCCCATTACACACGGGCAAGCTGTTTCCTTACACCACATACCCAGTGAGTCTTTCCCTCCCACCTCCCTAGATCTCTTACTATTGACCAAAATGATGATCATAATAATAGCAGCATCCATTAATTGAATATCAGGCCCGGGGCTATCCACTTACCATGTATTTTCTCATTTGAGAATCAAAACAACATTACACGGGTACTAGAATTTTCATTGTTATCTTACAGATGATGAATCTGAGGCCCAGTGAGGTTTGGCTTCCTGCTTACGATCCTGTGTTCTGTCTCTTTTAATAATATTACCCCTTGCAAGGAGGGATCTTGTCTAGGAATTGCCAGTCCAGGCACTGGTTCCTGCAAGATTTCCAACTGTCCTTGATTGCATCTCTCCTCTGCTCTTAAGACCTCCTAGTTCAAGGCCTGTTCTGACCTCCTCACACTTAACCTTACACCAGATCCTCTCCTTCCCTTAGTTAGCCCCTTCAGCTCCCTCCCCGCTTGAGTTCATCCTGCCATCAAATGAACCTGGCTACTGCCAATTACCCTCCAAGGCACAGACATATTTATGTCAATTCCACATGAACAAATCACCATCCCCATTTCCTTTACGACCATTTTCAAAGGAAAGTGCTATTCCTTTCTTTCATTTTCCTCTGCATCACTTATTTACTTATTAATAATATAAAAATGCCATGGGATAAAAACACAAAATGATAATGAAGAGAATTCCTATCAGATTCCAGAGTTGCAGGGGGAGGGTGGATTTCATTAACAAAAGGGCAATGTCAAAAAAAATCTGCGGTTCTCCTACCCATCTGTTGTTTCAGCTGTTGTTAGGGCTGGGGCTATTTGGGGAAGGCCAGTAAGATAACAGGTGTAGGGCAATGGAGAGGCAATGTCTCATGACTCTCAACACAGCAGCTATGAGCTGGAGTTTACAAGCACTGAAGGGCTCTGGTGACGAACATACTCCCCCTGAGACTATTCAGCTTTCTACCTGCAGGAGAGTTTGTGTTAGTGCTAGAGCAGAGAGTGAATTGTGGGTAGACCAGAAGTCCCTGGGTATTTTAGTAGTGCTCTGTCAATAAAAGCTAAGCAGGTAAAATGCATAAAAGTCTTGAGATATCATATAGATGAATGTATAAATAATCATTGCTTTGTAAACCTCTGGAATGCTAATTTATTGGAAAATTATACACTTTCTTTTTAAATTTAGTTTCAACAGTATTTTATTTACCTCTAGACTAATGAATGTATACTTTTCCTGCTGCTGCTTCTAAGACTCCAATATTGTGGTTTGGAGAGTGACTGTTTCCCCCAGGGCATACGTGAAGGCCCAGAGACAGATGACATGCATTCTACAGTGCATTCATTTTGCTCTATAATGTGCAGGCATGCCTTATATTAAACAAATCTAACTATGTTACAGCATAAAATAAATTTTCTTTGGGCTACATCTCAGGCCACTGGGGCATATGGTCACTCTCTGAAGCAAATGGAACACTTCTGTGAAAATATGTGAGTGTGAAGAGTACTTCTCTACACTGTGTTTTTCATTTTGTGGTGTGTGTCACAAGTGATTTATGGCTGATAATATTTAAGGTACCGTGATAATATTTGTGAATGTTCCCCTCCTCCTTCCCACCTTGCCCTCCCTCCTCCCCTCTTCCTCATCCTCCTTCTCAATAAATACAACTCCGAGGCATGCAAACATGTGTTTCTATCCCGACTTCATCAATTCCTCCTGAGAAGCCGGGGCAGGGCTTCCACTGCTCTGAGCCTGTTTCTCATGAGTCACAGACCTGCCTCACAGCATTTCCTACAGGTGAAATATGAGAACACAGATAAAGCACATATGTGCTCAGCCTATGGTGAGTAGATAATAAGTATTAACCTATTACTATTAATTATTGACATTTCTTATTCTCTAGCGTTACACTGTACACTCTTACTACAGGGAATGGAGTAACAGATAACTATGTAACTTTGGTTATGTAAATCCAGGAACGTGGGACACCATCTATCATACATTTCCAAGCTTGATGGAAAGTCTCTTTCCACGACATCATTTGGCTAGATCACTCTCAGTGCCTGCCTGCCACTTGCCTTCTCTTCAGGTGGTCATTCCAACTTCTGAAAATTCTGGATCCCAGGTTTGTCTTTTCCCAGGGGGGCAGGGGCATCTGTCTCCTGATAACTTCCATCCACCACCCTCCTTCTAACCCACTAGCATCTCATGGCACACCTGTGATTGGTAGACAAACCTTAATAACCCTCCTTCTTCCAACTGTATGTACGTGGCCCACGTGTCATCTTGCGGAAGCCTGGGGTCATTATTCCAAGTTTACAGATAGGAAAATAGAAACCCAGGTCATCCCCTTCATAGAAAGGTCAGGAAAAGGCAACAGGGTACAACTGTGATTAAAAAGATAATGTTTTCCTACTGATGCCTTCTTGAGATAAAACAACTTTTTCTCCAAGCTAAAGTCAAATGAATTCTGAACAAGGGCTCTTTTCTCAGGAACACAGGTAGAACAGAATTCTCTCAGGACCAGCTAGTGGCTTCTAAAGGCTTTGCTGGAGGTTAAGACCTATTTCATGGTTGGTTTAAAAGTAGGACATTTATTTCAAGTTGTTCCTTTCAGCTGCTCCTAAAACCATCTGGAAAGTCTTACACTGTCACTCGAACTCTTTCCCCTCCGTGCCTCCCACATGCAGGCAGGCCCTGGGCCCCGTCAATTCTTCCCACCCATGAGCTCCCATGTTGTCCCCCCTCCATCCCCGCTGCCTCCAACGTCTCAACCTGGATGGCCGAAGCAGCCTCTGGCTTGCCCTCCAGCCTCTGTATTTCCCTCCTCCAGTCTTGCCAACACCATGAGAGTTTCTTAGATCCAAAGCTGCTTTCCAACCCCAAATCTTCTCACTTAGTGTGGGGTGAGCAAGCCGAAAAACTGCCTGCTTGTATTTTGTTTGGAACGAACATTCTACCACTTCATCCGAAGCAGGATGAGTTTTATCACTTATGATTTCTTTCGTGGAATTCTGGGTGCCATTTTAAATTTAAAAGAAAAGCTAACCTCCACTAGAATTTAATAATCCATTCCTCAAACTGCTTCTCAGATTAATTTCACATTTCTAGCTAACAGCTTTAAGTTGCAGTATTTAAATGTGATGAGATTATTTGTCTTTTGAAGGGTTGATTGGTTTTGAAGAGTTATTTTGTGCACCCTTTGTATGACTTTGAAAAAAATGTTTTAACATTTAGTTATTGTCTTTCACAAATGTCTTAAATGACTTATCTGTCTTAGGCCTGCATTTCTAGCAATTAGAAACAAAAATATTGGCATTCTTCACTGGTATGATTTTTCCATATTCCTCCTCAGAAATGTCATATTGTTGGTAATGTATATTGAATTTGGGGTATGATCTTATAAGAAAATTTAGTTATAGGTTGTAGAATCTTAAGAACATTAATATATGCACCATGTGACCTAGCTTTTGGCCAACATTTATGTTACTTAAAGTGTTTATGTGTAGTTAATATGGTACGCCAATTAAGCCCATCAGAAATCTATAGACAAGTTGCTTCATTTCTTTGGCTGTATTTTTTTAATCCTTACCCGAGGATATATTTTTATTGATTTTAGAGAGGGAAGGAGGTAGAGAGAAACAGAGAAAGACAGAGAGAGAGAGAGAGAGGGAGAGAGAGAAATGTAAGAGAGAAACTTTGACGTGAGAGGGAAACATCAATCAGTTGCCTCTCATATGCACCCCCACTGGGGACTGAACCCACAACCTAGGTGTGTGCCCTGACCAGGAATCAAACCTACAGCCTTTTGATGTAGGGGATGATGATCCAACCAACTGAGCCACCCAGCCAGGGCTGTCTCTGTTTTTCTCCCTTTCAATTAGAATATGTGATTCCTGTCCCATACCAACATAACGATAAAATGAGAAGTAGGAAAGCACAATAGGATAAGAGGGAGAGAGCATCATTACACTGTGGAAACATCCACTTTGTTTCTTCCAGGAACCCCTGTCTGAGCCTCTCAATCACACCTATTGGTGGCATACTGTTTCCACATCAAGCACTCACTGACCCCTCCCTGTCTCTCCAAACAGTGTCACTGAACTGTGTTATACTCCTTGGAAACTCCTTGTGCAATAATAATGGCGGTTGTAGTTTCCATTTGTTGACTGTCATGTGCCAGACACTATGTCCAGTATTTCCTATGAATAATCTCCTTTAACCAAACAACACGTCCTTGAATAGTTATTATTCTCTCCCAGTATATGTGAGATAGAACAGTATATGTGAGATAAAACAACAACAGCAAACAATGACAACGACAACGAAAACAACTAATACTTAGGAGACCGAAGCTAGTGCCCACAGTCACACTGTTTTTGTCATGGGGCAGGGACTTGAGTCAGATCTATCTGATTCCATCCCAAGTCAGGGCTTTCTGGAGGTGGAAGCCGTTATGAACTGAAAACTATATATACATAGCAGAGCAGAGATTAAAGGACCTAGTTTTGAACCAAGTACACTCTGCATTCTAAGGCCTGACAGAAAGTTCCAGAAGGCAGGACAAATGCACATTCTCTTAAATACTACCATCAGCCATTTCCTCCCTCTGACTATTCATTTCTTTTTCTGTCTATGAATGGGAATCTGGAAAGAATGTGATGATCAGCCCTGCAATCCAGAGCTCTAATTTAATGAGAAAAGCATTATTGCATCTTTCTGTTACAATCTCCTCCATGGGCTAGGAGTTGCCTCAGCAGTTAAAACTCTGCACTGAGAATGGGTGCCCTCCAGCCCAAATTGTCTAAGCTGGGAGACAGGGTGCAAGGGCCCACTGGGATGCCTCCGGCTCAGGAAAGCCCCAGAATTCCAGTTCTGCTCTGGGCTAAGCATCAGAGGGCAACGCCTGGGCACTCTGTATACCTGCTTCCAGCCAAGAGTGGGGCAAGAAGGAAACAACCACCTATAAGCCTAAGGTGAGGTACAAAGGGACTGTATAAATACCATGATTGTTATTTTAATTGGAAAATGTATTAATTATATGGAAAGGTATAGAGAACACAATAACAAATGTTCTTGGACTTACTACCCAACTGTGCCAAATTATAGCATTTTACTGTCGTTTCTGCATATCTTTTACTTTTGATGTAAAAAATTTAAATATACTGTTTTGTATACTTGTTTTCAATCCACCTGTGTGCTCTTCCTGCATCCTGTTTCTCTCCCTCCCATGAATGGTCTTGTACCTTTTGTACATATGCATTGTTTTGCATATTTTAAATGTGTTAATACTATATCATTATGTAGCTGGCTTTTTTTTGCCCAGCATTGTTTTTAGATTATAGGTATTGATACATATAGAACTAGCTCATTATTCACTGACATAAGTATTTTACTGTATGAATATACCACTTTATTTTTACCATTCTTTTCTTGATAGACACCTAGGTTGTTTCTATTATTATTGCTATCATTATTATTTAATCATTTCCATTTTCTTTCCAATAATGTTGCTTTAAATGTTTGTGTTCATGTTCCTTTGTACATAGAGCAAGAGTTGTCTAAAGAAAATACATCTGAGAGGCATTGCCAGGTTGAAGGTAACTGCATCTTCGAGTTCATTAGATATTGCCAAATTATTTTCCAAAATGGTTGTACTAATGAAGATGCCTACCAACAGACTTCCCATTGCTCCAGGCCCTTGCCAGAACTTGATTCTGCCAAACATTTAATTTTTGCCAATTTGATTAGTATTAAATGATATCTCACTGTTTTATTTTGCCTTTCGCTGAGTATTGGCAAGACAGGTTATCATCTCCTGTGTTTGCTGACCATGTAGGTTTCTAGCTGTGTTCACTGTTTGTTCATCGTCTTTGCCTATTTTAATTACATTGGGTTCTTTTTCTTTATTGACACGTGCATATATTCACACATAAAAAGTCCTTTGCAATTACGGGTACTACAAAATACCATTGCCAACTCTGTGACTCTTATTTTTTTATTTTGTTTATGCTGCTTTGTTGAGTAGCATTTTAAATCATTTCTTTCATGATCTGTGCTTTTCATGTCTTGTTGAATAAATGTTTCTTTATTCTAAGGTCATAAAATAGTCTCCTCTATTTCCTCTGAATAGTTTTAAGGTTTTTATTTGCACATCTATGGCTTCAATCACATACAACATCTTTTTAAAAATGATATGTGGTAAGGACTGCTTTCCCCCAAGAATGGACGAACCATTTGTCCAGCATTATGTCTGCAGTAGTTAATTCTTTCACCACTGAAGGGTAAGACCTCCTTTGCCATGCATCACTCAGGACTTAGACAAGTTGTTTTCTGGCTTATCTTGTTTCATTGGTCTATTTTTCCTATGATCTTATCCATCACAGTCTATTTTAATTTCCATAGTTTTACCAAAGTCCTGATTTATGCTAGCAGTCTATGCTACAGGGACCTCTTTGCTTTTTCATGTGGATTTTAAGTTTCATTTCTTAAAATGCCTGTTGAGATTGCAATGCCAATTCCATTGTCTTCATAGATGCACTTGAAGAGAAAAGAAACCTTTGTCACACTGCATCCTCCCATTTACACACATAGTTTATTTTTTTTTTATTTATTGGGGTCACCTTTTATGGTTTCGGTAAAGTTTTAAAGCTTTCTTCATAAAACGTGTGTTTTTTTATTAGGAATATATTCTACGTCTAGGCATTTTATAGATGTCAATGCTATTGTAAATGGTAGCTTTTAACTACCTATTTATCTAGCTGTCTGCACACATTCACACAAGTACCTGTATATCTATACTCATAGTATCATATTTGGGGGCTGATAAAAATAATTGAGTTTTATAAATTGTTATTCTATTTAGAAGTCCTCATAGACTATTTTATTAGTTCTAATAATTTGTTGATTCTTCTTAATGTTTCTATGTAGTCTCTTACAGATGAGACTAACAATAGTGTATTTTTTTTTCATATTCAGATTTTTATTTCTATTTCTTGTCCACTCAGTTGCCAAGATTAATGGCTCTCCCTTTATGCAAACTATGTATATAAAATGTGAGGTTCGGGGCTTACTTGTCTAGTTCTCGGTTCCATTTTAGTTCTTGCCCCTGGTAATGTGTGTTTCTGATCTCAGTCATTCATTTTAAGGGATGCTAGTTACATCAGTTGTATTTTATCTAGAATTCCCAGATAGATATTTGCATTGGAAATATTTTAGATCAGTTAGTTCACCAAACTGTACATACTATTTTTAACATAAACCTGAAATGTAGAAACCATTTATTTGCATTGCTCAGTTGAGGTTCAGTGTAGTTCAGTAATCTTCCCAAGGTCAGGGAGATAATAGTTATAAAGTGTAATTTAAACCATGCTATTTCACTCTCGAACCTGTGACTTTTCCATGACACTGAGCTGACTCCTTGGATGAGCACACACCAGTGAGCTATACGTTAATATCCGATCAAACACAGAACACTCACACTACCTGAAGATAAGGCGAGCTCCCCTTCATTGTCCTGAAGTCTTCTGGGGAGCTGCTACCCAACTAAATTCTATTTTATTTCTTATGTAGAATTTTAGAGAAAGAGCTCTAGCACTAATACATCTTTAAAATAAAAGCTAATTTTTTCCTCAATTGAGAAATGATAAGACATTATTACACATGCTTTATTTTTCTTCTAACCATAAGGATTACACACACCTGTTTTAACAACTTAGAGAAATATATGAAAGAATTTAAAACAAAGCAAAGTCATCACAGATTCCTTCACCTTGTGGCGGCTACCAAGGACATTCTGATCACTTTTTGAACCTCTGAAGAACATGCATGTATCTTTTTTGTATGAATACACACACACAATTTTCCATGAATAAAAAATCACAAATCTGTTAATATAACTTCAGCTTTAGAGTTCATAAAAAAGAGTATAGAAGAATTAAATCCAGTTAGTTACCTTTATGTTAGTTAATTATACTTACAACTTTGACCAATTCTCCAAATTCTGGATCAATATGTGTATATCATTTCATTTGTTCATCGATTCATTCACCCTAATAGCATTCACTGAATCCCAGCTTCCCTTAGATTTCTGGGATTCAAAGATCAATAAAACAGGGTCGGACACTCATATGCTCATGGAAAAGAAAGATACATTTAAATGGAAGGCTTTAGCACAGCCTACATAGTGTAGGGGAGCAATACCTGACCCAGGCTGAGGAGCAGGCTCTGAGGAGTGGTGTGATTGGAGAAAGAGACGGAGAAACCAAGCCGGTAGAAGGAGAAAAGAACTAGCTCTCCTGGTAAGGGGAGAATCCCATTTGTTTCATGAAAGACCATTTGGTAGCAATATAGATAACTGGCTCACGGGCAAAGGTGGGAGACCAAATATACCTCATGGGATGGAAGAGGTAGGGATGAACTGAGTACCTACTACCACGTTTTGGCATTAGGCTAAATGGTTTCATATTCTATTTTGTGGAAAGAGAACTAAAATGTACAACCAAATATCCTTCCCCATTAAGTGATTCTAGAGCTGTGTAGTCTTCTCGAGAGAATTTATTTCTTAACACTCACACATTAAGGTTACATACACACACTATTTTCTCTATGTGATAATGATATTCACTTGATTCCAATTTCATCTGTGTATTGCCCCGAATTATTTTTTCCCTCTCTCTCTATTCCTGTGGCACTTATTATTTTTTCTTTATCCACCCTGAATTCTTAAGAGAACATTTTACTTTTGTTTTAGGCAGAGAGGTACTCTGGTCTTACTTTTCATTGAGGGAGGGTGGCTGTTAAGGATTTGGGACAGAGAGCATACTGAGTCCTTGGGGAGGAAGTTGTTGAAAGGTAGTCTGACATCATAATGGGTGCCCCCTGGGACGCGTGGCTCTTCCATTGCCCTTGGTTGTGATTTGGATGAATCAGGTCTCCCCTCTGGACCTTGCTTTCCTTGTGCCATTAAAAATATTATATGTATATGGTGTTTTGGTACGAGTCATCCCAAAGATGAAGATGACACCATCATTGTTCTCGAAGAGTCCCAGACAAACAGGATGAGTCAGGTACAGTGTGACTGTAATACAGGACAGCGCTGGAAAAGCACCAACAGGGAGGAAGACCCAACAGGGGTCAGAAGGATAAGAAAGGCTTTGGAAGACTTCTGACACCTGGATCAGGTGGATTCCTTCCACTGGTATCTTTAGCACCCCATACTTTATTCTAAAACTCAGCATATATTGTTACAATTAGATGCTGAATGCATGATATTCCCTGATATATGTTAAGTGCTGCAAGGACAGAGAACATGTAAGCCTTTCTTTGCTATCTGTCTGTGCCTACCACAATGCCTGACAGACATAGAATAGGCTTCCAACAAGATCTGTGGAATGAATTCAAGTCTGAGACAGTGCACATGGGAAAATGTCAAAAACGGCAAATCATGAGTATGGTATTCTGAGCAGTAGGAACAGCACAAAACAACCCAGGTCAACCTTTCTAGATGAAGAACAGTCATTCAGACAGAACTTCAGGCTGAGCCAAAGGAAGTGCTACCATTTTCCTAGAATGGTCCTTTTAGAGTGAACATAAATGTCAGAAGTCTCTGAGGCAAGATGCTGGGTCACCATGCGATGGAGAGCCACTCTTGTAAAAGCAGGGGGCCAGACACAAGGACTTCCTAAGGTCTCCCCACCCCTCCTCCTGTTGTGGAAGTCAGAGTTAGATGTGCTAACTGTAGGTGAGATACTAAACTAGCGTCCATGTCTTCAGACAGCCTGAGGCTCCTTCGCCTCCCATGGATCCCTCCCTTCAGGCCCTGCCACCCAGTGGACAGCTGCACTTCCCACCTCACGTGACCTTTAATAGAGCCAAGCTGTGGTGCTGAGATCCTGTTGACGAGAAAGAATCTTTGTTTGGGAAAATGGACTATTGTCTTGGAATACCCATCCACTTATTTCTTCTGGTGACCACTGTGAGCTCCCACCCATGGTCTGGATTAAACGAATGAAGACTGAGATGACAGGGATCTGAAAATCCACTGGGCATTCAGAGCCCACCCAATGGGAGGAGGATCCGCCCCTCTCACACAGGTAACACAGAACTCACTCTTTGCACACTCACAATGCTGCCCTCGTTCTGTGTAAGGCGGAGGAACGAGCAAATGTATACATGCAACTGATTAATTCCAGAAGCCTTTGATAGAGTTGTCCAAAGATTTGCCCTGGTACCAATTTAAACACAGTAGCCAATTTAATGAAACTAACAGTTTGCAGCCAAGGCCTTTGTTATTTTGTTTTAATCATCTTTTACCACCAATTGAAATGATTTTCTTTCTTGATGCAATGAAAGAAAATACAACAGAAAGAATGGAGGAACAATGTGGAAATTATAAAAGATCCAGAGCTTCAAATCCTTGGTTAAGATAACAGCAGCCCCAAGACTTTAAGCGGTTGTTTGAGTCACAAGGAGATTGGAAGGAAAGTCTGGGGGAAACGCCACACCTGGAGAGCATTAAAGAAAAGGAGAGCGGAAAAGATCTACAAGGGACTCTTGTTTTTCCTGAATGCAACCAAAGGCGATGTGTGACAGCTTCCCCAAACACCCCTGCTGGTGATGGACAGGTCTCTTGATTACAGAGCAGGGGCTTGTGACAAGCTGACCGGTCGCCAAGGCCTCTGGGAGCCCCAACACCAGATACCGCTGGAGGTAAACAAGGCATGCGGCACAGTGTGAAAATCGAGGCCAAGTGGGGGCCAGGGAGTCGAGCTCAGGGACCCGGTGACAGCTGGTGATTGAGCGGCACTAACTGAACACAGTTGTTGAGACCAGGGGCCAGTGGGGAAAGCAATCTCCTTTCTCCTCCCTGTGGCCTCTCTGGGTGGCCAGCAATTTTATTACTGGCAGGGGGCGAGCCCAACGGCATTTTCAAATTTGGCATCACATCTAAAACCAAATGGGGGGGGCTGGGCTTCTCTTTCTTCTCTCCCCCCACCCCACCCCGCGAATGCTTTGGGTTCCATGAAAGCCCGCGTGCAGTTAGCAAACTCCATTTCCCCTCCAATTTTGAAACCCATGTGCACTTGGGGAAAATGTAATCCTTATGTTTCTGATTCATTTACACTTAACTCATCAAAACGCTATTTTGTAAGAGCCATTTGATGTCTGCGAAATCTTCTGAGCTCTTTTGTAAGCTTTGCTTCTTAGAAGCAGGAAGTCACGTTTCTGACGAGAGGGAGAACTTGAACCTAAAAGGTTGAGTTTGTTTTGAAACGAGGGCTCTCGCAGGGTCACGTGGCTCCCGAGCTTGGCCAAATGTGATCTCTCATTTCCTATACTACCCCCCTCACCAGCACCAGCTGCCATGACGTTACTGATGTCAGCTCTCCATGATTTCACTCCGAGCTTCCAACAGAGACTTCTCCAAGATCAGAGAGAGCCAAACTCAAGTTTGAGTCCCAAGGTCTGGCCAAACTCCAGCATTTGGTTCTATGGGGGAAGGAGCACCTGGATGGGGAATAAGGAACCTGAGGTTCAATTCCTTGTTCTGCCATTAAAGGGCTGTGTGACTCTGAGGAAGAGGCCTCCCCTCTCTGGGCTCAATTCCTTCATTCATAAAGTAGCAGAGCTTTAATGCCCTTTCCAGGCCTGTGAACTTTTCAGTCTAATTCCTAGAAAGCAGGAGGTTCGAGCACCTCATAATTGTCTCTGCTTAAAGATTGTGGAGACTGAGTTTGTATGCAAGGAGCTTAGCTGATGAAGGAAACACAGCAATGTAGAAACAGAGCTAGGAGAATTCAGATATCACTTAGCCCATGTTGCTCATCGTGGGATGGATACTAGAGCGTGGAGAAGGGGAATAAATGGCCTCAAGTCACACAGGCATTTAATGGCAAAGTTTAGCTTTTTTTTTTTGACTAACATACTTGGATGGAAGTTTCCACACTTTTCAGTTCATAAGATATTGCAACAAGGGGAGGGGGGCCCTCCTTTCCATTCTGACAACAAGAATGTGAAAGCCAGCATTAGCATGGAAGCGGGGACTGGCATTTCTGCATGAGGCACAGTGAGGTGGCGTCTGGCTTGTATTAAAGCCCATGAGTGAATGATTAATCCTGGGTGGAAAACAAAGCCCATACCTTGTAACGTTATAGGTATTAGTGCTACGGAAGATTAACCCCAGGGTCCCCCCCGGGGGCCTTCTCAGAACATTGGACTACACTGAGGATCGGTGGATGATGAAAACAGGTGGTCGCACAGGCCCTGTCTGCCCACCCCAAAGCACACACACTCATCCATGTGCACACATGTGCATGGCCTCAAGCTCACCTTGACCGCTCCCACAGCTCTATGGAGGGGAAGACGTCATGGTTTCCAGTGAACCATAGTTATGTGCACTCACTGAGTCACAGGCTGGCCATCGGAAGGCGCTTTTGAACTCATCTCCCTCTTCTCATCCCAACCCAAACATGCCCCTACCTCCATGTTCTCCAGTTGGTGATGCCAGTAACACAGGCATCTTCCACGACCCACTCACCTGCCTCCTCCATCCCCACCGCGACTACCTTAGACCCACTGACCATCATCTCTTACTGCAGTTTTGGCAACACTGTCTCACTCCCCTTACTGTTTACCATCTGGGCCTCCATCCCTACGTCCACCCAGAGAGCCACACACAGACAAAGAGCTGACCCCCTCACACCTAAAGGCATACAGGGGCTCCCCATGCCCCTCTGGATGAAATCCAGACCCTACAGCATGTCAGTTTAGACCATCACGGCC
The DNA here is from genome assembly GCF_019186645.2 of Phyllostomus hastatus. Classification (NCBI taxonomy): domain Eukaryota; kingdom Metazoa; phylum Chordata; class Mammalia; order Chiroptera; family Phyllostomidae; genus Phyllostomus; species Phyllostomus hastatus. The sequence goes on along the minus strand of NW_025333857.1, from coordinate 62,685,704 downwards.
AGCCTCCTCCCCACCTCTCTGGTCTCTTTGCTCAAACTCTCCTCTTCAAATTTTACCCCTCAGCCACCATGAGCAGGCAGTCTTCTCGCGCACCTGTCTACACCCCCTGGCCTTCGCGCAGATACCACCTTTTCCCAGAGGTTCTCACTGACTCTAACATGAGTGAGGAGCTCCTAGCCCACATATTTCTCTTATCCTAATATCTTTCTCACTGTTTTGTTACTATTTGTCTGCTTCTTACATTAATTAGAGGAAGGTCCTAAAGGGCTGGATGGGGCTCCCTTACTGCCTGGGATATTATCTTTACTGCCCAGCACAGGGCCTGTGACAAAGACAGTGTTAAATGCCTGCTGGATGAATGGAAGACTGATTTACATCATCTTGTCTAATCCCTTCACTTTAGGGATGAGAAAACTGAGGCCCAAAGATGGAAGACCTTGCTGTAAAATTCTCTATTGTCCTTTTGATTCTCTAGTGGTTACTAATCCATCTCAGAGGTTAAAAGAAAAGCCTCAAATATACCAGATATCATCTGTATTACCACAGATTTCTGACTGCTTACTGACCTGCCCCAGAGTTTCTGTCTTCACTCATGCATGCATGCATTATTTACCTCCATCTCCTGGATGTCTGACCTTGCACCAGAAGCTGGGAACTGTGGCAGATACTACCTAGTGCCCACCCCTAGTCAAAATGCCACTGAACAGGAAAAATGCACCAACGCTTTCTGAAACTGTCACCAAGGGAGAGCTTGATGAGCCCTGAGAGGGAGAAGGTATGTCAGGGAGGAGCTTTGAGAGACCCACGGTACCTGGAAGGCTTTAGCTCACTGTCCAGACTCACTGCCAACGGGAACGTGAAACCTGCTCCCTCACTCTGACAGAATCAGACACACTCAGTGATCTGAACCTAATGTCTGCTCTGGGAATGCCCTTCAGAGTCAGCCACCTCTGCTTTCAGGTTCCAGAGGGGGGACCAGGCCCACAGATGGGCAGTCGCAGACCAAGGACACAGCGCAGTTTCCCATCAGCACTGGAATTCAGGCATCCTGATCCCAGCGCCAGCATTTTGGTGGGTTTCCTCTTTTCTCCCCCTTTAATTCAGCTACAGAGATTAGAGTGCAATTATCTTTTATTTCTTCTAATCCAACACCAAACCATGGCAACTCCAGTTAGAGGTGAACGGGAAATGTTTTCATGTGTGTGTCTGTGTATGTCCACGTGTTAGCCCTTTGCACATACTCTCCAGCCAGGCCCTGGCCAAGAATAAGTCTAATGAAAACCAAACAACAGAAAGAATCATAGACATTTAAATACCTTCAGAGCTGCCCAGACTACACCATGTTCTTGCAAGTCTATTATCGCATTAACTTTTCAGGACACCCCTGGTGCGACTGTACAGCCAGGAATCATCACCCACTTTTTCCAGGAGAAGGGGCTGAGGCTTAGACCGCCAACGGGGCCTGGCCAGGGTCGCATAGCAAGGCAGTTGTGTGCTGGCCTGGGAATCGGATCTCCTGATTCAGAACTTAGCATCTCCAAAGTAAATGCCTGAGACTTCTGTTTTCACAGACACAACGTAAACCCACTAAGACCTGTGCTAAGGACTCTCACCATCTCCGAGCACACACCGAATGGATTGTGTCCACTCATCTTGCCAGTGTGCCTGCTGTGAGATAAATCCCTCCATTCTTCCCACCTCTGTAATTACTCTGACGGCTGTTATCTTCCTTCTCTTTTCTATTCCTTTGTTTTCTTACAAGTCAGGAATTGGAGCCTCACAGCCAAGCCCAGTCCAGTCTACCTTCCCCCAGGGCAAACAGTGAAAGAAGCAGCAGGTGACATCAAGGACACCTCTGCAACCTGATTTCACTAACTTGCTGTTTTCCAAAGAAACCCTTGGACAGCCCTCAAATCAAATACGGAACTAAGATCTATTTCTCCATTGCAGGAAATAACATTCCCCTCATTCTCAGTTCTCGGACCAGAAACGGGAGTCACCGGGCAGCCTCCAATACATCACCACCAAGTCCCCCTTTGAAATAGATCTCCAATTCATCTACTTTTCTGTGCAAATAATCATGTCTGGTTTGGACTTTATCAAAAAGCCCTGTGTGGACTCTCACTCTTTGTCCATCCTTTCTTCACACAGCGCCTAGAGCAATTTGATAAAAACACAAATCGGATTGGCTTAGTTCTCTATTTCCCAACTCCATAAAAAGGGCCATTTCCCCTTCCTTTAAAGAGTAATTATACTCCTTATAACCTCTCATACTGATAATCTTTAGTTTGTATTTATATTTTTATTTAGAATATTTTTCAGTTCAGCTTTCCCATCCAATGATAAGATTCAGAATTACAGTGCCAGCATTGAGATCACCAGGTCCTAAGGACTTGTTACTGAATGAATGAATGAATTTATCAGCAGAGTCACAGGCCCACCATTTCACTTCTGTGGGTCTTAGTTAACATCTGTAGAAGAGACAATGTAATGGCCCACTTGCTATAAAGTTCAGTAGTACATCAGCCTGACACATAGAAATTTTTAAGATAAGAGATTTCAGTGGTGCTGGCACCAAATGGATGCTTCATACTTTCAAAATTGTGAAGGTACCTGCAGACAGTCAGCACTTTTATTGCTGCCGCTGAATCCGGAGATCTGTTGATTTTACGAAACCCTCTTGTTTACCCTCTTGTTCTCGGAACCCGTATTTCATTCTGAGATGTAGTTGGCCCCAGAATGATGAGAGGGAGTTACAGGTGGATGATGCCCAGCTTCCCGAAATAGAGTAAGATTGTGCTGACACTGTGCCCTGCTAGCCTGGGCCAGGAGCAGAAGTATGCACTCTGGGCTTGGAGAAACAGGTCTCACTCCTGATGCTGCTGCTTACTCCTGACGCTGCTCCCCTGTCCTGGTGGGCAATAGGCTAGACCATGTCGGGTAGGCCTGGGAGAAGGCCCCGCCTGAGGGGAGGTCTACCCTGCAGGATGCACTTCAGCAACAGGATGCTGGAAACCATGCTGGTCTGACTGTGACCACGCTTCATAAAGACTCTTATTTCTCATCTACTTGAATGTTCAAAAAACAAATGAGAAATGTGTTACCTTCTGTGTGTTTAGTCTAGTGCTTCTTGAAAACCATAAAAGCTATTTTGACATCCACTTCCTCCATCCTTCCAGATGCCACAAAGTCCTTTGCCTGTCTTCCTAACAATGGCTGATTATGTTCTACAGTTTGCCAGGCACATCACTTTGGGGTCAGGCAAGATGTCAAACTGGACTCTAGCATCTAATAACTGTGGGACTTAAGCGAATGGCATCTCTTTGTGTCTTAACTTTTCCATCTGAAAATAAGGTACACGGGTACCTACACCTAATGGGTAGGCTTATGAAAGATACAGGGCATACTAGGGGGAACCCCAAACCATACTTTTTTAATAAAAAATTATGCATTTATTCTTACATGTTTAAACTTCAGTCATCTTAAAAATACTCTCCATTTGAGGCAATACACCTATTGGGACATTTTTTCCACTGCTCAAAACCATTTTTGAACTCGTCAATTTTGACGTCTTTTAGTGCTTCTGCTGTTTTTTGTTTCACCTCTCCCACATCAGCAAATGTTTCCCTGTGAGGACTTCTTTCATCCAGGAAACAACAACAAATAAAGTCACTCAGGGAAAGGTCGGGTGAATAGGGAGGGCAAGGCATGGGGGGTCAAGCTGTTTTTGGTTAAAAACTGCTGAACACTCAGCGTCGTGTGGGCAGGTGAGCTCATAAATCACCATCATGAAATGGGCAAACATGTTCAAGCGTCTCCAAAAACAAAATTCACTGAAGCCGAATTCAGTCTCTCACAACAACGCCAGCTAGTACATTGATACAGATGGGTTCATAGAACACTCACCTAGTGGGGAAAGCTTGTTCTAAAAAGAAGATAATTCCAGTTTTTTGGGGGGAGCCCCCCCTTCTCTATGAAGTATTCACTACACGATAGCTATTATTAGCAGTCATGTTAGTATTACTAGCAGAGGATGCTCCTAGCTTATGGGACGGTGGTTAACACAATGACCAAATTTAGGCTCCCAACTGAGGGCAGAACCCTGGTTAGTTTTGTGACCTGTTTTGTCTTCAGAATGTGGCATGTTTCCCAGCACAGAAAGCATGCATGCTAAATATAAATGATTACTCAGAGTAACTTCATAAACGATAGCACCCTCAGGACTACCTGCTTCACCCTAGAGTCTAATAACATTGATAGATATGCAAGAAGGCTGACATTAAAATCCCAATTTAACAGATGGCAAAACTGAGGCATTAAGAGATTAACAACCAAACATAAATGAAAGATAGTAGAAGTCCCAGAAGAGGAAATGTAAATAGGCAGTAAATAATTGAAAAATGCTCACTCAAAATGTTCAGTCACACACACAAAAAATGGCTTAGTTTTGTCAAGTCTTGATTTCTTAGAGAAATCCAAAGATTCCATACAGACCTAAGCAGCATGGTGCCCAGTGAAGAAGCAAGTTGACAGTCAAGTTGAGAAACAGAATCTTCCCTGCTCTTTCTTCCCAGCCACACGCATAAAGAACTATCTGTGTAATTCGTGTTGCTGGGCTCCAAGACTGGGTCACAGGAACTGACTGTGGGCTAGAGGCCTGTGAGTTGTAAGCCTGTCATCTCCTTGCTATATCTTGAACTTTCACCAGCTTGGATGCACGTCTGAGTGCCAGAATTCTGCCTTTGCATTATTACAGCAGGCAGTGTTGTGGTTGAGAAGGTGGAATTTGGCATGAGACCTGGCCCTGCCATTACCAGCTATGGTAGGTTGGATGAGTACATTTTCTGAGCTCTAGCTTCTTCTCTGAGCTTCACCTGCCTCATAAATATTTGTAAGGCACTTAAAGCAGAGAGAGTATTCAGTAAGTGGTAGTTACAATTATATGATTATTATCCACACGCTACACATTTCACTAGGGCATCCAGAACCAGTGAGGTCCACTCTGGGTACTAGTTCTTATAGACAATCTCTGCAGAGTCCCTTTTACTAAAAAAAAAAAAGAGTGAATGAGTCATCTGTTACCTAAGAACAACATCTATCCACATAGAATTGCGTAACGTGTTTTCCCTTCATTTTACACATAGGGAAATTGAAGCCTAAATAAGTGATGCAATGTGTCTTAATGTCACATGGTGGGTTAGGAGCAGAGCTGGCGCTGGCCCCCTTTTCCTCTGCTAGTGTCACTTCTCATTCCATGCAGGGATTTCTACTTAAGGGAGACGTTCCACATTACTTGCTTGTCCTGGCCAAAAGCAATCAGTCTCCTGGAGGCGTCCATGGGGAAAGCACAGAAGCCTGTCCCTTAATCAATGTCATACCTTGGGAAACTATCTCCAGTATAGATAACAGAAAGAATAAATATTTTTGCTGAGAGAAAAAAAATGAAGACAAAGGTCAAAGGGGATCATGTAATGGCTTGAGTCAGGGAAGGAAAAAAATACTCATTTTTTTTCTCCCTCCTCTTTTTCTCCCAAACAGTCTTTATATAGAACTTGCATATGAGCCAATTTATTTGATATGGAAAAAATGTGAAAGCAGCAAAATAAACATACACACATACACACACAGAGGTATTTGTGTTGGAGTTCAGAACTTGAATTACTAAGAGATAAAGGAGCTGAAATGGTAGGTTGACTTGGAATGATATTTTACTTTGTTCAGAGTCTCAGAGAACATTCAGGTCAGGAAGTCCAGCGCAGCCTGGCTCAGCTCTCCAATACATTCCTTGGGACTCAAGAAAGCAAAGAGAAAGGCCAGCAAATGCCTCCAGTCAGCCCTTCTGCTTGTCACATAGTAGGTACTAAACATTTGTTGAGGGAATGAAAGAACCAATGGTGTGTAAGAGCGTGGACCTGGATGGTGGTGGTCTTGGAAGCAAATCGGCACAGGTCTAGGCATTTTTAGTAAGTCGTGAAGGTCTTTAGCACTAAACTGTGAATGTCTACATGAAAGGGACCAGGTCTGAGTCAACCCTCTAATCTCCACATCCCAGTACAGACTCCGGCACACAGACCATTCTCAATGCCTATTTGTAAATCGAATGAGTAGTTGTATGAGTGAAAGAGACCTTGTAGATTCTTGGGCCTTAGAGATCGTTTAGAGCAGTGGCTATCAAACCTTAACTAGAATCAGAGTCATATGGAGAAGCCGCACGCTCAGAGTTTCTGATTCAGGCATCTGGTCTGGGGTCTAAGGACCTGGCTGTCTAAGCACCCACTCAATGTCAGTGCCGCTGGTTGTGGGGCACACTTTTGAGAATCCGATTTAGTGCAGTGGTTCTTAAATTTGGCTGCACATTATAATTACCTGGTGAAATTCTAAAAGTCTGTTGGTCAGGACTTAGCCTTCCCAATTAAGTCAATACCTGGGAGGGGAGGGAAGGGTTGAAAGGTTAGGCAAGTTGGATGTAGGCCGTTTAAAAATGTCCCAAATTTTCATGCCGTGTAACCAAGTTTGAGAACCACTAATCCAGTGCAACCTCCTCCTTGTAGAGGAGACCCTTAAAGACCAGAACAGGTAAGTGACTAACTTCTGATCACACAACAAGTTAGAGGCTTAGCTGAAAACAGAACTCAGGTGTTTTTACCTCCTCAGTTTAACTGCCACCATTCCACACTTATCAACCAATGCCAGCTCTCACAGGCTCATAACTTGAGGCAAAAAAATGAAAGCTGTGTTTGAACTGAGGTTTTAAGGCATGTATTATTTATTACCTCCATTGTTTTATAAAGAAATTTTAAGTGGATGCATATTTATGAAACTTTACTACTCTAGACAAGTTAGGAGATGGAAGAGACAGGGTTATGGAATATTTTCAAGGCAGGACGATTCTTGAAATTTTAAGTACATTCTCAAACACAAACCAAGTGCTCCCTCTGAGTTCTTAAACAGATGTTCTTCATCTCTGAGTCAATGAATGGGCAAGGGTTTGCTTGTGATGTGCACATTAATTGCTGGCATGTAAAAGGAAGTGCTGGTAAAGTGTTTGAAAGTGGTTCTGTCTCTTAAAAAGATTAAAAGTTTCCTCCAGAACTTGGTTTCTATTAATGATTGGCTTAGTAAATATTTTCAAGTAGACAGAGCACAGATTGTGCCTTATATCATCTTAGAATCAAAGAAAGAGCCACAAAAGGCCCATAGAAACCATTGAGTTCAACATTTTCATCACACAGAAGAGGAAATTGAGGCTCAAAGAGATTGACTGATTTATCTAACATTGGTAAGTGGACTGGCTGGAATTAAACACAAGGCGTCTGACTCCTGGGCTTTTGTTCTTTCCAAAACTCCAAGTACCATATTCCCTACTAGTGTCCACTGCACATAATCAAAGTTCCACAAATGTTTGGAGATTGACCTCATAGAGTCTTGGTACCCAAACGAGGTGGCTAAGGCTCCCTCACTTATTAGGTTAAAGCAGAAGTTGGAATCACATCATTAACTGAACACTGGTTAAGTGCACTGGTACAGGAGTCACCACTTCCTAGCTGTGTGATATTGGACACAGGACTTCCCATCTCTAAGCTGCAGTTGTCTTCTTTGTAAAATGAGAATAACAGGGCTGTGGATGCAAAGAGGATGAAATACGTACAAGAAGTAAAGACCTTAGCCCATTGTTTGCCATATAGGAAAAGCACTAAAGACTTCATTATAATGTGGCCTCCCTTATGAAACAAATCCTGAGGATGCTTGAGGAAGGTGTACTAGAGAGGTGCCTTGAGACATACACATACATTAAGGAGAAACACTATGTCATATGAAAGCACTGGGTATTGAAAAGCATCATGGAGATCAAATGGGTTTGACCCTGTGTTTCGATTCAGAAAACGAATCAAGGACCATGACTGGTGACATTCACCCTCCAGCAAAATTCTCATGAAAATACCCAGGAGCACAGACAATTCCTAGCCAACCTGCTGTAACTTCACCTTCCTCTCACCCACTGAAGAAGCAATCAGGATACATAAATCTTCTTCAAGTTAACATAAAAAAGAAATCACTAGCAAACTTTAATTATTCTACTTTCCTTAGTAATAAATGACTTCCCCACTGCTAATCTCATCCAACTGTTGGGAAAATTAAGTTACAGAAAGGTAGGGATGCTTAGCGTCACATTTTATAGCCTTCACCAAAATCCAACCCTCCTAGTTCCTTGTCCGTTGCTCTACCCACAATATCAATTCCATCTAGTTAAGACCATTCTCTATATAATGTCATGTTATAAATCTCTACCTGTGAATCTGGCTGTGATGAAACTTCTTTGAGTCCCAGACTCAACGACCCTCCTTTTACCCCCCTATAGCCTACACACTTGGTCCTCTCCCTATCTAGAAAGTTCACTTACATGTCTGTGAATCTTCTGTTGAGATGCAGGAGGGAGGCCACGTCCACCTGGAGAGGAGGGTCCCGGACCACCTTGTACTGTAGGGGCTTACACTCAAGGCAGAGTGGGCTGTCTGCAATGGAGGTCAACATGGCAGCATCAATCTCCAGGTGTTCATCCAAAGTGTAGATCTGGATGCCGTATATCTCCTCGTCCACATTCCGGAGTTTGACGGTCAATGGAATATCGCAGAAGACATTCTGAGGGCCCAGGGAGATGTTCTTCCCCGTAGTACCCAATAGTTTGATGTCATTAACAGCCCCACTGGAGTCCCAGTCAGTGGAGACAAAGGTCACCCAGATGGTCAGAGACTGAGGGACCAAAGGGTAACGGAATTCCAGTTCAAGGTAGCAGCCTTGTGGCTCAGGGCAAGCTGGAGGGACTGTGTGTGGGTTGACAGCTGAATTTGGGCTCCAAGTGCGGACACTGGACTTACAGGGCTGTTCAACATCTGGATGACCTGTGGAGAAGAGATGAGGATATGAGTTCCTGAAAAATGGATCTTCAGTCTGATCCTTGGAGTGTTCTGCAGACCTTAGGAGAGGCTGGCTTGACCACAACTCAGACAGAGGGGAAAAGAAAGGGAAGATGCTCAGTGTTTCAGTCAATCAGCTGTAAGCATAATATCCAGCTCATCCGCACCACTGTAACAGGGATCTTAAATGAATCACCATTTGGTCGATACTATATTCAAGTAAGTGTTCTACGACTGAGTTAACGCCTAAGGTTTTCTTCCTCGTCTCCCATGTGATGGCTTCATGCATAGGATAGAAAGAAGAAAGGGACAAATATTTGTCAAACACCTATGCTATCCCATAAACTTGTTTAACTCTTGTAAGGACTCATGTCAGAGATGAGGAAATATGGAGTGAAAAGACCCAAGTCTCACAGCTTGAAGTGTGAAGGTCAGCATTAGAAGCTGGTATTGTCTTTTCTGGAAGTTCATACTCTTTGTTTGCACTATTAGATGCAGGGGCCACTGAAATACACTAGAATTCCCATGGCGTTGCCTTTGGTGCAACCTGCTGGTAATAACAGAAGGACCAGGAACCTTCACCAGAGAAGAGGTGAGCACAGATAGCTTCTGCCCCCTGGACTGAGGACTCTGGGAGGAAACTGTCTAGAGCCATGAATGACAGTGCCGGGAGGCAGCCCTGGAGCCACCTTATCTCTCCTCCTCCCCTTGTCTACATGAGGTCATACCATACCAAGCTCTGCCCAGTCTAACTCAGGATGGGGAGGGATTGCGTGAGGAGGGGCGAGAAGGAAGGAGGAATTTCTTCTGCTCTTTCCTCTTGGAGACAATGCCTCATCCCCGCTGATCTCAGAGTGCAGGGACTTCTGAATTTTTCTCCACTGAGATCATCAGTCCTAGACCCTCAGAGAGCTCTCCTCTTCACTGCTGAGAATAGTAGTCAGGTCTCAATGTAGTGGTTGGCTAATTTGTTTAAGCGAGTCTAGCAAGAGATACAGATCAGATGGTAAGGTAGGTTGGAGGATCTTAAGTGGTTCTATCTGCCACTTTTTTTCCCCTTTAGCACTGATGGTCGGTGGAGGGTGGGGGTGCTGGACATTTCTAAAGCAAAAGGGAAAAAGCAGTATTTGTCAGAAAACACTTTGTGATGCTGTTATAGAATAATAGGAATCACCACAATATAAAAACTACAAAGTCATTTGAGGTAGAAAAGCTATTGCAGTAAAAGTTGTAAATGCCACCAAACTCCTCACCTCTGGCCACCAAGAGAGAAGAGAGAAGACACCAAGTGGAGATGGAGAAGAGAAGAAAGAGAGGGACAAGAAAAACTGAACACATCAGAACATGGGGAGATGGACACAGCTATAAGATTCCCTCCACCCCTCCTTGGCTAGGCTCATTCACCTGTTGCAGCAAATGCTGGCTAGAAGAGATCAGGACTTTCAGCCAAAGGCACTTCCCACCTGAGCTGAAGCCTTTCTTGCCGTCTACTCTGCACCTGGCTGAGTTCCTGATTCTCCTGACTGTGTGGTATTAACATATATGTATCACTTATTCACTCAATAAGCTTTACTGACGATAGCATTTTAATACATATGAATCATGTTCATAGCCATTAGTTAATTCATCTGCTTGACACCAACATCCTGCAGGATTGTTATCATTTCTTGTCTGTGTTTTGTAGTTCTGTTTCCCTCATCACCCTACAGACATTGGCTGGTCCAAGGATAGTGCACATAGTGGGTTCTCAGTTCGTATATGGTAAACAAAGAATCTTACGTCTTGTTCATATATAGTTAAAGAAGTTAGTGCCCCATGGAATACTGGAGCCTGCTGCATCATGGTGAGTGCCAGCTGAACGCTCCACTCCCTCCATGGGCTTTCTCCTGGAACTGGTAAGGGCTGGAGCAAACTTTTTCCCTTCCTTGGAGTAAACGACTGTCAGTGGTGGGAAGCTGCAGGAGAGCAAAGATGACAAATCTGTTTGGCTCATGCTTTCTCCCTGGTTTCTTGTTATTCAATAGAGGGGCCAAACACTTTCTGAAGGACAGGAAGGTAAGCCTGGTCATTATGCTCCAGTAAGTAAAACAGGAATAGAAATCTTAACAAGGTTGGTTACCAGAGACAAGCATTTAGGTGTAAAAAAAGAACCTCAAGTGTCACTGAGCTCAACTCATCACCAAAGCAGCAATCCCTTTAATAGTATCAGGCTGCACCAACTGACCATCCTTTATGTGCCTGGCACGGTGCCGAGCATGTTACATGCTTCAGCTCTTGTCCTCCTGGCATTAAGTATATGGTGCAGGTCTTATGACACTCATTTTCAAGAAGAGGAAATCGAAACTCCGATGGTTAAGTAATTCCCTGATGGGGAGTAGAATATTATGTCATACTGTTGGTCCAGGCAGCATGCCAGCCTTTGAAGCCCTGAAAGTTGGGTTAAAATATCAGCTATCCAGCCTCACGTTGTGTCACCTACTGTAATAGCATCGCACAGGGGTGCTTTAACACTCAAATGGGATGAAATATTTAGTAGATGCTTACACATCTCTTAGCTCTGTTCTCAAAAGTAAGGAGGAATTAGCAAGGAAAAGCTTGTGAGGAGGTGCCATTCCAATGAAGAGAAGAGTGGACAGAGAATGTCTGTTCAGATGACTATTGTTTTGAGAGCAAAGGGACAGCAGCAAGTGATAAGGCTGGAAAATTAAAGAGAACCCCTATTATGAAGGGTTTTGTGTGTCACTTTAAGGGGATGAACTTTATATTGAGAGAGATGGGGGGCCACTGAAGAATTTTAATTAAATAAGTGAAGGTTGTCATTTAGAATAAGCACTGTTTAGAGATGCAGATACTATTTATCCATTTGTCCATCCATCCATTCATCCATCTATCCATGCATTCAGACAATAATTATTGAGTGCCTGGTTTGTGTCCAGAGTTGACCAGGCCCAGAGAAAACAGGTTTCTAAAGACACGGTCTCTGCTCTCACGAAGCTTCCAGTCTGGTGAATCCAGTTTGGGAGACTTTTGTACTGATTCAGACAATACACAGCTGGGCCTTAGGGGAAGAGAATATCACAGGAGAAGAGGAAATACCAGAGTTCCTCCTAAGGAGAAAAATGGACACGGGTAAGAAGTTGATTAAATGCATGGTGGTGAGGTAGGAAGAAAGGCTGAGAAAAGGAAAGAAATTGAGGAATGAAGAAAGGAAGGGGAAAATAGAGGTGAGGGGGAGGGAAGGGGAGGGAGAAAAGTGCAAAGGTGCTGTTACTTCACTATCCATAAATATCCTTCTATACATACGGTGACTGAAGGAAAAGTCACGTGTTTATATAAGCCGTCCACTAGAAATGAGGCCAAATACGTGTGTAAGATATATTTATACATACTTATGCTGATTTAAATGTACATTTATGAAGATCTATACAGACATCTATTATATATTTATGTGTATATACACTGCAGCTGTTGACACAAATATAGTTATAAAAGCTTGGAGCCAAGTTCTTTCCAGATGAATACTTCAGCACACCTGAAATATTCTAGGCAGTAAACGGGGGAAAGACTCACACAAAAAAGAAAAAAATAGGAAACAGTGCTATGTGTTAATCTCTCATGGAAAACCCAATGCTAGTAACGTATTAGATGCTTGCGTAAGTGATCTTAATTGGGATTTGAGCCAGTCAGATGTAGCTATTTAATTACTGAGCTACAAATGTAGTATGGCAGTGAATACCTCAGAAAAAATGTATCTATGAAACACAGTTTTTGCTAAAGAGATTGGAAAACGGGGTTTCTTTTGATTGCAACCACTTTCTGTGGACAACGGCAAGAATTCCTGGCACTGCATTTCCCTGAAGTTCATGGAATGGAGCTAACAAAACACATTGTGGACATTCAATAAATACGTTAAATGAAGATGCGCCTATCCTGTAAATACGGAGTCAAAATAAAGAAGTTGCAAGTGCCTGGAATATTAGAGCTAGAAAGGGCATTCATTCTGTGGATAAGACGCTCTCTTCAGAGAAGCTAAGTGACTCACTCAAGGGCACAGAGCACATTGATGGATAGGCTGGAGCCAGGATCAGGCTCTTTATCCACCCCACCCCCATGCTCTTTCACCAACCCCAAAGACACGTCTGGCATTGCTCACAGATTTGAGAGTTTTATGTTAGTTTGGGAAGTCCAAAAACTTAAACACGCAAAGATAAATAGGATGAAAATGAGTTGAGAAATAAATTGCAGAGTTTGGCTCATGGAAAAGTTTATTTCTTCAAGGATATTAAAAAGAGTCTGAGCCAACGGGATCACAGAGCCTGTAATAGGATGCTCTAAAAAAAGAATCGCGTCTTTTCCCGGCCTGCGTGTACTAAATTTACACATCCTGAAGGAGAACCCGGGGCTGCTGGGCTTCCTTGGAGGCCTGAGTCAGCTCAGAGAACCAGGGGGCTCGGCATTGCCAGTTAACTGGTTTCTGTATATCACGCTTGAAGAGGGTCAGGGACAAACCAGGAACAGACGTGACCACTCGGCAGTTGGGTTGGATGGAGGTGCGAGGAGATCTTTGGGAATTATTTCATTCACACAAGTGGTAGAACACACCAAGATGATTTTACCGAGAGGAGGCTCAGGGGAGAGTCCTGCTGATCCTACCTCCCAAATACCTCTCAATTTCATTGACTCCTCTCCTTTCTCACCGGCACCGACCTCATCCAGGCCACCAGAATACCTGTCCTGGATGCCTGCAACAGCCATGTGGCCATTCCCTTTTCTCCAGCATGCTCCCTGCCACCCCACGCTCTTCTCCACGGAGCAACCCAAGCAACCTTTACAACGTGCACATCGCACCGAACCCCGGACCCCTGCCGAGGCACGTGGTGTCTCCACACAGCCCTCGGTGTGAACCCAAACCATTCCTCGTCTGGTCGTTCCACATCTCACCCAGTCCAACCTCTCCCCACCCCACACCTTGCTCTTTATGCTCAAATGCACATAAGCTCGTCTAGCATTACTGAAGAGCCTTTGTTTTGGTGGGCTGTATCTATTAGCAGGTACCCTATTGTACATTGAAACCAAGAAACTTTAGAATATGAGCACACATAAGGACGTGTCCCGTAGGCTACCAGAGCAGCAATGACATCACATTTCATGGAGCTACTGAAAAGCTCTCCTATCCTCTCAGGAGACAGTGACAGTGAAAAAGGAAAATCATGTCATGGTATTATTATGAAAATAATTTTAGACTTTGAGGACACCCTACAATGTCTCCAGCAACCTCATAAGCCTCCAGGTCACAATGAGCAAACCACTACTCTAAGCATATGAAGTGTCTTTCGAATTCTCAAATGCACCTTGCTCACTGGTATGGTGGCATTATCCAGAAAGCCTGAGTCTCCAGTGCTGGGGGAGGTCCCCTCTCTCCTGGACCCCCAGCGCTCCATACTTTTATTAGCACAGGCCTCACCACACTGAAGGGTGATCGTCCATGTCCAGCTCGGACTCCCCTGTTACGGTCAGCTCAGCCTCGCCTGTGTGTCCAGCACAGTGCCTGGCACACAGTTCCCACGGTGGTCGCAGATGAAACTGGCTCCCTCTCTGCAAGTCCAGAAAGTGCTGTCCCGTAAGAGATGCACACTTTGTTCTGTGAGAACCCAACATGAGTTAGGTTTCGGGGGATCATCACGACTGCAGATTTCAGTGGAGCCAGAACAGGAAGGCCAAGAACTATGTGAGCTGGTGCTAGGGGAGCCTCCGTGAGGGGCGGAGGGCACTGGGGGGGCTTCCGGCGCCCGGTGAGAACCGGAACTGGATGACCCCAAGCATCCCGTCCAAGCCTGACAGCCTGCGATTCGGCGGGGCCGAACTGAGGATCTCTCCAGACACCCCTCTCGCTGCACATTCCAGATGGGCTTGTTTAGAGTTCCCGACTCTCGTTTTTATTTTAAGCTCCTTTGGAAGATGAAGTATAGTGTTGTCATTTTTCTCCTTCACTTGCCTCTCTGATCCCTCTTGTTGTGCTTTATTCTATCGCTGGCTTTTTCTTTTCAACCTTCTTTCTAAAAATATAGAGGAAAACAGAGAAGTTCTCACTGAGCCTCAATGAGGAATCAGACTCTGCTCCCCCTGAGGGACTGGTGTCCTCGCCCAGGGACGGCTGGCCTGAGCTGACCTGCCCAGGAGCAAAGGGACTGACGGGGCGGGGCGTGGGCAGGGGTTCTAAGGGTGTGTGTATGAGGGAGAGCGAGGCAGAAGCCTGCGAAGAAAGCATGGGGTCTCTGTCAGCCTGGCTTCAGGGACTAGATCTGAGCCCTAAGGCAAGAGACACTGTGGAAGGAAACTGAATAGGCAACAGTCCGTGAGATTCTCCAAGTTCCAAGCAGCCTTGCTTCAGGGCCACAGTGCAGCAAATCCCTGGGCAAAAGGCACTCTCTTAATTTCTACAGAACACCAAGTGAATCTGGCAGTGACCAAGACTGTAAGAGAATGCAGACCTCTGGTCCCTGGGATGCTTCGGAGACTCCCTCTGAGCCCATTGCAGTGGCAATCACGAGGGGCTTCCCTCAGGGGTCTTACAGATCAATGGATTCCAAAAGGAAGGGCACATGACAGACACTGGAAGGAAAAGTTGTGACATGTGCTAATGCCCTGGGTATTCCCAGAAATGACTAAAAAACAATCAAAAGGCCACTGATGTCTCGAAGCCCCCAAATTTGTGTATTGATTCTAAGGTGACCTTGTTCATACCTATAGCCTTTTAGGGTCTGGGGGTAGTCAGAAACACACATACGTGCTTTGTCTTCGTCAGGTGTGTGGCCCTGGTGCTCATTTAATATCCCAGTGCTTTTGCTTCCTTGCATGCAAAGTGGGATGGTATACTCAGGACAGTGCAGATACTCAAGAGACATGTGCTGAATGCAGGCATGAACACTGGCCTTGATGTTGGGCCAAGGGTACAAACTCCCAGCTGCAAGATGAGAAGGTTCCGAGGTTCTAATCTGCAGCACGATGACTCCAGTTAGCAACACTGTACTGTTGCTAAGAGTAGCTTGAAAATGTTTTCACACACAAAAAGGCAATTATGTGAGTGATGCCTGTGTTAACGAACCTTATTGTGGCGATCGCTTTGTAACATATACACATATCAGATCATCATGTTGTATATTTTAAACTTACACAATGTTACAGGTCACTTATATTTCAATAGAGCTGGAAAGAAGAACACAAAAATTAAAAAGATGGGCCTTGCAGCGCCATCTTAAGATTGAATGAGGTGGTGTGTGGAAAAGGCCACTGAAATCATAAGGCTCCAGATGTGTCAAAAGAGTTGTTCTTCCCATACCCAACCTGTACATAAGCTTCCGGGCTGGATTACCTTCTGCTTCCCGGGGACTCCAGTGTCCTGATGGGCCACAGGGCATTGGGGAAGAGGCGTTGTAGGCGTACTGCACCAGGATTCTCCCTTCCAGGCAAAGGTCACATGCTGATCCCAATTCTCTAGGAGGCCAAGGAGAGAAGGAAAATGCACTGACTTAGGAACAGTTGAATGAGCCCCTGGCTCCACCTGGCCGAAGGCAACGGGGCAGAGGGCACAACTATGTTGTCATCCCCACTTCTCCCAACGCATGCCAAAGCTTCCAGAACATGACAAACTGAAATTCCTCCCCACTGCCCGGCAAGGACCTTGTTGGGACCTAAGTAGCTTCCATTCTAATGGTGGATACACTGGCCTAACTTCAAGCAGCACCAAATCAACAAGCCAAAGACTCACTCACTACCTGCAGAATCTTAATTTCATCCACCACTCAAACCTCCATTGAGAATTTGGTGTGGGGTTGTGAGAAAATCTGTTGCCCCATTGGACCTCAAATTTTATTCACTTACCAATATTTATCAGGTACCTACCATGTGCGAGGCACCATCCTGCATCCCAGGTATTAAATAATAAGAAGGAATGGTTTAGTTCCTTTACCTGAAAAGATGTGGGCTGAACTAAAAGATGCCTAAAGAACCTTCCCGCCCTGACATTCCGGAGATGGATGAGGCACTCCTCGATTTAACAGTCAAAAGCAGTTTGCTTACTACCCAATCTCATTCATTTTAGCAGCTTTCCAAGGGCTGAGCCAATCCCTCAGAGGGACCAGCCCCTGAAGTGGAATATTTCGGTGGCTTCCCCTACCACCTACTGTCTTTTGTATCTGGATCCAAACTCCCTCTAGCCGCAACAGCCTCTGGGATCCTACTTGTTTTCCAGACTTGGCATATGTTTAGGAGGCAGTTGCTGGGAGGAAAAAGGGATGAGCTCATGTATTAGCCTAGACCCAAAACTCCCCAAATCTGAGCGACCACTGCAGAGGAACTGGAAAGGGAAGAAAGCTGCCAAGAAATGTGCCAGCCCAGCCCATATTTCTCAAAATGCAACGATCCTGCCAATAGTTCTTTCATCATTTCTAGAAGAAGGTCCCTCCTTTGGCTTCCTGCAAGAACATGCATGGGGGAGCCCTGTCTCAAGCCTTAGGACTTTCCCTTCTCAGGGCAGCTGTACAGCCCCTGGGATCACAGGGTGAGGCAGAGCGAGCTTGTGGACATCACAGCTCGCTGCTCCTCCCCATTCCTCCTGCACAGGGCTGCCAGGAAGCTCACCCCCAAACCTGGATCTGAGCAAGCCATGCCCCTGCTTATCTGCTTACATGGTGGCAACATGTGTAGCTGGATGGATGGACAGACGGATGGATGGATGGATGGATGGATGGAAGGATACATAGTAGCCACTCAGACATGTTGCTAAGATTAATGATGAACCTAGTTTAGACTCTCGGATTTCAGATTTTACATTCTCAGCTTCATCATTGTAAACATAAAACCATACATCGATAGAAAGTTTAAAAAGCACACTATATTCAGAGATAGGAGAGGGATTACATAACCTAAGGTTAATCGGCTCAATGGAATGGTACGAAGTTATTAGAAAAATATTGATAAAGATTATGAAATGTCATGAAAAAATGTAAGCCATAATGGTAAGTGAAAAAGGCATATTCAACACTGAATCTACAGCCAGCCTGTCAATGCTGTTCGAATAAATTTAATGTGACAAAATATTATTGGAAGTAATTTCCAGGTGGTGGAACATGGAATGATCCCCCACCTATATTTTTATTCCTTCTGGTTTTCTGAAATTTCTCTATATTTTGAACATGTATGAATTACTACTGGGCTAGCACTGGTAACAATTACAAACATATTCTTCTAGGCCAAAAACGGGGAGTGAGGAGAGAGACTTCCTCGGCACCACTGTGGAGGGCAGAGTCCTGTCACAGCGGCCACACTCCGTGCATGGCAGTTCTGAGTCACAGGAACGGCTTCACGATGACGATGAGATTACAAACGTTCTGGGATGGAAACAGGAACCACACTGACCTTAATGGCCATTGAGTCTTTCTCTCTATTTCTTTAAATTCTGTTTGGATTGCACGCATATTCATACAGTCACCTGTACTTCACTGAGTTCTTGACACATCCTAGGTTTCCAATTAACACTCTGATGAGTGAACAAACCATGGTCCACCTGACAGCAATGTGCCTTGCTTTTTCAGAGCCCCACACAGGGTATTCCCCCACATTCCGTCATTGATTCAAATGTTCACCCATCGCTTCAGCTATACATTCAATGGACAGTCTTGGCACAGCCTTTGGTGGCTAGTGCTGTACAAGTATTAGACATTGATCATCCGAGGGCGAGTAAATTTGATGGGATATCCTCATTTCACAAATTAGAAAACTGATAAGGTTCATGAGTACAAAGTAATCATCCCAAGGCCATAGCCTGGAAAGGCACGCAATCTATGTGGCCTTTACCAAAATCAGGCAGTATCCTACACATTGAGGGAGTGTGTAGTATGTGTTTCTTACCTTTGGCATTTATTTGATTTGTATCTACACAGATACACACACACACACACACACACACACACACACACACACACATTGAGATCACAGGAACACAGGATACTAAAGTGGGAAGAGATCCTCCTTCCGACCTGGGTACCGCAAGAGTCAGTGTTTAAGCTCCAAGTCTATGCTGTCCAAAATGGCAGCCATTGACCTCCTGTGGCCATCTAAACTTAAACCAATCAAAATTTAGTAAATTTAGAAACCTAGTTTCTCACTCACATTTGTCACATTTCAGGTGCTCCCTAGCCACAGTTGGCTAATGGCTACCATATCCACCATGCAGACAGAGAATATTTTCATTATTGCAGGAAAGTCCTATTGGGCAGTGATTTGCTAAGGCATCCACTGTATGTCATGACTTAACTTCTCTCCTATGCATCCCGAATGGTATTAGTTATGCTCCATCCTTGGGACAATTCTCCGTATTCTGGGATTGGGGGGTAGAACTTGACAGAGAAAGGCTGGGACCCTTTGGCTTACAGAACAGCACAGAGCACAGGCTGAGGAAGAAAGGGGGCATGGAGTGAGGCCGCCAGGATTTCAGATGCAGGTCTCTCGGTTCCCCGTCCAGTGCTTTTTCCAGCACATCACAGCCGATTGTTCAGTTAACTGAAACCATCCAGTCAACACATGTTTGCAGGGCAGATAAAAATAAAGGAGTTAGAAAAGCCAGGGGTGGCCTTGAATTATTTATTCAGTTGCCCATGTGTGAGGACACAGGCTGTGGGAGGATCTGAATATGTTTTTTTAAGGAAAACCCTTGTATTCTCTGTGGCCACAGATGTGCAGAACAGCAGGAGGACATGAGGATGGCCAGGGGCGAGAGGTTGGCATTGATGGATGTAGTGGAAAACACCAGAGATTCTGCAGGGAAAGAACAATTTCAAGTAGCTCAACAGCTCTGGAAAACTCCGTACAATAGAGGAGCTACTATTTTTTTAATACAGAGTGCGTGTGTGCTGGGCATATCACAGATGTCATCTTGTTGAATCCCCTCCCTCCCAAAAGCCAGGTGACACTGGCACTATCAGCACCTTTCTATGGAGGACTCAGGGTCAGACAGGATCTGAGAGGCGAGAGCCTTGTTCTAGTTCCCAGAGACCAGGAGTGGGAAGCTGAGAACGGGACACACACAGCCTCCCATCAATGCTTTGTACTTCGAACTAAGCCGATTTGCAAGAGTATCAACTCTGTGTGTAGGGGAGAGTGATATACATAGTTTCCTTTCTTTACAACAATCTATTGAACTTGTGGACCTACTTCCTTTAGCCATAGACTATGATCTCCGTAGCTGTGAACCCTAATTAGACATGTTTCTAAAATGTCAGTTTTAATTTAACATATGATAACTCCATTATGAAATCTCAGACGGAACAGAATAGCTATTGTACGAGCCCCATCTACCAACTGACTATCGGTTATTAAAAACATATTGATTGAAGCTGAGGGCACTATGTAAGAGAGACATATCTCATTACACAACAATTAACCCTCCCATAGGTTTCCAACAATCAGCTGGTATTTATTTAATGGACAATAACTGCTTTATGAAATACAAATTGAATGCATACACAGGAAACTTCATTTACAAAACTTCCATTTTTAAGTGGAATTGAGGCCAAGCTTGACCAAAAGTCTGATACTTCTCATTGCCACAGAAAAAATAAATAAATCTACGGGCTGCTGGAAAGGCTGCTCTGAAGTGTCACATGAGGTTTCCCAAACCCAGCTCTGAGCTCCCAGCGAGGGCGGCTGGGGCAGGGGAAGGGGGGCGTCTACAGAGGGCTAGCTCAGGCGTACATTTCCTTCCCCGTGGCCACACTCCCCCAGCTGCCAAATGAGGGTTCTAGATTCAGGGACTGGTGGCAGGATGGAAAATTAGAGCCCAAATTTAATGTGGTGCCATGATCTAATAAATTTTAAACACACACACACACACACACACACACACACACACACACACACACATCCTTTATAACTTGAGTTTGGGGAGGGCCTAATGAACACACATGGCAGTCTGAGATCAGACATGGCAAAACGTGAGCTGGAGCCCAGCTCCCACCACCCTCAATGGGCTCTTGGTTCAATCTCTCAGTCTTTTTGGGCTCCAGTTCCCTTTTCATCTGGCAAACAGGGAAGATGATCTCCCTTTTATAGAGTTACTGGAAAGATTAAATGAGACTCTGTATATAAAACCTTTAGCACAGAATCCTGCACAGAGCAAGCACTTGCTAAGTAACCACAACCGCAGAGTAATATTAATTAATGATTAGTTGGTTATTATTTTCAGCATCATCCATGTTATATCATCATGATTGAATAAACATTTCCAAGAAGAGCTGGGGGTGGCTGTGATGTACTAATCTGTCCCAAATTATAGCGAAATTACAAAATAGATGTCGACGTCTTAGTCTGTTTCTATGACCCTTTGAAATTTGCTCCCTTTAAGTCTTGAGCTCCTCAGTGGGTCTCAAGGCTAAAAAGCAGCACAAGAGACCATCGCCACCTCAGGCCACTGAGGCATCATGGGACCCACTTTTTGGGGAAGGAAAATAAGGCTCAGGGACGGAAAGTGACTTGCCCAAGGCCATACAGCTAATAAATGACAGGGAAGCAGAACAAGATACTCTGTGCCTCAGCTTATCATTCCCTGGTCTTCTAAAAATTCTACTTTTCGTTCTACAGAGAAACACTGGGCAACAAAGATGCTATACAGATATCTAGATATATGCTTATTTCGAGATTACACATATGCATGTGCATTCATGTAAAATGTATAAATACATGAGGCCTGTCCAGAAAAAGTCCAGCCATTGTTAATATGACAAGAATGGTTTGCACGGCATCGATGTAACCTGGCGGCCAAGGAGATTGGACTGGATGCGCATGTGTGAACAATGACAATTTCGCTGTTAGTCAGTGGGGGTGGCAGATGCCATTGAGTGAGCATGTGTACTGTGTGGTTGTTGCATTCAAAATGACTGAGTGAGTAGAGCAAAAAATCTGCATCACATTTTACATTAAGCTTGAAAATTCCTCTGTGGAAACTATCCAGATGATTTAGAAAGCCACAGCAGTGTGCAACTGGTGATTGGCAGCTTCATCACAACAACGTGCCTGCTCATGTACCACATCTCTTGCAGAGTTTTTTTTGCAAAACATCAAATCACCCAAGTGACTCAGACCTGCTACAGCCCAGGTTTGACACCCTGTGACTTCTGGCTTTTCCCAAATCTAAAATCACCTTTGAAAGGGAAGAGATTTCAGACCATCTATGAGATTCAGGAAAATATGATGGGGCAGCCGACGGTGATTGGGAGAACTGTGTAAGGTCCCAAAGTGCCTACTTTGAAGGGGTCTGAGGCATCATTGTCCTGTGTACAATGTTTCTTGTATCTTCTTCAATAAATGTCTCAATTTTTTCCCATTACATGGCTGGATACCTTCTGGACAGACACTGTATACATAAACACACATATGTAACCTCACATATAATATGTCTAGGAAGGTGTTTTCCAATTTCAAGTCCTGAGCTCTTGGAGATGAGAGCAGCACCTCCGTCCCAGAGGAGGCTCTGGCAACAGAATTTTCCAGGTTTTTAGTAATAAAGCTAAACATTCATTCATTCACTTAAAATGTTTCACTACTTATACATTTCCATTAGCCATCAGTCATTTATTTTTTGACCCTTGAATTTATCATGTACCTCTAGGGACCAGTCACTGTGTTAAGTGCTGGGCACTCGTCGAACAAGAGCAGAGACAAAGAACAGAGCAAAACCTCTCTCCCAAGTTTGGCTTCCCTTCCAAGTTTCCCTCTTCTTGGCAGGAGGGAGAGAGGGGAAACAGCACTTCACAGCCCATACTCACCTTTCAAAGAAGTGGCCATCGATGGGTGGGAACCATTCCAGCGTCACGGAGTCGGTTGTGTGGCCCACAATCTGGGGAGCGAGGGCGACAGGCGCCGGCTTCTTGGAGGGCTGCCAGCTCTGGTACACCAGGTCCAGGTAACAGTGCATTCTGGCGACTTGATTGGGCGTGAAGGAGTCAGTGCAGTCGTCATCTGCAAGGGGGAAGCGGTGGAGATAAGAACCTGGCTGCACGGGCGGGCACACAAGAGAGTCATGACGTCTCCTGGAGGCCTGGGAGCCAGCACCCCAGCCCTTGCCAGCTCAGAGCTGGCCTCTTCCAGCGCTCAAGAGTTAATGGTCTGTGAACAAATTAGTGTAGTCATCACTTATGCAGACAGGTGAGGGGGAACAGGAAGAAGGGGAGGGTGGATGGAACTGAAACGTACATCTGAGACTGAGAAGGAACGGCCCAGAGATCATGGCTAAGGACAAGGGCAAAGCAGGCTGCTTCCCATGAGCCCCAGGTCCACTGGTCAGTAAGTCACACCCTCCCTTATCTGTTCCCTCCCTCATCACTCATTCAGTATCTCTCATTCATTCATTCATTCATTCATTTACTTGTTTATTCACTCACTCGTTCCTTTGTTCCTTTATGTACTCACTTGTTCCTTCATTCTTTCCTTCACATTCATTCAGTAATTCTGCTCTTTACTGATGCAGTGATATTGTCCTTCAAGCAAACCTTGCGAGCATCTATTACATATTCTCTGCTTTGTGCCAAGAGCCACAGAAAGGTAAAACACAAAACATTCCTGCCCTTGAGGAGCCACCGATCTAGTTATAAAGTGAAGGTCAGTTTGTGGTATTAGTCAAGGTTGTTATAAGGCTGCTCAAGTCTGTGATGCCGATCACTGTTGAACAGAAGACAGCATGTTGGTGCGGGAGAGCGAATCAAAGAGGCTTCTGAAGAAGGAGGTATTTGAGGTCAACCAGATTGCACGGCTACGACTGGGAAAGAAATCTGAGTGAGGGACTGTGGGAGCTGGAGCTGCGAGACCGCAGAGGTCTGACGGCCACGCCGTGACCCCTTCTGCACAGAACTGACACTGAGACTTTTACTGTGTGCTCAGTATGAGCTAGGCATGGTGCACTCTGCTCTGGACCCACTGAACTCTTCTACCATTTTTGGAATAAATACTATGATTTTCTCCATTTTACAGAGAAGGAAACTGAGGCTAGGTGAGATTAAGTAACTTAAGATCACAGGGCTAGAGACGAATCCGAGATGTGAACCCAGGCAATCTTGACTCCAAAGCCAAGCTTCTAATCCATATGAGAACTTCTGAGCGGAAATGAGATTTTGTGTGGATACAGCATCCTGCAGGTGCTTGATAAACAGGAGCTGAGCTGCAGTCTGAGGGTTGCTGGAATACAATCCCTTAAATGTCTTTAGATGTAATGACCTTCAATCCCACGCTCTCTTCTCTAAGATGTGGACTGAAGGTGGTGACCCAAGACTCAGCCCCCAAGGAAGAAGCTTGCCTCCCATCTCTTCCTTCAGCAGCTTTATTCAGCGGCCCCAGGACAATGCACTGTTCTGGCTTCGTTTCCAAAAACACCACTTCCCAGAGGTGTCCGCCTGGTCAGGGTTTCTGCAGCTGGGCTCCAGACAGAGGAGCACGGGGCTCGCCAGATCTTAAAATAAACCCACCGCTGGGAATCCTGCAGCATAAACTCACTTCCCTTATCAAACAAACGGAAAATAAGTTTGGGCAGGTGCTGGGCAGTTGGACGGGATGGATTTTCAAGCATTAATTATAATAGTAAAATATTAGAAATGGCGCATCTCTTTATTAATAAGGAAATGGCTGTGTACCTCAGGCACAGGCTAAGGTACAAAACAGAATACTAATCAATCATTTCCAAGTAAAGGAAGTGACTTTAAATCTCTGACCCCTTACATATACAGGGATATTTAAATCAATCCCACTACCTAGAGTTGTAGAGAGCATTCAGTGAGCTGGAGCATACAAAGCATTTATCAAGATGAATGGAGAAGAAACACAGTGATTTTCTCTCTATATACTCTGATTTGTTTCTTTTACCCCCAAAGAAGCACATTTACTTTTTATAACTTAAAAAGGAGTCATCCCCGTGTTGGCCAATAAGAAAAGAATTTGGAAAATGGATTGGTGATAGAACCTGGTAGGGACACAGCGATGCATCTGAAATTTAAAGCGACCAATGGAGAACAGTCTGTCTCGGATACACAACACAGAGCGGCTATGAGGACCTGGGGTGAGGTGCCCCAGGGTTTCTGTTTATCACGAATGCTCCGTCTCAATTAGCTCATGTCTGGCTTCCCACCATCACATGCCTCCTCTGCCGACATCTGTGGCCACTTTACCCTGGTCTCCAGGACTAGCCAGCACATCTTGTTCTACTGTCCCCATCTTGTCCCCCACCAGAAAGGAATTTGGGGATGTCAGCAAGCTGGGCGCCTGCACCAGTCCCATGATGTCGATGGAGTGCCCTGGGTTTGCTAACACAACTCTGTTCTCAAGAACGTATTTCCATCTGTGGCCGGGCGGCCACAGAGCATGGAGGTGCAGGGCACAGATGTGGTTCCCTCACTTCCCGTGGCCTGTGGGCAAAATGCTGACCCCTGACAGCCTCATTTTCACCCACTGGAAATCAGGCAACAGTGATGTCACCTGCCTCCTAACGCTGGTGAGAGCTTTTAACGAGCTGACCGTGTCGAGTGCATGGATACCCGCGTTGCCCTTTGTAAAAACCCCTCCCTTTTTTTGTTGTTTTAACAATAATGATAATGACAATGATATTAAGAACAATACATGAATAGGAAAGGTACAGATATTCTCTGTAAGACGTTTGTAATATGGCAAAAAATGTTACAAGGAAATAAATACCGCCCTAAACTCATTACCTGGAGATACCAGAATTAACAGTTAGTATACAGGTATGTGTCTGTGCATGCGGAGATGTCAAATATGTGAAATTCTCGTCAGCACAAACATGCACACACACCGGATTCACTCTCTACATAAGACCCTGTGACTGTTTTCACAACCGGTAACGCATCAATGATCCTACTAAGTGTCACCGATTGAGCACTAGTTATGGTATTAAGTCTGTCACCTGTACGATGACACCTACTATCACCTAGTTAAGTGTGATTGTTCTCCATGGTATCGATGAAGTAACTGAAGCTCAGAGAGGAGAAGTAACTCACTTGGGTCAAAGGCCAGTGCATGAAGGACGCAGGTTCGGTCCCCATGCTCCAAACCTCATGCTCTGAACCACTGTGTCCCTCTCCTCCTGTTTGTTCCCTCCATCATCTCCAACATCATCGTTAGCGACCACATAATGTTGTATCATATGGATGCCTTGTGATTTACTTCAGCAATCCATTCCCTTTAGACGTGTAAGCTGTTCCTAATTTTTCACACATATGAGCATTTCTCTTCTATGCCTGGCAGATAGTAAATGCCTAATTAATATTCAGAGGATGAACCTTGCTAAGAACATTCGTATGACTAAATCTTTAAACACATCAACTGATTTATTCCCTTAGGACATCTTCCTTAGTTGGGGAAGGCTGGGTCGAAGCACATGTGCATATTAAAAGGCCCTAATGCACGGGAAGATGGTAACTAGACAGGGGCCCCCATAGGCTGGAAAAGGCCTGGTTACCACACTCTTGAGGAGGCCCTGGTGCTTGGTGGGCCCCCTATGGCCTATTATCTTCAGGAAGCGGAGCCCAGGGCAATGTGACAATACTCTCCTGTTGCTCAGTATGTTTGCCCCCCCCCCAATCTGCCCGGTGCCTGCTCGATCTGAGCTCTTTGGGCCCTCTCCACCTCACCTAATATCAGAAAAAGGGCCAGGTCATTATCAATGAATAGCTCTGCAGTAAGAAAAGCTTGCCTTGGTTTTGCTCTGTGACTCTGGGCAAGCTCCTTAAGCTCCCTAAACCACACTTTCTGCATCTGTAAAATGGGTGGAATAATAAGAGCACTTACCTCATTGGGTTATTTTGAAGATTCTGTGAGACAAACCTAAGACGTGTTTCACACGGCGTCTGACATATCCTAGGCACTCAGTAATTATTGTAATCCTGCGCTGATCAATATGGTAGCCAGCAGCCATGTATGGTTATTTCCATTTAAATGAATGAAAGGTATGTGAGAAGAACAATTCAGTTCCTCAGTCTCACCAGCCGTATCCCAAGGGCTCCACAGCCACACGTGGCTACTGGCTAGCTTCCTGGGCAGCACAGACTTCTCTGTGAAAGGTTCTGCAGACGGCACTGTGCTGGACGCCTTACCCAGCTAGAGGCCAGGTCTGAGCCGGAAGCACCCAGGAAGGACGGGACTCCCAGCAGCTGACCCTGCGAGGCCTGCGCCCTCTCGCCTGGACTGCTCAGTCCCTGCACCATTGCTCTCCCAGCCCTGAGAACCCGATCCTGTTCTGCATTTGAATTTCCTCCAGCTGCTTTTGTCACCTCATCTATCAGAGATCCTAAGGAAAACAAACATTGCAAAGCTCGTGGTCGCCTTGAATATGCTTTTGCGGGTGTAAGTTTGTTATCGTAGCTCAGTGAATTAGTTCTGCTGTTAATGGGTCACTGAGCTGAGGGGTTCCTTTAAAAAAACAACAGTAAATCAATCACCCTTTAGATCTGTACAAAGGGGAACAAAAAAAGATTTAGTTTATGGGGGTCTGGTAGCTAGTGGCAGCTCCTAGGCTCCTAAGAGGCCGGCAAACTTCCAAACTCATGTTATTGTTTATTTTCCATGTGCGTCGAGCTGGCCAAGAAAAGGTGCTACAGAAATGGAACGTAAGCAGGGCTGTGTGAGGGGACAGGGCACTGCATGTGGGATGTCAGCAGGGCTGGGAATGGGAGCCCAGTGGGAACCCGCTTTTGAGGAAATACCCAGCACTCCGGCCCCTTTTAGAGACCTGAACCGGCAGGCTCTTTCTGGTGCCAGGGTGGGTTACGGACTCTTCAAGAGACCTCAGGTTTGGCCTGTAGGAACCCGAGGCCCCCAGAGGTCACCGCCCAAATGGGAAAGCAGAAGACCCTTGGGGGTCATCTAATGCATTGCATTTTAGCAGCAAATCATCTTTCGACATGCAATCTGAAGCAAAGCCCCAACAGGAATGAAAAATACTTGGAAGGGGGCCTCCCTGGTTCAAGTGGAAATAGAAGCCTAGAGCCCCACCCAGGGCATTCCTGTACCTCCCAGGAGGCATCTCTGTGGAGCCGAGTGTGAAAACCACCCAGGTTGCTCCATTTCCCACTCACACATCATCTAGGTCTTTTTTGAAGAGTGGCACCACTGTAGAAGGAAAAAAAAATGCCTGGAGTCAGATGAGTGACCTGTGGCAAATAACTTCAGAGAGTCCCAGCACTGTCATCTGTACAGTGTGGACACTTCCTACCCCTCAGAATTGGGGTTAGAATTAAATGAGATGGTGTATAATAAAAATCCTTTATGGACAATAAACTTTTATAGAAGTAGAAACATTGTTACTGATCAGAATCAATTTTATAGACTTATTATATGAGAATTCATTCATTTTCTTCTGTCCCTGACTCCTTCCCCCCCTTTCTTTCTAAGACACATTTATGAAGCATGCAGGCCTGGTTCTAGGTGCTAGGAACACAGTGATGGATTAGAGACAATCTCTGTCTTCGCAGGACTCGCTTGTTCTAGTGGCAGAAAGAGACACCTACATTGAATATTATAATAGAGTTTTGCAGATCTTGCCTTACACAAGGGCTCTTGGCTTTACTGGGCCAGCGGTGAGGGCTGTGACTGCTTAGAGAGAGGGGTGTCTTGTTCTAACTGGCAGAAAGTGTTAAAAGGGCTACACGTGGTCTTGCTATATGCTAGAAGGAAGTACGGGGCATCCTAGAACCCAATGAGTGAATCCTTAATACTGTTACTGACAGAATAAAAAGGGCTTTGATGAGACGTGTACAGCTACGAAAAGTATCAATCCGTGTAATCATTATGAATTTAAAAACTAAAAGCACTCTCTCTCTCTTGCTCTCTGGTAATAAAATAGTAAAGGAGAGTATAAGAGTTTTGTGGGTTTTTTTAAAGGTTCAAAAACCACCAGCTGCAAGAATGTATTCTGAGAAGAATACAGCTGCAAAACCAAGAGGATCCTTGGAGATCGAGTCTAAAGAGCTGATTTTCTTGAGAAAACAGAGGATGCGATAGACTGAACGGTGTTGGGTGAACTAGTGGCGAGGCCAGGCCTTCTACTCGGGTTTCCTGACTATCAGCCCCGGTCGGCTTCCCAGTGGGTGTCTTCCTGAGGACCTTTCAGAATATGAAACATCGCCCGAGTACACTTGAGGACTTCACAGAAGGGTTAGTATTCTGGTCATTTGGGATGAGGCCTTTCTTGGGAAGAAGACACATCAGCATCGGTAAAGACCTTGCTCAAAGCTACTGTGAGTCAGGACTGGAGCCCGTATCTGACATCCAGCCCTATGCACCCTGCAGAGAGTAGCGCCCTACCTGCGTAGCTCATGAAGTTGTTGTAAGGAGTGTTGAAGAAGCTATGAAAGCCACAGGTGTCATTTCCTGGCCCCGGGTCACCGCAGGACTTGTATTTCGGGGCTGGGTTGGTGTCGCTGCAGAGGTCTCCAGTCTCAAAGGAAGGCTCGGTCTCCATGCAGGGGTCACTGCAAGACTGGATTTCCGAGATGCCTCGGAAGATGTGGTAGAGGCCCAGGCTGTGCCCGATCTCATGGATCATGGTGTGGGTATGCCCCGGAATACCGTAGAAAGAGGGGTTCAAGACAATGCCACCTGCAGGGTGAAAATCAGAGCTTTAAACAAGCTGGACACTTTGCGTCCTGGTTCAGGAATCCCCCAATATGTGGGTGCTGCCCAAAGTAACCACAGGCTTCTCCACCTTATGCCTCCACTGCCCTAGGAGCTGTTATGACTTGTAATATGAATCACTGATTTAGTAGGAAGCAGTCTCACAAGTCATTTTATGCAATCCTTTCACTTTCAGATGAAGACACCCATGCCTAAAGGAGTGAGGCAACTTACCCAAAGTGATTTCAAACTACTTAAAAGAGGTGGCATGATCAGCACTCAAGGACTTTGATTTCTGGGCTAGTAAACATCTCTGCTGCAACTTCTTCCTCAGAAAGTAAGTCACGTCCTGGTTTATAAGTATTCTACACACTTTTGTTTATGTGAAGGCCTCAAGGTCAGACACCTTGGTTTCCGTTCTCATTTTGCCTTCACTAACTCTGTGACATTGAGCAAGTCAATTGCCCCCTCTGAATCCCATTCCTCCATCTGTATAGTCTATAGAGAGTGGACATGCATGAAGGCCAGAACCATGTTGCACTTACTATTACAACAGTGGCCAAAAGCCAGTATTTCTTGAGCATTATTATGTCTCCTCAGGCCCTGGGCTGAGTGTATCTTGTGTGTATCATCACAGTCATTTACAATGCAATGAGACAGGCACTGATTCACAGAGAAGAGAAGTGCCTGGCCCATGATCAAGAGTTAGTCGGTGTGGGGTTGAAATCTGAACCACGATCCTTGGGCTCCAAAACTAGGGCTCTTAATCTGAGATCTACTGCTAATGCCTGCCTCAGGGACTGAAACATGGCGTCTCTTTAAATGTGTGTTCAATATTCGCTGAATGCTGATCCAACAAAGGAAGCTTTGCCAGGTCTAATCACATGGAAGCAGCTAGTATAGCATTTGACATACCATGAGGGCCGTACTTACTGTCTAACTACTTGTTATTCAGAGTGTGGCTCATGAACAAACAACATGACCATCACCTGGAAGGTAATTAGAAATGCTGACTCTCAGGCCCCACCCGAGACCTACAGAACCAGAATCTGAATTTTAACCAGAGCCCCAGATGACTTGTCTGTACGTTCTAGTTTAGGAAGCAATGGTCCACATGGCCTGTCTTAGAACACAGAGCATTGCTTCGTTTGGGGAGACAAATGGAACAGGTCTCAGCAGAGTCCAGGGACAGCATCACTGCATGTTCATTTTGGGCACTGGAGAAATACATGTAGGCTAGCAGAAAGACATTTACACTTTAAAATCTAAGGGTGTCTAAGGGAAGGTTAAAATTCAGGTCTGAGCTTCCTGTGAGTAGTAACTTTAAGTGCAGAGCAGCGTCTTATAAAAGAATGGTAAGAAAGCAGAATCTTGTTGATTTGCCCTGGCAAGCCTGGAGCTGGCGTGTAGGGAGTTATATCTCAGACTGAAATGCTGGGAGGGTGAGCTCGCTCGGTCTTGGGGCTCACGGAGTCTATTAATTCTGAACAGCGCAGGGCCTTCTTCTAGCACAAAGATAAAGATGCATGAGAGGGTGTGTGGGTATGCATGTGTGTATATGAGGAGGGGCAGGCAGAGGCAGGGTGGAAGAGAAGTGAGACATGCAATCTCTCTCAATTATTTTCTGTCAATCATAATATGTAACACAATCCCTTTCTCACCCAAGACTGTTTCCAGGGATGATGGTGTAACAGGAGGAAAAGAGGGTAAATATATATATATAAAAATATACACGCACATTATATATATATACATTTATATATATATAAATTAGGTTTGATTGAAGTTACTGCAGACAAATTACTTATGATCAATAGCTCTCAGGATGGGAGGGGGCAACCTGAAGGACAGCTGGAATCAGTCTGACATGAGTTGCAATCCTCAATTTGCTTCATATTGGCTGTGTGATCTTGAGAAAGTGAGTTGCATCTCTGGTGAGTTCTAAAATAAACAGCCACAACAGTGGCAGTGATTCTCTGCCTCTCCCTGAAGCTTTGATGTGGAGGGAACGGTGGGAGGACCTCCTAGGTATTTTCAGGGTTGCAGACTTAATGTCCAGTCTGGCTCTGGTGGTTTTACCTCATTCCCTCCCCACTCAGCCCTCTTCAGAGAGCGACAGCACAGAGCCCGAGTCCTGTTTCATTGCTTCTCTTAAAAGGTGAAATAGCTTGAGCCTGACATCATCCTGAAATACTATAACATGCTGTGGATTTATAGCCTTCTGTGGTCCTGGTCCTGAGCCAGTCTCTGAAATTCGTGGAATTATCAGGAGTATTTTCCTCTAACTTTAGAAGTGTGTTGCTCAACCCTTCTAAGGCTCTGCTCCTGGCCTTTGCAGTTGCTTTTCCAATAGTGCAACATTTCTGCACTGAGAAGGGTCCTTGGAGGCCATCTAGTGTAACCTGTTCATTTAAAATCTGAAGAAATTGAGATCTGGATAGGGAAAGAGTCTTGCCTAAGGCCATACTACTAAGGCAAGTCAGAGCTGAGAACAACTGTGGATTTGGACTCTGTACCAGCATGATTCCCACACATCATATGAGGCAAGTGATAGAAGCTAATCCTCCCCAAGTTTGCCCAAGTTGCACTCTCTCTTCTGCCCAGCCCCTATCTGTTTATGATTGTCTGTCCATCTGCCCATTTACTTGTTCATCATCTATCTCAGGGTTTCTCAATTTCTGCACTATTGGCATTTTGGATTAGATAATTTTTTTTTGTGGATATTGTCGGAGATTTAGCGGTATCACTGACCTTTACTCACTAGATGCCAGTAGCATCCTCTCATTTGAATCAACCACAAATATCTCTAGACATTGCCAATTATCTTCTAGGAGCTAAAATGCCCCCACCCCCAAGTTAAGATCCACTACATATTTACCTTTGCCGTCTACCTCTATTTGGCTGACTATATACAACATGGACATATACAGACACCCACTGGTTGTCTTAAAAACAACTGTGAAATGTCAGCTGTCTGAAGCGAACTAAGTCTAGAGTTTGATTCCATACAATTTCATCATTTGAAGTTGCAGAGTTCTTGATCTCCAAGACATCAGTGATGTGGAGCAGCTACTGGACTTTGGGTGTATCAGCGGGGGGCCAGGCAGCCTGAGGAAATACCCACCACTGCCTCCTGCTAAGCCCAAACATTCTCAGGTGAGGATGCTCACTGAGTCATCACTATTCATTGGTGTAGATAACGGGAACATTCTACTGAGCAAAAATGGTTAAATAAACTGCAGTGTCCTTACTCCACGGAATATTATGTGGCCATTACAAATCTCATCCTTAGAAAGATGGAAATAACTTAGTAAGATGCTTTTCTCTTGTGATGTTAAATGGAAAAAAAGTTGGGTGGGAAGTCATTAAGAAGATTGCTGCAACACAGAAAAATGTAGATGGCCTAATATTAGGTGAAAGAAAGAGACAAACTTGCATCCATGCTATGATTTCAAATATGCACAAGTTAAAAAATGCATGACTGCATATATCCGTGAACTGGAAGAGTGTGAAAAATAAAAATTGAGCAGCTACACTGTCTGCTGACAGGGTCTGGTTCAGAAACTATTGTCGTTTTTGACTTTGGTGGCTGATTTGTATAAACACATGTCTTGTTTATGGATATGCATCATTTGAATGTAAGAAGAGTCCCTGGTGTTGCTGATGGGTGGAATGTGAAGGAAAGAGGAGTTCTTATAAAATGTACTTTCTCTTGCCTCTTTGGTGTCTTTCAAGCCAACCCATGCTTGGCTATGGCAGCACAAGGTGGTTACCAGGCTAAGAAAATGTTTGCACAAACTAAGAATCAATGGACAGAGTTATAAATTTGAATTCAAAATATGGTTCTGCCACCTACTTGTGTGACCTTGGGTAAGCCCCACTCCCTCCCTTACTCTCAGTTTCCACATTGGTAAAATAGGCTTGGTAATATTGTATGGTTTTCTTCAGAGCATTTCTTGGTGGTTCAAATGAGATCAGGGATGCTGAAAAGTTTTGTAAATTAAAAAAATAATAAATAAAGGGATTGTTCTCTATTCCCATACCACCACCACCATCTGGACTATGACCACCATGATCATCATCATCATCATCATCACTAGGACGTGCATTCCTGTACTAATCCAACTCCCTCCTGAAGACGTTTCTAATTCTCACCTAAGGGCAATAGGGCCTCCTTGTCCCATGGCCAAGTGGCTACTCCTGCCAATTCCTCCTCCGAGGAGTTTGCAAAGAAGATATTGAGGTGTGTTGTTCCATCCAGTCTAAGAATGCTCTTCAGTTCATTGACATCCAAGTATGCTCTGTAATAGAAAAAGAACCTTGGCTGTCATCACCATCCACAAAAGTCACTCTTCACATAACAGGTACTGCTCATTAACTAAGAGCTACTATGTGTCAGGCACTTTGCTAAGCACTTTATAAACATCACCTCATTGACTTCTCTCAATATTTAAGTGATATGGCCCCATGTTATAGATAAGAAAATTACATTCTTATGAGTTTAACAGACTTGATAAGGTTGCTCAGCTTACAAAGAGCAGAGGCAGTTCAGAATCTAGATTTATCTAAAGAAAACATCTGTGTCCCTAAGGATTCTGCCTGTGTTGACTAGTGGCGGGGTCACATAACGTGAGTACAGAGCAAGAGTACAGACCATGGAAGAGATAACCTATTTTCTAGTCTTGGCTTCTTTCTTCCTCATTCACTATGCACCTTGGACCATTCATTTTAGTAAATGCATGGCTGTACTGGGAAGCCTTCTTTGCATCTGTCTACCATCTCTACACAAACCACTGTTACTTGGTTTTCAAGATAAGCACCATATGGCCCAATATTCTTAAACATGTTGTCCAAAGTTGCAGAACTGAATTTAAAGGCCAATTCCGTCTAGCTCAGAAACCTATACTCCTTTGATGGGGGCATCATGCTGCCACCTGTAGTAAATGATGCTCCATCCTGTAAGCCCCTATTTCTTTGTAAAACAGACTAGAGAAGGATATTGTACTCGAGGTAGCTGCCATGTTAGTCTGACATATCTGGAATGTGAATTAACTCACTGCAGTGCAATTGTCAACTCTTTAACATATGGAACAAACACACATTGGATAAAGAAAGAGATGGTCTTGGAAAGAGACTGGCATATCCTAGGTGCTTAATACCTAAGAATTCTTCCCTTGCAGAATAAGATTCTCACATTGGGACAGAATCGCTAAAGCTCCGGATCAGTCACGGGCGTATTATTCAACAGCTCACTTCCTAAACTGGGAGAACATCCTGCTCCCTGCCCATCCTTCTTTCAGCTCCTATTTTATATCTGTCATCAGGTATTTGAGAGGTCTTGGGAGCAGCTGATAATCATTTCTTGAGGAAATACATCAATGAATAAATGTTTAAAAATATAAATAAATAAGCAGGCAGGCTGCTGGATGTAGTAGTTGAGATAAAGTCTACAAACAATGATATTTAATGTTGGCTGGGCCCTTCTATGTGGCCTGACTCTATGTGGATTATCTCCTTTAATCGACTTATTTACACTGAGGGAGGCAGTATTATCATCCCCGTTTTCAAGAGGAGAAAACGGAGGCTTCCGGGGCCTTCATTCCTTGCTAAGGTCACACAGTCAGTTAACAGTGTTTTCCTTTACTATAATTTTGTCTCTCCATACGGTGGCTGGCACAGAGCCCGACTCGTAGAGCACACAAAGATGGTTCCCTTGCCTTCCCCTTTAGTCACAGAAGGGCCTGTGTATGGGAAAGAGTGAAGTTCAAGATCCCCAGCATGGCCTGCAAGAACGTGTCTCCACCAGTAGCCTCCTCTCTCTCTGTTCCCTCTCTTGAATTTCCCAGTGTGCCCTGGCAGCACCACCATGAAGCACTTGCCCCAGTCCCTTTACTCATGCTCTTCCCTCTGTCAGGGACTCTACTCCCCATTTTGTCCCCTGATGAACAAATCCAGAGTCCGTTCTGGTACCTCTTCTCCAGGAAGACTTCCCTGATTTCCATGCCACCTCCCCACTCTTTACTGTCTTTGTCCTCATCCACCTCCTATTAGTACACGCTCTAACACCATTCTAATAACCACTTTACCTGTCTATGTCTGCCACTCTTGGTGGCTCCCTGGGTGCCAGGGAAGGTGCCTTATTCATCTCTGTTTACTGAGTCCTCAGCACAGGGCCTGACACCTGAAAAGCACTCAGTAAATACAGGTGGAATTGAATTTGCACTGGGAAGGAGAAAGGCTAAGATATTTAGTCTCCATTTCAGCACTGTCTTCCTATGAGACCTCAGTTTACTTATCAATACCCTGGGTGCTATGCAGAACATTTCTGTTCATCACAAACCTGCACCTCTACACCGACAGGAATAGGCTATGTCTGAGACCCCAACGCCCTCCTGTCTACCCACATCTTCAAGAGTTCATGAGACCAAATGTTCATGTAACCCTCATTTTCCTGTCCTTTCAAAACACAAGTTAACATGAATTGGAGATAAAGGCGGGGCCAAGAGAGGTTGCATCTACATTGACCAAAACTTGGTTGAAGTCACCAATGTTGAAGACAGCCGCACAAGTACAGATGTTGACTCGAAGTCTTGCTGCTGTGCCCTTTTCTCCCCCAAGAGCCCATCTTCAGCTTCTTAGACTGGAAGCCTCCTAAGGAGTTCACACCAGTCTGTTCTGTGATCAGAAGAGGAAAACTAACACTTATTAAGCACTTGCTAGATGCCAGCTACTCATGTTGCCCGGTCCCTGTGCAGTATTTGAAGCCACTGAGTGGGCAGGATGGCTCATTCTCAAGCCAGAGTCCTGGGTTTGAATCCAGCTCTTCCACTTGATATTTGGGTCACCCAGAGCAATTTACTTAACTTCCTGCACCCCAGTTATTCTATTCACAAAATGAAAATAACAATAGTAACTACCTCACAGAGTTGTTTAGAGGATTTGGGTTATTAATAAAGGAAGACTAAAAGGCTTACTACAATACCTGGCATGTAGAGAAACTGAGTAAGTGTTTGCGATTCCTATTATTTATCCCCATCTTATAGATGAAGTAACAGGGGTTCAGGGATCAGAGAAGGACATGGCCAAGTGTAACTCTAGAGATGGCCAATACTTCCCACAACCTCACCCTTGTTTCCAAGCACACTCAGGGCCATGGTGAAAAGAGAAACAATGTGTGGGAGAAGAATGAAAACACAGAGAAGCTGAGGTTTTCTTGGATCAGCCCTTTCCACATTATTTATTATTTTCTAATTGGTTTGTCCGTTTCCATCAAGTGTTCTCTCAGGCAAAGAACACAAATGTTATTAGAGAAAGTCACCTCTTTGCCCCATTGCTCTAGGCTGAGAAAGCTTCAGGAGAGGAAGAGAAGGGTGGAGTAGGGCCAGGGGAGACATCTTAATTGGCTGTTTATTCAGTTGTAATTACAGAAGCAATCTTTTCAGGGGGTGGTATTCTTTCTGGCCCAAGGCAGAGATGTGGGATGTTGGAGCCATTCCCCTGCTTGTACGTGGGTTTTTTTTTTTTATGCTCTGAGAAGCCTCTGTTTCCCAAAAGAGAAAGAATCCACAGTACCCATCCTGGCTCCTGGCCTCACTGGCCTCTCTTCTCTTCTCTCCATCTCTTTTGCCGGGACCCACACAAAGGAAAAGAACTCTGTGGCTGAAAGCTTTCCCCTGCTGGGTAAGGTCTTCCCACCTATTTAGAGACAAGCTGGGTATCTATCTCCTGAATGCATCATGGGAAAATCGTGGGGATAGGAATTCATGTGGGCATCTACCTCCTTCCTTCCATCTCTTTAAGATACTGTTTATTCCTTTCAGTGAATAGATGGAGGAGAAATCACAGAAGATCAAACTGAACAGGACCAAGAGAGTCTAGGGAGACCAAGGCTGATGATGAGAAAAGGACAAGGACTTACTTGGGACCACCTGTCTCTCTTTTTGGCCTTGTGTGTATAAGATAAATTGGTCAAATTTATTTTTTAAAAAAGACCATTACCCCAGGAAAAAATCAATCCAAATCCTTATTAATTTTATAAGGCAGTACTACCGGAATTGGATAGACAGACCTCTGTTCCCAGTTGCTTTGTGTCTCTGCCATTTAGCTCACAGGGACACCAGCAGCATTCAACGAGACAGCTTAGCACAGTCCCGACGGGCGCTCCCCTCCGGATCCTGGTCTCCTATTTTCTCCTACTGGGGAAAAGCCTAAACTGACAGTCTGCCTCTGGGTGGCTCTCCCAGCTTGGCTCTCAGTGTCTCTTCCACACCACCCAGCCTTCTTCTTCCTCCCATACCCTCCCACTCAAGTTCTCATGAGTTCCTCATCTGAGAACCTCCAGTTTTCCCCAATTAGGCCCATTCCTTAAGCATGTCCATCATCCCCTCTTCTGCCTCATGCTCTCTCTTCCTGAATCTCAGCCTTCCAAAATCTTGCCTTCCACATTAAATTCAGCTTACTCCACATTTCTGGTCAGGGCTAGCCACACCTGGAAAGTGGGATAATGATGTCCACCTAAAAGGGGTGTCAGAAGGACTAGAGGCAATGCTGAGAAAGTTCCTCGCACAGAGCCTGGCCAATAAAAGGTACTCACTAATTAGCCTTGGCTATTTTTATTGCATCATTATTATTATTACAATGATGATGATTAGGAACACCAAAATCATCATCGCGTCATCTGTAGCTGAAAATGACTTCTCTCTCCTTAGACCCTCCCCCACCCACTTTTGATTCTGGGGATTCTATTATCACCCTGCTTTGTGTTAGCTTCACTGTATGAGCACCTGTCTTCCCCATCAGGCTATGAGCTTCAAGCAGGTGGGGCCAAGTCTTCATCATGTTTGTGTCCCCTAAAACTTGCCTTCAACAGGGAGAGGCACCACTGCTTGGCAGTGATTGAGCACCTCTCTCTTACACTGCATAACATCAGAATAGGATGAGAAGCCCAGGGCTCAGGGAAATGCAGTGACTTGCCAAGGGTCAGAGAACGGTCCGACAACAAACCTCTATTCACTAGGCTGTATGACAGCACTTTTGTACCAATTAGTAAAGTCACCTCTTCCTTTGGGAGACACAGTTCCCTGCAAGGGACTGTGACTTTCAAAGTCCGGCATGGGAGGGATTGCGGCTTCTGTGCAGAACCTGCATTGCCTGAATTTCTGGCTGGTTCCTACCACACTCCACATGCTGGTTTGCAGCTCAGGCTCTCCATCTGTTCAGTCAGCTCGCGAATCAGTTCAGTGTTTTTCATACCACAGTCTATAGGAGGCTAAACCCACAAGAAGCAGATAAATAGTTAAAGGAAAAAAGTTTCCGACTCAAATGGATTTAGGACATGCTCCATTAAACAAGGTTAAATACATATATTTTTTAATTGCAAGAATTTTCAGGGCCTTTACTATGCAAAATAGGAGTTGGTCAGATAGTGCATGAAGTGTTCCCAAAGATATTTGACCATAATCCCTTCCCCCGCCCCTTCTCTGCCTTTGCCAAAAACCAAGTAAGAGCACAACCAATACAGTTTGAGAAATGTTGGGCTCAATTGGAAAGTCCCCCCTAACTTGGATACTCTCCCTAAGCTGCCTCCCAAAAGAGGTGTCTCAGTGTCTCCTTTCTTCCTGCACAGCCCGTGCACCTGGATCCTACTGCGAAGGTTGCAGGGCCCCTGGAATGTCAGTTTCAAGGGGCCCATCCCCAGAGTGCCAAGGCACCCAGACTGTACCCCTCTGCCAGAACTGCATTTCAAAGCCATGAGAGCAGTTCTGGAGAGAGATCAAAGCTCTCTCAACTCAACTGTCATTAGAATATTTTCTTTATGCATCTCACTCGCTGGTGAGTGCCAACAACGTATTTCCTAAATGCACTGGCCTGAGATGGTACAACTCTGTAATAATCTCAATGAGAGAGCTGTCAGGGCCTGTTTTATTGAAAGAGAAGCAAAAGAGAACTACATTCAAAATGCAGAACAACAACAACAACGACGACAAATCCCTCACATAAATCATGGAAGGCTTGAGTTTTTCCAAGTCAAAATGTAATACATGGACTCTCCTATTTTAAAGACAGTTGGTCAGAGGTATGGCTCACAGTGAGCCCAGATCAAGACTGAGCAGTCTCGGCCTCTGTTCCCACTAAGAGCAAACTGACTTCCCTGCTGCAGAAGTGAGAGCTGAGGAGGAGATCTTTGAGTAGTCTTATTGCCCAGCTTCCATTCCCTGGGCACTTGATAAGTGCAGGTGGGTTACAAGGATGGTGCTGGCCATGTGCTGATGCCTTCATTTGCTGAGACTGGGCCACTTCCAAGCCGGAGCCTGGTGACAGTTCTTTCAGGTTAAGGTCAAAGGCAACAGAGTGCTAGAGAAAAAGCCACATCTTAAAAGAGAGACAGACTAGGGTTCAAAGCCCCCCTTTCCTCCTAAGGGGCTGTGTGACCTTGCAGAAGTGACTTAATTTCTCTGAGCCTCAATTTCTTCATCAGCAACATGACAATGATCAAATTCAACCCAGAGGGAAGAACATAACAATTCAAGGAAGCAATACCTAAGGAAGTGTCTAGAAGAGTGCCAAACCCATGAAAAGACCCCAAGATGCCTAATTCTCTTTTTAGCTTACTCAAGGATCCAGAGAAAACAGGCCTTAGCTCTGACGGCCTGCAGTGTCTCCCTTCCATCAGTGAACCCTGGTTCCTATCACTGGGTCAATGTGTTTATCTTCCT
Organism: Phyllostomus hastatus; assembly: GCF_019186645.2. Taxonomy (NCBI): domain Eukaryota; kingdom Metazoa; phylum Chordata; class Mammalia; order Chiroptera; family Phyllostomidae; genus Phyllostomus; species Phyllostomus hastatus. The sequence goes on along the minus strand of NW_025333857.1, from coordinate 62,645,407 downwards.
CACCAGCAGTAGCCCTGTTTCTACAACTCATTGTACATTGCCTATTTCCAAATTCTGATTGCAGCCTGTCATTCCCAAGGAGGGTCTCAAGTCCGTGACCCACTACTCCACTTTCAGAACACACTAGACCATTTGAAAGTGATTATCAAATGTAAAGATCAAAGCCACTCAAGACAAGTCATTAAAGCAAGATAAACCTCAGAATGTTTATTGCATCCATATCCCTTGTTCCAAATTACAAGCTTTCTCCAAGCTGTGACCAGTTCTAAAAGTTGGATTTTGTACTTTTATCCCAAGGGCCCCAATGATCTGGATTTTATTCTCCTGCTTAGTTTCATTGTCAGAAATGCTTAAATATTTTAGCCTCTCTTGTCTGTAAGGAGAGGCAAAGGGGAAAATAAAAAGTGCTTGGAGAGTTTATTAAATTCTTGGAATCCTGAATGATTGGTTTCCAAAATAATAGCTTTGGTGGAGATGCTTGACACACACTCTAAGAAAAATGTAACAGCGCCAATCAAAGATCATTTGAAAAAAATTGATTATTCATTTGTTTATTGAATAAGTCATTGTTTCCATACTCTCCTCTTCCTTCCCATCCTCCCTCCCTCTCTCCTTCCTCCCTACCTCCCTTCCTGCCTTCATATAATTCATTCAGTCTTTCTTTCAGTCACCAACATTCATTCTATCATATACCATGCTTCCTGCTAGAAACTGGGCATACAAACATAAAAGAGAAACAATTTTTACTATCACAGAGTTAGCAGTTTTATGAAGGAAGCCAGACAAATAATCAGATGATCAGGACATCATGTGATAATACTAACAAAACCTACCACTTGGGGAATTTACCCCACATTGGAGCTGTTGATGCCCTTCCTCAATATCATTTCTTTGAAACTTTACAAAAGCCCTGTGTATGAGCTATGGCTATCTCCAATTTTCAGGGGGAGAAACCAGGGCTCAGTGAGATGACATCATTTTTTTCAAAGTGCCTCCTTCCACTCCTAGGTGTCAGAGGTGAGATACAGCCCCAGTGTGTTGGCTGCTGCAGACCACACCCTTCCCCATTATCTCTTCTCTTATGACACGTGTCACAATAGAAAGGGTGCTGAATGTGATTGGAGGACCCTCGATGAAGGTCAGTGAGATATTAGTGAGGTTTTCACATGAAAAATAAACACTGATGGAACGTTGGACCAAGGAAAATGGCAGGAGCTCTAGGACGCCGAGAGACACTGCGGCTTCTTAGACACTGGCCCTGTGGTGTGGTTGCAGAGCTGGGGACATGAGAGCAGCTTGGAAGATGAGGGTGTAGGGGTCAGACAGGGCCACATCAGCAAGGCTTTTGTACACAGGCTACGGAGGATGGGGCAGCCTAGAAGCCCTAAGCAGACCGTGGCAGATGTTATGGAAGCTAGAAATGATCTGGTTCATGTTTTCCAAAGGGCTTTCTTTCCTTCCTGGGGGAATGTGGAAGATGGTCTAAAGGAGAGAAGTGGAGAGGAAGGCATTGGCAGTGGCTTGTGGGAATATTCTGAGAATATCTAAGTAGGAGAGGTATTTATGTATGAGGAACACTTCAATGCTGAGTCAGGGTGGGAGGGAGAGGAGGTGAAATGATGGATCGGGGTTCTGACTTGGTCCACTGGGTATTTCTTCTTTGTCATTCTCGGATTCTATACATCAGGGCCTCCATTCTCCCGCTGCTGTCCTAAACTCTTGGCCCAGAAGGAGAGTGCCACCTGGGGCTGTGCCCTCTGCTGAGTCACTGGAAGCTTTACTCAGTAAAATCACTGGTCTGTGGCTCACTGCTGGCTAGGACCACGATGAGACCAGGAGATGGTGGCATTGAGAATCCTGAGGACTTGGGTGGGACGAGAGGAAGGTGCTGATTCACAGGTGCAGGCTGGCCCAGTGGAGAGGTTCTCAGACCTTTGGACCATTTTTAAAAAATGAGGTGGAAGTAGCAATTTTTAACTTTGACAAATAAATAAAGCGTTTGAAGAGGACCTCCCCAACACCGTTCATGATGTCTCTCATGTAATAAAATGAAAGAGTAGTACTCCAAAGGAAAGAATAAAATTATCACAGAATAAAGGACAGTAATTTAAAATGATTATCTTTTACTGGGAACTACTAGGAACTACGTAACTCCTATTTTGCTCATTTGCTTTTTTGAAAGTGGTGGCTGGGGCAGAAGGCAAAGTGTCAGAACACCTGGTTCCTGGCAAGCTCAGTTACCCTCACTTGGTGAACATGACTCATCCATGAAGGCTCAGACTCAGAAGTTACTCTGACCCCTAACAAGTCAAGAACCCATTCTCTGTGTTTCCTCAGCACCTTGAACTTCTCCATAAAGTGATTATTCAACTCGCTACTTACCTCCCTGCAAGAAATTCCATGAGGGCAGAATCATACCTACCTTGTGAAATGTTCATTGTTGTACCCCTAGCACCTATCACTGTGCCTGCACATAGTAGGTACACATACACATACACACTGTGGAATGGCCAGTCACTTCCCAAGATCTTTGCCTGGAGTACATAATCTCTATTTTGATAGTTCCAGGGTTTCAGAATTTACCTATTTCCCAAGAATTCACTAAACAAGAAGAATACCTGATAAGTAAGAAGCAGCAGCATTTTGAAGGGGGGTTGGTGTGTTAAAAGTACGAGAACAGTAACGTGACTATCACGTCAAATGATCACTTTCACAACAGTTCCAGGGCCCACAGCTGTCTTTTCCCACCACCTCACTTTCTTCTTGGAAGATCAAAACCACAGCTGATAAACAATACAACTGACCATGTTGAACAGAATATACACACAGCTCACCAAATACACCAACATACACACAGCCCCCAAACCAGCCCTGTGGTTTGTCTTGCACTCGAAGCACAATTAAATAAAGACAAATCACCTCTATTTCATAAGTTGTAGCAGCCACAATGTTCTAGGTACAGGCGGTATTTCATTAGACTGTGTCGTTTGGCTCTAATTTTTAGCCATGAAAACCATAGAACTGATGTGAAGAGTGACTTGAACAATATTATGTTTGGAAAGAATAGAGCAAGAATTACAACATCATCACTAAGATGTGTTAATGTGGCAACTTCTAGACTTTAGAGTGCACTGTGGCCCCATGCAAATCACCAAATGACCTGAAGTTAGCATTATACAGTCGTTACAGTACATGACCTCTCTGGATGACCTGAAACAAGTCTAGTAACTTCCCCAAATGTGGGTTTCTCCTGGGGTTAAAAAAGAGATAGCTCTCAAAGGGTCTTGTGACAATCAAGAGTTCAAGTATGGGGAAATAATGCTGGGAAAAGCATGACATTGTATGTCTGGCTGTCAAAAGTAGAATTAAATTCGAATTGATTTTTGGAAAGATGCCACATGGAGGGCCTGAAGGCCCAGAATAAATGAAGTCGCAGACACGCAGACTGCCCAAGGGGAGGCACCCTCACTAGGCTACTGCTGGGACGTGAGTAGTTCGAGGAAGATTTTCTTTTAACTTGTCATAGAGTATAGTTGTTCCTTTCTTGCTACTCTGAATTCTCAGACTTCCATTAAGAAGTAGAGGCTTGTAAATACTTAGAAGACAAGATTATCTCTTATTTCCCTGGATGTCCCCAGTGTCTAGCATGATTTTTACCTTTTCAATATTAACCTCCCCATGTATAATGTAGCCCCAGTCCCCACAAGCCTGGAACCAGGATTATAGTGTTTGATTTGAAAATGTCTGAACAGGAACAGATCTTGGGAATATTGAACCCCAATCCTCCCATTTGTAAGATGAAGAATTTGGAGTAAAAGAAGGGACCTACTCAATGCTGGCTGGGAAGTTCCTGGAAAGTTTGGCCAAGCCACAGGCACACTGTACTTCTGCACCATGAATCCTCATGGGAAAGAGCTCTCTCCTGTGTCTCCCCTCCACTCTCTATTAGATGCTGAGATGTTTCAGGCTTTTTGGAGTTACAGCCGCCACTGTCCTCCATGGCCATAAAAATAGTTCAGTAGTCAGAAGTCAAGCTCAAGGCTAAGAACTGCGGCTGGCTGTCTGAACTCACGAAAGGCTGCCACCACCAACATGAGAAGCCTGAAATGGAGACAGTAATCCCCTCACCCTCCACCCTTCGCCCCCCAGACCCTCTGAGCACCTAAAATGGGGTAAAAAGAAAGAAAAGCAGACATGTCAGGAGAGAGACAGAAAATGCTCCTCCTCCATAAAACCAGAGAAATGGAAGCCTGTTCAACTTATGCCAACAAAGCCATGAGCAATCCCCACTGCAGTTCCCACACTGGGGTGGTGCTGTCAGAAAGTGAGAATGGAGGTGTGGACACGTCCCCTCTCAGGAGGGGGAACGGCAGCCAGCTGTGAGTTTTGAAGACACAAGCTGAGCCGTGATCAATGTGTGGGAAATGTGGTTCCTGAGAACTGAAGATACTGCTGTCTGCCCTCTCCACCCTCCCACACACACCCCTGCCCCCCTGCTGCTCGGTTCCCAACCTGGAAGGGTGTCTGGCCGAGTGCAGAGGCTGTCATGAGTGGTCAGTGTCATCAGTGGATGCAGAAAGGAAAATGGGAGTGCTGACGCTGCCAAACCCAGGGCGGAAAAAACCCAACTGCCTCCCGCTGAGGCCCTCGAAAGGGCACTGAGTGTGTTCCCATCTGTCCAGGGAACTACAGATGGAAATACACATCTAGGAAGGGGGTCAGAAGGGGAGCAACCACAGATCCCAGCAAGTTGGGGGCCCCCCTGGAGTGTCCTCAAGAAAGGGTTCCAACTTGCATCAGTAAACTCTGAGAGACAGAGTGCGCTGCAACAAAGCTCCACCTCTCACACTGCTTTGGGTGGTCCCACCCTTCCCTAGACTGTGCGTGAATCACCTGAGACCCCAGCCATGACTTTGCTTTGAGTTGGAAAGGCATTAACTTAGGGTGGTGCGCTGCTTATCTCATGAGAAAATGGATACATTAGCATTTAATATGTGCCAAGCTTTGGAGGTAAAGAAACTCTTTTGAAAATGGCATTTACAGGACCCACAGTGAAAGGGCCCTCAGTGGCCGAGAGTGATTAGGTTGTCTCCAACTCCCATGCTGGTCCCGAGGTTCCAGTGAGGGGCTCAGGATCAAGGGCGGCTGGGAATGAAGAGACATGCATGCAAGAGGTCAGGAGATTTCCTGGAGATGGAAAATCCCCACACAAACCACCACTGTTATTTGGAGAGCACACTAAGTGTCCGGCGCTGCTCTGAAGGGCTGACTGTATTTTATTTCGCTGAATCCTCTAAACCCCCAAATGTGTTACTCTGCCCCCAGTTTTCTTTTACAGAGGAGGCAACCGAGTCTTTGATAAAAGGAAGAGACTTGTTCAAGGTCACAGAAATGTTAAGGGGTTTGTCTGAAATATGCTCTGTCTCCAAAACTAGAAGTCTCATGTATTTGCTAGACTACGCATCCTCCGCTGCTTCTCCCAGGTCGTGGTTTTGAGCTCCTTATCAACCTCACCTGTAGGGGCTATGAGCCCTTCTTCCCTTGCTCTCCATTCTCCCCTCTATTCTGCTCTCAAACACCAGAGTCACATGTGTACCGGGGTCACAGATGGGACCCGTGAGTAAAGGGGACTTTGTTCAGAAGATAAGCATGAGGGAAACCCAGACTGAATCCGAGACAGTGAGACCACATGTACAAGTGGCCGGAATGTGTGGTGCTTCGATCAGGCGGGTACATGGGCTAGAGATGATCAAAAAATCTCGGGACTCAACCAAATTGGAACTTCCACCCATTATAACCAACCCCAACGTGGCCTGGCATTCTTTCATGTGGAAACATGTCCCCTAACACAGTGAGACATTTGGGTCATTTTCAAGATAAATGAGTATGTAAGCTCCATGAGTTTGATATAAGTTATGTGATCTTTATTGAAAAACGCCAATTCTGGGGATAGTGCTTAAAAAAATAGTGAGTATTTTAGGAATGAAAGTAACCTGAGTAAATAGCCTCAGTGTGTGTACTGGTTCCATTTGTGTGTGTAGTGGCTTCTTTGTGAGGATGCCGGAGGTGTCTTCAAAAAACAATGCTGACGGGGAGGAATCTGTGTGTGGGATCTAGAAAGGAGGGCACTTTTTTTAGCACCTACTATGTGTCAGACACTGTGCCAGGTGCTTCACACAGAGGACGCCATTTAAGTTTCCTGACATGTCCCGGGAGAGCTGTTCCCACCCAGTTTTTACAAATGAAAAACCAGCAACTCGTTGAGAAACGGGCCAAGGTGAGACAGCGAATGAAGAGTGGAAGCAGGATTCAGACCCTGGTCCGCCTCTAACATGCATCATTTTCCCACTACATCAGGCCTGACTCCTATTATTGCTCCAGTGAATATTAGTCACGTTAAATAAACTCTGATATTCTGACTATATAAAATTCCAAGCAATTTCTCTTACGTGATTACTGGAAAAGAATGAAAACAGTTGCCGGACAAATAACAATGCCCTCTTTCATGTGCACACCGGTTAACTCTTCCCAGAACTCTTTCTGGGGTATCATTCTATGGGACCCTCAAGGCAACTGTGGGATGCAGGCGGTTAGATATTATTTTTCCCTTTTGATAGATGAGGAAATGGAAGCACAGGGAGATTAAAAGACTTGCCCAAGATTGCATAGCGAAGAAGCTGCCGAGCCAGGACTAGAATCGATTTCCCCTGAATTCTTTCATTCTGTGGCAGTCTGATCCTTGGGGCTCTGCAACTTGGGGAACAAACTGGCGCGTCTACCTGCAGGAAGTCCGTCCCCATACCTTCCCTCCTCAGTCCCCTTGCTCTCACCCTCTTCTTTTCCATCATTACAGAGCCAACTAAATGCTGGAAGACTGTTTGTATACCTTCTCCACCAGAAAATCTTTCCTAATTTCTCCAAACCACAGTGAGCCTGTGTTTTCTCAGAGCACACGTAAGTCTTATCATCTGTGCGGTTCATTTGGAAATTAATCATCTGCCTCCTTGCCATCTCTTGAATGACTGTAACAAAAGGTCATTAAACCACAGCTTACAAGCACCTTCAGGACGGAGATTACATCTTGGATCCCCAGGGCACTTATCACACTGCCTTGTTTATTAAAGTGTCTTAACAAATGTATGGATGTTGGGTAAGAACATGACCATACTAAATAGAATTTTTCCATGTTTCCAGTTGCCAGCTTCTAAGACACTGAGGCAATGTAGGGGGGCTGAAATACCTCAGGACTAGGGGATGAGGCTACAGGTCTTGCTCTCAGCTTGGCTGCATTCTCGCTGTGAGGCCTAGGTCAGCGCTGCCCCTCTTGGATGTTCAGTCTCCTACAGCAAAGGGGCTGGACCTTCCACTCCGAGAATCCCTGATTGCGTGCGGCTTGTCCAGATTTGGAAAAAACTTGGGAGAAGGAAGTGTATGCTCCATGCAATCATCACAGAAAAAAAGTGAGACCCCAGGGAGCAAAGACAAACCTTGAATGACCTCTGGTAAAGGGGATGGGGAGAGGCAGAGGGTGACAACAGCTACCAGCAGGTCAAGGAGGCTGCCACAAGGCTTATTGTACCCTTTCCTAAGACTTTCAGCAATATCAGCTTTGGTCTAATATAACAACAACAACAACAACATGGTCACAGGGAATGCCCTTACCACATTAAAAGTAATAATAATAAAGAGAAGACAAGATGTTTCCCTGTAAGCCAACAGCATTTAAGAGAAGCCTCTTTTTTCCTATCTGTCCTGTTCCACATGGATAGATCTTTATGGAGAAAGGTGAAGTTCACCTACTGGTGCCAGAGCTCGCAGACTGGAGAGTTCCAAACAGAAACTTGGTGGGTTTGTTGTAATATCCTCCTGCAGTGGGATGCATGCAGCCCAAAGTGTCAACTGCCTCTGGGCTTCCTGCTACTAAGGGTTTCTATTCACATCCAGGCATTCCATTTGATTCATAAAAAGGCATGTGAAATGCATTCTAACTTGTTTGTAGACATTTCTACTGGCTGCAGACAAAGCTATGCCAACCTGACTCATTTCCACCATAGCAGATGATGCCAAGGCTCTTCGGAATGTCTTTTTCTAACTGACCGGTCTGGTAGAAGGACTAGTACTGCTCACACAGACTGCTCCTCCTGGCCGACACTGTGCCACTTTCACACCAGTGGCCGCCATGGCTCGTCTGCTTGCCTGCCTCATCCACTAGATGCTGAGCTCCGGAAGGACAGGAACTGGGTGGGCACCCTGGGAGCGTTCGACAAATATTTATTGACAGAAGAAAAGAAGCAAGAAAGGGAGAGAGAAAGAAAGGAATAAGAAGGGAAGACAATGAAGGAAGAAAGGAAGTAAAGAAGAAAAGAAGGAAATAAAGTAAGGGAAAGAGGCAAGGAGGAAGAACTTTGCCTGATAGTAGAGTTTTCCATGAGGTAAACTGTACCCTGCTCTGCTTATGGTCTGGGTGCCAGCCACACTGGATGCCTCCTTATTCTCCCAGTCCTTCCTCACCCAGCTCCTCCCCTCCCCCTTGTTGATGGTGTACCTTCTGCATGGGCTGGCCTTCTCAGTGCTCTGGACATGTTCTGTTTGCTCATCCACATCCACTCCCCAGTCCTCTCCAACCTGCTCTGTGTTATTGCGCAGCCGGCCTCTTTGGGCCACAGAAACAGGTCTCTCCGCCTTGTGATTCCCAGTTTGGTTCCCCAATGGAAAGCACTGGCAGGAGACAGAAGGCAGAGGCCAATGGTGTGTAGAACTGACTCTTCTGACTCCCTTCTGACCAGGGTGCTGTCCGCTGGCTACTCCTCTCTCATGAGAGTCACAGCTGCGGCCAGAAATCCCTTTCCACACAGCCACTCTATTTGGGCTCCATAACCACTTCCTCCGCTTGACCCTACAGGCCCAAGATGGAAATAGCTCCCCACTGTAGCTGACCCTGGCCTTGCTGTTGTTCTAAACCCTGCAGGAACTGTTGTAAATAGCCCCTCCTTCAAAACAGCCGCCCCAACTCTCCTTAACTATTCTGTTTGAATGTGCCTGCCATCTGTTCCCTGCCAGGCCTCTGGCTGATACAGACTGTGCCTCTACCTCTCAATGTGCCGCCTGTGCACTGGTGCCTATTCAAATCATGTCTGCGCCAGCCAACATGCCTTGTTTTCCCTAGACAAAAGAAATCTCTGTTTCTGAGGTCTCCTGCCCCACTGTTTGTCATTAAAACCACAGGTCAGAGTTTCTTATGTTTGCATATGACTCTCCTGTGAAAGTGGAAGCCCGTCAATGGTGAGGAACGTGTCCCGCTCATTGCCACACCCGAGAGACGTGCAGAGAGGCCAGCAGATATCGACATGCCCAATAAATGCCTGTTTAGAGGATAGAAATAGTCATCCTTTGGTTCCCTAAAATAATTTGGAATGAGGTATAAGCAAAAAGTTTGGCTGTGTAGTACTCAAACCCAAGACCATCAAGGCCACCTTCTCCACCATTTTCCGTAATTGTGGCTACTGCCTCTCTGTGCATGCCTCAGGAGACAGGGAGCTCCCTCACCTGTAGGGAGTCACTCCCCTGGAACAACCGTCCTCACACAGGGTGCATTCTCTGTTATTCAGTTCAATGTGGACTCCTTTTCCAGAGGACATGCCCTCTGATACTTGAAGTACATGTATCATGGCCCTGTGGTCATGGCCTTGTGAGAACTTTCTCATCCAGGCCAACCATCTTCAAATGGTTATATGACACGGCTCCTGGCCATCGTATTGCCCCAGTCCCCTTCTGTGTGCTCATCATCAGCTGGCTGTCCTTATCATGGCCTCTTAATAAGGAAAAATTCACTGCCAATATAGCTCTGACAGTTCTGCAATGGCTCCAAGAAATTGAAGGCCATTATCCAGCTCTCTTCCAAACGCACTCCCGCAGCACTTCATCATCTCAAGCTCTTGGGGACAGTTGGGAAGAAGAGAGCAAGGACGGAAGTTGAGGGGCAGGTCTCTGTGGCCCGTGAGGATGTAGGGGCAGCACTGGGGGGCTGTGCATGGCAGACACCCAGGCTGCAGAGATCTAGAGCACCCTTAAGCTCAGTGTGACCACTGAGAGGCTGTGTGAACTTGGCCTCAGTTTCCTTCTCTGGATGGTAAGGGCTTTGGACCGGTGATCTCCGAGGATGGTATGAGGTCTGACACCTGACACCATTTTGATGTCTTCTGCAGCCCCAGATCCGGTAGGACTGGATGTTCTCCTGCAGCACAGGAGTGGTTGAGAACACGGACTAAGGGGACCCAAGGACTATTAGATAACAAATTAGCTTAAATGTTTTAAAAGAAATGGTTCTTCTCTGATGGAGTCTGCCCAGCTGCCCAGCTGTATTACTGGTAGATCTCACTTTACTCGAGGAAAGTGCTACATAATTTGTCAGGATGACGAATTTTCATCAGTGCTACTCAAAGGAGGCAATATACCAACTGTTTCCGCTAGTCTGTTGCACAGCAAGCACAAAAACAGGGAGTGAGCATTTAGAAACTTCTATAGAACTTGGATACTGCTTCACCACTCTTGTGGTATTCCATTTTTATCAATTCAGTTTTGCTGCATATTACAAAGGTATTGGTTCGCAACATATAGAAAAAAAAACCCCTGGTCTTTTACCATAGATGGAGAAGTAGTAATTTAAATATTATCTTTACTCATTGAGAGAGAGGGAGAGAATATCACTTTGGGTAAGAATTAAATCCAGCTCTTTATTAAACATTACCTAGATAATAATGTCACTCTAATTCTCACTGCTTCTATCACAGGTGTCTCTCTTCCTTCCTTCTTTCCCTCTGTCATTTCTTTCTCCCTCCTCTCCCTCCTTTTGTTAAAGTGACAAAGCAACTATTTCTCTACCAACTTCCACAGGTTTCTCTCTGCACACAGGAGAGCTGATCTGCCAGCATGCTCTCGCCCATGCCCATCCCCATCCAGAGACAACACGTTGCCCGGTGGGGCTCACCCAGGGCACATGACTTCCCCAGCCAGCAAGCAAACAGGCCCTGGTGTGAGTGGTCACAGCGCTGGCAATGGGTGGCCCACAGACACTCTGGGTGTGCAGTCCCATGACTTAGAAAAGAGGTCACCAGAGCCTGCCAGCTCTGCTTGCTGATGGTGAGGTGCCTGGGCCCTGGGGCCTGCGGCCCCTCCACACCAGCACAGCACACCTGCCACAAAGGCCAGTTGCCCTCGGTCCTGACCTAGTCATATGCAACAGTGTTCTCCCAAGGCTTTAGAAAAGACGTCCTGCCTGCCACTTCTGTCCTTTAACTCTGCCTCTTATTGTTCCTTAGACTTAAAAATACCCTCCTTCAGTGGGAGCTTTGACACCCATAGGCCTGGGTTCAAGTCCAAGCTCTCCATTGAGTAGCTGAGCGAACTTGGGTAAATCCCTTCCTTCATCATTCTGAATCTCGGATTCCCTTCAGCAAAAGAGGGCTCACCTTCCTGGCCCTTGGCAGATGCTAAATAAACATGCGTTACATGAATGAATGAATGAATGAATGAATGAATGAATGAACGAACGAACAAACAAACGAACAAACAAATGGGTGAATGACTTCTAGCTCCTTCTGGCCCTTCGTCCTCCTCCATGTCCACTCCACGTATGCACACTGGCAACTCCTGGGCATCTAGCTTAGCCAAGTACACACTGCATTAACCTTGGAAGACTTGCATTTGTGATTTAACTGAATGACTTTCCTGACCCATGACCTTGGCCAAATCATTTCACTCTTGAAGTTCCTCTATTTCCCTGTCCATCAAATGCAAATGCTAACCTCTGTCTTTTCTTCCGTGCCAAATCCTGTCAAAGCCCAAAGGAGAGTAGAGAGGAAAGGGCATCGTGACCTGGAAGGAACTGGCCACACACCAAGGCTTCTTCCCACTTGGGCTGCTCCTGTGACTAAGCCAAGGTGAGAGTCCAGGGGCCCGCCTGGTGCCAGGAGGCTGAGCTGACGTGCTTTCTGGCTTGCTGCCAGGCACGACATTCTCCTGCCAGCATCGTCATTCCTTTGCACATAGGTATTCTGTCTGTACATGGGAGGCCCTTGCTCTTTTGAGAGAGACGTAAAGAGAAGAGTCAGCAGAAAACCTGCAGAGGTCTGCAGATGTACTCGGCCTATCAGCAAGTCCAGGGTCCTGTGTGCTGGGCAGAATGGAAAAGTTCAGCATGAATCTGGGACATCCGGAAAGTGGATGTTGACTGCTTCCCTGGCTTGGAACGAGTTCTTCCCAGTTTCACATCAAATATAAATCACCTTTGGGTTTTTCTTTGTGGATCCTGGTTAGACTTGACAGCACAAGGCAGAGGCTAAGACGGGCATTAGACAGAAGGCCCTCCTTTCTACCCTCTTTTCAGCAGTACCCAAAGAAGTTCCTCTGCTTCTAGCATGCTCCTTTCTGCCCCAGCGCAGTTTCTGTCCTCCAAGTTGTACCTACTCCTTCCCTGAGACACTCACGCTGCAAGTCAGTTTCCTCTCTGCCATCTCCTAAGGCACCCCCTAAACACAGCACATGCTACCTTTCGTTACACAAATAATGCCAAGTCCGCTGGGTGAGAGTATATTTATTACCTGCTAGCCACTAAAAGAAAGACTATGCTTTACACAGGGGTGGGCAAAAGGAGGTTTATAGCTGTGAGGACATGAAACAGAATTTATTCTTGTATGATTTTAATCATAACCTGTGTGTCTTTATCCATACAAAGCACTGCAAACCCACTTTTGCCCACCCTTGGAGGCCGCCTCTCAATCCTCAGAGCATCTCAGCAAAGCGGGTACCATGATTATTCCCAGTTTACAGGTAAGGAAATAGCCTCCAAGAGGTTACATAGTGAGGAGATAGTATCACCGACACCTGAACCCAGGCTGTCTGACCTCAGGTAAGCACAATTTTACTTACACTGTCCAACAGACCACATGGCTCTGTCCACCACCATAGCCATTGGCCCCAGAAAGTTACTGTATACTTGAAATGTGGCTAGTGTGGCTTAAGAACTGGATTTTAAGTTTTACTTCATCTTAAGTAATTTTAATGTACCGTGTTTTTCAGACTATAAGATGCACTACCCACCCCCCCCGCCCCGCCCCACCATTTGGGAGGAATAATGGTTGTTAATGCTGCTGTTGAGTTCCGTTTACATTTACATTGGTGAAATACTATGCTATTTGTGTTATTCAATATTCTACCACATTTTGTGCTTCAACATTTTTTCCCTATTTTCCACCTTTAAAACCTAGGTGCGTCTTATAGTTCGAAAAAAATAGGGTCAATAGTCACAGGGGGCTAGAGATGATGCATTGGATAGCACAACTCTAACTCACTCTACCACCTACAATTCAACAGCTATTGGTACTCAGCTTATACCATCCAATTTAAAGTCCAAGCTCTTTGAGAAGACAGGGCTCTGGATTTTCCTTCTTATTTCAGAGTAGGCAGTCAATAAATATTTCTGTAATGGGCTACACTCAGTATGGTCCCCTCGATCACCTGTGTAACAGCTTGGTGTCTGTCACAAAGGTCCTGTGTAAACTGGAAAGTTTCTGTGACCCGTATGGGCCTCAGGGGACTTGCCTGTGAAATGTGGGGAAAGCTCAGCTCTGAATTGGGCAGTATCTGCCCTGCAGGTCTTACCTGTATGGAGAGTCTGGATCAAAGCAGGTCTTGGTGACGTTGGTGATCTCAGGGTTGCAGCACTCTCCACCATCAAAGTTGAACCGTTCGTAGTTACAGTCCATGTCACACACCCCGTTCTGCGGCTTCCTCACGGAGGCGGGGTGGCGCAGGGAGCGGCAGTCCCCGCCATCGTGGCCAGTCAGCGTGTGGTTGCACTCTGGGTCACAGGTCTCATCCCCAATCTTGCCGATGTCGCAGTTGGCCAGAATGAGGCGCTGACGCAGAGAGGAATTGTTCACCTCCAGGACCTCCAGCTCCCAGGAGATGTTGTAGTGCTGGAAGGCCTCGGCCAGCTGCTGGTGCTGGAGGTCGATCTGCTGGTGGCTCACCGTGGGGTTCTCATGGTTGTCATCGTGAAGGTTGACCACGCGGTAGCGCACCACCTTGGGCCAGCGGAACCGTGGGAGCTGGTTGTAGCTGGCGATGACTTCTGCATTGTCACACAATGTCTGCCCGCACAGAGGGGGCTCCAAACTTGTGTCCAGCAGGAAGCTGTGGGCACCGTTGAATTCCACCTGGGGGATGTTGCCATCCTTCGTGGGGGACCAGGCGCGCTTTACATTCTCCCAGTTCTCCTGGAGGAGGAGCTGAGGTAGAGGAGGGTGGAGGCCATGGGTTTCCATGTCCAGCAGCACCTCCCGCTGAGTCCTGGCCACCTTCCAAAGACTGAAGCGTTCAATGTAGCCCCGGTAGTTGTGGTTCAGGGTGCTGCCCCCCAACATGAGCACTTTACACTTCTGGGTCATTGGGCTGAATATGCCACCCACTTGCTCCCCAGAGGTTGCCACCTGGGCCCCGTTCACATAGAGCTTCATCAGCCGCCCATCGTAGGTGGCAGCTAGGAATACCCACTGGCCTGGGAGGTAGCTTTGGTGGGCATTGATGGTTGTCACTTGCCGGGCCCGGTCTGTCTTCAAGGAGAAAAAGTAGCGTGGGTCTCTGTTGCCTTGGTCACTGACGGTGTGAATGCCCACGACCCATCCTCGGTCACGTGAGGTATAAGAACACTTGTCATACAGCCCTATGTGGCCCCAAAAAAGAAAGATGAGTAAATAAAGGAGGAAAATAAAGGGGGAGTAAGTTATTTCTTCCTGATAAAATTTGTACCAGGATGTTCTAGACCAATGGCCTTCAAACTGTGCTCTCTTGGATCTGGGCAGTTACTATAGGAGCCTCTGGGACAACCCCTAGGACAAGGCTAGGGCGAGAGAAACTGCGAGGACAAACAAGTTGGGCTTGAGGGGTTCTCACTGCAACTGGAACTCAGTTTCCAGTTTTTATTGGTTTTGCAAATGGACCATATAAAAGAGATAATTTTGTTTGAAGAACTTGAGCTAAAGAAAACAAGAACAACGATACCAATAATGATAATTCAGACCTGAAAACCCTTGATTTTGCAAAGCTGTTAGATGGGGAAGAGGACTTTCTAATTAAGAGGCTATTTTAAGTGTGAAATGACATAGGAGGCAAGAGGAGAAACCGAGGGTGATGATGATAATAGAGGATGTTCACTGAGTAGGATAGCTCCTGCTATGGTCACTGTCACCTGGAGTGTGCATCAGACGTTAGCTGTCATCACGTGCTCAGTGGTGGTGAATTGTCGGGAAAGTCGGCCTAAAGAAGTGGGGACAAGGAAACCTACTGCTTCTATCTCAAATAGGAGTTCTGGCTAGCCCTGAGATTTATTCCCAAAGAAAGGGAAGAATGCTTAATATCTGAGCTTGAAAGGTTTTTAGAGATCACCACTTTCGACTCCTTCACTTGACAGGTCAGAGTGTTGAGACCCAGAGAATGGAAGGCATTTGTCAGGTTACACAGTCAGTGACACATTTCCTGAGATCCAATTTAGCTTGTTTTTCTCTAAACTAAAGCTAATATTGAAAAAAAAGCAGCCTCTTAACACAAGCAGATGTCGGAGACTCCTACATAATAGTTAATAATTAGAAGTAAAATCTGCCAAGCCTCCAGGGAAGGTCAAGCACTGTCCTAAGGTCTATGTATGCATGAACTCACTTAATCTATAGAATACTCTCAAGGTGGTGATCTTAAGGTAACAGAGGAGGAAATGGAAATTGAAGAAAGTAAAGAGATAAGTTTAAGTTCAACTTTGGTATGTGGATCCTGGATCCATCAGGCCCTGGAAGTCACTGTCATTTTCACTAACTCTACAGCATCTCTGTCTCCAAAAATGCCACCAGGGATCTGGACCACACCACCTGCCTGGGGATGTCATCACAAGCTTTAACTTGGGTGTTTGGGAATGTTTCAAGCCAGACATCTCTAGACTTACTCTCTGAACCCTAGCAAGTCACTTACCAGATTCTCTCTGGATCTAATCATCTTTACACTCACTAACCCCTATTCCCCAGCCTTTCTGGAATATACCCAGTGCCCTTGGCACAGAGAGGCTTTTGGATGGGGAAGAGGTCTTTCTAATGAAGAGTGTATTTCAAGTGTCAGATGATGCATGAGGCCAGGTGGGAGGAGAAAGACAGGGACACGAGAATGAATAAAAGAGGATCATTTGGATTTAGAAGGACAGTTCCTACTTTTAGCTAGAGAATTGCTGTGGTCACCATAACTTGAAGCATGCCTCCACCATTAGTGCTCATCAAACGAGCATGGAGACCTTCCAGAAAAAATCAATAGCAGAGGCCCATACAGTCCTTACTCCTCTGTGGGCACTGGAGCCTCAGAATTTGTGTAAATCTGTTAGCAGTTGATGTGGATGTCAGTTTTGGCATCAGGCATCTAAGTCCACCTACACCTCTCCTCCATTCCCTACTCAACCGTCCTATAGGAAATCACCAGAGTGTCCTCACAAGGTCACCCTACTCGCATAGGCTGAGCAACTTTGGTGAGGAACCAAGTATTTCTTCTGTGTCCTGGTTCTCCACCTGGTCAAGAAGAGGGCTGGAGGCAGATCCCCTCACATGCTTGGTCCAAGTCTGCTCTTCTGTGACCCTAAATTTCCCAGTGGCTCAAAACTGAAATCACAGCTTCTAAGAAGCTCTCCCTGGTCACCCTATAAGGAATGATCATCCTTTTCTCCGAACTCAGTTTACTTTTATGAAGCTGGACACTTGCTCTCTGGTTTTAGAATCATCTTCCCATACCCTCTCCCACCCCAGACTGGATGTTTTTTTGAGACTGATGACTCTGTCTGGGCCATCTGTACCCCGTCAGCAGCTTGCTTCATGCCTTGCCTACAGCAGCCACTTTTAGTGTCTCATGAATGAGCACATGAATGATTACTGGGAGAAGAGAAAAGGACAAACAGAATCAAAAGCAGTAATTTATGTCTGTGGCTCCAGGACAGAGAAAATCAGAAGACGGAGTGTGTTCTTGGTAGGGTAGAAAGAACAGGGTCTTTGGACTTGGGGTATTTCTGATGACAGTGATTACTAGCTGCATATCTGGGGCAAATCACTTCACCTCTGTGGATCTCAATTCCCTCGTCTGTACCTCTCTGTAAGTATGCCGTCATACTTTAAAGACATAGAAGGTGAACCATCCTTGGCATACAGTGGCTCTCCCAATGGAAGCTCATTTTTAAGAAGCTGGAAGGTCTGGGAGTGATGTCAAAGATGAAAAGGAGAAAATGACAAGAGGGAAAACACAGAAAGGCCAGAGAGAGAAAGTACCCTGAGGGCATCTTGACCAATGCACCAAGAGCAGGTAGGACGAAGGCTCAAAAAAGCTCCAGTCCTCCTCCCATCCACTGGCAAAACCTACTTAGAAATCATAAATTCCCATGGGCTTAGCTGCTAGTAGGAGACTTGCACTTGATCCCTCCACAGCCAAGGTTCTGACTCCAGATTTGGGAGAAGTTACCCCACTTTGGGAAACAAGGAGAGCAATGGCTCCTGGAGCCCCACTTTTGTGTCCCCCACTCCACCTCTAAATTCACCTTCTCCTCTTCCCCTGGCTAACCCCCACCCCCTACACTTCAACAGAAAATTCCTCTAATGAGGAAATTAACATCTGAAACTAGATCCCATCTCCCTCTTTTTCTCTCTCTGCAGGTTTTTATTTTGCCAGGGGCTCTAGGTCCCTGGTTTTCTTGTTGCCTTTGGAAGGTGGCTGGCAGGGTTAGCAAGGTAAAATGTTTACACATCTGTAGGGTGCCCTCAGTTCAGAACCTTCCTGGGGCTTGGGACCCTGGCTCAGGGCACCTCTGTCTGCAGTTGAGAGCTGAAGGAAATAGTGAGAAGAGGCCAGACCCTGCAACACTGAGCACACTTGAGTGGAAGACTTCAAGATGGCTTAGCCCCAGGAGGCAGGGGAAGGGCAAAGAGAGGGTTTGCAGTGGAACCAAGAGGAAACACATTAAGGGCAATGAGAACCTTGAAGCAGCGACTCCAGAAGTTCAGAGGAAAATATTTACCTGGAGTGTAAGTGGCGAAGGGAAAAAAATCGCTGACTTCAATAGGGACGGGGTGGGGGATATAATGGTAATGGAAACTTATTTCTGTATGAAAATAACCTCATCAGCAGTAGTGAAATTTCAGGGGCTGGAAAGGAGATGCTGTGTATCCCTAGCCCCGAGCCAGGGGTCTGGACCCAGAGATCTGGCCTCAGCTAGCTGGGTGAACTTGTTGGGGACACTCTGCAGAGCCTTGTTTCCTTCCTCTGGAAAAGGTGGGGTTTGGGCTAAAGGATCCCCCACTGCAGTTTCAGAGCTCTTTTGTTCACTGCTAGAATAGTTCCTTATAAACAGACGTAGTCAAAACTGTGTGTCGATTGGAGTCGAATGCCTCGTGTCATTCCTGATTCCTGCGTGCTTTGGTCCCCTCTCCTGCAAACATGGAACAGTGTTCTCTGGAGGACACGGGTGTACCCCCAACACCTCCACCACATCGTCTGTCCCCAAGGCTCCCCAGGAAGATAGAGATGTAGTGAGAGAAATTGTGAGAACCAGTCTGAAGCCGGCACCATCTGTGTGGTATCACAGGTTGATCCCAGGGGACGTGTGCCCACCTGGCGAGATGGAAGCCTCCGGCAATCCCGCACACACCCACATCTAATTAGCGCCAGCCTGCCTCCAGGCTGTAATCACGTGCAAGCACACAGTGAGGGTGGGGGACAGTCTGTTCTTCCAGGCCCACTGCACGGATGGAGAGGTGGAGGCGCAGACCAGGTAGGGGACTCGCCCTGGGGCTCATGGCAATCCCTGGGCACTCCAACCCTGGTCAGCTGGCCTGAGGAGGCTTGCCATGAAAAGGGCTTTGTATCCCCACCAAGAAGCTTGATGTTCATTGTCATTTCCCCTTTTTCTTTTCACCAACCCCTGAAACCTCACCCAGAGGTGAAGAGCACCTATGAAAAAGGTGAGTCCAATGGCAGAAGGCTTGGGGGCATCTCCCAAAACCTTGGCCAAGGCTGGACTGGGAGAACCCTCTGGGGTTTGGGGGTCACCCTCTAAAGGATCACTTGAAAGCTACTACCCTAGGGCAGCTTTGTCTGACCACTGCATTCCTCCCCAGGCACAGACAAATCTTCCTCTCATACGTAACATCATACTCCTCCCTGTCTGAGAACTCACCACTTCTGTAATTACTCATCCAAAGTCTTATGCGTCTACTCGGTTCATTTTGAAATGCCCAGCATCTAGCACAGAGCCTGGTACCTTGTAGGTACACCATAGAGCTTGTTATTAAAAGTAAAAGATAAAGGAAGGGAGGGTGGGAAGGAGAGATTCCTCTCTATTGCTGGCTTCCTTGAAGAGCATAGTACCCTCTATTTAAAACTCTCTGAGCACCGTGTGCCCCACAGTAACTCTCTCACTTAATTGTCACAACAAAGCTATCAGCACTGCCCCCTTTTCAGAGAAAACTGAGGCTCAGGAAGGGGAAGAGGCTTATCCACGACAACACAACTTGGAACACAGGCCCATAGGATTCCTAGGCTCAGGTTCTTAATCACGTCATTGCACTAAGTGCCAAGTGTGGGCTGTCTGAAGGCACGGCCCCCTCCAAAAATATTTCTGTTAAGTCCCACAGCGCCAACACAAGCAAGCTGAATTGAACTGCAAGCCAGGAGGCGGCCGTCCATGCCATTCTGCTGCTGGGGCCCGAAACACTGACTAAGAATCAGTGGTTCTTTAGGACTAGTGCTTGATCTGCTCTACTTGGCTCACCCCACTTCACAGGGACCCAAGACTGTGCTGGACCAGTTGTCTACGTGGGGGTTAGGGAGGCCTCCCGGGGCTTGTCCTACACTCTGGACTCTCATCACTGGCCCCCTTGCCTGTGGGCGTCTGAGCCAGGTTTGCCCCACCTCACAGGCCTATACTGAAATGTTCTTTTTTTTTCCAAGGCTGCTGTCACACTCTCGGCTGCCTCCCATCTTTCTGCCCGTGTGTGTTATGGGCTCAGCTGTGTCTTCCCCAAATTCCTGCGTTGAAGTCCTATCCCCTTATACCTCAGAATGTGACCTTATTTGGAGACAGAGTCTTTACAGAGGTAATCAAGCTAAAATGGATCCCTGGGGTGGGCTGGGCCCTAATCCATTATGATTGGTGTCCTGAGAAGAAGAGGACATTAGGCACAAACACACACCGAAGAAAGACCACACGGAGACCTGAGAAGAAACCAGCCCTGTGGACACCAGATCTCAGACGCCTAGCTGGGAGAATTGTGAGAAAGTAAATTTCTGTTGTTTCATCTACCCGATCTGTAGTACTTTGTTACGGTAATCCTCGGAAACTGCAACACCAGTCATTCAACAAGTTTTCTCAGCTTCCCCACAAAAACTTCCCTAAGACCTATCCCATCTTGCAGTGCTTTGTGCCCAGATCAGAATCTTTGTCTGGTTATGCTCCATCGCTTCAGTTTGCTCAGTTTCTGTTGGGAGCAGAGCCACGTGTATCCGGAAGATGCAGAAAGTGCTGTGTGCGGTCACCATGCACAGGAAAGAGTCCTCATGAGGGAGTGGTCCTACTGGGATTCAGCTCCAAGGTGCATTTCTGAAGCCCCTGCTGTCTGCTGAGCAGGGAGATAGCTGCTTCCGTGCCAAGGTATCTCCCAGCACCCTAACAGCAACCTTGTATAATAGGTACTATTTACAGAGGATAAAACTTGACAATCAGATAGGGGAGGTCACCTGCCCAAGGTCACACAGCACTAAACAGTAGGAAAGACTGGAATTCGAGACTCCTGATTTCAAGTTCAGCTCCCCCACAGAGAGGTGGGGCCTCAAGCTATGCCTCCATCCTGTGTTTTTCTTCCTAAAATATTTTCCCGGGATGGATGGGTTAACCCCACACAGAATTAGCTCTGATAACATTTGACTTCCTTCCACCACTGTCTAGGGAGGACAACTAGCAAAAAATGACAATTTATATCAAGTTTATATTATTATTTGTTTTCTGTCGTTGGGAAAGTGGAGGTGGGAGGAGTGAAAACTCTACCTGCGTCATTTCTGCCTGTGACAAAGTAGCATTTTCACATAATGATAATAATAATGAACATTTGCTGAGGGACTCAATGTAGCAGTCTCGCTACTAAGTAAGCACAGACATCCTAGTAGTGCCCATAGGACCCAGTGAAATGGGTTTTCCTGATATTCCTTTGACAGGGAAGGAAACTGAGATGTAGAGAAATTAAGTGAATCCCCTCCACCGACCCCGCCCGAGGATCCCAGCTAGAGAGTGGTGCCATCACAGCCAGACTGATCCTAAGCCAGAGTTCTCCTCCAGATGCTTTTCTTCAATGGGAATAACTCTCAGCTCAAGGTCAAGGTTCTTTGCCCCAGCTCTGACACTACTCTGCTGTGTGTCACTAGGAAAGCAGTTTCCCCCTCTGTGCTCCCTCGTCTCCCCACCTATGAGTTGGGAGAGTTACATCGACAGCCACAGATATCCCGTCATCTCAGACTCCCTGTGGCTCTGAGACCCCAGGTCCTTCAGCCATCCCAGCCTTGGTCCCCTCTGTGGGAGATCTCAGGTCATGGAAGAAGGGGAGGAGGGAAAGGAAGGCAGTTTCAGGCCCTCCAATTTAAGGGTGTCTACTAGCTGTGGGACATCTGCCAGGAAAATAAAAGCAAAGGTGAGAGGATGTGGGGATGCAAGGGGGGAATTTAGGTCAACAATATGGTTTCTTTCAGGAGACTAAAATATATAAAAGCTAAAGGTTGGAGCTGGTCCCATATTTGTTTTGTTTTGTTTTATTTTCCCTTCCGTGATTTAATGGCTGATATCAAAGCTACAGAAGAATGCTTGAGAGAGCAATCCTATGGAAAGCTTTTATCTGTCCAGAGGATAGTGATTAAAACAGACAGATTCGGGTTAAGTGTACCCATGTCCCTGCATTTGCTTCAGTCGGGGGCGGACCACCAAAATGACCCTGGAGGACTTGGAAGCCCCAGGCATGCAGAGAGGGGCAGGGATGGCACTGAGACAGGTACCTCAGTGCCTGAGGGGCCGATCCTCCGCATCCCCATCCCTCCAGGCCCACCTTGACTCAGAGGATTGATCTTAGGTTCAGTGGAAGGAGGAGGCTTGAAATATGTCACACCTGGCTGGAGGCTTCTCCCAAACTATACTGAGTATTGGACACCCTGCCTCCTGGTGTAAGAAAGGTGGAGGCATCAAAAGTGACCCTTTGGAGCAATCCACAAGGTCAAGATGAGCTCAGCTGTCTTCTACGTGTTTGCCATGCAAGTCAATACATGTGCCTGGGTTTCCCAATGCGGGACTGTGTGGAGCAAGAGAAAGTCTCTACGGTGGCAGGTATGTCTGTTCTCTGCCTGTATTCTTTTTCCCTGTTGGGAGCCATTATCTGAGATTCCCCTGACTGTATGAGTCTGCTTAGTGTTTTTACTAGCTGTGTGACCTTAGATGCGTTCATTCAACTCTCTGAGCCTCAGTTCTCCCACTTGTACACCAGGGATTAAAAGTCTTGCCCTGTGAGCTTCATTGATTGTTTTTCAGAGAGAACAGAGATAAAGGCATGCATATTTCCTTGTAAACTATTTCAGGCTAGCCAGATGTAAGGCAAGATCGACAAGAGTATGCCCAAGGGTTCCTAGAACCCACACGCTTTATTAATACACAGACCTATGTGGTGCGTTTAGAGGGCTCAGGGTTCACCTGCTTCCTGCTGGCTCTTGACTCTCCAGCCTGCTTTCTTTGCCTCTATGTCAGCAGGCTGTGTGGACAGAGAAAGCTCAGGGTCTTACAGATCAACAAATATGCCTTCAAATGCTGGCTCTACCATTCACTAGCTATGTGACTTGGAAAGTCGAGGCACCTTTCCTAGTATTAGTCTTTACATCTCTAAAATGGAGATGATACTACCTACTTCTGATGGCTTTAGGGAGGAC
Source organism: Phyllostomus hastatus (assembly GCF_019186645.2). Classification (NCBI taxonomy): domain Eukaryota; kingdom Metazoa; phylum Chordata; class Mammalia; order Chiroptera; family Phyllostomidae; genus Phyllostomus; species Phyllostomus hastatus. The sequence continues at coordinate 62,622,382 of NW_025333857.1, read as the reverse complement.
TAATGAGATAATGAATGTACCCGGACTTGACACATGGTCACTGGCAAGGTAACAAGTGTTAAGCATGTGTACTATGGAGTCTGATCTGTTGAAAGCCCCGCTCTGCCACTTGTTAGCAACGTAGCTTTGGGCAAAATCCCTTCACGTCCCTGATAGTTTCCTCACCTGGGAATTGATAAATGCTAGCTACACAATATTAATCATAAATGTCTGTTGCTTTGTCTCAGAATTAGAACCCATTGTTTTTAGCTTCTTTTGTGCTGTTAAACTTTACCCTTCCTGACTTCCCTTGAAATACAGACGTGTTCCCTGCTCTCTTTTTCACATTGTCAACGAAATTGGTGCACATAAACTTAAAAAAAGAAAAGTGGGAGGAGGAGAGGAAGAAAAAGCCAAACATGAAAGAGGAGTGGGAGTAGGAGGGAAGGAGGAGGGGGCTGTTGTTTACTCTTCAGTGTTGCCATAGCACAAAGCTGACCCCTGTAGACTGGGTGTTGTTGATGCTGGAGCCGCTCCAGAGAAGACAGCCTACCTTTGGTCATTTTGATGATTTCAGAGCCCACAAGCTCTCTCCTCTCACTCATCAAGCCTCTGAGACAAGGATACCACTTCCCAGCAATTTTTGAGGACACCTGCTCTCCGCATTCTTCCCAGTAGCCTTGAACCCATACTCTTCATCATTCATGGAATCGGGCATTGTCAGGGCCGGAGGTTCCCTTAAAGGTCATCAGATCATCTCCTTCAACACTCAGCCTCCCGTTGGAATCACCAGTACCACATCTCAACCAGTGACGGTTCATGTTTCCAGAAGCAGAGAACAGCTTGCAGCCTGAAGAAGGCCTTTGCACCTATGGGCATTTCTCACTGCTCTCCTAGAGTGAACCCAAACTGCCTCCCTCTCCTTTCCACCCAGTGGTCCAGGATCTGATCTTAGGAACCCATGGAGTTACTCTGTGCCCTTTACCCCAGGAAAGCCCTGGAAATGTCTGAGGCTTTTGATAGAGTTATTCCTGCCTCTTCTATTTCCCAAATTAAAAAGTTCAAGTCCTGCCTGATGTATCCATTTATCCATTCACCAATTCATTCAACACTTGTTTATGGGACATCTATGTATCAGGTCCTAGCTGGATGTCCAGAATATGGACCAGACACAGGTTACATCCTCTGGTGAGAGACTTGCTATTTCCTAATTCTAGTGCCCGTCCTTCTGTTGATACAATGCATATACTATCTGAGTTGATATTATGCAGTTAGGAAGACCCATTCCTGCCATATCTGTCTCCTTAAAGTATCCCTAGGATCACTACTCTGTTCTACTGCCGTTCAGAGCCATGTGAACCTACTGAGAAAGAAACAGAGCCACCATTTATGGCATGCCATGCACAAGGCCAAAGAACTTCGTATGCACCATCTCTTTGAATTATTACAACTACTCTGAGGTAAGTTCTTTCAGTCCCATTTTATAGATGAAGAAACTGAGACTCAGGATGTTGCATTGACTTGGCAAAGGCCCTTTGATCTGTAATAACATAAATAGGGTTAGAACCCAACTCTCTGACTCTAAAGTCAAGTGTTCTACAAATGCCTTATGTTTCCTATGGATAAACAGAAGTGAAAAAATGTTTATTAGTTGAATATCTACTTACTCATATAGCCAATTTTTAAATCTTCCCCAAACTGATTATACACTGTATTGGTTATAACAATATAGGAAGCATTCTTAATTTTCCTTGGAGTTTTAAAGTGTACAAAGTATCTTAATTATTTCAGTTGCTTCTCCCAGAACTCTCTAAAGAAGGCAAAATAGAAATTATGATTCTGTTCACACATATGGGGAGAGTGAGTCCCCAAGAAGGTAAAGAGTACATGTCTGTTCACCATTTGGCATGTAGAGACTCTTTTGTAGGTGCCTAGAACATAAACACTCTATAAACTTTTGTTGGGTGGAGGTGGGATGGATGGAAGAATGGATGAATGAACAGATGGAAAAGAAAGAAGGAAGGAGGGAGGGAGGGAGGGGAGAAAAAGAAAGAAAGAAAGAGAGAAAGAGAAAAAAGAAAGCAAGCCCAAGGCTTATGAGGAAACTTGATGTGAGTAGATTTTGAATTTCTAAACCATCTTTATGATGGTGTAACAAAAGCCTCAACTTGGGGGCAGGAGTGGGCATCTTTGTGACACTGGATAAGCTCCTCATACATCTGGGCCCTCAGTTCCTCCATCTGTGTGTTGGGAGGTTAGCGTCAGTTGTCACTAGCATGGTTGCACCAAGTACTAAGCAACAAGGAGCCGGGGAAGCACAAGTGAGCAGAGTGCTAGCAGGACTGAGTTGTGTGACCTGAGGCAAGTTGCACCCTGTCTCTGGTCCCCTTTCTCATCTGTGAAAGGAACAGACTCCGGTGAAATAACTTCTAGGGACTTTTTTGAAAATGTAGGGAAAAGCTTGCTAAATTGGAGGTGATAAGCTATGAACTTTCTGCCTTGATTCATTGCTAATGTACTATTGATTCCGGGCAAATTCCTCTTCATCCAGGATCACAGCATGACTATCTTGAGCCCTGGCGACTTTTTCCTCCCCCCTAAATTATAATGATATTCTATGATTGCATTGCCATAAAGATATATGTAATCAGGAAGCTTGATTCATAGTATTATTATATTAACTTCTTCTAATTTTAAAAGAAAGCAAGCCATTTTTATGGACCCTTCAAAGTGCTGTGGACTTCAGGCACTGTGCCAACTCTGCCTAGTGGGTGAGCCACCTTTGGGTCCATCCCTGGACCTCAGATCCTCATCCATACAGTAGCCTCAGGAGGGGCACTGCGCACCTGTAGCTGACGCAGGGCATTCAGAGGGACGGGGAAGGTTCCCACATGGGTGAGCCAAGTGAAGTAAACTTCATAACTGACGCAGGCCCACAGCAAGGTATGTAACAACACACCCCAGACAGTGTGGGCTGAGCTCTGGAAACAAAAGCTCCTCTCTCGTGTGAGCCTGCCATCACCTCATCCTGGCCCACACAGCCAGGGTGAGCCTTTCAGGGAGAGAGATGACAAAGGGTGATAAGACAGGGATGCAGCCAGACAGGCAGATCCCTGCTTTGCAGGGCTGGTGCCATCCGGAATTACTCTCCCATGCAGGGCAGCGATGAGAGCTGATGCCTGCCGCGCGTTCACTGCGTACCGGGCACTGTGCTAAGCTCTCTGCAGGGATTAACTCCAGTAACTTCCACAATAATCCAAGCAGGAAGTATTGTCATTATCCCCATTTTACAGAGGAAACTGAAATTCAGAGAAGCCCAAATAAAGTGCCCGAGCCTGAGTAACTCGCTGGCCAGAGTCAGAGGGGGGATTCAAACACAAGCAATCAGACTCAAGAATTCATGTTTTTAACATCTACATTATGCTGCCCAGCCAGGGAAACTGACCACATCAGGCTGAGTGGTCAGTTTTAATTATAAATAAATAAAGCACGATAGAGTAAGTTCTAGCACAGGTATGAGCATAGCTACTTGATTCGCACAGGAAGGCTCAGGGAAGTTTTCCTGAATGAGTGACTCAATAACTGAGCCTTGCATGAGGAACAGGAATTTGGTGGGGAAAAGCAGGGCAAAGACTTTCTAGCAGAAAGTGAAGCATGCGCCAAGGCCAAGAGCTGTGACGCCTGCTTTCGCTGGAACTGAGGATACACAGAGTAATCAAGGGAAACGAAATAGCAAGGGCACCTGAGGCTAGATTGCTAAGGGCTGATATCTGAAGTTTATTCCATAGACAATAAGGACTCTTTGGTGGTTTTTCAGGAAGAGAATCCATGGGGTTGGAGATCATTAGCTAGGGATTTCATGATGTTCTAACTGATAGGGTCATGGAGCTAAAAGAACCGGGACCCATGTTTTAGGGCTCCCTGTCCAGTGATCATTGGCAATCTGCTATCATTCTGCCTTAAGTCTTATAACAAAAAAGTGAGGAATGTAGACAAAATTTTGAAGAGAGAGGGCTGACAGACTTTTCAGATATTCATTTTCTATTGTTTTACTGCTGCTAGAGAGTTGTGAATTGTGACTCAACTCAAAGGAGCATTTGAAAGGCTCCAGATGAAAAATGGTATTTAAATGCTCATTGGGACTTCAGAATTTTTTGTTCCACAGGTAGAGGATGATCTAGGTTGGCCTTGAGCTTGGTCTTCAGCTGACCTTGATCAAATACCATCTACCTTCTGGGGTTTGGTTTCCCTATCTACTCAGCTGGGAGCTAGTGGAGAGTGGATCTCTAAGCTCCTTTCCAGCTCGGACAGTCTATTGGATAAACTCTTGAGGTGTAGGTATTGTATCTTCTTTGACCTCATGCTCTGAATGCTTAGCTTGGGACCATAAAGGTAGACCCCAATAAACAACTGCTGAATACATAAATGAATTGAGCTTTTAACTTGAGACACCTGTGGAATCCTTAGGGGATTTTAAATGGAAAGGTTGCAGTTGGTGACCATTTTTTAAAACAAAAAGGCATCAAAGCAAGTAGATCAGTAACCCAAACAGGCTAGTGTCTCCTCTCTGGCTATAAAAGATATTGAGGAACTAAAAGACTCTGGAAGTCTTTTAGAGAAGACTGATGAGGAGAAGGTTAAGGACATTGCAAGGTCAAGGGGGAAACCAAATGTGAAAAAGCGCTGAGGTGGGAATATATGCTATGGGAACACCAGGCAATCCTACTGAACCAGAAGAATCCGTGTAAGTTGATGTGCTCAACCAGGGCACATTTAGTAATGCTTCTGCACACGTTTTAGTCACCAAAACTAGGGAGGAGGGCTGCTTCTGCCTCTAGCGGGTAGAGGCCAGGGATGTCGCTAAACATCCAATGGTGTACAGGACAAACTCCCACGACAAAAAGTCTTCTGTTCCAAAATATTGACAGGGCTGAGACGGAGAAATCCTGATGTAAGAAACTAGGGAAGTTGTGGTAGGAATCAATGTTTAGGGAGGAAGTTGAATGTGAAGCTGAGGAATCTGACCCGATCTCAAGAGTTTTGTGGAGTGGTTAGAACGTTGACTCTGGGGACGGAATCTACCATTTATTTACTTGCTGTGTGACCTTGGGCAAGTTGTTTAACCTTCTTATACCTCAGCTCTGTCATCTGGAAAACCGGGATTATAATAGTACCCATTTTAGGAGGTCACTGTAAGGATTAAAAAGTCAATGCATAAAATGTACTCAGAACAATGCCTGGCAATTATTACATGCTAAATGTGTTCACTGTTATTATCACCATGTATAGGTCATAGGGAGCTATAGTAGACTCAAGTTCAAAATGGTCAAGATTATCCCTTCAGTGGCTGATAATTCTAGAAAAATGCTCTAGAGCTGCATGATCGCCATGTGACTACTATATCCACCGAATCATCAATCCTTCTTCAATCAGCATCTGCTTCCAATGACACTGCAAGCTGGATGTGTTCGGGTCTGTCGTGCAGTCTGCAGGCAACTCCCTGTCTGGGCTCTGTTTTCCAGATCTCCACGAGGCCCAAGCCAGCACCTGACTGCCTCTCCTATCCAGGCTCCTCACTGTTTTAATGAATAAGTGGAAGGAGACGAAGGAAGTCAGACATGAAGAAAGACGGGAAGATGGAAAGCCAGGAAGCCTTCCACAAAAGCTGCTGCCAGTGAGACACACTGTTCGCAAGGACTGCGAGGACAGGGTTGGGGGGCATGTTTGGGAGGTTTGTTTGAGCTCCTGGTACTGTTCTCTTGGAGCCCTTGTTTGTAAACAGATACTTCTGCTGACACTGGGCTTTGTAAGGGCGGACAGACTGGGGTGAGGGGGAGGGTGTTGGAGAAAAAGGCAGGTTGTGTCCGCGAGCCTCAGACCATGTGTTTGTTGTTGAGAATACAAAGACCTCACTGTATTAAATGAAAATGCTTGTTTTACAAGGCGAGTGGGAATATGATAGGTACATGTCGAAAATGCTTCGGAAACTGAAACAGCCCCATGCCATGAGGGCTTCCTGCTACATCATGCATCCAGGGGCACACATGGATCATGAAGGCTTAGAATCACTATACAAGGGCTTTGGGGGTTATGGACAGAGAGTCTCAGGAGCCAAGTGACTGTGAGCTCCCTTTTCTGCTCCCTTTATGAAGTCTGGCCTTTCTCCGAGAGCCCTGCCTCTGTTTCACTTTCTCTATGGGTCTCCCACCACCTGCTGACCTAAGGGGAGAAGCTGCTATTGAACTAAAATGTTAGTGTGGTAAAGGAGCCTCCTGTAATCTAGACCCAGACTCAGAGCATACTGTAAATTCTTGTAATTATATAACTATGCAGGCAGATCATTTCAGGTTTTTTTTTAAAGGAGTTTTCAACTCCTGAAGTGGGGTTTTCACACTAGCACTCTAGTAAAAGCAAATGATTCAGGGGAGGGTTCTCAGGGCATTTTTTTCAAGGGCACACAGTGGTGTAAGAACAAGCACTGGAGTCTTCTAATTCTCACTCCCTGGCCTAGAAGAGAACCTGGTAAATGGAAGATACATGGATGGAAGGGTAGATGGATGGGAGTATGGAGTGATGGAAGGGTGGGGAGATGAAAGGACAGATGGATGGAGGGGTGGGTGGGATGGAGAAAGGGAGGGAGAGGGGGGAGGGAGGGGGAGTGTGGGGGTGACTGGTTGGATGGAAACTGGATGGATATTTGGATTCATAGATTCATGGGTCGAGCCCACAGTGAATAATGACAGTCAGGACCACCTCAGGCCACATTTGAAGTGAACTTGCCTATTTCAAAACTTAGAGAAACTCAGAGACCAGAGTTTGAATAAACAAAGTTGTAGATTATATTTCTAAGGAATAAACTAACTTGTCCTTAGAGGGAAAAATGTCCCCAATTTTATTTACTCCAACAAGGGTACAGATGAAGGGAAGTGCAATTGCTCAGTCTGATATGACAATTCAACATCAACATTCGCGTTTTCACAGGTCTCCTGGCCTGTTCAGATCTTAGAGCTGGGAACGGGCTTCAGGAAATGACCTTTTATGCCCCCTGCTTTTCGGCATTTCAGCCAGCATTTGGGGGCCATAGACCCCTTTAAGAAACTGCTGAAAACCTTGGGCACTGTCCCCAGAAAAATGAGCACGGCTTCAAATTTTTACAGTAAATGTCTTGAGGTTCATAAATCTCTTCAAGTCCTCCTGGGCCAAAGAGCAAGAAACCCCCTACTCCCCTGTTGATCTCAAGTATTAGTGCTAGTCAGGTAATTCAGTGGGTAATGGTATTAGTAAAGAAATGGAGGGAAGTGATATTAAACAAAATACTAAGTCATAACAAAAACAATAACATCAGAATCAATTCACGTGATAACAGCATGATTAAGTTTCTGCTCATTCTCACATCTTACATTCTCCACATAGAGGTCAAGGTGATCTTCAGAAAACCTACACCCAATATGGTAACTTCCTTGTTTGAAAATTTCAGAAAACTTCTCAGTTCTTCTAGATTAAAATCCAGATTCCAGCCCTGGCTGGCGTAGCTCAGTGGATTGAGCGCGGGCTGTGAACCAAAGTGTCGCAGGTTCGATTCCCAGCCAGGGTACATGCCTGGGTTGCAGGCCATGACCCCCAGCAACCACACATTGATGTTTCTCTCTCTCTCTCTCTCTCTCTCCCTCCCTTCCCTCTCCAAAAATAAATAAATAAAATCTTTAAAAAAATCCAGATTTCATGACCTGGGTGAACTTCAGCTCCAGGTACACACATCTCCCAGTGGCTTGTGCACCTGCTCCTTCAACATCCAGAACATCCAAAACTCACCCTATGTCATGGTTTATATTCATTCTCATTCTCTCTCTCTCTCTTTTTGTCTCTCTCTCTCTCTCATTCTCCCATCTTCATTTGTCTTTCTGTTCCCACAAGAACATAGAGTCCATGAGGGCAGGAACCTGCTCTATCTGCTCACTATTGCATCTCTAAAGGTACATACTCTCTACCTTTGGCTACAAAGGGGACATGTAGAGGAAGGCTTAGTGTTGTCACTACCTTGCTGTGAGACCCTGGACAAACCTTTCCCCTCTCTGGACTCCAGACCTCCCAGTTGTAAAAGGACCCAGTTTGGGTCCTATTCAACTACAGCATCCAATGATCTGAAGTCTTTTTGACCAAATTCAAGAGAGCTGAGCCCAAATCCCAGGATGATATGGCTGGATACAAAAAACAGTCAGGACAACTGGGCTCTGGTCCTTTTCGGTCCCTAATTTGGGAGGAAACTTGGGGTAATTTCCTTGCCTCCTCTGGGCATCAGATTCTCCATGCATGAACTGAGGAGACTGGATGAGATGCACTGTCAATTTACATCATTTATCCATCCAGAAATCCACCCACATGTTTTTGTTAAACCCCTGCAATATGCCAGGGCCTGGGAAGGTGCACAGAGCACGGCAGACACGATTCCTGCCAGCACGCTGCTCTCATTTCCTCTGGGAGGTCTCCATGGCACAGGTGAAGGTTGCAGGAGGATCACGGGTGCACCCCACACAGTTACACCTGGCTCTTCAGTACCTCTCCAGGGATGCAGTTAGAGAAGCTGAGAGAATGCCATGGGGAGAAGGGCTTAAAGCCAACAGAGTGGTACACTGGCTCAGCAGAAAGAAAGGAGGTGGAGAGTAATGGGAAAATGTGGTAAGAATACATGCAGGTAACTGCTCAGCTCAGAGTGACCAGGCCCACGTCTAATGGTTAATGCTGTGCCTAACATGTTTGCCTTCACCACTTGGCCCTTCCCAAGGCCCGTGATATTTTTCTCAAAGCATCTTTCCTTCAGAGCACCCACGTTTAGTGACCCTGTCTTCTCCCTTATTTGGAGCCATCTCCAGTTCGTTGAACAAAGTTTACTGAGCACCAGCCAGCAGGGCTGGTAATGTGCTAAAGGTAGCAATAAGGCAGAGATAAAGAGAGAAATGTTGTCTGCTCCTGAGGGGCTTGGAGAATAGTGGGGAGAGACAGACAAACTTACAGGCAGTCACAACAGAGTGATAAATGCAATGAAGGGGCGTATAAAGGGCTATTGGCCTTGATTCGAATGGCAATGGATTAGTTCTCTGATCATTTCCTAGTGCCATGCTCCTAAAAGCTGCTCTGCATCAATGTCCTCTGCTGAGACATGAACTGAAAAGTGTTCATCCTTCTAACTTGATGTATGGCTCTATATTTTAAATGATGTGCATGACATATCCATATGAAAGGCAAGGTACACACTCCACACACATACCCAGGCCACCTGTTTCATAAGTAAGTCCCCAACGCTGCCAGTAGAAGAGGCTCTGAAATCTCAGAGCACTTTCTACCCCCATAATAAAAGCATGTCTTCAATGACACAGTGTTTCTGCCCCTGTGCTGGCCCAGCACTCTATTAATTGCTTTGTTATACCAGTTACCATGATGTCATATATCTGTTTACCAGTCTGCTTCCGCCACTAGGACTGGGAGCTCCTCAAGGGATGGAACTGTGCCCTGTTCTTCTTTTAAATCGACACATCCTAGTTCCATGTATAGTATACAAAAACTCAGTAACTATCTAATTAAATAAATGGGTAAGTGAATGGATGGATAGATGGATGGACAGATGAATGAAAGGAAGGGTGGATGGGTGAATAAAAGGAAGAGAAGGGAAGAAGGAAGGAAGAAAAAAGGGATTAATCTCACCTAATATATTGCCATTTTCTACTGAACCTCACAGAATGCCTCGGGCAGAGGTTTGGCCCATCAGAAGTGCTTACAAAAAGCAACTCAACAGCTGTATGATGTATTAGATCACAATGGTGATCTAATAAGCTCACCGATGTGAACCCACTGACGCAACTGGCATCCCATACTGTAGCGAAAAACAAAGGGATCCGGTGGAAAGAACACTGATGTGAGAGTCAAGAACCCTGAATTATGGTTCCAATTTTGCTGCTAATTTGTTGCTCAAGTTTACTCAACTTAGTTTTTAACAAGCTAACTTGCCTGGACCTCAGTTTCTCCACTCTTAAACTGAGCAGATCTCATAAAGCATCCCAGCTTTAGGATCTGGGGGAGGGATGAACAAAATATTTCATTTGTTTGTTTTGAGCAGATCACAGCTAATCAGCCCAGTGGGGCTGGCCTGAAAAGAAGTCATCCTGAGACCTACATACTGGCTCTACGGAAGCCCGATCAGCTCTAGCAAGAGCACACCAGAAGTCAGCCCTGTCACACCAGTCATCTGCTGCTCAGAACCCCATAGGTCAGGCAGCACAACGACTACATGCCTCTCAGATTTGGCCCAGAATGTACCCGGAACCTCCTCGGGGGGGGCGGGGAATGCATCTCCACTGGGCATACAAGAGTATTTGGGAGAACACACCCCAGGCTCTGCTTCCCACAAGAGAAACCCAGAAACGGTTTTGGCAGAGAACATCTTTGAAGTGTGTGTGTATCTCCCAGTAGACTACTTAAAAATGGGTAATGCTCTCATGGATGTAAATGGTCTTTTTGCCCAAAGGTCACCTGCAAATTAAATTAATTTTGCATATCAGAGATTTCTTAGTCAATCTCTTTAAATGTTCATTCAAAATATTCCTCCATTTCTCTGTTCCTTCCTTCCTCTCTCCCTCAATCCCTTCCGTTTTAATTCTACAATCTCTGAATGTTTGCATTAGTGACTGGGGACTCCACCATTCATTCATTCATTCATTCATTCAATGTTCATGCTCTCATGGAACATTTACTGGACAACTGCTGCATTCCAAGAAGCAATGTTAGGCCCTGTGGATAGAAAAAATAATAATGTCCTGGATTTGAATGCTGGTTCTACCACCCGTTAGCTGTGGGGTGTTCAGTGAATCCTGTAACTTTTTAAATCTAATTCAGAGGGCTTAAAGTGTAGCACTCAGCACAGAGCCAGCACATAGTAAGTGCTCATTACAAGCTAGCTCCTTTTATTACTGTTGTTATGACTGGGAATGTGTACTCTCCCCCCAAGGGTATATAAACAGTGGATAGAGGATTCCAGATCCTGAGGTCACCCCAAGGTCTCACAAGATTAAGGGAAGCAGACAGAAAGGCCTCCCTATCAAGAATAAGGGAAATGGATGAAAACCCAGGCAACAGATATGACGCCGGGACACTCGAGATCCAGTGAGAACCTGATAAGGGGGAGAGGGGGAAATCTGAGAGGAGAGTGAGGCTTGGGATTATGCGCTGCAGCACACACACAAAACAAATGCTTTGCAAACAGTGAAGTGGCTGAGAAGGGTAAACCAAGGCTAAAATATACCTTGGATTAGAAAGGCTGAAATGTGAGTTGAAGAGACATTTAAATACACTGCCTCCTCCCCTCTCTGTTTTGGAAGACCAGATTTTTTTCCCTTCTGACTCCTTTGCTCAAGGGGAAATGGAATTAACCACTGTGTAATGTTTTTGAGTGTGACCCACGGGGTAGGTCATGTGCTTTGGTTACGTAATGCAACATGCCTGAGGCTCCTGAGCTCTTTCTTCCAGAATCATTAGATATTTAGTTGGTTCTCTTTTGCAGCCATGCATTCATTGAGCAAAATTACATATAGCTCCTTTATAAGCCAGGCACTGTGCTAGGCAGTGGAGAAGTTGAGATGACCTCAAATAGCACACAATGAAATGCGATAGAAAGAATTCCAAGTCCTTTGACATACGTGTGTAGATTATACAGTGGAGACAGATGGATAGGGGAGGTTGTACTTGGAGAGGAGTCAGGCAGGGCTTCCCAGAAGAGGGGAACCTTGAGCAGGATCCTATAGAGGCTTAGGTGTTCTGCAAAATGCTGCATGAGGATATGGAAGGCACATCAAATTTTAAAAATGACATAAAGAAAGCCTAAGTTATTTGGGGTACTGCAAACAATTCCCGTGCTATTGAAGGACCAGTGAAATTTGCATTTTAGAAACATGTGACTATCAGATATTGATGGGTAGGTTGAAGGGGTGCAGGGGTTGAAGCTCAAAAGTGGCACCGTAATACTAAGCAAAGAGTCAAAGCCAGATATGAAGAGGGCCTAAGCTAGAAAGAGGAAAGAAGATTATAAAATTGTCAAGAAGGCAAGACAGACAGGAACTGATGCCGGATTGAATATGGTGGATGGCATATCTAGACTAGGTGACACTAAATGAGGACATAGAGCATGTTGAAGGAAAGGTGACTGAGCTTTGGGTATGTTGTGTTTGAAGTTCATGTTCACATTTCCAGCGGATAGCTGGATCAATGGTCTGGAGCCCATGAGAGTCTGAACATAAATGATGCTCATCAGCAGAGAGATGGTAATTATTCAATGGGAAAGGGTGCAAAGTCAGGAGACAGGTAGACCTCACTCTGGCCTAATACTCAGAGAACAGGGGCTCTAATCCCAGCTTGGTCACTGATCTGGGCAACCCACTTCTGTCACCAACCCTTAGTTCCTCATCTGTGAAATAAACGGCTTAGATGAGTGCTTCTCACTCTCACACATCTCGGTTCTTCAGAATTACATGAATGTTACATCACAAATCAGAATGCAATGTGTATTTATTTCTTGTGCTTTCTGTCTTATACTTTGCATCTCTTAAAGCAAGGCCTACCTGTACTTGATTGGCTTATTATTCTACCTTCCTCCATTTTCTTGTCAGTTTTTGTGGCTGAAAGATGTTCAATCTCATTGGGGGAAATGGAAGGGGAATCCCTTCCATACAAACACATTTAATCATATTCTGCCAAGCCATGTTTCATGTTTAGAGAGCAATAGGGTTTTAAAAAGAGATGGATATGGGACAGATACAGAAATATCTTCTTGACTGCAAAGGTGACAGGCACAGGTTAGACCACAAACTCCTTGAAGGTAAAAATGGCTGAACCAGGCTTCTGCATTTAGTAACATGCTCCCCCCCATTCACATACTTAGGTCCTAGCTGGCCGTGATCTCCCACCTACTAGACTTTCTGTTTCTTAGAAGTGGACTTGAACCTTAGACATTCTTATGTTTAGACAATCTAAAATTGAAACAGGGTCATGTTTGTCTCCTACTCTTCCAGGTTTTATGGACCCTGAGTTTGTGGTAAATAATACTGAAAGACAAATTTTCTTTCTTTTGTTTGAAGAAAAATTTAAGTGGTCAAGTTAATGCAGTGGTTATAAGGGGTAGGAAGAGAGACAGAAAAGAAGGGGCAGAGGGAACAAGAAGTACTTCATGGATGACAGTACTGGGGATTCCCAGAAGGAAAATAGGTTAACAGATGGCTACAAATTCAAATTCTAGAGTTTTACTATTGTAATTCATGAAATGATCTGATTAAGATGATTAGCAAGACTAAAAGGCCAGTGCCCCATTCTGATGTCAAAACTTCTTTGGAATGGCCTTTGTTTAGTAAGAAATTATGAAATTTGAGTATTCTAACCATTAGCCAAGTAAGGGATCACTGGGAAAGTCACTTAGTGAGCTTTTTAGATATTTATGTCAGCTATTATTAACAACAATATTGATGAGATGGCTTCCAGCCATTGGGAAGTATCAATATTACCTAAACAATGTCTTCAGTCAGTCTTTGGCTGAAATTCTACAAATTGGTACTTTGCTTTTGGAGTCAAAGTGTTTTGGGGGATATATTAAAGTATATATGTGCCTGGTAGAGTAACATTCTGAGTTGTTACCAGTCACTGATACCTTAGCAAGAAGGAATACCATGTCCTTTTCTGTGAATGAGTGTTGCTGGGGGAGAGGAAGCCCAGTGTGTGGGCACTTAGCCCCTGAGGGAGACAGGCACAGGCACCACCTAGTGGTGGAAAATACACCAAAAAGGAAGAAAACTGGGAACTAATGCCAACTTTGCAATTTTGTATTTGGACAGCACTGATTGGAATGATCAAATCCTAGGAGATCTCTGCTAGAAGGTTCTCTAGGACAAAGATAAACCCATCTCTACCCACTCTGTTCAGATGAGGAAAATTGGCCCAAGACATAAGTGAATTGTCCAAAGTCACACAACAAGCTAAGGACTGAATGGTCTAGAACCAACATCTCCCAGCTCCTAGTGTACTGCTCTTCCTTCTCCTGTGCACGGGGGCCTTCCCCGGATGGCCTTGGGCTGCTCTTGGGGCTCATCTCCAATGCCACTGCCCATTGCTGCCTCCCCTGACAACCCGCTTAAATCTCACCCCTTGTGCACCACCCCCACAGTGATCCCTAGAATCCCTCCTCTATTCTTCTTCATAAACACTCACCTGACATTATGTGACATATTTTTACATTCATTTATACTCTGTCTTCACCTTTCCCGTCCTACCCCCACCTCAATATAAACTCCCAAAGGCAGGGACATTTCCTCTTCTGTTCATTGCTTTGTCCTCAGGCTCAAAACTATACCTGGCATGCAGCAGTCACCCAGTAAATACTTGCCAAATGCCTGGGAAGGGATGAATAAATTTTACTTTGTCTCTTGTTTTTATCTATATTTCTTAGATTCTCTACAAGGAGCACTCACTGATTCTGTAATATGTAACAATAAAGAGTTTATTCTGTTTGTCTTTTAAGTTTTGTTTTATGTTAAGATCATCACAATAAGTCTTTCCTGAGTGGCAAGGGAGGGAAAGGCAATTCTTGCCTCTGCCAAAGGAGAGAAGCATGCCTAACTCAGAGAGTTATTGAGAGAATTCGAAATGACGTGCGGCAAGGGCTGGGCACACATAATACCAATATGAGTTAACGTTTACTGGGTGCTTACCCATGGTCTAGATTCCATTACTAAGCATTTTTCCACATGGAGGCCCAGTTAATCTTCAAAACAACCCTAGGAAGTAGGAGCCAGTACTATCTGCATTTTACGGATGGGAAAAGCGAAGCTTGAAGACATTAAGTAACTCGCTCAAGGTCATGCAACTAGCAGGTGGGAGAGTCAGGAAATCAAATTCAGGCAGTCTGACTCTCGAGTCCCAGGATCAACCAGCACAAAATACTTCCTCCGTAAACACACGCTCCTTTTCCCCGTTTCCTGATGGTGTCAGCTCTTCGTGAGACCAGTCAACTGCAGGCTATTCCCCCAGGGCTCTAGAAAGTTCTAGGAGACTCCCAAGGCTATTGGAGATGGAAAGAAATAAGGAGCTAGTAATGAAAAATAGAGGTATGTGGAAATGTGAGTGTGTGTGTAGGTGTATATGTGCGTATCATCACAATATGTTTTGTATTGTCACAATGACTAGCAGATCCTGGGGGGTTCTTACGCACAGAACCAAGAATGCTATGTGTTTCACAATGTGTGGGACAATTCCACACAGCAGTGAATGTCCTCACTCAAAACCCCAGCAACTTGCCCTTCTACTTGCCCTCCCTAAGGCTTCCAGCCTTCCTCTCCTTCACCTCTAGCTTCCCCAGGATGATGAGTCTCCTAAATTCTGAAGCCTAGGCTGTGTTCTTTTCATTAATCTCTGTGTAACCTTGGTAGCATCCTGAACCCTCTCCAAGTGGCTGCCTCTGTATTTGGAAACCTATCAGTTCACTGACACACACAGAGACCTAAGCCTTCCACTCCTCCTGTGGAAACTTTTAATTATGGAGCTCCTCAATCACACACAGATGGACAGACAAAACTGTGTGGAAGCCCGACATGTCTGTCCCCTGGTTGCAACAACGTTATCCCACTGCCAATCTTCTTTCATCTACACCCCCACCCTCTTCACAAATCAATAATTTAGCATGCATTTCTAACAGATTAGGATTTTTTTATACTGTACTGGCATAGAATGGACCATCTCAGTAGCTCCTGAAGCTAATACACTTCTGTCACCACAATCACTTTAGCCAGCCTGGTTCCCTTCACTTCCGCATCACCATGTAAGTTAGTGATCAAGTTTGCACTGGATTAGGATCTTCACAAATACATAGCACTACCATTATCACTCCTGACACAAGTCACAGTAATTCCCAATGTCCGTCCATGTCCACTCAGATTCTGTAACTCTGAGACCTGCACATTCCTGGAAATGGAATCTTGCAGACCTCCACAGTTTAAGCAGAATAAGGTGACAAGAAGGTGGCGGAGACAGAGAGGTCCCCTTCTGCCTCTTTTCAGGGCCTCACTAAAACTGTGGGCACAATGTGAAAGTGCCTATTACACCCCTACTCCTCCTTGTGTGCCCTGAGAACACCGAGGTCCAGGGAGGGGCAGTTACTTTGTCAAGGTCACAAAGCAAGTAAGTGGTAGGATTTGGCATATCCTACCACTGTGAAGAAGTCCCAGCAGCAAAGGACTCCAGTGAGGCCACCAGTATCAAAAAATTTGCTAACTCAATCACTGTTTATCGTCTGCACTGTGAATAATTAAATGAAGGCACCTCCCCAGGAATGACCTTCATTGCGTAAATCCCTCACGTCTCTCACCTTCTGGCTCCTCCTACTATTGTTGACGTGTGGACTGGGTTCTGACCTTGGCCAATAGCTTCTGCCACCATTGTCTCACCTGGTTCCTGTGACAACCCATGAAATAGGGAGGTTGAATGTAACCACACCTGAATCCCTCTCCCCTGAGGCCCTAGGGGTTGAGTCAGAATTTCCAAGACACACAGCTCAGAGGAGACCAAGCCAGGACTGGATCTCAGAGCTCATGAGTCCCAGTTTCAGATCTCCAAAGGAGCCAAGGGGCCAAGATCGACAGGTCAGTTCTTGGCATTGCCAATAAGTGCATCAAGGCATGATGCAAAGGCCTCGGTGAATCAAAAAAGATGAGGAAGGATCAAGGAAAAGAAATTAAAGTCCAGGGAAGGTGTGGTGGCAGGCGAGGAGAGAAATGGCATCTGCAGGCTTTCTTAGTCCTTGGCCACAGGTTGACAAGGTACGAGCTGCCCGTAGAGCAGGTCCTCCTACCTGGGGCACCTGGGAATCTCTCTTCCTCATGTGAGGCACCTGCAGCTAGTGCTGATTTCATAGTGATCACAGGGGAGGGGAGCTTGAAATAACAGGAGCACACCTCTGCAGGACTACCCCAGGGCAAAGTGGGAATCCCTCGGAGCTGACCTTCCTTTACCAAAAAGATTTTATTTATTTATTTTTAAAGAGAGGGGAAGAGAGAGAGAGAGAGGGAGAAAAACATTGATGTGTGATTGCCTCTTGCACGTCTCCACCTGGAGACCCAGCCCGCAACCCAGGCCTGTGCCCTGACTGGGAATCGAACCGGTGACCCTTTGGTTCACAGGCTGGAACTCAATCCACTGAGCCAGAACATCCCTTTTTAATACCCCTTGTTCCTGCTCTGACAGATTCCCTTCCCAGGCACTTGGAGAGTTGCATTTAAAATCAGATGCATAGAACTCAATGTGTTCCCCCCTCATAGGAATGTTCATATGTTAGAGGCAACACCAGGAGAGGGTATGGCTTCACACACAGGACTAGCTCTGGAAAGATGGAACAACAGGGCCAGGGCACCAAGAGGTTTGGTGTCAGCAGGGGAATTAACAATGAAGGAAGGGGCTTTCCCAGCCAAGGTTCAGCAACTCAGAATCGGGGGAGCTAAATTTCTCTAAAGCTTCAGCCAGTAGCCGGCTCCATGGGCAGGGACATAACACTTCCCGCTTTGGGCCTCAATTTTCCCAGCTGTAGAGGAGGGAGTCATCACACTGGATCAGTGATTCTCCCCACTGAAAGCCCTTCCACATTACCTGAGAAGACTTTGAAAACCACCAGTGCCCAGGCCAACCCCACACCCATAACATCAGAAACCCTGGGATGCAGCCTGGGCATCAGGATGTTTTAGAAGCTGGTGATCCCAGTGCTGCCAGGGGTAGAAACTGCTGAACCAAGCGATCTCCCCGGCTCATTTGAGAGGGAGTGGTTTGGGAATATAACTTAATTCTTAGCTCCTCTGTGACTCTGGTCCTCAGTTTCCCCGTTGCAAAATGAACTGTCTGACCCAGTCCATGCCAGGCTGGCCACTCACGACCCATGCTCGCTCCTGAGCCCCACACCTCTGGTCTGAAACCTGCCTTCATCTGGGTGGAGAGGCAAGGCTGATGCAGCCTCCATGACCCCATCTACCCATGTCAATGGCTGCTTGGGGGCAACGTGGAAGTTGGAGGACATTTGGGGAAGGAGCAGGATGCATGTGACAATAGGTGTGTGACCTGGACTCCACGGGGACCACTGTCGGGCTTCTGTTCCTGGGAGTGCGTGCTCTCCCTTGAGGTTAACTGGTTTTCCTGCTTACAGGTCCAGTGATTCTGGACCTCCTCTGGCTCTTACCACCACAGGGTCATCCAAGTAGGTCACAGAAGAGGAAATCAAAGTGCAAGGAACAGGCTTGAGGGGGTCTAACTCTTCCTCAAGATACCCTGTCTATTCTAGATGGACTCCCCAGCACCTCGAGAGGCAAAGCTCTACCAAAGCACAAACAGGCCCCACTTTCTGAAGACCAGACTAGCAAACTGGAAAAGGGAATGTGGTTTACTTACTGGATGCAGCTACCATTGACTGAGTCCCTAATGAGCTGGAAACATGCCAGGTACTTTCTGCATAGTTATTTTATTGCAGTATGTTGATCTTATTATGTCCATTTCACAGATGAGCAAACCAAGGGATAGAGAGATGAAGAAATTTGATTCAAATCACACAGCAAGTGATTGGCAACAGAAAGTCCAAGCCCGGTCTGTCTGATAACTTGGCATGAAAAGAAAAACGGATCTGCTAGGTCAGACCCAGGGTTCCACATGAGATTCGTACTTATGTTTTATCCTCTTTAATCTGCAGCTGATGGTCAGCGCACAGAGAGGCAGGAAGGGACGAGGATATTCTGCAGAAGTCATTTCTTCTCTGTCCAAAGAGATGAAGAGGACACAGGCACTTGGTACTCAAGTTCACATCTCTGCTCCGCCCACCCGATGACCTGTGGGGCTTTGAGCTAAGCCACTTCAATTCTGTGCACCTCTGTTTCCTCAGTGGTAAAACAGAGGCAGTGGTGCCTGCCTCCCAGGCGGCTGTGAGGATGAATCATGCAGGCACAAAGCAAGCACTTGGCACAGTGCCTGGCACCTTGGAGGCAGCCAGGAACAGTTACTTTCCTTCCTGCCTTTAAGTGTCCTCTGTCAAGAGTGAGATGTTTCAAAAATCATATCCAATAATAAGACAAGTTTATTGAGCATTTACTACACACCAAATCCTGTTCTAGGTGTTTTTCACCTATGAGCTCATTTCATGGGTAGGGACTTGTACTATGCTGACTTTGTAGATGAGGAAGCTGAATCCCAAAGGAGTGTCAACTAGTTTGCCCAAGGTCACACAGCCAGTTAGGGGCAGAGGTAGATTCCCATTTAGGTCACCTGACTACTAAAAGTGGTTTCTAACCATTGCAATATTCTAGAGCCCCGCGACTACAAATGTTGAGGGAGAACCGTGTTAGGGTACAGACTTCTTGAAACCTAGCTTTCCCGTTACAGCAATCCCCAAGTTGGGAAGACGCAAGTATTCTTTTTGGGGAGGGGTTGGGAGGGTAGTAGAAAGTGGGAACTGCAGAAGTGGGTGGGGAGACAAAGAAAAAGACTTTTGAGCAGCCAGCAAACTCAACAGTCCAACACTGAGAACAAAAGAAGAAAGCGTGGCAAGAGGAGGTGCTGGATGAGGTGCATGTAAATCCCGTTCTCCTTCTGAGGGGGGATTCTGGATCACGGAGGGATGGGGGTGGAAGGAGCGCAGCACTTGTGGGGTCCACATTTCACCTACCTAACAGGTCAGGAGAAACTTGAACAAGATTAACTGCTGCTTAGTGCATCAAGGCCTCAGCTGGAGGAAGCAAATTGAATCTATTGTTTTCTTTTTCTTTCTCTTTCAAACTAGAGGGCACTGGGTGGCAGGGGAGGGGGTGGGGGTGCTTGGAAATGAGGGCCAGGGATCTGGATCCTGCCTGGTATAGTACAAAAACAAAGGGATGTGTCAGAAAGCCCCCCACCCCCTGACTTAAAAGAAAGCCTAAATTGCCATGCATGAAGCCTGAAGGCTGTGTCTGGGTGGTGGGTCTGTGAGGGCGGAGAGGTGACGGTGTTGATTGGACACATCCTCTCAGGGGTGTGAGGGATAAGGCCTGGAAGGCAGCATACTTGGGGTTAAATTCTAGGTCCTGCCATTGAGGACCTGTGCCATCCAGCACACAACCTTCCCCTGTTCCTGTCTCTGCCTCCCTATTTGGCCAAAGAAAGAACTGGACTGGGTAGCCTCCCAGCACCCTTATCCCAGTAACCTTAAAGGATTCTTCCATCCTAAAGACCATCCATCGTGGGTGGGTCATTCGGAGAACCCAGCACACAGGCATGTTCTAACTTTAGCTTGTTGTTTTTTTGCCTGCACATGCCTTTTCCTTTTATATTTATTAATATATATCTGTATACACACACACACACACACACACACACACACACACATATTTCTCCTTCCCTTTTGGAAAAATAAAAGGCACGTTTTCTGAGCTTCAGCAGCAAACTCCTCCTTCACTTCTTTCCTCTGCCTCTCCAAGCGCCTGTCTGCACTGGTGTCAGTGAAGTTTGAACCGGGGCAGAAATAGCATCCCGGGCGGATCTGGGAGCACAGCCCGCCTACCAGGAGTAGCAAGGCCTGCCTCTGCCAGACGACAGACCCGGTTAACAGCACCGTAAAATTAGACCTTTGCGAAACCCAGTCGAATCCTGCAGCAGAGAGTGATGTAAGGCAGCCTGGCCTGACAGCGAGGCAGCAACCCTCTGCCTGAAATAGCAGCGCGGTCCCCGCTGAGAGATGCCTTGCTCTCTCCAGATAGGTGACCAGGGATTCCTACGAAAGTGGCGACGCCCAGCCCAAGAGGGCCAGCAGAGGTCAGGCAGCAGCCTGGGCACCCGAGGTCGCAGGCAGCGGGAGGACATGGCTTGGCACGGGCATCCCGACCGCCCACCTGGGCCCTGCCTCTCCCAGCCCAAACTTACACCAAGGGAGAAGCTGAAAAAGCGCTTCTGCAAAGAACCGCTGTTTGTTTGCTTTTTAATTCAAGGAGAAGCAGGTTCTTTTTAGTGCAACAATCTCTACCGTGTGGAGGATACGCAGAATGAGTCTTTTCTGGCTCGGGGCCAGGTGTTTACACACCGCCGAATCTGGCTCAGACTCAACTAGGGGAGGGAAAAAAATCCACCAGTATCCCCCGGAGAAAAGCGCCTGGCTTTCTGGTGCTACACTACAGCAGTGCCTTTTTTTTTTTTTTCTTTTTGAGAGGAATGTTATTTCCACACATAAAATGGACCAGGCATTTTATACAAGCAATAATAACCTAACGTCCCCCATCCAATTAAAGTATTTTACTGCACAATCTTTGTGTGAGAGAGTGAAGGAGTGCTCAAGAGAATGCGCGTGAAGAGAGGCTCCTTGTCTGAATTACAGGCATTTCTAAAGCAAGCTCCTGTGGAATCCCAGGTGTTATATATACATACATACATATTTTAAAAAATGAATTTACTACCTTTTCATTGATGATACCTATATAACCCTGAGCTCTCCTCTCCGGGAAGGGAAGCCTTCCAAATCACTGGTTGTGACAGGTAAACACTAGGAAGAACTGGATCTGCTCATTTAAAAAAAAAAAAATCATCCCCAAGCAGCAGGCTCTGTGCTTTCCCTATGTTCCGAGACAGAAGGAAACATACCACAGCCCTGAATTAACATCATCATCATCATCATCATCATCATCATTATGAGTAACATCGCTCCTCTACCCTATTATACTGTGCTCTGGGTGACGAGGGCTTGGGGGCTAGAAGTGAATGAGCTCACTTTCCCTCTTCTTCCTGGGGAAAAAGGAGGGAAGAAAATAGCATGTGATGACGTCAGATGTGGGGGGGGAAGTCACTTTCTTGCTTTTGGTTTGGTAGCGGAAGAGTGGGAGCTTTGGGGACACGTTCTTGGCGTGGCAGCTAGATTTGGGTCCCCCCCGAAGTGGACTTGGTGTAAATAGGACAGGGTCAGCAGCTGCATCGGAGACAGACAAGACAGACAGGAGCCGACCTGCCGAACCGCTAGGAGCTTTCCATGCCAAGACAGCGTGTGTCAAGCGGTGGGATCGCAAATCGCCTCCCTAGGGTCCTGGCTGCAGCGAAGAGGGTATCCCTACTCTCACTTGAAGACGTCCTAGGACCTGGCAAGATCGTTTGTGCAGGAAGGGAATCTCCCAGCCAGAAGAGGCAAAACTTTTCTTTCTCTCCTCCAGCGCCACCCCCCTCTGTCCCCCAGTTTTATTAAAGGCATTGCCACAGATTCATTTAGAAGGGGGAAAGTGGATGTTGGAGCATTTCTAAGGTTTGCAACCCTCGCAAAGTGTCCGGTTTCACCATGAGCTTTGCTGTGGGACGGGGAAGGGGACAGAGTGGGAGGGTGAGGAGGGAGAACTCAAATTCATTACGGGCTATAAAAGTCCCAGAGGAGAAAAGCGCCCCGTTTCGCAGCCGAGTCGGGGAAGGCTGGCGGGCTGTGCGTAAGGAAGGTCTAGCCCCAGCCTCCAGTGACAGGCAACAGGCTTTAAAAGCGAGGACAGTGATGGCAGTGTGTGAGTGCGTGTTTGGCTGGGAAGACGGGGGGTGAATCCCAGAGGCAGATAATCAAGCAGAGAGCAACTTTGGGGCACTTCAAGGACTTCTAAGTCCAGGAGATGAAAACAGCCTCGTCCTTGCAGGCTTTCAGGATAACCGGGTCAAGTGAAGGGGGCTCACCTCGACTAAAAAGTCCAAGAAATCAAATGGTCCCCTAGCTTATTTTCACATGCATCCCAGTGGAGTCACCCTGCCCTCCACCCCAAACAGAGACTGTACTTCTGACCATCCCGAACACGGTTTAAGTGCTTGAGGCTTTCCGGGAGCAGCCCTTATTGATTGGAGGTCTCGGGACCGCCAAGAGCGTTCCCCGAGATCCTCCCGGGGGAAGGAGGTTGAGGGGTTAGGTGGCACTGCCTTCTGAGAACGCCCATTCCGCAGATGGGGCAAAGTGAGACTGGAAGCTACCTCCGGGTGCCTCCGCGCCTCTGGCGGGGCGACTCCAGCATAGACACTCCCGCCAGCCCCGGACCATCCCGCCACCCGCGCCCAGGCACCCGTGCGCCCCTGGGGCTGCGGGAACAGTGCAGCGCCCGCCAGGGCGCCCTCGCCTACCTGTGATCACCGCTGGAGACCTCTGGCCCCCCTCCGCTCGTAGCCACACTTGCAGCGTGAACGCGTCCCGGGGCAGCTCGAGGTCGGCCCGGAGGCGCAGCTGCTCGCCTCGACCGTTGAAATAGAGCGCCCGGCTCGGCGGGCTCGGCTCCTCGGCGGCGCCCCGCGCCTCCCGCTGCTGCCGCCGCCGGGGGACGCGCACGGCTTCCCAGGCACCGCCCGGCGGCGGCGGCGGCGAGGCGCGGCGGCCGCGGGCCGCCCGGGTGGCGCAGGTGGCCGGCCCGGCGGCGGGGCGCGGGGGGCGGCCGGCCCGCGGGTCTCTCCGGGCCCGGCGGGGGCGCTCGGCCAGCCCGCAGCCCAGCGCGGCGCTTAGCAGCCCCAGGCGCAGCACCCAACTCCAGAGCCGCATGTCCGACGGTCCCCCCCGCCCCCCCTTCGCCCCTGCACCGCCGCCCGGAGCTGCCAGCTTTGGGAGCCTCGGCGCCTCGACTTTCTTCGCTTCTTCACCCTTCTTGGGCGAGCCCCCCCTTCCACTTGCTTTTTTCTTTTCTTTCTCGCTTTCCTCCTCAAGGTGTGTGCTCCACTCCCCCCACCTTTGAAAAATACAGCCCAACTCCTCCTGGTTGGCAATTAATTTCTCTCCCCGCTCCTTTATCTGCCTTATTTCCCCCCTTAACAGCTGGTTGCCTTCCTCCTTGTTTTATTTCATTTTATTTTATATGATTTCTCGCTCTACCAAAAAAAAAAGCTCCTCTAAGACACTGCTCCGCTGAATTCCCTCCCCCCAAAAGATGCTCTAATTTATTTATTTTTTGCGTCCTTTATAACACAAGCCACAGCCCCCTCCTCCCCCCCAATCCCCCCTCCCCTCCCTCCTTCTTCACAAAATGAAAGGAAAGAGGGGGGAAAAATCCCTCAGAAGATGAGTAAACAAGCGTATGCTAATCTGCTCCGGAGCGCTCCACCTTCCCAATTGAATGAGTCCCTGTTAAAACTGCGGGGATCATGACTAATCAATCAGTTTGGAGAGGCCGAGCTACCCAGCCTGCCTCCACTTTGCCGTTCGCCTCCTTCCCTTGCTCCCGCTCCTCCACCCCCTCCTTTTCTTTCTTCCTTCCTTCCTTTTCCTTTCTTTCTTTTTCTTTTCTTTCTTTCTTCTCCTTCTTCTTCTTCTTCTTCTTCTTTTTTTTTTTTTTAGGAAGACAATCTTAAAGTAGCAATTTAATGAAATTCTGTACACACCCCCTTACGGTCCTCCCAGCTCTTCTCATTCCTGCTCAAAACACACATTCCTGTTTTTGTTGTGTTGTGCTTGCTTTTTCCCCGCTCCTTCACCCCCTTCCGCTTATTATTATTTTCTCCCCTCCTGGCGGGAGAAAAAAAAAATCTATCTCTTCTCTGAGGATCTCCTTGGCACTTTGCTGGTAAACCTCATCCTTCTCTATAGCACATAAAGAGTCTTGAAACTTGATTCTCAGAATTTTTTTTTAAATTGCTGTCTCTTTTTTCCCTTTCACTCTCCTCTCTCCCTCCTCCCTCTCTCGCTCTCCCTTCACCCCCTTTCTACCCCCTTCTTCTCCTCCTTTCCCTTCTCTCCTGTCTCCCCTGTGCTTCCCTCCCTTTCTCCCTTTCGCTCTCAGCATTCTCTTAAAGTTATGCAATGGTGAAAGTCCTCCCTCTTCCCCGAGCCCCGGTGTTGCTGGCTTCGGCTGGTCCAAACGTTGTCCTCACGGAATCATCAGAAGAAGCCGGAGGAAAGGCATTTGCCTTTCAGAAGCTGTGGACTCAGCACAACCAGGTCTCCGGATTCTCCTGAATACCCTTAAAAATATTCTGTAGGTTAGAAATGATTTTAGTTTTATATTGAAAAATGAGAGAAAAATACTAAATTGGCCTGTTTTTTTTAAATCAACTTAAGAAATTCAGGTCCTCTGACACTGTTCAAGTCACAGGTAAGGATCTGACCAATTTGCTGCTTTGTAGGTCTGTTTTGAACTTGGACATAGATGTAATATATTTTTGTTCTTCTTTTTCCCCCTCTTTATAGAACTCAAAAGCTCCCCCTTATGGCAAAACAGTTTTTTTTTTCCCCTCCAAGTGTTTAATAAGTCAAAATGAGTTAGCAGTGGTGGATTACACATTATTATTACCAGTCTGTTCAAATAATGTAGTGATAAAAATATGCCGTGTGAGGTTTGCACGTGGGTACCATGCTGGGAGCCCGGGGTGAAGCTCACTCCGCTGATGTGCCACTTTCCTTCCCATGAGCTCCTGGCCTCAGAGCTGCTCCAGATGCTCTCTGAGAGCTGGGATCGTCCCTGTGCTCTTCAGGGAGAGGGAACACCAGTGGAGAATAAGTGGTGGTGAAACTATGCACATTTGTAGAATGAGCAAATGAGTCAGACATCCCCTCTATAAAAGCTGGAATGCAGTACGCAAGGGTTATGGCAGCATTCTGAAAACAGGGGAGCCCGGATTCAGATCTTGGTTTGGGAAGAACATGCCATGTAGTCGTGAGCCAAGAATGTTTGAACTCAGTTTCTCC
Source organism: Phyllostomus hastatus (assembly GCF_019186645.2). Taxonomy (NCBI): domain Eukaryota; kingdom Metazoa; phylum Chordata; class Mammalia; order Chiroptera; family Phyllostomidae; genus Phyllostomus; species Phyllostomus hastatus. The sequence goes on along the minus strand of NW_025333857.1, from coordinate 62,596,704 downwards.
AGTTATAAAATGAAAATGGCATCATAGGCTACATGTGTTTCCAGAGACTGGATGGAAAGAAGAGGATCTTCAGTGCTTGGGATAAGGAATTTGCCCAAGTAAATCTTTCAGTTTCTGCTACTCCAAATCATCTAGAAAAGCCATGAGGTTGCCATTCAGCTAAAGAAAGAAACACACCTATGTTGAACTACATAAATTATACCCCACAAAATCCCCCTCTTTCCCCAATAAAAGTTGGAAGACGACTACTGATTCACTTCAATTGTGGCAGTTAGGCATATATTTAGAAATTACATTTCTTCCAGGGGCTTCTAAGTCATTGTATACAATAGCTTTGAATATTCCTATTCCTCTGGGGCTTTGTTAACTCTCCCAGGAAGACTTGAACTAGAGTTCTAAGTAACCACTCACCCCGGCACATGCCAGTGCTATGCCCTGAGTGAGTGGCTTTGCTAACCCTGAACTTTCTTACCTTTAAAATGGGAATGGGTATTTCACAAAAACATTTTGAGGACAAAATATGCTCTTACACCATAAAAATGCTGTATAAACACCATTTAACCTACTGTTGTAGTCAAGGACCAAGTGCTCATTAGGGTCTTAAAGAGAAACAATATTCCAGGAGGCCAAATTTTCACTTCTCTCCTTTGGCAGGCATGCAGAGGTAGGGACAGAGAGACCCAAGTCTCAGAGCTCCTTTGAGCTCCTTGACCTCAGTCCCCAAATGTATTGGGAGCAATTGGCAAAGCTTCAGACTTGTCTTTCATTGAACATACATTTATTATTCTATCCTACCTGTCTTAGAAACCCCTCTCACTTGTATGTATGTATGTATGTATGTATGTATGTATATATATATATATATATATATATATATGTATATGCATGTGTTTGTTTTTGATTGAGTGAATAGAACTGGATAAATTGTAACCCTTGGTTCATGATCCACTGTAAATATTGGCCTATGCATGACATTCTTATTTTTTTTACATGTAATAAGTAGTATGTCATGTGCTGCTATCCTTCTTTCACTCCATCTCTTGACCTTTCACGGATTTATCCTTTCTCCTTGCATTATCTATAGTCAATGAGCAATCATCTGAATGGTAGGAGACCTGGGTTCTAATTCTTACCTGGGTGAGATCTTTGACCTCAGTGTGCTCCTAAGTGAACTGAGATGAAAGAACAGGAGTTGAAGATTCCTAAGATTGCTTCCAAATCTGAAGTGGAATGGAGCCGTTATTACTGCAGTATGGCAATCATTCCCATCTAATCATCCCATACCTGGTCAATTCCCTCTCATTCCCCAAGGAGTCCCTTCTTTCTGGGGATTTTTGTCCTAAAAACTACTTTTTAGAATAAAAATACTTCTGTTTCTCCACTTTTAGGATATGTTCCTTCAATATTCATTTTATTTGGTAATAAGTACAAACAAGGTGTTTTGCCAGGGAGGGTGTAAGGGTCTAGTGGAAGTCAGGAGAGCAACATCTAGATGGAGTCCTAAATTTTGGGAAGGGTTTGAAGGACCGAGGGAGGTTCGAAGTACACATTTCAGAGTCACCCTAACCTGGGTTCCTGGGACCTCAGCAAGGTCCCTGGATTTCTCTGAGTCTCGGTGACCTCATTATGGGTGTGTCCTGAGGATAGTACGCTATGTGACACACAATAGGCACTAAATAAATTAGTACCCTCTCTTCCTTTACAGGGATCTAAATTCTATGGCCCTCTGAGCTTTTGCCAGCTTTTACCTGGAGTTGGAGCCCCACCCACTTCTTACTCCAAGCCAGAAGGATTAGTCTCATCTCAGACTTCGTGGGCAAGTATTGTCTGTCTGGCAGAATCTGGAATTCGATTCGATTGGATCTTGCATTGTTCTTGGTGTCCTCTTTATGTCCCTCCACCAAGATTAGAGTGCTTCCAGGCCAGCTTTGTCACCGCATCCCTCCCTCACCAGCCGGAAGGGCTCCCTCCTCTGGGCTGTCCTAGAACTTCCTCTGAATTTCTCTGGGCACATTCCCAAAGCCAACTATTGCATTTAATTACACATCTGCTTGGCTCCCGTTTCTATGCGGACAGGGATTCTGTTGCATTCATATTTGTGTATCACCAAATGTCTAGCCCAGCACTTCGCATACAGTTGCTGGTCCAAGACCATTAAATTTATATAAATATAATTTATATATATGAGTATATATACACACATGCACATACACACATTTGTAAATATATATATAGATATATAAGAGTATAAGTATACATGTTTTTGCTTCTTTAGTTTTTTCTGTGATGACAATGTGTTCAATGCTATGAATATACAAGGTTTTTAATAAATACTTAATTTTGCCAGCCTTTCCCAAATGATGTATCTGTGGACATCCAGACAGATACAATGAAATTTACTGCCTGCCCAAGTTGAGGGTCACTAGAAAAAAATTGGACTTGAGAGTAGAAAAAATTGGATTCCAATCCTGTCTTTGCTAAATAACAATTCTAATAACAGCTTACATTTATTGAGTATGCACTATGTTCCAAGCAATATTTAAATGCTTTTCATAAGAATGATCCCATTTAATCCTCCCAACAAGCCTACAGAGGAGGTCCAGTAATCATTGTAGTTTATAGGAGAAAAAAATCCAAGACCCGTAAATCACACAGACTAAATAAATAGTGGAGAGCCCAGCCAATCTGGATCTAGCACTCATTCTGTGTTCTAGCTTCAGGGCCTGGGCAGAATCACTTAACCTTTTGAATACTCTTTTTCATTTTTATGGATTTCATGAGGTTATCCGGGAGATTAAATGAGACGATGGATATGATATGACGTAGTGACTAGTACAGATGTCAGAGGGTGTTGGGTAAATGCTAGCTTCTTTACTTCCTCCACACCAATAGTTTAATTATATTAATTTAACACATGTAGTGGAGTTGTCAATTGTAAAAACTGTGCCAGAGTAAAAATGATCCACCTGCATTGAGCACCCACTATGTGTTAGATACTGTACTGAGTTTTTAGTTTTTCCTAAGGCTAGCAGATAGGTTAGAACTCAGCCTATCTGGATTGCTCAGCAGTTTTCTATATATCTTTTTATCTTCTAAACACATATTAAAAAATAAATTTATTTTGAGTCCTGAGTATTTTTTAGCATCTGTAAGCTTGGTCTGAAAAAAATATTAAGTCCATGATTTAATAATTGCCTGTTTTACAAACCCACAAAGGAAAGAGAGCCAGTGATCATACTGTTTGCCTGCAGTGGAATTGGGGGTTGGATGTTAGGAAATGCTCTGGCTGTTTTTTGAACCTTTGTACCCACAAGTGGGTGGCCCTGGAATAAACTGGAGTCCTCGCTGTGTCTTCCTGCAGGTTTATGACTAGGGAGCTGAAACAGCAGCTTCTAGATCCCAACCCTGGTCTTTTGACTTGTGCCAAAGAGTATTATTTTGTTTTTCTCAGGGGCCCCAGGCATTTCTCAAATGCAGAATTTTAGTTGAAGATGAAGATCACTGCTTGACACTGCATTTTTCATATGTAGAAAACATACAGCTTTATCAATTTTATTATTTTATTTTTACTCTTTAGTAATAATAATAATTAGCTATAACTTATTATGAGAGACACCATCTTGAACGGTCGCTGCATTATTTCATTTAATCCTCAAAACTATCATCTACAGCTTTCCATATTCCCATTATGCAGATTTTTAAAAAATTTAACTTTCTGTGCCAGATCAGTTAAATTGGATTTTAGGACACATTTGAACCCAAGTCTGTCCCACTCCAAAGTTCACATTGTCAATCGCTTGTCTGGCCTGCCGCTAATCTACCATTAATCTTTCTGTTTTAAATTGGAGTCAGGACAATATCTCAGTAATCTTGTGGGAGAGGAAGCTTTGTGAGAAATCAGAAATGGGCAGTGGTCAGTGTTCTCTTCTTTCCTTTCACCTTGTTTTGTTGAACAGAAAATAAAACAGTTGATAACCCCTTCCGCTTAATTCCAGGACAAATGTATCTTGTGGCTCATTTGAGAAGAGGCCTTGAGTCACATAATGGACAATGCTTTCAACTCCTTTTTTTTTTTTTACAGAAATTGCAGAATCGCTGTCCAATTGGCCACTTTTTATATCAACTGCAATTGGAGAAATACAATGAATTATTTTTCAGAAAAGACCTTTCCATGGGAAACTGATCCAGCAACGGTTTCTGATGAAACTCGATCTGTACCGGTTAAGAATAATATGACTTGTAGAGCAACTTCTATGTGCCATGCATGAAGCTGAGGGCACATATTCTCACAACCACTCTATTAGGTTGGTTTTGCTCTGTTTGTTTTAAAAGATAAGGAAATTCAAGTTTAGAAAGAGGGAGCAATTTACCCTACCTCACCTAGCTAAAAGATATATGTCCAAACCAAAACTCTAACCTATGTGATTTTCTCCAATCTAGTGCAAATGTCACCTTCTCCATAACATTATTCTTTATTAAACATTAAAATAAATCATTCCCAAAGGATTATTTAGCTTTTTATTTGTCCCCTGTATTATTGGATTTATGTCCTTGTCTTCCTTTCTGTGCCAGGTCTTAAGCTTCTCAAAGATGAGACCTGAGTCTTCTGTCTCTTGAGATTCCGTACGGGGTTAAACCTCTATGTTTTATGGTGAATATAAGCTCAGTGAACATTTGGTGAACTCTCAGGGACTGCTGCAACTTCTTGTTAGGTGTAACTTCCAGATAATGCCCTGTTTCTTTCATTTTACCTTAGCTTGAGTTCTTTGAATTCTTAAAACCCAGTTGAATTCCCACCAACAGTGCACAAGCATTCTTTTTTATCCACATCCTTGCCACCACTTGTTGCGTGTTGATTTATTGATAATAGCCATTCTGACAGGCGTGAGGTGCTATCTCGTTGTAGTTTTAATTTGCATCTCTGATGCTGAGTGACCTTGAGCATTTTTTCATGTCTATTGGCCATCTATATATCGTCTTTGGAGAAGTGTCTACCAGATCTTTTTCCCATTTTTAAAACATTGGGTTGTTTGTCGTCTTGGTGTTGAGTTATCTAAGTACTTTGTTGGTGGAAATGCAGACTGGTGCAAACACAACAGAAAACAGAATGGAGCTTCCTCAAAGACTCAGAGATCCCACTTCTGGGGATATATCTGAAGAAACCTAAAACACTAATTCAAAAGAATTTATGCATACCTATATTCTTTGCAGTGTTATTTATAATAGCCAACATATGGAAACAGCTGAAGTGCCCATCAGGAAGTGAATGGATAAAAAAGCTGTGGTACATTTACACAATGGGAAAGACAGAGATCTCACCTTTTGTGACAGCATGAATGGACCTGGAGATTATTATGCTAAATGAAATGAGCCAGTCAGAGAAAGACAAATACTATATGATCTCACTTATATGTGGAATCTAATGAACAAAATAATTTAACAAAATAGAAACAAAGGCATAGACTCATGGAACAGACTGACAGCTGTCAGAGGGAAGAGGGTTTGGGAGGCTGGGTAAAAAACATGAAAGGATTAAGCAAAAAACACACAGACACAGATAACAGTATGGTGATAGCCAAAGGGAAAGAGGGGATGGGAGTGGGTGGAAATGGGCAGAAGGGGGACAAATGGGGATAGAACGAGACTTTGCTTTTGGTGATGAGTGCATTAAATAGTATGCACATGATGTTTTATTAAGTTGGGCATTCAAAACCTATATGGTTTTATGAACCAATATCACCCCAATAAATTCAATAAAAACACCCAGGTGAAGAAAGTCCTGACTCTTTCAAAAAACCTTACTCATATGCCCTTCACCAGTCAAAATTAATCTCCCCTTCACTGAAACTCGCATCTTCTCATCAAGCCCTTCAACCAGCACTCATGCAATAGCCTTGGATGGCTCCTCACTTTGTCATGTGGACATACCCTTCCTAGGAGGCACATGGGGATGATGTTAGTATGTACTGCACCAGCCCATTGTCATATAATATAGTTTTTAAGGTAGAATGTACTTTACAGCCTTTTAAACCTACAGATAAAGACTCACAGAGCAGAAGAGATTCTCCCAAAGTCACATATCCAAACCCTTTCAAAGTAAGGATTCCTGGTTTCCTGGTCCCTACACCAATATACTTTCTACTATAATGATGCCTCTTTTATTTTAGGTGATAATAACTCATTTATTCATTTGACAATTATTTATCAGTTATCAATTTTTGTGCCTGCCATTGTGCCCAGGTCTGGCTAGCTATCTAGCACAATTTTTCACTCTCAAATTATCATTGTTGAAAATCAAATTGTTGTCACTAATAGTTGAAATTTATTTGCTTATATGTGGTGGGTGCTTATACATCATATCATGCATTCTTTATAACACCCCTATGAAGCAGGTAGTATGACAGCTTCCATTTTACAAAGAAAAAAGAAAGAACTTTAGAGCACAGCTTTCAAATCCCGTGTTCTTAAGCTTTAGGATAAACTATAGTCAAGTTTCATCCAGAGAGTTGGAGATTCACTGTTCAGTGTCCCCAGCTTGTCCTGAAACTTGTGGGTTTGGCAGTAGTCAGCTTTCCACAAGAAGCCAATTGAATTTTTTAACGCTGATAGAGAATGCCACTCAATTCTGGGAGAATACAGAACGTTGGCTGACTTGGGCTCCATCTGAAAACACTAACTTGAAACAGTGAATTGATAATAATAATAATAGCAATAGCCTTAGAAAGTGGCCCCAGTATACATGGAGAACTCTGTGCTCCTCATAACAAAGAGGCATTGAAACTTGCTGTACAGTGTCATGTTGAGAAATGACCAATTTCCACTTGGATTTGTTCCTGTGGTGTTTAATAAGGACCATGAGTTAGACTAGGCTGACTGAGGAGCTCTTGTAGGAGCCGAGAGTTCAGGCTTTGCTCTTACTCCTACCACCAAATTCTTGTTTTGCCTTAAACAAGTCCTTTCCCTTCCCCTTGGAGAATCTGTCAGATCCCTGAAGGTAGAAAACCACCTAGCTCCCGCACTGATAGGAAAAGATATGCTCTGGTGAGGCTATGCTCTGGGACCATTGTCCATTCTGTTCTCTAAGGCCAATATTCTTTCTGATGGGATAGTATCTGCAAACTACCAGTTGTTAAATGATTGTGAACACTACCCCATGTTGATAAGTCACTTCTGATTTTAGAAGGTTGCTCATCATCATCACAATTCCAACGGGAATTCTATTAAGACCCCTGAATGATGGACCCCCCAGAGTCCTACCCATTCAATTCTTTCCTAATTCTCATTAGTACCAGAGAGTCATTCTATATTACTGTTCAACACAGTGCAGAATAGTGGGCTGCCTCTTGAAGTCAAATGGACTTTAAGGTTAGAAATGGCTCTCTGGCAAGCCAGGCTTTAACCCCGTAAACAGTCACATCTTCCTGAAACTGCCTAGGCCACAGGTGACATATATTCTGAAAGGCGATATAAACTTATCTTCATGTCCCACATCATTATCTTTACCCCCAGAGGGGAGAGGAGCAAGCACTGTTGGTCCAGAAAGATAAGTGGAAAAAACACTGTGTGGTTGTTACTGAACCAAGTCACTCAGTGTCTTCATGCTAAACCAGTCAACAGACCGCTTGGAGACCCAGGCAAGGTTGGAGAAAAATGAAGAGTTGCTCGTGGTGGGCCCACACTGGCTGGTTTCAATCCTGACTGTGTGAATGTGCAGGAGGCTTACCCTGTCTATGTCCCAGTTCCCTCACCAGTAGAGTGAGGGCAGTGATAATAAGACCTATCCTTTAGGGCTTCTGTGAGGATTAAATAAGTCAGTATACATTAAACATACAGGACTTCTTTATGAAGAGTTAATGCTCAATTAGTGCAAGCTCTTCTTATTTTAGTAGTCTTTCTATTAAACTTTCACCACTCCTCAGCATCCCAAAATAACAATGAACATAGCGTTCTCTTACTGATTTAAGAAATATCTGTCAACTGCCCATGGGGTACTGGGTATTGGGCTAAGTGCCAAGGATTCATCTATGCCCTATGTCTTCATGAGCTTGCCTAATAATAAGAACAGGCATTGAAAAACACCAGTGCCAGACTCTGGTGTGCTACAACAACATTTCAATCCTCACAACTAAGTCCTGAGTTAGGTACCATTAGTGGCCTCATGTTACAGAGGAGGACATTTAGACCCAGAAAGGCAAAACAACTTACCACAATGTTAAAATATGAAGGAGCCACAATTCCAATTCTGGCAGTTTGGGTTCTGAATCTAGTCTTCAGCTATTCAACCACATATCTCATTGGAAAGGCAAAACATTAAACAACTAAAATAACAAAATAACCAAAAACAAGTGTGATAGAAGCAGATTGGAATGGTACACACTTGGTACCTCCAGGGCAAAAAAGCCCAGGGCAAGCAGAGTGCATCAAGGGGACTTTTACTTTGTAGTGTGTGGCTTCTACTTATACAATCAAGGTATAATTGTACATGAATTTTGATATTAAAAGGAAGAGAAAAATACTTAGAGGTGCATTAACAGCAGTCTTTCTATACCCAACCCACTTTAGAATTTGTAAAAAGGTTTTCTCTTCCCTCATCTTCTTTGAAATTTGGAAACTCCCTGATGGGTGGGTGGAAGAGCAGGAATCTTGACCAGCTCCACGTTAGAGATGAAGGGCTTAAAGCTCGAGGGTCCAGTTACTGACCCAGGATAAAACAGCCAGCAGGTGGGAGAGCTTGGGGTTGCTCATGTGCACCGTGATGTGTGAGCATACCCTATCCAGGTTGGCTAATACAAGTCTCCTTTACTGTTAGATGAGAAAATGTGATGATGATGATGGTGATTGGTAATGATGTGATGAGTACAATTTCTAGGGTGCTTTGTAGGACAATGCACTCTGCTAAGCTTTAACTCATCAGATCTTCTCCACACCTACTTGACATAAGCACGGTTCTTGGTCATACTTTCTGGGTGGGTAGCCTGCAGCTCACCAACTCACAGGAGGTTGTGCAAGGATTTCAGTCAAAACCATTGAATAAAGAAATACTGCTCTTAACTACACCTTACTAACACTTCCACTGTTAGTTATCAGAAAGGAAAAAACAGACCTCCCCATGCGATGTCAAGGCCAATTCCTGAGGAAAGCTTCCTTGACCTCCTGAGCCATTGACTCTATCCATCTGCACCTCAGTTTCACCATCCGAGGAATGGAAACAACACCACCTCCTTCACTTCACATAGTGTGGTTATAAAAATGATATATTCCAATAAACCCAAGTCCCTGCACAAAGGAGGAGCCCTTATAGAAGCAGTTTCCAGCTTTGCAGTCTTATGTAAATGCCCTCTCTGGACAAGCAGGACGTAAGGATCTGGAGAAGGTTTGTGTCTTGGAAACAGGCTTTGGAGCATGACAAGCATGAGTTTAATTTCTGGCATTACAAGATGCATGCCCCTGGGCAGATTACCTCATTTCTCTCTTGGTCTCTGTTTCCTCATCTGTAAATAGGCTTAAAGTTGCCTACTTTGCAGTGTTATTGTGAGGCACAAATGAGATAGGGCACTGAAGGCTCTGGCACAGGCCTGACCCAGAGTACGTGCTCAGAGACGTGGCTGTCTGCATTGGGTGTCTGTATTTCATGCCGCACCAGCAATTGCCAATACTCGAAACCCATGGAATGATAGACAGCGAGTTACACAACTTTTAAAGGAGCAATTCCAACCACAGATATTTGTTCCAAGGGATCCCATTCTATCCAAATGGACTCATTCATCCTCAGTCTATATTTCATAAGGGAAAAAGAAAAATGACATTCTTTATTTTCATTGGAACTTTTTCTTTCTCTCTCTCTCTCTTTTTTAAAAAAAAATTCAGACTCCTGAGGGACTAAGGAAGGTAACCTGAGAAGCTAAGACTTGATGCAAATGAATATATAATTGCTGGATTTTGAGCTGTCATTTTCTCTGCCACATCATGTGTGTCTGCCATGCCAGGCAAGTGGAAAGGGAACTGAGACAACCCTTTAGCAAGCGCACTTGATTTGTATACTTGCTTTGTCCGCTAACATGATTTCCAAACTCCCTGGCCAGGCAACATACTCTGTTATAAATAACTGTTTGTCCTTTTCCCCACCCCCCGTTACCAGGGTGGCTAAATATTAGTTTGATGATGACAATAGTACCTTTACAGTAGGTGCTGACATTCAGATCCAAAGAATGAAATACTGCTTATTTAGACCATAGGCAGGGAATGCTTGTAAACTCAAGCTCTTCCTTCCTTTCTTCCTTTTTTCTTTCTCTTTCTTTCTTTTCCTTCCTTCCTTCCTTCGTTCCTCCCTCCCTCCCTCCCTTCCTTCTTTCCGTCCTTCTTTCCTCCCTTCCTTTCTTTCTTTCTTCCTCCTTCCCTCCTTCCATTCCCTCCCTTTTCCTCCCCACCTTCTTTCTTAATTTTTTAAAATGCACAAACAAAACAGAGGCTCAGGAGTGAGGACAACTGGCCTCCGAAGCAGAATGGGTAAATGAGCCAGCTGGAACACAGGTCTCACTACTCCTCCTCTTGCCTACCTCACAGGTCTCATGCTCTGAGCACTCACTAAGCCAGACACCATGCTATAAACTCCACAGCCTCTATCTGTTCAAGTCACATAGCTCGATTCTGTCTAATGAGGACTCAATCCAAGTATCTTGCTCTCTTTACTCACTAAGAAATGCCATGCATGAATTTAAAAGTTTTCTGAGCATAATAAAAAGCTATACAGGAATTATTATTAACATTAACACTCTGAGCAACTGGTCCACTTAAGTACAATTAGTGTACTTGATTTGATCACTTACCATCATGGCAGTTGTGTGATGGATATTTTCTATGACCTGCTTGATGTGGCTGCCATTACTTTCGGAACATTACAAATATGTCCATGAGCATTGAACCTCACTAAGGCTGATTATAGTGTCTTCCTTATAGGTGCCACAGAGCCCAGAACTATATATTCCTGATCTCTTCGGTGTAGAAATTTTGATGTTATAATGTATTTTCTCTGGAGATTTTCTTACAATAGTGTCATTGTAAGTGTCATTGTTGAGAAAGGTGCAGTTGAGCTAATAAAGCCCACGGAAACATAGCCGCCAAGAGAGCCAGAACTAGTAAGAAGCTTATCTTGTCCAATAGCTCCCACCCCCATTTTGGAGACGGAGGAACAGAGTGGCTATCAAGTAAACCTGGCCTTTGCTGGGGCAAGAGCCTAGGTCTCCTGAGTCCTACAAAAGCACCAATCCACTCTATTACAATTCCTGTGGATGACACTAGTCCAGCTGAATCTTTTTGGTCGAATATGCTAATGAAACACTTTTAAAGCCTAGAAATGTTGTTGGGACGATGAATAAGCTCAGATGCCTGTCAATCATAATAATGATACGATTAGGAATTCCAAGGCTCCTGCAAATGATGCTCCCTGTTCTGGGTGGTTCCAATCCGAGGAGTTACACTTCTCTGCAGTGCAGAAAAATAGGTTGCCACACAGATAAACATGCGATTTTTAAAGTACTCATTAGTATTCCTTGTCCTTGAAGAGTGACTATTATACCCTTCACATTCCTAAGGAAGTTATGCATATGTAACAGCAACTCCCTCTGCACTCAGATACATTTTTGAGGTAATTATATATTTTTGTTATTGTTGTTTTTCTGGATTAATAAGCTTCAAACAACACCTTTATTGCCTGGGGGGGAAAGTCTGACAGCTCCAGATGGCAGGCCATCAAGACTGAATATGCTCCCCGAATCCTCCTACTTCATGGTAATGTCCCTCGTGGGACAGCACCGACTACCACTGGCTTGCAGCTTCTGCAGAGGAGGAAGGTAGCACTGGCTACCACCCTCATGCCCACCATCTGAACCTTGATGGAGAGTGCTAAGATTATTTTGGTAAAGATCAGCAGCTGATCCTTAGTCTGTACCTTTACCCCACAGAAACATCAATGGGGCTATCTTCCTTGAAGAAATGTTTTGTTCATGATGTGACTTTTCATAGTCATGCTGTCCATGTCCCCAGATGGCACCGGAAAATGAAAAATCTCACCTCACTTGATTATTCTTCAGATCTTCATGATGACACTAATTACCTAGTTTAATTAGCAGGCTCCTGTCCGGAGATTGGGAGCTACTGGAAGAAAGAGGGTAAATCTTGAAATTTGCTTGATTGAATCTTTAACTCCATGCTTAGCACCTTCAACCTCTTATTGAATAAAGGGGCTTAAGAATGAGTATAAAATTTGCTGATATTTAAAATGACCATATGGTAGTTTGTTCAGTTTAAAATTTTTATTTTAAAAACACTGTATGTCAAGCAAATGGGATACAGTCTTTGCCTTCAAAAAACTGGAAAGGAAAACAATCTTGCAAAGAAGTGAGTATAATAATGTATTCAAATTCCTCTGATAGAGGTGCACATGGAGTACTATGGTGCTTCAGGGATGGATGGTTAATTCTAACTTACATGAAGGATGATGAGCAAAAAGGTGAGGGAAAATTTCAAAGAAGAAAACATAAGTTTAATCAGAATAGGAGAGAGTTCACATTTCCAGGCAGAGGGAATGGAAATGTGCAAAGTTCCTGTTCAAGGAGTCAGACAATTTGAAAGATGCAATTGCTTTGGTTGACCAGAGTGTAATATGTACAATGATTTTTAAAAAGTTGGAGAATTGCCCCTCTAAAACATTCAGCAAGCTGGGACTTGATCCTGAGGCCACTGGAAGATGAGAAATGGCTTTACATAGTGGGCTGATATTATGAGATTTGCATTTTTAAAGGACCCCTCTGGCTATTGTTTGAAGAAAGGACTCTCCTAGATGCTGGAGGCAAGGAAACAAGACTAGAGACTGAAGGGCTGATGTGACAGGTGGTGAGGTCTGACCAAAGATAATACCTAGAGGGTGAACACAAATATGTCCATGAAGTAAAACCAACAGAACTTAGTAATGGAATAAGAACGAGGCATAAGGAATATCTGAAAAATTTTAGAATAGGAAACTTTGAAACTAGATCAAGTGGTAGTGGACAATGCAGAGGGAACTCTCCCTCATCCTTGCTGGTAGTTGAGGTTGACATATCTTAATGAGGAAACCTAGGTCAGATCAGGGTCTGGGTGGCCCTCTCAATCCCATTAGTAGGGGTATACTATTCTTCAGTGCCAGATGGCTGTGAGCTTCCTGACTTTGACACACTCTCATGTTCTAGAACAAAAACCAAGTTCGCTATTCTTATTTACAACATGGCGCTATAAATAAGAGATACTCAGGCATGGATTAACTTCTCCCCAGTGCAGGAATTCCCCTTCAAACATTCCTTATTGTAGACGCCATCTGGCCTCCTTAAATACTTTCAATGATCAGAAGCTTATTAATGGACAATATTGTCCTGTGTGAATTTGGGAAAGTTTAATGGTGGACATTAATACTGATACATCAATGTCTAGTTTCCAAAATGCTATTGCCTATCTTAAATTCTCTTAGGTGCACCACCATCATGCCAGGTAGGTTATGGGATTTGCTCCATGATCACTTCACTAGTAAGTGGTAGTACCAGGTCTGAAACCAAAAAAGGTGTCCTTTTCCTCTGCTGTCACAATGCACATGTGTGCCACCACATGCAACCCTTGCATCGCCATCATTTTCTGGTTTTGTATCAGTCCCCCTCACCCCATTTGACTGTAGTCCCTTTGAAAGCAATAACTCTGTTTTATAACTGCTCATTCCACGCCTTGCTCAGAGACTGGCCCAGAACAGATAGGTATTGGTTGAAAAACAAAAAACAACAAAAGATTCAGACCTTTTTGTTGAAAGGATAAAGTCTAAAATCATCTTCTCTGAAACTGTCAATCATGGCTTTACTTGCTGAAGTCACAGAGAAGAAATATTTGTCTTTCACCTGAGGATCCTCAATTATGCCTCATTAATCCAACCTCTGTTGCTTACAGTTTTTACATATGGCTTCCAATTCTCCCTCCCAGTGGTAAACTTTCCTTTTTCCCTTTGCTTGTTCTGCTCTCTAAAATGTTACTAATTAATAGTGGGTGCAACAAATAGATTTCCCACCACAACCAGCTGTTCCCTGATTAGAAAAGCCTTGCCCATGTATACAAACCCTTGATGATTTCAAGAGACCAGACGAAAATTGTCACGGCATCAGGATTCAGTGCCTGACCCTCAGGCAGTGCCTAAGTAGTGCCAAACCATGTGGATGCAAAGAAAACCAAGATGAGTCAGTGGCTTAGATGTTTTGTTGTCTGGTCACCAAGGATCTGGATGATTGGAGGCCTGGATGGCAGAGTTTGTGTGGCCATGTGTAGCCACAGCTTCAAAGTGAGCACAAGCTTAATAAAGCAAGGACTGATTGCAGTATTGATGGGAGGTAAAACAGAGGGAGAGGGAGAAAGATCTGGGCAGAAGGAAGAGGGTACAGGGGCGGGAATCGGGCTTTCAGAATAGACTGGGGGACAGTGCTGGGTCTACCAGAGAGGTTGATATTGGGGAGCTCACATGGTCTTGGGTCATGATTCCTAGAAGGAGGGCCATGGCATTAAACATTTTCTGAATACCAACTTGGAGGTACAAACTATGGAACATGCTTGGAGTACGTTCCACAGTGGTGGAACATGATACGCATAATATGGGCCTGGGTGTAGCTTAGTGTTTAGTGGAGACAAGGGACATTAGAATGCTTCATGGTAAATGTTCTAATGAGAAAGTACAGGGCACTGAGGGGGCTCAGAGGAGGGTCACCTAATCCAGATTTGCATTTGTGTGTATATATCTGAGGCATTCCAGAAGGCTTCCTGGAGGAAGTGAAATCTTAGCTGAGGGTTGCAGCATGAGTGGGATTTAGCCAGGCCATGTCAACAAAAACCCATTCCCATCAAGGGAACAATATTGTAAAAGTCTAGAGGTGAGATAATGAGAAGTTCAGGTAATGGAAGGAAGTTTGTTGATGGGGAGAGAGTGGCAAGAGTCAGGAGAAGTATGGCAGGGCCACCTGCTGTAAGATCTTGGAAGCCATGTTGACCCTAAACAAGCTGTGGAGTTGTGTGGGTTTGCATCATCTGTGCCATGAGGAGAATGGGTTAAGAGGGACAAGATGGGAAGCAGAAAAATCAGTTAGGAGGCTGTTGCTGGAATTCAAATGAGAGATGATAGAGGCTCAGACACATCCCAGCTGGAGTTAATGGCCCCTTTTCAATTCCACTTGGGCCCCTCCCAATTTATTATATGCTAGACTACATCTTGATCCTTCATATAGTTCTACATCTAGGACAACTCTAGGCACATAAGACATGTTCACAAATGGTTGCTGAAAAAATGGACAAAGTAGTTCTGGTCCTCCATTATGGAAATTCTCATCCCTCTTCTCTTCTCTTCTCTTCTCTTCTCTTCTCTCCTCTCCTCTCCTCTCCTCTCCTCTCCTCTCTCTCTCTCTCTCTCTTCTCTCTCTCTCTCTCTCTCTCTCCTCTCCTCTCCTCTCCTCTCCTCTCCTCTCCTCTCCTCTCTCTCTCTCTCTCTCTCTTCTCTTCTCTTCTCTTCCCTTCCTCTTCCCTTCCCTTCCCTTCCCTTCCCCTTCCCTCCCTCCCCTCCCCTCCCCTCCCCTTCCCTCCCCTTCCCTCTCCCCTCCCCTCCCCAACCCTCCCCTCCCCTCCTCTCCTCTTCTCTCTTCTCTTCTGCTTCTCCTTCTCCTCCTTCTTCTCCTCCCTCTTCCTTCCCTCCTCCTCCTCTTCTTCTTCTTCTTCTTCTTCTTCTTCTTCTTCTTCTTCTTCTTCTTCTTCTTCTTCTTCTTCTTCTTCTTCTTCTTCTTCTTCTTCTTCTTCTTCTTCTTCTTCTTCTTCTTCTTCTTCTTCTTCTTCTTCTTCTTCTTCTTCTTCTTCTTCTTCTTCTTCTTCTTCTTCTTCCCCTTCTCCTCCTCCTTCTCTCTCCCTCCCTCCCTCTCTCTCTCTTTCTCCCTCCCTCCCTCTCCTTCTATCCCCAGTTCATATGAATAATTCTCAACTTAAAAGGATTGGGATATTATTAAAAGCAGGAATGCCAATGTCTTTAATCTATCATATATCCACTAAATAAATGAGTTTCTGATCACTAGATTTGTTTTCAACTTTTTTATTTTTAAAAAATATATTTTCTTCTCCACTGCAAGCATCTATACAATCAGACCTCAAGATTTAATTCTCTCTCTTTGGAATAATATGCCCCCAGCATTGGAAGGGACTTTCAAGATCACTGAATTCACCTGCCTTAATATGTATATTAGTGAATATACTAACTATCACCAGGTACCAGACATTGTTCTAAGCTCCTTTTGGGATTTTACAATTTAATCCTCACAACAACCCTACAATTAAGTGCTCTATGATTTCCATTTTATGAGGAGAAAACTGAAGAACAGAGAAAATAAGTACCTCACTCAAGAACACACAACTAGTAAGTGGCAGAGCTAGGAATCACACTCTAGAGTCTGTGTTTCCAAAACTCCATCAGCTATGACAACATTTGGAATGCCATTTGGAGTCTGGGTTCCTCCAACACCACCCTCAATAATGGGCTTTCCATTTCTTCAGTGTATTTAATGACAGAAAGGCTGGAAATAAACCAAGGAGGAATGCCTCTTCGCAAAACACAAAGGTAGAATTTATTAAAATGCTACCCATTGGGATGGCTGAATGATAAATGCTGTTCTCTTTGTCGCCCATCAATCTATCACTCCCCTTTGTAAGCCTCAATCTATTGCTCCCCTTTGTAAGCCTCCCTCCCTCAGGTTTGGAAGGCTTTTTGTGACCCCCAGGCGAGGTTAGGTTCCCCACCTCTATGTTCTCTCAAATTCTTTCACATTCTTTTACAAGTTCTTTAGTGCTTGACTTCCTCTTCAGAGAGAGATGCCCACCAGGGCGAGGACATCCCACCCTGCCTTGTTCCTCACTGGGTCCCCATTCCTAGTACTGAGTCAGCAGATTGCATTTGTCCACAAAAAAATGTGTTGAGTTGATGAAGTTTTAAGAAAGGTATCCCCTTTTCTGTTACAGGGACTGTTTTGCTCCTTCAATCTGAATGTGTTTTACTCCCTTTTCCTTTTTATTTTCACCTTTCTTGGCAAAAGGGATGAAGAAACCATCAGTGCTACACAAGGGGAGGTATTGTGAAAAGATCTAGCTCATCCTTGGATCTGAGTGCTCATTCCAGCTCTGCCAGGAGTGTTTGGTGTGACTTTGGGCCATTGATTGGTATTTCCCAGAGACATCTATCAAACGAGGAGTTTGGACAACATTAGAAATTGCGAAATGGTAGCCTCTGGACTGTGCTGACTTGCTATGTTCTGCCTACATAGTGTTTTTTTTAAAACACTTGTATTTCGTGCCACTAATATTTTCCAAAAAATTAATTGCCAGCTCATCAAAATCTGAATGCATTAGAGTCTTCCTGTGATCATAGAAAATATCAGTTCTGGGATCTCAGTAGCAACTTCTTCTTTACATGAAGCTTGGCCTCCCCTGTTTGCTTTCCTGACTGGTATCACTCATTTGCCTTCCATTCCTGGCCTTTGTGAATGTTTTGGTTCACTACTTCTAGACCAAATGACCTCAAAGACCTTCTCCACACTTAAAATCCTTGGGGGTCAGCTCCTGGTTGTGTGACATAATTGGAAGCAAATATCATCTACTGATGCTTTCCCTCCCAATAGGTAATAAAATGCACATTTTTATTATCCTTGAAGATAATACTTAAAAAAAAACTTTAAGGGGAAATTGGAGTCATGTGGAGAAATTAAATTATCATCTTGTTTGCTAAGGGCCTGGCTATGCCCCCACCCCATATAATCCTCCTCATCAGAAAATTGAGAGTAGTGAGTAACATAACAACTTGGCATGCATGCTATTTGGGCATAAGTAAGGAAGGGAAGGGTTCTAGGAGGCCTGAAAACCGCATCAGGTATCACCTAGCCTTAGTGAGGATTCCAACAGCCATTTTCCACCCCCAAGGTATTGTCGGAAACCTACAAGACAAGATGAACTTGAAAGAAGTTAGAGGGAAGCCTTCAAAGCAATCCAAGCATCAGAAGCAAAGGCTTGAATGAGATCTACAATGTGCAGTCAGTACAACGTGTAGCACACAGCGGACATTTAAAAGATGTTGATACACAAGGGGAAAACGTGAAGTATCTTTTGCAGGAGAGATGCACAAAGGGATGATGAGGACAGATCTGATATAATTGTAGAACTAGACCACTTCTTGATATCATGCCTGAAGGAGGGAATCTAACATTTATGGGTACCTACAGCATACATATACTCTATATTTTGTTATCTCACTTACTATGCACCGTAGCTCAATAGTGTAATATACTCACTTCACAAGTAAGGCTCATGTGACTCAGACAGGTGAAGCCATGGAGACAGATATAACTCCAGGCCACCTGGCTTTAATTTAATGTTGTTTCTGTGCCACTTGGGCTGCTATACCTTCCTCTGATTCTTTATTATGCTCAGTGGTTTGTCTCCTGGTGCCATCTCAGCAGGCACTGTATTCCCAGCATCCTCTTTGATTTCTGACCAAGAGTGGGCAATTCAGGTGTCTGGGTTGGCTCAGCTTACAAGTGTTCCCTCTCTCTTGCTTTGAATATATCTGAGCTCCAGGTCTCATGCCAAATATTAGGGAACAGGTGAGAGACAGAGAGACTTCCGGATTGTCCTTTTACCAGAGGCCCTAGTGGTGTGATCACACACAATGAGAGAGATGGAATTTCCCTGATTCAGGAGGACAAAATAGAATCAAGTTGGCCCACATTTGTCTTCTGGTACAAAGAAACATGTGGAACAACAAGCTGGGTGGTAGAATATGCTACCCCAGGACTATGTCAGAGATGGGTTTGAGCTTTACCTCTTGTCCATATTTTAGAATGTTTTGTAATGATAATAAAATATACATAACAGAGAATTTACTATTTTAATAATTAAAAAATGTCCAGTTCTGTGGCATTAAGTACATTCACATTGTTGTGCAACCATTATCACCACCCATCTCCAGAACTTTCTTGTCTTCTCCAGTTGAAACTTGGTATTTATTCAACCATAGCTCTCCCTTTCTTTCTCCCCCAGCAACCACCATTTATTTTCCTTTCTATCTCTGTGGATTTTTTTAAAGATTTTATTTATTTCAAGGGAATGGAGGAAGAAAGAGAGAGAAACATCAATGTGCGGTTGCTGGGGGTCATGGCCTGCAACCCAGGCATGTACCCTGACTGGGAATCGAACCTGCGACACTTTGGTTCACAGCCCATGCTCAATCCACTGAGCTATGCCAGCCAGGGCTATCTCTGTGAATTTGACTACTCTAGATACATCATATATGTAAATGGAATCACACCATATTTTGTGTGTGTGACTGGCTTACTTCACTTAGCATAATGTCTTCAAAGTTCATCTATGTTGCAGCATATGTTAGAATTTCCCTCCTTTGTAAGGCCTAATAATATTCCTGTCAATGGGTACTGGGGTTACTTCCACTGTAGATATTGTGAATGATGCTGCTCAAATATTATAAAGGTATTTTTGAATCACCATTTATATACATTCTTTAAAAGCAAGAATTAGTAGCTAACACTATACAGTCAAAAGAGAAGCCCACTGGACTTATGTTAATGAGAATAATTTTAAAATTGGGTGATGCTGCCCTGGCTGATGTGGTGTAGTTGGTTGGGGGGTAGTCCCATACACCAAAGGCTGCAGGTCTGATTTCTGGCCAAGGCACATGCCTAGGTTGCGGGTTTTGTCAGGGCACATACAAAAGGCAACTAATCAGTGTTTCTCACATCAATCTCTCTCTGTCCCTCTCTAAAGGCAATAAATATATCCTAGGGCAAAGATTTAAAAAAAAATTGGATGAGGCTAAGGGGATTATGGGATATTGATCTTCCACATTTTACAAGAAGTCCTTTTCTACAAATAAGGTACATTCATGTCCTTTCTATCCTTTAAATATATCTTCAAATTTACATTAGTTTCAGAACAAAATACAAGTTCCTTCACATGGCATGCACTGTCTCAGCCAAATTTTTCAGCGCCATCTGCTGTCAGTTCATCCATCCCCAAGCTCCCTGTGCAGTAATCGGACTATATATGGAGCATGTTCTGTCCTTGATCCTTAGGGCTCTGCTCTTCCTATTCTTGTCACCTTTACCCTAGAGAACCTCTCACTCCAGCACTTATGATACAGTATGGTGTAGTGACCTTTTCCCATGTTATTTCTCTGTGGGCTACTAAAAGGTTAGGATTTTATCTTATTCATTTCTACAACATTTTCATTTAGTATGTTGATATAGTTTGCAGTGAGTTCATCGTAGTTTCTCTGTAGGTTTTGGTAATTCTCAGTGAGCTCATTGAGCTTCCTTATAACCATTGCTTTGAACTTAATATCTCATAGTTGACTTGCCTCTATTTCATTTAGCATTCTTTCTGTGGTTTCCTCCTTTCCTTTCATTTGGGGTTTGTTTCTTTGTCTTCCCATTGTTTGTGAGACTCTTCTTGTTAGCCTGTGCTTCTTAAATTGATCTGTTCTGACTACTGGGTTTGTGGTTTGAACTTTTATGGTAGGGACCTGTGAGATTCAGTGGTGCAGTCTCCTTGATCTCCTGAACTTGCTGCTCTTGGGATGTCACTTATGTTGGCTCTCTGGATGTATTTGGGTTTTGATTGTTGTTGGGTCTTTTTTTTGGATGGTTCTTCCCTCCATCTGGTTGCCTGAGGGGCGCTCCACCCACCACATCTTGTATGTTGTTGTGCAGTTGTTGTGCAGGTGCAGACAGGTTGTGTTGAAGCTGGTTCTTCTGTCTATCTGAGGTTATGAGGCTTCTCTCTTGCTATTGTTCAGTTGTTTGTTTGTGTCTTTCACCTCCTCCTTTGGCAATTTCTGGCTTATTTCTTTGGTCTTTTGAAACTTTGCCTCCTTTCCTCTCTTGGTCTCATTTAGCATGAAAGGAACTCATATTTTTCAAGTGAAAGAATGAATGAGTGATTGAAAGTTTCAACTCTTTCATTGTGTATGACAGGATTTGAACATCTTGATTGGACTCTTATTTTGCTGTACAAATCCATTTTTAAAATATAGTGCAAAAGAAAATACAAGTCCCAGATACATATGGAGTCTGAGGATTTTTATTTGAGGAGTCAAACAAGTACTTTAATTTCCATATTTTTTTTTCAGCATATGGACAGTGAGAGGAGGTAACTAAAGTTACGATGAGTCAGAGTCTGCATTATAGAGAAAAGGATCAAGGAAGGAATTGCAATTCCTGAAGAGCAGCAACATGTTCTCTTTAGATAGTCCTCATCATGGGTTTTTCATAATTCCATAAAATTGAAGTAATTTAAGTGGAATTTCATTGTGGCAAAAAACTAAAGGTCATGTGACAAGTCTTGCTTTTGGGGCCTCGTTTTATTTATTGACAAATGAGAATGTAGGGCCAGAGACTGTGAAGTGCCTCAACATCTAACTATTTGGCAGTGCTCTCCCAACAGAACATCCTCAATTTAAGCGTGTACAGAGGGCAGTCCTGAATATCTTTTATGGTTGCCTTTTTTCCTGGACATTAAGCTCTCTAGATTATGGACCCATCAGTTTAAGTTCTCTTCTTTGAAATCAAAAGAAGTCTGTTTGGAGTATCCTACAGTCATCTTCTCCTCTGAGCTCCTTCTCTTGAGGAAAAACACCTCCTGATTCTTTCACTGTCATGATTTTCAGACCCTTTCCTCATTGACTATGTCCCACTCTGTTCTTTACATCTTCAGGTGTGGTAGCAGGAGTGGGTGCCAAGATTTTATGGGAAACCAACCTGGTACATCTAGAGCCTGACTTTGATGTCTCTATACACAATGACATGTCACTTACATCAGATGAATTTCATCCAGAAGCTGGGAGTAATCTGAGTCTCAGGATCTGTGTTACTCAAGAGAACGATAAAAGGTTCTAAGGGAGGAAAACCAGGCTTAAGAAATGGAAGAATATTGGTGATCTCTTTCTTCATGGAGTCCTCCCAGATGAGTTTGGTCACTTATTATATTAGTCTTTTATTGCTGTTATAAAAAATTACTGCCCCATTAGTGGCTTAAAAATAAAAAACGTATTATCACACAATTATCTAGGGCAGAAGTCCAGTTTGGCTTGGCTAGAGCTCACAAGAAGTCCAGTAGGCTCTGGTTAAAGTCTCACAATGCTGAAATCCAGGTGTCAGCAGCACAATGACCCTTCCTGGTTTGGGGCAGGGAGTGGGAATACACTTCCAAGCTCATTCAAGTTGCTGGAAAAATTCAGATCCATGTAGTTGTAAGACTCCAGATCCTGTTTCCTTGCTGGTTGTCTGCATGGGAAGGTAGTGGGATGAAGTTGATGATGTGGGCAAGGGCCAGATTATGTCTTGGAGCTGTTTGAATTCAAAGTTCAATGGAAAAATGATTGGAGGACTTACAGATGGAAGGGACCTGATCTAAATTTGTGTTTATAGACAATACTCTGGAATCTACTGCAGTGGCCCAAGCAAAAGATCACAGTGTCTCGCAATCTAGTGATGAAGTCCAAGATCTAAACTCCCAAGCAGTACAGCTTTGAGTTTTGTGGTACAGTTTAAGAACCAACCATCAGATCAACTCATTTGGTTTTTGAAGCTAGAGTCCTAAATAACACGTGATACAACTTTGCATTTGAAAGGTAAGTAGGCAAGACTAAATCCAGCCTGGAGGCCTTTTACCGAGTAGGCCCAGTTCTGGAAACGAGCCTTGGTTTGAAGAGTGGCCTCTCTCATGCACCTGCAGGTCTAGTACAGACACCTACCAAACTTGGATTGCTTTGTAAGCCCTGAATAGGTAGTCCCCAGCTGGTTATAGACAGCAGGTGGCCTTGGTCTGCACTGAACCCCTTCCCAACACACTTAGTTGCTGGCTTCAGACCACAGCAGAGAACCACCTGATTTCCTCCATGAGCAGCATACCCAAAGGATGGTCTTGGGAGGCACCAGAACCCATTGGAGTGAATCCTACTCTGTGGGGTCAGCCCCCACACAGAAACTTGAACACTGTGATCATGGCCAATTCTTATGACCAATCAAAATGAGGGTCAATCCTAACCACTGACATGATGATGGCACAATCAAGGCTCAACCACAACAGGAGGACATACACAACCCACACAAGGGACACTCCTGGAACACCTGGCTCAGGTGATCAGGGAGACTGTACCACTGGACCCCACAGGACACCTACTGCATAAGGCCATCATACCAAGACTGGGAGGCATAGCAGATCCACCTAATAGATAGAAAAAGGCACAGAGAGGCAGCCAAAATGAGGAGACAAAGAAACATATCCTAAATGAAAGAACAGAACAAAATTCCAAAAAAGAACTGAACAAAATAGAAACAATCAATCTACCAGATACAGGGTTCAAAATACTGGTTATGAGGATGTTCAAGGTACTGAGTGAGAACTTCAACAAAGAGAAAGTACACATAAAAAAAGGACACAAATCCATCCTGGAGTAATGTGTCCAAATTCACAACATCAGTTGGATGCAGCACTGTGATTAGAACCCATGCTTCTTGACTTGTAGCCCAGAGCTCCTTTTGCTGCACTTACATGCTCAGTTGGTCCTTGTCAAGTACTTCACAAGCAAACAATTGTTCATGAAATACAGAACCCTCCCCTATTTTTTTTTTTTTTTGCTGATAGAAGAAAGACATGCTCTTCTTGATGTTGAGGGTTGTAATAGGTAAAATAAAAGTATGGGTCAAAGGAAAAGAGAGCCTGTCTGCAGGTGTTAGGGAGATAAAAAGAGTTTCTAGAATCATGCCAGCAGACACAGGACTGATTTATTCTGATGGCAGCAGGATGGCCTGGAAAAGCTGAGTCTGGTACCCTACCAGACACCAGCAATGGCTTTCTGGGAAGGTCAAAATTCCGCATATGTCCTTGGTACAATCATAAGGCAGGACACAAGCTCAAAAACATGGTTAATTCATGTCCTGCTAAATTAGAATTGGCTGTAATTAAGAGAAGGTATGTGTAAAGCTAATACATGGTAAAGGCGAAAATAGTAATGACATCTGCTTTTAGTGGTAACAATATATTTTTGCATAATGCAATCCCCTTTATGTATTTTTATCCATTTAAATTTGCTGCATTTGTATCATTCACACAAGTCACATCCCTGTGTGTGCATGTATGATATGCTGTTTTATATTAGCTACATGTATGTATGTTTCTTTGTTTTTTTTCCTGTAGTGAGATCCTAGCTTAATCTAAAGGGAATTTAGCTTTGTCTATGCATGCCTAATGAAACGATAGATTTGGTACACCCATAGGCATGCATTTGCATGAATGAATTTATATGAGAGCCTTGTGTTTAGTTTTTTCTCTTAGTGAAGGAGGAGAGATCAGGTTGATACCCTGGTAAATGCAGAGAGAGAGGACATGGAGAAGGGAGAAGAGTTTAGAGCAGAAGAATAGAATGTGTAACAGGTCATCTGCTTCTTGGTAGCATCATAGGTTAATTCTTGTCATCAGATCCCTGGGGGAGAAAGTAGAAAAGAGGAGGACAATACTGGAGATGTAAAGTAGAGGATTATGCTTCTTTCTCAGATGGGTTTGACCCTTTGGAGACAAATGTTGGTGACAAGATCTAAAAAATTTGTTTTCATGAGATAATTTGTGAGACTTGTAAGTATATCGGTTGCCTATAGCTATATAACAAATCATCCTCCCTAAGGTAGTAGCTTGAAACAGTCATATGTCATTTTTTGCATCTATGAGTTGTTTGGGCAGTTCTTCTGAACTGGGCTGGTCTTGGTTGAGCAATTTTTTGTGTGTTCCTGGGACTCAGGTGATCAGATGAATGTCCATGAATCCACAATAGTCTTAGCTGGGCCAACTATCTGTGCTTCAAATGTCTCATCCTCTGGCAGTCTGGTCCAGGCACGTTTTTGCAAGTACTTTTACAAGGCTCTGTTTACATAAAGTTTGTTATTATCTCCTTTGACAAAGTCAGTCACATGGGCCAAACCCAGAGTCAGTGGGTTTACTATCAAAAGATCTGGACTCAGGGAGGAATGAAAACTTTTGCGGTATATCAATTTGCATGTAAGCAAACTTTCTTCAGGTGATAGAGTTGTGCAGAACTGAAAAAGGGAGCATTATCCCCAGTTCTGACAGCATGGCTCTGATGTAATGTGTATTGTAGAAAAAAAAACCCAGCAGGGTTTGGCATGGAGCTCTCTCTCTCTGCTCACTGCTGAGATAGTTGTGGAAGCATGTAATGAGTCAATTGCTCCAAGAGCAGAGTCTCTCTGATGTTCAACTTTGGGCCTGTAGTAGGAGTAGTACATAAATATTTGGTAGCGTATTTTGAGGGACCCTGGGGTGAATCATCCTTAGCAGGAGCACATTATTCCCTTTCAGGGCCCTGAGTGTCATGTTTATGATGAGCAACTGCCCCAAGTGACTGTGCAGAAGAGAGCAACAAAGGGACTAGAATAGAAGGACAAGTATTAACTTACTGGGTCTAGGTTGATCTAAAAAATAATTGAAAAGAGACGTTAGCTAGATGATACTGAGAACCCCAACCATGCAAGTGAGAGCTTGGAACAACAAAATGTGGGTGTTTGGGAAATGGAGACCTTAGGCTGGTAGAACATGGAACGTGCCAGCTTTATTTACATGTTTATTTGTAAGGATCCATGCATTGCAAAATATGTTACAACCTAGCTTTCCTACCAATGAGGATAAGATACCCTTCTTGAATTAGGAAGGTTTTGATCTCATCCACTTGAAATGAATAATACTTAGTAGTTTTTTTAACTTTTTTTTTGAGAAAGCAGCATGAGAAAAAGAGCAGAAAAAATATCCTGCACTGGCACCAAACTGACTTGAATCAGTGCCTTAATTTTACCTCTGAAAGGGTTTAACATTGGCAAATTACCTAATCTCTCTACAGCTCTGTTTCTCATCTGTAAAATGGGAACAACCATATCTTTGTTATGAGGATGGAGGAATAATTAACAATAAAGCACGCAGATTAGCTGATGTGTCACAGCTGTCTAACAAATTGTTTTCATTATCAAATTTAATACATGTCAACTAGAGGCCAGGCATAGTCCTACATGCTATAGATTCAAAATAGTCAATGGTCCCAGAACCTCACATACAGATGTAATGAATAAACAAATGAGTAATGATATGCTTGTCTCCCCCTACATAGCAATGAGTTCTTGAGGTCACAGTGCTGTGTTCCTCTTTGTAGATGCAGTATCTCCAGCATCTAGCACAGAGCTTGATGACTCAGTGTTTTTTAATTGAATTGTATAATATCTCAGAACTCTGGTCTTTCTTATAATTAACATGCAGTCTCACACAGAATAGCTACTGAGTCCATTTTGGAAGGCTGAATGGCTAAGTGATCAATAGACAATGAAGAAAAGGAAAGGGCGAAGAAATAATGGAAGGAAGAAAGGAGGGAGGGAGGGAGGGAGGAAGGAAGGAAGGAAGGAAGGAAGGAAGGAAGGAAGGAAGGAAGGAAAGAAGGAAGGAAGGGAGGAAGGAAGGAAGGAAGGGGAATAGGAGAAAAGGGAGGAAGGGAGAAACAATGGAAGGAGGAGAAATAAAAGAAATGAAGTTGAAAGAAATAAATAAAGAAGAAAAAACAAAGGAAAGAGGCTCCTCTTCCTGTCTTTTCTGCCAGAATTCTTGATTATTTGCTTCTGATAAACACCATTGTCCACCCCTGAGGGCAATCCTGCAGAAGTAAATGGGCAGGCAATAAAACATAATGAAGACCCCAGGCAACTTGGGGCCAGGAGACAGAGGAAGCCTTCTAGTTCCCCAGGTTTTTATCTTCTTGGAATGAAGTTTCCTCTTTCTTTTTCTATTTTTTTAACCTTCTGATTGACGGCCAATCTCCCCTGCCCCCAGTGCTCATGTGTGCTCATCTCGGATACCAAGCTCTCCCCCAGTCCTTTTCTCTCAACACCAACACAGGGGTAATTTATCTTCCCCTGGCTAAACTCCTCTGGGGAGCTCCAATCTCCCGCTCACCTCACCTCCTGCTATACCCTAACCTCTCACCACCCAACCATTGCCCCCCTTAGTCCTTGCTCCTACCCCTCAGTTGTCAGAATGTGTGGAACTTAATTGATTTGGGAAGGTAGGATTCGGGGTGGGGGCTGTAGTAAATCAAAACATTCCATTCATACTGCCCCAGCTTTCAAGGAGAACAAGGAGTCCTCAAAGTAATAAGGAGAAACTTAGCCCTGAGGGGGTGGGCTGGGGGAAGAAAAATCAGAGGAAGAGGAGGAGATCTGAAAAATTGGATTTAGGGTTCATGTATTAGAAATTTGGCCCACATGCTTCTTGGGGCAATGTTGCTCCATGAAATAAATACTGTCTTGGGCTTTCAGTGAAACTATTGCCATATGTTGCGGGGCTGGAAAGTTTCCTACCCCTTCTCTGCACCCCTAACTCTCCCTCAACCTCCCCCACCCCTGTTGATTCACTTAAGGCTCTGATTAAGTTTGGTGAAATCCATATCTTTGCCGTCACTTTCCTATATGTTACAGATGGACTGGAGAGGGAAAGCCTGCTGCCAGCCATTGGAGAAGGGGGACCCCCTCATTGCTGGGTGCCAAAAGTAGAGGAGTTTACATGCTTGCAGTGGTTTTTGCTTGCTTGTGTGAGAACACTGAGAAACCCCAGTCAAGTCTGGAGGCTGCCCTGAAAGTCTAAGGAGACAAAACCTCTCCTGGATGGAAGAGTGGAAGCTGCAGAGATGCAGATTTCAGCCCAACAGGAGGAAAATACAGAAATCTTCATAGCAATTAGAAACATTCTGAAATAATGCAGGTTTCCCCCGGAAGTAAAAGCTTTCTTTAACTTGCCATGTTTAAGCACATAGGTCAACATGCTGTTGAAGGAAATTATGAATTGCATGAGGGCTTGACTTACATCTATAGTTTACCAACTTCTATGGCCTGGAAACTCCAGTGTATGTATAACAAAGTGGCTATGGATTTTTCCCTGGAAATAAATGACTTAATATTTTCACTGTCTTTTTAAAAGAAATGTTTATTGATTTTAGAGAGAGAGAGAGACATCATTGTGAGAGAGAAACGTTGACTGATTACCTTCCCTATGCACCCCAACTGAGGATTGGAACCTGCAACCTAGGTATGTGTCCTGACCGAGAATCAAACCCCTAGCCCTCTGATGTATGGGATGATGCACCAACTGACTGAGTCACACCAGCCAGGGCAATATTTTCATTGTCTCAATTAACGTAATAAAATAGGAATCTGGAGTTATTATATGATGACGCAGTATTGACGAAGTCCTGATTGACAAAGATATGGTTTCTATAACAACACTAAACAATAAAACTTGTTTGAAGACTCTGGATATTTTTAATTAAGAGATGATTGGAGAAATTGTGACTAGAGTTCTGTATCAAAAGCAATAAACTTAGCAAAGCAAACCAGCTCACTGGAAATATATCAATATTTAGTGTAAAACCAATTTACTTATTATGTTACACAAAGTAAACATCTTCAGAGTCCCCTAAACACCAGGGACCCATGGAACACAGTTTTGAAACAACTGTGTAGGTCTGTGAGCTCCCACTTATCTCTGAAGTTGCAAGAGTTTTGAGTAGAGTAAGATAGGGGGATTTCTTCTCTATAGGATGGGCTGAATGAATCCTGTATTTCTTTAGGAGTCTGGATTATGTTCATGGGGCTAATCAGTGTTTAGAAAGTTACTGCCACCATAATGCTTATGAGGACAGATACTCTTGTAAAAGTAAGATTGAGAAGCAACTCAGTCCCACTGATCAAGGTAGGTGTTGCCAATAAGTAAGTATTGTCAATAAGGAAGGGATAAGAACTGATTTCAAATATGCATCTTAGTTCAAGATCCCCAGAAGCAGACCCTGAGGCAAGAGTTTGAGTGTAAGTAGTTTACTTGGGAGGTAATCAGAGGAAACCCCAGCAGGGGAGTGGGGAAATACTAAATGCAGACAAGGAAAAGAAGGAAGCCAATAAAGCAAGTTAATACTGTGTCTGGGCAGCTGGAACTTTTATCCCACTGAAGAACTCTAGGAGCCAGTGTTGAACATGCACTGAATATCCTACAGAATCCACTTCACACTTATTAGGATCCTACTATTAAAAACAAAGTAGAAAATAATTGTTGATGAGGAAGTAGAGAAATTGGGTCCCTTGTGCACTGTTAGTGGGAATGTAGAAATGATGTAGCCATAATGGAAAATAGTATGATCATTCCTAATATAATTAAACATAGAATTACTATATGATTCAGTAATTCTACTTCTGGGTATATATCCAAAAGAATTGAAAACAAAGATATAGACAGATATCTGCACACTCATGTTCACAATCACATTATTCACAACAGCCCCAAAGTGGAAGCAACCCAAGTGTCCATCTACAGATAAATGGATAAAGAAAACGGGAATAAAGCTGCAATGAACATAGGGGTACGTATATCTTTACAAGTAAATGTTTTCAAACTTTGAAACATATATAATTTTTATTAACCAATGTCATCCCAATAGATTTAATTTAAAAATAAAATAAAAAGATGAAAATTTAAAAAACACAAAGAAAACGTAGTACACACATAAAATGGAATATCATTCAGCCTTTAAAAAGAAGGAAATCCTGCCATTTGGGACAACATGGATGAACTTGGAAGGCATTGTGATAAGTGAAAGAAGCCAGACACACACAGAAAGACACATCTGTATGACCTCACATCTATCTGGAATTTAAACCTAGTCAAACTCAGAAGCAGAGAGTAGAATGGTGGTTGCCAGGCCAAGGGCTGGGCAGAGAGAAAAATGGAGAAGTGGTGGTCAAAGGGCACACAATTTCAGTTATGCAAGATAAATAATTTCTGGAGACTTAATATAAAACATACTGTCTATAGCTAACAATAGTATATTGTATACTTACAACTTCTAAGAAAATAGATTTTATGATTAGTGTTCTTACCAATAATAATACCAATGACAATAGTTATGTTATTATAAAGGAGGCAAGAAGAAACCTCTGGAGGTGACAGATATGTTTATGGCTTTGCTGGTGGCAAGGATTTCACAGATGTATACCCCCAACCTTGAGTTGTATATGTTAATTAGGTACAGTTTTTTTCATATCAGTTATACCTTAATGAAGTGGTTTTAAAAAGTGGCTATGGAACCTTAGGACAATTTTCATACTTTTCCGAGCCTTGCTGCTTTCATCTCTAAGGGAAGGCTGAGATAACAGTACCTATGGTAGGTGATTGTCATTTGGTCTCCATGAATATGGGCTTGTTCTCAATTTTGGGCATTGTGAGTCTTTAAAAGTAGGGAGCCCATGTAAAGAAATGCATCCCTTTAGGGACCCTGGTCCTGACAGCATCACCTGGATCCAGCTGATTGGATGCCTCTGCCTTGGATTGGAGGTTGAGTGAGTGGTTTGGAGATGAAGGAATGAGGGAGAGGGGATTTTCAGTTGGGGCAGAAGTGTCCACAAGTAGATTCTGCATCCACAGATGCTCGAGGCCTGCAGAGGCCCTTGTGTCTGATGCCCAGAAATAGTCTGGGGCTTAAGACAGGCAGAGGGGACTTCTGTTGTTGCTGGTACAATTCCCACCTCCTAGGGTTCTTGTGAGAATTAAACAAAATAAGATATATAAAGCATTTTGTACAGCTTCTGCCAGGGAATAATTTGGTTGCTTCTGCTCCTTGACAAAACAGAAACTTTTAAACAGAACTGCAGGCTTACTTCTGAGTGTAAGCTATTGGCTTTTCCTTTTTCCTGCATCCATCCATCATGCCCTCTCTCCCCCGTACACTTCATGCGTTCTTCCAGGAAAAACAAAAAAGGTGAGCCTTCACAGAAGTTTGTTCCATGACTTAATTCTATCCAGAAGAAGGCAAAGAATGATGAATGTTTAAAGTTTGGTTGTAGTTCATTGACATCATCTATCATAGTGGGCTTTGGACTTTTTTTTCTGTTTCTTACCAGTGGACACATTTGTTTTTCTCCCAGTGAAATTCTACACTGAATCCCCACATGTGAATTAAAAGTGAAGTTGCACTTATGTCTCTGTTTTGCAGTATATACTCATTTTCCAGGAATGATTTTATGCTGTGTATTACAATGGTGTGTCCTCTGTATTTTCCCAGTTCCTTAGTTCTGCATCCAGATAACCTCCTCTCTATGTTCCTTTTATCTTTACAATGCTGTAACATTATGCAGCTAGTAGGCACTCAGTGACAATCTATCAGAGGAAAGGGTCCAGTAGAGGTAGGGAGCAATGTTTTCAGTTAGCTTAGCTACTAATAAATTTTAATCCAAAGTAGCACATTTCTGGTGTTGTTCTATGATACATTCCCTATGATACTCTGCAGGCAAAGGGGAGAGGGGAACTCCTGAGATAATGAGAAGATAGTAGCTTATGATCTCATGAGAGCAGGTATATAAGAAAAAATATCACCAGAATGAACCAAAAATGGATAAAAGACTTAAATATAAGTTGTGATATCATAAAACTCCTAGTGCAAAACATAGGCAGTAAAATTTCAGATATCCTACATAGCAATTTTTGCTGATATATCTCCTAGGGCAAGGGTAATAAAGGAAAAAATAAACAAATGGGACTATATCAAAATATAAAATTTCTGTATGGCTAAAGAAACCATCATCAAAACGAAGAGGGAACTGACTGCACAGGAGAACATATTTGCCAATAATATATCAGACAAGGGTTTAATCTCCAAAATGTATAAAGAACTCATATGACTCAACACCAGGGATACAAACAATCCAATTAAAAAATAGGCAAAGGACCTGAATAAACACTTCTTTCAGTAGGATATACAGATGGTCCATAGACATATGAAAAGATGCTCAACATCACTAGCCATTAGAGAGATGCAAACTAAAACTACAATGAAATATCACCTCATTATACCTGTCAGAATGACCATCATTAGTAAACCAAAAAACAACAAGTGCCGGTTAGGATGCAGACAAAAGGGAACCATAGTGCACTGTTGAGGGAATGTAGATTGGTGCAGCTGCTGTGGAAAATGGTACAGAATTTCCTAAAAAAATAAAAAATGGCCCTGGCTGGTGTAGCTCAGTGGATTGAGCGTGGGCTACAAACCAGGCATCGCAGGTTCAATTCCAAGTCAGGGCACATGCCTGGGCTGCAGGCTATGGCCCCCAGCAACCGCACATTGATGTCTCTCTCTCTCTCTTTCTCTCTCCCTTCCCTCTCTAAAAAATAAATAAATAAAATCTTTAAAAAATAATAAAAAAATAAAAAATGGAACTGCCTTTTGACCCAGCAATTCCACTGCTTGAAATATACCCCAAGAGTCCCAAAACACCAATTCAAAAGAATTTATGTACCTCTATGTTCACAGCACTGCTATTTACAATAGCCAAGTGCTGGAAACACCTGAAGTGCCCATCAGTAAATGAGCGGATCAAAAAACTATGGTACATTTACACAGTGGAATTCTATGCAGCAGAAAGAAAGGAGCCCCTACCTTTTGCGACAGCATGGATGGAACTGGAGGATATTGTGCTAAGTGAAATAAGCTAGTTGGTGAAAGATAAATACTATATGATCTCACTTACAAGAGGAGTCTAATGAAAAAAACAAACTAATGAACAAAGTAGAACCAGAGGCATGGAAATACGGAACAGATTGATAGCAGCCAGAGGGGAAAGGGTAGGGGAATAATGGTGTAAAGAAGGGGAAGGGACTATTTAAAGAGCATGTATGAATGACCCATGGACATGGACAATGGTGTGGGGATTGACTGTTGGAGCAAGGGATAGGCTGGGAGGAGGAGAGCAAAGGGGGAAAATTGGGACATCTATAATAGAATAATAATAATAAAAATAAATAAATAAAATTTCATCACCAAATCAGATCATAAAAAAAGGAAAATATCAATTAGAGTTAAACAACAATGAGTAGGATATTAGAGTTTCTTTTATTCTTGTATTAAAAGTTGTTCAAATATTACAGGAAGTTCCAATATTCCATTTGTCCAAGTTTCCCTCAATGATAACATCTCGTATGACCATAGTACATTAAAATAATTAGGAAATTCACAATGTTACAACACTCCTAAACTACTGAACTTATTCACATTTCACAAGTTTTTACATGCACCTTTGTGGTTTATAGTTTTATAAAATTTTGTGATGTGTAGATTTGTATAACCACAGCCATAATCAATTTATAGAACTGTTCCATCACCCCCCAAACTCCCTCATTCTATCCCTTAGTAGTTTTGTCCTCCCCCAGTCATGGTGCCAGCCACCACTGACTCGTTGTCGCTCACTAAGTCACTTTGAGAATGTTATGTAAATGGAATTGTAGAGTATGTAATCTCTCAAAGTCTTTAAGAAAACACTACCTAATGACTTTGAGATTCATCCCAATTGTTAGCTGTATCAATAGTTTGTGCCTTTTTGTTGCTGAGTTTCATTGTACAGATGTACTACAGTTTATCAAAGGACATTTGGGCTTTTTCCAAAGTTTTGAGATTGCAGATAAGATGCTAGGAACATTGATACACAGACTTTTGTGTCACATTAAGACATTTCCCTAGGGAGGATACCCAGGAGCACCATTATTGGGCCACATGGTAAGTGTATGTTTAACTCTACAAGAAATGGCTAAGCTGTTTTCCAGAGTGACTATAATGTTTTACATTCTCTCCAGCATTGTAAGAAATATCCTCCTGCTTTGCATTCTCACCAGCACTTACTATTACTTGACCTTCCATTTTAGTCATTTTATTAAGTATGCAGGGAATCTCATGGTAGCTTTAATTTGCATTTCTCTAATGGCAAATGATGTTGAACACCCTTTAATATATCCTATTTAGTGAAGTGACTGTACAAATCTTTGGCCATATTCTAATAAAATTGCTTTTCTTACTGTTGAGTTTAGAGTGGTCTTTATATATTCTGGGTATAAATTTGTCAGATAAAGAAGTGGCAAATATTTTCTCTGACTCTATGACTTAACTATTCATTCTTTTGTTTAGTGTCTAAATTTAAAAATAGAGCAAACATTTTTAACTTTTAGGAAGTCCAGTTTAATATTTTTTGCCTTTCATGGATCATGCTTTTGGTGTGACATCTAAGAACTCTTCACCTGACTTTAGATCACAAATATTTTCCCTATGTAGTGTTTTAAGAGTTTTATCACTCCATGTTTTACATTTAGGTCTATAATTCATTTTGAGTTAACTTTTGTGTAAGATGCCAGGTTTAGTTCAAGGCTCATTTATTTTTGGCCTATGAATAGTCATTTGTCCTAAAACCATTTGCTAAAGAAGATATCTTTTCTCTATTGAATTGTTTTTGCACTTTTGTCCAAAGCAAGGTGAACTTATTTGTGTTGAACTATTTCTAGATTCTTTATTCTGTTCCATTGATCTGTGTGTCTGTCTTTCCATCAGTATTACACTGTATAGATTATTATAACTGTAAGTTTGAAAATCAAGCAGTGTAATTTCTCCAACATTTTCTTTTTATTCAAAATTATTTTAGTTATTGCAGTTCCTTTGGTTGCCTTATAAATTTTAGAATCAGCTTCTCTGTATCTACAAAAATCTCATTGGGATTTGATAGGAATTGCATTAAGCCTATAGATGAATTTGAGAAGAACTGACATTTTTATTTTGTTGAATTTTCCAACTCATAAACATAATGTTTCTCCATTGATGATATTTCTTAAGAAATTATTTCATAAATGTTCTATAGTTTTCTACTAATAGAGATACTATACATGTTTTATGAGATTTCTAAGATTTATACTTAAAATTTCAAGTATTTTACAACTATTGTATATAGTATTGTGTTTATAATTTGGGTTTGTAATTGTTCATTATTAGAATATAGAAATATGATTGATTATTTTTCTGTTGACTTTGTATCCTACAACTTTGCTAAACTCGCTTAATAGTTCTTGAAGTTCTTTTGTAGAGTCATTGGGATTCTATGATTTTTTTAATGTTCTCAGTATATGAATTTCCTAGGGAAGTGAGAACTAAATAGGGCCTGATGCTATCACTATACATATCATATTTAAGGAGAAGGAAAATGAGATTCATAGTCTTGGAGTTCATATAGCAGAAAAAGACAGCTATGTAGGGTTAGGAGAAGTATCTAACTACTAGAATACACTTTTAGCTTAAAGGTGTGAAGGATATAATTGGAAACTATTGTCATTATTATTATTATTTTGGATATGGCTCCTTGAGCAAGGGCAACTAAAGAAAAAATAAACAAATGGGACTACATGATACTAAAAAGTTTTTTACTGAGAAGGAAATCATCAACAAAATAAAAAGACAACCTACTGAATGGGAGAAAATGCGCATATTTACAAATGATACATTTGATAAGGGATTAATATCCAAAATAGATGAGGAACCCATATAATTTAACACCAAACAACAACAACAACAAAAACCCCTGATCCAATTAAAAAATGACCAGAGGTCCTAAACAGACTTCTACAAAGAGGACATACAGATGGCTAACAGACGTATGAAAAGGCACTCAATGTCACTTATCATCAGGGAAATGAAAATTAAAACCACAATGAAATATCACCTTGCATCTGTTAGGATGGCTGTCATCTATATACCAACAAATAATGAGTACTTGTGAGGATATGCATTGTTGATGGGATTGTATATTAGTTCAACCACCATGGAAAACAGTATGGAAATTCATCAAAAAATTAAAAATAGAGCTGCCATCTGATCCAGCAATTTCACTTCTGGGTATTTATCTGAAGAAAACAAGAACACTAATTTGAAAGTTATGTGCACCCCTATGTTCACTGTAGCATTACTAGTAATAGGCAAGATATGAAAGCAACCTAGATGTCCATCAATAGATGAATAGATAATGAAGATGTGCTATCTAGAATATACTTTTATTCAAAGTAAATATGAGAAAAGAACTAACAAAGGTCAATAACACCTTAACTTGATGAATAAATAAATGCAATAAAATGAATTTTCTAGGTTTTATGATTGGTCTATTATAGTCAATGTGCTAGCTTCTAGACTGGGTTATATGAGACAAGCAGCTACCACACTGCATTGAAACACCACCACTTAAAGCCAATGAGGCTTATTGCTCTAAGAGAGACCACATTACATCACACTTTCTTGTTAACTCTTCATTGTTAACTTACACTTAAAATGTCTTCTTAGTGCATTACAGAGATTAATTATACACAATGTGGATTCAAGAAGCCCTCCTCTGTAGACCTGGTTTTAGTCCTTACTGAATGACCTTGAGCCAATTGTTTGATCTATGCCTCTCAGTTTCCTTATCTGAAAAATGGGAATGGTCCAAAATATTTCATTTATATGCATGTGTCTTAGATATTATAATGCAATTAGGTAAATATCATTGTCCCAATTTTAAGACCCCTGACCTAGGGGCTTGCTCAAGGTCATGCTATGAGTAACAGGTCAAATGGAGACTTGTATCTAAGGTCTATGGGACTCTGAAGTCCATGAGTTTAATATTGAATTATAGAAAGTCCCAAGTGGCAGAATAAAGAAGCTAATAAAGTGCAGTGGAATCAACAAGGAGAGATGAGAGAGACCACACAATACAAGACCACATTCTAGCCTTGGAGGAGGGAGAAGTTACCTGCCAGGAGAAGTTATTGATTTACTGTGATTATATTTAAAATGACTCTTAACAGTGCGGCTGTATGGACTGCATTTAAAAAACAAGTATCATCAAAGAATCTTAATTTAAGGGTCATCAAAACAATTGGATTTTTCATTAGGCAGATGTTTTCTTGAAACTACCAAAAGTTTTACTGAAGAAGAATGTTGAAAGACTCACAGATCCAGGAGAAATAAGAAAATGAAAATTCCATTGCCTTTCTTTCAAAAATAGGTGTAGGGCTAAATTAAGAGACATTTTAGTCACCTTAAATTTTTTTTACCATATTATAAAAATAAGGAGAAACAAAAAAGGAAACATTAATTGAGTGAATAAGGTAAGCAGCAACAATCCTAGCAAGTAGATACTTGTCTCATTTTAAAGGTAAGGCTCACAGAGGTGAATGGGCTGATTTATAGCTGCACAGTCAGTAAGCCATAGAGTTAGTACCCAATTCCATGCTTTCTTGATCCCTAAGACTTGTTCTGTCTGGTGTTTCATGCTGCCTCTTAAAGAGTAAATAACACTTCTGATGTTGATTCTGAGGCGTGACTTACCAATATTCCAAAGGAATTAGGTAATGGATACACTGTGTGGCGTTATCACTACTGACAGAACCAATGCATCATTAACGTCTCTAACCGGGTGG
This sequence comes from Phyllostomus hastatus, assembly GCF_019186645.2. NCBI lineage: Eukaryota > Metazoa > Chordata > Mammalia > Chiroptera > Phyllostomidae > Phyllostomus > Phyllostomus hastatus. Next base: position 62,559,261 of record NW_025333857.1, on the reverse strand, counting down.
CGTAACTGTTCCTGCCATGGTTGTCTTGTCTGCTTTCCATCCAGGGTTTTGGATTAAATATTCATTCGCCATTAAAATATTAATGCTGCCCTACTGTTTCTGTAACAAATATTAATTTCTTATGGCATTTCCAGGCAATGCATAAGTTATACATTTCATATCCCACAGGAAACTGCTCATCTTCTGGCCCCTTTTGTTCATAGTTTTGTTTACTTCTCTTGGCTGCAGAAGACTAGAAGGGAGCAGGAGGGGAGAGGACATTGATTTATAAAACAAGCCCCTACCCAGTCAATGCTCTCCTTCCTTCTTGCTGCTGTGTTGTCTCTGGCCCAGGGAATGGTCCAACCAGCAATTCAGGAAGGACATGCGGCAAAGCAAGGGAAAATCATTGTGATCAGAGCCACTGTCTAAGTTAGACTTCTAGACATCCCCGAGTGTCAGGACTTCTGAATGGATCATTTCATCCTCCTTGACTATCTCAACATCACTCAGACTTCCTCTCTCCATACATGGGTTCATTTTATTTCCAGTTTTTCAGCTATTTTCTGATTAGAATGGCACCATGTTCACATTTTGGGGAAAAAACATTCTTGCTAAGAGAAGTCTCTATTTATCATCTCAAAAAGTTTTCTGTGCAAATATGGTGCTCAGAATTATCTGGTGGTAGTCTTCAAGATGTAAATTCTTGGCCCACTCTAGACCCACTACATCAGAATTTGGAGTAGGGTGTGTATTTCATATCTAGAAGTTATAATGCATTCCAAAATCTGAGAAGCTTCAAGCTTAAGTATTGGGTTAAGTAGGTTTTGATTTCAGACAGACTTGGATTTGACTCTCTTTCTTACTCACTCTGGGACTCTGGGCAAGTTAACTTTGTAGTTTCCCCATTAATGATAATGGGGATAATAATAATAATAATATTTAATTCAATCATGGTACTAAACGTATTCATTACTTCTAAAAGTTTCCTTCTGCTTCCCTTTTTAAAAAGCTGTTTAAAATAAGACATTTCAAAATATGACGTTTGACAATTGGATGAGGTATTGTATATGAAACATTAGCACAGTGCTTGGCACATACAAGTGTTCAATAAATAGTATCTATTCATAGTAATCATACTGTCAAATTCATAGGCAAATAACGTGGCCTACTGCAATGTGTACACAGGAAATGATACCATCTAGCCCTGTTGAGCTTCTTCTGTACTAGTGCAGGGACATCCCCAGGATCTGAGGAACTTACAAGAAGCTGTAAAAGAATTTCATAGTTAGAACTGGAGTCCAGGCACCCTAACCAGGGGTCTCCAACATGTTCTCTGTAAGGCTTTTGGTTTTCAGAATTAGTTTTTACAGGGGAGCTGAGAGAAAGTTCCTTTCTGGCAGGCCTTCAAGGGGACCAGTTCACTGGATGATTGCTCGTGACGACTTCAGGTCGTTTTAAGTTGCTCATTGCCCAGGTCTTCCCCAAAGCAGAGCTCACTGGGCTTCGCTGCTCCATGTCTGCACTACTGGGATTCATTGGAGTCTTGAGGAAAAAGTCTTGGACTTGCAGAATTCTAGCACTTTAGGATTGAACATACCTAGGCAGAAATCTTTACTCCATAACTTATCAGCCCATTAGAACCAGACAAGTCACTTAACCTCTCAAATCCATATTTTCTGCACTTTAAAAAGAGGGGACATATTCTCCCTAATATTACAAGGTTTTAAAAAGAAGATATTAAAAGGAAGATATATGCAACACATTGTCATAAAAGTTATACTTTCTTCTATCATATTTGTTTTCTTTTTCTTTTTAAATTTTTAATTTTCGAAATATTGTTTATTGTTGTTCAATTACAGTTGTACCTATTTTCCCCCATTACTCTCCCTTGCTCTGCCCACCCACCCCTACCTCCTACATTTAATCTTCCCCCTGTTGTCTTTGTCCACGGGTCCTTTATATGTGCTCCTTGACTTGACCCTTCCCCTTCTTTCTTTCCTTCTTTCCTTTTGATCCATACTTTAAAGATTTCCATCTTTCATGAAAAATTTGGCAAAACAATTGCTATAATTCATTCTTTACTTTTCATTATGCTCCCCCTTCCCCCTAGACCCTTAGCTTATCAACTTCTCTGGGTAGAGAGAGAGTGTTTTAAACCATGAGACCACAAAATTAAACATTCCTTTGGGGTCGGGGCTATACTGAACAAAACTTCATAACCACTTGGATGTCTGCTTTCTTCAAAAGTTGTCTTGATCAACACCCTGCTCACCCCCCTTCCAGAGAAACAGCTATTTAGAATGTTGAATCATTGTGAAGCACAGTTGGAGTTCTACTGTGCTGAAGCTACAAAACCCAATTGTTTTAAACTAGATATTTTGATAGAAGTGGAATGTTTAGAACAAGGGAAACAATGGTTCCATCCCCATCTGGGCTGGTTGGCCCACGGCTGGAATGGACTGTCCAGTTCGGGGTGTCACACTTTGATGCCTCTGCAGACCAACAGTGGCATAGTAAAGAGAGAATCATTGCAAAGATGAGGGAGAAAAGGGAGATGAAAGCAGGTGAGCCCTGGCTGGTGCAGCTCAGTAGATTGAGTGTGGACCTGCTAACTAAAGCATTACTGGTTCGATTCCCAGTCAAGGTATATGCCTGGGTTGCAGGCCAGGTTCCCTGTAGGGGGCACTTGAGAGGCAAGCACACACTGATGTTTCTCTCCCTCTCTTTCTCCCTCTTCCCCTCTGCCTATAAATAAATAAATAAATAAATAAATATTTTTTTAAAAGCAGGTGAAAAAAAAAACACTTAGCCATGACAAGTAGGGAAAAGATGAGGAGAGATGGACTAATGTGATTGCTGGCTTCAAAAATCTGAAGGGAATATTTTCCAAGATAGACATTTTAATTTAATTTTTTTCAAGTTAGGTCTTTAATTAAATAAAAGATTTCTTTGCATTATTCCTCTGAAAAACCCCCACTGGTCCTAACATCTCCCCTATTAAGTAGATAGCTTATAAGAATATAGTTGTGTAAAGTTAATTAATATTTTATAATTACATACATATTCATATTTGAATTTACAGATAAATATGGAATAGTAATCAATATTATTCAGATTATACTTTATATTTAAATGAGTTACAATAATAAATCCCAGACAGAATTTTGGTCATCAGTGAATAAACATTATATTTCTTAACAACAAGGATTTGATAATTTAATTTGTTCTGCTATGGTTTTTGCTTGAGGTCACATTTTTAGAAAAAGCAGTATGGTTTATTTGTACTGAAAAGTATATAAAGCATATTAAGAAAAAAATTCTGAAGGGAAAAGTGGGACTCAACATACTCTGTGAAACTGCAAATGGGTAAGAGTAAGTGATTAAATTTCATGGCGCTATGTGGTTGAATATATAATAAACAATTTTCTAACAACAGGGGTATCCAAAGATGAAATTGGCTGGCCCATGATGTAGTGAGCCCCACTGATGTAGTGAACTGCAATCTTTCAGCAAAGGCTGGCCAGAGGGATGTAATCCATGTCAATCTCTGACTGTAGATGATATTAAAAACAAATCTTTAAAAAAATGCCTGAGGGCCTATGAATGAGTCATAGAGATACCCTACAAAAAGGACAATATTTCTCAAAGTGTGTTCCTCCGAATAGAGAAATGCTAATTAAAGAATTCCACAATCAGTTAAGTTTGAGAGGTATTTATTTGGCTTGGTTGAACACATTTCCAGAGGATTTACTTAATTAATGAGTTATTGTGAGTCTGCAAAAATATACAGATCATATAATACATTTCCCAGAACTGGTGTGGTCATAGGACCCATTTATTTACCATGTCGTTTTTCCTAGTGGAACACCTCATAGTAACTAGCATATGGCAAGCCCTTTTGTACTGTTGAAGTAGTAGAGTAGGCTTTGGACCATGAAAGGAAAGGGCTCAAATCCTCACTTCTATGTATCTTAGAACAAGTTTTATTTCTCTGGGCCCACAGGTTTGAAAGATGCAGAATGTAATACTTAGGGTGTTATAAGAATACAGTAAATGTGAACTGTCATTGTCATAACATTATCATCATTATCAACATCATCGCCATCATCATCAATGTTCTTGACAGAATCTGATAGGGGCTCTACTTCTACAGTCGTCTTCAGTTATTTGATATTTAATATAGTAAAATTTTCATGACTATGTTTTAATGTAGTAGAAATTAGCATTTTATATATGAATTTGAAAATACAGATTTAATTTTTAAAATAGGCATGTGTCCTGACTCCTCCGATCTTCTTCAAGGGAGCTACCTTCATAAGCACATATGCACAAATATACCAGCACACCAGAGCATTGTGCATCTTTGGAAGACGAAAAATAACCTGAATACCTATCACTAGAGGGCTTGTTACCAAAATGGAACAGAACAAAATGAAACAACACTTATCACTATGGAATTCAATATGGTCATTAAAAAGAAAGATATAGATCTGCTGACATGAAGGATTCTCCATGGCTGGGGTCCAGTGTTTGTATCATAGTGCCTGGCTCACGGCAGGCCATCACTAAGTATTTTTTGAAATACAGTGAATTGATATTATATATTTCTGAGTTAAAAAAGGAAGCTACAAAAGCATACATTTTGTTGTGTGTGTATATATCATGTGCACATATACATGGGCAGACATGTATATGCATGGGTATACACATGTATGTGTGTACATACATCATGTAACATATAAAATAAATGTATCAGTAGCTGAGGACTTGAAGCATAGTTAACCTTGGCCTAAATCTGAACTCTAGGTTTTAATATTAAAAAGCTTTCCCTATGATTTCTATAGGTCCCTGAACTTTTCCTTGTATTTTTCTCTATATAGTTGTTTATACATATACTCATGATACTTCCATTACACCCCCTTTGAACTTGGGATGCAAAACTCAATCTTTTTACCTGTATCTCCAAGAATCAATTCACATCCAAGTCTTTAATTATTTCTGTTGAGTATGCTTTGTAGGGTCGTTGCACATATAGGGCGACATTGAAACAAATGACATTCTGCCCTCTTACTGGCTTCATCATGACTTCTTTCCTCTTTCTCCAGCCCTCTCCTCTTCTCCTCAAACTCCAGAGCAACAGCCTAATTCTTGTGTCTGTTTTCTCTGAAACCCTATTTTCTTACTAAAGAGCTCATTTTCTAACTCAAAGATATTCCCAAACAAATGCCCTTTATATAATGAATTCTGTTGAATACATTTTTCCATCTAATTACAATTATGAATGTATAGACAAAAGTATGTAAGAGTACATATTATATCATTAATAGTCACAATCTTTGGGATACAAGCTTAGAGATATTAGGGTCTATGGCTGAGAACATTTTCATGAACGTATTTCTCTGCTGCTTTAATTTTCTTAGTGCATTTTATGTTTGTAATCAAATAAATTAAAGGAGATACACAATCCCAGTTCACTATTTCTACTGTTTGAATGAAAGGACATATGACGAAGAGAAACTGAGCTTCTTTGGTGATAAAACAATGCAGAATGAGAGGAGCAACCAATCCCACAGGAGACTTAACTCTGCTCTGATTGAACTCTGAACCCTGTGTGTTGGGAAAGGGACCTTGAATCTTCAGGGTGATCTAGCAGAAACACACAAGCAGCCAAAAACCGGCATTTCTATATTAAGCAGATGTGCCTGAAAGTGAAAGCCCTTCAGTTTAGTCATGAGAAGAGCATGCTGTTCGTGTAAAGTCCCAGCTAATACTGTGGTTATACACCTGCCAGTGAGAGCTATGCTGAGAAGCTTTTCAGCAACTAACCATTATGCTAAATAGCTGTGGAAGCACTGGATACCTGGCTGCTGAGATAATAACACCAATAGCATTGGAACATTTTAGAGCTGTGACTAATCTTTGTTTTCCTCTTGTTTCTCATGCTTGAAATTAAATACTTCTCTTTCAGGGAGTTGATTTCCAGAAAAAATGTTACTAATTGATAGCTCACAGGATGTGAAGGAAACATTTTTCTTGGAGGCCCAAGAAGTCCATAGGGATGTTATTTGGCTTTACATCTTGTTCTGGCCTCAGAGGCTCATGGGGAAGCAGAAAAGGAATAAAACTTACAATGAAGACAATATTAAATAATAACAATGGCAGCTAAGCTTTGAGTGCTGTATGATAAGTTCAGCAACAACGAATTTTAGTAAGAAGTGACTCAACTTCTTCAATAGTCTATGCAATAAGCATCATCTTTTTATGCTTCTTTTAAAGATGAATAAACTGAGGATTAATTAGGTTATGTGCCTAAGGTGGGTGATACAACTAGACTGTCTTACCCCAGTGGACCCTTACAAGAGCTGCTCACTTTACTACGTGACTCCAAACCATGAACTCTGGAACTCAAAGGATGCTTAGGGACAAAATTCAAGCATTTTTGTTTTATAAATGGGGCGCTGACATCCAGAACAGTGCTCAACATCATGACATCTCAGAGGAGAGCTAGCTGTGATGACACCAGGAAACTATCTAGTACAGCTCTGCTGCTCTAGTATATAATACTCAATCCAAAAGAAGGGAAGTCCTCAAGATTCTTACCACCTCACTTAGCCCCACCAATACCTGTGCAATCCACCCTGGCATTTACAATAAGCTTCTCACAGGAGAGGAAGGGCCTCCACCTTCTAGGAAGAACCCTCATTTGTCTCACAATGAGACTTCCCAAATGGACCAGACAGACAGTAGGAGTGCTGGCTCTGTGGCATCTTGTTGGAGAATGGGAACAGATTGTTGGCATGTTCTGCAAAGCCCACTCAATTTCACTGAATTATTCAGTCCCTTCCTTGCTGATTAGACAGTGATCTGTGTTCTATGGTCCCATTCAGGTCTTTCCAACTCTCCAACCCTCAAGAAGAAACTCATGCTTTATAAGCATTGCTGCATAGCTAAGTGTGGATGGAAATGTCTTGATCAGACCAGGTTTTATCCCATTTTATCTTATTCCAGCTCGCCATTGGGAAAAGCAGTGGTGTTGGGGAATGTGCATTCAACTTCCAGGGTTTTTTTAACAACTGCTTTATTTAGGTATGATTGACTGTTCTCCCATTATTAACTCTAAGAACTTGGGCATGTCACTTTGCTCCTCTGAGTCCAGTTTCTTCACCTATAGTTTACAAATGAGCTGTAACATCATTTTAACTCATGCACATGGGTGTTGAGAGCATTAAGCAGAAAGAAATTAACACAAACCTGCTTGAACAAATAAATACACAAAACAAAACAAATATAACAAAAATGTTGATTTACTATTATTATAGTATTGTAGAACATGAAATGATGGACAGAGAGTCCTACAATCTGAATTCAGAGAGTCCTAAAAGTCTGAATTTTAGATCATGCAGGTTTGATATGACTATTCTCATAAGCATCATAATTCAGGATGCTGTGTTCACTATTCAGAAACTAAGTCCCATAGGGTGCATAGATCAAGGACTCACTGTTTTGTCTTCCTGGATTTTTTGGATATCGTTGTTTTCCTAAGTTACCATTTCTTTCAGGTAATATACACCTTTGAATAAAGGGAAAAAAAGACAGTTAAAAGGTACATACATGTCATTTGTGTTTCAAATAACTCATCTGAGCTAGAAAGGTTTTCCTGGAATTAGGCTCATGAAACAAAAAATGATTTATATCTTTGGTAGACAAACCATTCATACCTTTGGCAGACAAACATGAATAACAGAGACATAAATGTGATGAAGATTGAATAGAGGAGGGTTGAGCAATCGACTAACATGACTCATTCTTACTTCATTCATATTTAACAACAACAACAACAACAGTAATAATAGCCTTCAGAATGGCTCCTATGTGTCAGAGTTTTATTTGCATTCTCTCATGTAATTTCCCTAATTAAACCTGTGGTGTGAAGTTAATACCCACTTCTAAGGGATGAAGGAACTGAGGATGAAACATATTATGCAATTTACTCAAGATCACAAAATGAGCAAGGGATAGAAACTTGATCAGAAACCAGGACTGCCTGAATGTGAAACACCTCCATACACAACACAGTAGTGTTTCTCCCTAGATGGACAGGCATCACATGCCTTCCATTTCGGAATTGTGCTTGGCATACAGTCAACAACAATTAGTTGTTCCATGATTATATTGAGTTAGCATTGTTACACAACAGGCCAAAAAGCTGGAGAAGTGTGAAAAACTTCAGAACAGATCAGGTTGAATGATAGGAGGATGGAATTATTGCTAGCCTATAAATCATAAATCCCAAGTTTTCTTTCTATCTTGAACATTGTTGTATTGTGTGATCTTGAGAAACCCACTGAATCTCTCCTTGCCTTGGTTCTGATGCTTGTCAATGGGGACTGTTGTACCTGCCTCATGTACTATCAGGGTGGCTTCAGAAATCAAATGGGATGTCAGGATAAGTACTTGGTAATACAAAGACATTGGTATTACTATTTCTCTTTATGACTACTCATAAGGGTTTATGGTATCTCTCTCTGAAAAATAACTATGATAAACTGACATAAACAAAGAGCTAGAATGATTTTGGGCAAAGACACAAATGGAGGTAAGTAGGAGGTATGTGGGTGAGTAAGATGAGTAATATGGGCATTTCAGGGCATGATAAATATTACAGGAGTTCATGGAAGATTGAATTCAACCCAGGATAACAAGTCTGTGGGGGTAAACTAGAGGTGAAACAGGTGGGTATTGGGAGAAGTCAGGGATGGGAATTATTGACTTACTGTCTCACTTCTGAATCCATCTTCTACAACCACAAAATAGGCACTAATCCCACAGAATAGCTTAGGACCAAAAAAAAAAAGGCTTACTTAATAGATTCTTACTGGGTAACCTACTAAGTACATGGGAATGGGAAAACAGTCAAGAGAAGTAATTATAAAGAAAATAGTTGTGGGGACAAAGAGATTTATTGAAATCCACCACTTAATGAATGGAGTGATGATAGTGGTGGTGTTCATTAGATGCTCAGGAAATGTAGCATATAGACATGTATAATATATAGTCCCTGCTGTCAAGAAATCTCACAGTCACTTGAACCAGCACTAGAGTAGGACAGGAGACACTTGAGAGAGGAAAAAGAAGGTGGAACTGGAATAGATGGCTTGCAAAAATAAACACTTTTTTAAATGCTCTTGACAGTGTGCCACATCAAGAAATGGAGTCCATCTTACCAACCCTTGCATTTGGGCTGGTCTTGGGACTTGCACTGCCAATAGAATGTGACAGAAGTAAAGTTCTGCCAGTTCTGAATGTAGGCCCAAGAGGCCTTGCACACTTCGACTTTCTCTCCTGGATCCCTGCCAACTACCATGAGGACAGTCCCCAGCTAGCCAGCTAGATGATGAAAGACACATTGTCAAATCACCCCAGTAGCCCAAGCTTACACTTAGCTAATTGTCAAATAATGAGTGAGGCTATTCTAGACCAACCAGCCCCACTTGACCCCACAGCAGACTGTAAGCACATGGGTGAGCCAAGCTGAGATTATCCAAGTCCGACCAGACCAGAACCTCCCAGTGAACCTAAAGACTTGTGAGCAACGACAGTTTGTTTTTGTTTTAAGCCACTAATTTTTCTGGTGGTTTAGTGTGCAGAACTGATAGAGAAACGGATATTCATGTATGACTATCTTCTCCTGTAATTGTCACAACTGATCCTTGAGGTTTTGGGTCAATGACCTCATTTTACAGATGAGGAAATGAGGATTGAATGAGGTGAGAGGTTACTCACCAGAGGTGAGAAGGCTAGAAGTAGTAGAGTCAGGATTTTACTGTCTGTCTCACCCCAAATCCTATGTACATTATTATATGACATCATACTACCTTTACCAAGGTGAAAAAGCTTGTTTATGAGTTGATCAGGGTGGCTGGCTTTAGGGTAAGAGTTGAGACTGGAGGATAGGCTATCCACCACTCAGGGTGGGGCTCCTTGAAGACATGCAGCAAAGTCTGAGCAAGAGAACACCAGGAGTGAAACCCACAAAGGTCAGATTGATGATTCTTGTCTCATGTCCTCAAATCATGAGAGAAGGGAAAAGTTGGATCACCAACCAAAAGTAGGTCAGAAAACAGAAGGGGTTTCAGGATAAAAAAGTGACACAGGTAAGGGCTAAGGACATGGGAAGTCAACATCCCCATCCCAAAAAGGTGTGACCTTAGCTGGGTAAGAGGAGAAATGATGAAACATGAGAATATTATAGCCAAAGCCAAATTTAGGCCAGCACGGAATTTCCAGTAATCCCTGTCAGCTCCTCCAGGGAGAAAGAAAGTGAAGTTTGGGGTGTTTCAGTGATCAGATCTTCATCTTGAACTGTAATCTGAAATCCTTCATCCATCTCTTTTGCTATTCCTTTTCAAGATTCTTTCTCTTGCTCTATAAGTGAAAACATTGGTTAAGGTTTTCTCCTTGGAAATGTTACTGCTGCATACCAAATAACTCTGCCCATATGGTAGGATAAGCTCTCTGGGCACAAAGTAGGATGAAACTCCCAATCTCTCTTGTGGTTAGGTGGTACATGAGGCCAGTCCTAGTGAAAGAGTTCTAAAACTAAGTAATATGTATTTCTTCCATGCCAGGAAATTGAATAAATGAACTTGTGATGCATCAGGGGTCTCTTTCTCTCTGTTGCAGACACCAGTGGCATTACAGATGGTGGCTACTCCACCATCTGGATCCCTGAGTAACAGCAATTAGTAAAGTTCCCCTGCCAACTGATGATGGATAAGAAATAAATAAACCACTGTTATTTTAAGCCACTGAGAGTTGGAGGTTAGTTGTTACTGAAGCAAAACCCAATTTGTCTTAATCAATGGAGCCCTCTTCTGTTTGCTGGTCTAAATCAGAGGTTCTCAGGGTGCGTTCTCTGGAATTCTAGTCCTGAGAGGTTGTCTGTTAAAATGACTTTATGGTGAACAAATTCTGGGAAACACCCACTACCCTATTCTCATCTTAGAAAAATCCCAATAAACACTTTGGAGCAAATTGGAACACACTATTTTAGACCCTACCCTTGGCAAACCTATCCATTCTTAAGGTTTCAAACACCACAAACAGTCAGCTTATTTCTAATATGTAATCCTACATCTAGATATCCTCACATAGAATGTTTTTTCTGGTATTTCAACTTTAATATGGCAGATCCTAAACTCATGACCTTCTTGCAATTCAACCAATCTTTGTGCCCTTCCTCCTTGTGAACAAGTTTAGGGTAGATTTTTCACCTGGGTTTGCATTTTCAAGTTTCCACACAGCACAAAGCTGAGCCAGCTCACCCTGACTGCTACCGGTTGCACCTAATACCTGCACAGAACAGCGCGTCTCTCCTGAGAAGATGGCACTGCTGGCCAGGTGCCTGGTTTATCTGGACGCTCTTCTCTTGAGTTCAGTCTTGTCGGTGTATTGCACAGGTGCATGCTTTCATGGAGGAGACTTTACATGCAATCTCTTTTACACAGATAAAGTGTGGAGCTCAGAACTTACCTGAACAATTCCATAGCGAAAGGGGAACAGAAAGAATTAAAATAAGTGTAAAATTTAAGATAAGCCTTAACGAGTGCTGCCTCTATACTAGGCACAGTACTAAACCTTTCCCATGGATTTTTGCTCTGTACTCTTCCCATTCACCCTAAGGCCAGTATCCTTTTTATCCAATTTTATAGATAAAAGAGGGAAGGCTCAGAGAGGTTTAGAAACTTTCCAAAGGTCCCACCATCAAAAAGTGGTGGATCTAGAACAAAAATGTGAACAATATGACTTCAGAGCTGTGCCCTAAACTGCTACTTCCTTACACTGTCTCCCCAAGGAACAAACATGTGCTGATTCTCTCATGTTCAGTGTCATGTTAAGTCCTTGGTAGCATTTTCAACTTGAGTTCCTTAACCTGTCCTAGGAGGTAAATGTGCTCACTCATGGGCAAACTCATTTCCAGAAAGAAGAGTGAACTTACTAAAGGTTCCTAAGTGGTAGAGATTTTTCTGTGGGTTCCTTCAACTGGGCGCTTCCTGTGGCGTCCCCTAATGATCCTTTCTTTCCTATTGACATGGCAGGGAATTTGTCTAATGCTTCTGTGACCAGCTCCAGACATTTCCCATAGTCACAAAAATTATGCTTCTTTGAAAGCTCATCTGTTATTCCCTCACTCAACAAGCGCATATTGAGATTTCACTACACTCGTACACTGGCCCCGGCTGAGAGGGTGAGGTAGAGCAGTGAGCAAAACAAAGGCCCTGTCCTCATGCAGCTCACATTCTGTGGGAGGAGAGACAATAGGTAAATACACTAAGAATTAATATAAGTAAAGTAAAATAAAATGAAACTAGAGGTAAACAAAGCAGGATGAAGAAATGGAGAATAATGGTAGATGAGCTTTTGAATAGAATGTCTTGAAAAGACTGACATTGGAGTGAACATTTGAATGAATCCTTAAACATAGGATTCTCTTTTCTCTCTTCTCCCCAGTATATTTTAGCATTGAACTATGCACATACACACTTACACATATGTGCACATGCACACAAACATGCACATGTGTGTATATTGCATTCCTCCTCTGGTCTGAGCCTTCAGTCTTTGTTACTTCTGCATTCAGAGCATGAAACTACTAGCTCTCCACTTACAGTTCCTCTCAAACAGTGGTTTTACAAGGTCAGTGTTCATGAGCATCATCCTAAAAGCAGATTAAAGGATGATCTCTGGGACACAACCCAGGATGTCCCAAACCAGTAGGTCTAGCGTGGGAGCTTGTGAATGTAAACCCCAGAAGACATGCATGCAGTGTGAGGGGCCCATTCCCTCTGCATTTGAAACAGACCATCCTCTGACCCCTTGGAAAGGCCGTATCATCTTGCAGCCTAGTGGGGTGGCTCAATGGTTACCTCTGGAGTCAGCAAGACCTAGATTTCAAATCCTCATATTCAGTTCCCCTAAGCCTTGCTCATCTAGTCTGTAAAATGGAGGGAATGATACCTACCTCCTTGGGTTGCTGGAAAGATTAAATGGGATAACACACGGGAAGCATGTGGCACTAAGCTCTTGGGGAACCTCACTAAGTGCTATTTGAGTTCCTCTCCATCTCTCTCATGACATTATCAAACGGGCTCCACACCCACCCCTTCAGAGGCCCTGAAGAAGCTCAGGAGTCCCCTTCAGGGCTCTTTGCAGTTTGAGAATCCTGACAAGAGTGAATGTCAAGAGAGAATGACTTGCCCCAGTTACGCAGAAATCTAGTTTCTGAACCAGAATAAGAGCTGAGGTTGCCTAACTCCCAGATATTTTTTTTCATGACTTAGTCATCTCTATTCTCTGTTTTTCAGTCATGCTTCCCTGATTTCCCAAGAAAAATGGGGTCCAGAGGATGTTCTATTTACAGACATCACAGCAGTGTGAATATAGGTTAGGTCTCTGCAGTCAGATCGCCTGGGTCAAATCCATCTCCATTATCGAGTTATCTGGCTGCGGCATGGCCTTGGGCCAATATGTTCTGTGTTATATATATTTCTATGTTTAATATATTTTTACTTACTTGTATTTATTGTATATATATTTAACATTATATATTCTTTGAGATGTCAAGTTAAAACATACAGCCTAGAAATCGTTACCATAAACATTTAGTTTCAAATACCTGTTTATTCATTCTATTTTCCATCTCTCAAATGGGGATCATGACATCTGATTCTTAGGTTGTGCGTGTGTGTTAAAATAGGTTATGCATGTTTAACATATAGCATCATGTCTGACATATAGTAGATATTAGACAAGGGTGGTCATCTCCATGTCACAGATCTTTATCACAAGTTGAAAGGACCTCAGACCATCTGGGTTAACTTTGCCAGTGCAAGAGTTACCTAATAAGAGCCAAAATATTTCATGAATCCCAGGGGCAACAAACTTAATACCTTGCTGGTAGCACTTATGGTCCAGATAGAAATGCAAAGCTCTGCTTCAGAAGAGAACACTTCGTTTTATTCTGTGGGGTCTGTCTTTTTCCCGTGCAGTGCTTTCTCCCACCGTGCCTGTTCTCCATGGATGATAGCTACTTTACGACACTGTGCGCTGTCCTGTGAGTCTGAACCTCAGCACTGGGTTGTCACCTGCATCCTGGGCTGAAGTATTTCAACCTGCTCTCCAGCCCTAATGGCTAACTTATGTCCTGTCTGAAATGGTTTCGCAGTTGAGGGTCAGTATTTTAAAACTTGCCTCTCATAAAGAGAGGTGTTATTTGAGGCTTTCCTGCATGGGGACACCATTTCAGGCATTTAACATTTTAATCTATTTTTCCTATGTTATTTTATTTAATCCCCACAAAAGGCATTTGAAGAAGATCGACTTTTCACTGCTTTAAATGTGAAGAAACCAAGGGTCAGACATGGTGGCGGGCGGTGGGGTGGGAGGAAACCTAGGTAAAATCACAGAGCTCATGAATGCTTTGAGTCCAGGTATATGTGACTCCAAATTTCATGGAGGAGTAAGGCATTTGGAGGCAAAGGGATCTCAGTCTACATCTTCTACTCTACCACTTATGATATGGCTGGACAATTTTGAGGAAACTCTTTAAACTCTTTGAGACTTATGCTCCTTATTTATGAAATAGGAGCATGCCAATCTACCGCACAGGGTCTCCGTGACATTCAGCAAGGTAAGATCTGTGAAGTGCATGGCATAGCGCCAGGCACGGAGCACATGCTCCAAAGATGTTGGTTTCCTGCTTTCTCGACTTTGGCTCTCAGCAAATCTTAGAAAAATGCCTTTATTGTTTTACGTCAAAAAAAGAAACGGAGTTAGAAGAATTAAAGTAAATGAGCACCAAAGAAATATTATACTTGAAGGGTTATTGAAGAAGCAAACACACCAAGTAATAGGTTTTTCTCAGAAAGGTGAGAGGAAGTGGGAAGATGGAAGGAGTTTCTCAGGAGGCTCTGAAGGCGAGGCCACCAGAAATGGGTGATCACAAAGATGCAAAGACAGGGCGGTACCGACTTACACGGGCATCAGTGGCAGCTGGATGTGCTGTTGCCAAAGGTGGGTATAAGGTAATAGGGGTAACTGGGGATGGGAAGCTAGACTTGGGGATGGGTGGAGACACTGAAGTGACCCCGAGAAAGGATGACTAAACTCTCAGTGGGTAGTGACATGCCTGTATATAAACATAAAACATTAAAAAAAAATCAAACTAGGTGTTTGGTGACTCAAACCTAGAGAGAGAGTCCCCAAACACTGATGAGAACAAAAACACCAAGGAAGGAAGAATATTTTGGGGAAGATTAATTATGTTTGAATAACATTGTTTATTTTTATTTCTATAAAACAGTCTTACAATTTGGCTTTTTTTTTTCTGGCCAGCAGCATCTCTCCATCAGGAGACACCCATGGATTTCAGTGCCCCGTGCTGAGTTCCATCTGTTGCCATATTATGCAATGGAGAGTGGCACCCATATTTTCCCTTGTGGAGAATATATTTATTTCTTGGGATGTAAAAAGCATATTTCTCTTGGTTTAGTTGATGTCATAAAGGGACTATCACAGCTAACGCTACATATTTGAAATCGAATTGATTCCTTCAACCACTGCTACACTGTTTTTTATTGCGAAGAGATGCAGGTGGAGAAGGGTCCTATCTTTGGGATAGCTGGGAAACCATTTGCAACAGAGCAGACTGTGTATCTGCAGAGGAAGGCACTGTAGGCTGGGAGTCGACACTTTTGTAGTCTTCTGTGAGCTCAGTGGAAGGCTGGTTGTGTGACCTTCAGGAGGCTGTCTCTGTGTTTAAAAGGGCATGTATTGTGGAGACACACGGGCTCAGGTTCAATTTCTAACTTCTTCGCTTACTGGGCATGCCAGCCTGGAACCTGTTCTGAGTACCAGTGTCTTCTCTGAAATGTGTCAGTGGCCCTAGCCATCTGCATTACCAGGTATGAGGCACTCTGAACAAAGTTCTTCCTGGGTGATCAGGTCCATTGACAATGCTCATACAAGAGGAGTTTTTCTTTCCTCCTAATTTCTCTCAATTTCTTTAACTGAAAAATGGAGGCAGTTCTCTCTTGACAGTTACAGAGAGTTGCAAAATTCAAGTAAACATATTTTCTGTGTATTGATAAGAAGCTGTACAAATGGTAATGGTATTGCTATTTGAAAGTGACCTTATTTTGACCTATTATAGTGTTAAATGAAAATACAAGCACTTATGGGGTGCTTCTTATGGGCCAGATACCATGCTTGGGGCATTTATCAGTTGCAAAGTCAGGGCAAGTAATATTAGCTGCTACAAGAAACAGTCCCCAAATAATCAAGTATATACTGCCCAGACCACAGTCCAATGTGGCTGGAGCAGCTTTCCTCCCTCTCAGTGGCACCTTTCATCTCAGTCCTCCTTAGGATCTCAGAGTTTTCCACTGGAACACATATACCTCCAGCTGGCAACTAGGGAAGAAACAGTAAGTAGCAAGTACTGAGGTTCAGAGTTGGAAATATCCTATATCAGATTTAAGCACCAATTGTTCTCACTTGCAAATAAGGGGCGAGAAGACCACTTATGCTCTCAGAAGGAAAATAAAACATTTCACTGAACACATTGTTTTGCCTATTATATATACTCTACACATGGAATAACTGAGACTTGGAGCTGCTAAGTCACTTGCCCAAAGTCACACAATTCACAATAGATAAGCTTGTGTGACTTAAATTAACTTGAATTGCCCTGGCTTTGAACTGAAGGTACTGAGAGATGAACTTGGAGGGAAGTCCATTTGCATATTCAGGTGGGGTACCTGGGGTGAGAATAACCCACAGAAATAGAACACATTTATGGCTGTGGATTTTCAATGCCTAGTCTCCAGCAGCCCCAAATCAATATTTATTTACTATGTATAATAAACCCTCTCTTGCAACTCATTTGTGAAGATTAGATGGCATGCTAAAGCAGAGGCAAAACAATGTGTTCAACAAAATGTTTTATTTTCCTTCTGAGAGCAGAAGTGGTCTTCTTGCCCCTCTTTCTAAGTGAGGACATTGCTGCTTAAATCTAGCCAGAAGAATGGGGCTGTTGTGGTATGAGATCATCTTCTCCACAAATAAATTCGCACTAAAGTTACAGAAATACTGACATCCTTTATGTGCACATGGATATAGTTTCTGGCCCCCAGAGGTCTTGGCCAAGTGGAGAAAAATAAGATAAATGCTTCTGTGACACTTAATAAAATGACATCATTAGGATAAGAGAATGTACCTGCAGACGGTCATGTCAGCTAATTTTGAAGAGGTCTGATCTT
The DNA here is from genome assembly GCF_019186645.2 of Phyllostomus hastatus. Lineage (NCBI taxonomy): Eukaryota > Metazoa > Chordata > Mammalia > Chiroptera > Phyllostomidae > Phyllostomus > Phyllostomus hastatus. The sequence goes on along the minus strand of NW_025333857.1, from coordinate 62,541,961 downwards.
TGAGGGAGAGTATCTGGGTTTAAGCCTTTCCTTATTCCACTTATTAGGTGCGTGTTGTGGGTGAGTTGTTTCTACTCTCTGAGTCTCAATTTCCTCACTTGTTATACAGGGGGTTTTAACACTAATTATACTGGCGGGTCATGAGAGGACAAGGTGTTTTTATATGTATAAAACTATCTATCTGTAGCTCAGTTTAAGTGAGGTGCTCAATAAATATTCTTTTTTCTTCCCTTCATGCAATAATACTGTGAAAACAATTTAAAAATTATTGCCATTTATTAGAAGTCCATATGTCCCACTCAATGTGGTGGATAATTATATTAATGATTCTGCTTAATTCTCACAAGCCCCTTCTTGAAGAGGTAAAGGCATGTGCTTGACAGCACATCAAATTGCTAATGGTGCAGTTGAACCCCCAGTGCTCTGGTCCCAAATCCACTTACACCACCCTACGCCACACTTTGGCTTTGGCAGTGTAGGTCATCTGGTCCAGTTGACATCCATAGTTAGGAACTCAGAGACTTTCCCTGAATACTTCTAGTTAGAGGGCTAACTAGAAGTATAGTTAGAGAACTAACACCTTCCTCCCAAACTTATACCATCTATCAAGCAGTTCCCTGGTCATAATATTTTTTTTCTGTTGGGAAGAAATTTCCTTCCCTATAACTTTCATCTATCAGTCATAGTTCCATCCCCTGGGGTTCACCCAGAACAAGTCTGCTTCTTCTGCCTCAAGGTGGCAACTCACACATATCAATCCATGTTGAATGAGCCTTAAGATTTTCTTCCCTGGCAAAATATTCCTGGTTTCTTAAACTTCTCTATGACATCTGGGTTCTTCATCCACCAGTATAAGGACTCCAGGCACTTTCTAATTTGTTAATATTATTCTAAAAGTGCTGTGACCAGAAGTAGTAGTGCTTTCCAGGTAGAGGCCAGACATGGTACAGGTCAATTGTCTCTGTTCCGAACTCAACATTTTCATTCATAAGAACCTGCGATCCCATTAGCTTTCTTGGCAGCCTTATCAATTGTTCACAGAAATGGCCCAGTATAAATGGCAGCAAAAGAAGAAATGGTGACTCCAAGAGCTATAATGAAATAATCTGATATCTATCTATCTATCTATCTATCCATCCATCTATCTACCTCTTACTATAAAAAGCAAAAAGAATTTTTCAAAAGAGAGCTTAGAATCTGAAACATAAATTTGTGGTCTGAAATGTACATAGAGAGCCAGCAGAGTTTTTAACATAAGTTTAGACACACCTGAAGAAAGAATTAATAAAACAGAAAATAAATTTTAGAACAGTGCTTAACATGCAGCCCGGAGATTCAAAGACTTAGAAAACATGAAAGTCAAGTTGTAAGACAAGGAGCCTGATGGGGCTGGTCCTTCAGAAGGCACGCCTTCATGATATGCAATGATTCCGAGGACGAATTCTCAGGGTGGATGATTGATGAGCCCTGGCCAGCTTCATTAGGCTGCAACCTCCTTTACGCAACTAATATCTTCCACTCTTTGCTACTCTTCTCACCTCGGAGTGCCTTTATTGCCCTACTAATCCTTCCTTTCTGCCCAAAAGCATCAGGCCCATGGGATGTGAGGCAGTGATGCTAATGCCAGGAAAGCTGGGAGATTCCAACAGCTACTTGAACAGCTCAGATAATAAGGCATGTCCTAAGAAAGCGCACCCGCATGTTTCTGGAATATTCTGAACTACATACAGCTATAAATCTTTAACTGTAAAGTATTCCCAGTTCTGCCCTTACACTTAAAATATATTATGATTATTATTATATATTTTTAACATAGTTTTCAGTTATCCAAGTTAAAGATGATCCAAGCAAAGAGTTCTGTCTCTTTCAGTGTGCCAGGATCCCCAGGAGACCTCCACCAGTGAATTAAACATTTGGTGATCCATCAGTTAAAGTTATTTCTGGAGTTGTTATCATTCAAATCATTTTGACCAGAATTTATGGGCACTTAAACTTAGGTACTGTCTGTAACTGTGCTTTATAGGCAACATAAATGATTCTGGGCCCTGCTCTGCTTTCCCTGTCTGTTCACATCACAGAAAATCATATATTGTAACCAGAGATGCCCAGCACATAGTACATTTTTGCCTGATGTTTTAGGTAGGGCCGAATGTAGGAGAAAGTGCTGGCATGGCACAGGGATGGTGACAAGAAGAAGGGATTCTGTTATCTCTTGCAGGAGCATGTACTGTTAAGTTGTATTAGAGACCCCCAGAACTGGCTTTTTATGAACATTGTTAATATTATTATTTCAAATATCAACTTCCTAAGGCAAAAACCGTCTCAAAGAGATCAAACAAGTTGTTACATGTGGTGCTTGGGGGCTGTTAGAAGCTGAATTGTGTACCCCCCTTTCACATTCATATGTTGACACCCTAACCCCTTAGGACCTTGGATGTGACTGTATTTGGAGATTGGGTGTTTAAAGAGGTAATTAGGTAAAATGAAGTCACACAGGTAGGCACTAATCCAGCGTGGCTGGTGTTCTTTTAAGAAAAGGAGATTGGCACAGACAACACAGAGACTGAGGGACAACCACATAAAGACATGACAAGAAGGCAACCACCTGCAAGTCAAGGAGAGAGGCCTCAGGAGCAAACAATCTGCAGACACTATGACATTGGACTTCTAGCCTCCAGAACTATGAGAAAATAAATGACTATGGCTTAAGTCTTCCAGTCTGTGGTACTTTGTCATGGCAGCCAGAGCTGACTAGTACTGGTGGGGCCAACGACAGGCCCTGGACTAGGGCTGAAACGACAGAGTTCAAGGCCAGTGAGACACTGACACATTGTGAGGGTCTGCATGACCCTGAGAATGAGGGCTTCCTTAAATTTCTACCTTAGGCCCCTTAGTTGCGACATCCTAGTCCTGCCTCAAACAGCTATCAAGAAGAGAACTTTTAGCACCAAACTCCCCTTCCAGCCTCACAATAGAGGTATTTGGACTGAGGCTCTGAGTTTCTGGAAATTCCTTGGAGTTTTTAAGAAAAGAATCTGCATTTATCTGGTCAGGTCATTTTTTTCCATTAATTCATTAAAAACATTTTATTGAGTGCCTATGGTAATTCTGGGTATTGTGTTAGCTTGTAAAAGGGAATAGCAATCAAATGACACTTATTAACCACCAACTATACACCAGCATGGTGTCAAGCCATTTCAAGGAGGATACTTCAATAGGTATTTGTTAGGAACCTTCCCTGGACAAGATGCTGAGCTTGTCTCTGTGTGAGAGGCACAGAGTGAAGAAGACATGGGCCCTGCCCACCACTGGCTCACCATCCTGTGGAAATAGGTAATTTAGTGGTAACTCTAGCACAAGGCTGGGGTTAGGACAGAGAGGCAGAGGCAGAGATACTCCATAAAAGCACAAGAAAGGAAAAGTATTTTAACTGAACAGATTTGAAAAGGCTTTTGTAAAAGACATGGACTTCTGGAAAAACTTCGCATATTGAAGCAGAACTTCACAGGAGAAGACGGGGAATGCATTTTGGCTCCATGTCCTTAAAAAGCAGCTACTTCATGCACATCCCTGTGTGATAACATGGGACCAAGGGCAGATGACTCCTGCCCTTAAGGAGGTGACAGTTTTGCTGGTGGAGGCAGCAATTAGATAGTACCAAACACAATGAGCACTGTGAGACGTGAGATGCCTTTTACAAGAGAGGAGGGTCCCACAAACTTCATGTTTGTGTTCATTGAGTTAACATCCTTGAATCTTTGTCTTCTCTTCCTTAGAGGTGGGGGTTGTACTAAACTCCAGTTTCCAGACGTTTGGATTCCATGACCTAGTACACTTTAAGAAATCAAGAGTGGACTGCAGCATATTTCTAATTCTATCCAGCGAGGACATTAAGATGCCCCTTACGTTCTGTTGTCGTGTTGCTAGCCAGTGGACTACACTTAGGAACTACTTCCAGGGTCCAAGGACTATCCACTTCTGAAAAGTGACCCTCTGGGAAGGCCAGTGTATCTTGTTTTGGGAGATTCTAAAGTTTCAACCCTAACTTGTAAATTGGTGGTCCACGGGCTAAATGCAGCCTGTGGCTGTGTTTGGTTTGGACTGCCACGTGTTTTTCAAAAAAGTGAATCAGATGCCAACACTGAAAAGTGGTGAAATTCATATAAAAGTCCAGATTTCTCATCGTGGTTTTTTAAAAAATTGAGTGTCTGGCAACCTTGCCTGCCAGTCATCGACAGAACTGCTCCTCTCCCAACGAGGGTCCCCCAGGCCCCTCCCGGCTCTGTGCCTCCCATTAAGTTACTAGCTTGGCCTCCAAGGGCATTTCACTTGAAATCCCTGATTCAAATCATTTGAAGTGGGACGTGCATATGGGTACTCCACTTTCAGCAACGGTTATCAGTTCTTTTATCAATGAAATGGATATCATGTGGGGTTAAGTGAAATGATATTTTGGAAGCTGTAAGTACCAGGCCAGTGCAAGGTTATAAGAGTTTAAAATGGATGGTGAGTTGGGGTCACTCAGATCCCATCACACAAGGTTACTGAGCCAGGTGCTTGGGGGCAATGGAGCAAATATGGTTCCCGCATTCCGGGACCTCAGGTCCACTCAGTGGAGTAAGGTCAGATGGGGAGGAGAGACAGGGCAGCACAGTACAAGTGGGGGAAGTTCAGGTAGTGCTTGTCTCTGAGAAGGTGAGGTAGGCAGGACAACTGGGAACGGCAAGAGAACACAGGAGCCATCGTGGTCAATCTAACTGGTGTTTAACCATTATTGTTATTGACAGTGATTTTTCTATGTGGAATTCTTCTGTAACACTGACATCCAACAATGTAACAATCAAACGCTCCATTTACTGAAGGCCTCTTCTGTGCCAGGAATGTGCTAGAGGTTTCTTCAACTTAATTCCAAACATATTTATTGAGGCCCAGTCATGTGCCTGCAACTGGACATACAGTGATAACCAAGGCAGGCACGCCCCCTGCCCTCCTAAAGCTGAGTGTGGGAGGCAGACATTAAACAGTTGAATACATGAAACTCTAGTTTATTGGCACTGTGGTAAGTGCAGAAAGAGGATGTTCACAGGGCTATTGGGGTATATAACAGGGATCTGGCCTAGGCTGGGAAGGTCAAAGAAAATGTTCCTGAGGAAGCGGCATTTAAAATTAAACCTTAAAGGTATATAGGAGTTAGCCAGGCATTCGAGTCTGAAGAGCTATGTAGATAGAGAGAGCAGACTTATGTGAATTATTATTTTTTAAGACCTTGCAAGGATTATTGCCATTTAACAGATCAAAACCTGTTAAGAAAGACTGAGTTAAACCGTCAGCCACTCTGTTGGGGTTGAACCCCAAGTCAGACTTCAAAGCCATGAGGTTTTTTCAACTCAGAGTACTTCCCCTTAGTTTTGTCAGTCTTCCATTCTCTATGGTTTATAGCATTTGTTATAATTAAGGAAAAGGGTAAATAATTTTACTGTGACATTTTCCCCTCTCTCGTTACCTATTCAAGTCCTACTTATCGTTATCCTGGCTCTCATCACATTTTACAACAGTATTTCATTTGTATTAATCTTTCCCTCCTCCCAATTCTCCAAACTATAAACTTCACAAAGGCCTGGTCAAGTATGCTTTTGTTCAGTATTCTTCCTCAGGACTAGCTCCATGCCTGGCACATAATAGGTGCTCAATAAATATTTGTGGGGGGAAAAAACTCAACAGATATGAAGCAGGAAACACTCGCCAGGATCTGTGAGCAAGGATTTGGACTGAAATTTTCCCCAGCTGAGACAAGAGGGAACTGTGTATAATTTCCCACAAACAGAAGATCAATTTTTGCTGTGACAGCACAAGTCCAGCGTGATGGGGGAAAATAAAGTCACATGTTTGCCCCTGGTGTAAAGTTGTAGATTTTTGGCAGATGCATTCTACCATTTTGTGTGTGTGTGTGTGTGTGTGTGTGTGTCTTCTCTGATGGTCTCCTTCTGTTTCCATGGAAAAAAGCCAAAGGAGTGTGGGGGAGGGGACAAGCAAAGAAAAAACTAGGTTTTCAGTTTCCGTCAAAAGTGTTCAAGGGATTCTCTCTATTAGAGGCAAAAGACTGTAGGAGTTGTAACAATAATAACAGCCATGGAAACAATAACAACAGTAATGGAAATGATGTGATATCACTTAATCCTGTCAACAATAATTTACAGTCACTAAGCATCTATTGAGTATCTGCTATATGCCAGGCCCTGTCAAAATGAAACAGGAATTTAATTTTTTTGGACAAAGCTATTCCATTTCATTCTAGTTACCAACTTTGTCCATTTTACAGATGAAATCATTGAGGTGGGAGAGAAAATAATATATAACATGATCAAGATCATCTGGCTTGAAATGGAAAGAGCTATAATTTACACTCGCACCACTATTTTCTCCCTGTACTACACTTTCTTTTCCAAAAGATGAGACTGACCATTTCAAGGCTGTTATTCACTGTTTTGGGGTAAAGAGTCTTTGGGAAGGATGATTCGATTTCCCTCTTGGCTTGATTCTCCAATGATATTTCTATTTTATTTGGTTGAACTATACAGTAAGGACTAAAATCCTGGTTCCGTAATTTGAATGGTATTGAAGTATTAAAATCAGACTCATCAAATTATTGGGTCTACATCTGATTAGCTAACATTTTCCTGCTTATTGGTAAGTTCAAGAAGAGGGGTGGAACTTGAGTTCAAAACTCACTTGCACCATTTTATAGTTGCATTAATTTTGGATTAATGATTGAATCCCTCTAAGTGTTGATTTCTCCTCTATAAAAAAAGCTAATAATACTTTACCTCACAGTAATGCTCTCAGAACTGAGAGACTCAACGTATGTAAAATCCCTCATCTGCCGACAGGCAGCACCTGTTCATTTCTCTCCTCCTTTTTCCTTTGAATTCTACCTTGAATGTTTGTACAACTTTCCCTGACATCTCCCAAGAGCTACTCTTTAAATCTGCACACTTTCATGTGGTTTCCCGTGAGACTTTGTCCTGCTATGCACTGTACATTGTTCCTTTAACCTTTCCTTTCCCATAAATCAATCACGCCAGCCCTCTTTTCTCCACAGAGTGATTTACTCTATTTCTTCCCCTATTGGAGGCAATGCAGGACGTGAAACTTAGCCACACTCATAGGAGCCGGGGAAGAAGAAAGACGTGGGATCATGGGAAGATGTGAGGAGCTGAACTGTCCCACCAGAGACGGGAGGGATTTCGGGGAGAGACATCCCATGCTTCCCCATGATCTTTCCTGATATTCCCAACATCAGGAAGAATGCCAGCAGGCCTGTTTCTGGATCAGCACAGAATATCGTAGTAAAGACAAAGGCACCTAATCGTTCACCTCCTTCTGTCACGCTGCTTTCAAACGCAGGGTGTTTTCCTCCCTACACTCTGTCAAATGTGGTTCTAATCAGCTGCGGCCACAAAATAAAACAAACTTTAGAATTTTTTTCAATTTCCATGGCTGAATAACTTTGCAGGGACCTATAGGAGACTAGTCAGACCCTCTAAGGTGCAAATAAGTAGATGGAAAACAGGTGGGTTATGGACCAAGCACTGGCCATGAGCATCACTTCTCACATAGGCAGGGAGCCCATTGATGCCAAGCCAGACACAGTGCATGTGGCCGCCCAGCTCTGAGCCCGAGTCCCAGCCCCTCCCTCATGGCTGCCAACCTATGGCCCAAGGTGCTGCCAGAGTGAGCTTCTCTGAATATGCAGCTTTAAGCTCTCCCCAGATAAACTTCTTTACTGGCTCCCTGTTGCTTAATGCAAATTCAAGTTTTACTGCACCACTTGAAAGTTCCCTAACTGCACCAAATTCTTGATTTCTCAGTTCTTGATCACTCCATTCTTGCTTTGCCCAAATGACTAAGTCTGACTCATCCTTCAAAACCCTGCTCGGAATCACCCCGGCCAGGAACTTCTGATCTCCTAGACTGGCTTCTCTGTGTTTCCTCAGTATTTTCACAGCTTCTCCAGGTTTGCCTTAGGACACTAGCCATGTGCTACTGTATTATAATTATTTATTTATCTATCCTATTAGACTGTGAGAAATTGAGAGGATAGAAAGATTATTTGATTGATCTCTGAGTCCCCATATTTAACACGAGTCTGACTCATGTAAAAACTTCACGGTATATAGAAATAAAACACAAGGATTTGGAGTTGAATAGACTTGGGTTTTTTAAAGTTAATCTTTATTGTATTTTTTCCATTACATTTAATCCCCCCTATACTCCCCTTTCCCCCAGCAATCACCACACTGTTGCCCAGGTCCACAATCCTTTTTCCTTTTGGCTAAATTTTTCCACCCCCAACACCTCCCCCCACCCAGCTGTCATCCCGCTCCCCATCTATGAGTCTGTCCCCATTTTCCTTGTTCGCTCAGTTTGTTCATTAGATTTCACATAGGAGTGAAACCATATGGTATTTGTCTTTCTCTGACTCACTTATTTCACTTAGCATAATGTTCTCCACTCACTGCCATTTATTCTCTAGGTCACTGAAAAAGTTCCTTAACTTTGCTAAGCTTCATTCAGCTCACTTGTAAAATAGGGATAAGACATAAGACCACCCTCATAGCACTATGTTGAAGACTAAATGACATAATGCCTGCAAAGGGTTTAGCACAGCGTTTGTCACATGATGAACACTATTCTACTTGCTATAAATATTAATTTTAGTGCTCTGCAACTGTTTCATGGGTGAATGGTTCACATGAGCCATGACGGTAAATGGTTCTAACAAAATGGACTGTACCCAGAATTCTGCCTTAAACACCATTGACCTAGGAATAACTCTAAGGCTTTGAGCTATTCATTAGACTTTATTAAAATTATTTTAACCTTTGGTGGTTGCCAGAGCCAGACATGCTGGGGAGCTGAGGTTGGCCACAATGAGCTGTGTCTTCCCACGCATCCCCACCTCTGGCAGAGCCATAGAGGGGCCTGGGCTGAGGGCCAAGGGAACATACTCCTCACTCAAACCTGTACACTGACGTGTGTCTTTTAAAAACTGGCAGAAAGGTTAAGCTGTTTGGATCTTTTGGTGACACCAAGTCTTGTAGCTTAAAAATATCTGTACCCACCCACCTGACTCCCAAAACCTGGTCTGAACTCAAGCACCAGCCAGTCTGACCTTGTGTTGCCTTCCAGAGAAGGTATCCCTGACTTTCATAACCTGCTGTGTAAGTCGGGGGAACCATCAGGGCCACCGCCCAGCCTACAATCTGGTAAAAGAGATTTCTCAGGTGTTCTTGCTTCAGCCATGAACATCACTGAGTGTTCTGTTGATATCTTGACAGGAAATTAGGGGTCTCCTGGTCCCTCAGTGATGGTCTTAGGACCTTACTGTGGGGTTCTGAGTTCTTTACTGTTCCATGAATGGAATCCCATGGTTCTACTTTTGAGGTGGTTTCCTCTTCTCTTCCCTTGTCTCTGCCTGCCTCCAAGTATTGTTTCTCCTACTTTATCACCCACAGTTCTGATTGTCTTCTCTTCATTCACTGTGGGCCACAGAATCAACTTTCACTGCATTTCTGTAAGGCTTCTGGGGCTCAGCAGTAAGCTCTGTGGGATAACCTGAAGTATGAAAACCTGCATGCATCTTTAGGGTGAACTCTAATCAAACAGGACTGGTGTCCTCCTAAGAAGAGCAAATTTGGACAAAGATATTACAGAGAGAAGACCATGCCAAAACACATGGAGAAGACGGCCATCTACAAACCAGATAGAGGTCTCAGAATAAAATCAACCTATCAACACCTTGATTTTGAACTTCCGGCCTCCACAATTGTGAGATTATAAATGTCTGTTTTTGAAGCTACTTACTCAGTGGCACTTTGTTATGCAGCCCTAAGGAACTAACACACCACCCAAGAAAAGAGCTACTCATGATGTGTTAAAAAGAAAAAAAAAGACATGGGATTTATTGTTAGAGTAGTTTTCTAAGTACTTGGGTAATTTTTTCAACCACTATGAGTCCTATCTGGAAAATAGAAATAAGAACTTTTCCCATCAGATTTGCTTAGTGCCCTGAAAATTCAAGTCTAGTTATGCATGCATCTGTTTATCTCTTCCATAATCACACAGGAATGAGGTGTGTGTTCTGTGACCATGACTGTTACACGTGCTGAGGATAAATCATTGAATATGACCAACGGGGTCACAACTCATGCAGCAGCCACATCATAATACAAGGAAAAGACAACAAAAGAATAAATAAGAAACATCAAATACTGAAAGGCATGATGATGAAAATCAAGGAGTGGTGTGATAGGATGTGATGGGGGTGCTTTTTGAGGCTGGTGACTGATTTAATTTGCTATTGAAAAATTGTCATGAATGTGATCTTTATTAACAGCCATTAACAGCACCCTCAAGCCAAGCTGGGTTTTTTTCAACAAAGCAAACAATTTAATTTTGTATCAGTGTACTATCACACCATTGTGTTAACATTTCACAGTTTACAGAGCAGTTTCACAAAGAACATCTCATTAAACCCTATCAATAAATTTGAGAAGTGTGGGTAAGTAGAACCCCATTTTTTTAGGTGTGCAAAGAGATGCCAGCAGGATTTAATTTTCACTAATGATCCATCATTAATGATCCATCAAGCATAGAGTTGGCATCAAAATCACTTAATAAACATTTAGTGACTATAAGCATGAATATTCTAGAAGAAAATATGCGGAAAAACCTTTATGACATTGGTCTAGGCAATGATTTCCTGGAGATGATACCAAAAGCACAAAAACAAAAGCAAAAATAGACAAGTGGGGCTACATCAAATTTAAAAACTTTTGCAAAGTAAGGAAACAATGAACACATTAAAAAGGCAAACTATGGAATGGAGGAAATGTTTGCAAAAATATACCTGATAAGGGGTTAATATCCAAAATACATAACAAACTCCAACAACTCAATAGAAAAAGAAACAAATACCTAAAAAAAAAGGCAAAGGACTAAATAAACAATTCTTCAAAGAAGACATAGAAAGAGCCAACAGGTATATGAAAAGATAGATGTTCATTATCACTAATCATCAGGGAAGTGCAAATCAAAACTGCAATAACAGATCACCTCACACCTGTTGGACATCTATTATCAAAACCAAAGCACAACAAAAAGATAAAAGTGGTGATGAGGATATGAAGAAATTGGAACCCTTGTGCACTGTAAAATGGGTACAGCTTCTTTGAAAACTAGTATGGCAGTTTCTCAAAATACTAAAAAAATAGAACTGACATATAGTTCAGAAATCCTACTTCTGGGTACACATCCAGAAGAATTAAAATTAGTATCTCAGTGAAGTAACCACTCTCATATATGAGGTCTGTCCAGAAAAAATCAAGCCATTTGTAATATAATGAGAACAGTTTGCATGACATTGATGTAACCTTGCAGGCAAGGACAGTGGACTGGAATGTGCATGTGTGAACAATGATGACTCCACTGTACTAGTCAGTGGGGACAGTAGACCCCATAGAATGGGCATGGGCACTCGGTAGCCATCACATTCAAAATGACTGAGTAGAGCAACAAATCTGCATCAAATTTTGCCTTAAGTTTGAACATTCTTCCACAGAAAGAATTTGGATGATTCAGAAGGCTGCAGCTATGGGCAACTGGTGATTGGCAGCTTCATCATGACAACATGCCCACTCATGCATTATGTCTCATGCAGTTTTTTTGCAAAACATCAAATCACCCAGGTGACTCCTACAGCCCAGATTTTGTGCCCTGTGTCTTCTGACTTTTCACAAAACTAAAATCACCTTTGAAAGGGAAAAGATTTCAGATGGTCAATGAGATTCAGGAACATATGTTGGGTCAGCTGATGGAGTCTGGGACAACTGTGTGAGGTCCCAAGGTACCTACTTTGAAGAGGACTTAGTCATCATTGTCCTGTGTACAATGTTTCTTGTATTTTGCATGTTCTTCATTAAATATCTCTATTTTTCATGTTTCATGGCTGGGTACCTTCTTGATAGACCTCGTATATTATATTATTATTCAAAATACCCAATACAGGGAAACAACTTACATGTCTATTGGCATATAAAGAAATTGTGGCATATACATACAATGAAGTACTATTTGGTGCTAAAACAGATGAAAATTCTGCTGTACACAACATTATGGATAAACCAGGAGGATATGATGCTAAGTGAAATAAGCCTGTTGTAAAAGGGCAATGCTGCATGACTCCATATATATTAAGTATCTAAAATAGTCACACTCAGAACAGAGTAGAATAGTGATTTTCAGGCTAGGATAATGATATATTTGTTTGTAGATGACCCACAATCTTCAGCATTCAATGTTGAATTGACTTTTTTATTAGTAACATTAACAATAAAAATCACATTTTATTTATGCCATCAGAAAACATTTTTGGCTAAATTTATTTTTTATATCTTCTGATGATCAAAGCACAGATTTAAGATACTTTTTACAATGCATTTTTTCTGCCAAAGAATTGCAAATTTCCCTTTTTCTTAGAAGCAATGCAGATTTTATGCCAACACCATTCTAAAGAATGGGAGTGGTTTTGGGTGGGGAGACAGAAAGAATTAGAGATTTTTTTTTAGAGAGAGACAGCAATCCAAGGCCATTTCCCGACATGATTCAAAGTGAGTTTTCCAAATAAAACTATAATAAATACAGCCAATACAACTAACTATTATTAGCTAAACATCAGAAGTGTTTGAGATGATCTTGGTTAACTGAGGTAGCCTAACAAGGCATATGAGGTCAGTTCAGCCATTGTTAATATAATGAGAATGGTTTGCATGACACTGATGTAACCTGGCAGCCAAGGAGAGTGGACTGGATGTGCATGTGTGAACAATGGCAACTTCATTGTACTAGTCAGTGGGGGCAGTAGATGCCATTGAGTGAGTACCTGTACTATATATCCTCTGAACAGAACTCATGTGTTAAGAAAATGCTTTGAGGGAAATTGATCAGAGACAGTGCCAATTGCAAAGTGTTATATATAACAAATTACAAAGACCGGACATTCTCTTCCTGGTGAAAAACCTTTCTCTAGTCAATATCACATAATTTTTTTTAATATATAAAATTTACACAAAAAATTATCAAAGGAAAGGAAATGAAACTATTTACATCCCATCATCTCAAGACAAAAATTGTGAGATATATATATATGTGTGTGTGTGTGTGTGTGTGTGTGTATGTGTGTGTGTGTATTTTCCTCAATCAAAACTGCATTTTAATCAATTTTTATGTCAACTCATAAAATTATGATCAACTCATAGATTAACTACAAAAATTTTTTCTTGTCCAAGATGCTGTGGCAAAAGCCTTGAACATGTGTTTCTGAATACTTGTTTTTTTCCTATCAACCCCATACGCCATCTAAAATATTCTTAAAATGAAGACAGCTTTGGTAAAGTACTTACTTGGCATGAGAACATCAGCCTATTTAACAGGAATTATTTTGTGGACTAATTCTCAAGCAACTACTCTAGATAAAGTTCTGTTCATGTTGCTGGTGATAGTACATAAAAATTATACATTTCTCTTTACAAAACTAACATTCTAGTAGTGGTAAGATATGTAAAAGACATCGATCATGATTCAAATATTTTTATCATCTCTTACCTTTGCAAATGTTTCCAGAGGCCAAGAAGAAATACATTGTATAAAAAATACAATACAGAAACAAAAAACATTTCCTGAGTTGCTAAATGCAAAATTTGGCAGAGTATTTTAACATTCATTCTTTAAAGAGGGAGAAAGGTGAAGGCTTTCTTCTCTTTCCCTAAAGAATAAAGTTAAATGAACCATTTACAAGTTTGCAAAAACTCATTTTATTTACCCCAGAGCTTCCTATGTAACCCATCATCTGTGTATCACTATAAAACATCCTGGCAGCTGAATAATCATAGCAATAATATTTATTATCTTTTATTTCACATGCCAAAATCACTTGATTATGCATCTCCAGGGGGCTGTGAGGGCTGTAGATTTAATAAGCAAGATGGCAAACCTTGTAGCTCCTAGCCACCATAGAAGGGTGAAGTCTTAACAGGTATATTGTGAAGAAGAAAGCATCACACAGTGTGAGGGACTAGGATATATTGTGCACCTACTGTGTGCCCATTGCAGGGCTGAGCATTTTCACATACATTATCTCTCTACGTTTCAATAGATAACCTAAGGTTTATTTCTAAGAGAGATTTTTAAGGTTTGTTTCTAAGAACAAACAGAGAGGTGAATTGAAGTGGTTGCATTCTAATGATTAGCACATGGTTGAAGCAGAATTTGAACACATAGCACTTAATTCTAAACCTAGTGCTCTGTTTCTTCAAAGTTGGAGTCAGATTCTCATAATAGGGGATACTTAAGCAGAGATTGGGAGACCACATGCAGCGAATTTTATTGAGGAAATTAAAGCATTTGCTAGGGGTTAACATAGATGAACTTCAAATTTTGGGATAGTCTCAAGATTCCCTTTATTGTAATCGTCAAAAAAAATAAAGGAAAGAAAACAAACAAAAAAAGAAATGAAAAACACCTTAACAACAGCTCTTGCTACAAATGCTTAGACAGTGATCATGTTCCCATTGTTACTCTAGCAAGGATGCACTAATCTTGGGCATGGAAGAACAACCTGTATTCAACCTTGTGCAACTTTTGACAACCAGCTTCTGTCTCTGTGCCTCTTGGTTTTGTTTATCTAGAAAGCCACAATTCTTTATCAACCACAACTGTTTCCTCTGTCATCCTGTTCTTTTCAGCTTACCAATCATTATAGTTACTAGTGCTCTTCTCTTCTTTCTACATTGTGACTCTTGAAGCAAAAGAAAGGTTCTGGATCCTCTTTATTCAACTGCCTAGCATAGTGCTTGACATGGAGGATGGCCTCAATAATCATTTAATGAATGATCTGAGCAAGTAGGTATTGAGGGAGTGACAATGTAGGTGCACCTAAAGAGTGTCCCAAGGCAAAAGAAGCAGTGTGTAGGGAGTCATGGCTACCTCTGGATGTTACAAGCATGCCTAGCATGAAGAATTAAAAGAGGTTTACTATGTTGTAGTAGAGTGGTTATGGAAGGCAATGAGATCCTAGATACAGATGGGCCTGTATACCATTTAAAAATTACTTGAAATTCTCTTGAGGACAACAAGAAGCTTCTCGGTGAAGAGTATTAATCTGTAGAGTGGCAGATTCAAATTGATGCTTAAGAATCATCACTCTAACTTCTATGTAGAGTAAAAGGGAAAAAAACTGTGAGCATAGGACCAGTTAGGAGGTCACTGTTGCCCAGGTGAGTGGTACGAAAAGCCTAACTCCTGCAAGATGGAGTAGAGATGTCAGATGTGACACACCTGCAGAGGTAGCCTTACTAGGATTCTGGAAATGGCAGAGCTCAATAGATAAGAGATAATGGTGTGTCAAGAATAACTTTCTGGTTAAGTGGTTTGTGGCTGGTCCTACTGTCCATTAAGGTAGTGAACAGAGAAGGAATAAGATGAATTCAGTTTAGGACTTCAGTTTGAGCTGTTTAACAAACAGTAGACTATGAAGTTATAGGCCTCGTGAAAAAGAACAGGGTGAGAAATCTAGATTTGAAATGATACAAGGATTCATCGAACTTAATTTGGATTGAGATATTTAAAACTTTCCTGTGATATAACTGAATGCATAAACATTGCAAGAGGTTACCTCTGGACACACTGAAAAACTAATGATAGCTATCACTGAGGATTATGTTGGAATTATCAACTTTTTTCATTGTTTTTAAAAAGCCTTATGAGTACTCCAGACTAGAATTATATTGATTCATTGTATTGATGTGGGTTATCTCCAGGGGAAAAATGACTTCTATGTATTAAGTGCAGTGGGCATGAGAGAAAAAAATTATTCAATGCAGAACCATCAGGAGGAAAAAATAATAATTAAACTCATAATAGGGACTCAATGAATGAATGAATAAAACTTTACACTCATAAGTTAAATTATACTCTAAAACTTTACACTCTAAGTTAAATTATAGTAAAAGCAAGGTTAAAAATACTAGCAATCAATTTTCTAGAAAAATTTGAACAGAATAGAGGAAAAATGAAGGATAAAGAGTCAGCAATTAGGACAGTCTGACTGTTTTTTTTCAATGAGATCAACTACACCTTCCCTACCTCAATTGTTTAAAAAAAAATCCAGACATAAAACACAGCATAAAATATAAATTTTAAAAGAAATGGATTCTAAAACATTAACCCACAAAACCAAAAATATCATAAATTTACTCTGATGTACAAGGGATAAGTGCAAAGGTAAATAGCATTAGGATGTTCATCAAAGAACAGAGAGGAGAAAATTGGGAACATGTGTCATAACAGATCAACCCCAACAAGATAGAGATAAAATTGGAGGAGGGCCTAGAGAGGTTCTCATAAAACTCCAAAGTTACACAAAATAGATGAAGAATCCAGGTCTGTGACCAGGGCAGACTGAACGTTCAGAATTATTTAGGAATCCCAACCTTTCTTCTATTGCCCCGTTTGCCTCCAGCATCAACAGAAAGCCTGTATTTAGAAAATGTTGGTTTCTAAAACTGTGAGCCATGCATATTCCAAAGACAAAAGACATGTGGTGAGCAATGGGTGAAGGAAGCTACTTTGACAAGTGGTGTTGAGCTAGGCCCCACAGGAGTGAGATTGGAAACGGTAGTTTTTGTTGGCAAACTTGTGTCTTCAGTTCTTTGTGTCTTGGATGCTAGAGGAGGCTGAGAGATTTCCCAATATGATAGAGTAATGTAAAAGAAACCATATACCTTGGCAGGCCTCAAGCATTTAGTATTCCCCTTGAGGCCAACAAGCTTCTCCAAACACACACAGACACACACACACCATGCCTAAGCTATTTACATTTCACTCTGAACTATTTTGGTTCCTCCTCTCTCCCTCCTCCTCTTGTGTTAAGTCCATAAAAGAATGCTTAAGTATGTGATTCTTTAGGATTTGGATTGTGTGGTCAATGGAAACCACTGTTTTTAAATTCCTTGGAAACATGGGTCATAGATACTATATTTAAATAAATTTCAGAGTCATCAGCTGGCTAGATTTTTCCACCAATATTTTCACCTTGTGTTGCATGATTCACATACACACCCCTCCTTTCTCCCAACCTTCTGTAAGCAAGTGCATCATCATCCCTACACTCTGATCCACACACTGTCTATAATGATGTCAGAGGCCCATGAGTTTTGTTTTGTTTTGTTTTGCTTTGCTTTTTTTAGAAAGAGAACTTTCCATGCGGGTTGAAAAAAAGTAAAAGGTAAGGGAGCAGGGCAAGATGTAGTCACTCAGTCTCTTAGCATGGATGGCGTAAGTTAAGACATGGCTTTTAAATTATCATTGGGGTACAAGCCCAGCTTGACCAGAAAATTGTCACCGGCCAGAAGTGAGGGCTGCAGCAGAGGCCTGGTGGCTCCTAAAAAGACTTAGAAGGCAATACCCAGGGATGTGACCATCCCTGATGGGGAGCGTGTTGGATTTCCCTTGGGAACTGAAGATGTGGTTTTATTTCTATTTCAAAGCATCAGCAAAATATATTCTGTGCTTAAGGAGAGGAACTACCACCACATGGGAATTGAGCTGTTCTTTTTGCCCCTTCCAGGATTGAGCTACCCAAGACTGCAGCTACGTGTGTTCCTGACAAGGTCCCAAGGGACAAGGGTTTTATGAGTCAAACCTCAGGTCACTCCCCTGTTACCACAGAAGAAAGTGAACACTCTGGTCTCTCCAATTCAGGAGTTTTTAAGGTTCTGTTTGTGGTTTAGCAGCTGAATCATCACCACCTTGCGCCTCATTACCTCACCTTCCTGTGATCAAATCTATAATTCTTGGTAAAGGGCACTGCATGGGACCTAGTTCTTACCCCTTAGCTGAGGGCAATAAGGAATGATGTTTTTCAAATGCTGTCTACCCACCTCCATGTAAAATAATTTAAAGCACAACACTCCTTTTAAACTCTTGTCTAGAAAACACTGCAATAAAAGACTACTTTAAAAATAATTTGCATAGGTGAAAATCACTTCCTCAGAAACAATATAGAAGGAGTCTTCTTTAACTTAAATTTCAACTATGGGAGCATAGGTAAAAAAAATTGTTTCCTACAAGATTTTACTTAGATCTAGACTTTAATCCAGAGTTTAGTATGGGTAAGTGTGGAGAGAGCTACTTCCATTAGTTCTCTTTATTGTCACTTGCTGGCCATAAGATGTAGAACAGATCTTTACTTGCAACCTTTGGGACACAAGTGATTCATCCATAAAATGGAGTTAAACCCATGGTATGACTTATTATTTTAGGGTATAGACATTATATCACACTGCTTTAATCCTCTGTGATAGTATCAGATAGTTACATCCAAATCTTCAAATTCTTTAAGTTATAACTCATTCATACAATCATGGAGGTGGAAAAAATCTACCCTTGCAATTGTCTTATTTTCAGCATCTCTAAAATAGTTAAGCTCAATGGCAGGGAGCTTACCACCTCCCTAAGAGGTCTGGTTTATCTATCCATCCTTACAGCCACTCATTTACTCATTCAGTATTTATTGGATACATATTGTACTATATGTCAGGGGCTGTTCTTCGTTCTGAGGATGTATCCTACACAATAGATGAAGATATTTGTTACCCAGTTCACATTTACATTCTAGGGGATAGCTAAGGTAAAACACATAGCATGGTAATGTCAAAACAATTAAAGACGCCCTGGCTGGCATAGCTCGGTGGATTGAGCTCAGGCTGTGAACCAAAGTGTCACACGTTCAATTCCCAGTCAGGGCATATGCCTGGGTTGCAGGCCATGACCCCCAGCAACTGCACATTGATGGTCTCTCTCTCTTTCTCTCTCCCTTCCCTCTCTAAAAATAAATAAATAAAATCTTAAAAAAAACAATTAAGGAGAACAAAACAAAACAAAAAAGGAGGGTAAGAATTGTTGGAAGTGTGGAAGGTAAATAGCCAGAATGGATCAAATTGAGATGATGTCATTAAATGAATAACTCAAGGAATGGAGCCATGAAACTATTTGGAAGACAAGCATCCAAAGTAGTTGGAACAAAAAGGTGAGCAGATGCCTGATGTGTTGAGGCTAATGCAGCTAAAGTGAACAGACAGAAAGAAAAGTATTAGGATAGATAACAGTGATGGGCAGATCCTGTAGAATCCTGTTGGCTATGGTTGGTATATTGGCTTGCACACTCTGAGAGAAGTCACCCTGAGAGGGCTCTGAGTACAGAGGTTCATGACACAACAAGTTTAACAAGCCTACTTTAGCTACTATGTTGAGAACTTTTTGAAGGGATAGTGATGGAGGCAGGTTAAACAGATCATGGGCTACTGAAATAATATAGGTCAAAAGATATGGAAGCTTGGACTGAGGAGGTAGCCGTGGAAGTGATGAGAAGTAATACCATTATGGATATATTTTAAAGGTAAAGCCAAGAGGACTGATGGATTCTAGAGCAAGGGAGTGAAATCATAAGGTTGTAAGTATTTTGGCCTTGGAAAGAAAAACAATGGCATTTTCATGATCTACAATGTAGAAAATGATGTTATGAGTAGGGAAGGTTTGGTGTAGATGTGGTGGGAAAATATTAAGAATTCACTGCTGGACTTTCAGTTTTAAACACAAAATTAAATACCTGTGTGGAGATGTTGGGTAGACAGTTGGTTATAAAAATCTGAGGTTCAGGAGTCCTGTCACTGGGCTGGAGGTAAAATCTGGGAGTTATCAGAGTGATGGCATTTTAAAGGCCTGCGATAGGACAGCCTTAACCAGTGAGTATAGGTAAAGAATAGAGTCATAGGCATTCAATATTTAGAAATGGAGGAGATTAGAAAGAATCTTCAAAAGAGACGACGGAGTGGCCAGAGGACGGAGAAAATCTAGGTGAATGGAATGTTTGGGTGGACAAAGTGTTTCAGAGAGGAAAGAGATGAGCACTATCAACTGCTGCTTGATAAGTCAGGTGAGATGAGGACAGGATTGGCCACTGGAGCTGGCAACATGGCAATCACTGATCACTCTGACAAAAGTGGTTTTGTTGAAGTAGTATGGGTAAAAGTTTATTTTTTAATGAATTTATTTAAATTGGTTTTAGAGAGAAAGAAGGAATGAATGAGAGAGGGGAAAAACAGACTTCAATATGTTGTTTCACTTACTGGTTAATTCATTGGTTGATTCTTATATATGTCCAGACTGAGGCATGGACCCACAAACCTGGAGTATTGGGAGGATACTCTAACCAACTGAGCCAACTGGCCAGTGCTTGAGTAAAAATCTGACTGAAGTGAAGAAATAAGGGGAGAAAAGAAACGAAAACTCAAGCCTTTCAAAATGAAAAAGAAAAATGTAGTTGATAGAAGGAAAAATAGGACCAAACTTTTTTTTTTGTTAGTGGGATAAATAACAATTTTGCAAGTGCATCAGAAAAATCCTGGAGAGAGGAAAATTAATGATGTAGGAGAAAGGAGGAGAGAAATGCTTAAGAAATGACTACTTGAGAAAGGATACAACCTATTGAGGAGGTAGAAATTTTGGTCTTGGCTAAGAAACTGAAAACATCTAGTCTATAGTAGCTCAGAATAGAGATTTTTAGTATAGATATAGGGAGGTAGAAGAATGTGAAGGTGGGAGCTTATTAAAATTACCACCTGATTTGTTCCATTTTCTTGGTGAAATATCAGGTAAGGCTGCCAGCTGAGAGTGAGGATGGAGGAAGAATTTCTGGCTATTTTAGAAGAGAGAAGAAAACAAGATATGGATAAATTTTTATGTGTGTGTGGTGAATCAAAATCTGTCACTCACAAGATTTTGACCTCCAAATTATGTAAAGAACTCACATGACTCCAAACCAGGAAGACAAACAATCCAATTAAAAAATGGGCAAAGGAACTGAACAGACACTGCCCCAAGGGGGACATACAGAGAGCCCACAGACACATGAAAAAATACCCAACATCACTAGCTATTAGTGAGGTGCAAATGAAAACCACAATGAGATACCACTTCTCACCAGTCAGAATGGCCATCATTAATAAATCAACGAACAATAGGTGCTGACCAGGTTGTGGAGAAAAGGGAACTCTGGTACACTGTTGGTAGGAATGCAGATTGGTGCAGCAATTGTGGGAAACAGTATGGAATTTCTTCAAAAAAACCAAAGATGGAACTACCTTTCGATCCAGCAATCCCAATGCTGGGACTATACCTTAAGAATCCTGAAACACCAGCTCAAAAGAACCTATGCACCCAAATGTTCATAGCAGCATTATTTACAATAGCCAAGTGCTGGAAACAACCTACGTGCTCATAAGTAAATGAATGGATCAAGAAACTGGTATACTTATGCTATGGAATACTATGCAGCAGAAAGAAAGAAGGAACTCCTACCCTTCCAACAGCATGAGTGGAATTGGAGAGAATTATGCTAAGTGTAATAAGCCAGGCAGTAAGAGACAAATACCATATGACTGCACCTATAAGTGGAACCAAATGAGCAAAATAGAACCAGGGACTTGGAAATAAAGAACAAACTGAAAAAAGTGACCAGAGGGGAAGGGGAGGGGAGTAATTAGGGGGAAGGGGCAAGCAAAGGAACACAAATAGAGTACTCATGGGCATGGACAATGGGGAGGGGGGATTGATTGTGGGAGTAAGGTGGAACAGGGTAGGGGTGAGCAATGGGGACAAGGTGGGACAACTGTAACTGAACAACAATACATTAAAAAAAATAATCTGTCACTCAAAGAGCCAATCAATGGTTTTCCTAGTTATTTAAAACAGCAATTTCCACACTGTTGTCCATGTCCCTGGATCATTTGTACATGTTATTTCTCTAGTCTCTTCTCCTTATTTCCATCATTATCCCCGTTCCTCTCTGTCTGGTCAGCTGGGAGCAGACTGGGTGGGATGAATGGAGGAAGGCAAAGGGGGAAAAATTGGGACAACTGTAATAGAATGACAATAAAAAATAATTAAAATGAAAAAATTCTATGACTATTAACAAAAATCTGGTCTCGATCTATGTAACTGTTAGATTACAAACAAATCTGATTTAGAAAGACAATTAATCATGAGAATATTAGATTTAGGTAGCATTGCTTAAAGCATTTATAATTTAGTTATGGGTTTTTTACTGTCAAATAAAATAGGAGAAGAGTATATATAGCAAAATTTTTCACCATTTTCTATAAGTGTTTAAATTACAAAAATGGAGCTAAAACAAATGCATTTTAATCGCAAATATCACCCTTAAAAATAAGATAAAAAAGCACTTTCCAGATATCTGAAAAGGCCATTACAAATCTCATGAGTCCATCTGTTCTCCATGGTTAAAAACTTCTCCAGTAACTGTCTGGTGTAAAGATTTTCAGACTTTCTATGATCTTATTCAGTCTTCTTTGGGATACTAGGTTGTCCATATCACTCTTAAAATGAGATGTTCAGAATTAAAGCCAATGTGCTAAGTGTGGCCTGACTACAAAAGTGACCAGACTCTCTATTAGACTAAGCAGGTAACATTAACTTCGGAAATGTGACTTAGATGTAGACCTCTCATTCCTCATTCCACAATTCCACACCTACACCTAAAGAAGCATCCCGCCCTTGTGCCATGGATTTGGTGCAAATTAAACTCATTAAAACTCTTTCTAAAATTCATTTTAAACTCATTTAAAATCTTTCTTTGTTGTTTTCAGATCAGCGTTCTAGTCTGTCAAGGTCACTTAGAATGTTGTTGAAATTTTGGAAAAGAAAAATGTGCTGTTTCATAGTAAGTGTTAAATAAACACTGGGGTAAGGTCTTTAAATTCACTAATTGAATTCTCTACAGGACACTTGAGAGAGATGTGGTGCCCATTTTATAGACGAACAAATTTCGGTTCTGAGAGATGAAGTTATTTGTCACGTGTCAAAGAGCGAAGGCATGAACTGGGACTCCAAGTCGGGAATTTAAGCACCAATGCCTCAGCTCTGTTTCAGGCTCCACAGCAGAGAAACAAACAGTGCATGTGGAAATCTAATGGATGAACTCAACGTAGAATTTAACTCTCTGGATTCTGAGAGTTCCTCCTGAAAATTTAGTTTGTTTCTTAGATCTCCTTGTTTCCTAACCTCTCAGAGATGGCTAGACCTATACTTTTATATATCACTTCGTATGTCTAACCCCTAAATGCTCATGTTCCATCACTCATTTCTGAAATATTAGTCACTTCCAGGTTTTGTGTTATCTTCAGATTTAAATAGAATTTCACCCAAATTGACAGGGATTAGAGAGAGTTAAAACACCTGCTGAAAGCTTCAAAGCTATTGCATATGTATCAATTTTATCCATAATAAGCACATTTTATTATCTTTTACTTTTTATATTTGATGATGTTCTTTTTTCCTACAAGGACCATTTAAATGAAATCTCCCTTGTCTTTGTCCTCATCATAAATGAGCCATTTTAATGCAGTTTCTAAAAAACAACATGTTTCAAGGGCAATCCCTTGTTAAGGGAAATACCCTTAACAAGTTTTTCCAGTCTGAAAGGCTCCCATGGCATTCTCAACTGTCCAGTGATTTAACTTGTCAGATTGCTGGAGTCAAGTCACTCGTACATATTACCCCTTGACCTCCAACTGGCAGCCACAGCCTTCTCCTTGGCAAAGAATGACACTTCTCTTGCTTGACAGTCCAAACTGTCTGCTCACTGTCTGTGCACAGCTGTGGCAGCTAAAAGCATCTGGTATGCAACATGTGGAATTTCATTTCTTGATATTTACATAGATTGGAACTGTTTTTACTCCAGACTTCAGAGGATCTTTTGCATCAGATCTTAAGGCAAAAGTCTTCAGACAATGCCATGCCCACCTCCTAGACTCCCCTGCTGCAGTTGCAGTTCATTCAGTGAACGAGGTGAGAAGCAGAATGGCAAGTTTGCAAGTGTTTCAGTACATTGAAAGATTCAGAATCGTTTACTTATTGACTTCGCTGTGTTGGTAATTTATATAAATTCTGTTTTCAAAGTGGAAACTCAAGGTTTGAAAATATGTGTTTCAGTGCGGGCTGCGAACCAAAGTATCACAGGTTCGATTCCCAGTCAGGGCACATACCTGGGTTGCAGGCCATGGCCCCCAGCAACTGCACATTGATGTTTCTCTCTCTTTCTCCCTCCTTTCCCTCTCTAAAAATAAATAAATAGAATCTTTTTAAAAGAAAATATGTGTTTCCTTGGAATTTTTTTAAATAAAATTTTCATTTTAGAATGGTTCTAGATTTACAGAAAAACTGTAAAGACAGTACATATTCACTATATATCCCATATCCACTTTTCCCTATTATTAACATCTTATACTGGTAAATTTGTTATCATTAATGAACCAGTATTGAAATACTAGTATTAACTAACAACCATGCTTCATTCCAGTTTCCTTCCTTTTTATCTGAAGTGCCTTTTCTGTTCCAGGATCCTACTCAGGATACCGTATTACATTTAGTCACCGTGTCTCCCTAGGCTTCTCTAGGCAATGACAGTTTCTCAAAGACTGTGTCCTTCTTTTTGATGACCTGGACATTTTTAAGGAGCACAGGTTTAGCATTTTGTAGAATGTCCCTCAACTGGGCTTTGTCAGAGGTTTTTCCCTCATGATTAGACTGGGGTTGTATATTTTCCAGAGGAAAGTCACAGAGGTAAAGTGCCATTTTCATGCCATTATTTAAAGGGTGTATATTATCACTACTAATATTAACCTCCATCACCTGGCTAAGGCCTTATTTGTCAGGCTTCTCCACTGTAAATTTACTTTGTTTATCCTCTTTCCACACTGCGCTCATTGCAAAGAAGCCACTCCGTACAGCCCACACTTAAGGAGTGGGAATTAGGCTCTTTCTCCTTGAAGGCAGAGTAATCCATGTAAATTACTTAAAATTGTTTTGCGTGGAAGGTTTGTCTCTCCTCCCCAATTAACTTCTTTATTCAATCATTTATGCACATCCACATGGACTCATGGATATTTATTTTATACTTACAGTTATAATCCAGTGCCACTCCACTCATTTTGTTGCACACGTTGTCCCATCTTTGGCCACCAGGAGCTCTTTGAGTTGGCTCCTGTGTCCCTTGGACATACTCCCACCATTGTGAGATTTATTTGTTTGTTTGCATAGGTTTTGAACACTTCCTTATTTTCTGGCACTGAAAAATGTTCCAGGTTCATCTCACATCTTTCCTACCCCCATTCTAGGATCAGTCTTTTTTTTTTCTTGGGATTTTGATAGGAATGGAATAGTCCTAAGACAAAAGTTCTCACTGGGTATATAGTCATGGGTGGTAGAAATTGGGCCCAGGAAGAGCAGTTATAAGAGATACAACATATCATTATGACTTTAATTATTTAATGTTGAAAATCTTGTATATTTTTTCAGTTAATATTTATTGAACATTACTATGTTCCAAGCAATGAGATAATAAGATATTGAAGATACAGTAGTTATGAAACCTGATCCTTACTCTCAGAGAGCTCACAGACTAACGAAGGCAACTATGTAAGCAGGTAACAGTGACACAGTGAGCAAGTGCTGCGGTGGAAGTACGAAGCCCCAGGGTTAGAGAGGCACATAGAAGAGTCATCTAATCTCGGCCGAGATTTTCCTGGAGGTAAATTTGATGAATGAATTGAGACGTTCACTGCCATGGTAACGCTTTTAAGTCTTTAATAAACTTTGAGGTTTCTCCAAAGTGTATGTCCGTATGGGTCTCTCTTGTAATTTGGGTGGTTCTTTTCTTTCAGGAGCTATGGTCAGTTAGACTAATCTACATCTTTTCATCATCCATTATGAATAAAAAGACAGACCTCTTAGTTCTCTTCTCAGGAAGGGGCTATGTTAATGACCGGGCTTGCAATCTGCTCCTGAGGCCCTCTGGATCTTAGAGATACAGGATCTCCCAAAGCTTCAGGCGGCTTCGGCATATGAGTAGTTGTTAAAGGTAAAGGCTGTCAATATATTTTCCCACCTTTGAATATATAAAAACAACATTGTTTTTATATACGCTTAGGTAGATTGTGTTTTCCAAAGATGGTTGCAACATTCTTTCCCATTCCACAAATTCCTCTCACGTAGTGTAACTTTGATCTTCTTCTGATCCAGTGGTGGGTGGGTCCATGTGCTCTCCCCTTAAATTTGAGTCGACTTGTCTCTGTGACAGAAGTGACATTATCAACTTCTGTGGTTAGGTCATAGAAGGCATATTCCCTAGTTTCCACCTAGTTCTCCTCTGAGATCTTTACTCTTGGTATCTGGCCGCCATGCTGTGAGGAAGCCCAAACCAGCTGAGGAGGAGAGAACACTTGGAGAGGCCCTGTGTAGGGGTTGTGCCTGACAGCCCATTTGGGGTCTTGCCCAATACCATCATCAAGTGAAAGACACATGAGTTAAGACGTCTCCAGATTTTTCTAGCCTCTATCTTTCAAGCAATTCTTGACTTATGAGTTTGCTCAGCTGACGCCCCAAACATTTTAGAGCTGAGACAGATCACCCTCCCTTTGCCCTGTCTCACAGAATGCATAACTATAACCGAATTTTTGGCTTTATGCCACCATTTTTGTATCTGGGGTTGACAGGGAAGAGGGTGTTATTATGCAGTAACAATAACTAAAGAAGTAGCCCCCTTTTCAGCACTCCAAGGCAGTGACCCCTGATAGCAGAGCCAGCTCTGACCTGTTGAAAAGGCAGGCACTGTCTCTTATAAGCCCTTCTGTTACCTGGTTCCTCCTAGCTTGTCATTTTATAGTTGTGCAGTGTCGGTTCTCTCTCCTTAGTCATATACAAGAACAGGAGATCGCGTTTCCTCATTCATTTTTATATCCTCAGTGTTTCATATAGTGCTGGAAACTTAGTAGACACTCATTAAATATTTATTGGGTGCATGCAAAGAAACAATGGTTTAATGAATATGATAGTCTTTTTTTCAGCATTCTTGGGGATACAGTAAAACATAGCCTTACTTATAGTTGATTAAAGAAAAAGTTAATGTATTTATTTAGCTATATAAATTTGTGAATAACTAATAGTCTGACATTATTTTCTTACCTGAGAACTTCAGGTTGTTTTGTCTATTTATTACTGTGCAATAATTTTTCCTAAAACTTGGTTTTTTAAACAAATGTTTTATTTGATTATGATGCTGGGCTTGGTTTGGCTGAGTGATTCTTTCACTTCATTTGCTGTTGGCTGGGGTTGGTCCACAATGGACCAACTCACACCCCTGGCAGTTGGTGTTGGCTGGGGCCAGCAGCTTATCTGGGGTTATCAGCCAAGGTCATGGTTCTTCTCCATGTGAGTTGCTCTATGTGGTGAATTAGTCTTCTTCATAGCAGTTACACAGCATCAATTCTGCCACATTTTATGGGTCAAATCAAATAAAGTCAAAGGGCCAGTTCAGATTTAAATGAAGGGGAATGAGTGTTACCTTTTTATAAAGAAATGCCAAGGTTACATCACAAGATAGAATTTGGGATAGGAGATATTGTTGTGCCCAGAGGTAATTTGATTAATTAATTGATTGAATGGTTACATATTAATTTACTGGCTTATGACCTGCCTATTTGGATTATAGCTTCTAATAAAAGTATTTCTAAAATTTTTAAAATCACAGAAATTTCCATTCTCTGTGTATGCACAAAATCTTCATGTATCCCCCCAAGCACGTTGAGTATAATAGCTCTGACTTTTGAGTCAGAGGAGAGCACTTTGAGCTCTGGGTCTACCGTGTAACCTACGCAACCTCTATCTCTGTTGGGTTTATTACTTAACCACCTAAAGCAAGTGATCTACTTTGTAAAGTAATAATAATAATTAATATCAGCTATGCCAGTTGTCTTGAGAGTAAAATAAATCAATTACCACAAAAATGCTTCAAACCCTTTGGTACTCTGCACAGTAATAACAGATCCCGTGTGATCTAGCCCTCACCTGTGCTCTGCACTGTGACATATACAATGCCTATACCAGCTCTTTTAATCCCCACAGCCTGATGCTTCAGAATGACTAATTCCACTTTACAAAGTTAAGTAACTGATCCAAGGTAAAAAAGCTAGCACGTGGGATCTTAGGCATTCAAATTCAGAGCTGATCCAAAGCTCATGATGCCAAGAAGTCATGATGCCCTTTCCCTTCAGCAACTCATCATATTAGAAAACATAAATATTTTCAAATACTATTCTGATGAGGGACAAATAATCTATAATATACTAAGAGCTCTTACAACTTAATAGTAAAAAGACAAATAACCCAATTAAAAACAGTTAAGAGATCTGACTAGATAGTTCTCCAATGAAAATGTACAAATAACAAGTAAACACACTGAAGGATCCTCAACATCATTAGTCATTAAGGAAATACAAATCAAAACTACTATTAGTTATGACTTTGTTCCTACTAAAATGGCTAAAAGAGGTAGGCAATAACAAGTGTTAAAAAGAATGTGGAGAAATTTCAGGCTGCAGACATTGGTGGGAGGAATACAAAATGAAGCAGCTGCTTTGAAAACCAGTGTAGCAAGCTTCTCGGGAAGGTAAGCAGAGTTAACATAAAACCCAGCAGTTCCCTTCCTGGGTATATATGCAAAAAAGAAAAAAAAGAACAATATTTGACTACAAAACACTTGTACACAAATGTGCAGAGTAGCATTATTCTTAGTAAGCAAAAAGTACAAATAACTCAAATGTCCATTAACTGATGAAAGGATAAACAAAAGGCGTTCAATCTACATCATGGAACATTATTCAGCCATAGAAAGGAATGAGGTGCTGACACAGGCTGCAGCATGGATGAACCTTGGAAACATTATGCTAAATGGAAGAAGCCAGACACAAAAGACCACAAACTGTGTGATTCCATTGTAATGAAACCTCCAGAATAGGCCCATCTGTAGAGACAGAACCTAAAATAGTGGTTGGGGGGAGATAGACAGAACCTTCTGATAAACACAGGTTTTCTTTTTAGGATCATGAAAATGTTCGAAGATTGATCATAATGATGGTTTGACAACTCTGTGCATATACTAAAAACACTGAATTTTACACTTTCCTTTTCAATTTTATTTTATTTCAATTGTTGTTCAAGTACAGCTTTCTGCCTTTTACCCCCATCCCAGCCCACCCCCCAGCCCTCCCCACATCCCTCCAGTTTCCACCCGCCCTTGTTTTTGTCCATATGTCCTTTTTTACTTGTTCCTGCAAGCCCTTCCCCTTTTCCCCTGAAATTCCCTCCCTTCTCTGAATTTTACACTTTCAATGTGTGAATTATACAGTGTATGGACTATATATCAATAAACCTATAAAGTAATACTAGTGGACATATATATTATTACTATGTGTTAGGTACTCCTCAAAGCTCTCTATAGATTGTAACTTATTTCTTCACTACAACCCTGTCAGGTAGTAATATTTTTCTCTTGAAAGAGAAAGAGAAAGCATGAGATATTAGATAATTTGCCCAAGAGAAGGGTTGTGGCTGAGATTCCAGTATTGATAGGCTGCTGCTGATTGTCCAGTCTTAATGACTATGCTATATGACCTCTTATCAATTACAAAAATACATGCAATACCTTTGTTTCTCCTTTCCTCCTTTTTTCAATTCTGCTTTGCTTGTATATTGCCTCCTGCCAAATGAGTTTGTGCTGGGAAGCTTTATTTATGTGAGTATC
This sequence comes from Phyllostomus hastatus, assembly GCF_019186645.2. NCBI lineage: Eukaryota > Metazoa > Chordata > Mammalia > Chiroptera > Phyllostomidae > Phyllostomus > Phyllostomus hastatus. Next base: position 62,512,188 of record NW_025333857.1, on the reverse strand, counting down.
AATGCTCTCCTGAAAACTTGTCATAAGAACCTATGTGCATTGCCCCCTCTCCTAAAAAGAAAAGTCGCAGTCGCTGAAGATGAATGTCTCCTTTGAGGCACATTGGACTATTCTTTTCACATTTTTCTTCTGGGATCCAGGCTACATTTTAGGACAAGGGGTGGAGGTAATATTGTCATGTGGTCTGAAAGGAAATGTTTATATCATATAACCCAGAATTTGAAACACGGTTCCATCTTTACTAGTTGTGTAACCTCAGACTAGTTACTCTGTCTCCCTGAGCCTCAGTTCCCTCATCTCTAAAATGGGGATGAAGACAATGCCTACTGGTATTTCTGGATGGCACTGCTGTGGGAATAAATAGGTGAAAAGTGCTTGGAGCGCCGCCCATCCCGAGTAAACAGGAGTCGTTATCCTTATTCACTCTTGAATCCACCAGCATCCCAGCTTTCCCAGCACAGTTAGCAGAGAAGACTGGCAGACAAAAGTCCTCTTCAAGCCCAGATAGCTCTCTTTTCTTCGCACTCATGGAGTTCTCTCCTCTCCAAATGACCAACTTAAACCAGATTGAAAATCTGGGGCAAAAACACGCTATGACTGGGGAGAGAGTGCATGACGGGAGTTGGCTAGGTCTCCTAGCTTCTCTAGAGAAATCAAAGAGGCTTAGATGTTTAAATCCCCAGCCAGAACTCCTGATTTAATTTGCTTTTATAGTTCCAGGGATTGCCTTGTTGTGGTTTCCCTCTATCACATACAGAGCTGGCCACTACCCCCTGTGGAGAGGGAAGGCCGTCGTTGTTGTGATTGTGCTGGCACAGCATTCAGTCTCCAAGGCTCTTCTTATGCTGCTGCTTCTGCATGGGGACCCAGACATGATGACCAGAGAGACAGGACATGGGATCAATAGGTGGAGCTTTCTGTGGTACCAGAAGAAGCCCAAATATTGGTTTACATCCTGACTCCACCATCTTACTGTAGAGCTTCAGCCAAGCCTCCTGCCTGAGCCTCGTTTTATCCACATCTAATGTGGAAATAACAATCCGTACTTCTCAGATTGATGGAAGGATGGAAGGATGTGGGAGCTGATGAAAGGCAGTGAATGAGCCTTCAGTCAGTAGTAGTAGAGGTTCAGCAGGAAACGGAAGCAGATAAATAGCACAGACTGGGTGTGGAACTAACTCAGCTGACCTTAGTTTTGCCACTCTGGGCAAAAAAAGAATTGAGTGAGCAGAAGACAGCTGTTTCTTCTTGCTTGATCTGAGAGGAAATCCTGTAAGATTTCTTTCTTTTTTTTTTAAGATTTTATTTATTTATATTTATTTTTAGAGAGGGAAGGGAGGGAGAGAGAGAGAGAGAAACATCAATGTGCGGTTGCTGGGGGTTATGGCCTGCAACCCAGGAATGTACCCTGGCTGGGAATCGAACCTGGGACACTTTGGTTCCCAGCCCGTGCTCAATCCACTGAGCTACGCCAGCCAGGAAAATCCTGTAAGATTTCTTAAGCTGTCCTATTCACTCTACATTTAGCCCTAGGATTCTATGACATCAGTAATGACATCAGAGAAGAGTGGAGATGATGTAGCACTGCCCACTCGTTTTAACAACCAGAAAGCCTAAGGCTCAGAGAGAGAACTTGACCTGCTGAAGGACACCTAGCAAGTGAGTTGCAGAACCTGAAGTTTAAATTTGTGTTCTTTTCACTACATCACATTTTCTTCTGGAAAATCATCTGGGACAAATGCACAATTGCAATGGCTGTGAAGGACAAGAAGTGTCTGGAGAAGAAGGACTTCTTGATTTGGCCAGAGGAAGTGTGAAGGTAGAACAGAGGTAGCCTGCCAAGGCCCTCTTGGACCTCACTTGGGGTTTTGAGATTTAGCCTGAAGGCTATGGGAAGCCATTCTTACTGGAATGTAAATGACTTGCAGACACGATTCCAGGTCATATCTTTGTGAATGACTTCCTGGCGTGTAATATCTGGCACATAGTAGGGACTCAGAAGAGGATGCTTGATGATCCTAGATTTCCAAATCTAGGGTTCAACCTTGCTGGGGAAACTCCCAAATGCCTGTGGAGTTTGGTCAAGTAGAAGAGATGTTGAAACCCATCAGTAATCATTCACTTTTCTAAGAACTCTTGAACATGGGAAAGTAAATACTGGAAAATCCTTCAGATGGCTTCTTTCGGAAATGACTTGCCCCTGTTCGCACAAGGAGCAGGTAATAAGTAACCTTTCTGGATAGCTGGTGTGTAGTGCATGACCCTGCATAATGCTGGTTCCAGTGAGTGAAGTAAGTCAATGCTGCATAAACAAAAATTAAGAGCCAGAGAGATTCTTTACCTGGCATCTGCTGCAGCCTCAACTTCTACTCTGAGTGTACTTGTGTTCCGCTGCTCTTGGTCATCACTTTGAGAACATCTGAGACCTTTGGTCATCCTCACTATCTTTCTAACTTTGTAATGGATCCTTTAAGAAAAAGAATTTGAGTTAGGAAGACTGGGGTTTGGAATACTTTAGACTTCCTTGGAAGTCTAAGGGCGTAATGGGAATACCAAAATGTGGATATGCCGTGTCTCCAAGTAGGGAATCTGCTATTCAAATGCTTAACCGAGCTGAACTAAGACAGCGCTAACTAAAAATAGAAAAAGACCTTGAGCTGGCCCCATAGATGATGGTTTCGTAATGAAAGCAGGAAGTGCTCAACATTCATTAGACTTTTTCCATGTACCGCTACTAAGTGAGGTATTGTCTCTTGTGATCCTATTTGCTTATTATAACATCTTTACAGAATGAGGTTTGTTATCACAATTTTGGACCAGAAATGCAAGCTTCACAGAGGTAAGATTTCAGAGAGATCATAACTATGTCTTGTTTTTCTCACGACTACATGCCTGGCATTTATCAGCATGTTAAAGGCCTTTCCTATGGTCATCAGACTGTAAAGTTATAACATCAGAAACTGAATGGTGGCTGATGGGCGTGTGTGTGATGCTGTAGAAAGCCCTAGCTTTGATGATATCACTCCTTCATTCGTGGACTTGCAATAACTTTCCATGCTATAGGCCTTATTCTGTCTGGTTCTTATTGATGTCTTCATCTTCATCCTTGTCCCCTCTCCTTCTCATTGCCCACCTTCCAGTTTTATTTGTTATAGTTCTATCCCTCCAATGTGCTGAGCTTACTCTTGTTTGGTTGCTGTCTTCTCCCTCATGCCTGAAACAGTCTTCCACTGTCCTAGCACAGGTAGCTCTTCTCATTTTTCTGCTTCCAGCTCAAATGACATTTCCTCAAAGAAGCCTACTCTCACAACACAATCTGTACTTCCTACTCAGCCACTTGCAGTTACATCAGTCTTTTAATTTTGCACTGTATTTGTTCCTATCTGAAAGGAACTCTTTCACTTATATATTTGTCCATTGTTTGTCAGGCCCCTACTGGAACGCTAGTTCTATGAAAACAGGAAAGTTGCCTCTTTTTTATTCACTGTTGTAGTTCTATCATCTATAAAATTACTGGTCCAATAAATATCTATTTAATGAACAAATTGGAGAATAAATAAATAGCTAAATGTCATCTTCTAAGTGAAGTCCCAAGAAACCAGGTCCCAATTTTTTTTTACAGCTTTCTGTATCAAGTCCTTCTATGGGTTTCTATCTGCTCCTCCTCTCAACCTCAACCTTTTCTGTAATGAGTTGCAACTTGCTCGGTCAACATCCCCCCTCTACTTCCTTTTTGTCTCTGACTAGGATATTGGCATTGCCGCGGTTCCCTTATCCCATGTCCCAGCAATGCTCAATTCCTTATGGTTTCTTCAATGCACCATATGTTTCTGGGCACCAGTGTGTACCCTGAGAATTTGTTCTTGCTTTTCCTTTGACTTGGACCTTTCTGTTCTCTCAGCAGCCTATCCATCTTTTTTCACTGCTCCAGTTTCACAGCATCTACTTCACTGAGCACAAATACCCACTTCTCCAGGAAGCCGTTTCTCATTGTTTTGAATGGTAGAGTCTCACAGTGTTCCTTTAGTGCCTACTCCATATTCGTATTGTACCACTTATGCCACTACGAAACTACACTTTCCTGTCATGTTCCTGTTGGAAATTGTGAACCAAGAGAAGAATAAATATAAATTTTACCTCTATCTGAATCTCAGCTGGAGTATTGAAGTCAGTATGAGATGGCTGTTTATTGACCAGGTAGGAGTGAAGGAGTGAATGCATATAAAAGAAAGAATGAATTCCTAAAGAAACACATGTATGGATGTCGGACCCAGGAGTCATTATGTAGGTACATAGTTAGGGTGGTAAACTGTCCTGTTTAGCCTGGGATATAGGGCTTCTGGAATGAGGGCCTTTAGTGCTACATCCAGAAAAGCATCCAGCAAACAGGAAGATGTCGGTTGCCTACATGCACCCAACTTCTTCAGATTGGCAGGGATGACATGGAGATATATATGCAGAGAGGTTTTTAAGTCTCCAGTAAAGTCTAATAGGCAAGAACACAGAACTGCATAATACACATAGGACCAAAACTGAAGTCTAGCGGCAGGGTCAGGCTCCCACTATCACAGTGACATTTCCCCTGAAGAGTCCTGACATAGAATTGTTGAACTTTGGGGGAACTATGGTGAAATACAGAAAAGCAAGGGGAAGACAGGTGCACCTGAGCCTCACTCTGACTGCCTTTCCCCTCTCTGTGACATGGGTCAAAACACACAACCTTTCATTTTCTTATATGTGAAGTACATTTTGCACTGCACAGTGCAGGGTCATTACAGGCCCTGGTTCTGTGCTGATACATGGTAACTGCCCATTAAGGCACTATTCTCTTCACCAAGCTATGAGCCAGGTTTTTCTCCAGACTCTGGAGTGGGGTTGTCCCAACATGCAGGGTTAAGTAGCTATTACATTTTCCAACCATGAATTAGGAAGGCTTCTGGTCTGATGAACCACTGGTTTCATATATAATAAATATTTATATGTTATGCGTGTGTTCAAAGTTTAGTTTTGTAACTTTTAATAGCTCCCTTGACATAGTAGTGTGCCTGGTGTGGTGAGGTTACAAAAACATCCCCTATTTCTCAAAAATCAAACAAAAAAAAAGACACCAATATCCACATAAAACATGTTATGTCCTTTTGATAGTGCATTTCTTTTTCTAGGAATTTATCCAAAGGAAATAACCAGAGAATGAATGCACAATGATGTTCATCTCAGCATTGTTTATTACAGCACTAAAAATTAGAAACATCTGAAATGCATAACAATAGATATTTGGCTAAGTTAATTACATTTCAGACATTCAATTGAATACCATGCAGACATCAAAAAGTTGTGTTTCCTAAAAGTATTTAATGACTTGGAAACATGTTCAAGGCATATGGTTATATAAAGAAAGCAGATGACAAAAGAATATGTTTAGTATGCTTCCAATTTTGTAAAATAAAAATTAGAAAGATGATAATAATAATAATAATAATAATACCAGAAGTAGTATTAATGGCTGAAAATATAAGCTATGAAATCAGAACCCCTGAGTTTGAATCCCAATTCCAATACTTTCTTGCTAGGTGATTTTGCAAACTACGCCACAGTCTCAGTTTCCTCATGGGTAAATTGGGGACAACATCTATACCCACATTATGGGATTTTGGGGAAGGTTATATAAATTTATATATGGAGCTTTAGAATAGTACTTGACACAGAATAAATGTTACAGAAGTATTGGTATTTGGCTTATTTTTTTTAAGTGATATCAGTCATAAGTTATTTTTTTTCAAAGTTCAAAAAGACAAACAAAAAGATGACTGATATCAATGCAGACCTATTCAACTAATAATTGCCTGAAGTGGAATTTGAACTTAAGCTTGTCTGGCTCCAGATTTTGAGCAGCTAACCATAATGTAACTCAGGAAAAGAAGTGTTAGCCATGGTAGTCTCACATTTGTAGTAGGGCAGATAACTTTTACTTTCTTCTTAGCGGCTTCCTGAGTTTTCCAAAATGTTAACAATGAATTCATATTATTTCCATAACTAGAAAATATTTATACAATATGTTTTAAGTTATTTAAAAATGTCTCAACATTCAATTGCTGCTTATAACAGCCAATTAGCCAATAACTGTATTTCTGGACCATGACTGGGTGAAGGATGAGTTTCATGGGAGATGCTCTACAGGCTGTCCTAGAAGACAGATCACAGGAACCGTAAAGCACTGGCACAGAAATCCAGAATCAGCATCAGTTCCAGAACAAGACAGACCTGAGTTCAAATCTTGAAGGTATCTACCATAGGCCCTTGGATACATTTCTTAACTTCTCAGAGTATCTGTTTCCTCCCTATGGAACAGTGGTGTAGTTAAAGACCCTCATAAGTGTTTAAAGGTGTTAGAGGTCTATGGGTGAGCTCTAACACCCTACACATAGGGTGTTAGACCTCACCCTCTTCTAGGTACACAGGAAGTGCCTAACTATTGGTAGTCACAGATTATTGAATTTTCAGCTGTCCCTTGGATCTCCTAAATAGTCTATGTTGACATGAGGTTGGGTGAGTCGTCATTCCTACACACTAAACCTTAAGTAATGGCAATGAATGCAAAACCACTAACTTCTAATTGGGTGACTAACATCAGAAAGCTCCCTGTCACCTATTTCCCTGTCAACTATTTCCAGGTTGGAGGGGAAAGTGGCCATTGTTGAGTGTGTATCCTGCTGTAAAAGAACAAATAAAACACCAAATGCAACAGTGTTTTATAAGATGTTAAAAATACATCAAGGATTAAATCCTGCCTGTCTGTTCCTGATTTGGAAAAGAGTTTGAATGCATTCCTGACATCCAGATTAAATTTTCTGCAATATTGCCAGTGTTTTTATTTTTTATTATTATTATTACTAGGACTTGCTCTGAGTCCAGAGCAATAGAAATTATCTCTGGCAATTCTGCAGCTCACCAGTCCCTAAATCTCAACAAGCATTCTGAATTTCAGCTGGAATTGATTGGAAAATTGGCCTTATAATTCACAAGGGTTCAGATTTGAGATCAGTTAACACCAGAGTTCTGGAAACATTGGCTGCCCCCTTGGGCCAATGAGTGGGGAGATTTTTCTCCTTCAAAACAGAGCTGAAAGGCATTTCTTTCTTTCTCACTCCTAGCTGTTACAGACTTTGCATCCTGAGAACTACTCTGAGATGGGGACACACGCAGCCTCGTGCAGGGTTTATACAGGACGAGAACCTTGTGCATAGAAAAGGGGATCTCAGGGCCCACGTTCTCACTTTACAGAAGGGAAAGTTGAGCCCTGGAGAGGAGGCAGCCTTTGCTGAAGTTATATCAGGAACTTTGGAACACCCCAATTCCTATCTCCTGAATCACAGGCCCAAGTTGATTTTTTTCTCTTGCTTTGCCATATCTCCTTGATGAAAGTCTTTGGTATTACTCTAAATGGTGGGTCATGTATGGACTGACAAACTGTACCACATCCTAAATGTGGCTCGGATCTCAGCAGCATATAATCCATCCAATGTATCAATGGGAAAACAAGGAACATTTACCAGCTTTCAAACTGTGGCTTCTTTATGAACTCTTTAGGGCTCTCACTGAGCCCTTTTGCCATGCAGAGCAAATACAAATGCCTTTTCAAACTGGCAAGTCTACTTTGGCATGTGTGTCCCTTGTTCCAATTGAACTGCCTTCTGAACGTGGACTATTAAAAATCAGAACACTGCTTTCCTGCAAGTGGGAGAAACATATGAGAAGATGCATGCTGGTGGTGTTTCCTGCAATGTGGGCTCTGACCCGCCCTGTAGTCAGCCTTTCAAACCCAGCATCCAGTGTAAATATGATGGTTGATAATCTGAGAGGGGCATCTATCTGGAATTGTGGATTGAAGCTATAAAAACCGGGCAGTAAGAGCTTCATCCAAATTGGACTTCTGACACATATTGAGAGACCATTTAATTGCATGATCAATAAGATTTCAAAGAAAGCTTAGAAGGTCACCAACATCACTGTGGGATGTAGTAAAATATGGTAGAAGAAAAACCTGAGAGCTGTGTGTCAAGAGTCCAATCGATAGCCACTAAGTTCTATCTGTGTTAAATTTAAGAACATTTGACGTCTGTGCCAGAAAAGTGCAAAGGCAGTTATGCAAACCTTCCAGCTGCTTCCCAGAACCCAGAAGTTCACTGAAGATCATTTGTAAAGGATACATAGAAGACAGCCAGTGAAGGGGCTCAACAACGCTACTCATAAAAACTTGCAAACAAACAGATTTCCATGTAGGCAGGCCAAGTCCCAAATGTTGCTTACAGCTGGGTAAATTTGACCTTCCAAGTGTTTGCTCTTCTTTGTCACCCATTTCAAAAACAAGAGATTCAACCCCAGCTTACAGGGAGACAATTTTAGCATGCCGGGTTTGGTTAAGGAATGGGGCTGTGGAGTTTGACAGCCTTGGTTGGAATCCTATCCCTGCTACATACTAACAGCAAGATGATTGCTTTCTAATCTGTAAAATAGGGAAAACAACTGTGTCTACCTCATAGGGTGTGGTGAGGATTAAATGTGTTGTTCTAAAGTACTCAGTGCAATGCCTGGCACATAGCAAGGACTCAATAAATATAAGGTTATTACTGAAATAGTTTCTTGCTTCTTGCTAATGAAACATTCTGCAAATAAAACAACACACTGGATACACTGGTTATATCTGGGCTTATAGCAGGGAAGGCAGTGTCCAGGAAGTGAGTGGGATGGGAGAAAAGCAAAGATTTCTTAGCATAATCATTATAATTGCTACTTCTTACTGAGAGCTTATTAAGTGCCTGGCATTCTGTCAACTATTCTGTGAGTATTTTCTCATTTAATTACCATGAAATATTATAAGGTAAGTACTACTCCCCATTTTTCATATAAGCATTTAAAGCACAGCAAAGTTTAAGAATTTTCCCAGAGCAAGACATTCAAGAAATAGACTCAAATTTGGGACCTTCTAATTCTATAACTTTTGCTCTTCCAAAGTCTACTGTGATCATCTTTAAGTGCCCAGTTTTGGCATAGCAGACAATGAACTCAAGTGATAGGAAATGTCTGTACTGTAGGTTAGGGCTGAGCTACATACAATGTGTGCACTTTGGTGAAAATGGCAGGGATGGAGGTTTCTACATGTCCACCCATTTTCAGGAAAGTACAACACAGCAAACACATGGACACAGCTAAGGCAGATGGCCTCTTGTCCCTTGAAGTTCTCTTTATCGTGACGAGGCAAATTGACAGGTCAAGGCTTAAATATATTCAGTGCAGGTGAGCATAGTAAGCATTTATAAAAAGTGGCACATTGTAGTTATTACCTGGGGAGGTCAGCACAAAAAAATGAACCATATTGGGATCACACAGAAGGAAAACTCATGAAAAATAAATAAGCAACTATAAAACTATATACTAAGGCATAGTGATGGAGGACCTTGGGCTTTGGAAACAGAAAGACCTGGATTTGAATCCTGATTCTCAACTTATTCAATATATGGACTCAAACGAATCACTTTACGTTTACATTTATTTGTAAAGTGGGGCTACTATGCAACCCCTATTGTTCACGACTACCAGGAAAATGAACAACTTAGTATCTGCACATAACTCAGTAGTGTTAGTTGTATGATGGAATTAGACCACCAGTCTGGGGCTAGTCCTACCTCTTCCACCTACTGGCTCTGTGTTCCCAAGCAAGTTATTGAACTACTCTGTGCCTCAGTTGTTCTAGATGTAAATTGGGATAATAATAGTACCTGCCTCATAGTGTGGTAACAAAGAGGAAAGAAGTTAATATTTATAAAGCTCTTAGAAAACTATCTGGCACATAGTAAAGATTCGTTGTTAGCTACTACTATTAGTGTTGGTATTATTTCTGATAGAGGTAAGCACAGGATGCTATAAAAAAACACACACACACACAAACAAAAGCCAAGCAAAACTAAATGTAGAATGGAAGGGCAGATAAAGTGCTTCCCAGATAAGGTCAAGTAAAAGGAGTTCATCATCACCCAGCCCTTATTATATAAAATGTTAAAGGGACTTATCTAAGAAAAAGAAGATAAAAATATGAACAATAAAATGACAATAAACTCACAGCTATTAACAACTGAACCTAAAAACAAACAAACAAATAAACAAACAAATAAACAAACTAAGCAAACAACTAGAACAGGAACAGAATCACAGAAATGGAGCTCACAAGGAAGGTTATCAGTGAGGGAGTGGGATAGGAAGAGAGGGGGAAAAGGTACAGAAAATAAGTAGCATAAATGGTAGGTAGGAAATAGACAGGGGGAGGTTAAGAACAGTATAGGAAATGTAGAAGCCAAAGAACTTATATGTACAACCCATGGACTTGAACTAAAGGGGGGGAATGTGGGTGGGAGGGGGTGTACAAGGTGGAGGGGAATAAAAGGGGGGAAAAGGGGATGACTGTAATAGCATCATCAATAAAATATATTTTAAAAATAAAAAATAAGAGTAATAAAACATAAAAAGACCCAAAGAGGCAGTTAACTCAAGCTGTGGTGGGTGGGCAGAAAACCCTTTCTAGAGCACAGAAAGCAAGTGAGTATATTCCAACAGAGGGGTGGGGCAGGGGCAGCAAGGGCAAGGGCAGGCTCTATAAACAGCATTCTTGGATTTCCTCTACATTCAGTCTTCAGTGAAGACGGTGCCTCTCACATCTCCTGTTTTTGCCCATTACAGTTCATGGGTCTTGAAATTGGTTTAAAGGCAAATTCCAACTTAGCAAGGGAGTGGGAGGGGGTATGAGGATACTGCAAATACCCCTTTTTTGAAAAAGGGCTGTAACCATTTAGCCGATTATTTAACATTGTGGAATGCAGTAAGGTCAGAGACTGGCTCACCTTTCAGTGGAGCTACAGCTCCAAGGAGCAATCTCTGAGATTGCTTGAAGTCATTTACAGCAGTGAATGCATATGCATCAGGGCCTGGTTAAAGATTTAGAGGATAAGCTGGTTAATAGAATTAATTTGATATATCCGGTATAATTCAGTGGAACATGTGAGTGCCCTTCAGAGCCCCAAACTGTTGGGAGGGAAACAAATCTTTGTACCAGCCATTAGAAAAGGATTAGCTGGTCTCCAGAAAGAGTAAACTCATGACTTTCATTCTTCTCTAGCTGTATGAAAAATGGATGCCATGATAAATGGCCACACTATAAACAACTTATGAGAAACTTGGATGTTGATTTTTTTGGCCATTCCAGATTTACTCCACAGTTATATCTGATCCCTTTGTCTCATTTCTGAAGCTGGGAGAGAATACGTTGAAGACCAGGGTGCCATACGCTCTCCAGGGGCGTTATCCCATGTGAGAGGCATGGGTGGACGGAGGCACCTCCATCCTCCCCTGGATGGGCTGGGTGGGACCCTGGAGGGAAGAGTGGCTAGCTGCCTTGTAGTGAAATATGGGCTGGCCCAGTACCGAGGCTGCTGGTGGGAGCTGAGAAGCAAGCCAGCTGAAAGAATCTAATATTTACTTCAGTTCACCAAGACGTCAACGTCCCATATTTTGCAGTTGAAACACGACTTTGTAGGACCAAATGTCTAGTTTTTTGAAGGTGATTCAAAACAGGAGTAGATCATATTTTTCTAGGAGGAATAAAAGTTGCCTCCTACATTCCTGTTCATTCTGGGATGCCAAAGTAGGGAGAATTCCTAGCCTAGAAATAGAAAAAAAAATGGAGATGCTTTCAGATGATGAGAGAGGTTCTCTCTATGCCACGCTCAGTATATATGATTTTTTAAGGTGTCAAATTGGAACAGTGGTAAGCTTTTCCAATCCAGGAAAAAGAACTTGGGAGTAAAGTGTTCATTACACCTCTAGGGTATGTGAGTCTACAACCAGCATGACCATTAAAACATCCTGTCACTTAGAAAGGCATTGGAGGAGACTTGTTTTTTTTTTTTATGAAAGGAAATTAAGTAAAGAAGAAAGGAAGAAAGCATACATTTTCTGTTTACATAAAAGTATGACATGGCAAGGTGGCTTTGAATTTCAGAAATCATGTAAACTGTGCAGCACAGTACCTGGTAGACAGGAACCATGTAAAAGCAAAATACAAGGAAATGTGCTCGAAACCTATTCTGACCAAAATGGTACCGATATTGCACCTTACATTAATTCACGCTCTTAAATAAATTACCTTTCTTAAGTAATGTTTCCCTCCTCGTGGAAGACAGTAACTGTTTCCTTGTTTCTCTCTTTATCCCTCATTGAAAACCCGGTGCTGGGAAGAAAGAAAGGCCTGAGCTGATACACTGGTTCTGATTGATGTTGGTCAAGTCCCTTTGTCTCTGAGTCCTGAACTGTGAAATGGGGATAATGACGCTTCCCTCAAGGCATGCTTGGAAAGGGTTCAGGGAGGATGTTTTGACAGCAATTGGTATGGAAATGTGCACCTTGTAGTTTGAATTATTGTCCATCCCTTTCCCTTTGTTCTTCAACAAAGATTCTGTCTCACACACGTGACCAGCAAGCAGGAGCTGTGCATCAGGCAAAGGCCTCTCTCGCTGATGCTGACTCGCCTGACAGGTGCTCCCACATCAGCTGTGGCAGCTCTGGCGCGCCGCATACGTGGACGCTAGAAAGCCAGGGGTCAGCGTGGCAGCTGAGCATGTCCACCCTGCCCTGGCCAGAACAGGTCGTTTTTATGCCGTGACAGAGAAAATCTACATTAAATCCAAGTAGGTCAAAGAAGAAAGAAGGACAAAAGGAGAGCAAATAGGGGGCCACAGGGATAAAAAGAGAGATAGGGAAAGTAAATGTGTTTTTGAAATACCCTTCTAATTCTTTGGGAAGAAAAACACAGCAGTGTTGAGCTGGTGACACCAAAATAGATCTGAACAAACATTTACCAAGGATCTGGAAACGAAAAAAAAAGTCTTTCCTGCCTCTTCTCTTTAAGTAACAGTGGCACTTGGGACTCCAGGAAGGGAGGGTGGGACTGAGGCCAGGCCAGGTCTTGCCCACACCGCCGAGGGGTCTCTGGAAGTGCCACCATCAAAATGCAGACCTGGCTTGTGACAGGAACACCTCTGAATGCTGTGGTTTGGATTTTGCTTGTGGCTGAATTCTCGTATGTGAGGTCTTCTCATACCCAAGAAACCAGGCCTTGCCTAATCGAAATCAGACGGAAAGGCCACACACATCGGCAAGGATGTATGCCACCTTCCCCTTCTTTACATTCTGCATGGAACTCTCTAAGGAGAAAGGAAAGGGAGAAGTGGGAATGGGCATTAAAGGTGCTCCGTGTTTCTTTATCTTTACTTATATCGGAGTCCTCTGGGCATGGTAACTGATATTCACAAGAAAAGTGGTTTGGATGAACGAATTTGGGAAGTGAGCTCATTGAATAAAGAAGCTTTCTTTCCTGCAAGGTGCATGGACGTATTAAATGTATGTTATGTAATAGGTTCTCAGTTATTGTGCTCCATCAGCCTCACTTGACACTATTGCCCACTCTCTCTTTGAAGTAGCTTCTCCAGTTAGCCTCTAGGGTTCCACTATTTCACTGGTCTCTCTTCCTCAGCATCATTTACAGGATTCTTCTTCTTCTTCAGAAGAAGCCTGCTCTAGGAGGCTGGCCCACAGTCTCAGGCCCTCACCTAACTTCAGGAACACTCACTCACTCACTGGGTGGTCCCATGGGTGGTATGGGCCTTCAGTGCCTTGCATATGCTGATGACCCCCGCATCTTCTCTTCCTGTGGCCTCACCGATTATCTGCAGACTCATACCTTTAATTACAAAAATGACACCCACGTTTGAATATCTAATAGAACTTTTCTATGTATTAAAACTGAACTTCTGTTTTCCACTGCCTCCCTCCACACCTCTCCTGGGATTTCTGCATAGTTTTCAAATTCCAGTGAATAGCACCACTATTTTCCTCATTGCTCTGATTCAACATGGATAAGTCATTCTTGATTCATTTCGTTCCCTAACAATCTACTCCCAGTTCCACCCCTGTCTTAACTGCATTACCATCAAAGTATGTTGGCTCTCACCAAGACTGCTGTGATCACCTGCTCACCGGTCTCCCTGGGACAGTGTCACTCTCTACAGCCCATTATTAGCACTGCATGATTTTAAAAATGGAAATCAGATCATGTTCCTCCCTTCTTCAAAAACCTCTAAAGACTTTTCCTCTTAATAAAAATGAACCATGAACTTTTCCCCATATCCTAAAAGCCTCATTTAACCTGCTTACCTCTCTGACCTCATCTATTATCACTTACCCACTTCCCTAGAGATACATCGAGGATTGTGCTGCTCTGAGCAGGCGGCGGGGGCGGGGGAGGGGGGCCCTCAGGGCCTTTGCACTTACTGCTGCACCATTGGCCAGTACTGCTCCGCCTCAGATCTTCAACTGGCTTATTGTCACCAGTTCATCAAATCAATCAGTGCCTTTCTGTCTCTACAACTCTATTTCCCCCTCTGTGCAGTGCTCCTGAAGGAAATTAGCTGTACTGTTACTATACAAGGGAAGTGCTATCTGGACAAGGGTGGAGAGGGCCAGGATTTGCAGACTGTGAAGTGTCAGAACATGGAAAAACATTCAGTCCCATATATTGGGAATGATTCATACTATCAGTAACCAAACAAAAAGTAAAGGTACATTGGAAATTGAGCACTGTAATTCACCATGACCTTTGTCATTTCAGTATAGAACATGTGAGTCATTTCAAAGTAAAGACATAATTCATTATAAATCTGGCTTGATTTCCTTGTCCATGATGTAGATGTTTCTTTCCTTGGTTAGAGGCAGAACTTTAATTGAACAAATGAATCATTTCTTCAAACAATAACATTTCAGAGTCTTTTTCTGGAAGTTGGCCTGTTAATAGATTTTCTCCTCATGACAGCCCACTGAGGGGAGTGTCATTACCCCTATTTTATAGATGAAGAAGCTGAGGCTTGGTGGGTGAAGGTGACTCGTCCACACACACGGAGCTAACAAGCAACACAGCCAATTTTTGAGCCCAGTTTTTCCTACCAGTTCACCTCGCTTGCTCATGAAACATTATGCTTAGTGTTATGAACGCCTAAGTGTATTGGCAAAGAGGATTCCTTCAGTAGTGAGGATATTTGCATTTATGTGGTATGCTTGGAGGCCATGGGGCTTAATACAAAAGAAGGAAAGTTTTGGTTTTTGGTCTCTAAGTCTCTGAGTATTTCTATATAAAAAAAGAATGTATGATATTATAGAAGGAATCAAAAGATTAAACAAGAGATGATGAGAGCACTTCTCAAAGAAGCCATCTTCCATTTAGATGAGGTGCCAGAGATAGTGGCTTCCCCATTCCTAGAAGTGCATTATCACAGACTGGACAACCTCTTGCAAAAGATGTTGTGGACTAGAGGACCCTTCTGAATCAGAAGAGCTGGACTAGGTATTTTTTAGGGTTCTTTCAAATGTGAGACACGGTTATTCAGTCAATACCAAAGTGTTAGCTTGGTTTCCTCCAAAGGCAGAGTCTGAGACAAGGCCAGGATATTAAGCAGTTTATTTGGAAGGTGATGTAGGAAGTAGGAGTGAGAGTGGGGAGAGAGACAGGCAAGGCAGGAAAGCTAATCATTAGCAGGTTATTGAGCTGATGATGACTGCGGTCCTGCTGAGACTCTTTGAGGAACTGTGTGAATTCAGCCTCCATGCATAACCTCCCAGGAGGCTGGGGCATTTGTTCAGCAGCACCCACCCAACCACTGAAGGCTGCACTTGCATAGGAGCTAAGTAGGTCACTGTAGGTCCATAAAAGCCATAAGGAAAAGAAATGTGGAGAAACCAGTGAGGTACCTTTGAGGTGGGTTAATATAAACATGCACAGAACCGCCCATCACAGCTACACTAAGTAAGAGGCTGAAGGTATACACACATTACAGGGGTACCGAAAACGCTTGCTGTACCGAGTCTTTGGTTTGGTTTGGTTTATAGGATGAGGTCTGGAGGAATCAGCAAGAGCCCCATAACAAATGCTTCTTTCACTTTGGTCTTCCTATGACTATTGGATTAGGAATGTCCACTTCCTAATTCCTAAATTTTGTCCTATATTTCCTTCTAAATTCAGGACAAAATATAATTGCAAGCATCCTTATAACTGGAAGATGCAGGCAGAAAAAGGGAATCCAGGTGTTGGCAGTATGTTGGGGACATTGCTGCCTGTGAAGATGGAGGATGAAGCCATGAGCCAACAAGCCAAGGAATGCAGGCGGTCACTAGAAGCTGAAAAGGCAAGGAGATGGATTCTTCCTCAGAGCCTCCTAGAGGAAGGAAGCCCTTCCAATACTTTGAATTTGGCCCACTGAAACTCACTTCAAACTTCTGACCTCCAGAACTATAAGGTAATAAATGTGTGTTGGTTAAACCACTAAGTTTGTCGTCATTTGTTACAGCAGCCACAGGAAACTAATACAGTGCCCTATTCCACAGCTCTGCAGGGTAACCCGTGGAGCCTAATCCACAGAGAGTCACTACATTAGTCAGCCCTTGGCTGAAATAATTCTGCTGCATGACAAACAACCCCCAAGTCTCTGCAGCCAAAAACAATGAGAAGATATTCCAGGCTCGCAGGGGGAATGGATAGGTTGCTGCTGAAATCAGTGGCAGTATATACATTAATCCATATGTTATCATGTGGCTGGGCTTACCTGGACTTGGCTTACCTGTGCTGGGTTCTAGGCTTAAGGATGGGCTCAGGTCAACTCCAAGATTTTTGTTCCAGCACCCAGGCTAGAGAAGCAATGTCTCTGTGGGGCATGCTGTTCTCCTGGCAGGAGGAAAAGCCTCCCAAAGGATGACATATATGTGTCATGTCTCTTAAAGTCTCAGGATGAAGCTCACACACTGTTACTTCTGCCCACATTCCATTGCTCCAAGAAAGTCACAAAGTGCTGCCCAAGTGCTGGGACCAGGAAAGATATTCTGCCAGAGAACCATAGCAAAGGCAGAGAGGGAAGGAAAAATTGTAAACAAATAATGCGATCCATTCACTGAGGGTTGTCTCTCGGTGTCTGTGAAGCGCTGGGCTCACCAGTCCCCTGCACAGACGGGTCTCACCATGGCCTGGCCAAAATGGTTCTGTTTCCTAATGAATGGTCCAAATCTACAGAGATCTACTAAGCTTTGAATATATCTAAACAGAATAATGGATTCTGAAAGTTAAGAGTTACACTAGGAGGTATAATCCAATTACTATTTTTAATAGGGAAAAATGGGGCCTAGAGAAAGGAATGTGATTGTACTAAGCCTAGACAGTTAGTGGTAGAGCTGCTATTTGAACAAAAGCCTCCAAAAATCTCAGGCCAGGACACAACCCACAACTTTCTTAATTCTGGAAGAATCCTGCTCCTGGGTACCCCCAAACTTTGTGACACTTCCAAGTCCTTTCGGGGGGTTGCCTATATACTCATAGCACTACTGAATTGACAAAGGTGAGTTTGATTATTCTAGCATCCGATGCACAAAGTCCTCATTTTTCTTCTCTAACGCTTAGGTTTGAACAAGGCTTTATTTTGGCCTGGGCTAGGGAAACCCAGTGAGCTTCTGCTTGGGTGTTGTGGAGCAGTGATTCAGAGGGAAAAGCACCTTCCAAAACCACACGGGCTCCTTCGTGTTTTTCCCTCGCAGCAGTAATTTCTGGACTGGTGCAGTAAGTCCAATTTGAGAGTACTAGACACATAGGGGTTCTCTTTTTGGCCCTTGGTCCTGGAGGGAATCTTCAGGGGCTTTCTCAGACTTTTTTCCCCCCAGGAAGCTTCAATCTCCCAAAGAAAGAAAGTTAGGTTTGTTCCCCATGTCTGAAAAGCTCTGTTGTTATCCTTTTGTGTCTCCTCACCATGGGGGAACCCCAGGCCAGTCATCATCTCCTCCAGGAAGCCTTCTCTGCTTTCCCTGGGCCGAGTTCATTGCTCAGATGTCTCTGCTCACATGGCAGTCCATGCAGACCCTATTCTATCACGTACTGTACTGTGTTATGTGTTTCTCTCTACACAGCTACCTCCCTCACTCGATGATGTCCTCTTCTGTAACTGAGACTCTATTCTATTTAGCGTTATGTCTTGGGCATTTAGAATAATGTCTACCATATCGAAGGCATTCAGTAAACACTTGCTTGAGTAAATGTGGAAGTAATTCTACTGCTTGTTTTACTTTAGCCAGCAGCTCATGATAATTTTATGTAGTAAAATACACACACAATAGTCATTTGTTAAATATCCTTGAACGAATGTATGAATGAAAAAGTAAGAACTACTGAGTGGCTTGTAAGGATAATCTGTCTTCTACACACAGAAGCAGGCACACAGATTTACCCACACCCGTGTTTACACAATAAGCAAAATAATGAAGTGGAGCTTCATGGACATCATATCAGCCTCTTTTTCTCATTAATGCAGACAGAACCACATGAAAGAACACTCATTTGGGAGACATCTTTTCAGAGCTGTAGCTTCCAAATGATTTGTGTGCACCCAGCAGTCAACCAATGAGCTCCATTTTATTGATCTAAAAATAAATAGGGAGTACTACGTTGCCAGAAATGATCTCAGCTCACCTATGGGAGGTAAAATCTCCAATGGAGGCACTTTTGTTGCTCAGCTGCAGAGTGGAGGTAGGCCCTCGGCAGTCATTTCCAGTTAGCTACAGGAGTTTGGAGATGCTTTTGGCAAACCTGACCTAGCTGGGGCATGGGTTTGTTTCGTTCCTCACTGTGCACATCTTGCCATTTCTGAAGCTGTGAGTCAGGCTGATGTCAGCCAAGCAAGTAGCTGAAACAGCATGTCCAAGGAGATTAGAAGTGTCCTTGGCGACAGTCTTAGATGCTACCTACCAGGGGCAGATGTCCTAGAAGTGATGTCACTTTTTTCCTATTCAGGTCACACTCCACACAACAGGCTATGGCCAAAGCTGTCAGAGTGAAATTGTGAGTGTCCTAAGTGTGTTTTCTTAGGGAAAGTCGTTTCTTAAGGAGAGGTTATAATGTGCTTTCTTAAGTGTATGTCTATGTATTTATATCAGTTTAGTTGCTAGAGTCCCAAGAGATAGGAAATTCTAGTTCTTGCTTGGTCACGATTCATTGTGCAATCTTAGACAAGTCACTTCTCCTTTCTGGAGCCCTGTCCTCCCTCCTGCATCGGAACTCTGTTGAAAAGGTAATCTCTGAGCACCTGTCCAGCAACTTTGTTGTCTTAATTACTAAAGACTAGTGGCAACATTTATTTTACTGTCGTTAAGGAACTAATTTATCCTTCAGAAGACATTTTGCTACCAGCTCAATGGTCTTGTTTTGTCTTGTATGAGACAAAACTGCCTTAAACAGGTCTGAAACTCACCAAAGTTCAGTGTCTTGCCAATCAGTAGTGGGGTTTGGAACGGAAGCTGTGTTGCCGTCTGCTGGCTGACCGTGCCCAGGTTTAAGCAGCGCAGAATTGAGAACCAGAATCCATTGGGTGTAGTGGAGTTCTGAGGATGACGAAGCTCCATAACTGCATTCCAGATCTTAGACTGGAATCAAGTTTTTGGAGACTGGACCTTGAATTTTTGCATAATTAAAAAATAAGGCTTAGCACCACTGATCTCTTTGAAATAAGCTTCCCTTAGTTTTATTACTTAATAACTGATGACCTTAGGAAAATTACTTCCCATCTCTAAGCCTGTAAAGCAGGGTGTCAAACTCATGTTCACCGGGGGCCATATCAGCCCTGCGGTTGCCTTCAAAGGCTGAATGTAATTTGAGGACTGTCTAAATGTAACTGCTCCTTAACAGTTAAGCAACAGCTCGGCTCTGCTGCTGGGTAGAAACAAGGTGCTGGGCTGGATGAAACAGGGTAGAGGGCCAGATTCGGCCCATGGGCCTTGTGTTTGCCACCTGTGCTGTAAAGCGTGGCTTTTGTATCAGCTTCTTCAGGTTAACTTTTTTCCTTTTGGAACTTTTGCATCTTCTGATACTTTCCCTCAAGTATCACTATTAGTCTGAAGGAAGTGAACAGAAAAGAACAAACTTTTTAATGAACTTTGGCTGACTTTTTTGTGAACCAGGCCTGGTGCTCTGTGCTTAAAATATTTTATCTCCTCCAACCTCACACCAGCACTGTGGTTTAGCAATTTTATTGATGAGGAAACCTAAAGCTCAATCACATATAGGTAGTCTATATCTTAAAGATTCATTGGTGGTAAAGCAAATTACTTACAGGATTTTAATGAAAGTAATATTTTAGTCTCAAATTTGCTTTAAAATTCTATTTATTTTTGTGTCTTTTGTCTTAAAACAAAAGCCTTAAATGTTTTTGCCTAACTTTGATATCAGGAGTTGATAGCATTTGGTACATAAATCATGTTTAACCTTTTTATTATGAATGTACTTAATGTCTAAAGATTGTTAAATGAATCAAGTCCAATGTATAAAAATTAAACAAAAAAAACAGTCATTTGAGCAAACGCCTTAGACTTCAGTTGGAAAGGAAATTGAACTTGGGGGAAGATATGTCATCGGGAATGTTACTTCTCCTTTTCTTATGCTTTTACCTTCTCCTGGCAGGGCCTTCCCAGTTGATCTCTACCCTTATGAAACCTCGTTGAGGCAAATGATAAGTAGAATACCCTTTGCGATCTGGGAGACCTGGGTGTGGCTTGTGAGCCATGAGTGGCTTGTAAGCTCCCATGAGTTACATGGCCTGTGCCTCGCACAGTCATGACCCTGAACTTCAGGAGGTTAGGATGCAAATAACCAGGCCAACTAAAAGGGTTGCTGTTGGGAGTCAATGAGAAAATGCGCTGCACATGTCTCAGTATCAGGTATGGTTTTCCCCCTCAGAATTGTGCCTTTCATTCTTCATTCACGGAAATATAATGGGGAAGGGGAGGGGGTAAGAAAATAGAGTGAGGGAGAACATGGCCCGACTATGGCAAAATGTGCACATAAGCCCTATAAACAGCACTTCAAAGAGTAATAAATGAAGTGGCTCCACTGTGAAAATCTCGAATAATCATCTATAGGAAGAAGAAAAAGACCTTTTCATAATCATACATGAACGAGTACTTTCATTTAGGAAAATAAAATCTCAGGGAACAGAACTTTATATGGCTTACAAACCTTTGTGTCTGAAGCAATTTTGGTGGTAGAAATTCAAGGAGATGATCTATTCAGGACTAAGCATTATTAAAAAATATGTGTAAAATTCGAATAAGATTGTTTTATTAAATAAAAGAAGGGAACTCATATTTCTAAATTAATATATTATGTCATGAAATATAATTTTAAATATATTTAACTAAATGTATACTCTATATAAGTAGATGTTTAACTATTTAACTTACATTTTAAAGTTCGTTAAATTTGTAGCAAGCTTCTCATTGGGAATATGGAAATTCTGTACCTCTAGAATATCTTTTTTCTGATGTAGTTAAAATTCATTGTACTCAGGGCAATTTCTGAAATATAATGAATTCCATTAACATGCATACAGAGTCTGAATGTTGGTAAATTATGTATCTCAGCATCATAAGGCCATTAGTTATTATTATGATATTCATGTGAGCTTACTAAATGCAGAATAAGTAAGAGATTAAAAAATTATTAAAGTAAAATAAAGTCTATTGGAAGAGCACTATAACCATTTTCAAAAATGTTTGAAAATGTCAACTTCATGGAGACATGAATTTCCAGCGGAAGCCCACTGCAGCTACCCATTTCTAGGCTACCTAACCTCCTGAGTATCTGGAGTGTCTTCATTGCCAGATGCATAGACACTGCTTGGCAGACAGTGGTCTCCCAACACAGGCAGGGGTTGTGAAGGTAGTAGTCATACTAGTGCTGTGAAAACCAACCTGTGTTTAAAAAAACTCTGACCCTCATAACTAGTTTTTTGAAGGTAAATAAAATACTGATTATTGATCCTTCTGTTTCATGCCTCAGTTCCCCTCACCCTTTTACTGATTCATTCATACAACAACCAAACATTTAATAACTGCTTAAATGGGCAAGGCTCTTGGCTAGACACTGGAGGTTCAGAGATGAAGACCACAAGAACTCTAGATGAAGGATCTCATGTTTTAGTGAATTCATATCAACATCTATAGCAGTGTTTCTCAGTCTCCACAGTATTGCCGTTTTTGGTTGGGTAACCCCTTGTTGTGCGGGCGAGGGGAGCTGTCCTGGTAATTGTTGGATGCTGCACAGCATCCCTGGCCCATAACTGCTAGATGCCAGCAGCACCCTCCCTAATTGTGACAACCAAAAATGTCCCCTGACATTGCCAAATGTTCTGGGGGTGGGGTGGGGAGCAAAATCACCACTGAGGTATATCAATATGCATATCAAGATCTTGTTTCATTAGCAAGAGTAAGCTCTTAGCCCTGGCTGGCGTAGCTCAGTGGATTGAGCACGGACTGAGAACCAGGCATCGCAGGTTCGATTCCCAGTCAGGGCACATGCCTAAGTTGCAGGCCATGGCCCCCAGCAATGGCGCATTGATGTCTCTCTCTCTCTCTCTGTGTCTCCCTTCCCTCTCTTAAAATAAATAAATAAAATCTTAAAAAAAAAGAGTAAGCTCTTAAAGATTTAGAGACACACTTCTTTCTATCTGTCCGGTGCCTGCACAGTGGTGCGAGCGTAATAGACATTTACTACTATGTTGTAAGAAAATGTTTTAAATGCAGGCCAGTGTTTTTAGAAACTAAAATAGTGAACTCTAAGATTCGATATGCAGTTCCATTTTTTGTTATATTGTTGCTGTTGAGGTGGTTTTTTCTCTGAACACCTCCTTTTCTGAATCCAAGCGTTCGGTTACAGTAAGCCGAGTCATACGTTTGAAACTGGGGCATAGAAAAAAAAGACAGAGAAAAAAAATAGAACCTTGAGATTCTGTGGCCTTTGAACAGACTCCCAAATAGAAAGCATTATATAAACATTGAAACTTTCCAAATTCTAATACCTATCTATTGGTATGGATCCATAATGCTTTGAATTACACAAAGTTTTAAAATAAATGCAGATTATCTTTTGAAGAAGATATATTAATTCAATCTAGAGTTCCCGAGTAGGTGTCTCTAGGGACATATCTTGGTAAACAAAGAGAAGTGATTTGTAATAAGCTTATCAGTAGTTGGTATGTAAAGTGCTTGAGAATAGCTTGTTCGCTTTACAGTGTTTAAACATTCTTTCCAACGATATCAAAGTTATTTATTTGCTAAGCAAATCCTTTCTTTTAAATGAGTGTAGTGGTAAGCTTCACTCATTCACATATATTTATTATTCAAGCAATTCATGTACAATTTTTCAAACATTTAGAAAGTTAAGAAACTAAATTCATGATGTTCTTTTTAAGAGGCTATGGAAAAACAGTAACAGCTGAAAAAAGGAAAACCATCACTGGATTTTTAAAATAATTGATTACTTAGCCCTCTTAGACAGTAGGCAATATGGTGACCATAGACCATAGCCTCTTAGACCATAGGAAGAACTTCACTGATGCTGGGGTTTGGGGCAGAGAAAACTGCAGATGTGGACACAGTTTCCCCAGATGTTCAGCTGCAGTTGAACTTTTTTCGGCTAGCCATTTGGGAAAATCCTCAAAAGACAGCCACCTCACTTTTTCTTACAACTTACACCCTGTGCTCTAGTACTTCTATGTATCAACACACCATCATAACTCAGTTTCATTGTCAAGAAGACATCAACGAGCAACATTTTCATACCTCGGCCAGCGAGGAAACAGGCTCCCCTGCACGCCGTCACAGAGTACTCCCTTTCTTCCATGAAGCCCTCTCCCGAGGTGTTCTCTCCTTTGCCCACACGGTCACGTCCCTGTCCTACACCCATGGGGTATGGCCTCTGACTTGTTGGTTTATTCCCAGGCTGCAGGAAAACTATTTCTCAATAATCACAAGAAGAAGCCTGAAGTGAACTACAAAAGGAACAGATTATGCTGTTGGGCAGACCTGGCTCCAAGTCCAAGGTTTGGCACTTTCTGTCTGACGTCAGGCAGGGCATCTGATCTCTCTGAACCTCAGTTTTCTCAGTACTTTTGAGGGAGTTGAATTAGAAATATACAGAAACCTACTAGCTCAGGTTTCTATATTTATTGAGCCCCTAGCAAGAGCTCAGTAAATGCAGGTTGTCGTCATCACCATCATCATATGTTTTGTGGACTGTGGCCTATAGTGCCCCAAGGCCTCTCAGAATTGAACTCATGTCTTTGATTTCTTGGGGTCATGAAACCTGAGATACATTGTCTTTGATTCATTTGACAAATGCTAACTGATCATATGCTATCCCCTAGTCTCTGGGAATAAGCAATGCACTTCAAGTAAACAAAGCCCACACACAACTTGCAATCAATTAAACAACTGGTCTTATAAACTAATGCACAGTTATACATGGGAAAATGTTCTACCATGTGAGAGGGAATGCTACATTATGAGATGAGCTATTGTGTGTGTGTGCACTGATTTTCACTGAGGCAACAGGTTAAGAGGAGACTTCAGGGATGCAGTCTCTTACATGGAGACCTGAAGCATGAATTAGAATTTAGCAAGTATGAGTGTGTGTATCACCTCAAACAAAAGGCACAGTAAGTAGGAGGTCTCAGAGATGGAAAGGATCAAGGCATGTTCAAGAGCATTAAATGGCCATGCGGCTGAAGAAAGTGACCAAGGAAACCATGCGTCTTTAAGTAGAGATTGGAGAGGTCAGTGCACATCAGACCACACAGGTCTTTGTAGGTTATTCACAGAAGAATCTTGGTTTTCAACTGAGGAGCAACAGGTAACCATGTAAGTGTTTAAGCAAGGAAATAACAAAAACCAATCAATATTTTTAAACACCAACTGGCACCGGAAAGTATGTGGGAGGGGCGCAAGTATAACTGCAGGCAAAACTGTGTATACAATATCACTCTGGTGGGCCAGGAGAGAAGTGACCTGCTTGGATGAAGATGGTAATAGAGAGAAGTAGATCTTACCAGTATAGGCTTGATGAGTGCTCAGTTGAGATGACTGACTCGTAAACATATGGATCCACTGTGTCTCAGCCTAGCACTGGGACTACCAGAATTGAGATGAAAAAGGTGGTGATATGTGCCTCACAAATAGTTAAATCATCCTGGTGATTCTTGCAACCCTATGCAAGAATTCAACCCTACCCATACATTCATTCATTCCCGTATCAAACATTTATACTTATAAATATCTATGAGATTCCCTAGATGATATATCCTATAAGACCTTGGGTCTAGATTTGCCACCCTAACTGAGCTCGATTTCATTCTAACACTGCCGATGGAATGAAAAGTATTTCAAAACAAGACACCTCAAGTAATAAAGAACATATGTGAGATAGCCAAGATCAACATAAACTTTGTAAGGGATGACATACTCCAGACCACATCCAGAGAGAAGTCACCATTAACAGATCCCAGAAGGGACAAGTAAGTTGGTGAGGTACTATATGGTCGAGAAAACCTTCTCTGGGTTCATGTCTTATGATGCATGTTAACAGAGTAGCTGACTTCTAGAAAAAAAAGCCAATCAAGTGCTCTCCCATTGCTGCTCTTTCAAGCAATGAGGGCTCGCATAACTGGCACAACAGAAAAGAGCCCGTTTGCCACCTGGCCCGTTCCCGATGGATCCCGGGGCCAGAGCTCACTGTGGTTTCTGCTCTGCTCTCTGGATAATCTAATTACCCAGGGAACTGAAAACTGTATGCCAGCCAGATTTTTAAAAATTCCTCCCTTTAGATTCTGCTGCCACCAGCGCCTTTGACTTCTATTGAAATTTTGCCCCATCTCTTGCAGCCTCGTTGTTACAAATTTATTGTCTGGACTGATGGTGACATCATCTGGAGAGGGCCCAGGGCTGTGGTCATCCAGCTCCTCTTTCTGCATTACATAGGCAGCTTCTTCTCTCCCCTTTCAGGTCATTAATTTTTTAAAAGAGGGCTTGCTTTAAATATCCAGAGTAGTGCTTTCAGCTGTGACACAGAGAAGGTTTCCCATTTCAGAGCCCGCAACATGTGCCGACTTCTGATTGAAGGCTGCTTGCCCGAGTGGGCATTTGAGATCTCTCAGAGTGTCTCCCGAGAAGTCCTTGGTCAAAGTCATGCTAAAGGCACTTGTTAACTTTGTTTCCAGTTTGGAAGGAGCAGGAGAATTGGGGTTGTGGATAACAGGCTAAATCAGGACATTAGATCAGCTTCTTCACAGATTCACTGCAGGGTGCTGATAACTCCCCCTATGGCTCGGCATCCTTCTGTGTGAAATAGAAACATTCTCATTGGCCATCTCTAACCTCCAGGACTGTAGGAAGACTTGGATGTAGCAAGTTATATAAAAGCACATTGAACCTCATACACTCCACAAGTATATTTTGAGTGACAACTCCCTATCAAATACTGTGTTAAACACCAGGTATACAGGGGTGAATGAAATAGGCCTCCGTGCCATTATGGGGCTTATAACATAGTTGTGGAGACAGATAAATACAAATAAGTGCACTGTGACAAACTGGAAAAATGCGCCAAAAAGGAGCAGTGGGATTTCAATGCACAGAATGGTATACTGAGGAAAGGGTAGTCAACATAGAATGGTCAGGGAAGTCCTCTCTGGGCAGCTGACATTTCAATTAAGACTTGAAGGCTGGAAAAGCCATGTAGAAGGTGTGTGGTATGTGGCTGTGTGAGCACACACACCACATGCACATGTACTGGGAGAGACTGGTGTTTCATGCAGAAGAACCAATATGTGTGAAGGACATTAAGTGGAAAAAGGACCTTGTTATGCTCAGAGTCAAGTGGAAACATATATGACTAGAAGCCAATGTAGAAAAGACTGAAGAGTGTTAACTACATAAAAGAAATAATAGTTCTACATTTTGCAACTGAGTGAAAATGGTTAAACTAAAATGCATCCAAACAATACATTAAGTTTTCCAATTAAAGCACAGAACACTAAGGATGCGTTGGCCTGTGCTGCAAAATTGAA
The DNA here is from genome assembly GCF_019186645.2 of Phyllostomus hastatus. NCBI lineage: Eukaryota > Metazoa > Chordata > Mammalia > Chiroptera > Phyllostomidae > Phyllostomus > Phyllostomus hastatus. Next base: position 62,485,165 of record NW_025333857.1, on the reverse strand, counting down.
TGACTTCTGGTGCCTTGTCCTCAGGCAGCTCACAATACATCAAGGGGTGGAAGGGCACAAGAAGGAGCCACGGGTCACTATAAATACAGGATAAAAATAAATAAATGCTAGGAAGGTGGATATCAATATTATGCAGGACAAAAAAGAGGAAAGGTCACACTTTTGGCGTGGGTTTGTAATATAAAGGAAATGTTCCTGGAGAAGGTGCCTGTTCAGTTTGTTCAAGAAATGGGTCCTCGGCCCTGGCTGGCGTAGCTCAGTGGATTGAGTGTGGGCTGCAAACCAAAGTGTCGCAGGTTCGATTCCCAGTCAGGGTACAGCCTGGGTTGCAGGCCATGACCCCCAGCAACTGCACATTGATGTTTCTCTCTCTTTCTCCCTCCCTTCCCTCTCTAAAAATAAATAAATAAAATCTTTTTTAAAAATCCCTTACTTATTCAAGGCCAATGAACTAAGATCATTTTTAACAAGGATTTAAGTCTAATACCACTTGTTTGACTGTAGCTGCTGGAAAGGAAACACTTTAAAGTAAGGTGACCGTAGGATGCAATTTTCCTGGGACACTTGACCTATTGTCCAGGTTTACCATTTGCCAATTTTTCAGAATTTATTACTATAAAGAGTTGCAATTAAATTAGCTGGGACGGTGTGGAAGACCTCCACATCCTGTCCTGGATTTCACCATGGTCTTATGCAACAGAGTGTGAGACACACTGAACGGTGAGGTCTTCCTTTGACTTAGAGTTCAGTCTGAGTGGCAATCATCCATAGCCCATTTTTCTTCTCAGACTCTTTCTACAATCAAAAAGAACCAACCCTTCCTTTTCAGAATCAGCACATAAACACATAGCTAGGAAAAGCCACACCCCTTTTTGTGTTCAGAGATGCAGAAATAAAGAGTTCAACAGGGCTGCCGCTGTTGGCCACTTGGTGTGCCATGCAGTCATGGCATGGCCCCATCACAGGCTCTGAGGTGGAGGAAGTGGCCAGGCAGGTAGGCCAGTGAGAAATAAAGGAGTGAGGTATGCATGAAACACGTGTGTGAAATAAAGACTTAGTGGCCCTGGCATGGACAGTGGTGATGCATGGGTCACCGGCCAGCAGTGATCATGGAATGCTGCGGATGGCTCATCAAAACTCGAGAAAAAACATGCACAGAGACAGGTTAGTTTCTGTGGAGAAGTAGGGATGGGATGGCCACCCCCTCTAGTGGGGAGTGCGCCGATTTACCATCCAAACCTGCTTTTATTGGGCTGGTCTTGCATAATAATTCAGGTAAAGCACATTACTCATTATGAGGAAGTAAGGAACAATCTACAACAAGGAACTCTGCAGATCTATTTTGAGTCAGGGTCAAAGAGCTGTACGACTTTTAAGAAACAAACTAACTTCCTCCTTGGACCCTTCTCATTCAACTGAGAGCATTCTAAACAAAGAAGGTTTCACAGGAATTTACATGTTCTTTCTTAGGCCTGATCACCTGAGGCCAAAGTACTTCTTTTGGGGGCCTCCCACGTGATCGTGCCTGTCTTAGATCATTCCCCCCTTGGGGAATCTTACCCATCTTTGGCTAACTGACCAAGCTTTGGGGTTCAGTTATGAATGAAGCAGCCAAAGCAGCGCTCCTGCCAGGGAGATAAGCTTTTGTCTCCTTGCTGGCTTACAGTTCCAAGGGCGTTCCCTTAGCCTTAGCCTAGGCAGGGGTTACAGCTTCTGATACCAGGCAGGGCGGTTCCCAACACAGTGGTGCAGAATGCACTTGGTACAGGGTGTTTCATCATTTACTGTGTGATACAGATCTACAACTATATGTGGCTTTAATTGTTTGGTAATGCTTTTAAAATTTTCAATGAATCCTTTAATTATCAATAAAATTAAAGTGCCCTTTTAGCCCTGGCTGGTATGGCTCAGTGGATTGAGTGCCAGCCTGCAAACTGAAAGGTCACCAGTTCAATTCCCAGTCAGGGCACATGCCTAGGTTATGGGCCAGGTCCCCAGTTGGGGGCGAGCCAGAGGCAACTGATAGCTGTACCTCTTGCACATCAACGTTTCTCTCCCTTTCTTTCTCCCCACTTCCTCTTTCTCTAAAAAAAAATAAATAAAATCATTATTTAAAAAATGCCCTTTTAGTGTAGCAGGTTCGATTCCCAGCCAGGGTACATGCCTGGGTTGTAGGCCATAACCGCACATTGCAACCGCACATTGATGTTTCTCTCTCTCTCTCTATCTCCCTCCATTCCCTCTCTAAAAATAAATAAATAAAATCTTTAAAAAATACCCTTTTAATAAAACAAAAGTTAAGTATTGAATTTTTGAATCTCCTTCAAAAAAATTTTAACGATCAGCTTGAAACAGTTGATAGAGGATGATTGGGTGTGGGCAGTGGCAGAAAATGAGGTCGAATGTCATTATGAAGTATCTAGATTTTTAGCAACCATCTTTTGAAGGGTCTCCTACTATTAATTAAATAATTTTATATTCTGTTACTATATCCCAATATAGTAACAGTAAAATCAAGAAGGGGTGCAATTTTTCAGTATCTAAATTATAGTATCACTTATTTAATGACTCTTGTAAAAATATTTGTTGAAAAAATTATTTGCATAAATTGAGGGGAGAAGATAGTGCCTATAAAAATATTTAGGCTGAAGTATTTACACATTTTAATGTAAAAATAATGGAGTTGATAATTTCCTCTACTTAGTAGAAATTGTTCTGAGCTTCCTAGTTACCTCAGTATACACAGAGCCTATTTTGTCAATATTATAGTCTACTGAAAAGAGTCAATTGAAGATGGCAACCATTTTAAACTTCTTAACTATAACTTTGAGAAAGATTGCATGCAATTTAGTGAAAATATCAAAGCTAAAAAGACCATACTAAAATCAAAAATATTCTTCAGAAAAAGGCAGACACCAAATTAGATTTAGGTATGACAAAGAAAGTTAGTACATTATCTAAATATTTACTGATAAAAATTATTTCCTACTATAGATATCAATATGTGGAATTTAAAAAAAATTCTGGAAGTGTTAGTAAACTTGTTATTTTAAAAAATAATTTAATTTTTGAAAAGAGCTTTTGGATACTACTATTTTATAGGCCTACCAGTATAATAAAACCAATTTGTCAGGCAACAAACCAATATTTAAAAAAATCTATCATTATAAATTTATTCATATATTAATGACTTAATAAAATGATTAAAATAATTATGCAATTGTTTTAATACTTCTAGTGCTCCCTTAGTGGCTTACTGAGCACTGCGAATTATGTGGTTATTTTCTCTAAAGCCTCTTTTTCCTTTCTTCTACCTCTTTGACCAGATGTAGGTTATATCATAAGGCCAGACCTACTTATGGTTTCTCTGCTTTAACAAATATTGCCTTCCACCCCATCCCAACAGTTACTTACACTTGGAGATTCATTGGATGATCAGGGTCTCTAGAAGGGAAGTCTCATTGGATGCTGGCTTCAGTGGTCCTACATAAATAACTGGGTATAGAGATTTCCTATTAGAAGAGATGGGGTGCCCTCCCATAGTAATCCGCCTTTTTACTCTGGCCATGAACCAAAAGCAGTAATAGTTTCAGTTATCAGAAAACTACATGCCTTCCCTCCTATTTGTACCACAAGGGAATTACTGAAGTTTTGTTCTTCCATTCACATTCATGGCATAAGGAACCCAAGATCGGTTTATACCTTAACTATATACCCTTTTATTAATATCCTCTGTGTCCGTTATCTCTCATTGTAAAACCACACTAAAATGGGTTTAGAACACTGATTATTGGGTTGCCCAAGAAGCCTTTTTAGTTTTTTTCCATAAAATAAAAGACACATTTTTCATTTCCACCAATAACTTTATTGATTTGGATATTTTGAGTATGACAGCTATCTTCTGCTATTGGCTTTTAGTGGCTAGAGGCCAGGGGTGCTGCTAAACATCTTCCAATGTATAGGACAGCCCCACAGCAAAGAATTATTTGGCCAAAATGTCAACAGTATTAAAAAATTTCGCAAACCACGTTTGACATGTTTGATCAGTCACAGCACCTTCTCCATATACTGCACAAATCTTTTTTTGTGTTTCATTTGTGTTTTTATCTTTCTTGAAATAATAAAGCTATTTAATATGCCAAAAACATTGTGTATCTTCTTCCATCTTCAATATTAAAATGGCTGCATAAAAAGTCACCAATTTTGATAGGTTTTTTAAAAATGCATGCTGATATGACAGCTGTGACAATACAATCTAACAAAACTGTTTCAAAAGGAGTTGAAGACAACTAAGTACTACTAGAGCCATGGTATGGAAAAGTGAAATGAGTTTTTGGCCAACCCAATAATTTGGATATAGAAATGTCTTTTGAATCACAATTATATGGGTCAGAAATTTGGCCTGGGTGTTTTTGCTGAGGTTTGTTTTTGTTTGTTTCTTTTGCTGGTCTCACTTAGAGTCACTTACAATGACCGCAGTTGACGGGCAATTTGGTTAGAGCTGGAGGGCCTTAGGGAGCCTCACTCAGGTCTGGCAATGGGCAGGCTCTTAACTGGGAGGTCTTCAGTAGGAGAATTTGGCTTCTACATACTGTGGTCTCAGGATTCCAATAGACACAAAAGATGGAACCCCTGATGCATAAGCACACTTCAAGCTCTGCTTTTGTCACATTTGCTGATGTTTGGTTGTCCAAAGCAATTCACATGGTCAAGCTCATATGTAAAGGTGGAGAAGTAAACCCCACATCTTAACAGGAAGAGTGGCACAGACACGTTGATGAAGGTAGATATACAAGGATGAGGAATTTGTTGTAATTGTCTTTGCAAACAATGGTCTACATTGTCTAATTTTTGCTCAAATTTAAAATATCTTAATCCAATAGTGGCAAATGCTGATATAAAGCACAACTTATGCTGCAGTAAGTCACATCTATGGGTGAATCCTTTCAAGAGTCAGTTACCACCATTATAGTGGAGGTAATAAATAACTGCTGCCACTGTTTCAGTTTGTTGAGGGCTACATTGATAATGCAGATACAGAAATGTCTTCTGAGTCACCAAACAGATGAGAAGGATTATCATTAATCAAAATCTAGCTCAACCTCTACCCCACCACACTTGGTATTACATCCCTCACTAATTTCTTGAGTTGACATTTTATTGGCATTTGGAGTATGAATCACATATTTTTGGTCCTTAATGCTCTGCTGCTTTGTGTAATCTGTCAATTGCCAGATTCAACAACTCAGGATACATGTGCTAAGCATCATCTAAGTGTCAAGTTTAGCTAGTCATTGGAAAGATAGGAATGAATCAGGAATAATTTTTTATTTGCTGGTGCTTACACTCTACTTCTTTGTCTTGGCTAACCAAACAACCCCAAACACACTTTTAGGGAGTTTAAACTTAGGAGTCCAGACTGGGCATCTGAGGAGCCATTCCAGATCGGTGGACTTCTCTCTTGCCCTCAGTCATGGTCCTCTCCCGCCTCACAACTCTCCAGTCCTCATAGACACTATGAATAAAGGAGTCAAACCTCCTGATTTTCTTTGGCTGCTAATACTCTCAGAACCACATTTGTAAAACACCTTGGCAGACAGGAAGAGGCTGCCTGATTTAAATCTGTATCCCTAGTATCCAAAATAGGTCACTGATAGATATGCAATATATGCTGAAAAGATAAAATGGCATATTGATCAGTATGCAATATTGACACTAAATCTTTTCTTAAATTTATTTGTTTTTCCCCCCAGGTTTATTACTTTTTGTGTGGGCTCATGTTAAAGGCTGATTTCAACCAAATATTTCTGTTAGTCACATCAGTATAAAAACTGGAAACTTCACATGGGTGTTAAGTTCTGTCATTGGAGGTATGCAAGGGTTGATTAGGTGACCAACATGCATCAGATGGTGGATTATGGCCCAGGCTCTGCTGCCACTTAGTTGTGTAAATTTACTCAGATCGCTCCTCCCTCTGGACCCAATTCTCTCATCATTTAATCTGAGGATGAGGGAGTCATCTTAAGGGAGGCAGTGTCCCCTCAGAGTCCAGCAGCCCACATTAGCCTTCCCAGGGGAGGACAAGAGCAAGAAGGTTTCCATGGCTTAGATCTCATGCGTTCCACATCACCACTGATGAAACTGACCAGAGAGGGCTATGTCAACTCTCCTCCTGATACCACTTCCAGTAATAAAATTGGAGATATCTCCAGTAATGGGTGTGAGCTCAGTTTACTGGACCTGTTTTCCTCAGAAAAGCTTTATGGAGGACTGCTATTCACAAGCAGATCCTGCTTTTATCACGCCATATATTAGTGAGTGAATGACTGTGAAATCCCTGCCTTGCTGTGCCAGCCAAATGGATAAACAGGAAAATACAATCATCTCACAGCCAAATCACCACTGGCATTTATATTGCTTAAGAGGGAGAGGGACCATATGCTTGCACATTGTTTCAGGACCCATTCACTCATTCATCAAGTGTCTTTTTGCATGCTCCCTCCCTTCAGGTGTTGTACCTGGGAGTAAGTGTGGGGGTGGGGGGGTGAAGGTGTGGGGGGGGAAAAGGAGGAATTTGCTTTAGGTCAAGTCCTTGAAGGGTTTACACACAAGTGGGAGGGAAAAGACGTGCACAAAAGAGAGTTTATTTTGTCCTTTGGCAAAGTCATTTCCACATTGTTTGTTATTTAATTGTTAATTTATCAGTTTATTCCTTTGGACAGCTAGAACTCTTTCAGGGCAAAGCAAGCAAGCAAACAAACAACAAATGACTTCCTTATTTTCCTGGCAGTCTTAGTTTAAGTTGGCTGCCTCTACTTCCCTACCAGAACATTTCTGAGACTGGGTGTTGAGTCAAGCACATCCTCCCAGCGGTCCATGAGAAACAAGAGGGTAAAGACTAAGCGTACCTTTTTCAACTTTGTATTTATCCCTTATTTATCAGCGATAGGACTCCTATTCGGTATAAGGTACTTTTCCAGGCATGAAGTTTCCAGCAATGACTAGAATAGCTAATATTCTAGTGACAGAATCAGACAATTTATGAATTAGATAATATAGAGTGAGTCAGAGGATGATAGGAAGAAAGAAACAGCATGGGCAGTGATTACAATTTTATGTTATGTAGGGAGAAAAGGTCCGACAGAAAGGAGAATTTAAGCAAAACCTTGAAGTTGGCAAAGAAAGAGGCAGGTTGGTATTTGAGAAAGATCATCTGGGCAGAAGGAGGAACAAGCACAAAACAGAAAGGCGGGAACATGTTCAAGGAACAGAAAGGTCAGTGTGGCTGAATGGAAGTGAGGGAGGGTAACAGCAGGGATGAGGATTCAGCTCATGTGGGACTTCAAGGCCATTGAGAGCCATGGGCTTTCACTCTGCAGGAGATCCCTAGCACAGCGCTTGGCGCTCAAAAAAATATGTGTTGAATGCATGTGGAGTCATATTCTTGATGCAGGAATAGGAGTCAAAAGATCTGGTTTCCATATCCAGTTCACCTAGCATTCACTGTTTTTGGGCTGGGAGGGTGAGGAAGTGCTGCTAGATGAAGTGGTAAGGTACTCACGAGCCCAAAGTTTCCATTCTAAGAGCCATGAGCGAGGAACCAGTCAAGCAGATGGGTCCAGAGGATTGGTAGAAGCAGTGTAAGGGCCATCTAAGAGTTGAGAGGTTTTGTGCTGAGAAGTTTTGGAGGGAAAGTGAAAATGAGAAATGTAGGATGAAGAGAGGGACATCCCCAGGAAACAGAGTAGCATATGAAAAACATAAAGGATAGAGAACTTATTCAATGGACCTGGACTAGTCTAGTATGGATCAAAGGACAGGTAAAGGAGAAAAATAGGTGGATATGATGTACGGACTGTAGCTTGTGGCCAGATAGCAAAGATCTTGAGTACTAAACTCAAGTATCAGTAGGGAAAGAAGAACCATAGATGGTTTTGGACCAAATAAGTAACAAAGCAAAGGAATCAATAGCAGCCAACTCTGGTCTAGTAAGGAAAGGAGAAACCAGTCAGGGCGATGTTGTGATGAGATCTGATCTGTGTCTGTAGCTGAAGGAGCAAAGAAACTGAGCAAAGGGAACACAGGAAATAGAGAAGAAGGCAAATCCCCATGACTTAGGAACACATTTTGTGGGGCAAAGGAATTCTCCCAGCCCACACTGTCTGCAGGTTTCCTAATAATTGTTTATGTTCAAATATTAATCAGCATGACTTGTTCATTTCCTCTGTCTTCTTCCCCTAGGGAAGTGATTTAGAATATTTTAAAAACTCCCACACTTTCAGAAATGCACATCGAATGTGTGCTATGGCTCAAGTAGAGCCATTTAGATTCTTCTTAAATGCAAACTCTAAGCAAGGATTATTCAAAAGTGTTGGAGTGTGAACATTTATCAGAAAGGCCTGAAGTAGTGCAAATGTCAAGGCAACTGAAGGTGTTTTCTGATGTTAAATTACCTCTAATCTGTAATACACGGGAAAAAAGAATGAGGTGCTCCAGGGACATTTTACTCAGGAGGGGCTGTCGTAATGTGAAGGGTTAGGTGGAAGAGATGTGGCAATACACAACCTGGGTTCAAATCCCAGCTGCTACACTTACTAGCTGTGTGACTTTGGATAAGTCCATTAATTTTTCTGGTCTCCATTAGCTGATGAGTGATAATGACCTCCAACAGGGTGTGCATATGCCATCAGACCCACACACCGTGGCCAAGACTAGCCACAATTTGGGTGGTCCACATATACAAACACACATGATTATTACTGTTACTAAAAAAGCAATGTGGTGAATAGGACACGATATTATTCATGATGGCCTAAGGGCCACTGCCATGAGCACCTACACAGGCAGTGAACCAGGCTATGTAGTTGGCCTCCCTTGCTAGGCAAGAGGTCTAACTCTAGGACACAAGGCTATGAAGTTGCACAGGTGGGAGATGAAGCTCAATCAAGCTGTTGCCTACATACAAGATACACCTTGAGAATCACCTGGTTCAAACTCCTCACTTAACAGAGGAAACAGAAGTTCAAGCAGATTAAGATTTGCTCACAACCCCAAAAGTAATTATTGGCAGACCTGAAACTAGTATCAGGTGTACCTGAATTTAAGGTGAGGACACTTTCCATCCAACACTCTCTCCCTTACACGTTCTCTCTAAAATGAACCCACACCTGAATTTATTTTTCATAGTCTCTTCTATTCACTAAAAGCCATGGCATAATTGAAGAATCCACTTCTTTCTCTGCATAGCCATTTCCCCTCAAATAGCCCCTGGGTTCTCACCCATGACTTCAGTGTGAACTTCATGTACCACTGATAACAAAACCAAGACAGAGGGTACCTCAGGTGCCCCTTAGGCTCCCACTGGACATGATTCATTAACAATAATGTCTTTCCTCCCAGGCCAAATGCCACCTCTCAATTTCCATCTGAGGCCTGATATTCCGGGGTAGTGTTTTCTGTGTGCAACGTGTGGGATACATAGGTGAGGGTTAAAGTAGCCAAGCTCCAAAAGGGTTACTTCCAAGCTTAGTCTCCTGAAGCTCCAATCTCCTCATTCTTTTGTATTGAAAACCATGCCCTGTCCAGAAAAACCTCAAGCCTGGGTTCCTTGTAATTAACCTATTCAGAATTCTCAAGAGGCTAGAAAACACCTTGTTGGAAGCTTGGCATATGATATATCCTCTTAAACCAGAAGTCTAGCCTCCCAAACTCACCAAGTGATAGCTATCTTGAACCTGCTCTGGTCAGACCACATCTAAAGTGTTGCATTTCATTTCAAACTATGCTTTTATTTTTCAAAAAGAAAGTATATTTATTGATTGCTTCTTAATATAAGAAGTAATTTGTGCTTATTTTAAGACTTTGAAGGAGCACCAAAATATATAAAGTAGAAACTAAAAGTCCATCATCCATAATTCTCAATTCTCCAGAAATAACAACTATTAATGGATTGAACTTAAGAGACATTTTCTGTGTGATGTCCAACTATATCTTTTTTCTTTAAAAAAAAAATAAGATCATGCTGGTATATATAATGTCTTATATACAATTTTTGGCTTTCAAATAGGTTGTACTTTCCCTTCTATTTCAATGTTTATGGATTTACTTTTTTATTTTTTAATAAATTCATTGATTTATCACCTTTTGATTCATTTATTATTTAGACAATTTTCAACAGCATTTATTGAGCACCTACTCTGTGCCATGCATTTATAATCAGGGCTTGTCTATTGCAAGTGATTGACAAAAATACCGTAGTCATGAGACAGTGATGAGGTTTGGGGTATGGGTATCAAGGGATGTATCTGCTGATATTAAAAGAGGGAAATAAGAGTAATAGTAGTCCGAGTGATAGTTAGTCCAGGGACTAAAATCATCCTGCACAGATTCTCCTTAACTTTCAGGTCCAGTGTTTTGTTCTTTATTTTGGCCACATCTCTTCCTGCCGCTAGACTCTTTCCAGGTGTATGTTAGGGTTTGAGAGGTTTTGGCCATCAGATGGCTCCATACATCGTCCTAGTATAGATTCTAAACAAAGGAGATCTCCTCTGTTGAGTGCATACAAACTGCTATGGCTTGTCTCTAGCCCACAGTTGACCTTCAGTGTCAATGAACCAATGTCAGCAACAGCATCACCTTGAAACCTGTTGGGAATGAAAATTCTTGCCGCCCATCCCCCAGGGCAGACTGGATCAGAAACTCTGAGGTGAGGCCCAGCAATCTATGTTTTCACAAGCCCTCCAGGTCATTCTGATGCACACTCAAAGTGATAAAGCTATTGGGATAAACCACTGTTTGTAAACCACTGTTTTAGACCAAGTCATTGTATCAAAGGAGGTGGAATACAATATCGGATCATTTCCTGACCACATGCTCACCCCTGTGGTCTAGAGGGCAAAGTCCTGTAGTTGATAGAGCCGCTATAATCTCCAAAAAAATTGGTTTAGAGATGGTTTCAAAAAGCCAAGGCAGGGATTTTGGATTACGATAATCAGAACTGAGAAAAGGATGCCAGACAGATGAGAACCTCAGATGTTCACAGCACCAAGAAAATATTTGGGAATCCATTCTGAAAGCAACGGGAATCTACTGAAGAGACTTCAGCAGGAGAGATCCAATCAAATTTGTATTTAAGTGACAACAATGACTGCTGTGTGGCATTATGGTCAGGGAGTCAGGCAAAGAGAGCAGTTAAGAGGACATTGTGGTTGTCTAGAAGTCACAGTGGACAAGTAGAAAGACTGAGAAGTATCTAAGAAATAGATTCAAAAAAGAGAAAGCTGGAGAAACATTTAGGAAATGGATTCAATATCACTCAGTGATCGATTGGGGCATGAGGGAGAAGAAAATGTGGGGTCTGACCCCATCACAAGGACTATGTATACAGTAGGGCAAAAGTAGGTTTACAGTTGTGAGTATGGAAAAAGACATGCAGGTTATTATTATTATAATAGCTTCTTTCACTCTCCCCCCAAGATGTCACAATGGCACAGTCTTAAACCTATTTTTGACCCACACTCTATGCTGTTTCCCTTGAAAGTCCCTTCTCTGCTCTCTTTAACTGGCAAAATGTTACTCCCTTGTCAGATCTTAGCTTAAGTGTCTCTTTTCCTGAGAAACCTGATCCTCCAGTCTCTCTCCTAATGCTGTTTAATTTCCTTTCATATCACTTATCCCAGTTTATTAAATTATTTTCATTCACATAATTATTTCTTTAATATTTTAGATCCTCTAAAATTCTGTATCATCACTGAAAGCAGGAGCTATTTCCTCCCAAGGGACAAAAAAGCTCAGCCAGTAAGTACATGGAGTCCAGAGCCAAACTGCTTAGGTTTAAAACTTGATCCTGCTTTTGGCCACCTGAGTGACTGCATGCAAGGTACTTAACTTCTCTGGGCCTCAGTTTCCTCATCTGTGAGTGGGCTACTAGTCTTACCTAGTGGAGTTGTTGTGTAAAATAAATGAGGTAATACGTGTAAGCCCTTAGAAGAGTACCATGTGTATAGTAAGCACTAGCTTAGTGATAGCTACTTCAGTTGTTCTATTCTTTGTCCCTTGCACCCATCCCAGTGTCTGGCATCTAGTAGGCACATAATAAATGTTTTAAAATGAATGAAAAGTGAACAAAAAACCTTTCAGGTACAAGTAACTGTGTGAATGTGGGCTCTAAGAACTTAGTAGGAAGAGTGCTAAAAGGCAAGCACGGTCAAAAGGGTGAGCAAGGCATCCTACTGAAGCCATCTGTGGATTCAACACAACACCCATCAAAATACCAGAGTAATTCTTCACAGATATAAAAGGAGCAATCCTAAAATTTTTATGGAACTACAAAAGACCCTGAGTAGTCAAAGCTATCCTATAGGAGAAAAAAAAGCCAAAGGTATCATGCTTCTGGATTTCAAAATATTCTAAAAAACTATAGAAATAAAAACAGTATGGTAATGGCATAAACATAGATATATACATCAATGGAAAGAATAGAAAGCCTAGAATTAAATCTCAGTATATATGGTCAGTTACTATTTGACAAGAGAGCAAAGAATAGAAAATAGGGAAAGGGTAGCCTCTTCAACAAATGGTGTTGGTAAAACTAGAGAAACACATGCAGAATGGTAAGATTAGACCCTTATCTCACACCACTTACAAAAATTAACTTAAAATGAATGAAAGACTTAAATATAAGACCTAATCCCGTAAGACTCCTAGAAGCAAACATAGGGGAAAAGTTTTTCCATATTGGTTTTGGCAATGAGTTTGTAACATGAAGCCAAAAGCACAAAGCAACAAAAGCAAAATAAACAAATGGGAATACATCAAACTCAAAAGATTCTGTGCAGCAAAAGAAACAATTAAAAAATGAAAAAACTGACCGAATGGAGAAAATTTTTCAGACCATGTATCAGATAAGGGGTTACTAACCAAAATATATAAAGGACTCAGTCAACTTAATGACAACAACAACAACAAAAACAACCCATTTTGACTACAAAATGGGCAGAAGAACTAAATAGACATTTTTTTCTATAGAGGACATCAAGATGGCCAACAGACACAGGAAGAGATGCTCAACATTACTAATCAGGGAAATTCAAATCAAAACAGCAATAAGATCTTCCCTTATACCTTTTAGAATGGCTATAATTAAGGAGACTAGAGACAACAGGTGTTGGCAAGAATGTGCTGAAAAGGGAACATTTCTATATTGTTGGTAAGAATGTAAATTGGTTCAACTATGATGGGAAACAATATGGATTTTCCTCAAAATGTATAAAATAGACCTATTATACAGTTAAGTAATTCCACTTCTGGGTACATACCCAAAGAAAGTGAAAACAGGATTTATAGGAGCTTTATGCACTCATATTTATTACAGCATTATCCCCAATAGCCAATATATGGAAATAACCCACATTCCCATCAACAGATGAATGGATAAAAAAAGATGTGCATACTTGTATACACAATGGAATATTATTCAGCCATGAGAAAGGAGGATATCCTCCCATTTGCAACAAAATGGATAGACCTAGAACACATTAAGCCAAGAAAGACAAGTCAAAGAAAAACAAGTACTATATGATATCACTTACTTGTGGAATCAAAAATAGTTAAACCTGTAAGAAACAGAAAGTAAAATGGTGGTTACTAGGGGATAGGAGTGGGGGGATAAGAGTGATGATGTTTAAAGCCATAGACTTACAATGAGCAGTAAATAAGACATAGAGACTTAATGTACATTATAACAAGTGAAGCCAATATTATACTGTAACTATGTAATGTGATAAATATCACTATATCAGCAATGGTATGACAATATATAAATGTATCAAAGTAAGAGGCTGTATACCTTAAATTTACACAATGTCACATGTCAAATTTACTTATTTTTTTTTAGAAAAGAAGGCAGGCAAGGCCATGAAGTTATTTCAAATGGTATCTGCCAAGGAGATCAGAAAAAGATGTTGAGAAACCATTGGAAATGTGAGTCTGGATCATGGACTAGAGGCCTGAGGAGCTCTGTTTGTTTTCCAGCACTGTTGTAAAAAGATACTACAAACTGGCTGGATTAAAACAACAGACATTAGTTGCCTTATAGTTCTGGAGGCTGAAAGTCTGAAATTAGGGTATTGGCAGGGTTGTGCTTCCTCAGAAGACTCTGGGGAGGGTCCTTTCTTGCTGCTTCCAGCTTCTGAGAGCTGCAGGTGCTCTGTGGTGCAGAAGAAATCAAATCTTTTTCTCCTTCTTCTCATGGCCACCCCCTCTATGTCTGTGTCCAAACCTTACTTTTCTTATAAGAATACATGCCATATTGGATTAAGGTTCTACATGCCAGTATGAGCTTGTTCTAACTAATTACATCTGCAACAGTCCTATTTCCAAATAAATTTATATTCTTGGGTAATGGGGGGTTAGAGTGTCAACTTATCTTTAGAGGGGGGACACAATTCAACCCAAACAGGGGACTAACCAGGACTTAGATACTATTTAGAGCCCTGGTAATAGACATAAATATAGCCTGGTGGTTAAAAGCACAGGTTCTGTAGTCATACAGATGTGGGATTGGCTTTTGTCTCCACCACCTATTAGCTAAGACCTTTAGCAAGTTGTCTAAGCCTTCAAAGACTTACTTTCCTCACTTATAGAATAGAGATAATAAAAGTATTTACCTCTAGGTTTCTTATAAATATTAAAGGAAGGAATGACTATAAAGTGGTTGGTGTACTGCCTATCATAGGGTAAGTGTTCAGTAAGTGGTGTCTGTTAGCTAAGATTTCCTAGAGAGAATCTTATATGGAGAGGATGAGCAAGAAAGAAGGGGCAGAATTAATCCTTAACCAAGAGGAAGCACTCCATCTTTGGTTAGTACTAACACAAGAAAGCAACTGGGATGGTAAAAATACTAGAGATTATTTCCTGGTATTTAGGATGCATATTTATCCCAAGAATTTAATGCTGTGCCTGGTCTAGGACAGGCGACTTAATATGAGCTTACTGACTAAGTTGAATAAATATGTAGGATATGTTGAGCTGGCAGAAGAGGAGTATTAGAGTAGGTAGGTAAAAAGTTAGGGAAAGAAGACTCAAAGTTACTTATAACTCTCCGAAAGGCTCTCCTCCAGAAGAAAAATTATACCTACTGTGAGTATAGAACCAGAACTGAGGAACACAAATTATAGGGAGAACCACTTTTACTCAGTACTAGAAAATGTTTGCTGAGGTTCTCACACCTTGGTGCCTGCGAACAGTGATAGATAGCACCTGCCAAATCACTTATTGGAGGCGTCATTGGACTGGGGAGATGGTTGGGTTAGAGGTTTGATGAGTTTCTTTCTACCTATGATTCCAAGTTAATAAAGAGGCCATAAAAAAGGAACATTTATTAATTAAAAGGAACATAATAGAAACTATTTAAGAAAAGACAAGTGATATGAAAATTTCTTCCTAATTTAGTTTTAAACCCAGCCCTATTTCCAAAGGCCAAAAGGTACCAACCATTGATTTCATGTTATACTTAATCTCTTTTATGTTAGATTTTATAGAGGAGAGCCAGCAGTCTTTGGGAAGCACTTCTGGATAAAAACAATAATCTTTAATTCTTTAAGTAAAAGCTAATGGTTATATCAATGTCCGTTAATAGAAGCAGAGACAAGATAGGCTAGCAAAATAGATTTTACTTCCCATCCTCTCTGATAAAGCATAAAACAGAGACCAATGGGTGGCCAGTCACAAGGTGAAGTTAATGAATTTCAGAGCTGTGAAGGACAATCTGAGAGAAGCACTGAAGAGGTTGAAAGAAAGAAGCAGGGAGTCCAATATTTTAAAGCTCCTTCTGAAGTGGATTCTAGAATGTGCCTTTCAGATCCCTCTTTGGGATGCAAGACTTATTCTTGCAGTTGCTGGGAATGCTGCTGGCCAACAGCTGTCAGTTGTCATGCCTCTTAAGGAATTACCCTGATGGAGCAGGACCACCTCACACAAGGGTGTTCTCTCTTCCTGAGGCAACTCTCATCCAATGACTAGTCGATCAGGATGTAAATCGGCCTGACTCCCCATCTTTACCAAGGGCCATTTCTGAAGGGCAATCTCAGCTTCAGAACACTCCCTGGAGTTGGCTGAAGCTTCTTTTGGACTTCATTTCAATCAACTTCTCCCTCTGTTGAATCTCACCTTCTCCAAAGATGTTGAAAGCATGACCTTAGTGAACACATGACAATCTGCATGACAACCTTCATCCCAAAGCCTGTTTCCTGGTAAACCAACCTGTTCCACCTTTTTGTGACCCCTTGCTTCCTTTCAGTTACTGCCCCATTGTTCTGCTTGTCTTTATAGCAAAGCTCAAAAGATTATTTATATTCACTATCCATTAATCCTTCAGTGAACATTTAAGTTATTCGCATGTCTTGCCTATTGCTGACAGTGTTGCAATGAATATGAGAGTGCAAATATCTCTTTGAGATCTGATTTCAATTCTTCTAGATGAATATACAGAGGACCTTCCATACAATTTTATGTAGTGGCTGCACCATATAAACCAACCTTGTGCCTATAGTTAACAACACTGTATTGTACACAAGAACATTTGCTAAGAGGGTAGATCTCATTTTGTGTTCTTACCACACATGTTCGCTATTTTTACTTCTCACCTTCCATTCTCTGTGGAACCCATTTCAATCAGACTTTGCCTCTAACACTCATTATAAATTATTCTTGTCAAGCATACTACAATTCATCTTGCCAGATCCAGTGGTCAAACCTCAACCTTCGTTTTAGTTCATCCCTCAGCAACATCTGCCAAAGTTAAACACTCCCCTCTTCTTTTCAAGACACTGTCATCACTTGGTTTCTAGGACATCACACCTACCTGGGTTTCCTCTCCTCACTGATTGCTTCTTCTGAGTGTCTTTTGGTAGATCACCTCATCTTTCCCAATCTTTAAATGTTGGAAAACCCTAGAGCTCTCCCTTGACCTCCTTTTCTTCTTTATCTATACTTATTCCTTAGGTTAGGAGTTGGCAAGCTTTCTCAGGAAAGGGCCAGATAGCAAATATTTTAGGCTTCCATTGCAACTACTTTCTTCACTCTGCCAGTGTAGCACAAAAGCAGCCACAGACGCTATATAAAAAATATCAGTGCAGTTTTGCTCCAATACAACCTTATTTACAAAAGCAGTCAGCAGTCAGATTTGGCCCAAAGGCTGTCATTTCACACCCTCTATTCTAGATAATCACACCTGGTCCTACGTCTTTAAATATCATGTCTAAATTCCCTAAATTCAAGATTCTGTTGTCTAAGTTGACACTTGACAACTCCTCTCAAAAGTAACACACTAAAAGAAACTTCTTGACTTTTATCCGTTTATTCTCTCTGAACCTATTTATTTTCCAGTCTTCTCTACATCAGGAAATGGCATCATGATTTCTTCAACAGTGATGCCATATCACTACCCCCTTCCTCTACCTGAATTATTTTACCATGCTCAACAGCTTTTCTGCTTTACCTCTAATCTCCTGTAGAGTCTAGTGTTTGCATGATAATTGAATAATACTTTCAAAAACACAAAATTGTATCTTGACATTTTGTTATCAATTTTTCAATAGCTTTCTATCTCATTCATAATAAATTTCAAAGTTCTTACTGAAATCTAGAACGTCCTAATGATCTGGCCTCTCCTCACCTTTCTGGCCTTATGGTCTATTTTGTTTCTTCTTGCAAACTAAATTTCTATATGAAAATGATCTATAAATGTTATTTGACATAAACATATTTTTAGGTATGCATGCTCTTGAACAATTTACTTCCTATTTTTTTAAAGAATCTATTTCAGGATATGCTCCAAAAAAATTGAGGGAGGAAACCAAACGAGAGGAAGACAAAAACTCAAGAACACTTGGATGCAATAGAGGAAAAAGAAGAAAATGGAATCATCAGGATGATGAAGAAGAACTATCTCAGGATAACAGATAAATAAAAGACCCAGGGAATAACCAATTCAAATAGAAGCAAGAAGACAGAGACCTTGAGAAGGATCATATTCCAGTTTAAATAACCAAAACTGATCGAACAATGAATCATATTTGTTCACACTGAAGGGAGCTTTGTGGTTCTACTGAAAATGCAGGCTAACTTAATGATAGACACTTGAAAAACTGAGAAAATGGTAAGGAGATAGTGATTAACTCCAATAAAAGCAAACAGAAATGATATAAAAACAAAATACAATCACAGTATACACAATGGTGGCTCATTCATGTGGGTACAATAGTTATATAACTAAATAACTCCATGTATGAATGCAATTTTAGCCAATAGAATAAAAACAAAGTTTTGTACAGCAGTAAGATATTTAATGTAATTATACTACAGACCTGAGTGTTATATATAATTAGAGTGTTTTAGGTATTATTGTGATAGAATTATATTTAGAAAGCCATGACTAGAATATGCATGTATATCTGTGTGAGTTTGTGTGTGGGCAAAATATAAATTCTTATCTTTTGCAAGCAAGAAGTCAGAAGAAAACACCTACAACCATAAAACAATCCAAACTTAAAAGAAACTGAGTATTAAAACGTGATTGCCTTTCCAAGAAGGATAATGTAGAGTATAAAAGGAGACTATTGCCTCTTTTAAAAGTGTTTTGTTTTTTGTAAAACACTAGTGCATTGATTTGATAAATATTCTTAACAATTAAAAAGAATAGAATAAATTTATCAAACATATAAAATAATTCTGACTTCTCTTGTGCCAGACTACATTCACGCTCCAACTCTCCTTTTTAAATTAGAATGAAATTAGAATAACATGCAAAGTACCTGGTGCATCACAAAAACATATCTAATTCCAAAAACATCACAAAAACATATCTAATTCCTTCACTATCATAAACCAGGGGTAAAATACCAGGTTGGAATTTTAGTTTGGTTAATAGCATTTGGTTTGGCAATAAAAACAAATTAGTTTACAAAAATCTTGTTTTCATGAAAGAATTGCTATACTTCATCAGGAATGGTAATAATTCTTCTGCCAGCTTCAATAAGATTATGACTACACTAACAGTACAGGTTCCCCTCCCTATTCTCAGTCATCAACTTTCTAGCCATCCATCATTTATTGTGCTGCTGAGAACCCTGCAGGAGTTCAGGAAACAATTGCCAACTGACTGTCTTGCTAGGATGAGCTATGACACCACTAGAGAGATGGAAGTGAAATTGATTTGTAGAAGGCCAACTTTTACAAAACAGTTTCATAGGGTTAGTTACAACTGTTTAATTTCCCAAATAAATGTAAAGGGCTATTAAGTAACAAATTACACTTTCAAAGGAGGGAGGAAATCCAGCTGTTGGATGATAATACAATTTTGCTTTATTTTATACATTTATAGAGAGAGACTGTGTTTTTCCAAGGAGCTGTATTATGCTTCAGAAATATGTATCTTCTCTGATGGAATGGATTCTTTCCTGAATTAAAACCATTCTGAAACTGATTGATGCTGAAGCCACTTATGACTCACCAAAACATTACATAGCTTGTGACTATTGCTCATAGAAGCCCATATGTCTGAGAAACACTCTCTTCCAGATATGGGATATTTGGATTGTTTCTGTTATTGATGAACCTCTCTATTAAACCCAAGGATCAAAGGCTGTGAGTGGCCTTGCTTTAAATTTCTTTTCAAGAAAGATTTGAACAGACACTTCTCCAAGGAGGACACACAGAGGGCCCAGAGACATATGAAAAGATGCTCAGCATCACTAGCCATCAGAGACATGCAAATTAAAACCACAATGAGATACCACTTCACTCACATTGGTGAGAATGGCCAACATAAACAAATCGACAAACAAGTGTTGGAGAGTATGTGGAGAAAAGAGAACCCTAGGGCACTGTTGGTGGGAATGCAGACTGCTGTAGCCACTGTGGAAAACACTATGGAACGTCCTCAGAAAACTAAAAATGGAACCCAGCAATTCCACTGTTGGGATTTTATCCTAAGGACACTGAGACACCAATTCAAAAGAACCTATGCACCCCAATGTTTATAGCAGTACAATTTATAATAGCCAAGTGCTGAAAGCAACATAAGTGCCCATCAGTAAATGAGTGGATCAAAAAAACTGGTACATTTGCACAATGGAATACATCAAAGCAGAAAGAAAGAAGGAGCTCCTACTTTTTGTGACAGCATGGATGGAACTGGAGAGCATTATGCTAAGTAAAATAAGCCAGGCAGTGAGGGACAAATACCATATGATCTCTCCTTTAACTGGAACCTAATCAACGAAACAAGTAAGCAAGCAAAATATAACCAGAGACTTTGAAATTGAGAACAATTTGATAGTAACCAGAGGGGAAGTGGGGGCGGGGGGGTGGCGGATATTGAGGGAAAGCGGGGAAGGTTTCCAGGAACAACTATAAAGGACACATGGACAAAACCAAGGCAGGGTGGAAGCAAGGGAGGGAGGTGGAGATGGCTAGGGTGGGGGTAGTGAATGGGGGAGGATAACTACAGACAACTGTAATTGAACAACAATAAAATAATTTTTTAAAAATAAAGGGGGCAATGAGGGCTAGCCGCATCTCCCACCATGATAGAAATAACCTGACATTAGGGATCAATTCTTTTATTCATTCAAAATATAATGAAGTCCTTCTATGTTCAGGTATTGGTATGCGTGAGGATGAAATGTCATGATCCCTGGTGTAATGGGTATACAAGCACGTAAGCAGATAATTGTAAAACTGTGGAAAGAACCATGATAAAGATAAGCAAAAGCTATAATGGGAAGACTAAGATGAGAGTCTAAGCAAGCCTGAGAACATTTTTGCATGAAAGAGAAAGAGTGAGTGGCTGCTCCCTTAGGGAGCACCTAGACCAAATCAGGTCCACGAGAGGCATACTGAACATTTACTCACTAATCCCAAGAAAAAAATCATCATTATTATTATTAGCAGTAGTGATGGTAGTATTTTATTATTAGTATTATTTCATTTTTTAAATGTGAAAATGAATGTTTAAAGTGAAGTCACTCATTACATCAGTTACTTCTAAAGCATTAAAGAGCTTTTAGAAAAACAGATATAAAATGTCGCAGAACTGACCCAGAAAAATGTCTAACACAAATCCCCCTTGCTGTGACCTGAGCAGTTTCCAAGAGGAAATAAAATATATTTAATCCAGGACAGTATTGTAAGTAATTAGAAATAATTGTCTGGTTTCAATAAATAATGATTGTAATTTACTTGGTGCCTGATTTAGGTTCTCAAGAATGTACAAGTAAATAAACATATCTTCAGCCTTTGAAAAGATTGTAGGTTATTGATGGTAGGGCCTGGAACAATCATCAGGTCTTATTAATTTCACTTCCCTTCTCCGTGCTCTGTCTCCAGTCCCATCAGCCATCACATTTTTAAAAGATTTTATTTATTTATTTTTAGAGAGGGAAGGGAGGGAGAGAGAGAGAGAGAGACAGAGAAACTTCAATGTGCGGTTGCTGGGGGTTATGGCCTGCAACCCAGGCATGTACCCTGGCTGGGAATCGAACCTGGGATACTTTGGTTCCCAGCCCACGCTCAATCCACTGAGCTACACCAGCCAGGGCTAGCCATCACATTTTTATACACTTTTATAATGGGCCCCTTATAGCTCCTCACCTCATCTCCTGCCCCCCTTTAATCTGTTCAGTGTAACTAGAGTAACCTTTGAAAATACATAGGTGCACTTTGGTTTGTAACAAGGAAAATTAAATCTATCTTTGATCCCGTCTTCTTTCTAAGATCAACAGAATTCAATGACCACAGAAAGAGAAAGATAAACTTTATGCTTCTCTCTCCTTTTTATACCCCCTACACACATGCACACACAGTACATACTGTGCATATGAGAAGGGATTGGACTGTGAGTTGGTTCCTGCTAGTGGTACTTCTAATCACCACTAATTTTACACACACACACACACACACACACAAAGATAAAGAAAAATGACTAACCTTGTTCCGTCATGATGGCAATACAAGAAAGTCAGCATAGGATCTAGAACAATACCTGAAAGAATAAGAGGGGAAAGAAAGCTTGCAGAGAAAAGACAATTAAGAACACCCCCTAGAGTCATACCCAAAATGAAATAACATTTGTTACCAAACATATTTGTTGCATTTATAAAACACATACACAAATGTTTATGAATTAAGAGTTCAAAGATATTGAGGGACTAAAGAGACAATAACAGCAAGATAAATGAACTAAATAACAAAGTCAAGAAGAAAATGAAAGTAAAAAGCATAACTGTCACTGCAACCTGCATTCCAAGCATCATCTGTATTGGTGGAAATGATGCTGGACCTATGGAAGTCATGTATTCCATACTTGATGAGAGTGATCTAAATAAATTAAAAGGAGTTTTTAAACAATTAGTAAAAAATGTTTATTGAAGACCAACAAAGGAGATAAAACCTACATATAATTGGTGTCACTAAGAGTACCATTAGGACAAATGAAAGAAGAATAATGTAAATCAAATATCTGATGTGTAACTCTTTTGTTTAAAACTTTAAAGTACTTCCCACTCCTGACAGAAGAAGAAGCCTAATGGTGCTAACAAATTTCTTCATGGTGTATCATGGTAGATATGAATAGAGAGACTAAGTAGAGGCCCCAGGAAGTAGTCCCTCATAACTCAAATAGAAATTCATTGAAATGAGTGTGATGGGAAGCTAGTGAGTGTTCTGAGAAAGGGAATGGCATCTTTGCATTTTAGAACCGTAATTCTGCCTGTTGGGATAGACAGAGAGGAGGGAATTTAGATTGTAGGAGTCTTAGTGATTCTGCCTACCTTAGAGTAAAACGCACAGTAGACATTCAATACAGTATTCTTGACTTGAAGGCAGCTATCACACCTTGAAATGTGTTCACAAAAGCCTTCCATTAGTCAAAAGGAGGGAAATTTCTTCACACTCCATGGGAAGCTTCTCCTCCTAAGAAAATCACTTATTTCAGAATTCCAAGTGGGCCAAGGATTTATTTGCCTATTTTGCTTTGACTTTATATGACAAATATTTCTAAGATGCATTTCAGAATGTTAATTAAAAATTTCCGTACTCACAATTCATCACTATATCCCAAGGCTCAACTTCTAATTTTAGGAATCCAAAGCCACTTGGTTAGAGGGTCCTGCTCTGAAACTTTCAAAGAATTCTTCTCTTGAGTGCTACCAGAAAATGTTTATTCATGGAGCCAGTGCCCTAGTCTGGGTAGCATTTCTTGCATCCCACTCTTATATGTTATTATTTTAATGTAGACTTGTGGACTACCAAATGCTTTGCTTGTTAGCTGAGAATACACACTGATCTTAAATGAAATAAGAAACATCATTTTCCCAGAAGCAACAAAAATTAGACCAGATATGTGTAACCCCCCTCACTTCTATAATCTAGATTGGCTAGTTTCTTGAGAATCAAGAACCTCAATTAAGTAACCAGACAGACTAATTCACTTAGTAGCTGTATTACTTTGAGAAAATTTCTTATAAATTCATTGGGTCTCAGAATCACCATGCATAAAATAGAGATAAAACTAACACAGTTTTTATAGGGCTATTAGAAGTACTAAGTGAGAAAATAGTTTTAAAACTACGCAACATAGTTTCTGATCTATATTTAAGGGTTCAATAAAAGATAGCCATTACTGTTTACAAGATCATTATTGTTATTATTGTCTCCTGTGCTAATGTATAACTTAGCATTTTGCACTTATAGGGCATTATATAAATGTTCGTGCAATTTAATTTTATAGTTCCTAATAAAGCAGAAAATATATTTTATTTTAAACAGTAGAATCAATACAGAATAGGTCACATTTATAATAATAGATGACTAGTTAACATGAAATTTTGACAAATCAAGGGACTTTTTATCTTATAAACAAGATACTGGGTAAAGATATGTGTGTGACAGGATCACAATCCTTAGATGAGGTACTAGAGCTGATCTAGAGGGGTTTTTTTTCCAGTAAAATATTTATTTAGTATTTCTTTTATAAACTTTTATTGGTGCCTATGTTTTCTTCTATCATCATATTTATGGTTCTAGGTCTAACACTTAAGTCTTTAATCCATTTTGAATGTATTCTTGTGTGTGCTATAAGTAGTGTAGTTTTGTTCTTCTACACCAATCTATCCAATTTTCCCAACATCGTTTATTGAATAAACTATATTTAGCCCATTATATGTGCTTGTTTCCTTTGTTGAATACTAATTGACTATAAAAGTGTGCATTTATTTCTGGGCTCTCTCTTCTGTTCCACTGATCTATGTGTCTGCTTTCATGCAAGTACCATGCTGTTTTGATTACTATGGCCTTATAGTATAGTTCGATATTAGGTAGTATGATTCCTTGTTCTTCTTTCTCAGGATTGCTATCGCCATGTGGGGCCTTTTGTGATTCCCTATAAATTTTTGAAACATTTGCCCTAGTTCTGTGAAATATGCCATTGGAATTTTTCTTTTTTTTAAGATTTTATTTATTTATTTTTAAAGAGAGGGGAAGAGAGAGAGAAAGAGAGGGAGAGAAACATCAATGTGTGGTTTCCTCTAGGATGCCCCCCACCAGGAACCTGGCCTACAACCCAGGCATGTGCCTCGACTAGGAATTGAACTGGTGTCCCTTTCATTCACAGACCTGTGCTCAAGCCACTGATCTACACTATCTGGGGCTATGTCATTGGAGTCTTGATAGGAATTTCATTGGATCTATAGATGGCTTTGGGTAGTATGGACATTTTAATGATGTTAATTCTTCCTATCCATGAACATGGTATATACTTCCACTTATTTGTATCTTCTTCAGTTTCTTTCTTCAGTATCATAATTTCCTGAGCACAGGTTTTTTATATCCTTTGTTAGGTTTATTCCTAGGTATTTTATTCTTTTAAAGCAATTATGAACGGGATTGTTTTCTAAATTTCCCTTTCTGTTGGTTTATTATTGGCCTATAAAAATGCAATTGATTTTTGGATATTAATTTTGTACCATACCAATATTTTATCAGATATATCTCCCAAGGCAAGGGAGACAAAATAAAAAATAAACAAATAGGGACTACATCAAACTAAAATTTTTTAAACAGCAAAGGAAAACCTCGACAAAATAAAAAGACAACACACAGAATGGGAGGACATATTCACTGACACATCTGACAAGGGGTTAATATCCAAAATGTATAAAGAACTTACAAAATTCAACAGCCCCCCCCCCCCAAAATAACCCAACAAGAAATAGGAAAGGGCCTAAATGGACATTTCTCCAAAGAGGACATACAGGTGGCTAATAGATATATGAAAAGATGGCCAACATCACTACTCATCAGAGAAATGCAAATTAAAAACACGATGAGATAGCATCTCATATCTGTCAAAATGGCTATCATCAATAAATCAACAAACAACAAGTGCTGGTGGGGATGTAGAGAAAGGTGAATTCTTTTGAACTATTGGTGGGAATGCAGACTGGTCCAGCCACTGTGGAAAGCAGTATGGAGATACCTGAAAAAATTAAAAATGAGTATGCTGCATTTTGACCCAGCATTCCCAATTCTGGGAATATATCCAATGAAATCCAAAATATGAATTTGAAAGAACATAAGCACCCCTATGTCCATTGAAGCATTATTTATAATTCCCAAGATATGGAAGCGGAGCAAGTCTCCATCAAGATGAGGGGATAAAACAAGTATGGGATATTTACACAATGCAATACTACTTGTCCATAAAAAAGGAGAAAATTTTACCCTTTGTGACAGTATGGATGGACCTGGAGAATGTTATGCTAAGTAAATAAGCCATCAGAGAAAGACAAACACCTTATGATTTCACTCATGTGGAATCTAACCTACAGACTGAACTAACACAGAAAATAGAGACAGATTTGTAGAGAGCAGAATGACAGTTAAGGTTGGGGGAGATTAGAGCGTAGAAGGATTGAGGAAAAAGAAAACAAGGACTCAAGGACATGGACAACAGTGGGGTGATTGTGGTGGAGAGGAAATATAAGGGGACTAAATGGTAATGGAAAAAAATACAATTAAAAAAGTTCTATGTAGGAATATCTGGTTCTTCAAAAGGACTCACGAAAGTCTTAAATACCTTGCTGTGCAATGCAGTTCTCTAAGATGAGTCTATAATGTGAATCATTTCCCAAACTTTTTGGCATGACACTATTTTTCACTCAGCATTTATTAATGTCTCTCAGAACAGATGTTCTGTGGAAGTCACTTTGAGAATTACTATATGAGAAAATAGGGTTATGCCCATTATTTTTATAAAGAACTATTGTTGGCTTCTGCTAAGTTAAGGGGCCATAAGGGGTGCCTAAGAAGAGCAGAGATGGGGGTTTTCTGCCAATTCTACTCCTCTCCCTGATGTAAAACTCATGTAAAAAAAATGAAGCAAGTGAGAGATAACTTAGGTTATGATGATCACTAGAGTTTAGGAGTTAATCGACACTCTGTCTGATGGTTACAAATCCCTCCATGAGGTCTGTGGTTCTGTAACCATTTCCATGCGAATAGGGCATGTTCTGCCACCCTCTAGTAAGCACTGATGAACATAAGATCATGGACCAAATTTGGGGTTACTGGATCCTTGGAGTCTGCCCATGCTCTATAAAGCATACAACGATTCCCAGAGTAAAAAAGGAACATTTGTGAAATTTATTTCTGCAAAATTCCTTTCTCTCAGCTATCTTCTTATTGCCTTGTTCCAACTAAAGGTAAGCTTTTCTCTAGCCAGATTCTCCTTTTGACTGTCCCTGGTTATTAATCTTGTTGAATCATTTTCTAGGCTCAGCTCAGAACACCCCCTCTTGGAAAAACGCAGAAGGGTGGACACTCCCCTCTTAGCAGAGTTGTATGACCTCCTGGATATGTCTAGGTTCTTGTCAACCAACATCCCTATGTCCTGGGCCCTAGGTTTTGCCTCATGAAAACATAACTATCTAATCAGGTTAATGAGTGTGCTCCCATGTATTCCTTTGAGTAACTACATAGACTTGACTCCAGACCTAGCAGAATATGTCCACACTTGTTCTTACCATACTTCATATCAATATTTTAAAGGGTTAGTAAAAGCATTTATGAAAAATTTAACAAAAACTCACTGTTTACTACCAACAATTCTTATAGTCCACTTGTCAATTATTAGTGAAAAGTGGTACCGATTCTCTGAATTTTTCAGGTTTTCAAGAGAAGTATGTAACCTCCATGAAATGATGAAGATCATTAAAGGTTTAACTGGGTGCCCTCGGGGGTCTCATTTATTAATTTAACAAATGTTTATTGAATGCTTAAAATATGTCTGACACTGAACTAGGAATACAATGATAAAACACATGCCAGGTCTTTAATTTCACAGAGCTTACAGTAAATGGGAGAAGGCAAATTAAACAATGGATTACAATAGAGCCTATTAAGTGTTACAGTAGATGTCGAGACATCTAGAAGGGACACAGTTAGGTCTTCTAATCTTGTCAATGAGTGGTAGAGAGGTATTTAGTAAAGGCATTCCAGAAAAAGTAAATGCTAATCTGAGATATGAAGAATGAGAAAAGTTTAGCCAGGCAAGTGTAGGAGGGGTTTGAGATGAAGGAGAAGGGGAGCCCACTGACAGAAATGGAGAAGTCTCAAAGATTGCTGCAGTGTGTAGAAATGGTATGGATGAAAATCTGAGGGGCCATAAGTGAGTTTGTGAACTGTAGGAGGTGGGTGTGGAAGAAGAGCAAATAAGGTCAGAGAGTAATATGGGGACAGGAACATAGAACAGCTGGATGCAGTGACACAGACTTTAATTTGCATGGACCAGGAACCCACTGGGATGTTCTAAGACAAAAATGTCATACAACTGGATTTGTATTTTAGAGATTTCCCTCCGATTCCCTAGAAATCAGAAGCAAATGTCCAGTTTTCAAAGGATGATAATGAACCAGGGAAGACCTGCAGGAGGTACCGCCTCCTGCAGGAGGTTCTCTTTCAAGTCTCAAGTTTTCTGGAAGCTGTTTGATTTCCATCCGCTAGGCAGCTTTTGGCCAGCCCCTCCTGAGTGGCCAGGCCCACCCGCAAACCCAGCTGCACTGCCCTGGCTTTGTCCAGTGTGGAAGAGATGTTGTCGGCAGCCAACAATTTATCTCTGTACTGTTCTCCAGTGTAGAAGTCAAAAGCCTTAAATCACTGGACACACCCCAGGAGGGAAGTTTGGAATCATGTTATTTCACGAACAGGAGAAACATGAACTTTTCACTTGGGGAGTGGCACGAGTGGCTCTCTAGGCCCAAAGGGATTCCATGGAGCAAGGAAGGTGGACACCTGTCTAGATTGAATGACTGATCCACACAGGGGCCCTGTGGCTGAAAAACAAATGCCCTGGATATTAGCTGGCTCTGATCCAAGAGCTCCAAAGGCCTTTTCTAGCCAAGGGAGCCCCATCTCTCCCTGGGTGCAGTAATTTCCAATTACTGTCAGAGGAAGAAGAAATAGGGTAAATTTCATGCAAAGACAAGCAGGGCCCTCTGGGGAGCTTGTCCTGAGTGCTCCTCGCCTCTGAGCCCCTGGTGCACTGCCCACCCACAGGCTCCTTTATGAAGGTCAACCAACAGAATCCCCAGCCTCCAAAGGGAAATGGCCTAATTAAAATTACACTTTGCCGCTAAACTGGATATGTGAATCTCAGCTCCAAGAATGTCTTGGAAAGGTATCTGGAGTTGAGTGAGTCTTTCCCAAAAGGGACTTTTTCTTGTAAAATATGGCAAATTCAGCAGATAGAGAAGGAATGTCAGTTTTAAAGTTCCTGCTGGTCCATGGCTTGCTCTTCTTACTTTCCCTCTATGCCCCTGTTGTTTGGTATTTGTTCTGGGACTTCCATCTTCTCCTTCCACATAAATTTTGTAAGGATGACAAGAGGGAAAATTCATCACCAAGCATCATGCGCTAGGTAATGCAGACATAGAAGGTAAGAGCATCAGTCAGGTACAGGGAGGCTTTTATTTGACTTCTGATTCTACCTTTTAATAACTGAGCAAGATACTTTCATCACCTGACCACGGTTTCCCTGTATATGAAATAGGGATAGTAAATTCCTAAGGCAGGTGAAAAGTGCTTGACATATTCTCGGTATTAGAAAAATTATAGCTCTTATTATTATAACTATCAGATTCCTTTGCATTACAGAGATATGATGAATAGATTGTTGGAGTAAGACTTAAAGCAATTATAAGTAATCCTTGAATGCCTGCCCACTAGCTGTTGGATCTTAGGAAACTATTTTGCCTTCGCAAGCCTCAATACAGTTTCCTGTAAAAGAGGAATTTGGAATAGCAATACCTAAGATCCTTCCTAGCTCTGTTACCCTAGAATTCTAGACTTACCACAGATTGACTTGTGTTATTCATTTATCCGTTCATTCAACACATACTTCAAGCAAAATCTAGTGCAGGTTCAGTCCTTGCTGTACAAGATCATCTACTGTATGTATACATACAATATATGGGCATAGATTAGCTCATGCAGTCCTTATAACAGTATAATTGACTATCCAAAAATATTTTATCTTCACAGAAATACAAAGGACTGTAAGAAATTACTATGAAGAACTGTATGCCAAGAAATTTGAAAATCTAGGTGAAATGGACAAATTTCTAGAAAAATATAATCTTCCAAAACTCAATGAAGAAGAAGCAGAAGGCCTAAACAAACCAAAAACAGCAAATGGAATTGAAGCAGTAATCAAAAAACTCCCAACACACAAAAGCCCTGGACCAGATAGTTTCACAGGAGAATTCTACAAAGCATTTAAGTAAGAGCTAACCCCTATCCTTCACAGACTATTCCAAAAAATCCAAAATGATGGAAGACTCCCAAACTCTTTTTACGAAGCCAACATCATCCTAATCCCAAAACCAGATAAAGACACAACAAAGAAATAAAACTTCAGGCCAATATCGCTGATGAATATAGATGCTAAAATCCTCAACAAAATATTGGCAAACCACATCCAACAATACATTAAAAAGATCATACACCATGACCAAGTGGAATTCATCCTGGGGATGCAAGGATGGTTCAATATTCGCAAATCAGTAAATGTAATACATCACATAAACAAAAGCAAAGACAAAAATCACATGGTTATATCAATAGATGCAGAAAAAGCATTTGATAAAGTACGGCACCCATTTATGATAAAAACACTCAGCAAAGTGGGGATAGAGGGAGCATTCCTCAACATAATAAAGGCCATATATGAGAGACCTACAGCCAACATCATACTCAATGGGCAAAAACTAAAATATTTTCCACTAAGATCGGGAACAAGACAAGGTTGTCCACTTTCACCACTTCTATTCAATATAGTACTGGAAGTTTTAGCCACAGCAATCAGACAAGAAAAGAAAATAAAAGGCATCCAAATCAGAAAGGAGGAAACAAAACTGTCATTGTTTGCAGATGACATGATAGTGTACATAGAAAATCCTATAGAGTCCACCAAAAAACTGCTTGATTTAATAAATGAATTTGGCAAAACAGCAGGATACAAAGTCAATATCCAGAAATCAAAGGCATTTTTATATACCAACAATGAAACAGCAGAAGCAAAAATCAAGGAAAAAAAAATCCATTCGATATAGCAAAAAGAAAAATAAAATACCTAAGAATAAACCTAACCAAGGAGGTAAAAGACCTGTATGCAGAAAATGACACATCACTGAAGAAAGAAATCAAGGAAGACACAAACAATGGAAACATACACTGTGTCCATGGATCAGAAGAATTAACATCATCAAAATGTCCATACTACCCAAAGCAATTTACAGATTCAATGCAATACCTATTAAAGTACCAATGGCATATTTCACAGACATAGAACAAACACTTCAAAAATTTATATGGAACCATAAACAACCTTGAATGGCTGTGGCAATTTTGAGAAAGAAGAGCAAAGTAGGAGGGATCACAATACCTGATACCAAACTCTATTACAAGGCCACTGTAATCAAAATGGCCTGGTATTGGCATAAAAACCAATGGAACATGAACCAATGGAACCGAACAGAGAGCCCAGAAATAAACCCAAGTCTCTATGGTCAATTAATATTCAACAAAGGGGCAACAACATAAACTGGAGTAACAATACCCTCTTCAACAAATGGTGTTGGGAGAACTGGATGGCTATGTGCAAAAAAATGAAGCTTGAGCACCAGCTTACACCATACACACACAAAAAAATTCAAGGTAGATAAAAGATTTAAATATAAACTGCAACACCATTAAAGTCCTAGAGAAAAACATAGGCAAGAAAATCTCAGATATTTCATGCAGCAACATCTTTACTGATATGTTTCCTAGAGCAAGGGACATAAAAGAAAGAATAAACAAATGGGATCTCATCAAAATAAAAAGCTTCTGCATGGCTAAAGAAAACAGTATTAAAATAAAAAGAGAACCAATTGTATGGGAAAACATATTTGCCCATGATACCTCAGACAAGGGTTTAATCTCCAAAATATATAAAGAACTTCCACTCTAAGAAGACAAGCAACCCAATTAAAAAATGGGCAAGGGATTTGGACAGACAATTCTTCAAGGAGGACATACAGAGGATCCAGAGACACATGAAAAGATGCTCAATATCGCTAGCTATCAGAGAGATGCAAATTAAAACCACAATGAGATACCACTTTACACTAGTCAGAATGACCATCATAAACAAAGCAACAAACAACACGTGTTAGAGAGGTTGTGGAGAAGAGGGGACCCTAGTGCACTCTTGGTGGGATTGCAGACTGGTACAACCACTATAGAAAACAGTATGGAATTTTCTCAGAAAACTAAAAATGGATCTTCCTTTTGACCCTGCAATTCCACTGCTGGGACTATATCCTAAGAACACTAAAACACCAATCCAAAAGAACCTATGCACCCCAATGTTCATACCAGAACAATTTACAACAGCCAAGTGCTGGAAGCAACCTAGATGCCCATCAGTAAATGAAGGGATCGAAAAACTATGGTACATTTGCACAGCAGAATTCTATACAGCAGAAAGAAAGAAGGAGTTCTTACCCTCTGTGACAGCATGGATGGAACTGGAAAGCATTATGCTAAGCAAAATAAGCCAAGCGGTGAAAGACAAATACCATATGACCTCACCTTTAAAAGGAACCTAATCAACAAAACAAAGAAACAAGCAAAATATAAACAAAGACACTGAAATAGAGAATAGGCTGACAGTGTTCAGAGGGGAGAGGGGAGGGAATTTCAGGGGAATTTCATGGGAAAAAGGGAAGGGTTTACAGGAACAAGTATAAAGGACACATGGACAAAAACTAGGGGCGTGTGGAAATGGGAGGGAGGTGGGGAGGGCTGAGGGGGTTGGGCCGGGATGGGAGTAAACGATAGAAAATTGTACTTGAACAATAATTAAGATAAAATTTAAAAAATATTTTATCTTCTGTTCTAAGGTCTCATTCTCCCCTATTCAATTTATATCCTATGGCATAGAGATGTATACTTTTAAATAAAGTTCTTAACTGAATAAAGAAAAACTAATAACTCATATTTATTAAGTTCCTTCTATGTGCTAGACACTGTGATCAATTAGTTGCATGTTTTATTGGATACATCTTCTACACCAAATTGGATTCTGTTGGTGCTATATTCTTCTGGCCCTCAGCTGCTGGTTCTGCTTCAACTGTCACAGCTCTTCCTCCAGGATTTGCCCACAAGCTTGCATCTATGGCCGACCACCTCTGTTTGAATCTGCATGGTTCCTGCCACTTGTAGCTGGCTGGAAGTTTCCCTAGGAGGGTCCACTCCTACCCCTTGGTTGCCCATGCAGAGCCAGACTGACCAGTTGCATGTCCTGAATTTCATGTTTTCCCTGTTACTTCCAGACTTGGATGAAATGCACAGCACAGGGTGTGGAATCAGGCTTTTGGAGCAGCTGTCCAAAGAGCTGGATGCAGCAGTCCAGAAGTGTGGGGTATTAGTTGTGAGAAACAGAATGCAGGAGGATCAAGCCCATTTCCTTCTCTCACATGGACTGTTCTGAAGTGTGGATTCTCTATACTCACTGTTTGGAGATGGCCCATATGACCAAATGGATACACCTCTTATGGAACACTTGTGTCCCTTCATGGTTGATCATAAAACAGTGGAAAGCATAGTAGCCCATCACCTTGCATTTATATTTACCCTTTTGTGCTTTACTTTCTTTTTCCCATATTTGCTGCTACCCTGGGATTGCATCTGCCAAAATTAATCATTGGCACTTAGTCCTTCCCTCAAATTCTGTTTTCTGGAAAATATCATATGTATTTATCATAACCACTTTATGGCGTAAGAACTACTTTTTCCCAATTTACAGAAGAGTTTCAAGATGTAAATAAACTGGCTAATATTGTATAGCAAAAGTGAAAGGCTGAGTTAACACTTAAACCAAGGACTGTGTTGTTTCCAAGCCAATGTTCTTAACCAATATCCCATATCTATGACAAAATAATTTGTAATGAAACATGCAACCAATAAATATTTATTGAGCACCTCTTATGAGTCAGGTCCTCTTTTAGGAGTTAGGAAATTAAGGATGAATAAGACAAACACAATCCTGATCCACATTTTGGATCTATAAGCATAGATATTAGTTAGGATAAGTGACATTACTTACTATAACCAATGTCATATTCTCAGTGATTTAATAAAATAAAATGTATTTTTCCATTCACGTCACAGTGTAATGAGGGTATTCCTAGTCAATAACCTTACAAAAATCATTGAATCAAGGCTAAGTTCAGGGTGGTATGAAACCACGCAGAGGAACAGAGAGGAGAGCTCTGTTGAAACAGATTCTGAAGAATGAGTTTAAACTAGGCAGGCAAAAGGGCTGGATAAAAGTGTTATTGTTTTCTATTTTCTCAAAATTAATACTTTTTTAAGTGTGGTTTTAGGGTTATATAAAAAATTGAGCAGAAAGTACAGACAGTTCCCATATACCTCTTCTTCCTCTTCCCCATCCCATGGTTTCTTCTATTACTAACATCTTACATTCCTGCGGTAGAGTTGTTGCAACTGATGAACAAATGTTTATAAATTCTTATTAATTAAAGTTTGTGGTTTATATTAGGGTACACTCTTTGTTTTTAGGTGTTCCATTTTAACAGCCAGGTACCCTGCGTGGTATGCAAAATTATGACATAGTGTATTTTCGTCTCTTCTAGCTTTATATGCTTCAGTGTATGAGTTAGGCATTGCCAGACTTACTCCCCCACTGCACTGTTCTAACTATTCATTTTTACTCTTCAGAATCTATTCACAGCTGCCCATTGGTTTGAGAATCAAGTCCCAAATCCTTATTTGCCTAGGTTTGAAGATCCTCTACAGGCTGCCTCTTTCTCTAGGTTCGTCTCTTGTGGCTTCCCAATTTTGACTTGCTACTCTAGCAAAATTTCACTACTTGGTAGTCACATAGCATAATGTATGTGAAACTATTTTCTCCTACTTAGTCCAGTCCTCTGTTTGGAACACCTGCCTCCCCATGGATGTATTCTGATAAATTCTGCCCATTCTTTGAATCACCTCCAATGTTAATTCTCAGATGTTTGAAAGTCCTCCAGTTGATGACCTTTCTTTCCAGCGGGCTCTCCTGTACTTCATCCCCCTGTTTCTTGTGAGACACTGAGTATACACCATGACTTGTATGTTATTAAGTCCTTTTCATTCACTCTCTTCACAGAAGTGGGAGCCAAGCTTACACATCTTTGTTGCTTCCATAATACTAATATAGGACTGTTCACTTAGCGGATTCACAAGATGTACGTGCTGTCTTGTGATCAGGACCTCCTTGTCCTCTCCTTCCCCCTTTTTATTGGATTCTAAGATAGAATTATTCCTCTGATTATATTAGGATATAGAATTACAGATGGCTCCCTCTGCCTCTATCCCTGGTGCCTAGCAGTACTACTAGCAGAGTAGATGCTCAATAAATGTAGAATGAAATAATTCATTCTGCTGTTTCTTATTGTACAACCCTCTGTGATTCTAACTTGTCCCTCTATAGATTTCCATTCCTATAGGGTAGTTGCCAATGGTGCTCACACAGATTCCCTTCAATCCCTCAGCAGTTGTGAGCCTTGGTTGCTAACAGCTCATAGCACTCCCAGGTACAGAATTCCCTTTCGCCAAAGGTGAGATAATTTACTCAGAAAACCTTGGAGCCAGCCCTTGCATGCAAACCCCTTGCAAATTTTGTAGCCAAGATGTGGCTGATACAGAGTCATAAAGCTGGATCTGCTTGCCTCAAGATGGAGAAACCCTATGGCACCAATGTTGCTTCAGAGTAGTCCACTAGACGAGGATGAAGCTTTGCCTAGATTCTTCCTTTGCTCTATTGGTAGAGATCTTTACGTCTTTTCCACAAGGGAAGGCCTCTACTCTTAAGGTATTTTAGAAAGCAAGGGAAATTACTAGAAAAATACATACATACATACATACATACATGCATATATAAATACATACACATGCAGCATCTCAGTGCACTTCTAGCACACACAAAAATGTCTATAACCCAAGCTTTGTATAATATCAACTTGTAAACCTAGAAATATTCTTCTGCTCGCTATATCTCCAAAGAACTAGCACAATATTTGATTTGTTCTAGCCATGACTTGTCATTTCTCTTAGAACCAGAAATTTAGCCTAAGCCATGGTCCACTGATTTGCAACCCAAGACCGTAACACTATGCATTTTACATTTTTCCAAGAGTTACTTCTTCATATTATAGCTTCTATATTTCTTTCCTTTATACTTTCCCCCCATGAGATCACAGCTGAACCTCTACTGGCTCTCAGGGACCACGGAGCAATAATTCGAAAGGGCTTGGTAGAGAGCTCCATGGCAGAGGGCCAGTTTTCCCTTCCAACAGCTCAACCCAAAGAGAATGGAAGGAAAAATATAGAGCACCCTGGAGGCAAGAATCTTTGAAAAGCCCCTTCTCACTTTGTGAGAATGAAAAAGTTTTAGTCATAACTTGTACCACCAGGTTTAGGCCTCCACTGAAAAACAACAAGGAATTTGGAATATCTGTTTAAAATGAGTGTAAATATTTACCCACATATGCTGAAATATTCTTGTGACATTTAGCCTGATGCACACTGCCAGGAGAGAAGCAAGCTCCTGAGCCAAACACAGGAATTTTTTTAAATCTTCCTTGGGAGTACAGCAAACATTTGCAATGATATAAAATGTATTAAATTCACTGGCTCTGGAATTCATAATGGGTTATGCAGCAAATACTATCATCTTGTTCAGAACCCCAGTGTTTGCAAGCCGCACATTCCTTAGTCTTCTCATTATTCTCAACATGAACAGAGTTATTTATATATATATTCATTATTATAATTAAACAAGCAGAAGTGCATACACATATTTGTCTTAATATTGTATCAATCACATTATGATTATTAAATGTATGCCTCTATTTGCAGAGTGCTTAATTGTTGGCAAACTATTTTTACATTCATGATCCAGGACATAATATGCGCTCAAGTTTGCTGAGTTAATCAATCACTCAGACTCACTGTATGACAGATTCTTTATTAAGCTCTATATGAGGGGAATTCCCCCCCCAAAACAAAATTTGTTCAAAAAATTGTGTATTTATTCTTACATGTTTAAACTTCAGTCACCCTCAAAGTACTCTCCATTTGACACAATACACTTATTGAGACTTTTTTCCACTGCTCAAAACAACTTGTCAATTTTGATGCTTTGTTGTTTTTGTTTTATCTCTTCCACATCAGCAAAATGTTTCCCTTTGAGGACTTTTTTCATTTGGGGAAACAAAAAAAAGTTACTTGGGGTGAGATCAGGTAAATAGGAAGACGGGGCATAGAGATCAGGTTGTTTTTTGTAAAAAACTGCTGAACACTCAAGTGCAGTGTGAGCAGGTGCACTTGTGAATCACCCATCATGAAAGGGGCAAATGTGTTGAGAGAGTCTTCAAAAAAAAATTCACTGAAGCCGAATGCAGCCTCTCACAGCAACACCAGCTGGTACACTGATACAGATGGGTTCCTAGAACACTCACCTAGAGGGGGAAGCCTGTACTACAAGGGACCTGCCCTCCAGAAGATAATTCTGGTTTTATTTTGGTCTCCCCTGTACACGCGTTTTCTCATTTAATAGGAAAATGGATGAACTAAGTAGGTGAAAAGAAACTGAGTCTGAGAGAGGGCAAATGATTAGAAAAATAATTTGATTAACAATCATGTATTAATGCCCACTATATGTCAGGCACTGCACTAGGTGCTGGGAAATATATACATATACACACTACTTATCCATGCTGTAGAATGTACATAGATTAGTGAGAAAAGAAGGCACATAAATAATTAGATAATATCACAATAACTGCTACGAGTGGCTTAAGCACAGTGATGGCACCACAGGGAACGAGACCAAAGTCAGGTCCAGGAAAGTTTAATGAAAGAAACGGAGATCCGAGTGAAGACTGAGTAGGAGCTGAGAAGTGTGTGCATGGCGGAGGGTGGAGACAGAGGTCTGTGTTTGTGATGGTGGCAGATGTTCGCACCTTGTATAAAATAGTGGATGCACGAGGGACAGGCCTGGGGCCTTCAGTGCTTGCTCTGGCTGTACCAGAGGGCACATGTCGAGGGTTTGGATATATGCCAAACTATGATGGGCTTTGAATACCAGTCTCAGGAGTTCGGACCACAAAGCCAGCAAATGGTAGAGCCAGGGCCTGACATCCTTAGGTCTACTTACTGGTTCTCTAAATCACCACCAGCGATTCTCCCTACTCTGTGCCCATGTGAGCATATACATGTGTATGTACCGACGTGTGTGCGGTTGTGTGCTTCGGAGTCCACATGGGTACCATATTTCTGTGTTTTTTATTTCACTTTTTAAAATTACTATTATTGACATACAAAAGCTGTACAAAATTAACATCCAGGCTGGGGTAAAGGTAGGTTTATGCACACAGCTTGATAAAGTTTGGAGATAAATATGCACATCCACAAAATCATTACCACAATCTATGACATAAACCTAAACCTATCTATCACCCCCACAAGTTTTCTTCCAACTTCTTATTTATTATTATTAGTTTGCAATAAAAACATGACATAAGATTGTATTTCTGCATTTTTAGGGCTGTGGAGAAACTGAATATTCAGCTAAGAGCAGACAAATCACTGAGCTATTT
The DNA here is from genome assembly GCF_019186645.2 of Phyllostomus hastatus. Lineage (NCBI taxonomy): Eukaryota > Metazoa > Chordata > Mammalia > Chiroptera > Phyllostomidae > Phyllostomus > Phyllostomus hastatus. The sequence continues at coordinate 62,446,904 of NW_025333857.1, read as the reverse complement.
CTATTCAAACAGATTCGGTGTCTTGAATCAAGCTGAGAAGTTATGTACAGAAAGATTCATTGAAGATTCTAAAGAGGTGAAAAAGAATGACTGTAATCAGATAAAAATATTTCTGAGCTCCTTGGAGCCGCTAACGGGTTTGGACGGTGCGTGTTCTTTGTAAGTTGCTACTATTCCTTGTGGACAAATTCACCAGGATGCTTTTATTTACTTGTATTTTAAACCGATGATAATTTGGAATATTCCACGAAGTCTGCTGTCCAAGTTGACTTATCCCCAAGACTGAGTTAGTGAGATCTGGACGAGGAGGCTCATGCCACTTTCCTCTGCCTAAAATCTCCTCCCCACTTCTGTATTTGGCCAACTGTTATCATGCTTCAGGTCTCAGAGAAGCCTTTCATGAAAATTACAGCCCAGGTCAGTCCTCTAGCACTAAGTACTTCTCTGTTATATAACTCAACACAATTATAATTTAAATAGTTCTTTATGTAATTGTTTGCATGATGTACACGTCCATCTTCTTCATCATTCCACATCATGCCAGAGCATAGGGAGAGTGGGGTTCACTGCTGGTGCCCAGTCTTAGTGGACATTCAATAAGTATGAGTAGAATGAATTAATAAAACTTAAACTAAAATAAGGGTAGACCATCATTAAGGCCAATTTGGTGTTTAAATAAGTCATTAGCATTCAAAGGACTCTGTGAGTGTTTACAAAGAATGAAATTAATCTTGTGGTTTTAAAAATAATGGCTCTAGTTAACAATTATTTTTTAAACATTTTTATTGTTATTCTATTACAGTTGTCCCAATTTTTCTCCCTTTGCCTTCCTCTGCCCTTCCCACTCCTTGTTTCTACACACAGTCAATAACCACACCGTAGTCCATGCCTGTGGGTCATTCATACATGTTCTTTGTCTAGTCCCTTCCCCTTTTTTCTGCCATTATCCCCTTCCCCTCTCCCCTCTGGTCACTTTCAGTCTGTTCCATGTTTCCATGCCTGCAGTTCTATTTTGTTCATTAGTTTATTTTGTTCACTAGATTCCTCTTATAGGTGAGATCATATGGCATTTGTCTTTCACCAAGTAGCTTATTTCACTTAGTATGACATTTTCCAATTCCATCCATGCTGTTGCCAAAGGTAGGAGTTCCTTCTTTCTTTTTGCTGAGTAGTATTCCACTGCATAAATGTACCATAGTTTTTGATTCACTCATTCACTAATGGGCACTTAGGCTGTTTCCAGCACTTGTCTATTGTAAATAACACCACTATGAACATAGGGGTGCATAAGTTCTTTTGAATTGGTGATTCAGGACTCTTTGGGTATATTCCCAGTAGCAGAATCACTGGACCAAAAGGCAGTTCCATTTTTGTACTATGTTCTAAGTACTGTGCATTGATGTGTATTTCCTCATTTCATCTTCACAGCAACTTTATGGGTTAATAATGGTGACTGAGACAAAGATTTGTGCTCTCCTTTCATAATATAAAGTTGATGCCGGGAAGTAGCTGCATGCCAGGGACTTTTCTGTAGACCCCCTTGCATCTAGGTGGGGCAGCGTGACGCGTGTCACTTCTGGGTTGAACCACTTGAGTCTATGGCATTCTTTGTCCATAGTCTCCCCTTTCTGCAGTGAACTTGGGCACATAGAGTATGAGATCCTTCTTTTGCACTCTCCAAAGTTATTCATGTTTGAAGTGCTTGACCAGTAATATTGATTCTTTACCATGTCTTAAAGTTTTTATACATTGTCTAATCATTTGGGAACTTATAATCTAGCCTGGTAGATTTTATTTCTTTCATTTTACAAATGAAAATAATGAGGTTTGGAGAAAGAATAGCTTGCCTAAAGCCACTCAGTGAGTAGGTGGCTGGCCTAAGTTGTGAACATGGGCTGGCCAAACCCCAAGGTCACAGGTGTTTTCATTATAACAGAGGCAGGGGACTAGGGAAGATCCCATGCAGTAGGTGGTAACTGATATTTGCAGCAGTAGTTCTCAAGCATTGTTGAGGGTAAGAATCAACTAGGAACTTGCTAATAATATTGCCCTAATAACTGGATCCAGATTCTGATTCAATATGTCTAAAATGATAATTAGGAATCCATGTTTTTACCAGCTTCCCAGGTTAATGTCCTGCAGGTGAACTTTAGTGTTAGACCCTACCAGCTACCAGCCTGGGCTTCCAGTCTGACATTTAGTGAGGTTCCTCTTTGAAATTCTTTATTGTTCTTCCCAGCACTGAGGGAGAAAATGACACATCTCCTTCTGGAAGGAGGCGGAGGCCTGGAGCTTCCAGTCCTGAGCATTCTGCACTTGGCTTCCGTTCTCTGTCGATTAGGCCTTTCAAACCAATTACCATTACATATTGCTGAGATTTATAGTCCTTGGTATTTGAGGTTACAGGACTTCCGTTCTCAGGAAGAAGCTCCATGCCATCACTTCTAATCAGCTCAGCACACTGTCTGATTTCCCCTCTGTAAGAGGGCATGCTGTTCCATTAGAGTATTAATAGACAGGCAGAGCAGCCTCAATTGCAGTGCTTGGGGAAACATAAACATTGGCTTTAGGGGGATCCAAATTTTTAAGGAACTATCCTTTTTCTTATCAAAATCAATTATTTAAAAATAGTGACTATGGGAAAAAATATCCCTGACTTCCAAGAGGTAGAATGTATTATATAGAAAGTTAGTCCCACCAGGGGGAGGGCAAATAATCCTCCCTGGACGAACTATAAGGCAAAGAGGAGAATTCCTGTCAAGTTCAAGGTACAAATAGTGTGCAGCACAGTTTATAACATATTAATTTATGTAATATTTACTAAGTACTGAATGAATGAATGAGTGAGTGAACAAGCACGTGAGTACAAGACACCTAGCTGGGTGCATAAGTTCCATAGTGATTACTTATGTGTCCATCCATCCATCTATCCACTCAACCACCATTTACTTAAGTAATTATTGCATGTTATTTGACAGCCATTATATTAAGATCAAGAGAAGTCCAGATATAAAACTAAATATTTATTCTATCCATAAGGAAATTACAGTCCACTCAAGAAAAATGCACATTGTTTCTCCATTGCTTACAGGTCTAAGAATTTCCAAGATATTGATGTACTCTTTGTCTACATTTTTGGTCTCCTTTCCCAGTCTTTTTGTTGTAAATTAACCAGTCTATGTATTTTTGCATTTCCTTCTTTCTCACACTGAAATGGCTGTCCTTCTTCATTTCATCTGTGTGTATCCAAACTCCATGCTTTTCATTCAGGGGTGTCAAAAACTTCCTGTTTCATTAAGCCTGTCCTGACCTTCCTGTTAGGTAAAATAATTCCCTTCTTTGAAAGGCCAAAACAGTTCTTAACATTAGTGAATGTAATTACTCTCCACTCTATATCATACACTTTTTGTTAATTGCCTTCTCATCACATAAATTTTGAGTTTCTGTGATTAAAAGAAAGCCTCAATACTCTTTGCAACTCTTGTAATTCCTTGCCAACATTAAGAGCTCAGCAATTTCAGTGAATTGAATGGAGGCATCCTTCTTAATTCCTGCTGTCAAATTTCTATTCTACCTGCTGGTAACAGCTCACTAATAACAACAATATTAATATCAACAATGCATTGACTACTTATTCTTGCAAAGTATTGGTCTAATTATGTTGCAATTTGTATTTCACATGTGTCCTACTGCCCCCTTGTTAAGATAGTCATTGTCACCTTCCTTTCAAAGATGAGTATCTGCTATCTACAGTGACGTATGGATTATCTGAAGGCCAGGTGTGTATGCTCGGGGGCTTATGCTATTCTTGACCATTAGGAGATATACTCACCCTCCCACACCACCCTCCACATATCAGCTGGGTTTCACAGATTGTAAGCAACACCTAGAAAATAATTTTCTCTTCTCTTTCTCAGGTAGTCCCTGAGGTCATTCTGGTTCTGGAAGAGCAGGTGAAAAAGAGGAAATTCCCTGTAACTTCCCTGGTAGGGAAGTATACATTCTACAATGCTGTGGGGACAACCTACATAGCTAAATGAAACCATCTCTATAGTTCTCAATCTGAGCAAATGCCACCTAAGAATGGAAAAATTCTCCGGAATCTACATTGTGTAGAAAATATGCTGCCCTCCTAGAAGGCAACCCTCCTTCCTCCCCAGCATAATTTTTATTCCATTTTGATCATGGAATTACTCTAACAAGACACTAGCTAGTCTGGCTGAGATATAAAATTTTATGCCCAGCTCCTATAACCCCCTAAATTATGTAAACTCTGAGTCAATGAATTTAGAATACCTAGCATAGCAGTCCTGTTTATGGATCATGCTACTTCACATAACATAAATGTCCCCATTTTTTAGAATCATCAGAGTAGAAAAGAAGATACATTACATGTGGCTTCCAATATGATGAAGCTTATCAGAAAACCATGTCAGTCTTTTCTACCATTTACTCCCCCACTACAATAATGTTTGGTTTCCTCTAGGGTTGTCTTACATGCCGACTACCTAGTGTGAACCACTGGTGCCTACCATAAAGATCTGTGATAAAGAATTGTCTCTAGCCCTGCACTGTGGAGTTTGCACAAAGTTGTCCACATGGCCATCTTCTCTGGCACAGATCTATACTTATTCATCTGGTATACCATGCTCCCAGTCCTATGTGACAGCTCATCACTTTCCTGCAAAGGGGAATGATTATTTATTGCTGCCAATGGGAAAGTCTCACCGCAGGGCTGCTTGGGTTTCTAAGTGACATAGAGCTCACAACTCTTTTCATTCTACTGACCCTTTTACTCCTCAAGTACTCTTGTCATTTCAAGCTCCTTCTTTTATCATGGAAATCCATGGTCCAATTCTTCCTTGTAATCCAGTTTTCAGCTCCTTTTTGCTCATCCCTCCCAGACACAGGATGTTATTAAATTTGTCTGTATGTCTGGACTTAAGTTGTGGGTGCTACTCTTTCTAAGTATGCTCCTTAGTCCCCAGTGCAAATAGGGACCTGGAACAAGCAGTGTGGTTTAACATTATATTTCAGACCTTAAGTCAGTTCTCAGCATTCTTGCTATACTTACAAAGCACTGTCACACTTAACATTTCATCAGATGTCCATAGAAGCCCTATATTAAGCATTACATGTATTATTATCTGCATTTTATTTAATTTATTTTATTTTATATTTTTTAAGTTGTAAAACATAGTGGTTAAGCAATTATCAGGGGGATAACTTCATAAATTATATAGTTATTACCCCTATTTTAAAGATTAATAAAATAAAAAAAAAAAAGCTTCCGTTTCCCCCTGGCTGGCGTAGCTCAGTGGATTGAGCGTGGACTGGGAACCAAAGTGTCCCAGGTTCGATTCCCAGCTAGGGTACATGCCTGGGTTGCAGACCATAAACCCCAGCAACCACATATTGATGTTTCTCTCCCTCTCTCTCTCTCTCTCTCCCTCCCTTCCCTCTCTAAAATAAATAAATAAATAAAATCTTTAAAAAAAAAGATTAATAAAATCTGGCAAGCAAACATTGAGTAGTTATGATATGCTAATGTCAATACTAGGAAATGAAGACATAGATTTGAGTATGCCACAGATAGTCCCTTAGGACTTTATAGGCTAATGAAGGTGGCCTGATTAATACCATTTGCCCTATCCAGCCACCTTTACTTCTTCCCTTTTTTCTATCTCCTCTCTCTCCTTTTCCTTTCTCCTTCTTCCCTTCCTTCCTCCCCTCTTTCTTCCCTCCCTCCCTCCTTCTTGTCTTTCTCTCTTTACTTTTTTCTTTATTACTTTCTTTTCTTTCTTCCTTCCTTTCCTTTCTCTCCTTTCTTCCTTCTTTCCTTCCTTCCTTCCTTTCCTTCCTTCCTTCCTTCCTTCTTTCCAAGAGGAATTCATTAGGTTTATGCTAGATAGTAAGGAAACACAAGGGAAAATAAGAGTTCCTGAATCTTAAGATTGTACATAGGTAGGCATTTTCATATGTGCTCTAATTTTTAACCTTCTAAAGAATCTTTATAAGTAGACATTATCATTACCATGTTTTACTCTCTTTGGCATGGAGTAAATGACTTGTTCAAGGTCGTATACTTGAGGGAGTAGGTCCAGGATTTCAATCCAAATCTGCCTCTAAAACTCAGATTATCTTACCTCATAGTAGCAGACCAAGCACATAATCATGATCCAATGCAGCAGGAGCAATGAGGCCACTGAAGTGAATGCAAGTTTCAGCAGGAGTAACTGCTACTTGGGGGACAAGTAGGCTAGTGGGCAGAGAGAATGTACAGAGGAGGAACTTAGGCCTAGGAAAGACAGCAACTTACCCAAGATATTCGTTTGTGTGTGTGTGTGTGTGTGTGTGAGAGAGAGAGAGAGAGAGAGAGCACACTAAAGTTCAGATCTTCTAAAGTCCAGTCCAACCCATGTGGCACATTTCTGGATCGCTCATTCTCCACCATTTGAAATTTATATTCTAAACTTTCAGGACTTGTTTTCATACAGGCCCAGGTGACACTAGAATCTTCTTTTTGGAAAACACAGTGGTCCCTAGAAATTGGGGTCAAATCTCAGTTTTTTAATAAATTTTGTATGTTTGTTTGTGGGCATGCCTGTTTGTGGGGAGGTTTGTTTCCCCAGAAGCTGAAAATATGCTCTGAATTTGTGGGAAAGCTCAAAGCCATTTGGCTCAGAGCTTACTAAGAAATAAAACAGGATGAAAGAGGTTGAAGGTACGGGCAGCTTTCTGTCCACTTGTGCCTCTGAAATACTAAAAATGTTTTATTTGGGTGGGATCAGATGGAGGAATTAGAGATGGGAGAGGAGGATTCTGTTCCTCTACAGCCCCTTCTCTGCACATCTGTCCAGCACTGCTCATGCCTGCTGGAGCTTCTTCCCATGTGTTACAAGCATGTTTGGCCTGGCTGGTTCCACCCAGAATTAAGGCAGGGCTCCTTTCTAGAATTCTTAATATAATATAGAACCTGGCAGGCTCAAGGAAAAAAGATAGCCACATTCTCACAGATGAGTAAAAGTCTTGGCTTTATTTATTCTTTTTTTTTTCAGATAAGCATCAATTAAAGAAAGGCAAAAAGGACTATGCTTTGCCTCCTAACTTGAGACACCAATGAGGAATCCACAAGTTCTCCCTATGGAGTGTGGCTGGAGTTGAGATGCTGTGACCAGCCCGCATAAAGATCTACAGGCCCAATCTGGGACATTTCCTAATAATGGGAGGAAAACTTATTTCACTAATAGTTTTGGTTTTGCTTCAAAGAATAAAACATTGCTGGGTGGGTAGTAAGACTCCTCTCTATCAAACTGGGAGATACTAAACCTAAAGTTAGCCTAGAATGATAAAAACCATGGAAGTCAGAAAATCTAGGTTCTGCACCTGATTGACCTGCTTAGTCATTTTTCCTCTCTGACATTAGGAAAGGATTGCATTAGGTCAGACAGAAATGGCATATATCCAACCTGTGTGCTGCCACAAATACCTTCCGAGTTCATGGCAAGCATCACTAATCTATTGCGACCTTCCTTCGTGATTTGCAAGAGTGTGACTTCAGGATTCTCAACACGTCCCATCCCAGTAGAGAACAGCTGTCTACTGAGCCTCTTGTTCACCTCCAGAAGAGATGATCTTTTATAGCCTTTCTAGATATTTTAAAAATTCTGTTGCCAGAGAAGAATATTTCTTCTCTTCAACCACTTATATGTTTTTCTTTGGAAGGCATGTCCCAACCCCACCCAGTGAAGGAAAACCCACTTCAGCTGCATCTTCAGGCATGTACGAATTTATCCGCAGTAAACTTTCAGCAACTTTATAAAATTTGGAATTCGTGTAGATAAGAAACCAAATGTTTGGATACTAAGCTGAAAAGCATTTGAAGTGTTGTTGGTGATCCATCTGAATCCAAACACTCTTTTGGCAACTTCACAGCAGCCTCTCAAAACACACTTTCTTTGGATATTTCTGATTTAGTCATATAAGCGAGCAAGAAACACGCTCCCCATTGTGACACAGACCTTTTCAGCATAAATTTTGGCAGTAAAATGATCAAGATTCAGGAGGTGGAAAATAAAAAAAATATATATATTTAAACAAACTTCCCTTTCACGTATCCAAATGGTGTAGGAGAGAATGCAGTGGACTGGAGATGGATAGGATCTGGTGTACAGATAAAGCAGAAGTCCCAGAGTGGACTGGGAATCAGAGAACATGAATTTTGGTCCACATTCTACCCCTATCTTGGTGTGATACTTTGGACCTCTCTCTTCTCTTCTTCAGATGTCCAGCCATTGGTTGCTGGGCACCCAGTCTAGCACCTCTGCTCTGTGATTCTGTAAATCTTTTTCTTGGCTTCTAAAGGGTGAATGGATGATTCTGGGATTCCTTAGAGTTATTCTTGTTTACATTTTCTCCATCTTCAATTGTTTAGAATTTGAGGAGGGAGAGGACTGCTCCAAATTTTGCCCTTGTTTTTCTTTTACTACTCAAGGAAATTAACTTTTTATTCTGTGTTCAGTTATACTCAGTTTTATAAACAGGAGCTTTCTGAATTTTTAATTGTGTCATTGTAATGCATACTCTGGTACATTTTCTAAGAAACTAGCTATGAGGTCTGCACACTTCAGGCTTTCTCAGTTCTGTCTTTCTCACCAAAGTCTCACTGTCCAGAATATCCTCTTTCTATTCTTCATGTATGTAAATCACACACATCCTTCAAAGCCCAGTGCATCATCTTCTCTACAAACTTATCCAGATCAAATTCTTGTCATCTGTTACACTCTTGATTGTGGACAATATTATTGCTATTTTACCCTTATAGAAGTTGTCTGTTCATGCATTTATTCCCCACTTTCCAAAAGGATTTGTGAAGGCACAAATATAATGGAAAGAGGACCCCCTTCTTAATTTCAAGCACTGTAGTAGGTATGATTATGTATATGTTTTTCACTTTTGATATTATAATCACATCTAGATGACATTATGTTTTGGTTTTTTGAGTTGAGATAACTGAGAGTAGAGGCACCTAAGTTATTAATGGGGTAACAGACAGAGCTGACTTTGAATTTCAGTATCAAAGGACTCTAAAATCCATGCTTCTTATACTATCACACACTTCAGTCTCTTTTTTTCCAATCCTTTACCCACTATGTAGAAAAATTCATGTATTAAAAGCTGAAAAAGAAGTAGCCGAGTTAGTAATAGAAAGAGAAAATAAAAATATATTTTTAAAAAATCTTGGCTGAGCAAAGTTATAGCAATTAAGTGCCAAAAGAAGCTTTGAGTTTCCTGGAAGTCTAAGCAAAGAGAGAAATATAATGAGTATCTATCTCTTGGCATCTAGCAGAAGAAAACATAGATAGACACACATGTTGTCCTGGATTTTACTTCTGAGATGAACTTGTCACAAAAGATACTGAGCAATATATTGGAAGATGTTCTCAGTAGCACTTTGATCAAGAATCCAAAAGATATTCCCCAAACATCTGTTTTTTATAACAGCAAAAGCCTGTATGAACACCAAGAGACTAGTGCTAAATCATAATTCCAAAAAGACAATTTGTTAGAGGGCCCAAAGAATGTGGTCCAGGGATGTGACTTTCTCCTGATCTGGCTTAACATAGGGATAAATTGGAAAGAATTTTAAAGTTTAAGAAGGTGGCATCTCTTAGCCCAGTATTTTCTTGAGATGGTTAAGATTTTGTTTTGTTTTGCCTGAAAAATGAAATGCATGATATTTTTTCTTAATTTTTAGTATGGGAAAATTGTTCATTGTGTCATAGATACATAAAGATGTGATTGTTTTGCAAAAGCTTGTTTATAAGACTCAATGAACTATATTTGTAAACAGGAGCAAGATACAGAAGAAATAATTTGGTGCAGAAATGCAGCTTTAGGGGTTCTTTGGGGGTAGGGAGTGGTCAACAAAGCCTTCTCTAAGGAGGTGACACTTGAGCTGATAACTAATGAAAAATTAAGAGAAACCATTAATAGTAAGTTCAAGGTATAGATAGTGCTCAGAAGACAAAGTGACCTCTCTCTGAGGATGGGTTGCCGTAGAGGTGACATTTGAAATGAATATTGAAGAGTGAGTCTTCCCCGTAGGCGAGAAGGAAAGGCCTTTTGAAATGAGGAAACTGTGAGTGCAAAAGCATGGAAGCACAAAACATGAAATAGCAACTGCATAGTCTGGTCATTTTAAGTTACCTCATTTGGTCAGAGTCTGCTTGAGTAGGAAAGGGGCCAAAAAATTAGGCTAGAGGTCATCAGAATCAGACGATGAAAGATCTTACATGGAATGCCAAGGAGTTTTGGGTTTATTCTGAACAGGATGGGGTTTGTATTTGGGCAAGACTCTTGGGAGTGATGGTGGAGAGTAGCTGGCAGCCGTGCGAATCTTGAATCTGGGGAAAGAGAGAAGATGCTGCTGGGGTGCTCCAGCAAAACATGATGAAATGGGAAGTGAGAAGTTGGTGAGAGTGAGGGGGAGTGAAAGGGCAGAGCTGAGAGGTATTTAGGCAATAGAATCAATTGAATTTAGTAACTTATTGGCCGGAGAGGAAGGAATCCAAGATGACTCTGAAAATAATAAGAACCATGGGAGGATGAAACATATCTGTCCTGGGGCCATCATCTCCCAGTAATTTGCACGGTGCCTGAGTCATGCAAGACCCTGATGACCCACTGTTCAATAAACAAACGTTTCTGTCTTGGGTGACTGGGAGAACAGCAAAGTTGCAGTCAGGATTCAACTAATGAAGCAGAATTGAGGACACTGGCTGATATACATAAGGCTTCTCTAGGACTAGGACCTATTTATCTAGCTATTATAATAATGGAACAGTAACTGAGCTCATACAATGTGCTGGGCCATTGGTTAAACACTGTACATTATGGTATTGTAATCAAAAGTCATGATGCCTCTATGAGCAATGAACAATTACTGTAGTGGTCATCTCAGAGATGAAGAAATGCAGGCTCTGAAAGGTTAAGAAAACCATCCAAGGTCACAACACTAGTGAGTGCCAAAGCCAGGATCTGGACCCAGATCAGTGAGATTCAAAGCATACGCTCTCAGTAATGATACCTGGAGGCTGAGAGAGAACAACTTGCTGAAGGTCATTTACTAAGCAAGGGTTTCACAGGGACTGGAGCTGTATCTTTCTCTTATGCCACATGTTTGGACTGAGAAGGTGAGGTAAACCATGGTGATGTTCTACACTAAGATTTATGCTATAGATATGTGCAAACCATTTTGAAGGAAAAGCAAAAACTGTACAGTTCACAGGGAAGATACCAGTAAATGCTCTATTTCTGTTAAGTCTCCACTGACTTCACTACTAAAGATGTCAATTGGTTAAGAAAAGAAAGAGAGGACAATGCGTTAGGTTTTCTCACTGAGTACCAGAATTAAAGGAGTGATTTTATGCTTACTGTAAGTTGTTGATGACCAAAGAATTTGGGAGCTGCAAATTTTATTAGTAAACAAGAGTTTTCAGAGAACACTGAAATTTTCACACTCTTAGTCAACTGATCAGATATTTATAAGAAATGTTGGGGTTCCTTTTCTCTCACAATTGCACGTGAATGCCTAAAGCCAAGTTTCTATATTAATGGAGGGGACTGTTGGGAGGCAAGGTCTTAGAGGCCATAGGACAATTCTTCCTAATTATCTCTGTTAGTGACAAGCATAAGAGAGGTGCATTGACAGAGGAATGTCAAGCATCAGAAACACTTCAGGGGTGATGTAATCCAGACTCGAATTTTACTTCCAACTGTCCTTCCAGCCTCTTCTTAAGGATTTCATATGTAGACTACTTCATGAGGCATCTCATTATTTGCTGAACAGTTATAGCTTATAAAGCCAAGTTCTTTTATTGACCAGGGTCTATTTAGCTGTAATTTTAATTCTTTCCTAAGTGAATCCGCTTCCTCACATATTAGAGGACAGTTCTTGTATCTCATGATGTCCTTTCTCCACAAGGTTTCAGAATGAATAACTGAAGTCACCAATATGACAAGAGCGTAGATAAAAATAGTTTTCATTTATGGAGCACATTAGACCCTATTCTAGATGTGCTCAGTGAAATACCCTGTCTGGTATTTTATTTAATCTTAACTGCAACTAAGAAAGGGAATTAATGATGATCTCCATATTATAGATGAGGGAATTAGTTCCATGAAAGTATTTGAAAATGTCCTCAGTTACTCTGAATAACTGGTGGTTCCAGAGTTTTAATTCAGATAGGTCTGACTGCAGATATTAAGATTATTTTCATATACCAAACTGTCTTTTGAATGTTACTTACTTTGACTTTTTTACCTTTTATTTGTCTCCTTTACACACATAGTGATTACATGAGAATAAAGCTCCGCCCAGGGGGTGGGGGGTGGGGAATCTGCTTAATCTTCCGAGAGTTTTAGATCACACTTATTTTGAGTCACTTTCTAGGGAAAGTTATAACCAGATGAAACATCTAACATACTTCTTTCCTAATCAGTAGCACTTTTCAAAAACATGATTTTGTGGTGATGTTAAAAAATAAATATGAAAATAATCCAATAATCCAGGCTACTCAAGTTAAAACCATCCTCTTAAATTCTCTGCTTGTAGGAGTAGAGTTAAGATACACATAAAAACAATGAAAGGCACTTTGGCATCAAAAACTTTTATATTCGTCATATACTTTGACAGAACAATTCATTCAAACTTTTATCTATACATTCAATCTGTATTTTATTGAGCATCTACTAACATAGGGTTTGTTTGTTTTTTAATTCTTGGGGCACACTGGCGAAGGATTCATGAAGTTTAAATTCTACTGTGGGGAGACAGAAAAGTACATTCGTAATATAGTAAAAGAATGTTCTAGGACGATGGACCAAGGGGAGGTGGACTAGGGTGATTGTATGGGGGGACATGGAGTAGTGGGAGTGGGATTGGTGAGCAGTTCTGAGATTTGGGATAAATTTGAAGTTGGAGCTGGCATGACTCACCAAACAATCTATCTAATATGGAGATCTGTAGCACTAATTTCACTTCTAGAAGTTTATTCTAAGGTAATACCCATGGATCTCCTCAAAGGTACTGTAAGATTATTCATGATTTAAAATGCCAAAATGTTAGAAATAACTTGTATGCCTGAAACGTTCAACCTAGTTAAATAAATTATGAAAAATCTGAGAATGATACAAATCAAAAATTAGCAGATATCTTGTCTGGATAGGAACTTCTCTTTATTTATTATTTTTCCTTCCTTTTTTTTTTTTTGCTTGCCTGAATTTTTAAATATGTTTAAAATGAAACTGTTATATTTTATAAAACAAAAAAAAGTCAAAGTTATGTTTTAAAAGTAAACCTGTCCTTATTTGACTGTGCTTTTGCACAGCAGGGTCCACTGAGTTTCCATTTAAAATGTATCCCAAGAACTCAATTCAGTTAGACAACCTGTGTGGACTCCACAAATACTCATGATAGATTTACTATGTAGCAATATGAGTCCAAATGGGGCTGACACTAGGATTCATACATGTCTGGAGAGCTGGCTGGGTGCATGTTTATTTATATATGTAGTTTGCACTGGTTGGAGGGGGTGGAGTGGGGAAGGCTTCAGAGAAAGAGGAAAGGGGGGCAGTGAGAACAACTGGGTGCCTATGATATGTCTGGCATGGTCCAGAAACTGAAGGAGCTCTTTATTCAAAAGGGCATGCTTGGTCCCCAAGAGATAAAACATGGCACAGAATGGGTGCAAAGTAATCTCCCCACTCAGGGGAGAACATAGTCAAGGCTGAGCATTTTGAAGATGCTTGAGAAGTTGTAGGAAGAACCAGTTTGGGGGGCATCCTACTACATGAATACCCTTGGAAGTGCTGAGCATCTCTCCCCAAGTGAATCCATCATCATCCAAGATAAAAGAGGGGCACTGGGGAGGGAAAGGAAGGGCCTGGAGACACCATAAAGTACCTGGAGCAAACAGGCTTATGTATGAACCCTCGTATGACTTCTCTTGCCTGCAGTCTTCAGAGAATTAAGTGGAGATCTAGGGTTGGGATTCTTTGTTATGCAGAAGAAGAACAGGTTAACATCTATCTTGTGACCCTGTCTATATGCAAACAGCAGGATAATGTCGGGGAACTGAGGTTACTACAGAAGAAAGAGTCTGAGTCCTGAAATCCTAGACATGAAGAGGGTACTGGAGATTTTCTAATGCCTTCATTCAACTGCACAGCCACCCAGAGAGATGGTGTCAGTCCCTGAAAGGCACCTTTGATGGGGCCCACTGACTCTGCTTTGGTATAGAAAAGTAATCCCTCTTCTCTCAGTAATGTTGGCTGAAACACAGCAGCATGGATGAGAAGATGAGCATGAGTTGGGGCTAAAGCCCCACCTGCAACCTGTGCTCCAAGCTGTGTGTCTGGCCTTGGTGAAATGAGGTTTTGTTGTCGTTGCTGTGTTTAATCTGCCAAGAGAGAGCAATGTAAAAAATTAATTTTCCCTAAAGAAGGCAATTTTTCTTTTAATTTACTCAAAGCCACCACGTGTGCGCAAGGCAGTAGCTACACATGGGCCAGGTTCAGTGACAATCTTCTCTGTCTTTTGGGGGGCATGTGATACGTTGCCAAACAGTTTCAGCTCTGATGATTCCAGAAAAAAATCTCAACTCTGCTACATAGCCATCTCTACAATAATATAGAAATTTATCTTTGTAGCAATCCCTTCCAGCTCTAAGTTCCTGACTCTATCATTCAATTCCTCCACACGTTCTAAGACATTTTAACAATTGCCAACAAAAGTCTTTCCTCTTTTCCAGGAAAGCCCTCTTCGATCCTTCCACTAGTGTATGGCCCTGGGTCTATCCACTACTTATATACAGCCTCCTTGCTCTCCAACAATCCCAGTGGAACCCTAGGAGCTGCTTTATTCTACATCTCTTTGCCAGACATGCACACAAACAAATTTACATGACTACAGAGAATTTTTGCTTGTTTCTCCCTCTACAGCTGTTCTCCAATTGTTTTTTTCTTTGTTGTGCATTTGTTTTCTTCCTTCAACTTGACTATAAATTCCTTCATGGTAATGCTGTGTATACAGAAGATGTACAATAAATGTGCTGATTGATTTAATTCTTTTGTTCCTCATTGCCTCCTGCCCACTCATGGACTCTCCCTCTCCTAGTCACCTGGCTAAAAAGATTCTTGATTAAGTATTTATTGAATGAAATAATGAACCAGCACCAACTAAATATAAGGTGCTATTATAATATGTGATTGTCTGGGTCCAACAGATATGCGAATGCCACGTGGAACTCTGTGGTAGTACTGGCATGCCACTGCATATATGGAGGTCTGGCAGAGAGCAAACTGTGGTTGGATTTGGGCACAAGAGGGTGAGGGTGGGAATGGGAAAAGATGAGCAGGAGTCATTATGCCTGGGATGAAATGGAAGGTGTGAGCTGGGAAGAAAGCACCTGAATAGCAGACTGGCCCTTGGCATTAAAAAATCAGGTGTAAAAACCACCACCAACAATAATAAAGTGATAATATTAAAAATAGACTATCCCATGGTTTGATGTTAGCTTATTTTCTGAGGTTACCAAGTCTTCCTCCCAAGGAAGAAATGCATTTTGCAAAAAAAAAAAATCATAAAGGATATTAAATTCTAATTACTAATATGCACACAGGAGGATTTGAGGACAGTATGGCGTTAACTGCTACTCATTTTGAAATGTATCACAAATAAGATGGATTACTAGAAGGACAGGGGCCTAGAGATGGCTAGATAAGGGATAAAACTAGTACAGTAAAGTGGAATTTAGATTTTATAAATATATATACACACATATAGAGAGAGAGAGTGAGAGAAGGTTTGACTATAAAAAATATTTCCACTTTTCTGTATGTTTAAAAATTTTCACACTGGCGCATTGCAGGGCAGAAGAGAGTGATGGGGGAAAATGGGGATAACTGTAATTAAACAACACAAAAAAATTTAAAAAATACAAATAAAAATTTTCACAATAAAATGTTAGAAAAAAATGCACTGTGGAGCAATTGCTTTCGTTTTCTTTAAAGTAATCATGCTGAATTTTGCAATCAGCAGAGCAAAATGAAGTTCACTAGGTAGAATTTGCCAGAGAAATAATAATAAATCTCCCTATTTATATGGGCTGTATTGTCAACCCAGCACAAAGTGGGGTGACTGAGAGGAAAGACTCTGGAGCCAGACTAGCTGGTTTCTGACTGCTGCCTATAGAGGAGTCATTTCACTTCTCCATCCCTTGGCTCCTTTATTTTCAAAATGTGTATCAATATAACAATGCTTCCTAGAGATGTTGTAAAGATTAAATAAAGCAGTAAATTTAAAATACTTAGAAAGTGCTAGGAAACTAATAAGCTCCATAGTAATGCTAGCTATTATGATTATTATTAGATCTTCCCATGTGCTTTTTGGTGCAAGAATAAACACTCTGCTTCACAACTGAAGAGACTGGATTTCAGAGGCATGTCCCTTGTCCAAGGCCATGTAGATTAGTCAGCGGTAATACTAGAACTAAACTCAAGTGTTCTTTGCCTCTTTCAAACATGCTTCTCCAGATCTTCCAAATCCCATTAAAATGTTCAGCTATCTGCAAAGCAGAAAGGAATACTAAGTGCCCAGCAGAGTGCTTGGCACATGGTAGGCACTTAAAAAGTAGATGGGTGATAAATGTTCACTTACAGCACTTACTGTATCTGCTGCCCTGCTAAGCACTATACATTATATCCAAGTATCCTCATAAAAGCTCTAAGAGTTTAGTTTTACTACCCTTACTTTCCAGATGAGAGGAGAGGCTTTAGAAAGGGTATATATTGCCCAAGATCCCACAGTGAGCAAGTATGAGCCATAGATCCATCTGGTTCCAAAGCTCATGCATTTTAAACAACACCGCAACACTTGCATGAATGAAGGGGCAGCTGCTTCAAAGCTTAGCCGAATGATAGAAATTAGGAGACATGAGCCATTTTACCCTTAATCCACAGAGCTCCCTCTGGGTCCTTCTCATCATAGATGCATTGTATTACTAGCAAATGTGAATGTTTTGATGAATTAGGCAAACACTCGAATTGCCTCTGCATTGCAACATCTTCCCTTCAAAGGCCAGGGAATGTAGACTGTGCGTTCTTTGTCCAGCTCGTCTGAATGCGTCAACGCTGTCTGGGAGGCACAGAGGTGGATGCTTTCCTAGCAGGGGTGAGGCCTCTCCTGCATGTCCAGCTTCTGTATTTGTAACATTGCCATGTGCTGTACCACTGGGCCAAGGAATGAAGGGGCCCATGGTCCCAGCCACCTCAGATTACGCAAGCCAAGAAAAATGTACAAATCGCATGAGAAAAGCAGGCAGTCCCCAAACATCTTTATTTGTTCATGTCTGTGCCCTGACGCTTTGATTGCAGTCTTGCACTTAGAAGTTCAAGATAAGTATCAGCAGCTGGACACTGGGTAAATCAGAGGCACAGACTCTGTGTAAATACTAAAGTTTCGAAAGCGCAGACTTATGTCCAAGAGCTTGGAGCACAGGGCCCAGTGGGAAGGGAGGGGGAAGTGGTGGTTCTGGCTCTGGCAAAGCCAACCTTCTGAGAAACTCATGGACATGTCTGTACATGTCTGAACTTGTCTGACAAAGCCAAGCAGAGATTTCGGGATCTGCCAGAGCCAGATATGTGGCCTGGTTGCTCAGAACTTAAAAGGAACAGTCAGAGGAAGTGAAGGATTAGGATAAAGAAACAAAAGCTGCCAGAGCTGAAATCTGTTAACAGAGCAGAGGTTGCAGGGTGTGTGAGCACAAAGCTGCCATCCATGAATGGCTCACACTGGGTAAAAGACCCCAGGTGAGGCTCTTTACATCCCATTGCCACAGTGAACTAACTCTACTGGTAATCCTGAATTTGGCTGGAATTTGACCCACTCTATCAATAGATTTTTAAAAAGGAAACAGAGGCTGAGTGGCAAAACAACGATCTCAAAGTCAGGAACCAGAAAGGAAGAGGAAACAGAGTTGCAGCACTCGCCCTTCACATGCAAATACCACAGTGGGTTAGCTGAAGAGTCACCCTGACCAGGGAACATGGATTTAAATAAAGAAGAAGGCCAGTACTGAAATTTCCCCAGTTAGAGTAAATTATAACCATTATACACTATTTTACAATTTTCAAAGGGGTTGTATAATCTTCATGGGCTGGACACAGAGGCGATACAAATGCCCCAAAGGCTCTGCCTCTAGAACAATAGAACTTTACAGATACTTTACAGATACTACCTGTAAATTTCAGCCAGTGAATACATCCCTTTCCCCTCTCCACACTGGAAGGAGGGAAATCTATTTGGAAACAACAAAAACTAAAATAAGAATTAGTAAAAGAAAGAGAAAGAGAAAATTCAGGGGTTAAACTAACTTGAGCTGCCACCTTCTTGGCTTAACATAAGCAGAGACAAGAGTTTGCTGTAAGGTCTGTCGAGGACACACAAGAAGATAGACTGGAACAGCACAGACAACCTGGGTGTGACAGTAACCTGGCCAGGTCAGCTAAGCATGTGGACACATTAGTGAGGAAAATGAAAATAATAGGTAAATTAAAGTTACCGATGCTGCAGCTCTGCTATAAAGCAGGGGTGCCCAACCTCTGGGCTGTGGACCAGTACGGGTCCAGGCATGTTAGGAATTGGGCCTCACAGCAGGAGGGAAGCTTGAACACAATGTGCTGGAACCATCCTGAATCCATCCCCGCTCCCTGTCCATGCACAAATTGTCTTCCACAAAACTGTTCCCTGGTGCCAAAAAGGTTGAGGAGCACTGTGTAAAGCTCAGTGTGTTATTTAGGGTCCATCGGCTACAAATAACATAATCCAATTCAAAGGAGTATATAAGCAAGAAAATCTATATGAGAACTAATAAAAGCACTTAGGGGTTTCTCTTGGAATATGCTAAACATAATGTAAGTATGGGGAAAAATGAAAGGTGTCTGGGAGAACAGGGAGTTGCTGGAGAGGATGGCAGAATACCAGTTCTGCAGTTCTTTGCTAACCCTGTGAAGGCGCTCATATCCAACTCTAAATGCAACAAGGAGCCAAAAAAGAGGAGTAACATAGTCAAAAGAAGAAAATGGGGTGATCAGACAGAATGGCCGTTTGATCCGCTGTATGGGTTAGAGAAAGGAAGGTGTTAGAGAAAGGACGACTGCTGATTTCTTGGCTATGTATATGGTAGTGCCATTCACTGTGATCGGTAACAGAGAAATGACAGTAATGTGATGAGGTATGAGGAAAAGGTTAATGTTATTCTTAGCTTTCAACAGATTGGATATGAGATGCCTATCGAGCCTCTAAAGTGACAGACACTTTGATGTATGAGTGCATCTTTCAGAAGGAATTATTTGGGCTGGGATTACAAACAGGAAGTTGCCAGCACAGAGATGCTAACTGAAGCCATCACAATGGATCAAGACGTCTGAGGACACAATGAAAGATGAGAGAGCAGGGAAGAGAGTGTAATACAGAACACTACAGAGCAAACACAAACAGTAGTTATGGGTCAGGCATTAAGAGATAGGCCTTCCAATTTCATAAGAGTAGGCAGAGAGAGAAGAGGACATTGAGAGGCCACTTCCGGAGTGGCAGAGTAAGGACCTCTGAGAATCTACTCCTCCGTCAAAGCAAGGAAGGCATAGAAAAAAATTGCCAAAATCAGCTTTTTTCAGAATTCTAGAAATTAATCAACACTCTGAAGAGGGTTTATTGAAGGAAAACAGCTGAATCTTAGTAAAAACAGCAGGCAGCTTTGTGGCACTTAACATGCCCTAAAACTATTGCCTTCTTCCTCCCAAAATTGCCATGTAAGCCAACAGCCTCATAATCATGGTAGCTGTGAAAACCAGCAGCCCAGGAAGGAAAGAATTTAGAGAGTTCCTGAAAGCTCCGTTCCTTTTTTTTTAATCCTCACCCTTGGATATGTTTATTGATTTTAGAGAGAGAGAGGAACAGAGAGAGACAGAGAAACATCAATTTGAGAGAGAAACATCAATGCGAGAGATACATCAGTTGCCTCGTATGTGCCCTGACTGGAGATCGAACCTGAAACCTGGATATATGCCCTGACCAGGTATCAAACCTGCAGCCTTTTTGTTGTAAGAGAAGACACTCCAACCAACTGAGCCACCTGGTCAGGGCCTAGAAGCCCCATTTGTAAAGAATTACTACTCTTTGATTTGCCTGGCAGCTTCCTGGACTTGTCTTTATTTGACCTGACTCAAAGACTCCAGAAATGTAAGGTTGTTTTAATATTTAAAAATCAATCATGTAATATACCATATTAATTAAGGACAAAAAACACACGTTCATCTCAATACACACATAAAAAGAGTTGACAAAATTCAATATACTTTTATAATAAAATCCCCGACATGTTACAGAGCAACAGGGGGTGCCTAGAGAGGCCGAAGGGCAATATACTATTACCTGAAAGGAACCCCCCAGTTCGTTATGTCCGCCGCCAGAGGAAAGACATCTCTCAATGCCAGAGATTCGTGAAAAGGAAAGGAAATGTTTATTTAATGCTATACAAACTTAAAGTAGTGACCTAATGTCTTCGTCAAAATCCCAAAGTCCCTTAAAACACCCACAAACACACACAGTTCTTCCTTCCCCCCTTTGCCCAGTCTGGGGTACCGTGTCTCAGGAAAAGAAATAGAAGTCCATGGCTCAGGCAGCCCCCGGTTCTTCCCAGTAATCCATGTTCTGTTGGTAGGCCTCTCTAAGTTCCCGGCACCATCAGCTGTGTTGCCAGGATCTCTGCTAAAGCCGGGTGGTGGTTCCCCCTTCTAAAGCCATGAGGTTCTCTCTCCACTGCCCCAGCCACATGGTCCTCTCTGCACAATGGCCTCGGGAGTTTGCCAAAGCCGCGTGGTTCTCCCTCCAATGGCTGCAGCATCTGGGTTTAAATCCCCGCACCAGTCTTCCTCTGCAGCCCCATTTCTGACTCCTCCTACAATCAGTTACACCTGCCAGTACTCTCATATCCTTCCAGCTTCACTGGGCTGCCATCCTGAGTCTGGGCAGGTGTGGCCCCATGTCATGGAGCCAATCTTCTCCAAGCTCCCACACAGGCTCTGTAACTTGGGGGACCTGCCTGCCCCCCAGTTATGTCTTGGTGGAGAAGTTACTTCCATTCAGCTGACTCAGAGCATGGCTACAGCTATTTAACATATCTGTGTAACCAGTTAAAGGTTATAGATATGTTAAATGACCACACCAGAGGTTAGCTGCAAAGCTGTTGCTATACAAAACAGCTCTCAATGGCCTTGCTCCATTTGCCCCTTCCCCCAACCCACATCTGTGGGGAGAGGGTGGTGAGGACATCCTAATATTTCCTGAACAGCTTGAGTTCTGGACCCCATTCCAAATTCCTATTTGGGGCCCCCTCTTGGCTGCACTCTGCTACAAACAAACTATAAATAGAAGGGACTTTCTTCAACTTGACAAAAGGCATTTATGAAATACCCACAACTAACATCATGCTTAATGGCAAAAGACTGAAATCTTAGGTTCAGGAATAAGATAAGGATGCCATTTTCACAATTACCATTTCACTTTTGCTGTAGGTTCCAATTAAGACAAGTAGTAAAGAAAAAAAAATAAAAGTCATCTTGAAAAAATTATGTGAAACTATCCCTATTTGTAGATAACTTGATTATTTATATAGAAATTACAAGGAATTTACAAAAACATATTAAAAATAATATGTGTGTTCAGAAAGTTTACAGGATACAAGATAAATATGCAAAAATCAATTGTATTTTATATACTTGGCAATAAACAGTTCCATGAGAAAATTAACCCAAAATTCCATTTATGATAGCATCAAAAAGAACAAAATATCAAGGAGTAAGTTTTTTTAAATTTGTAAGACTTATAGACTTAAACTACAAAACACTGTTAGAAAAATTAAAGAAGACTTAAATAAAGAGAAATATATCCTATGTTCATGAACGGGAAGACTTAATATTGTTAACATGGCAAAACTCCCCAAATTGAACTAGAGGTACAATGCTATCTCTACCAAAATCTCTCTCAAAATTTACAGGAAAAAAAAGCTAATCTTAAAATTCACAGGGAAATACAAGAGAATAGAATAGCCAAAAAAACAAATCTTGAAAAAAGAACAAAACTGCCCTGACCAGGTAGCTCAGTTGCTTAGAGCAGCATCCTGATACGTCAAGGTTGCAGGTTCTATCCCTGCTCAGGGCACATACAAGAAGCAACAAATGAATGTATAAATAGGTGGAACAACAAAATCAATGTGTCTTTCTCTCTTTCTCTTCCTCTTTCTCTCTTTCTTTCTCTCTCTCTTTCTCTCTCCCTTTGTCTTTCACACTAAACTCAACAAATAAACATTAAAAAAGAACAAAGTTAAAATACGCTCATTTCTTGACTTCATAACTTACAATGAGCATACAGTATTCAAGACAATATGGTACTGGCATAAGACAAAACATAGATCAATGAAACAGAATTGAGTCTAGACATAAACACTTATGTATATAATTAATTGATATTTGATAAAATAGCTCAGAAAAATAAATAGGAAAAGAATAGTCTATTCAAGAAGCAGCACTGGGAGAACTGGATATCCACATGGGAAAATGTGAAGTTGGACCCTTCATTACACCATACAGAAAAATTAACCTAAACTGTGTTACAGTCTTGAATACAGTCATGCATCACTTAGCAATAGGGATGTGTTCTGAGAAATGTGTCCTTAGGCGATTTTGTCATTGTTTCACCATCACAGATTACACTTACACAAACACAGATGGTCTAGCCTACTAATCACCTAGGCTATGTGATATATCTGAGGTTACAAACCTGAACAACATGTTACTGTACTGAATACTATAGGCAATTGTGCCCAATGGTAAATATATCTCTATCCAATCATATCTAAACATAGAAAAGCTACAGTAAAAATGTCGTATAAAGGATAGAAAGTGTTGCACCTATATACGGCACTTGCCATGAATGGAGCTTGCAGGACCAGAAACTGTTTTGGGTGAGTCAGTGAGTAAGTGGTGAGTGAATGTGAATACCTAGAATATTCCTGTATACTACTGAAGACTTTGTAAACACAAGCCCTACCACTGCTTCCTTCTGACGAGGTCAAGAAGAACATTGAAGCTGTTGATGCTGCTGCATGGAAAGGACGTCACTGGATTGATTGGAAATAATGAGGAGAAACTGTCTGGGTAAGGTAAAGATCAAATAGTGACTGTAGGTAGGAAGTGAAAGGTGGTCTAGGAATAAGAAATTAAGATGAAGAAATAAAGGAACATAGGGGATTGTCCTGGCCATGCGGTTTTGACTATTGCGTATTGGAGCAGTGGTCAGATAAGGGAACTTTGCAATATTCATTTAAAAAAGAGGTTATGTAACATGGAGAAGATGTAAAACTGAGGATTCCACATTTTGCCTTTGAAAAGTTGTTTTTGTCTCCATTGACCCTATCTGGCATACAGGGCTTCCTCTGACAGTCAACTGATTATAGAAATAAAACTTTCCTAGGCTTTACATCATTACAACTGGAAAATATGTTCAAAGTACAGGGCCAGGCTGTCTTCACACTACCATAGAAAGCTTTAAGTAAAAGTGTCAGTGGTACTTAATACTTAAGAAGGTGACTCCTGTGTCCTTGTCCAGGATTTTAAGTCCTCAACAAAGAATTTACAGCAATGCACTCTGATTACCATCTAGCTGGATTTGGGAGGGCTATAGTGCCCTCTGAATATATAGTGTCTTCTGAGTATGTAGGGCTAAAGGGGTAGTGTCCTTTGTGCTGAAACGGCTCAGTGGCTGACTGGGGTGTAATATGTGCATTCAAAATTGAGATGCTGCATCTGACAGATACATTGCCAAGCCTCACAGGTATTGCTCCCTCAGAGAAAAAAAATAGCCCTCCCAAACCCCATATCCTTCCATTTCTTAAAGGAAGTTCAGCTCTGTTATGATCTCATGGGATCACTGTTGTATACGCATTCTATTGTTGATGTAAATGTCATCATGAAGCACATGACTGTGCTAGAGATGAAACTTCAAAATCTTTGGAAGTAAAACACATTTGTTAGATGTGATTCCAAAAGTATAAATGAAAAGGGAATAAATCGATGAATTAGACTTTATTAAATTTAAAATATTTTTGCTACAACAATACCACTAAGAATATAAAAAGATAACCCACAAAATAGGAGAAAATACTTGCAAAGCATGTTTCTGATAAAGGACTTTTATCCATAACACATAAAGAACAATTATAATTCAACAGTAAAAGGACAAGTAACAATTTTAAAGGGAGCAAAAGATCTGAATAGACATTTATTCTAGAGAAGATAGATACATTAATGGCTAATAATATTAAGAAAAGATGCTCAACAGCATCAGACACGAGGAAAATACAAATCAAAACCACAATGATATACCATTTCATAGTCACCAGGGAGGCTAAAATTTAAAAAGACAGATAATAACAAGTTTGGCAAGAATATAGAAAAAAAATGGAACACTCCTATATCGCTGGTGGGAATGTTAAATGGTCCAGCATTTGGAAACATCTCCAAATAGTAAGCATATAGTTACTATATGACCTAGACATTCCACTCTTTGGAATAAACCACACCCAAAATAAAAACATATCCCATTCAAAAATGTATACGCAAATATTCATAGCAGTATTAATTATTGTATTCCCAAATTAGAAACAACATGAATATTCATCAACAAATGCATGGATAAACATAATGTAGTTTATCCACACAATGGAATATTATTCAACCATGAAAAGGTATGGGACACTGATACCTGCACTACAACACGAGTGGACCTTTAACATACTACCCTTTGTGAAAGAAGTCAGTCACCAAAGGCCACACTGAATGATTTCACTTACATAAAATGTCCAGAATAGCCAAAAAACTGTCAAAAAGTACTCATATATTAGTGGTAGCCAGAGACTGGGTTAGGAAGGGGAATTAGAAATGACTGCCATAGGATATGGGGCTTCTCTGAAGTGATGTAAACGCTTTGGAATTAGATAGTGGTTAGTGTTTCACAACTCTATAAACATACTGAAAACCACTAAATTGTACACTTTGAAAAAGGTGAATTGTATGGTGTGTGAATTATAACTCAAGAGAACTGTCACAGAAAATAGAAGAGGACATGAGGAGACATGGTGACAGCAGTGTCAAGAGCTGCCAATAAATTTATTTATATAAAAACTGAGGAATATTTACAGGATTGAGCAACAGTGACGTCTTTGATGAACTTGGGCAGAGATAGTGGAGAGGGAGGGCAAAGCAAGTTTAATTCGTTAACCAATATTTATGAATTGCTTATAGCACATTGACATGTGCCATTGGGATAAGGAATGAATGAAGGAGAGAAAGCAAGGGGCCATGGAGGGAATTAAAACTGGACAATGAGGAAGGGGAGACCAGGAGTATAGATGTTTTTGCAGAAGTTTGGCTACAAAGGGCAGACAACAGAAACGTGAACAATCAGAAAGAAACCTATGTTTAGGTTTGTTTCAAGTTTGTTACGATGGGAGAAACTACAGCATCTATCTTACCATGGGCGAACTACTTTCTCTTTAGTGCTGAGGGGGACAAGTCATGGGGGCATGGAGGGTGGGTTTGATGAAACATGGTAGGGAGCGGGTAGGTGAAAGAACAAAGTTCTGCAGAAGTTCACCAGAGCACTGGCAGAGAAATTACCCTTAATAGAAAGGAAGGGACATAAGCAAACTTGTGTGGGTGTGGGTGTGATACGAGAAACAGAGGAAAGATGAATGGAAATGCAGCTTATCTTGAAGACTTGTGGGAGAACAGTGAAAGAATTTCCCTGTGCTGGTTTCTATTATAAGGGAGGAAGAAAGCAGTGGAGTGTCTACACTTAAAGCAGAGGTGGTAAAATAGCTGCAAAGGAGGAAGCCTGCGAGTGGTGGCAAGTATGGGAAGCACGAAAGACTGCACTCGGTGTTCAGGTTCAGATGAGGTTTGAGGCTATTGGTTTGTTGCAGCTTCAATCTATATTGCTGGACAATGCTTTTAGTTTCCCAGTGTCCAGGTGGCCACTCCAATAAGGCAGAGTTTTGCATTTATCGAGGATAGTTTTCCCACATTTCCCAGTGAATGTTCTATGGTGAAGGAAATGAAAACATCTGATTGATAAGAGTCCTATAATGTGGGCACCCAGAATCTAAGCTGTGGGAAAGAAGCAAACTTAGGACTGATGGGTCAAAGAATTGGAAGTGCTTCCTCACCTTTTCCTGATCTGTTTTCATGTCTATTCCACCACTTTTCATTAGCCTTCTTTTTTGATTTCTCCTTCTTGAAGAGATGCTTGTTTAAAGTTGCTTTTCTGTCCAGATGGTTTTGTGGTTGATGGATAAGTTAATGAGTTCTTGGAGAACTGTTAACTCACTGGCACTTGGATAAGAATTAGGCCTGTTTAGGAAAGGATGGAGTCAACTCCTGGTTCAGCCTTAACAGTGATTTTTATTTCATGTTCACAGCAACTCTGTCCCACAAGTGAAGCAAAGGGAAGAATCAACTCCAATGTGTTAGGTGAAATTCGAAGGAGATTCTGGGAGGTTTAGGGATAACCCTGAACTATGAAGTACATGGTTAGAATCTAGGCCTGCTTTGTTATACCTTTATCTGTTCCCTGCTGACAGGTAATTTAACTTATGAATGAGAGCACATACATTCGCTTCAGTGAAAAGGGCCCTACTTATTGGGAGGGGTAATATTTATCATAGAAAACACTTAATAATCATAAACCACCACACACTTTAAATATAATTATTACTCTATGGATGTAGTCTTTTGTTTTCTAGTTCATCTTATCAATATAGTCATTCATTGACTTCCTCTCCTCTCAAACATTTTCTTTAAATTAGGACCCAAATATAAGCTAGGAAACATCCTACGCTTGCTATGAGACAGGCAAGGGACTTGAAATTCAACTGGGAATATAAAACATATCTGTATATACACATATTTGATTATATAACATATGTTATATTAAAGAGTTGATTATTTATGTTAACTTTTTAATTAATTTTTATGTGATGACACATCTTTCCTAGAAAATTCATTTGAACATCTGTTTCCCCTAGTAATTTAGAAATCAACAAAATTTTTCTTAGTGTTATTATATCTACTCAGTATTTAGATTAAAATCTCTATTAGTCTCTGAAATTTTCATGGCAGGAACTGTGTCATTTGGTTATCTTCAGACCTAATGTTGGTGCCTAATAAATGTTTGCTAATTTTAACTGAAATGTTGAATTAAAATAAATACTAAATCTTAGTATGAATGCATGTCTATATTGGCTTCTATCTATCACCTAATTTTTAAATTAGGTGACAACAACCCTTCCCTACTTAATAACTTTGTGACTTTATGCAGGTCATCATGGACCTCCCAGATACCAGTTTTTTTTTACTTGTTAAGTGGGGATGCTTTCCTACTCCTCCTACCATACAGAGGTGTTCTGTGGACCAACTAAGATAAGTGAAAATTCTATGAATCCTGGTAAATGTGCAAGAGTTGTAAAAGGTTGTGAACAATGTTATTTACCCAGAGAGAAACACAGCATAAAATATTATTCCACAGATTCATAGGTCTTCTATGACCTTTCAAAAACTGTTATTTTATAGGTGAAACCAGTAAATATTCAAAGGAGATATTGAGTACACACACATAACACACATACACATACTCACAGGTGCACACACACACACTTGTTCTTTAAAAAGCCATTAAATCAAGGAATCATATCTATGCCCCTGATATGGGTGAATCTAAAGGGACTAAGAGATGAATCTAATTACTGATGGTTGTTACCGATTGCTCATATAAGAAAAAAAATGTCCTTGAACGTTGTTATTCAGATACTACTTTTATTTTTTTAATTGCTTTATTATTGTTCAAGTACAGTTGTCTGCATTTACCCCCCACCATTCCCCTCCACAACCCCAGCCATCCCAACCTCCCTCCCCTGCTTCCATCCTCCTTTGGTATTGTCCATGTGTCCTTTACAGTTGTTTCTGAAAAATTTTCCCCCCTTGCCCCCACTATCCCCTCCCACCTCCCCTCTGGTTACTGTCAGGTTGTTCTTAATTTCAATGTCTCTGGTTATATTTTGTCTGATTGTTTGTTTTGTTGATTAGGTTCTACTTAAAGGTGAAATCATACGATATTTGTCACACACTGCCCAGCTTATTTCACTGAGCATAATGCTCTCCAGTTCCATCCCTGTCACAAAGGGTAGGAGCTCCTTCTTTCTTTCGGCTGCATAATATCCCATTGTGTAAATGTATCAGTTTTTTGATCCACTCATTTACTAAAGGGCACTTAGGCTGCTTTCAGCACTTGGCTATTGTAAATTGTGTTGCTATGAACATTGGGGTGCATAGGTTCTTTTGGATTGGTGTTTCAGGGTTCTTAGGATATAATCCCAATGGTGGAATTGCTGGGTCAAAAGGCAGTTCCTTTTTTAGTTTTCGGAGGAAATTCCACAGTGTTTTCCACAGTGGCTGCACCAGTCTGCATTCCCACCAACAGTGCACTAGAGCTCCCTTTTCTCCACATCCTCTCCAACACTTGTTGTTTCTCGATTTGTTTATGTTGGCCATTCTCACCAGTGTGAGTGAAATGGTATCTCATTGTGTTTTTAATTTGCTTTTAAATCCTAGAACAAACAAGAATTAGCATATATCTAACTTCCAATGAAAATTTCTCAACCTCCGTAATTTGGGCCTGGATAATTCCTTGTTGGGAGGTAAAGAGAAGCTGCCCTGTGCATTGGGGGACATTGAGCAGCACCCTGGCCTCTACTTCCTAAATGCCAGTAGCACCCCTGACCAAGAATGACAACCAAAAATGCCTCCAGAGGTTGCCTAATGTCCCTGGGCAGGAGTGGGGAAATTATCTACAATTGACAACTGCTGCTTTAAATAATATGAATCAACACATTCATGCAATATTTTGCAAAATAGGTTAAATATTAAATTATTTTAAAGTAGGTTATATATTAAATTCCCCACAACAACTAAAGCTTTGAGAAAGTAAATTCCTTGCCTAAGACCACACAGCTGGGAATCGAGGAAAGCCAGAATTCAAGCCCAGGCTCCTGGTGCCCAAAATTCATGATGACACCACTATTCATCCTGCCTCTGTGTGTTATGTACTCTCAGGTGGGGATTTGGAAGAACCATCATGTCCTAACCAAGCAATTACTTCCTGGTTCACCACAAACGAAACTTCTAGAAGAGAAAAGCATGACAGATGCTCTTCCTCTCTCTTACTCATTTGTCTCTTACCCATTCTTCCCTGATTCATGAGACAGGAAGATTCTGGCTTCCAGTCAGCCTGGTTATTCTATTAGACAATTAGTGTTCAATGGTATTGTGTGAATGGTCACTGTTTCCAACTGGCCTGAAAGTCCCTCTTCTTTTGGACTAATTTACTCTTAGGATGTGCTTTCTTTTCTTGGCATTTATTGCCACTTAATAAGTTCTAAAGTGGTTTTTGTTCCCCATGGGACCCTTCAGTCTATTTGTTAACCTATCCAAAGCTGGGAGGTAAAGTGACCAACTTGTTCCATTTGCCTGCGACTTTCCTGATTTTAGCACCAAAAGCCTCAGTCCCAGGAACCAATGTCCAGAGGTAGAATTATTCTCTCCTCATAGCTGACAACTAGAAATTTCCATTATCGTAAGGTAATAGACAGCTATTAGTGCTCCTTAAATTTCTCTGAGGAGAAAAACAAGAGTCATTGTCAGGTTTTCTACTTAATTCAGTTCACATTCAATTAATATTTATCGAGGGTCTTTAGTGGACTTGAAACTGCACAGTATCCTTAATGAGGTAAAGTCTGAAAAGTTCAACCTTCCCTAGCATAAGAAACTTTGAAGTTTCTTTTTTCTTCTCCTTGCTTTTGAGAAATTCTCATCGCCTCAGTGCACATCAAAGCACATTCAAGGGCAAAAGGGCTTCTTTTCTGTTATCTAAAATACCTACGGTATTTTATGGTGGGGCTATTAATGCACTATTAATCCATCCAGCTCTAATACTCCCAGACAGATGTGTGACATGCTTAGAGCACATCTGCTGAGTGTCCTACCGCAAGCAGGCACTTCTGTCTTTAGAAAGCAAGAGTCTATTAGGAGTGTGGGAACATTAGTGACTGATGCGAGCTGCTGTTCTCTCTTTGCTAGCCATTTTTATATTTCAAATTTTCAGGAACCTTTGAAGCACCAGAGAAACAATAGCACTGGATTCTAATGTCCAGGATTTGCAAACTCAGAATTTCTCTCATCTGCTCCTCTATTGATTACTTTATTCATTCAGCAAATATAATGGAGCTACTGACCAGGGAAACGATGATGAGTAAGGCACCTCCTTTGCTGTAACGGAGCTGACAACGTGGTGAAGCAAATAAAGAAATAGACATATGGACACAGGAAAGAAGGTGTAACAAGCGTCTGTGCAGCTGCAGTGCAAGCACACAGGAAGAGCACCTAACCTGGAATGAGAGTCAGACGAAACATCCTGGAGAGGTGCAGGGTCGGGGGTGCACTGGGGATGGGGCATGAAGGCCCAGGACATGCCACATTCCAGAACTGAGGGGAAATTATGCCACTCAATAGAATCAGCAGACACATATTCGGAGTAGAGAATAAAGTGCATTTTTTGAAGTGGCAAGGAGTAAACATGAAGGAGTACACAGGACCAGAATGTGAGATATGTGTTTTATGTTTAAAGGGGATATGCCATTGCAGAGTTTGGGGAAGGGTAAGATCTGGTGCCCGTGTTGGTGTTCAGAAATATCCCACGTGCTTCACTGTGGAAGACCCATGGGTAAGAGAGCCTCAGACTGTCCAGTTTAGATGAGAGGCAAAAAAAAATACTGGTAGGATGGAGTGAAGGCAGCAGACATAAAATGACTTATTTGGAGGGAAAGAGCCATTTTTTGGACAAAAAAAACTAAGGCCAATGGGAAAAAAATTGACTTGTTATATGGACCTCATAGGAGGGCTGTCATATTGAACAGCAGAGCAGGGCAGAGGTTTAGGAGAAAGACGATGATTCAATCTCAGCTTGGTCACTTACTAGATGTGTGACCTTGGATGAGTTACTGAAACTCTGTGTGCCTCAGTTTTCTCATGTGCAAAATTAGCATAATAATGTAACAACATTCTAGTGTTGTTTCCAGGATTCAATGGAATAGTATATAAAGCACTTATTGCAGTACCTGGCACATAGTATCTACTTAATAAACAATCCTATTGTCATCATCATATATTTTCCTTCTCTTACCCTCACTTGTCCTCCAACATGAGAAGTGTTGGTATAGGTGGTGGTTGTTTATTTCCACTCTGTAGTGCAGGAGACTGGGAAGAAAGATGGGCTGGATTCTCTCATTTCTTAGGGTTGGGCATGTGTGGCACCAAACTAAATAGCTGGACTATATTGAATCCAGTGTATACTCCTTCCACCCCACTCTTTCCCCCTCTTCCAGGGAGAAGCATGGAAGTGCCAACTTCTCCAGCCTAGGTGGGGCTTCCCCTGGGAATCTTGGGAAGTATATGCTTATATACAGATAGAGCTAAAATTTGGCATTGCCTCATTATAGTTTTGCTGGGCAAGACCAGGGACACACCTTGATCTCTTTGAAGCTGGTTTTAGTTCCGACCAAAGAAAGAGTGAAGATAGTACCTAGGAGGACACGAGTGATGTCATACCATCCAGAAGATGCATGAATCACTCCTCTGGGAAATAAATGCCCTGGGATAGAAGGAAATCATGCAGAGGTAAGGTGAGCACAGGAAGGTAGAGCTCTTCCTTACCATGCTATGCCTCTTAACCCCCAAGGCACTTCACACACTCTTAATAATCAACTATTGATTATTAATAATGGGGAATAGGTGTGTCAGAGAGCTGGCTCTCAGGCCACATGGAGTCCACATTAGAAGGGAGTACACCGGGGAATATGTCCCTTAAAAGAAACCCAGAGCACCACATTAATCACTTGACCCACATTATTTTATTTAAACTTTGTTGGGAATTTAGGGAGTCTCCCAAGTTCTGAAGATACAACCAAGTGACACAAAGGAGCTGGGGAGATTGAGAGCAAGATCTTGACTTTATTACTGAAAGAGCTGTTTGCGAATGTGCAAAGGATTCTTCCAGAATTAGACAGAAACATATACCTGGTCACGGCAGCCCTGGACACCCCCAGACCTCTTAGACATGTCCAGGGCCTTTACTGCCTAGTTTATTGCATGACAGAGAAGAAACCAGAGCTCAAGTTCTCAGAAGACAGGAAGAGACCAAAGATGGTGCTGAGCTATGAGTTAACTCCTTGTTCTTTGTCCCAATCAGATCAACAGGTGAACAGATCCTAGAGGTGTTTGTCTATGGGTGTCCCTCCACATGGAAACATACAACATTTCCTTTCACAATATACTCAACCGTCATGGGAAAGAAGTGCAATTGATTTCACCTTTTTCCGAATGAGAGTAAGGAACTTGCTCTAAGTCACATGACAAGTAAACAGCCCTGGCTGAAATCTGAAAGCAGGACCAGCAGCAGATCCCTCAAGTCTGAGCAATATGCTGTATTACATCACTGCCTCTTTCTCGAAGGTGGGCACTCCAATTCCCAGTGTCAGTTAAAAGAAAATTCTTTAAAAGAATGCTGATTTATTAACTCACTACCTTTATCCGAAGGGTCATTTTGCTGGCATTTGAATGGAGATTGATGAGGGCAGAGAATTTGACAGGGCTCTGGTGTTTGAAGTACAGGGGGAGTTTTCTTTGTAGCTGAGGAGGGATAGAGGATGTAAATTGTGAGAGCAAGGAGATTGGTTGACAACGCTCCCCTGGAGAGGGTGTGCCCTTATTATGTGTTACAGAACCAGATGATCTGGGTGAAAATACCTCCACTCAAAGTCTTCTCCCACTGACTCACCTTCAAAATAAAATCACTGCTTTGTGCAGAAAGAACAAGTAGAAAGCAATATCATTTTTGATCACTTGGGGTCAATGAAGTTATAGCTAAACTGATCTGCTTGACATTTTCTATACTATTCTGAAAATATCCTTTGCCCGTCAGCAAGCAGGAACATAAGAACCTCTGTTCACTGTTCCTGCCAACCAGTGTTGCATCTGATGGGGCAGAACACAACACAATCTTAGCCCAAAGGGGCTGGGTGTGTGGCACTTCACATCAAAAGACTTGTGGAACCTTAGGGCATTCATTTTACCTTTTTGAGTCTTTTTACCCTCATAAGACGTCTGCCTTACCCATGCACATTGGGAACTGTGCTTACAAAATAGTAGGTTAAACTCCAGAGCAGAGTATCACTAAAAGCACAGACCTTGGAGGTGAATGGACTTGGATTTAAATCCTGGCCATATGACTTAATGACATTGGGTAGTCTCTCAGCCTTTTGGGGCCACAGATTCATTATCAGGACAACATGAATAATAAGACTTGCCCTCTCACTTCTTCTGGGGAAGCATAAAAACAATGTAAATAAAGTACTTTGCACAGTGCTTGACACATATTAAATTCTTGCTAAATGGTGGCTGATTTTATTATTATGATCATATTAGACACTATTATTATCACCAGGTCCCAAGTAAATAGGCATTTATGGAGTAGTGTAAACAGAGAGACTGTATGAGAAGCAGCCTTATAAAACTCATTTTTAAAAGCTCTTGAGATATTGAAGAAGACACCTCCCATTATATTACACATTAATCCTTCACTCAGGAACCAGGAAATATATTGATTTCAGCCTTAAAAACAGCAAATAACTCTTTTCTCTGCAGAAGTGGTGTTTGAATCTTGTAACTAATTGCATTTTCTCTTTTATTCGATGCTAGGAAGCTCATATTAAAGTGGGACAATAAATTAGCCCACGTAAGTATCCTTTTATTCAAGACTTTGTTATTTTAATGAAAACATTGTGGCCCAAACTGATGTGTTTTATATGTTTGACACAGTTAGTCTTTCCCTCATATTTTGAATTCTTTTGTTCTTGACAAACTACTCTTCTGAAATTTTTTTTTCCTTTTTTTCTCTTCTGGCTTTTT
This sequence comes from Phyllostomus hastatus, assembly GCF_019186645.2. Classification (NCBI taxonomy): domain Eukaryota; kingdom Metazoa; phylum Chordata; class Mammalia; order Chiroptera; family Phyllostomidae; genus Phyllostomus; species Phyllostomus hastatus. The sequence goes on along the minus strand of NW_025333857.1, from coordinate 62,412,710 downwards.
ACATTCTGGTGTCTCTTATATTCCACATCATCGTATTTAATTCTCCCAGAAATGCTCTGAAACATAATTTACCATTATCTTCACTTTTCAGAAAGGAAATGGAAGCTTTGAATGATTTGCATCTACTTGAAATATTTGCCTTCCACACACTTCCTTCACTATACTCCCTCTCTGAATGGCGTGATGCATTGATGTGGCTTGGCCAACAATGATACCAAACAGTATCAGATTTGCATCTACATATCTCTTGAACACTGCAGTATTATCTCCAAATGCCTACTAGACATTCTACAGACACTCTCAATTCAGTGTTTAGAATCAAACTTAGTATCCCTCATCTGGAAACCATTCCTTTTCCTGTAAATTCCTTCTTGCTTAATAGAATTAAATGATTAATAGAATAATATTTTTGAGCATTCATCATGTTCCTGGTATTGCGCTATGTCTTTTAAATGCACTATCTCATTTAATCCTCACAGTAATTATAGTAGGTAAGTTTTTACCACTTTCCATAGCTCAGAAGCATGTCATTTGCCCAAGGCTACTCATCAATATCAGTTGTAGCCAGTCTGATACTATAGAAAAGATACTGAAACTATAGCCTTTCCGCAAGTCATGTGGTCTGGAAAATGATTTTTATTTCTTCTTTCCTGGTCACATGCAATTAGTCATCCAGACCTGGAATTTATAAACCAATGGTTCTCAAACTTAGCTACACAATAGAATCAGCTTTACAAGCTTTTAGTACCCTGCCCTGTTGCTCAGAAATTCTGATTAAATTGGCTGGGTCTGTGTTCTGGGTATCAGAATTGTTGAAAGCTCCTCAGGTAATTTAACGGACAGCCATGCTTGAGAACAATTGACTTTAACAGGACAAAGTTCTGATCCACCCTCCTCTCCTTATTGTACCTGCTGAGTTCTTTGTCCTGAGTGGATTCCACACTGCCATGACTTCATCCTTCACGCCTGCTACAGCCTTGGCCTGAATGCAGTCTCCGCATCCTGTAGGATAAGTTTAGATGTCTCCCTGAAGTCTTCCTTTTCTGATTCCATCCTGATAAAATCAATTATGCCCTCCTCTGTGATGCTAAAGCACAAAGCTCTTAAAACACTTGTAATTTTATGCTAATATCAGCTTTGCTAGATTGTGTGAGGACAGGTAATGTTCCATTCATTTTTCTTCCCTGTAGATACAGCATATACTCTATAGTACTCCCCCTCTTATTTATCAGGACCCCCTTATTTTCAAGACCCCCAGTGGGTACCTGAAATTAGGGAAAGTACCAGACTTGATATACACTATGTTTTTTTCCCTATATATACAGATCTATTGTGCAGAACAAGATTAACAACAACAATAATAAAACAATTGTAACAATATACTGCAAAAAAGTTATGTGAATGTGAGTGCTGTGTTCTCCCCAAATACCTTATTGTACTGTTGTCACCCTTCTTCTTGTGATGATGTCGAGCTGACAAAGTGCCAACCCTATTCCTGAATTTGTGTAACCATCTCACACCTGCAGTGTGAGATGATTTGGTGTCACTCCTTTCAGGGGACCCTTCTCTAAAGTGCTACCACTATAGCAGGGGGAAAATTAGCACAAAGCCTTGCCTTTAAGGAGCTTACTTTCCAGTGTAGAGAGAGGGAGAGAGGGAATAAACAAAAACAAATAAGATATATAGAATATAAGAGGGTAGTTAATGCTATGGAGGAAAATAAAAAAGAGAGGGAGATAGAAAATCCTGAGGTAGGATTTCAATTTTAAGTAGAGTGATCAGTGACATCCTCCATGAGAAAAATCACATTTAGATGAAGAACTGAAGGAGGTGGAGAGATCAGCCATGTGGATGTCTGGGGGAAAGAATTCCAGACAGCGGGGGGAGGTCAGTGGAACCAGAGCAAGGGTTGAGAGGGTGGGGTGAGTGGCTGATGAGTTCAGGGAGGGAGCATGAAGCCAAATAGAGTAGGACCCTGCCAGTTGATTTAAGGACTTTGGCTCTTACTCTGAGTAAGACGAGAAACCCTTGGAGCACTATATAGGAGCAAGCTGGTTTACCAGAACTATTTTCTTCAGAGTTGAGACCTAGTGCATAAAGCAATGCAAAGGAAGGGAGAAAAGACAGGGGCTCCTACCACACAGGTAACTATAGACATGGCAAAGACTAGCTGAATCCAGGATATATTTTGAAGATAACTTGAGTCAAATATTTAGTCAGATTGGGTGTGTAGTATGAGCAAAAGAGGATTTTTTGTTTGTTTGTTTGCTTTTTCCTGAGCAATAGGCAAAATGGAGCTGCCATGAACTAAGATTGGGAGTCTATCATAGGAATGGACTTGATGGGAAAAAATTGGGGGTTTAATTTTGAAAGTGATACATCTGAGACATTCAAGAAGAGCTATCATACCCTGTTGTATATACCAATCTGAAGTCTGGAGAAGTGGTCCAGAAAGGAGGTCAAAGAGAACGATTGGTGTGCAGATGATATTTGGAGCAATAACAGGGAATGGGATCACCCAGGGAGTGAATGTAGAGAAAGAGGTGGTCCAAGGACTGCGTTACAAGATACTCCAATATCAACACTTCAAGCTGATTAGCAAAAGTCAACTAAGAGACTCAGAAATATCTGGAAGTGAGGAGCCAGCAAAACCAGTGTGTATGGTGTCTTAGAAGTCAAGTGAAGATAATGCTTTAAGGAGGAGGAAGGAATGAACTCAATGGAAAAAAGCAAGGACAAAGAATTGACTATTGGGTTTAGCCATGTGGGTGTCAGTGATAGCCTTGATAAGAACAATTTTTGGTGGAGAGGTAGAGGTGAGAGCTTGGTTGGAGGTGATGGAGGAAAAGTGGATGCATTTCTAATCGACAGCAGTGGAATAGTGCAGTGGAACTGTGACATTGTGCAAGTCACAGAGCTCGACCCTTCCTTCCTTCCTTCCTTCCTTCTTTCCTTCCTTCCTTCCTTCCTTCCTTCCTTCCTTCCTTCCTTCCTTCCTTCCTTCCTTCCTTCCCTGATCTGTAAGTGGAATAATTACATCTATTTCATAAGGATTATATGAAGTCATTGTATGTAAATTATGGCAATATGTCGCATGTTCTTAATAAAAGATAGACCCTGACTGTCCTTTCAGGACTCTATGTTTGTGCCCCCAGTAACTGGTGTAAGATTGCACAAGTCCTAGTGAATGCCACTGATGGAGATTAATTAGGTCCATAATTTTCTTTCTGGTGTAAGTATCTGGTTATTGGTTTATATCAAACAGGAAGGCATTTTTTTGTTAAAGTTGAGGATGAATGCCAGAGGCCATGGCTGGCTTTTCAGGAAAGAAGGCTTTGGCTTTGGAAGTCTATGGAGCTTCTAACTGTAAATAAAAATTGCAGTGGCTTCTGCTTGGAAGTGGGGATAGGAGGTCTGAGAATAAGTGCACTCTGTCCAGGACAGCCTCACACAGAAGTGATTTCCGGAGCAGAGTGCCAAAGTGCTTTCGTAAATGACTCCTGCCTTGTATATGCAACATTTATAAAAATAAACATCTGCAGGAGACATTTGGGAGGAGGCCAAGGTGCAGCACCCAGCAAAGGAAACAGATACAACAGAGAACTTAGAACTCCCAAGAAGACTAGTCGTTTTCAGAGGAGGGAACAGAGGGAACAGTGGGTGCTAGGGACTGTGTGGGAAGAGAGGAATGTGTGCCTTTCAGAGCTTCAACTCTGTCCCCTCTCAGCTTCTCCATCTCGTTCACTATCTAGTGCCTCTCCCTCTTGCTCCAATAGAATGCATGATTCTTGAGGGGAGTACCCCTTCTTACTCATTTTGGATTTGGACTATTTCTTTAGAATGACACATGGAGCTCTGCTTCTACAACCATGCCTATCATGCATTACATGTTCCATGATTAAATAAGCATTCCTTCATCCTTAAACATTAGCACTAATTTGTTCTACTCGGATTAGCAAAAAAAGTCACCTCCTTATTGGAGCCATCACTGAACCCCCACCCCAAGCCAAATGAGGCTTTCTTTTGCATGCTTCATGTCTCTCCATATCCCCTCACTTACAGCTCTGGAACAGCAGCCGACAGAGGCAGGACTTTAGTTTGCCCACCTATATGTCCCACTGCCTAGAACAGTGCAGGGAAAATGGTAGGCATGCAATCAATAGAACAAATGATTAGCAATTATTTCATGGTCATTTCAGTCGATTACTTTATGTCTGTCTCTGTTACTTAACCATGATTTCCTGGTCGACATATGGCTCCATTTTCTTCTAGATTTCTCCATTTTCTAGCATTTAGAAGGTACTCAGTAAATGTTAATGGTATAAGCATTTAACCAAACCTTTCTCATATGTTCAGAGTCATTATTAAATTAGCTACTTTATTAACTAATTAATAATAATGAAGTTTATTAAATACAATTACAAAAAATATGAACTAAAGCAGAGAACAGTAGCATGAGACTAGTGTAAAATAAGGGAGGTAAAACCATCATGTTCATCACTGTCAGTAACAAATGCTTGCTACATATATTTACCTATTCAACTTATTTATTGCACACCTACTATGTGTTAACGCCCTGCAAGGCACTTTAGAAAGAATGGAGGTCACGAGGTATAGTTTTTGTACTCAAAGAAGTCAAAGGTTGGTGGGAAGATAAGTGTACTAATGGGGGCTGTGGGAAAACAGTCCATCCAGACTGATGTCATCAGAGAAAAACTCCTGGCGGAAGGACCAGTAGAGCTAAAGAATGACTTAGAATAAATCATGTATTAAAGTGATGAGTAGTCTGGGATTGGGCAAAGGGTAAAGAATGAGGGGAGGAGGGGGAGAAAGAAGTTTGCCCAAGCCGAAGGAAGAGCAATTATCACATACTAGAAGTAATAGAATGAAAGGACATTTGGGAAAATGATATAAGTTCAAAATGGCCAAGCCCTAGAAGGCCTGCAGGCAGGAGCATCAGGAGCAGAGAGAACAGCCTGTATCTTCTCACCTTTGATTTTCATAAACACAGAGGCGTGAATAAGATAAGTAGTCCACCAGAAAGACTAGTGAAGTGATGCTCAGAGAGGCTGTCAGATGAAGACCTCTAGTTAGTTGCTAGAAGAACTGGGTCTTAATCTCAAATCTCCACGCTCTCAAATCCAAATCGCTGCACTAGGAATGGAAATTAGATAACATCTCTGGTACCAATTACAATGAACCGGCAGTGGACTTCTGACGTCAGCATTTGTAGAGGGATTCTGTCGTTCCATCCAACTCTATAGGAAAGACAGCTAGGATGCACTCATGCTGTCTGCCTTGCGAGGGGTGAGGGAGGAGCACAGCCCCACCTGTCATGTATCAGGCATTTCCTGCTAATGCATTGTGCAATTTCTCAGTTACACCAGCCAGACCTCTATTTCTTGATGAATTCTTTCTCAATGATCATGCTATTTCATATACCTCCTTTCTTTGTTTGAGCATTTCCTCACCATGAAACACATCAGAGGTTTTCCTGGAGATCCAGCTGCTAGCACAAGTCAGTCAGAATGACGACTGTGGAATTCTCCAAATTCAAAAGAGGTTCACTTGAGTCAGGCAAACCAGAAGGAACTCTTACCATTGTTTTCCCCTCCTTGACAAGCCCCAGATTTGGGAACTAAAGGGAATTAGGATGACTTAATAACAGATACCTCTGCACTGATACTTCTCCACCTCAAGATGATTGCTTGTTCATTACCATAGGTTACATTTTAATTAAACAAGATTTAAATATTAAAAAGTGTATGGAAACTAGGGTGTCAAACCCTCCCATGGTAGGATATTGGTACTTCTATTTAAGTACTTATCACATATCTCCCTGTCATTTTGATAGTATATTTCACTTAATAGGTACTTCAGTAAATATTTATGGAATGAATGAAGGGATGAAATCATTGGTGAAATCAATAGGTAAACAAATGAAGGCAGAAATTATTGACTCTTGTCTAATTCTAATTAAGTTTTTTGAGGAGAGGAATCATGCATTTTTCATCTTGTGTTGCTACAGAGTCCATCACACTATCTGACACATAATGGTTTCTCAGTACATGTACACAGATTAATTAGAACATTCTCTTCTAGTAGAATATATAGGTCTGTCCAGAAGGTATCCAGACATGCAATATGAAAAATAGAGACATTTATTGAAGAAGATACAAGATACAAGATACATTGTACACAGGACAGTGATGTTTCAGTCCCTTTCCAAGTATGCACCTGGGGACCTCATACATTTCTCTTAGTCACCATCAGCTGCCCTGTCATATTTTCCTGAATCTCACTGATGGTCTAAAATCTTTTCCCTTTCAAAGGTGACTTTAGTTTTGGGAAAAGCCAGAAGTTGCAGGTTGCCAAATCTGGGGATGTAGGGGGACTAAGTCACTTGGGTGATTTGATGTTTCCCCCCAAAACTCTGTATGAGATGTGACGCATGAGCAGGCACATTGTTGTGATGAAGCTGCCAATCACCAGCTGCCATTAGCTGTGGACTTACGAGTTATCCAAATAGTTTCTACAGAGGAATGTTCAAACTTAAAGCCAAATTTGATACAGATTTGTTGCCCACTTGCTCATTCATTTTGAAAGTGATGGCCACACAGTACACATTCTCACTCAAAGGTGTCTACTGACCCAACTGACTAGCACAGTGAAGTTATCATTGTTCACACATGCGCATTTCAGTACACTTGCCTTGGCTGTCAGGTTACATTGATGTTGTGCAGACCATTCTCATTATATTAACAATGGCTGGACTTCTTCCACACAGACCTTGTATTTCTCTATATACTATGAAATATATTCAATAAGTTCAGAATATATGAAATTTGTAAATTATATAGTACATATTATAATATATATTTTCCACAGAGTCTACTACAGAACTTGATTCTCAGTAAGATTCGACGAAGCAGTGCATGTTTTTATATCATCTTGAAGAATTCAAATTTCCCCACAAGTAGTGGGGATATAAAAATTAAGTAGGAATAATCTCTGGTACAACTAGGAGTAACCATTTGTATCAGAATTTAAAAATTAAGTAGGAATAAGTCCTATTCCAAGACCAAACGACATTTTCTAACAAGTTCTATAGATGGTTCTGATGCACACAAGTTAGAGAGCCACCTTTTAAACTGGGAGCTACCTACTTGAGGGCAAGACAAAGTTTGTGTTTGATTCTCTGCAGTGTATTGAAGCCCAATACACAGCATATCATGGCTCTCACTCATTGACTGGAAAATGTTCATGGGTCATGTTTTGCATCTTTGAGTCCCTCAGGTCTAATGAGCATAATGCCCAGCACACAGTGGGCCTTATTTACTGAATGGAATAGTTTCAGTGGCAGTTTCTCACTGGTTGTAACAACTGTCAACCTGGTTTGATATTGCAAAGTAAGCTAACCAAACTGACAGATGATCTCACAAGGGAGAAACTATATGTCATGGTTGTTTTCTTCAGCGTGCTTCTAGAAGTTAAGAGACAGTGCCTCAGACTTGGTAAAACAATCAGCTCCAAGCACTTCCTGCTGTTTGAGAATGGATTTAAGGAGTATGCTACTGATGTTGTCATTGCAACTGTTGTTAAAGGTAACTTACAGTATGACATTCATTTATTGATCATGTTTCGGTTAGTTTGACTAATTATATTATCTGTAAACTAAAATGACTTGGAAATGGGTACAATCATATCCCTTGAGCATATTCTCAAAATTGGTACCTTTAAAGGAATACATTTTAAAGGTAATATATATTGACAGGTTTTACAGACATAATGAAAAGTAGTTGGAGGAAACAGTGTGGAATAAATAATTATTTCTTGTGCCAAACGTGTTCTGAGTGATTGGGATTTATTGGGAATAAAGTATGTGGAACTCTTCTTTCTTTCAGAGTGTGTCTTCTAAAAGGTGTTTATGCATTTATTTACAATTTAAATAAACGAATAAATAAATTAGAAAGTTACAAGTGCTATGGGGGAAAACAAATTTTGAGGCAGAATGCAAGTTGCATTTTAAAATAAGATGGTCAGAGTGAGCTTCATTGAGCAAATGACCTTTGAATAAGAAGTGAAGAAACTGTGGGGGCCAGCTTAGAAGTAGAACTTCAAGTCAAGATAATAGCCAATGCAAAGGTCCTGAGGAAGAAGCATGCCTGTCATTTGAGGTATAGGAAAGGGTCAGACTGTGAGACAAGTAAAGAATGCAATTGAGGTGTGGTACCTTGACTGTGCTAGCCTCTGTACCAACCCACAGTACAGGTCCTCCCCTCCCCAAGCCCTTCCTTGAGCTCTGCTGAAATGGGGTGGCTCCATGCTTTTTTATGTCCCTCTTCACTTTCCAACTCCCCACATATGCAGCAAACTACATATACCATGGCATTTTACTCCAGCTATCCTCTTGTGCTACAGAAACCACAATAGAGAACTCAGTTTGAAAAAAAAAATCACCAGGACAGAATAGAACCACCACCACACACACACACACACACACACACACACACACACACTCCAAGTCACAAATAAGCCTGGCACTGACAACACAAAGAAAGCTCAAGGCTAGTTCTTCATCTTGTTTTAGCCTGTCAGTGGAAGTCACTAAGAGAAACTGAGCTCTCATATTTCCACAGCTTGAATGTCCCATTCTGGAATGGAACTTATAAAATGGAAAGAAAAGATAATAATTTATGGTGTAAATAACGCTGCCTCTCAGACATCTTTCCCTATGATCTGGATTCCATCTGGAGTGAAAATTTTGGTAGATGTACTCACATGGAGTGGTTCCCATCGTTTGCATTCATACTCATAACTCAGCTTTAACATCCTGAAAGGATTTGTTGATGGATCTCAGAATCTTGTATAGACAACAGTACAAGATTAAAATCTTGACTTTCATGTTTCCTGGGATCTCATTTCTGAGTATTCATAAGTAAGGAAAAGTCTGGATCCTTCCCCCATATCCATCTGGACCAGCATAATGTCAGACCTTGATAAACACAATTTCATCATCTAGACCTTTGCTGATTGTGGTTTGGTGCATACAACAGCATTTAGTTCCTCTTGAAAAGGACATTTTTGTTCCCTCTGATTTTTACCCAGTGTCTCTTAGGTGGACAAAAAAGGGACTGCGTACTAAACCTGACAAACACAGGGGAGGCCAGCATGACAGCCCACAGACTCAGAGACGGAAAGTAACCACAGGGGAAGGTCTGAACAGAAAAATTCCCAACTAGGACCATAGCCTCCTTGACAAAGGTCAAACTTTAACCTAAGTGAGCCTCTCTATTGTCCTTTTTGCGTCAAAGATAACAGATCTCTTGTGAGGTTAATGCCTCTGAGGCCCAAGTCTTTGTCTTGTGGCTCTTGGATCACCATCCGGTTCTTCACTAAGAGAATGACTTTATGTTAATAATAAAGAACTCAGCCTCCACGCTCGGAAGTTCCCAGACTCTTTTACTCACTAGCTGTGTGACCTTGAACAAATTCCTTAACTTCTTCAAACTCTAATTCTGGAAAATAGGAGTAATAATGGTACTTTCTCAATGAAGTGTTGATTGAATTTAATGAAATAATGCATACAGTGTTTCATCATAGTGTCTGGCACATAGCAAGCGCTCAAAGCTGATTATTACTATCATCATGGTTGTTGTGAACACTACATAACTATAGTGTAACCATAGTTTGTTTTAAAGTTAGGCATTAAATACCAGCCAGAGAAGGGAAATAGCTCCGTGGGTCATTAAGGTTGTAATTTTAACATGATTATGATATTGTTAATATATTTTGCTTGCAGATCATCCTTTTTATTTTTTTTAAAAGAAAGCCACTTCAATGCATTATTCTGATATGCGTGTTAAAAAGAGGGTGGGGGTGGAGGATGGCAGAGAACTGAATCATCAGGCTTAACTGAAAATCCATTGTAATTAAAGTGCTGGTCTAAGAATAGAATTAAGGTATTTGGATTCTAATCAATAAGTACTTAAAAGAGAGGACTTTCAAGTGGATGCTAAAAGAATTCTCTGCCAGCAACAGCTCTACCACCATGCATACTGCTCTTTCCAATCTGTTAGCAAAACGCATGCGTAGAAACCTCTGAATCCAGGTTGCTTTACTTGCTATTCCTAGTTTGTCACGCCCTCATTACAGCCTGATGCTTTCTTCCCCCAGAAGTGAAAAGAAAAAAAAAAAGGCCTGAGGTGTATACAGGTACTTTGTGGCGATACAGAACCTCATGGAATCTATAGCCCTACAGACTTGATTCTCAGCTCTGCCATTTATATTAGCTGTGTGACCTTGAAAAGTTTTTAACATATCTTAATGTTTTTTTGCTCCAATCTGATGTGATGATTAAATGAGACAACTGAATCAACCATCTCTTAAGTACCTACCATGCACCAGGCCAAGGGAAAGATACTTGAGAGGTACAGGGAAACATACACATGGAATCTAACCTTGGGAGATTTTGCAGTGGTAAGATGCATCACCAAGAGTAAATAGCAGCAGCAGGGATGCAAACATTAAATGGTCTCAGATTCTGAGCAAGGATAGAGCAGTTCAGAGACATCAGAATGAAAGTCTGTTCTCAGCCACCAATAGTTACATTATCACTTGCTCAACTGCCCCAGTTTCTATAACCATAAAGTGGGGGAAATAAAAAATTATCCACAGAACAATTATAAGGGATGAGATATGTATGTAAACCACACTGAATTGTTTTTTGCTCATGATTATGTAATAAGTGATAGCTTTTTTTTTTTATTATTTTTATAGCAGTAATATGATCATGGATATCTGTTATTGAAGGGAGTGGACACAGAAAGGTATGTAGGTTTTTGGATAAGGGAGCAAATGTGTTTGGACTGCAACCCAAGATATAATGGGGGTGGGACATTGACTATGGATGTGAGCTGACAGCACTTTATGAATGGAAGAATCAGAAAGTGAATGCAAAGTTTGGCCCCACCTCCTTCCTGCCTCTACCCCTTACCCCACACTCCTACACCAATAAGAGTACAACCAGATGTAGAAGGTGCAGATTTTGACTTACCTCAAGGCAGCCCTCTTCCCTCCATTGCTATAGCTAGAACTGCAAGCTAGTGCTCTCTCTACAGTATCAGTTCTAGCAAACAAGGTGGGAGAAAAGGGGGTTGCAGAGAGCACCCTAAATACGACTCCCTTAGGTCAAAAGTTAGTTTTAATTTAATTTAAATGGTGACTACACCAAATGTCACAAGCGTATGTTTGAAATATAGTGTTTCCTATAAGCCAGCCTTCCATCTTGCTCAGGTAGTCTGATCAGGGCCTTAAGAACTGAAAACACTGAGCCACCTGTAGAACCATCATTCCTATAGGTGACACTGGCACCAAGAAATAACAGGGAGCCAACACAGGTGACTGTGCCATTCACTTGGATTCTATCAATGCAGGTTCACTCAGCTTTTATTAATGCAGATTTAATCGAAATCTATACTAACATCATAACAATACTAACCACTCAGACACAATCAGTAATAACATCACATGAGAGAATTGGGGAATAATGAAACTGAGTCCCAGAATCTCAGCCTGCAGGTCCAGGAGACAGCATGGTGAGCAAGGAAGCCATCAACTTCTCGCAAGGAAGAATCTCTGGAGCCAGGTGGGCAGCAGAGCAGACAAAGTTCTCAGTCCAGCAGGGCAGAGCCTCTGGCAGCTGAAGCCAAGGGAGATCAGTGTGGTGTGGAATAGCATCTTGGTGTGTGGAGCTCAGCTATCTCAGCCGTAGTCTGAAGCCTGTCTCAGTTATATCCTTGAAAATGGTGTACTCCACTCTTCCGGATCTCTTGATAAGTGTTTTGGCACCCCTGATGCCAAGTGGGGAATTTCCCAAGAAGCCTATTTGTGGGTGGTCCCACTCTGCAGACGTGGCTGTCCTGGTTACATGTGTCTTAGGTGTGTCTCCTTGCCAGATGTGGCTAGTGTGACTTAGGTAGGTTCTTTCTTGAACCAAAGTGTCAGGCCTGACTGGCAGCTATCTTGGTTGACAAGAGTGACTCCATTTTGTTTTATATACTTTATGCTATCTGGACCAGGCCAATGCTATTCTGTTGGTCCTGCTCTCCACGAGGGTTCAAAGAAATCATCACTAAATGCCCCTTGGAAGTTTGTTTCCACAGATTTCTTTCTCCCTTGGTGTGGGAACATATGGGGTACTGGGTACTGCTTTCCTATAAATCAACAGGGAGGGAATAGGATGCCAGAACATCAAAAGAGAGCTCAGCAAGCTTGCTCAGTTCCATCTTTATTTTACGTCTTGGAAACTGAGGATCAGAAAGCGGGCAACTTGTGTCCAACCTTATATCCAGAAGTAAAAGAACAGCAGATGAGAACCGAGGGTGTGTAGCTCCAAATTGAGCACTGTTTTTCCCATATTGCACTGTTGTCCACCTCCACAGAGCATAATAATGGAGTATTACAAAATAATAGAATGTAGGAAAAGATGCCTTACAAATCCAAGCCTCCTCACTTAATAGATGAGAATTCTGAGCCCCAAAGAAAAAGAAGTTGACTCATCTCAGGTAGCGTAGCAGCAAATGGATGGCTGAATTAGAATTTAAATCTCTGCACTCTGTGCTTTGAAGTGCCCACTCCCATACTTCTGCAGAAAGCGCATGGGCTGGAGCATCGTGGAAGAGGTTTCCACTCCTCAGGCTTTTCTACATATAGACCATGGGTCAGCCTGGGAAGCTTTAAGCTCACTTCTTGAGGTTGGACACACCCCAGGTTGGCTTCATGTGTCTCCCAAGTGGCAGTTCCCATGAAATATCTTACAAAAACATACTGGAAAGGAATGAGGTCTTTTATTAAATCTGTTTTAGGCTTGTTGCCTGCTGCCCTGCCTCGGCCAGTTCAACATCTTCCTCAATCTCTTGGCTCTTAAACATAAGGCACAGGTGTTGAGCTTGGTTATCCAGAGCTCTGGAGCACTAGCCCCAGGGTGAACAAACACCCAGGTGCTTTCGCACCTAGAGCACATATCAGATGCGTGTTCCCGGGCAGAGCGGCTAGGAGAGACAAGCCATTCAGCTCCTTGGCCAGGTAGAAGTAAAAGAACCACAACAAACAGCAGCATCTGGAAACGTGTAATCAGAATTGGCACAATTGCAGGGAAAACGAAGGGCGGGATATTAAATTATTTCTGCAACCATTCTCTGTCTTTAAAAGGAAAAAAATGTAATTGCACACAGTGTTTCACATTTCAATTTTAAAAGAAGGAGGCTCAATTTTTAATGTCAGACACATAGTTCAGAGCAAGGCAGACAGTTGGGTTTGTCATTTATTTCCATGTGCTTATTTATTTATTTATGGTTAGCCAAGTTCCAAAAGGGATTGGAAGAAAAGGATTTGTCATTTTTCCTTTCCAAGTTTTTGAAACTTTTGGTCAAGACAATAGTTTTCATCGAGTGGCTTATCACTGTGCTGGAAATTTGGGGGGGGGGGTAAGTAAAAGAAATGGTGCAATCCCCAACTTCAAGGTCTCAGTCACACAAAACAAAGATGGAATGATAATAGTGATAAATAATAATAATTTCGATGTACATATTGTTCTGGTTTATCAAAAGATGATCATGTGTTGTAACTGAAGTCATCGCAGGCGGCACTGTGAGCAAACAGGATTTTCTCTAGCAGATTCATGATTCAGCTGAGACCGGGAGGGGAAGGATGATCTAATTAAGTTCACCTGGCTAGTAGTGCTTAGCACTAAACCTGGAATCTCATAATATTTGAATCTGAAATCAAATCCTTGACCAGTCAGTGTGGGCACTAAGAAGGAAGAGAAAGGAAGGTTAAAGTAGTTTAGGAAGGTTTTATGAAAGAGATGACGTGTGTGGACTGGGTATGGAAGACAGGAGTTTGGTTTGGGTGGAACCGAGAAAGACATGGCAATGCAATGGAGGTCTTTCTATGTCTTCAAAAAATGTACTAATCCAGTTTATGCATATTTCATATGTACATGGTGATGAAGACCTCTTAAAATCCAGACACTTGCCTTCCTTCCTGGCCAGAGTGTCCCTGCTGATGGCTCAGCATATCCTCATAGGTACATACCCCAGCTTTCACCTCTCCCCCAGTGAGGGCTTGGTTTTGGCCATGGTCAAAGCCCATGGACTCAAAGTCCTCATTGAGGTAGCCATAGTGAGAGTCACAAGAGCTTCAGCTGTGATAGGATCCACAGAGTCTTTGGCTCCATTGTGGGGTTGGACAGTATAACCCAGAAGTAATGCCCAGGGGAAGACTTTTGTCAATGGGAAACAGAATGTGGCAAGGATGCCAGTAAATAAATTCTTCTTTCCATGTTTCCCTCCTACCTTTGGCAGGCTATTCTGAGATGTAGTGGTTCCATGTGGAACTTCTCTGGAGAAGTCCTAAATGACCAAGTAACCAGCTGTGTTTTCATGAGAAACTATGGCCAGCTTGTTAACACACTATTCTATAAAGACTTCCTTTTGAAATACCTTCTTCTCTTCTTTTCTAGAATATCAAACTCTCCTTCCTTTTCTTGTTCTTCTTGTTCATATCTTCTCAGTCACTCTTATTAGTTTCTTTTCGATAGAACCTTGTGATATTTGAAATTTCCAGGTTTCAGTTTTTGGACCTTTTCTCATCCAGGCTCAATTTTTTGTGTCGGGGGAGGAGAGGGAGAGTCCTACTGCTGATGAATCTCGAACATTTTTCTCTAGCTCAGGCCTGTTTCCTAGACTTCAGATTTGTGTGGAAAACAAGCTGACAGGTCAGTATCTCCACATGGATGTTCAGTCAGTAACCCAAACTTAATATAACTAAGCCAAACTACTCTTCTTCTTCACATATACTCTACAAACAAACAAATCTCTGCTCTACTGCATTTTCCCCATCTCAGAACATGACTGTTTCAAACTGCATGGCTAGACTTGTCTTTGACAATTTTTTCTCACCCACTCTCCCCATCTTACCCCCATTTCCAGTCTATAAGCTAACACAAAATCAATGTATTGAGTTGACCAAAAAGTCCATTTAGGTTTTTTTTCTATAAAATAAAAACCACATTTTTCATTTTCACCAATAACTTTATTAATTTGGATATCTTGGGTACGTCAGCTATCTCCTGCTATTGGATTCTAGTGGGTAGAGGCCAGGGGTGCTGCTAAGTATCTTCCAATGCATAAGACAGCCTCACAGCAGCTAATTATTTGGCTGAAATGTCAATAGTACCAAGAAACTTCATACGCCACTATTTTTAAAAGTGTATTTTATTGATTATGCTATTACAGTTGTCCCATTTTTTCTTCCCTTTATTCCCCTCTGCCCTGCACCACCCCCTCCCACCTCTGACAAGCATTCCCTGCCCCTTAGTTCATGTGCGTGGCTCATACATGTAAGTTCTTTGGCTTCTCCATTTCCAAACTATTCTTAACTGCCCTCTGTCTATTTTGGACCTACCATTTATGCTTCTTACTCCCTGTACCTTTTCCCCCATTCTCTCCCGCATCTCCACGCTGATAACCCTCCATGTGATCTCCATTTCTGTGATTCCGTTCCTGTTCTAGTTGTTTGCTTAGTTTTTTTTTGTTTGTTTGTTTAGGTTCAGTTGCTTGACTCTCAGCTGGCTTTCAGTCTCTTCTCCCACTACCCACAAGCAAATTGGGCCCTTCCTGAGCTGAATCCTGGGTTGGTGGGTTTGTGTATGTCCTAGGATCCCATAGGTCTCTCCACTGAACTCTCCTGTGAGGCTGGGAGTTTCTCCTGCTGCTGCAAACCTCATAGGTTTTTATAGCCAGAGGTTTTGAGGCTTTCTCTCCCCATGCTGGAACACTGGGTTGCACAGTGTCTCACTCTCTAGTTGTTCCTCCCAGTTTATCCTCATGCAAATGTGGGACTGCCAGCCACTGCCTTGCCCACCCAGTCCTTTAGCCACCACCTTGCCTTGCTGCACGTCCTCTCTGCCCTGGCTGCCTATCTACGCCCCTCCTATTGGTCAGGATGAATGTTTCTTCTTTAAGTCTTTGGTTGTCAGACTTCCATACAGTTTGGTATGTTTTTGGTTTTTAAATTGGTTGTTGTCCTTTTTTTGGTTGTGCAAGGAGGCAAAGTGTATCTACCTATGCCTCCATCTTGGCTGGAAGTCTCCACACAAACCACTTTTGACATGTTTGATCAGTCATAGCACCTTCTCCATATACTGCACAAATCTTTTTTTAGTTTCAGTTGTGTTCTTACCTTTCTTGCAATAATAAAGCATAATATGCCTAAAATGTTGCATATTTCCTTCCATCTTCAATATTAAAATGGCTGCACAAAAATTCACCAATTTTGAGAAATTTTTTAAAAATTCACACTGATATGACAGTGGTCACAGAACAATCTAACAGAATTGTTTAGAATGAAGTTAAAGACAACTAAGCCATTGTACAAAAAGAAAAACATACAAACTCTTAGGCCAAACCCTTTTCCTTTTGCAGCTTTCATTCTAGTGCAAGGTGTCATTTTCTCTTGCTGGATTACTGCAGGAGCTCCCTAACTAGTCTCTTTGCTGTTACTTTGTCCCCTTTTTTTCAACTCAGCAGACTGATTCTTTTAGAACATAAATCAGAGGATATCTCTTTAAAAACAGCTTAAATTGTTCATGTTATGCAGAACAGAAGCCAGTCCTCAAAATGACCTGCAAAACTCTCTTTGATCATCCTTTCCAAGACTTCAACCACCCTTTCCTTTCTCTCCACATCAGCTGTCTTGGCCCTTTTACTTGTCTTCAAACAGGTCACGCTTTCATCTCAGGGCCTTTGCACTTGCCCTCATCAGCCTAGAGGGAACATTCCTAGATGTAGGCCTGACTCACTTCCCACAGTTGCAGGGCTTTGCTAAAAAGATGCCTTCTCAACAAGACCCATCCTGACCATCCTATTTAATAGTACCACACAATGATTTTCACCTTTCCCTATGTTATTTTTCTGTATAACACTTTGCCCATTCAATATGTTATATATTTTACTTATTCATTTGGTTCATAAGTCAATATTTACCCTCTAACTGTAAGCATCCTGAGTCTGGACCCTCCCTCACCCTCATAGTCCCAACCCTTATAGCAGTGTCTGATACATGGAAGGTGCTTAACAGACATTTGCTGAATAAGTCAGCAGTCTGCTTATTCTGGGTGCTCCATGATTGTCTTCCCTTTGGGACCAGTGTTTCCCACCTGCTGAGGTGATGTGAAAGGTGTGGCAAAATGCCTTCGTGGCCATCACTTGTGGCTTAGAGCCTAAGAGGAAGCTGCATCTTTCGTGCGCAGGAAATTATAGCACATCCTTTACAGCCTGGCCAAAGATTCTCACATTACCACGGAGGGAGCAAGAACATTCACATGATCATAGTCCAGGCTTACAAAAGGCTCTCAGTCCCATCCCTCATGGAAGTTGCAGGTGCATACGGTAGCTACGCATTCCCAAGTAGCTACTATAGTGTAGTGGCTGCAGTGAATCAGAGTGTGCCATCTGTGCATGCAAAAGGAAGGGGTAATAGTTGGAAAGGCTTGAATTTTTCATTTGAGCCGATCCTTAATGTGGTATTCCACTAAGCAGAGATGAGATGGAAATGGGCATTCTATGTGAAAAATATAAATAAAATGATTGTTACCGTGAGAGGATCAGACCTGGCAGGAAAGGATTCTAGCATTTGTGGTTGAGCATCCGGCTTATACTCAACTTCTGATTATGAAGGGAGCATTATGAAGGGATCCCACGATCAACAGAGGCCTCCTGGAGTGAAACACGGGGCCACAGCCATGGGATGATCATGATCCAAAATTCAGTGTCTGTTGTCCCTATCAGTATCTCGGAAGTCTCTTCACCCTGAGAAAAAATGATAGAGGTCAAAATGTGTATTTAAGGGAAGTGAATAGCTTCACTGGTTAGTAAGAAAGGGAGATAGCAACCTTATGTTGTTGTTGTTATTATTATTGTTATTTTTAATAACAATTCATGTGGCTGTTTACTGAACAAGGTAATCTTGTGTAAATGTGCTTTAGTAGGTTTAAGAAAACCTAACCAGGATGTTACTAGTAGCTCAGCACCCTGAAGTATGCCTGTTTCATGCATTGAGATGAAAACAAAACATTTGTTCACATCACTTCAACTCTCCAATTTTTAAGGTGCATTTTAAAAGGATCATTTTCTGTGTGTTAAGAGAGGACACTGGGTTCAGTGACCATTGAGATTCTTTGTGACTTTATGGACCCCATGACTCCATAGCATTTCAAGTGCTCTTTTGTTATTTTAAACACAGTATATGATGAAAGTCAGGGGACTCATGGGGAGAATTGGTAGAGCTGGGGAAAAGGGTGGGGGTGAGGAAGAGGCCAACTGGACCCAACTGTGTGTTGGAATCCTGTTAAAAGCAGGCTTGAGTGTCAGGTGAAAGCTATAGAGGGTTTAAATATAGTATGTGCACAAAGGTAGAGTAGAAGCGAATGTTTTGCCAGAGTATATCAGTCTCTACATCAGTCTGGTGGCCTGGGAGGTGAGGCCTTGTGCATGTATCACTTCTTCCAGAATCCCCTGGGAATTTGCCCCCCAGAGGCCTGAATCATCCTGTCCCAACACTGGGCATCCCTTCAAAGTCCTGTCTCCCTGGTGTTAGAACAGGTACCACCCGCAGAGCCAGGCTGTGGGGCCATGCGCTCCTGCTTAGAAAGGGCTGCTGGGACACACATTGGGCTCTGTGTACATCTGGGGCTTGTGTCAGAGCCTTGGGAGGAAAGATCGAGGTTTTTGAAAATGGGATTATATTTGTGGCTCTTTCCCCAGCTTCCCAGAGAGTGGGGATGGGAACAAGAGGGAAGACATGTCCAAAGCCAAGATTACTGAAGTGGGAGTCAGCAGAATTTATTATCTTAATTAAAAAATGGAAATAACCAAAGTGCACATTAGTGAAGTGATTTATTTTATTCAGAAATCTTTATTTGTCTCCTATTGTGTGCCAGGGACAGTTCTAGGCCCTGGAAATATGCCAATGAAACAAGACGGAAAGGTTACCCAATGAAGCAAGAGTTCAGGTTCTAGTGGGAAACAGAGGATGTGAGGCTGAGATGATCTATTTCAATGGCCCATTACTATTTCTGGTACACAGTAATAACTCAATAAATGGTAGTTACTTAAAATTGCCTACTGGTAGGTGAATCCATGAGAGAAGGATTCTTCTGTATTCTCTTCACTATTGTGTGCACTTAATAACTATTTATTGAAGGGCTGAATGAATTAATGAAAGAATCTAAATTCTAGACTTGGGTCTGCTAATTAAATTGACGGGGCAGTTGGAGAAAACGATTTTCTCTTTCTGGGACTCAGCTTCCTCCTCTGTACAACACAGAAAAGAGATGGACACTACCAATTACATGGCTCCCAATCACCATCCCGTCACAAGCCCAGAGAATTCAGAACTGATTCCAGAGTCTCGCAGGAACTTCTACAGGAAAAATGCTTATATTTTAACCGTATTGCTCACTGGCCTCCTGCAAGACCTCTCTGTCCTTGAGATGAATCAACCTAAACATAATTCTCTCAATTTCCCATGTGTTTCTGGCCTGTAAGCCTTTGGCTCACAATACTTTCTCTAAATTTCATTATGGAATTTTCAAGCTTATTCTTGTTATTCAAGTTTCAGCATCAATTCCTGTCCCCAGGGAGTACCCACTATCACCATCCCCAACCCTGTACATCAAAGGGGGCGGGACAGAGACCCCTCTATTGTGCTGGCAGACCTCCACAGGCTTGACACTAATTGTCATGGGATACATTTAATTGTGATTCTCTGTTTTTGTGTTTTTCTTCCTTTGCTGGCTATTTTATTCTCCTCTATGTTTCTAAAGACCTCCCTATGCCTTTGTCATGATAGAGGCTTAATAAATATTTCTGGAATTGAATTGAAATGCTATCTTCTACATGCCACTGAAAGAAATCACCAACCATTATTTTACAATGGGTTCACATGAACATTCACAAAAATTATTTTTACAAAGATTAAATTTTTAGAAGACACTTATCTAATATAACATGCCTCATATATTGTCCAGCTGCAGAAACACATAGGAAACATTTCAAATTATGGATGTTAAAAATAGTTTTTCATTCCTTGGTAAGTTGAAATGATATTACAAGGAAATGTCAATGCATTAAAGTGGAAAGTAAATTATACTCGATATAAATGGGTCTTAAAACTGATCTCTGTTACCTGATTTAGCTGCCTGCCTTCTTTTGAAGGCGATACAATTTAGGAGAAATGTTACCGGTCTTGGAATGACATAAATCTGGATAAGATTCTTATGTGCTTCTTTTTATAAATCTGTGAACAGGTAAAATGCATTTATATTCTCTAAGATTCAGTTCTCTCATCTGTATCATGGTGTTCTTAATATTTTATGCAATGATGTAAGTCAAGGATTTAGTATAGCTTTTAACCCATTAATATGCATAATGGCACCACCCCTTTACTTATAAAATGAAAATCTTGGGACAGAATGTATCTAAGGTCTTAGCCATGTTTATGAACATAGTATGCCAAATTACTGCCGTAGCTGACATTCAATATATGTATATCTGTTAATACAATGAAAATGATGGTATCACAATTGTCTTTCTGTTAACCATAAGCACTGCTTCTTGAAATGTATTTGATCCAGTTATCACCTAGTTTGTGAAAAAGAGGAAGAAAATGATGAAGAAGAAGGAGGAGGAGGAGGAGGCTGAGGAGAAAAGGAGATGGAAAAGGATAAAGAAATATGAAGAAAAAGGAAGAAAGAAAAAGGAGGAGTAATAGGAGGAAGAAGAGAGGAGAGGAGGGTATGAAGGATTAAACTGCAATCAAAAGATGATAAAATGTAAAGATCTTTTTTAAAGGACTGTAAAATGTAGCAGCCTTATTACTCAAACAAAGAAAATGTTATCACCAGGAAATATTTTTTAAAGCTTTCAGTCCAGAACAGTCCTAGTAGATTTGGGTATCCACCAAATAATACCATAAGAGGAAACGGGGTGAAGTTGCCTTCATGCTAATTTTAAAAACGCCTGTCGACATCTCTTACGATGAAGTGCTCTACGATGGCCATGTCCTATGTTTCTGTGACCCACGGCAACATAATTGCAAAGGTCTGAACTGGATTTCCTGACTTAGGTTCAAAAGTCTGATTTTTTAAATAGCTCATAGAAGTTAAAAATAGCCAAGACTTGACTTCAGGGAATTACCCTTTTAAAAATAATTTCTTTAGAACGTGCCATATGTCTGGGTTTTTTCCATCTCATTGTAGGCATTACCATTCTTGCGGGCTTAGTAATGATACTCCTTTTAAACTTTCATCTCAGTGATGAGGTCCTTTTAGGAGAGAACCACCCTTATTTAACTCTAGTGAAAGAACATGGGAAAAAAGTTGATCTTGATGTAACAATATGATTCAGAAACAGCTAATACCGCAGCAAAAACTAGCCTTGAGAGACAGTCAAGTCTGCCTGTGCAGAGGTCTTAGAATTGGGAAGTATGCATGTCAACAAGTTAGGATTTTGATATTCCTTAACTATTTAGTTTAATAATTTCATCAGCTATTTTCTTTGTTTGATCTCTTCTAATTCATTTTGTGTTTCATTCCTATGTTATGACATTAAAAACCAAAATGTCAAAATGAATGATAGATGACTTAGGCACAAATTTTCCTGGTTATGAAAAGAATAGAGGCTCAGTGGAGAAAAATGTAAAAAATAAAGAAAATACTAAAAACAGTATAAAGCATGCATATGCCACAAACCAGAAATGTGTGTATGCATGTATTATAAATATGTTGGCCTGTTTCTTCTTGGTTTTTAATTAGTGCTATTTTTATCTTACATACTACTTGTATAATTTAATATTCAGCTTTATTATTTGTTTGCATTGCATTTTTTTCAATTTCAGATAAGGCATGTAGTTGAGTCAATATTACTCTTTATTGTGTGGTAATTTGTTGCGCGTGGGTCACCGGCCAGCAGTGACCACGGAACGCTGTGGATGGCTCGACAAAACACGCGAGAAAAAACGACACATGCACAGAGACAGACTAGTTTCTGTGGGGAAGTAGGGACGAAATGGCCACCCCCCCTAGTGGGGAGCGCACTGATTTACCGTCCGTACCTGCTTTTATTAGGCTCATTTTGCATAATAATTCAGGTAAAGTACAGTACTCATTAGGGGAAGTAAGGAACTATAGAAAACAAAGAACTCTGCCGGTCTATTGAGTTGGGGGTCAAAGAGCTGTAAGACTGAGGAACAAACTAACTTCCTCCTAAGACCCTTCTCATTCAACTGAGAGCATTCTAAACAAAGAAGGTTTCACAGTAATTTACATGTTCTTTCTTAGGCCTGATCACCCCGGGAATCCGCACTTCTCAGTACCGAGCTGCACCACCCTGTCATTGTTTCAGGCTTAGGTGGAGCAAGGGAACTAGGTAACCGAGAGATAAGGAGATTTTCTCCCAGACGATGAGAACTCAGGCTATGTCAGAGCCGAGGAGCGAGGGTCCATCACCCCCTTTTGCTGCAGCCCCCCAAGTCCTTCTTTTGGGGGGCCTCCCAAAAGTGATTGTGCCTGGCTTAGGTCGTTCCCCCCGTGGGGAATCTTACCCGTCTTTGGCTAACCGACCAAGCTTTTGGGGGTTCAGTTATGAGTAAAGCAGCAGAAGCAGCATTCCTGCCAGGAAGATAAGCTTTTATCTCCTTGCCGGCTTACGGTTCCAAGGGCGTTCCCTTAGCCTTAGCTAGGTGGGGGTTTCAGCCTCTGATACCAGTCAGGGCGGTTCCCAACAGTAATTATAAGTGATTCTTTCAAAGCTCCATACTCATGTTATTTTATTTCCATTCATTTCCTCTTCCTTCCCCTATTCTTGTCCTTCCCCAAAGCATCCAGACTAGTGTACTTGAGTTTCCTTAGGTATATAGTCAATCTCAAAAAACACTTGTATGTATACACACATACAAATATTTTATGTATACATTATATGTACACATATAAAATAGTATATGTATACATTATATGTACACATACATAAAACGTTTTTTAAGATTGACTATATACCAAAGGAAATGCATACATTTTTTAAAAATTTATTTTTAAAAACATTTTATTTATTTATTTTTAGAGAGAGAGGAAGGGAGGGAGAAAGAGAGGGAGTGAAGCATCAATGTATGGTTGCCTATAGCACACCCCACACTGGGGATATGGCTTGTAACCCAGGCATGTATCCTGACTGGGAATTGAACTGGCGATGCTTTGGTTTGCAGGCCCATGCCCAATCCACTGAGCTACACCAGTTAGGGCTCATTTACTTTTTTTATTGATGGAAATAAAATTATACATTTGTCATTTATTTAATTTCTTAATTTACTCAATAGATAGTTTTTTTAAAGATTTTATTTATTTATTTATTTATTTATTATTATTATTTTTTTTTTTAGAGAGGGAATGGAGAAAGACAGAGAGAGAGAGTAACATTAATGTGTGGTTGCTGGGGGCCGTGGCCTGCAACCCAGGCATGTGCCCTGACTGGGAATCGAATCTGCGACACTTCGGTTCGCAGCCCGTGCTCGATCCACTGAGCTACGCCAGCCAGGGCAAAAGATAATGTTTTTAATACCTAACATTTTTCTTCTAAGTGCATTTAATTCATTTCTTCTGACTGTAACTCTAATCTATTGTAAACATCCTCTTAAAAAAAAAAACTTGGCCAATCTTCTGGTAATGGACATGTAAGTTGGCTCTATTTCCTTATTACCATATTGTTATAAATAATTGTGTCAAGTATGTGCCTTAAGAGATATGTGTACAACTTTCTGTGGAGTAGATACAAAAGTAAAACTCTTGGGTCCCTGGACATATACATACACAATTCAACTTAGTCCTAACCAGATTTGCTCTGCAGAATGGCTGCATCTCAGGCTCCTTCCTGCAGAGCAGGAGGGTGGGTTCCTACTTCACCTTCCCATCCCACACAGCAACATACAATGCTCTCTGACTTCTAAAAATCTGCGAACCAAATAGGTATAAAATAGTATGTGTTCTCTCTGCTTGCAATATTATTCCACAGATGTTCACAAAACTTACTCTCTCTACCTTTAAGTCTCTGTTTGCCTGTTAATTATAAGTGAAGCCTTCACTGAAGCCCTTTTAAAATTGTAACCTCCACATTTTCTATTCCTTTTCTACTTTTTATTATTCAGTAGCACTTTGTGACCTCTTACATGTTAATTTTTGCTATTACTTCATATGTCCTTGAAAAAGTGCATATTCTTGGTTAGTCATAGTATTCTGTATGTGCCTACTATTTATATCTTTGCAGTTATAAAAGTAGTTTTGATTATTTTTGAAGTCTACTTGATCTGTTAAAAGAATGTTGCTTTATTTATTTTGAATCTATCCTCTTAGTACATATACACTTATGAACATTGTACCTTTTAGATCTCTTGTTCTTTTAATTATGCCGTTCTTTCACTTGTATGCCACTTTTATCTCAAATCATATTTACCTGTTATGAAAATTTCTACCTCAGACTTTCAGTCAAGATGGTGGCATAGGTAAACATGGTTCACCTCCTGACACAACCACATCAAAATTACAACTAAAATATAGAAAAGCCATCACTCAGAACCATCAGAAATACATATGAATGGAAGTCTGACAACTATGGAATGAAAGAAACCACATCCATTCAGACTGGTAGGAGGGGGAAGATGAGGAATGGGCTGGTTCCCTATCCATGCTTGGTGGATAGAAATTCAGGAGGGATATCTGGAGTGCAGCATCCCATCCCCATACAAGGCTCCCCCAGCCCAGGGTTCTAGTGCCAGGAAGATAAGTCCCCATAACTTCCAACTGCAAATACCAGTAGTAATTGAATCAGTGGAGGAAACTCCTGGAGTTCCAAGCAGTTCTCCTTAAAGAACCCACATATAGACTTACTCAGACTCACTGCCTCTGAGCTCCAGTACCAGGGTAGCAGCTTGAGAGGCACCAGTGGCATATAGGGAGGAACTGAAGTGTCTGGCATCAAGGTGGGAGCTAGGGGACAGCTTTCTTCCAGACAAAAATGTAGGCAGAGGCCATTGTCCCTTTTCTGATCCCTCCCCCAACAGAGCCACAGAGCTGGCAGGTGGGTGTCACATCTGAGACTCCATAGACCTGGTTAACACAGTTTGCCCACCCTGGAGGTTCCCTGAGACTCTGTCCCAGCCAACTTGTGGGCCCACCAAAGGGTTAACCATGACTTTTTCACATGAATGTCTGGTCTTGGCTCAGGTTTCACAACTTTCTAAATCATATCAAATAAGCAAGAGCCAGCCTGAGTAAACTCCCAGTCCCCATACTTCTTGCTAAGTGGCCCCAGGCTGGGCACTAGCAACAGCTATCCTAGATCCACAGCTTGGCTTCACCTAGGAATCTCTAAGCCCAACACATGCATCTCAGATTATATTATATCTCATGTATGGAGGCTGTGGGCAGAACACAGGTGGGGCTGACCATGGCCTGTACCACCTGGGAAACCCCAGAGCCTGTGAACCCAGTGGACAGCTACAGACCATGCTGAAGCACCACCACCCTGACTTTGCACAGCTGATCCATGACAAAGTGCAGAGGTTGGTGGTCAGTGGTCACAGCTAGTCCTTCTAGCTGACTTGCCTGGGTAAATCCCTCCTGCTGACTTGCCACTAGCAATCAAGGCTCAACTACAAGAGGAAGCTGTACTCATCCTACACAAAGGACTCATCTCAAATACATAACTTGGGTTATAGGGGAGGCTGTACCACTGAACCCTACAGGACACCCACTACTCTAGGCCATGCTACCAAGACCGGGGGTCTTAGCAGCTCTACTTAATACATAGAAACAAAAACAGGGAGGCTGCCAATATGAGGAGACAAAGAAACATGGTCCAGGTGAAAGAACAGATTGAAACTCCAGATACATAACTAAACAAAATGGACATAAGCAATCTATCAGATACAGAGTTCAAAACACTGGTTACAGTAATCCCCCACCTCTTGCAGGAGTTACATTCCAGAAAACCCCACGATAGGTGAAAATCCGCGAAGTAGTGGCATTATATTTATTTTATTATTTATATATATTTTAAGGCTTTATAAACCCTTCCCACACTCCTATAAACCTTTCCCATACTCATAAATACTTCATATGCTCTTAAACACTTTCTACACTCTTAAACCTACATAATTTTAGCAACATATAAAATTCTATATAGGTACTCACCAGTGAAGTATACAGTCATCCCTTGCTATATTGCTGTTCACTTATTGTGATTTCACTGTATAACCCAAGATAGAGTGAAGCTGCAATAAGTAAACTGTGATATAAGGAGGGATGACTGTATAGAGATGCTCAAGGAACTTAGTGAGGATCTCAACAGCATGAGAAAAATCCAGTCAGAAACAAAGGATACACTAACTGAAATAAAGAAAAATTTCCAGGGAAATAATAGTAGACTGGATAAAGATGAAAATCAAATCAATGATTTGGAATATAAGGAAATAAAAAACAACCAATCAGAAAATCAAGAAGAAAAAATGATAATAGTTAAAAAAAAACGAGGATAGTGTAAGCAACCTCTGGAACAACTTCAAGCTTTCCAATATTCACATCATAGGGGTGCCAGAAGGAGAAGAAAAAGAGCAAGAAATTGGAAATCTATTTGAAAAAGCAATGAAAGAAATCTTGCCTAATTTGGTGAAGGAAATAGACATGAAAGTCTAGGAAGCACAGAGTTCCAAATAAGATGGATGCAAAGACAGTCACTCCAAGACACATCATAATTAAAAGGCCAAAGGTTAAAGATGAAGAGAGTCTTAAAAGCAGTAGCAGAAAAGCAGTTAGTTACCTACAGGGGCATTCCTATAAGAGGGTCAACTGATTTCTCAAAAGAAACTTTGCAGGCCAGAAGGGATTGGCAAGAAATATTTAGTCATGAAAAGCAGTGACCTACAGCCAAGATTGCTCTACCCAGCAAAGATAACATTTAGAATTGAAGGGTAGATAAAGCGCTTCCAAGACAAGAAAAAACTAAAAGTGCTCATCATCACCAGTTATTATATGAAATGTTAAAGGAACTTATGTAAGAAAAAGAGCAAAACTATGAACAATAAAATGGCCATAAATACATACCTATCAACAATTGAATCTAAAAAACAAACTAAGCAAACAAGAACAGAGGCAGAATCACGGACACGGAGAGCATTTTGATGGTTGCCACATGGGAGGGGGATGTGGAGGAATAGGTGAAGAGGTGAGGGGATTAAGAAGTACAAATAAATAGTTACAGAATAGCCATGGGGATGTGAATTACAGCGTAGGGAATGGAGTAGCCAAAGAACACATATGCATGACACGAATAGGGGTGGGGGGACTGCCTGAGGGAGTGGAGAGTGCTGGGTGGAGGGGGACGAAGGTAGGAAATCAGGACAACTGTAATGTCATAATCAATACAATATAATTTAAAATAATAATAAATAAAAGAAAGAACATTGCTACCTCAGTCTTCTGTGGTATACATCTTTCTCATAAGAATGTACTCATACTTTGTGTACACTATGTATGTTCCTTTGTTTTAAAATGTTCTATGAGAAGTAAGAAATCAGTGGATCTTGGCATAAGAAATACAATGGGAAAATCTCTGGCTTTTGAGCAGTGAATTTAAATGATAAGCATTTAATGCATTGTTGTTATATTGGTATGATGCCATTTATTTCTGTAACTTTATTTTGAACTTTCTATTTGCCATGCTCTCTTTCTCTTTTTATTTATTTTTTTTTAATGTCCAATGGACAGAATAAATTTCGTTCTACTCTTCTGAAAGTTATGCGTTCTATTGCATTCTTTCAGGTAGAATCAATTTATTAAGAATTATCATTTTTTTGTTTTTCTTATCAATTCTTAGGACTCAGAATGTATATATTTATCTCTGATCAAGGAATTTCCACAACCTGTGTGTATTATATTAAGTTTGGTTTGAATTCCTATATACTTGTCTTTCTTTCCTTTTTTTTAATTTGTAGAATTATCCCTGATTAAGTTCCAGAGATCTTCTCAGGTAAGTAATTATCTATTTGTTGTAATAATTCCTATGAAAAGGTCTTCAAACAGTATTTTTGTAATTAAGCTTCTGACACTTGGTATGCTTAAGACTGTTTATTTCAATTTTGCATGTGAGCTTGATACACAAGAGTTTTTCAAATCTCTGAAAATATTTTTCCACTCTTTTCTTGAATATACTGATGCAGACCAAGTGTTGATTTCAAACTGATTTCCTATTCCCTTGTAATTGTGTATTTTTCCTTTAGAATTGGATTGAATTATGTCTTTTTCTGGTGTTAATTTTATTCTCCTATGATTATTTATTTATTTGTTTGTTTGTTTCTTGTGTGTCTTGCTTTCTTTGTCCACATTATTTAGCACTCTGAGACTTTTCTATCTGAAACGCTACTTTTCAAAAAAAATGCTTTGGTGACATTCTCAATTGTTATTTCTTCAAATATGACCTCTCCATTTTTGACTCTATTCGGCTACTTTTGTTACATGGATATTAATACTTCTTCTTTTCTCCCCTATATTTCCTAACTTCAAATAATATTTTTTATCTTTTTATCTCTTTGATGCCTTCTAGGAATCTTCTTTGACCTGATTTTCCAGTCTACTACTTTATTCTCCACTGTAACCATTCTGTCATTCACTCTTGAGTACTTTATGTCAGTTTTTCATTTTGCCTACATGATCCCTTCATTTTTAAAATAATGTCTTTTCTTCCTAATAGACTTTTTATTACTCTGGGCATGGTTTTTAAGCTTATGTCTATCATCAAGCAGATCCAAGCTTCATGAAAGCAGAATGTGTGTTTTATTCACCCACTTCCATATCCCAGTGGTTGATAAATACAAGGAATTCAAATAATAGCTAAATTAGCCAAGTTACCGAATGACAGAAAAGATACATTGTATTCATTCAGTAACTTTTCAAATGTTTTAATTTGAAAGCATATTTATTGATTAATGGCAGAGTTTTCTCAAGTTTATCCTTCCAAAATTTTATTTGTTGCTGAGTCTCTAGCACCTAGAAAAGTGTTTGGCCTATCTATAGTAGTGGTTCAAAGATATTTGTTGAGTGATACAGGAAGGAACAAAAGGTAAGTTCCATAAAATGGTTCCAAGGTACATTGGGCTACATGGTGGTCCCGAAAACGACATGCCCACCTCCTAACCCCTGGGACCTGCGAATACTACCTTATATTACAAAAGATATGACTACATTAAATATTTGGACAGGAGGACCTTGTCCTGGATTATTTAGGAGATCCCTAAGATCCAGTGACATGTGAGTCAAAAGGAAATTCAACAGAGACACGCAGAGGAAGAGACAATGTGGCCAAGAAGTCACGATTGGAGTGATATAACCGTACACCAGGGAATGCCAAAGATACCAGAAACTGGAAGAAGCAAAGAACAGATGCTCTCTGAGACATTCTGTAGGAAAGGTGTCCTTGTTGGTACACTGATTTTGGACTTTAGCTACATCTACTGTGAGAGAATAACTTCTGTTGTAAGCCACCAAGTTTGTGGTAATTTGTTACAGCCACCACGGGGCACTAATGAATATGGTAAAATGTTTCAGGAATCTTTTTTTAAAGATTTTATTTATTTACTTTTAGAGAGGAGGGATGAGAGGGAGAAAGAGAGGGAGAGAAATGTCAATGTGTGAGAGATATATTGATTGATTGCCTCTCACATGCTCCCGACTGGGAACCCGGTGTCCAACCCAGGCATGTGCCCTGACTGGGAATTGAACCTGCTGCCTTTTGGTTTGCAGGCTGGTGCTCAATCCACTGAGCCACACCAGCCAGGGCTGTTTTAAGAGCCTTTTATACAATGATCCCTTCCCACCACTTTAATATTTATAATACACGTTAATATACTAAAGAATCTACAAAGTTCTGTGAATTTATTTAGGTCAATGTTTTTAAAAGTTTTTTTGAAACTGGCATTTTTCCTTCACTCTCCTTATAGCCCGTGTAACTATGGCTTTGCAGAATACACTTGAAAGAATAGAATACTAAATTAAATATTCTTCATCTTAAGATTAGGTCAAAAATACTTGCAAAATCATGACATACTCTTTAGTACTCTTAAAACAATCAGCACATTGTTAGTGATACTTTAATAACCATATATAGAATTCATGTTTTTTACAGCAAAATGGACTTTGTAAGATATCATACATAGGTTGGCATAAACCAAAATTCTGAAATGTTTACATGAATTTCATTATGGCTACCTCACATTTCATGAACATTAATGACATTCTATAGAGCATATGGATCACATCATTTACTATATACTGCTCCAACAGAAACTTGCATCACTGTCATTTATCTAAAGACATGGGACTGTTGCTCTATTTAAACAGATAACCAAAAATTATATGTGTAGCTGATATACATATCCATTATAGTCACAATAAACTAAGTAGGGGTATGTATTTAAGTAAGGACAAGAAATCCTAATCCCTAGTCTATTGTATTTTGGAAAGAAGACACTTTTTCGAAGCCAGAAATGTATGGGTTGAAATGCAGAAGAGTTCTGTTAAGCATCTCTTAAATCTGAACAATTACTTAACCCATATAACATTTTTTGGATAAATATGTGTTGAGATGCTCTTATACATAACAGGCATTGTGCTAGGTGTTGGTCATAAGTAATAGGGAAAAGGAATTTAAGGAAACATTGTGTAGTTACTACCAAACATTTACGTTTGGGAAAGTAAGTTCAGGGATAAAGAGAAACATGCCAGTGATCACATCGTGAGTTAACAAGATAACATGTTTTAACAGTAATATTAATGTAATAATTCTGACATAATGCACATTCAAAGTCAGTTTATGTAAAGGATGAGAACAGACTTCAATGCTATCTTTGTTTTTTACCCAATCACTTAAAACTTATTGATACCTTTTTATTGTCCAGTAAATGATTTATCTTGGTAAACAGCCTGTGTACATCTGAAAGGAATGTGTTTTCTGCTGTTACTGGGAGGAATATTCTATAAATGACAATTATAAAAAGTTTGTAAATAGTGTTGTTTGAGTCTTCTGCATTCTTCCTGATTTTTGTCTACGTGCTCCATCAATTCCTAAAAAAGGAATGTTGAAATCTCCAACATGGATCTGAATATTTCCCTCTTTATTCCTATTAGTTTTTGCTCATGAATTTAAAATTCTGCTATTATGTGCATGCACATTTGGGACTATTAGTTTTTTCCAGGCAAATTTACTCAACCACCTTTATTATTATGAAATGTCCCTCTTCATCTCTAGAAAGGTTCATTTCTCTGATGCCTATTTTGACTGATATTGGTATAGCCCCTCTGGTTTTCTCATACTCAATGTTTGCATTGTATATATTTCTACATTTTTATGCCTTTTACTTTGTATGTATACTCTTTAGCTTATATTTGTTTTTAAACTTCAAGTACATTGTTGTTGTCAGCAATTGGATCTTACTTTGTTTCTCATGTGATAATTTCTGATTTTTTGTTAGAATTTTCATCTTTAGATCATTCACATTTAATGTTAGCTTTTGACACAGTTCAGTTTAAGTCTACCATGTGGAAGTTTGTCCAATTTGTTCCTTATTGCTTTTTTTCATTTTCTGCCTTATCTTGTAGCAAATGAGTATTTTTAGTGTTACCTTTTATTTTTAATATTAGCTACATTGTATCATTCACATTATTCTTTTCAGTCCTTGCTTGAAGGTTTACCATATGCTTTTTTACTGCATTACAGTCTACTATCAAATGATAGTATACCAATTCAAAGTATCTATATCCCTTTGCCTTCTTTACTTGCACAATTCCTAGTTTTCTTTGAAAACACAGTTCAGGGATTACTGGTTTCTCCTAGGATAATATAGCTATTTCTCATCCTCTGGTTACCCAAAGCTTCTATTATATTCATAATTCTAGATTCATTATTTACTGGACATGACCTTGACTAAATACTCAACCTCTACATTTCTGATTCCTTTCACTTTTTAAAAATAAGGACAAGTATGTATGGTGCCAGGTGGGGATGAGATTGATCAGGGGGATCACTTAGTAAATCATATAAATGTCTAACCAGTATACACCTAAAACAAATGTAAAACAATATTGAATATCAACTGTAATTGAAAAACTAAAACAACAAAATAAAAATACAGGATACATCCACCTCTTGGACTCATTATAAGCATTAATATCCCAATTAATGGGTTGGCTATTATTATTATTTTATATAATTATAGTTTTTGCATACAGTTTATTTGCTGCTCTGTCTCCTACTCAACCTGGAAGGCAGGCCTGAGACTCATTTTTGTTGTATTTGATGTTAGTCAAGGACCAGGTCTGTGATGGGGGCTCAGTGAATGCTCACTGACTAATGCAAAGAAAAGGGTCTTTATTTGAAATCAAAGATCAGCTGTGTAGCTGACCTGCTGTGGGATCTTAGGCAGATCACTTACCTCTCCACAAATGATTGAATTGGAAGATGGTTAAGACCCCTTCTAATTACAGTATAGGATACTATTAAACCTATCAAATTATAGCATGAAATGCATTAGTGATTTTCCTATTTTTATTTAAAGAGTTTACTCCAACTTCAGGTGCCACCCAAGCTCTCAGAAGTTTCCTGGCAAATTCGGGAATCCCACGTACTGAATGGAGTGGATGATACTGAAGCTGATAACTCTCAACAGGCTGAGTCCTGACTACTAACCAGTGCAGCAGTTGGGCACACAGAACATATTCCTATCCAAAGGGAATATGTTCCAGACCCCCAGTGGATGCCTGGAATTGTGGGTATTACTGGACCCTATATATACAGTAAGTGCTCACTTAATGTCCTTGACAGGTTCTTGGCAACTGCTACTTTAAGTGAAATGATGTGTAACAAAACCAACTTTATCATAGGCTAATTGATATAAATAAGAGTTAAATTCCATGGCACATTTCTGGTTAATAAAACATTACCAAACTTCTCAAGCCCCTGAAACACTTATAATATTAAACATGGAAATAAATGTGAACTACATACATTTAAGAAAGATGAATGAAAAGAAGTAAGATAATTCTTTTTAATCCACTTACTCAAGTTCAGGGTCACGGGGTGGGGAGCAGGCAGTGGGGAGGGAAGCGGAGCCCCTCCCACCAGCTCTGGGAGCCAGACAGGACACACCCTGGACAGGACACCCTTCCACAGCAGGGGCACTCACCCCCCACCCACATGCTCTTAGGCTGGGGCGGTTGAGCCATGCCAACTCCCTTCACATGCACAGCTTTGGGACATGGAAAGAAACCAGAGTCCCCAGAAAAGACTCACTCAGACAGAGGGAATGTGCAAACTTCATGCAGACAGTGGTACCAGCTTCGAATCAATTTTTCTTCCTCATCGAAAACAAAAATGAGGTTGAATGAAATGATGTTATTCAAGGGCCTGTTGTATTACGGCTTTCTTTTGTATTCACGCCTACCTAAGATGCAGTTTAATTCATAAATTAGGCACAGTAAAAGATTAACAAAAACAATAATGACATAGAACAATTGTAATAGTGTACTGCAATAAAAGTTTGGTGAATGTGGGGCTCTCTCTCTGTCTCAAAATACCTTATTGTGCTCACCCTCCCTCTTATGATGATGTGACATGATAAAATGTCACTGTGGCCATAACATTTGCAGTTTGCCATACAATGGTGAAAGTAGCACGGATTTCTTGTTCCTTCTTCACAATTTCATAAATAAAAGATTCAGTCTTACCGTAACTCTGAGCAACCTCGCGTATGATTTTTCTTCCTTTGCTAAGTGGAGAACTTCCACATTTTCACATGAAGGAACCACAGTCTGGCTTCTCTTGGGCAAATCCAGATTGCCAGCATCACTGCTGCTGTGCATTGGGGCCACTGGGAGGTACCACCAGGGTGGCTTGAACACAAGCACTGCTGTACCTACAGTCGCTCTGATAACCGACTAAGAGACTAAAGGGTGGGAACGTGCAGAGCGTGGAAACGCGGGACAAAGGGCGGAGTCACATCCGGGGCGGGACGAAGCCAGTGCTCAAGATTTCACCGCACTACCCGGAATGGCGTGCAATTTAAAACTTATAAATTGTTTATTTCTGGAATTTTCCATTTAATATTTTCAGACCAAGGTCGACTGCAGGTTATGGGAACCACCGAATGTGAAACCATGGGTTAGGGGGAGCTACTGTACTTTGTTCCTGCTCTTTCAGAAGGATCGGAGAGATATGTTCACTATTCAGCGTATCAAAGTCACACGGAGGGAAGCTGTTGTCTGTAATTTTCACATGTTAGGGTGACTACAAGTTGAGCTCATAGAATGAATAAGGCCCCCATTCTTATTTTGTGTCCCATCCCCAGCAAACTAATTTTTAAAAAATTAAGGCCTTCCCTGAACTGAAGCTGTTGAGGCCTGGATAATGCTGGAAGAAGTATTTTCCAGTGACAGAGGAGCCAAAGATGCTCTTGTACCTTATGGAAAATTCCAAGAACTTGTGCTGCATGATGTTTTCAATCAAGCAGCCCCGAGTTCTGTGTGACTGAGCTCTGTCATTCAGTGGTTGGGAAATATATGATCACCTCTATGCCTTAGTTACTCCATCTGTAATATCTACCTTGTATGATTCCTGGAAGAATTAAATATAAATTCACAAGCTCTTTGTCTGTTCTAAATTACTAGTAAATATAAGAGAAAGTCAAACTTTGATTTTGCATATTTAGCATCTTTCCAAACAACACATTTCCAGTTTTTATTCAGGGGATATAGAGTATGTTGCAAATAACGTAAATTTTTATTTAAACATTTTAGGCACTACAGGGGCTTTGACAACATTTTTTGTGAATGGAAAATTTCACTGTTCTGGAATGAAGAAGCAGAAGGGACTGGGTTCATTCTGATTTTGCTCCATTGTGTTTTTTAGAACTTAAAGTGGGGAGTGGAGTTGCGTTGACTAAATACACACACACACACACACACACACACACACACACTTCCTTCCTTCAACAGTATATAGTTGCCATGTGTCCCCTAAAAGGAAAGATTTAAAAAAAAACAAAGAAAGCTATACAGCTCAGTTATAAATTAGGAACACTCATATTGACTTCACACGGTTGTTGTGAGGAATAAATGGGCTAGAGTTATATGACTAGAACTTTCCAAATAGTCACATTATGCACAAAGGGGCATGTCTTGGAGGTAGCTGTGAGGTGTGAAGAATCATTACGGGCTCTGAGATTAAAATCCCTGACTTCGAGTTCAGCCTCTGCCTTTCTGCCTAGTCTGCCCCACGTGACAGAGGATCCATCTCTTAAATTTGGTCTCTTTGTGTATGGACTATGATACCCCCACCTGCCTTCCAGGGCTGTCAGGAGAAGGAAGCAAGATAATAGACATGACTTTACTCTGTGACCGGCAGCATATTTTGCAAATGTATGGTAAAGAGTGGGTCCTACTCTAATTACAAGAAGAGAAGAGGTGGGGAATTACTGCCCCCTCCACCGAAGCCTTGAAGAGCCTGCTGTTGCAGGACTCAGCCGCCAAAAGCACAGAGGAGGAACTCATTACTACGCAGCGTTCACACCCTGTCTCCAGAGCTCTGTGTTTTCCAGCCTAATGATCTCACGTGTGCAATCAGCAACAAAGAAGAAACAAGCATTTGCTGCAAAGACGAGTTCCTTTGCGAGAGGAATACAGCCCGTTGATTCATCCTGGGTTGGGTGCAAACATCATTTTCTCCCTGAGTCTCAGCTGTGTCAATTCGCACAAAAGAAAGGGATTAATGAAACAAAATTTCTGCTCTCAGTACTCAGCTATCCCTGACTTAAAAGAGGAAAGGAGGCAAACAAAAGGAAGGATGTAACTAGCTTGGCCTCTGGGAATGCTTTTTATTTCTCTTTAATATTCACGTAGGTGACATTCATTGGCAATAAATGTAGACACCCATTTAATGAAATAATGAGAACAGAGTAAGAACACCCAGAAATTTGAGAATACAAATTGATGTCCTAAGAACTCTATGTCTGTTACATGGGCTATTTTCTGTCCTATCCATGAAAGCTACTTGAAACTGCTTGCCTTTTGAGCTTGTCAGGATGCCTGAGTGGTCTAAACTTCTTGCCTTTGTTTTTGTTTTGTGTGTGTGTGTGTGTGTGTGTGTGTGTGTGTGTGTGTTTACCTACACTAGATAGCTTTGTTTTGTGGAATGAGCTCTTCAAAGACACAGGCCATGCCTTCTTCATGTCCTTATTGCCATGCTTAGCACAGGAACGGGCACGGAGAAGTTGCAAGGAGATGTCTGGGGGCCATGCTGTTTTTGTCACCACTCCTTAGATGTGGAAAGGTCGGGATACCATGGGAGGAACTAGTGAAAGAGTAGAAAGAGCTGTAACCTAGGAGAAAGGAAGGGGGGGTAAGGATGACAAGACAGCATGAAAACTGGTTGGCAAAAGCCCCTGATAACTTGAGAGACCACACCTTGAGAGGCCAGTTACAGGAAGGGTTCTGGACCCACACCTAAGTGTATGGAGTGACCCCTCTCCACCATTGATGGCTTTGTGGGGAATTTTACCTGTAGGGTATTAGACTTTGTGAATCAGAAAATCTGACCTGTTCTTCAACATCTCTTGTTCTTGTCTACTCTTGAACATCACTCCGAGAAGGTCAAGGTCCTGAGCGAGGTCATTTGGCTGACACGAGCATTAAAATACAAAACACAAAGCTTCATCTGGGCACATGACTTGCTTTTGCAGTTTTCCTGCTGAGAATCACTGACTTTTCATCCCATGGCAGAGGATTTCTCTAGAGCAGCACGATGGCATTTCTTTTCCCCTGAGGTCCCAACCTTCGAGCTTTCTAAAGAAGACACATTCCGGATCCCGTCATCAGGGACCCTCTTTGGACAGCAGATGTTTCGGCACAAAGGAGCCCAAACAGAAGCTGTGGAGATGATGCTTCAGTTGCTAACAAGCTTCACAAGAGGAGGGTGTTAGGTTTTCTACAACTATAGGGTGTGAGGCTCTGAGAGAACTTTAGACATAGGGAACCTGAAGTCGAAAGAACAGTGACTTTCCCAAGGTGCCTCGGAGAGGGACACACCTGGGAGGCAAGGTCATCTCCACGTGCTACGGCAGGAGAGTGGTGTCAGAAGATCCATCCTGACCTCGCTCTGCCTTTGGACTTCACAGGCCACTTGGCTTCCCTAAGATTCAGAAACAACGCTGGGCCCTGCATTTTGTGCCGGAACCAGAGACGGAAAAGAGAGCAAAGGAAAAATCATTAGAAATGTCTGTGCTTAATCCCCATAATTTCCTACAGCCAATGAGTAAGCTCACAGTAGCCCTGTGAGGGTAGGGCCACTCCTCAGCGTTCCTTCTCCTCAGCACCAAACACAAGGCCAGGTCCCTAGTGGGAACCCAGACCAGCCCTGGCCCTTGGCAGGGTCTCCGTCATTACTTGTTAGCTGAGAAAATGAGAAATAAAGAGGGGAGTACTTTTTGCCCCATTAACTTCTAGAAATCGAGTCTGAATATAAAAGAAACTAGAGGAGGAGGAAAATAACATGTCGTAGGAATCATAAATCAATGCTCTTTAGACTGACCCCAGGATCTTCTATGGGGCAAGAGAAATTGGTTCAATTTCTGCCCTCAAGGTATTTACATTCTAATTTCTTATATTCCCTTTAATAAAGGAAATTATTCTTTTAAAACCACATTAATGTATTTTACACTATGCTAAATTGAGGGACATGTTCTATTATCTGGCTACCTAATAATGAAGGGCAAAGTATTTACTTGTCTGATTAGTACTTGGGAGATTTATATTCTACACCCGAATTCCCCAGGCAGGGTATATATACCTTGTTTATGAGCCTCAGTGTGGCCATCTGTAAAATGAGCAGATCAGCATAAATGTCTTCTTAATTCCCAGGTGTGGAATACCAGAGCCTCACCTGGGCACTGGAAGGTTTGCGGTATTTCACTTTAATCTGCAATGCCACCTTGTGGTTATCAACAAGTACCGCACTAGGGACGGAGGCTGTGTGATGGCCTGGAACACAGCAGCCAGGTCAGAAGATAACCCAAGGGAGTGCGTGCGTATCCTTCCCTCCTGGAGGCTGGATCCAGTGAACGGGTGCAGGAATTTCCTTTCAAGTCCACGCTCCACGGCCCTTGGAAGCCACATGATGCTTAGAAAGACCGAGAGTGTCTGTTCTCTAGTAACATCGTTTGGGGCTGCCTGCAGGCTTGGAAAACGTGTCCGCCCTCATCTCTCCACACTCGCAAGCCCTTCCTGAAGTCTGCTGGACGAGGACGCATGAAAGGAGGCCAGGGCAAGACACTGGAGACAGAGACGGAAACAAGACGAGCCAGGTTTCCAGGCCAAACTCCTCTCACTCAGGCTGCGGGAAAAGTATGTCCCTTCCAGGGTCCAAGCCGTCTGAACATTTTCAAGCTTCTGATTCTATTATTCCTTCTCAGAACCACTTTCTTTTCCTCATGAATGCATCATAAAAAGGAATGGTCATGTCCCGGGGAAGCCATATACCAGTCAGCCCTGCGCCTGCTGAGCACCAAGCTGCACATTAGAACTTAGCACGTGCGAAGCTCTCAGTAGGGTGATCGCAAGCATATTTGCACCCTGGTGGCTTGTAGGTGAAAACAGTCAATGTGAAATCATCTCATTCTTAAAGTCAAGAACACTGAAGGTTCTTTATTCTGGGGTGAGGAGCAACGTGGCCCAACACATCAATGATGATGATGACAAAAATGTCAGCTAAGGAATCCTGATGGGGTACCTAGTCCTGAGCTAAAATTTAATATATATTAACCCCCATAACAGTGCTATGGGGTAAGTGGTTTTATTATATTAATTTTTATAGCAAGTAAAGAAGCAAGGCTTTAGTGGAGAAAAAGTAACTCAGCTGGGAGACTTTGCAGCTAAGACAGACGTTGCAGCTTGCTCTGCATCCCGGCCTCGGACTCTGACAGCAGTGAGGACATCGTGAGGCAGCGATGCAAAGACTTCTTTTCTGGTTCTCGCCCTGTCACCTGGTGGCTTGGACCACTCAGCACTCATCCTGAGATCTGACAAGAAGGTGAAACAGCAAAAGCAGACAAATGGCAAGACACTAGATCAGATCCTGCTGCCCAGATCTTTTTGAAATTTAGGATGATATTTTGGGATTCCACGAGGGGGGGGGGGGGGGGGATTAAAGCTGAGACTTGTAAGGCAGCACCCTATAAAGACATTCAGGTAATGGGTTTGTTCTCTTTGCTCTGTTAAAAATTTGAATTTGAAAGACTGACCCTCCATTTCCTCCTGGCTTCCATCTCTCTACCATGTTGTCCTAGGTCCACTGCCTGCCTGGACATGGTGGTCAGGAGAGTCTGACCTTGGTGTGAATCAAACTGAAGGTGTGATAGGCTGGTAATGAGAGTGTAGGGCATCCTAAGGGCTAACCTCACTGCCAAGCTGCTGCTAGTGTTGTTATTGTTAAGGTGCTGGTATCTCCAGCTCTGTTGTTTGCTCTGGATATCTTATGGGTAATACAGGCTAAAATTATAACTGTAGAAAATATTCTGACCTGGATTTCAGGAGACTTGAATTCTACTCTAAACTGTGTGATTCTGGGCAAATTTAACGACTTCCCTGAGCTTCCACTTTCTCATCTACAGGAGGTTTAGAGTAAACCTTGCAACTTTCTGTGTCTCAAAAAACTGACCTTCCCATTTTGATTCATTAAACAGTACTTTTTTTTTATCCTAGCTACACCTTTGGGTTGTATTTTTAAATATATAGGTCCTACATATAGGTATTTGTTATTGAATCATCCATCTGTAATTTTTTAAAGCTCCCGAGGAGATTCCAATGTGCAGCCAAAATTGAGAACCGCTGCACTGAAGGGTGAATTTTGAAACAGATAACCACTCTCAATACAGGACACAGACAAGTTAAAAAACTACCCCAAGTCGCTTTCTTTTAATTAAGTGATATGTTTAAAATCAAACCGAGGATTAACTCTAAATCCAGGTGCTTTGCCAATATACCCACTATGTCATAGTGTTTAAAGAACCCTCTCCCTCTTTCCCTACAAGAAAATTAAAAATATTTTTTAAATGTTCAACAAAATGTTTAAAAATGCGTAGCTTGGAAAAAAGAGTAATACCGTGGCTTTACCGGAGTTCTCTACTTCCAGCGAAAGTACAGCTATTCTGTAGGTGAGTCTGTCTAGCCCACGGGGCCTCATGACCTCATCTGCGGGGGGCCGCAGTCCGCAGAGTGAGGAAGCAAGCTAGAACAGGGTGGGAAGGACGACGGAAGAGCTTGCCGAGTTCCAAAAGCTAGCTGATTCTAATATACACGCTGAAAAATCAAAGCAGCACTTTTTAGATTTTCTAATCAGTGAAAAAGCCCAGATTATCACCATCCAAGAACAGAGAATGGCTCGGAAGGCAGTTTCTGCCGACACCTGCAGCTTTCAGCGACTCTGCTCCCCGCTTTGGGCTCCAAACCCATCCGTCAGGTCACACCAGCACATTTGCAAATGCTATCTGGCTTCCCAAGGACTCTTTTATTCGTCACATTTATTAAGTAATAGAAAGTGAGTTATGGTCGTTAGGGAATATAAAAATTATTTTCATGCGGGTGTCCAAATGAGTCTCTTTGGCTAGAACGTGAAAAAGGAACCCTGGCTGACTTCTCTCTGTGCCCAAGAGTGGTGCCAAGAAGCAGAGCGTGTTGGGCAGCCCTTTCTAGAAGATTAACTCAGCACTTAAGCGAATTATGTTTCATTCTTTCAGATTTGTTTGCCGAGTGTCAAATATAGGCCTGGCCCTGTACTAGGATGGGCGACTTTGGAGCAGGTATTGAATCAGTTTGAGACTCTTTTTCCTCACCTCGAGATGAGCACAATAATGTCTATAGTACAATGCTATAAATGACATGAAAATGTTAACGCTTTGTCAAATGTAAAACAATATTGGCAAAGCTTTATGTTCTTATTATTGCCTTTTATTTCCTAGAACTACATTTAAGATGGGGTCAGTTTTATGCAAGGGACAGGTACCTGTCTGAGGCAACTCAAGGCTCCTCACTCACTTGCCTGGAATCTCAGATTTCCCTTATTCCCTTTTGAGTGATGTCTTGTTCTATTTCCCTGAGAAAGGCAATTTGACTTCTGTTTTTTGACCCAGGCCCTCAAAATCTTGGCCTCTTCTCTTCATTTCATTATGTTAATTCTCACTGCAACACTAATGAACCTTAGGGCTATAAATCTCTCCAAAGAAGTGATTTATATCCCCGTGGAATTACAGGTCTTAGACTTGGATGATTCCTAACACTCGTGTAATTTTCCACCTAGCCTAGAAGGAATTTGGACTACTTAGCTAGAGAAGAGGAGATCCAGAGAGTTCATTGGAATTATCTGAAGATATGTCAAGCTTTGATATGGAAGAGAGATCACACCTGTTGTCTGAGATGAAAGGAAGGAAGACATAGATGGCAGATGGTAATGATGCGAACTATGCCACATTGGCATGGGCTATCAAGGAATTCACCGAGTCCTCTGTCTCTGTAAATACCTAAGTATTTACCTAAGTATTTACAGAGTAATGGCTATATTAAAGTAATGGCTAAGTAATGGCTATATTAAATAACGTCGATCATGTTACACGCTGGGCTGAATCAGTCCAGTTGTAATTCATAGCATTCAAACTAGACGTGTCCTAGACATCTTTAGTTGGTCTCTCCAACTATACTTTCTACCTTTCCCCATCGTTCTCTGGTGTCTCATCTCACTGGGCTCCTTGCCTTCTAGCTTCAGGTTAGATTCATCTGGTGGAGGACACTTTCAGAAGATTTGAGGGAGGGAGAAGCCTGAGGTTAGAAAATGTATTCCACCAGCTCCCTGCCTACAGGTTTGCCATGGGCTGGCTATGTTTTTGGATGATGGGCACAGCTCCTTTCAGACAGCTTCCCCCTCTGTTTGGGTATCGATGTCTCAAAGGCCCCTTAAGCAATCCCTCCTCTCACCTCTTTGTTGTAGGTGTGATGCAGGCACCTTGCTGGCACTGAGACCTAGAAGGCTGCACTAAAGGTTGGGGTCTCCCTTCATCCCCCCTTTACCTTTGCCAATAGTTCCTTCATCATATTATTCTCTAATTTCCTCACCTTTCTTTCTGCTGGGACTCTGACTGATAAAGTGGGAAACAATCAAATGGGATACTATGTAATGTAGTAGTTCGCCTCCCTCTTCACAGGGCCCATGGTCCAAGACCCCCAGTAGGTGCCTGAAAACACTGACAGTACTGAACCCTGTAGGAACGATGTGTTTTCCGGGGCATAGCTACCTATGATAAAGTTCCATTTGTAAATTAGGCACCGTAAGAGATTAACAACCACTAATAAAACAAGGATGACAATGTAATAAAATCATGTAAATAAAATAAATACTGTAATAAAATCATGTGGATGTGCTCTCTCTCTCTCTCTAAATATCTTATTCTACTGCCTCACCCTTCTTCTCATGATGATGTGAGATGATGAAATGCAAACCTGTTCCCGAATCTGTGTAGCCATCCCTCACTTGCAGTAAACAGCATGGTATCAGACCTTTCGGGGACCCCTTGCTGTCTGGTTCAGTGCATCGCTGTCAGTTGAAACCTGCTTTCTGTTCCTGTCTTTGACCCACAAATTGAATGCCTTTTCCACCTAACCAAGCCCTGATCAAGTACTGTGGCTGTACATTTGCAGTTTTAGGTGCGACAGCAAAACTAGCACAGCTTTCTTTTTCTTTCTTCATAATTTCACAGACAAGGAATTCTTTCTTACCATAAATCTGAGCAACTTCTGTATAAGATATTTTTTCTTTCCTTATGAAGTCGAGATCCCTCACTTTTTCACTTAAAGGGAGCACTTGATGGCTTCTCTTGGCATGTCCGAATGGCCAGCATCACTGCTCTTGAGCTTTGGGGCCACCGTGAAGTAAAATTAGGGCGACTTGACCACAAGCACTGTGATTCCAGACAATCGATCTGACCACCGAGAGGGCCGCTAAGGAACTAACTGGTGGGGGCATCTGCAGGGTGGAGATGCCAGACAGTGGGGATGAGTCCTGTTCCAGGTCCCGTGAGATTTCATGGCACTGCTTGGCACGGCATGCAATTTGAATGTATGAATTGTTTATTTCTAAAAATTTCACTTAATATTTTCAGGTCTAAGCTGACCATGGGTACTGAAACTACAGATTGTGAAACTGCAGATAAGGGGTGGGGAGACTTCTGTGTAAGAAATAAGACCTCAGAAGATTTTTTCCTTTTCCTCTCGGTGTTTTCCCTGGACCCCATAGATTATAGGTGAGACCTAGAGAGTTAAGGGACACAGGAAGGTAGCGGCAGGGCCAGGGTTAAGGATTTATATTTCCTGACTTGCAGTCACACACCTCAAAACGTTCCCCCGTTGCCTCCCTGCATGTGAAGGAGTTGGTGGAAAAGTAATCCATCTCCAGCCTGGCAAACACGGCCACTGCCGGGTCATTCAGGTTAATACCCTCTGTGACGGCTCGTGTGGACAGCGTGTACCCTAGCTGTGATGTGATGAGAATGGCACCTCATCTCTGAGGTCTTCCTCCCCCAAACCCCCAAACCCTGTGAGGAAAACATCAGGCGGGCCCATCCTGAGGTTCTACAAAATGCCCAACTAATACTCAGCACTGTCAAGGTCATCCAACACAAGGAAAGTCTGAGGAACGGTCACAGGACAGAGGCCTCTGAAGGGCCTTGCCAACTACACATGATGTGGGCTCCTGGATGCGGTGCTGGAACGGGAAAAGTATACTAAGGAAAATCAGTGAAATCCAAACAAAGTGTGACATTTAATTAATAGTAATGTGCCAGTGTCAGCTCCTTAGTGGTGACAAATGTATCATAGTAGTGATAGATGTTCATAATGGGAGAAAATAGGTAAGAGGTGTACAGGAGCTCTCTGTACTATTTTTTTTTAAAGTTTTACATAAATCTAAAGCTATTCTCAAAACATAATAAAACCAAAATTTTTTTAAAGAGTAAGCTGCCACTGTCCTCTGATATAGAACCTGGGTGTGAAGTACCTGAACTTCCTCCCCACCTCCAGTACCTAATCAATAAAAGACTGTGCAGTAAAAAGCCAAACTCAAGGTTTAAACATAAAAAACAAGTTTAGAGCCCAAAATCTGGAAAAAAAAAGATATCTAATTTAGAACCCTTGATGAAACACAAAAGAGCATAAAAAGACTTTTGAAAGCACAAACTTTTACAAACCACAGATCTAAAATAATGTCACATGACATCAGTTTTCATTTTTAGTGGTGTGTGTTTTAGCTGAAGATAGAGAATCGCATGGTGAAATGGCAGGGCACTAAAACCCCCACAGAGCA
This sequence comes from Phyllostomus hastatus, assembly GCF_019186645.2. Taxonomy (NCBI): domain Eukaryota; kingdom Metazoa; phylum Chordata; class Mammalia; order Chiroptera; family Phyllostomidae; genus Phyllostomus; species Phyllostomus hastatus. The sequence continues at coordinate 62,368,158 of NW_025333857.1, read as the reverse complement.
GCTAGGGCTGCACCTCAACCTACAAAGCCCAAATATATTTATTCATATTTTCAGTTCAAAGAATTTTGGGTTTGTATTTTTTTAAAAGTCTATCAACTCTAATTTTCTGATGTTTGAAAGGAAAAAAATTAAAAATGTATATCCTTTCAAAGAAGAGAACAACTATCCTATGGAAAAATTGCATTTCGTGAATCAAATTTAAGTTTTCCTTAAGTGTCACCTGGGATTCAAAAAAACTAAAGACACAGAGGGTGTGTTTTGGCAAATACATTCCAGGCTGTTTTGAATTTGAAATGAAACAAATAAAAAATTCTTTGAAATGTAGAGATCTGAAACTAGATTGGTTTCCCTTATTGCCCCTGAGCCTGGGAAGGTCTAAGGCCTACCATCTACCTGCTTGTCAGGGCAAGAATGGAGATTTCTACAAGTCAGAGGCATGGAAGAATGAGAAGAAAGAAGGGAAAGGAACACTAAAGGGAGGAGGAAGGGACTGGAAAGGATCAGAGAGAGAGAAAAAAACTCTAATGCCCGACTTGGCAATATGGTACTCAGGTATTCACTGAGCAGCTGACAGAGGTTAGAGGCATGCTAACTGGTGTGGCCTATCAGCTAGCACTAAGGCGGGGCACTCGAGAGTGAAAGGCAGTGCCACTAATGATTACACTTCTGCAAAGATGTAAACCAAGGCTTTGTGGGGCAAGACATGCACAGTGTGTCTCCTTACTCGGAGTTTCTTGCTTCTTCAGTTTTGCTTTCTGCAGCTGCAATGAACTAGTGGTTCAAAAAATGTTAAATAGTTCCAGAAATAAGCAACTCAAAAGTTTTACATTGTGGGCAGTCCTGAGTAACATGGTCAAACCTCGCACATCCTGCTCCGTCTCCTTGGGGACTGACAAGCACGGAGTGTCTGCATTGTCACGCTGCAGATGTGCTAGGCCCCTTAGTCCCCTCACAGCCATGTTGGTGCCCAGGTGGGCTCTCTCGATATGGCCGTTCTTGTGGTCAAATCACCCATATTTTACTTCATAATGGCCCCAAAACACGAGAGCAGTGATGGTGACCATTCAGATACCCCGAGAAGCTGTAAAGTGCTACCTTTATGTGAAAAGGCGACATTTTCCCCCTCGATAAGGACATGAAAAAAAAAGTGTATTTTGAGGTTGCTAAGATCTGCAGTAGGAATGAATCTTCTGTTCATGAAATCGTGAAGAAAGGAAAAGAAATTCCGGCTAGTTTTGCTGTCGCACATCAAAATGCAAAAGTTATGGCCGCGGTGGCATTTTATCATCTTGTCATCACCAGAAGTGTGAATACAGCACACAAAGATATTTTGAGGGTGAGAAAGAGAGAGAATACAGTCACATAACTTTTATTACAGTACATTATTATAATTGCTTATTTTATTATTAGTGATTGTTAATCTCTTACTGTGTCTAAGTATGCACAGGAAGAAGCATAGTTCTGCAGATCTGCAAATAATGTTTTGTTCAACATCATTTCATTATAACATGGATGAGAAAAAAAATATATATGTATACTAAGGAGCACCCCCCAAACCCAGAACTTGTGAAAAAATTGTGTTTTTATTTTTACATGTTTAAACATCAGTCACATTCAAAGTGTTCTCCATTTGATGCAATACGCCGATTGAGACATTTTTTCCACCGTTCAAAAGTTTTTGAACTCATCAATTTTGATGACTTTTGGGATTCTGCTGTTTCTTATTTTACCTCTTCCATATTGGCAAAATGTTTCCCTTTGAGGACTTTTTTCATCTAGGGAAGCAAAAGTCACTTAGGGTGAGAGTGGGTGAATAGGGAGGGTGGGGTATATGCCATTTTTGGTCAAAAAACGCTGAACACTCAGCTCAATATGGGCAAGGGCACTCATAAATCACCCATCATGAAATGGGCAAACGTATTGAAAGAGTCTTCAAAAATATTTCACTGAAACTGAATGCAGCCTCTCACAACAACACCAGTTGGCACACAGGTACAGATGGGTTCCTAGAACACGTCCATAGTAAGAGAAGCCTGTACTACAAGGGGCCCACCCTCCAGAGAATAATTTGGTTTCTGGGGGGGTCCCTCCCACCTTGTATATTTGTCAATTTCCAGCCAGGGTCACTGTCGTGGAGTCTGCACATGCTCCCATGTCTGCACAGGTTTCCTCTGGGTACTCCAGTTTCCTCTCACATCCCAAAGATGTGCATGCGAAGTGAATGAGCGCAGCTAGGACAATGTTAAGTGAGGATGTACTGTATGTATAGGGTTCATACTGCTCACAGTTTCAGGAATCCACGGGGGTTCTTGAAACATATCCCACATAGATAAGTGGGCCCTACTGCAGTCACTCTCGTTATAAGCGACAATACACTAGTGTTCCTCAAAATTTGAAATAAAAGAGTGGCATTAAGTTTAAAAACACCATTTTCACATGCTCCTCACAGCAAATCCTAGTGGTTATCAGAAAACTTATTTTTAAGTGATAAAATGTTTTTGACAGCTCACCCTTGCTCTTTTTTTATTGTTTATGCTCTTACAGTTGTTTCCACTTTTTCTCCCTTCCCCCTCCTCATCCTGCTCCAAACCAATCCCCATATTGTTGTCCATGTGCACAAGTTCTGCATAAATGCTCTTTGGTTAATCCCTTCACCATCTCTCATCCTATTTCTCCCCCTCCTTTCTGGCAGCTGTCAGTCTGTTTTATGTGTTTAAGTTTCTGTTATTGTTCAGTTCATTGGTTCATTATGTTTGTTAGATTTCACATATAAGGGAGATCATGTGGTATTTTTCTTTCACTGACTGGCTTAAGTCACTTAGTGTAATTTTCTCCAGGTCTACCCAGGCTGTTGCAAAATGTAAGAGTTTCCTCTTTTTTACTGCTGCATGGTATTCCATTGTGTGAATGTACCATAGCTTTTTTGTCCACTTATCTACAGGTAGGTACTTAGGTTGTTTCCAGATTTTCACTATTGTAAATAGTGCTGCTATAAACATAGGGGTACATATATATTTTTTGTACTGGTGTTTTGAGATCCTTGGGGTATATTTCCAGAAGTGGAGTTGTTGGGTCAAAAGGCAGTTCCATTTTTTACTTTTTGAGGTAACTTCATACTGCTTTCCACAGTGACTGTGGCAGTCCGTATTCCCACCAACAATGCACTAGGGTTCCCTTTTCTCCACAACCTCACCAACACTTGTTTGTTGATTTATCGATGGCAGCCTTTCTGACAGGTGTAAGGTGATCTCATTGAGGATGTCTCATTGCATTTCTCTGATAGCTAGTGATGCTGAGCACTTTTTTCATATATCTATGGGTGCTCTTTATATCCCCTTTGGAGAAGTGTCTATTCAGGTCTTTTGCCCATTTCTTAATCAGGTTGTTTGTCTTTCTGGCACTGAGTTGTATTAGTTCTTTGTATATTTTGGAGATTAAACCCTTGTCAGATGTATCACTGGCAAAAATGTGCTTCCAAATGTTCTATTCATTCTTACTGATTTTTTTAAAGCTGTACATAAGCTTTTAATTTGATGTAGTCCCATTTGTTCATTTTCTGCTTTGTTTCCATATGTAAACTTTGATGGTTTGTGCCATGGTGTGTATTTTTTATATACCGTCACCATCTGAGCAAGCCACTCTGCCTTGAGGAGCCTTAGTTTTCTCCTCTGCAAGTTGGGAATAGAAATTGCTCCCTCTCGGAGTGACTCAGAACAAGCGACAGTGTGTGAAAACTTTAGCAGGGCATTAGGAGTCCTGTAATAATTGAGAGTTCCCAGGGTGTTTGATGAAGCTGTCACCAAAATCCATCTGTCTTTTTCACTCATTGATTCACTCATTTATCCAGTAATTCAGTAAGTGTTTATTAAACACATAGTGTGTTTCAGGGACTATGGGAGGTGCTGGTGACGAAATGGTGAGTGGTACAGAGCACAGTGTTTTCACTGGAGCTCCCACTGTAGACTTTGATGCAGTGATCATTTAGTTCCTCACCTCATGAGGCTCTGAAGAAATATTAGAAAGTTGGGAGATGTCTTATATGAAGAGCCTGCTTTGAGAGAAGTCAATGAGAGAAATCTTCCTGGAGGAAGAGAAAAGGAAATGGACACCTGATAGATAAGAAGAGCTTGTTTAGAGGAGCATCCTCTCCTTGAAGAGGATGCAAGGAGAGAGGGATTACCTTGTCTACGGAAGCACGTGGACAGACACACGGTGCCTCCCATTCCACTTTTAAAAATTCTCTCCCTTTCTGAACCAGTTTTCTGGTTATCCACTAATTTTAATTTTGTGAAAAGAGGATTAAGTGATAAAACTATAGAATTACAGAAATTAGGACTTTTGCATCTCATAAAGGGTATTATACTAAATTGACTTAATTTTTTTTTAATCTTGACAAACTAAAATGTAATGGGCAAGAAAATTGTTTGATGGCCATAACATTTTGGGGATGTCTGTCTAACGGTGACGTCTGTCTGGGACAGAGGTGAGGGAGAGACTGGGGTGGGAAGAAAGATTTGCAAGCTGCTGTGAATTTGTTCGGATGTCACAGATTTCACAGGCTGCTGCCATACTCTGAGTATGAAGGAGAAAAAGTTCCATTTAGTTGTATGACATTGAGAAGGAGAAAGTAGCCACAGGTAGAAATATGTAAAATGAAGACGTAACAGGTCCTTGAAATTAATTAGCTATGGAGATGAGTCCAACTCTCTGGACTTACGATCCTGAAAGTACAGTGGGAAATAGTGAGGGGGGGAGGGTTCAATAGAGTGGGTTTGGGAAGACAAAAATAAGTTCTCAGTGAGCACTGCATGCTGGTGGGACAATCATTTGGGAATGTTACGGCAGGTGGGAACTTGGAGGACACCTGGGTATAGACACTTCTGATCCTAAATTAAGGTTCCTTAAGTGAGCAATGCATTCTTATGGTTTGCACATTAGAGTTAGCCCTACAGCTTGGAGAATGGGTTTGCTTTACTTAGTTCTGTTGTGAAGCATCAAAGTAGCTTGGTACTCGGACTCCAGCAGGTCTAGGCTAAACCCAATCCATACTATATATTGCCCGGTGACCTTGAGCAAAGCGGAAGGAAATATTACCTCACTGTAAAGTGGAAATATTACCTCAGAGGTTTTAATTTTTTGAGTATTCAGTGAGATAACACAATGTAAAATGTCTAAGAAACCTCCCTGAATCTGGAGGTACCTAACTGTGCTAGCAATTGCCATTTAGTATTTCCTATAGAACGTTATAATTTCTGCAAAAAAAATTGCTTCACGTGCTATATGCATCACTTAATTTTCACTGTAAAAAGGGCATTAGGTCGCTTTACAGATGGGAAACATGAGGCTCAGGTAATCAGGAATTTGGACAGCTTTTAAATGACATAGCTTACACCTATAATTCCAAGTCTTCTCTCCATTATGCTGCTCTGCCTTGCAGAGGTCAAGGGCATGGGAGCTGAGAATCCTCAAGAATGCCACCGTATTATTATGTGTTCTTCTCTGGGAGCTGTATACAGCAGTTTTACTTTTTAATGTCTTTCAAACAATTTACACTTTTTATAAACAATGTAAAACCAAATGTAATAATCTTTCCACTTATGGTTTACATTTTTGTGACTTTAACAGCTATATTGAAGTATAATTCACATACTGTGAAATGTTCCCATTTTTAAGTGTACAATTAAATGATTATTAGTCAATTAATGGAACAGTGCAACCACTACCATACTCCAAATTTATAACATTTCAGTCACTCCAGAAAGAGCTCTTGTATCCATCTCCAAAGGCTTATTTTTTTCTCAATAAGTATGAATTCATATGAATGGAACCTACACTATGGAGTCTTTTGCATGTGGCCTTTTCCATATAGCATCAGGTTTTTGAGGTTATGCACTTGGTAGCATGCATCACTGGTTCATTTCTTTTCATTATTGAAAGATTATTGAAAGATATGGATACATTACACTTTGTTTATCCATTCATCATTTGGAAGATGTTTCCATTGTTTTCACATTTGGGCTGTCATTAATAACACTATTATGAACATGGCATGCATGTCTGTGTAACAAATGTCTTTTATCTCCTTGAGGTATATACCCCAGAGTAGAATTACTGGATTGTATGGTAAGTTTTTGTTTAACTTTAAAAAAAAAAACTGCTATACTGTTTTTCAAAGTAACTGTACCACTTTACATCTCTAGCGAGGTAGGAAGATTCCCATTTATCCACGTCCTCCCCGACACTTAGTATCGTCTGTCTCTTTGGTTACGGCCCTGGTGGTGGATGCACAGTGTGTCTTGTTTTCTGTGTGTTTGTATTTCCCTAAGGACTAATGGCATTAAATAGCTTTTCATGTGTTTACTGGCCACTTGTTTATCTTGTTTGATAAAATGCCTATTCTAATATTTTACCTATATTAATTGGTCTGTTCTCTTTTTAGTTTTGAGTTATATGAGTTTTTTACTATATTCTGGATGGAAGTTCTTGATCAGACATAAGGTCTGTAACCATTTTTTCAGGCCTGTAACTTGAGTTTTCATTTGTATAACCTTTTTTGCAGTAAAGTATTTTAATTTTATGAAGTCTAATTTATTTTTTTCTTTTATGGACCATGCTTTTATGTTATATCTAAGAAGTCTTTACTCAATCTAAGGTCATGAAAAATTTTCCTTAAGTTTTCTTCTAGAAGTTTTATAGTTTTTGCTCTTACATTTAGGTATATAATCTATTTCAAGTTAGTGTGTGTGTGTTGGTGTGTGTATGGTGTGAGGCAAAGAAAGATTGGGCTAAAATTCATCATTTAATTGTTAGAATTTTACCCATTTCTCTTTTTCTTCTTGAGTCAGTTTAGTTCCATTGTGTTAGTTTTTTCAAAACAAGATCGCATTCATTGCTTCTTCGTTTTCATTTTTTTATGCTTTGCTTTTTTTGTCCTACATTTTTCTATTTTTGATTTTTTAAATTCAATGCATACCTCAATTACTTTTTCAGTTTTACGGAGGTATAATTGACAAACAGAAATTGTATAATTTAAGGTATGCAACTTAATGTTTGATAGATGTATACACTGTGAAATAATCCCTATAATCAAGTTAATTCACATATGCATCAACACAGAGCTATCTTTTCTCCCCCCACTCCCACCTACCATGGTGAGTACCCTTAAGATCTACTCTCGTAGCAATGTCCAAGTACACAATAGAGTATTGTTGACCATAGAAAACGTGCTGTTCATTAGAGCCCCAGAACTTATTCATCTCATGACTGGAAGTTTGTGTTTTTAACCAACATCTCCCACTTCCTCAACCCTCCAACCCCTGGCAACCACGTTTCTGTTCTCTGCTCCTATGTGTTTGAACACTTTAAAGCCCACCCATAAGTGAGATCATACAGTCTGTGTTTCCCTGTGTCTGGCTTATTTCACCTCGCATGATTTTCCTTTGCTTCTTCTCTCTTTTTCTCCCTTTATTTGGATTAATGAAATTTTGTTTATTCTCTTACTTTCTCTGCCAGTTTTGAAGATATGTGTATAAAAAGTTATATATGGTATTTGTATACATATGCATATATACAGGTATATATAGCATTTCTGTTTCTTAGTGTTTACTTTCAAATGTTAAGAAGCATATATAACAACAGGAGTCTAAATTTTGTCAATAAATCTAAACTCTCACCAGACAATTCTAAGAGCCTAGAATATTTATCTTGTTCATATCACCAGCCCAATCTTTTGTGTTTTTGTTTTGGAATACTTTCCACTTTATTTTTATTAACTTCAGTTTACTTACTGTTTTTGTTTTTATTTTTTAAGGTTACCAACATGTCTACTTATTTCTTTACTCACCATTATTTTTTTGTGCATTTCTGATTCCTTCTTGATACATTTTGCTCTTTTCTGATATATATTTGTTAACAACACTTATGTGATCTGTAAGTCTTCAGTCTTTGCTGAAAATTTATTCAATTTGCTATCAGTCTGGAATGGCATTGAGGTCTTATATAGTCATCAGATTAAAATTACTATCCTTTGGCTTATTGAATATATTATTTCATTCTGGACTCAATTTTTGCTGATAAGTCTATCAAACATCTAATTTCTAATTTTTTACATCAACTTTTTCCTTTTTTAAGATTTTTACTATGCCTACAGTTTTATTACATTGTGTCTAAGTGTATGTATATTTTGACTTTTCCTCTTCAGGACTAGCTACATTTCTTTAAACTGATGTTTCATATCTCTCTCTAATTTTGAAAAATTCAGAGATATTATCTCTTTAATATTAATTTTTTGCATTGTATCACCTGTCTTCTTTTTCTGGAATTTTTGTTCATTTATTCATGCTTTCAACAAATATTTCTAGAGTACCTTTTTTGGGACAAATAATCTTTTAGGGAATAATAATATATCACCAATCAATATAAACTACTGAAACTTTTAACTTTCTGCTCCATGACCTTTAAGATCTTTTTTCTTTATTTACATCTATTTACATGTTATCATTGTAATCTAGGCATCTTCACCCTTTTTTATCTTCTAGATTTTTGCTTCTTTCTTCAGCTATGACTAATCTAACTCAATTACTTTTTAATATAAGACCGTACACATTTTTCCTTTATCATATCTATTTTTTCTAATCCTAATTATTCATTTTTAGTAATTTCTTGTTTAATTTTAATTTGTCTCCTTCTGTGTTCTCTTTAATCATTTAAAAATTCATTTATTTGATAGTCTCTTTCTGTTCTGTAATTTCAGCTTCTGGGGGTATCAGTTTCCTGCTTTGCTGTTCCCGTTGCTCTCCCTTGTGGAAGGTCATTTCCTCAAGTGGTCTGTAGTTTTGGATTACGTGTTTATGTTCCATGGTGGCCTTCCCCACACATTCTACCCTCTCTGATAATGGGAGGCACTTACTCCCTGGATTTTGGAAGTGTCTCCATAGCGTGGTTTCTTTCATTTGTTTCTGCCAAAACCATGGGGTTTACAATGGTCTGAGAGTGTGTTTTACATTATTTTTCTCACTGGTGATCCCTACTTCACGTGAATAACATAGGTTCTGACCTGATGTGCACGTGTGACACAGGATAGATTTTTCAGTTTCTCACTGTAGATGTGCAATATTTCCTTTTTCTTTGTGGGCATGGGCAGCAGCGAAGCTTTCTTGCTACTTTATTGGGCTTATAGGAAGACTTTTCCCAAGTCTTTACAAGGATTTTGCAATCTTTCAGGGCCCTGACTTTAAGTACAGCACCCAGAGTTCCCAATTTCCCACAGTCAAAACTTCATAGTGCCACCATGTAGGGTTCAATTATTAACTATGTTACTATTTTAAGACACTATTGCATTAACCTGAAAACACATGCACTTGGCTTAGCTATGTGTTAATGCTCATGCTTCAGAAATTGTGTTTCTTTGTTTCAGCCTTAACGATGTATTCCTATATTATTGCTATTGTAATTAGCGCAGCATTTCTGTGTGTTCAGAGTAAGAGTGGGCCTGTGAAGGCTTAGCCCGTGATTTTGCTAGAGGTGTGAACAAGTCAGGCCAGAAGGAAAACAAAATGTCTAACTCATCGTCTTTAGCATGCACATCACAGAGCCAGGCCTCCTGACTCTTGGCTTGGTTCTCGTTAATTCTGCCCTACAGCGGATGAATATCCACATGCTTTATGTTAGGTTATACTTCCTTCCCCCACAGCTTACCTTCACTGCTGCTTTTCAGCTATTCCGCCTTCACCACGGTATTCTTTCCAAAGATCTTTTGAAATAAACCTTTCTTAAGCCAACGCGTTATGAAGTGCATCACAAAACATTATATTTTTAAAGTAGTGGTCACATCTCAGAGGGGTGCTGTGTGATAATGTAATAGTAATATATGCAGTATGATGATGAACCCCCCAGCTCAGTCCTGTGACGGCACTTGAATAAGAAAGGAGAGTAAACCTGCAGAAGGCACAGACTGTTTGGTGTGTGATTTTGTATCAGGAGAACTGCACTGCTCAATGCAGGAGCCACTGTTGGAATGCTTGAAGTATAGGTACTAAGACTGAGGAAAGGCATGTTACATGGGTAATTAATTTTAATGTTAATTAATTTAAATTTAAAGTTATAAATGGGTACTCAGTTTAATTATTTAAAATCTTTCAAGTATATTTGGAAGAACCTGATGTGTGAATCCAACTAGGAATTTGATGGAAACTAAATATAGATCAGTTCTTTCTGATGACACCTTAGTGTTCAAATTAAGATGTGCTCGAGGGGAGGGGTCATCAACCATCTCAGTGGCCCAGAACTGAGGGGTTTTCCGGGGGGGGAGGTTCCAGGGTTAAAACCTGGGCAGTCCCAAGGAAAGCAGATGTGTTGGTCATCTTACTTAAGGGCAAACACAAAGTTTTTTTTAAAAAAACAAATATAAAATATTTCATTTATATTTTTATGCTAATGACATGTTGAAATGATATTATTTTTGATGTATTGAATTAATGCAATGTATTATTAAATTATTTTATGTTTATATTTTGCTTTTATTTAATATGGTTATTAGAAAAGTTCAAATGACCCATGTGATACACCTTATATTTATATGGGACGGAGGTGATGTAGAACATAGACCACTTGCAGTGATTTTTATCAGTCGTCTCTGTCTCTCTCTTGGTCTTGCTCTCCCCTCTCTCACCATTTCTTCACTGTGAGCACTCAACGTTTAATGCCTGGACATGTAAAGTCCTTGAGTAAGAGCCCTGGCCAGTGTGGTTCAGTTGGTTGGAGTGTTGTCCTGTAAACTGAAGAGTCAAGGGTTTGATTCCCAGTAGGAGTTCATGCCTGGGTTGTGGGTTCTGTCCCAGTCAGGGCACGTGTCAAAACAGGGGTCGGGGGGCCACCTATTGGTGTTTCTCTCTCCCTCTCCCTCCCCTCTCTCTATGTCACTAAGCCACTAAGCATGTCCTCAGCTGAGAATTGAAAAAATATTTTGTTTAAAAAATAGCCTTGAGTAGATCATATACATCTTAACTGATTTTATATTCTCCATGTCTAACAGCTATTATTGTTCATAACTGTCATCTTATGAACAGTTATGGCCCAGCCACTGTGCTTTCCTATACCCCTGGATTCTATGTATTCAGGTAGAACTGAACCTTTAAAACAGCCACCGGCGTAGACCAATGACATCTTCATTTGACCTGGCTCCATTTCACATATCAGAAATTAAAACACATAATGAAAAATTAACTCCCTTGTGGGCATTTTTCTAGGCATTGATGGAGCCTAGGTCTCCTACTTTGAATGATAATTTTCCCCAAGTAGCTGACGCACTTCAGCACAGGTGTGGCCACCTGGGCTCTGCATGGGCATTTATGGGAGCTCAGAGTGACTCACAGGAGCAGGAGTGAGAACCAGGAGCATTGGGCCATCTGGGCAGGTACTTACAACCCATCGATGTCAATAATTAAAATAATATTTTTCTTTTCAGTTTGAGTTTTATATTTAGTGTGTGTGGTGGTGGTGACCTAGATTGTGTTGAGAGAAGACGCTGGTCTTCCTAATGGTTGGCTGCCTCCTTGCTCAGGGTTTGCTGTCATCAAGAACAGAAACAGTTAATCTGTCCCTGGTACATAATATATGCCAAAAAACCATGCTAAGTGCTGAGAGCGCATTATTTTATCTCATCTTGGCCTAAGACTTCTGAGTAAAGGTATTAATGGCTTCCTTTTATAGATCAGAATATTGTGGGCCAGAAAAGTTAAGCAATGTATTGAAGATTGTACCATTCTTGGTGGAGCCAGAATATGTATCTGTTTTCATCTGCTTCCAGAACAAAAATGTTCTGTCCTCTTACAGATTGAATACGTAGCTGATGTTCTCAAGATTCTGAGTCCCGCGAGTCTGAATCTTGTTTAGCAGAGTCTAGCCCAATGTTAGCTTCATAAATTGTATTTCCTAGGAGGATGTCACCCAGGGTTTTGAAGTTCACGTTGTGTTACTTTCCTATTAATGCTGTTTAAATTACTACAAACTTGGTGGCTTAGAACAACACACATTTTTTATTCTTTCACATTCTGGAGGTCAGAAATCTGAAGTCAGTTTCACTAGGCCAAAACCAAGGTGTCAGCATGGTTGTTTTCCTTTGGGCAGCTCCCAGGGGAGAATTCATTTCCTTCATTATTCTAACCTATGCAGGGGTGTCCAGCCTTTTGACGTCTCTGGACCACACTGGAAGAAGAAGAGTTGCCTTAGGCCACACATTAAATACATTGTGACACACAATCACAAAAAACCCCATAATGTTTTCAGTAAATTTACAGTTTCTTGTTGGGCCTCATTCATAGCCGTCCTGGGATGCATGTGGCCCATACGCAGGTTGGACATCTCTGCATGGAGCTGTGTTTCTTGCATTCCTTGGTTCAAGGCTCCTTCCTCCAGTTTCGAAGCCAGCAGCTTGGTATCTTCAAATCCCCCTGCCTTCTCATCACATCACATTTTCCTTGTTAGTCTCAGTGCTCAAATCCCCTTCTGCCTCCCTTTTCTGAGGACCACTGTGATTGCATTTAGGGCCCAGCTGGGTAATACAGAATAATCTCTCCTAACTGAATCCCATGTATCAAATCCCTGTTGTCACATGCAGCCACTTTCACAGGTTCTGGGGGTGGGGACATGGACTTCTCAGGGCAGCCCTTCTCCAGCCTACAACCTGCACCTCACAGCAGGACCTGCCCATGTGTACGGTTTCCAGAAGAGTCATACAAGTGAACATAGAGGGGTCCTTTTGGAAAATGCTAGGGTCTAAGCAGCTGTACAGAAGTCTTTTCATTAAAAGGTCCAACATATTGCTAAATACAGATGCAAAGTTCAGTTTCACAGGGGAACTAGAGACGTTGACAATGTTAATTATAAATCTAATTATTTCTCGTCAACTCTGATATGTACAGAGTGGGGCAAAAGTAAGTTTACACTTGTGAGCATGCAAAACAGTTTACGCTTGTATTGTTTATTACTTATTATATTATTTTCCATATGTACAACTGTAAACCTCCTTTTGCCCCACCCTCTATATTCCAAGATGTTTGCATCTTGGCTTTCTTCATCATAAAATGTTTGAAAAAGTATGCTACTTCAAAGAGTGCATATGACATAAACTAATAAAAAAAGAATGGATGAGACTAAAATGATTTAATGTGACAGTCTCATCTGCTTTTAGTGAAAACAGTGTGCTTTTGTTCTGGCGACCGTCTTTGATAAAAATCAACAAACACATACAATTTGAGAGTTCTTTAGGAGGGAAGCTTCTGTACTTGTAACAGGACACTTAAAAGACTGTTACTGAAAAGATGCAGACTGCTCATAATATGTGAGATCTTGTCATGCAAATAAAACCTTTTTATGCTCACGGTCTAATGAGAAATGCATAATTTATCTTAAACCATCTTGCTTCCACATAGGACTTTTTTTTTACATGTTTCAGAGTGTAATTATGCTGTGCCCAAAGGATCCTCATAGATATCTTTCAAATAGGTAGAATTGGTATTATCCCAGTTTGGCGTGGCCATGGGGGAAGGTGAGCGACAGAGAAATTCAGGTTCATTTTCACACAAGGTTTCTAATCTAGTTACATGGAGACAGTGGCCAGAACACGGAGATCTTGCAGCTCTCTAATTCTACATACTCTCTTTTAAACTTCCTTCCTACTTAAGTTGTACCAATGTACCTTTATCTATTACATATTTCCTCTAGCATAGTTTAAACATTACTTGTCTCTAAGGAATTGAGAACCTCTGCTATTAGACAGATGGAGAAACAAAGGCAAATATATCAAGTGTGTTTAACACAGATATTCACATGGACTTTTAACACCTATCTTTATATATTCCCTGTAAAATTCAGGGATTTGACACAGTTAAGTCTTGGCTCCAATGTTGCCTTCTTATGAAATCTTACTTTCTTCAGATTTTTTTTCTAAACTTATATTGCTATACACTATGTGGTTTGGGTGTGCCATATATAAGTGTATATATGCATTATCTGTAATACATAGAACTTATTTGTTGTCTGTAGCCCTGTGCAGTAATGAAAGCTCCATTGAAGGGAGTGACTGTTTTATCTTTGGTTCAATAATTTAACCCAAGTGCCTATACTTTAACTTGATCTACAATAGGTACTCAATAAAATTTTGTGGAAAAAATGAATTAAGAAATTCAAATTTTTATTCAAATAAATGAGTGTGCCTTTGACATGAATAGCTATTGAAGTACTCTTTTAAATTTTAGAGTATTTTACCTGAAAATACTGTAAATATTTAGAGTATTTTAAATACTTATGACAACTTTCATATAATTTACTCTCACTGTACAAATCAGAGAACTTAGGCTCATAGAAATAATGTGGTTTTCTACGGTTACTCAATAGTTTGAATATAATATATGTGTGTGTGATATACTATATATCTTGATATAATACATATAATAATATATTTGGATTTAAACATAAATGTCCCCTCTTTCTCCAACCCTACTTGGTTGATGAATAAACAATTAACAGGTACAGAAGGGTCTTTTCCTCCTCTGCAGGATTCATGCTTTTATGAAATTGAAGAGATAATAATTGTAGCCCAGGACACTGATTTTGGCAGATAGTGTAGGATGGTTATTTCTATTAATATATACCATAGAACCCTAGGTACCCACAGAATTTTCCTGGACCACCCTCACCTCCATCACCCAGCAGTTTTCAGCTATGCTTAACTGTTTAGATTCTCTTTGGAAGAATTAATTGGAATAGATCAGAGATCATTCAGCCAGCCCTCATCTTTACCCAACTTGTACAGCTTAAATGAGACACAATATTAGACACTAATTCTTGCTTCTCATGGAGAATGGAATGGAATGAAATGCTTTATTTGCCAACAGTGTCCACATTGATTAATTTGCACTCATGTTGTGGTTAGGTCTGGAGAAAAGCATGTGGCCATATTTGCATAATTGTTTGCAAAGTTATCCTACTCCTCTGTGTGTGTATATTTACACATGAGCTGTGCTCAGCTGACAGTAATGCTTTCCACAGTGACAGCGAGACTGCCGTCTTCCAGTGGGGCAGCTGTGTTCCCCCAGGGGCATCAGAAACACCTGGCCCCTGCCCTTGCCTTTATCCTAAGTAAAGGCCATCATTGTGGCATCTTGTGGTTAATGAAGAAAACAGACACTTATTGAATGCCCAAGAATTTAATAAACTTATATCCTACAACAACTAAGCAAGA
This sequence comes from Phyllostomus hastatus, assembly GCF_019186645.2. NCBI lineage: Eukaryota > Metazoa > Chordata > Mammalia > Chiroptera > Phyllostomidae > Phyllostomus > Phyllostomus hastatus. The sequence goes on along the minus strand of NW_025333857.1, from coordinate 62,352,917 downwards.
AACGCAAAGCAGGTATTATGTGTCTTATTGTACTATCGAGGCAATTGTGGCTCAAAGAGGTTAAATAAATTGTCAATGTCAAACAGTTACTATGTGTTCAACCACGACTCACAATCACATCAAACTCCCAAATATTTATGCTACATCTCAAAGCCAACCTATTTTTTTTTCTAAATCCGCACTTGCTTTTAAGGAAGGGAAGAGAATCTGAAGGAATTATCATATGTGGTCTCTGCCTAAGAGAGAGGATGTTTGCAGAATAAATATACAGAAAACATAGCACTGAGAAGTATTTTAAAGTTAGAATATGGGGGTGCATATATTTATTAAGCACTGACTATTTCTATGCACTTTCTACAATTTACTGTAGCACATTGTCATTTCTCAATGCTGTTGTTGGGGGTACTTGGGTTCAAAATCCAAGTAAACAAACAAAACTAAACAAATACAAAATACCAAAAAACATGTTTTTATTCTACCCAAGACATATCATGCAAGGGATGAGTTCATCAGCTGGATCCCAGCTGCTGATGTTCATGCTAATATTCTAGAAACTTGCTAAGAATATTCTTCCGTTTCAGAGAATTCTTTGTTCAGATCCTACCAAAGCTCTTAAAAGGGAAGGAGAAATTTCTTAAGCTCTCATTTTCAAATCAAGCCTGGGAAATGTGGAAACCAGTGAATAGGATCATGTCAGAATCAGAGATGAGGGGAGAAGGTGTCTGAGACCACATTCCTTTTATTACCCACACTAATTTTTCCGACAGTTGTGGAGTTCCTAAATTCAACCATGAGTAGGAGTGATGAAAATCCAGACCCCAGGAAGGCCATTATTGATTAGCTACTCCCTGCACCACCAATATCTGTGGCATCACCTATAAACTACATTATTAACACCCCCATTCCAACATTTATACCCATAACCATATAAACACAAGAAAAAAGTAAGGCAGGTAAATGAGGTTAGTAAAAATTGCTATACATAAAATACAGTGTGGAGCAAAAGGTTTACAGTTTTTCATAAGAATACAATAATTAATAATAATAATTCAAGCATAATCTCTATGCTTTGCACACTCACAAGTGTAAACCCACTTTTGCCCCTCCCTGTATAATGCGATGTGACAGGAACTTGGGGTTTGGTGAGGCCTCTTTTCACTGGCCTTGGTACTGGAATGATGAGAAGAAACTATACATGAAATCTGGGAGAAGAACTTCTAACAGAGGGCTTGGTAGGTACCGCACAGAGTCCCTGAGATGAATACACTTGCAATGTATATGAAAAACAGGAATAAGGTCATTGCAGGAAAGGGACACAGTGATAGCAGATAAGTACTGAGAAGCATCATGGGAGACAGGGACGTCATGGTGGTGACTTAAGCCATTGTTAGAGGAGTTTAAACAAAGAAGATATAGCACACGATTTACACTGCTGGAAAAGGTTGCTAAATGCTAAGTGTAATGAATTATTGCAAGGGGGAAACAAGGAAGGACAGTGCCCGTGGCCAACAGAAAAAAAGGGGAACATTTATTTAGGAGACTTGGACCGTCCTGATGGGAGGGGATGGTCAAGACAACAGGGTGAGTGGGGAGTGAAGGCTTTACAGGACTTTATTCCCAAGAAAACATGGCAAATGGGTCTTACCAATGATGCTATTACTTTTCTTTCTATGTTGGGGAACATTTGTGCCATGACAAAGGTGTGCCTTTTACCTGGAAAGGGTTCTACGTGGAATTACAACGTGGCTGTAATCTCCGTGACTATGCACATGGAAAACAGGAGAGTGAGGGATTCAGAGAGGAAGATAGGAGAGCGTTTCAGCCACTTCTTTTAGGTTTGGAGGAGCTTTGGAGGGAATTAGGTCTGTGTAGGGGCCTTAGCCAGAAAAAATAATCAAAAGCAACTTAAGGTGGAAACAGGGAGGAAGGAGTAAAAAAGGGAAAATAAAAAAAATGGCAAGGGGGAGGGGAAGATGGGTATAAATAAGAGAGAAAAAAGAGTGAAAATGTATGGAGACATATAGCAACAGATTTCGGAATCCCTTTCTAATCCTAGAATAGCATACATCAAAGGAACCCTGTATGTCAAAGTTATGAATACTCATAACAACTTTCCATGCACTTTTTATATAAAAGATACTATGTTGCTTTATGTGCCAAATGGAGAAACTGAGACTGAGAGATAATAAAACTTGTCTAAAGCCTAACAGCCATCAATCTGCAAATTCAAGACTCCAATCCAGATCCGTTTAATCCCAAACTACTATTTCTTTCACAAATGATTACTTTGGGGACTATTTTTGAATTGTAGACAGATGGCATCCCAGAGTACAAGATCTTCTGTGCCTGGCATATTTCCTCAACACGAGATTAAGCCATAGCTTTTCCTGTTCCTTTTCATTGATGTCATATATTACTGCTGATAGACACTTGAGAAATGACCGCTTTTTACTATGACAAGTCACGCTGCTATGAACTCCCGTGTGCACATCTTCTGGTGCCCACGTTCACTCATTTCTGCTGACGTATGCTTAGCAGTAGAATTGCTGGACCATAGGGTATACGTACATGGCATTGGCTGTAGGAGATACTGCCAAAGAATATTCTGAAGTGGTTGTACAAAATCCCTTCATTTTTACAAATGGAAAAAGTGGGACTCCGGAGAGGAAAGACTTAGCAAAAATAAGCGAGCTGAGCTTGGACTAGAACCCAGGTTGCCAACTTTCCGAAGCTTAGCGCTCTTTCCCGCACAGTGGCCCTCTCTCCATCGCCGTTCAAAACCATTCAAATAACTTACTCATTCATGGCTATCATGGCTCTTCTACCTCAAATGTGTTTTTCCTCTTCTCTAAAAACCCAGGGTAAAATTTTGTAAGCAGAATTAATTTAAAAGCGACAAACCAAAACTGTGTAGCTATTTGTGGAAAGGCTGTGTGATGGAAAAACCAGACAGTTACCGCCATAGGTCTTTGGTGTATCTTTGGGTCAGCTGGGATTCCTTAGTGAGTTTTGTTGTAAAGATGAGTCATTGACTTTTGACCACACTTGAGAATAAGTATCTTTGTATTAAAGAAGGAATGGCAACGTTTTCCAAAATTTTTATTCCCCTCTGCCACTCTCTTTTTCTGGACACCATCATTTCTGTATTTACCTCAATGTGAGAGATGTAGCTAATTGCACTAATTCCCACAATAAACCAAAACTTTTATTTAAGCACATGGCAATATAATAAATATATATTTCAAAGCCTTACAAGAAAGAACAAAACTCAGTGTACAATTTCATTTCTTGGTGTTTTATTAATTATAGATAAAACACATGCAAAGTGTGTGTGTCTGTCTGTATGTATGTTTGTTTTAGAAATTGTCCTAGGTGTTATTAAAAAATATCTACTAAAAATCCATATAAAGCACATTGATTTTATGGACAATAGGTAGAGAGAAATTGTGTAGAATACCACCTCTGCTCAATGTCTGCTATTTTAATTTTTCATCTAGTGAAAATTTGATGTATTGTTCTGCTTTTTTTCCAGTCAAAAACCTTGTCAAATTGTTCCCTCATTCTCTGAACCTCTGATGTTCCATCTGATCATTAATGTACCTTTTATATCTAAGATATTATAGAAGAGTAATTATTGTTTGAGAAAATGTATCTAGCATTTACCACATTTATTTGGTTGTTTCAGTCCCTCATTCAACAAACAACTGTTGGTCACCTACTGTGTGCCAAGTTCAGAATGCATTGCTATACTAAATAGAAATACAGTGTGTGTGTGTGTTGCTTTGAAGTGGAACCTGTCGAATGGGGGGCCATCACTTTGTGCCATCTTTGTGATGGCACCTGAGTAGCACTGGAAAAGTTTATTACATGTTAACTGTTTGGAGGACTAACTTCCAGACTCAGTGAGAACAAGGATCTCCATTGATCAGCATTATCTGCTAAGAGTGAGTGAGTGAGTGGAAGTATGTATTTGCATCATCTTGAATTCTTGCAAAGAAGGATTCAGAAGATCATACCCAGCAGAGGAGAGAGAAAAGCCCTGAGTGGTCAGCTTAGCAACCAGGGATCACACTGCCTGTGTCCAAGAATTCAGAAAAATTCTCTGCATGTAAAGATACGGGGTGGGTCTTGGAGCGATTTGAGACGTGTTTCCCATAACTTTACTCTTTTTAAAAAAATTACAGATGAGATTCAATATTGTTTATGTTAGTTTCAGATGTATAGCATAGTGGTTAGACAATTATACAATTTTTGAAGTGATTCCCCCCAATAATTGAAGTACCCACTGCTCTCCATCACTTTCATTTCATTCCCATCCTATAACTCCCAAGGTAAAAGAAACAAAACCTACAACAACAAAAATGCTTTGGCAAATGCCTTACTGGACAGTATGTACAAAGTAGAAATTGTGTTCAATTAAAGAGAAAGGGATCTGATGTATATCTGGACGATCTTGGGAAAGTCACACCCTACCCCCTCCCTGGAATCAGTTTTTTGTTTTGCTAAAAGAAGGATTGGAACTTGATGAGCTCTAAAAATGCATGGAGAAAGTTGTCTGCTTCTTGAAAACAGCCTACCAAAGAACTGAAACGAGGGCTTTGCCTAACACACCTTAAGAGTGAACAGAGTTCACTCTTTCCAAGAGAAGACCCCCCTGGGCTCCTTTTGGGTGGAGTGGCTGGTGCTCTTCGGCAGATGGACCCAAATTGCAGTCAGGGGTTGGTGAGTCATTTGCAACACACGTTAGTCATTCAGGTGCATTTGCATTGGACTCCACAGCTGGGAACAGCCCCAGACCCGGAGTTTGTTTATTTCCATGGACGATGGATGTCTCAGAGCTTGTTGTGAAATAAGAAATTTATAAATTGTTATGTTCTGCTGCTGACAGCCTTCTCCCTTCCCTTGATGATTAGCAGCCTCTCAGACAGTCCCTTGCTCCATCCTAGAGGACCGTACCCTGACCAGGTTGTCCTGCCCTGGGTTGGGAGCTTAATATCGATTATCTCACTTTACCTTCTAACAGTCCTGTGAGTTATAATTATTCTTATCTTGGAGATGTAAAACTAAAGGCCAACAAAGTGTGAGAGGATTGGCAAAGTCCCACAGTTAGAAAGGGTGGAGCTAAGGTTGAAACCCAGGATTTTCTTTTTCCGAGCCATGCTTTTTCATCCTGTATTTCACAGCTCTCATCCTGGAAAAGATCACACATTCATACGTTATTTCATTTTGGTTCTCATAATTGCCTTCGGAAATTGAGAGGCAAGATGAAGTCACATCTGAAGGCTGGAGAGATTGCAATGAATGTTAAAGTTCACATTTTCTTTTCACTCTGTTCCTTTTCGTGGAGAGAGACCACAGAACTCTTCATGTTTGTAACTCAGAGCCAAAAACATAGCAGGGCTTCAAATGGGGCTGTGGAACCGAATTAAATTTATGTCCAGAGAAAATATTATTTTAGAGTTTCTGTTGATGTGCATTATTGGGGTGAATTTGAATTATGGGAATGTGCAGAAGCAAGGATACACTTAGGTGATAATTCAAGGACAGAAGAAATGATAAAGGAAATAGAAAGTGATCCTATCGTTGTTACATAATTTTAAAAAATCTCATATTTCCAATTATTTACAAAATCATAATAAAATCTTGAGCTAGCATGTGAGAATTGGGTTCAGTGGAAGACTTGTAGGTGCTAGGAGTTATGAAATCCTTATTCAGTTATAAGAAATGACAACTTTACAAACAACTAAATGCTGTTATCCCAAGATAGATAGAGCTATGGACATATCTACCTGTCTATCTATCATCTGTCTACCTAACACGGAAGGTGTCTACAATGTTATTTAGCATTTCCCTGAGTGGAAGAAAAAGAGAAGGACGAATTGAGGACGGGCAGTACTAGAACAAGGTTGTATGTGTTGGAGGCATGGAGTGTAACTCAGCGGCAGAAAACTGCTACTGAAGAGGCCCCTGAAGGGAAACAGATGTCTCCATGTCTCGGGCTCACATGAACTCAAAAGAAGTGAGCTCTGAGGCAAAGCATAAGCAACATTTGTATTCTGAAAAAAAATGCCAGTTTTATAACGTCTTAATATCAAGTAGATATTGTCCTCCATATTTGTTCTTTCCCCGCCAAATTCTTTGGGCTATTGTTCTCAGTTTTTTTGCATTCCTATTTGAATTGTAGAAAGTTTGTTAATTTCTACCAAAAAATCCCTGCTAGGGTTTTGATTAGGATTGTATTGGTTTTATAGCTCAGTTTTGGAAGAATTAATGTCCTAACAATATTGAGCTAAGCCATTAAAGGGCACCTTCTGCGTATGTTTAGAGCACTCTGCATGTACATGTGACCAACTCTTCCCTGTCGTTTTATGTTGCCAATTCTAGCTACCTTGATCTGGGATTCTCAGCTCTATCCCCTCAACTCTAGGAGTCTTTTGTGTTCCATTTTCTTGCTGCGAGGTCTGGAAATTCCCTCAAGGCAGTAAGCTGTGATCGTAGGGTTCACCTTACTTGTTTTTTGTCTCTGAGGAACCATTGTACTTCCTCGCCTGCTATCTTCAAAACCCTTGGTTCACACATTGTGCTTTGTTTTGATGTCAGTAGGGCAGGGTAAATACCACCTCTGCTGTTCCTTTTGGTGAGAAACCAAAGTCAGATAATTACATTTTAATGAAATTTAATAAATAGGATAAAAGTATTTTACTGTTCTATGTGTTAATAATATATATTTACAGTCTTCAATGTTGTCTATTCCTTTGTATAGAGACAAATTTCATTCTGATATTGTTTTCTGTCCACTTAAAGAATTTAAGAGAAAACATTTCTTCTAGAGATAGTTGACTACAGATGTTATTTCAGTTTTCTCTTTCTAAAATTTTTTATTTTGCTTTAAAATTTTAGGTATGTTTTTGCTGGTTTTAAGATTCTAGACTTAAGATTGACATTTTTTCATTCACTACTTTAATAATATTACTTTGTTGTGTTCCAAGTTCCATTTTTCTTGAGTAGAAGCCACTCCTAATTTTATCTTTGAAACTCTGGGCATGCATTTTTTACTCTGTTGTTCTTATAGATTTTTAACACTGGTTGAGGAAATTTGATTATGATATGCCTTGATGTAGTTTTCTCCATGTTTCTCCTTCTTTCTGCTAGGGTTTACTGTGCTCCTTGGCTGTGTGGGTATAGTTTTCATCAAATGTAGGTGATATTCAGTCATAATTTCTTCTTTTTATTATTTCTCTTCTTTCACCTCTTCTTTGGGAAATAAATATATATATTCACTTCTAGTTGTCCCATAGATTGCTACCTGACAAGGCAATATTTATCATGTTTATGACAAGACAATATCTGTCATGAATGTTAAGTTACTCCATTTGTAATTAGTAAGTATCATGCTGGGAGATATTTTGAAAGCATTCAAACATCCTGTTTCTCATTATCCCTAACTGTATTATTTACTGATGCAAAAATTATATCATAATTATTATAATAGTATTCACCAAATAGTAATTTTCTATTTACATAGTTACTTTTACATTTATTAAGCATAATTCTATGTGATAGGCAGAATAATGACCCTTCACCAAAGACATTTAGATACAAAGCCCCAGACCCTGTATAATGTATAATGTTACATACCACAAAGAAGCACTAAGACTGCAGATGGAATTAGGGTTGCTAATCAGTTGACCTTAAATATGGTGTTTATCCTGAATTATTTGGGTGATCCAATGTAAACCCAAAGACCTTTGAAATGGGAAACAAAGAAGCAGCAGTCAGTGTCAGAGGGATGTGATATAAGAATGCTTCTACTGGACATTGCTGGCTTTAATAATGTTGAGGCAGGGGGGAAGTTCTAGCCTCAGAATACAGGAAGTCTACAGAAGCTGGAAAAGACAAGAAAATGGGTTATCCTATAGAGCTTCCAGAAAAGAATGCACTCCTGCCAATGTTTTGATTTTCACCCACTATAACCATTTCAGACTTCTGACCTCCAGAACTGTAATTTTGAAATAAGTCTGTGTTTTTTTAATCCACTGAATTTGTGGTAATTTATTACAGTAGCAATAGAAAACTACTACAATCTACCATAAAGAAGAGTGTCCCTTTTTTTCCATTTATCTCATTCATTTATCCTCTTGTCCATTGATTTTATCAGTGTGAACTTAAGGACATTTATTTTATTTTATGGCTTATAATTCAATACTATAATTTTCTGCTTTGTTGCTCAGCTTATTCCAGATTTGGCCATTGGGAATTTCTTCAGATTGACTCCTGTGCCCTTTTAACACATCTGCTTTATTTCGATGAAGTTCTCTCCTCTCCCCTAGTTCTTACTTGTACTCTTACCCCAATGTTATACTGACCTTCGTGAACCAGGTTTTATGTGTTTAGCTGCTTCTCAGGGTTACTGGTGAAATAGATACTGCCAAAAGATAGTGTAGTCATCAAAAAAAAAAGACATTAAGCATCATGTAAATTCTCACAGCCTTAAAAGCCTGATTAAAAATGCTTACAGTCACTCATCTGTAATGTTTGGAACTGACATAAAAAGCAACCATATGAGTTATTGAAATGCCCTTACTTCACAGTTGGAATTGACATCTTGCAGCATAATTTTGTTTCATAATGCCTTCATGTCAATGTTTACATGTGACTTTATATACCCTAAAAGTGTCCAGTGCTGATTTTTAATAAAAACTCATCATGGCCAAAGTGTGAAATTTCAAAACTAATGAATCAAATTACCTGTACAACCCAAAGTATTTTTGCCTCATTAAAATGTACCTTTACAAGAGTTAGTTAAATATGTTTTTACAGTTTATTACTGACTTGACAAGGAACTGAGATGTTAAAGACCACTGAAAATTTTAAAATGTTTAGTTGATGCCTATGATTGCAATGTACATAGAAGAGAATTTGACATTTGATATAGAAATGACCTCAGAAATACAGGTGCTGTGCAGGTCAAGACTTACACACAAATGTGAGAAAAAGATATAGTGATACTTCAGGGGCAGAACAATGACAAATTGTAACTTTTGTGGGCTGCCTTCATTGGTTTTTTTATGCACTTAAGTAATAATTCCTAGGCCATAAAGTTGTAATTCTTTGAATATTCCTTTGACAAAATAAGTAGCCTACAGGGTTTCCAAAATCCCAGCCCTCAAATATAACCCAGTAATATATTAGGTATTTAAATAAGAGTTACTGGTGCATTCTTGGATTTAAAAAAAAATGAAAGACAGAGAAAGCAGGTCTTTGAATAAAATGAGAAAGACACAAAGCAAGCCGGGCAGGCTTCCCATGTCTGTCACTGTGAGTGGGGGCTCGCTGCAGAAGCCAGACCAAGTCTGATGGTTGCCACTTCAGTGTGTTTCACTCCACAGCAGCTGAAGAGAGAGGTGGGACAAGACCGGATTCATGAGGAGAGAATACTCGAGGTGCATCATAAAGGCTGGTTGGGGTTTTCTGTAACTGAGAAGGGCAGGGTGGCAGAGAGAGCTAAGGCACAGTGGCAGGAGCTTGGCACCCACGCAGAAAATCAATCTGGAGTGAAAGCACAGAAATGGAAACTTTGGGCAGTTAATTCAGCCTGGTGAGAGTCATGTAAGAAGAGGAATGAGGAAAACTGGAATCATAGGTTAAAGCTAGATTGTAAAAATCCTGGGATGACATCCTCGGGGCAAGGAGGTTGTTGCTTTCTTTCCCAGAATCTATTGCACCCTCCACAGTCGATCAAGTTGTTTGGCTAGACATCCCTTAAACTCACGGACCTGGGGTTTGCTCCAATTCCCCTAAACTAGGGAATTACATTGATCCCACGTGCCTTTCGCAGCATTCAACTCAGGGCCTGCATTAAACACAAACCTAAGGCAATCAGCTCCTGACATCTCTATAGATGCAGTCATTGCTTCAGAGGTGGTCCACAGCTTAATGTGGAGCAAAGCGAAGATGCACCTGACTTGTGTTTGTCTCTCTCTATCTGGATGGTGTGATGTGGAGATGGGATACCTATGGTGGCTTTAAATATGCCAGAGTAAGAGAAGCCAGCTAGAGAATAAGGCTGACATTTGGAGGGGCACCAAGAGAAGAACCAAGACACAGAGCTCAAGTCCTGATCCCATTGTGCCTAAAACCCAAATCACCTTTGGATTTTTCAGGTAGGTAAAGCAGTATATTCTCATTACCTTTTAACTTGATATGAGTTTGTTATTGTTCCTTTCAATGAAGAGTGTTCCGACAGACTTATTATTCAGGAAATAGGGCATCTTTGAAGATTTCCAAACATGGATATAAGGTGATCAGTGTGGTATGCTAGGAAGAACATTCTGATATCTCACTGAACACTGGATTGGAGCAGGCAAGTTTAGAAACAGAAAGAGAACATTGGGGATGATATTACACTAGTATGGATGGCTGGTTAATCCTAACTTCAGGTATGGCAGCATGAATACAGAAATGCAGAGAAACTGAGAAACATTCCCAGAGTTTAATTGAAGAGTTTCTTCAATGTTGACAGTTAAGTTAGGTGAGAAGTGATGTTTTATGCCTGTTTTGTGCTCTGTTTATCACCGCCTCCTAAGTGGTAGAATAAGCTAACGTGAATTTCCGAGTGAGGCATACATTCAAGCTATTCTTAACATGACCCTGGCATGGAAATAAGAATGCCCAGCACTCCATTGTTTCAGATTATCCACTGTCTAGTTCCTGAGGCCCAACCTGGAGTGTCAACCATAGGAGTGAGAGAACAGAGAGAGAAAAAGACAGACGAGGAGGGAAGGAGAGAAGATGGGTACAGAGAGCATCCAGAGTCGGGTGGCTTCCAGGGGGATGTTGATTCCAAGTGACTGAACTGCATTGGGGATGGAGTGGGGACAAAAATGTGGAAAAGGTAATAAGGACATGGTGAGGAGGAGACAAACTGGGTAGTAATAAGAATAATGGTGCCCTGGCTGGCGTAGCTCAATGTATTGAGCGTGGGCTGCGAACCAAAGCATCACAGGTTCGATTCCCAGTCAGGGCACATACCTGGGTTGCAGGCCATGGCTCCCAGCAACCGCACAATGATGTTTCTCTCTCTCTCTCTCTTTCTCCCTCCCTTCCCTCTCTAAAAATAAATAAATAAATTCTTAAAAAAAAGAATAATGGTGATATTCATGATATTAATAAAGCAAATAAATGTCAGCCACTGGGTAAACAATTTATATGCTCAACCCATCTAGCTTTTACATTCACCCTGTGACCTAGATGATGACAATCAGCCTTAGAAAGGTAAGGAACTCAAATGAGACCAAACAGCTAAGAAGTGTTGCAGCTTGTGTTGAAAACAAGTATGTCTGACCATATTGTAGATAGAAGTGTTTTTAAGAAAAAAATACCATTCATGTTCTCCCACCCTAGTTGAATCTCTTAGCAAATGACATTCATTACCAACATTCATTCCTCTTTATCCTCAGCTTGAATGGGACTTCTGGCATCATTTCCCATGACTTCCTGGAAACACAGAGCGCTCCCTCCTATGGCATTCTCATCCCCGCCCCTATCATGGCATTAACTGCTGAACTATCTGGTTTCTATGTCAGGCTGTGGCCTCTGTGAGGGTAGAGGCTTGCCAGTTTTGCTCACTAATTGGCACACAAATGACCTGCATATTCAATAATTGTGTTGAATAAATGAATGAGGTCAGCAGGGAGTGAGTTGAGAACAGAATGTTATACTTAATAAGGAATATGTGTGTATGTTTGTGTAGGGAACTTGTTTTTAGAAATAAGATCTGGAGAACAGCAAGAATGTGCTGGGTATTTCTTTCCAGTGCCCTTGAAGACTGGCTGGGACAGGGAGATTTTTGCATTGGGTGGCAAGGTATGTTTATTTATCATTGTGATCCCCACACCACCTTTTAAAAGCCTAGATTTAGCATGAAGATTCCAACTTCAGATGGTCTCTGGAGACCTCCTTGGTGACAAGTGCAAGAACTTTGCTAGTGAAGGGGAGTGAACAAAAGCAAGACAAGAAATGGTCAAGGAGAGAAAAGGCCAGACAACCCAATTTCTTTCCACAGGCACTCAAGTAATTAAAATAAAAACAATTACTCATATACATAGAGCAGGTCAGCACATTTTTTCACAGAATGAGGGAAATGCACAACTCCTAAGAGGCAGTGATATAAATATTTCAGCTGATAGTACATCCAGGACCAAGAAGGTAAAATAAACTAGATTTAAACAAACAATTTGACACAGAACTGCAAAAGGCATTGTGAAATTCTGCAAAATTGCAGATCCAATTTCCCTGGAATATACTTCTGCCTAGCAAATACTTGACAATTATTCATGTTGGAGAACCAGGCAGAAATGCAGACAATGGGAAAACAAACACTCAATCATCAGGTTTCAGAATGCTGTGGTGTCCAGAAAATGCCTATGTTCGCCTCCTTTTCCCTGAAGCCTGGAACTGGCCTCCTGATTTCTATACCTCCCAATGTATCCATTAGTAAGACATGTGACCTCATGGGTGAGAGGCTAGGAGGACTCACCAGCTGCAATGAGTTTTTGCTTTCTGATTGGTAAGAAGAGGGTCTGTGCATTTTTGGGCCTCCTGAATTTACCTTCTGATTTTCTTTGTTGAGAAGTTACAATGTACCTGGTTACCAGCCACGCCATGTTGCTTTGTTATGTTTTGTTTTTGTTTTGTTTGTATTCTTCCCTGTGTACTAGCCACACATTCAGATTCTCTTTCTGAAATCTCAGATCCGATTCACTTCACTGCTGGCCAACCACCATTCTATGGCCTCATGTTGGTGTTCAGGACAAAGTCCAAATTTCTGAGCCAGGTACAAGGAGGTCTTCAAACTGATTTCCCAGAACTATGTGGAGTTGTCTCCTAGCTGGATTGTTGCTCCCCTAAAACATCGTTGTAACTGATTTTCCATCCATCATACCAGCTGTAACACCTTTCTATTCCATCACCCTTGTGCCTCTGGCTATTTCTGATCTAACTCTTTAGTCTGAGCTCAAGAAGCACCTTTGTTGTGAAGTCTTTTTTCATTCTCCTCGGTAGACCTGGAACTCTTCTATACAAACCTGATTTCAGGTTGTTTAGACACCCACTGATCACTTGGGATACCCTCTCATCTCTTTCTACATACAAATTGATTTCTTCCTCAGGGCTATGCTATGCATCCTAGGGCAAAGGCTGTGCGTTATTCTTTATTGTGGTCCCATGGCTCAGCATACTGCTTAATGCACAATCAGCGCTCAGCAAATTGTTGCCTCAGAGGTTGTCAGTCTGACTTTACTTCTCTGATCATTGTAATTATTTTTTTTCAGTTTTTATTCATTCATTCAATAAATGTTTATTGAGCTTTCATCATGGACCAGCCTTCATGCTAGGCACTGAGGAAAGAGTAGTAAGTGAAAATAGACAAGACCTCTGTTCTTATGAAATATACTGGCTGGAGGAGGATTCAGAAATTACTCCAACAATCGCACTGATGACCATGAAGCTACAAATGAAGCCCTAAAGGAAAGGCTGTTATCACAGCCCTGTGATTGGTGGATCAGGGCAGGCTCCTTGCAGGAAGTGATGATTACATACGGATACTAGCAATGATTAGACAATGATGATTCCAAAGTGAGGCGAGGGAGACTACTATTTTGGAGAAAGGAGGTGGAAAGTTCAGAAGTTTTGTGATGAGAGGGAACCTGGTTCACTTGATTGAACATGCTGCCTGGTGCCGAAAGGTCTAGCTAGACCCATGGTTCTCGACTGGGGGCAGTTTTGCTCCCTCAGGGGACATTTTGCAATCTGGAGGAATTTTTGGTTGTCATAACTGAGAGTGAATACCATGTAGTGGGTAGAGACCAGAGCTTTTACTAAATATCCTAGGGTGCTCAGGACAGCCTCACCCACCCCAAGAATCGCACAGCCCAACAAGTCACTAGTGAAATTGTTGAGACACTCTAATATTGGGGATTCTGGCATCAGGTGAGACTGAGGAGACAGACATGGGCACACTGTGGAAGTCACTGTAGTCCACGTAAAGTAGTTTGGTCATTAAGCATAATAAAAGCTGTGAAAGGACTGAGGGTAGAAAGATGGCCTCATATGGTGATCCTTCTACTAAAATCACCGAGGCTACAGCATGGAGATATTCTAGATATCAATCTGATATTGAATTGAGAGGAGCAAGAATGGGTGCAAGGCAACAGTTAACAGACTTTTGAGTATCCAGGCAGGATAAAATGTTTTGGACTAGCTTTGCCTTCGCTGTAACTGTTACCATCCCTTCAAGTACTACATTCAGTATCTACTACTGCTCTTATTATCATTATTTATTTGAATTACTTTTATTTAATTTTTATTCGTATCTCACCCACAGGAGTGTTGCCTGTTCTGAAGGGCTACCATGCTTAGATATTGCCAAATATCATGTAGCTAGAAAAGCATCTTTAATGTCATGTAGTCTAAACTCAAGTCCAGAGTTCAAATACTTCAAATGCTAACAACCACAAGGAATTAATATTTCCCAATGGAGCTGTATTCATTTGGAAGGGTACAATTTACACTACATTCTTTTTTTATTATTTTCAATTACAATTTACATTCAATATTACTTTGTATTAGTTTCAGGTGTATAGCATAGTGGTTAGACAGTCATAGACTTTACAAAGTGGTCCCCTGATATTTCCACTACCCAACTGGCACCATGCATAGTTATTAAAATATTATTGACTATATTCACTTCGCTGCACTTTACATCCTGTGACTATTTTATAACTACCAATCTGTGCTTCTCAATTCCTTCACCTTTTGCACCCAGCTCCCCAGACTCCCTCACCCCGGGCAACCATCCATCCATCTGTTCTCTGTGTCTGTGAGTCTGCCTCTTTCTTGTTTGTTTATATTGTTCCTTAGACTCCACAAATACGCGAAATCATATGATATCTGTCTTTCTCTGACCGACTTATTTCACTTAGCATAATACCCTCTAGGTCCATCCATGTAGACCACATTCTCGCCAGTCAGTGGTTTACAGGAAGCGGAGGAAATGTTTTCATATGGTTTTTAAGATGTTTCACAAAACATCACCCAGCTACTTCCTCTCCATGTTAACCATTTTCTTGTTCTGCAGCTTCAACCCTGAGCACCAGCACTGACTTGTGGCTCTCTTACCGGGTCACCCTGTTCCACTGTTCTGCACTTTGCAGATGCTCTTCCTCTGCCAGGAGTGGCCTCGGTCTGCCAACCATGCCTGAATGGTAAACCACAAAACATCCTCCACAGTGACGCTCCGTCTACTCGGAATATCTTTGCCAGAAATCTTCTGTTAACTAACCACTAACATTGTCCTTTGCACATATGTAACAAAGCAGAATGTGAGTTCTTTGAAAGTAGTGGGTTTTTTTTTCCTTATTTATCTGTGGTTCTTAGTGCTGTTCCATAGGCTCGGTTGCCTGGTAGCAACTTCCAGGGCTGGTATGGACTAAGAAAAGGCCTATCCTAGCTTAGTTCCTTTGACGCAGGAAATTTCTCCTACTTCTCCCTTTTAATCATACTTGCTTCTTTATTACTGACCTTAGGAATTGACCTCTCACTCCTATTGTAGCAGGCTGCCTTGGCTTGTCACGTGAAACGTCTTCTTTGGATGGTCACTGTTTATCACAACCCATGCAATCCAGGTCTTGGGCTTCAGTTCCCCTCCGATTTCATTATAGCCTGCTCCTAGCTCCCATCTGGCTCCTGAGATCCCTGTAGAGCCTCAGCATCACCCTTAGCTTGCCAAAGAGGCAAAACCAGGGAAGAAGCTGGTACTGTCTTTAGGATAAACTAGGTGCTCTGTGCATGTCTATACGCATGTACTAAACTCCCACGTATGCTTATTGCAAATACATAGTATCCTATGGTTTTCTGTGTCACTTACTACATGATCTTTGGAGATCAGAACATCAAAGCTCATGTGATAATTACAGTTAAAGTTCTGGAGTTCCTTCAGCAATAGATGAAAACAAACTATGAATTTTGAAAAGACTTCCATCTCTCCTGCATTCCAGTTTGCTACCTGTAAAATGGAAAAGAGGGATGTGTATTCCTGGACTGCTTCTTAATCAAGTCTGTTTATAAAGTTATTTGGTGAGCGTTTCTAAGGGCATGTGCTCAAGTCCATTGGGATACAGTGATATGGAATCTTCATGGATTGGACTTAAGCCTTTGTATTTGGAGGAACATCTCCAAGTCAGGCTGATGGTTGGTCAGCCCTGGCAGAAAGCCACTAAACGAGAGTATCTCTAAGGCATCTGTGTGATGGCCATGTAAGCATCAAGTCCAGAAAGTTTAGAGCTGACCAATAAATAAAGCTCTTACTTTTTTTTTTTGAGAATAAAGCTGTGCTAGGTTACTTGTCAAAATTCCCCATTCCTTTGATACACTCGTATGGAGGGTTGCTGGTGTAAAATTCCGCACTGAGCCCTGTCCAGCCAGAGGCTGCAGGAGTGAGGCTGTGTTAGTCAACCACTCTGGTGAATGCCTCGAGTTACTGCATGCAGCTTGGGTTATCTGTTAAAAAGTCTATCATTAATTGATTATCATTTCTTATTTGCCTCTCGGTTCCATAAGTATGGTACTATTTTCTGTAAGTTTCTCAGACTGAAAAAAGCATATTTCCAGGAAATGGGAACCTATGAAAAAGTAAACTGTTTATAGGTATGAAAATGGGTAAAGTGCAGTTAAAAAATTATTGAACTCAAATTCAGTTCAGATTCTGAATCCAGTGGTGATTTGCTAAGTGTTTTGTGAAAAATCAATGTACCTCTCTGTGGACTTCCACTTTCCATCTGTATACTGGATGGATGAACATCACTTATATGTTCTTAACTAATGAATGAGATCTGAGGTATTTGTGACTTCAGTAAATGATTTAATGAATAGTGATGCATGCGTTTGTTTCCCGGCAATCCTATCTTCAGGGAAATCTCCACAGGTAAAGCTAATTAGAATTGGAGTCTCAGTGAAGGCAATGACCAATAAGTAAATAAGTACAAAGATACCTTATTCTATTGTATAGTTTCATTGACCTAGCTGACTGGTTATTCAGGAAAGCCTAGTACTTTGAGTACACATTGCATCTATGCAGGGCACACAGATGGGAAAATCTGGAAATTGTATGGGCGTAGTCAAAAGTCATCTCTGGTCCTGAAAGTGTTTTTTTTTCCTTCACCAAGTGTACTGTTTTCAAGTTTTCACAGCTGTTCATAAATTGATGGTAACAGACCAGTGCCCACTCGTTAAGAGAATGAAGGGTAAGTCAAAATATAAATCTTCCTTTTGATGATAATTCCACATTAAACTGGGAACATTCCCAATTCTCAGAACAGCTTTTAAGACAGAGGGGGTCAAGAAATTGTTACCTCCTTTTAGGATGAGGGAATCCGGGGTATGGAGAAAAGCTTGCTCAAAGATGTATACAGTAGCAACACTGAAATAGTTTCTGACTGCAAAGGACTAAGTCCAAAAGATCAATGCAATTTTCCACATCTTTTTCCATCATGCTAGTAATGTCTCTTAACAACAAAAATGTAACACCTTTTCATGATTCATTGTGTCATAGGCAGAGCAACTAATTAATAAAAACACCCCACCCCTCCTCCTTTCTTCCAGACAGACACTCTTAGAAAATCTAGTTCTTTCTTCTTAGATCAGTGCCTTTATGGAAAACATTTAACCTATCTGAAGTTCAGTTTTTCTTATTTATAAGTGAGGGGTGGCTGTTCACTACCTCATGTGGTGTAGGAAAGTTCATTTAGGGCAAAGTCAAGTCTTTCTACAGATTTATCTCCATCGCTGAATATGACACTTGACACAGAGCAAGTGCTGAGTAAATGCCCTGTTCTGACTAATCCCTTCCCCATCCTCACTGACCAGTTGCCTCTAGGATCCAATATCAACTCCAAAATGCCATAAGGTATCAAGTGAGGTGAGGGAATATGCACTCATACAATTTTAAACATTCATCCCCAAATTGCTTTTTCTCCTGATTCTCTCAGTTGTGTTACTCTTCTAGAGAATTGCTCCCCACCACCTCCCCAAAACACACACAGGATTTCAACACCTCCCTCAGGTTCTCTTAGTACTTCCAGCTGTTTCTCTTCATTTCATGATTGGTGTTCACATGCTCCATTGGACCTGAAGGAATCTCCAATTCACTGGCCATAGAATTTCTCAGGTCATTAGTCTCAGTCTGTGAAGGGTTTCCCACCTAATCTGGCTTTTGAGAACCCCCTGTTAACCTCACCTGGGATGAGCCCAAGTAGCTCTCATTAGACTCAGTCAGAAAGCTAGTGGGGACAGAGGGAAAACACTCAAATTTCTTGGCTCTTCCAGGCCTGGCCCCAGTGAATATCCAATCAAACCACTTTCTGGCCACAAAATTAGAAACACTGTGTGTCCCTTTCTCCCTAGGTATCAATAGCTATTTGCTTAGAGTTGGTCCGTGCTAAAGCTGTCATACCATACTTACATTTTTTTTCATAGGGAAACTCATAATGGATGAGTAATAGTGAGAAAAGGTCTTCTGTACCTTTCCAAGAAGCTGAAAAACATTACTCTGCTCCAAAATACCAAACCTGTGAATTTTTTATTCTACCTTGAGCCTGATCCGATTTCTCTATCTTGATACATTCTTTTCATTTTTTGTTGTTTATTTGATAAAAAAAAAGTTGGGGAAAAGAGAGACATCGATTTAAACAGACACTGTACCAGGTTCTAGGCATTTACAAATAAATAAGATATAGTTTCTGTCTCCAAGAAGGACAGAGTTAGTAGATAAAGATAGGCATGCACACAAAATAGCAACACAATGAAATAAGTGTAATAAAGAGGTGTGTGCACCATAGGAAGATGGCAGTAAGGTCAGAGTGTGCATTTCTTACAATAGACTGTAAGAAAGGCAATCTGATTTAGATCATTTGTTCTGCTTTTTGAAAGTGAAATAATCAAATAACAGAGCAAATTGTGCTGGAGAGATCATCTGAGACATTATTGTAAAGTAGAGCACATTGGGGAGTTTATACTTGATCTTCTAGGTAATGGGCAGCTGTTGGTAAAAAAATATTAAACAGGAAAGAAATGGTTTAGGGTACTCACTCTGACAACCAGTTGGGGACAGAGACTGATGGGAAAGATACAGGGAGCAACAAACATGATTAAAGAGTGGTAGCCCTAGTTCAGGTCAAGAATGATAAGTATCTGAATCAGGGAAATGGGAATAAGAATGAAGAGAAGGTGGTGCATTTGAAAATCATTTAAGGATGAAATTAATAGAGTCTGTTGATTAATATATACGAAAGGCAAGGCAAGGCAACAGAGTGTGGATCCCATACTTATGATGGAAATGTAGTTTGTAGATACAAACATAGCACAAGAATCATGTCGAGCTGCTTTTCATCTCTGAAAATGTTCCCCAGTGAACAAGGTAGTCTATTTCCTGATCTCTAATGCCATATCTTGTCCTGCTGTTGTCACAGGTGGTCTCCCCAAAGTAAAATAAAAAAAAATTCTCACGGTCAGATTACTTTCCTGTGCAAATCACTTCTCTCATTCCTTTGCTCTCAGAATTAAGCCCAAACTCCTTAACATGGATTACACATTGCTTGACTTGGTGTCTGCTTGCCTTCCTAGCCTTATTTACTCACTATTTCCCCAGTCCCAATTCCATTTCCTGTACCCTGTGATCTAACCACAGCGAACTTCCCTTTCATTTTTACCTATATGGCATTGAAAATATAGTTTTCTTTGCTAGGAACCACCATCACCACACACACACACAGACACACACACACACACACACACACACACACACTATTGCCTGGTAATTCCCTATTTATGTTTAAAGTACAATTAAAATGTTATGTCCTTGGTGCATCCTCTTCATTGCTCCCCACCCCTCAAATGCAAAGTTTATTCCACATCTTCTCTCCTTAGGCCCTTTGTATCTGCTCAGTTACAACACTTGACACTCTAATTTCTGTTTTAAAATATTCATTAAGTCAAATACTATGCCAGTGCTTAAGGATATATTGATAAATAGCACCATCTGAGTTGCCACCCAAACACCCACCAGTTGTGTGAGTTATTAAGAAGAGCACTCTGTACTTTGAGAGTGGTATTCTTGAGTTTAATTATCATTATAGTTGTGGAGGAGGAGCTAAGGTAAACATTCTGCTTATGATATAAATCAACTAAAGCTAAGGGAATACTAAATACTCAAAACTCGTGGACTACACAGCTACTACCAATGTCATGACTGAGACCCACTCATATGAAGCAGTGGCATTGTGATTTATAAAAAATATATATTAGGCCCTGGCTGGCATAGCTCAGTGGATTGAGCGCAGGCTGCGAACCAAAGTGTCGCAGGTTTGATTCCCAGTCAGGGTACATGCCTGGGTTGCAGGCCACGACCCCCAGCAACCGCACATTGACATTTCTCTCTCTCTTTCTCCCTCCCTTCCCTCTCTAAAAATAAATAAATAAAATCTTTTAAAAAAAGAAGAGAGCTTTCATTCTTTATATATATATATTAGGCTTGGACTCCATTCCTGGCACAGAGCTTCTAAAATCCTTGGAGGTTCCAGTGGTAAGAGCCCTAAAGGTATCTTTTGTTATGTTAATGAGGTAACTGGTAAACCCTCGGGTAACCAAGGGTGGAGGCTGGTTGTCAGGGGAACCAAACACCTGATTTGAGTGTTGAAACTTTTAGGACCTCCTACCTCCCAACCACCCTGGAGAGGAGAGGGGATTGGAGGTTGAATCACTCACCAGTGGCCACTGGTCTAACCAGTCATGACTATGTAATGAAGCCTCGTAAAATCCCACAAGGGCTGGGTTTGAAGAGCTTCTAGGTTGGTGAACACGTGGAGATTGGGATAGAGCAGGTGGAGAAGGCATGGGAGTTCCTCACCCTTTCCCTGGACCTTGCCCTGTGTGTCTCTTCCCTCTGGCTCTCTCCGAGTTAAAGCCTTTGATAGTAAACTGATAATCTGGTATGCAAAATGTTTCTCTGAGTTCCGTGGGGTGCTCTTGTAAATTAATGAAACTGAGCAGGGGATTATGGGAACTTTTGCTTTAAAGCCAGTCTGCTGGAAGCACAGGTGATTTTCTTTTTTTTTATTATTGTTGTTCGAGTACAGTTGTCTCCATTTTCCCCCCACCATACCCCCAAACCCCAGCTATCCCCACTTCCCACCCTTGATCCTACCCGCTTTGGTTTTGTCCATGTGTCCATGTTTGTTTTGTTTTGGGGACATGTAACCACGTGTGCTCTAATCTATTTTCCTCTTTCTAGTGCTTTAGTGGTTATGCTAAAAATTACACAAAATAATTAACGAATCCCTCTATTAGCAGATAGTTTTATTCCCATGCTGAACAATAGCATGAACTTTGAAATGTTTTTACTGTTCTTACTCCTCCCTAATGTTCTTGTTATTGTTGTCCAGTATTTAAGTTGCATCTTGGTTGTTTTCTATTTTTCAACTTCATACTGAACACTATGGATGTGCTTTGGACAGCCAGGGTTTGGCTGTGCCCAAATGTTTGCTGTTTCTTTGCAGCATAGAGCTTATTACTGGAGTTATGTTTCTTCATAGAATATCCTCTATACAATTCTTTTATGAAACTTAATTCATAATCTCTTCATTGTTTATTTGTATAAAATGTCATTATTTCAGCCACATTCTTAAAAAAAATCATTTTGCTGGCAATGCAATCCAACCAAGTTTTTTGACACATTGAAAATATTTTTTGTCTTCTTCAATTACTCTAGCCCTAGTTGATTTTTATTTCTCCATCATTACAATTTAACTGCCATCATCCTTACACTTATTTTAATGTGCTTAATTTATTTTGTTTGATTGAAGCATTCTACCACACTGGAAAAAGCTTAGGATTTGATTACATAAGCTCTCTGACCTTGTATACTGGACTTACTAATACCTTTTTGACAGAGTTGTGAGAGTCAAATTAGTTGAGCTGGCACAGGTAAAGTGGAGACCCTTGTGAGTTCCTCAACAAATTCTATTTACTATTAGTAGAAAACCTTGCATATTTTTGTTGTAATTGTTTCATAATGTCTCTGCAAGGGTGAGTTTATGCAGGGTGCTCACTAAACACTCAATGATTTAATATTCAAGGAATCTTGGGTTAGTACAAAAATATGAGCCATTTCAACTCCGAAGTGGCTGGACATTCCAAATGCACAGACACAGAGTGAAGGACAGGCAAGAATGACCTACAGAATGCTCCGAGTACCGTAGAAAGCTGGCCTTTTTGAGTAGAGACATCTGTCAGCTATTGACTAACCTTTGGCACGGAAAACTACTCCAGAGTCCTCTCAGAAACACGACACGAATACATTAGGTTGCATTACAAATAGTAGATAAAACAAACAAGCTGGTATTTTTCTGAGGTTCTTTTTTTGATTGTTTTTCTAAATCACAACATGCCTTTATTGTTTTTCAATTTAGGAAGTGTAACCCCTCTTGGCTTTGGAAGATAATGATGCAATGGTTGTGATTAATACTATAATTTAGCTTCAATTTCTACAATTTCTTATCCCCAATTGGTTTCTATAAGTTTGGCTTGCTATCATCTATAGATATTCTGACTACTACATACTTCAAAGAACTATAGAGGTAGAATCCAGCTGCTAATAACTGAGTGGTAATAGGGGCCAGAGATTTAGAGTCGATATATAATTACCTTTGGACTCCCAGTCCAGCACTCAGTTTTCAGGAAGGGTAATTCTCCGTGCTTGTAAGACATGTGTGTGTGTGTGTGTGTGTGTGTGTGTTTACAGGGTGGGTGGTACTCATAGAAAAAATGCCATTCCAGTCCCTACTTTTATAAATGGGGAAACTGAGGCTTAGTGAAAAAACTTGGCTTTTCAATGCTCTACCATCAACTAGAGGCAAAATGGGAGACAGAGCCTATTGTCTTCCTGTCTACTCTGGCCTCTGCAGAGAGCACCCCTCTCACTGCCTTATGCTCTCTGAAGGTTGGTGCAAGGGATGAGAAAAGTCTTCTGCTAAGCTCACATTGCTGGTGGCTGCAATATTAATCAGAAAATATATACTGGGGGTCAGAGATGAACTGAATACAGACCCTGACCTTGAGGATTGAAATAATAATAGAAGAAATGTATTGAGTGTTTATGGTAAGCAGCATTCATAGGGCATACATATATGAATATGTATATTCATTTAATGTGTATATATTCATTTAATGTTTACAGCTACCTTGAAAATGCAATGCACATACTGAATATTTAATGCATATTTCCTGAATTAAATAATATACAATTTAATTATACTTTTTACTTTGAGATCATTGTAGATTCACATGTACTCATAAGAAATAATGCAGAGATTCCATTAACTATTTACCTCGTCTCCCTCAATGATAGCATCTTGCAATATTATAACCAAGAAACTGACATTGATACAGTCTACTTGTAGTGTTTAAATTTCCAACATTTTATATCAATTCATTTTTTGTGTGTGTTACCAGCAAAACACTATCTGTTACCAGTGAAACACTATCTATTAGTAGTAGAAGAAAAGCTCCTGTGGTATCTAAAGGGAAGAATTTTCTGAGACCCACATGGGAGGATGTATCTCTGCAGTATGGTGTTTTGAAAATGTATGATTAAGGGGGTTCCCCTCCTGACTTCCCAATGTCCCACCTCTGTGCATCTCGCCATGGAAAACGTCCAGTCTTGTCTTCAGTAGGGGCAGAATGAAGGCCACTGCCCAGAGTCTGTGCTCCATAGCAAAGGCCAGTCCAGTCCAGCATTGGCTAGCTTAGCCTGTGTTTCCAGTAGCATTCTATTTCAGGCTCCCTACTGCTGGAGCCTGCATGTGCAGTTGCAAGACCACAGGCCATGTGGCTGCTAGGACCACATGGCCATGGAGAAAGGATGTGCAAATGGATGAAGCAAGTGTGGGTTTCTTGGAGCGAGGTGGGGGGGGGGGCGGGGAGAGAGAGAGAGAGAGAGAGAGAGAGAGCTTCTTTGTTCCCCTGGGATTATAACAGTTTGAGTGTGGGATGGACCAGGTACTTTCTAAAAATGACCAATCATCTTCCCAAACTTTTGTGTGCTTCTGGTAGGTCCACCTCCCAACCAATCCCTTCTTTCCCCAGGCTAGACTGACAGGCCTCTCTGATCCAGCACCTGCCCCTGTGCCATGTTGACTTCTACTCCACGTGTGCCTGCCTTTCTGTGCTCCCACTAGACAGAGGGGAGAGGAAGAGGTGTTAATCCCCTTGAAGAAATGCTCTAATCCCCAGGGGTGTGAAGCTGCAGCTTCCTGACTAGCCAGCAGTTTTATGCTTCCCAGTTTATTAAACTCAATGTCTAGTTCCCTTTGCTCTCATTCCTAGCTAAATACCACCAGTAACAGTTTTACATACTGTTATCACACGTGTGTTTCTATATCCACCACCTAAGTCAAGAAAGAGCAGTTTCTCTCATCATAAGTGTCTCTTACATGGTCCTTTCATAAACACACTCACCTCCCTCCCCCACCACCATCTTCACCCCTATTTCCTGCACGTCAGTAACCAATTCTCCATGTCTAATTCTGCCACTCAAGAGAGCTAGATAAATAAAATCACACTGTGCATAGCCTTTTGGGACGTTTTTTTTCACTTTGAGATTTGCCTAAATTGTAACAACAGTTATTTTTTAATTGCTGAATAATATTTCATGGTATAGATGTATCTCAGTTTGTTTAACCATTCTTCATTAAAGGATATCCAAACTGTTTTTAGTTTTTGGCTATTAAAATAAAGCTGTTATTAATATTTGTGTACATGTTTTCCATGTGAACATAAGTTTTCATTCTCTGTGATAAATGCCTAAATGTAAAATTACCAGTCAAATGATAATTGCAGGGTTAGTTTAATAAAAAACTGTCAAACTCTTCCAAAGTGGCTGTCTCATTTTAAATTTTCACCAGCAACATAAGAATGAATGATCAGAGTCTGCATATCCTGACCATTTGATTTTTATTAGCATGCTTTGATAATGTTGCTGAGATTTAGGCCAGCCTAGTAACTCCAAATATTCACTCAACAAATATTAGTTGAGCCAAACACCTCTCTTTATGCCAAGATCCAGCAGCAAATAAAACAAAAATCTCTGGTCTTGTGGAACCAGAGATATTCTAGTGAGGAAGATGGGCAATTTATCCAAGAAATGCAAATACTAAAAGTCATAGTATGTTACTTAGTGGCAATAATTGAGGGTGGAAAGAAGCATGGAATGCTTTTGAGTAGCATTTAAATTTTAGAAAGGGTTGGGGGTTTAGGTGACTTTTTGTAAAGCCCAGAGGAAGTAAGGGCACCAGTCTTGTGCACATCTGCAGGATGCACATTCGAGGTCAGGGAAGGGCGAATGCATGGCCCTGATGCTGGAGCTCAGCTTGGTGAGTGTGAAGAACATTGAAAAGCCTCCAGAGGCTGGAGGGAGGCTATAGGGTATGCGTGACAGGGACAGATCACATAGGGCTGTGTGGGTTTGGGGAATGACTTTGGGTTTCATTCTGAATGAGACTGAGAGCCATCAGTGGGTTGTGAGTTCAGAAATGACTTCATCTGACTGTGCTTTTACAGGATTATGGTGATGTCTTTACCCAAGATTCTGTAACTAAGGAACAGAGGAGGCTGGAAGACCTCAGGCTCTGGTAGAGAAGAGGCAAGTAGCATTAATTAACAATACCACATGGTAGTGGATGCTGCAGGTTTTATGAATAAGCTGAAGGGGAGAGGAGGAAGGGAACCCCTCTGCCTGGGAGGTGAGGATGATTCCCTCACCCCCCAGCTCCATGCTCATTGGTTTTCAGGAGGAGACCAAAAGCAGCCAGGAATCATCCCTGCTCTCTCCTCCAGCCTTTTCCAGCCTTCCACTTCTCTCTGCCTCTCCTCTCTCTCCTTTACTCTTCTATCCTTCCTCCACGCCTTTTCTCTAAGAAAAGAGGGTTAAGGGAAATCTGTAAATCTATACTCTAGAGGAGTCTGTCTTGGTTTTCTTTTTCTTATAACTTTGTTAAAATATTAACCTGCATGAACCCCCAGCCTCTCTCACTGCCAACACTAAATGTTCCAAGGGCATCTCCTCTTTAAGCTCAACTTCGCTCCCTCAGTTATTCACTACAAAGACCCCTTTGCAATGTACTCAGACAGAGACTCCTGGATTGTGAAATGAATCAATTGGTAATTCCCTGCCTCACCTATGTTTCTGGGGTCTAGTGAACATCAAAGGAGATAGCAGATGTTACTAGATAATTCCATGTAACATAATTATTGGCATTTTTTAAAAGGATCTATTTTGCAACAATTTTAAACTTACGGAAAAGTTGCAAGAATGATATGAAGAACTGTATCCTTTTTACACACTGTGTCAGTTTGCTAGGGATGCTGTAGCGAAGTATCACAGACCAGACAATTTAAACAACAGAAAGGTGTCGTCTCACTGTGCTGGAGGCTGAAATCAAATATGAAGTCTGAAATGAAAGTGTAGGCAGGACTCTCTCCTTGATGTGTAGATGGAAATCTTCTCCTTAGGTTTCTTCACATCGTCTTCCTGCTACATGTGTCTGTGTGTCAACATTTCCTCTTCTTATGAGGACAGCAGTCATACTGGATTATGGCACACACTAATGATCTTGCTTTAACATGACGGTTCTGTAAAGACACCATCTCCAAACAAGGCCACACTCTGAGTTACTGGGGGTTAGGATTTCACCATATGAATTTGCAGGAGGGGGCAGGGACACATAATTCAACCCCTAACACATGGATTCCTCACATTTACTCTTTTCTTTCCTCTCTCCTCTCTCCCTATACCCTTTGTCATTAGCTTTTTCCTGAACCATTTGAGAACAACAGCAGCTACGATGTCATTGTAACTCCTTAATTCTCCAATGTACATTTCTTCCAGGCAAAGACACTCTTACATAACCACCAGAGAGACCTCCAAATCATAATGTCAACCTTGCTACAGTACTATCATCCAAGCAACATACCCCATGCCAATTTCGCCAACTGTTCCAACAGAGTCCTACTTGCCCTGCTGGCTGAGGAACATATTTAGGAATATGTTGCTTTTAGTTGGTAGCTCTCATCACTCTCCTCTCTGGAACGGTTGCTTGGCTTTTCTCTGCTCTTCATGCTCTTTACAGTTTTTAAGAGCATCATTCTTTTCTTTTGCAGGACAACCTTTAACCAGAATCTGGGTGAAGTTTCCTTATGACCTAACCTAGGCTGTGCCTTCTTGACAGAAACACCACAGACACTGTGCTGCTTTCTTCCCAGTGACTCACATCAGGAGACGTGATGGTGACCGATCCCACCATTGGTTGTATCAGCCTCGATGCCCTGGTCACAGTGCTGACTGCGAGAGTTTCCCACGTGAGGTCACAGTCTTTCCA
Organism: Phyllostomus hastatus; assembly: GCF_019186645.2. Lineage (NCBI taxonomy): Eukaryota > Metazoa > Chordata > Mammalia > Chiroptera > Phyllostomidae > Phyllostomus > Phyllostomus hastatus. Next base: position 62,325,432 of record NW_025333857.1, on the reverse strand, counting down.
CTGCAGCACATGAGTATTTGGGGGTAGATATTCAGGGATCACCCTTACATCTTGTTTCTCCAGAACTCTACTCAGAACTGCCTTAGTATCCATTGATATATTCTATCTATATCAACTCCAACTATGATGGTTGCCAGCTAGTGATTTTTTCATTTCCATCAGTTGTTCTATGTTTACTAGTTGGCATCTGACTACAAAGAAAAAAGATGCCTTCACTCTGTGTGTTTATGTGTATTTGCTTTTTGTGTTTGTTTGTTGCCAGTATAGACTCATGAAAGCCAGCTAGTTCAATGGTTGTTTTACCGGGTGGGGAAAAGTAGGTTTACAGTGTGAGTAAGCAAAAGAAAGTTTATTCTTGTATTACTATTTATTAATTATTGTATTATTTTCTATATGAACAACTGTAAACCTACTTTTGCCTTGCCCTGTATGTTACTACACTATTTATTTTGATGCTTAAATGGCCGGTCCCATCTTTGGTCATTGGGAGCACCCTCTAAAAGGCTCCTGTGCCTTTTTGAGAGGTTTCGCTATTCTTTGCACTTTTCCTTGCTTTGTGGTAAAGCAGGATAACCCCTACTCATCTTATACTTTCCCTTGCTCAGCCTTGGAATCAGCTATTTCATCAAAAACTTATCATTCCTTTTAGTGGAGAGCAATGTTTAGAAGCCAAGGTTCACTGAGGGTTCAGCGTGTTTGTCTGCACTGCTTTGTCACTGCTGTGGGAGCTCCCAAGGGACAGAGGTAGAAAATAATATAGATGCAGGTGTGTGCATATATATGTATACATGCACACACACATTTATATATAATTATATATATATATGTACATAGACCAGTACACAACAATCCCTGTAGTTGTTTTTAAAAGCCCCCAAATTTGTTGTCACTCTTCCCATCAATGATGCATTTGGATCTCCTCCTCTTGAATCTGGGTAAACTTGAGAGTCATATGCAGCCAGATGAATACAGCAGGAATGATGATATGTGACTCCTGAGGCCAGGTCAGAAAAGGCTACTCAGCTTCTACCTGGCTGCGGTCACATGACCGGGTGACCTTCACATGCACACTTCCACAGGAACTCAGGGCCAGCAGGTAAGAAGTTCACCCACCCTGGGGATCCTAGGGTGATTCCAGTCCTGTGTGGTCAGGTCACTGCCACGTCTTCTCAGCCGAGGCCCCAGACATTATGAAGCAGGGTTAGTCTCTGCCCTCTTGTATTTGCCTAGATTCCTGACCCACAGGACATGCACACATAAAAAGTGATTTTTTCACACAACTAAATTTTATGATGGCTTGTTATACAGCAATAAACTGGGACACCTTCCCCTTCCAATACCTCAGGGTTCCTTCTAGATTTCTCCCTTTTTACAGCTATAAATTATTTTCCCAACAGTGAAACAATGAGCTCTCATTATTCTCAGACTATTTACTCATTTGCTCAGTCATTCAATTAATTTGCTTAATGTGAGCCATCCCCCAAGCCCTCTGGCTTTGTCTTCTGTCCAGCTTTAGCCCCCCGGAACCCTGGGCACACCACCACCTTCATATACTCCCCCCACTGCACACACATCAGCACCTCCGGGAAGCCAGGTGTGATGATTTCTCCGTGTCCCCGTTCCTATCCTCACTCTCTGTTCTTGGCTGCAGGCCACGCTGATACCTCTTTAAAGGGAAGGGAAGGAAAGAGAGGAAAGGAGGATGAGGAGAGGGAAGGGAAATTCTATTGCTATTTTAATTTTATTATAGCTGTAAAGAGTCTCAAGGTCCAGATTTAGACAACAGTTGTCAAATCATAGCTATACAGACACTAGTATAGTGTCCACTCTGATCCAATACATAAAAGACATTTAACTTTAAAACTTCTCACAAGTGGGTTTCACATGTATTTCCCCTAGCTGGGTCCTCTGCCCGCTGACCCAGCTCCTTGCTTATCTAAAGGTCTGCTTTTTTATTTTACTTATATCCTGTCTCATTTAGAGCTGCCTTTCATTATCTCAGGGTTTTCAGTTTGCTGGGCTAGTTTCAAACCGAGGGCAGAGGAGGCTGGTGAGGCGAACACAACACACTCTTCTTGGACGACCTCCAGAAGTACCTGGACGAGACTCTAGGAGGGCCTGGGGATTGCACAACAGTGAGTGGGAATGAGAGCCAGAGAATTCTTTTTATTACGCACAAAATGATCCTGTTTTTACAACCTTAAGAGCCACTCGTGTAATACATACGCACTTTGAAAAAGAGAGTGTTGTTTATCAAATGTGTCGTCCTTCTTTTTCAATGTAATAGACCTGGATTTGAATCCTGGTTTGCATTTCCTAGCTCTGCAGTCCTAGGCAAATCATTTACTTCTCTTAGTCTCAGGTTCCCTTTTGACAAAATAGGGATAACAATGCTTACCTTACAGAACTGGCACCTAGAAATTACAGAAGTGTTCTTAGACTTTCTAGTGAGTTTCTTTACAAAGACCCTGATTAATTCTTTTTCTTTTTTTGGTCATATGATCCATGTAAGTTCTGTGAACTCTTAGTTGGTGTTCATGTATATTTATTTTCTCACTGGATGTTGCATCTAGAGATATAGGTTATATATTTGTAAATAAATAGAATAAAGACAAGTTCTCAGTGTTTGTATTTGCATAAGACCCTTCCCAGCTGAGGCCCTGGCCTTCCCACATATATGCTAAGAAACTGGGTTCAGATCTCCAACTGTGAATTCCTATTAGAAACATTGGGTGGAATCTTCAAAATCACAGATTCCCCTGGTGTCATCTAGACTTAATGACTCTAAATATGCATAGTTCAGGCCTTCTCCTCTGTTTCATGCAAAAGCTCTGATGTCGTTTATGATGCAGCAGCCCAGCTCACCCCTACTAGAGAATCCAGAGAATGATCTTAGAGAGACAACAGGGCATGGTAACTAAGGGGTCCGATTCTGGGGACAGATGGGCACAGGTTCAAATATCAGTCCCTGCAGGTCCTCAGCCGGGTGACCTTGGGCAAGTCATTTAAACATCTTCCAGCCTTATCCATACAATTCTGTCTCTGGGTCAGCTTAGAGTCCCCTGCCAGACACACACACCTGCACACTGGACAGGGATCAGGTGGTTTCAAACTCCCCGATTGGCTTGTGGAAGTCTAAGTCCTGCCCAAGGTTTCTGTGAATCTCTGGAATAGCTTTACTTTCTCTTGGGATCTGATGTTCTACCTACCACCTTTTCCCCTCACTGCACTGAGGCAGACACCATGCTGTCCTTCAGCTTACAAAGCACTCACAACATCACCCCATCCAGCGTGCATAAGTTTGGAGGACTCTCCTGGAGCCTTCTGGGGGCTACCCTGGAAGGCTGTGCAGAGTCCTCTGTCATCATAAGGTTTCCTGTTTCTGTTTCCCACTCAACTTCTCCATCTCGCAAAGTCCCGGGCACCAGAGATACAGGGCATTGCCACTTTTCACAGGTTTTAATACCAAACATGCCTGTCCAAAGCCATCCAAGTTTTCAAAAAAAACAAAAACAAAAAACCAGAGATCTTTCTATCTGACAGCGTCACCCTCCTTTGCACATGGTTGTGGTTTAGGGATAGGAAGCAGACACTCTTGGTTTGCTCTCCGTCTTTGTTTTGTTTTTGTTCCACACATAAAGCCCTTAGCAGAGTTCTGGCTTCCATGGCTTTGTGATCACGTGTGACACAGCCACACAGATGCAGCCCAGACATTCTCTCCTTCTGGAGATATTGCACCCTCCCCACTTCCTCTACACCTGCACAGGCACCTCACAGCCCTTATGGGAAACCAGCTGGTATCAACCACTTTCCTCACATCCAGTTTAGTATGTAGGTAGATACAAGCATAGTCAGAGAATGGTATCTGAATAGCAGGGATTCAAAAGTTCAATTGATTCCTAACATGAATTGTGTGTCAACCTGCTGCTTCCTATACATTTTTTTTTCAGCCTCACAAGCATCTCCCTGTTTCTCCTCTCCCCCCATGGAAGGAAACTGAGGTTCCAAGAGGTTAAGTGGATGACTCAGGATTTGAATTCAGAACATGTTGCTACAAAGCCTTGCTTGTTCCACTGCATCACATTGTTTTATAAGTAATTAGCAGAGAGCTTTGAACCTTGTTACATTGCAAAGATGTTAACTGATCTAAACAAGGTGTAATTGATATACATACATTGATATATAGTCTAATGAAATAATTGTCATTAATGATAATAGTTTTTTTTGCTTTGATAGTTAAAGTTAATTGAACTTTATCTGTAAACTTATATAGCATGCCCTTGTAAAAAACAGACAATTTTAAAAGTAAGAGATGATTGAATGTTTTCCTATATCTTAGTGACTATTTAATAGAACTGATGAACTCTGTTTAGATTTATCAGAAAAGGGCAAAATGTAGTTGATTCACATATTTGAGGCTCTGTGACTCAATGTGATAGATACGGATGTTTATAGCAATTCCTATCTTAATAATTCCTAACAGAAAAAGATCAATGAAGACTGGTATTGTGCTCAAATTTCTCACCTATAAATTTGGTTTGGAGAAATACTGGGTAGAGGTAGGAATAAAATGGATAGAGTGCATAGAAAATATATATGACAAAACCTTAGGTCACAGATATAACTGACATTCATATATTACATAACAGTCAGTCTATAAAAATACACATTTATTGGCTTATCCCCTCCTTATATGATGAGGAAAATCTTATTAACATCATTTAATGGATGAGAGAACTTAAGCTCAGAGAACTATTGCTCAAAATGACATGTCAGCGAAGGACAGAACCAGGACTTAAACTGGAGTCCTCTGTCACTAAATTTTATGGTCTTGGAATTATCATTTTAGAGGGAGGCAGATCAATAAGCAAGTACAAGGACTGGCTATAATCGATGCAATTTTTAGTAGGCTAAACCTCAGGCTAATCAAAAGCATAAACATATCAATAGAAACTCTAGTTCAATCACTCGTTTAATTGCTATGTGTTTAGTTCCTACAGTGTGCCAGGCAAATGGCAGTGGGGATGCAGGAAGGAGTGAGACACCAGGTCTCTCAAGCTGCATGGAGCCAGCTGGCAGACAAACAGAGAAGGTTGCAATTAAGTAAGCACATGTGGGTGCTGTCTAGTTTTAGGTACATTAGAAACAGTAAAAAAAAACAAAACAGTGTTTAGGTCTATGTTGATACAAGTTTCTCAGTGTTTTATCAGCACGTTCCAGGATGAGAGGCACGTGCAGCCCCAGGCTGCCCTGTATGAGACTCGGCAGTAGGAGAATAAGCATCAGTGAAAGGTGGCGGGCAGCCTCTCTTCTCCCACCCTGGGGTTTCCGTCGTCTTGTTCCTGACGATGGTACCTTCTGTTCAAACACAGTGGACGCTGATTTACCCATGATGGTTTACCAGAGGCCACTGTAATATGGACACCAGACAGTTTACTGGTTTATTGATTTATTTTTAAACCAAGTAAAAGCATGTACTAGAGACTTCAGCCAGCAGTCTCCAGACACCTAGGGAAATTCATTTTCTTGTTTTCAAAAACTTCAGCACCTGATACAATGTGGTTTTCTGTTTTCAGAATATTCATTTAATATTTTTCTTGAAGAGATGATTATATGTTAAAGTATCTTCTTTGGTTTTTGATGCATACAAAAGAATATATGTAACATTTATGAACTATTATAATAAAATTGACGCTTTTGAACTCAGCACCAAAGTCAAGATGAGAACAAAACTCTTGGTTCACATCTACCTGTGTGCTCCCATCACATCCCACTGCTTCCCTGTTTGTGTGGAAATACTTTAAAAATCCAAACAATATTATAAGACTTTTAACAAAACAACAGCAATCCTTCAGCCCCTCTTATCACTGAGTCTTAGTTCTCTGAGGCTCATGGCTTCGACACTTTCATAAAGTATTTCTGTGGGCATTGTTCTAAACGTTGCCCTATATAGTTTTAGTTTTAAATTCACTCATAGACAGAGCCATGTGTGATGAAGACCTGGCTGCTGTCCACGGTGTGCTCCACGGTCCACTGCATGTACCAGCACATCTACACACACATTTCCTCTCTCTTAACTTTTCAAGATAGTTCTATCACATTTCTAATTCAATCAAAGTTTGGTGCTTACATTTTTAGACTGTCAATATTTTCAGAGCTGAGCATGAAATATAGCATAATTCTCTCCTTTCTTTGTATACATTTTCTTCTCTTTGGGTTTAAAATTGCCTTAATAATCCATTTGTTCAGGGACTATATTAAGCCTCCAAATATTCACCAGAACAGTGTGACTTATTTTGCTTAAAAGTGAAACAAAGATTTTGTCTATCCATGCATCTGTCTATTACCTATGTGTGTATCATCCATGTAGGTATGTGTGTATCTTTCCATCTTTCCCCCTGTTGATCTCTCTCCTGGAACCCCTATCTTTGGGTTCCATCTGAGCTATTTACTAACTGCTCTCCAGAATTTTCAAACAGCTGTTACCTTGGGCCTTCCCTGCATCATCATTCTGGGGACGCCTCGTATTCTCTCTTCAGGATAAAAGTCACTATTTTCTGAACCCCAGCCTTTTCTGGTTTATATTTTGGTTCCTTCTTTTATCAGGACACATGAGCTCCCTAAGTAATGTTAATTTTTTTTCAACGTTTTCAAAGTACTTCTTTTTTTAATTGTTCAGTTACAGTTGTCCCACCTTGAGTCTTCGCATAGTCCAACCTAGCTTCATTTCACTTTTACATTTGAATGAGGGTCTAGAAATTAGATGTTAAAAGTTGTTTATAATGTTAAAGTCCTGGCTCCATTTTCTTCTAGTGCCTCGTGTTATGTACCGATTACCGTCAATACTTTGTATATAAACTGTTTTCTTCTGCTCTGGAAATTCCTACCATCGTCCCAACACCCTGAGTGTTCTCAGTTTTCACTATGGCATGTCTTGATTTGTATTTGTATAATTGTTACACACACACGTGCACACACACACACACACACACACACACACACTTTCCTACCCTCCATTATCTGGTCCTTCTTCCTAAAACTGCTACTAATTATTTTATTTCTAGGGCTTTCTAGGTGATCCTCTAATATTATGCTGTTTTCTTCTCCTATTCTTTAAATATATTTATCTTTATTTTTACTTTCTGAGTTATTTTCTCAACATTACTTTTCAATTCAATTTGAAAATAGTTTTGGGGTGAAATAATGATTTTTTTTTGTTCTTAGAACATTCCTTTCTGTACCATTGCATTCTTGTTTTGTGGATGTAATCATTTCTTTTACAATTATCATAAAGCTCTGATTATTGTTTTTTACATTTTTAGTTTTGTTTTTCATCTTACAGCCTGTCCTTAAATATCTGGGAATATGTGACTGCCACTTATATTAAGGAATGAAGAATAAAAATCTGGCACCAGGGATGGGGGGTGCTGTTGTTGATTATTGGATGGATAATTTCTCTGTATGGATCTGATAGTGACCCTATTGTTTCACTGGGATCCTTAAAAGTCGTTACCTTCTGTTTATTCCTCTGGGCCATTCAGGATCCCCAGAGAAGGCACCACCTGCTGCCCCCATCCTCTGTCTGGATTTTAGTTGACTAAAGGAGGTTTGGAGGGTGTTGTCACCAACCAAAATATTCACTTAATGTCTTTATCTTCAAGGTGGCATCTCACCACTACCCTCTGCTTTATGGGCCTTCCCACTTTAAAGCCTCCCTCATTCTACACCCCCACATTACAAAATTCTTGCCACCTGCTAGGGTCATGAAGGAACAGTCACCTGGATGCACAGGGCTCTAGTTCTTCGCATAGATTCTTCATCAGTCTGGGCTTTTCACCCCATGCCTTTCAAGCTACCTAGTGCTTCCCATTTTTTTTAGCTTTTTCCAGGGTTCTGTGATGCAGATCAGTTTGATTTTTATTATGATCCTTTTTGAAAAACACTTGGATTTCAGGGTATTTTAGTTCATTAGGTCAGTTAGTACTTATTCATCTGCTTTCTACCTTCTAAATGTGTGTTAATGCTACTTTTCCAGGTGCTCTTTTCTCTGGTTGTCTCCATCCTCATACATTTACACATTTTAATTACCATGTATTATCACCTTCATGGTGATTCAGAAGAAAACATAAAAAAGCATATACACTAGATTAGCATTTTAACTGAAATTCTTCTGTAGTATATTCACATAATACAAATGTGTAAAATGCAAATTATATGAATACAAGTTATTTGACTATTATGACTGTGCACTAAGAAAATATAAATGCATTATCTCCAGAATTGTAAAAATGCAACAGAAATCCTGGAATCCATTCCTTTGCTGTTATTTCTTATAGGAACTACTCTATAGACACATTTTAGGTTTTATGCACTTTTTAAAAAACACATAACTCAAGCATATTGAAGAAGAAACACATGATTTTACAGAAATGCTTGTGGAAGTTCAGGGACATATGAGAATACCTGGACAGGACTTGGAGGAAGGGCGGCTTTCCTGGGGAAATGACTCTTAGTTGGGACATGGAGCCCAACTAAGAATTGGTCAGAATAACTGGGTTGAATGTGTGTGCATGTATATGCATGTGTATGTATATGTGTATGTTTCCTGGAGGTTTAGTACCAGGAGGATTGGGGGAGTAAACATGCTTCAGCTAAAGGCCAACATATTTTGAATAACTCTGAAATGTTACGTGTAGTTGGAAAGCAAAAGTAACCACCTAAGGACCTTTAAAAAGAAGACTGAAAAGATCAGATTTGAATTTTAGAGATTTCTCTATCTCTAGAATACAGAGTGGACTGTATAGGGGCAAGAGGAAAGGTTGGGAGTTTGGGTACATGGCTGCTATTGACACCCTGGCAGGAAAGGATTGGCTCATAGTGGGCTCATAGTGCGTTGGAGAGAAATGGATACATTCAGAAGTGTCAGGTACAGAATGTGAATCATAGTGTCTTGTTGATGGATTAGGTTTGAGACAAGACAGAGAGAAAAGTGGAGGACTACTATTCATTCACTCATTTGGCTTAGAAGACTGAGTGAAATTTACTTTCAAAAGGGAACACATCTGGTGAAGCATATTGAGATAGGAAACTAAAACTAATTTTGAGATTTTTGCAGGTTACTCATGTTGAAATTTTATGTGACAAATTAGATATGCTTTGAAGCTGTGGCTTCTTCTAGACTGTATGTAGATCTGGAATAATCAGCATAAAGGGCTGTCATTAAATCCACAAGAATAGATGAGATCACTCAAGAAGAGTGTGACTCTTATGAAGAACAGTCATGGAATTGTCCCTGATAGAACCACCATTTAGAGGACAGTAGGTGGAAGGAAAACCTCTAAGGGAGTCTGAGACAAAGTCTCTAGAAAAGTGCAAGGAAAACTAGTCAAGTAGTTGTCATTGAACAAAAGGGAATAGCATATTTTAAGAAGAAAGAAATGGTTGGTTAAAGAAATTAAAAGATTCAGCAACCAAGAGACCATTGATAATCTTGTTGAAAGAGTTCCAGTGAAGTGTTGGGAGAGACCTAATTTCAGAGGTTTGAAAAGTGGTTGAAAAACTGAAGATATGTGGATAGTTATTGTACATAAGATTTTCAAGAGTCTTGACTAAGAAGGATTGGGAAGAGAGAATGGGAAGATAAAGGGGAGGAAAGAGGAAGGAGAAAGGATTGTTCTCTAATGTGTGTAAGGAGAGAATTAAACATGTTAAAAACAATTAGCAAAACCCAGAGGGGTAGAGAACAGGACAGGGATACGGATAAAGGGAGGAATTTGAGAAGTCAAGAAAGGATTGGGGTATGCAGCACAGATATAGAAATCTATCTTTCCTTTGTTTCTTTCTTTCATTCAATAAACAGAGAGAAGATAAGAGGGTGGATACATATAGCACTAAATTTACAGGTCAGGTTAAGATCAATTGAGGACATATATTGATGTGGACCCCAATTCATGGGGTCCACCACATTGTGGATGAGGCACAAGAAATTCACATGGACCACTGGGTCCTGTGGAGGAAAAGGGACAGCATGGCTTTTTCTTTCAAGAGGAGAAAAAAGCCATGGCCCCTGCTGTGACCGGCCTTTATTGGGTTTCTGGTCACATTACATGATGGTCCTCATTTACTATGCACAAGTTGGCTTTAGGCGGTTACCTTTTACAGAAAACAAAGGAGATGATGCCTTCTAATCACATCACAGAAGGAAGATATTTGCAAATGAAAAGGGAAAAGTGGTTGGACTGGTTACACTCCACACTGGGGAGTTTTAGCATGGATTTTAGGAAGTTACAGTAAGCGCTTGCTGTCAATTCAGGGTGAGGGAGTTTTAGCAAAAGCAAGTCTCAAAGTGGCCTCGGTACATTGCAGGTCTGATTCCCCATGGGAAAACCTATCCATGGGCGCAGGTCCTGTGCATCTCTGAGTGGGAGCTGGGCCCACACCACGCAGAATGGTCTCCTACAATATATATCTAATGTTTTCATATACTTGATTAAAATAAAATAAAATAATCTTCTGCAAGTAGGGTGGCAGAGAGAATGTACAAATTTTGAAGTAATTATTGTAGAAAAAAGGAAAAGCAAATTAAGAAAACAATTGAACTTGCTTTGAAGACTGAAGGGCTAAGCTGAAACCAATGATCATAATTTCATGACATCACATGCCTGCTGTAGGAGAATGTTGACTTTAGAGACACAAAGATATGTATTTGAATTCTGCTCAACATTGTGACAGCAAGTAAATTAACTAAATCTCCTAAATCTCCATTTTATCCTCTATTCAGTGCAGTAATTTTATCTACTTTGCAGAATTAAAAATTGGCAGCCCTAGGCACACAGTAGCTATTACTTTTATTAATACAATTTTTGATGAATATCCAAGATTTATTTTGTTCCAAGTTTTAAAAAAACATATTCTTCAAAAAAATTAACTGAGGGCATTCATTTGTTTCACATAATTAAAAAAAGTAGTTTTGAAAGTGTTTTCCAGTGTGTATTCTTTAGAAATATGAATTCCTTATGATGCTACTAGAGTCCAAGCTGAACCAGTTTTGGAGGTCAAATATGGCTGAGATATGTTTCTTTACATTTACATTACAGTAAAGAAATGGGCATTTTGCTCACAGACATATCAGTGTCTTTAATATAACCATGTGCATTATGAATTTCCATCAGAAACATGATTGTTCTCAAGGTTTTTGTATCAAGATTCTCTTTTTCTTGTGACAACACAAGGTACCAATGTTCTGTAGAAATCTGCAGTAAATATTCCTATTGGTTGGAGACCTCATTTAAGAGCATGGACAGGATTATTGCAAAACCCAAAAGATGGTAGCAAAGGGACATCTGCACACCCTTCACTGCAGCATATTCACAATAGCCAAAATATGGAAACAACTGAAGTGTCCACTGCTGCATGAATGGATAGAGTAAATGTGAGATACATACATATCTTACATATACATATGAATATACATACTCATCATATATGAGGTCTGACTGGAAAAAGTCCAGCCATTGTTGACATAGCAAGAATGGATTGTGTGACATCAGTCACACATGAGATGTCAAAGAGATGTACTGGAATGATCATGCATGAACCATGACGAGTTCACTGTACTAGTCAGTGGGGGCAGTAGATGCCATTGAGTGAGCATGTGTACTGTGTGGCTGTCACATTCAAAATGACTGAACAAGGAGAGCAATGAATCTCCATCAAATTTTGCATTAAGCTTAAACATTCCTCCATGGAAACCACCCAGAGGATTCAGAAGGTCACAGTTACGTGTGACTGGTGATTGGCAGCATCATCATGACAATGTGCCCACTCATGCATCACATCTTGTGCAGAGTTTTATGGTGAAACATCAAATCACCCAGGTTACTCAGCCCCCACTACAGCCCAGATTTGGTGCCCTGTGACTTCTGGCTTTTCCCAAAACTAAAATCACCTTTGAAGAAAAGAGATTTCAGACTGTCAACTGAGATTCAGGAAAATATGACAGGGCAGCTGATAGTGATTGGGAGAACTGTGTGAGGTCCCAAGGTGCCTACTTTGAAGGAGACTGAGGTGTCATTGACTTGTGTACAATATTTTTGAATCTCATATCTTCTTCAATAATGTCTCTGTTTGTCATATTACAGGCTGGATAGTTTCTGGACAGAACTCATATATCCCCATATGAATATACATCCTCATCCATAAAATGGAAATCCTAATATTTATGATAACATGAATGAACCTGGAGGATATTATGCTAAGTAAATAAGCAAGATGCAGAAATACAAATACTGTATGATCTCACTTATACATGGAATCTAAAAATGATGTACTCACATAAGCAGAGATTAGAATGGTAGTTTCCAGGGCAGGGATGGGGGAAATGTAAGATCTTCTCAAAGGGTACAAACTTTCTCTTATAAGGTGAATAATTCTTGGAACCTAACGTATAGCATGGTGACTAGAGTTAGTAATTGTATATCGCATACTTGAAATTTGCTAAGGAAGTAGATCTTAAGTGTTCTTATCATACTATAAAAATAGTAACTATGTGAAGTAATGGATATGTTAATTATATTTATTATAATAATTATTTTATAATGCATAAGTATATAAAACATCATATTGTGTTCCTTAAATTATGTGATTTTTATTTGTAAATTATACCTTAATGAAATGGAAGGAAAAAATTGTAGCATGCTCTGGCTCCCTTACCATTGAGATGTGAATCATTAATTTCTTCATTTGTTTATTCACATGTTCATTTTTCACAGTTTTATTTGGACCAGCATTCAGAGGTATACTGAAGCTGGCTTGTATTGCCTCCCAGTAGACCATTTCAGATTTCAGGAATTTTCTGAGTCAGTTGATGTCCTGCTGATAGCTTGATAACCATCATGGTCAGAGTATTTACACCACAGAAACTGGCAAACACTGCAAATCTGAGCTTCCTTTTTGGAGAGCTAGTGGTTGAGCACTTACCAGCACACCATTGAAACTGAGCTGAGAGAGTATGATATTCTGTTGAATCTGACATGTTTCTGCACATGAGTGTGTTGCTTCCTTAGAAAATAAGAAACAGACTCATATCAATATAAAACACAATGGAAAGTGACTCCTAATACTTATAACAAATAGCATTTATCAAGCACTCGCTGTGTGTGTGTGTTATTCCAAGATCTTCTTAGGGACTGTCTACCAAATTCTCAGAACTAAGTATTGTAGATGATTTTATTATCATTGTGTATATAACAGAGAGGGAGGCATGGACAGCATAAATAACCATGTAGAAATTATGTAGTTAGTAGGTGGCAGAGTGAGAATTCTAACTCATGGTGTTAGATTCTGGCACCCAGGCCCCAAACATAAGCATAAGCATATGTTTATCACGTCCTCCATGCACGAAGAGATGGTCAGTTGGAATAATGGAGGTTTTCTGATGTGGGGAAAAGAAAGGACAGAGAGCTGATGAAAATGGAAGCCTTTTGCAAATTCTTTATTTGTGCTTCCAATGAGCAGACACAGCCCTCTTCCCCACCTGCACTTCCCACACAAGCACAAAGGAGTGAGTTGAGGTGAACCATGTCATTAGAGGCTAAACTCCAATTGTCCTTCTCTCTGGCCTGGAGCCAGATCCCCTGCTTTTAGTCCGTGTCGTTTTTCTCTTAGGTATGCACAAAGTAGAGGTTACTGGTGTCACATCTGTTCTTGCTTTGTGGGTCTATTGGAAAAAAAAAAATCACTGACTTTATTTTCCAAGAGAGACCTTTTAAGAAAGGCCGGATGCAGGGTGGCCAGGAGGGAAACCTGTGTTCGTCCTTAAAAATGATTCTTTCAGCTTTAGTGTTCATAAAGCATACCTTGGCCTATGTGTTTGGACTCTAATGATTCCACTGACCCTGTTTGGGTTTAGAATTTCGGAAACGTCACAAAACGGCATTCCTTCTCTGCAAAGGAAATCAGACTTTTATATCTCTAGCACACACCCATACACACAAATCTTCACAGATAGGGTGGGCTTTTCTACGGTTTTCCCCCAGAACAGCTTCTAGCTTTAAAGCAGCCTTTTATTTCTGAGTCTTGATTTTCTAACTAAAAGGCTTTCCTCCTGCAAAGAACCTTTGTTTGAGATGAACAGTGTTTTTGGGGAGCTTATTTCTATGATTTTGTGAATATATCATTTTCTATATTCTCTCTGAACACTCATGGTACACAGCTGGATATAGTTATAGGTAAATTCTATGTCTACGTGGCAATTCATATTTGAAAGTCAGCTGAAAAATGTGGACAATTTTCAGGCCAATGTACCCCCGAGTCCTTGAAATGGGACATCCGGTCTGGCTGTGGGGCTGATTTCAGAAAAACCTGGATAGTTTTTTCCTCTTCTCTTATGGGAGATTAGTAGTAATTCAATGAGTAATTACACATGTAGAAAACTCATGGCTGTGCAGAGCAAGGTCCTTTATCCTCGGGATGCTAAGGAGTCATTGAAGCACTCAACTGTGAAGTGTGATCTGTATTCTCGGGAGACCCCTGGGATAACTGTGGAGAACGAGTTAGATGGGGAGAGCCTGAAAGTCAAGATCAGAGAAAGGTAATGGAAGCAAGACATTATTCACATCCATCCCCACATTGATTAGAAATGAGGGGATACCTTCTTTCTAATCAACCTTCACTGGTCCACTTAAAACAGGCTCCTGACTCTGAACTTACTGTGCCATGGATGCAGCATTCCAGCCTTTTGTCCTGAGTAGCTAGCTTTTTAATGCACTCAACGTCTTGTCTCCCCAACACTATACTGGAAGTTCTTTATATACGCTTTGAAATTATACATGTCCTCCTGGTTAGGCCAATGCTTTCTGTTCAATATATACATTAAAATTATGTAGTTATTTTTGACAGATAAAAGATTTATATATTTAAGGTGTATAACATGATGTTTTGATACATGCATACATTAAAAAATGATTACCACAATCAAACTAATTAACATGTCCATCACCACCTATAGCTATTATTATTTTTTGTGGTGAACATTTGAGATTTATTCTTAGCAAATTTTAAGTATTCATTATTATTAACTATAGTCACCATTCTGTATGTTAGATCATTAGAGTTTATTCATTTCATAAGGAAAAGTTTGTACCCTTTGATCAGTATCTCCCTTTTACCCCCATGCCTCAGGCTACTTACTGTTCTACTCTCTATTATTATGACCTCTACTTTAAAAAAAAAAGATTCTACATATAAGTGTGATCAGTGTTATTTGATCACACTACTTTGTAAATTCTCTCTTTCTTTCTCTGTATCTATGTATCTCTCTCTCTCTCTCTTTTTTTCCCTCCCTCTCTCTCCTCTTTACCCTTTCTTACCTTTTGAACAATCTCTGCAATCCATCCTTGGTAATTCAATATGCTGAATACCTCTCAGTTTTCCATACCCATTTATTTGTTGCCATAGATCTTCACATAGGAGACAAATCGCCTGAGCTTTTATATCCATCTTTGTGCCCACTCTGATAGAACACATGACAAATCATTAGCCTCAGCTTTCTTGTCTATTAAATATAATTACTAAATTAAATATACACTAAGGGCTTCAAACAGTGTCTACCGTGTATTTACATTTACAATGCCTACATTGGACACATATAATTTCCTTTCCCTTCTCAAATTTTCCTACCACCGTTTGGTCTGTCCATTGCCAGCTGCCTACTGACCTTTTGTCTTTTCACAGCTCTCATCCCTGCTTTCTTATAAGGAAAAGAAATAAATTAACCCAAAGTAATGGTAATTTCAGTTTTGTTTTGTTTTTTTTTTAAGATTTTATTTATTTATTTTTAGAGAGGGAAGGGAGGGAGGGAGGGAGAGAGAGAGAGAGAGAGAGAGAGACATCAATGTGCAGTTGCTGGGGGTTATGGCCTGCAACCCAGGCATGTAACCTGGCAGGGAATCGAACCTGGGACACTTTGGTTCCCAGCTCGCGCTCAATCCACTGAGCTACACCAGCCAGGGCTGTAATTTCAGTTTTTAAAATAGACGTGCTTAACTGGAAAAGAAAGCTGTTGTGTTGTCTCACACCACCTGACTATTCATAATTTATTGGGCCAGTTGTGTAGACATGTTTATGTCCTGCAGCAATTCATTTGAAAACCAACTGATCTGCACTAAGTGGAGGATACAGTTTACCAAAAGCAGGTGACAACTGAAATGAGGGTTACAGAATGCCATTTATTATGTATCCCTCAGTCGGAGGAGCCCAGAGAGTGTCTGAATGAGTTTATATACTGAACACCCATTTATCGAATGCCTTCAAGGTTCCAGACAGGCAGTAGGTACTGCAGGACTTTAAAGGTGAAAGACGGCATCTTTGATCTAAAGGCATCCATCAAGTAGGAAAGACAGATGCATTAGCACTAAATGACAGTGCAGAGGAAGGGGTTTCTGCTGTGAACACAGGATCTTGTAGGAACACAGGGAAGAAAACAAGACACAAAGGAAGCTTCCTAGTGGGCGTGATGAGAATTTGAATAGAGGAAATAAAAGCTCATCCAAGGTCAGCACTGGAAAGACCTCTAAAAGAGGTTAACTGGCCCAAAGCACCCTGCTTAAAAAAAATAAAAAGGTTAACTAAAAGCTAGAGAAATATCTGAGCTGATGTATTGGATTCTAGGGAGCTGGAATAAGAATCTTTTCAGTTTGCATATGGGTTTGTGGGATATGGTGGCATGTTGCAGCTTGGGTTTTCTAGGGGCAGACATGGAGATGGAGTTTAGATTGCAAGGGGTGTTTTAGGAATCAATACATATGAAAGAAAGAGAAGAGATGTGGGATTGACGGAGAGGAGAAGTTCTACAGCCATGCAGGTATGACCACGGCTTGGCTGGTCCACAGAGGAACTTGTCAGAATGTCCCGCATGAGGCCAAATGGCTGAGACTTTATATTCACCTCTCTCAGTGTTTGCACATTGACTGTCCCAAGCTGGGTGCAAGCTCCATAAGGCAGCGCTGCACAGCTGATGTGGACCTTGAGCTGCTGACAGTTGGAGGCTCTCTTCTGAGGGTACCTGGGTGGCCTGCCTTTCCTCTAAAAGGGGCCAAGGGAGCACAACTCTGTGCCTACAAGAACAGGACTGGATTTAACTTATTGGAAACTTGCCATGTGCCAGACACTGTGTCCAGCAGTTTTAGATGCATTGTCTTATTTGACTTTCCTAGCCACCTTTTTGAGAAAGTGTCATGCCATCTGTAAGTTCACAGATGTATGGGCCAGATTTCTGCATAGATGTGAACATGTCAATAGCAAAACCCCCTTTCAGGTGAGCAGCCCAGGGGTCTGAGAGCATTTACTAGCATCATCTGTGTCTGAGTTCCTCAGTAAGCATTGCAACAGTGACTTATCATCGCAGGAGGGAGCTGAAACAGAGTCACCCTATGCATTGGTTTAAGACAAACTATCAAATCTGAGTTAAAAGGACCAATGACTGGGTTAATCCATTTCCTCACTTGAGTTTACAGTGATTACTGAGCACACAGACCATTTTTATCATACAAACATAGGCTCTAACTTTGAAAGGAGACCCCTAAAATTGACCACCTTAATCCCTCATCCAAATCAGGAGTCTTTGTCTATAATGTTCTAGACAAGTGGCTTGACTATTTCTTTTACTTTTTAATTTTAATTTATCTGTTTACTTGATGTCCAAAAGAATCAACCAATATGCTGTTTAGTGGGTGGTAAGCAGATTTGTTGAATAACAATTCTTTCAAGTTTTTTTTATTCTAATCACTTCTCCATCATAACTTTTTTTATTGTTGTTCAGTTACAGTTGTCCCACCTTTTTCCCCATTGCTCTCACCTACCTTGTCCTCCCTACTCCTACAGTCAATCTCCCACTCCTTGCCCATGGCCGGGCTATTTCTGATGACTGGGCACCCACAGCCCCTCAGTGTGCCTGCTTCTGATGGTTGCTCTGCTAGTCTTTGGAGTCACATAGAATAAAAAGCAACTGCTCTTCCCTTTGGCTGTCATTTTAAATAAGTGAGAGCAGATTTCATGCAAGCTTCTTTTCTTTCCCCCAAATTCCTAACCCTGGCTCTGTTGCTAATTCTGACTTTGGTTCACTCACCCAACCTCTCTCAGATTTTGTTTCTCATTCATATTGTGGATACAAGTACATTTCTTTAATAGGATGATGAGGTTTAAGGGCAACACTGTGTTTACATGACAAATGCTCAATAAACAATAGTCATTGGATCAATGTCATTAGTCTTACACTTACACTTATGGTAATTTTGATGGGGAATGAAAATACTTTAGTTACAATGATCATTAATGTACCTAAATTCCTGACGTTCATGGATTTTTCTCCCAACTGAAATGCGTCGTGGACCCAGCTATGAAGCAACAGTCTCTGTGTGCATTAGATTGCTCATGGGATACAGGAACTCTCTGAATTCTGTGGCTTTCTGCTTAGCATGTTTAAACACATTGGTTAGTTTGAATTCACATCCCTGAATTGTGTGGAAGTAAAATGAAACTTGGAATGGTAGCCTCATCCCAGATCACATGCATGTACCAGTCAGAACTAGTACTTGAATTTAAGTAGTGTTCCTTTTTACAAACCAGAAGTACCTTATAATGCACAGGTTTATGGCCTTTTTGAAAATCGCGTGAATTCTCTTTTTGGAGGGCAGGGGAATTTGAACACACACACATATACACACTTTTGTTTAATTTCAGGAGGTATATTCACCATAAAATGAGAACTCTTTATTGAAAGACACCACGGTTAATAGTCTCAATAATTCAGAAATCAAGCTGGTTGGGAGTCATTTTTTGTGACCTGGTTTCTGGGTAGAGAGAATAGAATTGGCAGAAAAAAAAGGCGAAATGAGTTGCAGAGCCATTGTGAGAGAGTCAGTGAAACTTGTATGAAAATTTCACATCTCTTCTGTATCAGGAGAGGCTAGTCTTCCTGGAATAAAGAATGAAATCATGGGCACTCAAAACAGAGCTCCTTATTTTAAAGCTAATTCATGTTCTATTAGCTGCATATGTCAGAATGCTCTGATTCATAATTCCATGAGACCCAGAGCTATCTGTCCCAGGAGACAGCAGAAATAGAATGGGGTGAGGAGGGAGGATGTTTTGTTATGTCTTTGGCCAGGCCTAGAAACATGGATATGTTTGTTACTTTCCTATAACTTGTAGCTATTTTATCCTCTACATACTTGACATTAGTACCTAAAGCTAACACATCTTCTTTTCCTTTCTTTTATGAGAACTTCCCAGTTCTGTTTCTCTACCTCCCTGCCTCCAAACCTCCCCACTTTCTTATATAACCTCTGTATAAATCTTTTCCAAATTATGACCCTCAACATGGACAACTGGTTACAGATTGCTGAGCCGCACCATTAAACCCAGTGTAACGTAACTCTGGACGTTGAGCCTGGGTATCACAATTATGATTAGTTGTCTCACTGGTGCTGCAGCTCAGCCATCTTAGGGGAAGTTCGCCAACGTGACTACCACAGCCGACATTTTTCATTTCTTAGATCTTTTATTGAAGATTTATGAGGCTCTGAGTAAGAGTGATGTGGTATAGTAACCACATTTTACTTGAAATAACCCCATCAGATGTATCTCCTCTCTCAAGGGCCTTCTCCTCACCTCTAGTACCATCAAAGTCACTCCCACCTTGTCCTCCACACATGGCCAGTCTTTGCTCTGGTCTTGCTCTCGGTTAGGCACAATAGACTCTTTCTTCCTTATGATACCTGGCCAGGAACCCGGGCTGACTTCCACTGGAAAGAACACCCTTTACATGAGAGGATCTCTCCAAACCAATTCATATGTCAATTGTCAAAAGTGCATGTCTCTCCATCTCAGTTCAAGACTATCATAAGTATATCCTTCACCAGCCTCACCCTGTACAGGGCCCCACCTTAACCCACATGATTGATTCGAACTGGAGCTGCATGTTACAGTTATTTGGGGAGTTTTAAAAAAATGTGGATGCCTGGGTTGCAATACAGACCATTACATAAATGTCTGAGGGTGGTTGCCAGGATGGCTATGTTTTTAAATGCCCCCCAGGTGATGCGGACAGAAAGACAGGGTTCATGCCTGCTCATTCAAATACGTTCCGGACTCCTACATCCGATCCTGGGTGCCTTTCATGATTCAGCCTTAACTTTCGTTTCCACTTTCATGTCCTTGCTTGTTTTCATGACACTATGCATTAGTCATAATTCTAGGAAATCTCATTGTTGTAAATAAACTAAAGCCCCAAAACACAGATTCTTCAAGTATCAATGAAAAGGCTGCTTCTTCCACCAAACGACATTTGATTTTAAACATGTTAAAGCAATCTCCTCTGGTGAACCCTCCCCCTGTTCTACTTCACCTCGGCCACCCTCATCACAACACACCCATCTCGTCTCATATGAAAGTTCATGTCCATGTACTACCCTTTCCATTAGCCCATGAGCATTCCCTGTTCCAAAGCATTAAAATTAGTATTTGTTCTATTTTAGTTGCTATATTAAATACAACTTGTATTTGATGAATGGCCTTAATGGAAAATTTAAACATCCATCACACTACATTTATAACACATAGCTTCCCATGCCTTACAGGAGACAGCAGAATTAGATGTAAAAATGATCAATCCAAAAATAGGTGATCTTTGGAATTGGCAGAGATCTTTAAACTTTTAGAGTTAAAGGGATGTTAGAGACCACTTACTACTAAAAATGTATTATACAAATCAATAGAACAAAGACCAATGAAGGAAAGCAAATTACCCAGGCAATCAATGGAGACCTGGGATGACCTTGGTAAGCTCTGTGGTCCTCTCTCTACCAGATCAAATAATTCCCCTTAAAAACATCCATAGACACGAAGTGTGGAATGCAAACATCTATAAGGGCCTGGCATGATCCCTGAGATACTTTCAGGGGGACTGTGAGGTCAAAACTATCTTTGAAATAGTACTAACAGATGACTTGCTCTTTTCACTGAGTTGGCATTTTCACTGACAGTGCTGCAGCAACAAGGGGCAAAACTGCTGGTGCCTAACCATCGGTCAAGGCCATGCTACCAAGCTGGATGAGGAGGCATTGTGTTCTTCATAGCCGTGTGCTCAAGGCAAAAGAAAATGCCAGTTTCTCCACAAATTTCCTTGATGGACCAGTAAACAGGATTACTTTTATTAAACTGAGTAAACATCTTTTTTAACAGATTGTGGTAGGGAAGGGGAAGTAAGCAGAAAGCACTTTGCCACATCCCCAAGTACAGGAGTCACCACGAGGACAAGCATTTGTGGGATTGCGTTGAAAGCCACACTCTCTCCTTTTTCTATGGAGCATCATTTTTGCTTGACAGAATAACGAAACAAACTATGGTGATTCTGACTTGTGTATCTAGTAGACGCTTTGTCAAAAGCAAACAAAGTGACGCTGACACTTCTTGGAAAACACCTGACCATACTTATTGTTAATGATGCTATTTGAGCTTCCATGCCAACATTACAATTTTGTAAAACATTTCGTATCAGTGTAATCAAAAGTCTGACTCCAGCTCCCCACGCCCCACCTCTTCCCCTGTAGTCCCACATCCAGGAAAACTGATCAGAAGGCCCCAGGGCTCTCTCCCGGGGTGTCAGCAATGAAGGGCCAACCACACAAGCCCTGGCTGTGCACAAGCACTCTCACGCTGCTCCAGGGTCCTCACTACAATAAAGCATTGGATCCACTGTCCCCTTGTTTCACTCATGTCATTTCAGACCGGCCTGGGTGCCTGCCCTGCTCTTTCCCGAGAACCTCAATACATAACTAGTGAATTTTTTATACCCTCAAAAAAGAGCCATAGACAGTTATTTTACAGTCCAAGACAGTCTACTCTGAAAGCAACTCGATGGCATCATTCTTGGCCATATGTGGCGAGAGAAAAGTCCATTTCAATACAGGGAACAGTTACGGGTTCTTTGTCCCTGTTATAACCATGACGAAACATCCCAATGCACTTTGCATGAAATCTTGCCATCACTGTAAATGAATTCATCAGAAATACATCTGAAGACATCGAGTAAACATGAGTCAAAGCTCCAACTTAACCTGATTTTTAGAAACCTTTCCTAGGAACCCAGATGGGTTTTCGTGGGTTGCGGTCCAAGAGCATAATTTAGCACAGAGAAAATAAGATTAATTAGAGCTCCGTATGTGCCAAGCATGATGCTACATGGTTTAGAGAAAACTGAGATGTCTGTGCCATTTGTGAGTCTAACTTCTAATCACAACCATTCAGTTAATTCTAAAACAAAGCTCACTGATAAGTACATGAATAAATGATCTATGGATGTGTGGTGAAGAAAACCTTTGTTATTTAAATTCAAAATTGCCTGCTCAAGAAGTACAGCCTGCCAAAGGAGAGACATTTTAATGGTCTGCACCATCTCATTAGGTTTATTTCCACCAAGACGGCCCGGAGCTGAGTTCAGGGTTAGGAACTCTGAGGACTCTATTCACTCAGTCTTCCTAGGGAGCCACGTTCTCACCAAAAGCTCTTTACTTCACAATTTCCTTTTGTAGGAGCTTTATCACAAGTCAGAGAACCAACTTGTAATTTTCCTTTAAGTAGTTGTCATGCGAACCAAGGAGAGCAATGTGGAAGCATTCATTTAGGCCCTACACAAAACGTGAACATTTACAGATGACATTGGCTCTCTGTGATGGATGCCATGCACCAGATTATTGCTTGGATTGCCCTTCGCTGTGAGGGCATTTCAGGGGTACTAACAATGCCTCTTACAAGGAAAGGCCTTTCTTCCTCACGTGCCATTTATCCTTCCCGACACTTGTTGGGTTTATGACGCCTTATGTGTTATGATCTCCGAATAAAAGCCTCTGCCTCATGCTCTGGGCTTTAGTTATGTGTGAAAGCACTATGGAAATTGTTGTTTGCCCTCCTATTATCATTTATCTTTTCTGTTACTGTCCTAAAGAAGTGCTAACGTGACTCTTAGCAATGAAGGGCCATTTCCTTATCTGGGCCCAGATTTCAGCATGCTAATGTAAGATATTAGGGTGATGCTAAATTATCCCATCTCTTCTTTAAGATGACACATAAAAAGGTATTTCACACGGCAGTGCCAACCAAATCATATCTGACCCACCCTACTGGTGACATTTATGGAGAAACAGGGCTATTGTTGGCTAGTTGCAGAGAGGAAAGTGTCTTTGTTATATAATTGATATTTCCAAATCCTATAAAATCATGCTCTCTAGAGAGCTGTATTTTAGAGTCAAGTGAGCTCATGTTTTGTTCGCAAATTTTCAGGACTTTGTGGAAGGATCTGGAGCTGTGGATGTGAGGCAGGCTTCTGAATACCAAATATGTAGAAATGAATGTTTGATTTTCTGCGTCTTTGTGAATGCAACTTCAAATGCCAAGATTTGAATCAGATATCTCAGAAGGGCAGTTTCAACACCTCAAATGATATAGAACAGTGATTCTTAATATCTAGTGTGCATAAGAATCACCCGAAGAGTTTATTGAAACTCACATTCCTGGACCTTCAACAGACAGGGCTCTAATCCAGTGGGTCTAGGGGTGGGGACTGAGAATTTCTATTTCTCAAAGCCTCTAGATAATGCAAATGGGCTGGTTCACATAACCAAATCATGGCAAAGACTATTTAAGTTAGGTGACAGGATATAAGATGACCCTTTTTCCAGACACATGTTGTGTATTTTCATAATTTCCACCTGAGCTGGAACTGTTTTGCAAGAGTTGCCCTTTTTTTTTTCAGTTGCTCAAACTACTTAGTCAAAGCCTCTAGAGTTTTGCCTCTGTATTATCTGTCTGGAACCTCTTTCATTATCTGTTTGTGTGGCTAAAATTTCAAGCCCCCATTTAAAGAACATTTCTTATGAGAAGGCTTTCCTCACTTCTTTGTAGTACTTTGTTTTGCTGAGTTTCTGAGGTACCCTGGACTTTTTCTACTAGTCACCACCCTTTCATATTGTTTATTTGCTTGTCTGACCACTTAGATTGTAATCTTCATTAAGTTCTAGGCTTTTCTAGCAAGCTCACTATTATGTCTTCAAAACCAAGCAATGGGACTAACACATGGTAGTTGCACTAGAACTATTTGTTAAATGTGTGAACTAGCTCAAACTTTCATTTCAATAACATAGGAGGATAATTGATGAAGTTCCATAAAAGAAATACAGGTTTGTAAAGACAGCCACACAACCCTTCAGAAATTATCTGGTTCAACGGATGCATTGTATTGGTGGGAAATTGAGACCCAGAGGAAAAATAGGACTGGTCTAATATGTTCCAACTAGTGTGCACTCCGTTGTTGTCTCTTCTCCCCAACCCCGACTCTATTAAATGTGAACATCCTTAAAGAGGAGAATTCTATGTCCAAATAGAAATTGAATTAAGTCCAGGTGACATAGAGGCTATTTAACACCTGTATTTTTCTGTCTTCTCTACCTCAGTGAGAATGAAATGAGGGCCCATTGCTATTATTACCCAAAATTGGCTAGCTGATAGCTCCTGCTAACAAGAATCAGCTCACCTGTCTCCTCCCAAGTCCCTGTGTTGTTTGAGTGTCATTGACTGAGTGCCCTGAAAACCGGTCTGTCTTTGGGACTTTGCATTCAGGCGGTGTAATGGGGAGTGCTCTCTGCCACACCCCCAAAGGAGTGAGGGGAGCAGAACTGGGTAGAGAGAAGTCACACTGCAACTCGGTAATATATCAGAGATGAGGAACAACTGGACTCAGTTCTCTGAAAGTGGTCAGAAATAGAGGGACAAACCACCTCCTTGATGAGATCCTCTATTTTTACCCATTAACCAATATTCAAAAGGTAGCCCCAAATGATGCTGGTTTGGAATAGATTTATACAAATTAGTAAGGTTCTGGGAATGAAGGTGCCAAGGCTAAAATACATTGAATAAAGCAGATCATATATGCATTCTCATGTCTTTATCATCATAGTTTTATGGGGTTGATGTAGCAAGTTAGATAAGCAATAAATACCTCTTATTAATTAGGTTAAAAAGTTGAGATGAATAAAAGTCATGCAATTTTCAAGACTCTCACACATCTACCAAGTGGAATAGCTAAAATTTGGACCTAGATTTGTCTAATTATAGTAAAGCCCATGGTTTTAACTGAAACCATTGGCCGGAATGGTGTAACACTTGAAACCATGCTATAGAAAGAACTGGGGACTATTTAACAAGGAGACATTCAGGCTTATGAGGAAGGGGAGAAATGACTGGTGTTTTCAAATCTTTGCCAGACGACCTATCATGTGTATAGTGAGAAGGACAGTATTGAGGAGGATTAGGATTGCAGCAAGGCAACTGGAGCTGAATATTAGGACTGGCATTCAGATGACTGGAATTGCTGAAAAATGTGGCAGGAGTGCCTGAGGGAGCAATAATCACATAATGAGGAAGTCCTTGTTTTTCATGCACAGGAAACACAACTGGGAACGAATCACAATTGTCTGCTCCAAGAACTTAGAGTTTGATCAGGGGACATAGGCAATCAGGTAAGTGCCTCATCATTGTAGACATTCAAGCTAGACACTTACATGGCATCCCTGTTGGTGAGAAAACCAAGTATCCAGTGAGAATGGTCAAACCTAGCACTTCCAAAGTATTTTCTCCGAAGTCCATGTATTCCCAGCATACCAATAGGTAGACAGAGGAAAATGGTTCTGTAATCAAATGAGTTTGGGAAGCAATTAAAATCAAATAAATGTATCTTCTGTGAGACTTCTCGGAGCTTTGTAAATGGGCATTGTGGATTTCTAAGAAATTAATACAGTAGGCACTAATTCATAAACTTACTAATACCCCACTGGGGGTGTTCCTGGTGAAGTAATGATCTCTGAAGTTTCTGTCTCATTCTGAAATTTTGTAATTCCTCAAACACCAAATGAGTCAAAGAACTTAGAATTTAGTACTAATCTTGGAACAAAGTTACTGTGTTTTCTTAAACAATTTTCTCAGCTTCAGTTTAGTGTCCCTGGCTGAAAAAGTTATTGCTGAGACATTTCACCACTAATATTTTGTGGTTTTGTGGAGGCTTGAGGGCCTCAAAGAGGAGTTTCACCTATTTGACAGTTTTCCAGGGCCTATCTTCTTCTAATGCTAGCAAGTTTCTGAACTGGTGATTATGAGTGAGTGTGTATTGTTTTCTGGTTCTTATTCTGCTGGATAGCAGCTTGAGGGTAGAAAGCCAAAAGGACCTCCCATTCTGAAGGTTTCCAAATTAGTTTTGCAGACCTCAGCAGTTTAGTGTTTGAAGACACTGTGGAGATGTGCAGTTCTGCAGTTGACCCCTCTCAAACAGTACATAATTCTGAAAAACTTGGAGCTCCTCCATAAAGCCATATTTCAGTTGCACATTTTAGGCATGAGATTTCAGCCAAAAGCCATAATATAACACTGCTGAGGAATTTTTTTTCTTGCAAAAATATGCATTTGGACAAAACTTAGGAACCTAAAATTACCGGAATTGAATGCACCTTCTGTGTTAACCAAAGTGCTACAGATCAAATGATAAATCACAGAAATGTAGAATTTGATGACTTCAAGAGATTTCTCAGTCCACAGTCCCATGTAAGACTTTAGTCTTCCCTGTATCTCTGTGAAGTCATTGGTTAGCACTTTGAACACACTTACTTTGTGCTCAATTTCTGAGGCAGACAAATCAAAATCAAACATCTCATAATCAGGATGGCCTCTCTTCTTTTAAAAAATATGTTTCCTATTATACCCATCTGTATTACCTGCTTGGAATTCTGAAGACACATGGGGAAAAAAATCTGTTCTCTCATCTCCAAAGTGATCTTGAGTTTTGGAGACAAAAAGCATCTCCTCTACCATCTCTAAACAGAGTTTCAATATTTCAACACAAATAATCTCCTGTTCCTTCACTGGAAGTAATGTGAACAATGAAAATAAGGCATAATCTTTAAATTCAGAAAGTTCTGGATTTCTAAAACCCAGTCTTCTATGGGAAAACTTAGAACCTTTCACATTCTACTTAATGCCAATGAACCCCAGCTTCCTTATTTGAAAATCATAGTTGATAGTAGCTGCATCAGAAGATTGTTTTTAGGAATAAATGAGGCAAAGTACATGAAGACTTGTCTATAGTAAGCAATCAGTACTCTCTGCTTCTTCCTACTCTACATTGGGTTCTCCTCCTACTTTATGTCAACCTGATATGATGTGACATGACTTCCTACCATTTTATCATGCAGAGCTCTTACTGTCCCCCAGAAAGCCCAGGGTCTCAAGTAAACAGAATTCCAGATAAACTGCAGAGCTGGAGTTTCACCTCCACGATTTTGGCCATTACACTTCTATTAAATGAAACCACTCTGTAATATTAAAATATCTCATTTCTCCTCTGACGTTGTAATGTAGACCAGAGAAAGAAGGCCTTGACTATCTTTCAATATGGATATTGGTGAGAGTGCATTTGAGGAGTCAAAGCAGCCAGTGTGCTTGGACAGTAACTAATTTCTTTAAGGATTATTTTATTATGCACTCAGTGCTCTGAAATGCCAATATCCGCAGATGTAGTGTGATTACTTTGCCTTTTTTATTTCGATTATTCTTTAAGAAGAGTGATCATTTTTCATTATGGAGAAAATAACTTGTATGCTCCGGACTAACGTAATAAAACAAAACAAAACATCATCTCTCCGTGATGTCTGACATCAGACTTAATCACACTGGAGGCAATGCAGGTCACTGGGCTGGGATGCAGGGACATGGGTCTGGTCCCTGCTGTACACTTAATTGACAGGTGACTGGCAAGTCAAAGTTTGGCCTTTTGTGATCCTTGGTGTCTCTCATCTGATATGCCCATTAAGGGACAGAACTGGGAGATGTTTAAGGACAAATTTACCTCTGTATTTCCATTGTTTACCATACGAACATAATCATTGTTGTTACACCTAGCTATCAGTCCAAAGAGCTTCCCACATAAGGGAACAGGAAATGCCCATTGAATCCTAGAGAAAGCATGGGAACTGCAGGTGGGGGCTAGATTCCAGAGAGGCAACTGTTACCTTTTCTTTTTCATCTGAGAGAGAGGAAAACAGCTTGCCCAAGATCTTTACAAAACAAATTACTTGCCGATCAAGGATCTCTTGCCTCCCTCTTTCTAGTCTATGCCTGTTCCCTGGAAACCACTCAGATATGGGCTCCCTCTTTTTTTTTTTGTCTCATCTGTCTACATTTCTTGCATCAATAAGACATAAAGATGTATGAAATGCTGGCAGGCATTCATAACATGTCATCTCATCTTAAGGTGTAATGCTAAAACAGGGAATGATGACTTGAAATTTAGCTCTTGGTTTGGATCATTTTTACATTTAAAAGTTTTTTTCTCCTCTCTTAAAATTATTATTTAACACTATGAAAATTCTTTCCTGAAACAAAGTTTTCTGAATTATGTGATAGAAACTGCCAGTTCATACTTTGAACTTCTCTTAACAAAATCTGTTTGATTAGAAATATGGAATAGTGTTTTATAATGAAAGAAAAATAGGAGCAAAGGGAATTCAGAGTTGTTGATTCTGAAGGTCAGGAGTTCTGTGAACGTGAGGAAAAATTTCACCAGAATAAGCCTGTTTCCTTGTACAATAAGAATGTAAAAACCTCAGTTTCCTGATATAAAAGGATAGTTTCCACTTCACAGAGTTGTTGTAAGCTTTGAATTAGATTGATATTAAAATTTGTTGCACAGTGCTCAGCATACAGATGATCTCAGTAAATGCACGATAGGTATAATGAGATTTGAACCCAAGCAAAATTTCATAAACACTATTTCCTAAGTCCTTCAACGAGGTTTATTTGAACTGTCTTCAAATAGTGCTCCTAATTCCAAAGATGTATCTGAAAATAATCTTTTAATGACTAAAACTTATATTTTAAAAAGGTGCACTATCACTAAGCTGTAAGTCAGATTCATCCACTCTTCCTACAGTTTCTTTCAAATGATAGTTCAATTGCATATTAATTTGATATTTTCTTTTTTTAACCCATGGAAAGAAAATTGTCAAACTCTATATGTCAACAACAATAGATTTATTCTTTAAATCCACAAAACAGACATCCACAGGGAGTGTAGATAAAGGCTTGTTAAAGTCTAATTCATATCACATCAGTTTTGGGGTCAAGAGAGGACAGAAAAGAAAGATATTCCTCATAGTCCTAAGAGTAAGTGAGTCAAAGCCATGTCAATACTTGAGCAAGGACTTGAATATACATCTGTGACAATGTAATTAAACAGGTGGATGGTGGCTTGCAACTTTCAAGAATATTTGCACAATGTAGGGGGTTATTCAAAGCAAAACATTGACTACTTCTTTCCCCTTAGTGCCAGAAAGTTGCAAGAGGATGAAAACAATAAACTTACAGAGCTCCACCTCTATGTCTGGCTCTATATCCAGTTCATTGCAATCATCATCTCATTAAGTCACCCCAAGAGCTCAGTGAGTTAGGTATTATGATGCCCATTTTATCTAGAAGAAAGCTGGGGCTCAAAGAAGGAAAGTCACTTCTTTTATCAACTTCTCGTAGCTCGAACATTGAAATCTATCCTAAGCTTGAAACTGTTCTAGTAAGATTTGAACTCATAATTTTTGTTTGTTTGGTTTTTGACTGGAATTCTATTAGTTAGAGATTGACTTTACTTCTCATGTTGCTATTTAGTTGTCTCATGTCTCACGATTGTCAAGTTCATGCTATTGCTCACCCTTGAATTTTCTTCAGCCTTTTGTTTAAATGCCACCCCCTCAACAAGGCCCACATCACCTGCCATAATGGAACTCGCAACACCCTTTCAGCTTGCACAGCCCACTTACCCCATCTGCATTGTCTCATTTTATGGCAGTCTTTTTAATATCTAACAAGCTCTGTCCTTTTATTTTTTAAATTGTTATTCCTTCATAGATGTTTCTGAAAACCCTTCCCCAAATGGAGGCAACTGTACTTGAGCAACAATTAAATTTAAAAAAACTATTATTCCTTGTAGCTTCCTGTAGAATATCAGCAACAGAAGGACAGGGACCAATGTTTATGTTTGTTTACCAATGTATCCCACTCATTTAAAACAATACATAGAACATATAAAGAGGTCAATAATATTTGCTGTATACATTCCTAATTAAGCTTGTCATTCTATTCATTGTTATCAAGCATGGCTTTAGAATACTTCTTAACTTGCCCTTATGGTTAGCTGCTCTCATTGATGTGAGTTGTAATTTTAACTGAGATTTAAATATTGTGCCTCTGTCTTCATTTCTGCAAAGTGAAAATGGAGGTGGTACCTTCTACCACAGGCTGTTGGGAGGACTGGGTGAGTTGTGCTTAGCACAAGCACATAAACTGTAGTAATCACTCAGCAATTCTTTCTCACTTCTTTACTGCCTTTCATTTATCTGGCCTACAGCACCTGTATCTACACAGTTCTAGTTAAAGCACATGTAAGAATCTATATTATCAAGAGAGTCATCTTGATTTTCCACATCATTCTGATATGTGAAATCTTACTACAACCTCAGTAAAAAAAAGTCTTCCTCCATCCTTCAAGGCAAAACCATTTGTTTTCTCATTTTAATTTGCATAGAACCTAGTATATACAAGTTCTTCCACCTTGTTTTATGTCTTTATTAGCTGCTTTGTTTACAAGATGTGAATTCTTCCAGGGCAGCATCTATGTCTTACTGCTTTCTTTACTTCACTTCTTGAGAGGGTATCTGTCTTATAGTATACAGTTAGTACATATTTATTATATTGTTACATCACTATAGTGTGTGGGCACAGGAGGTGAGCATGGAAATTACTAAATGCAATTTTTATAGTGTGTATGGGAATACTGATGCTCAGAGAAGGGAGATGAACCAAAGAAATCGTATAGCTAGTTGGTGTTGAAATTAATCCTGGAACCCAATTTTATAATCTCTAAGTGTCTTCTCATATAAAATTTCCACTCTTCAATGAGATGTGCTTTGACATAATTTATTAACTTGCTTTTCTTTCATTTAATTTCATGATTAACCTTTAAAATACACCTCTGTTAAAAGTCAAGTTTGCATGACTACTGTCTTTTGGAAACAAATTCCAGCTGAATAATTCTCCATAAATGGATCAGAATAAATAGTACACAGAGTTGACAATGTATAATATCTAAACTGTGATTGAACTGACTAACCTTTGGAGAAGGCTGAGTCACTAGACTCAGATTTTTTCTATCCTAAAATCAAAGCATTTAGAGTAGGCTGTGTGTACTTAAGAGAAAAGATACTTTCTCCTTTGAATCTGTTTCTGTCTCAGGTTACAGCCAGGGCCTTACATGTGCTAGACCCTCATTACATATTTGATGCCTTGAATTGCATCTAATCCAACCTCCCACCAAGTGTGGGTATCTGTATTCTTTGAATAGTTGTCCAGTGTTCAGCCTACCTCAGCTTCTGTACATTCAGTAACAGAGTACTGAGTGCCTCCAAAGACTCAGTTGAACTAAGAAATGCCTCATGGTAATTTTGACCTATTGGCCAGAGTTCTCATGTCTGGACCACAAAGCACACCACTTTCTTTTTCCCTTGAGAAGACCATCTGATATTTGGAAATGGTGAGTGACCACTGCTTCACCACCACCCCAAACCCTGCTCTCTCCACATGCATACCAGTGGAAGTCGTCTCTCCTCAAGGCAAAACGTCCTTCTGGCTCAAGCATTTTCAATGGGTAATGAATAAAAAATGTTTGGTCCCTTTCTTTTCTTTGATGGCAAAATCCCTTTGATTTACCATGAAAGATTGTTTTTGGACTCCCAAAATGAAAGGGTGAGTTGACCAATTACAAACATATCATTCAGTGGTGTCTTTCAGAGACAGTCTCATTCCACACCATTTAAGTGGCATGTGGGAAAGGGAAAGGAAATAGCATTTATGGAATATCTACTATGTTTTGGCCACATTACAGTGATTAAGTTCTGGGACCTTTACAACAATTCTTTGAAGTACATGTTATTCTATCCCATTTTATAGGTGAGAAAACTGAGACTCGACAGTTTTAAGTAACTTACTCCAAACCAAACATCTAGAAAGTGGTAAAGCTGGAATTTGAACCCAAGTCTACAGAATTCCTCAGGCTGTTCTCCTGGCAATCTGCCCAGCTGTCTTCTGTCTCACAGTGTGCAACTGTGGTCAAAATTCTGCTTTTTTTACTTGCCATGAATACCTCCCAAGAACTATAAACAATATGACCTTCCAGTAAATCTGATATAAATGCATTAAAAGGACCACAACTGACCACTTGAATGGTGCATCTTGCCTAGTGGTCTGTCTATGAACGTGGTCTGAAGGGGCAGAACTGTGTGATTGCTGACTGATATTTGGTACAGGAGCACAAAAGAAAACCCCAAACTAAATACCTTACTCAACATTTTGAACTGATTACCCTGGTGCACTTTTTCTATGAATGACACAACTATTGTCACACTCATCTTTGGATACACTTCCTCCACATATCTAAACTCTCATCGACCATTCTGCCTATAAAGAACTTCTCACACTTGTACTTTTCTCTTCATCTTTATGGTAACTGTGTTTATTAAGACTGCCCCCCCTCTTTACTAGTTTGTCCTTATCTCTATACCTCCTCTTACAAGTTCAATCTAACTGTAGTCATATATACTCCAGTCCATCTTCCAAAGTCCATCAAGAGAGATGTTTCAGAAAGAGATACAAGCATGTCACCTCTCTCTTCAAAAAGTCTTCAGGGCTGTTGGGGGACCAGTCATGCTATTTCTCTTTTCAGCAGAGTGCACTAACATAACAGGCTTTGTCACTTAGACTCTACTCTCTTGTTACACAGAGTGCAAGTAAGTCAACCTATTTCTGGGTGATGGAACTTGGCCTGCATTTCTTCACTGAGTGGATCCAATCTATTCAAAGACCATGAATACTAAGAATTTTCCCTTTCTTCCCTTTTTTCCAGGGACAAGTATGACAGAGCACACTAAGTTAAGAATGTGTAATTTGCAAACTGTGAGCATCAGTCAGTATGAGCAGGTTTTGCTGCAGTAATAAAAGACCCCCAAATCTCAGTGACGTAAAACCATAGGTATACATTTCTCACTTATGTGGTATGCATGAAAGCTAAGTAATAGGACAGATTCATGTCATTTCCTCCCAACTTCCAGGGCCTAGACTAGTGGATTAGCTTTTGTTTGGATCAGAGCTGATCACCAGGGTAGAGGGGAAGAAAACAGATGCAGCGAATCTGTCGCTGGTTCTCAAATCTTCTGCTCAGACACATGTCACTCCTGCTTATACCTCACTGGACAAACAAGTATTTTGACCACATCTGAGTTAAAAAGTATGGGGTGTTCTGTCACAGGTAGGGGTACTACAGAGAAGAGCACTAAATGGGAGTGAATGGTGATACATAATAACACACCTAGTGCTTTCCCAAAGTCTAGAGTGAAGGGTGAAACGGACAACATTGGCAAGCTTATTTATTCCTATACCTCAGCCAAATCATCTAATTTAGTATTTAGTCATTAAAAAGAAAAAAGATGACATTTGAGCTGATACTCAGAAAGGGGAAGCACTTTGCCTCCCTCTGCAAAGCTCGTGAGCCTTGAACAAGAACTAGAAGCTAAAGCCCCTTCTGCTAAACCAGATTGCTTCTCAAGCTTCATTGCCCATGTCTGGCACAAAGGAGGTGTCTAGTACATGCTTGTAGGATTGAATCAGATTTATATGACCCACTGGTCAATCTCTCCCTGACATGCATTTTTTTCCTGTTCAATAAACATAGCTTCCACCTGCGTTCTATGAGCTAGAAAACTCTGCCACACTCTTAACATACAACTTCCACAGTAAATAAATCCCCTATGCTTCATCCAGCCTGTCCAGACACACATTTTGATTCCTATATTGGTGTCATATCACCAGACCCTCAAAACAATAAATTAAAAACAGACAAATGTCTTAGGAACAGGAAAAGCCTCCACGTGCCACCCCTCATACTTGGTTTAATGTTAATCCCATTTCCCTGCTCCTAGGCCAAGAATCTTCTCCCTCAAGCCCCAACCTCATCCCTCTCTGGAAGAAAGAATAGGTATTTCTTGAATTCATTTAGCGTGTTTTCCTTCTTTTCAGTCATCTTCCCTAGTAACGTCTTCCATATGTCTGTGAGCCATTGTGTTAAAGAGCTCTGCCCAAACTCCTTATTTATTCTGAGCAGATCAGGATGGCAGTCCGAAGTCTGGTATTTCCTCACATTTGACAGCTTGAATTACAGACTTTGGGTACATTTAACGTAATCCATTCATGTGGAATGGCTGTTGTTCCTCTCATAGTAGTTTGAAAATATAAATATTTACAAACCCCTAAGACAAAAAGCTCTTACTGACAAAGTCTCTAAAGCAACAGCTCCATGGGCAGGAACCTTTCCACTGAAGAGTTTTCCACTGACAGAGTCTCAATTCTCCCGGGTCATGTGCACTGCATTTATTGCTAATGGAATCTTAGTGAAATCACTGGAATCTCTCTCTCTCTGTGTCCAAAGAGGGAGGGGAACAGAATGAGAGAATGGAGGACAGATTTTTCTTAGCAGGCTACGTTCAGCTAGCTCCTATAAGCCTAGTCAGAAATGAGGTTCTGCAAATTGAAGACTGTCTGACCCTATGGGAATTTCTGCTACTTGGGTGCTTTCTCTGTTCCAGGCACTGCAATAAACACTTTGCATACCATAATTTATTAATAACACACAATCTATTTTAGTGATGTAGAAATAGGCTTTGAGAGATCAATGAGCTTACCCAATGTCAAAGACCTAGCAAGTGAAGAGTCTGGGGATTTGATCACAGACTTTGTCCTTTCAGGGTTGGAATGACCAGGGCAGTATAATATGTAAATTGTTTAAATGCAGATGGAATAGGTAATATTACATGAATCTATATTTCTGAGCTATTTTCTCTTAGCTACAGTAGTGTATAATAGCAACATTTGCTCACTTCTACTCACACCAATTTTCTTTAATTTATCAATATATAACTTTCTTTCTCTCTTTCTTTATAAGATCTATTCATTGATATTAGTTGAGATTGACTGCAGCTGTATATGAGGGCAGTAAATAATAATACATTAAAGTAAAAATTTAAAAATTAGCCCTCCTTCATTTCAAAGCTTATTGAGGCAAGAAAGTATGAATTTGGTATGGTGGCTCTGTTTATGTCAATAAAAAAAGAATCCTTTCACCTCTTCACTCTGCCCTCCCTTGAGGACGTACTTCATTCTCCTGAACTAAATTAGTTGCTACAGTGGCACCCATTAAAACCTTGTTCCAAGTATCAGGGGGAAAAATAGGAAAAGCACACTGCTTCCCTTTTATTGTTGTTCAATTACAGTTGTCTGCACTTCCCCCCCCATCACTCCCCCCTACCCCAGACAATCTCACCTCCCTCCCTTGGTACCACCCTTTCCCTTGGTTTTGTCCATGTGTTCTTTATAGTAGTTTCTGAAAACCTTTCCTCCCCTGTCCCCTCTGACTATTGTTAGATTGTTTTTAATTTCAATGTCTCTGGTTATATTTAACTTGTTTGTTTTGTTGATTGGGTTCCAGTTAAAGGTGAGATCATATGGTATTTGTCCCTCACCACCTGGCTTATTTCACTGAGCATAATGCTCTCAAGTTCCATCTGTGCTGTCACAGAGGGTAGGAGCTCCTTCTTTCTCTCTGCTGCATAGAATTCCATTGTGTAAATGTACCACAGTTTTTTGATCCACTCATTTACTGTTGGGCACTTGGGTTGCTTCCAGCACTTGGCTATTGTAAATTGTGCTACTATGAACATTGGGGTGCATAGGTTCCCTTTCAAGAAGACTACTTGAAAGTCCCCTTTACAGGTAGAAGTCCCCTTTACAGACTCCTGAAGCTTACATCTCTTTAGCCAGTACATTCTTGCATGGTGACACCTAGCTGCACAAGATGAAAGAGGATGAGAAATGTAATCTTGTTAGTGGGTGGTAGTGTGCTCAGCTGAAAGTTGTGGCTCAGTGTTAAACTGGCCCAATTGACACATGTAACCAGAAGTAGAAATCCTAACATCGCTCTCTAATTTTTGTCTTGACTAAAGGGAACTTTAGCATAACAGACATTGGAAAGCAATGAGAAATCTTTGGCTCACCATATTTCAAATCCCAGCTTAAGTACCACCAGGAGGTAGTGGAAAGTGTGCTGGCTTTGGCATCAAACAGACCTAGGTTCTACCCTGTTTCTCTCTAGATAAGAAATTATGGCATAGACAGGGATATAGATATAACTGAGCTACTTGAAAAGTAGAACCAGATATGAAACCTATATCTCATAGAAATCTTTTCATAATACAAGGTAGATAGAGAACAGAGAAAGTGAAAATACTAGAGCAAAGGCTGAGTCAGTGTTGCCTTGCTCTAGATTCAAGGTACTAATTTGAGGTAGAAAAAGATGAGGAGCTTGAAGATTAGCCCTGTGTCTAGGAAAGATAGAAAGAAAAGTAGAATCTTTGGAGAAAAAGTGGAAGAGCTTTGCATCTTTAAAGTATTCTTGTAAAAACAGTGGGCAAAAGTGGCCTTAGCCAGGGACATGTACT
This sequence comes from Phyllostomus hastatus, assembly GCF_019186645.2. Lineage (NCBI taxonomy): Eukaryota > Metazoa > Chordata > Mammalia > Chiroptera > Phyllostomidae > Phyllostomus > Phyllostomus hastatus. The sequence continues at coordinate 62,288,743 of NW_025333857.1, read as the reverse complement.
AGTCCATGGACATTTAGTCCAACCTTTAGATATGGAGGCCAAGGCCACTCAAGGAGACTGTCCCTGAGCCCTGGTAATTGAAGGTCCTGAGGGGCATCAGACAGGATGGGGGTAGATGGCAAACAATTGAGGAACCAAAATTTGGCCACATCCTGGATAATCTGTGGTCAGTGATACATTAACCATCCCTGGCCCTCACAAAGTTTTAATTGGAGTCATTTCCCATGAATGTGGCCAAGAAAACTGTAAAAGAAAAGAAAGAGATGAAAATGAAGAAAAACCAAAACCATTCTGTGGGGTCCCAGTGAATTCCAGGACCAGAACTGACCGAATGAAAGCCCAAGGGATTTTAACCCTTTCTCGACTTGGATTCTGGAGTCAAGGGGATTCTATCATGTTGCCTGATCCTCACTTGGGGGGCATTTTAAAAAGAATACCTGCCTCACTTGGTTGTGTGTAGTAAATGACATGAGAGATTTGAAAGATCTTTGTGAGCTGCAAAATGCAGTAGTCATGTGAGCATCTAATGCACAGGAGTTTCACAATGGCATTCCTTCTAATGCTGATGATTCTGTATCCAATCACTTTCTATAACTTTTCCTCATTCTCTTTTGGTCAATTTATATTTTAAACTTTTGGTGATTTCATAATGCTAGCTTTTTTTGGAGCTAGTGTGGTAAAATCACGATGTCTTGTAGCTGTAACACCTACCTTGTTGAACAACTTTTATGAGAATGTATTGTGAAAGTTGGTGGAGGTGACACCCACTCAGACAAAAACTAGAAATCCTAACTATTATTCTACACTTGCTATTGTAGAGAAAAGGAGCTTAGGGGACTCTGCCAAACTTGACTATGAAATGCAACAGAGTATTTCTACCTATGGCTGCACAACCTATCAATAATAGAATTCAGAAGTCTTAATCCTAATTGGAACTTGAGTTTGTAATCAGTAAGCATTTCCTTTATTAGGGGAACATAATAATGTGTTAATAATTTTAAGACATTAATTTGGTCATGAATATAGTAAATTAAAAAGCCTAATAAACTTCAAATTATAATTATAGATTATATTTTTAAAATGGTATACAATTGAGTAAAAACAAATCACATGTGTATACCTAAAGTTCATTCAATAATTTTCTTAAAAGTAGCATGCATTTATGCTATATCGAGTGATCTATGATTTATCTAATATTCAACCTGACTTGTATGTCACTTAGCACTAGCTCAGGAGAATGATGAAAAAAAATTGAAGAAAGTATGAAATGAAAAGCTTTGAAAATGGAGAGAAGGGGCACATGAGAAAAATGCTAAGGGAATTAAAAGATTTGTGAAAATAAAGTTAAGTTTTAAGTCTAGACTCTTTTATTAGTTGCCTGTCCGACCTTGAGAACATTATATATACTCAGCAAGCCTTACATTTCTTACCTGAAAAATAGTATCCACCATATGCAGCTCTCAGTGCCATTGGGGGAGAGAGTAAAAGCAATAGGATATATGAAGAGCAGACTGCCTTCCTTTAATTCTTTGCTCAGCCATGTTACCTGTGTGACCTTGGGCAAATTCTTCACATTTACAAGCCTCATTATCTTTCATCTATAAGATGGTAGTAATTCTAGCACCTACATTATTTGAGTTGCATGAGTATTAGTATATTAATATATATCAATACTTAGTACATAAATATTATGACTACTAATGTCTAAAATATAGCACCTAACATATATTGGGAGCACAGTCAATTGCAAATATTATTATATTTATTCAAAGACATTTTCCCTTCTGTACTCATAACCTAAAATAGAAAGATTAAACCCATTTCCTAGATGAAAAGACTAAGGTTTAGCAGCTGGGATTTATTGAAATTCCACAAATACCTAGAGCCATGACCTAAGCTTTTTTAAATTCCAAAATTAAGTATCATTCCATATAAAATATTTCAGAAGTTAGGTAGACCATCTGGTTTCTCTAAAAACAGGCTCTTTCCATTAGAGCTTTCTCACCCCAAATTTCAATCTCCAAATTGAAAAGGAAAGTTATTGCTATGAACTGACAGTTTAGAATTCATTCCACTTGCCTAAGTTCTTAAGTTTCATATATATGTGTGTGTGTATATATGTATGTATGTGGAAGTTAAATATATTTTCTTAAACGTGATTTATGAGTCCTTTCTGACAAGGTTCAAGAGGATCACTTATAATATACCCTGGACTGCATGCCATAATCTAAACACTGGAAGGAAAGTTTAGGAAAGCAATTCCCCAAACAATCTTGCCATAGATGAAATCATAGTATCTTGTATTTAAAGCATTGGCCCCAATGATTCAACTTGCCTTAGAATTGAAATTCACTCAAGTTGTTATAAGTTTGTGGCTTATCTGCTTTACATTAACTGTCCAAAGAGAAACAGATACATCTATGGTGTCAATGGAAAAGAGAAAAGTGGTGACATGGCTCTTCTCAAGGAAAGACTTAAGTAGAATTCCTTCCTTTTCTCTTCTGGGAGACAGAGGCAGAAGTCAAGTGACTAGGTAGAGAATAAGAGTGATATAAGACCAATCTCAAGTTAGAAGGCTAGCTGACTTTCATTGGCCTTTGCTTTGAACCACCTTGATTGAATGGTGGTCTGCATTGTCTGGTACCATGAGGGTTACTTTTCAGATTATGACAGTCTTGAGGTCAAAAAAAATCAGTTGATCCTGTTTGGAAACCAAAGCCTTAATGTGCCTTCCAAGGCTTCTGTATCAAGATGCTTTGAATGGCAAGTAATATAGCAAACTCAAGTCAGACTGATTTCAGTCATCAAGAGGATTTACTGGCTCAGGTAATATAAAAGCCCAGAAAGAGCACTGCTCTCATGTGAGCCTTAATCTGCTGGCTCAAAGAAAATGTTAGAACATAGGTTTTCTCCCTCATTTTTCAGCCTTACTTTCTCAGTGCCAGCTTGCTTGTTTGCTTGCTTGATTCATTTATTTATTTGCTTTTCCTCTGGCCCCAAGATGACTGTCAGAAGTTCCCAGAGCTCCAAGTATCTTTGTCCACATCCAGTGGGAGAAAGGAGAGCATCATCCCATAGTATACATTGAAGATAAAGAGGTTTTCTCTCATACAACCAGCAGCAGAGTATATATATGTATATTTCCACTCCTACTATCTAACATCTCTGAACCACTCATTTTGAGTAAGGGAATAGGATACACTGTTAGGTCTGATCTAATCAGGAACATACCCCATCAACTGGGAGTGCAGCTAACCCCACTGAATCTTCAAAGGCTCAGAAATGTGGGGGTTGGCAGATTGCATCATCTAGAAGCAAGCAATTCATTTCTTCAACTTCTGTACTCAACCTGTTTTTTCAGCCTGTTTTCTCAATCCTGTTTGGATTTATTTCTCAATGCATAATGAACTACTTCTGGTTTGGCAAGCACACCTTGGTCCTGCAGCTCTGTTCCATTCCACGTTCCTCCTGAAATGCCCTTCTCTTTCCATGTTTTCTAAATTATATCCATTCATGAAGGCCCAGTTCAATTGAGTTCTATATTATTCTTAGCTAGATGTTCTCCCACTGTCATCTTATGCCCAACAACAATTTATACATTCTGACTCTGATAGCTTTCATTCTTGTATTCTGTTGTACTGCACTGTGTCTCTTCTGGATGCTGCACGTTCTCTGAGAAAGGAGATTGCACCACCCTTGTCATGGATTCCCCTTAGAGCACCAAGTACCTGCCCTGAATATTGTAGGAAAATCAGCCAATAGGTTTTGAAGATAAAATTCCTGGTGACACACAGTTTGTATATTTCTGTTACTATCAATAACCTGACTCCTGATTCTTTGAGAAGGTCTAAGAGTTTAGCATTCTGACAATTTGCTTCCCTAGTAGCCAATTCTTCATCCTTCCCAGCTAGTTAGAGCAGTAAACTTGTCGGCTGGCAGCAGCAAAACAAATAATAAACAGCAACAAAACACAGGGGCTTAGCAAGTATTTATTTTTTAGTTTTCAAAATCATCCCTAGTATAACAGCTGTGGGCCATAAGTCAATGACTCATGGATCAGAATAAAGCAACATTTTCTTCTTTCTTTTCACTGTCATCTTTCTCATAATGTCACTCTATTTAGATGATAAGCACATGGGGGGGGAAGTATTGCATGTTTTCAGAAGTGAATGCTTTATAAGGAAGGGACTGTCTGTGGTGTTGGAACATAGGCTAAGTGCAGCTATTGGTAGGTGACACCCCACAGAGAGCCTTGAACACCAGGCTAAGAGTCAAGATCCTTATCCAGGGGGTAAACTAACAAGTGGCCCTGTCACGTTTTTGTTCACTTTGTTGGGTGCCATATCATTTTCTTTCCATGGGGAGAAGGATTTCTTTCATTCTCAAATTTTGCTTTTTTAAAATCTTTGACTCTATCACTCACAGGTGTCTCAGACTTAGCCCATATAAAATAAAATTGTGGGTTTTCTTTTCAAAACATGATGCTTCTGTTGTGTCCTCTCTATTTCATTCAGCAAATGGCTCCACCATTCACCTTGTTTCTCAAACAAAACACCTGGAGAGACATCCCTGATTCTGCTCTATCTTCAGCTCTGCATACTGATCCATAGACAAGTTCTATAAATTCAATCTTTACACGTATCACTGAATCCATCCATCTTTCTCTCTCCCTGTTTCTCTCTCTCCCTCCTTCTTGCTGATGTCAGTGTCTTAGTCCAGCAGCTCCTGGATGGCTGTGATAGTCACCCCATGGTAATTTCTGGGTTAGTTATTGTCCACCTTTAATCCATTATCCACACAAGGCAATAATCTGGTCCTTGACTCCTCCCACTTCAATTCTCTCTACTCTTTCTCTAATTCAGCCAGCTCCGTGAACTTGTCCAACTTTTACCTCCCTCAGAGCCTTTGTGTATGCCAATCTCTTTGCTGGAGATGTTCTTTCTTCAGCCTCTTTCCTAAAGCTACACTGTTTCATCTTTCAGGCCTCAGCTGAAATACTATCTCCTTGGAATGGCCTTCCCCACTGACCCTCTCTAAACATTGAGCTCCTGTTATTCCTTATTCATATTTCTTGTTCACAAAATTTATCACATACTCTATGTGTGTGCTTTTTATAGTCTTTGTGTTTATTTGTTGTGTGTTTCTCCCATCAGAATGTAAATTCATGAGATGAAGATTGTTAGCCTTGTCCCTCATTTTAACCCAGACCCTAACTCCATTGCATGGTCAGGGCTGGATTAAATGCCTACCAAATGGAAGGAATTTCTGTTAATATCTGCCTGTCTATTGTATTTCATAGTGTTTATTGAGTCTAAGCTTTCCCTGTATATGAAACAGTTGGTTAATTTAAACTCCTTTACTATTTAAATAACCAGTGTCTTAAAAAAATAAAAGTCTTAAGACTTTGTGGGATTTATGATCCCCTTCCTGCAAGGAAGCATCTTTGATGAAATTGATGAATGCACTTGAGGCCTATCTTGAAGAACAGAAGTTTGGAATCTGTGAAAAATGACAATTTGTGCCCTTATAAGGAAACCCAGACTTTGCCAAACAAAGTTTCTCAAATCCACAGAGTCCTTGTGGTCTGCAATGTGCCACTGCGATTCACTCAGTGACAATGAACAATGTTTTCCAGGGGATGAAAACATAAGTTTCCAGTTCCCTTTCTAAGTCCCTTTACTCCTAATCCTTCTCCCTAGTGGGGGTTTTGCCAAGGCCTAAGCCTGCATACCCTTTTTGCTTCTATTCTAATGCTTTGCTCTGTTTCTGTGAGAGAAATCACACAAGCTCATGCCTCCCAGCCCCCAAATTTCTATGGACAACTACTAAACCCAATCTTCATCTCAATCTGATCTTCTAATGAAACCTGTTTTTCCATCCCCCTGCACCATGGATTCCTAATTATTCTGCAGACAATTCAGATCTGAGCCTGGCAAATCTGAACGCAGTAGCTGTGACTCTAAGCCTCAGCTCTACAGTTTGCTACTTTCTCTCAGCCATGTCTTTGCACACAGCCTTGCATTTGCACCTTCTTAATTCCTGTTGTTAATATATAAGAGTGTGGACGTGGGAAATATTTCTTAGTCTCATCCTACACAGTTGTAAATGTTGTACACTGCACAACTCTAGAGGGGGCCATTTATACTGCTGTTTTGGGGACTGGTGCCCTCTGCAGTTGTGTCTGGAATATCTCATTCTTTTCTACTTTTTTCCATCTCCTGTGCCAAACACAAGCCTCTCTACATTATGGGCAATAAGAGAATGCTGTTGAAAGACTACTTTGGTCAATGGTGAGGAGCTAAACGTGTCAAAGAATGTCAGATCCACACCCTAAATCTTTGTTTACTGGGTTCCGTGAAAGACTTGTCATGACTCTCTCTTCATGTAGGCTGAGAATTCTGAAAGAACATGTTTATGCTAAGTGTTGTCAATTTATTTCTTACCTTCCTGTATAATCCTCCTATTGTGTGGGCATCAAGCTCAACAAAGAAATGTGAAGCTGAGTAGCAGTTATTTCCCGATGGCTCTGTGCAGAGACTGGTAATGGTGGTTACTCAGTCAGGCAGTTGGAACGTGGGTGCCCCATGCTGAGCACTTAGATAATATATTTACAGTAGTGAAGGCAGAGGGCTGTCAACTGGTCTTACAATGAGGAAACTCAAAAATAACCTATGCGTTTTGTTGTTTCGCCCTCCTAGGACCTAGCACTTGATAGGGGCTTTCCACCTGCTCAATGAGTGAGTTAAAGTTAACCTTTGCAAAGGTGAAATATCCTTGGATAATTGCCCCAAAACAAATGTGGTTTGATAAAAGAGACTGAGCCCAGAGAGCAGATAGAGTGAACATGTCCCATAAGGTCTCTTTAGGTATAAATTATACCCACTTAGATTTGTGCCTTTTTACAGCTGGAATCTTATAAATCTATACTTATCACAAACATTTAAGGGTACTTGCAGTAAAAATGATGTATCTATTTGAGCCCTTATCATAACCAACTTTTACATAACTTGTATATGTACATAATTTATTATCGATACATACTATGCAATAAGTTGTTAGAAAGAATATTTGCTGAAAATCTTCTTAATTTTTACATATTTTTCTTTCTTAGTACTCCTGGTAAAGATTCTAGCACATGATAGATACTCAATATCTTCATGAGTTAATGAATGATTCAATGGGTAAAATTGCATGACTCATTACTGGCCAGAGCTCTTTGAGACGTAATGAACAGCCCTCACAGAGCTCAAAGCAGTCCATAAGCCACTGTAGCTATTCTGGATGCCTTGACAAGAAGGGGAGATATGGATGTAAGTGGAACCTGATAGGTAACAGTTACTGCAATTGCATATTAAATTAAGCCATGAGCTTCCTAAAGGTCAAAAACAGAAGTGACTGCATAATGGATTAAGTGGATATACTTATCTGCTTAAAACAAAGTAAAAAAGTGAGTGTATGAGGTCATGTGGTGTGACCAACAAAAGGAGAAGTTCATACTGGAACATATTCAGGATTACTTCTTTTTTTTTTCTTTTTAGTTCATAATACTACTGAAATTGTATGTATTTCAGAAAAAAAGATAGTCAAAAGAAAAACAATCAATACTATCATATATTGAGTGAATACCTAAAAATATCCTATTAATTAACTAGAGACAAAAAGGGTTAAAAGATATTTCATGGAAATCATGGGATATTACATGGATCTAAGAAGTAATGTTATGATAATAAACCACTAGAGTAACAAAAGTAATCTTCCAGTGATATATTACTGTCCATTTCAAGATTTCCTACAGATTCCTGTTGCCTTTATCACAGTAAGATACTTTCAAATATATAGAACTTTGTTGCCATTGTATTTCTGTGCTAGAACATTGGTTTTATTTATTTATTTATTTATTTAGATTACTTCTTACAGAACTTTCTAGGCTAACTGTCTCAATAAGTTAGAGTGTGTCTGCATCTATAATGAGGTCAGCCTAGAGTTGTCCTGTGTTTTAGAATGTTTGACTTTAACTTCTATTCTCAATTTTCCCAGGGAGAATAGCCTCAATTCCCTTAGAAAACCTCAGAGAGTTTCAGCATCTGCCGATCACCTTCCTGCATTCCACCTGTGCTGTCAGGCTAGTCTCTTCCTCTCCCATTTTCTTTTCCTTCTTACTCCCTCTGTTTCTTGCCTCCCACTCCAATTTTTTTTCATCAACATTTGTTGAACGTCAGCCATGCATCTGGTTACACATCATGCGACATGACAGACATTGGTGATATAAAAGTCCCTAAGATGTTCTCCCTTGCTCCAAGGTCTCATTGAGCCTTTCACACCTGCTGCTATAACGTCCATGCTTATAGGGTACACGTTCCAGATGCAACCTGCACAGGAGTAGGACAGTGGCTTTGTGTTAACAACCGATCTGCATTACCTGGCAGAAATGCCTGGTACATCAAAGGCACTTGATTCCTATTTGTTAAACAAATAAATGTAAGCTGATGTCTTAATCTAGTGTTTTCTCAGTCATTGTTTAGAACAGTAGTCTGGGAATACATTCTTTAAAAAAAAGAAGAAGTTTGTTGGTCTAAACGTGTTTGGGCAATGCAACATCCCCTATCTTCTGTCTGCTAAGAGTCACACAAGTCATGTAGAATTGGTAAAGGCTCTGAGAAGTTCTGTAGGAATGAACTATGTTTAACCCAACTTGGGCCAATTTTTCCAAGTTTGTTTAACCACAGAGATGTATGTTTTTCATATAATACCACATGGAACTGGTAATCTGTGGAAAAGGCCTTCAGAGTTGCTTTCTTTTCAGAAGTAAAACAAATGATGGGAAACTGATGGTGGACAGAGAGCGCTAAACCAGATCAAAGTCATTCAAGGAGTGTCACTTGAACATTTCCAGCTCTTCATCATTTGTTTCCCTCCCAACATACCATATTCCAGCTACTTCTCAAAGACCAAGCCACAATCCTTGTCTTCATTCCTTTGTCTCTGTTGTTTCCTCCTGAAGGGACCACTTTCCCCCTCATCTTGCTCCCAACTTCCACTTGCCACTTCCTTTCCAACCTTCATCACGATAAAAACATCCTGTTCCTAAGGCCTGGGTCAGATACCTCCACTTTCTAAATATGTGCAACAATCATTTTCATTTACAAAAGCTCCTACCCCTGACCATTGCCCCCAAGAGGAATTCACTTCATCCTAAGCAGGTGATTCAGTAGGTTTTGTTTCTATTTTAAAATATTCCCATGGCAAACATCAGTTTAGCTCTCTGTATAGTGACTTGCAAATTGGAGCTTGTCGATAATGTGGATTTTGGATTGAAGGCAAAATTTTATTGTTATGACATCACACCTGCCTTGTATCCTTTACAATTCCTCGGACAATTCCCTCCTTTTATAGCATAACTAAAAACTGGATGATTGTATCAAATTGTGACTACAAACAGAAGTTTGAAAACTGACCTCAATCATCAACCAAGTTGCTTACTGAACAGCCAGTGTGTATATACTGGTGTGGTGTTTTTAAGTATACTCTCATTCAGGTCTTATTTATTGTTTTGCAAATGGCAAGAACAGCACATATTGCCATTCATTTTACTTAGCACAAATGTGCTTCCAAAATTAAAGGGCACTTTCCCTTACTGACCCCTGAGCTTATGGCTTAATGTTATTATTTAAATACATAACTTATAGGGAAAAACCATTTGTAGAATATATATGATATGTCTATTTCAAGTTAAAAATCTTCCTAGATTAAAGATGGCTTTTGCAACTTACAACTTTGTGTTATTTGTTTATTCTAATTGTTTCTCTAAAATAATGTATTAAAAAGTGTAAGTCTGCAAAACAATCCCAACAAAAGAGATTTTGGAGAAAGTTTACTATAAAGTTAACTTCAAAAAAATCTCAGAAGAAAATTATGTCCCATTAATGGTAGGAATAGGTCTTTGAATCTCTTAGCTTATGATCCCAAAAGGATTTTGGAATAAGAGGGCACATTCCCCCCCTGAGTTTGAGAGAGAAAAAAAGCATATTTATTTCACTAAGTCTTTATTTTCCGTTAATATTTTAAAGTTTACAAACTGTTCTCATTTGATCCTCCCAGAAGCTGAGTGATTGGCACAGAAATAAAAATAGCTACCATGCATGAGAGACGCTGTTCTCAGGGATTTGCCTCATGGATGCTCAAGCAGCCCCATGAGACATGAATGCTATTGTTTCCATTTTGCAGGTGGGGAGAGTGAGGGATGGGGAAGGTAAGCAACTTCCCTAAGGCCACACAGCTAGTTTTGGGGTAGAGCTGAGGTGCAAACAGAGGCAGTCTGGCCGCATAGCGTGTGTTCTTAGCCAGCGCACCTGACTGTCTCCTGAGACCACAGCAATGCTCTTTCTTCACAACTTGCACGAAGAAAGGTATGTTGGCCACTAGCTTGACAGAGTGGCCTCTTGATGAATAAAACGCCATGTGGAAGGCCAAATCTCTACCAGTTCAGAAAATTTAGGGCCCCTTAGCCTAGTAGAATGGGATCTGGTATATGCCTAGGGTCATAGCATACCAAATTTGGTGACTTCTCAAGGAGTCATTTTTCTTTTACATGCATATGTCCCTAGAAATCCCATCTATAGATCTATAAATAGGAAATAAAAACCTGGAAAATGAAATGGTGTGCATAAGACCATCGACCTATTTGCAGGGAGAGCTGGGACCAGAAAGTAAGTCTGCAGGTCTCCGAGTCTGGTTGGTGTACTCCCTGCACCTTTCCCCTGGCTTTCTCTCCCAGCTTTCACCCGACCATGCACAGGGAAAAGTTCTCACCCTGCCCTAGCTAGACTTGGTCTCTTCCAACTCTAAGTTTTCTCATCAGAAAAATGGGGAGAACCTAGCTCATTCTGTTGAGTGGGTTTTGAGAATTAATGATGCAGAAAATATTGTAAGATAACACTATGAAAATATACAGAGCAATACTTTATTTTTTGAGGTTCATAATGGTGTGCTCTTTTCCATATAAGTAGATTTTCCAAGTCACTGAGCTAGTTTATACACACACACACACACACACACACACACACACACAAATCCCAACATTTCCTAACATCTCTTACCATCTTTCTGAACTATACCTCTACAATCCTAAGAAGAACAGATTCCCCACCTTTGAAAAGTTTCCAGTCAACCAGGAGCTGAGGCAGGTTACTAAGAGAATGACTTTAAAAGTAGAATGCAAAGACAAAAGAGGAATTACGAATTCTCAGCTGGCAGATTTGGGGGAGGTTTTCAAAGAAGAGGTAGCACTTCTATAGGTGTGAAAGAATTTCAGCAGGCTGAGATGTGGGCTATAGACATTCCAGGTGGAAGAGTCTATGTGGAGAAATGCAGGGCAGTGAGAAATGTCAAGCATGTTCCAGAACAAACATTACTTTAATAAAAAAGATACTGAGGGTAGCTGTAGTGTCCAGTGACAATGAGCTCAGATGCCAGACCTTGAACGGCAGGTTAAGACATGAGGACTTTTGTTCACAGGTGTGGACTGAGGGTTCAGCAGACATATTTTGTAGAGCAGAGTACAGTAAGATCCCCATAGGAAATGCTTTGTAGGAGGCAATAGTCCAGCCAGACCTGGGCAGGGAGACCGGGTACATAAGACTGAATGCAAGTAAACATGGGCAAGATCAGGGCAAAGGGAATGGGCTTGGGAACAAGGGGAAGGGTGAAGGGGTCTGACTTTCAGGACATTCTGAATGGATAAATAACAGTATGATAAGTTTCTTCCCTGAGACGGGGTGTCAGTTAACAGGCTCGGATGTGTGTTGGGGGTGTGTGTGTAAGGGAAAAAGAGGAGAGTAGCTTCAAGTTCATTTTGGTAAAACGACCATTTCATGGGAAACATCTAGACATTTCAGAGCATCATCAAGTATTCCCCTGGTTTCTGGCAACCTTTCAAAACATCTTACAGCTTTCTGCAGGGTGGGGCACGGTGGGTTTACAGTCATAAGTGCACAAAACAGTTTATTCTTGTATTGTTATTTATTAATTATTGCATTATTTTCCATATGAACAACTGTGAAACTACTTGTGCCCCAATCTGTGTATTATTTGCTTCTTTGCCCAAATGCATTTCTTTTCCTCTGTTTTCCCTACTTCAGCCCTGAAATAAAACAAAACTCTGATTAATTTTATAGCATGTAAACAAATAAAGTTCAGAGAAACGTTCCTCATTTCCTGGAGGGTGACGACTCTCAACTGCCTGAAGAAATGGAAAATGATTTTTACCATCTTAGGGAGAAGAAAAACAGCAATTTTCAATTAAGCTGTTTGCTCTCTGTGTCCAGAAGGAGAAATGGACTGGTTTGGACTTCTTTCTATAAAATAGAATTAAAATTATGGGACAAAGTAGGGGACACGAAAAGGACAAGACATAAATAAAGCGGCCAGCCCAGGGCTGGGCACAGTGCGTACTGCTGTTTTGTTGTTTTGATCACCTCAGGATTCAGGGTATGAATTTATTAGTTCTGGAATTCTGAGGAGGTCAGACAGATAATCCCATTGGATTATAGGGACAACAAAATACTCTCTCAGGATTCTGGTGACAAATCTTATGACTACTTTTTTCTAACTTCAGGGATGTGGTTGCATGAATGAAGCACCTATTTTTTTTTAATTTGCAAAAAAAATTAAGGTCACAAAAAAAAATTACAACATAGTACAAAATGTCCCTGTATACCTTTCAGCAGCCTTTCCCAGATATTAACATTTTATATAAGCATGGTAAAATTATCAAGTCTATAAAATTAACATGGCTACAATTCTATTGACTAATATATAGACTTTACAGGAAGTATGCAGTTCTTTTTTGTCATTAACTTCACAACTTAAAATCAAAATACTGTTTTCCAAAATTATTTAGTTTAGTTGTCATCTTTCTCATCTCCTTATCTGTGGCATCCTTTATTTTAAATACAGTTAGTTCGTTTGTTACTGTTTGTATCCCACTTGAGAGTTATCTCCCTCATAAGTCCTAGCATGTATGTATATATGCATTTGCTATGTGATATACTAGCATGTTCTAAAAGTCAGAACTTTACAAAGATGTATACTCAAGGAAATGCCACTTGCCCTTTATTCCTTCTAATCCATTTCCATTATCTCATTCTTTCCTACCCACCCTTTACGCACTCAATCTCAATAGTTTCCAGTTCACTTTCCTGTACTCCTTTTTTAATAAATGTGCAAGTATATGTATATTAATTTATATGATTATTACATAAAGTATGTGTACTAGAGATATTATAGGAGAACAAATCCCCTAATTTTTAAATTCTCACCTAAGAATATGTTGTTATTGACTTTGTGTGTGTGTGTATGAGTGTGTGTGTGAGAGAGAGAGATGCAGAGACAGAGAGAGAGAGAAACATTGATGTGAGAGAGAAACATAGATTGTTTGCCTGCTGTGAGCACCCAGAGCAGGGATTGAACCCACAGCTTTTTAGTGTATGGGATGTTTCTCCAACCAACTGAGCCACCTGACCAGGGAAAACCCCTATTTTTAATGTGTTTAAGCACTGAGTTACCTGAAGATACAGAACTAGAGAACAAGAGTAAACAATTGTCGAAGCCACATAAACATAGGTTTATAAGAATGAAAGGCAATAGCTTAAAAATAAAGTTACATTTCAGCTTAAACACTTTCTGACAGCATAGATAGCAAGGTTTCTATACATTCCTGAATGATCAAAAATAGATAAATTGGAATGAAGAGCCAATTTTCTACCAAATTTTAACCTAACTTGCCCATGAATGACATGTCATAACTTATAAAGCATTTTTGGATGCATTGTTTTACTGGGCATTCCCATTATCCTGTGAAGAAGTGGGAAAAGGTTATCTCACCTCAATGTTACATCTAGAGACATTGAGTTTCAGTTATTTGCATGTTTGTCTATTAGCCCCACCCATAGTGAGGCCTCTGGAAAGCAGTGCATTGTGTGTTTGTCACCCCTCTGGTGCCAGCCCATCTACCTGGTACATATGGAAAGATATGGAAACACTGTCACTTGAGAATCATTCCCTTTTGATCCATGAGTCTTTTCACCTGACCGCCCCCGGTTTTTCTTCTAGATGGTGACTCAGTGTCTGTCTTCTGCCTGTCACCAGAAAGTCTGACTTCAGTATTCTGCTTAAGTCATCTCAGTTCTATTATCCTCGCCATGAGGCCAATGGAAATGTAGACCTGATTAAATTGGAGCATCCTTTGGATTTTTGATAGCAAGTTTCTATGCCAAAAGGAACACAAATACCGATCTATTCATCTCAGATCTCCGGAATATCAGAGTGGGAAGAAATCCAGGGAGAAAACCTCATTTGACAGATGGAAAAAGCTGAGGTCATAAAGCAGATCAGTAATATTACCAAGATTAGAACTCAATCTGTTCTCTCCAAAGATTGAATTCTTTCCGACCCATAAATGGGCACATGAAAAGAACAAAAAAGATAACTGAATTTACCCTTTTCAGATAAATTAGTCCAAATTCTCCCTTAGTGTATAGACATGAAAATCCTTGAAAACTATGAGCCCAATTTGTCTTCTCTTTTGGAACCTGTCTCTGAGGATTGAGAAATTAAATATTAAATAATGAAAATTTGGGAAATCCCTGTGCTAAAGACTGAATTGTGTTCTCTTCCATCCAGCCAAAATCTATATGTTAAAACCCTAATTCTCAATGTAATTGTACCTGAACATAGGGTCTTTTAAGAGATAATTAAGGTTATTACCTCTAATCTGACAGGACTGTGGCCTTATAAAATAGAAAAACATCTCTGTCCTCCCCTTTTCTTTCCCCCTCCCTCTCTCTCCCTTTCTCTTTCTCTCTCTCTCTCTCTCTCTCTCTCTCTCTCTCTCTCTCTTACCCTCACTCCACCCCACCCCACCATGTGAAGACACAGTGAGAGCAGTGAGAAGGCAGCTGTCTGTAAGCCAGGAAAGGGTCTCTCACCAGCACCTGACAGCCGACCAGACTAGAACCCTGATCTTGGACTTGCAGCATACAGAAATGTCAGGAAATAAAGGTACATTATTTAAGCCACCCAGCCTATGACATTTTGTTATGGCAGCCTGAGCAGACTGATGTACCCCTAGATTACATTTGATATGCAATGTGGGTACATTTTAAATCTTTTTTTTTAAGATTTTATTTATTTATTTTTGGAGAGGGAAGGGAGGGAGATAGAGAAAAAGAGAGAGAGGAACATCATTGTGCGGTTGCTGCGGGTTATGGCTTGCAACCCAGGCATGTACCCTGGCTGGGAATCGAACCTAGGACACTTTGGTTCCCAGCCCACGCTCAATCCACTGAGCTACACCAGCCAGGGCTTACATTTTAAATCTTTAACAAATATAATCTATAGTTGACTTCAGAGAGACTGGGGTATCTGACATGAATTTGCAATGACTTTTTTTTCCCAATAAGTGCTCTCCTATTCTGCTAGAGTTAATAGCAACAAATTTCAAATGGAAATGCTAATTGAGAGGTAGAAGAGGGAAGGGGGGAGTCAGAATGAATATTATATTATGTTCTCATTGAGAGAGTCTGTGCTTGAAATGAGAATCACCAGAGCTGGGGAGTCGTGAGGCAGCGATAGAGAGGCCTTATTGTGTTTCGGCAGCAAGCGGGCCGTCTGTCCTCCTACACTCCCAGCGGCATAGAGCTGCTCCCAGCGGGACACTGGGATTCCTCGCTCTGGTCTAATTTTAAATGAATCAAATGAGGTGGCATTCTGCCACATCCCTCTGGAAACTATTCGAAAATCGAGCAGATCTCATCTTTTGAAAATGTTCCCTGAGTAATGGAAACATGAGGAAGGGGAATATACTACAGACCCCGGATGCATCTTTCAACCACAGAGGAATGCAATATGCCAGACACACTGTTAGAGTGGTCAGGATGGACGTGGGAAAGATTTGGGGGAAGAGAACAATAAGCTCTGCTGTCATCTTAAATCACTTTCACTGCTACAAGCTCTCAAGGATGAAATGACACAGTGCTGGGCACGTTGGGAGGGGCATGTCCAATTATAATCCAAGACATGTAAGTGTTGTTACCTGGCAGCCACCATCTATGTAACAGTCTAGAGTTCCGCACTTCTCATTAGAGGGAGAAGAGATGAATTCAGTTAGGAATCACCCTACCCATCAACTTGTACAGAATTGTAGCTGAGGTATCAGCAGGACTTTTCTGAATCTTGAAATGTTGATCATATTTATTTCAGGCCCTGATGTATACTCAAATCCCAAGTTGCTTTCAAGATTTCTGTGAGTTCCTAGTAAGATGTTGTTCCCAGTGTTATCTTGGTCTCCAGGCTTCATTTATGTATGCTTTTTGGTTCTACATCTTGTTTACTCAATTAATTTCTATTTACCTCCAAACCTTGTTACATAAGTCCTTCCAAAGGTGGTTCATAACTATGTAGGGGAAAGAAAATACGTATTCAAAGGCACCAAAGTGAATGATTTGCAAAGGGATTACTAATTCACACTTTGCTCAAAATATTTTCAGTTGTTCCACTACCCAAATATTGTAACTGACCCTCTACTTATAATTCACACCTATTTTGATTTTTCTGTCTCTTTTATCTAACTTCAGCCCATAAACCCACCTCTAGTTCTTATTTTCACAGTGAAACAAATTTTTTTCTTGGTTTAATTCAGTATTACGAGGAATTATCTATTGTTTTATTAAAACCATTGCCTTTGAGTTTTTCCTTCCGCTGGGCCATTCTACTAGGGCTTTTCATAAAAAAAGGAAAGATAATTTTATTCCTAAGAGGAATTCTAACATCTGAATCCAAGATAAGACAACCATTCTAGTCCTCTGTATTTTCAACTGCTTCTCTACCCTCTGATCTTCACAGAGGTGCTATTATCTGCACCTATGAATAGGTTATATACCAAGGCTAGAGCTTCACTGAAATGCAACCATAGGTACTAGGCACCTTTCTCCTCTGCCAGGCTATGCAACCTAACCTTTCTCTCCTAGATTACTCCTTGTTTTGAAGAGAGGTTTCAAAGCCCTCTTTGAAATTCAAGTTGGGTTGGGAATCTGTTACAATACATGGAAAAGCATGTCCCTGTATATTGAAGACATTTGCCATTTTAATTCTATCCCTAATACCTGCCCAAGGACCTCTCTCAAACTTCTTTTTTTGGTATCTGAAAAATAAGATTAATAACATTTATTTTGTAGGTCTATATGATGAAAGCTTTTAAATGTCTGACTCTACATTGCTAATGCTATTTATTATGACTTCATTGTCAATCATTATTATCATCTTAAATTAGAGTTGTTTATTAGGTCACAGAGTGAAGGTTATTCAAGACAGGTGCAGTGTGTGTGTGTGTGTGTGTGTGTGTGTGTGTGTGTGTGTGTGTTGGAGGTGCAGGGAGGGAAATGCCAAGAAGTCTGGGCCATGGAGTCTGCATGAGTATCTGTATTGCTCATGGTTCTCCAGAGAAACAGAATCAACGGAATGTGTATATAAACCTTTAAGTATAAGATATTCATTTAGATGGAAA
Source organism: Phyllostomus hastatus (assembly GCF_019186645.2). Classification (NCBI taxonomy): domain Eukaryota; kingdom Metazoa; phylum Chordata; class Mammalia; order Chiroptera; family Phyllostomidae; genus Phyllostomus; species Phyllostomus hastatus. The sequence goes on along the minus strand of NW_025333857.1, from coordinate 62,271,183 downwards.
GATTTATTATAATGAATCAGCTCATACAATTATGGAGGCTGAGTCCCAAGACCTTCAGGGTGAACCAGCAGGCTGAAGACCGAGGATGAGCAAATGTTTCCGTTCAAGTCCAAAGGCAGGAGAAATGCCATTGTCCCATGTAAGACTGCCTGTCAGGCAGGAAAACTCTCTTTCTTAAAGGAGTGTCAGCCTTTTTGTTCTAGTTAGGCTTTCCGCTCAGTGGATGAGGCTCACCGTATTATGGAGGGCACTCTGCTTTACTCAGTCTATTTGAATGTAACTCTCATCTAAAAACATCCTTAATCAAATACCCAGCATAGTGTTTGAGCAAATATCTGGGAACCCCATGGCTTATTCAAGTTGACATGTATCCCAGGGAGTACAGAAAATGTAAGAAAGAGTCTGGAAGTGAGACAGATGGGAGAGTCAGTCCTATCAGATTGGCAAGGTTATAAGAGTTTACTTAGTGCAAGGTTAGCTTGTTCATTTAAAAGATGAGAAAACTAAGTCCCCTGTAGAGGTCTATGGTGGATTCTCACAGGTTAAGAGGGCCCGGGCCCAGATGAGAATCTACAACATTTAACCTACCTCCCAGCTCCCTCTTTACATCTGTGCTTCTCCTTCTCCAAGGGAATTTCAAATAAGAAATTAATTCTTCAGAGTAAGAGTTTGTGTTTTTTTATAAGTGGGTATCAAAGGGACTGAAACATCAGTTGAAAATAGAAAGCTTTTAGATTTGCGATTTCATATTTCTATTAGTAAAGTTTGGGCAACTTTATGACTTCTTTCTTTCTGATAACTCTGAAAATGGAGTAAGATTTCTGAGCTGGGAGGCAAGCAGGACATGTTCCTTTCGCCCTAGCAAGTGACTCACAGAATCACAAAAGCTCTAGCTTGGAAGGCATTAGAAAGGTCATCTTATTCACTGCCACACCCCACGTACTCAAGAAAAGCAGCACTCTTTTAAATATCAACATGGTAGTGGTCCAACTTGAGTATCTGTAGAAAAGAAAACTACCACAAATTTTCTGAACACTTGACTCTTCATATATTAAAACCAGCATTTCAATATGTTACTAATTTCATTCCAACAACCACCCTATTTGGCAACTATTATTATCGGTACTTCAGAGGTGAGAAAATTGTACCTACACGATATGAGATATTTTACCCCAAATTCAGAACAAGTTAGTTACAGAACTGCTCTTCAACCCAGACATGTTTATTTTCAGTCTGTCTATAGACAGTAGTTAGGGGCACAGATTTTGGTATCATTTGGAATCGAGTTTGAATTCCCATCCTTCACTTTTTAACTGTATAATCTTGGCCTTACAGCCTGTGTCCTCATCTGAAAAAAAAATTATTAAATAAATAAAAACAGAGCCAAACTTTGAATTATTTCATGAGAAACCACTCTGTGAAATGCTTTACATGGTACATAATACAGTAAGTGCTCAAAAAAATGGGTGTTATTAGTCATGTTAGACCAACCTCTTCTGGGCCATGATCACCCATTTGTAAATGAAATTTCTGGACTAGAAATTTCAGAGCTAGACTTTCCAGTCTCTGATAGTCTATGGCTACATGCTCCATCCTCATAACTGTGTTGGTACAGCTATAAAGCTTAAGTCTAAGGCAGCGATGTTGACTGTCCGACATCTACAGCCTTCACTCACTTGAGAACTCAGGATAGGAGCAAGGCTTTCTTTCTTTCGTTCATACCCCCACCCATGGAAGCATACACAAAATCCATGCTACACTGCCTCAAAGACAGCTCAAACTTTAGGAAAACAAACAGAGCTTTAGAGTGTTCAACTCATCAAGATTTCTGCCACTCCTGTATTGTGTGGAGTAGATGTTCCTAATCAGAGTGAGTGACAGGCACATCCGTTCAGTGGATGAGAAAAGCAAGCTAGCTCCATCTGGCGCATCTCATTCGTCCACCTCCAAGAAGAGAATCCCAGTCAAAGGTAAAAACAATTCTGCCTCTAGTTGTGCCTAATTATCCAGCAGCAGAAAGACACGTGATGAAGGCACTGGTCCAGTGTCCGAGAGCAGAGCAGATGTTTTCAATTGCTCCTTCCTTTGTAATTCTACCCTGGAAATAAAAATTTAAAATCTAGGAAATTGTAAGAATACATGAACCTCACAAAGGGACATACACAGCAGCAGAAGACAAACAGCATAGGATAAGAGGGTGGATGCATTGAGAGTCGTCTCTTGGGAGCATTGAGGGATTATTTTTCCAATCGGATCAGTATCAGGGGGCAATTGCACCTCTAAATATCTTTTAATTGAGGGTAAATAGAGCAGGTTCTGTTGAGTGTATTTTTTAAAATAACAAAAATAGCAGGATTTCTTTATGATGCCAGGATTGAGCATTGGGCCAACAGTTGTCTGAGAAGCTCTGGTATTTGAACAGAATTGGTTTATAAGCAGAAAGTATTAATAAATCCTTGAGAACATAGGTGTTTATTAACAATGCCATATATAGAGTTAGAGTTATAAAAGGTTTCTGAAGATAACTTGGAATGAGTGTTACCAAAGTAAGAGCTAGAAATCTGAGTGATTGAGAAATCCAAAACACCCATTTTACAGGTAGGGAAACTGAGAGGGAGGAGTTAACTTGCCCAAGAGGGGAGAATATATCAAAGACAAAGTAGAAACCATACCATCAAATTTAGGGAAACCTGAAATGTATGGGTAGATAATCATATTTATTTGTTTCCCATAAGTGAATTTCTTTGATTTGAAGGGTGATTAAAACAATTCCAATTCCAATTTTTAAGCTTATACAGGGTGTGGTAAAAGTAGATGTACAGTTGTGAGTACATGCAACAGTTTATTCTTGCATTATTATTGATCAATTATTGCATTATTTTCCATACAAACAACAGTCAAGCTACTTTTGACCCACCCTGTATAGCAACTGATCAGTACATCAAAGAAATAGAATGTTAACGAAAGAGTATAATGCCATCTTTTACCTTCTTCAGCCTTGTTGTGGCATAATATTGAAAAAACAATTCACCTAAAATGAATCTTAAGTCAGATAAGAATCAGCAACTTTGAAAAAAAAATGTTATCCCCATAAATTTAATTTAAATAATTAAATTATTTAATTATCAACAGGGAAAAGTAAAACCTTAAGTAAATGAAATATTTCTATGTGCTTTTTAGAAGGAGGCAATCCCTGGCTTCATAAAAGGAAAGTACCTCACATAGAAATGAACTGCAGTTTGAAAACTGCTCTAAATGATTTGGAGAATCTGTCTGACCTCATGGAATTTCATATGTTAGGAGGATTTTGGACACTGCCTAGTGGCATTACATCTGATGCAGCGTCCTGTGCTGGTGTAGCAGGGCAGCTTTATTTTGAAGCCTTCCATTGAAACAAAACATCTAGCATCTAACACATGTAGCCAATAACGTTCTGCTTTATTTTCACCCAGACTGGCCTCTGTGGAGCTGCATCTCTTGGTCATTGTTGGGCTTTCAGTGACCTCTGAAAATAAATCTCACCCAACAACTGCCCTTTAGATACTGGAGAACAGAGATCATGTACTCCCTAAGTCTTCTTGTTTCCAAACCACCACTTGTCTTGGAAATCCTCAATAGTATCTGGTGTTGTAATGGTTAATTTATATGTCAGCTTAGCTAAGCTGTGGTACCCACATTTTTTGTCAACACCAATCTGGATGTGAATACTTGTGAAGGTGTTTTTTAGATGTGACTAACATTTAAATCACTAGACTTTCACTAATATAAATTATCTTCTGTAATGTGAGTAGGAGGACCCCTCCAATCAGCTGATGACCTTAAGACAGCAAAGATTTAGGTTCTCCAAAGTAGAAGGGATTCTCCAGAATGCAACATAGAAATCCTGCCTCAGTTTCCAGTTTGCAATTCTGCAGAATTAGGGCTCATGACTATAGCGTTAACATCACCTTTCACCTGACTTCCCAGCCCCTCGGCTCGCCCTGTGGATTTCAGACCCCAAGACCCCCATATTCACCTGAGCCAATTCCCTAAAACAAACCTCTCTCTTTCTCATCTCCTCCCTCTCTCTTTTTCTCTCTCTGCAGCACAAGATATGTGAATAGTCATTTTTAACCTGTTCCCCATATTGTGGCTAAGACAATGTTAGAAACGACATGAGGCCAAAAGATAAATGGAGTGTGTGTTGTTTCTCTCGTGCTGAAAATGACAAAAATAAAAAGCCCCCAGTGCATAAAGATTTAACATTTATAAACTGTTCCCCCAAATGTTTTCTCAGAGGATCCAAACTTCAATCCCTTAAGCTAGACACTGACTCCATTTTACAGATGAGAAATGAAGTTCTGGGGGTATGAAGTAGTTTACCCAAGAGCCCTAAGCTCACAAGTGGGAGAACTCCAAGTCTGACATTTTCCCTACCACTCCTCTCCATGGTTTCCTTTCCATAACTAGACAGACGAGCTATAGATGGGATTCTTCTGTGACTATGCTGCTTGGTCACGGGAATCCCACCCACTGGCATTAGGAACGGCAAAAGGGAAAAGCTCCCCAGGTCAGGCTCTGCATTGCCTGAGGTTATTGTTCTCCATCCCAGCCTAAAGAACTCTAAGAGATCAATGAAAGCATACATTGGGAAATAGAAGAGGCATGAGGAAATTTTACAAATTGGCTAGTTTTCATTTCCTGTTGGCTTTTCCAGTACATTCTTGGCACGAAATGAAAGTAAAGTGGTAATGCGGTAAACTGTCTCCACGAGAGACTGACTACCCATTCAGAGACGGGGGCAGGGAGATGCCCTAGCTCTCGGTACCCTAAGGGATGGTCTGGACATCCTGAGGTTTTCATAGTAACCAATGTGGTCAACTTTTTGTCATATCAGATAGGTTTGCAGATTCGAGAATCTCAAAACCTCAATGTTATGGCACTAACTATACTTCCGCTGCTGGCTCTGATTTGGAAACGCCACTAAAGAAAGTTGCTTCATGCTTACTTGACATCTAAAGAAAATATGCAAGCTCAGTCTTGTGTTGTCCTAACTGGTATAATTACCCACCGTGGTATGTGTTTCACGGGATTAGAATTAGTAACAAGAAGTCACATTGTGCCTTATTTTAAAGAAAATGAGTGCCCAGTTTCCAAACTGGGCAAACAGATTTAATAAGCCAGCTAACCTCACATTTGAAAAGGATTCTCATGTTATGATGTAATAGCAGCAGCTATGATCTATTGAGCACCTACTATGGGCCAGGTATTTTGCAGACATTACTTACAATTCTCAATTCTCATGACAACACTGGAAGGCATGTAAGAGAAAGTGATACTCGGGGAAGGGAATTAACTTGCCGAGGGTCACATAGCTACTAGAAAATGTCTAACCCAGGCAGGTGAGTCCAGCATTTGACTTCAGATCATATACAAAACACACTATTTGCTATTTGAAAGGCTGAAATCCTCTCTCTCTTTCTCTCTCTCTCTCTCTCTCTCTCTCTCTCTCTCTCTCTCTCTCTCACACACACACACACACACACACATACACACAGAAATAAAGTGACAGAGAAATTCTTCCTATTGAAGTGGGACTTAAATGAAACCCTGACCAAAATAGCTATTCCATTATACAAGGCATCATTTTCTTTCAGGACATAGAAAGTGACTACAGGTATGTTATGTGTTCAATTAATATTTATGAATTTATGCAAATGAAAAAAATGCACATTTATTCCAATTGATCAAAAGCATTTCATCTAAGACCTTCTTTTCCTATCACCCAGCAGATATATTTCTAAAAAGGAAGTCACTGACTCTTTCCATAAGAAAGCACAGAGCACATACCCTGGTGGGAGATGGAGTTCCAGGCACTACATACAGATTTACAGGAGACAGCACGCTGCGTTTTAAAGGAGCAACAGCTGCTAGATGACACAGACTTCTAAACTGACCCATGGACGTGAACTAAGAAGGGGATGCAGGGCAGAGGGGGAGAATGGGGAGAAAAAAACGGGACAACTGTAATAGCATCATCAATAAGGTATATTTAAAAAAATAAACCGACAACATCAGATGGTGCGATTAGCTCTATGTAGAAACCCTTGCGGCCTACAGCAGCATAGTGAAGGACCATGTAGGCAGCCGCAGAAAGAGGTGAAAACCTGGAGCACTTCCAGTGCTTGGCCAAATGCAGGGTTCCCTTGCCCTCTCATCCTCATTCTCATTCTAGGAGGCCTTTAATTGCTTGTGGTTCTAGGTTCTTCTCAGAACCATAGGGCCATAGAATTTGGCAACTGTGTAGATCATTTGAAAATCAGATTTTTGGTTTTGGCCATGGGATGGGTTAGAGAATTGAAAAGCTCCGCAACTACACATCACTTAGAGACCCCAGATGTAATAGGGGAGGCCCTTTTAAATACATGGCTGAATTCAGAAGAAAATATGAGAAATGTATATGCACCAAAACCAGAGAAGGAATTGAGCTCCAGATAAAGAGCAAGTAGGAAGGTGGGCCTCGGGGTGGGGGAAGATGTGAGGGGCTGTTGTTGGGTCTTGGTCATGCACGGGTTGGGAGACAATGTCCCCATAGGGTCAAGGGAGGAGGAGGTGAGCCTGCTTACAGATGGGAGTTGAAATTTAGACTTCTGCATCAAGCCAGGGCTCTCAAAATTCTACACCTCCATTAAAGGTGGACTCTATTTGAACTTTTCCTCCTGACCAATGGTATCATATCTGACCCTGTGGAGCTGGGGAAGTTACAACCCAGCCTAAAGTATGCTGTTATCTCCCTTTTATGTAAACACCTCTACATGTTCTGTATCATTTTCCATTAAAGAAAGCTTATCGTTCTTATCCTTGGCTCTTAGATGAAAAAAAAATTGAGAGATTTCATAATGATATGAAATGCTTTTTGATAAACTTGTCCAAATGCTCATTACAAGGGTTTGTAACAATTTACAGTCTCTCCAACTGTGTATGACAAAGTCCATTGCTTTCTTTCCTTATCAACTGCTGGTAAAAATACAAAAAATATTTTAATCTTTGCCCATCTGATAGAAACTGAAAAAGACATAACCTTTTAAATCTAAGGTGCATGTAGTTGTCTTTCTGTGAAGTCAAAGATCCCTCCACATGTTTCAGCTGTGGCTATTTCACTTGTGAGTTATTATTTTGTGTCTATGTTTCAAACCCTCCTTTTAAGCCCAGATGCCTTGCCTTTCTTTTTTTTCTTGTTGACAGTTATTATTCTTAATATTTACGCAGCATGTGTGTCTCAGTGTCTGGTACCATTTTCAAAGCTTGACTTGCAATTACCTTTTAATCCTTACAATAAATCCTATAGGGTATGTATTATTATTGTTCCCATTAAACAGATTCAGAGAGGCTGATCAACTGGTAGAGCCAGAATGAAGTCCTTGGGGACTTAACCCTTGTGCTTGATATGTCTGCTGATTCTCTCTCATGTTCAATTATTTCATGGTGTGCTTTGTAATTAAAGATTGTGAGCTCGTCTTCAGGGAGGTTTTACCTGAGAGAATCCAGTGGGACCTGAAATACAGACATGTCCTCCCACAGATTTTTATTTGCCTATGTTAGACCTTTTGGATAGTTCACTGGTGATTTTAAGTAATATTATTTAGATATAATTTACATGGCATAAAGTTTACCTGCTTAAAGTGTAAAAATCAATGGTTTTTCATATATTTAAAGTTGTGCATAATCTACTTTAAGAACATGTTGTTCACACCCGAAAGTAGACTTGTGCCCATTAGTGGTCATTTCTCATTCCTCTCCAACCCAGTAATCTACTTGCTGTCCTTATAGATTTGCCTGCTTGGAACATTTCATAAAAATGGCACCATAGACTGCGTGTTTTTGTGATTGCCTTCTTTCATTTAAAATAGCTCTATATTTCTCAACATGAGGATTAATGGATGATGCCAGTCATATAAACTAAACCCTCAGACCCACATGGTGCTCAAGTCTATGTTTATGGAGTCTGGGATTGTTCCTAGCTCCAGTTTCTTATACCTAGTGGGAAGGCTGTTGCTGAGCCAAGTATCCAAGATAGTTGGAAGACACTTGGAGGTCACAAAACCCTGTAAAAATAGAAAAGGGGACTTCTCATACTTGCAGTCATCCTCATTCTAAGCACTGGTATCATTTATAGCAATTTGTTTATGTGGGAAACTTGGGGACTGGGAAATTACAGCCTAGTCTAGGGTATAGTGTGTTATCTCCTTCTTTAAGGAAATTTCTCTGTATGTTTCTGTCAGTTTTTATTAAAGTAACTTTACATTCTCTGGGTCCACTGGTGTCTTTCCAATGATTACAGCAATATGATATGTGTGGCAAGCACACTGAAAGAGTACAGAATATGTCAATGACATAATTAGCAGATTAATTATAGTGATATGATAGTAATGAATGCAACCTTTATCCAACAATTGGTGAATACCCATTTGTTTCTCATTCATTCCTTTGTTAGACAGTCATTTATCTTCTACAAGTCACTCTTGTAGGAGTATGAACTACGTTACTGAGTGAAATCAAGATCCTTGGCCCAACGATCTTCAGGTCCAGAGGGAAGAATTTACTTTTTATTTCAATTACATGTGGAACAATTATACAAATTATAGTTGTAGAATCTAGCTGACCAATTTAAAGATAGGGAACTAAGATATTGAAGTGTAATGTATATGCAGAATCTCAGAGTGCTCACCCAGATCTTCCCAGGTCTGTCTCGCCTCTGGCCACTGCCCAGCACAAGCAGAGAGCCAGAAGGACCTGGATGTTTATATTCTTCCTGGGGCAGCTCATACCAATGACAGATGGGCATAGCCGTGTGCAAGCCCAGCTCCTTTGCCTTGCAGAACAAACTCTGAGGAGTAACATGCTCCAGAGCGCCCTGTGGGATCAGACTGAAATAGGGACTTCACTTCAAATCATATCCTTGATTTCATCCCACCCTTCTCTTGCTTCTCTCTTATCAGTTTCTTGTGGGAGCACTTCTTTAATAAATACCATGTGTATGAATCCTCATTCCAGACATTGCTTTTGGGAAAGGTATCCTAAGACGAGCATTAGTAAATGGTAAATTAGAATCCAGAATTTCTTTCTCGGACTTCTGTATGCAAATTTCATCTATTCTCTTTTATACCACGGAGGGGAGGAAAATAAGATTCAGAGAAGTTCATGTTTTTTCTAAAGGCTGTGCTTCTTGCAAGGGACTCAAATACAGTATTCTAAAATACAGTGATGTGGGCTGTACCACATTGCCTTTTAAAATTTATCTGAGGCAAGTAAATTTTTTAAGGTATTAATAACATCATTTTTTCTCTTTTTAAATTGTTCAAGTACAGTTGTCCCCATTTTTCCCCCATACTTCCCCCACCCCAGCTATCCCCACCTCCCACCCCCGATCCTACCTCCCTTTGGTTTTGTCCATGTGTCCTCTATAGATGTTCCTGTAAAACCTCCCCCAACCCCCTCCCCCATCATCCCCCTCTCCCCTCCCCTCTGGTTACTGTCAGTATATCAATGAACTGCAAAGATTTCTCACAGTTTCCCAATTAGAATTGTATTTACACTCTGAATCTCAGTTTCTTCACCTAAGAAATTAGTATACTACTGTTTTCTTCAATATCTTTTTTCTTTCTCTTGTATTAAAAATTAAATGGAATAACACAAGCAACATGGATAGCTCTTGGCACATAGCTAGATGCTCAGTGTATGTTGTCTTTCATTAAAGAGCCAGGGTAAAGATAATTAAACTAAATAAGAATTCATGTAATCAGATCTGTCTCGACCAACCACAGGATTCTCTTGAAGGAAAGCCTCCATTTCTGGAAAAATACTAAAAAAATAACAAATAATCTTGTCAGTTCCCCATACATAATGGACTACATGATGTCTCTGTGGACCTGGAGGATAAATAATGGAGGCTGTTGTGTTCAAAAGATTTCAATAAAGACCAGCCCCTTCCCAAAGAAGAAACACTGTGGAAGGCGAGGATGCCACATTAAACCTGCAGTGAAACAGGCAGCCCTCCTAGCTGCTAACTAGGCAATTCTCAGGGGCCCAGCGAGGAAATCTAGGAGGATATAAACAAGAAATGAACCAAGTGCGCAATTGATTTTTCTGTTTTTTTTTTCCTTCTGTTTTGTTTTGATGTGTGTGTGTGTGTGTGTGTGTGTGTGTGTGTGATATTTATTTATTTTTATCATCATCAGGACATTTGTACGCAGAGGGAGGAAAATGCCTCTTGAATGAGACGTTTGTAGGGAAATTACAAGGGAGACGATGCTGGCTTTGACCTAACAATGCCCTCTGAGGATTGGGGTGGTTCAGAATGGTTTCTCATGTTTTTTTCTGCTCCCCTAATGGAAGTAAAATAACAACATGAAATAGAGGGGATGGAACAGCCAGCAGGAGGATAAATACCAAGGAAGCGATGTAAACACAGCCCCCCATTTCCCCAGAGAGTAAGAGAATGAGGAATGTGTTATTTATCTGTCTTTGCAATCTGCAAAGCAGAGTATGGAGCTGCCCTCCTTTGGGAATATCTTCTATAAATAATCAAACAATTGCAGGATGGGAGTTTGAGATGAGTGAAAGGAACCCAGGAGACAGAGGATTTCTTCAGATTCCAGGTCCCCCTGCAGCTCTTCCAGGAATCCTCTCTGATTCTTCCAGGCAATGAGAAAACAGGAAGCACAGGCACTTTTAAACAGTGACACTGGAGGAATAATTGACTGGGCCCACTCCCCTTTTATTTAGGTTTAGAAAAATTGATGCAAACCATAGTTAATTGACTTACTAAGATTGTCCTGTACTTGCAGGTGAGGATGCAGTGTGGGTTTTGAAATTAAACCCTTCAGGTTGAACTCCACCTTTATTACTCACTAACTGTGTTACTATAACTTCTCCAAGCCTCAGTTTCCTCATCTGTAAATCGAATAGTAATTTCTACTTTAGTAGGATTATTATAAGAGATAGATGTAGTAATGTACATGGGTTCTTAGCACAATGCCTAGAGTATACAAAGAGCTCTATACAGCCCTGAGATTGGTCTTTTTGTTGATATTGTTGTTGTTAGTAATGAAATAGAAGTAAAATCTAAATTCGTGTTTTCAAATATATTCTTCTCTCTACTCTGCCATTTCTCATATCTTGATTAAGATTGCATTTTTCTAGTAAATTTCATACTTGCAATATATAATACCTGATGACATATATGTCTGATGCAATTAGGTAATAGATTGTGTGTGGGACTTCTCGAACTAGGCCTCAGATCATGCAAATCCAATATACTTCAATCAGTGTTAGCCAGATAAACATGAACCTATTTCATCAGCTATAAAGAAGACAAATGGGTTTGCCTTGGCCCGTGGAATCAACCATCTTTGATAAAGTGTTTGTTGAGTATGAAGTGAACAAACGTTCATCTTTTTCAGAAAGGACAGGGCTAGGATGATAAGGGAAGGACTTGAGAGGATTTTTCAGGTGGGCCAACCCCACGAGCAATGGTGGACTAGCAAAACTTATTCATGCAATAATCTTTCATCTTTAGGCTTCCCCTGAAAAGTCACTTCTTCAAAGATGGTTTTCCCAGTGCCCCAGTTCAATGGAGTCCACCTTTTTATCCTCTCTTTCAGCATCCTGCAGTTTTCCGTTGAAGCCCATTATTATTTTAAACTGAATATCTATTCATGGAAGTTGATGGGAGTGGAGTGGGTTGTATGTGTTTTCAATTAACAGCAGTCTCCTCCATTAGGGCTGGAGTTTGCAGTATGAGGGTAGAAATCAAGACTGTTTTTACTTGTAGTTGTCCTCAGTGCCTAGCACCATGCCTGTCTGACACCTTGTATGTGCCATTACATATTTCTTCAGCAAGTGACTGGGCGAATGAATGAATATATGAATTGGACAATTAGGAGACCCACCTGCATAGAGGGAAGTGTTGTGATAGAGATAAAGGGAGATGGATGAAGAGTAAGACAGATCTCTCGGCCCCTGCCTGCAGAAGGACCATGGTAAGTTCCTACTGTTCTCTGGGCCTACGTTGTCTTTTCTGTAAAGAGGTTAGAACTAAGGCTACTGTATGTGTTCTAGGTTTTTAAGATTCTCTAATTCTTGTTGTAGGTTTTTATAATTCTCTAACTCTTTAGTTGGAAGTTTGGCATTATACTAGCTAGTACCCACTGGCAAGATCACAGATATGGTAGTAGTGCTTATAATATGCAGCAAAAGGATAGTAGAAGGACTTCTTTCTTTCTTCATTGTGTAAATATCCCTTGAACACCTGCTGTGTACAAGGTTTTAGGGGAGGCAGAGATGAGTAATACATCGCCCCTGACTTTGAGCAGTAGAAATGGAGAGTGAAATAGAAAGAAAAAGATGAGAATTAAGCAGGACAAGGATAAAGAGATGTAGAAGAAAAAGAACAAGGAGAAGGAGGAGGCAAAGGAAGAGGCATTTTATTGAGCATGGTGCCAAGTGTTTCATGCATCATCTCCCATTTTACAAATGTTGAAGCTGAGGTTCCAACAAATTAACCGTAAAGCTACCGGTGGGACCTGGATTTACTCCAAGTCTGACTGCTTATGATCTTGACACTGGGACCCAGAGAGCCCCAGGTCTGGTGAAAACACACAGGTAAGGAGGCCATTGCAATGAGTTGATGAGCACCTTGACTGTACAGTTTGCATTTCCAGTCTGGGTCCAAGGGTCTGCTCTTGCATTCCCCCAGGTCCCCCTTTCAGCGTCTCAGTGTGCTCACCCTTGCCTTGCACTTGCCTAGACAAAGAAAGAAAAAAAAGCCAAGTGTGGAAAGAAAAACTGCTTTCCCCAAAAGGTATAGACAAAGAAGAAGCTTGCAGAGGCATGGGCCAAATACAGGGTGGAGAGACGGCAGAGAGGGATCAAACTGAAGCCTAAAGCGTTTTGGCTCTTCTCCTTCATTCTTCTTTCTCTTGCAGCTTTTAAGTTTCATTCACTATTTCAGTGGGATTTGGGGATTGGATTGAAGTTTCAGTAAAAGAGGCGCTGGAGGCAAACTGATTTTTCAGCTTCCAAGGAAAACAGTGATCCTAATCTGGCCTGCCACAGGCCTCCCCCCATGGTGAAAATTCACTGGGTTCAGAGAGCATTCTGTGGAGAAGACGCATCGCATTTTGTGAATACACTTTGCCCAAACTTCTATCATTTTATTTCTCACTGATTTATGGAGCACCTACCCATCCTTTATACAACCTGCATTCATCGAACCCTTACTAGGAGCCCAGAGCTCAGCCAAGGGCATTAGATACATTATTTCATTTAGTCGTCCCAATGACCTGCAAGGTATATGCCATCATCGTCCTTATTTATCCTGGAGAGTTATGTAGCCCATTCAAAATAGCAGCTGTTAAGAGGAACCAATATCTGAACCCAGGTGTCCAACTTCAGAGCCTGTGCTCTTAACACGATATTACACAGTCTCTCAACCACAGCCCCTGTGTGTTCATTACCATTCCATAGTTTTTATAAATATTGAAACCAAGGCACAGGGAACTGAAGCCATGGAGCCCGGGTTACACAACTCAAAGGTGGCAGAGGCAGAATTTGAACTCCAGCCCATGTGATGCCACCACACCAGGCTCTGCATGGAGGGTGCTGTGGCAGGGTTGAAGGTGACCAGGGGAGGTTTGTATTTCAAAAACACCACCCTGGATGGCAGGTAGAGCTCTGCCCACTGCAAGCAGCGTGGGCTCTGGGAGTCCAGTGCTTCTCCTAGTCACAGCAGGGCAGGGCAGCTAGCTCCTCTCTTCCGATTTCTTTCCCCTTTCAGAAAGCCTCCGTATGTTCAGTTCAGTCTGAGTTCCATTGTTGGATCAGGAGGTGAAAAGGTGTGATTTGCATGCAAACACTGTATTTCCCTAAGGAACGCCAGAACCTACGTTTTTAAGGGTTCTGAAGTAAAAATCATGATCAGGCATGGACTGTTCATCTTCACAATTGCTACCAAATCAACATTTGACTTTTAGGGAGGTTACTTCCTCTTTCTGGGTATCAGTTTTTAAGAAGCATTAGATAAGGGGATTAGATCAGATTTGAGCAACTTTCTTTAGAGTTTGTACCAGAATCACCTGGTATATCTGCGTGTGTGTATTTGTGTATATTTTCTTCTTCCTAGTTTTTCCCTCTCTTTTTATAATCAAATCATCAAATTTTTAATTTTTTCAATTACAGTTTATGTTCAGTGTTACTTTGTATTAGTTTCAATTGTACAGCATTCATGAGTCCTTCCCCCCAAAATCTGATTTTGTTATCCATGTCTACATATAGTTTTCTAAATTGTGATGAATCACTCTGTACTCCAGTTAAGAAACATTTTCAGAAGAAAGAGCCAAAGTCACCTTATCCCCAGGTATTATATAGGGATTCGCTGGGAGATGGCCCTTGGTAAGGCCCTGTAGACCTCTTCACTTGGGAAAGAGGGTATGTGTGTGTTTCTATCCCTACAGGTCCTGTCTGGCTACCAGCCAGAAGAGTAAAGCCTTATCATGAGCTGGCCATACACCAGGCTCTGCTACCTGGAGCTGAGAACCAATCGACTGACAGACCAGATGGCCCAGCTGACCCTGAACAAACAGAAGAAAAACGGACACTCACACTGTCACTCGCGGGCCTGGGTCCACCAACGGAGGAGCATGGGCCCTGCCCCAATGCCAGAGGTCGAGGCTCAAGCGCCTCCTGCAGAGGGCAACAACCTCTCGGTGCCCCATAATGGTCAATGGTTGAACCCTAAAAACTGGTTCAATGGACTAAATTTATGGGTTTGAGTCCTAACAGCCCTTGGGTGCCCCCTTGTCTTAATCCTTATTTGTGCTTTATGATATATAGAGAGGTTGTTTTCTTAAGATTGCATTAGGGAAGAGCAAATAGTAGGTTTCACAGGCTTAACAGCTACAATAGCATTTGCAAACGAAAAAGCGGGGAGATCAGATGTTGGAAACCACCCTGCCTGGTTTCAGGAGCTGTAACCCGCCATGTCCAAGGCTGAGTGAGTGACCTTGGGACTGTAAGCCACTGAGGAGACAAAGCTTATCTCCCTGGCAGGAGCACTGCCTCTGCTCCTTTTACTTCACCCTGCCTGGCCCCCAGTGCTCGGTTGGTTAACCAATGATGGGTAAGATTCCTCAAGGGAGGATCAACCTAATGTTACAGAACACAGAGGGGGCCAAAGGGGGCTGAGGGCAATATACTATTACCTGAAAGGAGCCCCCCAGGTTCGTTATGTCTGCCGCCTTATAGGAAAGACGTCTCTCAATGCCAGAAATTCGTGACAAGGAAAGGAAATGTTAATTTAATGCTTATATATACAGACTTAAAGTAGTGACCTAATGTCTTCGTCAAAATCCCAAAGTCCCTTAAAACACCCACAAACACACACAGTCCTTCCTTCCCACTTTGCCCAATCTAGAGTACCATATCTCAGGGAAAGAAATAGAAGTCTGTGGCTCAGGCAGCCCTCAGTTCTTTCCAGTAATCCATCTCAGCTGGTAGGCCTCCCTCGGTTCTTGACACCATCAGCTGTGTTGCGGGGATCTCTGCTAAAGCCAGGTGGTGGTTCTCCCTTCTAAAGCTGCGGGGGTCCCCACTCTGGCAAAGCTGATGGGGACCCCCACAGCTGAGTGGTTCTCTCACATATCCACAGCCATGTGGTCCTCTTGGTACAATAGCAACAGGAGTCTCCACTCAGCCAAAACTACACAGTTGTCCCTCCCAGGGCCAAGGGAGTCCCCAGTCTGGCAAAGCCACGTGGTTCTCCCTGCAATGGCTGCCCCATCTGGGTTTAAATCCCCGCACCAGTCTTCCTCTGCAGCTCCATTTCCGACTCCTCCTACAATCAGTTACACCTGCCAGTACTCTCATATCCTTCCAGCTTCACTGGGCTGCCATCCTGAGTCTGGGCAGGTGTGGCACCGTGTCATGGAGCCAATCTTCTCCAAGCTCCCACATAGGCGTTGTAACTCAGGGGACCTGCCTCCCAGTTACATCTTGGTGGGGAAGTTACTTCCATTCCTCTGGCTCTGAGCAGGGCCACAGCTATTTAACATATCTATGCAACCAGTTAAAGGTTATAGATATGTTAAATGACCACACCAGAGGTTAGCTGCAAAGCTGTTGCCATGCAAAACAGCTCTCAATGGCCCTGCTCCATTTGTCTCTTCCCCCAACCAACATCTGTGGGGAGGGGGCGGTGAGGACATCCTAATATTTCCCGAACACCTTGAGTTCTGGACCCCATTCCAAATCCCTATTTGGGGTCCCCCCTCTTGGCTGCACCCTGTTACACTAGGACAGGCACGATCATCTGGAGGCCCTCAGGGAAGGACTTGGGGGGCTATAGAAAAAGAGGGTGATGGACACTTGCCTCCTGTCTTTGACATAGCCTGAGCCCTTATTCTGTCTGCTAGAAGTCTCGTAATCTCTTGGCTGCCTTACTTTCCCTGCTCGATCTAAGCTGGAAACAATGCCAGAGGTGGGTGCAGTGCTGTGCTGGAAAGGGTAGGTTCCCCGGGGCAATTAGGCCTAAGAGAGAAAGCATAAAATCCTATGAAGTCTGCTTTCCTAATACCCTCAATTTAAATGATAAGGGTCCAAACCTGAAATGAGTTTGTTTCCCCAAAGTTTCATGGCCCTTTAGCTATCTGACCCTGACTCAAAACAGACCCTTGGAGTTCTTTGAATGTTATCTATTTCATCATTACTGCCTGACAATGATTGATGGGCTTAATCTGAGAATGTGGGTCTTTGGAACTACTGGTTGCTTACTGATTATAATAATGCTCTGTATACTTTAGTGTGTTTGCGAATTATTTTCCTAGGGTCCTGTGAGAGACCAGCAAGTAGCAAGTTCTGTGAAATCTATAGCAGTCCTAACTAAGAACAAGGGGGGA
Source organism: Phyllostomus hastatus (assembly GCF_019186645.2). Taxonomy (NCBI): domain Eukaryota; kingdom Metazoa; phylum Chordata; class Mammalia; order Chiroptera; family Phyllostomidae; genus Phyllostomus; species Phyllostomus hastatus. The sequence goes on along the minus strand of NW_025333857.1, from coordinate 62,254,252 downwards.
AATGTAGGAGACCATTCTGCGTGGCATGGGCCCAGCTCCCACTCGGAGATGCACAGGGCCCACACCCACAGATAGGTTCTCCTGTGGGGAAGCAGGCCTGCAATGTACTGAGGCTGCTTTGAGACTTGCTTTTTGGTAAAAACCCCCTCACCCTGAATTGAGACACCAAGTGCTTACTAGAACTTCCTAAAATCCCTGTTAAACCTTCTAAGGATGAGTGTAACTGATCCAACAACTACTCTTCCCTTTTCATTTGCAAATATCCCCCTTCTGTGATAGGATCAGCGGCATTGGCTCCTGTTGTTTTCTGTAAAAGGGAACCACCTAAAGCCAACCTGTGCATAATAGATGAGGACCATCATGTAATGTGACTGGAAAGAGAAATAAAGGCCTGTGGATGGGGGAGAGACATTCACACGGACTACCGAGTCCTGTGGAGGAAAAGGGCGAGTGGCTTCGCTCTCAAGGGGAGCAAAAAGCCGCGGCCTCCGCCATGACAGGCCTTTATTTCTCTTTCCAGTCACATTACATGACGGTCCTCATTTACTATGCACAGGTTGGCTTTAGGCGGTTACCTTTTGCAGAAAACAACAGGAGCCAATGCCGCTAATCGCATCACAGAAGGGGGATATTTGCAAATGAAAAGGGAAGAGTGTTTGGACCAGTTACACTCATCCTTAGAAGGTTTAACAGGGATTTTAGGAAGTTCCAGTAAGCACTTGGTGTCTCAATTCAGGGTGAGGGGGTTTTTACCAAAAAGCAAGTCTCAAAGCAGCCTCGGTACATTGCAGGCCTGCTTCCCCACAGGAGAACCTATCTGTGGGCGTGGGCCCTGTGCATCTCTGAGTGGGAGCTGGGCCCATGCCACGCAGCATAGTGGTTAGACTATCATTACTTGTGCATGTTGTCACTGCACCTTCCTGCACCCCCAACCCAGACATACTGATCTGAATTTAGAGTTGATGTGTAAAAATGTGCATTTAAAATAAGCAGCCCAGTGATGTCCACTGAAGTTGGACTAGAAGATTAAGATTCATTGATCCTATTAAAGTTAGCAAAAAGAAAGAAAGGAAAGGAGGAATCGAGGAAGTGAGGGATAGGAGAGAAAGGAAGGGAGAGAAAGAAGGAAAGTTAGACTCCCCAAAACCTTTTTTTTTCTAATGAAGATATGGGGAAATAAATAAGGAAGATGATGGGAGGAGAAGAAGCAAGTAAATGGCTGTGGATTGGTGAAATTTTGTGTGTGCGTATACACTGATGTATAAGGCAGATTCATATATGTGTGTATACATACATATGTGTATATATAGTACTTGGCATGGTATCCAGAGCATAGGAGGGCAGAGTAAATAAACCCTGTTGATATACCTGTTTCATTAGTATTTCTCAATGACAATGTTCTTGGAGCCTCCTCTTCTGATTGGCCCCTACTCTCAAGCCCCTCTACAGAACTGGTTACATAAAATGTAGGCCCTATTGATAAATGAAAACACTGAGCTCCTTGTTCAAAAATGATCAGGAATTTTTAAGATGTCAAGGCCAATGCACTAAACTAAGCACTGAGCCCTGATAAATGCAGGTGCTGACTGCACAGGTTGGCCCTGACTCTGTTAGGATCGGTCACTCCCTCCTTTGTTTTCTCACAGCCTTTGATTATAACAACAATAGCAGCAAGAAAAGTGCCCTTTACACCACTGTTGACCTTTCTTGTGTAGAGCTCTGCCCCTTCTCTGACCCTGCCTCAAGTAGGTTATTGACTACCTGAGAACAGGGATGGTCTCCTGTCTTGGTTGTAGACCCTCGCACAATGCAAAGATTCACATCACTGCTGATGAATAGTGTTTGCTGGTTGACTCATAGGAATAAGGAGAAGAGAGAATTACAGGTGGGCAAGGGGATTTGAACCAGGTTCTAGGCAATGTTCAATGGTAGGTCTGTCTAGACAATATCCAGTTATCAATGAAGGTCAATTAAGGGTTATCATCTTCCTTTATGTGGCCTGAATAGAATGTGGACATTTTTTTTTTGTTCTCCTTCAATGACTCTTGTGATATTGTGATTTATAATAATAAATATACATTTGGACTTGGTCCCTTTCCTGGAACAGCGCTCCCTAAAACCCTTGGAATTTTTTAAGTGACGAGAGCAGCAAAGGTATCCTTTGTTAACAAGGTGACTTTTGGACGACACTTAAGGGTGGAGCTGACTGCCTGGAGAATCAATCCTGTAATTAGAGAGTTATAACTTTTAGTCTCACTCCTACACCCCCATCCGCCAGCCTCAGGGGAGAAGAGAGGAACTGGGGGTTGAGTTCAATCCTCAATGTCCAGTGATTTAATCAATGATGTATATGTCATGAAGTCTCCATAAAAACCCCAAAGAATTGGGTTTGCAGAGCTGCTGGGCTGGTGAACAACTGAACATCTAGGGAGAATGGCACACTCCAAGAGGGCGTGAAAGCTCCTAACCCCTCCCCCATCCCTTGCACTACGCAGCTCTTCCATCTGGCTGTTCCTGAGTTGTATCATTTTAAAACAAACTAGTAATCTAGTATGTGAAATGTTTCTCTGTGTTCTGTGAGCTGTTCCAGAAAACTGAACAAACCCAAGGAGGGATTCGTGGGAACCTTTAGTCTGTAGTTGGTTGGTCAGAAGCACAGGTAATAATCTGAGCTTTCTACTGGCCTTCCGAAGTGGGGGGGGGGGCAGTTTTGAGGGACTGAGCCCCCCCAACCCATGGGATTTGTTGCTAACTCCAGGTAGGTTATGTCAGAATTGAGAACATCAAACTGGTGCTGAAGCATTGCCTGGATATATTGGGGAGCCCTCCCTCTACACATTGGAAATTGGGTACAAGGACCCCAAAATACTCTGATAGCTCTCTCTCTTCTCTCTCAATAAATATGTAATGCGTGCATTATTTATTTTATTTTGCCTGATTATAATTGGTTTATAGGTCAATTGAAAAAAATATAGAATAGATCAAGTGTAAAGAATATGAAAATTGCTCACAACCCCACAAGAGAACTGTTAATATGTTAGCATATTTTCTTAAAAATTATAAATATATATACTATTATATTAGACTCATTCCAGAGATTTATTAAGTTAATCAGCCCCAGCTGCTGTTAATCCTGGAAGCTATAACAGAGTGTTGGCCAGACGAGGAGCAGCTAGGTCCCCAGTCTACTTGGCAATGCTGAGTGTCCTCCCTTGTGAGCGCTAATGTAGCACTTACCATGAGCCAGCTCTGTTCTCTGCATTATTAACTCATTTAACACTAATCACAATGATAAGGCAGGTACTATTACTCACTTTATTTTATTTGTGAATAAACGGAGGGCTCAGAGTGCGTAAGTAATTTATCCAAGTTCACGTTAAAGTGTTCACATCTGTTCCCATTTTCCATTTTCTCTATGGCCTCCTGTTAAGGATGGTGTGGGTATTCAGTGTTATGAGAGATGCCCATCTTCTAATTCCTGATACCTGTAAACAAATTACACTTCATAGCAACAGGGACTTCTCAGATGTGATGAACAAGGATCTTGGGATGGGATGGTTACCCTCATTATTTGGGTGAGTCCCATGAAATTGTAAGAATCTTTATTAGAGGGACGCAGGAATGTCAAGGTCAGGGAAAAGATATAATGAGAGAAGCAGAGGTCAGAGTTATATGGGGCCATGAGCCAAGGAATGCTGGCAGCTTCTAGAAACTGTAAAAGGCAAAGAACCAAAATCTCTCCTATAGGCTCCAGAAGGAACTGGAGCTCTTTGAACACTTTGATTTTACCCTTGTTAGACCCTTTCTCAGATTTCTCACTTCCAGAACATTAAGATAAGAAATCTATCTGTTTTAAGCCATGATATTGGTGATAATTGGTTGTAGCAGCAATGGGAAATGAATACAGATGTCTGTAAAATTTACATCCTATGCGTTTGAGTGTTAAGCAGGGCCCCCAAATAAACTTCATAGGTGCTACATTTTAAATGAAACGATCACCAACATCACTCTTTCACCTCATCTGGTAATAACACAACATACACACACACATTCAAGTTTATGTTTTTCCTGCTTTCCATCTATTATTACTTGGGAATTTACCCATGTCATTGAACATTATGTACCAAGACCTTTCCTGATGTCTTTGAATCTCAGCAGATGTTCCAAAGGCCCAGATTATCAGTCACCAACTGTTGATGTAGAACAGAGTAAGAGCTGAGGAGCTGGTTTTTTGACAGGATAATAAGAAGCTAGGAAAATTCCTGGACAAGTGGAATGGGGAAACTGAGAGAAGAAAATTAAAACAGGGCCAAAAAGTTTGAGCAACTTACAGCCAGCTGGTGATTCATAAGACTTTATCTCCCCTGACCAAGGACACTTAGGAGAGAATGGTTCATACCTCTCCTCCCTAACCAGAGAATACATAGCTTAAATTACCCTGGCCTGGGAAATAGAGAAGAGAGACCCAATTAATGTCATTTGTGCCAGCTAACCCAAGGACAGATGAAGTCAGGGGAACAAATAACAAAAACCCCATTAAAAGCCAGATAGACCCAAGATAAAGGTAAAACAGTATAGCCAACCAAAGAATATCTCCAAACCCCTCATGTGCTCATTTTGACATATTAAAAATGCACCCAGAAAGCTGATGAATATTCTACTGAAACTCTCTCCTGAGATTCTCACCTACAGAAAAAAGGAAAAAGGCCTCAAGACAAAGACTCACTCTGGAGCATGCCCATGCCCTTCCCCAGGCATGAACTTTTGCCTTCCTTCTAAACCCTCAGGGTCTCAGGACCTGCAGCTAGGGGACCAGTGGGCAGCAGCAGCTCAACTTGAGCTCACCTTGAGCTTACCTAGATCCCATCTCCAAGGCCCACTTTTCTTGACTTCCAGGTGAGCTAACAGCAGCCCTGCCTGGCTCACTCCTTTCCTTTCACTTTTCTAGGAAGCCAAAGCAGAGCACCACCTAGGCTCTCTCCTGCTACTTCTTCCACCCTAAGTCCTTCCTTTGTTCACTGTCCCCAGCTTTAATAAATGTACTCTCAAAATTACCTGGACTTGTGTTGCGAAATCCTTCTAACATGAAGTCAAGAGCCCACACACAACAGGCCGGCTTAAGGAGGACCCACTCCAGGCTGGTCCTTGTCCAGTAACAGTTTTGACACTTAGCTTATCCCCCATGTTGTGGATAGAGGAGAAACTAGAAGACTGATTCACAGAGAGGAGGAGAATCATATTTACACTCTGAGCATAGTAAACTTGGAGAGAGAAACTTGACTAATGCCTGAAAAAGCCTACCAGGGAGAGACTAGCTGAAGGAGTCTTTGGCAGCGGGGAGTAAATGTGGCTTTTGGATTCTCACTTCCCACCATGAAGTCCTCTGGGCCCGGCGAGGCAGTAAACCTCCACATATCTCTATCCAGAGACTGCCTTCAGAGTGAGGAAATCCAACAGAGACAATCTATGTGGAGTAATAGGATGCATTGCAGGGCCAAAGTTTGGTAAGAAAGATTCAGCAAGAGGGGCGTTGGAATCAGAGATCACCAAATGAAAGGGTCCTAGGGATGATGGAGCTGGAGAGGGAGAATGCCTAAGAACCTTTGAAGTACCTCACAAGGGAAAGAGCCAGGCTTTGAACATCTGACACGTTTAGCCCAATGTCAGCTTTAAATTGCACTTGTCAACAGGGCTGCTTCAATCCCTAAATTACCTCGTAAAAATTTTACTGAAAGGCACACCTTCCTTTTGGAGGTAGCACAGAACTAGGCAATAACTCACAAAAATGCTCCCTGCCCCAGGTGGATGCAACATCATACCCAAAGTGCATAGCATCCTGCAGAGAGTGAACCAGATTATTTGCTCCTTTGGTTTTATATCCTTGTTCCCTATGTAACCTACACAACTGTACATAGCAACCCTGGTGGGCAAGTAATACATCCTTTACCTCTTGTCTCTATAACCTCACCCTGATCCCTTCTCCATTTTGGGAGGTTGAGTCAAAGGGAATGAGTGGGGAGAGAGAAATAGAAGAGTGTGGTGGGGAAATGAAGAAGCTGATGAGAAGTCTCTTTATTTCAGTATAGGTTTTTCAGTTACATGGACCAAAGCTTGGGAACAGAAGTTTTTTCAATTGGCTGAGATTGACTTTAGTGCTACACTGAGCTGGGAGATGAGATTATGCATTAATACATGAGAAGAACCAGAGAAACAATGGGATTGCCCTGAGAAACAAACCAGTAGAATGGGAAAAGCTGATCTACAGCATAAGTTAAAGAGGTATTGATGAAGAAGAAAAGAATTACTTTCCACTTGCACCTACAGATCAGAGCATTCAATAAGTCAGTTACAACTGTTGTGAAACTGACTTTTAAACATATGATGAAGAACTCTAACAGAAATGACAATGTGCTCATAAGAGGGAGGGCAGGTGCTTGCTTAATGGCAAGGTCTCCAGGTCTCTTGTTCCCACTTTAGTCACAGCTGGTCCTCTATCATCAGTTTTATTACTGGGCTTCTTGCGGTATTTCACTGAAATGAAGACTTCACAGCCAAAAATATTGGAATAACACTAGTTTAAAATACAGTTTTTAACAGCTACATGTAACTAAATAAACCTTTTATTATGGTTGACTAGGTACATATTTAACTACCCCTCATGGACTGTAAGATTATTCTAAGAAGTGAAACTTCCATTTACTTATTTTTATATCCACAAGAGTGCCTAGAACATAAGAGTTCTTTACATACTCACCGATAAGTGAATGATTTTCTCTCATCTGCTCTGTTGGAGTTACGAACTCGAAGACAATTTATTTTTTGTCTTCGGATGGTGATAAGATGCCAGCATGATAGGCTATATTTTAATCTTTGTATTTAATTACAGGAAAATAGAGCTTAGATCAGCATTCTCTCTAAATATAAGGTTTGGTTGCGCCAAGGCAAACAGCCAACAGCCGAGGTGATGATGATAAGTCATGATTCCGAGTGCCTCCCAGCACTGTCACTTGTAGCAGAAAATGGGTGATTTTTGACATGAGGTGGAAATTCTTTTCTGCGAATTGATGCTGGATGGCTCCATTTTAACAAAGCGAATGCAACATGGCTGAGTGCACAGGGAGCATTTAGTGCTAAGTGAGCTGACATCAACTGGGCTGCAGGGCAGAGGTTCAGAGAGGAATGTGGAAACAGAGCCTGCCAGAGGAAGACCCAGGCTGTCGCATCAGAGGAAGCCGGCATGCCTGCCTTGTAGCCTTTAATTCCTGTGGGATGTCTGGGTAGAAGGGGATCAAGAGGCTCAGCCCCTGGGCCAGTTGTGGAATGTTGTAGAAAGCAGGTGTGGAATTTTGTTCTTGTAATTACTTTCCCTCCAGATTCTCATACCGTGGTGTAATCTGGCCCGAGGTTTGCCGCCAGCCCACTCTGTGACCTCCTGCCAATGGTTCCTCCTCTTTGGGCCTGTTTCTCTTCTTCTTTTTGTTTTTAATCTGTGCAATGTAAGAAGTCAAACTAGCACTTTTAGTGATTTTTAAAAAATATAAATGCTAAGCTTAGTGCTCAGAAAATGTTTCGTTAAATCCTCACGAAATCCCTGTAACATAGATCCTATCCTTTTCATTTTACAGATGAGAAAAGGGTGGCTGAGAGAGCCGAACTGATTTGCTGAATGTTGAGTGACTGTGGCGTGAAGAAATAAGCTTCTAAATCTATGCATGCTTTACATTCTACTACTAGGAGAGACCTTAATTCATACTTAAGATGCATGCATTTTTTTTAAGAGTGGAAAGAACATGAAGTTATCAATCTCATGCCTGGAGTCAAATTTAAACTGATGTTTATTTATCATGGCCAAGGCACGGCAATCTTTTGGGCCTCAGTTTTCTCAACTGTGGTAGGCAGAATCATGTCCAGGCCCTAATTCCCAGAACCTAGAAACATATTTCAAAGTAATATGGCAAAAGAGACTTTACTGGAGTGGTTAAGGTAAAGACCATTAGATGGGGAGATTATCCTAGGTTAACTGTGTGGGCGCCATCTAATCACGTGAGTTTTTAAGTGGGAAAGAGGAATATGAAAGAATAGGCATGAGAGACACAGTGAGAGAAGGATTTGACTCCTGGGTGGTTGCTGCTTCTGAGATGTAGAGGTCTAGGGAGGTCCCTAGCAAGTAAACAGAGATCCAGTACTACTGCTACATGGAACTGAACTGGAATCTCACCTACACTGTCCAGAAAGGAACACAGGCTCCCAACACTTTTTAATTTTAGCTCTGTGAGACTCATGCTAAGCTTCCAAGCTATACACTGTAAGACAGTAAATATGAGCTGTTTTGCACTACTAAATTAATAGTAACTGTTACAATGACAGAAAATTAATGCATCACCTCTAAAGCGAAAATATCAAACTAGGCAGTGTCAGAATGCTTTTTATTACTAGGGAAAAAAGTGAGAGGGGCTGTAATAGTGAAAGCAGATGAACTCAGGGGGGATGGAGAGACCAAAGTGAGTGAGTGCCCTAGCTACAGAAGAGGAGGATTCTGAGAACATCCTGAGATACTAACACGTAGAGCAACACGGGGCTGCAATGTTTCCTGAAGCTTGTATCATAAGAACGCATTCTGCTGGACACAGTCTAAAGGAAGGACATCACACCTTATTTTCGGAACTGGTTTAACAGGAAAAAGTTCAGAAATAAACTCAAAATCCTTAGCCAAAGACAAATTAAATGTGACAAGGAATCTCTAAATTGCTAAAAATCCATCCTAGTCTCTTGGGTAATGACATGAAGTCTGAACTGAATTACGCTGGATGAAGTTGCCAGACTTGGGAAAAGACAGACACTAATGAATTCAACATTATTCAGGGGGAAAAAAAACGTAATTTTCTCTAGTTTGGGGAAAAAAGAAATAATCTGTAGGATCTATTATTATCCTTAAGCTAACTACTCTTAGCTGTAATCCTTTCTTGGCTTTGAACATAAGTGTCCAGGGACTTAAAATAACTAGTGGATGTTTCTAGACATTGCTGCTCCTACAGAGAGTAATGTTCAGTGGTCTGAGGTCAGGAAGGGAGAGCCCAGTGGACCTTGGCCTGACCGCTTCAGCAACCTGCCTTTTCTCACTCAGTCCCTTCGCATTTACTCCCCTTGTCCAAAGTGGCACCCCTCTCTGTAGCTTATCAAGTATAATCTAAATGCTTACCACCCTCACACTTCATCTTAAACTTAGCCAAATTCATATACTCAACATTCTGGCTGATATTTGCACTTGGAAGTTGGAAAATGTACATGTCCAAAATGCTGACCCCACTCCACCTCCAGAGTATTCTACTCACTATGTCTGCCATCTCAGTGAATGGGAACAAAACCAGCTCAACCGTTAAAGCCAGAACTGTCAAATCATTATACATTCCATCTTTCTCTTCAATAGCATCAAGCCATCAGTAAGTTTTAATAATTCTCCCTTCATTACCTATTTTAAATGGGCTACCTTTCTAATGCCATCACCATAGCCCAATCCACCATCATATCTTACCTGGACTACTGATTAGCTTTCCGGCTGCCCCCTCCCCTGCTTCCTCTACTGTCCTGTTGGGAACCGCCCTGACTGGTATCAGAGGCTGAAACCCCCACCTAGGCTAAGGCTAAGGGAACGCCCTTGGAACCGTGAGCCAGCAAGGAGACAAAAGCTTATCTCCCTGGCAGGAATGCTGCTTCTGCTGCTTTATTCATGACTGAACCCCCCAAAAAGCTTGGTCGGTTAGCCAAAGACAGGGTAAGATTCCCCACGGGAGGGAACGACCTAAGCCAGGCACGATCACTTTGGGAGGCCCCCCAAAAGAAGAACTTGGGGGGCTGCAGCAAAGGGGGGGTGATGGACCCTCGCTCCTCGGCTTTGACAAAGTCTGAGTTCTCATCGTCTGGGAGAAAATCTCCTTATCTCTTGGTTACCTAGTTCCCTTGCTCCACCTAAGCCTAAAACAATGACAGGGTGGTGCAGCTCGGTACTGAGAAGTGCGGATTTCCCGGGGTGATCAGGCCTAAGAAAGAACATGTAAATTACTGTGAAACCTTCTTTGTTTAGAATGCTCTCAGTTGAATGAGAAGGGTCTTAGGAGGAAGTTAGTTTGTTCCTCAGTCTTACAGCTCTTTGACCCCCAACTCAATAGACCGGCAGAGTTCTTTGTTTTCTGTAGTTCCTTACTTCCCCTAATGAGTACTGTACTTTACCTGAATTATTATGCAAAATGAGCCCAATAAAAGCAGGTATGGACGGTAAATCAGGGCGCTCCCCAACTAGGGGGGTGGCCATTTCGTCCCTACTTCCCCACAGAAACTAGTTTGTCTCTGTGCATGTTGTTATTTCTCGCGTGTTTATTGTCGAGCCATCCACAGCGTTCCGTGGTCACTGCTGGCCGGTGACCCACGCACAACACTGTCCACTATAAATCATTGTCTACACAGAAGCTAGGCAGATCTCATAACACATAAATCAGGTCCTTTCACTCTTCTGCATAAATATTTTTGTGAATGAATAAACCCACCAAGCAGGATTAAGTGATCCCTCCTCTGTTTCTCCTATAGCACTTTCATTTTATTGATTGCCTAGCCTTTGTGTAGAAAGCTGACTCTTTGCAATTCCTTTGAAATTTCTATGCCAGTTGTATATCCTTGAACCCCTACACTAAGACTTTTGAGGATGATAGATCTAGCTTAGTGAAAACAAGACTCAGGCGGGAAGGACTTACAGCATGATTAAAAAATACAGCAAAGCTGAGGGACAGCAATGTACCCAGAGTCAAACAGAGAGGTAGCAGCTATGCCAGGACTAGTATCTGAGCCTCCTGGCTCCTGGTCCAGTGCTCTATGTACCACACCGCACTAATCCTTGGTCATAAAGGCATCAGGCAACAGAGTCTTCATCTTAGTGAGTGACATCACCTCTCAGTTCTAAAGGGGCCACATGTCATTTCCTTTACCAAATACCCAATTCTGTGCTATTTCCATTCTAATTAGACACTTTCTGAAAAACATGAAAGGGTGGAATGTCTTCACACGAGACCAGATCTCCATGTTGTTTAAGGAGAATGTGTGTCCAGAGCATTTACATTATCTGAAAAACATACACAGGTGCTGAAATGAGTGTGTTTTCATGCGGAAGGATGGAGGTTTTGGAGGTTGGTTTAGTATAATGGACACTTTTCCAAATAAAAGTTTGTGGAAGGTGGTGATCTATGAAGTATTAGAATAAGGTCCTAAAAGAAGTAAATATGTCTTATAAGACCTTTGGTAATAAGGGAGTACTATTTTTGTATGTTTCTTATGATTACGTTATGGTGTTGCCAGTGCTCAAACCTGTTACTGAGGTTCTGACAGGACACCCACCCATGCCAACAATTTGGTATTAATGCCACCATCAGAATTAAGTTACTCTTGTAGTCATTGTGAAACTCGTCCATGATGATGTCAGTTCTCTGGAATAATTGATTTTGCCCTTCCTCTCATTGTTCATCTTGTTTCTGTTTCTCCAGGCACAATCTGATGTACTGCTGATGGCTGTGATTACCAATTTAAGACCTTTGAGAGAACATAGCACACCAGGGAGACCACAGCGATAACTATTAGCAGGATAATACCAAAATATGAAAGTATACTCCTTTGCCAGGACCCCAATGAACCAAAACAATTGGTATTGAATAAATCAAAGAATCTACCTGAAGGGCCATCAACCTGTTTTAGCCAGTAACTTGTTTGTCAATTTATTGTATTTGCTATACCACCAGGGGTATTGATCCAGGTATAGCAGGAGATATTTTTCTATGGCACAGGCTCTTTCTTTTTCAGCCAATAAGTAATCTAAAGCAATTCTATTATCTAAGATCACTTTAGCAAGAAAAAGTAGGGGATTTGGGGGGTGTAGTTATGGACCTATCAGTAGATTTAGCAATAGTTGCCAGAGTTAAGGAGTGTTGTCTTCTTGTGTGTTAACAGAGACAAAGCTAGTAGCAAAAGGCAAATGGAATGAAGTTTTCCTATTAGAGATTAACATCTTGATCCGTGATCTTGGAAGAACTCCTCACCAGAAGATCCCATCTGCTTCTGGAAAGGAATCTCCCTAGTCTATGTCAATGTTATATCTCCAGCTGATGTGTAGTTCTGAGTCTGGAGGAACCCTTTTTATTGGAGAATGTGGACCCGAGGTTCAGGCCCCCAAGGTTCAAGTCCCTGGAGCCTGGCTGCCACTTGGGTCATGAAGAAGGACCTCATATGGTCGTTTCAAGGAGGTTCAAAGGCAGTATTTTTTCTTAATGATTTTAAACCAGAAGTGTAGGGGGAAATTAGAAACATTTGTTTGGAGAGTTGTAGCCAAATATTTGAGGAAACTAGAAGAGTTCAGGATCCATTTCAGATTATAGATACATAATAAAACCTCAAAGACAATGAACAGGACTAGAATCTGACATCCAAAAAGTGTTGTTACAATTTTCTACCAAACTATAATTTTTTCTTCTATAATTACTTTCATTTCTATCAAAGATAATCAAAGCAGGACTAATTTGTTTTCAGAGTAAGTCTAGTCTCATTCAACTTGGCCTGATTATTTACATTAAATGTAGCAAAAATAGTGATTGACCATACAGGCTCTTTAAAATCTGCTTTGTTGGAATTTTCATTAAAAAATCTTAGATTTGGATTGGATTTTACAAAGCCTCTCTAGGCTGAGAAGCTAGGTCAAGAACTCGCCATCATACTTTGCCTGAATATTTATAAGTCTGGGTGAATTTCTCTCTTCTTCAGATCCCTAGGACATCCAAGGTTCCTGGTTCTGCCAGGAAGTAATGTTAATTTACTCATCTGGTAAGGCTGTCAGGAACCCTGTAAGCAAGGTACCCCACCACTTTTTCCAAGGGACTTTTATGGTTCAATGAAGTCAACCTTAGTTCCTTAATACTGTCTGGTCATATCTGATTTTATGAATATTTTCAAATATGACATTCTAGTCAAAGCCTTGGTAATGTAACCAATGTTCCAGTTGTGTCCTATTAAATAAGGACAACAGATTCTTATTGAACATTTATGTAAATAACTATTTTGTGATGAAAATAAGAATATTCAATAAGTTTCTGAATTCTAGAGGGCTCAGCTAGGGAAAAAATGAAATGTTTTAATTCTGTTTATAGAGGCATACATTACAAAATTACTGTAAGTTGAAGATCATTTAAGAGAAAAAAGGTTTCCTTAAATCTGGGGAAATAAAACAGTAAACCAGTAACAGTTTGAAACTGTGAAAAAAATCATAATCACCTTCATTAGCTTATTGAATCCCACATTTTTAATTCTTATTCTGCTTGAATCCAGTTTCCCCATTAGTTTTGGAAATTCTTACCTAATTAAGTTTTATCATCTTAAAGTAATCAGAAACCTATATTCTAGAGCACTTGTCAGAGTTCTTTCTGTAAATCTCCCTGAAGATGAAGAATCTTTGCAAATGTGTCAGAGTAAAACAATAATTGTCTGTAAATGACAAAATAATTTTTAAATGATCATTGTTAAATATCTGATCAAAGTGCATTTTATAAGAAAGGCATGCAATATACTAGGATAACTGGACAATGAGAATATTGACAAATTTATAAAATTTTTATCTAATTTCTGTAATCTGTATATTAATAATATATCCATATACTTTATCGCCATTTTTTATTTGACAGTGCTTCCCATAGAACTTAACATAGCAAATAAACTTAATTATTTTAACATCTCTCTTTTACAAGGTGAGAGAGAAATCCTTTCAGCTTTTCCAGGGACCCTCTGGGACACATCAAAGTTACTTTAATCTCAGAAAGGCTCCATTTAGAATTTGATTATGGGAAGTTGCCAAAATATCAAAAGGTTTGAACATTTGACTAAATGGGATCTCAGATCATTATGAAACAATATTAAATTATCTGTTTAAGTAAAATGGCAATAGATGTTTTTAAAGGCAAATACAGAAAGCTGGCTCCATAGCAGTGAACAAAACTTAGCTTTTTTAATATGAGAAGACTAAGTTTTCTTAAATAATCAAAGACCTGATCAAAAAAACATGAAGCACAGTCAATTATTTTGGTAAGACACACAGTCTTTGTTTCCCAGGTAGATGACCAAAGGGGTGGGGGGTGTGGGGAACACACACACACACACACACACACACACACACACACACACAACACCTTTCACAACTTCTAATCAAAAGCAGACCAATATAGTCCAGGAAAACACTGCCTTCTTAACAGGGAGAAAAACAACTCTGATTTTGTACCACTGTACTTTTGATATTAAAGCTTCCTTCAAAATCTTAAATAAATTCATCCTCATTTTAGTTGGGTTGGCTCCACAAAAAAATCCTTTTCCAGTAGCTTCAAATACATATATTGATTATAATTCCTATCCATTAGCCTATCTTATTCCTAGTGAAAACTAAACAGGAAGGAATTGTGAATTATCTGTTTTAGTATCACTCTGTGGACTGGCAAATTTATAAATATATTTTACAATTTCAAGAAGGTATCCTTCCTTAGATTGAATTTTTCAGTGTGACACAAAACATATTTACTGATAGATCCAAATACCTTTACTAGCTCTGTAAAAAGAAGCCCAAAGTCAATAAACCTATGTTCAGTAATTAATGTTTCAGTATTTTATATTGTTTGTAAATTATATAGATATTCAATGATTATCTGTCATTTAATTTATCTCAGTATAATTTTAAGGTTTCCAGTTACCATAAAGATTTTGGAATGTATTTTTTTAATATATACTTAACTTTTAGTGAAACTTCTAATATATGTTTTCCAAAGGAGTTTTCCAATTTATATTCCCACCATCAATTCATGAGTATTCCAGTTCTTCCACATTGTCACCAACACTTGGTATGGTCATTGTCCTTAATATTAGCCAATCAAATGAGTGTATAGTGGCAACTTGTGATTTCAATTTGCATTTTTCTGGTGACCAATGATATTAAACATCTTTACAGTTACTTATTGTCCATTTCTATGCCTTCTTTTGTAAAGCATCTGCTCATGTGTTTTGCCCACTTTTTAAAATTGGGTTGGTTGTATATTTATTGGTATTTAAGAGTTCTTTATATATTCTTTTATTTTTTATTAAATGTATTGGGTTGACATTGGTTAATATGATTATATAGCTTCCAAGTATACACATCTGTGGTACATGACCTATGTATTGCATTGTGTGCCCTCCCAAAGTCAAATCACCTTCCATCACCATATATTGGGCCCCCTTTACCCTTTACTATCCCGTAGCCCCCTTTCCCTCTGGTGACCACCATAGAGTTGTCTGTGTCTGAGTTTCAGTTTTATATCCCACATATGAGTGAAATCATACAGTTCTTAGCTTTTTCTGACTGACTTATTTCACCTAGCATAATATTCTCAAGGTCCATCTATGTTGTCACAAATGGCAATATTTCATCTTTTCTCATGACTGAGTAGTATTCCATTGTATATATGTACTTCTTTATCCAGTCCTCTATCGAAGGATGCTTTGGTTGTCTCCATGTCTTGGCCACTGTGAATAAAGCTGCAATGAACATACAGGTGCACATATCTTTGTGAATAAGCATTTTCAAGATTTTTGGGTAGATACCCATAAGAGGGATGATAACTCTATTCTTACTTTTTTGAAGAACCATACTGTCTTCCATAGTGGCATTACCAGTTTACACTTTCAATTGAAAGGGGTATATTTAAGAGTAATTATTGTTTAAAAGTTCATCTATAAATTTTTATTTTACTTCATTTCATTTACTGTAATTAATAATTATATTTTGATTACTTATAAAAATTCCATGAGACATTAAACAGCTAACCATCATCTTAAGTTATCTTTCTGGCTGATAAATTCTGTAACAGAGATAACATACAATTATTTGACTTTTGGGAAACCTTGAATCAAATTATTATACTTACTTAATACTTATTACTCTAAAAGACATGCTTGTTTTAATTAAACCAACAAACTTTAAGCTTTTATTTACCAAAGATTATCCTAGTTTAAATTAACTTGAAAAACAGTTGGATTGGTTCCTATATTTCTGAGAGTATACTTGATTTATATAAACACTTGTTTGTCTTTAAGTCAATTAAATCTTTTACAAATTAATTTTGGCAATTCCATCTTGGGGCAGAAAAATACCACACATCTATTAACATATGTTTATAGATAGATATACATGAACATAAAGATAAATGCAGAGATCTTATAGCTTTTCTTATAAATTTTTAGTCATACGGCAGGTACAGTAATGAAACATTTTCTTACCTTTTGGGTACATGGTTTCATTTTACCTTAGGGGAGAAGGCATTCCAAAAGTTTCTATCAGGCTCTAAATATTAGCTTCCAATTTGACCAAATTCTGACCATCGAGCTACTTAAAAAAAAAATCCTATTGAATATCTTGTAGTTTCAGCCTGGATTAGCAGCACACATTCTTGGCATACTTGAACAACCCCATGCACGCAAGAAGGATCCCCCCAGAGGGTGTAAAAAGTACCATCCTCACAAGATCCGGAGCCATGCCCAAAGGTAACCAAAGAAAGAAAGTCTTACACAATTCCTCTGAGAATCGGCGAGAGTTAGTAGGATCTTACTGCAAACTGAGTGCAGCCCACATTTCTGTCCAGCAATATTTTGGGGGTCACCAACCTGGTATTTGCCAAGCCAACTTCTAAGGACAGAAAATGAGACAAGTAGGCAAGAGTTATTTCTAGAAGAAAAATGATTGATGACCAATGATCTTCCTGCCGATCTGAATTTGGAATGTGAAATTATTCCTTCCTATCTTAATTAGACACAACTTTGTTAAGAACTAGTACCCCTTGTCTTCTGCCAGTTATCCCAGAGTAACATTTGCAGGCTCTGGAGCAAGCGAGATGTCCCAGCAGGTCTCATTCTAGTCACCGGAAAATGTAGAGGAGGAAAAAAAAATTTACATGTTGTAGTGTTTACGTGAGACCCCCTTTTGCTCTAGGGTACCTGGTAAAGAGATAAGCTTATTTAAGGTGGTTGAACGTTGTCCACTGTGGCCAATGTAACTCAAGATTCTCTTTGGTGTGGTTAACCAACTTGTTCAGCCTGCAAACAAAATTTTATGCACCTGAGGCCTCACACTGGACCCAATCCTGTTTAATTCAGATCCACTCCAGTTCCTAAACTGGCCCCACTCTGACTACAGAACCAGTTTAGTTTCTAAGTCAGATTCAGTCTGATGTGGACCAGCACGGATTTGAGGTCAGACCCAGTCCAGAAAAAGAAATGCTCTGGTAAAGTCTGAAAGCTCGTAACAGAAAAGCTGTGGAACTGGGGTCCTAGAGGGACTCACCCAACCACCCCCAGCACCCACGAGAAAGCAGCGAGCCCGGGGCTCCACAGGTACCTGTGCCTCATCCCTTTTTTGCTCCTTTGGGCCATTGGCATCTCTTTTCATTTTCTCTTCTGTCACCAGAGCCTTTAAACTAGGATAAACTGGGAACTGGGACATACTACAATTTTTAAGAGTGTATTTGAGCAAAAGTGAATTTGAACTGGGCAGCACCATCCATAAGTGGGTAGGGGCAACCACCAACAGGAGCTGGAGAGAAACTTCTATCCAGAAAAAGCAGAAGCAACGTAGGGCAATTGTCAACAGGCTATTAGCTTGGAGTCTAGGTGGCTGTTTATGATTGCTTGACCATGGCATTTGTTTCTTAACCTTGAGGCACTGACAGGCTTACTTTTTTTTTTTTTGACTGGTGAAGACCACCATGGCATTAAAGCACCTCAGACTAATGGCCTCCTTGTTGGATTACTTTAAGTGTCTGCACCTCAGCCAGATAGAGGATAATAGGATGCTGGACTAGAAACTCATAGACAGCCCCCAAGTTCTCCTCCTACTTACCCTCAAGCGAGTGACTCAAACTGTCTGAGCATCTGATTCCTCACTTTCAAAATGAGAAGCTCAGACTAGACCAGAACTCCACCGAGCGATGAAACATCGCTTCTCAAATGCCGAAGTGCAGAGTCTGTGGTAAAATGAGTTTGGTGGATATGACGACACACAGAACACTGGATGATTCATCATGCCTGTTAGCTATCAAAAGCCCTGATGAATCCTTGAGCAGTGAAACTCATTTTTCCATGAATCACTTAAAAGCATCTTGTAGAAACAAAGTCTTGCAGAATGCTTGGGGGAAAGACTGGCTGAAATACTTTCCGACATTTCTTTGGGATTTAAGCCATGGTGCTGTGGAGAGCGCACCATGCCTTGTAGACTTGAAGTTCCAGATAATTAACTCACATTCAGCACTGATACTTTTCCAGGATTTTTTTTTCCTTTTTAACCTTAACTTTCCTCTCTTAGTGAACTGTTCCATATATTCACTTGTTTTATATGTATTAGTCAGGACCGTTTTATTCTAGTTACAGGAACCTAATAAAAACTATCTTAAAAAAAAAGGAATGGGTTGAGAATAATAGCTGTTTTGGCTTATGATGCCTGAAGTGTTCAAGGATCACATAGCATAGCAGATTGTCTACAAAGATAGGCATCAGGATGTCCTCCTGTTTCTGTATCCTTGTGACACTATAAAGTCAGGGAGTGGATTCTAGTTCTCCTACCCTTGGTTCTGGCCCAAACTTGTGATTTGCTTTGACTAATAAAATGTGGCAGAAGTGACACTGTTCCAGTCTGGAACTAGCCCTTAAGAGTTTTGATTGCTTCCTTTCTGACTCTTTGGTATGCATTCACCACGTAAATAAGCTGGAGCGAGACTACCGAAGGATGAGAATACACTGAGAGAGAAAAGGAGAGAAGACGCAGAGAGGGAGAAAGAGGCCCCTCTCTTCTCATGGTTGAGAACCGAGGCTCTGAGTGAGGCCCCTGGGCCATGCTTGCGCCAGCCAAGTTCCTGATTGAACAAATCTCCCTTACTGCACCCAGCCAGCGCCACGTGGACCAGAAGAACCACCAGTAAATTTCTCAAAATGTTCTAAAATTTAAGAAATTAAAGACAAAAAGCTGTTTTATGCCATGTGTGCTGGAAGGTATATTACATAGCACTAGATAATTTTTAAAAATAAATTAGCACAACCATTACAAAAATATAACATACATGGAATTAGCCTCAGGCAGTGGTTAGGAGGGTGTTGAAGAAACTGTTAGTGGAAGATGTTGGAAAAGTGTGAAAATTGCTATTGGAGACTGGAAAAAGGGTAATCTAATGGAAATGTTATCACCTATAGTAAAATAGAAAATTTAGGGAAAAAATGGACCTATATGAACTTGCCAATCTTGCCAAGGAAATTTCCAGGAAGAATATTGACAATAATAATTGGCTTCTTCAAACGGCTAAGATAAATTAAGAAAATGGAGAAATAAATTAAGAAATGCCTATTTAGTTTCCAAGCAGAATCCAGAGAAAATATTCCAACCTAGGATTTACAGGGTTGGAAAATAACACCATTTCTCACTTCCCACCTATTCCAGCTGGAATACACTTAGAAAAGTTAAAAAATGACCCCAGGGAAAATATCAGATCCTGTGCACTGCCAGCGAAATGTGAGGATGGGATCAAAATCAAGTCAAAGCTATTGTTATAAGACTCATTACCAAAACATCAGAATTGTTACCTTTAAATTTTAGGTAGTTCATAGTTCTAAGAATCTTTAAAGTATTGCCCCACAGCTATGGGAATATCTAATGGAATAGATTATAATTTGGTACATGGAGAATCCACAAATTATTTTGTTTGCTTTAGTCTAATTGACACAATCTCCTTTTTAAAAAAAATTATATTGTATATAAATTTACATACAATAAAATTTATTAATTTTAGAAAAGTTGATTGAGTTTTGACACAGGCATATAACCATCTAACCACCACTAAAAACAAGATACGGAACATTTTAATGCCCTCTTTATAGTCAAAACCCTCTGCCCAACAAATACTGTGATAACGATATATTTGTTGTCTATTGGTATAGATTTGCTTTTTCTAGAACTTCTTACAAATAGTAAAATTATGTAGTATGTAGGAATTGTGCCCAGCTACCCTTCCTTAGAATAATCTTTTAAAAATTAATCAATGTAATGTATTGATTGTTTGCTCTCTTTTATGGTATTCCACTGGTATGAATGCACCACAATTTCTTTATCCATTTACTAATTGATGGACACTAAGTTATGAGTTATTTTGACTCTATGCACAAGGCTGCTGTGAACATTCAAGTATAGGATTTTGTGCGAACATAAGCTTTCATTTTTTTTGGATAAATACTTAAACGTGGGTTTTCTGGAGTGTATGGTAAGTATGTACTTAATTTTATAAGAAACTGCCAAACCACTTTTCAAAGTAGCTTGCCATTTTGCATTCCCACAAGCAATGACTGAGAGTTCCGGTTACTCCACATCTTCACCAACACTTGGTATTGTTAGTTAAATTAATGGTAATGATTCCATACATATGTAGTGGTATCTCCTTGTTTTGATGTACATTTCTCCAATGACTAAAGATGTTAAACATCTTTTCATGTGCTACTGGCCACTCTACTTTTTAAACATTGGGCTGTTTGTTTTGTTGTGATTCAGTTTGGAGAAAAAAATATAATGAATGTAAATCCTTTCTCCAGATGTATATTTTGTGCATATTTTCACTGTTTACTCTGATTTACCTTCTTTGTTTCTTAATAATGAGTTTCAAGGAGTAAATTTTAAAATCTTGATAAAATCCAATTACAAATTTTTACTTTTTATTAATATGATGTGTCCGACACAAGAAATATTTTACTAAACAAATGTCAGAGATTTTTCTCCTATGTTTTCTGTTAAAAGTTTTAGCTTTTTAAAAACATTTTTTTATTTATTTTTAGAGAGAAGAGAAGGGATAGAGAAAGTGAAGGAGAGAAACATCAACGTGTGGTTGCTTCTCATATACCCACCACCGAGGACCTGGTGTGCAACCAAGGCATGTGCCGTAACTGGGCGTCAAACCAGCGACCCTTTGGTTTGCAAGCTGGCACTCAATCTACTGAACCACACCAGGCAGGGCTTATATCTTTGGCTTTTACGTTTAGCTCTATAATATAATACATTTCAGGTTAATATTTGCATGTGGATTTAGTTAGGGTCTGCATTTGGTTTTTTTATCATGGATCTCCAATTCTTCTAACACCATGTATCAAAAAGACAATTATTCACCTATTGAATTTCCTTGATACCCTTTTCAAAAATATATTGACCACATATGTGTGTTTATTCTTGAAATTTTAATTCTGTCCCTTGATCTATATTTCTTTACTTATGCCAACACTATACTGTCTTATGTCTTTATAGTAACTATTGCAAACAAGTAGGGTAAGCCCTCCAATTACATTGTTCTTTTTCTAATAACATTTTGGTTCTTCTGGGTCATTTGCATTTTCATATAGATTTTATAATTAGCCTATCTACTTTAACAACAAACTTGCTAATATTTTGATTGGGATTGTTTTAAATCTATTTGGTGACAAATGTCATCATGATGAATTTTGTCTCATCTATGAATGTGGTATAACTCTCTTATTATTTAGGTCTTCTTTAATTTATCTCAGCAGTGTTTTATTGATTTAGGTATAAAGTTGTTGCAAATATTTTATTAAATGTATCCCTAAGTATTTTATACTTTTGATACTATTGTAAATGGTAATTTAACATTTTAAATGTTCAGTTATTCATTGTTAAAAAACACAAATAAATTATTTTCTGAAAAATAATTTATTGACTTGAAATTCACACAACATAAAAATCATTTTAAAGTGAACAATTCAGTAGCATGTAGTATATTCACAATGTTGTACCACCATCAGTTCTATCAAGCTTCAAAACATTTCCATCATTCCAAAGTAAATCTGTTACCCATTAGTCAGTTTCTCCCTATTCCCTTCCTCCCCCAACACTGGCAACCATCAATTTGTGTTCTGTCTCTATGGATTTATTTATTGAGAATATTTCATATAAATGAAATTATACAGTATGTAACTTCTTGTGTCTGGGTTTTTAAATTTAGAATAATGTTTTCAAGACTTTCCTGCCCTGGCTGGAGTAGCTCAGTGGATTGAGTGTGGGCTGGGAACCAGAGCGTCACAGGTTCAATTCCCAGTCAGGGCACATGCCTGGGTTGCAGGCCACAGCCCCCAGCAACTGCACATTGATATTTCTCTCTCTCTCTCTCTCTCTCTCTCTCTCTCTCTCTCTCTCTCTCTCTCTCCCCCTCTCTATTTATCTTAAATAAATAAAAATTTTATTTATTTATTTTTAGAGAGGGAGGGGAAGGAGAAAGAGAGAGAGAAATATGAATGTGCGGTTGCTGGGGGCTGTGGCCTGCAACCCAGGCATGTGCCCTGACTGGGAATCGAACCTGTGACGCTTTGGTTCGCAGCCTGTGCTCAATCCACTGAGCTACACCAGCCAAGGCTAAAATCTTAAAAAAAAAAAAAGACTTTCCAACATTGTAGTACTTCACTATTTTTTATGAATAAATAACGTTCCATTGCATGTATTTACCAAGAGATTTTTTTCGTCCGTTTATCTATTGATGGACATTTGGTAAGATAGTTGTACTTTTTTGGCTATTATGATTAGTGTTGTTATGAACATGTGTATATAGAGTACCTATTTAAATATTTCTTTTCAATATTTTTGGGTGTACACCTAGGAATGAAATTTTACATTTAAATTTTTGAGGAACTGCCAAATCACAGTGGCTGAACCATTTTTCATTCCCATAAGACATGTGCTAGGGTTTCGATTTCTCCATATCCTTGCCAGTGCTGTTATTCACTCTCATTCTCTCTCCCTGTATCTCTGTCTCTCCCTCCTTCCCTCCTTCCCCCACCTCTGTATTATAGCTCCCCTAGTGAATATAAATTTGTATCTCATTATGGTTTTGATTTTCGTTTCCCTGGTGACTAATGAGGTTCAGCATTTTTTCATATTCTTATTGTTTCTTTGTATATCTTTTTGTATGCTATGTATATTTGATATGATAGCTTTTAAATAAGGAGATACTTTAGAAAAGATATAGATAAAAGTCCAAGTGGGGTTATACTCTGCCATGTCTCTAACATGAGCTCAATGGTAGAACAAAATGTAAATTTGGGGGCCAATACGTAAATTATGCAGAGGTGGAAAATATTTCAAACAAATCTTCTGGGCATTCATTCATACACTTGGTCATTTGGAAAATATTTATTAAGTAGAGTTAAAAGAAATACAGTTTGTATTTCGAGTGAGGGATTCAAATTCCACCTCTGGGATTTATAAACTGTTTGATTTTGAGTAAATCAGTTACTTCCTCTGATCCCAACATTATTTTCCTGGAAGTGAGAATAGTTATACCTACTTTATAGAATTGCAATAAAAATAAGATGAACTAATGTTTGTAAGGTACAAATTCAAGGACAGGAACATGTGAAATTGTTTGAGATCATCTTATATAAAAAGAAAGTTTGGATGCAAAGATGGAAATGACTCTTCCTTTATCCTTGAGAACCATATACACTTGGGGTAAGAGAAATCTTACATAATTAAAATACTGAGCAGAGAAATCCCGATAAGGTGAAGGTTTAGGTTGCAGTCAGGATCTAGGGCTACCTTTTCTTTCTTCAGAGAGAGAGATGAGTGCTGTTATAGTTAGAGGCAGCAATTGCATGAAAATTGCAGCCTGCTTTACTTATCCAAATATGGACAATAGTGAGCTGTCACTGTGGTATGGTTGTAGTGTGTCAGACTTGTGAAAATTAGTCCTCAAATGAGGGAGTGGTATTAAAAGAAAGAGAACCATTGCACTGAGGTACAGTCAGCAAAAGATAAATTATGCAGAGGTAGAAAATATTTGGCAGACATCACTATCAAACTATAGTGTTCTTTGCTGTTGAGTCGAGAAGCAGCCTCAAGATCTTCAGTGATTTCAGGATCAAATAGATACGACACTTAAAAAAATATACATTGAGTTCTGTCCGGAAGATATCCAGCCTTTTAATATGAAAAATAAACATTCATTGAAGAATACAAGACACAGGAAACATTGTACATAGGATGATGATTTCTCAGTCCCCTTCAAAGTACATGCCTTGGAACCTCACATAGTTCTCCCAGTTGCCATCAGCCGCCCCATCAAATTTTCCTGAATCTAATCAATGGTCTGAAATATCTTCCCTTTCAAAGGTAATTTTAATTTTGGGAAAAGCCAAAAGCCACAGGGTGCTAAATCTGGGCTGTAGGGGGGCTGAATCACCTGGGTGATTTGATGTTTTGCCAAAAAGCTCTACACCAGGTGTGTGCATGAGATGTGATGCATAAGCAGTCCATTGCTGTAATGAAGCTGCCAATTACCATTTGCCCATAGCTGCATCTTTCTATATTATCCAGATAGTTTCCATGGAGGAATGTTCAAGCCTAACACAAAATTTGATGCAGATTTGTTGCTCTACTGGCTTGGTCATTTTGAATGCGTTGGCCACACAGTACACATGCTCACTCAATGACATCTAGTGCCCCCACTGACTGGCACAGTGAAGTCACCATTGTTCATGCATGTGCATTCCAGTCTACTCTCCTTGGCTGCCAGGTTACACTGATATCATGCAAACCGTTCTTGTTATATTAACAAAGGCTGGACTTTTTCCAGACAGACCTCATATTTTACCTTTTGTTTTAGATACAGATGGGGGTGGTAAATAAAATTTCCACTTCATTACCAACTTCAGTTAAATTGTAGTGGCCACATCATGCTGTAGAGGAGGTGTCTGAAGTTTTCTCCAGGCTTTCAAGAAAGAGAACCATTCTACCTGTGATACCTGTTCTGATGTATTTTCAGAGGACCTGGAAAAGTATTTTTGTCTGTAACTCCTCTCTCACAAAGCCTAACATCAATATAATTTATTTACTCAAAATGGCATACACAATGCTAAATCTATAAAAAGAATACTCAATTTATTAAGAGTAACCATAGAAATAAGGATGATCTGTCATGAGAAAAACAAAGGGCAATATCTCAAATAGTTTGTAGGAAGAGGCTGTGTCACAGGAGGCTGTAAGGGAGTAACAGATGAACTGAGCCTTGGAGAAGGAGAAAGAGTTTATGAGATAAAAGAGAGGGAGAGGCATAGTAGTCTAGACAGAGGGATTGTCAGAGCAAAGACTAGAAGCTAGAAATACCACAGTGTATGAGAGATGCCAGGAAAAACCAGATAAAGGGAAAAGCAAGAAGTGGTAAGGATGAAGCTGGACAAGTCAGCTAGCCTCTCGGTTGTCATGCTAAAGTGTTTGTATCATTCTGTAAAGATAGGGAACCATGAAAATCATTGAGGATGGAAGTGACATGATCAGAATTGTGTTAGGAAAAAGATATCACTAGTCACAACATTCACTGATGCACCAATTAGAAGAAATAAGCAGGGGTGTCCAACCTTTTGGGCCACACTTGAATAATGGGTTTGGAAGCAGCAATCTGGGCTTCTAGTTCTTGCTTTGGGACTAAATCCTCACACAATGTTGGGGAGACAGATTCCTGTCTCTGGATCTCAGCCTCTTCAAATGGAAAATGATTGAGTTGGACAAGGTTATTTCATTGTATTCTTACAGATACAACATTTTGTACCAATCCTTTGACAACTGGTTTATGTAGTTATCTGTCCCACAATTGTATCATTTAAATAATAGGATTATCTCTGGGTTTCCTACCATTTATGAAGAAAGGGCATGGTTTGAATGGTTACAAATCATTTTGGAGAATCATAACTTATGTGTTCTATGAACACAGGTTTAGAGAGACCACCTGGTAGGAGGATGAGTCTTTTTTTCTCTTCCCATGAAAGTAATTCCAGTTTTATTTATTATTTTTAGTATTGGACACCTCTCCTTTCTGCCATTCCTTCTTACCTTTCATCCTTCTGTCCTTTCTTTTCTCATTTCATGTGGTATGTTCCCTTTACCAGTGCACGTTACTCTGATACAGCTGGCAAGCATGCAGCCTCATCTCTTTAACAGCAGAGGTAGACTATTTCACTGGTCTTTCTTAGAGTATAAAGCATGTGGAGTAGGGGTGGGAGAGAGAATTGCTCTCGCTTCCTCTCTGCTCTCCTAGATCCATCTTGCTATCACACATTGAGGGTCTGCCTAAGAATGACGCTAACTAGATACAGGCACGCGGGCAGTGGAAAGATGGATCTGTGATGACAGCTTTTGATCTCTGAACCAGCCATGTCTGACGTATTTTATTTCCCCCCTGTTTTACTTGTAAGCTTGTTTGAATTACATGTCTCCCACTTGTAAAGAGTTGTGAGAAGTATTTATATATGAGGATTTCATGTATGACTTTATTTAAGGAAATATTTTTCCACTGTTTTTATCTGACAAAATATAAATTTGGGAAACCACTGATCTCATCTGATGTAATTGTTTACAGAGGAGGTAACTGAAGGAAAATGCAGGAACATTTTCCCAATGTTGCACAGCAAAAACATGGCAGAGCTGATACCAGATGCAAGGTCCATACTTGTTTTTTCCTCTGTGGCATTTGGAGCTACGTGTCTCACTCTGATGTATCTGCCACATGAATAGTTCTACCACCCACCTCCACCCACCACCACTGTGTCTTACCAAACGTTGAGAAAAAAGTTACTTCTACTGTCCAATAGGAAAATATTTGAGAAAGAAGTCTTATCTATTCCAACAGAGACCCAGCAATGACTTCCCACATTAGCCACACACAGAGTTGTGTTTAGCAATAGAGAAGAAAAATGTGCCAAAGCAACCAGACAGTGTGGAAATGACCCTCCAGGATTCTTGGAAGCTGTTATCCCCAACAGGGGTAGTACTGCTTGGACACTGGGAGTCGTTGTATCATCATGGTACTGGAGCACCACCTCCTGGCTATCTTGAAAGTTCCATTTGCCTTGTCTGGTCACAAGGTTCAATATTTACTAGAAATTGAGGACCTTAGAGCTAGAAGGGCTTTTAGAAATGACCTAGCCCACCATTTCTATTTTTATGGATGAAGAGACAGGCCCAGAGCAAAAAGGTATTCTTCTCAGGACCATATGGTTAATTAAGAGCAAAGATAGAATAAGGGCCCAAATGTCTTGACTCCCAACCTGGTACCTGATTCTGTGATTGTAAAAGTTGAGGATTTTTTTTAGTAAAAGATATTGAAACTAGTCCTGAGGGCATGCGGGAGTGGCAGATGAAAGTATGTGAGGGCAACTTAGAGAACTGAGAGGTCAGTTGAACCATTTGCTCAGAAACAACAAATGAGTGGGGCTCTAGGCAGAGGGAGCTATAGGCATTCTCTTTAGGACACCATCACAATTTGGTATGAATCAGTTTCAAATGAGATTTAAATCCCAAGGAGATGAAGACTGACTAGCCTAGCTTAATACACTTGCCAGTACATGGCAAGGAAGTAGAAGAACCCTTGACTGATAGTTCCGTCAAGACTTTAGAGGAAATATCCTGTAGGGAGAAGTATTTTCCCAGAGGAAAATTGAATGCTGTTCCCAAGAGGAGAGAGATGGGATACTAGAGAAACAAAAACAACAGATGTCCATTGCAGCAACAAAGCCAAGGATGTGACTCAGGAATTTCCAAAGTAGGTTAATGAAGCATCTACTCATAGATCAGAACATGTACTCATATTTGGGGAGCTTCCTATGCATTGCAGATGACTTTGCCTCAAAGCACAGCAAGCCATTAATGAAGCACCTCTGAGAATCTGATGTACGTCTCCCTCAGTATTGTTTACTGCACTGTTGGTTCATCTTCACATAAGGGCTATTCCACTTTCAAGTATTTCAAGACTTGGAAACCAAGTATTATATACAAGAGCATATGATTATTACCTGAACTTTGCTACTAATGGAAAATATGAAGGGCTCAATGGAAGTGTTTCAAAACCACAGCACTTATAATTTTTTAAAATTTTTATTAAGTTTATCTGTATTGTTGATGCTATTACACATACTCCCTTTTTCCCACCTCCACTCAGCACCCCTCCATCCCTCTGGCCATTGTCTGAAGCATTTTTTGTCTCCTCTAACAAAAGGAGGTTTATCTGCTATGGAAGGAGCCCTTTTAGGTCATGGCTTCTCTACTTTGACAGTGTTGATATTTTTGGCTAGATAATTCTTTGTTAGCAGGGGCTGTTCTGTCCACCATAGCATATTTAGCAGCATGCCTGGCTTCTACTCACTAGGTGCCAGTAGCAACTCCCTAAGTTATGATAGCTAAAAATGTCTCCAGACATTGCTAGTTGTGCCCTGGCTGGGGGAGGAGGGATTGGTCCTAGTTAATAACTACTGATCTATCTGTTTGGAGATAACTCTAGGGATTCAGGAATCAATTTAACTTCTACCTCAGAGGAAGCCAAATGTGATTCAGTTTGTCTCAAGGAAAGCAGTAGAGGTATACAAAAAATGGAAAAAAGAAGTCATGAAAAACCAAGGTATTTTATAGACCCAATACTCCCTCCATTTCTCTCTTTCCTTCAGAGAGCTCACACTCAGTGAATCTAAGTATTTTTGTTTAATAAGAATACAACCAAACCAAACCAAACAAACAAGGAGTTCACCTGTTTGATGTCCCTCTTCTCTCTACAGTGTCTCTAGACAGTATGAACTCAGTCTCTGCTTGATGTATCTACATGTGGAGTGAACTCCCTGTCAGGAAAAATTCTTCCATTATTGAATGGTATTAACTGGTACCATTAAATGGTAATGGAAAGGCTTAAACAATAAGGAACATCTATCATCTACTAATAAGAAGTCTGATGCAGCGCTTCTCCTGAGTCATGTAATTCAGTATTTCATGGATGGCCCAAGGGTCTGGGCTCTTCTCATCAGCCTGTGTTGCTACCCTCAGTATATTGGGTTTGTTCTAAGCTAGTTTCCCCTCATGGTGATTGTTGCAGCCAACCTAAGCATCTGGTCCAAACATGGCAAGATCCTGTGTAAGAAGACACAAAGTTTTATTTTTAAGAATGGAGAAACTTTTTCCAGAAGTTCACCAAGAGATTACACCACATCAACCTCACATTTCATTAACTGGAATTATGACACATGCTATGCCTAAACCCAGTGCTGGCAAAGGGAAGGAGATTACTGTGATTGGCTTAGGTTTTACTTCTCAGCAGGGGAGAGTCAACTTTCCTGAATGATTGATACCACCCTGTACAAACAACAGATTGTGTTATCAAGGGAAAGGTGGAATTGGATGTTCGTGGTGATAATGTCTGATTCAACTGGCTTTGGATTGAATGGCCACTTCTAGTCCTTTCCATGGAAGATTGTGTCCCATGACACAGCCTTGCTGTCTAGCTAACCTATGGATTTGTCTGCCCTTAGGTATGGTATCCATTCTGAATTGTGATCAGTGGTACCCATGGTAGAAATGGCAGCTTCATATGCTGTAAGGATTGGGCATGAGGAGCTACTAGTACTATGATCATGTGTCCAATACAAAAAAATTCTCTCCCCTTCATCTTATATATGCCCTCATCTTCCTCATTTATTATTTGTTTATCAAGACTATATTGAATGACATGTGTCAATCCCTCTGGACACAGAGATGACTAAGACATAAGGCAGAAGTTGAACGGTCTATATTCTTGGTTGGAGTAGAGTAGTATAAGGAAAAGTTCACAAGTCATTTTAGGGTGCTCGTGTACAAGTATGTCAAAGCACACATACAACTGAGTCAGCCAACTTTTCCACAGGAGCAGAACCTAGGTAGTGGAGTAGGAGGAAGGCCAAAGCACCTGGACTTCTTACTTTAGGAGATTTTCAGCAGAGGGTACAATGGTTAGTAGTAGTGAACTGCAGCTACCCCTCCAAGAAAAGTGCAGTTCCAATCACGAGTCTGTTACCAATAAAGTGCCAAGCAATGGCATTTCTGGGGAAAAAAATAATGAGTTGGTTTATAAAAGATGGCCTTTTCTTTTTCCTTCAGTTTTGACTGACTCTTTAATAATGTTAAAAACAATAACATAATTACTTTGAAGTTTGATACTGCCTTGTAGTACATAATGCACTTTCATGTTTGTTAGCCAAGTTTATCTCCATGAATTCTACAGCACCATTTTCTTTATCCCCATTTGAGACAGCTCTAGAGAGGAGGTTAATTCCCCACTTCATCTAAATATGTGCAAGGTACCATATTAGTAAACACGCGAACAGGGCCTTGAACCCAAGACTTCTAGTTTCATATGCACTCTTTTTTTTTCCTACTCCATATGCCCCATGTTTCTTTCTGGATAAAAATAAAGTCATATGGTGCTAAGTGGAATTAATTATGGCACCAAGGGCCTGTCTAAGTTAGTATCAATATTTTAAAAGTGTGATGATTATAAAATAAGTGCAAATTTACTTCTTTCAGAAACACATATATTGGGTCAAACTAAGCTAGGTCTCCCAGGTAGAAACCATCAAGGACTTGCTATAATAAATAGATAAGAATAATCTGTAACTAGCATGTCATCTCTGTATGTATAAATTGTATTTTAAAGACATTTGGAGAAAGTTTGCCCACTTAAAGAGGTTAAATATTGCTGCCTACCATCCTGTTTACACTATTAATTTGCTTTTCAAATCCTTTTAGCCAGATAAAGCAAAGGTAAACTTAAGAATAGGCCCTGTACAAATTATCACCAATTCTAAATTAATGAGCTTTTTGCTTTATCTGAGTTGCAGAAAAACTAAACAAATGTGCTGGAATCATGCATTTTCTTTCCATCTGAAGGTCTGTATTCCCCTTTTAGCACCATTTCCACTCTCAGGAAATCCAAGAGGTTCACCAGTTTAAAAAGTTCAACGTTTCAGTCTGAAATGGACAGGCAGGCCCACCCTGACTTTCTTGCTTCCAGCTCCTGCCTTTGTTTTACCACGCAAGTGGCTAAGATCACTCTCTGATGTCATCTATCTTTTCTATTTTCAAATTCACATGTAACATCTACTTATATTAACTAATATAATAATGTGTGAGGTCTTTATAATTTGTAGGGTGAAGAAAAAACTCGTGTCAGTGGGAGCGGGCACCCTCCATAGTTTAACTCGGGCAGCGGTGGTTAACTGTGCTCCCTTCCCCATCATCTGGCCCACTTGAGGCCAACTTAATCCGATAGTATACTATTCTTTACCCCCAGTTATGCTGGGGCTTTGGACCCATGCTTCCCAATTCTGGAACTTTGTAATGGAGAGCCCTGGGTCCAGACAGACCCTGCTTTGATTCCATCTCTGCACCTTCAGGCATATTACTTTCTTTCATTAGATTCAATTTCCCCCGTATGTAAAATGAGAGTATCTGACGTGATTAAGATCTCTTCAAAATACTCAAAATGTTTTACTTCCACTTTGCTAAATGTTTGTCAAAGTAGAATTCTTCAATAGCCCACATCATCACAACTACTCAAATATTGTTCAAGCATTTTCCGAGCACTTTGGTAAACCTCAGCAGGAACGGTTACATGCTAGCCCCAAGGTCACAGGCACAGAAACCAATGTATGCAAAATATCTAATCTTTTTACAAATGTACATCTTTTGCAAAATGTCTAATGGTAGCCATGGTGTAGAAAGCGAACATTGGTTTTGTGGCAAAAAGTAGTATTAACCCTTCTACTTGGAAACATTTCCCTAGAGAAAAAAATTAATTTTTGAAATGTATTCTTTCATGATGACCTTTCATGATGACTTACCTTCCCTGATGACCAGATTGAATGTAGATGTCCAGTCTGACCCAGACACTTTTCCTGCCACCCCCCAAAAAACGTATTTTTTTGCATCTGCATCCTAAACATCATGATTTCAAAACTTAATTAAACCTATATGTAAGTTTGACTTACTTTCCCCCTCAGAAAAAAAAAGCAAAAATAACAAAAAAGCAAATTACAAGTAGTATATTTTGTAAAGAAAATTTGTTCTCTTTTTAAATTTTTGTCAACAATAACTGCCAAATAAGTAAATATAAAAAAATAAAGAAAGCCAACAAAACAAAAGCCAAATTTTAAAAACAATCAAACAAGCAACCAAGCAACCGAGCATCCACCCAACCATCACCACCATCACCAATGACAACAGAAAACACGTGGCTTCTGTTGCTCCATATTGGAAAAAGCTTTAGTGTTACAGGTTCAATTCCCAGTCAGGGTACATGCCTGGGTTGCAGGCCATGAACCCCAGCAACCACACATTGATGTTTCTCTCTGTCTCTTTCTCCCTCCCTTCCCTCTCTAAAAATAAATAAATAAAATCTTCAAAAAAATAAATATTTTTTAAAAAGAAAAAAAAAGAGCTTTGAACTCCACAGATCCTGGCCCAGACTTTCTCTTCCTGGGCTTTGTGTACTTGGCACTTCCCAGACAATTCTACCTTCATACCCTGGAAGGACTTCTGACTCAAATCCTCAAAGTGAAACCATTTTTAACCAAACCTGCTCCCTTATCTATATTACCTTATGTCAGTGAAGAGCAAAACCAAAATGTGAAGCATTGTCCTTTACTCTTTTTCCTGCTGCAGCTTTCACAAAAATATCATTCTCCAAGTCTTTATGATTTTAATATCTAACATTTCTCAATTCTTTCTACTTCCATCTCTACACACACACACACACACACACACACACACACACACACACACACCCGACGGACATCATCTTCTTTGCAATGGTCTTAGTGGTGTCACTACCTTCTGATCAACAAGTTCTCCACATAACATCTTCAAATGGAAATAGGATTCAGCTACTTCTCTGCTTAAAACTCCTCAGTGGTTCCCAGTGCCCTTCAGATACAGCCCAACTCGTCTACATGGCTTACAGGTCTTTATAAAATCAGGATATGCTGATGGCTATTCTCATATTACTTTTCTTCTGTTCACTGCCCTCCCCTTAGTGTCTATTGCAGTGCTCTCAAACCTGACTGACCTTAAAATCACCTGAAAAAATCACACATGCCTCCTCTTCCACGTACAAAAATGATGACGTAGTCAGTCTGTGTAGCCAGGATTGGCTGGATCTTGAGATCCAGACTTCTCACAGTAGTTTTAGTTTCCAAACACATTAAGTGTTCTCTTTTGCCTGCATATCCTTTCTCCCAAGAACCGTCTTTTTATTTGACTCACTCCTCATGTCTGCCTCTCAAGTGGAGACTTTGGATCAATGCAGACAGGTTGGCAGGTAGGGAGGATGGGGGGTATGGAGAGAAATAGGAAAGTGTGTTGAAGGAGAATTGTTGGGAACCGCCCTGGCTGGTACCAGAGGCTGAAACCCCCGCCTAGCTAAGGCTAAGGGAACGCCCTTGGAACCGTGAGCCAGCAAGGAGACAAAAGCTTATCTTCCTGGCAGGAATGCTGCTTCTGCTGCTTTATTCATGACTGAACCCCCAAAAGCTTGGTCGGTTAGCCAAAGACGGGTAAGATTCCCCACGGGGGGAATGACCTAAGCCAGGCATGATCACTTTGGGAGGCCCCCCCAAAAGAAGGACTTGGGGGGCTGCAGCAAAAGGGGGTGATGGACCCTCACTCCTCGGTTTTGACATAGCCTGAGTTCTCAGCGTCTGGGAGAAAATCTCCTTATCTTTTGGTTACCTAGTTCCCTTGCTCCACCTAAGCCTAAAACAATGACAGGGTGGTGCAGCTCGGTACTGAGAAGTGCGGATTCCCCAGGGTGATCAGGCCTAAGAAAGAACATGTAAATTACTGTGAAACCTTCTTTGTTTAGAATGCTCTCAGTTGAATGAGAAGGGTCTTAGGAGGAAGTTAGTTTGTTCCTCAGTCTTACAGCTCTTTGACCCCCCAACTCAATAGACTGGCAGAGTTCTTTGTTTTCTATAGTTCCTTACTTCCCCTAATGAGTACTGTACTTTGCCTGAATTATTATGCAAAATGAGCCTAATAAAAGCAGGTATGGATGGTAAATCAGCGTGCTCCCCACTAGGGGGGGTGGCCATTCTGTCCCTACTTCCCCACAGAAACTAGTTTGTCTCTGTGCATGTGGTGTTTTTTCTCGCGTGTTTATCGTCGAGCCATCCACAGCATTCTGTGGTCACTGCTGGCCGGTGACCCACGCGCAACAGAGAATGAAATATCTGGACTTGAACACCATCCTGTCAGGTGGTAAGTGTGTTAGGAATAATACTTAAACACACTGGATTTGGGTTCGTGTTTGTAAAACAGAGAAATCTATCTGCTGCACAGGGTTTTTGTGATAACTAAATTGAGTGGAAGACAACTTCCGTAAAGAGCACTGGCTTTGAATCATCCAACATACATAATAAAATTTCAAGCCATGCACCTAACAGCAATAGTGCCTACTAAGCAAGTTGCTTGAAAACTCTCAGTCTTGGTATCTATAATGTCAGTTCAGGATAACATTATCCAAACTTGAAGTTCATAACAAGAATTCAAATATTCATGGAACATATTTATAATATATAAAAATGTTATTGCCTTTGGTATATATAATTCATCACACAGTTGAAAAGAATATATAAATGTTAGGTATTAGAATGATTATAATGGAATCCATGATTGTTATTATTATACCTCCATTTGCATCATTTACCCCCACCTTTAAAATATCCTCTGTTATTTCATCATAAGTTCCTATAAAATAACAGTTATTTATTTTATGTTAAGTTTCCCACTATGAAAGGAAGCATTTATCCAGCAAGTGGTGTTTTAACTTGATCTTAAAGGAAGCTCCAAGCAGCGATTCTGATGATCAATGCCAGGCCCTGTGTCAGCTTCCTTCTGAAGTCTCTTCCTTCTCTTTTTATGTGACTACTCTAGCTGGCTGTTGAAGACCCTTGCAACGTCAGTCTGATATTAATACCATGTAGAAATCATGTTGGCTCATACAAAGCAAGTCATTATTTAAGTTGCCTGATGCCAAAAGATGCTTCTATATTAGCTCTGATGTCACATGTGAAATTCTCTGGCTGTATTTTCTGGATGTGAAGTGATATGTTGTTCATGCCCTTGACACATAATGAGTGGTCTTTTTTTCTGGATTTGATTTTTTTTAGAAACTATAAATGCTCTCATTGTTTTTGCCTTTTTATCAGAATATGTGAGAAAATTGAGATGTTTAAGTGTTTATTGTAAAGTAGTACTTCAAGATGGAGAGTTACACTTTAGAGGGAAGGCATGCTTAGCCAATTGGTGACAGTTTTGTTTGAAAGATAAAGAGAAAATGGTTAGCCATCAGAGTCAATATCCAGAAAAATAGAAATGGAATGGGACAAAGATAAATTGTTTCTCACAGAATAATATTGAGCAGAAAAAGATTTGAATTCCTGCTCTCAAATTCAAGTAACTGATTCCACAAGAACCGCCTAAGGAGTTCTGCCTAGGCTGGGCCACGGATGGAGAGGGCTGCTTTCCATGGGCATAGCTCAACAAAGCCACTGTCCAATGTGCCACAATGAGAACAGGAGCAGCCCTTCGGGTGCACTGTTTTGGATTCTTACCACCACTTTGGTTAGTCCTCACACCAACCATCTGAGACAAGTTGTATTTTCTCCATTTTTTTAAGTTGGACAACTGAACTCCTGAAAAGAAAAAAAAATGGTAAGTTTACAGAGCAAATGGAAAAATCAGGAATAATATGTGATTTCTAAATTATTTCATTCTATTTGGTTCTCTTCTTCTGAAAGTCTGTTCCACTTCCAGCCAAGGTGAAGTATCAGAGAAAACTTACCTCTTCACCTAAAACAACAACAATCAAAGTGCTTGAAATAATGGTTCTTAAGACACTGGACATTAGGCAAGAAAGGACAGTTATGCCTAAGAGGTCACACAAAAAGTAGCTGAGCCTTACAGTGGACTCAGTTTACTGTCTTGAGAAATTTTCTAGGTCACTGCACAAAGAGGGGAAATAGAGATTCTCTGAGTTCAGTGAATCCAGGGAAAACAAAGTGGTGAGTGCTCATGGAACAGAATATTCATGGAGAGAGCAGTACACAGAAAGAAGCTAATTGGTAATCAATCATTTAAACAAAAATAATAATGTTATGTGGAATGTATGGCATGTACAAATAAAATGTATACCAACAATAAACAAAATACAGTCTGAAAAAAGTGGGACAATATTACTTGAAGATAGACTGATATGTTAAAAATGTAAATTAAAGTTTCTAAAGGGACCACTAAAATAACAAATTAAGAGTTATAATTAACAAACCAACAAAAGAAATAAAATGGAATCACACAAATATTCGATTAATTCAAACAAAGGAGAAAACAGAGGAAAATGAGAGCAAAGAACAGATGGGACAAATAGAAAACATACCAATTTACTCAGCAATAATACAGTTGAATAAATCACAGTGCTATTAAATCTCAGAAATCAGACTTCCACCATTGCAGTACCAGGATGCTCTTAATATGTTGTATTTGAGCAGAAATCCGAATGTGTCGAAGGAATGAGCCATGAGACTCTTGTGGAAACAGCCTTCCATTCAGCTACAAAGGGAAAAGCAATTTCAATGTCCACGAGTCAGAGAGTGCTTGCCATGCACTAGGAATAGTGATTGGAGTAGCTTCTTTGGAAATGAGTGTTGGAGGCAGTGATAGAAGGGGACACAGATATAGCCAGAGGTCAAGTCATGAATGGCCTTGGGAGACATCAAAAGACACAAGGATTACATTATATTTGTGAGAAATAAACATTTGAAGAATATGAGCAGGGACATAACATAAAGTGCTTTGAGAAAAAAACCTAAGGATGAAGGGCAAGAATGAAAGCAGGGAGGTCCACTGAGAGCCTGTCTCTATAACTGTTTCATTTCTTTGAAAGGAGAGCGTAGAATGTACCTTGGTGGGCTGCAGTAAGCATCCCAATTTGAATGGTTCTCATGGCATAGACAGCCTCACGCCCCGTGTACACTTTCCTTTTAAATTCTGGCCCGAAATCTGGATGTTGGCATGTGTCGGGGTCATTAACATCCTGATCTGAGGGCAGATGCTAACTACCCCCAGGATTTCTTTTGCAGCATCAGAAGCTGTAGGCTCGTTAGACTCAAAACATGTGAACCACCACCACAAGTCAACTTTGATTTAGAGCAAAGGAGCTGGCATTGCTTGAAGGTGAGGTCACTGGAATCGGAGCCTTGATGAAGTCTTTCAGAAAGAAAACATTGTGCTGTATTTGTGTCTCCCTCACATTCCTCCTTCCCTCTCGCCTTGCTTCCCACCACATGTGGGTTGGCTGTTCCTGAGGCCCCAGGGATTGAAGGAAAGTTGTTGAGTTTGAAGCATATCAAAGACTCTACACAAAACTGGAGAGAAGGCCCCT
This sequence comes from Phyllostomus hastatus, assembly GCF_019186645.2. Lineage (NCBI taxonomy): Eukaryota > Metazoa > Chordata > Mammalia > Chiroptera > Phyllostomidae > Phyllostomus > Phyllostomus hastatus. The sequence continues at coordinate 62,216,897 of NW_025333857.1, read as the reverse complement.
CAACCTGGGCAAGTTTTCCGAGGAAAAATACTCTACATTTAATGGAATCGGGAGACTGGGAGAGGAAGCTACTTTAGCCTGTTACAGAAAACAACACTTGGTGTGTATTCATGGAATTCACTACTTAATAAAGACGCTGATTCTTCAGCTGTGAGTCAGAGTCTGGCTGATGTAAAGTAATGGAGGGAAAAGCTCCTGGAGGTTCATACACAGGGAGAGTTTTCAGAGCTCTTTGTCTCATCAGTGCAGGCTGGGCCTGGCCTGTGAGGATGCCTGCATTTCAGGATCGGCTCATCCACAGAAGTCATGCAAGCCTGCCCTTTCTCCCTTTGGCTTTAGCTGGTTTTTCCTTCTGTAGAATGAGTAGTTATAGTAGGTCTTCTGTAGGGTTAATGTGAAGGTCAGAAGTTATATAGATGGGGGAGTGCTTTGCAGACTCCAGCATTGTTACCAGTGTAAGTTCGTTTTACTCTGAGACCATTCAACAAATACTTATTAGCTGACACACTCTCTGCATGGCCCTCTTCCAAGTCTATGAATGGAACCACAATGAGGTATCTGGTAGAGACAGAAATTTAGAATTATTTTGTTTGTTTATAAAGTTGATAATACTGATATTTTTTAAGGTATAAACAGGTTTCTTTGTTCCCTGAGGTGAGTTTGAACTCACCTGAGGAGGTAGCTGTTCATTTATCTACCAAACTCCTTCCTCCTTTCTATCTCAGAAGATGGTGTCACGTGACACTCACCCAGCTGCTCATTTCAAAAGCACGGGAGTCACCTTTGATTCCTCTTTTCTTTTGTCCTTCCACATCTAATCTGTCAGTGAGTCTTACTTCTTACACCCGCAGAAAATACCCTGAAATCTCTCCTCCCCTGCCCATCTCTACTGCCACCACCGGGATACCAGCCATACCCCTCTCTCATCCTGCCTATCACAATGGGTTACCAGCTTCTTTCTCTGTTTCCACCACTATCATCTACCCCACCTTTTCTCCAAAGCACACAAAAGGATCTTTAAAAATTACCACACCATTTCCTTGCTTAAAATGTCTGGATTACAAATTCCTTAGCCTGACTGTCCATGTTCGGCATGACTTGGGCTCTCTTTCCTCTTGGAGCACAGGCCATACCTCTCTCTGCGGGTTCACTCTGCTCTAGTCCCGCCCACATTCATTCTGTCCTTCACTCTGCTCTAGTCCCGCCTACATTCATTCTGTCCCCATAGAGCAGATTATCCCACCTCGGCATTCCCTTAGTTGTTTCCATGTGTGAAAAGCTTTGACCCCAGATCTCCAGTTGCTTTCCTTTTCTCACTTAAGGCTCAGTCAGATATCTTGACCTTAGATAGGTGTCTCTGACCACCCAATCTAAGGACCACCAGCCTGGTCACTTCCTCACTATGCTGCCTTTTGTTTTTTCAGCATTGGCCCTGATCTGAAATTACCTTGTTTATTTATTTACATGTTTGTTTTTTGTTTTGCCTATACTGGAAACTGCATTAAAAATAGAATCTCCCTTATCTTTTTTTTTTAAGTATAACCAGAAGGTATTTTTTTAAAACTATATTTTTAAAGATTGTATTTATTTATTTTTAGAGAGGGGAAGGGAGGGAGAAAGAGAGAGAAACATCAATGTGTGGTTGCCTCTCACGTGGCCCCCACTGGGGACGTGGCCTGCAACCCAGGCATGTGCCCTGACTGGGAATTGAACCTGTGATGCTTTGGTTTGCAGCCCACGCTCAATCCACTGAGCTATGCCAGCCAGGGCGAATCTCCCTTATCTATGTAGTTCAGTATTATACCTGGCTGCCAATCTCATCATGGCACATGCATGGAATGGCAACTGGTACATAAGACTCCCACAATCAATATCTTTAGAGTGGATGAAATGAACCCTTTTATTTTGAGAAAATTACTTTATAGTACTGTTAGGCATAAATATAAAACAACTCCCCTGCCCCTGCAAATAAACCTACCCCTAATTATTCAGGAAGGTCTGAGTTGAACACCAAAGATAAATTCCTCAAAAATAGATGATACATTGATAAGTGCTTTGTTCAGATCTATCTATCTATCTATCTATCTATCTATCTAATCTATAATAGATATCTATCTATCTAACCAGCCTTCAGAAAATTACCTGTTTGGAAAAAAAATGTTTTTCATAAATTGTGGAGTGTTTTTGTAGAATTACAAGTAGCTGCATACAGGAGGTTACAGGTGGATAGAAAGGAATTATAAGTAGGGTGTGTATAGATCTCATATGTTCATCATCTCAATCTAGCGGAAAGCTTGTCAAAAATAAAAAATGAAAAATAAAGGACTGAACATGACCAGAGCTCTGTGGTCGGAAGAACATATTCTGAATGCCCAGCACTTGGCAGAAGGATGCTGTCCCCAAAGTTTCACTTCAGCCAGCTCACTGCACTTTCTAGAAATGAGTGGGTGGGGCTTCTAACTAAAATCTGTCCTCTAAAACAAATCTCTAGAACTGTGTGAAGTCAAGAGAATGGGTGGAGGTTTCCTTTTTTTGTTGGACTTTTAGGGAACTTTAAGTGTTTATTTACTTTTTTCTTTACCCATTTACTCCTAAAATAATCTTAAGTATTATAGTTGGAAAACTCCAGAATGTCAGAGAGGGGGAAGAAATCAAAGACTATCTAGTTCAACCCACACAATTTACAGATGGAAAGATTGAGATCTGCTCCACCGAGTGGGACAGAACTGTTCAAAAGTGGTCAAATGAATTGGTTAGTGGTCGATTTTGGAAAAGAACTGCTGAGACCCATCCAGGGTGGTTTCCACTAAATCTGAGTATTTCTTTCTTCCATTGAGTTGGCCTTCATTTTCATGCATATCAAATGTGCCAAAGCCAGCATTTACTTTACAAAAGTGTTACCAAGTATCAAGTGCCTACTGTATGACAAGAACGCAGTATTCATTGTTTCTTCTAAGATCACAAAAATCCTGTGTTGTCATGGCCCCATTTTACAAGGGAGTATGTGAAGGCACAAACTAGTTTTATACATGAGTAGTTAGCATATGAACTGGGATTCAAATCAAGCCACATATAACTCAGAGTCTATTGTAGTGGGTTGAATGGAACCTAAAAGATAAGTCCATCTGGAACCTGTAAATGTGACCTTATTTGGAAAGAAAGCCATTGCAGATGTAATTAAATTGGGGATCTTGAGATGAAATCATCCTGGATTACCTGGTGGGTCCTAAATCTAATGACAAGAGTTTGATTTTTTTTTTTTTAGTAAAGGACAAAGGAGAAGACACAGGAGAGAAGGTGATATGAAGATGGAGGCAGAACTTGGAGTGATGTGTCTATAAGGCAAGAAATGCCAAGGGTTGCTGGCAGCCACTAGAAGCTGGGAAGAAAACATGCAGCGGATTCTCCCTCAGCCTGCAGGAGCATTCCATACTGCCAACACAATGATTTCAGCCTCTGGCCTCCAAGCCTGTAGGGAATGCATTTCTGTTGGTTTAAGCCACCAAGGTTGTAATTTGTTTCAGCAGCCCTGAGCGATGAATATACCTGCACTTTTTTTCACTTCTTAGTTTCTTCTCTATATTCTTCTTTCTTTAGGGTAACTCTTCCTCTTAAGATGTGGCTCGACAGGGAGATTCGATGGAGAGTAGATGGAAAAGGAATGAAAAGAAGTTGGCTCATGTCTGATTGCTACTGGGCAGGCTATTTCTGGATCAGTCGATTCCATTACACAAGCAAAAATTCTTAAAATAGGTTTTCTTGGAAAAGTAAGGGGAAGCACCTATGGTAAATTGAAAACCATTGTTCCAGTTGCATTTTGTTAAAAAGAAAAAATACACAGGCCACTGAAATGATTCACAAAACATATGATTTTAATACAGATGACACCTTGCAGAACTTCTTTGTTTACCGGGAACTTTCTTTCACAGGCATGATGTCATTTTAGTCTCATGTCAAGTCTGTATTTTGTGTGTTATTTTACTCATGAGAAGATAGTGGCTCAGCGAGTTACCTGCCGAAGGTACGATAGTTAACGTGTGTCAGGACAGGGACCTAAGCCCTGTTTACATGCTAAAATGCTTTTACCACTATGCGATAAAGGAACCACTGGCCTTTTATGGTGCAACCGCCTTGTTTTATGATGGAGAAATGACTTGTCATTTAAACGTTTCGTAGAAGCAACTCCAGGCTCTTGCCTTTCTTATCTGATCTGATTCAAAGTATTATCTGGATAAAGAAAAGTTATTGTGCGAGGCATTGTGGAATTCAGAATTTGGATTAAAGTCATAAAACAGCCAGATGTTCTCAAAGCATCCAGACATGCTTGAGAATGTACAGTGATGAGCACAGCTCGGCCACATTTGAGACAGATTTGGAAGAGGACCTTTACTTTTCTAGTGCTTTCCAATAGCCATATTTAAGGGAACAACCGAAATGGGAGTGGGGGTACCTTGTTACAGTTTTTATCATTTGTAACATTGTTTCCTTCCCTTATATCTTTGCATCTCTTTAGCCCTGAGACATAACAAGCATTGCCACCATTTTACAGGTGAGGAAACAAAGGCTTAGGCTGGTCCAGGGACTTGCTTAAGATGACGCAGCAGGAAAGGCTTAATGACTCGAGTTCTAACTCAGAGTTTACATACCCCCCTTTCCATCGGACTTCACAATGAAATCACACTGAGAGGTAAACTTGATTCCTGTCAGTGGACCAGAAGTGTCACCTGCAGTGGTGGACGGTGGGTGACAGAGATTATTAATGCTTCCCAGGAGATCACCGTCAAGTTGGGGAAAGGCAGAAAAGAAACTCAACACAGAACCTAAAGTGCGACTGCCATTCCGAATATTTACAACATCCAAGCTCCTTACTTGAGTTGTCACCCTGAACTCTGCACAGTTAAGCACTTATTCTGTGCCCTCTAGGATGCCAACTAGAAACAAGCCAGTCCTGAATAATTGTTCAAACATTACAACCATTTATTCATTGACTTATTAAGAAGGCTAATAGTGGACAAATTCAAGGTCAGTTCTGTGGCTCACTGGTGCCATTAAGGATCCGGGTTTTCATCTCTGTGCTTATTATCACATGATTTTAACATTGCTTCTGTGGCACCAGATTCCTCGTGCTCAAACTAGCGACCTAAGGCAGGGTAAGGTATTCTGGAAAAGACTCTCTTTTTTAATCAGAGACTTACTCTGTGTCGGGCATTGTTTTGATCACATTTCATTTTTAGACACATACAAAAAAAAAACCATTGAGAAAGTTATAATATCATCTATGCCCTACAGGTAAGGCAATTAATGGGTTATGTAATTTGCCCAAAATATGGGCCCAGAATGAAAACTGAGGTCTGAAACATTCCAAAAGGTGGGCTTTAAACCACTATAAACCCTGCTTTACCGAAAGTTATAATCCCCACATAGGGAAACGTACACAGCATTCAGGTGTTTATAGGCCAATGGCATGGCAGCCCGAAGCATTTCATTTAACAGATGAGGACACTACGGCAAAGAAGAAAGGGAGTCTGCCAAGTTCACACCAGTGCTTAGGGGTAAGCAAGACCCCAGACTCCAACCCAGGTCTCCTTCTATGCTATACAGAGAGCTTTCTCCTTTTCACCTCTTGACTTTATCCTATTTAAGCCTAGCCAAGGGCAGGTCTAATATGAGCATATGCTTTAAATGTGTCCCTGAGCAGGTGGGGCGAGTGGGTTATGCATTGCTGTCATATCTCAGGCAAGGCTAAAACGCCAAAAATTTTCCTTCCTTCTCCCCATAAAAAAAAAAAGTGCTAGGAAAGAAACCACTTCAAGATGCTCTTTGGTGTCTTGCCATGTAAGAGTGAGGGGTGGAACGGGGGAGAGAAGGGAAAAAAAGTAAAAGAGAGTTTAGTATGTCTTTCAATCTACATTAACAGGAAAATTCCACCACTCCCTCACTTTTAACCACTACTTACATCAGATGAGAGACTGTTTATCATTTATTTTCCCTTATTTCAAAAAGATCTTCACTCCTCGAGGTTCGAGACAGTGCTGCAGGCTGGATGAGGGCAAATGAGCCAGAACAGCATGCTGAGGTTTTCCCTGGCTGAAAGAATTCTTTTTCTAATGTTCCTTCAGTTTCTTTTCACTTTTATTTCATCCTTGGCTATGCTGTTGTCGCTTTCTCTGAATTAGATTTTAATATCGTCAGGACTCATGACTCCTTTGATTTCATCGTAATATTTAATTAGCTTGGCCCCTGGTGGCCTTCTTCAAAGTCCTGTCTTGGTGTTTCATAAAATGTAATTTAGGAATTAGGATAGGGGAAGGGTAAAATCTAATAAAGAATTATACCTCTATAATGGAAAACTAAAGCCAGTAATATTTTCACACAAGTTCTGGAAATTTTAAACTATAGGGAGAAGAGAGTAGGCATAGTAGGGCTTTAAATCAACCTAATTTGCCAGATAAATTAGGCAATTAACACACATTCTTTTAAAAGGTCCTTAGCAAAGTAAGATCTGAACATGTGACAATTACATTTTGTGTTTTTCTCACAAAACAGTCAACACGATGACTAGTAATTAACCTGGAAATTGACAGAGTTTCTTTCCTAAGTTGAATTGTGCTACCATGACAAGGGGAGCCCAGGAGGGTTTTGATCTGTTTAGTGTCTATTAATTTCCTGTATTATTTGTATCATATATTTATCCAAACAACATCTACCTGGCATTTCAATGGTGATAATGTCAGCAACTTGAAATTTGATTTATTTCTCATAATCTGTGGTTAGATGATTCTAAATAATATGGCTTAGTTATAGAGCAAATGTCTAGATTTTTTTCATATGACAGGAGGTATAGATAATATTTTATTAAATAGATGATAACTATTAGGTGTTAAGCATATACACTATACAAGGAATAGGATGGGGTAGTTCTATTTATGTGATTTGATTCTTCCAACAACATTGTGAAACAGTTTTTATCAATCCCATTTTAAGGATGAGAACTTGGAAGCTTAGAGAAGTAAAATGATTTGAATCAAATCTATGTGATTTCCAATCCCATCCTTTTTCTTCTACACTCTAGTGCATGCGTGCACACACACTCACATGAGTCAGTTTACATCTGCACTGAAATCGTTCTGACTTGATATAAGGTGGCACGTGAGAGCCGATCCATTTAGCATGTGTCCTTCTAGGGTCACACATCCATATGTCACCACGCATAAACCACGCCGTTTTAATTTGGGATCCTTCCCAAACATCTAGATGTCTAGGTGACACACATAACTTCTCTTTCTCAGTGAAACGTCAACTTTATAAGTTAACAGAACTCTATAAAGAGGAGGTTATATAGTTCAGGGGGGTTATGAAGCCTGTTTCGATATAGCTTTGCCCTAAAAAGACAAATTTCAGGGAACATTCTCAGTACACATAAGGTCTTGCTGGAGCTTTGGAAATCACCAAACTCCTGTTACACAACAGAACTTTTCTACCTGGGGTTTATATTTCCATCCTGAAAGACCAAACACTCTTAATATATGCATTTCCTTTAGAGGGAATTGATGAGTAAAAATTGTATATTTTTTAAGATTTTATTTATTTATTTTTAGAAAGGGAAGGGAGGGAGGGAGAGAGAAACATCAATGTGTGGTTGCTGGGGGTCATGGCCTGCAACCCAGGCATGTGCCCTGACTGGGAATCGAACCTGCGACACTTTGATTTGCAGCCCATGCTCAATCCACTGAGCTATGCCAGCCAGGGCCCTGTACATTTTTAAGGTGAACAACATGATGATTTGATATTCATATACATAGTGAAGTGATTAATATAGCCAAGCTAATTAACATACCTCACATAGTCACATTTGGGGAGGTGTGCATGAGAGCAAGAGAGCGCGCGCATCTGAAATCTACTCTCGGCAAATTTCCAGTGCTCAATACAGTATTCATTATTAACTATAGTCATCATGCAGCGTATCAGATCTTTAGATTTACTCATCCTACAAAATTGCAGCTTGTACCCTTGGACCAACATCTCACTGTTTTCCCTGCCCGTCTGCCTCTATTAACAATCATTGCTCCACTCTCTGCTTCTGCTCTGTGTATTCCATCTTTAAAGATTCTACATGTAAGTGAGATCATGCAGGGGTTTTTTTTCTTTCTTTCTTTGTCTGGCTTATTCATTTACCATAATGTTATCCAAATTCATCCACGTTGTCACAACTGACAGGATTTTTTAAAAGCTGAGTAAAATTATGTTGTTGCTAGCTAGCCAGTCAGCCAAATTTAGATCTAAATTATCTATCTATCTATCTATCTATCTATCTATCTATCTATCTATCACTTTTCCATTCATCAACCTAAAGGACACTTAGGTTCTAGGAATGCATAAAAATCTTCAGTGTAGTGATTGTATTTCTTTTGGACATATACTGAAAAATGGGCTTGCTGGATCATATAGTAGTCCTAGTTTTAATTTGTTCAGGAACCTCCATACTTTTCTTCATAATGACTGTATCAATTTATGGTCCCATCAAGAGTTACCAGGGTTCGCTTTTCTCGACATCCTCTCCAACACCTCTTAACCTTTGTGGCTTTTGTTTTTTTTATAATAGCCATCCTAACAGGTATGAGGTGATATCTCATTGTGGTTTTGATTTGTGTTTCCTTGATGATTAGTGGTAATGAGTATCTTTCTATACACCTATTGGCCATTTGTGTGAAATCTTTGGGGAAAAAAGTCTATTCAGGTTTTTTGTTTATTCTTAATTTTTTTGTCATTGAATTGCATGAGTTTCTTACATATTTTAGATATGGTTTGCAAATATTTTTCCCAATCATAGTTTCCTTGTTATTTCATTGACTGTTTCCTTCTCTGTGAAGTTGTTTAGTTTGATATAGTCCCATTCGTCTATTTTTGTTTTTGCTGCCCTAGCTTTTGGTGTCATATACCCTTAAAAATATTATTGCCTTGCCTGATATTAAAGAGATTTTACTCTCTGTTTTCTTCTAGGAGTGTTATGGTTTCAGGTTTTACATTTAAGTGTTTAATCCATTTTTAGTTGGTTTTTGTGTATGATATAAGATAAGCATCCCATTTCATTCTTTTGCATGTGGATATCCACTTTTTCCAACACTATTTATTGAAGACACTATTCTTTCCTCTTTCCATAATTTTGGTGCCCTTGTTGAAAATTAGTTGACCATATATGAATAGGTTTATTTCTAGCTCTTGAATCAGTTCCACTGATCTATGTGTCGGTTTATATGCCAGTGTCATACTGTTTTAATTATTATACCTTTGTAACATAATTTGAAATATGAAAGCATGATGCCTCCAGCTCTGTTCTTTCTCAGGTTTAATTTGGCTATTTGGGGACTTTTGTGGTTTTATATGAATTTTAGAATTTTTTTTATTTTTGTGAAAAATGCCATTGGCATTGATAAGGATTGTATTGAGTCTGTATATCTCTAAGTAATATAAACATTTTAACAAAATTAGTTCTTCCAATCCATAAATGTGGTATATATGTCCATTTATGTATGTTTTCTTCGATTTCTTTCTTCAATGTTTATAGTTCTCAGTATACAGATCTTTTATCTACTTGGTTAAATTTATCCCTATGTATATTATTCTTTTTGGTGCTATTGTTAATCAAATTATTATTTTTTATTTCCTTTTTGGATAGATCATTGTTTGTGTAAAGAAACAGAACTCTTTCTTGCATTTTTATTCTGTATCTTAAACCTTTACTAAATTTATTAGTTCTAACACCTGTTTTGTAGAGTCTTTAGGGCTTTCTAGAAATAGAATCATGTCATCTGCAAAAAGAGACAATTTTACTTTTTTCTTTCTTATTTGGATACATTTTATTTCTTTTTCTTATCTGATTGCTCGGGCTACAACTTTCAGTATTATGGTGACTAGAAGTGGTAAAAGTGGGCACTCTTGCCTTGTATTGGATTTTATGGGAAAGTTTTGAGTTTTCCCACGTTGATCATGATGTTACTTGTGCCTTTTTATAAATGGTTTTTCTTACATTGACAAAGTTTTCTTTTACATTTATTTATTCAGAATTTTTTTATCATGAATGGATCTTGAACTTTGTTAAATGCTTTGTGTCCATTAGTAAGATGATGTGTTTTTTTCTTTCATTTTATTAATGTGCTACATTACACATTAATGTTTGAATAATGGTTAAATATGTTAAGCCAAACTTGCATCACTTTGTCATCATTTATAATGTTTTTGATGTGTTGTTATATTTAGTTTGCTAGTATTTTATTGAGGATTTTGCATCTAGGTTCATCAGATATATTATTATGTAGTTTTCTTTTTCTTGTGGTATCTTCGTCTGGCTTTGATATCAGGATGATGCTGGCCTCATAAAATATGTTTAGAAGTATTCCCTCTGCTTTCATTTTTTTGGACAAGTTTAAGAAGCTTTGGTATTTTTCTTCTTTGAATGTTTGGTAGAATTCATCTGTGAAGCCATCTGGTCTGGGTACTCTCTCTCTCTCTCTCTCTCTCTCTCTTTTGGAACATTTTAAATTACTACTTCAGTTTTGATGTCTGTTTTTGGTCTGTTCATGCTCTCTATTTCTGCTTGATTTAATTTTGGTAGGTTGTATGTTTTTAGGAAGTTATCCATGTGTTCTAGGTTATCCAATTTATTCTCATATACTGCTCATAACAACCTCCAATGATCTTTATTTCTAAAGCATCTGTTGTAATATCTTTTCTTTCATTTCTGATTTTAACTTTTTCTAGCCTGATGGTCATGTCTGTATGGACTAGTAGTGAACCCCTCTGAAAGAAGTTGAGAAGAAATGTCAAACAAAGCATGACTTGTGTCCTATCTACCTTCTTAGATTTCCTTCACTATTCTTCCTCCAGAAACTGTTCCAAATACAAGCTGTGTGAGATTTCTCTTCTCTTTGCATTCCCCCTTTTTAGAACAGTATTGCTCCAACATTCATGTGTATATAAATCATTTGGAAATATGTTAAAATTCAGTAGGTCTGGGGTGGGACCTATGATCCTGCATTGTCAATAAGCTTCCACATGGTACTGATGCTGATGGTAGCAAGTATTTGAAGCACTGGTCACCTCTTGACTTATATTTACTTGTTTGTGTGTCTGGCTTCCTCAATTGAGTTATAGGAATTTTCTTGACCATCTTTTGGCTTACCAAGTTATTTCTTAGGAACTTCTCCGACCAATCTAAACAGACACTCAGTGATACTCTATCACATAAGCTTCCTTTAATGGTATGTACAGAATTGATCCTGTTTGTTTATCACATCCATCATAAAGCAGGGGCATGAGCCTTTCAGCTGACACACAAGAATCAAAATGTGACCTAGTATACAGTAGGTATTGGGTACAAGTTTATGGGAGTAATGAGGAAACGCTTTTATCTTACTTTCAAATTCATTTTCCTTATATTAATGGAAGATACAGCCATAATCAGGATGGGGTAACTATGATGGTTACTTTTCTGTGTTAGAGTTCATCATTTTCTGCAGTTCCTAGGGACTGTAGGAAGATGGTAATACTGAATTGTGGGTTACTAACAAGACAGCATTTTAAGACAAAAGCCATTGTGTGTTGGTATAAATGTGTAATATAAAAATGCAAAATAAATAATATGTTTTCTTTTTTCCACTTGGGTCCCTATCCCACCTGTGCTTTTTAATGTTAAACTTAAGAATCTTGATTGAAATCAGGTAAAGTACAATCCATTTCCCCAGGTAGGAAAAAAAGCCAGTATTGCTTTTTCTTTATTGACCAATCACACATGGCCATATAAATATTTATGATGGCTTCACATAATAAAAAAATAAGTTAAATACCACAGAGGAAAATGAAATGTAAATGGGGAAGGATTTCTCGTGGGTAATATATCACTTTATAGTCTTACGTTACTCTGAGAAGCACCCAACGGCTTTCTAGAATCAATGCTCAGATTACAAGACCTCCATCATCATAAACAGACATTTGCAATTTGGTCTTGTATCCTCTTGGGGCTCACTCGTGTCAGGTTTATTCGGCGATTTAGCAAGTGAAATACAATATATATGCAAAGCTCTTCTAAAGTGGCCAGGTGTTTAAATAGAACTCCTCTAATATCTTGGAGAATTGTAGATCCTCCAAATGTCAGAGTTAAAAGGAGCTATGGAGATCATTATTCCAAGGCTCTTCTTTTATGGCAAAAGGAACTGAAGTGCAGAGAGGAAAAGTGCTGGCCTGAGGTCACACAGCCTGTTGCTAGTGGAGCAAAAGTTTCGCACAGCTCCTACCTAGCTCAGCAATCTCTCCCCAGTGTGTCTCCACCATTTCCAGAGAGTAAGGGTGGTATGAAGAGGGCAGGCCAGGATGCAGTGGGAGTAGAATGTGGGCAGATTAGATTATACAAAATATTTTTTCCTTAAATACTGTACTTAGCCAGACAGTTTTAAAATTCCAACATAGTAAACATAAGCTTATACTCTTCAGGATTTATGACTGACTTGGTTAAAATATATGCAGGCAAGTCATTTGGTTTGACATCAATTTCTGTTTTATCTACCTCAGGATGGTGACTAATACTGAATGGTTTGAGGTCAAAAGGGTCCTTGAGTGTTAGTAACAAAGGTCTTTAAGGAAAAGTGAATCTTCCCCATCACCTTTTTCCCCTTTCTTAAGTCTCTCTGAGGCAAGTAGCTTCCATTTTTGTAGACACAGACCATTTTTTGATAATTCAGGATCATGGAAGATGGAAAACCCCAATAAATAACATAGAATTAGAGGTATTAAATGTACAATATGTACATGTGCTGGAGTATACAATATTAGTAAAATAAAATGTATTGTTTACAGCCCTAGCTGGTGTGACTCAGTGGACTGAGCACTGGCCTGAGAACTAAAGGGTCACAGGTTTGATTCCCAGCCAGAGCACATGCCTGGGTTGCAGGCCAGGTCCCCAGTAGGGGGTGCATAATTCCTCCATGCTCTTTCTCCCTCCCTTCCCCTCTCTCTAAAAATAAATAAATAAAATCTAAAAGAATTTATTGTATACAGCTAAAAACAAACTATGCATTTTTCTTCTATATCACTCTTTGTGGGAAAGAGAAAGAAGGCATAGGAGTCTCACTGTGTATCATCGCTTTTTTTATTATCCTTCAGTCTCCTTACAATTATTGTAGTAGGGGGTATACAATATTTTCTTCCCCGCCCTCAACCATCCCCAACACACTTACTGAACATGCTTTACAAATGGTAAATTGGTATGAAAAGACCCCAGTTAGGGAACCTCAGGGATCATACATACATCTAGACTGGGTAGAAATTTCAACCCCCTTGTTCAAAACTGCCCTGTTTTTCCTCCAAAAGAAATGCCATTTCAATGAAATGTGTATGTATGTATGTGTATGTATATATGAATTTGCTTTTTTTTAAGGAAAGGGCACGAGAAAGTAGCAACTGTTATGCACTGAAAATGTAGTTATTCAGAGTAACTCTAGTATTCATAACAGATCAGCAACTCAGTGCAGTTTGAGATTTGACAAAACTCCCTCAATAGCTCTAAAACCAGAGTTTGGATGACGAGAAGTATACCTGATGTATGAATTGCCTTTGCAACTACATTTTTTAGGGCTTTCAAATCACTGCCTGCTAACATTTACAGTTCTCTGCAGCCATAATATACCACCATGGGATTTGGGAGGAGATCAAAGAGGCAAGAAAGAAATTGTTATTCCCAAATTCTTACCAGTGAAAGATTGGTGCATGTCAAATAGCTTTTAACGTCCACAAACCCAATTCAGTATACACACAAGACCATTTCCATTAGTAAAACCTACACTTTCTTCATCAAAAATCAGTTCAACTCCAAAGAGGAAAGAAAGACTGATATGAATCTTAATAGTTATAGATACTAGCCTTCAAAAAAACTTTCTTAGCTTTTCAACTTTTTTCCCCATTGGTTATGGAATATAAATGTGCCTTTTGTTAAGAAAATTTGCTCTAAATAAACCTCTACTTTTACTTAAAAATTGGTAGGTGTAGGAGAATAGAATATTTCATGGGAAGGATTCTTTATTTTTGAAATAAGTCTTGACAAGGTTCAGAATAGCATGTATAGCATATGTTATCTCTTATCTAAGGTCCACATATTCACATATGTATAAATAGAAAAATAAGAAAAAATAAACAAATTAAAGCTGTTACCAATAGGTAGGAGGGGGAGAGATTGGTAAAAGTTAAAATGAAATCTAGTTTTGTCTGAATATATCTCATTTTGTAAATATCATATTGGTGTAAATATTTTACATACTTAAAAAATAGCCCTGGCCAAGTAGCTCAGTTTGTTGAAGTGTCATCCCATAACCAAAAGTTTGTGGGCTCGATTCCCTCTCAGGGCACATGCCTAGGTTGTGAGTTCAATACCTAGGCAGACATGTATGGGAGGCAACCTACTGATGTTTCTCTCTCTCCCTCTCTTTCTCTCTTTCTACCCCTCACCCCTCTATCTCTTCCTTTCTCTCTCTAAAATCAATAAATATGTAACAATTAAAAATAAATAAATAAGAAATAAAAATGGCAATCTATAAAAGCCAAAAGCAGAATGTAAGAAATGGATCTATGTCTTAAGATGGTGACATGGAGACTTAACTGACTATGAAGTAAAATAATGTGGTAATATATATGAGAGACATGAACTGTGAAAACAAATCCTAATTTGTTTTCAGCAATTATGTTGATAGTAATGATATTAGTTATTTTATTATAATATTGTTATCTATTATATTTGGATAAAGCAAGTAAGTATTTAGGAATCAATATTTTTCAGCAAATGAGATAAAAATTTAATATCAAGGTGTCAAGCAAAGCCACAAGTTGATATAGCCTTTTCAATCTGATTGAAAAAAGGGAAATATTTTCTTTTAAAGATACAGATTTCCGAGACTTCTGGCCAAGATGGGTGTGTAGGTGGACACACTGTGCCTCCTCGCACAACCAAAATTAAGGACAACAAAAATTTAGAAACAAAAAAACAACCAGATCAGACAGTAAATTGAACTGTATGGAAGTCCCAACATCCATTCATCCAGACAGGTAAGAGGGGCGGAGTCGGAGGCCACAGAGAGGGGTCATGGCAGGAAAAACCAGTGGCTGGCAGACCCCAGGCATGGATGCAGTGAGGCAACGTGCAGACCCAGTGAGATGCGCAAGGCAGCTGGCTGTCCCCAGTCACATATTTGTGTGCGGATAAACCAGGTGAAAACGGGAAGCAAAACAGACCACACAGTCCAGATCCCCAGCGCCAGGAAATAAAGCCTAAAAGCACTGATTGAAAACACTTGCGGACGTTGTGGAGGTTGAGGTGCTGGGAGAGACTCCCAGCCTCACAAGAGAGTTAGTTGGAGAGACCCACAGGGACCTAGAATGTACACAAGCCCACCCACCCAGGAACCAGCACCAGAAAGTCCCAGTTTGCTTGTGGGAAGCAGCAGAGGGGACTGAAATCCCACAGAGAGTGGAGCAAGCAGCTTTGTTCCTTCTCTGGCCCCACCCCCACATACAACATCACAACCCAGTGACTGGGTTGCCCAGCCCTGGTGAACACCTAAGGCTCCACCCCTCATACATAACAGGTGCAACCAGACCAAAAAAAAAAAATGCTCAAACAGAAGAACAAATGAAAGCCCCAGAGCCAATACTTTTAAGTGACTAAGAGATAGCCAACCTATCAGATGCACAGTTCAAAGCACTGGTGATCAGGATGCCCACAGAATTCATTGATTTTGGTAGCAAATTAGATGAAAAAATGAAGGCTACACTAAGTGAAATGAAGGAAAATGCATAGGGGACCGATAGTGATGGAGTAAAAGCTGGGTCTCACATCAATGGTGTGGACCAGAAGGAAGAAAAAAACAACCAAACAGAAAAGAAGTAAGAAACACAAATTGAAAAAAATGAGGAGAGGCTTAGGAACCTCCAGGACATCTTTAAACACTCCAACATTCAAATTATAGGGGTACCAGAAGGAGAAGAGGAAGAGCAACAAGTGGAAAACTTATTTGATCAAATAATAAAGGAGAACTTCCCCAATCTGGCAAAGGAAATAGACTTCCAGGAAGTCCAGGAAGCTTAGAGAGTCCTAAAAAAGTTAGACCCAAAGAGGAACACATCAAAGCACATCATAATTACATTAGCCAAGATTAAAATGGAGAGAATTCTAGAAGTAGCAAGAGTTAAGGGGACAGTCACCTACAAAGGAGTTCCCATCAGACTGTCAGCTGATTTCTCAGAAGAGACCTTACAGACAAGACGGGGCTGGAAAGAAATATTCCAAGTCATGAAAGATAAGGACCTACATCCAAGATTGCTCTATCCAGCAAAGCTTTCATTTAGAATGGAAGGGCAAGTAAAGCGCTTCTCAGATAAGGTCAAGTTAAAGGAGTTCATCATCACCAAGCCCTTATTATATGAAATGTTAAAGGGACTTATCTAAAAAAAGAAGATAAAAAATATGAGCAGTAACAAGACAGCAAACTCACAGTTATTAACAACCATACCTAAAACAAAAGCAAACTAAGCAAACAACTAGAACAGGAACAGACCCACAGAAATGGAGATCACATGGAGGAATAGCAACAGGGGAGTGGGAGGAAGAGAGAGGCAGAAAAGGTACAGAGAATAAGTAGCACAGATCGTAGGGAGAAAGTAGACAGGGGGAGGGCAAGAATAGTATGGGAAATGTAGAAGCTAAAGAACTTATGACACATGGACATGAACTAAAGAGGTGGAATGTGGGTGGGAGTGGGTGTGGAGGGGGGGAGTGAATGGGGAAAATGGGACAACTGTAATAGCATAATCAATAGATATATTAAAACAAACAAAAAAGATACAGATTTCCTAGCTCTGTCCACTGAAAATGTTGAGAAACAATGTCTGATCAGTACTGTCTAATAGTGATGAGTACCTTTTGTTCACAAATGGTTGTGGTCACAAAATGCCATTTTCCACTGTAAAAGGGGAGCACCTTGGAAAAAAATTAATTACTTCCAGGTCTGGGGCCAGAAACATCAGAGATGAGCCTGTGTTATCTTCACATACTAGAAAGCAAGTTTATCAATGAATGAGATTCTGTCAGAAGGATCCAGGAAATCCCATTGTCAAAAAAAGTATGTTTGGGCCACAAAGACAATAGTAAATGAAAACATATAAACTATTTTATAATCCATGAGCTCATATAGATAATTTTAAATAAAAATCCCAAATTTTAATTTTCATTTTTAATGTTATAGGAGACAACTTACTCTGAAAATGATTAAACACAGAGAAGGGAATCAAGCATTAACTCATCTTTGCGATAAAAACTGTACCTCATATGTTCAACTATGTGGAAGGGAAGTCATTCTTTACAGAATAATTGGAACTATTAAACTTAGGAGTAAATGAATATCAACATTTTGGCACCTTCCATGAAATAATGATTATCAACAGCATCCAAAACATTAGGTAAAGAAGCTAATAAGGAACTCTAAAATAGTTAAATAAGACTGAAAACACCTGAACCTACCAGTGACTGGCCAGTAGTCACTGCAGGAAGAGACATAATCAGATGTTAATTTTCTTCTGAAGTGATGAAATAGAAAATAGAATGCCTCCTGTAAAGTATTCTTGCCAAAGAATTGGAATAAACCATATCAGTTCATTAAAAAATCCAGGACCATAGTAAGATAATAAGCAAAAATGCAATATAAAAATCCAGAATAAGGAAAATTCTGCAGGAATAAATTCCAGGTTTGTTCAACATATAAATTACACAAAAGTTCATGCATGTGCACACACACACACACACCCCCCAAACATACACACACAGAAGAAAAATGGGGAACTGTGTATTAAAATACAGCTCAGAGACACATGACCTAGATTAATTGTTTTAGATTGGTTTTGAAAAAATATGCTGGAATTACATTTATTAAATAATCAGAAGTTTGAATATTTGTTTGATAATGAATGTTAAGGGAAAATTAGTTTGTGTATGTGTGATCTTCACATTGTGGTTATATTTTTTAAAGAGTTCTTAAATATATATGTGTGTGTGTGTATACACACTTACATATATATTTATGTTTGAAATGATAACATTTCTGACATTGGCTTCAAACTCATCCAATAGTGTGTGTATGTATGGGAAGTAGATGGAGGAGAGTGGGTAGGATGAAGCAAAGAAGATTAGCAATATGTTAAAACTTGTTAAAGGTGAGTATTTTTTACATTAATCTTTTGACCTTTGCATATGTTTGAATAGCCCATGATAAAAAGTTTTAAAAAATGATAAAATTGTGTTAACTCAGATTCCTTAAAATATTAAATTACATCAGAGTATTAGTACATTTTTTTTCTTTTAAGTGTTGTTCAAGTACAGTTTTCTGCCTTTTACTCCCATCCCAGCCCACCCCTCCAGCCCTCCCCATCTCCCTCTATACTTGTTATACTATACTGTAAACCCTTCCCCTTTTCCCCTGAAATCTCCTCCCCTCTCCCCTCTGGTCACTGTCAGTCTGTTCTCTATTTCCGTGTCTTTGGTTATATTTTGCTTGTTTGTCTGTTTGTTTTGTTGATTAGGTTTCTGTTAAAGGTGAGATCATATGGTATTAGTAATTTTTAGAGAAAATGACCGAAACTTACTGAAACATGTTTAACAAAATAAAAAGAAAACATTCTTTTTTATATTACTGAAGATTCCGGAGACAGAGCTGGCTCAGAAACTCTGAATTGTCTCCGTGTTCCATTTCTCCCCCCTCCCTCCCCCCACTTCCCCTATGTCTTCATCTTTCCTCCATCACCCCTTCCTTTTCTCCTCTGATGGGCATCCTTCTGTGGTTCCACCTCATTTCTCCTTTCTACAGCCAAGATTATTCCATGGGAAGCAGGCAGAGAAGAATGGCTGGAGAGAATGACAGTATTTTACAACCCCAGTTTAGCCATGCCTGGAAAAAAGACTCTGTCCCGGTGAAGGTCTTACTGGTTTCAGTTGCAGAAGGTCAAACTGAGTTGATCACCCTCCCTAGCCATGGGGAATCACCTCCAGTCTATTAAAGGATGCTCTCTAGTTGGCCTTATCCTAATTTCTATTTCTGTCATTCCTAATCCCTACTGGCATTTACTTCCCCTAATCCTCACCAAAAGTATTGATTCCACTTTTTCCCTATATGTCCTTATATGTACATACATATATATGAGTACTTTTGTAAAATCCATAATGCATAGGCATGGCTATATATTGCATCTGAAAGTAATATTTTTGTCTTTAAAACTTTTTAAAAATAACAAATTATATTGGGGTATATTTACATAGAGTGAAATACACAGATCTTAAGTATAC
This sequence comes from Phyllostomus hastatus, assembly GCF_019186645.2. NCBI lineage: Eukaryota > Metazoa > Chordata > Mammalia > Chiroptera > Phyllostomidae > Phyllostomus > Phyllostomus hastatus. The sequence goes on along the minus strand of NW_025333857.1, from coordinate 62,197,525 downwards.
AGTTAAATGAATTTGACAAATGTATATTCCAATGTAATGGACACCCTAATCAAAACATAGAACATTTCCATCAGCCCTGAAAGTTTGCTTCTGTCCCTTCACAGTAAATTTCCCAATCAGATGCAACTCCTGATTTCTATTACCATAGATTACTTTGCATGTTCCATAAACTTCATAAACATGGAATCATACACTATATACTCTTTATGTCTGGTATCTTTTACCCAACTTAATACCTACAAGACTCATCCATGTTTTTGCATGTATTAGTATTTTTTTTAAATTTTTATCTTACTGCTGAGTACTATCCCACAGTAAGAATATAACACTATGTTTTTAAGATAGATATGTGTGCTTCTAGTCATTTGCTTTTGACTGCTTCACAGTATTCTGCAATACACATCTGCCATATTTTACTGTTCCAACTCCCTGAGCATGAACACTTAAGTTGTCTCCAATAGCCTGCTAGTACAAATAATGCTATGATAAACATTCTTGAGTGCATTCCTTTTAAAAGCTGTGTGAGAGTTCTTTGGAGCATATAAGATTCCCTAATTTTGTTGAGAACTGTTTCACTGTAGAATGCTTGCATCAGTTTACCTCCCCTTCAGCAGTGCTTGAAGGCACCATTTCCTCATATAATGGCCACAAATAGCATTGCAATAAGGAAAATACATGTTAACCAGTATACAACATTTAGAGTTTTCCATGAGAAATTTTTGTTATGAAGGGACTAATCTATATCTCCCTTGCCCAAGATGGTGGCTACTAATTGCACATGGCTTTTCATCACTTGAAATGTGGCTAGTGTGAATGAGGAACTGCATTTTAAATTTTATATACATTTTTATTCATTTAAATGTAAGTTAAACAGCCACAGATAGCTGGTGGTTACCATATTGGGCAGTGCAGATTTAGAGTCAACAAGGATGATGAGATGGGACTTAGTTTCTGAGTCTGGTGGGGAGTCACTAGAAAGAGATTCAAGAAAATGATATGATAGAATTTGTGTCTTAGAACGATCATTCCAGCTGGGATGAGGTATGGGTGGGATGGGTTTAACAGCAGTCAGAGAATCTGCGCTGGGGTGCTGTTGCTGTGATCCCAGCTAAAATCGATGGTGGCTTGTTTAAGAACAGTGGAGATGGAGAGAGCAGACAATGTCAAGTATTTAAGTAGATGTAGTAATAGGACCTGGAGACTGACTTGAAATGATGAATCAGGAAAAAGAATAAACAAGGAGTTTGATGTATATTATATGGACAACAAGATGGGCAACTGCACATGGTTGCTGACAGAGAAGGTCCCAGAAAATTCATGTGGAAAATGACCCATCAGTTAGGAGGAGCAACAGAAACTCAAGGTCTTTGGAGTCTTGGAAAGATTGTGTATGCATCCAGGTGGTCTGAGGGTCTGAAACCCCATCTGTTATTGCTCTGGCTTCACCAAGGCTTATGCCAAGGGTCACCTAGATCTGTCCGTACCATCTCTTGCTCCATCATAGGTTGACAGAGTTTAGCACGAGAGGCATAAAGCAGCCTGGAGAAATGTGTAAATATCTGGAAACCCTGAAGTTGACACAGAAGGAAAAGTTTGGAAGCTGATTTGCATCCACTGTTTAATGTTGCAGGCAATTAGTGATCAGGAGCAGCTGCTATGGTTACACTGTTAAAAAAATATGCCCAAGTAAGTGAAACAGAACATATGGGGTAGGTTTTATCTCCAAAATATTGCTTTGAGGATAATATTGACATAATTTGGCTATCATATTTTCCCCCTTTGAAATGATTTGCCTAACATTTCCTAGAAATAGGCTCCATATGCGTGCTAGTAATCCAGTGGAAGAAGTGTAAAGGCAGGCTCACTGAAGGAGAGCCAGCTACAAGAAGAGTCATGAAGCTACAGTTGGAGCCAGGCAACGTCTCTCTTCGTGAGAAAGGCATGTTGTGACTGGGAAGTCAAGATAGAGAAAAGGAGCTGGAAAGTGGGTAGTCCGTCCTTCTCACAGGCCAACCACTGCACTAGGCACATTATGTCTTTAATAAACTTTCCAGGTCTTTCTTAGCAGCTCCATTGGATAGATTTGCTAACTGAGACTTAATAGGGAAGTAATTTGTTCAAGGAGCATAGGTAGACAGTGCCAGATGCAGGATATAAATCAGTTTTTCTTGACTAAAAAAGGATTTTCAGGAACAACTATAAAGGACACATGGACAAAACCAAGGAGGGGGGTGGGATCAGGGGAGGGAGGTGAGGATGGCTGGGGTGGGGGGAGGGGAAATGCAGACAACTGTACTTGAACAACAATAAAAAGTAAAAAGAATAAAATCTAAAAGTAAAAAAAAAAAAGGGATCTTCTCAGATAAAAAAAAATCTACCTCTGGATTTGGACAAGTATAGTAATTCCCAAAGTGTGGTCTCTGGACTAGTAGCGTAGACCTCACCTGGAAGTATTTTATAAATACGAACCACTTCAGACCTACTGCATAAGAATATCTGGGGGTGAGGCCCACAAATCTGGGTTTTAGCAAGGCTTCTGGGTAATTCTGAGGCAGGCTACTGTTTTGGAAGCCCTGGATAAGTGAGATTTCATTAATCACATAAGCAGCAGACACACAGGAATGCTACAATGGGAGGATGCAAAGAAATATAACACATGTTTTCTACACAGAGATTAATTGCAGAGCGTGTGAGGAAGTATGCATAACAGAAACATCGGCAACTCAGTTTAGCGGAGAGAACGCTAAATGAGTGTTTTCAAACCTTGTTTCCAGTTCCAGATCTGACACTCACGTGCAGGTTGGCTTTGGAGAAATCAACTTAACTTCTTTATATTTCTTTCTAATCTCAATGAAAATGACAATGGTGGTGGTGGTAATAGGGAGTGAATTTTCCTTTCAGGGAGTGAAGCCCTTTAGAGTTTGCAATGCCTTTACATTATTTTAGAGGAATGCGGAGTAGTGATTAGCCAAAAATGAAAGGCCTTAAGCTTACAAAATCTCCACTATTCCTTCTAGATTGACACTCTAATGGACTTTTCACATAAGTAAGCTGAAAATATTAAAAAATTATCAATGGCCAAATCCATTCAGATGGTTCTGAAACATGACTGCACTTCAGAATCACCTAGGAGCTTAATAGAAGGTAAAAAAACAAAAACAAAAACAAAACTCCAGACATTTTTCCAGAGCAATATACTGTGCTTGCATCCCATTTATATGTTGTATATATAGAGAAGTGATATAGAGAAGCATTATAATATGCTTCTAAGGTTGAGAATTATGCCTCTGAATATTAAGTGAATATTCAGACATCTAGATGAAGGAGAAATCACAGAGGCCAACAGTAGTTTAGGGAAGAGGGGGGTGATATTCTAGCCATTTATTTCAGGGACTCTCCATCACCTATGGGAAAAATCTAGTTTGCTTAGCCTGGAATTTAATTCAAAGCCTTCCATGCGGTACTTCCTGAGTATACATCCTGCTTCCTGTTTCACTGATCACTTCCATAAACCCTACCTTTAGCCAAATTTTCTCCCGCTATACTCAGGGCTATACATCCTCTGTAGTTTCACTAGAGCTATTCCCTATGCCTGGGTTTGTCTGTTGAAAGTATTTCCTTCCCCCAGAGCACAATTCAAGTTTTAGATCCTCTGCAAAGCTCACCAATCATCATCTCCTTCCTCCGATGGCATTAACATTGACATAGAGTTTTCATTGGGAAGTTATTGACTACATAACAGAATGTCCCTTCACAAATAACCTCAATAATAAAAACAATGTATTATCTCACAAGTCCTGAGGTCAGTTAATTTAATACTTCAACCAAATCATAAAAGACTCGTCCGCCAGCCTAGCTGCAGTTCCCTTGGAAAACCTAAAGTAGCCACCACGGTTCTAAGTGCAACTTACAGACATAAACACGTCCAGTGGGTAAAAAGAGCTTTTGTTGATGTTGGTTTCTTTTTAAGAACACGGAAGCCTTTCCAAGAATCTGACCATCAGACCTCATCTCATATTTCATTGGCCAAAATTATGTCACGTGCTCATTCCTAAACCATTCATTGGCAAGGGGAATGCAGTTTTGGTGACGAGCTTATTGAAGCCCATGTTTAATAAAAGAATTTCCCGAACAAAATTGAAGTGGCCTTAGAAAAAAAAAAGCGATGGTTAATAGTGAATGGTGTTTGGCTAAACTGCAACCCTTCTCAAGCGAATAGACCCTTTCACTTTATGTAAGTGTCTTTTCCCATATTTTAGTTTCCCTATTTAAACTCAAGTCTCCTTGTGGACAAGTTTTCATTTACATTTAAAAGCATGACCTTTGGAGTCAGACACACTTCAGCTGAAATTAAGGTGGCAGACTCATCCCAATTTGCCCAAGGGTTTGATGATGTTAGCACTTGAAGTCACATGTCCTCAAAAACCCTTAGTCTAGGCAAACCAAAAGAGCTACTTGCCGTAATCAAAGTCTCACCTCTACTATATACTGGATGCATGATTTGCAAGTGAAGTCATTTAATCCCTCAGTGTTTCATTCAAGAACTAGCCCTCGAGTGCCCACTGTGTGCTATGTTTTAGAAAGTTCTTGTTTTTCTGGTCACTCTGGCATCAGCTTTCTAATTTCCTGCAATCTTGCTGAAGCTGCCCTGGGTCTGCCTTATGCGTGACCCCCTCTCCGTACCCCATCATTCACAGATGATGTCAGAGGAAGCGTGGCCGCCTGACGAATGAGGCTTGGGAAATTCCCAGGAGTTTTCAGACACAGTTTCTGGCCTGAAAAACAAAAACACCCGTGAAACAGCCAAGGGTCCCAATCTGCTCAGGGAACATGCTGTCCTCTCCTGTTTTTTTTAGGGCCATTTCTTGGACAAGCAGCAGCTCTGTTTGCTGGACTTTTGGCCCCATGCAGTCAATGTGAGGCAAGGCACATCTCACACAAATGGGCCAGTGAAATGAGGTAATTGGCTTTCGATGAATGCTATTTCTGTCCCCTGGGCGCTCCTGGCTGGGATGTGAGGAACAAGAGCTAGTGCATCTAACAGTATGGCTCTCTCCCCAAAGTGGAGATAGATAGCACAGGAGAGAGAAAACCCCTCCCGTTTCCTCCTCCTAATGATGAGTACCATCTTCAGACAAGACCTACTCCATGTTGGAAGTCTTTTCCAATAGCCAGAACTTTACCGTTGGAGCACCAACCCTGTCCTTAGATGTGATTTCATATAGCTATTTTGAACATAATCTATGAGCCAAGCATATCAACTGTTTCATCTTCCCAAAGACCTTCAGAGACAGGTACAATTAGTATTCCCGCTCTGGAGAGGAACAAAGTATGACTCAGAGTGGTGAGGTCCCAGGTCCCAGGACTAATATGTGCAAGGCCAGTGTGAGTGCGTAAACCTCCTTTCAGCATAGCTAGAGCTGTTACATCACACACTATTAATTTTAGTCATTTATGTTGGATTATTCCTCCCTGAGATATATTTTATTCTTTCATGTTATTATAAATAGAAAATACAATAATATTATTTCTTTTTAACACTCTTTACAGAAATGTTCTGCACTACAGCACAATGACAACTCCAACTGCTAGACCTAGAATTCAGTTTTCTAAATTTGATTGTTTCTCTTTGTTTGGGTTGTGTTTTTTTGTCTCATTTTTGTCCTTTTGTCCTCACTCATTGATATTCAGTTTCCCAACAATTGTTGAAGTTGTCAACAGACCTACCTCTCAGATTTCCTTACCACTGACTGCTCCTTTGTTCAATTTTTAGTTTTGAGTATTTTAATAAAACAAACCCGATAGTCACACATCATTAATTTATTATATAAAGAAAGAGTAAATAAGCTCTACTCTTAAACCCAAGGGACTATTTTATGGCTCAAAGATGGAGACTTGTTTTAGCAGACACTTTTGATTATCCACAAGAAGATGCTTTTTGGTTAAGACTATTTGGTGAAGAAGATGCTTTGGAATCCAAGTACTAGCGCAGGCTTCATTATATTCTAACTCAGAGACCTTTGGAATCCATTTAGCCTTCTAAGATTCAGTTTCTTTATCCAGAACACGAGAAATATGCACATGAGGTTTGCAAATATTACAAGACATAATGCACGAGGAAAAACCCTGAACAAAGTGGCCGGTGCCTTATGCAGGCTCTGTCGATGATAGCTATGCATTATTATCGGGGGTTGCTATTTATACTTTTTATGTCAGCTACCTTAGGAAGCCTTTTCATTGTCTATCCCTAGGTCACAGGCTGTGTTAGAAATAGTTATTTTTGGATAAGTGAGATATTGTGCTTATAAATAGGTCTGCCTGTTCACAGTGCCATTTCTGTAAAGACCTCTGATGCCCTTTCTTGCCCAGGGAGAGGTAGAGGACTACGGTTGTTCTATAAATTACTTGTATTCAGATCACCTGAATCAAGCTTCAGACGTGCCAGGGATTCAGCCCCCGATCCCTTGCCATGATGCCCATTTTTCTTCATTTCTGTGCTCTCTCGTATCCTTCAACTTCACTGACTTTCCAGTACCGAGCAATACCTGCATGTCCTTTGTTTCTCGATTCTCGCTAACCATGCTCTCTGGTTACCCCAAGGCATTAATCAAGGTATTTCACAGACAAAACACTTGCTACACTGAGAGGGATTTTTGTGCCAGTTGTTAGCTTAATACTTATACTCTATCTTCCCTCTGCAATTAGAACAGAAGTGTGCACATAATCCAGGAGGTTACTAATTGCCTGAGCTCCATTTAGAGGCAGGTAGGGAAGCTATGGACAGCTTCACTAAGCATGTATTATTTGAGCTCTTTGAGCTGAACCTTGAAGGATGAGATAGCCAGGTAGTTAGGCCTAGGTCACTGCTCTTCCAAGAACTATTTCAGGCCACAGTGAGGTAGACCCAATTAGGTAAGCTCCCAGCATGCTCAGAGGGAACATTCACCACCAGCAAGGGCCATTATAGTTAATAGAAGCTGCGATATTGGTGAAGGGCTCATAAAGGGTAAGGATGGGGTGTGTTCCTGGACATTTGCTCTGGGTTGGAAAATAGTGCTGTGTGCTCATTAAAACATCATCAAAACCAAAGACCCTCCAGGAAGTCCCCATAACTAAGGTCATCAGTATGAAGGAAGCAGAGCCCTAGTCCCTGGGCAGACGTTCTGCCCTGCAAAAGGCTCATTTAGAAATGTTGATGAATTGGTCTATACCTTTTGTAATGCTTAAAACACTGGTGGCTGTGCTTATGTAATTGGAAAGAGGAGGCAGGGAATGGAGGGGAGCCCTATTATTCATTCAGAAACGGCTTTTGGACAACAAAACAAGGACAAACCCATGGCAGAGTGGGTCCCAAGAGTTTTGTGCTTGGAAGCACCAGACTGGGGAAAACATGTTTTACATTTGGAAGGGAGATCAAAGTAAAACTCAAGATGTATAGCAGCTAAGAACGGACATAGTCCTCTGTATGTCTGTCATTATATCCATGCCATCCAAAGCAGCAGACACCAGGACCAGCTTGGGTCCAGATTCCCTCTGAACCAGCCAGTCATCCACACTCTAATTTCTAGACCATCTTTGGCTCCCTTTATCTCCCATCACTCTCAGACTTAGTTCTATAAGTTGCCTCTCCTAACTTATGTCTCTATTCTGTTGAATTCCCTCTTTCCCAATTGTTACTACAATTGGCACAAACCCCATTTATATTTTTGCCTTATTGTCCTGACTCATTCCTTCAATTTTGTCTCTCATTCATATCCCAGAGGATCTCGTTAAATTGCATCTTCTGATTCAGTAGGTCTTGAATGAGGCCCAGGATTCTGCATTTTTAACAGGTTCCCAAGTGATGTCTATGCTGGTCAAAGAACCAGAGTTAGAGTAGTGAAGCACTAAGGGCAAAACCAGGTCTTGAACCCTCCATAGCCCATGTTCCTACACTATTCCAGGCAGCCTTCTAAAGCATTTAGGGAGTATATTTTCTCTATGGGACTCCAGAAGGTGCAACAAGGGCCACTGGCTGGAGGTAGAGCAAAATCTCATTCCCTGGAACCTGATTCTGACATCAAGAGATGATGAATAATAGTGGTTGTCTTATAAAAAGAGTACCCTATTATTATAATTATTCAAGAAGAGACCAAGTAGTATTTTTTGAACTGTTTCCTGTAAATATTTCAAACAGAAAGGAGCATTGTAAAAACTGTACAGGTAATACCCATATCCCTGTGTTGTAGATTCTACAACTGGCATATCAATATACACGCTTTATCCCATATACATCTATCTATTCCTCCCTGTGACAAACTGTTTTTTTAATGTATTTCAAAATGAGTTGCAGATGGTACACTTCTGTCTGAATATTTTAGTCTGCTTATAACTAACTAGAGTTCAGTATTCCTGTCTTTTTTGTGGGGTGAAATTTAGATAAAATGGATACACACATACTAAGTGTACTGTGGGTAAACTTGACAAATGTATACAACTACACCAATACACCAGAAAGTTTCCCCATGTCACTGTACAGTCAATTCCCATGCCTACTGCAAAAGCAACCACTCTTCTGAATTGTTTCCACCATCATTTAATTTAATTCTTAATTTATAATTTAATTCTTAGCCTTTCATAGCAATAGAATGAAACTCTTGTGCATAGAAACTCTACTCTTGTGTAAACTTATTTCATTTTGCCTATATTTGTGAAATGCACCTAGGTTGTTTCATAGGTCCATGAATTGTTCCTTTCTCTCTTTTGTTGCTTTTTAAAAAATTGAGATATAATTGATATAGTTGTATTCCACAAATTCACCTTCCTAAAGTTACAAATTGGTGGTTTTAGTATATTTACAAGGTTATGCAACCACCATCCCTCAAAATCCAGAACACTTTCATCACCACCAAAAGAAACCCTGTACACATTAGTGGTCCACTCCCATCTTCCTGTTTTCCCCCAGCCTCTGGCAACCACTATTCTACTTTATGTCTCTATGGATTTTTCCATTTTGGACATTTTACATACTATTCTATAGCATATGATTATCACAGTTTATTTTTTCACTCTCCTGTTGATGTCAACCCAGGATGTTTTCAGTTTTGAGCTATTATGCATAAGTATTTTATGACCATTCATGAAGAAGGTGTTTTGTGGACATATGTCTTTATTTTTCTTGGGTCAATGTTTACGAGTAAGATTATTTGTTCACAGCACAGGTGTATGTTTCGTTCTATAAGAAACTGCCACAAATATTTTCAAAGTAGCCGTGCATCTTATGTTCCCATGGACAATGCCTGAGAGTTCCAGTTGCTCTACATGCTCACCAGCATGTGGTGTTGTCCATGTGTTTTGGAGGGGAGATGCTATGATGGGGAGACCAACAGCATTTAACAGGAATATGGTAGCAATGAGTCTTGTAGAATGAGGAACTTGGACATGAATGTCTCCACAGAGCTCAGAGCTCCTGGGGTTTTAATTTAGGTCACATGTGTCTCTGTACTAGTTTTATGTTGCTGCCATAACAAGCTGCCACAAACACAGTGGATTAAAACAATACCCATGTATGTAATATGGTATTATTAATAATAGTCACCATGCTGTACATTACATCCTGACGACTTATTTATTTTGTAACTGTAAGTTTGTGATTCTTGACCTTCTCTCATTATTAGCTACAGTCAGTTTTACTCTATTGCATATTTGAAAGTTACTAAGAGAGTAAATATTGAAAGTACTCATCAAAAGGAAATATGTGTAATTATGTGTAATGACAGATGTTAAACTAGACTAACTATACTAATCATTTTACAATATACACAAATAAGGAATATGTTGGTAATATCACAATAAAAGAACACACACAGACATATATTTCAGACTCATTCAGGTTGCCGGCAGAATCTGTTTTGGCGTTCCTTCCTGGCTGTCAGCTGGAGGACCTCTTTGGTGCCTAGAGGTCTCGTTCTAGCTCTTGCACACTGCCCCTCCACCACAGGCCAGTGATTGTTTTTAAATTGTTCTCCTGCTGGCAGTCTCTCTGACTTGCCCCTCTGCTAAAAACTCTTCTGCTTCTAGCTGGAGGAAGTTCTCTGCTGTTAAGGTCTCATGTCATTAAGACATGCCAGGACAATTATTCTATCTTAAAATCTGTAACCTTAATCACATTTGCAAAGCCTCTTTTGGCATGAAATATAATGTATTCACACGAGGCAGGAATTAGGACATAGACATCTTTGGGGAGCCATTACTCTGTCTGCCACAGCTCTGTGAGGTGACTAACGCCCTGACTTCTCGTAGATGAAGAGGTTTGGAATTTCGGGTTTCATCCTCCACACGCTCTCCTCTAGTATTGCCCTTTCTGTCGACATTTTGTCAACTCTGATTACATTTTCCTGGCATTTTATGTAGCTGGATCAAGAACAACTTAATACAGAATATTTCAGTTTCACTTGGGTGTTAAAAGAGTACTAGTTCATAGGATTATAAGAATTCAGTAAGTTAATTAATGCAAGTAAAAGGGTGTGGGATTATGCCTGACATAAAGTAACTGCTCTGTAAAAGCAGTAGTTGTCATCTCGACTCTGCTAATGAACCTTCATGTGGGCAAGTCCCCCTTCCTCCCTCAGTCTCAGTTCTCGCCATTAGGATGCCTGTGTTGACTATTCTTCATTTGCACCATCATCCTTTTTCCTTTTCCCATTGACTCTCCAACCTAAGAGGCTGAGGTCTATGTGCTGCATCAGCAAGGCCCCTTGTGCACTAATGTTCAGCTCAGTTTGCCAGTTGGAGGCACTGACAAGTGGTTGAAAGGAGGGAGAACACTGAGATTAAGAATTTTGCTCTCTGCTCCCCTTCAGGCCACCAGTGAGCTGTGGTTACTCCTTTATATAAAACTATAGCCCTTGTCAAAGCTCACATCCTACAACTGTATTTTGCTCTATCTAAGCTCCGGTAACTATATTCCTTCCCTGCATCCAGCAGACCTGGGGATGCTAAGACCTCCCTGCTCTTGCTAGCCTTGTTGTGCCACTCCATCTCTTGGTGGTTCCTTTGACCCTGATCCTGCCGTCATAAGTCACCTCTTCATTAGCCTCTCCTGAATTATCCCTTTTAAGTGCATCATGTTGATCCTACTTGGAAAAAAAAATGAGGAGGTACTGGAGCATTTTTGCAGATCCTTATCTATCTAAAATGTTGTTATTCCTTGGTTCACAAAATGTATCGACTCTCCGTGATTCAAAATTTATTGAACAGTTTATTTCTGTTCATTTTATGGGAGTGTTGAAGAATAAAAAGAAATAAAGACAATTTGTTTTACTTCTTTACTTACCTCAAAGGGCCTTTGAGACTCTCATTCTTTCAATCATGCATTGAAGATAATTAATTGTGCACTTGCCAACGGGACCAGGCACATGGAAGCAGTCAAGGTAGTTTGAGAAGTGAATGACTGATTGAAACAGTGCATGAATGAGCAAACGACTTTTTGCAGCTGAATTTCACTTTCATAAGAAGTCAGAGGCAGGCACAGGTTGATGCTAGAAAAGGTGGCCAGAGCCAGGGGCTAGGATATTGTCTGGAATTCTGGCTGAAGTGTTTCCAGGAAAAAGAGGTACGTGGTGCAAGCAGGGCTCGACAAGCCTCTACGGCCACTCTCTAAGCCCTTTCCTCCTCCCAGGCACAGAGTGCTCCCAGGCAGGAAATTTACCTATATTTCAGCATTCTTCAGGATTACATCTGTTATCAAGCAGATTGGCAGGGATTATGCTTGTTGGTATACGGCTATGGAGAGAATGTTGGGACAAGGCCCAGTTCTCACCCAGAATGATAGCATAGCAGAACAAAATCTGAGTTTACCTCGGAAAGGCAAGGAGGTGCTCACAGATAATGTTTCTCCCTCTACTCTTAATGGCCGTATTATTAATATGGATTATGTTTCCCATAGAATATTATATTCAAGGTTCATAACTGCTCTACAAGGCAAGTATTAGTAACCCCACTTAGGAGATGAAAAACTGAGACTCAAAGTTCACATGTTTCAAGATCAAAGAATGAATGGGTAAGTAGCTGAGCTGGTGCAGAGAAGCAGGCATCTCTGACTTCAAGCACCTCCCTCTTATGCTCCATCAGAGTACCACAAACATTAGTAGTTATCTGCATCCATCTAGTATTTCAGATAAACATTATGTTTTGCCAATTACTTTTGTAATTTTTATAGGAACTCAATTCCCTTTCTGGATAATTAACACTTTAACGACTGGTTCACTTAAAATGTTACAATTTCCAAAGTGTCGCAGGTTCAATTCCCAGTCAGGGCACATGGCTGGGTTGCAGGCCATGGCCCCCAGCAACTGCACATTGATGTTTCTCTCTGTCTCCCTTTCTCCCTCCCTTCCCTCTCTAAAAATAAATAAATAAAATCTTTTAAAAATATATTAAAAATAAAAATAAATAAAAATAAAATGTTACAATTCCTCACTGTCTCTTTTCTTGTTATTTTAGTTCAAATTTATATTTTTTCTTTGAACTTCAAAAATGCATCTAACTTGCATTGTTTTTTAGCAATTCAAGTTCATTGTTTTTTAGCAGCCATGTCCATGTGTCCTTGACACATGTTCCTTGATACATGTTCCTTGACAACCATTCCCCCTTTCATCCTATTATCCCCTCCCACCTACCCTCTGGTCACTGTCAGCTTGTTTTTAATTTCAATGTCTCTGGTTACATTTTGCTTGCTTATTTTTCCCATTGATTAAGTTCCACTTGTTGGTGAGATCATATGGTATTTTGTCTTTTACCACCTGGCTTATTTCACTTAGCATAATGCTCTCCAGTTCCATCCATGCTGTTGTAAAGGGTAGGAGCTCCTTCTTTCTTTCTGTTGCGTAGTATTCCATTGTGTAAATGTACCATAGTTTTTGATAAGGGGGGTAGGATTAAGAGTGGGAGGTGGAGATGGCTGGGGTGGGGGCAGTGGTAGGGGGAAAATGGAGACAAAAGTACTTGAACAACAATAAAAAAATAAAAACTAAAAAAAGAAATAGTCAATAATATTGTAAGAACTATATATCATGTCAGATCACATAATTGTCTAATCACCGTGTTGTATACCTGAAACTAATATAATATTGTACGTCAACTATAATCGAAAAAAATTAATTATTTAGAAAAATAAAAATAAAAATAGCAGCCATAGTCCCAACCCACAGTTTACTTGTGTAACCTTGGATGAATAATTTCAATGATCTGATTATCAATTTAATCACTCATCAGGTGGGGCTAATTGTCTCACCCACTTCAAGGAACATTGGGATCAAATTACAATATGGATGTGAAGGTACTTTGTATATTAATGAAGATATCATAGGCCTGTACATTATTTTTGTGGTTTTACCATTCAACATATTATGAGTGGTTTTTCCCTCTCTCCATCTCTAATCTATTTCATCATTTAGGTAGGACACATTTGCTTATCTCAGATTTCTTTTTTCTTCCCTTCATCCCCTTTCTTCCTCGCATTTTTCAACTTCCGTATCTCCTTTTATCCTTCTCTCCATTTAATCAAAAAAGCCTTTTTTAGACATTACCAAGGACTTGGCACTGTGACCCAGCATACAGGGCCAAATATGTCATAGCCCCAGCCATGAGGAAACCTATAACTGATCCATAAAGGATCAAGAGAGAAGTGGATTAACTAAAACCCGTGCAAGGTGACTGCAGAGAGAAGCTGGAACCCTCACTTTCCTATTCTAGGATTGTGTTCTCTTTTTACAAGTTTCCTCTGGGGAAAAATACCACTTCTAAGCCAATGTATCCAAGGGCAAAATCTGGTTTAGAGGAGATGAGGCCAACGAGTGTTTATTTTCTTGCTGTCTTTTCATGTTCCTCCAAATACCCTTATCCCATAGATAAAGACAGAAGGTGGGGCAAGATGAAGTACTTCACCCCAATCCTAGAACTTGAAAATGGCAGAGCTTTGTTTTCACGCTAGGCCAATTGACCTTAAAAAATGTCAAGGCAGAAGCATGTGTAAGCCCTATAGAGAGAGAGTTAAGTGAAAGCAACAGCCTAGGTTTTATAAGCTAGGAAAGTCTGTCTTTCACAGTGTTGGGGCCTCAAACACTCTAGGTCTTGCTCCTTTAAAACAGCCATGGATTACTGCTAACACGGACATTTTAGTCAATGTTTCCCTTCTTTGGAGCTATTTCATTTGGTGCCTGTCTGGGGGATGCAATTACACAGACCTGAGGATGTCCTTTGAAACTGTCTGAAGCCTGCCCTTCAAGCTGAGCAGAAACCGAGTCCGGCTCACAGAGCCGGAGCAGCCTATGGAAAATTCCTGACACTGTATGTTCTCGTAATTTTTGGAACTCTGTAAATATTTGAGTCAGTAGATCTTAATCCATAAACACAGCTGTACTTAAAAAACCCTGATGGGGAGTTATTATAATTTAAACAATTGGGTAACAAAACAAATCAATGTTAATCATTTTCGTTTTTGAAGGACAATGGACCCAGACTTCTCATAAAACTGACATAATGAGCTTCACAACTGCATCCACAAATAAACTTACAAATGCTAAGATAAACCATTCTCAACTTTTTAAGAACATTGTAAAAAGAAAGTGAGATGGGGGAGAGCCGGGGAAAAGAAGAAAAACAAAACAATTTGGGCAAGACTGAGACTCTCAGAGCCCTAATGCACACGAGGCCTCCAGAGATAAACATTAAGGGAGAAAGCCCTCTGTGGGTTTGGCGTTTCCCTGTCTAAATTTCGTTATGAATTACCCTTATTCAGGGATTATTCTTGTTTCTATCACAGCTACCTTTATCTCTCTTGACAGACTTTCTCTTTGCTGCAGTTTACAGAAAGACTCAGAATAACTCATTCATTCTCATGAGGTATGTTGCGCTCTTGTGTGTCCAGTACCATGCCAGACACTAGGGGTAATGTAAAAAAATCAGACAGAGCCCCTGCCCTAAAAGAAATCATAGCATAAAATCAGACATAAGAAATTTGCCACAAATGAATTTCTAAATAAATACATAAACCAGTGGTTTGCATGGGAAAGAATGAGAGAATAGAGTCCTAAAATGTTGGAGGGCATTTCTAGCTAGACAGCTGATGGTGTCTGGGAGAGAGGTTGGGTAATCACTGGGGTCTTTGTGGAAGAAGAGACATTGGAGCGGAGGATGAAAACAAGCAGAGATTGGAATGGGAACTGAGAGATTCTAGGCAGAGGGAGCTGTTTCATCCAAAAAGCCCATGCAGGAAACAAAGGTAATAGTTGGACACGGGCTTAGGAAAAGTAAGGGAGAGCAGCTCCTGCTAACATTGGCCAGGCAACCACAAACAGGTGCGAAGGGCTTGGGATTTTAGGCTTGGTGGTTTATAACCTCTTCTGTTATTGATTAGGAAGTGTAGCCTAATTTTGGTAAAGATTTGATCAAAGTTGGGGTGTGGAAGATTTGTTTGGCAAAGTATAGAAATAGATTGAGACGGGGAAAAGAGGAGGTGGAGTAACCCAGGCCATACCGCCTTGTCGTGACACCAGCAAATGGATGCTGAGGAGCAAAACGGATGTGAGAAGTGCTCAAAGGGTGAAATCAAAATAATTTGCTGAGCAATTAGATAGGGGGAAAGCCAGATTTTATAGACCAAAAAATTTCAATTAGAAGAGACCATTAGGATTTAAAATATGTAGTGTTTGAATTTTGTTCAAAGCACTATTGGGGTGCTAAGTTACTTTTCTACATACAAGTGACAAAATCTTACTTCCCCTGAGGTTTGTATGAATGTCTTTCTCTTCCCTCTACTCTCCTCCTTCTCGTGTAGGACTGTGCAGTGCAGGTATCATAACCATAGCTCCCTAATAATTCACAGTAGAGTGAGGCTCGTATAGTCGCTCTCTTGCTTTGTTCCCTGTGACCACCTTAGCCAACAAGAGGAGAAACATGGATATGATCTTCCTGTCTTCACTTTAAAGAAGGGACGACAGAGGTGCACAAAAGACCTCCAAATGACTGGCACTGAGTCAGGTATTTTGAAGCAGAATGGGAAGTAAGCACTGCTGTGAATGGTGAGGATGAAAGGGGATTGAAGATGAAGAGCTGGAGGTGAGGGGGTCTACAGGGGAAGAGATCTGGGCCAGTAAAGAGACTTGGGTCCTTGTCTCAGTGTTATCGCTGAATAGGTAAGTGACAATTGAATCACTCCAACATTCTGAGCCTCAGCTTTCTAACATCAAAGCGCTTTGTAAATGATAGACCACACAATGTATATAGTTATTAGTAATACTGCTATCTAACTATGACATTCTGCCTGGGGTTATTCTGCTGTGTACACCTTATCTAAAAATTAGGATAGCTTTTACTTTAATGTCAGGATCAGTGATTATCCAAATTTAAAAGTATGGGAGAGAGGCAAAAGTGAAAAACTTTTACTCAAGATCTGCTAGAAACTAGGTGCTTTTTATGTACTGCCTCATGTGATTATCTATCATAATTCCCCATTTAACCGATGAGTAAAGTGAGGTTCAGGTATATGAAGTTTCTATTCCCCATGATATCTCTCTTACATGAGAGGTGTCTGTGGGAGCAGTGAACAAGCAGCATTTTTTCAGTGGATCCTTCTGGATCCACTGCTACATCACACAGCACATTCAACTTTACATTTATTAAGAAGCTGCTATGTGCAAGGCTCTACTAACCACTAGACCCATAAACACAAGTACGTCGCTAGATTCAAGTCTAACATCCTTTTTATCCCAGCCTATCTACCTGCATGATCTGGGCTTTACCTAGCTCCTCTGCCGCAACTTTCACCACGCCCCCGCCCCCACCCTGATATTCTCTGCAACAGCTGGAATTCTTCCTAGGTTCTCTTTCATTTGTGGGGCTTACTCATTGCTTTTCTGCTCTTTTCCTAGAAGAAATTTTTTGTCTTTTCATCTGGTTGAAATCTACTCATCCTTTGTCTCTCAGCTTAAATGTGACTACACAAGAAAAAGCCATCCTAACTCTCCCAAAGTAAAAATTTCTCTGTGCTTCTTTTTCATAATGCTTAAGAAATAATAATTTCTCTTATTATTCATTATTATTTAACTTCCTCTTTCAACTATGATCTAATCACCAGAGGAATTAAACCATAACTCACTCTCTTTCTTCCCTCATCTCTCCCTCCCTCCGTTTCCCCTCCTTTCTTCATCTCCATCTCTATTACTTCCTTTCTCTCCATACTGGCATTGTAGAGTCATAAAAATATGTGTTGGCTATTTGAATGACAAATTCAATGTTTGGTACAAAATTTGTCTAAGGCCAAAGGAAATGAGGCAGAATTTGGTAATGGCAAATTGAGAAACCAATACATTTTCCTGAATAAAAGGCTGACATTGGATGAAGAAACATGGGCCAGAATGCAGTCAGCACAGCTGATTGAGCCGTTAATAAATGCGACACTTAGTAAGACTCAAAATCAATATGAAGCCTTATGTGTGGACCCTGTTTTCTTCATCCCATGTGTGTTCTAGACCCAAGTCCTAGCCTTCTGTCTCTAAGTTTGGTACTCTTTCTACTATGTCCTCCACCATTAATATTCAAATAGAAACATAGAAGCGAGAGATCACTGTAAGATAGATCAGGTATCCACAGTAAATCTAGAGTAGACAATTAATTCTTGACTTTAACCTCAACTGGGACTCCAGTGTCCAGAGGAATGGATACATTAAAAAAGCTGAGTGCAAAGGGGGTCATGCATGGCCCAGAATTTACAGAAAGTAGGGGGATAGGATGTTGTCAAAATTTCATAACCTACCCAGTAAAATGTCTCAGAACACAGCCAAAGGCTCCGTGGCCAACTCACACACCCTGTCCAATTCCCAGAAGCCCCAGTTCTAAGCTTCTTTCAATTCGTGGCAGCTTTGCTCTCTCCCTTCACAGACCTGGCTGTGCCTCACCTGAGGAAGGAAACCGTTCAGGAGCAACAAACCATTTCATCCCTCAGATATGCAGCTAATCCATGTCACTCAAGCCCAAACCTCTTCCCACCACTGAGATTAAAGGGGACTCTCCAAATCCATCTCTTCCCTCTGGCATTGCTGTTTTTCATTTCTCTGCTTCATTGTCTCTCTGTCTGTGTAAATCATGTTGGAAGACATGACCTTTTTCTCCCTAGTCATGGACTCAGAATTCTTTTTTGGCTGCCAAGCAGAGGTCTGGGCAACTAAGTGATGCCTCCATGTTCATTCTGAGATAGCACATTGAATTCATCAAGTTAATAGGATACATTCAAGTGAATAAAAATAAAATATTTATTTATTGTCAAGTTAATTTGGGGGTTTGGGAAAGAAGGAAAATCATTCTTACAATGCTTAAAGTCTTTTATCTGTGGTTCTGCGCTCATTTTCTTCTGGTATAGTATTTGGTGAATACATGCATGTATGAGATGCAATAACAATGTACAATGAGAAAAATATAAAGATAATATCAGATTACAGAGGGAAAAGGTGTCTGTGTAGCACAGTGAAAATGGTCTTGGTTTAAGAATCAGAGCAAGATTTGGGCCATTCCCTACCTGTCTTGTCTTCCATTTTTTTTCTCCTTGTACAATATGAGAATTAGTTGGCAGACATCTATTCACTCGGTACTTATATTCAATGTTTCAATCTTTCCCAGCATTTATCAATGGAGTAGTGTCAGGCTAATTGCTTAACTAATTACTGTTTGTGTAATTGTACGCTTGTTGGCTCTCTATAAAAGCTACTTCTTAGTGTTTTATTGGTGTGGTGTGTAATGGTGATGATGGTGATGGTAGTGGTGAGGTGGTCGTTTAGTGTTATTGTTGGGTTGATGGTATTGGTGCTAGTGATCATGTTAGTGCAAATATTATTGTTGATGGTGATCTGGTGATCCTGGTAGTGTTGAACTTTTGGTGTTGATAAGTGGTGGCTAGGCAGTGGTGGTAATGATGAAGTGATAATGAGTGTGATGATGGTACTATTCCACAAAAGGAGAGGGAATAAACTCATAAAAGATGGATTTAATCTTCACCACAGTTCACAGTTCTGCTTGTTCTGCCACAGGATTTCAGTTCAAATGGACTATTTAAGGATATTCTATAAAACCTCCTACTCTCTCCTCCAGAAAATATAAATTAGATTTGCAGAAGTTGTGAAAATAATTAAGGATCCTTTCAATAAATGAATATCTATTTAGTGAGGAACTCCTTCATTTGTTCTATAAACTGCAACCAGCTCTGAGCTGGGATATTAACATGTGTCTGCAAGATTTATAGAGAAAAAAAGCATAGAGTAAAGTAAACTAATTTAGTAAGGAAAGTCCTTTACTATCTACTCTTTCAGATAAAGGGCATTCCAGCTTTCCATCAACAGCATGTGCAAAAGCACAAAAAGATCAAATGGTATGGCAAACTGGGAAAGGTGAGAAGCTCAGGGGGCCAGAGCAGGAGATGAGACTGAAGAAGTTGCCTGTGGCCAAATCATGGATGGTCTTACAACACAGCTAAGAAACAGCTGTTCTTTCCTTGACTGCAAGTAGGTGTCTTTTTTGTGCGTTTCGGAGGTGGTCTGATCTCCACATTTTCAAAATATTGTTTAATTGGCAGTGTGGAAAAGTGATGGGTTAGGGACGAGGCGGGGAGGGGGGGCTGAAAAGAGCAAAACTAAGATGTCATCGTGGTTTAAATGAGAAGTGATGCAGGTATAAATGACCCATAGAAATGGAGAACAGGGTGGGGTTGACTGTGGGGGAGGGGAGAGCAGCAGGAGAAAAGTTGGATAACTGTAATAGAACAACAATAATAATAAAAAAAAGAACTGATGTATCCTAAGCTGGGAAAAGACCACGAGAGGAGATTTGAAAGACATTTTGGAGCTGAAACTAGCAGACTTTGGAAACAAGGAATGAAGTTGGAAGAGGATATAGGAAATAAGAGGAAGAGAAGGACCAAAGAAATTGCTTCTATTTCTATTTTAGGCATCTGCTGCAATTAATAATAAGAAAGTTGAGGAGCACTGTGATGCAAGATATCTGGCAGCACACCCACAGGAGCTCCTGATGGCCGAAGCCAAACAAGTTGAGCAATGAAATAGAAAGCGATAGTACTGGATTATAATACATAGGATAATGTGAATACCCATGAGTTCATGAGGATATGAAAATGTTTGGTTAAATGGATAGATGAGAGTGAACAAGCAGTCCTTTCTTATAATAGTATTTATATTAATACAGAAAGAAGGAAGGAGAGCAAGTGAATCTCAGTAGTGAACCAACAGGGTATTTGTTGCATGCAAGTTTTAATAATGGATGCTAAAGTCAGTCAGTGAAATTTTGCAGAAAAACAGAGATAAATTATCTCAAAGTAACTCCCCCAAGATATTTCCTAACTACAGGGGTGAGGGAATTAGCAATTGTATAGTGGATCAATTCAGAACAGAAAAAGTAACATGACCAGTAATAAGACTCACAGATATCACAAACCCATGATATGATGCACTAAGAAGGAAGCAACATCCCTTCTGTGATATTCTTGCCCCAAGTGCATGGCCTCAGTCCAGGCATGTGAAAACATTAGACAAACGCAAACTGAAGGACCGTCTGCAAAATAATTAACCAATACTCTTCAAAGGTGTCCATGTTCTGAAAGACGAAGACTGGAGGGCTGTTATAGACAGTAGGAGGCTAAGAAGAAATCACTAAATGTAATGTGAGATACTGATGAGATTCTGGAACAGATAAAGAACGTAAGCAGAAAAATTGCTAAAATTTTGGTAAGACCTTTAGTTTAGTTGATGGTATAATAGCAGTGCTACTAGTGTTGATTTTCTGGTTCTGATCAGTGCACCACAGCCATATGAGATGTTAACATTGGGGAAGGTTGGATAAAGAATATATGTAAACTCTGTGACCTATTTTTGCAACTTCTTCATAAGTTTAAAATAGTTCAAAATAAAAATTTTAAAGATACAGATAGCTAACAGCAAACAGGCTGTTTATTCTGAAAAAAATATATATGTATATATATTTTGAGGAAGGCATCCTTGTTCTAGTTCTTGCTCTTCTGCCCACTTCTTGCCTGCTTTTGGGCATGCTGCTAATATTTTGCCTCCACATCAGTAGCAGGCCGGCTCACGTGGTCTATGAGGGCACTTCCCCGCACCCAGGGGTCTATGCTGGACTATTCAGTTGGAGATAATATTGGACTCCAGTCTAGATTCTTTTACTGGCTAATTGGGAGGCATTGGGAAAGTTATTTAATCACTTGAACATCATGTTTTGTCTCAATCTTTAGAAGGACACTAATAACAGAACTTATTTCATGGGGTTGCAGTGAGGATTAAATGAGATAACAATAGGGAATGCTTAGCCCAGTGCTTGTACACGAGGAATGCTTAATATAGCAATTATTAATATTTTCCAAATTTTATGCCCCTAAAAGAAGTTAAGGAAAGGAGTACTGAATCACACTTATGCACAGAGACTCTGAAATGGTAATTTTTAAAAAAATTCTGTTTAAAGAATGCAGCTTGCCTATAGTCAGTCACTATTGACCAAACGAGGTTGCAGGGTGAAGGGTTGATTTGAGAGTTGATGTGCTAATCAGATTGGCTGTAGGGACTCCTTGTATTTTCTTCTGCTAGGCCCTTGGCTGTCATCACCCGCATCCCTCCCTGGCACGCCCTGACATTATACATTTTGGGTAGAAAACAACCTCAGACAAGGTACTGTGCCCAAACGTGGTTAAGGAGTTAAATTTAGAACAGACAGACAGCCTGACTTCATTTGGCTGCCAAGCTCCAAGTTTCACATCCAAACCACAGTGGTTCTCTATGCGTTCCCGAAATCAAGGGGTGGAGGAGGACAGACTTTTGAGAAACTCCTACCTGTCATGCCTGTTCTCCTTCTGCTAGTGGTGGTCTCCAGAGGCCCTGGAGCTGAGCTCATCGTCTTCCACATTGTGCTGGGCTTCACATCCACAGAGCAGCCTGTCATAGTCAAATGTCTCTGTAGTCAGGATTCTGAATGGAAGGATGAAGACCAGGCTGGTGGCAACACTAGAGGGAGGTTGCCCTTCCAACCTCAAAGTGGGTTGGGACTTTGTCCTTCCACATGCCCAGAACCACTGCCTGAGTCCCACTCATAGCATCTCTCAAGAGATCACCATAGAAGCTTCTGTGCAGCCCAGGGCCCAGTTTCTTTCTTCCCTTTAAAACCTACCAGTGGAGGTGCCAAGAAGTGGTTTTGGGAGAGCCCCCAGGACACCTCATCACTCATTCAAGCCCAGCCTCCCAAATGATTCCCAAATCAACACACATTCTAAATAAAACCAGCTCCTTCGCTGAGCATGCTCTCTGTAGAAGTTTGTACATCACCACTGCTCTTCACTTTATAATGCATACCTAACCTTGACACTCCTTCCACTTTCAGGATACAGCCCTACCTCAGTAACATGCCATCTAGGGCTCTCCATGACTTTCCCCTGCATGTTTTCCCAGTCTCTTTTTCTCACTCAGTCCTCACCCCACACCATACACACATACCCAAAGCTCTAGCCATAGGGGACTATTTTTACTTCCCATCCCAACTGCTCTCTTGCTCCCATCCTGTTTGCATGCTGTGCCCTCCTCTGAGAATGCCCTTTCCCAATTTATGACTAGACTTATGGCTTGGGATTTGAAATCTATGCAGAATCCACTCTTCAATTATACCATGGGAATTCTTAGAAATCAACAAGTCTACACATATTAGTCATAAGCACTTTTGTCACGAGAATACTGGTAAGAGTAAGATACTTCACCAGGCATCATACAGTCATTTCACATGCATGAGGTCACTGAGTACAAAACTTCTGCAGGGAACTAAGTCATATCATTCCGTATTACAGCTAAACTAACTGAGTTTGAGTGAGGTTAAGTAACTTGCAAAAAGACATACATCTAGAAAGGAGGGGCTTAGGATTTAAACTAAGCAGCAGAGCTACGGTGTGCTCTCATCCAAGGCACCATACTGCCTCAGGTCAGTGCCATATCATCCCCCCCTACCATTATGTACAGTTGGGGCAACTGCGTCCAAGAGAAGGATGTGCCTTTCTCCAAGACAGCAAGTGAATTCATGGAGATAAAAAAAATAGTAAACTCTAACTCCCTATTGTCAAGCCTCTGAACTTCCTCCTTGACAGTCTCTGGAAGGGAAAGTAATCAACAAATGGCTCACTGGGCATTGCCTTTACAATAGTATTATTTATGTAGCTGGGTGCTCCATGTAGTAGAAAACTTGAAAGGAAGAAAGGCAGTCAGCTGATATCTGTGTAGAGTTTATGACTGTGACGATCTTATTAAGGCATTCCTAGAGGAAGAACCATCTCAGGATTTAGAACAAAAGAATATGATCAGAACTTCATTTCTCTGAGCTTCTGACCTTCATCATAAAATGGAGCAATGCTCTGGGTTGAATGAGATATTGCACATAAAGCCTTTAGCATGAATCCTGACAACACACCTTCAACAAATAGTAGCTACCATTCCCTGGGGTGCCTTCCATCCAAGGCATTGACCTAAGTAGTCATAGAAAAAAAGACAACAGAGAAGATTTCAAAACCAATGAAACCTTAAAAGTTTTTTTATTTTGAACTCTTGCACTCACAAGAGCACAACAAAGGTTGTAAGAGAAAAGATTGATTAAGTCCAGGTCCACTATAAGTGGGGCCAGAACTCAAAGGACTGGAAACCCAGTCTCTTACTCGAAGCCAGTTTGCTTTGTAGCACAGCACTCTGCTTCTCAGTGCACACAGACTGCATCATCTTACTTAAGTGGGCTGGGAGAAAACCAATGACAGGTCCCAGTTCTGGTCCCTTCTCTGATCCATGAACCTGAATGTGAAACTTAAGAAAACTTCCAGTAGATACCACCACCTCTAATGTATATTTATATGAAAACATAAAAATGCGTGTGCATTTGTGCACACCTGTGTATGCATGTATGTGAGAGAAAACAGCTGTTAAAACCCTGAAGGAAGTAAAAAAGGCACCTACTAAGTAAAGCTCGTGGTGGCTAACTGGGCTCAAATAAAAAAGGTAGAGCCTAGCAGCTATTTCTACACAGAGGCCTCTCGTGCACACTGCACTTCATAGAGAAGCCTCTGTGCTGAACTGCCTGCCTTTGCCCTGAACTGCCCGCCTACACTGTTTCTGCCATCTGAGCCAGCCCTTACAAAGGTTTCCTGGAATTGTACTTCAGCCAATAGGATTGAGGCTTTCCCCATCCAATCAGAGCTGCACAGCTCCAGTCAATCAGAGCAGCTCTATTCTGACCAATAAGGATAGTGCCTTTAGGCTAATCAAACTATGAGAATTTGGAGTCTTCATTTGCATGAAGAAGCACCATTCAGAGACCAGGGGCAGACCAATCAGGAATTGGAGCAGAGACTTCTGTGTTTATAAGCCATCTCCCCTCTGCACCTGAAAGCACACTTTCCACTAAAGACTGAAGAGGTCATTTCCCTGGAGAGAGCTGAAATACTGAAGAGGTTTTACTGGAGCAGGGCAGAGCTGGCTAGCCAGAGAGGGGCCTGGCCCCTGTTCTCCCTGGCCACAGAGCTGGTCCATGGCCATGTTGTTTTCATAGTCATACTGTGTCACTGTTGAACTGTTTGCGCTGAATAAAATTTCCTTCTTTATCACACCCCAAACTGGGGGTTCCTGATGGCTTTGAATTGGCAGACCTTCGGTTGACAGCAATAAGCTGATGGACATCTGTATAACGCTGACATGAATTCACAGTAAGGCCTGAAAACAGAAGTCTTGGTCACATACTCCACTGATCATGTCAGGAACACCTCTATTGATAACTGAGAAAATTCTGACCTTTTGTCTTGTTCCTTTCATATTTCAAAGCTCATTTGCATTACAACCCCCTGCGTATGCTGGGATGGAATTCAGGGGCACAAATCTTCTTTCTTTCTTCTTCTTTTCTTCTCTCCTCCTTCTTTCTCTTCCTCCTTCACATATCCTCTCCTGATCCTCTTCTGTCTCCCCATCCCCTCCTCTCCTCCCTCCTCTTCATTTCATCAAAAGGATTTAGTCTGGCCTTTCCTTTTTCTCTGGATGATTACCCAAGGACTTGCGAAGCAGGCAGCAAATGAAGTGGTGGTTCCTTCATGCCTTCATTTTCTTAAAGATTTTGAAATAGTAGCTAGAATTCATCCCACAAGCATTTATTGAGTCTCTACTACACACCAGGCATAGCACAGGTTGCTTGAAATATAAGAATGAATAAGACTTAGTCTTGCCATTAACATTTAAAATCTAGTTGGAAAAATCACTACACTATATTCATGGATTGATTAATTTGTACATTGTACCCACCATTTAAACTTTTGTTTCATCCATCCAAAGGTATGACAAGTGATGAGCCCTGTAAATCCACGAATGATGTATACTCTGAAGGACTTCACAGTATAGGAAAAAGGGATCAGACCATTGGCACCAATGGGTTCAGTTTGTTAAAATCCACAGTGAAAAAAAAAATCACAAGAATATTTCCCCACCACAGTCAGGGAAATCATCTGTGATACCCTAAAAATGTCCTATTTTTACAATTGCAAAAACAGTAGGATTCCAGAGTAAACATAATACTAGTTATGCTGTAAGGGGGTTTTGGACTATTTGAGCCAGGATTAGTCACTTTCTTTAATGTATTCTTATATAAATCAAAGATAATAAAGCAAACATGGTCTTCTGAACTCCTGAGATTACAGTAAGGATCTTTAAAGAGACCCACCTGGGGTCCTGGGAGGGCCGCAAGCTTGGAGTCAGAGGGCCTGGAGTGTAGACTCTTTCTCCCCTCGGGTGATCTTGACTTAGCTGCCCTGCATCACAGTCCTCTTACCTGTAATGATGGCACCAGCATTCACTCCATTGACA
This sequence comes from Phyllostomus hastatus, assembly GCF_019186645.2. Taxonomy (NCBI): domain Eukaryota; kingdom Metazoa; phylum Chordata; class Mammalia; order Chiroptera; family Phyllostomidae; genus Phyllostomus; species Phyllostomus hastatus. The sequence goes on along the minus strand of NW_025333857.1, from coordinate 62,171,606 downwards.
AAGCCATCCCCTGGCACTCAGTGCTGTTCTGGATAGAGTACATGCATTGTCCTTTCTTGATCCATACGACAAACCAGTAAGATAGTCATGCAGTATCTCCATATAGTAAATGAAGATTTTGAATCTGTGATGAAATTAAATAAATTACTGGCCTCAAACCATCCAGCAAATAAGTGGTGAAACTGAGATTCAATATACAAAAACATAGATTGACTTACAGGAACTCTTAAATATGAGTTTTCAGCATTAGCAAAATCTCCTGCTTATTAATTCATGTAGCATAACTACATTGAGTGAAAAAGCCAAGACAAATAAAAGCCAACTTACATGTTCTTTTTATGAAAAATACATAAATTAAAATTTTTTCACATTTTCAAAATTGAAACATTGCATTATCATAAGAATAGCATTGTATACCAGTTAACTCAAAGCTGTACAAAGAAAAATTACTCTTCTCCCACCCTTTCAATCCTCCTTCCTTCTCTCACTACCCTTGATGTAACAGTCTGATGTTTGTGTGTCTTTTTAACATTTAGCATTCCTTGCTTAAGTACATAAGTAAGTCACCACTTAAGAACTCTGAAAAGTTACAACCTGTCAGGGGTGATTCAAGTTACAGTCTGTGAATGACTTGGGCATTAACCAGGAAAGTAGGAAGCAAGTCATTCATGAAAAATAAGAGATGGCCTACAAAACCAGGACCTAATTATCTGCACTAAGGCCTGCTAAGAATCCTTAATCTTTCCAGCAGGGAATGCGATGTGGCCATTGCCAGGTGGCGTGGCCTGGCTTCAGGGCAGTCTGAAGGATCATGTCCAGGGAAGTCTTGTGTCTAGGGCTACTCAGGAGCATTCACCCTTGCTTACTTGAATTGAACTGTGCAAAGCGCCAGAGAGCTGGTAACCATGATAGAACATAATCTTTATTGCCTCCCCAAACCCCAATTCCTGGTGTAGCATGATTTATTTAAATAACTATTTTCTATTTCACTTCCCATCTCTGGCAGCTTCATGTCTTTACCCAGGGTAAATCTATCAATCTACATGTTGCTGTTTTTATTATACCATGCTTACTGATTTCCAGGTAGACCCCATGAGCTACCATACTTGCTGGTAATAAGTTACAAACATGTTAGCATCGCAAGCCTGAGAAAGTGTCTCTGGATGCAATCAGTTTCCCACCAGGGTGGTAGACAGCTCTCAAAGAGTTAATGGGCCCCATTCCTAATGGGGCAATCAGGGGCTTGTTTGATCCCAGTTCTAATCACTTCCTAAGTCTCCATCCCATCACAGAGACAGATGAATGTGTTGGGGCCTGAAGTTTGCTGCAGAGGGCAAGTGAGTCATAGACAAACTTCCTCTCTGAAAGGTTCATTGAGAGAGCCAATTAGCAAGGGAGGAGGTGCTTTTCTGCATGCTCTAATTACCCAAGGATGCCAGGGGTCAGATCACAAGCCTGACCCCCACAAGTAACCACACAAAATGCCTCAATAGAGTTTTCGAGGTGGGAAAACTTAAAAGCCAGCCTTGTGTCTGCCTCAGCAGCCCTTTCTCAAGAATCCAACAAAGGTTGTAGCCTCAGACAATGACCTGGGTCCTCCCATGGACCACTGCAGGGACAAAGGAGGAATGCAATTGCTAAGATCCAAGAAGCCGAAGCTGCCAAAACACCCTCTGAGGGAGGGTAGGGAAAGTGTGGCAAATTCTATAAACCTGATTTTTCCCTTGGTCTTAAAGAGGAGCTTTTGATCTTTAAAGAAGGGGGTGGGGTGAGGAACACCATCAGTGAAAATACAAAGATTTCCAAGTGGAATGCAACATGAATTCACTAGCTTTATTTATTTATTTTAATTTCTCCAAGGCATTTGATTCTAGGACTTTAAAACTTAAAAAAATAAAGACATTATCAACAATTCTATAAACATTATATTGGAGCTTCCTAAAATGAACTTCTACTACCTGATTATACCTCGTTTTGGTGGCCAACTCAGTTTGTACATTTGATAATCCATGCGGTAGGTTGGAAAAGAGAGCTCACACAAATACAGCAACCAGCTCAGAGGCACTCTGTACTTCTAAGGAAAGATGAAAACTTAGTATAATTCAACCGAACTGTCTCGTTCTTAAGGGTTCACAGTCAGAGACAGAACATGTGGACCTGCTTGTCCAATGTTCCAAAGCAAGTCCGTGGCTGGTAGGAAGTACATTGTGGAATACACACACACACACATGCGCGTCTAAGGCATACACACAGATATTAGTTTTATAAGTCTGGAACACATTTGTTTTCAGTTGACTTCCCTCATTTGAGTTCTTATTGGGGAATGCTTCAGGGATGAAATTTAAGATAGGAAAAATAGAGTAACTAGTGTCTGGGGAAAGTCAGACAGCTTTGAGATGGATAAAGAAAGATTGATGAGTATATTTTGGAGCTCCCAAGTCAAGAACTTGAGGGTAAGGAGAACAGAAACAAAAATGACAATTCAAAATCCCTGAGGTCACTATGATGTATCTCCAAGCAGAAGGTGAAATAGACACTGAGGCACAAGAGTATATCAAAGTGAAACTGACAGCCAGAATGCCTTTGCCTGTGTGCCCTGGTGGTGGAAATCTCTTGCCTTGTGACTTAGTTTCCTCATCTGTAAAATGGAACAATTATATAAGATGATCTTTAAGCCCTTCCTACTCAATTTGGTTTAGCTTTTAAGAATTCCATTCAATGCTGGCAGTTTAGGACACTAAATCTGGGTAATTCTGGATAACTCTGTACAACCTACCTCCCCATTATATGATCTCTAACTGGGGCTCCCCTCATTCACACGAACCTGACCAGTTACATCCAACCTCCTGACCACTGCTTTCCTGCCTCTGCAGCCCACCTTCCTCAAGATGAGGATGTGTTCAGAGAAAAGAGAGGACAAGGAGGCATTATACAAATAGACAAAGGGGTCGTGTAAGATGTTGAAAGGAGAGCATGTAACTGAAGGGAAGACAAATGAAGAAGAATCTTGTTTATGAATGTTTCCCTCATTCATTCCGACTATGGTTCCAGAAGCACATGGTGAAGTCCTGAATGTCAACTTCATGACCACAAATCAAAACACATGTCAACGCATACGATTCAGGGAGAAAATAGAATGATTTTCTTTTTCCCCCTGTTCCCTTCTTCTCTGCTTTAGCACTTTCCTTTCCTTCCTTCCTTCCCTCCCACCCTCCCTTCCTTCCTTCCTTTTTTTCTAAGAGGCACCATAAAATAAGATGATGTTGATAACTTTAATAGTTACCATTTTTGATGTGCTGACTTCTTGCTAAGGACTGTTTGTTTTGGGTCAAAGCATCAAAAGCACCCAACACTCCATTTTTTAGAGGTAAAGAAGTGGAGGCTCTTCCAGGTTAACTAACTCATCTAAGGTAACTTAGCAAAGAAGTATCAGAATCAGGAATGCTGAAAAGAGTTTATAGTCTATATCTCAAGAGATCTGCTGGAGACACAGGCTCTCTGCAACTTGCTGGTTGTATGAATTTGGGCAAGTTCTTTAAACTCTTGAAATCTCACTTAATTTCCTCACTTGAGTTAAAAATAGCTACCTCTCAGGACTTAAACAAGTAAATATGCATAAATGTATTAGCACGTGTCTGGCACATACTTGATGTCAATAAACATGAGCTCCTCTTTTCTCTTTGCCCTTCACTCTCTGAAGGCTGATTTTTAAAATGATTGACTCTTATATTTTTGACCCTGCAATTCTATATTTGGAACACTTTCCTGCTGCTGAATCCACACCCAACAAGCCTCATTTTCCCCAAGCCTCTGCATCTACAGACACTCAACTCAGACAATACACACTCTTTCCAGTCATTGAAAGGGATATGGCTTTGGAGTAATAGGGGGAAAATATATCATGAGTAATATTAACAAGAAACCTCCATAAAAGCTGGCCCATAGCTTCTCAAATTCTTGTGGTTTATCATCTAAATGGAAACTTGGTATCCCTATAGTAGATGGCAGCATTTGAGGGCCATCTTCTACACTAAGGATTATTGATGGAAAAAATTATGAGATCTATCAATTCAGCCGAGGATAGAGACACTTAAAGAAACTTACCCAAAGAACATCAAGAAACAATATAATACCAGCAGGACGTCAAAGAACTCATAATTCCTATTTGTGAGTCTGGAATATGGAACTGAGAGAGGTTTCCAAGTGTCTGTTAATTCAGTACATTCTGAACTGAAAGGTAAGGTGGCATGAATTGCCACCATTCATCTGTGAATCTTTTATCTCAGAGAGCTTTTGAGAGGGATATATTCTGCCCTGAAAAAGTGAGTAACAAACTAGGATCCTCTGTCAACATCAGTTTTTCTTTTTCTAACATCCATTTTTTTTTCTTTTCCTGCTGCTGCTGTTAGAAAATGAAGAAAAGTAATTGCCAGGTTGGTTCTTAGCTGGGAGATACCTGGTGCCTGTCTGCTCTGGAGGCCAAAGCTTTGCTTGCATTCTATGCAGTTAATGCCTAGAGTTTCTGGTCTGGAAAAGAAGTGGGTGGCTATTTACTCTGATACCCATCCAACCTCTCTTTTTGTATATGGTTAGATGAAGACATAAAATTAAGTCAAGGTAATATTAAAACTCAGGTTGTCTGACTTCCATCTCCATGTCTTTTCTATATACTATACTGCTCTCCTAGAGACTAAATAATTTAGCTTAATATTTGAGAGCAGAGAGCCAGTTTATAGGAAAGACACTTTCATCACCATTCAGAGACTATAAATTCAGTCCACCAGAGAGCCCTAAGTCGTTTTCCCATGGGCAACTTGTTATGCCTTATTCTGTTTGAATGGGAGCAAGAGTAGACTCAGTTGATCAAGACAGCATATTTTTTGAGGGTCTAATTATGACTCATGAGCCCTTGCCAGGTGACTCAGTTGGTTGGAACATCATTCTGTACACCAGAAAGGTTGTGGGCTTGATTCTTGGTCAGGGCACATACCTAGATTGCGGGCTCAATCCTCAGTCCATGAACATATGGGAGACAACTGATTGATGTCTCTCTCTCTCTCTCTCAAAATCAATAAACATATCCTCAGATGAGGATTTAAATAAATAAACAAATCTGACTCACAATATATTTTATTTATCAGTATGTTCAAGGCCATATCCCTATTGGTGACTGAAAATGGTACCAGAAAAGAAAATTGGTCCTGTGGGCGATCAGCTCCTTCTTCTATAATACTGTTGCTTTAGTGCTGGTTCAGGTTAGTAAATGCCTGGACTCATTCTGGAATGCTGCACCTCTGTCCCCCATCATGTAGCCAATCATTCATTCATTCATGTTCTGGGTTCAAGAGGTGTGTTCATATCCAAATTCTCCCCCTTTCTTCTCCATGGCTCCCTGATGAATGGAGCACTCGGAAGGAACAATAATCAGACCATAAAGATAGTGCTGCTTTAGTAATGGTTCAACAAATGATCCACTGAAGCTCCATGCACACAGGACTTGACTCAGCACATGAAAGAACTTTTCATTTTGTAGCCACTTAAAATGGAAAAGGAGAGCCACCTTCTGAAGTAGAGGACTCCAAGCAAATGGAAACGTTCAAACAGAGATTGGAGAACCATCAACTCCAGTGGGGTGGGGATGTTGTTTGTTAGTGTATTAAGAGCTTACTCTTTGAAGACAGGCAGAGGAGGCTTTAAATTTACCACAGCCTTATGTTGAGATCTTGTATTATTTAGCTAGACTGTGCTAGCATCACCTGGGAGCTGCTTTCCTATTAGGAATACAGAAACTTGGGCTTCACCCTAAACCTACTGAATCAGAATCTGGATCTTAACAAGGTAGGCTATTCTTATGCATATTAGCACTTGAGAAGCACTGACCTAGGCTTTCTACACCTTGTCTTGGTTATTTATTTATTTTAAAAGTGATAATAATATGTACCCCTAAGGTGTGCTTTAACAATAAATCAGGTTACTTAAATAAGTATTTCAGTAGAGTGCCTAGCAGTTGATGCCCAAATTAGATGCTATTATTAGCTTCTTTGTAGATGAATCCAGCATAAGGCTGGAAATTAGATGAGCTTACTTCTACAGTCTCTCTATTACTTTAAGGCAATATGATTCAATCCTTTAATTTCATGTATTTTGACATTTTGGGGTCAAATTATTACTCCAACTCCCACGCCAAGAATATAAATATATGTGGAAAATTATGTTATATTATGATAACGTCTGTTAGGCAGATGTTCTTCCTGTCCCCCTACACTCATGTTGTAAAGAGACTGCGTTTAACATGCTTGACAGCAGGCATTTCAATTCACTTATCCATAAATATGGGTCTGGTGAGGAGTGGGAGCATGTTGGCGCTGTATTCCATCAATTTTACTTAGTCTGGGAACCAGAGATCCTCATTTTTTGCTGCTACTGAGAGATCCTAGACTGTCTACACTCAATCATTCTCCAGTTGAAATTTACATTTGTCATGCCTAATGCAAAGCATTGTGTCCAGCATCATTCAAGAAAGAGAATTTAAGGACACAGTTGCTCTCAAAGAATTCACAAGAACAAAAACCTGATGGCATCATTCATCTGCTTAAAGCCCATTAATGATTCAATGTTGTTCCAGAACTTCCAACATGTTAACAGAGTCTACAAATCCCTGCATGACTTCCCCGTCTTTGTGCATGCTCGCTTTCCTCTTATAGCAGTTGCCTATTGCTGTGTAACAAGTCACCCCAAAATTGCATGCCTTAGAACCATAAATATTTATTATCTCACACAGTTTCTGTGGATTAGAAATCTGGGAGCAGATCAGCTAGGGAGGTCAGGTTGTTTTCCCTGAGGGTTCTCCCTAAGGTCAGGGTTCTCATGAAGTTGCAGTCAAGATGTCATCTGAGGTTGTAGATATTTAAAGGCTTGAGCGGGACTCCTTCCAATGGGGCAGACTGATACACTTGGCAAGTGAATGCTCATTGTTGGCAGGAGGTCTCAGTTCTTCTCTATGGGGTCCTCTCCATAAGAATACTTAAATGTCCTCATGACATGGCAGCTGGCATTCCCCCAGACTGAGTGACCCAAGAAAGAGCATGATACAAGCTGTAATGTCTTCTTGCTCTGGCCTTGGAAGTCACTCATTATCATTTCCAAAATATCTTAGTGATTACACAGATTCACTCTATTTAATGCAGGAGGAAAGTACCCAAAAGTGTAAATAAGTATACTAGATTAGAACCATCAGGGATCTTTGAGACTGACTACTATACCCCTTATGCTATAAGTATTTCAGCGGGTCAATTCATATTGATTTCTCAGAAGCATCGTGCTCTCTCTTACCTCTCAGCCATTGCACATAGTTTCCTCTGCCGGGATCTAGGTTAGTATCTTCTCATTGTTTATATATGGTAGATGCCATTTTTTTCCTGAGGAGCCTTTCTTAAATCTTTTCCCAGACAGCTCAGAGGCCCCTCCTCCAGGTACCCAGGATCCCCTACATCCCAGCAACTTTCACACTAGACTGTAATTCTCTGCTTTTGAGAGTACTCCTTGCTACACTTAAATAGCAGTAGGATACTATTCTATTCCCAGAAACTTGCCCTGTACCTAGAATTCAGTAGATGCTCAACAACTGTGCAGGATCTCATAAATGGAGGCATGGGTGAAAAACAGGTGATGAAATTAGGTGTATCTTGAAAACTGGGTAGGACTTGAATTAGAAGGGAGAAAAGAATGGAAGTGTAGTATAAGGTGCTGGTAAGCATTACTTTGAGCAAAAGTAAGCACCTCTTCTGTAGCGAGTCCCAGCTCCTAAACTTGGTTTTCAAGACACTCTAAAACCTACCCTCCATCTTTCTCTTTGAGCTTTTTTTTTTTTTTTCAGTTTTGGCAGTTGGGGTAGAAGATGTGTCAATTCATCGTTGATAACTAAGGTTGAGAAGTTTTATCTAAGGTGATAGAAATACAGAGGAGAAAGAAGGGGGAAGTGGAGAATGAGAGAAGGACAGAGGGACAGTTGATCAGAAAGGCTAAGGAATCAATACAGTGTTGATGTAACTTGGCAATCAACACAGTGACGTTCAGTGCTTCAAAGGCTCACTTGTTGTTAGTACAACCTAGCTAAAAAACCAGGATATTCATCCTTGATTTGTTGATAACTCACTGTGTAACCTTGCAACAAGGCACTTCCCTACTCTGCTTTCTAATTTTTTCCTTTAAAAAAAGAAGAGATTGGGCTAAATCAGCAGTAACATTCCTTGTAGCCTAAATTTTCTTTCCTGATATGTTTAAAGCCTCCAAATGCCCAAGATTAACATCTGCACCGCCAGGTTTTAGATGTGTTGCAACTAATAACACAGAGGCAATGAGTAATTTCTTCTTCAGAGCATAATGGCCTCTCAGTAGGGTCAAGTGCACAGCACTGCTTTTCATCCTGGTGTGCCATTCAGGAACACCCAAGGAAATAAAAGTATGAAAGGTCCTATGTGAAGACCAAATTTCACTCCCATTTAAGATTCAACAGGAATACACTTCAGAGGCAAAGCACTGGAAATCTGAGCCAGCGGCTGACAAATTTAAACCAGCCCATTGACTCCACCACAGCTAAACACATACATAGAGTCAGTCATCCAGCTGCTGACTCCTTTCTTCCTTCCTTCCTTTTTCTCTTTCTCTCTCCTTTTCTTTCTCTCTCTCTCTTCCTTCCTTCCTTCCTCCTTTCCTCCCTCTCTCCCTCCTTCCCTCTCTTGCTTTCTTTCCCTTCCTTCCTTCCTTCCTTCCCTCCATTTTCTCCTTCTCCTCCTTCTTCTTCTCCTCTCTCCCTCTCTCTCTCTCTCTCTCTCTCTCTGTCTCTCTCTCTCTCTCTTGCTCTCTCCCCCTCTCCCTCTCCCTTTCCCTCTCCACCTCTCCCTCTCCCTCTCCTTCTCACTCTCCCCTTTTCCTCCTCTGAGAGGTTGGAATTATGAATGTAATGGAAAATAGTGGACATTGAGTGTTGCCTCTGAAAAATTGGTCAAATGAAGGCATATTGTTGGTTTCCATGATTAATGGAACATTTCATCCCTTAAAAGGCAGTCAATTTTCCACACTCCTTAAAATCTTACTGAGATGTGAACTATCTCTTGATCCAAAGTAAATGGGATTCATTTTTCTGGCTTTTCCACCTTGAGTATTCTCAGAGTTCTTAGAACAGCTGAAAGGGCAGAGATTAGAGAATCCACAGACCTGGATTCCAGTTTGTGGCTTTCTTACTGAGTGGCCTTAGGCCAATTCACCCTCTGGCCTCAGTTTTCTTCTTACAGAAGTGGGGAACTTCTTAACAACAATCTTTAGATTTAGTACCAGACTTGTTGGCAGTGATGTTCTTTGTGGGACTCTTCAGTGCTCCCTGGGGTAATGAAAGCTGTTTTCATTATGTTAAAATGTCTAGCAAAGTAAACACTGGTGGGAGCATATGATGAGAGAGAAAAGGACTGTTTCAAGTCTATGGTTTTACAGACACAGTAACCTCTAAGTTATTTGCATTTCTCTTTGTGGGGTAAGGGGCTTCATGAGAGATAGGCGAGAAGAAGCCTACCTAGTTAGACCCATATTTATTTCACCTTTCCAGAAAAAAAAAACAAAAAGCAAGAACCAAAAACTTCTTGGGAACTTCTATCTCTTCTTCCAAGAGAGTTAACAACAACATGGGGTGCAGACACAGTGGGTCATCAAGGGAACAGCTAGAGAAGATAGTGAAGAGATACTGGAGATGAGATGAAAGCTAGAAAAGCTTTCTTCATAGAAGGCATTTAGCCCAACTACATTTCATTATATTCTAAATTAAGTGCTATGTCACATCCATCAGATAAAAGCAGAAAGAATTCTAATCATCCTGCAACGCGGCCTCTTCAATGTTTTTCTCCTGCATGCAGTACATGACTTGGAGAAATAAGATTTGGAAGAGTAACAGCTTGTTCACTCTGAGTGGAGGACCTCAGACAGGTTACTGCACCTCTCAAGTGTCAATCACAGATCAACAATGTGCAAGACTCCTGCAAGAGCCTTTGGAACAAGGCTGAATAAGACTCAAGAATCAGCACTCAAAAAGGAAACGGAAAATAAAATGTAAACAATGCAAAAATGAAACCTCAGTGTAATAAGTGCCATAATACAAGGGAGCATAAGGTGAGAAGCAAACATAGAGGAGACAACATAGAAAAGCAGTCCAGGAAGACTTCCTGGCAGAGGCAGTGTGAAACCTGAAAGCAGACAGGTGTCAGCCAGTTAAGTGGGGAACATAGATGAGTAAAGCATGGGTAAAAATGAAGAGAAGGTTCAGCCTGGTTAAAACATAATCTTGTGGCTTGGGATGGGGTATAAAATGGCCTAACATGGGACTCAAATGAAAAATAAAATTAGACTAGGATAACTTCTACCAATATTTAGGTCACAAATCATAATAGTCACATTACCAATAATCCAATGTATGAATTTACCCTAGAGGCCCTGAGATCATTGAAAGTTTCAACACAGAAGAGAGGGAAAGTGCTATGATTAGACTTTCAGCCTGTTATGCAAAGACAGTCTGTTTATGATTAGACGTTCTCAGTCTGTTATATAAAGAATGGGCTGGGTGGGACCAAAGTCGCTGTATAGAGGCTGGTTAGGAGGCTAGTGATGCCATTGTTTTTATCGGGGATGGAAGCAGTGGAAGTGTATTGTTGAAGTTATAGAAGGCAAAATCTATAAGATATGGTAACTGATCAGATGTGGGGCTACAGAGGAAAGGAAAGTCTGTCTCAGATGAATGAATGAACAGCAGATTATCACTGAACCAGATTACCAAGGAAAACTTGGAGGGGGAAAGTGGCCAGACCAATTTTAGAAGTGTTGAGTTTGAAGGGCCTGTGGAGTAGGGTGTTATGGTAAAAATGCCTAGCAGGTAAATATATATCTCGGACTAAAATTCAAAGCAAAATATGGCCCTGGCTGGGTAGCTCAGTTTGTTAGAGTGTCATCCCAATACACCAAGGTTGTGGGTTGGATGCCCAGTCAGGACACACACAAGAATTAACCAAATATTTATCTCCTTCTCCCTCTCCCCCTGCTTCCTCTCCCTCTCTCTCTAAAATCAATAAATAAAATTTTAAGAAGTAAATAAAAAAATTCAAAGCAAAACAAAATAAAAAAGAGCCAGAAGGAAATATTTGGGGAATCATCAGCTCATAGCTATTCTTGGATCTCAGCTTTAGTAAAATGGGATAATACTATTTACCTATTTATTTTACAAAGTTGAAGTGTAGACTGAATGATGTAGTAAACTTTAAAATGCTTAATAAAATGAATGATGCAATACAGCAGCAAAGTGTTTCTTACTAACTGAGAGCCCAGGGGCATAACTATGAATTGATTAGAGTCATTGCATTATCTGTACCAACAGCCCTCTTCTTATATTTGACCCTTGTCTAAAAGAAGCTCCCTTTAGTCTGAGATTAGTCTGAATTTGAAAATAGAGCCAGAGGGATGGAACTGGGTAGGGAGGAAAAAATAAAAAGGGAGGCAAAACCCAAAAAGTACGTATATAAAGATATGGAGTACTTGTTACTTGCTAAGCATTTGCTGGGTACCTACACAGATATTTGCTTAACTGTCAAAGAGATCCTGGTAAGTAGAAGGAACATTGCAGCCTTATTTGCTGCCCAGATAGATTCGCTTCTCCCACCCTCACCAAAAGAAAACCTAAGTCATCTAGTCAGCTACATATGGACTATTGTTTTCCTGCTCAGTTGCTAAGTGCAGGACCCTTCTGGAATTCGCTTAGGGAGAAGAGCCATAACCCCCAGCACCACTACCACCCTAAAATGGAGTGAGACTGCTCAATAAACACCTTTCTTCTGCATGCTCATAACATTTTGATGAGAAGGAGGGGGTGACTAAGCCATAAACTAAGAAATGAATAAGTATCGCCAGCCCCACTCAATTACGGGGCCAGAGGGAAAGGCAGTGTCTGCAAAAGTCAAAACAGATTTTTGAAACAGTTTCTCTTCCAGCCTCTGAAAAACCTGCTCATTCAATTCCCTTTCTGTTGATGACTTTGGCTTCTGAGACAGGGCCTCTCTCTGGCTGCCCAACATTCTGACAATCCCCCAAATGTCAGGGGCTTGGAGAGTTCCTTGGGGTAAGGTGTCCAAGAAGACAAGGCTCCCAAGCCTCAGAATCTTTGCTGAGCTCTAGAGTTTCCAAAGCGCCAGTCTCCTACAGAGACACTGAGCTGCAAATGTTAATTGTTGGAACTCTTCAACCACAGCCTCCTGGGGGTTCTAATAGCTTGGGCTCCTTCTTTGCTGCCTTATAGTGATGAATTACAACTAGCCAGCCATGTTTCATGAGACCCCACTATCATAGCAGCCCCAGCTAGCTTAACTTGGCCATTTAGAACCCAGATTCTGGGTGCTCTTCCCTAGCCTACCACAAAAGGAGGATTTATTATAGAAAAGGCATTCCCATTCCCTTCTCTCTTCAATTTAGGACAGATGAGAAGAGATGTGTTGAGGCAGGAAGTGTCATTGACAGGCCCATTTGGTCTAGGCCATAGTTGCAGTCCTGGTTCTGACCCCAATTGCTGTGTGGTCTGGTCAGATAACTTCTCTTGTCTGAGCTCTAGCAACCCTCAGAGGGGTTATGGGGAGAGATCCACCTTCTTTTACATGTTAGACAAAAGGCAAGATGCCTGACAAACCACCATTGACTTCCTCTTCTCCAAAGCTATATGTAACAATACATAAAGTAGGCAACAGTTTATCACAGGACCTTTGGGCTAGCATGCATATTGTAAGAATTGTAATTCGCCACACATGTACTTATTACCCATCTCTGTTTTTTGTTCAAGTTCTTTCCTCTGCCTGGAATGGTCCTCCTTCCAAACAGACCAGCAGCATCACCTCTTTCACCTGAAAGCTCAGTGTTGTTAGAAAGTGTCCCTTCTCTGTGTTCCAAAAATATCCTCCAATTACCCCAGGTATGAACCTCATTACTTACTGCTTCACTTTACCATTATCTCTCAGCCTGTCTCTCTCTCGGATAGAGAAGACATTCAGTTAATGGTTGTTTATTTGAATAAACTTGGCTAATTTCAAGAACAGACCACTTTATAATCATAAAATAACTAACTTGCGTAACCCTATTGTGTTTACAAAGCACATTGACCTATATTTCCTCATGTGAGTCTAATGGCACCTCCATAAAACAGATAGTGTTAGCCCCATTTAATAGATACAGATGCTGAGCTTCTTAATTAAACTTATAGAGCAAACACATGACAGAATGGGAATGCAAATACAAGCATGTCTGCCTCTAGTGGCAGAGACCTTCCTTCAAAGGCTGCTCAGAAGCACTCCTAAAGGGCAAATGATTATAGCAAAGGTTTATTGAGTGTCTACTATACACAAGGCACTTACTAGGTGTAAGGAGCAAAGATGAGTATGACTTGGGTCTCTATCCACAAAGAACTCACAGCTAAATGGATAAAATCAATTCAAATAGAACTTAATACTCTACTCAACTCACCTTTCCTGAAAGCCTACAATGTTCCAGGCATCAAGCAATGCAGCTGTTATAAAGGAGTTGACACTATTGTGAGAGAATTTGAATTTAATCTTGGTGCAATCCAAGGCATATCGTATGGATTATGCATTTGGATAAGTATGAATTTTTTAAATGAATATATATTTATTTGTAATTGGGAAAACAAGTTGGGGGGAAGCACAAGATAGAATACATTGCTCACCTTTTAATCTGTATACATCTGTCATTTGCAATTAGTTTATCATCTTTAATCAATAAGTCAAAGAGCAATAAAGATAAATTAGTGTAGGATTTCAGAAGAGATAGAGGGTGTACCTATCTGGCCAATCAGTGAGATTCTCATTTTACTTGGAATATATGATAAGTCTTTGAGTAGTTCTCTACAAAGGGATTCCTAAGGTGATCCCTGCAAAGCCATAATTCCAAAGGATATGATCAGATAGTTTCAGTGAAAACATTTTTGTTTAAAAATTTTAAATAGGAGAAAAAAACTTATCGGTGATACAGAAGTAATTTTCTTTGCATTTAGTTTTTTGTTTGTTTGTTTGTTTTCCTGCAGGACACTTCAGAATCTTCAATAAGCACTTTTATTTTATTTATTTTGTTTTATTGTTGTTCTATTAATGGTTGTCCCATTTTCCCCCTATTTTGAAGTAATGAGTAGAGATAGGGAGGGAGAGACTGTTTAGGATTTCTCAGAAAGTATTTTCTGAAAGCAAGCATTGAGACTAGTGTTGCCCAGAAAAAAACATTTTTGGCAAATATTTCCCTTCTAGACTCTTAATGTCACTATAGCTCCATTTATGAAATGTTGATCATTGCTTCAGTGAGACAGGGCAAGAATGAGAAAAGGGGGACTCAGACCACACAGCAGTTAAGCAAGTGCAGGTCAACTCCACCTTAACATTGTCTCTTCTGTGGACAGTAGGGGCATCCCCTAATATATATACAAAACAATTCCATCTTGTTCGCAGCCAGGAAACCTTCCTCAGAAGGTTAATTCATGACTGGGATTTGAGAACCATCATCTCCATTCCCATCCAGCTTCAGCAATAGAGATCACTGTGGCAGTGTCTTCCTAGTCGTAGGGTCACTTGAGGAACTACAGACCTGTCTCCGTTCTGAACCATGGGGGAACCAGCTTTAATACTGGAAATAGCATGGTGTTTAGAGTCAGTTCCCCATCTAGCAAATGGGGATGATAATGTGTCTTATAAGGTAGGTGGGAGGATTGCATGGGCTACTTCATGAACAGAATCTAACAATGTTGGGCACATTGTAGGCATTCGGAAACAGAGGCCATTGTTAGCTGCTACATCCACTAGAGGTGGAGACTCCCTTAGCATTTTGCAAGATGAAGCACCATCTTCTGACCGGACAGAGCAATACAATTTAAAAGCCCCTGCTGAGAATGGAGGTCCAGCATTCATCTTCAGTCATTAATACATGCCCTGGGGGATGCTTGGGATTGGAGATGGGAGGGAGGGAGACTGTTTTTCTTTCTTGATTGAGTGTCTTTTTAATCCCAACCTATTCTGAATGTCAAGGAGAGTTAATGAAGACATGTTGTACACCCACTGCAAATGCAATAAAAGAGAAAGTGCAACCAATTCTACCACTGTCTGAGTAGATTAAATCCTCAGCTCCACTGCAAGTGCAGGGGAAGAATTGAGAGCTGTGTTAGGAGATGGATGGGGATGTTGCTGGTTACAAAGGCAGAAAGGACAGAGGAGGATCCTCCTCCATCTTTCCATATCTTCCCTGCTACTATTTTTCTTCCTTCAACTACCATTTCTCCCACTGGCTAGGGATAGGGGGTAGGTACAATGTATCTGCACCAGATCATAAAGTCAGTGTAATTCAGTCTTAAAAACATGTACAGAGTGATAATCTCTGTTTGTTTCTGACCCCCACCTAGCAAGTTTGCCATGGATAATCTAAAAAATAAAAGCAACACCTATTTCATCAATATCTCTTGATGCTCAAACCTGACCTCAAATAACAGATGTGATGTTCTTCAGTTTGGTGACCATTCACAGCACGTGAGATATCCAGCTGAGAATAATCTCTCAGAGTTGGGACAAACCATATGATCTAAGGCTGATGGTCCCCCCAGTCTACTCCCTCTCATCTCTTATGCATATGATACATCTGAAGAATAGTTGACTGTTTTCCCCCAACAAGGCTGGGTACTCCTTCTTTTATGAGACAGTAATTTGGAGGGGCCCCAAGGGAGTGGCTAAGGAGGTTAAGAAACTCTGCAGAATTGTTTGGAATCCTCTAGAGAAGAGTTTACTGCATCAATCTTAGCAATTATGACTCTCTTTCTCTTAATGAAAGAAACAAAGAAGAAGAAAATAATATTAAAATGAACCCTAGAGTGTGTTTTACAGGGTGGCTATAAAATGAGATTTTATTTTCCAGAGGAACAAAGTGATCTCCATTTTTAGGGAATACTTAGTTCTCCTCTGCTCGTCCAGAAAGAATCTGGTCTGCTTCAGACCAGAGTAGATTGAGTCATTAAAAGTGATGGTTCTGCTTCATGCCCAAAGCAATCCCCAAACAGGGTACTGCAGTTACATCAGACAAGGAAGTTCTCTTCAGAAGAGGAAAGGGTGTACAGTTATAATCTAGTGCTTTTCTGCACAGGTTCAGGAGTCAAATAGAGATGAGTTAAAATTTTGGCTCCTTTCTCATTCAATTTACTTAATCCCTCTGACTCTCAGTTCCTTATTTTGTCAAGTGTTGATGCTAAAAATAACAAATAGCCCTTCCCTTATGTGAGCTTATTTGTTTGATATTTTTAAAGAGGACTGTGATTATTAATTAACTACATCCATGTTGACATACAGTATTCAGTGTTTTACTACTCCAATTCTACATGGTAGCAAAAGTATAGGGTGTCATTTCCATGTCGGTTATTCTGTGCACATTGTTCCCTTGACATCTCTACCTTGTCTTGAGATATAAGACACACAATAAGAAGCAGATCCCATGAAAATCAGCTATCATATATAAGATCCCAGAGTCAGTAAGCTGCAGAGAAAGAAATCAAACCTAGTTCCGTCTACTCTAATCTCTTTATCATTTCCATCTCACAGTGCTGTCCTAAGCTAGAAATTTATTTTTGCTGAAAATGTACTGTATTTTTAGGACTATAAGACTCACTGGACCATAAGACACACCTAGGTTTTAGAGGAGGAAAATAGGAAAAAAATTTTGAAGCAAAAAGTGTGGTAAAATATTTAATAAACTGTGACCCCGCTCTACTGCCACCCTCCCTGCCCCTCACAGTGAGCCAGGTAAGCTACATTCAGACTATAAGACTAACCCTAACCCTAACCCTAACCTGCCCAAAGTTGGGGGAAGAAAAGTGTGTCTTATAGTTTGAAAAACACATTACTTCTTTCTTTCTTCTTTTTTCCTTTTTTCCTCTCTCTTTCTTTCTTTCTTTCTTTCTTATTATTGAAAAAGTATTTATTGAGCAGAATTTGGGGGCCAGATTGAATATATGAAAGCATTTTCAAAACTAAAGTTCTGTGTGAATGTAAGGTATTGCCAGGTTCTGAAAGCCTGTCTGCTTTCCCTGGTGCTGAGTGGAAACCCGAGCAGATTCCACGTCTCTGATTTCCTCATCCTGTGTCAAACAAAATGAAACAAGACAAAAACAAAAAAATAACTACATTACCATACATTAGCTCTTCCAAATGAACCTCCTCTTTAGGTGCCTCCAAATCCCACCCCCCTACCCCCCACTGTCACCAGACTGGAATAGGCTCCTGCCAGCTAAGATCATATCTCCTGGACATCTAGGGCAGGCTGATAGAGAAGCAGTGCTCAAATAGAGTCCAAAGGGAGAATAGAAGAAAGAACTCAGAGTGGGTAGGAACTATAGTTTGTATAAAGTACCATTGTGCCTGAGCCAGGTAATCAATGTCAACATCAACAGCATAAATCATTTTGATTATCTAAAGCCTTACTGTTATGTAATGAGGATGGCATATTACCTTCCCAAAACTGGTAACTCCTATATAGTCAATGAAAAAAATACTAACTACTAATTTATGGACCGTTTACAAAATGCTCGACCAGTGCTTATCAAAATTGTCAAGGTTATCACAAGCTAGAGAAGTCTGAGAAACTGTCACAGCAGAGAGGAGCCTAAGGAGACCTGATAATTAAATATAATGTCATATCCTGGATGAGATCCTATAACAGAAGAAAAGACATTAGGTAAAACTTAAGATAACGTGAATAAAGTATGGATTTTAGTGCATAATAATGTACCACTATTGGCTCATTATTTGCAGCAAATGTATCACAGTAAGTGTTAAGTAGTTAATAATAGAGGAAACTGATTCTCTACTACCTTTGCATTTTTTTTTGTAATTCTAAAATGGTTTTGAATAGTAAAGCTTGTTTTTCTAAAACAGGTACTATTGAGATGCAAAGGAAAATGGAAGCCAGAAAAGATTTAATTTAAGGATAAGCAACCCTTTCATTATCCTTTAAGGTACTACTGTCCTTTATTGTCTCTGAACACTGAAAGGATTTACTTCATTTGATTTGTGGCTTGTATGGATCCAGAAAATGCTTCAAGTAACTTATAAGAATATATAAAAATTAAAACTCTAGAAGCTGTTATGGGGTGGGAATCAGACAGGGAGCAGTTTGGCTTGTAGACAAGCTTTGGAAGTCAGATGGATCTGTGTTTATGCTCTGCTCCTTGGTGAAGTTACTTAACATTTTGTAGCTCTGTATCCTCATTGGTGATGTGTGTTTAATACAGTCAAGATGCTGTATGCAATGTCATAAGCGTCTTAACAGGTGAATACGTAACAAATATTTTGGGCATAGTGGCATTTCTGTGGCTGAATATATCAGAGATATTGCAGGACCAAATCAAGGGATCCAAATTAGAGTAAATTTAGCCAAAAAAGTTTATAGAATATTTGGAGTCCCACCAAAATGTCTTTATAACAAAATGAAGTTTTCTACATGAAAAAAGTTGTTCCTCGAAACAAGCAAAATATAACCAAAGACACTGAAATAGGAGACAGACTGACAGTGACCAGAGGGGAGAGAAGAGGGCATTTCAGTGGGGAATGGGTAGGGTTCACAGGAACAAATTTAAAGGACATATGGATAAAAACTAGGGGGAGGGTGGTAATGGGAGGGAAGTGGGGAGGGTTGGGTGGGTGGGCTGGAATGGGAGTAAAAGGGAGAAAACTGTACTTGAACAATGATTAAAATAAAATTAAAAAAATATATAAAAAAAGAAAAGAGAAAAAGCTGTTCCTCAATTTTAATGTAAATTCCTTTATTTTTTAGATCATAAAACTGAGGTCTGTAAAGAGAGGTGATTTGCCCAAGATCACCCAAGGAATTACAGGCAGAATAGGGACTTAAATATAAGTGTCCCAGCTGCAAGTTTATAATTTTTTCTCACATGAGTTGCATTTTTTTTACTTACAAATACATTTACTGCATAGTATTTAAAACAAAGGAGGGAAAAGAGGTGTTCAATTTAATATTCCAATGTTAGAGATTAAAGACTTCTTCAAGCATGAAAGTACTGATTTGGCTGAGAATAATACATTACTCTTTGTAAATCAGTATTAATCATAAAAGACCCTTTATGACATATTCTTACCACAACTTTGAAGTAATAAAGAAACATTCCCTAGGTCTGTTTTATTTCTGTTTTATCCTAGCAACAATTAACACAATAGTTAAGAGAACAGACTTCAGGCCACACAGATAAGAACTAAGTCCAGGCTCCTCCAGTTACTAGTTATGTGACTTTGCTCATGTCAGAAAACATTCCTGAGCTTTACTTTTGTCATCTTTAGAGTAAGATTCAAAATGCATAAGGTTTATGGGAATATATAGTTCAATACTATATATAAACTTCCTAACAAAGAGCTTGGCCATAATAAACACTTATTGAACTATAGGTATTGTTATTGTTGCTGCCGTTGCTGCTGTAGTCTATTCTTGGGAAATCAATAATGTGTGATGCCCAGAGAGGAAGTCATCATAGCAAAGAGGCATTGATGAGTCCTTTGGACTGGGCAGCAGGAGATCTGGCTCCTTTTATGTCATATTTGCAACTTGCGCATTATATGGTTGAGTCAGCATATTCCTTCTCTGGCCCCAAGTCGTCCCCGATTTCATAGAGAGCATTTTCCACTGCAATGGCACAGCAATCTGGTCTCAAATAGTCTTAAACCAAATGTGGAGGTTGCAGACTTAGGTAATTAAAATCTCCACAGGTATTCTCTCCTTTAGACTCAGATTGATTGAGGACTCAAAATACTATATAAAGAAATCTGTTTTTTTTTTCTCTGTGGCTCAAAATTGTTCTCCATGTTGGCTTCATTCCCAAACTTCACATGGCTGCAATATGGTTGACATCAGCGCCAGAGCTAAATGCCCTCAGCTTCAATTTCAGTGGAAAAAAGAAGTACTTTTCTTTCCTATACAGATCCAATGAAAGCCTTAGGTCTGATTTTCATAGGCACAAATGAGCTTACATGGCAATCTCACTTAATCACCGTGGACAGAAGGGTAGAACACTGCTCAGCAGAAGCTTGGGTTCCATGCCATGCTGAAGATGGAGGTGAGACAGTCTTATTCAAACAGCCAACAGTAAAGGAATGGACCCTGTATTAGTTTCTGTTGCTTCAAAACAAAATACCACAACCTTAACAGTACAACAATGTGATTTAATTATCTCATAGCGTCTGTAAGTCAGAAGTCTAGGCATGGCACCATTAGGCTCTTTGCTTAGGGCATCACCAGGCTGAAATCATCGAGTCAGCCAGGACTTTGGTCTCACCAGAGGCCCGGAGTTCTCTTTCATGCTCATGTGGTTGTTGGCAGAGTTCAGGTCCTTTTGGCTGTGTGACCGAAGCTCCTACTCTCTTGCTGGCTCTTGGCCAAACATCATTCTCAGCTCCTGAAGACCACCCTCAGGTTCTTGCCACATGGTCCTGTCCTCTCACAATGTGGCAGTTTTCTATTTATTCAGGGTCAACAGGAGCATCTTTCCGACACTTCACCTTCTCTTAAAGGGCTTGTCTGATTAGATCAGGGTAACCCAGGATAATCTCTCCCTTTTGAGTTGACTGATTGCTAATTTAATTATGAGAGTGATATGTCATTATATTCCATCTGTTCTGCTGCATGGGGAATGTATACAGGAGCAGGAATCTTAGGGATCATCTTTAAATTCTAACACCAAGGGAAACTGGGAGTCTGGTTAATGAGAGGACATTAAATACTAGGCAGCCAGGAAAACAAAATCCCCTATTTCCCTTCAGAAAAACAAAACCTCTGGGATTGGCTCAGATTATCTCTAATATCCCTTCCAATTCAAATCATACTTAATTTTTTGAAATCAAATATGAAATCTAAATATTTCCAATACAGTTGGGGAAGTCAACAGTAACTAGAAATAGAGGGTAAACTCTTTAGAAATGTCATCCTCCTGAATGTTTTCTCAGTGATTTCTGCAATCTTTCCCCTTTGGGGGCATCTCTTGCCCACCTCATTAATATTTTCTGACTTGCTGTTGACAGCCCATTTTTTATAGGACTGGAAGGACACAGTCTAATCTAAGACTCCAGGGAGTTGGAGGAGCCTTCCTAAAATATGGCCCTCACCCAGCAAGCGAGTCACCTTCCCCGAATTCTTGGAGCTTGAGCTATGGTTTATCTCTAGCCTCTTGTTTTTGGCAATGGAAGAGGAGGATGTGGTCAGGATCTCAAAGGCATTACTCAGAGTCAGTTTGGTTCAGAGGAAAGTAATAAGGCTGAGATCTATTCCTGCATGGCTCCATTCCTCTCTGCCAAAGATTCCCAGAGGACCACCTTTGGGACCTTGGCCTTAAGTTAGGCACTAACTGACCAGCAGAGTTTGAACCCAGATCTCTCAATCCTGGCCTTTCCCCGCGGGTGACTGCAAGGGAAGACACCAGAGAACAAGCAACCTCCTCCTTGGGAATACAGCTTACTACAGTATCTACAGTTCACTGGGATAAAACTTTATAAATGATTGAGTGTCTTTGGGTTAAAGCATGCATCTGTACACTCTTTATCCTGACTATGTATAGCAGAGGATCAGAGATGGCCTCTGAATGGAAGAATGGAAGAAGCAATACACTATTAGTTCTCTACTGGTTGAGATTCAGAAATGTGTTTGGAAAATTCCAGAAAAAATGTGAAATGATAGAGGAAAATGCAATGAGTAGAACTTAATGTAAACCAAGGCAACAGGATTCACAGGTTTCCTGAAGAAGGTAGCACCTGAGTTGAGTGAGCTTAAAGAATAGATGGATGTTAGCTAGGCAGAGGATGAAGGTAATCTCAGGTAAACAAACAGCATAAGGGTCTGATGTATAATACCTCCAAATGCATGCAGAGGAAAATGCAAGAATATTAATAACATTTGGATATGAACTTGGCTATGGTGGGTGAAAGGTGGAGAGGAGGCCTATAAAAGCAGGTGAATATGGAGAGATCAGCAGGAACAAGGTCATAGAGTGACTTACACGCTAAGTTAAAGAGCTTGGTCTTTGTCCTGTGGACAGCAGAGGATCCCTGGAAGGTTTTACACTGAGGTGATATTTGTTTGTTGCAAATCCCTCTACCTGTGGTATGTAAAACAGATCTAAAGCTACTAGTCTGGTGGTACAGAGCACTTAGCTCTTGGCTGTCGCAATCCCTCCAGTGGGGGATGGTAAGAATGAACACTAGCAGTGAGAATAGAGAGGAAAAAACAGGCTTAAGAAATATTTGGGATACAATATCTGTAAGATTGGTGACAGATTGACTGAGAATAGCATCAAGAAAAATGTCCACACTGACTTGCTCAAATTTTTTGTTTTGTTATGTTTTTGTGACTCAGATTGTAGTTCAATCTACATTTGTTAAACACCAATTATGTTCTGGGCCTGTTCTAAACACTTAAGTGTACATAATCACATTTTACTTCCCAGCAAATAACCCTATGGGACAACAGATAAGGTAATGAAATCTTGAAAAGAACCAAATTGTTTAAGGTGGTGAAGACAAATACCATATTATTTCACCCTTAAGTGGAGCCTAATCAACAAAACAAGTAAGCAAGCAAAATATAACCAGAGACATTGAAATTAAGAACAAACTGACAGTAACCAGAGGGGAGGTGGGAGGGGATAATGGAGGGGAAGGGTGAAGGGTTTTCAGGAACAACTATAAAAGACACATGGACAAAACCAAGGTGGAGAATCAGGGGAAGGAGGTGGGGATGGCTAGGGTTGGGGGGGAATTATGGGGGGAAAAGGCAGACAACTGTACTTGAACAACAATAAAATAAAATAAATGGGGAAAAAGTACTCTCATGCAAAAAATAAAAATAAAAATAATAAAAAGATGAGCCAGTAGCAGAGATTGAAGTCATTTGCATTTCTTTCACTGAGGAGATAGACTTTGCTAAGGATTTGATGAACTCAAAAGGCATATCTGTAGTTATTCCAAAGAGAAACATTGTGGAATAAAGATAACTTTATGTAGACCACTGTCTTTATGTCACCAATCCTACTAGTTAAGTTTGGAGCCTTCGAGGTCATTGGTTTTCAACATAAGCTGCACATTGGAATTACCTGAATAACCTTAGAAAACACTGCTGCCTATGTCCCATTCCAAGAACTTCTGATTGAATTGTTTTGGTATACAGCCTGAGCATCAGGATAGTTAAAATCTGCAGGTGATTACAATGTGTAGCCAAGACTCAGAATCATGACACCATGCCCCCAAACAAGCAGCCACTGATCCTCAGCTGAACTCTGTCCTGACCTTATCTTCTTTCTTCTGCCTTCGCTCGTCTGACTCTCACATGAAATAAGAGCATCTATCTTCCCCAGCATGGCCCGCTTTCCCTGCTGCAACCTCCCCGTTGCTGGTGGTCTCATGTTCTCAGCACAGACGGATCTGCTACCTAATTGCCTGCTTATTTGTCAAGTGGTTGTCCCCAGCAGATGTTCCCATGTGGGAACTTGGAAACCAGCATCTGTATCCAAACAGCGGATTGCGTCACTGTGCTGCTTTTGATCTTGTCGTGACAGGGCACCTCCCAGGCCGTGAATGGTCTTCCAACCCTGACCTCAGGATGAATTTTCTGATCCTCTTTTTTTTTTTTACCCCAACTTTTATTTTCCAATCATCTTTAGTGGTATTAGAAATCCTGCATATGTACGCTTGGATTTCTGTTTTCCTCAGCTTCCCTTTCATTGTTGTTGTTGCTGTTGCCTTTGATCTTTCTCTTAGAATCACAAAGAGCATGACAGGAGCCTCAGTACCTTCATGGTACAAACATGCTGACTGGGATCCCAGAGAGGAAGAGGAACTTGGTCCAAGTCGAGGTATAGCCATTCAAGGACAGAGCTGAAATTTAGTTCTTCTGTTTCTTATCTCCATTATTGTATGGTCATTATTGTACTCAGACTCACAGAAATTCCATGGGTTCTATGCCTAGTTATGAGACCTCCTAATGGTGTGACGTTTGACAAGTTATTCTACCTCAATTTGCAAGAGAGTAATAATCTATGTCTCAGCATCATTGTGAAGTTTAAAAGTACTGTGTATGAAGTACATAGTACAATGCTAAAAGAATAGTTTAAAAAGCTATGCAAACATGATGGGACATTGGCAATGATGTTTAGCACAATGATGAGGTACACGAGCATGTGAGTTAGATATTCTCAATTAGATATTCTCAGTTAGTTTTAATGAGTATGGCTGCTCATTAGTAGAGTTTCCTTGGTCAAGTTACTTCAGTTATTTCAGTCTCCTCATTTTTATTTTAAAAATGAGAATAGAATACAACCTCACATGGTTGTAATAATATTGGGTGCTTTTTACACAGCCTGCCACATAGTAAACATAGGGATAATGATGAAAACTAGGAATGATGATGAGAAAGGAGGAGAAAAAATAAAAGAACATAGTAATGTGTTATATCAGTTAGAAAGAGCACTGCACGAGGATTCAGGATGTCTACTTTTTAATCATAGCTCTAAAACTAACTTGCTGTGTGACCTAATAAATTCCTTTCTGTCTCTATATTTAAGAGGTATTACCAGGGTGACTAGATGGTCTTCAAATCTTCCTCCATACTGTAACCAATCTATCAGCAAATTTCTCTGCTTATCTCTCAGTTCCCTCGCCAGTCTAGGGATATGGTAAGTCAGGGGCCTTCTGACTTCATGAAATCATGTGCCTTTGATAGCTTCTTCCCTGTCTTCCTCGCCTTTGTGGTATCCCTCATTCCCACTACCTTTTAGTCTCTACATCAGGAGGCAGGCTGACCCTATCCTAAGACTCCTTTCTTAGATGTGGGGAGAAGGACCCGGGAATCCAGCCTCGGGGATGAACCATGAGTACTTTCAGAGATAAGCTGTGAGCTCCTTCTGAGAAGGCAGGGCTGTCAAGTGGAAACACTGACAGCAGCCTCAGTCCCAGCCATGTAAATAGTATTACTGCAAAGACATATATTTAGCATCTATGACATCAGCTTGATTTACCTTGATTAATGGAGCAATTTGCTGTACATTTTTCCAAATGCTGTAATCAATTAGAACTCAAAATAGATTAGAAAACCCTCTATGGTGTGGCCACAGTCCAAAAAGGCTAATCCATCTTCAAATATATGTATATATCATTTCCCAACCATGCAGTGGATAAAGATTTGTGTCTCGGGGAAACTCAGAGTGCTTCAGGTTTGCACAGTTGGGCACCAGGCACTTTTCCCATCAGATATTACTTAAAGGCAAATCACAAGGAAAGGAAATCCAGTTTTGTGTAGCTTCTCAACATCTTTCTGCTCCTAGGCTCTGCCCTGCCTATCCCCACAATGTGTTTTTTAAAGACCCAACTGGCTATAGACCTGTTGTAGCAACAGGATAGACCCTAACCCTTTAGAATGGCATTATTCTTTCAACTTCATCTCATCTTGTGTTCTTATGTGATGTGTAGGTCACCGGCCAGCAGTGATCACGGAACGCTGCGGATGGCTCATCGAAATACGACAAAAAACATGCACAGAGACAGACTAGTTTCTGTGGACAAGTAGGGACGGGATGGCCACCCCCTCTAGTGGGGAGTGCACTGATTTACTGTCCAAACCTGCTTTTATTGGGCTTGTTTTGCATAATTATTCAGGTAAAGCACATTACTCATTACGAGGAAGTAAGGAACAATAGATAACAAAGAACTCTGCAGGTCTATTTTGAGTCAGGGTCAAAGAGCTATAAGACTTTTAAGGAACAAACTAACTTCCTCCTTGGACCCTTCTCATTCAACTGAGAGCATTCTAAACAAAGAAGGTTTCACAGAAATTTACATGTCCTTTCTTAGGCCTGATTACCCAGGAAACCCGCCCTTTTCAGCACAGAGCTGCACCACCCTGTTGTTGTTTCAGGCTTAGGTGGAGCAAGGGAACTAAGGCAACCAAGAGATAAGGAGATTTTCTCCCAGACGATGAGGACTCAGGCTATGTCAGAGCCAAGGAGCAAGGGTCCATCACCCCCTTTGCTGCAGCCCCCAAAGTCCTTCTTTTGGGGGCCTCCCTTGTGATCGTGCTTGTCTTAGATCGTTCCCCCCTTGGGGAATCTTACCCGTCTTTGGCTAACCGACCAAGCTTTGGGGTTCAGTTATGAATGAAGCAGCAGAAGCAGCCCTCCTGCCAGGGAGATAGGGAGATAAGCTTTGGTCTCCTTGCTGGCTTAGGGTTCCAAGGGCATTCCCTTAGCCTTAGCCTGTTGGGGGGGGGGGGGCCGGTTACAGCTTCTGATACCAGGCAGGGTGGTTCCCAACACTTATGCATATAATTTATCCTCTTCAAAGTTCCCTCCAAATATGTGTTACATTTCCTTACCACTCTTCATTTTCTCCTATAGTCCTCTCAGTTTATACTGTTGGAATAAAGAACTGGTATTAACTGAGTATTTATTGTAGAAGCAGCATGGCACTGTAATGCTCACCATATGTTATTGCCCTTAATACTCTTAACCACCCCATCAGACCTGAAAGTTAAAATGCCTCCCCAAATGTATACACAGGTAAGTGGCAATGCTAAGATCAAACCCAAGTCTATCTGACCCCAAAGTTCTTGATCTCTCTTCCTCTTTCTGTATCATTCATTCACTTTTCACTTTTTTCTTACTTCTCATCCTTCCCCATATCTAAAACTCTCATGGTAATCTGTCTAGGAGGAAAACTTTCTTAGACTTACTGACAGTTAGATGTTACAAGCTAAATGTGTAGCCCATTCATATATGAAACCAATCCATGTCCATTCTACTCATTCTATAACAATTAGATGAACTGCTAGTCTAGGTAAAGCACACTCCTGGGCCCCACACACAGCACAGTGAGATGGAGTATTGTCTAAGGAGTGTACATAACAAAGTGCTGGTTGACATAGAATTTAGGATTAAATTCTAGATCTTCTCCTAACCATGTGTTTAATTTGGGGTCTTTCAGAATCTGCACTTCATTGTCAATCAACAGGAATAATAATATGTACGTCGCTGCCAATATCATCTGAAGTGATGCAAATGTATGAAAATACTGTATCAAATGTTGTTTATCCCACCTTGTATCTGACCACAAGGAGCGTATGATTTAGTAGCTCATACTTTAAATTGCATGTAAAACTGTAAGCCATGAGACAGTGTGAGTTCCTGTGAATTTTGAGCAAGAGTTAGAGGAAGACTGACTATAAAATCACTGAGATTACTGCCTGCTTTTTCATGACTTCCTCCAGGACTTTGCCAAATGCCTGTGCAATAGGTGGCCCCCAAAACACACTTACCAATGAATAAATACTGTGGTTGTTGCAGAAGCAGCACCAGGTCAGAACCCCAGCTCTATTCCTCACAGACGTTAGTTAGCAAGTAAATTCACCCACTTGAGGCCTCTGCTCCCTCATCTTAAAAAGAGGATGTTAAACCCTTGACTTCATAAGATTGTTATGCGGAGCAAATAAAACTGTCCACGTGGAAGTGCCTAGTAAACAATAAAGAAATGTGTATGTATAAGGGGATAAAGACAATTGACTCACATTCTTAAAAGGAGGCATAGGCATGTAAGCACTGTATTTTGAGGCTCTCAGGGGACTCCCATCCAAAATTCTGCAATATAAAGTCCAGTGGTTTATTCCATTTTTACAAATGACCATTTATCTTCTTGACCTGACACTTAGCAAATGAACCGCAGAATCCTTCAATCCACTGCTTAGCATATTTTTGGCAGAAAGAACACAAGAGACCGATGAGTCCACCCAACATACATCATTGTACTGATGAGCAGCCTGACCCATAGAGAGTGGGGACAGAATCTTTCCCCCTTACCCAGCACTTAGCACAAAGCCGCATCGATTATGTAATCATTAACTGTTTGGTGAATTAGTGAATGAATACACATATTAAATTTGTTCAAGACAACATCAGTACCTAGCACAGTACGTGATCCATAGTAAGTGCTTATATGTTTGTTTGCTTATCAAATGAATGAATGAATAAATGAATGGTCACCTGGCAAGTTGGGAGCGGTTCTGGGACTCAGGCACTTTACCTTGCAATCAGTTTCCCATTATATCATGTTAGTATTCAACCCTCCTTGCATTTTACTAATTGATTTAAAGTTGTGCATTTTGCCTCTATAACTACAACTTTAAATCCTTAGAAGAAGCAAGGGACCATGTCTTCTGCCATCATGTCTCTTGGATCGTGCAGTTTGGGATTGGTCACCTAGTAGGTAATTCCTAAGTTTACCTTGATTGTCTGAATCTGGGCAAATTAAAGAGGCTATTTGGACGGTGACTTCTGAGGAAGCGCCTGGGTAGGAAGTGCTTTGTGTGGTCTGATAATGTATTTATTTATGAGACTGAATGTTTATCTAAGCCTCCAGCAGGTCTCTGGCTCCATTTTGGTGTCTGTATGCATGTGTGTTATTTTCCATGGTCACAACAGCCCCCTCCTTCTGGGGTCCAGCTGGGCTACATAGTAATAAACAGACACAAAAATTGGCTCACTTCTTGACAAGAAGCAACCCAAAGTCTTTAAGAAACTCTTCTCTGAGTGGTGAATGCACCAGCATCCAGCTAGTTCAAGTAGGGTTCAAGTAAGCACTCTAACTTTGTGAAAGTTATTTATGACCAACACAGTGAGGCCTCTCTATGCATTCAGTCACTGAGCATTTGAGATGAAGCCATTTTTATTTCCATCTGTTCTTTGATGGCATTCAATATCAGGTTACTTTGACAACTTCGGTAATCAACTCAGGGCATAAACAACTCTCCCCTTTTGTTTCCTTAGTAATATCCCTTTGCCATTTAAGTATTCAACAGGAGCTGATACAAATAAATGATCAGGCTTTATTCTGAATGGTGGAACTGAGTTCGAAATGACTGTCTGAAGCATCTTACTGGAAGTTTTGAAGAGCCCAAATCACTTTCCAAGGTTCATCACATCTCATTGCTCAAGACACTTCTTTCATGTAGTCAACCCTGTACAGTCCAGAAAATCATTATACTGGAACAGGTGAGCTGCAACTGGTAGACCAATCTGTTTACCTGAAGAGCACGGAATACATTAGCCTGGGCTGAGAGAGACAGAGTGAGAGAGATTGATCGGAGCTCTCAGTCTAGCATGAAAAATGAACCCTGAGTATCCATTCTAAGGCACCAGTGTGACAGGGCTTACTGACAAAGAAGAGGACACATAGTGCCCTAGCAGCTCAGAGGAAGAGGTGGCCACTACTAGAAGTCGACGGGAGAAAGGAAATGAAATAGGGAAGGCTTCTTGAAGCAGGTAACACTTGAGCTGGGTCAGAAGCATGCATGCAGTATTAAATAGTTACAAATGAGGGACAGAGAGGGGAGCACAACCCAGGCAAGAGGAAAAGCATGGTCTGCATGGTCCCCTCCCCTATGCCCTCTTGCTTCATTACAGTCCCATGGTGCACAGTGTCTACCTCTCAGGGCTACTCTTGGGAAAACAGTAGTAGCCAAATTCACTGTGTGCCAGATACCATTTGAGGCACTTTACACTTGCTAGCTCCTTACCACAAAGGTACATATACATACACAGGAGTTATGTATTATCTCCACTTTTGTGGACATGAAAACTGAAGCTTATATAAAATTTGC
The DNA here is from genome assembly GCF_019186645.2 of Phyllostomus hastatus. NCBI lineage: Eukaryota > Metazoa > Chordata > Mammalia > Chiroptera > Phyllostomidae > Phyllostomus > Phyllostomus hastatus. The sequence goes on along the minus strand of NW_025333857.1, from coordinate 62,141,855 downwards.
ATCATCTGTCCAACATCACAGAGCTAGTCAGCTGGGCTCCATCCCAACTGTCTTCTACTCTTTAAACTACCTTTTTAATCACCATGCTAACTACCTCCTTGTTCAGATGGTTTAATTGTTCCATGGCAGAAATGGGGTCAAGGGCAGAAGTGGGGAGGAAGCAGCTGGAGAGATGTCCCTTTGGAACTCCCCGGGGTCAGGCATATTCTCTGTAAACATGCTCACATGAGACCGAACTCCCATTCCCCACCATCTGAGCCTGTGGTCAAAGGAGATTGCAGAAACTCACATTTGTTGAGTGCTCATTCTATCCAGACTGCACTGTGGTGTTTTAATTCACTCCCCCAGGTTGGCCTTACAAGAAACCTTTGGACAAGTGATTATTTCCTCCACTTTGTGGGTGAAAAATCTGAGTCTTGTGTAGTTTCAGGATTTGCTCAATTTCCCACACCAGTTACAACCAAGGCTAGGCTTCACAAGTAAAATATTTCCCCAAAGTCCATTTTCTTCTTACTCCCTTCCTCTGTAGACTATTAAGTATCTGAGAGCATATGGCATAATGATCATGATGAACAGGGAAACTAAGAAAGAGAGGGGGAAGAAGAAAACAAGATATAGAGGACAAGGAGAAAGAGGGGAGAAAGAGCAAAGGTAATCAGAATGTGCCTATATACATTACTCTTATACTTTCAAGGTGCTCTAAATATTGAGAGATATGTCTTAAGATAGGACACAGACATAAACATTCAGGGGACGTGTTCTGACCTGGCTTTGGAACTAGAGAGGGAACATATCATGAGAGTGAGTGGGGTTTTCAGTGCTCTGGGATGCCAGATTGAACACAGGCGGAAAGGCTGACTGACTGACCTGGAGTGGCAATGGACTTGGTTATTACATAGTAATTTGCTGAAATATCCTAGGCATGACTACACGGTCCTCTCACCCTGACTGTCCACCCCCTTTGTTTATTAAATTAAATGATGAATAAAAGGTTCAGTCTTTTTCTATAAGCCTAGGGGATTTATTAATCAAATAATAATTGCCCTCACCTCAAGTTATGTTTTCATTGTATTTGTTACATGTCTTCTGAGCCCCAGCTCCACTGGAATGAGCTTTGCATCTCTGCAAGATCCGTTAAATCCCTGCACTTTGCTGACAGCGAGCAACTCAGAAACAAAAAAAAACTCCTTGAATCTATAACATATTTCCCTGCCTCCTTCCTTCCTTTTCCTCTCCTCTCTAACCCCTCCCCTAGAGAACACGAGAGAAATAAAAATAAAGCCGTAATTAAGAAAAGGACCAAGAATAAATTCCATGCATTTAACCGAAGTTCCATCTCTGAACCCAGGAGGATTGGCGCATAGCTGTGGTTGTGCAAGAGGAAGCGCTCAGGGAACTCATGCTGTGCTTTCAACACAAATACAGCTCATAAGGAATAGTTTATCACTTAAACCATCTCTTTAATTCTGCAGAGTAAAGGCAAGACCTCAAAAAGGGCTCAGATACCACCACCACCACCACCACTGGGGTCTCCCATTTCTGGAACCCCTCTGGCCCAAACAGCTCAAAGCAATTCACAAATATTTATTGATGGAACCCCATGACCCATACCCCAAGTGAATACTTTAATATCCCATTCTGCAGAGGGCAAAATGGTAACATGGAGAAGTTCAAGGCTCTTGGCTGCCTGCCATGTGGAGAAAACGAAATAGTGGCTGGATCCTGAAAGCAAAGCACCACCAGGTGCACAGCGGATTACTCAAAAACTGTGGTGAAAAGAGCACAGGGCTGGAAGTCAGGAGAGCCACACTCTGATTCCAGCTCTATCGCTCAGGCGCCGGGTGACGGTGGCCAAGTCACCTCCTCTCTCTGGGCCCCAGTCTCCCTGACTGTAAAATGGAAGGTTGAACTAGAGGATTGTAAAGCCCCTTGTCCCTCTGAAGATGATGGATCTCTACATCCAGCGAGTCAGAGCTCTAGGCAGGCTTTCTTATTGCTGAGACCCCTGAAACACAAAGCATTCCTTCTGCTGGAGGGACTCCTCTCTGTCCCCCCCAGCCCAGCCCTCCAGCCCAGGCCTGGCGCCACCCACCCTCCCACAGGGTGAGTCCTCTGATTTGTGACAGTCCAAAAGAATTTTGTCATCTTTAGAACTCTTGATTACTTGCTTTTCAACATGGAAGAAGTTTAATAAATATTTCATAAATTACCAGATCCTGTGCAGCTTAATCTCTAATTCATCTGCCCTCATCTGACCAATGAGACTGTAAGGATCTTGAGGATAGTATAAGGAATGTACGTGTTAAACCTTAAAAGTTGCAATACATCCCTAACCTTAAATATCTATTAATAAGTGCCTTTTTCTATATCCACCTGGATTTTAAAACCTGGATGATACGTGACCAGGGAACTGGTTTGTAATGTGTAGGTCCAATTCAATGCAATGTAATTCAATTTAGCAAGTAATTATCGATCATCTACTCTTTGCCAAAAACTACACTAGCATCTTAAGTATGTTGTGCCCCATGGGGGAATCAGGCAAGGAGTAAGGCAACCTTGATACATTGAGTTTAGTTCAAGACAAACAGAGGGCATGAGAGACATAAAAAATAAAAAGGCCAATTATAGCTCAGATTTCTGGTCAGCTTGCTTTATGTTAGACCCTAAAGTACGAAAGTTATGGCATGAGATTTTGCATCACAAAGTTTATTTGGTTATAATGTGTGTGTGTGTTTGTGGGTGGAGGGCATAGCTGCATTAGTGGAAAACTTGGACACTATTTTAAGCATAGTGCAGCTGGCATGAACCTAGTTTCCAAACTAATGGATACCAAGGTGTAGACCAGCCTTAAAGAAAAGTAGGTCATCTGAGATAATCCCATGGCTTCACATATAGGAATATTTCTCTTCCTTCCTGGCTGCTTTCCTTATACATAAAAGGGCGGCTAGATGAGATAATTCTGATGACCCCTTCCAGCTCTGGTGTTCTCTACATGCAACACAAACCATGTCTTCTCTCTGTTGCCTCCCCCAGTGTTACTGTTGGGCTGGGCACCAGGCTGGAAGATGGGAGGGAGGCAGGGAGAGAGAGAGGAAGGAGCAGAGGAGGGAGGGAGGAAGGGTTGATTTCTCCTTCCAGGGACTCTGAATTTGGAGTCTGAATTTGGGGGAGAGGTACAACTCAGAAACAATTAGAAAATAAAAAACGTAGCAGTGGAGGAACTGCCATTATAAATGCACTGCTTGGGATGTATTAAAAGTTATTATCTCATGTGGTTATGTGAATGCAATACTTATCAGAAATATTTGGGTTCAAGTTGTAGCCTTTTAGGTGAACAACTCATAAACTCTTAGGAATTCACTTTCTGCCTTAGTTTCTCCTTCATAAAAATAGAGTAAGTAACCCTGATTTTGTTCAATTGGATGTGTTAAATAAAATAATTGAGAGAGACATGTTTTATAAACCATGCAAGACTATGCAGAGGCTGGTTATTATTGCTGTTGTAATTTCTATTATAAAGGGGTGTGACACCTTAACCAATGATGGCATTATAGACATTTGCGACAAGCTAGAAGGGGAAGAGTTTGGGGTAAGGGAGTCATCAAATTGCCTGTTCTTATATCAGCTGTGGGCTCAGCCTGTGCACTGTGGCTTCGTTTGCAGAGCAGTGAGCCGAAGCTGTAAACTACTGGTGGGCTCTCGCAGGCCCATCGATCCTGTACGCTCAGAGAAAAAGCTGCTAATAATTTCCAGTTCACCCCAGAGCAGAGATACACATAGCACTGTGATTGCTCATGGCCATCCAGGGGCCTCAGCCTGTGAATTTACAGAGGGTCGGTCTGCGTTTTGAAGCAAAATAACTAAGCCTCCAGAGTTCACCCTGAATAGTGAAAAAAATTTTTTTTACGAATATGTGAGCCGTCCAAGCTGGGATTTATGTAGAGATTTAGGTGTGTTGATGTAGAAGGTAAATTTTTAGTTCACACATCAAACCAGTGTAAACCAAATCTAGGATATCAGCACCATCTAGTGGGCATATGTAGCCAGTGCAGACACTAGAGGACAAAAGGGTGGGCAAACGAAAGAGGTGAGAAGTCAGCTTTGGGGAGGGACTGTGCGGGAAACAGAGCCTGTAAAAAGACAGCTCTGGCAGTCAGCATGCGTTAGCACATCTCAGCCACAGATAATGGCATCGTGAGACATTAGATTAAGGAAATAATCCTGTCAGCAACCAGGCACTGTCTACTTTCAAACTAAACTAATTCTCAATTGCTTGGCCTGTACAGTGAGGATGATCATGCCTGCTCTATAAGGTTGATGGTGATATTATTGCATTAGAGTGTTAATTTACAGGCATTGCAAAATTTCCACAATGTGTCTATATGGAAAATCCATTTGGTAGCTACAGGCTTGATACCAGTTACTTCCCTTCCCCGGTCATCTCCCTTAGATCTCACCACGAGGAGCCGTCGGTACCTTTGGTCTCCACCTAAGACACCGGGGCCCAGTCTGGGTTCGTGACAAGTCCAAGGTCATGCAGCTGGTGGATGGCAGAACTAGGATTTGAACACAACTTTGACATGCTCCAAAGCTCTCATTTATTCCACTGGACCAGATAGCAGATGTTCAACGTTTGCTCTTTCTTCCCCTTTCTTCTTGTTCTTAAGATGAACATTTAGGTTCTGTAATACACCTGGCTTGGTGCATACACTGTCTTGTTCAACTTTGAAATACTGGCAGTGTTACTTTTTTGGACAGATGAAAAAGCTAAAGTCAAAGAAACTAAATGATCTACCAGATATCAATAACTAGTGAGAAAACTGGGATTTGGACTTTCTTATTATAGAACTACTGCTTTAATCCACTGTCTCCTGGTTCAGTCACTCATCATTCATCCTTAACTGTGAAGTATGTTTCTGTTTCTGTTTACATCCCAAGAGTTACTTTTCATATTTAAATAAAGACCCCTGCACGTAGTAAGGTCTCCAGCTCGTGTAGTTGTGATCTATTTCTCTGCCCATGGAGGTTAGATTCAGTGTACAGAAAAGTCTCCTACAGCTTGGGGACTGTGATCTGTCTCCTAAGTGCTGGAGAACAAGCAGCTGGATAGAGGCATGTTCAGCTGTGAGCCCATGAAGCAGTGATTGCTCCACAGTTAGTTTTAAAAATGAACACCGAAGGGCCTGCAAAGGCAGCTACTGGGAATGGATGGGAAGTGCTCGCGCGCGCGCACACACACACACACACACACACACACAGACTGTCATGTTCACTCTAGGTGCTGTACCAGGTGCTGTACTGAGTGCCAGAGACACAGAGAGCCAGCAAACAAAAATCAGTTTCCTTTACTCCAGAATCCCCGATAGAACTAGATATTTTCTCAAACCCTTAAGAGTCTGACCCAGAGAGATGAATTTGTCCATGGTGTAAAGAAAAGGTTCTGTCTAGCAGTTGCTTCCCTCTAGTGGTCATATTGCCTTCGGCAAGAAGACGCATATGATCACACACCAGAATGAAAACTGTAAACATCAAAATAAGACACTGTTTGAGCAGGGCCTGCCTGGTGTGCTCACCCAGACAGACTCAGAGGAGTATTATGGCCACAGAAACAGCAACACCGTGTGCAGGGAGTTATTTGTACTCTGGTCTTTGCAAAATGTGTGGTCTGAAATCCTTGTTAGAGGGGGAACTGAAATTAAACAATTTCCCAGCTGAGATTCACATAAACGCACATGCACGCTCCTCAGAACACAACTTGAGAAATGCTGATGTAGTGTTCTTTTTCCTGCACCAGAACATTAATTTCCATTCTAAAGACAGGCCAGTTGAGGCCCAGAAGACTGTCATCGCACAGTGGTCCAGTATACAGCTTGTACAATGACCATGCCTTTTAGAAGTTGTATCAAGACAGAGCTTCCAACAGCCCATGGGCCTGCATGAACAATGACGACCATGCCAACCCGTAATGGACTCAAGTGAGAACAAGCAATAAACTTTGTGAAGTTCTTGAGATCTTTGGTTATTCTCTACTGCAGCGCAATCTCACCTACCTAAATAATACACCACACCGTCTGTTTAGCTAGCTTCTGTCTTTCTCCCTGTGGGTTAAAGGGTGCGAGGGACAAGGAGACTGGCCATTTCTTATGCCTAGTGGACTTATTCTCCAGTTCTGGTAGAGCATTAGGACTGTTTTTGTGTGTGTTTGTTTTGTTTCTCTCTTCAAGGCACTTTCTGGCACTCCTCAGAGGGCCATGTTGAACATTTCTCTCCTGCAGTTTCCTTCACCCCGGGCTTTTCCAGCTCCATTCTGGGATGTCTGTGGGAACCTGCCCTCATTCCATGATATACCACCAGTCTCTTTTTGCTGAGTTCTTCTAGATCATTCACACAGACCTGTTGGGCAGGACCCACCAAGACGCTGCTTGGCTCTGCTTCTGCCTTGGGCCTCATACTCTTCCTTGGGAATTGTAGGTTCTTTGCCCCAACAAACTGTCACTGCAGGTCAGTCACAGTGCAGTGGTTCCTCCTGGCTCTGATCCACAGTTAGGCATGTCTTCATTTACTGGGTTGAATGCAGGCCACACTTTCAACAAAATTTGTTGAAAAGTTTTGTCGACTTTTTTCTTTGTTTAAATTTTATTACTTTTCATTCATATCATTTTTAAAATTTTTTCCATTTTTTAAATTTTATTGTTGTTCAAGTATAGTTGCCTGCCGTCGCCCCCCAATCCCTTCACCCCCAACCGAGTCGTCCCCACCTCCCTCCCCTGCTTCCACCCCCCTCTTGGTTTTGTCCATGTGTCCTTTATAGTTGTTCCTGAAAACCCTTCCCCCTTTTCCTTCCATTATCTATTTACCTCATTAATTCTATTTTCCTTAGTCTTGTTATTTCCTAACTTGTTAGATGGTTGCAATATTCATCTATAACTATTTATGTTTAATAATATGATGATTTGAGGCTAACGTGTCCCTTAAAATTCTGTTTTCACTCCAGTTTTGATGGGCTGGTGTTTCACTACACTAATACTTTTACTTTACTAAAATTTTCCATTATTTTTCATGTGATTGTGGGGTTTTTATTTTTTAATATATTTTATTGATTATGCTATTACAGTTGTCCCATTACCCCTCTTCATTCCCCTCCACCCTGCACACTCTCTCCCACCCACATTCCCCCGCTTTAGTTCATGTCCATGTGTCATAAGTTCTTTAGCTTCTACGTTTCCCATACTATTCTTGCCCTCCCCCTGTCTATTTTCTACCTACCATCTATGCTACTTATTCTCTGTACCTCCCCCCCCATCCTCCCACTCCCCTGTTGCTAACCCTCCATGTGTTCTCCATTTCTTTAGTTCTGTTCCTGTTCTAGTTGTTTGCTTAGTTTCTTTTTGTTTTGTTTTAGGTGTGGTTATTAATAATTGTGAGTTTGCTGTCATTTTACTGTACATGTTTTTTATCTTCTTTTTCTTAGATAAGTCCCTTTAACATTTTATAAAATAACAGCTTGGTGATGATGAACTCCTTTAACTTGACCTTATCTGAGAAGCACTTTATCTGCCCTTCCATTCTAAGTGAAAGCTTGGCTAGATAGAGCAATCTGGGATGTAGGTCCTTGCCTTTCATGACTTGGAATATTTCTTTCCAGCCCCTTCTTGCCTGTAAGGTCTCTCTTGAGAAATCCGCTGACAGTCTGATGGGAACTCCTTTGTAGGTGACTGTCTCCTTATCTCTTGCTGCTTCTAGGATTCTCTCCTTCATTTTTACCTTGGCTAATGTAATTATGATGTGCCTTGGTGTGTTCCTTCTTGGGTCCAACTTCTTTGGGACTCTCTGAGCTTTCTGGACTTCCTGGAAGTCTGTTTCCTTTGCCAGAGTGGGGAAGTTCTCCTTTATTATTTGTTCAAATAAGTTTTCCACTTGTTGCTCTTCCTCTTTTCCTTCTGGTACCCCTGTAATTTGGATGTCGGAACATTTAAAGATGTCCTGGAGGTTCCTAAGTCTCTCCTCATTTTTTTGAATTATTTCTTCATTCTTTTCTGATTGTATGTTTTTTTCTGCCTTCTGGCCCACTCGATTGATGTGAGACCCAGCTTTCATTCCATCATTATTGGTTCCCTGTGCATTTTCCTTCATTTCTCTTATTGTAGCCTTCATTTTTTCATCTAATTTGCAACAAAAATCAACCAATTCTGTGAGCATCCTGATCACCAGTGTTTTGAACTGTGCATCTGATAGGTTGGCTATCTTTTGGTTGCTTAAAAGTACTGATTGTGAGGCTTTCATGTCTGTTTGAGCCATCTTTTTTTTTCCTTTGGTCTGGTTGCACCTGTTATGTATGAGGGGCGGAGCCTTAGGTGTTCACCAGGGCAGAGCACCCCAGTCGCTGGGTTTGTGACATTGTATGTGGGGGCAGATCTGAGAAGGAACAATGGCATTTGCTCAGCTCTCTGTTGGACCTCAGTCCCTTCTGCTGCTTCTCCTGAGCAAACTGGGCCCCTCTGGTGCCAATTCCCACGTGGGTGGGCTTGGGAGCTGAAAGTCCGCACTCTGTGGGACTTTCCAAGGACCTCTCCTGTGAGGCTGGGAGTCTCTCCCTGAGCCGCAACCCCCCACAGGTGTTTTCAATCAGTGCCCCAAGGCTCTATTTCCCAGCGCTGGGATCATGGGTTGCGCGCAGTGCCTTGCTTCACAATTCCTGCCTCGCTGGGTCTGCTGTTTGCCACCCCTCGGCCTCGGTCTGCCAGCTGCCACTTGAGTGCTCAGGGTCCACCTGCTGTGGTCTTGTGCACCCCAGATGCCTTACTCGCCCCATCCCAACACTCTCTGCTCTCTGGCCCACAACCCAGGCCCAGCTGCCCGACTCCGCCCCTCCTACCAGTCTGGATGAACGGGTCTATTTTAACTTCTTGGTTGTCCAACTTCCATACTGTTCAATTTTCTGTCAGTTCTGGTTGTTACTCTGTTTCTAAATTGTTGTTGTCCCCATCTTGGTTGTGCGAGGAGGCACAGTGTGTCTACCTATGGCTCCATCTTAGCCGGAAGTTCCTGAGTGTGTTTTTTTCATTCACAAATACAGGTGATATTTCAGAGAATGTTTTTGTTATTTATTACTAACTTAATTGTTCATTATAGTCAAGGAACATGTGCTATATGAAGTATGTTAAATATTGCTTTATAACCGAGTATGTATATAGTATACACTGTCTGTCCAGAATGTATCCAGCCATGTACTGTGAAAAAGAAATTTACATTAATTTAAGAAGATACAAGATATAAGCAGCATTGTACACAGGACAATAATTTCTCTATCCCCTTCAAAGTGGGCACCTTAGGACCTCTCACAGTTCTCCCAATCACCATCAGCTGCCCCATTATACTTTCCTGAATCTCATTGACAGTCTGAAATCTCTTCCCTTTCAAAGGTGATTTTAGTTTTGAAAAAAGCCAGAAGTCACAGGGCCCCAAATGTGGGCTCTAGGTGGACTGAATCACCTAGGTGATTTGATGTTACACCAAAAAACTCTTCATGAGATGTGATTCATGAGCAGGTGTGCTGTCGTGATGAAGCTGCCAATCACCAGTTACCCTTACCTGCAGTCTTCTGAATCATCTGAATAGTTTCTGCAGAGAAATGTTCAAGCTTAACACACAATTTAATGCAGAGTTGTTGCTTTACTTGCTCAGTTATTTTTAATTCGATAGCCACACAGTGTACCTGCTCATTCAAGTGCATCTACTGCCCCACTGACTAGTACAGTGGAGTCACCATTGTTCACACATGCACATTTCAGTCCACTCTCCTTGGCTGCCAGGTTACATGGATGTCACATAAACTGTTCTTGTTATATTAATAATGGCTGGGCTTTTTCCTTTGTCTGGGCAGACTGTATATTTGTTTGAAAAAAAATGTGTATTCTCTAATGTTAGATGTATGGTTGGCATGCAAAATACTAGAACATTTAAGAGTGTAGATTCTAACACCACAATGCTGGGTTTCATATCCCAACTCTGCCTACTAGCTGTGTGAGTAGAAGCCAGGAAACCAGGGCAGATAAATTAAATTTTTCATGCCTGAGTTTGAACTACTATAAGTTAGGATTTATGCTAGTCTCTAGCTCATACTACAGTTAAGAGGATTAAATTAGTTATTATTTAAAACAGAGCCTGACACTGTGGAAACATCACCCATTGTCTTATCTTCATTAAATCAATTTATTGATTTTGTTGATCAAATCTTTCATTTCTTTTTCCTGTTTATATATATAGTGATAAAATTATTAAAATCCTTCAAAATGATAAAAAGTTTAACTTTTGTCAAATTTCTGTTCCTGCAAAATACTATTTACTTTATTTTGATGCTATTTTATTAGGTGGCTACAATATTATATTGGGATATTTTCCTGGTAAGGTAAACTCTGTCATTACTTAGTAATCTTCTTTTTCCCTAAAGATGCTTATTTTTTTAAGGTTTTCTTTTATAAGCTATTAATAAAATTATGTAACCTTCTTTGGATTAATATTTTCCTAGTTATATTTTTTCATCCTTTTACTTTCATCATTACATTGTTCTTATGTTTGAAGTATGTCCTTTGTATAGAATGTACAGCTTTCAAAAAACCCAATCTAACAATCACTACCTTGAAACTAGTGAATTTAAACTATCTATTTGTATTGTGACTACTGCTACCTTTCTATATACTCTATGTGCTGATTTTTAATGATTTTCTAAACTTTTTTTTCTCAATTCTTTCATTTGGATTCATTGATATGTTCTTGTTTGGGGTGGAGTTTTTTTTGTATTCTATATTTTTATCTCTTTAGCCTGGGAGTTAAGTGCTTTATTTCTAGTCACAAAATATTTACACTCAAAAATTTACTATACATAATTAGCAAAATAAAAAGTCAGTCATTATCTTAACTGGCACTATGAATTCAAGGATCTAGAATTACTGTAACTCTGGCAATAGATCCCTGAGTTATGTGATTTCATCAATTGGAGTTTGGGCACTTTGTTCTAACCCCAAATTAGTTATAATTATAATTATTGCTTTACACAGATCATGCTTTTTTTCTTCTTATACCTCAGACCTTCCTTTGGAAATAATTTTCTTCCTTCTGTAGTTAATCCTTTAGGCATTGATTTAGTGACACTTATTAGTAGTTAACAGTTTGTTTATATTTATCTGACTAGTTTTCTATCTCATTCTCTTTCTTGGAAGAGAATTTAGTAGGTAAACAATTATACACATTTGTGTACACATTTGGTATGTGTTTTTTTCCAGCACATTATAGTTACTCTGTTCATGTCCTTTGATTTTTGTTGTTGTTGTTGAAAAGTCTACTCTTAGACCTTTTGCTGTCCCTTTGTAGATATGTGGCTTTTCTGTATGGCTGTTTTAAAGACGTGTTTTGGATCGTGTGGTGGTGGTGTTCTCCAGTTACAAAGCAATGTGTCTTATAGACCATTCTGTTCATTTCATCCTTTGTGTTCCTTTAACTTGTTTCTCATATACTCTATCTCCCCATTTCTTTATAATATATTACAGCATGATTCTCAGAACTATTTTACAATAACTTTCTCTTGAGTTATGCCTAATCTGCTGTTTAATCCATCTACTAAAGTTTTAATTTAATGGCTTTATTTTTCATTTCTTAGAGTTCTGATGTGTAGATTAAACTTTTAAAAATGTATCTAGTCATTCTTTTCTATATGTTTTGAGGAGGATGAAGGAGGCAACTGATCATTTTTAGTGGTTTGTTACAATTTCAGTAAATTTTTTATATGGAGTAAGGTAGAAATCCAAATTTATTCTTTCCATGTAGATATTCAGTTGTCTCAGCATTATTTATTAAAGAAATTTTTCTTTCCCACATTAAATGGTCTTTGCACCTTTGTCCAAAGTCAATTAGCCATAGACATTTAAGTTTATTACTGGACTCTCAATTCTATTCCATTTGTATATATGTTTATCCATCCAAATGCCACACTGTTTTAATTGGTGTAGCATTATATCATAGTAAGCTTTGAAATTAGAAAGTGCAAGTCCTCTAGATTTGTTTTTTTCTTCAATACAGTTTTGGCTCCTCTGAGCCCTTTGTAGTTCCATATAAATTTGAGATTCAGCTTTTTCCTTTTCTTCAAAAAATGCTGTTATTTTGCTTAATTGTTTGTTTTGTTGATTAGTTTCAACTTATAGGTGATATTATATGGTATTTCTCTTTCACCTCCTGGCTTGTTTCACTTAGCATAATGCTTTCCAGTTCCAAAATACAACCAGAGACATTGAAATAAAGAACAATGTAAGAGTATCCAGAGAAGAGGAAGAAGAGGGATAATAAGGGATAATAGGGGGGTCATCAAGGAACATTGTATAAAGGACACATGGACAAAGACAAAGGAGGTGGGTTCAAGGTTGGGAGGAGAGGATGGGGGGTGTGGGGGGCATTGTGGGGTGAAAATGGAGACAATTGTACTTGAATGATAATAAAAAAATAAAAGATTTTTTTAAATGCTGTTAATTTTAATGGAGATTGAATAATATGTAGTTTACTCTGGGTCTTATTGCAGTCTTAGCAATATTAAGTTTTGCAGTCCATGAACACAGGATGTTCTGTCTACTCATTCACTCTTTCAAAAATTTCAGCAAAGTGTTGGAGATTTCAGTGTACAAGTCTTCCACTTCCTTCCTCAAATTTATCCCTAGTTATTCTTTTCAGATGCTTTTGTAAATGGAACTGTTTTTTTTTTTTTATAATTCCTTTTGGGATTGTGCATTGCTAGTTTAAAGAAATACAACTGATATTTTTCATTTATCTTGTACCCTCTCCCCCAATCTTGAAGGTTACCTTTTGTCATTGAGGGTACTTTTGGAAAAAAGATTAGAAAAAAATCTTAGAGGTTGGGGCCTTGACATCAAGGTCTCTAATGTAAGATGATTCTTAAACTCACTAGTATAACTGAGCAATGTTTGGTTCCCAAGCAAAAAAGGAGGATAGGAAAAGGCGGGGAATTGTCTTACAATGACCTTGCAAGTCTAAATCATGTGCATTTCTCTGCTATCAGTAGAGGTATCCAAGGAAAACCTACAAGATGGAGAATTGCATCACCTCCTGGCTTGGTCAGAGGTCAACCTTGCATGGTCAGAAGTCAACCTTGCTCAAAACTTGGAAGACTTATTAAAAACAAATACATTTCTGTTCCCTCTGTTTCTTGAAAAAGATCATTTTCCTTAAAATAAGTTCTCATTGCCATGTAGTAATTTTTAAGCTTTTTAAGGTCACGTTCCCCTTTGAAAGTCCATTGAAAAAAATTACAGCCAGATTTTCAGATTTCAAATATATAGACATAAACAATACAAGAGTCCATATAGAAGAATTTGAATTAATAAATTTAGAAGAAGTACACTACATCCTGCAATGTACAGGACAGCCCTCTACAATAAATAATTATATGACTCAAGGTTTCAAGAGTGCTGAGGTTGGAAGCCCTTTCCAATGCCAACTTTATTCTCTTAAGAAAGAGAAAGTGTGCCTATTCTCTCTCTTTCTGTTTATACATTGATTGTGTTGTGGCATTTCATGGTTTTAATTTGCATTTCTGTGATGATTGGTAAAATTGTGCACTGATTCAATTGGATATTTTGTTCTTTTTTTGTGAAGTACCCATTCAAATATTTTACTTATTGTTTTCTAGCTTTCTCTGCCTTTTCCTTATTGACTTAAAGTCCCTCATAAAGTTGTTCATAAGTCTATAAGTTTGTTCAATGAATTCATAGATCAACTTGGGAAAAACATATCTTAACACTATTAAGCCTTGCATTTCATGAATTTAGTGTCTCTTTCTACTTATCTAGGTTTAATTTACTTTCAGATGTGTTTTGTTATTTACATTTTGATGTCTTTGACATCTGTTATATTTATTTCTTGCTGTTTGTTGTTTTTATTTAATCCAATTTATGGATATGTATTTTAACAACTTTCTTGAGGTTTACTTGAACAATGTACACAATAATACACTACACATTTAGAATGTACTATTTCACAAGTTCTGACATATGTCTACAACCAGAAAACCATCACCACTTTTCAGATAATGAACATATGGGTTTTATCCCAAAAGTTTTCTAGTATCTCCTGTAATCCCTTCCTCTTGTTTGTCTCCTCCCCATCCTCATGCCCCACACCACTCACTGATCTGTTTCCCATCCCTGTACATTAGTTTGTGTTGTCTTCAGAATTATATAAATGGACTCCTATAGTAAATGTTGTTTTTGGCCTTGTTTATTTCACTCTGTATATTTTTACATTTATCTATGTCTCAGTATGCGCCAATAGTTTATTCCTTTATATTGCTAATAACATTCTGTAGCATGGTTATACCACAATTTATTTATTCATTCACCCTTTGATGATCTATTTGGATTGTTTCTATTTTTGGCTATCACAAATACAGTTACTAAGTGTATTTGTGTATAAGTCTTTGTATGTGCCTATGCTTTTATTTTTCTTGGATAATATCCACAAGTGGAAGGGGCAGGTCATTTGATAGGCGGTGTATGTTTAAATTTTTAAGAAATTGACAAACAGTTTTCCAAAGTGTATGTACCATTTTACATTCTCACCAGAGGGTTACTAAAGTTATTCCATTTCATTGCCAACACTTGACATGGTCAGTTGTTTAATTTTAGCCATTGCAATACATGTAGTGGCATTCAATGTGGTTTTGTTTTTCATTTCTTAAAGGACTAATATTTCTGAGCATGTTTTTGTGTACTAATTTGTAAGACTTACATTCTTTCATAAAGTATCTTTCAAAGCTTTTTATTTTTTGAATTAGATAGTTTATTTTAACTCTTACTGAGTTTTAAAAGTTTGTTATACATTATGAATAAAAATTCTTTATCACATATATAATTTGAAGTTATTTTCTCTAAGTCCACATCATGTTTTTTTATTTTCTTAACAATTTCTTTCAAGAGAAGAACTTAATTTGATAACACCCAATTTATTCATTTTTTCCTTTCATTCCATTATATCTAAGAAATCTTTGCATAAATCAAGTCCACAAAGATTTCTTTCTATGTTTTCTACTAGAATATTTATGTTTTTAGGTCTTATATGTAGGTCTATGATACATTATAAGTTAATTTTGGTATATGGTCAAGATTGGTATCTTTACATTTTCCTCATAATTCTAATTTGAGGTTTATATATTTTATCACCTCAAAACAAACAGCTTTTGGTTTCTTTGGGGGTTTTTTATGTTGATTTTTTGTTATTTTATTACACATGTTTCTCTAAAATTGTCATTATTTTCATAAGATATTTATTGCTATAAAAATTTCCTTAAGTACTATTTTAACTGCATCCCACAAATTTTGATGTTATATTTTTTATTAATTTCAAAATGCTTTCTAAACTTCTTTTTAATGTTTTACTTGATCTATTTGTTATTTATAAGAATATTATTTAGTTTCCTAATATTTGAGAATTTCCCAGGTATCTTCCTGTTATCAAGTATTGTCATTTTTTTGGATTTTTTATTATGTTTTAAAATATTTTTCATGCTTGTTCAAGTACTGTTGTCTCCATTTTCCCCCCACCATTCCCCCATCTCAGCTATCCCACTCCCCACCTTTGGTTCTACCCCTCTTTGGTTTTGTCCATGTGTCCTTTATACATGTTCCTAAGCCCCTTCTTGCTTTTTCCCCCACTACCTCCTCCCACCTTCCTTCTGGTTACTGTCAGTTTGTTCTTAATATCAATGTCTCTGGTTATATTTTGTTTGCTTGTTTGTTTTGTTGACTAGTTTCACTTATATGTGAGATCATATGCTATTTGTCTTTCACCATCTGACTTATTTCACAATGCTCTCCAGATCCATCCATGCTGTTGTGAAGGATAACAGTTCTTTCTTTCTTTCTGCTGCATAGTATTCCATTGTGTAAATGTACCACAGTTTTTTTATCCACTAATTTATTGATGGGCACTTAAGTTTCCTCCAACACTTGGCTATTGTAAATGATGCTTCTATGGACTTGGGGAGCATAGGTTCTTTTAAATTGGAGTTTCAGGGTTCTTGGGGTATAGTCCCAATGGTGGAATTACTGGGTCAAAAGGCAGTTCCATTTGTAGTTTCCTGAGGAAATTCTATACTGTTCTCCATAGAGGCTGCACCAGTCTGCATTCCCACCAACAGTGCACTAGTGTTCCCTTTTCTCCACACCCTCTCCAACACTTGTTGTTCGTTGATTTATGATAGCCATTCTCACTGGGGTGAGGTGGTATCTCACTGTGGTTTTAATTTGCATCTCTCTGATGGCTAGTGATGCTGAACATCTTTTCATATGTCTCTGGACCCTTTGTACATGATTCTACTCCAGGAAAGACAAACAACCCAATTAAAAAATGGGCAAAGGATTTGAACAGACACTTCTCCAAGGAGTACTGTCATCATTTTTTTGAAGATTTTATTTATTTATTTTTAGAGAGGAGGAAAGGAAGAGAGAGAGAGAGAGAGAAAGAAACATCCATGTGTGGTTGCCTCTCATGTGTCCCCTAACCGGAGACCTAACCCACAACCCAGTCATGTGTCCTGACCAGGAATCAAAACAGTGACCCTTTGATTCACAAGCCAAAACTCAATCCACTGAGTCATACCAGCCAGGGCTAAGTACAGTCATTATTAATGTGATCATTTAATTTAAATTGAATTTGATTTATAGTCCTCACTATGATCTATCTTGGTAAATGTTCTTTGCACTCTTGGAAAGAAGTATTTTTCTGATGTTGGATGGTATGATGATCAGTTAGGTCAAGTTCGTTAATAGAATCATCCATCTTTTATCTACCCTTATTTATTTATCTTAATGTATTCATCCTGACTGATTTTGTGTCTACTTGTTCTATTAATAATTAAGGGAGGAGTAATGAAATGTACAACTATAATTGTGTATCAATTGTATGGCAACATGTATCTGTTATTTGGTGCTAATTTGTAAACATTTTTTAAATGTGTATGTTTCCTTTATAAATTGACCATTTTTATCATTATCAAATGAGCTTCTTCATCCTTAGTAATATTCCTTGCTCTGAAATGTATTCAAGTTAACACTAATTTTAGCCATTCCATCTTTACTTTCATTAGTGTTAATATGATATATCAATCTTTCTTTTTTATAACTGAACCTTTTTTTGTCATTTTGTATTTGACATCATGTTTATATAAGCGACATATAGTTGAACCCTGCTTTTGTAACCAATCTGACCAGCCCTAACTTTTAACTAGGGTGTTTAAACCACTTACATTTAACGTGATTATTAACATTATTGGGTTTGAATATATCTATTCCTTACATTTGTTTTATTTTTATTCAATCTGTTCTTGTTTCCTTGTCCTCAAATTCTGATTTTAGTTAGGTATTTTATATGGTTTCATTTTGTCTCCTTTCTGCTTATTGGTTATAACTCTTCATTGTGTTATTTTAATAGTTGCTTTAGGGCTTACAGTACTCAAATTTATATCATCAGAGTCTGACTTCAAGTGATGTTATATTACCTCATGCAGAGCATCAGAACCTTGAAATAACGTACTTCAACTTCTCCCCTGCCACACTCAGTGCCATTGCTGTCATACATTTTAATAACACTATATTACATATGCTATAAATACCACACTATTCTCTTCACATTCTAGAGTTGAAAATTCTTTTTTCTATTTACCCATGTAGTTCCTATTTTTAGGGATCTTCATTTCTTTGTGTAGATTCTATTTCCATGTGGTATCATCTTTTATTAGCCTGAAGGACTTCTTCTAACATTTTGTGTAGTATGGATCTGACACATTCTTCAATCTTTTTAATGTCTGAAAAAGTCTATTTTTATCTTCAAATCTGAAAGATTTTCTCTGAGTAAATCTGGATTAAAAGGTTTGTCTTCAGCGTGTTAAAGCTGTTTATTCACTGTTGTCTCTCTTGTGCTGCTTCCAATGAGAAATTAGCATCATCCTTATCTTTGTTTCTTTCTCTGTATTGTATTTTATTTTACTCTCTAACTTTTTTTTCCAAAAATTTTATTTATTTATTTTTTAGAGAGGGAAGGGAGGGAGAGAGAGAGAGAGAGAAACATCAATGTGCGGTTGCTGGGGGCTGTGACCTGCAACCCAGACATGTGTCCTGACTGGGAATCGAACCTGTGATGCTTTGGTTCGCAGCCCGTGCTCAATCCACTGAGCTACGCCAGCCGGGGCTACTCTTTGACTTTTAAGATTTTATTCTTATCACATACTTTAAGGAATTAAATTTGAATTTACTTTATATACTTACTGTTTTTTGTATATGAGGTTATGAGCTTCTTGGATCTCTTCATTGATCATTTTCATCACATTTACAAACACTTTGGCCTTTATCTTTTTCAAATAGTTCTTCACCATTCCCCACTTCAGAGACTTCCATTACTCGCACATTAAGCCACATGAAAATTGCTCACCGATACTCTGCTTATCTTTTAATTACTTATCCCTATATTTTATTTGGGGTATTTTTTCACCACTAAATCTTCAAATTAACTTATATTTTTATCTGCACTGTTTAATTTGCTGTTAATCCCACTCAGTGTGTTTTTCTATCTCAGATGTTGTAATTTTAACCTCTAGAAGTTAATCTGGAGTCCTTTAAAAAGGACTCCTAAGAGACTGAAAAAACAAGGAACAGACTAGAAGATACTTGCAAAACACTTATCTGATAAAAGACTAGTACCCAACATATGCAAAGGGCTCTAAGATTCAACAATAAAAAAAATGAATGAGTAAAATAAAATGTTGGCAAAAGCTAAAAAAAAATCTCAAATTTGACAAAAGAAATAAGATTTAAAAGGCTGAGCAAAGCACAAATTAAAAAAAAAAACCTACACCCAGATACAGCTTGAATAGATTTCTGAAAACTAATGATAATGGGGAAAAAATTCTGAAAGCAGACAAATAAAAATGACATACTACCTATATGGGAGCACCACTTCTAGTGACAGTGGATTTCTCATCTGAAACCATAGAGGACAGAAGGAGTAGCACATTTCCCAAGTGTTATACAGAAAACAAACTGTCAATCAATCACTAATTCTATATCTGACATAAAGGAAATGGTCAAAGAATGAATTTTATAGCATCAGGAAGGAAGAAATAACAATGGAAAAAGCAGAAATATGTGTTGATAACATAGAAATTATTTCTCCGCAAAAGCTAGCACAGGCATGCTGAGGTTTGGCCTGCTCAAGAAATTGGTTCCCTTAACACTAACTGTGCCGTGCTGAGTGAGTGAGGCATCTTCTGATTGTCCTTGTGAGGATCATTGAGATCAAAATAAGAAACTCAGCATTTGACACTCTCACAATGTCCTGCAGAGATGACTCTTTTAATTTTTATTATTCAGAGAACTTGTCAGTAAGGTGTCACTCATATCTCAATGTCCACTGTCCTTTTTAAGTTATGAATCCACAGGAGGTAAGGGCATATCTATAATGATAAACTGTAAAGTATTATAAGAGTAAGTGTAGACACAGGAAGACCATAGGTCTCAGTTTGCCTGAGAATGTACCAGTTTGCTCTATGGGGTATTTATCAATTGTGCTCCTTTTTACTGTCAAAAGCACCCCAGTTTGGATGTTAAACTATGACTTGTATAAATGTAGCAAAACCCAAATATCAGACAGGAGTCTGGGCAGATAGTATGTGATATGAGACAGGTGGGTAATGGCAACTCTAAACTGACAAGACTCTATCCCAGCAGGACAGCCTCCAGCTAATGTCCATGAAAGTTCAGACCCAGTAATATACTGTGATTTTTCAAAAGAAATGAGTACTGCCATTATAGGAAAAATGTGTTTTTTTAGAAGACAAGTCTAGACAAAACTCATGGTAAACTAGAAGGCTGAAACCTTATAGTGTGCTAAATGGTAGAGGCATGCCCATAAAATATTAGGGTTACATAAAAAGAAAAGCCAAGTTGAAGGTATAGTTTTTATCACAAGTGTGCAAAAGATTTTGATAAGCATAGTGTGGTTATATACAAGGCCTGTCCAAAAAAGTCCAGCCATTATTAATATCATGAGAATGGTTTGCACCACAACAATGTAACCTGGCATTCAAGGAGAGTGGACTGAAATGTGCATTTGTGAACAATGGTGACTTTATTGTACTAGTCAGTAGGGCTGGTAGATGCAGTTGAATGAGCATGTGTACTGTTGGTCATTGCATTTAAAGTGACTGAGCAAATAGATTGAATCTGCATCAAATTTTGCATTACACTTGAACATTCCTCTGTGGAAATTATTTGGATGATTCAGAAGGTTTTGGGGGATGATGCAATGAGTTCAGCACAAATAAAAGTGTAGCACAAATGCTTCAAACATGGTCAAGAATCTGTTGAAAGTGATCCACATTCTGGAAAGCCAGCCATAAGCAGAATGTGTTGACCCAGAGAATGTTGATCATGTATAGGCTGCAATCAACAAAGATTGGCAACTGACAGTGCAAGAACTAGAAGCTGATCTGGAGATTCCCAAACTTATTGTCTGAGATTTTGGTGCAGGATCTTGGTATAAAATGTATCATGGCAAAATTTGTTTCGTGGCTTCCACTACCAGAGCAGAAGGAACATCATGCTGCAGTTACTAATGACTTGATTCAAGCTGCTACCAATGAACAAGATTTCCCCAAGGTCATAACTGGAGGTGTGTCTATGGTGATGGTCCAGAAATGTAGGCCCAGTTGTCCCAGTGGAAGTTGCCTGGTTCTCCATGCCTGAAGAAGGTGTGACAAAGTCACAGCAAGATCAAGACCATGTTAACTGTGGTTTTTGATTGGGAAAGTGTTGTCCATCACAAGTATGTTTCTCCAGCCCAAACAGTTAATGAGTACTACCTCAATGTTCTTTGTCAGTTGAGAAATGCAATACGACAAAAACAGTCACAGCTATCGGCAACTGGTGATTGGCAGCTTTATCATGACAACATGCCTGTTCATGAATCATCTTTCATGCAGAGTTTTTTGGTGAAACATCAAATCACCCAGGTGACCCAGCCCCCCAGTAGCCCAGATTTGGTACCCTGCAACTTCTGATTTTCCCAAAACTAAAATCACCCTTGAAAGGGAAGAGATTTCAGAATGCCAATGAGATTCAGGAAAATATAACAGGGCAGCTGAAGATGATTGGGAGAACTGTGTGAGGTCCCAAGGTACCTACTTTGAAGGGAACTAGGTGTCATTGTCCTGTGTACAATGTTCCTTGTATCTTCTTCAATAAATGTCTCTATTTTTCATATTACACGGTTGGATACTTTCTGGAAAGACCTCGCACATGGCGTTCCTTGTTCTGAGGAAATACACAGAAATAATGAAAGGAGCACGATGCCTCCAGCTTATTCTCAAGTGGTTCAAAGATGACATAACCACTGGTGAGTCTCATATGTGGCAGTCCCTTGCACAATCCTTGCAACTTTTCTATAAGACTGACATTTTATTTTTAAAAAAAAGTTATCAAAAAACTAGGAAAAAAGAAAACAAATAAACAAAAAACTAACTAAACAACCTAAACCATACACAAAAGTCTGCAGACCATGTTTCTCCTATGTACCCAGAATGTAACCTCTCATGTAGTTCCATATTTTTATTTTTTGAAGAGAAAACTTAAGACCTTGAGTATGTAAGAAGCCCGGTATGCATAAAGGGCTTGTTCAAAATGGTCCAGCCAGTCAGTACTTTTCCTTCTTTATATGCTTTTGTTACATGGCCAGCCCCCTTCTTATTCTCTTTTGGTATTCTCCATTCTACATCATTTTAAATATTCAATTCTGGAATAAATACTAGCATTTAAAAACAACATGTGAAGAGTTTATCTGCCAATAAAATAATTTTCTAAATTATTTTATTCTATTACTTAGAACACAACCAGGCCCACTGACCTTAACCGGGATCAGTATTTGACTCCTGCATAAGATATTAATTGGTGTTGGATTTCTGAGACCATTTCTGATCAAGATAACAGCCTCCCCCAGGAATTCAAATACTGAGAAACTGGAGCCAAGTTAAGGAAATGGAGTACTGAAAGCTGCCAGTAATGCATGCTTCAGTTGGGGAGAAAACATGTTTAAGATGACTACAGTATGACATTGAATATCGTGTTCTTTTTTCTTCATAAATTACTCAGCGTGTGGATGAGAAATTATTTGCTGAAAGCATTTGGAACATTTTACCTACCTTGGAATCAATCTAGGCTCCAGAAGGGGGACTTGGCTAGTCAGGATGGTTTTGTTTGGTCTTAGCTAATCACTCAAATATGAAGAAGCAAAACAGAAGGAAAGGTTTGGAACTATTGGAGCTTCTCAATTGAAAACCTCATGTTCATGGATGCTGAAAATGAATGACTTCCATAATCTGTTGTGAAAGAAAGTGGGTATTTATCATTTCCACTCTGACTGAAACGTCCCATATCTGAGAATCTAATCTCATAATTTCTGTCAGGTATTAAACCAGATATCATTTTTCAAGAGAATGACTCAGGACCTGGACAGAGAGTAAGTACCCTCTGCAAACTGACAGCCGTGTACCTGATGAGCGTTCTTTGGAAAGACTTCCTTAACTAGTTGTCATCTACCTAGCAATTAAGAGTTACCTCATGTTGTTCCTTTCCATGCCTATTTAAAATGAATTTATATTTTGAGTCCTCGCTAGGGCCAAGGTATTATTACACTAGATCTTCTCTGTTATCCCAGTCTTCTCTATTTTTCACCCTATCCATCTCCTTCAGAGCACTGATTACAAGCTGTAAAGACGTACTGATTTGTATATTTATTTGATGATTGTATTCTACAGTAGAGGGTAATGTCCATGAGATCAGCCCTCCATTCTGTCCTCACTGCTCTGTGGCTGGCCTCTAGTATCAGGCACATCCTAGGGACGTAGTGAGGTTTCATTGAACAAAAACTGTCCTGAGCCAGAGACCATCTATCTCTGAAGCTGGGCAATGCAATGTTGAGAAATATTGGCTCGAAGCTCCCTCTGCCTAGAGCCAGAGTCTGACTTGCACCCCTTACTATGCTTGGAAACTTGGGTGAACTTTTTGCTGAAAAGTTTTCTGTGCCTTAATTTAGTTATCTCTGTACATTGGTAATATTCATAGTACCTTCTTTTTTTCAGTTTTTGAGATATAACTGACATGTAACATTTTGTAAGTTTAAGCTGTACAATGTATTGATTTGATATATATTGCTTCAGCTAACGCCTCCATCACATTACATAATTGTTTTTTTCTATATCTAAATGTAAATCTGTATCTATATCTATCTATATCTATATAAAGAGAAAAGAAAACTCTTGTGCACTGTTGATAGGAATATGAACTTGTACAGCTACTATGGAAAACAGCATGGAGCTTCCTCAAAAAAAAAAACCCCACTTCTGGGTATATATACAAAGGAAATTGAAATAGGATCTTAAAGAGATACCTGTTCTCCCATATTCACTGCAGCATTATTCATAAGAGCCAAGATATGGAAATGACCTAAGTGTTCATCAGTGGATGAGTGGATAAAAGTTGTATTATAGATGCAATGGAATATTATTCAGCCATGAGAAAGAGGGAAACCCTGCCATTTGTAACAACTTGTATGAAACTTGAGGTCATTATGCTAAGTGAAATAAAGCAGACAGGGAAAATACTGTATATCACTGACATGTGGAACCTAAAAAGCCAAATTCATAAATAGAGTAGAATGGTGGTTACCAGAGGTTGGGGATGGGAAAAAGGGAGAGATGTCAGTCAAAGTATACAGACTTCTGGTTATAATATTGTATTATATACTTCACAATACCTCTCTCATGGAGTGAGGTGAGGCATTACCTGACACAGAGTGAGTGGTCAATAAATGTTAGCTATTATAATATGAAAGCTATTACTAGCTCAGGTTCACAAAGGAAGGGATTAAAACTCAGAGAGACTATTCAAGAAGACACCACTGGCAAGAAGCAGAACCAGTATTTGAACTAGTATTGGTCTGGTTTTAAAGCCTAGGCCGCTTGTGCTAACCTATGCTGTCTGCCCACTATATATCACTTTGAACACTGACCCTTAGCAACCCAGTCTAGGAAGATGCCAGGCACACACATAAATGACCCCATCAAAGGACAAATTGACCTCTGTGCTGCAAAGGAGAAGCTCCAGGGCTCCTGGTATATAATGTAGAGAGCATAACCCCAATGTAGGTACCCTGGGAGCTTCCTGGAAAGGGAGAGATTTGAACTGGGCCAGGGGAGAACCCGGCAAATGTCGCTTTAAAATCAAGATTCTCTGCTTCCAAAGCAGTGCCCAGTCCATCAGCCTAGTAACCCTATCAAAAAGTAAATGGGGCTGTCTGGATAATGGTTTCCACATGTCCTATTTTTATATAGTTACAGGCTCCAAACCACCACAGGCATAGACAAGCCGAATGAGGTCATCATTTTCATCTGCTCTTTTTTATCTTTGCATTTGGACTCTGTGCCTACTTTGTCCACCAGGGCCTTGTGTGAATAGGTAATAATGCCCATTTTTATTAAGCTTCTACTACGTGCCAAGCATGGCTATAAGATCTTTATATGTTGTAACTCATTTACCCCCTCCTAACTACTAAATAAAGAAGCATTCCCCTTATCAAAATGAGGAAACTGAGGCATAGGGAAATTAAGTGGCTTGCTGAGATCAAACAGGTAGATAATGAGAAATCAGGGAGTTCAGCTGGTGACTGGAGCCTGCGTGCTTAGCTCCAGAATTAACAAATATTCCCAGAAGTAGAGTCAGGGAAAGATGAAGGACAGTTAAGTCCCCTTGAAACTGTCTTGTTGACAAGTCAATACCTCTCATTCTTTTGCATCCTCCTTCCCTGACCCCAGGGTCCTGTGCATCAGCAAGTTGACGATCACTGTGAGTGCCTGAGAAACAGGTTGACTTTACATGTTACACAAACCATCATCTTAAATATCACTAGAATTTGTTTCTAGTCTCCCTTATGTCACGCAGGAATCCTGTAAGGACCAAGCCACCTGTTTTATTCAGCGTTACCCTCTCCCATTCAGCTTCTGCTCTTCAGTTGGGTTGCAGTAGGGAGCAGTTAGCATGTTCAGGAAGTGAGTTGAGAGAGTTGAATAAAGCAAGTATCTAGGGAGAGAAGCCGTTACACCCCAAGGCCTGCAGATGGAGGGGGAAGAGCATGGTTACCAGACCTGGTCAGAGCTACGATTGTGGGAGAGAGTTAGCCATCATAAGCTGTGTCATAGCAGTGACATACGACCACTATCAGGACGAGCACCTGCAGGGAACAGGAGCAGCATGAGGGACAAATGCCCACACCTCTTGTTCATCTCATCTTCTGATGCCTGCCGGAAGCAAGAGGGCCAGGGGCCCATGGGACATAGTCAGCAGAGGCTGAGAAGGGAGCTAGTGAAGTCAGAAAAGGCTAACCAGCAGAGATGGCCCCTCTCTTATCTGTTGTTCTCTTCAGCTTTCCATAAGCAATGCTATAATGAACATCCTAGGTACATCCTTGCATACTGGACCTTTAATTCTGTTAGAATACATGTCTAGTTTTGGGACCATCAACTCAAAGGATTATGAAAGTTTTAAATGTTTATAGATGCTACCAAATAACTTATCTCCCCCCCCAAGACTATAGTAATTTCACCAACACTGTATGTATACATACCTTCATCAGTAGTAGATGTTGCTAATCTCTTTTTTTAATTTTATTTATTTATTTTTAGAGAGGGAAGGGGGAGAGAGAGGGAAAAACATCAATGTGCGGTTGCTGGGGTCATGGCCTACAACCCAGGCATGTACCCTGACTGGGAATCCAACCTGCGACACTTTGGTTCACAGCCCACACTCATTCCTCTGAGCTATGCCAGCCAGGGCTGCTAATGTCTTAAGTGGTGTTTTATCTTGCATTTTCTGAATGATTAGTGAGATTGCACATGATTTCTCTAGTGTATAATAAGATTACTTCTGTAAATTTCCTGTTCCTATTAAGGGTATTTAGTGCTTTTATTGTAAATTTTTATTTCACTTGTCTTTCTTCTTTGTTTATATAGTCTTGCCATGTATAAATTTTGGATGTTGTTATTGTTTTAGTGCCAGATTCCCAAAACATATGTCTGACCTTCACCTTAAAACCCTTCCATGGCTGTCCCTTGCCTTCAGGATAAAGTCTAAATTCCCTCACTGGCTTAAAGGGCCCTTTCATGAAGTAGTTCCCAGCAAGGCTCTCAGAGGCATCATCTGGCCCTCCCCACCAACTCTTCATCCATATCTCAGGTCCAGGCACAAACCAGGCATCCTCCTGCTTTCATCCTCCCTGCACGCCCATACACATTCACTTCCTAAAATGACTCTTCCCTTCCATTTGTCCATTAACTTCTGTCGTCTTTTGAAGATTAATTTCAACGTTATCTCCTCTGCAAGGCTGTATGTGTTCCGGCCTCCCTTCTCTTCCCAGACTGAGTATGAAACGGCTGTCTGGCATGGTGAACAGGATTCAAGGCAAACCACACACAATATGCTGTGGGTGGGAACTACCTAGATGACTAAGACCTAATACCTGTGTCCCAGAGGCACAGTCTGCTGGCCAAGTTACACTGCCCACATTGAACAGCACAAGCATCAGTAAAACATTAACAATCCCCACTTTGATTTTTCCTGCCAGCAATCTTCCAAGAAAAGAATCAAGGAGGTGATTGTTCCTAGAAAAGCCAAATATCATTTGTCAAAGTCCTTTCACGGTGACTTCAGTAGGCCAGCTGCAACATTCTGAGTTTACACCAGAGAATTATACAACTGAAATATAATGTTCTCCGACCACCACCACCAAATATTGATGTCCTATGGCCCCAGGCATCCCCTGTGACATAATGAATGAGGATTCCCTGCATAAAGCAGTACTATTCTAATACATCATTTTCTCAGCATGTCTCTTTCCCCAGGGCACAGTATGTGAATATGCGCTAGACATTTTAGCCCTGTTTTTTATCCCTATTGAGGCAACCTTCAATAACCCAGTACCAACACTTCATGCCACCTCCATTTTAAACAAACTTCATTATGACTTATTCTTTCTAAAATAATTCAAATAAAAATTGATTTGCCAAAAACCCCTCTGAATCACTAGTTCTCTATTACACTAAAATTTGAGAAGCACCATGTCAGAGCACAAACTTGGAAAAGCACAGTCCTCCAGGAAGACCTACATGGGCGAGGGACTCTGCCACTGGCCTGAGCAAGGACGCATTCCTAAAAAGAGTCACTCACACATGCTTGTGTCTTTCCACAATGCCAGATTTATTAGGGGAGATCTCCCCCAAAAGCCATTAGAGTCACATACAGGTTACATAGAGATGGGGAGCTTACACAATGGAAAAGAGAAAAGCAAACGCCCAGTCAGAAGTGCTGGTGACTAGTCGCGCCCTCAGGTGGACAAGCAGGCATCAGTTTCAAGGCAGATGCTACAATGGTGGCATGCATCCAACCAGTGGAATAGAAAGGGAACAAAACGTTGGATTTAAATGGCATCTTTTCCACAGATGGTGTTGTTATAACTTGGGAAAGTTACTTAACTTCTGAGCCTCAGTTTTATAGTATATAAAATGAAAACAATGTTCTCTATTTTATAGGATAATTATAAAGCACTTGCCACACCACAGCATTCAAAGATGGGCTCCCTGAAGCACTGCTCTTCCCCCTCCCATTCTTCCTTCCCTGCTTTCAGTAGCTCCTTCTTACGAGAGACTAAGGACTCAAGGCTTTGTTTGGATGCCAAGATGCTCCATATTCTGATCTTGGCTTGCTTTTTGCCCAAATTCTTCCCGTACACGCCCTACATATACTCAAACTGAACTGCTCACTGTTTGTTTCACACTCCCCAGAAGGTCTCTCTGCTTTTGTTATTTTCTCTGAGAATCATGTCCTACCCAGCATATCAATATTTTGCCCAGCCTTCAAGATTTAAGTCCAAATGTTTCTACTTTCTTGACATTTTGAAATTTACTCTGACATCCTCAGTCTGGAAATGTCTCCCTTTCTCCTCTCCATCTTCACAGAATTCAAGTCAACATTCATTTATCCTGTGCCAACTATATGCCCAGCTCCGTGCTAAATACTGGATATAGAAAGAGAAGTAAGACAAGATTCTTCTCTCATAATGAATAACATACAATTTCATATAGAAGAACATAACAGAAAAATCTGACAATGATAACATATCAAATTCTCCCTTTTCTTATTTTACTATAAATAACTGCAATTTACTGTCTGGCCTGAGACAGACATATAATAGGAGTTAACCTCTATATTATTAGTATCATTCCCATCTTACCAATGACCCTAATAAAAATCTAAATTTCAGAGAGGTTAAAAAGCTTGTTAACATTTATGTTTTATAACTTTTCCAAGGAGAACATACAGAGGGCCCGTAGACATATGAAATGATCCTCAACATGACGCAAATTAAAACCACAATGAGATACCACTTCACATCAGTCAGAATGACCATCAGAAACAAAACAACAAACAACAAGTGCTGGTGAGGATGTGGAGAAAAGGGAACCCTGGAACACTATTGGTGGAAATGCAGACTGGTACAGTCATTGGGGAAAATGGTATGGAATTTCCTCAAAAAAACTAAAAATGGAACTGCCTTTTGACCTGGTAATTCCACTGCTGGGATTATATCCTAAGAATCCTGAAACACCAATTTAAAAGAATCTATGCACCCCAATGTTCATAGCAGTGCTATTTACAAAAGGCAAGTCCTGGAAGCAACATAAGTGCCCACCAGTAAATGAGTGGATCAAAAAACTATGGTGCATTTACACAATGGGATATTATGCAGCAGAAAGAAAGAAGGAGCTCCTACTCTTTGAGACAGCATGGATGGAACTAAAAAGTATTATGCTAAGTGAAATAAGCCAGGCAGTAAAAGACAAATATATGATTTCACTATAAGAGGAATCTAATCAACAAAACAAACAAATGAGCAAAATAGAACCAGAAATATGGAAATAAAGAACAAACTGAAGTGACCAGAGCAGGGGGAGGGGGACAACAGGGGAAAGAAGGGGAAGGACCAAGTCAAGGAACAAGTTTGAAGGACCCATGGACAAAGACAATGGGGAGGAGGTTTGAATGTGGGAGCGGGGTGAGCAGAGCAGGGGAGAGTTAATAGGGGGAAAATGGGAACAACTCTAACTGAACAATAATTTTTTTTTAAAAAGCTGAGACCAATCTGACTTCATAACTTATAATTACATTATTCATATTGAAGTTGTATTAAATATGAAGAAAACATACCTTCTGAATTTAGAAGGCTCTTTGGAATTGTAAGGTGCAGTAGTTCAGGGGCCACATTTAATTGCTGTGTACATACCTCCATAGCTTTCAACATACATTTGATACTGGGTTAGTTAGCAGAAGTAAATTTGGGATGTAACCACGGTATCAATGAGGATGAGTTGTTATGTTGTTATCACACACACACACACACACACACACACACACACACACCTCTCAAATGTTAGCAGCTTAAATGACACAGGTTTAATTCTGCTCCCACTGCATGCATGCCCATTGTAGGCTACTTTGAATTGGTTTGGCTGACAGAGGATCCAAACGAGCTACACATTGTAGTTTAGGTAACAGAAGAAAAGAACTCTGAAAGGCTTGACACTGAAAACTGTTGGTCTCTCAAGACTTAACTCATTCTTTGCTTGGTTGTTGTTGTTTCTATTGTTGAATAAGAACCTTTGATCATCCACCGTGTACCAAGTAATGTGGTAATCACTGGCAATAAAGCCAAGGCTAAAACAAACAAGGTGCTTATACTCCAGCAGACACGATTAATGTCAGACAAATAATTACCCCAAAAGGGTTTAATTACAATTGTGATAAATCTTATGAAGACAATTACATGGTGCCATGAAAGTATATAAGAAGGATACCTCATACTCTGATAATTCAGATAAGATGTCTCTAAAAATATGATATTTAACATGGAACCTGAAATAAATTGAAATAAGCCAAGTGAAGATGGAGGTAATGGAAAGGAAAGGTAAGGAGAGTGGAGAAGAATTCTGGGATCTTGCCAAATATGCTTCCCCAGAATTGGGTTAGCTGTCACTTACTATTACACCGCAAGCCCACTGTTCCTGTGTATTAATATTTATCATATCCTATTAAAATTGCTATTGTTAGTATAGTTCTCTGACCCCTTGTCTAGACTGCACTTCTTGGGTAGAATGATTTTCATCTCTGCACTTTCAAGATTTTGGACTCCATACATTTTCAGAAGCCTTTGTTGAAGTGTAGACCATTAGAGCTTGCTAGGCATGCAAAGCCAAGCAGATGTTGAATATAATTCCAGTTTTTAAAAATACACAGTGTGTAATATTTTAATATAAATCAACACCAAAAACTCCACCAGAATTTTATTTACTTCTTCTCATCTTGTTCTATTCTCCAACATATTTAATATGTTATATAAGCAAGATAAGAGTGTCCTTATTTGTATATTTATCCAAGTGAGGGCGCCCACAGGTGACTCCAGGTGCATTTTCCTGCTAAATAATGTTAAGATAAAAGGAAGGTTAAGTTCTGAGGATTGATTAGAAGGAAAAGATAAACTAAACAAAATATGTCCTTAATTTCCAAGGAAAAGGAGACTTATTTTTAGACATGAGTAACTCTCCACCAGTGAAAGACTGTATACATGAACACGGTCAGTGGTGTTGGAAAGCTGGGTGGTGGGGCCATCAGGAAACTAATGTTCCACTCATTCATTTTCATAAACAGTCGGTAGGGCTTATTCCATTTATTACGAGAGGAAAAGAATTCTTACACATTTCTGGCAAGAAAATGGCTTCCCAAGTTGCAGATAAATATTAACATTGGCTTTAAGACAGCAAAAACCGCACACAAAATCAAATGCAGTAGACATGTGGAAGACTTTGCGGAGCCTTACAATGCCGAATTCAGTATCTTGCCCTTTAGGGTAGACTTTAATCAACATTTTGCTATTGAACATCAACCAAGCCAGGAATTTGGCTGTCAATTCAAAGAAGCATACAGACTTGTTAAACCACAATTTATTAAAAGATAAAATTAAATTCTGGGAGATGCAGAATCTTATGTTCCAATTCCATTAGGTTTGACAAACACATCTACCCATGCAGCCCACATACCTATCAATAGACTATAACTATCAACCTACGGTTTCCCTCCAGCCACTTCTCAAAGCATCCCCCAGAGGCACGACTGCTCTGAATTTTTTTCAACACAAACTAGTTTTGCCTGTGCTAGGAATTCATCTAAATGGACTCATCTAGTGCATTGTGTCTATGTCTGGCTTCTTGTGCTCAGCAGTGTCTGCGATCCTACCATGTGGCTAAGTGCATAAGAAAGTTGTTGTTTCTATTAATTAATGTTATTCTATTATGTGAATATACCACAATTTACTTGTCTATTCTAGTTTTAGGCCATGATGAATAAATTTTCTTTGAACATTTTTTATAAGCCACTTTGTAAACATAGATTTCTATTGCCCTTGGCCAAACACCTAGAATTGCCAGGTCCCACAGCACAAGCATGTTTAATTTTATTTTTAAAAATGTATATTTTTCCCCCAAGGAAGTTGTGTAATTTTACACTTCTACCAGGAATGTATTAGAGTCTAGTAACCCCCCAATCTCAGCAGTATTTGGTATTACCATTCTCTCAGTGGTACCTCATCATTATTGTAGAACTTTTATGTGCTTATTGGCTATTCATGGTTTATTGTGGATGCTTTTATCATTGATGACATTTTCTTTCTATTCTTAGTTTATTAACAGTGTTTATCATAAACAGATAATGAACATTTTCATATGAATTTTTTGGAATTTACTAAGACTTTTTCTTTTTACTCTGTTAATATAATTAATTTCACTGCTGGTTTTTAAAATATGAAAATGACCTTTACATCCTGGGAAAAGGTCATTAATCCTTTTAATGTGTTATTGCATTCAATTTGTTAATATTTTGTTCACAATTATTCTCCTAGGTTTTTGAGAAATACTGGTGTCATTTTTTTTTTTACTTAGAATATTTTTTCAGGTTTTCATATCAAGGTAATAGCCTCATAAAAGTAGCAGTGTGATGTTGTCTTCTCCCCAATTTTCTGAAAGAGTATCATTACTATTATTGATTCTTCAAATACCTGATAGCATTTACCAGTAATAGCAGCTGGAGCTGGAGGGTTTTTTTGTGGAAATATTTTTGACAGTATTTTCAATTTCTTTAAAAGAGTAATTGTCACAGACTGGCATGCATCAGAACTGCCTAGAGAGCTTTCAAACACAAATTGTTAAACATCATTTTCAGAGTTTCTGGTTCAGTAGTTTTGAAATGAGGTAATTTTTAGTTTATTCAACTTCCTAAGGTATAAATTTAGGTAGTTGATTTTAAAGCTTTTTTATTTTCTAATATAGCCATTTGAAATCCTCCCCACCCCTGGCCAAAACTCCATGAAAACAGAGAGTGAAAGGTGGTAACTAGGGAATGAGGAAGTATAAGTGATAGTGTTTAAGGGTATAAACATGAAGTTAGTAGTAAGTAAACCATAGCGATCCAATGCCCAGTGTAATAAATGTAGAGAGTAATATTGTACTATAATTATATAATGTGATAAATATCACTACATCAGCAGTGTAATATGAAAAATAGAGACATTTACTGAGCAAGATACAAGAAACATTGTACACAAGACAGTGATGCTTCAGCCCCCTTTAAAGTAGGTACCTTGAGACCTCACATAGTTCTCCTAGGCACCATCAGCTGCCCCATCACATTTTCCTGAATCTCAATAATGGTCTGAAATCCCTTCCCTTTCAAAGGTGATTTTAGTTTTGGGAAAAGCCAGAAGTCGCAGGGCACCAAATCTGGGCTGTAGAGGGGCTGAGTCACCTGGGTGATTTCGTGTTTCACAAAAAACCTCTGAATGAGATGTGATGCATGAGCAGGTGTGTTGTTGTGATGAAGCTGCCAATCACTGGTTGCCCATTGTCGTGACCTTCTGAATCATCTGAATAGTTTCCGTGAAGGAATGTTGAAACATAATGCAAAACTTGTTACAGCTTCCTTGCTCTACTGGCTCAGTGACTTTCAATGCAATGGCTACACAGTACACATGCCCACTCAGTGTCATCTATTGCCCCAACTGCCTACTACAGTGAAGTCATCATTGTTCACACATGCATATTCTAGTCTACTCTCCTTGGCTGCCAGGTTACATTGATGTCACACAAAACATTCTTATTATATTAACAATGGTTGGACTTTTTCTGGACAGACCTTGTAGAAATGTATATATCAAAGTAACACACTACACAATTTAAACTTACACAATGTTACATGGCAAATTTATTCAATAAAAATATAAATAAACTGGCCTGGGTGGTGATGCTCAGTGCATTGTGTGCCAGCCTACATATCAAAGGGTTGCTGGTTTGATTCCCAGTTAATATCAAATAGTTAGAACACATCTAAATCTGTGTGTAGAGAAGAAATAGTTTTTATATATATGTTAAATGTTTTATTTCTTTCTTTTTAGAGAGAGGGGAAGGGAAGGAGAAAGAGAGGGAAACATCAATGTGTGGTTGCCTCTCATGCACCCCCTACTGGGGACCTGGCCTGCAACTGAGGCATATGCCCTAACTAGGAATCGAACCGGCGATCCTTTGGCACTCAATCCACTGAGCCACACAAGCCAGGGCTGAATTTTCTATTACTCCCTTTAATTTAGTGCATATACGCATACTACTTCATGTCTTTCTAATGAATTGACTTTTATTGTTATGAAATATCTCTATATTCCTCTAGTAATACTCTGCCTTGAAGTCTTTTTTACTACTATTTACAAGACCACTCCAGCTTTCTTGTTTTAATTAGTGTTCTTAAACTTGTTATTATTTTTCCTTTATTCCATTATTAGGTGGTGATTTAACCTTAGTTTGTATCTTTAGGTGTATATACCTGAGTCAAATGATATGGACATTTTACATCTATAGGCATAGGTGTTGTCTCCTCTACAGCAGGATAACATGTTCTGCAGACTGACTCTTTGAAAAGAATTACAATGATTTCCTTAGAATATATTATCATCTATCACCAATTTAACTATGCAAATATTTGCAGATCATTAACATGTATTTAGTACTGCTCTTATCAGTTAAAATTTATTGAATAGTTATGATAGTTGATGCTGTGATAAATTAATTTAATCCCTATGTCAATCTTATGAAATAAGAACTACAATTTCCCCTAATTTCCAGTTGAGGAAACTGAAGCATGGAGAGGCTTCAGAAATTTCCCCAAGGTCACACAGTTTGGAAATGGCACAGTGGGCTTTATACCCAGACATTCTGGCTCCAGAATCTTCAATCAAGAGTTGGGGGGCATATTGCATAGTTTTTTTATTAATAAGAAAGATTAGAAGCATATGGAAAGGGAAGGGGGGATGGAAGGAAACCAGCACAGCAGAGAGTGTGAGGAAGGAGGGAACAATAAAAAGGAGCAAAAACAACAGAGAGACTCATCGACTATTAACAGAACATAAGGACAGGGTTTGGCAATTAAGAGGTGACTTTCATTAGAAGACGCTGGCCAAGTACAGGAGGCAGATGTACATAGCAGAAGAATGAAAAATAAAGTGGAGGTGATGAAGTGTGGAGCGTAAACTTCTTCTGAGACATGTGTATGGAAATGTACTCGAGGGTAAATGAAAGTGGGAAATTGTGGTTTGTGATCTTTTTGTTTGGGGGCAACTTGTCTGTTTTGTGTTTTAGGATGAGAGAAATGTGAGTGTCTTTGTGGGCAGAAAAAGGAGCCGGCACCGAGTTAAAGATTTGTGTGGAAGCCTGATTACAAAGTAGTCACGAAGACCAACAGAGCTGCCTAAAATAAATAGAAAACAAAGCAGAGGCTGTGCGTCTTGGAATGGGAGGTGTGAAACCACTTTGCCCGCTTTCTGTATGTTTCTCACAAGCCACCCTCCCCTGACATTTCAGACAGACCCTGATTCCGCAGTAAAATGCTGGAGGGGCATCAGAACCTGTTTCTCTGACAGATCTGTCTGCTGATGAATTAAGTGTGAATGAATCAGATACACATGGACTGAATTTCACTGAAAATAAACATGAATTTAAAATTGGAGAAGAAAAATGCCCAAGGAAAATCATTCTGTGCCAAATGAAAATTGTTTGAAATGTTAATTTTCCAGCCTGGCTCATTATTCCCATCCATTCCTTTGGCCTCCTTTATCCTGCTCCCAATTTGTCTGCATAGATGACATTTATCAGTCCTTTGGGGCCTTTGGAAGAGGTCTGGGGAAACCATGGGGGCAGGAACTGCTGGGAAACAGTGATACAGGGTTTGCGTCGGCATTTATTAGTCAGCATGGGGTCTGTGGGCATGCTGGTGAGACATGATTCTGGCATGGCTCAAGGATGTTCTTCCTCCTTAGCTACAAAGACTCAAATGTGGCAACATATCTGCATGGAAAACTCCACGAGCTTGAGTCACACTGACCTGCGTTCAAATCCTGGAAATCCCATACATCAGTTGTGTGCCCTTAGTGAAGTGACTCTCCCACAAAAGCCTCAGTTGCATTATCTGGAAAATGGGACTAAAAGTGCTATCTCACACAAATACTGTACTTCAGTGAGCCTGTGCATTCACAGAGCAATGAGAAGGTACCTGACATAGCCTATGTATCCACAAAGTACAAGCCAGTTTCCATACAAAGGGAATCACAGAGCTGCAAAGTCCCATAAAAAGTAGAGCAGTGGTTTCTAGTCTAAGTCTCCTGCATGGGATTCAGGATGGGATTCTGGATGGGATTCAAAGTAATATCTTTTTAAAAGGTTCTCCTCTGATTCTGATGATTGGTTACGAAATTTCATAACTGCTGGAATACAAGTTAAGGTCGAAAGATAAAACACAAACCTGCACATGCCCAGTGTGAAATTAGCTTTCTGTAGGTTGCTCACACACCCTAGGTTATGCTCTGCTTCTCTTTGTTCTCAGCTTTGTGGGAACACGTGATTCCACAGGGTCTGGTGGGTGGGGGGCAGTTAATTCTAGCATAATTAAGTTGCTGGCCCCAAATGATGATGTGGTCTCTCAGTAAAGACTTTCTCAAAGAGAGGAGAGAGAGAGTATTTGTAAAAAATACAATAAAGATTAAATTCTAAAAAAGAAAGAAAGAACACTGGAATAGGTAGCATTTATCTCAATTTAAGACCTCGCTCATCACTTGAAGCTCTAGAAAACAGACAACTTAGCTTCTACCTACAATTCATAATGTGTTCTTAAAAGGGGCTGTTCTAGTGGGTAAATGAAATAATAGAAAACACTTTGACATTCAGTGAACAACTGCTTAGGTGTGACTATTAGTAGCCCAGCCAACAGGGAGTGGCCATGTGACTAGGTTCTAGCCAATCAGACATAAGCAGAGAGCAGTTGGTAGGATTTCAGAGAATGGCCTTTAAAAGGGTCCATTGAGCTATCATATACCTTTTATTCCATGCCTTTTGCCTACTTCTTTTCTACACTATGATTGTAGTACTGGAAGTGGTTCAGCCATTTTGGTGGCAAACATGCTAAAGAAGGACTAAGCATCAAAGACAGGAAGATCCTGGGTTCTTATTGGCATCTTGAAGTATCTATTGCTTCAACATGCCTAGATTGCTTACCTGTTATATATAACTAACAAAACTCCTAATTTATTTGTGACATTTGTTTGGGGGTTTCTGCTACCAGGAGTCAAAGCAATTCTTGAAATGAGAGCTATAAAACAGCATAGAAAACTTTGAGTTCAAAACAGATAGGATAAATACTATATGATTTCACTTATATGGGAAACCTAAAAAGGCTGAATTCATAGCAACAGAAATTAGGATGGTGGTTACCACAAGCTGGGGGTGGACTGGAGGAGATACGGTCAGAGTACAAACTTTCAGTTGTAAGATAAGTAAGTTCTGCTGATCTCATGTACTGCATGGTGATTATAGTTAATAATACTGCACTATTAAGGCTGAATCAGCAAGAAAAGGGAGGAATCAGAAGCCAGCATGGTCAGTTAGTGAGGCCATTATTAGAGTGACATCAGCAATTCTATTGTCCTGCCCAGGAAGCAGAAAAAGACCTGGAGCTGGACCAAGCTCTTATTCACGTCTGTCTAGGACGTGTTTGTATTCAACAGATACACCATCGTAAGGCCTTACTTAGATCAGTGATGTGCTTGAGGGGGCCCATTTCTTCTCAAGTCCACATTTCATAAAATAGACTACAGAAGTAGCAAATACTCCATATCGATCTACCACCACCACACCCTGAGCAGGAAGTTAAACCCTTACCAGCATACTATTGGACAAGTAGCATCTCACTCCGATTCAATTTCTCCATCTGTAAAAGGGGAGAAGGATGAATTTTTTATAGAAATATATTTAATGTAGAACATTGTATAAATTTAAGGTGTGAAACATGTTGATTTCCTATATTTGTATATTGTGACATGATTGCCTTTGTAGCAACAGTTAATGCCTCTGTCACATCACATAATTACTACATCTTTTTGTGTGGGGAATAATTCAGATCGGGTCATTTAGCAAGTTTGATGACTACACTGCAATATTATTCTCTATATTTATAGATACTAGACACTGTGCATTAGGTCACTAGGACTTTTTCAATATTACTAGTTTCAAATGAATACCATTAAATAGTATCTCCCCTATTTCCCTACTGTTCAGCCCATGGTAACCACAATTTTATTCTCTGTTTTCATGAACTTGGGTTCTTACATTCCACATAACAGTACGAATGTATAATATCTGTCTCTCTCTGTGAGACATCTCATTTCACATAACATCCTCAAGGTCCAACCATGTTGTGGTAAATGACAGGTTTTCCTTCTCTCTCGTGGCAGAATAATATCCCCTGTGTTTCTATGATTTTAAAGCCCCTATAAGCCTGAGTGATGTATCAGGAGAGGCCATGGTTTAGAGCAGTGTACACTTAGGTTAAATCCTAGATGCTGGCCATGCACACTTTATCCATGGGACACTAAGCTACTTATTTGCCTCTCCAAGCCTCAATTTCCTCCTGTGTAGAATAAAACTACTAACTCCTATATCATTAGGGTTTTCTGTGCAATAAATGTAATAAAATATGTAAAGCATGGGATATGAAGAAACTAGGGTCAGACTTTCCCTATTTCTATCACCTCCATGAACTATAAATGAAAGAAGGAGTGAATATATGCATATGCATTATTGTTCCCAGTAGCTTTACTTCTTTTTTGTTTGAATCCCTTTTAAATTTTTGGTGCTATTTTATAAATACCCACTATTTACTGTTGTTTTTGTTATTATTATATATTCTAAATTTTTACTCTACAACTTTAATACTTCTAAATGGTCTTCTAAACAGAACATTTGGAAGACAGTGTCCTTTGGAACAGACAAGTGAATGTGCATTTATTCACCAGCTACTTGGTAGCAGGCATTGTGTTGGCATGTTGCATATTTCCCTCCTTAAACCTTCCAATAAGATGAGGGAGAGTGGGGTCTACGTCTCAGAGAGATGTTTTCTTTGGGCATCTGCAGAAGCCTCCTTGAACCACCAGGGAGCAGTAAATAGCCACTATTCAGGATTTTGCGACCTGCAAGTATCCACTATCAACTATTTCTCTGGGGATACAACATGCTGGAAAATATTTATTAAGTCTCCCCTGGCCAAGCTGTCACCTGAGGGTGAATGATGAAGGGAGAGACATGTGAGCCAGAACAACATATCACCTCCAATTTTAGGTAGCACCATATAAGAACTTTAAGAAATTGTATGAACAGAGATATAATTTTCCAAATGAGCATGGAGATGATATATTCATGCCACTGCTTTTTAAAGGAGGGGAGACTAAGGCTCAGAGAGAGACAGAGACTTGTCCAAGTTTACTCAGTGAGTCGGTGGCAGATATGGAGCCAGAACCTGTGGACACTGTGTTCACGCAAAGTCAGTTGTTGAGAAGTGGGTACTTACGTGTGAAAGATCACACTTATCCAGTGTTGTTAAATAGGAGATTACAACATTTCTTGATGGTGGGTCCACCCATCCTGGACCTCTGTAGAGGCCGTTGCTCATAGTATTCCCATTTGTATTGTTATCAGACCAGTCTGGGTTTATTGCTCCTGAGCAGAAGATAGCCAGGAAGCCACAAAACATACAAGTAAACTTATCAAAGAAAAACTTCAAACTTTTTTTCAGGAGTATATTGAACATTCCTGATGGCCACAGACAAAGGGTCTTTTTTATTTTGAACATGGCACCCAGAGAGCACATTAGTAGGTCATTACTTTCATTCATTCTTCTTTCTTTCCCTAAACAATAAGTAAAGCACCCAGTCCAATGCTGAATCAGGCTTTATCTTAGAAATGATGAGCGTGGGTAGAATTAAGATGTAATCCTTATGGATATAAAGAAGATGTAATTCCTGCTCCAAGTAAATCTACAGTTTAATGACACATCCTGGAAGAGAACTGGAAAATTGCAATACAGAATCATAAATACCACATGTGCTCTCCAATCTAGCCCTGCAGCTTCAGCACATTATCTGTTCATCCATGGAATAGTTTTTTTTTTTCCATCCTTATTCTTATTACTGACAGAATTGCCATTTCATCCTCAGATCTTGGCTTAGAAATCACCTCCTCCAGAAAGTCTTTCCCGACTAACATGGAATAGTTTGCATCCTCTCTGTGTTTTCATAGCATACTTCCTTCTCCCATAGCTCCATCACAATGTATTGGAATTGCCTCACTATCCACCTGTGTTCCTCACCAGAAACATAGACTCTAGCAACTAGTAAGCAGAGTTGTCTTACTCTCCATCATATCCAGCATCAAGTATGGCACTGGACATATGAGATGTGCTTAAAAATTATATTGATTGAATGAGTAAGTAAATGAATGACTCAATGAACTACTGCAGATAACTTGTGAGAACTTAAAGGAAAAGATGAGGGAAGGTGTACTAATCCACCTAACACCTGCCTGTGTTTCCATAACAGCTTGGGGCCACTCAGTTCTCTCTCTCAGCCATATTCCCACATTCGGCCCTTGCTCAAGAGGTCAAGCAAGGTCTGTAATAGCAAGGAGCCCATTTTCCTCTGGAAAGTATTCACTGCTTCTATTTTGCATTCTTTTGTCTCTGATGTTGTCGGTGAAGCCAGGAGCTTCTGGGATCTCCATTAGCACCAGGCTGTGTGAACAGACTCCCAGCCAGAGTTGCAGCTGGGAAGAATGCCCCTGGTGTTCTGAATGCATGCAGAGAGAGCAGGCTGAATTTTTTCCTTGCTGTGAGCAGGCAGGGTGGTCATGTGTAAAGCAGAGTGAATAAGAGTAAAAAAATATGTTGAGTCTCTCAAACACAATGGGTCACTATAAAAAAAAGTAAGCTTAAATTTTGGAGGCACACATCCCATAATTATACTGCAGGTCTGACACTATTTGTAAGATCTTGGACACAGTATTTGTTTTCTAACTGCAGCTTCTTGTCTGTTAAATTAGGCTAATTGCAATATCTAACTCTTAGGCATGTATGAAGGATAAGATGAAGTATTTAAGGATTAGATGAGTTCTCAATATTTTATAGTCTGTCTGTCTGTCTTTCTCCCTCCTTGAATCAGGGTTCTCCAGAAAAATAGGACCAATAGAAAGGAGAAACAGAGAGAGAGAGAGAGAGAGAGAGAGAGAGAGAGAGAGAGAGAGAGAGAGAACATTGATTTTAAGAAATTAGCTCAGTGGACTTCCAGACAAGATGGAGGCATAGGTAGACACACTGTGCCTCCTCGCACAACCAAGATAGGGACAACAACAATTTAGAAACAGAATAACAACCAGAACTGACAGAAAATTGAACTGTATGGAAGTCGGACAACCAAGAAGTTAAAATAGACACGTTCATCCAGACCAGTAGGAGGGGTGGAGTCCAGCAGCCAGGCACAGGTCTTGGGGGTCACGGCATGGAGAGCAGAGATTGTTGGGACTGGGAATGTAAGGCATCCAGGGCACGCAAGACCATAGCGGGTGGACTCAGAGCACCCAAGTGGCAGCTGTCAGACCCCAGCTGAGGGGTGGCAAGCGGCAGACCCAGCCAGGCGGTGATTGTGAAGCAAGGCACTGTGCGCAACCCATGATCCCAGCGCTGGGAAATAGAGCCTCGGGACATTGATTGAAAACACCTGTGGGGGTTGAGGCTCAGGGAGAGACTCCCAGCTGCACAGGAGAGGTCCTTGGAAAGTCTCACGGAGTGCACAAGCCCACCGACACGGGAATTGGCACCAGAGGGGACCAATTTGTTTGGGGGAAGCAGCAGAAGGGACTGAGGTCTGATGGAGAGCAGAGAAAGAGCCATTGTTCCCTCTTAGACCCCACCCCCACATACAACATCACAACTCAGCGACTGGGGTGCCCTGCCCTGGTGAACACCTAAGGCTCCGCCACTCATGTGTAACAGTCACAACCAGACCAAAGGGGGCGGGGGTATGACTCAAACAGAATTTAAATTGCCTCAACCAGTGCTTTTAAGCAACCAAGAGATAGCCAACCTATCAGATGCACAGTTCAAAGCACTGGTGATCAGGATGCCCACAGAATTGGTTGATTTTGGTCATAAATTAGATGAAAAAAATGAAGGCTACAATAAGAGAAATGAAGGAAAATGCACAGGGAACTAACAGTGATGGGAAGGAAACTGGGATTAAAAACAATAGAGTGGACCAGAAGGAAGAAACAACCAAATAGAAAAAAATGGAGAAATAAGAATTCAAAAAAATGAGGAGAGGCTTAGGAAGCTCCAGGACATCTTTAAACATTCCAACATCCGAATTATAGGGGTACCAGAA
Organism: Phyllostomus hastatus; assembly: GCF_019186645.2. Classification (NCBI taxonomy): domain Eukaryota; kingdom Metazoa; phylum Chordata; class Mammalia; order Chiroptera; family Phyllostomidae; genus Phyllostomus; species Phyllostomus hastatus. The sequence goes on along the minus strand of NW_025333857.1, from coordinate 62,099,849 downwards.
GGAGAAGAGGAAGAGCAACAAGTGGAAAACTTATTTGAACAAATAATAAAGGGGAACTTCCCCATTCTGGCAAAGGAAATAGACTTCCAGGAAGTCCAGAAAGCTCAGAGAGTCCCAAAGAAGTTGGACCCAAGAAGGAACACACCAAGGCACATCATAATTACATTAGCCAAGGTAAAAATGAAGGAGAGAATCCTAGAAGCAGCAAGAGATAAGGAGACAGTCACCTACAAAGGAGTTCCCATCAGACCGTCAGCTGATTTCTCAAAAGAGACCTGCAGGCAAGAAGGGGCTGGAAAGAAGTATTCCAAGTCATGAAAGGCAAGGACCTACATCCCAGATTGCTCTATCTAGCCAAGCTTTCACTTAGAATGGAAGGGCAGATAAAGTGCTTCTCAGATAAGGTCAAGTTAAAGGAGTTCATCATCACCAAGCTGTTATTTTATGAAATGTTAAAGGGACTTATCTAAGAAAAAGAAGATACAAAACATGTACAGTAAAATGACAGCAAACTCACAATTATTAACAACTACACCTAAAACAAAACAAAAAGAAACTAAGCAAACAACTAGAACAGGAACAGATTCACAGAAATGGAAATCACATGGAGGGTTAGCAACAGGGGAGTGGGAGGATAAGAGAGGGGGGAAAAGGTATGGAAAATAAGTAGTATAGATGGTTGTTGGGGACCGCCTTGCCTGATCTCAGGAAGCTGTAACCCCCTATGACTTAGGCTGAGTGACAGACCTCCAGACCAGGAGCCACTAAGGAGACAAAACTTATGTCCCTGGCATGACTACTGCCTGTTCTGTGCCTGACCTCCTAAGCTTGATCAGTTAGCCAATGACAGGTAAGATTTCCCATGGAGGGAATAGCCTAAAACAGGCATGATCATATGGAGGCTTCTGGGAAGAGACTCGGGGTTGTGAAAATGAAGGGGTGATGGACATCAACCCTGCTCCCTCAGCTTTGTCAAAACCTGAGTCCTTGTTCTTAAATGTGAGAAATCCAAGTCTCCTGGCTGCCTTTGTCTTCTCTGTTAACTCAGGCCTGCAGAAATAGCAGGGGTGGAGCAGCCCAGACCAGCAACAGTGGACCCCCGGGGGTAATCAGACCTGGGACATAGAATATGTGAGATCCTGTGATATCTGTTTGCTGGAGGATGTTATTAGATTAGAATTTGAAGGCACAGACAGGAAACCAAAACTAGCCCTTTGAGCCCTGTTAGACCTTTCAAATGATAAAACTCCAAGCTCTGCCCAGAATCACAGCGGGGTTTCTGTCTGCACCTTTATAAGTCACCTATTTCTTTTCATCTTTTCTGCCAGACTGTGAATCCACAAACTAAGTCTGCATTCTCAATAAAAATCTGCTTGGGAATGGAGATGAGGCACTCCCCGCTAGAGAGAGTGGCCATTCCGTTCCTACTCCCCCTCAGGACCTGGTTGTCTCTGTATGTTTTTCTCGTGTGTTGACGAGCATCCTCAGCCTTCTGTGCTCACTGCAGGCTGGTGAGCATGCGTCAGATGGTAGGACGAAAATAGACAGGGGGAGGGCAAGAATAGTATGGGAAATGTAGAAGCTAAAGAACTTATGACTCATGGACATGAACTAAAGAGGGAGAATGTGGGTGGGAGAGGGTGTTCAGGGTGGAGGGGAATGAAGGGGGGGGTAATGGGGCAACTGCAATAGCATAATCAATAAAATATATTTAAAAAAGAAAAAGAAAGAAAAAAATTATAACACTTTGTATCCAAAAAAAAAAAAGAGAAAAGAAATTAGCTCATGAGATTTTGGAGGCTCTCAAGTCCAAACTCTTATGGGTGGACTGCTGGCAGGTCCAAGATCCAGGGAAGAGTTGATGTTGCAGCTCGAGTTCCAATGCAGTCTGCTGGCAGAGTTCTTTCTTCCTTGGGGAAAGGTAGTCTTTTTCCTAAGGCCTTCAACTAAAGGCCCACCCACTTTACGGAGAGTAACCTATTTTATTCGATGTCTGTTGATTTTCATATTAAACTTTTCTGGGAAAAAAAACTTTCACAGAAACATGTAGAATAATGCTTGTCCAAATATCTAGGTACTGTGGCCTAGCCAAGTTGACACATAAAATTAACAGTTACTCTATCTCCCTATCACACTAAATGTATGAATAAATGGGAATATCCCATCCTTTAGATATTGTATGACTCCATGTTTCTTATAATTAACAGCACATCAAGGATGTTCTTTCCATTTCACTCTTCCACTATAAATGCCCAGGAAACAACAACTTAAGAATACAAGCCTGTACCAAGAACCCATTTTATAATGTTAAAGGGGTCACATATTACCAGTTATCTATATCAAAAAATGTGCAACATCTTCCATTAAAGGAATAATGTGGTTATTGGGAAATGTGGATCTGCTCAATAATTGTACCAATTAAGGACTACTTGTCACCAGAAATGGCGATACAAGAGACACTTTGATCATTCATCCTTCACACCCCTTCACCCATCCAATCTCGGCTGACATCCCCTGGGACAGCAGGCTCTGATGAGTCAGGGGAGTTGGGCACGTGGAAGCTCAGTGGCCAGCTGGGAGGTCTAGAGGCATGTCTCCAGTAGGCAAGCTCAGACTCCCACTCCTGTTGGCCCATCCATATACAGGGAAGCCATTCATGCACCAAGCCTCGTCCCATGCTAGTGCCGGGGGCACTGCCCTGGGTTGGCTAACACACTTGGGCATTAGTCCAGCAGCACACAGATCACCCTCTTTCCCCTAGAGATATGCTTGACTTCCTAGCCAATCAAATTGGAGCCATGCCAAACTGTCCGTAAATCCATCTAAAAATGTGTTTACACCAAATAGGAAATATCCCATAGATCTAGACATTAGCTGTGGAACTGACTAAAAGTTTCTAACCCATTGTGTTATTGTTGTACTACATAAGCTAAGACAACATCTATAGACTGACTATAATGTACACTGAGTATGGTATACTCTGGTGTCCATATTTCTATCTGACCCAATCTGATAAACATCTCTGGTAACAACATCTCTTTTGGATGACGTTGTCTCTCAATCTATATATTCTTTTGGCTTTCAGTTATCCAACCACAGGGAGATCTAGTTTGGACCATTTATTATGCTGAATTTCACTGAACAGAGAATGGCACCAGAGCACACATGCGTGTGTGTGTGTGTGTGAGAGAGAGAGAGATAGACAGAGAGAGAGAGAGAGAGAGAGAGAGAGAGAGAGAGAGAGAGAGAGAGAGAGAGAGAGAGAGAAGAGGAGAGGGAGAAGAGGAATAGGAGGAGGAGAACCTGTAGAATCTACTACCAATGAAGTCAGTGCCACTCTCCAGACAGCATAAATATATGTGTGTGGGGGGTGTGTATTATAGATAATTCATGTTTTCTGTGGTTTTGAGTTATTTTCTTCTAAACAATAAAAATGCAAACAATAGAAAAGGGATAAATATATTCTAACAGAAGGAATTTAATGTTGTAGTTCAAGAAATACTATTTTTAGTATGAAGTTAAAAACATTAAATAAGAATGATGATAATAGTAAATCAGAATCATAGAGAGGAACCTCATGAACATGTTGAGCTAAGGAAGCCAGGCCCCAAAGAGCGCAGGCTACTTGAGGAATCACGTAAAATTCAGCAACAGGTGTAATGAATCTCTGAGAAGCTGTCAGAAGTTAGGAGAGTGGTGCCCCTTGGTGGAGGGTACTGGAAGGGCAGAGGAGCAGGGCTTCTGGGCAAAGGACAATGTTCTGTCCCTCATTCTGCTGCTGGCTACAGGTGTGCATTCAGTTTGTGAACCTCTATGGAGCCACACACTTGTGATTAGTGCACTTTTCTTTATGTACATTATACTTCAATGGAATGTGAAAAATATTTTTAACATTGTCTTGACTTACCTACATCAATTGTTCAGGAAAGATGGCTAAGTTGTTCTCAGTGCTCAGGGGGAATACTGCATAAATCTGTTGTGTTGTACTTCATAGCTTTGCTTTTTTTTTTTTAATTCCAAACAAGTCCCTACTGGTTTGAAAATTAATGATGTTTGCGCTTGCATTCTGCCATACTTTTATTTCTTTCTGTGACTGTCAGCGAAATCCTTCTGAGTCTGCCCTTCTCACAAATTATGTGGCAATAAAGGCATGTTCTCTGGATCTTGTCCATGAAAGAGAAATCGGATCTGCTTTCTCAGAATGAGGACTTTGGCATGCCCAGTGGTCATGGAAGAAGAGAGCAGTAATTATGTACTGCATGTTTGTTTATAAAACTGAACTGAACCGCACATATGTAAAATGTCCCCAGGTTTCAGATGTAATATTACTGTTTTAACAACCAATACTAGTTTCCTCTTTGGGAGTAAGTTATCCTTTTTTATGACAATATTTAATCTCTTTATTGATGCTAACATTTGAAATTAAAAACTTCCACCTGTCCAGAGCATATTATTTATTTATTTATTATTGTTGTACAATTACAGTTGTCCCTATTTCCCCCCTTACTCTCCTCTGCCCTACCCACCACGGGATGGGGGAGTAAGTTATCTTTTATTGGGCAAAATTCCCTAATACATGTTTGTGATAGAAATCAAGGTCCCAAGAGACTTGATCTTGACTAATTTCAGGACTTCAGAGAAAAAAGGCAAGTAGTAGCTCTTCATTAGAATGGGGGAGAGATGGATTTGTGGTTTTAGAGAAAAAGAAGATAACGGAATAAAGAATATTTAGGAAAAATGAGTGGAAGTCCTTGGCAGAAGGATATTTAAAGTGGAGAGACTATTGTATTTCATTTTGTTACTTGAATTAATCCAATGTGAATCCTGCTTTAAACTCCACTGAGTCTATGGTGGCCTGTGTGGATGGGGTTGTGTGGAACCTGAAGACAGGGCTGTGTTTCGCATTCAGGTTGGCATAACGCATGTTATCAGGGAAAGGGAGACCAGAGAAAGAAGCCACTCAGGAGGCAGAGGAGGCCTTGAGAAATGACTGTGTGGTGGTCTGTTGAGTATTTGCTTAGGCTTTGACTTGCACGGCCAAGGAAATTCACAGTTATAGAATTGGGAAGCAGAGGCAGAAGCCATGATACAAATTAGTACACAAGGGTTATGTTCCATGAAGGAAGTCAGGATCCTATAGGATAGAGTCTGTAATAAAAAGTGCAAATTTCACCTGGAAAAAAAATGCAGTATCTCAGGGAAGAAGATAAAGAAGGCAGGTTAGGTGCATCAAGTTGCTTTAAGGATCAATAAGGAGGTATGAAAAGGTACTCAGGTGATATAAAAACCCAACCTGTTTCACCGCCTGCCTTACTTCACTCAGTATATTTGCATATTAATAACATTATTTAAACCAACCTGATTCATCCCAATTCATTTTAGACCCCTATTCAATAACTCTTCATAATCCATCAGATTTCCTTATAGATCTGTCTTTATGAAAAACATAATATAAAAATGATTCTCAATGAATGTTATATTTAATTAGCTATTTTAAAATGTTCTAACATTTCACAGGTAATTTTTCTTGAAAAGTTACTCAAAGTATTAGCTCTTTCTTCCTAGAAACAAAATGTCATTTAAAAAGTGGTGAGAGGGCTTCTGCCTGATTTAACCCAAAGGTCAAAGAAAAAAATTCTGTTATTGTACACATTATGCATCTAATCTTTTCATAAGTAGGTAACATGAATATAATCTTTAAATGGTAAGTTTATGTTTTAAAGAGCTAAAAACAAAACAGCAGAATGAGAGATTTTTCCCATTAGGATGGCAATTTTTTAAAATATAAAAAATAACTAACCATGGCAAGATGATTTTAAAATAGGAACACTTGCTGAGAATTTAAATAAGTATTCTCACCCTGGCTGGAGATGCTTCTTTGGTGTGGCTCAGTGGACCAAGTACTGGCCTGTGAACCAAAAGGTTGCTGGTTTGATTTCTAGTCAGGGCACATGGCTGGGTTGTGGGCCAGGTTCCCTGGTGGGGGGCACGTGAAAGGCAACCACAAACACATTCATGTTCTCCCCTCTCATTCTCCTTCCCTTCCACTCTGTCCAAAAACAAATAAATAAAATATTTAAAAATAAATAAATAAATAAGTATTCTTGGGGGGAAATTTATATAAAATTTAAATTTTATCTAATCTTTTATCCAACAGTTTTATTTTTGAATACTATGCCCAGATTTATTTTCATATTTGCATGCAAATGTATGTATAACAATTATATAGTAGCAGTCTTGTAATTATCCAGTATGAGAATGTTGAATTCCAATAGTGGAGAAAAGGTTGTGTCACTCTGCAAGGGTTCTTATGAGAACAGTGCAGCTTTTACAAGAAATAGAAAATTTGTAAGAGAATCTCCAAATTATGTGATATAAACATACATACTGTATATTATATGTGTGTTTATGTACATGTGTCTATACACATGTGTTTGTGTCTGAGTGTACTTTTGTTCACAAAAAAAAGCCTAGAAGCATAGGTATTTAAGGTAGCGAGTACCAAGTAATACTCATGCTTTTTCACCTATGTGTTTTAATAGTGCCTAGATTTTTTTTGAATGAGCATGTATTCATGGTTTATTATTTAGTTTTTAAAAAAGGAAAGGAAATTATGCCTGGTGTATCCCCTGGTTGTCTTCTTCTGCCTCTGGCTGTCACAGTGTGTCCTGTTAGTGTGGGATCATCTCCACTTGGAGAGCAGAGAGAGAGCTTTTCTTCTTCCTCAATCCAGTGCCTAGCACCTAATAAGCACCTCAGAAATCCTTGAGGACTAGATCCTTGGCTTGTCAGCATGGACTACGTATTTTGGAAATATAAGGAAACCTAGCAACAACCTCAGATCCCATCAGTTTCTATCAACTGAGAACTGGTATAATATAAAGCATAATTAATTCATATGTTCAAAGGTGGAATGGCATACAGGTATCAAAAATCATTTCATAAGAATAGTGAGTCAACTGGTAAGAGGCTCAGAATATATGAAGTAGGAAGTACAGCTTCCTAGATGCCATGGACTGCCTGGACTAGACAGGTGCTGAAAGAGGGAGTCCTCCCCTTGTCCCATTCCACCACCTACCCAATAATATCCCAGCTGTGGAGAATTCCAACAGAAGCACTGAGTGTAATAAGCTTCTGACTCCATTGTTTAATGTTTGACTGCTAATGGTTTTGAAGTCTCAGCCTTCCCTCTTCCTCTCTGCCCCACATCTGAGCAAGTTGATATGGAATTCCAGGCTCTCCACTGTGGGGCCAGCAGCAGATCCAAACTCTGCAAGACCCTGTCCACACAGGGTGACCCAACTCCAGCCCATACCTGGACCACAGTAACAACCCCAGGTTGCTCACCTTTCCCTGAAACTCATCTTCAGACCATTTTGGGAGCCTGTCCTGCTTTTCCCAGAAAACTTAATTATATAAGTAATAGAACTTTCATACATTTTGCTGTTTGTATGTGGTGTTGTCAATCTCTATATCTAAACCAGATTTTGAGTGGCTTCCATCCTGCTTCTGCTGAGTGACTACAACCCTGACCTTGGCATCCATTTGGCTGCACCCCAATTTTAAGTGAGCCTTAGCTCCAAAACTACTTATATCTATATGCCATACTGTGATTCTGGGGTCCATGCTTTGCAAACCATGTCTCTCCTTTGTCACTGCTCTCTCATTGGGCCCTAGAAACAGCCCAGTCTGGAGGAAACTGAAGGGACTTGTTCTTTCTGGGTTGCTTACTTTTCTCATCAGCTTAGCTCTAGCAATGACTCCTCACCCACTTAATGACATTAGTTCCAGCTTCCAGACTTTTCCCCATACTCTCAGAAGCAGTTTCATCATGCACCCTTAGGAAGAGCTGCTCCAGCCAGGCTCTGCCCTTCCAGGAGATCTAAGTCACAGCTCCTTGAAGTTCCTTCTCCAGACTCCTGATACCCCAGGTACCCCCAGGACCACTCCTCAGTGCTTCTTGGTGTGGATAATCCTAGCCTCTTCTCTTCGTTCTTCAAACCTTTGTACCAGCTTTCTACAGTGACTTTCTGTTACCTCATTTTTTTCTTTTTTATTTCTGTTAAAAATATTAATGTGGTTTCTGTTTTCTTGATTTGATCTTTGCTGATATAAACTGAAACGTGCACTGATGGGTGAGGCTACTGTATCAGACTTTGGAATTAGGCCGTCACCTTTCTCTGTCTCATATATTCCAAGGAAGAGGCTGGGTTTCTCTTTGGTTTTCCTGCTTCCAGATGCTAAGAGAACCAGGAAATGCACTCAAGGTCAGTCAGCTTCTTAGAGATGAGCCCAACGTTTCATCATGGACACTTTTTTTCTCTGTTTTCTATTCTTTGGGAGGCAAGCACCATTTTCCATGCAGCTAACGAGGTGAGTCCAATCAGGAGTAGTTCTCCCCACAGCAGATCTGAGGGCAGAGGTTCAGTGATGGGAGGATCCCTCTTCAACATTAGATCTAAGCCATATCCTCCTACATTATAAAAGAAATCCATAAGCTAGAAATGATTAAGCCTCTATTTTAATTGGCTCCACATTGGACTCTCTGTACTTTTTCTCCAATGCTTGTTATAACCTGGAAAGGAAAATTATGTAGTGAGTTGTACCTTTAATTTCCAAAAGGCAAAATAATTGTAAAAATCAAACAGAGAGACTAGAGTAGTATTCCCCAAGATACGTGGAACAATGGTTATCTCTGGGTGATTTTATAGTTTTTTACTCTTTTATAGTGTTCTGAATGAATTTTATTTACATCAAACCTGCATTACATAAGGTGGTGGGGCAAACGTAGGTTTATAGTTATGAGTATGCAAAACAGTTCATTCTTGTATTATTTATCAATCATTATGTTATTTTCCATGTGAACAACCATAAACCTACTTTTCCCTACCCTGTATTTCTGTTAAAAAATTATACCTAAATTCAAAAATGAGAAGAAACGAAATCTAATTGAACTCTCAAAAGCATGGAATTTATATTCAAGCCATGTCGCTTCAACATGCCCCCAGTTTCTGGTGTGTGCTCCTGGCCAAGAGGAGAAATAATGGTCCAAAGAGAGCATGAAGAAATCACCCAAAGCGAAGGTGCAGAAAGAGCTCATTCAGGAAACGTAAGCCGAAGAGAATGACCAGGTAGGGGATGGAATGCAATGTGAGTGGGAGACATAAGGGGTGAAGAGGGGGGGAGACAGAGCAGGGAGTCTGCATGCAGTGGAATCTGATCTGCCACCATCTATGGAGATTTCCTCAGAGAAGGAGGCTGGCTCCTGGCCCCAGCTGGCAGCTCCTCCAATCTTGCTCCATGTCAGACATCTGTCAGCACTCCGTGAGGACCATTGGAAATCAAGGCCGTTCACAGTTTGTCTTGGACCTCTTCAAGTATTCCCACCCCTACCAGCTACTGAAAAGGAAAGGGGAAAAAGTTATAAAGTTTTTCTAGCCATGGTGAGAATAGCCAAAAAAAAGAAAAGAGAACATGACAACATGAACAAAGAAGACATGTTCCCAGGACTCCTTATTGTCAAAAGCTCCGTTTATTCACTTGTTTCCCCAAATATTTATTGGGCGTAACCGTGCGCCAAGCACTACAGTAAGCACCGATGACACATTAATGCCAGCCTGGGGAAGCTGTTCTGTGTCTTGCTCTGTGTTTTCTCCGCAACGAGCTATGGCTTTGGGGCCTTAGCCTTCTTACACCTTTGTTGGGAGGGCCCCTGGCCCCTTAGAGTAGAATCTGGACCATACCTAATATGCACCTAGATAATTTGGAAAGGGGATACAAGACAAGGGGACTCATCTTCAATTTACTACCCCAAAGGGGCACATATGTAACCAGCAATGTTTCCAGTTGCTTTTAGTTGACTCTGAAGCTTTTTTTAACCTCAAGAAAACATACTTGAGTTAGGTGTCATTATTCAAAAGGCCATTCATACATAGTAAACACTTTTCACATGTTGGTGCCTTTATTCTTGTGGCTTTCTCTGGATTTTCCTTTCTCTTTTTTTTTCTATCTGCTGTAAAGCTCCTAGTCCGTTTTTAATTTCTTTCTTGTGAAATATTAGATGTCATGTATACAAAAATATGTTTAATGTGTATAGATAGGCAAGTAGATGATAGATAGATAGATAGATAGATAGATAGATAGATAGATAGATAGATGAATACTAAGAAAACAAAGAACCGTGCATGCTCCGCCCAGCCTCAGAAATAAAACACTACAGGACCTTTGAAGTTGCTTACATGCCCTTCTGATACGCCCATCCCCTTATTTCTCCTCAACCTCCAGAGGTGACCAGGATTCTGAATTTTGTGTTAACTACCCCTTGTTTTTCTGTACATACATTTTTCACAAATATATCCCTCTGTTTATTGTGCCTGTTTTAAAACTTTATGTAAATGTGAATGTTACAAGTATTTCCTCATGAATTAGTACTTTCAATTAATCTTAAATTTGGAATGCAATCTATGCTAAATTTTGCACTATAGGTCATTAGTTTCCTTTCCTCTCTAGAGTATTTCACTGTAATAACTTTACTGCAATGTGTCCATTCTATTGATTATGGGTTTCAAGTTTTTTGAGGTTTCAATAAAAATCAACATTGCTAGAAACAGTTTTATAGATTGTCTCCTGGTGTACACGTGCAAATTTCTCTAGGCTATCTTCCTAGAATCATAATTGCTGAATTCAGGGTTTTTGGCATTTAGTAGCTAATGTCATTTTCAATGTATTTGGATCAACTTATAGTCCATCAGCAGGATATGAGAAATGCTGTTGCTTTACAGCATTTACAATAATCAGAATTCTTAGATTTCCTTTCTCATGAGCCTGAAGGCCATAAACTTGTTATCTTATGCCCTTTTACTTGGCATTTCCTTTATAACTAATGAAAATGAACATTTCTCAAAAGTTTATTGGTCACTTGTAGTTCTGCTTTTACAAAATGTCTTTTTCCACTCTTATATATGGCTGCATGCTCTACACTTTGTATATTCTAGATACTAACATTTTTAAGTTGTTAAATGTTATAGATACCTTCTTGAAATTTGTGGCTTATGTTTTCACTCTCTTTATGATAACTGTTGATGAACAGAGATTCTAATATTAAAAATATACTTAGATTTGTCAGTCTGTTCCATTTTTATTTGTACTTATGTGTTTTTTTCTTATTTCCATATATCAAGGTCACACTTATATGTTCCTCTTTCCTAAACTGTTAAAGGAAGCATGTACTTTTCTTTTCAATGGGCAGCCTCCTTTTTTCAGTGCCCATCCTTCCCTCCACTGCTCTGGATGTCATTTTTGTTATCCAGGTTATATAACTGCATGTCCCATCACTCATCTTTCTATTCAATTCCATTAAGTTATCTAACTACAACAACAGCCACCTAAAGTATCTAATTACTGTGGCTTCAAACAAGTCATGCTTTGCACCTGGGCAAGTTCCCCTGTCTTGTCTGTCCTTTTCAGGAGTGTCTTGGCTTGTCTTAGCCCTTTAATGTAACTGTAAGAATTAGCCATCAATTCCACAGGAAAAGAAAATCTTGCAGAGATGTTAATTAGTAGCACGTTAAATCTATCTGTTAATTTGGGAAAATTAATATCTTTCATGGTATTTATATCTATGATTATATCATGTTTCTCCTTTAGCACTTTTAAAAACCTTTTCAATATAATTTTTAAAACTTTCTGCACAAAATGTCTTGCACATTATTTGCTAGATTCATTTCTGGGGATCTCATCTATCTGTTATTAGAAAACAATATTTTAATTGAATTGTATAACTGTCCCTAGCATAAGAAAGCACTTGAGTATGTGTATTAGTTTTATATACAGGCAAGCTTCTTATACTTTCTTATTAACTTAAAACATATATCAGTCTATTTATTTTAGATTTTGCATATAGAGTAAGTATATGAGGGACATTTTTATTCTTATTAGTTGAATTTGATTAAGTAATTAGTTAGTTAATGTTGTCTTTCTGAGATGGTTGGGATCTCTAGTATATTACTGAATCCTGTCTTGTTCTTGGTTTCATGGGGAAAGTTATATTTTGGTGTTTTACCATTAAGCATGAAGGCAGCTGTACAATTTTTATAGATTCCTGCATGGTTACTTAGTGCTATTTAGCAAATATGTAGAGTTCTTCACCTTCTGAGTTCATGATAGGAAAAGCTTCCTGGCCTCTTCTTGTTGCACAGGGCCCTGTGACTCCTTCTGACTAATGAGTAATGAGCAGAAAATACATGTCCCTACTAGGTCAGAGCATTTATTTGCTTATTTAGACTTTCCAGAGCTCTTTCTCTCTAGCATGATGACTACTAATGTCCAAAAATTGCTGCTTCATTAGCTTAATGTGGATGAGAAATAAATCCTTGTTGTTCTGAGACACGGAGATTTCAGTTGTTTAGCACCAGGCTGTGTATAACCGACCTGTGCTGACTGACACGTATGCGATCAGGCTGAGAGGATTTTCTTCTCAGGAAAGCTCTGCACAGCAAGGGAAACCAAGCAACTGAGTGAAAAGGGAATGGGAGAAAGTAATTTCAAACCTTCTATCTGAAAGGGGTTAATTTCCAAAATACAGAAAGGACTCATACAACTCAATAGCAAACAAACAAAGAAACAAACAAAATAATTAGTCCAATTTAAAAAATAGGCAAAGGACCTGAATAACCCAGATAATTTTTTTTCCAAAGAAGACATACAAATGGCCAAGACATACATGAAAAATTGTTCACCACCACTAATCATCAGGGAAATGAAAATCAAAACCACAGTAAGAATTCACCAAATACATATTAGGATGGCTTTTATTTTAAAAAAAAATAAATGTTGGTGAGGATGTGAAGAAAAGTTAACCCTTGTGTACTGTTGGTGGAAATGTAAATTGATATAGTCATTATAGAAAACAGTGTTTGACATTTCTCAAAAAATTAAAAGTAGAAGTACCACATGATCCATCAGTTCCACTTCTGGATATTCTGAAGGAAACAAGATCAGTACCATGAAGAGATACCTGTGCTCCCATGTTCACTGCAACATTATTTACAATAACCAAGAAATAGACACAATCTCAGAGTCCAGATATGGATAAATGATATATGTGTAAAATTATAATTGATATGTAATATATTTTATAGTATATGTGTATCATTTACAATTACATATATTAAGATATGATATGATATATAATTAATATACCAAACACATCATACATACAATGGAATATTTTTTAGCCATGAAAAAGAAGGAAATCCTGCCTTTTACAACAACATAAGTGAACCTAGAAGACATTATGCTAAATGAAAGAAGTGAGAGAAATAAAGATAAATGCCATATGATCTCACCTATATGTTGACTGTAAGAAAAAAAAGATGAACTCAGAGAAATAGGGAGTAAACTGGTGGTTGCCATGGGATAGGGGTTGGGGCAATTGGGAGGATGTTAGTCACAGGGTAATATTTCCAGTTAAAGATTAATAAGTTCTGAGGGTCTAATGTACATTGTGGTGACTATAGTTGAAAATGCTGTATTATATACTGGAAATTAGTTAAGAGTAGATCTAACCATTCTCACCACACTCCAAAAAATGGTAACTACATGAGGTGATAAATGTGTGAATTAACCTGATTGTGATAATCATTTCATAATGTATATGTATGTCAAGTAATCACATTGTACACTTTAAGTATATTCAATTTTATTCATCAATTACACCTGATTGAAGCTGCAGGCCTATAGAGAAAATAAGAAAGTACTGCCATCTGGACATCGTTATTTACAAGTTAAAGGTTAACTTTAATACTTTTTCTGCATCTATTGAAATTTACCTTTATTCTTAAATATGTCAATGTGGTAAAATATCTTAATAGATTTTGTAATGTTGAATCAACTTTGCTATCTGGATTACAGTGATAATAAATTTAAAATGGGTTTAGAGTTTGAATCCCTCGCATGGTATGTTTGAATGTTTACTTACTTATTAATTTTTCTAAAGGTGTTTTTGTTTACTCCCCCAATCCACCTTGCATACCACTAGTAGTACACATACCTCACTTTATGAAACACTGGGCTGGATGATCTTCCAACCCAGTCTAGAATGTAAGGGTCCAGGGAATGGTACAGAGGAACATGGAGTTCAAAGAAGAAAAGAGGACTTCCCAGTGGCATTGGGAATTCTTAGAGAAGTCATGTTCTGGGATTGGTAAAGAGATGGACTTTAGATTGTCTGGCACCATCTAGCTGACTTCTAGCACATGGACTGACAGAGCATTAACTCAATAAATATGTATAATATAATTAAGTTTGCCAGGAGGCTTGACTTAAGTTAGATGTCCCTGAGATTCATTCTATAAATTACAGACCACTAGAAACAACTAAGTAATCAGTTTCTCTCTTTTTCCTGATAGTGGGCATCTGTCAAGGAACTCAGCATGAACCGGCTGTATGCCTGATGTTGGCTTTTCCTATCTCACTGGCATCAAGGTTGCTTATGAGAATTTAGTCAGGATTTTACGGTAGAATCACTGGAGACAAGGGCATCTCTCCTAATAGTAATGTGTTACCTACAAAGGAGAGGTAAATATTCCCTAAACAGACTCAGTACTTGATTACCCAATAGACAAAATATTCAGAAATCCAATGAGTCACTCTTTACCTGGCACTTTACAGTCCCTTGTGAATGGGGAACTGTTTGCATGGTTAGCTTTTCCCAGGAACTGAGGACAGCTTGCTTTTTTCTAGTTCCTGTTTATTTTGTAGCAACTGAAGTCTTTCCAAACAGCCGTTAATGAGAGTTTCAGAGACACTGGACTGTCTTTAAAAAGTTGTACAATTCCACAGGCCACCTGAGTCAAAATTTCCAGCACGCAAGTGAAATTACTGTTTGTGAGGGATGCCCACCTTCTCCAGGGTAACCCAGGAAGCGTCTTTCCATGTTGCAGAGTAAGAGGTGCACGATAGGAGACCTGGTCTTCTCACATTCCTGGCTATTGGGCACAATTCAGTTTTTATAAGTGGTTATCTGTTCATCCAAAATATATCTGACTGTTGAAGATTCTGCTTTATGAACCAAAAAAAAAAAAAAGAGGGAGAGAGAGATGATCTGGATAGCAACTGTTTACTTTTTACAAATCTTATTTAAGATACTGGAACTCCACTCTTCCATTTGCTATTAATTTACTGCATGGCCTTGGGCTACTGATTGGTTCATTTGGACCTCGCTATACCTATGATAAAAAGAAATAAAAATGATTAACAAAATCACAAAACAAAAATAGAACTAAGTAATCAGTAGGATCACTTCTGTTCTTACGATATGTGGTTTTCGAGTGTGACTGACATCCAACAAGAATTTTATCAGCTATAACTATCTATTGGAAGAAAGTCCTTTTATCAAATGAACAAAGGCAGGCTAAACAGATATTAAGTGGGGTGGTAGGACAGGTAAAAATGAAGAGAAATGGGAGCTTTGGAAGAGCAGAAATCATGACTCAAATTTAGATGGCTGAATACTAACCAGTGACTCTACCATTCACTGTCTTTGTGACTCTGGGTGAGTTGCTACACCAGGGTCAGCTCATGGGCATGTGACCTGTGCAGTGACATAAGGCCATGCATCTAGAATGGCGCCACACTTGGTTTAATATTCTGCTGCTGCTATTTTCAAATTCCCAATACTTTTTGAATAAGAATCATGCATTTTCACCTCTCACCGGGTCCTGTAATAATTTAACCAGTCTTGGTTTCTGCATCTCTAAATTGAGAATAGTAATACTTGTTCCAGATCATTGTGAGGAATGAGATATTTATGAAAGTTCCCAATGAGTTCAGTACGTGGTATGTTTGCTAAATAAGTTGTCTGGATCTCTACTTTGATCCATTTCTAGACTGAATTCAAACTGTTCTTTAAAAAGATACAAAAGGCTCAGGGGTTTTTATTTCTTCCTCACTCTATTTTCACAGAGTGCTGCAGTCCAAATGCGGAAGCATAAAACCATCTTGAACAATAAAATCTGTTTTCAGCCGCTCAGGAATAGTAAATACAATAAAGTCTCTTGTGTTTATAGTTGGTCCTGGGGCTTCACGTGGACTGATAATGCTTTCGAGAATTTCAGTGGTGTTTTGCATTTAAAACAGTGCAATGTACCCCCATCAATAATTAACATTGAGCACGACCACTTGTATGTCAGTCCTCTCTAGACAAATAAGCCCTTATATGGCCAAAATCTTACTTCAATAAATCTTCTTAAGTTGTGGAAATAATGAGAGTTGTTACTATGGAGAACTTATGTCAATATTTCCCTTAAATTCTCCATTCTCAACCCATAATTAATTTCTAAAGAATGTGAGTTCTTCAGTTTTAGAAGAAATCTCTCTTTACCTCCTGCTGAAGAGATTTTGATGAACATCTTTTGTTGTTTGATTTTGTTTTCACTTATACATTTTCTTTATTTTAAAGTAATCAGACATTACAGTTATATAATTGCATTCTTACCTAGAATGGAGTGAAATTAGATGAGACTTGAGGGATTTCTAACAAAATAAAAAAATAAAATCATAATAATAGCTCACATTGAATGAACTATATACCAATACTCTCAAGAATTTAACATGTTTCTTATTTTATTCTCAAAACAACCATGTGAGATATGTATTATTATCTTCCATATACAAATGCAGGAAATTAGGTTTAACAAAGTGAAAAAATTTGATCGTGGTCACATTAGTTGTTTCTCACTAAACTTAAATCCATGTATGCTAAACTCCAAAGCCTGGATTTTTAACTGTTATGACATCCAAAGCAAAAATATCAGATATAAGAACTTACCATAAGTAAGAAGAAATGTAAGTAAACTGTCACTCTTTCATTCATTCAGAAATCCAATCTATATTCACTGAACATTCTATGAGTCAAATATCTTCCTAGGTAATGGGGAAACAATGCTTCACATAAGTATAATCCTCACTTCATGAAGCAAAAAAAGTGAAAGGCATATCCACCCCAGTAAATCTATTATTTGAAGTGTTCTAAATGGTGTGAAGGAGACATGTAGGGCACTGGGTGAGTGTAGAACAAGAGAATGGGTTTCAATCCAGTGTGGCCAAAATAAAGGTCCTAAGGAGGTTATTGGAGGGCTAGAACCTGCAGGATAAGTAGGGATATATGGAAAATGGGGTGCACTAACTCTCAGAGTACTGGCCTGAGTCACAGTGTCAATGAAGGCATAAATACGAGGATGGGGAACACAATGAAACCTGCAGGACACAGGCAGGGAGGGGAGTGGGAAAGGAGATTCCCCAGCTGGTATCCTAAGCCTGAAATGCTGTGATACAGCAATGCAGAAGTATCAAGTAGGCTGTCTTGTATACAGGCCTGGAACTCAAATGGAGAGTCTAAGCTAAAAATACAGATGTGAGACTAATTGACAGAAGTGTTACAAAAAGATAGTGCAGGATGGGATACAGAATAGAGGTGGAAAGATGGGGCCTTAGATAGGTAAAGGGATGTATTCTGTTGTGACCAGTGGGAAAGTGAAAATGAAGTTAAGGATCCAGCTAGGTACAGTTGTTATGTTGTAACAGAACATGTACGCACCATAATGGAAGTGTGGACAAAAGTACCAAGATGCACAGAAAAAAGGATTACTAAACTCCATGGAAAGGGGAGAAAGACCATGCCAGGGGGTGGGGAATTGCATGGATGCTAAGACACTGGACCTATGTTTCAACAGATGAGTGAGCACTAACCACGCTGATACCATTGGCAGATTTAGCAAAAAGAAATGCCATGTGTCTTATGCAATATTTAGGACAAACTTATACTAAAATATTTTTTGTGTATCTGAAATTCATATTATACTGGTTATCCTGTATTCTTGGGCAATCCTTTAGGCAGAGAAGTTAGGTAAAAGCACTCCTGCCCAGGCAGGGTACAACAAAAACAGAAGCATGGGCCCTCATGGTACATGATGTATTTACAGAATCACTGACAGCTTGTAATAAGTAAACAAAGACGTTGTCTTAAGTGAGAAGGCCACAGAAATATTCAGGGGCCACAATATAAAGGGATCTATTTATTTGTTTGAAAGCTAATAATAGGTGAAAGGTTCTGTCTGAAATTCACCAGGTAGGTGAACTAGTTCTGCTTATAAGTAGGTATCATATGTGTCACGGTTAAATACAAGGGAAGAAAGGAAAACATTTGTTGAATATCTCTGTCTAATATGCCAGTTTCTTTTCTCAACTTGGACGTGAGTTGTCTCTCTCTCTTCTCTCTCAAAATATAAAATACATTTATAATTTATTATAATTATATAAATATCAAGAACATATAATCATAGAATTATAGAAAACTTACAGATAAGGAAATTGAGGTCCATGGGAGAAAGCCAATCTCAAGTTCATGCAGAAGGTTGATGGAACATTTGACAGTTCCAGCCCCTAGGCCCCTAATCCGGGCTCTTTCCTCTGTATGGGGTTTTACACAACTGTAATGGATGGCAGACTGTAACCATGTCTTTGGTTCAATAATATCACAGGGCCATCTGCAGATGTGATGCATGCTTTTTGCTCACAAGAACTTCTATCTGGAGAAGCAGTCTTGTGAATATCAGAGTCTTCCTGCACACCTCTCTGCTGACTTCTAATATGCTACCACCTCCACTGAAACACAAACATGCACATCTGCTTCCCGAAATGTTCACCTCTCTCCGAACAGTCCTATCCTGTTTACTGTAAAACCAAACAAGTTGGAAGATCTAAATACATGTAAGTTCTTTAAAGGTTTAAACATGATTCTTCCCCCCTGAGATTTATGTGTGTGTACACTCAGGGTTTCCAAGCCTTGGCCATTGCCACAGGGAATAAGACAGCTTGTTTTGGCTACCAGCTGGGAGCAGCACAATTGAAACATTACTCAGACAAATGTCACAAACCTCGTCAGTGATGTCATGGTTTTGCCCTGGTGTTGTTGCAAAGGAGTCCATTTATGTTATTGAAAAGGAATACTTGAAGGGCTGCTCTTTATCTTGGGCTTTGGAGAAACTGGACCTTTATTACAACCTCATTATTTTAGGTAACTTGGCTAAGACTGTAGTTCAGATGCTTTCAGAAAGACTTTTAGTGTCTAATATGTATCAGACACTATGGAGTTTGGTGCTAATCGTCTCAGAATGAATTAAACATTATCCTTAATATTTCTCCCTTCTCCTGCTGTTTTTTGCTCTGTTACTTCATTCTTAATTTTTTGTTGCCTTAGCCTCTGAAAGGCAATGTATAGTTTAGAGGAAATATCCCATAAATACCATATCACATGAACTCCAAGAAAGTTCCAGTTCAGTTCTGAACTTCCTTGAAGATGCTGAGTGAGGAGCTGGGTGCTGAAGTAATTTCAAGATAACACTTTTAAAATTCTGTGCCAAAAATGGATTTAAAGAATTTTTTAATTGGCTGGTAGTTAATTATCTTAATGGCTTTTTGAATGTCTGGAATATTTTATCAAGTGCTGTGGTCAAGGTGCTGATAAGCACAAGGTGGTGGGGGCACCTAAAGAGAAGCTCTTGATTCAGGTGGAAACAGGCAGTGGGCATAAGGCTGTATGACAAAGAGGAGACAATTTCTTGAGGAATCATAAAGACGACTCAGAGAAAGGGTGAATAAGAGTGCTATTCCAAGCCAAAAGAAATGTTTGGATGAATGCACGAGGGTATAAAGCAGCAGGGTGTTTTTAAGGTTCTCCAAGGCCAACCTCATCATGTTACAGATAGAATTCCTGGCCTCTAGAGAGGAGGTGTGGGTGTAAGGTACTTGTCTAATATTTTAGAACAAGTGTCAGGACAGGCACCAGAACACCAGTTTCTGACTCCAAATCACTGATTTCTGTGCCAGTATGAGATCTTTGTTCTGCATGTTTAGACTACATCCCAAGACCTCATTATTAGTCCAAGTTCCTATAAACATTCCAGTTATCCCAAGCAAAATTCCTCACCCCAGGTTTCAGGGCATGTCCAGGACCACCCTGTTTGGTAGATAAAGTTTGTTATGGGATGAAAAAATCATGGAATGTCTCTAACTTTTTAATGGGGATGGGTCTTAATTATTGTTCTTTTGAAAAATTCTTTCAAGCAACTTTAAATTAACCCAAGTGGGAAGTTTGAATTGGACCCAGCCTCCTCCTCCTTCTCTCTGTCTTCTGTTTTCTCCTCTACTACTTTATTCTCAAAATTTGATTGCTAGACTCACTGAGAAACAGTGTTTTAATAGAACAGATGATTTAATTACCATATTGCACTCACCTCAAGAGAATTCCATTTGAGTTCTAGCTTTCTAAGCACTCAGGTGAAGAACAGAAAGTTGGCTGTTTGACCTTGAGCAAACCATGTCTTTGGTTCTATTCTTCTCATCTGGCCAGTGAAAGGAATTGAACTGGTTGGCTTTTCAGAGTCCTCCTGGCCTTTAGTATGTTTATTTAAGTTGCTAGCAGAAAGATTGGGTTTTTGCAACCCTTTTTTCAAAAACTAAATATTTTCTAGTAGTATGATCTAAGGAAGAGTCAGTTTCCCAAGAATGAACCTGTCAATGGTTTGCACAATTTTCCCCTGGTTCTTTTAGCCAAAGAACATCACTATCTTTTCCTATCCCTTGAAGCTCTTTTTATTCTTCAAGCAAGGCATCCCATTCTTATGTCCGGATGATTTTCCATGTTGCTCCTGTGGCCAAAGAAAAACAAAACCAAAACAAACCCAAAACACACCCAAAACAGCATTTCTACAGTTTTATGAAGGAAAGCCATTTGAAGCACAACTATTAATATTTTGGTGCTCTAAAACAATTTCTCAGTTTCCCAAGAAGAGTTTGTCACCCCCCCCCCGCTTTTCTACCATCTGAGGAAAAGTATCCCAAGTAAGTACAAAGCGAAAGAAATAAGGGTAAGGGTGGGACTAGTTTCTCTTTGGGGATTATCATAAAATAGGAATTGTTTCCCTTTCATCTCTAATGTAGCCACAAAATGTTTCAACAAATCTAGGTGGAAAGAATGTTGACATCTCTTTCATTCCTCAGCTATTAGATCACCAACAATCTTTGCGGAACTGATAGCCACTTAAATTAGTTGCCTCACATGGAAAGAAACCTTGTTGTCCTAATGAAACAGTTGGAAGTTTCCGGTCAAGAATTCACAGAAATCTGCCTTACGTCCATGCTGTGTGGCACAGTCATGACTGGCTCCCTCATCTTATCGTCCCTAGCTCCTTTCCTACTCCTTATCTTCTTGTAATGTTCTGCTTGGAGTTCCCCAGTTCCCCAGTGATTCGCCATGTCTGTGTCCCAATCTCTCTACATTTAAGAGATGCCCTTTCACTACATAGTCAATCCTGGCACTTCCTAGAAGGGGCCCTCAGATCACTCTTCCCGAGATTCCTGTCCTAACATCCTTGAGTCCTGTTGTCATCCTGACTCCAATTCTTCTTGTATCATAACAGCTCTTCAATCAATCTCTAATTACTTCTGAGCATCTAGCATGTGTGGAGGACAAGGACTTAATTTAATTCATCTCAAAACCCTCAGCACATGCCCAGCCAGACCCTGAAGAGCACGGGACAAGTAAACTGTGATAAATATCTTTTTCAAACACAAAGATGAGCACACAGTGGACCTTCAATGTATGTAATGTACTGAAATGATTAACAAATTCATTTTAACTAGAAAAAGATAAAATATTTTTGTAAGAATTTGACTTTTCCATTTAATAAGTTAAGAAAACATGGGTTTTCCTCCATTCAAGTGTCAGAGTCGGCCTCTCTCTGGTTAAAGATGGATTCTCCCATGGATATAAAGTTTCCTGATATGCAAGATGATTAGCTAGAGATCTGCTGAAAAACTTAATGCCTGTAGTTACCAATAGGCATGGTACACTTTGAAATGTGTTAAGACTATAGATCTCATCTTAAGTATTCTTACCAAGGAACACACACACATATGCACACACAGACACACAAACACACAAGAACACAAGGCAGTTTTGGGAAGTGATGGATTTGTTTAAGTATCTTGGCTGTGGTGATAGTATCAACAGTGCATGCATCTGTCCCAGATCATCAAGATGTATACACTAAATATGTGCAATTTTTCGTATATCAGTGATACTTCAATAAAGCTAATTTAAAAATATGTTTCAGGGTAAAGAAATAAGGATAATGTCCTCTTGCTTACTCCCAGATGATCCATACTGAGTAGGAAGAAGGGCACTCTGGAGAAAGAGTTAATAGCGGAGTTTAAATCCTAGCTCTACTACTTCATGCTGTTTGACTCAGCTTCCCCACTAGCACAGAGGAAATAAATCACCTGAGAGTGTTGTTGTGACAATTAAATGAGGTAACACTTATGGGAACATTTTGTAAATGTTAAAGCAATTTGCAAATATGAAGTCAAAGCACGGTTCCTGTTTTTCTCCTGAAGTACCCAATTTATTATTATTTTTCTTAACCAGAGGAAATTTGAGGATGTGAGCAGCAGAAAAAGTAGCACTTCTCCTTTCCCCTTTTATTTCAAAGCCCTGCTTATGGCTGACTTTCATCCCCCAACTTCACTGAGAGGTATGATTGAAAAATAAGATTGCATGCATTTAAAGTGTACAATGTGAGATTTGACATGCATATACTTTGTGAAATGATACCACAATCGGGTTAATTAACACATTCATCACCTCACAATGTTACTTTGTTTTTTAAAAATGTGTTAAGAACACGTAAGGTCTACTTCCGTAGCAAATTTTCCTATGGCTAAGTTTTTAAGATGTAAGAGACTTATAATGAGCAGTTAGCTCATTATTACATCACAAGGCTTTGGCACATTGTTGGGCATTTTAGAAATGATTTACTAGAATTTGACTTAAACCAATTATTAATTGGAATAGGTTTACTATCTAATCACACACGAGTATTTAATTTTGTTTCTTTCCTTGGAACATGGAAAAATTCCATCTTCTACAAACCTCCCTATATATTCTTTTTAAAAAAGGGTTTTTATTTATTTTTAGAGAAAGGGGAAGGGAGGAAGAAAGAGGATGAGAAACATCAATGTGAGAGAAACATCAGTCAGTTGCCTCTCATATGTGCCATAAGCGGGGACTGAACCCACAACCTAGGCATGTGCCGTGACCAGGAATCAAACCAGCCACCTTTCCCTCTGTAGGATGATGTCCAACCAACTGAACCATGCCAGCCAGAGCCCTCTCTATGTATTCTTTAGATTCCTCATGATTCACAATTCTGGATGCTCAGTATATTGAAATTAGGTTGGAATATTGTGGATACTCCTCACCTTGCACACGGGTCTGCATTTATTAGTATTTTCATGTTAACAGTGAGTAGTGGAAGAGAGAGGACCTAAATATGGCTCCTGGGTCTTCTACTTTCTGGCTGTGTGACACTAGTCAGGTAGCATTAATCCCTTAAGTGGAAATATTTGCATTGATCCAAATATTGAAGGCAGGGGATGAATGCCTAAAACATCTTCAAGTTAACCCATTAATCACTTGCTTAACACATCCTTTCATTAAGCAAACATTTTTGATATAGTAAGCCCTATACTGGTATGCTGTCATGAACAAAGGAGGCATATTCCCTGGAATATATCTAACACCCACACTATGTCTTAGAGAATGAACAGGCTTTGGGATTAAAAGAAGCATTGTCCTGGCTGGTGTGGCTCAGTGGACTGAGTGCCAGCCTGTGAACCAGAGGGTCACAGGTTTAATTCCCAGTCAGGGCACCTGCCTGGGTTACAGGTCAGACCCCCAGTGAGGTGCACACAAGAGGCAACAACACATTGATGTTTTTCTCCCCCTTTCTTTCTCCCTCCATTCCTTTCTCTCTAAAAATAAATGAATAAAGTCTTTTTTAAAAAATTTGTGATTGAGACACACCCTAAAGCAGTCCAACCCATGGCCCGCAGGCTGCATGTGGCCCAACATGGCTTTGAATGCGACCCGACACAAAATCATAAATTTACTTAAAACATTATGAGAGTTTTTTTGTGATTACGTGTTACAATGTATTTAATGTGTGGCCTAAGACAACTCTTCTTCTTCCAGTGTTCCAGAGATGCCCAAAGGTTAGATACCTCTGCAGGCCTAAAGCTCCCTTCCAATGATGAATTGAGATCTGCTTAAATATGTTCAATGATGAGTAACCGTCTCCCTCACGTTTGCTGAGGGATCACTTCATTTTAGACAGTTCTTAGTTCTTTTATTTTGTGAGATTAGTCTCCCAAGTACACTCTGTATTTTGAGAAAATCATAGCTCTTGTCCCACAGAACAAAGCTTCCAGTTGACAGTATGTCACTTATTATGTAACCCTCAATTTTGGGGCAAAATTGAGACAAGAGAAAGAAGATCCTGAAAGTCGTGAAAGTTCTAGTACAAACAAAGTTTGTTTTTGATAATATCCTGTCATGGTGAATTCTGTGTGTCCATTTGACTGGATCATGGGAAGCCTAGACATTTGGTCAGACACGTGTTGAGTGTGTCTGTGAGGCTAGGTCTGGATGAGATTAACATTTCGATTGGTAAAGCAGATTGCCCTCCTAATGTGGATGGCACTCACCCAATCAGTTGAAGGCCTGAGGAATAAAGAGGCTAAGAGGTAACTCCGGCCTGACTGCTTTGAGCTGGGACATCATTCTATTCCTGCCTAACATCAACTCTTGGATTTCAGGCCTGCTGATTTTTGGACCAGAACTTATGCCATCTGCTCTCCTGTTTCTCAGGCCTTCACGCTCTAACTGGAACTACACCATTGGCTCCCTGGGTTTTCAGCTTTCCAACTGCAGATCCTGAGATTTCTTAGCCTCCATAATCACATGATTCAATTTCTCATAATATCTAACATGCGCGTGTACACACACACACATATGGCAAGAAGACTGGGAGTGTGCCGATGCCCTGTTATTTAGGAACAGTGTTACTGTGCAGAAATGTCCACACTGGGCAGGAGAAGGTTTGTTTGGATGGGAAACTTAGAAGCGTGACACTAGGTTAAGATATCTGGACTATCTCTTCAAAGCATGGGAAAGCTTTGGACAGTGTCAGTCAAAGAATAGATGTGTCCAGTTTGCATTTAGAGACATTACTCTGACAATTGTGTGGGTTATGGATTGTAGGGGACTAGCCTAGAGGTATTTGATATTCCATCTTCATACAAGGATTGACTCAATATATCCTGAATACCTGTTATGTGATAAGCACATTGCTGAGTGTTAAGGTTGGGGCAAAGACAAAGAATGAAAACACGAGAGTAAATCAGGTGATTTTTCTGTCCCATATGGATCCACCCTTCAAAATGGTAAAATATGGTTCAAATTCCATAAAGAACTTGGTAAATGAACTTTACCAGAACTACTTATCATCTCTAAACTTTAGTTTGCATATATGAAATATGGAGAAAATGTTGACTGTACAGGATGGTTGGGAGTATTAATTAAATATAAAAATAGCCCTGGCTGGTGTAGCTCCATGGATTGAGCTTGGGCCTGTGAACCAAAGGGTCACTAGTTTGATTCCTAGTCAGGGCACATGCCTGGGTTGCGGGCCAGGTCCTCAGTAGGGGGCATGTGAAAGGCAACCACACATTGATATTTCTTTCTGTCTCTTTCTCTCTCCTTTCCTTTCTCTCTAAAAATAAATAAATAAAATCTTTAAATAAATAAGTAAATAAAAATAATAAAAGGATATTAAAAGCAAAATCATTTTTGTGTGTCAGGTCCTGTCCTACTTATAATTCTAATCAAATCATGACAGATCATTTGATGTGAACTGAGACTGAAGGATGATACATAACTTTCCTGAGGATGGAAACCACATAAGCAGTAGAATCCAGAATTCAGTGTTAAACCTACTGTGTCTGATTCTATATCCCTGCTTGTCATCTTGGTGATATATAATCTGTGTGCTCTCCTCTTCTGCTGTTTTGTTATCCTCCCCCACTCTTTTTTTCTACCTCTTCTTTCTTCATCAGTGAACATAATCAACTGTCTCATTTATAGATGAGGACACCTAGACTGCTTGTCTAACCCCAGTGCAACCAGACACCAGTGTTCTGTGGTCTTCCTACCACAGTCATACCACAGCCCAAGTCATACCATATATTCACCAACCAGTAAGTGTTCGTCTTTATTTCTTTAAAATTGATGCTAATAAAAGCATATCTGAGACTTTTTCCTTGGATACCAGCCACTATGACTGTGAGGATGGAGAGAATAAGCAAGTTCTGGAGCATGTGGTTGCAGGAGCTTAGATGGTATCTGGAATGCCCACTGCAGTTGTTGTGTCTGTATCTGGTCGCGGCATTTGTCATCTGCTATCTGTCCTCCAGGTTTGGTTCACCAGCCTGCAGAGGTCTGGGCAGGCACACATACAGGTCTGCCCTTCATGCAGTTGTAAACTGGAAGTGATAGAGACCCAAGGTCCACCCCCACCAGCATTTAAGGCAGCAATAGGAAACCCTTCAGGGGTGGTGAAGTCTCTGGGATATAGTTCCCCCAGGAAAGAGACTATGATGACACTTCATATCTGTTGTAACTCTGCTGACAAATCCTGGGGACTGTGCTCTTGAGGTTTTTCCAACATCCCTGACTCTCCAGGGAAGCCTTTTCCAGAATGCGAACCACCAGGCCGTAGCACATTTACTCCTCCCACCTGAGTCTGATCTTGAATCATTTCATCATCGTTCTATGAATGCAGACTCAGAATGTGAGACTGTGAGACTGTGAGAATGGATATGGCCTTCTTAGCAGTGATGGTGGCCTACAGGGACTAGACACAGAGTCGGTCAGAACCAGGTGGCCTGGGGTCTGCAGTTTCCATCCTATAGGCCTTTGTGTGTGCTGCTTCCTGTGCCTAGAATACCACTTCTTTCTTTTTTCATTTACTAATTTTATTCTCTATCTGCTGTTTGCATTTAGGATATTTAGGTGACGTATGATTACAGTCTAATAACTAACTGCTGGGCTAGCTTCCAGCATAAGCTAAAGAATGGTCCTTCACACAACTCTGCACTGAGAATTCTTTATCATTCACAGCATGTCATATGACGGTACTATCTGCCACAAGGTCTAACAGGCGCAAGTTCAAAAGAGCAGTATATTGATCAGTGCCTGTGTAGCCCATGTACATTTAAAATACTACTGTGATATGGAAAATGTAAAGAAGGCGTCAAATTTTAGAGACAGAAATTTAAGTCTTGGCCAGCAATTCCAGCTTTAGAATTCTCAGAAGGCTCTGTGAATACACTTCTCCTCGTCGGAGGGGAACAAAGATGTGTCAGCTTATCTGCTGAAGAAATACTTTCACATATTCGCTGTAAACAAATACAGCGGTAAATGAAAATATATACATTATAGAAAGAATAAAGGAGCCAATTGTTGGGTAAAGCATGGATTCATGTGTTTGCAAGCACAACCTAATTTAACATTCATGATAATGTCTGAGAAAAATATTGTTTCATCCACCAGTGTGGAAATTAGTCACAAAGAAATTAATCTATTGCTTGAAATAACACTGCTCTGAAAAGTGTATCTGTCAGATCTGAAAACCGATTCTCCTGTCATTTAATAAAATCCAATATTGATGATGGCTTTTCTCAAGGCCCTCTGTTTTTTCAAAGCCTTTGAATTGGGAGCTCCTTGTAGAGAACAAAAGGGGAGGCAGAGAATTGAGCGGATTTCCAGATGAATACTCTCAGACAAAGGAGTTGCCAGCCAGGGTTGGAAATAGATATGTGTTTGTCTCAAGCAGGCCCACCTCTTGGGCAAAGTCCAGAGCCTGGCTCATTCTACACTCTGGCAGTCTCCACCCCCTTGATAACTGGTTATGTCCTACCTTGTCAAAGAGACATCTGGGCTCCATGGGTGCTTAATGTATTTGTCTCGGGAGCCTGAAGAGCACGCCTCAGTGGCTACTCTGAAAGGAGCTCCGGAGAAAGGGGAGGTGGGATGCGTCCTCCTGGATAGAAGGGAAGATAGTGTGTCCCACTATCCTGTCATGTCCCTCCCTGCTGTGTCAGCCAGCCTACTCCTGTACCAAAGTTTCCCTCCGCTAGGGGACCCTGAATGCTAGCCTTCTGGGGGACCGCCCAAGGAGATGCTTGCCAGGTATCCCCTGTCCTTGGATGCTAGGAAATTGAATGCTGTCCCTCCATAACCATGTGGTCTTTCTCTCTCTGGAGTTTGGAAACAATACTATTCACTTTAAACTGTTGTTGTGTTTATTTATTTAGCCTTTGCTAAGATGCATTAGGTCGAGCAGTTTGTTGGACCACGTTTGTTCCCCTGTTCAAAGCCAAATGCTCCAGAGGGTTTGTGTGGGGCCCAGATTTTTATTTTTTATTTATTTTTTATTGTTGACACTATTACAGATGTCCCCCATTGCCCTCCCCTAGGTCCCTTCTGCAAGCCCCACCCTAGCCTTCACCACGTTGTTGTCTGTGTCCACGGGCCATCCGTATGTGAATATGTATGTTCTTCAGTGAATCTCTCTCAGTTCCCCTGTGGTCCCGATTTTTAATTTGGCTTTTAAAGGCCATTATCATCTTCACACAGTGTATAAGAGGATAAGTAGAGGAAAATGTAAATATGGTTTCCAACTGCACATAAATCAGACAAGGGAGGTGCCAGGAAGCAGTAATCCATTGCAAATCCTGTCAGAAGAGCAAAGTCAGCAGAAACCCTTACCCAAGACACCTGGTTCCCTACCTGTGCCTGGTACCGGTGGCAGAGACAGTTTTGCTGGCCAAAGGAGTTCACTGTTTCTCTATGGAAAAGACCAAGGTCAAGTGCACATGTGTGCTAGTTCTAGAAGTGAAGGGGCAGGAGTGTGGTATAAAGTCTCCCTGGGGACTCTAGAGACTAGGAGATTCAGCATCCCTCGTTTACAAATGAAATAACTAAAAAGCTACACTAAGACACAAAGGAAATAATCTTAAAAAGTCATGCACACACATGTGAGAATTTTAATATGCCCCCCTTCGTTAATGCATTCATCCGCTCAACCTAATATATGTGAGTGGATCAAGCATTGATCTAGGTACTGCTGAGGATCCAACAGTGAAAAAGGGAGACACAGTTCTTAATGTTTAGTAAGGATAACAAAGAAAAGTAAACAAATGAACAATAATCTAGTAGAGTAATTGCTGTGAAGGAAAAATAAAACCAGGGCACTAAGAGAGAATATTTGGGGTGAAAGTTCCCTGGACAGAGGTGTAGTTGAGAACTAGGGATGAGGGAAAAAAAAAAACCCACAGTTCAACCTGCTTATTCACTGACAGCCTGGTGCTCTTTGCCTATATTCTCAGGTGTGCCGGGAGCTGGGCATTCTCAGGGAGGGCTCCTTTGTTACCAAACTTAGACTGACTGAGGTTGTTCTTGACTAGGCCCTATGGTCTGTACTGGGTATTCAGAGATGATTGGACACAGTTCTTGCCATGTTGACATAATCTATAGTGAGAAAAGTCTCATTAGTACACAAATGTAATCTTTCATTGAAGAACTCAAGAAAGTTATTTATTCATTCTTCACAACTTTATTGACACCTACAGAGGTTCATGCTCTGGTCCAGCATGGGAAATTCAGTGGAAAACAAAACAATTAAAATCCTAGCAACATACAAGGAAGGGCTTACCAGTGGTACCTAATAGATTTCAATTACTGAGAGTTGAATCACTCAGAAACAGTCATTAAATTTGCTTAAAATTATGGTAAGTGCTGGAACTTAATTTCTCCAGAAATATCCAAACAGATGAAGAATGTCCCCATCCCGTAGCAAAGATACATGGGTTGAGTTGGGCCACTAGACTGAAAATTCTAAAGCAAGGATTGGCCTTCCTTTTCTATTATACTATTTCTATGACATAATTAGGTGTTTACCGAATTTTAGGTATCTGTAGTGGATAATCAATAGTTATGAATAGAATGAGTGAAAGTGTTCAGCACTTTGATTTAATTCAATGCCTTCACTTTCATAGCTCTTATTCTTCTAAAATATGATTCTCAAATGATTTTGCATTTTCCTTGAGCTAGCATTTGGCAAAATCAGTGATTCTTCAGCTCAGAAATCAGGCAGTACCTATGTTAGACAGCTGCTCCTGGGAAGCACTGCCAGACACCTCATGCTTCTCAATACAGTGTTCTGGAGGACAGAGGATGTGTGTGCCCCAGTCCAGCTCCTGCCAGCTTCTAAAAGCCTCCAGAGGATTAGACATTAAGATGTACGAGTGTCTTAGATCTCTTGCTAAGCACGCCCAGGAGTACATGAAAACAACTAATGGAATATATACCAAATCTGACTTACTGTAGGGATTAGGTGTTCTCCAAGAAAGAATTTCAGATAGTTGGTTTGGGATCATTTCTGCTCTCTTTGTATAGAAGAGAAGCACGGTTAGTTTCTAGTGTTATTTGTTCTCCAGGAGGTAAAGGCTGGCCAAGCAGTATTTTCAGAGAGGAGAGTTATGCAAACAATGTAAAGAGCACCAAAAATGCAAAATTATCTTCAGTCACCATATATTTCAGTATCTTGATGCTCAGAGCTTCCTTGTATATTTTCTTAAAATGGAAAATATTAAGAGGTGGTCTCTGAGCAAAAGTAAGAGCGTTTCCCTCCATAAACTTCATACAACTTCTTATAAATATCACATCAGAATAGCAGAGTCATCCCAAAATTCAGGGGGCCTTCTGGGAAGACTAGCTGGAGGCTGTATTTATTTATTATTTATTTATTTTACTTTTACTCTCTCTACAGAAACAATTGTGAATGTAGAGAACCAGTGGGCACATTTTGCCAAGATCTCTCTGTGGGGTCCAATGCTGCTCTCGAAAATTGCTGTTTACGTTGGCAGTGTGGTTTGGTGATTGAGACCAGAGTGTACTATGGCTACTGCTATTTGCAGAGACTAGACACCTGGAGACTGAAGGCCTGGGCTCTTGCCCTGGCTTCTCCACTTCCAGCCCTAAGACCCTGGGCATATCTCCTCCTCTCTCTGAGTTGCAGTGTCCCCTCTTTATCATGGGCATAATCATCCCCACCTCCCAAAACTGTGAAAATTAACTGATTCATGGTGATGTAGGAGCCTTAATGCATCTGAAATAAAAAAAGCTACTCAAGCTGTTATTTACGAATTTTGAATTAAGGGCTCACAGTTAGCTGTGTTATTTGCTCAGGACTTGTAAGTTTAATGAAATCAGTCTGTATACTATTTTCTCTCTCTTTCACACTCTATTTTTCTTCAGACCATAATCATATCTTTTCTTTTCCCTCTTATACTGTGATCACCCAGAATCTGAGAACTGCATTTTTTTTTCATCTTGGTAACTTTGGCAGTCATGGGCACCAATAAGCATTCTATACATGTGTGTTAAGTTTGAATCTGCCATTGGCCAAAGCTGTAGACAAGCTAATAAAAACGTAGAGTGCAGATGTGCTAAGTCGAGTTCTAGTTCTCTTTACATTCTGGCTTGAACGTTGACTGACTTCTATTTGACCTAGAATGAGGACATCTCTCCTGTTCCTGGATGATACAAGCCAGCAGTATATGGCTTCATAAAGTATAATATCATCGTCACTTGTCCTGCAGTCTTGGGAGGTCTCACATTGCAGTCCCAACTGCAAAGTCCAAATACTCCATGTGCGAGTCCATCTGGCATTTTTGAAATCCATAAATGTCTTTGTCAGCCCAAACTTCTGAACTAAACTGCACCGAGTTGCTCCTTTAATCCCTCCCATCAAGTTCTCGGAATAGTCATGTAGCAATAATTGTTTCACCCATTCCCTGTCAACATCTGAGATTTAATCATGCCCAGCAAGCAGGACCATGCAGAGAGAGGGAGCGAGAGAGAGAAAGATGCACAAGGGGAATGAGATGCAAGACAGAAAGACACATGCACCCATGCCTAGTCATTCTGACTCAAATGCTCAAGCATCAGAAACTGACCAGTTTTCATCCCTCCTTTCAAAGGTGTAGTAGTGACATGTTGACATGAATCACTTGCAATTGGAAGTGAAAATCTCTGCAGTTTCTAATGGAAATGCTATTAGGCTGGCTTGAAACAAATGGGAAATAGCCACTCTTCTCCATAGTCATAGCCCTAACTTTTGAGCTTTCTAGGCTTTGGTGGCTGGCTAACGACACGTTTGAAAATATTTATATGAGGTCCTTAGAATTTTCTATGTCTTGACAAACCTGGAAGAAGCTATTCCACTATAGAATAAGTGGCTCCCCAAAATGACTTCCATGGAATATTAACAGGTATTTTGAAGAGAAAAGTAATAAATTTGTGAAACCTTAGTTTCAATCAAACCTAACCATCTTTGCGGCTGCATTTTAACTGAGGAAAGCCTTTATTATGATAATATACTCTGTAATTGCCCAGAGGACAGACTCTGTGGCTTATTTGGCCATTAAAACACTGTTTCCAGATCTTTTCGACAGTTCACTTCTGTTCTCAAAGCAGTGCCATCATTGAACTCCCTGTTTTGTATAAATACGATGATTATTAACTCAGGGCACCATGATGTAAAGCCACGTAGTGAAACACAGCGGTTAACGGCATGATGCCAATAACGGAGTCACGACAGTACAGTCATCTCCTCAGGTGATCGGTTTAAACACTTTAGCTTTACTCAAAATCAGTGAAGGCCCACGTTCTGACTGCGACTCTGCTTGCTTGGGGCTGTGGCTTAAGAATTATGCTTCATTAGGGAATGAGATTAGAAGACCTGTAAAACCCTTCAGCCATTGAGATACATTTTATAAATTGACTGCAACATTTGGCTGACTGCTTGACCCCGAGCTTTTGAGTCTCTCCTTTTCCCAGTTTATAATTCAGAAATAAAGCCTGGAGCCTCTTGTGCAAGCATTGGTTTGCCACTGAGTGGGAAGTTGAGGTCTAGCAGGCAAACTATGAAGAAAGTTAAAGTTTCAGGGAAACCAGGAAGTGGCCGAAGGGCTCCCTGGTTCCTGTGGCTGGGTTTGGGTTAAGGGTTTGAGAACCAGAAGGGTCTAAATGAAAATCCCATCTCTAGGGCTGTCCCTGAGCCCTGGTTATCCACTTACTATAATGAGATGGTGACATGAGCAACCCTGATGATAAATGCGGAAAATATTTTGCAAATGGTAACGTGCTGTGAACATGTGAATTGTTGTATTCTACTAATCTGGATTCAGAAGACTGGTTTGGACAAATGGAGACTGAGCCAAAGAGGCAGCCTTTCCAGCTCAGGCCTCGCTTCTGGCTCCCTGCCTTTACCATTTCCCCATTCTCACATCAGAGCTCAGACCGAGGGGAACAGGCCCTAGGGGCGGGTGGTTTCCATTCGAGCTCCATGTTCCACTGTGAGATTCCCAGCCTCAGCACACACTGGCCCAGGCTCTGCAACCCTCTAGCTCACCCCGGCCAAATTGCTATCAGTCCCCATGGGAAGTTCTCTTGCAAAGTGTTGTTTTGTCTGTCCCCTTTTGCTGCAGTAATCCGAAAGAGATTGTGTTTCCAATTCCCTAAAATGGAGACATCTGCATGCAATTTTGAAAATCATTGTCAGGGTTCTCGTTTACTGTTTTGATCAGCTCTCTCTGACATGTGGACAGTCCCCAGAGCAGTTCAAAGGGAAAAGACCCCTCTAGGCAAACAAGTGCTTCCCATAAGGGCAGCCAGCCTGGATTCCTGTCCACTATGGAATGAAAGCAAAAGGCAAAGCCACGAATGCTCGAGCCTCAATTCATACCCCAGCCCAGCTCAAGAGGGAGAGCGGTCAGTGCCAAAGGCTCAGGTTAGGACCCCTTCAAAATTCACTTCTGCATTGGGGGTTGTCTCCTACATTTTTCATGTAAGCCCATGTGAGTTCTAAAAATTCTGTCCCTCACACATGCCCCATTTTGAGAGGTGACAGAAGATAACATCGCGTAATATTGGACAGCAGGAATCTTGGGTTTTGCTGCTCAGTATAATTAACCATGTGGGCTTAGGTGTAAGAATCATATTTGGGCTTCTCTGCTGTGACGAATGAGTCTATTTGATATCTATGACCTCTTATGAGTCAAGAATAAGTCTCTGTTTCAAGATTAGTGAAGACAGTGGTTCCCACATACCTGCTAACCCCAGGCAAAAATTTACCACTTCAATCACTGGACTATTTCTGGGATAATGTTAGGAAGATTTCTGTGATGATATTTTTATCTTTACAATAGAGTAGAAGACTCACCTAGACCTTAAAGTCAGATAGACCTAAGTTGAAGCCCTAGTGTGGTACTCTCAGGGAGTATAAGCTGGAACCATTTATGTAAGGCTAGTAGGATATTGGCAACAACTTTATAGATAATTTGTGAGAAGTAAGTAAAGTAATGTATGTAAACTATAGAGCATAATGCATGGAACAAAGCAACATTTAAGCAATTTCCCATGTTTCTTCATTTTTGCAATCTACTGACTTTCTCCATTCAGGGTATCTCTAATCCAAGCACAAACAGACAGTTAGAGACCTCCATGCATATTTGTATACATGAGCTGGCATGCACAGGTACAGATAAAAAGTCATCTAAACCACACTCATAGCATGGCTTCTTGCTTATTTAGGTTTAAACTTCAGAGAAACATAGTTTTTAAATAAAATTTAACTATTATTTTCCTAGGGGGCATATATTATAAAATATATTCAGTTCCTTCTTGAGTACTTGAGTGTGCTAAACCTATTTCTTCCTTGGATTTTCAAAGATAGCATTTATGATAGTTTTTATTCCTCTTAATACATATACCATAGGACACTCCCAGAAGTGCAGAGCAGCTGTTTGCTCTTAAACAAAATACCCCATGTGGGGGTGCGCTCTGTGAGGTGCTCCACATCCTTCCCACCTTGCCCTGCGGGAGGCTGCAGGCTGCCACGCCTTTCACTGCTCTCCAGTTCCTTCCCTTGAACAACTCCCCATGCCCCGCAACCTTTCTCAGTTGCTGCTTCTCATTGGTGGCTGAATGGATGAGATTTTTGTTAAAATAGCAATGTTTGGGCTCTGGAACCACAAATATATGGGGGCTTTAGTTTAGTGTATAAATAACACCCATTTGAATGGTTCTGGAGCCTTCTGTTTCTTTTCTCCTTAGCTGTGTTCCAGATTTACAGAAGTATCAAAGAAAAGCAAAGTCTTGGATGGGTACATTTTCACCACAATTACGACTCAAAACCCATGACTTTTGAGGATTACTGTGTTAGTTCCTTTTTGCTGCTATAACTTATGACCACAAACTATGTGTCCTAAAACAACACAGATTTATTCTTACAGTTCAGAAGTCTAACATGCATCTCACTGGGTGAAAATCAAGATACCAGTATCTGCTTAGGAAGCTCTAGAGGAAAATGTTGTTTCCTTGCCTCTTCCATCTTCTAGAGCCTGCTTACGTTCCTTGGCTCATGGCCTCTTTCTTTATTTTCAAAGCCAGCTGTATGCATATTCAAATGTCACCTGCTCACTCTCTCTCAAAATCAATCAATAAAAATTTTTTAAAAGACCCCCTGAAGTATTTCCTAATCTTCCAAAAGATTGACTTCTCCAGCCAGGGTTTGGTCAATAAACCTCTTCCTTATGATCACTTCTTAGGTGGTGGCCCCCAGTCCAATAGATTTAAAAACTATTCATATACTAAGCATCTTGAAATGTAAATCTCCAGCCTGGATATCTCCAGAGAACTCCAGACTCATATATATAACCACCCATTCATCACCTGGGTCTGAGGGTCCATTAGACATCTCCAGCTTGTAAAACCAAATCCTGCTTTCCATCCTTCCCAATAAGCTTCCCCATCTCCAGTGATTTTCATCTTAGAAAATGTCACCAACATTCAGTGGTTACCTTGTACACCCCTATATACTATCCATCATTAAATCTTATCTTCTTTACATTCATAATATATACAGAAGCTAGGCACTTTTCACCACATGAGCCTAAACCAGGGTGCACAATAGAAATATAATGTGAGCTGTACATGTCATTTAAAATGTTCCAGTAGCCATAGTAAACAAGTAAATAGAAACTGCTAACTAACATATTTAATAATACCTTTTGTTAACATACTTTATAATATTTATTTGAGCAATATTTGAGCAAAATATTATTTAAACATGCAATCAATACAATATAAATATTAGTGAGATGCTTTACAATTTTTACTTCCTACTAAGCCTTTGAAGTCTGATGCCTACTTTACGCTTACAGCACTTCACAATCTGAATGAGCTACATTCCAAGTGCTCAGTAACCATATTTAGCCAGTGGCTTCTGTGTGAGAAGATGCAGATCCAAGATAAGCCTTCTAGATTTCTACAATAGCTTCCTAATATGTCTCGGTGCTTCTGCTCTTGTTCCCCTGAATGTAAGATTCAAGTAATAGCTTAATTGAATCTTTTACAATGTAAATTAGTTCATGCCACTGTTTTGTCCCAGATATCTCCAAGGCTTCCCATTACCAATAAAGTAACGTTCCGAAGTCGTTCTGCGATTTGATTCCTGTCCACCTCTTCCTCATGGTTTTCCACACCTCTGCCCTTCCCAGTGTGGTGGGTCTAGCAGACACAGTGATGCCCCACCCAGAACTCTGAGCTCGTCCTCTAGTCTCTCTAGGAGCCAAACCTTGTAATGGCAGATCCCTGTGACCTTCTTTAAGCACTGCCTTTAAGCCTGAAACTAGCCCTCTAGCCTGTCCTGACAGAGTCTAGGGAATTTGACTTCTTCCCTGGCTCCCTAAAATGTAGTTAATCTCCAAAAAAAGAACAGGCTAAGGCCAGGACTTTGTCTGAATTCTCGCCGTTTTCTGTCGTACCTCCCCTGTTCTCTTACAGCTTCCCCCTGAGAGCAGATCCTTAATGAATCACTTCTGAGGGTACCTGGGGCACCCAACCTAAACCACTGGCCTTAGGCATGCTCCTAGGTCAGGACTGCCCTGATGTTTGTCATATTCCTCAGCCTGGAAGTTTCTCCTACCGGAGAGAAATGCAGCCTCCTACTCTCACTTCATTTGGGTCTCCACTCAAACATCACCACCTTCAAGAAGCCTTCTCTGATGTACCTCTCTGTTTCTCCCTATCTCCCTCCCTCCTTTGTTGTTCCACATAATGCTTATCAAGTCTGAGATGTAGTATATAAATGAGTTTTGTTGCTGCTGCTGTTTTAAACTGTTTCTTTCACTAGAATGTAAACTTCACGAAAGAAACAACTTTGTTTTGTGCACAGTAGCCCAAATACTCAGAGACATGCGCACAGATGCCGACAAAGGTTTGTTCATAGATGGATACATGAATAAACTGATGAAGACAGGACCCAATTAAACAGTCTAATTCCAGACTTCACACCCCATGTGTTTAACAAGTCCGACTGTTAGTCTTTTAGTTGGAGTGTTTCCCACTATTGGTTTGCACACATGCTCTTCAACTGACATTTAGCATCATTCATGCTCTGTGCCTAGTGCAGCGCATTTGCCCAGCCCCTACCTCTGTGACAGGGAAATGGGCTCTGTTTCTCAGGGAAAAGAGAGCAGAGGCAGACATTATTCTCCCCAAACTCTACCAGCTATTAGGAATCTTAGCTTCTTACTTTCCACCCCCAATTGTGACTCCAACCAATACTGCAAACAGCATTCAGCAAATGTCAGACTGAATACATGAAAACTCAGGTTAAATAAATGGAATAAATACAAATCACCTAGCACAGTTCCTGGCACATAAGATGCCCTCTTTTTCCAGTAGTTATAATTACCATGGTCATCATGAGCACCCTGACATCTTACTTAACACCTGAGTCGTAACTCAGAGTTACATCAACGTGAAAGAATGAGGTCTGGTGGGAAACAGAAGTGAAACTCAAGGGGAAGCTGATAAAATATGCAGCACCACGTTTCTTTGTGCTAAGAATGGACCACTGTATCCTGCCCAGCAGAGGCGAGAAGTAACAATGAAGGGGAACGTATGATTTCTCCGGAGGAAAAGAATTATCATCTCTGTGGCTTTCGTAACAAGGCTGTTGAGTAAACTTTGCTGGTAGTTTGCAGCCTGTCCTAAAATACTAGCACATTCTTCCAGTGCCCCAGCCAATATTGCTTTTGGAATAGAGATTATTGGCTGATGTAAAAAGACGACTGAAATAGCTTAGACATGAGCTTTCTCCTGTGCTAATCTCCCCAACCTTTTCCTGTTTAATGTAGGGAGCATACACTCTGTCTTTAAATATCAATTAGCTTGGGAGTCATTGACCCAGTAAGGAAATGCAAGCAAATAATAAAATGATGATTGCATTAAGATCATTAATATTAATATGAAAACCACAAGCAACATAGAGAATGTCATGACATTCCTGAGGAAATGAATATCAACCATGTTCCTGCCCTACCAAGAAATTATGCTTCTGGAAATAAGTTCCAGGGCACACACTTTCCTTCAGTCCTCTGGATGTCACAGTCCTCAATGTGGTGCCAAGGCCTGGGAAGAATGGTGAAATGGGCAGCTTGAGGGCCATGTTTATTGTTCTGTGCTGTCCTATTGCTGCCATAACAAATTACCACAAACACGAACAAGTTTTAGTGGCCGAAAAGAAAACAGTTTAATTGCCTGACTATTCTGCATGTCATAAGTCCAAAATGGGTTGCATAGGGTAAAACATGGGTGTTGTTAGCCAGGCCCTTCTGTAGGCTTTAGGGTCTGGGAAGCATTTATTTTTCTGCCCTGCCTCATAGGTCAGCGGCATCTTCAGAGATACCTCTTTCTCTCTCTCTCTCTCTCTCTCTCTCTCTCTCTCTCTCTCTCTCTCTCTCTCTCTCTCTCTCTCTCCCTCTCTCTTTCTCTCCCTCTCTCTTCCTCTCTCTCTCTCCTCTCTCTCATGCTCTCTCTCTCTCTTTCTCTGTTCTTCTCTCCTTCTCCCTCTCACCTCTGCTCTGTCATCACCTCTCTTTCTCTAACTCTGACACTCCCTCTCATAAGGCCCAACTAGATAACCTAAACTAATCTACTCATCTCGAAGCCCTTAACTTAATCGCATCTACAAAATCCTTTTTTGCCCAGGAAGATATCATATTCACACGTTCCTGTGGATGATACCGGCCTGCAGTATCCATCTCGGCTGCGGATGCTCGTCAAAACATGAGAAAAACATACACAGAGACAACCAGGTCCTGTGGGGGAATAGAGAGAGAATGGCCACCCTCTCTCTCTAGTGGAGAGAGCTCCTGGTCTCCATACCCAAGCAGATTTTTATTGAGAAAACAGACTTAGTTTGTAGATTCACAATCTGGCAGAAAAGATCAAAAGATGTAGGCAACTTACAAAGGTGGGGACAGAACTCCTGCTGTGATTCTGGGCAAGATTTGGAGTTTTTAACA
Organism: Phyllostomus hastatus; assembly: GCF_019186645.2. Classification (NCBI taxonomy): domain Eukaryota; kingdom Metazoa; phylum Chordata; class Mammalia; order Chiroptera; family Phyllostomidae; genus Phyllostomus; species Phyllostomus hastatus. The sequence continues at coordinate 62,060,453 of NW_025333857.1, read as the reverse complement.
TATGAAAGAACTACAGGTTCCAAAGGTTTCCTGCCTGTGCCTTTAAATTCCAAGTTAATAACATCCTCCAGCAAACAGATCTCACAAGATCTTACATATTCTATGTCCCAGGCCTGATTACCCCAGTGGCCCGCAGTTTCTGGTCTGGACTGCACCACCCCTGCAGGCAGAAGACAGAGGCAGCCTGGAGACTTGGATTTCTCACATCTAAGAACAAAGACTCAGGCTTTGACAAAGCCAAGAGGGCAGGGGTTGATGTCGATCACCCCTTCATTTCCACATCCCCTTCCCTCAGGCATTCCCCATGTGATCGCATCTGTCTTAGATTCATTCTCTTTCTTAGAGAATTGTTAGCCGTCATTGACTGCTGATCATGCAAAAGGGAAGCCAGGCATTAGAATAGGCAGCGTTCATGCCAGGGAAATAAGATTTGTCTCCTCAGTGGCTCCTGGTCCAGAGGTCTTTCACTCAGCCTAAGTCACGGGGGGTTACAGCTTCCTGAGACCAGGCAGGGCTGTCCCCAACACATTCCAGCAATAATAGGATTTGGACATCTCTGACCACCTTATTCCATCTATCATATTCTCTCTTATTCATTCTGTATTTTCTGCTCTTTCTTCTGTGAACTCCCATGCAACACAAAGGAGTGGCCCAAACACTGTGATAAGATACTTTACCAAATTTTAGTTTGTCTGCCATGTGTACTATGCTGTGTCCCTACAGATAATCCCAGCCCAGTGCTGAGTCTTTAATCAAGAAAATGCAGGGCTCTCAAATCTCAAAACGTACATTGTCCCAACCCACCTCTCCAAACCAGTTTCAGTAATTTTCGGCTGACCATCTCCTTTTTTAATTTTATTCCCCTAGTCCCTTTTTTTGTGTTCCCTTTCTTGCTTCTCCATGGTCCCTTTTGGTCCCTATCTATTCTCCCTTTACTTCTCCATTGTCCCTTTTGTTACCTTTGTCTCAGTGCGAGTTGAGCTCAGTCTATACTGCAGTCTCTCTCCTTTATTACACTAATCTGAAATCTGAATAAAATCTGCCTTTCCACATTTAACAATTATCCAGCTCTGTTTTTTCTTTGGCACTTCTATCACAGCAAACACCAGAAGAGAATCTGATATAAGCCTTTTGTACCTTTGTGTTATTTGGAGTTTCTGTGCTTTTTTATGGAAATATGGGTCAGAGTCTTTGAGATACTGAGAGGTCCAGAAAGCTTACTAGAATGACACACTCAGCAAGGGAGGAAGTGTTTAAGGGGGCGGGGGGTGCTCCTAGAACCACACACTTGGCCTCTGCACCAGGCAAGCGCATGATGTGGAATAAGTTTTGTAGCAGATGTCAGAGAAGCTCCATGGAAAAGATTGGGTGTGAGTGAACCCTTGAAAAAGTATCAAAATCTTCTGGTCAGGGAATGAAAAGAAAAGAAGGACAGAGGAAAGGAAAGACAGAAGAGGTCTTTGCAGTGCTCTGGTTCTCCCCAGGCATTGAGACAAGAGAACCAGGAAACACAGGATAAACCTCCTCTAAGCAGATGCCTGAAAAGTCCTCATTTTTTCCACGTGTCACTTCCTTGCTGGTCCATTACTTTTAGCATCTACCTCCCCTTATTCTCCTCTGCTCTGTTGCTCAGTCTCCCTTTATAAAGCCTTTCTTATAAGGCTACAACAAACAGCATTGTTCATACTCTTCACCAACATACACAGTCTAGTGGAGCTGCCACCACACTCAGGGACAGTAGATTCTGGGTCCTAGATATTCAGGCTCTTTTCCTCACACACTCTTCCAGTGTGTGATCAAAGACCCTAGGTTCCCAATTACCTCCTTTAAGAACCCAGCACAGCTTTGTTTCAACCATTAATAGTGTTCACTACACCTGAAATTCCAGGAGTAGAGCGGATGATTGATTCTTGGTCTGTCTTATTCTGCATATATGTTTCTACCAAAATATTTCTTCCATGGCCAGAAACAGAGTAGAATGGTAAATGTTACAAATATAAGCATGGCTCTCTTCCAGACAAGACTTTCACAGAAGCAAGGTTTACTAACAATCCTCATTTGCATGTAGCATGCAATCAGCCTTCAAATAAAACTTTTATAACCCTTTGTAGCTGTAAAACCTGGCCATCAATAAAGACCCTAGTCATGGGCTGTTGCCTTCTTAATGGGCTGAATTTACTTCTCTCAAATGTTTTCACATCTAAATGAGACACAGCTAGTTGTTTGCAAAAAGATATGTGTTTATTAAGTTTATTAGAACATTAACATAGGACCAGATCTGTGCATAAAAAGAGGAAAGGAGATTGTTTATTTCCTTCTAGTTTCCATAGTCTAGTTTGCACTATGGAAACTAGAATCATTATTCTAAGAGAAAATGATTGAATAAACATAATACCAAACATTTATAAAAGCACAGTGAGCACATAGGAAAAAAATTTCCCAAGGAATCAGTGAAGGCATTTCAGAAAAAGTTACAGTTAAAGTGATTCTTTGTGGTTATGTGATATGAGTTTGTTGGGTATAGAATTTTGAGGGAAGGGCCATTACAGCCAAAGGGAGTAGAATTACAGAAGAATAAGAGTATGACATAGTTATGAAATGCCGGTGGTTCAACACTTTGCATTTTGGGTGCCAAAGGGTTCTGAATGCAAATCAAAATTAGCAAAGGAGAACAGGATGGATTATGACAAACCCTGTGCTGCACATGGGTTTAAACTTCATCCTGTAGGTGTGGGAAGCTACTGAAAAGCTTGGTACAAGGAATGACTGTGCCCAGATTTACAACTAAAAATGATGGTTTGGTCCAGAAGCGTGAAGGATGTTGTAGAACAGAGTGAGACTGAATAATGAAGCAAAGAGACTGAATTCCAACCTTGTATAATAGTCCCAGTTAAAGTATAATGGACTGGGCATGGAAACCAATTGATTGTGAAGAATGAAAGAATGGAAGAGATTTTTGGATTGTCTTACTCAGAAACATTGATGCCACAAACTAAATGAGAAGTGATAGAAGTAAAGGTTTCCCCAGCTATGTATTCCACCACTAACTTATAGAGCTGGTTGAAACAGGCTCTCAGGACTGGTCCTCCCTCAGAGCTATTGGAAGATTATGACTTCTCATAGAACTCTTGTAGGAGGCAATCACCTACTTGATGCTTAAATGGATGGAAACATTCAAAAAGATTGTCTGGAAAATATTTCATCACAGTTAGCAATGATCTAACTGTGAAAGTGACTATTTGGAGTCAGCCACAATTCCCAGACTCCTTGAAGCCTTTTTCTCTCAAGAGGAAAATGAAATAAGCAATACTAACTTCTTCCCCATAGGGTCAGTAATTTTGCAAGAAGAAATGCTGGGAACAGCTAACTCATCTAGGAAAGTGAAGAACAGCAGAGATGGCAGTGGTTCACAAAACCATGGCTTCTAAAACTGAAACAAGGTTGGAATGAAATTGGACTGGAGCTCACTCAGTCTTCCACGGGCCTGATAATGTGAAATCCTCGAAATCCCCTGGTTGGTGACTGAGCGATACAAAGGGAAGAGACTGGCCAACTGAGAGATAAAAAGACTTTTCCTGACCCCTTTAAGTTATGTGGCTTTATTTCAAAATGGTAAATAACCCAATCCCAGAGCTAAGTCATAGCTTAGAGATAAACTTCTATAAATCTCATTTTGTAACAGAGAAAGTTGGAATCTAGAAGGCATTAAGAGATTTGAAGCAATTTAAAGGTGGAAACCGATTGACTCACATGCTGGACAGAGTTTTAAGGACTTGAATTAGCATATAACTGAATGCCTATAAATTGAACACCATTCACTATGCACTTGCTTTATGCAGGGATGTATCACAAACACAAGATATCTCAAGTATCAATGGTAAGTTCAGGTCAGTTTTAGAATAATAAAATATTCATGGATAGGTTGAGTATAGTAAAATTGGATCTTTATTAATGTTATAGGGTGCAGCCAAGAGGGGGGACCCCAAATGGGCATTTGAAATGGGGTCCAGAACTTAAGGTGTCCAAGAGATTTTAAGATGTCTCCATACCCCCACCCAGGGTGTGGGTTGGGGGAAGGGACAAATGGAGCAGGGCCATTGAGATCTGTTTTGCATAGCAACAGCCTTGCAGCTACCCTCTGGCGTGGTCATTTAACATATCTATAGCCTTTGGCTGGTCGCTTAGATATGTTAAATAACTGTGATCATCTCTGAGCCAGGGAAATGGAAGTAACTTCCCCACCAACACGTGATTGGGGCAGATCCCCCCAAGCTACAGCGCCTGTGTGAGAGCTCGGAGAAGATTGGCTCCAGGACATGGGGCCACACCTGCCCAGACTCAAGATGGCAGCCCAGTAAAGCTGGAAGGATACGAGTTCTGGCATGTGAAGCCGAGTGTGGGAGGAGTCGGAAATGAGGCTGCAGAGGAAGATTGGCCGCGGGGATTTAAAACCCAGACTTGGCCGGCATTAGGAAGGAGAACTACGCGGTTTTGGCAGAGTGAGGACTCTCCCTTCCCGCAGCCATAGGAGAGAGAACTATGTGTCTTTAACAGAGTGGAGAACCATGTGCAGCCCTGAGAAGGAGAGCCATGTGCAGCCCTGAGGAGGTGAACCATGTGCAGCCTTGAGAGGGAGAGAACCATGCGCAGCCCTGAGAGAGAGAGAACCACATGGCTTTGGCAGAGTGGGGACTCTCCCCTTCCCGCAGCCCTGAGAGGGAGAACCACGCGGCCTGGACAGAGCGGGGACCCCCACAGCTTTAGAAGGGGAACCACCACCTGGTTTTAGCAGAGATCCCGGAGACTCAGCCGAGGGTGCCAGGAACCCAGGGAGGTCTCCCAGTCAAGAAGGAGGACTAACTAAGAACCAGAGGACTGCCTGAGCCATGGACTTCTATTTCCTTTCCTGAGATACGGTACTCTGGACTGGGCAAAGGGGGAAGGAAGGAAGGACTGTGTCTGTTTGTGGGTGTTTTGGGGGACTTTGGGGTTTTTGATAAAGACATTAGGTCACTACTTTAAGTTTGTATAGCATTAAATAAACATTTCCTTTCCTTTTCACGAATCTCTGGCATTGAGAGACGTCTTTCCTCTGGCGGCGGACATAACGGACCTGGGGCCTTCTTTCAATAATAGTATATCGTCCAAGGCCCCCCTTGTTCCGTTCTGTAACATTAAGACTGTATTAATCAGTTTCTCAAACCTATTTTCTCTACAACAATAACTTAAACCCTTCAAAGATTCTGCAGTACCTTTGGAAATTACAATATCGTCATCACTGCTAATGTTTATTCAGTGCTTTCTGTGTCAGGCACAGCACTAAATATTTTAAACTCACTATCTTAGTTTATCCTCATAATCATCTTATGGGACTGGTATTATTATTATCCTCATTCTACAGAAAAGTTGAGCTCAGAAAGAATTAATGAGCCTCTCAGTCTTGCAAATCAACAAAGACCAAATAAGGAACTCAGGCTTTTCCTTCCATCTGGCTTTTAAAGATGGTACTCCTCCACCTCCTGTTAGAGCAGTATCTAAGAAAGCCAATTCTTTTTTTTAAATTACTTTATTGTTGCTCAATTATGGTTGCCTGCATTTTCTCCCCACCACTCCCCACACCACCCCAGCCAAACCCACCTCCTTCCCTCGTTTCCTCCCTCCCCCTTGGTTTTGTCGATGTATCCTTTATAGCAGTTCCTGAAAACCCTTCTCCCCACTGTTGCCTCCTCCCTCCCCTCTGGCTATTGTTAGATTGTTCTTAATTTCAATGTCTCTGGTTATATTTTGTTTCCTTTTTTCTTTTGTTGATTATGGTCCAGTTAAAGGTGAGATCATATGGTATTTTTCCTTCACTGCCCAGCTTATTTCACTTAGCATAATGCTCTCCAGTTCCATCCATGCTGTTGCAAAGGCTGGGAGCGCCTTCTTTCTTTCTGCTGCATAGAATTCCATTGTGTAAATGTACCATAGTTTTTTGATCCACTCATTTACTGTTGGGCACTTAAGTTGCTTCCAACACTTGGCTATTGTAAATTGTGCTGCTGTGAATATTGGGGTGCATAGGTTCTTTTGTATTGGTGTTTCAGGGATCTTAGGGTATAATTCCAGCAGTGGCTGTTTTCCACAGTGGCTGCGCCAGTCTGCATTCCCACCAACAATGCACTAGGGTTCCCTTTTCTCCACATCCTCTTCAACACTTGTTTGTTGATTTGCTTATAATGGCCATTCTGACCAGTGTGAAGTAGTATCTCATTGTGGTTTTAATTTGCATCTCTCCGATGGCTAGTGATGCGGAGCATCTTTTCATGTGTCCCTGGGCCCTTTATATGTACTCCTTGGAGAAGTGTCTGTTCAAGTCTTTTGCCCATTTTTTAATTGGGTTATTTGTCTTCCTAGAGTGGTGGTGTGTGGGTTCTTTATATATTTTGGAGATCAAATCCTTGTCTGAGGTATCATTGGTAAATATGTTTTCCCATATAGTTGGTTCTCTTTTCGTTTTAATGCTGTTTTCTTTAGCCATGCAGAAGCTTTTTAATTTGATGTGGTCCCATTTGTTTTTTCTTTCCTTTTGTCCCTTGCTCTAGGGGACATACCGATAAAGATGTTGCTGCATGGAATGTCTTGAGATTTTCCTGCAGATGTTTTCCTCTAGGACTTTTATGGTGTCACGACTTACATTCAAGTCCTTTATCCACTTTGAATTTATTTTTGTGTATGGTGTAAGTTGGTGCTCGAGTTTCATTTTTTTTTTTTGTATGTAGCTGTCCAGATCTCCCAACACCATTTGTTGAAGAGGCTATTTTTATTCCATTTTATGCTTCTTCCCGCTTTGTCAGTATTAATTGACCATAGAGACTTGGGTTTATTTCTGGGCTCTCTGTTCTGTTCCATTGGTCTATGTGTCTGTTTTTTTATGCCAATACCAGGCTGTTTTGATATCAGTGGCCTTGTAATATAGTTTGATATCAGGTATTGTGATCCCTCTTGCTTTGTTCTTCTTTCTCAAAATTACTGCAGCTATTCAGGGCCATTTATGATTCCATATAAATTTCTGAAATGTTTGTTCTGTATCTGTGAAATACATCATTGGTACTTTCACAAGGATTGCATTGAATCTATAAATCACTTTTGGAAGTATGGACATTTTGATGATGTTAATTCTTCCAATCCATGAGCATGGTACATGCTTCCATTTTTGTGTGTGTCTTCCTTAATTTCTTTCTTCCGTGTTGTATAGTTTTCTGAGAACAGGTCTTTTATCTCCTTGGTTAGGTTTATTCCTAGGTACTTTATTTTTCTTGTTGCTATATAAATGGGATTTTTTTCATGATTTCTGTTTCTGATATTTCATTGTTGGTGTACAAAAATGCCTTTGATTTCTGAGTATTGACTTTGATAGTATACACAGAAAATCCTATAGACTCCACCAAAAAACTACTCAATCTAATAAGTGAATTTGACAAAACAGAGGGATAGAAAGCCAATTCTTATTTAAATATGACCCTTTGGATTTTAATTGAAAATTAAATATTCTCTGGATTTTAATTGAAAATCACTCATCACGCCAAGAACCAGATGATCTCAAATTCAATAAAAAACAATAATAAATGGATGACAAAATTGAGATAATAGAGATGTTAGTATTGTGTAGCTTTTAAAGCAGCACTAATAAAAGTAATTTTAATGGACAATTATAAGTAGTCTAGAAACTAATGATAAAATATAAGGCCTCAATAAAGAAATAGAAAGTCTTCACAAATAAATAGAAGATTTAAAGAAGATTGAAATGATAATTTTAGAACTGAAAAATACACTAATTGAAATGAAAACTTAGTGGACAGACTCAACAGAGTAAAGGAGACAAAGGAAAGAATAAATGAATGGAAGATAGATTAATAGAAATTACCTAGTCTAAACAATAATGTAAAATATTGTGAACACAGCCTCAAGGACTTGTGGAACTATAATAAAAGGTTGGACATTTGTAGTTTTTGATATTTCAAGGCTTACATCTGCTATTTCATTTTCTTTTGTTTTTACTTTGTTTTTACTTCTCTGTTTTCTTTTTCTTGCTTTTGTGTACATTACTGAACATTTCTTAGAATTATAATTTGATTGATCTATAGTAATTCAACTATATCTCTTAGTGGTTTCCCTAGATACTGCATTATTTAAATATAAGCTACTTCAGTGTACTAGTGTCATTATTTTACCAGCTTAGGTGAAGTATGGAAAGCTCACCTCTGTTTAAGTCACATTACCTTCTGTTTATAATTTTGCATTTTTTCTACATAAGTTTAGAAACACAGCAGACAGTGTTAAATTTTTGCTTCAACTGTCAAACTTAATTTAGAAAACACAATGGAAGAAAACATTTTGTAGTCACCCATATTTTTCCAAATGCCTAGGAAATCTACAAACACTTGGAACATAAGCAACACACATCTAAATAGTCCATGGGTCAGATAAAGACTCTTAAAGACATTAAAAAAGTCCATTGAACTAAATAAAAATGAAAACACAATATATCAAAATTGTGGGACACAGCTAACAAAAAACTAAGAAGGAAATTGATAGCATCAAATGCATATATTAGAAAAGAGGAAAAGTTAACCTAAACCCATGCAAGCAGAAGATAGGTAATAAAAAAATAATATCAGAAGTCAATGAAATAGAAAATAGAAAAACAATACAGAAATCAATTAAACAAAGAGCTATTTTATAAAAGATCAATAAAATTGACAACCCTCTAGCAAGACTAACAAAAAAAGAGAAAAGACAAAAAATTAATAATATCAGAAATAAAATAAGGACATCTCCAGAGAATAGAGATGTAGACATCAACAAGGAAATAAAGACTACAAACAACTCTAGACACATAAATTTGATATCTTAGAAATCATAGACCAATTCCTTGAAAAATCTAAATTATCTAATATGAAATAGATAATTTGTGGAACCCTATAAATATTTATGAAATTACTTGTACAATTTAAGAGCTCACCAAAAATCACTCTCTGCACTCATGTGGTTTCCTGGAGAATTCTACTGAACATTTAACAAAGAAATAACACAAAGTCTAGATAATCTCTTTAAGAAAATAAAATAGGAGGGAACATTCTCAGTTGATTTTATATAACTAATTTTGCCCTCAGTGAAGGAAAGATAGACTTTTCAAAAAAACCATACTGTACAATTTTGTATCTAGAGGCAACAAATATACCTCAATCTAAGTCTTACATTTTGTACAAAATTAACCTAAAATGGATCATGGACTTTAACAGAAAATGTAAAGTTATACAATATTTAGGAAAAAAACAGGAGACAATCTTTATAAATTAATCAATGTGATCTACCATACTAATAGGTTACACAGAAAAATCACAAGATTGTATCAATCAATGCAGAAAAACATTTGACAAAACTCAAAATCCATTCATGTTTTTTAAAAAAAAATCTCAAAAATTTGGAGTAGGGAACTTTCTCTACTTGATAAAAAGCATCTATGAAGAAACCTACAAGAAACAGAGTACTTAAAGGTGCAATACTGAAGGCTTTCACCCTTAAGCTTAGGAACAAGGCAAGGATGGTTGCTCTCCCAATGATAGAAATAGTAGCCAGTAGAATAAAGCAATAAAAAGAAATAAAAACATGTAGATCAGGAAAAAAAGTACAGAATGGGGGAAAAATATTTACAAGCTACATATACAATAGCATTTCTAGAATATATAATGAACTCTCAAAACTCAACAGTAAAAAAGGAAACAAACAGTCCAATTAGAACATAGGCAAAAGTCATAAAAAGATGCTTTTAAAAAAAATTTGGATGGCAAATAAGTACATGAAATAGTTCAAAATCATTAACAATTAGGAAAATGCAAATTAAAACCACAATTAGATATCAACTAAGTACCTATAGCTTTAAAAATAGTGACATCAAGTGGTAGATAGGCTACAAGCTGAATTAATCATATATTGTTTTTGAAAATGTAAAATAGTATAGTCACTCTGGAAAAGCTTGGCAGTTTCCTTAAAAAAAAAAAGTCCAACTACCACATGACATAGCTATTGTACTCCTGGAAATAAAAATTTAAAGAGAAATAAAGATGTATATTCATACAAAAACATGTAGACTAATGTTTATAGCAGTTTAATTCATAGTAGCCTAGAACTGAAAACAACCCCAATGCCCCTCAACAGGTTAATGCTTGAAAAAATAGTGGTACATCCATATCATGGAATGCTAGTCAGCAATACAAAGGAACAAACTACCAATACATACAACATTCTGAATATGGTTGAATTATACCCGGTAAAAAAAGCCAATATGAAAAGGTTATATACTGTATTATTCCATTCATATAACTTTTTAAAATTATGAATTTCTGGAAATAGAGAACAGATTAGTGGTTGCCAGGGGTTAAGGTGAAAGTAATATAATAGATCTACTCTATATCTTGACTGTATAAACCCTAGTATCTTGGCTGTGATATTGTCTTATAGTTTTGCAAGATATTATGATTGAGAGAAATTAGAAAACTGGTACAGGATGTCTCTGTTATTTCCTATGATTTCACACTTCAACTGCAATTATCTCAAAAATAACAAAAAGAATTACAATTTTTTGATAAGAATGTGTATCATAATTCCATGAAAATTCATAATCTGCTTGTGACATATGTTCTATATTAATATGAACAGGTGCTTCCCACTCTGAGCTGGAGGGTATTAGTAGTTCTTATGTTGGAGAAGGAGTTTATCATCATGTGCATTTGGAAAATGCAGGCTTAAATATATTTATTTCAGGGATTCTCAGAACCTTTATTATACTTATCTGTCTTATGTTTTTCAAGTGATTGATAGCATAAACATCACTCTTCCTAATTTCTTGTTCATTGAGACTTAGCTTTTATCCTTTTCCCAAAAACACATGCTCAATGTCAAGAAAAAAATTATGACATTGGTCCCATGGAATGTACTTAAGAAATTGCCATTGTCTACAGAATACGATATTTGTTATTCTTGCTTAATAATGGAAGTGAGAAAATTCTAAGCAGAAGCAGTAACTTATGAGACGGCACAAAAACATAAAACATAAAATAGTGTAGATTTCTGAGGTCAAGGTTGAGGGCATGGGAATGTGTAGAGGACTTGAGGGAGGCACATCTGGAGGAGTGTCAAGTGGCCAGATTGTGAAGGGATTTGAGTGCCAAGCCAGGGAATCTGACCTTTCTCTTGGAAGCCATAGAGTGTCTACCTAGATTCACAGGGCCATTCTTTTTGTTCTTCAAATGACAACATTGAGAATGAAGAATAATAAGAATGACCCATTTAACTATAGCTGTCCAGATTTGACTCTATGAACTCTAAAACTGTGAGTAAAATTTACAGACTATAAATTAACCTTTGACTTCAGTAATTACAAAGTATGTGTAGATAAACTTAATTCCAAACCCTGTCCCACACTTATTTATAGGATCCTATATGGACCAGAAGCTGTGAAGTCATTTTTCCTCAAATCTCCTTATTTTGCAGATGGGGAAACCACCCCAGAATAACAGAAACAAGAAAAAAAAAACCAGTCTCCCATCTCCCAGCACAAATTTCTTTGCATTCTCCATCCTAGCTTGGCCTGTGCACAAACGTAACCCCTAGAGGAAGGTAGTCTTGCACCTGAACTTCTGGGAGAGGGGGCAACCCTGGGGTTAATTAAAATCCTGCACATTGATTAGAAGCACCCCTAGCACTTCAGGCTCAGTTATGAATGCGTTTCATCATGCAACCTCACTTAGAAAAACTCCGTGCACAGCTCCCATTTGCAACCTGTATTTTGAGAACAAAAGAACAGATCTGTCAAAAGGGAGGGAGGATGGGGGCTGGCAGCAAAGATTGTTTTTCTGTGGCTTCGGTGTAAAGTAATCTGGTTTGAATTGTTGTAAAGTACAAAAACAAATGGCATTCAGCCGTAGATCTTAACTCACAATGTCAAAAATAATGCTATTTTCCCTTCCGACTCAACAGAGCATCACGTTGGCAGCTGGGCCCCATTACTGGAGTCCCCACAAGGGAAATGCCAGGTCAGGCATTATTTACAATCCCAAGTTTATTTTTTTGCTAAGGACTTTCATGGCTCTGTCCACATTTCAAGTGACAGGCCATCAAACTAGTCATTTACACTCTGTCCTGTCACATTGTCAGCTTGTAAGCTCTATGATCTTAACATCTCCGGCACCAGAGACTATGATAATTCTTCCAACCAAAATTAGAGTACTGGAGATCTCTGTTAATGTAATCCACGACAAGGAACAATGTGCATGGGCTAGTATTAATTTATCCAATGCTATTACTAATGTTCAAAAACACATAGGAATAATTGCAAACTGGTTCCTGCCATACAAATGGCACCGGATGATATCAAGTAAGCCAGAAAGGATACAAACACTTTACATGGGATGGCGCTCTTGTGTCTGCCTACAAGAGCATCTGAACATACTAAGCCTGAGAATTTTCTTTGCTCTGTTAGAAAAAGAGTTTGACCTCTTTGGACAATAAGGCTGATTGATAGGCTTCTCCTAGAAGAACCAAGTTTCTGACATAGGCTATGTCCTTATGAGAATGTCAGAATCAGGTTTTCTTGAATGTCACCTCTTTCTCTAAGGTCTTCTTAATTCCACACAGCTCAGATATAATGGGGAAAATAGGACTAGTGACCAGAAACACCTACATTCAAGTCCTTGCCTATAGCAATGGTTATCTTGACACAGCTATCTTTAAATCTTATTATCTTTATCTTATTATCTTATTATCTAAATTATCTTTAAATCTTTCAGAGCTATTTCCTCCATCATAAAATGGAGATAAAAAATTTCAATTTTGGTAAATTGCTGGGAATATATGGAGTTGTATTTGTAAAACTTCTGACTTTGCAGAGAATGTTCAATAAATATCCAGTCTTGTTCTTCCATCCAAATTACCCTGAGGGAAACACTTTCAAAACCCTTCTGCCTATAATTCTCCTTATATTTATATTGTTTATATACATTATATAGGCAGTACATCATGAGCTTCTTGAAGACAAGTGGTTGCTTGGTAAATGATGCAGTAGATGTAAATGTGTTCTTCCCTGCTTAAAACTCAATGAGTCTCATGTAGTAGAAACTCAATGAATCAAGTAATTAAAGGAATGAGAACCATTCCAACTCTATTCTGTGCTTTGGGTTCTCAGATTTCTGAAGGTAGGGATAATGTCTTATTTATCTTTGTACCCCTTATTCCTAGCACAATATTTGTGTATCCTTGGTGGTCAATGAATGCATTACCTTGAATAAAACCTGGTATTTTTAAATTCACTCCTACAACCTCTGATTCTTTGCAGGATATACAGAAATTGCTCAACAGAGTTCAGAAAATCATTTTGTTTAATGAAACTGACGGAAACTCTCTGGGAAGCCACAAAGTCTATTACCCAGGCAGTGTATCCTTTGAGAGTTATGTGGACACACCACATTCATTTCCCCTATCTTCGAACATACTCAGCTTATGCCACTTTAATTTTATATGTTGGAAGAGAGAGGGGCCAAATTACACACTCAGAGTCACAAGTATAACCTTCTTTATATGGCTTGCCATGCTCTTGACAATTGTTCTCCTGATGGCTTCATCTCCCATAGTAGCTCCCTTGAACTGCCCTGTATTTTAGCTGTACTGTTTGCTCTTGAATCTATGAACCTATATAAGCAACGTTCGCAGCCTGCAGTGAACTCATGATCTGTCTGCCAGAGACCCCTGTCCCCTCTGTGAAACAGTTGCCCAGGTTCCTACGTGAAGTCAGACAGGGTCCTCCCCCCGTCTCCATTCGTCATGACCCCATATCACTCTACCACGCTCTTGTCGCTCCACAATCAGCTCTTGAATAAAATCATGAACTACTAACAAACTTTATTTCTAGGGCACAGCAGTGCCTAGCACATAGTAGATGCTCAGTAAGCATTTCCCCAATTCCTTGAGGATGCATAAGTGAGCAGTCAGGAAGAGGAAGAAAGAGAAATTATCTCAATAAGAAAAAGAACACGTAAATAAGGGATACATTTTAAAATGATGAATTTTCCAAATGCCTTAATTCTCTACATTGGCTCTTTACTGATGTAATGAGATAAACATATACTACTTATCAGTAGATAAACTCCTTAATTTAGGGAAAAAAAATTTAAACTTTACTTCCTAGCAAATTTCATATTTTGAAATTAAAGCTCCTTTTCCAGAAAAGCTTCCTAACCCATTTATCAATACTTTACCATGGGAAGGTGGAAAACAGAGTTTTTTTTTTAATGCTATATAAAGGACACCATTGAAAGAAAGAAAGAGAAAAAGAAAGAAAGAAAGAAAGAAAGAAAGAAAGAAGGAAGGAAGGAAGGAAGGAAGGGAAGGAAAGAAAGAAAGAAAGGAAGAAAGAAAGAAAGAAAGAAAGAAAGAAAGAAAGAAAGAAAGAAAGAAAGAAAGAAAGAAAGAAAGAAAGAAAGGAGAGAGAGAAAGAAAGAAAGAAGAGAGAGAAAGAAAGAGAGAAAAGAAAGAAAGAAAGAAAGAAGAGAGAGAAAGAAAGAGATAGAGAAATCCTGTGTCTGTAGTTAACTCTTACTCCCATACATGTTTTTAAAAATATTTCCAAACCACTCAGAGAGAACTCAATCATACTGTGATTTCCAAGTTCCTAGCGCTAGTACTTTGTCAATGATCTGAAGATCTCTCTCTCTCTCTCTCTGTCTCATGCCCCCTGTCCATGCGTCATCTTCAGCTCAGAGCACAGGAGCTGCAGGATAACACTTCTTTCCTGCCTTCGACATTTCACTTCTCAACTTTAGAAATCTGACTGTGGTTGGATTAAGTTTAGAGATGATGTCAGCTTTTCCACGACTTCATGAGAAAAGCATGTCTCTCCTGAGTTTAAATAAGTCTAATTGTGCTTACCCTTGTGTTAATTTGGGAAATTCCTGGATTTTTCTTTTTGCAGACCAAGGGAAAGAGCAGTGTCCTACTGTAGACAGTAAGGAGAGGAACACTGAGTGATGTGTGTCAGCTGGCAGCAGACGTGTTCACGAGTGAATTAAGATACGTTAGAGAATGAAGCGTTGAATTGGAGATTGTAGAGATGTTTTAAACAGCAATTTGTGTTGGAAAAATGAAAAGATAGTCATTTTAGTGGGCACTGTATCCATAGCATCTAAAATACTGCATATAGTAATTGCTGAACAAATATTTGTTGAAAAAATGTGAAAAGGTGATACTGCCTCATCAGGTAGAGGTTACTATATGTGAATGACAAGAACTTCATAAAAACGAAAGCTTGTATGATGATGGAAGGTGTCCTTTCATTTTTCCACCAAAATCAAAATAAAAAACATAAGTTTTTGACAAGTACAAAGATAAACTGTATCTGTTCTCCCATAATACAAAATTGCTAGAATTGTTGAAGAAGACTTAGTACAAAGGTCATTAAAGGTCATTGCCCTCCTTGCCCACCCCTCCTCTGCTCATAAACATCACCCCCACACCTGCCTCACTGAATAGCTCTGTTACCGTGGGCATATTCCCTAAAAATACCTGAACCTTAGTTCTCTGTTTGTATGTAGGAATATAGGGCTTTTTCTCTCTTTGCACTATTTACTTCTCACCAATCTTTCTGATTGTGAGACATTTTCAAAGGCAGTGACACATCAGTGTTATGCTGTAAGAAAGTATTAATCTAGCACTAGTTTCGTGTATACTGTCAGTGAGGATCACTGTGAGAATGGAAACACCTTTGCTTAAAGAAATCCAGTGTCCTATACGTAGATCAAAATACTTACAGTGGATAATAGCTAATTAACATTGAATGTTTTCTGACTACTGCAAATTAGAATGAAGGATGAAAGTAAATAATTGACAAATATATTTAGTCTTTGGATAATCTTATCTTATGGAAGACAAAAAGGACAAAAAGAGCAAGAAAAAAAGTCTATAGAAGATTCTGGTTATGATCCACCTTAAAAGAAAGTTTCAAAAGGAGGCAGCAGCTGTCTCTCTATTGAAATCCCATTGGCCAAGTTCAGCGTTGACATTACATAGTTAAGAATACAGCTCTAAAGACTGAATTATATTTAGGCAATTAAAACCAGAGCAGCTGAGTGATGTGAATGAAGATTGTCCTCAAAGGCCAAGATGTAGTTGTCATCAATCATAAACAGACATATAAGCCCAGGATGGAGTGAACCTTTGCAAAAAAAAAAAAAATATTTATGCCGGTTACTATGCACTTGGGTTTTGTGGGATATGTCTATTTTTTTCCAACAGTTAATGACATGTATTAATGTGCTCGTTCCCTCTTTACTGTTTTTTTCTCTTTTCTTCTTTTCTTTCCTTCTCTCTCTCTCTACCTTCCTTCCTTATAATGACCTGTTCCCATATATTTTTTCTACCAATCCCCAGTTAACACACCTTATCTTCATCCCTGGATTTGGATTTTTAAAACTTTATAAAAAATCAGGATAATCTGTAACAGCTTAGCCTTTTGAGCTCACTGTTCTTTGTTGGTATTCAATTCTAGCCTCTATTCTGGATTTCAGAATAACTTTTTAAATTATATCTTCAACTGATATGGTAGAAATAGTGAATAAAAATCTTTGGAAAGATTTCAGAGTTCTGGCACCCGAGCCAGGGAATATCAAAGTTGTTTTTCCTTTAGTGAAACAGTCTGTGCTATCTAATTCTCAAGTTAAATAAAAGTAGGTAGGGCAGTTTCTCAATAGTTCTCCAGGGGGCTGGGAGGAAGGGTTTCACCCCCACTCCTCCCAGGGACATAGGCATCTTTCGCTGTCATAACTTTGGGAAGGGGTATTATTGGGACACATAGTAAGTAGAGCCAGGGATACTGCTTAACATCCTACAATGCACAAGAGAGCCCCAACAAAGAGTTATACAACCCAAAATGTCAATAGTGCCGAGAGTGAGTCTTCCTTGTGCCTCACCACAGTAGTGAGGCAAACACCCAGTTCAATCCTGAGCTCTGCTGTTCCTAACACTGGAGAGGAGGCTGGGATCCATTTTATTTGATCCAGGGCAAGTGAACTGACACAGCTGAGACTCATCCCCATCCTAGGATTCCAATGAACCCATTTCTAATCATAATTTACCATACCCACATCTCCTATGGGGTAAAACAGGGGGCCCCCAACCCTCTGGGCCGAGAAACCAGCCTCCCAATAGGAGGTGAGCCGTGGGCCAGTGAGCAAAGCTTCGTTTTCTGGCATTACCACCGGAGCTCTGCCCCCTGTCCCAGCCCTGCCTCCCAGTCCGTGGAAAAATGATCTTCCACGAAACCGGTCCCTGGTGCCAAAAATGTTGGGGAGCTTTGGGGTAAAACAGGGTCAAAATGCACCAGCATTGAGCAATTAAAGAAACATTGTTTCTTGATTCACTTTTCCAAGTAATGACCTCATAATTCTTCAACTTAATACCTTTCCCAGGCTAAAATGAAATTCCCTTGGGATTTTGTGGTCCTTTATATCTCAGCATGATTTCAATTGTGATAATCGCCTAAGAATATTCCTGGATGGGGAAAGAGCAGAAGAGGAAAGGGAAAGAAATGGTCACTAATGGTCACAAGTCTCCGAGAAGAAAGAAGAAACACCAACAGCAAACTTGCTTTATCAGCTTTTGCCTATAGCCACTCTAACACATTGAATAGCCATATTTCTATTTGCTTTTATTTATTTATCACACTTTTTTCATACTAAGTGAAAAGCATCTATCCTAGGTACCAGAAGAGAAACAGAGTGGAGTAGGGAGTGGTTACAAACGTCTGGGACCTGAAGGCTGAGAAGGCCATCTGTGTCATGTCATTTAACTAACACAATGATAAGACAAGCAAAAAAGTGCTTGCAACAAGTGACATGCACTCAACACTCCCAGGGAGTAGAGGGAGTGATTTAATGGGGGAAATGGTGGAAATGAGAAAGAATTCTTTGAAGATACGACCTTTAACTGGACCTTTTAAACTGAAGCAGCAAGAAAAAGGAATTTGGAAGCCAAAGTAATGCCAGACCTAACTATCTATTCAGCATCTTACAAATGTTTTGTGTGTTCTTTATTGAGACCCAAGACATAATCCATGACTCAAGAAGGTTTCTGCCTCGTAGAAGCCATGGAGAAAACAACAAAAATAAATGATTTTTATTTTAATTGCTAGGGAACAAAAATACTAGGTTAGGTTATTTAGCTCTAGGCAAATGACCCATCCAGTCTATTCTACTGCTTACATTATATTTTCATTTTTTTCCAATAAAGGTAGATAAAGGAGGCAGCCTGCAGGGGGCATCCTTTTTTGTACAGATCCCTTTCCCCTCTCTGCTCTTTCCACTTCTGTTTGGCCACAGAAGTGACCACCCTTCCTGAGAATGTTTTTAGTCCTTTGGCCAGGAGCTATCCACCATACACCTTTATGGTTTAATCCCACTGGAAAGCCTGTGTTCCTTGGAGTCCCCCATGGCAGGCTCCTATGGTTTAGGTACTATTTCTGAACAGCAGATTCAGACTGTGTGGTTTATGGCTTGTTCCCTTGATATTCCCTGTGTCTTAATGCTCAGCAACATCAGAGAAGTCACTATACCTCTTGCTAAACTTTTGTTTTCCTGCCTGTGAAGTGAAGAGAACTGCATGTCCTTCAGAGCAAAGGGCATTGCTTTTTCTTACATGAACATGTGTGCGTGCACACATAAATTGTGGAGGAATAGTGGCTGCTCTGAAAATTAAAAAATATCACATCTTCCCCTGGCTGATCGTTATTTTGTGTTGGGCAAGTTATGTTATGCCTTTTAACGCCCAACTCTTCAATTTAAGGGAAAATACATGAAAATTAAATGTAAAGCTGGCCAATAATATCATCAAATAAGCTAACTTGGTAAAGAGAGACGTGTAGAAACAAGCCAGTTCACTGTCTGACTGAATGACTGATTATTTGCCTCAGTTGACAAAACTAATCAGAACCATTCGTCTAGTAGCCAAGGGTGTGTGCACACATCAAAACAGCTTCAGAAAAGAACTTAGAAACATCTGCACATTGGACTAATGTAGGCCAAATATGGTTGACTAAATACTTTGATATCTTTTAATCCCAGTTGAAAGTCTTAGGAAAAAAAGAACAGTACATATAATGAACTCCATGGACTTTATTAAGACCTGGAGAGTAGACAAAATTGTCTCTACATATTCATTTAAAATTTTTGATGTCCTTTCCATGATCCAAATACAAATTCAGTCATTCGTGTTCTTGTTTTAGTCTTTATGTGAGAGCAAAGGGACCATGACAATAAACAACGAGGAAGAAACGGAGAGAGAGAAGGCCCCTCCTTTTCTTTCTGCTCCACTTAGCATGTCTTATCTCATTCTCGTGACTTAGTTTCCTCTTTCCCTACTGCATCTCCAGACTAACACTTGGGATTGCATTTCTTGGCGGGGGGGAAATCATCTCTCTTTCTCTTTAATCACAAGAGTATGTTCATGATATAGTCTTTCCTGTAAGTCAGCTGGCAACTGCTCGGCTGGCTGCCTGCTGAGCAGCCTGGCACCAAGGAATAGACAAGGGTCTATTGCTATTCAGTCAGCTTTTATTGAATGCTGCAGGTTCATTCAAAGTAGAGCATCAACATACATCAATATCCTACTCACACTTAACAATCTTTAAGAAAAATATAACACACACACACACACACACACACACACACACACACACACACAGAGCAATCAATGGGGACTAACCCGCATCCCAGAGTCTCAGTCTGCAAGTCCGAGAAACAGCATGGTGGGCAAGGGAGTTGTCACTGTCTTGCAAGGAAGGATCTCCAGAGGTAGGTGGGCAGCAGGGCAGACAAAGTCCTCAGTCCAGCAGGGCAGAGCCTCTAGTGGCTAATGCCAAGGGAGATCAGTGTGGCGGGGAGCAGCATTCTGCTGTGTAGAGCTTGGTTGTCTCAGCAGTGGTCTGGAAACTGCCTCAGTTATACCTTGAAAGTGATGTACTCCACCCTTCTGAGTCTCTTGAGAGATGTATTGGTACCCTAGTGCAGGTGGAGAAATTCCCCAAGACCCTACCTGTGGGTGGTCCCATTCTGCAGACATGGCTGTTCTGATCACATGTGCAGATATCTTAAGTGTGTCTCCTTGCCAGATGATTCTGATTTGATTTAGTTTCCCTCTTGAAGCACAGTATCATGGCTGACTGGCATCCATCTTGGTTGACATGAGTGACTCCATATTGTTTTATATACTTTATGCTATCTTGACCAGGCCAATGCCATTTTATTGGTCCTGCCCTGCACAACTTTCTAAATCCTCACAAAGGCCCTCTGATGGCTCAGCTAGCATTACATCTTCAACATTGATTTAATGATCTCTGACCTTCAACTAGTTTACAGCTTCTGTGACTCTACACATGGTGGTAGAGAAGAGAAGGAAGGTTGAGCAGACTACCTAAGATGTTTCTACTACAAGTCTTTGACTGTGGTTACAATGCAAACTCACCACTGAAAAAGCATTTGATCTCAAGTCTGCCTAGCTCTGAAGTCTAAGATGACTTTACCACACAATGAAGCCATCATGCTTAGTAGTTTGAAGAAAGACCATAATGGTTTATTCATACATAAGGAGAGCCTAGATTTTTTTTCAGTTAGGAAGACTCAAGATAAATCAAATTTAGACAGGCTAGGTATTTACTCAGATTGCATGTGGTGGGTTTCCACTTCATGATTAGCATATTGGTTAGCATGATAATAATAATGATGATGATATCAATAATGATAACAGTCCAAAATTATACAACCCTACTATGTGTCAGGCATTCTCCTAAATTCTTTGTGTGCATCCTCTCAACAACCCTGTCAGGACACTATTATCATGTAATCTTTATTTTACAGGCTGAGAAAATTGAGGCACAGTAAGGAAAGTGGAAGCTCTCGGGCATTTTCATCTCAATCTTTTTCTGTAAATTTTAAAAAGAACACTTGATAAAGTAATTGTAAACAAGACAAAGGAAAATATGATGTACTAACTGTTATGACATACAAGGTTTTATCAATTACCTCACACACAGGGCCTACAGTTCCCTATGTGCTTTATTTAAAAAAAAAATCCTCCCAAGCCCCGGCTGGCGTAGCTCAGTGGATTGAGCGCGGGCTGCGAACCAAAGTGTTGCAGGTTCAATTCCCACTCAGGGCACATGCCTGGGTTGCAGGCCATGACCCCCAGCAACCCCACATTGATGTTTCTCTCTCTCTCTCTCTCCCCTTCCCTTCCCTCTCTAAAAGCAAATAAATAAAATCTTTTTAAAAAAATCCTCCCAACAATCTCAGGAAGATCAGAAAGATCTTCCCCTTCTTCAATAAAATCACTGAACATTGAAGTCACTGTCTCACATTTGTGGAGTCAGTTCTCAAGCCTGTACTATTGGTCTCTAATGATCTCAGAAGAGGGGAGACACTGAGCATTTGAGTAGTGTATTAGTTTTCTATGTCTGCCGTAACAAATTACCACAAATTTGGTGGTTGAAATCAAGTCCGTCCCGGTTATGGTGTCCAAGAGTCTGAAATAAAGAACAGCAGAGTCACACACTAGAAAAATCTAGAGAAGAGGCCTCCCTTGCCTCTTCCAGCTTCTGGTGGCTCCGGGCATGGTTGGTATTGTGGCTGCATCTGTTCTTCCCTCTTCTCACTGCAAGAGAATCCATTCCTTTCATTTGGGATGATTTTATCTCACAATCTTTAACTTCATTACATCTACAAAGACGTTTTTTCCAAGTAAGGTCACATTTACAGGTTTGGGGTGTTAGGACATGGACATATGTTTTGGGAACCACCAATCAACCCACTGTAAGTGATCAGGAAAGTTCTTTCAGGTTTTTATAAGAAACTTGGTGTTCAAAACACCATCCTAAATAGTTTACTTGTAACTGAGGTAATTCCAGTGTTCTCCACAAAGAATGGCCTGGGACCATTACCAGATAAAAGACTCTAACCTGGGGATACAGGATTTTAAGCCAGGAGGAGGCCTATTTCAGTTTAGCAGAGCAAGAAATGAATAATAGACTTGTAAACTTCCACTTTCCTTCTCTAAAATAAAATAGTTTCTTAGCTGCAACTTCAAGTTGGCAAAACACTTATTCAACTTAATTAAAGTCATATGTTTTTTGTTATCCCGCTTTGACATGCTTTAAAATGTCACTCGGATATGTTGACTGGGCACAAAGAAAAAAATAAAACTGAGGAAAATGAGTAAAAACATTTTTAAAATAAAGTGGAACACATTTTAAGGATAAAGACAGATTTGTTTATTGCTTTTAATATCGGAACATGCGTTCTCACTTACTGCCTACATTTTTTTAGACCATACATTTTTTAGTATCAGAGATCTTAAAATCTCAAAACATTTTCAATATAAAACTCAAAATCGCTTGAGTGCTTAAAGGAAACATGGGGTTGTGCATGGACGAATATAATCAAGCCTTTGAAAGAAGACCTAAAGATTTATCTGAATACCTCTTGTTATAAGTTAAATGTTTGTGTTCCCCTAAAATTCGTAGTTTGAAATCCTAACCCCCAATGTGACTGTATTAAAAGGTGTGGTCTTAGGAAGCTGATTAGGTTCCAAGGGTATAGCTCTCATGAATGGCATTACTGACCTTATAAAGACATCCCAGCAAGATCCCTCCCTTCTCCACCAGGTGAAGACACAAGAAGAAGATTGCTATTTATGAGTCAGGAAGTGAACCCTCATCCACCAGCACCTTGGTCTTAGATGTCCCAGGCTCCAGAAATGTGTAAAATAAATGCCTGTTTTTCATAAACTACTCAGTCTGTGGTAATTTGCTATGCAGCCTGAAGGGACTGTGACACGTGTAAATCTCAAATAAGAATGGTTTCACAGTAGTGAACATTCAGCAAGATTCTAGGGCATTTTCTTCCTTGTCCTAGTGAAGCTGGAAAATCTGGCGTTCGAGCTGCCTGTCACCTACCAGACCCAATAAGCAGAGACAAGGATAGAATCTCTACGGGTGCTTTATTCAGATGGCCAGCGAGCTGAGAAGATGGTGGGTTTGTACCCTAACAGGCCGTCTTAAATTCCATTTTAAAATGTCCCTTTTTATAAGAAGAACAAAGTGTAGGTAAGAGGTTTTGAATTCACAGAAAACTTCATTGGATTTAAAAACCTGCAGCATTCTCACCCTGGGCGGTGGTCCTCTCACTCTGCAGTACAATGGCTCGGTACCATCTTGATATGCTTGCAGTTCTTCTGAGATACAGGGTGGCCATACCTTCGGTTCCTGAAACAATTGCTTTTTACACACAGTGATTGCTAAGCTTATTAGCTATTACCTGAAACTAAAATTTTGCCAACATTTGAGCCCCCATCACTAGGGAAACAGCATTTCCCCAAACGTGGTCTGTAACACAGCTTCAAAATATTCAGTTCCTTAATTCTAATATTTACCCACCCCTCATTTTACTGTCTCTGAAACTAGGCTGCATGTTACACAATGTCAAATGTGTAAATGTGTTAGCCACTAAGCCTTGCTTGGGCAAATTTAGCTTTGTGTAGATAAGTCATTTTTACCTGATGATTACATCAGTGGAGTTATTTGCATTTGTTGTACTTCATGTGGCTAAATTTAATTTGGGTCCTCAATTTTTACTTATAAAGGTTACTCTTCGATGTTGCATTGACATGAAACATCTTTATGAAGGCAGAAGATTGAGAGTCACAAGACAACCCAATTAAAGGTGGTAGACACTGCCAAACCTCTTGAAACAGGCCATAAAATGTTGAAAGCTGAAAGAGCTGGTGTGATTTATTTAGGCATTGAACTGTCAAAGGCTTCTAGCTGAATTTCCAGAGAAGCTGTTTAACTTCTAGAGATACACACCTAAGTATAAAACAGGAAAATGCAAATAAAACTCTAAATGCCTTTCACAGAATATAGAATTATAATCTCAGTCCTGCAGGTGCTGAAGAAGTCCACATGATGAGCATGATTTATGAAATGCAACCTGTCTGTGATGTTATACTGAATACCTCAGGGTAACAGAAATCTTCCTTTTAGGATTTCTGAAGGTTTATTACTTTATTAAAAGCTCTTAAACATTTTACAGTAAAAAATCTGCTTAGCTTTGGTTTTACCATTATTTCTAAACATGTATGAAACAGTTCACCCCCACTGCCACCACACTTACATACTACACACACACACACACGCACACACACGCACACACACCCCAGCTGCTACAACGACCAGTGAACATCCCTTAAGGCATGTTACCCCAGGGAATAGATTATTATAATTTATCTATTCTTCACTTTTACAAATGATAAAGTCCCAGATATATACAATTGGAGAAAAAAAAGACTAACTCAGAAGACCATACTACTATATTTTCATTTTTGCTTTATAACCATGAGCAGGTCCCTGCCCCTCCTTTTAGTTAATTCCCAGCTCTTCAGTAAACAGGTTGTATGAAATAATCCACAGTTCCCTTACTGCCCTGCCTTTCAATGCCAGCAGTGAGGTCTATTAGATGGGAAATAGAGTATCAGCTTTGGTCAAAAAGAAGTTTTCTTATTTGTACATCTTCTCATAAAACTTAAAACCACAACTTACTCTGTGGTTTTCAAGAATAATACACAAGCATATTTGATACTTATCTTTTTCAGACCCATCACCCTGCCAATGCCACATTCTGAGAGCACTATGCCAGCCATTGCAAGCACAGCTGTGAAATCAAGTTCACCACCTGGTATTCATTTATCAAGTTCCTTTCATGAGCTGACCTTATGCTTTTCACTGAGTAGCATCATCTGAGGCCACAGTATGGCTCTCGAATTCCCGGATCCATGTTCCTCTTTGCAGTAGTGGTGTGAATAGTGGTGGTTCTCCTTCTTTTTCTATGTTTTTATCATCATCCTCACCATCCTATCTCACCTCCAATCTGGTTATTACTTCCTGTAAGATTCGATCCTGTATTGACCTGATAAACACTTCAGATGCTTCTTATACACCCAGAGATGAAGTCCAATCTTTTTGCATGGTGTATCAAACCCTCTGTGGGTTTTCAGACCCTTTATAGTTTTGCAGGCCTTTTTTTTTCCTCTCTAGCCTCAACTCTTGCCATTTTCCCACCAACCTCTACACATCCCAACAGTGAATGATCTTTGTTCAGTTCCTTGAATGTGTCATGCTCTTTTTTTATCTCTGTGCTCTGCACCTGCTGTTCTTTTATCTAAGGATGCTGTCTTCCCCCACCTCCCTCCTTCCATTGCCTCCATTTGGTTACTGTTTTAGTATGACGTCATGGTTATCCTAGACAGAAATCATCTGGGAAAATGCACATTGTCTTGATGGCCAAGACTGCAGCCAGTGGCCCTCCCATCAGCTCCCACAGCTTCCCATGCTTTCCCTAGCACATCCCTGTCAGTACTCGGCTATAATTGCCTTCCTCCCGCTGAGAGGAATTCAATCTCTGGGATGACTTTTGCAGCTAGATAATCTCAAATAGTATAATGGCCCTGTGAATTTCAGAGCTCAGTTCAGCTATGTGGCTGGGTCCGAAGTCTACTGTCCGAAGCATAGATAGGAGACAATGAGGGTAACAACCTGTTTGGCATAATGACATAACATGAGTGGCATGACCTTTTCAATTCCGCCAACCCAATGAGATAGCAACCAGATGTACAACAATGCACTGGATACGCTAAGCCCAAATAGCCATGGCAAATGTCATGTTTTGGAAATAACTCCCCATTGTCCAAGGAATGGTTACAGTCCAGAGTACTCTTATCTAGTCTGGAGATCTGTATTTCTCTTCACTGTACTAGCTTCCCTCTTGCTCACATGTCGACTGACCACCTGTTTGCTGACCTGGTGAGTGAGTTTCTCTCCCCTCACCATCAAACACAGCTTTCTTTTTCCTTTTGAATCTGTGACTCAAGCTAACTGTGTGACACTCTCTGATTTACAAACATAATGCACCATGTATGAAAGTTACTTGATCTAGAAAGCAAATAATTTTTATAACTACAGTTTATTAATTTACTCATGTAAAGTAATGATAAAAATTGTCACTTTTTAAGAGATCATTGTGATGTAGGCACCTTGAGTAGACTACATAAGTTAATCCTTTCAACAGTCCTCGCATAAGCTATTATTGTCCCCATTTCAAAGATGAAGAGACAGAGGCCCTCAGTGGCTTAATGGCTTGTCCAAAGTCATGCAGCTGGCAAGGGGCAGAGCTGGTGTCAGAAAGCACATTTCTGATTCCAAAGCCTGTGATCTTGCCACTCCGTAAATGTCTTTCTTAATGTTTCAGAACAGGGTAGTCAGTCCTTGCAAAATCAATAAAGAAAAATACTTTATTTGGAGATATGCTTTTCCTCTGCAGTGCAGTAGAGTAAAAAAGACTCTCTCTGGGCCAACGATTCTCACAGGTCCCTTAAAGTAAGAGGACTGCCCAGCAATACCACCAATCTGGATACATCTGTGGTCCTGAGGTCACAGGGACTCTGCCCCCGCTTCTGAGGAGCATGCTCTGCATAGCCCCATCCCCACCCAGGCAACTCTTACACTGTCACATTCTAGGAGCTGCAGGGCAATGGACCTGCGGTTAGGCCAACCAGACTTTGAGTCTTGACTCTGCGACTTAAACTCAAGTGGGTCAGGTGACCGCTAAATTACGCCATCTGACGAGCAGGAGATGGGGCTCTCATAAGATCAGAGAAAGAGCCACACGAGTGAAAGCATACATGTATGAGTCCCCAGAAACTAAAAGTTCTGAACATACGTAAGGCAGTATTATTGTACCCTCCAAACCAGTAGTCAATATAAACATAAGAAGCTAGAGTCTCACATAGACAAGTTGCCATCTCAATGGTGAGCTCTTTAGGAAGGAAGACATGGTCTCGTGGTATCTCTGCGTGCTCCCACTTAGACCCAAGGCCTTAGGCAGAAGAGCAGTTTCACAATGATTTATCTCTGGAGACCTGCATGGTGACGACATAGCCCCCACCCCCCAAGCTGGAAGGAAGTGGTCTGTTACTGCTCTGGAGGCGCCCTGTCTGAAATCCTCATCTGCACTTTGAATGTGCTGGCTTAGTTTGTTTTAGAGTTGTTTTCTATGACATGTGCATAATAATGTTAACAGTGAACGTTTATTGTGTTTAATTGGTACCAAGCAAATTATACTGTACAGACATGATCTAATTCAACTTTTATTGCTACCTCATATCTTATTATTGCACAATAGGTGCCACCAATTTTACATGTGGGTAAACTGAGAATCAGAGATGGTAAACCCCTCCTGGGGGGTTCATCAGGACTCACTGACAGAGAAGGATCTGAAAGTGGGTCTCTCAGTCCGGAGCCCTGACATGCCTCATGCTGGTGACTTTGCTAAATTTTGACTTTCAAGGCAGAGAACATGGCTTTGCCTTGGTTGGTTTCTCCAAGGAACAAGAACCTTGTGTGCAGTAGTTCTAAAATTAACATCCTCAAATTTTTCATCTGCAAAAGAGAGATAAGTAAGGGTCCCTACTTCATGAGGTTGTATGAGGCCAAAATGATACTCTGTCTATGTAAGATGCTTAACAAAGTACCTACCAGAGATAAATATTCAATAAGTCAGTGCCTGTTATTACCTATTCTCTTTGAATGTCATTTTCCTTATTCCCCTCCCTTCTCTAGAGTCTAATGTCCTCAAGCCCATGGTCAGTACTAACATTTCCTTTACTTTTGGCCCACAGAGAAACTGGACCAAATCTGTAGCTTATGGAACATGTGACTGGATAGGATGGAAGGTCCAGGCGGCCTCTGCCAGGATGGGACTCATAGGGTAATCAGTTTGGGGATGAGAACCAATGACCAAGTGGGAACAGTTCCTCAAAGGTGAACCACACTCTGCAGTTCAGAGTGAGCAATCTGCATAATGTCTGATGACATGGATTTTGGAGTCAGCCTGAATTAAAAAGCAAAGGCTGGTACTTTTAATGAATCAGTATGCATGAAGTAAGTGCTCCCTATGTAATAAGGACTGAGAAAGAAATTTTACACTCAACTAGATTTGTGAACTCATATAGGTCATTAATGTCCCCATCTGTAAAATGATATAATGCAGTCCCCCCTTTCACGGAGATGCCAGCTTTATAGGAAACAGTGCATTGACATTTCGGAGAGCAGTGCCCGATGACTGATGGCAGCTGTAACTTTTTGGCCTCTGAGTGTGACCTCTTTATCTCACTTGATTCTCCCAATCTTGACTAGTATTTTTATTACCATCATCCCCATTTTGGGGGTGAGGGAACAGAGGACACTCATTTGCTCTCCCTACCTGTTCTCATGGATGGCACTAGGACCCTAATAGGCAAGAGTAGGTAGCAACAGGTATTCGTCAATTTTTCCTGAAGGGGCCTTAGACACAACTGAACTGCGTAGGTTTCTCAGCAGCGGCAGAGAATATTAGCCCTTGTTTCTAAATCTTCCCACCAGTGAGTCCTAGAGCACTAGACAAGGCCACGTGAATTTGCTAGGCCTTCAGGAGCTGCATGGAGAGAGGAAATCTGCCAGCCTTGGCCTTGTCCCTAGGAAAGTTCTGCCACCCCTTGCTGCCAACTCAGCCGCTTGTTGTATGATTCACGCATGTGGTGTCTTCCCCAAGAAGCCGTTGGCTCCCTAAAGGCTGGCATGGATCAGCAGGCATGGGAAGCCCAGAAATCCAGACCAGCGGTGGAAGAGTCTGGCATGAATTCGGGGGCCTGCCGGGCTCATCAGTGTGTGTGTCAATAGTGGGCAAACCCAAGGGATGGTCTCCTAGGGCTGGCAGCCTAGGGGCCAGTCTGTCAATCACACCACAAAAGCCAAGCACCGAGCTGGATGCTGTGTTGGGAGTTGGAGGGGGGTGTCTTGGTTTGCTTGGGGGCTGTCATAACAAAACACCAGGTGGCTGAAGCAACAGAAAATTTTTTTTCTCATAGTTCTGGAACTTGAAAGTCCAAGCTCAGGGTCCAGCATGGTTGCTTCCTAGTGATGGTGCCCTTTCTCACTCGCAGATGGCTGCCCTCTTGTTGTGTTATCATGTGGTGAAGGGAGAGTGAGCAAGCTCTTGGTGTTGCTTCTAATAGATCACTAATCCTGCCTTCATGACCTCATCTACACCTAATTACCTCCCAAGGGACCCATCTCCAAATACCATCACATTGTGGAGTCAGAGCCTCAACCTATGCATTTGGGGAAGGATTCAGTTCAATCTGTAGCAAAGGTTAGCATTTAATTGCACTTGGAGTCTGGTCAATTTTGGCTGAGGTATTTAAGAGGATCAATGACAAACTAGGAAGTGCAGAGAAGAAAAGTCATAATAGTAAAGAATCTTAAAATTATATTATACAAAAAAAAATGTAACTCAGCCATAAAGTTACTGCTGGAGATCTGCATTACTATAAAAGGAGAAAACAGTTATAAAAGTACAAATTGTTACTAAATGCTAGAAAGACACTAGGGTCCTCATTATAAAATTATTAGAGTGATAGTTAAAATTTAAGATGGCATTTATAAACATTTAGTACTTGTTTTATACCTTTAGAATACAAGGTATATGGTTAGAGTGTCAATTGCAAATGGTACCATTGGGTGATCATTGCAAATGATTAATGCACTCATTTAGAAATTAGCACATTAAAATTCAACCCTTCTGGTGAACCTTTCTAGTGACAGATGATTTGAGCAGAACTTTCTATATAGTCTGCACTTGTGGGTGAGCAGCCCTACCACACTACTATTCAACATTGACCTTTTGCAGCAAATATATCAAACCCCAAGTCAATCCTTACACCAATGGCCTTTACTCATTTGACTTGGGTTAAGAACCAATTTGAGTTTCTGAGGAAAGCCATAAACCCTTTCCTCAGAAAAAGTGCATTAATGGGCACATCTCGATGTACAGTTTCAGAGTTAAGAACCTCTGGCTTTGGTGGTGTCATAGTTGGTGCTCAGTGATTATTTCTTGGATGCCCTAATGAATGAATGAGTGAATAAACACAGAAACCCGTTTTATCCAGAGGTAAGTCTTTTTCGTGTGCATGGTTGGGCGCTGCTCTTTCTTCCTGAGGCAGAGGCTCTCATCCGAAATTTCCCAGCACACCTTGTGACATCGAGCAGGCCCTGTTGGGCTGTGCTGAGTTAGCTTCCAGCTTTAGGGCTAGGCCAGACCCGCTCTTTCTCTTATTCTGCAGCCCTGGCTAATGGGACAGTGGACACCCAGGCCACATGCTCATGGCCTGTCATGTCATATTGATGACAAGAGAACAGCCCAAAGCCACAGAATGAAGCATCCATTTCAGCTCCCTTGAGGCCATAGCAAGGATGTGGATAGTTAACACTATGGAAGGGAAATGGACAACTGGGGCCAATAATTCAATCTGCCAAACCCCCTCCCTTCCATTTACTTCACAGAACTTCACAGAATAAGGTTTTTAAGGACAAATTGAAGCGGGCGAAAAACTTTCAGGCAAAGTAAACAAAGGTGAAGAATTAGAAATACATGAATAAACAAAAGAGGGAATGAAAGAGGGAATGAAAGAGGGAATCTTTTTTTAAGATTTTTTTTTATTTTTAAATTTATTTTTAGAGAGGGAAGGGAGGGAGAAAGAGAGAGATTGAAACATCAATGTGCGGTTGCTGGGGTCATGGCCTGCAACCCAGGCATGTACCCTGACTGGGAATCAAACCTGCGACACTTTGGTTCGCAGCCCGCACTCAATCCACTGAGCTACACCAGCAAGGGATAGAAAGAGGGAATCTTAAAGAACACACTAGTGGGACATTTTGATAAATATTATTGATGTTTAAGGCCAGTTATTTGTTTCTTGTTTGAGAGTTCCTTGATGCTCTGAGACCTGAATGGGAAGCCAGAAAACCTGGATTTAGCCTCGGTTCTAATTTTGTGGGTATTTAATCAAAGCCCTTTCCCTCTCGGTCTTGTTTCTCCATTTGTAAAGATGAAGGATTCAGCTGGGGAGATGAAAGGCCCTGGTAGCTTTGACAGTGCTCATATTCTTATCCATCTGGAACCAAATGGGACACCCTGGAATTCCTCTCTAGAACCAGAAGAGGAGCAAAGAAGGGATGATGAACTGGTTGTGCACCTGCCAGCACCACAGTGGAGACAGGTTATAAATTCAGCGATACTTTGCAAAACAGAGGACAGCCAGTCTGGGAAATCCATGTTGGAATGTTCCCTCCAGGATGGCTCTGGAAATCCCTGAGGGCAGAACATTTTTACCTTCAAAATGTTGAAGAGGCATGAGGAGGGCAAGCCTGTATCTGATGCCAAATACATAAAGGCCATTTCAGTCAGTTAATGGAATCCACAGCTTAAAAGAAAGCAACTTGTTTTTTGCAAGAAACATGTCTAACATGCCAGCTCCTCTGTTTCCATTCACACCAAATGACCTCAGGTCAGCAGAAATGAAAAGGATGGCCTTGGTGAAGGCCTCAATTAGCCAAGGCTAAGAAGGCTCTATGGGAAAGCTTTCAAAGAGTCCACAGATATTACAGACTGTGTCTGCCAGTGAAATTTTTGACTGAAACAAAGCAGGATTGCCAGGTCGAGTCAGGCGTTGGTAAGTGTGCAAATGCCATATCGATGACTACTGACTATGGACACTTCTACAAGGTGCTCCGGTTTAGCTGAGGGGCTGTGCCAGGGAAAGCCACTTCTGCCTAACTTCTCTGAAGAGTTAGGGAGGCTACAAAGTTGACAATATGCTTACCATCACCCAGCAGCAGGTACACAGGAAGACACCTGGGTTCTGGCTCTGAATCAGCCTCCCTCTCCCCTTTGCTTCTGGGTGATCTTGTGTAGGTTATCCTCCCTCTCTGGGCCTTAGTTCTCTAACTGTTAAAAGAAAGATCTTGGGTTATCGCTGATGCTTTGGAAAGATAGAGAAGTGAGTTTTGCTTTAAGCAGCTAATATGTGGCTGGAAATTCACTTTAGGCTGCTTTGTGGGTATAGCATTTCCTAGGACCAGTTCAATTGGGTAAAAATGGGTTAGACATATCAGTGTAAAAAGAGACCACCATGCAGTGTGGTAGTGTAACGATGGGAATTGTCAGGATGGGAAAATGTAACCCAACCCACCATTCTTTTGACATTGTTTCTGTAAGTGCTGACTCTGACTAATACGTAGCTTGTAGATGAACAATGTGATGGGACTAGCTTCAAAATATACAGACTACAACCTTCAAGCATCCAAGCTTGGGGAGATTTGCTGACCTTCATCCACGGAGCCAGGATGACGTGAATCCAGGATGACTAAACCAGGATGATGCACTCCAGACCTTCACTTGCCGCACTGGAATGCACTGTGCTCGTGTGCACGTACTGCAGAACTTTGCAACCCCCTCCCTTGCTCTCTTTGTTCAGTTCCCCTCTCTTTTCTTATAAAAACCTCTGCCTCCACCGAGAGGTGCAGATGAGCTTGGAGGTGTGAGTTGCCCATTATCCCAGGAGACGGGCTTTGAGACAAGAGTCCCCGGTCTTCCAGGTGGCGGATACCTGAAAGTAACCCACTTTCCTTTACATTCGCACCTGCCTTGCATAGCAGCAGGCAGCCAAACCTGGTTTTGGTTACAGTGGGAGCAATAGAGGACCTGATACAGCTGATTGGGAGAGAGAGAATAAGACAGAGGGAGAAGTAGATGTTCCTCCAGAAAGTGGTGGGAGGGGAGACTGAAAGAGAAGCCTTGCCAGAAGGAAAAGAATTTCTGAATTGTCTTGAGTGATGATCAGGGGTTGTCTTTAAAAATAAAGTGAATGGGGCCTGGCTGGTGTGGCTTAGTGGATTGAGCACTGGACTGCAAATCAAAGGATTGACAGTTTGATTCCCAGTCAGGGAACATGCCTGGGTTGTGGCCCAGGTCCCCAGTAGCGGCACTCGAGAGGCAACTACACATTGATGTTTCTCTCCCTCTTTTTCTCTTTCCCTTCCCCTCTGTCTAAAAATAAATCAATAAAATCTAAAACAAACAAATAAACAAATAAATAAATAAAAATAAAGTGAGTGGGAGTGGCTGGAGGAAAGGATAAGGGAAGGTTTCTAGACCAAAAAAAAAAAAACAAAAAAAAACAAAAAAAGAAGAAGGCACAGAAATGTAAAAGAAATAGTGTAATGTGAGATGGAACTGAGAACCATCTGATTAACTAAATGTTGTTGGAGTGGGAAATAGACGGAAATGAAACAGTGGCCAATCTGGGCCCGAGTAAGTATCTTCTACAAGCAAATCCATTCTTCATTCACAAAACCCCTCTGCCTTTTACTTCATTTTGTTTGGAAATACCTTGTAAAACATTGATATGAAAAATGTTACAAAAATAAGATAATTAGCACCCATATATTTGTAGCATTCAGTTTAAGGAATTAAAACATAGCCAACAGGATTACACAGCCTTGCATTCTCCACCCCGAACATACCCATGGAAGGCAGAGTCATCTGTCAAGGTAGCCATCACAGTAACTGAACTCTGGGGAATAGGGTATAAAATTGGAATTTTGATTTATTAATTTATATTGCAAAATCTAACTGTCACAAAAACTAGAATACGACTGTCCCAAAGTCAGTACATTCCTTCCCTGTACCAAGCTACAGGGTACACCACACTTAGTCAAAAGCCAATTTGTAAATTAGGATTAAGAAATTCCAGGCAGTCTGACCAGTTTATTCTTTCCCAGTGGCTAGTTCCTCATGAAATGCCAAATTACAGACAGATGTTCTCTTGGTAAATCTGGAGTCAGATGGATAAAAAATTAATGAAACAAACTTAAGGTAGTCTGATTCATATCTTCTTCCCACCTTTGTCTGCCTGCCTGCCTTCTTCCTAGGGTGTAAGATAAAACACAGTACACCCAGTGAAATTTGAATTTCAGGTAAACAAGAAATAAATTGTTAGCATATATCCCAAATATTGCATTAGACATAGTTATATTAAAAAATAAGTCACTGCTCATCCTAGATTTAAATTGAGCTGAGCACTTTATCTTTTTATTTGCTAAGCCTGACAACCCTGAAATCCTTCCTTCTTTTGATAGATATTTATTGAGAGTCAACCATGTGTTAGTGAATCAGTTATTTTTCATATTTTATTCCTACACAGCACCTTTTGAATTCTCATTTTATGTTTTCAGGGATATCTAGATTTCTGAGTCCTGTCTCACAAAGGTGGCATGGAAAGAATTCAGGTACCCTCTGAGGCTGGGTCCCAAGCAGGCCACCTGCTCTACCCATGAGTTTCAGCCTTACTAAACTTTGGGCAGTGAACAACTGTGGAAGGAAGTACCACTCAAAATCTCTGTTGTTGGCAAGGATGGTCTCAAAGGCATCTAACTTTTGATGGTGGGAGTATGGTTAAGGTCAAGTGTAGAGGTTTTCTCTATGGAGCACTCACCATGGCAGCAGTAGAGACAGAAGTGCCCTCCTCATCTCAGTTCTGCAGTGTGGTTTGGAGCATCCATCTCTGGAAGTTCAGGCCTCATCATGATTCTGCAGCACAGTTACTCTCAGCAATATTATGAATATTATTAATGGTAATCCCCTATTTTTTTTATTGTTGTTCAATTATAGTTTTCTCAATTTTTCCCCTCTTACTCTCCACTGTCCCCACCCCCACCCCCACCTTCCCACTCTATTCTTTTAACAACTAGTTTTGGTTAATCATGCAGAGTTGGCTTCTGTTACCTACATGTAAGAACCCTCTGTGTGCTAAGAGCGGTCTAACTAATGAACATAAACAGGCTCTGACCACATCGTACTTAGAGACTCAGAGGACGCAGACATGAATTAAATAAATACAGAATTATAAATTGTGGTAATCTGTACTTATCTCTACGAAGAAAAACTACATCTATGGGAAATGATAATAGGGGAAATCTAACATCAATTTCAGAAGCTCTGTGGCAGTTTCCAGGTGGGTGAAACACAGTGAGTATTTCTCCTGAAGACAGTGAGAAGACACTGAAAAGTATTCAGTAAGAATACCTAACTTTTTAAAAGGTCATTCAGTGTATACAAGTATAATGAATTTGCATTTGGGTCAAAAGTAGAAATAGGCAATTCCTCCTCCAACTTCCAATCCCACCTTCACCCCCTTGAGAGTGGTCTGTACTTAGTGATTAATATCCAAAAAGTAGAGTGTGGAAAAGGGAAACACAGTAACTTTACAGAGAAGAAACGTGGCAAATATGTCCTTAACCAAATGGCCAAGTTTAATGTCACTAGTTCCTCTAGATGAAAATATTTGTATCACCCGTCCTCCAAAAAAAAAAATCATAGGTTAAAACCTAATCCTCAATACAGTGGTATCTTGAGGTGAGGCCTTTGGGAGGTAACTAGGTCATACAGGTAGGGCCCTCATGAAAGGGATTAGCTAGCACTCTTATAAAAGAAATCCCAGACAGATCCCCTCCACATAAGGAGACAGCTATCTAGGAACCAGGAAGTGGGCCCTAACCATACCCTGAATTTGCCAGCACCTTGATCTTGGACTTCTAGCCTCCAGACTATGAGCAATATGTTTCTGCTGTTTGTAAGCCACTCAATCTATTGTATTTTGCTTTGGAAGCCTGAATAGACTAAGACATCAGCAATCGGCCATGCTGATAATAAGTAACTCCAGATATGATAGGATAGAAAGGGAACTTCACCTCTGTGGACATCTTACCCAAAATCTTTAGTCAAAAACTAAAATCTTACCCAAAAAAACTTTAGTCTAAGCATGAGACAAACACCAGACAAATTCAAATTGAGGAACATTCTACAAAGTACCTGATCTCAGGTACTCAAAACTGTCAAGGCCTGAAAAACAAGAAGAAAAAACTTAGACACTGTCACATGTCAGAGGGGATTAAGGAGACATGGTGGCTAAATGCAATGGCATATCCTGAATTTGATTCTGGAACAGAAAAAAAAGACTTCGGTGTAAAAACTGGTCAAATGTAAATGAAGTCCAAAGTTTAGTTGATAGTAATGTGTCACAATTAGTTTCTTCATTTTGACAACAATAATGGAAGATGTCCCCCTTAGAGAAAACTAAGTCAGAGACCTACAGGAACTCTCCACAGTAATTTTGCAACTGTTCGATAGTTCTAACATTATTCTATAATGCAAGAATAATGTGATAGAACTCTATAGTTCAATGATTCCAACACTAGTCTATAATGCTAAAATGCTTTTTTGAAGGAGAGCCAGGGAAACCTGATAACTGACCATTGCAGGCAGTTGCCTAGGCAATATAGTGGGCTATGGAGAGAGCATGAATAGAGACAGAGAGACCATTATTCTGGAGTCTGTTCCAGTATGCCCTTCTGACATTAGGGGAGAGGCTTTCCAATGGCAGGAGAGCAAGGCCCATAAACAAAGCCCCAGCAACACAGACCAGATGTGTGCACATCCCAAGTCCTGATAGACTTCCAATCCTCTGTTTCCATGAAGAATAAAATCTATTTTTTCCAAGTCTCAGAAGCTCTCCCCCTAAGCTTCTTGTTTAGCTGATTTATAAATGTTTGGTTTTTCATTTGCATCAAGTAAATTGTTCCCAACAGTGAGCTAGTGATCCCGCCTGGGTGGGAAGCTCCCTCCTGTCCTAGGGCCATGTGCTTCCTAATTTGTCATGCTGCGCTTATGGCCTTAGCAATCCTTTTATTTATTCTGCAGTAAACCACAGTAGTTTCATGTTCAATTGTTAAAGTCTGGATGGAACTGGAGTGTTTGCCTTGTTTTTCAATGCAATATGGTTTTGATGGATAACTGTGGAAAGATACCAAAGACAGGGTGTGTGCTTGGGCAGAGGGAGGAGTGGTGAGAAGGGGTGAGGACATACACTTAACACGCTTTCCTTAAACCCATGGTTACTACTTTAAGAAGTTTCTAGGTATTCTTAGTGTGTTATCCATAAAATCTAGTATGGTTACTAGAGTTAAAAAATATAGTAAGGGGTTTGATGGCCGAGAACACGGAGATATTTGGAAGCATAATCCAATAACAAAAGATAGGGTAGGGGACCTAGATTTTGGCCTTCTTGTTCCTTTCTTATCCTTATTCTACAAGGTTTGGGGGAGGTGGATCCCAGCCATTGGTAACTGAGAGCATTCCATCCTACTGTCCACAGAAAAGGATGCAGTGTGTCTTCCGATGGGCCAAAAAGGGTCATACCTGGAAATTTTGCTGAAGATATTGGAAGAGACAGTCTTTCCACTGAAGTTGCCGGTGTTCAGAGCACCGATTCAAAATCAGAAGTACACTGGTGGTGAGATACTTAATAAATTCTGAGCTTGAGGCTGGAGCCTTGATGGTGAAACAGTTAATAAGTTGTAGCCTGACGCTTCCAGCATCCAGCTTTACTGCTCCAGGTTCTCCCATGATCAAGTTCAAGTTTGTCTGTTGAGAAAACCAACAAACCTGAAAGCAGAGTAAGATAAGAAAACAACTTGAACTATGATAACCCTGGATCCAGCCATGCCTAAAGCCAAATATGTATTCCTTTAATATCTTTTTTAGTTGTTATGATATGAATTAATCAGTTTTATTTATTTTATTTCATTGGATTTTTAAGCTTCTTAACTCAATAGAAAGAGAAGTAACATCTGCTAAATGCTTGTGAAAGGCACCTGACACTTGGACATATTGTTTTTAGTTGAAAAAAAACTGAGAAGCAGATATTAAAAAAAACTCTACCTTTTCTCTATTTGCCTAAAAGCAAGACATAAATGTGTAAAGGTGTCCTCCTCTCCTGTGTACCAGCAAGGACAGAAACTAATCACCAAAGACAGCTCTAGACTCTCGTCACCCAGGAGTGGCCCTAAAGGAATCTATGTAGGAACCCTTGCTAAAACTAGCCCTCTCTCCCATTCATCTCCCCCTATATTTACCTTACTACAATTTGTCAGCCCTGGAAGCTCGAAGTCCTTTTCCTTTGTCTTACCACATCTCTATAAATATTGTACTCCACCCTTCTGGATCTCTTGATAACTGTCTTGACACCCCTGTGGCAAGTGGGGAATTTGCCCAGGAGCCTATCTGTGGGTGGTCCTGCTCTGCAGACCTGGCTGTTCTGATCCCACGTGCAGATATCTTGGGTGTGCCTCCTTGCCAGGTGTGTCTAGCACGACTTAGGTAGTTTCCCTCTTGAACCAAAGTGTCATGCCTGACTGCTGCCCTCTTGGTTCACATGAGTGACTCCATATTGTTTTATGTATTTTGTGCTGTCTTGACCCAACCAACTCTATTCTATTAGTCCTGCTCTCCACAACAACATATGTGTAAATAGCTTCTGTTTGTTTTTCTCCAATGAACCTGTCTTTTTTCCATCTAATTTGTAGAGCCTTAGGCAATGAACCAAAAATGAGTACAGATAAAAGGAAATATTTTCACCCTTACATTCACAATGCAATCCACACCAACCCTGCTAGGTGCTTATGTATAATTTCCCCTTTAATCCTCAAAAAGAAAAACCACGTTGTGAAGAATTATTTATCTCATTCACAGGTAAGGAAACTGAAAAATAGAAAAGCTAAAAATCTACCCAAGATTACAAATGGGTTAAGCAACAGAGCTGGGACTATACCTGAAGTCAGCACTACAAGCTGCAACCTCGCCCTGCTGACTTTTTCTTTAAGCACCAAAACTGCTTTCGTGTCTTTGCCGTGAGGTATTTTGGTGGAACTAAACAATTACCCAGTTCTGTGGGTTACAAATCTCTTTAGTGTCTCCCAAATCTTTTTTCCATCTTCACTGCCAACACCAAACTTAGAACAAGACAGCAGCCTGCTAAAGTCACCACTCCCAGTTTACCCTCCCACTTTGTTTTCTACTCTGTATCCCGAATTCATTCTAAAGAAGTTTCCATCTTTATTATGTATATTGGTTTGTTTATTTATTTTATTCTGTTGGGAAGGGGGTTTTTTTTTAGCATTTTTTTATTGCTGTTCAAGTACACTTGTCTCCATTTTCACCCCAGCCCTCCTCCCCACCCCACCCATCTCTGCCTCCTACCCTCGAACTCACCCCCTTTGGCTTTGTCCACATGTCCTTCATACTTGTTTCTTGATCCCCCCCCCTCCAATTATCCACTGTTATCTCTCTCCCTCCTCCTCTCTGACTACTGTCAGATTGTTCTTTATTTCAATGTTTCTGGTTGTATTGTGCTTGTTTGTTTTTTTTATTAGGTTTCACTTATAGGTGAGATCATATGGTATTTCTCTTTCACTGATTGGCTTGTTTCACTTAGTATAATGCTCTTCAGATGTATCCATGCTGTCACAAACAGTTGGAGTTCTTTCTTTCTTTCTTTCTGCTGCATAGTATTCCATCATGTAAATTTACCACAGTTTCTTTGATCCACTCATTTACCAATGAGCAGTTAGGTTGCATCCAGCACTTGGCTATTGTGAATTGTGCTGCTATGAACATTGGGGTGCATAGGTTCTTTTGAATTGGTGTTTCAGGATCCTTAAGGCATAATCCCACCAGTGGTACTGTCAAAAGGCAGTTCCATTTTCAGTTTTCTGAGGAAATTCCATACTTTTTTCCACAGTGGCTGCACCAGTCTGCATTCACACCAACAGTACACTAGGGTTCCCTTTTCTCCACAACTTCTCCAACACTTGTATGTTGATTTCTTTATGATGACCATTCTGATCAATGTGAAGTATTATCTCATTGTGGTTTTAATTTGCATCTCTCTGATGGCTAGTGATGCTGATCATCTTTTCATGTGTCTCTGGGCCCTCTGTATGCCCTCCTTGGAGAAGTGTCTCTTCAAGTCCTTTGCTCATTTTTAATTGGGTTGTTTGTCTTCCTGGATTGGAGTCATGTGAGTTCTTTATATGTTTTGGAGATCAGACCCTAAATGAGCCTGAATAGCTGCAGCAATATTGAGAAAGAAGAACAAAGTAGGAGGGATCACAATCCCTGATATCAAACTATATTACACGGCCACTGTAACCAAAACATTATGGTACTGGCATAAGAACAGACAGACAGACCAATGGAAGAAAATAGAGCCCAGAAATAAACCCAAGTCTTTATGGTCAATTAATATCTGACAAAGGGGACAGAAGTATAAAATGGAGTAAAAATAGCCCCTTCAACAAATGGTACTGGAAGATCTGGACAGATCTTCCTGCTACATGAAAAAAAAAAAAAAAGAAACTCGACCACCAACTTACACCGTTACACAAAAATAAATTCAAGGTGGATAAAAGACTTGACTATAAGTTGTGACACCATAAAAATTCTAGAAGAGAACATAGACAGGAAAATCTCAGATATTCCACTTCAGCAATATTTTCACCAATGTGTCCCTTAGAGCAAGACACATAAAGAGGAGAATAAACACATGGGATCTCATGAAAATTAAAAGCTTCTGCATGGCTAAAGAAAACAGCATTAAAATCAAAAGATAATCAACCATATGGGAAAACATATTTGCAGGTGATACCTCGGACAAGGGTCTGACCACCAAAGTATTGGGAAATTTTTTGAGGGTGAAGATTTGGTTTAGTTTTCTCTGTGATGGATGCCCATTGCCTAACAATGTTTGATGCCACTTGCTCAATGTTCTTCTTTATTTTTCTACCTCTAAATACCTTTTGTAGATTAAATGCAATCATATTTATATGTCCAGACCACATCTTCTCCATGGGACTTGACTCATGGAAACCCATTCTTCTAGGTATTCAAGCCAAAGAGATGAAGTCATTCTCTAGATTCCCTGCCTGTTCTTGCATGCCCCTTCCAATTGATCAGCAAATATTATTGGGTCTCACTACCACTTCTGACCATACTCATTGCTCTTGTCATAATCCAAGCCACCACCTTTTCTTCTTCCAGGGTGACTATGTTAGACTTCTAACATCCCTGCTCTATTCTTGCTCCATCCTGACTCCCAGGGATCCTTTTAAACCAGTGGCCTGAACACTTCATGTCTCTGCTTTAAAAAATCCAGCAGCTTCCCTTCCGACTCAGAGAAGAAGTTGAAGTCCACACAGTGGACCACAAGATCCATCATCTCTCTGAATTCCCCTCTGTGCAGGCCCCTGGGCTCCTTTGGTGTTCTAACATACCAGTTCTCTCGCCACCCAACCTTGCCCCTAGCTTTTCCCTTTGCCTAGAATGCTCTTCTCTTAGATATCCACATGACTCCCCTCCAGATTTTTGCCCAAATACCACTTTCTCAGTGAGACTTTGTCTGTGTACTCTATCTAAAAATCCTACCTGCTCCATCAAAGCATTATGTTTTGTCCATTTTTTTTATTTGTTTTTTTTTTCTCCTTTATCTCCAGTGCCTGCATGTGCTCAATAAATGTTTGTTAAATGAAAAGTACTAGGTGGTAAATATTTAATGAATGAATGCACAAATAAATAAATGTCACCTAATCACTGAGGACTCTCCATTTCTCTAGAATTTAAATTTCTCTAAAGTTTAAATTTATTAGAGCACAAGGCTTTCCAGCATCTCACCTTTGACTCTCTTGAGCTTTATCTCTCAAGAGCCACCACAGCACACTCGGCTTGCACTCACATACCCTATGACCCAGCCACACTTAAATATTTACCGAAAGTGCATACGAAACTCTTTCTGTTTTTGCAGCCCATTGTGAAGTGCTCCTTGGCCTGTCACGCTGTCGCCAGACGGAGAAGGTGACTGACCTTCATAGGGCTCCTTCCATCCCTCATTCTTCTCTCTTATAGCACTTACCATACTATATGACTCTGCTATAGTTTTCTACTTCTGAGAGGTCTCTGCAATGAGAATCTGACATCCCCATGGACAAAAGACATATTTTTTCAGGCCACTGTACCTCCAAGCCCAGCACAGTAGCCAAATATGTCTGAATACTTGCTACCAATACTTTTATTCACTGCAAAACACTACCTCCATCTCATCTAACCTAGAATGAACCCTTTGTCCCATTTCAAGCCTGGGGTTCATCTAATCCTCATTTTGTTCATATGTCAAATGAGAGTGGTAGCAATAAAAAACAAATGAACATTTCTATCCTTATAAGCAGAGCAAAACCACAAAAGTTTAAGTAACTGTAATGTAAAATGTTAAATTTACTATGTACAACTCTCTTTGCTTGAAAGCAGAGTTGATTAGTCATTACCCACATTAAACATCTATACATAACAGTTGTATGAATAATCGTGGTTTTACTTAGAAGAATGAAAACACTAAAACATAACAAAGTGTCAAGTTGGCCAAGCACCATTAACAGAAGTCAAGCAAGACGCAAATGATATTAACTGGCTCAGTCAGATTAAGTCTTGTGAAATGATTACCTTTTTCTCCCACACAGAATTCCCTTCACCTGCCCCCGGCCTCGCCTCTCAAAGCCTTTGATCTGCATGCTTCAGGCATGTTTAGGACACTAGACACACCAGCTCAGATCTCACACAGATGAGGCAGCACAATTGAGAGCTGGGCAAACAGAAGTGGCAGAGCTCTGTAGACATGCAGTGGGGAGGAAATGGCTTTCTCTGGTGGGACCTCTCTGTGGACCACTGGGTGTTGCATCATTTAAAGAGGGGGTGGCAGAGGATGTCAAGGAAGCAGAGTCAGTATTTTGAGGCCTAAATGTCTGCTCTGGAAATCCTATTAGTTGATCCATCAATTGCCCCTTTTCTCATTCAGATTCTTGGCTTTGTCACAGATAGTTCTCTGATGGGGAGGGAGTAGGCAGTACACAGCAGTAATCACATATGTTTATGGGAAAGAAGATTCTCCATTTTTTTAAAAATAAATTTTATTGGTTGTACTTTTACAGTTGACCCATTTTTCCTCCCTTTATTCCCCTTTGCCCTGCACCATCCTCCCATCTGCACTCCTTTGACTTAGTTCATCTCCACGGGTCGTACATATAAGTTTTTTGGCTTCTCCATTTTTTATACTATTCTTAACCTTCCCCCTGTTTTGTAGCTACCATTTATGCTGCTTATTCCCTGTACGTTTTCCCCCATCCTCCCTCCCCACTGATAACCCTCCATGTGATCTCCATTTCTGTGATTCTGTTCCTGTTCTAGTTGTCTGCTTAGTTTGTTTTTGTTTTTTTTTTTTTAGGTTTGGTTGTTGATAGCTGTGAGTTTGTTGTCATTTTATTGTACATATTTTTTATCTTTTTCTTTTTCATAGATAAGCCCCTTTAACATTTCCTATAATAAGGGCTCGGTGATGATGAATTCCTTTTACTTGACCTTATCTGGGAAGCATTTTATCTGCCCTTCCATTCTAAATGATAGCTTTGCCAGATAGAGTAATCTTGAATGTAGGTTCTTGCCTTGCCTTTCATGACTTCAAATACTTCTTTCCAGCCTCTTCTTGCCTGAAACATTTCTTTTGAGAAATAGTCTTATGGGGACTCCTTTGTAGGTAATTCTTTTCTTTTCTCTTGCTGCTTTTAAGATTCTCTCTCTCTTTTTTTTTAATCTTGGGTAATGTAATTATGATGTGCCTTGGTGTGTGCTTCTTTGGGTCCAACTTCTTTGGGACACTCTGAACTTTCTGGACTTCCTGGGAGTCTATTTCCTTTGACAGACTGGGGAAGTTCTCCATTATTTTTTCAAATAAAATTTCAATTTCTGCTTTTCTTCCTTTCCTTCTGGCACCCCTATGATTCAGATGTTGGAAAATTTAAAGTTGCCCTGGAGGTTCCTAAGCCTCTCCTCATTATTTTGAATTCTTGTTTCTTCATTCTGTTCTGGTTGAATGCTTATTTCTTCCTTCTGCTCCAAATCATTTATTTGCATCCCAGTTTCCTTCCCTTCACTGTTGGTTCCCTGTATATTTTTCTTTATTTCACTTTGAATAGCCTTCACTTTTTCTTCCATTTTGTCACCATACTCAATCATTTCTGTGAGCATTATTACCAGTGTTTTGAACTCTGCATGTGATAAGTTGACTATCTCTGCATCACTTAGTTCTGTTTTCAGAGCTTTGATTTGTTCTTTCATTATGGCCATATTTTTTTGTCTCAGCATAGCTATTATGTTGTAAGGGGTGGAGCCTTAGGTATTTGCCACCTTAGGGCAACCCATGTTGCTGTGTTGTGGCACTGTATGTGGGAGTGAGGTCCAACAGGGAACAATACCACTTGCTCAGCTCTCCACTGGTGTTCAGTCACTCCCTCCACTACCCGCAAGGAGATTGGGCCCTTCTGGTGCTAATTCCCAAGTGGGTGGGTTTGTGTACATTCTAGGACCCTCTGGGTCTCTCCAATGAGATCTTCTATGAGGCTGGGAGTTTCTTCCATTGCCACAACC
This sequence comes from Phyllostomus hastatus, assembly GCF_019186645.2. Lineage (NCBI taxonomy): Eukaryota > Metazoa > Chordata > Mammalia > Chiroptera > Phyllostomidae > Phyllostomus > Phyllostomus hastatus. Next base: position 62,016,084 of record NW_025333857.1, on the reverse strand, counting down.
CCTACAGGTTTTACTGCCAGAGGTTTTGAGGCTTTATTTCCCTGCACTGAAACCCTGGGTTGCATGTTCTGTCTCGCTCCCCAGTTGTTCTTCCCAGTTATCTGTATACAAATGTGGGACTGCCTGGTCTTTCAGCCACTGCCTTGCTGCATATCCTCTCTGCCTGGCTGCCTGTCTCTGCTCCTCCTACCAGTATGAATGAATGTTTCTTCTTTAACTCCTTGGTTGTTGGACTTCCATACAGTTTGATTTTCTGTCAGTTCTGGTTATTTCTTGTTTTTAAATTTATTGTTGTCTTTCTTTTGGTTGTGCAGGGAGGCAAAGTATATCTATCTATGCCTCCATCTTGTCCAGATGTCCTGGAAAGAAGATTCTCAGTGGACTTGTTAATTTGCCCTTGCCTCTCCACGTCTTGGGTTTACCCATATCAGTCTAAGAAACTTGTACTTATTGCTGGCCCATCATTTGTGTCTGAAATTTTCTCCCCGTTGACATTTCCAATCATTGTTTCAAGTTGGTCATGTGTCAAAATATCTCTTTGGGGTGTCTGCAATTTGTCTTCAGAAATGCATGAAAATTGTTCAGTCATTTTCATAATTGATGCAAAGAACACGCCTGGTCTGCAAGAACAGTTCTGTAATCACAATTTTGATTTTTCCAAGCTGCGCTTTGTTTTATTTTAATGAAATTGTCATGAGTACAGGATTCAGTAAACTTCTTTTCTCAAAGATATTTTAGCTTTGTGCAGTATTTACCCTATATTGTATGTTTGGGACTATCAAATCAAACATTGTTGAAAAGCTATAAAAACTGGGGAATAATAAAGAGTTCAGTTACTTGTGGTTATTAGATACTTGTCAAAAATCTTCCTTGTTCCCTTTATCCTATAGGAAACAAATTTTGTAAACCAAGGGTAAACCATATGTCCCTAAGCTCTCCATTTTGGGGGGAGATTTTTCTTTCATATTCAAATGATGTGATCCAAGCCCCAGAATTGAATGTATGTAGGAAGACTTGCTTATATCCCAAGAATTTCTAAGAATCTAAGAAGTGGCTATATGTTCCATGAATTTACCTTGGTCAGGCCACCTCTCATTCCAAGGCAATGTCCTCAGCTTCTCCTCCATCATCTGTGAAAATTTTGCCACCATTTCCCTCTGCTGCTGTAGCTTTCTCTTCACTTCCACCTATGGAAAAAAAGACATCTCACTTTGTGTCCTTAAGCTGCTTAAGTCCAGTGCACTCGACTGGATCAAACTTTACTAAGGCTCAAACATGATGAAAAGGAATGACAAGGCCCAAAAGGGAAACCCAGAGCTAGGTACTAAATACTTCTCCCCTTCAGAGCACAGCATTTCTCTTTATGAGACATCCCTATCATCACCTTTCTCCCTTGCAGATACTTGAATCCCTCTTTGAGGTGTGAAAACCAGTCCCTTTTCTCAAGTCACCTTTCTATGACTCTAGGGCCTTAGCCTGTGGTCTTCTGACCTCACCAGAAGAATGAAAAAATTAAATCAATTAACATTTTCATGTGCCCTGCTTACAAGGACCACCTTTTTCTTGAGAAACTTACAGTCCAGGTTAAGCACAACACTTTCATATTACTACTTTAGTCTAAACTTTCCCTAGGATGAGAAGTAAAACCATGCATTGTTAAAGCAACAAAGGCTATCCCAAGAACTTCCTCCAAGAGACAGTTTTCGTCTTTCCCTACAGAATGCAGAAACCATCCATCAACTGTTTTGAACTGGCTTAATGGGGATTGGGGAAAGAGTGGCATCCCATATCTAACGCTAGCATTTGGAGGGCTTTCTGATCTTATGAAAAAACAAACTGAAGCTGAGTGTTTAGGGTCTGAGGATCCAGCGGTTAACAAGACAGTCTCAGATTTCAGTCTAATGAGACCTCTACACAAGAAACCAAGCTACTTTAAGGAGCCATGATAAGTACCCCCACAGGGCATCACACGGAGCTCTGGTGTCTCAGGGGAGCGATGCTATTTCTTATAAAGTGCCAAATGCACTCTAAGGCTGTGGCTTGGAGGTTAAATTTCAATTAAGCCTCTTGAATTTTGACACTTGGCAATCCAAGAATCCCTTTATAAAAATAAACAACCACACCACCAGGAAACCACATATTCTATCTCTGCAGAGTCCATGGCATGTTGGATACCAAATAATTCTTGTGAAACAATTTTTCTCAGGGCTTAAGGAAACTTGAAACAATATTTATTTTAAGTTCTATTGAAAGGTATGTTATTAGAAATAAAGAAAGGGAGGTACCTGAAAATAAAGAATGTCTGGGTCCTGAAATTATGAGATCATTTAAATATAATCTAATATATTATGTAGAACACAAAGATAATTGTGCATTTTCTAGAAAGCAAAAGTTCTAAATTATTTTTATTATAATTATGTTGGATTTTGATATCAAAATTGTTATATATTTATTGTAGCATAGAAGAATACTAGGAACATAAGTTTGTAGGAGAAAATATACTTGAATCACAACTCAACACCAAAAAAACAAACAATCCAATTAAAAAATGGTCAAGGAACCTGAATAGACACTTCCCCAAAGAGGACATACAGATGACCAATACACATATGAAAATGTGGGGGGGCTCCTCCCACAGGGTCCCCCCACTGGCTGCCAGGGATGAGAATAAGTCTACCAAGACATGATCTGCTTAGGGAGGAAAGGTGGCTGATCTCTCAAAGGAGAAAGGCCAGGAGCCTGTTCCTCAATGGGTTTTTATTGGGTTCATTTGCACAGGAATACAGATAAAGTTCATTAATCATTGTCAGGCAGTAAGGATCAAACAATAGATAACAAAGAACTCTGAGGGCCTATTTTGAGTCAGGGTCAGATAGCTAAAGATCTGTAAAACTTTGAGGAACAAACTTACTTCTTGCTCGGACCCTTATCATTTAATTGAGAGCATTCTAAACAAAGCAGGTTTCACAGGATTTTACATATTCTTTCTTAGGCCTGATCACCTGAGGAACTCACCCTTTCCAGTACAGTGCTGTACCACCGTCTGTCATTGCTTCAGGCTTAGGTGGAGTAAGGGAAGTAAGGAAGCCAAGACATTAGGAGACTTCTGGCCGACAGAATGAGGACTCAGGCTTTGTCAAAGCTGATGGGCGAGGGTCCATCACCCCCTTTTGCTGTAGCCCCCAAAGTCCTTCCTTGGGGGCCTCCCACGTGATCATACCTGTCTTAGATAGTTCCCCCCTTGGGGAATCTTACCGGTCATTGGCTAACTGACCAAGCATTGGGGGCCAGTTATGGATGAAGTAAAAGGAGTAGAAGCAGTGCTCCAGACAGGGAGATAAGCTTTTGTCTCCTTAGTGGCTTATGGTCCAAGGTCACTTTCTTAGCCTTAGCCTTGGGGGGGTTACAGCTTCTGAAACCAGGCAGGGTGGTTCGCAATAGGAAAATATGCTCTGTGTCACTAATTACAAGAAAAATGCAAATTAAAACCACAATGAGATAACACCTCTCACCTGTAAGAATGGCTACCATCAATAAATCAATAAACAAGTGTTGGCAATGTTGTAGAGAAAAAGGAACTCTTGTGCAATCTGGGAATGCAGATTGGTGTGGCCACTATGGAAAGTAGTATGGAGTTACCTCAAAAAATTAAAAGTGAAACTGCCTATGACCCAGAAATTCTACTTTTAGGAATACATTCAAAGAAACCTGAAACACTAATTCGAAAGAATATATGTACCTCTGTGTTAATTGTAATGTTATTTGCAGTAACCAAGATCTGGAAGCAGCCCAAGTGCCCATCAGTAGATAAATGCATAAAACAACTATTGTACATTTACACAGTGGAATGCTACTCAGCCCTAAAAAAGAAGAAAATCTCACCTTTTGCAACAGCATGGATGAATCTGAAGAGTATTATGCTAAGTGAAATCAGGCAGTCAGAGAAAGAGGAATGCCATATTATTTCACTTATATGTGGAATCTAATGAACAAAATAAATGAACAAACAAAATAGAAACTGACTCATAGATACAGAGATCAGACTAACAGCTGTCAGAGGGGAGGGATTTTGGGGCTGGGTGAAAAAGCAAAGAGATTAACAAAAAAAGAACAAACAAACTCATAGACATAGACAATAGTGTGGTGATCACCATAAATGGTGACAGGAGATTTGACTTTGGGTCATGAACACCCAATACAATATACAGATGACATACAGAATTTTATACCTGAAACCTATATAACTTTATTAACCAATGTCACCCCAATACATTCTATTTAAAAAAATCTCAGCTCTGACACCCTTAGGCAAACTATAACTTCTCTGAGCTTCAAATTGACTATTTGTAACATGAGATCATTGTGATAAAATTATTATAATAATGAACAAAATATATGTTACTTTTCATATTCTAAGCACTCAATAAATGCTAGTTATTTTTGCAAAATGGAATTCAGGAAATTTAGGACATTTTGAAGAAGGATATAAAGATTATCCTTTATTCCAAGATTAAAAGCCAATGGCAATTAAAGTTGTAGGTTTATATATATTTTTCCAGGATATGTGTATGTTGGACTGCAATAGTAGACATATGTTTATGTCAATAAATATAAATGTAACTCATCATTTTAGAAGTTGTGTTTTATTCTATTGTATGGTGATAATATACAATGCTTTTATAATACTTTACTGGTGACATTATTTAAGATATTTACATTTGTACTCATTACTACTTTTTTTTAACTATTATTTTTATAAGTACACCTGATGGGGATCACTGTGTGTATGTATTTTTAGCATCTGTCCCATTGTTTATAGAAATATAACTGGTTTGTCAGCTGATATACTCCTCCATTTGGTAACTATTATCAAAGTGCCCTCCAGAATGTAAACTTTCCACAGGTGATACAAGAATGTCTGGAGAGTTTCCTGGAGAATTTGTAGCTGGGAAGATGCTTTAGCACAGGGACTCTCCAGGTCCTGATATCCCAGAGGTTCAGAGCACCGCCTCTGACTGTATAGAGCTCAGTCGAGCTAGACACCTTGCCTGCATTAGTGGGTATCTACCAGGTCAGAGTTTCTACTGGATGTATGATTCTAGATAAGCTTCTTTCTTAAGCTTTCTTGGCCTCAGTCCCTTCACTTGTAAAATGGGGATAGAATACACACTGGTGAGGAAAATTAAGAGGTAATATAATAAAATATATAGCGCCTGATTCATCATAGGCATTTAATAAATATGTGCTCTTTTCCTCCACTCTTTGGTAAACTGCAAGGTTTTATGCCATGGTGCCTTGTTAAAAGTAGATGCTCATAAACTTGTGTTGCTATTTTGAATTATTTTTACTCCTCAAAAGAGTATTTCAAAGTAAGGAATCAAAGAGGATATTTAGGGATTTAGCTAGTCTTATGGTGTGGAAGAAGATGGGGCTGATGGCAGTGGAGGAGGAGCTGGGGAGGGAATGGTGAAGGAAGTAAAGAGGGAGGACTGAATTTTGAAGACAAGTAGATCTAAGGTTGAATTTTAGCACTTACTAGCTGTGTGAGTTGGGGTTTTGAGTGAAGCTCCTTGGACCTCAATTTCCTGATTGATAATGTGCAGTTAATGACTTCTTTCTCAATGCGTGCTTGTGAGGACGGAGAGGGTGCAAGTGAAGTACTCAGAGTACTTTCAGACAAACACCAGATGTCCAATAAAAGGCAACTCTCATCTACTATTGCCATCATTGTATCAAGTGTTAACATTATTATTTGATTATGATGTCCAATGTTGACATTAAACATTGCTTCTTGTGATTAACTCTCCAAGAACCCCTCGTGGCTTAGCACAATAAGTCTGTTATAGCCCCCAGTGATCCACTGGAGTGGCATTTAGGCATTCACTCATTAGATTAGAGCCACACATTGAACCTATGTCTCAGTCACAGGGCTTCACAGGTGGACAGTGACTGATCAATTAACGTACGTTACGGACTTAGGACTCAAGAAGAACTCAGCATGGAAATAGTGTCTCTTTTTATCCTTTGTACTCCACAGACAATATTCTAATCAATCATTGCTTACAACCATTATTATAAACCTGTACTATATAAGTATATACACACATATATCTTTATATATGTCAATATCTATTCCTTTATTTTTGGTGTTTGTTGGTTGGTTTGTTTTTGTTCTTGTGTTTTGTTTTCCACAAAAGGACAAAAAGAATGTGAGACAAGATTTTGAAGCCCGAATGGACCATGGCAAACCTGCTCCTTTCACTATAAGAGCTGGTGATAAAGGAAATCTTAGTGGCAAGTATTTTCTAACAGTTATACCATGACAGACTCACAGAAATGAGAAGAAAAAGAATTGTTTTTTTATTTTAATTGTTTTTCAAGTACAGTTTTCTGCCCTTTACCCCCCTCCCAACCCCCCAAGCCCTCTCCACCTCCCTCCTGTCCCCACCCCACCCCTTGTTATTGTCCATGTGTCCTTTACACTAGTTCTTTCAAACCCTACCCCTCTTTCCCTGAAATTCCCTCCCCTCTCCCCTCTGATCACTGTCAGCCTGTTCTCAATTTCCATGTCTTTGGTTATATTTTACTTGTTTGTTTGTTTTATTGAATAGATTCCTATTAAAGGTGAGATCATATGGTATTTGTCTTTTACCGCCTGGCTTATTTCACATTATGCTAAGGGAAAAAGAATTGGTTTTTATGTTTTGTTTTTTTACATTACCTCTTACTTCATATTCACCAGACTATCTAGAAGAGGAAAAAAGCACAGGTGTAAAGTGTGCTGGAGAGACAATATGCATGGGTCTTCAAGGTCATGGTCATCCATAGCTTTGAGTTGTACACATTCTGTAGGGAAGCCAGTCAAACACTCAGAAAACTTATCTGTACTCTCTCATCTAAAGAGGCTGTTCTAATAAGTGATAACTAAGGTTTAACCCCCTCTCTAAGCGTCAAAACATTTGGAAGTAAACTGATGTGGGTAAAAGTCACTGTAAAATAGTCTGCACACATCTCCGATGATCCTAAACTTACTGAGTTTCTGCAGTTCAGGAACTCAGTGCTACATTGTGGGGGAGGAAAATCTCTTTGTCTGTTTTGCTTTTTATTTTTTCCTCCTCCATTCTCAAGCTGTCAAGTCTTCTGTTGACATTTTCACTGTTCTTGGCAACTCTTCTTCCTTTTCCTAGTCACTTATGTATAGTCTGCTAGGGGACAGGGATTAAAAAGAGAAAAAAGCAAATAACCAAGCTCACTAAACAAAGTGTGTTTACTAGGATTTCCTAAGACTTAGCAGGAGAGCCAGAGGGTTTGTGCCTTCACTAAATTCCATCTACAAACATCTATTGTCTTCCTTTGTGCAATGCCTTGTGATAATCCATGGGATACGTCTTTCTATAGGCAGTAAGGTACATTGTTTGGGGGCTATGACTTTTGAAAAACATATTTCTATTTTTAGAGCCCTTTACAAATATCTGAGTTTATGGCTAAATGGTGAGTGGTTAATATTGTTAACATCTCAGGACTAATTACTGAACAACCTTGCCTATATATTGTGGATTTCCATGTCTCCCCAAAGCATCAACACATATAATCTTTTGTTTTGATCCTAGGTTTGAGGTTAGCAAGGCCATAATGTTTATCCAGTTCTTAGAACACAGGAAAAGGAGACTCATAAACTGTGAACCATTTCACAGCCTTTAAAATATCACCGAAATTGACTCTCCATTTACACAAAAGCCCATACCCCAAAATTTTCACCAAACCTCAAAGAACAAAAGTTTTTCGATCTCTTTTGGCTACACGTGAGATCCCATGTTAGAAAGGGTGCTGGCCCAAGAGTCAGGAGACTGGGGATGTGGTCTGAAATCTGCAAGGAACTCACAAGCAAGCTTCTCTGGGAGCTAGGTTTGTCTCTTACCCTCTGTAAACAGGGGATAATCAATCTGCCCCATAAGATGAAGTAATGGCATATTTTAAAATACTATCTTAAGCCAGGTGTATAACCAAGCCCCTCTGAAGCCTTCAACCAAACCAGAGACAGAACAAAATCCTTTTCTCATTGTACCAGCTTCCTGCCTGCCAGTTTACAGACCTCCCTCCATGCAGAAGCCATCTGCAAAAGCCCAAAGATAATAGAGACACAAAAAAATCTGTATAGGCTGTCTCTCTGGCCCCAACGCTCAAATCATTCCTTCCACACTAGGCTGGGCAGGAGAATCGATTCCCGGAAAGACTACAAACAGTCACAGAGGCCTGCCTGGGAATCTCGGTGTGTTTCTCTCTCGCTGGCCGCTGACTAACCTGAGGTCATGCACAGGGAAGAACACCAGCTCCAACAAGACTCTTTGCAAGAATTTCAGTGATGTGTGCTGAAGACTAACAGATGTGTGCTTTCTCCTTCTGCAGCATCTGAGGCCTGACACCAGCTCTCTGAACGCAGGGCCTCTCTCAGGGGTCCTGACAGCAGTCACCCAGCCATCCCTTGGTAGGGTAGGACCGCATGCTGCAGGCTTCGTCTTAAATCTAGAAACATAACAGAGAGAGAAGAGGGTGGTTAAGAGACTGAAGTAGACAAACCTGAGTAGAGTCTGTGATCTGACACCTTCTAGTGTGGCAGGAAAAGAAAACTCCAAAGGTTTCTTATGCTCTGTAACTGTAACACTTGCAAAGTTTCACACAGGACTGTAGAAGCTGACAAGTCGTAACCAAAGCAACGGCCAGTTACTCAAGGTCGTACACAGACTCCCATGATAAGCTCCTGTGCTCTGTAGCTTCTGCAAATTCCTCCTGAGTTTTCTCTTTGTCTCCCATATAAGGTAGCTGGACCTAACTTCCACATTCGGCTTCTGTAACCTTGCTTCGCCAGGTAGGTAGGAAGCCCGGGACTATTTAAACCCCGGGAGAGTGAGGATCGGTGCTCAGAGGATTTGGATGTTAGCCACCCACTCTGGGCCCCCGGGTAATAAAGTTCGTGCTTCATTATCTCCCCGCGTGTGGGTGGATTTTCCACAACACTAGCTCAGTAAGTTTTGTAAATGTACTTCCCTTATCTCTAAAAAGGGGATAGCCACCTTTTGTAAAAATTTAACGAAATATGTAAGATGTTCATTAGGGTGGGCCACAAAGTACCTGCTTATAATTTATAAGTTTCTCATCTTCCACCAACCTACCTAGCAAATCCCATGGAAATCACTCTATTTCCTGTAAGAGGAGGTGATCAAGGAAATCTTCAGGGCAAGTTCCTGAAGATTTGACAGTTGTACCATAAAGAGCTTACAGAGATAAAGGTGAGAAATAGAGATGAAAACCAGTGAGTTTTTTTATTTTGTTTTCTTGTTTTTTTTGAGGGTTTGGTTTTTTTGTTGTTTTTTTTGTTTGTTTGTTTTTTTGGGTTGTTTGTTTGTTTGTTTGTTTGTTTTTGGCTTGTCTCTGGCAGCAAGTGCATGGGACCACCTAGAATGGATGACTGACCAGTGTCGGTCGTATTTCCTGCGGCCCTGCCCTCACGTGCCTGTCCTGCCGTCTGTTGTTCCCTGCCCTTGGGGAGACCAGAAGGGGGATGTGTGGAGAAGACAAGGCCGCTGCTCCCACCCACCCACAGGGCACCCACTTACGTGAAAGAAGACAAGTGAGAACAGGAGATGGCCCGGAGTGGTTCCTTCTATGCCTTCAGGAACCTGCCCACCCTTCTTGTCTGAATCTCTGAAGAACCCTCCTTCCCTAGCTTGATCCTGACCTTCAGGAGGGAGGACTCACAGTTACTGCCTATTGAGAGCACTTAGCAGATGCTGGGATTGTAAGTGTGATGTTTTACAGATCTATAAATGGACTTAGCAATGCTCCTGGGATGCTCCCTTCTGAATCAGGAGGCCTTTTAGTGGCACTAGAATAACCACAGTGGTTACAATATGAGTGTTTATCATGAGCCAGAGCATTGTGCTAACTGTTTTATGGCCACTACTGATATTTAAAGACACCAAGAGTAAGAGAGATTAGAGACTAAGCAACACTGTCAAGATTACATTAGTAAGTGACAAAAGCAGGATTCACAGCCAGGTCTGGCTGAATCCAGCAGGGTTGCCTCAACGCTAGCTAGGCTGTTGTGCTTCTGCTGACTGTTCCAGGTCAGTTTTGCAGTTTCTCAGCCTCCAGTCTCACTGGCTTACAAAGCAGCAGAATGCACAGTGATGTGGAGACTTCTTGGTGATGCCCTCTGTGCTTCACATATACAGAGCCTCTGTCTGGTAGAGTGGCATGGTGACAGTCATGTGGCCTCTCTGAGTCTATTCATCCATTACTCAGGTGGAGATGACACTTGTACTGGCTCCCTCTACCCAATCTCTACCCTGCTGGGAGTGATCCTGGAAAGATAATGAGCGTGTCTGGGACATAATGCTCCCAGTGCAGTACCTGGCACATAAAAAATGTATTTATTCCTTTCCCCATTTCCTATGTCCGAGGGAAGAATTATTCTGGTTTCATTGGGAAAAGTCCACCTTCTGCCTGTCATTAGGCCAGTTAGATTTCTGAGTGAGGGTTTCCTAATAAATGATTTTTGATTACACATCACAAAATTGATGGAATATCAGTTTTGGAAAGGGGATAGATGGATGGATGGGATGATAGGTAGATAGATAGATGTGATGGACACATGGACAGAGACAGATAGATAGATGTATAGATAGATATAGTAATAGAAAAATATTTATATGGAGTATAATAATACTGAATAGTGAATAATATTGTATTGAATAAAGAATTCCAACCAATAGTAAAAATGCTGAAATGTTTATATAAACCTGGCCACAGATTTAATTTTTTTAGCAAGAGTTATAAAGAAAATGTATTCCAATTTTATTAGTTGTTGTTGTACCATCTTATTTTCCACACTCAGCACTGTAGTGACTTCAAGATTCTCTGCCATAGTGCCATGGCTGACATGGGCTGGGTCGCTGAAAAGTGGGACAGTACGTGGGTGTGATTGTGAGCAGCCGCTAGTGAGACGAGGAGAACAGGTGCTGCCAGGCTGGGCACTGCTCTTCTTGCTTTGGGAAAGCAAAGGAGGCAGCTATTCTCAACGATCGTCAGTCACAAGGTTTAAAGAAATAGAGTGGGATTGGTGTTTGTTTTTAATGTCCTTCTTTGTTATTTTTTATAGTTTCCGAACACATTCAAGCCACGGGGCCATGCGGTTGGGGTGGCAGGAAGTTGCCCTGCTCCACACTGGTATTGAGAACCCAGGCTCCTTCCGTCTCACAATGCTTTACCCCACTCTCAGCACGGCTTCTCCATAGGTGCTGTAGGGGGACAAAAGACCACAAGGCAGGATTAAGGTCAGGCCTGGAAGTAGTGCCATCACTCCTGGACAACAATCAGTCACGCTGTGCTAACCTCATTGTAACAAGAGAATGGGAAATGTCTTCTTGGGTGCCCAAGACAGACATGAAGGATTTCATGGAGATGTTTCATTGTCTTGGCCACATACCTTCTTTGGAGTCCTTGCTTGTACCTTGTCTGCTTCAGCCTAATCTTAATCCAGCAGCCAACGGAATCATTTAAAAACATAACAGCCTATGCCACTTCTATGCTCAAAGCTCTGCAGAAGTGCTATGACTATTTCAGTATAGGAGCTAAGGGCATCACAGTGACCAGCCTGGGCCCCCATGATTGCTACTCTCCCCCTCACTTGTGTGCTCCACACAGTCTCTCTTCCTTTACTGTATAGTCTGCCTGGAAAGCTCTTATCTAACCCTTACCTCCTTCAAACTCAGTATCACCTCTTTTTTTAATGAGGTATCCACCAATCATCCTATTGAAAAATGTAACTGTCCTTCTTTCTACCCCTTTCTTCTGATTCCCCTTACCCTGCTCTCTTTCTTCCAGATTACTTACCACCACTTATTTAGTTTTTAAATTAACATTATAATTATTGTCTGCTGTCTTTGTCCCTCACACCCCATATCTTTTGAATTGGATGCCATATTGCACCAGATGGCAGCTGGCAGTGGGAAAGACATTACACATATTTTATTCTAAATGCAGCTACAGGGACATATATTTCTGTCTGTCTTATTCTGTGACATTGCCCGATTGCCTACAATAGTGCTTACAATGTGGCAGGCACTGAATTTATATTTGGTGAAGGAATGAATGAATGAATTAGAGAATTATGTGACTGAATGGAATCAATGAGTACAGTGAAAGCCCCTGAGATTTTATTCATTTTCAAAACAGATTCAAGTCCTGGACTTTGCACTTAATATCTCAGGATATTAGTCGATTCACTTTGCCTTTGTAACGTTCCATTTTTTCCCCCTGCAAAATAAGAATGTTCACCATATCTATTATATCTACCTCTCAAGGTCTCTATCAACATGGAAATATTGATTAAGAAATGAAATGAAGGAAAATACATTTAAAAGCAGAAGCACTAACCAACACTATTAGCTATGGACATGATTCAGTTACTCTGCTTTGTGCATAGAGAATATGGGTTCACTTGATCTGATGGAGTGAAGATTGAAGATTGGTAGAAGTCCCTGAGACAGTTTCCCAAGAGCCTGGCTATTGCCTGGCTACTCCTGATAAGAGCCAGACTGAGCCTAGCTGGTCCCATAGACAGGTCAATAGAGGTGGATTGAGGGCTCTCTTGAAACAGCCAAGGCAACTGAAGACACATTAGGCCAGTGCTGCTATCCTTGCCCCTGCTTGACCTTCTGTTAAAAGAGTTGTCTCCTCTTTGGTCAAGAAACAAAGAATCCTTAGCTTGTGTGACATCTCCACTTACTCTGTCCCCTCAATGCAATCAGCTTAACTCCAAGTAGACTTTTGTCTGGACTGATACAAAGTAAGAAATGGTTGTCTTTAAGGCCTCCTTTTGGCTACGAATCCTCCACTTTCCTTCCTGTTGCATCTCAGGTGAAGTCTAGAAGGTGGTGTTGGAGATGGAAGCTTATTTGTGCTTTGTCCATCCTCTGTGGGGGTGTGTCCTCACGTAAACGTCTGCTCAACCAGGGGAGAACAACTTTGTTTCACCTCTACCCTGGAACTTATTGTCAACTCGTAACTGAAAGACACTCATGTCAAGGATATTTATTGGTGAGCAGTGTATGACTACTTTCCATAAACAGATGAGGACTGTTTGTAATTGAACAGATATGGATTGTTTATAGCTGCTTAAAACTGAATGAGTACTTAAATGTGCTTGAAGAAATGTGTTCTTTCAAACAAGGTTTTTTTCCCCCATATGGTTTCATTAATGCCACCTTTGATGTGAGAAAATGATCATTATCATGAAGGAGTCGATCGAAACCACATTTTCTCTCAGTGCTCACCTACACTTCCATTTATAAACTTGAAATTAAAAAATTTTCCTAAGCAGACTGCCATCCCCAAATTCCCACTTTTACTATGATTTTTATCTATAGTCTTTTCATTTTTTGACCCTATCCATTTGCCTTTAAAAATTTATTTTTATTTTTCCTTGCAATCTGTCCTTATTAAGTAGAGTTTAAAAGCCCTAAAGGAAGTTTCAGAAAGGGTTTCCAGAAGCTATTTCTAAACCTCATGGGGTCTAATCAGTTGGTTGAATCGGAATATTGGCATCTTGCCCCAGGGTGGGAGTAAGATAAACTTGGGCATAGTGGAAGGGAAATATGCCCACCAAGAGCAAGTTCCAGCCTCAAGATCCCCTCCAATTCCTCCAGAGGTCTGAGAACATCCAAAGAGGAAGACTTCCAAGGAAATAAATGTTCCCATCTGTGACTGCCTCATTCCTGACTCCTTGGACCCTCTGAGCTTATCACTGAAATCTCTGGAGAGTCTATCTGGAGCTGTGAATAAACCAATTTCAGGGGGTTTCCTTGTTACCAGAGTGACTGTCTGAGCAACAATAGACAACTTACTCAAGGACATGCCCCTCTTTCCTGTTATCTTCACTCCTCTGTTTTCTCAAATGAAACAGAGTGTGGGAACTGACAAACAAATCACTTCCTCAGCTCCCTCCGGCACTGCCTCCACTAGCTTCCTCTCTTCACGCTTCTCACCTGATATGCCTTCATTAGAGCACCTTCCTATGTATTGAGTTCCTACTGAGAGCGAGGCCCTGTGCTCAGACTGGCATGCAGAGCATCATTTAATCCTCATATACCCCATGGAGTAGCTTCTATTGTTACTACCACTTAACACAAGAAGAAGCTAAGAATCAGAGGGTTTAAAAGACTTGTTTGAGTCTGCACAGCTAGCAAGTGTCATCATTTCCCTCATACTTATATTTACTTCTTTCTTCTTTTCTCTTTTCCATGAACTTCCTCTTTCAGTCAACTTCATCATTTCTTGGAGGACATTGAGGGATCTAGAATATGTCAAGATAGCTGAATCTCAGTTTCCCTGTCTGTAAAATAATATAAGGAGGGTAAGCTTCATTTGTGCTTCAACATCCTTGGACTCTAAGGATTCAAATGGTGGCAGCACTTGACTTGCTAAAAAGTCTCGATTTGTAAGACTCCACATACCTGCTTTTACTAAGTCTGTTGAGAAGTTACCAGCTCCCAATTCTATGTGGCTCAGAAATGGAAGAAACCAGGGATATCTCAGCCCCCAGGATAAGAGAAATATGGCCAGATGCAGAGTTTGGTAACTAAACATTCTTTTGACTTTTGAAAAATGGAAAAAGAACATTGGCTTCTCAATTGTGGTGTAGACTCTAGAATTTGAGACTCTATAGTCCATGTTCGGGCTTTGTCACTAGCTTATTGTGTGATCTTGGGAAAGTCACCAAACTCACTGGGAATCTGTCTCCTTATCTGTAAAATGGAGATGCTAATAACTGTGCTTCCCTCCCAGATCAGTGAGAGGAACAAACTGGCCCCACAGAGAGGGTTAACCTCCAACTAGTCCATCACTGCCTGCGCATGTTAAAGTTCATAACTGGATATCCAAAGTACTCCTTTAATTTAAGCCGTAGAAGGTTGACCTCTTATGGGCATAACTCTAGACAACAAAAATAGTCAGAAAAGAGTGGAAGGTTATTGGCTTGCTCCCCAACAGCCTGACCATTAATGGAATTGAACACAGGCAGAATCTCTCATCTCTCACACTTGCTCTTCTGAGCCAGCAAGACCCAGGAAGTGACGCCCATTGAAGACACTAATTATGTTTTTTTGCAGGGAGGAGTAGGGGTTGGCCCAGTGGTTTTAAATACTTATTTAATCTTGTGTGTCTTAGTTTTGGACTGAACCTTGTTTGAAAACTCCAATTAAATTTACTGCTCTCTCCACTCTTGAAGCAGATTCGTCTTTGGATAACCTTGAATAAGAGTGGCAAACAAAGACGTATTCACCAGTCCTGCTTTATTTTACAAAGCAATGGCCCCTGGTGGGACAGTAGTCTTGACTTTTATTTGAATCTGTGTCTCTAGGCACAGAGGGAACATGCACCCAGAAATGTGCTTTCCCAGCATGCTTTGCTCCAAGGGCATGCCCTTTTGGTTATTAGTCATTCTTAACTCATAAGATCAAAACTAGAGCTACATAAAAGCTAAAAATGGATGATTTGTCACCCAGCAAGAACCAATAAAATGTAACCACATGGAAAGATGAGTTAAGCCAAGCCCATCTCTCTCTTAAAGATAATTCCCTCTGATGTCTCACAAGTTGCCATGTTTGTTTTCCTACAAATCCTTTCTGGCCCAGAGAGGCAAGCCCTGCCCTTCATTCCTCCTTTATGAGCCCACTGGGCTCTTTCCACACAGGAAAACACTACAGTTTTTTTCTGTGTGTTTGTGAAGACTTGTACTTTCTAACCTGGCAGGTGCCATGAATCCGAGTGGACCAGGGCTGGCGCTGCTCGCCTGCAGCTGCCCACACACAGCCAGCATATTCGATAAAAATGCCAGTGCTCTTTCTAGTGCCTTGCCCCTAACAAGACCTCCCGGGTGATTTCTGATACAACAACATGCTGCATGAAGTACGGTTTCCTGAGGGGTGGCCTTTTACAGAAGATAAAACCCAGTCCTGGTTCACCTTTTCAAAAGATTACATCCCCCTGACTGGTGTAGTTCAGTTGGTTGAATGTTGTCTGCATTGCAAAGGGTCACTGGTTCGATTCCTGGTCAAGTCACATGTCTGGGTTCTAGGTTTTGTCCCCAGTCAGGGTGTATACGAGAGGCAACGGACCAATGTGTCTCTCCCTCTCTTTCTCCTTCCCTTCCCTCTCTCTAACAATAAATAAATAAAATTTTTAAAAAGATTATTTCAACTTCCCCAGCTATTGGTCTTCACCATGGGAACCATGGTCCATTCATGGACTTTGACTATGGCTATTTTATCTTCTGTATTACTTAATAATATGAACATGAATAATAACACAAAATAAAACAAAGCAGTTAACACTAACACTGAACAATATGTTATATAAACTAATAATAAATTCATGTTTCTATTAGTAAGAGTCCTGATACACCTGCTATAAAAATTATAATACCACATTAATAAGAATAACAATATAACATATGTTGAAAGCTCACTCTGTTTCAAAGACCGTGCTGCACATTTCTCTTTCACTATCTGTAGGAGTGGATCTTATTTATAATCTTCATTTTATGCATAAAGATACTAAGGTTACCAACGGTTAAATAACTTGCCTCGATCATATTGCTCATAAAAGCCAAGGCCAGGATGAAAGCCCACAGATGACTAAGACTGTGCGTTTAACCACTCTGCTCCTCTTCTCCCCCCCCATAGTCAGGTAAAACCATACGTGAGATCAGGGTGGGGTTTGGCCCTCTGTCTGTGTAGAAGAATCAACATAAGGAAAGATTTGAGTTGAACCTACAGCCTCCAATTCTACTAGGTTTGACTATCTTCACTCTTACCAGTGTACACCTGAATCATCCTGTTGTGAAGAGTCCTGGCCCCGTGGAGCAATATCTAGACACCTTCTGAGGCAAATACATGATGTGCCATTATTATGCGTAAAAAGAAAATGGAAGGGCTTGGGATGCATGACTTTTTCAATCTCATCCTTGTTTGTTAATCCAGGAATTAAAGGAAGGAAAAAAGAGGATAAAGGGAGGGAATGAGGAAGAGGAGGAAAAAGTAGCGATTATTTGTATTAATTAACATTGATTGAATTGCACTAGTTAGTAAATGCACTAAAAGCTCTGCATATGTAATCTCATTTAATTCTTTCCACAACCCTAACACAAACGAGGAAGATGACTCCTGCTGAGGTTAAGAAATTTCTCCAGGTCGCATGGCTGATAAGTGGTAGAGATGGGACTCAGACCTAGACAGAGCTGGGTGCTCAGGGGACCTGCATGTTTTACCACGAGGCTATATAACACCTCACAGGTGGCAGGCACTGTGCTAGACAGTTCTCGTTACACCATGCACACTACTGCAGCAATTAATACAGTATGTGGTGAGTGTTTCTTTCCACCTTCAACCCTCATTTATTCTGACTCCTTAGCATGACATATAAGGGTCCATACAATGTGTTCTTTGCCTAAGTCTCCAGTCTTGGCTCCTACCCCTCTCATTCTATCATCTGCCATGTTGAACACCGTACAGACTAGCTCACCTTTGGCTCATTGTCACATGTTTTATCTTTTTGGAGTACCTCTCCCTTCCCATTCACTTAGCGCATTCCTTCTGTGCTTTCAAGATTGGGCCAAGGAGTTGCCTCATCCAGAAATCTTACCCTGGGCTGCTCTAAGCTTAGCTTAGCTGCCCCTTTTGTGTACTTTCTCCACATCCTGAGGTTCTCTCCAGTACAGCACTCACTGTGCCACACTGTGCTTGGCAGGTGGACTGTCTCTTCCACCCTTCAGGCTTTGGAGCACTTGAGTACAGAGACTGTATCCTATCCCATACTGTATCCCCACCATTGTGTACAGTGTCTGGTGCACAATACACATTCTAAAAATATTTCTGAAGTGAACAAATTGCCATATGGCTTGCTGGATGGATAGTTGGATGAAGCAATTTTGCAACAAGTTGCTACAGATGCTAAAGCTTAGGCAATGTAATACGCCACCACCTCTGACAGCCCTAACAACCACAGGGAGGAAAGCAATAATGAGCAAGAGCAGTGAGGAAACAGGAGAAGCACATTCTAGAGAACCAGCAAAGAAACATTAAGCTTGCAGCTCCTCAGGTTCAATCTTTGTATTTCACAGATAGAGAAACAGGGCCACAGAGCAGAGGAGTGGTCAGACAACAAGTTATAGTAGAGGGGAGACTAGAACCAGGTCTCTCGGCTTCCAGCTCCATTTGCTCGATCTTCTCCTTGTCTTGGGATGCATGGAATGGAAGGCTGCCCACATGAAATACTTGTTCTAATGAGGAGCCTGGGGTTGAAAAATTCCTCTTAATGAGAGGAAGCGTGCAGAGTGCCAAAGCCAGCAGAGTTTGGCCAATAAAAGGCAGTAATGAGAGGGGCAGTTAAAGTTAGACTGGGGTGACAGGAAGTACATCTAATTCCCTAGAGAAGGAGTAAGATGTAGAAGCTCCCCAAATATATGGTACAACATCCCAAGATGCCCACACCTCTGGGGGACCTCCCTGGTGATTCGTGGTTGTAACACACACATATATAATTTCAGATGTGCGTAAGGGGATGTGTGAAATTAGCAAGAATGGTATAGTGCCAGAAAGTTCAATGAGTTGGGTTGGAAAGCAGTGAACTCTGAGGTACATGTCTGACAACAGTGCGATCACTCCAACCTAGGCCCAGCTCTCAAGACTGGTACCCAAGCAATGCTACACTACAAGTAGTTATGCACATTCATATTGTAACAGGGCTTCCTCCCCATGTGTATTCTCCATGAAGAATGAAAAGTGATCTTATTGTCTATAAATCAGATCTATGTCACTTTGCTGTTTAAGATCTTTCATCTGTCATAGTTGAATAAAACTTGAACTCCTCACAGCGGTTTGCAAGGCCCTTAGTGATCTGACCCTGGCTATCTCCCCATTCCTCTGCTCTCCTCCTTCCTCGCTAGGCTCAAGCTACTGGCCTGGTTTCCTTTCCCCCACACCCCCAGTTCCTTCTTGCCTCTGGGCTTTTTTTATTCACTGTCCTAGCAACCTAGCATATTCTTCTACCTGTTTATTCACAGAACTGATTGCTTTTCATGTCTAAGATCAAGTGCTAAGCATCTCCCTGTAGCCCTTCCCCAATAAGTTACCCCCTGCTTCCTTCCTTGTGATATTCTTCATTATCTGAACTCACTGTACCTAAGCCAAGGTGAGACCCCAGAGGACAGGGGCCTTACCAGTCTGGTTCACCACTCAACCTTCTGATTTCCTAAAGAGCATCTGTCACCTGGAATGTTATCCACTGTATGTCTTCATTTTGGTTAGTGAATAAATTAGCACATTTTAAAAATAGAGGCATACTGAGTGTCTACTACGTGCAAAACATTGTGATAGGTACCCTGGGGAACAAAGAGATGAGTTCATCACTGCATCTGCTAAGAAGGTTCATAGGCTTATAGAGAAGGTGATTCTAGTAATTGATAATAAACAAATATGACCTCCAGGCAATTTAGAGAACAGTAAGTAAAATGATGCAAGCAGTGACATGGGAGAGGTTAACTGCAACTAGAGTCAAAGCTTGGGAGAAGAGGTAGGATTTTCCCAAAGACAAGAGGAAGATGGTAGGGTTACCTGCTCACCTGTCAGCTCTGGAAGGACAGGAGCACAGAGTGTGTCATTCACTGTTTTATTTCCAGGGTTAAGAAAGGTGCCTGGCACATAGCAGGGCTTTGACGAATATATGTTGAGTGAATAAACAAATACAAAAATGAGCTTATTGCAATAACCATTTCTCTGATATATTAAAATCTAGTTGTGTCCGCTTGATGGGAAAAACAGTCCTCCATTCTTGCTTTCATTTCTGTTAAAGCGAGAAAGCACCCTCTTTCACTTACACCCACTCAAATTCCAAGCTTATTATTTTGGCAATGAATTAGCACTGACGGAGAAGTCAGCACTCATCCCTCCATGGTCTATCATCAAAGAAGACATGGGAGCTAAACTCCCTGGACGAGGAGGGACCTTCCTGTGCTTGGATCTGACTGTGGCTGTAACGAGAAATGAGAATACCCACAGGAGAGGAGTATCGGTGGAGGAGAAGAAAAGCCTTTACAATTCCACATTCCATGATTAATTTTTAACAGCTTCATTGAGGTTTAATTTTACTTACCATAAAACTGACCGATTTCAAGTAAAACAATCAGTGATCCGTAGTAAATTTATAAAGTTGTGCAACAACCATCACACCGTGCAATTTCAGAACAGACCCGTCACTCCAAGAATATCTCTCGTGACCCCTGCAGTCTCTCCTCACGCCCACCCCCAGCCTCAGGCAACTGCTTCTCAGCTCTCTGTAGACTTGCCATCTCTGGACATTTCATATAAATGGAATAATTCAAGCCCACATCATTCATTTCTATGTCAAAATTTTGTCACTATGTATTATCTGGGGGGAGAGTTTAAGCATAATCTTTTTATCCCATATGACTCTGTTTCCTCATCTGTAAAGTGGAATTTGCAATACTCCCACACATGATTAAGTTATTTAGTGCAATACTTGGTCAATGCCACATGCGCCAGAAACCATAGCTGTTGTTTTTATTATAAGCAGCATTATTACCCAGTATAGTTTAGCAAGGCTGGAGTAAAGAAATTAGGAAAAGAAATCCATGGAAACTCTCGCAAATGACACATTAAAGGAGAGGAAATATTTCCATTTAGATTTCAGCAGGAAGAAAGCTTCTTTCTGTTCCAGGGCTCTCTGCTCACATTTGTTTTGGGGGAGAGGATGTGGACAGATGTGAGCGGCCGTCTCATTCGCCGCTGATTTACTGCCAAAGAAATGATTCTGGAACCCGAGTAGATGTGAGTCGACAGAGAGGGTGTTTTTCTGTTTCACTAGAAATGAAAGAAGACCTTTAATATGAGAGCCAAGTGACAAGGACAGGGAGCTGGTATTTCCATTAAGCAGACATAGTAGTGTTTTCATGTCTGACTATGGCTTATCCATTAACAGAAAGGTTAAAAATATCCATTTCTGTATTAAAACCCTTGTGGAAGGAAAGGATTTCTTTTCTTTTCTGAAGGAAATTATTTCTTCCTCTTTTCAAGCTAAAGAGAGAAAATATACAATCCGTGATTTAGAGTCAAGAGCCAGGGTTCTGGTGCTGGTCCCATTGCTGACGCAGTTGACTTTGAGTAACTCAGTTCTCCTCTCTGGGCCTCAATTTACCTTACCGGTGAAAAGGAGAGGTTGGACCTCAGAAACATTTCTCCAAGGTGGGACTGTGGTTCTAAGGCTTCGGGGTTCTGAAAATGAATGTACAGCTGACAATAGATGGAGAAGAGGACAGAGCTCCCAACTTTCCTATAATGTCGTGCATTTTAGGGACCAAAGGATTGAGTTGGGTGGACCTTAAACTTCCTCACAAATCACAGAACATCTACAGTTTCTTTGGTTTAAATCAGGGGTGAGTAAATGCTGGTCTTTGGGCCAAATCCAGCTACCTCCTTTTTTTGTGGGGGAGGGGGGCAGTAAATAATGCTTTATTGGAACACAAGCACATCTGTTTGTTTACATACAGTCTTTGGCAAAACTTGAAATATTTACTGTCTAGCCCTTTACAGAAAACAATCATTTGGTAGGTTTCATGAACTACTCTAAATAAGATTTAAAACTAAGTTCAGTATATATTTAAGCAGTTTCAGAAAGCCCTGATTTGTGGCTAATATGAGTGTACTATAGTCCCAAAGGTAGTAAAAAAAAATGTAAGAAATAAGAGCCAGTAAATGACGATGATGATGATGATGATGAAGAAGACACGGAGTGCTTAAGAAAACAAGATAATAACCTAAATACTTTATACTAATGTGTTTAATTATCATCATGGTTATTGTAACTTTATAATGATAATGAGGAAAATAAGGCATAGGAGTTAAGGCCAAGGCCATAATGCTAGTAAGTCATGACTTGGGATATGGGACTTTTTGGCCTTGTATAACTTTTCTGATTTGAATTGGGAGACAGCAATCAGAGAAGAAAAGGGGCTTGTGTGCAATCCTTTATGAGAAAGGAAAGGGGACCCAGCCCCCTGACTCCATGACCAGCATTCCATACACTAGTGTGTCTGCTAACTCCTGGGAGATTCATGTACCTAACTATTTATTCCATAAATTCTATAACCAATTTCAAGCTATTAGTTCTAAGAAGAGTTATGTCTTCTATTTCTTTTCCTAGAGCCATGGCATATGATAAGCAGACAATAAATGCCTGGTGATAATGATAGCAGACATTGACTGATGTAACATGATATTTCAAGAAATTGTTTTAGCACTGTGCATGTATTACCATAGAACCTACCACTACTGGGTCCTTAAAACAGTCTTGTATTTTAGGCACTCTCCTTCTCTGTAAACATTATATATAAATGTTTAAAGTGAGGAAATGGAGACTTAGAAGTTCATTAATGTTTTCATGGTCTCATAGCTAGTGAGTGGTAAAGCTCGGAGGTGAACTTGGGCAAAAACCCATGCTCTAAGACTTGGTCACTTGGTGTGGTCTCCTGATCAGCAAGTGTGAGATCACCTGGGAGCTGGTTAGGAATGCAGAATCTCAGGCCTCCGGAATCACGATGTGCATTTTAACAAGGCCCTCAGGTGATTTGCATGCACATTAAAGTTTGAGAAACTTCGCTCTCAATCAGCATATTATGTTAGAAAAAAAGTGGTGAATTAGTGGTTGCTTTCTGTGCAACGACAAGAAACAAATTTGTCAGATGAAAACTGAACTTTATTGGAAGGCATCACAGTTTCTATTCTATAAATCAAACCTATTCCTAAAGCAAATGATTTTTTTTGCAGATTCCATACTGATCTTGCTGCCCCTCAAAGCTCCTAAAACCATTTCATGGCAAATGTCTAAGATCTATATTTATACTGTCAGCTACATGATAAATCCAGAAGCAGATGCTTCAAGACTGAGTAATAGAACAAAACCAGGTTGGGCTTTGCTTGTGACACAACCAGTGTGCGTATTTAGGCAAGAACCAGAGAGAAAAGTTCTAACTGCTCAGTAGCCTGTAAGTTACTATTTCCCCAAAATCTAAGTTTTTCCCAATTCCTTTATCATGAATAAATATATAAACTTAGGTGATAGACACTTTGCCCCTAGAAAATGCCCCTGAATTTTTAGATATGTTCAGAGACATCAGGGGCTATGTGGACTCCTTCAAGGTGATAGGTTATTTCATGTTTGGTTATTAATTTGTTCAGATTTTTTAATAAACATTTTGACCAAATAATCAAAGTAAGTTTTGGGGACTCAGTTATCTCTCTTCCCCAGGCACTGGAAGTGCTCCCACTGCTTTGGGGGAGACGAGAACCTGGTGTCTTCCTTCCACCTCAGCTGGAAGGTGGCAAAGAGCAAGTGTCTTCCTCTTTTGTAACCATATCCTCTGGGCTTTGTGCTGATTGAAAGGACTCTGACTCCCACTTCTCTTCGTGGTCCGATAGTGACACCTGCCATTCTGGGTCTTGATGAAGGTTATTTTCCTTCATTACACTCATGTCCATAGAACCTCGAACCTAGTGGTCCCCCAGCATGCATGAGGATGCATGAGGGTTTATGAGTTCATAAGGGATTGTTGTGAGCTTATAAATCTTTAGGTCCCATTCCCAAATAGTCAAATTGGGTAGGTCCCAATTAACAATAAGACTTAGAAATGAGTATTTTAATATGTTTTCCAAGTGATTTTAATCCACATGTCTCAGAACCATAATCCAATGTCTCTCTCCGGTGATCCTTTGCATTTCTTTAATACAATGTTCAACTCCCTGGCACACATGAGTCCCCAAATAGGTTACACCCAAATGTGAAGTGATGCCTTAGCACCTGAGAGAATATCCCATGGTGTGCTTTTGTCCTGGAATGTCAAACTGGGCTGAAACATAAAGGGGGGGAAACCCCACAGAGGCAGAACCAAAGCCTGAAAAGCTATGCCTTGGGCTGCAGTGGTCCCAGGTTAAATGCACCCACTGGAGCCTGGGGCCACAGCCTTGCTGCAGCGCTGGGCAGCACCCCCGGAGCAGGTCCCGCCATACCTTTGTCAGAGACTAGGCTCAGCATATTCTACTTTTATTACAATAGCAGCAGATTCCACTCAGTTGGTTTTACCTTGACTTGTTGCTATGGGCAGTTGGATCTGATTGGATTCCTTTTCACTTACAGTGGAGGCTGCTCTATCTGTGCGGTCGCTCACAGTTGACAATGGTGCTAACTCCTCCATGACTGTCTGCCTCATCCCCATACCCCACAGCTTTTGCAGTGGGATGGAGCCGATCCATTTATTTATTGTGTAAATGTAGACCTCAGGTTGAGCTAATATCTTATTATTCATTCTAATGCCTGGGCTGCATTCACTTTTTCGTTGTCTTCCCCACATGCAAAATCCTTCCTGTCCTAATAAAAACAAGATCATTTGAGGACCAATTTATGCTGTGTCTGTATATCAAGATCAAGACAAAGAGTTTGCTTATGGTTCTTCCCACAGTTCAAATTCACCAATGCATACTGTCTACTAAGTTTTAGTTGCAGATAATTGCACTGACATAAAAATTAATTTTTTACTAATATTGATAGATATTATCAATTATTCAGTGTCAATAAATTATACTAAACAGTTTTCACATGTCATGTGATTAAATTTTATAGCAATCTGTCTAAGCCATATGTTGTTCCCATTCAAGTTGAAATTAAGGGGTCACTGTTATAGATTAATTGACAAAGTCAAAGTTTGAACCCAGGGCCATCAGAGACCAGAGACTGGGTGTTCTATCTCCTCTTTGCCTTCCCCAGAGGGGAACAATGTGGCATCAGAACTTGATGGGGAGGTCAAGCTTCCATTGGGATTCGCAGCGGAGTAGACCTCAGCTCACTGGATATGCTATAACAATCCCCTCCCCACCCTGGGTCCCAGAAGGTTATTCTGGGTGACCGCCAAACCCCTCACAGCCCTAATATTGTATAAGCAATCTTTCATTTAACTCTAGGGTCAGTACTGGAAAGGTTTGATAGTTTCTGCTTTCTTTATGCCTTTAGAAATGGATAAAGTGCTGCTATGACTAATGAGCCTACATATTTTCCAAACTGAGAAAATTTGAGAACAAAAAAAAGATGCTATTAATAATTATGCCTGGCTATTACCCAGAAGCTGTGACTGTCCTGGGAAAACCAAGAAGTGTGTTCATCATCGCTATGATACGCTTCTTTCTCTAATTCACAGCTACTAGTGGAATGTGTTCAATAAAAGATGGTGTCTCTAGAGAAAAGATAAGCATGAGGGTAGCACAAAGAACCTCTTACTTGGGCCAGAGATAGCATTACTGCCAGATCCAGACGGGAGCGGTATAGAAGAGAGACGTGGTAATAAGAAAAGATGCATGCAGAGAAGTATAAGTAAAAAGTTCCTAACCTCCCCCTTGTGCACTAAGGTGGACCCTGGACCCTAAAGCCTCTATATATTGTGATGACACACCCCTGAGCAAGAATTTTTAGGCTTCTTATACTTCTATCCTTTGAACATACACTCTGCAGGGCTGACAAATTTGTCAGCTATGAGCAGGTCACAGCACATCTCAGAAATAGAAGGTGACAGCTAACCCTATTCTAAACAGTCCCCCAAGCAATGAGATCACACAGAACATGCCTCTACCAGATTCAGCAGCTGGAACAACATGGGCTTGATCATTAACTGTGGCTTATGAAATGCTCTCCTGACCTTCATGTATGTAAGGTGACAGCTTCCTTTTTTGAGAAAGTGTGAATTCTCAGGAGAAAGGACACATACTCAGATGCTGTCTTCCTCTTTCCCCTTCTCTCAGCCATATTTTAAAGAATTAAGCACATATATTAAAATAATAAAGTGGGTCAAGCCTTTTTTTTTAGGCCTTGGGAATTCAGTGAGAAATGAGACTTGGTTTCTGCTTTTGAAGAAATTGATCCTTATTAAACAAACAGATATACAGGAAATTCAGTATACCACCCTTTTAAGTTTATTCTGTGTCAGACATTATACATATACCTCATTTAATCTTCATACCAATGAAACAAAGTAGGTTTTATCATCCTGATCCATAGTGTCCTAACACACAAGCTATAAGTCATAGAACTAAGACCGCAACAAAAGTCTGTTTCATTCCACATTCACTCTTTATTTATGCTCTCTAATGGCTTCTTATTTTACTTAAGGGAAAAGCCAAAGTCCCTACTATGACCTAAACACCCCTATTATTATTTGCCAAATGTATACGTACCACCCAATCAGGACATGTGATAGGACTGTACTCCTTGATTCTTAATTTGAATCCACCCAAGTAATCAGTTCAACCCAGTGAGGTACATACATAAATAATACGTGTAACTTCCAGGCTGTGGATAGCATTGCCCATGTGAGACCCAGCAGGGATCTCTTTTTCTACTTATGCCAAGGTTCCAGCATTATTACAGATACGGTTGCTCCATCAGTCTGGGCCCTGGGGTGAGGATGTGGGAGCAGAGGCCCCTACTGGCCCATGGTGGACATCAGGCTTATGGGAGAAGTCATTGAGATCCCAGAGTTTTTAATTACAGCATCATAACCTAGTCTCCTTTGATTGATTCAGATGCTTTTTTAACCTTAATATATTAAAATTTACCTCATATAGCTTACTTAATTATCATGGTGTATCCTCTCACCCACACTAAATTGTTAGCTCTGTGACAACCAAGAGTTTTGCCATTTTTGTTCACTAAGGTATTTCCCATGCCAAGAATACTGCATGGCTCATGTAGAAGATCAATAAATCCTTGCTGAATGAATGTAAGAACAAAGCTATCTCATTACCCCCACTAGTGTGAGAGGGTCAAATTCGGAAAGAGAAGAGACTGATTCCAATTAAGGTTGAACTCACGTTTCCCTTGTCTGACCCAGTTCTTGGTGACTGCCTGCAGCATTGTGGGAAATCAGTATATGATTGTCGAGCTGTTACAATAAAAAGCTTCCACTGTGGTTTTCATAACCAACCGGCTCACCATGCACACATGCATTAGTAATTGCTCAGCTCTCCTACTGGTGAGACCTTCATCCATCACCCTGAAGGTCTTAGTCATGCCTTAGTCATGCCCACTGGCTCAGCTGCTTTCGGCTTTCCCCCAGGGACATTTCTCTTCTTTCCCTATGTTCACTCTCCTCTCCTTTAATTCACACCCCACTCAGGTGTGTCCTGGACATGGCTGCTGAAGTGACTCCTGCCTCCTTCAGAACAAAGCAGCTCCTTTTGTCCCTATGTCCCTGGAGGCATTTTCCCCAGATTTCAGCCTCAGGAACCTGTTACAGACAAATAACTCTATCTGTCAAAAGATTCTAAAGGAGAGGCATGCCCTTCTAGCCAAAATATTGGTTTGTACTGGAACTAACGCTGACTTCTGTTTACCTCTGAATGAATGTGCTTTTAACAGCTGTCCGTTTAGTTGCCTTTCTGACAGCTAAAACACACAATTCCAAATCAAAACTCATCTCCTTCTCCTCCTGAATTTCCTATTTCGGTGTGGAAAACCACTTCCAGGGATGAAGGATCTTTTTATCCGACTTGCTGCCTTCACCTAAAGCAAAAAAGTTGAATGCCATTTGCAGCTGTCACCTCTGGATCTGAGAGCAGGGCTCTCGGAGAAACAGAGTAATAGGATATATATATGATCTCACATGCTTGGGGGGCTAGTGAGTCTGAAACTTGCAGGGCGGGCCAGCAGGCTGGAAATGCAGGTAAGAGCTGACACTGAACTCTGCAATCTATAGGGCAGGCCATGAAGGTGGAAACTGAGGCAGGATTTACATGCTGGAGTCCTGAGGTAGAATTCCTTCTCCTCTGGGAAACCTCAGTTTTGCTTCTAAGGCCTTTGACTGATTGGATGAGACACATTATCAAGGGTAATACCCTCTATTTAAAATCACTGATTGTAAATGTTCATCTACAAAATACCTTCAACCAACAGCTGGACTAATGTTTGCCCAAACAGCTAGGCACCCTGGCCTAGCCAAATTGACATGTAAAATTAACCACCACATCTCTATATTCCTTAATCCATAGCAGGCATTATTAATCAATCACTGAGCTTTCCCAGATAAGTTTAGATGAGGCTTTGTGATTCCTCTTCTAACGACACTGTTGCCAGCTATTACCAATGGATCAGCTTTGGCAAGGGAGTTGGAATGCATCTCTGGCTTACACTTTGAAAAGCACTTCTAATCATTTTTCTCTCCTGCTGAAATGGTTCCTGTCATTGCTTAAGATTCCTTATGCAAAGCGTGTTTCACAGAACATCTATCATACAAGACAGTCTGTGAAAGAGATTCTGTGTTCAGAAAGGTTTATAACTGGCACTGTGACTCTGTCCAAAAATGTCCAAGAACTCCTATCCAAACAATTACATTTTGACAACACAGCTTTTCCAGAATTTATTTGACTACTCATTATTGCTAACATTAGACTCATTAGCAATGAGGAGATCATATTTTGGGAAATGCTTATCACTCAAGGCCTTTCCTTATGTGATATCACCTATTTTTCCAAACCAAAATTCTTTGAATCAAGGTGTTCTTTGAACATCCCTAACTATCTACATCCTGCTTGTCCCTCAACTTGTTCAATTAAAGCATTTCCACAAGATCTATGCCCGCATCTCCTGTGGCAGAAACAATGCTATGTGCTCAGGGAAACTTCTCCTGTCCTGGGCACACAGAACACATTTTCCAGCACCCTTCCCAGTTACTTTGGGGCCATGTTGTCGAGTGTGTCCACTGGAACAGGAGTGAAATGACATAAGTCACTTCCAGGGCTGGCTCTGCAAGCTTCCACTCCATCCTGTGCTCACTCCCTCTATTCCCAGCTCAGATGGTGAGACACAGAGGACCCTCAGAGGGTAGATCCCCGTGATGCGAGAAGCCTGTATCCAGGGCCACCGCTTAGAACAGAGCACTACCTGGCCCCAAGAGAAATTGAGGAAGACATTTGCTTTATGTGAAGCCAATGATATTTGGGGGCTATATAGTACAGCAACAACTAAAATTAATTCTCTTCAATTTCATAAAGCCTAATCTATGCCTTGGCTGGAATACACGTTTTCTCTCTCAGGCTCCCATAATACTTTGGCACACTCAGAATGCTTATCACTTTCTCTCTCTCATTAGAATCGTTTATGTTGCTGTTTTATCTCTGTGCCTAGACTTTGAGCTTCTTGAAGGCAAGGTTCATATCCATGTTATCTCCATATCCCCTGCCCCACTTGGAGAGTGAATGGCATGTGGTAATCATCGATGTTTGTGGAATGAAAGATGACATGTAGGGTATTCACATTCTAACAGAAAATCTCATCGTAGTAAGACGAAGCTACATGTTTTAAGGGAATTTAGGACCGATAGCAGGTTTTGTTGGGACTTTGTTGATATGCTGATCAAAAGGACTCACACGCATCTTTATATAATCCTTCAGTACCTCTTGGTGTAGAAAGCCAGACTGAAAAGTAGAAAATGCTGAGGTTTTGGAGTTACAGAGTACTTGGCTGAACCCCAATTCTGTTCCTCATTCCTCTGACTTTCGACAAATGACTTTACAATCCTAAGCCTCAGTTTCCTTGTCTTTAAATACAATAATCCCTACCTCGTGGGACTGCAAGGTGGATTAAATGAAACCTTGAATGTGCAGTACCCACAGAGGCCCGGCAAATGGCAGCTCTCTCCGCCAGGGCAGTTGCTGCTGACATGTCAGCAGGGGCCATCCTGGCCGGGAGAAGCGTGCCAGACCCTGAGGGAAATTGGACGGCTTTTAAAGCACAGTTGATTAAATGTGATTTTGCAGCTCCTGCTGAGAGACGAGCTGCAAGAGAACAGCTGTGTTGTTTTATTGGGGAATCGAGGATTGAGTGTCACATGAAGTCCTCTTAAAAAGGATCTAAAACTCGTTATTGACGCTACTGAGCAGTTTGTTTAGTAAATGAAATCCTGTCTCAAAGAGCTAGGGCTAAATGGTGAGGTCCAAACAAAAAGTAAATAACACTTTTCTTTCCTCATAGATCCTGACAGATTAAAACACATGTATCAGTGTGCCTTGTAGCTTAAGTCTGAGCTAATGCAACATTGATGCAACTCTCATTCTCAGTGGAGAAATGGCCAATTAGAGCACAGAGTGGCCTAATCTTGGTGACATAAACATATTAGAAATGGGAGTCCCTAGCTGGCCATTTAAAATGGCAAAGAAACAATGTATTCCTGTAACTGCAATCATTATTCATTTGGAAGTTGTTATGGGGAACAGACGGTGGATGAAATGGAGACATAACTTTCTGAGCTCTGTTTTCCCTCTAGAAGTGTCAGGGAAATGTGGCAGAAAATAGATTAAAGACACCTGGGTCCAAGTCCTGGTTTGTCCACTCCGCCATCTAAGATAAACCCTACCCCCTCTCTGGGCCTCAGCTCCCCTGATGTAGGAAAGAGTCACACTGGGCAACCTCTAAGCCCCCTGCAATTGCACTAAGTTTAACATTCTAGGATTCCCTTTCCTCCATTTCTTGAGCTGATGGAAGGAAAGATGGACTTAGAGGTGGCCTTTGGTCTGGAAGGAAATAACGAGAACCTATGGTTCAGTTCTCCATGAAAAGATAACTGTCAAATTTTAAGCAATCGAGTGGAACAAAAAGATGATGATTTTTAGCTCATTGAACTTCCCCATGCCCCTCAAAGTTGTTATTCACAATTTCCTACATACGCAAACACCGTGGCAGGAAGGATTCTGAACTAAACCCCACAAATCTTGTCTCCAAGGATGAGTCAGAGCCAGCGTGTACTGAGTGTACATGATGTGCAGGCACTATGCTAAGGGATTTACAGACTTTATTTCATTTTTCCTCACCACAGCCATAGGGAAATACAAACAGTATTCTTACTTCACTAATTAGAGACCGGAAATCAGTCGCCCAAGTTCGTGGAAATGGGGACCACGCTAGAATGCAAAGCCAGCTACTTCAGTTGCACCGACAGAGCAGCTGTTCTCCTGTTACTCCCGGTGTCCTTCATTCATCCCTTCAAGAAAGGTTTGCCAAAGGCCTGCAGCTGACCCGGTTCCTGGGATCGATTCTGGGGTAAGACAGAGGGAAGGGCTCCTGTTCTTGGAGAACTCGTCTTCCAGCTGAGCGCAGCAGCAGTAAATAAACAAAACTATCAATAGAAATATTTATGCAGACAAGAATAATAAATAATGTGCAGACAGTAACCTTAGAGGGGAGTGGTGGCTGATTTATATTGGGTGAAGGTGTGGCATTTAAGCTGAGTCCTTGGGAAAAGTGCTCAACCTCTCCAAACTCCACGTCTCCCATCAGCAATGGGATTTCAGAGAGGAGCAAATGGGACTGTGAGAGTTAACAGCTTAGCATCCAGTAAAACTCTTGCAAATGCAAGAGTTTAACACCCAAGCAGTGACTCGCTATCTGAGGCGATTCTGCACTTGAAAATTTAGCGTTCCTCAGCGGGCTACTGAACCACAGTAGTGCTATGCTAGTACAGCTACTACCAACAATAACAACAAAAGTGTACTGAGGGCTTACTGTGTGTTAGGCAGTGTTCTCAACACTTTGCATGTATTAAATGATTCGATCCTCTCAACACCCTTAGGAAGAAAACACTATTAGGAGCTTTACTTTAACGATGCTGAATCCAAGGCTCTTGGAGGTTAAGTCAGTCAGCCAACTTGACACAGATAGCAAGTAGAGGAGCTGGGCTTTGAACTCAGGTGCTCTGGGTCCAGAGGCCATATCCTCAACCATCATGCTTTGCTGCTTCATACATAATTGTCCTTGAACCCAGATCTCTGAAATCCTGCCAGAGTGAATAAAGATGCTGTGGACCCCCGTAGTCCATGCACTATTTGGTGTTGGTGACATGGGGATCGCAGTGTGGAAGGAAGGTAGTCTCTCCGGAGGGTAAATGCATAGCATTGCATTTTCTTCCAATGATCTGAGGTCCTCCCAGCACACTTGGGCTCTAAGACTGTGCTTATAGGGGTGCCCAACCTTTTGGTGTCTCTGGGCCACACTGGAAGAAAAAGAGTTGTCTTGGACCACACATTAAATACATTGTGACACGTAATCACAAAAAAAACTCATGATGATTTAAGTAAACTTACAATTTTGTGTTGGGCCGCACTCACAGCCATCCTGGGCTGCATGAGGCCTGCAGGCTGCAGGTTGGACACCCCTGCATGAGAAGCACGTGATGGTAGCAGCAAGGTTCCCAAAGCAGTGAGTGCCCCGCCACCAGAGGAATTCAAATACAGGTTCAACAACCTTTTGTCAGGAGCCTTGTGAAATGAACATTGACTGTGATAGAGCATTGGCATAAAAGTCTCTTGAATGCTAAAATTCCCCCTCCCACAGAGAGTATGCGGTAGAGGGCTCCTCTGCCTTTCCGCGTCCAATGGTGAAGGAGGAGGCTGCCTGTGAAATAACACTGCAGTGCCTGCCCGCTTCCAAAGTGTACAGTCCACACATGTCCGCTCCTCTCAGCCTGGACATTGCTGCTCCTCTGACTGACGGCATAAAAGGCTTCAGTGAGAATGGAATTGTGATCTTTGGGAGGAGGTGATTTATTAATAACAAGGAGCAAAGCTCCCAGCTCCTACATCAGGTGTTTCCTGCCAGAAATAAACAGAGTGCGAGGAAGACTTGCTGGGACAGTGAAAGGGGCACGAGGGAGGTGAGGGTCCAGAGTGGAAGCTGAGGGTAGAAATTAGGAAGCTGGAAGTTAAATATTTCAGAGTATTTTATATTTTGCCTAAGGCTATTCTCATACCTCTAAAAATATCCCTAAACCATAGGAAATGTTTTCAGATATAAATTATAATCCAGGGGGGGAAGAAGAGCAGAATCAGGAAGAAAAAAAAAAGAAAGTTCCTTATAGACATTTCTGCCCATTCTAAAAGAAGGATCCTTGTATTCACAGTCCAAGAGGGTGGGGAAAAAAAACAGCAGTTATATTTTCCACACATCCAGGAAAGAGTCCAATTTATGGACTCGGACACGTGGTTCAGAACCAGGTTTTTATTTTCTTTTATCTGTGTCAGTTCACAAGTGTCCATCTGTGCAGGGCCGTCAGAAAGAAAAATGAAGGCTGAAGTAGATTCCTGGGGCCCCAGGAGAAAGGGCGGGCTCAGCAGTCTGGCGGGCAGAGCCGAGAGGCTCCTTTTCCCTGAAAAAAGGGTCGGACCAAAGGTGATCTGTGAAGAGGGGGCCTCACGAGGGGGCGCGCATGAGCAGGCTCACAGAGTCCGGGAAGAGAAAAGAGGGACCCCAGGGCCCTAAGTTCCAACTCAGCACTGAGGGCGGCGCACACAGCAAAAACTCGGAGTTCTGAACTTCCCGTTCTGTGTGTAGCTTATTTCCACCAGAGGGATCAGTTTATCGAGCCCGCAGCAGGACAGCATGAACCTGACTTACACCTGAAACACAAGAAATGGCACTACAGCGTGGTGAAAATACATAAAACAGATGGATTCTAATTCCTCCTCTTCAACGTGGTCAGGCTACTTCTACTTCGTGAGCGACCCACACCATCTGTAAATGTAAAGTAACATTGCAAACTTTATTCTCGTGGTGTTTGAATGAGATGATGTAAATAGTAGGCAATGCCTAACACAGTATAAATTTTCACTTAGCACTATAATTATTAGTGTTGTTTTTGTAATACACATATAAATTTATATTTATGGCTGGGAGAGATGTCTCTTGCAAGTAGCCATTCTGTCTGCTTTTGTACCTTCAAATCCAAATGTTAGAGGTAGTCTCTCTGAATAGATTAATTAGGGAATGTCACCTTTGGATCGTCATCAGTTAGTGGCTGATGATCAGTATCCACTTATGGCCCAGTCAGGGGCACAAGGACAGCCTACAGAGGCTTCCATGAATTAAGACTGCGGACATAACATCCCAAAGAGAGGAGGCCTTAGACTGATTTGTCTAGCTCATCATCTGAACTGACAATGTACCTCACCAAAAATCTTAACAGAAGCCCTAGGCATACCTGGACCCTCTACATGGCTTGGGAGCTCATCAGTAACATGAAATCAAGGGTAAAATAAATATTCCAAATGGAATGGTCACCATTAGCTATTGGATATCTTCATCATAGATTATTAATGCTGTATCAAAGCCATTTTGCCCTGCCCTTTTATTTTCATA
Organism: Phyllostomus hastatus; assembly: GCF_019186645.2. Taxonomy (NCBI): domain Eukaryota; kingdom Metazoa; phylum Chordata; class Mammalia; order Chiroptera; family Phyllostomidae; genus Phyllostomus; species Phyllostomus hastatus. Next base: position 61,981,788 of record NW_025333857.1, on the reverse strand, counting down.
AGGGAAATCAAAGTCTAGAGGAAGAAGGGACTTGGGAGAGTCATACAACAATTTCTTCTTTATTACCCAAACCACTGTCAGCTTCAAGGCAAAATTCTGAACTTCCTTTGTACGGATCTTCTTGCATGGAAATAATGCCCATGTCCTCTCCCTTATGGCCCCCTCATTCTCAGTATCTGTGCTATTCATGTGGGACTTAATTATACTTACTCATTGTATGCAGAGAAGTATTCTTGAACACCTGTGACAGGCCAGATTCTGTATGCAGAGACTAACAAGAAAGACACTATTCTTACCTTTAAGGAGCTCACAGTCTAGGCCATTGCTGTCCACATGAAATAAGGACAGCCACAAACCTCATTTTAAATCCTCAAGAAGACACTTTTAAAAAGGTAAGGAAAGAAAGATGAAATTAATTTTAATATTTTTACTTTACCCAATGTACCCCACGTATTTTAATTTCAACATGAAATTACAATATATTTATTAATAAGACATGTTACATTGTTCTTTATACCAAGACTCTCAAGTGTGTGATTTTTACACTTCCAGCACATCTCAGTTTGAACCACTGCATTTGAAGTCTCAAGACCAACATGTCATTTATGGCCACCATATTGGAGAGCCCAAGTCTAGATGTAAAATAAGCAAGCAAATCCCTAAACACAGAGATAGGTAGGTAATAGAGGGTTTGAAGAGGACAGATTATAGGTCTCTAACCTGGTATCGTGTGTATTCGTGTGTGTGTGTGTTGATATCTGCTTGCAAGTACCTGACTGTGTGTGGTAGAGTTGAGAGAGGAGTTCATTCGAGAGTTAGGTGAGAGACATGAGTTCACTGGAAAACAGTTCTCAAAGTTTTATTATTTTAATAATATTTTTATTGAGATAGAACTCACATACCATAAAATTCTCTCTTCTCAAAATGTTGATACTTAATCTAAATCATAAAAAGTGATATCATTTGATTCCCAGCCAGGGCACATGCCTGGTTTGCAGGCCATGACCCCCAGCAACCACACATTGATGTTTCTCTCTCTCTATCTCTACCTCCCTCCCTTCCCTCTCTGAAAATAAATAAATAAAATCTTTAAAAAAAATGATATCATTTTTTTGGACAAGTCCAGGGCAGACTTCCAGGTTGAAGGAACAGCATTTGCAAAAGCTTACGTGCATGATTCAGTATAGCACCTAACAGTAAATTAAATCTTGTTGTAGTTGTTGTTGGGTGGTAAAATGGAAGCTCGAAAGGCAGTAGGAGATGGGGCAAGAGGAGGCTTTGCACGTCTTCTGAGGCAGAGGAACTTTGACACTAAGGCAATGAAAACCCATTAAAATTGTTTGGTTGTGAAAGTGCTAAGAGACTGGGACCATTGCGGGAGGCAAGGCCAGCAGCAGGAGGGCTAACTACTGATGGCTTCATTTGTTTTGAGAAAGGAGCTGCTATTCGGTCTGTCTTGTATTTTAACAAATGGTACATTCCTATGTTGTATCAAATAGTGTGGGGGGTCTCCCAAGGGAAATGAGCATTTTATTATGTCTTATGGTTCATTGTTCTCGGTTCCTCTAATTCCTTTAGATGTTTTTCAGCGCTAATCTGTACTGTGACCAGAACAAGAAAGGCTTAATTCATACCATCTTCTGAGGACAAAAGAAAAAAGCAAGTTTGTAATTTAATAAATACAGTCAAAGCTGACCTTTGAGATGATCATCAAATATCTTGTAGCATAAAATTTAGTCCTAGAAGCTTGCCAGGGACATCGGATAATATGATACCTTGATTGTTCTGCACATGAAGTCCTAGGCATCCAGCTTCAAAATGCATGTCCCACATCTTTCCATAAAAGACAAATTGTGGAACCCTTCCTTCTAAGATGCTAAGATCATTAGAATGATGTCTCATACAAAGTGGTGGCTCAATAGCTGGGCTCAACATAAGGGAGCTAGCTTCTAAAATGATGAATTATATGAAAAGGAACTTGGGACCAGCCAGATGGAAGCTGTCGCCTAATGCCATTGTCGTTGTGGAAGAGCTGCCTAAAGGGAGCCATGCAGTGAGCAAATCATGGAAAACTTACCCCGGAGTCAAACTCCAGCTCCAGTCTTGATAAATGGCAAAACAATATGTCCCTTGGATACTATGTCCTGTAAACAAACAGCACAAACATGCATGTCTAAAGTGCACGTGTGCGCCTCTAACACACTCTTGTCCTGCCTCAGTTTTGAATTAGTGTTTCAAATAATCAGAGGAATTAGATAAGTTGTTTGGGTAATCTCTTGAATAGTTTGGTTCTCGTCATGACTAGCTGAAATGTCTCTTGTTTTTCTCTGGGTTCTTGAGAAGATAGCAAGGCACTGAGTGGTACTCACGTCTGCTTTGTGTTTACCAGTTTGGTGAATTTAGACAAGGCACTTTCTCTCCCAAAGCATCAATTTTTCTATCTGGGCAATACAATATTCACACTTTAATATTCCCTTAGGCTCTAAGAATGATCTCCAGATAGTATGGGTCAGATGATTCAATCAGGCTAAGAGACCTCAGATTTATTTGATCTAATAGATGAAAAGTTTGGTCTTTTTTATTGTATTTTGTCCATCACCATTTATCCCCCTCCTACTTCCTCCGCCTGCACTCACCACACTGTTGTCCGTGTCCATGAGTCCTTTTTCCTTTCATTCTATCCCTCCACCCCCAATCCTTCTCCAGGTAAATGTTGATTGGATTTACAGAATGTTGCTTCAAGATAATGACATTTGAACTTAGACTCTCTCCTGCTGGAAAGAATGGCAGTATAAAGCTTAGTTTATTGTTTACCTTCTTTTTGGAGAACTGCCATTCTTAGGTATGCGTCGTTGTACGTAAAATCGACTCACCCTCAGTTCCAGAAGCAGGCCCTGACTGACATGCTAATCAATAAAGCTCATCTACTGGCCTGATGGTTGACTTAGAAGTGGGCACGTGACTCAGTTTAAGCCAATGAGATGCAAGGAGACCCATGCTGAGGACTTCTGGGAATGAAGCTTTCTCACACTTTAAAGAGAGCTAATGAGAGTGAAGTTCTTTTTATCCCTGCTTATGAATAAACACACAGGCCCAGATCATCTGGCCACTATCTTATATCCATCTTATTTTCTAAGATGATAACAGGAAGGTAGAAAGCACAGAAAAGAACCAGACAGCAAACAGGCCATTGGTCATAATGTTAAGTCACTGGAATGAGCTTTACAGAAAGTCTGCCTCACCTCTCAGCTTTTGGATACTACCATCAACAAATTCCCTTCATTATCTAAACAAGTTATGTTTATTTCTGTTACATACAACCAAACAGCCCGATGAGTCCAGTAACGAGGACAACCTCATACCTGAATGTCCTTTCCCACGTGTCAAACTCTATGGCCCCAACTATCTTCTCTGTTAGGAAAATTTGTCTCATGGACAAATCCCAGACGCTTTAGCAAGTCTCTTCACGTCAGACAGAGCCCTGTTTTACTTTGTGTATAGAAGGCAATTCTTAGCTAGATAATAAAAAACGGTTATGCAATACCACAACTGATTCCAGCTAAATCTGTGTGACTCAGCAGGGGCTTGGGCAAAACTGTGCTTTGTTTATTGGTAATTGTCTAACAATCTACACAAAATAGACTGTTTCTGATCTGAGTACTGGGGGGCTAAATGAGGTCATTTAAGATTTTTTCCGAAAGACAACTTCCGTGAGATTTCAGCTGTTGACCCTGTGCCATATCAAGTCAGGGTTGCCAGATTCAGAGGCTTCCCACGTGACGTTTTGACTTTTTTTTTAAATGTATGGCTAATTATTTTTGATACTATCAGAATGCATTTTGATTCAATGCCCTGAAGCTGATAGCCTGGGTTTGAATTCCAGCCCTGCCACTTCTGGTGATGCATCCTCCCATGAACTCAGACTTTCTCTCTCTGTGCTGTTTTCTCCTTTGTAAAGTGAGGATAATAGAATTCCCCACCTCAGAGGGTCTTTGGATGACCTATAAGGCTGTCAAGAGTTTCCTTTTGTTTGCTTTTCCAACATCAGTTCTTGCTACACCCAACCGTTTATGCCAGCCTGCATGCATTCCTTGCCATTTCCTACGTGGGCCGTGCTCTTGCTGATCCCAGGTCTGTATAAGCCATTACCTCTGGCTGAGATGCACGCCTGCCTGGCTGATGTTTACGTGTCCTTCAGGCCTCAGACAGCCCATCCTCTGGGCTCTGCTTCCCCGAGAGAGGTAGGAGCCTTACCTTATAATCCTTCCCTGCCCCAGCGCCACCTTCCCATCTGCTATCTACTATCTATTGAAATTTCCTGCCTCCTTATCTAATTCTCCACTGGAAGACAGTGTTCATAAAAGCAGGGGTGATCATTTGTTCATATCTAAATCCTTAGCACTTAGCACAGTGCTTGAGCCACAGTGCCCCCTCAAAAAACTTTTGATTAGTGCATGAATCAGCTCTGGGATCTTGGAACCAGTGAAGGTGTGGTTGAGAGGAAAGAAGATACGGTTGGAGTCACCAGCTACCTCTGGTCACAGAGGCTGGAGAGAACCTAAGAGATAACAAGTTTCAAGGGAATCCCAGTAATCAGTTCATTTAAACTAAATCCCTGATGTTTGAGTGCCCGGCTTAACACCATAATTCTCTTGACTATAATAACTTCCTAAAAACCCATATGCTCAGTTGCAAACTCAGGAAAAAGGCTTGGCTTAGGGTGTTCTAATTTAATAATCTGTCTCTCTGACCAAATTCCATACCAATGAAAAGAAGTGGAAACTTGGGGGAAAAAATTTAGTCTTCGGGGAGACGAGTTGAAAGAATGAGTAAAACGTTCCAAATTTCCATGAGTTGTGTAGTGCTTTTTTAGGTATTTACTGGAAACAAACCTCTCCAACTTAATTGTTTTAGAAAAGTCACAATCTGAATAGCAAACTCGCCTGCATACATTACAAAATTTCATTTTCTTCTGGCTTCAGTGAAGTCTAGCAACAAAGCTTAATTGAGCATTTACTATGTACCCAAGAAATAGCATCGAGTACTTTATTCTATACACTAAATGCCTTTCATAATTTATCTAATTCTTCCCTTACAACTGCTCTATGAAGGAAGTATCATTTTTTAAATCATTTTACTGAGGAGAAAAATGAGGTAGAATGAGATTTAGTAGCTTAGATCTGGGACTCAGGCCTGGGCGTTATGGCTTCAGAGATGCCCTCTCAACAAGTTGGCCATGTTTCCTCACTTTCATGCATATCATATCATTTAACTCCCATAACTACCCTAGTAGACGGTTACTCTTATTTTCACTTTATAATTAAAGAAATGACAACTTATCAAAGAAGATTGATAGATTACAAATAAGCATATAAAAAATGATCCACATCATATGCCATCAGGGAAATGTAAAATGAAAAAAAAACAAGGTATGACTATACGCCTATTAGAATGGCCCAAATCCAGAACACGATAACACCAAATGTTGGCAAGGATGTGGAGCAGCCCGAACTCTCATTCATTACTGGTGGGAATGCAAAATGGTACAGTCACTTTGCAAGAACACCTCACAGTTTGCCACAAAACTGAACATACTCTTACCGTACAATGCAGCAATCATGATGCAGTGAGATATGATCAGATCACTGGGGAGAACTGGGAAGGGGCCATAGGAGGAGTTTGCTGAGCCTATGGTAAGCAGTCCAGGACGGGGTTGGCTGGGAAGCTGAATGACTCCAGAGCTCATGGAATTATGGGTAAGAAGACTTGCAATAAAAGAAGTACATTCTCAGGCTCTCAGAAGGGCATGGTCTCTCTCTCTCTCCCCACCCCCCACTCCCTCCCCTTCCCTCTCTTTCCCTCTCTCCCTCTCTCTCCCCCTCTGTCCCCCGTTTCCCTCTTTCTCTCCCTCCCTCCCTCCACCCCTCCTCAAGGATACCTGGATGACTGTGCTGCAGCGGCCTGCATTTTCCAATGCATGGTATTTGGGATGGGAAGGAGCTCCAGGTACAGCCTAGGATGGCGCTGGCCTGGCAGAGGATGGCAGGTTTATTCTTTGGGTGTTCTAGAGGGCAGAAGCTCTGTGGCAGAAGCCTATCTGTCATTCTCTAAAAACTGTGTCACTTTTGTGTCTTATGTTGTTTTGGTTTATAAACTAACCCTATAGAAATAAAATAACTTGAAAAATGAACAGGGGGAAAAAAGCTACACGAACTCAGGTGTTAGAGTTTAGCCTTAATTAATAGATTGAAGTGATTAAAGTTCCAACTAAAGAATTAAAGAGTTTAGCCTTAATTGATAGGCTTAAGCGACTAATGCATGTGATTCGTCACTGTTATTCCAAAATTATGAACCTTTTGAAAAAGACTCCTTTCCTTTATCACCAGGAATTCCAGCCTCTGGAATTTTGCCTAGAAGGTGGCAGTGGGCAATAGGACCCCAGCTTGCTGTTTGGTAACAGCAATGGTGACTCTGGCTGGATCCTAGCTGCCTGTGGCTGGTTGACCCCCCCAAGTGGGACTGTGGGTTTCCCAGTCTCCGGGAGTTCCTCTGCATGCCCACGGGGGGTGCCAGCCACCTAAACGTGCCTGGCTGGTAGAAAGGAAATGGGTCTGGGAAAATGCCATGAAACAAGGTCCAGGTGAGGACTGCTTTGGGAAAGCCATTGTGTGGGGACCATGGTTTGTGAGACTGGTTGGCAGATTTGCTTGTGAGTACTCTTTGCAGTAATGGAGTTGTGGATACCAGTGTTCTGTGTATGTTCTCGGGTTTCCTGGCACTCCATATACTTTCCTCAAAGGAGGAGGAAATGCTTCAGTGCTATATGGTCTTTGACTTCATCTCAGTCAATGCCATGTCACTCACTCACTGGTGCTATACAGTGTCTCATCACAGGAGTTAAGCAGGTCAACATTTTATTAAAAGAAAAAGAAACTTATGAGTACTTAAAAGTGGGCTATTAGAGGGAAACGGAAAAAAAGATACCACTTCTGTCTCTGCATTGAAAACATCTGGTCGAGGAGACTTCTCAAATTTTGAAAAAAAAAATGACCTAATGCTAGAAAGCTGTAAGGTTGGTGACATGTGGAGACACGTCTGAATCTTGTTCTTTTCCACTGGAAAGTGTGAGAGTATGTGCATGTCTTTCTACACACATAGCCATAGTAAATTTTAAAAAAAATAAATAAAAGGGAAGGAAGGAGGGAGGAAGGAAAGGGCATGGTTTCTTCCTCCAAAATGCAAAACATGCTTCATTCTGCTCCCAAAGCTCTAGTAAGGCTCAGGTTAGCCCAGGAGGGATATGTCTGTCACAGATTCCTTTAAGCAAATCCAAGTCTGGAAATTCAGCCACCTCCACTCCTAGAGGGACTTTCAAAGCCCCACTATTTCAGCAAAGTGTCCTTCCATGAACAGGCAGCCCTGTGCCTGCTATTTCTAAGAAAATCCCCTCTTTGAAACAAGAGATTAAAGAGTAACCTCAACCCAGTCAGCCCTTATATCATAAAACTGGCACCTCAGCCCAGACAAGGAAGGACAGAGTTTTACGGTGGGTAAATAATGGAATGGCTTTATCTACCCAGCCCGGCAACCGTCTGCTCAACTGGTGAATGGAAAGCCCTCCGACGTGGAGACCCTGGAGAGGCATTCCTTGAATCCCAGGTGGTCTTTTAATTAAGTTTAAGAACACTTCCAGTCTGTTTCCCCCTCAGATGGCACAGTCACAGAGAGAAGAAATACATCCTGGTCGGGAGGGAGGGAGAAAAAAAGTTCACATCCTTGGAGAGTACTGTGGGGCCTTCAGTATCCAGGTGATCCTGGCTGATGCGCCTCCCTTCCATCTTCCGGAGACCTAACATGTATTAAGTTACATATAAGTTATGTATGTGCCAACTTACTTACCCTCATTACAAACCTACTGGAGACACATTTTTCACTCCGTTTGATGGGACGTTCAAACCCAGGGAAGAATTTATTCACAGCCACAGAGGAAGTCAGTGGCAGAGCTTGGATCTGGACCAAGGTCAACTTGCTTCCAAATCCATACTCTCTCCAACATACCTTAAAGCAGGAAGAAAATAAAATTAGAAGCAAGAGTCTGAATCTAGCCTTAGAATCTGTAACTTCTAGTGGCAAGATCAGAAGAACGGGCATTACAAACATGAGTCCAGTCCTGGCTTTGCCGCTGGCATACCATCCCCTTGGGCCAGCACTGGATTCCTCCAGGCCTCAGTTTCTAACTTTGAAAGGTGTGAACACTGGATTTGCGTGAAGTCTCCTGGCTTCACAGGGAATAGTGGACAATTGTGGGGTAATACTTACTGGATAATTCCTTTGCTAACATAAAATGGTGCTTTAATTATTACATTTTTGGTATCCTTAAATCCAAACTACAATGCCTCTTGTGTAATAGACTATATTGGCAGGTGCTTAGGTTTTGTTGTAGGGCACTTAGAGAAACAAATGTGTGCTGGGCCACTTCCTCCTCTTCCTCCAGCTTTCTCACCTATAAAATGGTGTTTTGTGAAACCGATCTCACACGTTAGTGGGTTAAATGGGATAATGTAAGTAAATGCTTGTGCAAGTGCCTGGCACGAAGTGGATGCCTCTTAAAGATTAGCTAAGTGGAGGATATGGGAGGATTGTAAAGTTGGAGCAGTTATCTGAGTCAGAGATGGAAAGTCTTTTCAGACCGAAGTTGTAAAAGAAAACATAAAGATATTTCAGAAAAGAAAAAATATGTGCATTGGAAATACATTTTTCTCTATGCATTGTAGAATCGATACTGTGATCCAGCTTCTCCAGGAAGGACTCCTGTAGTTACGGACGCTCTTCTCAAAGGGAGCCTTCCTTAGTCCACACCCCTCATCACTGCTCATTCTGAAACTCCCAGGCTGTTCTGGGTACGTGGAGGAGGAAACGACTTTGTGATTGCTCTCAGGTTGCTTCATTTCAGCATTGATATCTCACAGGCAAATAGAGGTCAGAGCCTGACTTCTGTTACATATTTAATAAGATGCTCAGAGGAGGGGATTTATCTTACTCATTTCTACCCACATTCTTCAGAATGGTAGCATACTGAAGAGTCTTCCAGTGGTGCTCCACTATCAGCACACATGTGCTTTCACCTGCGATGAAGTGTTCAAGTGCCCAAAGCAAGCATGAAGAACATACTGTGATCTAGCTCACCAGTGATTTCTACAGTCTCAATCTGGCCATGCCTCTGAACCAACCCTGTGTGCCAGGCAAACCAAGCTATTGGCAGTTGCTGAACACGCAGTTCTCTTTCACAGCTCCTTTTCTTTCCCCTCTGCTCACCTTACTCCCTCCAATTGCATTTCCTTCCCTACAACCACGCATCACCTTGTGCGCCTAACAGGAGCCTTCTCACTTTGGAGGGCACGCATCACGCTTCCTCTCCTCCAGAAGACATTTCCTAAAAACTATCCCACAGTTCCTGGTAAAATTGACTATCTCTGTCCTTTTCCCTCCCGGGGACTCCACTGAGCTCTCACTTACCAATAACACTTCAGTAGTACATTTTCCCCATGTGGTTATTGGCCCCTTTAAAGCAATGGTCATGTACAAATTTTCTCTGTATCCAGAGTCCAGCAGAGGGCCCAAAGCACAATAAATGTACAGTAAAAGGATCTAACTTATGTTCTTGTTAAGTATTTACTGGCAACCTATTATGTGCCAGGGATTGTGCTAGAGGCTGGGGAAACAATAGCAACGCAGTCCAGACATGTGCCTTGCTTCCAAAGAAGTGGTCAACTAATCACTCAAAAATGCTCAATTAGAGTTATGATAGATATAAAGGAGAAGTGGAAACAAACCTATGAGAGATGATTCAACACAGTGAGGGAAATGAATCCCTCCCCTTAAAAAGTGATATCTGAAGTGAAGTATAATTAAAAATCATCTGGTAAGCATGGGATCAGGAGAGGGCATAAATAAACAAGGTCTCCAGGTGCCCAGGGCAGGGTGCTTTCTCCCAATTCTGCCTCAGTTTCCCCATTAGCATCACGGGGGAACAATCCCCCGTGACTCTGTATTCTCCCTTAACTGAATGTGTATTTTCTGAGGATGAAAAGAAAAAGTGCATTTGATGTACTCTGCACAGTCCTTGGCCTAGAGCTCCTGCTCAATAAATACTAATGTCCTTAATCATCCTCGCAGTGATGCTGGATGCAGAGCCTATGGTGACCTGGTGGACTAACCCAAGGCACTGGCTCACACTGACACACAGTAAACTCAACAGTTCCTCCAAGTAGAAGGGTTGACCTTTTTCTGGATATACCCTCTAGGTTTATTGTGTTTATTTGTCTTCTTATTTTATTAGATTGAGATTCAGGAGGTCTAGATTTTGGCCTTCAGTTCCTCCAGTGTCTTACAGGTAAGTCAAGAAGTTGAACATGATGATCGATCATGTTTCTTTCATGTGGACTTCTCTCTTCTTCCTTCCTTCCTTTTCTTCATCCTTTCATCTCTCTTTCATCTCACCTTCATCACTTCCTACTTGGTGGTATGTTCAGCCGTACCTACTGTGGGCCAAGTGCTAGGCTAAGTACAGGAAATACAGGGATGACTGAGACAGATATGTCCCAGCCCCCGTGGAGCTCACGGGTGTGACACATACCCATGGGACTGCAGTCAGGATAACTCAATGAGGAAGACCCAGTTACTGTGGAAACATGTAACAGAATTTCAATCTCATCTACGAGTTGAGGGAAGTTACATTCCAACCACATCCTAAGGATGAATAGGAGTTGTCAGGAGAAGGGTTAGTGAGCAGACTTTTCCAGAATGAAGGAATGGCATTTGCAAAGACCTTGAGGAGAGGAGAATGCCCTATTAGAGGGACTAAAAGGCAGTGGTCATCCTGGCTGGAGAAGGTAAGAGTAGCCCCTGAGGAGGCTAATGAGACAGACCTGCTCATGCCAGCCTAGTCGGCCATAGTAGGTCATTTTTACTCATCCTAAGAGCAGCGGGAGCAACATGCTCCTGAGAGCCCTCCATATACTCCTCATGTGGAGTAGATGTTTTTTACTTCTCGAATCATGTTTTTACTTCTCGAAAAGCCCTAGCAATAATTCACAGAAACCATTTCCTTCTTTTTCCTGTCCTCTCCCACCCATGCCTAGAGTGCCCCACCCTAGTTTTTCCCCTGCCTCCATCAACAGGGCATAATTGTTAGGAGTCCAAGCTTGGAACATTGCCTCGGAGCCTGGGGTTGCAGCTGACACTGCCCACCACATCCCTGACCCAAGTGTAAATCAACCATGAATTACTGAGTGAAGCTCGTCCACTGGCGGTGACCTAGCGATGCGGTCACAGTGGGAGAACTGGCCCCTGAAAGCAATCACGCCTGCCCATCGAGGAACAGCTGAGTCAATGGCCCCATTCATGGGCCTGCCCACCCCTCCCAGGTCTCCTTCCCTCCAGAGATATATGGCAGGATGTCCACATATGCAGCTGTCAGTGGAAAACCATGCGGTGGGTAGGGTAGATGGAAAATATCTTTCTTTTTGCAAATTTATGGAGAGTAAATATTGCAGTCCTCCCCCAAGATGCTAAATATAGCAGGTAACAGATCCTCTTTTAAAACTAAAAATGCACATTGATTCTCTTCATACAGAAGGAATAGCAAAAACACAAGTGACAGGCAAATCTGCTATAATCATTGAGTATTGATTCAAAGACCAATTCTTTCTAGCTAGACCCAGAAACCACCCATGCAAAGGACAGAGGCATGTAGTCTTAACCCGGAGCTTAGTACTAATGACAAGCTCACGCGCAGCACATTCCTCCTGGGCTCTAAATCCCACCCCAAAGGATATCCCTCTTCCCCTCTTCCGTAATGGCAAATCCACTCCCTTTTGTACTTGCTGCCTTTAATCTCAGTCCCTCCAGGCATTAATGGTGCTATTTGATATTAAGGAGATAAAATAAAACTTTAATAACAATTAGTAAACATTATTCTGTTCCAGGATTTCTGTCTCAGCATTACTGACACTTTGGGTCAAGTAATTGATGTGAGGGCTACCCTATACATTGCAGCATGGTTAGTGGCATCTCTGGCCTTTACTCACTGAAGGCCACTAGCATCCCATCCCCTTTCCACCCAGCAGCTGTGACAACCAAAAATTTCTCCAAACATTGCTGAATATCCCCCGGGGGACAAAATTGCCCCAGGTTGAAAACCACTGGTCTATTCTTAGGCTAAAAGTGGTATTATCGTCTCCTAGCACCCCCAATACTGTACAGACCACCTTTCTGCTCCACACTGCTGAAACATTAATCCCCACTGCTCCCAGTTTAAGCCTTCTAACTAGATCTAGTAGTCTTATATTCTCTTCAACCTCTCTTCTACATCAGAGATTTTGGGGGCTTTTGTTTCCTTGCTTGCATGTTTTCAACATCCTCTTTTAGATCCTTCTCACTTAGGAGGCATGTAGTGCAATGGTTAAGGCATGGTAGACTTCAAAATTAAAAAAAGAAAATATGTGTGAATCATAAAGCAACTTACCATGTTTTTAGGACTATAAGACTCACTGGTCCATAAGACACACCCAGGTCTCAGAGGAGGAAAATAGGAAAAAAAATTTTGAAGCAAAAAATGTGGTAAAATATTTAATAACCTGTGACCCCACTCCACTATGTGCCCCCCCGCTCAAAGAGCCAGGTAAGCTACACTTGGACTATAAGACACACTGCCTTTTCCTCCCAAATTTGAGGGGAGTGTGTCTTACAGTACAAAAAAATACGGTAATCATTTTAAGACTTGTAGCAAGTGATTTAAGATCTCCAAGCCTCAGTTTTCTCAGTCACATGAGGAAAAGAATATTTAGCATTTAATGTTGTATCAAGAATTATATAAGGTAATGTGGGTACAGCACTTTTCTGAGTCTGGAATGTAGTAATTACTTACTAAATGGCATTTGTTATTAACCAGGCTCATTGTTATTCATCTCCATCATTTAGATGCCTCCATCCCCTTTTTCTTTCTTTTTTTCTCCATCCTCCTTTGCCAATTTTGCCTCCTTTCCTGCTTACCTTTCTTTTTGTATTCACATATTTACTTAAAATCAATGCATCTCTAAATCGAGAACTTGCAAAAAGTTGCCCTTATCATTAACATTCACCGTGAAGTCTTGCCCTCTGTTTCTAAATGTCTAGAAAACTGCTCCTGGAATGTCATGAGATTATTCGTCAAAAAGCAGACAAGCTCAAATGTGTCAGGGGTGAATTAAAAGATCACTAAGAGGGAAGGAAGAAGCACGAACTGTTTAAATGTTACAAATAAGGTCATTATTCTCAGCAAAATAAAGCAGATATTGAACCCCTTGAGGGGTAAAGTCAAGATTTTATATAATCAGAGCATCTTTGAAGATACATTAACAAACTGTTGGGAGTCTGGAATAAAGAATCCTGATGAAGAAGGGTATGGTGAGGAGTCATCAATCTAACCAACCAACACACATTCACTTTTAAAGTCTAACTGTATATAGAGGTTTAAGTTGCCTACAGTATTATGCAGTGAGGAAAGTGCTCTCTCTATCTCAGAGTGGAAACAAGTATCAGGGAAGCTACATTTAATTGGTATTATTTAAGGACAAGTTAAAGGATGACAAATGATAGACATTACAGAGATGGTTCAACTGGAAAAAAGAGATTAAAAGGAGATATGGCTATTGTAGCAAAAAGATTCTCGTGTATTCAAGTATTTAAACGTATTCAATGTGTTGTTGTAAAGCAGAACTAATTGCAACAAGCAGAAATTCTAAGTTGATTTCTGTTGCTTTACAAAGGATGCTCTTGCAGCAATGGAAGAGTGAAGTTGGAACGTTGTTTAAGGTTAGTCCTTTCCATGGCATCAGAATTTAGAGACTAACAAAGCCTTTATCACAAGTATCTTCTCAACATCTTAACAGATAGGAAGTGGAGTCATGGTCCCTAGATGAAGCTTTTGAGTTGGTTAGGGTTTTGCTGAAACCTGAAATCTGCCACTCCCTAGACATTTGACGTTGGTTAAAGGGCTTTCCCTCATTTAGCCTGTTTTCTAATCTGTAATAAGAGATGATGATGCCTACCTCCTTGGCATAGTTAATAACAAGTTGAATTAGTTAATTTTTAGTCCACTCAAGATGGAGGCATAGGTAAACATGCTTTGCCTCTTCACACAACTACAGAAAAAATTACAGCTAGAATATAAAACAAATGTCATCCAGAACCATCAAAAAATCGAGCTGCAAAGAAGTCTGACAACCAAGGATTTAAAGAAACCACATTCATCCAGGCAGGTAGGAAGGGCAGAGATGTGGACAGGTACAGAGAGGCATGGAGCTGCAAAGTGGTATGGAGAGGCAGTGGAGCAGGTGGTCCCACATTCACGTATGGTGGGTGAAAATTGGAAGGGATGCTGCAAGAGCAAGAGATCCCAGCCCCAAACCTGACAACCCAGCAGCCCAGGGATCCATAAAGATAAATCCCCATAAACTTCTAGCTGTAAAAAGCAGTGGGGGTTGGGGCAGTGGAAGAAACTGCTGGATTCTCAGGAGACTCTTCTTAAAGGTCCCACATGGACTTAGGACTTAGGCAGTCCCACCCCCCTCTAGGATTTGGCAGCAGAGCAATAGCTGGAAGAGTTTAAGTGGTATATGAGGAGAAAGTGAAGTGACTGGAAACAGTGGGAGACAGCTTCCCCCAGGCAAACCTCCAGAAGCCAGGCATTGGCATTGCCCGCTGTCTGAGCCCTCCCCCACCAGAGCCACAAAGTGGTAAAACAGATTGCCTCACTCTGGTGATCACCTCAGGCTCCACCCCACGCAATTTACAGGTGCACTTTTCTACAATAGGCCACACTACTAAGACAGGGAGTCAAAGCAGCTCTACCTAATATACAGAAACAAACACAAGGAGGCTGCCAAATTGAGGAGACAAAGACACATGGCTCAAATGAAAGAACAGAACAAAACTCCAGAAAAAGAATTACACGAAACTGAGATAAGCAACTATCAGATGCAGAGTTCAAAACACTGGTTATCAGGATGCTCAAAGAACTCATTGAGTATGGCAACAGCATAAAAAAGACCAGGCAGAAATGAAAGTTATATTAAGTAAAATATAGAAGAATCTACAGGGGAACAACAGTGGAGGGAATGAAGCTGAGAATCAAATCAACAATTTGGAACATAAGGAAGAAAAAGGCATTCAATAAGAACAGCAAGAAGAAAAAATAAAACAAACAAACAAACAAACAAACAAAAAGCATAGACCAAGGAGCCTCTGGGACATCTCCAAATGTACCGCATTCAAATCATAGGGATGCCAGAAGGAGAAGGGGAAGAGCAAGAAATTGAAAACTTACTTGAAAAAATAATGCAAGAAATCTTTCTTAATTTGGTGAAGGAAATAGACATACAAGTCCAGGAAACACAGAGAGTCCCAAACAAGTTGGTTCTGAAGAGACACATAATAATTAAAATACCAAAGGGTAAAGAAAGAATCTTAAAAGCAGCAAGACAAAACCAGAGGGTTACCTACAAAGGAGTTCCCAAAAGACTATTAGCTGATTTCTTAGAAGAAACTTTGCAGGCAAGAAGGGACTGGCAAGAAGTATTCAAAGTGATGAAAAGCAAGAACCTACAACCTAGATTTCTCTGTCTGGCAAAGCTATCATTTAGAAGAGAAGGACAGATAAAGTGCTTCCCAGACAAGGTAAAGCTAAAAGTTCATCGTCACCAAGCCCTTATTATATGAAATGTTAAAGGGACTTACGTAAAGAAAGAAGAAAATCAAAACTATGAGAATTAAAATGGCAACAAATTCACAACTATGTACAGCTGAATTTGAAAAAAATAAAAACAAAAACAAACTAAGCAAACAACTAGAACAGGAACAGAATCATAGATATGGAGAGCACTTGGAGGGTTATCAGCTGGGAGGGGGAAGGGGGAAATGGGGGGAAAGGTAAAGAGATTAAGGATCATAAATTGGTAGGTACAAAATAGACAGGGGGATGTTAAATACAGTATAAGAAATGGAGAAGCCAAAGAACTTATGTGCATGATCCATGGACATGAACTGAAGAGGGGGATTGCTGGAGGGAATGGGGGTACTGGCTGGAGGGGGGCAAAGGAGAAAAATTAGGACAGCTGTAATAGCATAATCAATAAAATATATTAAAAATTAGTTCATTTTCATAAAACACTTGGCATAGTATTTGGAATGCACCAAATGCTCTGTAATTGATACTAGTTTTAATTATACTAGCAGTAAATCTTGCATAGGGTAGGATTGTACTAGGAGGGTAGATAGAATTCAAATCCCATTGAGCTTTAGACCCTCTAGCTCCTCCCCACAAACAATAAAAGTGTAACCAAGACATTGAAAGATAGGGACTCCAAGTGGCGCGGTGGGTGGGTGGAGGGAAATCGTTCTATTCTTTTTCCCTGTTGCCTATTCAGTCACATTCTGGATGTTAGTTCTCCTGTGACTGGATATAATACTGAGTTGGCTTGAGGTATATTCTGGTTGCTCTCCAATAATAACAACGTCCTCTGAACAGCCTCCGTCCAATGATTAATATGTTCAATTCTACGGAATTATCACAATTGTAGCTTGATTTATGGTTTAAGTTTCTTTCCTGAGAACAGGCCTATAGCAGGTGTGGTGCTCATAGTTGCTTTCCCCTTTTCCTCCACCCCCTCAGGCTGCCCCTGGCTCCTCCAGGATGGAAGTGGAAAACTGGGGAAAGAAAAATAACAGGAAAAATCTCCCTTTATCAATGCTGATATAATCTGGCATTAGTTTCTTTTGGGCCTATGGGGGATAAAAGCTGAGTTTGGTGGATATTCAAAACTGATAACTTTCTAGTGACATGCTTGTGAGTTCTTTATATAAAGCCCACTATGGCTTCTGGATATCTCACATTCCATAACCTACATGTGAGCCATCTGCAACTTCTTTGGCCTCCAGTAGTGTCATTGAAATTGTCATAACTGGGGTCCCAGGACCCACCCAGAAGTCCATTTTGCAAACAGCACTTTTAGGATGATTCCTATCCTGCTTTTTTCTGGTGACCACCATCGGCTCATTAGAAGCGTGTACTTCTGTTCCAGTGAACTCCAGCAGGAGAACAGGTCATTCACAATAAAACTGCTCATTTCCATCTATCAGCAGAACAGATACCAGGCACGATTTTTCTCCACTCAGCTTTGACAGGCATGCATCCATAATCAGCCATTGTGGAATCAACTCTCATCTCCCCCATGTGCAAGAGGCCACATCTCTAATAATGTTTTCCAATTAAAATTTTTCTCATTTTTTACATCTTCTCTTCATTCTCTTTTATATCCTGCACGTGAACATTACTCTAATGGCCACATAACCTTTGACCTTATCCTTTCCAAGTTTGGCACTGGCCATCTAACACCCCACACTCCAGACTATGGAAGTTGTCAGCACTATAGTTTCTGAAACTAATTCATGAAAGGTGCATTTTGAATACCTCATCACAGAAGGCAATCTTCTAAAATACCAAAGTCACCACTGCACTGAAGTCTTGTAGCGCCCCCTAAAGTTGTGCTGGGAGATAGCACCGTTAGAGGACAGAATGCCAGCCCCCCCAACTTCTGGCAGACCGAAGGGAGGGCTGAGTGGAGTGGGTGGAGGGCTCTTTCCAATCTGGGTGCCCTTTTCCAAAGGGTGAATGACTAAAGATCACAGATTATAATGTCCTATTTTTTTGTATTTACAGAAGTCATCTCTTCTAATATTTTTTCTTTTTTTCCTAAAATACATATCAGAAGGATAATCATCCATGGGAGGCACGCAGTCTAGTAAGGGCTGCCAAAGTGTCACTTGGCACTTAACACAAGGTTTCATGAAAAGAATTTCTGCTGTTCCTTTCTCCAGAGCTTAGGAAAGGAAGGGCTGTGTAGCAAAGAGCAGAGGGACTTTGGAGTTAGGCAAGCCAAACATCAAATTCCAGTTCTTTCATTCCCTTGCTGGCTGACCTTGGGAGCTAAGCTTAATATTTATTCATACATTACTAATTCATTTATTCTATTCCCAAATATTTATTAAGAACTACTACTGCCAAGTATTCTGTCACATTCTGAAGGATGGTGAATTAATACACAAAAATACATACTCCATATTCTTCACAGAGCTTATAGTTACTGTGGCAAGATATCAGAATCTTGGGTCCAATGATAGAACTCTTGAAAGAGGAACATAGCTCTCGTTAGTTATATATCACTAAGAAATACCAGAATATTTCATATATATAAATATAAATATATATGTATATATATATAAGAAGATAGAAATATATCCCACCACATGTGACTCCTATTTGCTGATGACCTCTGAAGTGGTTAAATACATAGGAAATTGTTTCATTTTGAATGCCCAGGGCATATTGGTATCAAGAGAGAGTATGAGAGTTGTTAAACTCAGCAGAACTCACAGTTGTAACATGTTTCCTGCAACAGTCTCCTTTACTTTTGAGTATGGTTTATTATCATGTGGAGTATTCTAAAACAACCATAATACATGTTTCCTAATTTCTAATCATTCTCTCTTTTTCTTTATTCTTTTTTTCTACCCTTTCAGAGATTTTCATTTTAACTTAATTCTACTTGATTGCTAGTCTACTGTTGTATTGGAATGTCTCCTTTGATTAAGGAAAAAAAGTCACAGGTAAATACATTTTTGAAGCCAGTTATTACCCATATGTCACATCTCAGTGGAACCACAGTCATCCAATGTAGGCCATTTAAAATATAAAGAATATTATTATTATTATTCTTGAATTGAACAGAAAATAGAACCCACTCTGAAACTAAAAGAACTACTGAACTTTAAATAAAAATTTCTTTACAAAAATAGAAAATCCCCACTAAAGTTAAAGGAAAGAAAATATTATTAAAAACATTGAGAATGGAGACATTTTTTAAAATTATGTGCTTTTACCCTAAATAGTATCTCTTGATTACTTGCTTTCTCCATTTCCTGATTTTAAATATCATTATTCATTGTCAAGTTTTATAATACCTTTCCACTAGGGAAAAATAACACTCGGTCATTAATATTAATTATATATGTAAATGGATTTAATGTTCACCACCAACCCTTTTCACTATAACTTGTTACTCCTGATTTTCATTTCATCTCTTCATTGGGTGCATTTTTTGTCTAGCATCTGTTCTTTTAATTCTAGGGAAGGTTTACGCTGTTGGTTGAATTCCTGCAGGTTTGAGGATGTAGAGCTGTTAGCATAATATTCCAGTGACAAACTATAGCTGGATATAAGATTAATGAGTCCAATTTCCTTTCTTCCAAACTTTGTGGAAACTCCTTCACTGTCTTCTGGCATTACACATTGCTGTGGAAAAACACAAGGCAAGCCTGCACTTTTTGTTTCTATATTATATTGTTAGTAGTAGTAGCAGCAGGAGTAGTATTGGAATACAATAAATTTACTAGAATCTGTGCTCATCATTCCATATAAAAATTTCTTGGCATTGGATGAAATGGTGTTTCTTTCTATTAAATCATCTTTATTTTATAAAATACTTTCTTAGATAATCTTTTAAAGCATCATCTTATATTTGACTGTTTTTGGTTGAATTTACCGTACTTTTGGGACTTTTCATGTGACTTTTACCTCAGTGATACTTTAAATTTTTTCTTTGCTTATTTCTTGGACTCTTCTCATCTTCTATGATTTAATTTTACTAAAGGTGTTGCTTTTCAAATCACAAATCATTATTTTTTATGCAAGAGAAGTATTAACATAACTAATTTCCTTGATGCTATTGAGAACTGGAAAGTGATTTGCTTGAATCTTCCCCTAGTAATGTATGCTCTCTTGTGTTTCATTCCTTTGACTATTAAGTATTTTGCATAGATTTTTATGCTCATTTATTTCTGATAGTTTTTTGAACCTGACAAAGTACTGGTTGAACAATATTGTGCATGGTGATGGTGCAGAAGTAAGAGATGGGAGGAAAACTCTTGAAGGTGGTAGACATTTTTATTCTACTGGTTTTCCAGAACACTCACCAAATTTAACATTTCCAGTGCCACAAGCCTGTGTTCATTCCTTCTGTTTTAGGTGTTTGGGAGGTCAGTTTAGCTCCCAAAGTAATTCTGTATGTCACAAGTCTCCTGATGTGTGATCTGATCATCAGTTTTCATTCTATACTTCAATTTTTTTAAAGATTTTATTTATTTATTTTTTAGAGACAGAAGAGAGTGAGAGAGAGAGAGAGAGAGAGAGAGAGAGAGAGAGAGAGAAACATCAGTGTGCAGTTGCTGGGGGTCATGGCCTGAAACCCCAGGCATGTGCCCTGACTGGGAATGGAACCTGCGACACTTTGGTTCGCAGCCCGTGCTCAATCCACTGAGCTATGCCAGCCAGGGCTTCGATTCTTTCTTTTTTTTAAAAAGATGGAATGACAGGACTAGGTGGGGAAGCGAGAATGAGTAGGCTCTGCCATAAACACTTGTAAACATCATTGCAGAGAAACCGCCTCTAGGCCAGTGGCTTCTTATGGTACTATCTCTCTCTTCTTCCAGGGCCACCCACCACCTTCCATTCTCCATGGATTCCACTGGCTTAGATTTTCAAGGGTCACTCAGTAGTCTTTTCAGGATTGTGACACTCCTAGGAAAATCTGTCCCCTGTTTTAGGTCCAGGGAGTCACACTTGCGATCTCGGCATTCAACCCCTTGCCACGGACAAGATTTCACAGTGTCACATAGGAACCTATCAAAGTTTGTGGTTTGGGTTGCAACTATTTTCACTCTCACGCAAGAGAGAGTAAATTTTACTTCCCCTGTTTGCCTTTCTTTTTATTTTTATCATCTTCAGAAGGTTTAGAGGAAAGATTCTCTAATCATTAAACCAGAGACTCTTCTTTGAAGGTCATGTTGCCCTTACAATCTCCACTGCTGTGCTTCCAACTACAGAGCAGCTAGAATGACATGTGAGGGGGGTGTGACAGCTCTACCTGCGATGACAAAAGAGAAGACAGAAGCTTGAACTTGTCAACCTGGTTCATTCCTCTTTGCTGTGAAGCTTTGTATTTGCTCAGCCTCCTTTAGAAAAAGCTAATCATTTTAAAACACACATCCACCCTTGTTTAAAATAAGACCTAAGAGAGGAGAAAATGGACCTAGTTAGTTCACAAGGCCCCACTCTACACTTCCGACAAAGTCTAGTATCCTATCACTTAGCAACTGTAACTTGCGCTGCTGTGGGAGCCCCTCCTCCCGTACCTAGCACAAGGCACTGCTCACAGGACCCCTCCAGCAAAAAGCAATCAAGTGAGACAATTTAAGAAACTCATTGTAAAAGATAAATCCCTTCTTTTCAAGAAAGCTAAAGCCATCTCTTTCCAAACCTCTTTCTCCCTCGCTACAGCTTTCTCATATAGTTCCCCTTTCCTGGAAATGAGCAGGGCAGTAGAATTTGATTTGATTTATAGCATCCCGTGAAACAGGCACAGAAAAACGGTTTCCTTAGCTCTTCCGTTTAAAGCCCTTTTTTCTTTTTTCCATTAAAAAAAAAAAAAAAAAAAAACCCTCAACGGTCCAGTCTCCCCAAGGCCTGAAGCAAGCAAGAAAAAAAAAAAAAAAAGCTGAATGAGAAGTTTCAAAGCACTCTGTTCAGAATCTCCGTTCCATCTCTGGAGGCAGCCCCTGGAAAACGTGTGTCACCTTCTTGAATAAAGTCATCTTTCCTCCCTTTTTTCCCTTCTTCCAAAGCCCTGGAGCAAGCTTTGGGTGGGGCTCCTTCACCTCCAAGAAAGGCAAGCTGCTATTTTAGCGACTTCATGCTTTAAAGAGTCTAATTCTAATTGGGTTACATGGTAACTACAAACTTAGCCACAGGGCATGACTGAAGGTCAAGAGGAAGAGCTTGAACTTAACTGGGAATCAGAAGGACAACTAACTTGATTTAAATCTACTATTTTCTAGGCATGTCACTTAAGACAAATTACTTAACCTCTCTGAAACTTTATTTTTCTCATCTGTAAAATGGGCTTAATAGAATCGATTTCACAGGATTATACACTCATAATAATTACCATAGTTTCTACCACAGAGATTAAGCACTCAGTAAGTGCTAACTTGTATGCAAAAATTACCATATTTGGCCATGTATAATGCACTTTTTTTGCCCAAATTTTTGAGGGAAAAATAAGGATGTGCATGTACATGAGTAGTGCCTGAAATGCCTTGTACCTGTTCTTGTGTTTTATAATTATTTGTTACATAAAATTTCTTGTACCATAATAAGTTCAAATATAAATGCTAAATTTCCTTTATAAAGCAAAAAAACAAGTATCTAAATATAAATAAATAATGAAAGTTAATTAATATATAATAGAATTAAAAATTAAAAAGAAAAGTTTTTTCTTGAACGTTTGGGCCAAAAACATGGGTGCGCATTATACACAGGAGTGCATTATGCACAGCAAAATATGGTAACTCTCTCTTTACCTCCCTCCCTCCCTCCCTCCCTCCCTCTGGTGCAGGCACATGCACACACACATATGATGATTATTCACTGGGTACCAGCCTGCTCTGTGAAGTTGGTTATCTAGTGCCATTATTTTGCAGATGATGAAAGTGAGGCCCAGTGCTGTTAAATAACTTTCCTGAGATAACATAGCTAGTAAGTAAAGCTCTGAACTTTATATTTGAACTTGGATCTCTGGCTCCAAAGCTCATGATCTTAAATGTTCCGTCATTTCAGTCAGCCAAGATATCCCAAGTCCTCTCCCAATCTCGAACCAAAGTCCACAAAACGACTTCACATAAGTGGGATACGAGGCCATTGCTAAGAAGCCCCATGTTGACTGAGTCACTGGATAGCTCTGTGACCTCGTGCAGGAGGGTCCCTTCCCTTGAATTCTTGAGCAGAGAACTCCAACTCCTCACTGCCTCTGTGAAGGATTCCCTGACTCCCTCTCTCGCAATTCAGAAACAGTCCTGTTCTCTTCTGTGGTCCCAAAGTTCTTTGTCATTTCTTAATCTCAGTAAGTACTTCTAATTCATAGGACTCTTGTTTCCATGTGTCTGTCACCACTCAAGAACCAGTTCCTGAGAGCATGGACTGTGAGTTCTTTGCACATGCCCCACCTGGCGTCCAGAAGATCACAGCAAATGCATGTTGAATGAAAGATCATACAAACAGCCCCGCTTTGGCAGAAGGCAGTCACATAACAGATGTTGGGCCAAGCACTTGCCATATATTCTCTGATTTAATTCTCACAGTCATCCCATAGAGTAGGTTCTCTTGTTGAGCTCAATTTACAGAGAAGAAACTGAGCCTGAAGATAATGAAGCAGTTTGCCATGATCTTATTTAAATGGCGGAGTGAGGAAACACACCAAATTAGGCCCTTCTCCAAGGGGATGCCCTTTCCTTTGCTCCAAAGTGAATGGAGAAACAAGCTTTGTTGTGACCGACCTCGTCACTTCACTCCAAGTGCCACCCACATACTCACAAAAAGGTACGACCACACTGAGTGGCACCTCACAGTGTGGGCTTCACACTGAAGATCAGTATGACTTTTCCATGCAACATTACTGTTGTTAACACACAAATTTCCCTTCTCTGCACTTCTGCAGGAGCATCCGAGTAAAACCTTGTCAGCTATTTCTTTAATCAAAACTAGGAGGAAAAAAAATGAGGTCAGAAACGGGTTTCAGGAAGAGAGACTGCCAGCATGGGGGACAGAATACTGGAAGGAAGGCAAAGGGCCATGGAAGGTTTGAGGATTAAGGGCAGTTCCGGCCATCCCCTGCTGGTTTTGGGCAGCAGCTCCTGGGGCTGGGACTGTCAGTAGCAAAGTAAGCAGGGCCAGGCCCCTCCCTGTCTGTGTCTGAGATCATTCCCCAAGTGCACCACAGGCTTTTCCCCACCTCCCCCGTGGGCTCTCCAGGGATTAATCCTGTCTCTCAGGAAGGCACTGCCCCAGCCTGGCTCTGTCCCGGGTCCCAGATGCTGAGCCAGCCTCAGAGCTGACTCAGTTGTCCCTTCCCTTGAGTTCCTTCCACATTGGGTATGGGCTGGTTCTGTGTGCTTTTCCCTTTACCTCTCACTGCAGAGTCAAGTTCATCTCTGCAGCCCAAGCACACAGCACCGGGCCCAACACGGAGATGGTACTTGGTAAATGCCTGTGAATTTAAGAGGCACCAGTGTATGGGGAAGAAAGCACAGGCTTCAGAGTTAAATACACATTAATTGGGATACTAGTTCTGCCACTTAGTCTCCATGACATCTTTGGAATTTACATCTCCCCAAGCCTGATCCAGCATTACTGTGTAGATTATATGAGAGAATCCAAGTAAAAGTAGTGTGTCAACTGTAAAGAGCTGACCAATAAGTAACTCTCATTACAATCAAGTAGTCTAATATTCCACTACCAGAGCAGCTGTTCTTACATCCTTCTAACCAGAGACCCATCTTACAGGGTCTGGGTACACAAGCCTCCAAAGGTAAACAAGACAAAGAGTTGACTTCTGGCGTCTGAGTGCTCAGCGGTGGCCCCTTGAGTCGTCATTATAATCTACTGGATTCACTTACTATTCATTCATTTATTTATATGACTGCATTCAGAAAAAGACTTTTCACTTATTCTTCTCCAGGCTGTGACAAGTTGAAGAGATACCACAGAGAGCAAAGTACTTACTGTTTTTGTCTCTTGATGCTTATAGAGACAGGCATTACACAAATAATCATTAAAATATTTTACTATAGTTGTGACAGCACTGAAAAAATGGGAAGGACAGGAAATCAGGGAAATATGTGACGGGGAATGACGTGTGTGTGTGTGTGTGTGTGTGTGTGTGTCCATGCTAATGGGGTTGGGACACAGTGCCCAGGAACAGTGAAGACTTTCCTGAGGAGAAGTCTGTTAAACAGCCTGAAGAGAGAGGAGGACATAAGCAGGCTATGAAGGCATGGGTGTGGGAAGGAGGAGGCAAAGGTAATGAGACAAACGCCTTCTCAAAAGAAGGATCCTGTCCTCAGGGGCAAGACCAGTAGGTTGGAAAGCACTTGGCACCTTGAAAGTCCTTTGGGGCACAGACAGGAAAAGATACTTTCCGAGAAGAGTCTGAAATCTGCCTCACTTTTTCCTTTTGGCTTGTACTGATTTTCCCAGTTCCATGAAAGAAAGGAGGGGGGAAAAAGAGGAGAGAGAGGAGACGAAAATGGACAAGATGGACAAGGAGATGGGGAAGGAGAGGAGGGGGAGAAAAAGGGAGAGAAGGCGGGGAAGGAGGGAAGAAGAGGAGGGGGAGGAAAGGGAGGGGAAGGAGGAGAATTTTATGATTCCTTACAACTAAACGACATTATTCCTTACGGGATTTTCTGCCCCTCACCACCCGGGATCCCTGTCTCAATGGTGGCCCTGCTTCGCTCTATCTTTTGAGCTAAAGAAAGATGGGGGTTAATCCTGATCTCCCTGCTTTTTCCACTCAGGAGCCAATTACTGCTGCTTCTGCTGGCTAATTCTATCAAATCTGGTGCTTCCTCCTTCCTATAATTGCCCTTTCTGCTGTAGGCCGCACCCTCAGCACCCTCCAACCCAATTGCTAAAACAGCTTCTCCACTGACCTCCCATTCATTATTCTCCCGGGAAAAACTTGTGACTGCTATTTCTAAAGCCCAAGTCTGATCATGTTCTCCTCTGTTTAAAATCCTTTGAAAGGACATTCTCGTTCCTTAAGAAAAAAGGCTAAACTCTTTTCCTTGGCACCTGGACTAGTTACAACATTTGCAGGGCTCAGTGCAAAATGAAAATGTAGAACTCCTTGTTCAAATATTACTAGGAATTTCAAGACGGCCATAGCAAAGTGTTAAACAAAACACAAGGCTTTTCTAACTGCAGGGTATGTGCAACAGCACAGGCTGCATGTCCAGGAAACAGGCTTCCCCTGGCACTAATGCCCCACATGAACCAACCCCTGGCATCTCTTCGGTGCTACCCAGACTGCCGATTACTCCCCAGTAAGCCTCACACGCTGTCGTACCCCTTTTATGCACAAGCTGCCCTACCTGGACTCTCTTCCTTCTGGCTTAACTACTTCTTATCTACCAAGATTCCAGATACCATTTCCTTCCTATTCTGCTGGTTATATGGCCAGATTCTGAGTTCCCACAGCCTTGACCTTCCCTTGCTAATAGCAGTTGTTGAACTCCACTGACATTATTTATTTCACATTTTCTGAACCAGATCTTGACTTCTCCAAAGGAGGAGACAAGGACTTCTAACTCTAAGCCATGAATGCTGGATATTGATAGTTTCCGATATGTCTTGAGGACTTACTTAGTACCCTGAAATAACTGCTAAATAATTTATATGTGTGATCTCAGGTGATATGTATTATTATAATGGAAGTAGTTTACCCAAGATCACAGCTGGAAAGTGGCAGGCACAATACTTAGGAATAAATCCTTCTGATTCCCAAACCCATATGATTAATTCACATGTTTTATTTATCCTCAAATTTCCAGGCAAACACAGGATGTGGTAGTCTTATTCATAGTCCTGTAAAAAATATCCTAATACTTAGAGTGTGTGAATATTACTTTATTTAGCAAAAATAAGTTTTACATATGTAATCAACTTAAGGATCTTGAGATGGAGAAATTATCCTGTATTATTTGGGTGGGGCCTAAATGCAATTACAAGCATCCTTAGGAGAGAGTTCAAAAGGAGTTTTCAAACAGAAGAGGAGAGGGCATTGTGACCACGGAGACGTAGATTAGAGTGATGTAACCACAAGTCAAAGAATGCTGGCAGCCCCCAGGAGCTGGAAGAGGCAAGGAGCTGATCTTTCCCCTAGAGCCTTCAAAGTGCTGGCCCCTTGATTTCAGCCCATTGACACAAGTTTGGACTTCTGGTCTCCAGAACTGTGAGAAAATAAATGATCAGCCAAGTTTGCGATAATTTGTTACAATAGCCACAAAAGCTAATATAAGATAAATGAAGTTTTATATAGAAGAATAACAAAATGCGTGGTGATTGTAGAGAAAAATGAATGAATTGTACAGTGGATGATTCTTGTCAAACACTCACAAGCACACGTGCACACATGTGCACACACTTTTCACTTTCCAAGTTAAGCATTGCCCCCATTGTACACGTGAAGGAATTGGGGCTAAGGGTTTAAATGACTTTTATAAACTCACCAGCTAATGGGAAAAGGACCTAGGGGTAGACACCATGCCTTCTGACTCCTATGTTAACCCATTGATGTCTTCCTTAGTAAAAAAAAAAGAAAGAAAGAAAATCGTCTTAAGAGGAAGAATCCATCAGTAAATTTTCTGCCTCAAATTTTGAATGTTTGTTTTACTCCACACCTATGTCCAGCTCAAGTACACTCAGTGGGAGCGTAGCCCACAGGTCTCCAGGTAGCACAGCTGTGAAGCCGTAAGGGCAAGGAGCACCCCTTCTTCATGGAGTGCTCCTGGCCCCCAGCCTGGCCTCTGGCACCTAGCAGTACTTGGTGAATGTTTGAAGAAAAAAAAAATTAACAAAATCCAATGCCTGACTCAGTAAAACTTGTGATTTAGTGCCCCTTTTTTCCATTTTATTATGACTTGGGATGCCCAAGACACTGAAGTACTAGTAAAAATAATTTCCAAACAAGTGGGAAATATTAGCCTGTAGTAGTCATGGCTGTGCCTGTCTTCACTACTAGCCAAGAGTGCCTTGACAGGAGAAAACGCATTGCTACCTCTCTGTGTCTCTCATCTTACAGGAGGGAGGTGCTCAATAAACTAATATTTACTGTAACTGAAGACATGAAAAGACCCCTTTCTCTACTGTGAGCAGGCAAGACTTCTGTGTTTTGGGGACACAAATCTGACTGTGCTCTTCCTGTAACTTGGTGTGATGGTTCCAACTCGACTATAAGTAGCATCTCCATCACTGTATGTAATTGAGAGCTAACTCTGGCTTCCTCGGGGAGAAGTTACATATGGAAGATTCATGCCTTTCGGGTGTGAAGTTCCTAGTGGAAAGCCTCTGTTAATTTATAGAGGGTCATAAATCAGCAGGAAAAGAAACATTGGCTCACAATCCGTGGAAGAAAAAGGCATCCTCCAGGCACAAATGCAAACTGGGCCACAAGCCTAATGATGATTTAAGGCCCTGGGCTCAATGATCTGCCCCTGGCTGATTTGGATTCCCTGAGACCTCTCTGCTTAGGCCAGAAAGGAAGGTTTTGCACTGACTACCGATTGTAAATGACGGGTATACAAAATTTTCAGCTGACTATCCATCACTGAGAGTGCCATGTCTGCTCAGAAGAGTAATGCCATGCATTGCATCACCGACAGGGATCCTGCCAATTGGCTGCAGCCCTCCTGGTCCCTTGGGCCAAGGTTTGTACTTGTAAAGGACAGCTCACACTTAGATATTGATTTAAAACTGGAATTCTTAACCCTGGCCAAGATGTTTAGACCACTGTTCTTGTGGGTGAGAAGCAAGGAAGAAAACAGGTGGAAATAGTCTATGACTTGTTCAAGGTGGTGGTTACCCAGGTGTATACAAAAGTCAAAACTAATCTAACTAAGTACTTCAGAACTACATATTTGTTGTGTTTGAAGTTACAAGAAAAAATGCCAGTGAAATTATTTCTGGAAGTAAAAAAAATGGTTATTTAATTATTAGAAACTAATTGCCTGGGAATTAGTAGAGTTTGCGATTTCTGATCAGGGAAAGAAGTCATTCCTGACCACCTGCTATTATCAGCCCAGATCTATGTTAAATGCCAAAGATAAGAAGTCCCTGCCCTTCTAGGGCTTCTGGACAGAGGAAGAAGTAAGGCACATGAACAGACAATTATAACACAGTCTGGAACGTGCTGTGATGGGCGAAACATAGAGAGGGGCCGTGGGAGCAGAGGCGACCCATTCAACCCACTTGGAAGTCAAGGTAGATTTCTGAGGCATGAAGGATGAGTAGAAGTTTTTCAGTCAAAGGCTGGGGAGGGCAGTCGGAGTAGGGAAAAGAGCTTTAGAAAAAAGAACAGATTGTAGCACGAAGTAGCACTTGTGTGTGTGTGTGTGTGTGTGTGTGTGTGTGTGTGTGTGTGTTTTAATTATGAGTGGTTGGGGTGGGAGAGCATTGTTGGATCAAAAAGCTCCAGGTTGGGAAGGGCAGTCAATGAGACTGGAAATGTTAACAAACAGATTTTTTCCAGATGGCACTTTGTCTCAGCTGAGCTAAAGGAAAGCAGCCTAGAGGCTTAACCACGTGGGAACAGGGAATATTATTTTGTTCCATTTACCCATTGACTTGACAGAATAAGGACAGAAAATAATAAAGAAAGCTGTGTATAGGGGTGACTGAGCTAGATGGGAACTGGAAGACCTGGGTTTCAGATGCCTCTCTTTTCTGAAATTTACTGTGTGA
This sequence comes from Phyllostomus hastatus, assembly GCF_019186645.2. Lineage (NCBI taxonomy): Eukaryota > Metazoa > Chordata > Mammalia > Chiroptera > Phyllostomidae > Phyllostomus > Phyllostomus hastatus. Next base: position 61,952,339 of record NW_025333857.1, on the reverse strand, counting down.
CTTTGGGCAGGTCTACACCTCTCTGAGCCTGTTTCCTCACTTGCCAGCTGAGGGTAATGATAGCTGCTTCAAAAATGTAGAATGAAATGCAAAAATAATGAGAAAAGCAATTTGGATGGTATAAAGAGCTCTTTAGAAATAAATTTGCTTATAAAATTGATGAGATCAGGAAGAAGTTTACACATAAAATGGAGTCTAACTATATGAGGTTTTTCTAACTTTAAATTTGATGGTCCTGGCAGATGTCCCTGTGAGTGTTCCATAGGAAGACAGTAATGGACATGTGACTGCCAGAGTGGAGGCAAGAATACATCAAGCTAAACTTTTAGAGAAAGTAACATGAATACCCAAGGGAGAGAAGAGGCAACAATGGGAAATGGGGTCTGCTCAAGGGCAAGGGCAGGGACTATTTTGTGGACTTGAGGAGTTTTGTGAACTCCCTGCAAGGTTCTTGAAAATTTCCCCAGTGTGGTGGGACATTGAAATCGTGTCACGTCCCCTGTTCTAGGGCCTTCACACGAAGTGGGAGGCAGGGCTATAATTCCCTGGGCATAGCCCAGGAGTGGGTATAGCATTTGGCAGTGCGAAGCCACCCACAGGATATTAAGTGACATTGAGTGCCTCCCCTGTGCCTTCACTGACCCGTCTTAATGCTCTGTTGAGACTCAGATCCTGTTTGTAAATGGAAGATACCCAACCCTCACAGGGGTCCCCCATTGCTGTTCTGTGGGAGCCATCCAGTCCCATCCAATTGATTGATTTCTCCGGATACGCCAGGGGTGGTCCTGGGGGAAGGGGGTCTTGGCAGGATATCGCCTCATATTCTCAGTTCATTTGCCACTGTGCCGTTGCCAAGTTTTGCTTCCCGTTGCATTTCATCAGATCATTCCATAGTCTGTCTCCTTAAGGCACATTCAGAGAATCTGAATTAAGCTTCAACCAACCCCTGACTTCCCCCAGAACGCATTGTTAGGGAACTCGCTTCAAAGGCAGCCTGGGCTCTGTCCCAGACTCCAATCACCCTTTCCCTTCTCCTCATCCTCTTCCTCATCATTCAATGAATCCTCAGCAGCCCCTACTTTCCTGGTCACTGGACAAGCCCTTGTATGTCCTGAACAGCTATGCCAAGAATCTGCCCATCGTAGCCCTTCTTTTCTGCTCCCTGAAGCCGTGAGACTTTTGTCTAATTATCTCTGGACTTGGCAGCAGTTTCATATTTTAGAGAAGAGCATACAAGCTCTGGTCTCCAGCTTCCCCTGTACCAGTGACAGGACCCTTGGATAACAGGGCGGCTATAATGCCTCCTGTCAAGTGCCCGTAGCCACTCAAAGCAAATCCTTCTCTGAGACAAAGGAGAAAATTAACTTGCCATATCTTACCCATAAGTCATACATCGAAGAGAATGAGTACAACCCTTGTTTGTTTCCACAGCTTTCTCTAAGCTGAGAGATTGTGAGCAAACATTCTCTGAAATATCGGCAAGAGCTTTCATAATGTGTCTATTGGAACATGGGAAGCATCTACCTATCAGAAGTGACCAAAATAAATCCCCCTCTCATGAGCTATCTCTATTTCCCCAGCTACCACTAGAGTCTAGACCACCATTCGTTCTTACCTGACCCACAGAGTAGCATCCACATGGTTTATAACCCTGTAATCCTTCTTTACTTGGCAGCCAGAGAGACGGATGCTGCAAAAATGTAAACCACATTTCCCCTTCTTCTACCCCCATTCAGATAAACTGTTCAGTTCTGCCTACAACGCTCAATGGTTCTGTTCTCGCCTACCTGCATGAACTTGGCTCCTAGCACCCTCTGTCCCATCCCCTCTACCCCAGCTGGTGTGGTACCCTTTTACTGTAGTTTCTCAAATTCCCAGACTGGGTCCCTCCTAGGAGCTCTGACAGTAGAAGTTTCCCTTTTCATGGGACATTCTCCTTTCTGAGTTTTATATACCAGGCTCCCTTTGGTCATTCAAATGAATGATCTGTAGGCAGGCTTTCCTTCGTAACTTACTTTACATTCCCGACATGTTAGGTTGAGCCATATGAAATTGCTGTTTCATAGATTGAACATTGGAAGTTTTGTAACCTTCAACCTTAAAAAGCTCTGGGCCTATTTGTATTACCTGAAGGATGAGTTTTTCTACACGTTTGTGTTGTTCACCTGGTTTGTATATAATGTGCGGTATTACCTTATACATAGTACGTTCTTAATAAAAGGTGCTTGCAGTTGCTATCACTTTTGTTACAGTCGTGGTTGTCACCCATCATCATCATCATCATCATCATCATCATCATCATCATCATCATGCTAAACCATGAGGGAAGACATAAAGATGAGGAAAATGTGCAAACAGAGGAGACCTGAACACTGAACTGGTTTGAGATATAGAACACTAAAGGTCTGACTGAGATCGGATCTTTCATTGCTGGCAAACTGATCTTAGATAAAGCAGTATTCTTTTGGAGTGAACACAAGGGTTGGATTTTCAAATTAGACTCACAAGAAACAAATAGTCTACTAAGTAGCACGCTTTATCAATAATCTCAAAGCTACAAGTGACCCCAAGTCAAGGGCAAGCAGGGAGAGGCCCAGGACTGCCCACGCTCCTTCCCAGCTGCTTTCCCACCATGTCAGGACTGGCTGTAACCCAGATTTTACATACAGGTTTCCAAACTATGGACAAAAGCACATCACTTAAGTGAAAGGCAGATATTTTGGTCTTGAAACATCTTCATTTTATACTCCAGTGATTACATAGCTTACGTGACATTTCTGGGGGAGCTGAGCCCCATGAATCTGCAGATTCCAGGTTTATTTATCACAAGCAGCCCTAAACTGATAAGGTACATGCTCCTAAAAGTATTTCAAAGATAAAGACTCACCACTAATAAATACCATCCATAGTTTTCCCTAGAATTCATAATAGCGTATTTACAAGGAGATTTACTGGGTCGTATTTCTTCCCCTGCCCTCAGCCATCCCCAGGAAAGAAAAAGAATGTATTACAAGCCTGTGTAACCCTTTCCTTCCCACTTTTCTAGGCTATAGTTCCCTCATCTGTAAAATGAATATTTTGATCACCATATCTGAGGACCTAAAGGGTCCTAAATCTCATAAATCCATGACAAGTGAGGTTATTTCCTATCACTATACAGACCACAGGAAGCAATATTCATAACATATAGTAAAAGGGATGCTCTACCAGGGGGATTGTTAAACTCAACTTAAAAAGTTCCTTCCTACTTAGATCACTGAGCAAGCAGGGTGTATTGGAAGAAGGGTGAACTCTGGAGTCAGAGAGGCCAGGGTTCAAGCCTCAGCTCTAGAATTTAGTGGCTATAGGTCTTTGGGAAAGTAGCACAATGCATCTAAAGCACTGTTTCATCTTCACCCATTATGCCGTAATCATGAGGGGTTTTTTTAAGATTTTTAAAAGATTTTATTTATTTATTTTTAGAGAGGGAAGGGAGGGGGAGAGAGAGAGAAAGAAACATCAATGTGTGGTTGCTGGGGGCTGTGACCTGCAACCCAGACATGTGCCCTGACTGGGAATCGAACCTGCAATGCTTTTGTTCTCAGGCCACGCTCAATCCACTGAGCTACACCAGCCAGGCATAATCATGAGTTTTAATGAGATGATGCAAATCAACACCAAGTATAGTGACTGGTATAAAGTAATTGGCAGGGGTGAGGTCATTCATTCATATATGGCATTGCATGCATATGCTATTACATAGGACCTTGCTATCTGGAATGTCCACAGTATACAAAAATTATCTAATATGATAGGTGTTAGGCTTACTCCAGTGAACAGCACAGATAGATCACTAGCCATACACACCTCTTTCCATTCCTACCATGTTGCCTCTTAGCTTCGACTCATTGCACACAGCAACCAGATGGAACTTCCTCAACTACAGAGCTGAGCCACTCCTTTGCTTAAAACTCTTCAATACCTCCAGACTGCTTTAAAGATCAATCTGATGCAAGTCAACCCCTTGAACAAGGCTCTCAGTGACAAGACCGTTGTTTTCTTCTCATCGATCCCCCAGGATTAGTCAGGGTAGATTAAGTACTAAAACAAACAGTGCCGACATTTAAGCAGAATAACACTCTAAAAGTGTGTTTCTCATTTACACCTCCATCTAATTTGCATTAGCTGAGAGAGGGCTGATCATCATGGGCAATAATTCAGAGCCCTCCTTTCCTTTGGTCTTGTGGGTCACCCTCTGCCTCTGGAGTCTCAGAATTCTGTCTGCCAGAACATAGGGAAAGAGAACAGATTGTTCACGGAAAGGCTTATGGTTCAGATCTGGATGACATGCCTATCACTTCCGATCTCATTCTACTGGCCATAAATGAATTCTGAATACTACTTTACCTAACCACAAATGAGGATGAGATATTAGATACTGTTGATCATTAGCTTTCTTTCTCCTATTCTCTTACAACTGACACCAGAGCAAATCTAGACTGCCACACCAAAAACCACCTCTGTGCTTTTGACCTTGCTGACCTCTCTGTCAATAACACATTAGCGAAACTCCTTTGTATCCTTCAGCTCTGTTCAAGCATCATCTTCTCTTTCATTCTTCCCCCATTGGGGCCCTTCCTTACCCAGAGATAAAGCTAATTGCTCACCCTTCTTAGTACCTCTAGATTTTGCCCACACTCACTGTCTTACAGCTTTTTCATATGCTTGCCTCTTCTCTAGAATTTCAGCTCCTGAGCAGAGGCCTGTGCTGTTGCATCACTGTGTCCCTACCATCCTGCACGCACCCTAGCACTGAGTGAGCTGCCCAGGAGGAAACTCCAAAGGTACTCAGCGTTCTCAAAGAAACAGAGCTGAGTGTCAACAAGCCAAGTTTAAAGTCAGACCACCTGGTTTTAAGACTGACCAGTTTGTATAACCTTAAGTTGCTTACCCTCTGAATATCAGGCACCTCATCTGTACAGCCAGAAGAATATTATTAGCCCTCTGCATCACATTGTCATGAAGAACTTATGAATTAATGGATCTAAGGCTCTCAGTATGGTGCTTGATGCCCACAAGGAACACTCAATACAATAATGGCTATTGCTATTATCATATTCTTCTGACCTATGTTGTCAATGGGAAGAGAAATGCTCTCCCCTGACTTTGAGCAGCTTTGAATTAAGGCAGAAAACCTAGCACTATGGACACGTGTGCCCCACGGAGTGACTCAGGCAAGCCCAGGCCTTGGTGAGCTCCCATAGCCCTGGAAGGGTTCCTTGAGTGAGGTCTGGCAAGGGCAAGGAGAAGCTGACAGAGTAAATGATTTAGTCTGCTCAGCAAAGTAAACGTGGCTCCAGAAAGTCAGAAGGCACTCAGGATGAAAGCTCCAACTGCCACTGGGTGGAGGAAAGTTTTTTTCCAAATTCAATTTGTTTTCACTTGAGCTGCTTCATTTCATCAACACAGCTCTTTGGAACATTGGCTAAATTCCCCCCAAAAGTCTCCCTTTTTAAGTATTTTTTCCCTCTCCCTTTTCCCTAGTTCCTCAAATGCAATAAAAATTAAACACTTGGAAACCTAGAGAAAGTCCCCCAAAATGCCAGGTCAGTGTAAGTATAACCCGGGATGTGCTTTCAGATTGAGTGGTAAAGATGGGACTGTAGGTTTGGATACAGAGCTGCTGTAAGCAGCACAGTGACTGCAGTTAAATCACTCCCCCAGTGGCCCTGCAGGTGACAAATGGCCTTCTCTTGACAAAGACCCCTTTATCCAGGTCGACCTTGAGTGAGGCCCTCAGGGCCTCCCCATCTCAGCTTCAGGAGGAAGGAAAAGGAAGGAAGCATACCCTTGTCTACAGCAGCAGCACAGAAGGTTTCTCAATCAAGAGTCCAGGTTGCAATCCATTCTCTGTTTCTGCATCCGGGTAATGGTCACTCACGCCATTGCTCCACCAACAAGACCAGGCCAGGGGCCCAAGGCCAGACTGTGTTAGGGCAGTATCATTCTTTATTACCTGGAACTTCTACAAAAAGCAAACAATAAACCAGAGAACGCCGCTTGGGCTGGCCCACGCAAGATTCTGAAGTGCTTCCAGTTTAGAACCAGCTAGGTCCAGACTAGCACTGGTTCCTTCTGAGTATGAACCACCCCAGTTCTACAGTTTTAGTCCTCTCTGTTGGAGAGGAAGTATATAATGTCAACGGCAAAAGACTACATAAAGGACACTTTTTTTTTCTCTCTGCTGCCTCCTCACCTTTTTTTTTCATAAGAACTTGGCATGGCTGACAAATTAAGCAGATTTTTCCACACAAGCAACATAAGGATTCTTTGTAAACTGTATGAAAGTTACATGACTACGGTGGCCTAGTTTAGGAAGATAATTTTGCTTAAGTTTTCCTTCTAATTTGTCAGGTATGTCATGCCTATAGACATGCAAAATCTACAAAGTAATAAAAGATAAACACCACTATTTTATTGATATTTGCCAGGAGACCAGTATGCTGTTGTAATCCTTGCACAATCCTGTAAGGTCTCTTTGTTCAGAGAAAATTGAAACTCCTAGAAGTTAAAAACTTTGCTCAAGATCCTGTAGACAGAGTATGGCAAAGCCATACATCAATCAAATTTTGGCTTAGCAGCTGTGAAAGCCCACTTGCCCTTGTAACTATGACTCTCCTTGCCTTACTGCCCTCTTCTTCAAAACTAAAATGGCATTTTGATCTGCCTCCTGAGGTGGTTAGAAGGGTTAAATGAAATCTCTTGCCCTGGCTGGCGTAGCTCAGTGGATTGAGTGCGGGCTGGGAACCAAAGTGTCCCAGGTTCGATTCCCAGCCAGGGTACATGCCTGGGTTGCAGGCCATAACCCCCAGCAACTGCACATTGATGTTTCTCTCTCTCTCTCTCTATCTCCCTCCCTTCCCTCTCTAAAAAATAAATAAATAAAATATTAAAAAAAAAGAAATCTCTTTGAATGAATCTATCTATCTTTACCTTTTTTGTGGTTGTATATGAAATTCTACCTGCACAGAGTCTGCAGCCTCAGCTGTTTTGAAACCAGAAAGTCAGCATTCCTGCTGCCTGGCACTACCCAGCCAATAAGTAGAGAAGGATTGAATCTTTGTGCATGCTTTATTCAGACACCTGGCAATCTGAGAAGATGACAGGTAATGTGCCCTAAAACCCATCTTAACCTCTTATCTCAAACCAACCTTTTTATAAGGAGAAGAAAAGAGTAAGTAAGAGGTTTGTAAAATAGGTTAATTGGTTAAGAGTTGCAGTATGGCTGCAATTTTCCTTGTACTTCTTTATCTGTTGATGAACAATTCTTGTCATGAGAGTTCCCTCCCTTAAATGTAGTGGCTCAGATACCATCTTGATGGCTTGCAGACCCCTTGGGGCATAAAGGTTGAATTGCTTGTCAACCTCCTGGAGTCACCTGAGTAACCATAGGTCATGCTTTTCAGGTCTTGAAATAACAGCTTCCCCTGATTAATCACTTAAGCCTATCAACTACAACTAAGGCTAAAATCTTTGACTCTTATGTTCCCCTATCAGTTTGAGGCAGTTCAAGGCAACAGAGCATGGGGAGCCAGATCAAGGAGGGAAACAGAGTTGCCCCTGACTTCCCCACACACCACCCTCACCCTGTTTAGGCTGGAATTAGCTCTGTCACTGCACTAACCTTGTTCACAGGACTAGACATAGGTCTTGAATCTGGGATCTCTTCCAGTGGGTACTACGTAACTGCTTTTCATTATATGTTGATTGAGATATCAAAGGTATCTTTCTGACCTTTCAGATCTCAGCAAAATTGCCTAGACACACTCCCCACTCGGGTAGTCAATGGACATCCAAATTCTTCTCCAATACTTCAGCAAATTCCCAGAAACCCAGGAGTCTCTTGTCTCTGAGGGTCCTGTTTTTAAATGAGTATCTCTGTTCTATTCCATTAAGACCCAGCTGGGGAAAAATAACTATTTTTGGAATTTCTAAACTGTCCACTCACACATTTGTGAGAAGAGTAGACTTTATTCAATACTTGGGAGAGGGGCTCCAAAGGAGAAATCTCTACCACCACCATGAAAATGACAAGGAACAGGATGTCACTAGTAAGAACATTCTCTGGCCACCTCAGTTTCAAGGTATTTTGCAAATTTCACAACAGCCTTTCTCCATTTGACTGACATCTCCATTCCCTTCTCCCTACCCTCCACCTTTTTTTGTGTGTCTCATTACTCATCTCTCATTTATTTCATTTAAGGAGGAAAACTGATCAATCACACTCCTATCCCATGGAAAGCTCTGATCCATGATTGTTTGGCACCCGCATCCTACGGATCTCACCAACCTCCAGAGGATTATTGTGCTCCACCCACCCCTTTTTCCAGGAGACATTCCAATGCTGGGGGGGGCTGGGCTAAGATCTTAGATAAATACTAACAAAAGATCTCTATAGTTTATGTTGCACTAGGCACTGTTTTCAGCATGTCATATTTATGAACTAATTTAATTCTCACAACAACTCCATGAAATTATTATTACATTTCCATTTCACAGATGGGAACTAAGAGGCAGAGAGGTAAAGCAACTTGCTCAAGGTCGTGTAGTTGGTGGTGGAGCCCTGATTTAACTTCTAACAATCTGGTTCCAGAGTCTGTGCTGTTCCCTGCTAGGCACTCATCAGATAGAAAGATGGGAAGCCAGATGTTTTTCCCTCCCAAATCACAGCAAAATAAAGGAATGCATTTATTTACAAAATAAATGAATGAGTAGAATATGAAGCAAAACTGGGGTTTTGGAAAATGTATAAAATGAAAGCAACAAAAAGTAGGCTGGAAGCTATCAGGGTTTTGTTTTGTTTTTTTAATATTAAGCTCTAAGAGAGTAGTTTCAAATGGGACAGAGGAAGCTCTGGGGCAAGCAATCCTGAGGCGCATTGACCAGGCTCCCGGAAGTTACATGCAGGGGTTACACTGGGTCAGGGAAGGCCCACGTTTTACATCCTATAATCTATCTGCTATACCTACAGGAAAAACACCATGCCCAGGATACAGCCTGCTTCCCTTTGAAGTCCCTTGAGAGGAGATGAAGGTTGTAGAGGCAGGAGGAGAGAGCTCTCAGTTACATGAAGACTCATGTTGCTGAAGCGGGTGGGCCCCGCTTGAGAGGAGCAAACCCAGGAAAGTTTCCTCTTCCAAGAGATCTTTGTTTCCCACTTGGAAAACACTGTAGTGTATCTACATCTGGACAATGATGTCCATTATAAGCACACCACTTTGTCATCAAAATTCAGCAGAGTGAGTAACCTGGGCTGGGGCTTCTTAACAAGTTGAGGGAGTTAGTTCTCTTCCCCATTTTGCTCCTGAAAAAAAGAAAAGTTAAATCATCCTCAACATCCAGACCTATTCTTACAGAAGAGTAACAAAATCACTCTTGATGATTCGATTCTTTGACAGTTGACGTCATTCAAAGATCTATTTTGAGGAATAAAGGTCTCATTCACTGAGTGTTTCACCTTTTCCATTTGGCAAATTCCCATATCCTCACCTTTCTTCCCACCCAGACTAATTTGAAAGGTTCTCTCATTAAGCACAATACTTTCTTTTTGGGCTCCAGCATCATACATACGCAGAATGATGATAATAGCAATACTCTACTAAGAACTTCCTATTAGACTACACCATGCGAACTGTTGGACAAGCGCAATCTTACTGAAGTTTTAAGATGACTCTGAGTTCTACAATACTACCTCCATTTTATAGTTGAAGAAATCAAGGCTCAGAGAGGGCCCCATAAACTGTGAATGAAGAACTTGGATTCAACCCAAATCCAACTGATTTTAGAACTTTAATTACTTCACTCTTTCCCTAGTTGAGACAATGGCCACCACCACTGGTGGAAAATGCAGCAGAGCTCATGATCTTTACCACCATCTATCCTGAAAGGCCTCCTACTTGCCTAAAAGTCCCTACTTACCCATATCAGCAGCATCAGGAACTCAAGACCACTTAAGTAGAAGTTGTTCTGTCCCATTTCAGGTCATTTGCTTCTAACAATCACTTCTGGATTAGAAGAGTCCATCTCTACAGTTTTGACTCATCTGAGGTATTTGGCTTGTGGTTCTGCCTTATTATACTCCTTCTTAATACATCCACCTAAAGACCTCTTGTCCTGGTCACTCCTCCTAATTCTTTCAAGATCTACCTCTGCCTTTCAGCCTTTCTCCACACCCCACATATTACTTTCATCTTTGGTGACTTTAGTCTTGGATAATCCATCCAACATCCTGGCTTTTCAGAGTCTACATTCTTTATTTCCTGTGATCTTCCTCTCTACTCCTGCCACATAATCTCAGTTCAACTATCCCCCATACAGACATACCTCATTTTACTGAGCTTTGCTTTATTGAACTTCACAGATGTTGCACTTTTTACAAACTGAAGGCAAGACCCTCCTCCAGCAAAAAGATGACAACTTAATTCCGATATCTGGTTTATTGCAATACTTGCTTTTTTGCAGTGGTCTGAAACTGACCCCACGATAGCTCCAAGGTATGCCTGTACCATTTTACAGGTCTTCTGAGATCTCCAGTTGGCAGACCCATCTTCTTCCTCCTCATTTCCCAGAACCCCTTTGTTTAACTCCCTTTTTCATCCTGCTGAGTTGCCATTAACTGTCATAGCAATTACTTTTCTCAAAATCCTCACTTTCTTGATTTATTTATTTCTTGATTTACTTTTTGTTGTTATTGTTCAAGTACGACAGTACAAATTTTCCCCTCACCACTCTCCCCACCCCAGCAATCCTATCTCCCGCCCTTGATCCTACCCACCTTTGGCTTTGTCCATGTGTCCTTTATACATGTTCCTTGACAACCCTTCCCCTTTTGTCCCCCGTTATCCCCCTTCTCCCTCCCCTCTGGTTACTACCAGTTTGTTCTTTATTTCAATGTTTCTGGTTGTATTTTGCTTGCTTGCTTGTTTTGTTGATTAGGTTTCACTTATAGGTGAGATCATACGGTATTTGTCTTTCACCCCCTGGCTTATTTCACTTAGCATAATACTGTTGTTTTGCACTGATCGCATTGTGAGCCTTTTATGAAACCAAAACCTGAATAAACTCAACTTACTATCTTCTCTATACCTGCACTTGGGTTTCTGGGTAATTTGGGGGTAAAAAATCACTCTGAGTTGGAAACAGTCTTAATTCATGCTCCCCAGCATTAGCTGGGTCTTTCATGATGCCCAGGAGTCCCATTGTGTCTTGATAAGTAGAGCTTTCCTCTGCTTTGAGGGAGCCATTTCAGATTGTCTCCTCTGATCTCCCCTATTCTCAAACACATGACCCCCCCGCTGCTGCCTTAGTCTCCAAATGGCCTTGCCTCCCACAGAAAAATAAAAGACATCAGTGAAACATCCCTCAACTTCCCGCCATAACGCTTGCATATTTGCATTTTCACTCACCCCTTTTCCCTCCCTCCTTGATGGACTGGAAGGAATATCCTTTATCTTATGGACAACCATATCCCATTCTTTGGGTCCTATCTCTTCTTGCCTTCTCCGGAATGTTACTCCATCCCTCTCTTCTCTCCACTGTCTGCATCCTATGAGGACACGGCACTGCCTCCCATCCCCAGGTCCGCCTCCACATTCCACACACATTCTCTCCTCTCTTTCACGGAGAAGTTTCCCTGACACATTGCATCAGATATCTCCCTGTCACCACTCCCTCCTCACTCCTCACACCTGTGTCTGGCTTCCCCACCTCCACACCCCTGAAGCTACACTTAAAAAATTGACTGATTATCTTTCTCTTGTGACCTGGCACGCACATTTTCCACCTTTCGTTTTACCTGATTTACACACACTTGAGTACTGTTGGTCACTCAGAGCATTTTCTTTCCTTGGCTTCTGGGATATGACATTCTAGTTATCCTCCTATCTGGCTATTAATTCCTTTCTCTGCCTTGAGCCATCTTGTTTCATGTTTCTCATCTTCCTGGTTGATTTCATCCTCTCTTCCGGTGCCTCCAATATCTTCATGCCTCCTAACCCTGAACCTCTATTTCCAGTCAGTTTTCAGTGCCCCAGAGTTTTATACTCAATGATCTACAGATTGCACTGGGGTGTCTCACAGGCACTTCTTATTCAACCTCATAAAACACCTCCCCTTGTCTTTTACTCAGCCCATTCCTGAATATGTATACTGACATCTAGTTTCAGTTTCATTCACAGGCCACCAGTTACCTGCTTACTGCAAGTTTCACCCGTGTATGACCCTCTCTCTCTTCGGATTGTTGCCCACATTCCCCCCATTTGCTTAACTTATATTCTTCCATCAGATTTCCACTCTATTACCTTTTTGTAATCCCTCTACAAAAACCTTTGCTGACCCCAAGATAGGGTGGGGCATCCCTTCTCTGTGCACTTACAGCAGCTTGTGATTCTCTGTATTGTATCAGTTACATTGTATCTTAGTTGTTTGTTTACTTAACTGTTTTACCTTCTGTCTAGTTCATAACTCTGTCTTGAACACCCAGGCTAGCCTTTGGAGTACAAAAAGTGATCATCCAATATTTGCTGAATGGGTGATTTATTTTTAAACTATAACTTTGTTTTCTGTGAGTTGTGCAGAGACATACAAACATGTTTTACTCAATGAGGTTATGATGGTTCTCTTTAAAGTCAGCTTTATTGAGTTATTATTTCTATACAACGAAATCCATGGATATTAAATGCAAATTTCAATGAATTTTGACAAGTGTGCATTAACAAATACAGTATCTTAATACAGAAAATTTCTCTCCCTGCAAAAAGTACCCTCTGCCCATCCAAAGTGAATCTCTTTACCTCCCCCTGAAGCTCCTAGAAGTGACTTATCTATTTGTCACTATAGTGTTGCCTTTTATAAAATTTCATGACATTTGAATCATATAGTGTGTAGTCTTCTGAGTCTGCTTTTTGTTCACTTAGCATAATGTTTCTGAGATATATCCATGATGTTGTACATATTAGTAGTTCATTCATTTTTTTATTGCAGAATAGCAGTCCATGGTATGCAGACACCACTGTTTGCTTATCCATTTACCAATTAATAGATATTTAACTTATTTTCCATTTGAGGCTCTTATGAAAAAGCTGCTATGGACATTCAAGTACCAATCTTTATGTGTACACATTTACATGTCTCCAGGGTTAACACCTAGGAGTGGAATTGCTAGGTAATACGGTAAGTGAATATTTTACTTTACTTTATAAGACTCTAACAAACTCTTTTCCAAAGCCTTATGCATTTCCACTAGCAACATTGGAGATTCCAGTGACTGCAGTGCCTACTGAAACTTGGTGTCAGCTTTTTTGACTGCAGCTATTGTGATGGTTGTGCAGCGGTATCTCTTTGTGGTTTTCATTTGTATTTGCCTGATAACTACTGATCATGAGCCTATTTCTGTAAGCTTATTGGTGATTTGTGTCTTCTATTTTGCAGTGTCTGTTAAAAATGTTTGCCATTCTTTACTGAGCTATTTATGTTTTTATATTTCAATTGTGAAAGTTCTTTATATTTTTTAAAGTTTTTCATTACCTGTACTTATTGCAAATATTTTCTCCCAGTGCATAGGTTTTCTTTTCATTTTATTAATTGTGTTTTTTATTTTTAAAGAGCAGAATTTGTTATTGTGTGTGTGTGTGTGTGTGTGTGTGTGTGTGTGTGTAGTATATCAGAAAATTTTTTCTACCTCTACTTCCTACTATAGATTTTATTCTTATATTGTTTTCTAAAAGTTTTGTGCTTTGAGCTACTACATTTAGGTTAATTTTTGTATAAGTTGTGAGACAGGGAGTTAATTCATTGTTTTTTAGATGGATATCCACTTGATCCAGCATCATCTGTTTAAAGTCTATTGTTTCCCTTATTGAATTACCTTAGCACTGTTTCCAAAAATCACTTGATATACACAAATGGTTTTATTTGGGGGATCAATTCTGTCCCATTGATTTCTATCTCTCCTTCTAGGCCATACTCTAATATATTAATTAGTCTATTTGATGGTAGGCATTTCAATCAGGTAAAGTAGATCATTACCATTGGGTTTTAATTTCAGAATTATTTATGCTATTATTCTAGGCTTTCTATTTTCTTATCAATTTTAGACTGTGTTAAATTCTACAAAAAATCTTACGGGAAATTGATTGAGACTGTATCTATTGATCAGTTTAAGGAGAATTCACATCTTATTGAGATGTCTGATCTATTAACTTGGTATGCCTCTCTACTGACTAGTGTTTTTTTAATGTAAAACTTCCCATAATTTTAGTATACAGATAATGCATACATTTGGTTACATTTATTCCTAAGTATTCTGTGGTTTTAATTGTATCATAATGACAGTTTTTGAATTTCAAATTCTCATTACTCACTGATGGTATATAGAAATAAAATTTACTTTTTGCATGTTCACCTGTTATAGCATTGCTAAATCTGCTTTTTAATTCTAGTGCTGCTGTTATGAATTTCTTACAATAGTATATGTATTCAATTATGCCGCCCCAAAATAAAAGTATTATTTTCTATTTTTTGATAATACGATCTTGTGTTGTCAGGAATAAATATGTTAATTAAAAGGGGGTTTTCTTGATGATCAGTCAGGTGTGAATACAGAATAATAGCACAAAGAGGCATATGAAATGAAAGGATTTATAGCCCTGGCTGGCGTAGCTCAGTGGATTGAGCGCAGGCTGCGAACCAAAGTGTCACAGGTTCGATTCCCAGTCAGGGCACATGCCTGGGTTGCAGGCCACGGCCCCCAGCAACTGCACATTGATGTTTCTCTCTCTCTTTCTCCCTCCCTTCCCTCTCTAAAAAATAAATAAATAAAATCTTAAAAAAAAATGAAAGGATTTGTTACTCACGAATCCTCCAGGAGGGGGAATGGGTTGCCACTCAGGGAGCCATATGGAAGAAGCTCCAAGGAAGTGGGCTCAGCCAAGTAGGTGGGGGCCAGAGAAAGAGTGAATACCCATGAGCAAGTGTCTTTACTGTGGGTCAGGGTGGAGTACAAAAGCAAAAAGCACAATGGGGGTTCTATTGTCCCATTTAAATGCCCCTAGGTCACAGCCAGGGAAGAGCAAGAAGCTTAGCTTGTGGCAGGGACAGCTTTATCTTGATGGTTCACTTAGTTACCTCAGTGAGGTGCTCACAGCCTGTTTGTGGAGCTGTCATCAAAGCATCAGGTAAGTACGAAGCTTTAAAATTTGACAGCAACACCTTTTATATTTTCTTGCCTATTACATTGCATAGGACTTCCAGTACAATATTGAAGGCATGAAATAGAAGTCATCAAAGTAAAGAAGCTTGCTGGGTTCCTGATTTTATGGAGGAGGCATTCAGTCTTTCACCATTAAATATGAGGCTAGCCGTAGGTGTTTTTTGTAAGGGCTTTTTATCAGGTTGAGAAAGCATCCTTCTGCTTTTAGTGTTTTGAGGGTTTTTATAAAATATATATATATTGAGTTTGTTCAAATGCTTATTTTGCATCCACTGAGTTAATTCTTGTTTTTGTTTTGCTCTGTAAATATGGTAAATTTTGTGTTATTTTGACTAAAAACTAATCAAATTTCTGGGGTAAATCTCATTTGATTAGACTATAATTCTTATATATTGCTCTATTAAATTTGTTAATATTTGTCAGAGATTTCTGCATATTTGTTCATAAGGAATATTAGTCTTCTTTATCAAAATAATGTTAGCCTTATAGAATTAGTTTGAAAACATATTAATTATTTATTGTTGCATGACTGATTGCCCCCAAATTTAGCAGTTAAATCAGGATTAGCTTAGGTGGGTGTTCCTGGTCAGGATCCCTCAAGAAGTTGTAGTCAAACTATCACCAGGGGTAAAATCGTCTGGGTCTGGAAAATTCACTTCCAAATTATTTGAATTCTCAGATAATTTACATAGGGGAGAGAGAGAGACAGAGAGAAGGAGGTATAGGTGTCCTAAAGTCTTTGCTCTGAAGGATGAAAGATTAGGGTACACTGTCAAATTCCCCTTTTTCCTATGGAAAGTCAACAGGTCCATCAGGGGGTAGGACTAATCAGGCCCCCAAGCAAAGGCTATAGAATCAAAGCCTGAATTGTGATCCAGATGGAGACCCTAGAGGGTTCTCAGAGCAGTGCTCACACAGGAAAAGGTAAGGAGCAGCTAGTCAGCAGGGAAGACTGATCTGACTGTGGGTCAAGAAAGAGATCATCAGACAGGAGAATAAGCCAGGAGTAACACAACACCCATGAGAAGGCCCCCAGACATGATGCATGAACTATACCTCGGTGGATACCAGCCCAGACACTACTAAAAAGCACATTGAGGCCAGGAAAACCCATCCTTCTAAAGCAATTAGCTTCCCGCCCCTACCGCACAAATCCAGATGAGAGAGGCGTGTAGAGAAAATGGAGGAATCTAAAAGACTTAGTAAATATAGAAAGACTGGGAAAAAAATACCAACAGGAAGTTTAAATTATAGCAAACTAAGTTTTAAATTAATATGAATTGGATTCATTTGATTTTGGTGCGGGGAGGGTGCCGGAAAACTACAGGAGGAGAAATCAGTATGATGAAATAAACTGACTTCGTTTTCTTTTTATGCTTTAATTGTGATGTGAATAAATTTGCAGTCTCTCCCACCCCAAATGTACATATTCCTTACAGCCCTTTTGGAAGACAGTGTTATGATCCACATTTGACAGATGAGAAGAAATAGGGGCTCAGAGAAGCTGGCTTATGTGAATTTATACAGCTGGAGAATTGTGTCAACTGTGTCAGTGTCCTGATAGTTTCACCCTCAGAACTCATGAAATACCTGTCTCCCTCTCTGGTGTCCTTTTCTAGTTTTACTCCGGGGCAGACTTTCTGTCCCATTTACTCATAGTCAGATTCAAATCCTTTCCTATGCCCTTCAGACTCAGGCTTTCATTTGAATGTCTTTTTTGATTGGTGCCCTTATCTCTGAATGCTACATTTTGGGTTATGCTCAGCATTATGACCTACATCCCGTTGGTGAACACTGTTCTAACTCCTTTCTCCACACTACTCAGCCTCTCAGGCCTGGTCCCAGTCCTCATCCAGAAAATGCCACTCACAGGACTGAAAGGAGAAAAGACACCAGTGTTTGGGCTGCCTGTCACTACCAAACCCAATAAGCAATGACAGTGATTGAATCTTTATGGGAGCTTATTCAGATGGCCAGTGATCTGAAAAGATGGTGGGTTCGCACCCAAAAGAACCATCTTCCCTTTTCTTTCAAGGCCAGACTTGTTATAACAGGGAATAAGCAAGATGCAATGAGGGGTTTTGAAATTCAGGGAGGAGTAGGTAAAAGAAACTGCAACATTCCCGTCCTGGGCAGTTGGCTGTTCCCAGGGGTGGGTGGTTCTCTGCTGCTCCCTGAAACACAATGGCCTGGATGCCTCCACTTGTCCCCAGGCAGTAAGTCATCTTTAGTGGTGCCCCAGGAGGTCGGCTGTTTTCCCAGAAGCCAGGAAGGGCCTTATCTACCTGCAGTTTCTGAAACAAAGGCTTTAAAATATACATTACTTGCTAGGCTTATAACTTTTTACCTTAAACTAAAATTTTCCAACTCTGGAGTCCCTTATCAGTATTCCACCTGTGAGGATCCAGACCTTGAGCCAGGAGGTGTCTGCTCAGCATGCCCTTAATTTCCCTTTCTTTGCTCTGATTCCTAGAAATCTTCTTTGCCCCCAACATAGTGTATGTATTTAAGCAACTGAAGCTTACCTGCTAGGGTCTCGTATGTTTTGATATGTGTCACTTCAACCAAAAAGCACAAGGCAAGAACTGTCTAACAGTCACAAATCCAGCAGCAGGTAAAGCCTGGAGGTATACAGGTGCTGAGGGAAAGATGTCTGTCTGCCAGACTGTGAAAACGGGGCAGTGAAGGCAAAAGAGCTCAGGTTTTCTGAGCAGACCACAATATCCACACCTTCTCATGTTTTCCTGTAGCTGCCTTAAGTAATACTGCGCTACAGACAACTTCATAGTGCAACCATGTTTAGGACTGTTCTCACCTATGCAGTGCCCCTGTGAGATACTGTGATTTACAAGAAATATATATACACACACACATATATATACACACATATATATAGTCAAATATATATGTATATCTATGTGTGTGTGTGTGTGTGTGTGTGTGTGTGTGTATAGTCATTCACATGACCAAATAATTATAGTTTGCATATATCTTTGGTCTCATATATCCTGGCTCGCAATTCCCAAAGAAAACCCTTGGCATTTTATGAGCAATAAGAATATTGGGAGCATCTTTTGTTATTATATTTGGATTCTTGTCCTCCTTTCCTGAAAAAGCATCAGAGACATAAAGCTGAAATGGGTGTCCTGTTATGCATAATAAACCTCTTTCCACCACAAAGCGTTTTATGTTAATGAGTTGACTTTTGGAAAGCACCGGAGAATGGAGGCTGTTTGCCAGGGGAGCCAACCATGAACCAACTTTTGGTCCCAAACCCTGATTTCCAGGGAAAAAAAGAGAGGCTGGAGGTTGAATCAATGCCCAGTGCTCCATGAGTTAATCAGTCATGCCAGTGTGATGAAGCCTCCGTGAAGACCCAAAAGAGGGGGGTTTGGAGGGCTTCCAGATTAGGAAAACAGAATGCTTTCATGTCTCCACCATGCTGGACCCCAGGGTCCATGAAGACAGAGCTCCTTCCTTCAGGACCTCGCCTATGTATTTCTTCATCTGGATGTTAACTCACACCCTTTAATATCCTTTATAAAAAATTAGTAATCTCGTGAATAAATGGGTTTCCTGAGCTCTATGAGCCACTCTAGCAAATAATTGAACCCCATGAGGGGGGTCATAAGAAACTGATTTATAACCAGTCCATCAGAAATACAGGTAACAATCGGAACTTGTGATTGGCATCCTGAATTGGACAGGGTTGTTAAAATCTCCAATTTGTATGTAGTTAGTCAGAAGCGCAACATGGGTTTGCAATTGGGGTTTGAAGTGGAGGGTGGTTTTATGGCACTGAGCCCTTTACCTGTGGAATCTGGTGCCATCTCTGAGGAGATACAGTCTGAATTGAGTTGAATTCTCAAACACCCTCTCGGTGTCAAGTAATCGCTTATTGGTGTGGCAAAGCCTATGCGTGTGCACATACACAAACACACACACACTGGAACTGGGTCCACAAGTGCAAAATGACCCTACCAGTTTAGAATAATACCAGAACCAATCAAAAACAGCATTTCATTGAGGCCAACAGCCAGATTTCTTTGCAGCCCAGTTAATTTCTCTTAGGACTATTTTCGTCTACAAAGGAGTATGCTGAAGACTAATTGAGACTGCATATGTAAAATTTAGAGCACAGTTTCACCTCCAATGCTCTGAATATGGAAGTTTCTTTTCTTTTGAGTCTGCGTCTAAGTTGTGGTCTTTTGTTCTACAGGAAGATGGAGTGAATAAGCAACACTAGATTAACCTGTTACAGCAGCCATCGAGGGGAAGTCGCTCTGAGTATCTAGTTTCTCATGACACAGTCCTCGGCAATTTGGAGACACATATATGGCTTGCATTTGGACTCATGTTGTGATCTGTGCCATCAAGGTGAAATTTAGAAAAGACTCTGACGTCTCAGGAACTGAATCTTCTCTGCCCGTGTTTCCTGTGAACACTCTTAGCTCCTGCCTCTCTAAAGCTTCCAGAGTCCCCCAATGCGTCCCACAGTTTCTGCCTGTTGTGTCTTCACGTAAGTGATGCTCTGGGTATGAATAGTACCATAAAACCTCATTTCCAGCCACCACTTCCAGAAAAATTCACTGATTTTGAACCTGGAACATGTGCCCCCATTTTTGTAATTCTACAGTTGTGCATCTTCACCACCACATCTACCGCACCAGGCCATAATTACACATTTATTTATTTCATTCTTTCACTGGACCGTGAGCACCAGGAGGGCAGGCACCATATTTTGCTCATTTCTGTATTCCCAGTTCCAAGGAATGGCACACTTTCCATATTTAAAACATGAGTTAGGGAAACCAAGATGAAAAAGAGAATGATATAGCTGCAGATAGGAAGAGAAATGAAGATGAAAGGAAGTTAAGGGAGAGAAAACTAAGGAATGGGATACTGAAAAACAAAGATGGAAGGGAAGGAAAGAGAAAAAAGGAAAAGGAAGAAGTGACGAAGAGGAAGAGGAAGAATAGAAGGCTGATCTTTCATCTCCCTCTTTTGAAAAACGCCAGTTTCAAAAGTCTACAGTTCTGTGGTCCCTCTTTGCCAGTTAAAAATAGCACTAGATGAGTTTATTGGCATTGGATAGATAACTTTTTGAACTTAGAAATGCAGAGTTGGAATCAAAAATAATAAGGGTGGGTATGGAGGAATGAAATAATAAATTCAGATGTTCCAAAGGTACCCTTCAAGAGACAAGTTTTATGCTATTTCACTAGTCTCTCTATGAAAGTGGGACATGGGAAGGAGAATTTACCTAGGGCTCAAAGCCTTAGTTTTCTCAAGATACCTGTCAAAAACTGATTTCTTTGACCAGTTTTAATCAGCTTCATATCGGTACCACTTGACAGAGTATGTTTCGGCCTCTGGATGCTATCAGTCAATACAAACCAACTTGGGAGCCAATCCAAACCACAAAGATAAAGAATCCCAGAGAGTGTTACATAACAGAAGCTATAATATTTGCCTGTATTTATGAACCATGTGGGATTTTCAGAGATAAAAGACAACTCTTTTTAAATTGAATTTCCAAAAACCCCAAACAATTCTAACAGAGTTTGGGTTTTCCATTCACACCAAATAGTTTTATTCATCTTTGTTACATCGGGCATTTTCTTTGAAAACACAGATTCACATCTTTTTTCCCTTTGCTTAAAAATCTATTTTTGGATCCTAAGCCTATAAGATAAAATGCAAAACAAAGCCCTTTATAATTTGACACTAATTTATGTTTTAGGCTTTATCTCATACTTTTTGCTTTATTGCACCATACTTTCTCACAAAGTGGCTTCTCTTACATACTATAAGAAACATCTGTATGCTTTTTTTCATATTATTTCTTTTTCTTAGAATGTTCTTCTTTTCTTTTTCTACCTACCTAATACCCCAATAGTTACCCTTCCCAGAAGACACTCTGGCTTAGTGTACATAAGAATATGAACAGCAAAATCAGTTTGCCTAGGTTTTGAATCTTCTACCTAGTCTCTGAATATTATTGGGGAATTTGTGGACACTCTTAACAGCAAATTGTTCCTCTCCAAAATGGTGATAATAACACTGACCCCAGAGAGTTGCTGGCATGATTCTATAAAATAATATATTTAAAGGATCAAGGTAGTGTCTTAAAAATAGTGTTTAATATTATATACCTTATTGATAGGGGACTCAAGATTTGGAAAATTTTAGCTTAAGGTAAAAAGTTGTAAGTCTAGCAAGTAATGTGTATGTTAAAGCTTTTGTTTCAAAAACTACAGATAAGGTCCATCCTGGCTCCTGGGAAAACAGCCGACCTCCTAGGGTACTGCTAGAGATTACCACCTGGGGACAACTGGAGATATCCGGGCCTTTGTGTTCCAGGGACAGCAGATGACCACCCTCCCCTAGAAACAGCTAACTGCCCAGGGCAGGAATGTCGCAGCTTCTGAATCTTAAAGCCCACACTGCACCTCGTTTATTCCCCCTCTCCCTTATAAAAGGTCTGGCTGGGAAAGAAAAGACAAAATGATCTGTTAGGGTATGAACCCACCATCTTCTCAGATCACCGGCCATCTGAATAAAGTGCTCATAAAGATTCAGTTGCTGTCATTGCTTATTGGGTTTGGTAGTAACAGACAACCCAAATGCCAGTGTCTTTTCCAGTTACATTATGATATTATTCTGATCTTCACCATCACCATCATCATCATCATCAGTATCTTAAGGTTGTTGAATTAAATAGAATAATTCCAGTATAGGTATTAGCACTGGAATTAGCACTGACAGATCAATGATGGTAGTTATAATCACCATTATAATAATTCTCATTATTATACTTAATAAACTCCACTTGTTATTAATCAACACCCTTCCTCTGTTATTCTTACAGATGTGATCTTTACCTACCTTTAGCATGGTACTTATTATAACATTTCATAATTCTGTTTATGTATTCCCCTTAGTCTGTGATTAACTCAATGGCAATTCTTGCTGAAGCTGTCTATGTATCGCTAGAACTTAGTGCTACTTGAGCTCTTAGTAAATTCATTTTCAGTGAACAGAGTTAATGGTACTTACTAAGCCATCCCTGCTGTTGTTTTGTTTTGTGTTTGTCTCTTTACACCTATACCACTTATTTGTTAAATGGCTGTCCAGAGTGAGGAAGTATGGCCTATGAGAACTAGAATTGGGCAGAGGGCTCACACCATTGTCCTTAATAGCACCATATTCTCAAACTGAACTAGGTAGACTTCCTTAAAAGTCATCTAGAACTTCTAATACCCCCAGAAAGTCCTTGATTGCAACAGCAGGATCATGGTGGAAGGACTTGAAGCCTACCCCTGAGTCTTCTCCAAATACTCATTAGCAATTCTGGGATGAGTTCATGGGAACTCACCACTGGTCATTAAATGATTCCTTCAGTGTTTCAGAGTTTGGAACCACCATCATGCTCCATGGAAAATTTTAGATGAAATTAGGTTATGGTTGGGAATGTTGGCCAAATAGATGAAAGGGAAATAAGTGTACATAATAAATACTCAGCTTTGTGGCTTCTAGCAGTAGCCCATGTTTCATCTTCTATCACAAAGGAAAAGTATTAACTCCTTCAAAACCTCATTGAAGCTAACCTCAGAGCCAGGGTTTAGGTTTGTATTCCATAACTGAATTAAAAATAAGGCCCCAAGATAAGGCACTTGAAAAATACCCTCCAAATAAGTTAAATATCACAAAATCTTAAATGTTACCTCCTGCCTAAACTCAATATATTGTTCTCAATGAGTACTTTATAGGAATTAGTAAGAGATTTGGCATCAGTGAAACCTGATTTTGAAATTTGGCTTTGATACTTGCATAGGTTATCCATATGAAGCTGATTTTTCTAACCAATGAAATGGGAACAATGATTTTCATAACATTGTGATAAGGGATAATTGTGATATATTGGTGATATGTTGGTGAAAATTCTTACTACAATGCTAAAGATACAGATAAACATTACTTTCCTTCTCCTTTTCCCGTGGCGCTTAGAGTATTTGTAAAAATAAAGTCTTATGAGTTTGTGTTGTGAAAAATCCAAATATATACCAACCTATTTCCACATTAACTCATAAAAATGTAGAGACATACTCTATAAAATAGAAGGCTGTTATTCATGTATACCCATCCCTGGTTTCAGAGGCATTTTGTTGTTGTTGTTGTTGCAGAAGTATAACATTGTACAGAGTACTTGATGTACATGAATTGGCTCAAATATGCCTATCAGGCTGACTGTCAAAAAAGGCATGCCAGGTAATGAGACAGATTCTCCTGATCACAAGCTCTTAGGCTGTATAATTAGTGTTATGGAAAGATAGACTCATCCTTTCTACAAGTGTTGTTCTTTACATGTGCTGATGGTAGAGATAAAGTCAAAGTAGGGAGAAATCATAGTTACTGATTATCTCACATGTGTTCTAAGTCTAATATATGTATGACATCACTAAATTCTGCTAATAACCAGATAAGGCAGGTATGCTTGTCATCATTATTACGTTGAATATTACCATTTTATGGAAAATGAAATATCGAGGTGCCAAGATCACCCAGCTAGTGAATACCTGCCCCAGGATTCAGACACATCCCTGTCCTGCTCCAGGGCTCACACCCTCTCCTCCACCGCCTTGCATCTCGCTGCATGGGGCCAAAGGAAATGGTTTAAATACAAGTTCTCTAGATGCGCAGATGATGGACATATTGTTGTCATTTGGGAATTAAGAAAAAAATTGTAGGAATGTGACATCTAAACTGGTCTGAAAAGAAAGAGGAAGCATAAAAACACACATTTTAAAATTTCCAAGCATACTCCAAGGAGGCAATTCAGGTGAGATCACAGATCCTGAACTTCAACCAACAAAAATCTAGATTCATTGCCTGGATTTCATCCCAGGGACATTCCAAGACTATCAAATAAAAATAATCACTTTTGAGGGAAACATCAGTTTAGTAGTTTAGTAGCAAATTAATCTGTTAAAACATAAGGGGGGAAAGTACGGCATCTAAACAATTCATTTTTACTGGCCTGTGTAAGCCCTATGAAGTTTTCCACTTTCCCAGAAATTATTCTCTTCTTATTCAGATAAGTTGGCAGTAACAGTAAGTCTTTAGCCAACTAACAGGGACTGGCCAGACCCCATTAGGCTGAGATTTCAATGAAACATCATGAAGGAAAGGAGAGGTTTGACAGTAAGTTGGTTACAGAAACAGGAAAACATTCACCACTGGGCAGGCAGCTCAGTCTTTGGGTCTGTCTTATGCCTGCCTAGTCAAAGGGTAACATAGTCAGTCAATGGGTAACACTGATAATGTTGAAGCACGTTGCCAGTCAGAGAGGCCCAGGCTAAGAAAGCATCCAAGTTAGTCTAAAAGAATGTTGACCTGCTCTCAGCTTGAGCTGCCAACTGGGACTCCTGGGCACTTGGCAATCCAACATCAGCTTTCTGCCTTGGTCGCACACTAGTCCAATGTAGGACAACATAGTTTCCTATATTTTGAAATCCTTTTCTTGGTGTAAAAGTTTTTCCTAGTGTAAAAGTAAAGAAAAATCAACGAGTATTAATAAGAATATCAAGAAAATGAAACTGAACATAAGAAATGGGAAATAGAAGATAAAAGTTGTCAATGCATGAGTAGACTTTTTTTATGTAATGCAGTATAAGAAGAAATAAAGGAAAATGACAAACTAGACAAAACAAAACAATGCATATGCCTTGGAATAGAATTCTATTCTGTTAATTAAAGAGCTAAGATATAAGGCATATACTAACCAGGAGACAGTGTTGGACTGAACTCTCCTATGCTCTGGCATAAAGTTATCACAGAAGGCATTAGTCTGCAAGCCTTGCTATAGACACAGTGCAGCAAAATGCTTAAGAGTACATGATTTGGCATCAGATGGGACTGGATAAAAATCATCATTTAACACTTATGCACACTTAAGAAGTTATTTAAACCCCATAAAAATTAAGTTTTTTTTTATCTCTGGACTGAATAGCACTATCTATATACATATAATATCATGTATAAAAAGTGGTTAGCACAATGTCCAGCACACCAATGTAATTCATTGTTATTGTAGAAGGTGGTTGAGATATTTCCTTGATTTATCTGCAGATTTCACTATTTGCCGCTGCTAAGGTGAATAATCTAAATGAAGAATACCTAGTTGTTTTCTGCTTAGGAATCCCACTTACTTCTGGGACTGGCACAGCAAATGAATATTAAAAAAATAACAGTTTGTTTTAAATCGCAAAAAAATGTGCATATAGGCAATATCATTAGAGTGCAGACCAAGATAGAATATGACTTCCAAGTTTTTGTATGTATGGGAGAAATAATAGAAGGAACAGTGTAGTAGAGAAGAGCTATATAGAATAAAATTAGAGTGTCAGAAAAGATAGTAACACTAGACACAAACCCCTTCCCCCCAAAAAAATACTTTAAATACAAAAAAAATGTAGAGGCTGAAAAATCTTAATTAAAAAAAATCTTAAGTAAAATACTAGCATATTAAACCTAACACTGTTCTAAGACTAACAAACATCATGGTGTAGAAGAGTTTATCACAGAAAGGCGGTATAATCCACTAAGAAAAAAATTCACCAAGCATGATTAGTCAATATATGAGAAAATTAAAAGAGAAAACCAACAGATGTCTCAATAGGTACATAAAACTTGCAATAAAACTCAACATTTATTCAAAATAAAACTCTTAGCAAAATATAAACCACAGCAGACTTCCTTAATCTAGTAATAAGTAGCTATCCAAAACCTACTACAAGTATACTTAATGATAAAGCAGTAGAACCTTTTCTATTAGAGTAAAAAAAAGATAATAGTATAGTTCCCATAATAATCATTACTAGTCTACTGGATGTCCTAACTATGCAATAAGACAAGAAAAAGAAAGAAAGCATTAGAATTGGAAGTTGTCATCACATATTTAGAGGCTATAAGACTGTCAACATAGTAAAGCAAGAAAACTATAAAGGAACTAATTAGGCAACAATGAGATCTCAGAAGGGTTGAATAATATACAATAATGTAACATTAAGTATAGCCATAATAGCAAAAAGTTCCTAAAATGTTTATAAATTTTAAAATAACACATATGTGCAAAACCTTATGGAGAATATTATAAAATGTTCTTATGAAACAGACAAACAAAAGAAAAACAAAATATATGGTGAGCTGTGCCATTTCCATGTATAGAGATGTTAAAAATCACAAAGCCATTAATTTGATTCAAATCATTGACATAGTCAATGATATTTCAAATAAAATTCCAACAAGACTATTTTCCTACAATGCTATACCTTTTTTAAAATTCTTTTTTCCCCAGTCTGGATATGGAAGCACAAAGAGTAGCCAAGTAACTCTGGGAGAAGAAAATTTTTAAAAAGGAGGCAGCACTTAACTACCTATTTATTAAGAATATGTATGTGTGTGGTACGTGTGCATTAAACTATAGAAATTAAAATACAGTGAAATCAAAACAGGAAAGAAAGTCCAGTGGAATAGAATTCGAAGCCACTAAAATAAGATCAAATACATGTAAGAAACTGGCATATGGCAAGGTGGCATTATAAATCAGTGGAAGAAAAAAGAAAACTCAGTGAGTGACATGATTTTCCATTTAGAACTTACTTCATACATGAAAATAATTAAACAAAATGTAAGTAGAAAAACATTAGTAGAAATTCTAGGGTAATTGTTGACCATGAGATAAGAACCAGATTTTCTGAAATCTCTTCAATCAGCAGTTTATAGGAAAGCACTAATAAAACTGACTACATCAAAATTAAACTGTTCTCTACAGAATACTCTATGAAACATACTGAAATGAAAAAATGGCAGACTTGGGAAAGATATTTATAATATTTAAAACCAACACAATTTAGAATCCTGAATAGGGAGAGAAATGGCATGCCAGTTTAAACAAACCAACACTATAACTTAAAAGGGAGCACAATGAGAGCAGACAATTCAGAAGAGCCGATGAACATATGAAAGGATAATTATCCTCACTAGTGATAAAGGAAATGCAAATTAAAACCAGAGGGAAACACCATTTCACATCAAACAGTTTGACAGGCATTAAGAAATCTGTCAACACCAACTGTTTGCAAAGACATGAGAAAACTGAACAGTCCTACCCTGCTGGTGGGAGTGTAAATTAGCACAATCACTTTGCAGAGCAGTTTGGCTCTAGGTAAAGAAACTTAAAATGTGCATACCCAATGACTTAGCAATTTTACTTTAGAGGAGGCTGGCTCAACTGTACCAGGGTACCCAGGATATTTGTTGTCACATTGTGGTTTGCAATGGGGGAAAAAATGCAAATAAGCTTTATGTTTTCCACAGAGAAGAAGCAAATAAATAGTCATCCTTTATTACAATAAAAAATCAAAATGAATTAATTAGACCTATGTACAAAGACATGAATGAATCTCAAAAATGCAATATTGAGTAGAAAAAAAGGAGGGGAAAGCAAGTTGTCAAAAAGTATGCTGTACAAAATAATTATATAAATACGTTTTAAAACAGCAACTACACCTACTATTTATGGATACATTTCATAATGAACCTAGAAAGTTAGCCTGCAAAATTTATGCTGGCGATTGTCTATAAGGAAGGGTGAAATAGAGGAAAAAGGAGCTTCAACTTTATCTGTAATGTCCTATACCTTTTAAATAAATCAATTGTATGATGAACAAGTTTTAACAATTATAGTTGGAGAAGGCTTCTAAGAGAAGATACGACTCTGCCACCAAAATGTAAGTAACAGGAGGAAGAGATTTTGTTTGTTTTGCTTTCTGTTCTCAGATTATTGAAGGCATTTAATCACCAGTGGTTCTCCTCTCACTGTATTGAAACCCGGGGTGTTGTCAGGACAGAGGGAAAATGCAGAGATAAATCAGATACCACCCATGTTTTAAGAAAGTTCAAACTGCATCAGGGTAATGGATATTAGACATCATATGCATGCATCCACATGTGTGTGACATATATATACACACTACTTACTCACAACGATAGCACTAAGTTGCCACAAGCGATAAAGCTAAGGTTCTTCCAAGGCTAGAGAGATGCTATCTTTCTACTTTGCATGTCTGCTCAACCCACTCAGCCAGCCCTGTCCAGGGCTAATCAACACTTCAAGCCACTCTACTTACCTGTCTTCTGGAGTCTACCCAAATGCTCTCCAGGGCTTCATTTAGTTCTTTACTTGGCGAACATTTACTAAATTTACCGGGCTCTTTACTAGGTATTTTAGATATACACGCTCTCTCTTAATCCTCAAAATAGCCCTCTATGGTCAGTATTTTAACCTCATTTTACAGGTAAAAACACTACCACACACACAGTTTTAAGGTGCCTTTTCCAAAGTTGCACAGTTTGTAGTTGATATATCTGGAATTCAAACCAAGGTCTGAATGACCCCAAAGCCAAGCTCTGGAAAGAGACCTGAGAATACAGTTGCTGAATCAGCTTCCTCCACAACCACTTCATTCAGAGCTTTATACCAGACCCCATGAAAAGAACCAAAGATATGTAAGATGCGGTTTCTGCTGCAGAGCAACGTGGGACTCAGTAGTGGGCTTACCTCATCAGAGATACAAGAACCCTCTGTATACAAGAAGGTTATAATTAAGCCATTCTGCAGTCTCCTCCAGGCTGAAAAAGCCTGCTGCCTCTCATCTTTGTACATAAGCCTTCTACTCCAAGCCTTTGCAGTTCCCACCAGATTCCCACATCCCTTCTGCGTTTGGAGGCCAAGAATTGATCATGGCCCTACAGTGAGGGAAAGACCAGTTACTGTCTCACTGCAGCCAAAAGTTCTCAGTGTGGTATAAGGGAATCCCCTTCTGGGCCTGGCCTAGAGGTCTCAGTGCAATTAATGTTGTTTGAAAGTTGCAAGAAGTAACACCTAAAACCTGCCTGGTGATGGCCAAGCCCCAATGAATTTTGCAGATGTGCTGGATTATTTTTCCTCATGTGTCCACATGCATGCCTGCTGAGCTCATCTGCAGCAGGAAGTGGGATCAGTGAAAACACTAAGAGAAAGGGTAGGGAACGTGTCCTCTGAGCATAACTGGAAGAATAAATAACACTCAATTTCTGGATGTGCTTTGTCTACTAAAACTCTGAGTTTACAAAAGCATTTTTTTATTTGTTTGTTTTGTTTTATGTTTTTTTTGCATTGACCACTACACTTGGAAAAAAGAATAACCAACCCCTTCATCCCAATGTACCACAGTAGCAATTTATTATAGAATACCCTAGTATGACATTAACTCTATGTTCTTTAAAAAAAACATGACAGAGAGTTGCGTCAGTGCCAGCTGTGAGATGCAATCATCTTGTCGTCTTCTGCCTGCCTGAACCGGGTGTTGGGATAGTGAAGGGGGGCTGTTGGGGTGGGTAGTGAGACTCATTGTGGTTACTGGCAGATAGTGGTAGGGACTGTGGAGGCCACAGTGGGTGTCTAATGCCAGCTTACATCTGCAGAGTCAGCAGAGAAGAGAAAGAACTAGAGGAAAAGTGCATTCAGAGAGCTTTGAGCTATCAGAATATTTAGGCATCTCCTGATTCACAGGTTTTCAAACCTATTAAATAGCAGTGTTGAATGAAAAACTTTTAAAAATACCGATTCCTGGAGAGCACACCAACACTACTGAACCAGAGTCTATAATTGTGAGTGAGCATGCAGACACATGTTTGGGAACCAGACTTGAGACTGATACCTTCACGACAGAACTGGAGAAACTAAAGCTAAAGAGGGAGCATGATTTGACCACAGACAATGGCAAAGTGTGTCAGAAGTCAGAGCACCCGGGTCCCAGCCCAGGACTTCCTGAAGCCTCTCTCATTCTCTGTAAACTCATCATTTCCACCTCTGGAACTGTTCCAGTCTCAAGGGAGAGTCCCACCAACTACCCATAGTTCAAATCAAATACTTGGGAGTTGTCTCTTTTTCTACCTTTTACAGAGAACTCATGCCCTCTCACCAATTTTTAACACTGGCAAAGTTGGATGCCCCTCCCCTTCCTCACTGCACTTCCCCAGTTCAGCTGCTGGAGGAACTTCCCCAGTTCCCTAGGAAGCTACTGCAATAGCTTCGTAAGTGGTGTCGTGGCCTCTGGTCTGGCCACCCTGTCCATTCTCCACACTGAAGCCAAAGGGATCTTTGTCAAGCATTAAAACATGAATCTGATCTTGTCACTCGCTGCTTGTTATCTTCCAATATCTTCCAAAACACAAAGACTTTGATCAACCTTTCATAACTGACCACACTTTTTCATTATTCCCTATCTGTTGCTTTTCATCTCAATGAACACAAAACTTCTGTTCCCTTACATGTACGATTCAGTTGCATGCCTTCACTCATGGATTTCCTCTTGGGATTCTTTCTCCTCTCTCTCTCTCTCTCTCTCTCTCTCTCTCTCTCTCTCGCTCACACACACACACACACACACACACACACACACACACATTTTTATTCTATAAGGCTTAAATTCTATACCCCTTATAAGAAGTCTCCCCTAATCCCAGCCATCTGTATCAGGAATGTTTTCTCTTTGGCTTCGTAACATCCTATGACTCCCCCCCCCATTAATTCCTTTATTAGATTATAGTCATACTGTTTTGCGTAAACTTGCTCCTTTGTCTCTGTGATGTGAGGTTTGTTAGTACTATTATCTGGTTCATTTCTGTATTTCAAGAATAAAGCACAAGAGTTGGCATTACAAATATTTCAAGTGTTTGTTGGGCCAAATCAGCATCTCCTGGAATAAGCTGATGGGCCTAATTCCTAATTACACTGCAAGCAGGTGTTTCCTTCTTTTCGTGACCTAGTAGTATTCCATCATATGAAGGTACCAACACTGTTTTATCCGCTCATCTACTGATGAGCACATGGGTTGCTTCCAGCTCTCCGCTACTGTAAATAATGCTGCGATGAACATAGGGGTGTGTATATTCTTTTGATTCAGAGTTTCGTGTTTCTTCAGATATATTTCCAGAAATGGAATTGCTGGGACATAAGGCAGTTCCGTGTTTAGTTTTTTAAAGACTCTCTACACATTCCTCCCAGCTATTTGTCACTTTCTTGCTTTGTGATCTTTGGTGACAAAAGGAACTTAACATTTTAACAAAACGTTTCTCATGCACTAAATTATGGTATACATATTTTCCTTAGATCTTTTAAAAATAAACATGCTGAATATTGAGGACCATGGGAGGAAGTCATTACTTTCACGCATGGATGGCAAGGATTAAATACACCCCTCTGGAGGGTGACCTGGTAACTCATAGAAAAATCTAAAAAAGTATGTACACTTTGACTTAGCCATTCTACTTTTGGGACTTCCCTGAGTTAACGATCATCAATCAAACCTTGGTTGGCCAGCCAAATCCAGCCCGTTAACTAATTTTGTAAAGGTTGCTTTTGAATCACAATGACACCCATCCTGTTACATAGTACCTATGGCTGCTTGTATGTTACAAGGGCAGAGTTGAGTCTTTGCAACAGAGACCATGTAGCCCACAAAACCCAAAATGTTTATTATCTAGACCTTTATGGACAAACTTTGCTCACCCCCACTATAGAATTATGAAAATATCACTGAGACACTGATAATTTGGGTCTCTTGCATGGGCTATCCACATTCTTCTTCAAAGGACAAGGCTTCCACGACCTTGGCCCCAAGCTGGTAACCTTGACATGCTTAAGTTTTCAGGCCCAGAGATCTCCAAGCTCAGATTGTTCAGCTCCTTCTGGGGCTGAAGGTCAAGGCCTCCTCGAGGTGCCGTGTCAGAAGCAGCAGTTCAGACATCTGCTTGCCAGTAATGCAGCCTTCATTCCGTCCTCGGGCTCCTTACAGGGATCTTGTTTGTTTCTCCTTTTTAAATACTCAGAAATAGTTCTCAATTTGTTTCCTTTCCTGAACTCTTTGAGAGACTCCAAATCACTATAACAGACACAATTAAGGTTTGTGAAGCTCATTTCCCCTAACACAGGACACCAGTTGCCTCTGGTGGTAGACCTCTTTTTCCGTTTGAGGAGAGGGAACCGCGCCACCTCAAAAGTAAGTCATTCTTCCAAGAATGACCTTGGTAACTTTGGGATATTTTCCACTAAAAAAAAAGAAAGAAAAAAGTTCAATATTTAACATGGCACCCTGCTATACAGGTACTTATTTGATAACTGAAAAAGCTAATAAGGCTATTTCAAACATAACAACAAAAAATAGGAAGTTTAGTTCACAGGCAGATTTGAGGATTCATTGAGATTATGCAAACAACTAACTGTTATAAACTCTAATGTGCTTCATAGATATAAGATGGAATTGTTATTAATAAAAGTTAATATTCCAAGGCAAGTGAGGATTATTCCTCATATTGCAGAAGTTATCTTTAAAACCTGCAATAATTTCATTTAGAAAATTAAGTTTACCCAAAAGCAAATTACAGTAAAACAAGAAACCATACACACAAATAAATGTTTATGTATGCATTATTTTCTCCCCCAAAATGTCGTGAATCTTTAATAAACCTCTAAAACCAATAAGAAGAGAGCTGTTCTTCTGAACACAGCCCTACCCATGAGGGGTTCCCACATTTGCTGAACTAGTCCACAGGACCTCTCAGAAAGACCCATGAGCTCTGCAGAATGAACAAAAAGAGAGAACTGCCAGATCTATAAATTATGGAAAGTTGACATTGGAAGAAAACTTAGAAAACATTTTTTAATTCATTCCTCATTTTCCATATCAGGAACCGTTTGCAAAAGAAAAGTATTTTGCCCACAGTCACAGAGAGCTCATTGGGGAACGGACCTAGGTTCAAATTTAGATCATCTGCCTCCAAAACCAAACTCTTCTCTAACCTCTTTCCTTCCCCCCACCCCAAAAAAACCCCCACAGAATCATTCCTGAGATGTGAAGTGAGATCCACCTGAAGAAGGCACAGAAGATTGAAGGTTTACTAAGGGAAGGGGGACTACCTGACCCTCCTGAGAGCATTTAAGAAAGCAGGTCACCCTACACTGAGCAGGAGGCATCCGGCGCTCCCAGAGCTGCCAGGCCCTCACACCATTCATCACTGGCTCCTGAGCCACTTTCCAGACCTGCACTGGGTCCCACTTCCTGACAGGTTGTATATCGTTTCCGTCTTCCAGCTCAGGGTTCATTTTTCTCCCATTTATGGTCCTGCCTTACCCTTTGGCTGAACACTAGCCGTGCTTCTGCTTTGCCTGATCCAAACCAGGCTGTAAGCATCAGCACACTCATTGCCTATGGGTGCCCAGCCACAAATTTTCCCTCCATGTGGGACTCTAGAAGATTGATGGTGAGCCTTTCCCGTAAGACCAAAGTCCTACACTGTAGGAGGCAGATGCTCACATTCTTCTTGCCTCCCCCCTCCACAAGCACCCATTTCCTGAATTTTGCCCTCACAACTGTAGGAGCAGCACCTGGCATCAGCAACAGATGATTCACCTGCACACAGGTAAATTTGGGTACCTCTTATTCTGCTAGTAGGATGTGCCCTTATACTCATAATTAATATCACTTGGCAGTCACAAATGATCTTTCAGCTTTGAAAATGTCTCACAAGCGCATATTAATTGACCAGATTTGCCAGCTCCAAATATTTCCACTCTACCTCCCAAGCCTCTGGGTATTTACCCAAGTTACACCCATTCTCCATACAGAACTTCCATCATCGACTCTGTGTTGGGAAACCGAGCTCAGGGGGTCCCAGCTTATCCATGTTGCCATCTGGACCCCAGGAGATTTTCTAGACCACATGACTCCCTCTAGCAGAGTATCAA
This sequence comes from Phyllostomus hastatus, assembly GCF_019186645.2. Classification (NCBI taxonomy): domain Eukaryota; kingdom Metazoa; phylum Chordata; class Mammalia; order Chiroptera; family Phyllostomidae; genus Phyllostomus; species Phyllostomus hastatus. The sequence goes on along the minus strand of NW_025333857.1, from coordinate 61,918,239 downwards.
AGGAGTCCTATTTCAGGACTTTCAGAGAAGCAGAGATGATATACACAGAATTTTAAATTTAGAAATATGGGGATTTAAAATCCAGAATGCCTCCTGGAAAAACACCCAACCTCTGAACCCCAGGTATTTCACAGGCAATACCTGCATGAGTTGTTATCAGGATGAAAGGCGAAAAATCAGATGGTTTCAGGGTGATACCTGGCACACATGAGGTGTTATTGATTGGTTGATATTTCATATGGTATAACTTACAAAACTCTGTGACTTAGGTCTAATTGCTACCATCAGTTTAAAGATGGAGAAACGGAAGCATAGGGAGATTGGGTAACTTCTACCAAACCACAGGGCGAGTGGGTCTGAGACTTGAGCTTGGACAGCCTGGCTCCAGACCCTGACCCCTGATGCCCACACTGGCCCCCTCTTGATAGTGGCTCTCCATGGACAGCAGTTTCAGTACTGCAGTCATACTGAGGAGGGTGGTCCAGCTCTTCTGAGTTAGAGATTCAGGGAAGGACACATCTCTACTCTCTGCTTCTCTATATCTGACCCCTGGGTGGTCAATTAAATTTGGTCAAACAAATCTTATATGGGCTTTACACTTTCTGGGAATAATAATAATGCCTTCTCAGAAAGAGTATTGCAGATCTTCTTCTTCTCCTTCTTCTCCTTCTTTTTCTCCTTCTTCTTCCTCTTCCTCTTCTTTTTGAGTAGCTTTGGGCCCTTTGTGGAATGAAAACATTTCTGGAAACAAGGAATCTGCATTGAATTCTTACTCCATCCTCCTCTTCTCCTATCTCCTCTGTGGAGACTGTTTTCCCACCTGTAAAAATAGCATCATGGCCTCTTAACTCAAGGGAGTGCTGGAAAGGCAAAAGATGACATTAAGGTTCTCTGTTAATTCACAAGTCCTCACAGTCTTTCACGGTGCTGTTGGTGACAGCCTCTAACAGAGTGATTTGCTGAGACAAAGGTCCATTTGGAAAGAAATAGGCATGGGCATTCCATCAACTCTCAGCACCACCAGATTCTGAATTCACTTCTGCTCCTGAAAAGTGGCACTTCCGTCTCTTTCTTCTCTTTAGCAGAAACATCAGCATCTTTCACTTGCTCGGTTAACCTGTTTGGCTGTATGTACTATTGCCAGATCCTGTGTGAGGCTGAAAAACATGGGGATGAATAAAACACAAACCCTGTGAGGAAAGCCCCCACCTTGTGATAAATACAATGATGACAGATTCGCTGCTTAGGGAATTGGGTGGTTAACTGTTAGGGTAGTCAAGAAAACTTTCAAGGAGAAGGCAAACTTCTGGACTGGACTTTAATGCTTGCATGGGTTGGACAAGGGTTTGGAGTGGTGGTGAATGTCCAGGGCTGGGAAGGGCCTTCCTGGCAGGAGGAACAGAGTATGGGAAGGTATGAGACATGAAGCGTCATGATGTGATGGGACAGCTACTAGTACTCCTGTTTATCAGACTTACTTATCCCCCAGAGGGACAATGCTGGGTGGACAGAACTAGATCAGGAAGGGCCTTGGGTGCCAAACCTCAGGAGTCTGGAATTACACTTTCTTCTGTACTCAGGATGTGCAGAAACGTGACCTTGCCTGGGTCGTGTCCCTCTGGATCCTAGGAGTCGGAGGCCCGCTTATATCTGGTTCTCTAACAAGTCACTTCTCTCCTTCACCGAGGTACTCTGTCTAGGCCCTGAGTCCGTTCTGCCTGTCCCCTCCAGCACTCTCACCACCACCCACAAGGCACCTGAAGTGCTTACAGCAGCAGAAAGTGGGAGCAGCTCCCCAGAGCAGTGGAAAAATAAGCTGCTGAAAGGTTTATTTCCCTGCTCAGAATATTTTTACAAAGCAAACCCGCAAGGCTTGTCACCACACACTCAACTATTTTTAAGCTTCCTGACCAGATCTTCAGGATAGGCCTTTGGGGACGGTGAGTGGCGGCAGGGAGGTGGGAGTTGCTCTTGGCTTTGGGTACGCTGGGTCTTCTGGGAGTCCTGAGATTTGGTTTGGCCAAAGAACATTTGTGGGGGAGGGCGTAGGGGTGAAGTGGAAGCAATTAGCCCCCTTGTCCGCATGGCTCATTCATCTCCTGTGACCAACAGAAACTCCAACCCCTTGCCTTCCTCAGGCACAAGGGCCGCCAAGGGAAACGAAGCGGGGATTTCACCTCCCTCAAAGCCGCTGCGTCATGGACTCAGGCCAGAGACAAGGGGCCCTTCACTGGTTTTGTAGCATGGGCTAGGCCTGGGTCATGACTCAGCCAAAGAGATTCCTCTGTCTTCTCCCACACTGACCAGAGCCTCAGCCAGCTGGGGCTGGTGGGCGGAGGGCTGAAAAGCCAGAAAGGGCAAAGCTGTGTGGGTGACCGGGCATTCTCAGAGTTTCCAACGATGATGGTGCTGAACCGCTGCAGTCCCACGGCCAGTCCAAATACAAAGTCAAGGGAAAGCGGTCCAGGGTTTTCTGGGAACGAAGGTTGACTCTGTCACGTTTTATCCAAATAATGGTGAAGCGTGGAGATTTATAGAAGAAAGGAAGTAACATAACAGCACATTCATCATGAAAGCAGAGCTCCCCAGATTGAACTGGTGCAATAATTTTTTAAAGAAAAAAAACTAATACCTGATTGAACTCTTTTTCATGGTTTAGTAATTAATAGCAGCATATGGGCATGCTCTAGCAGGGTTTATAAGACATGTATCACATTTGTTCCTCCAAATGACCTGGTGGGGTACAACAGAGACATCTTCTTCACGCTACAAATGAGACAAGTTATGTGAACATCTAAATGCTGCAGAGTAAATACCAAGATGCAGACATTTTGAATCCTAGGCAAGATTTTATAAATACACAGGGTCTAGCACAAATAACATCCCTTTTTTATTATAAAATCATAAGCATGTAATTCTGTAACATATCAATATGACACTCAAGCAAACCATATGACATTTTCGGTGAAATGTTCACATTAAAACTATAAATTATTACACCGATATTATTATCCTACCTCAAGCAGGACTTACTTCTGCCGGATCCTGTATATGGTACAAAGCATGCTGAAAATTTTTGAAGAGTATTTAATTACTAGAAATGCAATGCCTAGATTTCTCTGAAGCACAGAGAGGTGAAATGAATGGCCAAATGAAACAAAATCTGTAAGTGACAAAGCCAAGATTTCAAATGAAGTCTGGCACCAACCGTGTGGTTTTTCCTCCTATTTATAGTCTTCACCCTACTCCCCCTTTATTTAAACATTCAAATTTAATATTGTGTTTCCCATCTGACACAGTTTTGAGGATTGCAAGAATGCAGGGTGCTCACCTGCTTGCTCTGGGTGAATTTCTTTTCAGCTCTTGTTTTTTATTCCTGTTCCCAGCGTTTCCTCAATGGCTCTGGCCACCTTGTCATGCTGCTCTAGCTTACTCTGGTCTTTTCCCTTCCACACCCCAAGCTCCTCTCGGCCAAACCTGTTGTATGCACAGAGATCCACACTAATAGAAGAACATGATCACACAGGAAGCAACTTAAATCAGGGATCAGGTATTACTCATCTGAAAGGTCATAAGCCATTGCTCTCCTTAGGGACTATTTCTCTGCATAACCCATGCCCACCACAGTACTGTGGGACCCCCCCATAGTCCTTGGTTTCAGGGCCCCTACTAACTGTATTTAGTCACCTCAGCTAGACAGTGAAAATCACCTTACTCTGCTAAGCACATCACAATAGCTTGCTTTGTCAACACCACCCCTCCCTCTAACCCTCCACCCTTAATCAGAAAGGGAAAATATCAATCTGTGGCTCCTTCTTAAGAACAAGAAAATCTTTTCAAAAGTCCTCAGAGGGCTTTACAATCTGACCCCATGTCCATCCCTAAACCACTGGAAAAGAGAGTGGGCAAAAAGAAACCAGTGAGATTTTTTAAAATTTAATTTATTGAGGTGACATTCGTTCACAAAACCATACAGGTTTTAACTGTACAACTCAATGAAACATCATCTGTACACTAGGGTTTTCTCTCAGAGCAAGAGATGGGATAGTCCTTCCTGAGCCTCAGGGGCAGGGATGGCACCTGAAAAAGATCGGAGCTACAGGCACGAGAAAATGAGGACAACGAATTTAGTGCGCCTGTATTTGACAGGAGCTGCTGCAACAATCCACACACCTTAGCTGCTTCTTTTCACAAAACTTTCTTTCTGACTTACTCGGAGTCTCGTGTAGGCCTCGAGGCTCTCCCACATGGCTCACCCGCAGTGATACAGGTATCTGGACACATTTCATCCTGTGTTTCCATTAATTCAAGGCCTCCTCTTCCAGCTGCAAGGGTGAGGATTGAGAGAAGACACATTTTTGACTTCACCACCTCTCCTGGAACTGACCACATTACTTTCACACACATCCTACTGGTCAGAAATAGCCACACGGCCAACCAAGTGCAAAGGAGGCTGAGAAATGTCAAAGAGAACATGGGTGCCAGGTTATGGCATGGTGGGCAATTCACAGAACCATGAGTCTGTCTTATTCATCAAGAAAATTGTCTAATGCAAGTCTTCACTCTTTAAGAAAATAAAAATGATCCGAAGTTCTGATGTTACAATCTCTTCCTAAATCAGCGACTGCCCATTCCAATTGTTCATGTCAGGTTCAATGTAGAACACCTGTGCATCCTTCCTGGCCAGACCCCTTTCCCCCAGTATTTACTTAAAATGTAAATAATAGTGTGTAGAGATTTTTTCCATTGCCTGAAGAAAACACCAAGGATTAAAGCTTATTTGTTTTCTTGTCTCCTTTTATTTGCCTTAACACCTCTATATGTTATACTTTAACAGGTCCCTTTTTTTTTCTTTAAAAAAATCCTCACCTGAGGATATATTTATTGATTTTGGAGAGAGAGGAAGTGGGAGAGAGAGAGAGACAGGGAGAGACAGAGAGAGACATTGATGTGAGAGAGAGCAACATCGATCGGTCGACTCCTGTACACACCCTGACTGGAGATAGAACCTGCAAACTAGGAATGTGCCCTGACCTGGAATCGAACCCTCAACTTTTTAGTATATAGAATTATGCCCTAATCAACTGAGCCACCGTGCCAGGGCTATACTCCCATAGATCTTAATCTCAGCTGCAGTTTTCCTAAGTTAAAAGAAAATACAATTCTCCATCTGTCTTTTTTCAAATAAAACTCTTCTTCCTCATCATTTTCTCTCTGTTTTGGCAGGCCAACAAGAATTATGTCACAGCCTTGTGGTCTGCATCTCCTGGACTCAGGCTTGCTGGAGATGGAGCTAAGAATGAGGAAATTTGGATGACTTCCAGCTGAATTCTATGGTTTCCTTTCTGTGATAGCCTTTCGCCTCCAGAAAAATTCTAGAAAAATCTTGTGTGGGCCGTGGAAATTAAAAGTTCCAGTTCTGTCCCCAGTCAAGAGCAGGGCATGTTCCTTAGCCCTAGTTTGTTAGTGGAGAGGAAGAGGTCCCTTTGCTTGGGTCAAAGACTCCCGAGACATTATGAAGCTCTGAGTGCGCATGGAAGCCCCAGGACCACAAATTAAAAATAAGAAATGATAGGAAACAGCCTCTAATTCAAAGGAGTTTTTCTCCAGTGGATTCTGAATTTTTCAAAATGACATTTTTAATACTTGCCAGTCATAACTGAAGTTACCATTTGCCTCGACATCAGGCTGAAGTTAGTCAGGCTTGCATTTTTATCCAGCTTTGCTGGGAACTAGCTCCCGGATCGTGAACAGAATAGCCCCCTCTGTGAGTCTGTTCCCTCCCTGAGCATTAGATGAATTGAGAGGCCTGTCCAATGTGAGGGACAGTGTCTTGTTTGCCTCTGTGTCCTAGCGCTTAGCACAGGGTCTGATTCTCCATAATACAATTAGTCACCATGGGATGATTAATTAATGAGATTGTATCAGTCTTCTTGGGCTGCCATAACAACATACTGCAGAACGTGTGGCTTAAACAACAGAAATTTTTCTCACAGTTACGGAGGATAAAAAGTCAAGATCAAGGGGTTGGTAGAGTAGCTTTCAGGTGAGGCCTCTCTTTCTGGCTTGTGGATGACCGTCTTCTCACTGTGTCCTCACATGGCCTCTCCTTGCTTCCATGTGGAGCAAGCAAGTGAGAGAAAGAGAGAGAGCTGATGTTTTTTCCTGTTCTTATAAGGACTCCAGTACTATCTGATTAGCAGCCCCCCTTATGACCTTGACTGAATTTAATTGCTTCCCTACAAATATAATCACATTGAAGGTCAAAACTTCAACGTTAAAATTTGGGAGGAGGTCGGGAGAGGACAATTCAGTCTGTAATAGAGATCTATTGATTTTTTTTCTTTAAATCTTATCATGGAGCAAAACTACCTTAATTCATTAAATTTCTATTGCAGAAATTCTTGTGGACTCTATGTGTTATTTACATATGGTTTATTCTCATCAACCTTTTCTATCATAAATAATTGTCACTGCAGGTAACTCAGAAACATCTGGATAATTGAGTTTAAAGACAATTTTAGCTGGATTTTCACTGTAGAGAGGGTCTTCAGTTCTGCTGGCCTCCGGCTATAATAACCTATTTCACACTAACTTAATCACAAAACTTAAATCTAGATCCCTTGGTGTGCATACTGACAAAAGTTGTTCTATCCTTGAAAGAATGTGTCTCAAGATATGTACATATTGTTTGTTTGATACCTGTAATTTAATTATGGAAGCTTATAAAGACTTTATGACTTTACTAAAATTGAAATGTGTCAACAACTTGATGGAGGAGGACTATACTTATAGTGTTCCAGATCCACTCACATTCTATCCGGGGCTAGGCTCAAGGGTCAGGTCACAGAATGACGTTGGATATAGAGGAAGAGAGAGAGGGAGAGACAGAGAAGGAGGGAGAAGGGAGAAACTGAGATGAGACAGGAACAAAGTACATTATCCTTCCTATTGGAAAACTGCCTATAAAAATTTAAATTCAGGTCTCAGGACCTGAATTTAACAGAACGTGTTCTGAATCAGAACACGTCCTTAGGAAGGTGTTCTGATATTAATCAAGGTTGCTCATATTACCTGTATCGTGGAGCCATTTACATTCAAGTGAGATACAGGTGCAAAATGTGAGAGAAGACCTTCCTTCATTATCAAACAAAGGTGGTCGAGGTAATTATATTAACATAAAGTACATAATTATTGCATTAGGATTAATATAATATATTGAAACCTTTAACATTTATATGAGTAACTTATATTCTTAGCATTACAAATCTTTTTGATAGTCTGCTGCATTTACTGAAAGTCTACCACATTTCACATGCATTTCATGTCATCAGAAACTCTAGCTAAAACTGCCCTCCAGTATTTTTGGTAGAATATACTTTATTTTAATGGTAGATTTATTACTTTGCAAGTTTATCTAAAAGCAGACACTCAAGTTCATCTTTGAGGGCTGACTGTGCACTTTAATGAAACTTTTGTTTCTCAGAGATAAAGTCAAAAACCCCATTTTAAGACAATGAGAAAAACTGTTCTTTGCATAGCAGAATAAAGTTGGTCATCATTGTGGGTAGATATATAGCTCTGCAGATTGTTGTTTTTTGGTTTTTTTGTTTGTTTTTTCATGAAAGCTGATGTGTGATTCTTTCTTTCCAGGGGAGGTTCAGATGAGTTCTAAATTAGATACAGGGGGCATCCTGGTGGTAGTAATATAACCTTATATGATGATTCCTTGGGCCAGACAGTTTGCCAATTGTTTTGCACATTTTAACCCAAGTGATTTGGCAAAAACCTATTGAGACAAGAACTATTAATATCCCCTTTCTATGGAGGAAGTAAATGAAGACATGAGAGGCAACTGGCTCAGGATCACACAGCTATAGGTAGTGGCACCTGGATTCAAACTCAGGCATCTTGATGGGCACTCTCAGTGAGAAGAGAAAAGCTGGCCTTTGCATTACACTGGCCCACTGAAGGGGAGTGAGCAGCGTGGTGGAGGAAAGGAGAGAGTAAGAAAGCATCCAATTGGGAACCCAGTCGAAGGGATTTCCAGTCACAAATTTTCTTTGGTAAGGCTTAAGATCGTTCTGTATTTTACTAAAAGCCATCCTAAGGCTAGTGGCATTTATTAATAAATATCCTATTTTAATCTTCTATGTATTGAGTGCTTAGTCCATGCTAAGTTCTTTACACACATCATCTTGTGTATTCCTTAGAATAATATGAAGCAACATTACAGGAGGATATCAGAGATCAACATGTGATAACCTGTATAGGGTCTAGGTCTCAGGGCTCAGCGCAAGAGGAAAGAATTGAGTGAATTCAGACAAGTTGGAAAGATGTAAGGTGAATAGAGATGAAAGGTTCATGACTCAGGTTAGGAAAGAGGTGAATGGGTTCTTGTCAGATTCTGACCAGGTGGGCCATGGTGGTCTTCATGCAGTTTAAGGACAGGATTGGGTCTCCAAGACTGGTCACATGTTTTGACCCAATGCTTCATGTCATAGTGGGGTAGGGTTGGCCCACTCCATGGAATAGGAGAATACTTTCAGGGACAGTCATCATGGGAAGCTGCGCTATTCAATTTCATTGTATCGCCCCCTAATACAGAGGCTTACTTTAAGTATCATGAAAGATCAGGCACAAAGAAAGTAACATAAGACAACATCGATTTAAAGTTAGGAAATTGAAACAAGGACAGGAAGGTTATAAGATTATAAGAATTCTATGTTTCACTCCTCCATTAAAATAATAGCCTAGTTTAATTTCATGCCAGGATATCAGAGCATGACCTGAGACCCTTATGGGAAGGAGCTTACTAAATCTGAGTTTGAGTTAATACATATTTTAGTGTATATATATATATGTATATGAATGTGTATGTGTGTAGACAGATTAATGTAGGTAGGTAGGTAGATAGAAAGACAAATGGATGTATAGATAGATAGATATATAAAGCATATTGGCATAGTACCCACAGGGGGAGAAAATAATTATATTTGTCTCTTTTTGATTGTGTGCAAGAAGTATAGTCCAGTAAAAGACTTATTTGAAAGCAATTGATGTTTATTTAAACTTCCTATTTTATTCTATATTTTTAGTATAATTCATAGGTTATTAAGAAGACATAAAGTGGGCTATATTCTGGACATCTGGATTTAAGAAGGGGGACAACTTAAATTCTAATGAAGTTCAGCGTTTTGACTACAAAGGGGAGTGGACATTTTGATTACTGAAATGAGACTGTATTGTGGTTTAAAAAGTGTGAAGTCACATTGTTTTTCCTAAGGGGGAGCAGATCAGCTGTTGGCCTACCAGAGGTTTTTATCCAAAGGACCAGGGATAGAAGAGTACACATAATGTCCTCGGGGGCAGCTATGAAAAAAAAAATGCACTTTCTGATTGCATCCCACCTATTCTGCTCACAAAACATTGAAGTGAAAGAAAGGATGGGAAGCAGAGAAAGTGTTTCAGGACAGACACTGTCCCATTAGGATGAATACACAGGGATTTTTTTTGTAGTTTGGTCTCTACCCTGGAGAAGGTCAACCAGAAAGTCATGGCTCTTTCACGTTAGCCAGGAAGAGCCTTTGGTGAACCCATTTTCCACTCTGTGTCTTCTAATTATCCTCTTCCTAGTAGAGATTAACTTCTCTTGTAAACATTTCTGTGTCCACTGGAAAGAATTTAGCTGACCAATTATCATGAGCATGTAAACCCATGGGGTAATCATAGTTTCTTCTGAGTACAAAGTTCTGCTTTAGATTTTAGTCATTTGCAGACTTGTTGGGTATGTGTGTGTTAACCATGTCTACTGTGACAAACAGGAACAGGCATGGCAAAGCTGGGCTAAAATTCAGAACTCTATTGTTTTGTTTCAGTGGGCATTTGTCTTTGTCTCGATGTGTCCATTTCTTAGGTATCTCACCCCCTAAACTCCCCTAAAATTATTTTACAACCTGATGCTTTTTAAAATATTACTGCTATTTTTAAGGTCTCTCATTTGCCATGGGCTTTGCCTGCCATCTCTTGTTTGAGCATTACAATCTTATAAATTACATATCATGGTCTCTATTTTACAGGTGAGACTGCCAAAGCTAAAAAGGGTCAGCAACTTCTCCAAGAGCTCAGTGAGCAAAGGATAGAGCCAGTGGTCAACCCAAGTCCACTACACTCCATTGCCTTTCTTCCCTAGATTGTCTCATTGGCAAGGGGAAGGAAATTTTCTGAACTCTGAAAACCCTTTTTCCTTAACTCTTGGCTGTAGAAAACCTATATGTACCCAGTCATACGAAGTGTCCTTCCCTGACCTTGCTCTACCCAACTCAGCAACCCACCCAATGCTATTTCAGCATTTGGATGGAAAGCTGTGAGGATTCCAACCTAGGTCAGTTCCAATATCCCATTTTTACTGTTCAGTGGACAGCAGCTGCTAGAATCAGCCGAGACTGGTGAGTTACCTTTATAATCCAACTCTGTCAAGCATTGGAGATGCTTCAAATGTCTTGGCCCAGTCCATCTGGACACAGAACTTTCCAAAAGAGAGCCAACTTGCCCTGTTTGATCAGCTGGGATAAGAGTCCAAGAGCCCTTACTATATCCCAAATAATTTGAACTCGTTTCTAAGAACACTGACATCACACAATTCCCAAGGGATACAATTATATTTAAAGGAATCCCCTGCACTAAGAAAGAACTAAGGTCAGCAGGAAACTTCATTCAAGAAACTATATGTTTGTATACCTAAATTAATTTTCCTGATGTTATGGATTCTCCATATGGCCTAAATCCCTATAAGTCATATTGCTTTTGACTTTTACCTCCTTCCATTAGATTTAGACTGAGTAACTAATATTCTTCTTTGGCAAAGGATGCTTTCTGGAAGCACAAAAAGGCTTCTGCAGAAAAGTCAGTGTGAGGTCCCCTCAGAGAAAAAAAGATGAAACTACTTTCCAAGTCACAGAGTTGAGAGAGAGAAAAGATGATTATTTAATTGCTCTTTAATAAGCTGTTCATGTTTGGGCTGGAGTAAGCATCATCTTCAGTGCCCCTTGGAAAAAGATTAGAGATGTAGTACAATCTTCCCGTGGGGTAATGTTTTTATAATCCAGAGTCATGGAAACAAAAATCTATGCATGTAATGCCCATTTATTTATAATTTATCACCCACTAAGCCAAATATCCACATTAAACAGATCTACTTCCAGGAGAAAAGATCCTTGAGACTAAGAGTCTGTAAAAAATAAACAAAAAAAAATGTTAGCTTTTTAGGAAGAATCCCAAGATGGTGACGTTTTTCCTATATTTCTTTCTTTACAGAATATTTTCCCCAACTCATCACCCATCAAGACCTAAATTAGGCCACCCTTCTGTAGAAGTCTTCCCTAAATACCCCAACCCGCATCTGCAGAGTTCCTTCCAGGGTTTTTTGTTGTTGTCGTTATTTTAGTTTTTAATAGTATTATACAGAGTGTCATGCTGCTTTGCAAATCCTTTCATATATCGGTGAAACTACAAGCTTCTTGAGAGCAGAGAAAAGGGAAAAGCACTGAACTATGAGTGAGGTTCCAGTTTTCTCTCCAATTTCCATGTAATTTTTATTATTTTTTTTAGATTTTATTTATTTGTTTTTAGAGAGTGGGGAAGGGAGGGAGAAAGAGAAGGAGAGAAACATCAGTGTGTGGTTGCTTCTCACACGCCCCCAACTGGGGACCTTGCCCACAACCCAGGTATGTTCCCTGACTGGGAATTGAACCAGCGGCCCTTTGGTTCGTAGGCTAGGACTCAATCCACTGAGCCACACCAGCCAGGGCCCATGTAATTTTAAATACAGAGTCCAGCAGAAGTAAGGCCTGCTTGAGTGTGGTTAGTGGGGTAGTAATAGGGTGTAATAATTTATAGTTTTAACGTGAACATTGCACCTAAAATGTCATAGAGTTGTGCTTGAGTGTGATATTGTTATGTTACAGAATTATATGCTTATAATTTTGTGATAAAGGATCTTATAATTAAAAAGGGGTGTTATTTGTGCTGGACTCTGTAGATCACTTCTGTTCTTGGCTATACCATTTGTTCTCATTTAAGATTATTTGGTCTCCAAGGCCCCATACAACTTTAATATTCAATGGTTTTATGATGAACTATGATCATACGGGTCATTTCCACAACTCCCCTTGCCAGCTGTATAAAGCATAGGTTCATCAGATTGTAATCATCACTATAAAAGCAATAATACCGTTATCTGACTTTCTTATTCAAATGCTTAACACTGTGTGCCAGAAAGAAAGAGCTCAGAAGATATTCTATCGAATGAATGAATACATACTTTGTAAGTTCATTGACACTGAAGAAAAACATACAGTATTCCAGATATACGTAAGAATGTAGACACAGTTCTTCCAATTTAATTAAGAAAGATGATGAAGTTCAGAGGAACTCAGTGATCTGCTCAGGATGCTGCAGCTGCACTGCGGTATGACCAGTGGGCAACCTAGTCTGTCTGGCCTCTGTGCCTGTGCTTTCTTTCTGTTACTTACATCCCAGTTCTCTAAGCCTGTCTGAGAACCAATGCACACACCCACTACCTTTTATGCTACTGTGAGGACAGGGCTTATTTATGCTCATCTGATCTGCATGGCAACAGTACTCAGCCCTGATTTGACGAACAAAGACTTAGGGGAGAGGTCGGGTTTCCCACCGAAGCCTCCCCAGGCAAGTGGGCAAGTGGAATGAAGTTGCAGGAGGAGCTGGGAAACAGCAAGCATGACGGGATGGCGGTTCTTTAGGTTTGTGATCAGGAAGGCCTGAGGCTTCTGCTGCAGCTGCCAGGCCTGCAGATTAAGCTTCTTTCTTTCTTCAAAAGCAAGAATGCTGAGACCTTAAAGTCGTTTTCTTTTAAACGCTATAAGCCTTTCAGGAAACAGCTTTCTCTGGGAACCTGCTCATCACAGAAAGCCCCTTGAAGAAGTGCCAAAATGTAGTTAGCGGGGAGGGCGAAGGGGAGGGGAAGATGTTGGGTTGATTCAGTGCAGCCATTTGATGGTGAAAGTGCCTTTATCAAGGGAGCAGAGAATAGCTGGGCGCCTTTCTTCCCATGCCGAGCACACAGACTCCTGGGAAAGGAACCCACATTTGGGTGATATGTGACTGGAAACAGAGATTCCTGAAACCCTGGGGATGTTGAACTTCATAATTACAATAACAGCTCTCAGATACTAAGGACTCCAAGAACTGGGCTACGAGCTCTTTATTGTGTTTAGCCTCATTGCCACCTGTGGATAAACGTGATTACCCATATAAAGAAAAAAAAATGAGCCTCAGAGAACAAAAAAGACTTGCAAGTTTCACGCAGGTAGGACTGGCCCAGCCCCCAATCTGACAAATTTCACATTACATCGTCTCATCTTTCAGTGACCGACTGAACGCTAGATCTGTGAGGCTAATTTGAAACAAAGTGGTATCCAGGACGGAAAAAGCGGAGCAGCATGTTCATGAGTTAGGACTTACATGTGACAACCATGAAATTATTCCCTTCTAACAGTGAAAAGAAAGGACCTGAAGCCCTTGGGTACATAACTATTGCCATTCCCACTTATTAGACCTTATAGAACATCAACGGAGAAGGTGCAGATTTTTCTGAGCACCATCTGTATATGGAAGCAGCAAGACCTGAAAATCCATCCTGAAAGCAATCTTTGAATAGTTCCTTGAGAAATAAAAGGGAGGGTATGGGGCTGTTAGTGGAAAAGTGAAGAACTTAGACTTTTGAAGTAGACACCTGTAGCTGTACATCCTGGCTCTGGCACACACTGGTCCTCTGGCTCTGGGCAGGTGGCTGAACTTTTTGGAATCTTGATTCCCTCATCCAACAAATGGGTCTAAGAAAGATTTACTTTGAGGGCTACTGTGAGATCAGAGAACATTCTAAAACAGTGGCTAAACAGAGTGATCATTGCAAAGTAATTCCTGTGATTATTGGTGGGATTCCTGGTTGTTACTGATGACATTGATATTATTCCTGGTATGGTTATTATTATTATTATTGTTGTTGTTGTTGTTGTTATTATTTCTATTGTGGGAGAGAAAGTACATCGATACACAGACATGAATTGATTCCTCAGACTAAATAATAATTAATGACTTAATTTAGAACCATAAAAATAATCAAAACAATCGCATTTAATATTCACTGGGTTACTGCTATATGAGAGACATGTTTCCAAGTTTTCCTCACATCAGATAATCCTCACAGCAATCTGATTTGGCCATAAACAAAACATTAGTCACTTAGAAGGTGAGTAAACTGAAGCAGACAGAAGTTAAGTAATATCTTCCGAAGTCACAGAGATCCAGAGTTCGAGCTGGGATTGAAACCCAGGAACTCTGACTCAGGCAGCTGTTCCAGGCACGTGTATGAGTGGAGTTGCCTACATCGTGTATTTTCAAACTAGCTCCTGCAGTCAATCAAAATGTGGTGAGAGATAATCTATGGGAGATGGGCTTCATGGTTTCTATAACCATTTCAGTAGAATTTTCATAAAATATCTCATTTACATAAAGGATTTTGTGGCTGACCAGCAGTAGATTAACTGGTCTAGACAGAGTGCTCTTCATGGGGTAGAAGTTTGTGGGCTTCTGGCACAGCTGGGCAGAGTGAGAACCCAGACCGATGGGGAGCAATCACATTTAATACAATGTTGGCCTCCATAATTTGTATAAGGTAGAACCCTATTCATGATGGTGCTAACAGGTAATTCTTCTCGATGAGGAAGGAGTACATGGTAACTGTCAGAACAGCCTCACCCCTCAACCGGGCACCAGGTAGCTTGAAAGTTTCAGCACTCTCTTCCTGAACAGCAGCCCTGCAGCCAAGTTCCTGGAGGCCCACGTGTCATTGTAGGAAGGATAGTTCGGGATCCAAACATGTCTGGTTGGCAGGCCTTGCCGATATAGCAAATTGATGTGATTTAGGACAAACCATCACTCTAATCACAACTATTTATTATTCTTTTTTAACACACATATAATTTAATAGTACTTTTAGATATTTCTGTACTTTTTGACATTTCCCCCCAAATATCCATTATTTTAAAAAATAAAAGAGGATAAGGGTGAATTCTGAAGCAGAAAATGTCTTTAAAGGAACGGAGAGACATCCCTAAAGCAGGAGTCCCAAACGTTCTTTGCCGTCTCGTGTCATATCTTAAAAAGTCAAAATGACTACCATACACATCTGAGGCTAAAATTCTGAGAAATCTGTTTTTTCTGCCTTTCATATCTAATAGTTTCTAAGTAGGCTTTAAAGAGAATTAGTTTTAGTCTGTTTATTATTTCATGATGGATTTTTAGTGTTTGCTGTTATTTTGTTTTAATTTTACTAATTTTATCAGTATGGGTTCCCATGAGCACAATACAATAAGAAATCTCAAATTTCCAAATGACTAGGAAGTCCCTCCCCCACAAAGAGTTCATCAAGGCTAGAAACCTTGTCATTTCCCATTTGTTGTCATTTTTCAAGTAGTTTTGTCAACAAGTTTTTTCATTGATGTCCCGCGTATGAATCCATTAATGAAGACCCATTTCACACCATGTGACATTGTCCCCAGAACACCATTAATAAATTCAATGGTCAGTGCTTCTTCAAGGAGTGGGGAGGGGAGGACCCTAGACAGCACACCTTGATTAATTTACTTAGAGGAGGAAAAATTGTCTCTTCTTTTCCATGGGTCCTAGGGACAAAGGACACTCTACCTGGATAATTCGCACTACATGAGATCCCAAGAGGAGGTAGAGACTGGGGGTCTTTTCTAAATTGTCATAGCCCCTTCCCAACTATGATTCCCCATATTATAGGACATGGGGCCTCAGATGCTGATAATTTATTCATTAAATGGATGAATCATTATCTCCCAAATAAAAAGTCTGCAGCAGCTGGAGTCTCCTCAATCTTTTCCTTTTTACCACCCAAATTCAGCGGGTTATCCAGTCCATCCTTTTTCTCTGACCTGCCCTATATCATCCATTGACTGGGTGATGAAGCATCAAGGTTATTTTCTTGCCTACAGCTTTGTTCCTCCTACTTATTCTCCAGGCTGCAGTCATAATGAGATCATCCAAGCATTAATGTGACAACTCATTTCCCAACTTCAACGACTCTCCATTACCCAGTGCAAGGCTTTACAAACATTCTAAACAGTGGAAACTTTCCTTCAAGTGAAAGTTATAATATGGAACAGAAAAGAGGTAAAATTAAAACTGCTCTGGTTTAAGTTAGAGAAGCAAAATACTGAAGCATCCCTGTAACAGAAACACACACACAAACATATGTACACACACACAAACATACATACACATACACACAGCAGACCTGGTACAGAAGCAGCTCCTAGAACTCCTAGGGAATCAAAGGAGCCCAGTTTTAAAATTACTACCTTGTATATAATATCTGAGCTTTCAAAGCTCTTAAGACAGGGTGTGGCCGACTTCTGGTGCCCACCTTATCATCTCAGTTCACCTGCAATTGGAGCACTCACCATAGTGGCCCGTTCCCACACACCTGATACTGCTAAAGCCCCTCACCAAATGCTACAATAGGTCTTTCCTAACTTTGCCCGGGAACTTTCTTTGACTCACCACAAGCTGGCTCATGGCTCAGGCAGCCACAGTCTGGGACTGCCTCTGGAGTTAACACCTCTGGGACCAACTGCCAGCTGATGAATGGAGGAGCTACTAGATACATGCTGCAGACACCTCTCTCTCAGGTGAACAGTTCAGAAGGAAATTCTGCATGCTTCTCAGAAGCCCTGATGAAAGGGTAGCCTGTTGCTTCATGCTGCACCCTCACATTGGCTGTCTTTCCTTGCCTGTCTCCCCTCCCCAGACTAGAGTCCCAGTTTCAAAACTGACACTCCTGCATCCATTCCAGTTGTTGGCAAACCAGGATGGTTGGTCACCCTATGACTCCCTTCCAAATATTTAACACAAATCATTATTTTGGGCTCTGCTTTTGGGGAAACCTCAGCTAGGCTATATGAGTACTGTTGGAGAGGAAGTCCTATTGTTAGAATTACCAGAACTGGAATCACTTGACATCTCAGGCATTTATAGTTTTGTCACCACAGGCAAGTTACCTTGTTTCTCTCAACCTCAATTTCCTTATCTGGGAAAGAGGGATTAAACCTCACAACCTTTCTAATTACAGCTATGCATTCATCCCCTTCCACATTACCAATTGAGCACATTCCTGCCCATAATGAATACTGTGTCACCTAGCATCCTCTAGGTGCAGCTAGGTGTGGCCCTGTGGCTAACTTCTGGACAACAAAATGCAGGCAGAAATATTGTGAGGTGGCTTCCAGAAAGCTTTCTTAAAACACCTCTAGTGTATTCCCGTGACTTGCTTCCCTCCAACCCTTCATCCTAGCTGCTAATGAGAATGCAGACAAGATACCTAAAACTAGAGGAGCCAAACTGGGGCTGTGATGTGGAATGGGGAAAGGAGATGGAGAAACAGTGAAACAGAAAAAGCCAAGGTACCTGAGACCTTCTTGGACCAGAGTCACCACCGTGTCACTGAAATCCAGACTTGCATATGAGAGAAAAACAAATTTGTATCATGTTCATATCACTATTGTTCAGGAGTGAGGAAGTGCAAATATTATTCTTAACCACATTTAGTTCTAGTGGAAGACTGATTTTTTTTTGAGAATTAAAAGATATTTAACGTGTGAACCTTTTAGTGTGGTATGCAGCACATATCTGGCACTGTTTTCTGTTATAGTGGGGAGAGCGATGAGGTTAGGGCAGTGCAGCACATTGAAGATACTCGACTAAGAACACTTTTCCATTGTCTTCCTTTCCCCAGATCTGCCCAGGCTAGTCTGACACTCCCTCTTTACCAGCTACATCAGACCCCTCACGTCTCATAATCCCTCAAATATACTACAAACACCCGTTCCTCCAGGTATTTGCAGTTCTCTTTTCTGTGCCCAGACTATCCTTTCTCACTATTCTACCTGATGACTCTTCTTCAGCTTCATGACTCTGAAACCTCTCCTCCCCGGGAAGGACTAAGGATTGACATCTGTGTTCCCCACTCACACAGCATCCCAGCTCCTCCTCCCCAACACCATCCACTGCAGTGGGTTCCCATTGGCTATAAGCAAGGATCATTTTCTTTCAACACAGCTTTCTGGACATCACCCCAACTTCTGTGCATCTTCTCTGCTTCCTCAGAATTCAAGTTCTGAATATGATATACACCTTGCAAGGAGGCTCCTCATCCAACTGGATTCATACCAGAAAATTCTATGCACCATGATAATGTTGTAGTATTTCCCTGAAAATAGTGAGACCTCCAAAACCTAATGAGCAGTGACTCTGAGCACTTAATGGGATGCTTTGAAAGGACCACAATTCTGGAAATGCCACTTATTCAAATAATGTGCTTTTAGAATGAAACCCAGTGGATAAAGGTAAGTAGCTCTGAACTGTTTATCACTCACACCACTTCTGACACCAAATGCATATCCTTCCCAACATTTTTTGCCTACTCTCTAACACCAGTTGGGTGTCCCACTGTGCAATTTAATTCTGACGTGTTCTTCCTAGAGTTAGCAACAGGACTCATAACTTAAGGACTCAGTCCCATAAGCTTGCCCCCAGTTCAGATAGATGTCAGTCAAGTTCCAGGTTGTCAACAGAACTCTGACCAACCTGCTATAGATTCAGGTTTCCACAACCAAACCCTTCCCCACGTTTGATAATTGGCCAGAGTGATTCACAGAACTCAGGAAAGCATTTTTCTTAGTATTAAAGTGTGCAACACAGTAACAGCCCAATGGAAGAGTTGCATGAGGCCAAATGTGTGTGTGTATGAGTGGTGAGGAAGGGGTGCAAAAATGTTCCATGGCCTCACCAGGTATAACACCCTCCCAGCCCCTTGTGTGCTCACCAACCCAGAAGCTCTTCAAACTCATTCTTTAGAGGTATTTATGGAGGTTCCATTACATAGGTATGATTGATTAGGTCAGTGACCATTGGTGATTAATCTCCAGCCCCTCTGCCCTCCCCAGAGGTTGGGAGTAGGGCTGAAAGTTCCAGCCTACAACCATGTTTTGGTCTTCCTGGAGACCAGCCCCCACTCTGAAGCTATGTAGGAGCCCCCAGCTATCAGTCATCCCATCAGTATAGAAAAGACATTCTTACCTCTCCAGAGATTTCAAGAGTTTTAGGATCTATGTACCAGAAACCAAGGACAAAGAGCAAATACATATTTCTTATTTAGTATAGTGGCTTTCGTCCTCAAATTACTTACCTAACTACTATAAAATACTTCAGAACAGTGAAGATTCTGCTCAAAGACAACATAGGTAGTAAAGTTCAGAGCTAAATTTATAGCCAGCATTTTCCGATGCCAATGAAAACACCACATCACAAGTCTGCCTACAAGGCAGCCCATGTCATCATCACATGATAATAACGATGATAAAAATGACAACCAGAGGTAATATTTATGGAGCATTCATTAGATGCCAGAAAAGATGCTAAGTGCTTTATAATGATTATTTCACTTTGTTCTCACTTTATGTATGTATATGTGACATGCACATTTCCTCTCCCTATTTTACAGATCAAGAAACATCTGGAAATTTTAGTGACTTGCCTAACATCACAAAATAAGTAGTAAAGGGGAAACTTGAACTCAGGCTGATCAGGCTGGCAAAGCCAAAGTTCTCACCTCTTTGCCAGAATGCATTTCTCTGCATAAAATGGCTAGCTCAAATTTAGCTTTCCTTTTCAACCTCATCCAGGGAGAATTAGCTACCCACCTCCCTGTGTGCTTTCACAGTACTGGGGTGGAGAGCAGGACCTGAAGCCATGCTTAGAGCTGGCACAGAGCAGCATGGTAAACATGGGCGTATCTGAAGGATAGCATCAACCCCCTTCAGTGAGCAGACATAAACAACGTGTGCCCAGCAGAGCTGACATACACAACATGTGTCGCTCCGTCTGAGGAAAAAACATGTGTTTATCCAATTTAAGAAAAACATGTTTATGAGAAATTGTGCAAAATCAACATGACTTTGCAACCAAAAGAAATATAAAAGCAGAGGACTTCAGACCATGGACGACACATCCAGAGAATGAGTTACTTTGAGATGCCCTTCACGTTCTGCCTCAGGAGACAAAGAGCTCCGCTGCACTTCCATCCCACTGACTCCGCCTTGTCAGATGTAGACGGTCCTGTTACCTCCCAGACCTGGGCCCTTTTGGACTTTTGAGACTCAGTATCCACCAATTCTCTTCTGTGATGTCGTTGCCGATTATTTCTGAGTGATTATTGCTATTGGGTTAATACAGACTTGGACTGAATCTGCATTAACAAAAGCTGAGTTAAGAGCATAGTCACCTGTACTGACTCACTATTATCCCCCAGTGCTGGCGTCATCTGTAGGGCTGGTGGCCATTAGGTGGCCTGGCACTTTCAGTTGTTAAGGCTTGGGTCAGGTTGCCTGCTAAAGGCGGGGACACAGTTCAGCCAGTGCCTGCCCCAGCCTCGACTATTGAAGAGGCTAGTGATAACAGGAAAGGTGGGGGTCAGACAACTGAGTGGGGATAGAGGGCTAACTTATAGAAAAGACTCTATCATGAAACATCTGCTTGCAACAATTGAGGATACCTCCCAATAGACTATACACCATGTTGTGATATAGTTATTAGTTTAAATATCCATCTTCGCTACTTTTCTGAGTGCCTAATTGAATCACATTGTGCATTATTTATGTGTATATGTCTAGGACCTGGTAGGATGGCTTACACAAAATAGTCATTCAATCAAATGAACAAATAATAATGGGCACATAGTAAATACCTCCTGAGTTGGAATGGGCCTTGGTCTGTCCACCTGTAGAATGGGGACTGCTCTGTCCTGCACACAGGGACAATATTCATTCTTTGATGCCAAGAATTGCTTGTGGCTTCATGAGCCAGCACATGTGTGCAACTGGCAAGGAACATCCTAGACAAATGCTACCCTATAATTTGAAGGCACTATTGAAAAGGGACCAGAAGAGAAAATTCCTACTGTCCTAACATGATCCAGCTGCAAGAAACAGTTGTCCTTACACCAGCAGAAAGTTATTGCCTCTAGATTTAAAACCAGCAAATCGGCCTGAAGGCACAAGGCATAATCTTTGTGGCACATCTCCGTAAATTGTAGCTGCACTGCACAACACACACTATCCCTGTGTGAAGGAATCTACCTGTGCCTTATCACCAGGTACGCAATCAGTGTCTGGTGGGCAGGTGGCCAAGCTGGACATCTGTGTTGTGCTTGGTTGCTAGGGCACAGGCAAGGAGCTATGTAATGTCTTGCTTTCACCCTAGCCACAAATGCCTGGAGCAATGACAAAGCCTCCTCAAAGTGCTGCAGCTCCAAGAATATGTGCATATTTGGCTTAATTCATGGAACTTCTATTGAAGGCCAGCTCAGAAGACTGGGATTTTTGTCCAGGCTCTGCTTCTGGGGGACCCTGGGTTAGACATGTACTCTCTGAGCCTGTGAAGTCCCTTGTTGTAAATGAGAAGGACCCAAAGCTCAGCATTTCCCAGAGAGGACCTGTGTACCACTGGTGTACCATGTGGACAACCTTATAAGCTATGAATTATTGTAATGTGCATTAGAAAATAATTATCATATCAAATACTTGACATCACATCAGTAATTGATTAGAATGAATGTAAAGTAGCTCAGTTTCTTAAAAAGAACCAACATTAGAAGATATGAATGCTGGTAGAAGGTGTATGTGGATATGGCAGAAACCGTGAAAGTGGAACACAAAAGCTAGAGTTAGATGTGCTGAACAGGTTAGATAAGACATTCTCGCATTTGACTGCAATTCTATCACCAGGGGCCAACTGGGAAAATTATCTGGACAATGCAGACAAAAGTAAATTTATTCTGACAAATGACTCCATTTCTATAAGCCACGTCTATCAAAACAAACATAACACCCTACAAGACATTAGGCAAGGCATTCTAGATATGAAGATGAAGAAGGCAGGTTCTTGGCGGAGTCTAATCAGGGACACACCTGGGGAAATAAATATATGTAATTCAGTGTGATGTTTATAATAATGTGAAGTAACCTGGGAGCCAGACAGAGAACACTGACTCTCCCTGGGAGAGAGGAATGCCCAAAGAAGTCTTAACCAGGGGAGGTGAACATTGAGCTAAGAAGCCTTGCAGCCTAGGTAAACATCCTGTGAGCACATGAGAAGTAGAAGACATTCCAAGCAGAAGGAAAGCATGTGAAAAAATGCTGAATGGCAAATCCAACAGGAAAATTTCCTTACTCTCTGTTTCAAGGGTAAACAAAAGCAGTCATGTAGCTATTTTGTGCACTTCATAAGTGAGAGAACCAGGTGCTGAATGGAGTTACACACAATTCCACACCCATATACTATACATATCATATTTGCCATTCATATCAGAGACTTCACCAATATATAACTATTAGTGGTATTTCCAGCTTATTTATTCTTAACCAAGTGTGAAATACTAATCAATGTAAGAAGAAATAATGAGATCTGCTTCTTAAAAGTTATTATCCCCAACTACAGGAAATTTCTGGACTTGACATTACTTTTCCTTTTAAAAAAATTATCTGTAAAATAATTCCCCAAGATACATTGCATGAGGGTTTTTTTAGGCAAAAACCAGAAAGTTTCAGAATAATCCTGCCATGTTCTTCCAGTTTATACACAGACATGTTTCTCAGAAGCAAAGATAATGGACAGATCCCATCCCTGGGGAAAATTTTGTTAGTGACAAGGCAGGAAAGATGCTGAACTATGACATTGATTAACGAGGCCCTGACATTTGGGGATGTTCCAGGAGACCACACTAGCAAGGACACTCAATTCAATCAGGTTAAGAGAAATAAGAGCTCCACAATCCTTTCTCCCACTCTTTCAGGTTTTACTTTGAACAGCCCAGTCAAAATGCCATAAATTCACTACATTCAACTTTTCAAACAAAAGGGCTGATTGGAAATGAATACGATTATAGCTTTTTCTTTTTCTTTCTTTTTTTCTCCTGTTCAAACACCAGCAACTATTCTGATCAAACCAGATATGGCTAATGGCCTTCAGTTAGGTACATTTGCCTTTGGCAATGGGGAGGAAATTGCAAGTAAGCCAAATGTAAAAGAAAAAAAAAGTTGATCTGAGGGTGTAAAGGAACCAAGGAGGAAAATAGAAGTTGAGGATCTCCCCTTAAAAAGGAACATCTTCAGCTTAACGAGAGAGTTCCACAACAGAGGACTCCACCTAATGGCATATTTTGGTGAAAATAGTAAAACAACTATGAATTTTGGAGTGAGCGAGAGGGGTTTTAGTGTGTAACAGGGTGCAGCCAAGAGGGGGGCCCCAAAGAGGGATTTGTGATGGGGTCCAGAACTCAAAGTGTCCAGGACATATTAGAAAATATATATATATATAGGATGTCTTCACCACCACAAGTCTGAGCTGGGGAATGGGACACATGGAGCAGGGCCATTCAGAGCTGTTTTGTGCAGCAACAGCCTTGCAGCTAACCTCTGGTGTGGTCATTTAACATATCTATAACCTTTAACTGGTTTCATGGATATGTTAAATAGCTGTGGCCTGCTTTGAGCCAAGGGGATGGAAGTGACTTCCACACAAGATGTAACTGGGAGGAAACGCCCCCTGGTTATAGCAACTGCCTGAGAGCTTGGAGATTGGCTCCATGACATGGGGCTGTAGCATCCAGCGAACGCGAGAACAAATTTCGGAGACTTTCAGGGTTTCAAAGATGTTATTTTATTGGCCAAGTTTTAACCTGCGCAGGGGCGAACTCTCAGAGTGTCCAGAGACACAGTAACCACAAGGGCTGCAGACGAGAGTCGCGCTGAGCGCTTATAGTTAGGTCCTTATATAGGGTTTTTGGCACGAGCAAGCAAGCAGGCATTATCACAGAAGCTGATGTGGCAGTTAGCTATTTGCTTACAGAGACCGCACGCGGAAACAGGGTAAAATTCATATTTTTAAAACTAAACAAAGCATTGCTTATGTAGCCTACCCAGGGGAGAGCATCTGCCGGACACATAAACAAAGCATTGCTTATCTAGCATACCCAGAGGAGAGCATCTGCCCGACATAGGATGTTTGCTTTAACTGCATCCTACATTCTGTCTCCCTTATTAGTTCACTTAACTGCATCCTGCACTGCATCCTGCACTCTTTTATCATTTCTTTTTAGCTACAATGTGGTTCTTGTCTACTAAGGTTAAATTTAGTTCTTAATTTCCTTGTTCCCAACAGGGACCACACCTGCCCAGACTCACTATGGCAGCCCAGTAAAGCTGGAAGAATACGGGAATGCTGGCACGTGTAACTGTTGTAGGGGGAGTTGGAAATGGGGCTGCAGAGGAAGACTGGTGCTGGGATTTAAACCTAGGCACAGCAGCCATGCAAGAGAGAGAACCACACAGCTTTGGTGACAGCCAGGACCACATGGCTTTGGGGTGCTCCCTTTTGCCACGTGGCTTAGGAAGCAGGAGAGACTTTGCCTGGAAGAAAAGGGGTGAAAGGACTCTTGCTGGTGGGCCATGAGGAGGTGCCACATGACTTTGGATTAACTGGAGATCGTGGCGGCAACACAGCTGATGGTGCCGGGAGCCCGAATCATGGACTTCTACTTCTTTTCCTGAGATACGGTACCCCAGACTAGGGCAGAGGGAAAAGGAAGGACTGTGTGCATTTGTGGGTATTCTAAAGAACTTCAGTCTGTATAACTTTTAAATAAATAATAATTCCTTTCCTTTTCACCAGTCTCTGGCATTAAGAGAAGTCTTTCCTCTGGCAGCAGGCAAAGCGAACCTAGTAGGTGCGGCAGGGGGGACCCTGGAGAAAAGGGGGGGGGGTCTTATCAGTAATAGTACATCATACACCCCCCTCACCCCCACGGGTCTGTTCTGTAACTTTAGTGCCACTATGCCCTTTATCAACTGTGTGACTTTGAGGCTTTCTCCTGTCTCAATTTTCTTGTGTACAAAATAAGGCTCACAGGAATGGCTGTGAGGATCAGGGTACAAGTTATAAGAGTAGAGACAAGAGCTGGCAATAAGTAGAGGCATCATGTGTCCTAAATAAATGGGGAACCTCTATGCTCGATTCCATTGAATTGATATGACATTTAGTTACACGGTAAGGCAAGGTGGGTGGAAGCTAAGGCTGCTGGATGTTCTGAGTCTCTTGATCAATGCTTTTTGCTTTGGTTGTTTGGTTTAATGTACATAATTAAATCTTCTATCTCCTTAATGCTTATATTTTAAAAATTATTGCTTTTTAGTATTATATTTATTCTGTCTGTATCTGGCCGGTTTTCTAAATCATCTTATCTGTTCCACCGTTAGTTTTGCTAATTAGCTTTGATCCTCCAAATATAAAATCCCATACTCTAAAATAATAATCATTTCACGTCTTTCTTTCCAACATTTATTTTATTTCTTCTCATGTTTTAATTACAATCATTGTCCTCTTGTCAAATCTTAATTAACTCAAATTAGCAAATTAAATTTTCTTTGGAATGAGCTGAGGCTCACGACATAGGGAGCCTTGATGGGTGCTGTGGGTTTTACGTAGTGAGAGCGAAAGAGGAGAGATTTCTGTTGTGCTTTCCCCAAAGGTGCGTCTATCAACAACATCCAAGTAAAACTGCACCAGCTCTGTGTCACTGGGTCAAGGGCCATAGAAAGAAGCCACAAAACAGGGATGCTGCCTATGGAGGAGGGTTGGGCGTGGCTCCCGGGTTTTTGTTTCACAACCTCGCTGAAGGAAGTTTATAGGAAGGCATATCTACCACCTCGGATTAGAGGCATGAACAGCCTCAGGTGTTGAAATGGGCGGCTTCCTGGCCCCTACTTTCAGGTCCATGAAAGCCAGGTTAGCTGGTAAAATAAAGAAAATTCAAGTTTGTGAATCCAAATCAGTATTCTTTTCAGAGAAGCAGGGTCCACCCCACAATCCATTCTTGTAAGAAGAGGCATCTCAGAAGAATGGATCCATAATTTATAAGTTCCCTGTGCCCTGGGAACATTTAGTTCTCCACAACCTCTGCACATATTTACTACCCTCTAGTCAGCAGAGGTATCTTTATAACACCCATAGGCAACCAACATGTATTTCTTTATTAAATCAGTAATAGCTCATAGTTTTTATTCTAATAGTAATACCCCATCACCACCCTCCGTCAGCATCGTGTTTGGTGCCTTCACACCAAGTATATTATCTATAATGGTCTTTATTCCCTTTGTGTCTTCTACGCACAGTAGACTTCTGGTTAGTGAAGGTTACCTCATCCAGACTTCCTCTGAGCTCTTATGTTCTATATCTTGTTTATCACAGCTCTTATATCATAGCTCTCAGACTGATCTCATTGAAATGAGACACAATTCTTATTTCTCTCTGTATTCTCACTGCCAAGAACTGAGCCTGATACATATTATTATTGTCTGTATCTATCAGGTTGCTTTTAGCAGCAAGTAACATAGTAATTACATTCAAGTTGGCTTTGTTAATGTGAAAATGTACCAATTCATATCATTGAAAGTCGAAGGTGGGGCTGACTCTAGTTTTGATTTACTGATGCATCTGCCTCAAGTTCTTCCCCACATGCCTTCTTCATCTTCAGGCAGGTAACGAGATGGTCACAGCAATCATGGGCTGCACACCTGTGCAGAGCAACCTACTGAGGTTCTTCCCATGACCAACTTTGTCTCCCTCATCATTTCCAGAAGAGGATCATGCACCCATCCCTAAGTCAATCATTGGAAAGTGGAGTGGGATGATCCTGAGATCAGCCAGATCCAGCCCTGGAGCTAGAGGTGGCATCCCTCACCCTGCAATGGAGACACTGGTCAAACTGGGGTTTTGCTGAAATTCCATTGAGCTAAAAGAAACTACTAGACTTGCAGCCATTAATTAATATTTACTTTTCTCGTATAACAAGAGCTAGATCCCTGATATTATCAATTCAGCCACCTGAAGGTACTAGGACTGGCACCTGTGAGATTCTTTTGGCATTTCTCTCATGCATGGTTCAGCATGGATTACAAATGGGAGGGATTAGAAAAATAAGTACACTGAAAATGCTGCAAATTTTGTTTTCCAGTGGTAGAGAAAGGATTTGCAAATGTGGAGAAGGCTAAGACTAGAATAAATCCCATTGTGTAGTGTAGATTGAAATGGAAAGTGATGAGGTAAACTTGTGGTTTTGAATTTACATAAAGACAGATCGAATGATCGATCAATAGATGGATGATAGAGCTTATGTGTGTGTGAGTGGGCGTGTGCATGTATGTGTGTTCCGCCTCTGTCCACTGAAAGGACCTCAAAACATTGGCACCCTTTCACAGTGAGCCTGTGTAGTTCTTGGTTTCTGTGTATCATCCTCCACTAAAGAAACTAAAACCCCTCAGAGAAATGGTTTATCCGGTTCCAGAGAAGGAAAAATTCAAAATAAGTCCAGAACATCTTGTGTCATGAAACAAGGAATTGCTGGCTGAGCAATGGAGACAGGTCACACCATCGCTGGGGCCAGTTTGAAGGGGCTCCATTGGCTGAGTCCAGGACGATCTGCATCAATATAAATAGTGGTACACACAGATTGTAACTCTTTGAGTAAAACAGAAATCCATTCATCTGTACTATCATCATCTAGTTAATAGTTAACTAGACAAAAGTTAATATCACCAGTGATGCGACAAATTAGCATTCGGTATCTCACAGTATGATGCAGTGAGGTGGATATTTGGCAGGTATCAGCACTCAAAGCTCTTATGTCATGAGGAAACATACAAACTCAAACTGAGGGACATGGTACAAAGTAATTGGCCTATCTTGTTCACAGATGTCAAATTCATGAATGATAAAGAAAGGCTGAGGATTTGTTTCAAATTGAAGAAAAATACATGACCATTTAGTGAGTGCATGTTCCTGATTTCAACTGGGTATATGTATTAGAAAACTATACTGGGTCAATGCTACCTGCCCGATTTTGAGGGTCATGCTGTCATTATGTGGGAGAATATCTTTGTTT
This sequence comes from Phyllostomus hastatus, assembly GCF_019186645.2. NCBI lineage: Eukaryota > Metazoa > Chordata > Mammalia > Chiroptera > Phyllostomidae > Phyllostomus > Phyllostomus hastatus. The sequence continues at coordinate 61,890,119 of NW_025333857.1, read as the reverse complement.
TCGAGAATTACAAACTGATGCAATTTAGTAGCAAATGGTTCCAGAACAATGGTGTGTATGAGTGTGTGTTGTATATATGGACGTATATGTAAGAAGGCTAAGTAAGAAGCGTGCATAAAAATGTTAATAATTAAGGAATCTGGGCTACATAAATATGGAAGCTCTTTGTACTATTTTGTAAGTTTTCTGAAGGTTTTCGATTATTTAAAAATAGAGTGTTCAAAAAAGAGGAAGAGGAGGAACATGGAGGTCACTTGGCAACCACAAGTGTTTATGAAAACATACATCTCAGGCCTCCTAAGGCAAACCCTACCAAAAATGCTGTACTTCTTTGTATTTGCAAATAAAAGGGCATTATTCCTCAAGCTACTCAAATATAGAAAATTCATTCATTTACCATTCATTTTCATTCATTCATCCACCCACTGTCTCTGGGAATCTCCAGGAAATATTCTGCAAAACCATCTGGTTGTCACTTTTTATATAAACTACACATTTGTCCCCAGACCGCCATCTGTTCTTGCGCAGGTCACCCCTTTCTCTACTGAGATGATTTCGCCCCAGTTGCAGCTGCTACCCTTCTTCCTCTTCCCAGTGTGGCCTCCTCACCTGCCCATGAGATCACTGAAATCGCAGCTCAGCTGAGCCCAGCTGTCCTCCACGGAGCGGCAAGGGGCCCTGGAGTCTGGAAGGCTCTTCCTTCAAGTGCTACTTCCAAACATAGCAAGTACGTATCTTGAAAGCTCAACCTCAGGGATAGTTTTCCCCAACAAAAATCTTCAGAGATCCCCACAACTCTTTGTGCAGCCCCCGCTGACTTCCAAATGGGAGAATTCATTTTTTGCTAAGAAAATTTTGGTTTATACCTGTGAGGGGATAGGGGTGCCAGACAATGCCCTGCAGGTCAGATCTAGCCTGCTGCCCATTTTTATATGGTCTGCAAGCCAAGAATGATTTATGCATTTTTAAATGGTTGAAAAAGTAAAAAAAATTGAATGATATTTTATGACTCATGAAAATAATATAAAATTCAAATTTCAGGGTCCATAAATGAAGTGTATTGGAATACAAACATGCTCATTGGTTTACATACTGTCTAGGGCTCCTTTTATGCTATAATGGCAGCATTGAGCAGTTTTGACAGGGACCACCTGGCCTGCAAAGCCCAATATTTACTACCTGGCCCTTTACAGAGAAAGATGGTCAATCCCTGACCTGTATGATTGAAAGAAACTTTCAACATGGTCCTTCTTCAAACAAGAACAAAAGATATCATCGCCTCCTCCTAAAGCAAGCCCTCATCTCTACCCCAGGAAAGCATAAACTATGGATAACTGCTTAAATGACATCTTTTTCATTTTAAAAATTATCTCAAGTTTCAGTTACTGGAACTGTGAGGCATTCAATGCGACGTAAACATGTATGGAGCTGAACTGAGCCTTTGGGAGCTGGGATGCTGGGATCTGGCTCCCAGCTAAGTCTCCATTGCTTCTCAGATAATTACTCCAGGGCAGTCTAGGAATGAAGTGACTGACGCCCCAGCAGTAGTAGCCCCTGAGTGGTGGAGAGAGAAGAGCCATAGGGGTGGAAGGAGAGGAGGATACAGGGAGAGTGGGATTTCTAACTGAGCTCAAGCCACTCTCCTGCTATCAGTGCAACTGCTGGACCCACAGTCTTAAGAAAAAGCTGTCAAGACAGCTTAGTTCTATTTTGATCGTTGGTTCCACAGGATAAATGTCTGGCATTTTTGTCATTTGGGTTACATGTAATAGTCAAGCCTCTATTTTAAAATTAATGCCGACATGGTGATTTCTGAGTGAATTTTAGTTCTTTCACAGAATACTACTGATATTGTTTTTATGAAAATAGAAATGGAAATTAATCCAGAAAGAAGAAATTTACATCCACTGACAGCCACCAAAACACTAGGAATGAATTCCACAAGGAAATGCATTTTGCCAACAACGTGAAAGAGCTTGGAAGTGAATTCGTCCCTAGTCAAGTCCCCAGGCATAAACACAGCCCAGACAACACTTGGATTGCAGCTTTCTGGGTCCCAGTTAAGCCATGCCAGGATTCCTGACCTACAAAAGCTGAGAGATAAGATCCGTGTGCTGTGTTTTAGCTGATAAGTTTGTGGCAATTTGTCAGATAAAAATAGAAAAGTAGTACACTGGGCAATATTCCTATTCCATTTTTCCCCATCTTTAAGATGCTAATTTGCTGCTGCTATGACGAAGGTTGTACTGTCAAGAGCCAGCCATGCCAGAAAGAGTCCAGGGACTCTTCTAGACTGATGCACACAGGCTCCCTTCAGCAGCCAGCTGTAGATGCTGTTAGAGCATCTAATCCCTGGGTGAGGGCCACGGGTGGAGCATGCACGTGTCCCTCCCTCCAGCCTTGCCCACTGCCCACCCTCCACAAGCATAAGAGACCAGTGGGAGACCGACCTATGGATCTGGGTCACCAGTATAAAAAACACATGGCTTTGTATGTATATAAAATCTGGAAAAAAATGATTGTTTTCACAAAACATTGCACAAATATGGTATAGAAGTGGAAAATGTGATGTTTGGTGTCTGAACATTTAGTTATTTCAAGACTTGTCTCACCCCATTTACCGTATGATTAAGCCCTCGGTCACATACAGTTCTGAGTCTATTCTTCCCATCTGTAAAACGGGCATCCAGTAATGATACCTGAAGTCATTCTTCCACAAAATACTTAGTGTACATTGTCAGTGTATACTAGGCCTCATACTAGAAGCCAGGGATATAGAAATAGGTGAAACATGGCACCGGCCCTCAAGACTTGGAAGGAATTGGTATAAAAAAATAAACTATGTAAGGTAAGTAAAAATCTTTCCTTTTTCACTGTTGTCGTCAGCAGGACACAGGACATTTCACAGTGGTACCCACTGCATGTCCACCAGGTTAATGTGTCATGCACAAAATTGTTAGGTTATGAACTGGTTATGAAATTGTGTTTAGGGCAGTGGACAGCTTTTAAGTAGTAAAATACCTTGTGTGTAATTTTGTCATTGAAAAGTAGCACTGGTGAGGGCTAGGATAAAATAGCTAAACTATTCTACCCAAGAAATAAACCAGAATATCAGAGAGGGTGGTTTGCAGCACTATAGAGGAGAAGGGAGGAAGAGGAATGATAAGACTGAATTCTGTGCTGAAATATCCCTCCAGAGCTATAAATTTATACATGTATTCACACATACACTTTTAAGGTGGATTGTCGGTATAAATCTGCTACCCACAGCTCCCATTGCTAAATTTAGGGGAGATAAATTGAAAGGAGCTATTTTCTAAGCATTGGTGAATGGCAGAGAGTAGGAGCAGCTGGTGGAACAATCCAAAGAGATGGACAATGTGAGAGGCGCAACACCTGGGGCAGAGGTGACAATGTAAACAAATGAAGCTCACCTGCCTGAACCCATCAGAGGACACTTGGGATTCCCCCATCCGTGGAATGGGGCTTTGAGCCAATGTAGACTTTAATCATAACACACAAGGTGATTGATCTCTGCAAGCCGAAGAGCTTGGGAGACATGCGGGGGCTGACGTGGGAGAGATGAGAAAATGAATGGACAAAATGTCAGGAGCACGAGAGGAAGGTAGTCCTGACTCCCAGGGAAAGGGAAGAATTTACATTTTCACTCTGTTGTCAGCAGTGAATTACTTTGTTGAGTACAAAGAGAAGCTTATCTATAAAGAGCATCTATCTACATGTCATTTCTTCCCTGGAGAATAGTCATGGAGAAGGAAAGCCTTTAGGGGAATGTGATGGGGTCAGGATTTCTGGGATGGGGTCAGTACTGCAGAAAGCAGGAAGAACTCAACGAGCTCTGCACCCCTGGCTCCCAGAGCAGAAACAGCCAGGAGGTGGGAGGCTGGGGGCTGAGGGACTGCCTCTCCTTCCAGACAGACCTGCCTTCTCTCCAGACAGGTATCTGCTCCACTTCCCTTTTTTCTTTTGCAATTTTTACCTGATTCCTGAGACCTGACCTTTCTACTAATTCTTTTTACTAAAACACCAGGGAAATTTTAGAAAGAAGAAGGAAAGAAAGTTTGGGGAAAGAAAGAAAAGGCAAGCAGAACATTCATGTGAGTGTGAGCGTGTTTTCAGGGGTGCAGATATAACTTGGAAAATGATTCTTTGCAAGAGACCTTTGGTGCCAAATAGTTGAGTGGCTGCCAGTCATTTATGACTCCTTCTTTATCATTTCCTTTCTGATGAGGCAGATCAAGACAAATCCACATTCCTTCCCTGCGTCTGGGGCCTGCTCTCAGCCTTTGCCAGCTGCTGGTTTGCTGAGGCTCTTGGGTTTGAGAAAACCTGCCTGGCAGCTCCATGTTTGTTTGCAGCAGCACTTGTGCAGATGGGGTGTCATCTGGGAGCCATGGCAGCAGAGACACAACAAACAAAAGCAAGCACTGCTTCCAGGGTGAACAGTGAAGTTCTCCTAGTTCCCTAGCACTGTTTATGGAGTAGCTGAGTGGCCATATATCCCTGGTCCCCTAAAGCCAGATAGTGGGCAGCTGTTGTGGATTCTTCCTGAAGAGCTTATAATAAAATAACTCAGGCTGAGCTTGACCTTGAGACCATGAATGTCTCCTGCTGCCATTTGGTGGTAACTATCCCACTATACCCTCCTTCTTTCCTTCCTTCCTTCTTTCCTTCCTTCCTTCCTTCCTTCCTTCCTTCCTTATTTCTTCCTCCCTTCCTTCCTTTTTCTTTCTTTCTTTCTTTCTTTCTTTCTTTCTTTCTTTCTTTCTTTCTTTCTTTCTTTCTTCTCTCTCTCTTCCTCCCTTCCTTCTTTCCTCCCTTTTTCTCTTTCCTTCCTCCCTTCCTTCTTTCCTTCCTTCCTATCTTTCTTCCAATAATTGAGCAATGGATAGATGCTAGATCCTGGGATTAGAAACAAGAACATAACAGAGCACATGGTCTCCATCCTCATGGAGCTCAGAAGTGAGTTGGAGAAATAGACATGTTGTCTTTGGTGTGATAAGTAATACAATAGGCTGTGGGAAAAAGAATAGTGCATCCCTAATCAACCAAGGGCCTTTCAGAAGGTACTACAGTCTGAGCTTGGCTTTGAAATGCCAGGTACCTGAATGGAAGTGTGGAGGACAGACATCTTTCTGGGAGGCAGTACAGCAGGTGCAGACAGGGAGGACCCAGAAAGTACAAGGCTATCTAAGGAACATGCAGCAGCTCGAGTGTAGAGCACGTGCCATTGAGTATGAGATGGGGCTGTAGACTGAGGCAGGAGAAAGAGCATACAATGGTATGGACACAGAAAGATTTTACACAAATGATCCAATCTGCATTTCAGAAACATCCCATAACCAGCAGCTTGGAGAAAGATGGAGTGGATGAGAGGAGGGCTGTAAGGAGAAAGATCGTGCATGCAGACTTCTACTAAGTCATCAGCAGAAATACTTCAGCAGGATAGTGGTTATCACTGACGGCAATAACAGCTCTTGAGCTAACAAGCACACAAGAAGGGGACTGTCAGCTCCATTTGCAGTTAAATTCTGATCCATTTTCTCATGTTTGAAGAAAATCTGCAATGCCTATATCATTCAGTCCTTTAAATTTGCTCAATTTAATCCTCATTTACTGGTTACCTAATTTATGCCAAGCACTATTAGTGATACTGGGATAGCAAAATAAAATGGATCATACTTTCTACTCTCATGACCTAATAAATTAGGCTATTTGGTATTTAAATATAGCAATCAATAACTTAGCCCTTTCCCCAATTGCCCTCACTTTATAATTTGTTTTTATTTGCAATATCAGACTATAGGGGAAAAAAGAAAATTAAGTTTGCTGAATGATTTTCAGATAAGTTAGCAATGGAAATACAGATGATTTCTCTGGAGTCCAAAGTTGCTAACAGGAAGAAGGCTAATGAGGACCAGTCTGGGTGCCCAGTGAGAAAGGCCATATGCATGGGCTCTGCTTGCTGGTGTCCAGTAGCCTGGTTTGGGTAGCGTTCTGGAATGTGGGCAGATGGTGATGCTGACCAGCTTGTTACCATGCACAGCCAGAGGTGATACAGTCTCTACAGTGGGCACTGGCACACCCAAGCAGGCCCCCTAAAATAACTCTTCCTTCAAAACAGTGGCCCCAGAGAATTCTGTTGGATTGTCATCTATCTGTTAGTTTGCCATTCAAGCCCACAGGCCCTGAGCTTTAGAGAATGCTCCATTCTAAGTCTCTTCCCTTCTGCCTGATGAACACACATTCATTTTCTACTTTTGCCTACATGACCTCCCCTGAAGCAAAGAAGAAAACTACTAAAGTATTTAGTACATCTTCGTTGTGGTATGTAAATAGTGCATATTATAAAGTGATATGCAACATATATAATAAAATAATGTGTACTCTCTTTACTGCACTGCATAGTATGCATTATATATGATATGGTGAGAGATAACATGGTGCGCTGTCACTCTTTGTTTCCTTGGCTGTGTTGCCATGAGACTATGAGCTATTTGACTGCTGGGCAGTGGCTTATTCATCCTTGTGTCCTTAGAACTAGAGGTGTCTAGCAATTAATAAGAGCTCAGGGTGCGTTTCTGATAAAGGAAGAAAAGGAAAGGGTAAAGGAAAGGAGGAAAGGAGCAAAGGAAATAATTATCTTGCAAAGAACCTAGTCTTCTTTTCCAAATGGGTTCCCTGTCTCACTAACACGGCTGTCTCCCTCTAAGGGCTCTAGCATTTTTAAAATAAAATACAAGAACAAAGTGAAAATGCAGATTCCCTGGCCTTGCACCTTCTCAAAGAAGGTCTTGATTCCCTGAACTTGTTTAGTCACACTTTAGAGGAGTAAGCTAAGGAAAATAAGAATTACACATAAGGGTAAGCACCATTATCCAAGTGTGTGCAAGGTAAGATGTTTTAGGAAGTCAGAAGGAGGAATAGTTAATTCCGCCCAAGAAGATTAGGCCAGGAGGGCTATTTGAGATGGGATTTCAAGGCTAAGCAGGAGTACAGCCTGGGCAAGAAGAGTATTTTAGGGCAGGATTCATGGGAATGAATCAAAACTTCCTGGCACTTGCATCTATTACACTAGCTGACCAGTGGTGGGTTCTGAAGAGTTTGTATATTTTCCACAGCAGTTATTCTTGTAAAGGTGGCATCATTTCTTCAAAAATTATGTCCTGGAGAATTGATGATGATGAGAGGTTTGGTTCATAAACTGAGAGCTCCAAGTACAACTTGTTCCTTTCAGTTGGAAAATCTGAGAAACAAGAGGTAAAACAGACTTGCTAAAATTCAACCACAGCTACGCAGAGACAGGTCCAGAGTTGAAGACTTGAATCAAGAGTCCTTTAAATCAGCGAGAGGGTTAACAATAGGGTCAAATAGAGAAGCCTCCACACACACGCACGCATGCGCCCAAACTAGTGGGTTGGTACACATGTCCTCTATAGATGCTGCTTCCTATTCTGCAGGCTCATTCTAGAATATATTTATTAATAATAAAATCCAATGCAACTAAGCTCTTAGAAGAAAGATCCAAAGTTCTGGGGTAGAACATAGACTCAATAAAAAATACCTGGGTGTGCACCCTGTCTGCCACTTTCTACCTCTGTATCCTTTTACAAATTCACTGCTGTGTCTCCACCTCATCTGTAAAATGGGAATGTTCATCCATAACTCTGAGACCTGTAGAAAGTGCATGAAATACATAAGAAGATAATTAGCACAGTTTCTAAATGCAGTGGGCTAAATGATGGTGCCCCAAACATACATACAGACATCCATATCCCAATATCCAGAGCCTGTGAATGTGACCTTCCCTCTGCAGATGTGTCTAAGTTAAGGGTGTTGAGATGAGATCACTCAGGAGATTATTCAGAGGGGTCCTCACTCCAGTGTTGAATATCCTCATAAGAGACACAAAGGGAAGAGATGGAGGAAAGGTGACCTCAGAGGTAGAGACTGCAATGATCCAGCCGTGAGCCAAAGCCTGGAGCCATCAGAAGCTGGAAGAGGCAAGGATCTGCTGTAGAGCCCCGGAAGGGAGCAAGGCAATGCTAACACCTTGATTTCACACTTCAGTCCTCCAGAACCATGAGAGACCACATTGCCGTCATTAAAAGCCACCAAGTGTGTGATAATTAGGGCAGCTACAGGAAACTGTATTAGTAACTAGAAACTAGAAAATAGTAGGTATTCAAAAGCTGTATATATGAGTGAGTCTTCATCTCCTTCTGCCAGAAAGGTTGGGTTAAAAGCACAGCTGATGCTTTTATTCCTTTCTTTTTGCTTCTTCTTCACCTGGGTAGGAAGAAGAATGGGACTATCCAGTTTTGCCCCATGAGCTCTGGTCTGAGCCCCATGGTGAGCTCTGATATGCTTCTAGCTAGGAACAGGAGGCAAGAAGAAGACTGAAATCTTTGTGAAAAACCCACCCAAGAACTGGAGGAGAGGATGATGGAAAAAGCAACATCAACATGACTTTCTTTACTGAACTCTAATATTAGGGGGGCCTGGGGGGTGACTTTACACATTTTTTTTCCATAGGGCCTTTTCCCTAAGGATGATATGGCAGAATCAACCCTGGGCTGGCTGTCCTTCTAGACTCGGCCACAAACTCAGAGCCACTGCTCATAACTCCTCCGCTTTTGAGCTTTAGGTTTTTGGGGTTTTTTTGTAGATCTAGTAAATATTTTGTGCCATATAATTTTGATGGGAAAAATATAGAGGCAACAATCTACTGCCTACTCCAGACTACATCTGGCTGATTTCACTCTACCAGCCTAAACTTCAGATGTAAAGCTAGAAAACAGTTCACTCAGTTATATAGACACTTGTATTATTACACATTCTACTGCCCCACACCTTGGGTAACAGAACTGTTCCCAGTCCTCCAGCATCCAGGGCCACCATCTCCTCATTCATTCCTTTATAGACATTATGCTTCAGCCTCACTGAACGATGTTTCACTGATACTGTTTTCCTACACAGAAGACAGAATCTTTCGAGACGCCCCAGAACAAAACATCAAGTAGTAGCAAAGATTCTGACCTACATTGGTCCTTAACTTTGGCCAAACTCCCTGTACACCCAAGGGACACAGTGCCACCTTCACTTCCAGGAAACAGAAGAGATGCTCACAGATGGGAAATTTAAGGTTGCAGTCACAAATTATAGTGATTTCCCATTTCATAGTTCAAATCTGATCAATTTGTGCCATAAAATGTTAGAGTAATATGAAAATATTGCCAACCTAAAAAAGCCACAGCCTGGAGACCAAAAAGAGGTGCCCAACCACACATCATAAGTCAGTGATGGAGAAGGGACTAGATCCCAAAATGTTTTGAGCCATATATCCTGCAGTATTTTCAACAGTAGGACTGTTCAGTAACTCAGTGGTCGGGAGCTTCAATGTAATCGGGTATATAGAAGAGGTAGGCAGGGAGGTCCTAAAGTTGTATAACCAGCCCAGCCAGGCAGCATCGTCCCCATCTTTTGGAACCAAGGGTGAAGAATAGAGAGGTATGAATTACCACTTAGCTGAGTTCCATGAGCATAGTTCTTTTCAGCTGGGGATGTGGGGGGAGGCGAGTTCCCCAGGAAACATTTGGCAATGTCTGGAGACATTTTTGATTGTCACAAGGTAGAGGGTGGTGGCAGGGGGTTGGGTGCTGCTGGCATCTAGTGGGTGGAAACCAGGAATCTGTGAACATCCTACAAGGCACAAGACTGTCCCCCACAACAAAAAATTTTCCAGCCCAAATGTCAATACTGCCAAGGCCTATGTGGAGAGGGAGTGAATGCAGCCATCAGAGATGACATACTCATATAAGCAGTGTGCTCAAATTATAATGAGCCTCAGTCTGGGCTCCCAAAGATCTGGTTCTTAACATTTCCATTGGGACTGTGAGCTACCCAAGTCCAGTTGCAAGAGCCAATAAATCTTTTTTTTTTGGCATTTGCTGATTTGAGTTGGGTTTTTGTCACTTGGAGTGGAAAGAGTTCAACTAATAAACTCACATTTATGGAGCACTTGAGAGTTAGTTAAGTGTTTTCACATTTGTGGTCTTATTTGAGCCTCACAAAAGCCTATGCTATATATGGAGAGAGAAGGGATATAGATCCTCATCTCATGACATGTGTGAAAAATGAAACCCAAAGTTGCTGAGGTTACATGACCATCCGAACACCACCCGCAACATGTTGAATGTTGTGCAACTCCTCTGAGGAAAAAACAAACAAACTGTACATCTTGTACATCAAACTGTACATAGAATCAGAAGAGCACAGCCAGAGGTAGTATAATTAAAATAATAGGATGAGAATTCACAAAGATATGCCAAGCTCTGCTTTAAGGATGTTGCACATATTAACTCATAAATTTGTGCCACAGTTTTATGGCAATAGGTGCAATTATTTTCTCCATTTTACAGGTGAGGAAATCAAGGTATTCAAGTAAGTTGCTGAGGCCCACCAGATAGTAAGTGACAGGACCAGGATTCAAACTCACATTCAACCACTGTACCTTTTTGAGTTACAGAGCGGTTATAAAATTTGACCAGATTCTCCCCTGACATGGCAAGAAGGTGAGGAACCATGTTCCAAATTCTGCTCTAACTGACTGAAAGTCCTTTATTCGAAACTGGCACCTGGTAATCACTCTCATTCCATATAGCACCCTGTGATGCCAGGATTTAAACCCAGACTTCACCATCTAAGGCCAGTGCTAATGTCTTCTCATACACTCATATAATGCCTATTTAATGTATGCTTACTACATGTTAAGCCCTTTAGAGATTTTCTTTGGAATGAGAAGTAGGAATGATGCGCATCGCAACTTATGGAATTACAAACCTATTCTTATCCTTGAAGAAAATGAGATTCATATTCCAACACAGCTCTGGGGATTTGGGAACTTGGGAAGGAGAGCCATCTGCATTTTATTAGGGAAAGACAAGAAACTCCTCTCATAAACCTCAGAAGCCAAGTTGAAAATATGCTAGTTCGCAGTTCATAGCAAAAATTAGACCCATCATACCAAAATCACTTTGATGCCAGGGGCACATGTGGTCAGGATGGCGAGACTGTCTACTCCATGGCTTCTTCGTAGTAAATGTGAGCTGAGGGTTCTGTCCCCCTTTCTGACATTAAGGAAAAGGGGGAAAAAAAAGGCCTTTGCATCCAAAACAGATGGTTTTTATAAAGATGAAAAAAATGGCATGTCATTGTTTTGACAGAAAAGGACACAATATTTAAGGGTGAAATGAATTTCAAAATCTTTGGAAATAAAATACGGTTGAAATAAACATAAAAGAAAGATTATTTCAAAAGCTCTCACAAATTTCAAAATCCTTTCTGGATCAACTTTCATTTCTCAAGGCTTCTGAATTTTTTGGTGTGTATTCTCAGCAGGTATATCTCCACCTCTGGGACTTCCACATTGTAATCTCTCAGCCTGATACCAAGACTGAGCAGAAAGAATATCACACATGGACATGTGGAGCCCAAGGGTCAGTCCTACAGGGTCAGGATTTTCCAAGGCTCGAGTTAACCAACAGAAGCAGAACCATTTCTCAGAAAGAAGTGTTTGTCAGCTATGAGGACAGAAGTTTGTTTCCTTATAGTTAATGTAAAGAAGGTGCTAATGAAAAGTTTAGTAAAAGCAATACCTTCAGTTACTTGGGCAAATTAATCTTTGCCAGAAAACTATATGTTATGTTCCCATTCTTTTTTAAAAAATATTTTTATTTATTTGTTTTTAGAGAGAGGTGAAGGGAGGGAGAAAGGGGGGGGGGCAGAGAAATCAGTGTGTGGTTGCCTCTCACATGCCCCCAAATAGAGACCTGGCCCACAACCCAGGCATGTGCCCTGACTGGGAATTAAACCAGCAACGCTTTGGTTTGCAGGCTGGCACTCACTCCACTGAGCCACACCAGCCAGGGCATTTTGCTGTTCTTAAGTGAGATAAGGAAGTTGAAGTTCATGGAATTAAACCATTAACCCAAAATCAAACCCCTAGTAATCGGTACAGCTGAGAGGATGAGTTTTTTTGTTTCCTCAAGGAACCTCGAGTTCATTGATTCTATAGCTGAGTATATTGTCTTCCCTTAAAGTGGCACCTCCTTCCCCATGTGTTTCCCATTTTGTGACTGGCAGCCAAGTCCACCAGTCACCATAACCAGACACCTGGGACGTCTCATCTCCCATTTCAGTCAATCACCAGCTCCCCAGAGTCTATTTCCGTACTCTCCGTGGCCCCTCCTAAAGTCCTCCCATGCCTGCCTGGAGTAGTGCTAACACTTCCCGTCCGGTCTCTCTCCTGTCATCTCGGTCCCTCCTTCACACAGCCAGATTCACACACTAGAACAGATTAAATGTAAACTCGCCAGCGTCACTCTTGCACACAGAGCCCTGTCAGACACCCACATCACCTAGCAGGTTCCTTGGCTGAGCACAGATGACCCTACTCCTTCTGGGCCTGCCTCACCTTCTCAGCTCCCCTCTCTGCTTCTCTCTCCAAACTCATTAGCTTCAAAGACCACAAATGGCTTGTGGCCTCCCCTTATGTACCATGATATTTCTCACCTCTCTGCATTTCTCCACCAGGCTGCTCTACCTCCTGCCCTTCCTCCACACAGTTCGCTCCTTCTCATCCTTTAAGACTCAGCTTAGCCATCCCTTTCTGTTGTGTGTGTGCCAGAAAGTTTTCCCTGAAGCCTTATGAACCCCACCTTGAAGGTCCAATCGCAGCTTGTGCTTCTCATTGTGGTGGCCATCTCGATTATCTTGCTCTCCACACATCTGTGTCCTCCACCAGAACATTAACTCCCTCGAGGCAGCAATGATCCTGCTCTAGACGAACCTCTTCTGACAGAATAAATCCGTGGTGAGATTCTGTCATCGCGCTCACATAAAACTGCAGCTGACCCACGGGCAAGATCTCTCCTGTTTGAAGCAAACAGTGGCAAGGTGTGTTCTATGTGAATGGAAAAAAGTGAAGTAAAGTAACAGACACACCTCAGCCTCTAGCACTTACTTCACATATATCTGTCCTCAAGTCATTTAAGGGAAAAACAAAAGAATTGCCAAAGATGGATCCCCCCACATCTTGCATTTTCCTGAATCTCGTGGCCTGTCCTTACTTAAATAAGAGCTTTTATATGTAAAACTCAAATCCATTTTAAGGATCTTGTTTTACTCTTTCTGGTTTTGACTTTCATTTTTAAATATAAACTGTAATTTTATTTTTTTTTCCTTTTTTATTGAATTTATCGAGGTGACATTGGTTAATAAAATTATATAGGTTTCAAGTGTATAATTCTATAATATAACCTCTGTATATTGTATTTGGTGTTCACCACTGTAAGACGATTTTGACCTTCAATTGCCTAAGAAATGAAATACAGAACTCCTTAGTTGGGTCTGCATTGTGTGACTCAAACTGCCTTTTTAGTCCCCGAATCTGCCATTCTTTCCTCAGGAATACCCCATATTTTCCCAGCCGTCTCCTCTTTATTTCTCCTCTTACACATACACAAGTAACAGATGTGTAAAGAGGTAAAATTGAGGGAGGAAGTCAGTCCATAATCAGAACTCATCTGATGACATCACTCCTGTTTCCTATAAGAACAGGGAAATAATTCTCCTCCACATTGCATTGCTCAGATTATTCTCTTAAATCCTTTCTCATTATAAAACCTGTGCTGGCTCACGCCAGACATGTGATGCTTTGTCCCCTCCCCCATATGGGTATGCGAACAACACGTACTCTCACTTAGGGAAAGAGAACTAAGGTTTCTCTTGTCCTGTGACGTGCAAACGCAGCACTCAGCTTATGTCCTTCAATATTTTTAGAAACCTTAAAAAGTAGCTATTCGTCCTCTTCCAAACAGAAGAAACTAAGTCTCAGAGGACTTAAGTAGCTAAAGTTTTTCAAGTTAAATTAGAGGCAGGATTTAAACATGAGTACTTGAATTCAAAATACCTGTTTCTCTTCCTAACCGTGGGTCAATGATGTTGCAGATTAAAAAAAATTATGTTTGTATGAAGCTGTAGTTGCCAAAATTTCACTGTCGCTATTGTAACAAGGTTTTCTTTACATAGTAGGAACCCAGGAGAAGAGCGGGAAAGTTTAGAAAGAGGTTAAGGGACTTTAGCCCACCATCAGAATTAAGGGATGAGCAAAAGCAATGGAAAATGAAGAAAAGTTGAATCTGGAGATGGGAGGTGTCCAGTTACAGCTTTGTCCTCTGAGGAAAGGGATGGTGACACGTGGAGGGGGAATGCCTACGGGAACAGGGTGTGGCTGCATGGCCAGGAGTTTGGCAGGGTGGTCAGAGGAGCAGCAGGCTTTATAGTAAGTGGTGCGTTCCCAAGTATCTGAGCCACGGGGGCATCTGGCCCAGAAGATGTTCTTGGAACCAGGAACTGTAGAAGGAGGCAAAAATAAGGAAAAGCTGAAATAAATCATGGGCTCCATGTGTCCAGGCTCGAAGGAATGCTTTGACTTAGGAAGCACTTTTCCCATTAGCACTGGAATTTTCCAGCGGTCCTATCCCAAACTGCAATCTCTTACTTGAGAGTTATTGGGAATCCCAGTGGAAATGGGTTACAAAATAGGGAGACTATATTTCACCATGTTACTTCAGGGGCCAACTCTAGTTACCCTTCTTTACCAGGAGAGTGTATGGCAGCTCTTTACCCAGTGCCTCTCAGCCTCCAGGTTCCTCACTCCCTTATAATGCTAAAGTTGGAAACCTATGAACTACATTTCTCAGACTCCCTGCCAACTTGCTTCCCATGAGAGCCCCTCAACAGCAGGAATGGACAGGAGACTAGAAGGTGGCAAGATGAAGAAGACTCTCTTCCTCTTTCCAGATCCTGGCAGACACCTTTCAGAAGCAAGACAGCTATGGTTCCAGCCTCCAGCTTCCTTTAGCATTCCTGGTACCCTCTGTGAGATGCCTCATTAGAGGTACCAGCTCTAGCTGGCCCACCAAGTCTCAGTTCAAGCATTCAGTTTACGTTCTCAGAGTTCTGGCACTAGCCACAGTGTGCCTCCCCAAGAGGCTGAAGCACCAGTTGTAATACAACACACAGAGAAGTATGAGAATCGGCCACGTGGAATTCTTCTCCTAGTTCCTAAGTTCTCCTAAAACCACCTCTCCCTTTGGGTTCTCCCTGCCCAAGGAATAGTCCCTACTTCCTGCAGTTACTAATGTCTGGATTACGTAGCATCCCCTCTTCGTTAGGCCAGCTTTCTAACACATGTGTAGTCAATTTCCTATATTAAATCCCCTCTATTTGAAATTCCTGATGTGCTTCCCATTTTTCCTGGCTGGAACCTGACGTTATCCAACCTCTCACAAGGACAATTATATAAAAATAAATGTTAACCTCTTAGAAAAGGAAACAACCCTGTCAAGTCATCAATACCTCTGTCAATAAGAAGAGACAGTACACTAGTTCTGTAGGTACAAAAGTTCAGATTCCTTAGCCTTGAACGAACTTGGTCTGGACCCCAGCAATACTTCAGATAGAGATGTCCTGGGCTCTAGGCACACAACTTTAAATGAGGTGTCATCTCTACCACCAGGGAGCCTATAAGGGGCAGAGAGGTCAGTTATGATGCCATAGGGGTGGAATCTACCAGAGCAGCCAGAGGACAAGCAAGGACAAAGGAGGAAGCCTATGAACTTTGCAGGGAGGACACTGCTTATCTGAGTCTTGTTATTATTGTTTTTCCCTTAAGAGAAACAGAAACCAATTTTGGATGACTTAACCCAATAAAGTGTATGTGAGGAGTGTAAGACTAAATTCTGAGGTCAGAGAAGGAGGCTAAGGAAGGAAAATGGAATAGAGGGAGGTCAGACAGCTCTAGACAGTATTGCTGGCTGAAGTTGGCTGATATCTGGACCCAGGCCCACTGCTGGCGTGAAAGAATCCATGCATTTCACTTGTTCACCTGGAGACAGTCCAGGTGGCCTAAAATAGGTCAATGTCCATTCTATGACTACACCAAATAGGTGAGATAACAGAATAAGCAGGACATCTCTGCCCACAAGAGGGAAGATATAATCCCCAAAGGGACATCCAGGGAGAGGGAATGGAGGAAAACTAAATAAAAAAAGAGTGGGAGACCAAGACAGAAAGGTGTTTGCTACAAAGATGAGCAGAATTTTCTATTTGGGCTAGAGGATGATGTCCGTTCCAGGCGGGAGAGCAGCATGAATAAAGTCATGATGGTGAGAAAGACACCATAATGGAGCATAAGTAATCCTGAAACAGCAAAGAGGAGATGAGACTGCCAGCATTAACAGGGGCCAGATGACAGGTCACCTCACAGCACTAAAAAACCCACCACGTAGTCCACAGTACCCAGGAGGCACCATCGGAGGGTCTCGGCCAGCCACTCACCTCTTGACATTGTTGCAAATGTGCATTTTTCCTCTGTGTGTGCATAATGAAGCAGGTGCCTTACTGCAAACTTAACGTGAAGCTTCCAGTGGAATGGAGGGGACAGGGCCAGATTGGAGTGAGCTAAGGAGAGAAAATGGGTGTGAGCAGGTAGAAATAGGGGAAGAAGGTGCCATATGATTAAGGGCCAAATTCTGGGCACAACTCAAGGTTGGATAGGAGTTCAGGAAAGACACGTTCATTGGAAACACTAAAGTGAGGATGTGGCACTGAAGAGAACGTGGACCCTATAGTCTTCGTCATGCAGAAAGGGCTCTCGGTGTCCTTTCTACTGTTTATCAGTCATGGGAGCAAGCCAGCCTCAACTGCAGAGCACTTGCTTTGTAAAAATCTTTTAAAAATAAATCATAAGTCCTCATAAACTCTCTAGACCTCAGACTCCTCCAAGGACAACAACCCTGTTTGATTCATTTCAGTAACCCAACTGTCTCATATCAAGTAGGCATGCAAAGCAGCCGTTGGAATAAACTGATTAATTTAGTGGGATGATCAACTTGTAAAATATTGCTTTGATGACTGGTCTGCAGCTTTTTTCTTCTACTTCATATAGTGCAGGCAGCATTCTATCAGCTCAGTCTGGCTTTAAATTACAATTTTTTTTAAAATTCATAAACCAGACGAGGCTCTTGAGATGAGATTACACTTCATATCACTATATAGCAGAACCACTCAATAAATGACTCAGTAAGCCAATGCCCTCCAAAAGTGAAATCAGTTTCCTAAAGTTATGCCATGAGTTTACAGCAAGACTGGGTCCCCGAGCTGGGTATCTTCACTTCCCCCAGGGACCTCTGCCATCTGTCCCCGTCAAGGCTGGAAAAGGAAGGATGACCATTTGTAATCACCCAAAGGCCAGACCGGTGGAAGCTGAGAAAGGCCCTTCACAGTGGTGTGTGGGAGCGTGCACCCCACACACCAGACATCTCCACACGGAGCTTTTCAGAGACAGTGCTGCTATTCATGCACAGCAGTCCAGCTTTTATCTGTCTAAAATGTGGAGCTTTCATTTGCCCAAATAATTTTGGCTGTTTTTGCTCCCCGATCCCAGTGCAGTGACCTCTGCAGATGCTAAGAGAGGATAGTGGGTGACTCAGCAAGGCTGGGCAGGACGTCAAGGAGCCAAAGGGAACTAACCAACCCAGGGGCTGACCACTGCGCCTGGAGGTGACTGCCTAGAAAGATGAGTCGTCAGCCCTGCCAGCTGCCTCTGTGCCAGGGAGGAAAGAACCTGGCACCAGTGCTCTCAGGATTGTATCCAGTACCCTTTCTTTCAAACAACAAATCACCACCAACCAGCCATGAGTGCCCCTCCACTTCCTTCTCTTACCTAACTATTGGCAGAATAGCGTTGTTGCCAGAAAAAACTGCTGGGGTCAGATGCGGGACACCTTGCAGAAGGGGACAGATCAACGCTGGGGTTAGCCAAGTAATGACACTGGCTTGCGTCCTCCTGTGCCTAAGAGGGCACCTGGAACAGAGCCTCTGGTTCTTCTCAACTTATGAAGCTAGCCCTCTGAGTATGGCCTCCTAGATGAGGGGCCAGAGGAAAATTAATTTGAGGATGGCTAATAAACTCACTGGGGTGTGCCTGCTGCAAGTTCCCCACTGTGGTGAGTGCAGGTGTTGGAAAGAGGAAACTGTAGAGTTGGAACCAGAGACGACTTCTGTCATCTAAATGGGCAAGTCATTGCTCTCCCTGAACCACACCCCTGCATGCATTAAGTGGAGTCACCACTTACTCCTACTGAAGGCTTTTGTGCGAATAAGAGAAGGAAATTTAAGAGAAACACCAACGTTGAGCAGGCACTTGACTAAACGGTCCCTGTGACACTGGGATTTATAGTGAGAAATATGTGTTTGGTCTCATCCCTGTTTCTGTCACAGAGCTCTTAAAACCTTGGAATTTCCTAAATAATGAGAATATAAAGGTGTCTTTTGTTATGGTGGTGAGGTGACTTTTGGAAATCACCTAAGGATGGGGGCTGGATGCCAGGAGAACCAACCATGTGATTGGAGAGCTGGAACTTCCGGTCCCCCTGCCCCTTACCTCCTGGGGGGAAAGAGGGACTGGAGACTGAGTTTAATCGCCAATGGTCAGTATTTAACCAATCATGCCTATGTAATGATGCCTCCAGAAAATCCTAAAAAGGACAGGGTGTAAAGAGCTCCCAGGCTGGTGAGCCCATGGAGACTTGAGTGGACACAGAAGCTCCATGCCCTTCCCTCATAGCTTGCTCTGTGGGTCCCTTCCATATGGCTGTTTCTGAGGTACATATCCTTCTATAATAAACCAGTTATTTAATAAGTAAACTGTTACTCTGAGTTCTGTGAACCCCTATAACAAATTAATTGAACCTGAGGAGGTGGCTGTGGGAAGCTCTGATTTATAGCCAGTTAGTCACAAGGACAGGTAACAACCTGGACTTGAAACTGACCTCTGAAGTCCAAGAAGGAGACCAAGGGAACCTCCAATCTGCAGCTGCTCTATCAGAACCACAGGGGACAACACGGGCTTGCAGCTGGCATGTGAAGGGAGAGTGGTTTCCCAGGAATGAACCTTAGCCTGTGGGATCTGATGTTATCTCTGCATAGACAGTGTCAGGATTGAGTTGAACTCTTAAGACACCTTGCTGGTGTGCGAGATTTGCTGACAGTTGTGTGGTCTGCCCCTTACACAGACACACACATTGGGATTGGCTTCACAAACCCAAACCATTCCCCATTCTTGTCCCTGAGTGAGTGAACCCAGAGAATAGCAGAATGACTACCCTGGGGAGCACCTCGTACCTTTAGCAAAAAAAATGGAGAATTTATTCTGAGTTTTTAAAATTATTGAACTGTTCAAAACTAAGCTTAGCCCTGGGAATGTGACAGTGTGCAGGTTAAAGATTTTGCCATAAGAACAAAGTTAAGGGGAGAATGACAAGTTAAGAGGCAACAAGATTTCAGCATCATAAGTACTTTGTTTCAAAAGTAGCATCTGCTAAGGGAACACAGCTGAGGGTCACCTAGCACATCTTCCAAGGAGAGGGAAGGCTTTCTGGAGCAAGCGATGTCTAAGTGAGGGGCTTAGGGATACATAGAAGTTAGACACGTGAAAGGAGGAAAAGAATGATGAAAAATGTTCATTCATTCATTCAACAAACAAATCCCTAATACCTAATATGTTATAGGAACTATTATAAACACTGCAGATACATTATTGAACATGACAGTAAAGGTCTTTCATCTTATAAAGTCAGTCTTCCAGCTGGTTGATCAATGATAAACAATTCACACAATTTCAGGAAGCAATCCATGACATGTAGAAAATAAAGCAGCGTGCAGTGCAAAGGAGCTATGTTAGATTCGGTGGTCATAGAAGACCACTCCCAGGAAGTTCCATTTCAGGTGACACCTGAGAGAGGAGAAGAAGCCAGCGTGCAACCACGTGGACCACGAATGGGCAAGCTGAGGGAAGTGCTCATGCCTGGGTCTTCGCTTCGGAGCAAGCTCGGCACACTCTAGACACAAAAAGATGGCGATCTTGGCTGTCATGGGAACACCAAGAAAACATGGAAGACAGGCTGCAGGACCAGCACTTGTAAAACCACACAGGGAATGGTAAGATGTTTGATTCAATTCTAAGTGTGACGGGAGGCCATTGGAGATTTCAAGCAGGGCAGAGTTGTGATCTGATCTGCATATGTAAAGATCATCCTAGTTCTTGTGGGAGCATACAATGCAATATGTGCAAAGGCTCCAGAGGAGACAGCGCCTGGTCTACATGAAGAAAAAATAGAAGAAGAAAGAAAGAAAACCACCTAGTCCAGTGGAGGGAGGCAGCAGTCGAGGATGATGATCCTGGAGAGGCTGGCTGAGACCCCATGTTCCAGGGTCTTGGGTGCTATGACAAGGATTTGGACCTTAAGCCAGTGCAATGGATGCTGTGGGAGGATTTACCGAGGGAAGTCAGATTTCTGTCTGAGAAACACACCGGTGACCGTGATGGCTCCAGAAACCAGGGTGTGGCTGAGAGCCTTCCTCCCTCAATGTCAGCATCCTTGTTGTGCAGGTAACGTGTGTTCCACAGGAGAGCACACGTGAACAGAGGAGGAGCTCAGCGCATGGGGAGAAGAAAAAGCTAGATGCACAGGGCTGCAGAGAAAAGTCAGAAAACCCCCCGCAGGACCCCTATGGCAGCCGAGGCCATGGGTGCTCTGGGATTCCACACCTCCCCCAGTAGGGTTTCTCAAAGAAACCACGGTTCAGAGCTGGGAGACATGAGAGTGACTATTATCTCGTCCAGGCCTATCATTTACAGATGAAATTAGTCTCCTTCTTCCCATCAGCCAGATGGCTCTGAGGTTAGTTTCTCCAGGGCTCGACCACAAAGACTGGCTAGTTTTGTTTCTTTTTTTTTTTTAGCCTGGAGATATTGGCTAAAATGACTGTCTCTGTCCCCACCACAAATAATCTGCTTTTGTCCCTCAGTTTGTAAAAAGCCCTAGATTGTATGTTTGGTTTCCCATTGCATGACTTTCTCAGGCAGCCAAGCAGTCACCCAGATCCTTGAAGGCTGGGTCCCTGAAAGACCTCACCATTGTTCAGCGGGGGCACAGTCTGCCTGCACGGGTCATCCCCTTTTTCAACAAGTTAGGCTGAGAAACAGGTCACTTCTACAAGGTACCATGCCCTTCGATAGATCTGCTTCAATTTCCTATTGTTGCTATTTGTTTATGAGTGAAATCTATGGAGCACTGGGCTCAAATGTTCACACTGAGCCTGGAGATCAGTTTCGACACCTTTATATATCAAATACTGTCTCTTTAGTCTTCTGCAAAACATTAACGGAGTACCTGCTAGATGGCAACTCTTCTGCTCGTCACTGAAGACGTGAGGCTTAAGACATGGCCCTGGCTCAGGAAACCTGAGATTTAGTGACTTCTACCAAAATGAGGAAAACATGAAGCAAGCATTAAAATCCTGAAAAACATGAACCTCAACCTTTCCTCAGGGACCCATAACACTTTATCATTAATCTTGTACTATCTAAGAGAACAGCTACAGTTTTAGCTCCAAAAGAGCAGGAATTTACTTTAATACAAAGACATTCTTGAGCAGGGGATCTTTTACTCTTCGTTACTAGTTCTTAGTTACTAGTACGTGTCTCAAAGGCCCAGTGGTCGTCTGTTGTTATGGTGCCTGTGGCAGGCCTGGCAAAGGGGGTTGCAATGAGAAATCATGTTTTCGTATAGGAATAAGTATCATATCCTTCATCTCACTTTAACTATCACTATTAGCCCCATTGTATGAACAAGGGAGGTGAAATCTACAGAGAGTCAGAAATTTAACCAAGCTCAGTCAAGCAGCGATAATGCAATAGTCAATAGCTGAGTACCATTTATAGGAGTAGTAGTGATTCATTTATTGAACAAACGTTCATCTAATACCTGGTATGTACAGAACTTTGAATAAGACACAGTTTAGGTCATCAGAGGGCTCCCAGCTCCATAAATTTAAAAATCCATTTATCATATATGATTATCTAACTGCTATAATATATACCTAAAACTGATATAAAATATTGAATATAAATTTATTTGAAAATAAAATACAAAGTAAGAAAACAAAATAATTTATTCATCAATTGTAAAACATCCAGTTGTTTCACCTTTTGGCTACTGTGAGTAATACTATGTTATGAACCATTGTACATAAGATTTTGTGTGGACATATGTTTTCATGTGATAGAATATTACTCAGCTCTGAAAAAGGACTGAAGTACTATGCATTCTACAACATAAATGAACCTTGAAAGTAGGGTAAGTTGTAGAAGCCAAACACTAACAGGCACATTCGAGTACTGTCTGATTCCATTTATATAAAATACACAAAATAGGCCAAATCCATAGAAAGAGAAAGTGGATTATTGGGTTTTCAGGGGCTGGGAGATGGGTATACAGAAGTGACTGCTAATGGGTACAGAATTTCTTTCATGCCAATGTAATGTTCCAGAACTTAGACAACAGTGACAGTCCCATAACTCTGTGAATACACTAAAAACCACTGCATGGTACACTTAAAGAGGAAGAATTTTGTAGTATGTGGAGAGTATCTAAATAATGTAAATACAGCTTTAAAAATAAGTGTGCTATTCAGCTTCTTAAATATTTGAATATTAAGCTCTTATCAGATATATAGCTTGCAAATATTTTCTTTTATTTTGTAGATTGTCTCTTCACTCTGTTGGCTGTTTGCTGTGCAAAGCTTTTTAGTTTGAGTCAATCCTACTTGTCTAAAAATAAAAAATTCCACTTGTCTATATTTACTTTTATTTCCTATGCTTTTGGGTTATAACCACCACCACCCCTCCCGCACCAAAAAATACCCAGAACAATGTTAGGGAGACTTTCCCCTGCTTTTTTAATAGTAGTTAGTGTTATGGTTTCAGCTCTTCCACTTAAGGCTTTAACCCATTTTAAGGTGATTTTTGTATGTGGTGTGATATGAGTTTAATTTTATTTTTCCATGTATGGATACCTAGTTTTTCCTACACAATTTATTTAAGAGACTATCATTTCCCCATTGGCTCTTCTTGGCACCCTTGTGGAAGATAGGTTGGTTGTAGATGCATAAATTTGTTCTGGGCTCTTTATGCTGTTCCATTAGTCTGTGTCTGTTTTTCTTCCAGTACCATGCTGTTTTGATCACTATACCTCTGTAGTATATTTTGAAGCCAGGTGATATAATGCCTCTGGCTTTGTTCTTCTTAGCCAAGGTTGCTTTGACTATTCTGGGTCTTTTCTGGTTCCACATGGTTTTTAGGACCTTTTTTTTTTCTACTTCTATAATGCATTTTGGTTGAGATTACATTAAATCAATTGTATAAATATTTTAACAATATAAATTTTTCCAATGCATAAACACAGGATGGCTTTCTGTTTATCTCTATCTTCTTTAATTTTCTTCATCAATGTATTTTAGTTTTCATTGTACAAATATTTCACCTCATTCATTAAGTTTATTTCTAAATATTTTATTCTTTTTATTGCTATTGAAATTGACAGTACTTTCTTAATTCCCTTTTCAGAAATTCATTTTTTTGTGTATACAAACACCACTGAAACACCACTGCTTTTTGCATGTTGATTTTGTATCCTGCATCTTTACTAAATTTGTTTATTAGTTCTAGCAGGGGTTTTTTTTTTTTGAGTGTGAGTTTTCTGTATATGTGATTATGTAATTTGAAAACAGAGATATGTTTACTTCTTTTTTTTTTAATTTGGATGCCTTCTGTTTCTTTTTCTTGTTCAGTTGCTCTAGCTAGGACTTTCATTACTATGGTAAATATAAACTATCCAGAAATCATTAAACTCACTTTATAGATAAACCAAGGCCTTCAGATATTTGATAAGCTCAAAGAGTTAATATGTGTTGAAACAGTAAATTTACACTGGTTTCTCCAACTCAAACTCCAGGGCTATCGAACTTAACCTGCCTTCAACTGCAGTCCCAGAAATAGATGGGATTGTACTCCCCAACTCCGACCTGGGCTGGCTCCCCAGTTCACTCACTGAGCAGCTCCATTTCCCGCTCTCTTCCTCCTCAGAAACACAGAACCGTCACCCCTCTGTGGTTGTGGCAAACCACGGGCCATGTGTCCCCACAAACAAAGGGCTGCTGTGCCCTCTGACTAAGTCCTATTCACAGAGTCTGATTCCCACTTGCAAACTCAGCTTGGAAATGTTCTCTGAAAAATCATCTGAATGTCCTCATCAGTAAAGCTTTTTATTCTTTCAATTTAACTTCTTTTTTTCCAATCAGTAAAAGCAGGTGCCTATTTCCATATTCTGATTCTCAGTGAGACTCCCTTAGAGACGATGCTTTCCTCAGCTCTGTTCTCACCCCCTACAATCTGCTTTTCTGGCCAGGTGGTACCAGCCTCCTTCCTCTGCCCTGGCCCCCTTCTGTGGTTTAGGAAAACCACAAAAATGGCTTACTTAGAGAGATGAGGAAGTAACAGGAGGCACTAAGGCTTAGTCAGTTCAGGATATAGATTTCTGGTATAGCTGCCAGGTCCTATTGATGGAGTGGGTGTGGGAAGCAGAGAAAATGAACAACTAGGAGGAAAGAGTTGCCGGGTCCCAGTAAGAGAAAGACTGGGAGAGGAAGCTTGGGGCAGGTGGAAATGAAGAGGTCTATTCTGCGCAGGTCAACTCTGGCCTACTCATTAGACATCCAAGTAGAAAGGGAGAATAGACATCCTAGACGTCTAGAACTGAGAACATCACGTGAAATAAAAATGGTCATGAAACACATGAAACTTTGGAGGATTATAAATATTTTGGTATGCTTAAAATGTAGGATGTGTAATAGGGACTTAGGAGAGACAAGGCAGAAACCAGGTTACAGGTGATTCTCTATGGTCAATGGAAATCTATGGAAGGCTAATTTTCAGTCAGTTTGTAATTACCTGTGTAATTCACAATAACCTTCTAAGAGGTCTACAACATCATGTCTTTTTGACACTCATCTTATGATTCTGATCTCTTCTTTGTATACCTAGAGCAGCAGGGGTTCTCAGCCTTGGTACTGTTCACATCTGAGACTGGCTAGTTCTTCGCTAGAGGTGGCTGACTTATGCACTGGGGGGTTATTAGCAGCATTTCTGGTCTCCATGCAATACATGCAAGTAACATCATCCTCCCCACCCCAATTATAACAACCAAAAATGTCTCTGGAGACCGACAAATACTCCCTAGGAACAAAATCACCTCCAGTTGAGAACTACTGACCTAGTGGTAACCAGCACCATACATTTGCTGTAGAAGTTCATAGGCCTAGTTCTACATATTCACTGTACATATATTTAGCAATAAAACATGTTCTTTTTTTTCTTTTTCACATATGGACTGTTATATGTATCAATTTTTGACTTGCTTATTTCACATGCTAAATGTTTTAGGTATCTAAACATGCGGGTACATAGAAAACTGTCAGTTTTTTAAAATATGGTATAGTATTGTGTAGTACTTATACATCACATTACATCTATGCTATAATATTAGATCTTGAGGTTGTTTTGTATTTCAAACTAATTTGTCATAAATACCCTAATATCCTTATGTATAAATGTAAATGCTCTCTCTGGTAGTGAAGAAGGCTAAAAAATCCTCTTTTGAAATATGATGTTAGAAGAACACCCTAAGGATACCCTCGCTGCCAGAAAGATGAGCAAGTAGATCCTACAGCACATTAAGCCTGAAACATTGCCAGAAGCAAAAGTGACAAAACCGAAATTGTCCTCCTTTGGGCACATCATGAGAAAGCAGGCCTCTTTGGAAAAGAGGATAATGCTGGGGAAAATAGAAGGCAGCAGCAAGAGACAGAACATGAGCTGGATTGACTTCATAGAAGAATCCTTAGGCAGGAGTCTACAGGAGCTGAGCAGGGCTGCCCAGGATAGGACGCAGCGGCTGTCACTCACTCACAGGGTTTCCCGGAGTCAGAGCTGACTCCACGGCATATAACACACACATGGAAAAGTGGAGTCGCTGGGTCACAGAGTATATGAATTTTCAAATTCAATAAAACTGCCTCATGTGGATTTGTTTGTAAAAAATTGCTGCAATAATTTTCTTCCTGTCCCAGTCCTTTGGCTATGACTTTGTGGCCCCTTCCATTGTAAGGTGGTATCCTTTCCTGCACCTCTTGAGCCTGAGCTGACCCATGACTCACTAAGCAATGGGATGCAGCTCTGTACAGAGACAGGAACATGGGACTGCCTGACATACATACAGTCTTGTGCTCAAGGTATTGCAATTTTGACCCAAGGGATAATCCGGTCCATAGGAGAAAAAGCACTAGAGGTTTTAAGGTAGTATTGTAATATGTATACAAAGTATTATAGGGGGGAGGAAGGAAGCATGTGGCTTGGGGGCTAGGTTTGGGGGAAGCCCTGAGGATGTGAGTCAGGAGAGCAAGGGGGGCTTAAATGTTTCCCAGGGGAAGCCAGGTCTCGAAGGATGGGAGGCAGATTGCTGATCAGGCATATCAACAACCCATGCAAAATGGGAACCTTCAGCTTCGGCTTCTCCCAGGACAGAGCTGATTAATCCCGAAGGCTCTGGCCCTCCTCCCTGTGGATATGTTACAGGGAAGGCTTTCAGATACTGAACACCCACTCATGCAGTGAGATGAACAAGAGCGACGCTATGAACTAAGTTCCCATGGAGGAGTGCAGCTCTGTGCCAACCTATCAGCCCAGGAAGGAAGGCATCTATGAAAGTGTATGATTTTTTTTCCCAAGACATAAAACATATCTCAGATAATTGGCCTAAGCAGCACATTTCTGTGAGACAAGGGATATTGGAAGCAGGTTGTTTCGGGCTGTGGGACAAATCAGAGGGCGGGGGGAATGTTCCGAGAAGCTTTGGGATGCAGATCTGGAAACATCACCCTTCCCTCTCCCTCCCGTTGTGCCAGGATGTCTCCTTTGACATCTGAAATACCCTGTCGCGCTATTCATCTCCTCACTAAAAACACTTGTTTTCTGAACTATTGCTCAGCAACACAACAGTTCCAATCAGTGCAGTGGCTGCTAAACCCTTCTTTGTTTTCTTCGCTCCCACTCTCTCCTCTGCCCTTCTCTTCCTTGCCCCCCTTTTCGTTTCTCTTTAGGGTTGTTTTCAATAGGAAAGAAGCATTTCTCTAAGAAGCACAAAGGACCTAGTTAATGGGTTAGTCATTTTGGAGATGAATAATAGCAAGGCTGCCTTGTGTTCCTGGTGCAGACTTCTGTGTGCATGAGGAACTATGGGTTAGGGAGTTCTTTGCAAAATTGTTTGAAATTCAAAAAAACTAAACTAAACTAAAGGTTCAAATAACATGTTATGGGTAAATAAACTGTGATTTATTACTACTACAGAATATAATGCCATTAAAAAGGAACAAAACAGCAAATCCTGACAGCTTTCTATGTACCAGCACGTTTAGATATCCCAAACGCACAGGCATGTGAAATAAGCAAGTTAAAAATTGATGCACAACATAATGGTACACAGGAAAAAAAGAAAAACAGAGCAGGTTCTGCTGGTGAATATGTGTACAGGTAAATGCATAGAAGTAGGTCTGCAAGCTTCTACAGCAAGTGTATGGCACTAGTTATTACCACTAGGTCAGTGGTTCTTAACTGGGGCAAACTTGCCATGTCCAGAGAGCACTGTGGTTTATCAAACTGCTGGAAGGTAGACTGGTGCTTCTGGTATTCAGCAGGTAGGATGCAGGGATGCTGCTAAACATCCTACAATACAAAGGAAAATCACTCCCAGCAAAGGATCATCCAGAATATCAATAGTCCAAGGCTGAGAAGCCCTGATGCTCTAAGTAGTCAAAGAGGGCATAGGATTAGATGGATTTCAAAAAGGAGTTTATCAGTAATGTTTTAGACCTTTCCAATGAAATGTAATTATACTTTACTTAGGTACATACAAATTAATTAAAAATCAACCTTCACTCGATTTCCATTGACTACAGGGGACCCTTTGTTACCTGGTTCCTGCTTCATCCCAGGTCTCTGCTACACATCCTAGATTTTATGCATATCAAAGTAGTTATATTCTTTTGAAGTTTCATGGGCTTCACAATTGCCATTTTCCCCTAATTATAATTTTTCAGAGAGCTCCTCCCCTTTCCTTCTTCTTTACCTGGTGAAATTCTGTTCACTCTCCAGACCCAACTCAGCACTGTTTTCTCTGTCTTCCCAGGTGAGGCGGTTCTCCCCCTCCTCTCTACCATCTCTGCAGAGCCCAGGCAGCTGGTGCTCTAATTAGACCTCAGCACACGGACATGAGAGGTGGGTTGGCAGAGTAAGCCCTAACCCAGTCAGCCATGGGAGATGTCCCGGCTTCCTACACACCCCACTGAACCGCACACTGAAGAGCAGGTCACATGTTAGTCAGACTCGAACATGTGAACCCTGCAGGAAATCAGGCACATACCTCATATTGGCAGAGGTCGCACACTCAGACATTCACTGGAGTGTTAGATATTGTAAATGTGTGGAGCAGATGTGGAGGGCATTCTGGGAAACTGGAGAGCACAGCCCCACCCAGACTGGCAGAGTTGGCCACCCTGGATCTACAGCTGATTGCTGCTGTGCAGACCCCAGGCTTCCAGGTCTTCCAAGACAAATTAGAAATTCAGAATGTTATTTATAAGTTTTCAGTTCTTAAAGTTTGAGATCTCCATCAGAATTTTATAATCGATTGACAAGTGAAACAACAATGCTTCCATAGATCAGATCTGCCTTAAGGGCTACTGATTTTTAAACCCTGGAGCACAGTTATTCATAAATGAATTTCCTGAACTGAAATTCATTGTCTAGTATAGAAGACAGGCACCAAGATACATAAGAACCCAAGACAGTCATGTGTCACACAGTCTTTAACATGTAGGCCCACCCTGCAGAGAAATATGGACAAATGGAAATCAGACCCTTGTCACCACTAGACAAGTGACCCATTGTCCTGTGGTGGGGATGAGGAAGCAAAGGGGCCAGAAAGAAGAACCACTTCCTTCTCCCTGAAATTTCTCAGAGGACAGAGGATCCTATTTTATAAACTGAGATACGTAGAAACAGGAGAATAAGAGAAAGGACCTTTTCTCCTACAATAATGATATTAATCTAGATTCCACTTGAATATGATTCTATGGTTCCATGAACCGTTTGTAAACACTCAACTCTTAGGTTTGCCAAATGGCCAAGAGACATCACAGAGGACAAATATTCCAGGCTCACACATGAAGTTCTCATTGGCACCAGCTGCCTCACGAACTGCACTCCTTGGACCAGAATCACGATGGGCAATGTCTTTTCATCTCAAAACCCAGCCGCGGCCAGGAGCCAAGTGAAAGCAGGACAGGGGCCTCAATTCCTGATTGGCCACAACTGTGCCAAGTGTCTGTGAATCAGATTCCAGTCTCCCACGTCTCCTGTGGGATCTGTGGTCTCAGGATCTGAGATGCTGGCCTCGGGCATCTCTCTCCACTGAAACTGACTCATGGTAGAGCCCATTTAGACAACTAGGAAGGAAGTGGCAGAAGATCCCATTTTCCCGACAAGGGGAGATTGTGAGCTACAGCCCCTCCACATGTAACACCCTGAAACATGAGCCTGTTGCTATAGAAACCCCATAATGCAGTGCGAGCAAATGCAGCCTGAATAGATCCCATCCAAAATGCTCCCTGAGGCCCATTGCTTTCAGTCCCTTTCATCACCCGAGCCAAAGTCTAACTGGAGCCAGAATTAGTGATGGGCAAAGAGCTCAAAAGGCTGCTGGTACCCTTCCAGGCCATCTCCGATTTATGCAGTCTCTCAGGTTTGGAAGATTTGAGTGGCCTGTGAGAGTCATGGCTCCTCTTTCTCTTATCCTGGGCCACAAACTAGCATCTCACTCTGCATCGGGGAAGTGGTGTGACAGCTAATCAAAGCAGCTTTAAAAGGCTTTTAGGGTTTGCAAAAAAGGGTGTTTTGAGTAAAGACCAGAGCACAATTTTGGTCCCAGCCTGTTTCCCCTTCTTTCTTAAATACACACAGATTGATCTAGCTAGACTCTACAGCAACATGGTGGGAACAAGCAAAAACCTTTAAACAAGACTATTAAACATGCTTTTCCTTCTCCAGGGAGAAGCAGCAACTATGCCCCATGCATAAATCCAGAACAGCCAAATTTCAATTCTGAAGATTTAACATTGATTAGAGTAAATAAAAGCCTTTCCCTCACCTCCTTCCTGCAGATGTGTCCAATCAAGTTACATGAAGGCTGTAAGAGCTGACAAGAGCCCACCTATCTAGTTGAACTCTATCTCTAGGCTCCTAGGATAAAGTAAATAAATATAAAAGTGGAGAGGCCATTTAACAGGAAATATCTCAGGAGATTTTATGGACCACATGGAACGATCTATCCCATGGGGACAACTAATGTGTCAGATCAACTGGACTCAGAGAAAAGTGAGTTTGTAAAAACTTTATTTGCTTCAAAATTCTAATGGCTTCCCACGTCGCCTCCCTTAAGTGTTGTTATGCTCCTCACACAACACTTACTGCTCTGGTCCATCTGGTTGAGGGGCGAGAAAGAGGCACGAAGTAAGAGGTAACTATCAGAAAGTCAACAATCATTTCCTTTCTCCTGAGATGTCTTATAAAACCTAAATTTATATAGCAGATGCAAGAAAGGAAATATTCTTCACTTTTTACATTTAGAGTCTTAGGGAAGGGGCTGTGAGGTCCTGAAGGTGTGTTTATTCAATGAGGTTTTCCAATTCAAAAACCGAGGAATAAAATGGGGGAAAATACAAATAAAGCCAGCGTGGTGACATGTCGTTTTTCAGAGGCTTTTGCCTTGAAGAGTGCCATGGTGCCAAACGAGGGAAGGAAGCGGGGCACTTCACTTTCACTTTGCAGATGAGGAGACTGACGTTCAGACATGGAAGTACCTTTGTGAAAACCGATACCAGTACCTTTTTCAGCCACTACCCACATGTGCCCAAACACAGGACAGCATCCAATAAGGGTATCCAATAAGAGAGAAGTTATTTGGCCAGTTTATATATTTGAACATCAGAGATGGGTGAAATAATAAAATGTCTACTTATGACATTAATTGTCAAGTTACCCCATATAAAGTCATAAAATTATAAATACATTTTATCATTGATTTTTCTTTCACCTCTTAATTTACATGAACCTCTTTTACACAGATCCCTGGCATCCAGATCCATCCCTCAGAAGTCATCAAACAGTTTTCCAGAGCCCATCATCCCTACATTTATCTGATTCATTTGAGCTCTGGTTCTTCTTAAATCCACAACCCACAAGAATGATTTGCCTCCTGTTTTACTATATTGTCAGATGACCTCTATACATAGTCAAATTTTGCGTTGATTTTAATGGATGCATTTGTTTTCCCTGAATAATGTTTTTTTGCTATTAAAAATAAAGCAATTAAGAGATTGTCCATAAATCTGTAAGACTTGTCATAACTTGATTATAATATGTCCCCTTTTTGCCAAGATAGGATTTTTGTGGACAAAAAGCTATTTCCTTAGAACACATGCATCCCAATATTCATAGCAGCATTTTTTTTACAATCGCCAAGTGCTACAAACAGCCTGTGCCCATCAGTAAATGAGTGGATCAAAAAACTGTGGTACATTTATACAACGGAATACTATGCAACAGAAAGAAAGAAGGAGCCCCTACCCTTTACAACAGCATGGATGGAACTGGAGAGCACTATGCTAAGTGAAATAAGCCAGGTGGTGAAAGACAAATACCATATGATCTCACCTGTAAATGGAACCTAATCAACAAAACAAACAAGAGAGCAAAACAGAACCAGAGACATGGAAATAAAGGACAAACTGAGAGTGACTAGAGCAGGGAGGGGAGGGGGATAGCGGGAAAGAAGGGGAAAGTTCAAATCAAGGAACATGTATGAAGGACCCATGGATAAGGACATAGGGGTAGGGGGGTTCAATGGGGGAGGGGAGATGGGTAGGGCAGGGGAGAGTAATGGGGGGAAATAGGAAAAACTGTAATTGAACAATAAAAATTAAATTAATACAGCTATTTCCTTATATCCTGGTGTTCAGAGCCCTGTGGGAAGGCAGAAAAGGATTGAAACCCATTGGCTTCTAGTTGGGACTTAAAGCCACTGCTCCACCCCATGATGGACTGCAAGTCTCTGAAGAGCTCAGCTGTGTCTTATTTATCTTAACCATATCCTAATGCAACACCTGACAAAAAACAGGTCCTCAATAACTGTTGAGTAAATGAATGAATGAATTGAATAATTAACCAAAGCATCACATATTCTTCAACACTTAAGAAATGGAGGGGTGCTTTATGATTCTAAATACAGGTTGCCCTTAAACAACAGGGTTTGAACTGCACGGATCCACTTATACACAGGTTTTTTCAATAAATATACAGTCGGCCCTCTGTATCCTGGGTTTCACATCCACAGATTTAACAAAGACATTTTCATTCTGTGGTTGGGAATACAGATGCGAAGGGCCAACTGCATGCATTGTTATTTTATATGAGGGTCTTGAGCATCTGTGACAGTAGTTACGTTTAGGGAGTGTCAAAATTATCAGCAGCTTTTCATCCAGGTGGGGAGTCAGTGCCCTAACCTCCTTATTGTTCTAGAGTCAACTGTAGAACAAAATCATTCTCCAAACTGAAGAGGCCCATTGTTTTCTTTCCTGTGACAACCCTATATGGTTTGGTTTGGCCAAACTTATACTGCAACATCTCAGAGCTCAGGCTCACCATCCCAGGTCACTAAATAGCAGAAGCCAATCAGCACGGAGCCAGTCCAACACTCAGTGGCCACTCATAAATGGTCTAGGAAGGCTGCTGCCCAGAACGGAGCATGAAAGTTTCTGGTCCCATGGACAGATTTTGCCAGGAGAACAGACCCTTTTTCTGGTGCTTTGTCAATTACTACCCTGCTTTCCAGCCCACAAAGCCCCCAAAAATCCAGTCATCTTCCCACCCGGTAGCTGGCTCTATGTAAAAGCCTGTGGCTGTGGTATTTTCTTGGCTTTGCACAAACATAATAATGCAGGGCTGGGTGGGGAGAGGTGACACACACAGGATGTAAGACAGGAAAGGAGGCTGGTGGGAGACAGTTTCTGAGGACAAAGCTTCTGCCTGCTGAAGTTGTTTGGACTTAGGCACAGAAAAGCCATTCTGGGATCATGCTGCTGGGATCATGCTGCTGGGATCCGAGAGGGAGGCAGAGGGGCAGGGAGCAACCCTGCTCGGGGCAGTTGTGCAATAAGATGAGTTCACGAGCAGTGTTTTCTTCTCTCCCTTTAGGGTGGGGGTGTCAAACTCATTTTCACCGGGAGTCACATCAGCCTTATGGTTGCCTTCAAAGGGCTGAATGTACTGTCAGGACTGTACAAATGTAACTAGTCCTTAACTAGGGGCAAGGAGCTTGGCGCTGCCGCTGGGTAGAAACAAGGTGCCAGGCTGATTAAAACAAGGTGGAAGGGCAAATTTTGCCCATGGGCCTTGCATTTGCCCCCTGTGCTTTAGGGATAACTCCCAGCTCCCACAGCCGACCCACAAGTGTCCTTGCTGCCAGGAACAGTAAGCTTGAGGGACTTACTGTAGCTACCTATGCATCCCTTCAGCTTCTCTACTGGGCCTTGTCTCTACCCTGGTCTAGAACCAGGCACCCACTAGATTCCAGTTTTCTTTCTTCCATTGCATAATTAGCTAATTCACACCTGGTTCAAAGCACTTTCACCACCATTTTAGTGAGAGACCTTCACCATAATCTCTTAACATAGGCAGGGCTGAGGATGCCCATTTTTAAAGTGGAGAAATCATTCCTCCTTGTCCTCTCAAAACTTCCAGGATAACAGTCCTTTGGTTAGGATAACCTTCTAGACACCTGGTCTGGTCTCTGCCTCCCTCTCCTGTGTCTCTTCCCTTGACTCCATCCCCCATGCTGTGTTAAAGTCATGCTCAACTTCTTGTGGTTCCCCAAACCTACCTCACACCATGCCTTAACTCATGCTTCCCCTGATCCCTGAATTGCCTCTCTCCCATCTTCTAGTAGGCAGACACACCCTGTCCAGGCCAGAGTCTTTTTCCTCACCCAGGCTGATCACAAGTGCATAACGTTTACCTGAATTACACCAAATATCTCCTTTTACAGTCTTTACCAGTTCACCGGTCAAATTTTCCCGACATGACTCTGCGTATCTAAAAATTCAGGAATATCTTGTTGCAAGTGGTAAATTCAAGTCAACTTGACTATATATATTTTTAAATAGGAGCGGGGGTGTATTGGCTCAGTAATTCAGAGCAGCGCTTAGGGCACGCAGATGGAATCAGCTGCTCAGTGTCACGAGAATCCCACCTCTCCTAGTATCCAAGCTCTGCTCTCTCCTCTCTAGATGTTATTCTCCAGAAATGTTTCTTTCCCCACAGTGGCTCTTGGAATAAAATAAGCAAGTGTGAAAAGGGCACAAAAGTTTGGAGAGAAATCCAAGGGCTCCATCAAGCAGAGCCCGGTGGCCATGTTAAAGGTTTTGTTAAGTATTTATGAATGCATCAGGAAGCCTCGAGGGATTTAAACACACACACACACACACACACACACACACACACACACACCAGATATGAGCTAAAACAATCACTTTAGAATGGAAGAGGTAGGAAAAGAAGAGGGGTCATCAGCTATGAGGCTGTTATAAAAATCTAGGGAGCAAGAATGGGGACGGGAACTAAGGTGATGGCAATAAAGATGAAGAAAAGTAAACACAGACATACAATGGAAATGGAAGATTTTTATCATGGACTGGATGGGGAAAGTGATTATGGAATGGTAGAAGTCAAGGGTGACTTCTATATTTAGGACTTGAGCAACCGGTAATACCAGTTTTTAGATAAAGAGACAGGCTGGTGGAAGGTGCGGAGGGCACAAGTTTAGAGGGCAGAGCCCACAGTTCCATTTGGAGCACTGATTGTTCGTGACACATCCCGGTGGGCCTCAGTTCGGCTCGTGGACAGACATGAATGCCCAGACTTGCCCCAGACCTGGATCTGAAATAGGGTATTCAGTATCTGGCCAGGGAAGAAAAGGATGTAAAGATACTGGGGAATACAGACCGTGGGGTTGACAAATAAAGATCACCTTCTAAGTCTTGTAGGTTTCCTTGGAGAGATTTGGACTTAAAGATAACCAGATAAACAGAGAGATAACGAGGTCTGGGTTCTGTCACCAGCTCTGTGGCACTCTGGCTGTTCGA
This sequence comes from Phyllostomus hastatus, assembly GCF_019186645.2. Lineage (NCBI taxonomy): Eukaryota > Metazoa > Chordata > Mammalia > Chiroptera > Phyllostomidae > Phyllostomus > Phyllostomus hastatus. The sequence goes on along the minus strand of NW_025333857.1, from coordinate 61,854,821 downwards.
TATTGGCCAATCCACCTTCCCTCTCTCAACCTCACCCTCCTCAGCTGTCAATGGGGATAATTCTACATCCCTCACTTTCAAGGCTCTTGTGAAGATCTTCATGTTGGAAGGTATTGCAAACTGTAGAGCAATTAATATCTATAAAAAAGAATTATGACCATTTTAATATATACTCAGACATCAAAGCCAAAAGAATTTTCAAAGGAAAGCAAGCAATGTAAAAGAAATGGAGTACATTCTTTCTTCAGGCTCTAGACATTTGAAACTGTCCCCAAAACACCTTCAGCCTTCTGGTGTCAATGAAACACACTGCTTACTTTGTTTTTTAAACTCTCCCATCCCTGCCCCCCAGTTAGCTGCGCACAGCTTGTCTCCTGCACTTGCTGCTAAAATGTATTTCTCCCCCGTATGTTCTGGTTTCTCAGACTAAATCCATTCCGTTTGGCTGAAGGAACAGACCAGACAATATCCAACCTGACATTCCTCCCCTCAGCCACTGGGGAGCTGAAAGATGAGTATCAGCATTTTGCCAACAAATGACTGAGGGTTAAAACAACCACCTGTAAACTGAACATGATGGGGTTTATTTATATATATAGTTTTAAATTTTTTAACAGCAAAGCCTGGGAATGCCCAGGAAGTGGATGAGATCATCTGTCTGGTCTGTGAGCAGCATGTTCTGCAGGTCTTCTCGTTCCACATTACATCATGCTGGAAAGCAAAGCATCTGGACGTTCCGTACGCAGTCTGCAGGGGTGCTAAGCGAGGGAGGCGCTGGCTGGCTGGAGAGGTGTGATCCCCCATTCTGCTCACATGTCAGTAGAAACACTCATTAATTCTGCCAACAGTTAGAGAATGCCCATGGTGAGCCTATGATTTTTGATGTGAAAATAATCTTGCGCATTCATAATTTATTCATTTAACAAATGGTTGTTTTCTGTGCTTACCCTGTGACAGGTACTATACTAGAGGCTGGGGATACAAAGGTGAGCAAAAGAGATAGAAGCCCCCACCTTCCTGAACCTGGTATTCTGTAGCAAGAGATGGCCAATTCACAAATCAACATGTTAATATATAGTACAATGTCAGACAAATGCTCTGAAGTAAAAATTAACCATGATAAGGAGAGAGAGAGATAGGATGGCTGGTCTGGATAAGGGAATTGAGGAAAGTCCCTCTAAGAAGGTGACATCTGAGTGGAAACCAGAATGAATTAAAGGTTGCACCCAAAAAAATCTCTAAAGAAGAGGAAGGGATCTCTGGGCAGAGAGACAGTAAGTGCAAAGGTTCTGAGACTAGAAAGTGGTTTAGTAGAGAGGCAACTATTTTCACATCCATTATCTTGGATCATCCCTATAGCCCCGGATAAACCCAGGAGCGGGTTTTCCCCAATATGCTGTGTATTCAGGAGGCTCTCAGTTCCCCTTCTCTTCAAACAAGGTGTTTAAAAAAAAAAAGCAGATTCAGCCCTCATGCCCCTTTGCTTTTCTTTAATTATCACATGTGCTTTCTGTTAGACTTTTTTTCTATAGAAGGAAAATTAAACCAAGAGTTATGTCATTGAGGTTAATAGCAAGGAAAAGAAAGAGGGAAGAATTTTCCCACTCCCTCTCTGGTTTGCATAAGAATATTGAATGTGCTACATTTGGATAACAAATTTTAGGACTGTCTAGCTATGTCTTTGGTCATGTTTAATGCTCTAGTATATTTTGGTGCTGAGGATATTACGAAACCATCCTTCTTTCTGCAAAGCAAAGTGATAGGCTGGCTGCTGACAGGTACATTTGCATTCAGTGCAAAGATTTTGCTTGAGCAGACTTGTCTCACTTTTGTCTTGGACCTTCATAAGCACAAGGAGATCTTATCACTGAGGCCATCACTGAAAGCCACTTTCAAAAGGTGCTTTTACAAACAGACATTGGGGAAACTTTCAAACTCATCCATTTAGCTAATATTCAAGACCTAATATAAAGTTTAATATACTACAGCTCTGATTGGGTCTACAAGAAAAAATAGGAACTGGGAAAAAAAGAGAATTAAGAATGAAGGAAATGGGAAATTGATTAACATTAATTATTAACTAGGCACATTTAGTCTGCAACATAACCTTATGAGGCAGGTATCCTCATCCCTATTTAAAGACAACGTTAAGTACAGAGATTCCGGAACCAGCTAAAGATCAGGTAGCTAATGAATGCCTCAGTTGGGACCCAAGCCCAGGTTTAGCTTCTACTAGCCTCTGCCTCAGTTTTCTCTTTAAAAAGCAGAGATAATAAAAAATTTTGTGATTTCTGGAGCCTATAGCTCTATTAAAATTTTTAATCATTAAAAGTCCAAGGGACTAAAATATTTGCTCAGTATACCTTGCTCTTCAAAATGCCTTGTTTGAAGAGAAGAGGAACTGAGAGCCTCTTGAATACACAGCATAATGGGGAAACCCCGCTCCTGGGTTTATCCGGGGTTATAGGGATGATCCAAGATAATGGATGTGAAAATAGTTGTCTCTTTACTAATAGTTGCCTCTCTACCAAATATCCAGCAATTTCATATTTAAACAGAGGATAATATCCCTTTAAAATGGTCCTTCCAAAAAACCTGGCCCCAAATGCCTGGCTCCCATTTGAGGTTGCACAATGGAGATCCTATAATAGATATAAATAGGACTGGGTAATCCTCAAGGCTCCCTGCTGAGTGACCACTGATGCAGTCTGAGGTTTGGATGACACTGTTATGAGAAGTATTGGAACAGACTTACACTGTCTTCTTTAGAATGGTGGCTTCTCTGGAGAGGAAGCAGAACTATTCCCTGAAGCAGGCTTTCATGGGCTAATTGCATTAATCACATAACTTGCCAGGATGTGAGTATCTGCCTACCTGTCTGACCTTCCATTTGGCCTGTTGCCTGCTTCTTCAGAACAGAGGCCGTAACTTCCTCATCCCTATGTCCCCATGCCATGCCACGATGTTGGCACTCGGTTGTATTTTGGTAAACAAATGTCAGTTATCTTCTGCTGAGAAACAAACTGCTCCAAAACTTTGTGGTTTAAAACAACCATCATTTATTTAGCTTACAATTCTGCAGTTCAGCAATTTAAGGGGCAGGGCTGGGTGGCTCTTCTGGTTTCTGCTGGGCTCCCTCACGAGGATGGGGTTAGTTCAGCAGCTCTGCCTCTGAGCATGGCTGTCCACCTACGTCTCCCTTCCTCCTGCACTCTGGCCCAGTTGTGTTCCCACGGCACGGCAGGTAAATGAGAGAAACAGGATCATGCAAAACTTCTTACACTCTAGACTCAGAAACGGCACATTATAACTTCTGCCACATTCTGTGAGATGAATCAAGACATTAGGGCACCCAGAATGAAAGCATGAGCAAATAGATCAGCTCTTGATTAAAGAGATGCAACATCACATTTCAATGGATGCGACTTGAGTAGAGACTCGGGGCTATTTTTCAACCTATCGCAAAATGTTTGTAGTGAATGAAATGTCTGACATGTGAAATTATGATGTGTGATCCCCTCGCTCACTAAAATCAATGCACCTTCTATAAATAAATTACTTTCTAACCTGGAAGAAGGAGATAGAGGAGACCAACCAAGTGAGAACATGAGATGGCCCCAAACATGGGTCTCAAAAGGTCTGATGTTCCAAATTAGAATATTGAAGTTCATGGTTTGGGTTTCGTTTTGGTTTTTCCCTTGGGGAAGGGGTGCCCCTGACCTAACTTCTGCACATATTTAAATGTATAGTGCCCATGCTCTTTTTAACCTTAAGAGACAGTGTTTTATGGTTTGATGAAAGGGCATGTGTTTTGAAGTCGGACAGACTTGGTTTCAAACTCTAGCTCCTGCATGTTCTAGTCATGGGACCTGGTATAATTTAGCTTATCTTTCTGGCGGGTTTCTTTGTCTGTAAAATGGGAGTTATTAATAACAACCATGCATGTCTGTTGTATTATTAAATGAGATCGTGCATTACACTTAACACAGTGCCTAACACAACACAGGTGACAAGTTAGTCCCCTTCAAACTTTTCCTCTGCATTGCTTAAGGGTCCATTCCTATAAATCTTAGGTAGTTTCTCAAACATTGATATAAAACTCAGTACTTGGGAATTCTCAAATCCAATGATAAACATCAGGCATCACTGCTACTTGAAAATTAAAGTTAACAAATTTAATTGAATAGCATTTTAAACTAGTATTCCATATTAAAACAAACATAAATGTGAATTCATATCTGAGGGGTATTTGATTAATAAGACACGTGTCTTTAAAGAAAGTTCCAATGAGCAGGAGTTCACCTAGACTACACTATGACGTATGTCCCCATAGTTGCAGGGATACTGAAGGAGAAAGTTTGAAAATCAAACATTGGGTAATACCTACCTGGAGCCCAGCTTGCCACTAGGGATTCTGTTGGATATTTCCATGCCTGCAATTAAAGAAAAAGTCCCTCTGTGATTTCTTCTTCCGTTCCTTGCCCTTCATTCTTGAAAATAAAACTGGCTGATCTATTATATTTCCCTTTTGTCCTATTCAAGGTTCCATCTTCCAGCTGAACCTCTTCTAATCACACCCACACTTATTTTTTCTTCCCTTCCAACATTTCAGAAGATTCCAGTGTGATTTTTTTTCCAGTTTTTAGATCAGCTTTGACCACATGAGCACTGTTTATAAAAGAGCCCAATGGCAAGAGAATCTGCCACAGCCTATGACGATTGTTCTTGCCTAGTAGATCTCCAGCCTTTGAACAGAGCTGGGTATTTCTTGCAGGTCACTTTGTATGGCATTGACATTCAATCCAAGCTCCCAGACATCGGTGCAGATCTGTCTCAATAACTATAATCACCGCTGACATGGCATGCATCGAGTTTTGTTTTTTGGTTGGTTTGTTTTTTTTGACACAGTGGGGTCACCAGAGACAGAAAGAACCAGAGACATAATACAGTTTTTATATTTTTATTTTTTAAGGTTTTATTTATTTATTTTTAGAGAGGGGAAGAGAGGGAGGGAAACATCAATGTGTGGGTTGCCTCTTGCAAACCCCCTACTAGAGACGTGGCCTGCAGCCCAGACATGTACCCTAGACTGGGAATCAAACCAGCGACCCTTTGATTCGCAGTCTGGCACTCAATCCATTCAGCCATACCAGCCAGGGTGATAATACAGTTTTAAATCCACTCTTATAAACACCTAGTTAGAGAAAAGAGGTTCTGCAATCAGACAGCCAGGCAGTATGCAGGCGTGGTTGGTTATAAGCTCTGATTTGGAACGCTGGGCTGCACAGATTCATGTTCTAACCCCCCACCTAGCTCTGCGGCCTTCAGTGGTCGCTTTGCATCTCTGTGCCTCAGTTTCCTCACTTGTGCAATGCAGATGATAATGCTATTTACCTTACAAGATTGTTGGGATGGAATGAGTTGACTGTGCAAAATGTTTCAAAGGTTCTGGCATATATTGTACATAGGCTTGCTTTTCCTTAATATCTGCAGACCGATTAATAGATTGTAATGTCACCTTGGACAGGTTAACAGAACTTTTTGCTGTTTACAAATCTATAAGATGGTGCTAATAATATTTGCCTTAAGAAATTATTGTAAGAAGTCAAGTTATGTTAAGTGAGTAGCATGACACTCAAAGAGTGGTAGCTACATATTATTGGCAATAGCAAATAATTGTTGTCATCATCAAGTCAGTAATCAGGATACTGATTGCCTGAGGCAAATGAGGAGTTATTTTAAGTATTAAATTATATTTTAAAATTAAGTGTTAGGTATCTATTACGTACAGAGACAGACATGAGAAGTGAGGGCATTGGAGTTGATGAACTGGGTTTGAGTTACTAAATACATCACTTAGCAAGAGCAAAGCAGTGAACATATTATTTGACTTTTCTTTGTTTCTCTTTCCTCATTGAAAAGACTGGAAAAATACCACCTACCTTGCAAGATTGTTGTAGGATTAAATGGGATACTATGTAAAGCGCTTGGCACATTAGTACAGCTCAATAAATGGCAGCTATTCTAAACCAAAAATCTAAGACAGAAAAATGACCTGCAATTTCTTTTTATTAATATAAAGTGAATTTTTAAAAAGCTTGATTTATCCTTGCAAGCTGGGTTCCAGCAAAGTTAATGACAATGGAGAGAAAAGAGGAATGAGGGTTAGAAGGACTAAATACACAGAATGTGTAAGGACTTTTGCTGAGGTTAGCTATAAGGAATTTGTGGTTTGATTCAAAAGACTTCAGTTTTATGAGGTTTGAGAGCCTTTTCAAAAGGAAAACCAGATGTATCAATGGAAATTTTATGCAAACAGTGCTATCTTCAGCAAATGCTGCTTTAAGTCTGTCTGTTACATTGCGTAGGGGTTGGACTGGAGACAGATCCTGGGGTGTTTTTTAAAACTTAATTGGTCTTGTCTCGCAGACCCTTGGTGATGTTCTCTAATGGGTCATGAGACCAGTACTTTGTAAGCAAAAGGCTCCAGGACCACGAGCAGAGGAAAGATTCCACTATAGCCCAGAAAGCAAAAGGGCTTCCTGTTTCAGACTCCTGCTTTCCATCTTTGAGGAAAATAGGGTTTATCCTTCCAAGGAGTCCTGCATCTTCATGCCTGATGCTTGCAGCAGTCAATGGAGAGGAGTTGCTTCCCTAAGCCCCCAGTCACTTGGCTTTAGGAGCCTTGGAGGTAAAGGGCATTCAGGAGACAACAAACAGTGCTTATGTTAACTTGCTCTTGCCAGTTAAACTGCAAAGACAATGAATTTTCTAGTATGATTATCAGAATTAACTGGCAGGCCTTGTGAAAAGGCTTGGAAAGATTAAAAATATATAAGGACAAATAATTACTAGATTGGGTGCTTGCTCGAGGTATGCAAGTGAACAGGAGAAGCCAGGAGTATGGAAGAAAGGGGGGCATAAGGCATTAGCAGAAAAAGTGAGATACAGAGTGAATGCAGATAGTTTGGGGACATTGAGGCCTGAGTGAGCCAACATCAGACATATATTGGGCTATTTCTTCTAGGGGACCCTAGACACACTTGCTGGGATAGGAGTTAATTTTTAAAGGGACTGCATAGGGGTGCATAGCCAGGTGAATGCCTTCAGGGCTGAAGACAAAATGCTTGTATGTTTAAGATAATGCTTCTGCCACCACCTCCTAGAAACACTCAGCAAGGCTGCTGTAACCACTTTCTTCATCTTACTTGAAGGCAAACATTTTAGGGAAGGGGAAAAGTAAGCAGAAAGGCAGAGAGAAGGCAATATGGCAGGGGGATTAAGAAGATTGATTCTGAAATCAGAGGGCCTGAGATGAGAACCATAGTGGAGTTTTAAATTTATATATATTTTTGGTGCTAAAGCCCATGCTGCTAACCCATTAACTGTGGATATCCAAAAGACAAAACATGTTAACTCTGCTGAACTGAATGACATGTATATAAACTTTTTTTCCCCTATCCTGGTTCTGTGCATGATCAGAATAAGAAATCTGATATATCTCTTTGGGGTCAGAAGTACAATGAGCAGAGTTTAAGTCAATGAACGATGCAGTCCAAGTCAGGTTCATCTTGTGGTCCATTCTGCGTATCCAAACAGGTTTGCCCAACCTTGAGTGTGACTCATTTGCTGAAGGAGACCTGTATCCTCCTCTGACTCAATAGTAGGGAAATAAAAGTAAGAGATCAATTTCCTCACCTGGGCAATGCCTGAGTCATTGGGGAGGCAGCAGGGGGAGTGCATCTCCCAAACCCACGCATGCCAATGGCCTTAGTTGTGTATTTTTAGTGATGTCCCTATATGCTTATCCATCTCCTGCAAGGATATTGATCTCTAAATTTCAGACCTACACATGGCATAGATTATTAACTTTCCTAAATGCTCATTCTCCGGTTCTAGTAGAGAAACATAAAACCTGACTTTATGGGGACCCACGGCAGTCCATGTAAGGATTATATTTTTCAGTCTTCTTTGTAGCTGGCTAGGAACACGTTGCTCATTTCTGACAAATGGGATAAGACCAGAAGTGCCTTATGCAAGCTTCTGAGACTCCCTTTGAAGAGAGAGCAGAAGCCTTCCTGCCATGGTCTGAATGTTTGCATCCACCCAGAAGTCCTATGTTGAAATCTTAATGCCCCATGTGAAAGTATTAAGAGGTGGGGTCTTTGGGAGGTACTTAGGTCATGTGAGAGTGGAGCCCTCATGAAGATTAGTCCTCTTATAAAGGAGTCATCGCAGAACTTCAACGTTCCACCGTGCGAGGGAGGACACAGCGAGAGGGTGGTGTCTGCAACCTGGAGGAGGGCTCTCACCAGAACCTGACCATGCTCTTGGACTTCCCTGATCTTGGACATCCAGCCTCCAGAATGGGAAGGAATAAGTATTGTTGTTTAGAAGGCAGCCAGTTTCTGGCATTTTGTTATAGCAGCTCAGACAGACTAAAACACTTCCCATAGGGCTCTTATTTATTGCTGCTCCCGTCTTCCTGCCTGGACTATGAGTTTGGAATATGAATTTAAAGGCCACATGTAGGGATGGCTGGAAAGAGTCACTGTAGTAATCCTAAACTACATAACTCCAGACTTTTATATGAAAAACAAACTTTTATTGTGTTAAAATCAGTATTAATTTGGAATTTTCCATTACTAGCAATCAAACCTAACCTTAAATGATATGTCAATCATGTCACTCTTTGCTTAAAACCTATCCACAGTTCCCAATTGAGCTCAGGCAAAAGTCCCAAACCCCATAACAAAACATTCAATGTCTTTATAACCTGTACATTTGATATATCCTTTAAGCTTTCCACTTATGTTTGGACAAACCAGCAGTACCTAATGATTTGTATTTCCTTAAGTATTCACAATTTGTTCCATTTCCTTCTTTCTATGCATGTTGTCAACTTCTGCTTTAAAAGTCATCTTGTTTGTAAGAAAAGTGTCACTTCCTCTGACAACCCTTGGGCAGGCTTGTGGGTTCCTTCTACTCTATTTCAGTGTCACCAGTAGCAATCACTTGAACACCAAGGGAGAGTTTGTGTGTGTTTCCGATTTCACCCCAGACTACTTGTCCAGAGGAATGCAACAGTGCCGTGTACATATTTAAGCTACCCACACTGCCTGGTATAAAATAGATGCTCAAAAAATCCCTTTTAAGTGAACATATGCTGATCATCCAGCCATCTTCCTTTGCTAATCAATAGAATGTTTCAGTATGACTATACTGATTCTTTGAAACAAAGCTTCTGGAGCGTATCTTGGTGTGAATCTGTGACCTTGGTCAACTCTTTCTGAATATCGGTTTCCTCTTCTTTAAAACTGGAGAAGAAAAGGCCTGCTTCATGGTTTGGGGGATTATCAAGTATAATGCAGTACATAGGCAATCCTATCCTGCATGACCTATTATTTCCCCTCATTAAATGGCAGTCGTTATCATTATTCTTTAGTAAAGTTTACTCAGTCTAGAGAAGTCACCCCCCAAACCACGTGCATTCAAAATGAAAGAGACAGGAAGATCTTACATGAAGAAGCCCAGCAGAAAATCAGTGGCACAGGCAGCCTTACATAATGGAGTGAGTCCTGGACTGAGCATTTTGATCTCTGAGAAAGTCCTGGCTGAGCCTCTAGATACTATGAGATCATGAGGAAGTCACCTCCACCCCCAGACCTTGGTGCCTCTACGTGTGCAGAGTCGAAAGTGCTCGAGTGATGTCAAGGGCCAGTCTGAGTGTCTATCACAACTTGGAGCCGCTCTCCCTTTGGCCCAGTGTCACTATTCTTAGTCCATTGAACCAGGCAAATGTTACCCTTGGATGACTGTTCTTACCAGTCTCCCCACACTCCCACCCCCTCCTCACCCACTGTTTTATGGGAACCAGCATGAGTTGGTTGCACCTTTAGACTTTGGACTGATGCTACATGTTTGCACAGAGCGGGTGATTGGTTTCATATGGCCGCACCATCCAGCAGCTGGGGACATCTGCTTATACTTAACACACAGGCAAACTTCCCACAGTCAGGAGTCAGCGTGCTCCTGGCTGAGAAGGGGTTGGCCCTCTGGGCTGCTAAAGCACGGACTTAGACTTGTGTTCTGGACTTGGATGTCAGGAAGAATAACTAGACATGAAATAATTGGAGTAAGAATCATCCCTCTGGCATATCTGGATGTATGAATTGCCTATGGAAATGAGACAGTCAGACAGGAAGCAATAAATTACACTGATGAAGATAATTAAGAGAGACTTTGAAGGGTGCTCTGTCCCCAGAGAGAAGTCCAGGCTTCAGGGATATTGACTCACATTGAGAAGGATAATACCTGTCCCAGCAACAGCCTCAGTACGTAGCCCATGCTCACCATGAGAAGGGACTACCTTCTCTGTGTGACACCCCCCTACACAAAGACCTGGATTTTTGCTCCATTGCAGTAGACAACATGCACAGTGGAAGGAGCACTGGCCTTAGAATCATTTGACCAGGTATGTCTCCCCAGTCTCCTATTTGCTCTGTGTGTCTTTGAGCAGGTCATGCAACTTCTCTGAGCAGCAGCTACTTCATTCCAAAAAGGACATTACTTGGGACAAACAAGACACTCACTGCAAGTGTTTTGTCTAATATGGAATATTATCCAGATGTCATGAACTTTTATTATTATCCAAAGATTATCTCAAGATAATAAAGATAGAGGTAAATATAGATTGAGATAGAAGTAAATATATTTTATTCTACCAGCCAGAATAGAAGTTACTCTACAGATGCCCTGAGATATGGTTGTCTACTTTTCACATTAAGGTCTCATCTCCAGGGATAGGTGCCCTCTGCCTTGTGGAAGAGTCAGTTCTGTTCTCTGAGGGCCATGGTGGCCACGATGTCCTGCCAGAGCCCTCCTCCTTTCCAGCATGCCAGGTCCCCTGGTCTGCTTTCTCTCTTCAATAGCAGGGGAGCATATGTGCTTCCTTTTTCATAGGAAAACACCTGGAAATATTTGGAAACAGTGAAAGGAGAGAAAAGGCCTAGGCTTTGCTACCAAGTAGTCCTCGTTTCATGTCCCACTTTTCTGTTCTCATCTGCAAGAGCAAACTCCATCAACCTCAGTGTTTCCATCTGTAAAGGGGGATGGTAATACTGAGCAGTGAGAGGATAATGATGATTATGTCAGATGATACATGGACAGCGTGACACTGTGCCTTAGCTTAGGGTAGGTCCCCAGTAAATGATAGCTATGAAGTTAATGCTATATTGCTGGTATTGACCTACTTTTACCTTCATTGTTGGTATTCCTCACATTTAACACTAAGTGTTTACATTGATACCTTCTACAACTTGGTTTGGGTTATTAGAAAATCAAATCCGAGCCCTGGCTGGCATAGCTCAGTGGATTGAGCGCGGGCTGGGAACCAAAGTGTCCCAGGTTCGATTCCCAGCCAGGGTACATTCCTGGGTTGCAGGCCAGAACCCCCAGCAACCACACACTGATGTCTCTCTCTCTCTCTCTCTCTCTCTCTCTCTCTCTCTCTCTCTCCTTCTCCCTCCTTTCCCTCTCTAAAAATAAATAAATAAAATATTTTAAAAAAAAATCAAATCCTTGTGCATTTACTGAGCATCTTCTCTTTCCCAGGCACTGTGTCCATCACTGTTGAGGATTCAAAACAGAATTCCTTTCATAAGTGAGAAATAATGTCAGGCCATGGACATATTTTCAGAATAATTGATACATGATAAAAATTTACACATAGGATGGAAGTATAATTGGGAGCTTTTAGCTTTGGAAGGCTTTGTTCTTTCCTTTCCTCTTAAAATTATCTGCAAGATTTTATGGTAAGAATATTTGCTTGAGCTAGAGAATGTGTGTGAAAGCACTAGTTATACGGTTATGACCAATATACAAAGAATTCAGTGACTTCCTCACACTCCGTTACCTGCGGTAATTTACTCTATGTTTCATTCTATTGAGATACTCATTGCAAAAAAAAATGACCTAATAATACAATTTCTAAAATGTCAGTTACTTTCAATTTGAAGTATGGTCATGGTTCTTCATAGCTACTAACATCAAATCCAAGTTCACTCTAGTGGTTCCAGGCCCCTCATAACTTTGTCCTTGAACACTTCATGGCTTCACTGCTGAAGACTCTTTCCTCTTCTATACCCACCCTCAGGACCTGACAGAACATGTGGTCTGGACTCCAGCTATGCCAGCTTCCTGCAGTTCCCTGAGTAAATGTTGCTCTTCCACTCCTCTGTGCCTATGCACTGGCTCATCCAGTTTCCGTTTCTTAGAAACCCTCTTCTCACTTTCTCTGTCTGCATAGCTCCAACAAATTCTTCTCAAGGGTGAGCACAGTCATCAATATATATGAGAAATTATCCCCAAGCACCCTGGTCGTATTGAGATCCTTTCCCCCAATGCCAAAAATGTCTGATTCTTACCACCATCTTTTATTTACTCCACTTTTTTTTTTTCATAATTCCCTCTTTGCTTATTTGTCACTGAACAATGAGCTTTTTGGAAATAGAGGTCAGCCCTTATTTCTCTCAGTGTCATTCATGAAATTCCATAATGCCTTTGGGATGGATGGACAGAAGCATGGATATTTTCATGAGCAGTTTCCAGAACAATAGGTCAAAAGCACATCGTTTTTCTTCTCAGAATAATAATTACATAAGACCCAACAAATCACCTAGTTCCCTCTGAGATATCTTGGCCATAGCCATAAAGAAGCCCAAAATGGTTGGAATTGACCTGTAAATTGTCAAATTTAATCCTGAATAGTTTAATCCACTTGACAGCCATAAAAAAGGACAATTATGCCTTTTAATTTTTCATTCATGTTTAGACATTCCAAATACTCAACATGACAAATGGTCCTTCACCACTCACCATATACAGCTAATCCTAACCATGTTCAGAATCCTGCTCTAGATTAAACCTTTCCAAGAAATAGAAATTCTGTTGGGAAAATAGACGGGGAGTGGAGAGAGAGAGAGAGAGAGAGAGAGAGAGAGGGGAGAGAGAGAGAGAGAGAGAGAGAGAGAGAAGGGGGGAGAGAGAGAATATGAATTAAATGGAGAGAGAGGAGAGTATGATTTAATCTTAAATCTTTTATAAGGATGTTGGACAGTTGTCCAGACCCAGCAGGAACTGAACTTCGGCATTTGGCCTTCCCCATGAATTCTTATTGGCTGTTGCCGGGCTATCAACCCCCTCACTCTTTGATGGAAGTCTGCTCTTGAATGAGCCAAAAGAATGTTCTGCTGACAATGACGTAATGGTTTCTCCAGGTGGAACTGATTCCCGGTGCGTAGATACCAAAGGCTCCATTTCTCTGCATCTCAAACGCACATGCACTTTCATCTGGCAAAGTCCCTTCTTGTCATGAACACTGCCTCCTTAACTCTCCAAATCTAGCAGAACTTTTTTAACTGGAAGCCTCCAAAGCCTCCTTGTTTACACAACCCAGGCTACCTTTTTCCTGCTGTCTCTGACTTGGGAAGGGATTTGACAAACACATTCACACACACACACACACACACACTAGTCATAGTGAGTCTCTACCTCACGAGGACAATATTTTTCTCTACTTTGAAATTGCTAATTACAAAGCTCTCTTAGCTGCAGAACACAGAGTTGATGGCTACCTCCTCACTAGTTCACGCCTCTGCTGAGAGGTCTAAATACCTTACCTAAAAGAGCCCCCTTTACTCTCCCCTTTTCCCTGCTTTATTCTACATCGTTGCACTTACTGAAGGAAGATCCATTAGAGTAGGAACTTTGACAAATGTGTTTATTGTCATGTATCTAGAGCCTAGAATTCCTGGTATACAGTATCTGAAAGATAGCTCTAGATATTGATGTATTCAATAGATAGGTAAATAAACATAGATTTCTATTTATATATATTGGATGGATAGATAGATAGATAGATAGATAGATGACAGACAGATGGATAGATAGATAGACAGATAGATAGATAGACAGATAATAGATAGGTAGATATCCCCATGTGGTTCTGCTATGCTTAGTTCTTACAAGCTGTGTGGCTTTGGAAAAGAGACTCCATGCCTCAGATCCCCTTCAAGAACTATCTCCACACCCTCAGCGCTCCATATTGGGTGCCAGGAGGAGCGGAAGGACTCAGAGAAGCGATGTGAATGTCCTTAGTCAGCCTGGCTCCTCCTAACCGCCTCAACTTCATCTCTAATTATTTTCTCTACCATTTCCAGCCATGGTCATTCTTTCAGTGTCTGGAACATGCTAGCATTTTGCTCACCTCAGAACTTGGCCTGGGACAGTGTTAACACCTATTTTCATCTGGTATGTGCACCACACAGAAAGAGAGGCCTTCCTGGGACCTGAAGACATCCTTTCCTTCATTATTCTCTCTCACTACTTTGTATCCTTCCTGACAATCACATTGTGGTTAATGTTTTCTCCCTACAAGACTGTAAACATCAGGGTGAAAGGCATATGTGTCTTGTCCCATTTTCTTGGATCCCAAGGGCCTAGAACCATGCCAGGAACATAATAGACACTCAATAAATATCTGTAGAATGAACAAATGTTCCTGAAGATGATCTTAACTACCTTATAAAATTTCCTGAAATTTAAAACTAAATTATTTAGAGTTGAGAGAGCCATGAATGTAGGTAGTATCCATAAAAAAATAAATTTCTAAGCAATGTGGCTGGAACGTAGCACAGTATGTGCTTAATAAATGCTAACTGTTAGAAAAAAACTATTATTGTAGTTGTTATCATCTCTTTATAAATGTCTCCGGTTACATTTAGCTATTTAGCTCAAATACTTGTTTATACTTACTTGAAATCTAAAGTATTACATTAATTTGCATTTCTCTGATGATTGGTGAAGTCAAGCATCTTTTCTTATGTCTACTGGCTATCTGTATGTCCTCTTTGGAGAAGTATCTATTCGGACCTTTTGTCCATTTTTTAAGTTGGATTGTTTAGGTTTTTTTGGTGTTGAGGTGTATGAGTTCTTTATAAATTTTGGATATTAACCCCTGATCAGGTGTATCATTGGCGAATATTATCTTTCATTCAGTGGGTTGTCTTTCCATGTTGTTCATGGTTTCCTTTGCTGTGCAAACCCTTTTTAGTTTGATGTGGTCCCTCTGTTTATTTTTTTTCTTTTGTTTCCCTTATCTGAAGAGAAATACCAGAACAAATGTAACTATGAAAAATGACCGACATTTTACTGCCTATATATTCTTATAGTTTTTCATGTTTTTTCTGCTTAGATTTTAGTTTTCAATCCATTTTGAGTTTATTCTTGTGTATGGTGTAAGAAGGTTGTCTAGTTTCATTTTTTGCATGTATCTGTCCAATTTTTCCAACACCATTTATTGAATAGACTGCCTTTACCCAATTATGTGTTCTTGCCTTTTTTGTCAAATATTAATTGACCAGAAAGGTGTGGATTTATTTCTGTGTTTGCTATTCTCTTTCATTGACATGCATGCCTGTTTTTTTGCCAGTGCCATGCTATTTTGATTACTATGGCCTTGTATGAATAGTATAGTTTCATATTAGGTAGCATGATACCTCCAAATTTGTTCTTCTTTCTCAGATTTCTGAGGCTATTTGAGATCTTTTGTCATTCTATATAAATTTTTGGAATATTTGTTTTACTTCTGTGAGATATATCATTTGGATTTTAATAGGAATTGCATTGAATCTATAGATTACTTGGGTATTATGGGCATTTTAGTGAGGTTAATTCTTCCTATCCATGAACACAGTATATGCTTCCACTTATTTGTATCTTCCTCAATTTCTTTCTTCAGTCCTTTATAATTTTCCAAGACCACCTTCTTTCCAAGTCTTTTACCTCCTTGGTTAAATTTATTCCTTGGTACCTTCTCTTTTGTTTTTGCAGTTGTAAATGGAATTGTTTTCTTAGTTTCTCTTTCTGATGGTTCACTTTTGGTGTACAGAAATGTCACCAATTTCTGAATATTAATTTTGTATCCTGCTACTTTACTGGGTTCATTTATCAGTTCTAGTAGGTTTTTGGTGGAGTCTTTAGGGTTTTCTATGTACAGTATCATGCCATCTGAAAATGAACATGCAAGTTAAAGCCACAATGAGATATCACCTCATAGCTGTCAGAATGGTTCTTTCATCAATAAATCAATAAGTGTTAGTGTTAGTGAGGACGTGAAGAAAAGGGAACCCTTATATTCTGTTGGTGAGAATTCAGACTGCTGCAGCCACTGTGGAAAACAGTATGGAGT
The DNA here is from genome assembly GCF_019186645.2 of Phyllostomus hastatus. Taxonomy (NCBI): domain Eukaryota; kingdom Metazoa; phylum Chordata; class Mammalia; order Chiroptera; family Phyllostomidae; genus Phyllostomus; species Phyllostomus hastatus. The sequence goes on along the minus strand of NW_025333857.1, from coordinate 61,838,572 downwards.
TTCCTCAAAAAACTAAAAATGGAACTGCCTTTTGACCCAGAGATCCCACTTCTGGGAATATATCCAAAGAAAAGCAAAATACTAATTTGAAAGAATATATGCACCTTTATGCTCATTGTGGCATTATTGTCAATAGCCAAGATTTGGAAGCAGCCCAAGTGCCCATCAGTAGATGAGTGGATAAAAAAGCTGTGGTACAATTACACAATAGAATACTACTCAGCCATAAAAAAGCAGGAAATCTTACCTTTTGCAACAGCATGAATGGGCCTGGAGAGTGTTATGCTAAGGAAAATAAGCCAGTCAGGGAAAGACTAATCCATGTGATTTTACTTGAATGTGGAATCTAATGAACAAAATAAAGTAACAAGCAAAATAAAGACAGACTCATGGATACAGAAAAAAGGCCAACAGCCATCAGAGTGGAGGAGGGTTGGGGAGCTAGATGAAAAAGCTGAATGGATTAAGCAAAAAATAGTAATTATAAAATAAAAATTACATTATAATGGTACTCTCAAAAATTTTCTATTTTAAAGCTTGATGGCTATCGGCAAAAACCAGTTTTCTTGATGTAGTCTGTATAGTTGGCTCGTTGAGTGAGACCCATACTCGATGGTTTTTTCTCCCATCTCAGACCCATACTTTAGAATTTGACCTGAAGCTAATGACTTAACCTTTACTCTGATCTACCTTGAAATAAGTTTGCATTAGGCAAAATGTGATAGTCTAAACTAAAAATATATATATTACAAAGAATAGACCCATTTTCATACCCTCCTCTAAATCCTTAACTGAGGAAGCCTCAGATGAAATAACAAAAAAGAATACCAGAAGCAGCAGCAGCCTCTGGAATGATGACCCTGAGTCTCTGGGATGTGGTTTCTGGGATATGGGTTTCAGTGGAACACCACACTGTAGCATCTCCGTGGCTCTGCACGCTTCTGCTCCCTGGCTGCTGGTCCACGAGCCCTGCATCTGCTCCTGGAGGCTGACACTGTCTCAGCCCAGCTCCTTTGCTTTGTTGACTTACTGGGTCTGACACCAGGCAGGACAAATCCATGTGCTGACCCCAGAAAGTAATGAAGAGACTACTGCTACAAGGAAAGACCTGGGCCAGTGGGTATCGGGAGGAGAGGAAGGGCACAGAGAGATCTGAATGTCCCTCTCATTGTACGATTTACCATCTGACAGCATTAGCCTTTCCACTCTCAGAGTAGCCTGCAGAGTTTTATAAGCAGGTTGTAAAATGAATTCATCTCTGAAACCTGAAGCAAATCCTTTATCACCAGATCTCTGCCTCCCTGGAATGTAATTGGTTTCCGAAATTGAAGGGAGTAGAGTGGTGGGCGGAATCCATTTAACAATTTGAAACTAATAAAAAGAAGAGAAGGACATCAAAATGTGCTTTCTTTGCAAAATGTGACTTTATGCAAACGACTAGTCCTTCATTTGCCAATGACTCACTAATGTCCCTTGCACCATATCCTGGTCCTCTCTGTGCCTAGATCTCTTCTCTGATGGAATGAGAGGATTGGAACCTTCCAGCACTGCAGTCTTGAGTTCCAAGGCCTATAAAATATCGTAGGAAAATGCAGTTAATTATTAGCTCTGGTGGTCAGTATTCAAATAGGACAAAGAACAGAACTGAGAAAGTGGAGTGTTTTCAGATCTAGAAATAGCCACCAAACAGTTTCATCAAAATGTTTTAACATGTTTGCTTTCCATCTGGTGTAAGTGTTTTGTCACCCAATAACCATAAAAAATTCTACTCCACTCAGTAAAGAATCAAAACCCTCCATGCTTTCCTGTACATTAAAATACACTTTCCTCTCTTTAATCCTGGATAAATCTGAGATGTATGAAGTCTCAGACATATTTTCAATAGAAATGGAAAAGCACTGAATAGTCAAGTAGGGTGATAGAGGTCAGGGAGTTGGCCACAGGGCTCGAGAGACTGAAATATGTGTTGTTCATTGGAAAGCCACATTTTAGCATCTCTGTGGGGGCTGGAGCATTGTCTGGGGTGCATTTGGTATCACCCGGGTATTGGCATCTGTGTGTGTGTGTGTGTGTGTGTGTGTGCGCGCGCGCGCGCGCTCTTTCCTTCAGGAAGCTGCAGCTTTGATCTGTGAGCTGAGATAGCCTCCGGGATGCAGAAGCACCTGCTTCTCTAGTCTCATTTGTCCCAGCAGGTACCCTTGCCCAGCCTGTCTTCTCAGCTTTTCAGATTCCTCAAAGATACGTGTCTGATGTCTGTCTGCCAGGCCTCCAAGCCATCGCCCACACTGGCATGTCAGACTCTCCAGGCCCTGATGTGATGTGCCACAGTTTCTCAGGGATCCAGCTGGGATGCTAACCCTACGTGAAGAGGCCAAGGGATTGATTCTGTGGGGGCGGCATAAGGCAATGGAGGAAACCAAGGAGTCAGGACACCCAGGTTCGAACCCCTGCTCTGCTAACTACCGAGGTGCACTATGTCCTTTCCCAGGGCTCCAACTTCCTGAACTCTCCATTTAGGGATGATTATCCTTGGACAGGCCTATCCTCTTGGTTGTTACAAGAGACCAATGAATGGGGCAGGGCTTTTTACAGGGGCAGGCAAAAGTAGGCTTACAGTTGTGAGTATGTGAAACACAGAGTTTATTCTTCTATTGTATTTGTAAATTATTGTGTTATTTTCCATGTGAACAACTATAAATCTCTTTCACCCACCCTCAATAAATGGTGAATCTTTCAGTAACCAAAAGATATTATACTAGTATTAACACTAAAAATTGGCAAAGGTTATTTTATAAGATTTTATTATAAGTGATCGTACTCTGTACAAATAGACATTTGTGCTATCTTAGGATGTTTTAAGATGGGGGAAAAACACATAGCTCTTAGCCAATCACCCCTCCCCCCAAAAGAAATGGCGATGACATCCCTTTGGGACTGCAGGAGAGTTCGGAGGCACAGACAGGCATTTCAACATCAAATCTCATTGTGATGAAGTGATTCCCTGCTCAGTTTCCTTTTGGTTTGTTCGTTTATTTCAGGGAGAAAGTTTCAGTTTGGTGCCAGCTTGCCCTTAACATCCCTCAAACTCTGTTCATCTCCCTTATTAGCAAAGAAACAAGATGCCTTAGGCTTCGAGCTTTCTGCAAGCAACATTATCTAGACAGGAATTAGACCTACAAGGAAATTAAATGCTGAGTTATCTTTACCTTTGGCTACTGGTATCTACTGTCCATTTACAGATGAACATTTTCATATTGAGACAGATTTACTTAAATTAAAAGCATAAACCATTTAAAGAAGTGCATTAATATGTAATAGACAGTTGCCACAATATTGATGGAACTTCAGGGAATTATGCTCAGTGAAGCAAGTCAGACAAAGAAAAACAAATACTGTATAGTATCCTTTATATGTGAAATCTAAAAAAAAGACATAAAAAAATCAAAATCGTAAAAACAGAGAGTAGAAAACTAGTTTTCAGCGGCTGAGGGGTACGGGAAATAGGAAGAGTTTGGTAAAAGGGCACAAACGTTCAGCTACAAAATGAATAAAGTCTGAGGATCCAATGTAAAACTTGGGTACTATAGTTGATAGCACTGTGCTGTGTGATATGGAGTTATCAACTATAACACTGTAGTTGATAGTGTCATATCAACTACACTATCTTTTAGCAAATTTTGCTAGAAGAATAGAACTTAAAAGTTCTCACCAAAAACAAACAGACAAAGATAAATATATTAGGTGATGGTTATATTAGTTAACTGAATGGTGGGAATCCTTTCACAACCTACCCATATAGCAATCACCAGGAGGTACACTTTCAATATCTTACAATTTTATTAGTCGATTATACCTCAGTAAAGCCGAAAAATGTGTAATAGAATTGATGGGAGGTAGATATGGCACTAATCATGACTTTGTACTAGCATCTATTGCTACATAATAAAATACTGCCAAACGTAGTGGCTTAAGCAACGACTAATGTTTTTCTCCCTCACGGTTTGGTAGGTCAGCAGTTAGGGGTGGTTCTGGCTCAGGGTCTCCCATGAGGTTGCAATCAAGTTGCTGGGCAGAGCTGCAGACATCTGAAGGCTCAGCTGGGGCTGGAGGGTCTGCTGCCAAGGTGGTTCACGTGGCCAAGAAATTGGTGCTGGCTGTTCCTTACCACGTGGACCTCACCACGTGGGCATCTCCACAGTGGAGGGTCCTCATGACATGGCCACTTGTGTACCCTTGAGCAGGTGACACAAGAGATCCAGGGACAGATGGCAATGTCCTCTTTGACCTACTCTCAAAAATCACGTCTGTCACTTCCACAACATCTAATTAGTCATATAAATCAGCTCTGCTCCATATGGGTGGGGATGACACAAGGAGGCAAATACAAGAAAGTAAGACTGGCTACCGCCCTATGATATGATACACCAGCGCCTGAGGATGAGAAGCACGGCTAGGACCTAAAGTTTCAATTCTACAGAGAGGGCAACTGAGCATCAGAGAAGAGAGGGGATGGAACCATGTCCAGACAAGTGTTTCTGGCAGAGTCAAGGTTAGGATTAAGAGTGCCTGATCCCAAGCACAATGTAATTCCCACCATATGGCAAATGCTGGTGCTGTCTTTGGCCTCTCCAACTCTAGGAGAAATTCAGCCCTCTTTCTGGACGACAGCCTCTAACAGAAAGCTAATGCCTCAGCCAATTACCAGGCTTTCAGAATCCCCATCTGGGACTGGGTCCAGGCATCATAGCTGATTTTGAAGGCAGTAAATCTGGAGTCAAAGATCATCTACCCTCACACCCGCAGGGTTGCCAACTGACTGTCCACAGGCTGTGTTTAGCCCACAGATACGTCTGCTTGGCCTAAACAGGACATTGCTAGTTTGTTTGTTTGTTTTTAATGAGTTGCTAATTGGATGTCAAATCAGGGTATTTCATAAAAAGCTAGATATGAGGTTTCCCTTGAAATAATCAGAGTTGCTGACAGTTCCTGGTCTATTTTTCTGCACAGTAACCACATGCTAGTGTTCTGTATTGGCTACATATGATTTCTTGTTATCCGTGGTGCCAGCCACTTCTCTGCTTTCTTAAATACCCTTCTTACTCTCCACAAGCCATTGAAATGACTGCTATTGACTCAGCCCAACTCTCTCATTTACCGATAGGTACACTGAGGCCTTGACAAGCTGGCAGGCTTACATTCTGTCAAATGGCATTCCCAAGGCCACATGGCTGGTCAGCGGTAGGGCAAGGACTACGGTGGGTGTTGCTACCTAAGCTGACACTCTTCCCCCAATACTCCTCTGCTGCTTTCACAAGCAGGCTTCAAAATAGCCACTGGGTGTTCTGAATTGTTTGGCTAATGTGGTTGTCTTCCCCTTACTGTGCTTTTCACCTGAAGAGTGGTCTCATGTCACGCAGCAGAACAGGGGATGTTTCAGGAAGGCGGGACTGTATTCCAACCCGTTACCACAGTGTGAGAAAAGATAATTTAAAGGTTTATACATGTATCTCCATTCTAAAGGAAGGATAGCAGATAGAGAAAATGTAAGTACGAAACCACTCAAGCCCTGGGAAAAGGTTGGCAACAATCCCAAACATCACAGATTTCAGCCTATCCAACTACCAGGCTCCTCATCCTAAATCTTTCAATTTACCATTCCTCATTACTAAAAATAATTTATTTAAAATCTTTCAAGGAAGTGTCTTGCTTCCCCATTTCCTGACCTTTATGAAGTCACCACTTTTGGCCTACACATAAAAGGCAAGTGTTTTAACTAAATTGCATATAAAAATGGTGGAGGAAGGGAGTGAGAGAGATTTTGGCACACCAGAGGCACCCCGTGAGGGATGATCTTGAAAGCCAGGCTCAACAGCTGCTCTGGTGATCAATATGTAGAACTCAGATTCCCCAGCACCAGCTGACTTCAGCCAAGGTCACAGGCTTGTGTCCAAACGCACTGAGCCACGTCTGCTTCAGAGTGGGACAAGAGTGGCTTCGCTTCCCCCAGGTCCCTGAGCTCAGATCAGCTTTCGCTTAGAAATCTGCAAGAATCAGCGAGTTCAAGAGGTGGGGATGCACTCTAATTAACTGTCAGAGAACCACAAGCCATAACAGACCTGGACGGTGTATGTCCTGCTCCCCAGCAACACGAAGTAGAGGTAAGGGGATGCCTTTGTCACAGAGCGCTGGATGTTCTGACTCACCTCCTCTGGGCCCTCCCAGTCCACACCAGAATCCCACCACTCCCCTTTCCATCACTCCAAGAAGCTCTGGATTTCCTTACGGAGTTCATGGCCAAGCCCTGGGGTGTCCTCAGCTATCTGGTGATACAGGTAGAATGATTCTTTCCTCCAGGTCTCGTTTGAGTCAGAGCTCTCTCTGGACACCAGGAAAGAAATGAGATGAATGAGAGAATTGCACTTCCTTTTATTTACTCATTTGTTTTCTCATATTTGCTAGGTGTTTGTGATGTGCTAGGTGCAGGGTTAAAGACTGAATGAGCAAGACATGAGCACTCCTCACAAGGAGCTTCAGTCTAGGAGGAAAGATCGATGAAAGAGTGGTTACAAGGAAACGAGGTAAGTGTTATCACAGAGGAAGTGGAAGAAGGAAAGCACAAGGAATGGGGAAGAAGGGAGGAAGTGACATTAGGGGAAGATGAGAAAGACCAGGAGGACTGAGTACAAACAAGACAGAGAGGCAGAAGTATATCGAATGGAGCAGTAGCCCGAGGTAAAGACTGGTGGTGAGAGGAAGCAAGGTGTATTCAGAGTTAAAAGCCGCTCCATGTAAATAAGGGACAGAGGCAAGGTAAATGAAGGTCTTAATATGTCTGGTAATTATGTTTTTACTCCTTCTAAGTTCAATGGGGGCACAATGCGGATAACCAGGGGCCAGTGTGCAGAGAGTTGGAGTTTAGGGGATTCCATTAGTCCTGCCAGGTAGGAAACAGAGGGAGAAATCCAGGCAAGATACCACTGCTCTCAATTTACCGTAATGATAACTGACAGTTGTTAAGAGAACATTCAAAACACATTGATGGGCTCAAACCCCCCATAAACATCTCCAGAATGAAATAAAGAAGAGAAATAGAATGAAAACAAGTTAAGGACTGGGCTGAAGTTACAGGCCTCTGGACCCCCAGTCCAAAGCAAGAAGAGGCATTCAGGATTTCTGCTTTTATGGGAAGAACAGGGAATAATGCTCAACATGAGGCAAGGCTAGACTCCAGTCAGGCTCCCTGCTAAGAAACAAAGGGAGATTAAGATCCCCTATTAATAAGAAGACACTGAAGATTCAGTGTTGCTCTGACCACTGTCTGGGGTTAGAGCCACTTGACAGAAGAGACCGGTGTGTGCAGATCACCCTCGCAGCCAGAATCCTGCTGAAACAAACCATATGGTTGGTCCCTGACGTAATTAGATCAGAATATCTCCACACCGCCCATGGAGCAAGATTCTCAAATGCTGACATAAAACACAGTCCTGGATAGCAACCTAGAATCCAATGGAACAAAACATCACAAATCTAGAGAAGGGGGAACTATATTGTAATAAAGCAAAACTCATTTTAGGTAAGATAGTCCTACAAAACAAAATACAAAACACTTAAAGAAGCTAATTCTAATTTTTAACCACCACCCACAATTCAAACAAACAAAAAACAACTAAACATTAAAATAACATCAAAACAACACAAAAATCAGATCAAAACAATAACAGGAGATATATCAATGACAAAGGAAATTTTTCTAATGTAATCAAAGACTTTTAATAAGTAAAGTTGTAATTCTCAAAGAGATAATAAGGAAAAAGAAATTGTGAACCAAAAATAGGTAAAATGACAGCAGAAATAGTGAATAGAAAAAGAATCAATAGAAAATTCATAAATAAAAATAATAATTAAAATTATTTTAAAAAACTCAATGTAGAATAAATCTACATTAGACCAGAAGAGTAAGAAAAAGGAAGAGAAAAAAAAAGTTAATCACAAGATGTGTCTTTTATCAAGCTCAAGATACCATCAATTTTGAGATTTATTCTTATTTCATGTACTCTGTGAATACATATACATATACATATACGATTTGTCCAGAAGGTATCCAGCCATATACTATGAAAAATAGAGACATTTATTGGAGAAGATACAAGAAACACTGTACACAGGACAATGACACCTCAGTTTTCTTCCAAGTAGGCCCTTTGGGATCTCACACAGTTCTCTCCCAATCACCATTAGTTGCCCCATCATATTTTCCTGAATCTCACTGATGGCCTGAAGTTTCCCTTTCAAAGGTAACTTTAATTTTGGAAAGAGTCAGAAGTTGGAGGGCAACATACCTGGGCTGTAATGGGGCTGAGTCACCTGGGTGATTTGATCTCTTGCCAAAAAACTCTGCACAAGGCTTGATGCATAAGTGGGCATGTTGTGTCGTGATGAAACTGCCAATCACCAGTTGCCCATAGCTGCAGCCTTCTGAGTCATCCAAATAGTTTCCATGGAGGAATGTCCAAGCTGAACACAAAATCTGATGCAGATTCACTGCTCTACTCGCTCATTTTGAATGTGATGCCCACACAGTACACATGTTCACTCAGCGGTATCTAATGCCCCTCTGCCTAGTACAGTGAACTCATCATTGTACACACACCATGCACATTCCAGTCCATTCTCCTTGGCTGCGAGATTACATTTATGTCACACAAACTGTTCTTGTTATATTAACAGTGGTTGGACTTCTTCCAGATAGACCTCATACATATATCTCCTAGTGATTCTATTTCTATGTTTGAACACTTGCTGATACAGCTGCTGTCTAAACTGTAGTACTATGCTTTCTTAACACTTCCTTATTAGTCTTCTTACAATAAGAATATATATATACATATATATATATATAATCTTTATATTCAGATAGATAAGAAGATCTGTATCCATACCTATCTGTATGTCTGCCTGTCTTTCTGGCTTTCTATGCTATCTCCACATCCAGATAAATATATGACTGGCTACATAGATAAGTACATAGATTGCACGGGATTGCCTTACACAATTGTAGAGGTTGGCTAAACAAGTCTGAAGTTCACAGAAAGGGAATACTACAAGCAGGCTGGAACCTCGCAGTCACAGACTATTTTTACTAAGCTTTCCTTTAAGGAGTTCACTTGATTAGGTCAGGAGCATCCAAGATAATCTTTATGAATACAGTCAACTGATTAGGGACTTTAATCACATCTGCAAAATCCTTCACAATGGCCTCTGTGTCAGTATTTCATTTACTTCCTGGAGACTCTATTGTAGCCTCACTGAACTGACACTGACACATTAGCATATTACTACAACATTTTTTTTTAAAAGGCAAACTTTTTGAAAATTGAATTTTATAAAAAGACTCATAAGTAAATAAAGCCACAGTAATACTTAACTAGACAAAAAAAAAATAGATCACAAATTAAAAATATAGTAACCAGGTAGGGACTTTAATAAAGATAAAGAAGAAAATAATTTTAAATCATAAGAAATTAATGTAAAATGTATGATAATTTTCTTAGGTTTTTTCAATTTTATGTATTTTTCAAATGTACAAATTTGAAATTGTAGCACAAATAAAAGGGTTCGTGGAAATCTTATAAATTACCAAAACTGGCTCAAGTACAAATCAAAATCTTGCACAAAATTAGATAAGTGCTCAAATGAATTTATAGTCACTTATTTATTTATTTATCTCAAATAACAAATAACTCTTCTCTTTTTCAAACTGTAAAAGTTCAGTGCAAAAATTAAATATATAGCCTAATTTATTATAAAAGTAAATGTGAAATAATAATCAAAATATTGTTAAATATACTAAATATATTTATATATTATAAATGTGCCCAAAACAACATCATCAACAGTAACAATGAAAATAAAATATCATGTCCAGTGTATTGCTGGCCCAGGAATGCAAAGATGTTTTAGAGGCATAAAGTCTATTAATTTAATCAAACATTTTGGAATATTTATAACAAGGAACATACTATTTCTTATCTGGTGAAGAAAAGCATTTGATACAATTGAACCTTTCACTAGGAATAAAACTTTAGGGAAATTAGGAATATAAATAAATTTCCTGAAGTATATAAAAGCTCCATCAAAAATCTGCAATATTATTTTTTCATTATCATGCAATACTTATTGAATGTTTAACTTGTGGTAGGCACTGATCTAAATAGTATATACATAACATATGTTTTATATATATGTCATATATACACAGAGAGAATATATTTAAGCATATTATATATATATAGTCTGGCACAAATAATGCCCATTTTTTATTACAATATCTTTTATTACAAAATCATAAACATGTAACTCTGTAACATAACAATATCACACTAAGCGCACCCTATGACATTTTAGGTGAAATGTTCAAATTATATATATATATAAATTATATATATATATATATATATATATAACATATATATATGTTCAAATTATATATATGTGTGTGTGTGTATATATATATACACACACATATAATTTTCTAATTCACACAGCTTTTAGGTGACAAAGCCTAAAGTTGAAGACCCTGGACCCCAGAGCTTGCGTTTTTCACCACCCTGCTGCACGGCCTCTGGGACGCAACACTGAAACACTCTCTTTACAGTCTAGAGTAAGCCAAGGGGTCCCAGTGCCACTCCTGCTATTCGACATTGTTCAAAGCCCTGGCCAATGCAATAAGAAAAATAAACATGTGACTTTAAAAAGAGATAAAATGACCTTTACTTGCAAATAAGAGGTTTAGAAAATCCAGGAAAAGTACAGAAAAAATATTAGAAAAGAGAATTCTGCAAGTTGCAAGGTCACTTTACAGATTCATTCATATTCCCAGAAAACAGCTCTATCAAATAAAAAATGTAGCAGAAGTTAAAGATATTTTCATAATGGCAAGAAAAACTTCAGGACTATTATAAATAATCTTAACCAAAAATGTAAATGAACTTTTAGGAGAAAAATTAAAGAAATTTTTAAATAACATAAAAAGAAATACTGAATAAATATTTGTGGAAGAGAGCATTCAGTATTTAAGAGGTCCCATGTAGCATGTTCATGGATTGAAAGAATTAACATCATCAAAATGGCCACACTACCCAAAACAATTTATAAATTCAATGCAATCCTGATTAAAGTGCCGATGAAATATTTCACAGATATAGAAAAAACATTTCAAAAATTTATATGGAACCACAATCAATTCAGAATAGTTGCAGCAATTTTGAGAAAAATGTACAAAGCAGAAGGGATCACGCTACCTGACATCAAACTATACTACAAGGCCACTATAATCAAAACAGCCTGGTACTGGCATAAGAACAGACACATAGACCAATGGAACAGAATAGAGAGCCCAGAAATACACCCAAGTGTCTATGGTCAATTAATATTTGACAAAGGGGGCAGAAGCATAAAATGGAGTAAAAATTGCCTCTTCAATGAATGGTGTTGGGAGATCTAGATAGCTATATGCAAAAAAACTGAAAATTGATTGTCCCTATAGCAAAGGACATAAAGGAAAAAATAAACAAATGGGATCTCATAAAAATAAAAAGCTTCTTCATGGTTAAAGAAAACAGCAGTAAAATGAAAATAGAACAAACTATATTGGAAAACATATTTGCCAATGATACCTCAGACAAGGGTTTGATCTCCAAAATATATAAAGAACTCACACGACTCCACTTGAGGAAGACAAAGGACTCAATTAAAAAATGGGCTAAGGACTTGAGCAGACACTTCTCCAAGGAGGACATACAGAGGGCTCAGAGACATAAGAAAAGACGCTAAGCATTACTAGCCATCAGAGAGATGCAAATTAAAACCACAATGAGATACCACTTCACACCAGTGAAGATGGCCATCATAAACAAATCAACGAACAACAAGTGTTGGAGAGGATGTGATGATAAGGGAACCCTAGTGCACTGTTGGTGGGAATGCAGACTGGTGCAGCCACTGTGGAAAACAGTATGGAATTTCCTCAGAAAACTGAAAATGGAACTGCTTTTTGACTCAGCAATTCCACTGCTGGGATTATATGCTAAGAGCCCTGAAACACCAATCCAAAAGAAACTATGCACCCCAATGTTCATAGCAGCACAATTTACAATAGCCTAGTGCTAGAAGCAACCTAAGTGCCCATCAGTAAATGAATGGATCAAAAAGCTATGGTACATTTACACAACAGAATACTACACAGCAGAAAGAAAGAAGGAGCTCCTACTTTTTGTGACAGCATGGATAGAAATGGAGAGCACTATGCTAAGTGAAATAAACCAGGTGGTGAAAGACAAATACCATAAGATCTCACCTTTAAGTGGAACCTAATCAACAAAACAAACAAGCAAGCAAAATATAACCAGAGACATTAAAATTAAGAACAAACTGACAGTACCCAGAGGGGAGGTGGGAGGGGATAATGAGGGGAAAAGGGGGAAGGGTTTTCAGGAACAGCTATAAAGGACACATGGACAAAACCAAGGTGGGGAATCAGGGGAAGGAGGTGGGGATGGCTGGGGTGGCGGGGTGGGGGCGGTGGGGGAAAGGCAGACAACTGTACTTGAACAACAATAAAAAAAAAGAGGTCCTCATTCTCCCACCAAAATAACCTATACACCTGTTGCAATTTCAATGAAAATTTCAATAAGATTGTCATTAAAATTCACCAACCAGAGCTTATGCTCTTCCTATACAGGAATAGAGAAATTTTTTAAATGTAAAAAAATAATTAAGATTACCAAAACCAGATACCAAACCTTATTCTAACAGCATAAATAGTCAAGACAATGTGTTATTGATTTGAGGAGACCAATCAATTTAATAGAATCGAGCACATTGACACAAATGCATGGAAACTTGGCAGTATCAGATGTGCCATTATAAACAAACAGGGTAAGGAAAGACTACATAAAAAGTGATACAAGGACAACTGGTCTCCCGTGCGGTAACAAAACAAAATTAGAACACTGCTTTAGAAGAAAATACATTTCAGGTAAATTGAAGGTCACAAATGAAGAACAAAAACTTTTCTAAGAAAATGACTGAAAAATAACTCTGACCTCAGATTCAAGGATTTGTTGAAGCAGACACAAAAGCTCAAAGCATAAAGCATTTGACAGATCTGAGTACAGTAGACCAAAACTACTCTGCATGAGAAAGACACCACAAAAAAGGAAATACTATGCCACAGACTTGGATAATTTATTTGCAAGATTCTTTTGTCTGTTTTAACTGAGAAAGTATCAAAATGCAGACTATAGGGGGTAAAAATTTCTCCAAATCAATAAAATAAATACTAAAATGCAAGACAAAAATAGAAGACAAAAAACAAGCAGGTTATGAGAGAGAAAATCTCATCAGCCAATAAGAACATAATAAATAATTATTCTCACTAATAAATGCAAATTACAGTGTGAAAAGTTATTCTCATTGACAAATGCAAAACTGGAAAATGAGACACTTTGTCAAACCCACAAGATGGTCAAATATCTGACAGTATCAATTACTGGTGAGATATAGGGAAATGAAAACTCTCCATTCTTCATAAAGTACTGTTGAGAAGGTAAGTTGGTGCAACAATTTTGGAGAGCAATTCGTTTCATGTTATCTAGCACATATAAACATGGGCAAGTTGTGACCTGGAAATTCTATATTTAGACATTCACTGTATAGGGACTTCTGCAAATGCAGACAAAGAGATGTGTATAAGGATGCCTATTGCAGTGCTGTTTGTACTTAGGAACAACTAAAACCAACCTAAATGCACAGTATGAGAGTGAGCAAACTAAATTGTGGGATATTTGCATGGGAGTACCCACACAAAAGTTCAAAATGGATACATTTATCTACATGGAACAACAGCAGGGTTAATTCACAAAACACAGTTTTGCATTGGAAAAAGCAACTCACAAAAGAATACGTGTAGTGTGATAAAATTTATGCCAAGTTTCAATGTATGCAAAACAATATCATATATGGCTTTTATGGATGCATTTATGTAATTTTAGAAGTTGAGATCTCTAAGTGATGCAGTTATTCTTTATTGTCTGATACTTTTCCATAGGCTTGTATTATTTTATAATACAAAAATCTTTTAATAGATGAAATGAATTAGAGGAGGCAAGTCTCTAGTCAGAGAGAACAATTAGGTCATTCAGCATTTTAGGTAAAGCCCAGTGGCCATTTGCATCAGGATGAATGGATGGGGGGTGGGAATGTGGGGGAGAGTGCCACGTCTTGGGGAATATCCCCAAACTCTGGGCCTGAGATTACACTGGTAGTCATAGTCATGTATGAAGTCGCTTGTAAACATTTCTGCTCCTCCCTCCATCACAATCAGGAGAATAACAGCTCAACAGATATTGCTATCAATTTAAAAACTTGTCCTTGGCTTTGCCTGTACTGAGACTTCAATTTGTATTTGGCCACAGAGGAAATTTACTCTAGTAAACAGGTAGACAAGTAATTTCTGAATGGACAAAATCCATGCTGTGCTTTTGAGAGAAAGCAGTCGTTAGAAGGAATCCACAGACCAAGAATGCAGAGTAGCTTATTTGGAAGGGCTCATGTAAGATGCACAATGTATTCAATCCAGAAAAAGAAAGGGAGTCTCAGACTCCCTGAATCTTTGATGTCCAAGACCTTGTTCAGTTCATTGCTCAGCCTTCAAGTAGATCAATGGCTGATCTACCTCTATTAGATGCTATCTGTTCCCTTTAATACTTTCATAAAGTAACTGAGCATCAAATAGACCTGTGTTCAGATTCTGGATTTGCTTTATGGGCTATCTAACTCTGAGCAAGTTGTGTAAATTTTCTAAGCCTCAATTTCCTTATCAGGAAAATGGGTATAATAGTAGTATTTGCTTTACAGTTTGTTATAAGATACACTTTAAATACAATACAAAGCCATCTGACACATTACAACTGCTCAATCAGTGTTGGCTGACATGACTATTATTGCCTCTGTGCCAGGCAGAAGGGACCTAAATCCAAGGCAAGGTCCAATCTAACCTTCCCCTGCCAACTCTCTGTCCAGCGTATTCTCACTTGCCCTAAGCCTTCTGAATTTTGGGGTGCAACCCAAAGAGCCAAGAGCTGAGCTTAGTCAACTGCTATCTGATTCTACTCTCAAGGTCAGTCCAGATCAGGACGCAGGACACACAGCCACCGCTGCAGTCCCTTTCCACACAGAAGCAGTCGCTCTATAATTTTTTTTTTTTAGGTAGGCCCAGTGCCAGAAGTCTTGGATGTATCTTTTAACACCATATGTCCGAGTCCTTAATAGATCCTTTGAAGCTTAGATCCTCATAGCAGCTTGCTGGGTTCATCCTGTAAGTTTTCTAAATTAAATGTTTAAGATGCATTTGGGTGGCCAACTGTTAACCTCCTGTCTACGTAATTGCTTGCAGACATCGAGGCTATGCGAGGGGGGGTGGAGGGTCCTGGGAGAATCTGTGCCACTTGTCCTGCATCAGGACATAGCTTAATACACGCATTTACAAGTGTGTGAGCTCAATGCAAAAGCTCAACTTTGTCCAAAATATCAAACTATGTTTTCCGACACCTTAGAAAATGGAATTAAACTCAAAGCAGCCTAGAAATGCTAAAGTCATCACACCAGAGGAGGATGGCATTCAAAGGGAACCAACACTCTCCACATGCCAGGGTGCTCTGCTAGGAACGCCCTGTGTATCATCTTACTAATCCTCATCCCCCCACTGCAAAGTGGATGTTATTATTACCCCCCTTTGACAGATGAGAAATCCTGAGGATCAGCAGGTTGAATGGAGTTGCCCGAGGTCACACAGCTAATGAGCAGCCTAATAAAAAAAAGCCACTGGATTCTAGACCCAACTGTTCCTTTCTCCCCTGGAGCTTCAGGAAGGATAGAGGGGGAGACCTGAGATGAGCATTTGCATGGGACCGAACAGTTGCCAGCACTGCCCTAACTGCCCTAACTGGTGCCATCCTCACAACAACCCTGCAAGGACAACATTAGGACTATCATTAGCCCATGTTCCTGATGGAGAAAGGCAGGCTTGCCCACAATGATCCAGCTAGTAGGGGCGCAGCTGGAATTTAATGCCAGGTCCAGGTTCCTAACCGCTCTACCATCCTGCATGTTGAGGAAGTGCAGCATATGGCAAAGTTTTCTCCAAAGGCACGGCATCCAGGGCCTTTCTGATATTTTCCATTCTGCTGAGAAGGGTACCCCTGGCTCAGCAGTGATGCTCTCCATTATAAGAGAAGAAAAGGCCCAAGTCTTTTAGTCCAGATGGGTTTAGAGGGTCAGAGACAGGAGCAGCTCACCCAAGGTCAAAGGACCTGTCAGTGGTAATGCTGACACAGGCCTCCAGGTGCCCTGGCCTCTGGTCTGGGCTTTCTCCAGTGCCCCATTTACTCTGCGGCTAACTCAGACAGTTGCCTGAGGCTCTGTTGTCATGGAGCGGAGGATCAAAGGACAGAATTGCTGCTCTGGCAGAAATACTGTAATGGAAATCATTTCACAGGCTGGGGCAGCAAGAGCCTCCCCTCCTCATCACTTTTAGCTCTGGGCAGAGTCTGTGACTCATCTAGGGCATTTGGGTGTGTCTCTTCCACAGAACCAGGGTATCCTGGGCAGAGTCCCAGAAGAAAGACAGAAGGACTCTAGGCCGTCCCCTGCTCCAGGGACAAGAGAAAGTGGTTGTCTGTCAACAAGTACTGGAAGGCTCCTCAAGTATTTCTCTGGGGAGCGTGGACATAAAATTTCTTGGCATTTCTCATCCAGTCATTTTAATCACGAGAAAATAATAGCTCTGGAGATGGAGTGTTTGAAGTTGTAGGAAAAGAGGGAGTTTCTAAGCCAGACCAATTTGCACTCAAATCCTATTTCCATCTCTTACAAAAGGAATGAGCAATTTGACTTGGGCAACCCTCGGCTTCCTCATTTATACAATGGCTATAATAAATACCGCTCTTGCACTGTCACAGTGGAGGTTCATTGAAATGAAGTATGGAACGTCTCTAACAGAGGAAAGGTGTAAATATATATACTTAATAAAGGTTGGATTTGTCTCTTCTTGCACCAAGTACAATGGAAGTTATTTGGAGGATGTAGTAGATAGACTACATGTGGCAAAAGGGAGTTGAGCTAAGGAGCTTGAGATAAAGGGCTTCTCACAACGGTCCTTATGAAGAGGGGCGGGAGCAGCAGAGTCAGGGGAAAGAGATTGAGCGGAGCTATGCTCTTGGCTTTGGTGATGAAGGAGGAGCCATGAGCCAGGAAATGCAGGTGAACCCCAGATCCAGAAAATACAAGGAAATGGGCTTTCCTCACAGGGGTGTCCAACCGCTTGGTGTCTCTGGACCACACTGAAAGAAGAATTGTCTTGGGTCATGCATTAAATACACAAACACTAATGAAAACAGATGAGCAAAAAAGAAGTTTTTAAGTAAATTTATGGTTTTGTATTGGACCGCATTCATACCATTCCTGGGCTGCATGAGCCTTGCAGGCCTTGAGCTGGGCACCCCTGCTAGAGTCTTCAGAAGAACCTTTCTTCTGACACTTTGATTTTAGCCCCGTGAGACTGATCTTGGACTTCAGACCTCCAGAATTATAAGATAATAAATTGTGGTTTTTTTTAAAGCCACTGCATCATTTGTCACATTGCCAATAGGAAACGAACACAGAGGAGTCTGTCACAAGTGAAACACAGACCCCAGTGTTGAGGGCTTACCTGCAGCACAGGACGTGTAGGTGTGCCCCAGAGTGCCAGGGTCCAGCTTCCCAGGCACACAGGTGAGGTCTCAGATTCACTAATGGGGAAATGATAAAGATTCTCAACATTCCCCATCGACTCCCAACAACAATTTTGTGGTTGTTTTCTCCTGTTACCTCAGCCACTCTCAGGAACAAGCTCACCCAGTCTCGCTTTGAAGTTCTCTAGGCACAGTTTGAGGAGGAAACCCCCAGTGCCACAGAGTCTGGTGCCTTTGTGAGAGCCCGCTTCTCTCTCAGGCCCTGCTCTTGTCACCGTCTCGTCCCACAAGCCCGGCCAAATGCTGTCACTGAGCTCTGGGATTAGCAGGAAGAGAAATCTTTTTCAACAAAGTGATGAATTCTCGGCCAGTTCCCAAAGTTGCACTGCTTCTTCCCAGAGCCGTACAGTTTTCAGGTTTGGATATCACCCCCCAACCCACCACCCCGCCACACTCTCCTGGGGCCAGGCTGAGCAGAAATAAATCGTGTCCTCTCCTCTCTGTCCCAACCTTTTCCCGCCCCCACACCAGAATGTCTCCCTCTCCCTCCAGTTAATAACTGAAGGTTGTTATATGCCTTCCGTGTATAACAACCAAGGCAAACAGATGCCCAGCTGGGACGGGTATCACCACCTTCGCCTGCCCTGTGGGAAACACCTACTAAGTAAAGAACAGACATGATCCGATTTGAACACACCCCCTTCTGAGGATCCTCTGGGTGCCATGTTGTACTAGACAAGATTAATGCGAAGATTTAGGTTTCAGGATTTTTCAAGAGGGTTTGCTTTGAATTTTTTTTTAAAAGTGTCTGCTACAAATGTTCCCACATGTCCATTTTCTGTTTTGCTCTGATTTCTGATTATAAAGGAATCAAGTTTTGGCCCAGGATAAACATCGTGTCTTTTGTAAAAGATGATCCTAGGGCACAAAGCAGCGTGTTACATACTGTTTTTCAGAATATTAATCTTTCTTTTGCACTTGGGAAAGTTCTTTAAGTGAAACAACCCTGGTAGTAGCAACATTGAAGCTTCTCTTCCTGCCACTGAGAATAAACATGTCATTATCAGAAGATGATATTTTTGTGAACTCTGGTACTGAGGTACTCAGGGAGGGAGTCTCAAAAAATTATACCCTCTTCTTCACCCACAATCAAAACTGATGGAGAAATAAGACAGGAATAAGGTGAAGGATGGCCAAAACATCTTGTAACTCATGCATTGGCTTCCACCAATGAAGAGAGACCTAGAACGTTACACTGCTGGAGTCTCACACAGAGTGTTACTCACCCTGTAGCAGATTATGTTCTTGTCAAAATGATAGGGGACTCAAGACTTGGGAAATTTTAGCTTAAGGTAAAAAGTTATAAGTCTAGCAAGTAATGTATATGTTAAACTTTTGTTTCAGAAACTACAGATAAGGTCCATCCTGGCTCCTGAGAAAAGCAGCCGACCTCCTGGGGCACTGGCTAGAGATTACCGCCTGGGGACAAGTTGGAGGCATCCGGGCCTTTTGTGTGAGCACCCTCCCCCACCCCCACACTTGAGAACAGGAAGGCTGCAGCTTTGCTCACCTAATCCTCCCTGAATTTCAAAGCCCTCACCGCACCTTGTTTGTCCTCCCCAACCCCCTTATAAAAGGTCTGGCCAGGAAAGAGAAGGGAAGGTGGTCTGTTAGGGTATGAACCTGCCATCTTCTCGGATCACCGGCCATCTGAATAAAGTGCCCATAAAAGATTCAGTCGCTGTCATTGCTTACTGGATTTGGTAGAGACAGGCAGCCCGAATGCCGGTGTCTTTTCTGGTTACAAAAATACTCACGGCCTCTCTACTGGGCCTAACCCTCTCCACATATTATCTTTCCTATGACCCTGAGACTTGTTTTGGTCAACAAGTGTGGGCTGAAATGACACGAGCCCTTTCCCCCAGATGCTTTGAGCCCCACTGCTTGCCTCCCCCATGCGTCCTCTCTTCTGCCATCGACTGTCACATTCCAGGCAGGGCTTCTGCATCAGTCTTGGTCCCAAAATGAAGAGAGAATAGAGTTGTGGTCAGCCCACGATGGACATAGTTTGAATAAGAAATACATTTCTGGCCCTGGCTGGTATAGCTCAGTGGACTGAGTGCCTGCCTGTGAATCAAAGGTTTACTAGTTCGATTCTCAGTCAGGACACATGCCTGCGTTGCTGGCCAGGTCCCCAGTTCGGGGAGCAAGAGGCAACCACGCATTGATGTCTCCTTCTTCTCTTTCTCCCTTCCTTCCCCTCTCCCTAAAAATAATGAAGAAAATCTTTTTTAAAAAGAAATACATTTTTGTTGTTGGAAGCTAATAAGATTTCATAATCAATTGCTGCCTCAGCCTAACTTATCTTAGAGTTAGAGCTGTGTGAAGGCCTCCCCATCACACACACCCACAATAGCCAGTAACTTCCCTGTCTACCTGGGTCTCTATCCTCCCGTTTATCCACCCGTTCACACAGTGGTGACTGGGCTTCCAGCCTGTGAGAGGCATTAGAGCTGCAATAACGGGTGACACATGCCGGGGGGAAGCCAGGCATGTCAAGGAATAACTGGAATGGAAAGCACTGAGTGCTAGAGATGAGACCTTTTGGTACAAGGTGCCAAGAGGGCCCAGAGGGGGCATGACTCAGACCAGCTAGGGGGGCAGGAAACCCCCAGGCAGTCTCTGCAAGAACCTTTCACATCAGCGGTCCCCAAAACGTGTGGCTGCCCCAATACATGTGGTTGACATGTGGGATATATATTGTATATATGTCCCAAGATATCCAAGGGACATATCTTGTATATGTCCCTGTAAGATAGGGATATATCTTGTATTGTCCCTATCCTCTGGAGCACAGACCTGACTTGAAAGGCAACCGAGACATTGGGTGAACTGCCCAGCACATCAGGATATATGTCAAATTCAAGAACACTGCAGGAATTCAGAGGAGGGCAGGAATCCGTTCCACTTGTGTCTGCACAGGAGGTCTTTGGGAAGGGGGCTGGATTTCAGCTGAGCCATGAAAGGTGGGTTGAATTCTTCCTAGTGAAAGTTGGGGGCAGCACTTCAACAGAAGGGAAAAAATGTGCAAAGAACCCAAGGCAGGAGAGGCAGCTCTGTTCCCGAGAAGGTGTGTGGAGCAGGGAGGCACGGCTCACAAGGGGCAGAGGCAAACTGGACTAGAAAAGGCCTCAGAGCCAGAGCCCAAACACAGGACTAAGGTCTATAGCCCTTATGTGGAAGAGCCATTGACATTTTCTGACTAGGGAAACTGTGTGACTAGAAAAGACATTTGAGAATGATGGGGAAAATGACCCCGGCATTCTGGAAGGTGGAATGGAAGGGCTAACTGGAGATGGGACAACTAACAGGAGGCCGCTAAATGTCCCAGGCAAGAAGTGAGGGGTCATGAGCCAGGGTGGGGGGAGTCAGAAGGAGAGAAGGGAACCTGGGGACAAGGTTCCCCAGGTTCTGAGAAGGTCATTAAGCAAAGAACCATAATGAAAGGGGTGGGGGTGCTGAGAGCAGCTTGGGCACCATGGGAGCTGGCCCCGAGGAGGCACTGGAGTTGTCTTAAAAAACTAACAAAGCTCCAGTGAATGGAAGGGAGGCAGCAAGGGAAGCCATAAGAGGAAGTGCCACATTTTAAGGGGAGGAGGCTGGTTGGGCCCAGCAGAGGTCTTCCGTGGAGGTATGACTGCAGGTGGGGTAAGCTAGTGGAAACCCAGAGCTCTGTTAGACATACCCAGCCCCTCACCTTCCTTCTTCGGTCCTCTTCAGCATCCTCTGCGTTCCACGCTACGACCCCATCTTACAGATGAGGAAATGGAGACTCAGAGAGATTGCGTGTAGGCTGGCTACCTAATCATGTGTGGGGCCTGGTGAAACGTGAAAGTGTGGGGCTTCTTCTTCAATCATTATTAAGAATTTCAGGACAGCAACAGCAGAGCAGTGAGCCAAGCCCAAGGCTCTCTGTTCACTGAACCCCATGTGACAGCACAGGTCACCCACCCAGACTGCAGGCCTGGTGTAATGACGACATCGGGTTCCCACAGCAAGGAAAGAGGTCACAGCTGGAGGTCAGATTGCTCTCACAGCCACTGCGGGAGCGGTTGACATGGAGGCTCTGACAGGTTGGGTGGCTGAGTCACTGCAGTGAGTGGAGCCCCCGATGAAGATGAAAGTGAAATATCTGGTTTTGAGCCACTGACTTTCTGGGGTTGTTGGCCACTAAAGCATAGTGTGGCCTCACTAAGGCCCAGACCACCCTCCCAACCCTTAGGTTGGAGAGCTAGGTGGTGAGCCAAAGTCTCCAAGGCCCCGTGGGTCTTGCCCTATCGGCATGTTTTCCAGCTGCAGGTCACATCCATTTAGCAAGTCATGAAACCACTGTATTGGGTCACAGGCAGATTTTCACAATAAAATAACAAACAAAATACAACAGATACTACCTTTGTGTTTTACACACTGTAGTGCTATTTTTCAGGAAATTTTTTTGCAGTACCTGTGTATGGTCGAAGTCACACTATAAATGCACTTCTTGCTATGGATCATTGTCAAAAAAAGTTTTTTAAAGCCACAGCTCTACATCATGCTTTCAGCACAGGACGGGAAAATGAGTCCACCCCAACAACTTGGAGACTCATAATTTCTTTTAAAATTAGCAAAATGGGAGCAAACTCGGATCCGTATTGCCAACATGGTTAATGCTTGGGGCTTTACAGTTTCCCAGAGAGGAAGCATTCCAGATTCCCTCCAGTGTGAAACTCGAACTTTGTAGTATGCCCCTTTAACTCCATTAATCCCCCACCTCCTCCGTCCTAATTCTTATTCTGTCTTAAAAGAACCATGAAGTCATCATTTTGGATACAGGCAACAAAACTTCATTGTCTCTGCGCACAAGTCGACAAATGCTGGGCACAGATGTGCCCACTGCAGCAAGTACTGAAAAAGCAGGCAAGAAGCCACCATGTCCCCAGCACTAGGCCGGGGGCCAGGCCTCTTCCTTTCTTCGAACCCATGACAGGGCTGAGCCCGTCAGAGGCGAGTCATCGAGGAGTGCCAGCATCCGCCCACCGAGGGGGACCTATTTACTCCAGGGAAAACAATCTGCAGACAATTCTTGCGCTTCTCTGTGCCAGAAGCTGTCAGGCCTCCTTCTCACTATTGCAACTGTGGGACTGAGCCCCTGCTTACGACAAAAGGAATGCACGAAAGAACCAAAAATAGCTTATTTTCAATGACTTCCTGCAAATTCCCAGATGTGCGCCGCAGTGGCTGCGTGGGGCACACATTTGGGACTGGAGTGGGAATGTTCTCTCTGAATTCTTTCTTTAAACCCAGCATTTGAGGCAGCAAGGATGTTATCAATCATTTAAATGAAGGCGGGCCTCTGCTCCCACCTCTCTTTCATGGGCCTTGCCTTCCGGGGGCTGGGGATTTGAGGGACGCTGTCCAGGACTGTACTCTGGGCAGAGTTCACCTTCCCCCGGTATAAGATGGTCCCAGCAAGCTTGTCGAGTTTCTGTCTCTACAATGCATTTTACATGTAGCTTTGTGTCTTGTATTTTCAGACCACCCTCATTTGGGGTCAGGATGTTTCCGTCATCTCATCATAGTTTCCAGACTTTTCACTGTTGCTCCTGCTTGCTTCTTGTGCGCTTGTCTATCATGGCCAGAGCATTGTCTTAAATGCTGACCTCATCAGCCTCTTTCTCCCTCGAAATCCTTCAGTATTTTTAATGGCTCCCCCAAGAATAAAGACCAAGCCTCAAGGTCAACAAGACTCAGGGTGGGTGGGTGGTCTGGCCCTTCCCACTCCCAGGGCTCATCTCAGGCTCCTCCCCCTTTGCCCTCTGAGGCCCACACTGCCACACTGTCCTTCCTGAAATTTCTGGAATGCACCAGGTTCTTTCCTGCCTCGGGATCTTTGCATCCGCTGTTCTTGCTGAACAGAATGTCCCTTCTTCTACACGATCCATATTGTTGAAACCTACTCACCTTCTTTTCCCAGCTGAACTAACACTTTCTGCAGAGACCTTCCCAAATAAACCCAGGCACTCCAGTCACTCCACATTCTCCTCCATCATCTTACGCTTTTCAGTGACTGTCCTTATTATACTACACAAAAGAGTATGACCTTTAATGTCTCTCCCCCACTAGACTAAGCTTCAAGAGGTCAGTATTTGTTCCCTCTCTGTACCACATCTGAACATGGTCCCTGATACTTAGAACCTAGTAAATAAATATTTGTTGAATGAATTCTGAAGTCCCTTGAAAAGACTTCTTTGAGATCTTACAAAAGATTTCTTTGGCTCAGGAACTGCTGTTTTCGTAAGAGCAAATGTTTGAATCTATCTCCCCTTTTTTTTTCCTTTGGGTGCTGGAGAACTCAGAGCCACAAATAAGTATCCAATATGCCAACTCTGTGTATACATGGGGTCTGCATACTAGTGTTTTTCCTTGTCTTAATTTCCTACTTTTTATTACTATTGTTTTATTAAAGTATAGTTGACATAAATGTTGGGGGGGGTTCATTCAAGATTATTTTTACTAGTTTCAGGTGCATGGCATAGCAGTTAGACAATCACGTACTTTACAAAGCGTCCCCCCGATATCTCAGGGACCCACCGGGCACCACACATAGATATCACTACTTTTAATTACACTTTCTCAGGGTGGGTGTTTGTCATCTTATTCCATGAGAAAGAATACCACATGATAATGCTGTGAAATTCCATTAAAAACCTTCATGGCAAAATTTAAGACAGCAAGGCATGTTGAATCCTCCAAGGAAAGAAAGAGGTGGAGATAAATATTCGTCTCTTAGGTGTCTGAAGCCCTTTCCAAATGGAAGCATGAAAGGGGAACAGAGCAGCTGCCACGGGAGCCAGAAGGCCTGGGACTATGTCCTCACGGTAGCTCTTGGGTGGGTTGCTCCTCAAACCCTGGACTCCTCCTTTCTAAATGAGAGGAACTCTCATGCTTACCACACAAGCCTGTTGAAACACTGTGACAGCACTCTGTAGCCTGAAAAGCAAACACATGCACACACGCATGCACAAACTCACACACACATGAATGTATGGCCATGCTCAAGGGGGGTGGGGGAGTGAGCTTTGATGAGATCACATTTGATTTCAGGACTGGCTCGTGGACAAATTTTCAAGTGAGTAAAGTTTTCCATTGTTGCATTCCTTCTTTCCAGCCTCTCCCGGGTCTTACTCACTCTTTCCAGTCTCTCCTCCTGGGTCTCACTCATGGAGCTGCTCGATGCTATCCGGCTCAGAGACCCCCACTGAGGCACAGTTAAGACTGCCCACGTGTCCTCATCCTACTTTCTACTGTCCTCCATCAAAAACAGTCAGCCCCACGGAAGGTTTCCCTGACATCTCCAAAGTCCTGCAGCTGATAAATTCATGTGGTAAACTAATTAAAATTAAAGATGACTGACCATGTACCAAGAGAATCGAACAATTACTCTATAGCCTGATGAGGGCTCTAATGGGAAAGGCCCCAACAGGGATATCTAAGGGGACAAAACTTCACAAAGGAAAAGGATTTACGCTGAGCCCTAAAGGTCAGTTGGAGTTTTTGAAGGCAAGGAGAAGGAGAGAGTCTGTGAACAAAAGAAAACAATATATCCTGAAAACGGAAGGATGGGTGCGACCTTGGGCTTGTATGTCTACCTGCTCGTTCTGGGCCACACTGAAGTCTGCACCTCTGGTAGCCCCAGAAATATTGCAGGATGGGAATGGTCCCTCAGGAGGCCACTAGGAGCTTCCCAAGGCCAAGAGCTGTCTGGCTGCACAGGGAAACATCGCGTAGGAAGCCTGACAAGTCCTCATGAACAAGAGTTCTCTTCCCCCTATAGCACGTAGGAACAGAGAGAAGACGTCCATCTATAAACCAGGAAGCTGGTCTTCACCAGATATGGAATCTGCTGGCTCTTTGGTTTTGGGACTGCCAGGCTCCAGAGCTGTGGGAACTATAAGATTGTTGTATAAACCACTCAGTCTAGGGTGTTTTTGTTGTAATAGCCCCAACTAACTGAGACACTGCCTGTGAGTGTGGGAGCCCCTGGGGACCTGCACACTCACGCAGGACTCACCACTCCCTCTAGTCCTACTGTCCTACCTCCTCAAAGAAACAATTACCTCTGTAGGCTGAACACAGTCAGTTCTCGGTAAGTATCCATCTCTAATAATAATGGTAGCAAAAGAGGGTTAATCCCTTGGCATGTACCAGGCAACTGGCTAAAGCATTTTATAGACATGATCTCACTTATTCCTCACATTGGCCCTACAAGGCTAGACAAGCTATCATGCCCTTATAATACAAGGAAAAACCAAGGCTCAGAGAGGTCAAGTAATATGCTGAATGTCACACACTGGTGAGTGGGGAGCTGCACACGAAGCCTGATTCTCTCCCACGTCAGAGTCTCAGCTCTAATCACGATCTTGAACTGCCTCACATATGGTCTCCAGCTCTCCCCACAGTGGGGAACAGCAAGATCATGCAAAGTTATATGACTTACTCGAGGTTGCACCATAGAAACTGACCACTGTGCCACGTTGAGAAATGCACTCTCGTAAAGTGCCTTCTCACCACGGCTAGGCAAACTCCACTCCTTTTTCTAACTGAAAATGATGTAGATTTCGAATCCACAGGAAAGTCTTAACACTGCCTGACACCACCTGTTTCTGCTGCCAGTGACTTAGCTTTTCCATTAAGACTCACAAGGGAGGGAGAGCCACAAAAGCCCAGCGTGTCCCAGCACCCGGCACAGAAAGCCCATCCCCAGGAAGGATTGAGGTGTGAGAAAATGCATTTGGGCTCTGCAGTTGGCTTGAGAATAAAGTGATGTATAGTCTGGTTCTTGTCTCACCACATTCTGTCAAAGTACATAATTTGCAGGTCGTGCCCATGAGGGACATCTGGACTGTGTCACCACTCCCAGGATCTATGCCAGTCTGGACCAGCTGTCGGAGTTAAGGAATTTTTGAATGAAAGTGCGTGCAAT
Organism: Phyllostomus hastatus; assembly: GCF_019186645.2. NCBI lineage: Eukaryota > Metazoa > Chordata > Mammalia > Chiroptera > Phyllostomidae > Phyllostomus > Phyllostomus hastatus. Next base: position 61,811,761 of record NW_025333857.1, on the reverse strand, counting down.
TTAGCTGTAACAAAGCTAAATTGCACACACTTCCATTAAAAAATGATGGAATGATGATGGATAGTAGAGTATCATCGTCACTAGAATTTGCCAAAGCTTTGTTATACAACAGTGCCTCGGGGAAGGACTGTATGCATTCATTCTCCCATTTAGCAACGACAACACCCTTATAGAAAACACAATGCCACAATTTCATCTATGAAAACAATGAGACTTAATAATTTGCCCAGTAATTCCAAGAGTAATATGAAACTTTTCTTTAGCAGTGGTTCTAACTCCCTACCTTCTAGCAGAGTACTATCCATTTACTGTTATTTACAATTTCCCTCCTCTCTCCTTAAAGTTTTACCCTGGCAGGGTGGGTGTTGAGTGAAAGGCACAGGCAGAAACAAGTTTGGAGAATCCACTATTTACCAAGGACTGTGTCAGGTATTCATTAACGTTTTCCGAATTAGTCCTCACAAGACTATGTATCATCATTTTCTTTTTATAGATAAGGACAATGGTGCTCAGTGAGGGTAAATGGCTTTCCCAAAAGACACATCTTCTAAGTGGGAGCATCTGGGCTCCTCAGATCCTATGCCCTTGCTTTTGCCACTACCCAGGAGAGCAAGCTAACAAGGAGACAAAAAAAAGTCAAATAACAAGCTAGATTAGGGGCCTGAGTGGTTCATCAATTACAGGATATATCTTAGAAAAACATGGTAGTCCATTTCTACTAAGACTTCTGTCTGTTAGAGAGCAAGACCAGAAAAAGAACAACAATGTGACAAAGAACAAAGGTTAGAAAATATGTTGATCTTTTGAATCTTTAAATGGCTTTAGATGGGAGAGGGGGCTGGTTGAGTTTGAGCTCAACCTTTCATTCACTGGGTGGCTCATTCCACCACTCATATTCATTGTTTGCTTGTTTTGTGTCAGGCACCCTATTAGGCTTAAAGATGTGAGAAGCTTCAAAATACTATGCCTTGCCCAAAGTAGGAACTCATGCACTACTTAAGGAAGGAAAGAGAAAACAAATGAGACTCAGACCCTGTCTTCAGAGAGTTCAAAGTCTAGTGTCAACCTGAAAAGGAAACAGTTGATGCGTAATAGCAAGTATGAACCATTATTAAAGGTCAGTTGTGACACAGGCTCTGAAGGAAGATGGGGAAGAAGGATGTCATGCAAGGCTACCCAAGGGAAGTGAAGCAACATTCCAGCTGTGATCTGGCAGACACATTGTAGCTGAACCTCAGCTAGAACAGAGATGTTCTAGATGGAAGTGTGCCATGCCTCAAGGTACGGGGACCCCTTCAAAGGCTCTAGAATCTCAGAAAGACTGCAGCAGAGAACACATAGGACAGCATTGCTGGGTAAGAATAAGTGTGGCAATAGATGAGCCCGTAGAGACTGACACAGGCTAGGTTTAACTGAAGATGAAGAGAGGATCTAAAAACATGGGCCTCTTGGATGAGCAGAAAGCTATGAAAAGTATAACGTCTTTAGATTTGTCTGCTGTACATAGAATGAATGGGGGTGGCTAAGACTGGGAGCAGAGAGACAAGATAAAAGGCTATTTCCGTAATCCAGGTGGGAAATGTTAGCAACCTACCTTAAGACAATTTCAGTTTCAGAAGGTTCATGGTCCAAATTGGACCACTGGAGGTTGTCAGAATATTTCAAAGCCCTAAGCAGAGATTCTGATACTGCCCAGAATTATATACCTTTGTAGACCCAACTTTAATTTCTTTTTGGACACAGTAACTACAACAATAAAAATTCCTTATACTTACATAAATATTTCATGTTTTAGAGATTTTATTTATTTATTTTTAGACAGAAGGAAAGGGAAGAAGAAAGAGAGAGAAAAACATAAACATGTGGTCACCTCTCATGCGCCCTGCACTGGGGAACCTGGCCTACAACCCAAGCATCTGCCCTGACTGGGAATCAAACCAGTGAGCTTTGGTTTGCAGGCTGGTGCTCAATCCACCGAGACACAGCAGCCAGGACACTTACATAAATATTTTAAATGGCAATGTATTCCCACTTATACCCAGATAAGTCTGCTATTTAGTAGGTATTCAGTAAATAAAGGCTGTCACTAGATTCCACAAATAGTTCTTTGGGGCAAGCAGGGGAGCTATGAATAGCAGCTCCAGTTTTGAGATCAGCAAACTGAGGCTCAGAGAAGTTAACGAGTACCTGAAGGTCCAAGAAGAATCCAGAGGCAAGAGTGAAACTAAATTCCATGTAGTCTTAGCCAGGAATTCTATCTACCTCCATGTTGGAGTCCAAGGGCACATTCTTAGTGTCTACAGACAGGAATGTGAGTTTGTGAGTAATCTCATAACTGTTGATCTTAAAACCTATTTTCTGGCAAGGGTCAACATCCTCAAACACAACTGGGAGCCAGGAAGAAAGCAACGGAACATGGAATACTTTAAGGAGACAAAAAAAAATCTGAGATGGTCTCTTCCCCAAAGTCCAAATAGTCAGGTTAAGCTAAGTCTTAACCTGGCTTTTTGTGTGCTTAATCCATATTTGTAAATGTTTATTCCCACTGACAACAAATAAGGATCTGGTCATTGTCCCTGTCCAGAGCTCATTCTCCCAGTGGACTCTGCAGATGCCAAGTCCCACACATGCCAGAAGTCCATCCTCACAACTGGCACGTGCTGAACCAGTGCTGGCTGACAACAAGACTTTCTCAGGAGTCTGGGCTGCCAGCCTCTATACCCTGGGAGAACTCCCCTTCAACGGCATGAGGAAAGACACAGATGGTGAAATCTGTCTGCGTACACCCTGAAAAGCCACATCCTGCTGGGATCTTCTTGGCTCTGGACCCAGGTTCCTTCCCTCAGTCTCCCTTCTTGGATCAGGTGGAGATGGAGTCAGCTTCCTGGCTCCTCCAGATCATCTCTAATAACTCAGCTCAGCCCACAGCTCTCCCACACTAAGCAAGGCTGTTGACTGGGTAATAGGAAGAGGAGAAATTGGAGGAGGTAGACCAGAAGGAACCAGGAGCACAGTTAGGCCCTGACCTGGTTCCTTATGGCAGACAATATTACTGTTCACGCATCCAGTGCCCCTCACATGGAGGATTATATGCCTTCACCCTGTTAATTTTGACAGAGTCATATCAGTTCTTTTGGTCAAGGAAGCATAAGCAGAAATGACATGTGTCCCTTGTAAAAAGAAGCTTCTAAAATTCCATGTATGGTTTCTGAGTTCTCTGTTCCCTCTGTCAATGCTCCAGATAGAGGCTGCACACTTAGCTTGGGTCCCAGGGGAAGGTTGAGGTGGAGCAAAGCCATAGCTAAGCCACAATGGCCACATAGCATGATAGAAAAATTAACCCTATTGTTGCACATGGAGATTTAGGGGTCGTTTGTTACCTAAGCAAAACCTCACTTATCCTGACTACCTCTGACTCCCTTTTTGCTCTCCTTCTCCATCTACCCTACTAAGATGGGCCATGTGCTACCACTCTAGGTTTCCTAAAATAGCCCCCAATGTGTTTCTGTATCCTAGCATGTACATAACATGTTAGAACGTGTATATCTGAGGATCCATCCACCAGCCTTCACAGGCTTCTTGATCTACACCTATATAGTTCCTAAGCATATGGGCCTCACTTAAAAATGTCCATTGAAATTAACAGAAGTTACTCATTTCTGAAATCGACGTTTCATATTATCCCTTCTTTAGGGATAATACTACACTTGGCTAAAAATAAAGAGAAGGGAAAAACCAGTGGTGTCTTTCTAACGCTCTGGGGAGAGGAGGGATGGTGTGAAGACACTGTCGGCTGACTCACCTAATGTACCGCACGTTCCTGGAGGATTTCTCTCTTACTTACTTCCTCTATCAAAGCTGGAAAAGCAACCAAGAGTGGTCATGTAATTTGCTCCTAGACAATGAAATATAAGTGGAAATATGAGGATACTCTAGGAAAACATTTGCTTTTCTGATAAAAAGAACTAAAGAGGACTGAGTAGAGATAATGTCACCCATCCCCCCACATTCCTTATCTGGAGATAATGAGATGCCTGCAACTGAGGCTGCCAATGTGAGAGGGCTGGGGGGTGGGGAATGCAGATGCCAGCCTCACATTGTTAGCATTGTTAAGGGCGAGTTTCCTGATTAGGTGAAAAAGTAAACTCAGAGTTGTTTTCCCATTATTAAGTTTTCTGTTACTGACAACCAAATATATACAGAAAAGAAGTCTTGGGGGAGGGTTTTTGGGGGTTGTTTCTTTGGGGAAATACCACCTTTGCCATTTGCCTTTATAGTCTAGCTCCTAATGATACTTTAAGACTCAGCTCAGTTGCTGTGTCCCTCCTAAATTCTAGTTTGTATATCAAAGCACACCCCCTGGACCTATGAGTCTGGATCAGTGAAACAAACCCATTTCTATGTGGATATACTCACCACCATGAACTCCCTATGAAGAGGTAGTTTTATTGTCCCTATACTTCTTCCTAGTGATCAATTCTCCCAGATCTTTAATATCTACTAGATGCTGCCAACTAATCCATTCTCTCTGGATTACACAGAATTTGGGTTTCCATTCTGTAGGCTGCCAGGGGCCTGGCTGTAATCTGGGGACAACCTGGGACATCAGGCCAGCAGTAAAATTTCCAAGATCTATCACGTATTTTAGGTTGCTGGATGTATTGTCTGTGAAGATGGATCTTACTTGTTGTATACCCTTGCTGAATTTCTGAAAGTTCCCTCCTAAATTACCTTGCTCTAGCTCTTCCCCTTGTTCTCAGACATGGACTAAATACACCCCCTCCTTCTGCAAAAGCTGCCAATTACAATGCCCTCTACCTCAGCAAACCCTCCCCTAGCTGGGTCATCCGGAAACCATCCCATGTCTCATTGTATAAAATGGTCTTGGAAACTCAGGACCTACACCCAATCCCTTGTACAGTCTTAGATATAGAGCAAAGAAAGGAATGGCACATCAAGAAGGTTGGGGGGGGGGGGATTGTTAAGACATTTTTCAGAGCCTTGTGCATGGAGATCCTGGTATAACCCAGAGCTAATGGGCAATCTATGGGCTCAGATAACGAAGGTTTATAGGTTGGCTAGCCACTTATTAGCTGTGCAACCTTGGAAAATTTAAATAACCTCATTGTGCCTCAGTTTCTTGTCTGACAAGTGGAGATTATAATAGTACCTACTTTATAGGTTGCAGTGAGAATCAGTTAAGCCAACACATGTAAATGCTTAGCACATTATCTGATATATGGTAGTTGCTCAATAAATTTTAACTAACACTATCAAGCTATAAAGATAGAGGTAAATTTGTTGGTCTCTAGCACCAAAGCCAGGAGCTGCTGTGAACTTTGGAACATGACAAACACATGCAGGTAGACAATCAAGCCAAGGAATCAGAGAAGAGGAAAGTATAATGTCAAAAATATTAGACTGGTCAAAATTCAATTATGAAAACCAGATTTGTAAACTCACAGGAAATATCTCTGGAAGGGAATCAAGTAACTCATTTTGGAGAAATAGACTGCAGACTGGAAAGAAAAAATGACTAAAAGGAAAAGAAGGTGAGATCAGTGCCACGTCGAGAGCCCTTTCTCATTGCACGACTCGTTTTCCCCGAGATGAGCTCGGTCCTGGAAGAAGAATTTGGTCTCCTCCACAGAGATGTCCAACAGCTGCGATTCATCTATAATTCCTGTCAAAGAAGTCGGATGCGAGAAGCTGGGGCAGAAATGCAAGGAAGTGACATTGAGAGAGGCCATATTCCCTAGAGGGGGCATGGAAATGAGGTCCATGCAGAGGCATCCATGATTCCAAGGCTGAAACATAAATTAGGAAGTCTTCACCTTGGGGAGGTGAACCATCTGAATATGTGTTTCCTCTGCTGCGACTTGGATCTGGTTAAGGAGCATCATGGTTGGGTTGACTGGGTAGGTCTTAACCCAGGCCTAGGGGCCTGCTATTTCTAGTTCACTTGGTAAGTGGCCTCTTATGATTCTTATCTTTGAAATTACAGCAACATTGAATGAGATATTACCCTGGACCTTACATTTGTGCTACTTTCCCTTCTCTGGGCTTCAGTTGTCCCCAGCGTGGAGTGGGGCCACTCCAAATCTCCTTCCAGCTTTAGATGAGCATAGTATATGGTCAAAAGAAAAATAAATAACTGACTATTGTCCAGAGACATTCAGGTAGTACTTACTGATTTACTGACCAAAAAAAATGACCAGTGCATGCAAGATGCAAGTAGACAATCAAGAAAAGGAATCAGAAAGCAGTACTATTATATCTATGCTTTATTATATGAACTATAAGAACGAATTTATGAGGATATTAGTATAATTCCTAAGGATAGTTATATTACTCTTAAAATTAAAAATAAAGTGAAATAATTTTCAGTGTGTTAACCTACAGTGAAGCAGCATAGTAAACAGATGGACCAGTAGGAGAATTCTTACAATTCTTGTCTTTGAAATTACAGCAATGTTGAATGAGATACTACCCTGGACCTTACACTTGTGCTACTGATTTAAACAATTTGCAATCTGCGTTAAAGAAACATCAAGGGCGTTAATACCTTCTGGTACACTGAGTGCTGGCAAAGCCATTGCATTAGGAAGATCAGGATTATAGGACCACCATGGCTCTGTTTTAGTTGGGTGGCTTTGGGCATGTCATATCCCCTTTTTGACCCTCTTTGTTCATCTGTAAAAAATACCTGTAAACAACGGAAAGGTCTGTGAACTCTCGCCCTTGTAGTTCAGCCTTGAGTACTTTCTATGTTTGCCTCTACATGCTCTGCGTTCATTCGGTGCCTGTTGATTGAGAGCCCTTAAAATGAAGAGACTTGTCTCATTCAGTAAAGCAAAAAAAAATCATGGATGCTTAGAGAGGTAGAATGCTAGTGAAATGCTAACTGTCAACTTGGCCTTCTTTCCAGCCTAAATTGGTTTGATTAAAGGAGAAAATAAGAGTCCCTCACTCCCTCAGGTCTCCAGAAGAGCTCTTTATGCTAAATAGGCAGCTTGAAGGAGTTTAAACATTCCTCCAGCTTTCGAGTTTCTCACAAGGTTGAATAAGCAAAATCAAATCAAAATCTTCCATCATCAAACACTCAAGAAGAAAAATTTGCATCATGAAATTATTAGGCAAGCAGAGTTTCTATGCCTTATTAAGGAGATATCTACTAGACAGATTTGGAAACAGGTAAAGAGGAACCAGTACATGGGTCTACATTTATCTAATGAAGCTGACATTTAGCTTCTCTTGTTTAAATATTACCCTAATTTCAATTATGCAGATGGTTCTAAATTTGGGAAGAGAGATGGGGTATCATTTCCTGAGACTCTTAAAACTGTAAGAGTAGTCAGTTATTTACTTATTTTTCTTTATGGCCACATTTCTTGTTTATCTCATGCTGGAAGGATCTTTGAAAGGGTCGGGCTCAGTTGCTTTACGCTTGGAGCAACTAAAGCCAAAAGGGAAAGGTATTTACTGAGTTCACTTAGCAAGTTTGCTGGAGGTAAAAGGCCCCCAGCCCTGGAACAGAAATAAGGAGATACATCAAGGGTCTCTTTAAAACCCATTTATCAGATGAGAATGAGGGTTGACTGAGACTTAGTATTCCATGTTCACAGATAGGAGCCAGCAATGAAGTCTCAGCAGAGCATAGAGGGTTAGAAGCTATCAGTCGGAGCCCAGGCATGGAAGAGAGAGAGCATGGTAGTAAGGGAGGATGGAGCTAGGGAATGAAGAGAGCCAAAGACACAACCCACAGGAAGCCAGACATTTAAGAGACTGAGAAGGAATGGGCAGAGCTCTGCCAACAGAAGAATGTTGCAAACATGCCAAAAGAAACGTGCGTTTCTATGAGGACGAATTAACACTGTACATTTCAGTGATGAGGTCTAGTAAGATAAGAACTAGAAAGATGGCCACTGGGCTTGGTAATATGAAGATAGGTTGACCTTAGTGAAACTGACTCAGGGAAGGGGGTGGGAGGGAGATGGCTGATTAAAGTAAACTGACAGGTGACTATGAGATGAGAGGCAGTGGATACAGACTCTGCAGGGATAAGTGTAACAAAGCCTGACATAGAGTATGTGATCAGAATCATGGGAATATAGACAAAAGAAAGGGGTTTTTTAAAAAAAAAAAACTAGAGGAATATATATCTGAGGATGAGAAGAAAATGTCATGCAGGGCACAGCAGAGGATGAAGAGGCTAAAGTTTCCATAGAACTCTTTTAGGTAAATTGATACACAGTTATGTATTATTCAAAGACACGTATCCATGAATTAAATTACAAGCCTGATGAGACAATAAAGAGAGAGGTCTCTTCTCCCTCTGGACAGCTTCTTTGCATCTTTGGCACATTTTCCATTCAGTCTAAATATTTATGGAGACAGCTTTACTTGGAGCCGTATTATTCTTTCAAAGGATGTTAGCAACATGACAAAGACCAGAGAGAGATGATGATGAATGTAGGATGCACAGGGCGTGGGTAGGAGAGCCAGGGCCAGGGGTACTGGGCACGGCATTTTCCAGGGAAACGTTTTGATGGAATATGACCCAGTGGACAGGAATGCATTAGTCATAATCCATAGCAACCTTTCAACACAGGCAATAAAAATGATTCATTTGCTATTAACTTGGTCATTGTCTATGTATTGATGTTGTGATATTGTCAGCGATGCCTACCAGGAAGGAAAAGTTTGGAAAACCCTTCTCCATCTCACTGCCATCTACTTCCCTGTGACTTACAAGGCCTGTCATCTGGTCCTTGCCTACACCACCATGTCCATCTCTTCCCACAGTGATCCTCGCTAACTCACCCCTACTTGTGCAGGCTTTTGCTCTTATTCAAATACACCGAATTGGTTCTAACCCAAAGCCCCTGGTCCTATTTTTTCCTCTTCCTGGGAAACAGTTAAGACATTTACAAGGTTCTTCTCCATTAAGTCATTGATCAAAAAACATCTCTTTGAGGGGGCCTTCCCAGCCACTCTTTTAAAAAATACCCTGGCTGGCGTAGTTCATTGGATTGAGTGCGGGCTGCAAACCAAAGTGTCACAGGTTTAATTCCCAGTCAGGGTACATGCCTGGGTTGCAGGCCATGACCCCTAGCAACGCACATTGATGTTTCTCTCTCTCTCTCTCTCTCCCTTCCTTCTCTAAAAACAAATAAATGAAATCTTTTAAAAAAATAAAACCTCAAATCTGTATCATTCTCTAGACTCTGCCTTGTTATAGTCTCCTTGAATACTGCTTTCTGTGAATATGTTATTTACATTTATAAATATTTATTTACTTATGTATGTACACATGTGTATGTATATGTGTATGTGTGTATGAGGTCTGTCCAGAAAAAGTCCAGCCATTGTTAATATAATGAGAATTATTTGCACATCAATGTAACCTGGCAGCCAAGGAGAGTGGATTGGAATGTGCATGTGTGAACAATGGCGACTTCACTGTACTAGTCAGTGGGGGCATTAGATGCCGCTGAGTGAGCATGGGTACTGTGTGGCTGTTGTTGGATTCAAAATGACTGAGAGAGTACAGCAATGAATTTGCATCAAATTTTGTGTTAAACTTGCACATTTCTCCACAGAAACTATTCAGATGATTCAGAAGGCTTTTGGGGACAATACAATGAGTGCAGAACAAATAAGAGTGTGGCATAAATGCTTCAAAGATGGTCAAGAATCTGTTGTAAGTGATCCACGTTCTGGAAGGCCTGCAACAAGCAGAACCCCTGAGAAGGTTGAATGTGAATGGGCTGCAATCAACAAAAATCAATGACTGACAGTGCAAGAACTAGAAGCTGATCTGGAGATTCCAAAAACTACTGTATCCAAGATTTTGACACAGGATCTTGGCATGAAAGGTGTCATGGCAAAATTCATTCCACAGCTTCTGCTACCAGGGTAAAAGGAATATCATGCTGCAGTTGTTAGCGACTTGACTCGAACTGCTACCAATGAACCAGATTTCCTCGAGAAGTCCATAACTTTGAAGGGGACTGAGGTGTCATTGTCCTATGTACAATGTTTCTTGTATTTTGTATCTTCTTCAGTAAATGTCTCTATTTTTCATATTACATGGCTGGATACTTTATATGTGTATATGTTTTATCTAGCTAACTATACAAAGAAATACTTTACTCTCTTATTATTATATCCCTCACTATCTGGAAGAGTACCTGGCATAGTAGAGGTATCCAATAAATGTCATTAATCAATTTAATTTGTTCATCCTCTAAAAAGGCCTCTAATCTCTGCTTTTACATCCCTAGGCATATATTTCACATGTATTATAATAAGCTTCTCTCCTGTTTGGCTCTCCTACTGATTGGCGAGTTCTTGAAGTTCATGAATCATGACTGATTTATCTTTGCATCTCCATTGTCTCACACCACACTGCTGTTCACTGCATGAAAGAGAAGTTTTATACACCAAATGCCAATAACCAACAAGGAGAAAAACAGCACTGGAACTAAAGGTGAACTCTCAGGATTCAGCCATGACTTACCTAGAAAAAGGAGAGAGATGATGCTGCCATAATTGCATTAAAAAGATCAACCAGCAAATGAAGTGTGCATTCAGAGCAATATTCCCAGTCAGAAGGGAGCATTTTGAGCTGACATTCAGCCAGCCTCTATGCTAGCCCTGGCCTCTATATGAGTCTGAGCAAGGCCCTTCCCTCTCCGAGCCCATTCCCACCTGTACAGTGAGAAGATTAAACCATGGGACATCCAAGGCCCTTTGGCCCTGATGTTCTAACATTGCACTTACCCAGGACAGTGAATAATGTAATGGACTAAGAGAAATATGTGGAATACATAACCCTGCTCTCAAAAAAGGCAACCACTCAAGGTTTGAGGTCAAAAACACTTGAATTTGAAACCATACTCTGGAACTTACAAACTTTGTGAATTTAGGAAAAATCATTAATAAGTATAAGCCTCTGTAAGATAGAAACAGGAATTCCTAGCTCCATGCTCAGTAAATGGTAGCTTCCTTTGGACATCTTCCTCCTATATCCCATGGTTAGCCTTTCAAGTCAAACTGACTTCAGAACCAGAAGATTCTTTCACAAGCACCACGCTAGCAGTCAGGTTACCTCAAGTGCCACTGCAGCCCAGTGCAGGTGCAGGTGGCCTCCCTGGCCAACCAGGCTGATGTTTCCCAGCACTCCCGAGGGGCTTCTGAGCAGACTTCATTTGTGTCACCAGGAAGTTTCTCGAGCCTTTTCTGCTGCTAGAATTCCATGATAAACATTCTTACAGATGACTTACCGCCTGTCACAACACTCTGCCGCTCCCTTTCCAGAAGGAATTCCTACAGAATGAGGTCAGTCATTTACTAACCATGAATTCCATTTTTTTTCACTCCTTTTGGTCTTGCTGTTAAGATGCTGAGCAACTGTCTCCAGTTACATCAATAGGTCGCTTCCAACAGCTGTGAGAGCAAAATGTTCCAGCAACCTAAGACAGAACCCCAAGGACCCAAGGAGATGAAGCACAGATGCCAAATCAAATCAAGGGGCCATAAGGGAAATTCCAAATTAGTAGACCCATGCAGTAAGGTTAATGAGAAGTTCTTAGATATGCTTCTAGAGCATTTGGAAATGGACAATGCGTAAAGGTGCTTGTCATAGACATGCTTTATTCATCAATGTTTCCTTGATGCCAGGAACAATGCTTTTGTTTTTTCACTGTGCATCCAAAATATTAGAAACCCTTAAAAGAACTGAGCTGTGCACAAGTGGAGCTCATATAACTCCTTTCTTGACAGAGGGACAGCAACTCCCTCTTGCCAGACACAGGAGAGCATAAACCAGGGCCTTCAGGCCAACATTTCTCCCACTGTCTTCAAGAGAGCTGGGAATTCTTTGGGAACCTCATACTGTGTACAAGAGGCATCCCCTTGCCTCATGTTCTCCTACTGCTGGATTATGCATAAATTTGATAAATCACTTCATCTTTCATGTCATATAGCTAATGCTTGACGCATGATGGATGGTAAAGGTTAAATAGATTGAGCTAAAGTCTCTCCACCAACCTGACTCAGGAAGCTTCTGTTTCTATCTCCAGTAGATAATAATTTCCCTACAGCTTCTTATTAAAATAACAGTTCAGAAAAAAACAATGGAGGAATTCAATTTTATTCAATATCAATCTTCTCCTCAGTTACTCAGAGACAGACCTCTACAGAACCCCTGGGAGAGGCATATCTCTGAAGTCTTATTACCTGAATTTCAATTCCAACCTCTTGAGCAAGTTACATAACCTCTCTGACCATCTATTTTCTAAATCATAAAATGGCAATAATAATAGAACCTATCTGCTAGGTTTATTGGAAAGACTAAGAGTCAATACATGTAGAATAGTACATGACATTGAGCAAGATCTCAACTGACATTAGCTATTATTTCTGGCAGGAGTAATAATAGTAGCGTAGAAATAGTGGTTGTACAGTGGTAATGGTAGTACTAGTAGTATAATGGTATAGTAATAGAGTACTATAATAGCATAGTAGTATAGTATAAGTAATAGTACTGTGGTAATACTAGTAGTGGTCATGTAGTAATAATAGCAGCAGTAGTAGCACATTGGTAGCAACATAGCAGTATAGTGGTAATAGCAGTAAGAATGATATAGTAATACAGCAGTAATGGTAGACATAATATCATGCTAGTATTATGTAACACTAGAAATACCATCATTCTAGTACTGGGAGAAGTATTAATAACAGCATCAAAGTATGGTAGTAACAGTAGTAGTATTTGCCAGACATTAGGCACAAGGCCTTTCCCCTCCAGAAGCTCTTACTCTCCCCTGATTCCCTGAATGTCCAAGATGAAAGGGGGCTTAGGGATCACGTAGTGCATGGCACACATTACATGTAGAGGAAAGAAAACTATGGTGAAAAAAAATGAAGTGTCCCACTCAAGATCATCTGAAGAGTTAATGTCAGAGTTTGGGCTCAAATTCTAGTCCCCTTATTCTCTCCCCAACACTCCCTCCACTGGACCATAGGTCCATTTGTAATTCATGTACAAATCTCCTCCTGCCATCCACCCATTCACACCCAGATCCATTCTCCTCAACCACACGAGGAAGCTAAATACCACCCCCAACACTTTTCCTGTATGTCCTTCTCAATAACTCCTATTCATCCTTCAAGACTCAACTACTCTTTCAAATGTTTCCTAGGGCCTCCCTCCATCTGGTTTTCAGGCTGTGTTAGGGCAGCTGCCTTCATTCACATAGAATCCCTTACGAGGTTTATCCTGGCATGTATTCCACAGAGTTGGAATCATTCTCTAGGTGCAGGCATTATTCTCAATACTTTAAAAATAGCAATTCATTTAATTCTTATAAGAACTGCTTCTTATAAGGTTCTTAAGATTGATTTGTCTTATCTGTTTTCCAGACGACATGTTGGTTCCAAAACTAATTATGAAGCACCCACTATGGCTGCGCATTAGGTACATACTTGTGAACGAGGTAACTTTGCCCTTGTCCTCAAGATACCTACAGTCTAGTCGGAGAGACAGGAAAGGAAGCAACTGGTTTTAATACAATATATTAAGTCTTACAGCAGGAGGACACTCGGAGATCACATAGGATGGGCACAAAAGCAACTGGGGAGAGGGTGTCAGAGAAAGCTTCCTGGCATTGTGAGATCCAGGTTTGGACTTAAAGACTGAATTAGTTGGGTGGAGAGAAGGTGAAAAAATGTTTTAGGATATAGAGAAGTGCATGATCAAAAAACAGCAGGAGAAGAACAGGAGGAATAGGTAGGAAAAGTCAGGGGAGTGGGATGAGGAGAATGTTAGTGCTGGGGGAAAGGAGCCATCAAACATGGGCTTGAGAGACGGGGTGGTCAGCAATGCAGTACTCTACAAGCAACACTGCTCAGTTGGCTGGTATCATAGACCATGAACTCCCTGAGGAATGGAGTCTACCTGACTTGCTACTTTGTTCTTCATACAATGTCTAATGCAGAGTAAATGCTTAATGATTGCTTACATGAACAAAATGATTGCTTAAATGAACGAACAATGAATGAAGGCAAGAATGCTTTAGAAAAACTTTTTCTTTTCTTTCCTTTCTTTCTTTCTTCTTCCTTCCTTCCTTCCTTCCTTTCTTTCTTTTCTTTCTTTCCCTCCTTCCTTCCCTCCTCCTTCCTTCCTTTCTTCCTCCTTTCCTTCCTCCTTTTTAAGATTTGTTTATTTTTCCCAAGGGCAAATTTCACCCCAAAATACTGCAATTACAACCTAATTGGGGCTTGCTGTATCCAAAACACCATTTATAGAATGTTTCCCTAAAGAGTGCCACCAAAATTCTCTGTTTCATGGAGCTAGACTGGCGCCATGTGTTTGGCATTTTGTAAATGGAGGAAATAAAGGTGATTCCAGAGAAGCAACAAGCTGAGCCCAAGTGATAACAGAAACTTAGAGAAGGAATAATATTTTTAAAACTTTTTTTAAATACAAGTACATAAATCATTCTGTAGCCATGCTGTCCTGATTAGAAACCCAAAATAGAAAAAATAATTTTTTCTTCTTCACTACTATTTTATCATAACTGACAGCTCCAAACCCCTGGGAGCCTGGAGTTTGTGGATCTTTCAGCTGGGAGCTGGAAAGACTGATCTCACAGCATTACCTTATAGCCAGTTCTCAGGAAAAAACACAGCAATGAGTGTGGGCTTCCGGAATCCCATGGACACCTCTCATTCCAGCACAGGGTTTCCAAGAGGAGACAAGGCTCCCTCAGGGGGTTGGCCAACAAAAGAAACGGTTAAAGGATAAAGTCATACCAGGCCTGATGCCAAACCTCAAGGAACCATGGGGGGTCACAGGCTTAGGACCAGACTATCAGGAGTCTGCCAACTGGTCATTAACACAGCACCCTCTGTGCCTATGACTGTACTTAGTCAACTCAGAACACCATCCCTGCTCAACGCTCAGTGGCGGCACAGGGGGTAGAGAGAGCTCTATAGGTGGTTTATAGATGTAGATATTTTACAAATGCTGGCCCTACTGCTATGCATTACCTAACCAAACTAAACTTTCAAATCCTTGTGTGGAAATTAAGAAGGAAGGAGAGAGAAAGAGAGAGACAGAGGCAGAGACAAAGGAAGAAAAGAATGAAGGAAGGAAAGAGGGAAAAAGAAAGAAAGGAACCATTGTAAGAACTAAGGGAAATCATTTATTTAGAGCATGGTGCTTTGCACAGAATATGACTTTATTAAATATTAGCACCCTTCCTTACATTCACTGTCATTACAAGGCTCTTTTAGAATCTCCTTGTTACCCTGTTCAGAGGTCCCAAAATGTGTGCAATGCATATAAATTATTCCTTGTCTCCAAATGAATAAGGATTTTAATAAACACTTAACATTTTGGAAATTTTTGGAAGGCTGGGGAAGAATATGCTCACCTGGAAATATCTTTGATCACAATGTCCCTCACTGCTTTCTAAAGTCTTTAATATTTTTTACTTTAAACCTTAAACAATTAGAATTCTAGAAGATATGTTTGGGGTCAGTCAGGCCTAAATGAAAATCTAAGTTCTACCAATTACCAGTTATGTCGTTCTGGAAGTGTTATTTTATCTCTAAGACCCAATTTCCTTAGCCATAAGTGAAAATGATATCTATACCTCATAAAGTTTAAATATTAAGTGGCATTGCATGCATTAAATTATGCAACACAAGATATGCTCTATAACTTCATTCATTCACTCATTCATTCATTCAACAAATATGTATCAAGTACCTCCCATGTGCCAGGAGGTACTCAAAGGACTGATGATAAAGTTGTGAACAAAACAATGTCTCTGCCCTCCTGGAGCCCTTATTCTAGTAGAGAAGACAGGCAATGAACAGATAAATAGATTTCTCTCAGCTGGAATGAGTGCTACGAAGAAAAAGAAGCAGATGAGAGATAAGAGTGCTAGAAAAAAACACTAGATTCTTTTCCCCTTTGCTCACATAGTTCCTTTTATCTTGTATCCCAGTTTCTCCCACCCTCTGACCATGGGACTCCAGAAAGGATGAAAAAGAGGTTACAGTCTGTTGAAGTGAGTCATCTGACATCCTTTAAATAAAGCAGTGAACACCAATAGCAGAGTACATGGTCACCAGCAGGATGGACTGTTTGAGTGTCGCTTTGGAGACTCCTGCAGACTCACAGCTATGCTGTCTCCAGGCTCGTCATCATTGACATTACAGAGCCAGTTCTTGGAGAATGGGCACCCCCCACCCCCACCGCAAGTAGGCAGGCCCCAATAATGCCATCTTTGTTGCAACGGAACATCAGTGACCTTGTTCTGTGCTGGGTCCAAATTGAGGGGAAAGAAAGGAACGGCCAGCTGTGAAAAGATCAATTTGTTTCCAATCCATTCTTTCTTACCATCCAGAGGCTGGCTCCCCACCTTGGCTACTTCTGTCAGGGACAGATGCCAAGTAGGGCATAGACTAAAGAGACACCCCCAGTTCCCACGCAGCGAGAGCATTCAGCCTCCTGCCCAGAGCCTCTGGAGTAAGCCATCACCCAGCTGTACTGCACTGGGTACACACAGGTTGGAGTAGCCAAGAGGGATGCCTCAAGTCTAATCCAAACTATATTCAAATCCTCCTCTAATCTGCATTTCAAAATACCCAGTGTTGAGCTGCTGGGGGACAGCCAGTGCTCCCATTTGCCACAGTTGGGAGGGTAAATTGGTGAAACCTCTTGAGAGACTATTTGGCAGTATCTGCCTGAATTGAAAGCTGTGTTGTAACCAGCCCACTCCTAGGAATGTGCCCTTTAGGTAAATTCTCAGAAGTGCACCAAGATGAATGCATGAGGATCTTTAGTGCAGCACTATTTGCACTAGCAAAGGTGTGGAATCAATGGAATATTATGCTGTACCTGAGAAAGAAGAAAGAAATGAAATAAAGGATGGAAGGAAGGAAGGAAGGAAGGAAGGAAGGAAAGGGGAGAGAGGGAGGGGAGGGAGGGAGAAAAATGAGACACATATGTGTAGATACACACAGAACACAGAAAGAGGTCCAAAAGAAAAAGGAGGAAACACAATATATGATTTTGTACATGTGGTAGAATCTACCTGTTACATATAAAGTTAACCCCTCTATCACTGTACATGTCCTGCTGTACCTCTACGGACACCTCTGCCCAGTGCTATTCCCAAAGATTCAATAATACTCACATGGCAGAAGTGCTCATGTAGGGCTCTATAGGTGTGAAGATGCTAGGAATGAATGGGAACCATAGATAGATGGAAGAGGATGAAGCCTTGCGAGTCTTACTAACTCTAGTCTGTAGATCTCTGTTCCTGGGCCAGGATGAGGGAGAATCAATAGCCAGGTGAGTAGTCAGTTGCTTACCCGGTCTATGATTTTTCCTGAGCTCCATCTGAATGGGAAACTAAGACCATGCTCCTGGTAGTTTCAGTTTTTCAGTCTCTTCCTAATCGATGACCCATTTTCTTCTTTCAGCAAATAGCACAGGGAGCAGATGTGAAGGAGCCTGAAAGCTCCCTAAGAGGAAGAACAATTTATATGTGAACAGTCAGGATTTGCTTCCTTTCAACTCTAAAAAATCTCCAAAAATTTTGGGGAGTAAATGTTATCAAATGTACAATGAGCACCAAATGTTGGAGAAAAAGAAGTGTAATTCTTCCCATCCTGCCACTAATGCGCTGTGGAATTTCCATTGAGCTTCCTGCTCTCGCTGGGCTTCGGCTCTCCCTGTGGTCCATGCCATGGGGACTCTGTGTACTTGGACCAGCTCAGGGACACGGAACATCTGTGCCACTTCTCTCCCTGCGTCCCCTGACAGTCATGACTAATCAATCCCAACACTCCTTCCTACGAATCCCAGATGATTCTTCTCGGAATCTTTCTTACTATAAGACTCTAAATGGCAACTAACAATGAAGCCAAGTTGAAATAAAAGATAACACTTGTCTTCTCCAGATGAGATGATCTCTGAAGTTTACTCCACATTGAATATTCTGTTTTCATAATTTAAGGATTCACCTGAATCACAGCTCATTCATGAAGTCAACCTCAAAGAAAAAGTGTTTTCCATTTCTGAGTTGTACAGTCTAGTCCATATAAGTCAATATGAACTTGACTTCTGGCTGCTCTGCAGTGTTGTCTTTGTCATTACCTGAACATGTCTGCCTCTCTGGAGAGACAATTTAATTACAGTGATTTTCAAACTGTGCAGCAATGGACACCCGGAGGTGCTCGAGGGTTTTCAAAGGGCTCCAGTTGGGAGACTGCTTTAAGGGAACCTCCAGATTCTAGATTTCCATCTGCACTCTTTCTTGGGGTTGTAAGCATGAGGACTCTCCTCTTCATAAACGCTGTTCTCCCATTTTACAAAAGGAAGCCATAAACTCTCACTCCTCTTGAGTTCCCTTGGGGTATAAAAATCTCCAGGGGAACAAACAAAGTTACAATTCAAAATTCTGTTGTAACTGTTGAGAAAGTGAGTGACTAATGATCAAGTAACAGATCATCTTGCAAGTCAGATGACTTCCGATGCTTTGGTTACAATGAAACTGAAGGCGAACCTAATTAAAATGCCAATTGAGAAATCATTAAAAATGCTTTTTTGGATGATTATCCCCTTATGCATTTTGGCAAGCAACCTGGGGGGAAATTATAGGAAAAGTCTTTCTTTTCTCGTTCATTTGTTTCTGTGAATGAGTTTCTCCGCACTTGCAACCAAAAAATGGAAAGGTAGACAGAGAATTTACATAATACCATCTCAGGCAATGATAAATATTCCTCAACAGATATATGATCTAATTGAAAAAATATCTCAGAGAAGCATTTTCAATAAAACTTTGTTTCATGTCATAGACATTTATCAAAATTATAATAAATGTATAGTGGGTTGATCAATTGACTACTAACAACTGTTATGATAATTCATTTCAGGAGAAATTGTTTTATGCTAGAACTTTATACTTACAAAACATTAAAGGAACATGAATTTATATGCATGTTTTGTTTACCGGAATATGCTAACATCAATAAAATACTTTCAACTATAAAAACATGCCATATTAGGATAAGCTCCTATGGAAGAAATGGAATGAAAATACACATTTAATGATAAAAAGGAACTATGCAAGCTTTCAGCTGTTAAAGAAAGATCTTATCCATTTATTTCTTAATGGGTAAATGGTGGCATTAAATCACTATGGAATTTAGATTTCATTAAATCCATTTTAAAATTTGAGATGATAATTTTATTTTTAAATGACTGCATTTTCAATATACCCAAAGTTACATGCTTTGTAACTATTTTTTTTAAGATTTTACTTATTTATATTTATTTTTAGAGAGGGAAGGGAGGATAGATAGAGAGAGAGAGAGAGAAACATCAATGTGCGGTTGCTGGGGGTCATGGCCTGCAACCCAGGAATGCACCCTGGCTGGGAATCGAACCTGTGTTGGGAACCGCCCTGACTGGTATCAGAAGCTGAAACCCCCGCCTAGCTAAAGCTAAGGGAACACCCTTGGAACCGTGAGCCAGCAAGGAGACAAAAGCTTATCTCCCTGGCAGGAATGCTGCTTCTGCTGCTTTATTCATAACTGAACCCCAAAAAGCTTGGTCGGTTAGCCAAAGACGGGTAAGATTCCCCACGGGGGGAACGACCTAAGCCAGGCACGATCACTTTGGGAGGCCCCCCAAAAGAAGGTTTTGGGGGGCTGCAGCAAAAGGGGGTGATGGACCCTCGCTCCTCGGCTCTGACATAGCCTGAGTTCTCAGCGTCTGGGAAAAAAATCTCCTTATCTCTTGGTTACCTAGTTCCCTTGCTCCACCTAAGCCTAAAACAATGACAGGGTGGTGCAGCTCGGTACTGAGAAGTGCGGATTTCCCGGGGGTGATCAGGCCTAAGAAAGAATATGTAAATTACTGTGAAACCTTCTTTGTTTAGAATGCTCTCAGTTGAATGAGAAGGGTCTTAGGAGGAAGTTAATTTGTTCCTCAGTCTTACAGCTCTTTGACCCCAACTCAATAGACCGGCAGAGTTCTTTGTTTTCTATGGTTCCTTACTTCCCCTAATGAGTACTGTACTTTACCTGAATTATTATGCAAAATGAGCCCAATAAAAGCAGGTATGGACTGTAAATCGGCGCGCTCCCCACTAGGGGGGGTGGCCATTTCGTCCCTACTTCCCCACAGAAACTAGTTTGTCTCTGTGCATGTGTTGTTTTTTCTCGCGTATTGTCGAGCCATCCACAGCGTTCCGTGGTCACTGCTGGCCGGTGACCCACGCGCAACAAACCTGGGACACTTTGGTTCCCAGCCCACGCTCAATTCACTGAGCTACACCAGCCAGGGCTTTGTAACTATTTAAACATAAAATAAAAATACTTGCCAACTTACAAAGGTATATGGTTCTTCTAAGATGACTTTAGAGGATACAAAAGCACACTCTCAAAGACTATTATAGATGGTCCAGCACAAATAAAACCCCCTCTTTATTATGTAAGAATCTTTCATTACAAAATCATAATCATATAGTTCTGTAACAGAACAATATCACACTCAAGCACACCATACAATATTTTAGGCGAAATGCTCACAATGCTTTCCAACTCGCAAGAGATATTCAGGTACCCTACCAACCACACTCAGTGGCGTTACTCCTGCTGGACCCTGTATTTTACCACAGTGAAAGTTCTTTAACAAATACAATAGGACAGATCAAAGGGTAGGTGTTCAAGGGAACCCCATCTGCTGATAAAATAATCTGTGTAAAGGATGTGAGTATGACACATTTTCTGAGTATAAATGTTACCTGTCAAGTTGGGCTGAGATTGGATGGTCCTTGTCAGCCCCAGCCCAGTATTCGTAACCCTGGACCCAGACTACCCTTTGTACCAGGGTGCCCTAACTTGCATAAGGAAACTGAAAGATTTTTAAATCCTGGGTCTTTATTGAGGTTAGAAAAAAACTCTTTAATTTTAAATTGCAGTGTGCAATGCTGGTGCCTTGGAATCAAAGCCTTATCTAGGGAACACAAGAAAAGTAATCAATATTTGTATTATTTCCCGAGATGTTCTTCCTGGTCAATTCCAGATGCTCTTCTTTTGGGGCAGTTTGCCGAGCTAGGGTAAAGGCAAGGAGATAGCAGGAGGAGGGAGAAAGTAGTTGTCCACCTAGTGTTGCTTCCATTTTCAGTGAGGTCTATTTATCCACTGACTCATTCAGTAAGCCTTACTTTAACACCCACTCTGTGCCAAGTTCTAGGTTAGGATCTGGGATTCCCAAGGCCACAAAGACACAGGTTGTACTCTTAAAGATCTCGTAGTCTGCTAAGGGAAAGACAAACTCATGAACAATAACTAAGATACTCTATAGTAAGTGTTCTATTGGAAAAACTATCAAGGTGCTAGGGATTAGAGAAGATGGGGTGGCCAGTTTTCAAGAGTTGGTGCCAGTTGAACAGGAAGTGAGAAGTAGGGGCAGTCCCAGCAGAAGGCACAGCACACACTTTGACATAGAAACATGTGTGATTGTGATAGTTGAAGAATGGAAAATATATTGGGGGTAATGCAGAGGGTAGAATCATCATTTAGGAGGTGGGGCAAGGGATAAACCAATTGGGGATAGGTCATAACAAGCCTTGAAAGTCCTACTGAGGCATTTGGAGTTTAAATTTGATACTTCGAGCAAGGGGAAGAAGCATGACTAGATCAATATTTTAGGATGATTATTCTGGGTAGCCATGGATTAAGAGATGGAAAAATGTCTAACCTAGCACACAGCACTGAATACAAACAGATACTTAAAAAGAAAAAAAAAAGAAAGAATGAAAAACCTTAGTTGACTTCTCAACTCCTTTTTCTCCCTTGAAAAAAAAACAGGGCTCTGAACCCATGACACACAGTGCATCCAGGATATGTTTTATACTAAGAAGAAGAGGGAATGAACCAAGAATAAGGTAAGAACTATTCATTTGTTTTATCAATATTTATATGGTGCCTATTCCCTTATATATGGGTCTACACATTTTTTTTCTCTACAACAAATTTGTCAAATAGAAACTATGAACCCCACTTCCTAATGAGGACACTGAGTCACAGATGAGTTAAGTAATTTGCCCAAGGTCATATAGCAAAGATTTAGATTACCAACCCAGGCAGTCTGGAGTGTATGCGCTTAACCACTGTACTGTCCCTCTGTAAGTATCAAGATGGCCGTTTTACCATTCAGGACTGTGAGAATAAAAGCACGCCAAACCAGTGGGGAGAGCTCCTCTAGAGGTGAGTGTGGCCTCTCCTTGGCTCCACTTCAAGTGATGGGGTCACAGGTGTGTGTGCTCACAGGCCAGATCTGGAGGTGAAGGGAGCATGGGAGCCGTGTCCTGCTGCAGTCAGGCTCACTAAGGAGTCCTTTTGCTGCCACTGCCTCTATTCCAGAGCTGGAACACCCAGGTCCAAATGGTGGTCCTCCTCATTCTTCTCCTAGGCCCATTTCAGGGAATGATCTCCATCTCTAGGCACCCCTCCATTCAGGATGCTACTTCTCTCTAGTCAATCACCAAACTCTGGCAAATTTGTTTGTAATATTACTAAAACCTTCTCACCTCTCTTCATCCCCTCAGCCCCCACCCTGGCCCCAAACCACCATCAACTCCTGCTTAAATGACTATGACAGCCCCTCACGGGTCTGACTCCAGTTTGCCGCCTTCTTAACTCTGCTTCACACTGCAGCCAGGATGATATTTCCAAAGCATGAATCTATCCGTGTCTCCACCCTGCTGACACCCTGGAATGGCCTCCCTTCGCCTACCTATAGGAGGAGAGTTCAAAATCCTTCCCGTGGCTCACAAGGCCCTGAACAAGAACCTGCCAACCTGGCCCCCCCCCCCACCAGCCCAGCCCCCAGCATTCCGTCTGCACCCCACCCTCGCTCCACTAACATTCCTAGAATGCCACGTGCTGCTTCTCGTCTCCCACTACTGCTCCCTCCCTTCTTGCCCTTTCCTCCATAACTCTACATCATACACAAACATCTGTTCAGGTGTGACTCTCTTCAGCAAGCTTTTCCCCTACTCCCCCACCTGCCTAGGTCCTCTGCTCTCTCTAAGATGGCACTTGTCCCATTGGACTATAATCGTCACTTTACTTGTCTGTCTTCTCTTCTGGGCTGTAGGCCTCATCAGGGCACGCTTCCTAGTTCATCCAAATTCCTCATTGCCCTGAACAGTGCTAAGCACATGTGATCAGTAAATATGTATTAGATAAATGAATAAATATCCTCATTATTATCTTCATCTCATAATGGAGGCAATATATGTTCTCATAATAGATGCTATGTATTTGCAAATAAACTGATCACAAAGTTAAATAAACTTGAACGTTGTCATTAACTCCTCAGGGCCACCCCAGCCTCCAACTCCCAGGGATGGTAAAGATGGCTTCATCTACTTCATGGGACCACAGTCCCTTCCAGAGGGGAACCAATTCTTCCAACTAACTGGAAACAGGAACTAACAAACTCCCTCTGCAGCTTTAAAGGTCTGAACAGGCCTCCTGACCATGTATGAGAACATGATGAATTTTTCACACAGCTTTTCCAAAAACAGAAAGGAATCCACTCCAAGCTCTGCGAAAGAAGAGCTCTTGTAACATTCCCTTTGTGGGTAGGGGGTGGATTTTCCAATACAGTGGGCCCCAGACTACTGAGTGGAAACCATTCCCTCACTCTCTTATTCTGCTCCCTCCCTCACACACACACACACACACACACACACATGCACACTGAAAAGCAGATGTCTGAAGACCTTCTGAAATCAGGGATTGACCCAAAAAAAGGTTGTGTTTCATAAGATGTTTCAAGGGAAAGAGACATTGGGCCTGCTAAAGGTCAAGAAAGAAAATGAAAAGGGGCAGATGCCCAGGCCCTTCCCACATTGGGACATACAGCCATCTGGGAGACGTTTTGCACATCTGATCCTAAAATATATGTGGACATCACTGCTCATTCTTTCTCTCATGATGAAGCACAGAACAATACAAGTCCTATGGTAAACGCCTATGGCAGAATCCCAAGATGTTTAATGCTGCGGCTCCTTGGTTACCTCACCATGGAGCTTTCCTGAGATTTTATTTCTTATACATAAAATGAGCCTTGCACGAATATTGCATTCCTTGGAGAGGGCAGAAAAGAATTCCAAAGATTTCAAAAAAAAACTTATTTTGTTTCTACCGTTTTCAGGGAATGATTATGTCATGCTGGTGGAGTACATGGAGCTAGACAAAGGCACATTTTTTAAGCCCGCCAGGAGCTTAACATCTAGGAATTTTTATTAGCTCATTTTTAATATGGAACTAGTAACATCTGCCCCCAGTCAATTTGAGAAGATTCCATGAAATAGAATGTGTAAGATGGTTATAATCCAGTGCCTGGCACATGGAGGCTCATAATAAATGTCATTCATTTTATACTCTCATGAGACAGGCACATATGGAAGCAATTACTTAAGAACCAAGTCAAAGAGGGCAGTCAAGGAACAGAGATGCAGCTAAAATATAGAGAGGCATTCTGAGCTAAATATTGAGGAATGAGCAGGTGGCATTTGGGTTGAACAGGAGAAGATGAAGTGGCATTTTAGATAAGATGAGAAGTCTTTTCCCAGAAGTCTGTGCAACTGGAGTGTATCACTTGAGTGTGAAGGAAAACACTTCCTGGCTCAGCTAGTTACTATTGTGTCATTTGTTAACATTATCAAATCTTTTCCATGTGGCTCTGCTTCCTATCCAAAAATAGATCACAAACGAGAAACTGAGATTCTAGTTCCCAGCACATCCTCATAGTTTGTCTCTTTTTCACACTTAACTGTGAGCTCTTCAAGAGCAGGGACTGGCTGCTTAGGTCCCCCCTGACTGGCAATATATATAGCATTCTGAAATAAATTATGTGAAATAGATAAATCAGTGAATTGCTTGCAACATTGTCAGATTCACATACACCAGTTATCTCTTACCTCAGGGGCTAACTGGGCTTTCTTCCCAAAGAGTTCTATTTTTATTCTACAAATTAGATGACCTAGCCTAGCACCCAGGGGAGTACTGCTTGCCACCTTGTCCCTAGCTCCTCACTGTCACCAGGAGGAATGTCTGTAGGTAGAAAGAATTGGTCATCAACTGAAAGGTGAGATTTGAGAAACACAGCCAGATCTGTTACCCACCAAAATTTTCGTCCAATCTCTGACTATCTCCTCCAAATGCAGGAACAAGCTTCAGAGATCCCCAATGTGGCAGGGACTGTCTAGCTATTCATAAAACTCATTTTCTCACTTCCTAAGGCACTCAGAGCGACATATTTCCCAGCTTTCCTTGCAGTAAAGTGTGACTGTGCAATTGGGTTCCAGCCAGTGGGATGTCACTACTACATTTGTCCACAATCCCACCCATGCAATTCTCCTTGCTCTCTGTGTTTGCTGGTTTTCTGCAGGTAAATCCACTCTCTATGGAATCCAAAATGGTAGAGCCATCAGATGGAATGACTCTGGAGTCATTGGTTGAAGGACAGCCAACCTCCTACCAAGGCTTTACATGAGCAAGATATAATCTATTCTGTTATGCCACCCAAATTTTGCATGTGTATTTTCTATTTCAGCAGCTGTTGCCGCCCCAGTAAATACACCTTCTATTTGTACATGTGTCACTTGATCCCATGACACTATTCCTTGGATAACCAGAAAAGCAAGGATTCTGAGAGAATGGCCACGATGAGGACAGATAGCATCCAGAGCTTGAGACAGAAGGCGGCAACAGCACAGCCAGGTGAGAAATGCCTGCCCAGGAGAGCGATGGGAGGTACTAGGAACTAATTTCACCTGTCTGCTAAAGAACAGTGCTAAGATTCAGATCCTTCCATCACTTACTCCGTGCCTGGGAGGTCTTAGATTACTCATACTTTCCACAAAAGATTAGCTCTCTCATCTCTGGTGAGAGGCATCTAGGTTAGTGGGAAAGACCCAGACCTCAAGGAAAGTGAGAACTGGGCTGGAATCCTGGCTTTGCCACTTAGCGGCTCTTGCCCTTGGGTGATCCAGCTTTGCTCACCCTCTATTATATCAGCTCTCACGTGCAGATGCTAATCTACGTATCACTGTTTTAGAGTTACTGAGACAATACGTGTTAAACACGCACCACACCGCTTTAATAATATACTTGTTAAATACACAACACACTACTTTAATAATATAACCATTGGGTAATTAGTACCTATTCTTACTCTTTCATGAGAAATAACACCCTCAAGATTTCTATCATTTATGTTTCTTTTTTAAAAAATTACTGAATACTTACCACCTGACATGATAAGCACAAGAAACACACAAAAACATCTAGTCCCTGCTCTCAAAAGAAGATACCAACATCCTTTTGGGTGTTTTCTATTTCTCAGCTTTCTTAGAACGGCAAACGAACCCCTCTCCTGTCCTGTCCTGAGGTGAGTTTGGGTTCTGGAAGGTGAAAGGCCAGCCCCGAGAGCACCAGGCAACTGCAGGTCCCTCAGAGCCGGAGCTGCTGTCTGTGTAATCGGATCTGACCACAGAGAATGTGACTAAGCGAAACCCCATCTGCTGCGAGGTTTTCCTGTATTCCCAGGAGGGACTAGAGCAGGATATGAGGCGGCGGCGACGGCGAGGTGATGGTCTGCACGGAAATGGTGAGATCCCCCGCATGTAATGTGTCTCACCGCAGACCTGTGTGGGTCTCCCCCAGCATGACGTCATCCTGGAGCTCACCCGAGCTCAGGTCTGCCAACACTGCTCCCTCCATGTGGCAGGGGACTAGGACAGTACATGTGTGCAAGCATATGCATGTGTGGTGTGCATGTATGTGCACATGTGTACATGTGTGTGTGCTGCTGGAAGATATAAACCAGGGCTTCTTAGTCTCAGCACTACTGACATACTTGTGCTGGACAATCCTTTGTTATGGGAGCTGTCCTGTGCATTACAGGATATTCCACAGCTCCCCTGGCCTCTCCCTGCTAGTCACCAGTAGCACCTTCTCCCCTACCAAGTTTCAACAGCCAAAAATGATTCTTGTCATTTCCAAATCCCCCTGGGGAGAAAAATCCCTCCCCCTCCCCAACATTGAGAACCACTGGCATAAACCCCAAGTGAAATGAATGAAACCCCTTTTTATTAAAGACAGGGGAGATAATGCAGGGGAAAAATAAAATACATTAAGTCTCCAACTTCTTATCTAGTTTGAGAAATGAAGCAAAGGCTGGAGATGTAGTTTGACCATTTGATGCCATTTGTTCAACTAAGAGGAAAATCTAGAAGTAATAATCATTACCAACTTTGTGGCACTTCTGTGTCCTAAGCATGGTTCTAAGTGCTTTATATCACTGACTCCTACTAGACCTGAACATAAGTGTTGCAAATCCCTGTTTCACAGACGAAGACACTGAAGATTACGGAGGCAAACAGTCATGCTGAGGGGCATGCAGCTCATAAGCAACTGGGCAGGGATTTTAATCCAGCCAGGTCTACACGAATTCAAGTCCAAACTCAGAGCTACTGTGTTATCTTAGTCCATTATTTTGGAGTTCATATGAAACATCATAAAAATGTCGAAGTCTATGATTTAAACCAATAACTATGTAATGAGACTACCTTCAACAACAGCCTAGACAGAAGGTGGGAGGATTTGTGTGGAAGATCAGACTTTCCATGCCATTAGTTAAACAAAACTGACTCATATTTATAAATTAACATGAGATAGTACACAATTAACCCCTAAGTTGGTGAGATGTGTTAAAGGCTTCTCAAGTAAATAGTATGCCGAAGAGAATGACTATGTTTTAATGACTGCATTTCTAATCACCTGTCCCTGCATAGGGTGGTTGAAATACCACAAGGTTCCTCAATGAGGACTTGGAGTCAAAAGCATGCACTTGACATCCGATGGTCCCGGATTCTACTCCCAGCTCTGACACTTGTGAGCTCTGTGGCTTTCAGGAAAGCACTTTGCAGTTGAGAACTTCAGCCAACCCCTCTGCCAAATGGAGAGGTAAATACTCCCCAGGTAGCAGGAACCAGTGCAGAGCGTCTCGCAGCCATGCAGCTGTCCTTCTATCCCTGTTTGTGATGTGTGCTTATTCGTGTATTTATGCATTTACTTATGCATTATGGGGTGTCTCACCCATGAGTCTGAAAGTTCTATGAGACTGGAGACTGCATCTCTTTCATTCATTGCCTGACATAGCTTGACATAGCACTTGGCACATAGTAGATACTCATTTAAAATATGCTGAGTGAATATTCCACACCCCCCCCCAGGCATTTTCTTCTGAGGTAATGAGTTTCCTGACACTGGAAGTAGTCAAGCAATGGAAAAATTAGACTCTCTATCCCTCTGTGTGCCTATCACATTGTCTTCCCTCACAGCGGCTTTTTCCACAGCACATATCACATTTCCTCCCAACTGCCTGTTTCTGTGTCTATCTCCCCTATGGGACTATAAACTCCGTCTGAGCTGACAAATCACCTTTTAATCCCTGTGATTTGGTCCCATTACCTGTACCTAAGGTGTGATATAAATCTGAGTCCAATAAATGTTTGTAAAGACGTGGTGCCTTGGAGAGCATGCATGGACCAAATTAGAACCTAGACAAAATTGCCACCCTGATGTCTTCCAACCCATCAGATCTAGGCTTCAGCGTCTACTTGCTGCCAATTCTGCTCACACAACTTTTAACAACCAGGAACAAAAAATCACGGTTGTTATTTTTATTGCTCCAGACAAGCATGGACAATCCATAATTCTGAATTGAATTCA
Organism: Phyllostomus hastatus; assembly: GCF_019186645.2. Lineage (NCBI taxonomy): Eukaryota > Metazoa > Chordata > Mammalia > Chiroptera > Phyllostomidae > Phyllostomus > Phyllostomus hastatus. The sequence goes on along the minus strand of NW_025333857.1, from coordinate 61,782,916 downwards.
ATTGGCTGCTTATAAAAAGAAAAATTGTGAACCAGATTTTTCAGATCCAAGCTTGTACTTGAAAGATGATTAGGTTCAACCATTCACAAAACCAAGTATCTGTAGAGTGCTCACTGTGTGCCAGCCGTGGTGATGGTGGTAAGATGCAGCTGTGTTTTCAGCATCTGCTAGTGCAGCATCTGTGTATCCCACCCATATTTATGGAATGAAGAAATGAATAAACTGTTGAGTGAGTTAGTCAGTGAAAGTATCACCATGTCCTTTTCCTTGCTTACCAGCCCCCTTTATTAAACAAGGAAAGCAAAGTGGTACAATGTGCTCTTTCAGAAAACACGGTGAAGAGGATTCTGTGCAAAATGAAAAGAGGTCTGGGTTCTAACCCACAAATGGCACCAGGCTTCATTTGAGAGTAATGATATAATAGTATCTATCCATAGGTTTGTTATGAAGGTTAAATGAAGTTAGTATGCGTAATATTCTAAGTATGGTATCCAATACACAGTAAGTGCTCAATGAACATTAGCAATCACCATTTATAGGAGATCCCCAGTGGCAGAAATAAAACTCTCCTCTGTGAAGGGACTCTTAGAAAGTACCCATCCACTCACACGCTTGCCCAGATGTGGACTCAAGAACACCATCCCTTTACCCATGCTCCCTGCTCACCTCTCTGGCTCTCTCTGAGCCTCAGTCTGCACTATGATAGTCAATATCAATTTATAACATTTCCTTAGGGGGCATCTTCCTGATACACCTACATTCACACATAGCTCAATATCAGCAGAATACCCACAGAAGGGAGAAAGGGATCCATTGTTCAACCATGGTTCCCAGAACTACGGGACTGGGCTACCTCACTGACCCTCACAAGGACCCTCCCTCACACCAACCTGGCCAGTCTTTCCATTGCAAGAGTGACAGTGGGTGAAGCTGCTTTATATGTAGCCAGGGTTTGGTCTGGAGTTTATCTTTGCAACAGCTTCAGTGATAGTACTTGGAATGTGCTAAGTTGAATGAATATGTAATTGCCATTTTTGTAGGTCAAGTATAGTCAGTTAAAGTAAAGTCAGTATAGTCAGTCAAGTAAAATCAATCATTTCCTGCTGATTTCTGCTCATTAAACCAGGGTCCCGGAAGATCTCTCATTGGCAATACTATAGTAGCTTACAGGAATTACTGGTAGAATGTACTTCAAAGTGAGCACCCCACAGCTGGTCTTCTGCAGTGCAGCTGTCTCACTGATTCATCCTGGCCCCTACCCCCTCCTGTCCATGGGGATTATCAAGACTTCACCATCATTTCCTTATAAAGTATTTCCACGGGGTGGGGGGAAATCACCTGTCATGTGCCTCAAATAATGAGTCATGCGTCTAAACAGAGAGTACTCCCCATATACCATTCATCTGCAAGTTGAGTCCAATCCTGGTCTGGGCAGGTGTTCCAAAGAATTTAGAAAGCTTTTGAACTTCCCCTACAGAGGCCATGCTCTGAGACAGTGTCTGAAGACTTGCTTGGCGGCTCACTATGGGGCTTCTTTGGTCCCCAGATACCACAGCTCTATCTGATGAGATCAGAGAGCAGAAAGGAAAGCAAAAGAAAGCTGAAAAGAAAGACAGGACTTGTGGATCTCGCACAGAAGCATTGGGGGGGGGGGGGCTGGTGTGTGTCTGCTTACTTCTCTCTGTCACCTTTTCATGTCTGTTCTAAGTAGAAGAACTTCAATCTGCGTGAAGGATTTTCTAGGCAACAAACTCCTCTGATTCTGTGGGTCTCACAGAAATCTGGACAAGTGGCTTCCTCCATGTGAAACATTGTTCCAAGAATAAGCAGAGCTGGAGTTTAGCTTCAGCTGGTCACAATTTTCAGTGTGTGGGCAAAGCAGGCAACTGCTTTGAGCCTCCTTTTCTCATCTCTCACTTGAGCACGATGATCAATTAGCTCTTTTCACTTGACAAAGTGTGCTGTGGATGAGTCCTCGGAGTTATAGATGAGCCGCTACCCAGATAAGCCTGACACTTATTACGGTCAGGCTGACTGCGGAATGATAAGGATGTAGTGTTGAAGTCCAGTGTTACTCTTCTTTCTGGGCTATATCACTCAACACTGCAGAGCTCCCACACAAAGAGGCCACTTCAAAACTGTCAGGCAAATGGTGGAGGTGGCAGCTCCCTCTAATTTCCCTTTCTTTCCCTGTCTTCCAGCAATACCTAAAGTCATATTAAAGAACCTGCAACAAGAAGGTATTTGGAAATCTAATGAGATAAAATTACTATTTTAAGGCCCTGTTATACACAAGATGAAGACATCATCCCATTTTTTTTCTTGTATTAGTTTTCCTGTAACAAATTACCACAAACTCAGTGCCTTAAAACAACAGAAATTTATTCTCTTACCATTTCCAAAGGGCAGAATCTGAAATGAGTTTTATTGGGCCAAATTCAAGTTGTCCAGTAGGCTGTTCCCCCGTGAAGACTCCAGGGGAGAATTTGTTCTTTGCCTCTTTCAGCTTCTGTTAACTGCCAGCATTCCTTGGCCTGTGGCCACATCACTTCAATCTCTGTTCCGTGATCACAGTGCCCTCTCCTCTTCTGCAGTGAAATCTCCCTCTGCTCCCTCTTATATGGTCACTTGTGATTGCTCCTAGGATGATCTCCTCATGTCACAGTCCTTAACTTATCACATCTGAAAAGTCTCTTTTGACATATAAGGTATTCATAGATTCTGAGGAATTGGGATATGGCTAGTTGTGTGTGGGGGCAGGGTGGGGGGCTGTCATTCAGCCTACCACAGTCCTGTCAACTCTATGAAGTGAATATGCTCACTTTCATTATACAGAAGGAATTTGAAACATTTCACGAACTCATAAATAGCATTGCTGGAATTAAAACCAAGTCTGTCTAGTTTCAAATCATGGGCTCTTCTTTTTTGTACCATTGTACCCCATTACACTAACAAAATAACAACCCTTATGAATGGTTTCTTTAGTGGAAGCCAAATAGCCCCGTATTTGACATGTGGAGACTTTCTGTCAAACCATGCACTGGCTATGTGACTTTATGCAAGTCTCTTGACCTCCCCTCACCTCAGTTTCCTCACCTGTAATACAGGCATAGCCTAAGGTGTGAGGACTAAAATAATACCCATGCTTTGTAATGTCAATAGCAATGATAAGTATTATATTTGCCACCCTGCTTTGGGAAGGCTGTGGGTAGGAAAGGAGTAGGGGTAAACCTGCCCAGTAAAGACCAAGGCCCCCCCAGGGGTACTTCCCAAGCAGCAAAGTGATCCTCATGCCTCTATGATTCCAGTCAGTCTCTAGGCCCTGCTGGGGGAGACTCTAGGTCTGTGGCAAGTGGTACAATCAAGCTGATTCTGAATAGGAGAGAAATTTCTAGCATCACCTGAAGAAACAGAGTATGTAAAGACTTGGAAAACAGTGGGAGAACAGGGCCCTGAGAGCCTGCTATTGAATGGATAGGCAAATATAGTTCCACTTTTCAAAGGAAGTTACTACAATTTCTTCCAGATAAATAATCTCTTAACACTAAACAGCCCTTTAGGAAAATACACATTTCAATGTGATAGTGCTTTGGAGGTGAGGGACGTCGTGTGCATACCAGGATGGAGAGGGGGAGATTTATGAAGGTTATTTGAATAAATAATCAGTACACTCAGTTCCCTCAGCCTGTGAATCCCATGGCTGGTAACAAAAGAAGCTATATATTTGTTACCTGTTTATGCACTTTTATTAACCCTTCTTGTTTTAGTGAGAACATTTCTGGAACATATCTGAGATTTTCTCTTTTCCATCATTTAAAGATGAGAAAATAAATGTCCAGAGCAGAGTAAGTGACCACCATTTTGAGATTACTTAGATGTGGAAGTATAAACATTTGACTAAATGTATTTTCTTTAATCCCAAGAAGGACTCCAGGATGTATTAGTTATTATTGCACTCATTTTAGAATTGAGGACCTATAACAGAGAAGTTAAGTCTTTTGCCTAAGGTCCCAATCCTTTTTATAACTAATTAGTGGTTGAACTAGAATGGAAACCGTATCCATGCCAGACAGCTTCACAGTTCCAGCATTAGCACAGACAGACATGGACTTTTCACTAAACCCTGCAGACATACTGCCCAAAGAAGCAAAACCAAAGCCTTTCTTGCCTCAGTAGATATTTATGCACAACTTCCATATTCATTCAGTGCAGTCTATCTGAGTCCAAAAATGCCATCTTTGTCTTCAGATCATTGTTGAATTAAATACATAAGGAAGCACCTGCCATAATAGGAAGTAGGGTCTGGAGTCTACAATGTGGGTTTGGATCCTCTTGCTGCCTTTTGTTAATCATGTGTCTAAGACAATTTACTTAGTGTCTCTATGTCTCACTACCCCCGTCTTAGAAATGGGAATAATATATGGTATAGATAGGGTCTACCCAATGGGCTCATGCAAACTACTTAATGTGAGCCACTGTTATCTGTCATTGATCGCAAAAGAAATCTAACAAAAACCAAGGAGAGAAATCAGGAAAAGGATAAATTATACTTTCTCACAAGTGTCTAACTCAGCTGTGGCAAATCAGTCAAAGAAATTCAATCTGCATTGGCTTCAAAGCTATGTGTTCCCTCTCTGACCTGCATTGAGCCCAAGGTGGTTTGACTCACTCATATTCATCACTGCAGACCAGTAAATATGACCAAAACCACTCTCTCAGCCCCCTGTGGGGGAACATACAACTCCAAACCTTCTCACGTAGCACTGGCCAATGCTGGTCTTTTGAACTCCCCTTCTTCCCCTTGGCCTTGACAGATGAGAAGCAGTCTTTAGAAAGTGTTAGCAGACAAGACAGCCAGGTGGCTTCAACTTCCTTCTCTCCCCTGCTCTCCCTGCAGAGCCCAGAAATACTTTACATAGAAGCTGGGACTCCTGCTTTCATAAGCACAGGATGGCTATGCAAAGTGTGAGCTTTCAGCTGAGATTTCAGGGGGGGGATTATAATTTATTATTTTAAAAATCTGCATAGGGCCTCAAGTTTGCTGAGCACTTTTTCTTCCAACTCTCACTTGGTCTTATACCAACTCTGGGTGGTTCTGGAGGTAGGGATTGTTATCTGTTTCATTAACGAGAAATCTGAGTTTCAGAGAAGGAACATGATTTTCTCAAGGTAATTCACTTTGTAAAATGGTCAAGCTGATTAAACCCAAAACTGTGTGTGCCTATCTTATGCCTTTTTCACCATTTCCATTATTCAACCAATCAGCTGGTCAGCCAGTCATTTCATGGGAACACTGATTGGCTTCCCAGTGCTTTGGAATAGAAAATACAGCTCTTGCCCTCAAGGAGCACTCACGGTCCCATTGGGGAAATGGATGCATAAATCAGTGATAATGATAAATGCTCTAGTCATCGAATAAATATTTTCAAGAAAGTTTTATTGTTTGCCTCTACCATAGATATAGGCCATTCTAAAATTCATGATATGCAAGAATGATATTCAAAATAATTAACATGTGGCATGTGAAGAAGCAGATAAAAAGGTACAGTGCCTACCCTCAAAGTGTTCATGGTCTAATGAGGTAAACAGGCAGTTTATGCAATGTGCTAAAAATGAAAGTCTGGTACCCTGGCCAGGTGGCTCAGTTGGGTGGAGCACCATTCCATACACCCAAAGGTTGCAGGTTTAATCCCTGGTCAGGGCACATACCTAGGTTGTAGGACCAATTGATGCTGTCTCTCACGTCAATGTTTCTCTCTCTCTTTACCTTCCTGTCTTTCTAAAATCAAGAAAAATCATATCCTAAGATGAGGATTTTAATAAAATGAAAGTCTGGATAAGCATGGAAGAGAAGCCATTCTCTCTGCATGTAAGGTCATGGAAACTTTCTTGGAACTACTCTGAAGTAAATCTTGAAAAATAATATAGGAATTAGCCATGTGGATGAATTGGGGTGAGGGTTATTTTAAAGACAGGAGATTGAAAGTGCAAAGCCTCAGAGGCCTCTGAATTACTTCTTTGAATTTTTTACTTAAAATGTTTAAGTTGCTAAGATCCTTACAGAGCGCTCATTTGGTAACCAGGACACTGAGAGCCAGGGAAGGGAATGATTTGATCAAAGTCACACAGCCCATTGATTCAGCATCAGGACTTGACCCAATTCAAAACCAAAACTTTTTCCATTCTGCCATGCTGACCAGAAAATCTGATTATTGGTTGATTACACAGCTGATTTGCTCTATTCCATCAGACAGGGAGGGAAGCTCTCCTGTATCTTGCCACTCATTCAATGACCACAGTCCTCTTTGAGGGTTTTTGTTTTTGTTTTTGTCCAAGGAAAAGTGATAGGAGATGGAGAAAAAGAGCACTGAAGAAAGACTGGGGGAACCTTCATTCTAAAAAATGCATCTGATTGAATGATAGCCCATTGTGTTGGACCAGAGCTCCTTCGCTGCTTCGGGAGAAATTCTGGCCAAGATAGAGTCACATGGGACTTTTGGATGGGAGTTAGCACTAGGTAAATTCCAAGAAGAAGAGGAGGAGGAGGGGTTTTGGAACAGTAATGGAGTAGGTAAGCAGAGATCGGAAGCAAGGGGTCCTATGGGAAGTGAATGACAGCCTTCTCAAAGAAATAGACACTCAGCTTCCTCAGAGGGTGTGAGTCCTGGCCAACATTCCACCACTGACTGATCTACCTTGGGGAAAAATGTACGACTTTTAACAGACCTTCAAGGAAATAGAAATGATCTCACCTGAGGTGAACCCCTGCACTCCCTCTGGCCTCCAAACCACAGCCTCCACCAGCAACCTGTGAATAAGGATTGCAAACAAGCAACAACAAAATCAGTCTTTGGCTGAGGACTCCGTGCAGAGGTGGTGTTTATAAGCATTTACTCTGCTCTCTTACGTGGAAAAATGCCCTTACAATACTAAGAAGGATGCAAAGTAAGAGACCGAAGCCAAGCCATGTGGCCTCTGCCAACCAGAAGGATGAATGGGTGCTAACCTCATAAATATCCTTCGCTGTAATGTCTAGTGTGATTGGCTTGCTCAGTTCTAACTGTGGCGACCATCTACATGGAAAGCAGCCATGGTGGCTTTGGGTTAGGCACCTCTCTGGGTCCCCTTTTGCCATCTGTGCAATGGAATAATCTAAATTCCTTTTTATGTTCTGTGGGTTAAAAGGAAAGGATTTAATTATAAAGTACATCATGTCAAACATTCTTCTCTTCCTCTGTTACTTCACTCATTCCATAAACATTTACTGAGCCTCTATAATACCCAAGGCTCTGTGCTAGGCACAGACAAAGTGGGTGTGGTCACTCTCCTCTGGAAGCCTAGAGTGGAGGAGCTAAAACAAGACACACATAGACAATTATACCATCTACAGGCAATGAATGTTACAAAATGTCATAGTGCGTGGAAGTGTTCCTTGTGGAAGAAATCTAAGAAGCTCCGTGGTGAGGTCAGATCAGAACTGAACAATATGGCAGAGGTGGAGGTGAGGATTTTAGGTAGAGTACAGCATTAGCAAAGACTCTGGTATTACAGAACACAAGGTGGATACAGACCCATTTGCCTGGGACAGAGCCTGCAAAAAGTCCAGGGATGGATGGAAACAAGTCCTTGTCTGGGACCCTTTTCTCAAAAGCCAACGTAGGACTTAAGATTCCACAGAGGATGTAGAGAAAACTCTTTCTGTGAGTGGCCCCTTTTAAAGATACCTAAATAAAGCTAGTCATCTCTTAGGTACTTTATTGAAATATACTTTTATAACAGTTAATGCTTAGCTCTATTATTGTTTGTTCTATTGGCCTGTTTCCTGCCTTGGGGGTCAGCCTGGTCATATCTGGCTTTGTTTTCGCTGTGATTGGCTAAGACCATGTGGTCGGCCCTAGTCCGTGATTGTGAAACACTACAAGGGTGCAGGGTACAGGTTGGGACATTCCCAGAAGAAGCTATATTTACCACACAAGTTGTCCAACAAGCTTTTTATCTCATTTAAAACATACATAGTTGTAAATATATATTGATTGTATATTATGTATAAATGTAATCTATGTGCCATGTGACATAGTTTATATATTATTCCTAATTCATTTTATTGTATTTTTTCCATTATCGTCTACCCCCCTTATACCCTCTTCCACCTCCACCCACCCCCCTCTCCCCCCACAACCACCACACTGCTGTCCCTGTCCACGAGTACTTTTTCTTTCTTACTTATCCCCCCACCCCGCTCCAAATACCCACCCAGAGCTGTCAGCCTGCTCTCTATTTATGAGTCTGTCTCTATTTTGCTTGTTAGTTCAGTTTGTTCATTAGATTCCACCTATGAGTGAAATCATATAGTATTTGTCTTTCTCTGACTGGCTTACTTCACTTAGCATAATGTTCTCTGGCTCCACCCTCCCTCCAGGGCCACTCTGCCTTCCCTCCGCCAGAGCCCAGGGGAGTGGCTATCAGTGCAATTTTGTGCATTTTCCCTTTAAGAAGGTGTCTGTGTCTCTAACCATTTCTCCCTGGTGGACAGAAATCCCATTGCTTTTCACTGCCAGATGTTACGTGGGTTCCTTTCCCAGTTCCAGTACTCCAAGCTAGGGAGCCCCGCTTGGAGTTTAGAGCCCACACTTCTCAGGGGGATCCCCCTTCCCCAGTCACTGAAACAGCCCTCCGGGACTTCAGCTGCCACCTTTGTGGGAACCCAGGCAGCCCTCCCGCACCTCTTCTGTAGGTCCTCAGTTATAACGCTTCTTTCCAGCTAGTCTTCAATTGATTATTCAGGATGATTCTTCTATAATTTAGTTGTAATTCCAGTTGGTCCTGGGAAGAGGTTAGTGTGGCTTCCACCTATTCCGCCGCCATCTTGAACCTGTATCCACTATTCCAGGACTTTATTCCTGAACCCAGGAGATCAACTTGCTAGACACTGCAAAGCCGACAGGCATTCTCTACTGGTTGGAAACACAGCCTTGTGCTACTGCAATATGTTTTGGCTAAAACACAGAATTAAAAACTTCCAAAACAAATAGCATTTGAATTAGCCAAAATGGTTCAAAAGTTCAAATGAGCTCTTTTCATGACATGACTATTTATGGGCTTTTTTGCTGTCTGGGATGGTCACGTAAGCAGAGAGCCCTAGAATACCAGCGCCAGCATCGCCACAGGGGTAATCGTGTCCCAGTTTTTTCGGATGGGGAAACTGAGGTCCATAGCATCTAAAAATCACAGGCGTGGAGATGGTATCATTCAGTATTTAAAATAGGTGGCTAACTGAAGGATCTCTGAATTTGCTCTGTGGAACAAAGAAACATCTTCCATATTCAAATATGGCAGTGATTTTTATAAATCAGTGTTATAATCTAATGGGGCATAAAACATCATTTAAATATCATCTTACTGAGCTCCTGGGTATTCATGCGTAACAATAGGAATTAGGGAGTCCAGCCCTAGCTGGTGTGTCTCAGGGGATTAAGCGTTGGCCTATGAACCAAAAGGTCACTGGTTCGATTCCTGGGCAGGGCACATGCCTGGGTTACAGGTTTGGTTCTCAGTCAGGGGTGTGAAAGAGGCAACCAGTTGATGTTTCCCTCCCTCCCTTTCTCCCCCTTCTCCCTCTCTAAAAATAACATGTTTAAAAAAATTAGGGAGCCCAGTGTTACAATATGACTGCTACCCAGAGGCATTCTCTTAGCCGAGTTACATTACTCTCTGAACCTCAGTTTCTTCGTCTGTGAAAAGGGTCATACAGCATGTGTCCCTCTATGGTGGTTGGGAGGATGTCGTAAGACAGCGTCAGTAAGGCACCTTGTACAGCACCTAATATAGACCTATAAAAGGAGGGCCCAACGGCAGCTACAAGTCCCATGATGCCTCATTTCCCTCCACTGTCACAAAACTACTATGTGCTGTGACAAGCTCAAGCATGGGCGCTGTGTCCTCACTTCTTCCCCACTCCCTCAAACGCCTGTGTGTGCCCTGAGGACACTCCATGCAGGCTAACCACCAGACTCACGGGTGACTCACAGCCTGAAAGCAGCCCACAGCAGGCAGCAAATGTGCAACTTACATCTCCGAGGTTAAGTTGTTACTGGGGGGAACTGGATGTTGCCACCCAAAATATGTCTCTGTGGCATGAGGAATATTTTAGGCTGATTATTTTTCAGAAACAAAAGACTCTGGGAGGGCTGTTTTTAAACCTCCCCCTTAATTGCCTAAAAGAATTTAAAGGACCTGGTCCAGGAGGAATACTGTCACCAGAGATTTCTGCGAAGAATATGGGGGCAGGGCTTGGAGACCAAAGCTCTCTGTGTCCCATTGTCTGTGTGTGCCCCAGCAAATACTTGTATTTTCATCTTCCCTCCCTTTTGGAACCCCACTCCCAGCCCTTCTCCTTGGTTCAGAACGGCATAGACTCCCCATGGCCTGACCACGTGTGAGACTCAAACCCCCATCCATACAAAATTAAATGTTATATTCTCCTGTTAACCCAACTCGAGTCAATTTAATTCTTAAACCAGGCAGAAAAACTCAGGGTGAGGAGAAATTTTTCCTCGCCTAGCATTACTTTTTTTTTCCAGTGTGGTGGACACCTTTCAGCATTGAGAATAAGCCTCAGAGAACTTCCCCCAGGAGATGCAACTTAGAAGACAGGACCAGACACAGGGCACAAACAATGTCAAAAAGCTGCTCCCCGCAGGCACTGGGAGCTAGGAGACAGCAGTCTCCAGGCAGCTGGGCATGGATGGCTGTCTCCCACAGGAGAGGAGAGGGACCAATCTGTGCTCCCCACACTGCCCCCACCTGCTGAGAACTAAGCCCGGGTTATCTGTCTGCTGGCCCAGAGAAACCCAAAACTCCCCAGGCTTCTGAAAGGCTTTATCTCCTCTTTCCAGGAACTCATTTGCTTTCTCAGAGGTGCCACTGAGCAGCTGCTGCCCAGAGCCCAGGCGAGCCCCGGTCACGTTTCCAGGCTGCCGAGGTGCAGAGCCAGCCCCCCTGATCCCGCTCCCTCTCCCTCCTTGGGCTTCTGTCTCATAATTAGAAAATCCGTTTGGGGAGCAAAGCAAAAAAAAAAAAAAAAATCACACATCGCTAACAGCTGTTCTGAGTCGGGAGCAGGAGGGAGGGGAGCGGGAATTCCTACTTTCGCCATAAATTGTATGCAAATGGGTTCTTTTCCTGGAAGGGAGCAGGCAGTGAGAGCGTCTTTCATGAGCTAACCCTGCTCCTCCGCTGGGAGGGCTGTTCCTTTAATTCGCCAACTGAAAAAGTGGGAAAGGATGTCTGGAGGCGAGGCGTCCCATTACAGAGGAAGGAGCTCACTATATAAGCCAGCCAAAGCTGGCTGCACTGGCCACAGCCTGCCTACTGTCCCACGCTCTCCCGCGCAGACACACACGGCCCCTCCTCCGCGCACAGACAGCGTGGGGTGGCCTGTCTCTGGGGCGCAGCGCACCTGGGAGTCCCGCGGCTGCTGCTCACGTCCAGGTACTGATTCCATGGAGCTGGTTCATTCAAGGATCTAGGTCTTTTCCAACTCCGGAAAGGTAAGTCTGCTTCACCTCGATCACCAGAGATCATTATGACACACTGTTCACCGTCCTGTTGCCAAATGGGTTGCATTTTCATAAGCACAAAACTTTTACTTTATCTGCGCCGCTAGGGTCTGGGTGTACCTGGACTGTTTTCTCTTTGCTCCCTTCCAGTCTTGTAGACTTTTGTCTGTTTGTTCTAGTTCTATGAATAGTTACACATAGAAGGAACTTTTTTTATAAAAACAAAAAAAAAGCTTTTATCTGTGCTGCTCTTCAGAGGAAAAATAACTACATTCGCTTCCCCCCCTGCCTGGCTGATTTCACCTGTGAATCTTTTTTGTGAGGGTTAGGGAAGTAGGGTTTGCAGCGCGGAGTGTGCTCAGAGCCTCACTCTGGGTGGTGGGATGGGGGAGACTGACAGAGGATTGTCCCGGAGACAACAATACAAGTTTACATCTAAACAGCCCTCACCTTACAGGTGTCGGTGTTGTGTCTATCCCCTCATTTCACAACACCCACCCCGAGGTCAGACATAGAAAGTGAGGAGGGCTGGGGACAGGAGCCGCAGGGTGACTCCTAGGCTCAGGTGAACAACTGCAGGCTGTGAGGCCCAAGTGCTGGACACCAGCCTCTGTTCTGAAGGGTTGGGGGTCTCCCTGTGGGCGCCTCCTGATCTGCTGAGCCTTGGACTGGGTACCTGGACATGTCTGGAGAGCTTAGAGCCAGCAGGATCCCGTATCTTTCGGGAATCACCTCTCCCTCCTCACCTCTCATCACAGAAAGCCCTGAGAATCCAATTCTCCTGGGGATGGGAATTCTAAATCCCCTGACTGGCTGTGGAAGGAACATAGGGGTTCCTCTCCCTCATTGGTGTTGTAGGGGGTTAAGGGTTCAGGTTTTGAAGCTGGGAAACCCTTTAATATCCCCGCTGCCACCACCACCAAACCTGTGACCCTGATGAAAATGCATAACCTCCGTGAGCCTCAGTTTCCACTTCTCCTAAATGGGCACAGTAACTTCTGCTATCTTGATAAAGAGAAAATGAGTGGTTGCTCAACAACTGAAAGTGTGGATCATTGCTGGCACTGCCAAAAACTGCTATCGCCTTGGAAGCAAAAAGAGGTACTTAGCCAACCTCCGATCATTGCTTGTACGATCCTCACCCACCTGTCCCCACCCTGTTATTTTACCTTGCCAGGCCTGAGGTGTCTCACCAGGCTGGCAGGTCAGAGTCTCGGCTAGATGTTGCAAGCAGGCGGTTGTGTTGGCACAGGTTGGGAGAAAAGGGAGCTGCCTGGGGCTGGATGTAAATGCCGGGTTCTCATTCCAGAATGCACGAGGTTTTGAGCTTGGGCATCTGCGGATTCTAAAGCTGTCAGCTGTAATGTACAATGCTGCCGGTGGGGGCGGGGGGCCTCTTTGGAAATGCTTTCCATCCAGAAGGAGGGCAGGACTGAGCACCCCGCTTGAAGAATGGATACTTCTTTCCCAGGTATTTGTGGATCACCCCCTCACTTTTTATGGTGCTTTTCCATATGTGCTTTAGAACTGCAACCTGCTGCCCAGCCCAGCTGGCTTTTTGCCTCGTCCTGCAATAGGACAAGCCCAGCGCAGGACAGGGGATAGGGTCGTTCAGTGCTAGAGAAACCTGCGGGAAGTTCACTGGCACAGGGTGTGTGCGAGCCCTGTGCGGTAGATGTGAGTGAGTGTGCGTTGACCCTGTGAGTTGCAGGAAGGTGACAGTGTTTGGGAGAAGAAGAGGGTGCACACTATGAATGTTCTCTGATTTTCTCAAACAGCCTGAATTGGATAAAGATCTAAAGGGGTGCTGCCAAACTTAACAGTTGCTAAAGTTTTTTTTTATGCTGCATTTGAAAAACCTTGTTTCCCTATCTTATTTCCCACTCTCTCCCTAACCCCTAAGAAGTTACTGATATTTTAGCCCCCAGCTTTGTCATCCACTTAAGAGAGTGACAATCTTAATCTTGTATAGCTCTGTGATGCTCAGATGAGATCATATATGGCAAAATGTTGACACAGTACCTGGCACATAGTAAGAGCTCAATAAATTGGGGGCTTCTCTTGGTGTTATTGCTTATCAATTTACTAGGACTTGTCCAAGACCAAATAATGTTCTAAGATGGTGGTTTCCAAACCCTTTTAGCAGTGAAAATATCCATTAAATGAAATTGAGGGCAAAACCCCAACAGGTAAATATGGGGCTGATTGGGTTGAAATGGGGGTGGGAGATCAAAAACTCCCTGCACACCGCCCCCCCGCCTCTGGAACATCTCCATAGAGCCTTGAACTCCCCAAACACTGTTAAACGTCATGAAGCCAGGTGGTGCATATTTAGGGTGCGATTCTGCATTTGACGAGGACCCATGCCCCTCTGAATCCCCACCAGTAATGGAGGTCAGAGAAATTTCCCAAGCAGTACAGTCGACAAGAATATATGCGGGAAGTTTAAAATGCTAAGTGGAGGACGATCGTTTTAATTAACTTAATGATAACGATAGCCAAACCCTGTTGTTATCATTATGAAGATAACAATGAAAACCCTACTCTCTAACATATAGGCCCTTTGCATATATAATCTCACTAAATAGCCACATGTCTCTGGGAGATGGACTATACCTATTAGACAAAGACATAGCCTGAAAAGCAAAGAGAATGAGTGAATCTTCCTGAGTTTCAGAGGGAGGGAGCCAGTTTTCAGACCCATGTCCCCTTGATCCCCAAATCAGAAGCATATTTCAGCACGTACCTGCTGAATGCAGCTGTTTCTTGAACTACCTTTAGAAGGAATGAACTTCCTTTCTGACTAAATCTGCCCCTCCAGCCAGACTGTGGCCACCCATAAATACAGCGGTAGCCTGATCATATAACCAGAATGGAATTTGGAAAGGGAATTCAAGCTGACAGAATGAAAAAACACATCCCTCTTAATCCTACCCTTTCTAATGCTCACAAAGAACTCAGCACACTTACTCTCCCCTACCCCTGGGTTTCTATAGACACACAGCCATGCTTCCTCATGGGGAAAAAAATCTTGCCCCCTTAAAACACAACTCCCTCCATGCTGAAATCATGTCAGTTTGAAAAGTCGAAGTAGGTAACACACATTTAGTTGACTCTTAATACGCAATCCCTTTGTGATGGTACAACATCAAAATAGTTAATGATGAGGGTCACATATTGCATGTGTGATAGAAGGGTTTGCCTATGGTTTCTCATAATTCATAGTCTAACACTATAAGTGATGAATGACTAGCTCCATTTTATGACCAAAAAGAAATGAGGCTCAAGGAAGTCAAGTGACTCATCTGAGGGTTTTCCATAAGTGAGGAGCAAAGTTGGCTTTGAACCCAGAGCTTCTGACTAAAACCCTCCCATTCTTTCCACTATGCCACCTGTCTCCTGGAGTCAGGTGGGGCTTACCTCTTACAGAGCCTTCAACAATGTCTGTCTCCCGGTCATTGGCCGAGACAGTGGAGAAGCCCCCAACCAGCATTGCTGTCTATTGATTTTACAGAATAGCCCGGCATATATCATTTTTCATGGTGCTCACTCAGGGAAGGGCAACTCATGGTAGGGCACTTGTCTTGCCTGGAAATAGAAAAGTTCAAATTTCAGCCCCGGGAGAGAGAAGAATGACACGAGAGGTGGCGATGAGGTCATTACTGCTGATTTTCATCACAGACAAGTTGGCACCATGTTGCCATGTCCAAAGGTGGGAGCTGATTGAGGAAGCAGGGCTGTTCCTGTACCCTGTGCCCTCTCTGAAAGCCAGGGGAACGGCCCACCTGGTTTTAAAGGGGCTAACTGGTGTGCAGCCTTGGGGCAGTGCACCCTGGGGCCGGCAGGAAATGGTTGTAGGCTCTGAGACTCACATTCTCTTGTAGCCTCAGAGATAAGGGTTATGATTCAGCCACTTCTCACTTTGAGAAGATTACAGGGAATCCCCTTGAATCTAATCTGCAGCTAGAATGACATGAACACCTTCAACACATGGAAAACATTAGATGATGTCTCCTTTCCAAGGAGAATAACCCCTCGCAAACTCCAGGCAATAATTTCATCCAAGGCAAAAACAGCAGTGGCCTCACCTAGGAGAAAAATCTGTATTCCTACCTGATTATAACCTTCATGACCAAACTTCTTTCATTTTCCAGTTATGCCATTAAGGCTAGAAATTATTTTCCGGCTTTTCTCCCTTATCTCATATTGCCAGCCTCTCCTTAACTTTAGCAACAACCTAGTTCAGCACTTAATTACTCCCTTTGGCCCTGCAGCAGTGAATAAAAGGAAAATATTCCTGTTGAAAGTAGATTATAAATGGAAAATCCCTTCCATGTCTATTTTTAGTCTATTTGTTAGTGATAATTATTTCATGCCAAGTTAGTTCAAATTTTTGAAATTTCCTAAAATTCATAGGTCCTTAATTTTGCAGCCATAGTAACTCAAATGGCTTTGGCTGGCCCTTTAACCCTCTCCAAACACTGTGTCGAGAGCCAGAAATATTTCATAAGTTCTGAGTAGATTGCTTTGCTTCAGAATTAACCACTGATCAACTCTTACCCTGGAGGAGGTGAGTTAGCTGCTACTAACTTCTACATGAATGAGTCCAAAAAGTTCTTCTAGCAGAGATGATCATAACAGCTAATATTTATTGAGTAATCTACGGGCATTATGCCATTCAATCATCCACCATTGTTCTGTCAAGTATAATCACCCCTCTCCATTTAAACACGGGGAACCTGAGGCTGTGAAAGTTTAAGTAGCTTCCCGAACACCACACACAGATAGTTCTGGCTGGAGCCTGACCTCAGAGCCAGTTCCAAATCCCAAGCAAGTGTTTATAACTAGTACAGTAAGCAAGTCATGTTCAGCACCGTAATTCTATTCAGCCTCTGACACCAGGGAGGGCTGGACACAGCAAAGCTAAGAGGAGTCAAAGGCTTGTCTTCCAGACCCTAGCGTTCTCTTCCACAGGGTCGCCACCGTTGCGACCTGCAACTTGCTCCTTCAGATTTCACTTCCTGTGAAAACTAATTCAATAATGTATGATTTCTAGTGTCATATGTTTCCTCTTCTGAGCTCTGAGCTGGAGGAGAATGGAGCCTGATCCACGATTCATCTGTCTACCACCCTGAGACCCAGAGCACGGGGGCTCATACATAAGCATGTGCTGCCTTAGTGAAGCTGCGTGCCCTGCTGGCTGGCTTACACTCCCCTTTCCTGGTTCCTGCAGACTTCTCCGCTTTTCCTACTGACCTTCTTGCATCAGAACAGATGATGGGCTCCCCCTCCACCTGAGTGGATGCCATTGAAGTCAAGCACATCAGAGAGGCAGGAACTGTGTCTGCCGAAGCTCTTTATCCCCAGAGCCCAGCCACCTGCTGGCAGGTATCAGGCCCTGGGGAGGGTATTGTTGAAGAACACTCTCCTGTCCCAGAGGAAATGGAGCAATAATAGCACAGCACCGTTTTGCTTTGTAACTGTGTTCTATGATTTATGAAGCAGACGCATGTGCCAAATAAGTTTTAACAACATAGGATACTCATATATTTATAAATGTATAAAGTAACTTTTCTGTGCCTCACTCCCAGGCTCTCCCAGCAACTATGTATTATCTTACACTAAGTGAACTGAGACCTGGGAATGCTGTCACCTGCACAAAGTAGAAAGTGGTAGATTGGGGTTCTTCCTCAGGCCCGACTCCCCAAATTGTGCTTTTTTTTTCACTGTGCCACTCAGCACTCAGGGATGATTCCCATTTTTTAGATGAGAAAAAGGGGTTAGAGGCAGCAGGCGGCTTGCTAGAAAAATATTTACATTATTAAAGGGTAGTTTGGTACTGAGAGCAAATACTTAACACAAATAAAAGACTTGCCTACGGTGGACTTCAGGTAAAGGGACACTTTGGAAGAATAGGAGCTCAAATTTCATCCCCCATGATGGGTTCAGAGATAAAACCATACTTGGTGGTGAGAAAAAAAGATGGCGGAGAGTGAGTTTGAGTGCAAGGCAGTATATTTTTGTTCAAATCTCAGCCTGCCAATGCAGCGTAGGGAAATCCTGGCTCACAGCTGAGCACTGCGGAACTCTGCTGGGTGTGCAGTGCAGCATGGACGCGTGTCGCCTCCCTGCAGAAGCAATGCACCACTGCGCAAACAAGGGAGCCCAGAGCAACAGTGGACTCCCTGCCAGCCAGAGTGTAGGCACCAAGATACAAAATCCCAGCAACAGCATTAGCACGGACACATGTGGGTGCTTCCAGACCAGGAAGCTATGACTTTCCACCCAGGGAAGAGGAGCTTTGATGCGACAAAGGGAGCCCCCTGGACTGGCGCTCAGGAGCTCAGGTGGGCAGATACACCTGCAGTGCTTCCCCTGACCCCGAGGGAAGTGGCCTGCTCTCCGAGGTACTTTTCCCCTGGGCCGTGGGATGGTCACACAGAGATAGCTCGATACAGAGCTGTCACAGAACAGTGGTCTAACTCAGCGGTTTTCAGCCTTGTTCAGCTCATGGCACACATGAACGAATTACTAAAATTCTGTGGCACACCAAAAAATATATATATTTTTTGCCAATCTGACAAAAAATAGGTATAATTTTGATTCACTCACACTTGATGGCTATTATTGTGTCGGCTGTTGTCATTTTTTTAATCTGACAGTCTGAAGGAGAAGAGGTCAGTGCCCCCGACTAAATAGTCAGGTATTGCATGTTTTAGAAATTCCAGCACCCTGGATGAAAATCACTGATCTAACTTACATGTAGGTTGTTGTTTTTTTTTAAATCCCCCTAAAATGCATAGAATATTGAAACCAAAAGGGCTCATCAATAATCCCTAAGCCAGGGGCTCATCCCCTGCGTTTAAAGGTGCCTCGGAGGTGACTGCAGGGCTGCCGTGGAGAGGTGGGGAGGCTCGACCTGATTTCAGCTAAAATACCTCTACTTTTATCTGTGTTATACACTGAGCTTCCTCATGAAATGCCATTTAATAAAAGAGTTCTGTAACAACAAAAAGAAAGTTTTGTAAACTGGTGGCCTAGTTTAACTCCCTTTATTTTAAGGATGGTGAAACTGAGACTTACGAAAAGGAAAAGTCTCGGATTTCTTGCTAGTTGGCAACAGGGTCAGGACTGAGCCCTAGGTGTTTTGACTCTTGCTCTTAGAAGACAGACAATATAAAAAGTGTCAGAGTGAATAAATTGTTTAAAAAGGAAACATTAACAGAGTTTTATCCTTTGAATAGCTTTGACACATATCGAGCCGAGGAGTCCTCTGTATTAGCTATCCGCCACTGTATAACAAAATACCACAAAATGCAGTGGCTTCAGACAACACACACTGATTGTGTTACTGCTTCCACAGGTGAGGGTTCCAAGCACTGCTCAGATGGCCTCTCTACCTCATGGTCTCTCATGAGGCTACAATCACAGGAATGACTGGCCAGGATTGAGGTCTTATCTGAAGGTTCAAGTGGGGAATGATTTGCTTCCAAGCTCACTCATGTGCCTACAGGCCGGATTCAGTTCCTTCAGGGCTGTCGGATTGAGCATCTCAGTTCCTTGCTGGCTGTGGGCCCAAGGCCACCCTCACTTCCTTCCACATGGAACTCTCCCCCATTGACACTTGGTCAAAGCCAGCAAGAGAGCAAGAGGGCCTGCGAGTAAGACAGACAGCACAGTCTTGTGTAGCCTAATAGTGCAAGTGACATGCCATCACCTTAGACCATACCACGCTCAAGGAGAAATAATTACATGGGATGTGCAGAGCAGGAAGCTTATCATTGGGAAGCATCTCAGAGTTTGCCTGCCACTGCTCCCAACACTCCAATGTCACTGTTTTCTGTCAACATATCAATGTCAAATTCATCCAACACACCTGCACTTCTGTTGTAAGCAATCAATAATATGGCAGCCACTAAGGAAGACGGTGTCTTACTTAATCTTCCCATCCATTTATAAAGGGAAGCCATGTGTTTTGTATTAAATGTTATAGTTCATTAGGGAACCATGATTCCTCTTGAATATCACCCCAGGGCACAATCTTCCAAGGCAAGGACTTCAAATAAATGTATTTCATTCAAAGGCATGACATGCAAAGTGACCAAAACTGAAACTGATCCTTTGCCCTTCTCCCTAACCTATTCCTCTCTTAGCAGATACAATGAAGACTGAAATCTAGTTTTAACTCCGTCTCCCTTTCCACATTTTTTACTAACTTGCCATACACCAAATCTTTTGGACTCTTCTGTCTTGACAATTAAATCACTGCTTCTTCATCCCCTCCATCATCACCCTGTTCAGGCTGTGGCATCTCACAGATGGACCACTGCAACAGTTTCCCCACTGGCCCCCATCCATGAGCCATAGGTTGTAGATGTCACATTCCTCCTGAACCTAAAGATTTTCAAATGGTTCTCTTCCGGCCACAGGAAAAATTCAAATTCTCACCCTGGTGTTTAGTATTTTCCATGATCTGGCTCCTGGTCTCCAAACAGACCTGTACTTCAGATATAATTCATGCTCTCCATACCAACCCACCATTCCCAAGTGCTATTCCCTCTTTCCTAGAATGCATTTCCCTATGCTTTTCACCTGCTCACAATCACCTTTTAAAATTCAGCTCAGAATTCACCTTCTCCAGGTAGGTGAGATAACCCTTTTCCGTCACCCCATCCCACACCATGTATTTCTCTAACATTACTATGTCATTCTGGAATTGCCTTTTCACTCATAAGTTAATGCCTCCTGCCAGTGATGTTCTTGGAATGAGAATTCTGTATCCATTTTATTTGTAATTGAGTACAACTGGAATAAAATTAATTTGCAGCCACAGAGAGCAGTCCTTGCTGTTTCCCAGATTTGGACTTCCCCTTCCTCACCAGAGTTTGTTCAGGAAGCCCAGACCTTGAGGTTGCCCTCCAAGCTCTCAACTGTGCAGAGTGAGGTCACAATACATGACAGGAGGAAGCAAGCACAGTCTGGGGGCAGGAAACCATCTCAGGATGCAAACTTTAAGGAATGTCTTTGCTTTCAGAGGTGACCCCCAGAATCAAAGCAAGAACTGCTTGGGAGTTGGAAAAACCAGTACCAAGGACAGAGGAGGCCTGTCTGGGGATTTGAGGCTGAGTCACAAGAGATAGAAAAATCTGGACTTTATAAGACAGATCCGTCTACAACTAGTGGAAGGAAGGAAAGGGCTCAAGAAAGGAATGCAGACAAAGATATCCCTATCTTAGGACATGGAGAAATGAACAGCCCAGAGGAAGGATTGGATAATGACTAAAAGTATGGCTCTAGCATTAGAAAGTTCTGGGTTCCAGAGCTTGCTGTCTGCTTGTTATCTGATCTTGGCCAAATTACTTAACTTCTCTAATAAGTCTCATTTTTCTCATCCATATGAAAGGAAAAATAGCAGCACCTACTTTCTAAGGTTATTATGCATATTAAACAATGTACTGCAAGTGCATTGCTCAGCACAGAAACTGGCACTCAGTATAAATGTTGAATTACCATTGTTGTTACCAGTTGTTGAAATGGTTCTTGGTAATAAAACTCCATTAAACAGGCAGTTCCCAAAAGTGCACCCTGTGGAGCAGCACTCTCATGAGATGCACCTTAAAAAGTGTTCTGTGACCAAAAGAGTTTGAGGAATACCTGACATTGTGTCCTGTTCTGAAAATTCACAGTTCCTATGTCCATTCAATATGTTCCTATGTTCTAAGGGCTGGAGATACAGTAGAAAACAAGCTATGAAAGGTCTTTGTATTCATGGAACTTACATTATGATGTAAGAAGGCAGTCAATGAAAAGGAACCAAATAAAGTCATAGTACAATTTCAGGTAGATATTTGCTAAGAAGAAATATAAAATATGGTAGGGGAACGGGCAATGACTGGTGGTGTGGGGGCCCTCTTTAAGACAGGGTAGCACATTGAGATGACACTTGAGCAGAGATTTGAGTGACATGAGGAAACAAGCTTTGTAAGCAGTGGCTAGGAATTAGGATTTTATCCTGAGTGTGATTAGAAGCCAACGGGAGGTTTGGGGTGGAAGAATTCATGATCTGAGAAATCCCGTACCAGTTAATCTATTTAGCTTTGTTTTACCCAGTATCCCCTAACCTTTGGGGCTGTAAATAACCTTTCCCACAGGACATCTACCTAACAACATCTTGGGATATAGTCTGGTAAATTCTGCACTAGAGCACAAGGCTTTGTAGATTTTAAAAGGACTATGAATTTGTTCTTCCTCATCTAGACCTACAGTAATAAGCCAAACAAACCATTTGGGCCATAATAGGCATGCCCAGAGCAGGAAACCCCAGCTCTGGAGGAAGAGGCAAGCAGGCTGTCACCCTAATTAACATCACTTTTTGGCTAAGATGATCAATGAGTACAGCCAGGCTTCCGCCGACTCTGGAACCCCATCTCAGGCCAAAAGAAACTTGCCAACATCTTCCTAGAAGCTAATAAGCACTTGCAAACAGTACACCTTGGCTGAAGCCTTCTCCAAAGGGGAAGTGTGTAAAACCTGAGCTCCCGCCAGAGCCTCTGGGAGGAAGACAGAGGTCAAACATTTCAGTGCTTACATGTGGACAGCCACTGACTGCTGCTGGAGGTGTAGGAAATGAAAGGCGAAGGGGTGTGCTAGGGCTCTAATCTCTCATTTTACCAAGCAGTGCTGATTTAAGTTTTCATCTTATATAAACTGCAGGAAGTCACTTGATGAGTCAACCCAGTGTAGTAGTTAAAAGTCCAAAAGCTGGCTCTGCCTCTTAGGCCAGTTACCGATACTCCCCGAGTATCAATTTAACTTCTAACTAGGCATAGTAATACCTGTCTCACCAGGTCACCATGACAAATGACAAGATAAATGATGGCATATATAACAGACACATCTAGTGTAGGGCTTGGCACGAAACAGGTATATAGTAGGCTCTAACAAAAGGCCACTTTCATTTTTGTCTAGTTCAATCTATATTTGGTTTTATACTAAATACTTGTCATTTATTAACTACTATGTCCCAACAAAGGTCACCATATAATGTATAGTGGCCTATTTTTTGTAAATAAAGTTGTATTGGAACACAGCCTTGCTCATTCATTTATGCCATGTCTATGGGTACTTCTGTACAATAGGAAAGTTGAGTTGTGACTGAGACCAACTGACTGAAATCTACAATTTACTATCTGGTCACTTAAAAAAAGGCTGCTGACTCCTGCCAGTCAGTATACTGAATTTATATACATAGTTTTCAATCACCAGAACCTAGCAACTTAGGTATTATTATACTTATACATATAAAGAAATTGAAATAGAACTACTCATCTAGTAAGTCCTCCAAAAACATGCTGAACTGTGTACCTGAAGGAAGCATAAAAGAATGCTAGAAGCATTATTCATTTGTGTGATTCATCCCACTTTGCTCCTCGCTATCTCTCTCAGGCCAAATTTCTTGATTTTCTGCCATATGCTACATGAAATGAAACTGTCTTGAAGGGACTTTCTCCCTTTCCTGATTTATTGGTTCATGTGTTCTTCTTTTTAATAGTTTATTTGTACTGTATTTTTTCCATTACCATTTATCCTCATTATACTCTTGCCCACCTCCATCCACCCTTCTCACTTCTGCAGTCACCACACTGTTGTCTGTGTCCATGAGTTCTTTTTCTTTTTTGCTCAATCCTTCCGCCCCCACAAACCACTCCCAAGAGCTGTCAGCCTCTCTATCTATAAGTCTGTCTATATTTTGCTTGTTAGTTCAGTTTGTTCATTAGATTCCACTTAGAGTGAAATTATATGGTATTTGTCTTTTTCTCACTGGCTTATTTCACTTAACATAGTGTTCTCCAGTTCCTTCCATGCTGTTACAAAGGGTAAAATTTTCTTTTTTGTGGCTGAGTAGTATTCCATTGTGTAAATGTACCTTAGTTGTTTTATCCACTCATCTACTGATGGACACCTAGGCTACTTCCAAATCTTGGCTATTGTAAATAATGCTGCAGTGAACATAGGGGTGTGTATATTCTTTTCAACTAGTGTTTCAGTTTTCTTTGGATATATTCCCAGAAGTGCTGGGTCATAAGGCAGCTCCATTCTTAATTTTTGGAAGTAACTGCATACTGCTCCCCACAGTGGCTGCACCAATTTGCACTCCCACCAATAGTGCAAAAGGATTCTCAACATCCTCATCAGCACTTGTTTTTTTGTCAATTTATTGATGATAGCCATTCTGACAGGTGTGAGGTGATATCTCATTTGGTTTTAATTTGCATTTCTCTGATGATTAATGACATTGAGTATCTTTTCACATGTCTATTGGCCATCTGTATGTCCTTTTTTGGAGAAATATCTATTCAAGTCCTTTGCCCATTTTTTATTGAACTGTTTGTTTTTTTGATGTTCAGTTTTACAAGTTCTTTACAAATTTTAGACATTAACCCTTATCACATGTATCAATAAATACATTCTCACATTCACTGGGATTTTTTTTATTTTCTTGATGGTTTCCTTTGTAGTGCAAAATGTATTTAGTTTGATATAGTCCCATGTGTTTATTTTCTTTTCTCATTGCCTGAAAATATATATCAGAAAAAAAGATTGCTACAGGTAATGTCCGGGATTTTAGTGCCTATGTTTTCTTCTAGGATTTTTATGGTTTCAGGTGTAACATTTAAGTCTTTAATCAATTTTGAATTTATTCTTGTATGAGGCATAAAAAGGTGGTCTACTTTCATTTTCTACATATATCTGTCCAATATTCCCAACACTGTTTATTGAATAAACTATCTTTAGACAATTGTATGTGCTTGCCTCCTCTGTCAAATATTAATTGACTATAAAGGTGTGGATTTATTTCTGGGCTTTCTATTCCATTCATTTGATCTTTGTGTCTGTTTTCATGCCAGTACCATACTGTTTAGATTACTATGACCTTATAGCAGGGGTGTCAAATTCATTTTCACTGGGGCCACTTCAGCCTCATGGTTGCCTTCAAAGGGCTGAAATAATTTTAGGACTGTATAAATGTAGTTACTCCTTAACTGTTAAGGAGTTGAAATTTCATTTGGCCCTTTGAAAGCAACCATGAGGCTTATGTGACCCCCAATGAAAATGAGTTTGACACCCCTGCCTTATAGTATAGTTTGATATTAGGTAGCATGATTCCTCCAACTTTGTTCTTCTTTATCAAGATTGCTGTTGCTATTTGGGGTCTTTTGTGGTTTGACATAAATTTCTGGAATATTTGGCTTAATTCTGTGATATGTCATTGGTATATTGATAGGAATTGCATTGAATCTATAGACTGCTTTGGGTAGTATGGACATTTTAATGATGTTAATTCTCCTTATCCATGCTATATGCTTCTACTTATTTGTGTCTTCTTCAGTTTCTGTCTTCAGTGTCATATAATTTTCCAATTACATGTCTTTTAAATTCTTGGTTGAATTTATTCCTAGGTATTTTATTGTTTTTGAAGCAAATGTGAATTGGATTGTTTTCTTAATTTTTCTTTCTGATAGGTCATTATTGGCATATAAAAATGCAAGTGATTTCTAGATATTAATTCTGTATCCTGCTACTTTACTGAATTTATTTATCTGTTCTAGTTTCTTGGTGGAATCTTTAGGCTTTCCTGTGCCAAGTATCATGTCATCTGCAAATAATGACAGTTTTACTTCTTCCTTTCCAATTTGGAAGCCTTTTGTTTCTACTTCTTGTCTGATTACTTCGGCTAGGACTTCCAGTACTATGTTGATTAAGAGAAGTCAAAGTGTACAACCCTGTCTTGTTCCTGATCTGAAGGGGAACACTTGTAGTTTTTGCCCATTGAGTACGATGCTCGCAATGGGTGTGTCATAGATGGACTTGATTACATTTAGATATGTTCCCTCTATTGCCACTTTTCTGAGAGTTTTTATCATAAATGGATGCTGGATTTCGTCAAATGCTATTTCTGCATCTATTGATATGATCATGTGGTTTTTATCCTTCATTTTGTTTATGTGCTGTATCACATTTATTGATTTGCAAATATTATATTAACACAGCATCACTGGAATAAATTCCACTTGATCATAGTATATGATCTTTTTGATGCATTTCTGTATTTGGTTTGCTAATATTTTGTTGAGGGTTTTAGCATCTATGTTCATTAGAGCTATTGGCCTATAATTTTCTTTTTTTGTAGTGTCTTTATCTGGTTTTATATGAGGATAATGTTGGCCTTTTAAAATGAGCTTGGGAGTCTTCCTTACTCTTGAATTTTTTGGAAAAGTTTGAGAAAGAGGGATGTTAGTTCTTCTTGAAATATTTGGTAAAATTCACCTGTGAAGCCATTGATCCAGTGCTTTTGTGTGTTGGGATTTTTTTTTATTACTGCTTCAGTTTCACTAGGTGCAATCTTTCTTTCTGATTCTCTGATTCTTCTTGATTCAGTTTTGGAAGACTGTGTGTTTCTAGGAACTTATCCTTTTTGTCTGGGTTGTCCAATTTGTTGGCATATAGTTGTTTGTAATATTTTCTTACAATCCTTCGTATTTCTTTGGTGTCAGTTGTTACTTCTCCTCCTTTGTTTCTGTTTTTTTTAATTTGTATCCTCTCTCCTTTTTTTTTTTTTGATAAATCTGGTTAAAGGGTTGCCATTTTGGGCTTTGTTGTTCTTTTTCAAGTTCCTTTAAGTGTCAAGTTAGATTGTTTGATTTTTTTCTAGTTTCTTGAGATAGGCCTATAATGCTATGAATTTCCCTCTTAGGATTGCCTTCACTGTGTTCCAAAGATTTCAGGTAGTTTTGTTCTCGTTTTCATTTGTTTCAAGGTATCTTTTGATTCTTCCTTGATCACAGTGCTAACCCACTCATTGTTTAATAATATGTTATTTAGCTTCCATGTCAGTGTGTATTTTTCAGTTTTCTCCTTGTGATTGATTTCTAGTTTTATAGCATTATGGTCAGAGAAGATGATTGATATGATTTCAATCTTAAATTTATTGAGACTTGTTTTGTGTCCTAACATGTGGTCTACATGGAAAACATTCCATGTGCACTTGAAAAGAATGTATATTCTGCTGCTTTAAAATGAAATACTCTGAAGGTATCAGTTAAATCCTTTTGATCTAGAGCACGGGTGT
This sequence comes from Phyllostomus hastatus, assembly GCF_019186645.2. NCBI lineage: Eukaryota > Metazoa > Chordata > Mammalia > Chiroptera > Phyllostomidae > Phyllostomus > Phyllostomus hastatus. Next base: position 61,756,228 of record NW_025333857.1, on the reverse strand, counting down.
CCAACCTATGGCCCATTGGCTGCATGCAGCTCAGGATGGCTATGAATGCAGCCCAAAATAAAATCATAAGTTTACTTAAAACATTCTGAGATATTTTTTTGTGATTATATGTCATAGTGAATTTCATGTGTGACCCAAGACAACTCTTTTTCTTCCAGTGTGGCCCAAAGATGCCAAAACTTTGGATATCACTAATCTAGAGTGTCATTTAAGGTCTCTGTCTCCTTGTTGATTTCTGTCTGGAAGATCCACTGATGTCTATGGGGTGTTAAAATTCCCTACTATGAGTATATTTCTGTCAGTCTCTCCCCTTATGCCCATCAAGATTTGCTTTATATATTTAGGTGCTCCTATGTCAAGTACATAAATATTTACTAGGGTTATATCCTTCTGTTAGATTGTTCCCTTTATCACTATGTAGTGTCCTTCTTTGTCCTTTATTATAGCCTTGGTTTTAAAGTCTATTTTGTTGGGTATAAGTATTCATACCTCACCTTTTTTTCCTTTCCAATTGCATGAAATATATTTTTCCAACCCTTTACTTTTATTTTTTTATTTTTTAAAAATATATTTTATTGATTGTCCCAACTTTACAGTTGTCCCATTTTCCCCCCTTCACTCCCCTCCACTCTGCACACCCCTCCCACCCACACCCCCCCCGCTTTAGTTCATGTTCATGTGTCATACTTACAAGTTCTTTGGCTTCTACATTTCCCATACTATTCTTACCCTCCCCTTCCCTGCCTACTTTCTGCCTACCATCCATGCTACTTATTCTCTGTACCTTTCCCCCCTCTCCCCCCTCCCACTCCCCTGTTAATAACCCTCCATGTGATCTCCATTTCTGTTAATCTGTTCCTGTTCTAGTTGTTTGCTTAGTTTTTGTTTTTGTTTTAGGTGTGGTTGTTAATGATTGTGAGTTTGCTGTCATTTTACTGTACATATTCTTTATCTTCTTTTTCTCAGATAAATCCCCTCAACATTTCATATAATAAGGGCTTGGTGATAATGAACTCCTTTAACTTGACCTTACCTGAGAAGCACTTTATCTGCCCTTATATTCTAAATGAAAGCTTTGCTGGATAGAGCAATCTTGGATGTAGGTCCTTGCCTTTCATGACTTGGAATATTTCTTTCCAGCCCCTTCTTGCCTGCAAGGTCTCTTTTGAGAAATCATCTGACAGTCTTATGGGAACTCCTTTGTAGGTAACTGTCTCCTTTTTTCTTGCTGCTTTGAAGATTCTCTCCTCTTTAATCTTGGATAATGTAATTATTATGAGCCTTGGCATATGCTTCCTTGGATCCAACTTCTTTGGGACTCTCTGAGCTTCCTAGACTCCCTGGAAGTCTATTTCTTTTGCTAGATTTGGAAAGTTCTCCTTCATTATGTTTTCAAATAAGTTTTCATTTTCTTGTTCTTCCTCTTCTCCTTCTGGTACCCCTATGATTTGGATGTTGGAATGCTTAAAGATGTCCTAGAGGTTCCTAAGCCTCCCCTCATTTTTTTTTTTGAATTCTTGTTTCTTCATTCTTTTCTGGTTGAATGTTTCTTTCTTCCTTCTGGTCCACACTGTTGATGTGAGTCCCAGTTTCCTTCTTTTCACTGTTGGTTCCCTGTACATTTTCCATTATTTCACTCAGCATAGCCTTCATTTTTTCATCTAATTTGCAACCATATTCAGCCAATTCTGTGAGTGTCCTGATTACCAGTGTTTTAAACTATGCATCTGATAGGTTGGCTACGTCTTTGTCACTTAGTTGTATTTTTTCTGGAGCTTTGATCTGTTCTTTCATTGAGGCCATTTTCTTTTGTCTTGACATGACAGTTACACAGTGAGGGACAGACCCTTAGGCATTCACCAAAATGGGGTAACCCATGTGGCTGCATTATGGCACTGTATGTGGGGAAAGGGTCCAAAAGGGAACAATGGCACTTGCTCCACTCTCTGCCAGATTTCAGTAACTTCCCCCAATTCTCACAAGCAAATTGGGCCCTTCTGGTGCTGATTCCCATGTGGGTGGGTTTGTGTACATTCTAGGATCCTGTGGTCCTCTCCAACAAACTCTCCTGTGATGCTGGGAGTCTCTCCCACTGCTGCCCCAATGCCCTCAATCAGTGGTTTTAAGTCTCATTTCCCTGTACTGGGGCCCTGGGTTGTGTGGTCTGTCTGGTTCCCCCTTTGCCTCACCTGGTCCATCTGCACTCAAATGTGGAACCCCTCGCTCCATCAGCCACCACCACAGTCTTGCTGGCCAGAGGCAGCCCCATGCACCCCACTCCACAATCCACCACCTCACTGGGTCCACCAGCTGCTGCCCTGTGTGCCCCAGTCCACCAGTTGCCGCTCTGCCACAAGTCCTCTTCGTCCAGCTGCCTGACTCTGCCCCTCCTACCAGTCTGGATGAATATGTCTTCTTTAACTCTTTGGTTGTCAGACTTCTATAGTTTGATTCTCTGTCAGTTCTGGTTGTTTTTTGTTTTTAAACTGTTGTTGTCCTTCTTTTGGTTGTGCAAGGAGGCACAGTGTGTCTACCTATGCCTCCATCTTGGCTGGAAGTGTCTGTCATGCCTTTACTTTTCGTCTGTATCTTTCATTTTGAGGTAGGTCTTTTGAAGAAACATATATATGGATCTTATTTTCTTATCCATTAGGCTACTTTATCTTTTAATTGGAGCCTTTAAGCCTTTTACATATAAAATGATTATTGATAGATATGTATTTATTGCCATTTTATTTTTTAACTATTTTCCTGTTTTCTCCTTCTTCCTCCTCCTTTTTCCTCTTCTTCCTCTTCTTCTTATTCTCCTTCCTCTACTTCTTTTCCTCCTTCTCCTCTTCCTTCTCCTCCTTCTCCTCCTCCTTCTCCTTCCTTCAAGCTCTTTAACATTTGTTACAATACTGGTTTGGTGATACCAAACTCCTTTAGCTTTTCATTGTCTGGGAAGCTCTTTATTTCTCCTTCCATTTTAAAAGATTGCTGGGTAAAGTAGCCTTAGTTGTAAGGCCTTGCTTTTCATTACTTTAAATATTGCATGCCAATCACTTCTGGCCTAAAATGTTTCTGTCAAAATATCAGATGACAGTCTTATGGGAGCTCCTTTGTAGGTAACTAACTGCTTTTCTCTTATGGCTTTTAAGATTTTATCTTTATGTTTAGGCTTTGCCATTTTAATTATGATGTGTCTTGATGCGGGCCTCTTTGAGCCCATCTTTTTTGGGTGTCTGTGCTTCCTGGATTTGTGTTTATTTACTTCACGAGGTAAGGGAAGTTTTTGATCATTATTTCTACAGATTGGTTCTCAATCCCTTGCTCTCTCTCTTCTCCTTCTGGTATCCCTATGATCTATCTATGATGCAGATATTGTTACACTTCATGTTATCCCAAAGGTCCCTTAAACTATTGTCATTTTTTTAAAAATGCATTTTTCTTTTTGCTGCTCTGTTTGGCTGTTTTTTTCTACCTTGTCTTCCAAATTGCACTTGATTCTCTGATTCATCTAACCCACTGTTTATTCCTTCCAGTGTATTTTTTCAGATATTACATTCTTTATAGTTCGTTTTTATGGTTTCTGATCCTTTTTATGATTTCTATGTCTTTTTTATGCTGAGCATCCTTATAATCATAACTTTCAACTCTATATCTGATCATTACTTGCCTCCATTTCACTTAGCTCTTCTCCCAGAGAATTCTCTTATTCTTGCATTTGGGGCCTGTGTCTTTGTCTTCCCAATTTGGCTGCCTCTTTGTGTTTATTTCTATGTATTGGGAAGATCTGCAAAAACTCTGGTTCAGACCTATGTCTGATGCTGCCTGTAACTGGCCCTGGAAAACCTCTTTGGAACTATTAGCAATCCACAGCTTGTGGCTCCCTCTGCTTGGTCAGGGTGCATGCTTACAGAACGAAGCTATTCACCAAGGCTGTCTTTTGCCTGTACCAGGACTAATGGAGGTTCAAATAAAGTCTCAAAACTCCCAGAGATCTACCTCTGCCTGCAGCTTGTCTGTTAGGCTTTATCACTAAAAGAGCCTCTAGCAGTACCCTTCAGGAGGGCTTAAGCTTCATAGAGTGGGAAGAGAGGGATTCCTGAGGGTTGGGCTATTGCTTCCCCGCCCCCACTCCCCCCAGGCTGATCCCACATGGAGGGAAATGTTCTGCCCAAGAAAGATGTCTTTTGCAGAATGGGGAATGACTTAGTACAGGGATCCTGGCCACTGACCATTCAGCTCTCTTCCCTGAGCCACCAGCCCTAGACTTTCCCCACGTGGCTCTGTTTTACCCACCCTCCCTCCACCGGAGCCCAAAGGAGTGATTACAAACACAATTTTGTGCACTGACTCTTTAAAAGGGTGTCTGCCTCTCTAGCCATCTCTCCCTGGTGGAAAGAAACCCTGCTGTTTTTCACAGCCAGATGTTTTGTGGGTTCCATTCCCCATTCTTGTGCTTCATGCTGGGGATCCTGGCTTGGTGTTTAGACCCCACATTTCTTGGGGTAACCCCCCCAGGCTGCTTAAATATACCTCTGGAACTTCAGCTGCCACCCATGGGAGTCCAGCAAGCCCTCTCATCCCTCCGCACTCCCTACCAGTCTCAATATGGTGGTGTGGTTTCTTCTGTAAGTCCTTGGTTGTAGGGCTTCTCTCCAGCTAGTCTTCAGCGGGTTATTCAGGATGATTTTTCTATTTAGTTCTAATTCCTATTTGTTCCTGGGAGGAGGTTAGTGTAGATTCCACCTACTCTACTGCCATCTTGGATCTTGTTTATTTGTTCTTATAAAGCCATTCTTTCAAAAATAAAAGTTGTAATGTCTAGCCTCTCAGAAATGCTATCATGCCTTGACTAACTTTTTGGGAGCCACAGGTTTTTTGCAGAGAGTACGTAAAACATAGATAGTACATGAGTAGTACATAGTACATAGATAGTACATAAGGTACAATTTTCTAGGAAGAAGAGATGGTTAAGCTCCCGTCTGCTACTTCTTACTTTCTCTTTTTCTCCAGGCCAGATGCAAGGAGATTTAGCTATTTCCAGGGACTTTAAAGATTTGCCCAGACATATAGTACATTTGGCTTTGTGCCTCCCCTTAAGTTACAAATGTAAATAAAATAGTCATGTGCACCTCAGCTCCCCAACACTATTCTTCCAAGAGGTCTCATTTGAGGAATCTAACAACTCTACGTACATCATTGATGTTGTATTTCCCTCTGATGTTTATAAAATATTAGTTCTTTTTAAAAATTATTTTATTGTTGTTCAGGTACAGTTTTCTGCCTTTTTCCCCCACCCCAGCCCAATCCCCCAGCCCTCACCACCTCCCTCCTGTTTCCACCCTGCCCCCCATTATTGTCCATGTGTCCTTTATAATTGTTCCTGCAAACCCTTCACCTTTTTCCCCTGAAACTCCCTCCCCTCTCCTCTGGTCACTGTCAGCCTGTTCTCAATTTCAGTGTCTTTGGTTATATTTTGCTTTTGTGTTTGTTTTGTTGATTAGATTCCTGTTAAAGGTGAGATCATATGGTACTTGTCTTTCACTGCCTGGCTTATTTCTTTAAATTGAACAATGGATTTTGCTTCGTAATTTTGGTAACCCAACAAAATGGCATTTGTAAAGTGTCAGGCACGGGATAAATGTTAAACTGTTTACCTCATTCTTAGTTTAAATTGCTAGAGAGCCTCCACTCTGAAGCCCCGCATTTAGCCACAGATCACTCATAGGTATATCATCACTCCTGTCTAATATATAGGGTAGAGCAAATGTAGGTTTACAGTTGTAAATATGCAAAATAACAGTTATTTTTGTATTACTATTTATTAATTATTGTATTATTTTCTGTATGAAAAACTGTAAACCTGCTTTTGCTCCACCTTGCATTAGGAGATGAAAACAGAAAGAATCTTAAGAGTTGTTCTCCATTGTGTGCTGTCAAATCTAATCCTGCAACATACCTCAGACACAAAATAACCAAGTAAGTCTGGGAAACACTCTATAAATTCCCCCTTTCTTGGATATTTCCAATGAACACAAACACTTTAAGACCCTGGAAAACCCCAAAAGCTGTGTAATTTGTTTGGTTTCAAAGAGTATTTGGTTTTAAAATAGCAGTTGCCAAGAATGTTTAATTAGGAAATGTTTTTCCCTTGCATTAATACCTGTCAGCAGGTTGTAGATTACACTTTAGAAAATGCCACTTAAACAGCTAAATTAAATCAAAGTTGAAAGTTAGAAATATCTCTGTATTTCAGGCTTATATGCAGCTCTTCCTGCTCTCTTTGCAAGTCATAATGGTCTTTCATGGCTAATATTTATTCTGGACCCTGACCACTGGGTCCTTTTGAAGTTAGTCCTAACTTGGTCACACAAAACCACCCTTTAACATCATTAAAGGACAGCAGCAAGGCTGATGGGAAGGAATGGGGTCTCTGACTCATGATTCTGGAGGAACTGAATTCCACCAGAATTCAATTCCTGCTCCCCCTTTCCAGACATATGACCTTGAGCTGTGTGAGCCTCAGGTTCCTGATCTGTAAACTGGGAAAATAAAGGAAGCTCCCTCCGTGGTCTTGGAGAGGATTCAATGAGATAATCCACATTAGACCCAAAAAGCAGTTCCTGGCACAGGTGTGTTCAATCAACATTAGTTATTACTGTAGCATCCAAATGGCCTCATTTTGAGAAAGAAAAAAGTAGATGATGAAAGTATGTCTGCCTTGCCTGGGATCACACAAATCAATTACTGGAGTAGTCTTAGTTTTCCCAGAAAGTCCAGTTTCCTGCTTCTAGTCTTAGAAGCATATTTTCATTTCAGGAGTCAACTTTTATCAAAAGGCATCAGATTTTATTGAACTTGATTCATACAGGCCTTTATAATTGTCAATGACTCCATCTAGCTCCCTCTGACAAAGGCCTCAGTCAAGCAGCATTCCATTCATTGAAATACCAGCACATTGAGGTGGAAAAGATTGCCAAAGCTATCTTTTGCTATGCCAAATATTTGGCATATACATCAACACTCCCCCTTTCTGTACCCATGGCAGACATTGCTAATCCATCACAGCATTTTCCCCACTGGCGTCCAAACATGGACAAAGAATCTTTCTCAACACAGCTCTAGGAGCCTCATCAGCTAACTGAAGTTGACACATGAACTAAAGCTTTATTGACTTCCCAAACCAATCTAACCTCTTAACCAATACATATTATTGGTTAAACAATATTATCACCTATTTTAAATATATATTCAATGTTGTGGAGCTTCCTCATAGGGGAGGACAAGAAAAGAAGAGAGGAAAAAGGAAAGTAGACACTAACATTTAGTTAGCATGTATTATTAATATACCAGGCTTTTATAATCCATTATCCCATTCACTGTCTCCAACAACCCTGGAGAAATCTCTCTTTTACTGGTAAAGAAGCCATAGTTCAGAAAAATTATAGGAGTTTGTCCAAGGCAGGTAAACAGAATTTAATCTCACGTCTTCCTGACTCTAAAAGCTGTGTTCTTTTCTCTCCCATTGCAGTGCCACTTTATGGCTTTTCAAAGTCTTTTCAGGACTGCATCTTTGGCACTGGGTGACTGATAACAGCTTAAAAGGCCATGTGTCACTGAGCCATTTTCAGAAAATCTCTGGAGTTATGGGCCCATCTAACCTGTCCTACCTAGATAAATCTGTTTAGTTTTTTAAGCTTGGCAGAAGAGCTCAAGAACCCGTTTTCCAATACTTGTGAAAGAGCTGACTAGATTTCTTACAACTCTGGAAGAAGGCCAAAACAGAGGAGGCCTTTTGTTCCATTGGGAAATGAAGTAAAATCTATTTCTGAAACATTTTTTCCAGAATAATTCAGGAACCTATATTGATGCCACTTGGTCAGACCACTTTTTATTTTCTTTTCTGTCTAGGCAAGAAACAGACAAGGAAAAGCAAGTGCTCTGCAGAATTTTTATTTCAAAAATTAAAACCAGACCATACCAGGGCAGTTTTGTGGTCTGAATATATCAATGGATCTAGTCATATTCCATCTGAGCTTTTCTTAGGTATACTAAACCACTAATATGAATCTCAGTATTGTGTCTGGATGGAATATTTCATGGATTAAGATTTGTGGGCTTAATTTGGTTGGTAATGAAACTTCTCTTGGGGAGATGGGAGAGAGGAAGCCACGAATCACTGCCAATATGTAACCCAAACAACTAAGAAAGAAACACTCATTATTTGAAGGGTTTTGTACTTAGTATTGACCATTGGATGTGGGTCTAAAATAAAATCCAAAATTAGGTTGGGCAGAAATATTGCTGAATTAGCAATGGACTGTAGGTAGTTAGAACCAAAGGGATGCTAGAATTGGAGCCACATATACTTGCTTATTTTACAGGAGAATGGATGTGACTTGCCCAAGGTCACATGAGTAATTGTCAGAACCATGACTCCAGGGCTCAAGAACCCTTGGGATATTGACTAGAATGTCATGGTAAGGAGCCTGATCTGTCTTGGCTACTTTCATAACCCCTGTGTTCAGTGTGGTGTCTGGCACATATCACATAGACACCAAATCACCAAAGGAGTAAAAATTAACTAATCCCAAGCCCTGGCCAGTCAGCTGATTGCAGTGTCATCCCATAAACCAAATTGATATGTTGCAGGTTCAATCCTCAGTCAAGCCCCATACCTAAATTGCAAGTTCAATCTTCAATTCAGGGAGTATACAGGAGGCAACCAATCGATGATTCTCTCTTATACAAATGTTCATCTATCTATCTATCTATCTATCTATCTATCCATCTCTCTCTCTCTCTCTCTCTCTCTCTCTCTTTCTCTCTCTCTCTCTTCCTTTTTCCCTCCTTCCCTACCTTCCTTCCTCTATTTCTAAGAGCAATGAAAAAATGTCCTTGGGTAAGGCTAAAAAAAATGAACTAATTCCAGGAGTGTGGCTATGATGAATTTCTTGATGTATCTTGCTTTGAAAGAGATCACAGAAGAACTAATTATTATTAAGGTCAACAGGAAAATAAGAGTATGTATTCTTCATTAATTTTATGAGCACCTGCTATATATGAGTTCAAATCAAGAAATATGTTCAGCTTTATTTTATTCAATATCAATGTATTGTGAATTTACTATGTTCTAGACACAGGCTTGGTGTTGGGTATGGAGAGATGAATGACTCAGATACAGTTCGTGCCTTTATAGAGTTTACAATCTACAAATAGTCTAACTGTATGTACTCCAACTATATAAGGACTAACTGTACCCACACTAACTGCTTACAGTCTAACATAAACACAAGATACAATTTGCTTCTTTCCCTGAAAAAGGAAGATATACATCCATAATAAAGCCACCCCAAATCATTTTTAGAATGACATATGACAGAAATACAACATCAAATAATCAGAGAATTCCAAAGAGGAACCTGAAAAAAAAAACATCTAATAATAGATTTTTTTTTAGCTTTATCTTGAAGGACAAACAGACCTGTCCTTTGAGAGATAACAAAAAGGGCTTCTTAGATGTCTTCTAGGCATCTGGAACCCTCTCCCAATAACTGAAATGTAACAGTGTGTCTAGGGTGTTGGTCAGTATGCTTTCTCTCTATAGCACCCACAGGATACAGACACCCGAAAGCCCTATTCCAGGCATTGATAGTAGTCTCTGTTGAGCCAGGTGTTGGGAAGTTATACAGACAGAGCTTGGGTCTGGTCTTGAACAATAACTCCTTTTCTTGGCCCTCCATCACTGAAGGCTCTATAACATGATGGTTCAGAGCACTTATTTTGGACTCGGTCCTGCGTTTAAATCTCAACTCTGTATTTAATAGATATCTGAACTTGCACAAGGTACTTAATTATTCTATGCCTCAGTTTTCTCATCTGTAAAATTAGAATAAAGATACTGCCTTATATCATTTTGTGAACATTTGAAATTGAACATTTATAGTGTGTAGCATAGGCTCTGGTCATTCAGACCAGCACTGGGTGTTGCTCAAACTTGTTTCTGTATGTTCTACTTTCTGAGATTTCTGGAATCAGACAACAGGTCCTTACTGGCCTTGTCTCTCCAGCACCCAGCATGTTGCACAGCACATAGTAAGTAAACAGCAAGTAGCTCTTAAAAGAATCTTAACATTTTAATTCTTGTTGCTGGCTTCAGAGCATGCACCCTGTTCTCAATCTACAGTGACCCTTAAGAATATCACAAATATTAAATCCAAAATATGTGGATTTAAAAACAATTTGATTTTGTGAGCTCTCAGGAAAAAACTGTAAGTTTTGTGCTTATAAGGAATAGGCCAATCTTTATTGTATCCCTCACACCTCACATGGGGCTTGGCACAGGGTAGGTATTCAATAAAAATGTACTGAAATGATGGATGGTTAGGTAGATGAACAGATGGAGGGATGGGTGAACAGATGGAACATTGAAGAAATGTTGCAGGACCAAGAAATCTGGAAATCTCTTAACAGATGTTCTCCAAAATCCCATTGCTCATATTTCTCTCTGGAGACCCTTAAATTGACCTCAGACTAAGAATTATTAGAAGCCTTTCACATATACCTGATTTTGAAGCTTTCTCACTGGTGTGGGGAAAGAGATAAACTTCAATCAAATTTCTTGATCAAGAGGCAGGGTCCATGGGTTTAATATCAGCTTTATTACTAATTAGCTGGTGGCCCTCTCTGGGTGTTTCGCTTCTGCTATTGCACAGCGTGTACTCTCTCTACTGAACTGGGTGTGGCTGCCTGGAGTGATTTATTCATACCACTTCTGAAGTGGGGCTCCGCAGAAGCACGTTGGTACGGATTAGCAATACCTGCCACATGCCCTGGAAGCAGGTGTGGGGTGCCCCAGATCTGCCATCTCTGGGGTCAGTGACCTCCTACAGTTGCTTCTAGCCCTGCTCCAGTCTGATTTTGATTCTGCCGTATGACCTGATGTCTGTCTGTGTCTGTGGAAAGTGCTGAAAATCTGAGCCAGACGTTTCCCGTCAGGAGCAATGTCTTGAAAGATTAAACCACAGGCAGCTTGTTCTGGAGAAAGCCCTGGCCGAGCGGCCGGGACAGCCGTCCCAAGAGCAGCGCTGCTGCTTGGCCAGGGTCTAAGCTCCCGGAAAAGAGCTCCACCCCAGGCTCGTGGGCTGGATTTTCTTGCTACTGAATTAGAGTAGATAGGCTAGAGGAAACCGGGATTGTGGCTGTAGCCTCCTTCCTCTCCTAAGGATTTCAGGGTATCCCTGGCCTTCAGGGCTTCCCCAAAGTTGCCTCAGGAATTCCTCACGCTTCAGAGACCAGCCTTCACTCTTCTCCAAACAAAAGGCACAGCTCCTCACACAGTAACAGCACACACCAGTTACTGAGTTCTCCCTCCGATTAGGCACTGTCCTAAATATTTCTATGCATAATCTCATTTTCTCTCACTTGCAGTTGAAAGAACTTTATTGTGGGGTTGTTGTTAGTGTTGCCATTTTACAAATAGAAAATGCTAAGGCTCTGGGAGGCAATGTTACATGGCCTCTAGACTGAGCCATATGAGGTTGCCCCTATCCAACCTTTTCAACCTACAAAAAGGGCAGTTCAACTAATAGCAAATGGCAGAACCAGGACCTGATAGTGTTTGACTGACTCCAGGGCAGATATTCTCAAACATTGCATAGAATATTCTTGGATATTTTTCCAGTGTAGCATTTATCATTCTTGCCTGTAAATATCTGTTCACATGTCTGTTTCTTTTACTGAACTCACTGCAAACAAGTACACCCCATAGCCTGGTCTTAGCACTCATTCAACTGATCTCTGTTGAATGCAAGAATAAATGATTTTTAAAATAAATTCACTGTCAGGCCTCTGAGAAGATTGTTGGCTCGACTAGCATCCTAACCGGGCACCCGTTAAACCACCATGCTACATCAATGGATAAATGATTTTCAGTGCTGGGATTCAAACACCTAGGGCTTGGAAGGGTTTGGGTTTGGCAATCAGAGTTTTCTCAATTCTTTTAAGACACAGATTGTGCTGGACTCAGTCAACTATAAAGATCAGATGTCCTTGGAAAAAAATCCACACTTAAGGCTCTTTCCTGGCTCCTCTCTCTTCCTGACACATTCCAAGGAGGAATTTATGAACGTTGGGAAGGACAGGGGGTGAGGAATTCCTAGAACCTTTAAGAATGCCCGTGTAAGCAACTCCGTGCTTAACTGACTGTGCACAAAGAAATCCTCTTCGTGTGAACCGTCTCGTACGTTGCCAAAGTGATGTGGAAAGAAATTAATCTGAATTGCTAACCAGTGAGAATCTTCCTTGTTCCCCCGAACTGAGGATATGTCACGTACGTGCCCAAATCAACAACATAAATATACTCTGTGAGCTACTAAAAGTGAAGTGACCAGTAACTAATTCTGAAATATGATTCTAGCCTATTGGAAGTTTTATCTTTATCTAAAAATGAAACTGTTTATTCTCCAGCTGTGACTAAGAAAACAATCCAAAGATTGTTGACTCCTTCAGCCGGCAACGGCCTTTGTCCTGTGGTGAGGTGCCCAAAAATAACACTTAGTTTATTCCATGCTGCTTCTAAAAAATTAGCTACCAAAACAGATCTACTGGGCGGGGGATGAAAAACTTGATAACAAGCCAAGAGGCATCTTAGAGTATAAAAGTATTAGCCAAAAAGCCCCTGGGATGTGGTTGCCGTGCTACTGACTGTGGTCTCCCTGTTAAATGAAGTAACTCAGAGTAATGTTCTGAATTAAAATCTATAATGCCCAAACCTGGAGAATCGGCCTATACTGGCAGCATCTAATACCAAAGAATTGATTTTCATCTTTCATCAGTAATGAAGTCCTAATACTTCAATACCCCCTGCATACACCCTCCTCCCCCGAAAAAGAAAAAGCCTTTAGGACCATTGATTTTATATAGTTATTATTGTCTGTTGTTGTTGTTTTTTATAGAGAACAAGCACTATAAGTGTGTCAGGTATTTGGGAACCAAAGGACTAAATACAGAAGTCTATATTTTTTCAACAGATGACACTGTGAGCAGATAGGCATGTAGCCTTAGAGAAACAGCAGTGCTCACAGGCTCAGCACCAGCTCCCTGCATTGACCCTTCATGGCCTCCTCACTGTGGCTCTCCTGTCTCATGTGTCCTCTCCCTTCTGCTCCCCTCGATGTATTTTACACCCCGGTAGTACTCCATAATGCTACCTGACCTTTGCCTATGTCAGACAGCCACAAAGAGAAGCTGTTGTTAATATTGTCATCTTCTTCCCATGCATTTCAACTCCAATGCCTTTACTCTTGCTGTTCCATAGGCTTCCATAGGCTTCCAATTATGCCCCTTAGTACAATTGTATCTATGTTTTAGAATTTCACCCATCCTTCAGGTCCATCTCTTTCAAGGTGTCTTTCTTGAGCATCTCAAAAGAAAGTTGCCTCCCTGCACTTTGAGCTTTAATAGGCTTATGTTGGTCAGTCCCTTTTGTTACCTATCATATTGCTGTTGTAGTCATGATGTAGCTCCCTGATTGTTCCATCCCTTCCATATGCAAAGTTTCCTTTCTGATCTATTCTCTAATTGACCAGTGTTGTTATTGTTGCTTTTATTATCATTAGCTACCATATATTAAGCACCTATGGTGTATCAGGCACTGTGTTAGTAGCTTAATATACATCTTCTCATTTCATCCCATCCTCCCACAAAACTAGGAACTAGACATACGAGGTCTGTCTGGAAGAAATCCAGCCATTGTTAATATAACAATAACAGTTTGTGTGACAGCGATGTAACCTGGCAGCCAAGGAGAGTGGACTGGAATGTGCATGTGTGAACAATGGCGACTTCACTGTACCAGTCAGTGGGGGTGGTAGACGTTGAGTGAGCGTGTGCACTGTGTGGCTGTTGCATTCAAAATGACTGAGAGAGCAGAGCAATGAGTCTGCATCAAATTTTGTGTTAGGCTTGAACATTCCTCCATAGAAACTACTTGGATAATTCAGAAGGCTTAGGGGGACAATGCAATGAGTACAGCACAAATGAAAGTGTGGCACAAATGCTTCAAAGATGGTTGAGAATCTGTTGAAAGTGACCCAAGTTCTGGAAGGCCTGAAACAAGCAGAACACCTGAGAATGTTGAACGTGTACAGGCTATAATCAACAAAGATTGATGACTGATGGTTCGAGAACTGGAAGCTGATCTAGAGATTCCAAAAACTACTATTTGAGATTTTGACACAGGATCTTGGCATAAAATGTGTACAGGCAAAATTCATTCTTCAGTTTCTGCTATCAGAGCAGAAGAAACATTATGTTGCAGTTGGTAATGACTTGATTCAAACCAATACCGATGAACAAGATTTCTTCAGGAAGGTCATAACCAGAGATGAATTGTGGGCCTACAGCTATGATCCAGAAACAAAGGCCCAATCATCCCAAAAGAATTGCCTGGTTCTCCACACTCAAAGAAGGTGTGACAAAGTCACAGCAAGATCAAGACCATTTTAACTGTGTTTTTTGATTGGGAAGTTGTTGTGCATCATGAGTGCGCCCCTCCAGGCCACACAATTAATAAGGAATGCTACCTCAGTGTTCTTCATCAGGTGAGAGATGCAATGTGATGAAAATGGCCACAGCTATGGGAAGCTGGTGATTGGCAACGTAATCACAACAACACATCCGCTCATGCATCACGTCTTGTGCAGTTTTTGGTGAAACATCAAATCACCCAGGTGACTCAGTCCCCGTACAGTCCAGATTTGGTACCCTATGACTCCTGGCTTTTCCCAAAACTAAAATCACCTTTGAAAAGGAAGAGATTTCAGACCATCAATGAGATTCAGGAAAATATGATGGGGCAGCTGGTGGTGATTCCAACAAAGGATTTTGCAAAGTGTTTTGAACAGTGGAAGAGACACTGGGAGAACTGTGTGAGGTCCCAGGGTACCTACTTTGAAAGGGACTGAAGCATCATTGTCCTATGTACAATGTTTCTTGAATCTTTTGTCTTCTGCAATAAATGTCTCTGTTTTTCATAGTACATGACTGGATACTTTCTGGACAGACCTCATATGTATAACCATGTATGAGATGAGGCAAGTGAGGCTCCGAGGGGGAAAGAGAATGTCCACAAGTAGCAGCTCCTAAGTGGAAGAGCTGGATTCTAACACAGGTCTATTTCTTCCACATCCAGCTGCTCATCCACAGAATTGTTTAGACTTCTATAGGACTGAGTTCCTTTAAAAACTCTGGTGACAGTGACCAGAGGGGAGGGGGAGGGGATTGTAGGGGAAAACAGTGAAGGGTTTGCAGGAGCTATTATAAAAGACACATGGACAATAACAATGGGGGGGCTAGAAACAGGGGAGGGAGGTGGGAAGGGCTGGGGGGAAAAGGCAGAAAACTGTACTTGAACAACAATTTAAAAATGTTTAAAAAACAATACAATTTTTAAAAAATAATAAAATAAATAAAAATAAATAAAAATGAAAACTCTGGAGCAAAGTCATGCAGGGTCAATAGGGTAAGAAGAGTCATGAGTTACCTTTTATAAGCTCTATCAGCTCCCAAGAGAAGGGAGAGGCAGAGAAGGCCAAGATGGTAGGCATGACCAAAGTGGTTTCTAAAAAAGTTTATTTGGGGTTTGATTTGAGAAGAATCTCCTGAAGAACTAGAGGCTTTAAGGTACAGAGAGAGAGAAAAAAGAGAAAAACTTTTCCATCCCTAGGGTAGGGTGTGGAAAAAGGATGCCTACCTGGGGCAAGGTGGAGTTCCTCCAGATTTGAGCACAATAGTCATGAAGACTATTTCCCTCTTGTACCTGGATATGTTTGAACATGTCAGGTATGGAAATTATAGTGCATATACATACTTGCTTGTGTGTAGGTGAGTTACTGAAAAGAACTTCCTAGTCTCCTGGCACCTCTCTCTGAGGTACTCACCCATTTTCATTAGACAGGAGACAATAATGTCGTAACTTTCTTAGAGACTCACTTTGACCTCTCTGAGCCTCAGTTTCCTCATTTGTACCATGGGCTTAGCGTGACCCAGCAGCTCTCTAAACCTGTAGTGTTTAATAGAACTTCTGCAATGATGGAACTGTTCTTTGCCCGCACTGTCTGATATTATAGACACTAGCCATGTCCCTATTAAGTACTTGAAATGTGGGCAGTACACTTGAGGATGGAATTTTTTATTGTATTTAACTTTAACTCATTATAATTTTAATTACCACTTGTGGCTGGTAGCTAACCATATTGGACAGCACAACTCTAGAGCAACGAATTCAGTTTTTTACCCCTTTTAAGCCCTCTCTCATGGGGAAATTTTTATGGTAATTTTTTCCCTCCAGATTAATTATGTTTTGAGTAGTTCATAGGAAAGAATACACCTAAAGAGTCTCACAGAAACAATTCACAGCAGTTAATTTGGCTCTAAAAATTTCTTTTGATAAAGATAGAAATTGCAGTCTGGTCCACACATGTATTTTTCTGCATTCAGCAGCAATATGCTGAGACAGGACACAGATCGAGGCAACATGCATGGCTTAGAAACAGACACTTTGTCCTGGATAAGTGACCCCAACAATTGATGTATTGAGCCCATCCAAAAGCTGTGTCTCTTCCTGCTGCCTTCCTTTGAAAACACTGACTCATCTGATCCTTTAATCTGTAATCTCACTATAAAGGATAGGTATATAGGTAGACAGAGAGAAAAAGAGAAGGAGGGGGAAGAAGAGGAAGAGGATGGGGGTGGGGAAGGGAAGGGAAGGGAGAATCTCCCAGGGTATATTTACTGGGAATTCTGAGAGAGAGAAGTCTCTGCTTCACTACATAACTCTTATCCTTGCTAAAAAACAAAAGCAAAAACAAAACAAAACAAAACAAAAACCCATATCTGAATAAGCCAAAGAAGTTTCAAGAGTTAGAAGAAAGAAAATCCTGGAAAATGTATTAAGTGAAGTCCATATTTTTTACTACAAATCTTCTCTTTATTGAGCTCTTGCTGCTGCCAAAAGACTACACCATTCCCATTACACGTTACCTACAGACTTCTCACAACAGTCCTGTGAGGAGCAGACAATGCCTCACTCAAGGAAGAGGAAGTGGTTGAACAGTAACTCAAAATCAAGAGTTTGTTTACAAAACCTGTGCTCTTCAGTGCCACTATATCTCTCCACCACTATTCTAGCACCTTGGAGCTTGCTACACTCTCAAGGAAGCCCTTTCGACTGGACAATTCTAACCAGAAAAATACTTCTGCTGCTGTGCTGAAATTTGTCTCATCGTGACTAACTCTCTTCTGCACTCTCAACATACACACACATGGCTGCTCGTTCTGTCCTTTGGGGTCACAAGGACGAGCCTGCTCCTGCTTCTGCAGGGTTTAGACATGTTAACCCCGTCCCTCTCAATCTCGGCTTTTTCAACCACGGGATGAACACACACAGATCCACAATCCTTCCTCCTACAAGACATTTTCTAGACTTTCCATTGCCTGATCGTTTCACATAAAGATAAGAATCTTCTGTGCTTTTTAAAGAGTCTCTATAGAATAAGTTGTTCATTCTGAAATTTTAAACGCCCTACTGTCAGAACATGATCCTTCACGTCTGTCCTAAATATCACAAAGTGCAATCTACAGCAATTTCCCTAGATCTATCTTCAAAGGGGACATTAATCAGCCACTTGTCTGCATATGACATTTTTAAAGGTTACTATTTGTACCCTATCTTTTACCTCTCTGGCGTAAATGTGTCCAGTTCTAGCACATTTATCTTCATAAGATTTACCCCATCATCCTTTAGTGATTTCCGCAGCTCCTCTTTGTTCTAGATTCAAGTTGCTGCGTAGTTTATAGGACTAGATTCAATGAGGAGGTCAGTCTTAAGCAAAAGGAGGCTATGGGCCTAGATTTAGGCTAGGTTTTGTTCCTGGAAGCGCAACAAAATTGCAGCTACATTTTAATGTGTGTCTACTATGGTCCTTACATCTGCGCTAATCTATAATTCCCTCTTGAAGAACTTTGACCCCACTTTACAAAGGAGGTCATAGTTTAGACAGGATAAATAGCTTGCCCCAAGTGAGAGAGCTGGTGAGTGGCATTTAAACCCAGTTGTGTCTAATTCCAAAGCTGAGGCATTTTCTACCACACTGAAGATATAATGGGTCTTCCCCAAAGTACAAAACTATAGCTCGGCCCACTATGAGTCAATGGGAAATACACAGCCCTCAAGAATCCCATTTCCTTCCTCCAGACAATGTAGCATTTGGCTGTGCCGATGCACATCTCTTACAAGCACAGTGAAAAATCCTCATTCAGCCCATGCTCTGATCATTATTACCCTAGGCTCATTGCCTTAGAGTCCCAACCAGCAACTCTAATGGCTTTTTAAATGGAAATTTAAGTCATTTAGCAACACACAAAAGTGTTGGCTAAAAGTCCAAAAGCATTTCAAACTGGCCCATGGCTCTTTCTCATTTAAAGCCAAGAATTGATGGGAAGAGGGTGGGAAGAAAGGAAGGACTTTGTGGAAGACAAAGAGAGTTAAAGCAGTTGCAATAGAGCAGGCAATCAACAAATATTTGTCCAGTAAACAAATAAGATGGACCATGCTGGTTTGAGAGAAGAAAAATGACCAAGTTCTCCTCTTCATAATAATTTTGATTCACTCGGCTTGCCTACATCACAGATCCACCAATTCTTATTTAAAAAACTATGGTAATTTGAATGAAAAAGCATACTCAGAAGACGTTTTTTGTTTCTTGTTTGTCTGTGTTTTATTTTGTTATTGTTTCTGTTCCAAGCAGGGAGTAGAGGCCCTAAGTAGATATTATATGACAGTTGGTGAAATACCAAATATGAATATAATTAGGATGTAGCATGGACAGGAAGTTGATTCTATGCGCAGCCAGTGCTTTCTAAGCCCCCAGTTCCCTGCTCAGTCCTACAGAAATGCTTTTAATTCTATTTCCTCTGCCACCTCCCCTGTCTGGGTTTTGCTGTGACTTCCTGTCGTCATGGAAGAGATGATAACTTGGGATCATGCCGATACATGTTACCAGTAGGATGAATTTTATCATTGGGAAAAACAAAAGTTGTGAAACCTTTCGTAGGATTAGTAACCCAAATACCACATCTAATTGATATAAATAACTCACTTAGAGCGTTCAAGTCTAATAATAACACAGGCAAAGGGAAATGTCAACTTGTGAAAAAACAAATAGCCCTCAATCGCTTTCTTGAACTACACCCAGCTCTATTTCCTCGTAAAAGAGGTCTATAAATGACATCATACCGTGTATAGATCATTCTCATATGCACCCAAGCCATACTTTCATCAATATTACAACCACCTAAAGTTTAACCTTGTCTTCCTATTTTTGCTCCATAATTTCTCAACCTCCTTTCACAATTCCTCTGTCCTCTGTTGCCTGATTGCCCCCACCAGTGAAGAGCCATCACACAGATGGGTAAGGCGACTCAGCAGAGTAAGAACTGCCTCACATTAGCACACCTCCTCCAGCCTCGCTTTGTATCTGATCCTCTTTACTTTTAGAGACTCCGGCATATCAGCGCTACAGTGACTATGGAATGAACACCAAGAGAGCTCCAAATAGAGGAGACACAAAGTAAAAATTCACTTACAACTGCAGATAGTCAATAGAGTCGATTAGCAGAAAATACTAATAAGCTTGTTGTTTTTCTTTATTTACTTGTAGAAGAGAATTCCTTCAAGAAGATCAGGAACAACTGATTTAGATTCAACTCTCGGCTTCCAAGTCCCCATCTCTGCCTGAGAGTGAGACACCTAGGATCCTAGAACCCGAGAAACACCCAGCCAAACCCACCTCCGCCATGGGGGCTGTGACTCGGCTCCTGGCAGGCATCTGCCTAGCTTTTCTCGCCCTCAGGGCTGATGGAGGGGTGCTCAAGAAAGTCATCCGGCACAAGCGGCAGAGTGGGGTGAACATCACTCTGCCGGAGGAAAACCAGCCCGTGGTGTTTAACCACATCTACAACATCAAGCTGCCTGTAGGGGCCCAGTGCTCCGTGGATCTAGAATCAGCCAGTGGCGAGAAAGAGCTGGCCCCACCATCGGAGCCCAGGGAAACCTTCCAGGAGCACACGCTGGACAGGGAAAACCAGATCGTCTTCACCCACCGCATCAACATCCCCCGCCGGGCCTGTGGGTGTGCTGCTGCTCCTGACGTCAAGGAGCTCCTGAGCAGGCTGGAGGAGCTGGAGAACCTGGTGTCTTCCCTGCGGGAGCAGTGCACCATGGGAGCAGGCTGCTGTCTCCAGCCTGCTGAAGGTACGAGCTGGGGATGGCCTTGGCCCCTCACTGCACAAATGGGAGAAACGACGAGCGGGGTGGGGTCCATCCGTTGTTTCCACAGTGGGTTCCGGGGCAAACTAGCCCCACAGGGTGATCATTACAAAGAGACATTATGGTCAAATAAACGTAGAGAATGTAACCATCTCTATTCCGCTCTTGGTGACAAATGTTTCTCAGAGGAATTTGCAGGCCTCTGAAGTCTTGCTTCAAAAAAACCTATTTTACTTTAATTGCTAGTTTCTAAAACTTATTTGACCACAAAATATATACATTCCCTACCTCAAAACTTATGTACACATTATGAAATCCCTGACCCAAAGGCCATACTCTGAAAGGTACTGATATAGCCCCATTACCTCACCATACAAATAGGAAGCCAAGACCTAGAAGTAGGATGGGATTCCTCAAGGCTCTGAGATAAGTGGCCAAGTTAGGACTTCAACCACAGTATTGCACACCCTGATGCTGTTACAAATGCACAATGTTTCCCACGGCAGTATGAAGCCTGGGAATTGGAATAAATGCCCTAGCTGGGTGGCAACCATGAGGATGATCACCACTATGGCTGAGCCCCTTTTATGTACATGGCACTGTAATTCATTACCTAATTTAATCCTCCCGCCAACCCTTTAAGATGAGGTGGGACAGTCCCATTCTGCAGATGTAAGAACTGAGACTCAAAGAAGTTGCCCAGCTGACCCCAAGGGTAATGAGAGGCTGGAGCCGTGAACATGCCTGTATGCCGCCCAAACTCCCAGTCTTCCGCTACTGCCCGTCTGCATGCTTCACGAAGAAATGTTGCCACTTTGGATTCGTCCTCATTTCCATTCCCTGAAGTTGATAAAACTGCAAGAGCTTCAAGAGCTTTAAATCAGAGATGAAAATCTCTATTTATACCACTCAGAAAAAAATTACCATAAATTACTAGAACAAATTATTTTAAGAGTAGACCTAATCACCATAAGTACAGAATACTAAAGACATGCTCTGGGATTCTAAGGCAAAAAAAATTTTTTTTTCTTTATGCACAAATTAGGTTGTCTTCCACCTCTCAACTCCCTGGCAGAATAGATGAGAGCTCCACCATAGAATGAATTCTAAAAAGTGGGTGGAAATAATTGCCTAGAGAAGTGCTATCCAGTAGAAATATAATGTGAGCCATCTATGTAACCGTAGATTTTCCAGTGGCCAAGTTAAAGAAATAAAAAGAAACAGATAAGGATAATTCGAATCATCTATTTTGTTTCACCCAATAGAACTAAAATATCCATGTTTCAGCCTGTAATCCATATAAAAACGATTAAAGACACGTAACATTCTTTTACTCTAAGCCCTTGGAATTGGAATGTATCTGCCACTTCAGATACATCTCAGTGCAGATCAGCCAGAGTTCAATTGCTGAATAGCCACATGGGTCCCTCAGCCACCATACTACACAGCACAGGTGTACATTCTCACTTTTCAAATAAACTTTTTCAAAAAAAATTGCCTTCCTGCCTGCTGTAAGGAAGGGGATAAAACATATTAATGCAACTGTATTTGTGTGCAGAGAAAATGGAGTGAGTTTTATTGCTCCTCCTTGGGTTCCACGGGGATCACGCCAGTGGCCCCTGCAAATGGAGCTGAGACAGTCTTTAGACTTTAAAGAGCTGAAGGCATGTCAGCGCTGACCATTCCTCAGACGTGCCACTGCAGCCTCCGGGAAAGAGAGGGGGAAAAAGATAGAGCCTCGTGAGTTTTGTGGGGGCAGAGCCAAATTGCAAGTTGTGCTGACAGAATTAGAAAGCCACGACTTAACTGCCTCATTTCAGTTATGGAAAATTAGAAAGTGTTGGTCGCGTGAACCCCTATGACAATGTGAGTGAACCCAAAAAACCCATAAAGAGAACATTATGATGAGCACCACAGTCAGCTCCTGATGTCCCCATTTAACCTTGGTAGACCCCAGGGAAGTGCTCTGATGGTCCCATTAAACCGATGAAGAAACTGAGCTCCAGAAAGAGCCTAAAGCCCCTCCCAAAAGCAGCACAGAGATTGAGTCAAAGAATCAGAACTGGGTTCAGTTCAACAACGATCTCTTGGATGTCTCCTATATGCCCGACCTTGGTTGGACACCAAAGTAGCAACAGAGCCCTACATAACACGTTCCACAAGGCGGTGATCCATAACCACCTGCGGTTGTGGGACTATGTGAAAATGTGGTGGAAACTAGGGATCCTCTCCCTAGGGGTGGGAACAGACACACACACACATACCTACAAACCGAAGCACACACTGTCTTTGCATGGAAGTTACACATTTCAGAGAGTTCAAGTTAAGAATTCCTACCATCTGATTTCACACACTAAGCTTCTGGTTTTCAAGCCAGATGTGGCCCAGGGGTGCAACCGTGCTCTGGCTGAATTTGATTCTGAGTTTCGCAGGTAGAAACTGAGAAATTGGGCTGAGAGCCTCTGTTCTGTTTGTTGCAGGCCGCCTGGACACCAGGCCCTTCTGCAGTGGCCACGGGAACTTCAGCACTGAAGGATGTGGCTGTGTTTGTGAACCTGGCTGGAAAGGCCCCAACTGCTCTGAGCCCGACTGTCCAGGCAACTGCCACCTGCAAGGCCAGTGCCTCGACGGGCAGTGCATCTGTGACGAGGGCTTCACCGGGGAGGACTGCAGCCAGCTGGCCTGCCCCAGCGACTGCAATGACCAGGGCAAGTGCACGAATGGGGTCTGCATCTGTTTCGAAGGCTATACCGGCGCTGACTGCAGCCGGGAGGTCTGCCCGGTGCCCTGCAGCAAGGAGCATGGCAGGTGTGTGGACGGCCAGTGTGTGTGCCAGGACGGCTTTGCCGGCGACGACTGCAATGAGCCCCTGTGCCTCAACAATTGCTACAACCGTGGGCGCTGCGTGGAGAACGAGTGTGTGTGTGATGAGGGCTTCACTGGCGAGGACTGCAGCGAGCTGATCTGCCCCAAGGACTGTTTCGACCGGGGCCGCTGCGTCAACGGCACCTGCTACTGCGAAGAAGGCTTCACGGGGGAGGACTGTGGCCAGCTCACCTGCCCGCACGCCTGCCACGGCCAGGGCCGGTGCGAGGCGGGGCAGTGCGTGTGCCACGAGGGCTTTGCCGGCGTGGACTGCAGCGAGAAGAGGTGTCCCGCCGACTGTCACCACCACGGCCGCTGCACCGACGGGCAGTGTGAGTGTGACGATGGCTTCACGGGAGCTGACTGCAGTGAGCTCCGATGCCCCAACAGCTGTAGTGGCCACGGCCACTGTGTCAACGGGCAGTGCGTGTGTGACGAGGGCTACACTGGGGAGGACTGTAGCCAGCTGCGGTGCCCCAACGACTGCAACAGCCGGGGCCGCTGCATCGAGGGGAAGTGCGTGTGCGAACAAGGCTTCCAGGGCTACGACTGCAGTGAAATGAGCTGTCCCAATGACTGTCACCAGCACGGCCGCTGCGTGAATGGCATGTGTGTCTGTGATGATGGCTACACCGGTGAGGACTGCCGGGATCTGCGGTGTCCCAAGGACTGCAGCCACCGGGGCCGCTGTGTGGAGGGGCAATGTGTGTGTGAGGACGGCTTCACCGGCCGCGACTGTGCGGAACTCGCCTGTCCCAGCGACTGCCACGGCCAGGGCCGCTGCGTCAACGGGCAGTGTGTGTGCCACGAAGGCTTCATGGGCAAAGACTGCAAGGAGCGAAGGTGTCCCAGCGACTGCCACGGTCGAGGTCGCTGCGTGGATGGCCAGTGCGTCTGCCACGAGGGCTTCACGGGCCCAGACTGTGGGCAGCGTTCCTGCCCCAATGACTGCAGTAACTTGGGACAGTGCGTGGCAGGCCGCTGCATCTGCAACGAGGGCTACACCGGGGAAGACTGCTCGGAGGGTGAGTACTGGGGCTCAAACTAGCAAGATAAAGGCCACAACATCTGGTTTGTGTTGGAGAACTAAGTGTTATATTAAAACACACACATGCAAACTCTTTGAAGGGGCCCTGGTTATTCAACTCTTACAGGGCTACCTATTTGAGTCTAAGAGGCTCAGAGAGGTCATGGAATTCTCACAAGGACACACGGCGAATACATCACAGGGCTGACATTTGAGTCTGCCTAACTTCTCTGCACTGAGTTTGACACCTAGTAGCCAGTATGAAGTAGATGAAATGATAACCTCCCTTTTGCTAAGCATCAACCTTCTTTCCTACTTCCCACTGACATTGAACCAGTCAGAAACCAGATTCCTCTATTTGGCTGGGAATAAAAATTCAGCTAAATTAAATGGGCAGTGAGATTATATAAAACAAACTGTTTTACATGCACAATCAGCTAAAGACTGAATGCTGACTACTTACAAGGCAGGCCCGTCTCTTAATTAATCTTTTCTGTGCTGTCTTTGGTCCCAAGAAAGGTGAACTCCTTAAAGGAACACTACCCCTGCAGTTAGCACAAGACATGGTCTGTAGTACGTACACAGTAAAACATTGGTTGAGTGAAAACACAAAGAAGAGTGACATGTTCATGCTTAATAAGGACCTTCTTTGTACTTCTCTCATCCATCCATATTATGATTGTCATAATGGAGAACTGCTACCTTGATTAAAACTAATGGCAGATAAGAATAAACACATGGCTCTGAGTTTAATGTGGCCGAGGTGGAGAAGCTGGGTGGGAAGAACCCCAGGCTGGCAGGGAGATGTGAGTCCACATTTGATGAGATGTGCTAAGCTGGGCAGGTCCCTCTACTTCAATCACATCTAGAAAGTGAAAAAGTTGGGCCAGGTGAGCCCAAAACACCCTCCCAGGCTTGAAGTGCAGAGCAGGGAGCTAAGGTCAGGCTGCCCCTTCCCACGCAGATGGCCTGAATCTGAACCAGGGTCCAGGGAACGGAGAAGTCAGAGGAAACAGGTCACAAAGAACCCTCAAGGCTGCATGGCTGACCTGGAACTTCAGCCTGGTGGCAATGGATGGCCACCAAAGCTTTTATAGACAGGTCACAGCAGCCATTCCTTCATGAGTTCTGCATCTGAGAAGATGGAAGCTAGATTTCGGGCCTCTGTGGACTGCCAGTGGAAGAGAGGATTTATAGGAAACATGGCTGACCCCAGCTGTCCTTTCTCATTCCCATCAGTGTCCCCTCCCAAAGACCTCATTGTGACCGAAGTGACAGAAGAGACTGTAAACCTGGCCTGGGACAACGAGATGCGGGTCACAGAGTACCTTGTGATGTACACACCCACCCACGAGGACGGCCTGGAAATGCAGTTCCGGGTCCCCGGGGACCAGACGTCCGCCACGATCCGGGAGTTGGAGCCTGGCGTAGAGTACTTTATCCGGGTGTTCGCCATCCTGGAGAACAAGAAGAGCATTCCCGTCAGCGCACGGGTGGCCACTTGTGAGTGAGCAGAACCACCCTGGGCAGCCTCAATTGCCCCCTCTTGCCCAGTGCATGACTGTTCCCATGAGTCATCGCCTTGCCCCTGCCCCCCAAACTCCATGGCTGTCCTTTCATAGTTGCACCCATTAAGGCCCTGGAATCCAGTGAAGCCCACTGAATGTTTTCGTAAAGAAACTCCTCATATACTAACTCATTTAAGTCACAATAACCCTGTAAGATGGGAGCTATCGTTAATCTGTTTTACAGATGAGGAAACTGAGATTCTGTGATTATCTCATCCCAAATCACACAGTTAATAAGTGGCAGAGATGGGGTTTGAACCTTGGCAGTCTGGTTGCAGATTTATGCTCTTAAATGCTAGATTCTACTACTACATTCTTATGCAGCTCACTGTCTATATATATATATTAACACTGGAAACACAGGGTTCAAATTTTTCCTTTAAGAGTCCAACATCAGTATAATTTTCTTCATACCTGAAAAGCAAGTTGGGCTAGAAAGTGGTCTTTTTTTGTTTAATTGTAGTAACACTGGCTGCCATGTTAGACTCATGCTCCATGCCAGGGATATGCCCATGCATCTACATGCACCATACCGCTCAGCCCCCAGTACATTCCCAAGGGGCAGGCATGCTTACCTCCTTCTCTCAAGTGAAGAAACCGAAGCTTGGGGCATTTTGTGCAATTTGCCCAAGTACACAAAATTTGTAATTGAAGAACTTAAATTCTAGCCCAGGTCTGTCTGATTCCAAAGCCAGGAGTTTATATTATAAATCCTAATATATGTGCACATATTAGGTTTAACCCTATAAAATTTCCAAAACTTAATCATATGGTTTGTCCTAATACTCCTTTCATATGGCCTCACAGTAGACAGCATCCCAGAGGAGCCCTTGAATAGACTCCAGCTCGAATGATCAGCCCTTGACTGTGGCAGACACCGCCCTTGGAGTCAGTGGAGCAGGGCTATGGAGCCTCCACCACACTCGTTGCCATCCTTACCTCCTCTCTGTGCTTTCCCTGACAGACCTGCCTGCACCTGAAGGCCTCAAATTCAAGTCCATCAAGGAGACATCTGTGGAAGTGGAGTGGGATCCTCTGGACATTGCTTTTGAGACATGGGAGATCATCTTCCGGAATATGGTAGGGAGCACAGAGCAGCGGGCATGCAAGAGTCTAAAAGGTGGTCAAAGGCCACTGTAAACTTTCATATCAACGTTAGTTCCTTGACTTTTGGTGAGGGACAAGGCTGTAATTGGCCCTAGTGTGTTTGCATAGACATTTTAAGTGACTTTAAGAAGTCAATAAGCATAACACTTAGGGCTGAGAGCCCTGTTAGACCAGGGGCATCACACTCATTTTCACTGGGAGCCACATCAGCCTCACAATTGCCTTCAAAGGGCCGAATGTAACTTTAGGACTGTGTAAATGTAACTACTCCTTAACTAAGGACAAGGAGCTCAGCACTGCCCTGGGTAGAAACAAGGTGGAGGGCCGGATTCGGCCCACAGGCCTTGTGTTTGCCACCTGTAGCCTAGACAAAGAGACTTTAACTCTAGGTTTTAATTATTTCTCATAGTCTTGAAAATCTCTACTCAGAGGCAAAGAAGAGAGAAAATGGCCTCTGGGCCTGAAGTACATGCGAAGCAGGGTAGTGGGTTCCTGAGCTCAAGCCCAGGCTCTGCCACTAACTATCTATGTGACTATGAGACAATCACCCAACTTCTGTGATGCTGACTTCTTATTCTATCAGAAGAGAGAGTAAATCTGTGGCTCCAGAACTGCTCTGGCTCTCACATTCTGTCACTCAACTTGAGTGTCAAAGGGGTGAGCTGGGAAGTTTATGAGAGAAACACACTTGAGAAATGTCTTTATCATTTCTGTATCCTCAGCACCTACCAAACTGATAAGTAACTGGTTAGTGGATAGAAGAAAGAATAAAAGAGGAATGAATGAATGTGAAATGAATGCATTGTGTAAGTAAAGAGGCCGGCACCTTTTATAGGTCTTACCAGGGGGCCTCTATCTTTCAGAATAAGGAAGATGAGGAAGAGATCACCAAAAGCCTGAGAAGGCCAGAGACCACATACCGGCAAACAGGCCTGGCTCCTGGACAGGAATATGAGATATCTCTGCACATCGTGAAAAACAATACTCGGGGCCCAGGCCTAAAGAAGGTGACAACCACCCGTGAGTATCACCTTTAATATCACCGACACCATGATAAAGCCGATTGTAACTCAGGATTTCTGGTTAATAACATGCCCTCTTCCTAGTGCCTGTATCAAGTAGCTTTTGCTATAGAAAAACCAAGGCCAAATCTTAGTGGCTTAAAACAATAATCCTACACATTGATGATTTGAGGTTGTGCTCCACTCAACAGATTTTGTGTTCTTGACTGGGCTCACTTATGCACCTGTGTGGGCTGGGGGCTGGTGGGTCCAGGTTGGCCTCATCCAGAGTGATGCCTTTCTGCTCTACTGGTCCCTCAGCCTCCAGGATGCTACCCCAGCCCTGCTCTTATAGTAGCTAACCAGGTTGAAAACTGGCACTAATATTTTCTCAGAGCAAATCTCAAGGCCAGTCCAGGTGTAAGGGATAAGAAAACAGGTCCATCTCTTGAGGAGTATAGCTTCAACCTGATATTGCAAAGTGGCCAGGGTACAGGAAAATTGAGACCACTGCAAACAATCTACCACATCATCTAATTTAATATTTGCACCAGACCTGTAAAAGAGGTCGGGCAAATATCAATGGTATTATTTTTCAAGAGTAGAAACTGAGACTGAGAAACATTAAATTAATTTAATCAATACTACATGGTCAATACTGTCAGGACCACCATTTTAAGCCAGGGTCTCATTTTACTACATGAACCCCATTACCACCAGCATTGACTAGGCTCAGGTTTATGCAGAATGTTGACTCCATGTCTTCAACAGGAATCGAAACAAAAGGTTACTCGATCCTAATCAGGTCAGAACTTCTTGGAGGTAGAATAGGATTCGACACTGCTAGATCATCTGATGGGGGAAAAAAATCCAAACTTGGAGTTGTTCTACCAGAAAGCAACGTTTTAATAAATAAATGAATGAATGAATAAATAAATAAATAAAATTATTTTTCATTGCCATTTGATAAAACCTGTTTATCTTTTTTTAAAAATAACATATGTACCACCTGCTTAAGGAATTGACTCTTCTTGGCAGAGCATTGTTGGAAAGTTAAATCTTTCCACCAGCAGACTGCTGTTGGCTAATGACAAGAAAGAATCTCTTGCATTTAAATACTTGCATACTTTGTCTAGCTCAGAGCCAACTCATGGAATTGTCTCCTTTATAAACAAGCATTTCCATCATCCTGACAACGTCCCTCTGTGGTAGGTAGAAGGCAGGTACCAGCAGGAAAAAATCATTGGATCATCAGAAAGGCATAAAAAAGATCAAGCAAATACTTATTTGCTATATAAGACACACTGAGAATACAAAAGACCTTTCTTTCCTTGGCCCTTTTCTTTGTAATTTAAACATGGGGATTGGCTGCTTTATTTTCATCTTACTGCAGGACAAACATCCGAACGTTTGATGTTCCATAATCACATAAATATCAACACTGAGAGGCAGATATTTACCTGTTCACTTTGCTGCTACCTGAGCGATTTCTTTAGTTTAAAGAACCTTAAAGTTTTGGTGCCAGAACATTTTTTACTCTTTCCCTTTGATCTTTATAGAGTTTGTATTACAACCATTTTTGGCCCATGAATTTTTTTGAGAGGCCTTCGCATTTAGAGGAGAAAAGGCTTGGGCTTTGGACCCAAACAGTCCTGAGTTTGAATTCCAGGTTTACCACTCACTAGGACCTTGAGCAGTTTCACCTCTATAAAGCTCTGACCCACCATCTGGAAAATGGGTTCATTGTATCCTACTTGTGGAGTGGTCATGAGAGTTAAGACGTAAATGACAAAGCACTGTGCTGGGCACATAAGCATAGGGCAATGCTGGTCTCCTCGGTTCAAGCCTCCCAAATCTAGGGAGAGATCAGTGCCCTTGGCTGAATCCCAACTTCTTTAATAACAGAGCTGCTAAGGTAGATAGTAGGTGTGACGGGGGTGCTTGCTAGCCCCTGTCAGAACATGGGAGAGGCAGCTTCACTATTGAATTATAGCATCATTTACACTGTGCATTTTATGGGCTCATTATCTGTGAGCTGACACTAAGATGTCAACAACTGGAATTAAAGAAAAGAGATGGTAGGTTTCTCACAGTCAGCTATGAATAATTCCTTCTTTTCATTCCCCTTATAAAACCAAGCTCCTTTCATTTGCTATTGTTTCCTCAACCAATACTGAAAACACGAACTTAACTACTTTTTAAAATGAAGAAAGAAGGAAACATTGACTGAATGCCTAGCAAGTCTTCGTTTTAGGTATTTACTGAATGCCTGGAATGTTTTAGTGTTTGCACTGAAATTGTTTATGTAATTAAAAAAAATAGACTTAAGACATAAATGACAGAGCCTGACTCTATGCTGGGGATTAAGAAAAATCAAAGACCCTTTGTCTGAATGAATGAATGACCCTATCTAAATTGAATAATCAGTATACTTTGAATAAACTGTATAGAAATCTGTTGCATACAGAAAGAAAATTACACTATTAAAATATTCTTCCTTTTAATTGTGGTAAGAACATTTAGTATGAGATTTGCCCTCTAGACAAGTTTTTAAGTATATAATACAGTATTGTTAACTATAGGTACAATATTGTACAGCAAATCTCTAGAACTTAATCACCCTGATTAACTGAAGCCTTTTACCCTTTGGAGAGGGAATATCTGTTTACCTGATTGTAACAGGGTTACAATCTCATTAGGAAATGACCAATAAATGGGATTCTGAAGGGTAAGTAGGAGATTTTTAGATGGAGGACAAGCAATTGTGGGGAGCAGGAACCAAGGAACAGCCAGTGGAGAGGCCAGGAGGGGAGAAACAGCATGAATTGCTCTCAGAGCACTGAGCAGCCTGCTGTCGGAGCTCCCAAACCAAAGGGTGGACAGAGCAGGAGGTGAATAACAGGGCAGGAGGAAGGCCACGCTGAGGAGACAAGGAGAGGCAGCCATGACTTTCCTTCCTGAATCCTTTTCATCAAAAACAATTTCCCATATGCTGGTGAGACAGTCATTGCCTCAATTTCCGGTGCCATAATTCTAATGGAGAAGTTACCGACCATCCAGAGTGTTGCCTAGTTAAAAAGGCAGAAGAGACTAAGTCAATGTTTTTTAAATGAAGTAGCCCCAAGCTTGTTTCTTCAACTTATGAAAACAGTACTAATAATACTAACTGAGTAACAACCACCTATGATGTGGCTGCTGTGTCCCAGACTGCATGCTGGACGCTTTGCAAGCATTGTCTCCTTTACTTTGAGAAAAACAACAAACCCTACCAGGTAGCTGTCATCATCCCTACGTACAGCCTGTCAAACAGGCAACTGAGGCTCAGAAGAGAAAGTAAGGTTGAGTGGTCAGTACTACACCTGACTATACAGAGGTGGATGGCGACGGCTGCCTATGTGCTCCGCCCTGGCACAGCCCCCGCGGTCTCTGAAACAGCTCTGTCCTTTGCTGGTCACAGGCCTGGATGCTCCCAGCCAGATGGAGGTGAAAGACGTCACAGACACCACGGCACTGGTCACCTGGTTCAAGCCCCTGGCCGAGATCGATGGCATCGAGCTCTCCTATGGGATCAAGGATGTGCCGGGCGACCGCACCACCATCGATCTCACGGCTGATGAGACCCAGTATTCCATCGGGAACCTGAAGCCCGACACTGAGTACGAGGTGTCCCTCACCTCCCGCAGGGTCGACATGGCCAGCAACCCTGCCAAAGAGACCTTCACAACAGGTAAGAACACTCCGTCCCCCTCTGCACTGGGGTGTCTTCCCAGCTCCGTTTACAGCAAGAAACTACAAAGGGAATTTTCATTCCTTTAAATTTTATTTTCAAATATTGTACTGGTTGATTGATTAATTTTTCAGAGAAAAAAATACCCAAAGTAACCTTTCATAGCAATATATACACACACACACGTGTGTATATATACAAACATACACATACATACATTTATGTATATATACATATACATGCATATATGTGTATATACACACACATAGTTGCATACATAGAAGGTGCAGGTCTGACATTCTCAGACAAAAGTTCTAGTACAAAATTTTTAAATATAATTTTTAATAATAAAATATAGTATATGGAAAACATGAATGACAAAGATGCCTCCTAACCTCTTAGCCTATGGTATTTTTTTTAACATACCAAAGTGTCATCAGTCATCCAGTACATACTTTTTCAGAACTCAGTAAGCACTATGTGAGTTACTGGAAATGCACTGATGAACTCAACAGACCAGTTCTTACACTAATAGAGCTAATTTGTAAGTTTCCGTATAGTTTTTTTAAGCACAAAATCTGAGGAAAGCATGAATGACTCAAGTATCACATATATTAATAATGGGGAAAGGTGTCAAATATGTCATATTTGTTTGGATTGTACATCAGCTATTGAGACAGGTATGTGGGCAATTTTTCTCCAATGGTGAGAACTTTCACGTCTCAGCTTGAACTGTGAGACCCCCCCGAACCTGGTGTTTCCAATACAGATGTCCCTCCCCCTCCCACGCAGGGCTGGATGCTCCCAGGAACCTCCGCCGTGTCTCTCAGACTGACAGCAGCATCACCCTGGAGTGGAGGAACGGCAAGGCCGCGATCGACAGCTACAGAATTAAGTACGCACCCATCTCTGGAGGCGACCACGCTGAGGTCGAAGTCCCGAAGAGCCAACAAGCCACAACCAAGACCACACTCACAGGTGAGCTCCACATGGCAGACCCAGCCAGCCCCGGGACACGGCCCCATGTGGCAAACCTCCAGTGACAGAACACGGTACAGTTCCCAGCAACTCCTCTCCCTGGGATGTCAGTTAGTCTTGAGAGCATTCCAAACACTGAAAAATCATAGCCTCCAGAGAAGGGGGTGCATTTTTATGATCCTCTGAAAGGCTTTTCGATTTGAAGCTGAATTTCAACCTGTACATTCTCTCTTAGGCCTGAGGCCAGGAACTGAATATGGGATTGGCGTGTCTGCTGTGAAGGGGGACATGGAAAGCAATCCAGCCACCATCAATGCGGCCACAGGTGAGGCACACCGGACTCCTACTGCACCCCTCCGCCCTGCGCTGGCACTAGCAGACACAGGGCTCCGGAGGCAGAAAATCTGCTTTAAAAGAAACAGTAGATGCTCCAATGAGAAAGGAACCCCTAGGATCATCCAGCCCAGATGTCTAACCCCACAGTAACGTGAGCACACCACTCCCAAACGATGCCGACACTGCTCTCTCAGGAAACGGAGCAGCGGGTTTCTTTTTAGGAAAAATTGGAAACAGACTTTATAAGAAATCTACAAACTTTTTAAAGTTCATAACTCATTTCATGTTTTGTTTTGTTTTTTTAATGCCATTCACTAATGCAAACACATCTGCAGGGTTTCTGTTAGAACACACTAAGTTACTTTAAGTGGCAGGAGCACAGGTTAAGTCAGAAGTTGCTCTTACCCACTGCATCCTGAGGCTCTGACTTCTGGGTAAGGATGGTGAAGAGCTACCTGATTCGAAGCCCTTGCTTCTTTCTTCAAGGTTTTTCTTTTCTTCTGGAAAACATAAAAAAAAACCACTTTCCTCTATCTCTCTGCCAATCTCCTCCTGACATACCCCTAAATATTGTGAAGAAAAGGGAGGCCAGAGTGCAGGGGGGACATAACTCATGCTTCACTGAGCTTTCTCATTATGCAGGAGCCAATGCTGAGCACTTACATATTCTTTTTGAGCGTTTTATTTTAAGGTAACTGTAGATTCACATGCTGTGAAATAATATAGAGACTCCCCCTAAGCCCCTCCCCCAGCTTCCCCCAGTGGTAACAACTGTTTAATTATAAAACAATATCACCTGGCCGGTGTGGCTCAGTGGATTGAGTGCTGGCCTGTGAACCAAAGGGTCACCTGTTTGATTCCCAGCCTAGGGCACGTGCCTGGGTTTCAGGCCAGGTCTCCAGTTGGGGGGTGCACAAGAGGCAACCACACATCAATGTTTCTCTCCCTCTCTTTCTCCCTCCCTTCCCTCTCTCTAAAAATAAATAAATAAAATCTTTTAAAAAATCCTAACATTAAAAAAAAACACAATATCACAACCAAGAAACTGACATCAATATATTCAGATGTCGCCAGTTTTACACACACTCATCTGTGTGTATTAACTTCTATGCAGTTTTATCACATGTAGATTTTTGAATGGCCTGCTACAGTCAAGACCTGGAATAGTTCCATCATTGGGATCTCTCTTCCTTTTTCACAGCCATGACACCTCCCTCCCCGTCCCTAACCCTCAGCAATCAGTGATTTGTTCTTTATCTCTATAATTTTGTCATTTCAAGAATGCTACTTAAAAGGAATCATATAGTAGGCAACCTTTTGAGACTGACTTTCACTCAGCATAATTCTCTTGAGATCCATCCAGGTTGTTTTCGTATCAATAGTCAATCCCTTATAAATGCTCTTAATTGAGTAGCATTTCGTGGTATGGACGTCCCACTATATTCTTTTCAGTCTTCCACAAATCGGGTGAGGTAACGTGCAACAGCATTTACACAGGTGAAAGCTGGGACCCAGTTAGGTGAGTCTCCTGAAGCCACCCGGCCAGTCTACCGCGGGACGCGGGGCTGCAGCCCCGAGCCCGCTGACTTTCAGTCCCAGAAGCAGCCTGCCTCACAGCCTGCAGAGGGTTCATCTCTGTGTCTTCCTCCCAGATATGGACGCACCCAAGGACCTTCGGGTTTCTGAGACGACGGAGACCACCCTGACCCTGTTCTGGAAGTCACCATTGGCCAAGTTTGACCATTACCGCCTCAACTACAGCCTTGCCTCGGGCCAGCCAATGGAGGTGCAGCTTCCCAGAGACACCACTTCCTACGTCCTGAGAGGCCTGGAACCTGGGAAGGAATATTCCATCCTCCTGAGAGCAGAGAAGGGCAGGCACAGGAGCAAGCCCGCGCGGGTAAAGGCGTCCACAGGTGAGGTTAGCCCCTGAGCTCCCTGCAGACACTGTTGACTGAGAGGTTGGCAGACCCAGCTGCTGGGCTGTCTTCACACAAGAACACCAGATGGGAAGTCCTGCCACTTTCCCTACTCACATAGCCTCTACATGCCCCTTTGAAAGAGCTACTCACTTATCTTTTCCTTTTGTCGACTGACTAGGCAAAGTTCCCTTGCTGGGTAATCAATAGTGGTTTTCAACTATTTCTCCCTAGGAAAACTGAAACCATCGGGATTTCTGCTTGTTTTTGATTCTTTTTAAATTTTATTTTGTGCACTGTACAGAGTCTTTTAAATTGTTTGTTGTCCCCCTCCCCCTTTAGCCTAAAAATTAATTTACTTTTCATTTTATTTCTTTTCAAGATGACCATGATGGTGGTAATAATTCTTTGGTTATTTTTCATTAAATGTTTCTATTCCAGGTCTTTAGCTTTCCTCTAAGGTTACTGCAAATTTACATATGGTCCTTGGAGCCTTCCAAGGTACCCTTCTCATTTTCTCTTTTCTCTTAGTCATTAAGAGGGAATTTCATGGCCCCATGGTGGCAAATCTGACCTCCAGTGTCCCTTCTCACCCAGTCATTCCATACTTTGTACCTGCTGCCACACTTCCTCAGTAGCAAAAATGAAAAATAAACACATCATTTCTTCACATGTGAAAAATATGCACATATAATTTTGGCCCCCAAATATAAAAGATGTATAGTTGGAAAATGTTAATTCATCAGGGTTTGACAAATAATAGTCTGTAGTTTCAATGTAATTATTTCTTGAGAACCCACTTGAATACATTGTAGTGTGCTGATACTTGAGGGACAAGTGGGTCACGTACTTGGCATTGTCATTCTGGCTCCCATGCTCCTGCTCACAGACCTGAAGGCTAGACATTCAGAATGCTAGATGGGACTCAATCAAGGTAAGGGAGTGATGAGAAGAATCAGGAGCCATAAGAGAAAGTGTCATGGCAGAGCTGTTTTACTCTAGCTGACTCTCCATAAACAGAAAAGAGGTTGTAATGGACAAATTTGGAAGTGCCTTTGAGTCTTTTCCAAAGGTAAAAGTACCCTTTTTTGTACCCTCTGAAGGTACAAAATGTACTTTCAAAATTTGGAAATGGCTCTGAGTCTTTTCCAAAGGTAAAAGTACCTTTTTTTGTACCTTTTGAAGGTACATTTACAAGTACCTTCACCACCATATTATATAAATCTCAAATAACAGTCACTTAAGCAAAAGTTGGTCTCCTCTATAAAGTATGTCTGAGGTTCAGTGATTCAGGGATAGTTCCAAATTATCAGTGACTCCAGCTCCTACTCTCCTCATTTCTCCATTCTTGGCATCCATTCCCAAAGTCACCTCCATGTCACAGCATGGCTGCTGCAGTACAGCCTTCATATCTGTGTTCTAGGAAGCATAAAGGGGGAAAAAACAAAACCAAAAAAGAGTAGCTACTAGATGAGTCTTTCTGGAAACCTCACCAATGACTTCACATTTTATCAGCCATTCCAAGCTATAAGAAAGATAGTCTTCTGGCTGAGCATGTTGCTGCCCACATGAAAATATGGCTGTTTATAAGTAAGAGAGAGAGGGAAGGACTATTTGTCAGGCAAAAGGTAGCCCCTTCAGAGAGTCTAAAGTGAGCTCTGGTGGTCAAGTCTATGGATTGTGCATGGACTGCTTCCCTCCCAGCTCTGAGATGATCATCAAGGATCCTATGGAAAGGAAGCTTAGTCATAGGTGAGGGAGGGACAGAATAGAACCAGGAAGGATTAAATCCATGGTAAAGAGGTGAATGTTTCAGCTTGTTATAAGGTATCAAGGGATAACAAAGAATCAGAAAAACAAAAAATAGGAAATTCCTCCACCTTTTTTCTTCCTCTTCTTCCTTCTCCCCCTCTCTTCCTCTTTCTCTTTGCTCTTCCCTGAGTTTGACAAATACTGAATCATAGAGAGTTCCCTAGCTCCATCTAATCATATTACCTTGTAGCCACATTATCTCCTACCTCCAGTAGGGAAACACAGGCCTCAGAGGCTCAGAGAGATGAGAGCTTCCAAATGAACCACAGGCTGGAACTACTTTGTCTCTGACTGAGAGTCCAGTTTTGGCACCCCAAAGGCTCATGATTTCATCTCCCAGGCATGCCTCCTTAACGCTGTTTCACAGAAATCATGTTAGATATTTAAATACATTCTCCATTATAGAAAAAAAAAGGGTGCACAGTCCCTTTTATTGGTTCTTTACCCATTGTCTCCATAATATTTCTCTATAGCTTTCTCCATAGAATTATTTTATTTTATTAAAAGTGAGGTGGACATTTCTTTCCTTCTCCTGAATTCTGTCTTCCCAAGTCTCTTACATTTACTACAGCCAACAGTATACTACAAATGTGCTCTGTGCTAAGTTCTGGGGATGCTAGAGCAATTAAGACAGGTTTGTGCTCTGGGGAAGTCATGATCTAATAAACAGAAAACACGACACTCCCCTTGCTGTAAATGGGAGGCAGAGCATGCAGCAGGAACACAGAATGCCTTTGAGAATCAGGCCTAAAATGGGAGTAAGCTTTTGGACAGACACAGAGAGGCAAACAGGACTGTGTTGTGGAATATGTAAAGAAATAGGAGTCCAGGCTCCCGGCCTTTATAAGCATGTGGGAAAGAAAAAGAAACAGGAAAAGTGGGAGCTCTTGGGTAGATGTGTTATGTGGTTATGAGTCCTGAAATGTCAAAGGACTATAGGTTCTAACTTCAGAAAAAAGGGACTCCCAGTTCTGCATCACTAGATTCTTAAAAGCAGAAGTCTGCGAAGTGCCACTCATTGTCTGTGGGTTTTCCACAGAAGCTATGGAATTGGCTTCCCCAAAGCATTTTTCCCAGGGAATTCCAGGGTTCTAGCTGCAGAATTGAGCCAGAGTGAAAACCTTTTCCTTGATGTGGCACCAAATTAAAAGTATGCAGAATCTAGCTGCCAATCACACATGCAATAACATCCAAAGACCCTACCACAGACCGCACAACCCAACAGACTCTGGCCCTTTCTGTCTCTCTGACCCGGTTACCACCATTCATTCCCTTACTCATTTCCCCATTGTCACCTCAGCCTTCTCCCTGTTCCTTAAGTGTGCCAAGGCTGCTCCTTCCTACCTTAGGGCCTTTTCACATGCTCTTCTTGCTGCCTAGTTACCACTGTTCTCTTAGTTCTTCCCATGGCATCTTCCTCATTGCATTCAGCTCATGTGTTATCTCAAGAGCTGAATGCAATGTGTTATCTCTTTTCTGGCCACTGATATAAAATGGTGCCCCCATCCTGATTTACCCCTCCATGCATTCCAGGGTTCCTCTTGACACTTACCTGGCCTGATATTATCCAGGAATTGGTTTACTTATCTATTGTCTAGCTCCTACTACCAACCAAAATGTAAGGACTCTGCCTCTATCCAGCACTATATCCTCAGGGCTTTGGACACAGGCAAGCACAAGGCATGTGCTTTATGAGCATGTAGGGACCTCAGTTGTTTAAGCAGCTAGGGAAAAGGTCAAAGCTTCTCCTTGAGTGTTTTGTTCTTAAAAATAACCAGCTTAAAATAATAAATTTTCCAAAAAGGTATATTTTAAGGCAGCAAACTACTTAACACTTTATCATCTACAAGATGTTGGGAATCTAAAGATCTGAAATTGGCACAGCCAGAAATTCCTTCAGGCCAGCTGGTCAACCCACCATCAGCCCAGAAATGGGATTTCGAAATTCTCATTTCCCAGGCCCACTAACATTGTTCACAGGGTAGATGCCAGTGCACAGCTGGAAGAAAAAGACAACAGCCTTTTCATAAAGAAATGCCAGGAGATTGAGTATGGAACTATACAACAGAAATACTGGGCTTCCCGGGCAGTGAGCCCCCAGTGTGTCATTTGCTGTTGAGATGTACAGTCAACGTTTACTGTGGGAAGCCTCTTGGGCCCCACCTCAGCTCTTGTCTGCTGAATTTTATTAATATCAGTATATCCCTTTTTCTTATTCTTATCCCTCTTCTTTTAATTTATCTTTGATTTTATTCATTGATAAATGAATACTTATCTGACTAGCACTGGTTTAGTGAAAAGTTTTGGGTGGGATACCAAGGGCACCTGCTATAGAAATAGTCGCAGCACCATTCACTAAGTAGAAACTTGATTTTAAACTTGAAAGTATAATCTTCCTTGATTTACATACCTCCCTATTCAAAAGACAAAAGGATGGAAGAACAGCCAGAAATTTGGGTGGAAGTATTGTTACCATGATTATTAGTATTCACCAAGAAACATAACATTAGGTGAAATTACTCTCAACTGTATGAGCAGATGAAGCAGGACATGGGAGAGGGGAGCACGGTATAATGTAGTGCCAGTGGCATATAAAACACTGATTCAAGGAGAAAAGATGGCTCTCATCAGGAAGAGACCTTTTCCATGTGGGTCTCCTCTCCTCCCTCCATCCATCTTCACTGCCACAGTTTAATAGATAACCTGTAATCCCTTCCTCCCTGCCCAGTTAGGTCACTCTCATATCTCTTACAGCCTGGTACCTGAAAATTTCTTTCATGGGGAAAAATATGTTTTATGTCAGAATTAGAAGGAGAGCTTTAAAAGCTGCAAAGGAGAGAGTGACTTGATTCACATAAAGGGGGAAATCATCAATGTCAAGTTGCAGACCAGCAATTTTGAGAGGAGGAGGAGAAAAAAGAAGAAAGTGGGATAAGAAGGAGAGTTTATGAGCTATTGGATCAATTTCCTTAACCTTTAAGGTTTTGGTGAGGTTAGATTTGTCCCATGTCCCTTCATGCAAGAAGACTGCTGGGTTACTGTAAAGGGCATGCTCCTGAGTGTGGTTGTGCTGAAATCCCAAGGTCAAGGACATGATTGTTATGTCTGGAGCTCTGCTCCTGGCCTCACAAGGGCCAGTGCATTTAAGGCTGGTTTGAGCAGCTGTCAATACTACATAAATGAGAAAGCACAACTACATTCCAATAAAACCTGAATTTCATATATTTTCATATATTTTCATATATTTGAAGTACTTATTCCTCTTTGGATTTTTCCCCAACCACTTAAAAATATGAAAACTGTTGTCAGTGTGCCCATTACTGAAATAGGCAGCAGACCAGACTGGACCCTCAGATCATAGTTTGCAGACCCATGTTCTAACAAGATTTGAAGGAGTATACACTTTGCCAATATTAAACAATTAGAAAGAACAGTCCCAAGAACTTGGAAAGTCTGAATTCAATAGATTCTTGAAAAGAAACATTTTCCCCTCTGAAAGGATATCTTCAATCCAATTGCAAACTCAGATTTTTAAGTTAGAAGCCTGCTTTAATGGACACAGAGCTCATTTAAAATTAGCAAACAGTGTAAGGCATAAATAGAGGAGGGAAAAGATCTTTTAAGTGAACTCAAAGCAGTTCTTACTCTGCTTTTACAGGATCCATTTCCAGAGAAAGTACTTTCTTCCTAGATCATGCAAAGTCCATTTAAGTCAGCCCTGGGCATGTTGTAACTCTGAATTGTATACATTCAGACAAGAGAGTTAAGCTGCACTTCATGTGTGTGCTCAGGAGGTGGAACACAGGGCACATCCCATTTTAATTATTTCTCCTAGGGCCTCAGTCTTTCTGTCTAGTAAGCGACAGTTTTCTACAGACACACCGCCTTGCTCAGCTCAGCCTTACTTGTACTATATTCATTTATCTCTCAGCTTCCTGAAGTTGTTTATGTAAGCCAATCTGAACCCCGGAAACTGACAAAAATTCCAACACAAAGAGACAATAATATAGAGGAGTGAAGGAAAGGCAGGACATCTAAGAGGAGCCAATTTTCTAAAAATACAGGAGGCTGGACAGCTCAGACCAAGAAATCAAGGAATAACCGAAGGAATGGAGGAATAAACTGAAACCAAGAGCAGTAATAACATAGACCACAGGTCAACAGGAAAATACCATTTTCAAAAGACAAGACCAAATATGCAACCAGGCAAAACAAGTATTACATTGATGTTTCTGTTGTTGTTTTGCAACAGCACCTTTCGAGGACGCATTCAGGGACATGGTCGGTGACACACAGCACTCAGGCCCCCCGTGGCCTTTCAGCACTGGCAGCCAGGGTGCCATTTGGGGGTTCCCACGAAGCAAGCATGTTGAGGCATGGTTTAACTGACCCCATCTCTGTCATTATTCAGACCACACCCCTGAACTGGAAAACCTCACCGTGACCAAGGTTGGCTGGGATGGCCTCAAACTCAACTGGACCGCAGCTGACCAGGCCTATGAGCACTTTGTCATTCAGGTGCAGGAGGCCAACAAGGTGGAGGCAGCTCAGAACCTCACAGTGCCTGGCAGCCTGCGGGCTATGGACATCCCCGGCCTCAAGGCTGCCACCCCTTACAGAGTTACCATCTATGGGGTGATCCGGGGCTATAGAACACCAGTGCTCTCCACTGAGGCCTCCACAGGTACCTCTTACCTTTCTGTCTATAGCTTCTGTTTTTTCCAACAGGAAACTGCCCAAGGATAATCGGTGGCAACTTGCTTTTGGATGGACTTATTCTGCCCCAGGTTATAGCGCTATGGTGTGTGAGAATGGGGAGCTGTGAGGCTGCAGGGCTCCAGGGGCAGCTTCCACACTGACCCCCATGTGGGCAACGCCCTTTGGAGTTCCACAGAGTCCAGCCTGGGGGTTACACTCTCAGCCCAAAGGCAAGGACGATCAGCTTCACAGACTCCCTCCTGCTAAGGGGCATTAAAGCATTTTATTTAAAAGGAAAAAATTAATTTCCTTGTCTACTGGAGGTTAGGGCTATTCCTTAATGAAATAAGATAACGAATCTTTTCCTACACCTTGCCTCCTTTGCTCTATTTTGCAAATTTAGGAAGCTGCATGATGCACCTTTACGTAAAGAAAGTCACTTTTTTTTTTTTAAGTCACATAATGCCTGTTCTTGTGTTACAGAGCCCCTGGATCGTGTGTGATTTGATTATTAAGCTGGTTCTTTGTCCTTCTCCAGGGGAAATTCCCAGTTTGGGAGAGGTCACCGTGTCCAAGGTGGGCTGGAGCAACCTCAAGCTCAACTGGAGTGCTCCGGAAGGAGCCTACGAGCAGTTTTTTATTCAGGTGCAGGAGACTGGCTCGGTAGAGTCGGCCCAGAACCTCACCGTCCCGGGAGGGCTGAGGTCCGTGGACCTGCCTGGGCTCAGAGCAGCCACTCATTACAGCGTCACCATTCGCGGGGTCACTCGGGACTTCAGCACAGCCCCTCTCTCTGTTGAAGTCTTGACAGGTATTCTAAACTAACTCATTAATTTTCTTCCTCCCATTGTCTCTTCTCAGGAGGGATCAAAACTCTTCCCTGCTCTAAACAGGGTTCAGCCCCCCACCACCTTGGGGAAAACCTGTGAATCACCCCTGCTTCTGTCTCAGTGTCATATTCCTTATATGGCCAAGCCCAAGTTGTAGCATGGTAGCCAGTCCCATGAGAAATTCCATGTACTTTTCCCTTACAAAAGTGAAAGGTGACTTTTCTTTCAAAGCAAGTTTCAGTGATAATATTTAAGAAGTTGGAAAGCACAATTTGCAAGTAGAAAAAAGTTTGAGCTCATTTTAAGAACATATCAAAAGACTCCCCAAAGCCCCATGGGTATGTCAAAAATAGAAATTGTGAACAATCCCTAGAGCTCTCTTTCACCCCCAACGCCCGAAGAGAAAAAGCTTGGCTTTAATGCTGGCTATTCGAGTGTGCTCAGCAGCTGCTGTGGAGAGATTATGTGTCTGTAACCAGCACTGTCTAGACAACTCATCCCAATCCTCACCAAAATGCCATCCAACGTGCAACAGGCTTCTCTAGTAACTCAGCAATTCTATGTCCTTGTGCAGAAGAGGTTCCAGATCTGGGAAACCTCACAGTGACCGAGGTTAGCTGGGATGCGCTCAGACTGCACTGGACCACCCCAGAAGGGATCTATGAGCAGTTTGTCATTGAGGTCCAGGAGGCTGGCCAGGCCAAAGAAGTTCACAGCCTCACCGTTCCTGGCAGCCTGAGCTCCGTGGAAATCCCAGGCCTCAGGGCTGGTACCCCTTACACAATCACCCTGCACGGCGAGGTCGGGGACCGCAGCACTCGACCCCTTGGTGTGGAGGTCACCACAGGTATATGACCCCCCTGTCTGACCGGGACTGTGATTGAGGCAGCCTGTCTTTGGAACACAGAAAACTCCCCTCGTGGCAGAGCCTGT
The DNA here is from genome assembly GCF_019186645.2 of Phyllostomus hastatus. Taxonomy (NCBI): domain Eukaryota; kingdom Metazoa; phylum Chordata; class Mammalia; order Chiroptera; family Phyllostomidae; genus Phyllostomus; species Phyllostomus hastatus. The sequence continues at coordinate 61,713,110 of NW_025333857.1, read as the reverse complement.
CTCGGTGTTGTGGAGAGGCAGCGTAGACACAAGCTGTAACTCAGGAAGGTCTGGGTTGGAGTTCCACCTTACTGGTTGAATATTCTGGGGAGGGTGGATTATGTCCCATCTCTGAGCCTGCTTTTCTCACCTTCCAATTGGAGATAAGACCTCTACTGCAGAACACTGTCAGGAGCGGGAAAATGAGATCATGAAAGTGCTCAGTGAAGTGCCTATCCTTTAATAAATATTGACTGGCAAATGCCTAAATTTACCAGGTAGCAACATACCATAATAAAAACAGCATAAACAGTAGGGCTGGGGCACAAGAATAAGGTCAGAACTTTCTAGAGAACTCTAATCGTCCGTGGCCTCAGTCATCCAGCTAATAGCCAGGTCTCTACAGAACAACCTTGGAAATGATGTAGTCATCTTCGAAAATCACCAAGCCTCTCTCTTCTCCAACAGCCACTCAGGGCAGGAACATTTCCCCGAAAGGGCAGCCACATTTGACTCCCATGTTTTGGAGGAGGAAAATCAATTTGTCTCAATTTGTCCCCTGAAAATATGCTGCTTCATCTGTTACCAAAAACTTCACACTGGTCATGAGGTTTCTAGAAACTTCTTAAAAAGGAGCTATGGGAAAATGGGCCAGATATTTGGTAGGAAGGTTTTTATGGTGAGCCTTAAACTCATGATATTTTCTAGATTATGTAGTCTGTTTTGATACCACCATCCAAATAATCTAATTTTAAAAACTGTTTTTCTTGTGCACATATAACACATATATTTAGTCTTTGCTAGAAACTGCATGCAATTCCAGAAATAAGAAAGGTAATGATGCAGCCCCACAAGCTGGCCAGGTTGTCCCTGTCCTGTGTTTCCTAGAGCAGCTTCAAACCAAACACGTGTGAAAGGGGCCTTTGAGACCTGTGCAATCTGGATGCAGGATGCTAATGGTCTACATCTGTAGTTTGTAAACTTTTGCTTTTAGCAGCAGAACTCCTTTGTACATCAAATCTTGCAAGGAACCCCATTTATGACAATTAAATGACCAGCTTCCTTCCTAGCTCTTGGTGAGCTGCCTAGACCCAGGGCCCCAACCCAGTTCTTGCAAAAAGATACCAGGTCTATGTAGAACACAACTGGAAAACAGTCCCTCTGAATGGACAAGTTTGCTCAGACTCTCACAGTAAAATTCCTGCAGTTATTTTCATTTCTAACTTTGAATCCACAGCCACTTCAGCTTTAGAAAGAGAGACTGAGAGATTTCATTTAACCTTGAGAAACAGGGGCTTTTTTGACATTTGAACCTAAACTTTCTAAGTAAGCAATAATAACTACATTAAATTCCTTCCATACATTGTAGAAAAATAAATAGCAGGTTCTGTTCTGCACCATTTACCAAGCAATGATCACTTGGAAGTTAAAGTGGGCCCTCACTTCCCACAAAGGGCCTGGCTTCATGATGCAGGCATTCTTCATTCAGACACAAAATACTAGCAGAAGACGGTGGAAGGGAAAGCACCAGTCCAAGAATACAGTACAGAACCTTTGATCAATGAAAGCTGAGAAAAGTCCAGAGAGAAAACACCAGACCTGTCCAAACCTGAAGCTTTATAAACCCAGTCAGATAGCACAGGTCCAGCAATGAGATGATCTCTTCAAGGTCAAGTAATCAAATGAAGCAAGGAATTCTCTCCAATATAACCAAGAATTTGCAACGGGGAAACACTGTTAACCAAACTGAAGGGAGTTGTTTGCCCGTGCATGTCAAAGCCCACTAAGACGCAAAAGGGGGGTTGCAGCAAAGAAAGTCAAGGTTTATTTAAGGAAACAGCACCAAGCCTATGAGCTAATGCTCTTAAACCTGGCTCCCCGTGGCTTGTAGGGGATGGGTTATGTAGGGGGGAATCATCAATCACAGCAACTAATGGAATCAGGATTGTGGGTGCTACTGATTGGTCAGGGCCAGGGTAGGGAGTAGCTGATCAGCGCATCTGGTGCTGATGTCAGCTGTGGCACTGTTCTGTCTGGCTTCGAAAGGATGTGGGCAGTAGGGTTGTTCCACCCGCACGGGTCTGGGGCTGACACAACACTGAGGTCAAGATGTTATCTTCAGCAGAAACTCTGTTCTCCTGATCAACAAACCTGAGGCTTTGTTCTTTAAGGAGGTTTGATGCTGACCAGAACCTAACTGTCCTGAGGGCTTAATGAGAAGGGAATGGATAGGCAGTATGTGTGGAGGAGGAAGATCGGTCAAAAGAAGGCAAATGAGTCATAGTGCTATTAGACAGGGCAAAGCTGCTTGAATTAAGGAAAAAGTCACATTAAAGAAATGAAGTTCCTGTGCAGTTACATCAAAACAAGGATGTGTCTGTTAGGCTGTCACTTACTTACCAGGCACTCAGTATGTGTCAGGTAGGATACTCAGAGGTTTATAAATAGCACCGGTTAATCATCGCACAATCCAGTGAAATGGTACGGTCAGTTCCTTTTAAAGGTGGGAAAAGTGAGGCTCAGAGATGAGTTGGTGACCTGCCAAGATTAGGCAGCTAGCAAACATCAGTGTTGGAATTCTAACCAAGGCCCAGCTGCCTCCAAAGCCTACACTTTTAAACATTCCTATCTCCTTCAGCCTGACCCACAGTCCCACCTTTTCGAATTGTCCTTTAAGCTCTGGCTGTGCCCGCTCAGAGACAGGCAGGTTGTGCAGTGGTCAAGATGGCACTGTCATCTCGGGGACGGACAGTACAGATTTTCAACTCCTGAAACAAAAAGCTGTGGCCAGGTAGCACAGTTCTAACTGGAAATACCCAGAGACCAAAAATGACCACAGACACACACATGCACGTGCACACACACAAACACACACACACACACACACACACACACACACACAAAATATTCTCCCACCCCTTTCTCTCTTCGCTGGGCTGTGGGACGTTTGGTTTCTTCATTTTTGGTTTACAGAACTGACAAATACCTCTCTGTCCTTCTTCAGAGGAGCTCCCCCTGCTGGGAGGCTTAGCCGTGACTGAGGTTGGCTGGGATGGCCTCAAACTCAACTGGACCGCAGCTGACCAGGCCTATGAGCACTTTGTCATTCAGGTGCAGGAGGCCAACAAGGTGGAAGCAGCTCAGAACCTCACGGTGCCTGGCAGCCTGCGGGCTATGGACATCCCGGGCCTCAAGGCCGCCACCCCTTACAGAGTTACCATCTATGGGGTGATCCGGGGCTATAGAACACCAGTGCTCTCCACTGAGGCCTCCACAGGTACTTTCCTCTCCATGTAGATGCCCTCCCCCCAGGTCCCTTCTTTCTCTCCAAGAGATCAGGGAGTCAGCTTCTCTCCACGTCTGAATCCTTTCCATGCGCCCTGTAGCTGCTGGCCATGCATGGTCAGAGACCTCCCTATGGCCTGAGCCTTGGTCCAGATGCCTTTGCTATCTCAAGAATGAGCAATATAGGTGTTACCTTTTCTGAGCTTCAGCTTCCAGCCTCTCCCAGACTTTATCTACCTAATTCTACAACTACGTCTCTCATCTCTATGGAATGATGCCTTTCTGGTTTAGAAGACAGACTGAAAGTTTTAATTCTCCTCTCTAGTGCTTGGATATAACTAAAAGCCAACCCTTCCCCTCTGTGAGTGCTGGTGGAGTACAGATTGTTTACTTCAGAGAGTATTTTTGCTGGTTGGAAATGGTGCTTTACTATCCTGAACACCTCAAGGGTAGGAGCGCTGTCGTTCTTGCATTAAAAAAATGTTTTCATTCAAATGTTTCTTTAAAATGCACTGAGTAAAATAAGGCAACTGAATTACTCTCTGCTGGGCAATTGTCTCAGTTACTGAGTCATTGTTAGAACACCAAATTAGCAAATAGCTAGAGCAACAAGGGAGGGAAAAAATATCACACAATTATGACTGGGGATAGTACCAACGAAAAAGCCGTTCATTAACAGAAGTACACACAGCAGCATCTGAAGCAAGGAACGTCTCAGGCTATGAATGCCAGAGATCCAATGCCCATTTCGCTCTTTTAATCAAGAGTTGCTCCCCCGCATGCTGGCCTTTGGACGGCACACTCCCAGCTCAGACCCAGGACAGTGCCTTGTAATTGACTCATCCCTCTGCAGAGGGACAAGGCGTTCAGCGTTTCCCCGGGAGCCTGTGAAAGTGAGCAGCCTTGCAGCACTGTTTGCCTTTGTCCATCTTCCTAGGGGCCACCATTGGTTTGAAGCTCAGTAGAGAATGTCTTGTTTGGTTCTGCATATGCTACCCCATTTTTAGGTAATTATTGCAACTAAACTGTCATGCAAACCTATATGTCCTAGCTGGTTGTACCAAAAACATAGCTCCACTTTTTAGCTTCTCATTTTAGTATCTCTTGCTGAGATAAACATACTGCACAGGCAACCACTGAATGAATGGGGATCCCAAATGCCTCAAAATTGCAGCTGAGGCTGCCCTGCATGTACCTGGGGCTCATTCCAGCTCATATCCACAAACTGTCCCTTCTCAGAAGGCAGGGAAATCACCCTCCACTTCTGATCTTTCCTGCAGATCTTACGGTTTGGGTGTTCTTAGTAGTTTTATGAGTTTTTTTTCCATTTTACTGATAACAACATTCTTGCTTCTGATGTGTCAGTAAGAGGGGAGGAAGGGCCATAACCCCATCTGATCTGTATTTCACCAAATCCATTGGGACAGGAAGGCTTTCTCTTTCCTTGCCAGAGTGAGAGAGAGAGAGACAGTATTAGCTTTTCAAACCCTGCTTCTGCCTGCCCTCTGCATGTATTCTTCCTGTTGCTCAGAAAAACTTGGGTAGAACCATCTCCAAGGCAAAATGTCATTTCTTGGCTGAACAGGGTTGCCTGACTGCCTCGTTCTGGCTCTGCTCTGCTGGTTGGCAACGCAAATACTAGCCTTCTTGGCCCGCAGGGAGCAGTTAAGAGAGGACAAGCTATTTTAACAGAATATGAGAACGGCTGGCCCTTGTCAGAAGTTTACAGAAAGTATCAAGAATTACACTGACAAGCTGCCAATTTCTTTTAAGTTGCAAAATCAGAAGCCTGCAGGTACCATCTAGGGAGGGTATTGGCATCAGAATTATTTAGTTTTCATTTGAATAGATGGGAGCTCCCTCAAGGCGAAAGATGCCTATAGGAGCTAGCCAAGTAATCTTGGTCTATTGAGTGCAATTCAGGAGACTGGAAGCTGCCAGAACTCATATCTTTTGACTGGTGGCCAGCATCCTCGAGGTGGGGCTCCCAGAAGCATCTGGCTCAGGCACAGCCAGTCCAGCCGCCGTCACTCAGCGTGTCTTCTCACACGCTGGTCTCCGCCAGCCTGATCCTGTGGGGCAGCCCCTGAGCAGGGCAATCCAACCGCTGTACCCACCCTTCTGTGTTTTCCTTTTAACCAACTTCCTCCCTCAACGGCATTGATTAGTAACACTTTCATTTCGCCATAACTCTCAGGTATCAGATCCTTCTCCCCAACTACAGTTCTATTAACAACTTCAGCCTTAAAACACAGCCAAACGATCAACTCAAATTTACTTGTTTCTTCTCCTCTACCCATTGTTTTTTTCAGCCAGAGAACCAGAAATTGGAAACTTAAATGTTTCCGACATAACCCCTGAGAGCTTCAATCTCTCCTGGACAGCTACCGATGGAGCCTTCGAGACCTTTACCATTGAAATTATTGATTCCAATAGGTTACTGGAGACGATGCAATACAGAATCTCTGGTGCTGAACGAACTGCCCACATCTCAGGGCTACGCCCTAGTAATGATTTTATTGTCTACCTCTCTGGACTTGCTCCCAGCATCCGGACCAAAACCATCAATATCACAGCCACCACAGGTACACATGCATCCTCCCACTTCTAACGCCCTCTCTCTCCAGGGTCTTCCTTGCAGGGTGAAGCAGCTCCTTCTCTCCCACCGAAGCAAGGCCCCAGTGCAGTAACTCCTCTGCGATGCCAGGCTGGAGCACTGTTTACATGCCTCTCCTCCAACAGCAGCCCAAGTGGTGGATCTCCACTAAGACCCTTGCCTGATCTGTCACTGACCAGGACATTTGCAGCATTAAATGTAGTTTGGTCCAGATTGCCACATAGAATCTAGAGAAAAGCACCCTCCCCTTCAGTAGCAAAAACAACAAAAAGCCATAAGCCATAATGACCATTCTCCCACAGCTAGAAAGACATCACATCAATCAAGCAGGCCTCAAAAGTCATATTTTTTGTTATCCTCGTATCTTTGTCTTCCTAGTGCCTTTGACCTCCTAATACTCAAATACCCTGACAGTCTCATGAAATTGTGTTGGTGCTTTTTTTTTTTTCAATTCAGAAAGCAATAAAAAAAGAGCAGATCCCTCCTCAGATGAGTACAGAAGGAAACCATGCCACCCAGGACATCCCGATTCCAATGCTCCCTCGAAGAGAAAAGACCAGAACATGTTCTTGCCCCCAGAACAGCAAGTGTTAGATGGTAAACACGGAAATAAAATAGTCACATTCAAACAAGGAGCTTGGTTGGCAGAAGGGTAAATGGCTGTCACTTCAAATTTGTAACACCTGTGACATGCACCCTATGGCAGATGTTCGCTGGCATGCAGCAGAAGGGAATATTCTGCATGAATTTAGAGAGGAGGGCCTTTTCCGTGCAAAATGGCCATCTTAGTACATTTGGGACAATGCCTCCTCTTGACAGATAAAGTAAGACATCACAAACTGAAAAAAATAGTTATGGAATAAACAAGGGAGAATTTCTTCTTACAGTTCACAGTCTCATGTTCTGGGGAATTCAAGAAAAGGATGGCCATTGTAGCATCAGAGCTACCTATTGTATCAGTCGCCGAGGTTGAGGCAGGGTCTGTCTTCAGTCCTCACTATCAGGGCGGCCCGCAGAAAAGCCTGAGGGCCAGCATTCTCTCATTCTCGTCTCAGCCACATTAAACTACACCACCACCTAGGGAAGAAAACTGGTCAGCCCTACATATTTGTGTCTGATGGCTCAGATCTGTTCCAACAAAGGACAAGTTCCCTAACCAGAGGGTCCAACCTAAAACTTTATGGATTTAGTCTTATGTGTTTTGATTTTGAACCTATAATGGTGTTTTAAATTGACACGCTTTCCTATTTTTTTCCCCTTCCTTGCTTTAGTAGCTGAACCTCTCCTTAGCCACCTCACTATCTCAAATGTGACCTGGGGCAGTGTGTCCATCTCATGGAAAGCTTGGGAGTCTGCCTTTGATAGCTTTCTTGTAGAGGTTAGGGATTCTGACCACCTCCAGGAGATGGTGGTGCACATTCAGTGCCTGTGGCGTCACGCAGTTCTGTCACCGCCAACCTCAAAGCTTCCTCTAATTACACCGCCCACCTTCACGGGCTCGTGGGCAGGCAGCACGCTCAGACCCTGATGGTCCAGACAACCACAGGTATTTCCCACGAGGGGGTCTTCACTCTCCATCAAACTTCCTTTGAGGAGCATTCAAAAAATTCACTCACTCCCTATTTTTCGTCCTCTTAGTTCCTCCAGATCTCTCTCAAGTTTGATAGAGCCACCCAAATCAGAGCTTTAAAGGTATTTTTTTTTAAATACTCTCACCCCAAATTAAGTAACTTCAACATCAACCTCTTTTTCCTAAATATTCATCCACATCTGGAGTTGCTCTGTTTGTATAGAGTTAACCTGACTTGCTTTGGTTGAATTTCTAAACCATCCTTTCATCTGATCTTGAATAATTGTTTCCAGTTCCTCTCATTATCATCTGCCTGCGGTCTTTCTAATCAAAGTTTACCCCTGTCACATTCAAAGAGGTGTATGCATGCTGTTTTTGTTTCCTTAGTCAGAATGCTCAACACTCTCTTCCTCTCCACGAGGACTTTAAAAGTGGCCCACTAACATGTAGAGAAAAGATCCTAAAACACACCCCAAGAACCACATGGGAGGACCCCGTGGTCTCATCTTGTCCTTGAGACTTTCATTTGCCTGCATTCTCTACCAAGAGACTGCTCTTTTATGACATTTACCCTATCAAGCATGTTTTGTCACCCACTGAAATCTGTCACAAAGGTTTAGAGTCTTCCTTTCATCCATCATCTTGTCCAAATCTTGGTGCATGTGGTGAATATCCAGAGCATTACATGTTTGAGAAAATGTCTGTATTTCCTGGAAGCAGGCAGCATGTCAAGAAATTGTTTCCAAGGGTTAGAAGTGGTGGGAGAAAAAAGTTCCTAGCTCGCATGGAACACTAACTACCATTCTCTTTCTGAGTTTTTTCTTGCATCTCACTTTTCAGCTTGGCTGCACCCTTTGGGAGACAGACAGCTGGCAGTCAACCTGGCCTCGAGCAGTCAGGTCTCATCCAGCATGGTGAATGTGTCGGCACTGCTGGTCTCTGTCTGGTAGCGTGAGAAGAGCCCTAACATGCACCCTTAATTCGGGAGATTGTTTCCACAGCCAGCAATAGGACAAACAGAGTCCCATTTGGAGGATTTTACCTTTTGTGGGGTTGAGGTAATTTGCCACTGCTGTGGCTGAAAATCAGACCATCAAACTGACTGCTAAGTAGGAAATCCCATGCCATTATTTAGGGCTGTAGTCTGCTCCTGAGCCAGATCCTTTTTGTCCTGAGACACTTTATGGCATTGGGTTATGCTGTGCAATCATCCAGCTAAAGTTTATCCAAATGAGTCCTTTCCTTCCTGCAAGTGCAGTGGCTGCAGCAAAACAACCCCTGAATCCTTGGGAGGATTAGTCTGCTTCCTCCCAACCCCAAATCCTCATCTTCATATCTCAGCCCTCCAGGACTCTTGCCTCTCTCTAAAATATAGTCTGGGTTGAACATACTTTAATGTTCGTGTTTTTGGTAAATGTGCATGTGAGAAGCCAGATCATAGAGCACATCTCCGTTGAAAGTAGCAGCATAGGACCCCCTACTTTAAAAACAAGTTGCTCTTATCACTGATTGTCTAGACTTCAAGGGACAAGAGAAGCTTAACCTTCATGGAACCATCCATCTTTCCAAATTATCCGATAGGTGAATTTCCTAATCAGAAAAATGCAACACCCAACTTCAAGTTTTTCTGTAATGTGTGCATACACCAGGTGTTTTTTTTAGTGAAAGCCATTTTCACATTTACAGCATTGACGGTGAGATGTTGGTTTTCCTAAGGCATACACATTTGGGTTTCTAACTACTGTCAAGAATTTGTTTTATATGGGTACTAGCCTTTAATTGGTGCAATCCAAATCGATATAAAGAAGACTAAGTAAGGAAGCTTCAGAGTAAATTTTATAAGGTGCTCAGTGGCAAAGTCACTCCTTGAGATGTTCAAAGAATATTCCTCATATAGGGTATCCATTGATCAATCAGCCTATGCAATGCTGGGCTAAATAAAATTAAATAGGTTTCTTTCCAGGAACCAGCATTTCTGAGTCTCTAAAAGCTAGACTGTCCCTAAAAGCTAGTGTGAATGCTAGACCGTTTTGTGAATCTCTAGGGTGAGAGATAGTCTTCCATGTTTAGCAGACATGCTTCAATAGGAAGCTGTCTTCTTGGAACATCTTACGGAGCTAAGGCCTCATTACAAACCTTAGAGAATGTACCCTTAATGCCCTTTGCATTAATCCTGCTGCTCTCATGGCTTGTTTACTCTTCTTCATACATGACTAGCACATGGTCATGTCTACACTTAAAAGAATGCAAATCTATGCCTGCAGACAAAGTGATGGAGCCTAATATACTACCTTTCAGCAAATAATTGGAGGGATTGACACTTTCATGTTCTATGGCTACATTCTGGAAATATCCACACTGCTTCCTCTAATAATGTCTCTTTCTCTCTCTCTGCCTATGTTCCTTCTTCTTCAGAGCCAGAGCCACAGTTGGGCATGCTAATCTTTAGCAATATTACTTCTGACAGCTTCAACGTGTCATGGACCATTCAAGCTGGGCCTCTTGCAAAGATTGTTATCAATGTTAGCGATTCTCATTCGCTGCATGAGCCCCAGCAATTCACAGTCTCAGGAGACGCACAGCACGCTCACATCACCGGCTTGGTGGAGAACACTGGCTATGACGTTAGTGTGACAGGGACCACCTGGGCTGGGGAGCCCACCAGACCCCTCACTGCCTTTGTCATGACAGGTACTCTTTCAAAGGTTCTCACTTGTCTGCTTAGAATTCTGAGATGGGAAAAGGGGGGACAGGTGATAGACATTCTAAAGAGAAACTGAACCCACAATACAGTCTTCACTTCATATATAAACTTCTAAGTGAAGAGAGAGCAGATACTATTGCAGGGAGGGATCTTCCATAGCCACTCTTAGTAAGTGGACACAATGTGGTCGAAAGTTGTATAGAACTTGCAGATTGCTATGTGCAGTTTTATAGACTGTCCGATTTACAGTTTGGAGATTCTGACTAAAGAGTGAGTTCTAAGTTCATAATGACCTAGAGTAGGAATTTTGTCCATAAATCCTGCTATTGTAAGTCAGTCAGTCCATAAACTACATGCCCCAGAAATATAATTTATCTTTTTCTTCTAAAAAGTACTTCTTTAAAATTGACCTTATAACAGATTAATGAAGGCTCAACCTAGAAGAGCACATAAGTCCCATGCTTAATTTAACCTTACCCATTCCTTAAACTTGACTTCCAATTTCTCTTTGAATTATGTGAAGAAATGGTTTTCTATTTCCTTTCTGAGATCATCCTAAATCAATGGCAAAGGATGCCAATAGTGTCGATTTACCAAATATCTAGTCTGAAAAATAGGAGCACCAACTTTGCCATCTGATTTTCACATTAAACCAGAACCCTCCTAGGGCCTAAATTGCTGTAAATAAGATATATTAATACATTCAAGTAAGTATTGGAGGCAGCATAATGTCCTATAAGAGGGAGGACTGTGAGACCAGGCCTGAGTGGTTTCTCACCCTCTCCCACATTCTTTTCAGTTACATAACCTTGTCTGGTTCCTAACTGCTCTGAACCCCAATTTCCCTATTAAGAGGAGATGGTGCCCATAGCTCCCTCGGGCAGCCTTGTCCCAGGAACTAAGTGGACATGATGGAAATTAACTGCCCGGCATCCAGTTGGCATTTGACAGGTACTGCTGGGTCCTTCCTGCTTTCCCCCAACACTATGAGGAAAGTGGTGTGCTTAAAAATTAGCAGTAAGCCTAGATAGAATCAATAGACCTCTGCAACCGTAACTTTCCTGTTATTTTTGAGAGAATCTTGGGCATGTTTTAATGTGAGATCAAAAAGTGATTGTATTTTCTGTCTCGTTATCTAATGTAAATTCAGCCATTCACACAGTCTTCAGACACAGACCACGGTAATTCCTTAGTGGGGCATGGGGTAGCCATGACCTGAGACTCTCACTGCCAGGGAGGACAGACATGGCCAGCCACAGAGCCCGTCAGGCCTGGACTTGTAGCTGCTGGCAGAGCCTCCTGCAGAATAGAGAGAAGAAAAGGAGGTCAGGAGAGCTGGTTTTGGGAAGCCTGGATCCAGTTACAGTATTGTCTCAGCTAATCCTTGATTCAAAGAGGAAAGACTGCATTTAAAAGAAGCATATTTTAAAGGGGGGGCGGACTACAAATAACAGACCCTGGATTGACTAATTAGCCCAAATGCTCTCCTTTTCATCAGAAAGCGCTGCTTTGATGGCGTTGAGGTGCAATGCAGCCAGCTCTCCGAGTGAGGCGCCGCTTATCTAAACAAAGCTCAGCAACAGAATCTGAGACTCTTGTCTTACAGACAAGGAAGCCTGTTTGCACAGTACATGTGATTTCATCTTTGCCTTTGATAGAGTTGTGATTCTGGGGAGATCTTTACATGGTAAAAAAAAAGTCTCAAAATAAACACCAAGTGTTTCAACATAAGTACAGAAAGTCCAAGCCACAGTAAAATTTAAATCTCTGCTTAGAGGATGAGGACATCCATTTACTTGTTCATTCAGTCACCAAACACTTCTTTTTAAAACATTTTTCTTTACATCCTGTGGATTAGACTGTGGGCATTAGTGTATGGTCATTTATCTCTTTGAAAGTTTCCATTTAGCAGTGATGAAAAAAAGAAGGCTCTAAACTAGATGCAGCTAAAACAGCCTTGACCATGAAATTCCCACCCTCCTGCCCACTCTGATAAAAAATAAATACATTCACCATTACTGTTTTGTTTTGCAAGAGGGGATGCTTTGGACCTTTGCTAATCCTACTTATGTCTCAGCACTTACCAGCACTGATGGCTTGACTAATTAGATGTTGGCTAAGGGTGTGGAAAGAACATTGAACTTGGAATCTGAAGACCTGAGTTGGATCTCAGCCTAGCCACCTAGTAGATATGTGATCCTGGACAAGTCACTGACCTCTGTGTTTCTTTAGATATGATGGGGGAGGGTAGTATTGACAGAAGCTCAGTTCTTATAAGCACACTCCTCTTGAGAATGCCAAGGTGTGAAAAGAACCCTTGGCACCTAACGAGTAAGTGCTTAAGATGTAGATGTTGGTGAATGAATGAACAAATGATGATGACAGAACTTACAGAAGATCCTGACGTGTCCTTTATCCCCTAATTTTATCCAGAAAAAAATAAATATCAAAAGAATTAGCAAGTCTTAGTATTCTTTACTGGCCATTGCCATAATGTGTTAATTTTGACACATGAAAAATCTTCCTCCCTTTTTCTCAACTTGAGAACATGTGTCACTCACTGCCTAATCAACTTGATTCAAAATGCAAACTAGAAATGGAGTAGAAACACATGAAGTATAGCAACAAGGAAATATATTTGAAGGGGGTGAAAAGCTGATTTGCTTTAAGATGAGAAGAAAGTGGAAAGTAGAGAAAGGGCCCAAACACAACACAAAATATCTGACTTTATAAGAAGTTCCCAGCTACTGGAGTCAGACCCTGCTAAAAAAACCCTGCTCTATCCCACACTAGCTTTGTGACTTTGGCCAAGTTAATTAATCTCTTTGAAGCTCCGTTTTCTTTCCTGTATAATGTGAATAGTATCTCTCTCATAGGCTTATTATGAAATTTACACAAGACCCCATCATCTGGCACCTAATAAACTCTTACTAATCTGCTAAGCATACAACACATTTAATGGGCGACTGGGTATCTGTCAGTGTTTGTGCAGACTTACGCTATCCCGGCAGAGTCAGTGCTGCTAACCTGCGTTATTTTCACTCCTCCCTTCTTTCAGAGGCTCTGCCCCTTCTGGAAAACCTAACCATTTCCGACATTAATCCCTACGGGTTCACAGTTTCCTGGATGGCATCGGAGAATGCCTTTGACAGCTTCCTAGTCACGGTGGTGGATTCAGGGAGGCTGCTGGATCCCCAGGAATTCACACTTTCAGGACCCCAGAGGAAGCTGGAGCTCAGAGGCCTCATAACCGGCATTGGCTATGAGGTTATGGTCTCTGGCTTTACCCAAGGGCACCAAACGAAGCCCTTGAGGGCTGAGATTGTTACAGGTATTTCGATTCAAGTGAGCCATTTTCTTCTCTTCCTGGTTTCCTACCATGTAATCCATTGACCATATCACCATGGTTTTAACATCCTTGTCCGTGTTCTCTACTTAATCTGTAGATGTGGCCTGGACTTTTATGCTCCCCCACCACATTCTCCCTTGTCTTACGTCTCTAATGAGCACTCCCCTTCTCCCACCCCAGAAACGAGAAGGTCGAAATGTCGCCACTTGGTGTGCCAAATCCATCAGACCACGTCTTATCTGTAGCTCTTGTGTGTTTACTCCACATCACCTTCCCCCGTGTTCATCCTGGCTGGTCCCCAGCTACATTTCAGCCTTCTCAGAAGAAATACACCAATGAGTATGTTTCAAAAACTTACGTTTGCCATCTCCAAGTTTCAGCTATAACCTTGACAAACTTACCAGGTGGGCTTGTCATTGCAAAGCCAATTATCAACTTACTATGTCGGTAATCACTAACATCATGGCTATTCTTGAACACAGACTAAATCCATAATTTTCTCAAGACTAGTAACTCCTAGAGAAATAGAGCATTAACAACGTGAACCTTCAAACAAATCTGTGTTTCCCAAAGTCTCTCTAGAGACCATTACTTCTGTGGAATATTCAAAGGTTCTACATGGTGAAGAAGTTCCATGTTCAAACAAGTTTTGGAAACACTGACTTAAACATAGTTTAAAAGGATCCTTGACCACAGGACTTTAAAGAACATCCTAATATGCATGTGTCTCTCCAAGAGGTACTCACCCAGGCAGTATTTCCCAAACTTACTGGACCGTGGATACCTTTTAAGGAAGAAGATCAAACAGGAATGGTTTGCTGTGAGTACACTTTGGGAAACACAGCTGTAAATTTACGTTGACATTGAGTTTTGTCTAGTTCAGGCAATCCAAGATAATACCTTGAGTCCAAAGCATTCAGCACAAGAGGTTCCAAGCATCAGTTCTACCATCTTAACACTTATCTAATGGTTAAAAAAAGCAAGCAAGTCAAAAGAGTGGGAGCCTTCTTTAGTAAAACAGCTCCAAGAAAAAAGCAAGAAGATCATAACATTTATATCATTTTAAAAGCCATTTTGCTCATGATCAAGGGAAATATAATCAGCAGTATCATCATGGGCAGCTCTACAGATCGTTAATGCTGGTTTATTTGTTTTTTCAAAAAGAAAAGAAAAAGATCTCACAGCGGATGGGCACTCAGCCACTGGAAGACAGAGAGCAAATGTAAACAAGTTACTGGCTTTGAACTTGTTTAATAATGCAGGGGAGGGCCAATGTTGAGTCCAGATGTGGATTTATAGAATTGCTTTTAGACAAAACTCACATATGCACTTGGTTTGTTTTAAATGTGTCAACGCCATCTTTCCCTTCTCCTAGGCCTGCTAGACTTTTCCACGTTGAATCATTTTACTTTTGGTATCTCAGGATGGGGCCATCACTGCATATTGACATCCCATTGGAGAGAAGCTTGCACATGCTGATAATTGATGTTGTCTTTCCTCCTTCCACTATTTTCTCCCCTTCTAGAAGCCGAACCAGAGGTTGACAACCTTCTGGTTTCAGATGCCACCCCAGATGGTTTCCGTCTGTCCTGGACCGCTGATGAAGGGGTCTTTGACAGTTTTGTTCTCAAAATCAGAGATACCAAAAAGCAGTCTGAGCCACTGGAAATAACCCTCCTTGCCCCCGAGCGTACCAAGGACATAACAGGTCTCAGAGAGGCCACCGCATATGAAATTGAACTCTATGGAATAAGCAGTGGAAGGCGCTCCCAGCCAGTCAGTGCTCTGGCGACAACAGGTACCGTACAGAAACAGGAGAGAACCGAGAAAAGTCACTACCTGGGGGTCTCCTTCTCACAGGGCTAGGAACTTACAGGAGCTTTGGGTGCAGACTTCAGATCCTGGCTGTTTTGATTATAGACAGGGAGACTGGACAATGTGGCTGAGGCTCTACACAAAAAAAGTATTATGTGATTTATTTAATAGCATTGTGAGGATTAAATGAGATAATTCATGGAAAGCCCAGAGCAGGACTGGCACATAGTGAGGGCTCAGCAAATGAGATATATTTCTGTATTCATTATTGTCATTAATACATCACCATCATTACAATTATTGCATTTTTTCATTCCAAAGATTTTTTCCTTCTACCCATTATCTCATCATTTTTTATCCAGATATACACTTCCTTGTTCTTTGGTCAAATGTTTGAATTATGCTATACAGGGATAACACAGAAGTAGTACCTCCACCTATACAATTAATCTTTATAAAATGCTATGTGTGAAAAACCAGTAGCATGATCAGGAAGGAAAAAGAGGAGGCTGGCATGGTTAAGGCCTGCTCCTCCTGACACTCGCTAATTTTATTCAGTACTTACAGTGACTCTAAAGGACGCCAGAGGAGGAAATGAAAAGCCTATTCCATCTGAGTTCTTTCAAGGAGAATAAAGGAAGATGGTTAATAACATAGCTAATAATAATAATAATAGGAAAACTAAGATGACTCTTTAGAAGGAAAAGGAAAGACCTACAACAGGTGGGGTGAATTTCTTCACAAAACTGAGAAAAACAGACAAACACAGCCTTAGCTAGAGACAGCTGCTTCAAAGCGGAAGCAGAGAAAAGACTCATCAAATCCCAGGAAGAGGTGAAGGGACCACAGAAGTGATGCAGCACAGCCTCTTCTGTTTGTGCAGAAAGAACCCGAGGCCCAGAAAAGGTCAAGTGATTTTGCCTAAGGACACACAGCCAGATTTGGGGTAGAACCCAAACACCAACTTATTTTAATACTATTAACTATAAGCATGTTAGATGACAGATAACCAATGACTATACCGGGGTGGGCAACAGTAGGTTCACAGTTACAAGTACATGAAACACAGTTTATTCTTGTGTTATTATTTACTTATTATTGTATTATTTGCTGTACAAACAACTGTACATGAACTTTTGCCTACCCTTGTACATACTTTCCCTCTGTGGCAAGTACAGAGAATACCACTAGCCAAAACTTCTTTGTCCAGGGATGGGTATTTTATTATGTCCAGTTTCAGGACCTCGTGAGCTCCAAAAAGCCACCTACAGAAATCACAGTCAGTATTTGTGGACGTGGAGGAAATGCTGAGAGCCGGGCAGTGACTCAGTGAGGGGGAAAACCCTGCTCCTTACGGACAAGGACACCCTCTCCCGGGCTGCAGCTCCTCGCCGCCTCCCCCTGGGGCTGCCCATAAAACAACTGCAGACCAGAGACAGAGCCTGATTTTGACCTTGGTGTATAAACACTGGTTTTCAAAGTTTACTTCTAATTACTGATTTTGTTTTGTTGGACTTTTTTTCTCGAGGCTCGGCAGTTCCAAAGCCAAAAGGAGAATGAATAATCATGTTGGGGTTTTTTTTGTTGTTGTTTTTTTTTTTAAGAATGAAAGACAAGAAAAGATAGACTGTGCTTTTTTAGAAAGCCCTGTCTTTGATTTCTGTCTCTGGGGCCTTGTAACTCACACAGAGTTGTGTGTGCGTTGTGTGTCTGCGTGCCTGTGCTCTGGTGCTTAGAGGCAGCAGGAGAGGTAACTCTGTCGTCAACTTTATAAAGTTTCCCTCTGTTTTTTCATCCGTTCTCCGCCCTTTCTTCCCTTGCACCATTGTAAACCACCTCTGTGATGCTCCATGCCTCTTTTTCCTTATGAAGCTGCTGCATGTCTTTCTCTTACCCCCCTGAGTGCCAGCTGCCAGCCCCGAGTGCCCTGGTGGCAGAGGGGGTGGTTCGAAGCCGTGTAGCCTGGTGGTTAGCCTGTAGTCTCTGGGTGGATTCCGTGTAGTCTGATCTGGGCTCTGTGTCTTACCGGCTGAGTGACTTTGGACCAGTCTCCTTTTCTCTCTGAGCCTCAGTCCCCTCGCTTGGCAGATAGAATTTACCTCAAAGGTCAGCCATCAGGTTTACATAAGATCATGAATGCAGAGTATTTAGCAGAGTTCCCTTCCCATTGTAACAAAATTAGCTATTAATACATTATTATTATTATTTAATAAAATATAACATAGCCTAATGTAACAACATGATATTAGGTAATTTAGTATAAATTTTATTTTTAACGGTCCACTTGGTTCAAAATTCAAAAATCACAGAAGGGTTAGAGTGAAGTTTCTATTCTACATCCCTTCCCCCCAGTTGCTCTATCTGGAGGAAACCAGTATTACCACTTCCTTCTGTATCATTCCAGAAATATGTTATACAAACAGACAAAATTAGTCATAACTCTACATTCTCTTCTACCCTTTTCTGGCACAGTGGTTAACATACCCTCTGCTGTACACACTGTTGTTGATGTGCGTGCGTGTGTGTGTGTGTTCCTTGCTTATTCACAGATCTCAGAGATAACTGCATACACATTAATTTGACCATTTCCCTACTGACGGACACTTAGTTTATGACTTTTCCTCCTTCTATCCGTCGTTTCCTGCATTTCCAAGGGCACCTCTTCCCTTCTATAGTTTAAGCCACTTCTTCCTAATAGCCTTGGCCCCCTGTGGGATGCCTGGAGTGCCAAGAGCACTTCTGGGGAGTGCTCTTTTTGCCTCTGGGGAGTTCAGTGACAACACGTCTCTGAGGACCCCCTGGAGGGGCCCTGGAATAGACAGAAAAGAGTTCAAAATCCAGCAAGAGAGTAAAATGATTTTGTCATTCTCTTCTGGAGGTTCCTTAAACTGTCCCCACTGGGAGTCCCAGTCATGCACCCCTGAGGCCAATGGGGGTAATCAATGCCCCTTTCCCCAACTCCCAGAACATTCTCCCTCCCACCCCATCTCCCTTTCCAGCCAAACAGCCTTTTCACCCCTCTGTTCAGTTCCAGTTCAGATGCATTTGAAACTGCACGCCACCGTGTCTCAGTGTCATTGTGTCTGGCAGTCTAGGTCAATGAGTCTGCAGAGACTTGGCTGTCCTCCTTTCCATGTGAAGCAGGCTCTTCATGCCAAAGGAGGCATGCTAAAATGACAAATAGCCTTCCACACTTAGCTAGGTCTACAGTCCAAAACTGTCATGCACATGGACCCTGCAATTCCACTGCTCCTGTACACTCAGGAGTGCATGGTGGATGAGGCTACTGAGTCCTATGGTTGCTAAGATAGTGCTGATAATATTGCCATTTTTCAGATGAAAAAACTGGGGTTCAGAGAATTCAGCTGTGGCCTCAAGGCACACCTTCTAAAATGGGCCAGGACCTGCACCAATGAAGTTTGCAGGAGAGCCTGAGTTTACATACCTCCCTGGGATTTTTTCCTCAGCTGGCCTCATCTAGACCTTTCCTGGGGGAAAGGTCTTCAAAAACCAAGGTGGCCCATGGCAGAAAGAATCACATGTCAAATAAAAGAAAGAGAGGGCAAATCATGTTTACTGAATTCTTTACTGCATGCCAGATTCTGCACTGGGGCTTTATACCCATTATCTCTGCTAATCCTCAGAACATTCCTTCCTGAAAGTGGACACCATTTATCACAGGGCAGCTGGAGCAATTGAGGCTCACAGCAGTGAAGGGACCTGCCCCAGGTTGCCCAGGCTCTCCGTGGTATTTGGACTCTCACGATCTTGCAGGCCCCAGAGCCCTTGTGGTTTCCAAAGCTCTTCCAGCAGAGGGTAAAACATCAGGCAGCCACAGAGTCTGGGGGTGGCTACCGGGTTGCAAGAGAACGCTGCAGGAGGAGAGAAAAAGATAGAAAGGAAGAAAAAAAAACACCCTCTACAGAGTGGTCTGTGGGTTTCAGAACTTAATGATCCACGTGGGTTGGAACAGGGAAAAGATGAAGTGAGGTCCCTGGAGACCTGAAAATTGTTTCCTGAATTCTCTGGTTAAGCATGGTCAGCTAAAGAGGGCAGAAAGCTACGCCAAAACACACAGAGAGAAAGCCAAAGGACACTGGGTTTGCAGGGGGAGATGTTTATGTAGCAGAAACGGGCCCCTGGGCGTGGCTTTCTCCGCAGGTAGAACCCATGTCCTTGCTGTGTTTGCTTTGGCAGTGGGCCCAAGATTACTCCCCTGGCTCTGGACCTCCGTCCAGTTCTGGGAATGGGTTTGCCAAGGTCAGTTTCCATGCAAACATTATTTTCAGGATCCTGGGGTTGTCCTCCGTTCCAGCGCCCAGTCCTGGGACCCAGAAAGGTCACACCACAAGAATGTTCACTGGGAAACCAACCAAGCCTCAGTTTACTCCTCCATCAAATGGCTAATCATACCCTCTTCTCAGGGGTTTCTAAATGAGAGTTAGTCCTTACAAATTGCTAAGAACTATGCCATTGTCAAGTCTTGGTATCATTTAATAAAAGGGACTAGAAAGCCAAGGTTTGGGAAAACAAGTGCTAAAAATCCCGAATCAAAGGAGGGTGTGTCTCAAGCTGGGAATCCACTTACCCACACTTCCTTCCATGTCAGCCAAGGTGCTAACATTCTTCTTGAATAAAACCAAATGGCAGCTCCATAGCCCAGGGCCCTGAACCTGAATGAAAGACTGGGTATTTCCATCAAAACAGTAACTTGACCACAGACCACCACATTCTCCATCCCAAAGGCTTGGCCCAGAGACAGACGAGGGGCTGAATTTTCCTGGATAAGGAATCCAGGAAGAATCTTTGATGAGCAACATAGTTACCTAACTGTTTCTGGGTTTCTTCTGTGTTTTCTCCTCCACAGCCATGGGCTCCCCGAAGGAAATCATCTTCTCAGACATCACTGAAAACTCGGCTACTGTCAGCTGGATGGCACCCACTGCCCAGGTGGAGAACTTCCGGGTCACCTACGTGCCCATGGCTGGAGGTAGGAGGCTCGGCGAGGCCACGGGGAGGAGGGG
Organism: Phyllostomus hastatus; assembly: GCF_019186645.2. Lineage (NCBI taxonomy): Eukaryota > Metazoa > Chordata > Mammalia > Chiroptera > Phyllostomidae > Phyllostomus > Phyllostomus hastatus. Next base: position 61,692,767 of record NW_025333857.1, on the reverse strand, counting down.
CCTGGGGGTCTGGGTAGAATAGTGAAGAGACCCTGATCATTCCTGTCCTCCCAACCATCTTCATGTTGGAGAGCATCTGGATAGACTCTACATTGTAAAGTGCTATGAAGTCCTAGGAAGAATCTACCATGGGAGGGTCATTGTATGAAGATCCTTTCCAGCCCTGAAATTCTAAACATCTGTGAGAAAGAGATCCCCAACATTGTGCTGACACAATGACAGAAGACACGGAATACACTGGCCTTTCTCTTTGAGCATGCTCATCTGAAAAGCTGGTCTTGACCTGGACGTATGTGAGGTTTTTGCCATTGGGCCCCCAAATCTATCTGTCTCAGTAAAGGATGGGAAGTTGTGACCTAGTAGAATTGAGAGTTCTAATTCAGAGCACATCGGCTGTAATACAAATGACCATGGAGGATGCACAGTCAAATCTGTCTAAAAACATTCTGGCAGGTAGTGAGCTCCCTGTTAGGGGAAGTGTGTACAGAGAGAAGGCTTGACAACCTCTTCAGAGGAATGCTGTAGCATCTCTATGAGGTGCTGAGTTTAACTAGCTGATGTTCAAGCTCTTCACCAGTCCCCAAATTCTAAGAAATATAAATTTTGGGCTTTTTAATAACTGTCAGAGTACAGACTTGATTATGACTATCTTCTCTTCTTAAAGAATAGAATCCTTACTGGTAAGGGAGCCTATATATGCCTAACCTAAAACAATGGGTTAAATATGTTACATGGGCATCACATGGTGAGCTTCCCATATTCTTTGTGAGAAAAATAAATAAAATTTGTACAACATGACAGCTCTCTACCGAACGGAAATTTGCCATTTTTAACACATTGTGACTTCATGTTTTTTCCTCTCCTGGCTTGGATTTTGGCATCTGCCTGGATGGAAAATTACATTATACAAAAAGTAAGACCTCTTCTCTTATGCCAGAGGGCAAGAGCAAATGAGAAGTCAAGAAAATGGCACTGGTATGGTGTCATCTCCGGATCGGGTACACCCACTCTTGGGGCAACAGTGAGTGCGTTTCGGCGAGGCTCCCCAGCCCCGACGCTGCTTTACTGTGTTCCAGGTACACCACAAGTGGTCACTGTGGACGGAACCGGGACCCGGGCCAGGCTGGTGAAACTCTTACCTGGATCCGAGTACCTTGTCAGCATCATCGCCACAAAGGGCTTCGAGGAAAGCGAACCCGTCTCGGGAACCTTCACCACAGGTGCTGTTGTCGCCTTTAGTATTATCGCTCATGACTCAGCAGCTGGGAAAATGTTTCCATTTAGGAAATCTTAGTGGGAAGTGGACGGGATTTGAAGCATCACATGCCTCATTTCGGGCCCATCCCCTTCCTCCTATGGGCTGGGGAACCCTAATTTTATCCTTAAACACCCTGGACCTTTGTTTCCTGGGGCCATATGGAAGGTAAAGGCCAAGCTGGGGAGTCACGCTGAGCTGGGTTGAAATCCTGGACTGACCATTTCTAGATACATGAGCAGTCAATTCAGTTCTTTAGGCTCTAGCTTCCTTCTCTGTGAAATGGGTACAATTCTGCTTCCTCTACTGTAAGAATCACATGAAACAATATAGGTAAAGCATCTGTATATAAGATGACTGTGTACAATCAGCCTCCACCCCCTTCCCCACCTGGTGCCAGCAAATCACGAGGGTCCTTTCAAGCAGGTGCTTCACACAGACGTGATACAGTGGCAGCTACCAAGTTACTGCTCTCAACTGAGCAGCCACTGAATTCCCGGCTCTGTTACTAATCCCTTCACATTTAAACCATTAAAATGGCTATTGTCACTCCCATTCTACAGAGGAAACAACTGAGACCCAGAGCCCTATAACTAGTAAATGCTGGAGACAAATTTCAACTGAGGTCAGTCTAGCTCTGTGTGCCTCTCAAATAAAGGATTGTTTTCCTGTTACAACCTGATTTGGACAGCGCCCAGTGAGGAGGGGGAAATAATGAATTGCATTGAAGAAGAATGAACTGGGAAATTTCTCTTCAGGCAGCCATGTCTCTAAACAATTTATCCTTTGATATATGAGCAATTATCCAGTCTAATCCATTCAAAGATGCAAAGAATGGGCTTTGTAGAAATTTTAAAAATACCCTAATAGCCTCAAAGAGTTTATAACATGCAATTAAAACATCCTATCTGAACCCAGAGTCCTGTCCACCCTGCCACACAAGCCCTTGTTGCCCCCACAGAAGTTTTTCATTCACAGATTCTCCATGGCAGCAGACAGCGAAAGCTGGATGCCTTTCTCCCCAAGGCACCAGTGTCCTCGCCAGTTAAAGGAGATTCTGTGCAGGCATGATGAGGCAGGAAGGAACTCGGAGCGGAGGATCTGGGTCCCCCAAGTCACTCGGCCACTCCTGACTGTCAAGGCCAGTCATTGCCTCCCTTGGGACTCAGGCGTGTCATCTGCAGAATGAGCTCATGACAGCTGCCCTCCACCCTCCTGGGGCTGCTATACTGAAATAATTAAGTGGTAAATGGGGACACAAGAGGAAAATAGTCGTAAGTAGCTTGGTTTCTAAAAAAGCAGTGTTGGGTAGCAGCAGTGGTCAACCAAACGGGCCAGGGCCCTGTGAATATCCATCCTTTCCCAGACCAAGTCATTGGGAAATCGTATCAATGACTCCAAGTAACTTGAATGCTCTATTGATAACACCGCCATTATTGAGCGCTGTCCCCAGCACACATCACACACAGCACCAGGTTCATCTTTGCAACAGTCCCCCTTTGACAGCTGAAGGAAGTGAGGTTTGCAGAAGGAAATGACACAGGCCACACAGACCCCAGACAGAGAGGCCAAGGCGGAGCCCAGCCCCCAGCCCCCAGCGCCCAGAGCCCACGTCCTCAACAAGCCATCTAACCAGAGCTCTCACTCAAACCCCAAAAAGCCTCAGGCAGCCTTCACTCCATAAGTTTCCTGTGTGTGTGTGTGTGTTTTTAAGTTCCCTCCCTTGGGAAAGCAACAGGAACTATAATGATAACTTGTCACGTGTCCAGCCCTTTCCATTTGATACAGCATCTTTCCACCTATGATATCATGTGATGATCAGAATAACACTGAGGATTCCACCAAGCAGAATGAGTATCCCTACTTTACAGATGGGGAAATAGAGACCCAAGGTAACACGTCCAGCAAGGGAAGACTCAAACCCTGCTCATCCTGGCTCCCAGGTCAGGACTCTAAACCTTCCATGCAGCTGGCGCTGTGTCCCCAGCCAGGAGTCCGGGAGCAGAGTGGGCAGCAGAGGTCTGATGACAGCTGTGATCTGCGGTCCTACCCACGATTGCCTATCTCTGACACATCATCTTTCTTTGCAGCTCTGGACAGCCCCTCTGGCCTGGTGACAGCCAACATCACCGACTCAGAAGCCCTGGCCATGTGGCAGCCAGCCATCGCCCCCGTGGACAGTTATGTCATCTCCTACACAGGGGAGAAAGGTGAGGCTGTGTCCAAGACCCTCCCCACTGTGGGGAGCATCTGCTCTGCTGAAGCTCTCCCCGTTCTCCCTTCTCTGGCCACCTTTGGTGAAGGATGACAGAAATGCATGGGGAGGCTGGAAGGCCAGCAGTGTCCCCGTGGCTCTCCATTTCCACCTCAGAACGAGGGCTGGGGCAGGGGCAGGGTGGGGGAGGTGGGGCCTGGTAGGGGAGTGGCAAGGAAGCCCTGCCTGTGTGCCACTGCCTGTTGTCAAAGAGCTTGCATGTTGTGGTTTTGTCAAGGAAGTCCCGTCGTCCATCTAAAGGAAAACTAAAGGCAACCATCCCTAGCCTATTCCTCCTCTCCTGCAAGGGTCTCCACCTTCCGGCATCAGCCACCCTCTCTTCCTCTCTAGGAAGCAGCTCTCATCTGTTAGAAAGAAGGGGTTCAGAAGCTTAATCTTAAAGTGGCTACTTCAGGTGATTCTGGGAACCTAGGCTTTCCAGGGGCCACAGAGGGGCCAGCGGTAGCAAGTTTGAGAAATCAGAAGGTATTGTTCCTCGTCTTTGCAAGCCTCTTTGGTAAGATGCTCAGTTGGCAAATTAAACACCTGTTTTATTAAACTCCAATGCAAATAAGAGAGGAGAGGGATTCCTTTCCAATGAATGAGCTATACGTTTGTAATGAGCTCCTCTAGAAAAAATGTTACTACATTAATCTCAAAGCATATGCTAATTTTATATTTGATGGTTCAGTAGGGTTTTCCTTTCAGTGACTAGAGGACAAGGCGCCATGACCTGTGTCTGGGGCCTTTGAACACCTGAACTCAGGCCGGCACCAACCTGAGAGAATTCTTTGTGAGGACAGAGCCTGGGGGAGGGAATGGGGAGGAGGATAGGTGTGTGTGTTTATTCTTTTTATTCTTCAATTCATAAATATTTTCTATGGACAAACGCTTCTGAGTCTGAGAAGATGGTGTTGTCTCACCTAAAACACATCAGAATATAGCTCACGGAAATCATGGAAATTTTGAGTGCCTAGGAAAGGCGTGATCTGGGGGTGTGGAGGGGGGCTCATAGATGATGTGGTGGGGTGGCCAACTCGTTCCAATTTGCCCAGGACTTTCCCCGTTTTAGCACTAAAAGTGCCACACCCTGAGACACTCCTCAGTCCCTGGCAAGCCAGGATGGCTGGTCACCAGCGATTAGGGAATAAACACATACACTCGGGCACTAATGTTTGGTTTCTACCTTGGACCTGACCCAGTGGGTCTCAAAGGCAGGACCAGACTCTGGTACGTCTGTCGCCCGACTGTTGTGGTCCTCCAGCCTAATGACTTGACAACATTTGTCAAAGTATAAAAGGCCATGTAAGTAAGGAAGAAGGAGAGGGACAACGAGCCCTGAGACAGATGAAGTGTGGGCAATATTTAAAGATGTTCCAGCACCACTCCTCCAGCTGTGCCTGCACGATCTGGAAAATTCTCCTGACCCCCAGTTCCCCTTTCTTCTGATTTGGTGCCTGGAAAAATTCAGTCTCCATATGATGAATCCTTTGTACATGAGCTGAATGCTTAAGAGAGAGAAAGGGGCGTGAGTCATTTCAGGAACTCGAACGTGCCTTTCTGCAGGGCCAGTGAAAGTGTCTGTGTGAGAAGGAGGTATGTGCGCTGCTGGCGGAGTCTGCTGGTGGCTCAGACCAGCAGAGGTAACTGCCTCGGTGTGTGTGTTTCATGTGCAGTGCCAGAAATTACGAGAACAGTGTCCGGGAACACGGTGGAGTACGTGCTGACCAACCTCGAGCCGGCCACGGAGTACACGCTAAGGATCTTTGCAGAAAAAGGGCCCCAGAAAAGCTCCACCATCAATACCAAGTTCACGACAGGTACAAAGACACCAGGAGCCCCTACCTTAGACAGTCCCCTCTCCAGCGTCCTTCTTCAGTCCGATCCGTGCAGCGTCCACTACCAGCCAAACTCCCCAGCACCCACTCCGTCTGGGCCTGAAGAAGCACACGGCTTCCTGTTGACCTGAGATGACCTGTTCTCCCAGTGGACCAGAAAACAATTTTAAAAGAAGAGCTTTTAAGTAGAAAACCAGCCCCCACTGGCCCTCAATTCAGTATTTAGTGAGCCATGTTCTAGACAAGGAAATATTGTGAGAGAAAGATTGTTCAGGCAAGTTTGTCTAAATGTCTGTTGAGTTTTTATACATTGAGATCTTTTCACAAACTGTAGCAAGCAGGGAAATGGAGGAAGTGCCCTCTCAGTAGGGGTGAGCATCAATATGGGTATCCATCTGTCCTCTTGTTTAGGAACAAGGGACATCGGTGACATGTCCACAGCTGTGTCTTTCTCTCCCAGTCCAAGGCCCATCAAGGCTGGGTTGGGCTCGGGAAAACCTGGTCCCTCGGATGAGATGGAGCCCAGAGGACATATGTCTGTGGAGATTATATGGCTCAACCTCCTCATTTACAGATGGGGAAGGCTCCATCCAAGGTCAGGTAGAGCAATGGTTAGAAAAGGACTTAGACCCAGGCCTCCGGATACCTAGCCAGGGATTTTTGTCTTGCACATGCCCACTTATCTGCTGTTGGATGTCTTATCTTCGCCAGACCTCGATGCTCCTAGAGACTTGACTGCTACCGAGGTTCAGTCGGAAAGTGCCGTCCTCACCTGGCGACCCCCCCGGGCATCTGTCACCGGTTACCTATTGGTGTATGAATCCGCGGATGGTACAGTCAAGGTATCTTGAAGTATATAAAAAAGTCTCCACTGCTAATTGAAACCTTTCTGTTATTCTCAAAGTAGGGAAGAATTATCTGGGTGTGTTTCTCTATCCCAGTGCAACTGAGAAACTGGAAAAAAAATTAATAGGGACTGGATGCCATGCCTTCTGAATCATATGCTCCAGCATCTCTCATTTCCATCAGACTCCAGTTTTGGTAGCCGGCCAAGGTCAAGAACCACTGCTCATAAGACTTGAGAACAGTTTGGGAGCTGGATTCTTGGTCTGTTAACATTTCGTTGAGCAAAGGCCAAAGGCTTCTTCTGCATTTTTGCCACATATACGTACATTACCTCCCAGAGGGCATCTCTCTGTTGTATGTTTGAAATACATATCACCGTGGTCTTATGACTTGAACGGTGGGTACTGTTCACAGGAGTGGTTCATGCTATTTATTTCTCTACCCAGGAACATTTTCCCTTTTACTTTTTAATTTGAAATAACTTTAGACCTTCATGCAAGTGAGATTTTCCTAACTTAACCTGCTAAACCTTGTTAATGAATTTTTAATTTCGGTCATCACCCTTTACATTTCTGGGATCTCTTACTTAGTCTCTGCACATTCATCTGTTCCTAGCATATTGTTCACGTTTTATGCATCATCTTCTCTTTATCTCCGAGAATGCATGTTATTGCTTTTTTATTCTACAACCTGCAGTGTTTCTTCCAAGTTCTTTTCCGCTTCACTACTGTTGGTTTGGTTTAGGTCTCCATCTTTCATGCTGGAGACTTCTACCCAATGTCTGTTGGTCCTTTTCCCTGGAGCCAAGAATGAAACAGCTGATTGGGAATTCCAGTCACACAGACAGGGCCTGTCAACTATGGGGCAAGTACCCAGCAATCTGGGGCAGGGGGACTCCCAAGTATCAGTACTGTAAGCCTTTTCTCTTGAGCAACTGAGTCTCCCTGGAGGACCCTCCAACTCCTGCAAACCAGGCTGCCAGGAGCCCAACTAGAGAAAGAGTGTGGGCCCCACTGCGCACAAACTTTCTGTTTCTGGTGTGATACCCCAACCTCCCCTGCAGCTATCCCTGCTGGGTTTGGACAAGAGCCCCTTCCCTGGCTCAGTCTTTCCGGAGGCTAGACTCAGCCTTCCCTCTGGGCTGGGAAGGACCATCATGCAGACTGTTAGAGCTGGGGGGGGGTCCTTCTCTCACACAAAGCTTTTAAACAAACTTTTGCTCAGCCATGCCCCACACTGACCTTCAAAGGCATCTTTGCCCCTGCCTGCATTCCATTCCTGAACTCCCTGGGTGCTGGGGCATTCGTCATCAAGCCTCTGAGGGCTCGGCCAACTCAGTCCCCAGCATTCTCCATTCTGTCCCTCAGCTGTCACTCCCCTGCACACTTTCTATCTACCAGGATTCCGCTGGCACCACGTGCCTGGGGCTGTCTCCTCTGCCATGTCCCTCACTTTGTGGGTTTACACTGTATGTCCCTTCATGCTCATTTTAGTGGACATCAGAGGCCAGTAGAGATAAACCGTCATGTCTGATCTTCCGTGCTTAGCCAGAAGCAGACACACGCTTCTAGTTACCATCATGGCCCTGCTTGGAGTTGGTATAACAACGAACTAACTCCCTGTGTGAACAGAGGCAAGTCCCTTACTTTCTCTGGGGGGCAGTGTTCACATCTATAAGATGAATGCACTGGACCCACCAATCTCTAAGGTCCCTTCCTGGCCCGGCAGTCTAGGATTTGGTGTCCACCTAAAGTCATGAGTCTCATTTCAATCCATCCTAGTTGCCTAGAAAATGACTGCACAGCAGCCTAGAGAGCTCATAGGTAATTGTATCCCCAAGTAATTCAATGAACCCAGCTTTGTATCTGATCCTTCCCCAAGGGCCAGACCTGGGGGCCATGCAAAGGTCACAAGGTCACATATCAAATGGGCACTCACCCTGGTTTACTTTCCTGCATGGCCAGTTCCCAGCTTTATGCGAGTCACTCCAGAAAATCAGCCCGGTGTAGGACAGAAGAGTCCTGGACAAGATACCAGGGGACCATCCTCTGCCACCAATAAATTATGGAGTGAGAGCAAGTCTCTTGGCTTCTCTGAAACCCCACCCCCATTGGAAGAATCAGGATAACTTCACCTGCTGAGTTGCGAGGGTGAAGAGAACCTCCCAGGGGCCTCCGTACTGAGTCATCACTGCCTAACCCCGGTCAGCTGTGTCTGCAGATTGTACAGAGCACTGCTGTGTTTGGTTAGCTAGGAATGCAGGTTGAATTCCAGGCTCACACACCAAGGTTGTTTGCTAAAAGGTGACTTCACAGGCATGGGAAGCTAGAAAGAAGATTTGAAAAGAAAGAGAATTTCCTGCACATCGAAACCGATCACCTCTGGACAGCAGCACAGTGACCAGTCACAGACTGCAAGCGTAGTTAGCTTGCAGATGTGTGCCGCAGCTGCGCACGTCTGCCTCTCCTGGATGCCTTTGCTCTAGAAGAGAGGCATGCTGGGTCAGCTCCAGTCTTCACACGCCCTGCCTACCAAGCACTGCAATCACCTCCTGACTGAAGAGAGCCCCAAACCGACTGGGCTTCAGAATCATCTGGGGAGTTTCTCAGATAGGCACCTGAGCAGGCCCCACTTCCAGCCCTTATGATCCCGTCAGTCTGGGATGGAGCCCAGGTGTTGTATTATTTTAAAGCTTTCCAGAGGGCTGTGAAAAAGAGCCATATTTAGGGACCACTGATATAACTGTCTCAAAGTCTAAACCTTTTGTCCTTCGTGTAATTCACCTTGCTACCATATTACATTGGGCTCATCTCATAAACCTTTTAGGAATCTCCATTTCTTATCATGACATACTTTAAATTCCACAGCATGGCATTTAAGTCCCCTGGTCATCTGGTCTTTTCCTACCTCTTCTGGCACTCCCCCACCAAGAACCAAGGATGTCTGGGGCACGTTGTTGCCTTTTCATATTATTTTAATTAGCTCTGCCTCTCCTGGCCCCAAGACCTTAGCTCATGCTGCATTCCCCCATCTCTGACATCTGAGGAGTGAGCATGGAGCCTGGCACAGATTGGGACCAGTGGATTCTTGTTAAATACAGAAATAAATGGGAGTAAAAGGGAAGAAAAAGAAATAAATGGATGGTTGAATGAATGAATGCATCATCTGTACCCAAGGATTTATGTGGCCAAAAGTTATTCTAGTCTTTCTTCTGCCCTTAGGAAGTCATTTTGGGGCCAGACACCACCTCCTACAGCCTAGCAGAGCTGAGCCCATCCACTCACTACACAGCAAAGATCCAGGCACTGCGTGGGCCCCTGAGGAGCAAGCTGGTCCAGACCATCTTCACCACAAGTAAGCAGCTCAGGGATCGAACTCTGTGAGCTGAACCAACCCTCCTCTCCTTCTCTGACTGCTACATTAACCCTTTCTACCAATCTCTAAAAAGGATCAGTTCCCTGCTACTACCTGAAAGTCCAAGGAGTGTGGGTGCAAGGGATAACGGGGCTCGTGGGGAAAGGGAAGGAGGGTCAGCAAGTATCACTACTTACTGGACATTTGGACTCAATCCTCATCTCCACCACTTGCTCTGCGTGACTCAGGAAAATCGCTGCCATTCCACAAGCCTCAGTTATTCCATCTATACAATGGGATTAATAACCATCCCTTCTTCACAAGACCTTTGTGAGGGTCCTTGCATTGTATTTGACATCCTAGCCCATTGTGTGGTCCATTCTCAGGGCTCATTGTAAGTTTAGGGTCCCTCTCTTTTTTTCTCAGGATGTCAGCATTTACAAAGCCTGTCCAGATTCAGAATCACACACTGTATTCCCACCAAGCAGGTGTGGTGAGCCAGGAATACAATACCCAGTTTTTGGTGGGGTAATAGAGGTTCTCAGAGACTCAATGACCTGCTCAAGGCTACACCATGGGTTAGAGTCAGATTTGGGCTCAGGTGTTCGAGGACCAGGGCACCCTCTCTGCACCCTGCCACTGGGTGTCTTCTGCAGATGGCAGACACGCAAGGTGTTCCACTGGTGAATAAGAGGAAGCAGCCATTCCTGGGAAGGGAGGCATCGGGCTTTGTACAGCCTTGAACCTGCCCTTCATGCTTCACTCTGGTCACTCTGCATACACCTGCTAAAGGACGTGCACAGGCAAAAGTACCTCTGACAGAACTTACGCCAGGTGCTGAGAACACAACAATATGAGTGTATCCTAAAGATGCTCTCAGAGTAGGGCTATGAAATAGACAACAGCTAATGCTGCAACCTCAGGTGAAGGTGAAGTACAGTGGTCCAGTGAGGAGTCAGATCAGAAAAAAAACTCCTCTGGCCGTCAATTCTCTGTGCCACCTGCTAAGCACAGACCCAAGACGGTCTGTATCCATCATGTTTTTAATGTTTTCCATCACATTATTGCACTTGGAGATTCCCCAGGCATTCTCGTGTTCCCCTATCTAAGATTCCCAGGCTCAGGGCAGTTAAATGCCTTCTCTGGCACCCCAAGGCAAGGAAGGGGCAAGTTGAGGACTAGGACCCTTATCTTTGGTTTCTGAGTTGTCTGATGACACTGGGGCACACCCAGCGTAACAGCGTGCCCTGATCCACAGCGGGCCACCCGCAGGGTGCTAGGAATCCAGCCATCCTGGCCAGTACCCACGTGCTCATCAGGTGCTGCCTGGCTGCTCCAGGCAGATCAAGGCCAACCTCCTACATGCCCATCCCAGTGGCTTAGCCCTCCTCCTGCTGCCATCACTGATGGCTTCCATCCGTCTAAGGGACTGAGACAGATGTGTCCCTTACATCCATAACCTCTGCACCTCATTGCATCCTCGCAAAATAGGTTCTGTCCCCACCTTGCATGTAAGGGAACAACGTCTCAGAGGGTAAGTCATCCAGCCAACAAACAGTAGCACTGAAATGTGCAAGCTCCACCCCAGGCCTCCCGCTCTGACAGCCACCCTTTCCTCTCACCCTGCAGTTGGACTCCTGTACCCATTCCCCAGGGACTGCTCCCAAGCAATGCTGAACGGAGACACAACCTCTGGCCTCTACACCATTTATCTGAACAGCAATAAGACCCAGCCTTTGGAAGTCTTCTGTGACATGACCTCTGACGGGGGTGGATGGATCGTGAGTATCACTGAAACCTCAGGAAAGAGGCCTGGGGGCAGAGGGCACATGGGGCGGGAGGGGCGGAGGTCCTCTCCCTGCACTCTGACCCCAAGGCACATGAGGCTTTGTCAGATATCACCTGTCACACAGAGACTTTCAGGGATTAGCTCTTATACCAAAGACTGGGAAAGAAGCTGTGGGTTAAAAAAAAAACAGAAGAAAATCATTTTCTTGTGACCTCCCTCCTCTGATCCTCAGCTGTGTGATGCATAAATATGACAGTGGTCATACACTCTGTGTATTAATTAGTGCCTGCTCTCTACCAAGCACTGTGCCAAGAACTTTATATGAATTATTTCAATCTCTACCATGTGATCTGGGTAGTGTTTTGCAATTGATAAACTTTATTTTTTTTATTGTTCAATTACAGTCTCAATTTTTCCCCTGTTGCTCTCCCCTGTCCTGCCCATCCCTCCCCCCACTCCCTCTGTCAATCCCCACCCTGTTGTTCAAAGACTTAAACTATTTTTTAGAGCAGTTTTAGGTTTGCAGCAAAATTGAGCACACAGTACAGTGAGTGCACACATACCCTGGTCCCTGCATGCAGTCTCTCCCACTATCATCATCCCACCCCAGGATGATGCATTTGTTATAGCAATGTCCTGCATTGACACATCATTGCCACTCAGAGCTGGCTGGTATTGTTAGTCCCTATTCTTTAAGTGAGGACACCAAGGCTCAGAGAGGGGAGGGGACCTGCCCAGAGTTACCTGGCAAATTGTGACAGGGGGCCAGTGCTTTTCCTGCAGTCGAACGCTCTTCCTCCCAGGAAGATGCCTTCTCCCTCCTTCAATAGCTTACACGCACCCAGCTTCACTGGTTATGTTCACAGGTATTCCTGAGACGCAAAAACGGGCGTGAGGATTTCTACCGAAACTGGAAGGCCTATGCTGCTGGCTTTGGGGACCGCAAAGAAGAATTCTGGCTTGGTAACGCAGCCCTGCATGTCTGTGACCCAACGTCCATGTCTGCCCTCCTTGTCGCTGTCCCAGCCCACAGCAACCTATGGGAGAGAAATGGATGAGGAGGAGACAGCTCTGGTGGTAGACTCAGAATTTCAACTCCTCAGTGGAAAATACTTCAAATTCTCTGGATCATTAAAAATAAAAATCTGGTCAAGGGAAAGCGAACAGCCAGGCCTTAAGAATGAGCTTAGCCTTACATCATTCACTGAACCATTTATAAAATCATCCTTATTGATACCATTAACTGCTTCTGTTCTGGTCTCCCAGGGCTGAGATGGGCTGCTTATAACCATCACCTCTAAGCACCCCTGCAAGGTACAAAATCCCCATCTTGCCCAAGAGTCTAGCCGACACTATAAGCATTTGAGCTGCAATTTGAAATCTCCCAAGCCAACATTACACCCATACACCCACGCAGCTGACACTTTCCCACAACCTGCCTGCAGAGGGCACTGTCCTGTGCATCAGTGCCTAGGCGGGGAAGGTGGATCCTGCTGTCCTCCATTGTCCTTCACTTGTAAGGAGCTTTAGAGTTTATAAGGAGTTGTTTCCACCTTACCTCCTTTAATCTTCACAATACCCTAGGTGGTTGGCAGGGCAACGCTTGCCACCCTGATTTTACCTGAGAATGACATCAGGTAAAACATCATCTGTTTTGCCTGGTGTTGCACCAGCAAGGATCGAGCCTGGGTCTGTGTATGACCGCAACTCCCGTTAGCATTTACAGTCACTGCTCTGACATGGTGGAGTAGAAGTAATGGCCTCAGTCACTTGCGCATCTGCATCAACCCCTGCCTGTCATCCACAGGGCTGGACAACCTGAACAAAATCACATCCCAAGGGCAGTACGAGCTCCGTGTGGACCTGCAGGACCGCGGGAAGACAGCCTACGCCGTCTACAACAGGTTCAGCGTGGGAGATGCGAAGACTCGCTACAAGCTGAAGGTGGAGGAATACAGTGGCACAGCAGGTAGGAACCCACAGGACCGGCTCGTGTTTTCGGCTGATCCCTGCATTCATCATCCCATCCTTCATGAATCCATCCATAAATTGCATCAACAAACATGTGAATCCCTACTGGAAGCCAGTGCAGAAGAACTGCTGTTGAACAGGGCTGGGTAGATAGGTATTTTGGTCACTGAAACAGAGGAGGTTGGGACGCAGGACAACCAGGACTGATCTGCAGCTGCCATCACTTAAAAAGGTGCCTTCTTATCCACTTTCAGATACCAGTTTTAGACTGATAGAAAAACAGTCTCTCAGACTTTAATACTCACGTGAGCCAGTGCTTCTCAGTTTCCTGTGACTGGAATGTGCACTGCTGACACATCGAGAGCCAGCGTTTCTTCCAGGTTCCCTGGTGGTGCCGCCCACTGTGGGTGGTGTTGCTGGTCTGTGCAGACAATCCACTCCATCACCCAAGTGTCTGAATCTCTTCTAAGACATCCCTGTCACAAGGTCATCCCGACGCTCTCCAGCAGCCTTTTCGTTCCTTGTCTCATCCATAACCTAGTTCAGGTCTCAAAGATTTCTTTGACTTGAAATGACCTTTGCATGGTTTCCTGACTCCACTCTAGAGGAGAAATAAGTAGGGAAACCTGCATTCAGGCCTGGTAGGTAATACCCTCTTTTACAGACATTCCCCACACATGACCCCCATTTAACTCTCACAAAAACTGTGCCAGGAAGACACAGGGGAGAAAACCAAGGCTCAGAAAAACTCAGCGATTTGCCCAAGATGAAACAGCTCATAGCAGGTGGGCCTGTTACAGAACAGGGCCCAGGGGGGTGTATGATATACTATTACCGAAAGGACCCCACCCCAGGTTTGTTTGTCCACCGCCAGAGGAAAGACATCTCCCAATGCCAGAGATTTGCGAAAAGGAAAGGAAATGTTTATTTAAAGCACAGAGACTTAAAGTAGTGAGCTAATATCTTCATCAAAATATTAAAGTCTTTTAAGATACCCACAGACACACACAGTCCTTCCTTCACCCCCTGCCCTTATTTGGGGTACCGGATCTCAGGAAAAGTTGTAGTCTGTGATTCAGGCTCCCGGGACCATCAGCTATGTTGCCACCAGGATCTCCAGTTAATCCAAAACCATGTAGCACCTTCTCATGGCCCACCAACAAAAGTCCCTGTACCCCTTTTCTTCCAGGCAAAGCCTCTCCTACTTCTTAAGCCATGTAGCCAAAGAGAGCACCCCAAAGCCACATGGTTCTCTCCCAGCAAAGCTGCAGAGGTCTCCACTCTGCCAAAACCACGTAGCTCTCTCCCTGCACTGCCATGGCCATGTGGTCCTCTCCTCAATGGCTGCCGCGTCTGCGTTTAAATACCCGTGCCAATCTTCCTATGCAACATCATTTTCAACTCCTCCTATAATCGGTTACACGTGCCAGCATTCCCGTATCCTTCCAGCTTTACTGGGCTGCCATTGTGAGTCCGGGCAGCTGTGGCTGCATGGCGTGGAGCCAATCTTCTCCAAACTCTCATGCAGGTGCTATAACCAGGGGGAATTGCCTCCCAGTTACATCTTGGGTGGAGGTCACTTCCATCCCCCTGGCTCAAAGCATGGCCACAGCTATTTAACATATCTATGAAACCAGTTAGCTATTGCTGTACAAAACAGCCCTGCGTGTTCCTGTTCCATGTGTCCCTTCCCCCCACTCATACCTGTGTGGGGAAGAGTGAGGACATCCTATTATTTCCTGGATACCTTGAGTTCTGGACCACATTCCAAATCCCTATTTGGGGCCCCCCTCTAGGCTGTACCCTGTTACAGGCCCAGGGCACAAGCCTAGCTGCAGAAGCTGTTCTTGGTATCAAGACAGATCAGGTCTGAGAGTGTGCCCAGCCCATGCCCCCCAGGCCCACTTCGGGCAACGCTCAGTTATGTGCATGAAAACAGAAGAGAGAGATGCTGTGGTACTATCCAACCTCTCTGAGCCCTCCAAGGAAACATCTATGATGGGGAAAAAAAGTCTCCTGGTAAAGGTTCACCAAAAGCCAGGCTCAGTCAAAGAAGAGAGGGAGCTGTTAGAGAAGAGGAAGACCTGGGGGCAAAAACTGTTTTTGTTCTTGCATCCCTCAAAGAATTCTGATGGTTTACTACCTGGCAATAAATACCTCTTTGGTTCAGATGGCTTCAGGCAAAAAGGGTCTAGTTACAAGGCAGACAAAGACGGATGGAGCCGCAGGAATGAGGGAGCCTCCGCCCACCAGTCTCTCTGTATTCCCGCCCCAGATGAGCTGGGATGTGCCCCTGCACACAGGCAGCCCTGACAGGGAGCATCTCATCAGCTCCTGCCTGCCGTGTTCATGCTCTTGGCAGCTTAAAAGGGCATCTGAGCCCTCTGACAACTTGCTCCAAAATATCAGGCTCATGTGCCGTGGCATTTCATATTTTTATGCACAGCACTGACCGGGTGGGGAGTGAGGTACGTGGAAAGAAAGGGCACTTAAATGTTCCTAAAAGTCAACGTATTAAGTTACAAAGTAGAGTCCCAGAAAGCACTATGAATGGACTTTTTGTCTAAGAATCAGGGAATGCTGGTCCCATAAACACTATGAAAAATACATGATACGCAGGCTATTTGGTGACACCTAATATCTGAAGGGTTTTCGTTCTAAGTATGGCTCTAAATATTTGTATTTGGGGAAAGCATTCTTGAATGCAGATTTCTCACATCACTCAGTGAGCTCCTTTATGGAAAGATGCAAAAAACCGTAAAAAGAACAACAACCCTAACTATTTGCTCAGCACTGTGCCTTTATAGCACACGCCGTCATACACAGTCCCGACAGCACCCTGAGGTGGATAGAAGCAATATGCTGGTTCCATTTTTAAGATGAGAAAACAGGTTCAGCAAGAGACTTGACTTGTGCAAGGTCATGGCTACGGAATAGAAGACATGGGCCTTGAAGTTGGACCCTCCGAAGCCACCCACAGCCCTCTTTCTACCAGATTATGCTGCTTCCATCAGAAACGCATCCTTGGTGACACTCATAACCCATCCAGTCCTGTATGTGATCCTAAATCTGGGTCCAATATTCAAGGCCGGCCCACCCCAGGACCTTTCCATTGTCACCCCTGGTTCTGCCCTTCGCAGCCCACAGAAAACTCCAGCTGGGATCTCTCAGGCATGTACTTTCTCTCTCCCAGGTGATTCGATGGCCTACCACAATGGCAGGTCCTTCTCCACCTTCGACAAGGACACGGACTCAGCCATCACCAACTGTGCTCTGTCCTACAAGGGGGCCTTCTGGTATAAGAACTGTCACCGTGTCAACCTAATGGGCAGATACGGAGACGATAACCACAGTCAGGTGAGTAGATCGTGAGGCCGAAGTCCCGGCTTGGGAAACTGGCTGGGGGTGAGACTGGGAGGCAGGAACCTCAGGTAGATGGTGTGTTTTTCCCAGCACCACAAGGAGAAACCCCAGTGGCACTGCAGGTCAGGGGAAATCACAGAAACAGCATGTGTGAACTCTTGAAGTTCCCAAGGGGAACTACTGGTCAAGTGGATTGCAGAAGAAAGCTTTTCCCGGACAAAATCTTTGAATGCCAAAGGGAGAGCAGATTCAGTGAAGGCCATCCAGGTGAAGCGGGGCGAGCCCAGGTGTTCCCTCCGTCTCGTTACGTTGCTGGTTACACTTCACTGCCTTCCCCCCAACATCAGTGTAGTACAGTCTCCTTGAAAAATAAAAAAAGCTACATGCCAAAAGGAAACCACTTTTGTCATCCTCCCAACCAATTTGGGGAGAAGAAGGAGATCATGTAAAAGGCCACCAGAGGGATGGGAGCTCGGCCCTAACTCTGACTCTGCTCCAGCCACTGTGACAGAATTCGTTTCATCTTCATAGCACCCTTCCAAGGTTGGCATTGTCAGGCTTTTAAAAAAATAGTGAAACTGAGGCCCAGAAATGTTTGATAACTTGTTCAAGACTGTTTATCTCTCAAGCCTGAGCACTAAGATTTAACACTATATTCCAGGTTCCAAAATGTGTTACATCTGTGGTCTTTCTGCCATTCCACACCAACCCCTATTAAAGTACTTTGTAGGAATCTTGTGGATTATAAACTCCCCTGCCTGTAGCTACTCAATCCTGTAACGTCCAATCAGGACCTGAATTCCGTTAGCACCTTTCCTAACGATGGCAAGTTTCATCAGCCGCCACTTTGTTTAAAGATGGTGGATCAAACCTCAGTGGCTTCTGACTGAAGTAAAATAACCGAGTCAGATCCTGCCGGCCCCTTTGAAAGCTTTCACTGCACAGATCAATAGACACAGGGGCAGCAGACAGCTGTGAGCTACCAAATAGCCACGTTGAAACAGAACTCGCTCCATCAACTAAGTAACAACGGTCAGTAAACACCTTGCCTAATGGAAACCAACCTGGAGGTCTTCTCTTTTTTGCAGGGTGTTAACTGGTTCCACTGGAAGGGCCACGAACATTCAATCCAGTTTGCCGAGATGAAGTTGAGACCCAGCAACTTCCGAAATCTCGAAGGCAGGCGCAAACGGGCGTAAAATTCAGGGACAACTCGGTGAGAGAGGTGTAGGGCCCAGAGGAAGACAAAAATTCTACCAAAGTATCAATACAACCCATCTAACCGTCAAGCCACACCTGGGCACTTGGCAGGAGTTAACATTGACCATGGAGCAGCGGGGCCACTGGCAGGAGCGCTGGCCTCCGAGCTCCGCAATTCCTTCCTTCGCACCAAAGACGACAGTCTCCAGCAGGTTTCTGTTTTGTTGTTTCGGATCAGCAAACCGCTCCCAGGGACAGCAGCACGAGGGTTTCTGGTTTCCCCTCTCGGGGCGCCTCTGGGGCTGGGAGAGGGGTGGGCTGTACAGTGGTAGTCTGTTTTAGAACCAGCTGTATTTTACACAGAGCTGTGTAATTAATTATCACTATTTTTGTTAGCAACGATTCAATGTGTGTCATTGGGAGCCATGCCTGTGTTTTACATTTCATACTGCAGAACCCAGACAAGCAATGCCGTTTCCATGTCAAGGATGTAATTAATGTTATTAATATAATAATGATGATGAAAGCTAAGGACTTTTAAAGACATCTTCCTTTCCAAAACACACGTGGACAGTACCTGATTGTATTTTTTTTAATAAAAGCACAAGTACTTTTAAACAGAGCTGTCATTTTGCCTTTTGTTGCTGAGCCTGAATCCCACCAATGCTAGTGAGCTTGAACCGGGCGGGCGCTGGAAAGTGAAGGTGAGGAGGGGTGTGGTCACGTGGGAGATGAAGGGCCGGAAGGGAAGGGAACACATTTTTGGACAAAGTTGAACAAGGTTGGGAAAAGCTGACAACTTCAGATTTGTCTTCTTGCTCAGTATTTCTAAGACTAATCGTTTATGGTTTAAAAGATCTTTTACACCCATTTTCTAAAGTAATCTCCTAACAATTTTATGACATAGACGAGGTGAGAATTGTTAAAATTCCCGGAAGCAGAACTGCCTGAGTTCAAATCTTGGCTCCACCATCCCCTCATTCCCTAAGTGCTCTGTGCCTCAGTTTCCTCACCAGTGAAATGGGGATGCTCACACTTCTTAATTTCAAAGCATTTCTGTGAAAAATAAATGATATTATCCATAGAAAGCCCTTAGCATAGTGCCTGGCATATATTAAATGCTAATAAGCATTAGTTATACTATTCCTCTTTAAATTTTACGTATTGATTTTAGAAAAGAGAAGGGAACGGAGAGAGAAAGAGAAGAGAAATGTCAATTTTTTTTGTTCCACTTATTCATTCATTCGTTGATTCATGTATGGGCCCTGACCAGGGATCAAACCCACAACATCGGCATATCAGGACGATGCTGTAACCAACTGAGCTGTCTGATCAGGGCATACTATTACTCTATATATGATGGATCGAGCTTCCTAGAAGCACAATGACTTGTCTGTGGCTACGTACCCAATTAATAACAGAACTAGGATTTAGACTCTGGCCCTCTGGCCCCGATGTTCCTGCTCTCCCCCAGGCCCCTGATAAAAATCTCTCCTTCCCCAGGAAAAGGGGTGCTATGGCGACAATGCACAGGTTGCAGAACGAGGAAGGTCCACTGGATCCTTCATCAGGATCCCACAATCCCCAAGCCTTAGAACTGAAAAGAATACCTGTTAGAAATATCTCCTTCTCCCCTACTCAAGGCCCCTAAAAAGGGCAGGGCCAGTGTCCCCCTGCCCTACCCTGAATACATCTGTAATGGGGAGAACTCACTGCCCAGCACAGCAGATCTGTTTGTGCTTGGGGAATGTGAGTCAGAACCACACATTATACATTTCTCTTTTAAAACAAGGGTATTGGGAGGATGGAGAAAGCAATTGCCGGTTCATTCCCTTAGGAACTTTCAGCAAATTGACTTAGTTAATGAAACGGTTTGGGCTGATAGGCCTCATTCAAATGGAATGTGATGGCTCAGAAGTGAGGATCAGAGGAATTTATGGCTCTGGCCAGACCCCATGCTGCTGAGTTTATCATGCTTTAATAAGTACTGTCATGTTATATACACAATTGGCTGTTCCAGATCACAGGACTTGTTGCCTGCAATTCAGCCATAGCAACACTGGCCTTGCTCTGTAAACCCAAACAAACTGGTGCCCTGCAACCCCCAGGCCTCAGTGGGAGCTTAACCCTCTCCTGCCTGCTGCCTTGGAGGTCTCTGAACTCCAGCCTCCTCCGCTCCCCAGAAAGTTAGATACAGCTAAGCCAGTAAGGCATTCCCCAGAAGCTGCTCAAGAATCAAATTGTGATTCGTGAAGAGGTCACATCAAACAGGAGACTTTCATTGTGTCCTTGGGAAGGTTGTAGGTACCCCCAGAAGAGGCTGAGGCCATGACATTCTGTGCTTCACAGCTGGTTTCAAACCGCCTACACACCCCAAGCTCTGGTCGAAAGTGCAAGGTCGCCGTGTCTCAGATGCATTCCAATCCAGTCACTGACTCCGTGACTTCATTCAAGCAACCTCCTCCCTCCAGAAAGGTCTCCTAAAATTCTACTCCACCCTCAAAGTCCAAGCCCACATCTGACCCCAACCCTCATAAAACACTAAGTAGCTTTCCATTGAGAATTAATTTCCAGGGTGTTTGGTCTTCCCTTTGCCCCTCCCCATCTGCCTGCCTCCCTTCTCCCTGCATTGTATCCTTCAAGGCCCCCGTGTGTGAATTATATCAATGCACCCCCCTGCCTGGGGCAGGGAGGAGTCAGGGTACTTATTTTCCAGCTTTATCTCTGTGGCATCATGGTGGGCTGTTTCCCTCATAACAGAGATACAGGACCAGTCAACTGAACATCTCCACGCAACCCTCCCATCGGGTTTCAAATAACTGCTCTTGCCCTTGCCCCTCAGGCCCAGGACAGTCTCTGCACCTCAGCTGCTGGTAGACCTGGGAGACCATGCTAGCCCATGCGGTTCTCCCCCACCCTGCCCACACCACTGGAAAGAGAGCCCCTCAACTCATACCACACCCACTCCTGTGAGTACCTCGCCCTCAGAACCACTCACAAGGCTGCCCGCTAGCCTGGCCTCACTGTGTCTATTCACGCCTCTCTCCCTGCTGCGGACATTGGTCATCTAATGCCTTCCCAACATCCAAACTCCTTTCTAGTTTTGGAGCATTTCCCATTGGGCAAGGACCCTGTCTCCCACCATGGAAGCCAAATGGAAAACTACCCTTTCCTCCTCCCCAGGGCAGCCAGAGTGTAGGCACATAATTTAGGCTTTGCCTGTTGGGTAACTGCAGAGGGACTTCTACTTAGCCTTGAGCAAGGAATGCAAACCAAGGAGTCCCTAAGGCTGGCTGGCCCACCGTCACAGTACCAACCACACAGCTCCATCCTCTGGGACTATGATCTATCCCACCTTCTCCCCTGCTGGGCTTGCCCTCTCCCGTAGCCACTCTCCTTCCCACCACGCCTCGCCAACCCCAGAGTATCCAGAGCTCCTTGTGGGCTGAGCTGATCGGATCTCTCCTCCCAGGGTTCTTAATTTCCTTTCCATTTCAAGTTAGCAATGAGCACCCCTATGTCCAGCACTAAGTGAACAAAATAACCACATCCCCACCCTTCAGAGCCTCCACACTGGGGACAGATGGCAACAGCCACCGCATCAGACAAGCCAATGGGAAACTGGAAACTGAGGTCGTGCTATGGGAGCAAGTACAGGACATGATGAGAACGGCCACTGGGCATGGGGCCAGGAAGGCTTCCCTGAGGAAGGGCATTGGAGTCATGATCTGCACGACAAGGAGGAGTTAAGCAGGGCAGGAGGCAGGAGAGGCAGAGGGCAGAGGCTCTGTCTCTGCAGGCCCTGAGGCTGCCAGGCTGCGCAGAAGGAAAGCCAGAGGTCCAGGAGGAGCAGGGCCACCCAGTCCTGCAGGTGGGTTCCCTTGGTCCAGAATAAGGATTTTGGTCTTTTTCCTTAGTGCAATAGGAAGCTACTCCAGGGAAGTATTATGACCATGTTTTTATTTATTTTTAACCATCTTTTTGTGACAGTTTGGATTTGGGCAAAGAGGTGCACGATGGGAGAGGCCTACACGGAAGCCACCGCTGGAGCCCAGGGGAAAAGGTTTGTGTAACCGTGGTGCCCTGAGGTGCAGTGTATGATTCTGAGAGAGGACAGAAGGTAAAAACCATAGGACTTGGGGGATCCAGAGAGCTTCTCCATATCCACACCCCTGCCCCCAAGCTGCCCCCTATGCCTACAGCGCATCTTTCCCAGACATGGATGTCATTTCAGTTAGGCCAGACTAATTAGGGACCTGGGGAGCCAGAGTCAAGGCGCCATTAACTCCAGGAGTGGGGAGGGCAGCAGGGTCCTGGAGCACTAGGGCATCGCTGCTGTTCGGATTTGGGTGAGGTGGGAGGGGGACTAGGGGAGCCTCCCTTGAGGTTTCCATGGTTAGAATGAGGGCGAGGCTGTGGCTGGATGCAAAGGTTGAAAGTGGGGCAGGGCGTTGCCTTGAAGGCTTTGTGTCCTCAGAGCACAGCTGAGAATTTCTGAAGACATTTAAGGCAGGAGCGACATCATCAGCATTGCTCTTTAGAAAGCCCACTGTCGCACTAGAAAGGCAACCTCCCCCAACCTGCGTCCCCTGGCCACAATGGGTGCTGGGAGGCTCCAAGGCACACCCTGCCTGGGTGTGAGCCGGTGTGATATATCACTGGCCAGCAGGGGGCTCACTCTCCTCATCCTTTTTCCTCCCCGGTGAGCCCTGAAATTGAACTGAGAGCTCAGAAAGGAAGCAGGAGAAGGATCTGTCCTTGATAATTGCTCCAATGCCAAGACTGGAAAACAGATTTCAGTATATTATAGGAAACACACACACACACACACAGTGAAAATAAGTAGCCGCCACATTGTCCCGGTGTGTTGTAGTTACAGGTTAAGAAATGTGTTTCAGAGCAATAAAATGACTTTCAAGTTCACTTGGCCTTGAAGTGCCAGACCGAGAACTAAAATGTAGGTCTTCTGCGCCCATCGGCCACAGAGCCCAGAGGAGCGCCATCTGCATACGTACCCTCTATCCGTTCTCTCACTGGGCACACACGGAGCACCTGCCGTGTGCCAGCTCTCACATTGCACGTTACAGTTGCAAGGCAGGTGTGATCGTAACAACTTCTCCAAGTAATTCTCTTTTGTAGTCAGAGCTGAGCTTGGGTCCTAAGTTTCGAAATTACCGAATGATTTTGGTCTACTCGCGTGATTTTTCTGAGTATCCCTAAAAATGAGAATGACGAGGGCCTACCCGGAAGAGAATGTGTGATGATTTAAAAGAGAAAATGGACGGGGCCTGGTCAGGAGAAAAATGCCGACACAGGTTTGTCTCTGAAGTTGGAAAGCTGAGCGTCTGGGTGCAATACCTAAATCTTCCAGCAGATGGCAGTCACCCCCGGCTTTAGGGAGGCTCTAAATGCAGAGCGCCTGGGGAAAGCGACGTGGACGCGAAGTCAACGGAGCTCCTAGACTCACACTTTCAAGGAACACCTTCACTTCCACTCAAATCCCTCTCTCCATACGAGGCTCAAACTCTGCCCAAGGCATGGCAGGCCGCTTCTGCTGTTCTTGTCTCCCCTGCACACAAACCCTCTGGTTTACCACATCTTTCGAATGTACGTTGGGGTGGGGGATAGGAATGCGGGGGCAGGGGGAGGATAGGGACAGGGTTTCTGGCCCATGTGTCCAATCCCCACTCACATTCCTGGCAAGGAGCACCGACCCCCGTTCTCTGCCATGTTCAATGGCCCCATTATATTAAAGTCCCCTCACTGATTTACTTTTGCTTTTGACTTCCTTACTGTTGGTTGCGAGGCCAAGCTCACACTTTCCTGCTGTCTACACTTGTTCCTTTGGCTTGCCCCTGGGCCCTCTGAGAAAAAACTTCTGTTCTCCTTTCCTACAGCCCAACTTTCTATCCCAGAGTGAGGCGCACCTGGAGATAGGGACTAGTTCCTACTGCCCTCGACGTTTTTTACTTCCTCTTCACCTCTGAAACCTGGTTAGATGGCGATCCACCTGGACTATCCTGAGCGGCGTGGGAAGCACTGGAAACAAAGTCGAAGGCTCTGAGCCCCAACAGTCGCCCCCCAGAGCCAGTCTATCCCCCCAAAGAGTTGTAGAGTGATCCTCTTGCAATGCTAAGTTGAGTCATCTCATTCTGCTGCTTGAAACCCTCCAGGGCTTGCCATCTGCCTTAGAGCAAAGCCCGAGGTGCTACAGTGGCCTTGAAGCCCTCAGCGATCTGTCCCCTCATACTTTCCACACCTCAATTCCTCTCTCATGACTCTCTAGGCACACTGGCCTGCCTGCTGTCCTTCAAACCTGGCAGACCCTCCCCCACGGCAGACCTCCACCTGGAAGGCTTTTCCCCCAACACGTGCGTGGCTCCTGTTCATTTCCTTCAGGTGTCCTCCCGATGTCACCTTCTCAGAACCCTGCAGAAGCACGCACATGCACGCATGCAAAAACGCACACACACAAGCCCTGTGCCCAGTACTCGTCTCTGTTTTTCTCCATAGCATGTATTTGCACCAGACATACTGCTGGCTTACCTATTTACGGGTGTTTTCTGGAAATTGTGCTCCGTGACAACAGGAACTTTATACATGTTTCCTGTCTGCTGTGTCTCCAGCCCCTAGAACAGAGCCCGCTCTGTGGTTTCTCAATCATTGCGTGTTAACTGACCACATGGCCAGACCTGGGAGGAGAAGCCAGCCGTCCTGATTAGCCTCACTTTATTCTCTGTATAATGTGTTCAGTGTCAGCTCTGTTCCCAGATCATCATTGTGAGCAGAAACAAACAAACTCAGAGAGGACACAATTTTCCCAAAGCTGCCAAACACTCGGTGTGGATCTGAAATCAGTTCCCGCTCAGCCACATCATTATCTCAACAGGTCAGAAACTAACGGTGTGATTTAAAGAAACAGCAAAGGGCCCCAGCTGGTGTGGCTCAGTGGATTGAGTGTAGGCTGCACACCAAAGGGTCACTGGTCCAATTTCCAGTCAGGGCATATGCCTGGGTTGCGGGCCAGGTCCCCTGGTGGGGGGGGGGGGGCATGTGAAAGGCAACCCACACTGATATTTCTCTCCCTCTCTTTCTCCCCCCCTCCCCTTTCTTTAAAAATAAATAAAAGATCCAGCAGGGTATTCCGAGGGGAAAACACCATAAAATCAATCATTTGAAAGACAGGACATGGTATATGTCCAGCCAAAATCACTCCTCCCGGGACTTTCCACACACGTGGTCTCTTTCATTTCTGGACAGAGGCCCTACCACCCCACCCTACCGAGAACCATCATTTCTCAAGGCCTGGTGGGAAGTGAGCAGGATTAGCGGACCTGCCAAACCTCTTATTTACATACACTAATTTTAGAAAGGTTCCTAAAAATGATAGGGACAGAGACACTGAGAGAGCATTTCCAGGTATGGTAGGAGCATCACTAAACTGGGTGTACCTAGCTGTGGGTTCAAGAGCTTCTCCAAAAAGCACCTCTGCCTCCCAATATAAAAGGAGGCTGGATCATCCCCAGCGGCACTCAGCTTCTCTCTGTAGATCAGGGTACAGCACAAATAACACCCTTTTATATTACAAAATCTTTTATTACAAAATCATAAGCATGCAATTCTGTAACATAACAATATCACACTCAAGCATGCCACATGATATTTTAAGTGAAATGTTCAAGTTAAAACTATAAATTATTACACCCATATTATTACCCTACCAGCCACACTCAGGTAGCAGTTACTCCTGCCGGACCCTGTATTTCCCCTGCACTCAAAGCCCTCTAAGCGGTTAGCAGAGGAGAGCGTGCAATAGGCCCCAGGTGTGTGAAAGGGGGTTGGGAGAGAGACACACAGTGGACTCAGCTCAAGGGAGGCTGAGGATCACACTCTGCCTGCACCTCTTGCAGGTGAGCCTCAGAGTCGGGTTAGGAAAAGCATTCTCTCCAGCCGAAAGCCCAACTCCGAGGTGGCAAAGGGCAATTCAGTGCAACACAGAGTTAGCTCCAGAGCAGGGTGCAAATACCACGAGGGGACAGAGGAGCCTGCTGTGTTCACACTGCCTCCCCAGGTCTACTCACGGTTCACAGTGCTCGAACACAGTAGCTGCCCAGTTGGCATTCCTTTATTAAGAAGCCAATTTATAATAACTGCCTGCAAGTTACTGGGGAAAATGCCAAGGTCACAACCAAGCCCAGTAGAAAACAGAGGGAGGGTACTCAATTAATAGATGTCTTATTAATATATTTGTAACATACTTGTTACCCTTAGAGGGTGAACACTTAGACAATCGGAATAGTGAGACTAGAAATACCACCTCTCTGGGGAGAATAAAATGGGATAATAAGCAGGGACAAAAATCTCTGAAGGCCTATCACAGAAGGAAGAGAGAAGGCCTATCCTGTTGGGTGACAGAAAGAAGAACTTGGATTCAATGGTGAAATCTACCCAGGGACCAATTGCACTCAAGTAAGAAAAGAACTTGAACCATCCGGAGCACAACAGGCTCTCGCAGAAGCAGTGAGCACCTGACAACGGAGGGATCCCTGGTCCCGGTGATTTAAGTGCTGCTGTTGTCACGCCCTGTCCAGCCCTGAGATGGACTCACTCTGCACCTCTGGTTGGGTTAGTTGTTTCATACAAAGTGTCCAAAATGTTTCTGCTCCAAGTTTTCAGTCTCCAGCCTGAGACTCAAAGGCAACGAAAGGAAAGGAAATCACAAAGGAGTTAAGAGACCACGAAACACAGATGTTATTCCTAAGAAGAATGTGAGCCCCTGAGGAGCCGGGAGGTGAAATGAAAGTGTTGAGTGTTCCTCTGCCCAGACAGAGCCCTTCCTCCAGGGAGCATGCTGGGGAGGGGCCATGGCAAGCTAGCAACACCCTAAACCTCCTAAAAAATTGTATGTCTAATTAGTTTCTCCTAAGTGAGCTCCTTCCAGAAAAAAAAGTCTGCAGCCCCAACCGTGACTTACTGCCAGAGAACCTCACTGGCCCCTGGCCTCCAGGAACCACATTCACTCTCTACCCGTCCCTCAGGAAGCTGCAGGCGTCTCTATAAAGAAGATCTCAAGTGTAAAAATAGAGATGCTGTTACCATTCAGCTCCAGTCTCAGTCACCCCTTAATTCTTTTTCCCACTTCATCTAAATACCAACAGCATTCACATGGCATTCAAATGGCTTCATGTACAGCTTGTAATATGTGTTTTCATATTAAGGACTGAGGTTGATTATAACAAGACCACTAGACAGGGAGTCAGGAAATCGACTCTCCAACCAGACGACGCTAGGGGTATTGGGGGCAGGAATCATTTCTTAGCAAACTGTATCAGCAGCACCTGGCAAGGGAGATAGCAACATGCTACATGAAATATTGAATCCACCACTCAGTGGTTCCGAGGCCTGGCCCTGCTCCAGAACCTGCAGAGCTGCCTTGGATGAGTTACAGGACTTCTCTGAGCGTCAGACTGTTTCCACTATAAATCGGAAGTAATAATAGCTACCTTGTACGATCGCAGTAAATGCTGGAATGCATGTAAAGTGTCCCAGAGGGTGTTTGGCATAGAACAGGTGCTGAGTCCTGTGCCTTCCCTATTGTCTAAAACCATACTGCACACAAAGTAAATGACCAATGAACATTTGCCTGGATGATCAACAGGTAGAACTAAGATGAATGCTCTCAGTTAATGTAGGGAGGCACAGACAGGTGAATTCATGAGCCTTGTGTTCAGGTAGCCACACCACAGAAGAGTTGGGGACAGAGGGAGGAAAGGAATCTAAAACTGGACTCCATCTCTGCCAACTGTGAGAGGCAGCCAACACTCGCATTCGTCTTTTGTGGTTCGCACCATGATTTCTTCGTTGATATTTCAGCTCCAGAAAGTGAAGACTCCAGATCTTCTAGCGGAGTCACAGAGGTCACTCCCTTAGTAGCTTTTCATTAGGAGAGCGGGACGTGTAGACACAGTACACTGGACTCAGAGGAGGATTCGAGGAGCCCCATACCGCATTCCCAAGGCGTCCAGTCCCCGCCTCCCATGCCCGCAGGGCTTATCGCTGCGAATGAATGCGTGCCTGATGCCGCGATCAGGAAGCAAAATGTATGTCACCGATATGTTTTCTCCCTGCCTTCCACGCAAGGGGAGTAAGGACAAATTCATCACCCACTTTCTCCGGCCATCACGGCTCAGGTCTGTGGCACGATCTGTTCCTTCTAGTTCCTCCCACCATTGTCTGCTCTTTTTCATCCCACTGGTTCAATTTTAATCCATAAACCACGGCAAACCTTTCTACAGAAAGATAAGATAACAGAACATTAAAAACAAGAAATTGCACGTCAAGTCCCAGTTTGGACCCCCCTGGCTTGAAAACAATAACTGACTTCCCTCCCTCGGATTCGCCATCTTTAAATGAGTGATGGTGCTAAAAATAACAACATGAAGCACTTGTAAGAGCTCCAGATACATCCCAGGCACTGTTATAAGGGCTTCGTGGGTAGAAACTCACTTAACCCCCACAGAAATGCCACGGCAGAAGTATTATCATAGATCCACTACACAGAGGAGGCACTGAAGCACAGGAAGGCTAGGTAACTTCCAAGCCCACTATTGAGGAGGCACTTTATTTACTGCAATTAGGATTAAAATGAAATGCTTTATTTAGAGCCCTATCATATGGGAACCATGAAGATGGCTGTACAAGTAATTAATACACTGAAAATGCTGGCAGTGGAGCCAGCCACCCCGTACAGACACTGATTTTAATGATAAGGAGTAACTCCAATTTTCCTTCCATCATTAAATTTCGCCACCAGGAACTACAGAACCTGACTGTAGAAACAATGGAAGCCAAGAGGTTATTTACTGCTGTAACCGGGTTCATGGAGAACGGATCTCTAAGGCAAAGGGGCACATGCACTGTTTTCTCTGACACATCCCTGGGCCGGCTCTTCCTCACCTAATGCATGGAGAACCAAGACAGGTCCTTGTGAAGAGGAAAGCCTGCAGCCCCAGCTCCGTCCACAGTCTGGACGGTGACTCACACTGTATTCGGACAAGCTGGTCCTATTGAGCTGGTCTCATGGAGAAGTGGCTGTTCTCACCTGTGGCTTGAAAAACTGTGGCTTGAAACGGAAGGTACTGCCTAGCTGTTCTTCATTTCAGAGCCTCTGGAATGCCATCATCCATAGTAGGCTGCTTCCCCTTTGGGCCAAGACTCAAAAAAGAGGTTCTTTTAGGTCCTAAAATCCCTTCACTGTCAGTTTTGGAATGAGTTGCAGCCAGGTAAAAATGCATCATTATTGAGGTATGCACTAAAATCGTCACTTCTCCCAACCTTTAATGATATCATCAGTGTGGCCACAGTGAGGAAATGGAAACCAGATACAGAGAAGTGCCTGAAAATGCCGAAGCAGGACCAGGAGGTGCGTCTTATCCAATCCACTCCCAAGAAAGCCTCCCACCAGCCTGACATTGTGGACAGCAATCACACTGGACATCCTGGTCCCCTCCTAAGTCTCCACTTCCTGCTGCTTGATTAACTTCTGCTAGTGGCTTACCTTGCCGGCTGTGCCTGACTCTGATGTCTTCCACCCCAACACCCAAAGCTTTGGCCACCCAAAGCTTTGGCACTTCTTTGACACCCATTTCCTGGATTGGTATGGGAATTTGAACCTCTTATTCCACAATGACGCCACTCCAAGTCTGATGCAGGCCTTATTTGAACAGATCCCGCCATCCAGACACACTCACGGACTGGTAGGTCTTAGGCTACACTGCCTAAGCTGCAGAGAAGGGTCATGGGGAGAAAACATCACGGGATGGAGTAACCACAGGCGGGCTCGTTCCAATAAGACAACAGGAAAGCCTCCTCTAAGAAGGTGGCATTTGGATCTTGACCTTTCGTGTGATCCAGCTCAACCCAAAGTGGGAAGCAGCTTCCTCGTGAAATGGCTTCCGCAGACTTCATCCCTGAAGATGGTGCCACTGCAGGGGACACATTCTCCTTCGAGGACAGGCCCCTGGGTCTCTCCACCTCTCTGCCTCAGGGCTTTCTCCTGAGCCTGGAAAGCCCACTCAGATCTAACCCAGGGACAATTTCAAAGTGGGAGGGGGAGGTCTCTGGGCACCTTTGACCAGTGAGGAACAGGAGCCGTTGGTGAGTGTCCCAGGCTCTTCCCCTTCCCCAGGACAACCCCACAGCACGTTGGCCATGCCTTCCCACAGGAGCCTGGTGGGAATCTGGCCCATAGTACATCCTGGCCTTTCCTCCTCCCTGTCTGCCACTGCCCACGCCCTCACTCCCGCATCCTGGAATCACCTCCCAAGCCCTTGTCTCAGGCTCTGCTTCAGGCCTGATGAGCTGCGGAGGAAGCTTACTGTGGCTATAGTGAGAGTCAGGAGTGCTACATAAGATCAAGTCCATGATATCAATACCAGCTGGACAATGAAAGGTCATGGAAAACTTTAGATTCTGAGTTCACTGCCCAGGTGCTCAAGATGGTAGAGCCCAGGCTGATAATCCAGCCCCCATGTTCGGGAAGCAGTGGTGGCTAGAGATGTGGCCTCATTGAGGCTATGTGGAGTCTCTGAGCCTCTGCTAAGCAGGCTAAGATTCAGGGAAGGAATTGGGATGGGCAAAAAAGGGACACTGAGGCAAAAGACTGCTCATCGAAATGGGGCCACCAGGGAAGCCACAGGGGAAGTTCTGACTCAACCCTTATGCAAGTGCCCAGAAGTCATCTCTAGCACATTGGATATGGCATGAAAATAACCGCAGCTTTCCTGAGTGCTGCTTATTTTCAATCTGCTAAGCAGTTTTCATAATGAGCTCATTTAATTGTCAAAACAACCACATAAGTCATTCTCCCCATTTTATAGAGGAGGAACGTGAACCCACCAAGCACTAGAACCAAGACTCAAATCCAGAGCCATTGGATTCCAAATTCCATGCTCTGGCCAACCTACTACCCTATCAGGGTCCAATGGTGCTGCAGCCCAAGTTCAAGTTCAAGGTCAACAATTGACCCTGCAGATGGAGCTCGCTGGCTGCTGTCAGGAGGGTCTGGGATAGGAAATGATTCTCAGTGTCAAAGTGCACCAATAGCCTGGGTTCACCAGCATCATCTGGAGAGAGATGCTTCCTGTGCCTGAGCCCCAGAGCAGCAGTGACCATGTCCTGCGCAGTCACGTGGCAGCTATCCTTCTATTCCTGAAGAACATTCCCCAGATTTGTCGTCTACTTTCAGGATCTGAAGGGGGGGGACTCCAAGTTAGGGTGGGCAGTCGGCAGGACACATTCCCACTTACAAAACATATTCCAGGGCTTAAAGTCATGATGCTGAGGATGAGCACAGCAGGCTGTGTGACTCCCATTTCAGAGAGGAGCAAACAGGGTCAGAGATGCTGAGAGGCAGGAAGGACAGTGCCACAGAAATCCCATCCTCTGGCTGTGGAGCCAGGAATGCCTACTCTAGCCCAAGCTCTGCCCCTGACTGACCTTGACTCAGCATGGACTCACTATCCAGCCTGGATACTGACTTTGCAGGCATGTTGGGAAAGGAAGAGATCAGAGATAGAAGGAAACTGACTCCCTGAACCACCCCAGAGAGCAGAGATCAGACTCACCGGTGGTAGCACTGGACAGTAATGTGAGCAACCAGTTAATTTTTAGCGTTTTCCCACTGAGTACGTGGAGTTGTCTGTTTCAGAAGTCAGCCAACCCTGATCTGGACAGTCCCTCTGCAGTTAAGGCAACTTTCTCCTCCGATATCAGTCCAACAGAATCAGCATCCCTTGGAGCTCCCTTCTGCTACTTTGCAAGCTGAACTTCAATGAATGTACATGCCTTGGTTTCTGGGATGTCCCTTCTTGGTTCAAATCTTGCTGGTGCTCTTCTTCATTACCCCTGACATCAATGAGATGGCAAAGCCATATACCACTCAATTTTCCTCCCTGTTGGAGGAGAACCAGCCCCATCAGCTAATCCAAAACCAGATCAAAGGGCACCAGACCCGCTCACAGCAGACCTGGTAGCGATCTTGACCTGGCACTGACATTAGCTTGGCTTCTGCTTCACTATGACACCTTGAGCACATTTCTTCTGCTCTTTGGTCTAGCTTTCCCATCTCTAGAATCATGGGGCTGGACTCACTGATACAAAGCATCCTGCTAACACTTTAGGATCCTAACATATAGACTCAAGGCCCGAGAGAGAGAAGGATGTCAGTTAATTAGTCAAAGCTGTGGGGTAATTAATGAAGGTGATTTCCCCAGACTCTGAGAGAAAAAAGATTTCATTGAATGGGAGAGGATCATTGAAGCTGATGTCACATTTA
The DNA here is from genome assembly GCF_019186645.2 of Phyllostomus hastatus. Classification (NCBI taxonomy): domain Eukaryota; kingdom Metazoa; phylum Chordata; class Mammalia; order Chiroptera; family Phyllostomidae; genus Phyllostomus; species Phyllostomus hastatus. The sequence continues at coordinate 61,660,562 of NW_025333857.1, read as the reverse complement.
TGAAGGCAAAACACCAGGCTATTTTATATTAGCAAATCCTACTGTTTGAGATGCAGCAGGAGAGTGGAGTAGCCACAGCCTCTGGATGTGCACAGACCTGCACTCAAATCGCCCTTTTACTCCTGACTGTATGATGACGGGAATTCACTTCACCTTTCTAAGCCTCGTTCAATCACTTGTAAAATGTTATATCTCAGAAAGTTGTGGTAATTAAACAAGATAATGAGGGCAACGTGCATTGTAAGTTGTGGTAGGAAATTCCCTTGACTCTCGTCATGGTAGGCCGAGAGAGGAAGCTAGCTTGGGAAAGCAGGGGGAGGAATGAAGGCATTTCATTCATTGATGTATCTATTCATTTATCTCAATGTTATGTGTCAGGTGCTGGCAATATGGAGATGAATAAAACATAGCCCCTGACCTCAAGGAATTCAGCGTCTAGGTAGAAAGATTCCGTAGAGTGATAACTACCTCACCCAAGTACAAGAAAGCCAGTATACAGTATACAATTATGTATACAGTTGGCTATATTGAATTAGATTTTAAAACACACAAGATAATTTGTGTTTTCCATGGATTCATTTGTATGTGTAAAAGTTCTTTTTTTAGGTGGTCTAGAAGAATCCATATCAAATTCGGGAACCTGGCTGCTTTCGAGGAAGGCAGGAAGAAAATGAGCCTAGCGGCTCATTGAGCGGTGATGAGCAAAGGGACAATAATTTCATCTGCAACATTTCACTCATATTTAAAAAGACTAGAAACAAATATGACTAATTAACTTGGACAGTGGTATTATATGATCTTAATATCTTTCTTCATTTTTTTAATTTATCATAATAAAAGTATAGCAATATATTATACAAAGAGTGATGAAAATGCCCTTCTCTTAACTGCCTAAGTTGACCTTAGAGTAAATGTTCGAAGGTCGTGGTCAGAGGGTGGGGTCAAAGCTGGTAGGAGTTAGCCAGTCGTGGTAAAGGATCAAAAAACATGCCAGTTAACCACATCAATGCTACCTGGGAATCAGTATGAAACTTTGAAGAAAGAAAGGCCTGGTTTTCCCTCCTAGATTCTCCACTTACTAATAGAACAAATGTAATCACACATTAGCTCTGAAATGTATTGCTTTCTCTAATGAATCCAGTTCTCCATGTTAATTAGTAGGTAAAATGTGGACTTTAAATTCTCTGTAATTTATATTTAATTTGAGCCAATAATTTAAAAAGACCCTTTAGGAATGTCTCAGTCACTGTAGAAGAAAAGGTCCAACCTCCAAAAGAATGATTTCCTGCTTGCCATCCTCAACTCCAATCCAAGATGGTGCCTGGGTGTGGTTAATGCAACCTTATAATGGAAGCAAAACACCACAGGACCTGTGGCACAAAACCAGTTAGACATTGATGTCAGAAGTAACACCTGAATCTACCTAGTTGCAGACTGACCTGCCTGTCCTACAAGTGAAGTCTGCAACAGGGGAAACTGGAGGTATACTGAGTTTCTCTGTCTTTCTCTCTCTGCTTGGGCAAAGTCCAAGTGCTCTCTGACTAACTCTGCCCAACCATCTCTAAACTTTTCTGAGGGCTGTTGTGAATCCATTCAGCTTCAGCCCAAATGGTTTGTTATCTCTGCAGCCTTCTCTTCTGAACCACCTTGGTCCTGCTATGATGGACCTTCTAATCAATAACTCACCCCAGCACCCAGCTATCCACAGCACACAGGAACCACGGGCAGCCTGAGAGGGCTATACCTCCAAGCCTCCCTCAGCCTCATACAGGCTACAATGTCACATTTATTTTGAGATAGCTGCCCTGACATTAATGTGACATCCTGCAACGTAACCCTTCCTGGCAGCTCCCCAAGCAGAGGGTAGAAGCAGTACCCACCCTCTGTTCTAGATGTTTCTTTCATCTAAAGCACTTCCCCTTTCTTGGTCAACTGCCTTCACAGGATGATATAATCCCTTCTCCACCTTCCCTCCCAGTCTTCTCCTTTTCATAAAATCCCAGGCTGGTGAAATGGTTAAATTTATGTGTCAATTTGGCTTAGCATGGTACCCAGATATTTGATCATACATTTCTGTATTTTGCTATAAAAGTTTCTTAGATGAGATTAACATTTAAATCAGTAGACTGAATAAATCAGATTGTTCTCCTTAATGTGGGTGGGCCTCATCCAATCAGCTGAAGGCCTGAAGGAAAAGACTGACCTCCCTTCAAAGAAGAGAAAATTGCTAGGAAACTGCCTTCAGACTTGAGCGATATCATGAATTTTTCTTTGGGTCTAAGCCTGCTGGTCATCCTTTTCTTCTCTATAAGGCCCAGTTTGCAAGGCTATGGTCTTACTTAGGAAGTCAAGTATCCATCCTCTGTGATAATAAACTCGAAGGAGGTAGGAGACTGCAGGAAAAGCATGGCTAAAGGGGATAAATTTAAATTTATTAAAAATTGTTTATCATGATTATACTATGTGATCTTGGACAAGTCTTTTCACTTCTCTGAGCTGCTATTTGTCCCACAAAGTTGCTCTACTAATCAAGGTATCATTGTTACCATTAATAGTAATATTCACTTTTAGAAATGCTACCACACACTAGTCACAATGTAAAGTTCAATTGGGATTGTAAGTGGTGGAGTTTGAGGTTTTGCAGAGGTGGGTTTTGAATAAGTAAGAATTCAGGGGCCACATTTGAGGTTGTAGGGGGTAGGTGTGCACAAGGTAAGTTTCAGATGGCCTAACCATGGCTGGGCCATAAGGTTCAAGTGGAGGGTAAAGCTGGGACTAGCCCGTGGTCAGTTATGACAAGACCAGTGATTTGGGGGCAGTGGGATGACAGCTGAAAAACAGTAATGACAGCTACTTCTTCCCATATCTCTTGTCCCAAAGGATGTGATCCTAGTAAGTTTGGCTTTGATTAAAAAAAAAATCTGTGCTGAAACCAGATTTACCTTCTGCCCCAACCAGGTAAGGAACAAATGTTCTAGCAACTTCACCCATAGAATCCGAGGAGGATGGGAAATTCCCCTGGAAGCCCAGAATAAACTGAGGCCAAACTCTGGGCTTTTTCTGAGCAAACATTTAGAGAGAAACCAAAGTGATGATGCTGTAGAAGAGCCAGCGGGGCTGTCCCCTTGCACAGAGGCAAGGCTGATGAAAACACAGGGATTAGTACAGATGAATCATTGCCAGTCCGTTCCTGAGAGCACTTGCTGGTGGCAACCCAATAAATACTAGCTCTCTGAAAGCGCTGACAAGTCACCCACCAGGCCTGGGAGTTAGAGAGATGGCTTCAGAACTTGGTGGGAGGAGAAAGCAGGCAGTAGAGACACGGGGGCGTATCCCCCTTCCAGAATTCACGTTCCTCCTTTTGGTAAGATAATTTCCTACTCTTTCTGAAGTGTGGGTGATTCTAGAATCTAGATGAGTGGTACCCACAATCCTGACCTTCCGCACCTCCTGTGTGGGTGGGAATTCATGTTCCTGTATGACTTCTGCCCTTGACAGCAAGGAGCAGGATGCTCCATCTGCCGGGCAACTTAGGAGGCAAGACCAGCAGCTGCCTTGCTTTTGGTTATTGACAGTGAGAATAAACTGAGAGGTCTCTGGAGCACTGCCTTAAACAGAATCTAGGGTGAACAGAGCTTTAAGAAGTGATATTCCATTCAGTATCTTGACCAGGGTGGTATATAAACAAACCTTCACATGTGATAAAACATATCGAGCTAAAGACATAAATATATACAGCAAATGAGAATGAGTAAGATTGGGAAAATTTAAACTTGAGTACATTCTATCAATCTTAAAATCCTGATCTCAATATTCTATCATAGTATAGTTTTGCAAATTATTATCACTGGGGGAAACTGGGTGTAGAGAATCTCTCTGTGTTGCTTTTTATACAACAGGTTTATTGAGATATGATTCACATACCATACAATTCACTCATGTAAAGTATGTAATTTGTTGGCCTTTAGTATTGTCACAGAGTTGTGCATCCATCATACAACTTTAGAACGTATCAATTATGCCATAAAAGAAACCCCATATCTTTTACCAATCACTCTCAAATTCCCTCAGGACCCCAAGACCTAGGTAACCACTAATCTCCTTTCTGTCTCTATAGATTTGCCTGTTTTGGGTAGTTTATATAAATGAAGTCATATAATAGGTGGTCCTTCATGACTGGCTTCTTTCACTTAGCATTTATTCCAGCATGTATCAATAATTAATTTCTTTTCATTGATGAGCAATATTCTATTTTATGGATACACCATGTTTTATCTATTCATCAGCTGATGGACATTTGAGTTGTCCCCACTTTTTGGCTATTATGCAAAATGGTTTCAATTCTCTTGAGTTTATCTGTAGCAATGAACTTGCTGAATTATATGGTAACTCTGTGTTTAAGTTTTTGACAAACTGCCAGGCTGCTTTTTAAGTTTATTTTTATTGTATTTTTTCCATTACCATTTATCCCCCTTATACACACACCTCTCCCACCTCCGCCCACACCCCTCTCTGTCACAACTGCCACACTGCTGTCCACATCCATGAGTTCTTTTGTTTTGCTTAATCCCTCCACCTGCGGCCAGAGCTGTCAGTCTGCTATCTATGAGTTTGTCTCTTTTTTGCTTGTTAGTTTAGTTTGTTCATTAGAATCTACATTATGAGTGAAATCATATGGTATTTGTCTTTCCCTGACTGGTTTATTTCACTTAGCCTAATGTTCTCCAGGTCCATCCTTGCTGTCGCAAAGAGTATTTTTTTTCTTTTTTACAGCCGAGTACTATTTCACTGTGTAAATGTACCATAGCAGCTTTATCCACTCATCTACTGATGGGCACTTGGGCTGCTTCCAAATCTTGGCTATTGAAAATAATGCTGCAGTGATCACAGGGTGCATATATTCTTTCGAATTGGTGTTTTGGGTTTCTTGGATAAATTTCCAGAAGTGGAATCGCTAGGTCATAAGGCAGTGCCATCATTAGTTGTTTGAAGAAACTCCATACTGCCTTCCATGGTGGCTGCACTGATCTGCATTCTCACTCACAGAGCAGAAATGCCAGGCTATTTTTTAAAGTAGGTGCATCATTTCACATTCCTACCAGCAGTATATCAGGGTTCCAATTTCTCCACATACTCTCCAACACTTATTATCCCTCTTTTTAAATTATAACCATTCTAGTGGGAGTGAGGCGGTATCTCACTGTCATTTTGATTTGCATTTCCCTGATGGCTATTGAGGTTGACCATCTTTTCATATGCTCATTGGCCATTTGTGTGTTTCCTTTGGAAAAATAAATGTCAATTCAAGTCCTTGCACACTTTTTAATTAGGTTATTCATCTTTTTATTATTGATCTCTGTATTATGGCTTACAATTTCATATGAGTCCACTACAGTGATCTCAATACAAATTTCAAGTTAAAGAAAGGACAGAGGGGAAAACAAAAAGGAAATTCAGAAAAAAAATGAAGCAGTGTTTCACTGAAGACAATATACAGAGGGCAACCAAATACATGAAAAAATGTTCACTTACATTAGCCATTAGGGAAAAGCAAATTAAAACCACAGTGATATATAACTACACATCTATCAAAATGGCTGAAGTAAAAATTAGTGACAAAACCCAATATTGGTGAGGATGCAAAGAAACTAGGTTACTCATATATTCCTGGTGGAGGTTGTAAAATAGTACAGTCACTCTGGAAAATAGTCTGGCAGACTCTTACAAAAATAAACATGAAACTACCACACAACCCAGCAATCACACTTTTGGGCATTCACCCTGAGCAATGAAGACTTACGTTCACACAAAAACTTGTACTTGATTGTTCGTAGAAGCTTTATTTGTAAGAGCCCCAAGGTGGAGCAATGCAGATGTCCTTCAATTCCGTGGAGCACTGCTCAGCAATACAATGGAACTAACCACTGATACACTGACCAATTTGCCTGAGTCTCCAGAGAATTAAGCTAAGAAAAAAAAAAGGAAAGAAACAATAAAGAAAATAAAAGTATCACAAAATAAACACTATACAATTCCACTTATGCAACATTTTTTAAATGAGAAAACTAGAGAAATGGGGAACAGATTAGAGATAACCAGGTGTCAGGAATGGGGCGGGGTGCAGGAGACGGAGGGGGCTGTGGCTGCAAACAGGCAACACCGGGGACAGATCTATAGAAATGGTCTGCATCTTGACTGTACCGATGTCAGCATCCTTGTGACTTGGTACTTCCATGTTTTGCAAGATGGGAGACTACACTAGATTTCTTGCATCTCCCTACAGTATTTGTTATAATAGTGAATCTATAATTATCTCAAAATAAAAGTTTAATTAAAAAAAAAAGAAAAAGACAGCAGCTTCATAGATCTACTTACAGCCTTACCAATTACTAATTGTGTGATTTGGGACAAAATAACATTGTCAGTTTTCTACCTATAAAATGGGGATAATATCTACTCATATGATTGTGATACAGGTCAAATGAAAATAAAAGTGAAAGAGCCTATAACTAACGAAACAATTACTGTTACTACTACAATTATTAATAGAGCATTCTCTGTCCTCAATTTATATCCCTTAGTGGGTGCCATAATGTCAGAAATGTTCACTCATCAGTATTTGATTTTTCCATTGCTAATGTAACCACTGTAAAAAAGGTAGCAGAATACATTAATTCCTACTCAGGCAGGTCAGTAGGTGGCTGCTGACCTGAATGCTTTAAAAGGCTCAAGATTGGAAGGAAACAGGATAGGAACTGGGCACTTCTCAAAGCCTCTCAGACAGAAGCAGCAGGAGACGGGCCAGGCTGGACTCAAATCCCAAGTTTTATGGAATTTTGGCACCTGGAGGTGGGGACTTTTGACCTACCTGCCGAGTATAACTTTACTCTTAACTTGTGGTCCAGGGACAGTCACTTCTCTCTGCCCGCTGTACAGGAATAAGCACAAACCCCCCGCCTCCACCTCGCAAAGCTGGTAACATGAGGCAAGTCAGCGTTTCCCGAACTCCAGCCCCTCCTGCTCCAGTGTCCCCACTTCCACCAAGTTCACTGAAACACCAAAATTGTCACTTATTTACTATTTTTTCATTAAACAACTCTCTTCTTTACTCAAATAACTTTAGTGTTAAAGGGCTAAACCTAAGTGCTAAAGTGTTAACACAAAAGCAGTTAAACAGTTGTTCACATTTTAACATCTTTGAACGCAACAAGCTTCTTACAATCAATGGTGTATGATGGTTTGATTAGTAAATTATTTTTCAGTCCTACTAGAATATATAATGTTTTATAATCAGTAACATTTTAGGTTCTATTAAGTATGAATGTCACTTCATTAAGTAGAAAACCAGAGTTGCTTATTAAAAATAGAAGGAACCATTTAAATACATGTATTTGATTAAATTACATTTTAATTACATTTCCAGCACAATTAGATTTCAGCTAGTGTGCTGCCTGCAAATATGTTATCCTGAAGCTCGCCCCGAATCTATTAGAGAAGGGAAATTCAGCGAGCAAAGAGGGTTAGAAACGACTTACTAGCACCAAACTGATAGGATCTTCCTGATGCAATATACAGCAGTATATCATTCCATTTTAGTAATAGTCACACTATGCACACCTAAAACTATCTCCATTAGCAGCCAGTGTCTGCCTTTAAAAAGCACTGAGGAAAAGAAATGAGTCTCCAGCAGACAAAACCTGCATCGTTGCTTCTGGGTATTGGAAGCGATACACTTGTCATTCCTAGGAGAATGGAGGGTGACAGCATGCTGGTTCCACATTAAGATGTTGTGTAGCAGTTACAAATGTTAACCAGAAGTAATGCACTCACGTGTATAAAGTTTTAAAGTAAAATGCTGAGTGAAGGAAAAAGAAACTGAGTAAGAGATATACCAGAGCATCATACATGTAAATGAAAAGCATACACATTCACCACAAACACTACACATTTAAAAATATATATACATATTCTTAGGATGGGGAGGGTGAGAGAAGGGACCAAGTGTGCAGGGAAGAAAAATAATATTCACAAACTAAAATAAAACGAGAGAGGCTGTTGAGACCAATAATGACTCTGTGCCCTGAGATGAAGTATTTAAGTCAAATATCCATATAAAAATATGAATATAAATGTAAAGCTCCTATCAGTATCACATAGGTATAGAGTAGGCACTCAGTGAATGTCACTTGCTTGCTTTTAGGGTTACCTACAAGAGTTGTCTGCAGTATTGTCAAGAATTCCTAGTGGTACCGAATTCCCAGTGACTGTCCCTACATAGATGTCACATGCCCCCCTTAGCAGTCCCCTGTAGAGTTCTTGGTCCCTCACCTCTATCCACACACACACATCTCAGACCACTCCAGTTCAGGATGACCCACCACCAATAATTGTCCCTCCTCCATCACCAAAGGGCATCTGAAACCCTGCTGACTGTCCTGAAACAAGGCTCACAGTCCCTAAGAGTTGATCCAAGGGAGCACTGCATGGGGATTTAGTCCCACCATCCCATGGGACAGATAGGCAACTGAGGCCAGAGAGGGTCAGAAACTAGATGGAATCACACAATGAATAAGAGGCAGTTCTGTAACTAGAACCAGGTTGCTTTCCTTTCACATGCAGGTACATCCTCCCACTACCCCCACGGTCTGCAATGCCCTTTACCTGACTTACCAGTATAAACCAACAGCAATGACTCTGAGATACAATTTCCATTCTTTAAGGGACAGATATTTGTACCTAGGATGCAGCTCACCAGGCACTGGGGGACTGAGACATTAGGAGGTCAGGAAATTACCAGGAGGGCAATGAGTACCCTAGTAGATAAGGCAAGTGATAACAGCAAATGGTGTCATTTCTTAATGCCATTACCACTAAAGATGATCTATTCCCTGGAAGATAAATAATAGAGAGTCAGGCCTGCGGGCTGCCTGGCATCTCTGCCCCAGAGTGTGGGTTGCAGATGTAACACAAGTGATGATCAGGGTGGGGGCAGGGGCATAAGTCGTTTTATGAGAATTGTCTCATATGCCCAAAGTATATACTATTATCTTCTTTTTACAGATACTAAGAAACTCAGAATGGCTAAGTAGCTTGCCAAAATTCATAAAGCTAGTAATGGGCTGAATAGGGGTTTCTACAGAGTATGTTTCCAACGCTTTAGTTTCCCCATACCTTCACCCCCCACCCCAGGGCTTCCTTACACATTAGGAAGATATGAAGGTTTAGAGAAGCAAGAGCTAAGCTTTGAAATGGGGTTGAATCAAGGAAGGTTTCATGTGCCTCTATCACCAGACATGGGTTTTAAATGAAGGATATGATTTCCTCAGGTGGATGGGGACAGGGCAGTTCAGGTAGGGTAGATGTATGTATAGCAAAGGCTTCTGGCTAGGAAAGCACAGTACATGCTTAGTGTGCCACAAGGGTGGTTGGATGAGAACCTCCAGCATGTGAAGTGGAATGCAGACAGGTCTGGGTGAGCTCAGCTCTGTATAGACAATGGAAGAGCCCATCATCAGGTGGATTTTAAAGTGGGGCATGGCCAAAGGCATCCCCTATACCCCCCAGAGCCTCCAGCGAAGGGAAGGAGGGGTCAAGAACACAGATTTCAGGTCAAACTGACTTGAATTTGAGTCCTAACCCTGCCATGAATTAGCTGTTATGTTGGGCAAGGGCCTATCCTCATAGATAACAATCAGAACAGGCCTGGCACATAGGAAATGCTCAGTATGCTTTACTGATGATAGTGAAGAAGATAATGATGACAACGCTGAAGGTGGAGGAGGAAGAGGAGGCAGAAGAGGAGGGAGAGGGAGGAGGAGGGATGAGGAGGAGGAAGAAGAGGAGGAGGGAAATTTATGGTCATGTAGAGGAGAGGGTGGCTCCATGAGTCAGGACTTACTGAAGAACAAGGAGTCACTAAGTCTGTCCAGCTAGAAGGATTAGAACAAAAGTTCTGGAGACGAGGTCAAGAATCTCTCCACAGCCAAGACTCTTGTCTTCTGCTTTGTCTGTTTTGTAAACATTCTGGTACCTTGCTGGATCTGTTTTGTTGTTGTTTTTTTTTAAACGAACATGTATCAAGAAATCCCATGTACTAATCACTATGCTAGGCTCTAGAGGCCCCAAAATGCATTAGACCCATCCCTACCCTCAAAAAGTTTACAGTATAGTGGGTGGGGTGGGGAGAGGTACAGACATATAAGCAATGACCTAAGGCAGAAAAGCCCACCAATCTGAGTGCTAAGTTGAAGTTCAGTAAAGAGCCAGGCACTGGGGGTTGGAGTTGTGGGTGGGGGTGGGTTGGAGGTGGGGGGTGGAGGTGAGAGCACTTCTGAAATGAAGCTTTGACTCACTGAACCTGAGAGAAGATGAGAAAACCAAGTTTGAAAAGAACAGAAACCGGGCAGTTCCACAGTTCTAGGTAGTAGGAAATAACCAGTAGTTTGGTCCATGCCTTGGAATGGGTGCACTCCAACTCTTTTTCCATCTTTGTCTCTTTTGCTCAGGATTCAAATTTCTGAAGTTTCATTCTTTGGTTTTATGAAGGCAGGCCATCAGGATCTTCCATGGTAAGAGAAATTTCAGGCAGGGTTGTCAAACACAGAGAAAAGATATAAATTACTAGGAAAAAAATAAATATCGACTATACTTGGAGCAGGTGCAACTAGCTTACCACCCAGTCTCTTCTGATCTGGTTCAAAGAGACAAAGTGCCCAGGTTAAAAACTCCTCCTCCCTTCCCCCAGACATCCTTTCAACTGGGAATAGATCCTAGAATAAGACCTAGTTCTGGCCAATGAGATGCAGGCAGAATCTGGTGGGTGGAGATCTAGGTGACCCCTTGCAAAGGCCATGCCCTTTTGGCTGTTGTCCTTCCTTTCTTTGCATCTGAACACAGTAGGGATGCCTGGAGGAGCAGCAGCAATTCTATGACCTGAAACTGAAAGCAGTCTTCTAGGGCTGGAGATGGAAGGGTAGTAGGAAGGAGCCTGGTTCTCAATGACTTCATAAAATTCTTACTTCATAGGGAAACAGACTGAAACTCAAGCAGTTGGACCCACATTACAATTAGTTTAATAAGTGTTTGTGGTAAGGGCTTGGGGAAGGGTGGTCTCCTTTCATTAGAGGTTAGCTCTCAAATGAGTCTATGCAGGAAGCCTCTCCTGACTCCCAGGAAAAATTAGGACTTCCCCATTTTATAGATTTGAGGTTCACCAGTCTTTTCCCTCTGGGAAGTTACCCCAATTATTTGTGCTACTGTCTGTATAATGCTTGCATCTATTACCAGACTGTGTGCTTTGCAAGGATCCAGTAGATACTGCATTTATGTCTATGTTTATATCTATGTCTATATTTATATCTATATCCATACCCATATCCATATCCACACTTCTATCCACTTATCTATCTATCATCTATGTATCCAAATCATTGTATCCTTCATGTCCTGCATAGTGCCTTGAATAACACTGGTCCTCAAATCTTTGCTAAGTAAGTGAATGCATAAATGCATAAATCATGAATAAATGACAAATGAAAGCCAATAGTTGAGATTGTACCTTCAGGTTCCTCAATCACCTTTATTTCTACTAAGAAAAAGCAAGAGATGAATGAACAAATTGGGAATCCCTCAGTACTTTATAAGAGGGCAGACAACTCTGATGATTTGGGGGCTATGTATTATCTCTTCAAGGATTTCTCCATAGCATTGCCTGGCTTCTCAGGGTACACACAGATTCTAAGGGCCTGTCTGTTTCCCTCTTCAGCAGAGCTTTGGTGGAGAAGAAACTGGTCTCACCTAATGTCTGGGCATCTGTGGGGTGTGATTATCGAGGTTCATGTTCTGCGCCATTTCCCCAGTGCACCTTCTGACTGTACCCCCCAGCACCACTGTTTGGTCCCTTCCCGAAGCTCTGAGTCAGGACCACTTGTGTATCATGCATGTCAAAGCCACATCAGAGGCTAGAGCTGAGTTGCCGGGTCTACACTGAAAGTCCTAAGAGTCACAGCTCAGGAGGTACGAACTCCTGAGGCCGCCACTAGCTCCCTGGTGGACCAGGTACTTTCCTAAAGACAACACATCATTCAGCTCTTCCTGTGCTTTTACTGTAAACTCTTGGTTTATTACGTACCTAAGAGGAAGGACAGAGGGGAAGGAGAGACTGAGACAGACACAAGGGAGGTTTGATCTGAAAGAAGCAGAGCAAATAGCAACAAATTCCTATCTGTACAGAGCTGTGAGGGACTAGCCCCCATTAAAGAGGCAGAGACTGAGGCCCAGAAAGGGAATGTGGTCCTGGAAATGGCCCATGATCTTGGAAGCCAAGAGGACAGGGATGAAAACCTATGTCCTGATGTTCTGTCCAGAGCTCCTTCTACACATCTCAATGGCCACTGAGACCCCTCTAGAACCCAGGCCTTTGGGACTAGGGAGACCCTCCAAAAGGAGAGGAGACAGCTGTGCTCTGAGGACCAAGCGTGCTCGTGGCATAAAGGTGCACTGAGATGGAATCCACCTATCAAGTACCCATCACTGTGATGGGCATCTGAGGGAACGCAGAAATGGAAAAGTATCAGACTCTGCCCCCACAGGGCTTCCAGTCCAGTTGAGGAGACAGATATATGTGCTGCTTGATCCAACCTCAGGCAGATGAGAGAAGGGTTAGAGTTGCCCAGAGGAAGGATCCAAGGGTCAGGATGGAAATCCACAGAGGTTTCCTGGCTTTAGGGTGAGCAGCGTGCACTGGAGGGAGGAAGGTCACCACAAGCCGAGAGACCTGTGTAGTAAATGCCTCAAGGTGGGGAAGTCCATGGTGTAATCCTGGTGAGTCACCCTGTGACTGAGGCTTAGCCAGTTTGTAGGGAAGGGAAGAGTTGCATGGAACTGACTAGGAAGGCAATGCCAACTAGCTCTGAAACCCCCAAAGCTTGGCCTCATTCACGTCTGAGTGCCCAGCGCAGGAAGAGCCAGGTACCAAATGAATGGAAGTGGGGCCTAATTCTGAAATCTTAGGGTCTTAACGAAGCATAAAAACATGTTACCAACATCTTCTCTTACTACCTGGGAGTTTGTACAGAAATCCCTCCCAAAAAAACACCTACAATGAAGTACCTATCAAATACCTCATATTCTGAAGCACAGAAATTCTATGCCAAGACATGAGAAAGTACAGGTGGTCAACATGACTCCATCACTTACCTGCTTTATGAAAGGGCTTATAATGAATTTATCCAGAGGATAAAGAAATCAAAGATCTGGTGCATTTTTAGAGAAAGAATTCACTGGAGTGTCTGATTTTCCTCACCCAAATGAAGTAGGCAAAAATATCCAGGCTCCTGCGTGTAATTGAAGAGAATGATTACTCTGGAGACCGAGTATGATTTCCAGCCTGGACCAGGACCTGGACCAGCAAGTATTATTATTGTCCTTGGGAAAAACCATCACCGGGCTCTGCAGGGCTGAGTCACAGGGCTGAGTCACAACAGGGCCCCATGTAGCAGGGAGAAGCAGATACTCAGAATGCTGTGTTCTCTCCAGGCTTCAAATTTAGAAAAGAATGGATGACCCCCATTGAACTGAGTAAGCTGCTAAGGTTCATGGGAAATCTGGGAAAGTGCTGGAAGTCTGAAAAAATTTAAAAAAAAAAGAAAATATGGCATTTCTTTCTAGTGCGTGTGTGAGTCTACAAGCAATAATATGTGACCTGATTCATATTCTGAGCAGGTTAGAGGGACTGTAGAAAAATCTTTTCTTCACCCTATAAAACTGTTTTCACATACTCTACCCAGTTTGTATTTCAAAAGTAAGAAAAAAAGTCAGATGTTATTGCTTAAATTCATCCCTACCCAGCACCACAAAATAGTTTCAAAGAAACAAAGAGATACAAGGATATTTAGTTATTTTTGTGAAATTTCATGCATGTGTACTCAGTTAACATTGGATTATGACATTCTTGGATTTGATTCTTAAAATAAAAATGTGGAGAATGGCATAGGGGAAAAAATCGAAAGCACTTAGCCCTAGGAACTGCCCGACATTAAATGTAACTCACTTCTGTGATGATTTGTATAGCCAAGCATTTTACATAGGCATAAACTCTGCTCATTTCTTTTTGCCTTATTTGCCCTCTGCCAACTGCTGTTGTCCTACCATGCTGTGGCTGACCCATAAATCCCAGAAGTCTTTCCTTACTCAGACAGAGTAAGGGCCAATGGAATTTATGTGGCTGGCTATCAGTTCTTGCCCTTCTGTTGATGAACTGTGTAACTTGAACCAAATTATTTAAACTCTTGGAGCTTGTAAATGGGTACAGTCACATAGACACTATACTGCATCTTTTGGGGCATTATATGAGACGACATTACTAGAACATGGTGGGCACACAATAAATAAATAGTGGATGCAGGAGATGTGTGCTTATCTGTCTGCTCTTCCTCATTCCTCTGACTCCTCCATGGAAAATCCAATTTGTGGCTTATGTGCTACACATGAAATGTTAATAATGAGGGATAGTGGCACCTGCCAAAAGTTTTCCTGAACATCCCTCCTAGGAATGCTCTCAATGGGCATACCTAGCACCCACACAGCCCTGGGGGAACCAGGATCCCAGCTTGGGGGCTTCCAGCCAGGTCGCTGGTGCTTTGCCAGCTCCCGGTGTTCTAAGATAAGGTGGAGATCCCCAAATGCCTATAACTCTGCTTTAGACAATCCCATAGAGCTAAACAACTCCAGCATTTGAATTGAGTGTTGGCTGATAATCCATGTTAATATCAAAGAGACATTTAAACTCTCTCTTAAACATATTTATCTCCATTATATACTTTAGTCTTTACAACAAACTTGTGGGGTTCATTAGGCAGTTACAAGTATCTCACCTTCGTAGGTGAAGAAACTGTGGTCAAAAGTAGAGCATTTTGCTTGTCGTCTCAAAACACAGAACATTCTTTACAGTGACTTAGTGTGAATAAGTGACAGTGACTTGATACAGCTGCCCAGGATCAAGGGTGACTCAGCTTTGACATCTGCCCATGTCCCTGAGGATCAGCAGTAACATTAGTTTTAGTGCCTAATCATTACATCCTATCATATGCCCCCTGGTTTACCTATCCCATCTCATTGTTGAGTGCATTTATTAGCAGCCACAAGATTATTAAAGAAACATGGGGGGTAGGGAGAGAATCCTTTTGAAAGTAATACAATCTTTTTCATTCATGCTTCAGATTAATAGTTGGTACAAACAACACACTCCCAAACCTATAGCAGTTTGTGTTAGTCTTTCTGAACCATGCAGAAGAGGGAGGGTTCCAACGTCTAAGTCTTTGACTTGGGCACTTTCTTGAAGACAACAGTCCAGATCTCCCCGTATAAAGTAAAAGAGAATCACAGTAACATATTATTTCATCTAGAATTATAACAGCAAATTACTTTGATGAGTAGGAAGACATCTTTATTAAGAAAAATTTAAATAGGTAAATCTATAGAAATGAAATATCATTTCTGTATCTTTCTTTTGCAATCCAACATGTTTGTTAATACATGTGTGTGTTTCTATCCTTTTCTTTTCTCTGTGCTCATGAAACTTGTGGCCCTAACTGTACTCCACTTGCACCCACACTCCTTGGGCAGGAGAATTACAAACTCTCTTGTTGCCTCCCTTTTACTTAGTGCAGTGTGGGCACACCATGATCAGGAATCTTGTCTAGCCAAAGATGCAAAAAAGCAGTTGTTCCGAAATTTCCCCCTGGTCTTTTCCTAAGCACCACTGGGTCCACACTTTATGATGATAGTCCCTTCTTTAAAAGTAGACAGCCCCTGGGGTACTTCCAATTTGCCATAGAGACCTCCATTTATCAGGCAAAGTTAAGTTTCTACTGGCCATGCAAGGAAGAACACCACTTTGAAAGAGTTAGTGTGTCTCAGAAAATGGATGTCAAGGGTAACATTTATAGGGCCTGAGGATATGGATTTGAGTGTCTTGAGCAGGTCTTTGTCCTAATAGTTCAGGGTTGGAGGACTAGAAAGGCTGGAGTCCTGAGGGGAGTGTATATGAGTTGTTTGATAAGCAAGAGGGTTTGCACAGCTGAGCAATCTATGATCTGAGAAGGGTAGTGTTTGCCCAGATGAGCATCTAGTTGCCCTCAAGCAGGATAAATGGGTTCCGTGAGGTGCCTGAGGTTATCAATGGCATTATTCACTGGCTACAGCTTTATCCTCCTGGGCAAGAATTTTCTGGAACTGGTAGTCACATGGAGCCTCCACTCCCATTCTTGATCATTGAGCCTTAGGATTGCAAGTATCTTTATTCAACAGGAAATCAGAAGATGGACCAAGAGAGGAGGGACTGGTCTGTGTACTCACAGTGCCCGGTCCCCACGGTGGGAAGAGATTCATGCTGAGAATTTTCCAAGGAGGGAAATGCCTACTGTGCACATAGACTAAGCTGTCTTAGAAAATTGGTATGTGTTAACATGAGAGTATGAGGATGTGTGTGTGTGGGGGGGGGGGATTGAAAAAATCCTCAATTCCCCCTCTCACTGGCAATAATAACTTAATCACCAAACTTGGCTAATCACCAAATAGAAGGAGGGGGTGAATGGTTTATCCCCCAAGGGGACATTAAGGTAACGTCTGCAGATGTGTTTGCTTATCTCAGCTGGAGAAGGGTCCTATTGGCTCTGGTGATAGAGGCCTGGGATGCTGCTCAGCATCTCACAAAGGACAGCACAGCCCTGCCCCTGCCTGCAACAAAGGATCATCCAGCCTTTCCACAATATCAAGAGTGTAAAGGTTAAAAAACCCTGATGAAGACTCACTGTTCCCATGAAGGAGGAGGGGAAAGAATGGACCAAAAGACAAGACAGCAGGGACAGGAACCATGAGAGGGCCCTCTGGGAAAGAGGCAATGTAAAAAGAGGGCTGGAACCATATTGTACACATTGTTAGTGATCTCTTATGGTTCAACTTTGTAGTTAAGTGTTTCCCTATATCATTACATACTTTTTTGAAAACATGGCTTTTAGTGGTTTAATAGTATTATATATATGCCTCTACCATAACTTTTTGACTATTTCCCTTTTTTTTTACATCCCGGGTGTTTCTAATTTTCTAGTGGTATCAGTAAAAGAGCAATGAAATCTTGAATAGATCTTTGTGAATATAATAGATTCCATTATATTTTTTCCTTCCATGCTTAAACATAAAATTGTTACATAAATGGAATTGGATTCCAGCAAGATGCCTTCACATACACTTCCACCAGCAAGGACGGTGAGCTCCTGGAGGTTTTTTCAACATTTCCACTGAAGGCTCATTCACTACCATATTTCCACCTGATTCTTCCCATTCCTTCTTCCAAGGAATGTGTCTATTTACTAAGCATGTCCCAACTCTCCAGACCTCAATTCCCTCCTTTATTTACTAGTAGCCATGAGGTTATTAAAGAAATGTGAGAGGAAAAGAGAAGTAATTACAACTCTTTTCATTCATACTTCAGATTGACACCTGGTACAAATGACACACTCCCAACAGGGTAGTAGTTTGTGCTAGTTCTTTCCTGAGACTGGAAGGGCCCCAGCATCGAAGTCTTTGACTTCTTTGGCACTTTCTTGAAGATGATATTCTAGGTCTCCTTGTATAAACCAGAAGACAATCATATTCACATATTTCATCTAAAATTATAACAGTAATTACTCTGATGAGTAAGAAGACATCTCATTAAGAAAAAAATTAAATATGGAAATGTATAAAAATTTAAAAATGCATAACTTTACTGTATTTTTCTTTTGCAATCCAGTATACTTGTTAATATGTTTGTGTTTCTATCCTTTTCTTTTCCCTATTTATAAAACTTGTGGCCTTGACTATTCTTTTATGAAATTACAGGAAGTAGTTGGAAGTTGAGAAAATAATTACTTCCTAATCATATCCTAGAAATGTGAAATTTTAGATTTACTTTAATGTCCAATGATTCCATTTGAAAAGAAAAAAAGAGAGACAAATTGGTAAGGATGTAATATACCACCCCAACCTTCAGCTTTCAAAAAAGGAAAAGTCAGGTCCAGAGAGCAGGCAAGATTGTTAGCCTCCCAGTCTGGAGACCTACATATAACACAAATCCTTTATTTTTGGTTCAGTGCTTTGTCTGCTGAGTTCAGCTTCCAAAAGATAATTATTTTTAAAGATACCTGCACATGTTACATTTTTACAGGTAAGGAACTGGGCCTCAGAGGAATTAAGCATCTTACTCCCTGTGACGTAGCTAGTTAAGTGGTGGAGCTGAATTCCACCCAGTTCTGCCTGACTTGGCTGATGGGTATGTGTATACTAACTGCATATGCAGGCATCTTTCTGGAACCCAATTTGGTAACGTGTTTAAAAAGACATCTAGTTAAAACTCTGATGGCCTAGAAAGTGAGTAGTCTATGGTCAATTATCTGTAGAAAAGCCTCAGGGGAAAAGGTAATCTCTTTCACACTCATGTAGACTAGAACCCTGAGTTGAATCTGTATTCATTAATTAGCAGAACCCCTTTGTAATAAGTAATGTGTGTGCACACAATGGTGCTATTGTTCTAGAAGACACAGCCTATAACTGTATTGTCTTATGGCCAGTGCCCACTTGTGGTTATTGAGCACAGGAAATGTGGCTAGTTCAAACTGAGATGAGCTGTATGTGGAAACTACACACTGTATTTTGAAGAAGACTTGGTATGAAAACAAATGTAACATATCTCATTAATACCTTTTGACATTGGTTACATGATTGGGTTAAATAAAATATACTATTAAAATATATTACTAAAATACATATATTAAAGTTAATTTCACCTGTTTCTTTTGTTCTCTTTCCTGTGGCTACTGGAAATTTTAAAATTTCTATGTGGATTTCTGGCCAAGATGGAGGCATAATAGGTAGATACACTTCACCTCCTCACACAACCAAAGGAAGGACAACAACAAATTTAAAAACAAAAAACAACCAGAACTGCCAGAAAATCAAACTGTATGGAAGTCTGACAACCAAGGAGTTAAAGAAGAAACATTCATCCAGATCAGTAGGAGGAAGGGAGATGGGCAGCCACGGTGGAGAGGATGTGCAGCAAGGCAGTGGCTAGAGGACCAGGCAGGTTAAGGCAGTGGCTGGTGGACCGGGTGAGTCAGTGGCTGGAGGAGAGAGTGGTCCCACATTTGCATGTGGATAAACCAGGAGGAACAACTGCGGAGCAAGACAGAGAGCGCAACCCAGGGTTCCAGAGCAGGGAAATAACGGTCAAAAAAATCTGACTGAAAAACCTGTGGGGTCAGCGGTGGCAAGAGAAACTGCCAGCCTTATAGGAGAGTTCGTTGGAGAGACCCACAGGGTCCTAGAATGTAGACAAAACTATCCACCTGGGATCAGCACCAGAAGGGCCCAATTTGCTTGTGGGTGGCAGAGGAAGTGACTGAAAGCCTGCGGAGAGCTGAGCAAGTGGCATTGTTCCCTCTCTGACCCCTCCCCCACATACAGCACCACAGCATAGCTGTGTGGATTGCCTCGCCCTGGCAAATACCTAAGGTTCCTCCCCTTACTACCTAACAGGTGCACTAAGACAAAAAAAATATGGCCCAAATGAAAGAACAGATCAAAGCTCCAGAAAAAATACAACTAAGCAATGAAGAGATAGCCAACCAACCTATCAGAGGCAGAGTTCAAAACACTGGTAATCAGGATGCTCACAGAAATGGTTGAGTATGGTCAAAAAATAGAGGAAAAAGTGAAGGCTATGAAAAGTGAAATAAAGGAAAATGTACAGGGAACCAACAGTGATGGGAAGGAAATCAGGACTCAAATCAATGGTTTGGATCAGAAGAAAGAAATAAACATTCAACCAGAACAGAATGAAGAAATAAGAATTCAGAAAAATGAGGAGAGGCTTAGGAACCTCTGGGACAACTTTAAAACATTACATATCCAAATCATAGGGATGCCAGAAGAAGAGAAGGAAAAGCAAGAAATTGATAACATAATAAAGAAGAACTTCCCTAATCTGGCAAAGGAAACAGACTTCCAGGAAGCCCAGGAAGCTCAGAGAGTCCCAAAGAAGTTGGACCTAAGGAAGCACACATCAAAACACATCATAATTACATTACCCAAGATTAAAAATAAGGAATCTTAAAAAAAGCAAGAGAAAAGGAAAACATTACCTACAAAGAAGTTCCCATAAGACTATTAACTGATTTCTCAAAAGAAATGTTGTAGGCAAGAAGGGAATGGAAAGAAATATTTGAAGTCATGAAAGGCAAGGACCTACATCCAAGGTTACTCTATCCTGCAAAGCTATCATTTAGAATGGAAGGGCAGATAAAATGCTTCCCAGATAAGGCCAAGTTAAAGGAGTTCATCATCACTAAGCCCTTATTCTATGAAATGTGAAAGGGACTTATCTAAGAAAAAGAAGATAAAAAATACAAACAGTAAACTGACAACAGACTCACAACTAATAACAACCAAACCTAAGAAAACAAAAACAAAATGAACTAAGCAAACAGCTAGAACAGGAACAGATTCACAGAAATAGAGATCACATGGAGGGTTATCAGCAGGGAGAGGGAGGGAGCATAATGGGGGAAAAGGTACAGGGAATAAGTAGCATAAATGGTATGTATAGAATAGACAGGGGGAGGTTAAGAATAGTATAGGAAATGGAGAAGCCAAAGAACTTACATGTATGACCCATGGACATGAACTAAAGTGGAAGAATGATGGTTGGAGGAGGGGTACATGGCAGAGGGGAATAAAGGGGAGAAAAAAGTGGGACAACTGTGTTAGGTCAGTCTGTCAAGAAACCGGACTGACGCAGCCAGCTAAGGAGAGCAGGGTTTATTAATGGGGAATAAGAGGGAAAGTGGAGCCAACCGAAGGAGGCTGGGACTCGTGGGGGAAAGTGGAGCTGACCAAGGGAGGCTGGGACTCGCTCGGTTGTTCTTAGATCAGGGTTTTTAAACACAAACACCTGCTGTTGGGGTATGAGAGTCTGATTGGCTAGAGCTGGTTGCTGGGTGAAAGCTGCATCCTGTTATGCTGGATAAGCTGACCCCAGAAATTGATAACATAAATAACAGACCCTAATCCTAATACAAATAACCCTAACCCTAACCCTAATCTTCCTGGGTAGGGTCTGCAGGCAGCTTCTCATGGTGCCACTTTCTCACCTGGTGATTTTCATTCCTCCTAGGCCTGCCTAGATCTAACAAACTGTAATAGCATAATCAATAAAATATATGGAAAATAAAATAAAATTTCTATGTGGCTCACATTATGTTTCTGTGGAACAGCCCTGGTCTATACTACTTGCTAATTCTGTGATCAAGTCATCTAGACTCCTATGCAGTGGATAAGGCTCCATAAATAGAGGATGATTTGACATCTGATCATCTAAACTATAGGTGAGACCTAGAACCCTAGATTGTTAGGTCTGGGAGAAACTCTTGGCAGAGACATCTAATCATTCATGACACCCATTCTCCTCTTCTCTCATAGTGATGGAACCCCACTTTTTCCCTGACACTGTAGCCACTAATAATAAAAACTATAACCCCAGTCCACTTTGCAGCTGGGAGAGGCCATATGACAAAGCTGTAGCCAATGGAATGTGAGCTGAAATGCTATGTGCAACAGTAATATATTTAATCATTAGAGCTAGTAGTTCTTGGCTCTTTGTACCTCTCTGTTTTCTGGAAAAACAAAATGATACTAGGTTTTGAGGATTTCTTAGAGTGGTGAACCTATAGGCCATCTTGAGAACTCTATTTCAAGAAGAAAAACAGTTTTATCCTATTTAAGTCACTGTTTCATACAACTAATTGAGTCTTAATACAGATGCTGAAGACCATTTTTGTCTAACACTCCTATATCACAAAACATGTATCAGAGAGGGCTAGAGAGTGCCCAGATTTGCACAGCAATGTAGCATGAAAGCTGGGTCTTGAACCCAGTGCTTCAAAATGTTTACCCTTTCATACCATGCATTATATTCAGCTAGCTCATCCAATTACACAGTGTATAAGAACACATTCCAAAATATATGCTGCATAAATGAACTATTCTCCTTTGTATCCCAGAGATAAGAATCTCCATTTGCTAATATAATTGGCATTTTAAACTGCTTCCTTAAGACCTCAGTGATTTGTGTAAACTACCCATTACACAATAGTAGTTCACTTGAGCAAGGCACAGCCGGCCACAAAATACTTATCAATGACGTATTGCTGGAGGCACCAAAACAATCAAATGTAATGCTGATGTTACTGGCTTCCTTCCTGCCCTATAAAAATCAAATAAAGTTGGCTCAAATCATTCACTCCAAGCTCTGTGGAAAAGCAAAACCTGTAAATTTCTGCAGATTTTAGGGGTGGGAGTAGGGGCCAAATCTAGGTACCTGATTCTGTAAGTGCTATTTATTCCATATTGCTACAAACCAGACAAGAAATCCAGCCCTTCCTCAGTTTTTACAAATACATACACACATGTGCAACATCTCATGCAAAGAACTAATAAGTATAATACACTTATTTAAAGATTTACCTAAGAGATAAGAAAGGGTTACATACCAACAACTTCAAATGGAACATTAGGCATCTCTCCCCTATGAAACTTGCCTTTGTTCACCCTGCTTCAAGGGAATTCCCATGGGATGATTTCCCCAGAGTCACCAATCAAGCCACAGAAGCACCCCCTCCATGCGTTGGAGAGCAGAACCCTGGTCTTATTGCAGCCCCAGCCTGCCCCCCTCAGCCAGCCAGCTTGAGCAATGACAACCTGCAGAACCTGCATACTGGGCTCTGGCTTCACCGAGAGCACCCCTCAGTCATAGACCATCTCCCTAGTCCCTCCTCCCCCCACTCCCTTATATTCGCCTGATCTCCCCTTTTTCTCATTGACGGAGAGCTAGAGATATCTTTCAATGCCTCTTATACTCTCAGGCTGGGCTACAACTGCCAACTTCCAATGTCTTCTTTTGCTCGAGCTCCTACAAAGCCCCTTAGAGTCTTACCTGCCATTCAGAATGACTTGGCATATGCCCTTTCCAAATAAGAAGGATCCCTTTATAAACAAGTTTTGGTACCAGCTATTCAGATAATAAAAAAAAAGTTCACTAAATTAGAAAGCAAAAATAGGTAGGCCCTCAGGCATTTTCATTCACAGAGGGAGATACATGAACACATTTCTCTAGAAAACTGAGGACTGAGGCCATTCTTAGGGTGGGAGGATGCATGACCGGAGAAGAAAATTCTTGCCCTAAGTACGTATAGATGTCCTATTTTACAACTGAAGAATTTGACTTAATTTAACTTAATCATAAAATGACCTCTTCATCTGAGGCCCCAAGGAGGCAGGTGAAGACAGAGGCATCACCTGAAATATCCTTATGAATTATTTTGTCATTTTCCTACTTTCGACCAGAGAGACAATGAAAAGCTCCAAATATCCAGAGGCATTTAATGATGTGATTTGATTGGAGTGAGTCACATACCCACAACGCTATTCAATTCTGGATTGGTTGAATAATTATTTCAAACTTTCTCAAAAAATAAAACAATGCTCAAATATTTTCAAACTGAAATGGTTAGGGAAAAATTTCTGCATGCTCCTTTTCTTCCTTTTCTCCACAATGAGTTATGTCTACCAAAGCCCCAGGCAAAAGCCATGAGGTGAGCCCTGAGCCATAGGAATGCTGAGACATGTAACTGGGGAGAAAAGAAGTTATGACTCTGGACAGAGCTGCACTCAGTGACCAAACTCTAGCCTCACAGCCTGGTTTCTGATAAACAATCCTTGTTGTTCTAAGATGGCAGTGGTGTTACCTGCTTTGTGACTGCACTAGATAGACTATAGGCTTGATTACTGATCCAACATAGACCCAAATTAGGAGCAGTTCAAACAAAGTCACATGTTATTTCTCTTCCCAGGGCTGGGAGGGTATCTCCATAATCATCAGGGATCCAGATTCGATCTTGTTGCTCTTTCGTCCTTAACATGGTTTTCATCTTGTGACAAATGTGACTACTCCAGCTCCCACTATCACACCTGCATTCCAGTTAGCAGGGAGTGAAAAAATGGAAAGGGCCTGCTTTCTCTGATGAAGTGCTGACCTTGGAAGCAGTACACACCTCCAGGTTCCAGTTCAAAATGTTTTTAGTTCCTTTTGTTATTATATTCATGAATTATTTAGAAGAATGTTGTTTAATTTTCAAATATTTAGGAATTATCATTTTGTTATCGATTTTTAATTTAATTCTGCTATTGTCAAATAATATATTCTACATGATTTTAGTGCTTTTATATATACTGAGAATTCTTTTATGGTTCAGCATACAGTCTATGTTGGTTCCATGAGCTCTTGAGAAGAATCTGAATTCTGCTATTATGGGTGGAGTGTTTTAGAAATGTCAGGTGAATTGGAATGATGTTCAATTCTTCTATATCTTTAGTAATTTTTTGTCTATTTTTCTGTCAGTTATAAAAAGAGGAAAGTTGAAATCTCCAAATATATTTGTGGACTTGCCTAATTCTCCTTTCAGTGCTGTCCACTTTCAAATCACATATTTTAAACTTCTGTTAAGTGGGTTCTGCTCAGGGTTGTTCTGTGTTTTTGGCAAATTACCCTCATTTTCTTATAAAATATCCCTCTTTAGTCCTGGTAATATTCCTTGCTTTGAATTCTACTTTGCCTGACATTAGTATGTATTTAGTTTTTCTTTCTGGTTAGTATGTGCATGTTATACGTTTTTTCCAATACTTTTAATTTTAACCTGTGTCTTTATGTTTCAAGTGGTTTCCTTATAGGTAGTGCATAGTTGGCCTTGCATTTTGGTCCAGTCTGAAAACTTCTGCTTTTGAATGGGAATGTTTATCATTTAAAGTCAATACAATTAATAATATAACTGGGTTCAAATGTACCTTCTTGCCATTTGTTTTCAAATCGTCCTAAATGTTCTTTGCTCCTCCTTTTCTCTTTGTTTTCTTTTGACTGTTTATTATTCTAATTCCACTATTAGCTTATAAGCTTTATGTCTTAGTTACTTTGTTAGTTCACTAGGGTTCACAATGTGCGTTTCTAGTATCACAACCTGCCTTCAATCACTAATATTATACCACTTCATATATAAATTACAACTTTGCAATAATATATATTCATTTATCCCCTTGTGTACTTTGTGCCATTTTATCAAAAAATTTATTTTTACAGAGGTTAAAATCCACAATGTATTGGTAGGATTTTTGCTTTCATTAATCAATTATTTTTACAGAAATTTAATAAGCTTGCAAATAAAAAGTATTTGTTTTAATATTACTTATATTTACCATTATATTTTTATTTATATTGATCATTTCTGGAGCTTTTTAGTTCTTTATGTAGGTCCTAATTTTCATCAGTTGTCATTTTCCTTTCAGCTGAAGTTCTTTTTTAACATTTCTTATAATTCATGTTTGCTAGTTAAAAATTCTCTCAATTTTTTTCTGGAAACATCTTTATTTTGCCTTAGTTTTTGAAGGACTTTTTTTTCAGATATAAAAATCTAGGTTTACAGTTTCTTTTTTCTTTCAGTATTTTTCCATTCTTCTGGTACATATGGTTTCTGAAGAGATTAGATTTATATAAATATGTGTCCCTCTATCATAATTTTTCTGGCTATTTTTAAGATTTTTCTCATCTCCTGTTTTCAAAAATTTCATTATTATGTTCCTTTGTGTGGTTTTGTGTTTTTTTAGCTTGTGATTTTTTTTTAGAATGTTGAATCTGAGTATTTAAATTCCTAAATCAGTCGCAAAAATATGTCCTGTGAAATAAATTATTTGAATTAATTGGTTAACCCCTTATGTTTTCCTCTACCTCAGTCCATTCTCAAAAATAAATTGCTTTTATATTAACAACTTCATATAAAGAATAGAAACATAAAAGTTTCAATGAAAATAAAAGGATTAGTTTAGGAACTTAGTGTGACATACTCAATGTATTGCTCTAGCATGACTTGTATGTACAATATTCATACAAAAATTACTGGGTAGGTCTGCCTCCACCACCCCCAAATCAGATCAGCCACATTTGATTGTGAAGTTTATGGCAACCATACTCAAAGTGTGTTTTTTTAATCAGCTAATCAGCTATTGAAAAAAAATATAACGATCAAGTACTTCTGAAAATGTTCCCTTATATTCAGTTCAGCTAATACAAACAGTAAACCAAAAACGATAATGTTTTAAACAGAAATAGAAATCTGTTTTTCTCTCAAGTTTATGTTAACATAGTCATTCAAGATTTATAAAGAGGCTTGAATCATCAGATACCCAGACTCCATCCTTCTTACTGTTCTGCTCTTCTCAACACATGATCCAAGCTCCAAACATCTTACTTACTCACCTATTTATCTTAGTCAGTTAGGTGGAGAAATAAGAACAAATCCATGCCCCTCCCTTTAAGAATATTTCCTGAAAACAAGTACATTCTAATCCCATTTACAACCCGTTAGTCAGAATTTAATTACATGGCCACACCAACTACAAGAAAGTCTGGGGAACAAGGTTTTGTGCTGGACCACTGTTTTCAAGTAACTTTGAGGTGCTACGTTACCGAGGGAGAAGGAAGGACAGATATTAGAAGGCAAGTAGCCTTTATGCATTGCTCAATCTTTCCTTCAACAAAACTGGCCACTTTTATACAAGGTACTAGTGATAGACTCTAAGATGTAGGATGAATAAACATACAGTCACTCCTACATGAATCTTACAGTCTAGTAAATATATAAAAGTTGAGTAACTAAAAACCTATATCTCCTATATACTTCCTACTGCCTGTTTTCTTTTTTTGGCATTTTTAAAAATTTTTATTGAATTTATTGGGGTGACAATGGTTAATAAAAGTATATGGGTTACAAGTTTACAATTCTATAATACATTGTCTGTATATTGTATTGTGTGTTCACCACCCAATGTCAAGTCTTCATCACCATTTATCCCTTCTTTACCCTCTTCTACCTCACCTAACTCCCCTCCCCCTCTGGTAATGACCATACTCTTTCTGTGTCTATGAGGTTTTTTATTTTGCTAATCCCTTCATATTTTTCACCCAGCTCCCAATCCCCTCCCCTCTGGCAGTTGTCAGTCTGATTTCTGTACCTATGAGTCTGTTTCTATTTTGTTTGTTGGATTATTTGTTCATTAGATTTCATTTATAAGTGAAGTCATATGGTATTTGTCTTTCTCTGACTGGCTTGTTTCCCTTAGCATAACAATCTCCAGGTCCATACATGCTGTTGCAAAAGGTAAGATTTCCTTTTTTATGGCTGAGTATTATTTTCCATTGCATAAATTTACCATAGCTTTTTTATCCACTCATCTACTGATGGGCACTTGGGCTGCTTCCAAATCTTGGCTATTATAAAAATACTGTAATGAATACAGGGGTGCACATAGTCTTTCAAATTAGTGTTTCAGGTTTCTTCAGATATATTCACAGAAGTGAAGTTGCTGGATCATAAGGCAGCTCCATTTTTTTAACTCCACACTGTTATCCACAGTGGCTGCACCAATCTGCATCCCTACCAACAATTCATGAGGGCTCCCTTTCCTCCACATCCTCACCAAAACTTGTTGTTGATTTATTGATGATAGCCATTCTGACAGGTGTAAGGCAATATCTCATTGTGGTTTTAATCTGCATTTCTCTGATGATTAGTGACATTGAGCATCTTGTCATATGTCTATTGGCCACCTGTTTGTCCTCTTTGGAGAAGTATCTATTCAGGTCCTCTGCCCATCTACAGCCAATTTTCAACCACGTCCATGTGTACTGATATTCTGTTGGTTCAATTCCTACGAATCATTAGTACCATTACTCAGCCCCACCTAGAACTCAGCATCACATTAGGCAAGATGAGGGATCCTTGAGTGTTGCAATGAAAGAAAATTTCAGAGATGGTTTAATCCTTTGTGGTTAGGAAAACTGAGGTCCAGAGAGAAAGGGACTTACCCAAGGTCCTTCCTTTAATCTCTTTGTTGGCAACAATGCAGATCTCTATCTGCAATCACTACAGAGACTGTCCAGACTCTGAAATTCAAGAAATAAAAGCTGAGCTTCCCTCAGGATTCCCCTGCTGTGTATGACTCATGGGGAAAAACCCCTGGGGACAGCCAGCAACTAATGCTGCTGCTGTAAGAATGCAGCTTGCTAGGCACCTGAACTTCTCACCATTAAATAGAAACTGATCCCACCTAAACTACTGAAATACCTTTCAAACCAGCCTCTGTGCCTAGAAAGAAACCAGTCAGTTGAAAATGATGGATTTAATTCCCTACTCCAACACTTACTAGCTGTGTGTCCCTGACCACAACATTTAACCCCAATGAGTTTTAAATGTTATCTCTAACTTGGGGGTGATTATCCCTATATTGCAGTACTAAAAAGATCCACTAAAATACCATAGATAATTCCTTTAGCACAATAAATGTTATTTTCATTCACATATCATTGCTTCCAGTGAGAACTTTCCCTACCAAACTTACTTTGGATGGTTCAACCACTTCAAGTCCTTCAGTGGCTCCCCAGCACTTACAGAAGCAAAGTCAAAATGTCTTGTAAGATTTTCAAGGTCTTCTCTTTAAAAAAACAGAGAGAGAGAGAGAGAGAGAGATCGAAGATCTTTCATCTTAGGCAAATCAAAGATGAAACTAAAACCTAAGTCAACTGACTCCTGTTCTAATAATTTTTAAGCAAATAACTAGGGTAAATCATTATTTACAAATAGCTATTTAAAATAACTAACATAAAATGTAAAAAGTTCTACAAGAGAGATTAATAGGGAGCATGGGGAGGCCCATTTGTTAGAATGATGTTTATGTCTTCTCGGTCATTCACTTCCATGAATTGGAATACATCCTAAGAGATTAACTGTAATTATCTCTAGGTGGCAGAGTTGTGAATGGTTTTTAATAATTGCGCTATCAATTTGATTATTCTCCAATATTTGAACAGCAAAATATTGTTCATGTGTGTGATAAAAGTAAAATGATAGTGATGGTAGTATGTCGTGCCTATAACTAAAGGTTCAGCAGGTGACTGAAGTGATAAAGGGGAAAGACTTAATGACAACATAATCCCAGTGGCCTTTGGGGTCACATGTACGAAATACGCAGGATCACCACCATTTATTCTGCCTCAAATCAAATGGTCATTTTTCTGTTTCTGAGACTCCATGGCTAATCTTGAGGCAGGACTTGCAACTGAAGGGCACTCCTCATTGCTAAGATAAGCACACAAAAAGAGATTGATAGCCAAAATATATTATAAAGTCATGCAAATCAACAATAAAAAACAGACAGCTGTCCCATTAGAAATATGGTAACAGGGTATAAGCAGTCAATTTACAGAAGAGTAAGCCTCAAAAGCTAACAAGCTTCTGAAGAGATGATCAAAATAATCAGCAATTAGAGAAATGCAAATGACATTTTGAGCTAAGGAAAAATTATAATATCACACTAGCACAACTATAAAACTGCATCAGAAAACTTGGTTGGCAAGGATATTAAGAAATCAGAACCCCTGTATACTGTTGGTGGGGATATAAAATGGTGCAACCACTATGGAAAATAGTATGGATATTCCTCAAAAAATTGAAAAGAGAACTACCAAATGAGCCAGTAATCCCACCCTTGGGTATTCATCTAAAATAACTGAAATCAGGATCTTGAAGAAACATCTGTGCTTCCACTTTCAATGCAACTTATTCACAACGGCAACCTAAGGAAACAAGTTAAATGTTCATCAATGGATGAGTGATTAAAGAAAATGCAGTATATATACAAACAATGAAATATTTAGCCTTAAAGAGGCAGGAAATGCTGCCATACACGATAACAGAGATGAACCTCAAGGACATTATGCTAAGTGAAATAAGCCAGCTATACAAAGTGTCTAAGTAGTTGACTTATAGAACCAAAATAGAATGATGACTGCCAGGGGACAGGACAAGGGGGAGTGGGGAGTTGTTCAATGGGGTCAAGTTTCAGTTATACAAGATAAGTTGTAGAATCTGTTCTATGATGTAGTGATTATACATAATAGTACTGTATTGTGCACTTACAATGTTGTTGAGAGGGTTGATCTCATGGTAAGTGTTCTTACAAAATAATAATAGTAACCCCAAGAGACATGAAGGAACTTTTGGAGGTTTAACAAAAATGCCAAAATACCAAAACACAAAAACACCAAAACAGGGATATGGAATATAGTGGTCAACATGTCCCAGTGGTGGGTCACCCTAAAGGACAATGATCGATACTTAGCCCAATTACATATACACATACAACAATTTCTCTCTAAGGTATAAAGCACAAGATATTCTCACACAGGTCCATCAGAGGATATGCCTGGGAGTGTCTATTCCTGTATTTCTTTTTTTTTGAGCAAGTGGGAGGAGGAGATGAAAAATAATTTTGGTGTCCATCCCAGGGAAAATGGTCAAGTAAAAAAATAGGTGGATACATACCATGCAATACCATGAAACACTAGGCAGTTCAAAGGAATGGCTTAGATTTTTGTTATAGTAACATAGATGGACTTTAAAAACAATGCCTTTGATAGAAAAAAAAAGGGAAAACAGAATGGACACATTTCTCTAAATCCAAACTACATATGAAATAATAATGCATTTTGAAAGAACTCATACAAGTAAACATAACAACATCTCTTTGACCTCTTCTCCTCCCACGTTCCCTGTGTGTCTACACTTTCCATGCCAAAAATAATGAACTGTGTTTAGTTCCACAAACTCAGCATGCTGTTTCACTACTGTCTTTGTACATGCTGTCCCTTACCCCAACCTTCTGGTCCAGGTCACTGAGGGATGAGAACACTGAATCTTACTCACTGTTGAATCATCAGAGCTTATAATTTGCTCTTTGGTGCTGAGTAGCTGCCCCGTAATATGGTTGACGTAAACTCAGCAGGCCTCCTCTGCGCCCAAAACTCTCTAGATGCTCTAGCCCCGGTCATTTTGTATAACAGCTACAGGTGGATGAGTACCTTCTAAAACCCAGCACCATACTACTATCTGGAAGGCACACACTTGAAAGTCAAGATCCTGGGAGCTTAGCATGGGAGGAGCACTGGAGATAAAAGTTCTGTATGTTGACTTTCATTTAATCCCCCCACCCATTGTGTAAGGTTCCCCTTCTTCCAGCTGCACCTGGTGTCCACCAGTCCAGAGCCCCTCTGAATCACTCCCTCAAGTGTAAACTTCCAGCTACACATCAGGGAGTAGGGGAAGATGTCACCTGATGTAGTTGGTTGGGGTGATCTAGAGGTCTCCAGTTTTACAGGTTTTTAATCAGTCTTCCTCTTTTGGGTACAACCTCACCCTATTTAGAAGTTCTGGAATCCAGAACCTTTCTGGGGCTCTAGGATGTAAATAGCTTTGCTCTCCTGCCTATGCCAACTAATAAATCATACTCTGAGGTCTGCTAAAACCAACTGGCCCTGTTTTCCCGCTTTCAGTATTCTGATTATCCTTTCTCTTCATTCTGCTCTTAAGCATTTATGCCATACATGATGTTAAAAGTTTAGTCACTGTCACTTTATTGGTACTTGTAGGAGAGAACATGGATAGATGTGTGTTCCATCTATCATTTTTAACCAAAAGCTGCCCATGTTCAAATAACTGAAAGTGTTAAAAAGGTCTTGTTTGGTTTGAGGCATAATGGGCAACTTGGTAAGATCCACCTCCCATTCTTGTTTTGACACAGCAGATCTCCAGATATTACAGAATACCTTGATTTACCCCTTATACTATTACTCCTCTCTTTTTCAGGATAAAGACAAGCTCCCTCCAGTATTCATTATACCCAGCAGACACACACACACACACACACACACACACACACACGGTTGGGGGAAGATGGGTGAATCAGAAGAACTAGTATTGAGATAGTTCAGTTGCTGACTCCTAGATTGGCACTTCTCAATGCATGCTCCTGGACCAGCAGCACTGACATCTGAAATGCAAACTCTCAAGCTTCACCCTACACCTACTTTATCTGAAACTCAGGTTGGCATCTAGTCATTTGTGCTTTAACAAGGAGATTCTGATACACGCTCAAGTTTGAGAACAATGGCCCTAAGATCAACTATGACCAAAGGTGCAGGGAAATAAAGAACAAGCCTGGCCTTCTCAGCAGCTTGGCCCCCACTGGCTGCCACCTCCTCACCCAGTCTGGCCCTTAGGGGACAGTGTAGAACCCAGAAAGTTACAGAGGAATAAAGCTTTGAGTTGTGATCAATTGATGGCTTTAGAAAAAAAAAGACAACTAAGCTTTGGGTCCCAGATGAAATTTCTCATGAAACAGGGGTCAAAATTTAGGCTATTAAAATGATGGTTCAATGGTTATTTTAAATGAGGAATAATTATATTAAATCAAGAACTTCTACTTTAAAATTGCTACCAACAGTATTACATAGTGATGGAGATTTTGAAAGAACCTGAGAAAACTAGCCAAAGCAACTTTGAGGGAAAAAAAGCTGCAGGTATCACATTCCCTTACCTTAAGTTATACTACAAAGGAACAATAATCAACAGTGTGGTGTTGACAGACAAACAGACACACAGACCAATGAAACAGAACTGAGAGCTCAGAAAAAAATCTGCGTGTATATGGCTAAATAATTTTTGACAAAGGAGTCAAAAACATACAATGGAGAAAAGAAAGCCTCTGCAGTTTTTTTTTATTGTTTTGTAGGGATGCATAAATTTTATTGTAATGTGCTTTTGCACAATAATTTTTATGAATGAGTCACATATCTGGCACAAGTTACTATTGTACATTGTATTTACTTTTTTAATACATGATTACACATGATTTTTTTTAATATTTAATGTGAAGATGTTTGTGTACCAATAAGTAACTGATATATTCTTGTTAATGTCTGAAGGAAAAAGAACAGATTGAATAAAAGGAAACTTACCAAATCTGACTCCAGAAGGATAAACATATACGAATTTTTAAAATGTTCTTGATGAAAGTTATTTAAAATGCACACACTATTTTTTAAATTAATTTTTTTTGTTTTGTTTGAAAGATGTAGTATAGTGTTGTGATTGGAAACATAAACTCTGCAGTCCAGATTCAAATCCTGGTACATCATTTACTAGCAAGGTGACCTTTTAACAAGTGACTTTAATCACTCTGTATTTTTTTTTCATACTATAATTAAATCCATCACATTTGGCTATTATGATAATGAAGTAAGTTAGTATATTTAATGCATTCAAAACACTGCCCAGCACATAGCAATTAGAAATATTGATGGTGGCAGTGGTTATTATGTCAGGGTTAGCTAAAATTTAGAAATTTATCTTCTGTAAAAACATGTGTCATTTATTGCCTGTTTTTAGTGATAAAACATAAGCAAATGACTTTCCCCCCTAATATTAATCTAGCTGAAAAACTTCAAAACTTTGTCATTGAAAGAACCCTAAAATATATTCAATGACAAAGGATAAAAAGGTGACTGGCAGCTGCTTTCTACATTTACATCTTTATTTTTATTCTTTTTTACGGTTTGATCACACTGTACTTTCTTCAGAGAGAATTAACAGTAGTACATTCTTCTCAAAAGAATAAACAAAAATAAACCTTGGTCAAGTATTTCACATGTAATAATCATCTATCTAATTTCTTTCAGGCTAATTACATGTCCTTACATCCCTATTCATATAATTTATACATGCCAGGGTTTAAGGTTTACATAATTATTGGAGGAAAAATTCTCTAGTATTAATACATGTGTGTTTCTTACATTTACTCATGGCATTACTTGTATGTATACTTAGATCTCATCTCACCTGTTTTTATTCATAGTATTTCTTAATGCAATCAAATGTGTACTTGGATTCTGCAAATGTATGTGAATTACCTCAGTTCTGCATTTTAACAAGGATTTAT
This sequence comes from Phyllostomus hastatus, assembly GCF_019186645.2. Classification (NCBI taxonomy): domain Eukaryota; kingdom Metazoa; phylum Chordata; class Mammalia; order Chiroptera; family Phyllostomidae; genus Phyllostomus; species Phyllostomus hastatus. The sequence continues at coordinate 61,626,590 of NW_025333857.1, read as the reverse complement.
ACTTAAAAATTTGTTTAAAAAGGGAATGAATCTGAAAATCGTATTGTAGACCCACTGTGCTACCTGCCGAGGAGCGATTATAAACTGGAAACACTCGGCTGACGTCGACTACACACCAACCTCCCAGTAAGTAAGAGTCCTTTTACCGAAAAGGAAGCTAACTTCAAGTCAGTCCATGATGAAAATGACTCCTTTCTATTCATGCTCTAGTCTCATGGTTTTACTTGCTCTCACTACATCCTGTCCATGAGCTGTCTATTCTAAGAGAGCTGACCCAGATCTACAGCATCCTCTCCACTGGGTACCCTTGGTGCTACTCATAACTACAGGCTGGAAACAGCTTTGTACCAAGTACCAAGTGAGTGGCTGATAAACTTCTGAAGAGCTCTGTTGTCATGACCAATGCTATAAGGTTTTTTCACCGAGATAACCTACAACAAAGATGGTGAATCTCTCACCCTTGGTTTGATTTCATTCCAGCCTTAGAAAATACAGAGGGATGCACCCCAAAGGAAAATTTCAGCATTGATACCTGAATTACTGTGATTCAGAAAAGTTTCTAAGAAGTTTCAAGAGAAGAGTTGAAAAGTCATAAAGTAATACAGAATCTATTTTTTTCACAGGGGTTCGAGTTCTACCTCTGACTCAACTTGCTCAGTGTGCCACTAAGAGCCAATATGTTAAAATGAAAATAATGCCTTCTATTTGTGGGTCTGCTGTGTGCCCAGCAATGCACAAATCTTTTACATGTGTTGTGTCACTTCACCTAAAGTTTACAACATTCCTGAATTTTACTCTCTTTTTAAATAGGAAGAAGCTAGGGCTCAGAAAGGATGAAGAGTTTGACCAAAGCCACACAGCTAGTAAATCAAAATTAAATCCCCATCTGCCTTCAACATCCATGATCTTAATTACTTACCACATTGGCTTCCTGAGCACACAGAGCTGTCTCAAATAAACCAGTTCTCAGTTTAGTCAGGACTGGCTCATTCCAAAAGCTATTCAGAATTTTCTTCTTCCCAGAACACACTCCTAATCTCCCCAACACCTGACAATCTTATCTGCCTAACAAGTCACTGCATTTTCACTGAGATGCAATATAGCATCACTCTGTCTATGGAGCCTTTCCTGTCACCACAAACTGCAAACTCTAGTGTTTATACCTGGTGAAGTTTGCCCTTGCTGTGTCTTTCATATCTCTCCCGATTTTGACTCCACTTTTTCCTTTCCTTCTCCCCTCCCCCTTCCCTCCTCCTCCTTCTCCTCCTCCTTCTCCTCCTTGTTGTCCTTTCTCTCTTTCTTTCTTTCCCCGCTCTCTCTCCTTTAAATAAATGCCTGTACTATAGAAGCGAACTCATACATGTAATATTTTCATCTGTTGCCATATATGAATCAGATATAAATAATGTTTCCCAGTTTCAACTTCAAAATCCAGTAGATGGAACATTTTTGTAACGTCTAAAAATAGGATCCAAAACACAAACACCCACAACTCTCTCCCTTGAATTTACAGTATACAGTAAATTAATTTTGGGGTGAGTCAGTGACTAGCAATAGGAAAAAAATTATCTAATCCTGTTCAATGAGAGGAATTAACATGATTTCAGCACCTACTAAGTACCAGCAATACATTAATCCATATAAACACAGTAATTAATCATATATGAAATATATATTAACCATTAACTATATATTAATCATTTTATATATGTACACACCTGTATGTGTATATATACACACGTGTATATGTATATGTATATATACATGTACACACATGTAAATACTCTGTCTTCCTATCTGCACTTTAGGGAGACAACCAAGACTCAGAGAACTTAGGTAAGGTCCCTGCTGCTACCCAGTAGGAAAGAGGGGGAGGTGGAATTCAAACTCAAGACCCATGTTTTCTCACTAAAATAAACATTCTCTCATATGAAATCAAGGAGCTTGTATTGGTGGGGAAAAGGAAGAGAAAAATGCCCTAGTGAAAAACACACCCTAGGATTAAGGAACATTTTTTCAAGGACAATAGTAAAGTTACCCAGGCAGGGTTTTGTAATCACAGGCACAGAGCTCTTGCATGTTGACACTTCCTATGATTCAGCTCTGCCGTCTTACTCGGCTCTTTGCAAAAATAAACCACATTTTAGAAAAGGAAATAATATCATACTGATAACTTCTGTTTAAAATCTGATAATTTAAACCAAACGTGAAAACCAATGGAATGACATAGATTTTTATCTCACCTTGTAGTCACAGAAATGTTGACTGTAATAAACTTTGAATTCCAAATTCCAGAAACAAAACTTCTCTCTGCTGGTTCAGGAGGTTTCTTATACTGTTTCGAAACCTACACACCCCATGCCCCTAGTCTCTCGGAGTCTGCTTCGTCTTCCTCCCTCAGCCCATGCCATGAACCCTAAGGCATGTGACAGGGAGGGGGCCCAGTGGGAAGAGGAGCCCAGGAGTCCCTCCCTGTGTGGGGCACTTCTGAAAATCTCTACGTACCTCCTTCCCATGATTTTCTCAGGTTGCTCTGGGCTGACCAAGCAACAGGAAGACACCAGGCAGGATGTCAGCCCACTTGGGTTCTGAGAATTACTACTTGGCCATAGTGTTCTCTGGCTTAAACCATAGCAGCAGGCAGGATGGAAAGTGTAAGTAAAGAAAGTACACCTGATGTTTTGGGGGAAGTCGTCAGAGTGAAAGCAGATAGGGTCTGCCGCAGACCTCAGCTCTGGCCAAGGTCAAATTGGCCTGCTGAAGTTGCCAGGCCTACCAACTTTTCCAGGTCCTGCCCTCCTGTCTAGACTTTTGGGAATCTTGTGACATCAGCATTCTTCTCTCAGACATCATCAGCTTTCTGCTGCATTTTTCACCTTCATTCTTAAGTCACATGTCCCAGTAAATGTGAATTTTCCCAAGGCCAGTCCTAAGCCTCTTCTCTCCTGGGCTGCATCTGGATGAAATCTTCATAATTACTACACTATTGTGGTTGAACATGATGGATCTGACTTCAAATTCTGGGTCTGTCTGTTGTCATCTATGTGACTTAAGCAAGTAAGAATCTTTCTTCATGTCATTCTCTCCTTCGACTTCTCTGTGGGCATAACTGTGTTTTCCTAAAATATGTTTTCATTCCCTACCTCTAATATAGTCAACTGCCTCATAAACGTTTCCACTTGGATGTTCATTTACCGCCTCGAATTTGACAAACAAAAACCATTATCTACTCTTCCCCATCTCCCCAGAATCCTTTCTACAGTTCCTTCTTTCAGCTAATGGAAACACCAGCCATTGGGATTCGATAGTGTAGCTATGTAATGGTTTCCACAATAAAAGAAATATTCAAAGTTTCCCCCTATTGAATCAGAAAATAAATGTTATTGATTCTTCTCCACAGCTCTCTACAGTCCAGCGCCTCCTTTCTCACAGGTTCTTGTTAGCTCATGACATTTCATTCCCCTACATGTGTGCTCCTTTCAAACTAGCCTTCATACCACAGCCAGAATACCCCTCACCCACCATCCTCCACCATGACTGAAAAACCATCAACAGCCTTCCAACTGGGAAAGAGAAGCCTCCTTGGCCTGGTGCTCAAAGCTCTTCATAACTTGGTCTTAGCCTTTCCCAGTACCGTCTCCCAGAGGTCCACACCTGAGGCCTCTGCTCCCATGAAACCATTCCACCTAAGGTAATTAACTCATTCCAGTAACTAAATATTTGTAGGGGGGTCACTCTCAGCCATGCTTTAGGGATCCAGTGTGTGAGTAAACAGACACAGCCTTTCCATGGCAGGCAGACAGGCTTTGAACAAGTGAGCAACATGTATAATGACAAATTGTGAACTCCTGGTGAAACATGACAAACTGGCCACAGCACTTCCATCTTTTCCTTTTTCTGACAAAATGACCAAAAAAATGTTTAAGGTATAGTTAGACAACAAACTACATAATCAAATTTTGGAAGACAGGATACAGATAGATGAGCAATAATCAACTTAGTGGAATGGAGAAAACATCACCTTAAAGAGTCTGAGGAGGCAAATACTGAACGTAACCATGCACCCTGCAGAACACCTGCCATGTGAGGCTCTCAGACACCTGAAGTTCTGCAGAAGCACGGGGCAAGACATGAGACTGCGCATCTGGACACAGGAAGTATTAAACTCTTATGTGACCTTTTTGGTCCCACAGAGCCTGAGAGCCACCTTACAAGCAAAAGACAAGAGAGCTAGTGTCTGGAAAAACTGTTTGAAGAAGTGCCAGACCCATGTATGTCAGGCACAGAGCAGGACAGAGATGAGATGCATCAGAGATGAGGCATTGGGCTAAAAATGATCATGCCAAGGCCTATCCCCGTGGTATTTCAGAGTTCCACAGATAACACTACTAGATGGGGGAGGAAAAGAGAAAAAGATCATGCACAAACAAATGGGGACCAAAATTGCAATCAGACTTCTACCAGAAATGCTAGAAAGTGGAAAAAATTGGAGAAAGCCTTCAAACTTCTGAGGAAATGTTTAATATGGAATCCATTACATAGCTACACAATCAGAAAAATAAGAGGAACACACAGACATTTTCAGACATATGAAAACACAGAAAATGTACTGCCCATGCATACCCTTTTAGGAAGTTACTCGAGAACATCCTCCAGCTAAGCAAAGACATAAAGCAAGAAAGAGGAAGATGCGACCCAAGAGGTCCAAGCTAGGAAAGTAATGTAGGGAAATTCCAGGGTGCTGGCAGGGTGGCAGGTCGGATGAAAGCTGTGAGAAAATAAAAAATAATACAGATCAGTACTTATATATATTTTATCATTTAGAACAGGGGTTGGCAAGCTCCAGTTTATGTTCTAATCTTACGATATTTAGTTTTGTAAATAAAGTTTTATTGGAACACAGTCACACCCACTCATCTACATATTGTCAACTGTTCAGTTACATATTGCCTCTGACCCTTCTACAACTGCTCAGCAGCTGCGTCAGAGACTGTCTAGACTGAACAGTGTCAGATTCTTAGTATGTGATTATAGAGTTTGTCACATCCTGATTTAAAAAGAAAAAAAATACTAATTTGATAGAATGGGTGAAAAAAGATAAATGTAGGGGGGAACTATATGAACTGGGGATAAAGAGGCAACTGTTAACTCAGGAAATACAAAGTGTGCAAGGAAAAGAATGATCATAGGACACTACTTGGACTCAGCAGTGAACAACATTTGCATGTTTGTAAACACAGATACACTGATTTGAATTTACTCCCAAATTGTGATATATATATGAAGAGAAGAGGAGAGGAGAAGTGAGATATACAAAAGCTTTAAATTTTCAGTGGAAGTTCCACATTTGTAAATCAATAAATAACAATCTAAGCATATTGGCTAGAAATAGAGAGGCATATGCCGTAGAAATAATTAAAAGAGTTAAAAAGTGGTTGGTCTGGTGAGCAGGACCAAATGAGGTAGGGATTAGTAAGCAGGGCACTGTTTTCATTGCAAACCTTTCAGCATATTTCTTTAATATATGTGTATACGTGTTGTTTGTTAAAATGGCAATTAACTTTCAGAAATACACCATCTCAAAACTTACAAAAGATAGTAGGTGCTATGAAGCCCCAAAACAAGATGTCATGAAAAAGAATAATGGAGGTGGATAAAATATAAATTTACTTAATCTTCATAGAAATTGATTCTTTTGTCTGAAGAGTCATTTTTAAAGCATATTTTATTGATTGTGCTACTACAGTTGTCCCATTTTTCTCCCCTTTATCCCCCTCTTCCCTGCACCCCTCCCCACCCTTCAACATTCCCCCCACCCTTAGTTCATGTCCATGGGTTGTACATGCAAGTTCTTTGGCTTCTGCATTTCCTATACAATTCTTAACCTCCCCTATTTTTTGCCTACCTATTATGCTTATTCCCTGTACCTTTTCCCCCCATTATCCCCCTCCCTCTCCCCACTAATAACCCTCCATGTGATCTCCATTTCTGTGACTCTGTTCTTGTTCTCGTTGTTTGCTTAGTTTTTGTTTTTGTTTTTTAGGTTCAGTTGTTGATAGTTGTGAGTTTGTTGTCATTTTACTGTTCATAGCTTTTGATCTTCTTCTATTTCTTAGATAAGTCCCTTTAACATTTCATATAATAACTGCTTGGTGATGATAAACTCCTTTAACTTTTGTCTGAAGAGTCTTAAAGGAAGGACCTCACAAACCAAAAGTGGTGCAGTCTGCATTGTGACCCTGATTCTGCCACTAGATTGCTGTCTGATGTTGGGAAATCTTAAACTCAGAACCTGAGAGCTAGCCAGACAGTTTAGGGGAAGGAACCTATCAGAGAGGCCTACCCCATGTAAAGGCCCAGGGATGAGATCAAGCATGGTGATTTAAAGGACTTGAATTGGTTTGGATTGGCTATGAGAGAAAGTGTGGCTAATAGAAGTGTTTTAGGAACAAACTAGCAAAGACAAGGAAGATACCATGATGTCACTTGATGCATTCCAAGGCACTGCTGAGCACTGGATGAAGATATCAACAGAATAGCGTGAACGTGTCACAAGACCATGACCAACACATGAGCGTATTTTATCCTTTCATGATTTTTGCACAAAAACAGATTCAAATCCACAACCTAACAAAAAAAAGTTATTGTGCAGTCAAATAGTTGAGACAGACTGTATGTTTCCTTCAGGATGACATGTCAAACTCATCTCTAAGCAGCAAAGGGACCTCCCAATGTCCTTGCCAGCTTTAAAAGTGACTATTATTAATAGTCAATAATATTGTAATAATTATGTATGGTATCAAGGGGGTACTAGACTTATGGGGGGATCACTTCCTAAGTAATCCTGAAAGTAATACAATATTGAATGTCAACTGTAATTGAAACAACAAAGTGACCTGCCTTTCTCAAGTAAACTCCTGCTCCAACCCTGCCTGTTTCATCTCCTTAGTCCCACACCCTGAACTTTGGATGCAGGGTTCCATCCAATCTCTTCTCACCTCTCTTCAACCAAATCCAAAGTCTTCATCTTCTCCATCATTCGACTGACTTTCTAAGTGCCCTCTTCCTCACTCTCATCATTCTGCTCCCAACGTCTCAGTACAGACTTGGGTCTTTCAAGGGAGGACCCAAAGGATGCTCTCTCCCTACCTCCACAAGCAATGGACCCTAGGGAAAGATTTTCCCATGTCAGAAAGCAAACTACGAGCAGAATCAGGGTCACCTTGCAGGCTGCACCACTTCTGGTTCATGAGGTCCTCTCTTTATAGCTCTTCAGACAAAAAAATCCGTCCACACTTGTGGTCAGGAGCCTGAGATTGTGAAATTCTAAGCAAAGGATTTCCTCTTTTCTTCCCCTCTTTTAGTAGAGGATTTTTCCTCTTTGAAAGAGATAGCAATTAATATTTAATAGAATGCATTGTAGTTACATTTTACAATTCATGCTCTTGGGTTAAAGTAATACCCAGATGTAATTATTTTTTGTGTGTGAAATATCACTTATGTGTCTGCATATTAACTCCTGTTTCTTTTAAAGCAGCAGGAAACCTCCACATTATTGCTGCTGGCATTTTCTTGTAAAAATTACTCAGGATTAATCACAAATTATTTTTATTGTACTGGGATGAGGCAGCACTGAATTAATAATGTGTCCTAAACATTAATTTCATCAGCAATTCTCAGTCATTTTGATCTCAAAACTCCTTAGAGTTTTAAAAATCAAGAACCCCATAAAATGTGTTTGGAGGAGTTTATCTATATACAATATTAAAAATAAAAAGAGAGAAGCTTGAAAAATCTGAACTTATTAATCCATTTTTAAAGTATCAATAATAAACTCATATGTTAACACAAATGTTTATTTTTTAAAAAACTATATTTTCAAAAAATACTGAGAAGAGTGACACTGGTTTCACAATTTGGCAAATCTCTTTCAGGTCTGGCTTAAGAGGAGACAGCTGTATTCTCACAGCTGCTTCTTCATTCAGTCTTTTGCAGGTATCACACATTATGCAGACTTTGGAAAATTCTACTTTTATTTATGAGAGGATGAAAAAGGCCAAAAACATCTTGCATTGTCATGAAAATACCTTTTATCTGGTGGGCACTAAAAAAGGGTTACAGGGATCTCAGGGGTCCCTGGACCACATATTAAGAATCTCTGACTTAACTAAAATAAAACAGCAAAATATATTTATTTATTCAAACATTAGTGTTTTCACATAAGGGGTTTCACTTAATCTTGGCAACCAGGCAGGGACGAGATATGATTATATTCCATTACATATAAGAAAGAAATGGTTTGTTAGTAAGGAAATTGGGAATTTATTTGTAAATATTTGCATGCATAAGCCATGACTCACAGTCTGTGGGACTCTTTAGGTGGACACCCAATGGCCAAAGTGAAAGTGATGTCACACAAAGGTGATGGACTTACATTAGTAAGTAGTTCACTCCATCCTTAAATATTCATTATGGGCAATTCACTTGGATCTATGATTCATTCAATAGCTTATCTCAATTCTATTTCATCTGTTTAGAGCACAGATTCCTGGTTTAGGAAGCACGTGTCTTATTTTCATGCCTCCTAGATTCTTGTTTGTACCACTTGGGGTGCGGGGTGGGGAAGCAATGCCCTAAACCTGGCATCTACTGAGCAGAATGATAATCATAGCAATAATCAGCTGTGCAAATTCCAATTTGCACTTTGCCAAGTGCTGTGATTGAGGACGAAAAAGAGGACCACAGAAAGAAAAATGTGTGCATCATAAAGACTGAGGTTGTGCAGTAAGTTGGAACTGGCTACCAATCCCTTTCTGCCACTCACTAATTGTGCATGTCGAGGGACTCCGTGGAACTCAGTATCTTCATTGGTAAAATGAGATGACAACTCCTGTCTCCTAGGGTTGCTGGGAAGTTCAGATAGACTGATGCATGCAAAGTGCCTGCCATATTGCCTGACGCACGGTGAGAGCTCCCAGAGTGGCAGCTGTGAAGATGCAGCTCATAGTAATAAGGATGCAGGAACAACACTCTGGATGTTCACGCAACCTGTTGATTCATGGAGCCATAGAAGGGCTTCTATGCAGAGGCCACAGCCTCCCTTTCCATCTCTACATTCTGGCCACAAGAGCCATCTTTCAGGTCCTTGATTATGCCAGGTTCCTCCAGCCTCATCGCTTTCCTGAGGCTATTCCTTCTGCCTGGAAGCTCTCGTAACCCCTCCATACTCACAGTCACTAACTAAATTCTGTAGGCTTTCCAGAGAATCCAAGAACAAACGAGGTGGTTCTGTGTGATACACCTAGCCAGTCTCCTCCAGGATGCTGTCCACACAGAACCACTTGCTCAATGCCAGCTAATCAGATAACCCAGAAAACATACATGTGAGACCCATACTTGCCTGCAGATGTTTCGGTTTTGTTTCCCTCCCGCACTCTCCTTTCTCTTCTATGGATCTTATTTGGGACCTTTGTTAATTCAAACAATTGATCTAAACAACGTGCTGGTAATTCACCAAACTTCTCTGCATAACTCTTTGGCATTACTCTAAAAGTGATGGGTCCATCCTACTAATATTCTATTGATATAGTTTACCCAAGTTTACACAGGTTAAGAATAGATATGCATATCCTTCTCCTCCCACCACCAAGAAATTCTGAAATCTGTCCAAGTTCATACAGGTTACAGAATAGTTGTACCCTCACCCCCCTACCCTAAATCAACAAGCTAAAAATCAGCAGACTACAGTTCACTTTTGCTCTCAAGACTTCTGTTTTATTTCATTGAAGATCTGTGGCTTTGTTCCAGAAATCAAAAATTAGCACGGAAAAAGAGCAGGTAAATAATAGCACATTTTAGACCACAGTCATTATTTCAAAGATAAAACAGCACCTGTTGAATTCATGAGGCCCTGAGAAAGAGAACTGAGTCTCCACAATGGCTTCCACAGTGGTTTCCTGATCGCTGCCTCACACTCTCCCACTTGGATCTAGCAGTGTCCTGGTAGATTATGTTTCTACATACAGTTCTAAACTTGCCATTCTTAAAAATGTCCACTGCCCCACCAAAGCCCATAGCCTAAAATCCTATCTCCTTACCTATCTATTTGCATCTTTCTGTGATCTGGCTACATCCCACTCTACACAACTTCTTTTTTTCTCTACTTCTCCACCTCCTACCTACAAATATTGGGTGGCCCACTGCAAGACTCTCTTGATGAAGGAAACAATGTCATTTCATTCAAACACAAGTTTATTTTTTGATTGGTGCTCAGACCAGCTACTTTGAATAGTATTGACTAGTACAGTTCTCTTTCTCTGGAATGCCTTTCCATCATCAATTTTTAAGATCTGTCTATTCCTTTTAAAGCCCACCTCAAATGCTACCACCTCCAGGAACTCCTCCCTATTTACCTTCACTAAAAACAATCTGTAGTTGGAGCTCCCTCTCATACCACTCATATCATGTCTTGTATTAGCATTCTATATACCCATATCCTAACTCTTCCGGCCAGCTACTTGATCAAAGAGCTATGTCTTATATGTCTCTCTATGTGCCTCCCTCTTCCCTATACTCTGTATAGGTCTTAGTATACAGGAAGTGTCAATTAATGACATTAAGCTAATTAATAATAAATAAATCAAATTTGATCATCACCCTCTCTCCTACCTAAACTCTTTCAGTGGCTTCCATTAAACTCAGATTAAACCCACTTTCTAAAAGCAACTACAAAGCCAGGTGTGATTGTCCCTGTCCTGTTCTCCAGTGTCATTTGGCACCATCTCACCTTTGTTCTACATATACGCCTCTCCCTTAAATGACCCTTGAACCTATAAAACTCTTTCCAGCCTTGGGCTTTCACACATGCTCTTCTCTTTTTAAAACCCAATTCCTCCCATTTCCTAGTCCACAATTTCTGACATTTCAGGTTTCACTTTAAAATCCACATCCTCAGAAAAAATACCCTCTTGGATATCTCTCAGCAAGGGCCCTTGCAGGAAGCAGGTGTCACATATCAAACCAGGTAAATGTTAATAAAGAGGCTATGTACAAAGGTGTGGGCAGAGTTCAGAAACCCCCACAAGAAATAATGCAGTGCCCCATGGCTAACAACAGCAAGCAAACATTACCTCGCTCAGGCCTGGATCAGGAGGGGAGGGAATATGTACAGGAACCTAGAGAAAGTAGCTGTAAGAAGGAGGCTGCCTTAAAGAACTGGTGGCCTTCAGCAGAGAGTCACAAAGGGTCACAACTGAGTGGGGAGGCCTGGTAGAGAAGGAACTAGGGAAGTAAATACCCCAGAGCCCTTGTTCTCTCACTGTCCCAATGGCCAATCTCCAGCTGGGAGCAGAGGAGCCCTTAGTGGCCATCCATGCAGGCCAGCTTCCTGGGAAGGGTGGAGAAGGCAGGGAGAAGGTTGGCGGGGTGAACAGAAGTTGCCCAGTGCATTATCCACTCTCAAGTAAACCCTCTTGTTATTTTGCCTCATAGCAACCTGTGCTTTTTCATGTGAATACTCAATACAATGTTCACTTCTGTATCTTTTTTGCTGAATATCTAAAAGCACCTTCAGACTGTAAATCCCATGGCCAGGAAGACATGAGCCTTACTTGACATACTTGCTCACTACAGCATTCTCAGTGTATAATAGGTGCTGAATAAATACTACTAGCGAATGAGTGAATACAGGCATTAATTAGAGACATAGTCACACATATAATTATACACATACATATCTCAGTTTCAAAGGGAGAAACCTCCTTTATAGAATTAAGAAATGCCAGGAAATTTCACATCAAAGTCAATTCAATGAAGAAAAATTTGCTGCCTAGCATAGAATATCAAACTTTAATTTCAAAAAGAGCTGATCATTTTAAACCCTACTGAAGGGACACACTTGGTGCTGTCCTCTTGGCCTGCAGTGCTTCCTCTGCACCATTCTTCTAAGCAAAGTGGACCACTGTGTTCATGTTGGTTTGATTATCAATATTTACTATTCAAGTATTGACCTTGGAGGGATAGATAGCATTAATGGTACCTGCTTGATGTGGTCAGCTGCTCCCCAGACCTATTGAATTAGAATTAGTGTTTTAACAAGATCCCCAGGCAACTTCTATGCATAATTAAAGTTTCTGAGGCAGTGGAATAAGGTGAACCCAGGAGTAGAACTGGTGGTCGCATAGAATGGGCGGAAGAGTGGACACTAGCCAATTTCTACTGCTCTTAGGATGATCAACTGCTCTTAGGATGCTCTTAGGATAACATCTCAGGTCAAATCCATATTCATGTGTATTTTTTCCTTGTTGTTTCTAGTTTTTACTTCTAATTCTTTAATCACAGTATTACTGATGTTCTCCAGAGGACTCTTTAAGAGGGATTAGGGTGTGCTATTAAAATCTACAATTAATCAATTAGCCCTCAATCCCATGCAGTGAAGACAACAATTTCCACAATGTTTTAAATGCATTAAATTTTAGGCTTTATTTCTTCTCTCCAAAAATTCTTATCAAGCACCATCACATCACAGAAAGAGGAAAGAAAGGCAAAGCCATGTGGCCTCCAAGCTGGGGTCCCCCTGTTCCATGAAGTACAGCAGAGCTGGGTCGGCTTTGTCCAGCCTGGATCCTGCAGGAGGCATGTACCAGGAAACCAAAGACCGGACCACACAGGAACAGCTCACTGCTGGCACATGCCCTGGGTCCCAGTCCTCTAAGGACAAGGCAATCATCTTCTAAAGTTCTGCCAGACTGGCAGATGAGCCCCTTGGACTGATACTTTTTATTCTCTCTTAGTTCCCATAAAGGGTTTTCAGCCTGTCCAGCTATTCGTCAGCTACATCAACATTTTCTGACATGTGGACAGAAGGGGCTACCCCAAACATCACCATTTCACAACAAGAAGAAAAGGACACACAGGGCTGGGTCCACCACTCTGTGGGCTGGTTTCAGAGGGAGAAATTTAATTTTGTTTCTTAGACATTTCACATTCCCTGGAAAGAGGTAGTGAAAGGTAGTACAGGGTTTTCAGAAAAGAAAATAATAGATTTTCATATGGCCTGTAGGAAACTACCACACATATAACTTTTAAAAAAAGAAAGAAATGAAGAGTATAAGGTCTGTCCAGAAAGTGTCCAGCTATGTAATATGAAAAATAGAGACCTTTATTGAAGAAGATGCAAGATCCAAGAAACATTGTACATAAGACAATGACACCTCAGTCCCCTTCAAAGTAGGCACCTTGGGACCTCACACACTTCTCTCCCAGTGTCTCTTCCACTGTTCAAAACACTCTACAAAATCCTTTGTTGGAATAGCCATCAGCTGCCATCAGTATTTTCCTGAATCTCACTGACAGTCTGAAATCTCTTCCCTTTCAAAGGTTATTTTACTTTTGAGAAAAGCCAGAAGTCACAAGGCACCAAATCTGGTTCATTGGTAGCAGTTTGAATCAAGTCATTAGCAACTGCAACATGATGCTCCTTCTGCTCTGGTAGCAGAAGCCATGGAACAAATGTTGCCATGACATGTTTCATGCCAAGATACTGCATCAAAATCTTGGACACAATAGTTTTTGTCAGCTTCTAGAGCAGCTTCTAGTTCTTGCACTGTTAGTCTCCAATCTAATTCATTGCAGCCCATACACATTCAACATTCCCAAGTGTTCTGCCTGTTGCAGACCTTCCAGAACATGGATCACTTTCAACAGATTCTCAACCATCTTTTAAGTTTGTGCCACACTTTTATTTGCACTGCAGTCATTGCATCATCCTTGAAAGCCTCTTAAACCACCTGAATAGTTTCCACGGAGGAATGTGCAAGCTTAATGAAAAATTTGATGCAGAGTCATTGCTCTACTTGCTCAGTCATTTTGAATGCAACAGCCACACAGTACCCATGCTCGCCCAACGTCTACCACCCCCACTGACTAGTACAGTGAAGTCATCATTGTTTACACATACTCATTCCAGTCCATTCTCTTTGGCTGCCAGGTTACACTGATGTTATGCAAACCATTATTATATTAACAATGGCTGGATTTTTTCCAGACAGACCTCATATAACATATACTCAATATAATCACAAGATATTAGTTGTCATAGGATTATGTGTTGTTTCTAGTACCTTCTTTACTAAAAGCAATGCATGTTCATTATAATCAATTTCAGACAAAAATATATAACAAAAATAAGAGAAATATAATTGGTTAAAATTGCAGCTGGGTGAGCAGAAGGGAATATTAGAACCAAGAAGGGAACAAGGACAAGTGAGAAAAAAGAGGGAAAGACCCTGAAAGGGAAGAAGGCTTGAAAGGAAAGGAGGAATGGATGTCTTTGGTGATTTGACCAGGAATGCTGGAGGAATTTCATGGCCTCGACACATACTCAATGGCTCATTCAGCTAGATTAACACTTCAAGTCAACAAGACTCAGATCCTTTCAACAAATGTAAACCAAGTGCTCACTCTATGCACCAGGAGCTGTTCTAAGATGTTTTAAACACAATATCAATCTTTTAACCACTCTAAAAGTGAAAATGATTTTTGTCATGTTACCAATGAAAACAATTGACACATAGGGCAACTACGTAAACCCTCTCCCAAATGCTAGAAATACCTATCTTACTGTGAGTGCTCAACAGAAGGAAGGGGGAGAGAATTTGAAATCAGGTCTGTAGCAGGTCACTGCTCCGAATGCTTCTCAAAACATCCACACTCTTCTATACAACAGTTTCCCTGATCCATGGCTTTGCTTTCCACACTTTCAATTACCTGTAGTCAATCGTGGTTCAAAAATTAAATCAAATTTCTCCAACCATTGACATCATCTATTCCTGACATCCAACCATCAACATTGTCATGGCTTGATGACCCAGGATCACTCAAAACAGATGGTCCTCCTTCTGAACTGACATACGGTGAGAAGGTCAGTTGTAGCCTGATGCTACATCACAATGCCTATGTCATTCACCTCACTGCATCTCATCACATAGGCATTTTATCTCATCTTCACAAGAAGGGTGAATACAAGAGGTATTTTGAGAGAAAGACCACATTCACATAATTTTTATTACAGTATATTTTATAGTTGTTCTCTTTTATTATTAGTTATGCTTGTTAACCTCTTACTGTGCCGAACTGATAAATTAAACTTTATCACAGGTATGAACATATAGGGAAAAAACAGAATATGTAGGGTTCGGCACTATCTGCAGTTGCAGGCACCCACTGGAAAGTATCCACTGGAGGACCTTGGAAAGTATCTCTGTGAATAAGAGGGGACTACTGTAGCCCCACTAAGGACAAGTTTCTCAGAGAGATGCTCCACTGCACGTTTTCTTCTATTTCTTAACACCCTCTGTGTTTCCCCCTTCTTGATTATCTCCTCTGCAGACAGATGCTCACATGTTGGTATTTTCAGTCTGATAATCCCCCCTTTATTGGCACAGCTGAAAGTTTAATGTTAAGAAAGCAAAGTTAGGTTGGGACTTTTTTGTTCTCCTTCCCAGTAAAAATAACAACTATGCAAAATTAAGGGGTGCATTCTTGTGGCTCACATGTTTCCTCCTTTGCATGTCCCTTCACAACTGAAAATATGTGGCATTGCACAGCAAAAGCACCTGTCAGATTTGAAATAGTTTGTTCCAGGTATAAATCAAGTATTACTTCAAAACCAAGACCCTTCAAGCTTCAAATTTCACAGAAATTGAAAAAAAAAGTTAGCACACTTAAAAGAGAAAAGGTCACTTCCTGATTTTGCTAACATCAGGAAACAACACGTTAGGACATCTTTTAGTGTCAACCTCCACCCTCAGTGCAGTCCATAAATCTAGCATAACCAGAGAAATGAGCCATTCAAATCTCAATCTCTCTCTCTCATATAACATTTGCTCATCTAATTCTTTGCCCACCATTTATGTTTCAGGGACTATTCTAAGAATACAACAATTTTCTTAGACATCTGTGTCACAGTTTCTGTCCACTTCTATTTCAAGACATGTGTGACCATATACTTAAAGGCAAGGACTCGAGTAGAGAGAGAGAGACAGGAATTTGGAGGTTGGAAGGGAGCAAGAGGGAAGGGGTTGGGGAGAGGACCAGACCTGAGATCTCTTTTTGGAGAAAGACTCACATTTAGACCTCATTTATGAAAAAAATTTTAAATGTCTTTAAGCAAATGGCATTTCCCCCAATATATGTATTTAAATAGATTCATTAAGTAGAGGTACAGTTTAAACATTTATTGGGAGCCTAATAGGGGTAAATACCTGCAAGTCATTTACTCAAGGGACATACTATGTCCTCAAGGTGCTTATAGTGTAGTTGGGGGACAGAGCCCTAAGTAGTCACCTAGAATACAGTTAATATAATTGCACAGTAGTTTCAGCAACTTGCTCTGCAGTCAGGTGGACCTGTATCATAATGCCAGCTCCATCAATGCATAACAGTAAGACTTTAAAAAGCCATTTGGTAGCTCCAAACCTCAGTTTCCTTATCTGCTAAATGGGAATAATAGCACTCATGGAATAATTGTAAAAAGAAGTGAAATTATGAATGTAATGTGCCTGACACACAGTATAAGCTCACAAAATGTAGGTGATGGTTGTAACCATACAATAATTACTACTGCTCTCATCATTACTGACTAGAGATAGAAGTATGCTATGGAACCCTACAGAAAAAGAAGGATATATTTCTTACCGGAAGTTTAGGGTGGAAACTTAGAGAGACAATATTTAAGGAGCAACTTTTTTTAAGAAGTGTTGAATTATCAGAGCAAAAGATGCAAGAAAGGGCATTCGATGTGGTGAGGGTGTTGCCTGCACAAAAAATACAGAGTCAGGGTGGGGATTAGCAGGGAAGGGAATTGGAACACACAGCACAACTGGAGTAGAGGTAGGGTTTTAGTGGGATCAGAGACTGAAAAAAAAGCTTAGGAGAAGACCACGCAGGGCTTGTAAGGAAAAGTGACCAGGTTCCATGGGCAAAGGAAGATCATGATAGATTTAACAGTGGAAGAGGAATGGAGTGAAACTACCTAGTAGTGTTCAGGGGGATTTTTATTCATTAACCTAGTGTAGAGATCAAAGAGTTCACTACAAGGAAGCCCCCTAGACAATGGTAGATCAGCTTGAATTTTCCCACTGTACACATGAACACCCTGAGTCTTCTGTTAACCAATATCATTTACCCAATTTTAAGTTTCATAAAGGCAGGAATGGTATCTGTTGTCTTCATTGTTATACTGGCAATGCCCAGCATGTAGCAAGCTTTCAAATGCCCAGTGCACAATAAAACACCCATCTCTTCCCTTATGTATTGTTTTATTGATAAGGAAAGAACTCACCTCAGCTTTGCAAAAAGTCAGGCCCATCTCTCTTCTTTGAATGACAATAGGCCATCTAATTGATGAGTCTTTTAGTTCTTCAATTCTACTGGAAGCCTGAAGCAGTCAGGAGAGTGATGATCTATTGTTGTTCTTCAATCTCCCACTTCCCTAGTGCTTTGCTTGTTTATCACCAGCTCTGGATCACTGAAAATCATAAAGCATTTCTTTTGAAACACTTCAATATTTTCAATTCTTAAGATTGGCTCTTATTCTAATTCATTTCAGTGGCATACTTTAAATTCATAGATTACAGTCATCTACCATTTCAGAATGTGTATATTTCAAAGCACCTATATAACAAGCAAAGGGTCCATTTCTCTTTTGAACTCATCTGCTCTTTATGATCAAAGAGAATCATGAAACCCCATGTATTTTCTTCTTTGTTACCAGGGAGCTCAAGGATATACATGTTGTGCTCAACTGCTGAAACTGTCGTCAGCCAGGGTTTCTTAATCCATTCACTTTCTCTATACCTTTCTACCCTGGCTCCTACTTTTTGCTTTGTCTTATGACTTCAGTTCTTATAAATCTGTGTATTGATTTTAAGTTGCCTCAAAACATTTTTCAAGTCAGCAGTAATTATATATATGCAAGAATGTGTATATATGTATATAATTCATGTATATATGTGCATATATTCATATATGTATGTCACATATTTATGAACACACATATATCCAATATTGAAAACATATCTATTTGTATATTGCCCCCATATCTTCTGCCATGCCTCTCTCTCAGCTCCTGCGTCCTCTCTTGTAGTTCATTTTTGGCATTTTCAGAGGACATCTAGCTACTCTGCAATTGGTGAATCCTAAAAAAGAATTTTCTCACAGGAAGGCATGAGTTAGCAATATAAATGTAAGTAAAGATTTCATAGGGGACCCCAAAGAAACACATTTCTGTTCTATTCTCCAAATCCCTTCTTTGGTTATCCTGCTTTGTGTTTATTTTAATACTCTAACCCAGGGGTTGGCAAACTTTTTCTAAAGAGGGCTAAATAGTAACATTTTAGACCTTGTGGGCTGTGAGGTCTCTATCGCAAGTACTCAACGCTGCTGTTATAGTGCAAGCTCAGCCATCAATGGTGCGTAAGTAAAGGGCCATGACTATGTTACATTTTTATTTATCAAATAGTGGCACGCCAGATCTGGCCCGTAACTGGATTTTGCTGACCCTACTCTAAACCTTCTCCCCTCCCCCACTGTGTCTGTCTTCACTGCATCCTCTCAGGAAGTGTCACTCTGGCCAACTCTAATGTCCAATGTAGTCAAGGTAACCCCAGCAAAACAGGACTGCCCAGCTAATGGGACAGGACCCTCCCTCCTTAGTAGCATTGACATTACATATTTTATTGCTTGAAAATACCCTGAAGGAGTTTGTTCCTCTCTTGCATATACCAACCATTTTTAAATATATCTTTCTACCACAGACAATGATCACCACAAGAGAACTGTAGATACATATTACA
Organism: Phyllostomus hastatus; assembly: GCF_019186645.2. NCBI lineage: Eukaryota > Metazoa > Chordata > Mammalia > Chiroptera > Phyllostomidae > Phyllostomus > Phyllostomus hastatus. Next base: position 61,607,736 of record NW_025333857.1, on the reverse strand, counting down.
AATATATCTCCATCTGCATAAGCAATAGTATTTTTACAGCCTACAGACACATTTGAGTTTGGAAACAGCACTCAATTGAAAGACAGAAAAACAAGTCTTTGTGTCAACATTCCCCAGCTGCATGAACCTGGACAATCCCGTCTCTATGCCTCAGTTTTTTCATCTGTACAGTGAGGGTAAGGGTTCACCTGCCCAAAGGCACAGTCTAGACCAGATAATCCCTTGGAGGTTCATTCTCGAATAGACAGGTCAGGTCTTTATACTAGAAATTTCCAAATGGTTTCACAAATCACAACTCTCTGGGGCTGTATGTCAAAACAGATTGCTGGACCCCAGCCTGAGTTTTGATTTGGTAAGTCTAGGGTGGAGCCTGAGAATTTGCAGCCACCAAGGTCCTGCTACTGCTGGCCTGGGGACCACACTTTAGGAACCACCAGCACACATGCTAGAGATCTCACAGTCCCTTCTGTGGGGAAGCACTGGTTGGGGGAGGGTTTTCTAGAGCTGGTTCCTCATTTCAAGAATGGGGCTCCCTCTTAAAGGGATAAGAAATTTGTTCTTTTTGCACACTGAGTCTCAGATGCTATAGCCACACCTCACTATTAATTCAAGGCTAAAAGGAGGCTGGTGGTCACTCCACCTGTAGAAGGACAGGGAGACAGGGGACATCACACAATTCCTTTGTATAAGCCAAACTTCTAGAACTTTCTCTCTCCACACACAAAATCAACACAAGCACTGACTGAGGGTCGACCATTCCTAGGCCCTGTGCCAACTAATGCAGGGTGGGATGCAAGGAATCAGAAGGAAACTGGGAAAGTGAGGCTGCCCTCATGGACTCTCAGTCTTAAGGAGAAGGCAAAATTCACATGGGTTCACACATTTGACCATCATATGTCAAGGCCATCAGTAGATAATGAGATGCAATGTTAGGGGGCATGGAGATGGAGAGTTCTGGAGACAGGATGTTGGTAGACTTGAGAGGTCTAGACAGACTTTCCGGGAGGAGGTGAGGCAGCCTGGCGGTGGCCCAGGGGGACAAGAAGGACCTGAAGCAGTGGCAAGGGGAGGAGAACATGAAAAGAAACCTGGGTGCTCCTGGAATATTAGCAGAGAAGGGATGAGAATGAGCACAGGGGACTTCTGAGCTTGTCTCTACCCTACCCGTGTGAACTCCCAAAATCATTTCCATTTGTTTATCTCAGTTTCCCAGTTTGAGCAATGAAGGTATTGAGCTAAATCACAAGTTTCCGAATGGTGTTCCATCTTGAAGAGACCCCAAGCCATTAAAAGGTAAAACGAGCAGGTTGGGCTCAGCCCTTCTCCTTGTCCCGTCTGTTTCTGCCAGAGAAGCTCTGCTTTCTTATAGTGTTCACTCCCTGTCCAGTTTCACTTCCAGAAAGGAGCTGAGAATCACTCAACAAGAAAGTCTGTGAAGGCTCTTTCCATTGGTATGCTGGGTGTCTGAATAGAAAGGAGAAAGAAGCTGGTTAGCACAACGGACGGGGCCGCTGGGTTGGTCAGGCTCACTCCTAGAACAGCTTGGCAGCAGAGAGTTTCAGCCAATGGGGGCAGGAATCAGGGAACTCATGGGAGGTTTGAGAGGGGAGAAGTACCACAAGCTGCTAAGCAAACTGATCTGAAAATCTCAACTGCTCAGAAGGTTCTGAGTAAACACAAAGGTTGATTTTTCCCCCTTGTCAGCCTTCCCTCCCAGGACATTGTACTATATGCAAAACGGGTAACTGTAAGACAAACATTTTTTTTCCACTGCCCTTCTAAGCCTCATAGGCCTTCAGGAAGACCTGCACTTCAAGCAAACCTTTTTTATTTTTCAACACCCACAGCTTCCATTCAACAATCAGAAGTTTTCCACTTTCATCAAAGAGAATGAAGAGAGAGGCCGAGGAAGCAGGCTGTTCTCAGCAGCCCTGGGCAGATTACTAAATCCCCTGCTACCTACTCACTGCCCATGCCCACCACAGGACATAGCCTTCTCCCCAAATCAGCCAGGTACACATGTAAAAAAAAATGCCCACTGGCTTGCTTCCTTCATTCCCACCTCAATTTCCAGGCCAAATGAGTGTGTGTACCGACTTCACCCTAAACCAAGCCCAGATGTTAGCTGAACCTATTGTGAGAATCATTATATATATATTACACATAGTATTCACATACCAATATAATATAAAATCACATTTATATACAACTTTGTGCCGGGCATCTTGAACATACAGTGATGTATATCAATTACTTCCCAACTTGGGATCAAGGGGCTTCAGCTTCTTTGAGGGTAAAATGGGTCTATAGCCTCGTATTCTATTTAGCCCAAGAAAACAATGCACTTCTGAATGGCTCTTCTATATCCAGAATCTGTGATTTTATAGATTCACTGGGAAGGAATATTCAGACCAGTTCCTAGAGTATGACCTGACTCCGGTGATGCTCAGCAGTTTGGTATCCCTGCAGAGGGATCCAAGCTTGGCTTAGGACACATTTCCTTAGGAGGAACTGGGGTTTCTACTGGCTTGCAGAGAGAGCCAAAAAATGGGTTCAGCCAAAAAGTGGCTTCAGCCAAAGAGTGTGCAGAAAGGGGAGGGGTGCTACAAAGAATTGGGTACTTCCAGATGAGGTTTTCAAGGAGCTGTATCCGGAGGCACCAACTCTGCACTGGTTCACATTTCAAATGGTGTTTTGACATGCAGAGCATTAACAAGCACAGAAGTGACCAGCTCTGTCCCCCAGAGAATCTATTTATTGAATCTATCTAAATTCCAGACTGGGCCCAGGGGACCACTTCGGATGCTTAACGGGAATGGTCCAACACCACGGCCAAGTCTATTCCCGTTCATGAAGTGTTCTTACATCAGTATACCATTTCATCCTTACAGTGGCTGTCAAAGCATATGGGGAGAAGGGAGGGCCATAAGGATTTGTACAAGGACCCAAGGCCAGTAAGAGGCAGGGCTGAGACCCAATCTCAGCTTTTCGGCATTCAAGTGCAGTGACAGTTCAATGATTTAGCCAGGGGGTTTGGGGGCTAGCCAGGTATGGCTATGAACCCAAGTTATCTCATTGATCAACATTTGAGACTTGGCTTGAGACAGTTTTCATTTTTTCTGATTCTCTATTTTCCCATCTGGTAAAAAGAAAATACTACCTGCCTCCGAGGGTGGAGATGAGGGTGGAGTGAGGTCATGTGTAAAGCTCCTTGCACAGTGCCTGAAACAGTAGAGGTTCAACTATAATAGTCTCATACCTGTATAGCACACACAATACACAGTATATACATACCACACCACACTTGCAACCACCCACATACAGCACGTGCAAACACACCCTTCACTTGGCATACAACCACGTCCCCACCCCCGCCCTCACAACACATTCCTTCCCCTTTTTGTGAGTTTTATGACAAGCCCAGGTGATCTGCAACTTTAACAATCCTGATACACTTTGCAGAAATTTTTGTTCAAAAGATCAGTGTGTTCAGATTTCCTGCTTACAAACAGTGTCTTTGCACCTGTCCCCCAATTTTATGCTGCCACAAGCTTGTTCTTCTTTGGGTAAATCTTCACATTCATGGGCTCTTCCTTCCCAGATATCTGGTAGCAGTTCCAGTTTTCAGGAGAGCTGATATTGTCAAACTGAGTCCAAAGAATCCAACCTCCCTGAGGCCCAGCAAAGAGACATTTTCTGACAAGATCTTCTGATCTGCAAGCCTCCCTAAAGAGAGTGTGCAGCATCTCAAGCCGGAAGGCATTTTGCGGCTGGGTGAAGCAGAAGTGACTGCATGTGTGCACACGCGCGGGTGCGCACCTCCCCACCCCCTACCCCCAGAATAGGGAAACTGTCATTTTCCTACTTGCCCTCTGACATCAGCTACCTTCTGTGTAGCTACAGTTTCTCTGCACTCAAATTAATCCCTGGCGATGAAAAATGAGCCTCTCCCCCACCCTTGCTGCTGCCTTTCACCTCACGCCCCCAGAGAAGAGCTGCTTCATGAGGCAGCTGGTGAAGGTTTTTTTCCAAGTCACATGATCCAGGATGCAGGGGAGAATCCTTCTTGGAACCGAGATGGGCCCAGAACCGAATCAGATGAGGAGAGATAAGGTGTGATGTGGGGAAGACTATATAAGAATGGGCCCAGGACTGCGGCAAGCACTCAACCAAGTGGCCCCTTCTCAAGACACAGCCATGCAGGAGCCAACAGGCTCCGTCACCAGCCACCTGGGAACCACTAGCCGCAGTTATTTCTATTTCACCACGGCCACGCTGGCGCTGTGTCTCGTCCTTGCTGTGGCAACCATTATGGTGTTGGTAGTTCAGAAGACGGTAAGTGGAATTCTCTTCCTCGCCTTTCCTTTCTGATTTATATTCAGTTTTCCCCGGAGAGAAAGCCTTGGTAATAGACTATAAATGAATGGAGAGGTTAAAAAAAAGTACATATATCATGTAGTGAAAGGGAGAAAAGAAACAGGAACTTAACTCTGAAATGTTTGGTTTTTTGAAAGAAAAATATTTTGAGCCATCATCTCAAAACTTTCCAGACTCCCATGAGCCAAAAGAGGGCAGAAGAGCTACAGGCTTTGAATTAAGATTTAATTCAGAGAAATTAAGATTTAAATCTTGCAGAAACAGAGACTCATATCAAGGAGGGAAGCAATAAGGAAACCGGGTAACCTAATTGCACAACTTATTATTTTGTCTTTGAGGTCTTCGGACAAGATTCTTAGGTTCTGTATTTTCAGTCTAAACATTTCTCAGATTTCTGAGGCCTCATCCATTTCCAGGGGCTTTTTGTTTTTTTAAACAGGGATCTCAGTTTCAGAGGCCCAGGTCGGTAAGGGAAGGAGGCAAAAGAGAAGACCCAGGCTGCTTAGAGCTTTGGCCATTTCAGCATTGAAATCCACAAGGCAAACTGCAAGCTTCCTCCCAAGTCACTGCTTTGAAGAGTTTAGGGTGTCACAAAAAACAGCATAGAGTCAGGACATAGAAATGTTTTTAACACCTGTTCCCTCTGAGACTGCTCAGAACACTGAAGGACAAGCACTTATGGGTGCACACAGTAGAGTCAAACCGTCTCAGGAGACTTACTTTGTTTGAAGTAAATGGTAAGCTTTGTTGCAAAAACAGAAGAGATGAAGGAGGACACTTCTTTATATTTTAGAAAACTGGCATTTATAGAGAGTCCACCAGTATTTATTATTAATAAACAGTGTACTGAAAGTATCCACTGCTGATGCATTCTTAAGTAAAATTTTTGGTAATTTTGGTGATTCAAGAACTGTACTCTCTCCCCACCCCACCGAAGTGAAAACATTTCTGTTTATTCCTTCATAGTTCTCATTTTTCACAGTATTACAATCCTGCAGAATTTGCTCTGGTTTTCCTTCAGTTCTCTTAGGCTGAATGCTCTATAATTTATGGATTACTAAAAAGAACAGGCTTTAAAAGGCCTCTGTAGTATCTTTCTCAAGTGTCCTTAGGCTTTGAAATTTAAATGAAGCTTTGAGTCTTGTATCTCCATAAAAGTGAAAGGAACTAATTGCTAATGTTTGATTTTGGTAGTAGAATGTGTGTAAGTCACCATTTAATGCCCTTATCTGCATCTACTAAGAATTAATACTCTTGAAAACATTCCAGGGCACTTTTATTTTGGTAGAGGCTCTATAATTTCTGTAATTCTAATTTGATGTGAACCAAGGCCAAAGAAAGGAAATCTAAGTGGCCTCTAAGGTCTAGTTAAAGGTTCCAACTAGAACTGCTGAGAGGGAGGGAGGGGGGAGAGAGAGAGAGAGAGAGAGAGAGAGAGAGAGAGAGAGAGAGAGAGAGAGAGAGGATGGGGTGGGTGTGGTGATGATGAATTTGAAGCTGGAGAAAGCTCCAGAAAAGCTCTTATGCAAATCCCACATTCAGTTGAATTGATTCTTCTTACACAGGAACTGGCATGGATCTTTCTGCCTTGTTTTTGTAAACGTGGAAAATGAGGAACAGAAAGGGGACAAGGCTTGAACTAAGTCATCCTGAGAAAGTGGTAGAGCCCACTATCTGAGTGTACACTGAGAAAGCATTCTCTTTCCCAATACAGACAGCAACAGAAGCACTGTGGAACTTTGTTCTTAATCAAACCTCTGGGGAGCTTTATCTGTTCGTGCCTCCATTTCTCTGACTTAGACCTCATGTTTGGATATGAAAAGATTCATTTCACAATCTGATCGTATGGTTTGGTATGCCGTGATTTCTTAGCCTGAAAAATATCAGTTACTCGTTTGAAAGCATTGTGATATTGAGTGTTTTACATGTGTCATTTCCAATAAATTATCAATACATTAACTGTTATAAGAGATAAGAAGGATTATTCCCTGGAGTTCAAGTTATCAGGGAAGGCTTCGTGCAGGAAGAGGGAATGCAGGCTGACTTTTAGGGTACATAGAGCTTAGACAAATGAAGAAACTTCAGTATGACTTCTGGTAAGAAAAAAATCAGTGGGAGATAACCAAAAAACTTAAACTCACCTCCCAATTATTAAAAATGAAATGTGTTGATGGCCACATAGCTCTGTATGTGTGAGGATGGATGGGGCCAGGGTGGAGAACCAGGAGAATAGTTTTACTATCCTAGAAAGTCACAGTTGCAGGTAAAAGGACAAATGTACAGACACAATTGAAACAAGAGAAGTCATAATATATAATAAGTGATGGAAGGTAGGCACCTAGCACTACCATGAGATCCCAGTTTAAGGAGACAACAATTTCCCAGGCAAGTTTAAGAAAAACTGTCACTGGAGATTGAAGTTTCAGGTTGGCTTGAGAGACATGTATCATTTCCCACAGGTGGAGAAGGGACATCAAAGGAGAGGGAACACCTGCTCAATAGAACAACACGAGCAAAGGGATGGAGAAGAGCAGGTGTAATGCATGCAGGAAAATCAACAAAGACTGCTTTGTGATTTGTCCTTAAGATCAAATAACTCCAACGTCAAGCTTTTTGGGAAAAACAAAAAAGGCACTTGGGTTTCTATTACAAATTTTTTATTGAGCATATACTGTGTGCAGGACACTGTTCTAAGCAGTGGGATTATACATAGACCTAAACAAAGCCAACAGATGTCCCGCTTTCATGTTGCTTGTACAACAGTCATCTAGTGATATCTCTAAGTCTGTGTAGTGTACTTTGCTCTATTTACATTTAAAACCAGTATATGTATTATAAAATATTATATTCAAATTATTTAAGGTTGGGCCCTGGCTGGCGTAGCTCAGTGGATTGAGCACGGGCTGCGAACCAAAGCATCGCAGGTTCGATTCCCAGTCAGGGTACATGCCTGGGTTGCAGGCCACAGCCCCCAGCAACCGCACATTGATGTCTCTCTCTCTCTCTTTCTCCCTCCCTTCCCTCTCTAAAAGTAAATAAATAAAATCTTTTAAAAATTATTTAAGGTTGGTAAACAGGAAACAAGGGAAAAGAAAAGAAGGTAAAAATCTCTTATACCCGCCCAACTACCAATCCCTCTTTCTGGCGATAACCACCACTGACAGATTCTTCCTTGTTCTCCCAAAAATCTGTTTATCTACAAATTTATAGTGTACACATATGATTATAGTAAACTCATAATTTTGCACCTTACTTTATTGACTTGACAGTATATCTTGGAGATTCTTCCATGCCAGTACATGGAAATTCACCAATTCATTTGAGAAGTCACGTAGTATTCTATTGTATGACTGCTTCATAATGTATTTTATCTGTGCCTAATGAAGGACACACTGTTTTTGTCTACAATTTTTCTCGCTGTGCATGTCTAACAGAGTATCTGTGGGATAAATTCCTAGTGGAATTTTGTCAGTCAGCTTCCAAAGAGGTTGTACCAATATACTCTTGAGAATGTAAAAGTACGACCAACAAAGAGACACCTCTGAACCACAATATGGAAAGAAAGAAAAGTGATATATTATTATATTAGCACAGCATAGTCCACACATATATGTCAGGATCAAATTTCACACAATTTATACAGCAAAGCAAAAGCAAAACAAAAAAAAATGTCTCTTATCTCCTGCAAAGGGTTAGTTAGATAAGGAGGTGGGCTGTGAGGTTGACCCCAGAAGTGTTTACATTTCAAAGGACTCTGGGGTCTTCAGTGTTAAGGAAATCTCTCTTACAAACCCTGAGACTGGGCTTCTCCAGCCCCTGGAGAGATTAATTTACTTTCTAAAAGGTTACAGCAAATACAGTTGTCTCCATTTTTCCACCACCATTTTCCCCTGCCCCACCCACCCTCAACCCTACCCCTCTTTGGCTTTGCCGATGGGTCCTTTATACATGATCCTTGACCACGCTTTCCCTTCTTCTTCTTTCCCCATTATCTCCCTCCCCCTCCCATCTGGTGACTATCAGTTTGCTCTTTATTTCAATGTCTCTGGTTATGTTTTGCTTACGTGTTTGTTTTATTGATTAAGTTCCACTTATAGGTGAGATCATACAGTATTTCCCTTTAACTGCCTGGCTTATTTTACTTGGCATAATACTCTCCAGTTCCAGGAGTTCCTTCTTTCTTCTGCACAGTATTCCATTGTGTAAATGTACCATACTTTTTTGATCAGCTCATTTACTGATGAGCACTTAGTCTGTTTCCAGCACTTGGCTATTGTAAATAACACTGCTATGAACATTAGGGTGTACAGGTTCTTTTGAATTGGTGTTTTAGGATTCTTAGGGTATAATCCAGCAGTGGAATTGCCAAGTCAAAAGGCAGTTCCAGTTTTAGTGTTTTGAGGAGATACCATATTGTTTTCCACAGAGGCTGCAACAGTCTACATTCCCACCAGATCACTAAGTTTACAAGGAGACCCTTTCTAGAAAGAAAAGAAAGTGGCTGCCTCCTTTCTCTTTATAATCAAATAAAATTCCTTTTTTAGACAATGTATCCTTATCAAGCATGGAACTGAATGCCTATTTAAGGGTAGTGATTGGAGTGGTTAATAGGGGGTTTTGTTTATTTGTTTACTTTTAAGTTCAAATAAAATTAAGAGGTCAGTAGAAATGCCCTGTGACACTTCCCTCTACCTAAGTTACCGTCTTTCATGCATTTAATTTATCACTGAAAAAAAAATCCTCTGAAAATCTCAGGATCAAGCCCTGTGATGGACGGGCTGTGATGGGAGGACCAAATGAACAGGGCAGGACTTCTGTTTGCTTGGAATTCTCTAGACTGAAGAGTGAGGTTCAAATATCCAAGAGCTTGAGTTCAGGGCAGAATGGCACAGAATACTACAGACCACAGGAGAGGAAGATAATTTCTGCTTAGAGTGAGAGAGGGGTTAACAGAAGAGCTAGAATGCAAGTTGAGCCTCTTCCAAGGGTAGAAGGATCACGTCTTATGCCCAAAGCTTTATTTTGAAAATGCTCAAACCTACAGTAAACTAGAATGGTAAATGCCCATATAACCTAAATTTGTTGTGTTAATATTTTGCCATATTTGTGTTCTCCCTCTCTCTCTCCATGTGTGTGTGTGTGTGAATGAAAATAAGTTGCAGTGTGAACCTTTCACTTACATGTACTCAGCCCCCATCTTCTACTTACTGCAAAGATATTATCATAGCTGAGACAGTTAATGTTAACTCAGTAAGATCATCTAATAATAATAACATGCAGTCCATATTTTAATTTTCCCACTTGTCCAAAGATATTTTCTACAGGGGTTGTGCTTTGTTTGGTTGGGGATCCAGAATCCATGCTCAGGTCACAAACCACACTTGGCTATGTCTGTTAATCTAGATCTTTGCTACTTAAAGGGCAGTCCTGGAAGCTTGTTAGAAATGCAGAATCGCAGGCCCCATTCTAGACTTACTGAATCAATAGCTGCAGTTTAACAAGGTCCCCAGGTGATCTATATGCACGTTGAAGAGTGAGAAGCGATGATCTAAGAATCTTCTCTGCCCTTTGCTGTTTTTATGACATTGACTTTTTTGAAGCATCCAGGCTAGTTCTGTTGTAGAATAGTTCACTTTTTAGATTTGTCTTAGTGTTTACTCGTGATTACATGCAGGTGAAACATTTTTGGCAATTACAGTCCATAGGTAATGTTATAGACTTTTTATTGTAGCATGGTTGGAGATGTTTGTCAGGCTGTCCCATCACAGGCAAAGATGTTTAGTCAGTTGATTAAGGTGGTAACCACTGACTTTCTCTTTTGTAAAACACTATTTTTCTTACTAATTAGCAATCTATGGGGCAATAATACTTTGATGCAATAATACTCTGATGACATGTAAATATCCTTCACTCAGTGGTTTTGGCACCCTTGATGACCCTGGTCTGAATCAGCTAAGACACTGAGAGTAGACGAATAATGATTGCCTAACTCTATCATTCCTTCTACATTTATTAGCTGGCATTCTCCAAGGGAGAAGAGTTCTCTGTTGGAAGGATGGTGGCAGGTAGAGTTGGGATAGGACATTCCAGGTGAGGCAAATGCACATTCCATAGGAAGGTAAGCCTAGGCATGAGGAGAGTAAAGGCAGAGCCAGAACAGTGGTCGGTCCAGACTGCAGAGGGTAGCAGCAGGAAATAGGCCTAGGTAACAAGGAGCATTGATAGTGGAAGGTGAGAGGACAGGATGCCACTCCCATCAGTAGTCTAGGAAGAAGTTTTCCAAAGCCCCTATTTGAGCCCAGCTGCACACTCAGCCTCCTGTAGCCATACCCCCATTCCTTAGGTGCTCTGATTGCCTGTTCGGTAATGTCTTTAAGCCTTTGCTATTCAGCAAGCACGGGCACCATCCAGAACCTCCTTAGAAATGCAAAACCTAAGGGCCCATCTCAGACCTACTAAATCAGAATCAGCATTTGAACAAGACCCCCACAGGAAGAATCACTGCTGTAAGCCACTCTATTTCAACTCCCACTTTCACTAATCATACCAAGACAAAGGCTATGCTTCCTTCAGTGAACTTCATCTTTCTGGGAATTTTCTATGACCTCCATCCACTTTCTCAGAGAGCCACAAAATTTCCTGCCTCAGGTTAATCTTGCCCTTCCTTAGAAAGGCAACATGGCTTACCATCTAAGTCAACATACCTGAGTTTGAATCCTTTCCCACTATTTGTTATCTGTGGGACCTTCTGTAATCATTGTCATTTCTCTAAGTCTTGATTAGTCACTAATGCTTGGGGTAAAGACCAAATAAAATAATATACATAAAGTATTTAGCCCCAGATGATTAAGAGTTTAACAACGTTAACTTGAAAATAAGAGAGGCATCCTGACTGGTGTGGCTCAGTGGGTCGGATGTTGTCTCACAAACTGAAATGTCACTGGTTCAATCCCAGGTCAGGGCACATGCCTGGGTTGCTGGCCAGGTCCCCAGTTCGGACCAAGCAAGAGGCAACCTTCAACATTTCTCTCAAACATTATGGTTTCTTTCCCTCTCTTTCTCTCTCCTTTCCTCTCTCTCTAAAAATAAATAAATAAAATCTTTTTAAAAAGAGAGAGAAGATAGGCATTCCTGGCAAAGATCTCTGTGGCCCACCTTATAAGACAGCACAAGGCCAGCAAGAAAGGGGATATGGAATCCCCCTGGAATATTCCAAATATTAGCTGCCTTTGGCCATTTTCAATTCAAAAGGGCATATTCTATCAAAAGCACATTTGGGAGCTGTTTACCTCTGCACAGCATTGCTCTGTGAAAGGAAATACCCTTTCAAGGTGTTGAGGCAAATTAAGCACATCATTAGGCTGAAGAAAGTAGCCAAAATAGGTATTATTTTCAAGCATTCTCTAACAATTTATATCTAACATCTTATTATGTCTGCAACAACACAGTAGACAGTATGATTATTAGTTCTGTAATCACAATGACTAAAGGAAGTGAGAAAATGGAGTCCTAGGCAGGGAAGATGATTGGGACTGGGTCATTTCATCTGGATGAGCAGGTTAAATGTGACAGTTCCTCCCTCCATGCACACAAATGTTGTTGGCGACATCCATCAGCCACCCAGAATCTGAACCAAAAGAAGTTCACTGAAGGAAGTGTAGCTGGTTGGTAACCATGGAGATGAAGTTTCCTGAGCTACTCAGTGGAGCTGAGAATGACAACTTAGGAGGGTCTATTGTCTGTGTCTGTCTCTAGCCTGTGTACTTTTCACCTCAAAGTCAAGTCACTGAGCAAGATGGTTTGTTTCCCCAGCCAGGACCCAGATCCCCTGGCGAGACGTGGGAGAGAATTCTAGGAGTGGGGCGGGGGGATGCGGGGCACCTGCCATGGAAGAACTGATAGACAGCACTTAGCATAGTGCCTAGGGCACATACAGTCCTCAGCCAATTTTGGAAGTCATCATTCCTTTATACTCTCTTTCCTATCTCCAAATGGGAGGGGAGAGGAGGGAACACTGAGCTTTCCTGCCCTTGGCTTCTAAAGATAGCCACTACTCCTGGGGAAGTGGAAAGAGCACCAGAGAACTTCAGTTCACATCTGCCACTGACTCATGAGTGTCTCAATTTCCTCTTCTGTAAAATTAGCTTGATGGACTAAAAGATGTCTAGGTTCTCCTCTGGCTCTGACTCTCAGATCTCGTCTACCATGGGCCTCCAAGAGACCTAGGAGGCTTTGTCCCAAGAGCTCTTTACAACAGGAGTTGTCACACTCCTGTCTTGGCTGCCCTCAGCCCCGGGTGAAGGTTTAAGAGTCACAGGACTCTTTCCTGTACAAAGGTACCTTGTTTTTGACATCTCCTATCTGAAGTTAGGAAACCAGGAAGCTCCAAAATGGTAGACAGAGGCTTCCCCTGACCCCCAAATAAATGAGGTCCTCCTCCCAGGTATTATCTTTTACAAGTTTGCTACCCAATGTGTGTTCTGTGGGACAGTGACATCATCATTACCTGGGAGCTTGTCAGAAATACAGACTCCTGGACTCTACCCAAACCTGCAGAGTCAGAATTTGCATTTTAACTCCAAGTGCCTGAGGAGTGTAGCAGTCTCCTTCCACACCTTATCTGTGGTTTCTGTTATCTGTGCTCAACTGTGATCCACAAATATTAAGTGGAAAGTTCCAGAAATAGACAACTCTGAGTGGCGCAATAAAATCTCATCACGTCCCCCTCCGTCCCCCTCTGACCTGCCCAGGGTATGAATCATACCTTTGTCCAGCATCTCCATGCTGTATAAGCTCCCCACCTGTTAGTCATTCAGTGGCCACAGAGGTGCTCAGGTCTACTGTCATGGTATCTTATTGCAGCGCTTGTGTTGGAATCACTTTTATTTTACTTAACGGCTCCAAAGCCATCACTATTGTGATGCTGGAAATCTGCATATTGTTTAAGGGGAAAGGTCAGTATGTGTAGGAAAAACATAGTATATAGAGTTCAGTTTTATCCACGGTTTCAGATATCCACTGGGGGTCTTGGAAGGCATTCCCCTTGGATAAGAGGGAACAACTGTACAACCTTGAGATATTTGGACTTTTTGCCTTCACAGCTCTTGTAGCAACTTGAAATTCTAATTATATATTTATTTGTATATTTTAAATAACTGTTTCAATGACTGAGCCATAAAATCCACAGGATGTTTTCCAATGACTAACTTGATGCCTGGCACATACCAGGTGCTCATTCCATATGTGCTGAATGAATGATTCTCTGGTATTTCCCAACTGCTAGCAGCCCCTGGACAACTCCCACACATTTGCTGTTCTGCCATTCTCCCACTGTACCTCCATATTCTCCTGGGCAGCCAATAAAGTCAATGATCTCAGTATCACACCCAACATAGATGATTTTCTTTGTCCATTCAAACATCATGCTGATCAATGCTCATGCTCTGCAGTAAATTAGGTGCTGGTTAAATTTTGAGATGCTGTTTATTGTTTCACAGAGACAACGTGGAGGGAAATTTTGTGATGTCAGGTTTTCCTATGACCTGCAAGCACAACTGAGAGACCACAAGTGCACAGTATTGTTAGTTAGGTTAAGAGCTTTCAACTAAAGCAATCAAATCATAGAATATGAGAGCAAAGAGGGAAGAACCTGTGAAACCAAGTTCACTTTCTTTTCCCTGAAAAGCTGAAGCCCAAGAGTTTATACTGACTTCTGCAATCTCCAGATCAGTGCTGAGCTAGGGTGTTGCCTCCAGAATACTTCCCAGACTCATACCACCCATTTTGGCTTAGAGAAGAGACCTAGTCACCAGGAAAAGAGTCCTCAGTGGAAGGCAAAAGGCAGAGCCCCTAGGAAGGTGGTAGAATAAAAGGAGAACTCCAGATGTGGTCCTAGGTATTTACACTGAACACTAAGAAAATAAGATACAGGCAGCTGCTAACTTCTTGCTTTGATAGAGGTAGGGAAATTGTTCTCATCTAAGAGCTCCAACCTCTCTAGGTCTTTATTAATATTTCAATCCAATGACCCACAGGAGATCTCAGCCTGGCCAGGTAAGAGATGGCTAAGACACTTTATTCCTTCTTGGCAGGACACCTGAGGGTGTCTCCATGGCTGAGGTGGAGAGAAGGGGAAGGGGGAGTAGTTGTGGGGAAGTTAGTCTCTAAAAAATTTATTAGGGGTAAAGAACTGTGCCCATCTGCTTCTGTTGCCTGCTTGCTCAGTGCACCTCAACAAAACTTCTCTTTCATCCTCTGCAACACCCCAACCCAGGTGGTACCCCCCACAGAACACAATCTGTTTCTATCCATCTCATAGTTATCTGTGTAAATATTGATGTATGCATTTATGTTTACTGTACAGTAAATATAAAATATACAGTGACTATATACATATATAATATTTCTGCATTTATTTATATGTTTATAAATATTTGGATATTATATTCAACTTTTAACTTGTAATAAATCCAGAGGGCAGGGACTCCATTTAATTATTTCTGTTACCCTCATGATGCTTGGCATATAAACATTCAATTAATTCAGAATTTCCAACCACAGGACAGATATAAATGTACCTTCCCAGGTATGTTTACAACCTACTTTTACTATTTGATGAATCAATGATGGAAAAAAACCCACATATATTTATATACTATATTTGATTGTTCTTAGGTGGACCAAAGAGGGAAAAAATAACACATGTGGAGGTGAAAAAAAATAAAAGCACTGGACTGGGAGTTAGTTGCAGATACTGGTCCCTGAACTGCCATAAACTTTTCATTTTACCTATCTTACCCTGCCCCCCATTCCTCGCCTGTGAAATAAGACAGTAATTGAATTGCTTTTCTGATAGGCACGTTGTGAAGTAAATGCATGAGCAAGTATATTATAACTAAGTCAGTGAATTTATTTTTTAAAATGTAAGAGTCAAATGGAATGTGAATTCTAAATAGCACAGTACATTGAGGACAATCAAAATGTGGGGGTGGGGGGAGTATATTATTTCAATTGAATATCATCCTCATACTGTTTATTTCTTCTGTTCTAGGACTACATTCCCAACTCACCAGGAAAATTCCCCCTTAAAGGAGGTAAGACCTTGAGATTAAGAATAAATGTGTAGTGAGTCATCCACATCACACCACAGGTGATCAACAACCAGAAACATCATGGCAGTGCCCAACAGAAAAGTGGGTGGAAGCGGAGGCAGAGGCTGCTTGGGCAGAGCTGATAAAGTTGATTCATCATAGCAGGCTCTGATCTGCACTCTCATCCCCACAAGTCTTCCACCATCCCTCAACTCTCCCACTAATGAAATTCTACCTCTGGCATAGGCTGTCACATGGACATAGGCAGGAACACAAAGCAGCATTGTGTTAAAAGCTTGCAATCTGGAGTCACGCAAGTGTGGGTATGAATCTTGGCTCTATGCCCTACCTGGGAGCCTCAGTTCCTTATCTATGAAACAGGAATAACAATACTACCTTATAAAGGTACTCAAGGAGCCAATTAGATCTCATCCACAAATTGTTTAGCATGGCCACCAATACATAGGAATCATTAAATAATTGGTAGTCACCAAAATGTATATTGCAGTTGAGGACTTGTGAAAACAGACCTTCTCCACACCTCCTACATATTTTATCATTGAGGTCACTAAATAATGCATTGTCTCTACTAGCCCCAGAGGGCTGATATGCAGAGTTAGGTTAGCACTGAAGGTGAAAAACTTTGAGATCATCTGATTAATGTTTTCATTGCACGGAGGAAAAGTAAGACCCAGTGAAGTGTTGTGTCCAAGGTAATACAGAGCTAAACCTAGAACCCAAATGTTCTTATCTCTTATCCAGTATTCTTTTCACTTAAGAGCATTAACTCATCTCAGCTCTACAATCTTTAGAACCTCAGTAACAAACACAGCTGGATAACCAGAGAGCTTAGAGAAAAAATGTAAAAGAGAAAGGGTGGGTCATCACAGGCACCCAGGTAGAAACACCAGAGCATCCTTGGGACCAGAAGAGGACACAAGTGTCTACACACAGCCTCCCACACCAACATCATCACACTTGGAGTTCCCTTAAGCATGTCTCTCCTGCTATCTGTCACCCAGAGGCTTAAAAAATAGGGGCAAAAGGCCCCAAAACAGACAAGCACTCTGGATCTTTTGGGAAAGATGAATAATTATAGCTTTGTCAACAGTATCTTAACTGTGGCTCTAATTACTTAGCATGTGACTTCAATTCTCATAATACCTCTTTAGACAATCACATTAAAGTAAAAAGAATCATGGTATAATGAAAAGGTAAGCAAAAAAATTTTCCATAAATGGCCAGATAGTAAATATTTTAAACTCTGCAGGTCATAAGGTCTTTCTTGCAACTAGTCAGCTCTTCTGTTGCAATGCAAAGCAGCCATGGACTTTGCAAATGAGCGGTCAGGGCTGCGGGTCCATAAAGCTTTATTTACAGAAGGAGGTGGTAGGCTGGCTTTGACACAACGTGTAAGGCATGTTCTCATAGAGTCTTTCAGAAAGCCAAGCGCGCAGAGCAAAAGTCATTTTCCCTTCCCTACTCTCACCATTCCACCACCACAGCTACCCAGATTTTTCTAGCAAGACCAGAACTTTTCATTTTTTGAGAGGTTTTTCTTTAACAGGAATATGACCTCAGGGACAAGGACAGTTTTAATTAGGTAGTGAGACCTTAGCCCCTTAGGATCTCAGTTCAGCACCTGGAGAGAACTTCCAGCATAGGTTGCCAAGCACAGGGGCCCTAACCAGTGGTTTTGCCCCTATTATAGTTTTCAACAGTCCAGAGTGGAATCAGAAAAAGAAAGACAAGGTCACCCCTGTTCCCACAGCCAACAATTTTTAATGTTAGGGGTGCTCCTTTGCTCTGAGAGTATCTTTTCCTAGTCTTAAAATGTCCTTTCTTTTACAACATGAAGCTGATATGGATGGAAGTTAAGTTGGTTTGCTTTTTGTCCAAGTTATTTTATTTTGTTTTAATGGTTCCAACAGGAAAAAATCAAAAGCTGGCCACTCTGTATGGGTCACTGAATTTTCATTTTGGGGTAAATTTCACCAATCCATGAAATCCAAAACCATGGGCACCATGGACTAGACCATTTGTTAGATCTCTTCTTATCTTGGCTACCACTGTGAATTATCAGAACACAAACTAATCCAAAACCAACTTCGGTTCACAATGTAATGTTACTGCAACCAGATGAAACAATGCTAATAATAATCTGCACTAGGGCTCTGAAACTTTTGGTAAAGACCTTCCAGAACCTCCCTTGCAGAGATCTTAGCCTCCCTCCCATGAGTGAACAACATGGGAACTAGTGATCCCATTTTGCAGATGAGTAGCTGACACCCATGCAATCAATGAGACTTGCCTAAGGTCATCCAAGGAGTTGCCTGAAGAGCAGGGACCGGAATCCAAGGCTCCTCTCTATTTCCCTCCTGCAAGATGTGCTTCAGCCGTAAATGTCCATGACTTGTTGTGTGTGGTTCCTGGTCTTCTCCTGCTTTTAATGAAAGCCTGCTCTTCCCTTCACTTGGCCCACTGCATACATGGTAGAATGGTGAGGTGGAAAGCATGTAAGATCCAGTCTCCAGAACAGACCTTCACTCCAGCAGGCGGTTTCTCTGGGCCTCATCTGAATGCAATGGCAATGTACTCAATGAACTGGAAAGCCCTTCCAGCTTTGACACTTTACCATAATTCTGTTATTTAATATGTAAATATGTAAGAAAAAATCTAACAATAACCTCGAGGAAATCTTCAGCCATAGCTTCTGTCTCCAGCAAGCCTGTCTACACAGGTACAAGCAGCAAATTTTCCCTTTAGAAAAACCATTGCAAGATATTTCAGGCAGATGGAAACCATCTCCCTGAAACTCCTAGGAGGAAGCTCCAGAGGCAGTATGTGCTTTGTCACTGGAGCAGACAAGAGCAGAAGCCAGACACTTTCAGGGAGCCCTGTGCCACTGGCTGATGGACATTGCCCCCCATCAGCAGGAAGCTGGCAGCAGTTCAGAACCTGAGAAGCAGGGCCATGTATGAACACTAAAGTAACTCAGCACAGCCTGACTATCAACTGCAGGGAAACCATGGGAAACAAAGCCCTTTTTGTAGAGGAAGGATTTCTCAGTCCCAAGACAAGATTCCTCTTCCTGGCCAGGATGCCGGTCATCAGCAGCCATTCGCACTCACTCCATTGTGCTTAGGACTCAGTGGATCACTCTGGGGTTCACTGGGACCGTCACCCAGGAGAACCTTCCAGTGCACCCTCCTCTTCTCCTCTAGAAAACAGAGTTAATAATAACTCTTGCACAGAACCGCTATGAGAGTGAATGCAACAAGTACAACCCTCCACTGCCACTAAATAAAAGGGCTCCATCCCGCCCATATACAATGAGAAATTCAGGAGAGCTGCAGGGAGAGTGAGGCATGTGCTGCTCCTCCTCACTTCTTGTTCCAATTTTCTGTTTCCACCACATTGGGTTTCTTGCATGTGCTCATGCGGCTCATTTGTCCAAACCACAGAATAAAGACACCTCTGCCTTAATTTCCCCAGTGTTCCTATAGCAACACTTGTGTATAGCAACATTTGCAGCAGGATTTAGGGTATGAGAGAAGCTGGTGGGCAGTGCACTCCTTCGCAGAGGACGATGCAAACTGTGAATTGCACCCTTCTGTTCTCCTAAGGCTTCTTCCACACCAGCCACTGGGCATTGCCTGAGGGACGGCTTTCTGCCCAGCGTTCAGCCCTCCACCGTGCATGCTGACCCACTCTCCTTCCTACTTCTTTTTACTTTCTTCTTCTCCCCATTTCCACACTTCACACCCACACACACGACTTCCTCTCTTAAACACTGTGGAAATTCAAATTCTACTGACTCTACTTTGCAGAAAGATTTTTGTCACCTTGGTCTCACACCCAAAACTTTCCAACATCCCAACAACCAAATGGCAGTTTTTCCTTGCCTTCAAGGAACTCTGCAGACAAATTTTAAATCAGTTTTTTCTGTTATTCCCTCACTTCATATGAATGAGGATCTGAGGATCTAGCAAAGTGAAAATAATAAACACTGATGTGCCAAGCACATCAGCTGAGGGGCTAAGGGCTTCGTGATTCACTCACACACCCCTCGCAATGAGCCCCAAGGATAATTATTATCTCTATCTTATAGGAACAGAAACTGGTGCACAGAGAGGTTTACTGACTTACCTAAAATTGCACAGCTAGCAAGGATTGGAGCAAGACTTCAAAATCCAGGCTGACCTACCTTGGAGCCCTTTTGTTTATACAGGTGCTTAGTAAAATCCCACCATGCTTCCTTCTAGGGACCCTGTCAATTCTCTGTGGCTGGGATCCTCCCAATACCTTCCTCATTCCCTCAGAACCTGCAGGCATCTGTCTGTTTTCCTGTCACTGAAGCATACTCATTGTTACTGAGCTCTGAGGCAGACAGCGCCATTAGGGTGGCCGCACACATACCTTTGCATGAAAGGTGAAGTGGTGGGGAGCATAAAGGGCCCAGGATAGGGGGTCTAGAGGGCCAATTTAAGCCCTAGCTCTGTAGCTGAGGAGTCATGAAATCTGGGATGATTCCTTCCCTCCTGCCAGTTAGAAAGGGTTTGCCTTTTCTGTGAATGTCGTGTGCCCGCCATATCCAGAGGTTCCTAGAGGCCCTTAGGAAAGTGCATAGACCATATAGGGTCCTGACAACCTCGTCCTTGCATTCCCCACACTCACCTGAATGCAGTCTCCAGCTAGGGGCAAGGCACAAAAGGCAGAGAACTGGGTTGAACTTTGGAATACCTACACTCCAGTCCTGGGACTTGGAGAAACTCATTTTCCCTTAGCGGGACTGGAATTTCCTGTTTTCTAAAAGATCAGGAGTGATGGGGGCAAGCCAGATGGCCTGACCCCGGCCCAGACTTTGCTTGGGGTATAACATTCCAGGAATCAAGCAAATATCTTAATATTCTTTGACCTTTTTACCATTATAACAACTTACAAATTCTGCCTGGCTTGGCAGGCACCCTCCTCCACACTCCTTTTGCTAAAAAGAAAATGTGGGCATTAGAGAGATCAGGTGAGGTTGGCTCTCTAATGGAACCCAGTGAATCCACTCCCAAAGAAACAGGAAAAGCCACCCATTGCAGGCAGTGAAGCTAAACCACTCAGGCTAACTACTCACCAAACCCCAATGTCCCTGATGTGATATGGCTGTGATCCACACAGTCACAGTCCCACCAGGACCCTGCTCTGGCAGCAGAAGAGGCAGGTAGGGGACCAAAGCCCCCTTCCCTACAAAGACTGAAAGCAGCAAATCTTACTTCTATCAGCTGGATTCATCTGGATCTAGATAGCCCAACCAAGCAGATGTTGTTGCTTTTATTCATAGCGAGAGGAGCTACCTCCATTTGGGAGGCAAATCGCTTTTCAGATAGCCAGTCACAGGTCTCAGAGAGCTTATTTGCTTCTCTATTTACTTTAAATACACTCACTCCAAACCCTCTCTTAAACTCGCTCTTTCTTAAGGCAGAGCTAACAAGAAAAAGAAATCTCTCCACAATAAAGTAAGTAGAAAATTGGCCACACAGAATAAAGTAAAATAGGTCCTAGGGAGGCCATCCAGAGTGTTAAAGGATCTACACCTAACACTCACCCTCTGCCCTCGAGAGGAGAGAGGGGTACTAGGGAGAAGAGGAGAATGAGGAGGAGATGGAAGATAAGAGGAGAGGAGAGGAAAAGGAAAAAAAATGTTTTGATCACTGAGAAACATTAAAATGTATTACTTGAATTTAGTACATACAAATCACAAGTCTCTAAATCCAGAGGAAATCCTCATCTTTCAAATACTTTGAGGAAGGAAAAAGGAAAGACAGACAAGTGGGGGAGGGAAAGCAGGCCTATTTCTCAAACTGGCTTCATTATTTATTTCATCCAAGCCCTCAGGAAACCGCATGTGTTGGCTGAAATTTCTACAAGCCTAGCAGTGCAAGCCCTGAACCATGGAATGGGAACCAGACATTATTTTGTATATTTTGGGTAGTGGATAAAAGCTCATTGTTATGCATTATCTCATTTAATCCTTCCAGCAACTCTTCAAGGAAGATTACTATTATCCTCACTTTTAGGAGAATTCAAAGAGGCTGAGTGTCTAGTCAGCGGCAGGGGAAAAAATCTGAACCCACGCTGGTCTGATCTCAAGACTAACATTCTAAGTGTGCTGTCATACTTTTGCATCTAGAATAAGCTAAGAAGTGTTTTCAAAAAGTTGTTTAAAATGTTAGCAGATTTCACTGTAAGATTCTAGACTTACTTTGTCTTTTGGATTATAAACATTCAAGGTGCTTCTTAAATGCTCCCAATATTATCAATTCAACCTGCATTTACTGTAACTGAATTCCAAAGAAATACCCACAGGGTAAGACAGTTTTAGCTCACAAACTGCAACAAGTTAGGATTGAAAAGACCCTAAAATCCTTCAAGGGCTACAAATGAGCTCCAGCTTGATCTCAGTTTGTACTACTGATCACTTTCTCTATAGGTGCTTAACACTGAGCAGACCAGGGTGGGTATCCCCCAAAACTGCTCTTTTTAAATCCAAGGCCACTTATCCTGGAGTTTCTCTATCACTAGGTGACTAGGTGGCATCAAGAAGATGGTTAAGTTAAAGCCAGTTGAAATGACCCTTAACTTAGGTTCGGGATTCACTTTGATTCCAAACTCTACTGATAACAGAGAGACACTCCCCTAGATGTCACTGTTGGGACTCTCCTGGATATTCAACCGGCCCAATGGAATATAGCCAGACCCAGGTAGATGCAGAGTCATTAGAAAAATTACTCTCTTTCCTGGGAAGACTAAAATATTTCAAAAGATGGAAGGAGGATTCTGTACACCTTTCTGGAAGTGTCAGATGGCCTCAAACACTTTCATACATAATTGAGAGACTAATCCATCATATAATGCCATGAGCTTTGTTTTAGAGAGCATTTCATCAGCCAGATTTCTGTTTAGCAGTAGTGTTTGGCTGGGCCACTGTAACAACTAGGGAAAGAGGAGTAGGGGAGGAAGGGACTACCTACCATTTGCTGGCTGTCTCCTGTATGTCACACTCTGCACTGGCTACTTTACATCCGTCATCTCATTGTATCATCACAGGATCCATACATTTGGGTTGACCATTATCCCACTTTATAGATGCAGTAACTGAGGGTCAGTAAGAGGAAGTGACAGGTCTGAAGCTAAAAGCCGTGACCAAAACCCAGGTGTTTGTTTGGAGATGCACTGTGTCTGTCTAGTCCTGATACCAACCTGGAAGGTGCCTGGTACTCAGACCACATACCATCTGGCTACAATGGTTGGTGTGGTTTGTTTTGCCACCTTGGGCATCACTGCATCTTAATGTGGCCTGACAGATGACTCAGCAGGGTTTTCAGCACATGGGCCTGAAATCACCTTCTGGCATTCTCCACAAGAGGGAGCCCAGAGGCTTGTTTTCCTAGCACCTCCAGCTGTCTTGTTTTCAGTCCAGTGCTGAGCTGTGTTTGGTAGCTGCAAACCCATTTAGCCCTCTCTGCTCCATGAAAAGACCAGAAAACAGGAACAGTGCTTTGGACTGGAGGTGCTCTGAACCCAGCTCTGCTACTTACCATGAGGCTTGGGGACATACCAGCCCCAGCCCCTCTGGGGTCAGTGTCCCCACTCACAGAACTAGGACTGTGGCTAACTTAGCATCTAATGGCCCTTTTAGGCCTAACCTTATGAGATCTCAAGGTGGGGTCCAATCTTCAGGTTAACAGTATTCTCACTTCTAGGGCATGATCCTTTCAACCACTGTAAGCAACATCTCCCTCTGCACAACTGGCCAGGAGGGTTGCATTGGCACATATTTCTCTTCAGGTCCCTCCCCCCAGAAAAGCCTAAGAAAGTTCATGATCCTTCCAGAGGAGTCCAAAGCTTGGGAAAACAGTTTACAAATCTTTCCCATCAGAAACCCTTGGCCCTCCAAAGAATTCACAGGGTACTTGAGTTGTCTGAAAGATGGAATGCCCCAAAGAAGGAGTAAGGAGCCCTGGACTCTGGTCCTGCCTCTGTCCCTAACTCATGGGGTGACCTAGGACAAGTATGCAGTGGGGTAACATTGGGGAGCACATGTATTATCAGCTGGTTACCAAGCCTGGACCAAGTGACTTCTCGGGAACTTCCATTTCTATGAAGCAAGCACATCCTTAAGGAACTGGGCCCTACATAACTTTGATTATCCCCAGAGCTGAAATGTTCTGTTCTACCATGGCAGGTGTCTGGAGTCTGACTATGAGAAGACAGACTCCTAGCTGGGGAAGAGTAGCATGTGCACACAGACAGACAGCTGGAGCTAGGACTGACTTCCTCCACCCCACAGCAGGCCTGGCAGTGTACAGCTGAGGCTAAAAGCCTTTTAGAATAAGTGAGAAGGGCCTTCCTAGATCATCAAATCCATACTGCTCTTCATCTGGCTAGGGACAGGAGAGCCCCAAAACGGGAAATTCCTAATTTCTAACTCCCAGACCATGTAACTCAGCCACAACTTACAGAAAATTCTCATTTTCCCCATGGAAGTCTTCAGCTCTTCAAACTAACCCCAACCTCAGGCTTTACATTCACCTGGGAAATGAATGAAAAGGGAATGTTTTGCATTCTATGCTCCCAGCACACAAAATTTCAGGGACATTGCAGGATTACAGCTGCATGTAGCACTACCCATTGATAAGTCACTCCTTCCCATTTTCAGAACCAGAAAAGAAAGTCATCCCATGGACTCCCAGGGTGCTAAGGAGACATGAGCCACATAAAATGTTCATCCAGCTCTTAACAAGAGACATATGACCCTCCAAGCAGCCCAACACCTCTTTGAACAGCACTTGACTGGTCAAATATTTGAGGTCCCAGTACTGTGACTTCCAGTCTAATTTGTGTGCCCCCAGTGAAGGTCCTTCCATTGCCTCATCTGAGAAATGAGGATGAGAGCACCATTAGCCATTAGCGAAGTGGGTCAACTCCTTAAACGTGCATTTGCAGCCTTAGCGTTAGGGGCCCGCAGAATAGGTTGTCTGCCTTCCTGCTGACAGCCTTGTCAGACGGCCAAGGCCTCCTCTGAGCTCCTCTCCAAGTTCAACCACTGCATTCATTCCATCTGCAACCCCTCCTGGATCCTGGAGCCCAGCCCCCTTTCCTTAGCAATGTCATTCTCACAGGTAGTGGCCCATGTTTTTCCTTTCACTTGAAACTATTTAAGAGATTCTTCAAGAAAAATTAAATACACCACACCATTTGACTTCAGGAAATGCAACTGCAAATACATTTTTTTTTCGTCCTTGGGTTTCTCAGAATTACAACTGAGGTCAACTCACCAAACATGCAAAGACCAAAGGGGGAGAAAAAAAGAACCTGCCTACGTGAGAGGCAAGCCCAGGCTTGTACTTTTACAGCCGTCTGTTTACAGAGGCTCACCTGATATGGCATGATGTGAGCAGACCTCTGGCCTATGAGCAGAGTTCGTCCTTGGTGTGACATGCTGGCCTCACTCCAGGGCACAAGTTTTATCCTCTCATTTAATCTAGCCTACCCTGCAGGACGATGGGAGAATGAGGCCAGGTGTATCTCAACCTGGAGGGGAAAGGCATGCCAAGCACCCCATTCACCTCGCTCATGCCTGAAGAACTTACCTGATATCCTCAGAGGGAAGAGAGAGAGGTGAACTAGATTATCCAATTCAACAAATATCCACAGAGCATCTTCTGCACTGGGCAATGGGGATATATAAACACTAATCCCTTTGTGGTCCAATGGAGGAAACTAGGCAAACCGAGGAGACAGCCGGAAGAGGCTTCCTGGAGGGGATGACTGCCAGGCTATGCTTTAAATGAACCATTACTTGCCCAATGAAGGGGAATCCCAGTGGGATGGAAAATCAACATGTGTGTCTGGGGGCAGCAGAAGCCCCCAAACTCCAGTAGTGATAAGCAATCCACTCAGGAATTAAAGTCAGGCAACCTGGGTTTGAATCTCCACTAC
The DNA here is from genome assembly GCF_019186645.2 of Phyllostomus hastatus. Classification (NCBI taxonomy): domain Eukaryota; kingdom Metazoa; phylum Chordata; class Mammalia; order Chiroptera; family Phyllostomidae; genus Phyllostomus; species Phyllostomus hastatus. Next base: position 61,582,276 of record NW_025333857.1, on the reverse strand, counting down.
ACCACTGACTAGTTGTATGGATGGGAACAAGTCACTTAACCCTTTAAAACCTTGATTCCTTAGACACAAGATGGAAATCATTATAATACATTTCTTGTGGGGTGGTTGTAATGATTAAGTAAAATAATCCATGTAACATGCTTAGCAAAGTACCTAAAAAATAGCCATCACTCAAAATGTATGAGCTATTACTATTATTACTAGCACTACTATTACTATTATTATTTCATCAGGGCAGAGGGGACAGATGAGAACACAAGGGAACATGAAGCCATGTGGAGGAGCTTGGCCCTGATACTACAGGCACACAGGCCCCAGGAAGGGGTTTCAAACAGAACACAGCTAAACGCATCTCTGTGATTCCTCCTGACTCCATGTTCCACACCCCACAAAGAGGAGGCAGGACCACAGAAATCTCAACAGCTGTCACAGTGCTTAGAGAGTAAGCAGCCCTCAGTGTTTGGTTTCTGATTCTGAGACAAGAGGGCAACCTAGTCCAGGGCTTGTCACTACTCAGCCAAAAAGCAGAGATGGGAACTGGATTGTAATTGTGCTTTTATTAATATCAGAGGCCAGCCATCCAAGAAGGTGGAGGGTTAAAGCCGTAACATCCATTCTCCCTTGAGTTTTCAGAAGCAAGTTTATATAGGGGAAATGTGGAGATTCGTGAGGGGGAAATTCCAAAGGGAGTTGAAAGGGGAGCCTGGCAGCTTCTTCCCAAGCTCTCTCCCTTTGTTCTGGTGTTATCTCTCCGTTCACATTAGCATTGCTCTCTTCCCCCAGATATCTGTGGTTTATGCCCATCAAAGCTTTGTATTCTCTGGTTAGGGAGGAGAGGTATAAACCATTCACTCTCAAGTGCCCTTGGTCAGGGGAGATAAGGTTTTGTGATTCACCAGCTGACTGTAAGTTGCTTAAACTGTTTGGTCTTATATAATTTTCTTGTCTCAGTTTCCCCATTCCACTTGCCCAGGAGTTCTCCTAGCTTCTTACTATCATATCTCAATTCTACACACCCCAAACGTGTGGGCTGTGGGCTGAAACAGGCAGGGCAAGAACGCTCATTGGAGTATGAGTGAAAGATGGATTCAAAAGCCTGGCAGCTGGCCTTCCAGTCCTCATCACAAAAGAGACATGTGGATCAGAGAGCTTTTTTAAGGGGTGAGGGCAATGCTTCTGGTGAAGATGCCCCCTAGCAGCAAGCTTGTTCAGACAGCAGAGGGAACTCTTCACTTAATGTTCAACTATTCCAGTACCGTGAAGAGCCAAGAGGGATTTTCTCAGGCCTGGGAGGAGAGGGCAGTGAGAAGATTATGAGCCCAGCAAGTATTATAAGCAAATTCACGGGTGTAGTGCCTTCAACTGAATTGGCCTATGGCTGCCTAGTGTCTGATGGTCAGAATGAACAGTCATTTGTGATGACATCATTCAAAAGATGTCAATGTCAGGTCATATCTACCGGTTTTATAGCTAGGGAAACCAAGGCTCAAAGAAAAAAAAGGAATTTGCCTAGAATAAGTTGAATTCATGAGGCAGTGCAGGAAATGTGTAACTTGGTTCTTTGCATACAAAATAGTTACAATAATAAGAAGCTAAGCCACCATCACCAGTGAATATATTTAATAAAATACTTTTATATTTTAAGCCATAATGACATAAACATTGTCTTTTTCCCCTGCCAACAGAGCTCCTGATAGCAGGCTCCCCACTTAGATTTCTTTGATCCTATATCCTCTTACAGTTGAGCACAAGGATGTTTTTTACCTCCACTGTCTAGCAAAACAGCCTGAAGGAGGAAACCTGGCCTCTGGATGCATGCTGACTTAGATATGAATCTCAGCATTTCCAACCACTTGCTTGACCTTGTACCACTGACTGTATCTAGGCCTCAGGATTAACCTTGCAGAGTTATTCTGAGAATTAAATTAGCTGAAACATGTGCAAGCACACAGTTCAGTATCCGGTGCACTCGCAAAGGAAGGACAGCAACAATTACCATGAACAATTACATATCATTGCTGCAACTACCACGGCCGGGCTGAGCGAGGTGGGAAAAGACTAGGTGAGGTGAAATCTGTAATAGGACAAGAATGGCACCTGGTACAAAGAGGAACCTGGGTCATATATGTTTTCATTCCCCAACTTCCACAGTCTGGTGAAAGCCCAAGTAGAAGCAATCCATTTTTAAAATACTAAGGCAGCTGATGGCAAAACGAGAAATAAACAGATTTCTGTGGTGAGAACCAGGGGAGGGGGGCCAGGGGCTAGGTGGAGGTGGGCAAACGGGGGGAAAATGGGGGGCATCTGTAATAGTGTTAATTAACAATTTTAAAAAAGGAAAAAACTAAGCTATAGAGATCTAATGTGTGGTATAATATAATGAATATTATACTATAAAGATATAATGTGATAAATATTACTTCAATGGCAATAATATTATAATATATAACAACATGCTATATGCCTTAAATTTACAAAATATAATATGTCAGATTAAATAAAAAATAAATTAAAATTAAAAAGTAAAGGCAGTAAACTACTAAAAAAATAGATAAATAAGCAGATGCCCTTTGCCCCCAAATGGAAACAGCATGGTAATGGTCTCCATCAAAGGGCCGTGGGAAAAGATCTGGTGTCTCCCACTCCCAGAGCAGAAAGAAACAGTTAATGTGTGATTTCACTTTTAGGAAATTGCTCAGAGGACATCTCATGTATCCTGGAAAGGGCTCCATTCAAGAAGTCATGGGCCTACCTCCAAGGTCAGTAACCAAATCTAGGAACTCCAACCATCTGAGGGCCAATTCCTGCAGCCTTTTTTGCATTTGGAAAACATTTTTGTTAATTTATTGTTGTTCAGTAACAATTGTTCCACCTTTTTCCTCATCCTGAAACTTCTAAGCTAGAGGTCACAAGTAGAGGCCTGTGGCCAAATGTGACCTGCAGATGTGTTAGGTTTAGCCCGCAATTTGAATTAAATTTACAATTTGAATTAAAATGCCTTAGGAGAAAGAGAAGAGAGTTACTGTAAAACAACAAGGTTCCTCTAGCCTCCGCCACCTGCACTGCATTCACTGCTTCTCACTGACTACCTGGCTCCCAAAGGCATCTGTACCCCACCCCCACCACCCCTCTCTAATCAGCCCCCCACCAAGTTGCAAGTTGCAAGGCCAACCGCATAGTGCTTTTCCTCCTACAAGGGAAGCAGGCTCTTAATCTCTGCCTCTGTCTAGTTATTCAAAAGGGGACCACAAAACTGCCCTGTCCCCAGATTGACAGCTTAATGAACAAGTCAGCACAGTGCCTATTTACATATTATTGCAAAGTAAGAGCCCCCTTATAAAAAGAAATAATTAGAGCCACTTACACTGGGAAAGATGAAATACGGAGGGGATGGCTAAGATTCTCTGAATAGCCATTCTGCTCATTTTAGAAATTCAATTTTGCAGTTAGATTAGTTTGCACTCTTCAATTGAATTGCAAGGAGGTTTAAAGGGAAGGCATAGAGGCTATTAAAACTAACACGCCTGCTTCCCAGTTCTGAAAGGCACCCTGAGTGCTGGTTTTCACTCGTTAAGGCCCAGAGCAATTATAATCTGGATTATACATTGACATGTAAATAATCTAGGGTGTCCAAGCTTTTGGCGTTTCCGGGCCACACTGGAAGAAGAGTTGTCTTAGGCCACACATTAAATACATTGGAATACGTAATCACAAAAAAATCTCATAATGTTCTAAGTAAATTTACGATTTTGTGTTGGGCCACATTCACACCATCCTGGGCTGCATGCACCCTGTGGGCCGCAGGCTGAACAGCCCAGGAGGATCTGCTAACATTCTGCTTTTCTATAAACCCCAGCTTGGAAGATCTCCTTAATGTGCATGTAAAGGGTATCTGCATTTATGTTTGGCTGCCTTTTTAAAAAGAGGAAAACATTTAAAAATTTAGATAATGAATGGTTAAAGGATGCATCTTGTTTTGAAAGCAAACAGACTGAGATTCTCCTGAACATCTTGATGTCTAAATTGGTTACTAATTGATTACTAAAAATAAATGTCCTATTTCTGATGTTTTGTGCAATGCCTACCAAATATTATCCCCCCTTGATCAAGTATTCATTGATTGATTGGATAAATGAACATGATAGTCCAGAACTTGAGGGGAATACATCCAGGAGCTTGTGGTCTGAAAAGGCAAAGATATTGTAATAACAGAATAATATAATAATTAAATGGAAAGTAATTCTGTAGGAGGTAGAGAGAGGTCCAGCACCCTGTGTGTTCTTACTCTCAGCTTTGAGCATTAGAGAAAGGGAAGAAAATTAAGCAGCACCTAGAAAGAGTAACACAGAAGATATTTCAGATGGTTGTCACAGCAGGCAATATTATAGAAGACGTAAGTCTTGAATGGGGAATGCTGAAAAAGACTTCACACTTTTTAGCCTGCACCTGCCAACTGCCCCATAACTGTTTTGTTTTTTCTTCTCTTTCCAGTGTCAAAGCATATAAACAAAACCAAGTTGTCTTGGAACAAAGACGGCATCATCCATGGAGTCAGACAACAGGATGGGAACCTGATCATCCAGTTCCCGGGTTGGTACTTCATTATTTGCCAACTGCAGTTTTATGTGAAATGCCCGGGACATTCTGTCGACCTAAAGTTGGAACTTCTCATCAACAAAGATGTCAAAAAGCAGACGCTGGTGACAGTGTGTGAGTCTGGAGTGCAAACTGAAAAGATATACCAAAATCTCTCTCAGTTCCTGCTGCAGCACCTACAGGTCAACAGTACCATATCAGTCCAGGTGGATAAATTCCAGTACGTGGATACAAACACCTTTCCTCTTGAGAATGTGTTGTCTGTCTTCTTATACAGTAGTTCAGACTGAATCCTCTCTCCTGGCCTCTGTCATATAGCACTTCATCCATCCAAACACTTGAGCAAAAAGGAAACTCTAGAACAAGACTGAAACCACAAAGGGTATTAAATAGTACGCTTCTCCTTCTGTCTTTTGGGAAGATACAGCTCCAGGGTTAAAAAGAGAGTTTCAGATAGAGAGCAGGGAAGCAATGTGGTGTGGTGGACAGAGCCCCACAAGGGAATCAGAAGGGATGGGTTTATGCCCCAACCACTAACTCACAGTATGACCTGGAGCTATTCCTTTCCTATCCTTGGAACTCAGGATCCACGCCTGAAGAATGAAAGGGCTGGATCTGAATCGCTCTAAAGTCTCTTCCATCTCCAAAGACCATCCTCTCTCATCACAAATCTATGAACTAAGATTCCAGACAGTGTTCTGGAAGCCCCCAACTAAAGGGAAGGCCCTCACACCAGTACAAAACCGATGGCACTAGTATCATCTGGCTGCATGTCACCTCCACAGAGTCAAAAGTTGGAGACAACATTCAGGGCACCTTGACAAATGGTGTGAACTGCAGGACCTAAAATGTGTAAAAAAAACCATAACTGCCAAACTGACCATTCCAAATCGAAGAGGCTTTGTGGGTCCATTTCACTGAAGGTAGACAATAATTCAACAACAGATGGTTTCTGGTTTTCAGGAAAGTGCTATGCATTCAGTCAACTCTTAAATTGAGTGGTGATCAAAGGATGTGGTGGTCCAAAGGATGTGGTAATTTGGTCAGGGCACAGCTGCTGCCATCTCCCTCACGAGTTCATTCTGTCCCCTGCTTCAAACACCTCTCAGAAAACCATTTCTGGGCAGGGTTTGTAAGACCCCACAAAGTTGTCAATAGACAGTGATGACCCTGGAGACAGTGAAAAGGACTCCTGAGCAAAGCCAGATTTCACTCACTACATCAACTTTGACAGCTGTCCATCATCTTTGAAGGAGCATCTTATTGTTTGAAAAGGCCATTGGACTAGAAGCGTAAGCCCCTGAGGTTATGCTTCAGAAAGAAGAGGGACCTTTAACTCTATGCAAAAGAGTGAAGTGAAATTTGCTTTTTTTCTCAGTAATTGGGAGAGGAAAGAAAAGATTAAGAATTCAGAAAAGTTTGTCAGAGAAAGATTTAAAAAGATTTAAAAGAAGAAAAAAAGCAGCAGTGGTGGTATGGATGAGAGGAACCTGGGAGCACAGAAATGACTAAGAAAATTTTAAATGAGTAGCTGAGCAGCATACTCTGTTGACTCCTCCTCCATCAAAGAATTATTCAGTAAAGTCTACATTTCTCTTAAACGCTTTCTGTGAGTGGACTCTTTGGGAGCAAGGGGCATTGGAAGAGGTGTTGAACTGAGCAAGCCAAGTGGTATGTGGTAAAAACACAAGCAGGTTTTGAGGATCCAAAGCTAGAGAACAAGGAGGCCTCTGCCATTTGACTTATACCCTAACTCTACAGAGCAAATGAATCTTGCCTTAGACCAAGTCATGCATTCTTGAAAGTGTATCTACAACCCAGGCATGTGTAAATTAAGCACATTTTTTTTACCATTTCACATTCCAACTCAAGAACTACTCCATTTGCACTTTTCACCAACCATCCTCCAAGCAGAGGTACCTGACTTGGACATTGTGAGTGGTTCCCAATCTCAGGCTCTATCAAGTCAACAGCTGAAGACACAAGGAATCTTGAAGCAAGACAAAACAGTAAGAGAGTAATCTCTAGTCAGTCACCTAATAGTTACACAGGGAGTAGACGACCTAATAATTATACAGGGAGTGGACAACCTAGGAAGTTCGAAACTAAAGTTACTCCCTGAGAGTTAACCAGCTTCCGGACATATTGTGAGCAAATGACACCACCTTTGCCAGTAAAATAAATGATTTTTGTAACTGGGAAGTCAGGCTACCTGAAACATATGCCTATTTGGTAAAAACTCAACTGCACTTCTCTACCCCCCAACACACACACACACACACACACACACACACACACACACAGAGTGTACTTGCAGAACTTGTAGAAGAGCATGAATTGATGAAAAGTAACAAGTCAATATAGACTAAATGCATTGCTGCCCTTGGGAAAATTCATACCAGTGATTCATTCCCACACAAGGACAAAGCCCTTAGTTAAGAGGATAGTCAGTCTGACATCTCTGGAAAGATCCTGAGAGATCAGCTAACCCAACATTTGAATGGAAACCCAATAAAAGGCAGGGACGTGGGGAGTTCTTACCCATGATTAGTAGCAGCGCTGGGTCTGAGCCCAGCCTCCTGACTCCAGTCTCCATTATTTCCCACCAGGCTTTGTGGGTCCCCTTCTGCAGCCTATCTGTAATTCCTCAGGCCACATCTTCCCAGCCCTGCACTGAAGTATCCCCAGTACTCAGGGCTGTCCTCTGCTCTGCCTTGCCCTCACTGCAATCACCCCAGGATCACCATTCTAACATGAGACCCATGTGATCTGTAGATTCAATACACGGTCAAATCTCAGGGAAAGGTCAGTGTCCCATGATATAAAAGTCCTATCTCTCAGAAACTGAAGAAATATGTAAGGCTGGTATTTTTTCCAATAAAAAAATTAAAATCATGTTTTAATTTGAAATTATGTGTATATGTGCATATATGTATTAACACATGTGTACATCTATATATCTCTATATGTGTGTGCACTGTACACACATGTATTATATATACACACATGTATGTGTGTGTGTACTTTCTTTAGTAATTGTTTTAAAGCTCATCTGTGTATTCTGGGGTCAGGGGAGGGAGCCTGATTCTTGTTCTGGTCATTACAAAATGTATATTCATTTGTATTTATTTTAATTATAAAAAGAACAGAAAATAATATTTCTTCCATGCCTTACCAGCCTATTTAAATAACTATTAATATTTTGCTATATCTGTCTCTGCTTCTTTTGAAAAATAAAATAATACATATAGACCTAAAGTCTCATTCCTCCATCCATGTCCCTACACCCTCCCCAGAGAATAACTATTCCCTGGAAGTTTGTGTGTTCCCTTCACTTACATAAATTTACACTTGTTCTCCCATGAAATTATATAGTACAGTTCAGAGTAGCTTTTAAAATTTCAATAAATGATATCATACTTTATATAACACTTTGTGAATTAAATGTTTTCATGTAATAGTAAGTTTTTGAGATTTATGCAGACTGATACATGTAGTTCTAGCTCATTCATTTAACTGCTATATGCTAATATTTCATTATTGAAATATCCCACCCTTTGCCCATTCTTCTATGGATGAACATTTACTTTGCCTCCTGATTTTGCTGCAATAGGCACATCTTCCTGCCCAACTCCCACTGCTTGTTGCCATTTTTCTATACAACAAAAATACTCTTTAAAAACTATAAATATGGCAGTTCCTCCTTTATCCACAAGAAATACATTCCAAGACACCCAGTGGATGCCTGAAACCACAGATTGTACCAACCCCTATACATACTGTTTTTTTCCTATACATATTCTAATACATACCTTTTAACTTAAAAAATAAAAGCAATTAACTTTAAAAAATTAAGGGCTTCTCTCTGACATATCGGAATTGCCAGAATCACTATTCCTGCATTTTGGGGCTATTATGAAGTAAGAGAAGGGTGACTTGAACACCAGCACTGTGATACCGTGACAGTCAGTCTGTTAACCAAGACAGCTGTTACATGACTAGTAGGCAGGGAACACGTAGGGCCTAGATCTCATGGGCAAAGGGATGAGTCGCATCTCAACTGGGAGCTGCACGGCATGAGATTTCATCACAGTCTTCAGAACAGCCTGCAATTTAACACTTATGAACTGTTTATTTCTGGAACTTTCCATGTAATATTTTCAGACCACAGTTGACTGGGTAAGTGAAAGCATGCAAAGCGGAACCACGGTTAAGGTAGACTGCCGTAGTAGCCTGAACCTACTGAGTCAACCGTGGCAAATGAGACTAGACCCCTCTGTGGTCACAGCTCATGAGCCAGAGCTTTGGAATCTGAATAGCTCTTCCTGCCTTTCTTAAGCACTTCTCTGCTCTGTACACCCACTCTGCACACATCATGAGTGCCCGTGTGGTGCCTGGCCCCATGCCAGATGCCAGGTTATGACCCAGTGTGATGTGTGCCACGGCTCTGACAGGCTGCTGCAAAATCAGTGCTAGTTAACACGTGTTTGGAACATGCCTTTCCAAAGTGTTCTGGAGCTTCCCCGGATCCAGCTCTCTTTCCGGTGAATATTTGAAAAATGCTAGAGTGCAAGAAGGACAAGCACAACCCCAGAAGAATATTTCTGCCTCAAGATGAAATGCCTGTGTTCTCTGTGGTCTGTTCCAGACCTCTTTCTCCTGACACTCCATACTGTCTCCCTGGGTGACTTAACTCCCATGACTTCAAACAACATCTTCTTGTCAATGACTATATAATCTAGATATCCAGGCCTGATTTTCTCCTAAAACCCAGCCCTATATATTCAGTAGACTCTGGGCTCTATCCATTAGTTCTCTCTGAGGCCTTGCAATGGAAGATTGGCACTCAACGTCTAGTGCAGTGACTTTTGAGGTTTGCTTTTTTTACCATGACCCAGAGAAAGAAATATTCTCCTTTGCAAACAAGAATACATATACACATGTACACATACCCTCAAGACAAAAGTTTTATTACATTAAGAGTTGCCCTTACTATTGGCAATTAAGAAAAAAAATATTGTTGTGACCACCTGAATTGATTTCATGAGTCACAACTCACAATTTGCAAAATACTGTCCTCATGTGACCTTCCCTACTCCAGAAGTTGGAAAACTAAAGATATACTTTCCTTATTTTCTTGTGGCTTGGGCTCTTGCAGCTGAGACAAACAAGGCTTTGGGATGCTTGTCCCTTCTGCCACAAGCCCAACTGTGGAGGCATTTGGTATTTCTGCAGCTGCTTTTGCAGAGGTTCCCATGCTTAGATACTGGCTTAGTAAGTGTGGCGAGTCTAGGTGTAGGGAGAGGAGCATCCATGCTGCTGAAATGGTCTGTTGCAGATTTCCATTGGTCCTAGAACCAGAAGTGGTAGCAGTTTTCTGATTGTGGTGTTTTCCTGTTCGAAACAGCAGTGTGGTGGTTCCTGAGGGGGCAGCTTCCTAGTACACGATTACTGAAGAGAAACCTAAGCAGCCCAGTTCCTAGGAGAGGGATTAGAAGTTGCTCCTGAAAGCTCAAGCTGAATTCTTTTTCCTCAGCCCTCTTGATAATTCTGTAAGCCATTTAATACCCTGTGATAAATGTCTTCTTGCTAAGCAAGCTAGAGTAAAGTCTGATCTCTGCAACTGATCCCTGATGGATAGCCTCCACAGGTACCGAACCAACCTCATGATACCACAACTTGTCAGCATTCCCATGTTCTAAATTTCAAGGTCTACATGAGTTTTGTATCATCCTTCTTTCCTATTTCCCATCCAATCCACAACTGTTCAATTCATCCAATTCTCTAGCCCCAGCCACCATCATCTCACTTGCATTCACTCTCATCACCTTCTAACTCACATCCTTGGTTGCTGTCTACTCACAAATCCCATCTCCAAACAGAAATAACAACTCTCCATTGTTCTTGAGCTTGGTAGTAATAATTGTTTACCCAGCTCTCACATGTTATGCACTTTTCATATCCTTGCTCATTTAATCCTCAAAACATCCCTATAAGGTAGACATCATTAGTCCCACCCAGCAGACAATGACATCAGGACATGGAGACACTGGGTAGCATGGCCAGCATCACCCAGCCAGTGGTTGGTAGAGCTGGGATTCAAGCCGTGGTGTGTAGACATCCACATTCCAACATTACCTGCTCCAATCACTACAAATTCAGCCTTCCTAAAATGTAAGATCTCTAAACCAGCTCCCTCTCCATCTAGATCCTGCCTTTCTCTCTGGCTTCATAGCACTTCCCACCCGTAGATCACATTGAACTTCTCCCAGTCCCTCAAACTTTCAGTGTTCAGCTTTGCCACCAGGTGTTTGCAGATGTTCTTCCTTCTGCTTAGAATACTGGTTTCACTCACTTTTTCCTGGTTACCACCTATCATGGTCTGATCTCAGAGAAGTCTTCCTGACTCTGCTGGTCTCACCTAATTCCCTTCTGCCTTCTTCCATACTTGTCCCATTCTGAAGTGCATAACACTGTACTGTTCACCCCTGGTTCTCTTCAACATCTGGACTCCTCAAGTGCAGGAACCCTATCTGATTCAGCACTGGGTCCTCACAGCCCAGCACAGCTCCTGGGACAAAACGATCATTCAGTGACTATTTCTTAAATGAATAATCAAAGAAAATCTCTTTAAACACAGGCTTCATTCTAGGGAGAAGATAGCAAATAAGCCACCCCCCCACAGGAATAAAAACTATTTACAAAATATGAAAATGTAAATTGAAAACAATCTTTTTTCTTCAAATGGTTTTCCAGGACTCAGGAGAATAAGGATGCAGACTAAAGAAAGGGGAAAATTTCAGAAAACAAAATCCACTACTGCCATCTGAGAATTTGAAAAAAAGACAAACTCATTTAGTTTATTGAACCCCTTATGATCCAGGTGTAGTATATCCTCTATATAATTCATCTCTATTCCTACCCCTATGAGATAGCTAGATGCTATTCTATTCCTTTTGTAGAAGGGGAATGCTCACCATAGAGAATTTAAATCAAATTTTACTGCATCTTACAATCAACTGAAAGACTTCTTTAAACCCTCAGGGTCTATCTCATGCCAATTAAGTTAGAATCTCTGGGGTTAGAACTCAGGCATCAGGATGACTTTAAGCTCCCAAATTTGAAGCTAAGTTTGAGTCAGTGGTTTAGACCCTTGCTGTCCAAATGGACCAGCAGCCCAGAATCTCACATCCACCCGGACCTATTAAAACAGAACTTCCATTTTAATAAGATCCACAAGAGACTCACAGATACCTATACCCTATGAAAGTTCACCCTGGATTTTATTTCCTTAGCCCTCTTGACAATTCTATAAGCCATTAATTTTTGAGGAACACTGGCTTTGATGACTGTCCCTGTGAAGTGGAGAAAACTGCACTGAATCCATTATGCTTCCTAAACTGACTTGGGAGACGGTATCCCCGTTCTTCTGCTGCTTATGCAAATATGTGGGTCCAGACACTACCAAGAGCATCCTCAAGTCACCATGACAGTATTCATTTGTAATTATCATCACTGAGTTTTTAAAATAGCTTTTAGTCCAGCTCTCTCCCTCGGGAATCTTAGGCAAGATCTTGTACAAGACTGTACAAGGTAATGGCCAATATGTGGAAAGCTTGCAATACAGTCCAGAGTGGGTTATGTGTTTTCCCTATAGCCAAGGAAAGCGAGAAAACAAGTCTGGGGGCAGCAGAAGGGAAAAAAACAATTTGGAAACTTGAGTTTGAATCCTAGCTCAGGCAATTGCTAGCATTAGGATCTTGATGAGCCACCAACATCCTCTAAACTTATCTTTCCACAGCTATAAAATGAGAAGCATAAGCTGCCCCAAAGCTGTGGGTAAAGCAAATACACAATAAGCCTGAAATGTATACAAATGATATTCAGTATCCTCAGAGGAGTCTGACTGTGGGAAAAGGAGCAGAAAAACAAATCAAGAGCAAATTTGAGAAGAATGAAGCTTCCACAACCGCACCGAATCCCACTCCCACCTGCATCCTGAAAAACCAGCCACTGGACTGACAAAGATGTACACAAGGCCAATGCCCATGGGATGCTTTCATACTTTTGGGAAAACTGGCCTGGTTAAGCCAATTGAGTATTGGGAGATGGGGTATTGGGGGTCCCTTTCCTGTCTCCTCCATGGCAGCACTGATCACATAGGGGTGTTGGTGTCTTCGAGTCTTTTTTCCACCTAGAATGAACTACTTAGACAAGAATCTGCCTCTGAACCCCAACGCCTCGGTCAGTGTTTGGCACTAAGTCAACACTCAGGAAGCCTGTAGATTTCACTCACAGCAAGACAGGAAATTAGCAGCTGGGTGTGTTAGAGCAGCTAGTTGAGAACATGCTGAAGTCCCCTCCACCTTCACTACCAGAAAGCTGCAAGTGAAAACCAGCTGAGGTATTTCATCATTGCATTGAGTGTGCTGATGGTACAGATGACGTCACTGCCATGACCTCTGATTTTGTCTTCTGCTCTCACACTAGTTTCATTTTAACAGCTGGCCTGATGCACTCAGCATCAGGTGCGGAGGAGTCAAAGAAAGAAAGGCCACAAACAGTCATGGGATCGACAAATCCAGAGGAGGACAGAGCAAGAGTGTGCATAAGGAGGCTGAATTCCTACTGCGGAAGCAACATTCGTACACTCAAACAGACAGCCCTCAATTGTATCTGACCTTTACTTGTTCCTCTTTTCATTAACTATGGTGTGTTTATCTAAGTAGCTTTATATTATATTAATCTATATAATTGTTAACACTTACTTTATGCTTTGCTTACCAGGTTTGCTTACCAGGTTCCAGGCATCATATTGAAGCTTTCAAATACTGCTCTATTCTCACTACCTGTTATGAGAAAGACTGTTTATTCCCATGTTAATAGATGAGGAAACACAGCCTTAAAGAAATGCATAAGCATACAAATTGGCAGTTTTGGAATAGTCATGGAAACATAAAATACAACATAGGGAATATAGTCAATAATATTGTAACAACTATGTATGATATCAGATGGGTACCAGATGTATTGGGGTGATCACCTAGTAAGTTACATAATGTCCAATCACTGGGATATATATCTGAAACTAATAAAATATTGTTAGTCAACTGTAATTGAAAAATAAAAAATTATTTTTTAAACAAGAAATGCACATATGGGCAGAAATAATTACATATTTATTTGTCTATTTAGATTTAGTTTTTAAAAAAGTATGTTTAAAGGAATGAAAGCAAGTGATCAAAAATACAGGACCCATTTAATTTGTGATAAAATTTCTTTTCTTTGTGTGCTCACCACCCAAAGTCAAGCCTTCCTCTGTCACACTATATATTTGACCCCTTTTATACACAATGCAATATACAGGTGATGTGTTATAGAATTATATACTTGAAACCAATGTCACCCCAATAAATTTAATAAAATTTTTTTAAAAAACAAGAGATAATAAAATTTAAAAAACAACCAAAACAGAAAGAAAGAAAGAAGAAAGAAAGAAAGAAAGAAAGAAAGAAAGAAAGAAAGGAAGGAAGGAAGGAAGGAAGGAAGGAAGGAAGGAAGGAAGGAAGAAAGAAAGAAAGAAAGAAAGAAAGAAAGAAAGAAAGGAAGGAAGGAAGGAAGGAAGGAAGGAAGGAAGGAAGAAAGAAAGAAAGAAAGAAAGGAAGGAAGGAAGAAAGAAAGAAAGGAAGAAAGAAAGAAAGACATAAGCATGTCCCACTTTAAGCAGCTTGGAGCCAGGGTATAAATGTCTGAAGTCTGACTGCAGAGCCACATCCCTGAGGAGGACCCTGTACTGCTGCTCTGCTGTGAAGCCACCTGACTTTGCACATACTGCTTCCTTTGGCTACAGGGTCCTTGCCCTTCTGCCTCAGCTTCGCTAAGTTACCTCACTCAGAAGATTTTATTATTTCTCAAGAATCATTCCCAGGCTAAGTCAGGTATCCAGTCCAGGTCTTGACACCCTCATCTCTAAGCAGTCATCACCCTATACTAAAATTGTGTGAATTATGTGTTTATCTACCTTGCTAGACTGTGCACTTAATGGTAAGAACAATGTTTGTATGTAGTACACTTCTCCCTCCAGTGTCTACAACATAAAGTGCTTCTTGCTTCCAAATGATTTGGCATGGCCTCCCATCATTCACACCCTACTCTAGACTCTGGAAAGGACATTGCTACCTTGAGGCCATAACTCTACAAGCCTAAGCCTTCATGCTGGCTGCTCCAGAAATGCTGGCTGCTTCTCCTCTTGGTTACTGTCACAACTTAGTGGAAAATCATATACTTAATGATACCCATCATTCTAGGCTGAATTCCAAATAGTCAGGAAGTATCTCATTCCCCACAGCCAGAATGACCAAGGCCTTTCCGTGACTTAGAATGTTGGTCCAACTCTTCCTGGCCCCAGAGACAGAAAGAAGTGTGACCACCCCGAACCCAAAGTGCCAACTCATTTCCTGCCCAGAATTAACCACTTCCCAAAAAGAGTAACTGTGTGAACATTAGGTCCCTTCAGGGGAAAACCCCACCTCCACCTACAGGGCTGTAATCTTACCTTATGATCCCAACTTGACAGTCATCCAGCTGTCCGTTATTGGTACCCTACCCAAAGTTTATATGACTCATTCTTGTCGACTACCACCTTGCTGTTCTAGGACAATTCTTAACACACATTGGGCATTTGATGTGCATTTGTTGAATAAATGAAAGATTAAATGAATACCATCTTGGATATCTACATAGTATTTTTTAATTTTATTTTTCATTCAGTTTACATTCAATATTATTTTGCATTAGTTTTAGGTATACAACATAGTGGTTGGACAATCATCTACTTTACAAAGTGTTCTCTCAATATTTCCAGTACCCTAATATATGTATGGCACCTACCATATATATATTATTGACTATATTCCCTATGGTATACTTTACATCGTCATGACTACTTTGTAACTACCAATTTGTACTTCTTAATCCTCTCACCTTTTTCATCTGGTTCCCCACCTCCATCCCTTGTGGCAACATCAGTCTGTTCTCTGTGAACATAGTACTTTATAGAGTTTACAAAACTGTTCTTTCAAGTGACAGATGAGGGAATTAAGCTGTTCAGGCAGCTGGTAAGGGGCAGAGCTGGGAGCCCCTGTATTCTGATTTCTTGTCCAGACTGTACTATATTCTGGGATCAGCAAACTACAGCCTCTGGGGATTTTACATGTTTTGGTAAATGAAGTTTTATTAGAACACAGGTCTGTCCACTCATTGACATACAGTCCATAGCTGCTTTTGAACTACAATTATTACAAGTTGAATAGTTGTGCCAGAATGCAACAGAGATTCTATGGCCTACAAAGCCTAAAATGTTTAATATTTGTCCCTTTATAGAAAATGTTTGCTAAATCCTTCTATATCTTAATGGTGATTCCACATATGTTAAGACAGACCATATTTTGCCATATATAATGAGCACCCATGTCTTGTACACATTATACATGGGATTATTATACCCATGGTATGTAATCATTATACCTATGTATAATGCACATCTTTATCTTTCCCTTAAAAATTTGGGCAAAAAATGTGCATTATACATGGCAAAATACAGTACATGTTTACATACCACACACATGTTTAATTTACTTACAAAGAGAATGATTTGGCTACTGCTTCTATCTCAACTTTTCAATATTGTCAACTATAGGGAGTGACAATTATGTTAGAATTGAGTATAGAACATACCTGTCGGCAGTTTGCCAGATGGGAGGGGTTGGGGGATGGGTGAAAAAAGGGAGGAATTAATATGTAAAAATTGTTAGTTATAAAACAGTCACAGAAACATAAAGCACAGCATATGAAATAAGTATGTATGGTATCAAATGGGTACAAGACTTATCAGGGTGATCACTTCCTAAGGTACATATGTCTAACCACTATGTTGTACAGCTGAAACTAATCTAATATCGCATGTCAACTCTAATTAAAAAATAAAAATAAAGCCCTGGCTGGCATAGCTCAGTGGATTGAGCGCGGGCTGCAAACCAAAGTGTCGCAGGTTCAATTCCCAATCAGGGCACATGCCTGGGTTGCAGGCCATTACTCCCAGCAACCGCACATTGATGTTTCTCTCTCTCTCTCTCTCCCTTCCTTCCCTCTCTAAAAATAAATAAATAAAATCTTAAAAAATAATAAAAATAAATTTTAAAAAGAAAATGTCTGTGAGTGCTGAGTTCTATGAAAGAATGCATGGGCTTTGACCATGGTAGTATCTATCCTAACAAAAGAAGAACTGGCCTCAGAGGCAAGTCCACCAAACACAGTGAGCAGGAATGGCTTGCAGTAAGAGGAGACAACAGAAACATGAAAAGCAGAATAATTTAAAAAAACAATGTAGCTCAGGGATGAAAGCCCTACACACCCTTATAATGATACAATTCGGTTCAATCTTAACATCGTGGCTGACACTGAATTGCATTTCTTGCATTATTATTATTATTATTATTATTATTATTATTATTAGATCTTGATGACTTAAGTTAGAAAAACAGCTGCCAGGAGGTTTCTAAACTCAGAATTGTAAGGTACCATTTTAGAAAAAGAGTTTATTGTTTTTTAAAAAACACATTAATGGACCTTTTTGTTATATAAAAACAAAGCAAAGATTGAGCTCTAAATGAAAGAATTTTTGAGATGTGAGGATTTGAACTTCCTTATAATAATGAAAAAGGTTTTAAGTGGAATTTTTTTTCTAAAATATGAATTTGGAATGTACTGCTCCAGGAAAATTACTGTTTGTTCTTAGATGTGTATGTTTGTTTGTTTTTTTCAATCAGCTAGTCAGGGGAGTTTAGAAACAGTTGAGTAGATGGATGATACCTGAAGGGATATGAAAATGTGTCTTTCATTTTCACTGGTAAAGGAGACTTAGTGAATTCTAGGTGAACTATGGAGCCTCATATATGGCTATTTTGCAGAATAAATTATCCAGTTTTCCAGAAATATGCTATCAGACATGAGGTTGTATTCAAACATCGGGACAAAGCCAACATGGTGGGTAGTAGAATATTGTAAGTGTCCAATAAAGACAGGGTATCATTATTATTCCTCTTTGAATCACATGGTAGGCACTTATGAAATATTTTTTTATTTGAACAGAAGCTGAAATTCTTAACTGCACAGAAACTTCATTCCTTTACTATGCACTTTTCCCCTTTCTTTCCTTTTGATTCAAACTGGCCTCATCCAACACCCTAACTCACCTGCCTCTTTCTCCCTTGCATGTCTACTCCCTTAATCATTAAACCCTCAGGACAAGGTGGTTCTGGTCAGTATCAATAATATTGGGAACAAAGTCTCAGGTCTATTGACCCAAAGACAGAATTTCAGTCAAACTAGAGATAAAATCTAGGCCTCAGCTATGTTCCAGCTTTAGACCCAGAAAAGCAGAACAACCCCACCAAAAAACTTTCTCTTTGCAAGAACACACCCTTGCAAAACCAGGCAGAGAGCCACAATGGCTGACATCAGGATGGGACGCACAGATCAACTGCCTCCTTACCCAGGTTCCAACCAATCAATAGAGGTAATGACCCTAATCATAACCCTAACTACCTTAGTCCCCTATATAACCCATTGCTTAGAAACCATCAGAGAGCCAGGTTTTGGAGCAATAGCTCACTTGTGACTCTGAGTTTGGCCCCATTTCCTTAAATAAACTTTTGCTGCAAACTCCTATTCGTGTTTGGGCTTTGATGTGTGCAGGCAAATAAGCCCCTTTAGTTCTGCTACAAAATCACCTTCATATATTGAATTTTTCCTTTTAGTTCCATTTATTTTCCAACTGAAAATATTCTATTCAAATATTCATCAAATGAGCTATATATACTTATATTTCCAAAATAATTAATGCAAGACTCCTTTTAAATAAAGGATTAGCAAGAACAGCATTCTATTTGAGAAAGCATATGGTATAAAGAAAAATTATAAAAGACTGAAATTTAGTGAGAGTACTGACTAGCTCATGAATTCAGATTATTTAGCTTTTGTTGTCTCAGAGATTTTTTACAATCCTTAAAGTTGTAGGAAAATAATGACAAAGAAATCCTTTTTCATAAAAATGCAAGCTGTGTCCCATGCAATGCAACTGATTATTATTTTGTGGATAGTGACCAGTTTTGCTAGTTTTCTATACCTGTAAGTCCCACCTCCACCAAAGAGTGTCTATTGGCATCTTCAAAGAACAATCTTTGGTAAACATTGGTCTGTCTATACCCTTTTCTGTAACTGTTAACAATTCTATCTATCTATCTATGTACCTACCTACTTGTATAGATAGGTATATATGGACACATATATGCATGCATATGTGTATATCTCATATGCCTATATCCTTATGTATATAGGCATATGAGATATATATACACACACTAGTGATTGCAATACACATTTGCAGTGTTCTTGTGTTCCAGCTATTTTTAAATCATATTTTTTGTCAAAAATACTATTATAGTATTTTAATCTAAATATTGAAATAGAGAAGAAAGCTAAATGCTACATTAAAAAGGCATTACCATCCTCATTTTATTGATGTAGAAACACTGAAAATCAGAGAAGGGGGTAATGGGGGGGAGAGGGAAAGGGTTTTCAGAAACAACTATAAAGGACACATGGACAAAACCAAGGGGCAGGTGGAAGCAAGGGAGGGAGGGATGGCTGGGTGGGGGGGTGGAGTGCTGGGGGGTAAATGCAGACAACTGTAATTGAACAACAATTTGTTTAAAAAAGAGAATCAGAGGGGAAAATCACCAAGATAATAAGTAAATAGAAACACCAAGGCTTCAACCCAGGTTTCAGCAACCAAATTAGTCTTCATTCTAAACCACATTTCTTTCTCTGAATACTTAAAGAGGTTAAATCTCCACATAATAAAGACATATCCATTATCGCTAAAACAGCAAAACTTCAAAAAGGATTAGGCTCATGGTATTTCAGAAATACAGGTAAAAAATACTGAACTATCAAAATTATCATTTTGCTATTCTATTGCAAATAGCGAAAATGACTAGCACAAAGTAAATGCAAGAAAAGTACAAGACTCATTTGTGTGTTTTCAGAACTTAAAAAGGAGCTTGGAAAATGTTATAGGAACTCAAAACTTCCTGATAAAAGTATAAAATGATATATTAAAAAGCCCAATAAATTCAATAATATCAGCTAATAATAACAGCTAACAAGCAATAAAAGCATACCAAGTGCCACAGATTAGTCTGAGTGCTTTTTACCCAAGTTACTTTTTTTTAAGATTTTACTCTTTTTATTTTTAGACAGAGCGGGAGGGAGGAAGAAAGAGAGGGAGAAAAACATCAATGTGTGGTTGCCCCTTGCACATCCCCTACTGGGGACCTAGTCTGCAACCCAAGTATATGCCCTAACTGGGAATTGAACCAGCGACCCTGTAGTTCACAGGCCAGCACTCATCCACTGAGCCACACCAGCCAAGGCCCAAATGTCTCTTTTAATCTTCACAGGTATACTATGAGTTTGGTCCATTGATATCTCCAATTTAAAGATATGGAAATGTGGCCTGGAGAGGCTAAATTAAGAAGGGCCTGTCATGAGAATGTCTTGCTAAGGGATAGAACTCCTGTGATAACTGTGGTATTTGAATTTGGAGAGCCCCACCTTTGGTCCAGTGGGGAAGAAGGGGATCCAGAAAAGAAATTAGCTGTGCAGACACAGTGGTGCTGAGGAGAAGTCCAGGCCTTCAAGGAGGAAGGCTCCAAAGCATGGCTAAGGCACAGTAGGAAGACAGAGGAGAATAAAAGGTCATCAAGATGAGGTCAAAGGTGTTCTAGGCAGAATAAGAAAACATGCTTAAAAGGTTTGGGAAAATCACACCTTAAAAATACCTTAACAGATTTTTTAAAATTCTTTGCTAAAGAGATTTGTTTTATTTAAAAATACTAAAACTAGTGCACCAAAAAGTATAAGTATCCCCTGATAAAACTGTTAAAATTTGGGGGTTAGGGGGATACAATAATAGCAAGTCCTTCCCTTCTTCATCAAAGTTCTATAATAAACCAAAAATTAAAAGAGATTAAGACAGATGGGAAATTAAAATATCAAGTTTATGGTTGTAAAAGGTCAACTTGGAGGATGTAGTTTAGTTTAAGAGTCAAATGGACCAGCCTCGCTAGCCAAATTCCAGATTTAGACAAACTTGCCTGTTACAGCATCACTGAATCCTGGACAAGACAGGAGTCCCCCAAGAGGAAGATAAAGAGAGCCTTGGAGAAGAACATGCCCATTGTACTCTTCCCAGATAAGTTATTCCACCATCCCTGTGGCAGAATAAACAAAAGAGCACAGAGAGAAATGGAGTTATGCTAACCGAGCTTCCATCATGTGAAAGAAACATTTAGAAAAGATGTTCCTCACTAACCTCCATTATTCTTTTAAATATTTCACACTAAGAGACAGAAGAAATATATTTACCAAAAGTCTATAATTAAAATCATACTTAGTGGTAAATATTGAGTGTTTGCCCCCTGGTTGGTAACAAGACAAGTATGTCTATTGTCACCACTTCTGTGCCACACTGCACTACAGGTCCTAGCCAGAGCTATAAGAAAAAGAAATAAATTTTACAAAGATTAGAAAAGAAGTAAAACTGTCTTTATTAACAGATAATACAAATACTATATTTTAAAAATTACAAAGGGTCTGCAAACAAATTTACAAGGTTGTCAAATACAAAGTCAATACATACAAATCAATTACATGCCTGTATACTACCAACAAACAATGAGAAAACAAAAATTCAAAAATACAACATGCACAGCAATACCCCAAAATATCAAATACCTAGGGAAAACTCAAAGGAAGATGTAAAAAAACTCTAGACTAAAAATTATAAAATAGTGCTGAAAGAAATTAAAGACCTAAACAAACAGATTTCAAGTATATGAATTGGAAGACTTGATTTATTATGATGTAAATCTCCCCAAATTGATCTGCAGAATGAAAGGAAAGTTTTTCTAATTAAAATCCCTGTAGGTATTTTGTGTGTGGGAATTGGCAAACTGATTATAAAATTTATCTGAAAATGCAAAGAACCTAAAATAGACAAAATAGCCTCAAAGAAAATGATCAAGCTGCAAAACTTACACTATTAGATTTAAACTTATATAAAGTTGGGGACTTCTAGCTAAAATGGAAGCACAGGTAGATACGCTTTGCTTCTTCAAACATCCAAAAGAAAGAGAGCAACAAATTTAAAAACAAAAAACAACTAGAACTGCCAAAAATTGAACTGTATGGAAGTCCGACAACCAAGGAGTCAAAGAAACATTCACCCAGACTGGTAGGACGGGCAGGGATGAGCAGCTGGGGCAGAGAGGACATGCAGCAAGGCGGCAGCAGCAGCTGGTGAAATGGGCAGTCACACATTCGGTGCAAATAAACCAGGAGAAACAACTGAGGAGTGGGGAAGACTGGTCTGACTGTGCAACCCAGGGTTCCAGCGCAGGAAACTAAAGTCTCAAAACCTCTGGCTATAAAAATCTGTGGGAGTTGTAGGAGAAACTGCCAGTCTCACAGGAGAGTTCATTGGAGAGACCCACGGGGTCCTAGAAAGTACACAAACCCACCCACCAGAAAATCAGGAAATTGGCAAACTGAAGGAAATCAGCACCAGAAGGACCCAATTTACTCGTGGGTAGCAGAGGAAGTGACTGAAAGCCAATGGAGAGCTGAGTAATCAGCATTGCTCCCTCTCAGACCCCTTCCCCACATACAGTGCCACAAAGCAGCCATGCGGATTGCCCTGCCCTGGAGAATATCTAAGACTCCTCTCCTTACTACCTAACAGGCATGCTGAGACAAAAAAAAAATATGGCCCAAATGAAAGAACAGATCAAAGCTCCAGAAAAAGAACTAAGCAATGAGGAAATAGATAGCCAACCTATCAGATGCAGAGTTCAAAACACTGGTAATCAGGATGCTCACAGAAATGGTTGAGTATGGACACAAAATAAAGGAAGAAGTGAAAGCTATGCAAAGTGAAATAAAGAAAAATATATAGGAAACCAACAGTTAAAGGAAGGAAACCAGTACTCAAATCACCAATTTGGAGCAGAAGGAAGAAATAAACATTCAACCAGAACAGAATGAAGAAACAAGAATTCAAATGAATGAGGAGAGGCTGAGGAACCTCTGGGACAACTTTAATGTTGCAACATCTGAATCATAGGGGTGCCAGAAAGAGAAGAGAAAGAGCAAGAAATGGAAAACTTATTTGAAAACATAATGACTGAAGACTTCCCCCAATCTGGCAAAGGAAATAGACTTCTAGGAAGTCCAGGAACCTCAAAGAGTCCCAAAGAAATGTGACCAAGGAAGAACACACCAAGGCACATCATATTAAATTACCCAAGATTAAAGATAAGGAGAGAATCATAAAAGCAGCAAGAGAAAAGGAGACAGTTGCCTACAAAGGAGTACCCATAAGACTATCAGCTAATTTCTCAAAAGAAACCCTGCAGGCAAGAAGGGGATGGAAAGAAGTATTCAAAGTCATGAAAGGCAACGACCTACATCTAAGAGTACTCTATCCAGCAAAGCTATCATTTTTAATGGAAGGGTAGATAAAGTGCTTCCCAGATAAGCTCAAGTTAAAGTAATTCATCATCACCAAGACCTTATTATATGAAATGTTAAAAGGACTTATGTAAGAAAAAGAAGACAATCGAAACTATGAACAGTAAAATGACAACAAATTTACAACTATCAACAACTGAACCAAAAAAAAAACAAAAACAGAAACAAACTAAGCAAACAACTAGAATAGGAACAGAATCACTGAAATGGAGATCACATAGAGGGTGATCAGCAGGGAGGTGGGGAGGGGAGAAAAGGGAAAAAAGTACAGAGAATAAGAAGCATAAATGGTAGGTACAAAATAGCAGGAGGAGGTTAAGAATAGTACAGGAAATGTAGAAGCCAAAGAACTTAAATGTACAACCCATGGACATGAACTAAAGCAGAGGGGAATGCTGGTGGGAGGTGGGGTACAGGGCAAAGGGGGGTAAAGAGAAGAAAAAATGGGACAATTGTAATAGCATAATCAATAAAATATACTTTAAAAATACAATTTAAAAATTTACTGTAAAGTTAAGATAATCTAAGCAGTGTGGTCTAATAACACATATTATTTGAATAGTGATTAAAACCTTAGTCGAAAAACAATGTTCTTTTTAATAAATGATGCTGGAACAACTGTATGAAAAATGAACTTTTACCCCTACCTTGCACATACATAAAAATTTATTTGAGATGGGCCATTGACCTAAATGTAAATAATGAAATAATATAGCTACTGCAATAAAATAGAGAATATTTTCCTAATCTTGAGGTAGACAACAATGTATTCTGTAGATATGAAATACATAACTATAATAAATGATTAATTAATATTCATTTAAATTAAGAACTTCTATTCATCAAAACACATCACTATGAAAGTGCATAGAAAAGCCACATATATTTAGAAAGATGTTTACTACATACATATGACAAAGAAGTCACGTCCCCAATATAAATAAAAACACATATAAACCAATCTTAAATGGGCAAACTAATTTTTAAACAGGCGACAGAATTGAATGGAATTTCAAAAAAGAGAATACCCATTTGGCCAATGAGGATATGAGAAGGTGTTAGGTATCATTTGTAGTCAAGGAAATGGAAATTAAAACCACAAGGAGATACCACATGTACCAGAATTGCTAAAATTAAAATGACTGACAATATCAAGTGTCAGTGAAGATGTGAAGCAACTAGAAATCTGATAAATTGCTGGGGGAAGTGAAAATGGTACAATCACTTTGGAAAACTGTTTGGCAATATCTACTAAAGCTAAACATATGCTTGCCTTATGACCCAACCATTCTACTCTTAGGCATATTTCTAACAGAATTGAGGCCATGTAACATCTGTCCAGACAGCAGATAGCCATATATTATGAAAATAGGACACTTATTGAAGAAGATACAAGATATAAGAAACATTGTACATACAACAACGATGCCTCAGTCCCCTTCAAAGTAGGCACCTTGGGACTTCACACAGTTCTCCCAATCACCATCAGCTGCCCCATTGTATTTTCCTGAATTTCATTGACAGTCTGAAATCTCTTCCTTTTCAAAGGTGATTTTAGTTTTGAGAAAAGCCAGAAGTTGCAGGGTGCCAAATCTGGGCTGTAAGGGGGTTGAGTCACATGGGTGTTTTGATATTTCCAAAAAACTCTTCACAAGATGTGATGCATGAGTGGGCACATTGTTGTGATGAAGCTGCCAATCACCGATTGCCCATAGCTGCAGCCTTCTGAATCATCTGAATAGTTTCCATGGAGGAATGTTCAAGCTTAACACAAAATTTGATGCAAATTCTTGCTTTATTTGCTCAGTCACTTTTAATGCAATGGCCACACAATGCACATGATCACTCAAGGGTGTTTACTGTACCCTACTGAGTAGTACAGTGGAGTCATCATTGTTCACCCACGTGCATTCTAGTCCACTCTCCTTGGCTGCCAGGTTACATTGATGCCATGCAAACTGTCCTCATTATACTAACAAAGGCTGGACTATTTCCAGACAGATCTCATATATCCACAAAAAGACAGGTAGAAGAATGTAGCAGCTTAAGTTATAATAGTCCTAAAGTGCAAGTAACTCAAACGTCTATCAACAGAAGAATGGATAAATAAATAGTGGCATATTCATGCAATGATATACTAGGCAGCAACAATGGGGGAAAAGCCACACACAATAATAGAAATAAACTTTAAAGGCATTTTGATGTCACACTTTCACTAGCCATGGGTACTATCAATCTTTATTATTTTTGCTAATATAAGGGGGATTGCATTTTATTGAC
Source organism: Phyllostomus hastatus (assembly GCF_019186645.2). Classification (NCBI taxonomy): domain Eukaryota; kingdom Metazoa; phylum Chordata; class Mammalia; order Chiroptera; family Phyllostomidae; genus Phyllostomus; species Phyllostomus hastatus. The sequence goes on along the minus strand of NW_025333857.1, from coordinate 61,556,749 downwards.
ATTTGGCATTTTTAAAATAATCACATATCTATGCTGGAAACTGCCAATGCTCCAGATATAAAGAAGACTTCTGCTTTGAAATAGAGTTGAGATTGGTTAAGGTTTTGTATGTAGTTTCCTCCTTATCCACGGGGGATACATTCCAAAACCCCCAGTGGATGCCTGAAACTGAGGACAGTATCAGGCTCCAATCAACTTCAACTTTGCAGGAAATGTGGCAGTAGCTTCTTCATCAGTAGACACAGCCTCTCTAGTAAGTTTTTTATCTTTTGATCCAAACCTATTCCTGGATCTGTGTAGCCCTCCCTCACTTGCAGAAAACAGCACATTGTCATCACTCCTTCCAGGGAATCCCTTGCTGGAGTCTCCATATAGGTCCAGGGCTGTCTGGTGCAACACATTGCCATCCATCAGAGCATGTTTTCTGCTCATGTCTTCTAACCACAAATTTAAGGCCTTCTCTACCTAACTAAGCACTTACCACCCACTGTGGCCATAACTCTTGCAGTATGAAGTGTGACAGCAAAACTAGCACAATTTTTTTCCTTCTTCACAATTTCCTGAGTAGAAGATTCATTCTTACTGTAGATCTTAGAATACAATTTTTTTTTCTTTCCTTAAGTCAAGAACTTTCACCTTTTCACTTTAAGGAAGCATATTACAGCTTCTCTTTAATGTATCCAAATTGCCAGCATCACTACTCTTGCACTTTGGGGCCATTGTGAAGTAAAATAAGGGTGACTAGAACACAAGAACTGTGAATCCATGACAGTCACTCTGATAACCACAACAGCTACTAAGTGACTAATGAGCAGAAAGCATGGAGAGTGTGTTGATGATGAACAAAGGGGTAATTCACATCCTCAACAAGATAGAGCAGGACACATGAGATTTGATCATATCATAGGTTGCCCACAATTTAAAACTTTTGAATTGCTTATTTCTGGAATTTTCCATTTAATATTTCTGGACAGTGATTGACCACAGGTAACTAAAACTGTGGAAAGTAAACAACAGCTAAGAGGTGACTGGTGTACAAGAATTCATTGCCCTAAGAGAGTCTGCCCTGCCCTCAGCCTCTGCTGATGGAAACAATTCTAGGTAGATTCTTCAGCATAGGAAGCCACACTTTGTACCCAAATCATCACCAGCTGGCCTTAGAAGATTTGACCAAGGATAGGTCACCCTTGATAGAGCATATAGAATGCTCAGATGTCTATGAATTAGTCTGGCTCTGCAGGGACAACAGAGAATAAATGGGTGCACATCTCCATGATGCTTGGTATATCTCTTAATCTAACCCAATCCCTCCCAACAAACCCTTCCACTGTAACCCTCTGGAAATCCTAGTCTAGGGTAAGCAAACAATCACAAATCAACACTTTTCTTGATAAATTCTTTTTATCTTTTTGCCTTACTTGGAATCTGGCTGTTCTCTGATACACCATTTTTCCCGTGGGCCTCTCAAGGGGGAGGTGCTTTGTTCTCTCTATCCCACAGCATAGAGTCTTGAGATAAAGTGGGTGTCCTTCTTTTTCCCTATTTCTTTTTTCACACCCTTCCTCCCCCTTACTCTTATAAAACACACCAGCTCTCATGAACCTGTGCTTTTTCCTTGTTGCTGTTATCTACTGACCACCTGACCACTCCTTTATCCTTGAAGACCTGAACTTCTGGCTCAGTTTTCCTCTCTATTCCAACTTCCGTATTATTCTCACCAGTCTCAACATCTACACAATGAGCCATCCAGCACCCTGGTATCTCAGCTCCTTCACCTTTTGCTCCAATCTACCTCAGATACCCACTCCCACAGTCACATTCTGGATCTCCCTACCAACAGAAACTATATCGCCTATGAAATATCAGCTTAAACATCCCACACTCTGCCCATCACCTCTCATCATTCTAAATTATATGGTCCAGAACAGCCCTCACAACTCCCACCACAATTTTTTTACCTTATATTTCAACCCCTATCATTTTTTCACCATCCTTTAGTCTCTCCTGACTTCACTTCCCTTCCTGACCATCCTATATTCACGAGCACTCATTTTAAGTACTATCTGGAAAATTCCCTTGCCCATAGCCCCTTTTATCATTCTTGCCTGAGATACACAAGCCATATCCCCTCTCTGTGGCTTCCCCAAGCTGCTGTATGTTGCTGGAGAAAATGACCACACAACTGAGCTGATGAGGTTCATGTTAACATAATAGTTCCAAGTACCATTGGGCTCTCACATCTGCCCAGAGAGAGGACCATCTTTCTCTCACAGGCTCACTTCGCCACTCACCAAGGTGAGTAACTCCTCCCTCCCCATCCATGCCTCCCACACCTTCTCCTCCATCCACAGTGTCAGCTGATGACCCTGTCTCATACTTAGTTGACAAAAATACATGTCACCAGAAGCAAACTCCTCCCAGCTTCTCACCACCCATGCCCAAGCCCACAGTATCTATATTCACTTTCTTCTTTTTTTAACCCACCATGATGTAGAAAGTGTCCTCAGGCCTCATAAAAGCCAACCCTCCTCTTGGCTCTGAATCCTATCCCATGGAGTCATCCTTGCCTTCTGAAGGACCTCACTTCCTCAGTTATGCCATTTCCTGGAATATGATTAGTCTCCCTGTCTCTCTACTAAATAATTCCCATCAATAAGCAAACAACCTCTAGTGTCTGCTCTTACCAAAAAGGCAAGTCTTGACCCCTGCAGTGTCCACAGCATTCCTCTATCTCTATTCATAGCCAAACTTGACAACAGTTATCTGCACACAATATTTCCAAGTCCTTCCCATTATTGCTCTTTTTCACTTAATGTATTTTTCTAGAAAATTTAAAAATACAGGGAAAGAGCTGGATATTCATCTGTATATATACATTTTTAAATGAATTAAAAGGATAGGCATGAAATCCATGACAGCAGTTGCTCCTGTAATGGGGATATCAAAATAAAACTGGAAATGCGGGACAAACAAGACTTTACCTTCAACCTTTTACTCTCAATAGTCCCTGTTCTGGCTTCCACCCCCACCACCCAACAAAAAAATTGTTCATGCTAAGATCAATAATCAATAACCTCTATGTTTTTAAATCCAGTGGAAATCTCCTTGTTCTTATCTTACTCATACTCTCAGCATTTGTCACAGTTGACTACTCCCTCCCTAGTATATGCTTCTCCTTCAGCTTCTATAACACCACAATCACCTAATGCCCTCTCCCACCTCAGTGGGATGTCTTTCTCCCTGATATTTCAAATATAAAATGTCCACAATTTCTTATTATCACATCTTCTATTCCCTGCCTGCCTCCCATTCTCTAGATTTTCTCAGCAAGTGTTAGCTCATCAATTCGATTGCTCAACCAGAAACCACTCTTTCAGTAATAACCAATATCCAAGCAACAACGAATAAAGTCTCACATTTTTCCTCTTTTCTCTGTTTCTACTACCAGGACTGCAACCTAGACCATCATTCTCACATGGATTCTGAAATAGACTCCTGCCTGTCTTCACCACTTCCTTGTTCCCTCCTCCCACCCTGACTTTTGATGCATTGTCCTCAACCCATGAAAAAGAATCTTCTTAAAAATGAAATCATATTGGTTTATTGGTCTCTCTCTCTTTCCTCCCCCTCCTCCTCCCCTTCTTCCTCCTCCTCCTTCTTTTCTCTCTCTTTCCCTATCTCCTCCCTCTCTCTTTCCCTCTCTCTCTCCCCCTCCCTTCCTCCCCACTTCCTCCCTCCCCCATTACTCTATCATTAAATTTGGAAACCTCAGAACTGAACTCGACATTGACACATAGCCAGAGGATCATAAATACCAATTAAATGAATCAGTGAAGTGTAACAATCAAGGAATTCTATAATCTTCTGAAATCCAGGCAGAGTGAGCTGAGAAGGTAATAATAGAGCCAGATACCAGGCACACAGGTAAAAGAAGGTAAAATAATAACCATGAAGTAGTAGACAATTATGAAAAGGAGAAAAATCATCAGAATTAGAAAGTATTTGGCATAGTGCCTCACCCTTAATAGGCATGCTTATTAAACAGAAATTGATAGTGATCGTTGAAACAGTAGCAGTAGTCAGTCAGCATTCTAGGAATGTCCTGAACTTTCAAGTGCCCCCATGAGGGATCTAACTGTGTAACTGAAATTCTACTCTCCCTTATTCCTTTGTGTATCCCTACCACAGGCTAAGGGGTCTTCTGAGTTCCCTAGAGTTTGGGCTGTCCATTCAAGTAGTACTCTACTATTGAATATCTCCTGAGTTGACCTGGGAGAGTGTCTGTTCTTATAACTGGAAAAGTAACACAGTACTAAAATCTGTATGGTCCCTCCCAAGGTTGGTGTTTACAGCTGTCTTTGGCGCCAGCTCACAGAAGGAGATTGCAAAGTATGTATTGAGATGGATTCCACCAACCAGAATGTTCCAATGAATTAATTAATTCTTTTTTTAATGATTTCCCCCTTTCTCTTAAAATAAAAGAGGAAATAAATTCTGGTGAAGTCTATTTTGTAGCTAATAGAGCTTTGGCAATGTCATCTAAATGTGAACTCAGTTTTAGAGTATTCCTTGACCTAACCTCAGGGTAACTTAATGGGACATGTATCAGGGTGCTCCATACATGTGACTGCATGCTGTTCCAAAATGGGAGGCTTTTTCTAGAAGGAACTAGTATCACCCATCACACATCAGGAAAGTTGACCTGCTCAAAGCACCTTTCATTGCCACCTTCTAAATGGGGCCTTTAATCATCTACTGTTGTTGTTTTATAAAGAAGGAAACTGGAATTCCTAAAGCTAAATCAAGGGATGCCAACCAAAACGAGGCAAATGTAATGATTTAGACTTTTCCATTCTCTATCCTCCAAATTTCTATCCTGTACCCCATGAACTCTCAACCATGTAGCCAAATATTTTATGGAACCACTGTGATGAACTGGAAGCAGCACAGGCATTACAGCCAGAATTCGGATCACACATCTACTATTTGGATTTGAACAAGTCACTTAATCTTGATGAGTTTGTTTAATCATCTGATAAATGGGTACAATTATGTCACCCTTATAGTGTGTTTGTAGGCGAGCCCTTGCTGCTTGGCTCACAGTAGACATTCAATACTGAGAGCAATTAGATATCATTTTACACTGGTAGACTTCTTTCTCCAACTTGACTATAAAACCTCCAGTACAACGTAGTTTTTATTTTCCTTATTTCTTTATCTTCTACATTGCAAGAGTTCAATAGCCAGAAATGAATACTGGACAGCCCAGCTCAACATTATTTTTCTTTAAATAAATTATTGGGGTATTTTAGGCTTACCTTATGGTAAAGTTTTATTCCACAGTTGCTTCAAAAAAAGATTTATATATTTTTTGTAAGTTTAAATATACTTCTACCAGGAATATCTTATAAATTATGTTCACACCCTCTTTAACTTTGTATCTACTTGGTCTGCCAAAGTCCCAAAAAATAATTTTGATGTTGGAGTGTTTTTTATGAATAGTTTGCTTTCTGTATTTTATGATTATGTTCACTGGTGCATAACTACTCATGACAGTATATTCTAGTATGGATCACACTCACCATCACTATAAAAGTTCCCTTTCTGACCTATTTAGGATATTTTGCCTTGAGTTCTGCTTTCCTAATATTAATACTAAGATCCCTCAGTATTCTTTTGGGTTGCTTTGGCCTGTATACCCTTGCCCAGTAATTATAATAATTTATTATAGTATATTATAATAATATATATATTATATAATAATAATATTTTATATATTATAAAATTATAATATATTATAATTCTCCATGTCTCTTTAAATCTGTTCTCTGAATCACTTTGGTGAGCTCAGTGGTGAATCTGTGGGCCTAGAGATTCTGATTAAAGACTCTTCTCTCTTTTATAGCCACAGTATCTATTGAGCCTTGAGGAACCATAAAGTTCCTTAGCACAGTCCTCTTAATAACATTAATTCCCTACATATTTACAGCACACTTCAGCTTGAAAAATCACTTTCTTATCTTTTATCCCCTTAATCTTCACAACCACCTTTGAAATATACAGAGCAGATATTTTCACTCATGGTGATTCTGAACACAAGATAGTGCACACTGCTCAAGTATTATAGTGCTGGGTATAAATTAGCTCACATCCTTCCAAAACAAACTAATCCAATGGAAAGAAGCGGGGGATCAGGCAAACATACAGAGCAGGGGAACAGAGTAACTCCTAAAGAGCTGTACCTTTTGTCTTTCATGTTAAATATAGAAGACATACAGAGGGCCCAGAGACATATGAAAAGACACTAAGCATCAGAGAGATGCAAATTAAAACCACAAGGAGATACCACCTCACACCAGTCAGAATGGCCATCATAAACAAAGCAACAAACAAGTGTTGGAGAGGATGTGAAGAAAAGAGAACCCTAGTGCACTGTTGGTGGGAATGCAGGCTGGTGCAGCCACTGTGGAAAACAGTATGGAATTTCCTCGGAAAACTAAAAGTGAAACTGTCTTTTGATCCAGCAATTCCACTGCTGGGATTATATCCTAAGAACCCTGAAACACCAATCCAAAAGAACCTATGCACCCCAATTTTCATATCAGTACAATTTACAATAGCCAAGTGCTGGAAGCAACCTAAGTGCCCATCAGTAAATGAATGGATCAAAAAACTCTGGTATATTTACAAAATGGAATACAATGCAGCAAAGAAAGAATAAGCTCCTACCCTTTGTGACAGCATGGATGGAACTGAAAGCACTATTCTAAGTGAAATAAGCCAGGCAGTGAAAGACAAATACCATATGATCTCACCTTTAAGTGGAACCTAATCAGCAAAACAAACAAGTGAGGAAAATACAACCAGAGACACTGAAATTAAGAACAAACTGACAGTAACCAGACAGGATGTAGGAGGGGATAAGGGGGGGGAAAAGATGGAAGGGTTTTCAGGAACAACTATAAAGGACACATGGACAAAACCAAGGGGAGGTGGGATCAGGGGAGGAAGGTGGGGATGGCTGGGGTGGGGAGAAAATGCAGACAACTGTACTTGAACAACAATAAAAATAAATTTAAAATATCGAGGTTTAGCCTTTTATTCATTAAAAAAACATTCATTTACTACATTGTACAGGTATATTAGATACTACATTAGGCAGTTGCAATACAAAGTTGAATAAGATAGTCTCTGCTTCGTGGCACTCAAAGCATGGTTCAGGAATTCTCAAATTTGGCCGATCATCAAAATTAACTTAGAAAAAAATTTTAAATTACAGATTTCCTCTCCAAGCACACTGAAAAATCATAGGGCTAGAACCTAGAAATGTGTATGTTTTAAGGTCCATAGTCCCAGATAGAGTTGAGAACACTGGAAATTCAAGGAAAATAATGAACTATTGGCACACTTAGCAATTCTTGCAATGTTTTTGCTTATACCATCTCAGTTAAGTCTCTCAGTGAAACAATAAGGTAGAAGTTTTATATCCACTTTATAAAGGTAAAAATAGAGAAGCAAAGTGGTTTCACAAATTCACAGCCAGTGAATAACAAAGTTGAGTCTGGACTGAAATTCATTTCTCCAAGTCCTACGCTCTTTACTCCATCCACACTTGATGAAATCAAAGGAAGGAATGACAGTAGATAAATAAACAGTGTAAGAGGAAACAGGGAGGTTCTTATTCTTATCAGAAAGAGTTTGGCCAAGAGCCTAGCACAGTGTCTGGCTTATAATATGAGTTTAATAAATGTTTTCAACTGAACTGAACTGAACCGAACTGAACTGGAGCTCCTGTGTCTACTACCAATAGGAAAAGGCCAAGCCAGATTAATGCTGCAACTCCCCGAGCCCAGAATCCAAGACCTGGGATAATGATAATACCCAACCAATCAATCAGTGTTCACCAAATGCCAGGCCCTGTTAATATGTTACATTAAATATTATATGTGGGTATCTTTTACACTTTATACACACATACATACAAATGAAATTTAATCCTTAAAACAAGTTTATGAGGTTTGAACCATTATTAATCCCATTTTCTAGGTGAGAAAAATGGGGAACGGAGAAGTTACTTTACCCAACATCAAAAAACTAACAACTTGGAGGCAGGATTAGAAGGCAGCTAGTCTTGGCCCAGGTCCATGTTTTTAACCATTTCAACCACACAGCAGCTCTGTATAATCCTGAATTTCTAGCTTTTGGCCATTTTCATAGTTAGAATTAGATAATGACAGTTTGAGGGTCCATAATTTTATTTTTCAGTTGTACCACATTCTCCACAGTCCCAGAATCATTGCTTAGCCAGGAAAATCACATTTTGCCACACCCCCTTGGCTTTGGCCTGATTCCAGCACAAATGCACATGCCTATTGATTTCAGTCTATTTCGTGCACATGGCCAGGGTTCCACCTATGTGTGGCATGGGGTCTCTGCTTTTCTGCCTCAGGGTTTTCTCCAAAACCATGGAAGACTCTTAGTCCTAAATTGTGTGCAGCCAGGTGCTTTAAGGTCATTCATGTCCCCAGAGGCACCCCAGAGGAGGACTGGGCTTGATGAACAGATGCTCTATGATCAGCACACATATGAGAGACAATTCTGAGGCATGTTTGTCAACATTAGGATCACTGATATTTTGGGCCAGATAATTCTTTGTTATAGGGGCTGTCCTGTGTCAAAGAATGTTTAGCAGCATCCCTGGATGCCAGTAGCACCTCCCAGTTGTGACAACCAAAAATGTCTCCACATATTACCAAATGCCAAAGAAAAAAAAATACCACCCTTAGTTGAAAACCACTGAACTACATGGATTGAAAGAGAGTGTGTAAAGGGACTGAGCTCCAACTTTCCACCAAAGTGACCAGTTCAATGGTCAATATTTATTGACTTTTCTCTCTTCCCTCCTTTCTATTTCCTGTGTCACCTCCTAAACAAGCATCTCACCTGAATCCTTTCCTTGGGCTTTGCTTTCAAAGGAACCCAAACTCAGACATTAGATTGTTAGCAAGTATCCCTTAATTATATAAAAAATAACCACCTATGGAAATTTATTTTATTAACCTCCTAAATGTAAAGAAAGGACTCACAGGCAGATCCTCCTAGCTCACTGGAAACCTGTAGGCCACACTTTCAGAACTACGGCCTGGATGACAGCCCTGGGCAAGAGGAAACTTGCCTGAGTTCCCTCACATTTCAGTAAGTGGTTGAGTCATGTCACATATCACAAACTGTAGACCTCTAGCACCTTATGTGCACATGCCTTGGGGCAGGAGCAGTGACTCATCTTTGACTTTTCTGAATCAGGATCTCTGAGCAGGTGGTCTGAACATGCATATTTTTAATCAAATACCCTCAGTACTCCTAATACATGGAACTGCACATTCATTCCAGCCTTCCCACTCACAGGTACAGATTCTTAGTGAGGCAGATGGGACAAGAGACCCACTCAAGGGCCCATGGAGAATAGAGGCTGAAGAATCCACAGCAGCTGTGTTGCAGCTGTGAATTTCTTGTTATCACTGATGCATTCCAAGGGACTAGGGCTGGAAAGACAGAGATGGATGAGAGGAAAGAAAAGCCTTAACTGCTGCTTTGCTCTGAGAAGCTACCTGAGAGAGAACCCAAATGTCCTTTGATTCATGCCAATGGTTTGCCCAGAAAGTTCTTGCTCAATAAATGGAGGTCATAAAGCACAGCTCTGGGCAGGGGGACAATTTCTCATCCAGAGACCTGCTCTCCTTCACAAATTTTGGACTCTACTGCCTTCACTGGGCAGCATGAAATACTGGTAATGTTTAGCTTCAAATATTACCATCCAGTATACTATTTGTTCTTTCATTCTTTAAAGCTTGACTACATAAAAAAATTCTTTCTTCTTTTTTTTAGGTGAGAATAACTATTTCTCACCAGGCCAGAATAACTATAAAAAGGAAAAAGAATAAAGATGCATTAACAAAACTAAGCTACAGCAATACGATGGGATGCTCCAAAGAAAGGAGAAAATATCCATTGGGATCAAAGTTATAAGAAAAAATGATAAAGCTTTTTTTATTGAGATCACAAGTATATTATTTAAGCTACTTGTCAGAATAACTTCATGAGACAGGTATCTATTATTATTAGTAGTAGTATTCCTATTTTGTAAATAAAGAAAATGAATCCCATAGAGAGTAATTCACAAGCTCAAAACGACACAGCCCAACATGAGCTGAGTTAAGAAGGTCAAGTTTCAGACCCTTCCTTTCTTCAGAGTTCAGACATGCCTTCCTGAATGCTAAAACTGTTTTCCAAGTTTGTGCACAGATCTTGTTCCACTTGACCACATAACAAGTATAGTTCTTTCTAGCCATAGTTCAACATTTCACTTATATATACTAGGTGTCCTTTGTCTAAGAAAATGCCAGAACAATGTCATATAAAGCTTTATGTTTTTGCAAAGTTCCAGCTGAAAGGGCTCAACAGATTAAAGTACACCTTTCTTTGAAGAGACAGGGAAACTGAAACCCAGAGGGGGCAAGGGACTTGCCGTAAGTCACACAGCAAGCCAGTGCCAGAGGAAGCTGAAGATTCAGATGTCCTGGTACCCGCTCTAGGTTACATGAGGAAGAGCAAAAAGAGAGAAAAAAACAGTAGAGCCATAAGGGCTCTCATGTGTTTTCCTGTTCTGTGACCTTCCAAAACTTGGCATCCATAATTTCATAAGTGGAAAAATACAAACACTTTCCTCAGTAAAAACATAACCGATTTGCCTGTGAGGTTAACAGCACATACTTTGTATTTACTCAGGAAGTTCTCAGGAACAAGGAGAGCTCTGGTGGGATTGTGTTTCTCAGCCTCCTCCCCAAGTTTTCAGTGAAGCAGGGCCAGGAGAACTATTTCCTACTTGGCTTCAGTGGGTTGCTCTTAAAATGTGCTGTGATCTAAACAGACATTGACAGCCCAAAGCAACTGCAAATACTCTTTTTCTTTTTTTCTCCACAGCAAGTCATGGCACCTCCTTGACTTCAGCACCACCAATAATCACATCCCTATCTTGCAAGGTTGTATTCTCAGCACCTTGAAACTAGAAAAACACTGTTAATGGAGTCAGATGTGACTTTCCTAGCTGATTCTGGGGTTATGGAGAATAGTGTACAACAGAAGGATAATGATGAACCAAAATCTCTCCTAATGTAACTCTAATTATTGTTAGTTTATCTTTAGTTTTATCATTTTGTTGTTATTAGATTAGATCCCTACAAGCAGGGCCTAAGCAGTGGTAAATTTTTAAGGTTCCCAATGAGACTTTGGGGATGGAATCATTGGTAATGGGTTCCCCAAACTTGCCTTTAATTTTTTAAAAGAAAAAAATTAAATCATCTGGCATGCCTAATAAAGATCCAGCACCCCAGACCCCTCTTCAGATCAACATATTTTGTATGGAGCCCTGAAATCTGTGTCCTTAACAAGTACTCCCAGGTAATGCTTGTTATTTGGGAAAGTTTACAACACAGAAGTTTGGGAAACATTAAATGATGGCATAGAATTTTAATCATCCCAAGAAAGACATCTGATGACCAGTAGATTGGAAGACAGAAGGAGGTTTCCATCTGCTAGAGAAAACCATCCTGGACCAGGAGTTCCCCTCCATAAGCCTGTTTGCTCTTTTCCTGGAGGCCCTTGCCTTTCCCTACATCCCCAAGCTGATCTCATCTCCACAGGCCTGCTCATCTCTCCACCCACCCCAGCCTGGCCCCCTTTACTCATCTCTGCTCTCTTTAACCTGCCTTCCCTGCTGGGTGTAAATCCAATCCCAGAATCCCTTATGATACCAGTCCACACTGATTTTTCCCTAGATTATAAACTTCTTAGGGCCTGTACTAAAACTAGAGTCTACCCTTAGTAGAGCTCCTAAACAGAAAGCTGCATGAATGAATGCCAAGCATTCATTCTGGTTAAACTCTGGGAGAGCAGATTGTCTTGTTCCTCACTGTTGTCCTAACACCTCACTCAGCACCTGGCACAGAGCAAGTCTTCAGTAAATATTCACTGAATATAGGAATAAATAAATGAATACATTTCAACCTACAACTATTTTGGCACATACACAAAACTTAAATTATAGTCTCAGAAGCTAACTTATATACAACCCATTACTTAGATCTGTTTTAGTGTCTCTATGCCAGTGGTTCTCAAACTTGTGGTCTCAGAACCTCTTTTTACTCCTAAAAATTATTAAGGATCTTAAAGAGCTATTGTTTCTATGGGCCACACCTATCTATATGGATTATATTAACAATTAAAACTGATGTTTAAGAATATTTATTTACCAAAGTGTCGCAGGTTCGATTCCCAGTCAGGGTGCATACCTGGGTTGCAGGCCACGGCCCCCAGCAACCACACATTGATGTTTCTCTCTCTCTTTCTCCCTCCCTTCCCTCTCTAAAAAATAAATTAATTAAATCTTTTAAAAAAAGAATATTTATTTATTAAAATAACAGTGATAAAACTATTATATGTTAATGGGTTAACACAAATATTGTATTTGTATGAAAAATAACTGCTTTTCTAAACTAAAATAATTTAATGGGAAGAGTGGCACTGTTTTACATCTTGCAAATCTCTTTAATGGCTGTCTTAGCAGAAGCCAACTGGATGCTCAGGTCTGCTTCTGCATTCAACCTGCTGCCTCTGGAGAACTCCTTGTGCACTTGTGAGAGAATGAGAATAAAAAAAGTCAAATAACACCTCAGTATCATTATGAAAATAGCCTGGGTCTCATGGACTCCCTAAAAGGATCTTAGGGACCCTCAGGGATTTTCTGACCACACTTTGAGAACTGTGGCTCCATACATTTCATAATACAATTTCTACACGCAGCTGAGAAAAATTAATCAAAGGACTGTTTTCCAGCTTTGAAAGTGATATAGAGTTTATCCCACAAGGATAAGTCCTTATATACTAGGATGTCATAGCAGAGAATTTTGAATGTGCATTCTCATTAAATGACTAACATATCATAGATATTAAAATTCTTTAAAGGTGTATCTTCATGAAACAGAATATACATAGCAGTAGCACAAACCTCTTGAGTCTATAATGTTCCTTCTATCTTCTTCTTTGTCATCTTTCTGCACCTTTGACAGTGCCTTCCAAATCAGCAAGTATTCTAGCAAGGAAGCCAAAAGCAACATAGTCATGTGTTATTTAAAGCAAATTACTTAAACTCTCTTGCCTCAATTTCCCCATATCTAAAATGAAAATGGTCACTGTATATATCCCTATGTATTATGAGGATTAAATAAATTAATATTGATATATGTAGAGTGCTTAGAATAGTGCATGACACATAGCAAATTGTCAATGACTGCTGGCTATTATATGAGTATATCTTTTGAAATTTCTTAAAAGGAGTTAGAAATGTACATTTTTACAATTGATTCACTTCCCATAATTTAGCATGACATAAAGATATATTTATAGTAGTAATTTTAAGGCTAACTTCACTTAAAATAGCCTTCCCCTAAAAGGATCAACTATATAAAGTACCATTACCGAGTCCCCTGCTAACAAATCAAAGATGAGGCTTGAAAATCCATACTACAAACTGTGTAAAATACCTCCTTTTCCAAAAGCCTTTGTGCATATAGTGGTAATCAGCCTTGCTCTAGCAAGTGCTAAATGGCAATTAAATGTAAGTTGGCCCCTGGGTAAATTGTACACCAAGAGGAATTGTTCATGTCAAACATGTACTGAACACGAGCAGATTCAACAAGCACACACTAATCATCACTCCACATAATCCCTATGAGGTAATGAGGGCACAAACTTACATGAGACAGAGTCCTGCCCTCAGGGACTAATGGAGAACTCCTCGTGTACAAAACAGTGATAAAGGCAAGATGTCCTAAACATTCCAACACAGACAGTAAAATGCTTATGAAGTAGCAAAGAAAAGGTCATTTTGACTTGAGGAATCCGGAAGATGTTGCCAAGGTGGTAGCTTGTGAGGAGGGCATTGAAAAATAGGTAAGATTCCCTAACAGGACATGAGAGAAAGGAAAATAGCACTGGCAGAAGCAGGATTGGGCATGGTACACTGATACAATAAAAGCATAGGGCAATGAATGGTGAAAAGGGCTGTTTGGAATTGAATGGGGTAGGTCTTACATGCTAGGCTGGGCAGTCTGAACTTTAAAGATAGTCTCAGCAACAATGAGTATAAAGCTGTGACATTCACACCTTAGTGCTTTGTCATTGATACACCGCAAGATGGATGAAAAGGAAGGCAGTATAAGAGAGGAAACCAATTATGAGGGCATGACAATAATCCAAAGGGAGAAGTAGTTGGGACATTTACAATGTGAAAAGGAAAAGAGGATGTGACTTTTGTTTTAAGAGAAGATTCCAAAAGATTAGGGAAAAACTCAAAGTTGGAGGAAAACTATTCTGTGCTAGACCAGAGCTGTGTGTTACAAAAGAAAAAAATTGTTAAGACATCCTCAAAAAGGAAAATTTGGAAGGTATATTAGACTGAGGAAAAGAAAGAACTCAGGATTGATTACCTGATTCAGAGTTGTAAATTATAACCCCACTAGAAAAATAATAAACAACAGACTCTTACAAATCAATAAGAAAAATGAATATAACAATAGAAAAAATAAGACATGGACATGAACAGGCAAATCATAAAGGAAGAAATAAAAACAACCAAGAAATATGTAATAAAATACCAAGCTGAATTAAAAGGAAAATGTAAACAAAACTATAAATTATCACTTTTTGCCTCCAAGACTGATAAAAAATGTAAGTTGGTGAGGCAGACACTGTTGGTTGCCTATCCAACAGCAGCATCCTTCCCTGCCAACAGAACTCGGGATTTGTTCAGTCATCTGAGCTCTTCCAGTGGTTTTATTTTTCTCAGTCCCAGTCCAGTCCCATCCCAGTTGGGAAGAGCTTTAAGTAGTCTAAGCCAAAATCAGTGATTTCATTATTTTTACCAAATGTTCTAATTCGTGACTATTAATATGTGATACAAACATATGGACAAAGGTGAAAACCTATGAGGAACAAGAAACTGAAACAAGAAACTGTTTTAGGAATGGTTTCTTAGATCTTTGAAAAAGAGCTCTAGGCATTTCAACACCCACTTTATTTACCCTTAGATGCATGAGAACCAATGCTTGAAGCTTCTTCAGTATATTGAGGAAATGAGGACACCCATCTAGCATGCTGAGAATGGCTCAGAGGAAAGGCAGGAAAAACCTGGTATTTAATGTCATTTGACTACTAGAATAACCTATTTTGAAATCAACCTACCCTGGGACATCTTATTATGTAAGAGTTTTTGAAAGTCTTATTATTGAAGCCACTTTAATTTGGGATCTTAGTTTCTTGTAGACCTTTCCATACTATTTGAGATAATTGTGAAAACAATTTCTATATACACAGTGGCTGCTTAATAAATATTTTCAGAATCAATGAGGTCTATGAGGATGACAATGGGAAGTGCCTAGAAGGAACACAAACTTCAAGTTGGAAAGAATTTTGAATATCTTATAGAATTCAAGTATGTTCAAATTCACCCATGGAATCAGTGGGAAAATGGAAATTAGAACAGGTTTTGGACTTCCCCAGAGCAGCCTCCATTTCTCACCATGTCCTCCCCCAGTGTTGTTGCTCCCAAGTCCTAGATTCCATTTCATACTAACTAAGGCAATTAAGGTTGCAGAGTCAAGATCTTCCCTCATGGGAAACAGGAGTGGCTGTTCACCAAAGGTCCCAAAGACACATTAACCCCAAGAGGTGTCGCATCTCCACCCAGGAAAGTTAAGAAAGGTCCCAAATCTGATATGCATAGGAGAATCCCTTCTTTGGTTTTTCTCTGGGTGTTAACAGCTGAGCACCCTGGCAGAAATCCAAATAAGAGAATCTGCTGGGAGTAGCCCTGCAGATTCCCCTTTCATCAAATAAGTTTGTTCAAACCAGTTCTGTAAAAAAGGTGGCTTCCACTGATGTGATCAAGAATGCATTCACTTTCTCTCACAAAAGCAGTTCTGCCTTGTGATATCCTTAATGTCTCCACCAGATGAGGCATCTTTTCTCTTTTTGTTACTGCATAATTCTCTTGGATTATGCAATTGAACATGAAATATATTCTATCTTTCCTTGAAATTTAAAATTCAAATGTTAGCTAACTAATCAGAAAAGAAAACAGAACCTCATTTCATGACATAAGTTAAAATAAATTCAGTGGGATTAAAATTTAAATGTAAAAAAACTATAAAAGTGGTAAGAAAAATATAAATAAATATTCATAACATAATGTAAAAATAATACACTTTCTTAATAGGGTACCAAAGGTAGAAGCTACAAAAGAAATGATGAATGGATTTGACTATAAAAATTTTTTAACTTCTGGAGTGGAGGGCTGGAGCCTGGGAGGGGGAAGGTGACTAACCCATCATTATGCTGCTTTTATGTCTACAGATTGGCCTTTCAAATAACAAAATAATGATGCAAAATTTAAACTTTCTTTTTTTAATGTATTTTGATTATGCTATTACAGTTGTCCCATTCTCCCCCTTCACTCCCCCCCTGCCCACCCCCTCCCACCCACATTCCCCCCCTTTAGTTCATGTCCATGTATCATAAGTTCTTTTGCTTCTACATTTCCCACACCATTCCTGCCATCCCCGTCTATTTTCTACCTATTGTCTATGTTACTTATTCTCTATATCTTTTCCCCCTCTCTCCTCCTCCCACTTCCCTGTTGCTAACCCTCCATGTGATCTCCATTTCTGTGGTTCCGCTCCTGTTCTCTTTGTTTGCTTAGCTTGCTTTTGTTTTAGGTATGGTTGTTGCTAACTTTGAGTTTGATGTCTTTTTTTACTGTTCATATTTTTTAATCTTCTTTTTCTTAGATAAGTCCCTTTAACATTTCATATAATAAGGGCTTGATGATGATGAACTCCTTTAACTTGGCCTTATCTGAGAAGCACTTTATTTCCCCTTCCATTCTAAATGACAGCTTTACTGGATAGAGTATTCTTGGATGTAGGTCCTTGCCTTTCATGACTTGGAATACTTCTTTCCAGCCCCTTCTTGCCTGCAAGGTCTCTTTTGAGAAATCAGCTGACAGTCTGATGGGAACTCCTTTGTAGGTAACTGTCCCCTTATCTCTTGCTGCTTCTAGGATTTTCTCCTTCATTTTTATCTTGGGTAATGTAATTATGATGTGCCTTGGTGTGTTCCTCCTTGGGTCCAACTTCTTTGGGATTCTCTGAGCTTCCTAGACTTCCTGGAAGTCTATTTCCCTTGCCATATTGGGGAAGTTCTCCTTTATTATTTGTTCAAATAACTTTTCCACTTGTTGTGTTTCCTCTTCCCCTTCTGGTGCCCCTATAATTCGGATATTGGAATGTTTAAAGGTGTCCTGGAGGTCCCTAAGCCTCTCCTCATTTTTTTGAATTCTTGTTTCTTCATTCTTTTCTGTTTGGTTGTTCCTTTCCTCCTTCTGGTCCCTTCCATTGATTTGAAACTCAGTTTTCTTTCCATCACTCTTGGTTCCATGTGCATTTTTCTTCATTTCACTTATTGTAATCTGCATTTGTTCATCTAATTTATGACCAAAGTCCACCAATTCTGTGAGCATCCTGATCACCAGTGCTTTGAACTGTGCATCTGATAGGTTGGCTATTTCTCGGTCGCTTAAAAAAAATTGGCTCTGGGGCTTTTAACTCTGTTTGAGCCATCTTTTTTATTTTATTTTATTTTTTTCCTTTGGTCTGGTCCCCCCTGTTACATATGAGGAGCAGAGTCTTAGGTGTTCACCAGGGCGGGCACCTCAGTCTCTGGGTTGTGACGTATGTGGGGGCGGGGTCCCAGAGGGAACAATGGCGCCCACTTGGCTCTCACCAGGACTCCAGTCCCCCTTGCTGCTTCCCACAAGCAAACTGGTCCCCTCTGGTGCAGGCTCCCGGGCGAGTGGGCTTGTGTACTCTCTAGGACTCTGTGGGTTTCTCCAAGGAGCCTCCTGTGAGGCTGAATCTCCCAGCCTCAACTTCCACAGGTGTTTTCAATCGGTGCCTTCAGGCTTTATTTCCTGGGGCTGGGTCCCTGGGTTGCGAGGTCTGAGTCATGCTGCCCGTTTTCGCTTAGTTCTGTGCACGAATGTGCGGCTGTGGACAGCCAGCTGCCTTGCGTGCCTCACTGGGTCTGCTCGGTGCTTCCCGAGCCCCGGGTCTGCCACCAGTCTGTCAGCTGCAGTCTGTGCCCTGCACATGCGTGTCTGCCAGCCACTGATTTTTCCTGCCGGTACCCCTCAACCCCTCTCCATAGGCCTCCGATTCCACCCCTCCTTACTGGACTGGATGTATGGTATTCAGACTTCCATTCAATTCATTTCTCTCTGTTCTGGTTGTTTTTTGTCTGTAAATTCTTGTTGTCCTTAGTTTTGGTTGCTCGAGGAGGTAGAGTGCGACCACCTATGCCTCCATCTTGGATCCTCCAATTTAAACTTTCATAATAAAAAAATTAAAGGCAAATGATAAACTAAAAACAAAATCTATTTGCAATATCTACAACAGATATAAGCTATTGTATTCAATATATGTAGAGCTAATAAGTATTAATAATGCCATACAGCCTATTGTTCAGAAATGGGCTTTGCAGAGAGACCAAATCACCTCCAGGTCTTCCTCTTGCCAAATGTGGGATTTGGGCCATGTTCTCTCCTTGCCTCAGTTTCCTTCCCTACAAAATGAGGATAATGCCCTCCTGTGGTACAATAAGAAAAATATTTGCTCTTTGTCCCCAGTCCTGAAACAGAGCTCTTTAAAACCTTTGCAATTTCCTGAGTTATGAGAGTAACAGAAATATCTTTTGTTCAAATGAGCCAACTCTTGATTGGAGCTGGTCACAGGAAAGACCAACTGTTAAAAAGAAGCTTGGGACTTTCAGTCCAATCCAAACCCCCTTCAATATCCAGAAAGCAGAAAGGGGCAAGAGACTGTGTTATTCCCCAATGGCCAATGTTTAATCAAACATGCCTATGTAATGAAGTCTCCATAAAAATTCCGAAGCAACAGGGTTCTGAACGCTTCAGAGTTGGTGAACTGATCAAGGTGTTGGGAGTGTGGCACTCCCTGACCCCAAGGAACAGAGGCTCCTCCACTTGGGACCCTCCTGGACCTCACTCTGTGTAACTCTCCATCTATGTATCTCTTCACTTAAATCCTTTATAATAAACCAGTAACAGCAGGTCAAGTGCCTTTCCAAGTTCTGTGACTTGCCCCAAAATATAGCTGGTCAATCAGTGACCTTACTTGCAACTGGCATCTGAAGCAAAAGCAGTCTAGTGGACTGGGTGCTTACATCTCTGGAGTCTCATGTTAACTCCAGGTTTTGTCAGAATTGAATTGAATTTTAGGATATCTTGTAGGTGCCAGAGAGTTAAAGAAGTGGTGTTAAAGAATTTAAAAAGAAAGCATGTATTTGATGTCAGGATGAAAAGAATCTCTTACCTCCTCACCAAGTTACTGTAAGAGTAAGATGAGAGAATTGATGCAAGACATTTAGCAAAGAGTGGACCTCAGAAAAAGTATTAGTATTATCATTGCTACTAGAAAAAAATGAACCTAGCCATTGGAAATGGGCAAAGATCATTAACAAGCAATTCATAAAAGAAGACAAGTAAATGATCAATCAACAAATAGGATATTGACCCTCTTCACTCATTAAAAAATGCATCTTCTTCTACTCATTTAATGGCCAAATATTAAAAATAATGGCAATGCCTGGTGTTGGCAAAGTGTCTCTTCAGTGGGAAGTTAAATGGTATGAACTTTGATGGCAAAGAGACAATATGTATCAAAGTCCTAAAAATTACATGCATACTCTTTGACACCATTATTTTATTTCTAAGAATGCATTCTAAAGAAGGAAATAAAAACTTAAATATATGCAAATATTTAGCTACAAAAATGTTCATTACAGCATTAGTCATTAATAGCAAAAAAGAAAAAAATAGAAGCTATCTGAAAGGTATACATGCAGGAGAACCATTAAGTAAGTTATGACTTGTTTTTAGTATAATTTCATACAGCTATTACAACAAAAATATTTAATGGCAGGAAAGCTTTTCATGATATACTACGGGAATAAAGGGAGGTAACAAAACAAATCATATAGTATTTAAAATTATATACAGTCATGTTTGTTTGATAAACTGCTCCTTTTTGGTAAATTCCAAATCATTTACAACAAGCAATTACATCTGAAGTAATTTTTAAACAATGAACTTCTTAATGCCATTTTTACTAAGTAATTATAAATAGTTAATATATATCAAGAATATTCTCTTTAAAGTTTTCTAAGAAACCAAGAAAACAATTATTCTAGTGGGTCTTCTAGCCTACTCTCAATTATTTTGTTCACCAATTTATTTATTTAATCTTTCAGTACTTTTTCTTTTTTAAAATTAAATTTATTGGAGTGACATTGGTTACTAAAATTATATAGGTCTTTTGATCTTTAGATGCCCACAGCGTTTGTTTGGATTACAGACATTAGTCTAATGTGATCCCTGTTCTCAATAAGCTTCCAATTTAGTGCAAATCTGCTAACTCAGGACAATACAGAGAAGCTCAATCAAAGAAAATCATCCACTGGGTAGAGGATTTTGCAGAGAAGAGACTTTCCTGAGCCTAACTGCAAGGTTCAGTCAGCATAGGAGCTAGCCCGATGAAGAAGAGCATGTGGCAATGGACAGTCCAGGGTACAGCTTGGGAAAAAACAAGGAAGGATGGACATGCCGGCACATGTAAGTTGACATGGCTAGAAAGTGGGTGGCTATAAGTGGAATAGCTAGAAAAAAGCTGATTTGGTCAAAAGCTGGTTTGGCATTTTCTTACTACACAAAGAAAAGTAATGGAGCCTTATAAGTCTCTGCCTTTCAATTCATGTTTGTGAACAAGGTGATATTAATAGATCAACATCTACTGGACCAACCCCAATACCCTGAGCTGATGGCTCCAAACACCTTCAGAAAGGATCCCAGAGAGACTTCAGTGGTCTGAATCTAAGTGGGCACTGGCCATGGATAGGCAGTGTCTTGGCCTGTCTGGGTTGCTATAACAAAGTAACATATACTGAGTGGCTTATAAACAAAGTTATTTACTTTCCACAGTTCTAGAGACTGGAAGTCCAGAATCAGGACACCAGCATAGGTGTCCCAATTCTGATGGCAATCCACTTATGGCTTGCAGACTTACTGTATCCTCCTGTGGTGGAAAGGGGGCAAGAGCCCTCTGGGGTCCTTATAATAAAGGCACTAATTCTATTCATGAGGGCCCCACCCTCATGACCTGATTACCTTCCAAATGCCCCACCTTCTAATGCCATCACATTGAGGGTTAGGACTTCAACACATGAATTTTGAAGGGATACAAATGTTCATTCAGTTGCAGGCAGGTTGCCTCCCCAGATCCCTTCTCTCTTAGAAAGATTAAAGGCATAACGCTTTCTGTCTCATTAAACAGTTTACACACCCAGAGTCAGCCCTCAGGTGAAAACCACAAACAGAATGTCTGGCAGAGTAGTACTTCACCAAACGAAAAAAAATATTGTGTAACATGACTCCCTACCACCATCACCCTCAACATACACAACCTTCAACATCAGAGAGGGGTGGGGAACAAGAACCAAGAGTGGTCTTCAAGGAGACATGCTTGTCTGAAATCTTTAAGTCAAGGGTGAGGAACACCTCCCAATGGGGGCCACTGCAGAGCCTTCCAGTCTATTTCACTTGAACCTAGGCAGGGCTGAGGTTCTCATTGTGGTTGTCACTGGAAGAATAATCTCCCTTTCCTTCCACTCCTAGCTGTTGACTGCCAACAATATGTTAGACACTGTGCCCAGCCAAGACTCTCTCCAGTGAGCACTCTGAGGAAGTTTGGAGAAGAATTTGATAAACTTCCTGCTGTGAACAGTGCTTACTAATCAATACATTAGCAATTCAAAAGTATGAATGATGATAGAATCTGCCCCTTTCTGAACTCTTGCTATACCAAGCACTGTGCTAGGTGGTCTGCAGCCTTATCTCACTTTATCCTCACAGCAATGCTGTGCAGCAGAGTCTATTGTTAGTGTTGGTGTGGGTGTCAGTATCCTCATTTTATGATGAAAAAAAATGAGTTTCAGAAATGCCATCTAACTCATTCAGACCTGGGATTCTTGTCACCTCCTCGCTTTCCCTCTCTCCAGACCCTCATCCCTTCCCCTCAATCTATTTTTTGGTCTGGCTGAGCTATCTGTAGTTTCCTAAAGGCACCAGACATTTCACTTCCTCTTGGCCTTGGTTAAGGATGTGGCTCTGCTGTAAGAGCTCTGCCCTCCTGCCCCCTTGTTTGGCTGTCTCCTACCCATCCTTTAAAACCAGTTCAACAGTTACTGCATCCAGGAAACTTTCCTAAACCTCCAACTCCACAGATTAAATTAGTACAGAGATATTCTTGCCTTCCTTTGAATGTGCTACAACCATGCTTATTTCTAGGTTTTAGCAATATTATCATCTCTTCACCTAAAATGGTCTTTACTGACATGGACACACATCTGAATATACATGCACACTCACACACATGCACACAATAGTCTCCTTCCTTAATCCTGCTCATCCTTCAGGTATTCTAGAGGTGGATAACTTTGAGAAACCTTCCCTGAGCCATGCACAGACACCATTTCCAGAGGGTAGTATCCTACTTTGTAGCTTCACACATGGGGCTCCCTTCATATCACACTTTTCACACTGGTTTGCCACTGTTTCCACTTCATGAGGGAACTCTTTCAGGGCAGTTACTGTCTCATTGTCCCCTCCTGTGTCAGAGCTTGGTATCTATCATGTGTTCAATAAATATTTGTTGAATGAGTGAATGCTCACCTGCCTGAGTACTCCTTCTCTGTGCCCCTAGACTGGAGAAACAGAGAATGCTGTGTCCCTGTGTTGTTTCGGCTTCGGTTGGTATTATCATTGAAACCAGAGGCCCCATGTTTTTATGGCAGTAAATGAAACCTGAAAGGATGAAGAGAAATTCTTGCCAGGAGCACTTTTAAGAATGAAATATGGTGGAGTAGACAGTATCATTTTGCCAAAGATTAGAAGTAACTTGTGGAGAGAAGGAACATTAGTAAAGGAAGAAAGCTCTCACTGAAATTTAAAGACCTGATTCTATTTCCAGTCATCATGAAAAGGAGTCATTTACTTATAGGAAAATTTCCCATGAGATAATCTTTCAACTGCAAAGGCTCATAGTGATATTATCTTTACCTTAACGCTAAGATGTTTCTCTCCTTTATTTGCTTTGGAAAACTATATTTACTCACTTCGTAACATGCTTGTAATAGTTAATCCATTGACTTAAGATCTTACACATCTTGTCATATTTAATCCAAATGGTAGTTCAAATTATACAGGTTCTCTTGAAACTAGGGGGAAAATTGTAAGATTGTTCTTCCTTATAGAGTTTATTCTATATAATTAAAAATTAATTATTATATTATTCATTTTAAAAACTCAGTGCAGGTTAATATCAAGAGTGATAAGTGATATTAATAGTATGTATCCTTGGCGTGATGTGGTGAAAATGACACTTTATCTCTGTGGTCTTCCACCCCAAAAATCATACACAACCCTATTCTAATCATGAGGAAAACATTAGACAAACTCCATTTGAGGGATATTCTGCAAAACATCTGACCAATACTGTCAAGGTCATCAAAACAAAAAGTCTGAAAAACTGTCACAGCCAAGAGGTAACTTAGGGGACAGAATCCTGGAACAAAGGAAGATCATCAGGTAAAAACTGAGGGTATCCAAATAAAATGGAAACTGTATGGTACATTTACCATTACATTTGGTAATTACATTTTTGTAATTAAATGTACCATACTAATATAAGATGTTAATAATAGGGGAAATTATTATTTCCCCTATTACACAGTGTATATGGGGTCTCTTTATACTATCTGTATTTTTTCTATAAATCTAAAACTTCCAAAAGTAAGAGGTTTATTTTTAAAAAACTCAGTGGAGAATCATAACTTTTTTCTATAATGTCTTTTCTTTCTCCTCACTCCAAAATGAATGCAGTGCTATTTTCTTTTATCCACTCTTCTTTTCTCTTTCTTGCTTTAATAAGTCTTCAAGCAACTCCTTCAAGAGATCATTCAAGCAGCATAGGCTGAGAACAGGTAAATATGTATGGTATACTGGTTGCATTCATATATCATGCCCTTTGTCATGTGCTTCTTAGTTTATTTCTTAGCCTCTTGAATCTGGGCTGGCCTAACCAACATGCTTTGGCTAAGGAGATGTTAGCAAACAGGATGCAGTCAAAGGCCTGAAAAAGGACTCAAGCATTTCAACTTGCTTCTTTTACTTCTGCCATTGCCATGTGACCAAGCATGTGGTAGCCAACTGGAGAACGAAAGTCATGTGCAGAACAGTAGAGGCACCCCAGCCTACCCTTCTGTAGAGTAGAACAGTCTGCCTACTCCCAGACATATGAATGAGCTCAACCAAAATTAGCAGATCTACCTGACTCATAGCCAACCACAAATGCGTGAGAAAGATCAGCTGAGATCAAGTCTAACTCAGATCATCTGAATCCCAATGACTCCTGAGCTAAATAAATATTTGTAGTGGGTTCTCATACAGAACTTTTGTAACCAGAGACAACTGATACAACACCCAACCAAAACACAAATATTGGGTCATCTCAAATGGAAAGAGATTCCTGGGTTGCAAAGAAAAATGAGAGAACATTGGTGGTGGGAATGCAGACTGGTGCAGTAACTGTGGAAAACAGTATGGAATTTCCTCAAAAAACTAAAAATGCAACTGTTTTTGACCCAGCAATTCCACTGCTGGGATTATACCCTAAGAATCCTGAAACACTAATTCAAAAGAACCTATGAATCCCAATGTTCATAGCAGCACAATTTACAATAGCCAAGTGCTGGAAGCAACCTAAGTGCCCATCAGTAAATGAATAGATCAAAAAACTATGGTACATCTACACAATGGAATACTACGCAGCAGAAAGAAAGAAGGAGCTCCTGCCCTTTGTGACAGCATGGGTGTAACTGGAGAGCATTATGCTAAGTGAAATAAGCCAGGCAGTTAAAGACAAATACCACATGATCTCACCTGTAAGTTGAAACTAATCAACAAAACAAACAGGCAAGCAAAATATAACCAGAGACATTGAAATAAAGAACAAACTGACAGTCACTAGAGCAGGGTAAGATAACAGGGGAAAGAAGTGAAAGGGTCATCAAGGAACATGTATAAAGGACCCACAGACAAAGCCAAAGTGGGGTAGGATTGAGGGTGGAAGGTGAGGGTGGGTAGGGCAGGGGAAAGTGGTGGCAGGAAAATGGAGACAACTGTATTTAAACAACAATTTAAAAAAAAAAAGAAAGCAAATCTGCCCTGGCTGGCATAGCTCAGTGGATTGAGCATATGCCTGTGAACCAAAGTGTCACAGGTTCAATTCCCAATCAGGGCACATGCCTGGGTTGCAGGCCATGGCCCCCAGCAATCACACATTGATGTTTCTCTCTCTCTCTTTCTCCCTCCCTTCCCTCTCTAAAAATAAATAAATAAAATCTTTTAAAAAAAGAAAAAGAAAGAAAATCTTTAAATTTAAAATAATAGAAATGTCTGCGTAACCTGAAAAAAAAAAACAAGAAAGAAAGAAAGAAATGAGAGGAAAATTCTAGGAGCTCCTTCCCCTAGATAAAAGATTAATAGGACCCCATGATTTGGCCTTTCATTGCCAATTCCAGCTACATCTCTGACCACTTCCAATATTTATCCTTACACTCACTAATATTAAAATCCTTAAATTTCATCATCAGTATGGGGAAATCACTCTTATGTAGTGATTATGCTTATTGAGCTTTGGTGCCAGACTGTATAGGTGAAACTTACCACCACTTACTTGGTTGTATAACCCTGCACAAATCATTTGATCACCCTCTTTATGTAAAGTGGTGACAATAATAGGATATATCTCATAAGGTTGGGAGGTTAAAAAGAGTTTGTAGGTGTAAATTGCTTAGAACAATGCCTGGTACACACAGCATGTACTCAGTTAATGTTAAGCTACTAGTAGTAGTATCCTCAGACTAATCCATCTACCCATAATGTTCTTTCCACTCTTCTTCAATTGAATAATTTCTAATCTTCCCATCAGACTCTTGTTATCTCTTCTAAGAAGACTTTCTTGGCCCTAGTACAACCAATCCTTGTGCCCTTCCTTTGAACTCATAGGACCCCTACATTTCTCTCCTCCTAGAGCTTGAGACATGATTTAAAATGATTTCTTTATGTAATTGCTTTCCCTCTAAACTGTAAGTTTCTTGAGGACAGAATCTATACCTTGTCATTCTCTGAGTGCCCCAAATATCAGATTAAGCTATGGACATCATGCCTCTTAAGATCTAGACAAAATTGTGTTGAATCTTCATCACTCATCTTGGGGACATCCCGAAACTTACTGAAAATTCCCAGGGAATGACATTTTCATGAACTTTCTGAATCCCAGTTTCTATCAACTGAATCAGTTCACTTTAAACCCTGTCCTGCTTTTTAGAATACACTTTCTCTCTTCTTTAAAAGTTCATGCAGAAAGGTGATTTCTGGTCAGATGGAGGCGTAGGTACACATACTTTGCCTCCTTGCACAACCACAAAAAGTGTTATAACTAAATCTCAAAACAACAACCAGAATCATCAGAAAACTGAACTGTATAAAAGTCTGACAACCAAGGATTTAAAGAAGCCACATTCATCCAGATGGATAGGAGAGGTGGAGATGTGAAGATGGGGTGGGGAGGCAAGAAGACACAGTGTGGTGCTGAAAGGCAGTGGCAGCAGCAGAACAGGCACAGGTGGTCCCACATGCACATGTGGTGGATGAAAATCAGAAGGAATACCTTGGGAGCAATCCCAGCCCAGACCAGACTGCACAGCCCAGGGTTCCAGTGCCAGGAAGATAAATCCCCATAACTTCTTGCTGTAAACAGCAGTGTGTATTGGGGTGACAGAAGAAACAGCAGGATTTTCAGGAAACTCCACTTAAATGGCCCACACAGTCTTAAAACTTACACAAATCCACCTATTCTGGGATTCAATGCCAGGGCAATTTCCAGTTATGGTTATACATCACAGATAAGTGGTAGCAGGATTAAAAAGACACTCATTATACAACTTTTAACTCATGCCAATAACCAAACCATGCTCCCTAAAGAGTTCAATAAATACCTTGTTTGCCCAAATAAAAGGAAACCTCATTGAGGCCCCATTTCCCTAACAACGTACCAATAAAAAAAGATTTTTGGCTAAGCTGATATATAACATTTTAGGAACACATAAGAAATATTTATATATCTCTTCACAACCTTCAATATATCAACTGAGTTATACAAACACATCAAAAATAACCTAATATGCAAATTATACTAATATGAAAATTTGCTTTCTCCCTTGTTTATATATATATAGATATATATATATATACACAAACACACATATATATTTTTTGTAACTTTATTTGAAGTCTTCATGTGCATCTTCAACATCAGTGTGTTTGCTATCACTAGAACCATTTTTGAGATATCTAACTCAATTTTTCAGAGTCTATTATCTATACTTCTGCTAAAGGGTTATGAGTTAATCCACAAATCATACCCTTACCGCAAATGCAACCCCAAGCAACAAACACCCATTTTCAGAACATTAAAAGGTTTAGTTTTCATTTGTCTTCTGGTGTATTTGTGATATTCGAAGCATAACCACTTGGTTCTCTTGTTCTGTGAAGCCATCTGTAACACTTTCACCCACCACTCATATCTAGAAAGGCAGAGCCTAAGAAAAAGTATTGCATCTGGGTCAGATTCCT
Source organism: Phyllostomus hastatus (assembly GCF_019186645.2). NCBI lineage: Eukaryota > Metazoa > Chordata > Mammalia > Chiroptera > Phyllostomidae > Phyllostomus > Phyllostomus hastatus. The sequence continues at coordinate 61,528,809 of NW_025333857.1, read as the reverse complement.
TTGCATCATTCTAAATGACTATATCAGGTGACCTCTGTAAACATCTAACATTGCGTTGCTTTAGATCATTTCAGGCTCATTGTCTTCCTCCAACATTTTATTGATTAAAAAAAAAAAAACCCATAGTGAAAGCATCCCATAATCTGAGAAACTCCACAAGGACCTGAGTAAAGAAATTTCCTTTTTGCAGGAGTAATCTGGGAGTGGGATGGGTGAAGACCTTGCTTTATATTTGGAGATACAAAGTGATACTTTTTATAAAGTCTGTTTTATCCTATGAATAGCACAAATGTACTGTAATAGACTTTTGATGTTTCAAGTCCTAAACTACTAAATTTCTACATTTAAAACAACATACAGGATGAGGCAAAAGTAGGTTTACAAGTTGTGAGTACATTAAATGCAGAATTTATTCTTGTATTACTATTTATTAATTATTATGTTATTTTCCATACAAACAACATTGAAAGGGAGTTCAGAATACTGGTCTGGCTTAAGCATAAAGTTCGTGCCAGTAAATCATGAGAAAAAATATGCAAAAAGAGAACGTGACTGGGTATTTGGATATTACCTTTTTGGCAATAAGGAGCCACTGAATATTTTTTAGATAACAGACATTTTTTTAAAATCCACAGGCCTTTTATCATGGTAATTTAGAACAAAGCGTTTTGAGTCAGGAAAAAAAAAGAAACACTACACTCAAATCTGTTTGTCACTTAATAACTACAAGATCTTGGACATCTCAATTCCCATAAGTGCCTTTTATTTAGATCAGGGGTGTCAAACTCATTTTCACAGGGGGCAACATCAGCCTCATGGTTGCCTTCAAAGGGCCAAATATAATTTCAGGACTGTATAAATGTTACTACTCCTTAACTGTTAAGAATTTGAAATTACATTTGGCCCTTTGAAGGCAACCATGAGGCTGATGTGGCCCCCAGTGAAAATGAATTTGACACCCTTGATTTAGACGAACATAATAATACACACCTCAAAGAGTCAATGGGTGTATTTTAAAAGGCAATGAATATAAAATTCCTAGCACAGAACCTGACATATAATAGGTACTCAATAAATGATGGCTGTCAGGTCATATTACAAAGTCACGTTTAGGGAAAATTAATGTGTTAGAGGTGAGTATGCAGGATGGATTAAAAATAGGGAGATAAGTCTACAACCATACCACCTTGAACACACCCAATCTCATCTGATCTCAGAAACTAAGCAGGGTCAGGCCTGGTTAGTACTCGGATGGGAGAAACAGGGAGATGATTATAATATGCAGGAGAGTTGGGCTGATGGCTTGGAATCCTACAAGGTTTGGTCATGAAAAGAACAGCTATGACAGGACAGAGGAAAGACAAAAGATGACCCAGAAGCCAGCCCAGCTAACCAACTAAACTAGGAGAGAACAAAAGGATACACTTGCTTTTAGACACAATGAGTTTAAAATGATGATGATACAGCCAAGGTAATGCTCACTAGAAAGTTAAAAACATGAAACTCTCAGAAAGTAAATCACAGTGAAAAAAAGAGACTTTGGAAAGGCTGCACTTGGGCAAGACTTAAGATAGCACAAAGAGATTTCTCCACCAGATGGGACACCTGAACCACGTGGAGGTGACGAGACATGCTCTCATACATACTGGTGTTCTTCTAGTTTAATTTTCTTCCCTGCTGAACTTGAAGCTTAAAAAGAACAGGGGCTATGAACAGGGATTCTTATAACTATATTCCCCCAAATCAAGCTCAGTATCAGCACAGAGTAGACTCTCCTCAAATATTGTTCCTCTAATTCATTGTGCATGAGATACTCAGACAGACTATAGCAAGTTCAGATTCAATGCTAAGCATTTTCTAACCCTTGCCTTTAGATACCACTCAACAATTCTTTGAGGTGTTTATTATTATTTTATTATCATCATTGTTATTATTATTTAAATAGTAGAAATTTATCAACATGAGATGTCTATGACTTTGTCCAAGATCATTAAGTAAATGAACTTGTCAGGGTCTCTCTGATTATCTCATGCAGTTCAGAAATTTTAATCACCCCTTACAGGGTCTTTGATTCATGAAAATGAGGATAATGGATTACTACTAGTAGAAAACAACATAGAAAACATCATTCAAAACATAGAGGTTTGTAAGGCAGCAGAATTGAAGAACAGTAAAACTGATCCTGATGGGAAAGAGTTGGAAGCTGCTATGGGCAGGGATTCCAAAGGAGAGTGGGTGGATGCATTCAAAGGGATGTAAAGGTCAAGAACTCTGGAGAACAGAAACACTGTCACTCTCCATGAGTGATTCCAGTTTGGGGAAACAGCCCCATTTGCCTGGATTACTGAAGCAGGACCCTGTTTGGGAACTGCTATAAAAGAGAATCTAGCCATGTCCCTGGTGTAAAAGAAAGCAAGGCAGCCTAAGGAGGAAGACCAGTTTGCCTCAGACCACACCTGCTTCTGCAGTCCCTCCCCGCCAGGCTGGAACCATCCTGCTCACAGCTCACCAGCTCAGCCGGTGCTTTCCTCTGTTTCTCCTCTGGACTCCCAGCCTACCATTTCCTAATGCCAATGTGCCACTCCCACAATCCCTTTGGAATGAATGTCATCTTCTACGCATAGTTTTCAAGTAGAATCCATACTCACCTTTCTTTATAAATGGCAAGGGCGGAGAAGGCAGCCATGGAAAGTCCAAATCTTCAGATAATTGAAAACTAATCACACTTGAAGGAGTCTGTGGTTGGACACACTGAACAGTCGTGTTTCCCGAGGGACTTTTCTCTGTAGGCTTTCAGGAGTTTCCAGAGGTTTCTATCACCATCATGAAAGGGAGATAACTCTAGCTTGCCTAAGGAAATAACACTACACAGATCAAAACGAATGTAACACCTTCTACCTATTGAAAGATTTCTCTCGTTTCCCAGCCAAAACAGGAAATATCGCCATTAGGCAACCTGAGTGGGGCTACAGAAAGTATCCTAGAATGGCCTGGCCTTGCCCTTGAAGAAGAAAAAATATTCCCCCAAATTTTAGTTTTACTTCCCCTTCCTGAAAAGAAGAATAAAATAATATTAAATTGGACACCTCCCTGCTAACATCAAATCTGTCCCATGGACTGTAGCACAGACACAGCTACATGACTGGCCAGTCTGTAGAAGGGGTGATTGCCAAAAACAGGGATTTAAAGCACAAATCCAAATAGAAAGCCACAATAAGGAAATCATGTACACACCTCTCTCCTAATCCCCTTGTCCCAGAAAGGGAAAAGATTTGTGGACAGTGTCCAAGGCCACTTTTACTTCTCTGCAGCAGTAACAAATTTAACAATTGCTGGAAAATCTTGTTTTGAAACAGGGGAGAGAAAGGGAGTTTTATTAACTTCGGACAGAGGTGGAGATTACCAGGCCTGGGCAAGGCCTGGTGACTGCAGGAGAGCACACGATTGTCACCCAGTTTTTTTGAACATAGCAACCTCAGAGTATGCTCTAGGAATGTATTAGGAGGGTGCCAGATCTTTCAGTGTCTCACCAAGCCTAAAGTCGACTCCTTGCTGGCCCATAAGCTCCTCGAAAGCAGGGATTTTGTGTCTTGTCCACTGCTGGATCCCAAGCTCCTCAGAGAGTACATGGCACACAATATACACTCAAAAAGTTGTTAGAATAAATGAAGAGATGCCTTGTGTTTCTTTTTAGAATTAGTGATTAATTTTAACCAAAGACACCTAGCATATCATCAACCGACAGAAACAAAAGAGCTTTCAGAGGTGAGAAAAGATATACGGGATAGTCCAGGGAGTTCCCATGACTTCCATTTCCACCAGCATTTCAGAAAAAGCAATGATTTGAAAGCAGATAAATCTGGCCTCAAAGCCTGGTTCTATCGTTTTCTCTCTGGGTAAATTTGGCAAGTCATTCCTCTTTCATGAATTTCAAGTTTCCATCTCTAAAATGGGGTCAGTAATACCTCATATGGGTTTTTATGAGGATAAATGGAACAGGATATGTCAAATGTCTAATACAGTATCTGGCCTATAGCAGGTGTTAAATGCTATGTACTATTGTTGCTGTTATTACCACCAATCCAGGTAGAGGACGAGAGGGAAAATAGTGAGTGGCCTCCTCATGTCTATTATCTCCATTCCTTTCTGGATTCTATTCTCCCTTCTGCTCAGGGTCATGTGGCAGGAAAACCTATCTGGGCACTCGGGATTCTAGAGGATCAACTACCACAAATCTTTATCTATCTTAGCCAATGATGGGCTGATAAATGTTTAGTAGCTGATTTTCTAAGTGAGAAAGAGATCCTTGATTTGTAGTGTTTGTCCTTTTCTATGGCGTAAATATCCTCCCCTGTGGCCATTCTCAAGCTGCCAATATAATACACTGAACATAGAGTTGAGAAGAGATGAGCAACAGCACATCATTATGTAGCATTTTCACCATTCAGATACAATAGATATAAATACCTTCAAGAGCACAGTAGCTATAAGAGTAAAATGTAGAAAAATAAATAAGAAGTGATGTCTTGAATATTCCTTACCTTGTTTTTATTATAATTCATTTGATTATCAGTTCATATAATTTCCATTAATGGCTGTGTTTCACAACCACCTTGAAAAATTCCTGAAAATTTAACAAAAGAGCCAGTGTGAGCTGACTCCAGCACACCACTGATTCTAGTTCTGCCCACAGTAGTGATTTCATCAGAGTGCAGTTTGGGCATATGCAGTGGACTCGGACGTTAAAACACTCCAATGACTTAAAATAAGGCTTCCCCAGCATTCAGGACAACTTTCAGGGAGACAAATTCTCCTTTGACATTCTCTAAAAATCTCTCCAAGGGAAAGTAGCCATCATTTAGGGTCCTTAAATGAGGATATCATTCAGTTGTCTGTGTTCAGGGAAAATCCAGTGCAACTCAGTCCAATGCAATACCAAACACTTAATCTGTAATGCTGGAGTGACAGAGTGATGTTTGGAGAAAAGAACATGGGCCAACACCTGCCTCTGCTGCTATTGTATGTGGTTATGTGGCTTCGACCAGGTGACTTCATCTCATTTAGCCTCATTTTCATCTTCTGCAGAATGGGGACAGCACCTCCCCATAAATGTGGTTGTGGAGTTGATGAGATCATATATTCCAGCTGGCTCTGTGAACTGTGAAGCGTCATGAAAATGTAAGGCATTGCTTCTACATGGGGAATGAAACAGAAACCTGGAGTGAGAAACAGCTGGGTGGGGAAAGAAGCAGGCAGTCGATTTAGATAGAGGACAATGGGAGAAACCAGGAAGAAGAGGTTTGGAGTAGGAGGAGGATGAGGGAAGTGGGGGTGAGAGAGGTCAGTGAGCATCCCATTGCATTTATAGTCATTGCCTCAGTGTTTTTCCAACCCTCTAGTCATACTCATTGCAGCAGATTCTTCCTTATTGCTCAAAAGTTCCCATGTTCATACTAGGACAAGGCTTTTATACCACCCCTACCTATTACCAAGAGTGGATTTGGCTCTCTCAGACTATATGCTATGTCCTTCCTGCCCTGATATGGACCCCTTATCATGGATGACACCATTTCAACTGCACTATAGGCATTGGAATTATCTCACGCCCAGAGCTTTAGTTGGACCAAGAGCCTCCTTCTTGAGCTCAACCACATTTCTGTGTCTGACACACAGCTTAAAATACTGCTGGGCCTCAAATGAGAAAAAAATAAAAATCAATTTCAATCAAGGCAATGGCCTGTTTTTGTAATGCCTTCATTAATCAGGCATTTTTGTGAAAGGATTCTTAAGACAGTCTCATTTTAAAGATACTCCTTTTTCAGCCAAGGTAAGGTAGAATTGGGACAGAATGATTGATGTTCAGCATTGAGACTTTTTAGCAATGGAACAGGCTATTCATGAAGTGAATGTCTTCTTGTTACAAGAGGAACCAACAAGAGAGAAACTCAACCTCTTGGCAAGCATGCTGTTGAAGGGTTGAGAGCACTGAAAAAGTTGGCTTCTCAAGGTTCTTCCAGCCCTGAGACTCATACAATCATTCAAATGTACCCAGCCTTCAAGTTTCACAGCAGAGTTTCTTCAGCCTCCAGCAGGGTAAAGAAACTCTAATTTAAATTAGAACACTTTCTCACCCCTCTCCCCTAAAACACTCAGCCAAAAAATTTTAAGGAGTGTACAAAATGGCATGCCTCATGAGGACATTCATTTCCCAAGGTATCTCTAATCCCAGCTATAGTTACACTCCATTTTAGTCTTTGAAGCCATCATAGAAACTTGAGTTCAGAAATATCTGAGGCTCTCATGATCGCATCTCTTAATTTTACTTTCTCGTGTCTCCCTACCCCATCTCTGTGGCCCCTGCCTTAATTATCTCTCCCTTGGACAAGTGCCACAGGCTTCCAGTGGTGGCCCTGCCACTGGCCTCTCTCACCTCCAACTCACCCTGTGCACAGTGCTGGAAAGATTGTTCTGAAATGCAGATGTGATCCATGATCCTCCTCTGTCTGCAATTTTTCCAAAGCTTACCACTGTCTACAGGTACAAAAGTCCCCATGGACCTGGTATACTGGATCATGGTATACAGATAATAAATTACCTGTATGATTTGTCTTCCCTGCTTTCTTTGCCACATAAGCTAGAGCTGTATCAAATCACAAATAATTGCTCAAAGACACCGTGCTACCTCATCCACCATGCTTTGTACAAGTTCTTCCCTCCATTAAGAATAGTGCCAGCTGACCCAGCATCATTCCTACTCTCCCTAGTAAAGACTTCTTGTTCTCTTAATGTTCATCTCTTACACCATCTTCTCTTTAATACTTCCCAAACCACTCACACAAATTCAGTCCCCTTCCCTTTTTGTGTCCCCATGTAATAGTGTACACTTCTCTATCTTAGCAGTACTCACTTTCAATGGCATTATTGTTTTATCTCTGCTTCTCCCAGAGCTATGAGGGCTGAGACTGATTTATACTCATCTCTATCCCTCATAGAGATAGCCCCCAAAGAGCCTAAAACTATGCCTGGTCCTTCTAGAAATAACTTGTCCATGGTCACACAACCAGAGGAGGTCAAGTATGAACTAACTTCTCATAAATTCATTTCTTCATTTGCTTTCCCTCAATCTCTCAGCTCTAATATTTTTTCTCTTTCCTCATTTTCCTTCAGGTCCTTTCCAAATTTGTGTTTCCTTTTGTGAATGCAAATTTGACCTGAACAACCCTAATTTTCAGCTCTAAGGTTTATTGATATGTTCTTCCAAAGCAGCACCATTAATATCCATGCTACTCTCTCTGCCTCTCCATCTAATTAATGGTCCCTAGATGCTGCCCAGTGTGTATCCATCAGAAAGGCATACAATATTGCTGAAGTATAAACTTCTGAAAAACACCTCAGTCTTTGCCATATATATATATATTTTTTATCTGGTTATAACCCACCAGTCATAAACCACCTGGTAATGTCTTCAGAATCCATCCTGGTGTAAAGGCTGATTATCTACCATGGTCCAAAAACAAACATATTTGGAGAATTTCCCATAAAGAGATATCAAAGAAAGGAGAAGGATAAAGGCAAGTGTTTGTCCCCAAAATACTTGTATATCCCATTATTGAATTCAATACTCTTCAAATCCACTCATTTTATCCACTTCATTTTACAGAGCAACCAATGATACAGAGAGGGTAGGGTGCTTTCCCATGGTTGCACAGTTGGTTATAAGCAACACTAGAGATGTCTTCAGGACCTCCTAGCGCCAATCCTTAAGGTTCTTTTTCATTTTTTAAGAGCAATGGATCCTTCCTTCCTTTCTTTTCTTTCTTTTTTCTTCTTCTTTTTCTCTTTATCTTTTCTTTCTCTTTTCTTTTCCTTTCTTCCTTTATTTTTCTCTTTCTCTCATTCTCTCTTTCAGTTCCTACCATATATAGGCACTATTCTAGGTACCAGTGACACAGTAGCAACAAAACAAAGTCCCTGCCCTGATAAAGCTTACATATTAGTTTCTTGTTTATTTTTATGGACCCATCTGAATTATAGGAAAGATTTATTTTTCAAAGAAGCCATGAAAAAAGGAAACAAAATGAGTACAGTCAGAAACCCAAAAGCAAGTTTGATTCCAACAATTATTTGGGCCACACAACATATACATTGTTGATTTGTAAGGCAAAATGCTGGTTTCCAAGAAGAATACCTCCAGGAATAAGACATAATTAGCTGGTCTACCACAACTTTGTAGAGGGGAGGAGGCAGAATTGGGCTGTAGACCTCTGCATGGTAAAAATCAAGGCATACAATGAAAAATAATCAAAATTCTTTTTCCTCCCACACCACATAGCTTGATTTAGGAATCTACTGAATCTCTTCCCAAAAGAGCCCCAGCCATGAATGGATTGCTATGCAGATGCTTATTCTCTTTAAATGCCTTAGTCCCTCTCCTCCTCTGGTTGGCTCAGTTCCTGCCAATCATGGAGGCACTTTTATGAGGGCCTACAGTTTTTGTCACCATATCGAACATTTACTGAGAAAAAAGGAAAAGAAAATTACTTTCCAGTCTCATCATTTTGGTCTGGAAAAAAATGTGACTCTCACCCCACCCAACTTTTTCACACTTGCAGGTGTGGCTTTGTAGAAAAGAAACTTGAAGCAGATGAAGAGTGGGATGTGCTGAGCAGAGGAACAGGGACCTGGCAGGTTTAAAGGTCATGGAGGGTCTAGAATGCTGTAATGCACAGGGGGCTCCAGAAGGAGAGTGTATGTTGCAAAATGAGGCTGGCTGTGTGCTTTGGGTGCAGACTGTGAACAGCTTTAATTAGATCTCACTGCAACTGCGTTGATAGTGAGTCTGAAGTCCCTGAGGACTTCAGGGCAGAATGGAAGAGGGGTGGATATGAGTCTGAATTAGAAATTCACCAAGGACAAGCAAGACTTGACTACAGTACCCTTAAGGCTGAACAGAATTTAGATGGTCCCGAGGGCACCAGCCTCCCGAACAGAAAAAGAGCTACAAATTAAGGTGAAATTTTCATTTATTTTAGTCTCAAAAGGCGAAAAGCATGCCAAGGGGATTACTTGGGGCATCTGAGATTTTCTGAAGCTCACTTGTGCCTTTGAGTGGTTAGAGGGGTGAGCTTTGGCCAAGGAGGCCAGAGCTCTGCTCTGCTATTGGCCAGGCATGAATGCAAATCTTGACCCAGCCATCTCCTCCCTGTTTGAACTCCACTGTGAGCTACATCTCTGTGTGCCTCAATTTCTTCATCAGGAACAGGGGGAAATAATACTGACCTCCATTGTATAGTTTTTACAAAATTAAGTAAAATTACATATATATATAACTTACCAGTTTGCTCACACCAAGTTAGCATTAATAAAAATGTACTGGCCAATTTTTTTTGCCAAATGAGATCAAAAGCAGCAATCTACACATCCAGAAAATTTAGTGAATCCAAGCAATGCAATTACAGAAAAATTACTAAGCACATCATATTCTGAAAACAAAAGAATTTTTTAAATCTTGCAACCAGATGAAAGGACAAAAAAGACATGTTACATATAAAGACAGAGATTGTAAATGATTAAAATGACAACAGCAGAATTTCTGTGTGCCTTGGCATTCCAAGAGAATGTGGCAATGAAGGACACATGGGCCCTGTGAAGACCATAGACACAAGTGGTCAAACTCCACACTTCCCTCTATCAAAATACAGGTTGGGCACTGCTGGTCTCATGACCCTGACGGATCCTTTCTTACCACCCAAGACAAAACTGTGCAAGATCACAGAGGTCCTGTCCGACACTTCTCCCCTGGAGGAACACAGGAAGGAGTCCTTTGTACCAGCCACTCACCTCTCACCAGGGTACAGACACCAGGTAGATATCTTCTCACTTGGGAATTACCAGTGTGGCAGCTCCTACAGAAAAATGGAGTTACTAACACCAAGAGCTAGTTTCTATTTCTTAGACTCTGTCCCAAGCACGGCTGTATATGTAAGGGAAGGATTCTTCCCTTGCTGAGCCTTGGAGTGCCTATCAGCTATCTGGGGATATTAATCCCTGACTGAACAATATCATTGGAGTATTGGGCAAAATATTACCAATAAGCATTGCTAAAGGAAATATTAAAGGGTGTGAGTATTTAAAAATAACTGGTGTGAGAGGAAAGTGTCAACCAGCAGAGTATAAAATCCTAAGAGTGGGTAACAAGGGGAAAATAAGAGAATGAAGTATGTCTAATTCATCTTTGCATTTCCAGTGTCCAGAACCATGACCTGCTCCACCAATAACTATGGAATGAAAGAGGTGGGCCAGTGAGATTTCTCACAGCACATAGAAAGGAAAAGGTTCAAAAAGCAATAGAAATCCAATCTAATTCAAATAATTTTAAATATTTACTTGTGTGCAAGGCACTGTTCACTGCTGAAAAGTCACAAAGATAATAAGAAAAATAAACGAAGTAGGAAAACAAATATTCTCATAGCCTATTAGGAGTATACATTGACTTTTAAAAATTGGAGGACAGCCCTGGCAGGTGAGGCTCAGTTGTTGGAACGTTGCCCCATAAGCCAAAAGGTTGCGAATTCAATTTCTGATCAAGGCATATACCTAGGTTGCAGGTTCAGTGCCCAGTCAGGGCACATACAAGAGGCAACTAATTGATGTTCTTTCACATGATGTTTCTCTCTCCTCTCTCTCCTCTCTCTCTCTCTCTCTCTCTCTCTCTCTCACACACACACACACCCTACCCCAGAATCAATAAATATATCCTTGGGTGAGAATTTAAAAAATAATAAAAAGTATTTAAAAATTGGAGGACAACTTGGGTATAATTATCAATATTTTAAATATGTGCATCCTTTAGCCTGGCAATTCCAATCTGGAAATCTATCCTAGCGAAACAAACAAAAAAAGTTAACACTTAATAAACCGTAACTGACATTATCAAGAGCAACTTGTGATAGAAAGAAGACTATCAGACACTCAGTGGGTGCCCACTGCCATACACGTATTACTTATTTAATCCTTAAGCAACTCTTCTGTGGAGACATTATCATCCCAATTTAGCATTCTGAGAAACTGAAGTTCATGGAATTTACATTATGCCTAGTTTTTTAAATCTCAGTTTGTTCATTTATAAACTGGAGCCCAATTGCCTCAGATTCAACTCCTAGCTCTGCCACTTCTAACTTTATCACTTAATGTAACTTTGTATCTTAAACTCTCTGAGACTCAGTTTTCTCATGCTAAACTCTAAACCCTTCTTCCCATAGTTTTTGTAAGAATGAATAATATAGGTAATGTGACCAGCCCACAGGGACCATTCAAAAATGGTAAATTCACAAAACTATGAAAAGGTGGAGCTGGAATTTGGACTTACATCCAAAGCCCAGGTTCTTTCCTCTAAATAACATGATGGGGGAAAACCCCAGTGTGCAACTCAATGTACAATATTAGACTACATGACCTCCAAAAGACAGGGGATTTCCCAAAAGGATTTAGCTGCTTCAAACATCCTTCTAAACCTAACTCAGTGCCTCAAATTTCTACTATTGGTTTCATTTCATTGGGTTAAAGCTCAATTAAAAGCCAAATGTTTCTCTTGGGATGTAAACTAACCACATTTTTTCTTGCTAAAGTGTTTTGGCACTACTTTTATGTTAGATGTCTATCACCTAGCAAAAATCAGGATACAGGAAATATAAAACCAAAGTGATGTAAGATTCTACAAAATAAAAAGAAATGCCAGGAGATGTCTACAAGAATGGCTTCTATTGGTTACTATACAGTGCCACTTAAGGAGGCAGCAGTGGCTGCAGAGGCAGTAGCTGATTTGGTGACAGAGGAAACAGAAGATGGCAGATTTTTTGGAAGGACTGCCCATCTACAACAAAAGCAGTTTTAGTCAACTTCATGCCAACTCTGTGTGTAAAGCCTTCAGTCTACGCCCCTCAATCTACCTGCCCACACCAGAGTGCCCATCCAAACAAATCACTGTGATAGAAAAAACAAACATCCTTTTGCATTACTTACATCAGCAATGGGACAACAAGAATGCTGTCAAGAACAGAGACCAGGGGCAAGTGGACCTCAAGGGCTAGAGCTCAGCACCCGCTACCCCCTACAAGGTCACATGGACCCACAGACCAGACATACACAAGGACACTTAAGACTCACAGTCTCCCATTGGTGCCTCCTGTCTTGCCTGCTGCTGACCCAACCTGCAGTGTGTAAGCACTTTGTCCACCAGCGCACATCCTGCCATGTACACCACTTCCAGCCTCATAGGAGCCAATGTATCCATTTTCCTTGAGTCTTTAGTTATGCTGTAAAATGTACCAAGCGATGGTTAAAGGGGACATCAGGCCCAGTAGTGTGATGCTGGTAGATGCTTCTTAAAAAAACAACACTGTTATTCACTACACCACCCCACCCCAGATCCTCTCCTGCCTGCCACTCAGTCCCCAACCTGGCCCCCCTGGGAGAACCAGAGTGTGTCTGCAAGTGCCTAGACTTGAGCCCTGCTGCAACTGGGTAACAGGGGTGGGGCACTTCTCCCTGCTTCCATCTGATCGGGCCTCAAAGTCCTGGCTTTGACTCCAGTTCCACTGGGACCTATTCCACATCCAGACCCTGCTCTATGTGTGCACCATGGGGAGAAGTCAGCCCTTTGGGATCTTTCTCTTACAGTCATTTTGCCATGGTCTGGTGTATACTCTGTGACCACCCCAATGAAAGGATTTGTCCTAACAAAAAACGACTTCCACCAAGGATTGAACAGACATGGGGGTAAGTCTCCCAAAGTTAAGTAGCACAGAATGGGAGAAAGAACTTTGGACTCTGAATCAGGAAGCTTGACTCATAACTAACACTGATAAGTTCTAGCTAAAACTCTACTATATAGCATAGTGCCTATAGCTAACAGAGCTGTATTGCATACTCAGAATTTGCCAAAAGGGCAGATCTTATGTTGTGTTCTTACCTCAAAATAACAATAAAATAATAATAATAATAATAATAATAATAATAATAATAATAATAATAATGGAGGTGGGAGGAAACTTTGGGAGGTGGTGGATGTGTCTATGGCCTTGATGGCGGGGATAGTTTCACAGGTGTATACTTCATCCCCAATCCCATCAAGTTTTCTACATTAACTATGTACAGTTTTTACATGTCAATCATATCTCAAGAAAGTGGTTGAACAAAAAGAAAGGAAGAAACTTGGGGCAATAAGATGGTCTTAATCTAACTCACTGTGTGACCTGGTTAAGTTGTTTCAATTTCCCTGTCTGCAGCAAAGGGCTCAGACCGAATATTTCTAAGCACTTTGCAGTTCTGACAGTCTAAGCTGCTGTGGAGGCAGAACAGCTAAGAAATGACTGAATATGGCAGTCCTCCTGGGGCATCTTGAGAAGCTCTAGAGTGAAAGCTGAGTTGGCCTGGAGACAGGCCACGCTAAGCGAGCAGAGGCTTAAACTGTAGCAGCCACCCAAAGTCTGAACTCAGTCCATCTCCCTGATCACTCCTAAGACCAAAACTGAACTTGGAAATAACCAAAACATTCTGGACTTGCATTATTCTATTACTTTGGATGAAAAGGATGTAAGCCAAGGAGGTCCAGCTGATTCCCCAAATTCAAACATCCTCGTCTTAAATTCATATAAAACTCATGACATCTTCACTAAATGGCAGAGTTGGCAATGTACTTGAAACCTGACTCTCATCCAGTGCTCCCTTGACTCCATCAGATAAAACTGAATTCTAATTCCTCCGGGCAGTGGTTCCCAACCAGGCCTGACTTTTGTCCCCACAGGGAACAACTGGCAATGCCTGGAGACATTTTTGGTTGTCACAATTGGGGTGGAGGGAGTACTACAGGCATCTGGTGAGTTGACACCAAAATGCTACAAAATACCCTACAATGCACAGAGCAGCCCCCACAACAAAGGGGTATCTGACCCAAAATGTCAGTAATGGCAAGGATGAGAAATGCTGCTCAGAAGCATACCAAAATCTCACCTGGTTTCTCAAGTTATATCATCAGAGAGACTTGTTAATAAATTCTCTCATGGCTAAGCTGAAAGTGAATAGTAGGTCACAAAGCTCCTGGTTCTTTGATCCTCTCCATCTGACATTTATACCACAAAACAATCAGAGGCTCTTTGTCAGGTGCAAAGGTGGTTTCTTATTTAATGTCAAAGATAAAGTTACCTTGAGTCACATTTCCACCTAATAGGATGATCTCTCTGCTGAATTTGCATAGATTTCAAAATGGAAAGTGAAGCCTCCAAGCCAATTTTGGGACTCATCATGGATAGTCTTATGTCAGTTTCTATAATTCACTAACTCGGCTACCTCCCTCCTCCCCACAGCTACTCTAACTTATGCAATACTACTTATTGTTCATTTGTGCTACAAACATTTATTTTAACAAGTTTTGTGCTGGGCACTGGGGTGACAGAAAAAGGCACACTTGCTACCCAGAAAAACTGTCGCTTAGTGGAGGAGGCAAATCTGTCAATAGACGGAACCGCACAGCATAGTAATTGCTTTAGCAGAGAAGCCCCGTGGAGGTGGTCGGCCAGTTTTAGGCATCAGAGAAGGCTCCCAAGAAGTGGCAAGAGTAGAGGTGGTGAGACTGGTTTGATTCTATGCACTAGAGGATATTTTGCAGCATCCAGCTGAGAGGATGAGTGATGCAAATAAATGCAAGGGAGTCTTCGCAAGTGCAATGGACAGTCCCTGGTTACTGCTTGGGTATGGGGAAGTGAGGAGTTGGGGAAAATGAAGAGTGACTCCTAGAATCCTGACTTAGGTGACAGGGCTCACTGAGAAAGGGGACACAATGGAGGAGCAGCCTGGGGGCAACATGACTATTACAGTTCTTGTTGTACTGAGTATGGATTCTCCAGCAGATCACTACCTACACTGGTCTGGAGCTCAGAAGAATGGCCTGCACACTCAAGAGAAGGTAAGACTAGAATTGAGGGGACACACCATGGTGTGAGACTTAAATCTCCCCCAGGAGTATCAATACTGCAGGGAAGTAATGAAATCACACCCAGGGCTGCAGGGAAGGAATGAAATCAATGTCAACAGTGGTCTCCATTGAGGAGATAATTTAGCCGGAGAAGGACCTGGTTTGCCAGGTGTCTCTCTGCCTCACTTTATCCTCCAACAATCTAGAAGGTTGGTATGACTCTCAACTTAACCATGGCAGAAATGGAGCTCAGTGAGAAGATGATGGTCAGTTCAATCGCATGGAGGTGATATTTCTAATCAGGTCTACCTGTCTACAAGTGCTGTGTTCTTCCTAACTAAATCATACTGTCTCATTCTTCAAAAGTATTCTTAAACTTTTAAAGTGGTAAAGCATTACAGGCTCTCATGTTAGGAAAACATGGGTTCAGATTCCAGCTATATCAGTAATTAGCAGCTCAACACCCTCATTTGCAAACAGAGGATGTTAATACCCAGTTCACAAGGATATTATGAGGACTGAATAAGATGGAAATCTCTTAGTGCTATGGCTGGCATAAAGAAGTACTTAATAAAGGTGATCAGCATGTTTATGTTTACTCTTAAGTCAATGATTCTCAACCAGGGGGATTTTTCTTCCCGTACCTCCACAACAGTTGGCAATGTCTGGGGGCATTTTTAGTTGTCACAACCAGGGGGTGGGGGTATACTACTGGCATCTAGTAGGTAAGAGGCCAGGTCTGCCTCTAAACACTCTACAATACATAGGACAGCAAAGTATTATGTGGCCTATAATGTCAATAATGCCAAGGTTGAGAAATCCTGATTTAACTTAAAATATCTAAACTGGGGTGGGATGAATTACATTAGATCAGAAATTATCTGATCTAATTTATTCATTTCACAAGGGAACATGGAAACCAGAAAGAGAAAGGGACTCATGTCTCAAGGACAAATTGGACAGACAGGGAAAGGACACTGGTGATTAAGAGCTGGATGTCTGGAAGCTTTTCTTTAGGGATGCTTCTGAACCCTTCCTGCCATCCCATTTTGGGACTATGACTGGGGCAATTCTTTTCCAACCTCCTTGGAGAGAAGAAAAGATGGTTCAGTGGGTCCCTGGGTGAGGGCATCCTGGCTCAGTACTCCTGGTAGCCACATCCCAGCCCAGCAGTGTCTGGCCCAATTAAGGGTAGCAATCAGGAATATGTGTTGTGCAATGTGCTCAGCACTTTATGAGCATTATGTCATTTTCCCTTTATAGCACATGGTTCTGTTGTTGTCATCCCATTGTGGATAATGAGGACACGGAGGCCTAAGGAGCCAACATGGTTTGCCCAAGGTTACACAACTGAGGGATACAGCGGGAATTGGAATCCAAGTGTTAAGTCACCAGGGATTGCACTGACCCATCTCTCCAGACTGTCCCCAGCAAGCCCCTGGCCTGAGTCTCCCAACCCATCATTCCCTCCATGTTTATGAAAAGCAGAAAAAGCTTCTTCTGAACACTGGGTTTGGGTGTCACTAAAGTCATGCTTACCAATATCATCAGAAAGCTCATTTCACTGGATTAGCTCATTCTTTTGGTACAGTGACCATCGATCTGGATGGGTTCTCAGACCACCTTTTTTTGGCAACCAAAGGCAGGGTACAAAAGACCAGAGGTCACACAGCAAGTTTGTGACTGGTCTCCTGACTTTCTGTCTGTTTCATATTTGGAAACAGAAAAGCAAAAGGGAAAACACCAACTCCAAATGCTGACTTCTCAGGAGCAGTCAGAGGCTTAACCTCGGGGCAGTTTCCTTTTGAGACAAAAGATATTTGCATGAAGTGATTCCCCAAAAACCATGGAGAAAAGGTTTTCTAGTCTCCTTCCTCCGCCAGTTAAAGCAAATGGGACTCTGGGTTGTTAAAATAGCAACTCAAAAGGGGTAAGTAGGTAAAACTACAGAATGAATACAGATCTGATATTTGCAGATTCCAAGCCCAAACAACAGTTTCAATTCTGTAAATTTTTAAGCCAGGACCCAAAGCTCCACTTTCCTTTTTAAAGAAGGAAAGGGGTACTTACTGGTTCCCAAATTTTCCTTTAATAGACGCCATCTTCCAGCAAGAATGCTCTTGATTTATTTATTTATTATGTAGCTCACATCCCCAAAGGTCTTTTAAGGTAACAAACAAAAGTACACAATATTTGGGGGGATGGTAACAGGGGAAAAAATCCAAGTCATGGGCAAATGAAATTCAAATAGGAGCACACACCCAGAAAAATCAGTAAAGAACAATGAACAACTGTTATAATGAGCTTCCTAGTACCCAACCCAATGAGGAAATTCAATCCATTACCTGTCTTTCTCTCTCTCTCTCTCTCTCTATATATATATATAAATGATATATGGGGAGAGAGAAAGACAGAGAAGTTGTTCTGGAGAAAAACGGATTTTCCCTGACATGATGTAAAAAATAAACTTTTAGCTTTTAATGTTTGGAAGGTTGTCGCAGCAACTTGCATTAATTACCTGACAAACCCCCTCCCCTCCACCACCATGCCCCATCACCCCCTCCCCTTCAAAGGCACTCAGATAAGTATTTAAAGAAGAAATAGCTTTCTGATTTTCAGGTGACATCCCACAATCTATCAGGTTGGGTGTTACACCTTTTACTCCCTAGATCAGAGTTTCTTGACCTTGGTAATACTGATATTTTAGACTGGACAATCCTTTCTTATGGGGGGCTGTCCTATACATTGTAGGATGTTAGGCAGCATCCCTGACTCCCACCCACTGGATGCCAGTAGCACCCCTCCCTTGTTTGTGACAGACAAAAATGCCCCCAGGTATTGCCAAATGTCTCCCACTTGAGCATCACTATCCTAGACCTATGATCTAACAAAACAAATTATATATCCCTCTCTCTCTCCCAGCCACTCCTACCCTGCAACATACACACCACACATCCAAGATACAGTAGATGAACAGAGACAAGATAATCACAATCAACACACCTGGTAGGAAAAAAAATGGGAAACATAGAAGAGTCACAGATTGGGAGCAGTTCTGAAATCTTGCTGGACAGACTTCAGGCTCCTGCTCTGGGTGAGTGGTTGTGAATCTCCACTCAGGGCATCTCATGCTTGTCCCTTGTTTACATGATCCCTGGTCCACCCTTTGGGAGCCATGACCTACCTTCTTTGGACACATATGCAGTGTTAGGGATTTTGCCTTTCTTGGACATTGCATAATCTTAGACTACTTCCTGTTCATAGAAGGTTGGCATTCCAAGGGTTATTTTAAACCTCAAACATTTTATAGACCAAGGTCCTGGGTTTGTTTGTTTGTTTGTTTGTTTGCATTGCATTTCACTCAATAACATAATGGGTTTCTGAACTATTTCCAGTGAACACAGCCAAAGTTCTTTTTAAGATATTGTTTTTCAACTGTTCTTTTCCTTGCTTTTTCATTTCCTTGGTTCTCTGTCTCTTAAGCTAATGGCAGCTACCTTGAGTCTATATGGAAAAATCAATGTCTGATTTTTTCATTTGAGCTATGCCCTGAGTCATTTTTCCAACTAAGAAATTTCACAGGGCCTTTGCCACTTCAATCCTTAGTGAATTCCATCTTTTATGGTATGGTATCTAAAGCAGTATGCTTTTCTAACTTTAAGGCCTCACAATTCTAGACTCTCTATTCTGCTTAATTTTATGCCTGAAATCCACCTAACAATTCCCAGAGCTCATCACATGCTTGTAATACCTTGCCAAATGCAGCCAAGCTACCACCATTCTATCTTCTTACCTCTCCCCCTGGAATGACAATTTCAGTAAGCACAGGGTATGCTGTTTCAAGTCATCGTCACAGGCAGCAACTTTACAAATACATTGCCACTGAATACTCTGACTGACATCTTTTCAGTCTCCAATTCAGTTCCCAGACTGCTAAGCTAACATCATGCATTTTACCTTTTTTTATGGAGCACTTTACTTCATATATCAATTTCTGCATTAAAATAATTAACAGTAGCTGTCAAACTAGATAAGTCATACAATTTCAGTAGGCTAACACAATAAAGGTTTATTTCTCACTCATTTAAAGTCCAATGAAGATAAGTTGCCTTTTTCCACATTGGAGCCACAGAAGAACCAATTGCTACTAGATCCCAAGCAATAACAGATGTGATTTTTAAAAGGCATTGAATGATAAAGACCCAGTAAAATCTGGTTAGAAAGGAACAAATTAAATGCTTCCTCCCTTTCTCTCTTCTGTGGCCTTGCCAACCTTGGTGGATACACATTCTGTATGGGATAGTGATAACATAGAAGAAGACCATTCATGAGTATGATCACCTGGTGCCCCATAAGCATCATCTATCTGCAAGTTTCTTGTGCAGAGCTGGCTCCCAAACATCAAGAGGAACACCAATAAACTTGGGAATCTCCATAAACAATGGATAAGCTTAGTTAGAGAGCTAGAAAGAAGCTGTTTTGGGTAGACTTATTATTCATAAATATTTGCTGCCCCATTCTGAGTGCAGAGTTCCCTTCCCCACCTCACCAACAGAAGACTCTGGCCAATGCAACGTGATTGAAGGTGATGTGTGTCACTTCTGGTAGAACCTTTCAGGACAAAAGTATAGAGACTCATGTTCTCTTTTCCTTCAACCATCATGATCAACAGTGTTTTCAACAGAGGCTGATTAATCAGCCTGGGTGCTGGAGTGAATATGAATTGGAGCAGTTACTCTGGCCTGCAATAAACACGAGGTGTGAGCAAGGTGACAAAGATTCTTTCTTTGGACAAACTTTACTCAGGACTCTACTCAGGCTCCTATGAGCTCTCATCTCAATAGACTTTGGCTTTTCAGCTTCAGTGTCTGCTTCTCAGCTTTAGCAAGAATCCTGCCAAGTCAGCTTAGCCAGAATCCTCCATACTCCATATCAGATTATGCTTAATATCAAATCAGGTTCTTCATCTTCCACCATCCCCCAGGTGATGTCAGGTCACCCTGGCCTACCTTCAGGAAGAATCCTGTTAGGCCAGTTTAGCCAAAATCCCCCTTATTCCTGGTGTTTCCTCTTAGTATTTTCTATCCACTGATCCCCACCTTCCTCCTTAGCTATGAATTTCCACTTGCCCATGCTGTATTTGGAGTGGAGTCCAATTTCTTCAAGGCCCCATTGAAGTGGTCCCTAACATCACAATTGCCTCCCTTACATAAAGTCAGAATTACTATTTTTAATGTGTTATGAATAATTTTAACAGAATATTATTTTTTCCTTCAACACAAGACATAAACCTTTGTTCCTTAGAGACCCCGAGATCTTAGAATAGTTTGTTAGTACAGTATAATTTGGCCTGTCCTAACTGATAATACCATAATACCAGTGAAGGAATGGCAGATGATGGTCCTAAAGAAGAGATAACATGGTGGGAACATAGTCATTGTCATTAACGACCTGAAAAGCCAAGTGGAAAAGCAGCACCCAACTTGCCTGTGTGTTGCTCCCAAACTGGAAGTCACAGGGATATAGTTCAGCCTAAGGAAGAATGTTCTGAGAGTTACCACTGAGCAACCAGTGACTAGAGGTAACTGCAGAGGTGCAAGCAGAGGTCTGAGATGGGAGGGTAGGAGAGGGCACTAAGACCTCTTCCAGGGATGACAGGCTGTCATTACAGGGAAAGTCTATATTGTAGGTGGCCTTTTACCCCAGGGTTTTCAACTATCAGTAAGGAAAGCACAGAGAGTTAGGACAGTCTGGCACCTCAGCTATGCAAAAGAACCCATTCTCTCATGGGGTCCTAAGCTATGATCAACGGCATCCTGACCCTAAGGGCCAGGATGCAGTCCTTCTCAGGAAGTTTGCATGGACTTTTCTCCATTAAACACCGCTATGCATTGGGAGTTTGAGTCACTGTCTCCCTTCCTCTCTGTCTCTGTCCCTATCTCTCTGCCTCCTGATTCTCTCTCACATTGCCCTAGTTTCCACGTGCCCCGGATATTTAGGGTGTTATCTCTCTGTGTCCTTGTGTCTTTGCATATTTTTGTCTCCATCTCAGTTTGGTTTTTTGTTTCTGTGCATCTTTTTTCTTCTTTCTCAACCTTCCCTTTATCTCTTCCCAGCATGCATTGCATCCATCAATACACCACCCAGATCTTTTTGATGACATAAGTCCCCATGAAACCAACCCCTAGACTTTTCTCTCACCATAGCTGATATAAAAATGATTAATATGTTCAGCCCCATCTTCAGTTTCTGATTCTTTTTTATCACTTCCTTTTCATCCCTACCATGGAGCTTCTCCCCTAACCAGACACTGCTCATCTCCAGCCCCAGTGGCTGAACACTTGTGCTCAACCTCTTCCTTCTAAATTCCAAAATTATCTCTGGCCATGATTCCAGGGCAGAGCCTTGCCCTTCTTCCCTGCCTGACCTTTCTGTCCAGTTCCAGAGACATTCCCAGAAAGGCCATGGCAAGGGTGTAGCCACCAAAAACTTTCTTGATTACGAAGGGTGGAGGTTTACAGACGCCACAGACACCACCCCAGCCCAAAGAGCTCCACAGCCCTCTGCTGCAGCCTCATTCCTGCTCCTCCCCTGCACAGTCCCTTGGATGTGTCTGGTGACTTCCACCTCATGCCCTGGCTCTCATCGTAACCTCCACTGGCTACACCGTCCATTCATAGCAGTGCAACAGGATGACAGATAGAACAAAACATGTGCCTAGCTTCTCAGGGATCTGGGTTCAACATCAGCTCCAGATCTAATAACTCACTTTTTGTATAATTCTGAGCAATTTGCATTATTCCTCTTAAAAATGGGAGTTATGGTGCTGACCTGCCAAGGTTGTATAGGAATCAAGTCAGATTGTGTACAGAAAATTCCTGATGCAGAGCTGTAATAAAGATGGTGATGGTGAAACATTTATTCCTTTTCTATCTATTCACCACCCAAACCACAAGTCTCTCTTCATCTTCTAAGCTGGCCTTTACATCAATTGTGTGGCATCACAATTTAGCAGCATTTGGTTGAAACTGAGTACTAATGTCAAGTCCAGAAAAGGGAGAAAGAGTAGCTAGCAGTTACAAGGACAACAGTACTGACTCTTCTCCACTAGAGTCTACTCTGTTGGGTCAGCTGGCATGGAGTTCCTGTTGTTATTTACTTTCACTACCTCCACTTCCACTGCTATGACCCCTCCCCCCGGCCCTCCTTCATCTTTCCATCCATGAAATTCACTATGAAACACAAACCAGACCACCCATCCTCTCTGAGCTCCCTGGGACCCCTCCTAATAGTGATAACCTGCCTCTACTTTGAGGTACTGATAACAGGTGGTTCCCCCAAACATGTATTTACCATCTATTCTATGCCCTGAACTTGGGAGACTCAGCAATGAAAAAGACATATCTCTACCTACTTGAGATGTTTACATATTCACCTACTAGTGGGAGGGAAAGCTATATAAATAAATCATAACAATGCAATGTGATAAGACGTCAGTAACTGAGGTGTGGGTTGGACACACTGAAAGATGGGAGCCCTAGCTTTGCCTGGGGCTACCACTATGATGCAACTCTACAGCTTAATCTTATGTTCCTTCATTGCAAGACTCACTTGACTCCATTCAGCACTAAGAGCCAATACTGCCCATGTTGAGAAGTAGGGCTACAACTATGGACAAAATAATAATGATCTGCAACTTCAGATCTGGGTCAAAACTGTATCTCCAACTGCTTGTTGAGTTTGGGCCACCAAGTAGGTACCTGAGGAGTGAGAGAATGCCCACACCTACAGCCAGTGTCACAATTTATCAGCATTCTTGGTTGAAACTGAGTAATAATACCAAGGCCAGAAAAAGGAGAGACAGTCCAAGGAAACAGTCTGGTGGTTTGGCCAAGACTTCTCAAGCTCCATCTAGCTTGCTCTTTATTGCAGATACTCTGTCACTACCTGGTACAACTCTCTGCCTTTGCACTCCCTTCCTTCACTCCTGGACCTCTGCCAACCCACTCTTCACCTGAGCTCTCTTCTCCCAACCAGAGAGTGCCATCTATCCAGAGACAGGTCTCCCCCTGTATTCTTCCCATAACTGAATTGTCAACAAATACACAATCACACCTGCAGGCTCTTTTAAGGGAATGTTTATTATCTTGAACAATTGAACTGAGGTTCAACAAGACTTCATTTATCTAGCAACATCAGCTGCCTGGACCAGAATCAAGAACTAAAAAGAAAATAAAAATATTCTTTTGTGAAGCCATAACACACACCCTAAAATCTTACATAAATACTAATGCTCATCCACATGATTCATTAGAAAGGCTCCTGGGACCACGTGCAGCTTCCATTCACTTGTTTCTATTTTCTATTCTTAGATTCTGTCAAAAGACAGAATTGAAATTTTAATGCCTGGATCATGTCACATTGTCATTGTGGTTCACCCTTGGACTATTTATTTAGTCAATTAATTAGTTGTAACATTGTAAGCACCTATTAACCCATAACAAAAGAGGAAAGCCAGGACCTTGAGGGGTAGCTTATGACACCATACAAAACCCCTCATGACTACCCCTGAGCTGTCCAGCTCAGGAGATTCAGCATCCTGAATCTTGTACTCATCATTACTCTCCTTTACTCTCCTTTTTAATTAGTTGTATATATATGTATTTGTTTGTGTGTGTATGCATTTATTTATGTGTGCACACATGCATTATTTTTAACTTTAACCTTACCATATACAACCTTTGGGAACTTACCTGTACACTTTATATTGTCTGGCTAAGATTCACCCAAATTGAGATGCATTGCTGTTGCTCCTTCATTTAGACAAGTGTACGGGGTGGCTCCGCCACACTTTATTCCCTGACTTTCCTGGTGACAGGTGTTGGATGTGAATGCAGGTTTTTGCCATCATGGCATCTGTTATGACTTTGAAGGCCCTTATATGTATCTCCTTGCAAGAATCTCCTTTTGCTGTATGCTTAGGAGTGAATGAGAAAGTTCTAACCTGCTTGAGCTATATCTAAAGGGCAGCTAGATCTAAGAAAAGCAAAGAGAAAGAGTAATCAGGAAAGAAGAAAAAGAAGAGTAATCCTAAAAGCCTAATTTAGCATAGGAGCAACATTCTTCTTCATGATTCAATGGCTGCCGAGGACACAGGCACAGACATAGTGAGTTCATTGTGGAAACAGAATTATTCAGACGCAGTGAAATCTGCTTTGGCATCTCACTAAATGATGCAAATGATGTTGTGCTAGGAAAATACCCAATCCTGGCAAAAATGGGGTGATTTGTGGTACCACCTCTACATAGGAAGAGCCTCAAATATGTTCATATTCTCTGTCCTAGGAATATTCCTCCTGGTACTACATGCAAGAGTCACAATATAAAAACAAACAACAACAAAAAAACACCTCTGTGCTTAATTTATAAACTAATAAGAAACAATCCAAATCCAAATGTGTGTTAAGTAGGTGCTATGTGAACTCCAATATTTCCATTTGACAGAAGATTTATGCAGTCTTTAACATCTTTATTCATGAAAATTTATGAAATGCCTGAAATGCCACTATTCAATAAGATGAGCAGAAATCATAATTGGATGTACAAGGTGATCACAACAATAGTTAAAATTAAAAGCATAGAAAAATAAATTGAAATAAATACTCCTAAATGTTAATACCCGTTTCTAGAAGGTTTAGGGCAGCAGTCAGAAACTACAGTGCCCAGGCTAAATCCAGCCAGCCCCATTTTTGTCTGGCCTAAAAACAAAGAATGGTTTTTCATCTTAAAATGGTTATATAAGTACCTACATAATATCTTCAATTTTGCCTCTTGGCTCACAACATTTAAAATACTTACTATCTGACCCTTCACAGAAAAAGTTTTTAAAGTGTAAACTATATTTTAGAAAGGTTTCCATTCAAAATGGTTGCATTTTTTAGGTTGTCTCTTAGAGGGCTGTGTGTCAATCACTGAAAAATTCTTACACTGTATTAGTATATATAGCTCATTTCGCAAGACAGCTAGAAGGGGAGGCCCTGCAACCATCAACACCATTCCAGGAAGATGGAGCTGTGCCCTGGATTAGCACTCTTGCAGGAAGCCTGTGAATGTTGCACAAGACAAAACATGCTTAGATGTCAAGAAGTAATTACTGAAAAATGACTGTTTTCCCAATTTGAGAAGCAATAAGGAACACAACTGCTTCCACATTCCAGCTGCCCATCCTAATCCCTCTACTCATGGGGAAATTGCCTTGGTTTAGTCTGGAAAAGAGGTGGCTCAGAAAACAAAGATGTGTGGAGATGAGTGGGGGGACAACCAGTGGGCAAAGAGAAGACACAGAGAAGCAGAGACCCTGAAAATATTAATGCCAGATGCATCCTCAGCAATCATGCTGTTCAACCCACTGGTTCCATTTTACAGATGAAGAGAATGACACCTGAAGAGCAGAAATGACTTTGACTCATCCTATCTCAGTGAGATCAAAAGATGTAAAAGACGTCAGCTCCAAACATCTCTGAATTTAAACTGGATTTCCTCCCAAATGTCCCCAATAAATGGTTGTTCAGATCCTGAATTTACTCATGGCACAGAGAGCTGCCACCTTTGGAAGTGGCATGATTTATGATTGAATAGCATTGACATAGTCTTAAAACTGAGCTGAAATGTGCCTCTCTGTACCTTCTACTCTCTGGTCTATTTCAACTCTCTGGATGCCTCACAAAATGGTAAAATAATAATAACAACACCAATGATGATAATACAAATCCACAATCCAAAGTCCAAAAAGCTATAAAAATCTGAAAGCTATTATGACTCCTTTGACAACAAAACTGACTTGAAAGGGCGTGTGTGTTTGTGCGCAGGTGTGTGTGTGGTCCTTATCTATTCCACTGAGTATGAGTATGCCAGGCTGCAGAAATATTTCTGTGTTTAATAATAGGGTGCTTTTCTGGGCCTACTGGGAGTATTATGTAATATAAGGCATACAGAGTGTATTATTAGGGTGAACCATGTGAATTTATTATTGTAGGTAAAAAATGGTCAGATAATGGTAATTTCATATGGTTCAACTTAATGCTTTTCTAAAACCTGGCCCCAAGGATTTAGAATTAAGGAACTCAGGACCTGTGATGGAGAGGAGCCTCCACTTTGGAGTACTATGTGATAAGCACTGTGTCAAAAGAGATTCTCAAATTAATATTCCACTCAGGTCTCTCCCTGGGACCCCAGACTCATCCGGCTGCCTCCCCAACATGTCATCTCCACTTGGCCATCTAAAAGTCACCGTAAATGGTACATGTCTTGATCAGAGCTCTCAAGCTTCCTTTCCTATCCCCACTAATGGCATCCCTGTCTTTCCAACGTTCTAACCAAGAACCTTGGATCCAGACTTTTCTCTTTCTCTCTCACCTCACATCCAGCTTGTTAAGAAATTACATCTGCTCTACATCAAAATTTATCCAGAATTCACTATTTTTTGTGGATTGCTGCAGTGGTCTCCCCTGTTCCACCCTTTTCCTCGAGCTACTCTCAATCCAGCAGCCAGGATGATCCTTTTGCAGTGAAATCAGAACTTACCACCCTTCTGCCTACACCTTCCAGACACTCCCCACCTCCCAGAAAAAGAAGCCAAATTCCACCCATTCCTAAAGGCCCTTCATGATCAGCCTCCTGTGATACTGCTTTGACCTCATAGCCCCCACTCTCTTCCTCACTGTTCCCACCACCCTGGCCACCCTGATTCTCCGAGAACACACCCACATCAAGGCCAGAGGCAGTCTCCTACGAGATACCCAAAAGGCTTTCCCCCACTTCAGGTCTTCACTCAAATGTCTCCTCTCTGAAAAGGTGGCCTTTTCTGACCATCCTATTTTAAATTATGACTAGGATTAACTCCCAATCTCCCTTTTCTATTTTTTCTCCTAAAGCACTAAGACCATCTAATATGCTATGAGTTTAACTTATTTATTGTATTTACTGGCCATCTCCCTCACTAGAATATAAGCTTCATGGAAGCAGAGATTTGTGTCTGTTCTCTTCACTGCTTTATCCCCTAATACCCAGAACATTATCTTGCATATAGTTGACACTCAAGTGCAGTAACTCATGATTTATTTGTAAGCTATTTACTTTCACCTTGGAATCCATTGAGAATCAAGAAGGAAGCAAAAAGTACCTTGTAGCAGTTGAAATAGATATCTGTATCACCAGAGAGGTTATACAGATGGTCGATAAATAAGTGTGTGAAAAGATGTCTAATACTGTTAGCCATTAAGAAAATGCAAATTAAAGCCACAGTTAGGCATCACTATCCACCTACAAAAATGGCTGATTTAAAAAAAAATAGTAATAACACTAATGCTGGAGAGAGGATGCAGAGAGGATGTTGGCTCTTCCACACATTGCTGGTGGGAAGTACAATGATACAACCACTCTAGATAAGGACATGGTAGCAATCTGCAAAACGGCTCCGGTGCCTCCATATGACTCAGAAATTCCAACTCTTGGGGGTTTTATACCAGAGAAATGAAGACATGTTCACACAAAATCTGTATACCATATTCATTGCAGCTTTGTTCATAATAACTCAAAACTGGAAATAACCCAAATGTCCTTCAATGGTTAAGCAAACTGTGGTACATCCATACCAGCAATCAAAAGAAATTAACTATTAGTCATGTCATAATCTGGATAAACCTCAACTGAACCCATGCCAAGTGAAAAAATCCAACCTCAAAAGGCTACAGACTGCATGATTCCATTTATATAACATTTGTAAAATAACATAATTATCAATTTCAAGAGCAATAGTGGTTGCCAAGAGCTAAGGGAAGAGGAGATGGAGGCTGGTAGCTGTGACTGACTACAAAACATAGCATAAGGAATCCTTGTGAGGGAGCTTTTCTGTCATTTTGACTGTGGTGATGCTCTCATGAACCTACATGTGATTAACTGCACAGAACTAAAGACATACATATACAAATGAGTGCATATAATAAAAGTTATGGAATCTGAAAATGTTTTGGTTATGACATTATACTATACTTATACAAAATGTTACCTTGTGGAAAACTTACAACTACATGTAAACCTACATCTACAATTATCTTAAAGATATGTCTATAGGTCCATGACCTAAAACTCTTATTCTCGTCCCAAAGGATATTCCCCAGGCACAAACACAGAATCCATTGACACTTACTTTAAACATAATTATAACAAGCTTAGTTATCATGTTTGGCAGTAGCCAGTTACATTAGAGTGGGAGACAATCTGCTAGAGTTCTCAGGCTCACAGAATATGGAATCTAAAACCCAGGTCTCCAGATCCCCAATCTGGTGTTTTTAGTATTCACCATCTTTCGAGGCCCTTTTATATCATGGATGATAATATCTAACACTTCATTTGAGCCCATACATTTACCACTTTTAAGATCCTGGTTTGATCAACCACACAAATTTTCTTAAAAAGAAATACAAAGGTAAGAATGCATTTGTAAATCCCTTTAGGACGATTAGGTATTAAGTGCGATTATGTATTTAAAAGTTACAACAGCAAAGACTTAGGTTAGTCTCAAGGAAAAGTTTCTTACTAGATTTGTTAACTACAAATGGGTAACCAAGGGCCATAAAAGCCATTCTTTGCTGGGATTCTTTGAAAATATGTTAGATGTGCCCTGGCTGGCGTAGCTCAGTGGATTGAGCGCGGGCTGCGAACCAAGCATCGCAGATTCGATTCCCAGTCAGGGCACTTGCCTAGGTTGCAGGCCATGGCTCCCAGCAACCACACATTGATGTTTCTCTCTCCCTCTCTCCCCACTCCCTTCCCTCTCTGAAAACAAATAAATAAAATCTTTAAAAAAATATGTTAGATGCTTATTTCAATACATGTTGATTACGAGTTCATTATGTGATCGTCTCTATTAGGTGCTACAGCAACAGGGAAGGTATATAACCTAGGACCTGCCCTCCTAGAGCTGATGGTTTAATGGGAGTGATGGGAAAACAGTCAATCATAGGCTAGTATGAAGTGTGATAAGGGAAGAACATAGATAAGCATCTCATCCAAACTTGGAGGTAGAAAGATACAGGAAAGTTTTTTATGTGAAGTTTAAAAAATAGGAGAGCATGGTGATATGAAGGGAAAGGACTGGAAGCTTTCACAGTGGAGGGAACAGTGTGTGCAACAGAGCAGCTAGTCCATAGTGTGCCTGAGGGGAATCGCAGCTTGGGAAAGTAGTAAGAGATGAAGCTGGACATTGGGGAGGAGTGATGGTGGGCAGGGACTGGGTATAAAAGATCTTTCCACATAGCCTAGAGGGATTTAGCTGTGATATAAAGAAAAGAAGCAATTGAACAGAAGCACTAGTCAGACTGGTTGCCACAAAACATCCTTAAGCCTTACTCTTCCTGTAACCTATCTTTTGCAGTGATCTCCTATTCTTCTCTGATATCACCCTCCCTACAATTCAACGTCTAATTCCAGCACCACCTGTTTCTCCAGGAAGCCTCTCAATCCCCCAACTGGAAGAGATGACCCAGGTGCAGGTGTCCCTGTACATGCACCATACAGCAGCAGGTGCAGTACAGTGCAACGGCTAGGAGCTGTGGAGTCAACCTGCTCAAGTCCCAATCCAGGCTTTACTGCTTACTTCAGTTTCCTTACTTCAGTTTCCTTAACTGTCAAATGGGAATACAAACATTAACACATCACAAGGTCATCTCAACCTTGAGTAATTTAGATACATTGAACCCACTTAGAACAGTGACTAGCACAAAGCAAATGTTTAATAAATGTTAGCCTTTATTACACATTGTGTCCCCCTTACACACCCAGCTGTGGGCAAGGCCTTTTACTGGCATTCAGTCAGCTTTGGACTGATCAGAGAGTAGAAGTCAATGTCCTCTCCTCATAGACGGTCACCTCTATGATCTCATACTCTTTGCTTAGCTAATGGGTCAACACAAGCTAGAAATACACTTTCCTTTCATGTGTGTGGTAGAAGCAAGAACCCAAAACATATCTTAGAAGAACTAGACCATCTTCCTAGATCCTCTGCCTTAATCCCTGCATGACCTAGGCCATGTGCCTTTACCTTCCAGAACTTCAGTATTCTCATCTGTGCAATGGGATGGGCTATGAGGCTCAAAAAAGATGGAGGACTTGACAGCACTTTGCACAGTCGTGATGCAAACCTGATTTCCATTTCCCAGTCTGCAAGCCACACCACACACCTCCCCATCCCTTACTTTCACTTCCAGCAGAAGCACACTTTCCAGACTGGCACAGCTGAACCTGAACCGCAGAAGCAGGTATATTTTAATTTGCCCCACCCACTGACTTGATGAATTATTTTTCTCCTCCTCCAGGGACTTTCCTGACTTCCTTCTGTAAACGAAGGAAGGAGCACATGAGTACTCTGTACATAAATTTGTTTGGGAAGCTTTCTTCTTCTTCTTTTTTTTTTTCTTAAACCAAACTTGGTTTCTGTTGTAGGCGGTGCATTCCCTAGCAGGGCGGGGTGCAGTGTGTTGTGGAGGGGTGAGGAGGAGGGGCCAGGGGGAGGAGTAGGCAGTGATTAATTCACCCACTGTGAGAGCTGGTCTTCTATTTAATGGGGGGGTCTCTCTACCCGGGAGTCAGATCTGTCTCCAGACCAGTGGGAACATGGGAGAGGATCTGGGGCTGGGCTTTGGGGAAACAGCCAGCGTGGAAATGCTGCCCGAGGACGACAGCTGCAAGCCTAAAGCCAGAGCCAGGAGCAGCAGCACCCGCTGGGCTCTCACCTGTTGCCTGGTGTCACTCCCCATCCTGGCAGGACTCACCACCTACCTGCTCGTTGGCCAGCTCAGAGCCCAAGGAGAGGCCTGTGTGTTCCAGGTAAGCAGGACTTTGAGCTGCCCTGGGGGATCAGTGGACCCTCTGCGGGCATCTGCAAGCTAATGCAACCTTGGACAGAGCTCCCTGATCCATCACCCTCCTTTTCTTCCTGGCTTCAACATGCAAAGGAAATGCAGACTGTGAGCGTGGGGAGGCCCAATTTGGTGTTTGTTCTCAATATTTCCATGGAATGAATTGTCCCTTTTTATGTTTATATGGCAACCAAACCGCATACTTGTAGATAATTATAATTGTAGTACACAGATAAGTTGGGCAAGTGCCTTTCCTTTAAAAAAAAAAAAAGAAAGAAAGAAAACCCTCTTTAAATTACATAACTAACAAATGATCATTGAAAAAATTTGGGAAGCACAGATTAAGAAAAGAAGATAATTATCATTACCCATAACCCCAGAGAGGTAACCACTTTAAAATGTTAACATTTGGGGGTATATCATTTCATGTTTTTTAATAGGATGGGATTATTTTAAGTGTCTTAATATGTTATCATTGAAATTATTAATAAATTTACAGCAGTGTGAGAATATAGATGGTTGTATTATAAACCTATATATCTATGTGCAATAATTTATTTATTTAATCAACCCCCTTACATGGGTTTAGAACAGCTCTTTTTCAATGTTCCAGAAAGAACTGCCTGCCAGATTGTGTATCATTCATGTCTTGCTGGAGGTGGGGGTTAAGTGGGGTTGGGAGGAGCTTAGTCAAATAAATAAATAAATACACAAATTTATTTGTATATATATGCATGTATGTGTGTATATACATATATGCATGTATGTGTGTGATATACATATATAATATATATACATCTGTGTATATGTGTGTATACACATATATGTGGTCTAAGGAGAATGATGAAGGGATACAGGTGTCAAAACTTACAATTCTGAACTAGGAACATCAAACACCTTAAAGCCTAAAGAATATGCCTTTTGTGCCTTTCAAGTAATACCCCTTTTTAAAAATGCTCTTGCATAATCTGTTGATGACTGATTTAATTTCAGTCCAAAGTATTACATTCCATTGGAGTAAACAGGCTTTTCAGTCGGTTTACTTGGAAACCTGGCTTCCAAGCAGTGCTGGCCAACTTCAGAGTAGAGACACGGACAGCAAGTTGAGGCCAATGTGTAACTCTCACACCCAATCAGGGTCGGCAAACAGACTGTGTGTGATTCAGGCAGCTGCCTCCCAGGCCACATGCCATTATTCACAAAATGTAGAAAGATACAGGCCACTGGAAATACTGTTTATGTCAGAGGAGCACTGCAGGGCATGAGAGCTCAGGCTGTGACCCCAAGATCAGCATGGTGCTGCTTCCTGGGAAGCCAAATTGCAGCATCCAGTTGATGCTCTGGGACTCTGACATCTTTAGCCAGAAAGAGTCAGTTGTTCTTGACGAGGAGTTGAGTGACTCCAATAACCTATACTCTCCTGCCTTCTAAAAGGAAACACTCCCTCTGCTCAAAACGATGTCTATGTTGTCATAGATGCCAGAGAACACTTATGTTGATCTGGAAGACAATTAGATGGAACACCAGCCCAGTGCAGAGGGGCCCAGTGACTTGCCCAGTCAGGAAAAAAGTGTGAGATGGGAGCTGTCTCTAGACAAGAAGCTCATGAGGAACACCAGTCTAAGTGCCTGCCCCACTGGAGGTACTCAAGGGATGAAAAGTCTAAAACAGCACCCTGTTTTAGTTAAAGCAATCTCCCTGAAGAGTGGATGTGTAGGAACATTTGGAGCTGTGGTTTGGCCAGTAGATGTAACTTCTTGATGCATCAGAAGAAAGACAAAGGGAAATGGGGGTGAGGCTGGGGCACATGCAGCAATTGGGGTCCTAAAAAGAAACAGCTGGCCCATTCAAAGAAGAGAGTTTAAAGAAGAATGTTTAAAGAACTGAAAATGGGTTCAAAGAAGGGTCTATTTGCTGAGATGCAGACAGATTAAAGGAAACCTCCAGGGCTGGCAGCATCCTGAGGAACAGCAACAGAGAGAGGCAGGTCACCAAACCTTGGCATTAAGGGGCAAAAGGAGGGGAGAGATTTAGAGAAACCCAAAGGACCTAACACATGAAGGAAGGGGCCTGCCTGGAGGAGCTGCTGTCTGAGTAAAGCCAGCAGTCTGCCAAAGCAGCAGGGAGAAAGGAGGAAGGGGGAGGAGCCTCTGGGGCCATTTTGCTCCCAGAGGGCAAGTATGCCCAGAGGTCAGCCTTGAAGGGTACAGGAAGGGCCAAGAAGGGTGGATGAGAGTGGCCAACAGACAATAAGCAGCTCTGAGGAGACTAAAGAAAATGAGATTCAAGGAGGGAAAACCAGGTTACGGAGCACAGCTCAGGTGGGTGTGGATGTAACAGTGAAATGTCATGGCTCTTAGAAACCTAAGCTTGATTCCCAGCTCAGCCAACTCTGGCCTTGTGAAAATAGGCACATGGCTTCTTTTTCTTTTGCTTTTTTTTTGGGCCTGTTTCTTTTCCACCAAAAGAGGATACTACTATCAATACTTCAACAACACCAATAAGTCATGTACAAGGCTAGTTCATACTTTGCCAATGGGGAGAACTATGCTCACACATGTATTATGATACAATTGTCACTCTATGCCACACACCAGACAACTACCAAGAGAACCTGATCTTGGTCTTAGCTGGCTCCAAGTCTGACATGTGACAAGAAAATAGGTTATGTGTAATAGGTGTGTAATTCCAGATGTTCTCCTAGCCCAGCCTTGGGGGTAGAGGAGGTTTGGGGGAAGGCTTCTGGAGGAGGGAAGGAAGTCAGTGTGGTCTGAGGTCCAGGCCACAGACTCTGTTGGAGATAACAAAGCCGTTTAAGGTTCTAAAGCCTAAAGCTGCAAACCAGACCATCTGACCTCCTGCTCGGTGCTCCCTCCATTGTGTCAGATTGCCCCTTACATTTCAGGGAAATAGCTCCCAGGTCACTGAGGAAAAAAAATGGCCTATCTTGTCTTCAAAGGATCTATAATGTCCCAGGCCCAAAGCAATCAACTTTAACACAAAGAGAAGTAAAGGAGGGTCATCCCCCTCTTCCAATACATTCACAGCCCTGAGGAGCAAGCCCAGGAGCAGAAGATAAGCCAATGGTGATAATAACAATAATAAAAACACAATATTAACTCCTACTTCACATTTGTAGAGAACTCCCACAAAGAAGATCCAACCAGACTTTTACAGCAACCCAGAAATGCAGTGAGGAGGGTAAGCAGTCCCATTTGGCAGATGAGGAACTTGAAGCGAGAGAGTCTGTGTGAATGCCCAAGGTCACAAAACCAAGTTCCTGTGTTGGCAAATCTAGGTCTCTTTTGATTTCCATGTTGCCTCTTCACCTGTCTATGTCCACTCACAATCAAGCTTTATAATCGTGGAAAGCACTTTCCATCCACCCTTTTTATAGATGAATGAATGGATCACCTTCATGTAAAACACAAAATTCTGTAAAGACAAAGCCTGGGCTTGATTCTCCACCCAGGAGCCAAAATGATTCTTTGAACACTTTCACTGGATTGTGCCATGGCTCTTCGTGACCTCACCTTCTACCACTCTCCCTCCCCTGCCCTGCCCCCATCACTGGCCCCCAGCCACCCTGCCTTCCCTCTGTTCCCCAGCACTCCAAATGTTCTGTTCCCTCTGCCAGGGCTGCTCTAAGGGACTTCCTCTTTCCATCTTTGTAACGACCACAGGAGGTTGGCATTGTTAAGAATCTTTTCTAATCCCACATAAAAAAGCATTGAGACTTAAGAAAATGGGCTCAAAAGGAAGAGAGTGAGGAAAGTACACAACCTGTCTGAGTTTCAGTTTTCCCATATCGCCTACCTGACTGAAGTGCTATGAGGATTCCAAGTGCCTTACGGCCCCCAGTGAGTGCCTGGCAATGAGGGCACTAGGTGGATGTTTGTCCCTTTCCTTGCCCTAAGTAGCAAAGGAAAGCTCTTCACAGATTTATAGAAACTAAGAGATGGATATGCTCTTAGTCCCAGGGTCAGTCAAATTTTACCCACTTCCTATTTTTGTAAATAAAGTTTTATTGGAACACAGCCATGCTCATTCACTTACACACAGTCCGTGGCTGTTTTCATGTAACAACAGCAGACTTGGGTAATTGTGATAGTGACTATATTGTCTTTCAAGTTAATATTTACTGTGTAGCCCTTAGAGGAAGTTTACTGACCATTGATCTAGTCCTATCTCCTTGTTTTACAATTGAGGAAACAGAGGACCAGAGATGGGAAGAAAAAGTTCAGGGTCATAGAGCAGGTTGAGGCTGGGGTGACAGAACCAAACCTAGATTCTATTTCTACAGTCACTTGGCCTTCATTGTATAAGCAAACAGTACTGACTCTATTCTAGCAGGCCCCCAAATCAGAGATTGGAAAAGGAACAGCAATGGTAGGAATGTTGCAGGTTTTTACAAACAGCAATGAAAACAGTTACCAGAATTATGTAAATGTGTGTGTGTGTGTGTGTGTGTGTGTGTGTGTGTGTGTGTATTTTAACTAGATTCTTCCTTCAGGGGTTGGTTATGTAAGGAAAGATTCAATGTGACAAACTCATTACCCAGGTAAGTTGTAGAGTAGAAACCAAAATTATATGTGAAAAGTTTTGAGATAAATGCCTTTAGGTGACATGTCCATAAATACAGCATCAATTAAATACATCATGGTCCTTCCATGCAATGGAAAGCTGCAACTGCCACTGTTCTTTTTTTCTGTTAGTCTGTTTTTAATGAGGCATCTCCGTATGTAAGGGTGGAGAATTTCTCTAAGATATATCATTAAGAGGAAAAAGCAAAGGATGTAATAGCAGATAGAATATGGAACACTTAGTTTTCTGAAAATATAATACACATTCACATACATGAATATGTTTATAAAGGCACAGACTATCTCAGGAAGAGGACTAAAGAGGCTGATGACTCTGCTCTGTCCAGGTGGGGAAACCAGGTGGCTGGGCGATAAGGCAGAGACATTTTTAAACATATACTCTTGTGTAAAAAATGTATATGTTACCTATACAAAAAATAGACATGGTAAAATATTTTAGAATATTTAAACTCCTGGAGAATGTTAGGTAGATTTGCATTTTAGAAAAATAATGGGTCAGAAGTTCAAACCCAGTTTGAATTCTGACCTAGCCACTTCTTAGCCATGTTACCTAACTTTTCTGGGCCTTAGCTTCTTTATGTATGACACAGGGAAAATTAAAAACAAAATACTACTTATGGTGTCTGGTAGAAGGTGGCAGGTTATTAAATGGTAATTAGGGAATTTCCCTGTTCATGGAAATTACATCATAGGAAACAACTTCTCCACCTGCTGTTCTGGAATTTGCCATTGCCAGGCCAGAGAGCAGGTTTGGGCGTTGGAGGGCTTTTCTTGGTGTCTGGTATTTGCAAGCTACCTCCATGCCCGCTTCTCTACCCTGGTCTTGCCCCCTCAACCCACACTCTAATCCATTTTTGACCCACCTGCACTTGACCATGGCCTGGGCCTTCTTTAGGTCCTTTGCTTCCTCTGTCCTCAGGAGGGGTTACTAT
Organism: Phyllostomus hastatus; assembly: GCF_019186645.2. Classification (NCBI taxonomy): domain Eukaryota; kingdom Metazoa; phylum Chordata; class Mammalia; order Chiroptera; family Phyllostomidae; genus Phyllostomus; species Phyllostomus hastatus. Next base: position 61,492,385 of record NW_025333857.1, on the reverse strand, counting down.
AGGCCAGGCCTCCATCTTCTCCTGACACTGTGCCCAGTCATGACAGAATACACCACACTGGCTCAGCCCCAAGACTGCCACAGAGTGGGCACCAGTACTCTGCCATGAATTATTGGGGCAGCCATACGAGGCACTGCTTCCAAGAGTTGTGCCAGTATCCTCCTTCTGGCCTTCCCTCCCAGGTCCTATTTCTAGAAACATCTGTATACACTCTCCCCAAGTTCTCCTTGGTATCCTCCAACCTCACTTCCACCCATTCTTGAAAATCCCTGCAAGGTCTTTGTTCCCTGTACCCCTATTCCTTCCCACACATGCATTTCCCTGAGGCCTCTTCATCTCCTCCCAGAAGAGGACCCCATAGTGATGCCCACTCAGGCTTCAGAGTGACACAGACTGAGGGAAAGTCATGGCTTCACCACATCACATTTGCGACCTTATAATAATTTATTACATACCAGACTCCATTCTAAGCTTTTTCATACCTAGAGTTTTGAGAAAAACAATGAGATCACATCTATAAAGTTCTTAGTGTCGTGTCCAGTACAAACACATGAGACACATATTTACTTTTATTACCACATGTATCTTCTCTGTCAATCCTTGAAATCTCACAATGAGAAAAGTTCTACTGTAATCTCCACTTTAGAGATGATGAAACTGAGGTTTAGTAAAGTTAAGCCATGTGCCCAGTCCTACAGTTACACTGGGACATCAGGGTTCAAATCTACCATACACATTCCTTCTCAACACTATGAGAGTCTGCCTCTGGGTATATGCTAACAAATTATTTGTCCCCTGGGGTGGTCGGGAGGATTTAGCAATGACACCTGAAATGTGCCTGTCACATAGTTAAGTGCTCAATAAATGCTAGTCTCCTTCCTCCTCTGAGAGCACCTAGCTGTGTTACAGAACACAAGGAGCCAAGGAGGGCCCGAGGGCAATATACTATTACCAAAAGGAACGCCCCAGGTTCGTTATGTCCGCCGCCAGAGGAAAGACGTCTCTTAATGCCAGAGATTTGTGAAAAGGAAAGGAAATGTTTAAGTAATGCTATACAAACTTAAAGTAGTGACCTAATATCTTCATCAAAATCCCAAAGTCCCTTAAAACACCCACAAATACACACAGTCCTTCCTTCCCCCCTTTGCCCAGTCTGGGGTACCGTATCTCAGGAAAAGAAATACAAGTCCATGGCTCAGGTAGCCCCTAGTTGCTCCCAGTAATCTGTGCTTGGCTGGTAGGCCTCCCTCGGTTCCCAACACCATCAGCTGTGTCGCCGGGATCTCTGCTAAAGCCAGGTGGTGGTTTCCTCTACTAAAGTTGTGGGGGTCCCCACTCTGGCAAAGCCACGTGGTTCTCTCTCCACAATGGCTGCGAGGAGGGGGGTTGCCACTCTGCCAAAGCCGAGTGGAGGTTCTCTGCTAAAGCCACATAGTGATTCTCTCTCACAGGGCTGTGGTCCTCTCTGCACAATGGCCATGGGAGTCACCACTCTGGCAAACCCTGATGGTTCTCCCTTCAATGGCTTCCCCGTCTGGGTTTAAATCCCTGTGCCAATCTTCCTCTGCAGCACCATTTCCTACTCCTCCCACAATTGGCTATACTTGCCATCACTCTCATATCCTTCCAGCTTTACTGGGCTGCCATAGTGTGTGTGAGTAGGCGTGGCCCCATGTCATGGAGCCAATCATCTCCAAGCTCTCATGCAGGCGCTGTAACTCGGGGGGGAGTTGCCTCCCAGTTACATCTTGGAGGGAAGTTGCTTCCATCCCTGGCTCAGGGCATGGCCACAGCTATTTAACATATCTATGTAACCAGTTAAAGGTTATAGATATGTTAAATGACCACATCAGAGGTTAGCTGCAAAGCTGCTGCTATGCAAAACAGCTCTCAACAGCCCTGCTCCATTTGTCCCTTCCCCCAACCCACATCTGTGGGGTGGAAGGGTGGTGAGGACATCCTAATATTTCCTGAACACCTCGAGTTCTGGACCCCATTCCAAATCCCTATTTGCTTCCCCCCTCTTGGCTGCACCCTGTAATGGCTATACCTAGCACACAGATAGCACTCATTAAGTGCTGCTGAATGGAGAGAGGGATGGAAGGATGGACAAGTACCTGATGTCCCTACTAAGCCTTACACTCCCTGTCTATAAAATATGAAGGTTAACATGCTGTCTTCATAGGACTGTGCTGAGAGTTCTGCAAGGAGATGTCCAAAAAAGTGAGTGTTGTCAAGTAGATGCTCAACAGACATTATTTCCCTACCCACTCCACCTTGAGTGAGCCCTTTTATCTCACTCAAGCTGTTTCCCCTGAGGGCAAACATCTCCCCTTAGGTCACTACTTTAAGTTTGTATAGCATTACTTAATAACCCCCTTTTGGAGTTGTTTAGAGGAAATAAACATAGCTGAGATAAAAGTGTAGATTGCAAAATTTTGAGTGCTCAGTTGCCCCTACTGTAGCCTCAGGAAGTCCTGGCATACTGGAAGAGAAGCCCAACTCACTCCAAAGGTCAGGCTGTGTGCAAAGGGCAAAGGTTGTACAGGTGAGCTGTGCAAGTGCAAAAGAAGGGAGGGCAAATAAGCTATGGGTGTGAATCCCAAACATCTGCTGCAGCTTCTAGTTTGGGATTCCAGGATCCCTTTGTTCACCTGTTAGAGTCTACACATGCATCAGTCAGTGCCCAGCAGTCTCACCTGACAGACCACACAATGCCCAGCTGCAGCAGGGCAATGGCTGCAAGAGGTCATCCCCACAGCTGACAGCAGCAACTAGCTTAGGTTTTGAAATGTGTGGAGTGTATATTCCATTCCCTCAATCCCTTTGCATTCTGAAAGGGCAGAAGTTCAAAAGCAAACTGTGTACTGAGGAAACCTCTCCTGTTGGGACAAGGAGAAAACCTTCCAGAGCTCCTAAAGGATCCCAATCTGCCGCAAAGAGACAGAGTGGCTTCTGTTTATCACTAAAATGATGAAACCAATGGGACGCTCTATAGAACCAACAACATATGCCAAAGCATTTATCGAGCCCAGAAGAAAGATGGAAAATGCACTGGGTATCTACAAATAAGCTGGATGGTCTTTCTTAGCCATCACAATAGTCCTGGGAGAAGGAATCACTGTCTGCTTTGATTGATGAGGAAACAGTCTTACTGAGGTCAGGTAACACACAAAAGTTAGACTACCTAGAAATAATGCAGCTGGGATTTTCATATTTGCTCTTCTGGAAACACCATAGTCTTTGCTTTGCACCACTCTGAATATTGCCTGTAAATTAAAACCCTGTCTAGCACAACTTAGCAGATGATGAAATGGAAGGGCTTTGGAATAAAACATTTCTAGGTGGATTTATCCTTGTGCAAGTACAAACTGAGATAAGCAAGAGGAGAAGACAAGGAGGCAAATGTCTATCTTTCTCCTAGAGGTGCTAAAAGGATATTATAGTTCATAAAACACTTTGGCGTTTGCAACTGTGGGCAAGCAATGGGTATTTCTTCCTGTTTATGAATATAATACTAGAGAGAGACTACAGAATATGGGAGAAAGACTAAATGGGTCATTAGTTAAAATATACTGAAGGGATTTTTTTTGAGGAATATACCAAGAAGATAATCTCAAAGGCCATCTTGCTTCAGGTTCTGTCTTCCATTGTATGTGCTCAGCTAATGTTCATGGGGCTCCTGCTATGTGCCAGGGTCTGTACTTGGTCTAAATGTCCAGGTCCCAGACCCTCCATTTACTCTTTGACCTTTGGCTTACAAAGACTATAAAAAGGTAATATGTTCCCTTGAGAGTAACTGGAGTATCAGATGAGGAACACACATACACACCCAACACAGGACCTGGCACCCAGCAAGCACTCAACCAAATGGTAGTCTCCTCCTTTCCTCCATCCTCCTTCTTTCCTATATGAAGGATCAGAGTAATCCAAAAAAATGCCCACAGTAGTAGGTCATGGTTAGTTTCAGTCAGGGATTTCCAATCAACATACCCCCCTCAATTGAGAATAAACAAAGAAAGAAAAGGAAATGAGAGTGAAGATTCATGACCTATAGGAACTAAGGGATAAAAAGCCCCACTTGCTTTGCTCAGGCTAATATATGCTGGTGGTAGTAGGCTTCCACCATCCCATAAACAGGCATGCCTGTGGACATACACTATGGCCTTTTCTGGCTCTGACTTCTGATCAAAGCTCCTAAATTCCAAAAAACATTTCTAGAGCCATGACTGCTCCAAGCAGAGCCTGACAAAAATCTATAGAGGCCCGAGGCCTAAAAGATTTTGGCTACCTACCTCTACATAATTAAATTATTTTTATCTAAACAAAAACTCAAAACTTTGCATGTATTCTAAAATAAAAAGTTCTCTTTCCTAGTTTTTTGGATTGCAAAACTCTGGCTAAAGGCACTGAAACTTAACCTTACTCCATCCTCTGTTCTCTTTTCTGCTTGTCTTTCTGATGCCCAAGCATCAGCGTATTTTGCTGATTGAATAATCCTGTGGAGGTGGCAGGCACTGGCAGAGGCACAAGGAATATAATGGTGAGCAAGACAGACAGACCAAGTCCTTGCCTGCATGCAGCCTGAATTCTACTAGAGAGAGAAAAGCAATAAATACACATATAAGTAATATCACTTCAGGAAGTGATGAATGTGTAGGAGGGAAAATAAAATAGGATCCTGGTTCTCAGCCAGTGGTTTGAGAAGGCATTTAGGGGGAAATAAATCATATTCTTCTGGGGTGCTCTTGAATATTGTGTCTATTTGGATTTGGAAGCCAATGTTGCTTCAGAAGTCACCATCTCCTGGGTACCCCAGAGTAACCCAAAAGCAATGGAGATGAGTCAGGGTTAGACAACAACAGACATTTTGTTGGCCTGGTGTTGCCTGCAACCAACTGGAGAGCAGACATTGAACCAACTCAAATGTATAAACCTTTCCCCAAATAAACTATAGTACTATTTCCTCCTATCTAATCTTCTCTTCATTCACTCTTGCTTCCTGTTCCAATAATCTTCCTCTCATGATAAAGTCATTACTAAGAGAAAAAGCAATGGAAAGCTTTAGATATTGTTCTTGGAAGAAGAGTCCCAGCTGATGTTCTTCTTGGGGACTCTGGGAATATTGTGTTCAACACCTGCCAACTGGCACTATCACAGCCTTCAGATATTTAGTGGCCCAAGTTAGAGAAATGCAGCAGAGCAAAGAGAGAAATATGCTCACATCCCAAACTCATGCTAAAGACAAGGGGATTATGAGCCCAAAAGAATGCTCCAAACTCTTAGCTGAGTGTCTGCTTAGCCAAAAATAAGCTGGATATTCAAGGAGATTTCTTAGCAGAATAAATGAGTCAGAGAAGACTAATCAGGGTACCATTCCCTATACAAGGGGATGAAACCAAGCTCTCCCCAGTTCTCTCTGAGAACCCCAACTTCAGTTTTCTGCCTTGCCAAAGGACTAATTCTTTATCAGCTCTGTCAACAGCAAGTAAGGAAGCAGGCTACAAAATAAGCTCATTCTTAGGGTGCTTCTCCACCTCCTGAACCCATCGAAGTTACTGATGCTGGACAAGTAGTCGTATCATTTGGTTTTGGTTTTCAAAGACCATTGTACTCAAGACCCTATTCTAATTGTATAGTAGTGTGTTCACCTGGCAGCAGAAATCCCTGCAGTTTCCCAGCTGCTCCCATGTACTGTTGGGCCTCCTTATTCTTGCACAAACTATTGGCCTTATTGGAAATGGTTATTGCCTTTTATCACCTGGCTAACACTTGTGTGGCCTGTAAGGTTCAGGTCAAGGGTAATTTCCCCTGATCCCCCCACCTCAGGGACTGGGATGATAAATTGGGATTTTGAATGTCAAGATAATTGTCTCAAAAAAGTAAGGCTTTAGAAAAAGTCCTGTGAAAGCAGGCTAGGAGATGGATTAGAGAAAAGAAGAACCCAGGTGCAGGTGAGACCTATAATGGGAGCTTTTTGGAAGAATCCAAGCAAGCACCATGCTGAGGCCTGGAGTAGATTCAGGAAAGAGAAAAAATGCAAAATAGAAATGATAGTTTGGGTTTGTGGAGGAAGAAATAAGCAAAATTTAGGCCTGGTAACTTAGGAGAAGAAGTGGAAGTATCATTGACAGCAGAGAGGAGGGAGCTGGAGAGACCATGAGGTCAGCTTGTCAATCAAAGACAAGATCTTTGTCCTCAGGAGGGCTTCCAGTAGAGGTTAGGTCATGTGGCTTAGGAGTAAAAAGAGCCTGACCATCTGTGTTCTAACAGAACAACTATTATCACAGAACTGTTCATAGACCTAGGCTCAGAAATGGTGCAGCTATATCAAACATGTGTATGCAGAGATATCCATGCACAGGATACCACACTACAGACACATGTAGGTACACCAATGCAAAAACACTCTTTCCCACCAATGGAGCTGCCTTCTCTTATACTCACACAGACACACAATTCTTAATTCACAGGTATACACTCACACACACACATAGGTTTTAAAATGTAAAACTGATCAAGTGTCCACAGGGACATGAGGATTACCATTGATGTGGACTGAGCAATTATAAAAACCAAATCAGAAGACTCTGGGTTGAGTCAAAATCATATCAGAGAAGCTTCTTTGGAAACATTATAAAATGTAAGATGGTGATTTTATTCCTAAGCTAAGAGCTTTGTTTTGCTCCTAAGCTTTTTATTCTGGCATGTAAGTGGTGATTCCCTCAGTTTCCATGCCTTCTTTGAACTAACTCATACATTTTCTTTTCTTTTTTTTTAATTGAATTTATCAGGATGGCATTTGAGTGTACAATTCTATAATACACCATCTGTACATTGTATTGTGTGTTCAGCACCCAAAGTCAAGTCTCCTTCCATCACCAGTTATCTCCCCTATACCCTCTTCTATCTCCCACCACCCCCCTTTCTCTGTGGTAATCACCTTACTGCTGTATATATGAGTTTTGTTTTGTTTTGTTTTTGCTTAATCCCTTCACCTTTTTCACCCAGCCTTCCAACTGCCCTCCCCTCTGACAGCTCACTCTAGTCTCTGTATCTATGAGCCCGTTTCTATTTTGTTAGTTTATTTTGTTCATTTGATTTGATCCTCATTTCAAACCTCGAGGTTATCTAGGGCACAGGTGGCAAACACAAGGCCTGCAGGCTGAATCCGGCCCTCCACCTTGTTTTATCCAGCCCGGCACCTTGTTTCTGCCCGGTGGCAGCACAGAGCTCTCACTTAACTGCTAAGGAGTTCTTACATGTATACAGCCCTAAAATTACACTCAGTCCTTTGAAGGCAACCTCGAGGCTGATGTGGCCCCCGGTGAAAATGAGTTTGACACTCCTGCTCTAGGGCAATGGATGTTATTATTCCCATTTTACAAATAAGGACACCAAAGTTCAGAGGAGAAAAGTGTCTTGCTCAAGATTACATTGTTTTGTTTTGTTTCATTTTTTTAAATATTTTATTTGTTTATTTTTAGAGAGAGGGGAAGGGAGGGAGAAAGAGAAGGAGAGAAACATCAATGTGTGGTTGCCTCTCGTGTGCCCCCTACTGGGGACCTGACCTGCAACCCAGGCATGTGCCCCGACTAGCAATCAAACTGGTGACCCTTTGGTTCACAGGCGTATGCTCAATCCACTGAGCTACACTAGCCAGTGCTCAAGATTATATTGTTAATAAATGGTGGAATTAGGGTTCAAGTCCAGGTCTGTCTGCCTCCAAAGCAGTTACTCTCCCATTACCATGTGGTATCTGAAATGGCTTACAAACTAGGATTGCAATGAAGAAAAAGTCATCATGTATTACAAGGAAGCAAGAATTGAATAGACTGAGAAGAAGGAGATCATAATGATTACTTCTTTTTCTGTATCACTTTTTAAGTAGTTACAATTTTTAAATTGTGGTGGAAAAAAATGAAACAAGTGCCACAATTTGTTCAAATAATAATAGAACCATCAACAAGATGTTAGAGTGCCCTAGAACAGAACAAGAAAAGCTCTCAGGACAGAGTCTTTAAGTTGAGCTTCAGAGACAAGGGTAAGAGAGAGAAAGGTCATTAGGATGCTGGAGGAGGAAAAGGGAAGAGCTTGGGTGCAAGAGTCCCATCAACAAATATCCTCATTTCCATTTCCTTCAGCTCAGAGTGCCAAGGTGGGGTAAAGGCATCATCTTAATCATATCAATGCTTTGAGCAACTGTGTGAATACTGGTGTCAAAAGGAGTACAGATGATCTGAACCATATCTTTCTTTCCCAACAGACTCCAAAAGTACAGGAATTAGGACCTTCACATCAGCGAGTTTGTAAGTATGCTTATATTTGATGCCTTTTCTTGTGGGGAACAAAAACATATCTAAAAGTTCTGGTATGCAGGAGGTTCAGAGGAATACAAACCAAGAGGAAAGGTGAGGGGCCTCTCCAGCCACTAAGAAGGCAAACTGGTGCCACGGCCAAGTGCAGACCTATGGATTGACGGTCTCTACACAAATATTTCACCCGTCTCTGTCTCATTTTACTCACCTATAAAAATGGTTATGATAGTACCTGCCTCCAGGGTTTGTATAAAAGTATTAAAACAATGCTTACCACATCAAAAGAATACAAAGACTTTTTTATTTTAATCATCAACAACATCTTTATCACTATAGTTAGAACACATTAGTCCAATATAATCATCTCTAAAATACCAAAAGGAAATTTTTAGGTCTTCTGGGGAACTGATAGTAAAACAGAAGACCAGAAAGGGAAAGGAATCTGTCAAGGTCATAGAGCTACACACTGGTTCCCACACTATTCTGTTAGGCCACCCAGATACCTCACTGGATATGGTTAAGGGGACCATGAAGAAGGCAAAAGGTCAATTTGTTTCCACAGAAGCAGTGGGAGGAAAGGAGAGGCAAGGTGAGCTTTACTGAGCACTACCATATACCTAGAATGATTCTGAACACTCTCCATCCATGGTAGGAATTAATGTACCCACTTAGAAATGAAAAAACAAAGTCTGAGACAGGTTAGATAACTCATCCAAAGTCACAGAGCCAAGATTCATTTGTGTTTAAGACTTTCCCCAGAGTCTTCCCTGTTCCTGAAAAATAAAAGATAGAAAGAAAAAGAAACAAACGAACGAAAACACTAAGAAGGGAACTGGACCAAGCTGGAGAAAAGGCATATTTCTCTCAGGCATCATGCAACTCTCCAAATGTTGTGTTCACTTTAGTCACCCTCTGACTCATACAAAGCATTTTTCTCCTTTCCTTACAGACGTACCTCCTAGAGCTGGTGAAGATAAGCCAAGAGCACACCTGACAGGTAATTCTCCCTGATGTGCTTTCCAGGAGACAATGGGCCTGATATTTATTTCATCGTGTTTGCAAAAACTCATTCTAGTAGCTTCAAACAGGAAATCACATACCTTAGTAACAGACTCCCCCCCTCAGTCAACAGTTTTCAGATGTCTTTCTTCCTTGAGGGATCCAAAAGTCCAGGTCTCTTAGGCATTATCTTTCAGATGGTATCAGCCCTCTTCCTTTCTCTATTGTTTCTCACTTTCATTCACACAGTCATTCAGAAATGGCTTTCCTCAGACTCTAAGATTCACATAATGCTGAATCTCGTCAAAGATGAATGATCCCTTGAGTTGCCAATTTATCGAATCCATCTGTCCCCCTATTCAAAATGAAGTTATTGGACATTTACATTCAGGTAGGTATTTCCAAAGAATAGACATTGATGTGAAGAGATTAAGAGCAATCTCATAGTATCACCAGTTGGCCAGCTCCCCAAGTCATGTGGAAATTCCTGGCATTTCATACTTGGAGTTGTGTATACCACTAAGACTCCAGACAAAAAGGCCCAACAGTGCAGAAAGATGTTAAAAACCCATTGAAAAACTATAGTTAAAAAGCAAGCATATCGTCCTGACATATAAAAATCTGCAACCCACAGTGGAATATCCTTGGGCCCAACACATTTGTCTCAATATCTGTACAAGAGGAAGCTGTTCACGGGGAGTCCTGCATGAGGATTAGGGCCAGGAAGATGCCAATCTGCCGTCAATACTCACCTGTAAGAATGGGTGACACTGAACAGGCTGGGCAGAAAACTCTTAAAAACTGAGTATGGAGGTGCTACCCCTCTTCCTATTGAATGGGAGGAGTTGAAATTGGTGAGGGAATCTAGGTTCTAATGAACTCCTAATATGTATCAGACACTGTGGTAGGCATTTTACATATATGATTCATTTAATCTGCATATTATTATGCCCAGTGAGATAGGGAAACTGAGGCTTGGGCAACTAAATTCACTTATCCCAAGTGGCATGACTAAGAAGAGCTGAGAGTTGAGTTTGACTCTCAGAACTGCACTGTTTCCATTACAACAAACTTCCTACCCAAACTCCTACTTGCTGCTATGTTGACAGATCCAATTGCATAGTAATTTAACAGAACTTGCTTTATCTGCAGACAAAATAATTTTTGCTTTTGTATCATCTGGGAGGAAATTTTTTTAATCTACTAAATCACCAACAAAGAAGGAGTAGAGACTATCACGGATGACTAGTAAAAATGCCTTTCACAAATTTTGCAAAGAACCAACAGAGCTCTCCAGAGACCACTTAGTGCAGGGGTCAGGAAAGACCACACACATTCTGAACATGTATCATAGTTGAAAAAAAAACTATAGTCTAGTCAGCAATGGGAAAGGTGCTTTACAAAAATCCAGGAACCAAGGTTTCCAGTCAGCCACCAGGTATGAAGATTGCTAAATGCTTCTTTAAACATAACCAGTCCCCAAACTGTGGCTGGCAGTACATAATGGCGATTACTATGGATTTGGAAATTAAAATGTTTTTATTTTCTCTGAAAAGTATTAGTTTATTGCAGATTATTTTATTTGAAATATGGCTCAATTCTATTAGTTTTTTAGCTATAGATATACTTCATGGAAGTGTTAATTCATATGTTCTACTTAGTGTATACATATAAATAATGCAAATGTAGAAACATATAAAAATATGTAAAATGAAGTAGGCTTAATTTTTAATCTGTCAAAATGAAACATGTTAGCTTATTTTGGCAAAAAAAAAAGGAGAATGTATTGAGTAATGCTGTATCCAGCCATTGTGATGAAAATGTCCGTGCCTCTTTTATTCACTAGATCTTCAGAACAAGAGTAGGACGGAGCTTTATCTCCAGTTCACAGACAGGAAATTGAGACTCAGAGAGGAGAAGGAACCTACATGGTTGATTAATAACCTAGAGTTATAGAGTCAAGATTAGAATGGTGTCCAAGCAACCCAAGAAGCCCTGCTCCCTTCTACTCCAAGAGTCAATTACATGAGCTTATTTACTTTGGCCCTGTTGATATCAGAGAAGAATTTCCAAAATGTTCTGGATCTCTGCATGTGGACTTTTTAAATTAATTTCTGCCTGTGTTTCATGTGGTTTGGGACCACCGTGTTAAAAGGGGGGTGACAGAAAACATTTGACTCTCTCTAAAATGTCTTCTCTTTGTGGCAGAGCATGTTTGAAACAAAAAGATGAATAAAAGTGAATGTCACTTAGAGAATATTCCTAATAACTATAGCATTATACATACCATCTCTCTTCATCCTTTCCACAGGTATTATCATCTCCCTTTTTTTTAAGGAAAGGGATATCAAATAAAAAACAAATCCTGACTTTGTAAGGAAAGAGTCTTTATGCAAAAGGATTATTGCAGGGTGAGAAGGTGGCAGAGGGAAGGGACTAATACAATAGGGAGATCCTCTGACCATAAAGTCTCCAAGTGTCCCCAGAGTTAGGCTAAAGGGATTTTTTTCATAGACAGGAGTAAACAAAGCTAGAAAAAACCAATAGGCGGAGGGAAGGGGGAAGAAAGGTTGGCAAGACCGGAGCAGAACCTTACTCAGGGTAGGGGTGGACCCAAGTTTGGGGACGTGGAGGAAGGAGAAAAGCTTAATCAAAGTTTGTTAACAAGCATTTTGTTCCAATGAATCAGTGGGGGATAAAACAGTTCAGCTAATTATTTGTGAGGCAAAAAATAGGAAATTGGAAGGTCTTTTGTCTGGCCATGGCATGCGTAAACAAGGGGGCACCCGTTAATCTTAAGTCATTTACAGAAGGAAGAGTGGGTTTTTGCAGTAAGCTGATTTCCCAAACCAAAAGAGTGATTGAGACTTCTTAACCTTCACTCCTTTCCAGGATCACAGGGTTCAGGTAAAAGTTAAAATGGTCAGATAAGAAAACTTAGGCTCAGAGAAGCAAAGTAATTTGCCCCAGGTCATTGGCCTAACATGCTACTCTCTGAACTAATGTCCACTCACACACCTTCCACTCAGTACTCCTCAAGCAGCCTGTCAGCTATTGTTTTTAGATCATCACTTTACTCTTTAAAAATAACATGAGACACTTTTTTGCAAAGTTCACAGGTTCTAACATAAGCAAATTAATCCTTTCTCTTGTTTTTGCAGTTGTAAGACAAATGCCCACAAAGCCCTTAAAAAATCAGTTCCCAGCTCTGGACTGGGAACACGAACTTGGCTTGGCCTTCATCAAAAACCGGATGAACTACACCAATAAATTCCTGGTGGTCCCAGAGTCGGGAGACTACTTTGTTTACTCCCAGATCACATTTCGAGGTATCACATCCAAGTGTGGTGAAATCAGCCAAGAGAGCCGACTGAACAAGCAAGATGTCATCGTTGTGGTCATCACGAAGGTAACAGACAGCTACCCTGAGCCCACCCAGCTCCTCATGGGTACCAAGACAGTGTGTGAAATAAGCAGCAACTGGTTCCAACCCATATATCTAGGGGCGATGTTCTCCTTGCAAGAAGGGGACAAGCTGATGGTGAATGTCAGTGACATCTCTTTGGTGGATTACACAAAAGAAGATAAAACCTTCTTCGGAGCCTTCTTGCTATAGGGGCAAGACAGATGTCATTGTGTAAAGGTCCTCTCCTCCTAGTTCCTAATTTTCTTCATTCATATGTAATTATAGCCTCAGGTTTTCTTGGAGCATTCTCCAAGTATTTTGCCTATGACAGTATTTTAGCTATGAAACTTGGGACCCAAAAGTCACACTTTATATGCCTTACTGATGGGAATACCAATTGGAAAAAGGCAGAAGAAAGCAGACATATTATCATGGTTGCTTGGGAGAGTGGTGAGTTTCTAAACATTAGAATGCTGGTCACCAAATGAATGGGTGATCTACTTGAAGCATTTCCACACTTTCCTACTACACATTTGTCACCAGTGGGCTAACTTGTTGTTCAACTTGATTATGAAGCATTTGCTTCCATTCAGGAGCCTTGAATAAAGTCCAAAGCCCTAGAAAACTGTAATACTTTCAAAGGAGAAATCCTTAATCAGATTCCCTAAATACATACTTTCACACCTTGCTGAAAAAGAATGAAAAAAGCGGGTATTTTTCACAAATGTTCTAAAAAAATTGTTTTTCACAATGTTCTCTGTGGCAAATGAGAAAACCTACCTTTCCCTTTTTTGTGTACATAGGCATCAAAACAAACAAGTATGAGTTCCACATGCATATCAAAAATACAACAATAGCATTTATTCACCACAGTTTTCTTGAGCACCTATTATGTTCTGGGTATTACCTTTACCCAGAAGACACTACGAAGAACAAAACAAACTCTACTCAAAACTTATGTGAATATATCATTAGATGGCTCCTGGTTAAATGTGTCTCAACATGCTCTGTGGAACCATGCTCCAAGGACTAACGCCAAGTCATTAAAAAAATGGTATCTGACAGTGTTACATAAGATATCTGGAATGCTCCTGACTATGTAAATTATCCAACTGATTTAGCTCACTCAAGAAAATTGAACACAGATTTCTAGCTAACTAGACCAACTGTACAACAAATGTGACTGATGCCCAGAGACAATGGACTTACTCTCCCAGGGAAAAAAAAAGTCAATCACCAAATCTGGAGCAGTTAATCTGGATCAGCTTCAAATTTTGATTCACAACTTTATATGCACTATTATATGAGTATTTTTCTCTAAAATATTCAAAGGGATTTAAATACAGGATTAGCTAATCAGGAGAGGCTGGACATTGAGGAGGTCTCTCATGCACATCAATGGGTTTATATCCTCTAACCTATGTCATTTTCCTGCATCAATATGTCAAGGGTAGAAGGGGCATTTCTGTTCTTTTAGCCTCTGTTGACTTACTGTAAAGCAAGAATCCACCAATTTGTTCCCCAGGATCAAATGAGTTCATGGGGATGAAACATGTTAACTTTAAGCATTTGTGAAATCTGAGAGCATGTCAGTGTGACATGGGAGTGACCTTCAGCACTTCAGACTCTATTATAAACACTCCCTATTGTGGGAGACCTCACGATGGGTCTGAAGGCAAACCTGGCACCAAAATCACTCTTCTCCTTGTTGCCAGGACACTCCAGAGGCAGAGAAGTGTGTGATGGGGCTCCTGAGCACGGTGATTGGTATAGCAGTACTTGATTGATGTTTGTTGAAATTATAATTAAATAAGCATTAATTTCCAGTTTCTCAGTTGGGAAGTTAAGACTCTAAAACCTTCAGCTTCTCAAAACAGTCATCACAGGGCTCAGTGAAAGCACAGAGAAGGGTGTAGTCACCTCCACCTGGTTCCGAAGAGTCTACACAGAGGAAGTGAGTTCTGAAAGAAGGTGGGCGGACAACAGATGGACTTGGGGAAAGGGCATCTCAGATGGGAGGAATTACCCTTTTCTCAAAGCAGAAAGGAAAGGTTTCTCAGTAACTATAAAACCAGCTTGATAAAAGGATGTTTCCTTGACCAACTCCTAGAACAATATTTATTGGTAGATCACAAATCTTTTATCAATGACTCTAGACTGTCTCCATGGTAAGAATTAACACCCCTACTAAGAAAACAAAATGCTCTGTCTGCATCTGCATGAGAGCACCAAGCAACCTGGGGGTGGGGAAGGATTTGCAATGAAAGAGGCCAGAGTGGTCTGCTCATCTTCTCTACTAAAAAGAACCCTTGTGCCCAGGCTCTTCAAACCTGCCCACTGTTTGGATTCCCATCTGGTGGACCGAGAAGTTTATTCAAGAAGTTGGAACTTCCTACTATCCTAAAAGACTCGAAGCTTGGAAAATATCCTACCATATAGTTATTTTGCTTCCATCATAAGCTTGTTCATTGAAGAATGTATTTTGCTCAAGGTTTCCTGTCTGAATTGATTGAATGCCCTATGTTGTATTTTTTACTGCTCAGAAAGGCCCAGTCAAACCTATCTTGTAGGACTCAAGTCCCACGCATTATTTCCAGGGTAAATATTTGTGCTCTAGTTTTTAAAATGAAGGGGAAGAATGGTGTTTAAGACTATGTGGTGTCCCCCTAAAAGTAGTAATGGGAATGCATTCAAAAGTTCAGAAGGGAAGAAGGAGCATGCTTACATGCTTTGGAAAATAGTTAATTTAGGAGGAAAGTGCTTTGCTGATTCAGTATCTTTCAAAAGGCTGAATTCATATCAATTCCACAAACATTTACTGAGTACCTACTCATCCTGGAGACACAAAGATAAATTATTTTAGTCTCAGATGTGTTAATTCTAACTGCTCAGCAGCTCCACTGTCTACAGATCCTTTAATTTATTTTGGTTGTATTAGCTAGTTAATTAGCTAGCTAACTTTAGACACATGGATATTTTCTCATGAAAATGGGCATGAGAAAATGGGGTGCCATTTGATGAAGGATGATCATTAACAAAATGATTTGTGTTTAGCCTAAGTGACTTTTTTAAATAGCTACCTAAGGACAGTTTTCCATAAATAAAAGGGAAAAAAGTAAAGATACTGTTTTCTATGATAAAATCCATTACTAAGCCAAGTGTGGAGAGAGGTTATTACCTGCTGGGCTCAAGTTTGGCCAGCCACACCCTTGAAAATATTAGAACTTTGTGGAAGACACAGAGGTGCATTGAAGAGCCAGTGTCCCTCAGCAAATACAGGAACCATGATCAAAATGCATGGTGTCACTAGCATTTTGACCCTAGCTTGGTTTAGGTCTATTTGATAGAACAGAATTGCTTAAGCTACCAAAATTTCTAAAATTTTTTACTAAACTACAGTAGAATGTGAAAAGGTACACTTTTCACATCCTGAAAAATGTCTGGTTCAGTTCAATAACAGGGCTCACCAAAGCCCTTGGCTCCATTTCAATCTAAGCTACATCACCCAAGAGGAAATTCCACCCAAGAGGAGTCAATAACTCCTTTGGGTTATAAAAGTTCAACTAGCTCACTGTGCAGGAGGCATGCCCATTGCCAACATTCTCTTGCAAGGTATTTTCCAAGTCCTTTCCCAGTCATGTTTCCATGATTGAGACACTGGGGATTAATTCTTCAGGACAGAGTGGTTTATATCCCACACCTTGCAACACACATGCAGGACTCACTTGCCCTAAGATTTCCTGCTCTCTTAGGGCCTGGAGTCCTGGAAATGTTTTGCCATTTTAGTGGAATTTTTTTTCCATGTGC
Source organism: Phyllostomus hastatus (assembly GCF_019186645.2). Lineage (NCBI taxonomy): Eukaryota > Metazoa > Chordata > Mammalia > Chiroptera > Phyllostomidae > Phyllostomus > Phyllostomus hastatus. The sequence goes on along the minus strand of NW_025333857.1, from coordinate 61,475,855 downwards.
ATCACTATCCTGTATATTAACAGCTATTACATCATATTGGCAGCTAGGCCCAAGAAGAATGTCCTGTCCCACACCAACAACCATATTTGCAACTTCCCAAGCTCTGAGATACTTTTGCCCCCTAACCCCTTACATCATCCCATTTAAGGAAGAAAATACCATATCAGTCCAGACAGAAGTTACTTGTCAGGGCCACAAAAGGAGTTAATGGCAGATCTAGAGCTAGGATACCATCTTCTCGAATCATAATACTAGGCACAGCCAATTACCCTCTTCTCTTAGCAAATGGTATTCATTTTAGTAACTGAAGGAGAAATTGGAAGGAGATATAAAAAGTTTTATCAAATACCCATGGGATAATATAAAAGGAAAGAGGAGACTTCTTCCACGTGTCCTTGGAGGAAGGAGATAGGGCTAATGAGTTGTACTTACAGAATCTCCATTTCTAGCTTCATAACCAAAGGAATTTTCTACCCTAAACCAGAATATCCCCAGATATTGATTTCTCAGTTCCTGGAGATATTCAAGCAAAGGGTTTATCTCAAGGGTTTCGTAGAAGCCATTTCTTCACTGAGGTAGGAGGAGGGATGGAATCAAATAATATATCATGTCTCTCTAAATCTATAATTACGCCATTCATTCATTAACTTCTGTGTGTTCTTTTTGATCATTAAGAACCTGGGAGACCTTGCCAAGAGTTCAGTGGCTTCCAGCCTAGAATTGGATGCCATTTCCCACTTGTTCAGAGAGTATCCAACACAAAGTAACTCTGAGATCTTGGCCAGTAGAGAATGTCGTGGCATTTTAGAGCTGATGCAATCTGTAGAATTTGCTTCAAGTTACATCATTTTAAGGGTGAAGAAACCCAGGCTCAGAAAGATGATACAAAAAAAAGGAAAAGAAGAAGAAAGAAAGAAAGATGATACAAATAGCCCAATGTCAGACGCTAGTAGCTAGTAGCAGTATTGAGACTAGAACTCCTATCTCCGGATAGCAAGCCCAGCAGTCTTTCCATTTCATCCATGAATCAGTTTTTTTGAATGTCAGTCACATGGCAGCACTTACCCAGAGGTGGAGAGCCCAGAAAAGAGGGAACACAACAGGCAAGTCTCATTCTTGTGGCACATATACTCCAGAGGAAGGAGACACAGAGCTTCAAGCAAATGAAGTAGTTGAACTTAGTAAAATTATTTTATTCTTAAAGTCATTAAAATATGTAACTTTCCTCTCTTTTGTTTCAGAAGTGTAGGAATTAAACAAATGTAGGGGTTTATGTGGTTTTAGTGTTAAGCCCACGTGCTTTTATTGGTTTTATGTTTTATGTTAAAACATCATAATCTCCAAGTAAACTGCATATTGTATGTTGTTATGTACGTACTTCACTGGTATGCAGCCCATGTCTTTGGGCACTATTGTGTCAATTCCAATCTCTATGAATGAAATGTTGTATGTATTAATGTATTTAATAGATGTAATTTAATAAATTTGCATTAAAAGCCACAGAATTTTAATAATTGAGTCAATCTTTTGTTAATCTCTTCACTGATATATTTTTCTAAGTTAAGATTTCTAGGTAACTTTTGTGGGTTTTAAAAATGCATCAAGCCCTGGCTGGTGTGGCTCAGTGGATTGAGCGCCAGCCTGAGAGCCAAAGAGTCACCGGTTCAATTCCCAGTCAGGGCACATGCCTGCGTTGCAGGCCAGGTCCCCAACAAGGGGCATATATAGAGAGGCGACTGCACATTGATGTTTCTCTCTCTTTCTCCCTCCCTTCCCTTCTGTAAAATAAATAAATAAAATTTAAAAAATGCATCAAGTTCTCCACATACTTGACTACAACTGATTTTCACAGATTATAATAAATCTTATAACAAATTGACTGTGAAATCCCACAGACTGTGCCACTGGTGAGATGAAGTAAAGGGAATCTACTGAGTTCCTTTTATAAATCAGAAGACTCTGTAGTTAAGTGGCAAAAACTTATACTTAGCAAAAAGAGAGAGGCCAGAGAGAGCCAAGTTAGTACTTGACGGAACCAAAATTTGAACCCAACCCTCACTGCCACTCATGAAAACAGTAGTCATCAGGATTTAAAGGGCTTTAACCCATCCATCTTCTTCCATTTTCCAGAACAGTGGCTGGAGTCACTATTGATGCTCAGCCAATATTAGATTGGGACCATATTAAATTGCCATTTCTGTGGGTCAAAAATGGTCACAAAGAATACTGTCTGTTTCCATCTAATAGTTGTAGGTAAAATCACACATAAATTAAGAAAAAAGAGGGGAGGGCTCTCCTCCAAAACATCAGTCTCAAAAATTTCTCTCCCAATGGGAAACCTGAGAATGTATTGATGTCCTTCCTAATGCAGATTTTGTATTTAGCTTGTATGCATACATCCCTAGGAGTGATATGAACAAAACATTTTTTAAATTTATGGAGAGAAATGAATTGTTTGTCCTAAATTTAATAAAAGCCAATTATAGACAAAAGTCACTGTGCCAGTTCTCCACGTGAAAACTATTCTTCATCTAACTAGCTCACCAAAAACAACCCTTTCAATCAGTTCTCAAAAGGACTCTCTTCCTAGGAACTCTAGAGCAAGGAAACAAAACCAACCGCCTCTCCTGATGTTTGTCAAGTTGTCTGCAATGGATATTCAGCATCCAATCAGAGGCCAGCCAACATTCAGTCAGGATGTCCAGGAATAGTGTCTGTCCTCATTTGTTAGACATGACCCTGGTTGGCTGATGCTTAAGATACACTGGTTGTTAGATATTTGACTGCCATCCCTGTTTACACTGCCTCCACTCACACACACAATAATAATCCTCCTCCTCATCTTCACTAATAATAATAATAGTCCAGGATACAACTATAGAAAACACAGTGGATCTGGAGTCAGTGGACCTGTATCCCAGGGCTGCCAGCTGGCAAATTCTGAGCCCTGGGCCACCCACCTCACATCTGGAGATCTCAATTTCCTCCTCTGAGAATGAGGAGCAGAGGTGAGTGAAGCGAGAGGTAAAGCTCCTTCCATTTTCAGTTTAGAAAGAGGTCTCAATTCTATGCTTGACTCTCAAATGAGCTTCCCTTTTTCAGGTATGTAGGGGGCAGGGTGGGGGGACAGAAGAGGGTATCTCCAAGAGAAAGCAAAATCCCCCATGTACCTTATGCTGCAAAGCTCTCCAGCTGGCACACAGGGACTTTTCACCTCACTTGTGCAGGAAATAGAAAGGTAACTGGAATCAGGAATGTAAACTCCGGGGTTGGCGAATCCTGTTCCCTTTTGACAGCCCTCTTCTCGACTGCTTACCCAGCCACTGCGACTTTCCCTGGGCTTGGCAGTTCATTCACCATTCCATGTAACCAGGGGCAGCACTCACTCAATATGTTGGGCTCCTGCTGGGTGCTGTAAGTGAAACAGACCTGGCTACTGGGCTCACCACGCTTCTGCACTATTGAGTTGAAATAGTGAGGGGATACCATAAGGATATTAATAAATAAAAATACATTGCAATAAGTAGCTTCAAGGAAACAAATGGTGTAAAGGTAAGAATATCAAGGGGGACTCATGTTATGTGGGTGATTCAGTGTTTTGATTTCATTAACATTTGGACTTAACGACACCACAACACTGTTACTGACTGATAGCAAGTGTGAGTCACCCAGTGGGTACTGCTCATGACTAGGACCTTCAGGGACAAAGAACAAGATGGCTGAGCTCTGGCCAGCTGCCAGCTGTCCCTGAGCCAAATCAAACAAGTTGCACCTTGGACTCTTCTGGCATAGCTGGTGGCAACCACCTCACCAATCCCTAGATCTCCACTCCATACTTTCAGATAGGAAGCATCTACCCTGTGGCCACTGCATGGGGATCCAGAATCCCTTTTGTCACTCCCCACTGTTTTTCAGGAATGACACCCAACTAGACTTTGTTTCCCTCTGTGCTAGGGAGCTCTCCCTATCACGCCCTTTCACTAGGGCATTCAACACAGTCTGACACCACAGAAAAATTACTGGCCTGTATCCCTTCTCCTAAGAATTTCATGAGGAGGAGAATAGGATCTGGAGGACAATGCCCATTTTACAGAGAAATAAACTGAGTCTCAGAGAACACCATCATGCCTAAGGATTCATGTGAATAAAGAGAACTGTGTCTGATCAACACCAGTACTATGTTCTCAGAACCATGATTCCTCCCTAGAGGGTATAGTCCATGAGCAAAAGGGTCAGAGATGCCCCACTGGAAGTCTACACAGCAAAAATAAATTCAAAGTGCTTGTGGATTTGATGCAAGCAGAAACAGGGAAGTAAGGCCCAAATGCACTGGAATCTTCTCATCTTTAGAGTCTTTAGAACACTCTCCCTGTTCATATATTCATGAGCACTAGCACTTTGGAGGCATCACCATCTTCTACCAAGGGTCTAAAGGCAGAGCCCGAGGCCATCTTAAACTGGTCTCTCTCCATTATCCCCAACATTGAATCATTCACTAAGGCTGATCCCATCTTTTTTTATTACAACAGCCGCCCCAATGGGCTCCTGCCCCAAGTGAAGCCCACTCCAGCTCATCCACTGTACAGCACTCTGAGTGGTCTTATATAACAAACTGGGTGCTATACACGGTAGGGGAAAAGTAGGTTTACAGTTGTGAGTATGCAAAACATAGAGTTTATTCTTGCATCATTATTTATTAATTACTATATTATTTTCCATATGAACAACTATAAACCTACTTCTGCTACACCCTGTAGTTCTGCTTTAAAATATTCTAGTAGCTTCCAATCCCCTTCAAGGGGAAGTCCAAGCTCCTGCCCTTGTATCCAAGGCCCTTCCTTATTCAGCCCCTTTCAGTCTCTCTACTTCAACAGGTGTCTCTTCCACTTTGTTACAGGCCGGGATATGCAGGTAAATGTTTAACAACCAGCTCTCAAATAAAGTTCTGATTTACACCATTTGCCTGTATCTGTAGTGTAAATATTTCCACCATGACCAATATCAAGAGCCAATGTGTTGCCACTGAATGGGGAGTTGGGGGAAGTTATCTAGTAGAATACCACAGATGCAATAAAAAGGAATAACCCCAAAAGAATAGATATAAGGAAAATGTAGTGATAATTATGAAGTGGTAAATGTTGAGTATTTATTACCTTTGTTTTAATATAATTTATTAAAATTAAGTGTATATAATTTAATGTTTAATCATGGCCATGTTTTATGACTGGCTCATAAAATTCCTGAAAAGTTAACATTCAGCTCCTTAGAGTTGGTATACACTGGCCTCTGCACCATTGGCTAGGGCATTGCTTTTTCTCTTCTTTTTTTTTTGGCTTACTTTTCACTCTAGGGGGAACACCTTCCCTCCCCCTACTTCATGGTGAACTCCTATTTGTTTGCCAAGATTCAGTTCAAACGTCACTTCCTCTTTGGAGCCCTCCCTGAATGACCCATCCAGGGGCCCCCACAGATACCACCACCTCTGCCCCCACCTCAGGCTCATTGTCTGCTTGGCTATCTTCCCTTTATTAGATGATGCCTTCCTTATTCACTCTTGGAAGCTAGAATTAAGTAGATGCTAATACATGTTTGTGGAGCAAACTATTAAATATAATTCCAAATGTACAGTCCCTTCCTGTTAGCATCTGTCTCCCAAATTTCAATTGAAGATTATGTTTGTTAATAATTTCTGATGGGAAATTAATTATTATGGGATTTATTCAATCTCTCCCCAGGGGTCCTGACCAAAGCTAAAACAAGCTTTAGTAGGTAGGGGCTGGAAGCAGGTTGAAGAAAGTGAAAGGGGAAGGTTCCAACCAAAATCTACAAAATACATTTATAACATTAATGTTTTTGTAGAAATATAAGTTCAGATGCCACCCACATCCCCACTGCAAACCAACTCTCCCTAGTGAGAAGGACAGAACGTCAGAATGTGGAAAGAAGCCTGAACAACCGAACAGCTAATCCCAGAACTTGTTTTGGGATTGATCCAGAACTAACTGGAAGAGAGAACCAACCCCCTGCCACAAAACAGACTCAGGGAGCCACTTTTCATTTACTCAATTTGTATTCAATTCTGACAATAATCTTATCCATCAGGACTTGTTACCTCCACTTCACAGCTAAATACACTGAGGCTTAAAGAGGTGCTTTGGCTCTTCCAAGTCCCAAAGGTCATGAGCTGGGGAGCCAAGATTTGAACTAAGTTCTGGCTTATTGTAAAAACCATGCTCCTCTACAGTTTTTTATAAGTCAATCATACCTCAATAAAGCAGTCTTTTTCTTAAGTGCTCTTAACCACTATAAATAAAATATACTGCTCCTTTTTCCTCTAGAAAAAAAAGAAGAATGAAGTAAAGGAAGGAAAAGAAGTCAGACAGGAAGACAGAAAGAAGGGGAGGGGAGGGAAGAAATATTTACACTTGTTAACTCATTTAACCTGACCTAGCAAATAGGTATGTGAAGAAACTGAAGCTTAGAGAGCTTTAAAAAAGCTGACCACTGATGCAATAGAATTCAACTTTTAGAGACCTTCTTCCTTCCATGGTTCACATTTCTGACCTGACACAATCTTCTAACCCCACTTAAACCTGCAGCCACTCCTGGGAAATAGCTTAAATAGAAATCAATATCTCAGCATCAAGTTGAAAGAATGTAAATCAATAAACAGTTGTTCCAGAAGGAACAGGCTAGTCATTAGGATTATTCGAGAAAACAGGAGAGCAGTGCCTGATTGCATCAGACAGATGCACTAAGCAATGTTCTGTGGCTTTGGTAAATGAAGAAGGAAGCTAAGAAGAGAGTACTGAAAAACGCTGGACATTTCTCTGTGCTTCCCCCATAGTCCCCCAAAGTGAATCCCAAAAGGTTAAATGTGGTTTCATCACAAGTGTGGGTGTCACTTTCGTAGAGGGGGGAAGAAGAAGTCATTAATTGGAGAACTTAAGCCTTTCCTCAAAGGTATGTTGAGTGAACTCTGTGTCCCCATTCAAGACCACAAACAGAAGAAAATGAAGCCCATGAATTACAGCATATAAAGGCTCAGACCAAGAGACCAGAGACATGGGATCTAGGTATTGCTCCACCATGTGCCCCTAGCCAGGTCACATGACAAAGTTATTGTGCACTCAATCAACTAACATCAGCATCTCATTCTAAGCACTACTCTAAGCTCCAAGAAAACAAACATAAAGAAGACATTGGGACTTCCACTTCCAGCTATGCAGAGTAATGACTAAAGGACTTCCTGTCCTAACAGCTATAAAACAGGACAAAATATAGGAAGCAAGTGCTCTGGGGCAGTGGACAACAGACAAAATAGGTCTGTGATCTTTGAGAGAAGGGAAATATACGAGATGTCTTCCACATTCACCTCACAACAATCTTAGCTTTCTGTCTTTGCAGTTTCCAAACAGTGGCCCTGAAAAATGGAGCCCAATGGGAAAGCAACAATCTTATGAAGTAGAAGAGACATGTATCAGATTTGGGGACTTCTGAGGCCACCAGAACTTGTAGGGAAGAATGCAGGTATGAAGGATGCTGTGCAGAGAAGCTGAAGAAATCTTCATGCAAGCCCCTTCGGCTGAATATTAAACTGTGAAAATTCAGTGGCATCACAGAAAACAACTACAGGGGGCCAAAGAGCTGAGTGGAGATTACAGAGGTCACACACTACTGGGAAAAGATGGAATCCTCATGAGCCAGAGTACAGACAGATGATGTAAGCCCAGGCATTCAGTTGAGACCCTCACAGGGGTGTCCAACCTGTTGCCCCCTGGCTGCATGCAATCCAGGATGGCTATGAATATGGCCCAACACAAAATTGTAAATTTACTTAAAATATTATGAAATTTTTTTTGTGATTATGTGTCTCAATGTATTTAATGTGTGGCCCAAGACAGCTCTTCTTCTTCCAGTGTGGCTCAGAGATGCCAAAAGGCTGGACACCCCTGCTAGAAAGACCATGTTAAGGAACAAGCTAAACACTGGTAGACATTAGTTTCATCCTAACAAGTCCCTAATACTGTTTCCCATACTTGCAGTTGTAAACCTGCTTATGCCCACCCTGTGTATCATTAACAACACAGGCAGGGGCTCTGCTCTCAAGATGCTTAACTGCTAGCAGGGTGTGGATGGAGACTTTTTTAAAAACATGATTTGGGGTAGTGCACATGCTGTGTATGAAAAATAGGCACAATGGAGAGAGTAGGAGGTGGGGACAGAGATCTTAAACAGGGAGATGATGATGATGATTCTAAAATAAACTTTAAAAACTATATTAAGTGGAACAGATATTGACTGCAAAGATTTTAATTGTACTGCTAGAAGTCCTCCTATACCCCCAAATGAAGTAGTTGAGCATCTAAGGCCCAGTACTAATCCCCCAGGTGGACTGGGGCCTCTTCCTGATTCCACGGCTAACACACCACTAAGTTGAAGAATTTTACAATCTGGAACTCAGAATCTGGATGTCTAAAACAAGTTGGCATGGGTTCCCTAGAGTTTGACAGTCTTGGTACTCAGGTACCAGTAGATGCTTCAGAAGCTACCACAGGCCTTTGACCACAATTCTCAGAGGCAGCTCTTTCTCAGGACAAATGCTCTAACAATTCATCAGTTAATGCAGCTCAGCTGCAGCAACATACAGTGGCTCCAGTTCAGCAGACACATATCAGACCTCCTCTAAGACCAAATGAAAGACTAACTCCCATTGCCACAAGCACCTGAACTGAGTCCATAATTACCTCAGATGGCCCACTAAGACCATCCCTCTCATCCTAGCACGACCATCCTCTCATCCTTACAATTGTGAGTGTGGGAAACAGAGTTCTAGGGGCTTGTTAGGATGAGAAAATTTTATGAGTAATTTTTCATAGCTCAATTCATGGATTCCCCTCTTAGTGGAGCTTTCCCTGATCACTCTACATAAAGGCCTGCCTGAATCTCTTGTTTCCTTCATAGCACCTTGCATAGTTAGTTTATTTTCATAGGTTTACAAGGCAAAACATCTATCTGCCCTTTCCCTGCTGACTCCCAGCACCCAGTACAGTGCCCTGAATACAGTGGCATACATAATAAAAATGTGTTGAATGAGGGAATACTCACCTGAAAAAATAGCTTACTGAAAGGGAGAAATTTAGACAATATATATCTTTAAACATGTGTTGAGTAACTTTATAGTATTTATTTGTAGTGAGTCTATAAGATTAAGTTTTAAGTTGAAATTGAAGTATAAAAATATAAACATTCTACAAAGAATGTTAATTCTATTCCTGAGATAGATATACTAAAACTAAGAAACACGGAAATATTGCAGTTTAAACTTCAACACAAAAAAGGTCTTTAAAAAACAATATATTTATACTTTCTCCTTCTTAATAAAGTTCCCTATATGCTGAATTTTAAGCACATATGAATTTTATTTTGGTAACCTTAAGAATTTTAACTTTCATCTAACCGAATAACTACAGTTGAGTAATAGTTATCAAAAATAGTTAAATTGAGAGCAGAAGAAAGTAAACCTTAACTTGAACAAAGCCTTGGTAAAGATGCAGAGAACTGAGAGGGTGTAACAGAGAAGAAGCTCCAGGAAAGAGGAACTCCAGACTTTCTTGACATTTGTAACAGTTTGAACAAAGGACCAAAACATGCACTCACTTAGCACACACAAACACATGTACACTCACATGGGTCTCTCTTGAGATGTCATTATTATGTAAACAAATTCACAAGCATAATCTGGGAATTGAGGGAGGGAGATTGGAAAGGTTTCTCTTAAGCAATCTGAATGCTAACTGGAAATTAATAGCACTGGATAGTTTGATGGGCAAGGCAGAACATAAACATGTGATTACATAATGCCTGTCAGTACTTACAATTTTCTTAAAACATTATTAATAATGTCTTTATCTGGCATACTGCTTTTGTTCTTTTGTGTTTGTAAACATTAGAGTACTTGAAAGGGAATCATAAGGGCAAAATAAACCATTTAAAATATACAAAAGCTAAGAAAATTCATCAACAGTAGAACTGCAGTGAAAGAAATCTTAAAGGAATTTCTTCAGGGTTAAGAGAAATTATACCACAGCAAGAATCTAATGATACCACAAAGGAATGTAAACACCAGAAATGGCAAATGTAAGAGGGCCTAGAAAAGAAATCTTACCTAATAGGTTAATCTTTTAAAAGAAAAAACTAACTATTTAAAGTAGAGGTTGGCAGGCTATGGCCAGCAGGCCAAATCTGGCTTGCTGCCTGTATTTGTATAGTCCACAAGGTGCAAATGGCTTTCACATTTTTTATTGTTGAATGATTGAAAATCAATCAAAAGGAAAATAATATAATAATATAACAAGATTTTCCACAACATATGGGAAGCTATATGAAATTTAAATTTTGGTGTCCATAAAACTTGTTTCTTAGAATACATGCTTATTTGCCTCAGTGGTACCTATGGCTGCTTTTCCACAATAACAGCAAAGCTGAGTGGTTGCAACAGAAACCATAACCGCCACAGCCATGCAGGAGACTGCAGATCCTAATGCTGCAGTTATAACTTTGCAGCGTTTTCAGTCTCAGAATTTTTTATTATCACCAGTACAAATCCATAACTTTAAAACAAAGAAAAAGAAAAGTGCACTTTTTCACAAAAATGTCTCATATTAAGGCAAAGTGGTGTGTGAATTATTTTGCTACAAGTAGATGGCAATGCAGAGTGTTTACTATGCCATGGCACTATAGCTGGGCTAGAAGAATGCAAAATATGTGAAAGAATGCAATATAATGCACAATGCTTACCAGAGTAAGCATTTGTCACAAAATGTCCATTTCATGGGATAGCAGTGGCTAGAAAATCTAGAAATTGAAAAGAAAATAACTCCTCACAGCATAGTTTCTTCACAAAAGTATATAAATAACAGAAATGAAGCTGGAATCAAAGTAAGACTCCAGGTGGCTCATTTGTTAACCAAGGAAGGAAAACCATTTACCAATGATGAGTTAATTAAATCATGTTTGCAACAAATAAAGAAATGTGTTCACAGCACAGAAAATAAACTTGCTTGAGGGTATTGACCTTTTGGCAAGAACAGTTGCTTGAAAAGTTGATAACATCAGTAGTCAATTAAAAAACAAGGCAAATGATTTCTCTTGGCTATTGATGACTTGACAGACGTTAGCAATGCTGCTCAGTTGTTTACTAAAGAAGTCACTGCCAAATTTGAAATAACTGAACAGTTGGCCTCCATGAATAGATTCTGTGGAACAACAACAACAGGTAAGAATATTATCAAGGTGGTTGACAAAAGACCAGTTTAGTACAATTTAAAGCAGAATCTTCGAAGACATGTGACGACTGATGGTGGTAAAAATGTATGTGGAGCAGAACTCTTATGTGGACAAATTTACAAAGTTTGTGAAAATGTAATGTGTTTGAGGTCAATGGTTTAGTCATTAAATTATTCATCAGTAGGTAGTTTGCAGAAAATATTTAAATCTATCATATGTTATTAAATTAATAGCATCGATTATGAAATTCATTCACTCCTATAGGAAAGAAGTGTTATGCCAGTCCATGAATTTTTGTCAGAAACAAAAGCAAGTATCTTGACTTGCCCTACCATATAGCAGTTTCATGGTTTAGTAGTGGTAAACATTTATTGCAAATAAGCTCATCGATGAGATTGAGATTTTTCTGAAGAAGAACTTGCCAGTATTATCAAGCACTAAATGTCTTTAAAAATTAGCTTTTGCTGCAGACTCAATCAGAAATTACAAGGCAATCCAGCCTGTCTTTGTGAAACGTATGCTGCAGTAAAGTCATTTGACTACAACCAACATCATCCGAATCACAAATAACGTCAAGCTGCTTTTTGCACTAACCATGCTGTCAAAAGTTAAAACAAGAAGCAAAATCTCCATTCCCACACAAATTTGCAGCATATGTGTTTTCTTAGCTCAAATTCCAGTTCCAGAAGTGTTTTCCAAACCTCAATGTAAGTGCAAAGAAAATGTCCATATTTCAAAAGCCATTCAACTGGGCAGCTAAGGAGCTTCCACTTCATTTTCAGTTGTAAGTAGTTTATCTGCATTGTAATGATATGCTAAAAGGAAAATACAAAGAGAACAATCTAAGAGATTTTTAAAATGCCTTCTGAGTGTTGAATATGCTCCATTACAGACATATGTGCATGGTTTGGTATCAGGATTTCAAGTACCTATTCTTGGGGGCGGGGGGGGTACTTTTTTTTCCAAAATAAAATACAGAAAATCTCATTACAGATCACCAATCACAGATGAACATTTGCAACTGAATGTTATGACAGGGAAAATTAACTCTGAACTCCATTTAAGCAAAATGTTATCCCTTGAGAAAAGAATTCTAATCTTCTCATTAGTAGATCTATATTACAAATACACACACACACAGACACACACACACATACTCAATATTTTGAATCTTGTAAATACAAAGTTGTGGAAATTTATTTTCTCTCATTATACGAGAACTGAAATATCTGATTTTGCCTCTTGGCCCACAAAGTATAAAATATTCAAAATCTGGCCTTTTACCAAAAAGTCTGCCAAGTCTTGCTCTACACTGAAAAGTGCTGCTATTTTAGACAACTTGAAGACCTTAAAAAATGGAGAAACTGACCACTTCTTGTATCAAAAAAAAACTAAATATTGTTAAGATATCATTTCTCTGACATGGATCCTGGTCAGCAGGATCTGTGTGTTGTGGCAGCTATGAAAAAATCCACACAGACTACAGGAATCCTGTGAAGAAAAAGGGACAGCACTGCTGCTCTCCAAGTGAGAGAGAGGGCCCCGATCCCTGCCTGGACAGGCTTTTATTGCTTTTCTGGGTACATTACATTGAGGATGGTCCTCATTTACTATGCACAGGTTCACTGTAGGTGATTACCTTTTACAGATAACAAAGGATAAAATGTTGCTAATTACTTCAAAGAGAAAGATGTCACAGATCAAGGGGAAAAGTGGTTGAACTGGTTACACTCCATACTTGGGAGGTTTAGTACAGATTTTAGGAAGTTACAGTAAGCACTTGCTGCCTCAATTCAGGGTGAGGGAGTTTTAGCAAAAGCAAGTCTCATAGCAGCCTAGGTACAATGCAGTCCCGATTCCCCATGGGAGAACCTATCTGTGGGCATGGCTCCTGTGTGCCCGACCTGGCTTCCCACTGGCCTTTCCGAGTGGGAGCTGGGCTACATTTCCATGCCACGCAGAACAGTCCCCTCTATTTCTCCCTATTTATTGATTGATAAATCCAATATAATTCTAATCAAAATATTATAATTTTTAATAAAAATCACTAGATTAAGTCTAATGCATGAGGAATTACAAGGGATTTAGAGTATCCAAAGTAATCTTGTAGAAGAACACAGATGGAGGATTTATTCTGCCTGACTTCAAGACTTAGGATAAATCTATGGTAATCAAAACACTGACACAAGAATAGATAAATAGATCCATGGAATAGAATTTTAAAATGTTCTCACATTTATACTTTCTATTGATTTTTTATAAAGGGCCAAATAATTCAAAGGGAAAGAGGATGTCTTTTCTATGAATGATGTAGGAACAACTAGATATGTATATGAAAAATAATAATTCACTTTCACATCAGAAAGTACAAAGATGTATCTTCCCGGCCGTGAGCAAGCAAAGATTTTTTAGATAGGACACAGGAAACACTAACCATGAAACAAAAAATAATGTTAGGCTTCAGAATATGTAAGGAACTCCTACAACTCAATAAAAATAAGGCCCTGGCCAGGTGGCTCAGTTGGTTGAAGAGTCATCCTATATATCAAAAGGCTGTGGGTCTTCACACTAGTTGAGGCCCCACCCTGCAATTTCTGATTAGAACACATACCTAAGTTGCAGGTTCAATTCCCAGTCACGGCAGGTACAGGAGGTAAATGATGGATGTTTTTCTCACACATCAATGCTCTCTCTCTCCTCTCTTCTCTCTCTCTCTCTCCCCTCCCCACCCCCGCTCCCTCCCTTCCCCACTCTTCCTCTCTCTCTAAAATCAATAAAAACATATCCTTGGGTGAAGATTAAAAAAATAAGTCAGACAACCCAATACAAATGTAGGCTAAGACTTGAACATATGTGTCACTAAGGGTGACCAATAAACATGTGAAAAAGTGCATAGAAGTACTAGTCACTAAAACTATACCAATAGAAACACAATGAGAAACCATAGCACATTTATTAGAATGGTAAATATTAAAAACACTGACAACACCAAGTGTTGTCGAAGATATAGACTAATTGTAAGCCTCACATGCCAGGGGAGGGAGTGGAAAAATGGTATAGCCACACTGGAGACCAGATAGCATTTTCTTATGTTGTTACTTCATATATCTACCTACATATGACCAAGTAACTTCACTCTTGAGTATTTTCAAGAGCAATTAAAATGTTCCAAAAAATGTATTGAAAACAGTCATAATAGCCCAAAACTGGAAACAACCCAAATGTCCATCAAGAGAATGGATGAACAAACTGTGGCATAGTCATCCAGTAGGATACTAGTCAGCATGAGATGCCATGTGTGAATCTCAAAACATTACGTCAGATGAAAAGCAAGACACAAAAGGGTTCATGATTCCATTTATGTGAAGTTGTAGACCAGACCTAACTAATCTACAGTGATAGAAATCAGAAAAATTGTTTCCTCTAGGCAGGGGACAGCCATGAATTGACTAAAAAGAGATAATAAGGAACTTTCTGGAATGATGTAAATATTCTATATCTTGATAGGGATGTGGGTTACATAGCTTTATGTATCTGTCGAAATTCATGAAACTGTATACTTAAGAATTGTGCATTGAGCCCTGGCTGGCGTAGCTCAGTGGATTGAGCACAGGCTGCAAACCAAAGTGTCACAGGTTCGATTCCCAGTCAGGGTACATACCTGGGTTGCAGGCCATGACCCCCAGCAACCGCACATTGATGTTTCTCTCTCTATCTCTATCTCCCTCCCTTCCCTCTCTAAAAATAAATAAGTAAAATTTAAAAAAAAAGAATTGTACATTTCACTGTATGTAAATTACCCTCGAATTGAAAAAAAAAAGACCTTGACATTGTCTTAAGAGGTTCACACTCTATACTGCAATTTCTTTCAGAACATAAATGGAATCCTTCCCTGTCATCTCTCCATTCCATCCGTTTCAACTACAATCTCATTTCTCCACACTAGCTGAGGCTACACCCTGCAATTGCCCTGTAACCAGATGCTCAGTCCACAGTCTGATCTCTCCAATAAGTCCTGGCACCGCACTCTGGTCTCGAGTAGAAATATTCCAGTTTCATTCTCCATTGCCCTTAGGATAAATTCCATCTCCCTCTAGACCTGGTCTTCTGTGATCTAGCTATGCATACCTGTGCCTCACTTCCCACCACTCTCCCATCACAAACTGTCTCCAAGTCCACATGAGTTACTTATCTTTCTTTTTGCACATTGCTCTTTCTGCTTTTACTGTCTTAATGCTCTCTGCCCATCCATAGGTCAGCATCAGCTGAATTTCAGAACCATTCTCAGTACCTGATTTCAAACACCATTCCAAAACCTAGGTCTCCAGAAAATGTGGGTCCTTAAGGATTTTTCTATAAAGTTTTTCTTTTTCCAGCCCATTTAAAAAGAGGAGTAGTGAGCGTCTATCCAAATAAAGCCCCACTGTGATTGTAAAAATTTTAAAAAGTTCAACAAGGAAAAAACCTTGGGAGGTCATGTTAACCATGGTTAAGTGTTTACAGTCTGGGGGTCTGAGGTACACTGCTGGCGTTCTGCTCTCCACTCCACTCCTCACCTGCTGAGTTACTGCAGGCAAGCAACTCAGAATCACTTAGTTCCAGGAGGTCCGTAACCTGGGGCTCAGAGCCACACCTCTTCATTAACAAAATGAGGATGAAAACAATTATGCCTCCTTATTCAATTACCGTGAGCATTAAATGAGACCCCACATATCAACTACTTAGCAGCCTCTCTACTTTCTCTGGGAATGTTATCTATTACTGTTATCTTTATGTCAGAATTCTATTTCTGTGAGCTGAACACTGTCTATTGTTTTCATACCCTTCTCCTCATTTGAGCAAAATACTCAAGAAGGAAAGTCAAAATTCTCTTGGGGAATATATCAGCTCACAAATGGTTTGAGTCAGCTTTTATAGGCAAGTCTGAGTATTTTTTTTCTTTTCTGCTAATGTGAGCACATTTCTATCTTGTGTAGCCTGCCATGTGGAGTCAAGACCATTAAAGCAAATTAATTTAAATGTTAGTAGAAGGACGAAACAAGAATCCTGGAGAGAGTGAGATAAGCTGCCAGGTACTTCTCCAGACAAAAACATTAGTTTTATGAAATCAGTGTTAACCCTTCAGCTTCTGTAACCAAGTAAGACCTCAGAAAAGGTATTCATGACTGTTTTATTGTATGGGCTCCCAGCCCTCCCCCAGTTTCATTCCAACTTCAGACACACAGACTGATGATATTCATTTTGCTCTTCTTCACAGGGGACCAGTCCACAAACTAGAGTCCTCACTGTCCAATACATTTACGGAGGGAGCAGAAAGATTCTACCCTGCCATTCTTGCTGCTTTTGCCCTTGCTCTAGTGGTTCATAAGGATACTATGGGGTGGTGCCAATCAAGTGGAAGAAAAAAAACTAATTTGAAAGTTGAATTTAAGGATCCTTGTCCTCAACCACATCAATTCTGATATAATAGAGCCGAGAGTTGAAATGGAAGTACACCATCCTTCTTCCCACAGAGTCCTTTGTACTCCATTCCCAGAACATCTGATCACTCTGAGCCATTTGGAGCTCCCTTAAAAGCTCTTCAACAACTCAGTGGCTTTGCCTGGGATGCTCCAAAGAATTGGAAAGTCTTTTTCCATCTTCAAACCCATCCCTCCCATGGTCTCCTCTGGCTCACTCCTACTCATATTTGAGACTCAGATGAAATGTCTCCTCTTCCAGGAAGCCTTCCCTGACTCTACCTCCAGCACTTACCCACTCTGCCATATCATTTGGAGTGGTCTCTCTCACTGGACCATGAGCTGTGAGGGCAAGGACTGTGCTTGCTTCATCTCTGTATCCCACTGTATATCACGTGGCAGGAACCCACTGCACATTTTGAAATGTGAATCTTGTTATTCATAGAGGTAAACAGAAGTTGCAGATGCATGGCTACTTTCTAGCAAATTTTGTTCTGATGTCTTTTTTGGGACTGAAAAACATGAAGACCTCAGGATTTACAAATGCTAAGTGGCATTGTCCAAAGACATCCCATTGAGTTGTCACAAATAATTAAACCCACTGTTTGATGTCTACTACCTAAAATGCATTTAATAAATAGTTGTCTAGTGATTCAATAAATGAATTAAGTGAATGACACTGCCAGGAAGTGACGAACACTAAAGAAAGCCCTGACCTACAGAATTTAGGAATTTGAGGTTCTGGTTTTCTCTGATTCATGGATTCACTGCTTGAATCTGAGGAGGTCTCAACCCCTGCCTGTCTTAGCCTTCCTTTCTGCACAATTAAGGGGTGGACTAGAATATTGATTCTCAAACTGAGTTCCATGGAGCCCTGGCTGGCCACAGAGCACTTTCTTAGCCTCTGTGGAACAAGACACACGACACTAACTGGACATGTGGTGCCCTGCCATTGCCTCAGCTGGGACACCTCACTTTGACCTGCTTTATATTTTGACATCCCAATATTTGATGCAGACCATGGTTATACTCCTGCAGGGGTGGGCAAGGGAGTGGGGAATATCTTGAAAATGATTACATTATATTCTTTCATTCAGTAAACATTTACTGAGCCCAGCACTGCTCTAGGCCCTGGGGAGATGAACAGGACAAAATCCCAGCCCTCACTAAGTTTTTGTTCTTGGATAGGAATATATACAATTAAGAAATGACCAAAATAATTCTCAGATAATGGTATATCCATGAAATAGAAGGGAAAAAATAAAATAATGTGATAGAGGCAATGGTTTATCATTCTTCAATCACCTTCGATGAGAATATCATTTGGATTGGGTGGTTAGAAAAGATCTTTTTGAGAAGGTGACATTTGAGCTGGGACCCAAACGAAAGGAAGAAGAAGTCAGCCATGTAAAGACCTGGGAGAAGAGCCTTCCAAGCAGGGGGAACAAAGGGTGCAAATGCCCTAAGAAGAAAAGATGCTTAACATGTTCCAGAAACAGTGAGGACAGTGTAGTTAAACTTGGAGCTAGAAGGGGGTGAGGAGGAAAGAACAGTGGAGAAGGAGGAAAAAGCAGGCAGGAGCCTCACAGGCCAAGGCAAGGAGTTTGGAATAGATGAACCGGATGGGCCAGATCTCTGAAAGACCTTAAATGAGTAAGAAGCCCAGCCTGGTGGAATAGGTGAGAATTTTTCATGTAAACTGGAATAAAACTGAGGCTCTAAAATGGGGACAAATTTAAAAGTCAAGGGAAGTATGCTTTGACAAATGGTTTTAAAACTTTTGTTTATTTAACTCACAGAAGATTCTCACAGTTAGCAATGATAGCTTTAAGAACCAAGGAGAAGATGTTCTTTACCTGGGGCAGACTCAGAAAGAAGAGTCAAGCTTTATTTTGTGTCTTGGTGTGGCTTTGGAGCTCAGTCACTATACTTCCCCCATGGAAAAGGTTAAAGACATGACCAAGAGCATTACAGAAGCTAAAACTTTTAAAGGACTTTTGGGTGAATACACTAATTTCCCTTAGAGGCAATGAAGGCATCTCAGCCCTGGAAATGAAATCTACAAGGCATAGGGCTTAGAAATTCTAAAAGCATGCACCAATATCAATTTAGACCATCTGAAAAAAGAGAATAAAAAGAAAGGCTCTTTTTCTATTTGAGTATTGCTAATAAATGTGTGAGGTAGATCTTAAATCAATGAGGCAATGGGAGAATAATGGACCCTCCATGTAAGAGTAAGGAACCATCCAGTCCTGCCCGATGTCCCATTTCTGCAACAATTCTCTTTTCACCTGGCAGCTCAGCCAAATGTTTTCTGTCCTTACCACCTTGGACTTCATCTGCTCTCTCACACACTTCTTAAAAGGTACAAATAGTGCACAAAACCCTCCAATGGCTTCCCATTGCAATCAGAATCAAATTGGCTGATCAGGTCCTACTTAACAGGACCCCACCTGCTATGACCACTATTCCTACCATCCTCCTCCAGAATTCGCAACAATTTGGTTGGTCTTCTGTTCGTAAAGTTCTTCCCCAAATTCTGTGTGGTTCCCTCCTTCCCATTAGTCGATCTCAACTCAAATGTCACCTTCTTGGAAAGGCCTTTCCCAACCCTAATAAGACTGATTCCCAAACCCCATCCCTATCCCTCTTTCCATTGTTCCTATTGTCACAAAGTGCTATCCAAAATCATGTTTAGTTATTTTTATTGTGTCTTCACTTCCACTAGAATGTAAGCTCCTTGTGAGCAGAGACCCTGCCTGTAGTGTTCATGGTTACATCCCAATGTGTGTGGGGCATTGCCTGCCTCAAAGTAAGCACTCAACAAATACTGACTGAATGGATGAATTAAGGGCACTGGCCTCCTAAAATGACATAAAGCCCACAGGTCTTTTCTGTTGATATGTTGTGAATTGAAAAAAAAGTTCTCCTCTTGAAACTCACTGGGGTATTTTAACAAGGGATTAGAAATCCTAATTACTCAGTTCACAGAATGCTTAATGAAGCTGCTTTCAGTTTATTCTCTCAACCTTGCTCATTGAATAGCCTTAAACTCTTAAAGGTTAGAACAAAAAGGGGGGGGAAAGCACTTCAATAGCATTCTTTTGAGCCAAAACAGCTTGATTTAATCATACAGATCCACATCATTCATGGCTGTATTTTATGGCAGAGGTGAAGAATTTCCTGTTCCTAAGCAAGGGAGAGAGGGAGGTTTGGCGGTGGGGGTAGTGGTGGGGAGAAAATGCAGACAACTGTAATTGAACAACAATAAAGTAATTTTAAAATAATAAAATAAAGAGGACTTACTTTGCTAAAAAAAATGTCCTGCTCCTAAAACTTCAAAGCCATAATTAATTACACTGTGGGCCTCAGATCCTCTCCAAGATATACTACCTATGCATATTGCATCATGCAAATTCATCAATTTGCCAAAGTACAGAAGACAACGTGTAGAGAGCTGTGGTTCCAACATATTAATAGCAGTGTTCTTTTTTTAAGATTAAGAATTTATTTTTTATTATTGTTTATGCTGTTATACTTGTCCCAATTTTTCCCTCTTTGCCCCCTCCCTTTGCACAGCCTGTTCTTTATTGAAATAAAATGTAAGAGGCTTTAAAAATGAGGCAGTCAGTGAGCAAAACCCCAAACCACCATGGTTACTACTGCTTGCGAACACAAAATCAGCAAATTGGATAGAGTGGGATTCTGCTGAGCATTCCACCACATGAACAGGTATGATGCTGCTGGACCCTGGGAGGGTCTCCACTATGCCTCCTTTAAAAGTGTGAGCTAAAAGTGGCTCCATCATTTAAAGGTATTGATATGTGTTGTCCATACAACATGCTCAACTTGAGGTACAGCAGCCCCACTAGAGACAAAGTTGGCTGTGCTGAACATGTTGAGGGCCACTTTCCAGAGCCATGCCTCTTGAAGGGTTTTCACAGTCTGGCTTTTAAGTCCCTCCCTTGCTAGAATGGTAATTCACCGTATACAAACAGATAAAGCAGAGCTGTTCTGACAAAGTAACATGAAAGAAATTCTAAGAGCTTCCCCTTCCCCAAGGCAGCCTCCCCTCTCTCCACCTGTCCAGAGACTGAGTCCATGGGCCATCTGTGAAATGCACATAAGCTGTGGTCGCTGACACTATGACAGCTCCCTAAGGTCACATAACTAAACAGGCCCAACCTATAGTAAAAGCTCCATAAAGGTGTATCAACCTGTTGAGGTGGGGCTGAGGGTAGATTTTGAAAAATAGGTTGAGATAAAAAGTACAGGCATTTTGGTTGTGGGAGTAATGTAAAAAATACAGGAACAGGGAGTGGAACTGGATATTTAGGGAACAAGATGAGTTTACTGGGGAGACTGTGTGACATAGAGCAGCAATGGTGGATAAGACCAAAGAGGCAAGTGAAGTTGGATGTGGGCCTCCTCAATTGGGCTTTATTGTGAGAGTTATAAGAGTCACTGATGCTACTGGACAAATGGTACTTCTAGGAGACTCCTTTCTTCTAGCCTGCTCTGGTGGTTTACTGGTGGTTTCCATTTTCAATAGCATTTTATTTCTCTCTAGTTCAAAGGAAGAAGAAAAGAATGAGGAAATGAAAGAGTTAATAAATATTCATTTTAATTAATATTTGTTGAGTGTCTACCATATGCTACACACTACTGGAATGTCTAATAATTAAATATAATAATGTCTGAATATTAAATAATTAATAATGTCTGGACATTATTGCTGGATATAACATAGTGAGCAGAAAAGACAAGATCTGTGGTCACATGGAGATAATATTCTAGTAGGTGAAACTGGTAACAAATCGACCACTGCATGGAGAACTAAAATATGGTGTGAAATCAGGAGTGATTGGGGGAACAGAAAGGAATCAACTGTAGTTAATCAAAAGAGAGACAACTCCAGGCACAGAGGATAACTAGTACAAAGGATTCGAAGTGTAATGAGCTTGAAGTGTCCAAGGAACCAACAGAAAGTCATTGTGCCCCAAGAAGAGGTAGGATACAGAGGCAATGTTGTGGGAGATAAGGTCAGAGAGGAATATAGGAACCAGAGCATGTAGGGCTCTGTATAATGAAAAAGAGTTAAGCTCTAATATACAGGCAATAAGAATTCATTACAAATAAGCAAGATAGTGACATAATCTAAGTGATATTTTCAAAGAACAATCTGTCTGCAGTTTAGAGAACAGATTGTATAGGTACAAGAGTGGAGGAAAAAGACACCAATTAGGAGATTAGATGAATCAAGGCAAAAGAAAATGAGGCTACGATCTATAGATGCAGATTCAAGAAAAGTGGATTATTTTGGATTATGTTTTTCAAAAAGATCCCACATGACTTAATACTGGATTGGATGTGGGGTAACAGAGAAGAGAGAAGTCATAGTTAACACCTAGTTTTCTGGGATTTTGCATCTTCATGGCTATTGTTGCCATTTATTAAAGTGAAGTAAACAGATGGAAAAATGGTCTTGGACATGGGGAGAATCTAAAGTTATAATTTCTCTATGTAACTTTTGGAATGTCCACTAAACAGCCAGGTGGGGAGGTCAGCAGTGTGAATCTATAGTCCCAGGGACAAGTCAACATTAGGCAATATGTTTGGGAGCCATCCACACAGAGATATTTTTAAAGCCATGAGGCTGAATGAGGTCACCTAAAGAAACTATGGAACTATCCACTGACAGTGAACATTAAATTCCAGCTATAGAGTGAGCCAGGTTGGATGTTCCAGCCTGTTTGATTCCATATGACTGTAAACATCATGCTCACCATCCGACGCCACATGGAGCAGAGGAGCTGCCTGCCAGTCAATCCAGAGAATCAAGAGAGGATAAATTGTTCAAGTATTAAATACTTGGGGATTTGTTACTCAGTGACAAATAACTGAAACAGATCCCTGCCACCACACTGCAACACGATTTATCAAGGGTACCAATGATCTTCATGTCATCAAATCCAGTGGTCACGTCTTGGGTCTTACCTTGTGTGACCACCCAGTAGCATCCCTTCTGGAATGCCCTTTTCCCTTGACTTCTATGACCTCCCACTCTCCTGGTTTTACCCCTATCTTTTCTTCATTGCCCATAACTATGTGAGCAAACCCAGGGGGATTTGTCCCAATGAAAGTGTGTCCCCTTCATGTCAGGTGTCTCTGATTCTCAGTCTACCTGATGGAGGGCTTGTTGTTTCTCTCTAGGGAGCCTGTGTTCAAATACACAATCTTTTGTGTTTCTTTGGAGGGCTTTCTGGGGACTGCCCTTCCCAACCCCCTGGTATGGCAGGTCCAGCTAAAGCTTGACATCCTCATCTCTCAGCCCTCTCAGCCCTGGGTAGTTCATCCTACAACCCCTGACTAGAAAGGCCCCATTCCCCACTGGGGTCCACTTAGAGAAATCAGCGAGAATGTTTAAGCCCCAGGCACCCTCACAGGTCCACTCCACCCAGGGATACTCCCCTATCATTTCAGTGGAAATTCAGTCACCCATACTTCCTCTCTCAAGATCCACTGACTCTCACTTACCCCTTTCTCCCCAGCCAGCACCATCAGCCTTAGAGTATTAAAATCTCTGCAGGTCCAGTTGTTTAAAACACTTCAGAAGTGAAATAATCATCCCTCCCTGGGTTTGGGGGTAGAGTGAAGGAACAGAGGTTGGGAGGGGGACAAGTCAAATACCCCTCCATGAGGAGACAAAGAGGAAGAAGTGCTGACAGTCTACAAAAGCAGTATTCCACCCCCTCAACATTCGCCTACCTCCCTCTTAATACTTCTCCTGGTTCTCCTGCCCCACTTCACTCTTGCTGATAATGGCCATTAAACTTGCCCAACCTTTGGCACCTAGAGGCACATGGGAAATCTTTCACCAGGAACTAGACCTTCTTTAAACTAGATTTGGAAGGATCTAGTAGCTCAACAGAGGGCTATCTATACTACAAACCCAATACTACTTGGCAACCTCTAATAACACAAAAATACACTATTCTGGACCAATTTGTTTCATTCAGAGAAAACCAGAATGTTGCATTGTGTTAGTGTGTGGCAGTTAACACCAGTCTTTGTCTTAACTGGGGACTCTTTCAGAAAAGAGATTATATGTTGTTAAATTCACTTCAATTCAATCTAACAATTATGTTATGTGCCCTAGATACATAGCTGGCCATTACTTCAAGGAGCCTATGTTCAGTGATAGGGGTAACAAGGAACCAGATGATTACAGAAAGAGTGAAGAGGACATCACAGGCAAATTTCCCAGCAGAAGGGACAAAGGACTACTCCCAGGGTGAAAAAAAGTGTTAGCCTGGTGAAGAGAGTTTTAAGTAGAGCAGAGAATGCAGGCAAAGCCCTGGAGGTACCAGGAAGGCTGGTGTGCTGGTGTGTTTAGGAAACTGGAGGCAATTCAATCTGAGAGAAGAGTGCTGGTGGGGGCTGGGGGTGGGGGGGCAGGGGCAAAAGGAGAGATCAAGCAGCACAAATTGAGATAAGACTGAAGAGGTGGATGGAGCCAGGAACAAGATGCACTGTAAGCCATGTTAATGGTTGTGGACTTTCTCCAGAGCATCCTGGGGATCCATGAATGGACTTGAAACAGGGGAAGAACTTGATATGATTTCCAATTTGTAAAGAGTATTCTGACTGCACTCAGTAGAAAGAATTGGTTGGGAACAAGGCTGCAGTCAGAAGATCCACTGGAAAGCTGTTGCTTGTCATCCAGGAAAGAGGTGGCTATGGCCTGGACTAAAGTATTATCAAAGAGATGGGGATGTCAATGAATGAACACCAGAGATATTGAAAAGGCACAGCCAACACCCTCTGACAACTGATAGAATGTAATGATGGAAAGAGAAGGAAGTGTAAGTAGGATACTCAGGTTTCTGGCTTGAGAAACTGAGTGCATAATAATGTCACTCTCAAAGCCAGATGGTCCTAGGAGGGAAACAGTTTTGGCTCAGGGATAGGAAGGTGTTTATATACCACTTACAACAACCCTGTAAGATAAACAACACTCTTAGCATCTCATAAATGGAGACACTGTCAGTCTGTGAGGTGAAAGGTCATAAAGTCAAGAAGAAATGGAGCTGGGATAGTACATGGGTCCCTAGGTACAAGGGAAGCCCAAAAGGCCAAATTCCAAAGAACAAGGAGCTGCTCATCATTAACCTCACCCTGGAAGCTCACACTTCCTTTTTAGGGGAACAAAGGGAGAAAATCCAAGAGCTATCACCCACAGTCATTTCTGTCCATCTCAAATTTCCCACTAGATAGAGTTGGGGCCTGGACTTCCTTTATCCCCACCACACAATTTGCAAGCTTTTCACCCATGGTTAAAATGGTCCCTGTATGTAGGGAGGCAAAGGGTAGCATTTCCTCTTGTGGAAGAAGCGTCCCCACCTACTCCCTAGCTTCACCTTGCACATGCATGGTTCCTTTGCCACTGTGGTCTGGAGTCATATCAATGTCCACTGCACTTGCTTCTTTAAACAATCATGCAAAAGGAAGTAACATGCCACCACAATTATTAAACCACTTCTCTCTGCTCACAGCTGGGCCTAATTCAAGCCAGGCTATCTGACGTCTGTAACTTCTGGATTTTTGGAGTATGCAGGCCTCAACCTTCTCCCCTTCTCAATAAGTACAAATAATCAACCACCAGATTTGCATCAAATACCTACTCCACTTGGCATAATGGAAAGCTCAGTGATGAAGAAGATTCATTATAAGCCAGGGCAGTTTTATGTCTAAGAGCCGAATTAAAGTCATAAATTCAAAAGATGGAGAAACTAAACATTTTGAGTTCCTACTATATGCCAGTTCTATATTAATGTTTTCCATATGGTATTTCATTCAATCTTCACAATAAACATGAGTTAAAAATTATTTTCCACATTTGATACACAGTGGGAGAAGAAGCCCAATGTGTCAAAGACTGGCAAAACCTTAAATAAATTCAAACTCCCTTGCAGGTATTGCTATGGATATGAGTCCTGACCAATAGAAGTTATATGTGCCACTTCCAGACCTGGTCCATAAAAGCTCTGTGTGATCCTTCACTTTCCATCTTCTCTAAGTCACACCCTGGAGCATCCTAGAAGTCCTATGTTGAAGATGACAGATATTCTTTGGTCTAATTACCTGAATCATTGCAAAGAGCAGACTGCCCCTTCACTGGACTTCGAGAAGTAAAATTCTACTGCAATAAGCCACTGACATTTAATAGTTTATACATAGCTGTAGCTAACATTCATTCATGAATATAACAGGCTTCAAAGACATTAAATTACTTGCACAAAATCAACCAACTAGTTAGTGGCAGAGAACAGATTTGAATTTAGGTTTAGGGAGGGTTCCTGATGAGGTGTAACTTTATTATGGCTATAGCAAATAAGGAAGATTTTAAAAGACAGAAAAAGGGGCAGAGAAAGGAGGACATATTCTTAACAAGTCTGAATGAAGCAAAAATCCTATGCTGGAGAAATCCTGGAGAGAAATTGGAACTGTAAATTGGAACTTGTAGGACAAGTTACATTGTGGTGACCAACAGAAACCTAATCTCAGTGGCTTAACACAAACAGAGGGCATTTCTGACTCATACTACATTCCAGTGAGAGTCCCCAGGAGTCTGACACATGTCACCTCTGGTAGTATTTCCTGGGTCAAAGAAAATAACATCATTGCATTTTAAAACTCAGAATTGGAGGAAATACAGACTACCATCTACCCAGAAAGGAAAAGATCTGGAAATATTTGATAAGCAGCACTGATGGCTACTATAGAGTCAAAATGGGAGGGTCCTGGATATCAAAGTATAAAAATATATGTTCCTTTGGGAAATACTTTAATTAGACGATTAACCATCTAACACTTGTCGAAAGCAGAAATTCTTATTTCTGCCAGAGACAGAGCAGAGTTATAGCCTGAAGGACTACAGGGAGCTTTGGGAAAGGCAGTCTGGATATATATTGGCAGTGTTAGGAATGTGCACACCACTTTCCCTCAAATTTCTTTTACATACAAATATCTCTTACTAGTTAACTCTTTGCTTATTTGGTGCTGGATTCAGACTATTTGAAACTGAATTCCAGACCCTGCCACCCACCATGGGTGTGATATTAAATAAGTTGTCTATCCTATTTCAGCCTTTTTCATCTATAAAATGAGAATGATAGTAGGAGCTATCTCATAAATCTGTTCAAGCATTATATGATTTAACACAAGTAAAAGCTCTTAATACATTGTTTTTAAAATATTCACTGCTGCTAAACACTCAAGAAATCACAAAGGTATACACATTCTTTACAATACTACAATAAGTAGAAATTTGAAATTCTCTAATATTCCATCAATGTAAAAATGACTACACATGTGTGCAGAAAGGCAGAAAGGGAGTACCAAATAGTTATTTTTAAAGTAAGTCAGCATCATATATATTGATCTGGAAAAAGATCTATACCAACATTACAAAATTGTGAAATTGTAGAAAACAATTTGCTGGACACGCCGCATAGTATGATTTCATATGTGTGGGGGGGGGTGTACATATATATGTCATGATAAATCCAGGGTAGGTACAAAAGTAAGTTTACAGTGTGAGCATGAAACATAGTTTATTCTTGTATTATTATATATTAATCTTTGAATTACTTTCCATACAAACAACTGTAAACCTACTTTTGTTTCACCCTGTCTACTAAGGCATGGTTACTCCTATAAAAATATTTTTAAATTATTGGCTGAGAATGAGGTGCTATTTTAAGTTGGTTGTTCAGAAATGGCCTCTCAGAGCTGAGCTGGGAAAGACAAAAAGTTATGTATAAAAACAAAAAACTGCTCGATCTAATAAATGAATTTGGCAAAACAGCAGGATACAAAGTCAATATCCAGAAATCAAAGGCATTTCTGTACACCAACAATGAAACAACAGAAGCAGAAATCAAGTAAAAAATTCCCATTTGACGTAGCAAAAAGAAAAATAAAATACCTAGGAATAAACCTAACCAAAGAGGTAAAAGACCTGTATTCAGAAAACTACATAACACTGAAGAAAGAAATCAAGGAAGACACAAACAAATGGAAACATATACCGTGTTCATGGACTGGAAGAATTAACATCATCAAAATGTCCATAATGTACAAAGCAATTTACACATTCAATGCAATACCTATTAAAGTACGCCATTGGTGCACATTCAATGCAATACCTATTAAAGAATGCCATATTGGAAATATGCCATTGGTAAATGGCATATTTACCATATTACCAATATGCCATTGGTAAATGGCATATTTCACCGACATAGAACAAACACTTCAAAAATTTATATGGAACCATAAACGACCCCGAATAGCTGCTGCAATTTTGACAAAGAAAAGCAAAGTAGGAGGGATCACAATACCTGATACCAAACTGTATTACAAGGCCACTGTAATCAAGACAGCCTGGTACTGGCATAAAAACAGGCACATGACCAATGGAACAGAACAGAGAGCCCAGAAATAAACCCAAGTCTCTATGGTCAGTTAATATTTGACAAAGGGAACAGCAACATAAAAAGGAGTAAGAATAGCCTCTTCAACAAATGGTGGTGGGAGAACTCGACAGCTACATGCAAAAAAATGAAACTCAAGCACCAACTTACACCTTACACAAAAATAAATTCAAGGTGGATAAAAGACTTAAACATAAATTGTGACACCATTAAAGTCCTAGAGGAGAACACAGGCAAGAAAATCTCAGATATTTCACACAGAAACATTTTTACTGACATGTCCCCTAGAATAAGGGACATAAAGGGAAGAATAAACAAAGGGGATCTCATCAAAATAAAAAGCTTCTACATGGCTAAAGAAAACAGTATTAAAATAAAAAGAGAATCAACTGTATGGGAAAACATATTTGCCAATAATACCTCAGACAAAAGTTTAATCTCCAAAATATGTAAGGAACTTACATGACTCCACTCTAAGAAGACAAGCAACCCAATTAAAAAATGGGCAAGGGACTGGAACAGACAGTTCTCCAAGGAGGACATACAGAGGATCCAGAGACACATGAAAAGATGTTCAATATCACTAGCTATCAGAGAGATGCAAATTAAAACCACAATGAGATACCACAACCTCTCACACAGGTCAGAATGGCCATCATAAACAAACCAACAAACAACACGTGTTGGAGAGGTTGTGGAGAAGAGGGGACCCTAGTGCACTGTTGGTGGGATCGCAGACTGGTGCAACCACTATGGAAAACAGTATGGAATTTTCTCAGAAAACTAAAAATGGATCTGCCTTTTGACCCAGCAATTCCACTGCTGGGGCTATATCCTAAGAACCCTGAAACACCAATCCAAAAGAACCTATGCACCCCAATGTTCATACCAGCACAATTTATAATAGCTAAGTGCTAGAAGCAATGTAGGTGCCCATCAGTAAATGAATGGATCAAAAAACTATGGTACATTTACACAATGGAATTCTATGCAGCAGAAAGAAAGAAGGCGCTCCTACCCTTTGCAACAGCATGGATGGAGCTGGAAAGCATTATGCTAAGTGAAACAAGCCAGGCAGTGAAAGACAAATACCATATGATCTCACCTTTAACAGGAACCTAAACAACAAAACAAAGAAACAAGCAAAATATGGTCAAAGACAGTGAAATAGAGGACAGGCTGACATTGACCAGAGGGGAGAGGGGAAGGAATTTCAGGGGAGAATGGGAAGGGTTTACAGGAACAAATATAAAGGACACATGGACAAAAACTAGGGGTGGGGGGTGGAAATGGGAGGGAGGTGGGGAGGGATGGGTGGGTGGGCTGGAATGGGAGTAAAGGACAGAAAAATGTACTTGAACAATTATTAAAATGAAATTTAAAAAAAAACAAAATGCATGACCTCACACCCAGATATTGGTTTACAACACTATCGTCCATGAAAGAGAACTAGGACTCCTTGGGGAAATGGCTGATTCTAGGGCTGGGACAGAAAAGGTGGAAGATGAGCCTGGAGCATCTTACAGTGCTCAAAAGTGAGAAAATGCTCAAAAAACAAAAGGATGGAAAACATTAACAACAGGGAAAAGTTGCCAACTGAAAGAGCTCCCAATGTCTAAAGTCGGAACAATTTGAGCACCAAAATAAATATCAGATTTTACCTGAAAAGTATAAAATAGTTATGGGTCCATATGGTATCGATGAATGAGTACAAATAAGCAAATGTGGGAAACAGACAAATAAATTTCCCATGACAAAGAAGTCTGAATAATGTATATAGATATTCTGCCCTCAAGGAAGTGAAGCATGACTTCATCACCCTTTGAGTGTGGGCTGCACAGTGACTTCCTTCCAAAGAGCAAATCACAGAACAGGGGGTGGAGAGTTTTAGAGGAGAGAAATCTGACGAGCAGCATCTCAGCTCAGTGAGCAAGCTTAACATCACCAGTGATAAGTCATGTTCATAGCATGTGCCCTTAATAGGAAGTGATGAAAATACCGTCTTCCTCCCCAAAACCATAACCCCAGCCTAATCATGAGAAAAGCATCAGACCAACCCTGACTGAAAGACATTCTACGAAATACTTGAACTCAAAACTATCTAGGTCATTAAAAACAAGGAAGGTCTAAAAACTGTCACAGCCCAAAGCAGCCTAAAATCAAAACAAAAAGAACAAAGAAAAAACATTATATGTAATGTGGGATCCTGGCACAACAACAAAAAAATTAAAAATTATGGAAAAGCTAAGAAATTATGGACTTCACTTAATAGTATATCAATATTGCTTCATTAGTTGTGACAAATGTCCCACAGCAATGTAAAACATTAACAACAGGGAAAACTGTACTATCTTTACAACTTTTCTGTAAATCTAAAACTATTCGGAAACAAATAGTTTACCTTTTTTAAACTGAGTTTAAGTCCATGAACAGGAGAAGGAACAAGCTATCCTGTGACAGAATACTATTCAATAACAAAAAGGAACCAATTATTAATAGATGCCACAATATGGATGTATCTTAAGGATCCTGTACTGAGTGAAGGAAGCTGAAGACAAAAAAAGGATAGACTGCATGATTCCATTTACATGGCATTCTAGAACAGACAAAAATAACCTATGGCAATAAATGTCAAATCAGTGGTTATTGGGGGAACACCAATGAGGGGAGAATGGACTACAAAGGGACATGAGGGAATTTTCTGGGCTGAGGGGAATGTCTGCTGTCTGGAGGTACACTCATTAAAATTGATTGAATGGTACACTTAAGATCTGAATTAAATATATAAATCAAAGATCTGCTATAAATAAATTTAAAATATAGATAAATAATTATTAAAATATGCAAATCAATTCAAAACACATATTAAATTGTGGAAAGAAGGAATCAAGGGAGGGGGTCCGAGGGAGGAGGGAGAAAGAAGAGATGTTTTTGAAGCCTAGGAAATTTGGATTACAAGAAAGATTAAAATTGTGTCTAATTCCTTCACTTTAAAGAAATCATTTGTTTTAACTTTCCAGATACATACCTAACAGAAACAGGATAATACCACTCATATTGTAGTCATTTTCTGAATTAACAGTATGTCCTTCAACAACACCATACCTGTGGGACACCAAGGCCATGCACATTACAATGGTATTTTATAACCTTGTACAGACATGGCAGAAACTGCTAGTTGCCTCACTAAGGGTTATCCCAGGGAGTGCTTGGGCAGAGAGTCTTAAGAAAATCAATGACTAGATCATCTCCATCCATTTTGATACTTTTTGTAAGCTGACCTGCCTGCCTGAGAATTCACCTTTGGTCAAGACCAAGCTTTGGGCTCACCTCCTGGATTCCCACTTTCCCTTTCAAAGTCACTTTTTTCCCACTCTAATAAGAAAAGACAGATTTTTCATCCAGCCTGAACATTGCTATTATTATTATGCAGCTTGTCAAAAGGGATGATTCAAACGTTGGTATTGATGTTGAGATAATCAGTGAAGTTAAGGAAAAGTGAACAAATTCCTTTGCAAGTCAGGTGGTTTCCGATCCTTGTTTTCAACAAAACTAAGGAAGTAAGTTGTCAACTGACAACTGATTAAAAATAGTATTTGATGTAGCCCACAGTGTGATTTTCACATTGCACCTCAAAAGAGTTCAGGGAGTTGAGTGACATTGCTCTAAAATAATTCTTTCCATTTCCACGTATTTATTTATGGAACAAGGTTTGTCAACACTTGAATCTATAAAAGTATAGTTAGAAATGTAATTGGTGGTTATGCCTATGCTTCCCAGCACTAATAACTAATCCACTGGCATGTAAATTGCTTTTTAAAGCTTCATTCCTCTCATTAAGAGATCCATTTTATGTTTCATAGATAATTTTTATCAATTATACAGTAGCAATAATTGTAATGATAATCCAAAAATTTCCTGGGTTTATAGCCACATGAAATTACAATTTCCATTTCTATACATATTGTTGTGGCTGAGAGGCATGATAAATGAAGTGCCGGATTTAAAAAGGTCAAGACCCAGCACTGTACACTCGGTAAGTGAGGAGTCCGCAGTCCGGAGAGGAATGCCCACCGCAGAGCCTCTACAGACCTTACAGCAAAGATGAAACCTGATGAAGCGCCTACGTTTGACCCAAGTCCACTCCAGAAAGGACACTGGAGCCAAAATACAGCTACATTTTCTCCAGCCATTTCCCCAACACAACTTGGAAAAGGTTTGGTTTCGAGGCCTCTTTGTACTGCTGATTTAAATAGAGGCCTTTTAAAGGTACTAGGTCAACTGACAGAGACTGGCATTGTCAATCGGAACCGTTTATGAAACCTTGTGAGCACATGAAGAAATCTGGGGATTATTATGTTACCGTTGTGAAAGATGTGACTTTAGGACAGATTGTTGCTACGGCAACTCTGATAATAGAACATAATTTCATCCATTCCTGTGCTAAGGTTATTATTAACCCTTACTTTGCTAAACAAGAAACTCAACTGTTGTAAGATTACCCTTAAATGTCTATCACAAATAGTTGGTTTCTATAAAAAGTTTGGATGTGTAGTATCTGAAGAAACTGCACGTCGGAGGTTTCTAAAGTAAAAATCTTTTAAGAAAGACATTTGTCAAAGGAGCTAATGCAACGAGGCTATGTACCCTTCCTGGAGTTGGAATAGTTTGCTGCAACCCAGTGGCCTCCGCAAACACTGGATTAGAAAGCACTGTGATACAACAGATACAATAACATGTAGAAGATTACTTTGGGCTGGTGGGACGTGCTGTGAGTTTAGATTACGAACGAATATTATAAAGAGCATGATTTTTAGCCAAAGCAATTTATGTTTAACTAGAATCTTTTTTGCATTCTATTTCTCAAAAGTTTGGCCTCATTTCCTGGTAGGCAGAGCATAGGACTTACGTGTTTTGCTCTCTGTACCGCTCATTTTTTAAAAAGCATACGAAGAAGGCAGTTTCTTATCACATTCATAAAATTAGTATTTTGTTTCAAAGAAACATATATAAATACAAATTAAGGGTGTATCATTTCCTGTACATTACTTGAAATTGGATAAGTTAGATATATTATAATTCAATGTAGTACCATCTGTTTACCCTAATAGTGTATTTGCAAATAACTTGGTCACTCTTTTAAAGTAGAAATGAAAATTAACCTGTAAAATATGACAAGGCTCAAAGTAAGACAATTTAAAAGTACTGTACATCTAAAGGTTTATATAATTCTAATGTAGGAAAAGTACCACCTTTCTTATATGTGAAATATAATAATTACTGGTACTCATTTGTTTAAAAAATCTAAGCAAATAAAAGGTACTTTTTAATAGTGAATTAGCAAAACCTGGCAAACAGGAGGGGGCAAGAGTAGGTTTACACTTATTAATATGGAAAATAATACAGTAATTAATAAATAGCAATACAAAAATAAACTGTATTTTGCATACTCACAACTATAAACCTACTTTTGCCCCACCTGTACTATATATTTCTAACCTACATTCTCATCTTTTCATGGGTGTCTGAAGCCTCTCTTCTAAGAAACATTTTTAAGAAAAAATAGATTATAAAATTGAGAGGAATATTTTTTAAATGTATCATACTGTATTTGTTACATTTTAAAAATGTTGATGGAAGCTTTTCTATTTAATGTGATTATATAATGGTACAATTATTCTGGTCACTATCTTCTTTTTATTTATTTTTTTAAGTTGAGCACATATTAAATATGTTATTAATGGCTCTAATCTTTTGCATTCATGCTACATTAAACCTGTTCATATGATGAAAATAATAACATAATAAATTAAAAAACAGAAAAATATGTATTAGAAAAAGTCTGTAGAGGAAATAGAATAAGAATAAAAGGAATGAAAAAAAAATTCTCAACTGTTTAAGAGCTCATTTATTTATTTTTTAGACAGAGGATGGTGCTGTTATATCACAACAGCATTTACATATCATGGGATATATTTTAAAAGATGATATAATAGTTTTACATCTTTTGTATCAATGTTTATAATGGGCCAGAAACCGTGTACTTCACATCCATATACATCTATATTAAAATATATGTTTTTTCAGGAATACTATAAAAATGTACAAGGGGGTTGCTAATTTTTCAAAATTCTTTTAAGGATATCCAAGCAGAAATGTTTGAAGATGACAGGCCTAACCCACACCCTTTTATTCTTTTTTTTTAAGATTTTATTTATTTATTTCTAGAGAGGGAAGGCGGGGGTGGGGGGGAGAGAGAGAGAGAGAGGGAGAGAAACATCAATGTGCGGTTGCTGGGGGCTGTGGCCTGCAACCCAGGCATGTGCCCTGACTGGGAATTGAACCTGCGACACTTTGGTTCGCAGCCCGTGCTCAATCCACTGAGCTATGCCAGCCAGGGCCCTTTTATTCTTTATACCAGGCCTGTAGGCAATGTGCCCAGCAGCACATCTACTCTTCCAAACCCCTTTGCAGCAACATATACCTCAGTTCTGGCTCACTTTTGCCATTCCTCTCTTACACATGGGATGTGAACATAATGGCTGGAGCTCCAGCAGCCACCTTTGACCATGCACTAAGAATGGCTGCGATAAAAAGCAGGAAAAAATCTGGGTTTCCAATAACTTTGTCTTCCTCTGTGCCATTCCCAAGCTGCCTACCTCCCAGTTTTCTTTAGATCGAGAAAAATGAACTCATATGTTTAAATCACTGTTATGCTGTGTTTTCTGTTATACACAGCTAAGTCTAATCCTTTTTGTTCTTCCCTTCCCTCATTACTAAAAATCAAAAGGGTTGTAACAGCAGAAAAAAACACAAGGAAAAGCCCTTCATCTCCTGAAACTGCCCCTCACCTCCTGCCCAACAAACATATCATTGTGTTCCACTGGAGTCCAGACTTTGAAGTCAGACAGGCCTCAGCTTAACTGAGCAAGGATCAGTAAATGAAGGATAATGATACCTGCCCCGCAGGATCGACTGAGATGAGAAAAATGCCCAGCACAAAAAAGAGGCTCAACCAATAGCAATTCAATGGTGGTACCCAGTCCCAAACACCTTGAGCAGCTGTGAAAGTGGGTTTTTTCCTAGAAAAGCCCCTGCAGTGGGATTGGTCGTAGTTTCTGAACACATTTTTAGAGTCTCATTCTCTGACCCTCCCAGAGATTCTGAGAGTTTCCTAACACACTTTCAAAAATTCCTTTCTCCTTAAATAAAACAGAGTGGGTTCAGTGTTCTGCAACTTAGAATCCGAACCATGACATCTCCTGTCAGCTACCACATTTTTTTTATCATTTAGTCAAAACCCCCAAGGAAGAGTTTCACTGGAAAGAAGTTCTAGTAAGCTCAGGCAGCTCAGTTCCTACCCTTGACTCTATCTAATATGGATTCGAATTTGCCCTAACCAACTGATGTGTAAATTGTCTTTTCAGTTCAACAGAAGCCCCTTAGAAAGAGAGGCAGCTTGTTGAAGTCCAGTGGGAAATGGCCAGAGGAATGAGGGGATGAGGAGATAAGGTCCTGAGGCCCCCACTGGAAATCCACACAGCCCCACATGAGTCTTTTCAGTACCCTGGGCCTCAGTTCCCTGGCCTGTGAAATGGGAAGATAGGATCTGGCCCAGGACTCTGATGTGAGATCAAAAACAATAGACCTGAAGACCCCTTGTCTATTCTAGACCTAAGGGACAACTTAAAAAGTGTCTTTTCTCATGTACCTCCAGTGGAAGGCAGGGACTGGGTCATGTCTTTCCCCTTTCCTCTTTCAGGGCAGCTACCAAAATGATGAGGTCTCTCCTGCCAGGGGCAGAACCAAATCATGGGTCATATCGCCCTCTGGTGGATTTAAATGGAAAGGGTGTGGTTTCCAAATGGCCTACAAAGCTACTCACAGAATCCAGGAATTCCAGAAGTGAAAAGGATTTTGAGACCACGTACTCTAACATCCTCATTTATAGATGGGACAATGACAAAAGCCAAGAGGAGAGTGACTTGCCTGAGGTCATACCAAGAACAAATTTCAGATCCTGGGCCAAACTCCAGTCCCTAATACCCATCGACATCCCAGGTCATTCTCTCTGACATGAAACACAGAAGCCTCCATTGTTTGTGGTCAGTGTCCACATGTCCCTAAGCACTTGGCATGGCTGAGCAAGTAGCACTTCAGCTAACTCTGCTCAAGACTAGGTAATTTCCCCACCCAGCTATAGTGTTGAAAAGTTACATTACTTCTCTTTTAAAATCTACCACGTTAATATGCTGATTCTAATAGAAACCAACAGCTATAACTATGGCAACTTCTTGGAAGCTTAGAAAGAAAACACTCTCAGTCACAACTGGGTAATTCTAAAGCAACAATGGAATGCCTGATTTCTCCATGAACTAGAGAAGCCCTTTATTTCAGGCACCAATCTCTCCCACAGGTGGTTGTCTATAAAGATGGGACAGTCCAAAGGATTAAAAGCAAATCACCTTCACACCAACACAGCTGCCAACCTAGCATGACTTGCATAAAACCCCATATGCTAATGGTGCCCAATTAGCCATCTTAATAAAAGCCAAAAGAAGTGGGTCGTGTTGTATCTTTGCCATGGACAGGAAATGTCCTGTTTAAGGAAATTCTTAGAAATCTTTTAGACTTTAAATTCCTTTGAAACCTGAAAAGGCACAGGGAGGACTTTACTATGTTCTGTCCTCAGAGCAGGTGGGACCCTAAGGGAGTCATTTTCATCCCCCCACCCCAGTTCATAGGTAGCAGGGGGCCATCTAGCAGGTCCTGCTGGCCTTGCAGTGCTCCTGAGACGATCTAGGGGATCTCATCTCAGGATCACAAACATTGCAAATGTGCAGAACTTTAATCACCCATCATGAAATAACCTGTTTTCCTCTCATTTTCTGACAAAACCTTAAAGCTTACCCTGAATATGTTCTCTATTTTTTATTATAACTACTCTACAATAATAATATTTGAGATTGAGTATCTGCAGTAGCAATATTCTAAGAGGTTTGCATGAGTTAACTCAATCCTGACCAGAATTCTATGAAGAAAGTACAATTATCATTTTACAGAGGAAAACGCCAGATCAGAGAAGTTAAGTAATCCACCCAAGATCAAACAGCTTGTAAATAGAAAAAAATCACATGAGAAGGCAAGTCCATCCAATTTCAGAGTCCATACCCTTAAATGTGCTCCACTCTGAAGATGACCTGTGTGGATGCAGACCAACTTCTTTAGCATCCCTAACTAAATCCCAGTAAGGGCGGGGGTTATCAATCAGGGATTGAAGGTCAAAATCACAAAAGGGTCTGTTTTGATTTGAAACCTGTGTCCTCCCAAAGGCCCCTCTAAATCGAATTTCCATGCTCATTTTAAGCATTTTTGTAGTCACTTTGCTTCCTTCTAGCAACATAGGTGTGTATATGCAACATCAGTCAGATAGAAAGTGACACCAAGTTGGGAGCAGATTTGATATTTCCTCCGTCTGAAGACAGCAAGATATTTTTTAAAAAAGAATAAAGGCCTTGGAAGAAGACCTGAATTTGAGACCCAACTCTGCCGTATCTGCTACCTGTTTGACCATGGATCTTTATTCGCTCTGGGACTCATTCTCCCCATCTTGGCAAATGTGAAAAATACCAGCATTGTACTGTTGTTGTAAGAATTTATTCAGACCCGTCTAGGAGCATCTAGCAGAGTCAGGCAGGCTTACAGTCAGCATTCAAGAAACAGTAGCAATTAGTGGACAATAATCTGCCAAAGCAGAGACTTACTTTCCTTTTATACCAAACTCAGGAGCAAAAGGTAACAGTGGACATCAGGGGAGGGAGGAACAAATGACTGTGACCTTCAGCATCATTTAATGAGATGTGCATGGGCTTTGGACAGATTCCCAGTTGTGTGATTTGGGGCAAATTGCTTAGTTTTGCTGAGTCTCAGTTTCCTTCCCCATAAACAGAGAACATATATCTTCATTATACATTATATATATTCATGTTACTTATTATCCAGTCAGGAAACCAGAACATACACAAAAATAAAAGGAAGATTAGAGCATCTCCAGAATTTTTATAGATACTTCAATGATCTAAGCTACTGAGTTAGATTCTGAACTATGTTTAGTTGTGTTAAGAAATAAGATCATTATAGGAAATGCCAATAATATACCATATTTTTCAGACCATAAGATGCACCTAGCTTTTAGAGGAAAAAAATTTTGAAGCAAAAAATGTGGTAAAATATTTAATGACATAAATAAATAATATTTCACCAATGTAAATGTAAAGCTACATTCTGACTATAACACGCACCCCCTTTTCCCCCCAAATTTGGGGGGAAAGTGTGTCTTATAGTCTGATATACATGGGGTAATAAAATATCAGCCTTCTCAGGTGTTCTAAGCCTTGGGGTGCAATAGTTAAGATTTCTAGATTGTTTTGAACAGAAAAAATCCATTTGTTTAATTTTAATCAAATAGAGTAAAATTATTTTAAGTATGTTTTACATTTATACATATTCTTTATTTTTTTAAGTATAAAAGCTTCACTGGTACATAACATACTCAAAAGAAACTCTTATAAAAGGCAATAGGAGACTTATACATGAATGTTCAAAAACTATTGTTTGTAACATAAAATAAAACAGTAAAGAATTCAAGGGTCCGCCAACAGAAAATAAACAAATTATGGAGAATTTATACAATGGAATACTATATAGCAGAAAAATGAAATTATAGCTATAAATGACATGGATGAATGCTAGAAGCATAACATTGAGAAGAACCAACTCACGGAACACTACATGTAAGTGTGATACCACTTTTATAAAATTCAAAGACAAGCAACCCAAAATTAGATCAAGTTTAGGGGTACATAGAGAAGTAGTGAAGCAATATTTTCAAAAAACAAATTACTTTTTTGAATTTCAGAGTAGTGGCAGCTGCTGGGAGAGACAGAGGGACAGGATCAGAGAGCAGCGCATGGGTCAATTCAACAGCATTGGTTAACTTCCCTGCCGGGTGGTAGGCTCACCTATTTGAATATGATTCTTAATAACATTATGGTACCTCCAGCTGTACTTACAGATACACATGTGCATATAGATAGCATTACCTATAATATTATATAACAACACTTTGAAAATCCATTGCTATTCAATGTTGGATGAGAAATCTGATTTCCTTGCTCCTGATCCTGCTCTGTTAATATCCTAGAGATTTTTTCTTCTGTGTACTCTGTGAGTAGAATGTACAACCCAGCTACCACTGTAAAAATATGTGTACTAAAAACCTAAGATTAAAGCTACAAACTTAATCCCAGGAAGAAGGCAATCCATAAGCAACTCTGTATCTGTGCCTTAAAGGTCAAGTGATAGAGGGTGGACATGGTAATGACGCTGCACATCAGGCAGGAGGTATCAGTACTCAGAAGGCTTGAGTTAAAATCCATGCCATGACTAATTAATTTCCATACGCCAAAACTACACAGAATTGAAGTCCCAAATAGTTCAATGTACTCTTCTGTGTTATAAGCAGATGAAACAAAATCACTGAGTTAGTTTGCTTGGGCTGCCATCAAAAACAAACAAACAAAAATACCACAGACAGGGTGGCTTAAAAAACAGAAATTTATTTTCTCACAATTCTGGAGACTAATAGTCCAAATCTGAGATGTTGCCAGAGTTGTTTCTTCTGAAGGCCTCTTGGCTTGCAGGTGGCCATCTCCACCAGGTGACCTTGCCATGTATCCTCACATGATCTCCCCTTCATGTGTCTGTGTCCTAATCTCCTTTTCTTAAAAGGAAACCAGTCATACTGGAATAGGTCCTGCTTCAGTGACCTCATTTAACCTTAATCACCCCTTTAAAAACCCTGTCTCCATGTACAATCACATTCTGAGGTAGGGAGAGGTGAGACTTTGACATATGATTCAGGCAAGGCATAGTTCAAACCATAACAATCACCGTGGGTTTTCTGAAGATCAATGAAATACAGACAGTGCTGTCCAAGAGAGCTTTGCCTAGTAATGGAAATATGCTCTATCTGCACTCTCCAGAAGGGCAGCTGTTGTAGCTATTCAGCACTTGCAATGTGGCTAGTATAACTGAGA
This sequence comes from Phyllostomus hastatus, assembly GCF_019186645.2. Classification (NCBI taxonomy): domain Eukaryota; kingdom Metazoa; phylum Chordata; class Mammalia; order Chiroptera; family Phyllostomidae; genus Phyllostomus; species Phyllostomus hastatus. The sequence continues at coordinate 61,435,511 of NW_025333857.1, read as the reverse complement.
AACTGTATTTTTTGTTTTAATAAATTTTAATCAATATTAACCTTAATTGTCACCTGTGGCTAGTGGCTACCACTTCAGACAACTTCAGGAATAGGCCAAGCATGAGTACGGGTGAGGCACACATCAAAGAGAGTGTCGACAGGCTGGAAAAAATGAGAGCGTCAGGACCGAACCTTTTAGAGACCGTCCAGGCAACTCACCCACCCTGCACAGAGAAGACCTGTGCACCAGAGAGGAAGAGCATTTGGTCCAGTGTCCTAGAGAAATGTGAGAACCCTCTTGGCAAGTTTATCTATTTATTCCTTTCCTTTCTTCACTCATGCTTTTTTGACATCCTCATAGAGTTAGTTCCACACATTTGCTCTGCTTTGTTTTTTGAGAATAACTAGCAGGCCCCACGTCTTCCTGCAAAACACCAGCTCTTACCATCTCAGGGCCTTTATTCCTGCAGTTGAAATTTGCACGATGGCCTCCTCCTTGTCCAGGCCTCAAATTAAACATCATCTTCCTTAACTGCCCTATCCAAACTAGTAGCCTCTGCCAATCCTGTTGCCTAGTTGTTGTTGTTTATTATGATACTTCACCCTATCTGACATCATCTTGTTTACTGAGTTATTTATTGCCTATTTCCCACTCCCCACCCTCACTATACTGTGAGCTCCATGAGAAGAGGAACTTTGTCTGTCTGGCTCACTGCTTTATTCCCAGTTCCTAGACAAGGGCTAGATCCTCAACAAGCATCCCATGAAGGATGGATGATGGATGAATGGATGAATGGATGACTAGATGGATGGATGGATGGATGGATGAACATTTCTCCCTCTCCTTCTGAGAACCACACTGTCAAAGGCCTCTTCCATGCTTGAAGTACTATAGAGCAGTAGAGATCTCCACCCCTACACTCTCACCTTCTGCCCCCTAGAAAGCCATCCAATAGCTTAGACCTCACCCCACCAACAGAACTGAGGAGACCATATTGCTCCCAGGAAATCCAAGAGGCCAAGGTAACTGGTTATTTGTATAAGTCCTTCTGTTTGCTCATCCTCACAGCCTCATCTGAGTAAGATAGGATCTTCATGCAAGTCCCCCCACCCCACCCCAGAGTGTGAAGAGGGTGACCATGTATGGGTAAAAGTCACAAACCTAACACTTTAGGGAACCCAACCTGGCACCAGGTACCTGGCACCAAAGAACTATAAAATGTCTTCTGTCTCCTGATAAAATAATTCCACTCTGGGGTGTGTTCCTGAAGAAATAATCCTGAAGGGAGGAGGGGTTTGGTTTTGAGTGACACTGTCTGATACTATAGAGTTAAAAACATCATAAATACACAGCAACTAGCAAACAGCCAAACATAACATGTGGTATATTATACAGGTACACACTCCCTTATCCAAAACCCTCAGGGCTGATACATTTTGCAAGTCAAAATATTTCCAATATTAGAAAAGCTATAGCTTGATTCTATTTCATTGTGTATCATTCCCAGCAGAGTCCAGGGCAGCATCCCTACTCAACCATACTAATATCTGCTACAAAACAGATGTATAGGCATCCTAACTGGAATAAAGAAAGCTTATAAAAACCCTCATATTAGTTTGGGTGACATTAGGAAACAGAACTTTCCCAGCTGAGGAACTGGCTTATAGAGCATCATAGATTTCAGAACTGCAGATAAGGGATGAGGACCTGAACTATCAACAAGACTACAACCAAGACTTTTATGGGCAAGACTACAATAAAGACTAACCCAGCCTCTCTTGCCCAAGAAGGTGGACAAGAGATAGTAGGGCCATCAAAATTTCTTCCTTCTTTACTGTCCTCCTGACCCAGGGCCCACCTAAGGTGGGAAAACAGGGACAGAGTACCAGGATCCTATTCAGCAGAGAGAAGGGGGCCAGGTCATGAATATGCAACATGCATTGCAAACCCTGTGCAAAGGTCATTAATGAGGACCTTGCTGAGGATACCAAAAAATGTTCTCACCAGAGCCCAAATCTGTTCTCAGTGGTTCAGTGGCACCCTCAGGGAATTCTGTTCATAGGGGGCAACATCAGAAGTCCTGGAGCACGAATCACCAATCTGATACTTTTTCTGGTGCAGACAGAGCAGGTGGAAGTAGGTGACACAGAGAAAGTTGCTCTGACCTGGAATTTGGAAGGCAAGAGCATTCATCCTGGGTCACTTTTTCAAAACATCCTTTCAACATACATGGTTCATCTCCCTCTTCAGTCTCTCTTTATCTTAAGAAAGTGAAATTCCACAAGCTCTTTTATTTCTATTATTTTGGTAAGAACACCTAACTTGAGATCTACCCTCTTAATAAAAATTTAAGTGTACAATACAGTATAGTTACTACAGGCACAATGTTGTACAGCAGATTCTAGAACTCATTTACCTTGCAAAATTAAAATTGTGTACCTGTTGAAGAACACCTCCCCAATTAATCCCTACCGCAGCCTCTAGAAACCACCACTCTAATCTCTTGCAATGAGTTTGACTATTTTAGATACTTCATATAAATAGAATCATGCAGCATTTTTCCTTCTGTGACTAGCTTATTTCAATTAGCATAATGCCCTTCATCCATGTCATCACATAGAGCAGGATTTCCTACTTTTTTAAGTCTGGGTAATATTCCACTGTACATACATACCACATTTTCTTTATCCATTCATCTGTTGATAGGCATTTAGATTGTTCCCCTTGACTGGGCTATTGTGAATAACATGGCAATGAACACAGAAGTGCATGCAGCTCTTTCAAATCCTGATTTCAATTACTTTGGATATATATATATCAAAAGTGAGATTGAAGGATATATACTACAGTTCTAGCTTAAATTTTTGAAGAACTTCTGTAATCTTTTCCATACCAGCTATAACATTTAACATTCCCACCAGCAGTGTACAGGGGTTCCATTTTTCCACATCCTTGCCAACACCTATTTTGGGTAACAGCCATTCTAAGATGGGTGAGGTGATATCTCATTATGGTTGACTTGCAGTTCCCTGATGGTTAGTGATATTGAACACCATTTCACATCCACTTTGGTTATTTGTATGTCTTCTTTGGAAAACGTCTATTCAAGTCCTTTGTTTTTTACTGTTGAGTTGTATGAGTTCTTTATACATTCTAGTTACTAATCCCTTACCAGATACAAAGTTTGCAAATATTTTCTTCCTTCTATAGGTTGCCTTTTCAATCTGTTGTTTCCTTTGCTGTGCAGCTTTTTAGTTTCATGCAGTCCTGCTTGTCTATTTTTGCTTTTGTTGCCTGTGCTTTTAATGTCATATCCAAGAAATCCAAAACCAAAGTCAAGAAAATCTTCCACTATGTTTTCTTTTAGGAGTTTTATAGTTCCAGTCTTACAGTTAAGTCTTTCATTGATTTAGAATTGATTTTTGTGCATGGGTAAAATACAGGTCCAATTTTATCCTTTTGCAGAAAAATATCCAGTTTTCTCAAAACTGTTGAAAAGATTATCATTTCCCCATTATGTTTTTATACTTCAAAGATCAGTCAATTCCATTGGTTTATATTATCTGTCTTTACAGAAGTAAATGAATGAGTTCTGGCTGGTGTGGCTCAGTGGATTAAGTGCCCACCTGTGAACCAAAGGGTCATTGGTTCAATTCCCAGTCTAGGGCACATGCCTGGGTGCAGGCCAGTTCCCAGTAGTGGGTGCATGAGAGGCAACAACACATTGATGTTTCTCTCTTTCTGCTTCCCTTCCCTTCCCTTCTAAAAATAATAAAATCTTTAAAAAAAAAGTATAGATTTGATTTGGGATGATGAAGATACAATGTAATATACAAATGACGTATTACAGAATTGTATACCTGAAAATTATATAATTTTAATATCCAATGTCACCCCAATAAAATAAATTAAAAATAATTAATTTTTTAAAAAACCGGATGGTGCTGGCACATGCTCTTTTGTTAAAATCACCCTGCTAACAGCCAGAAATTAAACAGCAATATCGTCCCCATCAAGGAGGAAAACTTTGGGGCTTGGCTAACATCATCTGGGTACTACTGTTGCATCTTTCCCCATTGTTTCTTCATAACCCGTGAAGATATTCCAGTCTTATAATTGAGATAAGAAGGTTCTGGGGTTTACCTGCTGAAGACATCTAACTGATCTGCAAAGGCAAGCAGAGAGGAACGGCAGCTCTGTGGTTACATGCAGAAACACTGGAGCCGGCAGGCCCAGTTGTGAATTCTGACTCCTCCTCAAGGGCAGTGTGACCTTTAGCAAGTTGCTTAGCCTACCTGTGCTTTATTTTCCCATCAGTATGAGAATCAAAGAAGAAAACCCACAAACTGACAAGCACAATGTACAGCACATTGTAAGAGCCCCAGAGAAGCCAGCTTTCATTGCTAATGTATCAGTGGGTAAAGACAGAATCTATGTTGCCATCTGAAGTCATGCTTTTATACCCAATCCCTACCAACTGGAACTCTTTCTTTAATTTCAAGTTTCTCAGACAAAGGGAGCATCTGCTGTGTTGCAGCAACCCTTGGATTTGGGGACCCTTGGCCCAATTTGTAGGGTAGGAAACCAACTGGCCCAAAATCACAGATTCTCAGGCAAAGCAGAGATTTAAACCAGGTTTTCTGACTCCAACATGTCAGTGGGGGGTGGGGGGTTTGACAGCACAACTGTCCTTAAGAAAACTCTTTTTTATTGGTCAATCTGTCCTTGGAAAGAAAAGCTTGTTTTTTAGAAATATGCAATAGACATCTGAAGTCAAGACTGGCAAGTAAAATAGATTTGTGAGAAGGCCACATTGAAATTAGATCTTTAAACAGAAATACAGACTTTGGGGTATTGGGCAAAGCTTGTGGCCAAACTGGGCTTTAGTGTCCTCATCTGCAAAATGAGTTTGTTGGACAAATGACCACGAAGGGACCTCCACGCAAGGCTTGAACAATGGCAGCCCCAGTGGCATGGTGCTTGTTGTTGGATACATGATTTTAGCTGAATGTTATTTATATTATTGTTAACCTTATTGCATAGGTGCTCCTGAAATGGCAAGGACAATCACTTTATGTTACAGAGAAAAAGAAGAGGACCCAGAGAGATATTAAATATTTTGAGGCAAAACAGCCCCCCAACCATCTTCTGCCTCATCCCCAGAGAAGCTCTCTGAATTTGTTTGTCCCGAGACATAATCAGTAACATCTAAAATTAGCACCCAAGCTGCTTCTCTCTCCCACTTCATCATCTCTGAGAGGTTCTGTAGATTGAAGAATTGCTTATAATAATGATGGAATAACTCATTTAAAAACTCACAAACTGAGAAAACAAGTTTACTGTCTTATCTGTGAATAGTTTCAACCTGAAAGGAAAATTCTGTCTTCTGCCAAACAAAAGGGAAAAAAGCAATTATTTGAGGTAAAACCCCCAGCCCATCACTGTGCTTCTGGAAGATGGAATTCATTGATCAGAGTCAAAGTTCCAGGTCTGGGTGGAAAAAAAATAAGGTCCCTGCATCATTAATTTCAATAGAATCTAAAATAATAGGATGCAGCCAAGCAAAAATACAATGAAATCTAATGTTCCCTGTTCTCTAAGTCACCTGCTCCTAGAGTGCAATGGGATAGATGATACACTGACATTTTTCTGCCCAGAGTCAGTTTTCAAAGCTGCTGGGCTTTCTTTTCTTTTAATTACATTTCAAACACACAGAAAAATGCAGAGGGTCATACAATAAATATTCACACACTAACTCAGATTTAATAAATGTTGATATTTTTTTCTAACATATACGCTTTGGTCATTTTAAAACAATGTTACCCATATATAATTAAAACTCCTTCAATACTTCTATTCCCCTTTCTCCTCCCCAAGATAATCACTGTCATGATTTTGATATATACTATTCTGTGCAAGTTTTTATACACACTATACATAAACATGTTGTTTTGTATGATTTTTTATTATGGTAATAAAACACATATAATAAAAATTTAGCCAGTTTAGAGTATAAAATTCAGTGTCATTTAGTACATTCACAACATCATCCACTATCCGGTTCCAGAACATTTTCATCACCTCCGAAGGAAACCCTGTACCCTTTAATCAGTCACTCTCTCCTCTCCCAGCCCTGAACAACCACCAATCTTATTTATACCTCTACAGATTGGCCTATTCTGGACACTTCTTAGAAAGAGAATCATATAACACATGTTTTTTGTGTGTCTGATTTCTTCCATTTAGCATGGTTCTTTCACAGTTTATCCATGTTGTTGCTGTACTTCATTCTTGTTATGGCCACACCTGTTCTGTTTTATGAATGTATCACATTTGTTTATCCATTCATCTGTTGATGGACACTTAGGATGCTCCTCCTTTTTGGTTATTATGAAAATGAAACTATGGATATTTATATATTTATATATATATATATATATATATATATATATATATATATATATATATAAACAAATATTTTCTGTCCTCTTGGGTTTATACTGAGAATGGAATTGCTAGATCATAACTATATGAAACATCTTGAGGAACTGCCTATTTCTAAGGCTGCATATTTTGCATTAGTATCATCCTGCATCTGCTTTTCCCACTCACCATTTTGTTTGAGAGATTCCTCCCAATTTAATATTTAGCTGTAGTTTTATTTATTTGTGTACGGAATCCCATTGCATGAACACACCACTGATCATTTGCCATTCCCCTACTGCTGGATATTTAGATTGGTCCCAGTTTCCCACTACCATAAATAACACTGCTGTGATGGGAGTTTCAAACATTGAAGTCTGTGTACCAAATCTGCAGAACAAGAGATCCTCACGGGCTACCCCCAACCTCCTCAGGTGATGGTTCTGGCTTGTGGGTGGAGAATCAAAGTGTGCAAGCTGAAGGGATGCATCAGACCATGCCCCTAAATCACTAAAGCTCTCAGACCAGAGGGTGATGAGTATATTATTATTCCCATTCATTGCTCTCTGTACTTGCAGTGCATCCTTAGAGGAGGTACAGTCCCTTCCCCTGCCCCGTCCCACACATCAGGCTTGGCCATGTGATTGATGTGGCCTCAAGGTGACAGGGAGCTTTGTGGTCCATCTCCTGCCTCTTTCCTCTGCCTGGAACCCAGAATGAAGAAAATACATGGAGCAGAGTCATAGCTAGGTCACAAGGACCTATAAATTGAGCAAAACAAACTTCTGTTGTAAGCCTCTGAGATGTTGATGTTGCTTGTCATCATAGAGTAACCTAGCAAAGGCTAATGCAAGGGTTCTCTTCTTTATACTTATCCCAACTGAACTCGCTGTAATTTTGGCATGAATGTCCACCTGCCTAATTTTCAAACCCTTTTAAGCCTCATTCCAACTAAAATGTATTTACCAGTTTAGATTCTGTCCATTACTTAACCCAGAGCTTGGGATTTAAAAACACAGGGGAAACAATAATGGTTAGAATTTGTGAGGATCTGCTCTGAGCCAGGCACACACAGGCAGGCAGAACGTCCTTTGTCCTTATATCACCTGAAGGAGGCAAACATTACTATTATCCCCATTTTATTGATAAAGAAAGTGATGCTTCAAGGTATTGAGTAACTGTGCTCAGGTAAGACTTGATCTAGGAAGAGGCAGCTGGAGAAACAACCTGAACACTCTCACTCCCTGGTCCTATAGGACACATAGCCTGCTTCCAATGAACTCACAGATATGTCCTCCTGCCACAGCTGGCTCTCTGTGCCAGGTACTTGGCAGCACTCAGCAGCTGCAGACCCTGAACAAATCATCCCACTTAGCTAAGCCTCAACTTCTCTTGTATATCAAGGTAACACTTGACAAGGGCCTGGCGGTGAGAGGGGTCCAATGCATGCTCTTTCCTCCATCTGTGAGCAGCAAGACCAGGATTTGAGTCTCCTATTGGTAATGACCTTGGGCAAGCCACTCTCAGGATTCTCAGTCTCTTCATCTCTTGGCTGGGAATAACCATCGCGACCTCACCGATTGTCATAAGGTGGAAATGAGTAAAGGTATGCAAAATCGCTGTGTGAACTCTAGAGCTCTCTGTACAGGTCAGCTGTTAGCCTCCTTTCAGGACGCAACACTTCAGAGGCCTTAGTGAGAGGGTGCTCACACCCACACACCCGATTCCAAGAAAAATACAAGAGGTGGGGGCCTTGTGGTTTCATCTGTCATGACTCACAGAGGCCACTCCTGCTGGGTATTCAAATCCTGTGGCTAGAGGAGCTGTGCTTTTTGCTAACCACTCCTTAAGGCTGCAACTCACACCCACTCTCTGGTCCAGAGGGAGGGAATGGAAGGCTAAGGTGACTTGGAACCTTATTCCAAGGCAGTATAAGCATGTGGGGGAGGAGGTAGGTGGTGCCGAGGATGTAAACAGGGAAGTCAGGAAGGGTGGTGTGAGTTTTCTGGTCTGTGAGAGAGGAAAGGATGCCCAGCCCTGACAGTAGCAGATCCAAGTAGAAGAAGTTCAAGAGGTGTCAGAAGATGCTAGATATTTATTCTCTCATAATTTTGGAGGCTAGAAGTCTGAGATCAAGGTATCGTTAGCATTGCTTTTTTGCTGAGGCCTTTCTTTTCCATTTTTTTCTGAGGCATCTCTTTTTGGTTTACAGATAGCCATCTTTTTCCTGTGTCTTCACAGCCTCTTTCCTCTGTACCTGTCTGGGTCCAAAATTCCTCTTCTTATAAGGACACAAGTTCTGTTGAATGAGGGCCCACCCTAATGACCTCATTTAACTTAATTATCTCTTCAAAGACCCTGTCTCTAAATACAATCACATTCTGAGGTACAGGAAGTTAAAACTTCAACACAGGAATTTTGGGAGGACACAGTTCAGCCCATAACAAGTAGATTATGTTAACGAATTATCTGGAGGAATGTCCTGTGGTAACACTTAACTGTGAGACAACTTACACATTGCTGAATTCAAATTGCTGGCATTTTATGTAAGATTTTAAAATTCTATGGCCAGGAAATGACATGATTCTATATAGAGAGAACCCTAAAAAGTCCACCAAAAACCTACTAAATTAGGAAGTAAAGTAGCAGGATACAAAATAAATATCCAGCAATCAGTTGCATTTTTATATACCAATAATGAACTATCAAAAAGGGAAACTAACAAAACAAACCCATTTACAATTTCACTAAAAATAAATAAAATACCTACGAATAAACTTAAACAAGGATATAAAAGACCTGTACATGGAAAACTATAAAACACTGAAGAAAGAAATTGAGGAAGATACAAATAAGTGGAAGCATATACTGTGTTCATGGACAGGAAGAATTAACATCATTAAAATGTCCATAGTACCCAAAGCAATCTATAGATTCAACACAATTCCTAACAAGATACCAACAGCATATTTCACAGAGCTAGAACAAATATCCCCAAAATTTAAATGGAACCACAAAATACCCTGAATAACCACAGCAATACTGAGGAACAACAAAGTTGGAGAAATCATACTACCTGATATCAAATTATACTACAAGGCTATAGTAATCAAAACAGCATGCTACTGGCATAAAAACAGACATAAAAATCAATGGAATAGAATCGAGATCCCAGAAATAAACCCATGCTTTTATGGTCAATTAATATTTGACAAAGGAGTCAAGAACATACAATGGGGTAAAGATAGTCTATTCAATAAATGGTGTTGAGAAAACTAGACAGATACAGGCAGAAAAATGAAACTAAACCACCAACTTACACTATACACAAGAATAAACTCAAAATAAATTAAAGACTTAAATTTAAGTCTTGAAACCATAAAAATCCTAGAAGAAAACATAGGCAGTAAAACCTCAGACATTTCTCATAGCAATACTTTTTCTGACATATCTCCTTGGGCAAGGGAAACAAAACAAAAATAAACAAGTGGGACTACATCAAACTAAAAAGTTTTTTCACAGCAAAGGAAGCCATCAACAAAATGAAAAGACAGCTCACTGAATGGGAGAACATATTCACCAATGATATATCTAATAAGGGGTTAACACATTCAAAATTTATAAAGAACTTATACAACTCAACACCAAACAAACAAACAATCCAATTAAAAGATAGGTAAAGGACCTGAATAGACACTTCTCCAAAGAGGACATAGAGATGGCCAACAGACGTATGAAAAGATGCTCGATATCAATAATAATCAGAGAAATGCTAATTAAAACCACAATGAAATATCACCTTACACCTGTCAGAATGGCTATTATCAATAAGTCAGCAAACAAGTGTAGGTAAGGATGTCTAGAAAAGGGAACCCTAGTACACTGTTGGTGGGAGTACAGATTGGTGTGACTACTGTGGAAAATAGGATGGAGTTTCCTCAAAAAATTAAAAATGAAACTGCCTTATGACCCAGCAATTCTGCTTCTGGGAATTTATCTGAAGAAACCCAAAACACTAGTTCAAAAGAACATATGCCATAATAAAGCACCACAGTCTAGATGGCTTAAACAACAGAAATTAATTTTCTCAGTTCTAAAAGCTGGAAGTCTGAATGGTCAAGCTCACTGTCATCCTCAGACCCTTTGCTTTGGAGCAAAGCAACATCACCAGTTGATTTGAGATGTCATCACCAAACTTTTTTGGAGACAGACCCAGGGGGGCAGTCTTGGAGCCCAGGGCAGACGTGGCACAGACTTCTCAACTGGTGCACCTCGAGTATATTACTTTGATCTTGTTGAGGTTGAACTTCAGCAGTATGGTCGAGGCAGCTGGTGTCGGATAAACCCAGATTCAGGACAACCAAAGAAAAGTTGCACCTAAGACTCCACTGAGCTGAAAACTGAAAACTAGTATATTTTATGGTTGGTATTTGCTGGTCTGGAGACATGCTATTGGTTTTTAGTAGATGATCTTGTGTCTGACAATCTTGCTGAATCCTCCTCTCATTAGTTCTAAAAGAGGATATGTTGATTCCATTGGTTTTCTATGTAGATGATCACAGCAACTGTGAATAGTGATAGCTTTATCTCTTTCCTCCAATACCTCTGTATTAGTTTGCTAGGGCAGTCATAACAAAGTGTCATATGCTGGGTGGCTTAAACAGCAAAAGTGTATTTTCTTACAAGTTTAAGGCTAGAAGTCTGAGATAAAGGTGTCAGTAGAGTTGTTTCTTCTGAGGCTCTCTGCTTGGCTTGTAGATGGTTCTTTTCCCTGTGTACACATGGTCTTTCCTCTGTGAAGGTTGGAGTCTTAATCTCCTCTTTTAAGGACACCAGTCATACTGGATTTGGACCCACCCTAATAGCCCCATTTCAACTTATGTTTTGTGGGTTTTTTAAACTGTTTTTAATTCTTTTTTTATTTTAATCATTGTTCAAGTACAGTTTTCTCCCTTTTATTCCCATTCCAGCCCACCCACCCAACCCTCCCCACTTCCCTCCCATTACCACCCTCCCCTTAGTTTTTGTCCATGTGTCCTCCAAATCTGTTCCTGTTCAACTTGTTTTTAATGATCCTATGTCCAAACACAGTCACAATCTGAGGTTCCAGGAGCTAGGACTCCAAAGTATGAATTCGGGGAATACAGCCTCTCATTGCTTGTTCCTGGCTTCAACTGCAGTGATGAAGCAAGGTTCCCCCATAATTTCCTGCCTTATAGCTGTGCCAGTAAGGCACTGATGACCTGAGGCAAGGAGTGGAAAAGAGGAAAGAACAGGAGTCAAACCAGTTCCTTAATAAAGCTCATTGTCCTTTCTGCCTCTGGCTCATGTTCCTTCCACATGTAGAGCAGGATGTTCTCCCCAGTTTTCCCATCTGATTTTATTCTAGTTCTTGGGCACCACCATGCCTCCCTCTCTTTTCATAGTATCTCCAGAGTTCAGGTTTTGGTGGCAGGGCTGTGGTAGGGGGGCAGGGAGACATGGAGTGAACAATCCAGCCAGAAATTCCCATGATCAGATTGTTTTAGAGATATTTCTTTGGCCGCAGTGTAGAGACTGAATTAGAAGTGGGCAACATTGGAGACTGAGAGACTAGATAAGGGTCTATTGCAATAAATGATTCCTAGACAGAGCCAGTGGCAATGGGAATGAAGAAATTGATGGTGTTGACAGGACTTGGAATACAAGGCAAGAAAGGCATCAAGGATGAACCCTAGGATGCTGGCTTGAGTTAACTGGGTAGACAGCAGTGGCTTTCACTGAGATGATGCAGGACATAGGAGCAAGAGAAGGTTTGGGGTTGGGAGAAGGACTCATGGAAAAGGACATGCCCACAAGATGAGCCCATCATCCAAACTGAGATATTTAATAGGCAGGTGGAGCTATAGAGTTAGTATTTGGGAAAAAAACTGTGGACTGCATGACCCTAGAAGTCATCAGCAAATGAATGGTAATTGAAGCCATTGGAATAGATGGGCACAGGTAAACTTCCCAGGATGGTGTGAGAAGGAAGAACAGAGGGCCTAGGACACATTCCTGAGGATCACAACATTTCAGGGTTGGTCCCACCAAGTGAGAAATTAAATCAGATGAGGACTAAAAGGAATCCCTTGTCTTAGGGACATGGAAGTCTTGAAGGCCTCTGCTCCCAGTAAGGGAAGCTGTCATTCTCACCACTGTGAAAACAATAAATGGTCATTAGTAATACTATCACCTTAGAACTATACTGGCATTTTATACTTTTGTAAGAAGTTTATATTTCACAACTTTCTTTTTGTTTGATAGGAACTGTGGTCCATAATATCATTTTTTTAAAAAGCTAGGGAAGGTTTTCTGGAGAAGAAAAGACTTGGGAGTGGAGGCTGAAAATGCTAGGAGTATCTGAATTCATAAAAGGCTGTCCAGAGTATGCTGTGGGAAAGCAGCCCTGACTTAGACATTTGCAGAGTCAGAGCTGTCCAACAACAGAAAGTGCAGCCTACAAAGGTAAGGAGACCCGCACCCCACATATTCAAGCTTCTCAAGTCCTTTCAAGTTCATTGTCTCATTTCATCCTCACAGCCATTCTGTGCAGAGAGAAGGAATTTTTCCTTTGTTTACAGATGAGGTTAAGGGGTATGAAGATCATACAGCTAGAATAGGGAAGGAATGGCACCTAAGCCAGGTCTTATCATTCCAAGAGCAGTATTTTGGCCATGCTTCTTATCACAGAATTTCCATCTGGCCATGCCTTCCATTGAAGAAATTCTTTCCAGGCTAAACCATCTGTCTAATAGGGAATCCCAGGCAAGAATTATTGCCTAAGGGAAGAAGGAGGGCTGGTAGGGGATAGGAACCTTTACCAGATGAAGTTGAGTCTAGCTAAGCAAAGAGTAACTATGATCTTTCCATCATGTGAGGATAACTCACTCTTTACAGTTGAGAAACCAAACATAGAGGCTATGATGCTGTTGAAAAATGAAGGTATACTTTCGTTAACGCTGACCAACAATAGGCTGTGCTTCTAGAGGCCTCAACAACAGTATTCCAACCTACAGGGTGGCTGTAGCCATGGTTATGATCAGTTCATCAGGATCAGTATTTTTCTGGGCTGGTGGGACTCTGGTCATGGAGTCTTTGTCCCTATGCCCTGCTGCAGGACATCCTTAATGAGTGGGCCCCTGCATGGAATCAGCAATGGCCCAGGCTCACACTCCAGGTCATAGCTCTAATTCATACTCACCACCTCAGCTGTTCTTTTGAGGGTGCCACCATATCAGGAAATAAGAACTCAAAGGACCACCAGGAACAAGTTTTGAGCAGTGACACCAAGGAACTATCACAGAAGAAACAGTGGCCACAACTGATTCAATTTGAGCAGAACTCATCCCTTATTACTAAGAAAGTCACTAAGATTCTTGGCTACTTTGGGGGGCAATATAAAGCCTCAAGGTGGGAGAAAGAGAACTTCCTGTTAATCAGGTCAGGGAGAATTCCTTCAGTTAATTTGAAAGAAATTATAAACAAATATTCATCAACAAGAAAAGGAATAAATTATGGTATATCCATATAGTGAAATACTATACAGCAGTTAAAATGGTGGACAAGGGTAATCATGTATAAAATATCATTCTAGGTGGAAAAAAGCAAATTGCAGAAAAATGCATGCAGTATGACACAATTTAATGTAGTTTAAAAGCGTGCAAAGCAGTGCCATACATCTCTTAGGATATACACATACTGGTGCAGTAAAAGCATAAGAGAAATAATTGACACTGATAAAGACCTCATTCAAGGAACTGGTTACTTGTTGAATGAAGAGGTGGTGGGGAAGATGCAACAGGGAAAGGTTTCCATAGTACTGGAAATATTTTTGTTTCTTAAGTAGATTAGATACACCCAATCTCACATAATTCTTTAGGCCAGGAGTGTCAACCTCATTTTCACCAGGGGCCACATCAGCTTCATGGTTGCCTTCAAAGTGCCAAAATAATTTTAGGGCTATATAAATGTAAATATTCCTTAACTGTTAAGGAGTTGAAATTACATTTGGCCCTTTGAGGGCAACCATGAGGCTGATGTGGCCCCTGGTGAAAATGAGTTTGACACCCCTGCTTTAGGCCTTTTTTGTCTTTAAAATATATTTCCTAGTAACTTTTTGTGACCTTGTTTATACCCAAAGCTCAAGTAACACAAGTTATAGCTGTCATATTTGCTAATGAATCTGTCTTCCTGCTGAGAAGTATGGATATATACTCTTGAGGCCAGAACCACCATCTAAGCTGCTCCCAAATTCCTGGCCCACTAGGCTTGGGGGTAATTTGTTACTCAGAAACAAAAAACTATTATGAGGGACCATTGAGTATTCTTGAACAAAGCAGGGACACTGTGAAAGTGGCATTTTACCAGGCTATCCTGTGGCCTCTGAAGACCAAACAGCTAAATTTATTTTTGATGTGCAAAGCCCTACCTAGGTGGTTAGCACAAACCCGGAAGAGCCTGTAGCCCCGGGCCTCATGGGTGGGGCAGGCAACTCATTAGTAATTTCAGTGCGGACTCAGCAGACCATTCTTGGTCAACTCTGCATTTTTTCCAATCAAATCTACTTGTTCAAGGGGACAACATCTGAGGTCAAAAAGAAGACCTTCAGGCTGTAACCTGCAGAGGTCAGCTAAGCATAGGGAAGGGACAGCTGACTTATGATGTTTCAGAGATGAGGAAAACATCCCCATCCTGGCTGGGAGATGCTGCACAGCTATAAGGGACAGAGTGGCCAAGAATGGAGCCAGAGACCCCTAACCTTCAGCTCCTGTTGCAGCCTGGTAAGAATTACCCCAGGTTTGATGTCCCACTTACCATCTTAGATCCATGTTTCCAGTTACCATGGTGGGGATGGGGGGTAGGGATGGGAAAAGGGATGCTCATGTAATAAATAATCATAAAAGGAAAATATAATGCATTTGGCAAAGCAAAGAAAGCAATCTTTTTCCCTGGGCTGCAGTTTCTAAAGCTGATTCAAAAAGGAAGCTCTGCTGACAGATGGAAAATGGGCTTTTCCCTAAAACAAATTCTTGAAATTGTACAACAATTGAGCACTCATTGAGAAAATGGATGAGTTTGGCAACAGAAATAGATACAGTCCCCGGGGTAGAAAATGTGTCTTCATTCCAATGTGTTGTTGGGAGCTTAGACCATAGCAAAGGAGCCTTTGTGCTTGATTAGGATTTCCTCAAGACTAAACTTCTCTTCCCTGTTTCTCAGAGGTAGAGAAGAATAATCAATTATATTTGGGCACAGGTTACACTATAATAAGAAAAACGCCTGCTCCCCCAACAACAAAAAAAAGATCGAAAGAGTTGCTGTTTGTTTAGCATGTTTCTGTAATATTAAACAAAGTCTTTGAACATAGATCAAAACTTAAAAGACAAAGGAAAACAGAATTTTATGCAGAAGACAGAGGCTTCAGCTTCATTCCTTAGAATGATGGAGAAACTGAGATCCAGGCAGGGGAAGGCATGAAGCCAAGGTCGTGCAAATATTGCCAGAAGAGTGTAGAACAGAAGCCAGGAACACACCCAGAAGGGGAAACACCCATGAGGTATGTGAGCTTTCCCATTCAGATGGAGAGTGAATGTGAGCAGGAAGAATTGTGCACCTGTTAGCTATTCCTTCCTTTAATCCCCCTGGGGACAGCCTGCTCAGGCCACACCAGTTGCTAGAAAGGGACTGAGAACTGAAAGAATGGACCCAACAGAGCACATACAAGGGAGCAGCATCCAAGTGTCTGGGAACTGAGTTTTCTCATGTCTGAGCCCAGCATGGACTGCCCCAGAAACTGGGCCTGGGGACAAATCAGATTAGAAATATGATGGGAAATTCTTGAAAAAGAAGGGGTCCTGGACTGAGTGAAAAGGCTGCAGGTGGCGTGGCTCAATACCAGAGAGACCTGGGTGCAAATCCCAGCTCTGCCCCCTCTAGCTGTTTGATGTCAGGCAAGTCATAGCACATCTCTTAGCCTCCATTTCCTCCTCTTAAAAACAGTCATACATGTATATCTTATAGTGAGCTCAAGGTACAAGAGGGGCTTAATAAATGTAATTAAATCCCAATTCCTGAGCTAAAAAAGAGAAAGGGAGAACACACCCATGCATACATGCACACATCACCTGCCCCAACTGACAAGGCTTGAGTCTGTTTTTAGACCATCCCTTTAGTAGTACAGGTAGTATGCCATAATACTACCCATCTGCTGATGACAGAGATTCAAGACACAACTTCAGTCCCAATCAACAAACTCGCATTAAAGTCACTCACCAGACTCACTCTCTGGCCCGCCAACATACCAAATAAAATAAATTCCAATGGGCTTTGGAACCAAGATTCCCTAAACTTTCCCTTCCCCTGCATTTAAATCTTCCCTAGCTGTGCCAATGACACCATAAAAGACAGTAAACAAGAGGGTGGGTTCTGGAGCCAGGCAGAGCTGGGTTCAAAGCCTGCCTCTGCCCCTAATTGGCTGACTACACTTAGATGAAGTGCCCAGCTCTCTGAGTCTTGGTTTTCTTGTTTGTAAAGCAGCAATGATAATAAATATTTTGCAGGGTAGTGATGAAATTTAACAGAGAAGTGATTAAAGCACAATCAGCCAGTGTCTGTGGTAATGTCATACACTATGGAATCAGGGTAGGCTGTGTCCCCCGAGGAGGTAGCTTGATGTGGTCTTAGAAACTCTGCCTCTGCCATGGAGTGTAAGAGACCATTCTGCATGGTGTGGGCCCAGCACCCACTTGGTGATGCACAGGACCCACACCCACGGATAGGTTCTCCCATGGGGAATCAGGCCTGCAATGTACCTAGGCTGCTTTGAGACTTGCTTTTGCTAAAACTCCCTCATCCTGTATTGAGACAGCAAGTGCTTACTGTAACTTCCTAAAATCCATGCTAAAACTCCCCAGTATGGAGTGTAACCAGTTCAACCACTTTTCCCTTTTCATTTGCAAATATCCTTCTTCTGTGATGTGATTAGCAGCATTAGCTCCTTTGCTTTCTGTAAAAGGTAACCACCTAAAGCGAACCTGTATATAATAAATAAGGACCATCATGTAATGAGCCCAGAAAAAAGAAATAAAGGCCTGTCGTGGCAGAGGCCACAGCTTCTGGCTCCCCTTGAGAGAAAAAGCCATGCTCGCCCTTTTCCTTCACAGGACTTGCTAGTCCGCGTGGACATCTCGTGTCTCATCCACAATACGGCGGACTCCATGAGCCGGGGTCCGCATCAATGTAGTAACTGTGTGATCCTAAGCAAGTCACTTAATTCCCTGGACCTCCATTTCTTCTTATGGACCACAGATACAATGCTTTCCCGACCTCGGAAGGCTTCTGTAAAATTCAACCAAGATAATGGTAAGAGCCCTGACTGGTGTGGCTCAGTAGGTTGGGCATCAACCTACAAACCAAAAGGTCACTGGTTTGATTCCCAGTCAGGGCAAATGCCTGGGTTGCAGGCCAGGTTCCCAGTTGGGGTCATACAGGAGACAACCAATCGATATTTCTCTCACTCGATGTTTCTCTTACACATTGATGTTTCTCTCCCTCTCTCTTTCCCTCCTTTCCCCCTCCCTAAAAATAAATAAATAAAATCTTTAAAAATGATAATGGTAATAAATGTGCTTAGAAAACTGTAGTATGACTCTCAAGATACAATTATTATTCAGATGTGACTGGACACCTGTAATGCTTCTAAAATGCTTTCAACCATAATTACCCAGAATGCTGGCAGAAAAGAGATGAAAATCAGTAGTGTGAGAGGTAGATGAAGTCAAAGGATTCTGAAACCTCTAATGGAACAAAGTTCACTCAAAGTCAAACATCAAAATTTCAACCTATTTTTTGTTGCTATTATTATTTTATTTTGGGTTACGATTTTTATGGTGTTTATTTCCTGAGAACATTTGTCTTTTTTTTCTTTTCTCTAATGTCACTAAACAATATAAATGCTCATTAAGAGCTTTAATAGGAACCACCATCCATGTGATTTGTCAGGAGCCAAAATAAAATTCTATGAAACAAACATGAGGCCATTTGAAAGCAATACTGGTCATTTCCACGAATGTAATGAGAAATCCTCAGAGCCACCCAAAGGCATCAATTTCAAAAAGTTTATTGACTTCCTAGGGCTGCAAAAGTGGTTAAGAGCAAGAAACTGCATCACACAGACCTGGCTTCAAATCCCAGTGCTGCCATTTAAAATGCACATGGTCCAGAGTTACCTGATCCATAAATGGGGGAAATAATAACTGCCTCAGAAGATTATTGTGAGGGTTAAATAAATAAAACTGTGAGAAGGGTTGACCCAAGGGTTCAATGAGTGGTAGTTAAAACTGTAAGCTCCCCCTGAACCTCTGAGGCCTGACCAGACTTTTCCATTTATAACTGATTTTTCATACATCTTTTCTTGCTCTCTCTACAACCCAAGAAGAGCTATAGATTAGAACTCATTAGTGCCATCTTACTGTTGAGAATACTGAGTCTGGGACAAATGAAGTGACTTGCATCCAGTCACAATAGGAATGAAAAGAAGACAGGTCCCTTCCAAGCCCTGCACTAAAGGGCTGGTTTTACCACCTGAGAAGGAGCAAGGCGCCAGTCCCCAAAGTCCCCTACCCAAGGCAGAATTCAAGACCTCAGTATAGTTACAGAGAAGCAAATGTGACTCAGTTCCCGAGCCAGACTCCCTGACCTCCAACCTCTCTCTACCCTAATGCCCGCCCCCGCAACACACACACCCCTGAGCCAGGGCCTGGCTCAGAGCTGCCCAGCTGACCGCAATAGGAGCTGCTGACACCTGTTCCCGACAGGCAGGCCCGACTGCGGCTGGGAAGCCGCATGCTCTGCCCCAGTTTCCAGGATCTGACGTATACACCACTGCTCACCTGCTGGGAAATCTCCGTGATGACATCAGCAGGTTTATCGTAAAGTCATCTCCTAGCTTCCAGCCCCAGCCCCCAATTAGTCAGTCATGACCTCTCCCACTTCCCTTGTGACATGGGAATGGAGAGACCCCAGAAATGAGGGAAACAACCTTGATCATTTGAATTCCATAAGCCCTGTACACCTAGGCTACCAGGATCCCAGACTTCTAAACCCTGAGAACTGTAAAAACCCTGAGAAGCCATCTAATCCAGGGATGGGCAAACTTTGTCTGTAAAAGTCCAAATACTATATAGGTTTGGTGTAGTGGGTCTTGTCCAGTTTCTGTCACATCTCCTGTATTTTTTAAAAGCCCTTTATAGCTATAAAAACTATTCTTAGCACAGAGGCCATACATGAACAGGCCTATGGGAGAATCTGAACCGAAGCCCTGGTCTAGGAACCTCTGACTTAACCAAACTTCTCATTGCACAAATGGAAGACTGATGTCCCAAGAGTTAAGGCCATTTGTCCAAGATCACTCAGTGATCAGAACTGTCACTCATACTCGGATGTGACTCCTGGTCCATTCTGCCTCCAGAATTAAAAATACTTCACTCTATTTCTTCAAAACTCGGTAAACCCCTGGTTCTTAGCCAAATTATTTGATTAATTGCATTTCATTCAAATGCTATATATGAATACAATCAAAGAAAAAAGTGTTATTTAAAATCAAAACAGTCTGTAGTTGTTTCTGCCTTCCAAAGACAGGTAAAATAATTTCTATCAGAGGGAAGATAAATCTGTGTAGTTCTCCCTTGTCTGGCAGGCCTGGGAGGGAGAGAGAAAGGAAGAGACTGGCATTGCAAAGCCTTTCCCCAGTTCTCTTACACTAGTGAAAAGGCAGGGGGTGTTGAAGAAGACTGCCATTACTTTGCAGAGTCTTTGAGTGTGCAATGGGAGACCCTCTCCCAGGCCTTGTGGCCTGTAGTGTCAGCCTAAATTGTTCTACTTAATACAAGGAAGGGAATTAGGGATCCCAACTGGGAAGTGTCCTAATAATGGATATGAACAGGTAGTTAGACGAGAAACAGGAAGGCAGAGAGACATGACAGTGTGGTATAGACAGAATAGTAAGATCAGGAACATCTGATGTCAGCATTAAGTAATTTGCATTAATAGGATCTAAGCCCCTTCATATCCCTCAAACCTCTCCTAGAGTGTGCTACACATACAAAAGCCTTGTGTGAGCATTTTTGTTATTGTTGGTTTTCTTTTGAGCAAACTGAAGAGGAGCTGCTGGGGAAAGTGGAGTAGACAAGGTGAGCACACACAGAGACAACCCAAGGACTGAATTAACAAAGTGAGCAGAGACTCTCCCCACCGCAGAATCACCTGCCCAATATCCTTTCCCCCTCTTTCTTGCTACCAGAACCCCAACTCAAGTGCCCACCCTATTCAAGATCCTCACTCTCCTACTTTTCCTTGCAGCTGGGAAGGGCCATGTGAAATAGTACTAGCCAATAAGACACTGGCAGAAGCCTTGTAGGAATTCTGAAAAAGTGTTTCCATCTTGATAAAAAAGGAACAAACCTAGCCAGCACCATCACACTCCATCTTTCTTCTCCCTTTGACCGCACACACTACACTAGACTACAGGAGCTGTCTTGCTACTACTGTCCAATAGAATTTTCCACAGTAGCAGAAGTGCTCTGTGACTGTACTGACACAATGCAATAGCCATCAGCCCCTTGAAATTCTGCTAAGGTGGCTGAGGAACTGAATTTTTTTTCATTTTTATTTAATTTTGATTCACCTAAACTTAAGTGGTTACACTGACTAGTGGTTACCTTATTGGACAGCTAGGGTTAGAAATTCACATTCATGTGAAGACACCTACCCTAAACTCCTTGTTATATAAAAGAAATCACTCCTTAATTTTTAGGTCACTGTAAATTGAGTTTTTCTGGTACGTGCAGCCAAATGCCTTCTTACTGATAGGACCCAGGAGAGAGACGGGGAGAGCCCCAGGGCTCCCACTGCCTGTGGGATGATATTCATGGGTCAATTGAATTTAATTAACGTCTCCATCAACCTTGCCAAGGGCCAGATGAGGGTGAAAGCATGGCCTGGGGCCAGGGAAGCACAATTCTTATAAGGAAACATGGAACAAGCACAAGGCATCTATCCCTTGAGTGACCACCTCGGTTGGTACCTGAATTGACCTCAGACATGTGCAGCCTACCTGAATCTCCGTTATTGCCCCATGGGAGGTATTTCTATCCCCTCAATATGGTGGGTCAAATCTGAACACAGAAGTATGTAGTAGGTTAGCAAGGCTTGGAGGGTGGCTTAGAAGTGAGTAGGTGGGAGGAATGGATCCCCTCCCAGGAAATACTAAGAGAGAAACTCAATGGAGTGGTGAGGGTGTGGGGGGCAGAAATGTTCCTGGGAAACAGTTTCTAGGCTGGAAGTATACACAAAGATTTATATAACCTCACCATCAATGCTTACCCATCAACAATACCAAACAGACTTGTTTTATAAGTTAACTATATACTGTTAAAGGATAATTTCTATTTAAAAAGGGTATAATCATGATCCTCATAGAAATATAAAAGAAACATATGTCAAGGATTTTACTTGGCTCATTAATTTGTGAAGGACCCAGTAAGATATCACTACTTGTTCAAAGAATCACAACACACACACACACACACACACACACACACACACACACACAGATATACTGAAATGAATTTACAAATAGATGCATAACTGGCTTATTCCACAGGGGGTGTGGTAAACCAACTATATTTCCACTGGAAAAAAATATTTATATATCTATGGACATGAATGATTTGCACTGTTCCCAGTTATCTACAATTTACAGAGTTCTGAAATAGCTCAAAGGCGATGAAGGGCACAGAGTTCTCATAGAAACACTTTGTTTTCCATTGAAGACACCCAGTAATCTTTTTGGCTTATTTTAAACTCATTCACCATCTTTCTTACAACACCGAAGTCAAACCTTGATCACCTCACCTACTAAATCCATGGTTGTCCATGGGATCATCTTCTTGAAATGGGTGCCAACATTCCAGAAAGTTACACAGCCTGTTCTGGAGCTGAGAGAACTGGTGTCAGCACTAAGAGGGCATGAAATACAGCATTCTTGAGCTCAAACAGACATAATAACAAGGACTTTATTTTATAGAAGCAGACACTGAGGCCCAGAGAGAAAAAGGGATTTTCCTAAAGACACCAAGAATGGAAATGGACACCCTAACCTCTACTGCACGTACTTTTTAAGGCAGAGGGACTGAAAAAGGAAGTACCAAGGGGCTACTCATTCCCTCCAGCCGAGATGGAGTGACCACTGGAGTCCTACCCCTGGAGATTTGTTCTTTCCCTCCTTGAGCCACATCAGCAAAACAGGGGTAGTAGTAATACCTCCCTCTATGTGCTATGCTGTATGGGTTTTAAATGCTGCGATGTGGATAAAATGCTGCACAGCAGGTGCTCTACAGAAATTATTTCTCTTGACCCTCCTGAGTGGCCCTTTAACCCCAGGGCAGTGAAAGGGGTCATTCCACTTTCACTCCCCCAAGGGATTGCAATAACACATAAAGACCACAGCTTCTTGCCCACGATGAATCACAGACTCCTTTCTGGCCCAGATTCAATTAGATCTGACCAGCCTCAGCACACCACTGCATTTCCTATACCAAGTCAGCCCCATCATAACAAATTTTGAGGAAAACACAGAGAAAGAGGAGAGTACAAAAAAAATAAGTCTGAAGTCACCCTCAGTAAGAGGGGCTCTGGGGCAGAGGTCAGAAGGTGGGTGGTAGAGATGGCCAAGCAGCAGTGGGAATAGGGGACCCAGAGCCCCAACGAACTGTACCCTCAGCACAGGGAACCCACAAACAGAGACACTGAGTTCGTTTCCCAGCAGGGTGAGTTGGTGTGACTTTCAAACAGCTCACAGGGCAGGGCTCTGAGCGTCTTCTGGGTCCTGATATGACTGAGCATCCGTCAAATAACCGTGTTATGAGCAACTTGGTCTCAGTTTTCTGCCACATTCTCAATTTCGGGGCATCCCTGATTTCAGATGAGGCCCCAGGCTAGAAAGCGGTGTGGGGTTTTGTTTTGTTTTGTTTTTCCCCCAACGTGCACACTCACACCAACATGCGATGGGTCCTTTTCCCTTCTCTGGGAGGGAAGTATGCAAAAGCATCAGAGTCAGACAGGAAGGGACCCCCAAGTTTCTGATTTCCAGTCCTCTCTGCCTTCCACCAGGTCAACAGGAAACCCCTTTGGGGTCAGAATCCTAGCTTTTCCAGGACTGATCAAAACCTAGACCTCAGATGAAGGCCCTTCACATTTCTCTGATGCTTCAGATTTTCCAGATCACTTTCTTGTCCCAGTCATTGGAAAAATTTTGACCCATTTTACCAGATAAGAAAAATGACGTTCAGGAAGCCCAGATAAGCTGACTGGGCACACAAAGCTGAGCCAAGACTAAAACTCATGTCTTTCATCATAGGTATCAGTTGTAGAAATAGGGAAACTGAGATCAGAGAAGGAAACACAGCTTGCCTACGGTCACCAGCAGAGCTGGGATTGGAACATGCATCCGTCCCAGGTCAGAGCTCTTTTTCTTCTGCCACCTTGCCTCTCTCCTTGGAGGTCTCTCAGAACAGAAACTCCATCTGTGGTATCATGGACATTTCCGTTTAGGGAAAGAGGGCAATGGCTGCAGAGAGCTCTTTCCTGAGAACACTGTGAGCCCATGTGAGCTCAGCCACAGAGAGAGCACTGGTGTAGCCATGTCTGCCGTGAGGACTGGAGCGAGACTTTTCACCCTCAGTTTCCGGTCCTTGTCTGGATCCTCTTCTTACTTTCTCCTATGTTGAGCAGCATTATTGTAAGAACACGAAGGTGACAGAAACAGTCAAAACTAGAGCTCAGCCTACTACCTGAGAATGAAATTAAGACAAACGGACCTGTAACTCATAAGATCTGCCATCTTTAGAGGAATTTTGATCTTTTACAGAAAAACCAAAGTTTGCAGCTTGAGTGTGGAGTTAAGTGGGACTTGGGACTACCAGGCTTTGAGCACAGCAGATAGAGGTGTTGGTGGGGAACAGCTCACCTGAAAATCAATACCTACCTACATTTTGAAGTGTGTGTCATTATGATTTTCGATTTGAAAGCTCCTATTTGAAACCACTGCTTGTGGTCTTATGTGATGTAACTCTGAGGTGCAGTAGAACATGAGCCCTACTGTAATTCAATTTCAGCTCCTCTGGAGGTAAATGGCAATCTCTCTGGCTGCTCTCCGGTGCCTCCCACTAAGTGAATTTAACATATGCCTCTGTGATAGACTAGATTAACTATTCCCAATTCTTCTCTGCCCCGTAATAATTATTAGGACTCTACAT
The DNA here is from genome assembly GCF_019186645.2 of Phyllostomus hastatus. Lineage (NCBI taxonomy): Eukaryota > Metazoa > Chordata > Mammalia > Chiroptera > Phyllostomidae > Phyllostomus > Phyllostomus hastatus. Next base: position 61,410,771 of record NW_025333857.1, on the reverse strand, counting down.
CCTTTTTGTCTATGACTTGACATTACCTCTAAGTAGAAGAAATAAAATATATTTACCCAAGCCCCCTAACACTTGGCCATCAAACTTGTTCTGGCCAATTTAAGTGATAGAGTGCCAGTTCTAAACAAGACCTTAAGAAGCATCACATGTTTCTGCTCACGTCTCTTGTACTTCTATTTTCCAGGATAAGAGCTTCTGCCGAGTAGTTTCTGCTGCTTCAGTTTAGCTCCTAATGTGAAGACATGAGAAGCAGACTCACACTGACCCTCAGCCTAGAGCCAAGCCCTCCTTATCCAAGTTAAGCCCAATGGAGCTACATGAACTAATCTGCAAATCTGTAAGAAAAATATGTTACCATAAGTCACTGATACTTGGGGGTGAGAGAATTTGTTGTGTAACATTATCAAGCAAAAAACTGACTAATAAAGACATAGAGATTGTTATTTAGGTTAGTCCACACAAAAACAATCTCTAAATTCAGTCAGTATTATATTACATGCAATAACAGACAAATGGGTAGGCTTATTTTATTTATGTAACTTGTACATTGACACATGGCATCTAGTTTGTATGTCAGTCTCTCATAAACTTGGGTCAAATGAGTCTATTCTCAAGACTAATCATTACTCAGGGGATATTCAGAGGTTCAAATCAAGGCTAATGAGCAGAGATATAAAATAAGAACTCACATATGGGAGAACAATATTGTAAAATACTGCAAAAGTCCACTCATCACTGAGGTGTTATGGACAATTAAAAGTTTGGGGAATCATGCTTTCTGACTACCCCCTCACATGTCCCTGGTAGTATTTAAAGAAAGAAGCTCTCGAATATCAAGCATGGACCACGTTTGCAAAAGGACTGGAAAAGACTTCAAGCTGTGCTGCAATAGAACCTTTTGCTTGCACGCAATCTTCCACATCTCAGTTTACAAAATTGATAAAAATGGAGCTGCTCTGCTTGCAGCCTGTGCAAAAGGTGGGAGCCCTTTCTATTCAGTGTTCCCTAATTCTCTGGGGCAATATTTACATGGGCATCAGTTTCAGCAGTGTAGAAACTGGGGCCAGAGAAAGAAAGATAATTCTACAGACTCCAATGAGAAAGCCATGGAATTTTAGGGTCTCTGAAGACCCTTTAAACCCCAAAACCCCAGGAGCAAGTAATCTGAGGTAGTCATTTTCACCCTATTTGGAAGAACACAAAACATAAAGAAGTAGTTGTGAATCTTGATACAAGAAGCATGCCCAGTCCTGGCCACTGTCAGCAAATGAGGCAAGGACTGCTGTTTCTCTCTAAAGAAGACTCCAGCTGCAAGATTTTTACTCCAAGAATCTCAAAATCATCTCCTCTATTAGAAGCCATTATGCTGCCCAGAGGCATCATTGTCCCCTATGAATCAAAATGACAGGACCAGAGAGAGTCCCTGGGCCACCCTCCTCCCAAGATCTATTCGGCCTCTGATCAAAGGAGATTAGAGGCGCTCCCAGGAGCCCTTCCATCTCACAGGCATCAGTGCCTGATGCTGATGCCTTCGATCTCTCACCCATCCTGAATTCATAATGCAGTGAAACCACACACCACGCACCAAGACAAAGAAGGCATCTCTTCAATATTTCAGCGTAAGTGGAAGAGGAAGGGGATAAAGGAATTGAAACAAAATGAGAGGAAACTTGGTTCTACTTAACAAACTTGTGGAGGTTAGGCTGAATGTACTTAAGTGATGAGGAAATAAAAGCTATTGCTCCATTTTCTCCCCAGGGATACATTATGTAACATCTCTTTCTCTCTTCTGAAAGCAGATATAGGAACGTTTTCCACATTTAAATGGGAAGTCACCATTTCAAGGGACATGACCTGTGTAGGATGGAGGGAAGTAATCCCATGCAATGTACAGAGAACCAGGATGAAGACCTAGTTTTCCTGGTAGCCCCATAGGACTCTCGTACATAAATCTCTTTCCACTTCCAGGCCTCAGTATTCTCCAGAATTTAAATATGGGGGAAGAATCAGAAGGAGGATCAGAAACACCCATCTCCAGCTTCCAGAATTCAGTTCCTCAGCTTTAGGTATGCTTTGGTGCCCTTGACCTTGACCCTGAAAAATCAGCAGAATCTGCAAATGCCCTGGAATTGGATCTAATTTTGCTTGTTTTTAACCCAAGTAAACAAACATTTACTCTGCGTTAAAGAGTCAGGAAAATTGTCATAATCACTTTTATTTCTACAACAGAAGGGAAGTGACCAAGTGAATTTTTAATTCTAATACCATCAGAACAAATTACAGATTTTTTTAATTTGATGAAAACGGTCACACTTACTGTTTTATCTCCCTCTTGTATTAGCTATTATGAAATTTAAAATCAGTAATTTTCACATTGACTATTTTTATTCTTAATTTCCACACTAACCATCATTTTATGAGAATATTTACACTAGCCAGCATTTTATGACTTACATAAATATTTAAGTGTTATCTTGAAAATATTTGAAACAACTAAGGATAAAGGATCTTCAATAAATACACATATACACATATATAACAGAAAACTAAATTATCAAATTTATTAGCACTAGAGGAATTTTCATCTTTAACACATATATATATAGCAGAAGCTCAAAGAATCATGAAGACTGGGAGGAAAATGCATTCTGTAAAACTTCTTTTGAAACAATTTCACTTTAGGGTATTTATCTGAAGAAAAAACACTAATTTGAAAAAGATATATGCAGTTCTATGCTTATTGCAGCATTACTAATAATAATAGTTAAGATATGAAAGCAACCTAGATTTCATCAATAAATTAATGCATAAAAAGCATGATATATATACTATTCCATTGCATTCAGCAATTAAAAAAAAGAAATCTTGCCATTTGCAATATCTTGGTTGGACCTACAGAGTATTACACTAAGTGAAATATGCCAGGGAGAGAAAAACAAATACCACATGATTTCACTTATATGTGAAATCTAAAAAAGAAAACAAAATAGAAACAGACCCATTAGCTATAGAGAACAAGCTCATGGTTGCCAAAGGGGAGGGGGTAGTGGGATCAAATTTTTAAAAATATATAAAACTTTCTTTTCCTTCTCTCTTGCCCATAAGTAATATAGTACTTAGAAACTGCCCAAGAGAAGCTCATATTTCTTGAGTGGGGTTTTTTTATGTTTTTTTTTCCTTTTTGACTTCGGACTAAAAATCTAGGTACCTTGCTCCCTGGCTCAGTTCTCAGGCCACAACACAACTGTCTTCACGTTATGAATTTCAAAGTTCTCTCTGAAAAGGCTCTCATCTCCAAAATAGATTCTTCCCAACCACTAGATAAAGCTTGTGAAGCCTTTCACAATGACTCACTCAGAAGCAAAGATTCCCCAGCACAAAAGCAAGTCATAATATAAATACTCCACAGCCTGTGTCTGCACCAAAGCTCCAGGCCCCAGTGTACAGTCCCCAAGCCAAGATGGCCCCAAAGTGACTAACCCCAGTGAGCTTTAGACACTTAGGAACTGCATGCCTCCATTCCCCATGTACTGGACAACAAAGAAAAATAGAACTTTCTCCCCCTGCCTCTTTTTCTCTTTCCATCCATGCCTCCATTCACCCACTCATTTATTTGTAGTAGATTAGATCCATTAAGACCCCAATTCTCATCCTGTCCTGTACCCACTGCTTTGCCATATAAGAATGAACTGTCCTCCCACTCTGTCTCTGGGTTGAGCCATGGGGCTTGCTTTGGTCAATGGGATGTTAGCAGACATGACACCGCAAAAGCAAGGAAAACTTACAGGTTTCCACTCATCACCTGTGTCCTATTACACTAACCTGCTGGGATGTGAGAGGCATGGGAAACAGAGTCGAGTCACCCCAGTTGTCCCAGCCATGGCCACTCTAGATCATCCAGTAGCCAGCCAACTCCCCAAACATGACCAGATCCAGCCAATGTCAGCACAACTGCCTAGCTGACCACCCTAGACACATGAGTAATACATAGGCATTATCACAAGCCACTGAGTTTCTGTGGTTGCTACTCAGCATTACTGTGGCAATAAGCAAAAGAAGACCCAACAACATTTACCAGTGTCTTCCATCTCTTGGCTGAGTTCTGATCTACAAAGAAAAATCAGTCATCTTCCTTCCCTCATAGGATCCCAATCTGGAAGAAATACAGAGAGCACCTCTTTATCTAAGATGGTCTTGCCCCGTTGTCCCCAACAGCATTCCCAAAACATAACTTCTGCCCTATAAACAAGAAAACTGATCTGAAGGCAGAATGTGATAGTTGAGTATCAGTAAAGTTCAAGGTCATAAAACAAAATTTTTCTAAAAGCTGTTAAACACACATGGTTTTATTATCTCATATAAAAAGCCTGGAGATGGGCATTCCAGGGCTGGTATAGTGTTCTGCAAACTCAGGCACCCAGGATCCTACTACCTGGAGTCTCCTCCATTCTCAACACATGGCTTCCACTTCAAACTCCAAAATAGATGCTTAAGCTCCAGCCAGCACCTGCACATTCCAGCCAGCAGCATGGAAGAAGGGCAAAGGAATATTTCCAAAAATTACACAGGAAACAACCACTTATTTGTCACTGGCCAGAACTTAAGCCTCATGGCCACCTCTTCTGCAAAGACAGGAAAATGTCTTTATTCCAGACAGTTACATGCCCAGCCACAAACAGGAGATTCTATTATTAAGGAAAACATGGAGTACAGAAATTGGGAAATAATTTGTAGTTTCTGCTGCAAGTACCAACAGCTTTGGATCAAACACACCTAAATCCATATCACAGCTCAACTAAGGGGCTCAACTTGTAAACTTAGGGAAATTCTTTCCTTCTTTGGGCCTAACTATACAGTGTGGACAAGGGAGGGAGTTGGTCTTCATGGTCATGGTCCCTTATCTCCTCCTGGCTCTTTGCTTTCCAAAATCATAGAGTGAAGATTCTGAAGGGGTTGGCTTTCCATCAGAGGCTGGCACCGATATGCCTATTTATACACCCAGGTGACATTCCCCCTTCCATCTGAAAGCATTTAGTGAACAAAAGGGCAAACAGCAAGCACAAACCTGTGTCAGATAAAGAAAGGAATCCAACTGTGCTCTTTCATTCCTGCTTCTCAAGTTCCATAGAAGTGGCTGCTTTGAGGACCTAGAAGTTTCCAAGGCTGACCTTAGCCATAACCCTCAGCACCTAGTAGTGGTCAGAGAACAAAGATGTAATTGTATTCCTCAATTCCTACCCTGGACCCAGTACAAAGAAGCCATGAGAATCAAAAAGATTTGAAGAAGGGAGTGGTCATATATGTGGCCCTGTTTGAGTGAGAAGAGAAAACAAATACATCTTAATTTACCACCATCAAATTATATAGCCGATATGTGCACTTTATAGAGGGAAGAAGCCTTTGCTCAAAATCTGATTAATGCCTTCTGTAAGACTGAATAGTTTTGTGATAAAAGAAATAACCTGCTCCCTTATAGGTTGGGACAATATCATGAGACTTAAAAATATTATAGATTAAAAATCTCGGTCACCTGGTTTATAAGAATATCTACCAAAATAACTCTGGGTCTATGGTTTTGCCTTTACCTACTTTGAAATCATTGTTATTGAATTTGTGATCAAAATTATTCTACTTCTATAAATCACACTCATTTAATTTACAACTCAGAAATCCTCTTACTTTAAAAGTCAAATATGCATCTCTCTCCATGGGGGAAATAATTCATAATGACACTGCACCTCAGGGCCAGCCAAATGTTTCATAAAATTCATAACAGCCCAGAATTTTGTAGGAAATATATGAATAACAACAACAGTGGCATTATATTGAGTGTTCTATATCTAGAATTTTTAGTTCAATGTCTCAAAGAAGCTTCTAAAAACCTTGAAAGTTAGGACATGTGATCCCATTTACAGACAGAGACACTGAAGCACAGAGAAGCCATATAACATGTTCAAGTCATCCAAGCTGATGCACAGCTGAGCTGGGATTTCATCCTAGGCCATGGCTCCAGAGCAAGCACTTAGAACAAGGCCTGGCACATAGACAACTCATAAATGTTACTGTTGTGCTGACTACCCATAAAATGATCCCTGCCTATATTTTGGTGAGGGGATCCTATGGGCTCCCTTCCATGGAAGAAGTCCAGAAGCTCTCCTGCAGAGCTCCAGCATCCCTCCCAAAGTCAGAGAATTTGTTGACTTCATTGGTTTCTCACAATGTTGGGTTTCACTTTTTAGGGTTTCATCAGAGCAGACTTAAGAAATAATCTCTTCCATAGCCCCGGGTAGTTAGCAAGCTATCTAGAAATCGGTTATAAGGCTAAATGAAGAGTCATCACGGAAAGGGCAGAGCCTCAAATTGCTCGTCTCCAACCATTCTTTACAAGGAGCAGCTTCAAATTTGTCCAGAGGGGGAGACAACCGAAGACAAATATTCAGGCGTCAGATGTTAGAGATGGCAAAGTTGGTGTATGTTACATATGGATGCACTGTCCTGTCCAATGATGCTCCTCTGCTCATCAGCAGGCAGAAAATATCAGAAGAAGGGATATGGATACAGCAGTAGGTAAGTCTACTGATTTGGAAACCTTGAATCTCTTTCCCAACCGATTTTTAATTTGTTTTTACACTCTTCTGTCCCCCTAAAGCTTGACGCTTTATGAAAGTATGTTTTCCTGCAGCTCCTCTGTCTACTTTTTCCAAGCATCAAGGCAACAACAAATATAAATTCTCACTCACATCCAAATAGAGTATTTTTTGGCCATCCACCATGTATATACAGCACTGTGCTGAGATTTGTGTGTAGTATGAGGAGACATAATAAACATTTCGTAATTGATGTACAGAGGAAAAAAGTAAAATAAAGGGCAGGGCATCAAGCTAGTGTCCATTAATCATTCAGTCAAGTTAACCCATTCCATCTGAATCAGGTAATATGATGGAGCTTTGTGAGCACAAAATCTTCCAAAGAGTGCACACAGAGGTGGCTGGCTGCATGAAGGCAGACAGGTGTGACATCAGGGAAGGTACAGGTATCCTTCCAAAATAGGCCACACGGTGTACGGTTCCAACCAGCAACTTCATACATGCTGGTCCTTCGCCCTGAGCAAGGGGGGAATTGTGGGTCTCATTTCAGAGATGAGCCAATGAGACTCAAAGAAGGGAGGTGATTTTCCCTGGGTAGGAAAGGCAAAAGTCTAAATCTGCCTAAGGCTGAATAATCTTTTGGGCCATGGACCTACAAAATGACTTGGTGATAAGGGGAAAACATTCTTAGAAGGAATGGGGGAAGCCCACATTTGGGTTCTGGATAACAAGCTACACTACAGTGCCTGTGGGTTCTCCTTCCTCCTCTACCCACTCTCCCAAAAAGGAGGGAGTATGAACAAAATCCCACACTAAGAGGGACTTCCCATCAGGAGTTCCTGAGAAATGACCTGCTCTGTAACATTCTTTGTTCTGTGGTCCTCCCTCTCATAAGAGAGACTTTCAAAGGAGCATGAATCTCCTCTTTGGAACCCAAGCCCTTCCCGTTGCTACCCAAGAAGGCCCTGAAGGATGCTCTCTGGCTCTGTCCCACAGCAACTAATGTCACTGTGAAGTTTCATTGTAACAAACAGATGATTCAGTGATTACTCAGAGAAACCAGGGCATTTCAGAGATGTTCTCCAGGACCATAGCATACACAGTGATATGAGCTTGGTCTTCTGGCTGCAGCCTTTGCTTTTAGTGTCAGATCTGAGTAATAATGGACATACTAAATGACTGGTGACAGTATTTACCCTTCCTCCTTCCCCATCCCATAACACTCAGAAATCAGCCAATGTGACAAAATTTCAATACCAAAACCTTCACTGAGAACAGTGAAACTTTTATTCTCTCCATTTTCCCACAAGTCTCAAAGTGATACTGGAAATTTTTTTCTTTGTCTCCAAGTGTAATCGAAAAATATGTTTCTATTTAGGAACAGTCCAAAAGTCAAGCCTATTTTAGAATGTGAGATTACAGAGGAGGAATTTTCCAAAAGGTTCTCAAGTATCAATTATGTAAGAGTCACAAAAAGGTTTTATTTGTGAGGCTTTGAAGGGAGTCCAGTGGTTAGAATTCCTGGAAACTGAGATACTGAAATCCTTTGAAAGAATAAACCAAATTTCCAGCTCAAAAAGTATGGAAAGAGATGAGTTTACATCCAAAATGATGCCCTTCCACAAGCTTCTTAGAAAGAAAACAAATTCATTCCATAACAGGTTGTACTTCAAATCTGTGTTTCCTAAATTCCACTTATTGACATATCATTGTGGCTCTGCCTATTATCTCTACTATTATTTCCTTAATATGTTTAAAGCCATCTCATTCTTTTTTATTGTTGTTCTATTACAATTGTCCCAATTTTTCCCCTTTTGCCCTCCTCCGCCCATCCCACCTCCCCCGCCCCCACCTCCACAGTCAATTACCACACTGTTGTCCATGTCTGTGGGTCATTCATACATGTTCTGTGTCTAGTCCCTTCCTTCCCCTTCTTTACACCATTACACTAAAATGTACAGCCCTAACTGATGTGGCTCAGTTAGTTGGGTGTCATCCCACAAGGTAAAAGGTTTCTGGTTAGATTCCTAGTCTGGACTCATGCCTGAGTTCTGTGGGTTCAGTCTGCAGACAGGGTGTGTATGAAAGGCAATCAATCAATGTTTTTCTCTCACATTGAAGTTACTCTCCCTCTCTTTCTCCCTCCCTTCCTTCTCTCTAAAAATTAATAAATAAAATATATAAAATATGCATATCACTATCATACATAGAAAAGGTCAACACAAAAATAAATATACTAAAAACAAAATAATGTGCTTAAATTCTGGTCTAATGCTGTCACCTGCCAAAAACTCTGAGCCTGCAGCCCGTGTTCTTTTTGTTATAAAGGGAGATTGGCAACTGTTTATAGATATGACAGAGTGGGTAGGGACTTCTCTTGGATTTCTCCATTCAAGTAAGTGAAAGGACTAAAAAGGGAGTCACTATCTCATTCTGGAATTCTACGCTATATAGCACCATGCCCATGTTTGACCTTAAATCATCTCACTTCCTAAGAGGGGACTGTGCCCCCAACTTTGGGGAAATATTGTATTAATGCCTATACCTACCAAAAATCCCAGGGTCTCTAATTGACTAGAGCTCTTGTTCAAACAGGAGAGGACTGAAACAAAGTGGAGTGAGCACTCCCTATCTTTCCTCTGATGTGGACAGCACTTTCTATGCATAAAGAAACCTCATGCCCTATGTCTCACTTAACCACCGCTATGCCACAAGTCATCGCCAAACTCAGCAGCAACAGTCATGTTATCATTCCTTTGTCTGTGCATTGCACAGGGGTTGGGTGATCTCAGCTGGGCTTAGCTGGAGTGCTTGTCTGGAGTGACTCTGATTTACATCTCTCATCCTCTTTTGGGGACTAATGGACTAAAGGGGACATATTCTTTCATGACAGTGACAGAACAAGAGCACAAATAGCAACATGCAAGGCATTTTAAGGCCTAAGCTCGAAATTCTAATATTGTCCCTCTTGCTTCCAGACTATTGACCAAAGCAAGTCACTTAGTCAAATCCAAAATGAAAAGCAGGAAAACATACTCTGCCCATGATGATGCCATGGATGAGGTATGCCCATAGGCAGGAGTAAAGAACTGGGACCAAAAGTACCACCTACCAGATTCTATACCACATTTAATCTTTCTAGAAACCTTCATTTGACTTTAATTTACATCAGACGCATCATGCTCAGTGAATTTAAGGTCTTACATTTATGGTCAAATGATTCTCATCAAGAATACCAAGACCATTTAATGTGAAAGGAATAGTCTTTTCAACAAATAGTACTGCGACCACTGGCTATCCACATGCAAAACAATGAAGTGGACCTCAAAATGGATGATAGGCCTGCATGTATGACTTAAAACTATAAAACATATAGAAGAAAATATATAGTAACTCTTTGTGACCTTCAGTTAGACCACTGGTTTGTTAAACATGACATCAAAAACATAAGCAACAACAAAAAATAGTTAAGTTGAACATCAAAATTATAACATTTTGCATTTCATAGGATACCACCAAGAAAAGTGAAAATATAATCTGGAGAATGCAAGAAATATTTGCAAACCACATATCTGAAAATAGTATAGTACTATAATATATAAGGAACGCTTAAACCTCAACAAAAGAAAGAAAAATAATCCAATCTTAAAAAGGGGAAAGGATTTTAATAGACATTTCTCCAAACAAGATATATAAATCATCAATAAATACATGAAAAGATTCTCAATACCATTAGTCATTAAGAAAACATAAATCAAAGCCACAATACAAGACTTCACACCCTCTAGGGTAGCTAAAATTTTAAAAACAGACAACAAGTACTATCAAGGATGTGAAGAGATTAGAATCCTCACACATTGCTGGAAGCATTATAAACTAGTGCAGCATTATTCATGGAGCCAAAAAGTGGAAACAAAATATTAATAAATCTTCATCAACAGATGAATAAACAAAATGTGGTATATCCATGCAGTAGAATATTATTTGTCAATAAAAAGGAAGAACTGATACATACTACAACATGGATGGACCATGAAAAGATTATGTTAAGTGAAACAAACCTGACACAAAAGGCTACATATTGTAAGATTCAATTTATACGAAATGTCCAGAATAGGCATATCCATAGACAGAAAGTAGATTAGTGGTTGCCAGGAGCTAGAAGGAAGAGAAAATGGAGAGTGACTGCTAATGGGTGTAGAGTTTCTTTATAGGGAGATAAAAATACTCAGAATTAGTGGTGATAGTTGTAAACAATGAATATACCAAAAACTATTTAATTATATACTTTAAATTATAACTTTATGGTATATGAATTATGTCTTAATAAAGCTATCATAAAAAACTGAATTTTTAAAACAATCCAATTAGAAAGTGGGAAAAGAGCACTGGGTGGTGTGGCTCAGTGTACTGAACACAGATCTGCAAACCAAAGGGTCACCGGTTCTATTCCCAGTTAGAGCATATGCCTGGGTTGCAGGCCAGGTACCCAGGAGAGGGTGTGTGAGACACAACCAAATATTGCTGTTTCTCTCCCTCTCTTTCTCCTTCCCTTCCCCTCTCTCTAAAAGTAAATAAATAAAATCTTTTTAAAAAAATGAAGAAAACGAGAAAAGACATGAAGAGATATTTCACCAAAGAGGATGTATGGGTGACTAATATAAGCATGTGAAAAAATGTTGAGCTTCATTAGCCATTAGGGACATGCATGTTAAAATAACATTAAGATACCAGAACACACCTATTAGAATGGAGAAGATGCAGAGAAACTGGATGATTCATACACCACTGGTGAGAATTTAAAATGGCACAGTCACTCTGGAAAATAATTTGACACTTTCTTTTCAAACTAAAAATGATTTTACCACTCAATCTAGAAATTGCATTCTTGGGCATCTTACCATCAGAAATGAAAACTTATTTTTGCATGGAAACAAGTACACAAATGTTCATAGCAGCTATATTTGTAACAGCCCCGAACTGGAAACCATTCAAGTATCTTTCAGTGGGTGAACGGTTAAACTGTGGTACATCCATGTCATGGGTCAGCACTGAAAAAGAATGAACTATTGAAACACTCTATGTATAACTTCCATGGACCTCAAGGAAATTATGCTGAGTGAAAGAAAAACTCTCATAATGATACATACATACAGCATGTTTCCACTTATGTAACACTCATGAAATGACATAATCATAGAAATGAAGAACAGATTAGTGGTTTCAAGGGGTTAGAGATGGTGGAGTGAGGGGGTAGGTGTGGCTATAAAGCAGAAAAAAGCCTTGTGGTGTAGTTAAGTGTCTGGATTGTGATGGCAGTTACATGAAGCCACACATGTGATAAAATGGCATACAGACACATACACACACACAAATGAGTACATGTGTAAGCAGTGAACTTTGAATAAACTCTGTGGATTGTACCAATGTTTATTTCCTGGTTTTGATATTGCTAGTGTTGTCAGACGTTAACATAGGGGACTCTGGGTAAAGAGCTCATGGAACCCCTCTGCACATTCCTTTGTAACTTCCAGTGAATTTGTAATTATTTCTAAATAAAGTTTTTTTAAAATCTAAATTTATCCTTATTCAAAATTTGCTTCTCTTTCTGAATTCTCTAATTGCACATCCATAGATCTGAAAGCTACACATGTAGGCTTCAGCCCGACTCTTCCTCATCCTTAACTCTCAACATCAAAGAAGAGGAGGACAATGAGGAAGAGGATGAAGAAGAAGGAGGAAGGGGGGCAGAGGGAGAGTGGGAGAAACATTTATTAAATGTTTCTTCTCCCAGGCACTGCACTTACAGCATTCCATGACTGGTTTAATTTACTTCTCATATCAACACTATTATTATTCCCATTAGAGGATTAGAGGGGTTAATGGCTATGGCCAAGGTCATCCCGAAAGTTAGGGAGACACGCTTCTCTCACTGAGGCGGTCTGACCCCAGAGCCCACATGCTGTGGAATAACCAGATTCGAAATCCACCCTCTCATTTTAGGCCAGTGCCTTTGTTCAACATTTCATGATTCTCTGCCTGGACCAGGAGTTAGCGCAGGAACCTGCTGATTAGTCTCTTACCGCAGACCCAAAGGGAAGGAAGCAATGCTTGAACAGCGTGCCAAACCTATATGCTTGAATGGTAAACCACTCCAAACAAAGGCAATTTCCCAGGTTTCCCATGCAAAAAAAAAAAAAGTATTTTGGTCAGCTTGAATATATGTGTTTAGTACTAAGAGTGAAATAACCAAGCATCTACAAGCATCTATTTACAAGGATTCAATATGTGATTTTTGTTCAAAATGGTATATTTTGGTAAAATATATTAATTTGAAAATACTGCTATCCTTACTCTCCCACTTTCTGAAATAATTTCATTCAAACACTTCACACACATCTAGAACACCAGCGTCTTCACAGTTTTTATCTAACACAGGTTTCCAGAGTATAGTATCTTCATTTCTAAGTTATCTGAAAAATGACCTTTTGAATCCATGTATTATGCTGCCCCTGAAAAGCTAAAAGATCCATTCATACAACATCAAGAAAATGTACAGGTTTTTTTTTATTTGCTCTGTAGGTCAGTGGTCCTCAACAACGGCTGCAAATTAAAATCATGCTGTATTCGAAGTTACTAAGAAAAGAAGAGATCTTAATTATCCTCAACACAAAAAAAGAAATGATGATTTTGTGACATGATGAAGGTGTGAGCCAACGCAGCTGTAGTAGTCACACTGCAGTACATAAATATATGCAACCAACATGTGCCCTGGCTGGCGTAGCTCAGTGGATTGAGCGCGAGCTGCGAACCAAAGCATCGAAGGTTCAATTCCCAGCCAGGGTACATGCCTGGGTTGCAGGCCACGGCCCCCAGCAACCGCACATTGATGTTTCTCTCTCTCTCTCTATCTCCCTCCCTTCTGCCTCTAAAAATAAATAAATAAAATCTTTAAAAAAAAAAAAAGGAAGAAACTGAAAAGCCTTTTAAAACAAAACAACATGTTGTATACCTCAAACTTTTACAATGTTACATGTAAATTATATCTCAGTTGTTTTAAAGGGGGGAAAGTCACATGGGAGCTGTAAAAACACGACCAGTGCCCCAAAGCAGTGACGTTACCGGCCTGGAGTGGACGCTGGCGCGGCAGTTTTCTAAGTTGCTCAGCAACCCTGAGCGCAGCCTGAGCGGAGAACCACCGCTTCAGGGTATAATTAATGATTTCCACCGTCTAATTTAGTACTTCCCGGGCTTGACTGCACGCCCCAGTCCCCGCGGCCCCCTGCGGTTCCATTCCAAGACCCCCAGCAGGGGCCTGAAACCACAGACAGTCCCGAACTGTATATGTGCTACGTTTTTCCTATATAGACGTACCTATGACAAAGATTAATGTATACAGTAGGCACGTTGGGAGATTAAGAGCAACTAATCATATAATAGAAAATTAATAGGCTGTAATAACAAAAATTATGTGATATGGTCTCTCTCTCAATAGATGACGCTGCTGTGTACTCACCCTTCCTGTGATGATGATGATGATGATGATGATGATGATGATGATGATGATAGATGACAAAGGCAAACCCGTCCCCGCCCCGTGTGGCCGTCCCTCGCGTGCAGCACACAGCACAGCGCCGTCACTCCCGCCAGGGGACCGCGCGGAAGTCTGCGTGCAGGCCCAGGGCGGTCTGCCGCAGCCCGCTGCCGTCCATCAGGGCGTCCCTTCTGCTCGTGTCTCCCACCCACGAGCGGAAGGTCTTTTCTAGCTTAACGAAGCACTCACCACTGAGCACTGTGGCCACAACTTCTGCAGTCCGAAGTGCGACCGCAAAACGGGCAACCCGGCCTTTTTCCTTCTTCGCAATTTCATGAGCAGAAGATTCGTCCTTCCCATAGACCATAGCGACGTCAGCATTTGATTTTTTTTTTCCTTATTCAAGTCAAGACCTGTCACCTTTGCACGTAAAGGAAGCACGCTCACGGCCTCGGCCTCGCTTTGGCATCTCCAGATCGCCAGCGTCGCTGCTCTGGCACTTGGGGGCCGTCGTGAGGTCAGGTCAGGGTGAGTCACGCACCGGCACAGCGGCTACCGCGCCGTCCGAAACCCGGGGCGGCTGCTGCTACTTGACGAACAGGACGGCGGCGTCCCAGCGCAGGGAGCGTGGAGACGCAGGACCCGGGGACAACGACTCGCGAGCCAGGTCACGCGAGATTTCGTCACCCTGCCCAGCGCAGCGCAGGGTTTAAACTTACAAATTGTTTTGTTTTGTTTTGTTTTGTTTTGTTTTGTTTTGTTTTGTTTTGTTTTTCCTGGAAGTTTCCATTTAGTGTTTCCAGAGCACGGTTGACGGTGGATAACTGAAACCTCGGAAAGTCGAACTGCGCATCAGGAGGGGCTGCTGTATAAAAATCTAAACAGCTTCATAAAAACGCCGACACCCAAGCTCCACCCAGCCCTTCCCTGGGTTCTAATATATTGGAAGTTAGGCCCCAGGGCATTCTTTATAAAATACCTCTGATGAGTCTTACATGCAGCCAGAGTCGAGAACCTTTCATTTTACCACCTAGGAATATTAATATTGCTTTCCAAGGCGGTTTAAAAGATTGATTCACCAATCATCAACTACACATAATATAACGGTTGGGTCATGTCCATCTAGTTCCTCAACCCCTACCTCCCACCCCACCCCCACCCCCCGCCATGACTTCCGAAACTGCTGAACCGTGCTTGCTTCTGTTTCTTTCGTGTCTATGAGCATCCAAAGATAGCACTGATTGAAAACATTTTAACCTAATTTGGCTTCCCCAAATAGTATTTGGTTGTCCTAAATAAAGGAATTGAAAGAGTGTCTCAGATGGTGAGAGATTTTGTGAGGACTCAAAAAGCGATTCCCCTTTTTCTTAAAAATAGATTGGGAACAGAATGCCACTTTATTTTTTCACACATTATTAGTGACCATTTTTTTAAATGTTTACTACAGCTAGGCACCATGATACATGTTTACCTGGTCTCCCTTAATCCTAAAGATATATGTAGGACATGTAATTGTTATAATTATTCCCACTTTAAAGAAACCCAGCTACAGAGTCCATTTGCCTAAGGTTACCCCACAGTGGGTGTAGGAGGCAGAATTCAGACCTAGGTCTTCTGCGTCCAGTGCTGTTCTGCCTCCTTCCAGCCCAGCCATCCTCGAGATGTTTCCAGAAGAGGCACCAAAGGACACCCTATTCCAGTGTCCCCATGACAGAGGGTATCGCATCATGGACAGAGGGAAGGACCGCTGGAGAGGGAGTCATCAGACCTCCTCCTTTCTCCCAGGGGGCTTTGCAGCCCAGTCACACTCCCCTGTCCCCAGCATTCCCTGGTTCCCCTACTCTGTGACATCACAGACAGCCTCCTCCATGCTTTGAGGAGCTGCATGAGTGAAGCTCAAAGGTTAGACCTGAGAGCAGGAGGGAGTATTTGTCCTATACCTGAAGGGACACCGCCTCCATCACTCCCAGACACCTTTTTGCTTTGCTCGAAGGTAAGTACGTACTAACTTACCTTGACGCTACTGTTTTTCTCTCTGGGCCCCAGTCTTCCCACCTGTGCTAAATGACCCCTAAGGGTTCCTCCAGCTCCCAAAGAAAGCTTCCTGTTTGACCTTGCGGATCTTTCTTGTTCTGGCCCAAGTCCAGTGGAGTCACTGGAGACCTGAAGTTCAGAGCCCACAGGGGACACCCCAGCGCCCTTTTTCTTGGCTCCTGCTTCCATCTAGAGGAGGGGACTGGCAGTGCAAGAAGCCCACCCCGCCCTCCCTAGCCAGCATTAACTTTACATTTTCATTAACATGGGCACGTATATTTATTGAGCCTTCCCAATGCGCCAGAAAGCTGTGCTAAGCACTTTCCATCATTATTTAATCCTCACAAGTAGGTGGGTACCTACTCCACCTTCTGGAGTAGATACTATTATTACCATTCCCATTCTACAAATGAGAAAACAGGTTCAGCCCTGGCTGGTGTGGCTGAGTGCATTGAGTGCTGGCCCACAGACCAAAGGGTCACCCCACATGCCTGGGTTGTGGGCCGGGTCCGCAGTAGGGAGCACATGAGAGGCAGTGTCCCCAAGGTTATACATTGATGTTTCTCTCCCTCTCCTTCTCCCTCCCTTCCCCTCTGTCTAAAGATAAATAAATTTTAAAACTCTTTTTAAAAAAGGAAAACTGATGTTCAAGGAAGTAAATTTCAAATCTCATAGTTAATGTGTAGTAGATCTTTAATAACAATTATACCCCAAAGAATGTGTTCATAAGTCTACACTGCTCTCCCTTAAGAGCCTTTGCATTTCTGGAGAGGCTTCAGAAGTTCAAAAGTCTTTGCTATAAACACTCAGAGGAGAAAGTGGTCTGTTCCCCTCTTTTTCTGGTGAAATTTCTGGATGGAATAAAAATATGGAAAGCGTCAGCACTAGGTTCAGACAAACCTACATTTAAAACTTCAGCTGCACTGCTAATATGGAATGATCTCCAAAATAATTGCATATCCATAAGCTGCTTTAGAGGAAAAGACCTCCATTCAATATGTGAGACAAAACTATGAGAACTGTGCTTCCGTGACAAAGCCTCTGAACAAAGCTAATGGTGGATACAGTAGGCGCTTGGGGAAGTGTTGAGCTTGTGAACACGGAGGATTTCAGAGGCAGGAGTGCTTGGAATAGGAGGCTGTCAGCTGTGAAAGTGTAACTACTGTCAGGTGTCTATTCCTTTCAGGAAAATGGTCACTGAGGCAACGTTTCATTAATGGAGTAAACGGATTTAAAAACAGGTTCTGGTGACTACCCGTTAGGAAGATTACAGAGCAATTGTCTTCACTTAGGGATGTGGGAGCTTCTTTTTTAGTCTCTGTCTTCCCCCTTTGGCCCAAAGCTGCAGGAGAGACCCTCAAGGATTGTCCAGATCTTCACCACTGTCATTAACTTTCCTTGAAGTTCCATTTGTCCACTTACAGAGATCTTTTCAGTTTCAGTATCAGCTGGACTGTCATCTTTTTGTTTTTGTCTTTGACTCATCTGTGGAGTCATATGCTGAGCCAGTGACTGCTGGGCCACTGAATGATGATGAGACAAAAAAATAACAATGTGAAGTATTTTAAGAGACATCTGGAAGGCACTCCAGAGTTATGACTCATGATTTCCCAGGCATGACCAAAACAAAAAATTTCAAATGATTCCCTGGGTCTACTTTAGCCAGACAGGTTGCTTTTTCTTTGGGCCTAGATATCATTAACCTCAGCTGTGGTATTCATCCAGGAACAACATGAAGTGCTGGCAAAGTAGTGCGTGCTCCTCCTGATTAGCCAAAATAAAAATTCAAAGGTACTCTAATATCCATAGTTTCTTGAGCTAAGAATTGTCTATTGGTCAGCTGTGCCCTAGGACGTGGGCTGGATTATCTATTATGTTGGCCAAGGAGAGGGACAATGAACACCTTGAATTGTCCAGCTCCTGTGGAGACTCCCATCCCTAGAAGTTGGCTCCACTTGGGTTATGGATAGCCACAGGAAGGGTTTACTTCTTCTGATGCTATATAAGAAGACATAGTCCACTGAGGATCCTGGGGAGTCATACACTTGGAGTGGTCTGAGTATTGGTCACACAGAAAAATCAGTCTTAGTCCTAACCGTCAATGAAGCATCAGTCTGGTTTCCACATAAGAAACAGACCATGTGAGCAAGCAATCAGTATCATTGTCCATCTGTATTTGCTGACGGTTCCCCTTGGGAGTTTAGAAGGAGGACAGGAAAGTGTTGAGTGATAAGGTCTCCTCAGCGCTGCATCACTGGACAGATTTGGACAGCTGTCCTTCTGCCATATGGAACAGGAGTTCTTTCAACGGTTGTTCGGCTCAGGGTAAATACATGTGTCCTGATCTACACACTCCATATTCTTTAAGAACAGGGACTTCGGGTCCTGTTTCACCCAAGAAACCCTAAGATTATTTTGATTTCCAATTACTTGTTTAGGACTCTTTGAAAACAATCAGATCTACTTTGGCATCTCCCATTCCAATTACTTTTACCTAAATCTCCTATTTCAGGTCTGAGTCCATTGCAAAAAGAGAAGAAAAGTCTCCCTTAAGCTGTTGTTCTGCCCCAGAATGTTCTTTGAAACATTTTCTTTGAAGATGTTTTGAAGTCTATTAAATCTCCTCTTGATTCATCTTGATTTAGTTTGCAATTTTGAATCTTTGCACAATCTACCCTTAAGAGAAAGCCTTTTGAAATAGTTTTATGTGGTGTGTTTCCTGTTTTTCTTACCTTCTCAGGTCTACTTTTTAGATTGTATGCATAGGTGCATTACTTAAATCTTCTGGTCTTTTCCATCCTGCTGCTTTTAAATATTTTCCCCATTGTTAAAGATCAACAATTAAGTGATCACGCACAAATGTGATAGCGCAGAACAATAAATAACAGAGTAACCAACAGAGTTCTGAGTTACACAGCAAATTTCTGTCTGAAATTTGAGATTATCCTCAATTTTCCCTCAACTCAACTCTCACCCAGAGTTTAAATTCAACCTCTGTGGATCCACTTTCTGGTGTAGGGGTTTTAGGGAAATATTGTGCAATGTTGATTGTTCTTTTCTGGAGAAATGGCCGATGAAGAAAGTTTACTTAGGCAGTTAGGGAAAGGAACGAGAGGAATGTGAGTGGGTGGTAGAGGTAAAGCTAGGTGGAGAAAGAGAGAGAGATGCGAAGAAAGTAGGTTTCAGAAAGTTTGAGTAAGAGTGAGATCTTTTTTTTTTCTTTGCTTCCTTTTTGAGGCCAGAGCCTATCAATCAAAAAGAGCCTTCTATTACATGTTTGGTCTTTTTGTCTTCTCTCTTCTCTACAGACTCCCTTAAATCTCTTATTTTTGACAGTGGAAGTTTGCCATAGTGGCCGTTGTCGTTCTAAGTTGTCTAGTGAAATGTTGCCATTTATTAAGATAAACACATGAGAGTACATATAGTGAGAGTGTATATATGAAGCAGGAGTTTTTCCAGGAAGAGGCAGCAACTTTAGTGTAAATAAGACCATGAGAAACAGGAAAGAATACACTACGGTCGATCAAAAGTTTGTGCTTATGCAGAGTCTTGAACTCCTGGGTCGGGGGGAGCCTGAAAGAGGCTCTATGATCAACGGCCTGGAAATCACTGACTGCAGAAGATGAGCTCACTGCAGCGGGCTTCACTCATTGATTGAACCAGACAGAAACTGTGCTCTTGAGGGTTTTGAGGGATTCAAGGCAAATTTGTAGCAATTGCTTTGTTGATGCAAATTGATCACCTGCCCAACAGACCTCCAACCATTAGTTCTCAGGGCCAACTTGTGGTGGGAGCTTGTTCCGTTCCTTCCTTGTGAAATAATACTTCCTTCTGTATTCAACAGATATGAGCCGATCTAACACAAAGCAAAACCCCAGGAGACAAGAGTAGGTGAAGAAAATTGAAAGTAAAGCAAGCAGCAGAAAAATAAGCATATTAATGGCAAGCATATTTGCTACATGGTGCATCCCCAAAACAAAAGATCTAATTGCCTTATATAAGTTACTATAAACTACCATTTGTTTTAAAAGTCTAAGAAAATAAAATAAATTCATTAAAGAGAGCTTAGGGAAGGGTGTCAGAGCTCGAATCATGTGGAAAACCTCACAATGGGAACATCTGTGTGTGTCTAGTCGCCTGGATACGTGTAACCCAATCTATAGATTGTGCCATATTGAGTAGCTTATGTTTAGGAAGTGAAAGATTTTATATCAATTATTAAGCAGTCAAGGGTGAAAGAAAGTAAGATCAGTTAGGAAGCCATTGCCACACTGTAGGCAAGAGATGATGGTGGCTTGGCCCAGGTCGTACACAGCAGGAGAGAAGGCGAGAAACAAGTGCCCACGAATGAGATAACTCACACGGTGAACTGGCTGTTGTGAGGGACGTTAACCAAAACCTGATAACAATTTCCTAAAAGGGGGCTTTGCCACAGAAATGGGGTGTGAGAACAGGAAGCCCAGAGGCAAAGACAGCTACACAGACAAAGGAGTTTGGGACAAAAACAAGGCTTTTTCCTTCTGGACCATCAGAACTAGAAAGATCCTTGAAAAGAGCACCTAGCCTAACTTCCTCTTATTGGTGATGAGGAGCCTGAGACAAAGACGAGCATGGACTTACCTGAAACCATGTAGCAAGCTAGTGGTAGAACCAGGACCTATACCTGCAAGACGGTGCTTCTATTCCTGTTCTCACGGGGCCCACACCAGCTGGAATCATCTGGAGCCAGTGAGCCACATGAAGGGAAATGGATACACTTATCGTATGCCTAGTTCCCCAGGGGTCACTTTTAATATATTTAATGAAGCAGGCACCAATATATATTTAATATATATTCTGTGAAGCAGGCACCATGATAAAAATGAGACTCAAGAAGATTCAGGCATTTACCCAAGAACAGACACTTGCAAATGGGGTAGAACACAGATCTGCCTGGAAGCTGAACGTGCTTCTTTGCACGTCTGTGTGAACTGGGAGTGTGCTGTATGGGGGGTCCTGTCCGGACTGTGAGCACAGGTAAAGGATTGGCATTTTTCAGCTACAGCCTTATGTTTATTTAGGAAACAGCCCTGCCCAGGGACCTGGGCTCAAATTCAAGATCGGCTGATTCAACAAGGCAGCCATGCAGGCAAAGCTGGCAGAGTAGAGGCTTTGACTCATTTCCATGGGTAAGGAAATTATGTAAGAATTGGGGAAATGCCATAAGAGATGGCAACCTAGGCAGTAAGGTCTGGGCCTGCTGGCCATGGGGAACACCAGAAGACTTGGGAGAGGGGAAGGCTATCATACTTTGGGAGAGGCTGACCCAATATGACCCTCATTGCAGTAAATTTCCAATGGGCATCTGGAGTGCAGACCCGAACCCATGGCCCTCACTTGTTCTCCTCCTACAGCAGCCCACCGGAAGCTGGCCTCGAAGATCTTCTGTTTATGCTGCAGAGACTGTGAGGAGCCCCATTCCTCGGATGACTCCACAATCCCCAGTGAAACCCAGGAGCAGCAGCCTGGTAGGTACTAGACAAGGTGCCTGGCCTCTCCAGACCTCATTGTGCTCATCCCTCTCCTGCTGAGACACCCTTAGATATCCTTCAGCTTCTGAGGAATAATTCCTACACAAAATGAGATAGGAATTGGGTGGTCATGCACCCAGGCCAATAACAATAGAGCTTAAAATCTCGCACTTAAAAAGTGCGATCCATGGACCAACAATATTGGCATCACCTGGGAACTTGTTAGCGCTTCACTTTCAGACCCCACTCCAGACCTACTGGATCAGAGCCTGCATTTGAACAGAACCTTCAGGTCAATCTAAATGTATATTGTAGTTTTAGAAGCACTTTCTTAAAGATTACACATTGGTTAAGATCCCTGGCTTTAGGGCTCTGGCTAGTTCTAATCAGCTCTGCTGCAGAATCGGGCAAGTCACTTAACCTTTCACTCTGAGCCTCAGTGTCCTTACCTATCAAATGAGTGTAGTCAAAATGTGTCATTACTTTCCAGGATCAATGGGAGGATTAAATAATTAAGCACCTAGCACAGGGACTGCACAAAGCAGCCACTCAACAAATGTCAACAAAGGGAAACTCTATATGAGCCCTGGCCAGGATAGGATAGGCTCTGCTGTTCAAACAAGTCTTGAACTCTCAATGTTTACAAAATGAAAGTGTGTTTCTCGTTTATGGAAAGTCTTTAGCCAGGGCTTCTGGAACACATACCAGCCATGTACAAGGGGAGAGAGAGAGAAGGAAGTGTTTCATTACAACCCTGTTGACGATCCAAGACAGAGGTCATCGTGGAGAAGACTAGAGGTCAAAATCAACAATTTCAGACAGAAAAAATGAAGCTTTATTGTCAAGCTCAGGCAAAGCTAGCACTGACAGGCACTTGCTGGGTGGGATGAGGGCAAGGCTAGGTCAGGCATCTGGCATAGTCCTACTCAGAGAAGGGACAGTTCAAGGGCAGGAAAATATTCTCATGGCATGTTTTCCCAGAAATCTATACTGGGGGGGTCTCTGAGATACTTCCCTGGAAGTCATTTCACAATAAAAACCAAGAAACTTGAAAATGTCAGCCACACTTTCCCAAATAATAATAATGATCATTAATAAGCCCCTGTTACATGCAAGGCACTGTCTAGGCACCAGGGTCCCAGCTGTGGTCAAATGAATCCTCAACTCTTTCAGAGCTTATACGCGAGTAAAGTGCTACTATTAAATCCCTGCAATAACTATTAAGGAGTGGACATGATTATCCAAAATGGACATATCATTTTGCAGATTTGAAAAAAGGCACAGGAAGGTGAAGCAATCAGCTCAAGTTATGCAGCTAAAAGTGACAGAACTACTTATTCTATCACAAAACACAGCTCAGTCCATTGATGAAGTTCTACGTCATGCTTTTAGGAATCCAGAAGTACGGAAAAGCAAAGTCTTATATACAACAATGTTCACATAACAGTATTTATAGTAGTGAAATTTGCAAAGTCTAAACAATCAACAATAGAACAGCAGTTAAATAAACCTTGAATTAACCATAAAATAGAAAATTATACCACCATCACTTCTTGAAATTCAGTGGCATGAAAATATTTATGATGTAATGTATAAAGTAAAATGCATTCATAATGTATAAGATGTGATGGACTGTGTAAGAAATATGCATAGGAAAAGCCTGGAAGTGTGATCATATCTGAGGGGAGGGGTATTTGGGGCATTTTTTTTCCTACTTCATAGTCTTCAATATTTCCTAGCTTTTCTATGATGGTTATGCATTACATTTATAAACAGGAAAATAGTACACTTTATGTTTTAAAAAGAATATGTAGTGTCTGGCAGAAGTAAGACCTGCTTGAGTGTGGTTGGTAGGGTAATAATATGGGTGTGACAATTCACAGATTTAATTTGAACATTTCATGTAAAATGTCAAATGGGGTACTTGAGTGTGATATTGTTATGTTGCAGAATTGCATGCTTATGATTTTGTAACAAAAGATTTTGTAATAAAAAGGAATGTTATTTCTGCCAAGCTCTGTATTTTGAATCCAGCACCTGCCTATGATAGTGGCACTCAGAAGACTAGAGGTAGATCCGGGTACTCCCCATCCCGTAACTCAGCAGCTATGGGCTGTGCACACCGCTTCAGGGTGCGCGAAATGCCTTCCCCTCCGCCATCTCCTTGGAGCCTGCCCACGTGACCACATGGAATTGTCATTGCCAGGTGTGAGGAGGCTTCAGCTGGACCAACAAAATCCTAAGTATGCTAATGGAGCCCCCAGCTTGGCTTTGAGACAACCCCTGGCCCATCCAGAAAAAGACTCCACCAGCAGCAGCGATTTTGAGGGTGAGTTCCAAATTGGGATCTAGCACTGACGAAGAACCCCTGGGGGAGGGAGCCTTGTCTTGACGACCAAACCCCACTGATATTAGAGCTAAGTTAAGTGCGGTGACAGGAGAGACGGATCACTCCCATCAGGAAGGTGTAGTCATATTATAGGACACGCTGGAGAAGGGCCAAGGTGGTAAGGACCTGCCTGCATGCTCTTCCCAGCTGGGAATTGCATGAGGAGCAGCACTTGGAGGAAAGAACACACACTCACACTTCCCTTCTAGGTCCTGTGGCTTTGTCCTCTGTGTGGTTTGTGTGATTATTAGCTTAATGTCTGCTTTGGGCACCAGAAGTAAGTTCCAGGACAGGGCCTACACCAGTTTTGTGCCCCCAAATGCAGCCAGGTGCATGGCAAGTGAACGGTGTCAGAAAATGCTCATGGACTGAGCGCAGTCAGAAAGCTCAATGGGGATGACATGTCTCTGGGTCATGGAAGGACAGAAGCCCAGTCCTGGAGAGTGAGCACAGTCCAGGAAGAAGAAACAGAGCCACATTCCTGGGCACCAATGCAGGGTCCTGATGACATCACATAGCTTACAACCACCCTGTGAGGCTAGCTGTTGAGCTAAGGATCAACCAGCCCAGTCATTCCAGAATTCTCTTAAGAGCTAACCCCTGCTTGCAGTCAAAATCTCACACAAAGTCCAATTGCTGTAAGAGATAAAAGGGGTTCTACTCTACTTGACTGGAGGGAGCCCCACTAGCTAGACCCCCCCTTCCTTCTGCTATCCCCACTCCCCAAAGGGCTGCTTGAAACCTAATTTAAAAACCCACATCTCATTGTACAGAGAAGGCTGAGGTCCACAGGGGAAGGAACTTTTCCAAAAGTCCACCAGGGAGTGGCAGCATGGTCAGAACCAGGATAGGCCTAACTCTCCCACTTTCCAGGGCACTGCACTTGGCAAGACCCCCTACCGTCACTGAATGCACCCACAGAGTACCATGCACAACCACTGCAGATGGTTGGGGTCCTAACACTGGGGAATCCCTGGGGAAGTGGGCCTTGTCCCTATCACAAATGACTTTGAAGTCCGTAGCTGCAGTCTATGTGGCCCATACAGTATTCCAGAATCAGACCAGGATCAGGGATGGGGACCACTAGCACAGTCCAGCCTGGCCCAACACAAAGGCTTCACCCATATTGTTTTCCTCTCTTTCATATATGAATACAGAATGTCCCCAAAGAGGTTTTTACAAGAGAAACCTAGACCGCTACTCCCAGAATCACTGGCCATTCCAGCCATGCCTCATTGGGAGACCCTGAAAATTCTAGTTGGGGACCTTGTGCCGGCGTCCCAGGCCACACAGCTGCGAGAGTGACTCCAGGAGGAAGAGGGAGGTGAACAGGGGCCATGAAGACTGACTCGGAAACTCCCCTGAGGAGGAGACGACGTCTGAGCCATCCCTGCGCCACCAGCAAGAGTCACTTCAGCTCCTGAGAAAATCCACTTCGGGAGGAGCTGCCTCCAATTAAAGTCCATGGTCGCGTCACAGGACTGTGTCTCTTCTCGTTTCCCTCTCCCTTACCTGGGAGTGTCTCTTCCAAAATGTCTTGCCATTTTTAAATGTGCTAACCTAACATCTAACTAACTTGGAACAACTTCTGTAAACTTTTTGATAGCTTCATCTTTAATTTTGAGATACCCATAATTTCAAACTTAAAGGAAAGTTGCAACAATAGTACAAAGAGCCCCATTTCACTGTTTACCTGGATTTGCCCATTGTTGACATTTCCCCTGTTTACTTCACCATTTCTTTTCTCTCTCTCCCTATAACTTTTTTCTAACTCTTTGAGAGTATTTCCTAAGAACATGGACATTCTCTTACATAACTGCAGTACAATGATCAAAAGCAAGAAATTCAACATTGATGCAATGCTATTCAAATGTCATCAGTTGTCCCACAAAAGTCTTACAGCTCCTTTTCCACCCAGTTCAGGATCTAATCCAAGACCATCAGCTGCGTGCAGTAGTCACGTCTGTGTTCTCTCTAATCTGGTACCTCTATGGTGTTGACTCCTTCTGTCTGCAAATGGTTCTTCATTTGTTCAAACCTACTCTTCCGTCTCTCATGGCTATTATTAAATGGTCTTTGTATAAATTTGGCACATTTCTTATTAAATTTATTCCTAAGTATTTTATCTTTTCTGTTGCCATTGTCAATGGGGTTTTTCCTCTTATCATTAGGGCTGTAACCAGTTACTGCTTGCGTATATTAACACTGTTGAGGTAACTATTATTTTATGTATTGCCTCCCTTCTAAATTACACCATTGTTTGAGCTAGTTTTGTTATTCATTCCCTTATGCTTACCAGGAATGTTACTATGCCATCTGCAAGTAGAGATACTTTAGCTTCTTTTTCTAATTCTTAAATCTCTGATTTATCTCATCTAATTACAATGGCTAATACCACCAGTACAATGTTAAGTAGTGGAGATAGTGGATATCTGTGTTTTTTAAGAGAAATACCTCTATTGTTTGCCCATTAAGAAAGAAGCTCATTTTTAAGACAAAGAGATTGAGGTAGAGATATATCATATTAAGAAAATATCCATCAAATCCCTTTTCCTTTTTTTTCAGCACCTATGAAGGAAAAAAATCTCTCCTATTTCACTGACTTCCCATTCCACAAAGAAATTCCACCCACTCATAATGTATTATTTTCATAAAATGAAGTTTGAGTCAGTTCACTAATATTGTATTTAATAGTTTTGTATCAATAGGTGATATCAGTCTAATTTTTTCGCATTGCCTTTATCAGACAGCTATCAATATTCTATACTTGCTTAATTAAAAAAAGTCATAAAAAGACCTTGGAAGCTTGCTTTTGTTGTACATGCCCTAGAACAATTTACGTAGCATTGGAACTGCCTGGTCTTTGAAAGTTTAGTAGAATTCCCCTGTGAAACCATCTGCGCCAGCTGCCTTTTCTTTTTGGCAGGGTGGGGTCGGGTAGTTTCTCTATTTCTTCTCTAAAAATTGATGGAGTTTCCTGTCTCTGATGCGGCTATTTTGATAAACTGTATTTCCCTAGGAAATTATTTACTTCTAGTTTTTCAACTGTGTTTGCATAAAGGTACATAAAGTGCTCTCGATATTTTTGAAATTGATCTCAATGTTTATTTTTCCCTTAACCTTTCTAATTTTATATGTTCATGTTGTCCCCCTCTTTCCTGGTTAAGTAACATAGTATTCTATTTTGTTTATTCTTTGTAAAATATTTTATCAATTAGATCCACTTTTTTTTTTAATCCTGTATGTAAGTAATTTCAGGTTTTACTCTTCGGTATTTCTTTTTCTTGAATAATCTTTGATTATCTTGATGTTCTTTTCCTAGAGTTTTGAATTGGGGATTTATTTATTTCATTTATTCCAATATTTAAGGACTATGGTAGGCAGAATAATGCCTCCCCCCCCAAAAAAAACCACCTATGCCCTATTTCTCCAAACCTGTGAATGTGTTGCCTTACCTAACTAAAGGGATAAAGGACACGCGTACAGTTCAGGGTGCTAGTCAGCCAACTGAGGTGGGGACAGTGAGCCCATGTAATCACAAGGGAGAATCTTGAATCTCTGCAGCCCCCTCGGGCTCATTTCTGTCGCCATAGCACAGAGATCAGGACAGGAGGAGGGACAGTGGTGGCAGCTGATAAAGCACAGCATTTCCTCCCTAGCAGAGAAGGACCTAAAGTGGTACAATCCATGTGTAAAACAATTTAACAATATCAACCCTGAACCTTTAAAATGCCCCAGCCTCTGATCCATCATCCTCTTTCTGCCAAATCATCAGCAGTGTCACCTTGACCAAGGTGCCTAATAAACATTCTGAACCTCAGTTCCCAGTTCCTGGGCCCTGTGACATCACAGACGGCCCTTCTCTGCCCCACCAGCCACAGGTGAGTGAGGCTCAAAGGTCAGGCCTGAGAGCAGGAGAAGGTATTTGTTCTGTAGTGAAGGGAGACACTGTCTCCACCACTCCTGGACACCTTTTCGCTTTGCTGCAGGAAGCAGCCATTGCCTCTAACTTTGTTTCTCTCTGGGTCCCAGTCTCCCCACCTGTGCTAAATGACCCCTAAGGACTCCTCCAGCTCCAGAAGAAGCCTTCCTGTTTGACTTTGTGGATCTTTCTTGTTCTGATCCAAGTGCTGTGGAGTCACTGGAGACCCGAAGGTCACAGCCCACAGGGGACACCCCAGGGCCCTTTTTTTTTTTTTTTTTGGCTGCTACTTCCATCTAGAGGAGGGCACTGGAAGTGCAAGAATCACCACACCCCACCTGCCTCAGCCAGCATCATTTGCTTTATTGAGCACTTACTGTGTGCCAGACACCGTGCTAAGCACTTCACATCTTTATGCCAGCCAATCCTCACAAAAACATTCTGGGATAGGTTTTACCATTTCCGTTTTACAGTTACGAAGACTGGGGTTGGAGGAGGTTGAATTGCTCTAAATTACACGGCAAGGTCCAGTAAGAATTACATTCCACCTCCACCTAAGTAAAAAATGTGTGCTCTGAATTGCTCTGCTGCTCTGCCAAGTTTCAGGAGCAGCCTTTCCATTTGAAAACCAGCTTCCATGAACTCTCAGAAGATAAGATGGTTCTGGACATTTCTCTTCCTCTGGAATTGCCTGTAGTGTGAGGCCGTAGACAGCAAAGGCTCCGGCACCAGACAAAACTATGTTAAAATTCCCACTGCTCTCTTGGCTATAAGACCTGAGAAAGTCACCTTTCTGAAGCTCAGTTCCATCATCTGAAAGTGGGACAAAGTCCTGCCTTGTAGAGTGAAGGTGTAAGTTAAGTGAGCTGATAAGTCATGTCAAAGGACCTGTCCAAGATGCTCAATGAATGCCACTGTCCTTGACACCTTGGCTGTTTCTCTTCCCTTGTTTATCTTCCAAGACTGAAGTCACTGGGAAAACAAGGTAAGCCCAGAATCAGCATGTGTCTATCCATGTCTATGATCAGGGAGTAAAACACCTGTTAGTAGAAGGAGAATGGGGATAATTTGTGGTATATTGTTGTCCAACAGTCAGAGAAGGCTCATGGGTTTATTCCTCAATAATGAGAGGGCACCTACTCTGTGCAAAGCCCCATGCCTAGTGCTGGGGTCCAAAGGTGAACTGGACCCATGTCTGCCTCCTTGAGAGCAAGAATCTCTTGCTCATGTTCATGGTCATGTCTCTCACATGGTACCTCACACCAGTAGGTCCCCAGTAAATATATGCTGAACAAATTGTCTGATTCTCAAACATGGACAAGGCTATGGAGAAGAGTGAGGTGGGGAAGGTAAGAGGGAGCTCCAGGGGGAGAAAGGGGGTTTAAATAGGATGACTTAAATAAGGTGAATAGGTCAGAAGATTTCTCTAGAAAAGGTGACCCTTAAGCAAGGCTTAAGGAGGTGAGGGAATGAGTCACTCAGACCTCTGGACAAGAGCATTGCCCAGCCAAAAGAAAAGCCCATGCAAAGGCAGCTAGAATGCAGCGGAGGAGAGGGAGACCGCAGGAAGGTAGTTTTAGATTATGAATTTGGCCACAGGAAGGGGGCATGAGAGTGGGAGGTGGCCAGGGGCCTAGAAGAGAGAAAGGAGTCTGGGAATAAGATAAGAACATACAACCTTGGACCTTGGATCATCAGAGATGGAAGGATCCTTAGAGAGATGATACAGCCCAACACCACCTGTTACAGGTGGGAGCCTAGGCCCAGAGACAGGCATGGACTAACCCAAAGCCACACAGCAATTTAGTGCAGAGCCAGGGTTTGAACCAGCAAGGCCGAGCTGCAGCATCATGCTCCCATGGGACCAGGCCCAGCTGGAATAGACGGGAGCCAACAAGCTACAGGAAGGAATGGGAATGGAAAGAGAATGAGCACTGAGCCAGCAGCTATGTGCACCTGCCATCACAGTGCTCACTTTATATGCAGTTAACCGCAGTGGTTCCGCCACGGTGGGCACTTATTCCCATATTCCAGATAGGATAGCGAGGCTCCGAGGGTTTATAGAATCAGCCCATGAGCAGACACTTGGAACCCAGTAGATAAACCTGACTTCTAAATGCTTATCTAGGGGCACTACTGCGTACATGTGCTGGGCTCTGCTGCCACAAGTCCCAGCAGAGAGAGATTTTCATTGTCTAGTCAGTCTTACATTCATTCAGGAAATAGCCCCGCCCAGAGAACTGTGTTGCACGTCCACGTTTGCTGATTCAACAAGGTGCTTCTGCAGGTAGACCATCAGAGTAGAGGCTCCAGGCTCTTTCCTGGGTAAGAGAACTCTGGACAGAGGAGGAAGACTGGCCAGAGGTAGGCCCACACATGTGAACCTGGGTCTGCTGTCCCCAGGGGGCTGCTGGAGGTGTGGGAGAGGGGAGGGGTGCTACCAGGGGACAGACTGGCTCAGCATGACCCACCGCTGAAATAACAATGGGCTTCTGAGATCAGAGCTGCAGAGGCCCCCTCTGTCCTTTCCTCTCCCCGAAGTCCACCAAAACATGGCATCAAAGATTTTCTGTTGCTGTTGCCCAGCCGGCGAAGGGCCTTCTACCACCACTAACACCTACAATCCAAGAATGTCCCAAGAGCATCACCCACGGACCTTTGGTAGGTTCCTGCTGTGGCTGTGTGCTGGTTGTCCCTTCTGCAGGGACACCCTCAGATTTCTTTCAGCTTTTGGGGGGTGTGAAAGGGGAGGAATTACCCAAACCTGTAACAATACAGCCTAAGACTATATTTATTAGATATTAAAGATCACTGGCTTTAGTGCAACATACCTGCTTGAACTCTGCCTCAGTCACTTACTGAGCTGGAACATGTCACTGCACCACTCTCTCTGAGCTTCAGCATGCTCCTCTGCAAATGAAGATACGCGTAATAACACTACCCACTCTTCAGATTGTCGGGAGGATAAAATGAGGCCACATATATAAGTACCTAGAATATGGCCCCACACGAGGCAGGCACTCAACAGATGGAAACTTATATGTGTGTACTAGTCAGGACCAGCTAGGCTATGCTGACACAACAAGTAAACTCTAAGACCTCAACTGCTTAACCCAGTTTGGGGTTATTCTTACCTCAAGTAAGTAGAATTTTATTAAGCCATGATATGAGCAATCCTCAAATGGAATAAGAACAAGGCTGCCGACTCACATGTAATTCAAAGCCTTGTCCTTCACTCTTTCAGATCTAAACACAAGTCGTCAAAATAGTAGGCAAAGGAGACACCCACCCCACTACTCTGTCAATGGGGTGTTGAAGGCATGTACTCTTGCGAGTCCTTGAACGTTCTACTAGTCAGCAGGCACCCCCACACAGGTCTCTGAGGCCGCACAGCTGTGGGAGTGACTCCAGGAGGAAGAGGAAGGTGAACAGAGGCCATGAAGACTGACTCGGAAACTCCCCCAAGGAGGAGAAGACGTCTGAGCCATCCCTGCACCACCACCAAGAGTCACTTCAGCTCCTGAGAAAGCCACTTCGGGAGGAGCTGCCTCCAATTAAAGTCCTTGGTTGCATCACAGGACTGTGTCCCTCTTTCCTCTTCCCCAGCCCTACTTCTGAGATTCCCTTGGATGGGGAGCAATTAGAACCTAGTATCTTAAAAGCAAATATGGTTTTATTATTCTAAAATATTTCAGCTACTCCTAACCAACCTAACAAGTGTCTAAGAGAGGCCAGTTAGCATAATGGGCGGCTATAAATGCATGCTGTAATAAATGCCTAGACTTTGAGGGGGCAATTCTGCTCACCTATTGCATGACACCATTTGGTGCTCAGGACCATAGTGAATACTGGGGCAGGTTGTGCAAAAACTCTGCAACCAGTAGCCTTAGAGGGATGCCATATGCATTATATCAGTGCACAAGGCAGAGTGCTGATACCCAGAGCTGTTTGCTAGAATGCACAGCATGCAAACATGAGTAATACGCAGGAGACCCCAACTGCCTTCAACTCCAGCCAGGGAGACAGGCACAGAAGCAGATCACTTCCTTGTAACAGAACAACAACTTTGGGAGCAAAAAGATGAGAAGCATTTTGAGACCAACTTGGGGGTTCAGGGAAGTCTTTCTGGAAGAGATGAGTTTTCTGAAGGTTGAAAAGGATTTGGCCAAGCAAAGAGAAGGGGGAATGATACTCAGTGTGGGGGGGCCACAAAATAGGTAAAGCTGAGAAATAGAGGCACAGCTGGGTGGGGTATGAAAATAGTGAGCTTTGGTGTTTGGAATGACTGAGGTGAACACCTGAGCCAGAGCATGGCGGGAGGTGAGAGGGCAAAGCCGTGAGAAAAAACCCAGGGGAAGGCAGCTGGGCTCTCTCCTGAAGGTACTGGGGAGCTACAGGTGAGTTCTGAGCAACAACATAGCATTGCCAGGCTTCTGATTGTTGCAATACGCCCATGGTGAGTTAAGAAGACGACTTATCATAACAACACTCCCTATTCCTGCACCCACCTCAGAAAACAGGAATAAGAAAGATGATGTCTTGTGCTACAGTTCTATAGACTGAAGTTGATACCTACTAAGGAAAGCCCGTCCTGACTGCAATTTGAAGTGTGAGTAATAATGATAATAATAGCAATGCATAAAATCTGGTATATCGCTTACTCTTTTAAGTGCCGTATAAATTTCAACTCACAACATAATAACCCAACAAGGTTAGTACTATTACTACCCTGTATCAGTTACTATCCTGTATAGTTAATTCCTACCCTGTATGGTTAATTCTTATATTTACAAATAAGGAAACTGAGACAGAGAGCTTAATAAGTCTCTTAAAGTTACCATAATAGTAAATGACAGAGCTGAGACTTGAACCCAGGAAGCCTGACTTCAGAGTCCACATTCTTAACCAACCAGTTCACAATGATGATAGAATGACATTCAGTTGCTCTCTGGGCTCAAAATGGATCATTCATTGCCTGCTCTTTGAAAATGGAGCTAGGCCCTTTAAATCTTGTTCCTTTGACAGCTGCTTACAATGTTATGCTTTGTCTGTAGGGGGTGCTAGAGACTATGAAAGAGGAAGGGCTTTTCCTCCTGGTGCTGGCATGCTTCTCTTAGCAGGCTCTTGCATAACACGCAGCTCCTCCATTATCTAGCTTCTGCAGCACATGCAGCTTCTCAAGCATCTGGCTCCTGCAGTGCAGCCAGCTTCTCCAACAACAGGTTTCTGCAGTGTGCACAGCTTTCCTGCATCCAGATCCTGCAATGCATGGTCATCAGTAGCACTTAGCAGCCAGCAGCTTTCTCCTAGTACCCACAGCAAAAGAAGGAATGTCTCCATCTCTCCGTAATAGCTTCCCCTGTCACTCTAGGGGGCCATGTCTAGAACATTCTGTCAACACATCGTCTCAGGCTTCTCTGAATCCAGGGAGCCACAGCCATGTCCTACCCAACAAAGTCCAGCTCTCAGCTGGGAATGGCATGTGGGTGCTACTCCTTCAGGGCCTCTATCTCGGCCCTGGGATTGGTGGCTGCTTCTTATATCTGCTGTTCTATGGTCTTTAGAGTTCTCTTTACGTCTTACTAACCAATCCATTAGTTCATTCTTTATATCAAACTTTACATATCATATTACTATGAATAGTTAATTCAAATATTAAGCTTCCCATACTCATATTACTATGTGGTTTCAAGTCTTATGTTTGGACCCCAACTGATACAGACATCCAGGAAGCTGCCTAGGCAATCAAAAGAGACAGCAACACAGGTACAAACTGGGACAACAGCCCAAGGAAGGAGAGCCCCAGGTTACAAGGCAGTTCTCAGGTAAGGCTGGCCAATTCTGAGAAACACACAGGGCAAGGAGGTTCTAGGATTCTTTTTGGTGCAGAAAACTGAGAAGGGGTTAGTGGTGAGGCCGAGGTGACAACACACAGGTCATTTCACCTTGGGCTATCTTAAGCTGGAGGAGCCTATGAGAACTCCAGTGGCACATCCAGAAGGTTGAAAATATGTATCAGGAATGGGTAAAAGAACCATGGCTGGAAGGAAACAAACAGGCTTGCTAGTTGTGTGTGGATCACCAGTTCCCTAGGCTGACACCCCTCCTCCCCACAGGGAAAGAATCCCCAACAGCATCAGCTGGGTGAAGAGACTTCCACTTTCCTGGTACTTCACTGTCCAGGGTCCTCTCCTACTTCCTGTTCTCACACTGTATCCCCTGGGCCAACCTCTGACCTCGATTCTTCTTGTCTATTCCATGCAGTCCTCACCACCTCCCACTTCCCTTCCCCCAGAAGACCCTGTGTTCCTAACGTCTTGGAACTAAGATGGATGATTCATTGAGAACTGTAAACTACTTCCTGCATAGACGTTGCAGGTGCTCTGCACATAAAAGATGCTCCTGAACTGTCACTTCCTGCTTTCATCGCTTAGAAGCCTCTTCACAGATGGAGCAGTAAGAGACTCACGTCCCTATGAATTTGTCAAAGGGCTCTGAGCCTCAGAATGACATCTTCTTGGAAGGATTTTCAAATCATTACCATCAAAATAATAATAGAAGCTACAGCTGGATTTTACCTCTGACTGTGGCAGACCATGTAGCAGACAAACCCCTCCTGTGACAGCAGTCTTTAAAAGCTCTAGTTTGGGGGGATTTTCTTAAATCCACTCAAAGGCATCAGAGAGCTACCCATGCAGTTAGGACAGACTCAAGAGGCCAAGACCCTGGAGAGGAAGGAAGCGTAAAGAGATGAAATGCACATGGAGGTCTTATGCCCCTTCGAGACCCCTGCCAACCCCTAAGCAGGTCTAAGCAGCTGGAAAACTGGACAGAGCTTTCAGCAGATTCAAGGCCTAGAATAACCAAAATTGGAGGTTGGGGGCTCACCTTGAAGAAGGAGTCATTAAAAAGGTTTTAACCAGGTTTTCAGTTAAAATCCCTGAAGGGCTGTTATCTCCAAGTCAGGGCTAACTAGAAATAGACCAGGTCTCACAGGACTAAAGCCCAGAGTCAAACCTACCCCAATTCCACTTTTCTCAGAAGCAGAAGTAAATTCTTTCTGAAGGCATACCCAGAGTCTTGTACATCTCTTCATTTTAAAAAAATGTCTAGTATTCAATCCAAAAAATTGCCAGGAATACCAGGAGATCAAAGCAACTGACCCAAAAGCAAAAGAAACAGATCTACAGAAGAGCCCGATATTGGATTCAGCAGACATGGACTTCAAAATATCGAATCGAAGGAAATAGATGGAAATGGAGGATTCATTGAGAACTGTAAACTATTTTTTAAAGTTAATTAAATTGTACAGGATTAAATACTGATAGCTGAAATGAAGAACTCTAGTGAAAAGATCAACAGTCAATTAAACACAAGTGAGGGCAACAGTAATGGACTAGAATGTACGTCGGTAGAAAATATTCAGAGTAAATCCGAGGAACCAGAACAATGGAAAACACAGCGTCTTAAAGAGACAGTGAAAAGGTCTTAACTCACCTCTCATTAGAGTCCCAGGAGATGAGAGCAAAGGGGTAGAAGCTTTGATGAAAGATACTGCGTCACAGATTCAAGATGTGCTATGAACCCCAAGCAGGATAAATACAAAGAAATCTATATCTAGGCACATCAAAACCACTGCTGAAACCCGAAACGAAGAGAAAATTTTAAGAGCAACAAGACTCAGAGCTGACTTCACAAGAGAAACAGTGAAAGCCAAAGACATCTTCCAAAAGTTGAAAGGAAGTAACAGTAGGACCCTGGAATTCCTGACTTACAAAAAAAAAATATCTTTCAAAAATAAAAACAAAGTGGAGACTTTTCAGCAAACAAAACTCAATCTGTCAACAGAAGATCTACATGGGAAGGAAAATGTTAAAGGTATTTCTAAATAGACTAAATACTAAAGTATAGTATTTAGTACAGTATAGAATAGTATAGTATAGTATTTAGTATAGTATATGCTACACTAAAGAAAAATTCCAAAGGTAGTTCTAGGAGGGGAATGATCCAGATAAATGTATGAAAATGCAAGAAGAAACAAAGAGTAATGAAAAAGTAATACAGAATAACACGAAGTAAACATATGAATAAATCTAAATGAATACTGGCTACATCAAACAATATCTGTTGTGATTTAAAACACGGAGAGAATTGGGGATGGTTGGGGTGGAGGGGAAATGGAGACAACTGTCCTTGAACAACAATAAAAAATGTGAAAAAAAATAAAGTAAAACATGGAGAGAATTGAAACCTGTAACAATAGCACAGCAGGCAGAAAGGTGAATTCTGAAGTCGTTGGATTGTTCAGAAAGTGTTGCAAGAACTCACTTCGCACAGAAAGTCAGGGCTGCATGTTGCATCCAAGGTAACCACTAAAAGAAAAGAATACATTCCTCACAGGCTAATAGAAAAGAAATTACAAAAATTATGCAAAAGAAGGCAAAAAAAGGACAAAGAGAACACAGCAAAAGAGGATCAAAAGAAAGTAAAAAGCAAAATGGTACATATAAGCCCAAATCTATCTAATGTATCAGTAGTACATTAGACATAGCAGAGTAAATACTCCAGTTAAAAAAACAGAGACTGAATTTTTTTAAATCCCATACACCCACAAGAGGGATACCTTAAATATAAGGATACAGTAAGTTGAAAGTAAAAGGATGAACAAACATATACTATGTGAAGACTATTCAAAAGAAAGCTAATGTGTCAAAGTAAATTTTAAGACAAAAATCTAATATAGAGAGCTATTTCACAAAGCTGAAAGGGTCAGCCTATGTGATTTCTACATTTGTATGCATGTGACAACAGAGCAAAACTTGTCAGAAGCGAGTTATTCATAGCAGCATGATTCATAATTGCCAAATGTAGAAACAACCCAACTGGTGAATGGATGCACAAAATCTGGTCTAACCATGCAATGGAATATTATTCAGCCACTAAAAAGGAATAAAGTGCTAGTACTAGTACATGTTACAGCATGGATGAATCTTGAAATATGTTATGTGAAAAAAAACAGACACAGAAAGCCACATACAGTATGATTCCATTTAGATGAAATGTCCAGAATAAGGAAGTCTATAGAGAGAGCAAATAGATCAGTGGTTGTTGTGGGCTGGGGAGAGGAGGAATGGGGGGAAAGGGCAGGTGACGAAAATGTTCTAGAAGTCAGTAGTAGCCATGGCTGTGCAATCTTACGAACACACTAAAAAATACTGAATTGTATACTTTAAAATGGTGAATTTTATGGTATGTTAATTACACCGTATTTTTTTAACTATGTCATTAAAAAAAACAATTTGTCAGAAGTAAAAGGAGAAAGAAACCTACCCTCACAGTTGGAGATTTCCCTAGCTCTGTCGCTGGAAGAATAAGCAAACCTTGGGACAGAGGACATAGATTTGCACAAGGCCGGTGAAAGCAGAAGACGGCATGTGGCCGCTGCAGGAGGAAAGCAGTCACTGATGGAGCCCTCGCTATGTGCTTTACACACATCCCCTCAATGAACCCACCTATTATCTATCACACACCCCTCAACAGACGAGGAAATGGAGGTAAATGAGGAACAGAGAGGGGAGCATCTGGCCCGGAATCACCAGCTCACTCTTAACCTCCCTGCTCTACTGACTGTCTCCCAGTACTGAGTGTAAGAAAGATTTCACTAGAATCTGAATTCACATAAACACACCCTACGGCACTGGAGTAACTGAGGTCTGACGCAGCCTGAATAAACATAAACTGTTAATGACCTACTACATCAGCGAAAACATACATCGGGCACCTGCAGTAAACAAGACATAGTGAGAGATTTAAGAAAAATAGCAACAATTTATTGAGCTCTTATTCAAGCTTGCAACGCAAAGCTGCAAGCACTTCACATTTTTGACACCGGTTTACCCCCCCATCACCTGCTGGGCAGGCACTCTAATCCCCGTTCCACGCAGGACGAGCGAGACCTCAGGGTGGGAGGGACGCTGCTCCTGAGAGGCAGAGCTTGGGTGGGAATCCCTGTGACTGTGGAGTCCAATCGTCCACTTCGGGTCCGTGCCCCACCTTCACCGTCACCGTGGCTGTCGTGAGTGTAGCCTTCAAACTTAGGATGCACGCTCATTTGCTGAATCTGGTCTTCACAGACACCCTGTGAAGTAGGCAAGAGAGATGGCAGACTTTTCTGAATGAGAAACCTGAGGTGTGTACCTGGTGGGCACAGCTGAATGCCCCTCCCAGCGGGAGAGAGCGTCAGAAACAGAAGAGAGGAAAAAACACATGAGGGCTCTTTAAGCCCTAAAATGGGAAATCTGCTGTTCTGTCCTTTAACACACACTTCTGTGCTGTTACCACACTGGCCAGGACTTCACAGTTGGATGGTAACCATGGGCTTCTACCAATCATATTCCTGGCCCATATTGCCTCTGTGGCCGGTGACAGACAGTAATCACCTTCGTGAATAATTCTCCTTGAGCTAATCTGCCCTAAGAGTTGGCTAAAGAGAAATGCCTAACACAGCCATTCCCAAGGGCTGGTCTACAAATGATTTCTCTTCTCTGGCCCAGAGAAAGCAATGGTCAGACTCACCTTTTACATGGTTAAGTCATCCACATCATAACACTTCACATTTGCTGGACCCATTTGTAAAGTAGTGAACTGACACTCAGAAAGGTTAAGTGACCTCGCCAAGGTCACACTGCTAGGAGGCAGCAGATCTGGGTTGAGAATCCAGGTCTCCAGCCTGCTAGGCCAGGGTTCTGTCCAAAGGTACATCAGGTCTGAGGCACCTCAGCCACATGGGGCTATAGAATCTTTCTATGTGTACATAAAGGCATAAGAGACAGGCAGGCCAAGGGCTATAATGGAGCAGAAAACACTAGAAATTCCTGTAACTTTGGCTTTGGAAGGGCCATTAAAGAGTCATCTGATCTACCCTTTATATGGATGGTTAAACTGAGGAGCAACCAGAGTTACACAGCTAGGAGTGACAGTTCAGGACCAGAACCCAGGTCTATGCCAACCTCCTCACTCAGCTGAGTTTATTTAAGAGTTTATTTATTTATTTTGAGACAGAAGGAAAGGGAGACAGAGAGGGAGAGAAACTTCAATGTGCAGTTGCCTCTCATACATCCACTGATGGGGACCTGGCCTGCAAGCCAGACATGTGCCCTGACTGGGAATCGAACCAGTGACCTTTTGGTTCACAGGCCAGCACTCAATCCACTGAGCCACACCAGCCAAGGCTCAGATGATTTTAGAGAGCAATTTGCAAAAGCTACTATGGAGATGAAAAAGCAGTTAAGTCCTCTTTAGCAGGACCAGGCTGTGTACAAAGATAAGATGTAGTCTTTTTCTGCGAGAAGTTTATAGTCTGACTAGAAAAATAGGCATGTGCACAGAAAAACAGAATCAATAAGATAAAACATCAGTAAAGGCAGCAGCTACATCAGAATTTAAAGGAGGCAGACAGTAGCAGAACTGGCTGTGCTGGACAGCTTCCTAAGATTGGGATAAGCAAAGCTGGGCTTTGAAGCACGCATAGGAGCCCAACAGATAAAAAAGAATAGTAGGCATGTCAGTCCAGTAAAAGGTTTCAATGTAAACTTTTTATTTTGTGGGTGATGAGCCAAATTGCAGATGAAGGGCAGATTTAGGGGGCTGAGGAGCCTTTCAATGCCAGGCTAGAGCTTTTGGATTTGGGCCCATGGAATCATGGATCTTCAAATTTATTCAAGAGCAGAGAACCTGGAAGCCTCTGAGCTCTTCATGGAACTCCACGAAGACGACACTCACTCCAGTACAGTGACAGTGTCAGAAAACAGGGCTGTCACTCCGCATCTGCAATATAAAACCACAACGACAACCACGCATGCTCCAGAATGAAAGTCCTCAAGTCAGACAAAACACGTCTTCTCCAAGTAGTCCCACTGACAGTCATGTGTCATTGCTTTCCTTCCTCTGTCCCCTGGAAGCCTGTGTACAAGCGGACAGCAAGCACAGGTACCTCTGTTTTCCCTTAAGAATCAGAAGAGAAAGCTGTAAAAAGGAGAACATTCTGAGAATTCACTTCATTTGTTCAGACTGGGAAGAGGCAGGCTTGTCACTGCAGAGGCCCAAGGCCATGCCGCACAGGCAGCGTCCTCCCAGGGCCTCCGTTTCCCCAGCCGACACGAGGGGCTGGAGGTGGGCGCACCATCTGAGACCAGACTGTGGACACGTCTGGCCCAGTCTGGTCATCTTCACATTTGAGGGGCTCTCCTCCGGGAGGGCTGACAGAGTGGCCCTTCCGTCCAGGCCCATAGTTCCAAGCAGCATAGAGAGTAGTTTGTAGCTGGCCCAGCTTGGCAACCACGGCTTCAGAGAAGGACTAGAGTCATCATGGGATGTCAATAGCCAATTTTGTGCAGGGTCCTGGAGTGAGCATGACACCCCCTCGCTGGCATGACTGACACCTTTCAGAGTGCCCCAGATGCTTCTCTCCTCACCTCGGGCTCTCCATCGGCCACCATGGGCCCCTGAGGCCTCGCTGACTTCTCACCTTCCGTCTTGGAGGAAGATGAGTACCTTCGTCCCTACGTCACCTGGCCAGGAACGGGCAGCACCCGTTGCCCAGGATGTAGGCTTCTATGAGTTGGCAGGGGCATGGGACCTTTGGAGAGTCTGTGTGTCGTGTCCCCATGGCCTGGGGGAGCTGGGAGGTCACCAGGAGCCGGATGTAGTAGCCACCAAACACAGCCAGCAACTGCTGGGCCATTTCCTGGAAGAGGCCGGAAAGCAGAGTGAGCAACACAGAAAGCAGCTAATGCACGTGGGGAAGCCGAGCTGTCCTCACACCCCCGGGCCAGCAGTGATGCCCACTAAGGAGGAGGAACCTGGCCAGGCCTCCATCTGGGGCCCTCGGAAGATGCCTGGTCTGGTCTGGAATGCCGGCTCTGCAACTGACGCTATGGGGCCTCTGCAGCCTCGGTTTCCTCATTTCCGAGGGGGGTAACCTAACTGCTGATAGGTGGTAACAATATGCACAAAAATTGCCTCAAATTGCTAGAGAATTTAGCATTGACTCATCCCAGCCAGTCACGCTGTTTCCAGTTTCCAATGTCTGTGAGCCAGTAAAATCTGTGAGGTCAAGAAAACGCACTTGAAGAAAATCACTAGCGAGTAGGGGTGGGTGGGAACAGAATACCCCCACGATGGCGTGACTCTTCAATCCATGTCAGGGACCTGCTGGATTGCTTTAGGCAAGTGCTTCTACCATAGTAAGAGCTCACTTATAAAAACTGGATTTATCTCAAAAAGACAAATACGGTATGATTCCACCTATATGAGGTACCTAGAGCAGTAAATTCACAGACAGGACAGGACAGTGATTTCTGGGCGATGGGGGAGGGGGAGCTGGTGCTCAACGGGTGTGGTTGGGAAGATGGAGAAGTGCTGGGGACAGATGGTGGTGTCGTCGCACAACAAGGTGACTACTTATTGCCATGAATCGTACACTTAAAAATGATCAAGGTGGTAAGCTTTGCATTACGTATTTTACTGCAATGAGAAAAATTAAACAGTCAAAAGGAATTTTAGAAAGGATTTTTAGTGGCTGGATTTACACATGTTCTTATTAACTCAGTGGTCTCTGAAGTTCCGCCCGCTGGCCTGGCAGCTGGAATTCCAGGCAAACGCTTCCCGACATGTGGCACTGAACGTCTTTCGCAACATGTACTTGTGTCCAGTCTGAGTGTAATAAAGTGGGGTGCGGTTTGCAGCAGGCTGTTTATGTCAGTAGAGTCAGTGATTAAGAACAGGTTTTCAAATCGAAAGGCCAAGTGGAAATTTCAGCTCAGCCACCCTGTGACAGACCCTGAGCAAGCCACTTCATCTCGCTGAGCCTGTTTCTTTGCCAGTAAAAGAGGGGGAATCATAGCACCTACCTGGCTAGGCTGGGGTGAGGATTAAAAGAGCTAAGGGATAGAAAGCCTGGTACCTAGTGCTCAGTAAATGACATCAATATCATTACCACGATCGTTAGTTTTAAAAGGCAGGAACTCCCACTGAGCTCTGTGGCGTCTGTGTTTCATATGTACTAAAAAATAGTTATCTTTTGTGCTAGAAAATACTGAAAACTTCAATGAGTCTACTAGTTACTAACTCAGCTTGGTCTTCTCGCTCATGTACTCTAAAATCAATAACCTAAGAAACAAAGAGCTGTGACAAAAAAAAAAACTGGCCTACTTAGAATCAGTAGGGTTGGCTTCTGGTCTAGCCTTTGCCACATTCTCCATTGCTCTGTGAACTTGGGCAAGTCAGTTGACTTCTTAGAAACTATTTCATCCACCAGAGAAGAAATAATTCCATCCTCAGAAGGTATGCTAAAGAATTTTATGTAAAATTTTAAAAAGCTACTAAGCCCTGGCTGGTGTGACTCAGTGGGACTGAGTGCCGGCCTGCAAACCAGAGAGTCACCAGTTTGAGTTCCAGTCAGGGCACATGCCTTGGTTGTGGGCCAGGTCCCCAGTAGGGGGCGCTCAAGAGGCAACCACATATTGATGTATCTCTCCCTTTCTTTCTCCCTCCCTTCCCCTCTCTATAAAAATAAATAAATAAAATACTTTCTTTTTAAAGCTGTTAAAATGTAAAAGGTCATTATAACTATTTCTCCATTTCCCATAGGCACTGGTTTCCCACTGAAATACGACAGCCTGGCCCATGCTGAGACTTGGACATTGATTATGTTTTTTCCTCGCTAAGTTATCAGGGCAGCTACTTAAAAAGCATGGACACACACTGAGATTTGATATTCACGGCAGGAAATTGTATTACTATTGATTTGAATGAATTTGAAAAAATAATTTAAAAGACCCATTATATTTAATAGGCTATTTCGCATAAACCCAGACATGCGTGCCACAATAAAGTACATGACTTTAGCAATCTTTTGTGTTCTTAAAAAAGAAAAGTCAATGGGACTCAGGGAAAGAGATTAATGTATTTGTCATGTTCTCTTGGAGTAGCTCTACTTGCAGGACCCTCACTCCCCACCCGTGCAAAAGGGAAAGTCTGGGCTGGTTTGGGCATTTAATCCCCAGCTCTGTCACCATTGAAGAAAATGCAAGTGCTCCCCTGCACCCCACCGTGCCTGAGGTCACCCTCACTACAGGTCTCCCAGACGGTGAATCTGTCCTCACAGTGAGAAGAGGGTAGGTAGCATAGGCTACAGACACATCAGATTTCTGGTCTACCAGCATTTGGTCAAACCCAACGGAGAGCTTAGCAGGACCAACAGAACTCTGAGGCTGGAGGAACTAGAATTCCACAGACATGCATATAAGATTTAAATATCTAACTGCAATTCAAGTAGATGGATGGATTAATAAAATGATTTAAAAATGATACAAATATTCATCAACATGTTCATGGTTAGGTAGGCAATCTTTGATCCATCAACACACAACTGTACATCCAGTGGAACCACTAAAAAGAATATCCAAGATATTTTTTAAAGGGGGTGTTGGGGAACCAAGTGAGTAGCAAATGACTCCTATAAACTATTTTTTAAAGTGCTGGGGTAAAAGGAAAAATATTGAAAACCAGTAGGCTAGATCTGCATAGTCTTTACCAACTCAGTAAAGTCATGCGCCCCGGAATGTACACCTTGAGGTCCCCACTCAGACTCTATGTAAATACCCCATGAGAGAAGGTGACCCCAACTGGCCCAGGTGCCATTACCTCCGGCTCCGCCTCAGGAACAAGCTGGTGAAGCTCGGTCTGCATGAGCGGCCTGTCTGCGGGATGAGGGCTGCTGGGCAGGAGAGGAGTGTCCTCCAACAGGTTCTCAGGCCCCTCCAGCGGCGGTGTGGGGCTCACCCCAGTCTCCATGACAACACAGAGCTGGCTCAATCTGCTTTTCAGCAAGGACTGCAAACGAAACAGAGAGGGAGCAAGGGTGGTGTCCTAAGTTGAGTGGCATGTGGGAGGCCAAGTCGCTGTCTGAGCTGCAGACCCACAGAAGACAGACGGGCCTTCTATAGACTCAGAGGCTGACCTCGGGAGACTGTGCAGTTGAGAGATTGGGAAATTCCCTTAAAAGCTTCTAAAGCACTTCTCCTTCCAAGCTCTCATTGGCTCCTCAAAGTGACCTGGGATGGGGATATTTTTATCTGTACACTGCAGATGAGCAAACTGAAGCTCAAAGGCTTTGCCCCAAGCCATGCAGAAGCTAATGGGCCAAGGTGAGGGCTAAACCACAATCCTGATTTCAAGACTGACTACAGCGCCCAGGAAAAAGCTGATCCCAGAGGAGGAGGCCAGGGCTTGGAGACAGGAGGGCTGCCTCCAAACTGGGCATCACCAACCTGCTCTGTGACCAACCAACAGTGCCGACAGGACTACTCGGAGCCTCAGTTTCCTCATCTGTGGAGTCAGAGCAAAAGTCCCACGATCTTCTTCACAGATGGCAGAACAAGTGAAAGTCATCTAACCACGAGGTACTTTCCTCTACCGGCATCTTTATTATTATTCCTATTAATTATTATTATGTAATAAATAAATATATGCTCACTATAGGAAATGTGGAAAATACCAATAGTTAAAAAGGAGATTGGTTAAAATGTGGTTAGTTAAAAAGGCTTAATTCCCTAGGCCAAATAATCACTGACTTGACATAGATGGTCTTCCTCCTAAGTAGTGATGCAATCTATACAATTCGGTCTCCTGGGTTTTTTTGTTTGCTTGTTTTTCATTTAAGGTATCTTACCTCTTGGCTAGTCTTCATTTCTCGAATATGTTCAGACAAAAACTG
Organism: Phyllostomus hastatus; assembly: GCF_019186645.2. Classification (NCBI taxonomy): domain Eukaryota; kingdom Metazoa; phylum Chordata; class Mammalia; order Chiroptera; family Phyllostomidae; genus Phyllostomus; species Phyllostomus hastatus. The sequence goes on along the minus strand of NW_025333857.1, from coordinate 61,366,018 downwards.
CACACAGTTCTCCAGGTCAAAGTAGACAAACCAGAGCTGGGGAGAAAAGAAGCTATGAGCCCTGAGGTTCAATGCCAGTCCCTGAGATGGTCTTCTACCTCCTGCCTCCTTGCCAGAGGTCCATCCTTCTGTGGACCCCTGGGTTTATCCTGTTCTCTAGCAGAAACACATCATTCTGCTCTCGCCTAGGGTCCCCATCAATGAGGATATCTCCTTTGTACAGCTGACAGAAAGACGGCTCTGAGGGTAAACCTGTTCGCCATGGCTGCAGCCCCACCCCCCCCACATCACTAAGCATCTGACAGACTCCAGACCCTCCTGGACATCATGGATCCATCCAGGGCTACCACCTTCATCTTCAGAGACCACGTGCCCTTCTGTCTGGAAACCAACAGGCAAATGAGTGAACCCTTCAGAGCTGTCCCCCTTACTGGCCCCAGCCAAGTCAGAGGTCATCAACCCGGGTGCTCTGTGGGGAGGGGAGCAGGGGAAGAAGTCCACACCTCACCATTACCTCCCCTTCCTCCACAACCCCAACAGCCCCCAGAAAGCCAGACTAAACTTAGATGAAGCCAAAATCGTCTATGTTCACACATGACATCACCTTGTCAGGTCCACACCTGCCACACGTCACCCAAGTTCTGCAAGAAACTGGGAGCCCATGTCTCACACCTCCAGTCGCTGACCACTTCCTCTGGATCCCAGGCCTCCCTCCTCCCAGGGACTGACCCATGGGAGCCAAGGCCCCGTCCCTCTTGCCAATGAACCCCTCCCATTGTCTCATCCCCAAGGGAACATTTTTTCAATTTCTTTTTTACTTTTCATTATGAAAGTTTCCAAACAAACACAAAAGTAGAGCAAATGATGTCATTAACTTCCAGCTGCCCCGATCTGGGGTCAACAGCCACCACCTCATGACTGCTCTTGCTTCTTCTCTACCCACCCCGTCACTCACCCAGACACTCTCCATCCCCGACCCCACCCATCTCAATGGTCTTACAGAAAATCCAAGCGATTGTATCACCTCGTCCCCAAAACACTACTTTGAAACTGAAAGAACCCAATTATTTTAAAAGATGTGTTCATTCACAAGTCACCCACTTGCCAAGTCACCCCATGTGCCAATCCATAAAGAGGATCTGGAGAAAAACAAGGCTGAGAAGACCCCTGATCCAAGGACCTCTCAGTCTCTCTGTCACACTTGAACTGCCAGCCATCTTACGATGCCATCGAGTTCACCCCCTGCTGTCAGCCAAGCTCCCCTGTCACTCTACACCATCTCAGGTGTGCCGGGCTCCATAAACACAGGGATCTGCATGTATCTGCCCTCTGCTGAAGCCCCAGTACCTAGAACCCGGCACATACTAGGCTCTCAGTAAATATCTGTGAGATGAACAGGAGGCGTGCACAAGGAGATTCTTCCCAGGTCCCAGCCACCAGCCCACCCCGGTGCTCCCACCGGGCAAGGGGCAATGACAGGTGAGAAGGCAGATGCAATGTTGAGAAGATTTAGCAACCCCATGTGGGGAGCCCAGTCAACACCAGGAGACCTGGGGCTCATCTAACCCAGCTGTGGCCCAGACCCATTGTGTGACCTCACGCTAGTCAGCTGAGATTTCCCCACTGTCTTTGGGGTAAAGAAATCAATGGAGCCAGGCAGACAATGCCTTCGGGATCCCACCTGCCCCTCCTGGAGCCTTGCATGGGCCCTGCATGGGCCCCTCAGTGCTTGGCACAGAAGAGACCACGTCTGTTGGTGAGTCAATGCTGAATGTGGAACGAGGCGTGGACAGTCCTTGAGCTTCCCCTCCAGGCCTGCCTCGGAGGTGCTAGGCTGCAGGTTACCACCCAGAAAAGAGTCTCCAGGAAGGAACGCTGGAGCAAAGGGGAAGAGAAGGACTGCCTACACCATCTCATTAGCAGACTCTGCAAGACGTTGGGCAGACTGGGAGAACGTGGGCCCCCCACTCCCCATCAGCCCAGCCCAGCCCTAAAGTGGGCCCTTGGGGAGAGGTCACCCCGACACACGGTACCTGAATCACGCTCTGGCAGCCTTCCACCGTGTCCGTCACCCCCAACAGCACCCGGTGCCGCAGCAGGGCTTCGTTGGCAGCCGTCAGCCTTAGGTCCGTGTTGGTGTTGGCCTGTAAGACAAACGTCAGCCTTGTGGCCAGATGTCCACGCTGCCAGGGAGCTCTTGGGTCCCAGAAAGAACCACACACGGTCCCACCACTAGACACCATGGGACAATCCTCTTCTTCAAGACACACCCATCCTCCTATGAAATGGGACTGTGGAGTTGCTGAGACAATACATTCCATAGTGTCAGACAGCCCTCGGGTGAGCCCAGCTCTCCTACTTTCTGGCAGTGTGGCTTGGGCAGGCTATGTTGCTTCCCTCAGTCTTGCTGTCTTCAATGGTACAGTAAAGATAAAGGGTATCTCTGCCTCCTAGGGATGTGGGGAGATTTACTGAGTTTGCGTGTGTGAAGCACTCAGGCCACTGCCTGGAACACAGTCAGCTGTCATAGGCATCTGCAGGAGGAGGGGGGATAGAGGGGAGATGGGGGGAAGATAGGGGGTGGGCGAGCATTTATTGTGTAAGCAAAGCACCTACTCTGTCTATAAGGCACCTACTTTCCAAAGTACCCAGCACAGTGCCTGGCCCCTCAGCATAAGGGGTGGGGGGTGTACTTTGCAACTCTGTCTCCTTCTTTTCCCACCCAAACCAATGTCATTGTAGAGTCAGTTGACAAAGTAGACGCTAAACAGGCTGGTAAGGAGAAGAGAGAAGAAAGGTGTCAGGATTCAAAGTGCTGCTGTGGGAAAGAGACAGCCCCCTCCAAGGGCTTTCAGATGCAATTAGAAGGCAGTTCACTCAAGGACAATGGTTTTCTAAACATCGGGACCCCTGTAGGGAGCTTTTGGAAATGTAAGAAGACCCTTTTGATAGTCATAGGGATGGGAAGGGCAAACCTGGCACTTAGAGACAAGAGCCAGGGATGTTAAATGTGTGCCTTTTAGTGAAGGCCATGTCCCATGAGACAATCCCACACACGGAATTGTCTCCCAGCCAACCTGAACTAAAAGACACACTGAGTGAAAATGCAGGTGAAAAATATGCTTATAATTCTCCAAAGGGCCAACCTAACTCCATTGAACATGTAAACCCATAAAGTGCATTTGTTTTTAAACAGGTTTAAAATATAGTGAATTTTCCAGAAATGCCACTGTCTGAAAATCAAGAGATGATTATATTTTGTTTTGCCTAAAATATTTGCAAGGGTTGCTCACCCTTTCAGAAGCATGAGTCACCAGACCTGATGGAGACGTAGATAGATAGGCTTTGCGTCCTCCCACAACCAAAAGGACAACAACAAATTTAAAAACAAAAAATAACCAGAACCACCAGAAAATCAAACTGTATGGAAGTCCAACAACCAAGGAGTTAAAGAAGAAACAATCATCCAGAACGGTGCACCAAGACAAAGATATATGGCCCAAATGGAAGAACAGATCAAAACTTCAGAAAATGAACTAAGCAACATGGAGATAGCCAACCTATCAGATGCTGAGTTCCAAACACTGGTAATCAGGTGTCAGGATGCTCAGTGAGATGACTGAGTACGAATGCAAAATAAAGGAAGAAGTGAAGGCTATGCAAAGTGAAATAAAGAAAAATATACAGGGAACCAACAGTGAAGGGAAGGAAATCAGGACTCAAATCAATGATTTGGAGCAGAAGGAAGAAATAAACATTCAACTGGAACAGAATGAAGAAACAAGAAGTCAAAAAAATGAGGAGAGGTTGAGGAACCTCTAGGACAACTTGAAACATTCCAACATCCGAATCATAAGGGTGTCAGAAGGAGAAGCGGAAGAGCAAGAAATGGAAAACTTATTTGAAAAAATAATGAAGGAAAACATCCCCAATCTGGCAAAGGAAATAGACTTCCAGGAAGTCGAAGAGGCTCAGAGAGTCCCAAAGAAGTTGGACCCAAGGAGGAACACACCAAGGCACATCATAATTAAATTACCCAAGATTAAAGATAAGGAGAGAATATTAAAAGCAGAAAGAGAAAAGGAGACAGTTACCTACAAAGGAGTGCCCATACAACTATCAGCTGATTTCTCCAATGAAACCTTGCAGGCAAGAAGGGGCTAGAAAGTATTCAAAGTAATGAAAGGCAAGGACCTACATCCAAGATAACTCTATCCAGCAAAGCTATCATTTAGAATGGAAGGGCAGATAAAGTGCTTCCCAGATAAGGTAAAGTTAAAGGAGTTCATCATCACCAAGCCCTTATTATATGAAATGTTGAAGAGACTTGTCTAAGAAAAAGATCAAAATTATGAACAGTAAAATGACAACAAACTCACAACTATCAACAATTGAACCTAAAAAACAAAAACAAACTAAGCAAACAACTAGAACAGGAACATAATCACAAAAATGGAGATTATAAGGAGAGTTATCAGTGGGGAGGGGGAAGGGTGAATGGGGGAAAAGGTACAGGGAATAAGAAGCATAATTGGTGGGTACAAAGTAGACAGGGGGAGGTTAAGAATAGTATGAGAAATGGAGAAGCCGAAGAACTGATATGTATGACCCATGGACATGAACTAAGGAGGGTGTGGGAATGCTGGTGGGAAAGGGGGTGCATGGCAGAGGGGAATAAAGGGGAGAAAAAATGGTACAACTGCAATAGCATACTCAATAAAATATATTTAAAAAAAAAGAAGGCTGCATCACCAAAAGTTCAAATCCTGACTCAATTTCTCCCTACCTGCATAATTTGGCGCAAATTACTATCTCTCTGCCTCCCATCTCCTCATCTCCAAGTTGGAGATACGAACATTCCCTTATAATAAGGGTTATAATAAGGATGAAATGAGTTCACCCACATAGAATACTTTGAAGAATAAACACTCAATACATGTCAGGCAATGATATCATTACAATGATGATACTGAATGGAAAACTCATTGTTTTCCACTGTACATACTGGCCGCAAATATCTTTAGAGACTTCCCACATGCCTTAGCAATGTGCTTTACTCTGTAGGGGGCGCAAGACAGGGGTGTGCCTGCCTTCACAAACCTTCCCATTTTGAGAAAGCCTATTACTGCCCCACACAAGGGGAAGACAAGGCACTGTATGCAAAGTGCTAAGGCTCTGAAGGATGCTACCTGAGGCAGGTAGGACACTAGCAGTAAGAATGACAATGGTCAGGAAGGGGAACATGCATGGTCCTGAATGATAAGGGGTCCAAGGAGGAAGAAGTCCTTGAGCTGAGGCAAGACCTGAGGAGGCTGCATGGCCATGGACTGCTTACTTAACCTGTCTGAGCCTTTTCCTTCACTGGCCAACAGAGTCAATAATCATAAGACTAACACTTGGTGAGCATTTACCTTATACCAGGTACGATTATACACACTTGCATGTATTAAGTCATTTAATTCTCCGAACAACCTGCGGGGTGGACACTACAATTATTATCCCATTTCACAGATGAGGAAACTAAGGCCCTGGGAGGTACAGTAATAACTCACCCCAGGTTGCAGAGCTAGCAGACGGCACAGGTATCCTGCCTCCTTGTCAGGCTGTTGTTGGACATGGATATCAGGTTCCAAAGTCAGAGCACATAGCGGGTGCTCATTCAATGGTAGGCTTTGCTAGGAAGGAAAGGACCTTGAAGGGGTTCTCTGAATGAGCAAATAGTGATGACAGGAGTGCCACTGCCTACCTCAGGCCTCCAGCTGCACCTGCTGGGTACAGACACAAGGTCTTGCTCATCTCTGCCTTGTGCCTGGCACATTCCCTAGTACTCGCAGGGGCTTCATAGATACTGACCGAACAAGGATGGAAGAGGGGAAAGGAGGCGGCCACAGTAAGTGTTCCCTGAACAGCACTGATTACAGCTGCATCCTTGATGCACCTGCCAGGTGCACATTTTTCGCTTGCTCCTGCTAAAGCAGAAAATAGCTTGCTTTTTCCCCTGTGCCAAGAGAAGTTTCTTGCTGCAGGAACAGCCCATTCCATTTTTTTTTATAGGCCAAGTGCAAGGCCATGAAATCTTCAACAAAATCTAAGGCAGCATTATTTTGTCAGCTTTGTTGCAAAAGCCAAACAAACATCTTTCCAGAATGAGCACTAAATGGAACTCACACCCCGAATTCTGGCCACATCTGCCAACACCCCACCCTCTGTTCCTGGCTCACGCAAGAGCAGAGTGTTTGCTCAAGATCTCTGAGTCCAGCTCTGTGCCAGGTGCTGGGGAGCTTTCTAAGCACTGGAAAGAGGTGTGGCAGGCAGAATAATGCGCCCCCCACTCAAGATTCTAAGTCCTCCTCCCCAGAACCTGTGAATAGGTTACATTACATGGCAAAGGGGAATGGAGGCTGTAGATGGAACTAACATTGTTAATTAGCTGGCCTTAACATAAGGAGCTTGCCCCAGATTATCCAGGCAGACCAGCGTAGTCACAAGGGACCTTAAATGTGGAAGAAGGAGGCAGGAAGACTCAGGGTCAAAGGCGTGAGAAGGACTCGATCCACCCCTCGATCTGCCACTGGTGGCTTTGACGATGAAGGAAACAGGAGCCAAGGAATGCAGGCGGCCTCCAGGAAAAGGCAAGGAGACAGAGTCTCCCCTAGAAGCTCCAGAGAGGATGCAGCAGGCTGTAAGGTAGTTAATTTGTTACCACGTTTATGGCAATCTGCTACAACACCCAGGAAATACCAAGAGAGCCGGGTATCAATTGAGAACATAGCTTGGAATCTAAGTGTCCTGGCCTTGAATTCCAGCTCTGCCATTTATTACCAGCATGGCCTTGGACTACTCCTTGAACCTTTAGGAGCCTCGGGTTCCTCATCTGTAAAATGAGTGTAAAAGACTAACCCAGCGATTTATTGGAGGGGTTTCATGAGTTAATTACATAACGCATTTAACAGACGATCAACCACATATGAAGCACTCAGTAAGTAACAAAAGACCGACGTTAAAGGAGCAGAACATAATTAGTGAGCCAGGAGATATCAATCTCCTTTGTTGAATGAGATCAGGAATCAGAGGGCTCTGAATCCCTGCTCTGCCGCTCACAGTGGGGTGAGGCCGAGTAACCTAATTCTCTGACCACCCACTCACTGCCTCAGAAGGTGCTGCTGGAGTCAAATGAGACAGGACTATCAACAGAGCCCAGAGCCAGCACCCACCCACCTCCCTCAGCCCCAGGCACCTTGCACTTAGTAACCCCTCCTCACTCAGAGCTGTCCTGAGCATCCAGGGGTGGAGGTGTGTGGAAGGACTCAGTAATCACTAAGTGCCATACACACACTAGCCAGTATGTGCCCTCCTCCCACCTCCCAGGCGCTCTCAAAACACAGCTTGCTTCCAGAAAAACAACCCACAGGGATTAGACAGGAAAGACAGGATTCAATCACACATGTGATTTAATTTCTTTCAGTCACTGGGCACATGGGCCAGTGTGAACTCCAAGGTTGGAGCAATCTGTTGAAGCGGGTGAAAGAGAAAAACTCTCACTTGGGATCCACCTGCCCACAGAGCCCTTTGCAGGGGGTGTGGCTGGGGTCTCGGGACATCTCACCTTCCTCTGGTGTCTCTCGAAGATGAGCATGAGAGTCAGGGTCAGGCTCATCGCAGCCAGGGTCACGAGCAGCACACCCACCCAGTGGTTCCCCGGGGCAAACAGCTGGCTGGTGGAGTAGATGTTGGCCCACACCACCACGTAGAAAACCTGTGAAAAGCCAAGCCAAGAGCAAGGTCAGGAACACCAGTCCTTGAGCAAAGCAGCTCCAATCAAGGGGACACCCCTGGACACTGGTGACAACTCCTTGGATTCACAGAGCTCACAGAGCCTGTGAGAATGAGTCCTTGTTCCCGGATCATAAGTGAAGGTAGAGAAACGGGGTTAGAAGAGTTACTCCAAATCCCTGCTTGCCCTGGTTTTAAATAAAATGGAAAAGGGCAGCCGGCTTTGGAGGTAGAGAAATAGGAGTCAGAAACCCACATTGATCCTTCAACAGCTGTGTGGCCTAGACAACTTATAACGACTCTCTGAGCCTCACTTTCCTCATCTGTACAATGAGGATGATACCTACTTCACAGCACTAATATAAGCATTAATAAGATAACATGTTAACAACCCAGCACTTATCAGAAAATTAACAAAAGCTGGCTGCCATCCTTTGCCCTTCCTGAGAAGCAGGACATAGGGGTTAGGAGTACTCCAACCATTTAGAGACGAAGCAAGTCATGGTGGTTAAGAGTGGCTAAACCAGACTGCCTGGGTTCAAGTACTGGCTCTGCCATATATATATATATATATATGTGTGTGTGTGTGTGTATGTTGGAGTATATTTGTAGGTGTATGCGTATGTTTATATGTGTATGTATATATGTGTAAACACACACACACACACACACACACGATTAGCGCTCAAATGGACCCATCTGTTGAACAAACGGGGAAACCAAGCCCCAGAGAGGAGAAAAGTCTTGACCAAGGCCAGACACTGAGTCTAAAGCCTCGGTGATGGGTCTGCAGCTCTCCAAGCCCAAGCTCTGCCCTCAGGAATCCCTGCCTCCCATCCTTTACGTGGGGGCCTGGCTACAACTCTCTGCCATAAATTTCCTCTTATAGGAAATGCAGGTGCATGTGTGCTGCCCTCTCCCAGGCAGCTGGGCCACCAGCCCCCAGGCCCCTTCCCCACAGCAACAGGCTGCAGCACGGGACGCTGAATTCCGCAGTGCCACGGGGGCTGCAGCGGGGCAGCATGGGCCCACCTCCCTCCTTACCACAGCAAAGGCCAGCCGCATGGGCCTGGAGTTGTAGATGATGTATCTTCTCACTTGGGGCTCCAAGAGGGCACTCTCAGCCAAGCTCCTGTACTGGTCAGCCGGGACCTGCTTGGCCACCCAAGAGAAAGGGATCACTCAGCTGCAGAGAGCCCCTCCCCACCTCCTTCCTGCCAGCGCACATGTCATTTCCCGTTCACATGGCGATCACTCGGAAGGAGGATCCAGCTCTCTGTGGGCTGGACCAGAAGGCTGAATGAGGAGCTCAGAGAGCTGACGGCAATCACAGGGTGCAGCTCCCAGCTCAGGGAAGGCCAGGCACCAAGGGGGAGGTGGGACAGCTCCAGAGGACATCCCACAGAGGGACCCCCGCAGCCCAAGGTTCAGTCCCTCACAGCAGACCCAGCAGAGCCTTAATGGTGAAGGCACAGACCCGGGAGTCAGCCAGCCCTGGGTGCAAACCTTGGCCCTGCCACTCATGTGCTGGGTGACCTGGAAAAAGTAACTCCCCTTCTCTGAGTCTCTGACTTCTCCTCTGTAAAACAAGGATACTAAGAGTACCCCACCTTATAGAGGTAGCGTGCCTTTAATAAGATAATACATATACAGTACTGATACATGCATTACATAGTGTGTATGTATATGTATATACATATTATCTGGACATCTTTGGGGGTCCTGGTTCTGCTTTCCACAGTCGGTATGTCTTACTTGGACACGCACGTGTATCTAAGGATATGGGTATACTGGTGCAGTGCTGGGTCCACAGTGAACACTAGATACACAAGTGCTATTACCAACACTGCAAAATCAGGTAAGTATTCACACAGTCCACAGTATTGAAAACTCGCATCTTCCTGCCCAAACAAAAATGCCACGTTGTAAAAAGGCCTAACGAGAGTGGGCTGCTTAAGAAATCAGAATTTAACCATGAAAGATGAACAGCAGAACAGTATGTAAACAGTTTGTGGGCTAACAAAACCCCGTCTAAAGATAACTGTTTAAAAACAAATGTTCTTCTAAACAAAGACTGAAAGGAAACGTGGGACGATAAACCAGCTGTTGTGCTGATGTGGGCTTGGTGCTATCAATTTGGAAGGTTTCCCCTTAATGGTGATAAAATGTTGTGTTAAACAGTAATGCAATGCAGCTTAAAGAAGTAATCTCTCAAGCCTGCAAGGGAAAATGAGCAGTGTATCTTCCCCACGCCCAGTTTGTCCTCCCTGGGGGGAGCAGGGGGAAGAGAACCGCAACTCTGGGCACTTAATGACAACAGCAATACAATTTATTGAACACTTACTACGTGCCAGAGACAGTGCAAGTGTTCCTCCGGCATTATCTCACTTAATCTCCACGAAAACCTTAGGTAACGGCATTAATATCGCCCTTGGCATTATCAGCCAATGAATCCATATACGTTTCCCTCCCCTGAAATGCCCTTCCTCCTGCCAACCCAGCCAACTCCTGTTTTTCCTCAAGATCCCAGACCAGTGTCTGCTCCTCAGTGGACCTTCCATAACCACGGCCCGCACCCCTGGCAGGTTGACCACGTTCTCAGTGAAGGTCTTCAATGCCTTACACAGCCCTCTACTGCAGCATTCCTGTCACACTGTCCGATCCATCCGGCGTATGCCCATCTCCCCGACTGGGCTCAGGAGCCGTGTGAGCACAGGCACTGGGGCCTGTTCACTTCTGCAGTGTCTAGTGCGCGGCTGAGTGCCTGGTGCAGAGTGGGGAAGGGAGGACAATTCTAATTCATCTTCCTTCTCTCTCACACCATAGCAAGCATACAGTATTTAATAAATATTTTGTGAATAACTGGATGAAAGGCAAGATAGATAGGCAGATGGGAGGACAGAAGGAAAACGGTAAGGACTTCATAAAATCAGCACTCACCTGAATGCCCCAGGTCTGCAGCTGCTCTTCTGCGGCTCCCAGATCAAAGGAGATAGGTGCACAGGTATTATCGATCCGGAGAACTGTAAGGACCTGGCCATTGCAGAGCTCTGAAAGCAGACAGAAGCTTCATCTGGCTGAGCGGTAACTACTACTTGGAGGAGCCCAGAGCCTGATGGCATCACCTCCTCATGGCAGGGAGGCATAGGGGGCTAATCCCTACAGAAGAACTGGAGTTGACAGGAAAGCCCCCAGGAGGCAGAACTGAGGCCAGAGGGTGGAGGCTATTAGGATGCAATGCAAGACCACATAAGGAAGAATTTCCCCAAAAGAGAGCTGTCCACAGCCACACACAGATGGGAGGTAGTGAGCTTCCCATCACAAGGGATATTTAAACAGACAACAATTAACTACATTGAGGAGATGACGTAGCAAACATTCATTCAAGCACTGCTCTGCCAAGTAACTCTTGCATTCCCAGTGGACACAAGAGTGTGAATAAGATAACCAACTATGATAGGCAGAACCATGGACCCCCCAAAGATACCACGCCCCACTCCCCGGAACCTGTGCATGTGTTATTGTACAGGGCAAAGGACAATTAAAGTTGCTAATGGACTTAACACTGCTCATCAGCTGGCCGTAAACAGAGAGATCATCCTGGATCATCTGGGTGGGCCCAACGTAACTATAAGGATCCTTAGAAGTGGAAGAGGGGGCAAAAGAGTGAGGAGGGATGGTAGAAAGGCACAGAGAGATGGATCACTGCTGGCTCTGACGATGGAGGAAGGATTCGTGAGCTAAGGAGTGTGGGCAGCCTTGAGAAGCTGGAAAAGGAAAGAAAACAGAGTGTCCCCCAAGCCTCCGGAAGGAATGCAGCCCTGCCGATGCCATGAGGACTTCCACTCAGTGAGGTCAGAGGCCAGCTTCTAATTCACAGAACTGTGAGCGGATAAGCGTGTGTTTGCAAGCCACTATGGCGGTGGTAATTGGTTGCAGCAACTACACACAACTCATACACTGACTGACTGATAACCCCTCCCAGTGTATCCGCAACTCACTCGACATTTTAAAAACATAAATCTTGAGCTCAAAAAACACACCCCATTAGCGCAGGTTGCTCACAACAGGCATCAGAACTCTTGCCCTGCAGGCCTGCGATGAGATCAGACTGAGGCCGAGGCCAGCTGGACTGAAAGCTCGGGGCTGGAACTCCCTCCGGTGCAGGGAGTAAGGGTGGCAGAGTGACGCTGAACCTTCCTTCAGATCTCAGCAGAGGGGCTGGACAAAACCGTAAGCTGGCCAGTCTGGTGTTCAATCTGTAACTCTGCCTCTCGCTAACAGGGTACCCTTGGAGAAGCAACTAAATCCCGGGCCATCTACTTAGAGGTTGGTCCCTCTAAGTCCCCTGCAGAAGACTTTTCAAATAATGAAAATACAATGCTCGGCCCAAAATGGATGCTGAGTAACCGTTGGTCACTCTTCTTGTCATATCTTAAAAGCAAGCACAACAGAAAAAGTTACAACACAGCAACGCTGATTCTGTTGTACAGCTGATCGACCCTTGAACAACTCGGGGTGAGGAGCACCGACCCCTCTCCTGCCCCTCCCCTCACAGTTGAAAATCCAGGTATGACTTCTGAATCCCTCGAAACCTAAGCTGTCCCTCAGCACCCACGGGGGACTGGTTCCAGGACCCGGCACAGATAACGAGATCCGCAGCCGCTCAAGCCCCGCGTGTAAAAGGCACAGACCAGGGCCTGCGTTCGGCCCTCCACATCTGCAGTCTCCCAGCCACCGACGGAAAATGTCCAGGTGTTTACTGAGAAACATCGGCATGCTAAGTGGGTTCGCACAGTTCAAACGCATGTTGTTCAAGGGTCAACTGTATTTGTTTTCACCCTCCCATACCAGAAAGGATTTAAGGGGGCTTCATAAAAATAAATTTTGAAAAGATAAAATTAGATCGATAACCATTATCACGGAAAAGGAAACAGAGCCTCCAAAAGGTGAACAAAGGAACTGGACCAATGTCACCTGGGGAGATGCAAGTAAGAAAGGGGAGAAGCACCCTGACCCATTTGTGGCTCAGTGGGCTGGGTGTCATCCCACAAAAGTGAGAGATTGTCGGTTCGATTCCCAGTCAGGGCACATGCCCAGATTGTGGGTTCAGTCTCTGATTGGGGCACATATGAAAGGCTACCAATCAATGTCTCTCTCTCACATCGATGTTTCTCTTCCTCTCTTTCTCTCCCTTTCCCTCTCTCTAAAAGTAAATGAGTGAATAAATTGTTTAGAAAAAAAGGAACAAAGGTGTGCACAAAAGCAGGCACGCACACTGGATGGGGCCCGACTCCCTCTCCCAACTCACAGCATCGAATGGGACGCCCACGTAGGTTTGGACTCAACACGTGGAGGGTGTCACCCGCCCCCCGCCCCCCCCAGCCAGCTCTCTGCACGCTGAGCAAAGGGTTTGCCTGAGCAATGCAAAGACTCCACGGTTCCTTTGTTTGCCTCCAGAACCATGGGTTCCTGGGTTCTTGGCAACAACCTTTTTCATCTATTCCTTAAAGTGAGATCAGTGAGTTTCTCTACTTGGATATACTTGTTTTTACACCTAGATTAGGGGGAAAGATCTGAAAAGCTGCCTCTGTGTGTGTAGGGGAAGCGATTTCCTACTAAGGAATAAGAACCGGTTTGCCAAAAATCAGCAGAGTGACGTGTTCAAAGTTCCGGAGGAAAATTATTTCACTCTGTTTCATTCTGTTGCTTGTGTATGTGTGTGTGTAAATTGCTTTCCTAATGAGAGCGGTAAAAAAAAAGAACCCCTGTTTTTAGGTAGCCAAGTCTCAAATTATGTAAGAAACCAGCCACGTTTCTGTTAAGCATCTGCTATGGCCCAACTGTAGCAGTGGCTCAGGTCCCAACCCCCACCCCTGCTCTGGCCCCCACTCCCACACCTGCGTCTGTCGCTCCAGCATCAACGGCAGCATCTTCTGAGCCTGCACCTGCTAGCATAACAGAACAGGAGAGCCCTGCAGAAAAGCCAGCAGAAACACCGGGGGTTGCTAGCCCGACGTCAACTGACAGCGCTGTACGTTGGGAGATTCTTGCCGGTCTTTCTGAGGAGGCAACCAGTGCGCTTGTAGCAGGTCAGTCTTATGAGAATACAGTAACTGAGATCTTGTCACGGGGCTCTGAACCGGAGCGAGTAATTGCAGCCCTGAGAGCCAGTTTCAACCCTGACAGAGTAGTTGGGTATCATTTAATGGAATCTCCGGAGACAGAGCATAATAGGCTGTGGTCGGCCTCCCTCCAGCGGTGAGGCTGGGGCACCTCTGTCTTCAGTGGCTGCGGCACAGCTACCATTTTTATGGAATCAGCCTCAGTTTCAACAGATGAGGCAAATCATTCAACAGACTCTTCCCTGCTTGCAGCATGGCTACAGCAGATAGGTCAAGAAAGTTACTACAGCCCCAGTTGGCATGGCTCAGTGGATGGAGCACCAGCCTGTGAACTGAAAGGTCGCTGGTTCAATTCCCAGTCAGGGCACATGCCTGAGTTGCGGGCCAGGGCTCCAGTTGGAGACATATGACAGGCAGCCAATCGATGTATCTCTCACACATTGTTTCTCTCCTTCTCTTTCTCCCTCCCTTCCTTGCTCTCTAAAAGTAAATAAATAAAATCTTTAAAAAGAAAAAAGAAAGTTACTGCAGCAAATGAGCCAACACCAGGAGCATTGTCTTCAGATGTTAAGCAGACCAGTTCAAGAAGCTGGTGGTCACGGAGGGAGGGAGGGGGCAGAGGAGGAACTGCAGAAGTTGGAGACAGTTGTATGAACTACAGTCAACACCTCAGGAAAAAGAAGCCACAGAAAGGTGTATTTGCGTCTTTGAATCTAAAGCGTGCGTCTTGCCCTGGCCTGGCCAGTCTGGCTCAGTTGGCTGAGCATCGTCCTGGAAGTAAAAAGTTGCGTCTTTGATCCCTGGTCCCGGTGCTCATCCCTGGCCCAGGTGTGTACAGAGAAGCAACCCATCAATGTTTCTCTCTCTGGCACCATTTCTCTCTCTCCCCCTCCGTCTCGACAAGCAATGATAAAGAATGTCCTCGGACGAGGGTAAAAAATGAAATAAAGTGTGTGTCTGGTAGAGGCATATAGTTGGATCGTGCCCTATCTGCCTTTTGCCTCAGCTAGCCCAGCTTTACTCCGGACAAGACCTAGGTAAAGGCATTAGGATTTCCTGAAGGACATGTGAGACAAGCATATTTTTCTTGAGAGAAGAATGAGAACTCAGCTGCCAATTTTCTTCCACAGCAAACTAGGATAAAGATTGAAAGAGACTTTTTTTTTTAACCTCACACTTTGCACTGAGGCAGGATAGTAAAAAGCTGGGAAAATTCCTGGGCAAGTGCAATGGGGAGACTGAGACAGGACAATGAAACAGGGTCCAACAGTTTGAGCAACTTACAGCCAGCTGGTGAAGGAAGTTATCATCCCTAACCAAGGACACTTGAGAGCGAATGGTTTATACCTCTCCTCCCTAACCAGAGAATACGCAGCTTAAATCTCTCTAGTCTGGGAAATGGAGAACAGAGACCCAATTAAATGTCATTTGTGCCAGCTAAACCCAAGGACAGATGAAGTCAGGGGAACAAATAACAAAAACCCCATTAAAAGCCAGACAGACTCAAGATAAAAGTAAAACAGTTTAGCAGATTGAAGAATATTCCCCAAACTCCCCTATGTACACATTTTAATACACCAGCATATTAAAAATGGACTTGGAAAGCTGAGGGTTTCTGCTGAAACCCTCCCCTAAAATTTTCACCCACAGAAAAAACAGTTCTCAGGACAAAGACTCAGTGCAGGCAGCGCCTGTGCCCCTTTGAGGGCATGAACTCTCTACTTCCTCCTAACCTCGAAGGGTCACGAGGAGACTTGCAGCCAGGGGAGCAGCAGGCGGGGACAGCTCCACCGGGGCTTACCCTTGATCCTGTCTCCAGGGTCCCCTTTCTCTGACTTCCTGGTGGGCTAACAGCAGCCCAGCCTTACTCACTCCTGTCCTCTAACTTTTCTAGGGAGCCAAAGCAGAGCACCGCCTGGGCTCTGTCCTGTTTTTTCTTCCACCCCAAGTCTTTCCCTTGTTTCACTGTCCCCAGCCGTAATAAACGAACTCTCAAAATCACGTGGACTTGTGTTGTGAAATCTTTCCTACACGAAGTCAAGACCCCCACACACTTCAGGTCGGCCTGAGGCGGCCCCACTCCGGGCCAGTGCCTGACTGGTAACACCACCAGGGCATCGCACTAACTCTGCTCACTGGATTGTCTGGGATGCCTGGGGCTCACATCCACAACACTTGGCATAAGGTAGTAGATGGTTGGGGGTGGAGAGGGAAGGGTCTAGAATGCAAGGCAGCAACGAACACAGTGCATGTCTGCTTCAGTTAGCAGTTGCTGCAGATCCACACAGTGCGTAAAACAGACAGCCAAAAACCCAGCTGGTCCAGGTCTTTATTCCTTGCACCAAACAATAGGTAACTTCCTAGGTTTCACTCTTTTTATTGTACTAGATCCAGAAACTTGGTGTAATGCCCTGCTTAGTATTTGTCTGGCCCTAATTAATGTTTCTTTGACTGAACATTGCTTTCAGAAAGAGTCTCTGCCACCTTGAATCTACAGTCTGTGTTTCGTGGCAACACCGGATAATGGCTTCAAGAAATTGAAAAAAATTCTGGAACATCTATAAACACAAATGTCAAATTATTGCTGATTATTGTTGCTGCTTCAAATAAGTATACAATGAATGTCAAGAAAACCCATTCTTTCATGTTAAATACATGGGCTGGGCAGGAAAGAGGGGCAATTTTTCTTAAAGTGAAATCATTACTGCTTCTTTCACATCTCTTGATCATTGAATGTGAGACCCTTCTAACATGATCTGAGGAGCCCTGCAAGTATGGGCAGAGTTACTTTGCTGTGTTCATTTTTTCTTCTGGCTTTGTATCGGTAGGTGTCTAATGACTGTTTACTTCCTTGTTACACTGCAGTAGAAGTTTTCAAACCACGATTGCACATTCACTTCTGATGGATGCCTTTGTGAAATTAGCACTTTGGGGCCAATGGAGCAACGCAGCCCTCACACTCCCTCTCTCCCCTCCTCTCCCCTCCCCTCCCCTCCATAGAAACGTGTCTGTCAGCAAGTTGTGAGCTCAAACTGCTGCCTTTTTCAGAACACACACACTGACCGATTCAGTTCAAAATAAGTGCAAACGTCCCAAAACTGGGTTTCTGATATTTATAAATGTTTTTCCCTCCTAGATAAGAATATATGACCATTAAAATCATTAGGATTATATTGCTTTCAAAAAGAGAAGGTGGACAGAACTATAATCCTGCATCTTTTATTGCATTGGAAAGACTGGTGAAATCCTTTGGAAGGGTTGGGAGATGTGGCTGCAAAACGACTTTGGAAAATATACAATCAAGATAGTATCTCATGGCATATTTAAAAAATCTTAAAAATAAATAAATAAGCAAGATCTCTCTGGATGCTGTGTCATGAATGCCAAGATGGAGAGGAGATCAGCTGGGAAAGCACAGCAGGAATCCAAGCACAGGGTGATGGTGGCTTGATCTAAGGAGGTGGTGACAGAGGGGAAAGGTAGAAATGATAGACACTGGCCTGGAAACAAATCCCAAAATGCCCGCCCTCATCCAGAGGCACTTCTCTGCCCCCCACTCCCCTCCCTCCATACTCTGTGTGTCCGGCTCAGGATCCTGGGAGAAGTAGCAGGGAAAGGAATTCAAGGTCATGACCTTACCTTGCCCCCAGCCAGGAGGGCTCCCCACGGGCAGGGCACTCCAGCCAGGGGAGGAGGTGGGCAAGGGGCTGGCTGCCCTGCCGGGGTCCATCTGCGGTTCACAGGCCATAGCAGAGAACCAGCTACTTCCCCTTCTCAGGGCTGTGGTTCATTCTGGAACAGCCAGCTCAGCTTCACTTGCCTTCAGAAAACAGCAAAGAAATAACTTCAGGCCTGGGACAGCCAACTGGAGTCTTTCTACCGACTTCGGTCTTTCTGGTCATGCAGAGGAACCTTCTCAGGGACAGAAACTAAACCCCCCACCCCAAGACCTTGACTGAGAACCTCCCTTCTGGTCTTGGGTTTTCTCCAGCTCAGACACATCCAGGGACCCACAGGGAACCCAGCAGTTGAAGGGGGCCCACTCCTAGGTATGTGGGGTTTCCATTCCCTGACTAAGGGCAGACAGCTACATTTGTCACGGGGAGACTTGTTTATACAAAGGATCTCACATGGCTCCCCTGAAGACATTGCAAAATACAAATGACAAAGAAAATTAGGATGGTGGGGAAGTCTGTTTTTTTTTTTTAAGTAATAACCATGAAGAGTAAAAATACCCAGATATTCTGGCAATCAGAGCCCCTAGCAGAGATAGTAGAGGTTTGTGCTGAAGAACAGGGACTCCAGGGTCAGACTAACCACTCTAAGCATCAGTTCTATAGCCTACAGGTTATGTAAACTTGGGCAACTGGTTTAACCTCACGGAGCTTCAGCTTCCCTGTATTTAAATAATGGGACCTTCCCCACAGGGTTACGGCAAGGAATCGATGGGATAATACATATAAACCAGGGGCCCCCAACGCCCGGGCCATGGACCAGTACTGGTCTGCCGCCTGTTAGGAACCCAGCAGCAAGCAAAGCTGGCCAGAGCTCTGCCCCCATCTCCCCAGCATCCACATTAAGCCCCACCTCCTGCCCCCCAATATCCTCACCCCCGTCTTCCACAGTCCGTGGTGCCAAAAAGGTTGGGGACCACTGACATAAAGGACAGAAAACAGCACGTGGAACAAAGGCCACATGCCATAAACACTATCTCTGCTTGTTGCCGACAGTTGCCATCCTGATTCTAGGAGTTGGTTTTGAGCTTCCAGGAGGTCAAAGAAAAAAATGAAAAAATACAGTCAGTTAAATAGTTCCTGCTATCTACAAGGAGGCGGAGAAAAACGAGAGTGAGGGGAGCAATGCACCCTCTTGGCACTCAGCTCTGAGAGACCTTGGGTGTGTTTCCAAAGCCTCAGGAGCCAGGTCAGTGACACAGTCCATCGGACATGACCCTTACCCACTTGGCCAACGGAAGCAGAAGTGCCCTTAGTGGGGACCTCCTTGACGCCAAAGTGGAGTCTCCAGTGCCATGCACTCTGGGTGGAGCCTGCACACCTTCTCTGTGATGTCTCCCCCTGGGGGCTGAAACTCACCCCTCGCCGAGGCAAATCATGCCTAAGTCCCTGGGATGACACACGAATCCTGTTTAAAAAAACAAAAGTTCACCAGAATCATCTTTGGCTGCCATAGTTCCTGATACGGGTGAAGACGGGAAGTGTCTGGTCAGCACACATCTGCTCGGTTCCAAGCAGGCCCAAGGGCTGACCACAACTGCTCAGGCCCCCTAAAAAGAAGAATGTGACTGCCACACCCTCGCCACATTCCATTTCTCTCGGTTCTTTAAAAAGGACCGGCTGCATGATTTGTGGGACCCAGTGCAAAATGAAAACATGGGGCTCCTTGTTCAAAAATGAGAAAGTTCAAAATGGTGACAGCAGGGCCTTAAACCAAGTGGGGGGACCTAACTAAATGGGGGATGCTTTGTGACTGAGCAGACCTCATGCACTGAGCTGGCCCTGACTTTAAGCTCCAAAAGACCACACGGGAGTCCCCCCACCCCCACCAACCAAGAATATACAGAAATGAGTCTTTCACTAACAGGCATCACACAGACCTGTATCAGCGTCTGAGGTGACAAGGCAGCAAAATGACAGGAAAAGAGTGAGGACTTCAGTGCCAAAGAGCATGGACAAGATCCCCACTCAGTCACTCCCGTGCTCCGTGACGTTCACTGTAAAGGTACTTAACTCCTGAGCCTTGCTGTCCTCCTCTGTAACATGGGTTCAGGGAGGCCCAACTGGCATAACTGCTGTGGGGAGTAACAAAAGGAAACACAAGCACGACACCCAGCACCCTGCTCACCCATCAAGCCCCTTTCCTTACAGGTTTTTCTCATTTCACAGGAGAGAAAATTGAGGATCAAAGATGTAGAGAGACCTGCCCAAGGTAGGGTGGCCAGACACTGTGGAGCCAGCAGGTGAGCCCAGGCCATCTGGCTCCCAAGTCCAAGTCCATAACTCCATGTCCCTGAGCCTCTGCACCCAGGTCTGGGTGTCTCTTAGCCTGTTCCCTATGCCACTTAAAAAAAAAAAAAAAGGAGTTAAATCCAGGAACATTGCATTTCCCAGGTGTGACCCAACAACAAATTCTAGACTGCACCTGAGATGCTGCACCCTGGGAGGGGAGGCACCACCATCCCCTTAGCTAGCCCAAGGCCTGGCCCACAGCAGGTACTCCCAAACACTGTTATGCATTTGCCAGTCAGTCGTATCACCGGTACTTCCTTCCTCTTATCTTGTACCCCCAACAGGTATGAAAGCAACAACAACCCAAGGATGTCTGCCATGCCCCTGCACTTGGCAAACGCTGAAGCTCTTTCCTGCCCCATCTGATCACCTCCTAGGCCCATTAGGAAAATAGTCCTTGGATCCATTTTCCACTAAAGGCTGGCAATTTAATGCAATGGCTAAAAGTAACCTGCACGGTCCTGCACTTCCCACCTGTGTGACCTGGATGGAGCAAGTCGCTTAACTTCTCTCTGCCCCTTCTTTACATGGAAATGGAGATAGTAACGGTAGCTCAGTTGTTGTGAGGCTTCAACAGTTCATCCAGGTAAATTACTCAAAGCAGGGCTGGGCAAATAGAAATCACTAAAGGGATATAGCTGTTGCTACTTTTACTCCAGCGTCATCCCTTAAGAAACTTATAGCACCAGGCACTGTGCTTTCTCCACCATACAACCAAAATTAAATATTAAGTCCCTTTTCAGACCTCCTTGCAGGGGATCACCATCTGATGGAAAAGATAAACTCAAAGAAAGAGAAGCAAGAAACAAGACAACGAACAAACAAGGCAGTCAGGGTGAGTGGGCAGCATCTTGGGGCGGTAGACAGGCTTGGTAAAGGTGGAGGGTAGAGAAGGACTGCCAAGGAGGGGACAGGTACAGGCCAGACGGACCTGTCAGAGCAGCCTCTGCACTCACCTTGCAGCCCCTTGTCCACTGGGAGGCTACAGAGGGCAGGAGGGGTGTTGGCAAGACTGGCCAGGGACAGACACTAACCCATTACCTATCAGTGTGTCCTGAGCTCAGGACCTGGTCCAGGACTGTACCAGTCCTATGGGGAGCGTGGGAGGAGGAGACAAATGATCAAGGGGCAGGCAGAGCCAGGGAGTGAGCATAGCCCTAGGGGGTCCTGCAACTCACTGGTCATCTACTCCCCAACTTCTCCAAATTTCCTTAGTTGCCTTTGCTGACTCTGCATTTAACCAGAACTTCCAGTTATCCATCTTTTCTAGCTCGGTGGCAAGTCCCTGCAAAGGCAGATGTCCTTCAAGTGCTGCTGAACAAAGGTCTCCATTTCTTCAAACACTGAGTGCCCAGCCTCCCCAGGAACCAGCTGACTCGCTGAGATTTGGGGAAGAGAGGTTGGAGGGCAGCAGGGGAAGTAGGGGGTTGGGAGAGAAAGAAAGATCCCAGTTTTCACTAGTCAGGTTTGGTTTTTGTTTAACTGTAAAGTCCCAAGAAGAGGCCCCAAAGGCCGGCCTGTCACATAAGTTTGGGGGTGAAAAGGGCTTGAGAAACAACGGGTCCAAGCTCTCCACTTTACACAGGAGGAAATGAAGACCCACAAATGAAAGTGAACTATCCAAGGTCAAGGAGCCAATCTCGGTCAGGACCAGAACGGAACTCGCTTCATTCAGATCAAGATGACCCACTTCGCCTGGCCTTGGCCTTGGGCAGCTATGTCTTGCCACAATCACTGTCCCCAAGTCCCGCCCTGGGTCTGTAGTCTCAGGGTTCCCCTCACCCCAAATATCAGCCCTCAGACCACCGGCTCCCTGGAGCCGCCAGAGAGCAGCTCCCACGCACTAGCAGCAAAGGGGCCCAAATGCGTCCGGAAGAAGCTTGATGCACCCTCGGCGCTGACCCCGGGCCAGGAAGGGGCACCCAGGAGGTCTCGGTCTCACAGCACCCGCCCGCGCCGCTCAAATCGGGGCCCAGGGCGCAGACACAGGAGCGCGCCCGCGCCCACACACACTCACCAGCCCACGCCGCCGCCCTCTCGCCATCGCCTGGGGACGCGGGAGCTCGGGGGCGCCACCGCGCCACCGCCCCTCCGCGCCACCACCTCCGATGCAGCCGCCTCTAGCACGGCCGCACGCCCCCGCCCGCAGGCCGCGCTCGCCACTCTCGCGGGTCCCGCCCCAGGGCCGTCCCTGCGAGATCAACCTACCGGTAGGAGCCGCTTGCCTCGGGGCCAGCAGAGAAGCCTTCTCCCCGCACGCGGTGAAGGCGAGCTGGGAGAGGTCTTTCATCAGCCGGGCTCTCTCCCGGGACGCCAGGAAGCGCCTCCGCGCTTGCCGACCACGTGCACTGCTTCAGGGACTCGCGGGGTTGGGGGCGGGGGGGAGGGGGGACCCTCCGAGACAAGTTCCGGCCCTTCTCTGAGACTCGGTCTGCCCACGTCAGACCAGCGGCTCACCTCTGAAGTCCAGCCCACGCCTAACACAGTCACGGGACCCTGTGGATGAGGCAATACTGAGGATCAGACATTTCTCGGGAACTTGTTTTTTATAGAAAAATAAAAGTGCACATTGTATTATTAAGATCATCGGTTTAGGGACCAGGCCGTCTGAGCTCTAAGCCAGGTCTCCACTTTTTAGATCACCTTCGGTAAACTATTTAACGCCTCTCTGCCTTAGTTTTCTGTAAAACATGAAACAAAACAAACAGATTATACTACTCCATGGGATTGTATAAAGCTTTAATGAGAGATCATCTGTGTGTCGACAGCTGCCAGACACTGGTAGCTAGCTGTTCACTAGATTGGCTGCCACCCCCAAAGCCACCACCTGGAATTTCAGAGGGGTCAATATGGAGGTGCCCTCTCCCCAGGGAAAGTACCAACTTTGTGTATTTTTCCGTAGAGCACATATGGACAGACACACACACGTGTGTTCACACAAAAGGGAGCCTGTTCTGTTCTGCTGGACACCCAACTTTTTCATTCAGCAAAGTTCTTTGGTATTCATCCATGCTGGAACACCCCACTTCACCTCCCCTTCTTTCGTAAGGGGTGCCTAGGCCTCCATGTATTGTAGGAAGGCTCTCTGTTGCCTTTGCCCCTCCCAGGAGTGGACACGGAGGGGGTTGCCACTCTAGCTCACAGGCCTTGCTGGGATGGTCATAGCCACAGTGCTGTGAACACACCAGACACGCCACAGCCTGCACTTCCACAGCAGAGTCAGGATGGGGGTACATTTTAGTTCAGCAGGTACTGCTGAATTGCTGGGGTCTCTGAGACCGCAGGACTTAGTGGGGGGCATGCCCCGCAGGAGGCACGGGCAGAGTGGTTGGGGGCAGCGGCCAGTGAGTGACAGGAACTAAGCTGCAGATGCTGCCCAGGTGCCTTTGTTGACCAGGCAAGTGAAGCTTGGCTGAGTGCCTGCTGAGTGCCAGGCATTGTACAGGGCATCACTGAGCAAGACACGGCAGATCCCTATTTAATTTGCCTGTTTTCCCAAAACGTAATTTGGGAGGGGGAGGAGGGGGGAAGCAAGAAACCCTTGAGGTGTGGGAGCTTTACTAACTGCTGAGAGGATATTGAAAGGGACCCATGGATACCTGTGGCCCCCTCACCATCTGTCCAATCCCTGCCTTTCTTCCATGAAGCCTGATACGCTCCTGTTCTTTCTGCCAGGCTAACTTCACTCTGCATTCTCTCCGCTTGGCCCACCAGCATGGGCTTACATGTTGGCACATCAGTCTGCTGTGCTAGGCAGGCACAGAAGATGTGGGCCTTTGGAATTGGCTAACCAGGCTCCGCCACTTACTGGCACAGGAACTTGCACAGGTCGGTTTACTTCTCTGAGCTTCAATGTCTTCATATGTAAGAGGAGGAAAAGAATAACTGCTGCACTGAGAGACCGTGGGAATGAAATGACATGATGATGTGCTCAGCAGACAGTGCTCAGTGAAAGTGAGCTGCTCTTCTGGGCGGCCACACATTGTGCCTTTTGCCCCTCTGAACTATAAACATGGCGATGCGAGACCTGCCACTGTAGCATGAGGGAGTGTGGGCTCCATGTGGATGCAGAAAGGCAAATAGAATCCAGGAAAAGCTAATACCTAGTAAAGTCTGCTGGAGAGCAGTCTTAAGTAAAGCTACTTCCATGGATTCACAAGGCTGTATGTGGCAGGCCCAAGCCCCTACCCGCCCCCAATCTACCCTGTACTAATCTTTACCCATTGTCCCTCAACACCTAAAAGCCCTAAGCTCCCAAAACACAGAACACCTCTCAGTTCTTCCCCCACTCCATGCTCTCTTTCACTTCCAGTTCTCAATGGCTGCCATCCCTCACCATCTAAAAGAGAACCCCAAACTCCATCCCTACCTCATCACCTTACATTCTTAGGTCTCAGCTGGAAGGACACTTCCGGAAGGGTCCTCTCCTGTCCTGGGCCCATGCCAGTCCCCTGTTCTCATTGTTACCCTTGCTTAACCTCTGGCCACACCAAGCACATAGTATGATCATTGTTCAAGGTCCCATTTCCCAAAAAGAGGATGAACCTGTGGGCATAGGCCTGTTTCTGCCCGTGCGCTCAGTTGTCACCCAGCACCCTGCCCTCAGTATTTGTTACATGCATTTGAATTAGTGAATAAATAGCTACAAATGAAGTCATCAGGGGCTCAACTACAGATAAATTCACGTAGTCATGCGTCCCATATATGAGGGTGGTCCCAGAGGATTATAACGGAGGCTAGGTGTATATATAATGAGCTGCATCATCTAGGTGTGTGTAAGTGCACACTATGATGCTTGCACAACAAAATCACCAAATGACACATTTCTCAGAACGTATCTCCGTCACTAAGCAACACATGACTGTAATCACAAGCCCCAGCCAAAGCCACCCTTACTCAGCAATTGCACCATCTGTCCTGTTGTGTATATAAGGGTTACGGACCCGTGTTGGAGGGCCACCTCCCAATTATCTGGCAACCTGGGTGAAATAAGAAGAAATGAAATTCTCCCAAGCTTGGCTGAGACTTCAAGCGTGGCTACTGATGGGGCAGGGGAGAGCCTCAGAACCTCTGGATGAGATCAAAAATGAGATCTTCTGTTTTGGAACTGGTCTGCCAGTGATGGATTCACCGACTTTCTCTTGCAAACATGTTGCTTGAAGTGTTGCCATGGCCAAACCAACTGAACTAAATCCTACAGTGACTCAGGCTGGGAAGTCAGACAGAACTACCTTGAAAAGTTTTCCTAAAGCATCCACCACAGACTGCTCCATGACTAACAGCTGCATTAAATTGATTTCAAATCACATCACGCAATGAGTACCCCACTACAAGAGACACCCATGAGAACCTGGGACTAAGCACACAGCTGTCCTTGTTACGAATGTGCAGGGAGTAAGACGAGTCACGTGCTCTTTGTCAGGACACTGGGTCAAAACCAGAAGAAATACTCTGGATTCCTGTCAGGGAGGCCCCAAACCCCCTGAAATGTCAAGGATCTATTTCCACACTATGTGCAGAAAGACAAGAGCCACAGACAGGTACAAAGGGAATGAAATGGGGCAAGGTCCAAAGACCAAGCACTAACATCTGGGAGAGGAGGGAAGGGCAATTAAAAAGTAATTGGGCTTTTAACTAGAGAACTAGACTCTCCAGTCTTTTTATCTTTAAACACCCCATAAGACAATAGCAGACAACCCCATGATGCTTTCAGAACAACTAGCCTAGCTTCTCTCCTACTCTTATCTTTAACTGCTGCCATCTGTTCTAGAATGCTGCAACTTATTGTCTAATGGAAAAGGGGGAGAGGGGCATTGTCTGTTCCCTGACCCTCCAAACTCACCAATCCCCATCAATCATCCACCCAAACACTGTGAGCCATGGCCTGAAATTCACACCTGACCCAGGTGCTAGTCAGTGTCACTTCAAATATTTTAAAAGCCAGAGAAAATAGATGTTGACATGATCTGGCAGCTTCCTGTCCCCACCCACTGGCCAAATCGTTCAATAAGGAATATGCCTCTCCTGCTTGCTTGTAGGGGAAGGGGTGGGGGTGGGGTGCAAGACTTGAACTGCCTGCCTGTGCAGAAGCTTTTTCCATCATTTCAGAGCCACTGAACTGATGTGAGATCAGCTGACAGGAGAACACTCTTGAGATCTGCCAGATTGTGCCTGAAGGAGAGAAAACATTTTAAAAGGGTGAAAAATATGGGGCGTGCAAGACTCATCAGAACAGGTCCTTCCCACCAAGCAGCTTTCCTCAGCTTCTGGAACCATCACTCAGCGCCCTGCCCACCAAGGTCCAGGGGAAGAGCATGGTGGATTTATTCTTGCAGCCCTCACGCGGATCTGATGGTCTGAATTCCAGCTCTGTCACTTCCATGCTGAGGCCTTGAACATTCTATAGGCCGCCTGGGCCTCAGCCTTCCCGTCTGTGGAAGTGGGATCACAGTGCAGGGCTCTCGGAGCTTCACGTAAAATGCCTGCACACGATAGGCCTTCCTCACTAGAAGCATGCAGAGATTCATTGTACAGCCTCTGACAAGTTGCTTCATCTTTCAGAACTTCAAGGGGTTTTTTTCCCACCCAGAACATGGAAGTGGTAGATCTTCAGGAAAGTTGTGTAAGATTGGACTTATTTATGCTTGTTTCAAAAACCTGAGGTCTAAGTAATGGCATGAAATGAAATGGTCAGTCTGTGTCTGTAAGGGGCAACATCGTGGGCACCTTGCTCTCCAGACGACAGGTTCACAGCACATGACACTGCCGGAGGAGCGATCCGTCTAGCCATTAGGGAGATGAAAGGTTCCGCTAAGTCTGACTGCCAGTCCCAATCTTGACTCTAACATGGCACATCTTGTTCTTTAACCTCTCTGACTCATATTCCATAACATAAAGATGCTATGATGATTAGTTAATATAAATGCAAAAAGTTCTTAGAACACCAGCTGGCATGGAGAAAGCTACTGTTAGCAATTGTAGCCGATAGTTCTTACTCTCTGATTTCTCAGCCTCCTAAGCAGTTAGGTTGGATCATGTGACCCATGCTCATCAGTAGGCTGAGAACAAGTTTTGTGTCACTCCAGGAGTGAAGCGTGTAAGGGCTGGTGCATGTTTCCTAACTTTTTCTTCCCCTGCTTCTGCAATTGTGGACATCCATGGGCTATGATGGCAGAGCCACAAAGCAGAAGTAGTCTGAATCACCGAGTCACCCAACTTGTAGCAAACATTGTAAGAGATAAATCATTGTCCAGTCACTGAGATTTCAGCACATATCCTATCCTGACCAGCGATTACTGAAGACTTGGAAACCTGTAATCAAGGATGATCAGACTGAGAAAAGAACCACCAAATTTTAGAAAATCAGGAAACATTTGCTGAGGACCTAGAATGTTCCAGAAATTATGGGTGGTACTTTTGACAACTGTTGTTGCTGCAGGACAGTGGTTCTCAACTACGGGTGGTGTGGGGCTCCAGGGCACACCTGACAATATCTAGAGACATTTTTTGGTTGTCACACTGAAGGGGTACTTCCGACACCTAGTGGGTGGAGGGCAGGGACCCTGCTACCATCCCTGTAGGCTATGTACAAAAAGGAACCCTCCCATCGCAGTCCAGGTTCTCTTGCTCCTGACAGTCACTGCTACCTCTTTATGTCCTCTAGATATATTCTGTATAGAAGTATAGGCAATTGTGTCTTATTTTCCTGCTCAATGGTAACAAATCACAGTTCTGCCTGTGTATCTTGGGATTCACTCCCTATCAGAACCAACATGCCTGCCTTAGTGGTCCAAGAAACCGAGAGATGCTAATTCCTTCTCACACCGCAATGGAAGCCCCTCCTCAAGGGAGATTGGGGAATATCTTAGTCTTGGTCCCATTCCCAGAGATTGATTCAGCAGGCCTGGGAGCGGCCCAAGCACCCTTTTCCCCTGGGTACCACCACGGGTGACAGCTCCAGAACTAGTCCCATCCCATGCCCTGGATCTCACTCCACCCAGAACACCTTCTGCCAGCCTCCCTCTCATTATTCCCTTCCCCACCAGCATTTAAACATGTTCTCACCTCTCAGGCCACCTCCTCCATCAACCACTCCTGCACCTTTCCCCCTTCTTCCTTCACAGCCAAGTGTTTCTCCATCCAACTCACTTTACGTTCAATTCACTTGTTAAATTATTGGGGTGCCTCTCTTCCTGGTCACCCAGCTCTTTGCTTTTCAGATCTTTCACTGCCCAACTAACCCTAAATCACACTTTTGAAATAACTCCCTCTGTTGATTCTGTGACTAGCAACACTTGGCAGGTTGGCTGAGAGTCAAGCAGTTATGAAAGTCCAACTCTATTCATCCACCATGCAAATACTGGTGGCAACCAGGTCAAAGATACTGGCTCTAAGCCAGTGAATCCAGGTGTTGCCTCTCTGTGATCCTTGAGTTTGGGAAATGTGTAGTTGCAGCAGGCCAAGGCTTGGAGTTGCCACACTTACTGATACCAAGAATAAACCCTAACAAACCACATTAAGATGGAGAGGCTTATTAGATATCCAAATCAAATTATAAGTGATTTGAGAACTCTATAGAGTTCAAGAAAGGCAAGTTGAAGATATAAATTTGAGTCTTTAATATAGATGGTATTTAAAGCCAGAAAACGTAGACGGTCTCTCAGCAAATTAGTGTGAAGTCCAAGAACAAATCCTTGGGGACGAGGGGAGGACCACATCAAGCAGTACTAATGATAAGGTAGAAAAGGTTTGGACCTCCCAATCTGGTTGGTATTGCTGACCTTGACAAGCAGTTTCAGCGGAGGGCTCGTGCTGATTAGAGTGTTTTGATAGTAAAACAAAGGAAAAGCTCACACAGAAAACTCTTTTGAGGAATTCTAAAAAAGGAACAGTAACTAGAGAAAGAGGTGACCTGAGATCAACCAACCCTAAGTCATATAAAATATGGTATTTTTAAAAGGCCATTTAATGCTCTTGTGCTGTTTCAGAATAAGCAAGGAAATTGCACAATGTTCTCTTTCAATGGTACCTACCTACCAAAGGTTATTTTGCAGCCAAAGTTTTTTGGCTAAGAGAGGGTTACAGGGCATTCAGCTCACAAGTGCTAGGGTATTACATGAATCATTTACCGAACCAGGAAAGACACATGCTTAATACCCTGCCTGCCCAAGGCTGCCTCAGTTCAGTGTGTCGGAGAGAAAAGGCAAACTGCTGACTTACTAGTTGCTTGCTGTTTTTCAAAACAGTTGTTGGGTGAAATCACATGTGATTCTGTCCTTCCTGTTAAGATGCAGACCACAAATGTTTTCTAAGTAGGTTCGGGAATGTGTGTGTAATACACGTGCTGATTTAATTTCCCCAGGGAAACCGTGCACGACATCTGAGTCAACGTACATCTTGCATTACCAAAAAGGATGAACCAGAGGGGGAAAAAAATGCATGACAAAGAGTCTTTACTTTTAAATGATTATCAGTACACCAAGTAATAACATGTTAACAGCTCTTAAATTCTATCATCTAGTAATTTTGATTAAGAGACACTAAAAGCAGCTCCAACAATTACACTAGCATTCATTGCTCTAACCTTAGCCAAAAAGGCCTATTTTAAGGCTGGATGCTGCTTTACACAGGTAACAAACAACTACTTACTACTTTTTCATAGATAAAGCCCCTGACCTTCAAGAAAGCTTTAGGGAAAAAAAAAGTTAATCCCTTTCTTTCTTAAAAAAAAAAAAAAAAAAGTGTTTCTTACTATATCTAAGAAAAAAAATATTAGTATTGTCACACATATGTAAGTGTTGCTTGAGCTAAAAGGCACAGAAGAAAAAGACAAGGTATACCCATTAAATTTCTAAGAAATATGAAGTAAAAAGAGGAAGAAATCTTTAGATAAGCTCTAAGTTTGTACAAAGAAACTAGATCTGCTGATCTCAAAAAGTAAAAGGACCTACTACTATATAACACATAGAAATAATTTAATGCCTTTCCACAAGAGTGTAACTCAAGCTTTGCAAAACCATCTTATTCCATGGCGGTATCTAAAGTGCCAACCCATGGAACAGGTGCTCTTTCTTCTTCTATCCATTCACACGGTAGTTTTCATGGATTTCTGGATGGATGTCACAGACAAGGGTCAACAGGTTATCCAGGACTTCATCCCTGTTCTGCCGGAAGTAGGTCTGGAGGATGGTCATCTTCTCCTGGGTCTCCTTCTCCACTTCAGTGCTGCAACTGCCGTGGGATCCCAGAGCCTGAAGTCGGGGAGTAATGACACACAGGGAATGTCAGGATGACACTCTGGTTAGCCAGGAACATTTGGTAAGCAAATTTGGTACTTTTGGTAAAACCCAATCTCATCGATGAATAAATAGGCAGCAGTAGGCAATGGAGCCCCGTGACTGAAGAGCCTGTGGGAAGTTGGCATTCCCCAAGTTAACAGGGGCAAAAATTGATGGAGTCCCTTGGTGGCCAACCTTACACCATCAAAAAGTAAATCGCACACCATTTCCACAGCTAAGAAATGATCCCAGAGAGTGACACACTCACATCTCTCTAGAGTCGAATGCACAGCTTTAACCAACAACTGGAAGAAACCTGAAAGCCCAAGGACTGGAGACTTGTTAAACACTGACGGTGCAGCTACGCTAAAGAACACTCGTCAGCCATTTAGAGGGATAAGGTAAATGTGTATAGTAAGACGGAATGAACTGTAAAATATGCATTTTAAAGGGCAAAGTACAAGGTACAGAGTGGTATTAGTGGTATTAGTGTGGTCTGTATATGAGTTTCCTTGTGTGTGTGTTTTTTTTAAAATAAGTTCTCAAAAAATGAGTTTATTATTTTTGTGTTTAACAAAGGCATAAGACGGATGCAATTTAGGAGGAATATATAGTTTCACCACTACTGATTAATGTTTTAGCTATTAAGTTCAGCAGTAAATTCATCTGTATTATGAATACATAACATCTGTTCTTTCCAATATAAACACTCTAGAATACACAAGATACCATTCACGCCGACTGTCTCAGGGAGAACTACATGTCCGAGTAGGAAAGACCAACGTCTCATCGCTGCCCCATTTAATTGCTTAAATGTTTTCTGTCTTACCCCTTAGTCTCCATTCACAATTTAACACACACTGATCGCTAAAGTTTCTCTTACCTTCTACTGCCTTCACAATATGGCTAGATTTTTTTTTCCTTTTTAATCCTCACCTGAGGACATTTTCTCATTGATTTTAGAGAGAAGGGACTGAGCCCACAACCTAGGCTTGTGCCCTGACCAGGAATTGAAACAGCCACCTTTCGATTTATGGGTTGACACTCCAACCAACCAAGACCAGCTGGGTGTGGCCGGCTTTTTATTAACTGCTGTACCTACATTATTAGAACATGATCTATCAGGTTCTTGAAGACTAACTTTTTTGTGTCTGTTTATACTGCCTAATGTGTTCTGACCTCACTACCTATGTTAACAAGTAAACCCCTTCCTACATGTATTACACAGTTTACAAAGCATTCCCTCGCATGTCACCTATCCCCCATAACCTATAGGGAGGCTATTGCTCCCTTTTCCACAGACGAGGAAACCAAGGCTCAAAGAGGCCAGGGTGAACATGTTAAGATTCAAACCTAGGACTCTTTACCCATACTATCACTTTCATTTTATAGGAATACCCTGAGGCATTTCATAATGGTTAGCTCAGTTGCTAAACTGCATTTTTTAAAAGTCTATAAGCCCTACTCAAAAAGGGGGGGGACCCCACCAACTCTATTCTGTGAGCATGGAACTATATGCTATGCCTCCCTACTCAAAACTGAAGAAGGTACAGTGACACACTGCTAGAAAAACTGAGAGCTCGTGCTTATAGCACAGCATCGATACTGCCCTGATGAGCAACTGCAGCAGAGACGTAAAAACAGGATGAGATGGCTGCCCCAACCAGAGTGTTTCTACACCATTCTGTGGGCAGTCTGCAACTCACAGCACCACCCTGCCCCAGTTTAAGAATCAGAGAAACATTCTAAGTTTTAATAACACTGCCATCGCCCAATGC
The DNA here is from genome assembly GCF_019186645.2 of Phyllostomus hastatus. NCBI lineage: Eukaryota > Metazoa > Chordata > Mammalia > Chiroptera > Phyllostomidae > Phyllostomus > Phyllostomus hastatus. The sequence continues at coordinate 61,334,039 of NW_025333857.1, read as the reverse complement.
GAAGACGAGTGAAACATTTGCACCTGCTGCTACGAGGGAGTCGTGCCCCTGGAACTAGCAGAGGCCGCAATGTAGAAGCTGAGAATGAAGCCCACAAAGCCAAAGGCAGAGGTGAAAACAGCACCCTCGGATTACTGTAAGCTTCTGGATCAAAATCAAGTTAGCCTTTTATCTGGGGTTTTAATTAATTCCATTTTGTTTGAACCAGTTTGAATTGCTTTTCAGTTACTTAGACCCAAGAGTCCCGATAAGAGGTTCTTTTCTCTGTGAAGCCCTTCTCCATCCTTGCCCCTTTCCAGAATTTTCCTTGCTTCCTTTGTACTCCCAGCAATGTGTTTTCATGCTATAATTGTACGTATCTCATACATGGTCATCTAGCCTCTGCTACTGGTATATGTCTTTATCTACTCTGAAGTAACGCCCCGTGTGATTTGTGTATCTCTGCTACCACACTTTTCACAGCTGCAGGTTTACACTGACTTGCATTTCGTGACTGAGTCTCCTTGACCACGAGCCTGTAAACTAAGCCCCACACGGGCAAGGACCATGGCTATTTCTGTTTACAGCTCACCCTTTAGCATCTGGCCCATGTTAACTGTTCAACAGACATTTGTTAAATGACTGAATAAGTGAAGACTAGGACTCAATGTTAGTTAAAAATTGATCACCCAAAGAGAGTTGGCCTGAGTATCCAAAAAAACAAAAAAAACCAAAAACCAAACAAAAAAAACCACCATAAAATAACCAAAATTTAAAAATTCAACCAGCATGAGAATTAACAAGCTACACGGGGTACTTCGAGGGCCTGGAGGGAAGAGAAGAGGGAAGCCTCAAGAAACTAAAGCAGTAATGAAAATGGGGCCCACCGCGGCTTCCTTGGCCTTGAACTCCTTCTCCCTCTGCAGGCGGTACTGCTCAATTTCAGCCTGTGCCTCTTCTTTGGCCTGCTTCAGCCTCCGGTGCTTTCCTGTTTTCAAAAGAAAGCCACATCAGGAAGTGGTTAAAAGACAAAAAGAGGAAGCAGAGACTAAGATGGTAAATTCTAATGTAAGTTAAAAGTTTTAAGATACATTCCCAAGAGACATGCACAGGAGAGAGGGAATTCAAAGCGGAGTAATATTATAGGTTCCTGCCTCCTACAAGCTTTATTTAACTAGAAAGTGACTAGTTAAAAAGGACTGCCTTCCATAACTACAGACTGTAAAAATGATGGAAATTTTGGAATGTGCCAGAATATTCTTGCAATCTCAACTACTAAGAACCAATATCAAACGGGTAACATTAGCCATCTAAGGAACTCTTCCTCTTCCCAAGAAGTAAACACCTAATTATGTTGATTACAACTGGAGATCGGCTTAGCAGCTTAGCAAGGAGACTAATATGCTCCCAAGGGACATCAACCCAAACTCTAACTCATGAGAGGTGATGTAATATTGGAAACTAAAAGCCACGCCTGTGCACAAGGATCTAAGCAATGAAAGAGGTGTTGGGAAGGAGTCCTGAATGGACAGCAGCAGACAGCAAGGCTACACAAGCATCTAAGACTCAAGGAGACACGGGTGGGCTGATTTCTAGAGAAGACTATTTCGATACACAGGTGGAAAAATTCTCTAGGTTCTATCGAAACCTGTATAAAAACCACCCACGGCCAACCAACAGAGATAATTCTCTATTCATCAAAGTTTTCAGATACCCAAAACAGAAGGAAGAAAGAAGGTCCTAGGTGATCAATTAGAGCATTTCTTTAATTCACAGCAAAAAACACCCTGCATCTGAAACTAAGCTTTATTGTATAACATTGTGTATCAACTGTCCAAATCCCACTCAGCCCATGTGGATGAATGAAATTAAATTTAACCTTCCACCTCCTGATTAAGAATCTAACGACCTCAGGACATCAACAGTCCATGAAGCAAGTCTGTACCAAGCAACAGATCAGACTCTAGGCACCTGACGCTACTTGTGCCAAGTGTGCGTTCAGTTCAGTCCTACTTAGGGCCTACCGCTGTCCCTGCTCAGACCAGCCTGCACCCCAGGGCTCCCCGTGCTATCCTTCCTCATCAGAAATACTCAAAGCCTTATTTCAAAGCCAAAGATCTTTTCCAAGCCAACAATCTACAAATAACATTTATGGCCTCAACATTATGCAGTAGCTCCACCCAATTTCACAATACCTCTCTCCTGACCGCTCCCAACTCCCAGGGCTCCCTGAATTAATCCCTTAAGCGATAATACATTCTCGCCTCTCAACAAACATCTTCAATGTTCAAGTTTGATAGGCTTCTCTGAAAAATATTTGAACAAGAAATTATACTTCTTTCCAATCTTGTTTTTCAAGGGCCTTACATATGGGAACCAGTGTTAGGTTTCACTCCAATGAAATAAACTGTAACATTTTTTTTAAATTATGGCTCAAAGCAATGATTTCATGAAAAATTTGGGCTGAAGCATTTTACCACATCATGTATTGCCCCTTCCCAATTCCTAACTGGGCAAGTCAATTATAATTACAGATCAAGAAAGGCAATACTTGTTTTCAAATTGTAGTTCTTCTCAATTATTATTAACTTGTTCTCCCAAGTTATTATAGTACTTCTATTCCTAGTTATTGCAAATTCTGAGATGTATATTAGCCATAAACTCCTTTAAAATAAATTAATAAATTAATTCAGTCAAGATGCAGCTATTGAGATAAACAAGTGCCTGCACCAGGTTTGACGGGAGAAAGAAAGGGGTAAAACATGACCCGTTGCTCCAAGGCACTCAGAATTACTCCTCCACTTCCCCCAAATACTCTCACATGCTTTCCAACAGATAAAACTTGTTACTGATGAGCCACCACAGGACTAAGTGTCAGAAGTCATTCTGGAAATACTGTATCAAAGGCATGATCAGAAATATTCTGTGAACAACACAGAACTTTCCAGCCCACCACAGCAAGACTAAAAGGCTTGTTCCCACCCACAGGTCCCTCAAAGAAAGCTTTTCCTATGAAATATACAGTATCATACAAACCCCTAATTGAAAGTACAAGAGCCATGTACTTGGGTGTAAGAGTGTAAGGCTTAGTTAGACTGAGAGAAACACCGAGAAATTACTCAGACAAGTATTTCTTAGTATTTTATCCTTGCACAAGAAAGGGGGCCTCCAAAACCTAGCTACGCTGCTTCCCAGGATATGGTCAAATAATTTCTCTCTGTGCCTTACGTTTCCCATCTGAAAAATGGGTATAGAAATATCTCACCAGATGGGAAACTGAACACATAAATTAGACACAGTCCCTGATCTCCAGAAGTTTACTTGAGTGACACAGGTTATTGCACTGTGATGACAGAAATGAGCACCTGGGAAGGACTCCTCGCCTAGTCTGAGGGGAGGTCAAATCCAGGAAGAATTTTTAGAAGATCTTCTGCCTCAGTTTTGAGATTTGAAGGAAGATTAGGGGTTAGAGAACAAACAGAGGAAAGGGGGAAAAACCTCTTGGAATCAGAGCAAACAGCTATGCACAGGCTTACAGGGAAATCAACGAAGAGTGGTTCCACAACCTGGAGGAGAGGACCACCCCGTGCCATCAGGGAAGAGAGCAAGACACGGATCCAAACGTGCCTCCATGGCCCTACTAAGGAATGCGGGCTTTATTCCGCAGGCACTAAACGTTTGTTGGCTGTAAAGACGGTGGGAAAGTCATCTTTACATTTTAGATGGATGACTACCCGCAGTGAGAATGGACTTGAAGAGAGGAAACTTCTTCCACTCACCAATCTAGATTAGATCTACCTGTTAAATTCTTTAGCAACCTCGTATTTCTCAATTCCAGCTCTCACCTCATCTGCAATTAGCCTATGCCATATCTGCTTCCTTCACTGGGATTCTAGCTACCAGGACGATGGAGACCACAGACACATCAGGCAACGCGCTTGGCACCTATTAGCCACATTAAAAAAAAAAAAAAACATTTAGAGTCTCAACGAATTAACCTGCAACAGGAGCCTCAGAGAACTTGATGACCTGGGTTAAGATGCTGGCGGTATAAGATGCTAAGACATGAGCAGATATATAAGCCTCGCTGGCTGACTAAAAGTGGCGAACGACGTGGCAAAGAGGACTCTGTTTCTAGATTGAGCAACCACGCAGATGGAGGCTCCCTTCACGGAGAGGGAGGACCCAAAAGAGCAAGTGGGAGAGGGAAAGACCATGAATTCTATTTGGATAACCCATTTTACTCGCCTCCCAGACACCAGGGAGACGCCCACCCACTGCTGTCCATGCCCAACCTATTATCCCACACCGCAACTTCCAGTCGGCCTAGAAGCCTTCCAGAGCCTCAGATCCAGAGAGCTTCGAGACCCGCAGCTGACGCGATTGCAACCACCCCACCACCCCGCAGTGTTGCGGGCCTCACCCATCTACCACCTCCCGCGGCCGGGCCGTGCTCCCAGGCCCCGCGCCGCGCCCCAATACTCACGCTTGCGGGCCTCCGACACCTTCTCCGCGGCCCGCTTCTCGGCCTGCAGCAGCTGCTGGATACCCTGCGACTGACTCGCCATGGCGGCGGCGGCGGCTCGAAAGCCTAGGTGAGCGGCCTAAACCTGCTCGATGGCCCCACAGGTCAAACAGCCCAACTGCCCAAGATCTGCGCCTGCGCCCTACGCCGGTCTCCACGTGACCCCCGCAGCGCCAAATCAGCTGACTGCCCTTCGTGTCGCGTGACTCGGCGGAAAGGGGCGGGGCGGAGGAGGGAATTGGGTTGCGTCTCGACTGCGCCTGCGCAGAATTTATGCTCTCTTCTGGTCTCCCTGGTTAAGCTATGCTTTCTTTCCCTCACTGTTTCCTGTCATTGTCCCCGCCGTGCCACGTCATTGTTGCCATAATTCCTTATCTTACAGTATGCTCACATTAAGGTCCAGAGAGGAGGGGGGCAAACCAAGTCACTTGACCCTTCTCTGCACACTCCTTTGTTTCCCCCCCCTTTCTGGAATTTCCACTGGGACTCAACTGTATTAGGGGACGGATAGGGAATATTCTTGCCAGGCTTTGGGAGGAGTTGGACTGGTAATGGAGAGGGAGATGGGCTCAAGTCAGCCACTAATCTGTGTGATTTGGAGGAGGGCGTTTTCCTTTTCTGAACCCGAGTTCAGAACTATATCCGTAAATATAATATTTCGTGAATACCCGCTATGATCTTAGGACACTGGTATGTGCCGAGGATACAGCATGGAGCAAGACAAAGTGGGCACACAGTTTATGGTAAAAAAAAATTAAAATGACAAATTGTGCTGAGTAATAAAGAAAAAATGCAGGGTGCTTTAAGAAGGACTAAGGAGAGAGGGATGTGGTCCTGTCTTCGAAGGCCTTCCCGAGGAAGTGGAATTTAAAGTGGAATCGGAAGAATGAGAAGTTAGCCAGGAAAGAATAGAGTGTGGTGGCAGTAGGGGTGCGAGGGGGAAACCTAAGGTAATCAGGGAGATAGGGACCAGCATGTGTGGATTGGAGGGTGGCAACCTGGCACAACGCCATCCCCTACCAGGAGGAGAAACAAAGGAAGCCAATGGTTGATTTACAACATGACAGGCACTGTCCTAAACACTTAACTTACTCCGGACAGCGGCTTTGAAGTAGTCTTATTAATCTTAGCAGTGACCAAACTGAAGCTCAGAGAGGTTAAGTAACTTGCCCAAAATTAGATCCTTATTAACGGTCAGAATATCAGCATCTAGCTAGGGTTAGAGAGTGAAACATCTGTCCCATCTTACTCTCCTGCTAGAATCCTATGGACTGTGGAAAGGACCAGATGAACCCTTAGAGTCCTCCAACTGCTGAGAACATAAGATATGCCAGAACTTTTCTTCATGAAAATATCTCTGCCCTTGAGGAGGAGCTGGATTCACGGCTCAGGATGTTTCCATTTGGTTGAGGTTGAGGATGGGGCTGGAAAGGAGGCTAAAATTACAACTCCTATAGTTCCTTAACTATAGAGGTCCATTTGTCCGTGTGCATTAAAGCCCAAAGAGACAGGAGCCTGCAGCAAAGAAAATGAGGGCTTATTTTTAGGAAGTGCCCCTTGCTTGGAGTCACAGGTGAGCTAATGCTCAAAGACCTGGCCTCTTGATGGCTTCCATGGGATGGGTTATATAGGGGAAGAAACATTATCATGGTAACTAAGGGGTGTGGTCTCTACTGATTGGTCACTGCTAGGGTAGGAAGTAGTTGATCATTACATCTGGTCCTGATGTCAGCCATGGCGCCACTTAATTGTCACTTTTCTGGTGAAACACAGCTTAGGCCTAGATATTATCTCCAGTTTTACCGAAGCACTGTCCCTGTGGTTAATGGACTCTGGCTTTGTTCTTAAGATTATTTGATACTGATCAGAACCTCATGGTCCTGAGGGCTTCATGGTTCAGGGAGTGGACATGCAAGGGAGAAAGAGGGAGATGAGTCAGGGTGCTGGATGAGGCCAGTTTGAATCAAAAAAGGAAAAAAGAAAGGAGAAAAGGTCATATTAAAGCAACAATGTTTCTACTCAGTTACACTATCTCTTCTTGATATGAGAATCAACACTTGACTGGTCTCCAGGATTTTTAAGTCCAGTCAATGATTTCTTGGGACAATTTATCATCTTTGGTACTCTAAGAAAACATAATTTACAAAATCAGTCAATGGGGAGTAATATACACTTCTATGGGTGGAATGAGGATTAAAAGAGATAGGGTATATGATTTCACTTATATGTGAAATTTAAAGAACAGGATAAACAAACAAATAAAATTGGGACAGACTCATAGACACAGAGAGCAGACTAGTGGTTGCCAGAGGGCAGGGGATTTGGGGGGATTGGGTGAAAGAGGTGAAAGGATTAAAAGAAGTGCAGATTGGCAGTTATAAAATAGTCACAGGGGTGTAAATTACAGCATAGAGAACATAGTCAATAATATTGTCATAAGTGTGATCACTATGCCATACCCCTGGAGCTAATATAAAATAATATTGAAAGTAAACTGTAATAAAAAAAAGAAATAGCACTAATGCTGTAGTACACAGAAGAAAAATAGAGAGATAATGGTACCCAAGAAGAGGAAACACCTCAAATGCCCATCAGCTGATATGTGGATGAGTAAAGTGCAGCATATCCATGCAATGGAATGTTTTTGGTTGTAAAAAGGAATAAGCTACTAATACATGCTGCAATATGGAGGAACCTCGGTAACATTATGCTAAGTGAAGAAAGCCAGACACAAAAGACCATGTATTGTACAGTTCCATTTATATGAAATGCCTAGAATAGGCAAATCTTTAGAGATGCAAAGTAGATTATTGGCTAACCAGGGGCTGCAGGGAGAGGGAGTGGGGAGTGACTGCTCGCTGGTATGGGGTTTCTTCTGGGGATCTGGGAAAATGTTCCGGAATTCATGGTGATGGTTGCACAACCTTAAGACTCTATCTACCTAAAGTACCAAAGTGTATGCTTTAAACAGGTGAATGGTGCAGTATGTGAATCATGTCACCATAAAGCTGTTATGAAAAGAGAGAGAGAGAGAAAGAGAGAATGGATATGAATCCTTTGCACAGTTTCTAGTCTGTGGTAAGTGCCAGGAAATGGAAGCTGTTGTTTTTATCTGGCTAGGGGGTAATTGTTTGATTTACAAATCTGGTCCTCATCTTAACAAAAGCCTTCACATCAGGGTTCCGCTAACAGCCAGCTCCCTCAAAGCTTCCAAATATCTTCAAATTCCAGATTGTTTTTTCCTCACAGCATTTCAAAAGTTTATTGTGTAGAGAAAGAAACATTAGGCAATTTGTTCTTGGAAATTTCCAGACTGGTTTGGATTTTGTGATAGTCAGAGTGGGTGTTTGTTGTCAGAGCTCGGGTACACTGGGGAGATGTCCCACAACAAGTAGGAAGTGAGGGTGAAGCAGTTGGCTTGCAAGGGAAGGCTTGAAGTCTTCAGCCAGCTGGCCAGAGCAAAGATTTGCAAAGTCACCAGAGGGGGACAGAGTGGGTCCCAGGCCTTATTCCCCTGATGTGGAAAAGGATTAGCAGAGCTAAGGAAAGAATGTGCCCAATCTGAGGTTTGGCTGTGCAGAAACAAGCCTGAATTCAAGAAGAAGGAGCAATAGCTATCTTCAAGGCCCCAGGTTAACAATGAATCTCAGTGCTTTGGCTAAGGAAATTAGACAACCTATCATTTACTTGCTGGGTGACCTTGAGAAAAGTACTCTATGAACCTGTATGAGCCTCGGGCTCCTCTTGTTAAGAATGGAATTAGTATAAAAGGGTTATTGTGAGGATTAAATTAATTAATACATATATGGTCTGCTGTCAGTGTCTGTAGGGAATTGGTTCCAGGACCTCCCTTCCCCAACAGATACCAAGATCTGAAGCTACTCAAGTCCCTTATATTAAATGACATAGTATTTGCGTATAACTTATGTACATCCACTGATCATCTCTAGATTACTTAACACTACCTCATACAATGAAAGAGCTATGACCTCTACCTGAAGCTGGTCATAAGGCTGTCCTGTGAGATGTGCCCTCCCTATTCCCAAAGGAAAGGAATATACTTACCTCCAAGACCAAGAAACTCCAAGATGAACCTGAACAAATGACCTTACTAAGTTTCCCATGTTTACTCCACTTAGCTCATAGCCCCTTTGTCCTATTGCATTTTTCCATGACTTTCCGCTCTTCATTAAACCTAGCGTCAGAAACACTGGGGGAAGCTGCACTTTCCTGCTCCTACAGGGCTGCAGCCTCTAGGGCCACTGCTGCTTACATCTGGGCTAAGCACCCATCAAATCTCAAGATGAACAACATCAAGCTCTTCAGTGGCAGCTTGCACCAGGACCTGTCCCAGCATGTGGCCGATTGGCTGTGCCTGGAGGTAGCCACAAGGGGTCACCAAGAAATTCAACAACTAAGAGACCAGCATGGAGGTTGGTAAAAGCATGAAAAGGGACGATGTCTACATCATCCACAGTGGCTGTGGACAGATCAATGACAAACTGATGGAACTTCTCATCGTGATCAATGCCTGCAAGATTGCATCATCATCCAGTGTGACCGCAGTGAGTGATCCCGGGTTTTCCCTACACCCACCAAGATAAAAAGCACAAGAGTCATGCTCCAATTTCTGTGAAACTTGTGGCCAGTATGCTCTCAATTGCTGGGGCAGACCACATCATCACCATGGAGCTGCATGCCTCTCAGATCCAGAGATTCTTTGGCATCCCCACGGATAATCTGTACGCGGAGCCCATGGTCCTGCAGTGGATTTGGTAGACATCATGGATTGGAAGAACTGCATCATCATTTCCCCCGATGTGGGTGGAGCCATGTCACTTGCGGACAGACTGAAGGTGGAGTTTGCCTTGATTCACAAAGAAAGGAAGATGATAAGTGAAGTGGACCCGATGGTCCTGGTGGGCACCATGAAGTGCGGGCCACTTGGATGACATGGCCCACACATGTGGATGGCATGGCCCACATGTGTGGCACAATCTGCCACACTACAGACAAGCTGCTCTCGGCTGGAGCCACCAAAGTTTATGCAATCCTTACCCATGGCATCTTCTCTGGGCCAGCTATTTCCAGAATAAAGAGTGTGTCCTTTGAGGTTGTTGTTGTCCCAAACACAATTCCACAAGCAGGCAAAATGATTCACTGCTCTAAGATCCAGGTTACTGACATTTCGATGATCTTGGCCAAGGTGGTCCACCGGACCGACAGCGGTGAATCCATGACTTAGCTGTTCAGCCACAACCCGCTGTAAATCCAAGATGGGAGCGTGGAACATGCCTGCTGGCTTCTCACCAGTGTGTTTTTATCTGATTTTTTAGCTTTCAAACTCAGTGATTAGAACACAAAGCATCAGATCTTTGTATCCTCCAAGATTCATTGTTTCCCCTTCTGCTGCTCAAGACCATTTATTTCCAGTGTAGGAGGAGGGTGGCGGTTCATCGATCTGTGAACTGTCATACATCAGTTTTGTCATTTTGACTGCTTCTGATAGGTGACTTTTTCCTTTGTCCTGCCAGGATTTGGGGGCCACAACTTACAAGTATATAATTCCATTGTGGAAGTTTATGATTTATATATTTCAGGGTTACCCAAAGTGTCTTTAGGATAAAGACTTCTTTGTACATATATAATGATAATGCCTGTGGCCATTTGAGTAAAACCCTGTATAGGACAAGGCCTTTGAAGAGAACCGTAGAAAATTTATAATGCTGGGAAATTTTATTTTTATTTTGTTAGCAGCCAGGTTTCAAACAAACCATTCTGGTTATTGTGGAACAACAACATCAACAATTCTCTGGTTTAACCACTTCTTTGGGGGTTTGTTTGCTTGTGAGAATGCCCATGTCACAGAGAGCTTAACTTAAATACATTTGGGTGTTGTTTTTTTTTTGTTAAGTAGTCTTTTCTTACAGAAACCCAGTCAAGAACCTAAGTTAGATAAAGAAAAGATATTTTTCTTCTCCCACAATAGCATGTACTTGCTATTTCAATCTCTTCACAGATACAGAGCCAGGACCTGCCTGGGTAACATTTATTTCTCTGCTTTCTCAGGAGCTAAGGAGTATGTCTGGAAAGCTGATCAAGAAAACAAAACACTGCAAATTATTCCTAGATTTTAACTACAAATGAATCTGAACAAAGTCATGAGCAGTGATATTAACAGTAATCCTTTTCAATAATGTATTTATTTGTTTGAAAATGTTTATTGAACACCTGTGTAACACAGGGGTTGAGCCCAGGTATCTTGACTGCTCATTTGGATAAACTGAAAAAAACGACAAGGAGCACTGGATGGAGCCTTTATTAGTCACATTACAGGGAGCACCGAGGGCAGCAGATTGGTGAAGTAAGACTACATCTTGTTGAGCCCAAGACTTCTTTTAAGGGGTTCCAGACAAAGGGGCCATGTGTCTTGCATGTGAGCCCAAACCACATTACCTCAGTGTGAACGTGCAGAGGGAAAAGGTCAAGAAGCAGTAACATAGCACAAGAAGCTGCTCCCAAAAGGAGATAAGAAGGGAATTACAACCCATTTCCAAAGCAACACACACTCCTTCTGTCCAGGGGCCTTCTGGCCAGCATTCAATTATAGGGTTTGGAAGTGCCATGTCCAGCATGACCCCACCGGGTATGTGCCAGCCTTCTGCCAGCTGCAGTTATAATACATTCCTCGTCCTCCTGGAGCTACGCATGAATGGGGAAGAGAGCCCAGCGGAAATACCCATCAAGGAATACACACTGGCACACCAAGATGACGGCTCTACGGGTGGCCTGTTCGCTGTGGGAGCACTAGCCACAAGGGACTATGGATAAGTTCAAACATGGCTAGTCCTAATTAAAATGTGTTCTAAGTATAAAATACATGAAGTTTTAAAGAACTTATACTCCCACAAAATAGTAAAATAGCTCATTAATAATTTTTTATTGATTACAAGGAGACTTGATACTTTTTGGTGAAATAAAATGTCTTATTAAAATTAATTGCATTACTTCGTACCCATTAGGATGACCACCATAAAACACACACACACACACACACACACACACACACACAATAAGTGTTGGTGAAAATGAGAAGTCAGAACACTTGTGCATTTGTGGGAATGTAAAATGAGGCAGCCATATGGAAAGCAGAATGGTGGTGTCTCAAAATTTAAAAATAGAATTACTATATTGTTGTAGGTGAAAATTAGATTCTTCCACACTATCACAAGGAAAGCATTCCAAAGACCTACACACAGGAGTTTGTGGGGTGGCAAGATGGTTTATTTGTGTGGAAATAGGCGCTGCCCCCTGGGTGTCCAATGTCCCATATCTCTCTGTCCATTGAAAATCTGGGTCAGAAAGAGAGTCACTGTGCAGAGATTCTATGCCGTATCAAAGTCAAGTCCAGTCCGGCGTCTGGCCTGCTTAGCGTGTTTCCAGCTGCAGTCCATTTCAGGCTCCCTCCTGGAGTCTGTGTATGGAGTTGCAGTGCCATGGGCCACAGGGCTGCCATGGGCCACACGGCCACGGAGAGAGGACGCATGAATGCAGGGAGCGAATTCAGGTCACCTGGTCTTCTTTGTTCCCCTGAGATTACATTAGTTTGGGCTTGGGACAGACCAGATGCCTTTTCAAAATGACCAATCAATTTCCCCAGTATCCAAGGGCTTTAGATGGGTTTACAACCCCTAGTTAGATGACAGGCTTTTATGGTCCAGCCCCTCGTGCTGTGCTCCAAGAGCAGGGAGTGGAGGGGGGCATGGTGCCAACAGTCCAGCACCAGAGTGGGGAGGGAGGAATGTCAATCCCCATGGCTGAGAAATGCTGTGATCCTCTGGAGTGTGACACTGCAGCTTCCCGGCTAAGCCAGCAGGCTTATGCTTTCCCGGTATATTAAGCTCAATGTCTAGTTCCCTTTGGCTTCCTTTCTCAATATCTAAATAAACACCAACTGTAACAATATGACCCAGCAATTCCTTTTCTAGGTATATATCCCAAAAGAGTTGAAAACAGGGTCTTGAAGAAATATTTGTACATTCACGTTCATAGCAACACTACTTACAATAGTTACCAGGTGGAAGCAACCCAGTGTCCATGAATGGATCAGCAAACTGTACAGTGGAATATTATTTAGCCTTACAAAGGAATGAAATTATGACACATGCTGCAACATGAATGAACCTCGAGGGCATTATCAAATGAAATTAATTCTGTATGGAAAGATAAATGCTGTATGATTCCACTGATGTGAAGTACTTAGCAGTCAAAGTCATACAGACAGAAGGTAGAACGGTGGTTGCCAGAGGATGGAGGGGGCAGGGAGGAGAGGGGAATGCGGAGTTGTTTAATGGGTGCAGAGTTTCTATTTCATAAGATGAAAACCTTCTGGAGATTGGTTGCACAGCGATGTAAATGTGCTTAACACTAATGAATTGTACACTCAAAAATGGTTAGAATGGTAAATGTTATATATATCTTATCACAATTAAAAATACAAAATAGAGCCCTAGCTGGTGTGGCTCAGTGGATTGAGTGCTAGTCTGTGAACCAAGGGATCTCCAGTTCGATTCCCAGTCAGGGCACGTGCCTGGGTTGTGGGCCAGGTCCCTGGTGGGGGTGCACACAGGAGGCAACCATACATTGATGTTTCTCCCCCTCTCTTTCTCCCTCCCTTTGCCTCTCTAAAAGTAAATAATAAAATCTTTTAAAAAATACAAAATAGAAAAAAATTACTTTCATCTTTTTTTCACTTTTAAGAATGTCAATAGGAAATTTTAATACTGCATATATGGATCACATTATATTTCTATTGGTGCAGCTTTCAAGGAAAATAGTTTTAACCTCTGAGGATTTTTTTGGCAAAAAAGAACAATCATATTAAAGCAGATACAGAAAACTTGTTTGCTCAAATTTTAATACTGTTTTACATGTTGTGTTTGTGAAATAATTTTTATTATGTTTATACCCTAAAATTTCAATTGTTTATTTAAAAGTCACTTGTCAAGCAGTTGTTCATCTTGAGAAGGAAATACAGTTCAAAGGGGTATATGCAATTGTAGAAGTTCTTATTGTACAGGCAGCATGGAAGATGCATTTATTTATTACATTTTACATATTCTAAAAGATATTCAAGTGAAAATAAGCAGCTTCAAACTGGTGGATAAATTTCTAGTGTCTGAGGGATCCGCAAGCATATTTAAAATTTTATATTTTATTTACAGTTGATAATATAGCATGTCAGTTTCAGGTGTATGTAGTGATTAGACATTTATCTACCTTACAAAGTTATCACCTCAGTAAGTCTAGTACCCACCTGGCACCATACCCATTTATTGCAATATTACTGACTATATTTCCTGTGCTGTACTTTATATCCCCATAACTATTTTATAACTGGCAATCTATACCTCTTAATTCTTTTCACCTTTTTCATCCACCCCACCCCTAAGCCCCCCTTCCAATCTGGTGGCCATCAATTTGTCCTTTGTAGCTATGACTTTGTTTCTGCTTTTTTTTAATTTTGGTTTTTAGATTCCACACATACTTGAAATCATATGGTATATGTCCTTCTCTGTATGACTTATTTGACTTAGCATTGTACCTTCTAGGTCTAGCCATGCTGTCACAAATGGTAAGAGTTTGTTCTTTTTTATGGCTGAGTAATATTCCATTGCATATATGTACCACATCTTTATCCATTTGTCTATCAATGGACCCTTAAGTTGTTTCCATGTCTTCACTATTTGAAATGATGCTGCAATAAACATACAGGGAATATATCTTAACAAAGGAACCTGATCCAAACTGAACAAAGAACCCAGTCAAGCTTAAGGTGCCTGTACTGGGGAGGGGTTGAGGTCAGGAGGGATGGAGAGGCTTTGAGACAGAAAATGACTTGGGCAAGATCTCATAAGCAAAAGAGAGCATGGAATGTTCCAAAAAAAAAGACAGTGAGGGTAGAGTATACAGACAGAGGGGTAGAGGGCTCTGAGATGACGCCAAAGGGGCAGAGAGGGACCAGATCAGGAGCCACCTGCAGGCCTTACTACAGACTTTAATTTTTATCTTAAAAGCAATGGGAAGCCAGCAGAGGAATGACAAGGATTTGTGTGTCTTTTGAAAGGACTGCTCCTGCTGCATCTGTATTTATGTGTGTGATTTTTTTTTGCTTTTTAAAGAAACAAAGTTTAATATGTAATTAAGTGTATCATTTTTATACTTTTTTTCATAAGATTGATAATGTCTCACGCTACTGGAAAACAGCAACAGTTCAGAAATCCCCCTAACCTGTGTTTTCCAAAATCCACCAGCCTCTTCTGTTTCTAGAAATGACTTGCCTGAAAGAACCCTTCTTCCCCAGGTAATTTAGCTAAGATTCCCTGCCACCCTCGTTATCACTACTATCACAAATTTGCAGACGACTCCCTCGTTTACCTGCGCCAAGACCAAACACGAATGATCCGAATGATCCGCCAACTTCCCATTCTTTGTCTAATGAGTGATTAAGAATTGTTGGTCCCCCTGAAATGAGCCAGACACAAAGATAAACACTTTTCCTGTTCAGCTGACTGAGGCTTCCTCTGATCGCAAAACCATCTCACCTCTATCTCTCCGCACCTGTAACTTGTCGACTCCTCCCTATGAAAGTCTAAGGTAAGGCCACGCCCCACCAGACACTTGGATCTTCACATCTGGATGCCACTCCCTATTGCAACAGCCTGAACAAAATCATCTCCTTAATTCCCTGCGCATTTGGTCTATGACAGGATCTTCCAAATAAATACATTCATAAACCAGAACTTCTTGGTTTGGAAACTATGATCTTAGTACTTATGTGTGAGGCAGCAAGGATGAAATCAATCCAGCTGAATGCACCATTTAATGAGCATCTTCCATGTGCAAAGCACTTTGAGAGGCACTAGATTGTGGGATGAATAAACCTGCCAGGAATGATATACTATTACCTAGTAAGTTATCATCATCATAGCTTTCATTGAGCATTTACAAAAACCTTTTGAAAAAGATATCCCCAGAAAGGCAGTATTGTCTCTGTTATCTCAGCCTCAGTTTTCTCTTTTGTAAATTGAAAATAATAGTGCCTACCATACAGGGATGGATGTTGGAAGGAGTCAATGAGCTAATGTACAAAGTGTTAGCCTGTGGTTATTATGAACTATATTGGAACCCCAGTGTGGTCCCCTTAAGGAGTGAGAAGTCATTGTTTACAAGAAGAACCACACTCAGTGTCTGCCACGCTCAGTGTCTGTCACGCTCACATTCACTCATGAGCCAAGTGGCCAGAGGCAGATCCTTACACACAGGTCATCATGCTTTTGCTCCTGTGATCCTGCAGCCCTGGTGTATGTAGCACAAGTTGTCATTGCTGCCACCCAATTCCCTGTGACCTTTTAGTGGGCTCCAGTTCGTTTCCAGCTGCCAGGATCTGCATTTCCCAGAAGGAAGGTGGCTCTTCCCAGGTACCAAATGTGCGTGGGAATTAACATCCCCAAGGAGCAGCCCTTAACCAATGACACTAGGTAGTTGATGTATAAATACGTCTTTTCTCTTGACCTTTGGGTGGGATCATTCTGAGGCACATGATGTTTGGGGCGGGGAGACAGGCAGCAGAATGTTCTTTTATTATGGTAAATTATTTCTTACCAAACTTGATTTTAAAAATCATGCTTTCAAAGACTAAAGGACATAAAATGCTCAGGATATAATCTTATGTAAATGAAAAACACAATACTACTCAGAGAAATTGTTAGGTCGGAGTCACTCAAGAAACTGGACTGACGCAGCCAGCTAAGGAGAGCAGGGTTTATTAATGGGGAATAAGAGGGAAAGTGGAGCCAACCGAAGGAGGCTGGGACTCGTGGGGGAAAGTGGAGCTGACAAAGGGAGGCTGGGACTCGCTTGGTTGTTCTTAGATCAGGGTTTTTAAACGCAAACACCTGCTGTTGGGGTAGGAGAGTCTGATTGGCTAGAGCTGGTTGCTGGGTGAAAGCTGCATCCTGTTATGCCGGATAAGCCGACCCCAGACCCAAATCTTCCTGGGTAGGGTCTGCAGGCAGCTTCTCATGGTGCCACTTTCTCACCTGGTGATTTTCATTCCTCCTAGGCCTGCCTAGATCTAACAGAGATGCACCCACCAATAGGTCGATGGACCACACTAAGAATTCAAATTAAAAGAACTCAAGTTATGGACGATACCTCCTTTTTTACCTCTTCAGTATTTGCCAAATGCTCTAGAAAGCCCTAATAACTCATACGTTTACCTGCTCATGTATAAATTTTCTTTTCTTAGATGATATAGTTTTGTTATACGTGTTTCTAAATAATTGGTGATCCAAAAGAGATTCTTGTCTTTGTGTCCCAAAGTTTATAGAGAAACAGCCCAGCAGCACCAAGGGCACTCCATGGGTTTCCCCTAACAAAACATCTGATCCTACGTAATTATTCTAGAATGCTGAGCCTTATGTTTTATGCTGGGCTTTCCCCAGGGATTTAACTCTACTCCTCCACTGTGGTAGCTGGCTGAATAATGTACCTCCCCTTCCTTGGGTCACTTTTCACTCCCCTACCAGTCTGCCCTGCACCTTCCCAATAAAAACTTGCACTCAAATCCTTGCTTCAGGGTCTGCTTCCTAGAGAACCCACACTACCACCAGACTCAACTGATTAAACAAGGATGGAGCCTTGATCCCAAACAGAACCCATGCTTGGCCAGAACTCTAATCTGTCCATGGCTATGAGTATGCAAAGCAACCTGATTCTTTTTCTCCAGAAGCAAAGAAGGAAGGAACTAAAATAAGAAAAAGAAAACAGCAACAGGTGAGCTGGGCCCTGGGGATGGTGGCCTGTGGCATCCTGAGGGGGGCTGGTGGTGGCCCTGTCACCCCGACTGGTGTGCCTTCCTGGGCATGCGCCTGTCTCTGTGCAGTTTTATAACAACTTCCACCACCTCAGTCAATCTAAGCCTGATGGTCCTCATGTAGGCTTCCGAATCAGACAGACTCAAGTTCAGATCAGCTCCATGTGGTCTTCAGCAAATGGCTTAGCACCTCTGAGACTTGATTTCCTCATCTCTAGATGGCATGACACCAGCCATCTCACAGGTATTTGTGCCAAGCAACCTGGCACATAGTTTATTGTCAATCAACACAGCCCCGTCCCTTACCTGAGATCACCTACGAGTACTGGCATCTACAAATAGTTCTCGTCTTTTGGTCACCATGACGACCCTAGGCAAGCTCACAGATCTTCTCTAATGAGACCGAGATATTTTCACTTTTCCCTGCTGTGCTTGTCTGTGTCTTGGCTGGATTAAAACTCCCACGGGAGTCACATTTCAGGGTGTGTAGTCTGACTGTTTACAACCCACAGCATCTACTGTGATGCAGTGAAAATGATCAAATAGGAAGAGTAAAAAAATGGGTCAGTTCTGTCTTCCCTGAGCCCAAAGCTGCATTTATATTTTTGGTGGTTTAGGGGACATTTAGAGGGTTGGGAATGAGAATGATTATTGGTTGGCTTTGGCAGGACGAATAACCTTTGGTCAGTTGGTGTAATTTCAAGCAAGCTGACCACCACGCAAGCTGCCTGCCTTGCGGCCTACCACGCCACCTTCTCTTAGTGTTTGTAACTCACTTTGACTCCTCTTGAGTACCTGGTCGGGCCAGGTCCTGAGCTAAGAACAAGGGTTTCAGATACAGTTCTGGCCCAGGACCTGCTCTGAAAAGCTCACCATCATCACCGTCAGTTTCCTTCTTTGTAAAATGCAGGCATTGGACTGAGAGATTTCAAAAGTCCCTTCTCAATTTGAAATTCTATAATTATTATAAATGTGAGGTCAATTCTAAGAGGAAGCCCTGTGGAGAGAGGCTTTACTTAAAGATAAAGGATGGGAGATGATAAAAAATATCATGGATTTTTTGTAAAGAATTCAATGTATTTTCAAAACACTAACCCAGCATTTCTTTCTATATGGTTAAAAGAACTAGCATGCAGCTGGGGACCCTGCCATGTGAAGAAGCTGTGTTCACCACAGAGATGCAGAATGTCTGACCTGGACATCTACAGTCAGCTATGCTTTAATGCTTGTTTTGAAAATGCGACGTGTTCCTGTGCCACTGATATACTGGAGAACAATTTGAGCATAATGCAAATTTTTATTTCATCTGCAAGAAACACTAAGTGAAAGCAGAAAGCTGCACCCACCTGAACTGACTGAATAATGTTAAATAAAAAACAAGTCTGGACAGAGGCAAGTGAGACTTTACTGGAAAGGTTTATTTCAAGGAGGGGACGCGGAGGACAGGGCAGGAAAACTGCTACAGGGAGAATGCTCACACCATGAGACCTGCAAGCCTCTCAAGGGTTAGGCACACGGACTTTACTTTCATGGAGAGGACTAAGGAACCAAGGCCAGAAAGAACCTGATGTCAAAAGAAGGATGACAGATTGGGCATGGTAAGAGTGGCTCAGAGAATGTCAGCCAGCTGTCAGGGGGTCCCTAAGGGTAGGCTCTACGCAGGCTCAGGTTGAGGCTGGGCCAAAGCTCAATGGCCTGGGGGAAAGGAAAGAATCTTAAAGCAAGGTTTCCTTGACAAGAATTTTGATCCCATTGATCAGCGGGACCAAACAATTCAGCTACTCATTTGTGATGCAAAGAATGGGAATCGGAAGGGCCTGTGCCTGGCCTCCTCATAGTGGACAAGCGGGTCATCACAAGTCTTATCTCAGTCACATGGGGAGTAAACTGTTTCTGGAACAAAGAGGGAATACTGGTGTTCAGGATCACAGGACTCCAGTTAAAGTCATCGCCGTCAGTAGGAATATGCAAAACGCGCACATGCGTACACTTCAGACGTCACCAGCCCCCCAGTTCTCCTGGAGTTATGAGCCACATGTACCCCACCTGGTGCGACACCTGTCTCTCTGACTTCAGATAACCCTCCTCCCAGCCTTTCACCACAACTCAGAATCTATAACTCCCCCCCACCCCCAGCCCCCACTTCCACAAGCAAACGACATGTTTTTCTCAAGGTAAGGTGCTGTATTTATTGTGGTATTTATGAATTTCTTAACCATGTAAGACAGTGCTACTATTTTTATCAGATTCCTATCGATTTTTTTTAAAACTGTGTCACTGACAAAGTGTTTGAGGATCGTGCCCTAAGCCCATTTCCCCACAAGCCCTGTGGTTTGTAATCTCACAGTTTCCCAAGGCACAGTGATTTTCAGGAGCACATATGTCGTGTTACAGCAGAACTGAGTGTACTGGCAACGGGGCACACGTCCAGGGACACGGGTCCCGCTGCATTCTCTGCGGCAGGTTTTCTGAGGTGTCGCTCTCCACGGGGCCGTGAGGGTTTTGTGTCCCGCGCAGGGGTGCCCAGCGGAGGTGAGGAGCGGGGCTGAGATCCAGCACTGCTCTGCTTGCCAAGCCTATGGTGCTGTCTTCCCAGCGGCAGCTCCTATTCTTAACTGGCACACCAAGGAGGAGAAAGGAGTTTTAATTGCACTTGGAATTGGAGTGAGTTCATCGAAGGAACTGCAATGGATCTTAAACACCAAAATGAGGCTGTACTAACGATCTAAAGCAGTGCTCCCAAACCTCAGAAAGGTAGATGATATTTATTGAAACCTCGTCATGGCCCAAGGCCATTGGCCAGGAGCTCTGAGAGCCCCAGCTCCTGCCTAGGCTGCTCTAAGAGCTCAGGGCATCCATATGTCCCTGCACATTCAGAGTCCAGGGTGCCACCGATAGCTTGACATGCAGCAAAGGTACAATTAAAGAATGTCACCAAAATAATATCATGGGGTCACTACTCACGGGGGAAGTTGCGGGTGGGAGGGAGATATGTGCCCACTGAAGCACCCACTGGAAGAAATAAAACTCTTCCATAGTGAGGTGACCTTGCATCCCAATGTGCCCGAGACAGTCCTGGTTAAGGTGTCATCTTTTTTTCCCAGAAGGGTCCTGCTTGCCCTACATGTGTTCAAAAAAGCTAAGACTACTTTACACATGTTTGGTGACATAGCCTGTGGTATCATAAGAAATATATATTTGACCTTTGTTCCTGGTTTCTAGCATGGAGATCTTAAAACCCTTGAAATTTCTGAAGTGATGGGGGCATCTTTTGTTATTCAAGATGAGCGCTTTTCAATCATGCCTAAGTTTATACTAGTAAGGTGACTCTTGGTGGGTCCCTCAGTAGCTGCAGGATGAGGACGGGTCCCCAGAGGAACCAACCACGTGATTGCAGGGTTGGAATATTCAGCCTCACCCCACCTCTGGGGAGGGGGGAGGGCCTGGAGATCAAGTTCATTCACCAGTGGCCAATGATGTACTCAGTCATGACTGTATGAGGAAATCAACATGAAAACCTCCAAACATGGGACTTTGGGGAGCTTCTGGATTGACGAAGGCATCTGTGTGCAAGGAAAGTGGCTGCCTCCATCTCCATGGGGACACAGGCTCCCGCACCCTGAACCCTTCAGAACCTTATTTAAGTACGTCTTCATCTGGGAGCTTATTTGTATCCTTTATAATAAATAAGAATTGCCAGTGTGGCATTTTCTTCAGGTCTATACGTCCTTCTAGCAAATTAGGATCTCGGGATAGGTAGCCAAGTCAGACAGAAGTAAGTTGGGGTAGCCTGGAGACCCAGGAACAAGTCCTGGGTTAGGGAACAAGTCCTGGGTCTAGACTAGAATCTAAAGTGAGGGCAATCTTGTGGGACTGAGCCCTGGAACCTGTGGAGTGTAGCTTTGGGTAGTTAGTGTCAGAATAAGATGGAAATGATGGATGTCAGCTTGGTGTGAGAGAATCGGATACAGTTCTTTCAAGTTCTAGTTATGGCCCCCTCTAGAAGACCTAAACACCCAGGCAGATGGTTTGGGACAGATCTGAGCAGCAGATGCCAGCCTGAGTGTGGCCCTTTCCCCTTCACAATGCAGGTGGTGATCCTGGGCCACAAGCCCCCCCTCCCACTTCCTTCCCTGAGAGGCATCAGGGTCACCATGTGGCATATACCTCCTTGGGCCCCATTCACAGTGTGTTCTATGTGGAGGCGCTGACTCCCTTGTCCTTAATTCCTAGAAAGTGAAAACTCAAGTTCACATTTGTGGCACACCTCACTGTGTCATCTCTTAATGATTTTCTTTTCCCCGCTTAGGTAGTAGATGAGTTTAGCAAAACAGGTGGTTCAACAGATGTCCAACTGTGCAACAAAATGCCAGTGCTCTTCCTGCAGACACCCCCATTGGAGCCTGAAGGAGGGGACAGGGGGACCTCCCTGCCTGAACACCATGCTGCCCACAAGACCAGCCACCTCCACCTCCTTCAGTCACCTTTTAAAAATCTCTTAAAAATTTTTTTAGAGAGAGAGAAGCGTTGATTTGTCATTTCACCCATCTATGTATTCACTGTTTGACTCCTGAACCCTCATGCCCAGTGAACCCACGACCTAGTGTACACAGACACTGCTGTCACCAACTGAGCTGCACGGCCAGGCCTCAGTCCCCTTCTTATAGCTCTTGGGGATAGTATGGATCAACTTCATCTTTTCTCAAGACGTGTGGGGACATGCCTGCACTATCAGAGCAAGTGACTCGATTAATACATGTGCCACAGGGTCCTGCTTCTTAGAAGGAGGAGGGCCAACTCTGAGGTGGACCAGTCCTCTGTTCATAAGCACATGTGAGACCCCCCCATCCCACCCCATCAAAGAGGCCTCCTAGAAACCATTAGGTGGGACTTCACCGGGCTCTGGGGTCTTATATTAGATACCGATTTACCCATTCATTCATATACATATTTGTGTATTCATTCAACAAATATTTATTGGGCACTTGCCTTATGTTAGATGCTGCTGTTCAGCCTAATCTCATAAAAGGAAGGGAGAAGCTATCTTTTTCACCTAGTCCAAGGCCACCACCTACTTCAAGCTTTGCTCGGTCCCTTCTTTCGCCCCCACCTGGAGTAGACCACTTCCTTCACTGAGCCATGGTGGTGGACCAAGTCCACGCCCTTATTGGAGACTGGAGACTGTTCACTTGCTTCTCTTAGGAATGATTTGGGCTACATGTGACAGAAAACCCATCCAGCAGTGGCTTAAACAAAACAGACACTTATTATCTCGCTTGACAAGAAGAGGAGGTTCTCGAGGATCCAGGGTGAGTCAGAGGCCCAAAGAGATCACTCAAGAGTTCAGTCTCTTCCTACTTTTTGGTTCCTGCTTCCTTGTTAGTTTTGGTCATTTTCACATGTGTCAATTCAACGTCACAAGATGGCCATAGCAGTTAGCCACGAATCCTCACACCAGTCTCCCAAAGAAGAAAGATGGGGCGTGAACCAACAGCTTTCTTGTTCTGAGGCTGGCTTTTTTCTAGGGATCGAGGGCCCCGAGCAGACCTGCCCTTAGGTCTCCTTGACCAGAACTGCAGCCAGAAACTCTCGCAGAGAGGGAAGGTATTACCAGGGCTGCCTCAGACCTAGGGTGACTCATCCTGGGGTGGAGGGAGGAATCTCTGCCTTTACACATCCCAGAGGAAGAAGGGAGGAGGGTGGAGAAAGGCTGTTGGACTCTGAAGCCAACCAACCTTGACCTGCCAGTCAGTTCCTCAATGAATCTGCATCTCCAGTGTCCGAGGTCCTCTTGCGGACATCTCTTCCCTCTCCCAGGAGTGCCATACTTCCCCTAAGGAGCTGAACAGCACTCAATAAATGTTTCATGAATAAATGACAACCAAAACAAAAAAGATTTGTATTATGGAGGGTTTGGGGAGGGGAGAGAGTTTGGAAGAAGTGTGTTTCGTAGACTTGATGAACAAATAGAGACCAAAAACTGTTTGATCAAGAGCTGTTTGCCAGGAGCCCATGACATTACCATCAGGGGTTCCATGAACCCCTGAAACATTTTGTATAAATGTATATGAATATTTGGGGTAAGATGTGTTCTTCATTTACATAGAATCTTGAAAGGTTCTGAAAATCCCAAAAGACTTGGAAACCCCATACCAAATGGCCTGGGACAACACTCTCCAATTACCCCTGAGAGCCAAAATCCTGCAGTAAATTGTAACCTCACTGGGCGAAGCACCCAGGGCACCTGATTGCCAGGACTTCACCTCACATGGGTGCAGATGCCATGTGGTCTGTTTTTAAGAGGCCAGTCCAAAGGGTGTTATTATTCTGTCTCCCAGCACAGCCTGGAAAGAGTCTCTCATAGTGACTCAGCCTCATCCTCCCCTGAACAATAGTCTGTGGCTCCATCACTCAGTGTTGCCGACATGCTGGCCTGATTGACAGGTTATGTGGGTATACAGAATGCTGAGGGCAGGGGCAGAGGGAGGAGCTGGTGGAGGTAGAGTGGATACCTAACTATCCATGGTCACCCCACCCTGGGAGAGGGAAAGGAGGTTTACTTATAGATGCTGGAGCCCAGTAAGCGACCTGTTAAATTCCAAGCAGCATAGCTTAGAGCTTGTACATAGGGGAACTGAGAGAAGCCCTTGCTCTCTCTCAGTGGGCAGTCCTTCCTTCCTACGAGGGTGGGGAGGGTCTGCCTTGGGAGGCTCAGTGAGCTGGATGGAAGATAGGACCCCACTCTCATAATTCAGAGGGTGCAAGACCAGAACCAGGGCAGTGTTCGTTGTTGAGTCCCCCTGGTTTATACCCTGGCTAAGCTCTGGACTTGCTGTATGATTTTGGGAAACCCATGTGGCCTCTCTGGTTCCTGGTTGGTCTCCTTAAATGGAAAGTTATAGGGTTGCACAACATCAGTGGTTTTTACTGTTGCTCCCAACAGCCTCTGACCACACAAAGTAACTCTGGGCAGTCCGCAGAGGCAAAGAGTCCCAGTGAGGGACCTCGGAGGCCGGGGGGAGAGGCTCCCAGGAGGAGGAGGAGGACCCTGGCCTCTGGATGTCTCATACCTATGATTCTCCAACATGGCTGCCCTTTAGAATCAGAGAGATTTGTGAGTATCAGGATTGCGTACCCTAGGCCTACTGACTCCAAATCTTGCAGGGCATGGGCACAGGAACCGGGACTTGCAGAAGTTTCTCCTGGAAATTCTGGAGCAGCAGGTGTTGGAGATCCAAGATCTGAGCCGACCCAGTGTGTTGCTCACCGCTCTTTTCCTTGCAGCCCCACTGCCCACATCGCACATGTTAATTCCCGTCTCCACTTCAAAGGGAGAGAAAAGCCTTCTGAAGCCAGGAATCTCTGGGAGCAATGGGGTCCAGACCTCAGCAAGTCCTCAAGGGCGGCGGATCGGTTGCTTCCAGCTGCTTCAAAAACATTCAGCTCACACACATCTGTTACCCTGCATCTCCCGTGTCCTCAGAGAGGCATCGTTTCCAGAGCCACAAGTCTAACAAGATCCTGAGTGGAAATATCATTGTCATTTAGCTGGTGACCAACACAATACCAAGAACTGTGCACTGATTATCACTGGAGGAAAACACTGAACGGGTTTTTGAATAACCGTGGAATGGCTCACACAGTGAGCAGGAATCCATCCTCAGACTTGGCTAGTGCCTCTCAGACTTGCCTTTGGCACTCCTGGTTTCTGAAATTTGCATTCCCCGATGGAGGATGTGCTCGCGGAGAGCTGGCAGCTGAGATCAGGGGTGCGGGAGGGAAGGGCTCAGAAGTGGCTGGGTAGTGGTTGCCTAGAAAAAAAAAAGGATGTTGGCTGGAATTGTTTAGTTACAGTGACAGAGTCTTAAGTGGTTATTTAAGAAAAGAGAACATTTTCTAGTGAGATGGAAGAGCCAAGAGTTATGCCTGATTCAATGTCATAAGGATTCTTTCTCCAGCCTCTGGTTCTGCTTTCCTCTCTGGGGGCTTCCGTCTTGGCCAGGCCCGCCCAGCACAGGAAGTCCCAGGAACCAGGGCTGCCACTTCCCTGGCTGACCAAAGCTGAGTCAGGAGGCAGAGAGAAGGAGCTCCCCTCTTGTGCCTCTTGAATCTGACTCCAAGATTTCAGCAAAAGCTGCTCGTCTTTCCAGGAAAGGATTAGGCATGCAAAGAGGGCCTACACTAGCTTGTTCCAGAACCCTCAGAGAAGACAGAAGAGTTGTCTGCACTAGTAGAAACCAAGTTTCCTTCTTGGCTTAGTTCATTTTCCCACCTAACTGAAGTCTTGCTTCTACTCTATGCCTTAACATTGCCATATCCAATTCTGACCCAGTCCCTTCCTAGCCCGGAACTCTTCAGTGGCAACCCGTGGTCCCCAGGATGACATTTCAGCTCCTTATCCTGAAATCCTTATGATCTGGCCCTTACTTGCTTGTCCAGCTTTGTTGCTGTTAAATCTCTCTCCTTGAATGAGCCTCCCCTTATCATCACATTATACCATGTGCTTTAGACACTCTGAATTATTTGGAATTTCTGAAAATATCAAGCCTCTTCAATAACTTGGGATCTTTGTCTGTACTCTGGCCTCTTCCTAGAATGCCCTCCTTGCTCTACTAGAAAGTAGGCTTTAATGTCACCACCTCCAAGAAGCCTTCCCTCATCCCCCAATTCCTTTCCCAGGTGGGTTAGGATGCCCTTGCTCTGCCCTCATTGGCTCTCAGTACTTCCCTTGGCCATAGCAACTTTTACACTATGTTTCTGGCACTTTTTGTTTTTTCAATGTCTGTTTTCCAGTAAACTATGTGATCTCTTAGAGGGCATAGATTTGGGCTTTTTTTTCCCCATGTCTAATGCCAGTTCCTGGCACAGAGCCTGGCAAGCTGTTGGTATGCAGAAAGTGTTTGTTGGATGGGTAAATGGTTGTTCATTACTTTTTAGATTATTTTGAAAAGCAGAATAATAAACCTCAAATGTCAAACAACATATGGGGAGAAAATACCCAGCAGTTGTGTATATACATGTGTATATAAGTATGTGATTAAGAGTTAATATATCTACATTACAAACATCTTTCATAAACCAATAATGAAAATCTTAACCTCCAAAAAACATTAGGCTAAAAACATGAACAAAAAAAGAATAAACACAATTAGCCAATAAATATATGAAACATTGTCAAGCAAAGCCTTCCAAATTAAACAATATACCATCATTCCATGTGTCATATCAGTAAACAAAAAAAATGGCAATATTTGGTTTTAAAGAAGTTGTGAGGATAAGGGCACTCCATCCACTGCTGGTGGGAATATTCCTGAGCTCATTTTTACAATGTGTTCTACAAGCCCTTTAAATGTGTAGGCTCTGCTAACCAACCCTTCCACCTCTAGAATTCGTATTCCAGGGAGTTAATGAGTAACACACACACATCTCCACTTACAGCTCCCATTAATTCCTCATTATTTCCCGATTTTTCGCTCTGCCTCAAAGAGTAGACTGACCTCACAGTCATAGGAGCTGATGGCATGTTACCACTAACATAGGGACAAGAGCAGAAAGTCCTCTAGTTTGGTGGCAGTTTGATTGTTGGCTACCAGCCTGTGGGGGCCCTTCTAGGGTTGCTGTGATAAGGTCGGTCATAATTGGTATAGGGTCAGCACGTTTATCATCTGCTGTGCCAACTGGAAAATGCCCAGCAATTACTAGAAAGACCAGCTTGGGAAGGGAATTCTGGCTTGGCAGCTGGAAAGGAAAAGTATTTATTGAACACCTTCCGTGTGCCAAGAAGTTACTGATACGACCTCGTTTTATCTCTTATTGGGCAGCCGTGATTATAACTGATGGAAAAACTAAGATATAGTGTCATGAAGAAAACTAGGATGTGAACCAGGCACACCTCACTCCAAAGCCCAAGGAAATTTTCAGTGGAGAGCAGCAGACTGTGCTTTGAGAACGTAGCACTTGGACATGCCAGTGGTGCTCAAGCAAAGGAGACTGATTGAGCATAGCTATTCCGGTTGCTCTTCATTAAATTGCATTGAGTGAAGCAATTATACAACGCCCACGTTCAGTAGCCTCAAATCTTTTCCTAGGTACATAATAATAACCTATCATTCAAACGGGAGGAAAAGAATCTAATCCTGAGCAGGACAGAGTGAAACAGGCTGCTGCATGGATTCTCACTCAGTGCAATTTCCTGTAAGCGAATTCTCAATCAGAGTACCTGCATGCACATGTTGTGATAATTGATTGGGGACAGACTGCCCTGTGCTGGCAGCTTGGAAGTTCTTCTGAAATGATTCCTTTTTGCACATTCTGTAAAATAAACAAAAGTTCTACTGCATTTGAATTCATGTCAGAGGAAAAATATAATTATTTGGCTGATGCCTCCATGCCTCCCCCAGAGCCACACGCACTGGATTTTTGTGCCTTAGAGGAGCCCTGTGACCTGTGTAGAGAACCTGGACTGGGACCTCTGACTGGGGTCAAGCAGTAAAGAGGAGGGACCCCCCCCCCAAATACCTGACTAGTTAGAAATGGCTCACTGGGTCTTTTGTTTATTGTTGTTGTTTGGGGGGACTTGGTTCAATTTTCAGTAACACTTTAAAAAATATTTGGGTTGGGTTTGTCAGAGGGTCAACAAGTATATGAAGTTCATTTGCATTCTGTTTGTTTAGGTTTGCTTTTGTTTGCTTTAAGTTCAAATACCTGCTTTGAAAGTGGGACAAAATCTGAAAGTATGCATAGACATACACACAGCGATGTAGCCGAGGGATATGATTTTAACCATTCATAATAAAAATCAAATTATAGCACTCACATCAGCTGTCTCTTTTTATCCTCTTGGTACCCCTGCCTATCACCGTGGTATAGATTGGGAGTTCATCTTTAACGATGGTTAACTGACTTGCGGTTGGCTCAATATTTATTCAGTGGTTCCCAGTCTTGTGTGAGAAGATGCCTTTGAATGCTGGAGTTTGGGACAAGCCACTTGGAAGGATTAAAAGACTTACAATGATGAGATAAAGGAGGCAGTAACTGTGGTGGATGGCTGCCAGAGTGGGAGAACACGTTAGAGCATCATTAAAGGGGGCGGTTATCACACAAACGATTTCCTGGAATGAACCACCCCATACAACCATGCCCCAGCCAAGTAAGCTTCTTTAGTGCTCTGGCCATGCCCCTTAGATATGCCAGCCCTGCCTGATCTGTCCAATACAGTAGCCACTGGCCACATGTAGCCATCGAGCACTTGACATGTGGTCACCCAGAATTGAGATGTGCTGTAAGTATAAAATACACACAGAATTTTGAAAATTTAGTATGAAAACAAAAGAACGTAAATAGCTCTAAAATCATTTTTTTCCATTGGTTACATGTTGAAATAACATTATGGCTACATTGGGTGACATAAACTATGTTATTAAACCTAATTCCACATGTTTCTTTCTACATATTTTAATACGTTCCCAAAATTTAAAATTACATATGTAGCTTATATTTCTATTGGACCAAGCTGCTCTGGAAACCAAGTTCTCCCATATTCCTGAAAATAAGCAGTTCACGATGTTACCTTTTGCTTCTTACCTCGTAATAGGGCTATGCAAGATACAAGGCTCCTGAAGACCTTGCATGATTCAAGACAGATCCTGCCCAAGGAAAATGGGTATTTTTTTATACCTGCTTAGGAGGCACAGCCACGAATCGGTAGTGCAAGTCCAGACTATAATTCATGCCAGCCCCATTCCAGTTTGCCATGATGTGTTTGGTCAATTTAGGAGAATCTGCGTTATTTCAGATTTTGCACACAGAATGAAAGCTTAATTGACATGTTTTTAATCACAGCATTTGTAGCTCACAAAATGCAGGTTTCCGTTGAGTGCGTGCAGAAAGAGGTGTGACCTGCTGTCACCTGCGTCGCACGACCGCTCCACGTTCCACCACATAGACATTCTACAGTGGCACCTTTTCTCAGTCCTGACAAAAGTGGTTTGCCTCGTGGTCAAAGCTGTGCTCTACGTGCAGAGACAGTGCAGAGGATGAGAAATGCTGAATACGTCAGGACAGAGGACAGCACAGAGATCCTTCTGTACCCCTAACCTCATGTATAACAGCACCAGTCTTCTGAGCGTGAGCTTAGCACCCCTCTTATTCAGTGACCACCAGATCAGGAAGGGACCTCAGAAGTTGTTGGGGCTGGCACCACCCCATGTACGTCTCCTCTGCCTAGTTCTTGATAGCAGCCATCTGGCCTCTGCTGACTTTTCCCCTTGTAACAGAAAGCCCCCTCCCACTCCAAGAACCTGGTGGCTGGTTTGTTTGTTTGTTTGTTTAATAGCTCTGACTCTGTAAAGTTCATGCTTATATTGAAAAAAGGTAGTCAGGTGTTCATTCTGCTGTGACCTAAATGAGATCTAGAATCCAGAGACCTCCCTCCTCCCACAAGCACGAATTTGAATGCAGGCTCAGATCTGTTTTTGGTTATGCCTCATAACCAATTTCAGCATCCGTTCCCTCGTCTAAAAACAGGAGGGGGAGTGAGAAGATAGCTTAATGAGTTGCTGTGAAGACAGGAGAGAGGAGAAAGGGCTCTCCAGATGCTAAGTGCTATAGGCATGCATGCTCTATCTGTATGTCTGACTCAGAGAGACTGTTTCTTTAAAACAGGCAGGGGCTGCCTTCCCCGTGCCCAGCAAGCTCTCATTTTCGCAAAGATGCATTGGCAATTACTCAGAGCCCTGAGCTGTCCTAGGCATTTACAAATTGATTTGTTCCCACATTTCTACCTGTAGAAGATAAGCGGCTGAGTAACGATCCACGAGTGCAGACTGGGAGTCCAGGGTGGGCTTTGTGTCTGCACGAAAAGGTGTGGAGTGAGGAGATGACTCAGGATCCCACGGGCGAGCGGAGGCTGTGTGCATGGTGTCTACGGACCCCAAATAAACAGCAGATACACAGCGAGGGGGACAGGAAGGGCACCTGATTTGGAGTAAAATGGACCTGGGTGTGATTCCAGCTCTGCCGCTTACCAGCTGCTGTGACCTTGGAGAGGTCACATTCATCCCTTTAACTCTCTTTCATCTATAAAATGGGAATAATGATATCTGCTTTGTAGTAGAAAGGAGTGTTTAAATGGTAGCATCTAGAGCCAGACCGGGCTTTATTAGCTGTATGACCTTTGGAAACTTGTTTTGGAACAGATTTATGGAGATATAATTGACATAATGTAAATTACATATGTTAAAGCATATGATGGTGTAAGTTTCGATACATGTAAACATGTGTGAAACCACTACCAAGCAATGAACACATCTAACACTTCCAAAAGTTCCCTCCTTCCCTTCCCCGCTCTGCCCCCCCTCCCCGTTATACTCATGCCCAGAAACTCACTTGTTACAGGGTGCAGCCAAGAGGGGGGACCCCAAATGGGCATTTGAAATGGGGTCCAGAACTCAAGGTGTCCAGGAGATTTTAGGATGTCCTTACCCCCCTCCCTTGTGGGTTGGGGGAAGGGACAAATGGAGCAGGGCCATTGAGAGCTCTTTCCCATAGCAACAGCTTTGCAGCTACCCTCTGGTGTGCTCATTTAACATATCTATAACCTTTAACTGGTTACATAGATATGTTAAATAGCTGTGGCCTTGCTCTGAGCCATGGGAATGGAAGTAACTTCCTCACCAAGACGTAACTGGGGGGCAGGTCCCCCGAGTTACAGCACCTGCGTGGGAGCTTGGAGATGATTGGCTCCATGACATGGGCCACACCTGCCCACACTCATGATGTCAGTCCAGTAAAGCTGGAAGGATATGAGTTCTGGCAGGTGAGGCCGAGTGTGGGGGGAGTCAGAAATGGGGCTGTAGAGGAAAATTGGTGTGGGGATTTAAACCCAGGCGCGGCAGCCCTGGGAGGGAGAACCACGCAGCTTTGGCAGAGTGGGGACTCCCGCAGCCCTGTGAGAGAGAATCACCATGCAGATTTAGCAGAGAACCGCCACTCAGCTTTGGCAGAGTGGTGACCCCCCTCCCTTGCAGCCATTGCACAGAGAGAGAAGCATGCGGTTTTGGCTGAGTGGGGACTCGCGTGGCCCTGGGAGAGAGGACCACATGGCTGGAGCAGTGGAGAGAGGACCACGTGCCTTTGCCAGAGTGGGGACCCCTGCAGCATTAGTAGGGGGAACCACCACCCGGCTTTAGCAGAGATCCTGGTGATACAGCTGAGGTGCCAGGAACCGAGGGAGGCCTACCAGCCAAGACGGATTACTGGGAAGAACCGGGAGCTGCCTGAGCCAAGGAGTTCTATTTCCTTTCCTGAGATACAGTACCCCAGACTGGGCAAAGGGGGAAGGAAGGGCTGTGTATGTTTGTGGGTGTTTTAAGGGACTTTAGGATTTTGATGAAGACATTAGGTCACTACTTTAAGTTTGTATAGCATTAAATAAACATTTCCTTTCCTTTTCACGAATCTCTGGCATTGAAAGACATCTTTCCTATAGGCAGTGGACATAACGAACCTGGGGGGTTCCTTTCAGGTAATAGTATATCATCCCAGGCCCCCCTTGTTGTTCTGTAACACACTGATCTGCTTTCCATCGTGCCAGGTTAGTTTGTGTTTTCTTTGTTTAGTTTTGGGTAGTTTCTATCACTGTGCCATCACGTTTATTAACCTCTTCTGATGTCTAACATGCCATGAACCTCATCCGATGGGTTTTTTAAATCTCTGGCATTATAGTTTTCATCCCTACAACTTCAATTTGGGTGTTTTGTTTTTTTTAAAAATCCTCCTTATATCTATTTAACATGTCTATTTTTTTCTCTACCTTCTAGATCACAAAGAATAAAGTTATAAAGACTGTTGTAATGTTCTTATCTAGTAGTTCTATCATCTGGGTCAAATCTGGATCAGGTTTGAATCATTTTCCTCTTATATTTTTGCTGCTTTTGCATGACTAGTCATTTTCTATTGGATGCCAGACATCGTGAATTTTACCTTGTTGTGTGCTGGACATTATTGTAAATGAATAAATAAATAAATTTGAATAGGAACCATTGTACACTTATAACCAGAAAAAAATGTATATCTTTTAAAGTTTTTATACATTTAGTCCATCCATTTAAGCATTTTATCTGGCTGTGTGATAGTTAAATATGCTTAAAATATATTTTTGAGCTGTTTTTCTGGGATGCAGTTCAGTTACTTGGAAGCTTTCGTCTAAGTTTTGTCAGGCATGACCAGAGCAGCATTCAGTCTGACGTTAATGTTCCCCGCTAATGAGGCAATACCTTCTTGGCCCTTTAAACGGTGCACCACAGACTATGACAGTTTCCACTCTGGCTGTTGAGGACAGGCACCATTGCTTCCCAGTCCTGCGTGAACTCTCAGCAGTGTTCCCTCTGAGCCTCTCGGGTGTTTTCCCCTGCTCTTGGTAGTTTCCTCACATACATGCCCCGGCTGGTAAACTGAATACTTGTGAGTGACCCTCAGCAGAGCTCCAGAGCTCTCTCTCTGGTCCTCTGTCCTACTAACTCCAGTCACCTCAACGGCCTTGAACTCCCAATTGTGCATCCTCAACTCAGGGAGTGTGCCGGGCTCTGCCTGGATCCTCCGTGTGCCCTGTGGGCTGGGAGCTCTCTCCAGGCACTGAGCTGGAGCAGGCCTGAGGCTCCCCTCATTCGTTTCCCACCTCTCAGGGATCGCTGACCTTCACTGACCGATATCCGATATCTTGAGAGCTATTGTTTGGCCTTTCATTTGTTTCAGCAAGGAGGGTAGTACATCCGATCCCTCTTTCTCCAGTTTGGCCAGAAGTAGACGCCAGGAAAGTTATTTAAATTCTCTACAACTCAGTGTCCTCACCTGCAAAAGGAGGAGAATAGCAGTACTCATTTCACAGAGCTGTGGCAAGGACTAAATGCGTGAATACTTGTATCTAATACACGTTTACTGCTCAATATGTAGAAGCTATTGTTGTTGTTGTTGTTGTTGTCTTCCGGGTCTCCGAATGGGTTTCTGGGTCTGGGAAACTCCTGAATTTTTGGTCCCAAGCACAATACCTGACACCTCACTGGTATTAAATATTTGGATCTTTACTAGTCTAGCCAAGCCCCTTCCAGCAGACAACCACTCATCCTCTGACTTCAGTGCAAGTTAAGAATGACCTTTGAGATCTTTAACGGCCATAATTTCTATGCCTCAGAGATCTAATTGATATTCCCATTGAGCAAATTAGCATTTGCAGCAAACATATTTCAATGTAGATTTATTATGCTCCCTAAATTAGTGTAACAAGGGTATGCTGAAGAGCAAACCAGAGTCTAATGCATGAGTCTGGTGGTTAGCTTCAGAGTTAGCTAGAGGAATTCAAGGCGAGAAAGAAAGAGCTTATTCCCCTGGCTGGTGTAGCTCAGTGGATTGAGTGTGGGCCTCCAAACCAAAGGGTTACCGGTTCAATTCCCAGTCAGAGCACATGCCTGGGTTGTGGGCTGGGTCCCCAGTGAGGGGCGTGAGAGGCAACTACACATTGATGTTTCTCTTCCTCTCTTTCTCCTTCCCTTCCCCTCTCTCTAAAATAAATAAATAAATAAATACATAAATAAATAAATAATCTTTTAAAAAATTAAAAAGAAAGAGTTTATTCCAACCCCTTTCAGGCTAACCATAAGGGCAAATGGGATAGAGAACTCGGCCCTTTAAAAAAGGAAAGAAATATATCCGGGATAGGCAACTGCAACAAAGGAAAGAGTGGCCTTAGCTCCTTTCCCCCAACTCCTGGCCTTTAGACATCTTTCCTCGTTGTGGATGTGGCTGGCATCAGATGGGATGTTCATCACGCTTCATGGACCAGACATCTGATGGGGTCTTCCTGGAGGCCTGGGGAAAGCCGACTGTTTGAGGCAGGTCACAGCGGGTCACGTGAACAGTTGGGTGTGCGCCATGGCAGCCTCAGGCAAAGTCCACCCTTCAGTCTTCTTCTAAGACCCCTCCCTTCCCACCTTCTTCAGCCATCAGAAGGAGGGTCTGCTCCCCACTGCTCCGTCCCACCCACGTGGTGCAGAGACTTATGACTACAGGGCTGGTCAATGACCCCAACACTCTCTTAAGAAGCAGGAGCCCACTAGTCTTGCTTTCTCCTGTTTAATAAAAGTCATTTTATTGTCATTAAGAACTAAAATTCTTATGCTCCAATCAGCAGTGACCATGTAGTACACTGATTTCTCAAAACGGCACTTGCAGTTCCATTGGCAAAGTGGCATTTGCCTTTTTTTCTTTTTATCTCTGAAAGCAAGATCATCACAAACAGACTTTTCATAAATGTTGATACACTGAAAAGGACTGTCTGGGCCTAAAGGGTGAGTGAGGGGTGATGGGGTATAAGAGGATCCATGATGTTCAGGAAGCATGTCTGCACTTAAACCTAGGGCCCCAATTTGGGGTCTGCATTAATCCCCTTGTTCTCTAGTTATTAAGAGACATTCTAAGATAACCTGGTCTCAGAGGGCTGCAGGACAAGACATAAATCATTGGAACTCATGGTAAGAAATGCTCAGGGCTAGAGAGTTGTATCACTTGGGGATTAAGATTTAGAACTCTGTAGTCAGACCTGGGTTCAGCTACTGGTTTTGACCTTGACTAACTGCGTGTCCTGGGAAAGTCTAACCATTTCCTATTGGTTTTCTCTTTTTGTAAAATGGGTGTGAGAGGGCAGTTGTACAAATTAAACAAGATGAGATATGTAAAATATTTAATATTTCGCTCCAAGTTAATGCTCAGTCACTATGATTCACTGTTTTTTTCAGTCCGGAGGAGGATAACATCTTAGATGGTTTCCCAGAGCGGGTGGCAGCCACTTACTTGTGGCTCCCTGGACCAGAGAGAGGATGGGGCTTTGGAAGCTGGAGCACTCTCCTTCTACTGCATGCAGGCCACAGGTTTTCAAGAAAACTCAGAGTGGTTCTAGTTCTGTCTGGACGCCTGAGCAGCCTCCGTGTGGTGTGAGCTCTGTGTCTGCTGCTTGTCTTGCCTTATGCTCTTGACAGTCACATTCACCCCTGAAGTTTGAACTTCTGCCCGAGATGCGAAGATTTCATGTTTCTAGACAAAACAACTTGTCCCAGACTGAATGTTCCCTTCTCTGTGGCTGCAAATTCATTTCTGGATGACCTCTTCCTCCCAGAGATTAAGGTCGGATACTTACTGACACCCCAATGCCTCCTTTTTCTCCTTTCCTTTACCCCATACCATCTGCCATCCTGCCCCTTTCCCCGTTCTGATCCCATACACTCTATCAAGTCTTGTCAATTTTTTTTTCCGGTTGCCTCTTACATGTGCCCAACTGGGGATCTGGCCTGTAACCCAGGCATGTGCCCTGACTGGGAACCAAACTGGCGACCTCTTGGTTTGCAGGCTGGTGCTCAGCCCACTAAACCACCCCAGCCAGGGCCAAGTGTTGTCAATTTTATCTGCTCCTTCCTGAATCTGTCCACACAGCCACAGCCCCGTGCAGATCAGGTCGTCTTCCGCCTGACCGGCTGCCGCAGCCTCCCCCCGGGCCCTCTGCTCCTGCCTTGTCCTCTGAAGCCCATTCTCTACTCTGCCTGAGGATGACGGGTGTCCACCGATGGGTGCATCCTGCTGAACGGTCCTCACGGCTCTCCATACAGCCTCCTTCCTACTAACCTCCTGTCTAACCTCTCCTCCCTCTAGTCTGATAGAGCCCAGTTTTGCTTGGGGTGACGCTGTGCTCAGTTAAACTCATACTTTTCAGGCTCCCCTGAAGCTTTGTGACCAGGTTCTGATCAAGGAGAAGTACCGTAAGCTGAAGTCTATGATGCAGGGCTTATTGGGAAACCATGGTTTTCCTGATGAAAAGGGATGGATTCAACTGGTACAAAGCACCATTTTCCTCTTCCCCTTTTCTGGCGGACACACAGGTTGATGCCTGGGAAGAGGAACCATCGTGTCACCAGGAAGGCGAAAGTCATACATTAAGGTTGGTAGAGCAGACAGCAGAAGGAACCTGTTTTCTTGATGGCTTCCTGGGCCAGCCACACTTACCCAGGACCATCTAGCTCCAGGCTTCTTGTATATGATGAAAATAAATCTCTATTTGGTTAAGTAATTGCAGCACCACTTCTGTTACTGAAGTCAAACTCCGTCTTTCCAGATGTGCTCTCCCATCAACCAGAGGAGCAGTTTGCAAACATCAGTGAGGATTCCAAATCACAGGGACACTTGATACAAATTCAGAGTGGGGCCCCTACCCCAACAGATTCTCTCCTCACGTGGATGAGCAGTGGGGGCCTGTGACTGGTATTATTTAAAATTACCCCAGGAAAACAAGAAGTACAAATATAAATAAAATAAAATTACCTCAGGAGCACCCTTTACAGGTGTTCCATGTAGAACAATTAGAAAAAAACATCAAGTTCTGGAAATTATACTTAGACAAGTAAAGAAACAAACAAATTCTGGATTTATAAGGAATTTTATAAATTGGCCTCTGCGACTTCTCCAGCCTCATCTCTGGCCACTCCCACTGCCTTCTACTTGCCCGGAACTAATCATTACGTGACTTTACTGGTACTGTTCCCATATCTAAGAAGCCCTTCCAACCTTTCTGGACCTGGATGCTTCTCATTCCACAAGGTACAGCTCAGGCATCACCTCACCTGGGAAGCCTTTCATGAATCCTCAGGCTGTGCTTGTTGTCAGTCCCTGAGGAGCTCTTAAAATGTCCTGCATGGAGCCCTGGCTGGTGTGCCTCAGTGAATTGAGCGCTGGCCTGCAAACCAAAGGATCGCCAGTTCGACTCCCAGTCAGGGCACATGCCTGGGTGATGGGCCTGGTTCCCTGTTGGGGTTGTGTGAGAGGCAACCAATTGGTGTTCCTCACGCACATCAATGTTTCTCTCCCTCTCTTCCCCTCTCTCAAAAAATAAAATCTTTTTAAAAAAAGTTCTGGATAAAGAGAAAGTTCTGGAAGGCGGAGGTTGGGGAGGTGGAAGGATATGTCTGTGTGGTCAGATGTACGTACCCACTTGCTCCCACTGCTTTGGCTTGAATGGAGCTGGGAAGGGGGGTCAGAAGCCTTTGGGATAATTGTAAATGTTATTAATTTTGCTTGAATTCTCCCTTTAAAATAACTCCTAAAGACTGAAATCTGCAGTCAGAGTTGAACACCTGACTCAGAAACTCATTCGTTTTAGGGGACTGTTTCCTCCTTGCCACTCTCCAGCTACACTTCAGGAGTTAAAATCAACACCGGGTGAAGTAGCAGCAATCAGATAGGCCCCAGTAGAAACCAAAAACATCTAATTAAATCCTCATACAATATTTGCAGGTCTAGCTCTCAAGGGAGGAAAGAACATTGATGAGTTTGATATTTATGGAACTCATTCGTTCATCAGCCATGCATCCACTCATTTATTCACTCCCTCCTTCCGCACTGACAAGATTCTCGTGGTTACAAGTAAAAGAAACACAACTCAAGCTGTCTTGTCAGAGGAACAAAATTCATTGACTCATATATCTGGAAAGTCCAAGAGTTCTGCTGGCTTCCCACACCGGGGACTTAAATTAAATCCCCGAGTTATCTGTCTTTCTTCTTCTTTCCTTTTTCTTCCGTCTTCCTATTTCTCTCCTTTCCTTCCCGCCCCTGCCCCCCTCCCTCGTCTTCTACCTTTCATTTTCCTCTCTCTCAGTCAGGTTCTAACCTTGTGGCAAATCAAAGAGCCTCTGGCAGCCTTAAACAAACATCCTAGCAGCTTAGCAACCCAGGGAACAGAGGTTGTCTGCTGCTGGCACCAGCCCAAAAAGTTCCTGGGAGGACTCTCATCTGCCTGGTGTTACACATCCTTGCCTGAAAGCAATTTCTGAGGCCAGAAGTTTGGAACAGTCTGACTAGCTAGGCTGGGGACACATGGCAAGGGAGGAGAAGGTAAGAGGTCAAGTTCAGCCCCACCTAATCACAGGGAATGTGTACAGGATACTGAAGAGACATAACTAACAGATTTCACGATCCCATCCCTCCCTCCCTCCTCTCCCCCCTTCTTCCCTCCCATTCATTCATGTATCCATCCATCTACCCATCCATCCATCCATGCATCCATCTTTCTATCCATCCATTTGCCCATCTAACAAGCGTTTATTTAGAGCTTTTTCTATGCTTGACCCTACATAGGCACTAAGGTATACGTTGTCTACCATAGAGCTAAAGGGCAGGAGCAGGGCTTTGCACAAAGCTTGGCCCAAAGTAGGTGCCCAGTACATATTTGAATGAATTAATAGATGACGCTGAGTCTTAAGCTTGGGTCACCAGGACAGTGATGATTCCCCTGATGGAAGATGAGCGTGTGAACAGGAGAGGTGGATCAGGGTGAAAGAGGCTATACTGGGCTGAATGCTTGAGTGTCTCATGTCCCCCCCACAAGTGAGTGGTATACCCTCTGTCCCCTGGCAGCAGGGGAGCCAGGCACTGCCAGTCTCAGAGGCCTGGAACTGAGGTAATGATTCTGAGCCATCAAATGAATATTTTGGAATGAGAGTCACTAGGGAGATGGGATGGGGTTTAAACGGTAATATGATATACCAGGCTGCTTTTGAGGTCCTGGGTAATGGGCAGGATGAAGGGACTGGGAGCGCAAGAGCCCACCAGCCAAGGCACTAACAAGCCAGACACTCTGTTCCTTGGTCCTCTTCCCTTTCTCTCTCTCAGGGGGTGCTTCCAGGTGCTCTCTTCTTGGCTGCTGTGTCCAACAGCCTTTGGATGGTGTCAGTGGGCATTCTGTGTATCCACCAGTGAAGGGAAATTTCCTCGTGAGGGAGAATGGCCTTTGCTCTAAGAACATCCCCCATTGTACTTGCTCCTCGGCGTTAAGTAAACATTAGCTCCAGGAAGTCCAAGGCAGAGTGGGGTGGGAGCTCAGAGTCAAGGACAGGATTTTTGTGAGCATTCTCAACTTTTTGTGCATTCATTCATTTGTTCCTTTTTTTTTTTTTTTGAGAGAGAGAGAGGCCTTTTATTAGAAGTTATTTGAGCTAAACAGAAGATATTCCTGGAAGGAAGAGCTCAACAGACTGAGATAAATGCTTCCTGTTCAATTGTTAATTCACTCATAAATCTCTTCTTTCCCTCACTCAGCAAACATTGGCGAGGCAGATTATTCATGCCCTGCCCAGATTCCTTCCACTCCTTCTGTGCCCCACACCCTTCCTTAGGTGCATCTTCCCTTCCAACACCCGCACCCGCACCTGCAGTGGCTCTTTCAGGACTGGTCTGAGGAATTTATATCCTCCCTCACACTCCCACCCTGTCCCCAGGGTGCCTTTAACCAGTGAGTGCGGAATGCAGGAGTCAGAAAGCTCCAGATCCTTGGCTCCTCATAAGAAAGCTGTGAGGTGCAACATACACTCCAGAGTCCCCAGCAGGATTAGCCTGAAGCTGGTCTCCGACAGATTTTGTCTGAAGCCACATCTTTGCTCAGAGGGCTGGGATGGGGGAGAGGCAAGTGAAGCAACTAGGGAGCAGAATTTAAGGGGACACAACTGTCAGACTCATGCATGGACCTCCGCACAATTTGCACCCTGGGAGGCCTCACTCTGCTCCAGCAGCCCTGGCCGTGCTGGCTGGCCTTCCTCCTATTCCCTACGGGAAACCCGGCCCAGGTCAACTGAGTAAGTGCTGTGTGCTGGAAACTGGTCTGTGTGCGCTATTACAAGGAGTAAGATTTGGTCTGTGGTCTCTGAGAACTCAGTCTGGTGGAACCCACGTGATTCTGGGCTCTCTGTCTGCCAATGACCACGCCACCTGTAGGGGTAGCCCTGCCGAAGGGAGGAGCTTACCTGAGCACTCACATGACTGGCCTCAACTACCTGGTTACTCAAAGCAGCCCAAGGCTGCTTCTTGGAGGAGAGTCACAGCATATGGGAAATTAAAAGCACTTTTAACATAATTGGCTGTGTACAGTGAACTGCTGCAGAAATTCATGGATGTGCATACTGTAAGAGCAAAGAGATTTTTTCTTCACTAACTTATAGTCATTGAACTTGAGGTTTAATGCAAGCCCAGCTGCAGGGGAACTCACCTCTTGTCACCACAATGTCTGCAGAGAGTTAGGGCATGAGACCAGGATGCTCTGAAATATCCATGCAGAGGAACCAGGGACCCAACAGAGGGATTTCAGTCTTGGAGTAAGTCCCAGGGATCTTGGATAACAGGGCTTGAGACTGTCTTAGAACCAGGTGCTGGACACAGGACGACGGTCCAATCAGAGCTGATGATGGATGCTCACTAGGCAAAGTCTGCTAGAATCTGGGAGCTGAACTGAAGTCGTGGCAGACTATTTCATATGTATTGTCTGCAATATTGGATGACTCTTCATGGAGAAGGGTGTTACGGTCCTGCCCCAGGACTTGTTCTGAATAGTGGGCTCCAGGTGGTGTTACTGCTGGCAAAGGCTTTCATTCCAGCCCATGCCCTCTCTTCCCTGGGCCACAAGGCTGACTGCCAGTTCTTAGCCCCGAAACCACCCTTCTCTCTTCTACTCTGTAACGCTGGAGCACCGTGGCAAGTGGTTCCCTTTGCTTTTGCCATTTGCTATGGATTGAATGTTGCCTCCCCAAAATTCATATGCAGAAACCCTAAACCCCAATGTGATGATATTTGGAGATGGAGACTTTGGGAGGTAATTAGGGTTAGATTAGGCCATGA
Source organism: Phyllostomus hastatus (assembly GCF_019186645.2). NCBI lineage: Eukaryota > Metazoa > Chordata > Mammalia > Chiroptera > Phyllostomidae > Phyllostomus > Phyllostomus hastatus. Next base: position 61,292,958 of record NW_025333857.1, on the reverse strand, counting down.
GGTCAGGTCTCCTTTTAAAAAGAGGAAGAACCCAGCTCTAGCCCTCCCTGCCATGGGAGGGTACAGCAGGAAGGCAACCCTCACCAAGAACCTGACTCTGTCGACACGCTGGTCTCAGACTTCCAGCCTCCAGAACTGTGAGAAATACACGGCTGGGGTTTAAGCCACCCTGTCTGTGGTGTTCTGTGATAGCGCAAATGAAGATGCTGCCACTGGGTGCTGGGGGAGGTTGCAAGGCTGGAGGAGTGAGAAGGGTTTTTCTCACTCCTGTTGCTACCACAGCAGCCCTAGGACCTGCACTAACAAACTGGTTCCAGTTTCCAGGTGTTCCAACAACTCCCACCCGCAGAGTCAGGCTCACTGCACCCCCTGTGAGGTGCCAGCAGCAGCAGCCTCTCCCCAGGGTCCGGGGCACCAGCGCTGAGTGCCCCCTCCAACAACCCCAAGTGCCTCCCTTCACTCTGCCAGAAGGAGGGGTGGTCTCTGCTCCTTCTGGATTCTCTGCACTACCTTGCTGTTCCCTTTGACCCATCAGTCCTCTAGGACTCATTACAACACTTTTCTGTATTAAAGTCTATCTGTTAAAACACAACAGAATGGATTCTATTTTCTTGACCTTGATGTCCCCCTGGTGCCCCCTGGTGGCCCGGAGCCTGGACTAATGAGGTGGGCAGAGTCTCGGCCAACCCGCAGTGGACACAGGATCTGAGCAGGAAATAAGTCTTTGTGCTGGGAGTTGCCAAGATTTCTCCAGTCACTCTCTCATGTGGCAGATTTGAGCCTGTCTTGACCATTACAGAAGCCACAAACATGACATTGTCTTCCTGCTGGGCGGTTAGGAGAGGATTCTCTCCCTGTGCCAATGGGCAGTGAGCTGCACCCAGAGCAGGCCACACACTCCGGCAATTTTACAAATGCCCCAAAGTTCGGGAGGATCTTGCTGGTTTGAAGTTGGGTAAAAGAGAAAAGCCTGGGGTTTTATTTTTACCATATGAAGTTTTATAAATAAATAAGGACAAGACAAACACCCCTGTAGAAAAATGGCCTCAGGTACCTATGGAAATGTGCTTGATTATACCAGTAACCAAAAAACAAGAATTAAAGTATATAGTACCATTGTTACAGGTTGCATGGTGCTACGCCCACTCCAGTAAAGGCGGTATGTTGAAATCCTGGTCTCTAGTACTTCTGAATGTGATCTTGTTTGGAAATAGGGTCATTGCTGGTGTATAACTTAAGAAGACATCCTCCTGGAGTAGGATGGGCCCCTAATCCAATAGGACTGGTATCCTGATAACAAGATGGCCGTGTAGAGACAGGGACAGAAGGAGCAAGCCATGTGACGATGCGGGCAGAGGTTGGAGTCATGCAGTGCAAGCTAAGAGCACCAAAGACTGCCAGCAAATCCCCACAGCTAGGGACAGCAGGAAGGACATCCCCAGAGTTCAGAGGGAGTGTGGTCCCGCCGACACCTGGATTTTGGATGATGGCCTCCCAGAGCTGTGAGATAATCAATTTCAGTTATTTCAGCCACATGATTTGCATTTTTTTGGTAAGAATGGCCCTAGGAAACTAATAAAAAACATTTTTTTTACTTTTCACATTGGAAAAGAACAGATTCCCCAGGGTTTAGTAGAATGTTCGTGAGGCGTTGGTGATGGGCACTTTTATCCACTGCTGATGGAAGGTGTGCTTGTAGAGTTTGTTTGTTGGGTGAATTGGCAAAATGTATCAATAACAGCCTTAAAAAAAGAACATACCTTTTGTTTCAGCAGCTATATTTCTATAGTTTTTTTCTTATAACAGGAAAAGTTAAAAATAATCTGTGTATAATAATAGTGGATTGCTTCAGTAAACCATGACATACCCTATGCAGTCATTAAGAATGAGAATGTAGATTTATATCTATTGCTATGAATGATGGAGACATTCCAGTGGTTATGTACACATAGAGGGTGACCCTTTCTGTTGTGGGAAAGATAAAGATATTTACACCCCTGGCTGGCGTAGCTCAGTGGATTGAACTCGGGCTGCGAACCAAAGTGTCGCAGGTTTGATTCCCAGTCAGGGCACATGCCTGGGTTGCAGGCCATGACCCCCAGCAACTGCACATTGATGTTTCTCTCTCTCTCTTTCTCCCTCCCTTGCCTCTCTAAAAATAAATAAATAAAATCTTTAAAAAAAAGATATTTACACACATACAAATGCACAGAGAAATGTTTCCAGGGTTGAAGAAAGTACTTGGAAATTGGTAGATACCCAATAAAACATTTACTGAATACATTAATGAATAATTAAATTAATAAAAGTTATAAACCAAAATGTTAACTTTAGTTTTCTGTAGCTTTTGAAAGTATGGGTGAGCTTTTTGAAACATGCATTTTAATTGTTTTTGAATTATATTTATTTTATGATTTTGACACAATAAGCATGCATTACTTCTGTAATAAGAAAAAAGAAAGAAAAGGTACTTATGTTTCTGTTTCAATTCTGCCATCAATTTATGTTTTGACCTGGGACTCCATGACCCTCACCTCCCATCCTGCCTCAGTCTGCAGCAAGAAGTGAGGGTGGGTTAGGTGACCTCCAGGCCCTTCCCCAGTGGCCTGGTCGGGGGTGGGAGCATGGACGGCTCTACAGCAGAGGGGACCCCAGTGAAATGAAAACAGGAACAGAAAGATTTCCCAAGAGCCCAGTGAAAGTGTGTGGGCGAGGGGGCTGCTGGTCCTCAGTCCTGCTGGGGCCTGGGAGGCCAGCAGGAGGCACAGTCAGAGCCGCCCAAACACGGTGTGCCTTCAGCCTGAAGGCACATCGGATCTCAATCCTGGTCGGTAAAAAGCTGGCAAAGAAACAAAGCAAACAACAACACTGAGGGCTATAAAACTCCAAGATTTAGTGCAGCCACTTTGGAAAGCAATCCAGCAGTTCTTCGAAACGTCACACATAGAGTTACCCCTTCATCCAGGAGTTCTGCTCCTAAGAGAGATGAAAGCGTGTGTCCACATAAAAACCTGTACATGAGTGTTCAAAGCAGCAGTGTGCATAATAGTCAAAAGGCAGAAACAACCCAAATACAGATCAACTGGTCCATGGGTAAATCAATTGTAGTTCATCCATACAATGGAATATTAGTTACCTATAACAAGAAATAAAGTACTGATATACGCTATAACGTGGAGCAAAGTTGAAAACATAATGTTAAGGGAAAGAAGCCAGTCACAAGAGGCCAAATGTTGTATGATCCCATTTATGTGAAATGTGCAAAATAAGCAACCCTCTAGAGACTGAGAGTAGATTGGTGGTTGCCTAGGGCTCTCGGCAATGGTGGGTTGGAGGGTTGATGGTTAAAGTATATGGAGTTTCTTTTTTTGAGGTGATTGAATATATTCTCAAATCGATTGTGGTGATGATTTCACAGCTCTGTGAATATATTTAAAGCAATTGAATTGTTCACTTTAAGTGAATTGTATGGTAGATGAACAATACTTCAGTAAAGCTGTACAAAACTGAAAAAGAATAAAGCCTCTAAAATTGGCTTTTCCTCACCCATGCGTTCAGCTCATCCTGCAGGCAAGGATATGAGGACAGCTCCCATTGATTAGGGACATCCACTGTACCAACCCAGGGTGCTAACCACGGCAAGGAGCTGGAGGACAAGAGACATGTGGCCCAGTCACTCCTTTCAGCCCAGCCCAGAGCCCGTGACCCAGCAGACATGTGAGTGAACTCATCCTAGAAGATCCAGCTGCCAGCGACCCTCCCACTGGCTGTTCCTACATAAAAGAGTCCCGAAGAGATCAGCCAGGCTGGGCCAGCCCAGAAGAGCTGCCCAGCTGACCCACGGGAGTGTGTGCTAAGTGAACGGTTGCCGTTGAAGGCTCTGAGTTTTGGGGTGGTTTGTTATGCAGCAGAAACTGACACCCTTCTGGTAAAAATGTGTCCTGGGAATATTTTAAGCTATGGAAACGCTGGGCTATAGATCTGGCACATCTTTAAGTCAACTAGATATTGCCAAGTAGTTTTCTGCAGTGGTTCTGCCAATTTACACTCCCTCGGGCCCGGTAAGCAAGTTCCTCCTGCACCGCAGTCTTGCCAACACTCGGTAATGTCAGATGTTTTCATTTTGGCCTATCTGGTAGGTGAGAAATGGTATCTTCTTGATTGAATCTGCAATTTCCTGATCACAAGTCAGGTAGAACATATTTTCTGAAGTTGGTTGGCTGAGTGGGTTTTCTGCAAAGAAACAACGACCAACGACCATGGTCAGGTTGGCATTTCTCCACCTTCTCAGTGAGGCCGGCTCCCACTCATTCTTTAAGGTGAACGAAGCAGTTAGGCTTTAACTCCTCAGTGCCCTCTCCAGCTCTTGTCACCTGCCTTCTCCTTTAAGAATCAGCTCAGGCACTAGGTCCTCCAGCCAGGCTTGCCTGACCTCCAACTCCCACGTTAGGCTAAGTGCCCCCACTGCCCCATTCACATCCCTCTATCTGAGCGCCCTCCTCATTGCATTGTAATTGTCTCACTTCTCTTCTGAGGGTGGGGCCAGGGGAGCAGGGAACCAGTGCCTGAGCTTCCCCTCCCCATTCTAGGACCCAGCCAGTCAGTTCAGTGCTGGGTCCTGGGTGATCCTTTTCCTGATCCTCCTTCCTGAGCAGCTTTCTGGGGGGAGGAGCCAAAAGGGCAAATAGGAATCCACTTCACTGACTCTGACACCACTTTTCTTCACATTTGCTTGCCATCTTTAGGGTTTATAGAATGCTTCCCAGTTCATTATCTCACTTTGGTTTAGCAATAATAATAATAAAGATATTAATAACTAAAGTAATCAACATTATATTTATATGGCACTTGTTGAGGAATAACCCTGTGAGGGGCATTGCACTTGGCACATTACATGCATTATCTCACTGAGTCCTCAAAGCAACCCCACAGGAAGGTAAGTTCATTTCATAGACGTGGAAAGTGATGCTTTGGAGGTGGCTGAGATGGGATTGAATCCAAGGTCAGTCTAACTCTAAGGACTGTGTTTTGTTCTTTTTTTTTTTTTTAGGATTATTTATTTATTTATTTCTAGAGAGAGGGGGAGGGAGGGAGAAAGAAAGGGAGAGAAACATCAGTTGCGCCTCTTGAACGTTCCCTGACCAGGCACAGGACCTGTAACGCACGCATGTGCCCTGACTGAGAATCAAACCAGTGACCTTTTGCTTTGAGGGATGATGCCCAACCAACTGAGCCACACCGGTCAGGGCCTCTGTTTTGTTCTTAATCATGGGGCCACACTGCATCTATGAACAGGACACTGAATCCCAGAGGAAGGGAAATCATCCCTGAAAATCTCCCCTGGGCACCACAGTGGGCACCACACTGCTCATCCTGCTCACCCCTCGCCCACCTCCTTTACCCTGAGGCCGGGGGCATTACCGTCCTCAGTTTACTCACATGGTGAAAAGTGAAGTGAGTAAGCTGCTTGTTCTTGGGTCACATGGGGCTCAGGACCAGAATCCCGAATCTGATTCTTTAGTGGCAGGAGCCGGTTGGCCACCCCACCTTTGTTGCCCAGGCGAAAGTCCATGGACCACAGCACTGGAGTCACCAGGGAGCCATGTCAGGTCTACAGCTGAGCTCTGCGTTTCACCAGGTGCCCAGGAGATTCCTGTGTGCACGTAAGTGAGAGAAGCGCTGCCTATACCAGGATGCTTGAATTCAATCCCGCCTCCACCTGTCTTAGCTTAGGACCCTGGGGGAGACATCACACCTCTTTTCACTTTTTTCCCATCTCTAAAATGGGCTGAGTCAAATAATATAACATTTAAAGCACAGCAACTTTAATACTTATAATTAGCTGTGTATATTAGTTTCCTGCAGCTGCCATAACAAAATACCTTAAAACAACACAATTTCATTGTCTCAGTCTTGGAGGCCAAAGTTCAAAATCAAGGCACTGGCCAGGCTGATTCCTGCTGGACACCGAGGGACACAGTCCATCACATGTCTCTCTTCCAGCTTCTGGTGGCTGCTGGCAGCTTACCTCCAATCTCTGCCACTGTCTTCAGATGTCTCTCTGTGTCAAATCTCCCTCTTCTGTCTTTTATAAGGACAATAGTCATTGGCTTTAGGGGCCACCCTAAATCCAGGATGATCTCAGCTCAGTTTCCTCAACTTAATTACATCTGCAAAGACCCTTCTTCCAGATAAGATCACATTCTGAAGTTCTGGATAGACGTGATTTTTTTTTGGTGGAGTGGGGGGCACTATTCAACTCACTACAGCATGTTTTGTGTAGGTTGATTGCAAACTGGTCCCAATTGTTCCCTTCCCTGTACCCATGCCCCTTGCAGCGTGAACTTTGCAGTTCTTCCCATCAAGAGGTAGAGTCTACGCCCCTCTCCCCTCCCACTGAATCTGACTTGCTTTCCCAACAGAATGTGGGAGAATGGAGTTTCAGTTCTGAGTTTAGGCCCCAAGAGTGGTTCTGCTCTCTCTTTTGGATTGCTGCCTCCACCTTAAGAGGCAGGCCAAGTTCAACTACAAGAGGATGAGCAACCACATGGAGCAGAGAGGAGGCACTCCAGCGGAGGTCAGCATAGGCAGCCATCCTCCAGGCGATCTGCCTGCTGACCACAGACGAGTGTGTGAGCCCAGCCAAGATCAGCCAGACAGGCTCAGATCAGCAGAACCACTCAGCTGCCTCTGAATCTATCAATGTTTATATTATGGTATGTCACTGAAATTTCATGGTTTGTTATGCAGCATCATTGTGGCAATTGATAGCTATTACATATTATCCTATTAACAAAAGTAAAATGGTATTAACAGCGTGTTGTAATCTAGTGGTTGTAATCTCAATAAAATATTCAAATCTACCTAGAATGGAAGTTCCACAAGAACAAAAACTTTTTCTGTTTTGTTTTCTACCACGTCCCCAGTTCTTAGAATAATGTGTGGCATTTAGTGTGTATTTAACTTAATAAATGTCTGTTGTATGGATGGATGAAATCCGGGCTCTGCCTCTTATAGGCTTCACCTCCTAGCCTCAGTTTTCTTCCCTATTAAATGGGATGATACAGACACCTGGAAGAGTTGACATGAGTGTTAAATGAAGGGAACATGATGTACTTGATACACAGTCAGCTCACAGTACACAGAAGCAAGTATTACTTAGAATGGGGAAGTCAATCTGTTGGGGCCACGGACCACAGACTTTAGAAAACTAAAACTAAAACTAAAACTAAAACTAAAACACACACATACACAAAATATTGCGCACAGTTCCAGAGACTTCACCAATGTGCTGAGGCCAGGGCCTCCAGTTAAAAGCCCATGTTTTAGAGACATTTATAAATGTCACCTATTTTTTATTATGATGACTACCAGCAACAGCACCTAATAAATGTCAATAAGAAGGTGCTGCTGAATAAATTAATATGACAATGGATCATTTATCCCCGAAATTCTTTGGCCAATGACCATCTTGGCCATGGTCAGCCCTGTCTGGCTCATCACCTGTAAGGAAAGAGAAACAACCTTGGCTTTTCCTGACAAGCGAGAACCGTGGCACAGTGCCTTCTGCGTGTGGCCAGCAGAGGCCGCCACCGTCTTCTTGGGCCACTCCGTCCAACCTCCTCACAGTCCAGTACAAACTGCTCCTTTCCTCCAGCTCCGCCGTCAGAACCATGTGATTCTGCGATGTAACTGCAATACCCTTCTTGCTACAGTGCCTTTTAATTAGGCATCCGACAGCCCAGGAGATCAGACTGCTCCCTTGTAACGGTGTGTTCCAGAAAATTACTGTCATCTGATTAAATTAAAGAAGGGCCATTCAACTGATTGGTTAGGCACACTTCAGCCGTGCTGCCATGGCATCATGACCACTGTCACCGTTGTTGGTATTTACAGAATGAGGATGAATGTGTGTTCTCCTGGAAGGTTATTGATGGGGCAGGCTGGTTCTCATGGACCGGCCAGAATAGGAAGTGCTGAGAAATCATGCCTGGAATTGCGACATAGGACACTTGCCAGTCGGATGGAAGAAGTAGCTAACAGTAGTTGAGACTATACTATTTTATGGGCTGAATTGTGTCCCCCTAAAATTCATATGTTGAATTCTTAACCTTAGTACCTCAGAATGCAACCCTATTTGGAGATAAGGTCTTGAAAGCGGCAATCAACATAAAAGCTTTAGGGTGTGCCCTCATCCAATATGACTTGCATCCTCATAAGAGAAGTTAATTCGTATACAGACATGGATACAGAGACAGAAAAAAAAGCCCCAAACACGTGAAGACACAGAGAGAAGACAGCCATCGCCAAGCAAAGCAGAGAGGCCTCAGAAGAAATAAGTCCTGCCGAATGAATCCTTGACCTCAGACTTCCAGCCCTCAGAACTGTGAAAACTTTAATGTCTGCTGTTTAAGCCCCCCCAGTCTGCGGTGCCCTGTTACGGCAGCCTGAGCAAACCAAGGCGCACGCTGCACGCCAGATGAGTGCTCCGCACAGATGATTGTGTTTGATTCTCGCTGTAGTCACTCGCTCAAGGTCTTACCGGCTGGCAGGTGGCAGGACCAGGATTTGAACCCAGGCCCCTCTGACTCTGATGCCTGCCACACATTGCCAAGCTGCCTCGAACTGAGATGAGGAGAAAAGGCAGTCATTGGCGGGCATGAATTTTGAAAAGCCCTTCCACTGTAAACAGTCTAGGGTTTGGTACATGGTGGAGGCTCAGGCATATTTTTAGTAAGTTCCGGTGTCTATCATACTGTTCAAAGAGTGCCACCCTCACTGAGGATTCTTCAGGGACTACAAGTATAAATCTTTGAGAGCTGTTAAAGAGGATGCCTAATGCTCCTCCAGGAAGAACTGGAATCTGCACCGGCACCTGGATGGCTCTGTTGCTTTGAGAATAGCGTCCAAACTGCTTAGCCCGGCATTCCGTGTCTCTCTCTGCTGCTGCCTGCCCCCTCCCTCTCCAGCTGAGCCTCTGGCCACGTACCTGCTGAATCCAACAGTGCAGGCATTCCTTGCTGTTCCCTGAACAGTTCGGTCTCTCTCTTCCCTCCATGTCTTTGTTCGTGCTGTTCCTTCTGCCTAGACTGCCCTCCCCACCTTGTCCACCTGGTGACCCCATACTCATCCTCCAGGTGTCGCCCTTTGAATGTCCCCTCTTCCAGGAAGCTTTTTGGATGTCACCTGAAAGAATTAGGGGCTTCCTCCTATGGGTACTTGTTATACCTTTCCCCTCTTCTGTGTGACAGACACCCTAAGGTGACCCCTGCAATGAGTCACAGCCTTGTATGATCACCTCCCCTTCAGTTTGGGCACAACCAGGGACTTGCTTCTAACCAAGAGTGTATGGCAGAGGTGACAGACTGGCACTCCCTTGGGTAGGTTCCCTTACATGGTGAAGACGATGGGATGGCACTTTGTTATAAGACTCTGTGTTAGAGGACTGCAGAGACACACTCCTTTGCTGGCTTTGAGGACGCCAGCTGTCACGTGTGGGCCACATCCCGTAACGCCGTGAGCAGCCTCCAGGATGAGAGAAAGGCCCCCAGCCAACAGCCAGCAAAAAGGCAGGGCCTTCAGTCACTGTGTGGCAAAAGGCGAACTCTGCCACCAACTAAATGAGCTTGGAAATAGATCCTTCCCTAGTTGAGCCTTCAAATGAAAACGCAGCCCTGCAAACACCTTGATTGCAGCCTTGGGAGACACTGAGCAGAGGAACCAGCTAAACCAGGCTAGAAACTGAGAAAATAAATATATGTTAAGCCAGCAGGTTTGTAGTAATTTGTTACACAGCACCTGATAACTAATACACTCTGTTAGAACACATAGCCAATAGTATTTTTCATGTGATATTCCCAACTAGAGAGGATCCATGAGAATAAAGAACAGAGTTCAACTCTCTTAGCCCCCACACAGTGCCTGGCACATAGTAGGCATTTGATACATGTTTGTTGAATGAATAAATGAATATTATTTTTAAGGTTCCATTTGACTTTAAAAAAAAACACTCTAATTCTAGGATGTTGAAACTCCATTACTGTTACCTTCATGGAAGGTCAATGAAGATATCAAATTTCCAAAGAATAAAAAAGAATGCAGAGAGCAAGCATTCTTCTGTAACAGTTATAGATCCTTTGACGCAATTTGCCAAGCAGTTGGGCACACTGGGCTCTGTAAATGTAATAACAATGTCTTCTGATTGTCTGTGAAAATGGTCAAAGTCAAAGGCACAATCCCCAAACCTGCTGAAAGGCAGCTAGGACTATTAGCTGCTATTTGAAACCCGGAGGCAAAGAGACATTAAGAGCCTCAAATCCGTCAGAGGGAGTGTCATCAGTCAACCATGGAGCCAGGGACAGAATTGTAAATCTATATTTGCCCAGAACCCCCAGAAAATACTTCGCACTTCTCCCCTCCTCCTTGTCTTCCTTCTCCCTCCTTTCTCCTCATCTTCCCCTCCCCTCCCTTCTTCCCGGCCATAGAAACAAACACGTAATTCTTAGAGCCGAAGAGCCTGCAGATCACAGCTTCCGAGGGCCTCATTGTACAGGTGGGAAGACTGAGTCTCCAGAGAGAAAGGACTTGGCCAGCAGATACAGACGGTCCTGAAAAGAGCATTGTTTTTCGGAATCCCCTGAAGACTAAAGTTAAAAATATAAACAAAACAAAAACTTCCTTGAGGATCAGTGAGGAAATGAGGCAATTAACCATACATTCAAGCACCTCGCCATTCAAACAAAAAGTTGTACAGGGTCTATCCAGATCAGCAAAGCGAAGGAGTTATTTTCACAAAGCAATTTTTACCGCGGCCCAGAGCGGCCCTGATCCCAGGCACTGTGCCATGTGGTTTACACGCATCACCTTCATTAGCCTCCCAACCACTTCTTTTTTTATAATCCTTTTTATAGCTTTTTTTTTAAAATGAATGAAGAAACTGAGGCTCGGAGAGGAGACATAATTCCTCCAAGGTTACATAACCAGGAATTACTTTAGCCAAGTCTGTCTGCGGTACTGGTCACGCCGCTGAGATGCCCAAAGGAGTGGGGAGTGAGGCTCAGAGGAAGGGATGCCAGCTGGGGAGTCTTGCCTGGGACCCTGACGTCAGAGCTCAGGATGCTCCCATCCAGCCACCCTTTAGCACATGTGATGCACGAAACACAGCAGCCCCTGACTGTCGGCTGCAGGAGGGCAGGAAGCATTGTGGTCTGCTCCTGCTGAATCGTCAGAACATCGCCTGGCAGAACGAAGGAGGAGCTGAGTACAGTTTGAACGATGATGGAAGGGAGTGAACGCATGAATGGATGATGCACTGGTTAACCGTGCCAATGTGTGCGCAAGGTTATTTTCGCTGGGGGGCTTCTCTAATCTGAACCAAGCTGATGTGTGTGTGGAGTGAGTGTCCCAGTGTAACCAATGTATAATCCCCTGATTAAAGAAGCTCTTCCAGACTCCCTAGCAATCGGATTACAACACAGCAGGCCTGATAAGGTCACTTGCACGGCTCTGCCTTTTTGCAGCCCACAAATTGGCTCCCTGATATTTATTATGGCAATCGTTATAGTTTGCTCTTTCCCCCAAAGCTGTGTGAGAGAAGTCAGCTTCTATTTCATCTGTCTTCATACAAGATGCAACCGGAGTGTGTAGTGAGTTAGGAATGTGGGTGGTTAACAGCACAGACTTTGGAGGAACTGCCTCAAAGCCCAGGCACTGTTTCCTCATCTGTAAAGCGGGGGGGTACTCATAATATCGGCTTCACAGGATGGTTGTGAGGGTTAAAGGAATAGATAGATGCCTGTAAAGTGCTTAGCTCTCTGCAAGCACTCAGTACATTTTCCTTTATGCTATTGATGAATGAGACTGGAATAGGTAGGTACCTGGCTCCCAGTAGGACTGTGGACAGGACAGTGACCTTCTCTGGCCCTTGAATGTCCTAGGTATTACGCAAAGGGAGAGAGAGGGAACTAAGGATTAATTTGACAAATGATTACTAAGCACACTCTCTGTGGTCATCCTGGGGCTGAGCACCAGACACGGAGATAAAGGGGCTCTGGCCCTGTCCTTGAGGGCCCCCCGCGTGGGCAGAGCTTTAACTGCGATGCCAAGCATCCTGGAGCACCTGGTACGTGCCAGGCCGAGTGATAAGCACTTTGCATACATGAGATCAATCGATATTCATAATAATGCTGTTGACAACGCCACTGTGCCCATTTTATAGGTAAGGGCACTCTGGCTCCAAAGTCCTCCGTAGCTAATATCAAAGTTGGAATTTGAACCTGGAGAGCGACTCTGCGCTCTAACACCACCCTTCTGGCACAAACATCCTGTGATTGATTATCCATGACCAGAGACAGACTCGAGGTTACAGCGAATCCGAGATAAATACCTGTATCTCCCCTCCTCCTGCTGCTTTTGTGCTTTCTCTTCTCTCGAATCCCTCTTATCTCCCTGCACTTCCATCAATATTCTCTGCATTATCTACCAAGCATGCAGGCGAACTGTTCCATTTTCTTTGCTGATACCATCCCCGCTGACACTGCTGGGAAGAGACAAGCTGTGGCCCCGGAGCAGAAGTAAGAACTCCGGTTGCTCACCTGCTTCTCTAGGGGCCTCTAGGAAATGCCAGCTTCCCAGCCAGGAATCATGAGGGGGTGGCTACTTTTTAATCTCAGACATTCCCAGCCCAACTTTTGAGAAAATGTGGTCTTCATACCATTTCCTCTGGGACCTTTCAGCATCGGCGAACCAAACATTTGGGAAGCTGCGCAGCGCAGCGGCTAAGTAAGAACTCTGGAGCCAGACTGCCAGCGTTCAAATCCAAACTCTTTGATTAACTGTCTCTGTGACCTTGGGGATAGTTGTGTCCTCCTGTCTCAGTGTCCCGGCTATTTTCCAAGATGATGATGGAGATGATGATGGAGGTGGTGGTGGTATTTCTCTTCACAGAATAGATGGGAGGATCGGGTAAGTTAAAATACAAGTGTTTAGAAACAATGTCTGGCACTGAATAAACATAGACTTTTTTATGCCCATGAGAAATACATCTCCAATTAAACTAATCTCTATTGCCTTTGAAGGTTATAGTCCAGTAGACAAGAGGGAAGAGGAGAAGCTCTAAATTACTATGGGATAGAAAAGGCCTTGTACAAAAAGCTTTTTTTAAAAACCTCTTATTGCCATAAAAAGAAAAGAATCAACTTTACAACACAGGACGTGGTGCTTAGCTGCCTCTGAGGAGACAGGAGGTTTAGAACATCCATTTGACAGCTGAGCAGGGAAGCCATTTGGTGAGGGTCTTTTTTTTTAAGATTTTATTTATTTATTTTTAGAAAGGGAAGGAAGGGAGAAAGAGAGAGAGAAACATCAATGTGCAGTTGCTGGGGGTGGTAGCCTGCAACCCAGGCATGCACCCTGATTGAGAATCGAACCTGTGACACTTTGGTTCGCAGGGCGAGCTCAATCCACTGAGCTACGCCAATCAGGGCTGGTGAGGGTCTTTCAACCAGATAAGGGAGGTTCTGAGAATAGATTAGTGGCTTTCTGCAAGTTATCCAGACTGCAACCGGATACGCTGTCTCTTGATGAAAACAAACACATCATAAACCAACAACAACCAAAAATCCAGTTCAACACAGAGCACTTCTTAGCTGAGTACAATTCACTCTTCTTTCTGTCTTTTCAACCGTTCCCGGGTGTTCGGGATTTTCCAGGAATATCCATCGGAGAAGGGCTTGATTTGCTGGAGTTGAGGAAGGATAATGAACTATGGAAAGCGGCTTTGGTGAAGACAGCGAAGGGAAGCCTGCAGCATAATAATATTTTCCTTCTGAAGAGGGCAGTATGCAACCAAGGCCAGGTCTGCTCTTGCACTCTGGGCCTGAAGGAGGCATTGCAGCCCTCAGGAGCCCAGACATCTTGGATTTCCAAGACCTTATTTCAGAACAACAAGCACATCTTCAGACATGAAATAGGATTCTTGAGGTTTGAGCACAGTTACACGCTGAGTCTCATCGAGGGGACATGCTGCAAACTGATACGAAGATGGTCATGCAAGACGGATGGAAGAAACCCCAACGAGTTCTTTCACCATGCTCTTGAACTTGTCGACCCTCCCAAATTGGCCTCCATGAAATTAAACAACAATAGCAAGGCATCCTAAATGGCCTCTGATGTTTGCAGAGGAAAGCGTTTTTTTCTCCTAAGACTGTGTGCAAGGTAGTTTCTACTGCCAAATACCTTCTTGCAAACATTTTTTTTTTTGCATAGAAATAAAATGTTGGGAATGGGGATGCTAGCTCCTGGATGCATTTATCAAGCCAATCACAGTAATTATAATCAGAACACAAACTAAGTGAAAGCTGAGCATGAAATACATTTGCAGTAAACCTGAACTGCATACAATTAAGCCCTGCTGGATGGCATTTTGAAGTATGCCATTAATATATTTTGGGGGTGAGCAGATTGATTTTTTCTTCTTAAATATCTTTTGCTGGTTGCATCAAAGGCTTCAATGGCAGTTAAGAAGGAGAAAGAAGGCTACACATTATTAACTGCTAAACTCAGGGCTCTAAGACAGATGTCCAGAGGTAGCTTAATTGGCTAACACACCTCGTCCAATATGTGCACTGGACATTAATTTAACCTAGGTCTGGCTTAGGAAAATGAAGAAGAGAATTGAGGATTTGGGGGGAATCACATACCGCCAATTCGTAGTCTCAGTTTTGGGAAAGCGCTAAACTAACAGTGTTTAAAAATCCTTTCACTGTCCCCCCTTGTGTTAAAAGAAAGTCCTTTCCCCTCAGGGGCTTCCCCATTCAGATGTCACCTCTTTGCCTGTGAAGTCCTTACCATTTTCTGCTCCCCTAAACCCAAGCTCTCTCAGACATTATAACACTTATCATACTGGTTTTTAACTTTATTTATGTGTGTGGTTGTTCTCCCCTGCTAGACTGTGACCTCCTTGGGGTCAGAGATTATGTCTTTTTAACTGGGGTCTCCAGCACGGAGCATATGACCCAGTACAGAAGCTCCTCCGTGGTTGGAAAATGTTGAATGAAGAGTGATTAAATGAGTGAAGGAATGAATGGAAGAATGAGAGCTGCATCCTTCTGGGTCCTGCTCCAACCAACTTTTTCCAGTGACACCCAATCTCTCCCTTCCCCAGACAGAAGTCAGATGGTTCTGCAATGGCAATTCCAGAATATTTTAAGGGAAACTATAGCTTTCTATAGAACAGCTTAAGCAAGGCACTTTGGGTTGATGTGTGTGAGGTGTGTGTGTGTGTGGGGGGGTCACTACTGGCTCCTTGGAAAGTCACCCTTCAGTAAAAGCACAGGCTCTCACTGAGATTGTATTTAGGGGAGAAAGATGGGAGGTGAGACACTATATGCCACACCTTGGAGTATCTTCCCATGTTATGCTGGAATGGGAAGGTGTAGAATATTTATCTCCACCCCATTTCATATATATTTTTTTAAAATTTGGAGATAATTGTAGATTTACATGTAGCTGTAAGAAACAATACATAGACATTTCATTACCCTTCACCCAGTTTCCCCGTGTTAATAAGAACACAACCAACCTGAACAACGACTTCGATACAATCCTCCCACCTTATTCAGATTTCATCAGTTTTATATGCATGCATTTCCGTGTGTGTACACGCACGTCTGCATTGTGCACACTTGACCTTTCTGAAAACGGTTTTCTTGCCTACCAGAGGCTGGAAAGGGGTCCAGTCTGATGTATCCTCGCAGAGGAGTTGGCTCCCACAGGCACCAGTATATACTTGTTTGTATCTTTTGAACACAGTGGGTGTCCAACAAGCATCCACATAAACACTTGAACTTGTATGTCAGTGCGTGCAAGAGGGGAGCACAACGTTTTAAGGTAGGAAACTGAGCCCGAAATGTTCAATATTTTAGAGGCAAAAAGTTGGCTCTTTTACGCCACAATTGTTAATTTAGCTAGCCGACTAATTGCTTCAAAGAGATCTTGATGCACATGCTTCCATCGCGGAAGAGCCGTTTTTGAGGTTCACTCTCCGCTGGAAAAGTGAAGAGGACTCACAGTACCCCCAGAGCTCCTCCCAACCCTACTCCCACTTTCACCCCTTTTTCCCTGGGGCTGGACTGTTTCACCCCGTCTCCAGGCAACCGCCCGGCGCTAGGTGGGACGTCATTTCCTGAAAAGCCCGCGGGGAAGGGGGGTAAGGGGGAGGGGGGAGGGGGCGGGGCCAAAGCTGGGCAGGCGAAGGCGACGGCGTCGGAACTCGCTGGAAGATCGGCCCCCCGGAGGCTCAACAGTTCGCAAAGTGTGGGCTCGCGGCCCCAAGGCTACGTCTGTGCCCCGAAGGTGCAGGGGCGCTGGGGTCCCCGGGCTGCTGCATCCCGGGACTGCCCTGGACATGCCCCGCACCCCCTGCTGGACGCCCGCGGTGCTCCACCGGCTGCGGTTTGGGGGGCTCTGCAACTAGAGCGCCCCCATCCCAACTTATGATTTTGGGGTCCCCCAGCCCTAGAGGAACGGGCAGCCTGGCTGGGGGAGCCCCGGGCGTGGTGTGACGGGGCGGTCAGCTGTGCTGCGCCCCCCACTCCAGCCACCCGTCGTCTCTATGCCCTGCAGAATGTAACTGCTCTCTAGAACGACCTCCCGGCTCCAGCCGCAGTCTCTGCGACCTCCCGATTCCAGCCGCCAACTCCTTGTCATCCAGGATCCCGTCGCCGTCTCCGCCTTGCCCGGACTCCAGCCGCCGTCTCTGCGCCCCGCGGACTCCAGTTTCACGACCCCCTCGGTCTTCACGCGCCCGAGAGTCTAGCAGCGATCTCTGCGATACCCCCAGGATCCAAACGCTGTTTCCGCACCCCAAAATCCGAACTCCAGCCGCCGTCTTTTTGCCCCCCGCCCCGCCCCCAAACCTAGACTCCAGCCACGATCTCCGCGCTCCGCGGATCCAGCTGTCGCGCCGGTGCCCGCTGGTGCGGCAGCTGCCCCACCGAGTGCCCAGAGTCCGCCCAAGCCTCGGCGGGGAGATGAACGCGCAGCTGGACGGCCTGTCGGTGAGCTCGTCCTCCACCGGCTCTCTGGGTTCGGCGGCCGGGGCGGGCGGCGGAGGGAACACGGGGCTGCGACTACTGTCTGCAAACGTGCGCCAGCTGCACCAGGCGCTGACCGCGTTGCTGAGCGAGCCGGAGCGGGAGCAGTTCACTCACTGCCTGAACGCGTACCACGCGCGCCGCAACGTCTTCGACCTGGTGAGCACCCTGCGCGTGCTACTGGACAGCCCGGTCAAGCGGCGCCTGCTGCCCATGCTGCGTCTGGTTATCCCGCGCTCGGACCAGCTGCTCTTCGACCAGTACACCGCTGAGGGCCTCTACCTGCCCGCCACCGCCCCCTACAGGCAGCCCTCCTGGGGCGGCCCCGACAGCACCGGGCCGGGGGAGGTGCGCCTGGTTAGCCTGAGGCGCGCCAAGGCACATGAGGGCTTGGGCTTCAGCATCCGCGGGGGCTCGGAGCATGGCGTGGGCATCTATGTATCGCTGGTGGAGCCAGGCTCTCTGGCTGAGAAGGAAGGGCTGCGAGTCGGGGACCAGATTCTGCGTGTCAACGACAAATCCCTGTCCCGGGTGACCCACGCCGAGGCCGTCAAGGTAGGGTCTGGTTTGGGGGATGAGTTCAGGGCAGAGTGGTGCAACAACTCATGGTGGCAATAGCTCTATGCTGTGTATCCTTAGGCAAATTGCTCGACCTTTCCGGGCTTCATTTTTCTTAAAAATGTTTCTTTAAAAGAGGAACATCTAGTCTACTGAGCAAATAGATGTTAATACCCCCAGTGGGATATAGTGATGGGCCCTGCCTTCCTTAGGCATAAAGGCTCGTGTGTGGGAGACAGACCTCATCCAGTACTCAGCAAATGTGTGATCACAAAGTGTGAAAAAGGTTGTGGATTCTTATGAACATTAAAAGAGATAAGGTCTCCGCTGGCATATGGTTAGCAATCAGCAGGTGCCTTCTGCTTCTGCTTTTATTCTTATTCTGTAGGCTTTTGCCCCTGAAAGAAAGTTTTGTTAGCTCCTAGTGGTCCGAGGAGGCCATTCTGGTGATCCGAAGAGCTCTGGCTTAACCCTGCTGCTTATGGAGCAGGCTGTATATCCTGGGGTGAGTAATTTGTCCTCTCTGAACCTCTAGTTCTCCACTTGGGAAATGGGGCACCAGGATCTGATAAGAGTCCCTAACCTTGTTGGAAATGAGGCCTCTGCCTGAATGTCAAAAGCAAACGCCCCCCACCCCACGTGACAGTAGTTGTACTTTTTGTGTCAATTGAGAAAGATAACCTTATGACAGCAAGCTCCTAGGGATTTAATCATGCTGTTTAAAGGAATGCCTGTGTTTGCTAATCTCATGCCAAGGGCTTTTGAAAACCAGTTGGAGGATGAGATGAGTAGTGTCAGTCTGTGTGTGGATTCAAGGGTTCTTTGCAGTCATTCACACACATACACACCCCCTTTGTGTGCAAGAAGTGAAGAGCTTGGGGGGAAAGGAACAGCGAGATTCTGCTTTTGCAGGGAAAATGCTTCTTAGGGGTTTGGGCTGGACTGTGACCCAGCTTCTCACTACCCTGCCCCTTGACCCTGCCTCTGGTCCTCCTCAGTGCAGGTGTTTTGAACTCCACCCCAGGGCCTGCTGGCTGCTGGGAAACGGTTAGACAGCCGAGGTCCAGGGCTGCTTCCTGTGTGCTCTGCAGTGAGCTGTGGCCAGGTTCGTCTTGAGCCCACTTCCTGACTGTTCACCTGGGACATGACCATCTCATCTCTGACTTTGGCATCTCTGACTCTGATTATTTCCTCCCCAACCCATCTGCCCTGACGGGAGGCCCCTGAGGATTTTGGAAACTTATTGATTTGTTGCTTCTGGAAGAAGGCTGATGAGTTTATATTGTTGGGCGTGTGGGTGCAGTGGACAAAACTCTTTGTGGATTTCTGTGCACCTATCCCTCCTCTCGGCTTCCTCCCCTCACCTTAATCTTTTTCCTTTAACTGACATTCCATATATGTGTAAAGAAATAATCCATTAGCCTTTGGCCTTAACAGGTCTGGAGTTCCCAGATGATAAATTTATACTTGAAAGATACTTGGCCCAAATGGTCACTTAGAAATGTAGATTCGATTTTAGTGGCAATTAAAAAAGACGTGGGTAACTTAATTATCACAAGGTGATAGACGTTGAGAAGGCCTCAGGTAACCTGGACATTAAAAACACAGACTCTCCCGTTAATTCACACCCAAGCTCAGCCATGCCTATGAGGCTGGGGCTGCTTGGCTGAGAGTTTCAGTTCTGGCCCCTTGCATTTCGTCCGTTACCTGGGCTCTGCACCTTCTGCGTGAACCTCCCTGAACTACACCGTGGTGCTGGTGCTCGGACTCACAGCAGCACCAGGCCTTACCTTGTTTGTTTACGCTTGTTGCTTCCAGAGTAAAACCTAAACTCCCCATTGCATTGTTTTTTGAAGCCCCAGAACCAATCCCGGCTGGAGGGAGAGGTTGATAGGGTCAGAACGGACTTTGGGTGGGGGCCTGTGTGGGCTGAGCAGCCCCTCCGTCCCTTTTCCTACGGAGGAGGCGCCTGCTAAGGCAGACTGAGCTGTCTCAGGGGTGCCCCTCTTCCTGCCAGTGCAGACACATGACCTGCCTGGAATGCACCCCTTTGGGCCCTCCAGAAGCAACAGGCAAAATGAGTACGGCTTTGTGTCACCTTAACTCCAGGCAGAAAGGGGGACAGACTTTCCGTGGGTGGAATTTAAAACGGAGGAGGCGGGACCTGTCTCTGGGGCCTGTTGGAAAGCCTCTGCCTTGGGGTTACAGGTTGGGCGGGCAGTTTCAGGGACTGTTTAGAAGAACACCTGGAGCTATTGACACATTTCCACAAAATTAAAGGTATTCAGTCCCCCAATGGAAAGCCAAAAGAAGCCTGGCTTCTCCGCTAGGTACAGACTACCCTTCACCAGGGTTCCCACTCCCAGCCCCTCTTTAAGCTAGAGCGCTGGGGCCCCGTGTCAGGGGTTTCATGGTGAAGGTGCATTCCTAATAATGAACTTCAGGTGTCACTCAGATGTCACCGGGGTTTCTGTTTATATCTTTTTTTTTTTGCTCCAGGACACCACACTGCATTTAGTAGATGTGTTTTCTTCTTCTTCAATTTTATTCTATTTGTTTATAGCTGTCCTTCTGTATCTATGGGGGATTGGGTCTAGGGCCTCCCCGCAGATACCAGAATCTGGGGATGCCCAAGTCCCTTAGTTGATCTTAAAGAAAAATGTTTAAAAATTTAAATGTCGTTGGTATACAATATTATATTGGTTAAATTAGTTTCATGTGTACAATATAGATATTTGAAATTTTTACAACCTTACGGTGTGATCACCCCACTAATTCTAGTAATCACCTAGCAAACTTATTGCAGTGTTATTGCCTGTATCCCCCCTCACCTTTTTCATTCACTCCCCATCCTCCCCCTCCAGTAACCATCCCTTTGGTCTCTGTTTCTGTGAGGCTGTTTTCTTATTCTCGGCTTTCGCATCTGAGGATAGAGAGGGCTGACCGCTTGTTTGCTTGTTTGTTTACTTACTTTGCTTCCTCCACCAGCTTTATGGGCGTACCTGAAAAATAAAAACTGTATATATATATGTAAGGTGTACGCTGTGATGATTTGATATACCTATACCGTGTAAAATGATCACCATGATCAAGCCGATGAACATACCCATCACTTTACATAGTTATTTTTGTGCTAAGAACACTTAAGATGTATTCTCTTAGCAAATTTCCAAGTATACAATATGGGATTGTTCACTATTGCATTAGTTAACTGTGAGTTACAACTTAGTTATTTTATAAACAAGTTTTGTGCCCTTCAGCCAGCATCTCTCCAGTTCTCCCACCTCCTGGCTCTTGGCAACCACTGCTCTATTCTCTGCTCCCGTGATTCGACTTTTTTAAATGCCACCTGTAAGTGAGATTACACAGTATTTGTTTTTCTGTATCTGGCTGATCTAACTTAACATAATGCCCTCCAGGTTGTCACAAAAATTTCCATATTGTCACAAAAATACAGAATGCCCTTCTTTTTTACGACCGAATAATATTCCATTATACACACACACACACGTCGCGGTTACTTTGTCCATTCATCTGCCAGTAGACACCTAGGCTGTTTCCATGTTTTAGCTATCAAGCTTAGCTATTAAGGAGATGTGTTTTTCATCTTAAAATCTTTATTTTCTTCTGCTGGTAGAAAGAAGCAGGGGGAAGACCCTCTGAGCTTCCCAAAGGGGAGATTAATGGTGTCTGCGTAATAAAAAGAAAATTAAATTGTAGGAATCAAGTTACTTAAGAGGTTATGAGTCAGAGAGGGTCACCTCCTCCCAGTGAACAGAAGAGGTTGAACGAAGTGCTTTCCACTTCTCTCTCCGACAAGCCAAACGTCCGTTGTCCCCCAGGCCAGTTCAGTGAGGGTTTTATCCTGTGTCAGGTGAGGCTCCCAACCCTCTCTCGAATCCTGTTTGCTAAATCAGCAGTGACAGGTCCAGATAAGGCAAGCCAGTTGCTATTTGCAATTATGTTGAAATGTTTGATTTTTGGAAAAAATAATCTATCTTGAATGAATAGGAGCCAAACTAATAATAATAAAAAAAAGGAGACCTTTCAAAGGTTTTCCGCCAAAAATGCTTGACAAATTGGCCAAGGAGTCCAGGGACCAGGGATGCTTCATTGGGCTCTGCTGCAAACTTGCTGTGTGACCTTGGGCCAGTCACTGACCCTCTCTGTGGCCGGGGTGGGTGGGCCAGGGGCTGCCCAAGGCCTCTTTCAGCTCAGACAGCTGGTGATTTACTCCATGAGTGCAACACAGGAGGCATTTAGAATGTCTAATGTAATGTTTTCTTGTTCTTTTGAAATTGCTTTTGTTCCAGGCAGAGTAAAGAAGGTTGGCTAAGGCTTGGGAGATGAGAATCTTGGCACTCCGTGTAGCCTCCTGCTAAATCAGGAAATTGATGGGTTACACACTGTACTGATGAGAACTTGACTGCTGTCCCTCGACCCAAGAGCACCAACCCTGGTGCCACTCCAGAGTAAATGAGAAAATGACAATGGGGTCATGGCGTGCACCGCACTGGAAGCACTCAAATTCAAATGCACTTTCCCACTTGCTTTCTGAGCCCCTGATTCTGCAGGTAGCAGGTAGCAGGACAGGAGGTATCCAGGTGCTGCTGGGAGGTATGTACATTTGAGTGTTTCATCTCGATAAAAATTAAATGGCTTCGTGACAGTCTCTGCCTCCCCCTGGGTACATCCAAGGAACATTTTAGAATTTGAAACGTGCCAGCAGTTAAAAACAGTGGCCGGCCCTTTCACTTGGCATTATCAAATCCTCCTTCCTTTTGCACAATAACCTGGGAAGAATCTGTTCATATTAATATGCTGTTGTAGTTGGTCCTGCATGTTCTGAATGACACGTTTGTCATTTCTCCATTTCACGTGGTTAGCTGAAGCCATTACAAATTATTAACCAGTTCCAACTTTGTATCTGAAATGCAGTTTCCCGCCTGTACCCCCCCACCCCCTCCCCCGGTGCCATTCCTGTATTCTGGCTGGGAAACCGTGGGTAATGCGCTCATGGGTATGCACAGACTTTCCTCTGGCTCTGCACTCTGTCTTGAGTCCTGCGGGTCCTGCCAGCAATGACAGGTTGAAAGCACACTATTAATAAACCCTTTGCTGAATAGATGTTGGGTGCTGGACCCGGAGTGTGACATCGAGAGGGTCCATTTCTTTCATTTAGTTGTGTCCATTTGGCTCAAGCTGATCCTTGAGGTTGTAGAAAATGCTGGTGCCCATGCAGGACAAAAATCCTTTCAACTGGTTACTATTCAAGTCGAAGAAGCATTTTGTAAGGTGGAGGAGAATGCCTGTGTTTTTTTAAGAGTCGATATTTTTATAGTAGAAGATTCTTGCCTTCTGACTTTAAGATGGGCATGAGAGGAATATTGAATCACTCCAGCGCTGGCTTCTGGTTTTTCTGTCACTCCCACCCCTCTCCCGACAAACCCAGCGTTGTTTATTACCTGCCATGGAGTCATCATTTGGATGGAGCTGCAGAGATAAGTATGGGCCTTTAACCCCTGACCAATGGGATTTTGTGTGTGTTGTTGCTTCCCACCTCCGCCTGCCTTCAGCCACACAGCACACAGCCTGTACGCACTTGTCAAGAGCATGCAGCCCCTCGCGTGCCTGTTTGTTCATGCTCACGGCACATGCGCATCTCCTCCAAGTCATAATACCCCGCTCGGACCCGCAAAGGGCTTTGCACTGAAGCAGGCGTCCATGGGGATTACACTCCAACTGGCTTTCCAGCAGGGTTCTACGGTGACCTGGGAGTTCACTGCTCAGAGACCCCAGGCTGGTGCCCAGTGAGGACCAGAGACTGATCAGAAGGGATGGCATTTAATGGATAGAGGTGGCTGGAGGCTGAAATACAAATCTTTCAAAATTGATCCATTTTCTTCCTTCATTACCCTCTCTACCCCCTCCCTAAGCAAGAAGCTGGTATTAACACCGAGCCCATTTGGACTTCTAATTGCGCTCCAGGGTTGGGGCTGTGCTTGAGATGACTGTGCCACAGGCGGCACGCTTTTACTTTTATAGCACAGCGGGTGAAAGGGTGCAAGGAGCAGGAGTCAGGCCTCCATTTGTTTCCCGTGCACCCCAGTGCGAGCCGCAGGAGGCAGCGCCATGAGGCCAGTGCACTCATGTTTGAACTTTGCTTTACTGGGACTCCAGTGGAAAGAGAGGAGGCTGATGTTAGTGAGCACCTACTGTGTGCCAGGTGCTTTCTCCCTCCCAGGGGAGGCAGGGAGGTGAGAGGGGTCATGCTCACGGTCATGAACTTGACTAGCCTAGGTTCACCATTGGGATGAAGAAGTAGGTGGTCCTCCCACCTCACCTCCCTGTGGGAACGCAGCCCTAGCATTAGCCAGCCAGCCTCCTGGAAGACAATGACGGCCCCCTGCTGGCGGGCAGGCAGGCAGCACTTCGTGCTTGACATTTCAGGGCCTCTAATGAACCGTTCAAGGGCCTCGTTTTACTAAGGGTGAGTCTGATGCCACACATCAAGGGAAAGTGGCCTGTCTTAGCCCAGCCAGTTGTTGTGCAGAGCAGCACTGACCACAGCTGGCCAAGGCTGGAGGCCGAGTCGAATGGTACAGACCCCCGACCTAGGGGAAACCTAGGGGAGCCATGTGGGTGGCCATAGGACATCCACTGTTTTAAGTGCTGTGACATCTGCGTGCCTCCACAGCCCTGCCTCCCACTCGACGCCACCCCTCCACCCCCTGCCCCGTCCCCTTATCCTGCTTCAGTTTCCTTCGGTGCGCTTGTCTAGGACGGTCCGCTGTGTTTATCATCTGCCTTCCCCGCGACAAGTGAGCTCCGAGAACAGAGATCTGGTCTGCACTGCTCACGGACATACCCCAGTCCCGTCGCAGTGCCTGGCGCAGAGTAGGTGCTTTGATAACTAAACAAATATTTGTCAAATGAGTGGAATGGTCTTGCTCCCAGTGCGGTGTGGTGAGTTCGGGATGCCTTGGCTCCTGAGTGTGACATCTGAACAAAGTCCGTGTGTTGCAGCGTAGTGGGTGCTGGATAGGAAGACCGAGGAAAGCCGTAGGATCCATTTTATGCTTTACCACAAAGCTGGCTGTGTGGCTGTGGCCCCTCCACATGACATTTCTGAACTCAGTCTTCAGAACTGTGAAATGGGCATAGCCGCCCCCCGCACCTGCCTCCTTCTGGGGATGGCTTTGGCGATCAAATGATGTAATAGGTGTAAGGAATGTGGAAAACAGGAAACCCTCTGCTACTATGGTTGACAGTTGAACACTGTGGTTTGAACCACGCAGGTCCATTTACTCGTGGATTTTTTCAGTTGACCCACACGGTTCAGACCCACATTGTTGAAGGGCCAGCTGGTGGCTGGGAATCCGAGTATGCAGAGGACCAGCCTAAGTTACACTTGGACTTCTGCATGGCTGCATGGGCATCCGTGCCCCCAACCCCCACGTTGTTCAGGGCCAACTGTATTTTAGTGAAAGGCCTTTAAAAAATGATATCTGTGGGTCTTTTTCATCCTCTGCAGTCCAGCGTCACCCCACGAGACCCCTTTGGCTATTTCATTTGTCACTTTGCTCTTAATTTTAAAACTGCATTTCTAGAAGTGGGTTATTTACAAAGCCAGACTGTGCCTGTGATTCCAAAATAGAATTGTTTATGCATTCTGAAGCAATCAATGAACCAATTTCAGGAGAGGTGTATCTTCTGGCTTTTTGGTTTTAAAAGCAACAACAACACTGCTCAGGTTTCAAGAAACCCCAGCGTTTTTCGGGTGAAGGCCAAGTTCCTGCTCATCACTCATGTGTTTAAAAACTGCTTTATTCTCTCCCGAGAATGCATATGTGGATTTTTTTTTTCCTTCCCTTCCAGTCCCAGCCCTCTTGCCTCCTTTGAGACTTTATGTTCCGTCTGCTAAATTGGCTGTGGCTTTGCTTCATCTGGCAGCCAGTCTCGTGGTTATGTTTCCTCTGTACCTGAGTTTTCGTGATGTCAGCGTCCTCCCCACTTTGAATGCAAGGCAAATGTCTCAGCCTCCATAAGCAAGTCCCTAGATGTGCTCTCTGCCGGATTCTCACGCTGCAGGCTACAGGGGAGGGACGCAGTGAAGCGGCATCAGAAGGGGTGTTTCCAAAGACCTAGGGGCTGGTGCCTTCACAAATGCAGCTTAATTGAAAATTAACAGGACCCCAGGCAAGTCTTAACCACGCTGGAGTCTGGGACGTGCTGCCTCCCCTTAGAACCCACTCGCCTTTCCCCATGTATCCACATAGACTGGACCAGAGCCTCAGACCCACCCTGTCCTCGCCCTTAGCTGTTTTGGAGCATGAGCCCAGATGTGCAAGGTCAGCTAACATACTAGAAACTCAAGAGAAGGGAGGTCTGTGCTCAAGAGGTTACAGATGGCTTTTGGAAATGGACCTGGGTTCATCTGACAGTGTACTTGGCTGTGACCTTGAGCAGTTCATTTTGCTTCTCTGTGACTCAGACTCTCCATCCTTGAACTTGCCTTGTGATCCTCACAAATGATTCTTGTTGCCATTGCACATCCAAAGGTTGAAAAGTATGGCCACAGAGGTCCCTGCAAGCGCTGTAACGAAAACTGTTATCGACTGCATTGGCTCGGCTTTGCAAGTCTTCTGTTGTGTCTGCTTAGTTGAAAATAAAAGTAACATCGGAAGAAAATACGGGGACGCAGAGCCCTCGTGACCCGTCACAACGGTTTGAATTGCAGTCATTTACTAAATGTAGTCGATATTCCCGTGTAGACGGAGTTTCTTTAAAAATGTCTCCTGTCTGGTTTTAGTATCTGCAGTTCCATTGTACAGCAATGATCAAGCCCAGCCGTGGGGTGGAGTGGTGTGTCCCGGCCTCCCTGAAACATGTGGGGAGGCGAGACGGACCCGTGGCCGGGAGGCCAGTGTGTGACACCTTGTCCTGGGTCAGCTGCCTCCCCCACCTGGTTTCCCAGCATCCTTCCTTCGCGGGCTCCCCAGGGGCCCTGAGGAGGAGGGCGAGGAGGCGGCTGTTTCCAGAACCCATCAAAGCAATGAGTGCAGGTGGAAGGGTGGCCTGACAACACGGGCATCTGCACCGGGAAAAGCCCTGTAGGTGCTTTGGACCGTGTCTGGCGTGGTGGGCGAGGCTTCATG
The DNA here is from genome assembly GCF_019186645.2 of Phyllostomus hastatus. NCBI lineage: Eukaryota > Metazoa > Chordata > Mammalia > Chiroptera > Phyllostomidae > Phyllostomus > Phyllostomus hastatus. The sequence continues at coordinate 61,266,149 of NW_025333857.1, read as the reverse complement.
AGAGGTTTCTGACTGAGAAAAGAAAAGCGGTCCAACTTTCAGAAGTTTCCCTCCGGTGGACGCAGCGAAGCTTCTCCCCTAAGTCCCTGGGGAGCAAGGGTTTTTCTTCTGCATTTCTGTCCTCCTGGCCCCGGATGGAGGGTGTGGTATCCATTGTTTGTATCTGGATCTTTACCCTTCTGATCCAGCATGACCTTTACCCTTTTCGCTCTCTTTCTCTCCTTTTGCCTCCCTACCTTTTCTTCTCAAGGGCCCCCAAACATTTCCCAGCGTTCTCCCAACTCTTCTGAACACTTTCCTGCTTCCAAGAGTCCTTCCAATCCTCTGCTGGGAGGTCAGAAAGTTCAGATGGCCCCCAGAGTTTTCCTCACTTACCCCAAGTGTCTATATCTTCACTCATCTTCCAGCCATATTGTTTCTGAACAGGATCTGTGCCTGCTTTTCATGTCTTTATTTTTAAAAATTTCTATTTTCAACTCTTGTTTACTATTAGGAACAATCTTTATTTGCCTTGGAAGTTCTGGCTCATGGCTGACCCTCTGGACCTCTACTGTGGACATTTCCCAAGTTAGTAACCTTGACCTGCTGCGCATCCCCACGGCCTCCCTGTTGGGGATTTGGTGAGGTTAGACCCTCCAGGCTTAGCCTCTCCCCAGCACATCTCAGACCACACTTCCCTCCTCTCTACAGTCGTTGCTGTGAACTACAGCACCCTCCTCACTGTCTGTCTGTCTGTCTCCTGTCTAGCTCATCTGCCCACCAGTCTACTCAATACCCTGGAGGCAGGGCTAACCTAAATCTGTGTCTGATCAAACCACGCCCTGCCTATGGTCTTGCTCTGGAGCTGAAGCCCTGCAGGACAGAGGCTGAGCCCCTTAACTGCACTTGGCCAGATAAGCAACACGCCCTCCTCAGAAACGAGACTTTATTTCTCTCCACCCGTGGACACCTGCAGCCCAGTGGGGACCACCCCCAGTGCATCCTCCCAGCAGACCTGCCCTCCCACCCGCAGATGGGGGCAGCTGGCAGCCTTCTCTGCTCCCCCTCAGCTCCCTCAGCATGGTGATCTGCCTGACACGGATATTACCCATGTCCTCGTATTTTCTAGGGTTGCTCCTTGGATGATAATACCTTTGTATTGAGGGCTTGCAGTGAGGCAGACACCGTTCTCAGTCCTCTTTCTGTATAAACTAATTTAAACCACACCACAGCCCTAGGGGGTGTGAGGTAGGTACCACTTTTATTGCTTCATGTTGCAAAATTGCAAAGAGTTTATCATTTGCCCGTTGTCATGAAAATGGAGAGTGGCAGAAGTTTTGTTGACTTGAGGGAATGTGTCCGTCACTCCAACGCCAGAGAAAGGTGGCATGCTGCAGTGCTGGAGCCTGGGCCCTGGAGCCAGACCCTCTGGGTTCGAAACCCTGCTCTGTCGCTTTGCACCTCTGGGGCCTTGAACAAGCCTCTGAACGCCTCTGATTCTCAGAGTCCTCTTCCAAAAAATTGTAAAGAGAATAACAGTCAAGTGACAGGCAAGATACTTAACTTCTCTGCTTAATTTCTTCTCTAAAATGAGGATGCTCACGAGTAACGTGTTAAAGTACCACGCGTATCTATTAATCTGAACCCTGGATGATTACCACTCTGTTCAAACCACTGTGTTGGTGTCTGTTTTCCTACTGGACAATGCCCTTCCTGGTCTGAAATGCATACCACACAAGATGCTTTCATGCTTGTGATGCTGAGCACACAAATAAATGTGGCCCCCAGGGAGGGTCTTTCATGTGCCACCAGGAGCTCTGCTAGGGCTTCTCGTGAATCTCCCGGGGAGAGGAAGAGGAAAGCCAGCTGGGGAAGGGGCAGTGACCAGCCACCAGCACCCAGGTGGGAGGTGGCGGGATCTGATTTGAACCCAGGTCTTCTTGCCTCCAAAGCACACACTCATTGCCGCTGTTCTCCACTGCTTCGCACCAAGAAGCTGGGTGTACAGCTCAGCATGGTGCTGGCCAGATCCCGAGTTTAGTAAATGTACGTGTCTCCTTTGATTTTTATCCTTATGCAAACGGTTTTGCAGCCGTTTGATGAGAAGAGCCGCATGGCAACCACACAACCCAGGCCACAGCTGCCCCACCCTTTCCCCGGAGAGCTCTTTGCATTTCATTGACTGGACTTCAGATGCACAGTGGCACTGGGCGCTCTTTCTTTGCCTTTCCCCCTCCTTTTCCCTCTCTTATCTCTCTGCTCATGCCCTGACCTTTGTCAGAATGTTATTTTGTGTGTTGTCTGTGGAAACTCGCTAAATAGAGAACTGTGACCTCAAGTCCACCCCCATTAGGATAGACTCGTACTTACGAAATCCTGTCATTGAATGGTGGAGTCGTGAATCTGTCCGCATGTGTGCAGGGGATGAGAGCAGGGTCTCCAGCGACTCATGTGAGAGGCTGGGGGGCATCCACCCCTCCCAGACCAGGCACATAGAGGGCTGCTGCGTCTGGTTCGTAGGAACCATGAGGAGTAGTGGAGGCAGCCTGGACTTTTAAAATAAAGTCCGTGTGCATGTGTGTGTTTTAACGACTAAGATATATGAGTTCGACTGACAAAACTTAGAAACCCCAGAAAAACGCAAAGGAAGAAAAACAAAAATAATTGATAATCTCCTCCCCCCAAAAATAACCACTACTGGAGGGTTTGATTCCTGTCTTTCAAGCCCCCTGCCTGCCTACGTGTGTGTGTTCGTGTTGGGAGTTTTCTCCACCGTTCTGAACCCGGACATGAGTCTGCCCCTTTCACCCAACAGTGTATCAAGGGTGTGTTCCCACCTTCACAAATGACTCTAGAACATGGTTCTTCATGATTGTATAATATGTCATTGCAAAGAGGTACACGATCTATTTAACTAATTTCCTCTCATTGAACTGTTTGTTTTTCACATCATCCATATTGCTGCTTTGAACATGCTTGCACATAAATCTTCAAGCATGTCTCTAATCATTCCTTGGGCTGTCTTTCTGCAGGTGGCATTGGCTCCGGGGATAGACCGGTTTTTGAGGCTTTGGTAAATGTTGCCAAACTGCCCTTGGGGAGGAGTTTTGTTTTTATACTGGCCCTCCTACCAACATTAGCAGTGTATGAGAAACCTCATTTTTCCCCCAGCCTTGGCAACACTGGATATTATACTTCTTTTCCATTTTTGCCAATCTGACAGACAAAAATGTATCCTATTTTAATTTGTAAAATTTAAGTAGGGAAGTAGAACTCCTTTGCATGTTTATTGCTTGTACAGCTGTGTATATATACACATAATGTATAAAATGTAACATCTATGATATCGTAAATTATAACATCATTATAACATGTATATAATGTATGTAATATCTATAACACATTCATTTATTTTTGGTATATAACTTATTGCTGCCCTTTGCCCATTTAATCATGAGAGCTGTCCATGTCCATGTTATCAAATCTATTGGTCTTTTAAGAGATGGTGATTCATCCACCTTGAATTAGGATTCTTCAGTCTGAGGGTGAGTTAAATCGGAAGCCTGTCTATCCCCTTGTTAACTGAGGATGCACGGGAAGTGATGAGTGGCGGGAATGGAGGGTCAGTGAGGAGAAACACCCCACCCGTGCACCCAGTCGTGGCTGAGAAAGTGGTATTGACAGGAACCGATTTTCCTGATGGATGTCTGTGCCACAGACATTGATTCCGGCCAACAAAGCAGTCCATTGCAAAACCATCAGGGCTCATCTTGAATAATTATATTTAAGGCTCCTAGAATGGTGTTAGTTTTTCTCCAAAAAAAAGAAAGAAAAGCATAAAGAGACGAAATGTAAAAGAACATTTGTAAAGGAATTTACTGAAATTATAAGAGACTGAAAGGCAAGCTCAGTGGGTAATTGAAGAATTGCATTACAAAGGAATCGATATCTTTCTGGAATTTGCTTTGTCCTCTTCTCCCGAGCTGCTTTGCAAAGGGATGGTGGCTCTGTCACTATCCTGCAGATTCCTCTCAGCATTATCCCCAAGGACAGCATTTTTTCCTCTCGTTGATCCTTCATGTTTTTCCTTTCAGCACAGCCTCGACGCGTGGAGACATTTAGGAGCCGAGATCCTGGGAAGCAGGTGCTTTGCCTGTCCCAGCCTCTGGGATCCTGGCCCTGCCAGCAGCGGGGCAAGCGTTTCCTTCTGTGTCTTCACACGGAGCCTTTGGGGAAGGTCAGACTCAAAGAAAAGAGAGTGGAGGGAATGAACTTTTGATTTTTTTAAAATCTACTTTGCCAGGCCCCAAGGAAAGGTGAATTTAAAGGGCATTACAGAAAACTGAAAAGGGGAAAAGGAGATGCCAATATTCCCACCCGCCCAACGAGTTGTCATTTCGCTGCCACCTCCTCTGACCTTTACTTAGCCCTGTGCCCCGCATTCCCTCGGCGGGCCCATCGCCTGCTTTTGCGTATGTGTGCGGGTGGTGTTTCAGGAGCCTCTGGTGAGCTGCGTTTCAGGGAACAGGCCTCGGATGGGCTCACACAGCTGCGCTACAGTCCTGCGGCTGTCCCCTGGGGTCCAGCAGCTCAGGGAGGTGAGGTGGCCACAAAGAGCCGTGCTTCAGGGTAGATGAATCAAGTGCTTACCACGCCAGTGCCTGCTTATGTCGACGTGCCAGGAGAAGAGAGACTAATGATTTGTGGACTTTTGTTTAATGGGATGTTTACAAATGACCTGTGTTCTCAGACCAAAGTTATTAGCAGCAGAGGATTTCTGGGGAGTGGAGGGCGACAGGCAGAATGGGAAAGCAGAGCTGTCGCCCAGGTGTCTGTGAAAAGGATCTCTGCCTCCAACTCTAGTCATTCATCCACTTGGCAGTTGTTTTATTGAGCATCTCTTTTGTGATCGGTTTGTTTTAGTGCCCTTTTAAAACTCAACATAGTCTACTTAGCAATTGTTAATATATTTATAATTAACTTATATTTAAGTGGAACTATGAGCTTTCTAGCAACGCAGGCAGAAAGGGAAGTGAATACATTATTAATTTCTACTATAGAACTTATTGATATTTCAGGAGAGGTAAAATTCCCCGTTGGCATCCAGTGGAAGGCAGTGAATTTCAGGAGGAAGGCTGTTTCAATTGCATGTCTTCATTGTCCCTCATTTTATGTGGAATCATCCACGATCTCTTACCTTTCATAGTTTTGGATACATCTGTGACCAAATCAGAAGAATGACCTGCCTTCTCTGTCCATTGAGGAAGATGTAAATAAAATAATCACCATGTAAGTGTATTGAGATGTGCTCTTTCATGGACAGCGAGCAGCACGAGCGAATAGCTCGGAGCACTTGATACTGTGAGAAAGGCCAGGGGATGGGCAGGATATGGGGCTGGCGAGGCAGCACTGCCTCATAGGCCCGAGATGTGCTGTGAGGAGTTTGCATTTTATGTCGGTAGCCCTGGGAGACTCTGGGGCAGGGAAGGGACAGGGTCCACTTGCATTTTAGGAGAACACTCTGGCTGCCCCACAGAGACTGATTTTGGAGTCTGGGAGGATGTTGCAGTTCGTGGTCCCTCTAAAAGGTAACTGACACAGATAAAACTGTGGTGCAGAGGGGAGGAGCTCTGCAGACAGAGGGCTAATTAGGGCTTTACTTTCTCACGACCTTGCAAGATGCCGCTGGGGCAGAGTGTCCACATCACCAATTTCCACCTTCCCTCCCAGTGGGGCTGAATGGGGAGGGTTTTTCCAGCCACGGGGCTGCCCGTGGCACCAGCTCGGGGTTCAGGTGTCCATAGGCTCTCACTCGTTTACAGCCCCATGTTCCCCCTCAGGCCCTCTCCTTGTCCATCCTGTGAGCGCAAGTCTTCCGGTTGGCCTTGTGTCCTCTGAACCCCCTTGAACCGCTGGTGGGAAAGGCATGTACTGGGAGAGTCCAACATGCAAATGCAAGCCCTGCTTCTTATTTGTGACCTCGCATGAGACGCTCGACACCTAGACTCTTCTGACCTCACCTGTGCAGTGAGAAGAATAAACCATGTGGTCGTCGCTTTAATATTGCTGCTACCAATGACGTTAACCACCATTTACTGGGCCCCTCCTATATGCCGAGCCCAGTGCAAGACACTTTGTGTAGGTTCTGGAATCAGGCCTCCTCATTTTGTCTGTGTGACAACCCCATAAGGGGAGGCGTTAGTGGCCCCATTTAACAGGTGAGAAAGCTGAGGGCCCAGACGACTCAAGTAACTGTCGCAATTCTCACAGCTGGGAAAAGGTGAGACTTTGTTTGGAATAGCTTTCTGGTGAGCATACCTTCCACTGAAAAATATTTAGGGGGTCCTCACCCTAAAACACCTTTACATTTTGGTGCTTTGCAGCACTATAGTACCCAGATAAAGTTGGAAGATAGAGCCAAGATTTACCTAAACTGGGGCTATTTATGAAGCCTGTGGAAGAAAGCATATGCAGGGTGGATAGTACACCAGGATGACTTTGCATTGGGAAAAGATTATTGGAAAACTAGTTCAGGCCGTCCGTAGGCCCAGATGGCACAGTGCTGCCCCCTGCATGTGGTTATAGAAACTACAACACAGAGAGACATGGTTACTTAGGAAAAAACTCACACTGCCCTGCCTCAGAAATTCCACCTTTCTCTGAACTAGAGAATTAGATGCACATGTGCTCCAAGGCGCAGGTAATAGTATGTTATCGCAGCACTGTTTGTGCTGGCCAAAAAAAAACTGAGGAACCCCCTAAATGTCCAACAGTAGGGGAGTGGGAGCTCAGTGGTGGTTCACCCCTTCCAGGGGTTGTGATGTACAGAAAGAGATGAACTTGGTGTCCTTGAGCTGGTGAGGAAAGATCCTCAAAATACATTTCTTAGCTGGAAAAAAAAGGCGATGAAAATGTTAAGTATGAGTTGATTTCTGTAAACATCAGACAGTAGCTTTGTATATGTACATCCACAGGACAAGTGAGGCGGGGCAAGGTAGCAGTGCTTACCTCGGAGGGTGGGTTGGGGCCCCCACTTGGCGCTCTCCATCATAATAACACCTAACCCTTGTAGCTCTTACCTGTGTTCTGGCCCTAAACATTTCACGCATGTGGACTGATTGAATCCCCATGACCACCCTGTGAGATAACCACACCGTTATCTCGTCTTATGCCTGGGAAACTGAGGCACAGACTGGTTAAGTACTTGCCTAAGGTTGCGGTCGGCAGGGGTGGAGCTGGGGTGGGAATCCCTGTAGCCCAGCTCCAGAGCTGTGGCTCCGAAGCACTCCCTCCTCTGCTTCTCTCCCCAAATCCCATGTGTGTCACTCATGGGTGTATGTTCCCATGAGTGAGGGGATGCACGGGATGGTGCCCTAGGGCTGCCTGAGCCCTGGTCGACTGCGCAGCTCTTTCTGTGGCCTCTTTGGACAGATTCCTGGGCGCAGCCTGACAGATAGAAAGCTCGGTAAATAGCTTGTTGAATGATTTAATGAAGACATGGATGAATGGATGAGAAGAAGCAGGGGGAGTTAGGGAGAAAACAATATGCAATGTGCCTCAAGGAACTTGTAGTCTTAGAGACAGGATGCGTGAAAGGGAGCCTGTAGTGTGGATGGCAGCGAAAATATAGAAGTGTGCTGAGTACTTATGGAGAAGGAGAGTCAGTCACAATCTAGGAAGGCTTCCTGGAGGGGGAGGGAGAGGGGCCGAACGTGAGGTGTGGCCGAATGTGATATGAGGAAGTGTGGATTAAAGAAGAGAAGGACATTTATGAAGATGAGGAAAGCTAAGAGAGAGAAGCTAGAGTTGTCTATGTGAATTAGAGGTTTAGAGACTCTCTAGAGCTTGTGCTTGGGGAGAAGGAGCTGGCAGACGCAGAAAAGAAATCACATGCATTTAGTACCTACTATGTGCCAGGTACCAGGGGTGTCCAACCTTTTGGCATCTCTGGGCCACACTGATAGAAGAAGAGTTGTCCTGAGCCACCCATTAAATATACAAACACTAATGAAAACGGACAAGAAAAAAACATTTTAAGTAAATGTACGATTTTGTGTTGGGCCGCATTTGTAGTCGTTCTGGGCCGCATGCGGCCTGCTGGCTGTGGGTTGGATGCCCCTGACGGCAGTTTACATTGCCTTAATTATCCTCACAGCAGTTGCATCTAAAATTGTTTTCAGTGATGGCTGACATGCAATATTATGTTAGTTTCGGGTGTATAACATAGTGATCAGGTGTTTATGTCGCTACAGTAAGTCTATACCCATTGGCACCATCCATGGTGATGACAATATTATTGACTCTATTCCCTATGCTGTACTTTACATCCCCGTGACTGTTTTTATAACTGGCAGTTTGTACTCCTCAATCCCTTTTTGCCCATTCGTACAACTCTCCTCCATCTGGCAACCATCGGTTTGTTCTCTGTATCTCTGAGTTTTTTTCTGTATTGTTTTTTTAAATATTTTTTAGGTTCCACATATAAGTGAAATCATATGATACTTGTCTCTCTCTGTCTGACATATTTCAGTTAGTGTAATACCCCTAGGTCCATCCATGTTGTTGGGAATGGCAAGATTTCATTTTCACTCTCCTTTTTTAGGGCTAAATAATATTTCAGTGTGTGTGTGTGTGTGTGTGTGTGTGTGTGTGTGTACCAGACTTCTTTATCCACTCATCTATCAATCGACTCCTACATTGCTTCTATATCCTGGCTATTGTAAATAATGCATGGCAATTGTGTTTTAATTGCAGAAATAGGCATAGAGAGGTTAGGCGATTTGCTCTGTGTCACACAGCAAGTAAACAGCAGAGCCAAAATTGGTGCCCAGTGTGTCTGGATCCAAAGCCCCAGGGAGACCAGGTGGAGTCAGGAAGAGCAGGCGTGTGTCATCCTTTCCTCCCTTCCCTATTGTCAGCCTGGGTCTGGGGACAGCCCTGCCTCCTGAGGCTGAGCATCTCTGTTTCCAAGAAGAGAAAAGCTTGTTCCCTGAGGTCTGTGCCCTGAAATAAGCTGGATGACTCAACATTAGTGTCCTTACTCAAGACTCCTCTAGAGTACTTCTCGGGCACATGCCCCTCAGGACGATAGTCTGATAATCCTGCAACCCTGTGGTCCACTTGGTGCTTGCACTTGGGTGCATGTTTCTGAACACAGGAGCATGCGCACATCTGAGTGCTAACGCACACCTCTAGTCTCCTAACACTGTGGCCCTCTGCAGCCTTTCCCGGTCTGCTGCTAGGCAGAGAATCATGTCAGCCTGGTCTATGATTTCCAGAGTCAGCTCCGAAGAGCCAAGTGAGGCAGATTTGCCTCTTGAGAGCATTAATCCAAGTAGCAAGTTGTTAAGTCTGAAAACATGCCCATATAATTTACGTTTTTGTCATCATAATGCGCTGCCTGCATAGTCATCTGGTGATGGATAGTATCTTGGCCATGCCATCTGCCAGGTCAGATGGAGACTTCTCTGATCTGACTTGGTGGAATGCCCGAAAGTCCCTAGGTCGAGTTTCATCAGTAAACACATGATTAAAAGCACAAGAGCATAGCACTCTGATGACCGCGCTGCCTGCAGTGAGTTCTTTCTAAAGCTTATGTTTTTTCTTTTTAGCCACAGCTCATTGAATTCTTACGTGAGAGGCACTGTGCTAATTGGGCTCCTCTACCTAAAGAAAGAATGGCATTATGATCTTCGTTTTACAGGAGAGAAACAGAAAGGTTCGGTAACTTGCATGAGGTGGCACAGCTCATAAGCAGTGGATTCAGGAGACTGGCTGATTCTGCAGGTTGCCGCAGCGGGAGAGGAGCATGGGTGGCAGAAAGTCTCCAACATGCTTAGGTGGAGCATGCAGGTTGCTCTGAGTGGGTGGTTTACCACCTGTAGGCAGCTGCTTCCAAAGAGCAGGACCCCTCCGCAGAGTCCCATTGGAAGGGCGTCTCCCCAGCCCTCAGGTCCCTAAAAGGGGCCTCCACTGTTGGTGATGGTGCTGAGTTGGGGTGTGCATCCTGCCACACCTGACATGCTTCATCTGTCCTTACCTTCTTGGCCCCTCCCAACTGATGAGGAACCTCAGAGCCCCCAAGTTCAAGATCTGGTTGAAAGACCTTGTAGCAACCCCGCCAGCACAGTTCTGAGTGCTCCCTGCTTAAATGGGGGAAGCTGAGGACGGTCTTCCACGTGCAGCCCTCTGGCCTGCCTGGAGTCTGTCCCTGCACGTGCCAGTGCCCCTGACCTCTTTGCTACCATGACCCGTGACCACCACACGTGTCAATAAAGCCTTTCCTTCTAAATGCAGCCACAACCCAGTAGATGATGGAGTTTAACCTGGGGCTGGACCTCCGCAATCAGTGCGTCCAACCTGCTCGCTCATTGACAGTTGGCAAAACTGAGGCCCAGTGAGAGGAGGCTGTAGCCTTAGGTCACCAAGCAAGCCGGTGGCACAACGGGGACATGTCTGTGTCGCTGCATCTCAGCCAGAGCTCTCCCTGGTTGCCCTGCTGCCTGAGGCTGCTTGCTGCAGAGGCTCGCTCTGGTGAGCGAGGCCGCTAGTCCTTCTGAGGACGATGCGCCTTACTGTGAGCGAGGACCACGGGATCCCCAATGGCCTGAGCCTCAGGGATCGAGGTGGACGTGGGTGTGGGTGTGGAAAGCTGGTGGGAGGGTTGCCCGAGGAGAATGCAGTAGCCAGCTCTTTTTAGGAATTATCTCCTCTGTTGAGTGACGCCCTTTAAAGTAAGCAAGGCGTCGTCTGTAAATACGGAGACAGGAGGCCGGTCAGAAGGCACAAGCCGACTCCTGAGACCAGCCCCACCTCCCCGCCGCACCCAGAGGACATGCACGGTTCTGAGGGGTTGGAGCCCTTCCACGGCCTTCAAAAGGCCACTGCACCGAGACCGTGTTCCGAGAGCCTGTTCCAGGAATCTTGTTTCTCTTTAGTTTTACCAGAAAAATAAAGAAGGTGGCAGTGGGTGATGATATTCTTTCTTTCAAGACCCACTGAATGCCCACATTATTCCCCACCCCCCCCAAAACCAACATCAGAGGTTCCGGAATGGTTGAAGTCTGGGTGAGCCTCAGATGTTCTGGTTCCACAGGCTTGCAATGGGGAAACGGGTGCAGAGTGGGTGGGGGGGTGCAGGGACTGGCCCAGGGCTGGCCTCCTGTGCCCTTGGCTGTGCCTCTCATAGCTGTACCCTCTCTGTCCTTCCCATTTCGGGTTTCTGGGGCCCCCTTCTGTAAGATACTGGGGCCAGGCAGCTCGTGGGAGACTCAGTGACCTCCCGCGCCCTCTCTGGCGCCAGCCCTCTGTGGCGTTCTCAACAAAGGCATTAACCTCCTCTCGTTCTCAAGGTTGTTGCCTGCCTATTTATAGAACTGACCAAGAGAATTCCACTATTGCCAGCAATAGAGAATACAAATCATGCCCCACGCCTTGGTTTCATTCTCGTTTTAACTCCTTGGACATAGCTTTCCTACACCTGGTTTCCCTTCTCAAGGTGAACACGCCAGGGAAGAGAGGGGAGTGGGCTCTGCCACTTGCCGAGCTCCTGCTGTGCACACAGGCCCTGGACCTCCCCCACACAGTGTTGTTTAATCCACACCGCCCCGAGAAGGGTTCTCCTTTCACGTGTGCTGCTTTGAGCTCGGGAGCGGCTGGCCGGAGGACTCGGCACTACCAAGTGGCAGAAGCGACTTAAGTCTAGTTCTCCCTGAATCCACAGTCGGCGTTCTTTCCCCTTGCACGCTCTGCTCCCAGTTCTAGCGCCGCAGCCTTCCAGATCAGGGGCGGAGGGGGTCTGCAGGGCGATGCCTGTGGGTGTTGGGGTTTCTGTGGGGGTCACAGACTTACTTTCTCACCCAGTCAGGCCAACCAGCCTTTTGTGAGGACCTACTGTGTGCCGGGGGAAGCCTTGTCTCTCACCGGGCGGTGAGTGCCATGAGGACATGCCCACTTTGTTCTCTCCGGGCCTGGCACACAATGCGCCCTCAGTCCGCGCTCATCGAGTGAACCGTGGGGCTCAGACTCACCGTCCGTCCGGGTGAGAAGCCGAGAAGAGGCAGACCAGTGGGAACAGCACTGAGCAGCCGGCAGCGTCCTCGTGGAGGAGGGAGGAGGGAGCAGTGGGCAGGGAACGGCGGGCAGGGAGACTTCGAGGGCTTGGTGACCTCAGAGGCTGCCGCTGATGCTCCTTGTGGTCGAGACCCACTTCCCACTTTGCTCCAGAGAAGCTCACCTGGTCTCCGGCTTCCTCCCGCCTGCATCTCAGACTTTTAACAGAGATTATAATTTTCCCAGCTGTCTGTCCGGGAGTCCCAGGGAATGCTAAAAGAACACTGTACATCTTTCCCTGCTCATCTTCTCATAAAGCTTTTTTTAAAACCAGGATTTTGGAGAGCCGCCATCCTCTCATTATTCCTCTACTGGGGACTAGCATTTAACTGTGGCATCGCGGGGCCCGGCGCCTCGCCGCTCACTCTCCCTCTTCCAGGAGAGGTCCAGATGTCAGGGTGTCCTCCTCACATCCAGCCAGGGCTCCCCATTGTCCTTGAAAGCTCTGCTCTTGGCCCCACTTGCCTGTCAAGACTCTTGGGGCGTCAGTAGAATAAAGTATGCTCGGGATTCCGGCAAGTGGGGAGGGACCAGAGAGCTGAGTCGTCCGCCCCCCCCCCCCACTTTGAGGCGTAGTGTTGTTTTCTGAAAGCAATACACTCTCATTCTGGAACATTTGGAAAATATTGACAGACAGGAGGAACAAAATAATAATCACCCCAAATGCTGCCATGTGGAGGAAGCAATGCGGGCAGCCTGGTGCACCATTCCTCGGTTTGGTTTGGTTTTTTTGTCCCCGTGTGACTTTTCTTTTTCCATAACTGAGATCGTACTGTAGGGCATGATTTATAGCCTTTTGACCTTACTTAACATTAAAATAGATCACATAGCCTTGGCATTGCCAGCTCTGTGTAATGATTTTAGAATGTGTTTTTAACGGCAGCAAGAATTTTCACATGTGTAGGGACTGTCATTTGCTCAAATGGTACCCGGTTTCGGGGAGTGTTTGCTGCTGGTCCTGGTGCTAAATGACTTTCTCTGGGGGGCGGGAAACACTTCATTTCAGCTACCGCTGCAAGAGAAAGCAATACGGCCAACCTCCGTTTCCACCCAGGGCACAGGGTCTGGCCTTACCTGCGCCTGTGGTTGGTCTGTCTCCACACTGGAACATTTAGACTAGAGGTGGTATCTACCCTCAAAATTAGTTGCTGTGGGAAAGGAACTCCTTACTAGCTGCGTGGACAGGTGACTTCCCTCCATCTCTTCATCTGAAGAACGGGATTTCCTTCCCCACAAGACTGGGTTCCAGAAGATAAGGCAGGCCAGGGGCAGCATGCCTGACACCTACAAGCCATTTGTAAATGTTAAGCTACTGTTATTATCAGTGTTTTTATATTGCATCAGTCTTGTCTGGTGTTTTATTGGGGTTGCCAGGACCACCCCAGATTCGGTGACGCTAGAAGGGCCCCCAGGTTCAGCAGATACTCGTACCTGCAGCTGAGGTTTATTACGGTGGACGGATGCGCAGCAAAATGAGCGCAGGGAACGGGTGCGTGGGCACAGGCTGCGGGAGACCAGGCACACGCTTCCGGTCCTCTCCCAGCGCCACCGCACGGGATGCGCTTAATTCCCCTGCACGGGGTTGTTGTCCACCGGCAACGCTCACTAGAGACCCGGCGCCATGGGTTTCACTGGGGGCTGGTCACGTAGGGACCTTCTGCCCGAGCCCACCTTTCAGACCTCCAGGTAGCCTGGGCACAGTGAGCCCTTGTCAGTGAGGGGACAATGGGGACACTCCCAGTACAAGTTCCCCGCTGCCAGCCACGCCGACCTGCCCAGGGATGCCGTCTCGGGCCCGCTCCGTTAGCTCTTTTCTGCGCAGATACGCCAAGAGACCTTGTTTCTTGTGTCTGGACCACTTCAGGATGAGGGTGGGACAGATGTCCTCAGGTCCACAGGACAAAACTGAAGGCTAGAAAAGGAAAGGGGTTTAGGCACTAACCTTCTCCTCTGTGAATGGGTCCTGAGAGGATGCAAGTTCTGGGTCATGGGAGGGGGTCCTTCACTGCTCCCCTTCCTGCTAACCCGGTGTCCCCCCTCTTTCTAGGCTCTCAAGGGCTCCAAGAAGCTGGTCCTCTCCGTGTACTCAGCGGGGCGCGTGCCCGGGGGCTACGTCACCAACCACATCTACACCTGGGTGGACCCGCAGGGCCGCAGCATCTCCCCGCCCTCGGGCCTGCCCCAGCTCCACGGCAGCGCCCTGAGGCAGCGTGAGGGTGACCGGAGGAGCACCCTGCACCTCCTGCAAGGCGGAGATGAGAAGAAGGTGAGCTGCTGGGCTTTGGCCTCGGCAGGCCCCGACCAGAGGCAGAGGGCTGGCGAGGGAGGCTGGCCCCTGAGACCTCTTTCTTTTTGCCAGACCCAGAGCAGGGAAGCTTCTCAGAGGCTGGAAAGAAGAAGAGGCGTGGTTCTCTCGGGGCTCTGTTTTTTCTTTTGATCTGTGCAGCCTATATTACAATTCAGGCTAAGGTGCTGCAGCCAAAGAGCCCAGAGACTGTGACTCAAACAAGATATCTCTCCCTGTCATAGTGGAATGGGGGCGGGGCAGTGTTAGCTGGTGGGCAGCCCTGTTCCACACCTTATTCTGGGACCTGGATTCCCTCCACTACCATCCTCTAGGAAATTGCCCCCCCTTGATGGCTGAAGCTGGGCCACGCCAGGCCCTCCTCTGGCCCCTAGAGTGGAAAGGGGAAGAGAGAGAGCTCAGCGCTTCTCTTTAAACTAGAAATGATTTAACTTCCCAGCAGTCCGGACCCAGGCACCTAGCCACTCTCAGCTGCCGGGACTTCATGCGCTCTGGGCCTTTGCGGTGCTGGTCTCGGGCTCTAAGGAAGAGAAACAGGTCCTGGTCACCTCCACAAAGTGAGGATTTACTAGCACGGTATTGGCAGTCCCAGAATTGAAGCCAAGCAACTCTCAGGGTGCACTCTCCAGATGAAAGTGATCTCCTCCCTTTTTCTCTGCATCCTTCCCCTCAAGAGTCTTATCCCAGGAAAGTGCATCTGATTGGCTGGCGGGGAGGGCTGGGCACTTTGATTGACAAAACCATCAAGGCTGTAGCTGGTGGAGGAGGGGGTGGTCGGGATTTTGTAACCTGAAGAAGAGGAGGAGTAGGGGCATCCACAGATGCCCCCCACAGAGCCGTCCTTTCCCCAGATGTGACCCTTTCTTAAAATATTGGGGAAAGGGCTGACAGATGGTCCCCCTGGTTGAGTTTTGGGCTGCGGTCTAGGGGCCATTTGCATTGTGCCCCCTGGTCGCTCCTGGGACCAAGCATGTCATTCCTGCAAACAGCTCTCTGGTCTTTTAGGATCTTGGCACTGACAGCCTGGAGGCCACACAGCTCAGAGGTCTGGGCCAAGCGCCTTCCCTCTGGAGACTTTCTCGGTTTTCCTTTCCTGTCGATAAGACCGTAACATTTATTTAATGTGTTTGTGTTCTTTGTGCTCAAACGTCAATATGCAGGATGAGGCGAAGATGGCAGCAGCTTCTGTGCCAGGCGGCGGGGAGGGGGAGGCGGGGGCAGCAGGGTAGCCAGTTGGTCTGCACCCTGGGTCCCCTGGGCTTCCTCAGGGTAGGCAGGGCTGGTGGGGGCTCGCGCCCTTGCCCCACCAGTCTTGAGAAAGCAGCAAGGCCTGTGGCATTGACTCATTGTCAAGGCCGGCCTTCCAGGGCTGGGCAGAGGGCTTGCTCGATCTTCTCTTCGAGCCCCTTCCCTAGTGTAGGGCATGGTCTCAGAGCAGTAATTATGGTGGATGGAGAGCTGGCCGAGGTGCTGGACTCTGTGCTTGCAGCATCTTCCCAAACCCTCACGGCCGCCCTGCAGGCAGGTGTCCTCATCCACATCGTACAGAGGGTGGATCCGAGACTCAGAGAGCATTCAGCAGCTAGGGCCCATTCAGCAGCTAGGGCCCGTTCAGCGAGGCGCCCTGTGCTTACTGAGCGAGTGCCCGGAGTGCCTGATGCTGTCACGGGAGGTGGCAATAGAGATGTGGACCCAAAAGATGGGGCCCTGCTCTGGGGAAGCCTCCACTGAGTTTGGAGGTCACGGGAGGAGTGAGACAACAATCCCAAAATGAGCATAAGTGAGCAAAATCATGACAGTGGTGAAGACTGATGGGACAAGTGCGATCAGGAGATGGGACAGAGAGTGATGGGGAGGGAGGCACTGCTCTGAGGAGATGACTTCCGAGCCACCATGTGCTGGGGGCTGACAGTCCCAGGCAGCAAGCACAGCATGTTGCAAAGGCCCTGTGGTATGAGCAAGCATGACATCTTCGAGGCTTAGCAAAAAGGACTCTGTCCCTGGAATTGGGGTAGATGCGAGGGTTGGGAAGAGGTAAGGTGACCTCTGGGAGTCTTGGGGTGATTTATGCAGTGATGCAGAGGGCAGAGGCTTAGGGAACTGTGCTCCGGGAAGGACCCACATACCTCACCAGGCAGGAAATAGCCTAGACCGCACCAGGGAAGCCTTCCCAGATAGCACAGCACCAGACTGGAGCTTCTGCCCTCCCCGCACCGCCCTATTCCTCCTCTGGCTGATACAACATGGAAGCCCCCATTTGCCTGTTGAGAAGGGCCACAAGCCCTCCCTGGGGCTCCCTGGGCCTGACTCTCTTCTGTCCAGTGGACTGGTCTCATCTCCTTAATGTTCCAGCTAGCTGTGGCCAGACCCCCAGATGGACGTCCCCTGCCAGACTTCAACAATCCCAACACAGCCCCAGGGGGACACAGCTCCTAGGGAAATGGGTTTTCAGAGCCATAGCGACGTAAAAATCGCCCACGTGATGAAATTCCCCTGGCAACTCCCTCAGCTGTGCTCCAGAGTTGGCTCTGGTTTTGCAGCCCTTCCGGTGAGGTGCTTTTCTCCACGCTGAAGGGCGGGAACCATCGGGAGGCTGAAGGAAGGCACGGAGGGAGGGGAAGAACACGCGGCTCTGTGCGAGTCAGACCCGTCTGCTCGCAAGACACCATCATGGCCACAGAGGATCAGAGGGCCCGGGTGCAGGGTGCTCATGGCTCCAGTGTCCCCTTCTGTGCTAACCCCCTTCCTCTGTGGGCTGTGATAAAACCAGGACCGCATTGCTGTGGGCGGGGAGCGGTAAATGGGGTAGTGTCAGTGTGGCAGGGAGGGTAGGACCCTGGAGCCAGGCTGCCTGGGTTCAAATCCTTGCTCCACCATTTGCTGGCTGTGTGCCCTTGCACAGTTATGTAACCTCTCTGAACTTCAATCCCATCTTCTGTAAAGTGGAGACCATGATAGGGCTGATTCTCCCCACCACTGTGCAAGCTCCGTGGTGGTCAGGATCATGGTTCTGTGCCCTGGTACACCCAGCATGCCTGGATTAGTGCCTGGCAAGGCATAGGCACTCAGCGAGTACTGAATGCATGAATGAATGAAAATGGAAACACGTTGCCAACCAGCCAGCACATGGTAGAGGCTCAACATATATTTGCTGAGTTTGAGTCAAAGTCCTGTTTGATAAGACCCTTGGACACACTGTTCTTGGCAGAATTGTAGAGGCTATAACTTGGAGGTTCTCGTGAGCCCCTCCTTGAGTTCAGTTGATTGGCTAAACAACTCACAGAACTCAGTTTACATACTGTTTACCAGTTCGTTATAAAAAGATACGACAAAGGAAACAGCTGAACCTCCAGGTGGAAGAGATGCACAGGGCAAGTGTGTGGGGAGGGGCACAGGCATCCACGCCCTCTCCAGGTGAGCCGCTCTCCCTTTCCCTTCACGTGTCCGCCAACCCAGAAGCTCTCTGAAGCCCACGCGTGGGGAGGTTTATAGGGGCTTCCTCATGTAGGCGCGATCAATTATTAACTCCCCTTCCAGCCCCTCTCCCCTCTCTGGAGAGTGGATGGGGGGAGGTGAAGATTCTAAGCTTCTAATCACGGCTTGATCTTCCCGGTGACCACTCTCCACGCAGGAGCCGCGCAGGAGCCCACCCCCACCCGGAGTCACCTCATTAGCACGAGATGCTCCTGCTGCTCTTGCCACTCAGGGGTTCACAAGGGTGTGAGGAGCTCTGTGCTAGGAAGGGGAATGAAGACCAAATGTACATATTTCTGGTTATAAATCACAGTACCACACCTGGTTGTAGAACCTTCTGACCGTGTGACCTTGAGAGAGTCACTTAACCTTGGGTGAGCCACTTAAGCTTCCCTCTCCTTGATTTGGGGACGGTCACTGCAGCCACGTGGGGCTGTTTCAAGGATTAATGATCGTGCATAAGCACAGAGCACAGTGCCTGGGACATAGTAATTAATTCCAGTGACAACCATCATTTATTGAATGCCAACTAGGTGCTAGGTAGCTTTCGTATCTTTTTGCCCCAAAATGCTGATTGACGTCATCTTCTGGGGTTGCTCATAAAGCTTCCTGGGCAGGATTGGGGTTCTGGGGCAAGGCAGAAAGGGGGCTGGCCATGCCTGCTCCTTATAGGTTTTCCGTGAGAATTTCGCTGGTGGGGAAACTGAAGGTCAGAGAAGTCGTAGGCTTTGCCCCATGGTTGCTGAGGACTGCGGGGCAGAAGCAGAATTTGAACTCAGGCCTCAGGAGTCAGTGTGGTGCCTGGTTAAATGCCAGGCCTCTGCTAGCTCTTGGCCCTGTGACCTTGGCCACATCCTTTCATCCCTCCAGCCTCAGTTTTCTCATCCAGAAAATGGGGGAAATAAGAAAACCCCATAGGAGTGGAGAGAGGATTAAATGAGGTAATGAATGCATGTGAAGTGCTGAGCCCAGTGCCTGGGTTTAAGAAACACATAGAGTGACCAATTAGTTTAGTGAGTTACAATGACTACATTCATATTATTGGCAACTGGTATTCTTTTGGCAGCACCGGGCTGCCTCTCCTTCATGCCCTTTCCCATCGGTGAATTTTCTTTCTGACCAAATGCTGGTTGCATTTGCAGCAAGTGATTGAGGCAGATTACTCTGTGGTTGATGGGGCTGTTATTACAGTTCTGTGATAAAGACTCTGTTTTATTCCCATGCAAAGGATTTATGGGGAGGTGGCAGGGGGGCGGGAGGTGCGTTTCCATCTTTAGTATTCAGAGGGGCTGCCGTAGATGGCTTGCTGTCCTCTGTGTGTTCCTGGGCTCCTCTGGGGCCTCTTCCCCCAGAATCTCTGTCCAGGAGCTGGAGGGACCCGGTGAGAGTAGGGTAGGGTAAAGTAGGGGCAGGGAACCAGCCCCAGGCCGCCCAGTGAGCAGGGCTGGAGTTGGGCTGGTTCCACGCCCTAAAGGCACAGCGTGGAAGAGGGGCGCTGTTCTTCCCGGGAGGGTGGGGTCCAGGCGGGACCTGGCTGCTCTGTCCTCAGCCTGTCCCCCTGCTCCGAGTCCTGCCTCAGTCCCCCTACCACTGTCTTAAGGCGCATACCCTCTCCCAAAGGGTCTCCGGAATTCAGCCCTCTGTGCTGTTTCCCCTCCCCAGTAGTCTTTCCAAAATCCCAATCTGAGCCTCTCTGACCCCCTGTTTAAAGCCCAGGCTTCTCGGCCTGGCTCACAGCCCCCCACATAGGCTAATCTTGTCTCTTCCTCACCTTCCCTGCTGTGCTCCCTACAAACAGAATCCTCCGGTGACCTCAGGGGTCTGTGCACTGTCCAGCTTCTGAGCTTTTGCCCTCCCCTCGCCCTGGCTGACCCCCTCTGCCTTCAGGATTCCGAGGTCATATTCCCAGAAGGCCCTACCCGAGGTCAGACTCCCAGGAATGGGCTCTGAGACCGAGAGCTCCCTGGCAGAGGTTTATAGGAAAGGGCCTGGGTTGACACAGTGACTCCCCAGCGACGCCCGTCTCCTCCTACTTCCTGGAGCTTGTGCAGATGTCACCTTCCGCGGCACAAGGGACTCTGCAGATGTGATTGCGTAAAGGATCTTTAGGTCAGGAGGTTCTTCTGGATTGTCGTGTGAGCCCAGTGGGATCCCAAGTGTCCTCAGAAGAAGAAGGCAGGAGTATCAGAGTCAGAAAGAGGCGATGTGGTGCTGGGGACAGGTCGGAATATACCCCCCCCCCCGGCTGAGGAGCTGGAGGAAGGGCCCACCAGCCAAAGAAAGCAGGTGGCCTCTAGGAGCTGGGAAGGGGTTTCTCCTCCCTGACAGCCTCTGGAAGGAATGCAGTCCTGCAGAACCACTGCAGACTTCCGGCCTTCAGAACTCGAAGGTAATAACTCTGTGTTCTTGGAAGCCCCCAAGTTCGTGGGCGTGTGTTACAGCAGCCCAGTGCTGCCCTGGGATCGTGCTGGTAAATGTGTCGGGGTGCAGGCCTGGGCAGAGGGGCGGGTGGGCTGTGATGCCCTCGCTGCAGAGGCCTCGGCCAGTCTCACGGTGCTCTGGAGCTGGGGCGGCCTTGCCGAGTTGTCCTGGGTTGAGGCAGGCTCAGGCTTTCTCCCCTCTCCCGTCATTGGATGGGAGCTGCTCCGGGAAGGGGTTGACCTCAGGGCGGCAGGGGGGGACTCCCGCTGTGAGCCCTCAGTACCCAACACTCCAGCCCTAGGGCTCTTCTGAGGACAGGGACCTGGTTAGAGTCTCCTCTGAATCTGGGCTGGGCACCCACTTGGGGCTCGGTGAGCATTTGGATGGAGCCGAGTGATCGCTCACACCTGAGTGACCCTTCCCATCCAGTGAAGCAGCCCAGGTTCATTATCTCTGAGACGAAAACCTCTCTCTTTCCAGATCTTACTTGCACAAGCTTAGCCCAGTGGCTTGCCCGAGAGGGCCATTTGGAAGATGAGAGCAGTAGCCAGCGTTTTCTGAGCACCTCAGCCAGGCGGGATTCTAAATGCTCCCAGTACATGGACCTGTTCATCCCCCGCAACAACCCAGTGCAGCGGGTGTGATTGTTTTCCCCATGAAAAAGCTGGGGCCTGGACAGGGGACGTGTCACTGCCAAGGCTGAACTTTGACGGTCGGGCCCCAGAGCGTGCCCATGTCACCACTGCACTGCCACCTCCCAGATACACAGACCTGCGTGTGATGAGGGACTGGGGTGGGGGGCCTTGAACCCAGGTCACCTCAAACCTGTCCCAGCCCTGGAGCTGGCTCTGTACTGGGGCAGAGAGGGGCAGGTCATGGGGACTGGCCAGTTAGGTGTTCCTGTGTCCAACCTCACATGTCCTCAGAGCCTGCTATTTCCAGGAGGACATCTGTCTCTCTGACACTTCTGGGTGACAGCCCTCACGGGGCCCTGACAGCTCTGCGGGCCACACAGGTGCCCTTCTCACTAATGGTCTGAGGAGCAGACGAGGACCTGGCTCCGGACTTGCAGGGCTGGGGCCGCTCCACTGGCAGCACCACCTGGCCCTGGCCCACTGAGGGGGGCAGGGCTCCCTGACCTGCAGCAGCGTCTGCAGTCTCAGCAACAGACGCCGTAGAGCCACTGTCTACTGGGCTGTCTCCCAGCAGCGGTCTGCCAGCCGGTCTGCCAGCCGGTCTGCGGCCATGTGGCCTTGTCTGGTTTTGTCACGTGCAGTCGGTCTGCCAGCCGGTGGGAGCCAGCTGTGGCCGTGTGGCCTTGTCTGGGTTCGTCCTGGGCAAGATGGAACCAACGACGGCCAACACGTATTGAGAGGTGCTGTGGGCCGGAGACAAGCCTACGTTTGTCTCTGAATTTGAGCCTTTCCACAGTCACCTCATAAGGCGGACACTAGGTTCATCCTCACTCTCCAGGCGAGGAGGCCGGGGCGTGGAGAGGTCAGTTAAGTAACACGTCCAGGGTTGCACAGCTGGGCCCCCCGCAGGCCATTTTGGACTTGACCACCTCCCTCCTGACCTCCAGGGAGGTCAGACAATGAAGTGAGATGATATATGTACAAGGCTTCTCCCAGTGGCTGGTACAGAGCCCTGGGGAACTCGTGGGTGAAGGACTTTCCTGAAACAGAAAGGTGGTTGGACAATTTCCCTGACTCTGTGACATCTGCCCTCCCCTGGTGCCTGCGGGCAACGCCCCCTCCTGTGGGCAGTCACATTGGGCTCTCTTTGGGTCCTTTGCATGTCACTGGGTCTTAACTTGTATGGGGTGTTTTCTGCCTTTGGGGGCTAGGTCTCAGCTGTCCTAGCCCCCCTTCTTTTCTATAAATTCCTCTCTCACATCCAAGGCACACTTGACCTGAACGTTCCCGCAGGCTTCAAACCTGCCTGCAGTCTCCCCTGCCCATCCTCCCAAGTCCCCGGCTTGCCCCCGGCACTCCCCACTCTGGCTACAGTGACTCACCTCCACCGTCGAGAGCGGAGCGTGCTCCCCTATGGCAGAGCAGTGACACCCGCTGTCTTGTGTCCCTGGGAAGCCCCTCCTGCCGCTGCCACTGCCCCTGTCCCTGCCCCTGTCCCTGCCCCCGCCCCTGCCTCATGACTCCTGCTCACTCTCTGCTCCCATCACAGACGTCACTTTATACGGGAAGCCACTTTGACCACCCCCACCCCAAGTCAGGACCATTGCCCCTTTTCTGTATCCACACGGTCCCCGAGCCACCCCACCACGCTCTGACCACACTGTTTACTGGTCTCGCTGCCCCTCTAGATGGAGACTCTTACAAGTAGGATGTGTCTGGGTCATCTCTGATCCCCTGGCCCAGCGCTGGGTCTGAGTGGTCCTTGTGTTTGTAGAATTCAGGGCTACTGAAGCAACACCACTGTGGTTTGTGAGGATGGGTGGCAGAGGTGGAAGACCTCTGGGAAGGCACGAGACTCCTGGAATGGCAGATTGTGGTGCCCCAAGCTTGGACTCAACCTTGATCCTATGGAGGGAGGCTGGGAGATGCAGAAGTCAGGGGTGGAGACCCCAGGGCCTGAGCAGGCCCTTCCCGACTGAGGAGTGTGGTCAAGGGTGGCCAGTGGAGGCAGAGGAGTCCATGGCCCCTGGGGTGTGAAGACCACGTGACTCCTGAAGTGATGCGGAGCTCTGCGGTGAGCATCAGGGCATCCCTGGACGTCGCCCCCTTCCTGTTACTGCTCTTGTAACTGCCACCCAGGGCAGGAGAGGGACATCCCCCTAGGTCACTCAGCGAGCTGGAGGCAGAGCTGGGGCCGAAACCGGAATGTTCCAGGGCACCTTGCCGACCTGACTCAATCAAGGTGCCCTGCGGGGTTGGGGCGTGACCCTGCAGCTTGCTGCTCCCCGAAGCTCAGGGCACCCTTCAGGCCCTCCAACGCTGCCTCCTGTCCTTCCTGCAGGTGAACCTGGTGCTGGGGGACGGCCGGTCCCTGGGCCTCACGATCCGCGGGGGAGCAGAGTACGGCCTCGGCATTTACATCACTGGCGTGGACCCGGGTTCTGAGGCAGAAAGCAGCGGGCTCAAGGTGAGAGGCCCAGCTCTCCCGTGGGAGGGGATGGGACGCAGGGCTGCACTCGTGGGCCGAGGGAGGGAACCCTCTGTGTGCTGAGCTCTTTGAGGCCGACTCCAGCCTTGCGGCAGAGCAGTCAGCACCCACCTTAAGGTTGGGTGGGTCCCAGCGAGATGCCCTTCCTTGGCTGCAGCCTCTAGTTCACAGCTCAGAGCGAGTGGCAGGAGCTGAGCACCCATCTCCCTCCCATGCCCCAAGTTCTCCCAGTTGTCCTCAGCGTAGGGTGGCCTCCCACCTGGTGCTGGGCAGTGGTCCAGCCCAGGCTCTTCATGGCTGCTGTTTTGCAAACACTGCTGCTGGGCTGCAATCGCCCTGACTCGGGAGTTTATTACAGCACTTTAGAAAGAGAAGAGGAGAGAAAGCTGCAGGCCGCCTTGGGGTTGTCCTGGGGCAGCTTTGGTGCTGGCATTTGATTCAGGGCAACGGGCAATTATTGAAATAGTGTTAACTCACGTCTTAAAGAGTGCTGTGCTTCTTCCAGCATTCGTAATTGACTTCACAATGAGCTTCACATTGACTTCACATATCATCTCACCGAACCTGCATGCTGTCCTGTGGGGTAGGTCATTACTGCCCACGTTTTCCAGCTGGGGAGACTGAGGCATAGAGCAGTTAAGCAGACTCACCCAAGGTCACAGGCCGATGGGATGCCGAGCAGGGTTGGAGCCCAGGCAGGTTTACTCCCACGCGTGGGGCCATGGAACGCAGCATGAGACTGTGTCTTCGTACAAAGGGCCTGAGTGCTCCGCCCATGTGGGGGAAGCTGATCGTCTGCACAGACGGGGAGAAAAGGTCACAGCGGATCAGAGTGGCGTTCAGGGGGTCCTCTGGAGCCACGCTGTGGTGCACAGCTGGCGTGGTGCGGAGACAGGGCGTGTCGGGGTCTCTCGGCAAATACGGTAGAGTGGGAGAGTTCTTGGTCTGCAGCCAGGAAGATTGGGTCCAAACCCCAGCTTGCTGCTTTTGCTTTAATAGCTGTGTGACGTTGGAGAATCCCTTCAACTTCTCTGAGCTTGCCTTCCTTTTCCCAGGGAATCCTAAAAAAAATAACATGTCTTTCTCAGGATTACTGAAAAGATGAAAGGAGGAATGAACTAACAATATTAAAAATAAAGGTTAAACTTACTGAGTGTCTAAGTTATGGATTAAATGTCTGTGTCCCTCCTCCCACCAAATTCATATGTATCAACTCTAACCCCCAGTGTGATGGTGTTAGGAGAGGGGGCCTTTGGGAGGTGCTTAGGTCAGGAGGGTGGGCCCTCATGAATGGGGTTAGTGCCTGTATAAAAGAGACCCCAGAGAGCTCTCTAACTCTCTTCCCACTATGTGAGGACATAAGGAGAAGGTGGTAGTCTGCATCCTGGGAGAGAGTTCTCACCAGAACCCGACCAGGCTGGCCCCTGATCTTGGACTTCCAGCCTCCAGAAGGGGCAGAAATGAACGTCTGTTGCTTATTCGCCACCCAGTTACTTTGTTAGGAAGCTGGCACTGACTGAGACAGTCCCAAGTTCTTAAAGCCTCCCAACAGCCCTGTGAAATACCCTCCTTTGCTTGCCCACCGCACAGGCGCAGTGTCTGAGACACAGGGAGTTGCAGAACAAGCAGGAGGGAAAGCCAGGGCTCCCAGTCTGGTTCTAGAACTGCGCTGGTAACCCCGCCAGCCAGGCGGGCAGTAGGTACTCCTCAGAGGTTGGCTGGGCCCGGTTGGTTCTGAAATGACCTGGGTCTGGGCACTCGCTATGTTCTCAGCTGGCTGAGATGGTACCTTGTTGGGACTCCAGGAGGAAACAACCTCCTAGTAGTCTCTCTGCAGACTGTGTTTAATGAATGTGTTATTTTGGAACTACTTTAGATTTACTGAGACGTGGCAAAGACAGTTCCCCTTTTCCCTTCATCTAGCGTCCCCTAATGCTGACATCTTCTGTGAGCAGGTGCGTTTGTCCAGACTAAGCCGCTGACGTAAAACCGCTAAGCCAACTGCACACTTCATCCAAGAGCGCTTGGCTTTCCCAATAATGCCCCTTTTCTGTTCCAGGATGCA
The DNA here is from genome assembly GCF_019186645.2 of Phyllostomus hastatus. NCBI lineage: Eukaryota > Metazoa > Chordata > Mammalia > Chiroptera > Phyllostomidae > Phyllostomus > Phyllostomus hastatus. Next base: position 61,240,671 of record NW_025333857.1, on the reverse strand, counting down.
GCCCAACCCAGCATGCCACATTGCACTTAGCCCATTTTAATTCCATTTATTTCCCCCCAAAATTACCAAAAAAGGAAATTGTTGGAGTTAATTTCAAAACACAGACTAAAGATTCTTTTTTTTTTAATGAATGAGAAAATTAGGAGGAAGAAAAGTGGGGGCAGAGGGAAGGAGATGAAGCTGGGGTGAGACTCCCCAGCACACTGGCTGTGTGGGCCGCACACCCAGCCACAGGCAGAACCCGGCTGCGGCCCCCAGCGTCCTGGCAGCCGACAGGGGGGAGACGTTGGTGAGGTGAAAATGAACCGCCTGTGCTTGAGAAGTCTGGTTCCTTCCTCTGCCTGGGTCCCTCCGGTCCCCCCTTGGGAGGATGTTGTGCAGTGACTCCGGCTGTGTCCTCAGTGCCGGGAGACGCATGAGTGGGCTCCAACTTTGCTGGCGGTGACTTGGTTCAGGCTGAATCCATGTTAAGGAAAAGGGGGCAGGCTGTGTTCAGGAGAGAGGACGTGCTAGGTCCTGGCCCGAGAGGTCTGCGCGTGTAGCGGAGACATCACTGGTGTCTTACTACGTGGGAAGCACAGGCCGCAGAGTCACCTCTCAAGCAGGATCTCACCCGCACGGTGTAAATCCATAAAAAAACATGCTGGGAGGAGCACCTAAACCGACCTGTGCCAGGGTGTCCACAGCGGTGCTCCTGACGTGACGTGATTACGGGTGGTTTTCACTCTCCTTTATGTCCTTCTGCAGTGTCTGAACGGAGTATTACTTTTATAATCATGGAAATGGCGACAATAAAGCCATTTCCATTTTGAAACACGGCAGAGGAAACGTATTCCGTAGTTGTTTCCCAGCCACTTCGGTTGCTTCTCGGTTGCAGGTTATCGAAGGCTTTATGAGCTCATAAAAATGCCACCTTCGGTCAAGTCCTCTCCATCCTCCGTGCCCACCACAGTCAAGCACTTTCTATTCCCTGCCGGTATTTCACTTTCCCCTCCAAAGCACCTGGGACATGCAAACACCTGCCCACACTCTCTCGGGCGGCCAGGGCTGATTTATTCCGTTCATTGCCAATGAATTTGCAGTAGAATTCGGCACATTGAAATGGAATAAAGGGGCTTGGCTGTGTGGGTGGTGGAGCCAAGAACAGGCTTTATTTGTAAATAGGGCTCCTTGCTGCTGTGCAGAGCTTTCCTGGGGAGAAAGTACTGCCTGCTGCCTGGCTTCCAGCGCTCGCTTAGCCCCCGGGGTGGGTCCAGGGCAGGGGCAAGTCAACTGCTAGGAAGGAAAGCTCCTCATGGGGGGCCAGGCACCGCCCAGCATTTCCCCAGGGCGCCGTGGGGCGGAACGTGGAACCGTCCCACCCTCCCAGGAGGGGCTGACACCCCCTTCAGCACTTATCTGCAGGCTGCTCTTATTCCTGTGCACGTCCCCCTGCAGCTTCAACCTCCACCAAAGAATAGAGCCTAAAACCTTGCTCCTTTAAGGACAGCCAAGATTGACTAGCGTTTAAAAATAATAATGATGATGATAGCAGTTGCCCTTTATTAACTAGCTATTATGGATCAAGCCCAGGGCTAAGCGTTTTAGATACATTCACTCCTATTCCTCCCAATACCCCTGCGGTGGGCAGTAATAGTGCCATTTAATAGATGAGCAGTTGGGGCTCATAGAGGTGCGGTAACTTGCTCAGGGCCAAGGACCCTAGCCCTTCCGGCCCTTCAAAGGCCACATGGTTTGTTCTGTCACCTCCTTAGTACCCTAATTTGACCAAGTATCAAAAGAATGCAGAGAGAAGAAATGAAGGACATTTTGTCTTGAAAGCCACCACGCTTCAGAAGCACAGTATTCGTCCCAGGTCCTGCCTGGCCCCCTGACCTCCACCTCTGAGGTCATCCCTGGCTGGGAGGCCCATTTTGTTTCTGCCAGTGGTCAGTGGGATGGACAGTGGGTGATGACAATCGGGGACCAGAGCAAGGTGTGTGCAAGCCAGCACCTGGTTGTGTGGTCCTCTGTGCGCTCTGCATGGATATTGTGTTGAACAGGAGGATGGGAGCGGCAGACAGAGGCAGCGAAGACTGCCCGGTGCCCCAGGGGACGCACCGGCTGACTCCTGGTGGGAAAAATGGTGACGGCAGGCATTCTCTGCGTGGAGACTCTTGGCTGGACACCCTGCTAAGCACTTTTTAAAAAAATCCTTATCCAACAATATAGTTTTTATTGATTTTTTTTTGAGAGAGAGAGAGGAACATTGATGTGCGAGGGAAACACTGATTGGTTGCCTTTCATTTGCACCCCAACCAGGGATTGAACCTGCAGCCTTTTGGTGTGTGGGATGATGCTTTAACCAACTAAGCCACCCGATCAGGATAGCTGTTAAGTGCTTGTTCCACCTTAATGAGTCCCTGAACAGTCCCTGAGTTAGATGCTGTACCATGCATGCCTCACTGAAAGATGAGCGAACTCGGGCTCAGAGAGGTTGTTACTTGTTCAAGGTCACACAGCAAGGAAGTAGCAGAGCTGGGATGGGGATCAGCCCCAGAGCCTCCGGTTAGTCCCTGGACTCTGTGACCCTGAACTTGCGTGATGAAAAAACAAACAGGCTGACAAGGATGGCCTTTGGCAGTGGGGCACTCAGCCCTCTGTGGTCCCAGTGGTGACAGCTGCCCGGTGTTCCCGCACTCTGCTTTTGGACTTGGGACCGGGAGGAGTCTCCTGGCCGTTCAGGATGTGTTCTCGGTGAAGCACAGCAGACTGTCCAGCGATATGAGGGCAGTGATGGTGACAGCAGACAGGAGGAAGGTAGGGCAGAGCAGGCTCTATTGTATCTCATGGACAGACGCGATAATAGTGGTCGCCGGCGTTTGGGGAGTGGGACCTCTGTGCCAGCCCATGTGCTTAGTGAGCGCTGTGCCCTCCCAGTGAGGAGACACTAGTGTTCGCCCCATTTTTAGAGGTGGGCAGCTGAGGCCCAGAGAGGTGAAGTAGCATGTCAAAGGTCACACAGCTGGTAGGTGGAGGAGCTGGGATTGGAACTTGGGTGTGTCCAGGGGTTAGTCACAGGAAATCCGGCTCCCACCTCTTCCTTCACACCCTCTCCTAATGTGGGTGTGATAATTTATAGTTTTAATTTGAACATTTCACCTAAAATGGCATATGGTGTGCTTGAGTGTGACATTGTTATGTTACAGAATTACATGCTTATGATTTTGTGATAAAAGATTCTGTAATAAAAAAAAGAGGCATTATTTGTGCTGGGCCCTGTACACTGGCTTGAAAAATTTATTTCTGGTTTTCAGTATAACCCTGTAAGGTAACCAGCATTAGTTATCTTTGTAGGTGAGAAAAATGGGAGGGATTTTTGCCCAAGGTCACAAGCCAAGAAGGAGCTGGCCAGGGTCACTGGCCTGGCTCCGTCCTGGAACACCCAGTTCAGCAGTTCCCACCTCAGAGCCTGCCTCCCGGGCCAAAGGGCAGTCTTGTGTGGCCCCCTGGGATGAAATCAGCCCAAGGCCGTTGCTTGCAGGTCCTCGCTGGCCTGGCACGCCAGCCCTGCCCTGCAGAGCCTGCCTGGGAGGAATCGTGGCGCAGCAGCCCCTGATTGCTTTGGGGACTCAAAATCCCCTGGCTCTTTAAGCAAGAGGTGGGATAATAACTTCCATGTGATCACTGAGCTCCAGCTTAGAGGACAGACTTGCCTGCACCTAGAGCTTTTCCCCGGGCTGCTTCTCCCAGAGGGACAGTGGCCCCCTCGCGCTCCTGGGGAGGGGCTCCCAAGCCCTGAACCTCAGAGATGGCATCTTGCTTCCCTTCCCAGGGACTGTAGAGGAGCTGTGCTGAGGTAGATTCCAGGCTCTCTAACAATATTAGTAATAATAATTACAACAACAATCATGTCAGGACAGCCCTGGCCGGTGTACAGGTGCAGTTGGTTGAGCATTGTTCCATACCTGAAAGGTCATGGGTTTGACCCCCAGTCTGGGTGCGTACAGGAGGCAAGCAGTTGGTGTTTCTCACATCCATGTTTCTCTCCCTCCCTTCCTCTCTCTCTAAAATCAATGAAAACAATGTCCTCGGGTGGGGATTAAAAAACAGTAAGAACAAGAATGTCAGGACACCATGAACTATGTATGTCAAGTCCAGTGCCTGGCCTATGATAAGCACCCTCCAAAATGGGAGCTCTAACTGTGTGAGTGGTTTTCATTCGCCATACAAGTGTGGGTGCTGGTGGGTGAGAACGGCCGGTAAAGGCCTCTGAAAGTCTCAGGAGGCTGATGAGCCCACCCTGAGAAAGAACAGCTTTCCTGAGGGGCTGGGAGGTGATTTCTTTCCTAAGGAACCCGGCACGTGCTGGGTGGCTGTTTTAACCTCTCTCCCCTGGCTGTGCCACATTCTCCATCCTTCCTAGGATGCTCTCATGGCTGGATTTGTGAACTTGCCTCTGAATGGGTGCTAATAAATTGCAGAAGTTCAAGTTGCTTAGTCCTACTGTCTGGCTTTTAAAGGGGCTCCTACGCAGGCTACTGCCCAAAAGAGAAATGCTTAGTTTCTATACAGGTGCCCATTAGAGGAGGAGCCCAGCTGGGGCCTGCCCTGGTCACAGGAGGAGGGGGGAGCATTCAAAAGGGGAGAGCCCAGGGCCCCTGGGACCGCACTCTCCAGCTGAGGGAGGTGGTCGGAAGGGGCTGGCTGTGGTTTTTCTTCTATTCCCTCCTTCCCATGTGTCTGAGCGAGGGGCCTGGAGCCGCTGAGTGGTGGCTGACCAGCATGGGAGGGTCATCCATCAGTTGCTCTTCTGGCTCCATATGTGGTCATGCCAAGGTCAATGCCAGCACATTGGGGATATGCATGGTTTGCTGGATCTGAGGTCAGCCTGTTCTCCTATTTCATAAGGGTGTTGTTCTCTTGGTCAGCAGCTTTCAGAGGTTGGGGTGTCCAGCGACCTGAAAAGGGCTTTGCTTTAGAGGTATTAACCTAGGCCCCTTGGAAAACTTCGTTTCCTTTTAGCTTTAATTTTTCCCCAGCTCCTAAAGTGATAGGTTCGGTGCATAGGACACACACACAGACAGACAGTAAAAGGACCCGGACCATCCTGCCTCCTGAACCCAACCTTTATTACGATCTTTTTTTAGATATAATTCACATGTCATAAAATTCACCCCTTTAAAGTGTACAAAGCAGTGGTTTTTAGTGTATTCACCAAGTTGTACAACTATCACCACTATCTCCTTTCAGAACATTTCATCACCCCCCAAAAAGGTTCCTGTACCCAGTAAGTAGTCCCTTTCCATTTCTGTCTCTACTTTTGGGGCATTTCACATCGATGAATCCGAGTGCCCGTGGCCTCTGTGTCTGGCTCCTTTCACTTTGCACCGTGTTGCAGCGTGTCCGGGAAGCTCCCTGTTGTCACGGAGTGGTGTTCTGTAGTATGGCTCTTCCGCACTTTGTTTATCCACTCCCGAGCTGCCGGGCGTTTGGGTTGTTTGGGCATCGACATCTGGATGTAGCTTCTTTCCGTCCTTTCTCCGTACATTTTTACGTGATTGGCGTTACGTGCTGTATACTGTTTTGCATCCCTCATTTTTTCACTTGCATTTTCCCCATGTAATTAAAAACTTCTCCTAAGTGCAATTTGTGATAACTGCATGATATCATTTCATCTTGTCGCTGAGTTATAATTTACCTAACCTTTCCCTTGCAATCAGGTGTTTAGTTCAATTTCAATTGAAATAAAATTATAAAAGGAGCAAGAGATGAGAGAAACCTCAGAGGATCTTTCCGGGAGAGGTTAAACCGCCTCCAAGCCAACCTGTGCTGGCAGGTGGCTGAGCCCAGTGGGGGACAGGAGTGACATCCCAAATTGCTAAGAGACATAGACTGGGCTGGGTGGCACGCGGAAGGTGCTTTTTCCAGGTGGCACAACAGAGCAGTTAAGGGTTCCAGCCCCCTCTTCTGCAGACCCCAACACTGAGGGACATGTTTCATGTCATGCTCCCCCGCCCCCACAAATGTTTACCTTTATTATTTAACATTTGTTTTTTCTTTTTGCTCTCCACAACATGGGCATCATATACAATCTGGAGAGCACCGAAAATGAATAAAAAGCTTGAAATTAAAATCACCTGGGATGCACCACTCAGAGCCAACTCCTGTGAGCATTTTGGCACGTTCCTTCCCAGTCCCTCTAGTGGAATTGGAAACCACATAAGATGGGCAATTTTAAGATACTCTTTAAAAAGCTGCATTCAAAAAGAAAGCGCCTGTTGATTGTAGAGGACGTAGCAAGTCCTACACTGAGAGAAAAAGTGGTGTGGCAGTTTTGGCGTGTGTCCTTCCGGAGTGACGTGCTTACGTGGAAAGTGACACGGATAAGGCCAATTCAGCAAAACTGGGATCCGACTGTTTGCTTTCCTCCACCCTCCATTGGCAAGGCTGCTTTAAGATCCTTCCATGTCAGAAAGACCTTTGCAAAATTTGAAGGTGCAGAATGGTGTTCTATGAGCTCATTTTTTTTATGAGACAGGAAATAGGTTCATGTGTACGTACTTACCATATGTGAAGAGAGTTCCTGGGAGAGTGCCCTCAAACTGTTGATGGTGGTTACTTCTGAGTCTCAGTGGGGGCCGGAGCCTTCAGGTGGTCTGGAGATGTGTCTTCAAGGGTAGGGGGCTTTAGGGAGGCAAGATTTTTACAGTTGTATATACCCTTTTTTATTGTTCGACTGTTTCTACTGTGTGCTCATGTGGGTTTTGTAATTTTTAAAAGGTTTAATTGGAAAACATCATTACATGTCATAAAATCTTCTGCAACATTATTTTTTGTGGCTTCACAGTATCACTGTATGGATACACCATACAATATTTGGCTGATCAATTCCTAGACATTTAGGAGGAGGTCCCAATTATTTTTGTAACTTCTTGTGTTGCATACCCATAGCGATCTTCTTGGGGTTAATTCCTAGAAGTTGCAAAGGTGTTGGCACCACTTTGTCAAATATTTCTTAGCGAGTTGGAACCAAGTTGCTCTCCAGTTGGCAGAAGCGCCACATGCCCTGTTAACCCTTCTTCACCCAGATTGGGGGAGGGGGGAGGCCTTTGGGCGTCCGTTTCTGTTTGGCTAACCGTAAGCATTCATCATGTCTGAGCACCAGCTATGTGGTGGGCAGAAAAATGAGCCTCCAAGATGTCTACACCCGAACCCCCAGAACCTGTGAATGTGTTAGGTTATATGACAACGGAGAACCCAAGATTACAGATGGAACTGAGGTGGCGAATCAGCCGACCTTGAGAGGGGGGATGGTCCTGGATCATCCAGTAGGTCTGATGGGAGCACGGGGTTCTTGAAAGTGCCGGGAGGGAACCAGAAGAGAGAACCAGAGAGGGGCCCTTTGCGAAGGACTTGGCCTCAAGACGTTGGCTTTGACGGTGGAGGAGCGTGGTGGCCAGCAGCCGAGGAAGGCGCGTGGCCTCTGGAAACGAGGCAGAGGCAAGGAATGCACTGTGCCCCGGAGCCGCCTGAAAGGAAGGAGCTCAGCCTGCTGACGTCTCCATCTCAGTCCCAGAGACGCACGTTGGACATCTGACTTCCGGAACTGTAGGATAGTAAGTTTGTGGTGGTTGTCGCAGTGGCTTTAGGAACCTAATGCAGTGCCCGCTGTATCCCCAACACCATGCAGAGTGCTGGCCCTTTGGAGGTACTTGGCTCCCACCTACATTGTCCAATGTATTTACTGACTTGCCCAGTCTCATGAGACGAAAGCAGTTTCAGAACTGCCTCACACGTACCACTGTGAACAGCAGACCTGCTAAGCTGAGTTTCCCATTTGTTTGCAGCTCATTTTGTTTTAAAACAGAGAGTTTAGGGTCATAATTGTGTTACTTTGGTTATTTCTTTTTCCTCTTCAGCTTAGTTCTGTTACTCATTTGAAAAAGTCCATTTGTTTCTGCTGGCGTTCAGTAGGGCTTCCTTTATCTGTATTGACTTAATTTTACTTTTTGAGTAACTGAAACATCAGAATCATACACAAAAGGTATACTCAGAGTATCACTTCTCCCCACACCCCTTCCAGTCGCTCCTGCCCACTTCTGGCAGGTAACTAAGCAAGCTAGTTCTTTTGTTTGTTTGTTTATTCCTGTTCTTTTTGCAGAAACAAGCAGGTACAAGTATACTTTATCTTTTCTTACACAAACGGCAGTAAGCATGCTATAGATTCTATTTTGCACCTTAATTTTTAAAATTTAATATCCTGGTGGTCACTTCATGCTAGTGCGCAAAAAAAAACTTAGCTCTTCTTTACCGCTGCCTAGCACTCCACCACGCGGCTCTACCTCCCTTCATCGGCCGCTGTCTTCTGTGGGCATTTGGGTTGTTTTCATTATTTCACAATTAACACACCAGACTGCCATGAGGAACTGATGCCGATGTGGTGTCTTACTTGGGGGTGTGTATCTTCAGGGTACATTTTTACACGTGTGGTTTCTGGGTCAAAGGGCAGTACGCACAGTTTGCTCAGTATGGCACAGACCCGCTCCACGAGTGCTGTTCTGTCCTGACCTCCCGCCAGCCGTGCCTGAGCGTGCCTGCCGCCCACAGGCCGCAACGGGCACTGCCAAGGTTCCAGTCCGACAGGCGGGAAGGAGTGTCTCGATGTAGCTTTATTCTGCAATTTTCTTATTATGAATGACGTCGAACACCTTTCCTTAACATTTGAGGACTGTTCTTTGTGTCTTTTTTTTTGTAACTTGCTCATGCCTCCTTCATTATCCTCTTGCTATTAGAATTTGGGATTTTTCCCCTAAAATTTAAGAATTCCTTATCTTGAACAAACTTAAAGGACACATGGTCATAGACTAAGGGGAGGGTGGTAATGGGAGGGAAGTGGGGAGGGTGGGAGGGGGGACTGGATTGGGAGTAAAAAGGAGAAAACTGTATTTGAACAATGATTAAAAAATAATAATAATTTTAAAAAGTATAAAAAAAATAAAAACTTAGAAAATTAAAAAAAAAAGAATTCCTTATCTGTTAGGGCTCATCAGCCTCTTATCTGTGATTATAAATTACAAATGTTTTCTCTTCCATTGTCATTTTCTTTTAAGTATAGAGTTGTTGTTTTTTTTTTTTAGTGTGAAATCTTTTTTATTGTTATCTAGTTTAATGATCAATTCTTTCTTTTGGTGAATCTGAATTCTCCTTGGAAAACCTTTTCCTATGCCCAAGATAGAGAGAATTTTTTTTCTTTTAATTCTTGTTAATACATTCCCCTCTCCCTTTAGATCTCTGATTTGTTTAGCACTTATTCTTATGTAGAATATGAGATACAGATCCAATTTTATCTCTTTCTAAATGGCTACATAGTCACCCCAGGGCAGCATATTAACAAGGCCGTCTTCGCTGGAGTGGTTTGTGATGCCGCCTTCCTCAGGCACTCTGTTTCCGTGTGCCTGTCCTGGGGTCTATTTCTAGTCTGTCCCCCTGTCTATTTGTCTGTCTGTCTGCTCAGAGTCCGTGCCACACCGTAGAGTTACAGAAATTTCAGAGCAGATTTTAGCATCTGGTACCTCCTCTCACAGCTCTTCTCGACCTGGGTTTTCATAGCCAGTCTGACATTTTGATTTTTTAACTAAAAAAAACTATCATTTAAAAAATGAATAGATTCATTCTGAGAGCAGTTTTAGGTTAACAGAAAGTTTGAGCAGAGTGTACAGAGTTCCCATGTACCTCCTCTACCCCCACCCTTCCCACTTTCAGGGTCTCCTGTATTAACATTTTGCATTAATGTGGTATATCTGTTACAATGACAAGCCAATATTGATACAGTATTAACAAAGTCCATAGTCTACATTAGGATTCTCTCTTGGTGGTGTATACTCTATGGGTTTTGACAAATGCATAATGTCATGTATCCACTGTTATAGTATTGTACAAAATAGTTTCGCTGCCCTAAACATCCCCCATGCTCCACCAGTTCACGCCTCCCTCCTCCCAGAACCCTGGCAACCACAGGTCTTTTTACTGTCTCCGTAACTGTGCCTTTTCCCGAATGCCGAGTAGCTGCAATCATGCCCTGTGTAGCCTTTGCAGACTGGCTCCTTCCACCTAATAATAAGCGCTTAAGGCTCCTCCATGCACAGTTTTATTTTTTCACATGAACTTTTGTATCAGCTTATTTAACAAAAGCTTCTTGGTGTTTTTATTGGGGTAGTATTAAATTTTCAACTGAGAGAGAACTCTGAATCCTTTCCAAGAATGGGATTTTTTTTTTGGTTCATATTTTTCTCCTGTTGAGTCCATTTTGAGTGTTTAAAGTTTGTGTCACATCCGTGCTGCACATTTAAGTTCATTACTGTCTCTTCTGTTGCCCCTTCCATCATGTCTTCTGACTGATCACTGTGTATATGAGGGCTATGGACTTGAACTTGAGAACGCTGATTCTTGCCGTTGTACGGAGCAGGTGAGAGGGTTGGGTTCCAGGTCAGCTTCACCCCGATGGACTGACAGGCCTTGGGCCATGACATCTCCCTTCGACTCCTCACCCCTCTTTTTTTTTCCTTCCAAAATGAGGGGCTGGATAAATGTGCACCATTTTCCAGAGGGTAATTCCACCCAAAACAAAATTGTGATTTTTGTTTTCACCTCTTTGCCTTCCATTTGATTGCAAAAGTTGGGTGTCCTTTTCTTGCTGCCATACACAGAGCCGGGCTACGAGTACCCAGCTCCCTGCATGCCCCAGCCATGTGAAACTAAACCTTCACACACATGGAAATGTCTCCTGCTTGTCTGCAGAAACCAGAAGGGGACTAGCCTGCTGGTGTGTGTGCTACTCACTGTCCATTTAACCATTTATTCACTCATTCACTGATTCTGTCAGGCATTTCTTGGGTGCCTCCCATGTGCTATGCAAGGAGGATGCAGCACACGGGCCCTGAACTCAATGCTGATAGCCCAGCATGAGCTTAAGCCATGATGAGGACGGTGGGGTGTGCTTCAGGGTGCTCTGGGGTGGGGACTGGGGATACCTGCCTTGGAAAGGGTGGTCAGAGAAGACCTCTTGGAGGAGGTGTCATTTGAACTGAGATCTGAAGGTTGAGCAGGAGTTACCCAGGTAAGGAATGGAAAGAAAAATCTTTGGGGCAGAGCTACAGCATATGCACAGGCCCCGAGGTTATAAAGGGCTTTGTGTGTTGACAGAGCTGAGAGGTGACAAGTGTGGATAGGTTGGAAAAAGCTGCGGAAGAGAAGTGTGAGAGGCATTAGCATGCTGAGGCCCCTCTTAGGCTAGGTAAAGAGCTTAGACGTTGGTGGGGAGTTTTAGGAAGGTATGGCAATATCAGATTTGCCGTCAAATCAATCAAATGGATCCCTCTGCTGTACAGGGAGGGCAATTAGTCACGGTTCTCCAGAGAAACAGAATAGACAGATAGATACAAGAAATTTATTATAGGAATTAATTCATGTGATTCCGGAGACTGAGAAATCATATTATATGCTACCTGCAAGCTGGAGAACCAACAAAGCTGTGGTGTAACTCAGTCCAAGTCCAAAAGCCTCAGAACCAGGGGAGCCAATTAGGAAAGTTCGCGTCCAAAGGCCCAATAGTCAGGGACCAGTGGTGTGAACCTTGGAGCCCTGAGGCCCGAAAACGAGGAATGCTGACGTCTGGGGGCAGATGACGACGGATGTCTCAGCTCCAGCGGAGTGGATTCTCCCTTCCTCTGCCTTCTGTTCAGCTCCTGCCCCCAGAGGACTGGATTATGCCGTGCGTGTTGGTGAGGGCGACCTTCTTCATTCAGTCTGCCAATCTAAATGCTAATACCTTCCAGAGACACCCTCAGAGGCACATCCAGAACTAATGATTTCCCAGGTACTGGGCATCTCTGAATCCAGCCTAGGAGACACATAAAATGAACCGTCAGAGGAGGGTGTAGGGGGGATGGTGAGGGTAGAAGCAAGGAGGCCACGACGGTGGTCCCAGTGAGAGGCCACGGTGGCCGGGGTCAGAGTGGACTAGTGGAGACAGAGGGGAGTGACCAGATTAGAGATCCTTTGGAGGGGAAGGTAGCATTTGGTGGGCTTGATGGTGGGCCCAGCAGATTTGGGGCGTTGGGTCTTGAGCACTGAGATCTGGGGCCCTGGAGGAGCAGAGTTTGGAGGAGGAAGAGAGGAGGCCAGGCCTTGGGTCTGAGGCACCTGCTCAGTATGGCAGCAACAAGCCTCATGTGGCTATCAAAGTGCAGCTAATGTGACTGCGGAAATGAATTTTTAATTTAATTTAATGTAAATGAAATTTAAATAGCAGTGGGCGCTGTATCAGACAGCACAGATACAGAAAGTTGCTGTTATTGCCAAAAGTCCTTTTGACGGAGCTGGTTTAGAGTGACTCCGAGTCATCTGCTTGGGCAGTTGTGAGTCTGGGGCTGGAGAGCAGTTGGGCTGGATTCAGATCCTACTTCGCTACTCACTCGGCTTGCTGGGTGCCCTTGGGGAAGTGACTGCACCTCTCTGAACTTCTCTACCCTCACCTAGAAAACAGGACACCACTCCATGCCTTGTGTGGTGCCCGTTAAGTTTAAAGTGACATTGCGTGGGGTTGCTGACCTTGGGAGGCACTCCGGGGAGTGGGGAGCTGTTATTCCTCCTGAGTTGGACCTTTGTAACTGCTCTTATGTGTTTGCTTGGAAGCTGGAATCTCCTGTGGGAAGAACTCGCTAGTGGCTTCTCTGACCTGGCTCTCACCTTGACTTGACCTTGAGCAAGCCCTTTCCCTCTCTGGGCCTCAGCTTTCCATGGATGAGGTGGGTGCTGGTGCGGGCCTTTATTGAGGGCCCATGTCCTGAGCAGAGAGTAAGCAAGTACCGCGACCGACCAACGTGCTGGCGTCCGCAGGAACCGGAAGGCAGCGGGAGTCACAGTGGAAGCATCGGTGCTGCCATTTCCACCGGTGGCTTTCTGATTGGGTTCTGCCAGGGGAGGGCGCTAAACCACATGGGGCTGTATGAAGGGCTCACCCAGGCCCTGCTGTTACCCCTAACTCACTCCAGGAACCTTCTTAGCTTTTACTCTAATCCTTGAAAAAAAATAAGAGCAAGATTTACTAACTTCTGAACTGTAGGGAAAAACATTATGTCTCATTAAAACCGCATTGCTCACTTGTACCCCCAACCACCTGCCAACAAGAAAGGCCCATTGAAGTTTCCTACCTGATGTGCAAGACTGTTAAAGATTTATAATTGCAATAAAGCTCTTTAATAATAATATTTGAATTTCCATTGCATTAATGCTATGATCAGCGGGGTCCTGATTTGAAGCCATGAAATCCATTTCAATCAGCCTTGGGGAGCTGGTGGAGGTGGCCCCGAACCTGCTCCCCACAGGCCCCGGGCCCAGCATGCTGACCCTGCTGTGCACCCTGAGAGGTCAGCTCCTGTCACCTTGCTCGGCCCAAGGTGGCATTGTCAGCAGGCTTCTCCCCCGCCACTCCCACCCCCCAGTACCTCTGGCAAAGGAGCTCAAGCTGCTGCCATCCTGCGGCAGGTTCTTTAGGCTCATTTGTTTCCAGTTCTCTTCACCAGACATGAATAGAGCGCCTACTGTGTACATGGCAGGAAGCCCGGAGCTGAGAGGCTGTGTAAGAGATGGAGGAAGGATAGGCTGGTTTTTCCGAAGAGAAGGGCTGATACTGGTCTGAGCAGGGGCTTTGAGGAATGGCAGACCGAAGGCCAGATCCCAGCGCTTCTCACTTCACCTCCAGCCTCAGGGTCCTCATCTGTAAAATGGGGTGACCGTGCATGTCTCATGGGCATGGTCAACACGTGTGGATCTGTTGATGCCGAAGGCAGGGCCCCGGGAGAAGGTGGGTAGGAAGGTGGGGCAGGGTGGCTTCGAGACACCCAGGAGGCAGAAGGTTTGGGTGGTGAGTGACTGACGGGTCACTTCAGGGGTACGCGTGGTGTTTCAAAAAGGCACTAATGTTTATTGAATGCTTATAGCAGCTAGATACTGTTTTATCTGCTTTATAGGTGGCCCGTTCAATAAATATTCATTGAGTACCTACTGTGTGCCAGATGCTGTTTTAGGTACCGGGGGCACAGTGGAGGGTTTACTAACTCCTCTAATCCTGAGACCTATGAGGTAGGCACTGATGCGGTCCCCTTCTTCCAGAGAAGGTAACTGAGGCACAGAGGGGTTAAGGAAATTACCCAAGGCCGCACAGCTAGCACGTGGCAGAGTCTGGGTTTGGACCCAGAGGGCGGACTCCTGGGTCTGTGCTCACGACCACATACCGGATGGCCTTTCACTTACCGGCATCACCGTCGGCGGTCTCGTTGCCGTGTCTGGAGGGAAGGAAGGCTTAGAGTGGTAACATTTGTTTCCCTGGGTTTGGGCGGTTTGGGGGGCTCAGTGCAAGCCCACCGAGCACTCCCGCTGCTCCACAGGCTTCCTCACTGCTCCCATGCCACCTCGGCCCCTGAGCAAGTGGATGTCTGCTTCTTGTGGTCAGCCAATTTCAGGGGACATCGGTGTCCTGTCCTTGTTGAAGTCCCAACATGCTCCCCTCAAAGCGTCCCGGATCGGAGCCTGTCACGCGATGGGCTGTGGATGATGGAGGAGTCTCTCCTCCGTTTTGAAATGAAGGGCATTCCCATGGTCCACCCTCCATCCCTCCATCACTGGTGATAAATAGGATGCCTGGCAACAAATAAAATAAAGCTACCTTTATTCGTTTATCCTCCCGTGCCCTCCCCATCGGCGCCCCGATGGCAGGCTGAGCGTTATTGGGCACTCGATCACTCTTTGCACCTGTCTTCCTTCCTCCAGGGGGTCGTGTCCCGATGAGTTCTGGGCGGCGGGAGTGTCTTCTTGGCTAGTGAGCCTGCGGGTCTGGGCTTCGGCCCCAGGCCCATCCCTGTGCTTCCTGGGCCTCGGTCTCCCCACTGGAAGGCCTGGCAGCCACAGCGTCTGGGCCTCTTTACATTGTGCTGTGTTGACCCGCATTGTCGGACTCAAAGCTGGCCTCGGTGGGTAAGGAAGCATAACATTCCAGTGAATCGATGCATAGAGCTCTTAGTTTTTGGGGTGGGGAGCAGGGGTCAGGTTAAGATCTTTAAACGTGCCACACCCAAGTTCACATCGCAGAAACCAAAGGAAAAGAGGAAACGGATGGAAGTGAGACTGGACAGGAGGAAGGACGATCTTTCTCCTGTCCCTTCACCAGTTTCTAAAGCCTCCTGCCCCCCAAGGCATCGGCCGGGAGGAGGGTGGCACAGAGCGGTAGGAAGGATGTGGAAAGCTGGGCTCAGACGCCGGCTCATTGCCCACTACCTGCATGACCAGTGACCTTGAGCAGATCTGTTGACATCTCAGCCTGTCCCCTCCCTTTGGAAGGGAGGTGAATTGCTGTTGAAAAGAGCCTCTCCCATGGTGTCACCCTCTGCGCCGAGTGGTCCATTTGGTTCTCACAGCCACCCCGGACTGCTGCTGGTGTCACGCCCACTTGACAGATGGGAACACTGAGGCGTGGGTTCCACTTGAGAGCAGTGCAGGGCCACACGGCTGCTGTGTTCAGTTGCCTGGTTTCAGAACTTGGGGCATCTTCTGTTGCACCATTGGGCTGAGACTTCATAGCCCGCTGGCCCCACGGGGCTGCTGTGAGCAGCTGGGGGACACTGGGTTCATTTGAAAACGGTTTGTGGACTCTGAATGACAGTGAGCACGCAGGCACCTGTTCTGACAAGGCTCTCAGACCTCGGGGAGCTTTCCAACAAGTTAGAGTCTCTTAGAGAACTAGATGCAGACAAATGGGAGCAACTCAGACCAACCCAGACGCTGCAGAGGGCTGTGTGGACCCCCCAGGCCGGCCCTGTCTAGAACTGCACTTCTAAAACAGGCCCTGGAGCAAGAAGAAAGACAGAAGAGGGTTGGAAAGAGATGGAGAAGATGGGCTCACATATCCCCCCATTCAGTTGGGGTTTCCCTAGTGTGACTCCTATTTCATGCCTGTCCCTCGGGTGGGTCACACGTGACCCCCCCATGCTGCCTCTCCCAAGTCTGTATTTATTTAATAGGCACAAGGGAGAAATGTGACTAGCACAGCAATTCCGTGATTTAGGTACTAATCACAGATACTAATGCCTAGCATGAGGCAGAAGTTAGTGGTGTGCTGAGCATTCACGGACTGCCTGCAGGACAGGCGCCAAGTTCAGGGCGAGGGACTGTAACTGAAGTTTGGTAACCATAGCACAAAATCAGCCCCGACCCCAAGAACCATTGGCCCAGCAGTCGCTGACACCTCCACCCCAGCATTGCCAGATTCAGCTGATAAAAATGCAGGATACCCACTTAAATTTGAGCTCCAGATAAACAACAAATACTTTTTTTTTAGTGTACATATGTCCCAATAAAGTATTTGGGTCACTGCCCCCACCCTTTTTCCAGCCTCGCTGTGGAGGGCCAGGTAGATGCTTATGGAATTGAATCGTCCTTTCCTTTGTTCCACCGCCACTCACCCCTTCCTGGGCCTGGACCTGCAGGGCGAGGCTTGCACACCAAAGGCTTCCCTGCCTCTCATACGCTACTTCCTGTCCTTAAACTCTGGGATGAAATCACGTGTGTGGGGAAGATTACAGGGGATTTCCCTTCACTCTGCAAAAGCCAAAGCTGTCGAGAGGGATACTCAGGAAAGCAGAGCACTTCTGCAGGCAAAGAGCACGGCCTGGGCTCTGGTTGTGGGGAGCAGCTGGACAGGGGGGGCAGGTGGAGCCTCTGCTGCTCAGGAAGGAGGGAAGGGACAGGGGGTGGCCAGGGGACAGAGAAGCTGGCAGGGGGTTGCCATGGCAAGTGGGAGGCAGCCAAATCCATACCTCCGTGCATAAGCACTTCTTGAGCACTTGCTGTGTGCCGAGCCTTTTCCAAGGAGTCCAGCTGGGGCTGCCCAGTTCTCAGGGACCCGTGGTTCTCAGCCAGGGAGCTCAGTGAGGCAGAAGGAGAAAGAATGATGATATCGCCGGCAGTGGGGGAAGCAGATGCTAATTTCTGTAGAGAATTGGAGGACAATCCTGTGCTGGCACCCACTTTTTACATGCAAGGAAACTGAGGCACAAAAGCTACTGGGAGGTTCACGCGAGTTCACAAGGCATAGAAGTAGTGGAGTCATAATTTGAACCCTGGCCCATGGGTCTTTGAAACCCTTAACCATAATGCTTTGCTGCCTCCTGGATGTGGTGGGTGGTTGGAGGCTTTTAAGCAAGGAGGGATGGCGTGAGAATAAAAGGTCAAGCAAAAATGAACCTGGTGTGAGGCCTGAGGCCAGTTTGGATGTTGATGGCTGGAGAGGGATGCTGGCTAAGGGCCCCAGGTGTGAGGGGACGGGGACCCAGGCTAGGTGGACAGAAGGGTGGGGGAAGGTGAAGATTGGGTGGGACTTTCATGGAGGTGGGTGTTCAGACCTGGGCTCAGTGGAAGGGCTGGGAAGTGCTGACAGGTCATGGCTTTGGACATGCTGTATTTGAAGGGACGCACGTGTCCCCAGGCAGAGCTCCTGATGGCAGCCCAGAAGGAGAAAGCATTAGGGCCTTGGGGCCAGCCTGACCTGGAGGGTCTGTGTGCTGGCTGTCCTCTCTGCTAGCTCCGACACCACACTGTTTACTTAACCTCTCTGAGCCACTGCTTTCTCCTCGGTCAGATGCAGAGCAATGGGACCTACTCTTCAGGATGTCGAGGAGATTAAATAAGGGAAAATATGTAAAGGGACAGAGCAGGTGCCTGACACACAGCATCTGGTAAAAAGTGGTTTAAAACTGGGGGCTCCAGGCTGGTGTAATAGACTGGTCCTCCTGGGCTGCGGCAGGCGTGGCCCCAGAGCTAAGAATGGAGGGGAATGGGTGTCTGATTGTCTTATTCATGTAATGGGTTTTTACTGAGTTCTCCTATTGAACTCCCACTGTGAGACAGGCCCTGGGGGTCAGTGTGGAGGGGCTGATGGGGACTCGGAGTCTGAATCTGTACTTAGTCTCTCCTGGACATGCCCCAGCTGCCGCAGGGGTGTTGCAGAGAGACAGGAAGCTGGGGCCCAGGGCCTCAGTGCTCAGCCTTGTCGTTGGCACGTCTTCTTTTCCCTTCTCTTTCTTCCACATCCCCGTTTCACCCCCTTGTCTAAATCTGGCTTTGAAGAATGCTGGACAATCCCCCTGGGGTTGATCACGTGCCATCAGCAGGCCGGGAAGCTGGGGAGAAGGAGAAGCACCCACGAATAACCGGCGGTCTGGGGCTGCCCTTCAAGCCCGCAGCGGGGGTGACCCTGGCGGCCGGCCCCTGGCGGGGACCGCAGCACCCCCACCTATGACAGGGCACCCCCCCCGAGTTTAAATGAGCCGCACGCAGGCCTCTCACACACACCCATCTCCCACTGCGGTTTCTTCCCAGCGACCTCTACTCTTTAGGTCACGAGTTTGTTTGTATGGGAAGGCTGGGGGTTTTTTTGTTTTTTTTTTTTCCATTATGTGTCCTTTCATTTAAAAATGTGTTTTTACATTACAAAATAAAACTCCCTGCTTGTTGTAAGAGTTCAAACAGTATGTTATTGCTTTAACGGGAGGCTGGTTTTCTCATTTACGGCTTGTTTTCTTGAGTAAATTAAAATGGTGTTTACATCTTAAGGTACCGGTAATGTAAGAATGCACGCCTGAGGTGAAAATCTCAGCAACGGAGAAAATGGAAATATGCCTTCATGCCTTTGGCTTTGTTCTGTCCCTGTTTCCACCCCCACCCTGGTCTCCGGCCTCTGAGATGACTTGTTTTCTGGAAAAGGGGACCCTTGGGGACCTGGTTGTAGACCCAGCCCTCAAACCATTGCTGGGCCAAGAGGAGGTGGCCCTTTCCAGTGACGGGAGCGTGGGCTCAGGGTCAGAACTGGAAGGCTGTCTCTGCCACCGACTTGCTGAGCATCCCTCAGGCATCCGAGTAACCTCTCTGAGCCTCGGTGACCTCCACAGCAGGCTGGCCAGGAGAACTGGGACCAGGGCTCTGAAGCCCCTGGCACGAGTCAGTGTCCTGCAAACAGCCCAGGTGACTGCTGTCATGTTGTGGTCTCGGCAGGTTGGGGACCAGATTCTGGAGGCGAACGGGCGGAGCTTTCTCAGCATCCTGCACGACGAGGCGGTCAGGCTGCTCAAGTCATCCCAGCACCTCATCCTGACCGTGAAGGACATCGGGAGGCTGCCCCGCGCCCGCACCACCGTGGACGAGACCAAGTGGATTGCCAGTTCCCGGATTGGGGACACCGCCACGAACTCAGCAGGGTCAGGTCACGCTACCTACTCGGAGACTCAGGACCCCCCAGGCTGTCTGTGAAAGCCACTGTGTCCCCCTCCTATCCCTTCGCCACGTCCTGACCTGTCAAGATTGCTCCAGGTCCCAGAGCCTGGGGTCTCAGCACCAGGGTCCCTTTCATTTCTGTGCATGACCTTGGGCCTGTCCCTTCTCTCTCCTGGCACCCGTTTCCGTGGAAAGCTGAACCTCGTGATCCAACTCTCTGGTTCTTTATTTGCCTCTGGCAAGTCACTTAACTTATCTTGGGGCCCTTAGTTGCTTTGTCTGAAAAGCGAGTCATAAACCCTGCCCCTCTCCCCGATCTGTGAATGGGAATCTCATCAGTCACCTAGAGGAAAGGGTTTTGGAAGTCTCCAAATGAGACTTAGTTGCTAGATGGCTGAATAGTTGCTAATACTGTAATATGTCACCTTTGGATTCCTTTTCTTTTTTTTTTTCAATTCTCACCCAAGGATACACTTACTGATTTTAGAGCAAGAGGAAGGGGCAGAGGGAGAGAGAGAGAAACATCGATTGGTTGTCTCCCTTATGCACCCTGACCAGGGATCGAACTGGCAACTTTGGTACGTGTCCTGACCAGGGATCAAACCTGCAACCTTTTGGTGTGCAGGGCGACAGTTCAACCAAAGGAGCTACCTGGCCGGGGCTCACCTTTGGGGGTTTCCATCAGAAGCCTCAAACTGGGTGGCGCCCCTCCCAGGCCAAGAACACCCCAGAGCATCTCTCTCCTCCTCGTCTCCTTTTTAACCTTCACAGTGTCATAAATGTGTTAAATTAGTTGCCAACATTTTAAAAGATCCCAGCTTTCCCATTTCAAAACAAAACAAAACAAAATTGGATTTCTGGCTGTTTCTTAAAAATCAGAAAATCTGGCACCTCGAGCCCATTTTTTAATTCTTTTCCATGAAAACATGCTGAACTCCGAGCTGCACCCGCAAGCTGTGTCCCCAATGCTCCTGTCACCCTGTCCCCCCTTCCTAGGACCTGCCTGACCCCGAGGCCGCGGGTTCCCCCTTATTCTCTCCTGTCCTTGCGTTACCTGCCTGCCCCTGGAGGGTGGAAACAACTCAGGAATCTGCAGTGCCCCGTTTTAGAATTGCTGTCCACGTGGGTGGGTTGACTGGGGGGCTGTGAGCCGCCCATCTGTCCAGGGGTTCACGTTCCCTTAAGTAGCCCCAGCGGAGCAGAGGCCACAGTTCTCTCAAAGCTTCGCTTCTCCCACCACATATCGACCCTCTCCCTGCCCGTGCCCATCTGAACTGCGCAGACGTGAGGCTGAACATGCTCCTCTTTCCTCATAGGTTTCCTGGGGACCTCACCACAGACGGGACAGACAAGGTAGGGTGCTCTCTGTCCGCAGGCATCCTTGGCTGCTTCTTAGCCGTCCTGGGGGGAGCCCTGGACCTGGCATGTGTGCGAATGACCCACATACATGATCTCATTCATTTGGGCAGCCTGCTGACTGCCTGTCCATCTCCCATCCCGCACATGTCCGTGAGTGCCGCCAGGTTGTGGGACCATCCCGGACACCATCCCGGACACTGGGGTTAACGGCAGTGAACAGAACAGATCAGGTTCCTGCCCTCTCGGAGGTCACCTCCAGCGAAGGAGACACACATAAAATCAAAACAAACTACATGCATATCTAATCACCAAAGTCGCTCACCACCGTGAAGACAAGGTGCTCGGTGTCACGAGAGAATAACAGACGAGACGCCTAATTTAGAAAACAGGGCGAAGGCCGTCTGAAGTGGTGACGTGGTGTTTGGGCTGTAAACCGAATGTGAGACGGAAGTCAGCGAGATCCCAGTCTGGGGTGGGAGGGGCTGTGCCAGAGCCCGGGACAGGCCGAGGGCGGGGCTTGCTGGACAAAGGGAGAGTGAGGGAGTGCGGGGAGCCAGGGGCACTGGGGACCCGGATGGCAGCAGGTGGGGTGGCCAGATCACACCGGGTGCTGTGGGCCATGTAAGAGGCTTGGCTTCTCACCTAAAATGGTGGGATGCCCTCGGAGCGCTTACTCGGGGAGCAAAAGGAGGAGATCTGTGTTTTTCTAAGATCATTTCAGCAGCTGGGTGTAGGTGACAGGGAGAGGCCGAGGGGAGACCACCGGCACCTGAGACATAGCTAATGACGGGAAAGACAGTGTCGGGAGGGAGTGCAGTGTGTGTGCGCCCATCTGCGCTATATTTTGGAAATCAAGTTACTATTATCCCCAGTTGACCGAGGGAGACATGGAAACCTAGAGAATAAAACAGGAACCCTAATAACACGGCTCCTCTCTGAATGGTCACGAGGATCTGAGGAGATAACACACCTAAAACTGCCGTGTAAGCCGTGAAACACTCCACAACTAACTGCACGAGGCCACTGACCTTGTGCATGTACTGGGAACGTGGCACGCGGGTTTGCCGGGAGGGCCGAGGCCACGGCACGGTCTCACCCCTCGGCCGTGTGGACACTGGCATGGCCTGGCCCCTGGGTTGCAGAGCAGCGCTGTCTTCCTGTCTTTCAGCTGGGGTTTTACAAGGGGCCGGCCGGCTCCCAGGTGACACTGAGCAGCCTGGGGAACCAGACCCGCGTGCTGCTGGAGGAGCAGGCGCGGCACCTGCTGAACGAGCAGGAGCGCGCCACCATGGCCTACTACCTGGAGGAGTACCGCGGGGGCAGTGTCTCCGTGGACGCCCTGGTCATGGCCCTGTTTGAACTTCTCAACACCCACGCCAAGGTGACCTGCACCCCTCCCCGGGCAAGGGGCAGGCTGGTGGGGTGCTGGCGGGGCCTGGTGGCAGCTCTCAAAAACTCTGCATCCCTCCTTGCTCCCCTCTGTCCCTACTTTACTGGGAATCCACAGGGAGTCAGGTCTAAACTGAGCCCTGAGCAAATACTGGTGACCAGGACAGCCCTCTGTCCCGGGGAAGCCCACAGAGTCCTGGGGAGACACACAGTTCAAGTCTCCTGTGATCAGGGCCCTGGCTGACACAGTGGCTTTCAATGCTGAGTGCACAATGAGAATCATCAGGATTGCTCTTAAAAAGCAGTGCCTGGGCCCCACGCTGGCCTGGTTCACTCTGCACATCTGTGGGTGGGCATAGGCCACCGGCAGTTTTTACAGGCCTCCAGGTGGCTGCCGTGCTGCCCCACACAAAGGAAGAAGTGGTAGAATCTGGTGGGAGCTGTTACATTTGGGAAAACTTCAGAGAGGAAATGGAATGTAGAAAGAAGTAGGGGAACGGGGCTCCCGGGGTGTTCAGGTGACTGCAGTCATTCACACTAAGGTGCCAGGGAGGTGGAGTCAGATGATGCTGACCCAGCATCCAAGCCGGGGTGTGTGGACTTCCTCCTGAGGGCAGTGGGGAGCCACTGAAGGTGAAGGAGGGGAGGCCAGTGGTCGAGTTTGCATGCAGGCCATTTGGGGTAGGAGAGGGCCGTCCCAGCAGCTGGTGGGGCTCCCTGCTGAGTGCCCCACTGGTCCCTGCCTCCAGTTCTCACTGCTCTCCGAGGTGAGAGGCACCATTGCCCCCCAAGACCTGGGCCGCTTTGACCACCTGGTGCTGAAGCGGGAGATCGAGTCGATGAAGGCGCGGCAGCCCCCTGGCCCCGGGACCGGCGACACGTACTCCATGGTCTCCTACAGTGACACGGGCTCCTCCACAGGCAGCCACGGCACCTCCACCACCGTCAGCTCGGCCAGGGTGAGTGTCCCTGCCCCATCCCTGGCACCGAGGCCAGCGGGCAAGCAAAGGTACAGTTGGCCCTTCCTATCCACGGGTTTCACGTCCACGGATTCAGCCACCCGTGAACTGAAAATCACTTGGAAACATAAACCCTAGAGAGCTCCAAAAAGCAGAACTTGAATCTGCCCTGCGTCGAGCGCTACGCTGAACGCACGTGAAGGAAGTGTTGCGCAGGCGTGCTCTGCGGTGGCCTGTGTGCAAACACAGACCATGTGCAAGTGCTCTCCCCTTTCATGTGAGGGACCTGAGCGTCCGCGGGTTTGGGGATTCGTGTGGGGCGCTGACCAGACCCCCACGGATGTCGAAGGCTGACTGTCCTGGCTTCGGAGTGAGACCCTTTCGGGTGCAGATCCTGGCACTTACCAACGGTGTGCCTGCCTTTCTGAGACTCATTTTCTTTTTCTTTTTTAATTTTTATTTTTCTGTGTCATTGTTCTGTTTAATTTCTAGGAAGCTGATGGGCTTTTCCTTTGTACTTTTTTTCTTTCCTCTTCTCTCTTTTCAGTTTCTTTACCTGTAAAACCTCGTAGTAGTTGAGCGCCTGCCACGTACCAGGCGTGGTCTCTAGGAGAAAACAGATGTGGCCCTGGCTGATGGGGTTCACAGTCCGGGGGTTCAGGTTGGGGGAGAAAGGTAAAAATCACAGGCAGTGAGACAAATAGAACCAAGAATGACAACCCATGGGAGGCTGCCAGGAGAAGCTGAGTAGTACGTTCGTGGCAGAGGTCCTGGTGGTTTGGGTCTTCCCCAAGACACGCCCTCTTGTCCTGGAGCCCCACGCCTGGCCTGGTTTTGCTCTACACTCTCCAGAACCCCTGAAAAGTGTCTGGTGCATCTCAGGGCATGATTCTGCCCCCCGGATGCTCGGAGGCAAGCTAATCCCAGGAGGTCTTGCAAGGAAAGGGCAGAGGAAATGACCTGCTAGTCTTGATGGGAAAACAACAGTTATTACCGTCCATGTCAGTGGTGCGGAGGGATGGCTGCGGGGGCGCCGAGTGGGAGGTCAGGAGAGCTGGCTGAGCTCCACTCTCCTTTCCTGTCTGGAGGGTTCCTCGCTGCTCTCCCAGAGAGGGAGAGGGTAGTCGAGTTTCCTAAGCACTCTTGCTCCCAGACCCCGAAACGGGAGCCCTCACAGGCACAGTCTCAGCGAGACCAGGTACAGCTGGTCGTCCTGATGGAGAAGCCTGCAAGTGCCTCCAGTCTTCACCCCACCCCGGGCGCCCTCCCCATGCTCAGCCCGGGCTCTGTCTCTCGGGCTCTGAGCCCTTCTGCCACCGCAGTGCTTCGGCCTCCTGGAAACCCAGGTCTGCTCTGACCGTCTTCTGAACAGGGCCCGCCTTCTTCAGGCTCTGCCTTTTGCGAGCAGGTGTGACCTGGGACACGTCACCTCTTGCACCTCAGTTTATACATCTGCCAAATGGGAATAACAACCCCAGCCCACCTGCTGCAAAGTCCCAGGGTTGCCCCAAGGTGAACAACCATCCCCCGAAGGCCATTTTCTGGGACAAGTGTCATTTCTGCAGGGCAGTGAGGACTCCTGGTTTCCTTCACGGAGGCAGTTAGAGGGAAGCAATGCTGGTTGTGGCAACAGGGCCTCCCCCCTCGCCCCCTGCCCCATCCCTTCATTGTCTCTGCCCAAAGCATTCAAAGTACAGAGAAAAGAGAATCATGTTTATTTTGCCGCTGCATGTGTGTGCACACGTGTGTGTGTAAGCATGCATATGTGTGCAAACATGCATGTGTTTGGGGGTTTTGCTGTGCCCACCCTATCCCTAATATTTATTTGATGTATTTTTCTTTTTGCCTTTTGCCCACCCTCATTCCTTAGGAACGGCTGCTGTGGCTTATAGACCTGATGGAGGTACCGTCCACTCGGCTGGGTGGGGCTGTGGGAGTCCCTTAGTTGGGGCAGAGGTACGGGGCTGTGGCCCTTCCCACCCACCACCCCTGTACTCAGCCCCAGAAGGAAGGGAGGGCTCTTCTCGGTACTCACTCTCTCTCCCCGGGTTTTCTCAGGCTCTGTAATGAGAATGCCCTCCGTTCAAATCACAACCCTGCCGCTTCCTTGCTGTGCAACTTCAGGAAGTGGTTTCACCTCTCTGAGCTCAGGTTTAGGATCTGTAAAATGAGGATGGTGATTTTTGTGCTGTGCAGCTGTCGAGAGGCCTCTCGGCCTTTCATATGTCAGACACTCTGTCTGTCTGGATGTTTTCCTTCCCACTTTATATGGCCTGGCTGTCTCCTATGTGTGCTTTGGCCCTTAGCTCACATGCCACCTCTTCCTAGTAGACCTCCCTGATTTTCTTGGAGAGGGGTGACTTTTAACCTCTGGTTTCTCCCAGCCCCTGGACTTCCCTTTGTCATGACTCTTACCTCATTATAGTCTAATAATCTTTACCCGCCTGGCTGGTTACCCACCTTGACCACGGGCTGTTTGGAGACAGCAACTGTGTCTGCAGTCCCCACTAAATCCCCAGTGCTTAGCACAGAGCCTGGCCCGTAACTGGCGCCTCTGTCAATAATAATAGTAGCTGGCATTTGTCAAGAGCATGGCTCTGGGGCAGTGCTTTCCCATCACAGGTTCTCTGAGCCTTGCAGTAACTAGGAGTGCCCAGTATTGCTATGGTCGCCACTCTACAGAGAAGAAGACTGACGCTCAGAGAGGAGAAGCGGCTTGCTCAAGGTCGCGGAGCCAGTGAGTGCTAGGGTCAGGATTCACCCCCGGCCCGCTGGCCGCTGAGCTGCTGCTCTCAACCCCTGCCGTCAGGTCGCGATGCCTCCCCAATGGATCCTGCCTGCTACTTGTTAATGTTACCTGTCTGCCTGCCTGTCTGTCTGCCTGCCTGTCTGTCTGTCTGTCTCCTGCTTCCCTCCTCCTAATTTGTCTGTTCTGTCAACAATGCTGGCTGGGTGCTTGCTGGGTGCCGTCTACAGTCCTGGGTGCCAGCATACAGTAGTGAACAACACGGAAATCCTTTCTGTTATGGACTTAGGGTCATGCCGGGATGTAAGTGAGATAAACAACTCACAGCCTGAGCCTGAGAAAGACACAGTGTAAGTGGTAAAGAGGGCTAAGGGGAGAAGTAAGCAGGAAGGGGACTTGGGCAGAGGGAGGGGTGGTCCAGAAGGGACTCCTGAGGATAGACGGGGAAGAGGAGAGGGCATTAACCATGCCCTCCCTGAGGCTGGAGTGAGCCTGGAGTGTATGAGCAAAGTCTGGGGGCCGTGAGGCTGGAGCTAGGGGGGTGCTGCAAAGGGCAGTGGTTGGTAGATCAGGGGCTGGAGACTTTGACTTTAACTCTCAGTGAGGTGGGAGCCGTTGGCAGGTTAGAGCCAGGCCGACCTGGTCTGCCTTAGTTTGAACAAGATGCCTCTGATCATCGAGAACAGACGAGGGTGGGTTGGTACCAAGCCCAGGTTCAGTCCCAGGAAAGGCCTGGGGGGTTGTGCAGCCTGAGCTGCTGGGAGACATGAGGACGAGCACTGCAGGCACCAGCTCTTCCCGCTGCCTGGTTCGCCCTGGCCTTGGTGTCTCCTGGGCACCACCGCCTTCCACACACACAGCGGGGCTTGGACCAGACGCCTCGTGCTGCTGCCTGTGTGCGGAGCCACAGGACAGAAATGTCTCCTCCCGGGCATCCTCCTGCAGGAGGTCAGGGCACCAGGCCCCATCCTGGGAGTGAGGAGCCCCACACCCTTCCTCTGCTCTGCCCCCACCATGCAGCGTGCCTTCGGGAAAGCCCTTCACCACCGCTGGCCTCAGTCTCCCCATCTGTATGACCACGGGAGACACCCTGCCAAGGCTCCTCTAACTCAGATTCCTAACCGTTGGGAGCTGCTGGGCTGGGAAGTACTCGAGGGGAGGCATGGAAAGGAATGGCAGCTCTAACCCCCACCACTTCCCCGTGCGCCTGGACAAGGGCTGCAGCATCGCTCCAGAGCCTGAGCCTGCAAAATGCAGTGGTACCCCAGTGCTTGTCGTTAACATGCTCCAGAACTTGTGATGAGCGCTGAAACCGATGGGCACCAAACAATGAAGCATTTTCTCTTGCTGGCTGGTGGTGGACTCCTACAAGTTCTAGCAAGTACAACAAGTCCCAAGCAAGCACCTTTTATCCTCATCAAAATGCGATGCGTACAGGGTCTAATGAGTTCTGAAGCTGACGAGTGCCAAGGTGTGACTGTAATGTGTATTCACCACTAAGTGAGTGCTAGGCTCTGGTCTGCAGCAATAGCATTTATTAGTGAGCTTTGGCTGCAGTAATGCTGAGTAACAATCAACCCCCAGATGTGGATGGACAACAACCTAAAACATTTCTTATGGCCCAAATCCCTGACCTCATGGAGCTCATGTGCTCCTTAAGCCTCCATTAAAATACCTGTCACGTACCAAACAAACAAAAAAATAAATACAATGCCGGTCACTGTGCTTCAGCCTCTCCCGGAGTTTGTCTCCCCCAGTGAGCAGGGAGAGTGGGGTACAGGCAGGAACCACATCTTCCTCTTGTCTGTGTCCCCAGGGCCAGCCCAGGGCCTGGAGCAGAGCTGGGGCCCGGGAAATGTGGAGCAGAAACAAATGAAACCACACTCCTGGCCACACAGGATTCTCTTCTAACATTCTGGCTTCTAAATGTTTGCCTCCCTTATCATAGGAAAATGTGCTTTGCCTGGCACTCAGGCAAGGTGGCAGGCAGCTGGCTATCAGTGACCCAGATGCCCCGGACAGTTGCCCCAAATGGAACCAGTTTCCATCTTGCCCGAATCTCCGGGATCACGCGACACGCTTATCAATTCCAGCTCAAACGCGGGTCCTCCTGCAGCCGCTTTCCTTTCAAGCCAGATGCAGCCAATCAATGGAAGTTAGGGGCAGCCCTCCCCCCATCAACAAATTGTGTTTATTTCCCATTTGTCTAATAGAGACTCAGCCCTGGGAATTTTTTGCTGCCTCCAAACAGTATCATTCTCCTCCCATAATGAAGTCGGCCAGGAGAGCTGCGCTCGAGGAGGCAGGCCGTGCCTGACAGTTACGGAATTCTTCGTCTCATGCATCACAGGCTGTGGCAGGGGGGCTCTAGGGCGTGAGCTTGGGAATCTCACACACGACCTCCTGACCCGTAGTTGTGTCACCTCGGGCAAGTGACTTCAGCTTCAGAGCCTCAGTTTGTGCATCTGTCTCCTGGGCTGCTAAGACCACCTATCTGTGGGTTGTCCTGAAGATTCCGTGAGATCAAGAGTGGACTTGAAGGTGTGGAGTCCATGGAGGTCAATTCTATTGATACTCTAAAGGCTGGCAAAGGGCATTGCAAAGGAAAAGAGGTGGTAGAGGTCAAAGTCAGCCTCGTAACCACAGAGCAGATGCCACTGAAGTTGAGGGTGGCAGCTGGGACTTGCCAGCCTTAACCGCAACGCTTTTTCACCTGAATTTGAGAGGGTTTGTGTTGCAGGCCTCTCCTGTGCCCGGAAGGGGCTCCCTGGGCCTGCCTGCCGATGTGGGGGCAGGGCCCCTACCCCTGAAGGCCTTACTGCCCTTCTCCGCCTGCAGGGAGCTGAAAAGGGGGCCCAGGAGTGGCTGCCAACCCTTCGCTGCATCAGCCTCCTCCCTGAGAGCCTCTATGCCCCTCTCCTCTTCCAGACTGAAAGGAGGGTGGGGAAGCTCAGGCCTGTGTCGGGCCCTGTGGGGAGCAGGAGGAACCTGTCTGTTCACTCACTCTCTCACTCAGGAAGCTTTTGTGAGCACCTCCTCCATGCCAGGCTCTGGCAGCCATGAGCAGGAGACAGAGGTGCCTGCCCTCCTGAAGCTTAGCATGTCCATTCGGGGAAGCAGCCTCAAATCAAGCCATCTATGTAATCCACACTTTGATGAGTGGTTGAGGGGTGGTGTGAGGGCAGGGGACCGGGGCCCTGACCAACCTAGGGCACTGCAGGGGAGAGATGTCTGTGCTGGGATCTGGAGTCACTGGCGTCAGCGGGATAGCGCAGGGGGGCGGTGAGGGCCCTGAACTGCAGGTGGTTGGTGGGGCATGAGTGCTGGGACTGCAGGGGCGAGAGGAGGGTCAGCAGCAGGAGGTGCCAGGTACTTGGGTTTAATTCTGAAACCGTCGAGGGTCCTCAGTAACAAAGTGACTCAATCCTGTTTGAAGCTTTTAAGATGCGTCTTCTGTGTATGGAGAGAGCTCAGAAGGGGCAGCTGGATGAGGGTGTCCCTATCTAGAGACACAGGTATATTTTCCGGGTGCTGATCAGGTGTGCAGGTATGCTGTCAGGTGCTGTCCAGGTGTGCAGATAACACTGTCAGGTGTGGTCCAGGTATGCAGGTACATTGCCAGGTAGATTAGCTGTGTAGCCCCATCCCAGGAAGCTGCCCAGTGCCCAGATGAGGGCACCACAAGGCTGGGGTGTCCTTTTCCCCTTGAGGAGAATGGCCCATTCGCTCCTGAGAGGCCTCAGCCTGAGCCTCCCCCCCCAACCATGAATCCCCCACAGGCATTAGTAACCCTCAGGGCGACTACAGCTTTGCTTCTGCTGGTGTCTGAAATGAGGAACATTCCTCCCAGCCAGTCCTTTTCAGAGCATCTGCATCCCTGGGTGGGCACTTGGGGAAGGGGAGCGGGGGCTGGAAGCCCTTTCCTCCAAACAGAACCAAGTCCGCCAACCAGGTCAGGGCCTGCTGGAACCTGGACCAGCCCTGCTGCTCTCGGAGCGGAGCCCCTGTGCTCCCTCCCAGTTATAACATTGCAGTTGGAGCAAGGATCAACTCAGGACGGAGGCTCTTCACCTTTTCTGTGCCAGAGACCCCTCCGGCAGGCTGGGGAAGCCCTGCGACCCCTTCTCAGGATCACAGTCGTAAATGTTGAAAAATAAAGCATGTCCACAGAATCGCAAAGAAAAGAAATCCTAAGGAAATGCCATTTTCAAAATACCAACACCAGTTGTAACAAGTGTGCTTCTTTATTAGCGTGCCCAGTAACCGGCTGGCCGATAAGGGCTGTAACTGGAGGCCGTGACCAGCATAAATGGGCTTCTGTGGCACGGGCCACGGCCGGAATGTGATGTGAAAGGTCTGTGACTTAGGTCGGGGTCGGCGTCACGGGCGCTGCAGGTCTGCTGGGCTGGGTCGCCTCCATTTGTGATGGAAGGAAATGCTCCCGTCCAGTTAGAGGTCAATGAAGGTGAAGGTGCCGTGTTTTCACCCAGCCAGGCTCACAGCCCCCGAGGTCCCTTCTGGAGCCCTGGCTTCCAACGGGTATCCTCGGGGCTCTTCCAGCCCTGCCCCAGAGATTCTGGGTCACACTCTCTGTCCACCGAGTGACATCCTTTTCCGCAGACTTCTGTGGTGGCCTGTGGGGAGGGGGAGGAAAGGAGCTGAAATGGGGCAGAAGGAAGCCCCGTCTGTCTACGGCAAACAGGCGCCCTCGGGCCAAGGCAGTGCCCCCTCCTCTCTGGAGAGGTTCGTGCTCAGACTTCCCAGGGACTTTCCGGCTTCTGTGGTTTGGTGGTCAAACGTGGCGGGGGGCGGGGGGTGGACAAAAAGGCCCAGGGCCAGCCCGGCATCGGGGCTGTTCCCGTGGTCTCGGCTGCCCAGCGAGTGTGGGTTCCAGCCCTCTGCTCTGGGATCGTGTCCCTCCCGGTCCGCTCCCCTGGCCTCCCCCCTCAGCTCCAGACTCCCACCGCACTCCTCGCTTGGAGCCAAGTCAGGAGCAGGATGTGCTGTCGCCCCAGCGTGGTTGTCACCCCCGCATCTGGCCCCGTGACCCTTTAGGACACGCAGACCTGTCCTCTGCACGCTGGGCAGACCCGCTGCCCCGAGACATCAGGACTTTATGACCCAGCCCACATTGCTGTCCTGCCCCTCCCCCCACTCCGCCTTCCATGGGGTGACAAGTGTCTCTTCCCCAGCCCCTGCTCTGGCTGTGCCACCAAGCCCTGCTTTTCTTGCCTCTCCTTTCTCTCTCCCTCCGCTCCCCCTTCTAGGCCTTTTCTCCCAAACCCTCTTCTCTTTTTCCTTTTATTCTCACTTCTCCCTCTCTGGTTTCCCTCCTTGTCTCTCCCTGTGTCCTGTGACCTTCCAGAAGCCTTTGTGCCTCGGTGCCTCAGTTTTTCCACATACAGAAGGGGGAGCGCCACCCAGCCTCGGGCCGCTTCTTGCGCATTTTGGGGGGAGTGGAGGGGGGAGCCTGTTGTCCTGACATCAGAGTAAAGCAGCAAGAAGAACAAAGGGCTGAAAATAGCACCTTTATGTAAGAGCCCTCCCATTGTAATGAGGGGAAGGAGGCCCAGAAACCAGAGAATTGGGCTGGAGGGAGGGGACGGAGGGGGCTCGTTTTGCTGAGGTGGCACCTGGGCCTGCACACCTGCGTTTCCAGGATCAGGAGTCCAGCTGGCAGAGGTCGGCGCAGGTGATTGCCTCTCATCACTTCATTTCATGGTGTCCCCACAGTTCCTTCACACCAGACTCCTGGGATATCTGGGCCCTGGCTGGGCCAACTCAGACACAAAGGAGGTTCTTTTTCTCCAAAGGAAAGGGGATTTTCTGAATTGCCACAGATTGGAGGGCGAAAGAGATGGGGCAGCAGGTGCTGAGGGTATCCTGGCCCTTGTGGGAAGCAGTCTGGATCACAGTCAGACCTTAAATGAGGTTCAGCTATCTGCCCCTTCCTTGCTGTGTGACCTTGGGCAGGTGGCCTTCCCTCTCTGAACCTCAATCACCTCAGCTGTGGAACGGGTGAAAGATCCCACCAGGTCTAATTCTTCAGCTGGGCTCCGGCCTCAGTGGGTGCAGGAGAAAAGGAACTCCAAGAAGCTGGGGCGAGGGGTGGCCAGGATGCGTAGGCCGGCTCCTGTGTGAGCTCTGACCTTGATCCTCCTCAAAACCTGTTCTGCGAGTGTTTCTGCTGACACATCCCCCGGGTTCTTAGCCTGCTGTCTGCAGCTATTTCAGATGCACAAGGAACATGGCTCGGGGACTCGGGGCACCTGAGCGTCTGGATCCGGCAGATGGAGTCTGGCCGGGCTGGGCTCCGACCCGTCTGCCATTTGCTCCACTTCAGGTCTCCCTCCCAGAGCTGGCCGTTTGTCCTGCTCCTCCCTCCCTCCCTCCTTCCCTCCCCCCTTTATGCCTGCCTCACTCTTGGCTCCAGGATGCCATTAGTAGCAGAGAATGGCTGAGGCCAGGGGCCAGCGATGGCTGTGTTCTCTCCTGGTCAGGAGACAGTCGCTCCTGGGGCATCTAGTGCCTACAGTATCATGGCGCTCTCCAGTTCTGGGGTCGGGTAGAACTGCACGGACTTTGGGATCACCCTGGCCTGGGTTAGAAGGCTGATCTGCTGTAAAATAGCTCTGTAACCCTCTCAGAGCTTATGTACAAAAGACGTGGGCCAGGGAGAATCAAGGTGTTTGTCTCACTGCGAGAATCAAATGAGATCGTGTAAGTGAAATGCCTAGTAGAGGGCCTGGCACATAGTAAGCCTTCCGGTTTGTGGTTCTCTGATCTCCTGCCTTCTAACACAAAGTCACGCCCCCCCCCACCCCGCCACCTCTCGTGTGGTCAGCAAATACACTCTGTGTCGTCAGGCTCTGGGGTCTTCCTTTCCCCCTCTCGTGGGTCCTTTCATAACTGCCAGCCCCATCGGTGATCCTGAGCAAGAGTATTTGGGCAGCTGTGTGTGCATGGAGCTCTGCTTGGCGTTGGGGACACAGTGATCCCAACACCGTCTTTTGTCCCCATGAGCTTCCCTCATAAGCCAAGGCTGCCTGACAAATGTTTGTTGACTAAATATAAATGCTGGAAGCTCCTGATGTATCTGAACAGGACTAAATCCCATGTCTTTGGTCCCACCATGCACTGTCATCTGTGTCCCGAGGGTGCCTGCCGGTTGAGCTCTGGGGGCAGGTGACAGTGCTACATTGGGCTGTGTGGAGGCCCTTGTCTTTGCTGAAGGCACTTCCCAGGCTCCTGACCCTCATCGTGTCTCCTGCCGCGATCAGGACTGTGACTGCCTACTCTTGGGAAGTCACTGCGTGTCACCAGCCTCGCTGCGCCATTCACGTTCACTGTAGATGGTCCGTGTCGTCCAGGGTGCACTGGCACTGGACTATTCTGGTGCTGGAGTTTGGAGGGGGGTGTATGGGAGGCTGCCATTTCCTTTCCATCGAGGTGTTCACACAGAGCCAGGGCGAGTCTTGCAGCTCCTCGGTTGCAGAAGCACATTTGCAAGGTCTCAGGCTTCCGATGTGGGTAGTAGCCACCTTCCCTTGTATACTCCACCAGGCTCCATTTGAGCATTGTTTAGGTGTTAATACATCAACCCCGTGAGGGAGGGACTGTTGTCACTCCATTTTACAGGTGAGGAAACTGAGGCACAGAGCAGCTCAGGGACGTGCCCACCATCAGTCAGCTGTAAGTGGAAGAGTTGGGTGTGATCTCGAAGAAGCCAAAACTGGTGCCACTAGTCAGAGGGTGAGAGAGCAGCCCCATGGCTCACCCTCCGCAAGGACCCCAACTGTCCTTGCGTCCCTGAGGGTGCCAGCAGCATCTCCCTTTGACGCAGTGTGCAGGAGACGGAGTCGGAGGTGGCAGGAGCCTGTCAGGAGGCGGAGGTTTGCGCGTGAGCCTCTGCTGTGTTAGTCAGCGGGCCAGTTGTCCCAGCCTGACTTTGCCCCAGAGGCGTCACGGGACCAGATGAGGCACCACGGAGACTCTGGGAGGGAGAGTCTCAGAACCATTGGTGGGTTCCCATGCCTGGTCTCCGTGATGGTGTGCCCTCTGTCCACCCAGATGCTCCAGGCTTTGGGAGGGTCCCTGGAGATGGGGTCCGTGTGGATGACCGGGCGGCCTCTGTCCAAGTCAGGAAGCCTCTGTCCCCGCCCACTGCCCTCACCCGCATTCAAGGCACCACGAAAGCTCTGTGGATGCAATGACAGCGGCAGCCACCTCACTGGGTGCTCTGCCTGCTCAGGCCTCCCCCCCGCCCTGGCAGCCAGAGCGATTGATTGATTTCATTTACTCATCAGTCCAGGTGTGGATTCATTAATTTGCTTAATAAATATTTGTCAAGCACTGTCCTCCTGAACACTGAGGACAGAGCAGGGACCAGGTAGTTCCAAGTCCCTCCTCTTGGAGGACTTTTTACCCTACTGACGGACAGTTAGCAAGTGAATGGTATGACGTCAGGTGGTGATGCAGCAGGGTCAGGGGTTAGTGTGGGATGGACGGGGAGGGGGGCATTTGAGTCAGGGCTGGTCTAGGAAGGCCTCGCTGAGTCAGAACTAAATGCTGTGCGGGAGCGAACCAGGTCCCGTGGGCAGAGGCACCGAGGCAGGACTGTTCTACCCAGTTGGTGGGAGGAGTGGCAGAATGAGCGCAGAGTCTGGAATCCCCTCGAGTAAGAAGGAAAGGCCCCGAGGGGTTATGAGCTGGGGAGGGACAGTGTCTGACTTGCGTCTCAGGGATTACATCTTGGCCGCTGTGCAAAGAACAGTGAGTGATCAGTGCAAAGGAGGGAAGTAAAGCAGGGCGGGAGCTGGGGCTTGTGATTGAAGGAGGGTCATCAGGGTGGACCTCAAGGAGGTGGTTTTTGAGTAAGGTCTTGGGGGTGAGCGAAGGGAGCATGCTCTGTGGATAGCTGAGTGGAAGAATGTTCTAGGCCGAGGGAACAGCTTGCGTGGAGGCCCTGACATGCCTGCATTGTTCGAGTGCAGCTTGCCAGGAAGTGAGCAAAGGGGAACTTCTCAGAAGGCAATCTTGACCACATCTCCATGGCAACCCACTGCCTTCAGGCTCAGCTTCAAGTAGCCCCATGTTTGACTCTTGTGGAACCTCTGGAAGATTCTCAAACATCTATCCTTTCTGCTTTATGGATGCCTTTTCCTCTGAAACATCCCTCTTTCCCTCCTTTGCCCAGCTTGCCCACAAGACTCAGCTTTTAGCTGTGCTCCCTCCTCCAGAAAGCCTCCCTTGATAACCTCTCCCCAGCTGCATTATATGTCTGTTTCCTCACTCTGTGCAGTGTCCTCTGTGCTCGTTTGTATCAACTCCACTGTCTTTAAACTACTGCAGGCAGGGGTCACGTCTTACCATCTCTGTGTCCCAGGCCCTACAGTCTAGAGCATTGAGACTGCACAGGCAGAACTGATCTGTGCACCTGAGACTTGAGCTAGGTGTTGGTCACGGAGGCTTCGCCATCCGAGGCTCTGTGGGGTGGAGAAATGGCTCCCCCAAGCCCTCAGGAGAGCCAGTTTAGAGAGGGGTGCTGCCCGGCCTTCCAGCAAAGACCTAGAGATGGCCTTTCGGCAGCTAAGGGTCACTTGAGAGAGCGCGAGGCTTCTTCTGGTGAATCAGAGAAGGAAGGAAGAAATGGGCATTTTTGCAAAGTGAGGTCCATCTAACCCTTAACCACCCCCCTTCACACTACTGACACCATTGAAATTAGAACAGGGAGAGAGAGGGAGAGGGACTAACTTTCCCCATCCACCTCTCATTTGCATCTGCCGTTTGCACGCCTTCCTGGGACTCTGTGACAAGCAGTGGAGAGAGAGCCCTTGGGGTCTGGAGTTGTGGATGGAGCACGTTGAGCAGCACCAAACTTCAGGAATTCCTGGTCAAGGCCACGGCCACCCCACAGCATCTCCGGGGAGTTCTGGGAAGGCCTGGAAATAATCAGCAGGTCTCAAAAATTGATTTCAAAATGACCAGCAAGGACATTGACATGAATTTTAACGCATAAAATGAATTCCAACAGATTGGGTCATGTCAGGGGTCACGGAAACCACGTGAGGGTGTCACAGGGTCCACAGACTTCGGAGTCTGTTTTATTCTTCTTGGCTTATATTCGCTCACATTGTTTTCTTCTCCGTTTCTAGAACACTTTGGACGTGGAGGAAACTGGCGAGGCTGTCCAGGGCAATATGAACAGTCTCCCGGACGTTTCCCTGGTAAGAGGCTCTCTGCCCGTCCTTGTGTTTTGCCATCCCTGGTGTGTGAGGCGCAGGGGGCTGGCTCCTTGGTGCAGACCGTGGGTGGAGAGAGGGCCCGACGGTGAGCTCTCAGACTCAGTCCCAGGCCTGTGCACAGTGTGTCCCTCCGCTCTCTCCAGTGGGGGCCAGGACGGCTCCTTCTGGCGTTTTAGGTGGGGCTATCGGGCTGTTTGTTTGCCCAGTTAGCGTCACTTTGGATATGTCATCCAAACGTTTTCACAGCGAATGCCGAAACACGGGCACGTGGAGAGAGCTCCCTGAAGAGGTAACGGTACTGGGCTGGAAATGGAAGCTCAGCACGACCTTATGCCCAGGTGCACGCACCATCAGTCCAGGCAGCGTTACTTTGCGATTCTGACCCAAATAACTTTTGAGTGGCTTGGGCTCTGGAGCCAGACTACCTAGGTTCAAATACCACCTCTGCCCCTGGCTCCCAGACGTTGGGCAAGTTTCTTCACCTCTCTGTTCCTCAGCTTTCCCATCTGTAAAATGGAGATAAGAGGAGTGTAAGGAGTATACTAACCCATACGTTTGCCGCAAGGGGTGAGCTAGTTAACTTAAGTCGAGCATTTGGAACAGTGCCTGCACTGCCGTCAGAGCTATGCGAGTGCTGGGTATTGGCACAGGTGGGGGTGGGGGGTGGGGCGGGCAGTGGGGAATAGTAATGACGCTATCCGCTATCCATAGCTGCCACTCTCCCAGCACTGCCGGGTGGGAGGTGCCTCGCTCACCATGATACACCTTGCCGCTCACATCCCACAGCTCTGCTGGCAGGTGCAGTTTTCCGGTTGCCCAGGGGCGCACTCAGAGAGCTGCTGTGCCTTGCCTGGGGCCACATGGCACCCCAGCCTGTGTGTCTGTCCTCCTCTGTCCACACTCTCTGCCTCTAGTCCAGTCCCACCTCCCGTCTCTAGTAGCCAAAATAATCCTCTAAAAGGAAAAGCCAAAGAAGTGCCTTTTTTGTTTTTCCATTTTCCGCATCCCAGCTCTAATTAAGTCTTGTTCCCTGTGACAAGCCCTGGCTGATGCCAAGAACTTCAGTTCCCAAAGGTAATGGTGCCGTCCCCAGGGATGCAGCCAGGATCCCGATGCTTATCAGCGGCCGAGATGCTGGGAGAAGTTTTCCACTCGGTGTTGCATTATTCAGGGCAGTGTGGCCAAGAGCCGATAGAGCTGGGACAGAATTCCAGCCAGGCCTGGCCCACTCGGCTGCCAGACCTCCTCTCTTCCAGCCGCCATGGGCTCTGACTCCTTCTATTCCTGTTGGGTCTTTTGGCAGGATGATGTCAAATCCGCAGCTGAGGGGCTGCCTAGCTACAAGCTGCCTCCTCCCCCACCACCTCTGGCCCAGCCGAGAAAGCCGGGAAGCCAGGACCCAAAGCTACTTTCTTCCACGTCTTCCCACTCGGGCATCACCTTCTCAGCTCCGCAGAACCACAGCCCGCCGGCGGGCACCACACCAGCCCCAGAGGCCCCCTCAGCACAGGACGCGCCCTCCTCCCCCATCTACGCCTCCATCTCCCCTGCCAAGCCTGGCGCCAAGAGGCCGCTGGATGCCCATCTGGCCCTGGTCAACCAGCACCCCATTGGCCCCTTCCCACGGGTCCAGTCACCTCCGCACCTGAAAAGCCCCCCTGCAGAGGCCACGCTGGCTGGGGGCTGCCTCCCACCACCCTCCCCCTCGGGCCGCCCAGAGCAGACAGGCACAAACCAGCACTTCGTTCTGGTGGAGGTGCACCGGCCGGACAGCGAGCCGGACCTGAACGAAGTGAGGGCACTGCCCCAGACACGCAGTGAGTACGCGCAGACACTGGGGGCTGGCTGGGCTCCTGTGCCCACTGTGTGATTTTGCGGGGAGGGCAGGCGTTCCATCTGGGTTGATTT
Organism: Phyllostomus hastatus; assembly: GCF_019186645.2. NCBI lineage: Eukaryota > Metazoa > Chordata > Mammalia > Chiroptera > Phyllostomidae > Phyllostomus > Phyllostomus hastatus. Next base: position 61,202,761 of record NW_025333857.1, on the reverse strand, counting down.
GCCCATCAATACAGTGAAAGTGGAACAGGTACTCACCTAGCAAGGGGTCTGGGAGTCTGAGGGTCAGGGTGGCTGGGGAACAGGGTCCTGAGCCCCCACCAAGGGGCTTTGGAGCCAGAGACATGAGCACGAGTCCTGACTCTGCCGTGTCCTAGCTGCGTGACTGTGGGACAGGCCTTGTGCCCCTCTGAGCTGTTTGTCTACGCTAGAATGGAGGTGACATTGACAGCCCTGCCAGGCTGTGGTGAGGGTTGGGCTCCTCCTCCTGAGCCCCCAGCCCCAGCCACCCTGCCCTCATCCATATCTGTCTCCTCCATAAGACTGAGCTTGTTGAGGGCAGTGGTGGGGGTGAGGGACTTTAATGATGTCTGTACCCCAGGTGTTGGCACCATGAAGGTGCTGGATGAAAGGTGGACCCCTCAGGTTCTCCTGACTTGGGGCTTCAGGGTCAGAGTGCAGGGTGGACCTACCAGGAACCCAGGAAGCCAGCCCAAGGCTGCAGCCCCTGAGCTTCCAGAGGAGTCCCGCTAGGGAGGTGGAGGGAAGGGTAGAACTGGCTTTCACTCTGAAAGCCTGAGCTCTGCAGGCTCTGGGTCTCTTCCTTGCCCAGTTGGGTACATTTGGTTGGATTCTGCTGCCACCTTGTGGCTAAAGTGATACGTGGGGCCCTGCTGTGGCCAGGGAAGGGGAGTGCTTGCTGTGTGCCATGCAGAATGAAGGGTCCCTGTGCTCGGTGGGCTTGATGAGGGAGGGTGGCTAAGGGAGAGCAGGCGGATGTGGTGAGAAACCCAAGCTATCGTGGATGGGTCACTGCTGCCTCTAGGCCTGGCTCTGAGCTGGGCACACACAATAAGAGCTGACTGTTACACAGCACTGTCTGTGTGCTGGACACTGTTCTAGGGACTTTGCCTGTATCAGCAACTCACCTGATCCCAGCCCCCAGCAACACTCCTGAGAGGCTGGTGCTGTTACTGTTCCTATTGTTTGCATGAAGAGGCACAGAAAGTCATAGTGGAGCCCGGCAGTCTAGCACGAGTCCTCTCTGGACTGCTTCACTCCGTACATCACATCTGCTAGTCTTTATGGAAACCCATTGGGTAGGCATCATGGCTCCAGGTTAGAACAAGAACATGGGGCCCCTGGAGGCTCCGTAACTCACCCAGGGCTGCACAGCTGGCCAGAGGGAATTCAAATCCAACCGGCTAGACTCCAGAGTGTGTTAACACACGGTATCAAACTCAGGGACACCGCACCCATAATGAGGCAACTTGGGTTGACCGGTGAACCAAAGGGGCACGTGTCCATACTCAGCTTGGGCCAGTTGGGGTCAAGCCTGATACGGACCAGGCATGGAAGAACTTCCCTTTTCCCTCAAGAAGTTGGAAATTTAAATTTTATGTGAAATCTAATATGAGTGTTGGTCCACAATTAAAAATTAACAGCATTGTATGTGTTTAAAAAACAGACATGTCAATGGGCTAGGTTTGCTTTCTGATCTGTTTTAATCATTACACTAGGGGCAGTCAAGGCAGACATCCTGGAAGTGGTGGCCTTGGGGCCAGGCCCCACTGGAAGGGCAGGTCTCAGTAGGTGGAAGAGTAGGGAAAGTCTCCCTGCCCTCCAGCCCCACCCCCACCCCCTCAATCTTTGTCCAGGGAGTCCCCCCAGCCTTCCAGTCTGCAGCTTCATCACCTCCTCTAGGAAGCCCTCCCTGACCCCAGCTGTATAAATCACCACTCTCCTTCTGTTCCCCACTCCCAGCAGCCTCCACGCTCTCACAGCTCTCAGACAGTGGGCAGACTCTGAGTGAGGACAGTGGTGTGGACGCTGGTGAGGTAGAGGCCAGCGCCCCCGGCCGAGGCAGACAGATGGCATCCACCAAGAGCAGGAGTAGCAAGGAGCCACCTCGGAATGAGAGGAGCACAGAGGGGGCCACCAAACCGGTAAGTGAGGAAGAAAGGGTCGCAAAGGGTGAGGGGAAGGCAGGCCCCAGGTGAAGAACTGGAAGTCCCTGACCAGGGTTCAGCTTGACAAGTGACCACAGATGGGGGAGAGAGCCCCTCCCTGAGGGGTGTGGGTACTGGGAACAATGCTCTGGTGAGCTGGGGGCCCCAAGTAAGTCCTGTCTTCGCTGGGACGCTGACAAGCTGGGCACTGAAGGTTGGTCTGAAGAATCTTAAAGCTCAGTTCTGACAGCACGTGGTGGCTGAGGCCTGGATCCCTGTCCTAGTGCTACCACCAGGCACCACCTTGGGCTGCCCCTTAACACCCCAAACCTTGGGGACTTTCACAGCAATCAAGAGTTGAGGACACCAAGCGCTTAGCTTACTGCCCGCCAAAGCGGAGGTTCCCAATGTGACCTAAAGGGGTGCATGGCCAGGCCTGTCCACTGAGAAGGCCTTCGTCACTGCTCTTCTTCATACCCACAGCCCGGACTCCTGGAGCCCACATCCACCCTGGTCCGAGTGAAGAAAAGCGCGGCCACCCTGGGCATCGCCATCGAGGGTGGCGCCAACACCCGTCAGCCCCTGCCCAGGATCGTCACAATTCAGGTACTTCCCCAGCCCCCCCACCCCCATAACGATCTCTTCCTATGTCTGGAAGTTTTTTCCCAGCATCCCAGAGGTGTGTCCACCCCGGCAGTGGTCCATCACCCCAGGACAGACTCAGGCTCATAAGACCTTTGTTCTCCCTGAGCCTCAGTTTCCTAATCAGGGCAGTGGACATCCAGACTGTAGCTGCCTGGTTGACAATGTCAGGCCCAACTCCGTGGGTGGTCAAAGCCAGGCCAGATGGCCTTCAGGTGCCCTACAAGCCTCTGCCCTGTGTCTCCCCCTGCAGCGAGGCGGCTCCGCCCACAACTGTGGGCAGCTCAAGGTGGGCCATGTGATCCTGGAAGTGAATGGGCTGACGCTTCGGGGCAAGGAGCATCGGGAAGCTGCGCGCATCATCGCAGAGGCCTTCAAGACCAAGGAGTGTGACTACATCGACTTTCTGGTCACCGAGTTCAATGTGATGCTCTAGGAGCCAAGTCCCAAGGGCCTCCCACCGCTGCCTGGCTCCTGGCCCCGGTCCCTCCTCCCTCCTGGCATTGTAAGCTCCTTGGTGGGCCAGAGCTGCAAGGCCAGGGTAGCAGGAAGACAGCCCCCACTCCCTCCTGGCCCACTGGACCAGAACTGGGAGAAGAGAGCAGGGCAGGGCAAACGGAAGGTCAGGTCAGGATCTGGTGCCATGGCCGGTACACAGTGGGCACTCACTACAAGTGTGGGTTTCAGGAAGGCGAGAAATGAAGGGGAAGGGCAGAGCACCTGTGTCTTGGCACGTCCACCTGCGGTCTGCCAGGGCCACTGTGCCCCCTGTCCAGCTTTGACCTGGCCTATGCCCAGATGCTTTGGCCTTTGTCTAGAGTGAGGTCACGTGAGAATTCATGGACATGGCCCCCAGCCGGGGTGGGGGGCATCTTGCAGGGCCTTCAGTGCCACAAATAAGCATCAAGCACCCCCCTTTTTACCCCCATTCCTCCTAGCTCCTTATCCCTCATGGTATTTATTATTTATTTCCCTCTCCACACCCCTGGGGACCCAAGACCCCAGCTTCCCATTGCACCCCCAGCCTACCCCAGAGGCCTTGCAGGTGACCAGCGGCATCAGTGTATTTATATACAGAGCTTACGACTTTAATTTTTCAATAAAGAGATATGAACAAGGAGGTTAGGGTCCAGTGTGCTGTGTGGCCTGCCTTTGTGGCTGGGGTCTTGGTCGCTCAATGTTGGGGGTGGGGGGATAGGACAGACGGAGGTACCCAGAGCTGCACACTTCACTGCCCTCTGCCCTTGACCCCCACATCAGAAATGCAGGGGCACTTGAACCACACCCCTGTCGTGGAACACCCTGCCTGAAGCTTATTTACAGATGATACTTTCAGATTAAAAGGCCTGGGTATGTCAGGAGGCAGAATGCACAGAGCGCACGGATGTTTTACAATACAGAGAGGTGGCCCATTTTCCGGCAGGTTTCAGCAAGTGACTCTGAGAGGAAGATGAGTATGCAAGGGAGGGGCCGAGGAGGAGTGGGGGTCAGCAGGGGGAGGGGAGGAAGCCAAGCAGGGTGGGATTTCAGGTGTTGTCCTGGGAGGGCAGCTGCAGCCTGATCCCACAGGGGACACCATAGTGTAAGCTAGACCAGGGGACAGTGCTCTCATGCTTTCAGTGTTTGGACAAGGCCTGGGGGAGAGGGGAGAGATAGTAAGTTCCCAATCACTTCTCACCCTCTACCTCTGCAGGCCACAGGCTATTCCAGGAGCCCAGGGGAGTGGATGTGAGAAATAAAAATACACTGGGGGGGTGGGGAGGTGGCAAGAAATGGTTTGCTCCGGAGCCCCCAGTGCCCGTATCCTTCATCCCCAGGGTTCCTCTGGGGCAAGAAGAGTTTGAGAAGTCCTGCTTTGTCCAGCCCTGTGTCCAGGGGTCTACCCGAATGGGTTAGGGGCAGTTGATTTCGCCATATTCTGCCCTTAGCTGCCCTAGTTCTCTCCCCAGTCCAAGGAGATCACCTGAGACCAGAGCAGCTTATCCCTGAAGGTCCTAGACCCTCCCCAGTCCTAATACCCCTGCAGGGAAGAACCCTTACCTGGCTGCTGGGGAGCTTTGTCAAACCCCAGATCTCCCAGCATCAGACTCTAAATCCAGAAGGATCAAGGGCAAGGGACTTCACCTTTCTGAGCCAAAGTTCTGCAAAATGGGTGTGGTAGGCTGAATAATGGCCCCCAAAGGTATTCAGATTCCTAGAACCTGTGAATGTTACCTTATATGGCAAAGAGAATTTGCAGATGTGATTCAGGCCTGGAGGTGGGAAGGTTATCCTGGATTACCTGGGCGGGCCCAATCTAATCTAGAAGGCTCTTTGTGAAAGGGAGGCAGAGGGTGAGTCCACAAAGAAGAAAAGGTGTGATGCTGGAAGCAGAGGTTGGAGAGATGCACTTTGCAGGTGCCAAAGGGCCAGGAGCCCAGGAATATACAGGTGACCACTAGAAGCTGAAAAGGTAAACTAATGGATTCCCCCTCAGAGGCTGCAGAAGGGACCTGCCCTGCTGACACCTTGACTTTAGCCCCATGAGACTGATTTTGGGCTTCTGACCCCTCTTTGTAAGCCAACAAATTAGTGTTTTAAGCCATGAACTGGTGGTAATGTGTTATAGCAGCCACAGGAGACCAGTGCATGGGGATGCTGCTACTGTCCTCTGATGGAGGTTGGGATGCCGTGGGGACCATGGCACCAGGCCCAGCGTCAGCCCCAGGGAGGTCACTGCAGTCAGGATAATGGTGAACAGAGAAAGGGGCCCTCTGGTCTTTTAGTGCCACACCTTTTCCAGGCCCAGGGGACGGAGAACCCCCACAGCTGCTGCCCGTGGCCTAAAGTTTGTACTCTGAAAAAAAGTAAAACAAGAATGGGTTACTGAAACTGTTGCTTCTGAAATTGCTAGGACTGACTCTAGGGCTGTGGAATTTTAAACCTAAAAAATTCCTTTGTAAGTGGGCTTAGAAAGGTCAAATGGCCTGCCTAAAGTTGCACTGCTGGTGAGTGGTGGAGGACAAATTTGGACCGAGGGCTGCCTGGGGTAACGACAGGAAGCCCCAGGACAAGCACATTCCTGTTGTCTTTTGAAAGGGCCCCAAACCATGGGCTAAGGCAGCTCCAAATATTGTGGGAGGGAGGGGTCAGAGGTTCACCCAGACACATGCACCTGTGGCCCTGATGTCTTTACACCTGACGCCAGGGCTGGAGCAGGGAGGTACAGCTAGAGAATCTGAGTGTGTTGCCAGAAGACAGAAAGAGGTGAGTTTCGGCCTTGAGCTGGGGCATGCCCAAGCAAGTGCCAATTGGTCTTCAAATCACCTGGAGCCCTCTCTGCTTGGGAGAAAGCAGGATGGGGCGCGGGGTGCAGTAACCCAATGTGGGGAGTACAGGACAGAGAACAACAGGGCTCAGAGTCCACACCTTCGTGTCTAAAACCTGGCATCGTATTCCACCTCCACCACTCCCTGCTCGTGTAATCCTGGGTGGGTCACTTAACCTGAGCCTCAGTTTTCTCATCTTTAAATCGGGAGCACAGTACTATCCTAACTCATACATTGTAAGGGTTAGCTAAATTTTTTTCCCTTGGAACAGAGTAGTCCTTTAGTGAATCCAAGCTGCTGCTATAATTACCATTAGATATGTGTGTAGACTGTCACTGGCAACCTGGGGTGGGGATGCTGCTGAGAGGAACTGGGCTGCGACAGAGCTGGATGCAGGGCCTTGGGAAAGTCTCCAGATTTATTTATTTATCTACCCTGCGAAACAGGATGCTTCGAGGAACTCTTTAGATTAGTTCCATTGTTTCGTTTCTTACGGTCCTGGTGCCGTGTTTGTTTACTTACTCCCTCAGCAACCCTGTGAGGCAGGAGTTATAAATCCCACTTGCGTGAAGCTCAGGGGCGGAACTGGGGCGAGAGCCTAGGCCAGTTTGACACCTTACACAGCTATCCTTCAAGCTGCGCTTTCAGTGGACAGTGGATTGTTTCTGTCTTGCACTCGCTGCGGGACCCTGGGCAAGTTCTTTCTCTCCAGGACTGGGTTTCCCCGCTCGCCTAACGGTGGTTTGGACTACGGGATACTAACGATAATACCAACCTACCTCATAGAAGATCGGTCGTAATAGCCACTTACAATAGTGCCTGACACATGATAAGTGCTCAAGAAAAGTTATTACAGTATAATCATTACTGTTATGAAGCAGACCGTTTCCACTATGAAAGTCTGATTTCTTTCTCACTGCGACCTTGCACAAATGTCTTAATTCCGGGCTTCAGTCTCGCGCCTGCAGTCGGACGGGTTCCGGGACGTACAGGCAACCTCCGGGATTTTAGATTTTTGGTGGAGGAGCCGCATCTGAGTCCCTGGGGGCGGGCCGCAGGCGGCCGCCTCTCTACGATTGGTGGAGTTTCCGAGACCCCGCCTCCTGGGGCCGCACCCCGCCCGTCAGAGGCCGGCCTCGGGGATTTTGCAAAAAGTCGCTGCCCCGCCCCGCGCCCGGATTGGAGGCCTTTGTTTGCCGCTCAACTCCAGGAAACCACCCCGAGCCGTGGCTGCCAGCAGGTGAGACACCGGGAGGGGCTCGCGGTGGGTTCGGGGCGGGTTCTGACCCCTCAGTCGGTCTCAGTTTTTCCGTCGGAGGAATGGGGAGGGAAGGAAGGCAGCACGGATGGGCCCTGATCCACAGGGACGGTGCTGCTCTCGATCTCTCCCACGTGGAAATATCACGCAAACGGGAAGGAGACCGATCGCCGCTCTGGGAATGGGAGGGAGCCCTGGACAGGCGATCAGATCCCAGTCCAAACCGCGCCGGCTGCGGGTTTCCGCTGTCAGCACCTTCCGGCCTCAGTCTCCACCTCCGCACATTGGGGGCGTTGGCTCTTTCTCACTGTCTCCGGCTGGGGCCGGTCGCAGGGAGGGGAGGGGTCCCGAGGGAATCTGGAGGTGGTCCTTGGCTGGGCCTCGAGCTGTGTTTGGGCTAGAGGTGTGGTCGGGTAGCTGTGGCTACGGGGAGGTGGGACTTCTCTGTCCTGGGATTTGTATGAGGTTCTCTCACCCGGCAACAGCCCGCGCACCCTGACAACTCGGAACTGCGCGCCCTCCCCCGATGCCTAACGCAAGTTTCTTTTCCTCTTTTTGGCGGGAGGACAGAGGTAGAGCTAGGGGCCAGAATGGGGGTGGGCAGCTCTGACAGAGGTAGGAACTGGAATGGACTGCAGAAATAAGACCAGCTTTTCTTGGTACAAAGATGGGGAGACCGAGGCTCAGAATGGGGCCATGGCTTTCCCAAAGGCGCACAGCAAGGCAGGTGCAGAGCTGGCGTCTCCCCAGTGTGTTGGGGCTGGCACAGGCAGAGCCAGAGCCAGCTTTTTGTGCGACTCGGATGAGACTGCTTGCTTGGCTTTTGTTGAAAGAAATCACAGGTTGGAGCGGATCATTACCTAGATTTCAAAAGCTTCTGCTTCTGAGTGAGAAAGTTGGAAAGGAAAGTTGTTGATAACAAACCGGGGCTATTTTGGAGCTGAGAAGCAAAGCTGAGACAGGCCGCAGTGAAAAGCGACATTGTTCTGTCCTCTAGAACAGAAGAAAAAGAAATGGCTGACGCTGAAGCATGAAGGACTGAGGTTAGATACATACAGGGACCGTCCAAGAGAATTTTTCCAGGCTCCTCCTCTGGAGTTGGTGGATTTCGTTTTTTGGCCACTGGTCTTGTTTTATAAAGAAAACAATTTCTGCCTGTTCATTCGAGGGGGCCTAAGTCTGGCTTACCAGTGGTGGGTGGACCCCATGGTGATTTGGAGACTGTTTTAGGTTTATTCCCAGGAACCATCTCAGTTCTTTTCTAGGAGGAGAAGGTGCCTATGTGGGGCCTTTGCCTTCCGAAGCCCAGTGGCTTGCGTTTGAATCATGTGATTTGGGCTGTTTATTGCAAGGAAATTTCATCAGCTCCCACCAGCCCACACAGTGCGCCAGGGGCGCCACGGTTGGGGTTTCCAGAGAGCCTGGGAATGGTCCAGGCACTGAGGCTGTCATGCTGAGAGGGTATTTTGAACACTGGTACATGCCAAAGATGTTTCAATTTACCCCCATGAGCGGGGTGAAGAAAGTATTTTTAAAGCATCCAGCTGAATCACCAGCTGAATTCCACGTCCTTTTTATGCTTCCTCGGTCCTGGGAGGTGTGACAGATCTGGAGACTAAGAGTTAGAAGAACTTGGTTCATATCCTCAGCTTGGCTTCAGTTCTGAGTGTCTCGGTTTTCCCCACCTGTGAAATGGGCGTCAGTGCCACTTTAAGGCTCAAGTGGTGTGGCATCATAGAGAGTTTTGTGCAGCCCACATCCTGAGTCTGGGGATGAGAAAACTGAAGCCCAGAGAAAGGAAGGAATAACAACATTAATACTATTGGTAATCATAACTCATGGTTATTGAGTGCTGTATTCTAGCCATTGTGCCAAGGGTGTTACTGCAAGGAGTGGGGTCTGGGAAGACAGAAGTCCTTGCCTGTCTTGTCCCTAGTCATCCTCCTGGTGCCCTGTACAGAACCCTACACATAGTGGGTGTTTAATACATTGTTGATCACCCAGATGATGTCACTTAATGTCACGTCCTTTCTATGAGGTGGGTGTGACTGTTGTTCTTGTTTCACAAATGAGAAGCCTGAGTTCAGAGAAGTTAAGTCAGAGGTCACAGAGCTCTTCCTTGAGGTTTGAGGTCCTTACTTTGGGATGCTGCAGGAGTGTGCCATCTGGTGAGAGCTGGCTGTGCACATCCCTTCCCACTGCTGTGCTTGGTGATACCATGTTGATACTTGAAATTGGTCATAATAAGGGCATTTATAAACATTATGAAAATCAGTAAATGCCACAAATCAGGGCTTTTCTTTCTTTCTTAAAAAACAAAACAGAGTTGCAAGTGAACGGTGCTTGGGGACAGAGGCCAGCCTTGCTCTGCATGGCAGCCAGGAGTGGAGGGTCCCTGGCTGTGCGGGAAGCCCCAGGGGAGCCAGGCTGGAATGCCCGCACCCCACGGCAGGTCGCCTGAAGGGTGGGATTCGGGAAGGAACCCTTTATGGATGAGGCTCCCAGTCTGTGCAGTGAGCTGTACAGTGGAGCCACCCTCTGGCTTGGAAACACATCCATATAGGCCTGAGTTCCAGGCCAAAATATCTAGTCTTTAACCTGGAAGTGATGGCACCGTCAGTGGTCTTTAAGAAGGGAAAGGCATGACCAGAACCATGCTCTAAGATTTATCCAGCAGCCTGTGCCCAAGGGATGCAGGGTGAGTTGGGACAGGGCAACTGGGAAGAGGCTCTTGCTGACCAAGGGGGTCAGGAGGAGGCTAATGACACCCCTCCTGTGTTTTCTGAGCACCCACTGTGTGCTAAGCCGTGCAAACCCATTGTGCTATTGCTCTATATGCACGCCCCTGGGGAAAGTGTTACCCTCAGTCTGTAAATGAAGATACCAGGGAGGTTCGGAAATGTATCTAAGGTCAGAGCTACCAGATCTGTACCCAGGCCTTCCTGCCCCCAGACATTTTACATTTTTAATGTCTCGGTCCCTCCTCCCTTTTAACTACAGTCCCATTTTGGCTCTGGTCTTCCTTGCCAAGTGCTAGCCAAACCCCACCAAGGTTGTAGAGAGAGACTGCCCTGCTCCCAGGGCTGGTCCAGCGCTAGTCCCTAGATCCTGGCCAGCATTCTACCTCCCCTGACCCTACCCTGAGGCTGAACCTGTTCTGGGGGAGGGGCTGTGATTAAGGCCAGATGGGATGCCCAGCTGTCCGTCTTTTGGAATCTTGGGACCACACAGCCAAAGACCAAGGACCAGGAAGGACACCGGTGTCCAGGAGGATGCACTCAGCCTCTCAGTATCAGGGATTCATTTGGAGGGTAACGCTTTACTTGTGGGTGCAGATCCAATTCTGCCTCTAATGCACTGTGTGATTTGAGGCAAGTTGTGTACCTTCCCTGTGCCTTTCCTCATCTGTTAAATGTCTGGTTCTGAGCTTCCATTCAGACAACGCATGCCATGCACTACAATGTTGAGTGGCTATGGCTGGGATTGCTCCCTTTCCTTTTTGTGATTTTCACATATTCCTACGTGTTGTGTAATGGCCGTATGTGCAGGAAAGGGCACATAGTATCAGAGTTTAAAAAGAGGAAGAGAGAAGGTACGGGGTGGGAGTTACAGAAAGTCAGAGCTTCGAAGGGCCTCACGGGGCCCAGCCTCTCTGCCAGCTTGCGTGGGCGGGGAGACCGAGGAGGGCGTGCCCAAGGTCCCACCAGAAAGAAGCACTACACCCGTACGTGGTGGTGGCTTTTGTCTTTCAGAATAGTAAATGCTCATTTTACTCTTATTTTTTAAATCAACTGTGACTTTTAGAAAAGACACATAAGAAAAAGAGTAAACTTGTCTCGGTTCTACTACCTAGTAATAATTATTAAAAACATCTTGGGACACCTCTCTCTTTTTTCCCTTTTCCCCACCTTCCCTTCCTCTTTCCTTTCCTCCTTCCCTTCCTTTCTTTCACATTTTATTGCTTTCTTCTTTAATGGACTCAAACTAGACATATTATATTATAACTGGCCTCTTCACTTAACATATCACTTTTTTTACGCCATTTCATTTTCTATACTATGACTACCATAACTGAATAATATTTCTTCGAGTGGAAATATTATAATTTAATTTACTCATCCCGCATTTTTAGATGCTACAGTTGTTTCCAACCTTTTCATCCCCTGCAAGGCTCAGTTGCAAAGTGATTACGACGATTCACAGTCTGAATTCAGACAGCTCGGTTCAAACCCAAGCCCCATCCTGCGACATGGGCATCGTGGTTCCTACCTCCTTGGGTTGGTATGAGGGTTAGACAATGAGGCCCTAATCCATGGAAAAGGCTTTGAGTAATAGGTGCACAATGAAGTTTTGCTGTTAGCAGTGCATTTCTGGCACATGCACACTTTTTTTGTTTGACTCTTCGCAGAACATGAATTTGGGAGTGTGTATGTGTGTCTTTTCCTCCATATGCCATACGGTCCTCATAGCCCGTGTTTCAGCCGGCTGAGAAAGGCCCTTCTTCCTTAAGTAGTCAGGCTGGGGACACAGTTTCTGGCTGGGTCAGTGACTCTTAGAACTGGTTTGGGACCACAGGGAGAGGGTCACACGGGGGTAGCAGCATTTCTCTCCATTTGGGAGGGCTGGCTTTCCCTCTTTGTGTATCAGACCCAGAACTAGAGTTGTGGCTGACGTGGGGGAAGCTCCAGAGCCCGGAGAATTAAGCCCAGCCCTGCAGGGAGCCAGCCATCTGGGCGTTTCACGAAGACGGCCAAAGTCATTTATGTGCAGGCTCTGTGCCAGCTAGGCCCTGGGCCAGGACCCTAGGCACACGGTCTCGTTTACCATCCCAAGGATGGTATAAAGTCAGTATCATCCCCATTTTATAGACAAGGAATCTGGGGCTCCGAGAGGTTAAGCAATTTGCCCAAGGCCACACAGCTGTCAAGAGAGACCCTGGAGGTCTCTGACTACCCCAAAAGTCCATGTGCCCCAACCCTTGTGCCCTGCAGCCTCCCGTATGCACGGCATTTCTGCCTCTGTGGGCAAGTGTAATCAAGGAGCACAGGAGATTTAGTGCTGGGCGGTCATTTTTGATAATCTCACTAAGCCCAGATGGAAGGGAAGGCACTTGTCCAGTGTCATCCAGGCTTGAACCTGGGTCTCTACTTCCCAAGCCAGGCTTCCTCCTTGGTCCACTCCGGAAATCCTCACCTGCCTCCTTTCAACCCCAGATCCCCTATGGATTTTCACTACAGGGGTAAACTCAGCAGCCTGGGCAGGAAGGAGTGGGTGACCTTAGGGTAGGTGTTCATTTCTTTCTCAGGAAAATGGGAGAAGTTGGGGGCCCAAGGAGTGGTCCAGAATGAAATAACACAACCTTCCACTCCCAGGGCTCCTGAAGTTGCCTGCCCCTGGTTTTCCCCAGGATGGCTGAGACCCCACTGTACCTCCTGGGCCCTAGGACACTGTGTGACAGAGTGTCACAGTCTCACAGTCTCTGTGCAGGCAGGGCTCATCACAACAGCAGGTAACGCCCATCTTGGTCCTGGGCTGTGTCCTGGGCTGCTCCAGAAGGCTTGTACTCCCCTTCCAGTCTGGCTAATGTGCCAGGCACTTAGGTGGGGCTCAAGAATGATTGAGGAGGGAGGAGATGGCAAAGTGGGAGAACTCTGGGGGAGTGGGTAAGAAATGGCCGAGTTAGAGCATCTCGACCCAGGGGCTGGAGGGAACAAATGGCCGAAGGCTTGCTGGGCTCCAGAGGTGAGGACTGACAGGCGTGTGCAGACGCAGCCGAGGGCGGGCATGCTTCTGGTGAACGTACCCAAGCGCTATCAGTGGGGGCCAGAGGGTTTTATTTTTTTTTGTTGTTGATTGACCAACACCTACTCTCTTCCCCATCTCTGGGCCCCAGTTTCTTCACCTGTACAAGTACAATGGAATCATACTCCTGTCTTGCCCATTCCCCGAAGCTGTTCCCCAGTGTCTCATGTTGTGAAGGATGAGAAAGCACATTAGAAAACACAAAGGCTCTGCAGCACCACCAGAGCCTCATTCTAAAGTCAGAACATGGGCTCGGTGAATTGCATTTGGGTGGCAATGAGCTCCAGTCCTGACTGTATCATGCCCGGGGTATTCATTATCTCCAGAGGCTGCAACAGTGTGAGCGCCAAGCGTAGTCATTGAGAGTTGGGTCTTTGTGTGTTTGAATCTTTACCGGCACTCACCAGCTTTGTGACCCCGGACAAGTGGCTTGAATTCTCCAGTTTACCTGCCTATACAATGAGGATGTCCCACCTGCCTCAGTGGGTTGTTTTGAGAGTTACAAGCTAGGGTTGGGCCCCTGGCTGGAGTCGGTAGCTCAGCCATCATACGTCACTGCGCTTCTGCAGCTGGGCATGGGGATGTAATGGTGAGCACTTCACAGACCTCCCCATTGTTGGAGATGCACTTAACTTCCCTTTTTAGAAGAGATTTTACTTTGTTTTTAGACAGAGGAGAAGGGAGGAAGAAAGAGAGGGAGAGAAACATCGATGTGCGAGAGAAACGTTGATCGGTTGCCTCTCACACGCCCCCTACCAGGGACCTGGCCCAAAATCCAGGCATGTGCCTTGACAGGGAATTGAACCAATGACGTTTTGGTTCGTAGGATGATGCCCAACCCACTGAGCCATGCCAGTCAGGACCAGACTTAACTTCTAACCCCTAGGAGGGCACATGGGGCTGGGATCTACAGGTTGCCTGAACGTTAACAGGGAGAAGAAGTGGGGCTAGGTGAGGACTGGAAGCATAGCTTATTTGTCTGAGGAATTGCAAGGAGCCCCATGTGGCAGGAGCCACCGAGGGAGGAGGGAAGGATAGAGGGAGAAGAGGCTGGAGCAGCGGCCAGGCTACGGGCGTGCCGGGGTGGCAGCCACCTGGCATTGATAGCAGTGCTGCTGGGGTTAATGACCAGGGAGGGAGAGTGAGTGAGTGACAGGGTGTCAGGGGAGCCCGCCCTTCGCACAATGGCCCACATGGTCACCAGAGCTGGCAGGGAGGGGTTCTCATGAGGGTTGGCTGTGCTCCATGTTAGGCTAGGAGCTGTGGTTTGAGCTCCACCACCCAGATGTGGATAAAAGGCCGGGGGGGAGGGGGCAGGGGTAGGGTGGTAACCAGGATGAGGACACCTGGTTCTGGCCCGGCTTTGCCAGATAGGCACAGGCTGACCTAGGGAAAGCTCATTCATTCATTCACTCACTTACATTTCAGGCTCCTGGCTCTGTGCTTTGCAGGTATTACCTCATTGGATCTTGGCAGCTGCCCTGTAGGGTGGCTACTCCTCTTATCCTTGTTTACAGGTAAGAAATCGAGGCTTAGAGAGATGAAGACTCAGAGGTCACAGAGCTAGCAAGAGATTTGAACCCGGGTCTGCATTAACTCTAAGATTCATTTCTCTCTCCACACTGGTGGTTCCCAGACCACACTGGTGGTTCCTCAGAATTACCTGGAGGGTTTTTTGGACAAAACCGAGACCAAGTTTTTTTTCTTTTTATTTCTTGAGCAGGGCCAGAGCCAGAGCCACATATGCATGGCAACTGGGTGCTGAGCCAGCACCCCACCCTGGCTTCCACCTCTCTCACCCTTAGCCTTGCTCTTTCTGGGGAAAGTCCAGTTGGTTCTCACCTTACCCACTGCACTTGCCCTTCCAGAATACTCTGCTGCCGGCCCTTCTCGTGGCTTACTTCCGCCCCCTCGCTTCCTTTCAGTCCCTTGATCGAATGTCACCTTCTCACAGAGACCTTCCTGGCCACCTCCATACCCTTGTCCCCAGCCTGTTACTCTCTGACCCATGAATTCTCTACCAGGCATGCATCCCGGTCACCTGAGACACGTTAAAGTCTCTGATGCCCAGAAACTGATTCTATTGGTCTGGGCCCATCCTAGGCATCAGCATTACCAAAAGCAGCCTGGGACTCGGATCACGGCTCCATCCTATCCTCTCCCTCTTGTTCACACCTCTCCCCCCCACCCCCGTGTGTGTGAGTGTGTGTATGTGTGTGTGTGTGTGTGTGTGTGATCTGTGTCTCTACTAGAGGGGAGCAAGGGCTTGGCCTGTCTTGTACTCTGCCTTATTTCCAGCACCTTGAAAAACACCCAGCACACAATATGCTCAGTAAGTACCTGTCAAATGAATGAATGAATGGAAGGAGGGGGCTTGGGGTAAAGCAGTTTGCTCTCTGCTGAGCCCTGGGAGCAAGAGGGGAAATTCACCTGATCGGCTAGTTCCCTATCTCTGAGCTGCCTAGAAAATCCTGCTATATCTATAGGCCCTGCTCAGGGCAAGGACAGTGGGTGAGATGGCAGGAATCATTGCAGCCTCACTGGGATGTTGTGCTGCCTATAGGCAGACAGGATGGAGAATCAGAGCTGGAAGGGTGCCTAGCAAACATCCAGCCTGTGCTTCCCTTGTATAGATGGGCACTGAGGCCTAGTGAGAGAGGGAGCCTTGGCGCTATGGAAAAAGCTCCTAGGTGGTTGAAGCTGCTAGAGGCCTCCTTCCAGGATCTGCATGCTGAGTGACCTTGGCCAAGTCTCTGACCTTCTCTGGGCTTTAGTCTCCTCAATCTGTATTTTGGCTGTGATGGTCCCAAGCCTTGACATGGGGAGTTTCCGTGAGTCCTTTCCTGGACAGAACACACCCGCAGAGGGCCTGCAAGGGGTTAAGCTTCTCCTGCTCACTCTCGTGCTGCACTCAGACAAACCCCCCTCCTTCTGACAAACACTTGTAGGAAATCAGGCTGGGCGCTTCCTGCCTAGGCGAGGCGGCCTCAGCCGCAGCAGGGGCGGGGAGAGGTGGGGAGCAATGCTTGTCTGTGAGCAGCAGCTCGGGCTGGCAGAGCGGCCTGGAGGCGGGCCAGGGCGCCATGGAGGCAGGGGGCTCCCCAGGTTTGGAACAAAGACCTCACATGCAGGTCCTCTGAGCCGGGGCCAGCGGGCTGGTGAAACCCGAGAGAGGTAAGGGACTGGAGGAGGGCAGGGAAGCCGCCTTCCCTCTGGACGGGCCAGTCACAGACTCTCTGGGACAGTCCAGGGAGGCTGGACCAGCCCAGCCCAGCCAGGAAGTTGCAGCTGCTGCGACAGCTGTGTCACTTCTCTCCCGGCTGAGGGGAGCCCGGCCCCCACACCCGGGAAAGGGTGGACTTTAGGGGGATTTCCTCAAGCCTTGAGATGCTGGATTCCAGTCCGAGCTCTGACTCTGATCTCTGTGAACTTGGACGAGCTCTGGTCCCTCTCTGTGTTTGGAGTGTCCTCATCTGCACATGGAAAGTCAGTCCCATGGTCTGCGAAGGGACCTCAGACGTCATGTACGAATGAGGAGCAGGCCAGGAGGCAACAGAGGGTCCCCTTGAAAGAGTGGCCCCTTCTGCCACGTAAGGGCATGGAGAGGAGTCAAGGATGGTCCAACAGACCCAGCCCAGCTCTTCAGACTGGGGGGACCGGAGTTCGCATCAGCCAGCGCACCTTCCCTCTTTCTCCAGGGCCTCTGCTGCTGCTGGGGAGAGCCAGGGGCTGGAGGGGGTACATCTGGAGTGGAGGGTGCCTGGTGCTTCCCCATGGGTGTCGTTTCTACACAGCTGGCCAGAACCCCTTGAGGACAGCAGGCCTGTGCCCTGCCGGCTGGTCAGAGAGGGAGGCCAAGTTTGGGTCTCCTACCCTAACAGCCCAGCCTTTTTGGAGGAGCCCAGCCACTTGATATAGGGGGCCTTCTTTCCCCTTCCTCCTGCCCTGCTACCTTGCACATGTGATGGACTTGGTTTCAGAGCCTCGGGCCCTGGGTTTGAATCCTCGGGCCGCACTTCCTGGCTGCGAGGTCTCGTGAGGGCCTGCCTCCTCTCTTTTGCTCCATTTTGCATCTGGGAGATGTCAGAGTCAGGGTGGGGGCAGGGGGCAGCATCCGGGCCAGCCCTGGCTGTATGGGAAGGGGCTTCAGAAGGCATGGGGAGGTGGAGGCCGGCTGCGTGGCTGCAGGTGGCAGAGGAGAACCAGGGAGATGGAGACATAAAGGGAAGTGTCCTCAGGTTGGGAGCGGCTGAGAGGGCAGAGAAGCCTCTGAGTGGGGGTGGCTCACCCACTCGGGCACTGGAGAGAGAAACCACAAGGGCCTCATACACCCTTCAGAGAACCAGGGGCAGGGATGCTGTGGGGGTGGGGGAGGGGGGAGATGTACAGAAGGAGAGGGTAGAGATTGGTGTTTCCTTGTGGGGTTAGTTTCTCCAGGGCTGGCAGGGACCGGCACCCAGCAGCTTAGCCCTCGAAGGGACTTCGTGCTGATGGGACTTTCCTGGATTCCGGCCCCAGCTCATGGAGGCTGACCAGAGCAAGCCTGCCTTTGGCTGCCATTCAAGGACCTCTGCCCATAGCCTTCCATCAAGTTCTGTTTGTACTTTCAGACCTCTGTGCCTTTGCCTATGCTGTTCCCTTTGCCTGGGATGTCCTTCCCGCATCTTCTTCCCCCAAATCCTCTTTGTCAGCTTAATACTTCTTCAATTACTCTTCTGTATTGGCCCCTGGTCCCCCACCCTTCGCCTTCATTTGGAACGCTTTTACTTATTTCTGTACTCATTTCTGTGTCTAGTAGTGCTTGGCACACAGTAGGAAGTCATAATTTTTTTAAGTTAACTTATAAAAGTTAATTTGCTCTATCTTTATCTTTGTTACTATGAAATGGGGTCCCAGAAGGGGGCTTTGCCGTCCTTAGGCTGTTGCCCTCCAAAGCCAATGATAACCAGGAACCCCAAAGTTCATTTAGCCACCTCCCAGCCCGCCCTCATGGGGAGACCCCACGTGGCTGTGGCAGGAGCAGGCGGTGTCTTTCTTGTCCACTGTGCGGCGAGGCACACCAGCCCGGTGGGTCACTGTGCAGCCGCAGCCCCCAGCCCAGAACCTGGTCTCCGGTGTCCAGCCTGCTTTTCTCTCACAGCAGCCCGTGAGCCTGTGTCTTCGTCCAGCCTGAGGCTGGCCTGCGGTCGGCGCTCGTGTGTGTGGCTGCCTGACCGACCAGCTGACTGGCCTGTCCTGAGCTCCGTGGCGCCGAGGGCTGGGGCTCACGTGGGACACGGAGTCCCAGCGCGGGAGAGGCTCGCAGGTTTCGGGGCCTGGGGCGCCTGTGCAGAGCTCGGCCAGTGACTGCAGCTGCCTGTGACGTGCGGCCTGCCCTGGGCCCAGCGAGATTTCTGAGCGGACTGAGTCATCCCGAGAGACAGGATGTTCCTCTTCGCGCCCCAGAGGCCTCTCTGATTGGGCAGGCTGCTCGGTGGCGTGGCTAGAAAAAGCCCTTTAAAAAGTCAAAAAACCACAGGCCTCCTCAGCCCCTTCCTTGGGCAGAGGTTTCAGAAATAGAAG
This sequence comes from Phyllostomus hastatus, assembly GCF_019186645.2. Classification (NCBI taxonomy): domain Eukaryota; kingdom Metazoa; phylum Chordata; class Mammalia; order Chiroptera; family Phyllostomidae; genus Phyllostomus; species Phyllostomus hastatus. The sequence continues at coordinate 61,184,243 of NW_025333857.1, read as the reverse complement.
AGCAACGGCGCTCAGCACCCGTTACACCTGCCGTAGCAGCAGCAGTGGGAAGGTCTAGTCAGCCTAGAGGGCTGGCCTTGCTCAGGGGTGCTGGTTCAAATGCAGACTCCTGGGCCCCGCCCCCTGGGCCACCAAGTTTGGCTCTCTTTGGGTCGACCTATGAGTCTTCGATTCTTAGAGGATTCTTTTTAAAGATGTTATTTATTTATTTTTAGAGAGGGGGAAGGGAAGGAGAAAGAGGGAGAGAAACATCAATGTGTGGTTACCTCTCCTGCACCCCACACTGGGAACCTGGCCTGTAACCCAGGCATGTGCCCCGACTGGGAATCGAACCAGCGGCCCTTCGGATCGCAGGCTGGCAATCAATCCACTGAGCCACACCAGCCAGGGCCATTCTTAAAGGATTCTTAAGAGCACTCAAGTTTAAGGCCCACTGGCAAGAATTTCCAAGAGGGGTACAGGACCCCTTGAGGGTATAAGACAAAGGATTAGAATGTCTCTTTAAAATATTTATTTTCTACCGCACCTTTTTTAAAATTTATTTTTGAAATATTTTTTCTAATACATGTAGTGTGTTGGCATGAGAATACATATGTCTAATACATGTGTGTAAGAAATATACGGAGTGGGGCAAAAGTAGGCTTACAGTTGTTCATCTGGAAAATAAGTAACACAAGAATAAACTGTTTTGTGTACTCACAACTGTAAACCTACTTTTGCCTCACCCCGTAGAGTGGGGATGCAAGTAAATACCTGTCTTTACCAATGCGCTGTGTGATTTTAAAAAACTCTGGGGGGAGACCACTGGGCCAGAACTCCTCCAAATCTTGTTCTGTCCCTAAGCAGCTGGGTGATCTTGGCCCAGTTGCTCTTCCATGTTGAGCTTCAGTTTTCTCATCTGAAAAACCATTTTCTGTGACCCACTCACTGTTTGAGAACACACAGGTAAAGCTTCTGGCCCAGGCTGGCAAGAGAAGGTAGAGCATACATGGTGGGACCCTCTGGAGGACATTCTCGGGGGCGGGGGAGATCGAGGCCGGGAGACAGCGAGGCCCTGGAGCCCCTGTCCTGAACCCAGCACTGGAGAAGGCTGCAGCCTTTCTCAGGCTACACGTTCCCTGGGGAGCTTTCTCTCCAGAAATAGTTGCCTGCTGACTTTTCTCAGCTGTACCAAGCCGACTCTGACCAAGACCAACTTGCATGGCTGCAGAAACAAACACAGACCTATTTGTCCCCGGAGGCCTGGCGTTATTCGTACTCAATTGTTTCCCCTGCACGGTGACCTTTCACCCCAGCCTTGTCCTGGCTGATGTGCGGCTGGGCCTCAGTCTGCCTGCCTGCAGAGCGAGGTCTGGAGGCCTTGCCAAGCCCCTTGGGTGAGGCCGTGCCTGCTGCCATCAACCCTGTGTTTCTTTCTTTTTTCTTTTTTCAAACTTTTACTTGTTGTCCCACTTACTTACGCATTCATTGGTTGATTCTTGTGTGTGCCCGGACTGGGAATCAAACCTGCATTCTTGGTGTATCGTATCGGGATGATGCTCTGACCAACTGAGCTACCTGGCCAGGGCTCGGCTCTCTTTCCAGGACTCTGTGTGGTGCTTGGCACAGAGGTGGCTCCTGGGGAGTGTTGGCCTTACCAGGAGGGCAGGGAAAGGAGTCGAGAAGGAGAGGAGGAAGAGGGAAAGAAGGACAAAGAAGGAAAGAAGGCAGGTGGGGAGGAGCGAGGCACACTGAACCCCTATCCCTCCACAGCCACCACGCTTCTGCTTCATTCTCCTGGAGCAGCCAGAGGGGAGTGTCTAAGCCACACCTCCCTGTGCTCTCCTGGGTCTGGGATGCTCTTCCAAGGCCGGAGCAGGACCCTAGAGGCCCTCCCAGCTCTGGCCACCACCTCTCCTTGCCCACACTGTCTGCTGTCCCATCGCCCAACCCCCAACGCCACAGCCTTCAGGAAGCCACTACCAGTCACCCTCCCACCTCTAGGCCTTTGGAATCGCCGGCCCCCTGCCTGGAATGCTTTCTTAAAAATTGAGGTGATACATAACAAAACATTAACCATTTTAAAGTGAACAGTTCGGTGGCTTGTGGTATATTCCCAATGTTGTGCAGCCACCACCTCTCTCTGGTTCCAAAACGTTTTCCTCAGCGCCCCCAAAACCTGGGCCCCTTAAGTAGTCACTGCCCAGGTGCCTGCCCCCCAGCCGCCGATAACCACCAGGCTGCTTCCTCTCTCGTGCATGTACCGATTCTGGATGTTTCACGTCGGGACACTCACACTGCGTGTGACCTTCTGCGCCTGGCTTCTCTCACACAGCAGGCTGTTCCCAGGTCCCTCCGTGTTGCGGTATATGTCAGCGCTTCATTCCTCTTTATGGCCGATTAGTATAGCATTATGTGTTTATGCCACAAATTGTTTTTAATCCTCGCTGACGACGTTTGGGCTGCGTTGTGGGCAGAGCCGCCATGAACGCATGTGTGCCTGTGTTTGTCTGAGTACCTGCTTTCAATTATTTTGGGTCCTGGAATGCTCTTTGCACCATCCCCCTACTCCCAATTCGAATTCTTACGGTGGGGGCAGTGGTGGGGTGGGTGGACAGGAAAGGTTTCCAGGAGCAGCAGCTTCTACATGGGGCCTTCCCTGACTTCCCAGGCCTGCACTGAACCCCTGCCCTCCTCCCACCCCTAGGCTCTGGCCTGTGCCCTGCGCCCATGCCCCGAGCCTGGCACCGGGTAACAATAGCTAGTACGCATCCCACACCCTCCAGGGTGCTGGCCGCTGGGCCCCTTATCCTGTATCTCAGGTCATTTTACACAACTCTTGAGGAAGAGAGGAATTATTATCCCAGTTTGTCCACGGCCACACAGCTTCAGGGGGATGGAGCCAGGGGGATGGAGCTGAACCAAGGCTGTCTGCTTCCAAAGTGCCTGCTGGTGACTTCCTGTTCAGAAGAAAGGGGGGGACTTGAGGACTAATGCCATCCCCCGATTGTGTCCCCAGCAGGCCTCCGGCAGGATGGCGGCTGCTGCTGAGAGGAGCCGGCGGTGACTGATGCCTGTAGTGGCAGGTCCATCTTCGGAAGATGGGGTGGCCCAGGTGAAGCTCAGGCCAGGCCCCATGGCCAGCTCAGGGACTGAAGTCCGCTGGGCCGAGCCCGGCCTGGGGAAGGGGCCCCGGCGGTGGCGCTGGGCCTGGACGGAGGAGGAAAAGGATGCTGTTGGGAGCGTGCCACACGGCTGGGCAGAAGAAGGGCCCTTCCCCACCGCCACCAGCCCCGAGCTCCTCGAGGACTTCCGTCTGGCCCAGCAGCACCTGCAGCCACTGGAGTGGCACTTGGAGCCACAGCCTGATGGGCACCCAGCTTCCGACTCGGGAGGGTCCGCAGAAGAAGGTGAGACTTCCTCTCCCAACCTCACCCTGCAGTCCCCCAAACACCCTACCTTCTGGCCGGAGGCCGGGAGTGGGAGGGAATTTTAGAAAATCTTTAAATTAAATTCTATGAAGTCTATAATTTAAAAATTTTAAAGGTTTAAATTACTTAAATATTAGTGTTCATTGCAGAAATATCAGTGCAATCTAAGCAAACAGGAAAAATGAAAAAGGACACATCCAGATAACTCTTCCGTACATGTATATACCACAGCAATATGACTGTGGAGCAGTGTTTTACAAACTATATTGTGAGCTGCTTTTTTGTAACTTACAGACAGGAGCGATATTCCAGCTCATGAGATATTCTTCCACAAGTCCTAATGCCCGACTAGGAATTGCATGGTGTGGATATTCTGACATTTGCTGGGCCATTCTTTCCCTGCTGTGCATTTAGGTAGTTTCTAGTTTTTGCTACTACAAACAATGCAGAGGTGGAAGTTGATAGCACATCTTTGCACACTTGATTTGATGATAACCTTGGTCGTGGATATTGCCTGGTCCAGGGGTTAAGCCATTGTTAAGACTTTGCAAAACCCCACCTAGCAATGGGAATGTTGGCATTTTTTTTTCTAAAATAACTGCTCCCTTTGCACTTAGACCAACTTGCTACTTTGGCGTGGCAACCTCCTTCTTCTCTCTGAGTCTTGGTCTCCCCATCTGTGAGTTGGGAGTCAGGATGCCTCTGGGGATAGTAAGAGCTTGATGCATGGTGCCTGGTGCACTCAGAGTAGGAAGGAAACACTCCGTCTTAGGGTTCTGCAGATTTTTTGTGCCGTGACTCAAAGCCCTCATGCTGGATCTGCCCAGAGCTATGAGGAGCTGCTGTGAGCTCCCCCTCAGGGAACGGTGACTGGGGCGCACTGGGAGAAAAGGGCAGAGGCATCTCTTCCTGAGGTCACATGGTAACCCCCTGCTATGATGTAACAGCTGCTGCCATGTCCTGTACCCTTACTATGTGCCCGGGGCAGGGCTGGCTGGACCTGTCTCCTTCCCTCCTCAATACCCTCTGCCAGGTAGGAGGGACTAGCCTCTGGTCTCAGTAAAGACTGCCACAGAGGTCGGCTACTTGTCCATGGCCCCCAGTGAAGGATCAGAGGGACCAGGATCGAACCCAGGGCTCCCCGGCTCCAAAGCCTCCTCCCTTCATCTCACTGCATGAACCCCAGGGGCAGACACTGACTGGCCTACATGGCTGGGACCTGGGTGTCAGGTCCGGGCTTGCTGGGAACCGCTATGTGGTCTTTGGCCAAGATGCCTAACCTCCCTGGACTTCGCGCATGCCGCTGTAAACAAGAGACACTTGCTGAAGGAGATTTTAAGGAGCTGGAGGATATAGATTTCAAGGGTAGGAGAGAGAGCGGAGGGGAGGAGCAGAGGGTGATACACGAGTTAATGATAAAGGCACATCTGGCCAGAGCAGAGAGTCTGCGCTTGGCAGTGTGCAGGCTGTGTCTCATGACATTCTGGGTCTGTCCCAAAGACTTACATCGGACCTAGGACAGAGTAGGTGCTCAATACACATCGACTCCATGGATGATGGGTAGGCGAATAGATGAATGAATGGGAGGGTAATGAATGGGTGAGTGGCTGGGTGGATGGATGGATGAATAGTTCTTGAGCACCTACTGTGTAATAATTACAATGACTACCCATTTTCTGGGAGCTTTGCCTATGTTATTGCCCTCCTTCCCTCCCTTTCTTTTCTTCTTTCCACTCAGTAGGTGCTCAGGTATTGAGCACCTACTCTGCAGACACGATAGTAAATGAAAACAGAGAGTATCCTTATGTTCATGGAACTCGAAGTCTAGTGGGGGGCGGGGATATTAATGACACAATCACATAAGCAAGTGGAAAACTGTCGCTGTGATAAGTATTTCAAAGTAAAGGTATTCAGTCTTCTGAAAACGTATTGAGGGAGAATTCGTCCTAGTGTGGGAGATGTGAGAAAACTTCTTGTCAAGGCTGAGCTAATGTCTGAAGAACAAATAGGCAGCTAGGCCAAGGGAGGTAAAAAGGACCCTGGCAGAGGGACCGGCATGCACAGAGGCCCTGGGGCGGGAGAGCATGGGGTGTGACTGGAGCCGGGAGAGACCAAGGGGGACCCTGGAGAGAGATGGACCAGGAGAGCTAATGGGGGCCGGAGGCAGGGACCTCAGGACTATATTAAAGGCTCAGCTCTATGCTGGGAACAGCAGGAAGATATTGATGAGGGTTCAGATGGTGGGTGAGGACGAGGATTGAGGAGATGATTAGGTGGCTACAGCGGTGCTCCCAGGTGACAGAGGATGTCATCTTGGGCAAAGGTGGTGGTGCTGGACTGCAGAGCAGTAGGTGAGTTTGATAGCTGTAGGAGGTCTTGGTGACAGGCAGTATTCTGGCAGTGACGGGGCAAGGATGCCTCCCAGGTTTCTGGCTTGTGCAACTGGGTGGGATGGTATTGCCATTTGCTGGGATGGGAAACACAGGGAGGGGGGATAACCAGCTTTGGGGGCTGAGTGTGGAGGACCATGGAGACAACCAGAGGAGGTTAGGGAAGCACGTGGCCATGTGGGCTGGGCCTTACTGGGAATCTTACGGTGATGAGATGAGGAGACGAGCGCCCAGAGCGGAACAATGACTTAGGCAACATTCCACAGTCAGTCCAGACCCAACACATGCTAAGTGACTGACTCTCTTTCCAGAGTTTGAAGCAGAGCATGTGGACAGCCCAGAAAGTTCCAACTTGCCTCTCAGCTGGCTCCCCCAGCAGGATCCTGCACTGGACATGACCGGAGAGGAGCCCGATGCGGCCCTCGGAGAGCCTGAGGCTGAAGAGGCTGGAGGGAGCCCCCCAGGGTTGGGGTCCGAGGCTGGTCTCTGCTCCGGGAACAATGGAAACACCAGCCCCACGGCTCTGGGGTGGGATCGGGCCACAGGCTGGGTGGCGTCTGGCAAAAAAGCCAGTGGAGACAGACTTCCAGAACATTCTGAGGTCAACCCAACTGTTGACCTCAGCTCTGCCAGGTCCTGGAGCAGTGGGACTGTGAGCCTCGGCCACCCCAGTGACAGCCTTGGTTCTACCTGGGAAGGAGAGACCGACGGCCCCCAGCCCACTGCCCTGGCCGAAGCTCTGCCACAGAGCCCCCGTCACCGCCTCCTCAATTCAGACGGCAGAACTGGAGGGAGCGTTGCTCTGGCAACCCCCTCGGAATTCCAGGACTCCTCAGCACCCCGAGCCCACAGCCTCCAGTGTCCTGAAGACAGATGGAGGAGAGAGACTCCCAGCCTCTCCTGCCCTCGGCCGGGGGACCAAGCCTGGAAGCGGACACGGACATCACCTAAGGCGCTCCCTTCCCGATTCACCGGCTCCGTCAGCCCCCCGAATCCTCGGCCTGGGCCTGCCCGGCAGGACAGGCCACCACCCAGGGAGGGAGCCACTGTGGCTGGCCACTCATCTTCGGATGCCCCCAAGTACGGCCGGGGGCGGCTGAACTACCCGCTCCCTGACTTCTCCAAGGTGGCACCCCGGGTAAGATTCCCCAAAGATGAGAGTTACCACCCGCCCAAGGCCAGGAGCCGCAGCAAGCAGCCTCGGGACCCTGGCAGACCCCTGATCTTCAAGTCGCCCGCCGAGATTGTGCGGGAGGTGCTGCTGAGCAGTGAAGAAGCCTGCTCGGGAAAGGGCCCACCTCCTACCCCCCCATTCATGGGGGTGCCCCAAGAATTTCAGACGCCCGAACAAGCCACCAAGCTGGTCCATCAGCTCCAGGTAAGCCAGACTCATTTCTATGGGCGTGTCCCCAAGGCACACGCTGGCCTGGGAGGGCTGGAGGCTGGTAAGGATGGGGGGGCCTTGGGCCAGGCCAGGAGCCCCCTGCTGGTGAAGAGGTTATACCCCCAGCCATGAAGATAGCCCCAAGCCCTTTGCTCAGAGAGAGGTGAGCACACCCATGCTGCCAGGATAGTCCATGTTGGTTTGTTTTGAGCTTCTGCTATGAAAAAATTTGAAACATACGCAAGAGAAAAAAGTATATAATGAGCCCCCCATCTCCATCACCCAGCTTCCATCCATGGCTCACCCCTTGCCCCGCCCACCCTGCTGGGGTATTTCGAAGTACATTTCCAGCATCAGATCGTTTGATTCAAAAATGTTTTACTATGCACATTGAAAGATAAGAATTCTGCCTTAAACATAACCGCACAACCGTTATCCTGCCTAAAGTTGGCACCAATTCCTTAATATTATCCAATATCCAGCCAGCGTTCAGATCTCCCTGTGTGTCCCGTAACTGGCTTGTTTGTCTTAGTGGGTTCGAATTGGATCCAAACACAGCTCACACATGGCATTTGGCCACTGGGTCTTTCGAGCCCCTCCCTTTTTTTCTTTTTTTTTTCTTTTTCTCTCCTTCTTTTCTTTCTTCCTTTTCAAATTTTTTTCTTCCTTGTAACGCATTTGTTAAGGAGCCAGTTCTGTCCTGCACACGCTCACAGTGTCTCTTCCTGTGCCCCTCTGTCCTGCACGTGGTCAGTTTAGAGCTGGAGGGCTCTTCCGGTCGTCATCACCTGTGTGTCTCCCCTCCAGACCACGAGCACCACATAGGCAGGGGGTTAGGGAGTTTGGGGTAACAGCACATCCTGGGTGGCCCCCTCAGGAGGCAGAGGACGCCTGCTGACCTCAACTGTGGTGTGAGCAGCTGCCGGTGGCCACTTCCTTGGCCCAGTCCTGCATTTGGGGCGACAAATGGTAGCATCCTCATGCTGTCATTCCTTCTGCGTTCATCTGATGGGGATTTTCTGCAGAGTAAAACGTTCCCCTCATCCACTATTTGGTCACCAAGTCATCTAGTTCACATGGGGAAGACAGGAGAAATGCTGGATTCTGTCCTAGTTACTGGTTTTCAGAACGATGCGTCACTTCCCTCGCACCCTTCAGAGGTAACTGGTGACGTTTGTTGTTGCTTTTCTCCCTCATTTTAATGAAGCTCTTCAGTGTTGTTTAAGGTAAGTAGTGACTCCGAGTAGATGCAACTGTCGTTTTCAAGTCTTCTATTTTTCTACCAAGGGGGCCCGTGACCACTCATTCATTCATCTGTCAAAGTGTGCTCATGAAGCACATACTATTCAAGCAGCAGACGGGGCAGTGGGGAAGACAGACGTGGGCCTCACGCACGGAGCCCACAGATGGGCAGGGAATCTGGACGGGAGGAGTTGCGGTCCTCTGCGATGGGGTTGCGTGTGGCGGTAGAGCAGCCCCGAGGCCCTGCCCCCGACCCGTTGCTGGGGACGGTGGAAGGGCTGGTGGGTGAGTTGTCCCGCTGCCTCGGACACTCCAGAATTTGGCCACGGGGGTCCGCATTACACATGAGCCTGAAAGGGTCTCTCAGGTCCCAACTCTGGAGGTTTTTCACTTTGAGGGACTCAGGAGTCCCTTCCGCGGGGGAGATTCCCTGTGAGGGGCCTCGCAGCGAGGAGCCTGGGCAGGTGACCACTGTGCTGTCTCTTTCCTGCAGGAGGACTACCACAAGCTCCTCACCAAGTACGCTGAGGCTGAGAACACCATCGACCAGCTGCGCCTGGGAGCCAAGGTACCCGGCTGCGGGGGTTGGAGGGGTGGGCCCTGGCTCCCGGCAGGTGACACTTTTTCAAAGTCTGTGGCAGGGCCATTGCCTCTTGCCTCCTGGCACCTGCCTTGTAGGGATAGTGGAACCCAGTCCTTCCTTGTTCTACTACAAGGTCACTCAGTCCGTGACCTTGGCCAGCAGTCTTCAGGCTCAGAGGCCTTTATCGTTGATGAGCTTAGATGTCCTTGAATTCTAGAATCCTAGGGATGCCATCAGAAACTGTTTCCTAGATGAGGTCTAGGTTAAGATCACCTGGGCTTGATTCCTAAATCCATCACAGGTAAGCTGTGTGACCTTAAGGCAGTTACTTAGGCTCTCTGAGCCTCAAGGAGGAAGCACAGAATTTCTTCTTAGTCCCCCCACCCCTGCCCTGTGGGTGTTTCCCCACCTGATCCTTCTGGGGTCGTGACTTTGTCTTCTTCCCCACCATTGGCCATAACCTCTGCCCTCATCCCGTGACTGAATGCTGAGTGAGTGCCACGCATGTGGCAGGGGAGCATGGAGGGAGAAATGCACCCACCCAAACTGAGCTGGCCGCTATCTTGCCCAGCCCCCACCCCAACTTGGGAGGAAGCTGTGAGACCTTCCCCTTTTCTGGTGTGAGGCAGGAAGTGAGACCTGTGGCAGCCCCTGTGGTTTCCTGCCCTCCTCCTCCCTGCTCTTGCCCCATCAAGTAGCAGTGGAGGACGGGGTGGGAGCTGAGCTGCAGGGAGGTAGACCCTCCCTCTCCCTGGCCTCCCCTCATGGGCCCCCCCACATGGGCCTGCCCCTGACACGCCCCAGGACCCCTCCCCCGCCACGGTGCCTCTCTGAAGTGTGCTCAGAGACAGTCGTGATGAGAAAGCGGCCCTGTCCTAGGAGCAGTGCTCTGCGTCCCCACACCGGCCTCACACACAGGCAGGTCCCTTCCCACCCCAGTCTCCTGGGGCCATCTGTAAAAGGGAGTTAATCATCCCTTCCTCCTGGAAGCCAGTGGACTCTCCCCAGTATCTTAAGCCTCCCTACAGCTCTGAACTGCTGAGCCAGATTCAGGGGTGGAAGGGTCGGAGGTGCTGGGAGGACAGTAGAGGGGTTGGGTGAGGCACCCTCTCCTGGAAACCACGTTCTCATGACTGCAGACCCTTAGGAGGTCCTAGGGACAAGGAACTGGTCATCAGGTCCAAGTCCACAGCTCCCTGTCTCGCAGATGGGAGAACTGGGACCCCAGGACGGGCAGAGGCTGCCAAAGGTCACGGTCAGGAGCAGAGGCTCAAAGCATCTCCTCCCTCTCTCCCTTCTGTTCCTCCTTCACTCATGGAGGAAATGAGTTGGTACAGTGTAGGGAGAGCACGGACCTGGCCCCTGGCAAGTTCTTCCTTAGAGACAGGGACTATCATTTTATTAAAAGCGTCACTAGGAAGGTGCTGACTGGGTGTCCGTGTGCCAGGCTCGGTGCAGGCACGAGCAGGGGTGGACACGGTGGGAGGACAGCCGTAGTGCCTCCTCTCATGGGAACTCCCCTAACCCAGTGGGGACTGGTGTCTCCCTCTATGTGGTCACCTGGGCCTAGCAATTGACCATCAGGAACGAAGGTGGGAGAGGCTGGGAGTGGTCTGGTGCCAGCTCACCCACTCCCACTTCCCAGGGAAAGGACTCCTTGGCCTGTGGGTCCTCCTCAAGAGAAGGGTGGGCACAGGTTAGCTGGACCCTTCTAGAAGGGGGACAGTGTGCTCCTGGACCCCCAGTCTCACAGCGCCCTGGGGAGTAGCAGGGCAGGGCCCACCGTGCCAGCGTGCTGAGGACACGGAGCCCAGGTGGAAGGGGTGTGGCCAGTCCCACGGGGCTGAGGGCTTCCAGCCAGGCCTCTCACCCTGTCCGGGGCTCTGCAGACTCAACCCTGCAGGCTTGGGAGACGCTGGCGGGGCTTTCTGCTCAGAGCCCGTGTCAGGGAGGTGGGCGTGTTCCTGCTCCTCTAGGCTGAGCTGGCTGGAGTGAGCCCCCCCCGGATCTGCTGAGCCCCTCACTCTGCTCAGAGCCCCCTAGGGAGGGAGCCAGGCTAAAGATGTTGCCCTGGACACCCAGGGTAGATAGTCAGCAACAGTGGGGGCCCAGGGAAAGGAGACTGGCCTTTGCTGAGCAGGGAGAAGGTGCCAGGCCAAGGCCAAGTGCACTGCCAGGGTTACCTCCTTCCGTCCTCTTTTCAAGAGAAAACTGAGGCTCAGTCAGGTGGAGTGGTTTGCTCTACATCCCGCAGCTGGCAATGGATCACAAGTTGGGGTTTTAACCTAGGCCTGCCTGATTCCAAAGTGGGTGCTCCTCCCCATTCTGGGCAAGTGCAACAACAGACCCTGCACAGCAGACGTGTAGGGACCAGGCAGGGTGATGGTGTCGCAGTGAGAATAAGAATAGTAATAAGTGAGGTTTACTGGCCACTACCCTAAGGGGTTTACCATGGGGGAGACTCAGACACAGGAGGGTAAGCAGTTTGCCCACGATCACTCAGTAAGTAGGGGTCAGAGCTGGGGCATGAGCCACGCAGTCCGGCCCCAAAGCCCACTGCTAACGCCACACCGTCTAGCAGAACCAGGCTCTGGGTTCTGCAGCTGGGGAGGCTGTCCAGGAAGTCCCATGGCCTGGCTGGGGAGCATCCCTGGATCCGGACTGGGTGGGGCCGGGAGCCGGGGCTCTGTTCTCCACACCAGCGTAGGGCCAGAGTTTACGGTGATCTCACACATTCGGTGTCCTGGTGCCACCTCCCTGCAGCCTCTGTCCCCCATCTCAGCTGCCTCTAAGCATCCGGGGCATCTGGGAGGCTGAGGAGACCAGAAATCACACCAGAAAGAATCAGGATAACAGAAAACTGGCTTTCCTAAAAGTGTATGTTCGGACAGCTACTCGTTGGTCCAGAAGCCCCTGGTGGAGGTGGGATGTAGTAGGTCTTGGGGGCAAGAGAGAGGTTTCTATATTCAGAGGGGTTGGGAAACAGTTCCTTTCTCTCCACTCCTTCCCCCCCTCACCCCATTCATAAAGCCCATTAGCATTTTAAAGGCAGTGGGAAACCCATCTGTGCAGAGTACAGTCAGTTATTTAACCCAATGTTCCCCCGCACTCACTGATTCACCGCTCACTGACAACCCCGCTGAGGAAGCTAGTCCAGCTTCTGGGGCCACCGTGGGACACCCTGACTTAAAAGGGGCGCGCTGGAGCCCCAGGGTGGGCCCCAGCTGTGTTCTAGGAGACGGCTCAGTAGCTGCCCACAGCTGCCTTCAGCCCCTGGATTCAGGGCATCCGCACAAGTCTATGGCCCCTCTGCTTCACGCTCTTCTGGCCCCTAAAACAATGCGGCCTCGTGCTGAAAGCTGCTTGTTCCTGTGGGCGGGTCTGAGGCCAGGGGAGGGGCAGGTGGGACAGGGAGTGACATGGGGGGCTGGTCTTCCCCCAGATTTGGGTCACCCCGGGAAGAGAGGGGTGCTGGTGGGCAGGGCCCCGTAGTTGGGTCTGAGCAGATGGCTGAGGGGATTATTAAAATCCAGCTTTGTTCTCATCAGAGGCTGGGCCTGAAAGAGGAGGAGGCAGCTGGAGGCAGGGTAGGGGTGTGGGATTGTGGGGCGGCGAGGGGGGGTGGTGCGGAGCATGCCCAAGCAGTGCAGGGCCATTGTCCCTCACTTTGGAGCAGATTTTTCTGCCACAACCAGGACGTGAAGAGCAGCTTAAGCAGGGATGGGCTGCCTGCCTGGGGGCCCGGGCGCTCCCTCTACCAGGCCCACCCTGAACTGCCCTCTCCTGGCCCTGGGGAAGCGCCAGGCAGTAAGATAAGCTGCCTGACACCTTAAGGAACAGGGAGCACTGAGGTACCTCAGGGGAGTGGCTTTTCCAGGGACCTGCCTGCAGGGGGTAGGGGGTGGAGATGGGGGGTAGTCAGTGGTGATGATGATGGTGATGAAGGCAGTGATGATACCGGTGGGGATTACAGTGATGACGGCGGTGGTGGTGATCACGGAGGTGACCGTGGTGATGATGGTGGTGGGGAATGTGAGGCTGCTGTTCACTGAGCACTCACTCCGTGCACAGAGAGGCTGGTTAAGTCAGCTGCTCTAGGACTCGAAGGTGGTCAGGAGTCCAGGCTCTGCAGAGCTCCCACGCTGAGCTAGGGGTCAGCAAACTTTTCTCTGCTGAGGGCCAAATAGTAAATATTTTTGTCTTTGTGGACCACACAGTCTCCATAGTAACAGCTCTCAGCTCTGCAGTTGTAGCAGGAAAGTAACTGTACACAACAAACCCCTAAACAAACGAGCAGACCTGTGCTCTCTGCAACCTTGCTCACGAAGCAGACCGTAGGTTGCCGACCCTGCTCTGAACCACCGGGCGGCACGTGGGCCTCCTCCGAGTCTGCGCGTCCTTGGCCGGCCACCTGACCCTAGACACCTCTCACACAACCAGGCTGCTTACTACGTCAAATGTGCCTTTGATGATGACGATCGGCTGCTACTGAGAGAGTAATGCATTGAGTTGTTGGTTTACTCATTCATTTGAACAGCCTTAATGGCTGATATTAGCAGTACGATATTGTTAGAAAGTTTTTATTAATAAGTGTTATATTATTATAATATAGTCATATTTGCTTTATGTTAAATATTATATTGATTATAATATTATGGTTATACTGTTATTATAATAAATATTATTTTTAAATTATTAACATAAAAAAACATAGACTCCGGGATCAAAGACAGGTTATAATCCCAGCCCAAGGGTTTATCGGCTGGAGGTTTTGAGTTAGTGACTTAACCCCTCTGAGTCTCAGTTTTCTCTCCTGTAGAATGGGAATTATGGTCCCTGCCCTACCTCCCTTTGGGGACTTCCATAAAGAGAGAAATGAGCCCTGGCTGGTGTGGCTCAGTGGATTGAGTGCTGTCCTGCGAACCAAAGGGTTGCTGGTTCGATTCCAAGTCTAGGGCACGTGCCTGGGTTATGGGCCCGGTCTCTAGTAAGGGGTGCATGAGAGGCAACCACACATTGGTGTTTCTCTTCCTCTATTTTTTTCCCTTCCCCTCTCTGAAAATAAATAAATAAAGTCTTTCCCTTCCCCTCTCTAAAAATAAATAAATAAAGTCTTTCCCTTCCCCTCTCTAACAATAAATAAATAAAGTCTTTAAGAGAGAGAGAGAGAAAGAGAATGAAATGTCAGCCCTTGGCCCAGTCTTTGGCTCCCCCACCCAAGGGCTCCACAAAAGGTGGCATTTATTATCACAGGCATGTTTGTTGAGTGCCTGAGTGACAGTGTGAGTGAAGGTAAGGCCTTTTGGGTGGGTTTGCCCCAGCCCTGACTTGGCTCTCCCTGTGCCTCTCTCCCTGACAGGTGAACCTCTACTCGGACCCGCCCCAGCCCAGCCACAGCATCTGCACAGGGATGGTGCCCCCGGGGACCAAGGTCTTGTCCTTCACCATCCCACAACCCCATTCTGTGCAGCGGTGGCCGGGGCCCACCGAGGCCCTGCAGGCCCCTGAGGTGTCGGGTGAGTCTGTGAGAGGAGACATGGAGGGAGGGCCCCTGCGGCCTGTGAGTCTGCTCTGGGGGCCCTCGGATCACCCTGGGCTGGCACTGGCCTCAGGCCAGGGGAGGGAGAGATATGAGGCCGTTTTCTGGGCCCTTAGACTTGAACGGGTCAAATGGAGATGTGGAAAGTGTCCCACTTTAAGCCACAGCAGCCTGGGGCACGCCTCTGCCACTTGGCAACTGGGTGATCTTGGAAGAGTTGCATGACAAAGAGTGTTGTCACTGTGGAGCACATATGGGGGCTCCCAGCCTTGCCACACATGGTCCCAGTTAATCCCCATGGCTGCGTGCATGCTGATGTTACCCCTGGGCAGTTAGAGAGACCAAGGCCTGGAGAGGTGAGCACAGGCTGAAGGCCCCACCACTGCAAGGTGGGGGGAGCGGGCTAGGACTGGAACTTGCCTCTTTCTGAGTGTGAGCCCACACTGTTGACTGGGAGCACCGAGGCCTGACTGGGCTCCAGCTGTGTGGTTCTGAGCAGATCCAGACTGTGTTCTCTCCTGTGAATGGGGACAGTGCTGCCCAGCCCACGTCTGTGGGCCTGCGTGAGGGAGGTGTGATCACGAGATCACTGAGCTGTGACCTGACGATGGAGGCAATGGTCTTGAGGTGTGGCATCCGTCCCTCAGCCCCAGGAAGCGCTGTTCTTGGCTCCAGTGTTCAGTGGTTGCGTATTCCTTTCTGCCGCCCAGGGTGGTCGTCGGCTCAAGGAGACCCGAGCCCCTCCTCGCCCTTCAGCGCACCCACCCCAGGGTGGCTTCCGGAGAACCCAGGCGTCGCTCAGGACCAGCCCTCAGCAGAGAGGACCCAGGCGCTGGCTTCGCAAGCTAGTCGGTTCCTGGCCAAGGTGAGCAGAACCCCAGCTTCACCAGGGGGCGTGAGTCACTTGGAGGAAGCAGAGCCTCCGCCTGCTAACTTGATCATGTCAAAGATGGGAGCCTCTCCCCTGGCTCAGCCTCCTCCATTCAGCCAGTGCTAGGTTTAAGTCCCTCTGTGGCACTGCATCTCATCAAACTCTCTCCTGTTGTGCTTGCAAATGTCTCCTGGTTTGCCTCCGGGGCATGCTCGGCCCTCAGGATTCTGGAAGGGTAACGGAACCTCCACTCGACCGTTCCCCCTCAGGATACATCACCCCACTTTCTTAGTTTGTTTCATTACAGAAGCCAACTCTCACTCACCTCTCAAAGGGCCTGTATATTTTCATCGAACAGTCTAAATAATGGTGAATTGTTTTGTGAGTCTGTTTATAACTACACACTTGGCCTTATTCTGAAAGTGGCTTAGAAAAAACATGCATTATAACCACATCACACAAACGGAAGTGAGCAAACTGGGGCAGAAAGGAAGTAAGGGTAGAAAAACAAAATAAAGTGAACTCAGGGTGAAGTGAGTAAACAAAGTATTCTGTTGGACCCTGAACACTACCAGATTCATGTTTGGCTTTGAGCTTCCTAGTTGTCAACGCAAAAAGGGAAATGGAGTAATTATATACAACACCATGTTCTGAAAATGAGTTCCTTTAGAGAAATACCAACATTCCTTTCTTTTTTTCTTTTTTCTTTTTTCTTTTTTCTTTTTTCCTTTCCTTTCCTTTCCTTTTTTCTTTTCTTCCTTTCTCCTTCCTTCCTTCCTTCCTTTTTTTTGGTAACAGCTTTCTTGAGGTACAATTCACCCATTTAGAGTTAGTGGTTCGGTCATTTTTACTGTAGTCCCAGTCACGCACCAGCACCACAATCAACTTCAGAACATTTTCATCATCCAGTAAGAAACTCCTTATCTACTTAGCAGTCACTCCCCATTCCCCTTCCTCCATCCCCTGGTGGCTGCTCATCCGCTTTCTGCCTCTGGGGTTTGCCTGCCCTGGACATTTCATGTAGTAGTCGTCCTTCTGTGTCTGGCTTCTTTCACTCGACATAATGTTCCAGGCTCATCCCTGTTGTAATAGCACGAACAGCAACGCTGTTCTGGGTCCTGTCACTGCAGAGAGGTTTCTCCCTGTCCTGTGTGTTGTAAAGGGAAGCAAAGCCAAGGGCATCACACCGAGCAGGAGCTGGGGCACCGGCTGACCCCTAATGAGCCAGAGCTGGACTGTCTCATACAGGAGCCACTGATCATGTGGCTGTTGAGTGCTTGGCCAGTCCAGCCCGAGGGGCTCTGTAAGTGGAAACCACGTGCTGGATTTCAAGGACTCCGTGAAACAAAAGGAATGTAAAATACCTCACAGATAATTACATGGATTGCATGTCGAAATAATATTTGAGATTTATAAAATATATTCAATTTAACTCACCTTTTTCTACACTTTCAATATGATCACTAGGAAATTTGAAATTAGATGTGAGCCTCCCTGACATTCTTATTTCATGTTATGTAGATTATATAATTCTATAAATTTCTATGTTACTTTTCAACACTGATTTCCATAGAGCTTTACCAGAAATGATCCCCAAATCATCTTTTGCCTTTTTCCTATTATGTTTCAAAATAGTTGTAAAGGAAAGAGATGCACGTGTCAAAGACCCTCACACAGTGCACGAGTGTGTTCAGGGAAAAGTCTTTGCTCCCACCCTTGCCCTTCTGTCTCGTGCAGAAATGTGCAACACCCACACCTGCGTTTGTAGAAATGGTCACACAGCTATACGGTACCTTGGCTTTTTGAATGTCCCCAGTTTGAATAGTTCTTCCTGGGTAGGCAATACATTCATGTTGTTCAAAGTTCGAGGGACACCCTTGTCTTTCTGCCGCCCAGTTCTCCCCAGAAGCAATTAATGTTTCAGTTTCTTGCATCTTTCTAGAGACAGTTTATTGTATAAAAGCAATTGTATTTATGTTTTTTCCTTTTTTAGTCTCCACATATTTTATACAGTCGGTAGCGTACTAGAAACCCTGTCCTGTACCTTTTTTACCCCCCTACTTTTAATGCTTAGAAGTAGGTCTTGGGGGCATTTATACATCAGAACATGTACACATGCCTTTCTCTTCTTGCAGTCTGCACACTATTCCACAGACAGGAGTTTAAACTGTTCCCCCGACACGCACCCCACCCCACCCCCCCACCATGCCGCAGGGAATATCCCGCCTTAAAGGGGTCTTCACGCACCTGAATGAGTGGGCTTTGCGCTGATAAGTTCCTGGAGGTTCCCCTTTAATTTTCCCAAGGCTGCCCATGGCTGAGTTCAGCGATGAAGTCAATTTCTGGCACGTGCCTCTCCATGCTTGGCAGAAAACCCACATCCCAAGGCGGGACCCAGCTCCCCGGGCCAAAGCGTGAATGTGGGTGAGTGCGAGAGTCCGTAGGACTCCTCTTCCAGGGTCCCGATTAATGGGGCGTGTTTCCTTCTCTTCCCACTGTCCAGGTGGAGTCCTTTGCGGGCCTGATGCAGGCAGGCCGGCTGACGCCCCAGGATCAGCTCAAGGTACCGCCCACTGCAGCAGAAGCCCTTTGAGCTGCCAAATAACTGCTCTGTCTCCTGTCCTGGAGTCTCTGAAGCCTCGCTTGCTGCAAGACAGACCAGAGAATCCCAGACACAGTGTCTCCATTTAGAAGAAACAGCCTCTGCTTAGCTTTCCAATGATAATGATCATTATATCACAGTAGTTACCGCTTAGTAAGCCATGATGTTAAGCCAGGCACCGTGGCAAGCTTTTTGAGTACATGATTTCATTTTATCATAACAACCCAGCAAGGCAGTCGCAGTCATCACCCCGATTTAACGGGGATGGAACTGAATCCCAGAGAGGTGACTTTCAGGCCACACAGCTAACAGGCAGCAGAGCTGGGACCCAGGTCTGTTGATTCCCAAGTCCAGGGTCATAATCACTGCCCTGCATGGCTTCCCACCAATTACCCTGCTCTCAGCAACCAGAAAGAGGCCTTTCCTTTTTTATTTTCTTTAGTATGATAGTAATTGCCCAAAAATTGAAACTTGTAGGAGGGGACGGCGAGTCATCATGGGGAAGACCCCCGATCTAACCAGTATTGGCTTACTTCCTTTTGGACTTTGGTATTGCTAGGTAACTCTTGTTCTGTGTAAACTTTAGTTTCTGCTCCATCAGCCGGGGTCCCAAAGGGGCAGATGGAGCCCTCAAAGCTGGGAGTGTGGGGTCAATGAAGGGCCCGTTAGCAGGGGTGTGGTAGCATCAGGGGCCTGACAGGGAACAGGGACACCCAGTGACTAGCACCTGCCCGGGGCCGTCCCTTCCTGGGTCTCTCTCCTCTTGCCCTGTGACCTCTCACAGGTGCCTCCCACTGGACAGACCCCACGGGAAGCCAGCGGTTGGGGAGCCCCGTTGATGCGCGAGGCACAGAACAAGGCGGGGAGGGCGAGGGCCCAGAGGGACAGATGCAACGCACCGGTAGAAAAAATTATGGTGCAAGTATTTTCCCCGTATAATTGTAGAGACACCACGTGCATTTTCCAATCACTAATGTGTGATATATATTGTATCGCTTTCAGTGGCTGATCAAGGACCTTACAAATGAAAACCGTTCATTTTCTTCCCCTCTATGCTAATTCCTTCATAGACAGGGAGGTTGGGACCTGTTGGAAGATGGAGCTTGACTGGGGACTGTGGGGTCTAGGCGCTAGGTTGTCCTCGGCCTCAGTCTGTGGTCAGCATAGAGTGAGTGGGATGGGATGATACTGTGCCAGGTTTAATGATCCCACCTCCCGTGGTTTTAGCCACGTGTTAGCTACTATCACATTTACTGTGCGGGCCAGGTATCATTGGTAGGTCCAAGAGCTCTGCAGCCAGAGGGCTAGGTTCAAAATCTGCTCTATAACTTGCTCTCTCATTGTGTGACCACCACCAACTTTGTGCCTGTTTCCTTCTCTTCAAAGGAAGATGATAATATACCCATCCTACTAGGGTTGTGTTGAAGGTCAAAGGAATGAAGTGCTTTAGCCCAGAGCCTCAGGGCTCAGTAATGTTACTTATCTGTGTCAGTAGTGTGACGGTGATAACATCATCCGTCATGACTGTAAGGATTTGGGAAAGAATGACTAAAGTTCCCAAACCCACAGGGTTGCAAATTAAGAATGAAGACCATCCTGACTGGGTGTCTCAGTTGGTTGGAGTGCCGTTCTGTACACCAAAAGGTTGTGGGTTCAATCAGTCAGGGTACATACCTCAGGTGCAGGTTTGGTTTCCGGTCAGGGCACGTAGTGGCAGGCAGTCAATCTCAGTGTCTCTCTCTCTCTCTCTCTCTCTCTCTCTCTCTCCCCTCCCCCCTTCTCTCTCCCTCCACCTTTCTCTCTCTCTCCTTTTCTCTCTCTAAAATCAGTAAACATAGCCTTGGGTGAGGATAAAAAATAAGTGAAGACCCACAGGTCTCTGGTACTAGGTCCTTTTGGGGACACAGTGACGGCATATTTGACACTACAACTGTCACGGAACATTGGGGTTCTCGTTGTTCTATGCAGGAAGGACTGGTGCCCCCTGGAGCTGGTGCCGAGACTGTGCCCCGCCAGTCTGACGGCAGAGAGCTCGATCAGGGTGGGCGGGCTCCGGAGGGCCCCAGCCTCCCAGGGACTCAGAGGCCCCGAGGCCTCCACAGGCCCAGGCTGAGTGCCGTGGCGCGTCCATGGACCATCTCAGCCCTGCGTCTACAGGGATAGAATGCACAGGGGCTGGGCACTCAGCTCTTCCTCACCTGGTGTGGTTTCAGGGCTTCCAGCGGCTGAAGGCTGCCCACTCGGCCCTGGAGGAAGAATACCTGAAGGCCTGCAGGGAGCAGCACCTGGCCCAGCAGCCCGCTGGCTCCGAGGGGATGCCTGAGAAGTTTGATCCTGGCAGGTACTTGCTAGGGAGGGAGGCCAGGGAGGAGGGAGAGTGCCCACTCGGTCACCAGCAGGGGTGCACTTCACCCTCATAATTTATGCACTAGGGGAGCAAGGAGAAGTCCTATCCTGATTAGCCACATATGCAAATGGGTGAATACTGAAGGCTGAGATTTGTGTCCTTCTGGACTCACCGAAATGAGAAATGACCTTGGAGATAAGAGCTGAAACCCTTCATTGGAGAATGGGGAAACTGAGGCCAGAGGGAGAAGGGATTTACTCAAGGTCCCATAGCCTATGGGTGCCAGAGGGGGACTTGGGCTGAGATCTCTTGATCCCAGGGAAATCGACCCCCCCCCCCCCGCATGGGCGTTCTCTGGGGTCTGCTTGGAAGCCCATCTCCCAGACATGCCGATGTGGCTGCCACCTCCGGTTCCCAGTGCTGCCGTTTCCCATTCCAGGGAGCTGGAGGCGGAGATATTCCAGCTGGGAATTCGCCTGGAAGAGTTGAAGGACTACATGGAACAGAGCCAGCAGGAGCCTGAGCGAGCAGGGTCAGACTCACCTCTGGACAGCCCCCCAGCCTCGCCCTTCCCCCGCAGGCCAACGAGCCTGTCCTCTCCCTCGAGACAAGCCCACACGTCGGCCGGCCAGACCCTCTGCCCAGAGGTACCTCTTTGCCCCATCGTGCTGGTTGGTTCCCTCCTTTCTTCCTTCCTTCCTTCATTTCTTCATTAATTAACTTCTTTACTACATACTTACGAAGTATGTACCATATGCCAGGACCCATGACACATGGAAGGGATTTGCTGGGAAACAAGCAAAAACAAGGGTGGCTTCTACCCTCATGGAGTTTTCTGTCTGGTTGAACTAATTATACAGATATTTAACTATAATTTTGATCAGTGCTATGAAGGAGAATTACAGGGTTTTGTGAGAGTAGATTACAGGGTAACATAAATGAATTTGGGTGGGGGCTCAGATAAACTTTCCTTGAGGAAATAATATTTAAATGAGATCTGAGGGTGAATAGGAATTACCAGGTATGGAAGAAGCCATCCAGCGGGGAAAACAGCCTATGCAAAGGGCCTGTGGCTAGAGTCTGAAAGTGAAGGGGCAGTTGCCTGAAAGATGCAGCTGGAGAGGCGGGTGGGGGCCCAGGATGTAGGGCTGGTGGGACATGTGAAGCATGTGGTCTTAAACGGCTACGTTTTTCAACAGGACATGACGTAAGAGGATATGCAGGCAGGCAGTGGTCACACGGGTAACCGAGGCGGAGTCTCTGTGCCTCGTTGCCTGTGCTCCCTGCCACCTGTGCTGCAAAGACTCATCTGGTGGGAGTTAGAGTAGAACAGGTGGCGTGTTAGGTAGACCGGGGCTGGTGGAGAGCCGGCCACTAGGAGAATACCCATGACCGCTGACGTCTTGGGGCCCAGGGTTACAGGGGAGATTCTCTCCCAGTGTGCTCTGCCCCAGGGGGTGGGAAAACTCTAGCAGGCGCTACCCCAGGCACTAACTGGTAAAAGACTGAGGGCATGAAGAGCTTCCATGCTCTTTCAGTGAAGGTGTTTTGGGGGGCTGGGTGTCTATGCTGGAATTGGGGGGTCAGGAGAGATGCTTCCGCCAGGAAAACTAGGGCTGAAATATCAGCTCTGCCCCTCGCTTCTGTGTGCCTTTGGGCAAATCATTTGCACCTCAGTTATGTGTCTGTAAAATGGGTGGTAATAACCGTATGTACTGATGAGATTGTTGTGAAGTACAGTGCCTGGCATGTAGTAGGTGCTCAGTTAATGGCAGTCAGTGTTGAGAATCTTGTGATCCAGCCCCTTCATCTTGCACGCACATGAAAAGATTGGTAGGGTAGGCGAGTCTCACCTACTTTTGACTCTTCGGCACCCAGCATGAGCCTGACGGGAGGCAGGCCCTTAACAAGTGGTGTTTATGTGTCTGCTGAATCCCTGCTCCTCCTCCTTTCTGGCCCCCAGCCCGATGCCACCAGCGTTGACCCCTGTGCATTGCACGTGAACGGGGAGATGAGCCCCGCTGGCAGTGAGGTGGAGGACAGGGCACTGGGGCTCCCGGCCCGACTCAGGCACAAGGAGCTGCAGGTGGAGCAAGACTTCCATGGGCTGCTGGAGCGGTGAGTGCCCACCAGTCCGGCCCAAGGGCTGGATCTTGGCTGTTCCTGCTGGACAAAGCTCATGCCCCCTCTGTGCACCCTTCTGCAGGTACCTCAGTGTGAAGTCCCTCCCAGAAGCCGTGAGGACCGAGGAGGAGGAGGAGCAGGAGGAACAGGGCAGCACCCTGGCAGTTGACGGGTCAGCTCCAGCTCCAGGGACAGCAGAGACCGGCAGGCTTTCCTCGAGGCAGCTGCCAGTGCAGGCTGAGAGAAGTCACAGGACCCCCCTCGAGTACGTCCGTGGGCCCCCGCCGCTTGTGCCATCCAACCCTGAAACAACGAGGGCGGTGATTGCCTTCGTGAGCGAGACAGCTCTCCACAACGTAGACATGGCTTTCATGACCTGTAGCTCAGCGTCTCTCCGTGAATGCCACTGACAGCACTCGGGATGACTGGGGGCTGTGCGGGATGCGATTTTCAGGAGGAGAGAAGCAGCCTTAAATACCAGCATTCTCCTTGTCAGTCTCAGACCACCTAAGTGCATCCAGGAGAGGGTCTCAGTGCTATTTTGTCTCCCTTCATCTTCTTTTAAAGAGAGAGAGAGAGGAGAGCAGGCCTTAGGCCGGTAACAGGATCTGTCTAGAGTATGATAACATTGTGTTTCTTGTGTGTATTTTCAATGTTAGTTTCTTTTTGCAACACAAAACACTGGTCTTCTCTTTATAATAGTGAAGTCTTTTTGAGTAGACTGGAGTTTATGGAAATGGCTGAAACGGGGCAGACGGTATGCAGATTCCCGAAGCCTGGGACATGCAGCTTTCACTCGTGTGTTTCCACACCATTGCCTCTGTGCAGTACTGGGTGGGTTTGATTGGCATCGCATGTCGTGCTGAGAAAAGTGAAGTTCAGAGAGAGGAAGTGCCTTGCCCAAGGTCACAGCCAGAAGGAGGTGGCAGTAACCAGCATGGGCACCCAGGGGTGTTTGATCAGAGCTTGTGCCCTGGTTACTTGAGTCCCAGGACAGGGCTGCCCAGCTCAGGCCAGGGCGTGACATCCTCTTCTTCTCTGCCAGGGAGACAGTGGAACAGATGGTATCCAGGAAACCAGCAGGCTTCCATGCACCCGTGGCCAGAGATGGGTCCCTGCTGGGCCTGGGCAAGGCCGAGGCAGCTTCTCCGGGCCCTGGAAGGCCACCCCACTCGCAGGGCACCAAGCCCTCGGCATCCCACCAGAGCAGTCTGACCAGCCTAGAGGGGAGCGGCGTCTCTGAGCGCCTTCCTCACAAGTCTCTACGCCAAGCTGGTGGTGGGCATCTGGAGGTAAGTGTCCACACAGGGGAACGGGCTCAGAACCTCAGGGAGCTGTCTGCCTCCGGGCCTTTGCTCACACCATGCCTCCTCAGGATGCCAGCTCCCGTCACTGCCAGTCACAGTCCTGCCCAACATACAGAGCTCATGTCCAGTGCCTCCTCTTTGTCTTAGCTCCGCCCACCCCTGTCCCTCTGCCAGCGGCTCTTGTTCCTCCTTGGAGAGAGCGTGTAGCCCTCTGAGCCTGCTCAGCACAGCTGGGGGCTCATCCTTAACTCCATGTCCTGCTTGTGCCACTAGAGCAGTGGTTTTTAGACTGTTACAGGATCACAGATCACTAGGGGAATGTGACATACGCTATGGAATATGACTCATTCCCATAGAAGAACACATATATAAGCAAGTACACACACACACATCCCCATAGTCCTAATGAGCCCGTGGTAAGAAATCTGCACTAGACCATGAGCTCATGAGGGCAGGCACCTGGGTGACTCTGTTCATATCCTTCGTGCCTTGCACGTGAGACCTGGCGTGCGGGAAGTTTGGTGGGTTTCATTCTCCTGATTCGTGGGGCATTTCTGCAGTCAGATGGGGCCATGGCGGCCCAGGCCCAGGCCAGAAGACACGTGGCAATGAGCATCCTCATCCCATACCGGGACTGCTTTCTCCTCTTTCTGTTCCTCTGCTCAGGAAATCTGCAGTATCCCTTGCAGGGCCCTGGCTGCCACTGCTCAGGGGAGGGGGACTTGCTTAGGGTCCTGTGCGGGTGCGGAATCTCCAGGTGTGGAGTCTCCGCTCTTGGCCTGGTGAGACTCCGCACCCGCTGGGTGCCAAGGGCCCGAGCTGGGATGTCGGGAGCTGGGCCAGCCTCCCCAGTCCAATCTGTTAGCTTCTGGAATGTGAGGCCCAGGCCAAGGTTTGGGAAGGTCTTCCTAGTCTGCCTCGGGCACATTCCTCAGACTTAAAGGGACACTGCCTCTTACAGGAGTCCTGGATGGCGTCACCCGAGACAGACAGTGGCTTTGTGGACTCAGAAACCAGCAGAGTGTCGCCCCTCACCCAGACCCCAGAGCATCGGCTCTCTCACATCAGGTATACCCCGGGGACCCCCACCATTGTCCCATTAGTGCCACACACCCAGGATAGCCTGGAAACCGCAGTGGCCTGTGAGCCTAGAACAGGCCGATGGGCTGGGTATTCTCAGAGACCTCACCATCCCCTCAGCCATGGTTCCTTCCCCCGTCTTACTGATGGAGGGGAGCTGAGGCTCAGAGAGGGAAAGTGACTTGCCCAGCATCACTCGGCCAGTTAGCAACAGACCAGAAAATAAATGTTTGTGGAGCAAATAACCGAGTGAGCGGTGAGTAGATAAGAACTTGAGGGTTGTGCGAGGGGAACAGAGGACAAGGACAAAAGGCCGTCGGGGTGGCTGCTTGGGGAAGGAGTGGCTGGAACCCCAAGGGAAAAGAGAGGGTGGAGGGGGCTTAGGTGAAGGGTGAGGGACGGAGCCGCCGTGAAGACTGACGGCCTTGGAGACCAGGTGCAGGCCCCTCAGCAGGCCCGCATGGCAACCCAGGGCTGTGTGGGAAGAAAGGGTTAGAAATTCTGTTTCCTTGTGGATTTTCTAAGTGCACAGTTAAGCTTTATAATTTTGCCTGCATTGGTGGACAGGTGTGAAATTGTAGTTTGTAAGGAAATGCATGTGCAACGGGGTGCGTCCTCAGAAAGACTCCTATCCGGGGTGCACGGTCCTAAAGGCAGGCAGTCACTGGTTCAGGGTGTGGAGGGGCTTGGTGGCTGTGGCCTCGCTCTGTGTGACCTCACAGTGTCCCTCCCTCTGTGACCCACCAGAACCCCAGGGACATTAGCCCAGTCCTTCACTGCTTCTGTGCCCCGGGATGCAGCCTCCCACCCCCGGGCCAGGGGTCTTCCGGTCCCCAGAAGAGCCACTGAGCCAAGAACACCCAGGAGCCGAGCCCAGAGGCACCCCTCCACACGGGACAGTCCCCTCCGGCAGAGGGCACCCAGCTTCCGCCTGGAGTCGGGGATGGCAGCCGACATGGGTGAGTGGGTGCGCCTGGGTTGGCCAGGGCCTGGGGGTGCCCGGGTTGCCTAGATTAGAAAATGGGACCAACCAAAAAGCTTGCGTCACCCTTCAGGATACAAAATATCATACAGGTTCACTGTAGGAACATTTCAAATTAGCTAGGGCAGGCAAAAGGGAGCAAAAGAAAAAAAATGTGCTGCAAACTGTTGCTGCAGCCATCTTGGAGCAGAGCCTGTGAGATGCCTTCCATGCCGGGGTGTGTGTGTGTGTGTGTGTGTGTGTGTGTGTGTGTGTTGATTTACATACTCTTAAAATGGAAATAGGGCACATTAACGTTCGATAACACCTTTTTTCACTACACATTGTATCTCGAACACATTCCATGTCTATAAAAACTATCTGTAACTTATTTTTTTACTTTTAAAAATGCATGTGAGCTTTATATTGAAATAAAACGTACAGGAAAGACCACAAGTTGATGAATCTTCTCGAAGTGAACATAGACGCAGAAATGCAGCATGCTCAGGGCCCCAGAGTCCCCTCGAGCCCCTTCTGTTGCCCCTGCCGCCCCCAAAGGGAACCGCGGCTCTGACTTCTAACCCCTCAGATTAGCTTTGCCTCCTTTTAAGGTTCATCGCTTACATTTTTTTAATTAAACTTTAGTTGAAAGGTTTATTGATTATTGGTAGGTTCACAGGCAGTTGTAAGAAATAATACACTGAGATCCCACGTGCCGTTCACGCAGCGTCCCCCAGTGATAACGTCGTGCGGAATCACGGTGCAGTGCCAACCAGACCCTGTCGGGGACCCAGTCAGGGCCCTTCCACAGCACAGGACCCTCGTGTGGCCCTGCTAGAGACGCACCCCCTTCCCTCCTGCCCCCACCCTCTCCTTAGCTCCTGGAAACCACTACTCTCTTCTCCCTGTCTATAATTTTATCCTTTTTAGAAGGTTATTTGTGTAAGTGGAATCATATAATGTATAATCTTTTGGGATTGGCTTTTTCACTCAGCCTAATTCTCCGGAGATTTATCTAGATTGTTCCATGTGTTTGTGGTTTGTTTTTTCACCTATTGCTCAGTAGTATTCCGAGGGCTGTTTATTTGTTTGTTTGTTTGTTTAAGATTTTATTTAATTTTAGAGAGAAGGGAAGGGAGGGAGAAAGAGAAGGAGAAAAACATCAATGTGTGGTTGCCTCTTGCACTCCTTCTGCTGGGGACCTGGCCCTCAACCCAAGCATGTGCCATGACTGGGAATTGAACTGGCAACCCCTTGGTTCACAGGCCGGCACTCAGTCCACTGAGGTACACCAGCCAGGGCGGGCTCATTGTTTTTAATGCACAGGCCAGATTAGTGGTCTTAACCTCTGGTTGCCCATCCCTTTGGGAGGCTGAAGTCATGAATGCTCTCCTCCAAAACATGCTCTCAGGCAAAGGTGTGACTGTAATGTCAGAGAGAGGTGGAGGCTCCGAAGCTAATTCCAGGACAACATGGTGAGATAGATGCATGACAGAGTCTGGGGGACTCACGTGAGGCACAGTGAGGCTCTTTGCAGGGGGAGGGTCCCGGAGACTTGGATCTGATGCCAGGAGCGTGGACCGTGAGGGGCATTCTAATTAGAAACAGCTCAGCAGGCTTAGCACAGCACCCCACACTCCCAGCGAAAACCACATCTTCTGGTTTTGAGGTTAGTGGGTCATTACCTCATCAGGAGCTTCATCTGTGACCTCTTCACCCCATCCCCCCAAATCTCCCACCCTTACAAGTTTGCACATTGAGGGTCTCCTCCACATCAACTCACTTTGGTCTCATTCTGCCTCCCTAGGTGTCCCTGGCTCACAGCTGGAGGGGAGAAAGCGGATTTCTGAACAGCTCCACCCCAGCACCAGAGTCAGCCCACCCTCCACCCCGGCCCCTGCAGCTGCTGCTCCGCCCCGTGCACTGACGGAGACCACCCCAGCCCTCCTCACCAGGACAGGGCGAGAGTAAGTCAGATGCCTGGTCGTCATAGAGACGAGAGAGTGAGGCTCAAGGGCGGCAGGGGTTTGCTCAGCCCTCATGGCCGGTGGTGGCTGTGCTGGGGCCCGGCAGACGCAGGTGTCTTGCCTTTCCGGCTGTTTCTGTGGGACCTCAGGGATCCAGACTTGGAGGACACGTGTCCAGCCAGTGGGAAATGACCTGGAGGTTTACCTTTCTGGTGCTGAAACCCCTCTTCCTGCCCCTGACGTTTCCCTTCCTGAGCGAGAAGGGGAACTCACCAGGGACACGTTTTCTGCAGTTGTGCATTCTTGTATGAACGGAGAAGAGACTGCTTTTCAGTTTTCATCTTTTCAATCCTGCACAATTTCTCTACTAAGGAAGTTGTTCCTTGTGTGGTTGAACGGAAATGGGAAAATGGGTTGGCCAACCCTCTTACCTCTCCTCTAAGTTGCTTTTGGCCAAGGACCAATCACATGCCTTTGTGGGGTTGGGGTGTCTGTTTCAGAATCCCAGGGTGCACTGGGGAGACTGCTCCGCAGTAACCTTCCAAAGCCTCTGTGGCTCTGTGGTCATGGGGTCGTCTGGCATGTGGTCTCCCTGTAAAGTCGGGTCTAGCTGCTGGTGTTTGGCTTCCAGGTCCAAGTTTAACAAGTGTACTCTGCAGCCTCCCTGACATCAGCCTAGGAATCAGAGGCTTATTTGCCTGCGATATGCCAGGCCTTGGGAATAGCACAGTGGACAAGACACTGTCCTCAGCCTCATAAGGCTCGCCCTCTTGTAGGACGGACGAAGAAACGGGTGGTCACACCCTAAGTGTGATAAGTACAGTGATGGAGAGGCTCAAGGGACTGTTGAAACATGGAGAAGGGCCATTTAGCTCAATCCGAGGCTTCAGGGAGGGCTTCCTGGGGGAAGCAGTGTCTCAGCTGAGACCAGAGGAAGACGAATGAAAGAGTATCTCTAGCCGAGGGAACAGCATGTGCAAAGCACTCGAGGTGAGAGGTACCATCATATTGGAGGAGTCAAACATTCATTTTGTTCAGATTCTTTAGCACGAGGGGATGGGTGTTGAACTGTAAAGGCAGAGAGAGTTTGATGGGGAGACCTGGGGGAGACCTGGGAGGGCCTCAATGTCGTGGTTAGAGGTTTGGGTGGTGGCTGGGCTCACAGGGGTTCACTGAATATGCATGAATGCATAAATAGACTCACTTGAGCCCTGGCCAGTGTGGCTCCATTAGCCAGACATTTCTATAGCCAGCTGGGTGTCGTCATCCCGTAAACCGAAAGGTTGTGGGTTTGGTCCCTGGTCAGGACAGGAACAAGTTCAAGAGGCAGCCGGTCAGCGTTTCTTTGTTGCACTGATGCTTCTGTCCCTCTGTCTCCCTCCCTTCCCTTTTCTCTAAAATCAATAAGCATGTCTTGAGGTGACGATAAAAAAAAAGACTCACCTGAGACAGTAAGGGGGATTTTAAGCAGAGGAGTGTGGGGTCAGGCTTACGTTTTAGAAAGAGTTCTGGCTGTCACGAGGATGAGAATGGAGGCCGGGAGAGCGCTGAGAAGGCCATGGGGCCAGGAGAGAGGCGAGAGTTTGGGGCCGTGGGAGGGGAGGGGGTGCATCTGGGAAGACATGTTTAGGCATTGGGCCCACAGGGCTTGGTGGTGGGTTAACTTTAGGGGTGTTCAGGAAGGAGAAGGGTCTAGAATGACCGATTTGGGGCTGGCCGTCCAGTTGGAGGCTGACACGGAGGTGGGAGCCCAGCGGGGGGGTAAGTTTGCAGGGAAAGATGAATTTTAAGTGCCAGCTCAGTCCCTAAAGAATTAAGTCAGGAAAATGCAGATCCTGATTTTTTTTAAAAGGAGCCAGAGACGGTGACACCCATGCGGGCGTTCCAAGTCCCAGGCCTTCATTCAGCGGCCTTTGGCCTGGGTCAGGAAGCCAGAGCTGCCCCGGGCCCTGCCTTCCAGGGGTTAACTGGTGACAGAGCTCTGGCTCTCTTGCCGCCGCCCGCCCTCACAGTTTGCCTGGGAAACCCCAACAAGCGTCTCCTTGGGGATTGCCAGGGGAACCAACCACCTTGGACACGCACCGCGCTGGGGCACAGCTAGGGAGAGGCCTCCCGGTCCTTCTTGCGGACTCATCCGAGAGCTGATGATTGCTGGAGGTGATGCCAGGGGACACCCACTGACAAGTCCAGGGGTCACCAGGCAAGAGCTAACCCTGAGGGGAGCCCGCACTCCGGAAGCTGGCCCCAAACAGCAGAGGGAGAGCCTGCGTCAGCCCGGAGGACAGCTGTGCCGAAGCAGACTCTGACTCTCTGTTGGGGCTGGTGGGGGGGTGGGGGGAACTGTGCGTGTGGGATTAGCTGCCACAGTGCCAATGACACCTCCAGAATGAGACCAGAGATTCAGGGACTGGTTGGAGAGAAACGCAGATGGCATTCACTCCTGAGATGCTAGTAGCTCTTTGAGATAACGTCCAATAAGAGGTTGCGCTGCGTTTGGGGTTCACAGGGATTCCGGCAGCCAGCCCCTTACTCTGCTCCCTCCTGGAGCCTGAAGTCCTGTTCGGTCATGCTCCCAGAGCATCTGGGAGGTGCAGGGGTCTCTGGGGTTATGTGTTGGGGAGACCTGCTCCGTGCCTGCCAGTGGCTCACAGTCTGGGGGTACGGGGGGTGGGGGGCAGATACGTAAGTATCTCCTGCCAGGAGCGGAGAGAGGGGCTTGAACAACAGGAAGCATTTAGGGGAACCCAGGAGGGAAGGGTGGGAAGGGGTCAGGCCTGAAAGGATAGTTAGGATTTCTATAGACAGAGGTAGGAGAAGGAGGGCAGCCCAGGGGCCAAAGAAGGTCAGAATTCGGATTCTAAAGGGAAACTTTAGCCAACACCCTCTGCATTCTGTACCCTTGTCTCTGTCTTGAGAATTGGTCACTCGTGACTCAGAAAAGCAACTCCGAGGCCCGGCATGGTAGGACAGATGAGCCTCGAAGAAAGTTATGCTTTGTTCACTGAAAGTGCAGGGACTCGAACTCAGAGAGGTTCAAGATGCAAGGACTATAGACGTGTAGGAATGGTCTAGAATGAAGTAACAGTGGAGTTGGACCGCATGCTTCCTAGCAGGGGATGAAGGCTGCCCCATCGGGCAGGACTCTGGGGGTGGCTGCAGCTCCGTTCATGTGCGTCTGCTCTTCGTTGCTGTCCCCACCCCACCCCAGCCAGGCCATCCGCGAGCTGCAACAGGAGGTGTCCCGGCTCCAGCTCCGGCTGGAGGACAGCCTGCACCAGCCGCCCCAGGACAGCCCCACACAGCCAGCGTCCACATATGACCACCCTGCCCGGGCCCGGAACTGGCCAGCAGATTCCCCGGCCGCCTGGGGCTCTCACTATGGCAGGTGAGTAACCCCCAAACTCCCACCCTTGTGCCCTGGGGGCAGCCACAGAAGGCAGACGTGGACGGCCTCTGGCTCCTTCCAGATTTGTGGACACAGGCACAGCCACACCGCTCCCTCCCTCACTCATTCACTTAATCATTCATTCGCTCTTGCATTTTTTTACTGTGTTATATTTGGTGCATAAAAATATAAACATGTGTTAGTAAATAAAGTCTGATACAACAAATACCCGGACCTCACCGCCCACCTGAAGAGCTACAGTATCTTCAGGACTCTCACCCTCTCACCCACTCCCTCAGCAGATACTCCTCCAGGATGATAACAACATCAGCGAACTAGGGACGGATCTCTGGGAGGGCGCTAGGTTAAGGGTTTTGGGGACGTTGTCTCACTAATCCTCCCAACAACTCTCTAAAGTAATTGCTCTTATTATCCCAATTTGACAGATGAGCAAACTGAGGGTCAGAGAGGCCCAGAGCCATTTCCTGTGATTCTGACCCCAGGGTCTTTAGCTTTGACTTCCCTGCTCTCCTCCTTCCATTATAAGTATTTCTCTGGGCTAGCCCCTCATCGATCATCTTTAAAGGCTGCATAAAACCTGCCCTGGCCAGATGGCTCAGTTGGTTGGAGCATCGTCCTGAACACTGAAAGGCTGGGGGCTTGATTCCCAGTCAGGGCACATGCCTAGGTTGCAGGTTCCATCAGCAGTTAGGACATGCAGGGCATGTACCGAGGTTGCAGGTTTGATTCCTGGTCAGGGCACATATGGGAGGCAAGCAATTAATGTTTTTCTCTCACATCTGATGTTTCTGGAGAGAAACACTCTCTCAAATCAGTAAACATATTTATTTTTTTAAAGATTTTATTTATTATTGGAGGGAGAGAGAGAGGGAGAGAAACATCAGTGTGTGGTGGCCTCTCATGTGGCCCCCACTGGGGACCTGGCCTGCAACCCAGGCATGTGCCCTGACTGGGAATCGAATTGGTGACTCTTTGGTTCACAGCCCGCACTCAATCCACTGAAGCTACACCAGCCAGGGCTCGAATCAGTAAACATATTTTAAAAAACATTAAGGCTGCCTAAAACCTCACCCAGTGACATCAGCTCTCACTCTTTTACTAGTAAATCTACAGAGAGATTGGCCAGTGAGCCTGGAGGTGCCGAGCAAGCTGTCCCCACAGGAAGGCGGCGGGTCAGGTCCTCCTCCGTGCCTCGGGAGGTGCCCCGACTGTCCTGGAGTAAGTGACCATCTGCCGAAACTGATTTCTGGAGCCCACAGTCTGGGTGTGGTGGTTCAGTGGTGAGGGACCGCAGCAACAGGCTTAGAAAACACTTGAAGGCTTTTGTGCGTCTGTTAGAGGTGGTTGTGGCGCTCTGAAGCGTGATGCACGTCCAGTGATAGCTGTTGCGACTGTAAGACACTCACACAGGGTCCGGCAGAAGTCAGGCCTGCGTGGGTGTGGTTGGCAGGGTAATAATATGGGGGTAATAATTCATAGTTTTAATTCAAACACTTCACCTAAAATGTCATGTGGTGTGCTTGCGTGTGATATTGTTACGCTACAGAATTACATGCTTATGATTTTGTAATGAAAAAGAGGCGTTATTTGTGCCGGACTCGGTAGATCGCCTCACTTAATCCTCACTGCAAGACGGGCCATAATATCCACGTTCTGCAAATGTAAGGAGACCTAGGCCCAGAAGTGCAGGGGACTTGCCTAGAGTCACACAGCTCTGGAATCGGTGTCCAGGTGGCTCACCTGTCCCGTGCAGTTAGAGGGACAGTTAACAGTGTAGGAAAGATAGTGCCTGCCTCCTGGGATTGCCATGGGGCGCACGGCACAGCGCCGGCAAGGGGTCTAGACCGGTGCTGAGTGCGAAGGCGGGGGTCCCAGTGTGGGGGCTGTCTCCACAGAGGGGCGGATCTGGGATTAGATCCACGCACTCCCCGAGCTGCATGACCTTCCTGCCTGCTCACTCTGATGCCCCTCTGTCTCTACCCCAGGTCCCGAATCTGAGCCAACCTCCCCGCGGCTGTCCTCTGAGAAGGGCAGGACCACCAGGGACAGCCCACAGGCAACTCGGGACAAAATGAGAGGAATGCGCAGTACCAGTCGGCCAGACAGGGTCACCTTCCGGGGCCAGTATACAGGTGGGCCAGAGGGGAGGGCTGGGGTGGGTGCTGTCCCCGGGGTGGTCTTCTCTATCATGAGAAGCCTTTGCTATTTAGCCATAGTAGTATCGAATAGTATCATTTCCCCGAGTTCTGTGATGTGGAAAACTTCAGGGAGCATGGTGTCTGTGAATCTCAGTGCTCCTGTTCATTCAGCAAATGGTTTCTGATGCCTCCCCTTTGCCAGGGTCCATGCTTGGATCAGCACATTCAGCTGGCCAATCACAATGAGGCTTAGGAGGCAGCTGCTGTTTTCTGGACCTGGGCTACAGAACAAACACAGAATCATTTACTCCTGCCCGACCTTCAAGTCTGATTCCCCAGGGGGCCCCTCTGTCTTAGGAACCAGGCACCCAGCCCGTAGTAAAGCTTGAGATGACGCTTAGCAGGATTTTAAAGTGCTTAACATTAAAACAAATATGGAGAGGGCTCCTACTTTCCTGAATCTGACTGTCTAGAGAAGACATAACAAATAAGCATTAATAGTAAATGTGTAAATTATCATAGTAAGTGAATTATAGACACGGCTCTCACCCACCCTTCCCTGGGAGGGACAGTGTTCAGCCTCAGATCCGTACGGCTGAGCCCTGGGGACAAGACAGGAACCATGGGGCCACTTGCCCTGCCCCAGTGGGGTAGATGGAGGCCAAGGAGTCAGAAGTGAGAGCAACAGTGAGTCCAGGGGACCCCAGAGCAACACAGAGAGTATAAAGTGGGAACCCTGTAACAGCAGAGGGGGGAAAAATGACCAGTCATTGGGCAACGTGCAGATCTTATTTAGGACTCAGGGATGCACCAGGCAGGGGTTGGGGTGAGGATCTGAGAGTCTGACCAACTTTCTGATAACACTGAGTGCTCTCTATCCGCTAGGCGCTCGGCAGCCTACCCCACGGATCCAGGCCTGTGCGGTTCTCACAGCAACCATTCGGAAGCTGTTGTGTCTATGGGGTGGACCTGGAATTAGATGCACCCACTCCCTGAGCTGCAGGGCCCCCTTGCACAAGCCATTCCCATCCCAACCAGCCAGTCGCGTCTGGGGAGAGTGGCAGCGCTCTTTGTCGCTGGTTATCATGTCTTCCTCGCTTGCTGTCAAGTCCGAACAGCCTGGGTGTGTAGATTGCTTCTGTAGGTCGAGAACTGAGCAGGTCCTACCTCAGTAGGACCTGAGATGAAACGGGAGTCTGAGCGAGCTTACCATAAACAGAAAGATCAGTGTATCTGTATGTACATGTATGTATGCACATACACACCTATATTCCTAGATGCTTATTTATGCACGTATGCCGTGTGTGTGAGTGCACACTAGAAAAGGAGAGAGCACCTATTCAAACCATTTGTAGTGAGAGGAGAGAGGTCGTGATACGAAGTCCCCCTCAATTGTGCAGCATGTAGGGAGCTGACACTGAAATTTCTGTGTTCATCCCCAGGCCAGGAGTACCATGTCCTGACCCCCAAGATTGTCCCAAGAGGCAGTAGCACAGTCTCCTGTCCCAACTGCCAGCCTGCTAGGACCCAGGACACAGGTAAGGGGTGGAAGCAGCCAGGGCATCGAGGCTGCAGCTTCTTCTCTCCTGGGAGGGGACAGTCGGGCCAGGCGTGGGCCTGCCCTGAGCTTGGAGGCAGGTCAAAGGCACAGACAAGGGAACCAGATTTTTCTGGGATTCTCAGGCCCCCCAGGGTGTCCTGTCCTCACGCCTGTTGCCCCAGGTGCTGCTGCCTAAAGCTGCCCTCCTTGACCTTGACATGGAGAAGCCATGGACATGATGTAAGAAGTTCTTGAAGGGTGCTGCTAGGAGGGTGCCAGGCAGCAATGATTGTATCTTCTCTCACCTCCGCCCTCCCTCCACTCCTCATCCTTTCTCCCAAAGCCAACGGGGAAGAGTGGTGGGGAGAGCGGTGGCCTGAGAATGTGACAGCTGTTTCTGGTCCCGGTTCTGCCACTGACTTGCTGTGTGACCTTCAGCAAGTTCCTTAACTTGTCTGAGTCTCAGGTTCCACACCCGTAATGAAAGGGTTGGAGATGGGCTCCAGGGCCCTTTCAAGCAATGACGATGATACTGATGAAGCTGTCATTTATTAAGCCCCTACTGTATATAGGGCATCATGCTAAGGGTTTTAACAAACACTAATCCTCGCACTTCTAGGAAGTGGATTTTGCCGCTTTTATTCTTACTCCCATTGTATGAGTGAGGAAGCTATGCTCCAAGAGGTCACATAACTCGCCCAAGAACATAGAGCTTACAAATGGTGGAGCCAGAATTTGAACCCAGGTCTTTGTGACTCCAGAGCCCTGGCACTTCACTATGTCCCTCTGCCTTTGCTAGAGTTCCAGTAGTCTTCCCATCATGT
The DNA here is from genome assembly GCF_019186645.2 of Phyllostomus hastatus. NCBI lineage: Eukaryota > Metazoa > Chordata > Mammalia > Chiroptera > Phyllostomidae > Phyllostomus > Phyllostomus hastatus. The sequence continues at coordinate 61,148,528 of NW_025333857.1, read as the reverse complement.
GTTCATTTGTTCATTCATTCCCGTACCTTCCCATACTGGGCCCTGAGCCCTTTCCCCAGGAAACTCTCAGCTAAGCAGACAGCAGCCCAGTGGAGCCATCAGAGCTGGCACAGGGGAGCACAGGATGGGCTGGGGAGCAGGTAGCTCAGCCTGGTGTGTGGGCAGGTCTCCCAGGGGGCGTGATGGCTGAGCTGAGGCCCGAAGGACGAGTGGACTGGCCCTGGAACTTACTCAGAGGATTCTCGTGGGAGAGAACAAGGCTGCCTACTCTCCTCCTGCTAACTGGGCACTTTAGGCCTCTCCCGACCCCTCCGGTGCCTGGGATCGTCGTGAGCCGCTCCCGCATGGAGAATGGGCCTATCTCACTGGGCTCGGCATCAGACAGAGGAGCACCGTGACCTTGGCAACCTCTCGGGGCCTCAGCTTTCCCTCCAGTGAAGTGGGGGAGTGATGGTAGTAGCTAGCAGGTGGCTTGTGGGATTTGATAAAATAAGGCCCGAAGGGCCTGGCTCATAAAATATGGACTCTCACTGTCACATTTGCCATCGGTATTGCTGTCACCCAGAGGCAGGTAATTTGTCTTCTCTGCCTGGTTCCTGAGGGAAGCTCAGTGCTTCAGGAGTGTGCTTGGGAGACTCCAGGCTTGATGATTCAGACATAATCCTCTCCTGACACCTTTCTCGTCTTCCAGGTGCTGTCACCAAGGACCCACGGGGACCGTCTCCCACTGAGGCCCTGCGATGTCCCCTGTGTGGTGGATTTGGGTCCGCCCCCGAGGGGGAAAGCCCAGACGCAGCCACCTCTGGTAGGGGCAGATGCTCAGTCCCTTCCCTCAGCTCTTCTTGATGGGGGTTGGGGCCTGGGTCGGGTTAGCAGGGCGGCTGCTCCTAGCAGCCAGGGCTGGAGCACACCGGGCAGAGGGTTTGTGCCCCAAATCCGGGCACTCCCAGCATGGCCAGCCCAGTGTCTGGCTCTAACAGGGCAGGGCCTGGGTGGACCCTCTCTTTTCCGCCTGATCTTCCCGAGTGGTCAGACTGTCTCTCTGGTGTCCTTCCGTGACAGGGGCAGAAAAGTCCACCCCAAGGAGGAGTGCACCTTCAACTTCCAACCCCAAGCCGAGGAGCCGACGGGCGGGCTCACCGCCCCAGCCGCCCCCTGGACTGTGGTACCTGGCTGCAGCACCTCCCGTACCAGCCCCTCCTGCTTTTGCCTACATCTCCTCGGTTCCCGTCATGCCTTACCCACCAGCCACTGTGTAAGAACCTTCCGTTCCGACGCTCCCAGCCTCTCCGCGTGAAGTGCTTCGTAGTCGGCATTCGAGCCTGTCTCAGGCAGCTGAGAACCCAGGTTTCGTGTGCCCCCTTGTCTTCCCCCTCGTGCGTCATGTGCAGAGCGAGGCCAACCCCCATGGAGTCTCGCAGCAGACCCCGAGTGCACTGTGCGTGCCCCACTGCGTGCTCAGGCCTCCGGCAGAGGTGGTGGGGACACCTGTGTGTGCGCCAACTCATTGGGCAGGGAAGGTTTCACCTGGAATTTGCTGGCCCGGGATAAACTCCGAGTGCCCACAGTAACCACGGGGCCTCTGTTTCTGCAGCCATTCCGTACCCTTGCAAGCTCAGACCTGTGGACAGAACTAACCAGGTTCTTGTCCGCAGGCTGGGATGGGCCATGGGCGAGGAGAGAGGCCCTGGGCTTTGGTGCCCCCACAGACCTGGCCAGCGGCAGCCACGCAATCTTGGGCAGGTTACCTCATTCCTGTGTGAAAGGGGTTGTCGTGAGGGTTAAATGAACTAATGGGTGGACAGTCCACACCACACAGGGTGGCCAGCAACCACCGTGCTTCTGGAATGCTGCTGGAACCTGGGCTGAGGATGCCCTGAGATTTCTCCCGCTGCAAGCCGGTGTCCTCAGAGGCTGCAGCCTGAGCACCCTTTGAAAGCTGCCTGGGCCTGTGCTGCCACCTGGTGGTCTGCTGCCTTATAGTCCCTGCACCAGAGGCTTTCTTGCCAGGAGGGTCCGTCAGGTTTTATTTTTGCAGCTTCTGTCTTGGGGAAGTTTGGGGTAACTCTCAGCCAACCTGGTCATCAAATTATCAGAAAGTAGGGGTATGTGGGGACCCAGTGATTACATCAGATAGTTCCCAAAGAGTGGAATAACTTGGTTATTGTTGTTAGGTTCAGGTGACCTGTATCAGCATCGACTAGGTGCTAATTAGCTCTGAGCGTGAATTCAGCACTGACCCTTCCCAGCTCTCTGACCCTGGGCCTCTGTCGCTGACACTTACAGAACACTTAACGTGGCCAGGCAGCTGACAGAGGTTTCCACCTGAATTTTCCTGTTGGATCTACTCTGCCGTTGGTCTTAGGTGAGGAAATGGAGCCCTTAGAAGGTGAAGCAGCCTGGGCAGGGGTTTCACCGAGATTTGGGGCTGCCTGCTGCATCGCCTCGCTGCTCTGAGCATCACGTTGCTCAATGGGGAGGCGAGCATAATAGAACTGACCCAGTAAATGAGATAGTGCTGGTAAGGCACCGCCCTCAGAGCCTGGCCCATGGGTTCTGAGGGTGAGGACCCCGGCTCTGGGCTAGGCACCTGTGTTACTGTCTGGGGAGCTGCCGGGCAGTTTCCAAAGGGCCTGCGTCGTTTCACAGCAGAGTATGTGCGTTCCACTCCCTGCACATCCTCGCCAACGCTCATTACCGCCTTTGTGACTTTAGCCATCCCCACGGATGTGAAATGCATGTAGTGGCGTCTTGTGTGGTTTTGATTTGCATCTCCCTGAGGGCTAACGGTGCCGGGCATCTTCCCAGGTGCTTGCTGGCCATCTGTATATCTTTGGCGAGATGTCTATTTCGTTTCTCCAGCATTCTTCTGCACTGGCGATGGGACTCCCCTATGTTACCTCTCTGAAGAGCAACGGGGTTTGCTGCAGAGCCCCAGGTGACCCTGGTATCCCCCACACCTGGCTCTCAGACTCGAAGCCCCAAAGAGACAGGGTCGGTGTTGTTCATTTACCACGGTAACCCCAGAGCCTAGCTGCAGAGCACTTGGTCAAGATGTATTTGTGAAATGAATGGGCAGATTGAACCAACCACTTTTGAGCTCCTGTTCTGGGTCAGGCACTCCATTTACCTTCCTTCGTCCTTGTAAGGCATTCCTCGAAGTAGGTGTTCATTGTTCTCATAGGGGTGAAGACGCTGAGACCCAGAGAACACAGCCAGAGGCCTCCCTGGGGCTCAGAGCGGCGTCGGTGCCAAGCCTGGCGCTCCTCAGCTGCACCCAATCCTCTCTGGGGTTAACAACGCACTTCCCTGTCTCCTCAGGTTCTATGCGCCTCCAGGAGGACCTACCTCAGCCCCCTCAGCCCGACTAGCTGCTGAGTGGCCCCCCGCAGCCTCCTCTCGGCCAGCCAGAGGACACCGGCACTCCATCCCGCTGGATCTGGAGGACCTGGAGGAGCTCAACAAGGCCCTGAGCCGAGCCGTCCAGGCGGCCGAGCGCGTCCGCTCCACCGCCAAGCACATGAGCCGCTCCCTGTCGGCCGACCTGCGCCAGGCCCACAGCCTGCGGGGCTCCTGCCTCTTCTGATGGCCCTCGGGGCTCGGAGACAGACGGCGGACGGGTGGGCAGGCAGCCAGCCTGTTGCTGTCTCCCCTGCAGACCCCTCATGAGGAGTTCTCCCTCCAGCACGGGCCCTGCCTGCTCCGTCTCAGTGTTTTCAAATGGAAGGGCCCTGGTCATCAAGAGAAGTAACTTCCCAGGGCACCGGCCCCAGGAGCAAGTGCTGGGACCAAGGCCACCTTCTGTCCAGATGCAGTCTCGGAAAGTCTCTTGCACTTGACCACCTCCAGCTAATAATATGTGTTTTATATGTGGAAGGACAGATAGCTTTTAAGTGAGGAGTTTTCTTGGGCGTGGATCCTCCTTAGGACGCCTAGAAGAAGGTTTGGGGCTAGGGTCTCTGGCACAAACCTGTCCACCTGCCTGTGACCCATACTTGGGAGTAGGCATCTCTGGAAAGATGTGACTGGGGACCTTTCCCCTGGTGGCTGATGGTGGGACACTTTGGGTCCATTGGGATATCTTAGGATGCCGGCCCCCAGGCTGACTCACTCCCAGCTTCCCTGTGGTTGGGTCCGCCTTTCCTGTGGGCCTGCTGGGATGGAGACGCCCCAGCATGGCTATCCGCAGGGGGCCCTGTCAGTACCTCATCTCCAGACCCCTGCCCCCTCCCGAGGTTCCCTGTGGCCGAGGGCCAGGCGATCGTCTGCTCCCCAACCCCGTAGCAGCACGTACCTCAGCTTTTCTGGAATGTGTGTGCACCAGTGATATTTGTATATTTGAGGCATTTAAAAGTTCTATTTTCGTTATAAGGGCAAGTGAAGAAGAATGAATATTGATCTTTTAAAAAAAGAAAAAGCCAAAAAAAAAAAAACCCGAAACATTCCTAAAACTCCCTGTGTCTCTGCTGTGTCTCATTGACTGGTGGTTTCTGAAGTCAGTTTGCTGGGGTGGGAGGTGGATGCAGAGCCTTCCCCGGGGGACCTGTCGGGCGCACATTCCCAGACTCCTTCTGCCTCCTGGTGGCCTCTGTGTCTCAGCCTTGTCCCCTCTGCCTGTCTCGGAACCATGAACCTCTCAGCTGGAGGGACCTGCACGGGGAGGAGGCCATTTAGCCAAGGCCTTGTTGAGGCCAGAGACACAGAAGCCTGGTAGCTGCAAAACACAAGACCAGACTCTCTCCCCAATGCTCCTTTTAGCAGCGAACGGCAGCGGCCACTGTTCTCTGCTGAGCCCCTAGTGGATGCTGATCCTTGAGCTAAGTGCTCAGTGTGGCGGACTCCACACTACACAAACCAGCCTTTCAGGTTCCCAGCATGTCCCCCACTTCACTGATGAAACTGGGGTTCCTGTGGGTCCCTGCCCAGATTCATGGGGGTCTGACTCCCAAGTTTCTAGTCGTCGTTACTGATTTTCTCTTCCTAAACTTCCACAATTCCCACCGACCCCCACCTGTTCCCGTGGTTTTTTCTTGCCCGTGTGCAGTTAAAGGGCACGCATGAGATCATGGCCACTTAATTTGGAAGTTCAGGTTCGCAGACAATAAAAGCCCCAATCATAGGTGCATAGTTAAGCACTTTATTAAGCGAGAGCAAAGAGAAAAGGCAAGAATCGAGAGCACACATCACCCGATGGGAAATCGCCAACCCCCGAACGTGGACGCTGGGGAATCCTGGGGACAGCGTCCGGGTCCGGCTGGGAAAGCTCCGAGCGAAGCGTCCTCACCTCGGGTGAGATCCCAAAGCCCCACTTTGGGGGCTAGGCTTAAATATGTTTTAGACAACACTGACCACACACCAAGGGCTTCGTGTGACTTAGGTAACCAGCAGGTCCCTCTGGGAGATGGGCCGGTTCTTGAAGGAACAGTTCAATATTAAAAGTACTAATCTTTCCGGGGAGAAGGGCCAGGTTTCCCCAGGAGACAGCACACCTACATCGCATTCTTACAATAAAGGCTGTGGCTCAGGAATAAACGGAGAATTCTCAACGTCCCTTTAACCCGTCAGCCACCCTTCCCCACCTCTCTCACCTCCCTAGCTTTGCCCCATCACCAGGGCCCATTTTGGTTTCAGTTTTTCAGCTGCTCCTCAGTAGAGTTGAAAATGTGATGTAGAAAGTGACACATGGAGAGATGCCTTGTAGGTTCTGAGTCTCTGGGTTCACACTTGTCTGGGTGCCAAGAGGCAGTCCCATGGACCTCGGGAGGGATAGGGGGAGACCAAAGTGGGGGCCCAGGGCAGTGGCTCCAGCTTTGAGCAAGGGAAGCTGGAGACGTGGGTCCCTGGAGCCTGGCTGTTTGGAGGGTGTCAGTGTGTGGGCCTCGGGGCTGGCATCAGGCTGCGGGGTCACAGGCCTGTTATCCACCTGTCGCTGTAGGTGGTTTAGGTCGCTCATGAATTTTCCAAACAGCTCAGTCCTGGTGTCTCTGCACCCTGAGCGGTGCTCCTCCCCTCACATGCCCATACATAATGAAGCCCTCGGGCCTGGAAGAAGGCCGGGTTTTTCCTGCTGGACTCCTGGCCTCAGGGGCTCAGTTTTCTATTTCACTGTGTGGGTCTGCCTCTAATACGGCCCCATCTCCAGGGCTCAACACACATTTACAAGAGGCAAACTTGGCTCCTAGGTGTTGTATCCTCCTCACGCGTGTTGGGGGCCAAGAGGCTGCCATGAAGACACTCATGGAGACACTCAGCCCCTCTGACCTAGGTCCCTCGGTCTCCCCTGTTCTGCCTTTGCTCTGGCCCCGGCCCCCACCTCTTAATCAGGTTCAGCGGCATCCAAACCAGTCTTCCCGCCTCCAACCAGGCCCCTCCCAGCTCGCCTCTCCAGATGGCCAGACAAGGTCTGCAGTGGGGTCCTTCATGCCTGGCAACACATGCCTGAGTCCTCACTGCCCCTTATCCACCTGAGCCCTCCTTTGGGTCCTCTGCCTTGATGTTCCTCAAATGTGCCCTCTCAGGTCCTTGGCTTGTGGCAGGAACAGCAGGTGTTATCAAGCTTCTAATCTTCCTCGCCGGGTCGGATGCCCCTTCCAGGGGACCTTCCCACATGTCCCCACTGCAGAAGGATCCTTCTCGTGCTGGTCTCCCACGCCATATATTGTCCATCCTGATATGCATGCTGGGAATTACAGCAGGGGCTTTTCCAACCAGGGGCCGTCAGGGTCTAACCTAGTGGGCAACCAGGACTTAACCCGTGGCTGGCCTCAACATGAATGAATGAGAGACTGAATGAATGAGCATATATGACAATCTACTTATTACAAATACAGAATCTTTATTGATGCCACAGAGAGAAAGAACTAAGGTACAAAGGGTGGGTGGGGGGCTCAGGACAGACCCCCAAAGTCCCTGAGGTCCTAACTCAAAGCTATGTCTTTCTCCGTCTTCTCGCTTTCCTTCTTCTTTTCCTCCTCGTGCTGTTTCTCCAGCGGCTTACACAGATCCTACCAGGCAGTGGGAAAAGAAGAAAACAACACGATGGGGGAAGGCGCAGGGCTCCTGGGGGGAGGCTGGGGTCCATTCTGGACTATGGCGCCAGCCTGGTCTCTGCCACTTGAAGCTGGGTGACCTTAGGCAAGTCATTTTCCTCGGTGAGCCTCAGTTTATTCACCTCTAGAATGGGGACTCCAATCCTTAAGAATAGCTGGAATTTACAGAGCACTTAAGACCTGGTTCAGCCCTTATGTTGATCTGAATTTCTCACCACCATTTTGCAGCTGATGTAACTGAGGCTCCTAGTGGCCATGTGGCCTGTCCGAGGTTCCCCAGCCCATAGATGGGGTGACAGGCCGTAGACCAGGGAACCGACTCCAGTGCCTATGTTCACAAGCCCTTTCCCAGGGTTCCCAAGAGCAAGGGGACAATCTGTGCCACTCGTGGTCCCAGGAGATGACCTCAGGTGGCAAGCAGATGGGAACATTTTTATCTGAATAACGATGAAAGTATGCCGTGTATATCCAAAAAAGTGTAACCAGCTCATCAGCTCTGTGATGTCACATATGGTTGTGTATAACAAGATCGAGTAAAGCCTTTCACTGGGCACAGGTTTAAAGGGAAGTAGTAAGATCGTTTCTCAGGTAATTCTCAGTTAAAGCAAAAATTGGGATGGTGGAGATCCTGCACTTGCTGCATGCAGTTCGGACAGCCCTGGGAACCACACTGCCTGCCCCCCATTGTGTGGTCGAGAAGCCTGGGCTGTGGCAGGCCGTTGTGACTATTCGTTCCCCATGTGTGTCTCTTTCTCAAGCCCCACCACCACACCTTGGCCAAGCTGTGCCTCACCTGTTAGCCTTCTTAATCCTCTCCACCTGTTCATGAGTCCTCCCTGATTTCCCAGAGATGTCCTGCCTGGGCTCTCACCCACCCCTCCCGCCATGGGCCTCTCTGAAGCTCAGCTGCTCTGTAGTGAGGTGCACACTTAAAAGCAGGAGCTCCTACCTCGCTGTGCAGCCCTGGCTGGCAGCTTTCCCTCTCTGGACCTCTGGGGCTGCCCAAGGCAGGAGCACCCTCACGTGAGCAGCGCCCAGTCTCCCTTGCACTCACCTTTTTCTCATCAGTGTACAGAACCTCCGACTTTTTAATGCCTCTGCACCTGAGGTCCTCATAGAACTGCTCCATTTGTTCTGGGGTCACCTCTGGCTTGTCAGCTGCAGGAGGGAGCGAAGAGACTGGTGAGGATGTCGGGGGGGTCTGGTGACAGGCCAGGGACAGCTAGGGGTCTGAGGCCCCAGCACCAGGAGTGGGTGATCCTGGAGGAAGCGTGGGTGGGAGTTTGGGCAATGCTCACCATAGAAGGACAGCCCAATTTTCTGTGGGTCTTCTGGGAAAAAAGCAAACATGAAGGTGCTGCGGTCCTTGGGGAGCATCAGGTGGCCATAGTTTCTTGTGCCATTCTCTGGAAGAGAAAGCCTCTGGGTGAGACCATGGGGACAGCACAATGGTCCCATCCTCACAGGCGAGGAAACCTGGTTGTGCCCAGGGCTGCACAGCCAATCGGTGAGGCCACACGTCCCTGCTCTGACCACGCACCGGGCCCGAAACTGAACACTAACCTACATATGTGGAATCAGAGGGGCCTCATGTGAACGGTGGCTGCCAGGGCCTCTCTGCCCATTTTACAGATGAGGAAAATGAGGTTCAGAGAGGAGCCTCAGGGCTCCTTGGTGGTGGTGGTTCAATTCCATTGGCACTTACGTGTTCCTACTATGTGCCCTCACTGCAGAGATGGTAGAGACGTGGGTGAAGGGACTGCCTGCCCAGTAAACAGGCTGCCACCGTTACTTCCCAGAGGACAGAGAGTGGCTGAAAGGGGGACAGGACTGGAGCTGACCTGGGGGTTGAACCCAGTTCTCATGGTAAGCAGCGTGATCTCAGAGAAGCTCTCTGACACCTCTGTTTCTCCATCTCCTCATCTGATCAATGTACTGTCCTTGTAGGGCTGTTCATGAATATCAAGTGGACCGATTCATGTAACGCACTTCGAACAGCCCCTGGTGCATAGAAAGAGCCCAGAAATGTTGGCAGCTCTTACTGATTATTTCACGTGCAGGCCCTGGGCCTATAGAGCTATAAGAAGTGGGCCTCTCCCATGTTCTCTCTGCCCAAAGACCCCGTCCCCTCCCTTAGGCCGCCCACCCATCACCTCCCCGTTCCACACGGCAGCCCTTCCCCTGAGGCCTCACCGTATTTCATCAGGGTCCCATTTTCCCGATAGATCATCAAGGGGCTGAACTCATAGATGCAACTGTCCCCACTAATGCCAGATAGAGAGGGAAGACAAAGAGTAAGACAGTCAAGGATAAGTAGAAAGTCTTAGTACTGAGGGGCAAAAGTCAAGTGGCAATTAGAGTCAGACCCCCCCACCCATTCCATGGATGAGAAGGCTGAGGCCAGGAAGAGGGCAGGGTTTGCTCAAGGTCTCCAGGGTGGTAGGAGTAGAAGCCAGAACCTGGGGCTGGGCTTGGGGCTGAGAGGGCCCATGCGGGTCTTACATGGTTGAGTATTCTCTAACCCATATTTTGTCCTCCGTGTGGTTGGGCATGAAGTAAAAGAAGGATGCCTTGAACTTGGTAGCCAACTCCTTGTATTCCAGGTGATGGAAAGCTGAAGCGATGTAAAACCACTTGCCAGAGATCTGGGGAAAAGCCAAGAGCAGGTGATGGAGGCTGGGAGAAGACCTGGGCGGATCTCTCCATTTTGCACCTGGGGAGCCTGAGGGCTCCAGAAAGGAGCGGGGGGCGTGCAGGAGTGAGCGCGCAGGAGTTCACTCCAAGAATCAGGCATCACCCCACTCCCGGCGGCCCCTCTGAGGGACTTTGCAATGAGGCTTCCAAGTTTGGAGGCAGTGGAATGGAATGCCTTTGGAGGCTGCCACCCCAGACCGCCACCCCAGGACCCGGGAGAGAAAAGGGCAGAATCAGGAAAACAGGCTGACCATCAGCCATCGGGGAAAAGGAAGCCCAGAGAGGGACATGGCTGTCCACGGCATTCAGGGGCCCAGGCACCCACCTGGTCCAGGGTGGCATTGGTGATAGGCACCGTGTAATTGGTACACGTTGGGCTCTGGGCGTCCAGCAGAGGAAGAAGGCTCAAGACTGCAAGGACCCAAGGCAGCGCCATGCTGAGACAGAGATGCACTGGAGTTCAGTGGTTCTGGTGGCTGAAGAGTGCGGTGACCTTTATAATGAGCCGTGGGCCGGGCCCTGGGAACCCGCTGTGACACAATCAGGAACTGCCTGGCAAATGTTGTACACAGAACATTCTGTCATGGCTGTTCAAAGCCAAGGTGGATTCCCTGGCCAGCCTGGCTCCATTGGTTGGCCATCTTCCCGCAAAACTAAAGGTTGCCAGCTGGATTCCTGGTCAGGGCACATGCCTGGGTTACGGGCCAGGTCCTCACTTAGGGCAAGTGGGAGAGGCAACTGATTGATCTTCCTCTCACACACTGATGTTTCTCCCCTTCTCCCTCTCTTTTTCTGAGGGACCTAGTCATAAATTGAAAGCTGAAAGCAACCTTGAGCCCTCCCAGGCTGGTGCAGTGTGTGGGGTCACTGGGGTTTGGGAGCAAAGTAGGGTGCGGGTAGGGCAAACATGGACTCAGCTCCAGTTGTGTGGTGACGAGGGTGAAAGAACAGAAGCCCAGAAGGGCCTTGACCCAGTCCTGGCGGCAGGGACATTTCCAAAACACGGAGGCTCTGGGGCAAGCCCGTTTTTAGTAAAAGTATTTAACCTGCCTTGTCTCCTGACATGTAAAACAGGAATTATTTGTGTTGCCTTTACCCTCTGCTGTTTAAACAGGGAGCTTGCCTCTCTTTTCACAGCACGCACCCCCCTCAGCCCCTACCGTGGGTCAGCCTTGCACATGGTGGGCACTCAGGCAGTACTGTGGGCCAAATCTCTGTCCTTCCAAATAATTCTTACAGAAAGTATTATGGTGTGCTTATAATTTTGTATTCTCATTCCTTTTACATATTTTGAAAAAAATTTATTTCTCAGTGTAGTCGATAGTGTAATTTTAAAGCATGCGTAACCTTTCATTCACCTCCTAGATTATAATTTATGCAATCCTGTCCTGTCTTTTTTAAAAGGCCTTTTTTAAAAGATTTTATTTATTTATTTTTAGAGAAGGAAGGGAGGGAGAAAGAGAGAGAGAAACATCAATGTGCGGTTGCTGAGGGCATGGCCTGCAACCCAGGCATGTACCCTGACTGGGAATCGAACCTGCGATGCTTTGGTTCACAGCCTGCGCTCAATCCACTGAGCTATGCCAGCCAGGGTGCAATCCTGTCCTCTCTTTGTCCCTAGAGCATTCTATTTTATTTTTTCCAGCTTCATTGAGATACATATGATATGCATATCATATATAATTGTCCATAGCGTTGTAGATTGTGATGTTGTCCTCTGATGATAGGGGTCGGGGAGTGACCAGATTGCTTTCTAAAATCACCACACCGTTCCAGAGAAAGAGAAGCCTCTGCCACGTGTCAGACTGTAGCGCTACTTAAAATAGGCGAGAACTGGAAGCCATTCAAATATGTCTGTCAGCAGGTAAACGGGAAAATGAATGGCAGTGCGTTCACAATACAACGCATTCCTTAGCAACTCAAAGAAATGAACTGCTGATACGTATGACGATATGAGTGAATCCCATAAACATTACACTGAGCAAAATAAGCCAGGCTTGGTAAAGCATATGCTATATACTCCATAGGGGTTCTGAGCGAGCCTCCCCAAGATGTGCCATGCAGGAGATTACTTTGAGCTGACAGCGATCAAACCAAGGCCTAGAAGGAAGGAAGAAACTTTGACCTCCCTGTTACAGGGTGCAGCCAAGAGGGGGGCCCCAAAAAGGGATTTGGAATGGGGTCCAGAACTCAAGGTGTCTAGGAAATAGTAGAAAGATATAAAGGATGTCCTCACTGCTTTCCCCACAGGTGTGAGTTGGGGGAAGGGACACATGGAGCAGGAACATGCAGAGCTGTTTTGTACAGCCACAACTTTGCAGTTAACCTCTGGTGTGGTCATTTAACATATCTATAGCCTTGGATGGTTGCTTAGATATGTTAAATAGATGTGGCCATGCTCTGGGCCAGGGGGATGAAAGGAACTCCCCGCCAAGATATAACTGGGGGGGGGGGAAGGTCCCCCAGCGCCTGCCTGCATGGGAGCTTGGAGAAGATTGGCTCCATGACATGGGGCCACCCTTGCCCAGACTCATGATGGCAGCCCAGTAAACTTGGAATATTACAGGAATGCTGGCAGGTGTAACTGATTGTAGGAGGAGTTGGAAATGGGGGTACAGAGGAAGATTGGCACAGGGATTTAAACCCAGACATGGCAGCCATGTGAGAGGAACCACTCGGTCTTTAGCAGAGTGGGGATTCCCGCAGCCCTGTGAGAGGGAATCACCTTGTGGCTTTAGCAGAGAACCACCACTTGGCTTTGGCAGAGTGGTGACGCCCCGCTCCCCACAGCTTTGCCTAGAAGAACCATGTGGTTTTGCCCGAGTGGGGACCCCTGCAGCTTTGATAGAAAAGGACCATGCAGCTTTGGGGTGCTCCCTTTGACCGAGTGGCCTGGGAAGCAGGAGAGACTTTGCCTGGAAGAAGGGTGAAAGAACTCTTGCCAGCAGGCTACGAGAAGGTGCCACATGGCTTTGGATTAATTGGAGATCCTGCCCGGATGGCGGCAGAGCTGATGGTGCCAGAGGCCTGAAACACGGACGTTTGCTTCTTTTCCGGAGTTGCGGTACCCCGAATTAGGGCAGGGGAAGAAGGAAGCACTGTGGGCATCTGTGGGTATCCAAAAGAAATTTGATTTTAATGAAGACATTAGGTCACTACTTTAAGTCTGTATAGCTTTAAATAAACATGTCCTTTGCTTTTCACAAATCTCTGGCATTGAGAGACGTCATTCCTATAAGGCAGCAGATATAACGAACCTAGTCGAGGGTCCTTTCGGTAATGGTATATAGTCCTCACCCCCCATGGCCCCTGTGTGTGGGTGTGTTCTGTAACATCCCCACCAACTACCTAATAAGACTTAAGAAAGAGGACCTGCTCCAGGAAGGGAGCTATCGCCCTAGGTAGCTACATTTATCTAAGGTGAACTGGAGACCCAAGCCAAGATTGGGGTTTGGTCTTTTTTTTTGTCCAGAGTAACTCAGCTCCAGCCTCACCTATGTGCTGCTTGAAGCAAAACCACGGAGAGTGTGATATAAGAAACAGAGATTTGATCTCTACCTCCATTTCCTGGCAGGCTTCTTCTAACACTCTGGGATTCTTCACCTGGGTAAGTATCGTTTTGTATGCTAATGAATGACAGGTGTCTGGGGGCTCCTAGATAGCTTCAGGATGGGGGCTGGTTACCGGGGAACCAACCACGGGATTAGAGGGTTGACCTTTCAGCCCCACCCCTGCCCTCTGGGGCTGAAGATCAACTGGATCTCTAACGAGTGGCCAATAATTTCGTAAATCACGCCTACATAAGGAAGTTTTCATAAAAATCCTAAACAACAAGGGATTGGAGCTTCCGAGTTGGGGCACCTGTGGAGGCGCTGGGCAGGTGGCCAGCTCAGAGAAGGTGTGGGGGGCTATGCCACTAACACAGGCATCGCTCGATGTGTCTCCTCCATCTGACGGTTCCTGGGTTAGATCCTTTTATAATAAAGTGTTAAGCTCCTAAGTAAACTATTTTTCCTGAGTTCTGTGAGCTGTTCTTGCAAATTGCCGGACTCAAAGGCAGGTTCCATCAGAAGCACCGGTGACGACCTGGACTTGTGATTGGCCTCTGAGTGGAGACAGTCTTGTGGGACTGAGCCCTTACCCTGTGGGACCTGATGCCGATTCCAGTTAGAGTCAGCAAGGCTGGGACTGCTAGGGCACCCAGCCGACACCTGGACAGTCGATACCCTTGGTGTGCGTGGACACCCACACCACTGGTGCCAGAGTTCCCTGAGAAGAGAGAAATAAGATTTTCCCTTTCAGGAAAGGGAGTGCCTGTCCTTGGAAGGACTGAGTTGTCCTCACCACCCTCGCTCTCAGACTGCCCCTCCAGGGTCTTAGGAGGATTAAATCAGTCCGCATTTGTTAACTGCTTCTTCAATGAAACAAATTTGCTTCTAAGGGTCCGCCTATTTACAATAATCATCACCCTCAGTTTAATGACAAGCTGGGGTGGGGAGGAAAGAAAGACAGATTCCTGCATGCCATACCTACCTCAGTGATTGCAGATTGCATCTCACTTCTAAAGATACCAGAACTCGAAATTATAACTATAGTAGGAGCAAGGAAGTAGGCTGTTTTCCCCTTTAGATAGTGAGGGAGCCGATGGCTCGGCAAGGTAAAGAGGTGTGGCGAAGAGGTGAGGTTTAGACAAGCAGGGAATTGCACCCGTTGGAGAGGATTAGCTTTCTGAGAAAGCCTCTTTATCTTTCCTTCTTCCTCAGGCCAGAGCTGAGCTCTGAGTCCGAGGACTACTTTGTGGTCTCCCGCCTGAGCAGCCACAAAGAATACGCTGGCAGAGCACACAGTCCTAATTAGGAGCTTTGTGTTTGGTTAAGGAAATACCCAAGAAGAAGATTTGCCCAAGTTCAAATCCTGTTTTGTGGTGCTGGGCAACTTAGGTGACCTCTTGGGACTCCAGCTCCCTCATCCGAAGAGCCAGGGTCTGTCTCAGTGGGTTACGCTTGGGCACGGGTGTATCACCTGAACACAGCTCCTGGTACACAGTCAGCGTGCAAGAAATGTAGCCGCTCTTATCTTCAGTGGCGCTGTCATTGGGTTGAACCATATGTTGCTATGGATTTTATAGGTCCAAAAGCAGTTGACTATTATTTTTTTCACATGGTTTACCATACGATTATGAAACAATAGCCCTGTCTGTGTGGCAAGCAGGGAAGAGCATATCATCCCCATTTTGCAGGGGAGAAACAGAGGCTCAGAGAAAGGCAATGACCCGCCCAAGGCCATGTTCAGTCAAGAAGCTGGTGCTGGAATCCCCTGCCAGGCTCTGCCCCTGTTGCCTGCCCCTTCTTTTCTTTCCCAACGCCAGGGCGCTGGTCACTGTGAGATGTGACTGTCCGTGGCTGGAACTTGATTCACTGTGGACAGAGCAAACACAGGCTGGCTCTCGCTTTCCCATGGAGTTGACCAGGCCTGGGAAGTCCACCCTGGCTGTTTCCTCACACTGGGTTGTGCAACGGGAGACTGGAAACTGCAGGCGCTGCCCACCGGGAAAAGCTGCCTTCTGTCCCCAACAATCTCCTACCTGCCCCTGCTGGGAATGAGCTGGCATTAAGTGGCTAGGTCTCGGGAGGCCCTCCTGGAATTCGGACCAGCTGAGAATGCCATGTCACAGTTTTAACACAGCCTCTCCCCTCTTTCCTCTCTGGCCCTTCTTCCTGACTCTCCCTTCTCCTCCCATTTCTTCAGAGCCACACAGATGCTGCTGATGGTTCTGAAGCTCTGGTGGTGGCTCAGACTTCTTTCCAGTCCTCCCAGCCCAGCCAGCTGCCTCCTGCACAGCTCCACTCCAGAGCCCCCTTGCAGCCCAATGCAACTTGGCCAAGCCAGACGCTGCCTCTCTGTGCAAGCCTGGGGCTTGTCCTGTACCAGCCCAGTACCCTAGGCCTTCCTACACCCTGTAGAACCATTCAAACCACTTACTCTTCCCCACATATGCAGTGATGCCTTTACTACCACACCTTGTCAGGTGTGTTCTGTCTCCCTGCAATGGGGTACTCAGATATTTAATTAAACTGCTTAACATAGGCCTTTTCTTTCCTTTGGACACAAGTTGAAACATCAGTTCTTTCTGGTTCTTGAGTCTGTCCACTCACTTAGTAGATCTTGAGACTTATAACCATTGTGCTCAGATGTGCCAATTCCTTATAATAAATTTCTTCATACACACGCACACTATTGGTTCTGTTTTTCCGGAGACCTTGATTAACACAGTGTCACCTCCTGACTCTCCTCCCCCTGTTGAGACTGTCAGCTGTGCCCGCTTTGGCTGCTCTGGCTCTCTCACACCTGGCCTGCTCTCTCGAGCCCTTAATCACACAAGTTCCAACCCCTCTATCCACCTACACCTGACTCAGAGCCCCTCAGACTCATGGCCAGATCCGTCTCTGTTACTCCAGCCGACATTACCGGGACTGAACCTTCCCTCTGCAAACCAAGAAGGGTGATTGGATCAAACAGCGAGGCAAACTCCTTGAGCTTGACAGACAACACGAAATGGACCATTTTATTTTATTCCTGATTAATTGTCAGTCAAATAAGTGAAAAGAGCATTCTTATCTCATTTCCAATTTTTTCCCACAAGGTTGGAAAAGCATTTTCTGGATTTAGGAAATAGGGCAAGGCAGCGGTGTTTGGGACGTGAGCAAGTGCTCAAACCTCCAAGGAGGCTTTCAAGTGGCTGGCCCCACCTTCAGGGTTTGTGATTCTTCAGGTTTGAGAAGATGCTGAGGATATGCATTTAGAACCAGCTCCCAGGTGCTGCTGGCTCTGCCGGTCTGAGAACCATGGGTCTAATAATGCTCCTAACAGCGCCATCGACAGTCTTGGGTTTGAATCGCAGCCTTGCCTCGAATTCCCCAGGTGATTTCAGGCACATCCGTGGGTTGAGCTGGTCTCTCTGCACAATGGGAGGGAGTGCCTGAGGGGTGGGAGTCTCCAAGCCCTTCCAGACCACGAATCCTGGGCTGAGTCCTGGGCTGAGTCCTGGGCTCCGTGGACAGGACTCTGGGAGCCACAGAGAGCAGCCGCCGCTGGTGCTCAGTGCCTGGGGTAGGCACCAGAGTGGGGAGGCTGATGAGACCCAGCTGCACACAAACCGTTGCCCTGGATACTTACAGATACTTTAACACATAAACTCCCAGCTATGAACTCTACTGTTCGTGATTCGTTCTTTCTCCTAGATAAGGGCAGAAGAGTTCCGATTCACCCAAGGTCCCTGAGAAGGAGAAAAAAGCTGAGGAACAAAAGTCTGAAACAAGGGTCAGAAGCGATGAGGTCCAGGTCCAGCAGGTGTAAGTATGTCCCAAATATTAAAGGGGACGCATTTATGCTAAAAATGTACTCATTGTTTATCTGAAATTCAAATTTATCTGGGTGTCCTATGTTTTTATTTGCTAAATCTGGCTACCTCTATGTCTCAGATTCTCACTCACCTCTTCCGAGGTAGGTGTTATGGACTCTCAAAACCCTCACAGATAGGAATTGGCCTGTATTGAAGCATTATGCAAGACTGTCAAAACACGGAAATGACCCAATGTTTGTTGGTGGATGAATGGACGAACAAACTGTGGTCTCTCCACACAATGGCACATTATTCAGTCATAAAAAGGCATGAAGAGCTCATTCATGCTAACTGAAGGAAGTCGGTCTCAAAAGGTCCTGTATTGTATGATTCCATTTATATGAAATATTTCTGCAGGCAAAGCCAGAGGCAGATAGCAGAGTGGTGGTTTTCCGGGCGATTGGTCAAGAGGGAATGGGGCGTGACCACTTCAGGGCTGTGGAGTTCCTTCTCAGTGTGATAAAACATTCTGGGGCTAAATAGTGGTAGTGATGGTCGCACAGCACCGTGAGTGTACTAAATACCATTAGTGGTGAGTTTTGTGTTGCGTGTAATTTTACCACACCAAAACTAAATAAAGGGATTGCTCGTGTGGAACTCAATATACCCGCTCCCTGTATGTGACGGCACGGGTTCCTGACCCCTGGGCCCTGGACATGCCGTGGTCTACGGCCTGTTGGGAACCAGGTCATGTAGCAGGAGGTGAGCAGCAGGTGAGCAAACTGATGCTTCATCTGTATTTACAGCTGCTCCCCATAACTGCCTCTCAGATCAGCTGTGGCATGAGATTCTCACAGGAGCAGAGACCCTACTGTGAACTGCGCGCAGGCGAGGGATCTAGGCTGCGCGCTCCTTATAATATAGAATCCAATGCCTGATGATCTGAGGCGGAGCTAAGGCGGTGATGCCAGCACTGGGGAGCAGCTGCAAATATAGACTATCATCAGCAGAGAGGTTTGACTGCATAGAGACCATAATGCATCCATTGCTTGAAGAATTCATATCAAAAGCCCATCAGTGAGTGGCCAGTGACCATTAAGCTGCATCTGGTGGCAGGCTTTATAGTGGAGAGTGCGTTGATGTACTTCACTTGTGCTGCTGCATCTGCTGGCAGGCTTTAAGTCAGAACCTGACACTTACTTGAGTCCATGTGTGGCCCCCCATTATTTTATTCACCACTTCTGTCTATGCCTCTTTCCCTCGCTGTGTACTTTTCTCAGTCACAGTTGTGGTAAGCCCACATGCTAACCCTAGCCAAAATGAATAAAAAACAAATGTTCCTGGAGAGCTTCTTTGAAAAGAGAAGACGTAATCATGAGATAGAAGACTCTATGTCTGCCAACATAAAGAAAGCCGCCCTTAAAAGAAAACAAAAGAGTCCTACTTAAATTACGGGTTCATTGCAACAGGTGGTTCACATTCTCCAAGCCCGTTTTGTATAATACGTGGCAACTGGCTATCCAACAAAGCCGTGAAACCTTTAAAGCTGCCTTGTCACGTGGAGACCAAGCACCCTGCATATAAAGACAAGCTTTTGGAGTTTTTCAAAAGAAAAAAAAGCATGAACATGAAGAAAAGCAGTTACTGAAGGCCACCACTTCATCAAATGTGTCTGCACTGAGAACATCATTCTTAGTGGCTAGCCACTTTGCCAAGGCTAGGAAGCCCTGCCCTGGCTGGTGTGGCTCAGTGGTTGAGTGCCGGCCTCTGAATCAAAAGGTCACCAGTTTGATTCCCAGCCAGGGCACATGCCAGGTTGGGGGCCAGGTCCCCAGTGAGGGGCACGTGGGAGGCAACCACACATTGTTTTTCTCCCTGTCTTCCCCTCTCTAGAAAATAAATAAAATCGTTAAAAAAAATAAAGCTAAGAAGCGCTTTACTACTGGTGAAAAGTCGCTCCTGCCTGCTGCTAAGGACACTGTCATGAACTTTCAGGAGAGGATGCAGGTCAACAGGTGGCAGGTACTCCTCTTTCAGCTCGCACCTTAACTAGATGAACTGATGAAAGAGACGGTGCTGAAGTATAGTTGTTAGGATTGATGAGTCACCGTGATGCGCAATCCAGGGTGACGAGTCTGCCGATGTGGGCAACAAGGCATCAATGCTTGCTTTTGTGCGATGTATTTTTCAGGAGCATGTGCATGAGGATATGTTATGTGCACTTTTCTCGCCAACCAATGCCACAGCTGCAGAACTATTCAAGTCTTTGAATGGTTACATATCAGGAAAGCTGAATTGGTCATTTTGTGTCGGTATATGCACGGACAGAGTGGCTGCCGTGACTGGACGGCTTTCTGGTTTCACTACTCGGGTCAAAGAGGTCACTTCTGCATTTGAGTCTACACACTGTGTCATATATACAGAAGTGCTGACTAGCTGAAAAACGTCACCTGATCTTAACAATGTTTTGCAGGATGTGATTTAAACTATCAACCTCATTAGAGTACATGCCCTTAGCACATGTCGGTTCCTGCAGCCCTGTGAGGAAATGGACACAGAGCACACACGTCCTCTCACACACAGAAGTGGGATGGCTTTCTAAAGGGAGATCACTGGCCAGAGTTTGAGTTACGAGAGCACCTCCAGAGATTTCTTTTGGAAGAACAGCCACCACTGGCAGCACATTTCAGGAACACAGAATGGGTCACAAAACCTGCTTATTTGTGTGACATATTCAACTTGGTTAATGAACACAATCTGTCACTTCATGGGAGAATGACAACTGTGTTCAGGTCAGAAGATAAAGTGGCTGTTTTCAAAGCCAAACTGAATTATGGGGGAGGGGATGAGCGAACATTGGGATTTTTGAGATGTTTCAAACATTAGCAGAGATTTTGGAAGAGACTGAACCAGGACTTTCTTCTTCTCCCAGCTGGTGCGTGATCACCTGTTGCAGCTTTCTGAGGAGTTGGAGCATTACTTCCCAACCACAAAAGACCCCCGAGCCGGGAAGGAATGGTGGATCTGAGACACGTTTGTGAACAGGCCGGGTGAACCGACTGTCTGTGGTGGAAGAGGATCAGCTGCGTGAGGTCGCAGATGGCAGTGGCCTTGAACTTGCATCTGAGATGACCACACATAGGCACACGTTCTGGGTCAGAATGGAACACCCCGAGATGGCCACCAACGCACTGGAAAGCTTGCTTCCACTCCCAAATTCCCATCTTTGGGAAGCAGAGTTTTCTGCAGTGACAGCAACCAAAACAAGGTCGCGGAGTAGACTGGACATAAGGAACACACTTCGGGTGTCCGTGTCTCCCCCACCCCCAGATGGGACCGTCTAGTTGCAGGAAACCAATCCCTGAGCTCTCACTGGTTCTGCGTTATGGTGAGTTGTATCATTATTTCCTTATATATTACAATGAAATAATAATAGAAATAAAGTACCCAATAAATGTAATGTGCTTGAATCTTCCTGAAACCACCCCCCTCACCTCCTGGTCCATGGAAGAACTGTCTTCCGCATAACTGGTCCCTGGAGCAAGAAAGGTTGGGGACTGTTGTGTTACGGGGTGAGTTGTGTCTCCCCAAAAGACATGTTGAGGTCCTAACCACGTTACCTGTGAGTGGGCCTTACTTGGAATGGGGTCTCTGCAGGGGTAATCAAATTGAGAAGAGGTCGTTAGGGTGGGCCATCCTCCGAAATGATGGCCGCCCTTGTAACAAGATGTGAATACAGAGACACACAGGGAGGCCAGTGCTGTCATGTGACCTGCAAGCCAAAGAACGCCTGGGGCCACCAGACGCTGGGCAGGTGAGGAAACTCTCCCCAGAGGTGTCAGAGGGATGGTGGCCCTGCCCACACCCTAATTGCAAACGTCTAGCCTCTAGAACAGGGAGAGGATGCACTTCTGTTGTTTTAAGCTACCAGGTTTGGGGTGCTCTTGGGGCAGCCCCAAGACAGCAAGACTCTCTCACTTTTCATGCCACTCAGCCCCACTGAGGTGCTGGATCTATCGCTCTCCCCCCACCCTGGGGGGAGAAGCAGAGGAGAGGCACCCTCTCAGTGCCTTCCCCCCACCTCCAGGTCCACCGGGAACCTCCCTCCGGGCTTTTCAGAGAAGCACACGGCCACAGGTATGTCATTCCATTGCCTGTTTTAAATATTTATTTAAAATCCAGAAGGGAGAAGGAGAGACAGAACCCACTGGGGCTGTGATACACTGACACGTGGACAGAGACACAAACGAGGACGCAGGAAGCCCCGGGGACGAGACGAAGGCCAGGTGGAGGCAGGCGGCGCGGGGAAACCACGCACTGAGCTCAGGCCCGAACTGCTACAGAAATGCCCTTCCCATGGGGAGCACTGCGGCTGGGGCCGGGGGGCCAGGGGCACGGGGCGTGTTTGGTGGGGGGGAGGGGCCAGAGTGAGGTATTAAATAATGAAAATAAAATCCAATTCCCAAAGAGACACAACTTTAGGGAAAGAAAAGACAAACACTTTCACATAAAAGTTCCCCTTCTATAAAAATAATTCCTTAGTTAAAAATAACCTCAAAATCCAACATGGAAGCTAGCTGGCTGGCTGGCTGGTACAGGACAATTCAGGTGATGCTGAATATCCCTGTCATGCTGAACTTCAAGGTTCCCATAATTATTCCTTCTCCTCAGCCCACATTTACACTTGGAGCTAATGATGCCGTGTTTCTATAGAATTTAATGACAACAAAATAGCAAGAGTGAGGACTGTATCTGGAAAGGACCAGCTCCTGGAAGGTAAGGAGGACCTTCGTGGGTGGTATGTTGCTTCATGAGATGGTTCCATATTTATACTCCACCTCCAAGGTCAGCCCTGACCCACTGCTGCTCTCCTAACTGGTTTCTTCAAGGTCAAGGCTTCTCCCAGGACTCCCCAGTCTAGACCGCACCCTCTCCAGGACAAGCCTAACTCCCCTCCAGGACTGTGAAGGGCCCAGTCAAGATCCTTCGTGCTCAGGCCCCCCCCCTGCCTGAAGAGGACACACATTTCAAAGTCCATAAGTTAAAAGATAAATCTTACTTACTATTGTTTCTGGCAGGCTTGCTTTGCTTCATTTTTCCTCCCTCTCCTTCCCCCTCCTTAGCAGATGATCTGATCAGCACAAGGGTGACGCTAGGAAAATTACAAAATTCTCCAAACTTTGTCACTTGGAGGAGAGAGAGAACCGTGGGGGACAGCCCACATCAAAATGTTTCTTCAGAGTTCTGCGGCAAAAATGGTAGCACCTTCAGAATCTTAAATAGGGTTTTTTGTTTCCTTAAAAAAAAATCACATACACTAAGAGACAATTGCGAGCACCAGCGATTTCACAGTGGGAGGTAGCGAACGTCGCGCCCCCAGCCGAAGGGTCCCCTCGCCCTGCCCTCGGCTGCCTCTGCTCCCTGCCCCAGCTGCTCTTTCTCACCCTCTCACCTCCTTCCCAGGTGAAAAAAAATAGTAACGCACCTTCTTTGTGTTTGTTTAAATAAAAATATATATAGTTCTTTCTTTCCTTTTCTCCTTTTTTCATGTCTCCTCTCTAATATTGCACATCAAAGCTCCCTGGCAGGGACCGGCTGCCCCCTTTCCTCAAGCTGGCTGGAACGTGGGGCTCTTGCTTGGGCAGGAAGCTGGGGAGGGGAGGGGGTGGCCACGGAGCAGGGAGACAGGCCACGGGGCTCAGGCGGGAGACAGGCCCAGCTTGCTTGGGCCAGCTCTTGGGTTGGTCTTTGGAGCTGTGTGCTGGGGTCACCCCGGTCTCTGCTATCCCGCCCCCCCAACCACTTCTACCAGGCAGGCAACGTCTGAGGCCGGCCCTAGGATCCTCGGGCAGATGAGCTGCCTCTCCTGGGCCCACCTGCCCCTCAGTACCCTCCTTTTGCCTCCTGCTTCTCCTCTTCCCTCTCCCTGGAGACCTAGAGGAGCCAGGAGGTCAGAGGTCAGAGGAAGCATGCAGGTCCAACTTCCAGGCGGTACTGCTTCCCTGATGAGGCAGGAGGGAGGTTGTCCACGCTGACAATGGGCAGCTGCTGGGGGTCCTGGGTCCGGAAGGTAAAGAGCGTCTGATGCCAGCGGCCATCCTGGACCTGAGAGGAGAAGGACAAGGGGACACGTTTACCCCTCAGGGTCCTCGTCACTCATCGTGTGCGTTTCCCCGGCACCTGCCCTCGCAGTGTCTATCCGGCACGTGGCCTTGAGGTAGGGTGGTAAGAAGCGAGGGAGACTCCTTGGCAAGTGGAATAAGAGAAACTGAGGCAAAATAACCAAACAAAACCAAATGATTTGAGCAATTTACAGCCAGCTAATGAATCACAAGAATTGATCTTCCCGCCCTGGCTGGCGTAGCTCAGTGTATTGAGCACGGGCTGCGAACCAAAGTGTCGCAGGTTCGATTCCCAGTAAGGGCACATGCCTGGGTTGCAGGCCATGACCCCCAGCAACCGCACATTGATGTTTCTCTCTCTCTGTCTCCCTCCCTTTCCTCTCTAAAAAATAAATAAAATCTTAAAAAAAAAAAGAATTGATCTTCCCTAACCAAGGACACTTGGGAGCAAATGGTTTACACATCAGAGCGTCTGGGGGCAGACAGGCCTTAGTTCCAGTCCCTCTTTAGTGAAGTTCTGTAAATACCTCCTTGGTTAACTTTGTTCCTACCATGGGATCTCACTCATATGTGGAATCTAATAAACAAAATAAACTGACAAACAAAATAAGGCCAGAGGCATGGGTACGTGGAACAGACCGTCAGCTCTCAGAGGGGAGGGGTGGGGGGGACCGGAAGAGATTAGCCGAAGAACACACATGCACATGTGCATAGCCCACGGACCCAGACAACAGTGTGGTGAAGGCGGCTGGGGGCGCTGGGGGCTTAGTGGAGGGGGAAGGGGAAGAAAATGGGGGACATCTGTAACAGCATCAACAGTAACATTTAAAAAAAATAAAACTAACCAGAAAATAGCCCTGAGCCCTCCATACACACATTTTGATGAATCAACACATCATATCTAAGGACACACCTGTTCAGGTGTGCTAATGAACACTCTATTAAGGCCCGCCCCTGAGACCTCCTCTGATAAAGATAAGAAGCCTCCAGACAAAGTCTCGCTGGGGCACGCCCACACCTTGAATGTTAGCTCTCTTTCTCCTAAATTCTACGGGACACCACGAGCCTCGCAACCAGGGGAGCAGCGGGCAGCAGCCGCCCGTCCTGGGCTTACCGCCTGCACCTGTCTCCCCGCCTGCACCTGTCTCCCCGCTTTCCTCTCACTTTCCGGTGAGCTAACAGCAGCCCCACCTCGGCTCACTTCTGTCACGGAGACTTTTATTTCTCCATGAGCCAAAGCAGCCCTGCCGAGGCACTCTCCTGTTGCTTCTTCAGCCCTAAGCCCTCCCTTTGTTTCACTGTCCCCAGCTGTGATAAACATCCTCTCAAAATCACCTGGACGCACATTGAGAAATCTTTCCTGCACGGAGTCGAGAACCCACGTACTACACATTAGCCAGAGGCACACCCGCTCCAGGCCTGTCCCCATCTGGACGCAGTATTTCACCACGGCCATGACCTGGGACTGTTCGTTTGGATGGCTCCTACTATGTTCGTTCTGTTGAGTAATGCTGTAATGACCACCACTGTGCCCCACTTCTGTGCACACCCTTAGTTTTACAGGACAGATTCCGGAAGTAGATTTGCTGGATCGAAGCACAGGTGCCTTTACGAGGCTGCGGAAACAGTTTTCAAAACAGCTCGGGGTGAGCGTGTCGGTTTCCCCACATCCTCGCTAACATTGTGTATTACCAGTTTTGTTTGATATTGTGATATGGTTTTTGTGTGTGTGCTTTTTTTTCTTTCTGTCTCTCTCTTCCCTAACAACCTACCCTGTTTTAGGCATTTGAAAATAACCAAAAATGGTAAGAAAAGAAATGAGCCTGGCCAGGCTGGGGGCAGAAAGTAGAAGGGCATCCTCCCATAGGCAGCCTTGCAAATAAGGGCTGTACCTCCAGCCTGTAAACTTGTTACCAGCCCAGCCCTTCCCTCAGGAGTTTCCCAAAGAGGAAAGTGAATAAAAGCAATTTCATAAAACTGTTATAATCCATATTACACACATGTAAACATTATATGTACCATACTAATATATTATAGCAAAAAATTGTTACAGGCAATTTGATAATAAAAACTTGGTTTTCCACTTGTGTGTCGGGGGGGGTCTGGGAGGAGCCCCGAGAGTTACCTTGCAGCCATCCATGGACACTTCCGGCCTGAACTGGCCCCCGGCTTCAAAGATCTGCCCATTCCAGGCCCGGAAGCGGACAGCCTGCTTGGCTGGGGTCTGCCCGGCGCCTTCCTGCCACACGGCCACGTTAAGGCAGTGGATGGTGATATGCTGCGTCACCTCAGAACTCAGCAGGTGCAGAAAGTTCATCTGTACCCGGCTGACGGCAAACTCAACCTGTGAAGGAGACACGCAGTGGGGCCACGGCTGGTGTGGCTGCCCACCGCTCTCAGGGGTGCAGGGGTAGGCTCCTTCCCGGGAACCCTCCCCAGCCATGCTCCCACACAGGGAAACCGAGGTCTGTATGAGCTGGTCCACAGCCACGGAGCAACACAGAAGGGAAAGAACCGAGGCCTGCCCGCCTCCAGGGTCAGAGCTGCAAGGGTCCCTAAGCGATCTTATCCACACACCACCGCCCTTGTAGGGGGCTGGGGTCAGTGGGGCTGAGCTGGGACCCCGAGGCCCAGGGAGGAACAGGACCTTGCCCAAGACTGAGAGGCTCTCGGAGTGCAGAGGAAATGGGAAGGGCCCTCCTGTCCTTTCTAAGTCCCCGGAGCCCTGAGGGGTGGGTTGGGGTGGAAAGGCCAGACCTGACAACATACAACAGGACCGGGTCTGTGGCTTCAGTGGTTCTAGTGTGAGCCCTGCAGTTGGGGTTTCTCTAGTTCTGTGACCTGAGGACCTGGCTTCTGCTTTGATCCGACCCGCTTCAAAGGTGGCATCTCCGATGGACACAGTGCCAGCCGCGGGACCTCCTCCCCTCACTGCGGCTCCTTTGTTTTAGAGATCTTGGCTGCTTTCAGTGGCTGACCATTTGGGCCACTTGCCCTTCCTCTTCCTGTACTTTAAATTCCCGCTGTTGTGTTTTAAATTCACCGGTGGCATGAGCCCACAAACCCCAGGCTCCTGGGACCTCCCAGTGCGGCCCCCAGTGTGTGCTATGCACCGTTTTTCCCCACGCACCATGCACTCCCGTGTATAGTGTGCACCCTCATTTTGGTGACCATTATATGTGGGATTATTATATCCACTATTATACGCATGGTGTACAATCATTATACCCATGCGTAATGTGCATCCTTATTTTTCCCTCAAAAATTTGGGCAAAAAGTACACATTGTACATGGCAAAGTAATTTCCAGTCTTGTAAGTAAGGAATATTTGTTTTTTTCTAAAGTTTCCTGATAAGTTATGGCCAAAGGGCACCTTGCAATCACAATAAAAACCACGTGGGCTGGCCCAACCCCAACATTGGTTATTGACAGATTGAGACTGGCACAAAACAGTGGTTCATTGTCCCCGATGGGGGCGGTGACTCAGAGGGACACTCACACTGCCCACCCCAGTGCCAGCTCTGGCCTCACCCCTCTGCCAGGTGGGTTTGCACGTGGCCGTCAACCCTCAGGCTCAGAGGGGGAAGGGCCCACTGGACCGTGAGCTCTGGCTGCGGGGGCAATGGCAAGGCCACTGTGTTTTGTGTTGAATCCCAGCACCTGGCACGTGGTAAGGACTCAACTTGTCGACCAGCTGCTTTGCTCAGAGATTCTCAAACTCTGGGTCTGAGATGGTCAGCACAAGCACCTCCCAGAGCCTCCCCAGGGAGGCTGTTGGGACGGGATGCAAGGTGCACGGGATCCCTGCCTCCCCTGCAGCCAGGCTGCTCTTCTCACCGTGGCAGGAAGTGTCCCACGTGCAGGAGCTGCTGTAAGTGCAGACCCATGGTGCCCTGCGGGGCACCCTGAGCAGGAGATTGGTCACATCTCACTGCCACTGCCTGCCTTGGCTTCTGGTGGAGGTGCCCTGAGCCACCTAAAATTCTCAGCCCAGAGACGGGCACCTGGTAAGCGGGCAGTGAACATTCACTTACTGTTTGCACACACCATTCTGATGGTGTGACCCAGGGGAGCGGCACACTGACTTATCTGGTGCTGAGGGCTCACAGCTCTCCAAGCCAGGCCAGCTTGGCCAACTACGCTGTTTCAGGGATTAGGCAGAAAGTCCTATCTGAAGAAACTTCAGCATCGTACAAGTCAATGGGGTTTGGACTTAGAACAATTCATTCCCATTTTACAGATGAAGACACTAAAGTTCAGAAATGGAGATGACTTCCCCAAGGCCATGCATGGGCTGTGGCTCAGGGCAGGGTGGGGGTAGAGAGGGCCAGCCAGTGGGGGGCAGGGGGCAGGGAGCAGCTGGGTACCTTGGAAGCTGTGATGGGCTTGAGACATGTCTGCCCACCATGCGTGAAGTTGCAGGAGACTTCGATGGTGTCGGACGAGCAGCCCAGGTTCGGGTCCACCCAGTAGGTCCCTGCAGGGAGCAATGGGGTGTTGGTGTATGCAGGTGGGAAGAAGCCCATCGCCTGGTTCTGCAGGTAGGCCCCACATCTTGTGATCCCTGAACCTCAGTTGGATACGAAGTCAGGGGAGCAGAAAGGGATTCTGTAGGCCACAGATCTCTGAGCAGAGCTCACCTCTGGCAGAGCCCCAAGAGCAACATCACACGGCCAGTCACTTGACAGGTGGCTATTGGGAAATGTCGGCTTTACACAGGGAACAACTGAGGCTGAGAGGCTGAGCCACTTGCCCAAGGGACTTAGGGACGATCGAGGGGAAGGGTTTCTCCCCTTAGGCTAGTGATCCTCCTAGGGCTGGCCAGAGGGGCGGGGTCAGGGCTGCCACCCCTCTGCAGGCATCTCATTTCCCCACTGGGCGTCCGAGGGAGCAGAGGTGCCACAGCTGGAAGGGGACAGCCCGCCTCTGGACCAGCTTCGCGTGCAGTGAGGGGAAGAGTGGCTGGGGCGGGGCGGTGCCTGGCCCGGCTCACAGGACTGGCATTCAAACTCAGCTCTGTCTGCCGCCAAAGCCCTGGCCCTTCCACAGACCACGTTAGCTCACACAGAGAGAAAAGAGTTGGATGAGGGGTGGAGGGCCCCCGATCCCCACCCTCTCCTGGCCCGTGGGGGCTTTTTCTGCCACAGCTCTGGTCTTGTTGCACTGAAACGGCTGCGCCCAGCCTGATGGTCTGTGGGCTCTGGAAGGGCAGAACCACTCCTCGGGGCTTCCCACTATACCCTGCCCCCAGGGAGCACAGGGCATGTCAGGGTTCAGTGACTGTTGGTTGAGCGAATAAATGACTGATCATGTGCCTGTCTCTCTGAGAACAGAAACTTGGCCTGGGTGGGTCAAAGCTCCATCTCCCCCCGCTCCTCCTGGAACCCCTCTGTCCCTGTCCCACGCCACCCCCCGGGGCAGGACCTCCTCTCTCCAGACCCGCAGGCCCTCGTACCGTCTGCCATCTTCTGCTCACAGTCCATGAGGTCCCGGCAGACCCGGGCAGGGTTCTCTTTGGTGCCCAGGGGAGTCTTGATGCTCTGGATGAGGTTGCTGAGGTAGTGTAAGGTTTTAAATATCTCCCCTCCCTGGTCCAGCACCAGCCGGTCCGGGTGGCTGTAAACCTGATATGAGGAGAGAGTATGGCCATGGGCTCCTCGAGGTCCTGGCTCAGCCCAGGGTCTGAGCCTTCACAGCCCCAAGTTGTCGATATCTGGGGGACATCTCTGAGCCCCCAGGAGCATGGCTGGGGCAGGGGTTGGGTCTGTTCTGCTTGGATGAAGAAACCGGGGTCCAGGGATGGACAGGGAGATGCTGCCACCATGGGGGCTTAGAGGCTTGAGGGGAGGGGAGGGCAGCCCGGCAGCAGGTGCAGGCTGGGCAGATGTCCATGAGCAAGGCAGGCATGTGTGCAGAGCCCTGGGGAATGGAGGGGTTGCTGGAGGTCTTCCCACAGACCCCTATCCCCGTGGGGGGAAGATAATGGGCTCGCCCGTACTGCCCTGCCCTCTGGACCGTGAGCCCTGAGAAAGCAGGCTGGACAGCAGCGTTCCTGGCATCCAGCTCAGGGAACGTACGGAAATGCGTGTAGGAGGTCCGAGCGGGGATGGGGTGGGGTGGGGTTGAGTTCCCCATCTTGGGAAGAAGGCAAGGCAGCAAAGGGCACTCTTGGCAGGTGTTCAAGTTTGACTAGAGGGCATCGACAGCCTTCTCAGCCTGGAGTCTTGGAGCTGAGGTGACCACAGGCCAGGGCCCTGGGGGATGACCAGGAGCTTTCTGCTCCTGACGACTGTGGGACTGACCCGTGGGAAGCTGCTATGGGCTCTGGTCGGACTGGGCATCTCATCCTGACTCAGGCCAGCAAGAACTCGGACACCCTGAGAGGGCTTTGCAGGAACGCAAAGAGGGCTCAGGGGCTGGTCATGGGACTGTGGACGTGCCTCCGCCTGCTCTGAGCCTCAACAGCAGCCCTCCCCATCTGTGTTGTGAGATGCCATCCAGGGCTTTGAAACACTCGGAGCAGGCCACGTGCATGGGGGCCTTGGCCACACGCGGGCCATTATTTCTGTGTCCCCCAGGAAGGGTTCCCATATGGGTAGGGCTCCTGGCCGTACCTCTGCTCTCAGTGCTCCACTAGTGTCCATCCACGTCTGGAAAGCTGCCCCAAGGTCATCTTGTTGCTGTGCAGGGAGAAGAAGACAGGGTGTGCATCCTGGCCCCCCTGGCCCCCCAGGCAGGAGCCCCAGGGCCTGAGCAAGCGCTCTCCCACCCCACCTGCCCCAGCAGGGTCCTGGCCAA
The DNA here is from genome assembly GCF_019186645.2 of Phyllostomus hastatus. Taxonomy (NCBI): domain Eukaryota; kingdom Metazoa; phylum Chordata; class Mammalia; order Chiroptera; family Phyllostomidae; genus Phyllostomus; species Phyllostomus hastatus. The sequence goes on along the minus strand of NW_025333857.1, from coordinate 61,118,523 downwards.
GCCACACGTCCTCTGTGGAGCTCCACCCTTGCTCCCCTTGCAAACAGAGCCAGAGCCTCCACTCCCTTCCTGCAGGCACTTCAATAGCTCTCCATGGCCCTTAGGATTAAGTTCAAACTCTTCAGTGTGGTTACAAGACCTGGCTTGAGGGCTGTGGTCCCTGGCCCTCCTCTCTCCCACATCTAGTCTGTGCACAACACGCTACCACACTTCTAAGTTCCTAAATGCCATGATCTGTCTAGCCGCAGGGCCTTTGCACGTGTTTCTCGGAATCCCAGGAACTCTTCCTCCCTCCCCAGAGCTCCATCTGGCGGGCTAACTGCTACACCAGTGGTTCTCAGCCAGGGCCGATGTTGCCCCCTAGTGGACATCTGACAATGCCTGGAGACAGTTATTGCTGTCAAACCTGGAGGCGGGGGTGTTACTGGCACCTATGGGTAGAAACCAGGGATGCTGCTAAACGTCCTACAATGCACAGGACAGCCGCTCCCAGCAAACAATCATCTAGTCCCTATCATCAGCAGTCTTGGTTGACACACGTTCCACAGATGGCAGCGGCAGTGGGAACTCTCCTAGTGCTCCGCGCCCAGGCGCTGCAGCGCCCTCTCTGTATTCCCATCCCTCGTGCCTCCTTCGGCTTGCACTGTGACTGTCTAATGTACACTTGGGGCTCCAACCCTCACACCAGGCTCGCCAGAAGCTGCAGTCTTGCTGTGAAAACAGCAAGGGACAGAATCTGACAGCGAGCGAAGCCCAGGATTGGGGTCCGGAGCTGGGCCTCTGGAGGCAATCCTTCTCAAGTTCAAATCCCAGCTCTGCTCTTTATTTGCCGCATAATCTGGGGCATGTTGCTTCACCTCTCTGCCCCAGTTCTCTCCTATTGGGACTAACAATGAACTGGTGAGAGGAATAAATGAGTGAATACACGAAAAGCACCCCTGATGGTGTCTGGCATGGAACAAGCACTCAGCCAGTTGGGTTAGTAGAAAAAATTCAAAATCCTCTACTTTTCCATTTTTTTAGAGGGACAGGGTTTTTCCTGGATCTCATCCCTTTCCTTCGCTGGCTTCCTCATTGATGAGAAAGATTTGGGGAAGGATCCAGGGAGAGGCCCAGCTGCCATTCCACTGTCGTGGGTGATGCAGGAGGGCCAATGAGAAGCCGAGACGAGAAGGACCAGAGATTCCAAGTGGCTTGTGACCCGAGGGTTCCCACTCTTTCCCCTTGGCCACTTCCTGGGCCGCCGTCAGGGCCTGATTCTAACGGTCAATCAGCGCAGCAGCAACCCAGGGACGGAAGTGTCAGAGGGCTTGGGAGGGGGCCACTCTTCCAGACGGGGCCGCAGTCCCTAGCAGGGAAGGACACAGAGCCCCCGGTCTGCTCCCTCTCTGGACTCAGGATCTGACGGGAAAGAATCCTCAGCCATCAGCTGATTGGTGAGAGCACCAACGGGACCCAGGAGCCCGGCGGGTGGGGCGTCTTCCTGGGTCCACGGCCAGGGGCTCGTCCCAGCTAAAATCTGGGTTTCCTGCCTCCCAGCCCAGGGTTCTTTCTGCTGCTTCAGAACCCAGGGTCCAATAGGGAGTGACAGAAGGACACAGGCATGCCCAGGCGCAGCTTAGGGTTCTAGTCGCCGTGGCCAGAGAGGGGTCAGCTGCCAAACTACCCCCTCCCCAGGCCTTACCCAAGCAGAAGAAAGGAAAAGTTCTCCAACTTACAAAGCGGATGGGGCTCCCTGGAGGCCCCTGCAAAAAAAGAAGAGGCTGGGTCAGCATTTGATGGGGGCTGGACCCTTGGGGGCTGTCAGGACACTGGAGGGGCAGTTGGGCATGGGAGGACCCACCAAGCTGATGTCTGCTTCCCTGGAGGTCCCACCAGGGTGGTCTACACTCTCCTAAGAGTCTGTGCAGTACAAGCAGCTTGCGAGTCTGTAAGGTTAGGGCCACGACAAGTGCCTGCCAGCAAACCCCTGGGTCTCATTCAAAGGGACCCCACCTCCTGCTCCAGAGTTCAATGTGTGCCGAGCATGCAGTGGTGGTGACCTACCGGCGGGCCAGGTCGCCCTCTGGGGCCTGGAGGACCCTGGGGGAAGAGGAGAACAGTGAGGCCTTGGTTAAATGCCTCCCATCTTCCCCCACCCGGAGTCTCCCAGAGCAGACCTACGACCTGGGCGCATCGGCAGCCCTGGCATCGATGGGTGCAGACGGAATACGGAGTGCCTGCCCAGTCCCACGCCACCCCCCAGCCCCCAGCAGCCCTCACACCCCAGCCCACTCACCCTCGGACCTTGCAATCCCTGGATGGAGACAGAAGCAGGAAGGGAGGGTTAGGAGATGCCGGCTGAGCTACGCCCATATACCACAAAACTCCCCCCCCTGCCCCTGCCCCCTGCAGCACGGACCCCCCCAAGCCCATCCACTCACCAAGTTCCCTTGGCTGCCTTTGTCGCCCTTTGGACCCTGCAATAAACAAACCATAGCCCAGTGGGAGAGGGCTCTGGGGGAAGCCCCATTTCCCAGACTGGGAAACAGAGGCTCAAGGCTCAAGCCAGCTCCAGGTCGCAGAGACGGTCTGGAACCAGGAAGGGAAGGGGAAGGAGCGGTCTTTTTGGTCAACCTCCTGCACATACCGGGCGTCCTGAAGGTCCCAAGGTCCCAAGGGGCCCAATGATGCCTTCTTTTCCCTAAAGGAGAGAAAAAGGCTTATGCGCCCTCGACTGGGGAACAGTCACAGGGACAGGAAGTGTCCCCAGGGTACAGAGTGGAGACCTCCTCAAGCAGGGGCCAGGCCATGCACCTCCCAAACCCCTCCTATGTTCCTTGGGGTGGGCTACAAGAGTGGGGGAAGGGAGGGGAAGGGCGGAAGGACGGCAGCCCAGCCGGTAGGGGCAGTGGAGGCAAAGGTGTGGAAGCGGGAGGGAAGACTGTGGGCAGAGCAGGGCTCGGGACTGAAGGAGCAAGAGGAAGACGTGCGTCCACCCAGCAGATGGCCGGCCAGCCTTAGACCTGGGCCACTGTCCTCAGTGGGACAGGGAGGGAGGGGACTCACCATCAAGCCAGGAGGCCCCCGAGGGCCCTGGATGCCTTTGAAGCCCATGTCTCCAGGGGGCCCCTGCAGGAGGCAGACAAAGGCTGTATTTGTCTGGTGGCCACCGGTAGCGGCCCCGGCAGCTCCGCTCAACCCCTGGGGCCTGGCCAACCTCTGGCCTTCCTGTCACGCCAGGCCTTGCCTGAGAGGCCCCAGAAACAGTAGCAAACGTCCACAGTTACTAAGCAGGTACCAGTGTGCAGACTCGGTGCTGGGTGGTGTGTGTCTGGGCTTAACTTAATGGCTACCCTCTCCTGTCATTACTCCCATTTTTGTAGATGAGGACACTGAGGCTTGGAGAGACCACGTGGCTCGACCAAGGTACAAAGCAGGTAGATAACGGTGGGGCTGGGCTTAGAACCCAGGCTGGCTGCAATGGGAGACCGGGGTACAGGAGGCCCACGCTTGGGGCTGGTTGTGTGCCAGCCCACACTGCAAGTGCTGGAGAAACATTTGCTTAATGCATAAAGGAACGAGCAGGTACATGGACGGGACCCCAATGGGAACAGCGCAGATGGGAATCTGTACCTTGGGTCCAAAGAGGCCAGCCATTCCTGGGAAGCCCATCTCGCCAGAGTCACCCTGTGGGGAGAGCAGGATGGGAGGGTGTGAGTGGGGCCAGGACGAGGGTGCCTGGCCAGTTGCCCAAGCCCCTGGGCCTGCCTCTTCCCAGGGACATGAGCCACTCTCTCATGAGATGGACAGATGAGCACGAACAGTTCAGACGAGAAACCAGGTCAGCCTGGCTTCCTGGGGGTGAGAGCCTGTGCTGTCTGTCAGATGAGAAAGCAGAGGCCAGCTCAGGCGCTCCCCGAGGAACCCTCTAGAACACTCAGGATCTCCTGTCCCAGATCTAGGAAGAGAATGAAAGGACCCACAAATGCTTCCCAACCCATCTCGAAAGCACTATTAAGGAATGATCTCCTAGAAAGTAACCGCACTGGCTGAGGGCCTGCTATGTGCCAGGCACCGGGCATGCGCCACCACGCACACGCGTCCCACATCAGCCGGGGGAAGCCCCATATGCCCTGCTCACAGCTGAGCCACTGAGGCTCAGAAAGGGCAAGGACCGGCTCAACGTCACACAGCCACCGTCCTGGGGAGTGTGCTAGATTCAGTTCAGGTGGGAGCAACTCCGGAGGCCCGAACCGTGTGGTAGGTGTGGGGCTCAACTTTAAAGAAACTGCCCAGCTGTTTTCCAAAGAGGTTGTGCCAGTTTGCAGTCCTATTAGTGGGGCATGAGAGTTCCAGCCGATTGCATTCTTGCCAACTCTCGGTGTGGTCAGTCTTTCAACATGTTCACCGTTCTAATTCGTGTGCGGTAGCATTTTATGGTGGCTTTAGCGAGCATTTACCTAATAACTAATGATACTGATCTTGTTTTCACGCATTTGCCATATGTATATCTTTCTTGAAGTGTCTGTTAAAATCTTTTGCCCCATTTTTTAATTGGGCTGCTTCTTTCCCTATTGTTTGAGGGATTTTTAAAAAAAAATTCAAGGATATATTTATTGATTTTAGAGAGAGGGAGGGAGAGAGAGAAACATTGATGTGAGCGAGACATTGGTCGGCTGCCTCCCATAAGCACCCTGACCAGAGATCAAACCTGCAACCTAAGTGTGAACCCCGACCAGGGATCAAACCCACAAGCTTTTGGTGTGCTGGCCAGCACTCCAGCCAGCTGAGCCACTGAGCCACTGAGCCAGGGCTTACTACTGAGTTTTGGGAGTTCTTTATATATGCTAGTTGGAAATTCTTTACCAAATGTATGATTTATACTTCCTCCTAGTATGTGGCTTGTCTGTTTATTCTCTTAACATCCTCCATTGAATGGCAAAAGTTTTACATTTTGATGAAGTTCCATTGATCAAATCTTTTCTTTTTTTAAAAAAAGTTATATTACTTATTTTTTAATAAAAGTTTATTTATTTATTTTTAGAGCAAGGGGAAGGGAGGGACAAAGAGAGGGAGAGAAATATCAGTGTGTGGTCACCTCTCATGCTCCCCCTACTGGGGGCCTGGCCCGCGACCCAGGCATGTGGCCTGATTGGGAATCAAACCAACGACCCTTTGATTCACAAGCCGGTGCTCCATCTACTGAGTCACACCAGCCGGGGCTGATCAAATTTTCTTTTATGGATCGTGCTTTTGGTGTTATATCTAACAAATCTTTGTATAGCCCAAGGTCTCAAACATTTTCTTCCATGCTTTCTTTGAAAAGTTGTAGCATTTTAGGTCTTATACTTGGTGTATGATCCATGTTGAGTTAATTTTTGTATGTGGCACGAGGTATTCAACTGTTCAGGCACCACTTGTGAAAAAGACTATTCTGTATCTACTGAATTGCTGCTGTGCCTTTGTCGAAAATCAGGGTCCATACACGTACAAATACATTTCTACTCTGTTCCTGTATGGCCCTCCCAATACTTGGCTGATTGCCATAACATTGTAAGTCTTAAAGTCAACTGCTGTTATTCTTTCAACTTCACTCTTCTTTTTCCAAGTTCTTTTGGTTATTCTAGGTCATTTTTCCCAAGTGCACTGTAGAATCTGCTTGTTATTTTCTTTCAGAAAAGCCAAAATGGAATTTTGACTGAGACTGTTCTGAACCCAGAGACCAACTGGAGGAAAACGGACATTTAACGATACTGAGTCTTTTGACCAACGAACACAGTCTATCCATCTATCCGTCTAGGTCTTCCTCCGCTTGTCTCAGCAGTGCCTTGTAGTTTATAGTGTACATGCCTTGCACATCTGTTGTCTGATGTATTCCTAAGTGTTTCATAGTTTTATGCTATTACAACTAGTATCGCTTTTTAGATGTCAAATTCTAATTGCTTGGTGCCCACGTAGGGAAACTCAACTCTGTGCATGCTGAGCAGGTGTCCTGCCACCTGGCAAAACCCACATATTCTAGTCGCTGCTGGTTTTCCACACAGGTGGTCATTTCATCCACACACGGAGAGCTTCACTTCTTCCTTTTTGGTGTGAATGCTTTTTATTTCTTCTTCTGGTCTTACTGCATGGGCTAGAGTGGCCAGCACAGTGTCGAACAGGGTCAGTGAGAGCAGAGTCTTTGATTTGTCTTAGCTCTCTGAGTGTGCTAGAGAGACAGTTCCACGACATGGCCGCTGGGCCAGGAGGGGGTGCTGCTGACCACATACGCCCCTTTGAGGCTGTGAGAGTAATCGGTATTCATTCTGACAGAAATCAACACCCTTCCCAGGCCTCCTACTACATGCTGGTTCCTGGAGCAGGCTGTTGTTCTGACCTGGTCAAGCATGTGAAGTAATTGCTCATACCTGGTAGCATCCATATACTAATAGCACCTGTGACTCATTCTCCTGTTTACTCTATATGATTCGTTGGCCCCTGCCAAGGGGCATGGTGGTCCATTTCATCTTGTGGCTGCCGAAGACATGCCTTGTATGTGTGTCCCTTAATAAACATTGGGAGTCACCAGACCGGAGTGGCCAGCCTCTCTCTTTGGTCTTTCCCTGCCCTCTGCTCATAGAGGTAGATCTTCAGTCCCCAGGACTTTTCCGGAGCCTCCATGCACTAGCGCTGGGGAACAATGCTCAGTCATTCGCTGTTAAGAATGGTGTTAACTGTAGGTTTTTCATGGATGCCCTTTATCGGTTGAGGAAGTTCTTCCCTATAACGAGTTTGTTGAGAGTTTTTATCAGAAACATGGTTGGATCTTGTCAAATCCTTTCCCTGCATCTACTGAGACGATCTAATGGGTTTTCTCTTTTAGTTTGTTAATGTGGTGAATTATATTGATTTATTTTCAAATATTATACCACCCTTGCATTCTTGGGATAAACTTCGCTGGATCTTAATGTACTATCCTTTTGAACATATTCTTAGATTCACTTCTCTAAAATCATATTGAGAATTTTTAAAAAAGATTTTGTTTGTTTATTTTTAGAGCGAGGAGAAGGGAAGGAGAAAGAGCGAGAGAAGCATTGATGTGTGGTTGCCTCTCAAGTGCCCCCTACTGGGAACCTGGCCCACAACCCAGGCATGTGCCCTGACTGGGAATTGAACCGGCAACCCTTTGGTTCACAGGCCCATGCTCAATCCACTGAGCTACACCAGCCAGGGCTGTGTTGAGAATTTTTTATTCTATTTATGACGTATGTTGGTCTGTAGTTTGCTTTTCTCGGAATGTCTCGTCTGACTTTGACATCAGATTAATATTACCCTCGTAGAATGTGTTGGGAAGTATTCTCTCCTCTCTACTTTTTGGGAAGAGTTTATGCAGCCTTGGTATTAATTTTTCCATAAATGTTTGCTAGAACTCACTCACCAGCGAAGTGACCTGAGCCCAGGGTTCTCTTCATGGGAAGCTTTAAAGTTCCAGGTTCCGGTCTTTCAATGGATGTAAGGCTGATTATGTGGTTGTGACCCACCTCTCTCCATTCTGAAGGGACCCCTCAGGTCTCATTTCTCAGCCTCCTCCCACCCACTGCACCCCAGGGAGGCAGGATGGTATCTGGTACCCAGGGAGGGTGTGGCTCTGCCCTTGTCACACAGCAGGCAGGTGGCTCCTGGGCCTGTGTGCACGCAGGAGGGAACTCGAGCGTTGGTGCGCGCAAGAGAGCAAGTGAGCGTGTATGCTTCCTGGGGTTCACTCACCGGCTGGCCTTTGGATCCAGGCTCCCCCTGGTTCCCAGGAAGCCCTGTTCCGCCCTCTGTCCCTCGCTTCCCGGGGGGACCCACCTGCCCGGGTAATCCACTTTCACCCTTTAAGAAATAGACCAAAATGACCAGTCAGAGGGGGAAGAGGTTCCGGGGCAGGGAAGGGGAAGAAAGGGGAAGGGGGGGCCCTAGCAGAGACAGAACAGTGATTCCACAGGGCCCATTGAGATCTCAGAAGGCTGGGGCTCCTCGATAGGCCTGGAGGGGCCTCAAAACTTCAGCCTCCTCAAGAGGAAGTGAAGTCTCTTTCCTTCCTCGGGCATTCAAGGCCTCCCTTGCCCTCTACTCTGCACGCTGCCTGTCTTCATCGTTTCTCCCCAATGGAACCTGAAGTTCCCATCTCCGTACTTCTGCTCACGCTGCTCCTCCTGCTAGAAAACCACCTCCCCTTTCCTCATTTTAATTTTCTCTGGGCCAAGGCTGCCTCTTCCCCTGCTCGCTGTCCTCCTGAGGCTGTTCTAAGCTCTCCAACTAAACCTTGAGTTCAGAAATGGCAAGAGCTCTGTCTGATTCATTCATCTCATTCTTCCTCCAGTATCTAGCCCTGGGCTCAGACTGACTCAGCTGTCTCCCCCACCAAATTGCTCAAGGCTGCTTTCTAAATAAGGTGCCTTGGAGGAGGGTCCCTGCAGCAAGCAACGGCTGTTGTTCCACAAAGATCCATAAGAGGGCGCCCAGGGATAACTAAAAAACCGGCCGAGGGATCAGGGCCTGGTTAGGGGGCAGTTTTATAGCTGCCTGAACAAACTATCCTTTAAGTTAGGTTCAAGCTAGGACAGCAACCCCTAAGAAAGGTCGGCAATGTGGACCCCATTTCCACACAGGCCCCGGGACATGGATGCCCACGTCAGCATTATAGCCAATGTCATTATAGTCAGTGCCACGGCAGAAAGGGTGAAGGGTGGCTGAGTGGATCAATAAGTGTCTGACCTTGAATCCTGGGGGTCCCTGTGCTCCGGGCAAGCCAGCCACACCTGGATTTCCCCTCTTCCCAGCAGGGCCCACGGGGCCAGGGGCCCCATCATCTCCTTGTTCCCCCTGCAAAGAAGGAAAGCAAGGAAGATCTCTCATGTTTCAGGAGATGCAACCAAGGAGGCAGGATGGCCGGAAGCCTGGGTGGCTTCTGGGTGGGGCTGGAGGCAGGGAGCTCAGACTCTAGGGTGGAGATCTCCCTGGACCAGCAGGTATGTGGCTGAGGGCTTCGGAGTAGGAAAAGGGAGGGATCTTAAAAACCAGACGCTCATCCCCTGGGCAGGGCATGACCTTCTGGGTGCCAGCATGGAGGAGAGACGGCCAGAAGGGCCACACCCCAGGTCCCAAGCAATGAGGCGATTGCCCACATAGGGAACATCTGGGTATGTCGGTTCTGCCCCATCCAAGTTTCCAAATCCCTCCACCCCCAACACACCTCATCTCAAAGGGAGATGCCCAAGCCCTGCTCACCTGCTGCCCTGGTTGACCATCCCTGCCGGGAAGCCCATCTGGTCCAGCAACACCTTCGGGGCCCTGTCTCCCCACCACGCCCCGGGGCCCTGGCAGGCCCTGCAGACCCTGCGGGGACACGAGAAGCTGGTGAGGGCTTCTGGGGAGGGCAGGGAGGTGGGTAGGAGAGGCGCAGCTGTGGGCCACTCACCTGGATCCCCCTCCGTCCAGGGGCCCCGGCCTTGCCTTGCTTTCCCTTTGGTCCCTGAAAAGCCAAGGGGCAGGTGAGGGAGGCTGTGTGGGGAGGCGCAGGGCCCAGGAGCTCTGGAAGCAGGGCAGTGAGAGGACCACAGGCCCCTGTGTGGCTGGACCCTCCACCTCCAGGACCTCGGCCTCGGAATCTGCAAAGGGGCCCAAGTGTCTGGCCTGGAAGCCCAGGGGCAGGGCTGGCCTTGGAACCTGCCGGTGTTGTCACTGGCCCTGCTCTGGGCTGGTCTCTCACTGGTCTCCTGCTGCAGAGGCTCTGGCCATTGGCTTGGGCCCAGCACTGTCCAGTCCATTCGATCCTACCTGAGGTTCACCTCCCTTTCCTACAGACCTGCTAGCCCTGCCTCCCCCTTGCTGTGTGCCTGGGCCAGTGTTTCCCCTTCCTGGGGCCCCTGTCTCCCCTCCGGAGACACCCAGCCCTCTTACCTCTTCCCCTTTTGATCCTTTGGGGCCCGGCCGCCCCCGGGGTCCCGGATGCCCCTGCAAACCAAGGTGAGATGACGCAAGGCAGCCCCGGGGTTCTTTCCCGGGGAGGGTGGCCAGTCTCCGCCTGGAGGGGGAGGGGTGGGGAGGGGTTTGGGGGTGCAGGCTCTGGGGGTGCCCCCAGGGTCAAGGCAGGAGAAACCAGGATGGGCTACCCCAGGCCCTCCTGCAGGGAGGGTCCCTTTAACCTTTAAAGGGCCCATTTATTCATTTCCCCCATGGCGGCTCCACCCCCACCCAGGGCAGGAGGGGGCAGGACTGGGAGCACCACTCACAGGCAGGCCCTGCTGGCCCGGGTTTCCACAGAGGCCTTGTACGCCCTCCTGTCCCTGGAAGCCAAGGAGAGAGAGGTGAGGGGCCATTTTTGGAGGGGGCGACTCTCAGCCTGGAGGAGCCCCAGGAAGCCCTTGCTGTTCCTAGCTGTGTGTCACTGTCCCCCTGAGCTCCAGCTCCCTCATCTGGGTGGAGGGGAGGTAAAGGGCCTGCTGGGGGCCCGGTGCTCATTCTGTGGCTTGTCTCCTGCCTCTGCCCACTGCTTCTGCTGGGAGGGCCGTTCCTGGCTGCAGATGGGGCGACGGAGGCCCTCTGAAGCGAGGGGCCTCTTCCCCCCACCTCCTTCTCTCTCTCTCTCTATCTCTCTCTATCTCTCTTCGCCTCCTTCTCTCCCTCCCTCAGAAAAGGTCTCAGACCAGACCCTTCCCCTTCCAGCAGGAATTCCACCCTGAGCCCTCTTTCAGGGGCTGTGCTTCGGGCCTGGACAGGAGTGGTGGGAGGGAGGGCTCATGTCCTGGTGAAGGCTGCTCTGAGCCCAGTCAGCACGTGGCAGGGCCTTAGGGCTGAGCAGTGCCCTCTCACAACACCCCCTCTGCTGCCAGCAGAGAGGAGCTCTGATACTTACAGGGTATCCAGGATCCCCTGGTTCCCCACGGTCTCCTCGATCCCCCACAGGGCCCTGAATGACAAGGACAACAGCAAATTTAGGCCAGTCACCAGGTGCAGGGATGCCTGACCTGGGCCTCACTGGCCACATCCTCTCTGGAGCTCCAAGCAGCTTCAGCCCTGCTCGGCTCCCCCTCCCCCTGGGTCTGGGGGATGGAAGCTGGGGGGCCTTACCGGGTCTCCAGGTGGTCCTGGGGGGCCCTCGGCCTTGCCGTCCTCACCCTGCTCACCCTGTGGACACAGAAACAGCTTTGGGACAAATGGCTTCTTCTCGGTGAATGTGTGAATTCCAGCCACTCCACACTGAGGCCCGGGGGCCTCCATCAGAGATGGAGTCCAGCCTACTCAGGGTTACAGATGAGGAGACTGAGGCCAGAGAGGGAAGGGGCAGACATGGGGTCAAAGCCAGCCCTGAGCGTGGAACCGGGATTATGCACACGAAACAGAGCTCATGACCCTCCCCTCCCCCGAGCACCCCAAACCAACACCCTCCAGCTGCGAGCTCCCTCTGAGCTGGGGCTGTGGTCACCCCCTGCTTTGTACCGGGCCTTGGAGCTCTATACCCACGCGGGGTGGGATTTCATGAAACAATGCAGAAGTCCCTGCATGGCGCTCAGCAGGGGGGACACTAATTCCGACCGCTGGCAGGCATAGGCACTGCCTGGGCCAGACACGCGCACTCACTGAGTCCCAACAGCCCAAGCGGGCCAAGAACCGGCCTTAGGACAAACCTCCCACCCTTGACAGGAGCCTCAGAGAAGGCCCTGGGCTGCCCCAGGTTGCACTCCGCAGAGGACCAAGTTGGGGATTTTGTCCATAAGACAGTTTTCCGTCTGCAAAATGGGATGGTAACGCCTGGCAGCGCTGCTGAGGGTCCAGGGAGGAGGGGCGCGTTCAGCTATCGGCACATTACGGCACACACCTCGGCTGGCTGTGAAGATGGCGGCTGCTGCTGCTGATACCAGCAGGGCTGACGTGTGGCTCAGATATAATCCGAATTTAGGGTGGGGGTCCTTGGGCCACGGCAGACCACCCTGGGCCCTGGGCCACCTGCAGGACAGGTGGCTGGACGCCACGTGCCAGCGACATGGAAGGTGTACTCAGAACAGCAAGGGGTAGAAGCTCAGGGCTCAGAATGTTCCAGCCCCAGAGGACACTGGTGTCATCTCCCAGGGGGTGCATTCCGGGCAGGGGGCTCAAGTCACGGCACCTCTGCGCACCCTTGAGGTTAGCAGCGATTTGAAGGGAAGGCTTGAGAGGCAGGGGAGAGGGGAGCCGTGCCTGGGGCTGGAGCCAGTCCCAGGCACGACTCAGTCCTCAGGGCTGGGTCTGTACCTTGGCCCGGGGCGCTAAGGCTCCTGTGGGCAGAGACTGAAGGGATTTGGTCCCAGGCCTAGAAGCACTTGTACCTAGGGGACTGGCTCAGGGGGCGGGGATTCCCTTTCCGCCCCGCCCACTCTCTGTGGCTCTTTGTCCTCGGGCTCAGTCCGCTGTGGAGGGAGGCAGCTGGACTGGGGACTGTGAAGATGGGCCATGTTTATGTAGTGTTCTGTGTGCCAGAATATTCATGAGGTGTGCCTCATACATTGTTTCACAGATTCATACAGCGCCTGTGTGCTGCTGGGACTATTGCCCCATTTTACAGGTGGTGAAACTGAGGCCCAGGAAAGGAAGGGTCTTAGCCTAGGCCACACAGAAATCAAGGGTGGTCTGGGTCAAAGGCCAGCTATAAAGATCCCTCCGTCTCCCCCCACATCATGGCTCTAGTTTGGGGATGCACTTTTAGCACCAGAGAGCTGGTGGAGCCCCTGCTGCCCTTCCCCCTAGAGTCTCATCCCATCACCCCAGGCCCTCTGGCTGCTGCTTCTGCCCCACAGGGAATTTTCATGCTAAACCGCATATTGTCCCATTGAAGCATCTGTGTCTGGCTAGCAAAGCAGACAGTCTGAACCCTGGCCCTGCCAGCCTCCCACTGACCCTGTACTGGTCCTGGAGCATCGTGGAGACTGAGTTTCTCCACCACTCACGTGGGACACCGACACCTTCCCATGGGAGTCACGGCAAGGGTCAGGGAGAAATCTGGGGGAGAGAGCTTGCACATGGCCTTCATGCTTTGGAGGGAGGGGGTCTCCCCAGGAACTGGCTCTCTCCTTCCTCCCAGCTTGTGGCTGACTGTTCATGCATGTTACTATTTTTATTTCTGAGCTCTTCAGGGCATCGTGCTGCAGCCCCTACACTAAATAAATCACTATAAATCCATAAATACCTGCTGCACAGATGGACACATGACCAAACTAATGACACCGTGTACGTCAGCAAAGGCCTCTGGCTGACGTACAGGCGATGCACCGCTTAGCGCTGGCAAGGTGCCTGCCCACTCAACAGATGAGGCAACCAAGGCCCCGGGGTGCAGGGGCCCCACTCAAGGCCCCAGCAAGCTCACGGCAGATTCGGGGTTTGGGTTCCACTCTCAGCAGCCACAGACACTACCCTTGGGGCTGTAGATGGCCCACAGCAGAGGGACCCCCCCCTTTTTTTAGGGTCTGTGTTAACCCCTCCTGAACCAGCCTCGGCAGACCATGAGGGCCAAGAGGCACTTCCTGCGGCTTCCCGGGTGATGTCAGAGTCTGTGGCTCGCTCTGATGGCAGCTCTGTTCTCCGCCAAGCAGGAGGAATGGGCCAGCTGGACAGCAAGCCAGGCCAGGGTGATTCACCCACAGCAGGATATGGTTAGTGGGGAGCTGACTCGGCAAAAGAAAGGAGGGCTAAGGAGGCAGCGGGTCAAGAAGACGGTGGCCGCCGCCTGCTAGGAGACCTGCCAGATGAGCCATCGGGAGAGGAGGGGGGAAAGGAAGGAACAACTTGGAGCCATTAATGTGGGACTCAAAAATGGGTCCCGGGGCCAACTCAGCGTGGTCCTGGGACGTGACCCAGGCCCGATGCCTTGGATCTCTGGCCCCTCGTGTCCCCACCTACGCAGTGGGGCAGGGCACAACGCTCGGCAAGGATCCCCCTAGCAGCTCCTCTCCTACGGCATCAGGAGCCACGTGGCTGGAAGCAGACACGCCTCCCCACTGCCTCGTCCGCTCCTCCCCCGCCCTGTAAAGCTGGAGTTCCTCGCACGCCTTCCTAAGCCTTCTCCGGGCTCCCGCTGGGTGATCTCATTCACCAGCAGAGCTTCAGTTCCCACGTTCATGTAGATGATGGAATTGCACAGTTTCAGTCATTACATAACCGAGGCCCATTTTCCTTACTGGACGGAAACCCCCAAGAGGGCAGTAGCTGTGTCTGTCTCCGTTCCTGTGCCGGGCACGGAAGCTATTGATACCCAACGTGTCAGCTGCGAATGTGGTCGAACGCCTCCTGCCTCCCGGCCGCCCGCCCCCGCTGTGAGCAGGCGTGAACCCGCCTGGAACTTCCTGGGCTGTCCCAGCCACCGTGCCCCAGGGGCTTGCTCCCGCCAGCCCGGATAGCAGGCAGCAGCCGCTTCCCACGACCCAACACCCACCTTTTCGCCCTTTGGTCCGGGAGGCCCCAGGGGTCCCACGACGCCTTTGTGTCCCTGCAGGAAACAAGAAGGCAGGGCGGGAGGTGAGAGCACGGAGGTGTGAGGAGGACTCGGGAGGGACGTGTGATGAAGGACAGGAAGTCTGAGAGGGAGACATCGGGCTGTTCGACTTGGTCCTGGCTCGGCCCCAACGTGCCGGGTGACTTCGAGCAGGCACCGCTCCTCTCTGGGTCGCGGTTCCGAGACATGCTATGTGGGTGCCAGATACATCGCTAGGGTCGGTCTGCCCGGATGGTTGAGGACTCTGCCCGCCTTGCCCCGGGGCAGACCTGGGACCAGATCTTGAAAGAGCCAGCTGTGTCGTCTGGGGCAGGGGCAGAATGGTTGCCCCAGCAGACTTTCCCAGGCTGTGGCCAAAACTGCACGTACGGATCCCTCCGTGGGGCCCCAGCACCCCGTCTTCCAGTTTCAATCTCCTTTCCCCCTCTTCGCCTCCCTGCTGGGTCTCTTTCAGACACCGGACCCACTACCAAACAAGCTGGCAGGCCTTGCACACACCTTCTTTACCCACCCTGAGACTCTGTTTCCCCTTGCGAGCAAGCCCTGCGCCTCCCCATGGCCTGGCCCCCCAGACGTGGAGCGTGGGTTTGGCTCAGCCACCACTAAGGGGTGCCGACTTGGATGCAAAGCTGGGCTGAGGCTCTCTCTGCACATGAGCGTAGTTGAGCAGCTCAGGGATGAGGTAGGTGGGGCCCCCACCATCAGGAGAAGGACTCAGAGAGGGCACAGAGGGAGGACCTCTGTGTCCACACCACCCCGCCTGGCCACCCATGGCCCCCACCCTGGTCTATGGGTCCAGGTGTTCCCTGGAGACTCTGACTCTCCAGCGGCCCGAGGGCTGGCCTTTGGGTGGGAAGGGGAGGCGCCAGCAGAGCCAGGCTTGCAGGACAGAGTTCCAGAGAGAGGGGGAGGTGAGATTTCCTTACGTCGTAACCAGCCAGTCCTGGTTCTCCTTGGGGCCCCATCCGTCCTGGAGCACCCTACGAGAGGAAGAGACACACGTTGGTAGGGAGTGTGGCCCTCACAACAGGGACTCAGGCTCAGTCTGTCCCCCGGGCTCCAGTGCAGTTTAGCCCGGTGCCTGACACATCCGTTTTGCCCAGAACCCAGGTTGGCGGAGGTCAAGGTGAAGAGCAAGTGGCATTGCTCCCCCTGTCCTGGAGCTCCCCTCCTCCCGCTAGCCCTTCCTTCTCCCAGATCCAGTGGTTCCTGAGAGCAGGTGGCTCAATTTTCCCTCATTTTGTGAGCAGAATGGTAATGAAAATTTAAATTATATGGACTTACAGTTCAATGCTATAAAAAGCAAAGACAACAAATATTCAAAACTCACTGCTTGCTAATTATCTTGCACTGTACTGTGCGCTGCCTGTGCTCAGGAGGCTATCATGTCTGTGGCATCTGTGCGGTGGAAGCACTAACAGAACTCCCCCATGCGTCTCCCCGCAACCTCGCGTGCAGTGACGTCAGGTCGGTAGCTTGAAATCAGCCCTGGTGGCAGCACTTTCACCATGGAAACGGGTAAGTGCCACCTGCACGTCTGAGATGCTGTGCCCCCCTGTCCGCCCCTCCCTTGCCCCCTCCTCCTAGGGTCTCCTCCCCGCTGCAGCTGTCACACCCTGCAGGCCAGCCCTGGCCTGGGCACCCCAGGGCCACCCAGGGAGCCGCAGCAGCTTCACCCTGTCCTCGTGAATCTATTTCCAGTTCAATAAAAACACGCCCAAGGGTGGGTCTGGTTTAATTAAGAGTGAGATTAAGCAGGGCTTGTTTGTTAATCTGGGTCTTCAGGAGATCCACAGACCCTGTCAAACGGTGAAAAACACTTTGTATCGTGTGAACTTTTCCAGGAGGAGGGCTGTAGCTTCTGAAGGCTCCTAAAGGGACCCGTGGTTCCAAAGAAGTGGCTGGGACAACAGGTGTCTGGCTGACACTGGAGCGGACGACACCCCCCTTTCTGCCCTCAGCCCCTCTGCTCCATGACCGACACCACCCCACTGCACCCCACTGCACCCCACCCCGTCCCACCCCGCCCCGAATATTCTCACCGTTGGTCCCAGGCTGCCCCGGGACCCTTTAGGGCCTGGGGTGCCAGGGGGTCCAGGGTCTCCAGGGGCTCCCATCTCGCCCAGCTGTCCTTGGTAGCCCTTGGCACCCTGCAGCGGGAGGAGAGACAGGCTGCCACCAGGCCTCTGGGGGGAGGTGGAGGAGAGGGCGGGGAACAAGGGCGGGTCATGGCAGGAGGAGAGGGGGGATCTGACCTTGGCTCCGGTCCGGCCCTTCTCGCCTTGCTTCCCTGGCTTTCCTTCGGGACCCTGCGGGAAAGACAGAGAAAGATGGGAAATGATGGACAATTGACACAGGTCCGTGCGGCATCACCGCACTAGCTCTGGGAGGCCGACTGCCTGCCGGTTCACAGCTGCTTTTGCACTCAATATCCATATGACCTTGAGCATGGCCTCACTTCTTGTGACTGGCGTATTTGTCTGCGAAGTAGTGGCATTTGCCCCACAGAGCTGAGGATTCAACCTGGTGATGCAGCATCACACTTACAAGGCGCCTGGTCCAGAGTCAGTGCTGGATACATGGCTGTTGTCATGGTTACTGTTAGGTGCCCAAGCTGTCCCAAGGAGAACAGCTCTCCATCCTGCACTCTCTCCATGTGTCATGAAGTATTCTGTCTTCCCAGTGACCCTGAGGCCTGACTCAGACTCCCTCCTACTGATGGTGGCAGCCGGAGTGCCCGCCGGAAAGGTACCTGACCAGGGCCTCTGCTGATGCACGTCAGGGCCTGGGCTCCACTGCAGACCTGAGCCCCTGTCCAGGGCTCAGGGTGGCCCAGGGTGCCGTTGGTGACACCAGGCAGGCAGCAGAGGTATTCTAGGTCCTCCCTCATCTCTGAGATCCTGGGCATCACTTCTGAAAAGCCCTGAGGTCGCACCCCACTAACAGGGTCCCTCCCTGTCAGGACCCAGGGCTGAAGGGGCTCCTCACAGGAGGGTCTCATCCCAGGAAGATCAGCCGCCCTCCCTTGCCCTCCCACTGGGCACCCAGGAGACTCCCTCTAACAGGCCACGCCACCCCTCCCCCCAAGGCATCTCCAACTGCAGCTCTCCCCTGCCCCCGCCTTCAAGGGGGGCCAACCTGGCTTTGTCTCCACAGTTATCAAGGAAACTCAGTTTAGGAGGGGTTGAGTGAGTAAGTACAGTGTGCATGTGAGAGAGAGATAAGAAAGCAGGAGAGGGGGAAGAGAGTCCCCATCCTGGGCCACACTGGGTTGGGATGTAGGGGACAGGGCAGGCAGCATTTCTGGCTGGGAGAGGACATCCCACCTGTCCCCAGGGAAAAGTCCCTTGAAGGTTCAAACTTTTGATTCGATTCCTTTGGCTGCATTAACAGAGGCACTTGCTGTGGGATGAGGGAGGTGACGGTCCCATCTTGGAACAGGGGCTGCACTTGAAGAGGAGGCGCTGACTAATGGTGATGGGGGCCGGTAGGAAGAGGGGATCCCAGAGGAGCAAGGAAACCCCTGGGCTAAGCCAGAGGGACTTGGTTCCTGTCTGCAGATTTCAATAGCTGCCCGGAGGGCGGCCAGTGCATGAAACCTATGGGGTGGGGGTGGGGGTGGGTGGTGGCATTCACTTAGCATTAGGGAGAAATGTGTACCCAGAAGATGCAAAAAGGCAAAAGCGTGCTAGAGAAGATGACTCCGTCCCGAAGGGAAGTGCCAGCCAGACCGTCCTGGGGCCCTCAGGAAGTGGGGAAGTTGTAGCCCCCGGAAGGACCAAACACGGGCGGTGCTACATCCTGGTGCTGGAGTCCTCATGGGACCCCGGACTAGCCCCTTCCCTTTTCCCTGCCTCAGTTTCCCCCACCTGTAACATGGAGGTTTTGAGCCAGCCTTGTACTGTCCCTATGGTGGCCCTTCGCCACACATGCCTCCTGAGCACCTGGAATGTGGCTGCTGTGACTGAAGAACTGAATTCTTCATCTGCTTAAATTTTAATGAAATTAAAGAATGGAGAACTAAATTATTGGAAAACATTTAAGTTATGTTAGAAACAGCTTGGGATATGAATCTACATTTTCAACCGCATATTTTATAAAATCTAAATACGGATCAAGTTTTTTCAATGAAAATGTAGCATCTGAGTTGACAGGTGCAATAAGTGGAAACTACACCCCGGACTTCAAAGATTTAATGCAAGAGATGCAAAATACCTTGTCAATAATTTTTATATTGATTACATGTTGAAGTGTTTGTATTTTGGATATATTGGGCGAAATAAAATGTTCCTCCAATTAGTTTCATCTGTTTCTATTCTCCTTTTAAAAAATGTGACTATTAGAAAATTTTAAATCGTACCCATGGCTTATATTCTGCTTCTCTCAGACAGCCATGGACTTGACAGGTTCAAGGCCTCTTGCTCCTCCAGTAATAAACTAATGACAGTCTCCACAGCCCTGGCCAGGCTGTGTGTCTATACCCTACCTCGTATCTTGCTCACTTCTCACCAGAGGACTGGGAGAAAGTGACTTTATCTCATTTTAGAGCTGGAGAAACTGAGGCACGATGAGAGGTGGGTGTTCTCTGCAGTCACCCAGCCAGGTTAGAAATGAGACATGAAATCCCAGTTTCTAGGTACCCTTTGGCCCAGGCTGGTCCCAGCCGGGCAGCTGTGAAATCAGGATACAGGGGCTGATGGGATTCGCTGGTGGACTGAGGTGATTGCAATGGCTGACCCCTTGTCAGGAGGAGAAATGAGTCAGTGCCAAAGTGTTTAGTACAGGACCAGGGAGACAGAGTCTCCCCCAGCACAGGCTGGGCAGCAGGCCACTTGTTCCGACGGGCCCTCGGCAGCCGGGAGCTTCCCCGCGGTGTGGGAAACCCTGAGTAAGTGCTGGTGCTTCCAGTAGGGTGAGCCTATGGGGCCAGAATGAAGACTCGCACTGGGCCCCCATCCATTTGGATGTATTTCTGGAAAGGCCCTGATGGCTCATAAAGTTCTATTTTTAAATACTCAGCTATTTCCAGGCCACAGAGTGGGAGATATTTTTCCTGCAGCCCTGTTGCAAAAGAGACTTGAATGCAGGGTTCTCATCACCTCTATCACCCAACACACACTCAGTCTGGCCCCAGCAAACCTCCTTAAAGTTCCAGTATGTGAGAACTCCAGTATGGGAGGGACAGCAAAATATGGACATAACACTGCTACCACCACCAGTAAAACGATCTGCGTCACCATGTCAACTGGCACCACCACTGCCACTGCAATCACCATCACAAGCACTGCCACCATTATCATTGCCATCATCACCATCAGCACCACCATCACTGCCATCACTAACTCCATCATCAGCACCATCACTACCATCATTACCATCACTAATATCACTACCACCACCATCATCACAACCACCATCACCATCATTACCACCATCACTAACTCCATCGCCACCATCACTACTACCACCATCATCATAACCATCATCACCATCATCACCACTAACTCCATCATCAGCACCATCACCACCTCACTACCACTACCACCATCACTAACTCCATCATCACCACCATCAGTAACTCCATCATCACCACCATCAGTACCATGACTAACTCCATCATCAGCACCATCACTGCCACTACCATCATCACCACCATCAATCCATCACCACTATCATCACTACCATCACTGCCACTATCATCACCACTACCACCACCATCACTACTACCATCATAACAATCATCACCATCACCACCACTACCATCACTAACTCCATCATCAACATCATCGCCACTACCACCACCACTAAAACCACCTGCATCACCATGTCCACTGTTACCACCATGGCAAATGCAACCATCACCAACTCTGCCACCATCCTCATCACCACCACCATCACCACCACTCTCACCCACATAATCACCATCACCACCATCAGCACCACCATTGCCACCACCACCACCATCACCGTCACCTCCAGCTTCTAGTCATTTTCTTTTCCAAATTTCTAAAGACAATAGTTTATATTTCTGGTGCATTTTCTAAAGTTCTTTCTTACCCAAAGCTTCACTGACTCTTTACATGAGAAAACCAAGGCCCAGAGAGAGTCAGTGACTCGTTGGAGGTCATACAGGCAGTGGGTGCCTGAGCTAGATCTCAGCATCTGGATGTCGGATCCAGTGCTGGTCTCTGCCACGTTTTTGCCCATTCCACAGTCCTGATACGCAAAAGCTCACTGGAAAAGAGCCCCTGGAGCATTGGGACTCAAAGCGATCTCAACACACATTCCTTCCAAATGCTTCATCATGCCAGGGGTGGGAGCCGAAGAGGGCAGGGGCAAGTGAGAGGTTACACAGCAAGTTACTGATGGAGAATGGGGCCAGCACCCCTCCTGCTGCATTCACCCTGCTAAATTCAGTGTGGCTGAATGTGGGGGTTGGGCGGGACATGGTCAGCAGGGGCCAGGTTTATGCGGTGTACAGCAGCCATCTAAGGAGAGTGATATCACTCTGATGGTACTGGGGAGCCATGGGAAGTTTAGGCAGGACAGGAAGGGCCACAGCAAAAGACCCTTAGGTAGCTCCCGCCAAAAGGCCTCCCACCCAACTGCCTGGAAGAGGACAAGTGTTATTTGCTCTCAGGAGCCCTCCGTGTTGGCATGCAGCCATGTGCACTCACCCGGACGCCAGTGATGCCAGGGGGGCCGGGGGGCCCATCCTCGCCCATCAGTCCCTCCTGGCCCTTCTCGCCACGCTCACCATCAGGCCCTGGGTCACCCCTGTCCCCCTGGGTGGGAAGGGCATGAGGAGAAGAGAGAGAGAGAAAGAATAATTAGTCACTAAGCCCAGCAGAGGACTCAGACCTCAGGGTGCATTCAGATGTCCACAGCTAAGCAGCTTCTGGATTCCATGATGGTTCTCTGAGCTGCCAAGGCCCCGCAGGCACAGGGAACATCCTGACATGGCAATTGCTGGTGCCCTGCCTGGGCCCAGGAGGGGGTGGCTCAGGGAAGGGGGGACCCTGACCACACCCACCCCATGAAGTTCACAGGAAGGGGCCAGGTTCGGGAGACTAGGGTTGCTCTCTTTAATACAGATACATGGGGAAGACAAGAATCATAATACACTGAAATAATTTTTTTTAAAAAATTGTATTTATTTATTTTTAGAGAGACAGGAAGGGAGACGGAGAAACATCAATGTGTGGTTGCCTCTCACACACCCCCTACTGGGGATCTGGCCCACAATCCAGGCATGTGACCTGACTGGGAATTGAACCAGTGACCTTTTGGTTCACAGGCCGGCACTTAATCCACTGAGCCACACCAACCAGGGCTAAATTTTTATAAAGAAAAAAAAAATTTCACCGAGCTCAGCTTCTTTGAACTTTTTCCATTTTTCTGAGTTGCATTTTCAACCTTTGCTGACACGGGAAACAGTTTACAACATTAATAAGAGGTAATTGTTTTGATTGCTATGTACCAGTCTCAGCAGTGAAATAATGGTTCCAAGGTTACACAGCCAGTTAGCAATAAACTAAACTTTAAAGGCATAATCCAATCAGACTGCACAGTCCTGTAATTATTTTTGCTAATGTCTTTGTCTACTGTGAGCACATTTTCCTGCTGCTGCCTGCTCTGCGTGGTTCTCATTTTCACTGGCTGCAGAGCACACCCTCCGATGAGTGGACGGCAGCTAGCACTTACAGAGAGAGCCCTGGCTGTGTCCCAGCCATGTCTGGCAGGCAGGCTGTGCCAGAAGGAGCCCTGGGCTGTTGTCCTTGGCCTCATGACAGAGCAGGTGCAGCATAGGCAGTGGCCACAGAAGGACAAGGCAGTGCCCATCAGAGGCTGCCCCATCAGGGCTAGCAGGGCTGGTGGGACCTACAGCCAGTCTGAAGGTGGCCCAGCCGCAACAGTCTGAGAGGCCCTCAGGAGACAGGATGAAGTCATGGGTACGAGGAAGGGGTGGATGGGGGAGCGGCTTCAAGAAGCAAAGTGTCTTTTGCCAGTTCTGTTTCCTGGCACAACACTTTATGAGGGACGCAGATAAACTGGTGTGCATCCAGGGGAAAGATTCAGTTCAGAGGGTGTGAAGCCGGAACGTGGGAACAGGATCGCTGAGCGGACCCACCGCAGGCCAGTCCTGCTCGGGCCTGGGCTCTGGGTGCACCGGGCTGGTGCGGGGGATTGTGGGGCAGCTTCTAGCTCATCCGGGGAGGATTTCCTGCTGGAGAGAGGTCCAGAGAGGACACGGATGGGGGAGACTCCCAGCTATTGTGTGGACCAGCACAGAGCAGACCTGGGCACCAGAAAAGGGCCAAGCAGGTGGCTTTCTGAGGTCCCTGCTCCCTGACATTCTTCGATTCCAAGCATGGCCTGGCATGGAGTCAGGGGCCAGCCCTGAGGACCTTCTCACAGATGGCCCTGGCTCCAGGACTCCCCTTCTGGCCCGTCATCCCTGGCCACCTACTGTCCTAGCTCTTAGAGGCAGGCAGCTGAGCTGGTTTGCAGCGAGGGGCCCCAGGCTGCGCCCTGCAGGAGCTCCGGCTCCAGGGACCTCCCAGACTCCCACAGCCTGGGCTCTCGCACACTGGGGTGGGGGTTTTTGTGGGTTCCATGCAGAATGGGCTCTGGGGTTTCTAGAGAATCCCAGGGTGCTAGGACACCCGCTGATGCCTAGGAGAGCCTTACAAGTTGACTAGCTCAACTCTCTCAGTTTACAGATGACGAAACTGAGGCCCAGAGAGGCAGAGACTTCCCAAAGCCACATACGTGTAAGTCTGTGGCAGAGCACGGTGAGCCCCCAGGGTTCTGGTTCCTTCCAATTCCAAGGTTCTGCGCTCAGGGGACAATGCCTCCCTCACCTCTGGGGTTACACCGCCTAAACTCAAATCTTGCTGTCACTTCTCAATAGCTGTGCAACTCTGGGCAAGTTCCCTCCCTTGTAAAATAAGCACGAGAGTGTTACTATGAGAGTTGGAAGATACTACTCCATGTGACAGTTTAGCACAGCCTCTGCCGCACATGCTAAGAGTCACCACCACTGTCCCTGCCACCATCCTCACCACTGTGATGGGCCGCTTGTCAGCACACACAGCGGAGATAATCAGCATAAAGTCACTCTGTAAACTATCAAGTGCTGTGCACCTCCCAGAGGTTGTTTTACCGTGAAGGTGATTCAACAAACCCCACGGAGAAAACAGGTTCTCTCCTGGGAGTCTCATGAGGACCAGGGAAGACACCGCACGTCTGCATGACTCCTCTGGCCCAGGGGCTGGGGGAGAACTGGCTTTGGGGGGAGGGGACAGAGGAAGCAGCCAGGGACGAGGGGCTGCGACCGGTGAGGGGGAAAGACCACGAGAGGCACCAGGCCTGAAGACCCCTCCCATCCCACCACAGCCAGGATTCTAAGGAGAAGCAGGCGGCTGCCCAGAAGGGGGGCAGGCCTCAGCCTCGTGCCTGTTTTCTCATCTGCCGAGTGGGCATTGTCGTGTATGCAGCTCACAGGGTGGCTGGGAGGATTAAATGTGTTAATTCATGTAAAGCTCTTAAGGCAGGTGATGCAAACCCACAGTGAGTACACGGAGCATCTTAGCCACAGTGTTCTTCAACATCGCCAAACAGTGAGCAGGCACTTGGGAAAGGGTGTGTGTGTGGGGGGGGGGTGTTGGCGGGGAAGGGATGTGGGAATGCCCTGGTTACACCCTAGGATGCAGCAGGGTGCAGAGGGAGAGAGGCAGGCAGGGGGCGCTCTTGCTCCTGCAGGAAAAATGTAGGGCAGATGGGAGCCAGCCAGGGGCTGTCACGGAGGTTTCTGGGAAGAAGGGGAAGCCCAGACCCCGAGCAACAGAGGGGATAGGGCAGTGGGGGTGGGGGTCCAGGGATGGGGGGGATTGAGGCCCAGAGAAGAGGGGTGCTTATCTGAGGTCACATGGAGAGTAAATGGATGACACAGGGAATCCTGGGACATGGCACTTGGGACCCTGGGCTGGGGAGCTGGCTCACACAGTGTTACAGGTCAGCTCTGGGGAAAGCCACACTGGGCCAGAGACGGAGGCCAGCGCCAGGCCCAAGCTGGAGGTAGGGCTGCCAGCATCAGAGAGCAATGCTCGCCTGCCCAGGGTTCAGGGGAGCTCCAGCACCACCTTAAGGTTCTAGCATCTGTGGCTGATGGATGGATCTCTGGGAGGCGGCAAGTCTGCGTTCAGCCCATGGGCTTCGATGCCCGTGAGCCCCGGCTTTGGATTTTGGATCCAACAGACACTGAATGAGTACACCTCTACCTCCCTCTGAGCCTCTTCACCTTTAGGGTGGGAACGTGGTACACAGGGCAAGCCAAGGCTTGGGTTTTGGCTGTGCTAATTATTAGCTGTGCGTCCTTGGGCAAGTTGCTTAACTGAGTCTCAGTTTACCTACAGACAGAACTTACCCCTGCAGTCGGTATTGATCAAGATGCTCCATTTCAATGACTTAGTGTAGTACTTTGTGCTTGTGTGACCTGTCCTCTATAAGTAGTGGGTTACAGTCATGGGTGGTAACGACTATTATTGCCCTGATCATTTAGGATGTTCGGAAGATAACCAATATCAGAGCTGCTGGCTCTGGGCCTGGCATAGGGCGGGCATTCGGGTACCAGCCTTAGCCAAGAGAAGCTGCAGGTTTGAGGAGAAGGGGAGTGAGGAGGAGTGGAAAGTGGGCTGGGGATGGTCCTCAAAACTGCCAGTAGGCAGGGTGGGGGCAGGTGTTGGGGGGCTCGCCCCTCACCCACTCTCATTGGGAACCAGCTGGAGTCCTGCTCTCAGAGCTTTATGGGAACCGAATACTTCTGGGAGAAAACTTAGGTATTGCATGGGAGGGCAGTGGGGGGACAGGTAGGGGCAGTTCCAGAACACCCCCTCCGCCCCAGACCCCACACCAGAAGGACACTTACCTTCAGCCCGTCGGGCCCTGCAGGGCCACTGTCACCCTCGAGGCCCGGCTCTCCCTGGAAAGAGAGAAGAAACAAGGAGGCATTACTGGGGAGGGGGCCCCATGTGCTTTTACTTCCTCCCCTCCTTGAGGCAGGACCCCAGTCCCCGACCCCTAGTTAGCAGGCCCGGCACACAGTGGGTGGCTCGACTGAATGAGCAGGAGGAGGCTGAGGCACCCA
The DNA here is from genome assembly GCF_019186645.2 of Phyllostomus hastatus. Lineage (NCBI taxonomy): Eukaryota > Metazoa > Chordata > Mammalia > Chiroptera > Phyllostomidae > Phyllostomus > Phyllostomus hastatus. The sequence goes on along the minus strand of NW_025333857.1, from coordinate 61,092,904 downwards.
CTCAGCTCCCAGAGAGAAGAGGCAGACCCCCGAGCACAGCCCACTGTCTGCAGGGTAGGCTGGGCCAGGGCTGCCTGAGGACTGCAGTTAGAGATTGCTGGTCACAGAGCCACCCTGGCTGGTGAGTTAGCCTGGGAAGCAGCGCAGCCTAGCTGGGGAGAAGGGCTTTGACGTCAGGGAGACCTCAGTCAGTGCTCTCTCCGGGCTTCCCAATCTCTGGCGGTTTGACCACAAGCAAACCATTCAGCCCCCACAGGCGTCTGTTTTCTCATCTGAAAGTGGGGCTGACCCCACTTCCCTTAAGGGTTCCTCCAGGGCACAGTATAAGTGCCCACAAATGGCAGCCACTGGTGACACTGCTCCTGGAATCAGCGAGCTGTCTGGAACTCCGTGGTGGAATCCCCTTTCTCGGATGAGGAAAGTGAGGCCGGCCCTCTGACCTTCTTGCCAGCAAGTATGGGAACACTACCCAGACCCTGGGTTGATCCAAAAGAAACCAATCTCTTGGGTGCAGGCCTTCTCAGAGCCTTGAAAATGCTCCTGCTCGTGTGCCAGAGGGAGCGCCAAGCAGGCAGCAAGGCCCGAACATTCTGACCGCAGAATGCTTCTCTTTCAAGAGTGCCTCGACACCGTGGGAACACTGACCCGCCCAGGGAGGCTGAGATTCCCAGTCTGTTTCTCCAAGTGAGGAAAAAACAGACTCAGGGCTGTTGAGGAAAAGCCCTCCCCTGCCCAGACACCCCTGGGTGGGGGGGGGGGAGCTTCCCAGGGGAAATACATTTGCTTTCACTTACCCGCTGCCCAATGAGGCCCTGCTCCCCAGGGGTGCCGAGAGGCCCAAGGTCACCCTAGGAGAAACCAAATACAGGTCCATGGGGGTGTGTAGGGCCAGCCCCAGCCCTCCCAAGCTCCGACTGGTGGGGCTGGAGGGCAGCCCTCTCTTCCCAAGAACTGAAGAGAAATTGTAGAACACCAGCCAGAGCCCAGGCTACCACCACTAGCGTCGCACTTGCACAGCGCTGTCCTAAGTGCAGTTGAGCCTTTAGCAGTGCCAGGGTGAGGGGCGCAGTCCAGACCCTGAGCGTAACTAGAGCCACCCCACACCTCGGATTCCCCACCTCGCGCCTGGCCCTTGAACGCCGCAGGTTTGAACTGCACCAGCCAATTGAAAAAATCCTCGTATAAGTGAACACACCATTCCAGCCTGTGCTGCTCAAGGGTGACTGCACGTTTTTATTTCACATATTTAATCCTCCTAATGGCCCCATTTGGAAAGGCATCTTCTTTTTTACAAATGAAGACACGGAAGGGCCAAGGGGTTAAGTAACCAGCGCAAGTTCATGGCTAGTGAGTCACAGGTTCAGGCCCCAAACACAGGTGGGGTGGCTGCAGAGTGTGTCAGACGCAGTGATGGCGGCTCTGGCTGGCCACCTCCTTTCCTCTCCCTGAGCACCTTGAAGACAGACCCGACAAGAAAGAGGCTCCCAATAGGACAGAATCAATGTCACCACCTCCCCAAGAGATTCCAAAAAGGTCTTTCTCCTGCGGTGATTTCCAAGCTGCACTCCCTCCCTGCTGGTGTCCAGGGCACAGGAGGAAGCAGAGCGCTGAGCCCGCAGCCCTGCCCCGGCCCGAATGGTTCCCTTTCTATCGGTTTTATTGAAGGGGCATTTTTGGCATTGCTTGAGCAAACAATTCTGGAAGCCAAGACAGACAGTCCTAGGCTTGGTTCAACTCCCTCTGAATGGCTGGGAGGTCATCTTCCTCCTGTCCCACAGCCCCTCAAGGACCCCTCAGGCCACCAGCATGGCTCTGGGGTCTGCTAAGAGAACAGACAATGGAGAGGGAGGGGGCTCTCTCTGGAGCCCAGGTATTGATGGGTGCCTATTTCCCAGCAGGTAAAGGGGGCATCTGTGCTAAAACGCAGATGGTATCGGGAGGCGAGGCGGTAGGGCTGCCCCAGCATGGGGGCAGGGGCAGGTGCCGAAGAAAACACTGCTGGGTGCTGGGCAGGTGGTGCGGGCACGGGCGCTGGGCCAGCTGGGCCCTTGGCTACGGCCGTAGCCAGGACCCACTCCCCAGCCAGGTGCACAGAGGACCCATTATCCAGGGTACAAGAAAGGCCCGTTTCTATTTTGTGGGGGGCATGTGGCTGCCAGCAGGAGGCTGGTTCCTGCAAGTCATTTCTGCTCTTCCTTCATCCCTCCTCACCTTCATCCCGGCTTCCCCAGGAAGTCCTGGCTCTCCCACTGCACCAGGTGGCCCCTGCAAGAAAACGTCATTGGTCCCTTCCAGAGCAGGGTCTGGCCCTGGGTTGTAAGGGAGGAGATAACTGAGGCAGGCTCAGAGAAGGCAAGGGATGTGTCTGAAGTCACACAGCATGAGAGACACAGAGGGGGCTTGGAGCTTGGAGAAGGGACTAGGGGAAAAGCGGCGATGGGCTCAGGCAGCTGAGCCTTGGGGCTCCCCAGAGGCTGCTGGAGCCCTCTCCCTCCCCAAGAGTGTGGTTTACCACATTAGGAGCCCCTTGGCAAGCACAAGGAGGAAAATTTCATGATTCACAGAAGGCCAGGAGAGGAAGCCAGCAACTGCTGTGTTCAGGGCTGAGGGATTCCAGCCCTTCTCTCTGCAGCCGGGCCAGGGAGACAAGGGCGGGAAGTGGTCCTGAGTTATCACTGTTGGCATGGCTGCCTAAACCCTGGGGCTCGGTTTTCTCCTCTGGACAGGGCAGGGGTGTCTGAGGCTCCTTACTGCATGACCTTAAGAGGGCTGATTCTGCAACCAAACCTCGGCTCGGCTGAAGTCCCAGCAGGGTGGGCGGGGGGGCATTGCTGCTTCCCTGGTGCCATAAAGGAGGCACTGCTAACCCCTGCCCCCACGAGGGTATTGGCACCCTGCATCCCACCCATGGCCCCTGGGACTGGGCATCCATCTCCTCACCCTCTGCCATTGGAGTGCATCTACCCTCTTGGCCAGGGTGCCTACTCTACAGTCTCTGCAGCACACAGGACACAACTTTTGCCCCCGGCCTGGGCAGAGGCCCCCACAGAGGCAGGCTGGGAGGGGCTGCCACCTCCTTAGCAGTATCAAGGGACAAACAAAGGTCCCTCGGCACTCACCTTGGGTCCCATCTCTCCCGGTGGCCCAATTGGTCCCTGGGGTCCCTGAGGGCCCTAGAAGACAGACAGATCCACAGGCAATGGGGAAAATCCAAGCTGGGCCTTCTTGGGGGACTGAGGCTTGATAGTATAGTCTGAGGCGGGGGTGTGGTGAGCACCCACAAAACCTGGCACTCTGCAGCCCACACCCCCAACCCAGGGCCATGCGGAGGATCTTGGTATCTCCAGTATACACTCCAATCCATCTGCACACTCTCCTGTTCATCTACTTAAAATCCAGCGGGGTCCTCCCCTGCTCAGAAGCCTTCCAGCTCAGAAGCTTTGTTTACTCTGTTCCCTCTGCCTTCATGCCCTTCCAGCTCAGATCTACTTCTGGAAACTCCCACCCCAGGCCCTGGTCAAGCCACTGTTCAAAACGACATCTGCTTGGGCCTCAAGATGTGAGAATAGAGTGCGGCCTGGAGGGGCAGGAGCCTCCTATACTCCCCCTGCCCCATTGGGGGCTTTTCCTCCTGTGCCCCTGGAGACCCCGCCCTCTCCTCTCCACCCCCAGCAGCACCACTCCACAGCCCCTTCGCGGGGCTCCCCAGCAGTCGGACTGCGCTCCCTCCCCTCGCCCAGGTCTGGCTCTCGCCCCTCCAGCCGAGCTGGTCCCAGCAGTTCCCAGTCAGCTTGTTAGTTTATTCCCACCCTCCCTCCTTCCCGTCCCTGTTCACGGTGCTGAACACTCTCTACACAGTTGTTCCTTTCATCTCCACGACAGGATGGCAATGTAGGGACCATTATTCCCCTGTTACCAGCGAGAAAACTGAGGCTGGAGGCTTAGACTCAACTCGGAGCCCCTGAACTCCCCAGCCAGCGCTCTTCCCAGATGCGAGGCTGTCCCATCAGCCCCAGCATTGTCCCTCTCCAATTTCTCTCCTTGGGTGACCGCTGGCCCACACCAGCTGCCCGGGCAAAGATGTAAGGAGGGAGGGGAGGGCACTTACCGGTTCTCCTGGGAGGCCCTTGGTGCCTGGCGGGCCTGAGGGGCCCGGGATGCCCTGCAGGGACAAGCACAGGTGACGTTAGTCTTCTCCACCCTGCTTGTCCCCTTGGCCTCAGTCAAGCCATCTCAGCTTATGAGGACCTACCCCCCACTCCCACCCTCTGCTGGGTGACGATGGGGTCTCTGAATCCCAGGGAAAGAGGCGGGCTGGAGGGTCTTCAGTGCAAGGAGTGGCGACTAGAAACCGGAGTTTCCACAGCAGGACGGGAGCTTGGCTAAGGCGCTATTATCTTCCCACACGGCCCACAGAATTTCAGGAACCAGCGGTACTTACGGGAAAGCCTCGGGCGCCCACGTGCCCTCGCTCACCAGGTGCGCCCTGGAAGCACATTTGGGTTCATTAGAGGCACATGCCACAAAGCAGGGAGCGGGGCGGGGGGCTGGCAGCCGTGGCCTGACGTACCTGCTGCCCAGGCTGGCCCGGTCTGCCCTGCGGTCCTGGAGGGCCCTGCGGGAAGCAAAGCACTCGGCGGTGGAGAGGGTACCTGGGAGGCCCCTTGACAGAGGGGGGACCCACACTCCCACAGGAGATATAACGAACCACGGAATCCACCCTTCTCCGCAATGGGCAGGTGGGGAAACTAAGGCCCAACAAGGGGCGTGGCTCGCCTCAGGTGCTCTGGGTTGAGAACCAAGGACCACGTGTGCCTGAAAGGGCTAGAAGCAGCCTCGCTTCTCAGGGGCCCTGGAGGGGTTTGGGGTCCGGGGAACGGGGCCAGAGGCCACGTGTGGTTCTTCCTCACTCTCACGCTTCCCACTCTCTCTCATTCACAGGCTTTTGCTCATTCTCACTCTTGGTCTCAAAGCTCCTTCTCCCTTTCCCTGCCCCCACGCTTGCTGCTTAGTGGTGTGTTTGTGTGTGCCTGTAGTTCGGGGGAGGGCAGGAGTGGCTGGATGAGCTCTCAGGAGCTACCCTACAGCCTCTCCTAGAGGGACTCCTGGCTGCCCCCAAGGGGCCTCGTGCCGAGGAGGGTGTGAGCCCTGCTTCCTGGATTCTTGACTTGGTAAGGGGAGAGGACGGGCAGGACATGGGGGTTCATACCTTCAGACCCCGGGGCCCCTGCTCCCCAGCTGGTCCGTCTGGTCCTCGGGGGCCCTGGAACAGGGAAAAGGGACTAGCACAGTGGACAGCAGGGGTCTCCCTCGGGCTGGGAACCAGGAGGGCGGGGCTGGCCAGAGCCTTGGGCTTTTCCCTACCGAGCCTGAGGCTCCTTCCTCTCCTTGTGTTTCCCGCTCACGCCCACCCTGAGGCAGGCCACCCCTGTGCAGCGTGTCTGCTGGGATGGCTCTGCAGAGGGCTCCCATGGGTGCACTCCACTAGAGGCCTTACCACTCCAGAATGGGGTCAGTGGTGCCTTTAAACACTATTTAAAGAGACCATGGGTGGGTGGCCAGCCAACCCATTTCACAGACATGGGGACTGAGGTCCAGAGCCAAGAGACCAATGGCCAAGTCCTCAGAGTCAGGTCTTTGGACTCTGCTGTCCCATGTTTTCCCCAGACACACTTGGGCATAAGCAGGTATGTGAACCACAGCCCTTGGGGACACTGACAGAGAAGGACCTGGAGAGGGTCTGCCTGTGGCCACAGCTCCCTCTCCAGCCAGCTGCCCCAGCTCATCTGGCCTAGCTCACGTGAGGAGGGGACAGGAGCAGGGCATGGGTCCAACGGCTGTTCCCTGGGGTTCTGGACTCAGGTCTGAGCCTCGAGACAAAATTCTTGGTCTTTTGAGAGCTAGAAGGTCTCCGGGACAGGTGGAACCTCCCTTTGCCCCTGCTGCACAGATGGGAACACGGGGGCCAAGGGAAGTGAATTGTCTGAGGTCTCTTTAGCACATTGGCAGCTGGCATCCCTTCCAGGGCTCCACCGCCGCCCCCGCGTTTCCCCCTCCATGGGATGGGACACAGACGGGAGAGGGCGCCCTGGGAAAGGCCCCCATGTGGAATGCTGCAGTATCTGTTCTGTGTGGGGCAGAGAGGCTGTGCCGGAGAGACAAAGAGAGGCTGCCCACCCCGCCTGGGAGCTTGTGGGCCGGCCACAAAAGGGAGCCAGGGAAGTGCCTGGGTGGCAGGGAGATGAGGGGTGAGAAAACGAAAGGAGAAATTACTTAAAAACTGAACAAGGAAGTTTTCCATTAATAATTGAGTTGGAAAAAGTGACAATTGCTCTTATCTGCTGCTCGGGGCTCTGGCTGCTTCAGCTCCACACCACAGCCCTAAATAGCGTCTCACTGACTACATCGGCTGGGATGGGAGGCCCTGAGGGGGTGGGGGCTGCAGCTGGGTGGTTTGGTGGTTGATCTGAGAGCCTTTGTTCCCACCATCCCCGAGCCTAGAGCCCAGCGGGGGTCCAGTGTTAGGCACTGGAAATGTCATGTCCTAGGGACAAGGGATTGCTCCTTGCTCAGCCTCAGGAATGGGGATGAGAACTCTTTATAATGCCCACGGGCAGCTCAGCACCTGGCCTATATAGTAAGTGCTCATTGAAACCTGCCTCTGCCAGAAGAGGCTGCAGGCTCCCGAGGGTCAGGGACACAGAGGAATGGCTCAGTGAATCTGGATGCAGCCCCTTCCCCAGAACAGGCAGCTTATATCATGATGTGTAGAACCAGCTAAGGGTCTTCACAGGTCCAAGACGAGGTTTGATTACAGGCTATGGGGGTGCAAGTTCTGGTTTTGCTGCCAGCTTGCTGTGTGACCCCAGGAAAGCCCCTCCTCTCTCTGGGCCTCAGTTTCAGGTAGACACTACAGACCGTATGTTAGACTGAACCCTCTGTTCATTGACAGGGGCCCGGTGGAGATGGAGCCAGATGGGGGTGGGACATCCTGGGTCCTGGGAGCCAGAACAGAGGCTAAGCAGAAGGGTGGGCATCTGGGCCTTTCTGAGAGATGTCGCCTGGCCTTCGGGCTGTCTCTCGCTCAGGCATAAACCCCCCCAGAAAGGAACAGCTCTGGGAGTGGAGCAGAGGCCCAGAAGGGTCAAGGGTTTGGCCTGAATCACACAGCACCCTGTTTATCCCAGGAATCAAGGCCTTTCTGGAGAAGTAATAACAGTGACAACAACAGCAGTAGCAGCAATAGTGAAAGCTATTGCCCTCCCTTACACATAAGGAAACAGCCTATGGTCACACAGCCAGTAAGCAGAGGAGCCAGAATTTCAACCAAGTCAGCCAGCCAGATGCGTATGGCTCCCCACCACTGCCTGTCACTGTTCGTCAGTGTGAGAGTGAGCTCCCCGTCACCGCACGTGTTCAGGTCAGGGCCTAGAAGAGCCTGCCAGGAAGGCTCTGTGCTGGGATGAGGTGTTAGAGAAGACAATGTCTAAGATCCCTGTTCCCCAGGGGACTCTGCTCCCTGGGCACACCAGAGAGCTCTGGAAGCTCAGGCAGGCTCAGGAGAAAGAGGACCAACCTTCCTGTCTGGAGGGAGAAGGAGGCCATGGGCCCCAGCCACCCTCACCTCGCTTCCCACTGTGCAGGCAGAGGACAAAGGCAGCCACACCCCTGCGCACCCTCGCTCTGGCCACTCAGCAGCTGACCCGTGTCCTGCAGGTCCTTCTTCCTTCCCCAAACGAACACAGCTGCGCTGCGCTGCCCTGCTGGAGGCGGGCCTGGATTTCTCTCAGAGCCACAAGTCTGCTCTCTTGGAGCCACTGCCCAGGAAGATGTCTGAAGTCACAGCTGGGGCTTGGTGGGAGGAGCCCCTGCCTGGGACAGAAAATCTGGCCAATCGCAGCTTTGTGAAAAAGAGGTGGCTGACAGAGGGAATGAATACACGCCAAGCGCACCCTACGCATGGCTGCCTGTCCGGAGCTGACCTGTGGGAGGTGCTCATGAGGGGGCCTAATCCCCATGGCCATCCCATAAGGTTGGTTCTGCTGCTGACCCATTTCACAGAGGAAAATTGGAGGCTCACAGAGGAGAAGTCAGGATTCAGGGCCAGGTCTGCTGGTCTCTAAGCCCCCCTCACAGGACCAGAATCCAGGGGCAGCACCTGAATCTCAGAGTCCTCCCAGCTCCCTCAAATGGGTAAGTGGAGGGAGAGTGCAGTCTCCCATGGTATTCTCCATCACACGGCCCCACCCTGCACACATGGCCTTCCTGGCAGTCTCTTGTAGGCCTAGACTTGCATATTTCTTGTGATGGGGAGCTCACTTCCACACTGATACACAGTGACTGGTAGTGGTGAATAAAAGTGTGCATCCAGCTGACTGGAGTTCAAATTCTGGCTCCTTACAACCTCTTCCTGACATCAGCTACCAAGCCTTAGAGAGGTTAATGCACTGCATTGAGGTCCTAGAGCTGATAACTAGGAACCCTGAGACTCACCCTTACACCTGTCTGACCTCAGAGCTCCCACTCATTCAGCTGGGGCCCAGGGACCCAGGCTCTGTCTGCGATTCTACCAAGAGCAGAGGGCTCAGGGCCCCATCCTGCCTCTGCCTCCATCCCTTAGTTCCCATGATTCCCAGGGCAGGAGGGTAGGGGACTTGGGGGGTGGGGGACAGCAGGGCCCATCTGCACATGGGCAGAGAAGCAGGCAGGGCCTTGCAGACAGAGCTCCAAGTCCATTGTCCATGGCACATATAGGGAAACTGAGGCCTGGAGAGCAGCAAGGCCTTGCTAAGGTCACACACAGAACAAGCCAGGATCTTCAGGGGCCCAGAGATGGGGGCTGCCCAGAATTGAGATTTTTAGCAGCACAGTGGGAGCCTCTCTAGGTCCCCCACTGTCCTCAGTAGTGACCCCATCTGTGCAATGGCCAACAGTGGCCTCGTAGGCTGGGGACCCAGAGGGCAGATCCCACAGGTTTAAAAAAAAGTGTATTTTTTATAAAATGTTCCTCAGAACAGAGACTTCAAACAACCAATGAAAAGATGAAAAATCAGGCTAGAAATACATACTATGCCAGGATTTACTAGTTCGCTGTTAAAAAGTACCTTATATTTGCTCTTAGGTATTTTGAGCAATGAGTAATTACTATATTTCACACATGGGTTAGGTGGTACTTTACCTACATTAGAATCATATCAACCTTTAGATGGGCATTTAAATTGTTTTGCTTTTAATCTTGTCAGATCCCACAGGTTTTGCATTCCTGCTGAACCCAGCAGGGGGGAGGGGCACGTGGTCCTGAAGCTCCCCTCCAGGCCTTACTTTGATGTGGTTGGGAGCCTGGGTTTCCTCAAGCAGGAGATACATTCCTCCCCCCACTGGGGAAGGTGGCCGGAGGGGGGCCTGCGCCTTCCATCTGCAGGGAGGGGGCAGGGCCTGGGCCAGGGGAGCTCACCCTCCAGCTAGTGTGGCTTCCAGAAGGAAATGTGCACAAGTTCAAGGTTTGGACCTGGCTATCAGTGGGCCGTGGGCCACTTTCATAGACCCAGGACATGCTGGGAGGGGCCCTGCCGGGCCAGAGGAATGCCTCTTAATCCCTGCTTTCCCAGGCCGACTGCTCAGGCCATCTGGTTCAGAGGAAAATTTAAAACCACTTGAAATTCAGCCAAGAGGAGCATAACTATCACAGAAGCCCTGTGTGGCGCTCGGCTAGCAGGCCTGGGCTGCCTACACTACCTGGGCCGTCTCGTTTCTTTCTTATAGGGCTACAGGGCTACACGGCCCGGCACCTGTGCACCAGTTGTCCTCCCTGTGACTGAAAGTAAGGCTGCATGCAGTATGCAAAACATCCAGAGTCACTGGGTTCGAATCCCAGCTCTTCACTTTCTAGCTCTGCAACTCAAGGCAAGCGGCTTAACCTCTCTCTCTGTGCTTTAGTTTCCTTGTCTGTAAAATAGAAATAAGAATAGCACCTACTTTACAGGGTAGCATTGAAGATTAAATGAGTTAATATATGTGATAAGATGGTGCCTGGCACATAGTGAGTACTAGCAATTACCTTTTGCTATCATGCTAAGGCCAGTCCTTGCTTAAAACTCTCTATGGCTCCCCACTACCCTTGGAGCATAGCCCATAAGCCTAACTCTGGTGTTTGAGGTCCTGCTTTGCTTAGTACCTGCTAATTCTTGGTCTCATCCTTCTCCCTTGAACCCATGAGGATCCCTGAACATGCCACACCTTCTCTTGCCTTAGAGCTTTCCCTCTGCCTGGAGTCCGGCATCACTCAAGCACTGCCCCCTCCCTGAAGCCTTCCCTGGTACCTTGTCCAGGTGAGGTGCCTCCGCCAGGCTCCCAAGCTGCCCTATGCTTCCACCGACAACATGCTCATGACCCGAAACTGTCTGTTCGGCCAACTTGGTTGAGTCATGAGGGCAGACAGGCATCACACTGGTCCTAGTCTCTGTGGCACCGACAGAGCCTCCACCAGCGGCCCGCACAGAGCAGGTGTGAGTAAAAGGTGGTTGAGTGAATGAAGGGACAAGAGCCTGTCTGCGCCCACTAGTTGGCAAGGCCTGGTGCTCAGAAATGGGCTGGGAAAGGTGCCTGGGGTGGGGTGCTACAGTGAGCCTGGAACCCTGCCTGGTGCGGTGAAGGTCAAAGATCTCAGGACTGGGCAGGGGGCAAGGTATAGGAGGTGGTCTCTCTGGCAGGTGACCAGTATCAGTCCCTGGGGGACTGGGCCCCACTTACCTGGCGTCCCTTTGTTCCCCTCATGCCAGGCGGGCCTCGAGATCCCGGAGGACCCTGTGGGAGGAGAGTGTTTGGAGGAGCCCTTTTTAAGGGACCGAGTGCAACACCAAGGGCTAGTAGTGAGGGGCGAGGCTTGGCCTCAGGGGCAGCAGCCCCCTGCTCAGGCTCCACATCCCTCCTATTAAAGGGTTTGGCCCAGTGGGGCAATCTGTCCCACTAGGAGAGGCAGGGGATAGGCTGCAACCTTGAGCAGGAGTCTGCCCTGGGTTCCACAGGGGCCTCAGCCCTTCCTAGGAATCCTTAGTCGGGACGGACCTCCCTGTGGGACCCATTTCCTTCTTTTTCTCAAAATCCACAATCAGAAGCTACACGGTAGTTCTGAAAAAAAGGTCTCCTTAAATTCCCATTTCCTCTTTCCTCCCCCCATCAGCAAAGATAATGTGGCATCCCAAGTTCTGTCCCTGACCCTGTCCCCAAGTATCACCTGAGAGCTACCTGAGAGCCTAGACAGAGCCCTGGGGTTGCAGGGGGGAGAACCAGGCCACAGCCCAGAAGGGGGGGGGGCGGAGCTTATGTGGGAAGGGAGGGTCAAGAGTGGGCTGGAGACACTGGGTGGAGAAATGGAGGTGGGGAGAGGCAAAGAGGAGGGAACTGGCCTGGCCCTAGGAGGATTCCCAGTTCTCTCGGTTTGATGCTGGAAGGAGAAGAGGCACCAGGGAGTCAGGGAGGGAGGGATAGAAGACATCGGACGGACTGGCTTTGTTCCTGGAATTCTGAGCACCTGGGCCAGCACAGGCCCATGACATAGATTTAGAAATCTGTAGAAGGAATGATGAATATGCAAACAACTCGAGAGGGCAGAAGAAGGTGGGGAGGGAGAGAAAGAAGGCAGAGAGAGGAAGCAGGCGGGCTCACTGCCCAATTCTCCTCCCCGGGTCCCAGCCCCAGCTGTACTCATCAAGCAGCAACTGCACCCTATGGCCGGCCAGGACCCCTTCGACAGCTGCAGGAGACTCCCGGCTCCCCGGCCAGTCCCAGACGAGGCATGCCCCTTTTACAAGGAAGAGTCGGCCTCAGCCCCCTCCGAATACCAGGGAGAGGCCCATCTCTGTTTGTGGCCTCGGAAAAAACTTCCAGCTCCCTCCATCTCTCTCTCCCTATGGCCTTGGCCTCGAGAGGCGCAGACCCTCCAACTGCTGCTGATGTGAGGGGCTAGGTCTCAGCCTGACCCCTTCTCAGCAGAGCAAGCAGGGTGGGAGCCTGGGCTTGGCCCAATAAACAGGCAGATCTGACTCCTGGATGGTGGCGAACACAGGGACTGGGTGAAAATGGATGGATCATTTTACGGAGGGATCTCATGCCTCAGAAGGCATGCAATGTGTTACTGGGAAATTTCAGGAGCCAAGTCTTGATGCAGAGGCAGTAGAGTGGAGCGCTTAAATTAGCCAACTGCTTGCTCCACCAGAGACCTAGGTTCAAGTCCCGGCTCTGCCACTCACTAATTCTGTGACCTTTAGCAAGTGACTTAAACTCTTTGGGCCTCGGTTTCAACAACTAAAAAATGGGGGTAACAAGAGTTCCTGCCTCCGAGAGCTGCTGAGAAGACATAGCGACCTGGAAGGTCCCCAGTAAAGAGTAGCCATGCGCTCTCTTAAAGGAGTGGCCAGAAACTGCAGGGCTCAGGACTCCGCTGCGTCCCCTCCTCCAGTTGTGGAGATAATAATCTTGGCTGACCTCAGGGACTGCAGAAAAACACGGATGTTAAAATGATTGGAAAAGTGGGAAAATGCCAATCTGGTGGGAAGAGCATCATCAGAAATGTATTAGTAATTGTCTTACTAATATCTGTGGCAATTAGTGTAGCTAACAGGTAGAAATTATTATTACTACTACATTCATGAAGCACTCGGCATATGCAGGTAGTTTGCTAAGTGATGACATCATGAACGGTATCATTGGTCTCTCAACAATCTCATAATGAAGGGAGTATCGTGCTGGCTTACGGACGGGGAGACTGAGGCTCAGAGAAGCCATGAGTGCTGCCGAGAAGCACACAGCTGGTGGGTGGGGGAGCCAGCACGTGACTCACACGTGTCTGATTCTGCGCTTGGGTTTCTGGACCTCTGCGCTCTCCTGCTTCCCCAGTGGCATGAGGAGCAGCCAGCTGGCTGGAAGGAGCCCCGGAGGTCAAGCGGACTGGCCCCACACTGCAGCAGTGAAGGGTCAGTGGCCACCTTGGGATCTGTCTGATCTCACTCAGCCTGGGCCAACCCATCAAACACGTGCAAGCACGGAGGAAACAGGGCAGCAGGAGGTCAGGAGGAGGTCAGCGGGGCCTCGGAGGCAGGGGATTCAGAGGCCAGCACCTTCCTTCTGTGTGCTGCTCTGGGTGTCTCCACCATTTGCCCTCCTCCCACTGGCCTTCCATTTTGTCCCAGCAACTCCTTTCCAGGCTTTCTTCTTCCCACTGGACAGATGGGGAGACTAAGGCCCAGGGAGGCCGAAGTCCAAGGGCACAGGAGCTAGAACTTGATAATGGTCCCTAGCATCCTTGTACTTGGGCTTTGACCCTGGGCACCTCCCATGTTGATGGGTTCTAATCACTCTGTTTCTAGGGGAGTCTCCTGGGCCTGATACTCAGGTCCTGTGACCACTGGGGAGGGGGGAGGAAGGGAGGGAGGACAGTAGTCTTTGGGTTGGGTGGCTGGGACCCTTGGATTCCAAGCAGGGTGCCTCGGCCTGCAACCAGCCCCTCTAGCCCCAGGCCAGATGTGGCTTCTCCTCCTCCTCATGGACCAGGAAAAACGCACCCCTGGGGGCCCAGAGTGCTGGCTTCTGGTCCCAACTCTGTACCCCACATGTTTTCCACCTCATCAAAAGGATCATGGGGGCCAGACAGAGCCCCCTAGTGCCAGGCACCTCTGAGTTCAGATGATGGTGACTTGCCTGGCACTGGCACATAGTAGGTGCTCAGTAAAGGACTGTTAATGAGCGAGAAGGTGTTTATACTTGGCATTCCCACTAGACAGTGCGGCTCCTGAGAGCAGATCTGCTTCTCACCATTTTTGTGTCTCCGGAGCCGAGCACAGGCCCCGCATGTAGTAGGTACACGCAGAAGTTTGGGAACTCAGTTGGCTTGCTTCCACAGCTGGCGCACAGACCTGGTGTGTGCCCACTTTCCTGGGGTTCAGACCTTCGAAGGCTTTTGGGCCTTCCTTCATCAGACTCTAGGGAGCCCCTCAGTCTGGGCTTTGAAGGGACCTGGGCATCATCCCCCAGTCCTGCCTGGGGATTCTGATGGGGCTTGGCCTCCTCCCCACACACCCTTTCCACCTGCCCACAGTGCCCCCCACCCCCGCCTCCCAGAGCAGGCTCCCAGCCCTCCTGAGTCCTGGCCTTGGCTCAGGTGCGTGCCCTTGCCCGTCACCACAGCCTCCACCAGTGGAGGCAGAAGGACAGACTCCCGTGCTCTAGAGGAAGCCAGCTCTCCCTACCCCTACATCACCCTCAGAGGAGTGAAGGGCCCCCTGAATTTGGGTGCTCCTACTACACCGCTCCCCCAGCCCTCCTGCCTCCCACCCATCCCTACTTTGGGATCCCCAGGAAGATCCCAGGTTCCTCAGTGATCACAGGAAGCCCAGGACCCCTGCATGCTCGGCTCTGACCCTCAGTTATTTGTCCTCAGCATTTCTAGTTTCTTCCTTCCTCCCCCCATAGCAGGCATTTCTTGTTTATCGGGTCCTCCCCCACCCCCCCAAGCCAGAATATAAGCTCCTAAAGGACAGACAGGGACAACTTTCTGCCTTGTTGATGGCCACACCCCCCACTCCTGGCGAGGCCCCGGGCACATATGACACAGTATTTCCCGAGTAAATGGACAAAGCCATAGTGGTGATGATGACCAAGATGCCCCTGTGGAATGAACGTCACTGTCTAATGAACATCAGCTGCGTGGTTTCGTTTGCCTCGAGCCATCACACTGTCATGACTGTGACTATTTTCTCTGTTTTCCAGCTGAGCGTAATTTACACTCAGAGTTCAGTGGTCTGCTCTGCCAGCGCAGCCAGGGAGGAGTGGAGCTGGGACTTGAAGCCCGGTCTGTCTGACTCTGAGGCCTGGACTCCTCATCCTTACCTGACAGTGGATTTGAGCCCCAGGAACATGAGGGCTTTGCTTACCGGGGGTCCAGGCTCTCCAGGGGTCCCGACTCCACCTGGCATTCCAGGATGACCCTACTCAGAGAGAAGAAAAGGAGGGACTCAGCGGTGGAAGGTGCCTTTCTCCTCCAGTCCCACCTGGGCTGGCTCAGCCCCAGCCCCGGACACGCGGCAGCAGCCGGGCCCCCTGGAGGGAGAAGGAACAAATCACCCTGTGTGCCTGGGGCAGGCAGAGGCAGGCAGAGCACAGCTGTCCCCACGGCTATGGCAGGAGAGGGCAAAAGGGTGCAGACTGGCTCCTTACCATTGACCCCTTGGGTCCAGGCGCTCCTGGGGGTCCCATCGTGCCCCGGTCACCCTGTGATGGAGACAACAATTCAGAAAAGTCATAGCTGTGGGGTGGCTCTGTACCTGTGGGCAGGTACAGAGGACGGTACAGACGGCCTTCCGAAGGCCAAATAGGGGCAGGGACTTGCCCAAGGTCCATAGAGAGTCCCTGTCCGGCTCACGGACACATCACTCCTGGGTGGGATAGGGGACAAGTGGGGGTCTGTAACTTCACTCAGCAGAACCCAAGACCCCCGGCAAGTCCTAGGAGGCCTCAGCTCCACTACAGTGTACCACACCGTGGGCTCCCTCCGGCAAGGACTGTCCTGATTAAGGATACACTAATTACACGTCCCCTTTGAGCTGGGCCCACGTCGCATGGTCCTTGTTAGGCCTGGCACCCCCTGGCTGGGCATGCTGAGGTGCAGCAGGCAAGGGAAGACTTTTCTTTCACTCTCCCCACCCGCTGCCCAAACCTAGAAGAACCAGAGGTGCACCTCCTTCCCTCTCAACCCATCCTGGCAGACCTGCGGATGGTGCGTGCTGCCCACAGCTCTGGCTGGAAGGCAGGGGCTCTGGGTTCAAATCCTGGCTGTTTTTGTGAGGCTCCGTTTCTTGTACTCACCCACCCAGCAGCAAACATTTACTGCGCACCTACTATGTGCCCAGCCTGACATACAGGACCCAGTAGACAAAGTAGAAATAGACAGATCCTGCTGACAGGGAGGAAGACCCCAGTTCCGGGAGGGGAGGGACACAAGTTACCAAAACAGATATAAATGGGGGTACCACAGTGACAGAGTGGCTCTCGGCTACTAAGGCTTTGCAGCACGGGATCTGCCCCATGTGGCTGCGGGGATGTGCTGGGGAAGGAGTCCCTGAGGAAGTATAGCTGGACCTGAGAGGTGAGGGAAAACCATGAGTTCCTTAGGCAAAGAGGGTGGAGAGGGCGGGAGTGGGAAAGGCGTTCCTGGCTGCAGCACCAGCCGGCAGTAGATGAGGAGGGACGTGGAACCTCTGACGACAAGAGAAGGCAGAGTTGGCTTAGACGTCGCACTGTTGTTATGCAAGATGTCACCGCTGAAGGCGGCAGGGGAGAAGGCACACTGGCTCTTTCTGTACTGTTTCTTTTTCTGCACAATTTCTTTTTCTGCAACTTCTTGTGACTCTCTAATTATTTCAAAATAAAAAGTCAAATTTGAAAAAAAAGAAGAGGGAGAGGAGGAAAAGGGGAAGGACAAGGAGGAGAAAAATGCAGCAGCCAGAGGGTATAAGATACAGGGAGTGAGGAGGAGGGAGGCTCATGATAAGCCTGGACAGGCAGGTGGGGTCAGGTGGGGGTAGATGCTGCTCCTCTCCGGACCTCAGTTTCTCCATCCACCCACTAGGAAGGACACTGGCTCCTCCCGAGGCCTGCCTGGAAATGAGAGAAGCCCACACAAGGCAAGCAGGTGCCCTCCAGGGCCCATGGGCGGAAGTGGGAAACCACAGGCTATTGGTGAGCCGGGTGCCAGCACAAGGCAGAATGGCTTAGCAGGCACAGTGTGGCCTTGGGTACCGAACCTGGTTCAAATCCCAGCTCTGCCACTTCCTGCCTGGGTGATCTTGAGCAAGTTGCCTCCTCTCTTTGAGCCTCGGTTACAAGAGGGACAAGGGTTCTTTGAGGGTCCAGATGCCAAGGCAACGAGGAGAGAACAGGAGAAAGAAGTCCGAAACCCCCAGGTCAACTGGCCCCTTCGTCTTTTTGAAATTGCAAAACACGACCTCTGTTTGTCTGTATGTTCCCCTCAACACCACTTACCTTTTCTCCCACGATTCCTGGCTCCCCGACCAGACCAATGAATCCCAGAAGTCCCTGGAAGAAACATTTGTGAAAGCAACAGAAAGGAGGAAGCAACGTGAATCCAGGGGCGTGCTGAGTTTCAAAGGCAACTTCGCTGCGGCTTCCTTCCTCTGGGGCTCCTCTCCCCTGTGTCCCCTGCCCCGTGCCTGGTAATCCTGCCGGCCTGGAGCTGCCACCGAGAGAGCCGCCTCTCTCCCGGCACTGTCCTGACTTCCCTCACTCCACCAGATGGTTCTCATTTTGGAGCCAAGCGGTGGGGCCGCTGCCAGCGTCCCCGGGAGCGCCGCACAGTCTTCCCGCGCCAGAATCCGGCTGGGAGACAGCCACGTTGGGAGGGCGGTGGGGTGGGGGGAGGCCCGCGCGCTGTGCTGGGCAGAGAGGCCCGTCTGTGAGAAATCTGTCCCCATCTTTCGGGGCTCTGGTGCTGTTGCAACGAGAGAAACAAACGCGCTGGCCAGGATAGAAATACACTACCAGCCTCTGCCAAAAGACCTGATTGAAATCTGGGAAGTGGAGGCCTTTTTACTGTCTTGTGAAAGGCTTCCTCTCCTTTGTAAAAGGGCGCACGCGCGCACGCACTGTGGTTCCGGCTGCCCTTTTTAACTCCCCTGGGTGATAACTTGCCTCTGTGTTCCAGGGGCTCTCCGAGGCGGCTGCGAGCCTCGCTGCTGCCCTGAGCAGGCAGACGCGGGCACGGCCAGGCCGAGGAGCCCAGCGGAGCCACCCAGGGAGGTGGACGACTCCCTGTCCAGACCCCACACCCTTCTCTGCGGCGGAAAATTCAAGCTGGGGAGGGTCTCGCGTGGTTCAGGGGGAACAAACAGCCTTTGGGAGAACCCAGGTCTGCAGCCAAGACTTTCTGGGAGAATGAGGAAAGACTGAGGGGTCAGTGGGTTTGTCCCATACTGTCTGCTCCCTGTCCCCTAACTGTATTCAGAAAGGAGACCTTGAACCTGATCCAAAATAGATCAGAAGCTGGGCCCTTGGCCAGTGAAGCTCCAACGTGTCAGCCAACTAAAGTGACAGAGTGACACCCACTTCCAAAGGCTTAGCTCCGTGGGTCTCAGGGGTGGTTTTAAAGTGGCACCTTGGGCCAGGGCCCTGTGTGCGGCAGCCCGGGGCTGCGAGTTTCCAAAGGCACCCGTCCTCCCACCGCGGCCTCCAACGCACGCGGCTGTGAGCGGGCACAGATCTCCCTGGTCCCTCGGCACCGTCACTGCCGTGGAGGGTCCTGGCTCTCCGGGCTCAGAGACCCTTCGGGGTTGAGGTATGAGGGAAGAGAGTGACACACGAGGTATGAGGTCATGGCTAAGAAGCCACAGAAAATAACTGAGTGTTTGACTTTTGCAACAACTTACTTTAAGAAAAATAAGTTAGAGCATTTTCAGGAGACAACAATGTGAATAACAACGGCTGGGCCCTGGCACCTTATCTATGCCATTGTCGTTGACTCTTCAGGTGCGTGCACAAATCACAGAGGCTCTCTGAGTCTCATCCACAGAATGCAGGGCTCTCGGTAAAGGTCCCTGCCTACACCCCGGGGTTGCTCTGAGTCCTACAGATAATGGGTGGCGCATGCAGGCACTCAGTAAATGTCTGTCCCCTCCCATCCCATTCTAATTTAGTTTAAAAGGGCATGGGGTTAAGACAGAGGCCTGAGCTCCCCACAAGGGAGCAGTCAGACGTTTAGAGGAGGCTGATGGAGGGAAGAAAAGCTGCTCTGTTAGAAGGCTGCTGCCCGACCGGCCCAGGGAAACAAGTTTCATAGTTATTTTAAATTTATGGGTTGCTGGGTCCTGGAAGGCAGGCGGGTCATAAACCTCAAACAAGAAGCCAAACAGGATCCTAATGAATAAGGGCCATACAGCGAGTGCCCCATTCCCCTGCCCCCCACCCCTGGGACCCCCCTGGGGCACCACCCCGGAACATCCCGGCAGGCCTGTCCTGCAGGTGGAGCTGAGGCCAGCCCGGGAGGCCAGCGGCAGAGGCCCAGGGCTTCCACCTGGTGGGCCGGGTGGAGCAGCAGTTCTGACAGCTGCAGGCACACTGGCTCCTCTCCGGCTGGCAAAAGAGCACGGGGAGGGGGCAGTACGGTCACCACCTGACAGTGGCCGCTGCATGGGCAGGATCTGAGTCCCTGATGTGGGGCGGGGGAAGCTGGCCTGGTTCTCTGTGTCTACAGATAAAGGGTCACTGTCTGCTGTGGGAGTTTCTCTCCCTCCCTTCTGTCACGTGACATTCGGCCAGGTGCTGGGGAAGCAACTAGGAACAAGGCAGCTGTGGGTCAGACAACGCAGGGCTAGGTGCTCACATGCCTGGCCTCCCCTGGCAAAGAGCTTCTTAAAGGCAAGGCCCACACCTCGTAACCATCTGTGTCCCTAGCACCAGGGACAGGGCCTGGCAAGCTAGCAGCACTGTAAGGAGCTATTAGAAAGCAAGAGGTCAGAGGGTTTTCCAGTCCCTCTTGGCAGGTCTGGGGAACCCAGCAGACCTGCGTGTCAGCCCTCTTATGTTACTGCCTGGGAGAGCTTGGGCAAGTGACTTCTCAGAGCCTGGTTTCCTCATGTGCCAAACGGGGTAGTAACACCTACCACCACGGGGCTGCTGGGGCAAACTGCAGGTAATGGTGCAGAAAGTGTTTGGCGTAGGGCCTCGTACCTGCCAGGTGCCTGATAAATGCAGCCAGTACTGTGATGACAAGGAGGCTGTACCTGTCACAGATATTGACATGTTGTAGTACTGCAGAGGCTTCAACATGTGTCATTAAGGCTGGTCACCACTGTGAAACTGAGGTTGTCATCAGACCTACTGCTAGGTCTCGTCATCAGCTGCACTAATAAAGAAGCACATCCAAGCCCTGGCTGGTGTAGCTCAGTGGATTGAGCGCAGGCTTCGAACCAAAATGTCGCAGGTTCGATTCCCAGTCAGGGCACATGCCTGGGTTGCAGGCCACGGCCCCCAGCAACCGCACATTGATGTTTCTCTCTCTCTGTCTTTCTCCCTCCCTTTCCTCTCTAAAAATAAATAAATAAAATCTTTTTTTTAAAAAAGAAGAGTATCTAGGAGCAGATCACATCTGCGAGTACTTCTATAACTGTATTTCGATAGAATTGATTTTCCTTGTAGTTCTTTGTTTTGTATTTTCTGCACTTAAGCGCTTTATTCTTAGAAGGGGTCCACGAGTTTCGCTGGCCTGCTTAGGGGATCCAAGGCCCAAAAAACATCAGGACCCTGGAACACAGCGATTTCTAAGGACCTTCTGTTCCCTGACATTCTAGGATTCCGTGTCTCTGTTTCCCGAGGGCCGACCATCAGCATAACTATGAAATTAAATTCACTGATCATATTGCCTTTTTTTTTCCAATCAGGAAATACATCCAGGCCGCAGCAGCCCTTCCAAACTCCTGGGCTTCCCACAGAATGCGCTCAAATGACACTGGAAACGTTTCAAAAAAACCCAGTCCTCCCCCCTTCCCTGCTTTAATTCCTTTCTTCCCCCCAACAGATGTTGCAGGCCTGGCAAGGAAGCCCATCGAGTGCGGCTCTCACGCTATTGATGGTTCTCGGTGGAGACACAGCCCTCTGGGTCCCCAGCATCACCCCTCCTCTGGACCGAGGCAGCCCCCGGAGGGTCTTTCTTTAAAGGAGTGGAGGGGACTGCCACCTTCCCACTTGTCCACCCTCCTGGCACTTAGAACTGCTTCTCTCCAGCGCCAAGGCCCCAGCCAGGGGTGTTCAACCTGTCTATATCTGCGGGCCACAGTGGAACAAGAGTTGTCTTGGGCCACACATTAAATCCATTGTGACATGTAGTCACACACAAAAAAATCTCATAACGGTTTAAGTAAATTTACAGTTTTGTGTTGGGCCTCATTCATAGCCATCCTGGACCGTGGTGAGTAGGACACCCCTGCTAAATAATGTTAATGAAAGTTGTGATCGTCAAACCTCCTTTAAATAACTGCTTGCAACCTCTGCTGTCTTTAGACTATGGCCTGGCTTCTTAACTAGCCAGAGCCACTGGTTTGAACTTCTATCTTTGTAATTGAGGGCTGCCTGACCAAGAGCCCTTGGCAAGTGGCTACGCCTCCCTGGCCATCAGCTTCCCATCTGTAAGTTGAGTACAGATGCCGATGGTTAAAGGGCTCTTCCCGTTTCAATGCTCTGGGAGCAAAGTCACGTCACCTCTTTGGGCAAAGGCCCCAGAAACATCTGCAGAAGCAGGCCGTGGGGAGTGACCAGGGTGACTCCAATTGACGGCTCTCTCATTCAGTGACTTCGCCTCCCTGAGATGCAGCATCCGTATCAACGAAAGAGGGAAATGAGTGAACGTACCTCTGGAGCTGGGATGGGAAGGAATGTGGGGTGCGAGTGGACAGCTTACCAAAGGGCTTGGCACATAGTAAGTGCTCAGTAAAGAGAGCCGTTATGCTCTGAGACTAGTGTTGACTTACCTGCTCACCCACAGGTCCCGGCCGTCCAGAGTTGCCTGGCTCCCCCTGTGAAGAAACAGAGGGGGTCACTTGGGGGGAGTCTAGGCCTCCTGGAAAGCACCCCACCTGACTGGCCTTAGTCCCTACTGCTGGGGATGGACAAGGAACCTCATCGCCAGAGTGTGGCCTTAGAGACTCCAAACAAATGGCAGGGACAAAAGGACATAGACCCTCTGGCCCTAGAGATGGCCTGGGTCACCCATGTCCTCTGAGTGGCCCTTGGCAGGTTAATTGGCATCTTGATGTCTGTATCGCACGTGGGCCCTTCCTCAACCCACTGCGTTTTGTGGAGGTGGAAACTGAAGCTCAGGGAAGTGACCTGCTCAAGGCCACACAGCCAGCTAGAGGCCGGGCTAGCACTGGAACTTCAGTCTGACTGACCGACTGAAATCCCCATTCCTGCGGCGACAAGCCACCTCACTGCAGGACGGGTGAGGACTGGGGAGCCTGGGCCCCTGGGTCCGGGACCCCCGCCCCTCTGGAGCTCTGCCACCGGCTCCCAGGCAACCTTAGTGGGCCTTGTCTCTGCTCTGGGCTCAGCCTCCTTGGCTATAAATAAGGGAGACCAGACTCGTTTGTCTCCAAGGCTACTGCTGGCCCTCAAGCTTGGTGGTCTCTCGCGACCTCGTCTGTCAGCTTTTTCCCATGCCTCCTGCTCCTCAGGCAGCCACAGCCGCCAGGGTCACCCCACAGTGTGAGCTGGGCAGAGGCCAGTAGAACCATGGGATGAGTCCACCCGAGCTGTCACCGCTCCCACCGCACAAACCCAATGGGTGTCAGAGGGGGCAAGGCCGCGGCCTCAGAGGGCAGGACAGGGCCTCAGACTGGCCAGGGCTTTGGCTCACAGATGGATGTGGCTCTTTGCAATCCCGGCTCCAGCCTCGCCCTTCCCCAGCTCCTCCCTCAGGCCTCTGCTTGCGAAACCCAGAGGGGCCAGACAGACAACAGGCCATTTCCCCCGAGGGAACGTGGACAACCTGCCCCCACCCCCAGCTCTGCCCTAACCCTCTATAAACTTGCTCAGCTGTAAACTTGGCCCAGTCACCCCTGTCCAGGATGGCTGGAAAAACCCAGCCCCTCAAGTGGTGGTGTACGGGGTCAGGGGAAGTCCCTGGAAAGCTGTGAAGTGAGGCTACCCCTGCGCTGAGGGTCATCACTGTCCTACCCAGGCCAGCCCTTTTTCAAAACTTAAAAAAAAAAACAAACAAACCCTGTTAACAAATATCATACATATTTATTGTGCATAATGGGGAAATATGGAGGCTCAGAGAAGAAAGTGGAGACCTCCCAGAATCCCAGGGCCCGGAGGCGACACCGTTCACGCTGCAGACTCTGCTCTGAGACGCAGCGCGAGCAGCCTGTTGCGGGCGTGGACGGGCTGTAACGCTCCGTTCTTTAACCTGCTTCCTACCGCCGCCACGCCCACTGGCGTAGAACCCACAGCTCGTAAAACCTTCCGCCACACCATCTGCGCTGGCCGCCTCGTATCCCAGTACTTGAGCTCCAGCCCACTGTGGGACATTTAGATTACGTCCGTTTTCCCTTGGGGTACCAATACTTAATAAAAAATGGGGACTATTCTCCCCAACTCTGTGTCAAAGCTGGCCACGGAGTTCAGGGTTCGTCCTGGGTCTGGGTCATTATATGTTGGCTCCTCCTCTCTCCTCCCCTCCCCAGGCGTTTCCCTTCCTCTTCCTCAGCCTAGTCACTTCCAAGCCCCCTCACCTTCAAGCCATCAGGGCCAGGCCTCCCAGGAAACCCTTTCCTGCCAGGTTGACCCTGCAACAGAAAGAGAGGAGTGAAAGGCTGGTGGGGCAGCCCTGCTGGGGTCCCGGGACCTGGCACAGGGGGACGGCCACAGTGCCCAGGATAGGGGCCAGGGATACAGAGCCCGGTGTCAACAGGCTGTTCCGGGGGTGCAGGGAAGGTCTGCAGCTGTGCGACCTCGGGAAAGTCCCCCTTCCCCAGCTGATCTCATTTATAAACAGGGAGATGACACTGGCTTCAAGGACTGGGGGAAGCGACAGAACGGATGACAAAGAGCACGGGGGGTGGGGACAGTTTACGCTGGCCGTCCTGAGAATGTGGGCTGGAGACCCCTACGGGTCCCTGAGACCCTTTCGGCAGATTCACATGGTCAAAACCATTTTCATGGTCACACTAAGATGTCCTTTGCCTGCATCACTCTCACTCCCGTGAGTGTAAGTGAGCTTTCCAGAGACTGTGAGACATGGGCGACGGTCCGCAGATTGAATGGGAAAATAGCAAAACAACGCTACTCTCTTCATTGGAGTATTTTGATTGGGAAAAATAGAGCTATTTTTCATTGACTAGTATTTTTGGTGCCATGAAATGGACTTGTGATTCACTTTCAATGGATTTATAACTACATTTCAAATTTCTCAGTTTTAATGACTAATATGGTTAGATGTAACCCACACAATGAAAAGCATTTTGCATCCTCAATCAGTTTTGGGTACCAAGAGGGCCTAGATCAAAATATTTATGAAGTGCTGATGGATGCAATTGCAGGGGTGAGAGTGGGGGCAGAGGGTGGGCCAAGTACCTCCCAGAAGGCCGCTTGGAGCAGTGGAGAGCTCCCTGGCAGTGAGATGGTAAGCTAAACTTCACTCTTTGAGCCTCACTGGCCCCCAGCAAAACAAAGAAAAGTGGTGCCTCTCTCACGGGTGACTCAAATGAGACCACGGATGCAAAGCAACAGCACACAGTAGGTGGGCAAGGACGAGGCCAGCTTTCTGCCCCTTGTCTCCCTCCTTTAAGATCTGGCCCCCCTCTGGCTGGCTGAGGCTCCCACTGACGACTCCGGTCGGAGCACCAGCCAGCGTTGCCTGCCGGCTCTGCTCAGCTGGCTCAACTGCAGCACATCCCAGACCAGCAACACTCACCTCCAAGCCGGGGGCCCCAGGTGGCCCCATGGGTCCCTCATCGCCCTAGAGTCAGGAGACACGAGAGAGGGAAAAGGGAGAAGATTAATCCAGCGGGACTCTCGGAAAACTTGTCCTGTAAAAGAGAAAGGGGTGTACACCAAAGAGATTTCCTTCTGGACCCAGAGAAATGGCACCTGGGTGCCCTGCCTGGCCACACCCAGGGCACAGGCACCATGCGTCATGGCCTCAAGGGCAGGCCCCACAGGAACTTCCAGGTGAGTGGGGCCCTCAGTGCCATCTGCATGTGACCAGCCCGGGTTCACGACAGTGCTGGGCAGGAAAGTCAAACCCTGTCGTGTGCTGTGGGAACAGAGCCCCAGGCTGCAGCTCAGAGATATGGGTTCTATTCTGAGCTCTGCCATTTACTTGCTGGCAGACCCTAACCTCACTGTGCCTCAGCTTCCCTGCCTGTCTGGAACATGGTGCGGAGTGAAGAGGATCATCCTAAAGTATAAACGACTGGCTTAAGTCGTGTTCCTGGAGGACAGTGATGGACTCTTAAGCTTTTTGGAAGCCACCCCCTAAATACCACTCCAGACGGGTGTGTGCACAGGGTCCAGCAGACGTGAGGAAAGGGAGGGAGGGGCACGAGAGGGAAGACACGGAGACGTGAATGACTGTATGAGGGGATGCATGAATCAATGAAGATGTGAGCAAGTGGCAGGGCCATTGAGGGTTCCCTTGAATGGTAATGAGTATAGATGAAAGCACATGGCCGGCGCCATTTTCCCCTTCTCTTCCCAGCCCCGCTTCCCACTTCTGGCCCATGGAGAATCTCCAGGCCTTACCACAGGCACCAGCAGCCTCCAAACTGGTCCCCCTGGCATGCCAGGTCTGACCAAGGGGCCCTCATCAGAGCTGCCCCCCTGCCCCAGCTTCCAGGAAAGCAGCCTCATGTGGCGGCTCCCAAAGCCAGCGCTGGGACCCCGCCAGACCCAGAACCAGCTGGATGCCTGCCTGCCTGTGGTCATGTTGCATCTGGGCCTCCTGCACTCTCACCCAGGGCTGTATGTCCCGGGGCCCTGAGGCCTGAGCCAAGATGGGTGGTAGAGGGGCTCAGGTGTGTGCAAAATTGGGGGCCTGCCTGTGGAGTGCCCCACAGCCCTCCAGCTGGTGCCCCAGGAGGCCAGCAGGGACCTTGTCAATCCCCTTCATCATGTGTGAGTAAATAAGAGATCCCTCTGCCACTTACTAGCTATGCGAGCCGTGTGCTTCTCCGAGGACGCCCCAGGCAGCTCCCAGGAGCACGTTAAGTCAATAACACAGGGTCTGTGTCGTGCTACTCATGGGATTTGGGCTCAAGCAGACCTGTGTTTGAGTCCTGGCCCTGCCTGCCACTATGGGACCAGGCACAGTCTCTTCACTCCTGCGGGTCCCAGGGCCTCACTTATAAGACAGAGCCAACAGCTTCTCCCCTCCCATACTAATGCCCCAATAACCTGTGCCACCTTGGCCAGGAGCAGTGATACAGGTTCCTAGAAAGAAGCCTCAGGGCAGTGGGGTACAGCGGGGTGCCGGGTGGGGGGTGGGGGAGAAGGAGTGGCCCACCTGCCAGCCCCGGGCAGAGAAGGCCCCTGGAAAGGTCACAGAGCAGGGCTGTCAGGGACAGGCTGGAGGGGGAGCTGAAGGCCTCCCTGGGCTGTGTCCTGACTGAGGCCCCACCCCCAGCCCAGGCCTCGGAGGGGGGGCGGGGGGACGCAGGACAGAGCAGGCGGGGGGCTGGGGGAGCATGGATGGGGCAGAGCCCGGCGGTCTTACCTCGGGCCCCAGCTGCCCAGGGGGTCCCGGCAGGCCTCGAGCTCCGGGCTTACCCTGGTGAGAAGGAAACAAAAAGGGGTCACAGAGGCGGCACCTCCATGTCCATCTCAGGCTGACAAGGCTCCCCTTCCAGGGAGCCAGCCCAGGATGCCTGTGGTTTCCACGAGCCGGGGCCGCTCATGGCAGGACTCACCTTCATGCCTTCTGGGCCATTGTCCCCAGGGGGGCCGATGTCTCCGGGGAATCCCTGGGGGGAGGCAGAGAGCAGGGTCACCCACGGGGTTGGGGACGGGGATAGGGACCCCATCCTGAGGGGGTGTGGCCCTGCATAGGGCAGTGAACTAGAAGAGGGGTTCAGCGGTTCTGAAACAGGGATGGTGGCAGCACCCCTATGCCTGAGACAGATGCTGAGAGAATTCAATGGAACAATGCCAAGTGTATTTAGCACAGAAACGAGCATGTACAAAGTCGTCTAACCCAGAATTTCTCAAGTCCCAGGCCCGCCCAGAGCCAGCCACCTGCTGCTCTAGGAGGTGGGACGGCAGGGATCCTGCAGACAGGAGTGTGTTCTGGGTCTGCCGTGACTTGGAAAGGCTCGAAGAGCACCGATCTAACTGTTCTCGGCTCCTCCCGTTTGGAGCTGAAACCCCCACTATGTCTTGGTCAGGTGTGTTGGATTCTGCCCCACAGGCCCAAGGGGGGCTCGCTGACCCCAGGCCAGTCCTTCCAGAGGGGTGACTGAGCAGTGGACGCTTCTTCCTGATGCATAGCAGAATCCCCTCCCTTCTCCCTCAACAGCTTCCTGCTGTCCCTCACGGCCCCACAAAGCACAGCCAGTCCCTCTTCCCACAATGGCCTTCGAACATTCCGGAGACCAGTTTCTCCATCCCTGGAGGACTGCTCTTCTCTGTCCTTTCGACAGCTGCTAGTCAGGGGCTAGGGCTCCTTGGCCTGGCTGCCCCCAGCCGGTCATCACCAGGACGCTTGTGCTTCTGTGGGTGTGAACTGACCAGCACAGGCAAGTATGGGAACATCCCCTCCCTTGAGTTAGGTGTAATACCTCTGTTAACTTGGCTTAGAACCCCATTCACTTTCAGGACAGCTTCGCTACTCCCTCACTTTTCTGCCAGCTAAAAACCAAAGCTTTTTTGGTATGAATCCCCAAAACCAAAATGCCCCCTCCTATCTTCCTTCAGAAGGTGGCTTTTCTTTTCTTCTGTCTTTTGACCTTTTGGTAATTCCTGTAAAACTGCAGCTCGAACATCCTATCCACCCATGTCACCGGCAAAGGTGAGAATGGTCCCAAATTTGAAGCTAACACGGGCAGCCAAAGCCCAGGTCTTCTTCTTCAAAATGAGGGGCTCAAAATCCTCTTTGCCACCAACTCACTGTGTGACTGCAGGCAAGTTCCTGAGCCTCTCTGGGCCTCAGCATCCTCATCGGTGAAATGGTGACCACTACCACCCACCTTACAGGGCTCTCCTAAGGCTCAAAGGGAATAAGGTGAGCAAGGCCTCCCCTAGCTCAGTGCCTGGTGCCCAGTAAGCACTCAATGAAAGTCTGCACCCAAAAGTACATTGGGCCCTCGCTGGATGGCTCAGTTGATTGGAGCACTGTCCGTGAACAAAAGGGTTGCGGGTTGGATTCCCAGTTGGGGAGAAAACCAATTGATGTTTCTCTCTCACATCAGTGTCCTCTCTTTCTCTCTCCCTCTCTCTCTGCCACTTCCTCTCTCTCTAAAAATCAATAAATGAATCCTTGGGTGAGGACTGAAAGAAAGAAAAAAAAAAGACCCCAAAGGATTTTGGGTCTGGCGTCCTAGGAAAACAAGCCTGCCAGGGGTGGCTCCCTCTCCAGGGAGAACTTGGTGATCGGGACACTGATCAGATTCTGGCGCTCACATGGATGGGGCCCACTAATGAGGAAAAGAGATCACAGGGGCTGGAGAGCCGAAGCTCCCACCCATGGTCTTTGGGAAAGGAGGCAAAGACCCAGGGAGGTGCTGACAAGCTCATCAGCTTCTGTCTTCAGCTGAGCAGAGCCATCTTCCGTGTCAGCCAATCCAAACAGATCACAGAGCCGGGACAGGCAGACCCCAGATGCTTCCAGGGACCCACGAGAGAGCCAAAGTCGACCGTACTTGCTGCAAGTGGCAGGGACACTGAGGAAGTCGCTTCCCTGCGCTGTGACTCCCTTTCCTCACGTGTCCTTGGTGGTAGCAACACCTCCCGCAGGCTGTGGTGGGGACTTAACAAGTTCTCACCCTAAAGATGCTACACAGCCTCCTGGCACGAGGTGGAGCCTAGTAACTGCGAGGGAGCTTGCTTTCCAGCCTCACTGGCCAGGCTGCTGGGAAAACCCGGACTCGCAGAGAAGTCTTTTTCCACAGTGACCAGGGGAAGGAGTCAGGGCCATGGAAGAGGGGCCAAGTCCATTTGTCTAAAGATAGGATTGTGTCACACGGCCAAAGTCAAGACAGTGGAAAGTCAGAACTTGTAGCTTTCAGGAAACACTCCCTCATCCATCCGGGCGTTACCAGGAGTGATCTTTGGAAGGGTCTGGAGAACCCGGCAGAGCCAGACTTTTGTCTCTGAGGCCTCGCAAGCCCCAGGCCAGGGAGCAGAGGGTGGGCGGGACTCTGGCTGGGCTTGGTGGAGACCCCCAGAGGACCTGGGTGCTGAAGATCCTGGACAGACACGGCCCCGGCACTGCTCAGCCTGTTCTCCAGAGAAAGTCCCCACATTAGAGAGAAGGCGGGGGTGGGGGGCAAAGAGCGCCCACCCAGCTGCCTTTCATTTCACGAGGAATGTCTAGCATGCCTGCGCTAATTCTCACACGGAGCTGCTCCCAGGGCTCTGCTTATACCATCGGAATCGGGCAGAGGCAGGCAAGATGGCCGGTGTCGGAATTTCCATTCCCAGCCCCATCTCTCATTTGCTGTGCGATCTTGGGCAAATATTTCCCTGTCCCAGGGTCTTGATTTCCCCAGGACAACACCCAGTCCCAATGGCAGCCAGACATGGAGAAATAGGGCATCACATACCTCGGGCCCAGGGGGCCCAGGAAACCCAAGGGACCCTTTGTCTCCAACTTTGCCCTGTGGAAGAGAAGAGATTATGGGCGAGGCGGGGGTAACGAGGGCTCAGCTTCTGCTGACCCCTTGCGTTATCCCCCTGCCTGCGGGTGGCTGGAAATGCTCAGGGGTATGCGAATGAAACCTGCCTATACAACTAGAAGAGCCACAAGTGTTCAAATCCTGCCTCCTACACTTACTAGCCATGGGAATCTGGGCAAGTCACTTCACCTTGTGCAACCTCAGTTTACCAACCTGTAAAATGGGAAGAAGAATAATTCTCTAACCCCAGGGGGTTATGGGAAAGATGGGATACACAGTAATATTCAATAAATAAATGACACCCACTGCTATTACTAATTACTTTGCTATTGTTTACAAGGTATGGGGAGCCCAAGACTCTTGCCAGTGACCGAGGCCTATCTATGATGCTGAGTAAGTTCCTAGCCTCCCGAGCCTCAGGGTCCTCATCTGTGAAGTGGGTGAACCTCCATTCCCACCTTGCCCTGCTCACCACCCAGGCCTGCCGCAGGAGGAAGTGAGGTCCTGGATGAGCTTTTGGAGGGTGTGAGGTTTGGGGGCCTCAGAATGGAAGGTACTTACCACAGGCCCTGGCTTCCCCCGTGCACCTGGGGGCCCCGGCAATCCCTGGCTCCCCTGGAAGAGACCCAGAGACTGGGGTTAGTGAGGAACACAAACAGCCACATGCTGGGTCACCCTTGCCGGCCTGAGGCCCAGAGAACACCCACCTTTGGGAAGGATGGGCTCTCCCCTCACTTTCCCAGGTCATCCTGAAACCCGGGGCCCTGGGGCTCCAGCAGGCCCTGAAGCACCCTGCACGACTGGGGAAGTCTGGAGACTGGAGCCCAGCAGGAGAAGCAGCCAGGCCTGCGTGTCTGGCAACCCAGAGGCACCGAGGCTGGGTCAGGACAGGCCAGCCAAGAGAGAGGAAGGGGAAGAGGGAGCGCTGGCCACATCTGGGCCTCATTCCCTGACAGGGTGAGGTCCAGATGTGGCCACATGGTATGGGATGCAGGCCGAGAGGATCCGGCCTCCACAGGCTGCCTCAGCTCATCAGCTGGTAAGGCCGGTTACTCACTCACTCACTCACTCACTCACTCAGACATGCCTTAGATGCTCACTCTTCCATGCAGGACCCTGAGTGCCACCGCACCGGGCAGTCTGGCAAGCATACTATAGGCAGGGGGCTGAGCACAAGGGCCCATCTACCAGGTGAGAAGGGTACCGCCACAGGTCAGCTCAGACAAGCTGCTCAGGCCGCTGAGAAAATGAAACAGCCACGCCCCGAGCAGATGGAGAAAATGGCATCGGAGCAGGTCCTGAAAATTGGGGCAGGGTTGGGCCGAGCAGAGGCCGGGCAGAGGGTGTGCCAGGCAAGGCAGCATCGTGTGCAAAGCCTAGAGGGACAGGGGGCGGGTCAGTGGGGCTGCAAGGATGAGGGGCAAGAGGGCGTCAGAGGGGCCCGCTCACTGGGGTCCTGGGTGCTGACGGTGAGGAGCTGGGCCTTCCTTCTGGGAGCAGTAGGGAGCCATGGAGAGCTTGTGAGCAGAGAGCAAAGCTGTGCCCTCAGGGGAACATGTTGGTGGCAGTGAGGCAGGCGGACTGAGAGGGGAGAGGCCGGGGGCCTGGAAATAACTTGGAGGTCTATAAAGTGCAGGAAGGAGATGCTGAGAGCGTGGACTGAGGACAGAGAAGACAGGATTGTTTGAAAGGAAGTTATCTTTGGGTAGGTCCTGGAGTTCGATGGGCCCTGGGAGAGGAAGCCAGGGCCAGGGAAGAGCAGGAGGGGGGAATTGGCCGAAATTACCTTGTCGCCTTGGAATCCGGGATCTCCTGACACACCTGGAACCCCTTGTTCACCCTAAATACACACCAGCAAAGAAGGTTATGATGGAGAACACAGTGGGTTCTGGAAGCCTCCCCCACCTGCAGACCCACTGGCAAGGTACAGCTTCGCCCAGACTGTTCCCAAAGTCGATCTGACCAGCAGCAGCCTTGTTAGAGAAGAGGACAGCCCCCGGCCTGGGGTGGGGAAGGCAGGCCCCAGGGGGACCCAGCCAGCCTATCTGCAGATCTGCCTGGGGTTGCTCAGATGGCTGAAAACTCCATCAACAGAAGCTAAACCTCCCAGTGCCACCTGGCCTTCCCAGCAGAGCGGACTGGCTGCCACTTGCAGGTGCAAGGAACTGCTCCTTGACCCTTGAACCTCTTCATCATCAGCTGATGTCACACGGGGCCGAGTGCAGCCTGTGCCTGGTCCCACACTTCCGTGCTCTCCCAGTGCTGGCATCTGTTGCTCCACGTTCCTCGCCACCAGGCTGCACGCTGCCACTTCTTCCTTCTGTGGGAGCCTCCACGCCAAGAGTCAGCTTCAGCCCACTTCTCCGGAGCTGCTTCTAGCCAGCCCATCGCCTGCGGGACCAGAGAGCCTGGCTTGCGAAGATAATATGTAAACAGAGGGTCGGCTGGTCCCGAGCTGGGTCTTTGTGTTTCTTTTCTGAGATAATATGTTGCGTAGGCAGCTGACACGGACTCTGGCTGTGGGAGGCCTCTTCCGTTCCCTCCGAGTTCAGCCTCGTCCTGGTGAACGAGCTGTCGCAGAACCAGACCAGGTCTCTCCTTAGAGCTGGGGCCACCTCGCACGGCCCTCCTCCTCTCTGGCTTCCCGTGGTGGTCATTACCAACGGCTCTTTGGCCCCAGGACTCAGAACGAAATTCTCAGGCCCAGGAGCCGCTGGAAGAACACTCTTAGAGGACCCGTGTCATGCAGACCCAGTGGAAGAACTTCCTTGGTAGAACGACAGCCAGAATTTAAAAAAAAAAAAAAAAACACCTTTTTTTTTTAAAAAAAAAACTTAACTTTGGTTTTTCCGACTTGGAAAAATCCTGTGCAACATCCCAGAGTTTTAGCGACCAAGGAACATTTTTTTAAATGTCCAAAGGAGGAGTGAGGGGATTTAAAAAAAAAGTGTTTTAAAAGGCACCTAAGAAATCAGGACAATGGATTCGGAGAAAGCTGACCCTGGAGCAGGAGGCTTGGTCCCAGAAATTGCCTCCACGCAGGGAGAGGGAGCCAAGGGGTTGTAAGTGGGACGGAGGCCAGGCTGGGTCATGGAAAATCTAATATTCCAGGCAGGACGGCCACGGAACATGAGGCAATGGCTCCTCCATCCCCAGGAAGAGCCAGGGTGGCGGACGGGGACAGGAGGTTGGGGAAGAGGCGCTGTTTTCACAATCCCGCTTCCAACATTAAGGCCCCTCCCCAGCCAAAGGGGTGGAAAAGAGACTTCTTTCTCTTTTCTTCTTCTTTTCAGCCCTAAAGGCTTATTCAGTGAGCAGAAACACAATTTCTTCCTCCTCTTCCCGCCCCCCCCCCTCAGAGGTTTCACATCTCTGAGTGTCCCGGGCGCCACGTGCCAGCAGGCCAGCCGAGTTCTAGGGAACACATTTATTTCCATGTTCCCGAAGAAACAGGGAGCTGGAGGCCAGCTCTGCATAGGAGCCTATAAAAAGCTCACTGCCTACATTCCCATTTCCCCCACTTCCTTTCTCCCTCGTCCACGCCTCCAGCGTTTCCAGAGTGCCGATGCTTCCAACCTCAGGGGAAACGGGTAGCTGTGGGAAGCCCCCGCTTCCAACAGAAAGCCCTCCAGTGTGAGTGGGGGGGGGGGCGGTGAAGGGGAGCTCAGCAGCCAGCAGAGCAGCACCAGAGGGCAGACATGGGGGGGGCAGTGAGGGCAGCAGGGGCTGCAGCTAGAGGCTTGGGCATGACAGTGGGGGACAGAAGAGGTGGAAACAGATGGAGAAAGGACTGGGGTTAGCGTCACACCCCTGGTGACCTACAGGTGGGGGGGCTGGTAAGACAATCTGAATGCGCCCACCACAGCCAAGCAGTTCCCGTTTTCTGAGAGCCCAGGGGCCCAGCAGATCACTGAGCATCCTTTGACAAGTCCCTTCTCTTTGTGCCACGCCCCCAGCTGCGAGAAGCAGGCCCTGGAGGAGGTGGCCTCCGAGGGCCACATCAGCTGAGCCCTTCTGACCTCGGTCCCGTTCCCGGTTGAGGTGTCTGGGGGCAGGTGGCTGGGTTTGAATCCCAACACTCATTACCAGCTATATGGCCTCAAGCAAGACTCCTACCTCACAGGGGATGGAGGATGGTGGGGTTAATCCCCACAGAGTGCCCAGCTGGTACCCAGCACTGGAACCTGTTCCTATTTCTCAGGTTGAGGAGGAGAGTCATCTGAAGACAGGTAGAATAGGAGCCTGGCCTCTCTCCCCCACTCAGGCTTGTAGGAACTTGTTCGCCGGCCAAACGTCCTCCTGCACTCCCTTCTGAGTGCCCCGTTTGTCAAGGGACTGAGGGGGGAGGGCAGGAAGACAGCTGCAGGGCAGAGCACAAAAGGCCCCGTGTCCCTATCACTCAGGTGCTGCATGACCCAGGCTGGGTTCTGCCCATTTGGGCCCTGGGGACCCACCTACCCACTTCCAGCTCTGCTGTGGCACAGGGCGAGACAAGGAGAGTTCAGCTGCGAGGCTGTGCAGAGGACACTCAGCCAGGGTGGCCTCCCCATGGCAACTGGGAGGAAAGCGGGGCAGCGGCTCAGGGGCCCATCCAGGCTTTTCTGTTGCATTTTCCCATCTGTCTGGGATGGATTCCCAGTTCCAGTCGGACAGTTGATGTGAATTTGTTTCCTCCTGTGTCTGGAGAGTTCTCAGAGGCCTCAACGTTGTCATCTCAACGACACCCCCACTTTCGCCCCCCACCCCCACCCTCTTCATTCCGTGGCTTTGGCCTCTCAAAGCTGGACACTGGCCCCCACTGTACTCTCTAAATCCAGACACCTGCCTTGCTTTACTCCCAGCCATGCCTCCGCAGCCCCCCGTGCTCTATCTGCCAAGGCTGCCTGCCCCCAGAACCACCTGTCTGAGCCCTCCAGCGTCACAAGGGAGAAGCTGGGGAGCAGAGATTTAGGGGGGCCAGAGGGGACACAGGGGAAGTGCAGGGGAGTGGACTGGCAAGAAGTCAGCAGCAGTGGGGAGGCGGAGTGGAGGTGGCATGCAGATAAAACACAGTGCAACAAGGGAGTATTCAGATCACCTTATCACCTTTCAGTCCGGGCTCCCCCATGTTTCCCATCAGTCCCTGCAAAATAAAGGCGGGGGTCCAGCTCTGAGGGTGGCTCAAAGCCACCAACATCGGGAGCCCTGGCTTACACCCACTGACTTGCCATGAGCCCCTTGTGCTCTGTGTTCTCGTCTGTAAAGGGCACTAGTCCAGCTCCTAGCTGGGCTGAGAAGGAGCAGGAAAAGGGGCAGAGGACTCATGAGCCACAGCCCTAGAGAAAGCCAAGGGGAAAGGGTGCTGATGGGGACAGATAGGCTTAATGAGCAGTGTCACATGCATGTTGGCCAATGGGGTCGTCCCCGGAACATGGTCCTAGTGGGGCTGGCCCATCTTTCTCCTGGATGCTCATCCCCCTCGGGGATGTATGGAGTTCAGTGGTTTGCCACTGCAGTTTCTATGGTTTGCCACTGCAGGCTCTGGTGATGAGGTCTCAACCACATCAGATTCACGCTCAGCTTGAGGACTGATGCCCAAGAAAGATGTCTGGCCCTAGTAACACACAGATAATTGGCTCTCAGGCCTGGGAAGGGCTGAGCTCTGGACCTGTCCACTTCCACCCCAGCACCCCTCTGAGCATCCTTCCAACCCATGCCCTCCCCTCCCCCAGCATCACGTCTGGGTGCCCTTCCTTCTGGCTGAAATGGGTCAGGGGGTCCCTCTGTGATGAGGCCCGGAATAGGGTGCGGCCCTGTTTACCTTCATGCCCTTAGGTCCTGGGTAGCCAATCGGACCCAGTGCTCCCATGTCGCCCTG
The DNA here is from genome assembly GCF_019186645.2 of Phyllostomus hastatus. Taxonomy (NCBI): domain Eukaryota; kingdom Metazoa; phylum Chordata; class Mammalia; order Chiroptera; family Phyllostomidae; genus Phyllostomus; species Phyllostomus hastatus. The sequence goes on along the minus strand of NW_025333857.1, from coordinate 61,057,657 downwards.
GGAACAGAAAGAGAAGAGGACGCTGTGAGAGCTGACCCAAAGGAGGCTGGCCCGGGTTCCCAGGGTCCCTGGGGATGGGTTCCCCAGGATGCAAGCCCGCTGGATTGCTCTGGGAAATAAGAACATTATTTCGTCTGTTAATTCCACTGAAGTGCTGGAATGAATTTTACATAGGTCCTTTCCCAAAGTCATTTTTTTATTGCTGCCCCTCCTCCACCACTTCTTTCCATTTCATATTAGATATCAGATCTTTGTACCCCAAATTAGATCCTTGACATCCCTCACTAGCTAAGGGACTCAGGACATCTCATGTGACTTCTGTGGACCTCAACCTACATAAATATTTATAAAATAGGGACAGCGATCCTTCTCCCTGAGCAAGCGGCTGTAAGGGTCAAGTAAGCAAACAGGGACTTTGATTCCTCTAGCTTAGTGAGAGGGAGGCACTTCCTGTTTCCCAGAATCTCGCTGGGCCCTCTCCTTGCAAGGGCAGCAAGGAAGGGGTAGGCTGTCAATCACAGACACCCCTGAGTTGGAGACAGACCCAGTAGATCCATAAGACCCTGGACCACAGGTTGGAAACGCAGCTTCAGATCAGATGAGACTGTCCCAGGTGGGATCCACCAAGTTCCTAGACCCCGGAGAGCCGGGAGGCAGTGTTCCAGCGTGAGTCAGAGCCAGGCCGCCTGGTTTCATCTCCTCTCTGCTGCTCACTCATTGCTTTGGGTTCACCTTTCTGTGCCTCAGTTTCCTCATCTAACCAATGGGAATATGTACCTCCTGGAGTTGTTTTGAAGAGTGGTGGACTTACACGTCTGGTGGCATTTTTGGTTGTCATGACTGAAGAGGTGCTACTAGCATCTAGTGGCGAGAGGCCAGGGATGCTGCTGAATCTTGAACAATGGACAGGCCAGCCTCCCACGACAGAGCATCCTCTGGCTCTGAGTGCCAGCAGTGCCGAGGTGAGAAACCATGGTTTATGGAGTAAAGTGGCTGTATTTTCTCTAAACAAGCCCACCCTCTTTCTTGCAAATCCCTTCACTTCCCAACCACCCTCACTGCTGCCCCCAGCCACAGCCGTAATATGAAGCCCACGCCAGAGAAAGGGAGTCCCTGAAAATATTCTCTTCTTTCCCTTGCATGTCCTCTGTAGCAGGTCTAAAGGCCCAGCCGCCACGTGAGTCAGTGTGTTTGACCGCTCCAGGCCTCAGTTTCCCACGTGCCTGGGTCAGGCTCCATGGAGGCCCCTGGCCCGTGCTGTGAAACATTGCAGGAACAAAGGCTGCCCCAGGTAGCCGGCTGCATAATAGGTTCGTGTGCCGGAGCTGCCTGGAGACTGCTTGGCGGGAGGCTGCGCAGAGAATGAAAAAGCGCATTCCTGCCTGACTCCTAGAGCAGGGCCCCGGGGCCTGTGCAGTGGAACGCCCCAGGGAGGTGCAGAGCCCCCAGCCCCTGTATGGCCTGGCGGAGGCAATGCTGATTCTCTCCCCTCCCCCTACCCCACCCGAATGACGCTCTCAGCTGAGGCAGGTGCTGAGTCTGGCTGTGGTCCTCCTGTGTGATTTTGGGCAAAGCACCTTCCCTCTCAGGACCTCAGGGTCCTCATCTGATTGGGTCAAACCAAACCTTCTAGTGGAGCCTTTGCTCAGAAAACCTGCTTTCAGTTCCCATCTAGAAATCTCATGGAGAAAGTGTGGTCTCAGTGTTACACGTGCTAATAGTCACACAGACGACGCTGGCTGCCAGGCCCTGTGCGAAGCTCCTTACCTGCCTCAGCTCCACTATTCCTGACACCAGCCTTTAGTACCTGATCGGCTACTGTCCCCATTTTACAGATGAAGAAACTGAGGCCCTGAGTCATTAGGGCTTGAGCAAATCAGAGCACGGCAGAGCTGTGATGTACACCAGGCAGTCCATCTCCAGAGCTTCTAGGCAACTCTTAAGTAACCTTTGGGGAAAAGCATGTGAAGAAGCCGAGCTCACTGGCAGGGAAAGGCTGCAGGCAGAGGGAAAGCCAGCTCCTCGGAGCACTGCACTTCAACAGATCACTCTGGCAACGTCCCCCTCTCTTTCCTGGACGGGGGGAGCCGGGGGGTGGCTTGCCCCAAGCTCCCTGTGGTGCACAAATAAACAAAGCGGGCTCCGCTGGCACACTGGCTCCGACTTGGCCCCGGTGCGGGCACAGGACCAGTAGCAGCTCCAGGAACACAGGCCCCTTCTTCCCCGCTCCAGGCTTGAAGGCGGCTTGTTGTGTGGGGACTGGATTCAACATGGGCCTGAGTGACGCCCGGGTGGGGCCGTGGGGGGCTGCACCATGCAGCATCATCATGCATGCCAGGCCTCTCCAAAGGAATCTGTGTGTGGTGGGGCAGGGCCCAGGGGAGGGGTCCACCCCAACAGACAAGGAACCATGGAAAAGGGGCTCTGGCTGCAGGGGACATGGGGAGAAGGTGGTGCTCGCTTAGAGCAGGTCTGCCTCATGTCAACGGGACCCTCATATTGGGATGTCAGTGCATCTGGGGTAGAAACAGAGAAAACTCCAGCCACTTCCCCTCCAGCACAGCCTGCAGTACACCAGTCTCCTCTGTGTTAGACACCCTCACGGGAAGCTTGGCAGAGTGTTCCCGCAAGAAAGAACAATGAGTAATACCCTTCATTTGGATCCTGTTTCCACTTTTGCCTAAGCTCCCAGACACGGCTCTACACATTTTGCCCTCATCTCTCTGGCTCCCACCAAGAACACAGCCAGCCACATCTGCAACCACTTATAGAGCTCCTACTGTGTGCCAGACACCATGCTCGACACTTCAAGTCTCATCAGATCCTCTTTAGCAAGAGCTCATGCTGCGCCAAGAACCACGGTGTGTGCAGCTCCGACACTCGCCAACTACCCACAGCAACCCCATGAGGTCAGCACTGTTCTCCATTCCATGCTGTGGGACCGAGCCTTTGAGAGAGGTGCAGTGACTTGCCCAAGACTAAGCGAGGAGTGGGGGGCACAGGCAGGACCAGGACCCAGGTCTGTCTGGCTGGCCGGCCTCACGGTCCAAGCTTACGAGCCCTGGATCGACTGTTCACTCTGATAATGGAGCTGGGGATGCCTTTCGTAGTTGCTATCACTCGTCAGACGAGGCCTGAGGACAGACTTCCAATGCAGAAATAGACATGAGTTCTGCCCCTCTGAAGTACGCCATGGGGACCCCCGGAAGAAAACCCAGGGTGCTTCCGGTACCTGCTCTTCCTGGCAGAAGTGCTGACGGGTCTCCCTCCCTCATACGTCTCACCTTCGGGCTCTGCCGTCCCTCTGCAGCTGTGACATCCTTGGCCACTGTTTCCTATACCCGTGCGCTTACACTGTTTACACCCTCTTGTCCTTCTGGGTGCCCAGGCTCCGTAGGCCAGGTCGGGACCCTGCCGTGGGGTCTCAGAACCTGACGTGGCTTTCACTGCCAGCCCATTGCACACTGATGGCCATTTATGTGTGTGCCTGTGTGGCCACCACCTCCCCTGTGCCCCAAAGGAGCCTAATGAACGGGTGAGAAAAGATACCCTGCAAACTCTCATCTACCAGGCCTCTAGGCACAAAATCTTGCCTCAGCGTTCCCTGGAACTGCCTTTGAAGGCAACAAGGCCTCTTTCCAGAAACTCTGATAGAGGGCCTCCAGCTTGGGGACAGGGACCTGGGGGCTGGGGCCAATCCTGGCTCCTGTGTGACCGTAATAAGCACCATCACACAGAACGTCCTCACGCCTCTGCTGTCTCCACTCGGCACAGAAGTCTTGTGGAGCTGGCTGTGGGGCATAATGGCAAACAGCATGAGCGGTACACACAGGCCCAGGTCCAGCTTATTGGCTGTGTGACCTTGGGCAGGCGCTCTAGCCTCTCTGAGCCTCGGTTTCCTTAACCGTGCCATGGTGACCCCATTCCCTACCCTGAGAGACTTGCTGTGATAATTGAGTACTTAGCACAGGGTCTGGCAGCTATCAGTGAGTGGGGCTGAGGACCTCGCTTTACAGACGAGGAAACAAAGCTAGGTGGTCAGTTAGTGGCAGAATGCGGTGGGCTCGTCCACTACATCCCACACACTGGGTTTGGGCCAGATCACATATTCTTTGGGTCTCATTAGATGAAGGAGCCAAAATTCCATCGGTCTCACTCAGAATAAAAAAAGACAGAAATCTTTTTTGTTGAGCAGACTCTGGAATCAGGCACACTTTTCTTGAGGGCTAGCCAAAGGGTTTCAATTACTCAAAGGAGGCTGTTTTGCGGCAGTCTCTCACCTCAGCGGCTGCAGGCAGGGGGTCCCACAGGCCTGGGCTGCAAGCCCCTAGCTGGTGACCTCGGCCGAGCCTCCGCATATGGGTGCCCTGGGTGCCCTGGCTGATGCAGCCCACCTTAAGAATCTCAAGGCTCCCAGAGCCTAATGCATGCCAAGCGCACACAGAGCAGGCAGGCGCTCTGTACAAGTTCGTCTGCTCTCTCCTGCCCTTCCTCCCGGCTGCAAAGACCCGGGTGACAGGGGAAGTTTCAGCTTCGGTCTGCATACAAATTGCTTCAGCTGACTAGACAGAAGGCATTGAATAAATATGAATCTCCATTAAAATGATTACCAATTCATGGAATTCCCATTTGCTCAGCTAAAAACCCACATCCTCTGGGAAACCAAAGGTGACTCAGTCCATCTCCCCCTTTAACTCCTGGTTAGAAATGTCTTTTTTTCCCACACTTTGGGGAGGCAACTTTTCCTCCAGGCACTGAAGCCTTTGTTCCCAAAAATCCAGGGTGGGGGTGGTGGGTGTCTTGGGTTGGAGAGGACTCTGCCTGGTACAGGGTGTGGGGTCGGTGGGCGGAGGCAGCAGAGACTTGGTGGTCTCAAGTCCAGCCCTGTGACCCCCAAGGCACAAGGAGAAAGGGACCATCACCTTGACAGTAAATGGGATTTAAAAGTGCTAAGAGAGGCTGAGAGTAGCAGAAGACAGCCCCAGGCCAAGGGCAGCCCCAGACCAAGAGGGAGTCATAAGGAGGAAACTTATCAGCTCTTCAAAAAGTGATGTAGGGGGGCACATCATCTGAGCAATGCTGGGGTGCCCAGGGCTCACCCTTGCTAAGACCCCTCAGAGGGGAGCAGGAAGAGGAGCACACTCGATTAGGAGTTAGGAGACAACACCTCCGTCCTCTCCTGCCTTCTGTGTGACCTTGACCAAGGGCCTCAGTTTTCCCATCTGGCAAATGGGATTCCACTAAGAAATACCACAAATAGGGTTGCCAGATTGAGCAAATAAAAATAGACTGCCCAGTTAAATTGAATGTCAGATAAACAGTGAACGATGCTTTCGTCTAAATGTGTTCTAAATATTGCAGCTGACTTTCAAATCTGTCTGGGTGTGTTACATCTTAACTGGCCACACGAACTATAGAGACAAAGGGGAGCACAGGTGGGCACGGGTTTTGTGAAGAGTCCGGAGGACCCAGGGCTGTGATGGCGGCGTCTCCATCTCCAGAATTCAGCCAAGCAATTCCACCCTCTGAGGAGCCAATATAGTGGATGCGGGGCAATGACAAATAGGAATATGTGCCAAGGATGACAGCCAGGATCCCTACATTAAAGCCTTAGGGCCTGGGGTCACACAGCCTGAGGAAGCAGCCGGGGGAAGGGCAGACGATGACCATCTCTACGTCTCTGGCGGCCTCTCCCACAGGCAGGACAGTGACGTGGGCTCGACACACAGGAACATTCGTGCAGTGAGCGCTCTGTGGAAATGGAGTGGGCTCCCACAGCAGGGCCCGTCTAACACCAGGGCGTTCGCATTGGCGTTTCGTGACCATGTGACCAAGAGGCTCCAGAAGAGACCTCTGCTGAGCTTAGAGAAGGTTAGACTAGGACACTTGGAAATTCCCCAGGAGGCCAGGTTCTCTAACGCTCCGTGCACAGACCGATTTTTCCAAAGCATCTGGGTCAGTGCCTTGTGCCAAACAAGGTGCTCAGCAAAGGACATCAGGGATGACATATGTATGACTCATGTGTTGACATGTCCTCACCCCTGGGCCAAGGCAGGCATCACTAATCAATTGCCGCATCCTCTCCCATTAAGTTCCAATGTGACTTTTAAATCTTTCTCAGTATAGCTATCTAGACGGCTGCTACCAGGCACAAAATATCCTATGTATATATGTATCATCATCATCATCATCATCTATTATTTTAACTAGTATTTTTGAGTGTTTATTATGTACTAGGCACTTTATATGTACTAGTTTCTTTAAATCCTTGCAACAATCCTCCAAGCTAGGTACTAATATTATCCCTATTTTACAGATGAGGAAGTTAAGGCACAGGGAGGTGAAGAAATTTACTCTGCATTGCAATTAAATGAATGGTAGAGCTTGGACTTGAACCTAAAGGAATCTGGCTCCTTCTCAGCCATGGGCCCAGACCAGATGTGTGTATCTGTGGTCCTAACAACAGTGTGCACAAGGAGCCCATCTTCCAGGTGGGATCCCTGAGGTTCAAGGAAGCAAGACCACACAGCCAGGAGGAGGGGAGGCCAGGATTTGGACACAGGTTGATCTGACTCTCCACCCCCACCCCACTCACCTGATGGAGGCACATTGCCCCTGGGGGCCTCTGGACCCTCTTCACAGCACTGGCTTCCCCAGAACAGTGGGGCTCCACAACCCCCCACCCCACCCCCAGGGCCTTCCCCAGCCTCCCTCTGAACAAACAGCTGGCGTGGCTGAAGCACCAGGGAATAGTCTGCTTGTGACCGCCATGGCCCCTCAGACTGAAGCCCCCCCAAGAGGCATGAGCCAGAGGACAGAACAGAGTGGGCACCAAACCCTGGGGAAGTTCCTAGAATCATTTCCCAGACGCAGGCCTCTCATTGGCCTTTGCAGCCAAGCCCAAGGGTCAAGGCCAAGCCTCTGAAGGCCCAGGAGGGGGCCCCAGTTTTGGAGCCCCAACTTGGGAGCCCCAAAGACCTGCCCCAACCTGGGAGGAATCAGAGGTCAGGCTGCTTCCCACTTCCCTGTATACAGGCCTCTCTCAGTGCCGGGCACATCAGGAGGTAATAACAGTAGTTGATGTAACAATACTTCCCACTAATTGCACATTTACTGAGTGGCAGACCTCATGCCAAGAACTGTACATGTGAGGCCTCATTGAATCCTCACAACCACCCCAAGAGGATTCTGCTATCAGCCCCTTTTTAAAGATGAGGAATTAAAGCTCAGAGAGGGTAAGTAACTTGGCCCAGGGCACACAGCCAGGGTGTGGCAGAGCTGTGGCTTGAACTCAGGTGGTCTGCCTCCAAAGCACCCCACCTGTCAAATGGGCATGTCCACACCTCCTTGCAGAGTGATGGAAAGGCTACGGGTGTGAAAGTACATCAGCAGTGTCATGCTCCAAGCCCCCTCCCATTAACTAGTGAAGAAAGGGACTCGGCGAAGGTAGGTAGTGACCATGCAGAGGGGCCTTCTTCCCACAGCCCCCCTGCCCAGACTGGTCTGTCCTGCTACACCAGCTCCTCCTGGGGTTTGATGAGAGAGGGGACTTTTCAGAGAATTTGTTGCTTGTTCCCCACACCTTGCCTCCTGGCCCTCTCCCCCCCAGGCATCTGTGTACTTACAATGAGGCCAGGGACTCCTGGGGGCCCTGGCAGGCCCAGTTCTCCCTGCAAATAGAGAGACCAAGGTGGTTAGTTGCCCTGTCTCCCTCAGGAGCCACCCCCTCCACACCATCCTGCACGTGGGTGCCTGGTGGAGTCGTCCGAGCTAACCATTCCTTGTTCCTGACGGTGGCTCTCCTGAGCCTGGCCTAAGGTTTGGACAAGACCCTTGGCCCCTCAGCTGTCAACTTTCCACATCAGTAAAATCGGGAGATTGGATTTCCAAAATGTAAGTGTGAAGGAACGGGCGGAATCCTGGTCATGGGAACAAGGACATGCAAGGTGATTAACCCAGGTCTCACTTCGTCCTCACTCCACAGATGGCAAAAGCGAGGTTTGAGAGTTAAGTGATTTGCCCAAGGTCAAGTGCAAGAAAATACCACAGTGCTGAGGGCCCCAGGCTGAGAGCCACCAGGTTAGCCTCCCGCCTCTCAGCCAGGAGGTGCCCAGGGCCCTTAAAGAACCCCTCCGGGCTCACAGGTGTCTGCCTCCCAAGGCCTCCGAGATGCTGGGAGAGCTCTCGCCCAGGAGTCAGGAGAAGTGGCTGGGTACGGCAGTGGGCAGGTGTCTTTTTCCTCATCTCTGTAAGTGGACCTTCAATTGCTTGCACCAGAAAAGATGGCAGAGGGGTTTGGGTCAAGTTCAAAATGCGAAGATGTGCATAAAAATAAGGGGTTCTAGAGGTGGTGATTATCAGTCAGGACTGCCAACACCACCCAGGGGATCTGTCTGCCATCCTCTGTGCCATCCCAGGGCTGCTTGGATGGAGGCCATCGCTCCAGCCACCAAAAAGAGGAGGAGGGGGTGAGAAGCAGCCTTGGCTTTCAAATAAGGGAACGGAGGCTCAGGGAAGAGAGGGACTTGTCCAAGGCCACACACCAACTACGTGGCAGAGCTGGGACCACACATTAGGTCTCCTTTCTGCTCCTCTAGGCCACGAGTATAAAGTCATCCCTGCCCCACTCAGGGGCCTTCCAGGACGACATCACATATTGGTTAGTCCAATGACGGAAAGGCTCTGGTTTCTCAACTCTATGTCTTTGCTGGTGTTCTTTCCTCCCCCTGGAGTGTCTCCTCGCTCTTTCTTCAACCCAATTCTAACGTCACCTTCCCCAAGAGTCTTCCCTACTCCTCTCTCTCCTCCACAGCACCTGGGACCTCCTTGATCCCACCCATCCGCTGCTCCGCCTCGTGTGATAACTGGGAGACACCCTGAGCTCCTCAAGGGCAGGGACTGTGCCCTGTTAATATGCACGCTACCATCCATACGGCTCCACCCAGTGACAAATGGTCACAGGCCAAACCCCTTCCCCTCTCTCACTTCATTCTGCCAACAGCCCTCCGAGGCCGGCATCCTGACCCCCCTGATTTACAGAGAAGGAAACTGAGGTCCAGAGAGGTGAACTGGTCTGTCCAAGTGCCACGCCTGGCAAGTGGTGCAGCAGGATTCAAACCCAGGCCCACCTGGCTCTGAGGCCAAGGCTTCAGCCCCCAAAGAGCCCAGGGGTCAGCCCCAGGGAGCCTTTGTGGAAATGAAAGAAGAGCATCATTAGGTGCTAATTACGGACCCAGCAGCCACCTCTTCAGGAAGCACAGCTGCTCGGGAGAGGAGCCCCAAGGAGAGGTGGGGGACAGGGCAGGTGTTCCAAGGAGCTCTGGACATGGTCTGCACCTCCAGGCTTCCTCTCACCAAGCCTGGGCCGGGGACAGGAAGGGAAAGGCAAAGGCGGGCTCAGCTCCCCAGGACGAGCTGACCTGGCTCCTCAATGGGCCTCTGATTATTTACAAACTCTATAAACATGCCTGTGCTGGAGGTTTCTTTAGAATTCGGCTCCCCTCTCCAAACAGGGCCTGGAAACTGTCTGCTCCCCGGGGCTGCTGCCGTCTCATAAACATTCCTGGAGCTTTGTAAGACAGCAGTAGCCCTGGCTTCCCAGTGGGGTGGGACCCGTGAACCTTCCTAAGTCCTTGGGGATGGGGCACAGCCTGGGGGTGGGGTCACAGTGCCCCCAGAGGAGACAGGAGCCAGGGGTTCAGAGAAATCACACGATTCGCCCAAGAGCACCCAGCTAGCAGGCGGCAGGGCTGAGATTGGACCCAGCCCGCCTGACCCCAAAGCTCGGGTCCCTACCACCTGCTGCATGTTCCCCTGAATCTCTTTCCTGTTCCAAAGACTTCAAATACTTACGGGGTTTCCATCCAGTCCCGGGGGGCCTCTTTCCCCAAAGTCTCCGGGAAACCCCTGACGGCACAAGAGAGAACAAACACCTATAGATTAGAGTTTATACCTCTGGGTGGCTTTGACCCAGACCCCAGGGACACACACAAGGACATGTCTGTGCAGTCTTGCTTCTTGGTTCTGGGACCTGGGCGAGCAGTGGGGTCCCGGATCACCCTGTGCCCTCCCCAAACACTCCGCCTAGAGAACTTCCCAGGGGCTGGCTGCTGCGCTGGGGCCCGTGCACAGGGAGCCCTCTTCTCACGCCCTCAGAGCCCTGGAAAAGAAACTGGTACCCAGCTCCCCAGCATGGAGATGCCGACCCCCCAGTCTGAGACCTGGTCCTGATAGAGTGGGGGGGGGGGACTCAGGACTCTGGGTCCAGGCCTGGAGACCAGCTGCTGATTTGCTGAGAATTATAAGAGTATCTCTTTTCCGTGTGAGCCTCAGTTTCCCTACTGGTCAAAGAAGGGGAGGCCTGAGGCATCTTTCAGCTCAGACCTTCTATGATTGTGACATGCCCGTCAAAAGCCACGCTGTGGAATCATGATCCCTATTTTATAGATAGAGAGACTCTGAAATGCTGAGTGTCAAGGTCATACAAGGTTACACCGGTGGTGAGCAGCAGCGCGGTTGTTACAGGTGAGTTTCGGCAGCTGGGAGAGAGGTCAGGTCACCCCACCAAGGCCGGTCTGTTCTCTCGCCCCCTCCCTGACCCCGCGCCACACTCTCTGGGGAGACTGGCAGCTGGAAGAACATCAGCTGTGGGGACGCACCTGGGGTGGCAGGGGGACAACCGCATTCTACTTCAAAAGGACAAGAAAATCCTCAAGCCTGGAATTTAGGAAAACCTGTTCTCCGCCTCCTTGAATTCAAATCATTGCTTTTTCAGGGAAATTTCATGCTTTTCTGACCAAGTGGATGCCTGAACTGTTCAAACAGCAACTATTTTTTATAGAGGATAGTTCATTTCTAGTTTCTAAGGCTATCAGGGGAATCCGGTGAGTAGATTAAACCTAAAAACAAAACCCAAACCAATTACAAAGTCTATACTGGCTGAGCAGAGCCCTTGAAAAGTGCATGCATCCAGGCCTTTGTCTTGCCCTGCCCAGCAATCCTACTCCCCTCACATCCCTCCTCTGTCAGGAAGCCCTCCTAGATCAGAAGGGCAAGGAAACATTGCTTTATAAGAGGTGTGGCTTCATTCAGACACCTGAGGGAGGAAATGAGGACATGGTAGAGATATCGACCAAGCCAGTCTCTCTGCACATGAAACTTCACCTGCCTTCAACATTCACCCCTGAGGGGAAGGCTATCAGCTGAGGCTCAGGAAGAAATGACCCTTGGCCAAGGCCAAAAACAAGTTTGTGGCAGAGCTGAGCCCAGGTCCCATCTCTCCAGACTCTGCCACGTTCCTACGAGCTGTGCACAAACAAATCCTGGCCTGCTCGAATCTGTGCCCCGCTGGCTTCAGAGAGTGGCAGAGGTGCGTGCATGCATGTGTGTGTGTGTGCATGCTTGCACATACAGGCCCACCTCCAGGTCAGGTCTCTGTGGGGATACATCTGACCCTATCTAAGGTTCTTCTCCCCACATCCTTGGCGCATTCCAGCCTCTCTTTGTCAGGCTATGAGGTAGATCCCTCTAACCTCCTGGGACAGGCCTGGGTGGGCTGTGGTCAGCAGAGCCTCCTGAAGATATTGAGTCCCTGCCTCCACCTTTGGAGGCTGGGGTTGAGGGCCTGACAAGAGAGGAAGACAATTCTTCAGGGGACAAGGGGGCTGCCGTCCAGGTGGGCAGCCAGTCAGCTCCACATGGACTACTAGGGCTAGGACTTGGAAATCCCGTGCCCCGTTCTCCAAGTCTGGCGTTTGGAGACAGTCTGGAGACCCACCCTGGTGTGCCTCCAGGCTGGCTGTGTAACTCTCACTCAGTCCCCTGTTGTGCACAGGCTGGGGTGTGTGATTTCTAAGAACCCTTGAACTTGACCCAACCCCCAGAAAAGGCCTGGGAGAAAGGAGTCTAGAATAAGATGGAGACCTTGACAGCATTCCCCAGGCATGGGTCCTGGCTGCTGTGCCCCACACATTCTCACCCAGCAGGCACCAGGAAGGTCCCAAACCCATGGGTCTGCATTCAGAAGCCATTCCAGGCTGGCTCAAGGACTCCTCTCAGCCCCAGCTGCCAGGCCAGCTAACCCGGTGAGGCTGTGCAACCAGAGCAATCTGAAGCCAGTCCTGCCACCACCAGCCCCAGGCCTCTCCAAGCCTCAGAGTTCTCTGATGTACAATGAGGGGTACCGAGGGGATGAGCTGAGACAGCGCACGGAGGGCGAGCCCTTGCTGGCACATGGAGGCAGTGGCAGTGTGAGGGCACAGCTCTGAGGCATAAGCGAGGCAGAATGGGCAAAGCCCAGTGGGAGGCACTTCTACACACAGAATGCAGCCTGAGTATAGCCCGACGGTGATGATGGTGAGATGGTAACAATGACAGCGACAGCAAACGCCCACAGCCTGGTGAGACAGGTCCTATTCTTGGCCCATTTTAGAGATGAGGAAACTGAAGTCCAGAGAGGTTAGATAACTTGTTCAAAGTCACACAGCTGTGGAATAGCAGGGCTGGGATCTGAATCCCGGCAGTCTGAGGCCAGTGCCCTTTCTCTTAGCTCTGCCTGGACACTGAATATGTAGAAAGGACCTCAGCAAACCTGGGGTCTCTCAAAGGGCTCAGGAGAACCCGGGGCTAATGGCCAGGAGGGAGTGGTGTGACTGATGCTGAGGACTGGTTCTGCCTGCACAGCCTTGGTAGTCGCAATGCCCAGCCCCTGTCTCCATCTTTGGTCTCCCTCCCTTCAGAGGAGGCCAGCAGGTGACCTCCAGGAACCTAGGGCATGGTTAGTAGTTAAAAGCATCACGGTTGGGGAAAAAGATAGCTTTAAAAGTGCCGGAACAAATATTGGATTGGAACAATCGTAGACGGCCTGAGGTGAAAAGACCCCAGCAGTCCCTGAAGTTTAGCTCTTCACTGCCTCAGTGGGAGATGAGGCCCAGCACGTGCCCAAGGCCCCAGCACCCAGCCAGCTTGCCGCATCCCCCCACGACTGAGCCACACATCCCATTTCCGACACTCTGTGCAGGGCCCCTGAGGCTCGGCCCGTCTGTATCTCAGAGAGGCAGCCACTGAGCTGAACACGTGGCCCCTCTTCCGCCCCGCCTGCTACCCTCCGTCCGGCTGCGTCTGCCTGTGCCTGGCCTGCACTCCCAGCTCGGCCAGCCGCAGGACCCTCCTCCACAGGCCCGAACTTCTGGCTGCAGCAGCCTGGCCTGAGGCCCAAGCGCTGAGCTTGGCACCCTGCCGGAGCCCTGGCCACATGGTTTCTCCGCTGCCCCAGGTCAGGCCTTCCTGAGGAACTGAACGCCTCATCCTCCGAGCAGAACAAGGCCCAGGAGAAGACAGAATCCAGCTCTGCGAAGAGACAATGGACATGAAGACAGGGACAGTCCTCGTCACCACATCCATGGCGGGATGCTGAGAACCGAGGAGGTCTCTGAGGCTTCCAGGCAGTGTCCACCCAGCCTGCTCCTGGAGCTGGGCTGTAGGAGCAGGGGGAGCGTGCAGCCTTGCGGATCAGCGGTCCTGCTGAAGCCTCCAGGGCTCAGCTCCCTGGCCTGAAAAATGCTCGGTCCTGCCCGAGTCACCTGGCAGAGCTGGGCTGAAAAAGATGTGAGAAGGTTGTAACGCAGCCCCTGGCAAACTCGACTGTGCTATCATCACACACTGGTTAGGGCTCGTGCCAACAGGGGGAAAAGATAGTGACCTCTAGGAAGAGCCTACAGAAGGATCTTGGAGACCTCCTTACAATGCTTAAATTCTCCAAACTCGGGAAGTTCCTGCATACATCTAACCTGCACCTTTCCGACAGCACCCCAAACACCCCGCGTTCTTTTCTAGGTGTGTGCTCTCCAGGCACGCTGACATGGAAGAGCCCTGGAGGTGCCTGGCACCCTCTTCTCATGACGCTGAATGTGTTTTCACCCCGCCCTTCTGAAATCCACTAGGGGAGCCCCCCGAGAGTCACCTCAGGGAATAAGGAGGAGATAGGCAGGTGGCGCTCTCACCAGGATTCCAGAGTCACCAGTAGCTCTGGGGCAGCTCCAGCGCAAGTTGGGAACACTGGAGGCCACATCCCTGGCCCACGGCATGACCACAGCTAAAAACTTTCATGTATTTTGACCTCAGTTTCCCTACTTACAAACATGAGACCCGTCACATTGCCCCCATCTTCCCACAGTCTGAGAACTGGGAAGAGCACTGAGCTTGAAACCAAAACGCACCGTGCTAGAGGTTCTGTCCCCCTTGGACAGGCATGGGGCCTCGGACAAATCTCAGCTGTCCCTGGGGCACACACACCAAGGGAGTGGGAACCAGGGCTGGGCCTGGCCAGCTCTAAGCTCCAGGGTCTCGCTACACAAGACCCACCACCTTGGCAGGCCTGGCCAGAGGCCACAAGAGAAGCCATGAGTGGTGGCCAGCCTGGCCTGGTCTGCCAGCAGCTTGACAGGAAATAGCACCTTTCTAGCCCCAGTGAGAGACCCTTAGTTGGGAAGCATGGCTCCGATCCCAGCTGTGAGCGTCACTGTGACGTGCCCCAAACAAGCCAGGACAGCCAGGACAACCCCCCTGGAGCTGACATCTTATATCTGGACCCCTCCTCAGAAAACCACAATGCATTTCTCTTTCCAGCAAGTGATGTGCGCAGGAGAGGAGAGACACAGGTTTCCTTTGGAGGTTGAAGATGTGAGCACAGAGAGAAGAAAAGGGACGTGGAGAGCACCCTTACTAGTAAGCAAGAGTCCTGGGTTCGAGTCTTGACTCTGTCACCAACTTACTGTGTGACCTTGGGCAAATTACTGACCTCTCTGAGCTATGAGTCTCTGAGCTATGAGTCTGACAAAGAGGTTGGGCCAGCTCATCACCAAGGCTCCTACAGCTCTAATGTGCTCTGACCTCCACCGTCTCTTTCTCGGCTCCCATGAGCAGGACTTGCTCACTTTCTCCTTCCAAACCCAACACCGAGGGGGCGCGTGCACGGGCCTGAGGTCTGGCTTGCTGGAGAGAGACAGACTACAGCAAAACCATCGCCAGGACTGCCAGCAACAAGGCCCGCTGCGATCTGGCACGAGGAAACTCAGCTCCTTCCCTTGACATTTCCTTTCATTAGTAAGTGCCTAGAAATTGCCTGGCCTGCAGCTTGGGTAAGCCTAGTCACAGAAGAGGCCCTCAACCCCACCAGCCAGAGCAAGGGCTAGGGAGCCCTGACAAGAGGGGATGGCCCTGACCACCACTCAGGAGGGTGTAGGCCAAGGGCATGCTGGACTGGAGGCCTGGCAGAGGCAGACGCAAAGCCTAAAAGACTGGGTGATATGAAATCCAATTCCACGCGTATTCTATCATATCCAAATGCAGACCCTGCCCATTTGCTGGCCATGGCGGCTGGACTAGAATTAAGGGGGTGTTCGTAGCCATTGGGGGTATTGTTCGACCATAGGGCTATTTGAAGGGAAGGAGTTTCCTCCCACCCACACCTGTGCTGGGCACAGCCCCATTGTGCATTGTGGAGCATGGAATCTCCTGCTCCTTGCAAGATTCCTTGTGCATGGAATCTTAGGGAGCTACTGGCATGGAGCAAGGAAGCAGAGATGAGTTGACACTTAGGCCTTGGAGATCTCTGAGCTAATGGCTTTGGCTGACGAAGCCTCCATTTCCTCACATGAAAAACCAATCGGACCTCAAAGAATCAGTGCGAGAATCACACGGAGTTCAAATACCATGCAGGTAAGGCCTCAATACATGTTGCTTTAGTGGTGGTGGTGGTGGCGGTGGCGGGAATCCGTTTTGGCTACAGCACTATGCCTTGTACCTGGCACAGGGTAGGTGCTCAGTCAACTTTTGTAGAATGAGAAGTGAGTGAGTGGCCTCATCCCACTCCCAGATGGGAAAATGGCGCTGAGCTCCCCAGACCCGGCGCCGCCTTCCCAGCCGTGAGCAGGAGGCTTTCAGCTCCATGAAGAAAACAGGTTCAGGGAGCAGGCAGAGGAAGGGGCTGTTGGAAGTAGCAAAGAGGGGCCGGGAGGCTGTAGAGGACGGGATGGGCGAGGGCAGCTGAAACATGGCCCTGTTGACGCTCCTGGAGGCGGCAGGCGCAGAAGAAGCCACGAGGTGCCTGGGCTCCCTCCGCGCTCAGGAGACTCCAATGCCCACGCTCTGGATGGCAGCACTCGGGGTGAGAGGTGCAAGCTGGGGCTGCTGCGTTCTAACCCAGCTCTGGCCCTCAGAAGCCACAAGGTTTCGGCCATGTCATTCACCGATCTATCCCCTCATCTGTAAAGTGGCAATGCCCGGCCCTCCACAAGGCTGCCTGAGTGGAATCGGAGCAAATCCCCCCATGGGTGGCTCTGAAGGTGGCCTTGACCTGGGAATGCTCTTCCCCAGAGAACCACAGGCTCCCGTTCTCCCCTCACTCAGGTTTCTCAGAAAAATGAGGAGGAGGTAAGTTGGTTCATAAACCAAATTATGAACCAGCCTATACCCCAAGTCCTGACTGTCCCCCATCCTACTCTATCTTAATACTCAGCACCATCTGACAGTACATCGTTCATTCTTCATTCCCCCACACAGTCATTGTCTGTCTGTCTGCCCACAAGAATGGGAACTTCATCTTCTTCACTGCTCAGCACCCAGCACAGACTCTGGCCCATAGAGCACACTCAGTGTTCACTGAACGAACACACAAATGAACGAATGAAAGAACAACAAATGAATTAGCCTCCTTGCCCAAGGTCACCTGGCTTGAGGAACCGATCCTAACGCCAGCCCAGCCCTTGGGGATGTCAGGTCCTTGCCTGAAGTCAGAGCATCAGGAGCTGCTCCTGGCCCAGATCTGCACGTTAGGCCTCAGACCTCAGGGCACGGAGGGGCCTGGGCCTGGGCCTGGGCCTGGGCCTGCAGGTGAGGTGCCTCCTGTCAGCTCCTTGCAGCTGGAACCTGGATCTTGTACCCCCACTTGGTCCCCAGAGGGCCCAGGTGTCTACACTGCAATGAGCAAGGTAGGTGCCTGGAGACATGCAGCCAACCCCAGAACCACAGACAAGCCCCTTCTGGCCGCCCGTGAGTGCTCCTGGCTCCCTCCCAGCCGATTCTCACATTCTGGCCTCCCCACAGCCCCTTCTCCATCAACCACAAGCCAAAGGAACCCCAGACCCAGAGCTGCTGAAGGCTCCCGGTCCAGGTGTTAACCCGCAGGGCAGAGGCAGGGACCTGTAAGGCCCCACGGGGGTAGCACCTGACAGAACGATACCTCAGCGACAGTCCTGTGTATCCCTCAGCCTGGCAGTGGGACCCTGGGCACACTGCTCTGCCTCTCGGAGCCTCAGTTTCCCCTTGTGGATGTGAGAGCATTGGAATGAGTGGCTTTCCCTCAAGCCAAAATTCTAGGGAACCCACTTCTACAATAGTGTCACCGGCCAGGGAGCCTGAGCCATCACTGAGGTCAGAGGCCTCGGGGACAAACGGAGTTAGAATCTTAGCTCTGCTGTTTACTCAGTGTGAAACCACCGGCAAATTGTTTAATCTCTCTCTGCCTCTGCTTCCTCTTCCTGCCCCATAGATGCCCAGACAAGGGGAAAAACAACGTCCCACCACCATGGAGAGTCATGGCCAAAGCTGGCAGACAGGGGGTTACTGCTGAGCTCCTTGTGGTCACACCTGCCGGGGGCCTGCCCAGTACCCCACTGCCCTCTGTCCCTGAGTATGCACAGGTGAAGCTGGGATGCCGAGACAACAGAGACTATTCTTTGAGTGTCCTAGCCAAGATCCTGCAGTCTGAGCAGGTCCGAGGCACAGACACTCACGACCCTGACGGCAGAACCGCCACTCCCGACACAGAGATGCACTGCAGAGCAATCGGCGTGCACACACACACAGAGGCTCCTGCCCAGAGGGGCCCAGAGCCCATGGGAACCCCAGCCCCAGCCGGGAAGCAGGACATGAGGACCAGACAGCCCCGCATGCAGCCCACACACTCAAAGCAGAGGAGCAAGCAGAGAATGCCCAGGCCGCAGGTAGACAGGGCAGTGTGGCCCGTGGGAGGTCAAGTTCCCCCATAGAGTCTGCGTAATAGACACGGAAAATCTTTACCGGCCTACCCATCTTGCCCCTCTTGCCAGGAACGCCAGGCAGGCCCTGTGGAGGAAGAGACAGGGAAGGGGTCAGGAGAAGATTCCAGCAGGGGCCAGCCAGCCCCCAAGCACCTGCAAGAGGAAGTCCCAGAGGGCCTAGCATCCAGGACACGGGCACAGTAGGTACCAGTTACGTGCACAGCAGATGGATGGCCCTTGCACTCCATGAAGGTGGGTATGCATGGACCTGAACTGGGGAGATGCCCCCCAAAAGTACCCAGTGTTCCTGGTATTCAGCTGGTGCTTAATAAGTGCTTCTTCTGCTTTCCTAAGATTCTCTATACCCAGCTTGGTGATGAGGTTACATTTGAGTCCCAAATATGTGCTCAGGCAGGGAGGGGACAGAGAGGAAAGTCCAGAGGCCTGTGGGCTGTACAGTCTCTGGACTCCACTCTGTACTGAGAGCAAAAGCGACCGTAGATGATGTGCACGGCTGTGTTCGTTAAAACTTTACAAGACCAGACGACTGGCAGGATCGAGCCCACAGGCCATAGTTTACAGACACTTGATCTGAAATATAAAATGGGCCAATTTCTCATTTGCTGGAAGCCCTTCAGAAGCTCCTTGTGCTCTCAGAACAGAGTCCCCTCCCTGACCTTGGCCTCTGGGTGACATGGAACTGGGCCCAGGCTCTCCCTCCAGCCTCATCTTCCCTGCTTCCACCCCACGCTCTGCACTCGGACTGTACTGACTGCTAAACGTGCCACGTCGTCCTATGTCCCTGACTTTGCACACTCTGTTCCCTACGTCTGCAGAGCTTCTGCCTTGCTGTGTCCCCGTAGTGGATTCCTATGCAACTCAAGGGCACCCATCAAGGAGGGATGCCACCCCGCAGGGGGGCGGGGAAGGGGTCAACGAAGAAAGCATACTCACTCGCTCTCCATCGGACCCTGGCAGGCCGAAGAGCCCTGGGAGCCCGATGTAGCCCTAGGAAAGAGCAGGTGGGCGTCAGAGGGGCCGAGGGGTGGGGTGTGGCTGGCCCGACCCATCCCAGTCCCCTCGCTGCCCTCCCACACTCTGGCTCCTCTTCCTGGCTGGTGGCAGTGGTGGCTCTGGTGGCTCCTTGACGACATAGGCCTTGAGGCAAGTGTATATGCCCATGGACTGCATGGTGCTGGCTCCCACGATGTAGTCCAAAGGCACATACCCTCACGCCAGGGAAGGGCACGGGCGCTCTCAGGGGGAGGCCCGCCCCGAGCCGGGGGCTCCGGGACCTGCAGGAAGGAAGCTCTCAACTGGGTTAGATGCTAGAGTGGCACCAAGCCCCTCCCACCCATCCCAGGACACCAGGAGGCACCTATGGCTTCTGCCAGGCCTCCTCGTAGGCCTCGAAGGATGTGGCGCTCCCATTCACCTCTGGCCTTGAGGCTCACAGCCCCTGGTGGCCACCTGAGTGCCAGCAACAACAGCAGCTGCCACCCCAGCCAGCCTGCTGACGTTCTACCAGGCACCTGTGTGCCACTGCATCCAACCCTCCCAGGAGCCTACAGATGGGCCGTCATCCCCTCACTGGACAGACTACGGCTCTGAAGATAAAGGGATATAACTAGTCAGGGGCGGAGCCCACCACCCTAGAATACACTTGAGTTTCTGTCTCTCAGCCTTTATGCGCACTGTGTCCCCCACCAGGCACGCTCTTTCTATCCCCATGATGGCAGAGCAACTCCTTCCAAGCCCAGCTGTAACGCTGTCTCCTGTGGCAAACAGCCCTGATGCCCCCAGCCAGAGGCAACCTCCTCCCTCCGCCCCGGCACCATCTTCGCGCCTCAGTTCATAGGATTTACCACTCTCTCCACTGCACCTTCGTTACCTTTGTCCACGGTTCATGTCCTCATTAGCCTGGAACGTCTCAAAAGCCGGGACCTAGCCCACACCTCCTATTACTATCTGCACTTTCTAGATGTTGGTGGAATGACTAAAAAATGACTGTAACAGAAGCTAACTTTTACTGAGCACCATCTAGGTGCGAAGCCCAGTTCTCAGGACTTCACACGCACTGGCGCACTCACCGCGTCCCCATGACACCCCCAGGAAGTAGCTTTGATTAGTCACCCCCTATAGAGGTGGGAACACTCAGGCCCAGAGAGGTGAAGGGTCACACAGCTAGAACGCAATAGAATTGGTATTTGGAATCAAGTCATCAGAGTCCTGGGTTCCTAACCACTCTAGCACACTGCCTCCCACAAATAAGCAACAGTGCAGGCTTACAACCATCTGTCCTTCCCTAAAAGGTCAAGAGGTCGCAAAGCCTTCCTCTTAGCACCCAGCATGACAATATATCCATCTTTTTAATAAGTGACATTTGGTGATCAAGCAAAGTTTATAACCCAGACCCACAGGTGAGAAAATGGGCTCAGAGAGGCCAGTAACTTGCCCAAGATCTCACAGATGGTTGGTGGCAGAACAGGTCTCAAATCCAGTCGCTCTGACCCCAAAGCCTGCCCTCTGCTTTCTTCATAAACATGAGGCCCGTGATGGCAGCTGACATGGCCCAGCTCCCCCAGGCTGCTCAGGGCTCTGTGACCCTGGAGAGGGGTGTGCTGGGCCGGACCACCCCCCTCTCCACAGGTGGCCTCCAGCATGGCAAACATCAAGCAGCCCCAGATTCCTGTCACTCCTCCTGTCCCCCTGGCAGATCAGACACCCTTAGTGGCAGAACTAAGGAGCCCTCCCTGGGTTCAGAAGGACCCTCTGAGGTCACAGCTTGTGGGGACAGGTAGATTAAGGGAGGCTCCACATCCTAGGACAGGAGCCTCCTTGGCAGGTGCACATCACCACCTTCACCACCACCGCCGCCACCATCATCATCACCACCACGTCCTGGGGAGCTGGGGAGCTTGCCCACCCACCCCCTTGCCTACCTCCCAGATGCTCTCCTAACAGCTGCCTGTTAGTTCCCGGGACTGGAGCCGAGATTGTGGCCATAAATAGCTTTGGCTCAGGAGTAGAGGACACGTCACGTAGACCCGGCCTGGCTGCAAACCGTGTGACCCACTTGCTGAGCATTCTTTGAGAGGTGGTGAGCCCAGTTCTCAGAACCCCTGAGTCCTCACCTTAGCTCCACCTTCGCAATCTAGGGCCATCGGGCCCCCACCGTGAGCCCAGTTTCCTGGGATGTACACGAGAGGGTTCCACCAGATCAACTCTTAGCATTCCAAACTCCACTTGCTGCCATTCACTTCCCCAAAACCTAATCTACCACCCCACAGCTCACCTGGGAGCCCCCACCTGTGGTCCCTCCTCAGCATTACTTGCTTCCAAATTCCCAGAGCCCTATAACCATGCTATAGGTAGGATGGACATCACTCCCATTGTAAAGATGGGCAAACTGAGGCAGCTGGCTACTCAGGGTTGGCTCCCCTTGCAGGAGGGGGACAGTAGATGCTTTATCCGTTTCCAGGCCTAGGCAGCGTTCAGCCATCAGACACCACTGGCCTCCCCAAAGGGTGGGCCCCTCAGCCTCAGTCGGGAGCAGCAGAGAGGCCTCTGAGGAATCCAATGACACACAAAGTGGCTTGGCTTTGGTCCCCGTCACTTGGCATGTGCTGGGGCACATGGCTAGCACATGCCTGATGGTGGCAGGTGGACTGTGGCCGAGCCCCCAGCACACCCTTTGCTGCCCAGACTGCCCGGCCATGGCTCCAGCCTGGCTCAAGCGTCCCCCATCACCAGGCCCTTCCGCTGTCCCTCTGCTCTCCAGGGAGCACTCCAGCGGGAAGGTCGCAGCCCCAGCCCCCCGACAGACCCCGGGTGGAGGCCTCCCAGCCCTGATCTCTCTCAGGCCCACTGGAAGGAAAAGGTAATGCCCCCCAGGGCCCCACCCATATGGCACTTGCCAAGGCCCACTTACCCGGCTGCCTTTGGGGCCAGGGTCTCCTATAGGACCAGGTAACCCCTGAAACATAAAAGACAGTGGGGCAAGAACACATGGAGAATTTCTACTGGTTGCCAACAGCCCAGGGCGAGTTCTGTCTCCCTCTGCAGAGTGGGAATGGGTTAGACTGGAGGTCTTCACTGGGAGCCCCAGCTATCCCAGGACCTCAGGGAGGTGGCTCAAGGACAGACTGGGTAGGAGGAGCCTCTGGAGCCCCATCCCCCACCTCACCAGAACCCCTTTCCTCTGTTCTCTTACTGAGCATCCCTGCCCTGCTGCCTGGCTCCAGCCCTCTGAACATCCCCTTCTTCAGGGCCCACCCAGCGGGTGCAGCTCCTTGGCCCCCAGCCCACCACCTCCCCTGCCTGGGGGCACCGTGGTCATCTCCACACCACCATGGCCACAGAGCTTCCAGAAGCCATATACTGCACCTGCCTGCCAGGGTAACCTTTGGCCCCTGGGCTGCCCTCTGGTCCCGGCCGCCCCTGCAAAGGAACAGAGAGAAACATGAGGCAAGAAGAGACCCTGCCCAGCTCCAGGTCGGAGGGGTAGTGGGGGACTGGGGCTCACAATGGACAAAGAGAAGGGCGGGAATGTGAGCTGAAATGGGAGGAAGGGGAAGCCACTGGCCTGCTGGGCCCGCAAGCCCACCTCTCCGTGAAACCGGTCAGACCAGCTTGGAGGGACAAAACCCCCTGTGCGGGCGGCCCGGGAATAAGAACACACTGAGGAGGCCTGGCTGGCTCTCCCGCGCTGGCAGCCACTGCTGTTTGATTTGGGCCAGGGGAGCCAAAATTCCTGCAAAGCCCCGTGGCAGCGTGTATAATATCCCCTAACATCGCCCGGAACAGGCCAGCTATTCATGGCTCTAACCGGAGCTGAGCAGCTCGTGCCAATGCCGAGCCAGTGTGGACTCCAGCTCTTTCAGGCAGATGTGGCTGGTGGGGAGGCAAGGTGGGGTGGGGTGGGGTTGGGGTGGGGGCCCCAGCAGGACGGGAGGCACAGCTGCCTGGCTCTGGGGCTTGCTCATGGAGCAGAGCCCGGGGAGGAGGCCAAGGACAGGCAGGGGCTGGAACGCAGGAGAGCAAGCAGGGTGGGGCCGTGGCCGTGGTCCTCACCTGTTCTCCGGGGTGCCCCGCCGGTCCAGGATAGCCCTTGAATCCCTGTGGGGAAAGGAACCGCATCAGGCTGGGAAGGCACATCTGCGCCTGTGGACCGCAGAGTTCCCAGACTCCCTGCCTGCCTTTCCAGCACTGCACGCACCACGGCAGGGGTGTAGTACACGGTCAGTAAATACCCACTGAGTGGATACTCGCACGTCAGGGTTAGTCGGTGCCTCTGGTTTCCTCTCTGCTACTCATGGTTCTGGACCAGAAGCATCAGAGGGACTGACTGACTGTTCACTCCTCGGGCAGAGTTTGTGAGCTGAACTGACATACAGCAACCAGGACAGACTGATGTTGTATGGTAACCATTTTTTTCCAAATCCAGAGAGAGGGTGTGACCACCAGAAGCCGAGGTGGAGGGAGTTCTCAGTAGGTAGGTGGACTGATTTGGACCTCCAGATCTAGGACATGCCCAACCACCCTATGATTCTGGAACCTTCTGTCAGGACCTGCCCCTTCTCAGGAACCCCCTACTAGAAAAGATCTCACACATACTGGCCAAATATATTAGCCAAAATAACTGCCTGCCTCCCCCTCACTGGTTCCAGCAGCATTCCAGTGGAACAGAGGCCCAACTACCCAAATGCCTGATGGAGGAGTCTGGCCACACCCCGGCACCAACCTGACCCTCTGTCCCCATGGCCCAACTACCATGGCTCAAGGCCAGGTCATCTAGGTCGAGAGAATCAAACAGAGTGTGTGCTTTCAGGCAGTGCTGGGCGTGACCCCTCAGTCATTTTCTGAGTTGGGAGCTCTCCAAAGGGAACCCCTAGACATCAAGCTTCCATCAGCTTAGGGCTGCTGTGAAGTGAGACCGAGTAGGGGGCTTCCACGTCACACAGGGCGGCGGTGCTGATCTCTACGAGAACCCCCACGCAGGGAGCCCTGGGTTTGGCCCAGACTGTTTCTGGCTGACTGGGCAACTCTGGGTGGGTCACTGCCCTTCTCTCTCTGGGACTCACATGAGGGAGTTGGAACTCTGTGTCCCTTTCAGTTCTGGCATTTGAGATCTGGAGTTGCAAGGCTCCCCCAGAGGGTGCCACCCAAGACGCCAGAGTGCACACACGGGTGCACACACCTGATGTGAGCAGAGCCTTTATGGCTGCTTGCTCAGGACAACTCCCACGTGACTTCCTCCAGCCCTCACAGCAGTCGGACGAGGGGCGGGGAGGGATTATCATCTCCATTTTGCAGAGGACAAAACCGAGTCTCGGAGAACTGCAGCCACTCACCCCGAGTTCCATGGCTAAGGACCAGCAGGTTCACACTTACCACAGGGTCCTTCTGACACCCGAGGCCACAGAGAACCTTGGAGACATCCCAGGCACGCACAGAGCACCCCCACAAGCCCCCAAGAAGTGGGAATCTTAATTATAAAAAGCAGAGTCAGGTTGACCCAGGAGGTTTGAGGAGTTTACAAGCATTCCTTCCATACCTACTCATGCCTCAGACGGCCCAGCAATATGATTGCATCTCAGTAAGGACCCATGAGATAGGTTCAGTACGGCTGGGTAAGATTCTTCAATGTGGGCATGTGCTCTTTTCCCCAGTGGGCAAACTGAGGCACAGACCACAGCCGGTGTGGGCATGCAGCATGGTTAAGGTCCTTGGTTTAGATTGCTCTGGGTTCCTCTCCTGCTTCACTGTGGGCTGGCTGTGTGACCTGGGGCCCCCGATGTCACCTCCCTGAGTGCTGGTTTCCACTCTTGTAAACTGGGGAGATGATGGGCGGCTCATGGGTTGAATGATATAGTGAGTGTGATCCCCCTGGCACAGTGTCCGGCATTAAATTCCAGGGCCCTGTAATGACTGGCTGCTGTTACCCTCGTGATCTTCCTGCATTTCATTCATTCATTCAACATTCAACGAACGTTTAGGTGCCAGCACAACGTTCTACACATGGGACAAATGGGAAGACAAAACCCCCCGCAGAGTTCACAGTCCAGTGAAGGAGACACAGAACAGGTAAATACGAAGGATAATGTCTGGGGGAGGGAGAATGGGGAGCAGTCGTTTTCATGGTGCAGAGTTC
Organism: Phyllostomus hastatus; assembly: GCF_019186645.2. NCBI lineage: Eukaryota > Metazoa > Chordata > Mammalia > Chiroptera > Phyllostomidae > Phyllostomus > Phyllostomus hastatus. The sequence goes on along the minus strand of NW_025333857.1, from coordinate 61,032,466 downwards.
CAGGTTTGCAAGAGCTCTGGAGATGGTTGCACGACGTTGTGAGTACACTTCACATGACAGAGCCGCCCACTGACACAGGGTGAAGATGGTAAATTTCGCGGAGTTTTGTAACCATAATTCAAAATTAAACTTTAAAAAGAGATGATGTGTGGGAGTGACCGGCGCCTTGAAGAAAAGCAAGCAGAGTTAGAGGCCAGAGAGCAGCGGGACTGAGGACGGCGTGCCTGCAGGGGGGCAGGCAGGGAAGCCAGCTCTGATGAGTGGAATGTGGGGAGAGAGCCGGACATGGGACTGGCTCTCTGGGAAAAGGCATTCCCGGCAGAGGGAACAGCAGGTGCAGAAGCTCTGAGGCAAAGTCACTCTTGGGTGGTTTCAAAAAAGAATGAGGTCCCTGTGGCTGGAGCAGAATGGTGAAGGGTGAAAGGCAGAGAAGTGAGCGTGGTCAGGGAAGAAGCAGGAAGCCAGTGCCTGCAGGGTGGTGAGATGATGGGAAACCACGAAAGTTCTTGAGCAGAGATGTGTCATGATAGGATCTGTATAATCACCATTAGTGTTATCTTTTTTTAATTATTATTACTTTTTAAATTTTTATTTATTTTTTTAAGATTTTATTTATTTATTTTTAGAGAGGAAAGAGAGGGAGAAAGAGAGAGAGGAACATCAATGTGTGGTTGCTGGGGGCTGTGGTCTGCAACCCAGGCATGTGCCCTGACTGGGAATCAAACCTGCGATGCTTTGGTTTGCAGCCCACGCTCAATCCACTGAGCTATGCCAGCCAGGGCTAGTATTATCTTTCTCCACTTGGAATTTGCAGAAAAGGAAGAAAAAGCAAAGCCTTTGAATTGAGCCTTGAGCTCTAGGCTGTGCGATTGCCCTCTCTGAGCCTTATTCTGCCATCCTCTGCCTGCCTTGAGGGCTTGTTGCAAAGACCCAACGCAATAATGGGGCAGGGATCCCAAGAGAAGCATGAAAGGCAACAAGGGAGCCCAAAGGTCACTGGCTCCTCGGACTTCCTCAGCAGCCACAAAGAAACTTTCTGGAAACCAGTGCTTTAACAGAGTGGCCGGTGAAATCCCAGGAGGAGATTTTAAGCAAACCCTTTACTCAGGACACAGCTGAAAGGAAACCAGTGAACCTCGGGGATAAGAACCCTAACTTCCCTATGCCTGGCTCGGCACTAAAGCCTTAAATACACCAGCTTATTAGCTCCTTGCAGTCAATCCTAGAGGTAGGAAATACTGGGCACACTTGCCAGCTGAGGAAACTCAGGCTCGGAGAGATAAAGTGACTTTCCTGAGGCCACACAGCTTCCCAAGGGCAGTGCCTGGCTGTGACACTAGTCCCTACACATATATGGAGGCCTGACACCCACCTAGAAGAGCCACAGGGCCACCCAGGGAAAGACCCCCTTATAGACCCACCTCCCCAGGACAGAGCCCGCAAATCACTGCAGCGTTACTGAGGTGGGGGATGGTCACAGACCCTGGAGTACCTGATGGTAAATGACTTAAGCCATCAATTTGACAGCCTCCTTTCTCATTGGACAGTCGGAGACTCTGAGGCCCAGAGAGGGGAAGAGACTTGCCCAGAATTACTCAGCAAGTTATAGCCAAGCCTGAGCTGTTCCCCAGACTCTAGCTCGGCTGGGCTGGGCTTTGTTTAGAAGGCCACAATTCCTAGGTCTCTCCCAACTAGTAGATCCTGAAGGACCTTGAACATGGCCATGAATACCCATTTCTCCTGGCTGGACAGGAGCAGCAGAGGGAGCACAGCCACAGCATGAGGGTAGGGTGAGCAGGAGGTTTGTACGGTCCTTGAAAATACCTTCACAGTGTTTACCAAGCTGAGGCCAGCCAAATAGCTTCAAATGACAGGGCCCCAGGACCTAGGACAATTTAAACCATTATCTTCTCCAGGGCCCCAGCAATTAAGGGGCAGGCACTGACCACAAGGTGGACCCACGGGTAGTGATTGCTCCACGGGGGACCGGTGTCTGACTGGCACCAGGGGAGAGCAGATGCTTCAGGACAGCTCCAGGGACCACGGAGGTCTCAAGGGGCCTTCTGCTGCCCAGCAGGCGGGTCTCCGCAGGACCTGTGTTTATAATAGAGCTCAGTCTATATTTTGGTTTGGAAGCCAGATTAATCATTGCTTACAATGCACAAGGAGAAACCAGACATCACCTCACTGTTGCTGCAGACAGTCTCCCCGCCGGCTAGGATGCTATTTGGGCTTTGGGCAGAGAACGGAGGGAGGTCCTGTCCTTGCCTAGGGGTCCTGGGGACCCACATGCTCACCCCGACTCCACCTCAGCCTGTAGGAAGCCCCGGCTTCTCTTGCAGGAGAATGGAATGCACCATACTTGCTTAGTGCTCCATGAGACTCCCCTACCACCTTGCAGCCCACACGCCCCACAGGGCAATCAGCAGGACGGAGAGCCCCACTTAACAGAAAGGATCAGCAAGGAAGAAACATGCCAAGAGGTAGGGTGACCTAATACATGATACTGGGCAAGTCCCTGCCCCTCCTGGAGCTTCAGTTTCCCAGCCGGGCTCTCAAAGTATCCTACTGGCACAGAAATGACAGAATTCCGAGAGTGTGCCTTTTCTGAAAGCTGAATCCAGCAGGGCATGGCCAGGTATCTGACACCAAACTCTGCTCAGCGGGTACTTGGGACATCAGGGCAGGAAGGTCCAACTTCTGTATGGCTCATTCATTCAGCCAAGGTTTGCTGAGCCCCTACAGTGAGCCAGGCCCTGTGTTAGGCACTAAGAATACACTGGTGAGCCAAACAAACGCACTCCGCACCTTCTAGGAGAGGTTATGGGTATTAAATGCACGGTACGTGGAACGAAGGAGAAGCCCCGAGTGCTGGGAGAGTGTGGACAGTCCAATAGGAGCAGGTGGCATTGTAAACTGAGGCTTGAAGGGGGAGCCGAGTGGGAGAGCAGAGGGAACTGGACCTCAGAAATGGCAGTGGGCGTGGACCCCAGGAGCCCAGAGCATCTCCGCAGCAGGAAGGAGATCGCCTCAGGCAGCCTCAACCACGCTCCCCCAAACAGTCCCAGATGGCCCCCTCTGCCCTCCCATTTTATGACAGCTTCCCAAAGGTGGTGGCCAACTCAGGTGGCGCAGGCAGGGCTCACGGGCAGGGTGAGGGCTGCAGGAAGGGGCCAGGAGGAATGAGCACCAAAGCACATGCAGGGCTGGGGGTAGTGAGGATTTCTGCACAGCAGTTGCTCAGCCTCAGCACTGCTGCACTGTGTGCTGGGTGAGTGTTGGGGGGGGCAGCAGCCTTTGCTTGGTAGGATATTTAACAGCATGTAAGGCTTCTACATGTCCCCATTAGAAGTTAGTAGCAACCCCTTCCAAGTTGTGGTGACCAAAGACGTCTCCAGGCATTGCTAACTGTTCTCTGGGGCACCAACTCACCCCTGGATCTATAGGAGGGAAAGGAGGGTCAGACTAGGGACAGCATGGGACTCCACCCTCCCAAGGTGCAGATGATCGACTTCTTGGCTAGAGGAGGGCAGTTAATGAGTTACTAAGCACAATGACTAATGATCCAGGCAGGTAAGACCTTCGGTGCTTCTCCTCTAAGATCAGCATGACCATTCATTCATTCATTGAACAAGTATATATGTAGTGCCTCCCATATGCCAGCCTACATTAGGTCCTGGAGAATGTAATATCTCCCTGAACACTCCCAACCACTCTATGGAACAACTGAGGCTCGGTGAGGTGAGGCCACTGCACCAAGCTCATGTAGCAGGAAAGGGGCAGAGCTGGCTTCCATCCAGGTCTGTCTGTCCTGGTCTATGCTCCTGTCCAGTCCTTGGGAATCAGCCTGGTAAAGCTTCTCAGCAAGCATTGCAGCTGGATGCAGAGAAACAAACCTCAGGCGGGGAACCTCTATTTCAATTAATGGGCCCATTCTTATTTGAGAAGCTGTGTCATTCAGCATAGTGGAGAGAAAGAGAGCCCGAGGCCAGCTCTGCCGCTTAGTGCCCCTGAAAGGTATTTCCATTAAACCATTGGCTCTCAGTCTTGGCTGCACAGGAGAATCTAGGGCCAGGGTCCCACTCAGACCAATAGAACCAGGACCCCTGTGGTGGGGCCTGAGCTCCCCACTGGCTCTAAAGCAGTGTGGAGCTGGGGACCAGAGAATTCACCTTCCTCAATACCCCACAGTGATCTCAATTGTGTTGAACACCTCTGTTGGCACAGGGCCTGAGATACAGATACGTGTTTGCAAAATGACTGAGTGGTAGAATGAATGAATGAACAAATGAATGAACAAATGAGACCCATTTGGGTCTTGGCTTTCTCAGTTGCAAAGTGGCACAAGGCTGCCTTCCTGTCGGGAGCTATCGGGAGGACACAGCGTGATGAGGAACGGTGACTCTGCGCCACCTCGAACTCGCCACACTATTCAATAAGGGAACTGTCCCAACCCCCACTCCCTTCTCTGCCTATTTTGTCTCAGAGCCCTTTTCATTGTCTGTCTCCCCCCACAAGAATAAAAGCTCTGGAGGGGAGAGACAGGAATTTTGTCTATTTATTCAGCTCAGTGCCTGGCACCTAGTAGGCAGTCAATTCAGTAGAGTAACAGAATGACTCGGGCTATTGGTGTCACTCTGAGGTGACAACGAAATTCAACATGTTGGCAAGCAACGAGGAGGCTGACCTCACCTTCCACCTGCCAATGTCCCCCTTCTCTGGTGATTTCCCACATGAGATGCGGCAGAAGAGCCACCCAACAGGACCAGGGCAAAGCGGCCACTGTTGCCACCAAAGACGCTTGTGGAGGAGAGATGGCTTACGAACAGTGACAATTCCAGGCAGTCGCCCACCCTGTCGGTCCTGCTTCCCCACACTCGGGACCTGAGCTCCTTCACGTTCCACCCAGTGCCCTCCATGGGCAGGCGGCACAGCGCTACCACAGTCCAAACTCCTTGTGTCTGAGCCCGCCGGCCCGAGGGGGTATCCAAGGGTGTAAACGGTGCCCCCTGATTTGATTTGTCAAATCGGTTTCCAGCCACACGGAAGCTCTTCCTTAATTTGCAAAAGACAGCCCCCCGCCCCGCCCCAGGTGAGCTGGTCCATCCCAGGGCATCTGCTGAGAGCAGGGAGCCTTGGACCCCAGGCAGGAGCCAGTCCCGTCTGTTTCCCCATCTCTCACCACCTCTGCCAGGCTCCCACCACCATGCGGAGCGAGACCACCACCAGCTGCTTTATGAGCCAGGACTGGAAAGAGACTTTCCACTCACACTTCATCCATCAGAACGTGCCGGAGCCCAGAGGGGAAGTGAGTGGGGAGAGGGAGTCCCTGGGTGTTCTCTGAGCCAGAAAATTCCATGTTTCCCCAGCTCACAGCCAGCCACGGGCTCCGATCTGGAGAAAGGGATGAGGGGGACCTGATGCTCCAAGTCCCTGTGCCACGGGGACCCTCAGAGCAAGGACAGGATGGATCTGGGAGGCCCCACAGCTGTCCAGATGAGAACCAGATGGCCCAGAGAGACGGAAGCTGTGGCCACAGCTGGGAGCCAGGGTAGAAGCTTAAGACATGGAGACCTACACCGATGTATTTACTGGAAAACTCATCAGCACTGGGAGATTTTTCTGCAAGAAGCAGCTGACCCTTGGCCTGCATTGTCCTCCTCCTGTTTCCTGGACACTTATGGTGTGCAGGCCCTGTGCTAGGCTTGGGTGAAAATAACTAAGCCAGGACGGGCTGGGGCTCTTGAACAGAGTGCAGGCTTCTGGCCTGAAGCTGTGGGTTGAGGAGGGCTTCCTGAAGTGCGCACAACTAGAGTTGCATCTGAAGGATGAGGGGCCCTGGCTGGGAAGCTGGGGAGAAATCCAGGGGCACTGTAAGCCGGAGGCACTGGGTAGGAAAAGGACAGACTTTCCCCCAAGGGCGTTTAAGGAAGTAACCCCTACCCCCAGCTTGGCTGAGGCAGGGATGGGGGTGGGGCAACATGACAACAGCTCAGAAGGTACAGAGAACTTGTTGCTTTTACAGAGTCTTTGCCACCCCCTGCAGCTTACCAGGGAGGGATGAATATTGGACTCAGAGAGGGTCTAGACTTGCCCAAGGTCACACAGCTAGGGAACAGTGCAGCTGGGAGTAGAACCCAGGTCTGACTGAACCCAGAGCCCTCTCTCGAGATTTCTCTGCTGCAGGCCCGCCCCAGGCAGTAGTGGGTCAAGGGAAGGAGGTTACTGTCTCCATCCCAGGTGGGAGGAGGCAGAGGCACTGGGAGGCACTGGGGGCCCAAGGCTGCTCGGCAGGTTGGAGGTGGAGCCAGGCTACCGCAGGCCCTTCTGGCTCTGACAAAGTTCCTTCCACCACCCTTGTACTCCTTAGGGGAGCCTCCCAGGACCAGCTGGGCCCCTCAAAGGACAACGAACCAGGGCCACTTCTTGTCATACCTCATCCACCATGGCTGGGGGGACCTTCTCCAAGCCATGGTGTTGCCCACCCCAGGCAAGCACAGGCCCTCGCAAACCTCTCTCACCTCCCGCCAGTGTTCCCTGTGCCCACAGGAGCTGGGTTGGGGCCAGGGAGAGGCGGATGGGGGTGGGGGCAGCAGCTCCCAGAGCTCCTGCCAAATGACTCGCTTACTAGGAAGCCTCCTGGGCAAGGCAAAGCTTCAAAACCAAGGTGTACCTTTCGTCCAAGAGGTCCCGGATTCCCAGGGAGCCCAGGCAAACCCATGTCGCCCTGCAAAACAGAGACAAGGGGGTGAGCTGGGGGAAGGGAGCAGGAACACTCTTTAAATTGAGAGTGTGATCTCTCACGGCCTGTTTGTAAACAGGATTCACGGAGGCCCAGAGGCCTCCGAGGAGACTGGGGGCCTCTGAGCGGGGTGAGGGCAGCCCGGTGGGCAGGCTACCCAGTCCCTCCCCACTTAACCCAGCTGCCCCATCTGATCCGTTTTCTATGTTGGGCTTTGGCATAGGGTGTCATGGAAACCGGGTCCTGCTGCTAACTATTTAAGAACCACTGTTTGAAAACCACTGCTCCAGGGGCATGTATGATATGACAGGGGCTGTCCCATTCCAATCAGCTCTCTCTCTGCCTTCTCCATCCTTGCTGGGCATGACGGTCTCCGGTAGGAGGCATTGCTGCCACCACCATGAGACCTGAGAACAGACAAGCCCTGAGCAAGAGAGAAGCCGGGGCCCCTGGACTTCATCAGACCTGGGTACCAATCCTGCTCTGCACCTGGCCAGCTGTGTGATCTCCAGCAGGCCACCCACTTTGGGGGCCTCTGTTTCCTCATCTGCAAGCTGGGCTCATCCGCCCTCGTATATGAGGTTCCCATGAGGAGCAGATGGGAGTTTGTGTGAACATTTACACTCAGGCTAATGAATGAAAAATCTTACTGGTGAGGATGGAAAGGAATGAGCCACCCATGTCTTGGGGAAATCAAGCACAGGAGGCTAGGTTGAGAAGCAGTGTTCTGCCCGTCAGGAGGACTCTTAGGCTGAGTCCAGAAGGAAGCTGGACAGACTGGAGCGTTCCCTCCAGGACGTAGAGGCCTGAGACGCTGGGGGACCTTACTTGGAGTTCTGGGTTCTCCTGTTCCCAAATGTCTGGCACTCCCTCCAGGCCCCTTGATTAGTTTACGGGGTGGGTGCTTCAGGGAAGAATGCAATCCTCCGGTCTAAGTGCTTTCTCTCCCATGGGAGAAACTCTGGTCTCCTAGCCCTGCAGAGTTCCGGAGCCCTGAACCTCTCGCCCATTCCCTTCCCACACCCTAGAAATTTACACGCATGTCTATTAACAACCTCAGAGGGCACTTTGAATGTCTTGTGGAAGCTTCCTGGTCATGTGCTACCAGGAAGCTTCTGGATGCCAAGGGTCACCTAGCAGCCCCTATAGAAAGCCTTGCAGGGCATCAGGCAAGGTGACATTCACCAAGAATGTCCTTCGGCCAAGTCTTCTGTGGGTTTTATGGCTGCAACCCAAAAGAAGACAGCAGGAAACGGCTTTGGCTTTGGTGTAGGGAGGCAGAAGGACTTCAAGGAAGAAAAAAACAAACCAGCGCTGATCTGCCCAGGCTTTCTCACTTCCCTGCATTGGTCAAGCAGCCACCTGGGAGGGCTGCCCCAGGGTGTCCCCCACTCTCCACTCCCCTGCTTCCCTGAGCTTTGGGGTCCCTGGAAACCTACCTTCGTCCCATCATGGGCCTTTCCTGGTGAGAGCCCCGGGTCCCCTTTCTGTCCCTGAAACAAAAACAATTCCGCTTTGGCTGCTGAGTCCTCCAGCGAGGATGTCTCCCCACATACTGCTCTGAGCCCTGTCCCATGCTTCAGCACCCTCCCATCCATCCCCACTCACATAACGCCCCGTTACTCCAGGCTCTAACACTGATTGCATAGCTTCCCACTGACAGCATGATGACACAGTCCAAACCCCTCCTTTGGGGTCCCAAGTCTTTGGTCATCTGGTCCCAGCCATCCTGCCCAGACTGGGCTTTCCTCCCAGAGACAGGGTCCCCTCTGCCCCTTCCGCAGACCACAGCCCATCCCTCAGCCACACTCTGCACTTCCCAGCTGTCAGGCCCTTGCTCAGGCAGTCACTCCCCCCTAGAGAACCATTCTGCAGTCATCACTAGCCAAACCATAAACACTCTTCAAGATGCAGCTTGAATGTGTCCTCCCTAGTCTGCACCCACACCCAGGTGACTGCCCCTGGGGGCTCTCTGAGAGCTTCTGAGGGACACATACAAGAGACGTGCCCAGGTCTTTTCAGTTTTCCAGTACGCTCACCTCGCCATTCTAATTATGCAGGGTCAGTGCAACACCCACTTGCATCCGTGTGCAGCCGCTCAAGAGTTTGCAAAATTCCTCACCTCACTAGAGTTCCAACAATAACTCAGTGAAGTGGGCCAGGGAGGTGTTATTGACCCTGTAACATATTCAGGAAAACTGAAGCCAGAAGAAAAGAGAAAAGACTGTCTGAGGCCCTGAATGAAGCACTGGCAGAGGTCAGATTAGAACATGAAGATGAGTCAGAACAGGCAGCAAATCCGGGAGAAACTGACAAGCAGTAGGTCCTTGGTGAGCGCCAAGCACCCTCTGTGCCTAGCATTTGGGACTGTCCCCACTGCAAAGATTCCAGCCCCTCAGAGCATGGGCTCAGAGAAGGGGCCTGCAGACAGGCACCAGCTGCATCCCCTCCAGGGCCGGAGAGAGTGTTCCTGGCGGTGGGCCTGTTCATTTGGCCCAACCTGGCTCAATTACTCAGGAAACAGCCCTTTGGAAAGCCGATCCACCCTGATGTCACCTTCCAAGAGCCCCTGCTCCCTGATTCTCACTCTCACTCCCACGCTCCCTCTCCTAGCTCAACCCTGAGTCAGAAGTCCTGGGGTGAGGCCAGGGACTCACAGCGGGACCTTAGGCAAGTCATTTCCCTTCTCTGGGCCCTACTGCCTCACCTTTAAAGTGGGGGCTGCATGGCACACACACAGAGGCATGCACACACGTGGACAGACACACACATGCATATGGGCACATGCACATGGGTACACACACATATATGCATACCTATGCACACGGGCATATGCACATACTGGTGCATACACACGCAGGTTCACACATGCACATATAGTGTATGCATATACTCACACACACATGTGCACATGGGTGTACACACACGCACACACACACAGGCACGTGCACACAGGCTCACAGATGCATACAGGTCCATACACATACAGGTGCACACAGATGCATGCACACGTGCAAACTTGTACATATGCACACACACCCGCCAGCTTTCTAGGTTTCTTGGCAAGGAGCCAGTGAAATAGTTAACGTAACACATGGGAGGGGTGGTTTGGCCAACTTCAATTAATCCCCATTTGGTTCTTTTCTTCGTCAGAACCCAGACCTTCCAAATCCTGACTCAGTCGCTCTTCACAAGAAATCACAGCATTGTGATCTGGACAGGGCCTTACAGAGGGAACAGCCCTACGCTGTCCACCCACTCCAGGCCCAGGACTGTGGCAGGCCGCCCTGTGCAGCAACTCCGTTAGTCTTCTTAACACCCACAGAATGCAACTCAGGACCAAAACTACGGTTCAGAGAGGCCGAGTCACAGCCTGGGGTGACATGCAGGTAAGAGGCAAGGTCTCACTAGGTCTGACTTATCCCGGGTCTGTTTGAGTCTACAGCTCCCTTTACACATCAGAAGCCTGGGTACTTGGCCCACACCCTCTAGTTGCCCCAGGCTGAAGGGCAGCCCCTTCCCTGCTAGGGCCTCTGTTCACCTGGGTCCCCCACGGTCACTTCTGCAGAACCCACCCTCTGGGATCTCACACAGCAGCTGCCCCTCCTAGACACCCTCCCACCCTCTGCTGCTCACGAGCCAGCTCCACTGCCTTTTTTGTCCATGGTGCAAGGCCAGGCCCAGGACTACCCAGGATTCCAATGGCCAAAAAAGGACAGCAGCTATCCCCACCCCGCCCTTGCCCACCTCAGTCTCCAGTTAGTAAAGGAGCTGGGTTTAAAAAGCTTTGGGGGTGGGCCTCCATGTATCCTACTCTGTCCTTTTGTAAAAGGGGAAGCTGAGACCCAAAGAGGGGATGAACTTGCTCCCTTGCCTGGGGTTCTTACCTAGGGCATTTTAGTTATTTATGGGATTCTCTCTGCATTCTCGGCAGCAGCTCAGTGCTTGAGATCTGGCCTGAGGACAACATCCACAAGTACAGACCCTTAGGGACCGTCTACCTTGAGCCAAGTCTGGCAGTGACTACAGGGAATACCACAGTGGGGACAGGACACAGGGCTTGTCCATGGGAAGATCTTGAGGGGGAAACCAGACAGACAGGTAATAATAATAATAAGCCTATGAGGTAGCACCTATCACTATCCCCATTTCACATATGAGGACACTAAGGCCCAGAGAAGATAAGTAACTTTTATAAGGTCACACAATTAATAAATACGGGTAAGACTCAGGCAGCCTGGTTTCAAAGCCCAAGCTCTTTACATTTCAAAGCACTGCAGACAACAAGCAAAGCCCAGAAGAAAGCTGAGGAAAACTGAGGGTAAATCCCTAACTAACAGGAGTTACCGCTGAGCAAAGGGTGGAGGAAGACAAGGAGGAAAGCCAATGAAGTTAAAGCTCAAGAAATGCTCCAGGCACCTTGGTCAGGTAAAGGTGTAAATTCCCAGATAGACAAAGCTATTCAGCTCCCCAGTCATTCTCCTACAAATTCCCCAGTAAGAGATATAAGGAATGTAAAAACTTTAATTAATTGTTTGCACCCTAGTGAGGACAAGATCTGGTTGCCAAACCCAGCACTCCAGCCAATGAGCCTGTGTGATCTTGGGCAAACCACTCTTCCTCCCTGCATAGGGAACAATAGGCTGCTTAGACTAGTTAACAAAGCCTTACACAACTAGAAGATGGATGGGAAAGGTGTACTGTAAACCATAAATGCTACAAACATAGTGGGAATGAGAACTATGTTGAGATCCTGTCCTACAGGTAGGGTTGGGAAGTGAAAAGATCTGGCCCCAGCCCTGGAACATCCTCTGAAGAGTCACAGGACTTCTTACTATCATTACTACTGTACTATTTCATGTGATTAGACGTTCTGGCCCATGCAATAAAGCAGGAAAAACAAATAAGACTACTAACCATTGAAGAAAAGGAAACAAAACATCCCTCCACAGCTCAAAACTGGACATGCATGCCCAGGGTGCATCTTAGAACCTCATATCCCTAGTCAGACATTCAAGGCCCTCCCTCTCCAGCACCAAATGACTTTTCCTCCTACTTCTTTTGAGGGCTCTAGGTTCTCGATGTCCTTCCTCCCCAGTCCCTCCCAACCAGAAATAAACTCCGAACTCCTCATTGTGTCCCCAGCCTGGCACAAGGCCTGGCACTCAGGAGGTGCTCAGGGAGTACCTGTGGCCCAGTATGGATCCTCTGCAATGACCCTAGCAACCTCCCATCAGGAGCCCCTAGAAAGCACCCCAAATATGGACCTAATTTCAGCCCTCACTCCATGGCCCAATCTCCAGATCCCACAGAAAATACTCACTTTGGCTCCAGGAGGGCCAGGTAGGCCTGGATTTCCATGAGGCCCAGGAGGACCCTGACAGGAAAAAGAAACACAGAAGTGAGGGGGAAAAGGGGCCATTTCACTTCCTACAGCAGTGCCAGTGGGTTCTTTCTGCCCACTGGGTCCTCTCCCTTCTCCAAGTCTGAGCACTGTTGTGATAGTGGCCCTCTGTTAGGGAGGGCCCCCTGGATGCCGGGCCCTGTGCTAAGCACTTTCCACTCATTATCTCATTTTCTTCATTAACCCACAAGATAGGTGCCATCACTACGCCTATTCTGAAGATGAGGAAATTGGTGTTCAGAGGTTTATAATCCTATCAGGTCTGGCCAGCTGCTCAGGGGTAGAGCTAGATCTCATCTTCAGATGTGATTCCAGAGCACAAGCACTTAGCAGTGGAACTGGCCACCTTTTTACACTCTCTCCAGCTGGCCACATCGGCCCTTCCCAGCTGACTTCCTCGGGCTCAAGCACACTTAGCTGTGTGCTTCCCCACTCCACCCCAGTACTTTCTCCCCTCACCGCCTTTGCCATGCTGTTCCAATCATCTGGCATGTGTATCCCATCCATCCCCTCCAGCTGAAACACAGCCCATCCTTTAAGACTTGGCTCAAATGCCACCTCCTCTGGGGAATCTTCCACCATTCAGACTCCTGCTGGACTGTTTTATGAGCCCTCGGAGTTCAGCGTTCAATGAAGGGGACACGTGGCCTCTCTGTACAAAAGGCACAGCCCTCCTGTGGTTACAACACGTAGTCAGAGCTCTCCCTTGGATTCCTACAGGCCCTGTACTTACACGGTCCACGAGGGCCCATGGAACAGCTGGGAAGCCTGGGCCCAGAGAGTCAAAGAGTCTTGGCCAACACCACACAGGAGAATAGCGGCCAAATGAGGGCCGGAACCAGGCCTGTTGGCTTCCAGTCCAGGGCTTATTCATGGCACTGGCTTTTCCCAGGCCACTATGCTACAACAGCTGGACCCAGCTATGTCCACTTTCTCCAGCAAGGGCCCTGGACTACAGCCTTGTAGCCCAGTAATAAAAACAAAGCCCCGGGAGTCAGGTAATTCCTGAGGGTCTCTGTCCAATAGGCATAACCTGGGACCTTGGAGGTGGGGAGAAGCCCCTCAAAAGGCCCCATGGTGCCCCCACCACACCAGCCTCCAGACACACTGCCCTTGTCCCTGGCTGGCCCTTCTTGACCCATCTGGCTGGCTGTGTATGAACTTGCTGCCTTCCTCCCTCTCCGACACCAACTTCCCAGCTGCAGCCTGTCATATTCCAACCAAGGAACCTCCTTCTTCCTCGATGCCTGAACCGGAACCCTCCCCTTCTCTGAAAACATCTAGAAAGTACAGTGTTCAGAAGCTCACTAAGCCTGGGGTATTTATAATGGTGTCACGGGTGACCTTCCCACTAAAACAATCCACCTCCCTGCCCCTCCCAGCATCCCACTGTCTGCTGGCACAGGGCTATAACTGGGAAGTGTCAAGACCTGAAACCACTTCTAAGCCTTCCTGCCCCCAGCCTCAGTTTCCCGTCTGTCCTGTTAAGGACTGAAACGTGGTGGTCTCTATGGAACCTGGAAGACCTCAGATGTTCATCCCAGCCCAGGCTCCTGGGGTCTAATCCCAGAGCTCAGCCTGAACTGGACAAAGTTTAAGCAGAGATGTTTGAGGAGGGGCCCTTGACCAACACCCCAGAACCCGGAGTGGGCTGTGCAAAGTCAAGGGTGGCCACTTCCCAGTCCGGCCCCTAGCTGTTCCAAAGATGGTGGGCTGGAGCACTCAGCTACCCCCTCTGCAGCTCATGAAGGTGGGGGCTTCCTGCTTCCCTGCCCCCACCTCCCTACCCCTCTCCAGCCACTGCCTTTCAGTGAAACGAAGCACATAGTTGAGTGGTAGCCAAGCAGACCGATTCTATAAAAGCTGCAGCTCAGAAAGGCCGGTGGGGGCAGGGCCCAGGGATTTCCCAATGTCCCTCCCTCGATAGGCTGATGGGCTGCAGGAGTATGTGAAGGTGGGAAGGGGCAGGCCACTGGCCTCAGATGAGGCCCCACCCCGCCCTAAGCCCCAGAGCTACCATCTGCAAAGGAGCTGGGATTGCTTTATCCCACCATTCTATTATCTTTGGAATTTTATGATCTATGGAATTTCCAGTCTAGAAACAGGATGGGAGGGTGGGGGGAGGCGTGCAGGCTGCAGCACACAGAAAGACAGAAGGATGTCAGGAGGGTCCTCCACTCACTTGTGGAATTTCAGAGCTGGGAGGAACCTCAGGAATGCCTTACTAGGAGCCCATGTTTTATAGATGGGGAAACTAAGGCCCAAAGAAGGAAAAGGACTTGGCTAAAATCACACGACTTCTTTGTGGAACTGTTCGTGACTCTCAGGCTAGAACTCATGAGCAACCACTCACCCAGCACCTGCTGCATGCAGGGCACTCTACGGGGTGCTGGGTCAGACAAAGAAGTAAGCAGGGCCTGTACCCGGCCCAGAGCAGCTCAGCCGAATACATAGAAAATTAGCACCTAGATGGTTAAGACCGTAGGCTCTGGAGTCAGACTGTCTGGGTTGAATCTTGGCTTTGGCATTTACTTTATGTTTGACTTTATCCAAAGTAACTGAACCTTTCTGAGCTTCAGTTTCCTCACCTGTAAAATGTGGATAATATTGGAACCTATTCTCAGGGTGGCTGTGAAGATGGAAGGAGATCACACATATACAGCTCCATGCACAGAGTCCGGCAGCTGATGGGAGTTTTAGAAAGTGACCTGTGCCTCCCAGAGAGCCAGATAAAGCGCTGCAGGAGCCTCGAGAAGGGGCGGTCATCAGAAAAAGGGCCAGCGTCTGTTCTGAGCCATGGATGGAGGACGAGTTCACAGAAGAGGGTGTACCAGGCCGACAGGACAGCCTGAGCAACGGCTCAGGGATGGAGGGCTCAGGAAGAGTGTGGGGGCATGGGCAGACTGTCTGGGCCTCGAATGCCAGGTCAAAGGGCCTCATCCTGCTCCCAGGCTGCAAGGTCAAGGTCAGTGATGTCCATGACACCTCTGTGGTTCTAAGCTCTGGGCACATGCTCCATGGAGATTCTAAATGCAGGTGGAAGCACTACTGCTGACGGCAGACTCCAGAGACCCAGGCCTGGGAGACCAGAGCCAGGTCTAGAGGGAACTAGGGCTCGAGTAATTGCATAACCAGAACCAGCCACTGGGCTCCGAGCTAAAAATATGCCCCAGGCATCTGTTATTGCCAGGGCCTCACCAGGCACCCAGCGTGGGAAAGGCTGATTCAGCCTGGGCACAGATGCCAGGCGCCATGGGTCTGAGTCCTCTTGGGAAAGGTGCAGACTTCCCTCCGGGAGGGAGGGGTCCCAGCATAGGGTTAAGAGCCTGGGTTCCAGTCCTAGCTCTTCCATTTATTAGATGCTTGGTCTCTTCACCCCTAAAGGAGAATGATCATACTGACCCATGGGGGTTCTGGGGAAGAGGGCATCAAACGAGATGGCAGTGAGTGACGTGCCAGGCACACAGGAGCTGTTCTTCACTCAGAGGCTCAGGCTAGCTCACAGCAGCCACCTCAGCCCTGCCAAGCCCTCCTCTAGCCTCCGCCGAACCTCTCAGTGCAGGGAGCTCGCCTACTCCCGGGCACAGCCCATCCAGCTGCCTAGGTCAGCATCCCTACCCCAGGATGGTCCGCAGATATGCAAAGTTGAATGCAAGGGTCTTGTCCTCCCAAGTCACCTTTTTTCCTGGACATACACCAAGATCCATCGACTTGGGGGTGTGGTCTGCAGAAATCCCCTCTCCATCCCAGGCTCCAAGAGTCATACCCACAATGGACAACTGACCCCCTGTGAGAGGTCACCGGTGTCCTATGCCAGGCCTGTGTACACATTTCCCCTAAGAGCCCTAAGTCAACTCCACAGGACAAAGTGGAAAATGAGTACCAGAGTGGGGCGCGGGACAGCTCGAGGTCACACAGCAAAGCTGGGACAGGAGGGGCATGCAGGCCTGGGAGCCAACCACAGCTCAAAGGATGGTGAATGATCACTTACCCGAGGCCCCCGTGCACCGGGGGGTCCAGGGAGCCCAGGCAGCCCAGGGGGACCCTGAAGGGAAAGCAAGACAGTGTCAGTGCCAGCGGCATGATGAGAATGGGTTAAGCATTCATTCAACAAACCTGTCCAAGAGCTCCACACACAATGTGAAGAGAGGGCTTCCCCCACATCCCTGCCTGAGGAACTCAGGCCCTTGGGGACTTCCAGGTCTTTGCAGCTGCTGCTATTTCTGTCTTCAAAGCTCTCATCTTTCATTACTCAGCTAACTTAGGATGTCACCTCCTCCAAGAAACCTTCCCTGATCACTCTTCCAATTTAGGCCAAGTTCCCCTCTTTCTCTCTACCTTAAAGACCTCTGTATTATTCATGGAATTGTCTGCTCAGAAGCCTGTCTCTCCCACCAGACCATAGTCTCCTCAAAGGAACTAATAGGATGTGAGTCATCTCTCTCCTCTCCCAAGGCTCAGCCAAATGTTTGATAAAATAAAACAGCAACAGACCTCAGAGCTCAGCCAAGTTCTCTGCAGAGCCAGAGCCCAGAAGGGACTTGCCCACAGTCACACCAAGCATCTCTGCACCACGGGGATGCAGTGCAGCATAAAGGGCATAAGGATCCGACAGGCCTGGGTTCAAATCCCAGTGCTACCGTTTACCAGCTAGGTTCGGGCAAGTGCCTATAAATGGGGACCCTCCTCACAGTATTATCTCTAGGATTAAATGTGAGATGGTAGATGTGTAACACAGTACCTGGCAAATAATTGTCACTCAGAGGTCTCAGCTGTTTCAGCGGCCACAGCCTGGACCAGCCTTCGTCACTGCTCCCCGGGAACCTGCAGCAGCCCCTCCATTTGTCTCCCGGCCTCTGCCCTCTGAGCTTTCCAGTGCTCCACACAGCCTGGTTCACATTCCTAAGGCGTTCCCCTGCTCAACAGCATTTAACTGCTGCCCATTTCCCATAAGAGAAGGGTCTCACCCTGCAACGCGGCGTTCAGGGGGCACCTGTCTGGCCTCACCTTTCCTCCATCCAGGAAGGGTGGCAGCTGAGCTGACATACTGAACCACGCACTGGCCTTTGTTCAAACCTGGGTTTTGCCCCTCGAGAGCTGGAGACTTGGTGCAAGCCTTTCAGCCTGCCTGTTTTCCGCTGCACCCCTTCAGGATGAGCTCAAGAGCTCCAGCCCCGCCTCCCCCGAAGGAGTAAACGAGCAAGAACCGAGTGCCTGATCTGAACAACTGAACATGGAGCCTTCGAAGGGAGCCAGGCTTTCGAGGATGTGTGAGGCCTGGGGAATTCATTTGTTTCAAATAACCATCAACAGCAGAGATTCCAGGTTTCCTGCCCAGAGTTAAAATCAGTGTTGAAAACCCAGTACGGTTTGGCTGGTAATTAATCCAGACCTCACGCTGGGCAGCCTCGGCTCACAGTTCTGGCCAGTGAACACCACGTGCTTGCTCACCCATGAGTAAAAATCAAGAGAGAGATAGAGATGGGCAGATATGGGTAACAAGGCCCCAGGGTCCCTGAAAAGGGCCCCAGGGGGAGGGAAGGGGACCCCTGTGTGACTTCAGGCAACTTCCAGCCACCTCTGGGCCTCCAGTCCAGCCGGCCATTGGCAGCCATCTCCCATGCAGAGCCCAGGGGCTAGGGGGAGGGTCTCTAGTCCTGGTCCAGTTCTGCAGGTTTGGGATCCAGGGCCAGTGTGCACCCTGCTGTCCCCAGGGAGCAGTCGAGTACGGTGAAAGGGTGTAAGGCTAGCACCCTGGGCTCACACTCGGGCAGCCCTCCTTCCCAGCTGTGTGGCTTTGGGCGAGCAACTTCCAGTCTCCAAGGCTTCATTCTTTAACTGTAAAATAGGATATAATAGCATCTAGCGGACAGATAATCTACAAAAAGTGGTAATCCTGGTGCTTGGTACACAGTGAGTGCCCAAAAGTTAGCTGTTGTTTCTGTTAAGCAAGCTGCTGGAACCTCCCCAGCGTGATATTTTAAGCCACCCTCCTCGACATCTGTTTTTCAGGAAGAACAGAAGATTTCCCTTCCTAGAAGGCCTTGCTTGGCCCTATTCTTTCATGTGGCCCAGAATTAAAGGGAAATGCAAGGGCCTTAAGGCCAAGCATCACTGTAGGTATTGTTATCATCACCAAGCCCCTTTAACAGATGAGAAACCAAAAAGAGGCGCAGAGAGGCAACATGACTTGCCCAAGTCTGCACAGTGAACAGGCAAGGCCTGGATTTAACCCAAAACCGTTTGACATGTTCTCCTACCCTGGGCAACTTCCACAGAGAAAATCCGGGCCAGGTGTATTCTGACTAGCTGTACAAACTTGGATAATTCGCTTCCCTTCTGTGGGCATCTGTAAAATGAACATTCGGGAAGCATCCCAACATTGGCACTTCCTGAACTGCGGGGTGGTGGGGATTCCCTCCTCCAGTTATCTGGTGGGAGAGGAAAAGGGAAGTCATGTCCATGTCACAGAAAAGAAGGCCAAGGCCCAGGGAGTGCGGGGCTTGTGCAGGGCTCCAGGAAGGGACGAGCTCTGTGGCCGGAGCTCCCTCGTGACCCCGGAGGGCTGCCACTGCAGAGGGCCTGGACACTCCCTCTTGGCGTTTCTTCTGCCTCAGAAACGGGGGCATCCAAGCTGAAATCTGACCTCATCCACAACATCTGCGGAGCAGACACCCAGTGCCAGCTGGGACCCACGGCCCGGCCTGGTGATGTCAGTGCACAGCCCGGCTCCTTGACACGGCAGCCCAGCCCCACAGCTGCAGCCCCGGCCGGCCCTCCTCTACCACACTGGGCCGGGGCCGCTGGGCGCCCGGCTGCAGCCAGGGGCCCGGCCCTTCCCCACTCTGCGACCACTTTGTCAGTGGGCAAGTGAGAGCGGGCGACCCCTCACCCCTGATCCAAAACCTTGCCTGTTCTCCGTGCAATGGAAAAACGCTGCCGTTTCTTTCCAGGGCCCAAAGCCTGAGCGGGTGACTCTGGGATGATTCACAAGGCCGGGGTGGGATTTTCCACTCCACGCTGCAAACAACGGGGCCTCTGAGAGGGCCCAGGGCTCGGGGGGAGGGAGCGGGGGCCGCAGGCCTATCTGGGGGAAGAGGCCTGGACTCAGGGCTCAGGAAAACAGAGCCATGGAAACAGCCAAGCCCCCACCCTGGGCTTTCCCCATGGGTCCTGGCCTCTGACAGCCAGACCTAGGGGAACCCCATCCCACGCAACAAGTCCACCCTTGTGTCCAGCTGCAAGAGCCCGCCTGCCAAGCCTCGCAGAAAGAGGTCCTGGCTGGCATGGCCCCTGGCAGCAAGCAAGGAGAGGTTTCACAGGCCTGGGATCTGGGAGACCTGAGTCCAGTCCTGAGGGGGCTGCTAACAGCCGGGTGACCCCGCACAGTGAGCTTTCAGTCTCTGGACCTCTGTTCAGTGCCCATAGCCCGAGGGCAGGAAGGCAGGGGATCTCAAAGGGCCTTCCTATCTGACATCAGAGCTCATGATGATTCCCAAGAACGGCCCACAGGGTGCTGAGCCTGCCCCAGTCTCTGCCTAAGGGAAGGGCGTGCTGGGACAGGGCTACTCTGTATGGCCGTGAGCAAGTTCCTTCATCTCCTTGCGCCTCCGGGCCTCAGTTTGTCCAGCTGTAAAATGGGATGTAATACTCATCTTCCAAGACAATGTCTGTGTGCTGGTTATTCTCCGTTTGCTCCCAAGATCCGCCCTGTGCCCTGGGGAGCTGGCCTCTGCAGGCTGCACCCCCAGGCTTCCTTGCTCTCTGCCCCTGGCTGAGGTTGGCCAAGGGGAGGCCACTGCAGACACAGAGAGTGGGGAGGAGATTTCTCTCCCTGCTCCCTCCCTGCTGGGCTATAGTTTGGCCCCTGCTCCTGTCAGAGACCCCTGGTCATCTTTTAACTCTCCTGGGCTCTGGTAACACTTGCCTCTCCCCTTGCACCTTCAGGTCGGACCCCTGTGTGATGCCAGACCCTTTGGTTCCTTCGATGCTGCCCACAGCTCTGTAAATAGTCCCTTCCTTAAACTCTCCTCAATGACCCTCTTCCCTGTTTGGAGTCGCAGGATACAGCATGCAAACTGCTTAGCACAGACCTGGCTGGGGTAGCTCAGTGCACTGAGTGCAGGCCTGCAAACCAAAGGATTGCCGGTTCGATTCCCAGTCAGGGTACATGGGTTGCAGTCCAGGCTCCCAGTAGGGGGTGCTCAAGAGGTAACACATTGATGTTTCTCTCCCTCTCTTTCTCCTTCCTTTCCCCTCTCTCTAAAACTAAATTTAAAAAAAAAAACTGCTTAGCACAAAACCTGGCACACAGTAGGAGCTCAAAAGCACTATGGTAAAGAAAGCAAAACACCCCTCCACTCTCCTGGGTTCTAGGTGATACTGGTGTAAGGGGCGCATTTCCCAAGATCTAGTCCCAATTCCTAACTGCCAGCAGCACAAAGGTCCTCCTGTATCCAAACCCTCCTGGTTCTCTCAATGCAACGACACCCCCACAACAACCCGCCGGGACTCAATTTCTGGTGCTGGGTGCTCTATGCGCCTCTTCTCATCCCAGCCACACAGCCACCCTGGAAAGGTAGGTGGTACCACCTCCCCATTTTACAGAGGCGGAAATCAAAGCTCGGAGAGGTTAAGTGACCTGCCAAAGGTCACACGGCACCTGACACCCAGAAGGCACTCAATCAGTGTTTGTTGAAAGAAGGGAAGGATGGCCAGATAAGGGAATGGTTCAAACCCAGGTCATTCCAAGTCTAAAGTCTGTGGGGCGCTTACACTCCACACGGCCTCCTTATCCCACCAGCACCAGAGAGCTGTGTAACCTCAAGGAACCCGGCCTGGGAAGTCAGGACAACCTGTTTTTTGTAAGGATCAAATTCCTTCATTCACAGATAGTTATGGAGCGTCTGCTGTGGGCCAGGCCCTCAGCTGGGTCTCCCTGAGGTGACGCCTGCAAGAAGTGCATGCGCGTGCAAATGCCAGCGGCCTGATCGTGAATAAATAAGGCCTTGACTCGCCTCCTCCCAGGCGTGGGGCTTCTGTGCGGCTTCTGTGCAGCCTCTGTGAACCACAGCCTCCCCGCCCCTCCCCAGCCTGGGCCCAGCTCAGCTTTTCCATGCTCCCCCCGCTCCTGGGGCTCCCACAGAGCTTCCCCGCTCAGTGGCTACAACTCCTGGCAGGCCCAGGCCCAGAGCTCTGTCTCAGCCTCAGCTGGTCTATCCCATGCCCCCTCGAGAAGCATGTAGAACCGTTCAGACACAGCCATGGCTCCCCTCTCGGACTCTGAAAGGACCCACAGCCATTCCTAAGAATGGAGCTCTTCCAATGTCGTGTCATGAGGGTAGACAACCTCAGAGAGAGGAAAGAAGTTCCCCAAGTCACCCAGCAAACCAGACCTCCAAGGCAGCCTTGGAGATCATCCAACTTGCTTCCTCACAGGAGCTGAGAGCTGCTGTCTTACGTTCTGCAGAGACCGGGGGCTGAGGGCAAGTCAGGGCAGCAGAGCTAATACGTAGTGGGGCCGAGATTCGAACCCAGGACTGCATGTTCCCAGCCTGGGGACAATTAAGCCCCATGCCCCAGGCAACACAGCTCTTGCTTTGCTGGGATTAGATTTTGAATGTATATGGGGGTTGAGGGCAGATGACAGAGGACAGAAGAAACATGTGTTCTTGCCACCACTTAAAGATGCCACTTTGATTTCATAATATCTGGTATCTGGTGAAATACAAATTACCAGCATGTCCCCTGTCACACAGAGAACTGAACAAAGCTTCTAGATTCCTATTGGAATGAGGCTAGCTTCCAAGCTGAGGGAGGGCAGAATTAGGGAGCAGTGGGGGGCAGGAGGCAGGACGCCCCCTGGGTGGACTGCTGTCCTCCCTCTCACCCTCACCCGTTCAGGGCTGGAGGGTTAGGGACAGCCGTGGCCGTTGTTGGAAGCTGGGGACCTGGAGGTGCATCCCAGCCCCTGCAGGGACATGCTGGGTGCCCTTGGGCAAGCCTTACGTCCCTCTAACCCTTGTGCCCTCATCTGTAGAGGAGGGATTAACACACTCATCCTGCCCCTCCAGCACCAGCTCCTGTGAGGTCCTAGAGGGAAATACCACACATGTGGAAGTAGCCCACAAACTTCACAGGGATAGAAACAGAAGGTTCTAGATTTTGAGCTCTTCCTTTGAGGCCCAAGGCAGGGACTAACACATCTCTGAAACCCCCAGCCTCCCATCTCTGGATCCAGAGTCTCAGAGTGGACATTCATGGGGTGGGATGTAGTGTCCTGCAGTCCGGAGCTGGGCCATAAACTTCAACTCTGCCTTCCATGTGCTGTGCACCCTTGGGCAAGTCCTGGCCCTCTCTGGGCACAGCCTCTAAGTTCCACCCCTGCCCACTGAGGAGGGTTGAACTGAATGATGCCTAAGCACCATCCACTGCACAGGACAACTCCAGCACCTTCTTCTATCACGGGGAAGCCCAAGGAGGAGACGTGGAAGGAGGCTTCACCTCCTGCTGACCCACACTGCCAAACCAGGAGGGAAGAGGGAGGCTCAGGCATCTGCCAGACCCGAAGGCAGAGTCTACACCCCTACGATCCATTCTTGTTGCAGTTCTGTTGGCTTGGACAAGGCTCTCCTCCCTCCGCACCACACACAGCTCGGGAGGCAGGGCTGGCTTCCTCTGCTAGGCAGAGTGGAGTCCCTGAATCTTACTCCACTGTCAAAGGGAGAATATTCACCCCCTTTCACCTGCACAGCCAGTGAGCTAGCACCCGTGCAGCTTGGGGACCTGAGCTATCAGGGCCCCAGGCACCCAGCGCCTGAGTTGTCAGCATAGCCTGGAGGGTCTGTCCTGTCCTCAGCTCCCAACTCTCTCTCCTGCCAATTGCAGACCACAGGGACTTGAGCAGAACGTTGACATAACTGCCAAGCAATGCACACAATTTCCATAAGTTCTACAATATGGTTATAATAAAAACGGTGCCTCGGTCCTCCTGGAGACAGCCTGAATAAATATTATTCCTAATGATTATTAAAATGTATTAAGTGTGTTTGTAAGGTCCAGGAACTCCCAGCATCTGCCACTGTCTCCACGTTGCAGGGAACACGCAAACACAGAGCCCACAAGGAGGAAGCCGCACGGTGGCCATCACCAAGGCGGGAGGACAGAGCTGAGGCCCAGGCTTCCTGGAAACTCCATCCCACCATTTCTCTGGCTGCGGGAACAGGCCTCTGGCTGCAGAAAGGTCGTTGCTCCTGGAGACCATCCCAGGCAAGCTGGAGGCACTGACCCTGAGAATGTCTGCTGCACGTGGAACATTCCTTCTCCTTTCCCTGACTGCCGGGGTCCAACTGACCCTCCTTACCCCGCACCCCCCTACCAGGGGCCACCAATTGAACATCTGCAGGATCCAGGCCGGCGACACCGACGGGTGGAAGGGCCGGGTCGGAAAGCCCAGTCGGGAGACGAGGGGACTGGCGCAGAGAGCAGCGGACCTGTCCCGTCTAAAGGGGCAGCCCTGACCTGGCCGCCGGCCACAGGCCATGGCATCTCTACCACTTCCAAGAGATTTCTTTTGTAAGAAATCTCTCGTATTTTAAAAATGTTAGTTAACGTATTAAATATTTTTAAACAAGGTTGCATGTGCCAAACAAAACACACTCAGGACTACCCCCGTGGGACCGTCGTCCGAGACTACCAGGCAAGCTGCTGGGCCCAGGAGCTGGACCTCGGAGGCTGCGTGACTCAGGGCCGGTTCATGTTTTTCCTCAAGCCACTTGACCTTTACAGTTGGAGTAGCCAAGGATGACCTGGGGCCTGGGCCAACTAAAGCCCAAGGGTGCTCTTTACCTGAGCTGAGCCCGGCTCAGAGGATCACGAACACAGGGGACTTACAATCACAAACATAGCAGAGGTGGAGGAGTGGGGGACCCGGGTTCGCATCCCGACCCTGCTCATAGCCAGTTCCCCACTCTAAGGATCTTCTCTTCCTCTGCCCTTACCAGAGACAACCCACTTGACCCAAACCGCCCCCATTACCCACTAGAGCCCCAAGCAGCACGCACCCCTCACCCAGTCTTACCGGCAAACCACAGTCTCCCTTGGGCCCTGGAGGCCCCATCAGCAGCGGGAAAGGCGTGGGCCCCACCAGGTGGAAGAGCGAATAGCCAGTGCTTGTGGGCCAGGGGCTAGAGGACAGGAATCGCGCTGGGACCAACACCGGGGCCGGGGTGCTCTGCTGGCCAGGCCGGGGCTGTCTGGGGCTGGGCCGCATCGTCGGATCACGGACGGGGTCATCCCTGGCTGGCTTCCCGGCTCGGAAGGGGAAGGGCTTCCGGGGGCTGCTCTTGGGTCTGGCTTTCTTTGTGTCTTCTAATCCAGTGGGTTTCTTGCTTCCAGAGGGGACTGAACCAGGAGTGAGTGTAGGAGGCATCACTGTGGCTAGTGGCCGAGTGGTCCTGGTAGAGCCAGGACTGGAGGCAGGTGATGGGGGCGAAACAGTGGGCTGGGGAGGTCGGTGCGTGCTGGTGCGTGCAGGAGCCGGCTCACCAGCACGACTGCTCATCTTGGCCTTTGTCCGGTCTGTTGGGGGAAAGGGCTTTTGAGAAGCACCAGTGACAGGGGACAGGGGCCGGGCGCTGGGTGGTGGGGGTCTGGGCGTGACAGGGTTCCTCTGGACCGGCTTCACTGAGGGATGGGACACTTTGGCAGGAGCTGAGTGTAAAGTTGGTGGCACTGGCTTCTTGGTGGGAGGGGCTGATTTTGTGAAAGGTGGAGCTGCCTTCTGGGTGGGGCGAGGGCTTTTGACAGGGGGAATTGAAGGAGAAGGGGCCGAAGGCTTGACTGGGTGGCTTTTGGGGATTTTGGTGGCTGCGCTCTTTTGCAGTGGCTGGACAGGCGTGGTGGGGCTGGCAGGAGAGGCTCGGGGCACGGGAGGAAGCACTTCGCTCGCTGACAGCTTGGCAGGCGGCAGTGGGGTCCGGGCTCGTTCCCGCACTGAGACAGGCTTGTGAGGGTTTGTGTTGCTGGTCCTTAGGGGCTTGCTGCGTGTGGCGGGCACCACAGTCACCCTGCCCGCTGGCCGTGACTCCAGGGCTGGCATGGCAGTGGTCAGGTTCTCCAGGCCCAGCAGGGCAAGGTCGGTCTGGAAGGCGAGGGGTGCACCAGGGTCTTGGGGGAGAAGGGGCCCCAGCTGGGGCCGGTACATGTCAGCCTGTCCACACTGCTTTCTCAGGTGGGTACAGTAATTGTGAGCGACCTGCGTCACAGGGTAGATACTGAACTGGCACACAGCACCTTCAAACTGGACCGCATGCGGGCTCATCTTTCCAAAGAGGAAGGAGCCCTCCGGGTCGAGCACCGGGTCCCTGTGGAAGCCCAGCGGGATGGACACCCGGCGCTGCCCACAGGCCGTCACCAGGGTGACCGTGCGGCTGCGGAGCTCCAGGGCTAGGTGGTGCCAGCGCCCATCGTGCACGTCCAGGTCGAAGGCCACAGAGCGCCGGGGCCCCAGGTGGACGACCGTCTGGCCGGGGAGGAACTGCAGGCCCAGCTGCAGCTTGTGCTTCCGGCTGCGGACGGCGAAGAGGAAGGCATGGTTCACCCGATGGGAGCAGAGGCTCAGCACCAGCGCCAGCTCTGTGCCCAGAGAGGTCGGGATGACAGCGGTCGTGGGGGCCTGGAGCCGGGCCCGCTGTGTAACGATGAAGCCTGACTGGAACGGGATGACCCCCGGGGGTGGGGGGCTCCGGCCACCCACTGCCTTGGTCCAGCTGAGGCCCAGCCGCTGGAGGACATCCACATCTGGAGAGGGCGGGCACAGAGGGAGAGGGCACAGTCAGGGTCTGCTCCAGTCCCAGCCCCCTCCCAGTGCACAGGCAGTGAGGCCAGACCACTGACCACCACCTGCTGCCCCCTGGTTGATGGCTGTGGCCGAGACTGCCGAGTTGGAACCAGTCCCTTGTCTTGCACAGAGTAGTTAAAAAAAACAGACTCTGGAGCCAAACTTCCTGAGTTCAAATCCCAGCTTCATCACTCACTAGTCTTATGCCTTTAGTGCCTTTGTTTTCCCATCTATCAAATGGGATAACAATCATCCCAAACTCAGAAGGATGTTGTGAGGAATGCCAGCACAAAAACACACATTTCCAAACAATAGCTATTACTATTAAAAGTGACGATCATCACCCAGTGCTAGTGCTAAGAATATTAGAGGCTGTCCCCTGTGACCTGTCCCCGCCCCCACCTCAAAAGCCATCTCCTCCAGGCAGCAGTCCCATGAGTGAGGGAGCAGGGTGACAGGAATGGACATGTCACTGGAGCTTGGAAAGGATGTCCACCTTTAGGAACCTACTGAGTCCCCGCCCCACTGCCAAGGTCTCTGTCTGGCCACAGCAGGCCCAGGGGAGCTTCTATGTACACAGAAGGGAGAGGACAGTTCCAATGACTCTCCCTGGGTGGCCTTGGAGAAAGGAGAGGAAGTCATCCAGGCATCCAGGAAGTCATCCATCCCTGCAACCTCTGTCCTCTGGCAGAACACGGCCTGGCCAGGTCACATCCGCCCAGTAATGACAGCGGCAGGGCTAGCCCCAGCGAGAGGAGTGCTTCCATGGTGTTTGTGGAAAGGCGGCCTGACCTTGCCTCTCACCAGCCGTTCAACCGCCGAGCCACCAGGGCCTGCAGAAGCTGGCTCTGAGCTGGCGGTCTCGGCAGGCAAAGAGAGGCTGCCACAGGACCTGGGGTCTGGGTCAGGTCCCCGGGTCCCCTCCCCTGAGCTCCCCACCCTAGCCCCTGAGTGTGGAATGCCCTCTCCCTGACAACCCGGAGTGAGGGGTGTGCACCGGGCTCAGTGCGGCACTTAGCACTGAGTAGTCCCTCCACTGACAACAGAGATGATGGACAGCTAGACGGGCGGGGAGAAACTGAGAACATAGGTGCTGGCCTCACGGCGGCACAGCAGGCTCAGAAGGCCCAACTTTAGACCCAGGTAAGACCACCTGAGTCTGGGCCCTGAGTCTCAGCTTCCCCCGCTGTAAAACAGGGCTACAAAGAGTGGCTGCATCATAGGGCCGCTGGGAGACGAAATGGTGGTCTTCCTCATCTCCACGACTCGGCCTGTACCAGGACCCTCGGGCCAAGGCTCTCCCTGACTCCCAGGCCTCGGTTTCCCTGCCTGTAAGACAAGCCACAAAGGGCTAACTCCATCCGAAGAGCTCTGTAGCTGCAGGCCGCTCTTTCAGTTGGACTGAAGACCTTTATTCCTCCCTAGGACCCTAAGGCCCTCATTTCACTTCAGATTCCTCCTTGTCCCCCACCTTTTCTGCCTGCAGATCCTAAGCTAAAGTAAACCATTGCTTAAGGACTCTCAGAGTAGTAGTGTATTTTGTGCAGTTAAGCACTGGAAACCTCTTTGTTATCTCCAAGAGCTACTCACTATAAACAACTTAGAATGGAGGAGCCATTTGTTGGGGAAGAGGTAAGGGCAGGAAGCCACCCGTCCCTTCCCTTGTGCCACCTCAGCAGCCCCAGGCAGACCCCCAGGCCTGCACGCATCTCTCCCTGAACACTGCAGCGTATAGCCAATTGCACTCGCCCCGGGAAAAATGGCAACTGGCCAGACCAGGTGGCACCAGTGAGGTTTCCCTGAATGTCCTCTCCAAGTAAGTTTCAAAGCCTCCTCCACAGACCGCCTGCAGCTCACGGGCAGAGTCCCAAACTCTTACCCCTGGAGCAGAGGTGGTCATTACCGAGATTCTGAAGCATCTGGTCGCTCTGAGCTTTACAGCAGAGAGAAAGGAGCTGTTCTTGCCCAAACTTTTCAGGTAAGTAATATAATTAACAATAGTAACTGATCTTTTTATTGAGCACTTACTATGTACCGAGTACTTTCCATGCATTACCTTGCTTGATTCTCTCAATTATCTATGAAGCAAGTATTGTTTGCTATCCCCACTTTCTAAATAAGGGTCAGAAAAGTGTGCTATAACTTGCCCGAGGGCATGCAGCTTATAATAAAAGGCACAGCTTGGCTCCAGGATCTTTGTTCTTAGCCACTATGCTATTCTGTGCTGGAGCCCCTCAGACAGGTTGGAACTCGGGGCGGAGATACATCCAGAATCCCTTCAGGGGTGAGGAGCTAAGGGACAGGAGAATGAACACAGCCCAGCGCCAATATGGAAGGGTCCAGCCAGCTGGCCGCAGCAAGATCCCTTTATTACATAAACCTGGCTCCACACAGCTCCGGCCTCTTCCCAACCCCCAGTGCCTGACTCAGGACTCTGGACAGCTGTTCACCTACTTTGTGGGAGAAACAGCAAGTTCGGAAAATATGACATTTGCACAAAATGTTGCCGGGCAGCAGGAGTCTCTTCCGGGCACGGCCCTCCTCTCCCGGGGGCCCAATCCCTGCCCAGCGGCCAGGTCAGGCCACAGGGGCTCTGGGAGTGCCCGGCGGCCTGCCCCGCACACGGCGGCCGTGGAGAGGGGGGAAGGGCTGCTATTTTAAGAGGCCTCGTGGCTGCTTGACAAACAGATGTGGGAGAGGTTTCAGTTTCAAGGGGCAGCTGTGTAGCCAGCCCACTGCTGCCCTGGCCCCCTGGACAGCTCCTCGGGGAGAGCTGGGAAGAGCAGGCTCTCCCGGCAAGGGGAGGGTGGTCACAGCCTTGGGCAATCTCCGAAGTTGTCCCAGGACAAACAGGGACAAGTGAGACCGAATGGCCTGGAGCAACCTACTCAAACTGTGCCCCCCAGAGAGGAATGAAGGGATCACCCCTCCACATTTCTGCAGAGCCCTTCCTACCCCTTACAGAACACGGAAGGTGATTCTTTCATGCCCGGAGAGAATTCGCCAATGATCGGCTCCATTCTAGTACTGATGAGAAAACCAAGGCTTTGAGCTCCACTTAGGTGCACGGGTGGCCCCTACCCCTGCATTCTCCAGGCGCTTCTGTTCTCCCGTCTCCCCCTGGACAAAGAGAAGAGAGCGTTACCTTCAGGAGCTCCTTGGGTGGAGGCCAGGTGCCAGGCAAATGAGACTAAGATCCAGGTGAAGAGAAACCCCCTAGAGAACAGGAGACACAAGCAGAGGCGGCATCAGCTTCCACCCCTCGGCCCAGATCCGGCTGGGGAGCTGGAGTGGATCCCCCAGCCCAGGCCCATCCCGGTCTCAGCCACGGGGTGTGCGAGGCAAGGTGCAGGCTCTAGGACCCCATCGGAACAGTCGGCACCCATGGGTCTCTATAGGGCACAATCTCTTGGGGCAGGAACTGCATACACGGTACAAATACAACCTTGCTTTTTACAGAGTGATAAACCAAGGTCATGGAACAGGAAATAGTAAATGGGAAGCCCTGCCCTGAGTGTCAGGAAACCCAAGGTCCAGCTCAAAACCTTCCACCAATTCACTGGGCAGCAAAGAGCCAGCCCCTGCCCCTCCCTCTCTCTGGGCATCGGTTTCCCCATCGTACTATGGCCTTGTGATCTTGAGGCCCGATGGGTGGTACAGCGAGGGCTATAAGGTCAGCGAGGAGACCAGCCCAGTCTGCTTGGATGACCAGTGTCCTCCAAGGGCAGCAGAGATGAAAACTCACTCTCCAGGCCGAAGGCATGGAGCAGGAGAAGATTCCGTAACCAGGACCAGTGCGTGCTAAGGAAGAGATGCCTAGCTGGCTTCACACTGTTGGAAAATGGGAGGAGAAAAGAGAGCAGATGGTAGGGAGCCTGGCAGATGCAGGTGCAAACCTGGCCCCATGGCTTACCAGCTGTGTGGCCCCGAATGAGTCGCTCAACCTCCCTGAGCCTGTCTCCTCCTCTGAAACACGGCCGGTACTACTCCCTATCTTGCAGGTCAGGCATGAGGACTGAAGAAGCTCATGCACATTAAGGGCTTGGCCTGCCACCAGCCATGCAAGTGCTCCACAGGCTGTCCCTGCTGCTCTGGCACTCTGGGGACTGCAGGGTTAATGCTTTGCCCAGTGGCTCCTGCCAAGATGGGCAGAGGCAGTGATCCACTTACACCTTCCTGTGGGAGCAGCCACTGGGGATACCCGAAGCTACCTGGGGCATTTGATCCTTGAGCAGGCAAAGGGGAGGGCGGCACGTGGCCAGATATGGCTGGCCAGGCTGCAGGCCAAGACAGCTGTGAGGGGCAGGTGGGGAGGGCTAAGGCTGGGACGCACAGGCCCAGGATCCGCCACTAACCAGCACCAGCAATCTCTAAAGGTCAGATTGCCTAGCCGTCCCGGAGCTGTCTGGAGAGCAGGCTGACCTTCTGGCATGACCTGCCCACTTACATCAAATGGCAGCCCCATCAGCCCTGCAAAGAAATAATAGGCAGCTTTGCTGGACAAAAACAGAGGCTTAGGGAGGGCAGGGACTTCCTCAAGGTCGCCCTGGGCAGGCTCTGGGGCCATAATTCTTGGGTACAATTCTCTCATCCACCAGGTGGACACTACGGGAAACTGGAGCCAGATGTATTGGGGAAGAGCCGCCTCCTGGGGCCCAGACATGGCAGGTCCAGAAGCCGAACTGCACACCAAGTTCTGAGAAGCCCTGAAAGAAACGGGCCGCACTTTCTGTCGCTCAGCAGTCCCTGAACTCAGAGAACCGGGTAACTCGTTTTTTTCTGAGGACGCCACCTCAGAAGACACTGCTCCTCATTTCCCAGTGTTCTTGCAACCTCACTAGTTTCTGTTCCATGTCCTTCCAGCCTCCTCTCTCCCCAGCTCTCCCAGGCACCAGCCCTCACTGCTCGAGCCTCACTGTGTGATGTCACGTGGCCCCCCCTCCATATTCGAATGTTTCCCAAGCTGCTAAAGAGCAGCCGCATGAAGCAGAGAAGGGGCAACAACCACATGTGTAGTTCTCGGTTGGTTCTTCCTGCTGGGCTATGCCAAGGTGACTAGTCTGTAGAGAATAAGAGGGTAAAGGAGGGGAAAATATTTTCAATCCCCAAAGTTCAGGAGGAAGAAGACACACAGGGGAGATGGGATCAGAATCTTCTCTTCAATTAAGCTTCCTAACGCAATGGTTTCTAACTTGAGAATTTCAGCCCTGGAGGCCTGTGACCAAAATATTTGTCCCCTATTCACTCACCTCGAAAAATGCCACTGACCTGGGTTCTGTGTGCCCTTGACCCATAAACGTCCACAGGATAGGGCGGGAGTATAGAGTGGGAGAAGACCCCATGAGTTCATCTAGAGGCCAGATTCTAGCCCCGCCCCCTTACTGTAGAGATGGGCAGCCGAGGCCCGGAGAGGGGCAGTGCCTCGCCTAGAGCCACACAGCGCCTCGGTGGCCCGTATCATCTGACTGTGCTGCTGAACACACAGCCTTTCCCTGGGCTTGCCTCCCTCGGAGAAGAAACCAGAGACTTACAGGGACTTCCTACTTGCTGGAGCCCAGAGTCCCAGCCTTCACCAACCAGAACAGAGATGCGGCCTGGGGAGCCAACCAGCCATCTAAGTGAGCTCCAGGCCTGGAAAGTTGGCTCCCAGAGGGAGGTCCTGCAGATCCCTCTGCTCCCGTTCCAATCCTGTTTAGGCTACTGGTAATAATGTTTAGCGGCGGCGCTGGCTCAGGGCTTGGTTCTTCCAGACTTCTGTTTTCACCACCGACTTGCGGGCCTTGGCTCAGTGAACCCAGGGCTCCAGAATGTCGGGAAGACCAGCGCACAGGAGCCAGAGGGGGCAGGAGGCAGCCAAAACTGGAGTCACGTGTTAGGTGCCTGACCTTGGGGACACAGCCTGGCCATGCAGTCCTCCAGGAAGGCATTCATTTCCCCTGAACAAGGCCCTCTGCCAGTTCACCAAATGTGGCTACTCCTGGACCACTAGGCTGCCAGAGCCTGTGGCTGGTTAGTATGACTCTTCCTCCATCCTCGTCACCTGGGAACACACAAGAGCTTGGAGGCCCATACCAGCTTGAACAAACATCCCCTGAGAGCTCAGAGCTGAGGCCCAGGGTGCTGAGACCCTGACACATGCAAGGAAGCAGGGCGTCAGGACTCGGAGCTCGGCTGTGCTCCCAAGGGGTAAGCTGGGAAGGTAGCTGCACAGAGGACACAGAACAGCAAAGGGGGGTGGGCCTGTTCCACCTGCCTCCATGAACTGGCCAGGGCCCATGTGTCCAGCAGGTCACACCCGGGCTCCTTCCCTCACACCTTATACCTCTTCCACAGGAACACAGACGGTCATCTGTCTGGACGGGATGCCGCCCTGAAGTTTCCAGTTGACTCACACATCCATTCAAGATGCAATGAATAATAATACCAATAACAGCTGCCGTTTACTAAGCACTTACTACAAGCCAGGCACTGTTCTAAGCCCTTTACAAGCAAGGTGCCACGAATCCTCCCAAAACCCTGTTGCTTGTTGGGAATGAAGATGCCCACACTGTGGGTGAGAAAAACAGGAAGCGGAGAGGCTTGCCCAAACTCACAGGGCAGAGTCGGGAGCCACCGTATGAGAAGGCAGTGCTCTCTCTGCCCCGCCGCCGCCACCGGACTCACACTGGTGTGAGTCCTCTGCCACCAACTGATAGGGCACTCCGTGGTCTGGGAGAGGTGTGATGGAGCGAAGCTGGAAGGCATGCCGGGACCGACCGGAGGGCACAGGCCCAGGGGCCCTGCAGTGGTGAGGGAGGCACTAAGACGGGAGAAAGCAGAGGCTGGGCTTCCAAGCAGCATGACTGTCCACTTGCCCAGAGCTTGGGCCCCACTCTGGGGTGCTCGCCTGGCACCACTTTTTGACACAACCGCTGGCATCTGCCCTGGCACAGGGTCTCCTGGAGAAAATGAGTCAGCAGTGTGCTTACTGGTGCTGTGTGTGTATCTGTGTGTATTGCAGTGGGGGGTGGGGGATCTCAGCCAGCCTTCTTTTTCCAAGACATGGGAATGAGGTGGTGGTGGGGGGGGCATCATCCCCCATTCCAGCTCAGAGGGGCAGGGCCTGGAGGGTGGGGCGGAGCAACGGCCTAGACCAGCCTCCTGGGAGTGTCCTTTGGTCCTAGGGGCAGGACAGAAAGCCAGCAAGTTCTGGGCTTCCCGCGGCAGTGGGCAGTGAGCAGTGAGCATGAGCTGCAGTCCGTACAGCCCCCAGGGACTGCTCCCGTCCCCCTGAGGTCCCTCCCACACATACCCAAGGGCAGCGCCTCGCTCTCGCACACTTTCTCTCTCTTACAACTCCTACTTTACAGGCTGGGGCTCAGAGCATCGTGAGTCCTGGCTCTACCTAGCCCCTCTTTCGAATTCCCTGCCCCTCTCTGGCCCTCCTCCTCTGTCTCCGCAACTAAATGTACAATGAGGGATCCCACTCCGTGATCTTCCAGGGCCCTTCCCGCTCTGGCAGCCTGGCTCTAACTTTCTCTCTCACACTCCGGAAAGCAACAGGAATGGAGACCCCACCCCCTACCCCAGAGAAGCAGGGAAACACTGAAACCCAAACCCAAACAGACTGACACACACACAAGGATTTCCAGAAACCGGGGACGTGCAAAGACACACAGACACAAGCAAGAGCAGAAGCCACCGATACCTGGAAACCTAGAAACTTGGGGACAGTTTTACAAGAACAGCCAGAAACGGAGGCGTACAGGCTCGGGACCTGCGGATACCGACACCAGAACACACCGGGATAGCAGAATCGGACACCCCCTCCTCCCCCAAGAATCCTCAACCCACCCCCTCCACCGCCTGCCGGGCCCTCCAGGCGCCACCACCCACCTCCAATTCTGACCCCAGGCTGGCTCTTCACGGACCTTCCCTGGCCGGGCCGGGCGGAGTAGGGCAGAACAGCACTGGCCAACGCTGGGGCCGGGGGCACAGCCCGCGTTAACCCTTGGCCACCCACCTCACAGGGGCACAGGAAGGGGCAGGAAGCTGACGTTCTGCTGGAAGCGTCTGGCTCCGAGGGGAACCCCAGCTCTCCCCTAGGCTGGAGCAGCAGGAAGCTGGGGAGGGGGCGTCCCGAAGCTCATACTCACCCCCCACGAGCCGCCACCGCTGCTGTGCCTCGGGGCCCCCGCGCGGATCCCGCTCCCATGGCGGGCCCCTACTTCATGCTTCCGAACCCGGGGGGCAAGTGTGGGCGCGCCCCATGGGGCCGCCAGCCCCCTGCCCCGCCGCGCCAGGCCGGCTCAGAGCGCGTGGCCCCCGCGCAAGCAGCGCAGTCCCGCGCCGAGGGGCGCCGGAGCAGCCAGGCGACGCGGCCGGGGCCCCTCGAGCGCCAGCGCCAGGCCCATGGTCCCAGGAGTCCCGGCGCCGCGCTCGCCCCTGCCTCACTCTTTTTCTGCTTCAACCAAAAAGAAGCAGAAAAAAAAAAGAGAGAGAGAGAAAGAAAGAGATGATCAAACTTTTAGAGGCGGGCTGTTGGCGGTCCCCGGAGACAGAGCAAGGCCGGGCGAGGGCGCACAGAGGGCGGTGGAAGCTGCCTCCCCGCCGGCCTGGGGGAGGAGAGGAAAAGGAAGGATTTGGGGGAAATGAAGGCGATTTAAAGTCTCGGCCCGCGGTAGCTCTCCACCTTCTCTCCTCCCCACGCTGGGCCGCCCTCTGCTGCCCCCTGCTGCCCCCTGCCGGCCGCAGCCAGGGACACACTCTGGACCGGCCCACCACAGCCCGGCTGAGACTCCCCCCACCCCTTTGTAGAAACGGGGAAACTGAGATTGACAGGGAGGAACGAGCTGGCCAGGGCTGCACAGCGGGATGACCACAGCACGGAGATTCGGGACTTCCGGCTTGTGAGGTCCCAAGTTTGGAGGCGGAGATAGAGGCAGAAAGGGGACAGACACTACTGCTGAAAGGAACCCGGAGTTCCAGGGACAGCTGTGGGACCAGGACTCAGTGTGCAGACTCCCACAACAACCAGTGTTCTGCCACACACACACACACACACACACACACACACCTTTCCTCCCAGACCCAGAACTCCCAGGAGGACAGACTCCTGGAACTGTAGTGGGTGGGCTTGTTAAATGTTGGTTACCCCCTCGTTCTTCCCTCTCCATGAGGTAAGAAATGGCAGCTTGACACTCACCCGCCGCCCAGTCTATCAAAGATGCTCCCTGAGACCCCACACTGGAGCACAGAACTGCACCCCTTGACCGTGCCGCAAACACCTGACAAATTCGCACATCTACAACCCCAGTCCGAGCCCTGCGTCAGAAGCCCCTACTGCCCTCGCCTCCCCCTCCACGACTTGTTCACTGGTGCGCGCACACACACACTCACACACCCACCCACGCCTACCCCACACTCAAACACAAGCTCCCACTCATTCATATGCAAGCACAGCCATGCGCTCCTCCTGCGCCCACATAAACACACCCTGGGTGTCTCGACTAGAAGCACACCAGACTCCATACCCGCAGATGCATGCACACTAGTGCTTACACAGGCACGAATGCACGCTAGCTCAGCCAGATCCTCCACCCAACACACCCGCGCACATATCTCTCATGCACACGTTTGCGCGCACACACACACCCCATGTACACACCCACAAGAGCACATACACAGGCATGCTCCCAGTTACACACAGTTCTTCACTAGTGCCCACCGAATGTGGGCACAAACGCACTCATTCTCCAAATGTGCACCCCCTCCCCATATGCGCACACCTTTACAAACACACACAGGTACCCCCAGCAATCTAAGAGCCCCGGGGCACTTACTGGGTCCCTAGGTGCGAGGCTGGACGGTCGGTCCTTCCTCGTGAGCCTAACGGCATTTGTATTCATGGGTCCCCGCAGCCCCAGACGCGGGGGCGGGGGTGCCAGGTCCCCTTCCCTAAACGGGGCGCAGGCGCTCGCAGCGCAGCCGCACCGGGAGGGGCATGGGCGCACGGGGCTGAGCCTCCCGCCCGGTCCGCCTGCGCTGAAACTTTGGCCGCTCTGCGTCTTCCGACTCCGTCGTGGGCTCTGGGCGCAGGGGGCGGCTCATAGGTGCTGGTGCCGCGGCGCCCGCCGGGCCTTTTGAAGTCTCCGCTGGGGGCGGGGAGGGTGCGCTGAAGGCGGCCTTTTAAACCAAGGCTGCACGCGGGCTCGCTGGAGCAAGGTGTCTGGTTTCAACAAACTTTAGGAAAAGTCCCAAGCAGGGGCGGGGTGGGGTGGGTGGGGGAGCGGTGCGGAGGGGCGTTAAGCCAAGCCTGCAAGGAAAAGAAGCCGCAGAGTTGTGCTCTGCTTCCTGCAGGGGGCAGAGCACACACGGCTGCCAGAAGGGAGGCTCAGGGTGGTGCCGGGGAACCCACTAGCAGCTGGATGGCGCGTGGAACCACCCCCACCTTGAACCAAGTTCTTAACCTCCGCTTGGACCGAGCCCCAGAGAGTGCAGGAACACCTCAAAACTTCACAAATTGTGCATGTTCGAACCTTCTTCTGGATGAGAGGGGCCCTGGGTTTTCCTCAGGTTTTCAGGTCAACAACAGCCAGCCCAATCGTACTTGACATTTTTTGAGCTGCATGCTTTGTGCTAGGTGGATCCTGCCCTTATTTACATTTTTTTTTTTTAGTATTTTGTTCATCGTGGAATTTTTGCATTAACTTTGACACGTTTAAAGTATTGCATTAAAATATTG
The DNA here is from genome assembly GCF_019186645.2 of Phyllostomus hastatus. Lineage (NCBI taxonomy): Eukaryota > Metazoa > Chordata > Mammalia > Chiroptera > Phyllostomidae > Phyllostomus > Phyllostomus hastatus. Next base: position 60,995,757 of record NW_025333857.1, on the reverse strand, counting down.
TGTATTTTGATTAGTTAGGGGTTTTTTGGGGCACCCCCTTAGAAATAAAACTTCATTGTATACTGAAGAGGTTTTTTGGTGCCCCCGAGTATTTGGCATCCTCGCCAACCTCACCCTAGCCAGGGACAGCGCCGTGCTAAGCATCACCGTCTATCGGGGGCCTGGTATCTCCACATGCAGATAAGAAAGCCAAGATTCTGAACGGTTAAGTCATTTTCCTGAGATCACAACCTGGCAGGTGGAGGAGGTGGGATGTGAGCTGAGGTAGTCTGATTCCTGTCTTCTGCAGCTGAGCGGGAAGACCCACATCTTAGTGGCTCTGGGCAGATCCCGGCCAGCTTCCCCAGCTCCGTGTCCCGCCCCGAGCTTCACTCTCTCTGATGCCTGGACCCAGGCTCTGGACAAGCCGGGATGCTTCAAGGCCCTTCTCAACTCTGTTTTCTCCCAGGTTCTCCCCCCACCCCATGTCCTTCTAGGTGTGGCTCAAAGCTCAGCCTCACGCCCGTATTGGAGCACACATCACACCATGTTGCTGTCTTTTTCACATCCCCACACCTAGTGTGCAGCCTGGGACATGAGAGGCTCAAACCGTTAATAATTTCAATAATTTTGTTTCAACTCCTACAGTGTTCGAACTCCAGTAGAAAGCTGGGGGAACAGTAGATTGTGGGAGTGAAGACAAAGAAATTTGCACATGGGTCTGCTTTCTGAGTGCACACATATTTATAATGTGGACAGAAGACATGCACAGCAGCTTGGGGCAGGGAACAGGGCCAATATGGGAGACACTACACACAGACACGTCACAGAGAACATCCTGCAATTGCTTAAAGATAACACTAGGGGAATGTGATAGATGTTATCAGAAAGACACAGGTGAATGGAATTGTCATACTGACCAAGGGATCAAGAGAATGCAAGGAAGGCTCCCAGGAGGAGGTGGCCTTTGGCTCCTAAAGGATATTTTGGAAACATATGCAGCCATGGAGAGAGACAGCTCAAGTGGAAGAGTCACAAGAAGGCCAGAAGGGTAGGAGTAAATTTCAGGCTGGTTTTGCAAGAAGAGTGAAGTGAGCCCAGTGGAAAAGCCATCTAATTCTCCCCTCTGCACAGTGTGGGTAATGTCCTGTGACTCACTGGCCACAGAGCCATTTCCAGGCAAGAGGGTGCATTTCCTCAATGGTCAGGCAGCAGGTCAGTGGCTGAGTACCAAGACCTTTCCAAATTTCATTCCCAAATCTGAGTGACCAATGGTGAGCCCCAGAGAGCCTTGCTCCACCATGGATAACCCAAAAGACTCATGGGATACCCCTCAGAGCCCAGAAATATTGATTGTGTTCCTTTCAAGAGCCTCGCTGTCTCCATCTATAAAATAGATGCATCAAACATGATAATCTTTGAACTCAGGAAGATGAGATATTCTTTGACAATAAATCCAATTCAGTAGGTAATTATTGAGAGCTGGCTGTATTTTGCTAGGTTGCAAAGAAAGCATGACTTACATTCTTCCAAGAGCTCATGGTTAGCTGGGAGGAGGAGGCATGGACCCTGACAAGAGTTATTGTGAGGGAACCTTGTTTCTTGCCTCTGCAGGCTCTTTACACCCCATCTTCCTGCCAAGGAGGTTCCTGGCACAGCACCAGGGACTGGGCACAAACAGTGCTGGACAGGACTTCCTAGCCTGGTGGAGACTCAAGGGCCACATGGTTTATTCCTGCCCAAGCGCATCAGCCATGGACCCACTTGCTTTCGGAGACACATCTGCCTTCAGAGAACTGTTCATCTCAATAGCCTCAATGGTAGACACAGTAGGTGCTCAATAAGTATTTATAACTGAATCTCTAGTGAGGTCTTAGCCTGCAGGACAGAGGGTTGCCATGACGCAGGTATCAGCCCCCATGGATTTATCCACCAAGTATTCCCCGAGGACGCACTGTGCCACGGGCTGTGCCTCCTGCTCCCTAGGTGCTGTGGTCAGCGCAGGAGGCTGGCAAGGAGACAGACAGGTGCTGCAGGTCAGGAAGTCCTGCCTCAGATCATGCTCGTGTATCTGGTGCTGCAGAACTGGGGTGAAAACTCAGGTTCCCAATCATCGTCTTTGCCATCTTAGATTTAGTCTCAGATTAGTCTCCCCAATCCTCCCAATGCTCTGCGCTGCTGGGCACACCAAAATGGATCTTTATTTCATATTGGACCCTGCGTGTCATGGAGCATAGGAAGTGTGTACACAATGCATGTCCAAGAATAGAGTTGTTCATTCCCTGGTCACTTGGGGAAATGCCGCCATGCATCAAACCCTGAGCTGGGCGCTGGTCACAGGCAAATATAAGCTGTGGTCCCCGCTGTGAGCCATGTGGATGTCTGGCAGCAGGAGGAAGCGCTGTGCCTGGCACATGGAAGTGCTCCATACACGCTGAGTGGAAGACGGAACAAATGAATGAAAGGACGAATACATGAATGAGAGCACAGGTTGCCGGACTAGAGCAGGTCGGCGCCCCCTGCCACCTGCTCCCTCTGCTACATTGTGACCTCACCTGTGAACACGCTTGCTGGGCACCTGCTGTGGGGCCGGCCTGGTTGTAGGTGCTGCGGATACCTTAACCACGCTCTGCTCTGCTCACTGCGGTGCTCCCAGCACCTCAGATAAAGCGTTTCAGGAGAGTGAATTAAACTGAAGTCCAGGCTGGAGGGAGAGGCAGCCCCCCATAATGCCTTCTCCCTCTGCCCCTCCGGGCAACGCCAGTCCAGTTCCTTTCTTCAGGGGAAGTGGCTGGAGGCAGCACTGGCCATTATCACAGCTTACCTATCCCCTGGGCTTGGGCTCTGCCTGTGGAGCCACGTCACTCAGGCCTGGCAGCTGCAAAGACCAGCCCCCACCCTGCCACCAAACTGCCGTTCCACAAAGGGCCGATCCGCACATCGATGTTTCTCCCCCTCTGTTTCTCCCTCCTTCCTCCTCCCTCCAAAAATAAATAAAATCTTTTAAAAAAATGTATGTGGGCCCTGGCTGGTGTGGCTCAGTGGACTGAGCACTGGCCTGCAAACCAAAGGTCATTGGTTCGATTCCCAGTAAGGGCACATGCCTAGGTTTTGGGCTGGGTCCCCGGTGGGGGCCCCTAAGAGGCAGCCACACATTGATGTTTCTCTTGCTCTCTTTCTCCCTCCCTTCCCCTCTCTAAAAATTAATGAATAAAATCTTTAAAAAAATGTATGTGGTCATTTCCAATCCTGAGGTCTGTTACCAAGTGTCCAATATTGCACCATTTCCCCGCAAAGAGCTGTCGATCTGTAAGCATTGCCATTTAGAGCCCTGTGAGTCTCCCTGAGTAATCAAAACCTGCCATTGGTGCAGGACCATACCACGGGCACAGGAGACGAGGACCACTGTTCTAATAGGTCATCAGAGATGGGCAGTTACCATCCATTCTCCTGGGGATGGGCTATTTATACACTGAGAGACTTTCCACCTCCCGACATTTTCTGCAGTTTTTAAACTAAGTTCTCCAGATATCTGGGAATGGTTGTGATTTTATTGGAACCCCAAACCTTCCCAGGGCCTGAGGTTGGCTACAGGGTGTGGCCAAGTTGACACCCCCTAGGGTCACAGCACAGCCCCCACTGTGGGGCCCTGGGGACTCTCTTTACCCTTCTGGGCCTGTTTCGTCCTCCAGGTGCTTGGGGTAACTAACACGTGCCTCTGTAGTGCCCCAATGCCAACTCTTACCTGAGCCAGGAGAGAGCTGCGGTTTCGTCCCAGAGCAGAGACCCAGATCTTGCTCAGTCTCGGGGCATCTCTTGAAGAACTATAACCTCTGCCTTCTTGAGACTTCCTTCTTCTGCAACATCACATAGTCTAGTCACAGTCAGCTCCTACGTGAGAACAGTAAGTCCTCCCTTAATGCCATCAGTGGGTTTTATGACATTCAGTGAAATGACGTATAACAAAACCAGCATTGCCATAGGCTAATTGATATCAGCAAAGGTTCAGTTCCTATGGCATCTCATCAACATTACAGTGAAACGGTGTTGCAATGAAACAACATTATTTGAGGGCCTCCTGTACTCTTTTTTCCCTTCCTCTGGTGCTTTGCACATTGAGTTCCTTCTTCAGAAAGATGAGAGAATTCTCTCCTTTTCTGTATTCTTATTCTGCAAAGTTCAGAACGTATCTCCTTCTCTGGGAAGTATTTCTTGGATTTCTTTCCCCCACCCTCCCAGCGCAGTCTGGATATCATGGTGGGCTGCTAAATAGTTAACAACCAGCTCTCCAGAAAAGGAAGGGAAGCCCTGATTTTTAGCATCTGCCAGTGTCTATGGTGTAAATGTGCTCATCGTGACCAGTTTCAATCCACCAACATGCTGCCCCTGAGTGTGAAGTTGGGAAGAGATGGGTAAGCCACTTGGGCTCAATTCCAGCCCCCACTGGCGGGATCAGACGCCTGCCTTTGCTGTCCCACAGTAGCCCCACTAATACAGTGTCGTGCCAGCCGTATCAGAGCCTGAGGCAAGAGGAAAAATCTGTGATATTGACCCTGTCTTCATTGAACAGTTTTATCTCTTGTTCATTCATGACTTTTTTGCATTACTTTTTATTTTTAAAATATTGCAATAAATTATTACTTATCTTGATACTGGGTTTTACACCACATTAAATTTTGTGCCTGAGATAAGTTCCTCACCCAGGTCCTGGCCCTGACATAAGAGTCCATATCATTCTCTAATAATTAGCATTGACATAGCTACCTCCCCCATGAGGCTGTGAATCTTGGGGACAGGAATTCATTTCTGTGTCCCTAGGACTCAGCACACAGTAAGTGCTCAATCACTACTGTCCAGTGAGAAAATGGATAAATAGATGGATGGACCAGTGGCTCAGTGCCTTTGCCAACAAAATGACACGCTGATGAAATACCGCCCCCCTGCTCTCAACTAGGGGCAGACTTTGAATTTCAGCTCTTCCAGCTCAGCAAGGATTAACCCTGCCCTTGACCCGGCTAAGCTGGCCCCCCCACAGGGCATTTTCACCAGGGCCAGTCTGCAGACACCTCCACCCTGCGGGCGTGCTGGAAGGAAATTGAATCTAGAAAGTGGAGGCTGCACTAGGACTGAGGGTGGGAAGTCACAGAGAGGCAGCCGCTTGTCTCTGGATGGGTCCCAGGAGAATGTTGTTTGGCAGGGTCAGTGGAAAGGAGATGCAAGCCACAAATACTTCAGGATGACTTCCAGCTTGACAGTTTGATGGGTCATCTGCCATCTGAGGGCACCAGGACTTGTTCCCATGCCTGATTCCTTCCTCATCCCGAGGACCGCCAAAAAGGCGTCTTCTGGAGATGCCCCCCCACCCCGTCGGCTTCACAGGCACCTCACTGGACTCACTCAGGGGGGTGGTTCAAGGGTTCTATTTCTATACAATGGGCCAGGGCTCCCATTTTTTAAGCACATGACATGCTGTGCCCATTGCAAAGAGCTTCATACACATTCATTCATTAGTTATCCACAAAACCCTCAGTTAATCTACCCATTTCACAGATGGGAATCAGAGAGTTTGACAACCTGCCCAAAGTCACATAGCTGGTAACCGACGGGACTGAAATTCTAACCTAGAACCAACCGTCAGAGTCTAAGGGTCTATGATTTTAACCACGTTGTGCAACAAAAGGGAATTTCTTAGACCCACTTGGCACTCTAGTGCCCGTGAAGGTCAAAAACTGGGGATGGCAATGAGCAGGTATAGCTATTTTTATCCTTCTCCTGACCTGAGCTTGTCGTCTGCCTCAGACATGCTCCCTGCTCTCCCAGCCCACCACGTTTGACTCACCACGGAAGCCCCCGCGGCCCGTTCCCACCCACCAGCACTGTCCCCTTCCCGCCCGGCTCCAAAGTGGAGTTGTGTGTTCCCAAAAGGGGATTCTTCAGCTCGAAGACACTGGTAAGTCCACATGGGGGGAGAGGAAGCAAACAAACAGTGGGCACCCCCCACCCCCGCCTGCCAGGCTCTGCGTATACATTGTCCGTCCTTCTCACCCCGGGAACAAAGGCAGGTACTTTCCCGTCTCCACTCCAAAGGCCCGCATCATCCTGTATGGTCGCCACTAGCCACATGTGGCTATTTACACTCAAATGCCTTACCATTATTTGTAAAACATTAAAAATTAAGTTTCTCAGTCATGCTAGCCACATTTTGAGTGTTCAACTGCCATATGCAGCTAGTGGCTACGGTCATGATCAATGCAGAAATAGAACGTTTCCATGCTCGAAGAAAGTCCTTTTGGATAGCAGGCATCGGGGAGGAACGGGGACTTCGTGGGTGACTTGCTTGGAGCCACGCAGTGGGTTGTAGACAGAACTGGGATGGGACCCATATTTCTCGCTTCCAAAGCCTCTACTCCCAGAGCCTGGAATAAATTTGCTACCACCTGGCCCCAGAACAAGGAGGATTGTTTGCCTGGGATGGTAGGTTGACTTGGGAAACCAAATAAAAGATCAGAAGACTGTGGGTGAATACCAAAGTGGAGAAAAGGAGCCAGCTGTTCTTGAGGGTTATTTTTATCCTGCCCAGATATCCTGGGGAGCTGCTCCCCTCCCCTTACAGCTATTTTTATCTCGGGAGCTGGAATCAGAATGCTGACTCCCGAGGGTGGATGGAGGGATGCACTGATACACCAACATTCCAGCATCAGGACCGGCCTCACGCTGACTGTGCCCAAGGCGGCTGCAGACCCATTCTCTGATGCCACTCTTGCACCAGTCTGGGAAGCCAGCGTAGTCTATGGCGAGTGTGAGTCCCAAACAACAAGTGCGGTAACTGAGGCTCAGGTGGGTGCGGGGACTTATTTTAACAGTTTATTTATGGTAGAGCTGGGATTTAAACCAGGCTAAGACAGGTCCCTCCTTGCAGAGCACGGGGGATAGGTTTTGTATGAGGGGTATCTGCTAAGTGACAGAAAACAGCCTGAACTTGTTGCTGACCCCACCTCACCCCTTTCTAGACGAGTGGGCAAGTTGCTCAACACGTTACAGGGGATTCTGATCTTTTTCTGCCTCCTCTGTGGACTCGCTGGGAACCTGGCCAGTGGGAAGGCTTTCGGTAACCTGGAAAAACACCCAGTGCTCAGAAAAGATGATTTATCGTCATCATCATCATCATCAACATCACCATTGTAAGCTATGAAATCTATAATTGTACGCAGCCTCCATCCCTTCCCCCTCTCTGGGCCTCAGTTTCCCTGCCTGAAACCTAAGCAGCTTGCCCAGCGGATCTCCACAGGGCCTTCCTTCCAGCCTCTGCTTACCATTTCTATGATCCATTCATTCAGTCAACAAGTGTTTATTGAGCTCGAGCTGCCTGACATGGTGGGGAAATAGGACCGGCTTCTCCAGAAGGCTCTCTGCCCAGACTGTTTCGGCCACATACGCAAATTTCCTTGTGTTTTCAAAAGGCAAATTATGGGAAACATGTTATTCACCATAACACACTAGCCTCATCTCTCAGGGAAAAAAAAAACCCTCTTCAACCCCACCAAAAGCTAAGCTAACAGAGGACAGAAACCCACCCTTGTTCCTTCGGGCAGCTTTCCAGAAGCTCACGTCCCTGCTGAAAGAGGGGAAAGTGTATGTGGCCGTGTCTCTCTGGGGCTGCGCCGGACCTCATAAACAACCTGTGTTTGTCCCAGCTCCCTCCACGCGGAGGGTCAGCCATAGCCAAAGGGAAAAACAGTCCTGTTCTGTGCCCAGCCGTCCCCAGAGTGAGCAAAATTGTCCATAAATATTTTTATCTTCACGGTCACCAAGGCAGCTGAGAGGAAGGCTTTGATTCCCCAAGCCCCCAGACCACTCCCTTCCTCTGGGGACTGGCCGGTCAAAGCTGACCTGGGTGTCCCATCTCCCACCCCCAAATTACAGGCTGCTGCCCATGCCGCCTGCCCCCAGGAGGTGGTGGCATTAGAGGCGGGACCACACTGTACACTATGGCTGGCCTCAGGGCTGTTGGAATCGCGTCTCCCAGCCAGCTGGTTTCCTGCCGGGAGCTGGGTGGTCAAAGCAAAGGAAGGAAGGAGCCAGAAATGGTGTTTAGGGTGGGGAGAGGGGCTGGGGCTGGGGCTGGGGCAGTGAGAGGCCCAAGGTGGTCATCTAGATCTTGAGTTGCCTGGCTTTATCACGGCTCGTGTAAAGGAGGCCTGAGGACATTACTGACCTGGAAGTGGTTTATGGCAAAGCAGATGCTTGGAGGTCAAAGGACTTTAAAGATCCAAGGGAAAACCAAGTCATGGTGAAATTTCAGACTCAGTGATAGCTCCTGACAATGGCATTGGGGCCGGAATTTCAACCCAGGACTCCCAGAATCTTCCCTCAGAGAAAACTCCTGTGTCCTGTTCTTCTTTGCTGTAACCTCCTTGTCCACCTGAAGAAGACTGCTACTTGCTAGAACTTTCTACAGGGAAACACTGCAGCCAGATGTGTATCAGACACGAGAACCTCCAAGGGTCACCCAAGCACAAGGTTCTATGACGCTGTGGTTCCTGGGTAACTCACACCGTAACATTTTATGCCCAAAGGGCTAGACTTCTAATGCCTTTTGATGCCAGGACCAAGACTGTAAAATCCTGGAATCCTCCCTGGCACTGGCTTTTGGCTTCTATGATTCTATGCTCCTGAGGCCGATCTCTGTGATCCTTCAACTCTGTAACCTGCTCCGGGGCAGACAAGGACCTTGCACAAGGGAGCATTCATTCCCAGCAGGGATTACGTGCAGAGGAGCACCGTGGGGCTGGCCGGCAGCTCCTCCGTCTGTGATGGGCAGCGTTCCATGGCCCAGAGGCTCCTGCAGCCCAAATGGCCTTCTGACCTTTTCCTGACCATACCTTCACTTGGCACCCACTGAATCCCGCCCTGCCCCTCCCTTCCCACGTCACCAGGTGTGGGCAAGGATGCTGCAGCTGCCAGCCCCAAACTGCCCCACCCCCACGCCACATACACAACATCCATTCCCATAGGGCAGAGAAAAAGAGAGTCAGTAAATACATTTCCTCAGGCAGTGTGTCCTCCAAGGACTGAGAACTGGAAAAAAAAGAAAAGACAGGCTTGTCCCTGGACCTAGTCCTAACTTGCTTCCTCCTGGTCGAACGACCAGCACCAGAATGGCCATACTGGGGTAACTGAGGGGTCCCATCAGCCTCAGAATAGGCCCTTCCACGCCGAACCCCATGGAAATCCCACCTGTAGTAGATGCTCCTTTAGATGAGGCCTCTAGAATGACCGTGTCAGCTGGAGAGAAAGGGGGACCCTTCATTCCTATCTCTTGTCCTACTCGTTTATTCCACATACACAAAAGCCGAGTTTTGGTCCACTACTCATGGCATAAGAAATGTGACCTTCCTATATTTTCTTTGAATAAACTAATATCCACTTCTAGTTCATGTATCTCCATGTGCTGGTCATTACTGAGCCTCCCTCATATCCCCCTATCCTGGTTCTGTCCAGGCAGAGGTCCTGGCGTCTTATGGAGAATAACACATTCCAGGAGGTCTTTCTGTCCTGCTCCCATCTTTGGCCACTGGGCCACCATTGCCTATGCCAGCTGGCTCTCGACCCGGTAGCCTACTTTGACATAGGAAGTTGGGACACCAGTGTGTTGGGTCCAGCCTCCTTATGGGCACCATGGAACATCCCTTCGGGGGCTTTATCTGTTTCTGGCCAACCTGAGGGCCTGCCAACACCTACTCTCACCCTCTTAGTGCCTTCACAGGCACCCACCTCTTCCCTTTCCCAGGGACCCAGAGCCTCGTTTCCTCACTGAGATCACACAAGACTGAACATCAAGCAGCTTCAGCTTTCAGCTTTTCCAAACCCCCAGTGACCAGAACGTCTTGCAGGACAGAGGAGGAAGCACGTAAACCTTGATGCACATTCGTACCTCACCAGCTCATCGCCCCACACATCTGTTCGCATGTAATCTTGGAAGCTGCATTGGAGCAGCTGGCTGGCTTCTCACTAACAAGACGAGAGTGGAAGCCTGGGGGAGAGTGGCACTGGGGCACACCACAGGTATGGTTTGTGGGGTCAGTGGGGAGGGGAGTGCTCAGCACTGGAGTCCTCTGGGAAAGCAAAGCAGGAGTGAAAATGTTGGGAGGGAGGGAGGAGTTTGGAAAGGAGATGGACTTTTGGGGGGCGGGGCTGATGCCTCAGTGTTCCCACGGCCCTCTCTGTGGACCTGCAAAGGGTCCTCCTGCTTCCAGCAGGACCTGCTAGGCAGAGAGAACAGCCACACCTTATGAGGGTGCGCCCAGCACCTATGCCAAAGGACTGGGCTTGGGGTATGGAGCCCTGACTTCCGGCTCTGGACCTGCCACAACTCACGGTGACACCCTGAACAAGTCCATTCCCCTGTCCCCCACCCCCAGGTCTTGGTTCTCAGTCGGACTTTCCCTCCTGGAAGGCTGGGTCCCCATTGTCTGGGGGTCTAGCATCGAGCTGTGTTTGGTCTCCATCAAGCCCCTCCCACCATCTTGAACTGAGCTGGCCAAGGGCTGCTGTTTAAGGTGGACCTGGTCTGGAATCACAGCCCAGGATGGCTAGGGCTTCGGGGGAGCACAAGCCCATCAGGGGTGCCTGCATCACACTATACAGTGGAATATGACTCAGCCATAAAAAGAAGGAAATCTTGCCATTTGCGACAACATGAATGAACCTTGAGGGTATTATGCTAAGTGAAATAAGTTGGACAGAGAAAGACAAACACTGTATAATCTTCCATAAATGTGGAATCTAAAAAAACAAGAGAACTCACAGGAACAGAAAACAGATTGGTGGTGACTAGAGGCCAGGGTAGGGAGTGGGGAACATGGATGAAGGTGGTCAAAAGGTACACACTTCCGGTTGTAAGATGAACACATTCTAGGGAGGTAATGTGCGACAGGGTGACAGGGTGACTGCAGTGAAGGATGGGTATCATCTACTTGCAAACTGCAAAGAGAGTGCAGCTTCTAAGTTCTCATCACAAAAAATATATACGTAACTGTGTGAGGTGATAGATGTGTTAACTAAACCTACTGTGCTCACCATTGCTCCTTATATACCTATACTAAATCATTGTGTTCTATACTTTAAACACATGTAGTGTTATATGTCAATTACATTCCAATAAAGGTAGAAAAAAGAAAAAAAGTGACTGCGTCTCCTGGCTCCTTTTCTCCCAGCTGCAGGGCCCAGCTGGCAGCACATCCCCTCTGCTTTACACATACACGCGCACACGTGCAGGTGGCCTGGCCCTCTGGAGGAGGCGGACTGCCTGGCACAGAGGTCGGCTGAGGGGACAAGGTGGCAGAGCCGGGAAGCCCACAGGGGAAGAGACCCCTAAGACACTGCCTATCACACCTTTGCAGCCCTATCTCCAGTCCCTGCCTGCACCCCAACCACACGGGACCAGGCCCAGCTGTGGGCACTAATGGGCAAGATAGGAGGGGGAAAGGCAGAGAGACTGAGAGATGGAGGTAGAAAAAGAGATGGAATTCGAGAGACACAAGCAGAAGGCAAACTGGAAACGGAGAGAGAGGTGGAAAGAGAGAAGCCAGAGAGAAGATGAATCATACGAAAGAAAGAGAGAGACAGCAGAAGACAGGAAAAGAACAGGACAGATGGCCCGAGAGAACGGTGCTCACGTGTTTTGAAGGGAAGAGAGACAGATGACAAGAGAAGAGCCAGTGGGGGTGAGAGACACGGAGACACAGGTAGGGAGGCCAGAGGGGAAATGGAGAGCAGTATGGGCCTAGGAGAGAGGGGACACACACACACACATACACACAGTGCTACACAGGGTCACGCACACATGCACACACACAGTCACAGTGAAACACATGCACCACACAGGCTCACATACACAGTCACGCACACCAAGGAGAGGCCAGCAAAGGGGCTGGAAGACACTGGGGCCAAACCTCTACCAGGAGGGCCCTTCACACCGAGCCAGAGCCTCAGCGACTCCCAGAGGCCCCTCCAAAGTCCCCGGGGGCTGCGAATCACCTCACCGGACTGCGGCTCCCGTCCTGTGCCCGCTGTGTGCCCGTCTCAGGGGAGTGAGAGTCTGGTGGCCGCTCCAGGGGATGGCCTGCCCTTGGAAGCTGGGGTCCGATAAGCGGGGACAAGAGCCTGCCCGTGGCTGCTGCGCGATGTGGGCTGCAGGCGGGCATCCTCCCTCCCTCCTTCCTCTTCCCTCTCCTGCTCCCTCCAGCTGCCCTCACTGTCTTCTAGGTTTTATGAATATACCACATATTCGAATCTCTTTCTCTCAGGCCCATAGCTAGGGAGCCTGGCCAAAGGCATGCACCTGTTAGCTTCAACTCTTTCTGGACCCAGGGATAATCTGACTTATTCCTCAGGACTATTCGGAGAACTAAATGAAAGGTGATATGCAAATCACTTGCTATAGGGCCTGCGGCATTGGTAAGTGATTCTTGTCGTCACCGTCATCACCATCACCATCGTGATCACCATCATGATCGTTACTCTCGCCATCGTCATCATCACCACCATGATCGTGGTCACCGTCATCGTCATCATGGTCACCACCGTCAGCACCGTGGTCACCACCATGGGGGGTGGGGAGAGTGGGGAGACAGAGGTGGTGCGGGTCCTTGCTCTCCTCAGTGTGCTCTCTCCAGCACAGGTGCCTCCCACAAGCTTCAGGCCCATCCACTCAACCTCCCGTCGGTCCTCCCCAGTCATCCCATGAACACCTCAAACCCCGCCTGTCCAGCCCCGACTAGTGTGGCTCAACTGGTTGGGCGGCATCCCATAAAGTGAAAGGTCGCCAGTTTGATTCCCAGTCAGGGTGTATGCCCCGGTTTCGGTTTGGTCCCGCATCAGGGCGCATACAAGAGGCAGCCGGTCAATGTTTTTCTCTCATCAATATTCAATCATCAATCATCAATATTTCTCTCCCTCCCTTCCCCTCTCTCTAAAACTAAATCATAAAGTTTAAAAAAAAGTAAAACTCCACTCTTTCAACCATCTTTCCATGCCGCCATAATGGTGCACATGAATGTCCAGGCTGATGCCCTCAAGAGTGTCAACAATGTTGAAGAGAGGCAAATGCCAGGTTCTTATCAGGCCGTGCTCCAAAGCCATCATCCGGTTTCTGCCTGTGACGATGAAGCATGGCTACGTTGGCGAATTTGAAATTATTGGTGACCACAGAGCTGGGAAAATTGTTGTAACCCTTACTGGCAGGTTGAATAAGTGTGTTGTAATCGGCCCCAGATTCGATGTGCAACTCAAAGATCTAGAAAAATGGCAGAACAGCCTGCTCCTGTCCCATCAGTTTGGTTTCACTGTACTGACAACCTCAGCGGGCATCACGGACCATGAAGAAGCAAGACGAAAACACACAGGAGGGAAAATCCTGGGGTTCTTTTTCTAGGGATGTAATGCATATGTGCAAATAAAAATGCCTCAATGGATAAATAAGTAAATAAATAAAACTCCACCTGTCCAAAACTAGACTATCACCTCCCCATACCCACCTTGTTCCCCCTCCGGCTCTCCCTTCCCACCTGCTGCTCCTAAGGAGGATAAACACTTGGTCACTTATTGACAGAGCCTGGAGTAGTGGTGATACTCAATACATGTTTGCCGAATGAATGAATGAATGAATGAATGGGTAACACCAACAAGGAAGGACATAACTTGCCTAGGAACACACCAAGCGTGGTGGAAACAAACCCAGACGCGGGGCCCTGCTCTCACCGTCTCCCGTAGGTACAGTCAGCAGCAGGAGCTGCTGTGGGCCAGCCTGCGGCAGTGTCTGCCCCCTTCCTAGGCCCTTTGAGTCTCCGGGAGCAGCACCTCCCTGCCAATGTCCAGTTCCCCCCAAATTATGGAAATGATGAACGGCACCAGCAGAAGCCCAGGGACCCTGGCGACAGGATGTGGGGAACTTCCAGCCACTTCCCCGTAATCTGCCCAGGCCCTGGACATGCAGGTAGGCGCCCTGAGGGGTTGGGGGGTACCTCCCTCTGTCCTACTGAAGGTCAGCTCACTGGGGTCCAGGACTCGGGAGCGCCAGGCCGCTTCCCATTGCCCAGATGGGAAGACGGAGGCACAGGGGTCTTGCCTGAGGTCACCTGTGGATTGGCGCAGTGTTTCACTCATCTCTGAACACAGAAATGACAGTCGCCAACATAGCCGCCATTTGTTCAGCTCTTTCTCTGCCCCAGGCCCCATGCTGGGTGCTCTGGCCATGGGATCAATTCCTAGGTATAGGTGTTATTACCCCCTCTTAAATATTGGGGCAATGGGAACTAAAAAGGCTGAGCAGCTCCCTCAAGGTCACGCAGATTCAAGTGCGAGCTGGCGTGCCGTGGAGTCCTGGCTGCTCGCAGAGTCGGCTGTGACTCGCCCTTGGATCACTGCGGATTTGCCCCTCGCCCTGGGGACCTGGGCACAGGCACCCAGCTGGTGCTGGGTGCAGAGGCTTTCCCTTCCACGGCCCTCACCCACCGGCCCTCAAAGCCCCTTTCATGGGCCTGCTCCACACCCCACTGGGGAGGCCAGACAAAACCGCTAGTGTTGGGATTATTTTTCTATTTCCAGATGGATCTGTTTGCTGGCTCCATCCAGGGCCTCCCATCACCGCGTGGGGGCCAGAGGCCCAGCGCCAGGTTAATATTAGGAGGCAGCAGGAAAAGAGGCGGCCCAGCGCAGCGCCTCGCAGAGCTCCGGGCAGTCCTACCAGGGCAGCTCCTGAGGAGCAGTCCTGGGGCATTTAAAGGGGCCGGGCGGCCAAGCAGGCCACGGGGAAGAAAGGATATTTTATATTTTCTTTAAAAACTTTCAAGGAAGCTCTTGAGTGTGTCATTTTGGTCTGGGGGCCAGCACGGGGTTTCGGGATTATCTGCAGAGCTGAGCTGGGCCCTGCTCATGCTGAGCTGAGGACGGTGTTTTAAAATCCAACTAGGCAGTCATTTACTGAACCACCATTTCTCGTACACCTCCTACTGTCAGGGGGTGCACCGCACTGAGAGGGGACAGAGGTTCCTGCCCCGGTGGAGCCCAGGCTCTGGCGAGGGGATGGCTGTCAGGTGACTGCAGGCAGGTGTGACACCCCGCACTGCCGCGGGGTACTGCCGAAAAGAAGGCCCAGATTCGGACAACAGTGGACTCAGGTTTGTTTGTTTTTTTAAACTCCCCGATCTAAATGCCCCATTTCCAAAGAAGAATAGTCCCAGAGAGGAACAGAGACTCTTGGGTACCCAGGAAGGGTACCAAAGCCAGAGCCGTACCCGCCCATTTGGTCTGGGCCGTGGCAGAACAGTATGTATGGACAGTATGTGGAACTCTGGCAGCCTTGCCCTTGACCTTAGGGGGATATATCAATAAGATGGGAGTATAGGGGACTTGCTGATCACCATTAATCTAAGCCAGGTGTACGAGAAAGTTGTCTCCAAAGCTCATTACATCTGTCTGTTAATGGAAACACAAACTCAGTTACTGTTATGGAAAATCCAATCCAGCCCGAGGAAGGAAAGTTCCCATCCCCCGCTTGGTGTCCATGCCCAGGAGCAAAATCAACACGTGTGACAAACCAGCGTGTGTCTAGGAGGGACGCCAGGACAGGGAGAGGCAGGAGGTCCTCTGAGGCCCAGGCGACCTGCAGGAAGGAGTGTGACCCAAAGCAGAGCCATGTCGGTGGGGAGACAGCGCTGTAGGGCTGTGCTGTGTACGGCAGCCTGTGTGGTCTGGGCGGCCTCAAGGGGGAGCTGTGGAGGGACTGCTCAGCCCCTGCAGTAAAGGAACTCATTGAGGTTTAAGCCGTGGACCAGAAGAGGATGGGGGGAGGGGGCATGGAGGGGCAGGGCCAGGGAAGGGGCAGTGCAAGCACAAATCGGTGACTCCCTGGCAGAGGGAGGCCTGAGGGGAAACTGCTGGCCCGGTCAGGGGATTGGCTCAGAATCCAGGGCCACATGAGGTCTAAGATGTTGTCACACTCAGAGTCCTGGCGTGAGGTAGCACACGCTGAAAGGGTCAACTGAGAGATCATTTAATTCTCCGACAAAAAGGCCAAGTAGCTCATCAATAGTGATACCACCACTACTGATAATGACTAAAAAAAAAAAGATCGGATGGAAGTTCTCAGTGGAGCCATTCAAAGCAAGGCATCCACAGGCTATGGGAAGCAGCCTGAGCACGTGAAGCGAGCACCCTGGGGTGGCGGCCCTGAGGAGCCCTTGTCACACCAGCCTGAAGGGACAAAGGGTGGGAACGAGTTGGCGGAGCCAGGCAGGAGCTGCGGCCTTAGGAAAACACACATCACCAGTGCAGGGCAGGGCAAGGCAGGGCAGAGAGGGAGCAGACGCCCCGGCCTTCCCTCCCCGTCTTGCCCTCCAGCGAGCTGGTGCCCCCTGCAGACCAAACTCGCTCAGAAGTCAGGGGACAAGGAAGCCAAGGCGAGACCGTCCGGCCTGGACAGGTGAGCCTCCTGGGGCACAGACAAGGAAAGGCAGAGAGTAGATGGGGGACCCAAGAGGGGGAGAAGAATAAGAGAGGGTGTGTTGTGATTGGTTGTCCAGATATGTCCACCTTTAAAAAAAGTGCCCAGGGCGGTAAGGCGTGCAGTGTCCGCTTGGCCACAGCCTCAGCGCCTCCACTGCCTGACAGTTCCCTGACCTGCTTTGTCCATGTGCCCCCAGCTGGCCCATGGGGTCACTCGAGTTTATGACCCCAGGAAGATAAACGCAGAGGGAACTTTCAAGCCTCCTCTGACTTTGTGACTCTCAGAAACTTAGATGAAAAAAGAGGGTCACATGTTCAACATGTACTGAGCCCCTGCTCTGTGCTGGGGCCAGGCTAGGGTTCTGGGGACCCCATGATGGTCAAGACAGACCTGTTTTTAACCTCAAGGAGCTTGCAGTCCGATGGTGGGGGGAGACAGGAATTGATTTGATGAGCCA
Organism: Phyllostomus hastatus; assembly: GCF_019186645.2. Taxonomy (NCBI): domain Eukaryota; kingdom Metazoa; phylum Chordata; class Mammalia; order Chiroptera; family Phyllostomidae; genus Phyllostomus; species Phyllostomus hastatus. Next base: position 60,978,814 of record NW_025333857.1, on the reverse strand, counting down.
ATATCTGGGAGGCATGCATTGATTCCTCTGACCCAACATGCCAGTTGGGGGAGACAGAAAATAAACAAGGAAGCCCAAGAGTGTATGACATAATTTTTTAGGTAGCACGGAAAGAAGAAAGGCTGCTGAGTGGTCAGAATACGATGAGAAAGATGTTCAGGTGATCAACTGCTGTCTGAAAGATGAAAGCGAACTTAGTGGCACAACCCAGCCACCTTTTTTTGTGCTCAGATCAGGTCAGAAGGTTGGGCGGACTGAGGCAGGGAGGGTGGGGCGTCTCGGCCCCACGAGGGCTGGGGCCTTGGCTGGGAGGACTCAAAGGACTAGGGCCAGGAACCCCTTGGGAGCCTCTGCATTTACATGTGGTAGGTAGAACAGTGCCCCCACGTTTTAATGCCCAGAATCTGTGAGTGTCTTATTTTACAGGGTGAAAAGGATTTTCTGATGTGATTGAAGATTTCGAAGTGCGGAAGTGATCCCGGACTATGTGGATGGGGCCCATGTAATCATGAGAGTGTTTATAAGGAACGAGGGAGGCAGGGCGGTCGGAGACGGAGATGTGACAACGGAAGCATCTGGGGTTATTATCAGAGAGGGATCAGCACAGGCTGCTCTGGTGACTTTGAAGACAGAGGAACAGACCAGGAGCCACGGAATGCAGGTGGGCTTCTAGAGGTTGGAGAAGGCAAGGAAATGGATTCTCCCCAAGAGCCCCCTGGAGAAAGGCAGGCTGGCCTGCATCTCAATTTTAGCCCATTTGACGCCTTTTGGACTTGACCTCCGGAAATGCAAGAGAATAAACCCGTGTTGTTTTTAGCCACTGGGTTTGTGGTGATTTGTCATGCAATGTTAAGAAGCTCATACAACATTCCTGGTGCCTTGGCTGAGATAACTAATGCCTGGGCTCGGCCAGGACGGCTGCCTAGAGCACCCCTGTATGACCAGCCGTGTGGCTGGAGCTGCTCACAGCACAGGACCCTCGGAGTAGTCGGACTCCCCGTGGCAGTTCAGGGCTCCCGAACAAGTATTCTAGCAAGAACGGTAGAAGCTCCATGGTCTTTTACACCCCAGCCCCAGAAGCCCCTTGGTACGCTATTGCTCAGAGCAATCACAAACCCACCCAGACTCAAAGGGAGGGACAGAGACCCCACCTTGTGCCAGGAGGAGGGTCAGAAAATTTGCAGATGTGTTACTGAATCCCCACAAGGCTAGTGTCAATAGGGCAGCCAGGGAAGGCCCCTCCGAGCAGATCACGTGAAGAGAGCCCGGGCGAGGTGAAGGAGCAGGCAGAGCAGAGAGTTCCAGGAGAGCGACCAGAGGCCTGAAACCCAGAGCTGAGAATGAGGCAGGCAGCTAACCAGGCAATTTCAGTCCATGTGACGAGTGACCCATAGGGCCTCAAAGGGCGGTGGGGACCCAGCTGAGAACCCGGAACCCAGCCTGAGAAGCTTCCAGAAGGAAGGGATGAGTGAGCAGAGGGCTAATGACTAGAGCCGACATGGCCCCCATCTAAGAACATGGCAAGACCTCTCATACATGCCCCGACCCCCGGAGGAATGAGGTCTGGCCCATGCACTTCTTATGCTGGCCCCACTGGGTTCTGGGACCCCGTCTGCCCCCTTCCCCCCACCCCACTCACCCACAGGCCCAAGCAGACCGTGGTTAACGCCTCTGCTTTCTCAGCCTCAGGGCAGCTTTCCTTTTGTGACCCCAGTGGCCTACCCCTTTCTGGCAAACATCCTTTCACAGGCTTCACTAGATAAAGTCTTACCTAGTTAACTGAGGGCTGAGGACTGCACCTTCTCACTGTGTGAAGAGAGCCAGTGGGAACAGCAGGAGTCAGTGTGTGTGCAGGGCGCCAGCCTCTGGAGCCAGAGCCGGGCACCCCTCAGGCGAGACCAGCCACCCACCCTTCCGGGCCCAGCCAAATATGTCTTCCCTCCGCAGATGCAGCTGGGGAAGGGGAGGAGGCCCCAGGAGAAAGTAGGGGAAAACTTCCTTCTGGTGCCTGGGGGCAGCACAAGGATTCCTGGATTCCAGCCCTTGCACGGGACTTGGCATGTAGGAGATGCTCAGTCAATATTCCTGGAATATGGGGGAGAGAGAGAGAGAGAGAGAGAGAGAGAGAGAGAGAGATGGGGGGGGTGACAGCTGGAGGGAAAGAAAGGGATGGAGAGAAGAGAGAAAGAGAATGGAAGGAAGGATGGAAGAAAGAAAGCAGGTTTATTTTCTCTGACACACAACGAAGATGATTAAAAACACAGGTTCATGTTCCTACAGTCTTGGGTTCAAATCTTGGTTCAGCCTGTTACTAATTTACTGAAAGTCATTTTACCTTTCTGGGCCTCAGTCTCCTCATCCATAAAAGGGGATAACCATACCAGCCTCGTAGAATTACTGAGTCGATGAAACGACATGGTCTCCAAAATGGGCCAAATGAAGAAGATGATGATGATGGTCATGGTCATGAAGATGATGGTGGGTAGCAGGTCTAAGCCTGCAGCACATGCCAGGCATAGTTCTGAGACCACTCTAAAAATCAGTATTTTTCATCCTCATGACAACTCAAGGAAACTGAGGCACAGAGAGGTTAAGGAACTTGCCCAAGGTCACACAGTTGGTAAGCCTTAGAACGTGAATTCAAGCCCAGGCAATGTGGTGCCGAGCTTGCACTGGAGCTGCACCCTGCAGAGCCTGGCATATAGTAGGGGCTCATTTAAGGGGCAAATCTTCTGCTCACTGCATAACTCTTCTCTCTGGGTGGCAAGCACCTCAAGGGCAGGGGCTGCTGGTTCCTGCGGCTGGGTTCCTAGCACAGGGCCGGGAGCCTAGGACTGTGGCCTGGATGGGGGTGGCCCCCCAAAATTGTCCCCTTGTCCTGTCCTTCAATGGAATAAGGGTCCTCTGAGGTCAGGCTGCCTGGAGTTGAATCCTGGCTTCACCATTTACTGGCCCCAAGCCTCAGTTTCCCTAACTGTTGGAGGGAAGCGGGAGAGTGCCCGTGTCACATGGGCTGGTGATCGAGGCCAGGTTGTACAAGCTGAGCAGAGTGGTAGGTGAGACCTCCGTGCATGTTCGCCACCATTATTAGCGCCGTTATTTTCACTCTTCTTCACGCTCCCGCCGGGCTTCCCCACCAGCCCCTGGCTTTACGGGGACCAGGCCCCACTCCCGGGCAAGGAACAGTTAACCAGACTCTTTCTAGTGACAGGTAATTTAACTCCCATCTCAGATGCAGCTGTGGAGGCCAACGTAGAGGTGAGGCCGGAATTCGAGATCGGCCCTGGGCCGCGTGCTCCCGAGTGCTATGGCCAGAGCTCTCGCCCCAGCCCTTTTCTTCTCCCGCCTTGCAGAGCGGCGGTCACAGATATGGTGAAACCAGATCAGCCGAGAGTGGGGCTGGGCCTGGGAGCAGGCAGGTGGGGTGGGTGTAACACAACCCTCCCGGTGTCCCTCCCAGACAACACTGAAGGTGCCCTCTGACTTCCCCCAGAGGCCCAGAGACGTTAAGGTTTTGGCCCAGTATCACACAGCTTATCTGCAAGCCAGCTGGACTTTCTGATCCTGGAAGTCCCTGATGATAAAACTCCGGGACACCCCCACCCCAGCTCAGCCCAAGGTCACTTCTTGGGGAACGGGAGGCAAGGATGAGGGTCCTCGGAGCTTTTCATATGAGTCTTGGACAGGGAGCCGGGCCAGAGCCTCCAGTGTGGGGAGGGGTGAGCCCCGAGCAGCAGGATCGGGTACCAGGCCCTCCTCCTTGGCTCCCCCGGGGGGATCAGTTGCGTGGAGGAGGGGAGGAAGGCCAGGATGTCAGGGATGGAAGGCAGTGGAAAGCCAACCCTCCAGCACAGGCTGAGGGCTCCCCCAGCCTCATCTCCTTTTCTCTCTGCGCCTCACTTCTCTCTGGCTCTCGCTCCCTCTCGTGGCCTCTGTTTCTCTGCCTCTCCTGTCTCTGTCCGTCTTCCTCTCTCTGTAGTTCCCTTTGCCTCCACGTCCTGGTCTCCCTGCTTCCTCCCCTCCCTTTTTTCCTTGTCAGTCTTTCTCTACATATTTCTTCGTTTCTTTTGCTCTGGCTCGGCATTTCTGTCTGTCCACGTCTCTCTTTCCCTCCCCGTTTCTCCCTCGTTTCTGCCTCTCCTTCCCCCCCTGCTCTGCTCCTGCTCTGTCTCCCCTCCCTCCCGTGACCCCACTCCCCTGGAAGGAGATAGCAGATGTGGGGTAGGAGCGTGGCACAGCAGGCTTGGGGGGGTCGGCCGAGAGGCCTGGAGGCGGGGAGGGCAGCGCCGAGGACAGAGGCCGCTGTACAGGCCCAGGGAGGAGACGGCACGTTCTGGGCGCCGTGAAGGCTACGAGGTGCATGGGAGGGGCAGCTGTGAGGAGGACTACAGAGGAGGGAGCCCCGAGGAGAGGCTGGGAGAAGCACCAGCAGTTGGGGAAACGTCAGGGGAAAAAGAGGAGGAAGGGACCTCAGCACGGGCATGTCAAGGGGGTCGGGTGGGCGGAGCCGCAGGTCTGATGGGCAGGGGTGGCCTGAGTGAGGCCAGAAGGGGCAGATGCTGAAACCTGGAGTCCAGGCCCGGACCAACGGGGGCAGGGGGAAGCCTTGAATGCTGACCAAGAGCCTGGATTTCAGTCTGCGCAGTGGTGGCTTTTTACGTGAATCTGATGAAACTCCAGAATTCTCCCCTGACCAATGTATGTGCCCAATATTTGGCACCCATGTCAAGGCTTCTGGGACCCTCTGGAGTTCTGTCATGAGCCACAGGATCTGAAGCTGGTTTCAAGCCCTGGGGAGCCATTAAGGGGTTTGAGCTGAGGAGACAGCAGACTTGGAGCGGCACTGCAGGAAGGTGAATCTGAAGAGGTGGCCTCCGTTGCTGGGCAGAGAGAGGCGTCCAGCAGCAGGGCCCACCAGGCCCAGGGCCTGTCGGAGTGCCCCTGCTTCCTGGAGACCCTGCAAGTCTCCAGAAATGCAGGGGAGTGGCTGCCACCCAGGACGCCCAGGCTCCAGGGAGGGGCACCGGCCCTCTTCCCAGTGCCGTGAAGGATGCTTGCTGGGCCCGAGCCCCTGGGCCTGGCCCGAGAGCCCTGGGCCTTTGCAGCCTGGCGGACGATCAGCCTGGGGGCCTGAGACAGCAGCCCCGGCCTGACAGGTCTGGCCCAGGCGAATTCCTCCTTCCCACCCACCCACTCACCCACCCACTTACAGTTTTGCATGCTCTGTGCCCAGTGTCTACCTCCTTGGACAATGTCCTTTAGGCAGGGAGCAGCCCCAGGGTGGGGGCTGCCCTCGCCCCGAGAACTGGGTGAGCCCAGAGTCTGCTGCAGAAGCTCAGTCCTCTGGCACAGCGCCATTGCCCAGGGAAACCTGGGTCCTGGAGGGCGGGGAGACTTCCCCTGGAGCTCTCCAGCAGGTGGTGACTTGGGCAGCCACCAGGCTTCCGGCCCCCAGGCTCTTCTGCCTGTGCTTCAAGGATGGCACTCCAGCTCCTGCACAGGACCCTGTCACCTATAACACCTGGGTCCTGTCCCTGTCCCCTTCCACTCAGGCCACCCCAGCCAGTTGGAGCAGAACTCGCTGCTGTGTAGCAGTTAACATTCATTAAGTGCCTGCTGTGCGTGTCAGTCACCGGATACCACGCAGCCCTTGCAGTGAGCCACCATGTAGGGGTGGTGTTGCCTGTTTTGCAGACGAGGAAGCTGAGGCTCAGAGGGGTTAAGTAAGTTGCCAGTGATCACCCTGTTAGTGGCAGAGCCAAAATGGAGCCCAGTGGTGCCCAGTGGCAAAGTCCGGGCCTTTCTCCTCTACCATATCCCTCTCTCTGCCTGGCATACAAAGGGGGCCTCAAACTGGCTTGCCTAGAAGCTTGGGAGACCCAGGAATGTGTTCCCAAATCCACACATTCAGGCACCTGCCTGGCTCCATGAAGACCAGCTAGGGGTAGGTCAGCTTTAGCAGCCGGGGGTGGGGGTGGGGGTGGGGGCGGCCCTCGGCTGCTCCCTTTCCTTTAGCAGAAGAACCACAAGGGAGTGTTAGAGGTCCGTGAACCCGGTCTCCAGGGTTCTAGCTCTGCCACTGACTTGCTGTGTGACTGTGGCCTCCTCAACAGCCCCCTCTGGCTGTGCCTCTGTCTCCCCGTCTCAACCTGCAGGAGTGGGGCTCCTGCCTCCCGGAGGGCGGTACCAGCCGAGTGCCTGCAATTCCTTGGCTGAAGGGAGATGCCTTGGTGCACTCTGTGCAGAAGCTTTGCCAAGCTAAGGGTTTGGCATGCCATCTTTGCCTGCTCTGTTCGAGGGTGACTGTCTTATTCCAACAAGGAGCCACCCCCAGGGTGGCCCACTCCAAACCCCAGTGACTCACTTACAGAGCGAGGGGCAGGCGGACGGGAGCTGTCTCTGTGGCTCTTGGCATCCGACGGAGTCCACGGGCCCACGAGCCCATGCCGGGCGGGAACCGGTGTCAACCACTGGCTCCTATAAATCGCAGGGCCGGGACAAGGTGGGACAGTCAGCGGCCCTTGGGGAGAAAGTGCAGCCTGTGTACTCTGGGGAGGTGACCTGGGGGGACCCTGGGCCACTCCTCAGGGGCGTTAATGAGCACTCCATCTGGTGCCATCCTCAACCACTAGCTGACGCTGACGCAGCATTTCAGAGGGCAGAGGGAGAGAGAGACAGGGAGAGAGAGAGAGAGAGAGAGCGTGTATTCCAAAGCTAGCAAAGGCTCAGTTTTTCCGATCTGGAAAAATCCGTTCAAAGAAGGGAAAATTGAGGATGAGGAGCCGAAGATTGCCCGACTTATGTGGCCTTCGTCTGTGGACTTGAATGGCCTGCAGAAGACCATCTCCCTTGACGTCTAACTGGGGAGGCCCTGGCTGGAAGGAGGCGGCGCTGTGTGGGGAGGGCCATGGCAGGGCTAGAATAGAAATGTGACCTTGCCCTTCCCAGCCCGAAGCTCTGACCACGTTGCCATCCTGCCTCCCTCAGCCTTCGGCCGACTGCAACATGCACCCTGCTTCCTGACCCTGATTTGGACTCAGAACCCTCACATGTCACAGCATCACAGATACTTTTCCTAGGAGGCACCCCCGGCAGAGCACCCGGAGCCCGGCCTTCAGAGGGTTCGCTGTCCCCTTTAGGAGACAGGAAGGAGCTGAAATGTGAAATCAGAAAAATAACGATGACCGATGCTTACTTGGTGCTTACTGTTAGGCACCAGACACAGTGCTGGTCTAAGGGCTTTTCATGTATTAACTCTTTTCGTCCTCACAACAACATATACAATATTGTCGCCCTGGTATACAGATGAGGAAACGGAGGCACTCTGAGGTGAGTAACTTCCCCTCAGTCACGCAACTAGAAAATCGTGTGGCCAAGCAGCCCGGGGTTTGAGCCCATAGCCCTTGTGTGGCAGGTGCCAGTGCCTCCTCCATGCCAGGCCCCGTCCTCAGTGTGGGGGGCCCGGGGGTGGAAAGAACAGACAAGGAGGCCGCCCGCAAGAGACCAGTTATTCTTTCCTCTTTCACGCATCCATTCATTCCTCTTTTCATCCATCCATCATCCATCCATCCATCCATCCATCCATCCATCATCCATCCACCCATCACCCATTCATCATCCATCCATCATCCATCCATCCATCCATCATCCATCTGTGTCTGGTTTCACTCACAGTTGTATCCCCCATGCTCAACATAGTGCCTGGCACATAACAAACCCTGACCAATATTTGCTGAAGAGATGAAAAAGTGGAGACGGACTTGGGCCCTGTCTGACATCTCGGCGTCTGAGTCCCTCACCCTCTCCCAGCCTCAGCGCGCTGGGGAGTAAACACTGCCTGGCTGGCCCCACGGGTTTCTGCGGAGGTTCTGCTGGTGAGGAGGCAAACGCTTTGCAAACTGTAAAGGGCAGCGAAGACACAGTCAGCACGGGGCTGCTGTGCAGGCGCCGAGGCCTGCAGAGCTGTGTCTCTCTCAGGTCTGGCTGGGGCGACCTGTCAGACACTTCCCCTCGGCCTGCCAAGAGGCCCAGAAAGGAAAGGAAATTGACATTTAATGAGCATCCATGAGGTGCCAGGGCCTTCACATGCGTTAACCCTCTCTCCTCTTTTCTCGTGCACATCAAACAATGGAAGCCCAGAGAGGGCCAGCCACTGCCCAAGGTCACACAGATAGTGAGGAGCGGAGCCCAGCTGAACCCTGGCCTGTGAGCCCCGAAGCCTACGGTTGTGACAATGTCCCCCACCACCTCCCCTTCAAGGGATGCTGCTGACTGCCTGCTTTCCAAACTTCCCTAAGTCTCCACTGTTCAAGGTTACACAGCAAGCTCCTGGCAGAACCTGTGAAAAAGTGTTTCCATTTAGTTTTTGCATTGATTATTTCCTTTTTGCTTTATAGGAATTTCCCCCCTTTTATATGCAAAGAAAAGCCAATATAAATGTTCTCCCCACACACGGGTTAACCCTTATCCGGCAGGCGGGTTCTGAGCAGGCACTTGGGGAGGAGACGGCAGGTCAGCTTCTCGCCACAGCTCCCTGCAGGGCCTTTTCGTGGACCCTTGCGATAGTTCACACACCGGTGTGGGTGTGCCGCGCCCTGTCGTCCACGGCAGAAGCCCCTGGCTCCCGATCACCAGTGTCCTGTGACCCGCAGCACAGGGCAGCCTTCTAGGACCTGAGTGGAAACCACCCTTTGAAACGTAGAGCCCAGGGAACAGCCTTCCTGGAGACACCACCCTGCGCCACAGGCCGGGACAGAAAAAGAAATGCCCGTGGCCACTGGTGCAGGCCACCCACGGAGATCCTGGCACAGTGCTGGGCGCCTCACCAACATCCTCTCCCTGAGTCTTTGAAACGGGAGGGGCAGGGCCCGGTGACCCCATTTTACAATGTGGGGGAAAGCTGTGGCTCAGAGAGGCCAAGTCACCTACACAAGGCCACAGAGCTGGCCGGGGGCAGGCGGGGTGGGACAGGACGCTGGATTATACGTTGCTGCAAGTCCAGGGTTAAAAATAAGGCATCGTGCGTGTGAGGTGGCAAAGCGCCTCCTCTGTGCCAGGCGCCGTCCTCAGTCCTGGGGACCCGACCCAACCAGGAAACGGGGGAAGCAGCCCCAGTTCTGCTAAAGGCTCGCTGCGTGGCCTCGAGTTCGTGATTCCCCGTCTATGGTCACAGAATTCACCCCATGTGGAAGGACGGGGTTGCACGTCTCGGCCTTTTCTGCCCTTTCTTACATCTTGTTTGGGTAACGATTTGTAAAGTAGAGCAAGAGGCAAGAGAAGATGGCTGGGGTTTGTGGATTGGCAGCGCATTATAGCTGAGAGCTACTAAGAAGTCCTCGCTCTGCCACCTAAGACCCCCATTACCAATACCCCGAGGGGCAAGACTCGTGGGGAGTTCAGGTACACAAGGGCCGAACTGTCCCTGCAGCCTTGTCCCACTCCTGACCCGCACCCCCGGGGTGGGGGGGCTGCGTGGAGGAGCTGCAGCTGTGGGCCGGACACCAAGGGGAGAAGGGAAGGCACCAGGCCTTCCACGTCAGTGCGTGGGATTCTCTGAGACCCCTCCAAGGGGCCTCCTTCCCCAGCCCTTGTCCCTGGGCAGACCCTCACCCCAAGACCCAGCACCCCGGTGCCCCCAGCCCCAGCCCCTCAGCAGAGGCTCAGCCTGTAGTTGGCTCCAGTGCCAGCAGGCCAGCCATTTAAGGCTCCACCTCACCCCTTTAAATTCTATTTTTTCAAACCACATTCTTGAACTTGGCAGATAACGTGGCAGCCCGACAAGAGCCCTATTTACTCGGAGAGCCGTGAATGGGCCCTTTATAACAAGCTTCATTAATATTTCTACCTATTGGCCGGCTCTCCACTTCCTCCCCCTATACAAACAGATTCTCCACACAGAAAGACTTTTCAAATGCTCTTGTTGACTTTCCCCAAACAGGGAGAGCAGGCGGGCCGTCCAGGGTGTGTGAGTGTGTGTGCAGGGGAGGGGGCGGCCATGGGCTCACGCCTGCCCAGCCTGGTGCAGGAAGGAAAGAGGCCCGCTATTCACGGGCAGGGGCAGGCAGCCTGGGTGAGTTCAGGTATGCCGTCTCACAAAGGCACAGTGAGCCCGGCCTGCACTGCGAATTCCAGAGTGCTGGCTCGAGGAGTCAGGTGGTCCCTTCGCAGCCCCTGCTGCCTGGCCGGGTGACCCTGGGCAAGTCCCTTACTCACTCTGGGCCTCCTTCATCAGTTGGGCCTATACCCTGCTCCTCAAAGTGTGGTTGGTCCACGCACCAGCAGCAGCGGCATCTCCTGAGGGCTTGTGCCACAAGCAGACACTCTGTCCAGAATCTCGGTACCTGAATCCGTGTCTTAAGATCTTGGGTGCTGTGTGTGTGCAGTAAGGCTCCAGAAGCCTCAGATCTACAGCACGTGCCCTTCCACCAACACTAGGGCTGTTCTGTGGCTCAGAGGACATCACAGGCCTTCAGCATCATCGAGAAGGCAGACACTGAGGCTGTTTGGCTCTCTCCTTTGTGACCACTGGCCTGGCGCACAGTTGGGCCTTAGGAAACAAGCAAACAGCAAAGTACATTGTTGAAGCCTAAAGCCTTGTGCTAATGATAGAAATTCTTCCTTTTCAGCACGTGAGAATTGGGAAGAACAGCCTATCCTGTCGTTCAGGAGGTCACGTGGCATCAGGAAGAAGCGTCTAACATTGCAGTGGGTGATGCCGTGAGCAACCTGCGCCTCGGAGATGTGCAAGCAGAAGCTGGAGGACCTGCGAGAGGAGTTAGAGAAAGCCCCGAGCCCTGTGTGTGCCTCCGGCCGAGGAAGAAACAGTGCAGGGGGTGGGCCGACAACGCGTCCACACTGAGCATGCCCGTGAAGCACGGTGGTGCCCTTGGAAAGAGGCAGAGCTGAGTTAGGATGCTGACGATGCCCTCCAACAATGAGGACCTGGGCAAGTGCCTTCCTTTCCCTTCCTTGTGCATGTGATAACTGTTTGTTCTGGGTGTCAGGCCCTCTGCTGGACCTTGGGGACATGATGGTCAATAAACTAGGCTTTGTCCTTGCTGTCTCAGGGAAGAGAGATATTCAACAACAAAACAAAAATACCAATACAAATGCTGGGGAGGAAGCAGAGGAGGGTGACTGACAAGGTGGTGTGTGTGGGGTAGGGGGAACTCATTCATCAGGGGCATTAGGCAAGACATCACTGAAAGGTGGCTTTTTAAATTCAGTCCTGGAGACAGAGGAGGCAACTCTGTGAGGAACTCAAGGAACGGCACCGAGGCGGTGGGAACAGCATGCATAAGGTCCTGAGGCAGGAAACGCTTGATGCTTTGAAAGGGGGTCGGTGTGGCAATAGCATTTCTCAGGGGCAGTGGGGTGGCAACTTCTACCTTGCAGACCTGCTAGGAGGGAGGGTTGCACGAGAGAAGTTCTCAGAGCATAATGTGTTTGCTCTTAACTGATCTGCAGGCCCCCATGGCTGCGTTAAGCCCCTATCGGGACCTGGACCGCTGTCTGCTCTTTCCATCTCTCGGGAGCAGCAGGGGTAGTGCCTCAGCTTGGGCCACAGCCCAGAACAGGGTCAGCTGAGCTGGAGGGGGCTGAATGAGCTGCCTGTGTGCGTCTTGGCTACCTATATCTTACCTTTTTGGGGAGGGAGTGGCCTGCCCTCTCCTGGGAAACCTGCCCAGCATTGGCTAGCCTAGGCGGTTTGGACAGAAATCCCTGACCCCCTGCCTAGGTCTCAGTAGCCAAAGGCCAGACCCTCTTGGGAGCACAGAGCCCTCTGACCAGCCCACACCCCACTCCCTGGCCAGCCCTTAAGTACCAGGCTGGAAATAACCAGTTGTCTCCGCCCCTTTGGGCTGAGGGCTCGCCTACCACAGGGGCTGAGGTAGCTGGGCAGAGCAGGGAATGGGGGCCGTCCCAAGAGAGGCCTCTTGGATTCTTCCAGCTAGGAGGCCCCTACTTTCAGGCCTTGGAGGGTAGGATGCGTTGGTTCAAAACCTGGGTTTGCCACTGACTCCCCAGGAGCCCCTCAAAAGCCGCCTTAATTTAAGCTCAGTTTCTTTGTCTATGCAGTGGAGTTGATCACTCCCTCTAAGGGTTATTGTGAGAATGAAATCACATGACAGATGTGTGAGCTTTGTAAACTATAAAGTGCAATGCACATGAAAGAGTTTGTGGCTGGGGTGAATGCTTCATGTTGTATCCAAGGTCACGAAAAGACAGTTCAGGCATGCAGTCCCAACCCTACCTCTGGGGAGATCACAGCTCTTCTGAGAGTCTCAGCTGTAGCATCTGCATCCTTCTCCCTGCCTTAAAGGGTTGTTGTTGGGATCCAGCTAATCCAAACCATATCTGCATTGAGTATCTACTATTTGCATTGCTCATGGCATTCTAGAAATCTTGCGAACAGTAGGGAAACCTTGCAAAACGTAGGTCCCCTTTTCTTCTTCAATTTCAGAGACCCCTTTCCTGAAGACTCAAGATAAGCCAAGGATGTATCCAGGAAACCAGACAATGGACAGAGGAGGGGCAGGATTCTAGATCTCAGACGTGGCCGCCACAGTCACATTGCCAGTTGAGATCCTGCTTCAGCCTCTTACAGTCCTTATGACTTTAGGCACTTACTTAGCTCCTGTAAGCCTCAGGTTCCCCACCCATAACGCAGGGAGAATATTTATACCACAGAAGACTGCTGCTATGATTAAATACATCAGTTGATTGTGCTTAGCTCAGTCCCTAGACCATTGTGTACTGGGTTGGCCAAAAACTTCATTTGTTTTTTTCTGCAAGATGGCTGTAGTAGTGCTTAATTGTCTTTAACTTCATTCAAAACAATTTTGTTAGACTGTTTTGTGACAGCCGTCATATCAGCATGCATTTGAAAAAACTTGTCAAAATTGGGGATTTTGGATTTTGTGTGTAGCCATTTTAATATTGAAGATGAAAGAAATATACATTTATGGCATATAATGCTTTATTATTTCAAGAATGGTAAATATGCAACTGAAACAAAAAAGATTTGTGCAGTGTGTGGAGAAGGTGCTGTGACTGATCAAACGTGTCAAAGGTGGTTTGCAAAGTTTTCTGGTACTATTGACATTTGGCCAAATAATTCTTTGCTTTGGGGCTGTCTTATGCATTGGAAAATACTTAGAAGCACTCCTGGCCTCTACCCACTAGAGGTCAATAGCAAGAGATAGCCAATATACTCAAAATATCCAAATCAATAAAGTTATTGGTGAAAATGAGAAATGTGTCTTTTATTTTACAAAAAAAAAAAAAAAACTGAACAGACTTTTTGGCCAACCCAATATAATCATTAATGTTTGCTGTTATGAGAAGTAGAAGTAAATAAGTAGTTCATCATTGTAGCAGAAACAGTGGTAGTATATACTACTAGTATAAAAATACTAGCAGTATGATCACTAGTAGTAGCAGTAATGGTGAGAGTATTAGTAGTCTAAGTTATAGCGGTAACAGTAGTAGAGGTACTACTAGAAGTGCTGGTGGTGGTAGTCGTAGTAAGAAGCACTAGTAGTAATGGAGTGGTAGGGTACTAGTGGTAGTCATGGTAGAAGTGCTAGTAGTAATCAAGTGGTAGAAATACTGGTGGTGGTGGTAGTAGAAGTGCTCCATGTACCAGTAAACAGTGGCAGTGAAACTGGAAAAGTAGGAATTCGTGCTGCCTGTCACTACCAGCACCAGTAAGTAGAGACAAGGATTGAATCTTTATGGGCGCTTTATTCAGATGTCAGCGGTCTGAGAAGAGGGTGCGTTATGTACCCTAAAATGCAACTTGACAGCCCATCTCAAGCTGACCTTTTCAGAGGGAGAAGGAAAGGGTAAAAGAGGGTTTGGAAAAAGGTTAATCAGGTAAGAGTTGCAGTCCAGCAGCGATTTTCCTAGTACAGTCACACCTTGATACTCATTGGCTTCAAAACATGTCAAACCCTGAACTCATCACATTTTTAAAAAAATATATTTTATTGATTATGCCATTACAGTTGTTCCAATGTTTCCTCCTTTGCCTCCCTCTGCCTGGTACCCTATTCTCTACAGCAATCCCCTCCACCTTAGTTCATGCCCACGGGTCATGCATATAAGCTCTTCAGCTTCTCTATTCCCTATAATATTCTTAACATCCCCCTGTCTATTTTGTACCTATGAATTATGCTTCTTAATCCCTGTACCTTTCCCTCCATTCTCCCCCTTCCCGCTCCCAGCTGATAACCCTCCAATTCACAGCTATCAACAACTGAATCTATAGAACAAACTAAGCAAACAACCAGAACTATACTGGTCACATATTGATGAGAAAAATGTTTTAGCACCCTGGCGCTTGCCTGGGACTCAGCGCACTTGCTAGAATGTGTATGAGTCACCACGACGCCCAGCAAGAGAAAATGCTTCATCACGCGTCACTTGTTCAGCACTCATCAGGAGTTCTGGAACAGATTAACAAGGAGGAGTGTGAGGTACCTCATGTCTTTATCTGCCGATCAACAATTCTCTGTCTGAATCACAGACATTCCCTCTGAGAAACACAATGGCTCAGATACCATCTCGAAGGCTTGCAGGGCCCCTGGGGTACAAAAGTTGAATTGCCTGTGGACTTCCTGGGATCAGTAGGTCATGCATTCCAGTTCCTGGAATACCAGCTTTCCACATGCATTGATTACTTAAGCTTATCAACTATAACTGAAGCTACAATTTTTAACTCTTGAGTTCCCCTATCAGCAGCTATAGTAGTAGCAGCAGACAGGCTAGTATGACTGTAGTAATAGCAGTGCCAAAGGGGGCACATGCGCCAGGGGAGAGGTAAGGCTAAGAGAATCCAGCCCCTTCTGGTTCTGGGAAGAGGACACAGGGTCCAGCTGATGGAAATTGGACAGGAGAAGGGTCCTGATAGTTGGGCTGGAAATGAAGCAGAGCCCTAGAAATGGGTGCTAATCAAATCCTTGTCGGCTTGATGAGAGAAATGGCTATCTCAGAGACAGAGTCCTGGGATTGTGGGGGCTGTGTCCCCCCTCAATCTCTCCCAGGGAGACAGGGACAGTATTTTCTCCCGGAAATCCCAGAATCCTGGAGTAGGCAGAGTCTTAGGGACCTCTGGCCCCTGTCCTCCTCATCCACATTCAGGAACATTGAGGCTCTGGTGTGGGTGGAGTGGGGGCGGTCTCCATTGGGTAACACAGCTGGGAGACATGCTTCCCATTACCTCCTGGGGACTGGCTCTTAAGCCCCCAGCCCCGCATGCCAGGTCCTCAGCTGCCTGAGAGCTGAGTCAGCAGTGGAGTCTGGCACCCACCCAGGCCTCAGAAACTCAGCATCCCCCTTGCTGATAAGGTGGGTGGATTTTCCTGAGAAGAGCCAGAAAATCATAGGACGGGGCTCTGGAGAATCCTCAGACTCTGCTCCTCCAGAAGAGTTAGTGCAGACAAGTTCCCAGCCAGGACCATTCCCTGGGCCTCTATGGAAGCTTCTGGCTTTGGACAGTTTGGAGTATGATCCCACCAGTCTTCCTGGCTTCCCATCCTGCTGAGAAAGTTTGCTCTTCACCTTGTCCCACCTCTGGACCTTTGCTTATGCTGTTCCCTTTGCCTGAAAGGCTCTTCTTTGCCCTCATTCCTGCCTTAATTTTTTTCCATCTTTTAAAGCCTTAGTGCCACCTCCGCCAGGAAGCCTTCCAAGATTCCCCAGCCCTTGGTCTCTGGCCAGAATTCCCTTTCCTTGCCTGTGCTCTCATGGCATTTGGGTTCAGCTGCTACAAGTAGTGCATTTTAACAGACATGCCCTTATCCACTTTGGAGAGTTCTCTGAGGCAGACAGATGATGTTCATGTCCCCACACGCCAAACCAGCCAAATGAATTAAGGTCATGGGACTGGTAGGTGTGGGGGAGTGTAGGTCCCCAGAGGAGGGCTGTCATCCCAACCAGGAGGGCTTCCTGGGAGAGGATGTAGCCACTCTGTGCTCACAACCAAACAACACAGTGGATTGTTAGTGTCCAGTTTATGACCCAGCACATAGTGGGTGCTTTGGGTGTGCTTAATCAACATTCCAATTGAATGTGCAGCTGCATCTTCCCATTGGGCTGCTTACTGTCACCAGTGTGGAGAAAAACTAGAATGAAAGAAAAATCTGGAAAACTCTTAATGGACCCCATGGTCTCCACAGGCAGGGTCTCGGTGCAGTTCTGCCCGCTTCAGCCTGTGATTTCTCAGTGGATCCCAGGCTGAACAGAGGGACCGTGGGGAGCACAGTGAGACAGCCCCTCAGAAGGATGGATGTCCTGGAAGAAGCAGACAGAGGTCTCAAAATGCCCATCGAGATCTAAGCAACCACTGTCAGAAGAGAGCCCAAGTCACACACTGGATCAGATGACTTCGGTCATCAGGAAAACTTGAAAGCCGAAGTTGTTGACACTGGTTGTGCAGTAGATCCATCTGGGGAGCTTTAAAACTCTGCCCTGGCTCCACCCCCAAACCAATTAATCAGCATCTCTGGAGGCAGGGCCTGGAATCTCCCGGCGATCCCGATGCCAGGGGTGGAGCACCGCCACCGCCTTAAAGTATCGCTCAATGCGCCCCAGGGGAGAGGGCAGGCAGTGTGAAAGCTGATAGGGGAGCACGTTTCAACAGAGATGGTTAAATTAAGGCGAGTGTGCACTTCAAAGGCCGACTTCAGTTATCCAAGTTCAGCTTTGCAGAACAGCTCACAGAAAAGGGCTGCAGAGTATAGAGGGCACAACCCAAGTTTTTGGCAGCGGTCAGATTCCCGCATCACTTAGTGGGTGTGTGACCTTGGGCAAGTTACTGAACATCTCTGAGCCTCAGTTTTCTCATCTGTAAAACGGGGACGATCATAGTGTCAGTCCCAGAAGGTTGCTTTCAAAACTAATTAAAAAGAAGTAGAAGAAGTACCCAAGTGTTCAATGAACATTAACTCCCATCCCTCTGACTCAGAAGGTTCTAGACACATGAGGCATCCTTGTGCAAGAGAGGACCCTCAAGGCCCCTGTAACATTCTTACACGTCAACATGATTGTTTTTAGAGGAAACCATCCAGCTCATAGGTAAGTCATTCCCGGGTGAACAGTGGGTAGACTGACTCAGGGGAAAGCTGCTTACATTTCCAGGGAGAAGAGCTGAGATCCCGGCAACAACAGGGAGTTTCCACAGCCCCGAGTCCTTTCACAACCACCCATGATGCTCATCTTCACCAAACGATCAACTTGGCTTCCTCTTGCAGGGACCTCCATCAGACAGACAGCGGGTGAGCCTCCGTGCAGGGCCCTGAGCTGGGCCTTGGGGGTTGATCTCTCCCTTCACAAAGCTCCTTGTCAAGCAGGAAGCCTGTCTTGACTGCCGGTACCTGCCAGATGCCGCAGAGAAGCCCCGTGAGGCCACAGAGGAGAGGAGCCAGGCATTTAGGGGAAGGAGTGACCCAGCAGCACCCATGGGTTACTGTGACTCTCTCCATTTCTTCCTAAAATCACGGCTCTTCACCACCAATGCAAGTGCTGCTCCAGCCTGTACTGCCCCTCCTTTCAGTTTTCCCATCTGTGAAATGGGGGTAGGGAACTGAATAGAAGTAAAGTCAGTGATTCCCTACAGTCCCTGCTTTGTAGGATTTTGTGAAATGAGTCCTATGGCCTACATTCACGTTTAATTAAAGATTACAGCAAGCTTTCTTTGGAAAATTTCACAACTGGACTTGGATCCATCTGTCTTCTCCTCCACCCCAGGGGCACAAGTGGGACAATGCAAGATGCGAGCCATGTCATCAGCTGAGAACGTCCTTCCTCCCTGGTCTTTTTACTCATCTCTGTCCCACCTGAGTTCAGTGCAAGGCTGTCTGGCAGGGTGAGCCCCAGACTCCTCTGCAAGCCTGGCTGGGGCTTGGGAGAGTGTCACCCAGCTTCTGGGCACTTTGGAGAGCAGCTCTGTTCTGACAGGGGCTGACGTTCTCCATGATATATGAGTCCCTGCAGAGATGCTTACATCACGCAGCTAAGCGTTTGTGGTTAGCCTTGAAAGGAGGGAGGGAGGGGAGATGGCAGCTGGGGAGAGATCATCAGCCTCCCTTCTTCCTTCCCAGGTCCTTCTCTTCTCCGACCAACACTTGCTGAGCTCCTACTGTGTGCAGGAGCTCTGAGACTGCAGGGATGAAGCCAGCACAGTCCCTGCTCCCAACGGACAGGAAGACCAATCTGAACAGCACTGAATCAGCACTGCAGTGTCATCAGCACTACAACAGAGGGAAGCCCTGGAGGTTGCCGGGACAAACACAACTCCAGCCTGGCCTGGTGGGAAGAGGGTGATAGGCAAGACTTTCTATGAGAAGACTTGCAGGACAAGCCCACCAGGTAGAAGACAGCACTCCTGGCAGAGGGAACAGCAGGAACAATGTCTAGAGGAATGGAACAGAAGCCCAGGAAAGCTTCTGGACTGGAGCACAGGATGCAGGGGTAGGGGGCAGTGGGGTGTGGAGAGGGACAACCACAGGGATCAGCAGATGATACAGTCCGAATGACCTTGGGTCTCAGCGGGGCAGCTCAGTCTTTATTCTGAGGCCCCAGGGAGTCAGGGCAGGCTTTTCCCAGGGAGGATGGCTGGGATTGAAGGGAGGAGTGGATGGAAGGGGCTGGACCAGGAGCAGGCCATGTGCATGGGAGGGTCCCCTGATTGCTCCATGTTGCTTTTATTCGCTCCCTCAAAGAGCATTTCTTGAAGGCCTGCTCATCCCTCTCCACAAAATCAGGCTGGTCAGCCCCTGCCCAGTGCCCAAGCTCAGAAAAAAAATGTATGGAAAGAGCGTGGCTGCGTCTGACAAAGCCTCCTTTGTGAGGTGCCCTGGGGCCACCGTGGCGCGGTGCTCTGCTGCCCTCTAGTGGGGCCTTGGAGATGCACTCCTGCAGGGTCCAGGCAGCTTTTAAGTTGTTCTGAGTTTCCCCAAATGCCTTCCCTTCCTGTGTCCCTCCCTCAAACGTGGGGGGCCCGCTGTTCTTGACTAAAAGGTGCCATTTTAGAATCGAGGACAGGTTCCAAACATCCAGCGTTGTACACATTCTGACCCAGGTTGGAAGCCTGGTGCAAAAGTCCCTACAAACTGCTCATCACATTCCAACCTGCACAGGTCTCCTGCCTCTGCACTTTTCTCGAAATCCCTTCGATGTGGCTCATCACTGTGAAGTAGGAGGTAGACAGCAAGCTGATAAATGAAATCAACACACGCTAAAGTGTGAAAGACCAACAGTCCTTAACCCTTTTAAGGGCAGTTAAGGAAGCACCCGTTCACTTGCTGGGTCTACAACGGGAAAAGGCAGCCTGCCCCCCGCAGACAGCACCCGGGCTTACAGCTCAGAGTCTCGGGTTTCAAGCCCTCGGCTCTGGCTCTGCTGTCCACCACTGCTTTCTCCACGGACAGCCTCCCCTGCCCACCTCTGCGTTCCTGTCTTCTCATCTGAGAAATGGGAGGGTAATTCTTGTCGTAGGGTTAGAAAATATATGACAGATTGCAGAACTTCAGAGTTGAAAGGAATTTTGAAGATCATCTAGGGATTTTTATTTTGCTTTTAAAAGAAAGGTTTTATTTATTTATTTTTAGAGAAAGGGGAAGGGAGGGAGGGAGAGAAGGAGAGAAACATCCACGTGTGAGAGAATCATCCATCGAGAGCAACCGGGACCCCACCCACAACCCAGGCACGTTCCCTGACCAGGAATCAAACCGGCGACCTTTTGGTTTTCAGGACGATGCCTAACCCACTGAGCCACACTGGTTAGGACTCTATTTTGGCTTTTAGAGAAATCTTTACAATTTATGAATCACTTTCAAATACAGGCTCTTAGACTTATGATAGGGCTATAGCCCAATAAATTCATAGTAAGTTGAAAATATGTTGAAAGTCTAAAATTAATTTAATACTACACTGTAGAGTGTCGGCTGTTCACCCTCGCAACCCTGTGACTGGCTGGGAACTCCGCTCCCCGCTGCTGCCCGGCATCATGGGAAAGTACCCTACCGCATGTCACTGTTCTGGGAAAAGATAAAAATACACAATTCAAAGTATGGTTTCTACTGGATACCTAGTGCTTTTTCACCATCATAAAGTCAAAAAATCCTAAGTCGAACCATTGTATGTCAGGGACCGTCTTTCTGTACATTCTTACTGAAACCTCAGAGCAACTATGGAAAATCATTCATCTCTTTGTACAGGAAGGACACAGGTTAGGAAAAGGGAAACGACTTGCCCAAAGCTCTCTGGCGTGTCAGTGGCAGAGCCAGGGACAAGTCCCTCTTTGCTCTGTGTTGCTCTCCCTGTTAAATCCTTCCTCTTAGGGGGCCCTATAACCCTCACCTGCCACCCTCACCCCCCTGCCCCTGCAGGCCTCTGAACTCCCCCCAGAGCTCCCACACACTGCATTGTATTTACCTGGCTCCCTAGCAGGACTCGGGGATTCCTCCACCCGGTGCCCAGCACACTCCCAGAGATCTGTGCTGCTTACAGAAACCAGGCCAAGAGAGGGTTAAGCACCAGCCCTGGCCTTGGCTCAGCCTTGGCATTGGAGAAGCAGGTGGCCCAATGTTTAACCAGATGCTTTGGGGGCCTTCTGTCAACTCAGTCAAGAACTCAGTCCAGCCCTGTCTTCCTAGAGCTGAGGCCTGGCCCCTCCCACCCCTCTGGCCTGGGATTCCAAGAAGCTGGAGCTGCTAGGGAGGGGAGAAGGGAGAGGAAAATCAGGAAACTGGAGGATGTGGGGAGAGTAGAGAGAGCCTGGCCCATGCCCTGCCAAGGTCTGCTGTTTGCCCTTCTCATCCTTGCCTCAGTATCCCCACCTGCACACAGAGGAGGCTGGTCTGGGTGGCCCCTCCTCATGGGATTGGGTAACAGCGAGGGATCTTCAAACTCCAGAACCCCCTGGCTAGGGGTCCCCAGCTTGGGAAAAACTTTCTCCACCAGAGGCGAGGGTGGGTAAATCTTTAACCAGCAGGCCCTGGGCAGGCCGGAGCCTTTCCGGATGGATGAATGCCTGGGAGAGGGGAGGGGGGGCGGGGGATGTAAGGGGTGCAGAGTCGGTCCCAGCGGCGTGGGAAAGGGGAGGGCAGTGGGGAGGAAAAGAACAAGACTCAGGCAGAGCTAACTCCATGAGCAAAGCAGGATATGGAGGAGCGCGGATCCCCCGATGGGTAAGCAGAGTTTCTGGGAGGTTCGAGGAGCCGCTGGGCGGAGGGACGGTTTAACTAACTCGCCGTGCTGCCACAGGGACCCCGCGCGGAGCCTGGAGCAGGGGCCAGAGGGGCCAGATACACCCATCCAGGTGGTGCTCAGGTGGGTATAAGTTGGCTAGGATGTGCCCGAGAGAGGAAGGGGCCGATGGAGACATCGGGATGGACCATCCACCCTCCCGTCGGTCTCCAGGGTGCGTCCCATGAGCGCTGCCGAGCTGCGTCGAGGGGAACAGAGCGTGCTGCACTGCACAGGGGCCAAGACTCTGCAGGTGAGGACCCCTCCCACCCCACTCCTACTCCCTAGCCCCACCCTAGCACTTCAAAACCCTGCCCAGGAGCGCCTCATCCCGACCCCTAGGCAACCTTGTCCAGGCCCCGCCCTCCCTAGGCCCGGACCCCTTCTCCACCGCCCCTCCCTCAGGTGAGCCCTCCGGGCGGGGGCGCGGAGGTGGCGTTCCGCTTCGGGGCCGTGCTGGACGGGGCACGCACGCAGGAGGATGTGTTCCGGGCGTGTGGCGTCAGGCGACTCGGGGAGCTGGCGCTGCGCGGGTGAGTGAGGCCCTGGGGGTCCTCCGCAACCCTGCACCGCCCTGACCTCCGGCCGCACCCCGGCCGCACCCCGCCCGCCGCCGCCGGGATCCAGCCACACCCCCACCCGCTGCCCACAGCTTCTCCTGCACCGTCTTCGCCTTCGGCCAGACCGGCTCCGGGAAGACCTACACCCTGACTGGGCCTCCGCCCCAGGTGGGCTGAGCACGAGAAGAGCGCCCCCCCAAGGTCGTGGGTCAGTGGGGAGTTACCGACGGCGCAGGCTCGCAGAGGGAAGGGCTTTGGACGGTGTAGCTCAGCCCCAAGTATTTGCAGACAGGGAAACTGAGGCCCAGGGAGGTGAAGGGACTTGCCCAATATGCAGTTCTAATGTTGCCCCTATTACTGACTAGCTCTTCGTGTCGTCATCTGTAACCTGGAAGTGATCGTCCTGACTGTGAGAATTCAGTGAGATGTTGTATGGGAACTTGGCATCATTTCTGGGGCATAGTAACTGGGGGTGCTAGGAAGGGTAGTTATTGCTGTGGTAATGTTTCTGCCCCCAGGAAGAGGGGGTGCCCATACCCCCCAGCCTGGCTGGCATCATGCAGAGGACCTTCGCCTGGCTGTTAGAGCGCGTGCAGCACCTGGGTGCGCCTGTCACCCTGCGGGCCTCCTACCTGGAGATCTACAATGAGCAGGTGGGATCTGCAATGAGCAGGTGGGGGACTGACACAAACAGAAATCGTTCAATTGAACGGAAGCCTTGCTTCCCAAGGAGCTTGGGCCAAGGGGCAGAATGGGGGCGGGGGGGGGGGGACTGCTGTCAGTAAGGTCTGGGGGTGGGTCTCCTTCCCTCACCCTCCACCCTCATCTCCCAGGTCCGGGACTTGCTGAGCCCAGGGTCTCCCCGGCCCCTCCCTGTTCGCTGGAACAAGACCCGGGGCTTCTATGTGGAGCAGCTGCGGGTGGTGGAGTTTGGGAGTCTGGGGGCCCTGATGGAACTTCTGCAGATGGGTGCGTGCCACTTCAGGGGAGCTTTGGGGTCCCAGGAAGCCCATCCCTCTGTGGCTCACTGATTGCACGTGGGGCCCCTGGCTGGGGCTGGGGGTGGTCAGCTAGGTGACCCTTGTGCTAGGCGAGGGCCAGCAAAACAACAATTCAGACACGGCGCACCGACGCCCCCCAGACCTGCCACTGCTGCCTCCCACGCTCTTTCTGGGCCCACCCCTCTTTCCAACCCAGCTCTTCTGCCTCAGGCAGGCCTTTTAAAAAAGCACTTTTTTTCTCCATAGAGAGGCCTCGCCACCTCAAGCCCCCCTGCTTCCCATCTGCACCCTTCCATGCGGCAAAGCACATCCCTCTTCCCCCCAGACCCTTCCAATGTCCTGAAGGCCAAGGTCATAACTCCTAGTCTAGCCTCTCGGCCCCTCTGTTCCAGTCCTACCTGTCCATCCAGTGCTTACTGAACGCCCACCCTGGGACAGGCACTGGGGATACTGAGAGTCTGGGCTCCTGCCCAGCCCAGCATCCTGCCCCCTGACCTCTCTGCTCCCTCTCTCTTTCTCCACACAGCAATACGAGGGGTGTCAATCAAATGTGAATCGGACATTCTTCCACTCAGTTCTGTCTGTCCCCTTCTTGCCTGTTCGTGCCAGAGCCGGACCCCACATCCCCTCATCTTCCTTTCCTGCCACTGGGCCTTTGCACAGGCTGGGCCCTCCCTCGCCAGGACGCCTCTGCTCCTTGTCCGTCATTGGTGACCACCTGCTCTTCCTACCAGGTCCAGCTCCTGATGCTCTTCCCTTCCAGGTCTTAGCCGTCGAAGGAGCTCAGCTCACACCCTGAATCAGGCCTCCAGCCGAAGCCATGCCCTGCTGACACTCTATGTCGGCCGCCAGACTGTGAGTGCCCCCAGCCTGGGGAGGGAGCTGGCCCGGGGCCATGCAGCAAGGGTCCACCTCTGGTGTGTAAACAACTTGGGTGTGCACAGGAGGTCATGGTAGAAACCATGTTCCCATCAAGCCCTGACCCCCCAATCCCAGCAGGCGCCTCCTGAGGATCCCGGGGAACCCCCCACCGGTGGGAAGCTGTGCTTTGTAGACCTGGCCGGCAGTGAGAAGGTGGCAGCCACAGGATCCCGTGGGGAGCTGATGCTGGAGGCCAACAGCATCAACCGCAGCCTGCTGGCCCTGGGTGAGACCCGGGGCCCGGCTCTGAGTCCCTGCTCTTGCCTGGCCTGCAGCTGTCCACGAAGGGGAGGGGCAGTAAGAGCAGTGGTGGAACCAGAGGGGGTGTAGTGCATAAAGAGCTGAGAGCCAGGAGCCACAGGCCTCCTTCTGGCCTTAGCTTGCTGTTGTGCCTCCACTCTCAGAACCCTTTTGATGAATCTAGACACCTCGTAAACTTTATTCTACGAGAATACAGCTACATTCTAAGTTGGGAGGTAGACTCAGTCAAGTGCAGAGTATGGGCCACCAGACACTCAGCCTGTGCCCTGTGCATTGGGCAGGCTGAGGGGCAGGGACCTGCCCTGCCTTCCCGCCTCCTCCCCAGAGGGCGTGCGTGGGAAGTTGCTCCGGGAGCTCCTCTCCATTCAGTCCATGTGTCAGACACTTCCTGAGCCCCTGCCCAGTGCCAGGCCCTTTTTGGGCACTGGAGGTGTGGGCAGAGGTTCCTGCTCTACACGGACCAGCTGCGTGGCCTTCGGGTGTAACCTGGCTGGGCCTCACTCTCCCCACCCAGGTCACTGCATCTCCCTGCTGCTGGACCCACGGTGGAAGCAAAGCCACATTCCGTTTCGAGACAGCAAGCTCACCAAGCTGCTGGCAGACTCGCTGGGGGGGCGGGAGTCACCCTCATGGTACCTGAGGGGGGCCGGCAGGGAAGAGCGGGGCCTGAGGGACGGGCTCCCAGAGAGGAACACTCAGGGGCCTCCTCCCCAGGTGGCCTGCGTGTCCCCCTCAGCCCAGTGCCTTCCTGAGACTCTCAGTACCCTGCGATATGCCAGCCGAGCTCAGCGGGTCACCACTCAGCCGCAGGCCCCCAAGGTGAACGGAGGGAGAC
Organism: Phyllostomus hastatus; assembly: GCF_019186645.2. Taxonomy (NCBI): domain Eukaryota; kingdom Metazoa; phylum Chordata; class Mammalia; order Chiroptera; family Phyllostomidae; genus Phyllostomus; species Phyllostomus hastatus. The sequence continues at coordinate 60,953,984 of NW_025333857.1, read as the reverse complement.
ACGGGCAGGGGGATGGTGGGGACGATGGCTGGGGACAGGCAGTAGTTGGAGCCTGAGTTGGTGTCATGGCTGGGACTGAGTCAGAGTTAGGGTTAGAGCTGAAGTCCTGATGATGGGGTGGGGTCAGGGTCATGGTCAGGGTTATGGCAGGTCTAAGGTTGAAGTCTGATTTGGGGTATGATTCAGGGTCTAGTCCGAATCCCAGTGGGTATCGTGATTAAGTTTGAGATGAGTAGGGGTCTGATGTGGAGTCTTGTTTGGGGTCAGGACGGAGTTTTGAGTTGGACTTGGAGCAGGGTCCAGCTCACAGAGGGCCCTGCAGTCATGCAGCCGAGGCCATAGGTACTTTGATGCCATTAGGACAAGGTGCCCCCTCCAGGTGGATGTAGCCTTGTGCCAGGGTGCAAGACTGGTGGGTGAAGCAAGGGCTGGTTTTAGGGTCCCCTCTCTCTCCGCTCCCGGAGGCCCTCATGCAGTGTGTGACTTGCACAGCCACAAACAGCAATGCTGGGCTCTTTCTCTGCAGTCCCCTATGGCAAAGCAGCCCCAGCGTTTGGAGACTGAGATAGCGCAGCTCAGGGAGGAGAACCATCTCCTTCGGTCCCAACTGGGCCGGATGGACCCCAAGGGTATGAGCTCCCTGGGGGTGAGGCGGGATGTGGAGAGGGCCTGCACTCCTCGGGATCCGGCCGTCGCCCCTTTCCCTGCAGTCTCTGGACTCAGTGGTACCCGAGTGGCTTGGGCCCAGCGGAACCTCTACGGGATGCTCCAGGAGTTCATGCTGGAGAATGAGAGGCTCAGGTAGGGCCCAGCCAGGGGACTCAGTGCCTGCCTCTCACTGCCGGGCCGCTTCTGCCAAACTGCCTCCCTCCCCGGCCCCTCACTCCCTCTGGCTCCACCGGCCTGCTGGGGTTTGTACTGCACTGCAATGGGGGGCTGGCTGACACCCCCACCAGCCCTGCTTCCTGTCCCCGTCCTGGGGCCTATTCTTCCCAGGAAAGAAAAGAGCCAGCTGCAAAGTAGCCGGGACCTGGCCCGGGATGAGCAGCACGTCCTGGCCCAGCAGGTCCATGAGCTGGAGCGGTGAGCACGGCCACCAGCCCAGAGTCAGGCCTTGGGGTGGAGGGCAGCTGGGAAAGGGGTGGGTGAATGGAATGGTTAGGAGTCTGACCTCTGGGTCCAGACCACCTGGGTTCCAATTCCAGCTCTGCCACCTACTAGCTGTGCGACCTTGGGTGAGTCATGTAACCTCTCACTGCCTGGTTTTCCTCCTCTGTCAAGTGGGGATGATACCGCGCCCACTTTACAGGCTTGTTTGAAAGACCAGATCAAATGAGTTCATGGGTAAAGTGCTGCGAACGGTGGCCGGCACGCAGTCAGTGCCCCGGGGGTGTTCGCTGAAGCGGGGCACGTGGGGGCCGGCCTGGCGGGTCGGGCTGAGGGCTGCAGGGGCAGACCCCGCTGTCCCTTCCAGGCGCCTCCTCTCTGCCTGCTGCCTTCACCGGCCTGGACTCCGCCCTGCCCCACTGTGTCCCTGTGCCATGGGGCCAGTTCCCTCCTGCCATGTGAGTCTCCACCCAGCCTGAGCAGGGAGGGGCAGGCGCGACCGGGGGCCTCTGACGTGCCCTCTTGCAGGCCCTGCCGCCCCTGTGCGCCTGCCCCTGCTGCCACCTCTGCCCTCTGTGCCGAGCGCCACCGGCCCACTGGGCCTGCCCACAGAGGGAGCTCCACCTGCCCCAGGTAGGAAAGGCCCAGGTAGGGCTGAGGGACGTCCAGGAGAGCTGGAGACCTTGATCTGGGGGGTCAGATCAGGAGGCTCCGGAGCTCCAGGGCCTCCAGGGTCCCAGGCTGGGTCACGGGGGCCAGTGGCTGGCTTTGGGCTCCTTCTGCTGAGGATGAGAATCGCTGTTTACCTCCTGCTCCCCTTCATCCTGCCGCCTTTTAGGAATTCTCTCCACCATGTGCTTATTCATTCATCCACTTACATATTCCTCACGTGTGCATTTGCTTATTCGTGTGTTTGCTCACTCGCTCCCTGACTCTCCCCCAAGCTCTTTGACACAGACTGGGCAAAGCCTCTGCCCTCAGGGAGTTCTAGTCTCCAGAGAGTACACGACCAGGGCCCCCCGCTGCCCACAGAAAAAGTGCCCAAGACCTCGCCCCTTTATGCCCATCTGACATACTTGGTGCCCCATCAGGCTGGTGCGGCAGGGACGGTGGTGTGCTCAGCACCCGGGAGGTGGGGCCCAGAGGGACAGGACTGAGGTCACCCAGTGTCGGCTCTGGTCTTTCCTGCAGGTGTTTGGTGCTAAGACCCCAGATGGCATGATCCTGCCTGCCCGGCCCCCACCCTGGGCACCCCCATGCAGCAGCCATGGCTCTGCCAAGTGCCCGAGAGAGAGGTGGGCCCAGCCCCGGGGGACGGGGTGGGGCAGGAGGAGACCTGGGCACGTGCCGACTCACCTGCACCACCGACTCGCCCTGTCCCAGGAGCCACAGCGACTGGACTCAGACCCGAGTCCTGGCGGAGATCCTCACCGAGGAGGAGGTGGTACCTTCTGCCCCGCCCCTGCCCATGGGGCCCCCGAACACGTCGCCAGTGCTGAGAGGTGAAGAAGGGAAAGAGGGAGGGGCCGCTAGTGTGTTCTGGGACCCTAGGCCAGAGCCCACCCTCTCCAGACCTTAGTCTTTCCATTTCTGGATCAGGGTACATGCTGAGTGGTAATTTCCAAGACCTTTCTCGTTTCCAGACTTGGAATTCTCTTCCTTGGGTCACATTCGGGCCCAGATGTATACCAGAGCCCACGGTGTATGTGGGGGGCAGGGGCAAGTGGGCACCCCCGGAGGCTTCCCCAGAGGACGTTGGGACCGGATGAGCCCAGGACAGTGCAGTCCTCAAGTCTCGCCGTGCCCCTCAGGTGGGGCCGCAGTTCCAAACCTGGCCCGGAGGCTGGAGGCCCTCAGAGACCAGATCAGCAGCTCCCTGCGACGCGGCCGGAGCCAGCCACCCTCCCACGAGGGCACACGGAGCCCCAGCAGAGTCCTCCCTCCCCGCTGAGGGCTAGATGGAAGCCCAGGAGACCACCGTGCGACCTGGGGCTGGGCTCTTCGCTCTGGAGCTGCGGTCTCCCCATCTATTAAACAGGGGTGACAGCTGCCGGTCTGTTCTGCAGGCTGGCTGGGCAAGGACAGTTCCTGAGGGCCCAGGGGTGAGGGCTGAAGGGCTGGAGGGGAGCGAAGGGAGGGTGCCACCCCAGACTATGAGAAATGAGACTGGATTCAGGAGGAACCGGGCAGCAGGTCATGAAATGTGCATACCAATAAAGAGGCCGCAGCCCCAGGTCTGGTGGGTCCTGTCCTTCGGATAGTCACTTCCCCTGGGGACATGTTAGGGGGGAGGGGTTCTTGGGGGGCTGTGAGGAAGAGGAGGCAAAGATTCTTGGCAGAAGTGTGTGCCCCCTTCTGATCAGGAATATTCCAGATTTCCAGCTCTTTCATGTATTACATGCATTTTAATTGAGCAACTACTCTGTGCCACTGGGACACTATGGGGAAACCAAATGATGAGCAGCTCCAGGAGGGAGATGTGAAGGAAATTGGTTTGGCCTTGACCTGTGGCAGGTGGTGGACTGAGGGGGGTGCTTCTCTGTGCTGGCTGCATGTGGCTTGGTGCTGGAAGGATCATGAGCCCCAAGTTCCAATGGACCTGCTCTGAGACCCTTGGCAAGTCCTGCCCCCTTCCTAGACCACTTTCTGGATCCCAGTCGGTTAGATGCGGGACACGGCTCCCTGTCCCACTGAGCTCCGGTGAAAGTCAGGGAGGTGAGGAATCTCATGAATCCAGGCGCAGTGCCCAGTAGGTTGTAGACCATCCCAGGTCTACAATTAAGGGGAAGTCCAGGTGTGCCCTGAAAGGTTAGAGGTGCCAGTAGAAGACCTCATTACGACAAGAGCCACAAGGCTAACCTAACTCTCCCATGTTATAGTTAGGGAAACCCAGCCCCAGATGGCTGACTCCTCCGTTGGCTCGTACATTCACTCATTCAGAGACACCACCAACATCAACTGCGAATCAGGGCGATGGAAAGACTGGCGAGGAACAAGCTGGCTTCGCCCAGGGAGCTGGCACTCTGGTGGGGAGCAGACAGACAGACCCTTACCACCTCACACGTGTGCTCTGAAGGGAAACCAGGAAGCCCAAGGCACAGAGGAGGGTCACCCAATCAGAAACTCTGAGGGGGCTGGGGAAGGTTTGCTCAAGAGCGACGATTAAGGCTCAGAAAGTGAACAGCAGCTGGCCCAGGGCAGGTTGGGGGGGGGTTGGCTGTCGAGGCAAAAGAGACCTTGCGGTTCAAAGGTGGCCGGCACCAGGAGGTGCCCGGCCTCGTGGGCCACTTCTGGAGCTTGGGCTTGTCCCGAGGGCAAAGGGGAGCCACAGATGGATCTTGAGGAGTCACCCGCTTAGATTTGCATTAGGGTCACACCAACCACTGTGGCGGGTGGGCTGACTGGTGAGGGTGAGCTGGAGGCTCACCAGGAAAACGACCAGTGCGAGGAGGTGATGAAATTCCTCAACCAGAAGTGCCTGAGCCAGGCCTCGGGTTGGAATCCACTGGGGCCTGGACCCGGCTCCGGCAAGGCCCCGAGCTGGCCAGCCTCAGTCACAGGCATGGGGAGCACCAGGGCGGAGCAGGCCGAGGCCAGGGGGCGCCTGGGGAGGAGCAGGGAGCCTGGGAATGCCCCTGGGGAGGGAGGTCACTGGGACAGTGCCCAGACCTGCCCACAGGCCTGGCCTGAGGAAATCAAGCCCCATTGCTCCCACCCCACTGCCCAGCGCAAGGCCAGGCAAGCAAAGACCCAGGGCTTCCCTGCCCACCACGCTAGAAAATAGCCCTGGGAAGTTCCCTAATGATGCCTTCCTATCCCCAGAGGAGTGAGGGCCCACAGACGAAGCAAGGTGCCTCACGGCTACACTTGAGCATGCTGTGTGACTCGGGGCAGGCCACTTGGCCTCTCTGAGCCTTCCCCAATATAGATCCTGTGACTGAGATTCTCTCTTCAGGGCTGGTCCCTGAAATGGGCTGGTAAGGGTCAGCTCAGGGTAGAGCCCCCAGCGGCCAGGAGTTGAAAGGCAAGACTTGTGGCCCAGCATTAGGGGTGTTCAACAGTGGTGACTGTGGGTGGCCAGTGTCCATGGAGGCAGAGCCCAGGGACCAGGGGTAACGGCAGACACCATAGGCAGAGAAAGAGGCCAGATAGAGGGAGCTGTGGTTAAGCCCACAGACTGAGCCACACCAGTTCAAATCCCAGCATTAACACTTGTCCATGGGTGACCCTGGGCAGGCGACTTAACTGCTCCAAGCCTGAGAGGCCTCATCTGCAGAGGACACAATAACAGCCCCTCATGGGATTAAACCCACTGACTTGTGGGAAGACAACAGCTCGAGGCTTTGCCCGTTGCAGACGAGTTGGCCAAAAGCAACCTGTAGTTAACATGACAATTCCATGGAATTGGCGATCTGAGTTTAAAAAAAAATCAACAAATATTTATTGAGAACCCACTTTGAGCCAGCATGGATATAGCATAAAAACACAGCATAAAAATTCTTTCCCTCATGGGAGACAGACAAAAAGCAAGAAAATGGACAAAATACACGGGAAGAGAAAGGCCATGGAGCAAAACAGAGTGGGGAGGTCCACCTGCCAGAGCAGGTGCAGCTCCGGGTCAGGGGGACGGGGAAGGTCTCATGCAGGTGAACCTGTGCAGAGACCTGAAGGAGGGGAGGAGGGGGGGCCTGATTCACTCCATAAAGTCGCTTTTCTGCTCTCAGTAATTTCCAGCTCTAGGTGAGGGCACGTCCGCTTGGGTGGCTCTGCAGGTGGGAGCCTAGTCTCCTCCCCTGCCAGAGCCCTTATCTCACCCGCTGCCTCCCGGCCCCGCTTACTGGGAGGTCTCCAGCCTCCGGCAGCGGTGGCCCCTGGCACTGAGTGTGAGACTCTCCTTAGCTGCCTTGGGAGGATGGTCAGGGACCACCCAGGGGGGCCTTGGCTGTTGCCGGTCCGTGTTTGGATGATCCCTTCTCCTGCTGGAGCCAGCCACGATTTTTCAGTTCCCTAGTTCCAGCTCAGCAAGCCCCGACTTACTTCCCCAGACATGGACACGGGACTCAAGGGGCTAAGTCTGCGCTACCGCCGTCTCATAAGCCCTGTGTCCACCTCCCCGCCTGCATCCTCGCTCTAGAGCTGCTGCTTGTCCAGAATCCCCAGACCTCAGAGGAATCCCACAGGACCCAGCAACACATCAGGACTCTTCCCCTCCAGGGGGCCTTACTGAGAACTCGTGAATTGCAGAGGATGCTTCTGGAACCCTGAAGGCTGTGGGCCTGTCCCAGAATGCTGGAATGTGGGGGCATTTTTTGGCCCCATGAAATAAGGTAGTACTCCAGAACAGTCCAGCTTAGACTGTGGTCTCTGGTACCTCAGAGCGTTAGAATTGGGGCAGCTCTCAGAAATCCCGAAATATAGGGATGTCCCAGAATCCCAAACCCCTAAAAGATCTCTCTGAAATTTTAAAACGTCATACAGAAGTCAAAAGGGATGCCCTGGGATCTTTGGCTGGGGGTGGGGATGTTCACCAGAGCTCAGAGGGTCATCCACAAGTTTCTAGAATGCTGGCCAATCTAGAGAGAGAGTGAGCTAGGTGTCTAGAACCCCTTTGGGCCTTCCAGATCCTCAGGGGTCCTGACTCCTAGCCCACACCTGATGGGTGGTCAGGCAGCACAAGCTTCAGGAAGAGCGCTTCTGCGGAGACTTACTTGGGTTAAAGGCTCCGAGGTCTCATCCGGGCAGCCGACGCCCAGGTGACTCCCAAGAGGGAAAGTCAATGTCAGAGCGTGTGCAGACCCCACTGCCAGGAACATCCCGCTCCCTCCCTCTGTCTGCTTTGGCCACAGCAGCCTCCTCGCACAGCCCGGCTATGCCCAGCTTTCTCTCACCCGGGGTCTGTCTTCCCTTTGTCTAAGGACGCATTTGCCCCCAATTTGTATTTCCTTTGAGTTATACACAACAGGTTCATTTGGCTGCTTTGAAGGATATTTTGTGTTCTCTTAGAGGACTTGTTCTATTTCCATCTTCTTACCGAGCTTCCAAAAACTTGTCTCCCTTTATTTTAAGCAAACAAACAGGTGTGGCCAGGTTGGGCAGGTAGGGGAGGTCTTGCCATGAAACAAGGAGCAGAAACTACTGGAACCTGGAGGCCAACTGGTGCTGGGGTCAGAGACCAGGACTGGGGTCAGGAGACCTGGGTCCTAAGCGTGCTGCAATGGACCTGCTATGTGAGCCAGACAGGCCCCTGGCCGTCACTGACTTCTGCAGGGGCTGGCCATGGAGGAAGCTGCTCAGAGGTGTCTTTCTCAAAAGCCTTCCCTCAGCTCATAGCTCTGCTCACGCCCTCTCTCACCCATCACACATTTACTAAGTCCCTACCTGAAGGCCAGGCCCGCTCGACTAGGGGGACACTAGCCTGACCTGGTCCCAAGGAGCTTCTAGACAGCCAGGGGGAAGGACAATAAAAGTGACAATTGCTAGCAATGGAATAAATAACAATTAGCCAGTTTCTGTGGTGCCTGAGCATTGTTCCCAGTACTTGCCGGTGTATTAACGCATTCATTTCTCATGACAACCCTGTGAAGTAGGTACTATTGTAATCCTCATGTTGCAGCCGGGGAACCAAGGCAAGAAGAGGCTCGGGAATTTTCCAAGGTCAAACAGCTAGAAGGCGACAGAGTGGGATTTGCACTGGAGTGCTCTAGCTCCTGCATACGTGTGCTTAACCACAATGTCAAGTGTCACCCAGTAGGACCAAAGGGGAAGGGCAAACAGAGGAGCAGCTTCTATCCAACCCAGGAACCTCTGAGCACGTGGAGCAGCCTCCCTGGGTAAGTCGGTCTGCACAAAAGCCCAGCATAACCCGGCAAGGCCAGACCCTGTCTTTGATGAGGCCAAGGAAGAGACCCCCCCCGCACCAGGTCTTTTCTGCCCATGGAAGAACCCTCATTAACCCCAATGATAAAGGAATTTTTTACAAACTGCCCAGTGAAGCAGGATTCTGAGAAGCCTGGGCTGGAAATCAGAGAATTCAAAATGAGCCCCTAAGGTTAGCCCTTGTGTGGTGGATGGGGCTCTGGCTGGAGATCTGGGGGGAGTCCGGGCTACAGAATCGTGGACACATCCACTTCCTCCCTCAGCCTCCGCCTGCTAACAATGGCCGTGGGAGCCTGGACAAGGCAGTCAAGGTCTCTGAACTCAGTCTCCTCCCCCGCAAAATTGGGATAAGTTTGGTTTACTCCGTGAGAAGTTAATATGCGTTCGTAGGGGATGATGTGAGGATTGAAAGAGTGGATCCATAGAAACTGTTTGGGACAGAGCCTGGCACACAGTCAGTGCCGTGTACATGCTAGCTGCTGTTACTGCTTTTTATGACACCTGGATGCGCTCAGCACACATGCCCTGCCGTTCCTGTACTAACGGGAGAGGAGCTGCATTCATGTCTGGACTCCAGTTCTACGGACTCATAAACTTGTCAACATCCGGCTCTGCTGCCTCTTCCTTCAAGGACTCTTCCAGGGACAGAGGTGCCCACTCAGGACTCGTGCCCAGTGAGAGAGCTGGGGAAGAGTCCCTGCTCCCCTTCCAGGGCAGCTGACCGGGGGACATCGCTTGTCTTCATTGAAGAGAGGCCAGTGCACCTTGCCCAAGAGTCTAGCTTGCCTTGTGGTTTCAGAGAAGAGCTATGTTAGTCCCTCCCAGGGCACTGGGTGATGTCGACTCGGTCAGCCGGGGGTCAGGCTGGCCCCTGGAGGTCCTGCTTTAATGCACAGGTGAGACCAGCCCGAGAGGAGCAGGAAGTACGTGTGTCCTCTTCCTGGGTGCAGACAGGCCTTTGGAAGGTTATTCCTCTGGCAGCCCTTTCTCCAGGGGCGCAAGGGAAGCCAGACCCTGGGCCACAGGCTCTGTCCCTGGGATAGCCAGATCTCAAGAACACAGCTCCAGTGTCTTGCTTTTTGCCTCTCTAGGCTAAGCCACCCACTCTCACGATCAGGAAGCTAAATTGGCAACACCTAAGGGCACCTCCCACCCAGGGCACCTCCACCCGGGCCTAGCACTTACTGCTGTGTGCTTAGCAGGCTCTCTGCACAGAGCAATAACAGGACACGTTTCTCGTCATTTAATTCTTCTACACCCCTTTGAGCTCTTTTTAACCCCATTTAACAGAGGAACAGACTCAGATTCAAAAAGGTGGAGTAGCTTAGTTAACATCAAATGGGCGGGAAGGGGTCCCGGCCATGACTGGAAACCAGGTCTGTCTGGGTGCAAAGTTCAGCTGCTTGACCATCCCTCTGGGGGACGAAGCCTTGGGAATCCCCCCAGATACACAGACTAATTCAAAATCAACACAAGGAAAAGCCACCACAGAACAAGGGCTCTTTGCTTTTTAAATTGCATCATTCGTGGTATCAGTCACTCATTCACTGATCATTATCATGGACTTGGGGAGGATTCAACCTCCCAGTTGCTCTCAGCTGTCTTCTTGTTGGGTGGTCCTTATTGGGGTCTGACCTCGAAGTTCTAAGTAAGTCAATTAGCACGTGTTCACCAAGCACCTACTAAGTGCCCAGCACTGTGTTAGGCCCTGAAGAGGAAAAGAAGGGTCAGATTTCAGGGGGACAGACAATGAGCATGCTCTTGGCTGGGGAAGGGAGAGCCAGACTCCCGTAAGCCTGGCTCCAGCTGTGAGGAGTCGGTGAAGGGAAACAGCGCCCCCTGCCCCAGGTCTCTGAAAGTACACGGCCCAAGGCCCTGCTGTGTATCAGGAACAGGGCCTGGCAGGTCTGTACAGTGACTTGGGTATTAAGGAGACAGATCTGGGTGTGACTCGCTACTCACTGGCTGGGTGCCCTTTGGCACTGGATCACCTGGTCTCTCAGCCTCAGTTTCCCCATCTGCAAATATGACTGCCATTGTAGTAGAATGATAGAACCTTAATGGGACGATTCAGTGAGAAGACGTGCTTGTGGGGTGCTCGGCATGGGGTCTGGCACATCACACACAGTAGGGCCTCAATCACGTAATTATTCAGATTACAGCCACCTCGTGGTCTACTCGTGGTCTACGGCAGTGGTACCCAATGCTGGCTCAGCAGGAGGATCTCCCAGGGAACTCTTTTTATTTATTTTTAGTGAGAGGGGAAAGGAGGAAGAAAGAAGGGGAAAGAAACATCAATGTGTGGTTGCCTCTCACAAACCTCCAACTCAAAAACCTCCAACTGGGGACCTGGCTTGCAACCAAGGAATATGCCCTGACTGGGGATCGAACCAGAGACCTTTTTTGGTTTGCAGGTCAGAACTCAATCCACTGAGCCATACCAGCTGAGGCCGGGGAGCTCTTTTTAAAGGGGCCTCACCTAAGCATCCTGCTCTGTAGCCGGGGTGGGATAGGCAAAGTAGAAGCTGGCTGTTTTACACTCACCATTTTCAGCAGGCTTCTGTGAGAAGTTCTCCGGCCAGAACAGTTCAATGGGCCTTTGCCTTAGCCTCTGGCTCCTGGTCTGTACTGTGCCTCCAAGAGCAAACCCGTGGTCTTTCCAGAAGTCCTCTGCTGCCCTCTAATGGACATGGCATGCGCACGCCTTTCTGCAGCCTCTGTGGAGCTTGCCGGGTACCATGAGCTATGCTAAGTGCCTGGGACGATATCGCCTCTCCAGTGTGTACACCTGGGGAGCACTTTCACAAATGCCCCTCCTCTGGCTCTTATTTAAGTCCTGTCAAGTGAGTTACTGTTACCCTCGTTTGGAGGTCTAGATGAGGAAAGCAAGGCCAGAAAGGGAAGGACTGCCCCACGATCACCCAGCAAGTTACAAGAACTGGGACCCAAGTCTCTGAAGTCCTAGCTCTTTGGGAAACAAGTACCAAAGCCTAGAAATCACGGGGCAGCGAGGGTATCTCCTCTCCCATCACTGGGCATGGCATTCTGGGTGCTGCTCACCTCCAGCCTGGCCACGAACGGACAGGCTTTGGCTCCAAGTCCAAGGGAGCTGGGCAGGGTCAGCATTTGGGGTAAAGCCTGCAGCTGGACACCTCCTCCTGGGGGAAAGAGGGTCACCCTGCCACCCCCTTCCACCAGGAGCAGAGGAAGGCCCGAACCTTGACCACACCCTTTGGTCTGAGTTCTGCCCGATGTCCTTGATGGCCTTGTTGGTCCAGTCACCAAGTCCCGGTGTCCCAGTTTCTTGGAGAACTCCTAGGGAGTTGCTTTCATGGGCTTCCCACTTCCACTGCCTCCTCATTGGTTTCCCCTGATCAGGAATGGGAATGGCCACTCACTTCTGAAAAACATCCAGTGCTGCCCGTACACTCCAGGCAAGGAGCAAGCCCCTCAGCCTGTACCATAGTCCTAAGTGCTGGGCCTCAGCCACACCCACAGCCTCATGTGGCCACACCCCTCTGCCCCCCAACTCCAGACCTGTGGTTTTTGATTGGTTCGATTTTTCTATTCCAAATGCATATCTCTCTCCCTCTCTCTCTCTCCATCTTCCTCCTCTAAGCCTTTTGGTTGCTGTTCCTTCTGTCTGGACTACCCTCTCCCCCCACGCACTCCATGCACTTCTGTCTGGCTAAGTCCCCCTCATCGGGTTAGACTGCCCTCCTCGGCCTCGGCTTCCCCATCGCTGCAGTCACCATTCTGTCTGATCACCTCCTCCTCCCTCCTCCCTCCTCCCTCCCACTCTGACCAGCAGTGAGCTCTGAGAGTCCTGTCCTCACCGACAGGCACTCAGTGTGTATGTGGTGACAGAGAGAGTGGGTGAATGAATAAGTGATGGGGAGAAGTGGGATGCTGGAAGTCAGGCCGATCTGGGCCCCAGCTCGGCAACGAGCTGGATGACCTTGAACAAGTCCCATTGCCTCCCTGAGCACAATTTTCATCTGAAAATGAGGACTCCCTTCCCCACTGCTCGGGGCACCTCTCAGGCTCCAAGGCCTCCTGGACGGGGCGGGCCCTTCCACTCCCCTCAAATGGTTCCGGAACCTGGCCAGTTCCTGTGGACTCTTGATTTCCTGGATCCCCTAAGCGGGCAGTGGCCCCAGAGCCTCCCTCCCCCACCCCCGTGTCCAGGGAGGGAAGAGAGTGCAGCCCTTCCTGACCGCACGGCCAGTGGTGCATCTCTGTGTCCCTCCCGGGGTTAATTTTTAAAAAGCAGCTCAAAGTCCAGTGGGTCTTGGCAGAGTTTTCTCCCTCTGTTTGTGCTGGTTAATGATCTCAGGAGAGCAAACATCCCTGGAGGCAGGGGAAGAAATGAACGTCCTGGTCCGGCCTCTCCCCTCCCCCAGGAGAGGCCATGCAACTGAATGAGCGGTCCTGTCCAAAGAGGCCCATGTTGTTCTTCAGCCCGTGGGCCTTGGGCTTCCCATGAGCCCATGGGGTTGACAACCCTAATAATGCCATGAAGATCAGAGGGGTCCTCGCAGTCCCCTCTAAAATGTTTGCTTCAATATTTTAATTTAATGAATACTGTATAGTTTCCTAAGGCTGCCGTTAGCAAGGTACCACAGATCGGGTGGTTTAAAACAACAGGAATTTATTCTGGAGGTTAGATGTTTGACCCCAAGTTGGCAGTGGGGTCATGTCTCTCCTGAAGGTTCTAGGGAAGAATTCTTCCTTGCCTCTTCCTGGCTTCCGGTGTCTGCCAGTTGTCCTTGGCCTTGACCTGCAGCTGCCTCACTCCAATCTCTGCCTCTGTCTTTACCTGACCATCTTCCCTGTGTGTCTCTGTCTTCGCCTCAATCTGCCTCCTCTTCCCCTTAGGAAGACATCAGTCACTGGATTAGGGCCCATCCTCATCCAGGCTAACCTCATGTTAACTAATTACATCTGCAAATGAGGTCATGTACGGAGGTTCTGGGTAAACGTGAGTTTGGGGGACACTGTGCAACCTGCCACAAGCATATTCAGCTCTTCCTGTGTGCCAGATACTGTCCTCACAACAATGCAATGGAACTAGTATTATCCCCCTTTACAGAGGAGGAAACCGAGGCACCGAGCGGTGAAGTTTGCCCGCCCAGGCCACACAGCCAGTGAGTGGCACAGAAGGTGGTCTGGCTCCTGACTCCGTGCCCCCAGCCATGCCAAACGCTGCCTCCCTTGGCGACGCCACTTATCACAGGTGAGACCCCGGGCAAGTCGTTTTCTTGAGACTCCAGTTCCCTGTCTGAGAGGGGGAAACTCGCACCCGGGTTATGGGGCAGTGGTGGGTGAGTGTGAAGTGCCGGAGCACAGCTGGCACATGGCAGGTGCTCCAGGCACGGGAGCTGTCATTACAGTCGCCACCCTCATTATTCCTGCTGTGATTTGTGGGGGCTGCGGGAAACCTGCGGCGACAGACAGAACACTGCGGACAAGATATTGTAGACTGCCCTGCGGTCTCCGATAAGTCACTTCCTCTCCCTGCGCCTCAGTTTTCTCATGTGAGAAATGGGCCCACTCAGGCTTGTCCTCCCGGGCTCTCAGGACTGTGAGGTCTGGGTGCAAAGACTCAGCAGAAAAGGTCAGGGCTAGCTGTGCCCTGACTCCTCACATACCCCCGTGACAGGTGGGAGTCTCTGGGGAAGCCTTCCTGGGGGTGAGCGCAGCCTGGGCTGCATCTGGGCCCTGCTGTGTTTGGCCATCACCACCTCTGAAACAGACACCCTGGCCCCTTTGGACCACTGACCCCCGCGAGGGCGCTATGAGGGATCGATCAGACCTGGCCTTGAGGCCCTGATTGGCCCTAGCTGAGCAGGGCAAACACCAAAGCCACTATGACCCACTGACCCTTCCCCAGCTTCAGTTTGCAGGTGTCTCAGGCAAGGAGCTCCTCTGTCCCCAGACTGAGCCCTCGAGGGACTCCCTAGTCAGAGCCATGCAGAGTCTCAGGGCCCTGCTGCTGCTGACCGCCTGCCTGGCGGTCACTGCCAACCCTGTGCCCACACTGCTGGACGACATCCAAGTGCAAGAGAACTTCAGCTTGTCCAGGGTAAGGCTGGCTTCTCTGGGGGTGATGGTGGTGCCTGAGCAGCTGGGCCCTGCTAGGCGGGCAAGCCTGGCTTGCCTTGGGGTCTCATTCTCCCCATCTGGAACTCCAAGGGTGGGTCCCTAAAGGCTTTTTTCCTGCTCCGACCATCTGCGATTTGTTGAAGCAACAACTCAATGCACCTGCCGGTCTGTGGGACTTTTGTCTGACATGCCAAGTCAAATGCCCTCACCTTCACACCTGTCCTCTCGGGTTCCAAGGGGAACCCATGGTGTTATTAGAACCCACCCTGGAGGAGGCTTTGAGCTGACTGCAGCCCCTCAGCCACCCCCACTGCCACCAAGCCCAGCTTTACGGGACTCTTCCTGCCCACCCCACCCCAGCCCTCACCCTTCAACCACTCGCCTCACCCCACAGCACCTTTGTTAGCCCGTGCTGGGTCCTCTGCCCTCACAGGTCTGGGTGGCACAGGGTGAGTGCGCGGGGTTATAGGGAGAGAGGAGCAGGCCAGAGTTCGGGCCTGGCAGGGACAAGGGCGCTGTGTCCGGGGCGGGGTGGGGGGGGGGAGTCCTAGGCCTCCCTTCCAGGCCCAGCTCTGCCTGAATCACTGGGTGAACTGAAGCAGAACCTCGCCCACCCAGGACTCAGTCTGCACATCGGTCCGGGGGCCCCTCAGACCCTCGCTGTGGCATCCCGTGGATTTTACTTACTTCCAGGGACCACGAAGGGCCGTGGGCGGAGGGGTGGTGAGGTGCAGGGCCGGAGGTGGTCTGCGATGGGGGAGGGACACAGGCTCACTGGCCCTTAGCAGTGGACGTGGGGGCTCCCTCAACTCTCCCACGTGCAGTCAGGAGAGGGGGGCATTAGGCTTGTCCTGCATCAGCTCGAGGAAAAGAGGTACTTTACAACATGGGGCCCTGGGCTGCTCGCAAGGTGGTGAGCACCCTGCCTCCTGACTCCTGCTCTTGGGGAGCACTGGTTGGTGATGACTTCAGGGCGCAAGGATTTGGACCCCGTCCAAGTGACAGGCACAGACCTCAGATGGCAACAGAGTAAGGCTTCTGCCAGGCAGGCGGGACCCCACCTGAACACCTCCTTTCTAAGCTTGCCACAATGCCCGAAGTTCTGTTATTAGGGCTCCATCCTCCCTTGAAGCTGTGTGGCCTCCGATTAGCTGCAAGATGTTATCGCTTGAAAGCGTTAGTCATTCAGAGGCGGGAGGGGAGCAGACATCTGCCAAGTCTTCTCTGAGGTCTGAGGCCAAATCCAGACCCTCCGCGTTGTGGCTGTCTTGTCTCCTAGTTCTACGGGAAGTGGTTCCAAGTGGCCATGGGCTCCACATGTCCGTGGGTGGTGAGGTTCAAGGACAAGCTGACCATGAGCACGCTGCTGCTGAGAGAGGGAGCGACAGAGAGGCAGATCAGCACGACCAGCACCCGTTGGCGGTGAGCTTGGGGATGGGGCAGGAGGGGCAAGAGGGACCAGGGCCCCCCAGCACCCCGCCCTGGCTTCAGTCACCACCGTGTTCTGCAAAGTTACAGGTCTCTCCTCCCAGCCAGGCCCTGGGCTCTGACCCTGGGCTCTGAGCTTGAGATCTCTCTGCTGCTTGCTCCCTGGCCGGACGGCATTTCTAGGGTGTTTTTTAAAAATTTTTATTTGATTATTTTTAGAGAGAGGGGAGAGGGAGAGAAACATCAATGTATGGTTGCCTCTCACGTAGCCCCCACTGGGGACCAGGCCTGCAACTCAGGCATGTGCCCTGACTAGGAACTGAACCAGTGACCCTTTGGTTTGCAGCCCAAGTTCATTCCACTGAGCTATACCAGCCAGAGCCAGGGTGTCATTTCTAATCATCCCATCTGCACCTCAAGGACAATGCTTCCAACACTATGCCTGTTTTTTAACTTGCTGTCGCTCCCAGCGCATCCCTTAGTGCAGTAAGGGTACTTCGACCCGCCAGCTGCCCAATCTGGAAACCTGGGCAGGAAACCAGTGGCCTGAACTCTTGTTTCTGCTGCCGTGGGCCATTCCACCCGTCAATGAACCTCATCCTTTTCTCTTCCAAAATCCCTCCCATCTGTTCACCTCTCCCCTCTTCCTTACCACCAGCCGTGGTCCAAGCCACCTCCCTTTCTTTCCTGCTCAGCTACAATAGCCTCTCTGCATTTCTCCCCACCTCTAATCTCAAACCTTCCATTCAATCCACTCTTCACCTAGCAACTTGAAAGACCTTTCAGAAATTCAAATCTGCTTAAATCTTTCTATACCTCCTCCCTATTGCCGTTGGGAACAAAATTCAACCCCTGTCACGTGGCCTCTCAGACCCCTCCCCGCACTCACCATTCCCTGCCCCCTTCCTCCCTGTACTCTGCGACCCACCCCTGTGGGCCTGCTTTCAGATCCTGGGACCCTTCATCCTCTCCTACCTCTTGCGCCGTATATTCCTTCTACTAGGGAAACGTCTCCCCACCTCCCTGGGCCAACTCCTCGGGATCCTTCAGGACTCTGGTTCTATGTCCCTCCCTCCAGGAAGGAGGAAGGCCTCCCTGACCCCCGCAGGTTCAGGTTACAGGTTTGTCTTTGTGCTGTCGGAGCCCCTCAGGCCTGCCCACCTGTCCCACTTCACTGTAAGCTGCTTGTGGGGACAGGGTCTGTCTTGCCCTCCTCTGTATCCCTGCACAGTACGTGGCACATAGACGCTGCTCAATAAGTAACAATCATCATAACAGTCAGAGCTAAGATGTGCATGGTGCTTACTCCAAGCTCTTTACCTATGATATCTCATTTGATCCTCCCGGCCACAATGTGAGGTAGAAACTATCATTACCCTTGTTTCAGGCAAGGGCACTAGGGCAAGAGAGACACAGAGTAATGAATGCATGCGTTAATTCATCACTCCAACTTCCCAATGCATCGGTGTAATGTACAGATTTGATTTTTAGTATACACTTTGCCAAGAGATGGCACGGATTCGTCCGTTTTCTTCTCTGTCCCTCTGTTCCCAAGTATGTGAAATGGGTGTCTTCTAGGGCTGGGGTAAGCATGTTAAACAAGATATTTGAAAATGTTCCTTTCCAAACTCAACAAAGAAAAGAAAGGCGTTTGAGAAGGGCCTGGGAGGAGAAGGGGGTACCGGGACCACGGTCTCCACCAGAGCTCACCTTCGTTTCGGATGTGCTCATTTCCAGGAACGGGGTCTGCGAGGAGCTGTCTGGGTTTTTTGAGAAAACAGACACGGATGGAAAGTTCCGCTTCCACAAGTCCAGTAAGCTGGGTGAAAGGAGACACCTGCGTTCTCTGCTTTGCTGAAAAATACCTCGACGTCTGAAGCTCTTTCCTGTGTCTCGGTGTTCTCTCCCCCTGTAATCTCTCCTTTTTCTGAGATGTCATCTAGCCTTCCTCCAAAATTCTTCCTCCTCCTCCCCCTTCTTCTCTCTCTCTCTCTCTCTCTCTCTCTCTCTCTCTGTCTCATGTATGTGCACATCCATAATTAGACTGATGGTGTGAATGTGAGGATAACATCAAGATTTCGTCAGTCTTTGTGTTAGGCATCTGCAATCAGCTGATAAAAATTTACGAAGCATCTACCATGCACAGTGTGCATGGTGCTAAGTGACAGAGGAACATGGGCATGAATTGATTCATTTATCCAGCACATGTTTATTGAATATGCCCCGTGTATCAAATAATTGTGTTAGGGGTTGATTATATGAATGTTTGGGTAGGTGGATGGTTGGATAAGTGAGAGAATAAACAGATTTTGGTAAATGAATATACATATGTATGGATGGCAGATAGGTGGGTTAATCATCTATTGCATAAATTGATGACTTAATAGATGGAGGAAAAAGAAGGAGAGAAAGAAGGAAGGAGGGAGGGAGGAAGGAAAATGGATACACTTCTAGACTGACATATGGAGAAGATGGATAGATGGAATGATGGTGGATGAATGAACAATGACTCTATGTAGGAGACAGATGGGTGAATAGACAAACGAGTACATATGGAAGGGGTGGGTAGATAGGATGGCTGAGTAGGTGATGTGTGGGTGAACAGGTGAAGGATCTCAGGCTAGCAGAGCCTCCTCTGACCACCGAGCCCTTTGTTTCCCTGCATCTCCCATGCAGAATGGAACTTCACCCTAGAGCACTATGTGGTCCATACCAACTATGATGAGTACGCCATTACTCTGACCAAGAAACTCAGCCACCACCGTGGACCCACTATTACCGCCAAGCTCTATGGTAAGGGTCTGGAACCAGATATGCTCTCTGGAGCTGGGGGTGGGAGGAGACCTGTGATTGAGGGACAGTGGAGCAGAGTGGGGAGGAACAGAGAGTTTCACCTTTTCCTTCTGATAAAACTTCAGTTACAGGACAGGTGAGAGCATCTACTCTCTCTGAAGGAGGTAGAGCTCACTCTCACATTTTAGGCAGAATCCTCTTCTTTTGATTTCTAAAATTCCAGACCCAGAGAATTCCAGAGCCTCTAGGCCCTTAAAGAAACCCGGGGAAGAGCCCTCTGTGGGGATCTGGGAGACCTGGGTGGGTGCTTGGGAGGGGACATGCCTTCCTCTCCTGGAGTTGATCTTTGCATACATGCATTGAAGAGATCGAACTGGACCAATAGTTTCAAACTTCCCCTAAATGAAAATCACAGGGCAACATGACCTCTGGTCCTGCCAGCCCAGGCCCCGAGGTTCTAGGTATCTTCTCTGCTCCCCACTTGCAGGGCGGGAGCCGCAGCTTCGGGAAAGCCTGCTGGAGGAGTTCAGGGAGTTTGCCCTGGGCTTGGGCATCCCCAACGACTCCATCTTCACAATGGCTGACAGAGGTAAAGGGCACCCCCACCCCACTTCACGCTTCTTTCTCCTCTTCAACCTTCAAGGCCCCCAGAGAATATCTTCTTCGCCCCTGGGTCTTTCTTCTAACCCTCCGAGATAAGTGGAGCTACAGTTCCCTTTTTCCTTCCAGAGAGGGCAGTGGGGGCCCCTGGATATACTCCAAGTCACATAGCATGTACCTGGTTGGCGGAGGAGCCTGGACTAGAACTAACTCAGTGTTCACTCTACTGCTATGAGTCTAAGTGAGGTTATACCCAGAATCCTTAGGTGCCTCTAAAGGAGGTCACAGAGGGTAAGGGTGAAGAGCATGGCCTACAGAGTTTGAACACCTGGGTTCATGTTGAGCGGCGCAGCTGACTTTCTTTGGCTGGTCAATCTTCCAGAGCCTCATTTTCCTCATCTGTAAAATGGGGATAATAATGTCTCCCTTCTAAGTTGCTGTGAGGAGATAAAGTCATTGAATACAATAGTGCTGTGCCTGGGGTCTCATAAGTGTTCAACAAATGTCAGCCACTGCTGTTCTGTGATGGTGCTGATGAAATGCTGGTGGTGGGGTGGAGACGACAGCAATGGTGATGACGGTGCAGCCACCAGCCTGTAGCTTTTCCAGTGAATGACCTTCAGCAGACCATGTGGGTGGAGCCATTCACAAAGAGGCTAGTGCACAAGGCAGCTGTCAGTGTGATGTCCACCTGGCCTGTGGGCAGCAGTGTGAAAGGAGCAAAGTCCTCCCCGGTCCAGGATGCTTACCACGCGTGGTCCTCTTCCTCACCTCTGTGCTCTGTCCTCTGACCTAGGAGAGTGTGTCCCCGGGGAGCAGGAACCAGAGCCCACTTCACCCCCAGTGAGTACCTCTTTCCACTACCCCCTGCCTGCTCGTTCTTGCTGCCCTCGCTTAGGCCCTGCATGGTGGGGGTGGGGTCGCTGAGAGGGGCCGAAGGAAGGCAGTGAGAGGCCTGGGTGTGGAAGGCGGTCCCACCGGGCCTCAGCCTCGGTTCTGCCATTGAGGCCAGTGACTGCCCTCTCTGGGCCTCACTTTTTTCCCATACGAAGTGGGTAATCAGTCCTTCCAAGAGCTGGAATTCAATGCCATGGTAGGAAAGGGGTTAGCATAATGCCTACAAGCAGTAAGATACTTAATACTGAACTAACAGTGCTCAATAAATGAAAATAAGATTAATTGATCTTTCTAAAAAATAGCAAACCTGACAGCAAGCAGCTTCTCAGAACACAGGGCGGGACTCCTGCGCTGCCTTTTGATTTTTGGGGGCTTCCTAACTCTCCTGGCTTTTTTGCCATATTGATTAGGCTTTACTCATTAATTTTCCCTGATTATTTGAAAATTAGATATCTTAATTTATCCTGCTGATGTGTGTATAGATCTCTATGTGTGTGTATAAATATGTATGTTTATTTAGAAATGTATTGTTGAACACTGAAAATATACAAGAGTAAAAATACAATTGTTCTTATTCTTGCACAGAATTAACAGTTAACATATAGTATTTGTTTGCTTCTACATTTTTACAAAAAAATTACCATTGATTTTATAAAACTAACATATATTCATGATAAAGAATTAAAACAAGGCAGAAAAGTATTTTTAAAAATGGACATTTTAAAAACATTCAACCACCCCCAAATGACCAGCATTCACATCGGTCTGGCAGTGCGGACATGCATGTGGGCCGGCCAGGCGGCAGGAAGGTGGGCTAGACAGAGGCACAGGTTTAGATACGCTGTTACTAAGTGGCATTATATTGCAAATGCTACTTCTAATTTTTAAAGCTTTAGTTGTAGTTTTCTTTACTTTTTAAAAAATGAAGTGGACTTCTTGAACTTCAAGTAGATATTACTCCACCACAAAAGATTTCTTTCTTAAAGAAGGCTCTGAGTCGAGTCAAGGTTATGACAACTCATTTAGGAGGCTGGCATCACTGGACTACTTTTAGAGGACATCTGTTGTGTCTGTGACTTGAAAGACAACTGTTAGCACTCTCAAACTTTGCTCCATCTCCTGTCCCCTTTTTCTTTATGCTGTCCAGACTACTGCTGTCGCCATAATTCCCAGTTGTTTAGTAGTTCTGTGTTTTAATAGATTCTACACTCACCCGTAGTGAATATAAGCATAGCTTCTCCATTCCTGAGCCACTTATTTCTATTACTCTCTTAATTAGTGCCATTTCTTTACCTAGCAGTGTTTTCAAGGAGGGTTCAGGGGTGTTTTCACCCCTGAATTCTTCCTTTTTGAGATTGTCTCCTCGTGTCCTTCTAACTTGAATGACAGTGGGTGTCATATTCTTGGGTTTGTCTTCTTCCCCTCAGAAGAAGTTTCATCAGCCCTGCTCCATTGTTCTCAAGTGTTGATGATGAGGCCAACCTGGTATTTCTTCTCCTTGTAAGCACTTTGTTTCTTCTGCCCAGGTGCCTGGACAAAGTTTGTCCTTGAGATCAATGTCTTAACAAGGCCGTGTCTTTGTGTTGGGAATTCCATATCAAAATTTCCTGGAATACGACATACTTAGATTTCTTTGTATTTCAGGGAACTCTCCTGCATGGGATTCTTCCTCCATCCCCTTTGTTGGGTTCTGCTACCTTGGGAGCACTTGTTCTTCGTGCTGGAGCATCTCTGTCTTCCATATCTACTAGTTTCTCTCAAATTGCTTTCATCTGTATTATCACCGATCTTTCTCCTAGGACAGTCATCCCATTTGGCAGCATCCACTCTGTTCCCACTATTTCTAATTTATTCATTTGCTCTGATTTTATAGAGTTTGGGTTCTCAATTTGTTTATCTAAGCCTGGTTCTCTCTTTTCATCTTAGTCTGTTATTTACTATTTCATCTTTGAGTTTTGTTTTAATAAATGCCTGTTCTTATTAAGTCATCGTACAGCTTGAGGCCACTGAGAAGTTGCCTTCTGTTTCTTGAGTTTTTTGTTCAAGGAGGTGTCATAGGTAGGGCGCCTTAGATCAACACCTGTGGAAGGGAAGGGACAAAGGGAGAGAGGGTCTGGGTTGTTTGTGTATCGTTTCTTTTCATCTTGCTCTTGCAAGTCAGTTTTAGTCAGACTTTCTAATTTGGTGGGGTGTGGGGTTTCATTTACTCTTTGGTTCTTTTCCCACTAACTTTGACCCTACTTCCTTCTCCTCCAAAATTAGTGTAAGGTCTGGGTTTTGGTGTCCCATCCACTCTTCTGAAGTCCAAGGTTGTTGTAATACCCTTGTTGGCTATCTCTCTTGAAGGACTGCAAAGTGTCCTACGTGGGTGGGCTTCATTCCCCCTGGCTGGGGCTGGAAGTGATGAGCATCGAGCCCATGGGGACACCCCCTGGAGGACTAGACTGCATAGTCCCAGAACCTTCACTTGCAGGGAGTCAGCCTCTGAACTTCCTCCCACTAGCAGTCACGTTCACTGCTCCTCTGCCAGAAGAGGAAAATGATAGGGTTGCCCTCAATTTTCTTCTCTCAGGATTTGGGAATATTAGGGAGCATTATCAGGAATGTGATGACTTGCCAGAGCTGGAAGTTGGAGGGCAGGACTAGGAGCTGACCCTTGCTGACCATCCTGTTCAGCTCCAGATTATGTGATTTATTTTCTTGATCAACAGTTTTAGTTTCTGCTTTAAATTATGCTCCTTTCCTTGTTTCAGTAATGTGAACATTTGGGGGCTGGTATTTTTGAATTCATTTTTGCTAATTGTTAGGTATTAGAGAGGGTGATTTTGAGGGACATTTCAATCTGCCATCTCCACCCAGATCACAACAGAATCTGTATTTCCTCATCAATGTCAAGAATGAAACAATAACAAATGACTCCCCTTGCAAAAGAGAGACTTGTAGTACACACCCATTGCTTTCCTCCAGGTTTTCAACATCCCCATTTTTGTAGATATTATCTGAGATTGATGTTTATATTTTCTATCTTTCTTTTCAACAATTACTTTTAATATTTACATTAAGTTGTATGACCATTTTAACAATTTCACCCAAACACTACATTTTATTGGCTTTATAGTTTACCATCATTTCTTTGCTATCACATCATCTCTTCTCCCTTCTCAGTTGGTGGGAATATTTCCATAAGTAATTTTTTTCCAGAAAGATACATGAGTGGAAAACTACTCGATCCTGGTATGGCTGGGAATGCCTTCCTGTGTTTATGTCACATGGTCAACAACTTGGATGAGTGGAGAATTCCTGGGTTACAATGTTTTCCCCTTTATAACCTTAGATATTACTCTGCAGCTTCTTTCATTAAATGTCATCATCTTCTCCAAGGGCCCCTGGGCTCTTGACCCTTTGTCTCTAGGAAAGGCCTGGATGGGGCTCTCCATTAATTTTGCCTCATTCCTTTGAGCTCTTGTAAGTGGACAACTCAAGTCTTTCTTCAAGTGAGAAGTTTTCTTCTATTATTTCTATATTGATTGCTTCTCCTCTGGAATTCCTATTGTGTGAATTTCTTTCTTATAATCTCTAAACGGTAGTGTATTATTTCCACTGCGTGGTTAAATTCAACACAATCTTATCCATCTCTAATAACCTTCTTCTGCTCTCGTGCTATTCATTTCCATAACTGTTGGCTCCTGTTACATTGATGCAGTGTCATCCTGAATGCCATTGATGGTTTAAGTTTTTGCTTTTTTCTTACTGTCATCCTACGTTTGGTGGCGATATTTCTACAGCTTAGTCGGATTCTTTTGAGCAGCTGCATTATTTAATTTGTCCCATGATTTTTCCCTTTCTCTTTGTTCTCACCAAGGCAGGCCTATATGCGACCAGCTTGAGATGGGTTCTAGTAGGCAGTGGAGTCCCTGATCACAGCTTTCACCTGCATCTTAGGAGGAGAAGGAAATATAGTTTTACTTTTGCCAATTCCAGGTCTCGCTTGTGGGCAGGAAGACTGTCTGGTGGCCCAAGTTTCCCCTTCTTAAATTGCCATGGAACCCTGACTCAGGGGACTCTATACTCGAAGACCCCCTCAACAGCTTTGGCAGCCTGCCCTGGGCCACAGCCCCAACCACCACAGCTGGGAGTTAGGTTTAGTCTCAGGCCCCTTCTCCTCCTCTAGATAGCTTTTCCTCCATAAGGAGCTTCCACTGTAAGCAGCCTTTCCTGCAAACCAGTCACACCTGTGCTCTGTTGTGTGCAAATTGCCTTCAAGCTTCTTGCATGCGAGTACTGTCC
Organism: Phyllostomus hastatus; assembly: GCF_019186645.2. NCBI lineage: Eukaryota > Metazoa > Chordata > Mammalia > Chiroptera > Phyllostomidae > Phyllostomus > Phyllostomus hastatus. The sequence goes on along the minus strand of NW_025333857.1, from coordinate 60,929,891 downwards.
TTCCCTGGTTTCCAACTGCAGGGTAGATTTCTTTTCCATTTTTATATTCTTTTGACACTTCAACTGGATGTTGGACGTGAGGCATTGTTATACCTCAAGGTTATGATTTTTCATTTCAGACCAGAAATCTGTCCTCTAATAGCTGTGCTTCTGTCTACACCCTGATTCCCAAAACAAATGGCTTATGTGTTCCAGGGGTACAGGTGAGCAATAATGGCAAGGTTCCTGCAACAGCCTCTTTGTCTTCCCCACAGAGAGCCCGGCGGGCTGTGCTGCCCCTGGAAGAGGAAGGATCAGGGGCTGCGCAATCAGTACCTAATTTCAACAAGAAAGAAGGTAAAGATCTCTCACTTTTTCACCCTTTTCTGGCATACTCGAGACAGGAAGGACCTGTGGTTGGCTCACCCTAACTGCCCTCACTACCATGAAATCTCTCATTTTTCTGCTAGAGTCCAGGACTAGGCCTAAAAAAGGCAAATCAAGGACTCTGCCCTGTGCCAGGAGTTGTGAGGGGAGGGAGGAGAGAAGGCATGGTCTCAGCCCATGACAAGGAGCCAGTTCTCACCTTGTCTGTCCCGCTGTGTGGCCTCCTAGCCTGGGTTGCTTCATCTACACGATGGGATAACCACCTTCTGAGCTGACCACCAGGGCTCTTGTGGGAGCAAGGCTGGGGGAGGACATGAGCATGCTTCGTGCAGTTGACAGTGTTTATGAACAAGTCACTCTCCACCTTGCTCCACAAACACTGAACCCTGCTCCCCCGCAGACCCAGTGCCTGGCACTGGAGTCACAGAGATACATCACCCATGTGTTTTTGGAACTTCTAGCTCAAGTGGTGGAGGCAGTCAGGAAAGTGACAGACCCAAAAGGGAGGGGCAGCTAACAGGCTGGAGTAGCTCAGAGGATGGAGGGTTGAGGAGACAAGGACTGCATGGATGCAGGGGAATTCATGCTGTGTGCAGGCATCCAGGTAGAATTTTGCAGAGCAATGCATTCCAGGGGTAGCAACAAGGAGAGCAAAGGTGTGGAGGGTGGGGCACCTCAGTCACAAGGTCAGGCTGGCGGCATGGCTGCTGGTGAATGCGTGAGAATCTTGGGGCAGACAAGACCAACGCAGGGGCTGGTGGGTCTGTGGGTCACTGGTAACTCCCCATGTTATAGAGTGGAATGAACACTGGTTTTGGAGTCCAACAGACATGATTTTGAACCTCAGCTCTGTGTGACCCTGGGGAAGTCACTTTACCTCTTAGAGTCAATTCCCTCATTAATTTTTTTTAAAGATTTCTTTTTAGAGGGGAAGGGAAGGAGAAAGAGAAGCAGGGAAATATCAATGTGTGGTTGCCTCTCACACACCCCCCACTGGGGACCTTGCCCACAACCCAGGCATGTATCCTCACTGGGAATCAAACTGGTGACCCTTTCTTTGGTTCACAGGCCAGCACTCAATCCACTGAGCCACACCAGCCAGGGCTCAATTTCCTCAGTTATAAATTTAGTTGGTAATCCTTCCCCTTAGCGCAGAGATAAAACTAAATGAGATGATGCCTCGTTGAGCGTCCAGCCTGGTGACAGGGACACAGTAAGCACTCAGTGAGTGCCGCTGCTCTGCCCCTCCCCAGATTCCTGCCAACTGGGCTACGCAGAAGGTCCTTGCCTGGGGATGATCAAGAGGTATTTCTACAATGGCTCGTCCATGGCCTGTGAGACTTTCCAATTCGGCGGCTGTCTGGGCAACGGCAACAACTTCGCCACTGAGAAGGAGTGTCTGCAGACCTGCCGGACTGTGGGTGAGTCCGGGCCCATTGCTTCTACGCAGGCTGCATCTCACAGTGCTGTTCTCCCAACCACCCACCTGCCCATTGGACAAGTAGTTGAGAGAGGATGTTCCAGGGGTGGGATTCCAGGGCAAGTTTCCTGAAGTCAGGAACTGCCATTTGGATGCGGGCAACCCTAGGCAAGTTGTCCCTTATCATGGGCTCCATCAGTTCTGCAGACAAAAGAGAGGGACTCCGTGATCTAGATGAGCAGGGTCCCCTGGTGTAGGTCCATGACTAATGCTGCGTGCCCGCTTCCCACCCCACAGCGGCCTGCAACCTCCCCATAGTCCGTGGCCCCTGCAGAAGCTTCTTCCAGCTCTGGGCATTTGATGCCGTCCAGGGAAAGTGCATCCCCTTTACCTATGGGGGCTGCCAAGGCAACGGCAACAAGTTCTACTCAGAGAAGGAGTGCAAGGAGTACTGCGGCGTCCCTGGCGACGGTAGGAGGCTGTTGGGGTCCAGGTGGGAGAGCCCTGGGGGGTGGGGGCTGGGACAGCGAAGTTCTGGACTCTGTACCAGGTGACTGGCCCACTCACTCTCTGGGCATCAGCTTCCCATCTTTAAAATGGGGCCAAGCCCTAGGCCTTACCCCAGCTTGGATGGGGTACCTGGAGTACCAGGTACAGGCAGAGGGTGTGTAGGGTCATCTGAGGAGTGTGGCAGAACAGGGCTGATGCTGGCACTGCCACCATCAGGCTGGCCACAATGGGCAAATGCCAACTTTAGCCTCAGTTTTCTCTCTGGGACATGGGACAAGACACCTACTTCCCAGACTTCATGGCACCTCGCACAACGACTGCCCAGCTAACGGCAGCTGTTCCTGACGATGACAGTGGCGCTGTGACAGCAGGGCGGGCACGCCTCACAGACACCTTATTTTTACAAACTGAAGGCAAGACCCTCCACCAGCAAAGAGATTGCAACTCACTTTATTGAGATAGTTGCTTTATTATGGTGGCCTGGAACCCAAGGCTCAGTATCTCCGAGGAATGCCTGTTACAGCATTGCAGGGAACAGCAGCCATTTAAGATTACCGTGCCTTATTTCCCCACTGGGAAATGGCATCTGCAGTAAAGCAGAGGAGGCAACAAATCAGATCACCCTCTGGAATGCACTTGGGCTACCGAGTCACTCAGCAAGCAGAAGGTTCTGGCCTCAGGCTCCCACTCAGCCCGAGCTGCCTTTCCTCCTCCAGGAGGTGTGCCTTCCCCTGACCTGCCCCTCCCATGTACCCTGGGGCGAGCCCCACACCTATGCCCTGGGCCTCTGTGTCCACAGGAGATGAGGAGCTGCTGCGCTTCTCCAACTGACCGGTCAGTCGAAGGCCACAGGTCCACGGCCAGAGGATGGCAGGGAAGCTGCGGACCAGTGTCTGTTCCAGGGCCCCACATTGGGCAGGCCGGGCCAAGAGACCTGGGTTCAAATAAAAACCAAATCACAGACTCCTGCAATTAATTCCATGTCCTGACTGTTGGTTGTCACCGGAAGTGTAAGGGGACGGGGAGACAAAGCTGGAGCGGGGCATGAGCGACAGAGCCTCCCCAGGAGTGAAAACTGTGTGTGCTGGGGATGTAATAGAACCATCTTCCAGACGTGAAATTGGCTATGCAAATTATGAAGCATAAATCACAGTTCTATTTGCTTGAAAGTAGTATAAAAGAGGGTTGCTTTGTTTTGGTAAAGCTAGAAAAGAGGGGAAAATGCTGGGTACTTGTTTCTGGGAGAGGTTTGACCAGGTCACCAGCGAGCCAGGGTCAGGATAATTGTACCCGGGGGTGCCCAAGGAGGTCAGTGCCTGAAATAATTCCCATCCTTTGTCCCATGGAACCCCCTCCAACGCTTTACTTCGGCCACAGCTGCGTCCTTAGCACCACCTGCTGGAAACTGAAACGCCTCAGGCCGTTTCCCCACCAGGCCCTAGTTCCCGTCTCCTGGGATCCTCACTCTGCCCTTGCCCTAGAAGGAGAATGATCACCATGTCCTTGACGACCAGCAGGGCCCTGGACCAGAGCCAGCAGCCCTCGGTCTGGCTGGCTTCCCCTCCTCTCAGGACTGGCAGGCAGTCCGAGGGGTTTCAGGCAATGACCTGGCCCAAGAACGCAACTCCAACAGCCTCCAGTTCAGACACGGCGAATATACAAACATCCGATTTATAAACACTTCTTGCGCGCTTCACCCACCCGGAGCCCAGCTGGATGCGGCTGCTGCTGGGAGGCAAGCCCAGCGTGTGTCCCGACCTGGAGAGCTGACCGGGGCAGCAGAAACCCAGGCGGGGCCAGCGCCTCTTCTCCATGGGCTGACCAGGGCTGGGGGCGAATTCAGCCAGGGGTCCTGCCCGCACCATTAGCCCATCTGCTTAAGAGACCCACCAAAAAGGAAGAAGGCAGGACATTCCGCATCCTTTTCAGTGGAGGGGATAAACCCAGAAGGAAGCATTCGGGTGTAGAAAGCTTACACCCCCCTTGGTCAGAACACATAAAGTCCCCCCTCCCTCTGTCTCCTCCGAAGTCTAGAGCGTGGAGAGAGGACTGTCCTGAGACACATCTGGGGTCATGGCCAGGACTGTCTGGGCAGAAGTGCGTGGGGTCCAGGCACAGGGCGGGAGGGTGGGGTGAGAGACAGGCTCCCCAGCCTGGACCTAACAAACGGCACCACGCCTGGCTCCCGTCCACATATGCCTCGCACACCAGAGCCACCCAGGGCAGTGTGGAGGTGCCCCTCTGCAGAGGGCTCTTCTGAAGTGACCTGAAGAACAAATGCTTCAAGCAGAGGGCTCGAGCCACAGGTGTGCTGGGCAGCCACTGGATGGTGTGGGGCTCAGGAGGGGTTTTCCACGGTTCTGAGTTCCCCGCTAAAAAACTGGGCTGGGGTTCTCGATTCTCTAGAAAAGTGATGTAAGTTTCGGCAGTCCTGGGCCTGCACCCTGTCCGCAGCCCGCAGCCCCACCCAGCCCAGAGACACTTGTCTCCATGACACTTACCAAGACCTTCCCCACAAAAACTTCCCTTGGACCCCGACTTTACCCCTCAGGGGTGCAGTAGGGGTGGGAGCACACCCATGACCCCAGGTCCAGAGCCTCGGTGTCCACTGCAGAAGGCCCAGACTGGTCCTCAGCAAGCGGCTGCCCTGAAGACTCTCCTGACCTGAGTGGTCACACTCTTGCCCGACACACAACAGATGTGGCTGGTTAGTGCATGTCCTATTTTAAACTTCCAAACCCACAGGCTGGGCCTTCGGCTGGATGAAGGCTCCGGGCCGGGCCTGGGCCTCATCTGTGATGCTCTGAGGTTGGCCACAGTAGGTGGATTGTGGATTGTCCGCCACAGTAGGACTCTGCCCGGACTTCTGTTTGAGACCAACAGGAACTCCTGGGTTACATGTCAGTGGCTCACTCAGGAATGCCCATGCGGTGTACAGAACAGCAGGAGATGCCCACAGGAGGGCGGTTTGGAGGGCAGGGCTGGTGCCCCGCCCGAGCCCATCTGCGCCTTCTCGAGTGCAACGTGATGGAATTTGTCCCGCTGACCAAGGAACCCTCTCCGAGGAGAGCAGCCTGGGTCTGGTGGGAGACAGGAGGGTGCAGTGAGGCCCTGGGTGCTGGCACCCCATCACCTGGACACCATGAATGGAGTTCTTGCCGCAGCAGGCCTGGTTTAGGAGGGGCTGGCACCCCTCCCTCCCCACTCAGGCCTCCGCTCACCTTCCAGGGGCGTCTTTCGTCTGACGTGCCTTTGGCAGGACCCAGGCAAAGCACTGCGGTGCCCAGGTCTGACATGCGAGGCTCTGGACAAGACCCGCGGGGCGACGAGTCCACCAGGGCGGGTCCCTGCAGTTCACAGGGAGCACACGCGCAGCCGCCATCAGGAACCTGGCAAAGCTGCAGACACTCCTCCCCAGGAAACGGACACCACACACAAGAGGCACAGGAAGGAGCGCCAGGCAAGGTGGGCTCAGACGTGTCCCTCAGGCACTGGGTCTGTGGGACTCAGGTGACGTCCGCCCTTTCTCCCATGGAACGGTGATGCTCCAGGAGCCAGGCCTGTGGGGACCATGCCCCCCCTTGTCCACATCCCGCTGCCCTGTATCAGACACTGGCTGAGCTGCTGCGTCTGGTGCAGGAGGTAGGCGACTCGCTCAGAGGGGTTGGCAACCCCGACCTCAGCGTGCCCCTGGGGAGGGACTCCAGCGGTCACCCCCAGGGAGCCCGCCTCTGGTCCATCTCTACTCACCAGCAGATGCTCCTAACTGGACGTTATGGCCCAGCCCCAAACCCAAGAAATAACACCACACACTGCCATCTTCCTAAAGGTCGTTTTATTGTAAAACCATAAATACAACACTGACATGAAATCATTTAAGCAACTGATCCTCTCTAACCATTAAAAGGGTGTCTTTTTGCCTTGGCATCGGCCGACTGGGAAACAATGTTGCGAGAACTCATGGGGTAGAGGGGTTCTGAATTGTGGGCTGGGGCTTTTGGCGACTTAAGGAACCAAGTGGAACCTTCCTCTTCTCCCTGGGAATGTCCCACTTTTGGACAAGAACGGTTAAAAACAGCAACATTTAAACAGCTCAGTTTTAAATTTTATTACTTTGTAAAAATCTTTCCTTCTTCTGTCCCTTTCCTCCATTTGACATCAGTCAAAGTTTGAAACACCACCAAGATTTGGCTGTAAATGGAGAAACGGTACCCAAACAAAGCAAAATGAAAAACCCAAAGGACAAACAGAAAACCCTTAAATAAACCCTCAAGTTTGGTCTCGGGGGCTCACACGTCACACAAGAACCATCAACTTAACCCCCCCGCAATGACTCCTGGTGGAGTTGTGGGATCCACACTGACGCGGGAGACCGCCAACGACGCCTTCTCTTAATTAACACAGCAAGGGTGACACTAGGTAACTTTTTTTTTTAATACAGTACATGGTACACAGGGTCCCAAGACGGCCCTGCATAAACCCCTCGTGGAGACTTGAGCCAAGCACTGGCTGTTTATAAAAATATTGTGTTGCTACAAAAGTATAAATTAATGCTACCGGTATTAAGAAATATTAAACACATAAAACTTATAAGGATTAAGAAAAATATTCATTAATACCTGTAGAAAACTCTGGCCTAAAAAAGATATTTTTTTGTGTTTGTTTTTTTGTAAATTTTTTTTGTATTTTTTTTTAAGATGACTTTGAGTTTCTTGCACGCGAAGAGAGAGACACAGTCCGATGTGCCTATGGTATTGCCTAGAGATCGTCTTCACTACTGAAAAAGGGTGGGGGTGCACGCACGTGGTCACGGGGCGGGGCTCGGGAGGGAGGGGCACCAAGGCTTTCTCGAGATTTACCTGATGTGAAAGAATCACCGATGGGAAGTTGTGCAGAAAAGAAGGTAGGATCAGAAGAGAACTGAAAATAATTTATACTTTTTAAAAAATATTTCGGCTTCAGGTGGTTGTACAAAATGTTTTCCTGATGCTTGGGATCTGAACGGCCCTGCTGGACGTGCGCCCGGTGGGTCTGAGCCTTCGGCCCCGCAGGTCCCTCTGTCTCCTGGCTGCTGAGTCAGCCCCTTGCCGGTCTACGAGCTCACTCACCGGCTGGGAACCCGGCAGCCCTGGCTGGGCGGCAGGGAGGGCCCCGGGCAGGGGCTGGCTGGCACCTGGGTTGTGGGAGGAATGCCTCCTTCCGGCTGGTCTCAGACCCCAAGGTCTCCGGCCAACCTGGACTTTGGGAAGCGCCACAGGGATCCCAGGCCCCTGAGGCTGCAGTCAAGGCCGGGCTGCGCCCCTGAAAGGAACTTTGGTTTGAAGAGTCAAGGTGCCCAGTGGGACGCATTAGATGGGTAGGACCCTCACGGTACTGATGCTGATGCCCAACTGCAAACCTCGCAGATCCTTCTCAGTATAGGAGTTGAATCTTTAAAGCGACACCGTGGTGATGGCAGTGGGGCCATGAATACACGAACAGGATCTTCACCTTCATCCAGGTGGGAGTGGGTGCCTTCTCACACAGAAACCCCAGGGCCCCTTCTGGGAAAGACTGGCTTCTACCAACTACGATCCTCAGACCCAAACAAAAGTCAAAGAAAAACCACATCATCCTCCAGAAAACCCTGAAAAGGGGAAGCCGGGAGGGAAACATGAGGAGGAAAAACACCGTATCATTGGTTCACCATAACTGGCCTAGCAAACGTTAGCCACAGTGAAGAGGGGGGCGAGCCCCATCCCAATTCTCCCACTGGCCCGGGTGGACACAGGGAGCTGGGGCAGGGCCGAGACAGGAGCCCCCCTCTGCTGTCTCCAGGGGACAGCCTGAGCCTTACTTAGCCTCTGGGTCCTGTCTAAAGCAGCAGCCTGTCTAGGAGCCCTCCTTCAGGTACATCCCAGGGACACTGATGCCAGGCGCTTCCCAACACAAGGGCATAGCTGTGAACCCACTCCAGCTCCAGGGGGCTGGAGGCTGCCCACCGTGCCCTGTGTACTTCCTCTTCCTGCCTCTGCAGGCACACCCCTCATGATGACAACATCCAGGTCCCATCCCCGCCTGGGCCATTTCTCCAGGGCTGCCCTTCTCCATCCCCATCCCGGCTTTGTTTCAAACCTCGCTTGTGAACCTGTGGAGCCCAGAGGGTGCGCGCTGTGTCCTTGACGTCTCCCCAGGTGTCCCCTCTCCAAGGGGCCTTGTCCAAGTCCAGGAGGAAGCAGGTGGCCACCTGCAAGCATGGAGAACTCCGAAAGACAGAAGTTCAGCTTCACAAACGTGCCATGTACCATTTCTCTGGTATTTCTTGAAAGTGCAGGAAAAGACCAACTGAAGGAGAGAACTCCGGCAGCCTCTGGACCTGGTGGAAAGCAAATATTCCTCCCTGGAACTCTGGAGCCCCGTAACTTCCCAATGCGCCATCAAACCCTTTTCCCAGCCAACAGCCACTCCCTGAATGCCAAGCATGAGGCTGTCAGGTGGGCTGGCTGGCCTAGGCACAGGGAAGGCAGAGTGGTGCCAGGCCAGGGGCATCCACCCGAGACACCTAGGATGGCACCACTGTTCTCGGTGGAGCCGAGACCCCTGGGCTGCTCCAAGTTCGAGGGACCACCCACAAGGCATGGTCCTGGGCTTTCGTGGTGAAGCCAACTGATCTCAGATGAGGGGCCAAGCCCCTGCAGGCTCCTCTTGGGTCTGTGCATGACAGAGCGAAGACCTGTTCTGTCCTGGGAATCACATGGCTTGATTAGAGTCGTGTCCAAGTCGGCTGGCCAACACCTGGAGCCACCCAGGATGTGACAGACATGGTTTCTGGTCATCAGCTGCCACGGGCCTGTGGCGGACAGTCCTACAGCAGTCCCCGAAGTAGGAAGCAGAAGACAAAACCCTCCCGTAGGGCCCTGCCAGGCTGAGTGCCTGGAGACGAAGTGGAAGGGTCTACCTCAGTCCTTTGGCTGAAACAGAATTGCAACAAGGTGGATATTGCTGTAAATCAGGGGGCCAGTGTCTGGGCCTGGGAGATCTTTGGGTGGTTAAGCTGCCGGCTGGGCAGGACCTGCGCTACGGGAACTGCCCGCGAGGCACAGTCTTTCCTGTTGGCAACGCGAGTTTCTGGGGAACCAGAGGGTGTGAGAGGCGAATGGCTACCTGCCACCTTGTTACCGCATTGGGCTGAGGCGGCCCCAGGAGACGGCTGTCAGAGGACCCAGTGGCACCGTGCCTGTCCTCGGACACCAAAACCATCTTAAGGACCAAACTGAGGTGGAGTGGAAAAACAGAACAGGAGCTGACACCTATGACTTAAGAGATCTGGAATTCAAGTGAGACTTACTCCAATTTTCACCCTGGAGGGCAGACATCCCACGTTCCAAAGAAGGTTCTAAATGCACATCTGGACTCGGTCTCTGATGGCTTTACGAGAAAAAGAAATGCCTGTTTTCTAACTACCTGGCCCTCAAGCGGGGCGGCACCAGCTTAGCTTAGCTCCAAGCAGAGGGAGGACGGGCTCCAAGGCTGGTCCCACCGACCACACGAAGGGAGCGGCTGGGGTACCTCCCGGTGTGGTTCCAGTGCCTCGCCATGGGCCTGTCCCCAGCAGCAAAGCGAAGCTGGAGGAACCGTTAGCCGTAGGCATCTGTCACTCCCCAGCAAGCCTGCAGCCGCCTTCTGGAAGGCCCCCACAGGCCTGGCCGAGGTCTGCCGATGCACTGTAGGCAGTGACATTAGGTGACTGTCCAGTTGGAATGGAGGCTCCTCTGATGGCGTGACCCCAGCTGGAAATGTTGTAGAGGAAACACGTCTCCTCCCCAGGAGAGGAGCTTCTCCGGGAGAGGAAGTGGAGGGTGGCTGCTGAGACCACGGGGTGCTGGAGAGAACGTGGGAACGGCCCACTCGAATGAATGCGCTGCAGCATGTCCCAGACTCGGAGCGTCGGTTCTCACGAGGCAGAGTGAGCAGGTTGGGCCCCCGGGGACAGTGTTTTCTCACCAACTTCGCTTCCCCACCGGCCGCGGGCCGGGGGGGAGAGGACTGTTGTACAGTGCTTTTTGTAGTCGAGGTATCTCGCAGTTGAGTAATGCCTTATTATTAGGAAGGGATGGTAGAATGTGCCTTTGTGAACAGCCCCCCCGCAGTGGTGGTCTTCCTCAGCCTGAAGCCCGCCGTGTGACCATCTCTGTGCCACAGCCACGGACACCGGCAGGCGTGAGACCACCAGCACTTTATTCACAGAGAGGTGGGGTCCGGGGGTTGATCACTGATCCCGAAGGAACCACCTCTGGGGAAGGGGAGAGGCCGTACCCTCAGCATTTGGACTGAGTGTATGGAAACCAAATTGCTCAAGGAGAGAAAAGCCTAAGGACCTCTTTCACAGCATCAAGTTCAAGTGGCCGGATGCTATTCCACCCTCAAGACATCAATCATTTGGCCCGCAAGGCACCATGCTCAACTATTGTCCTGGAGGGAGGGCTGGGGCTCATGTGGGGGCCCCAGGGCTGCGGGTCATGGAACCGTCGGAACCACCTGGGGTCCTGGGGAGGGAGGGGAGGCCGTGGGTCTGAGGCGTGACAGACGTGAACAGGGATCGACTCGGGAGTCCCTGCAGAGCTGGAAGTGTCAGTGATGCGGCGAGTAGTGTAATGCACTCTGGGTATAGAAATCAGACATTCGCAGTACCAGACGCAGTGAGCCAGGAGGGCGGTGCTTCCTCTCGCACTCAGAACTCCGAAGCCACGTGCTTCCCCGCGGCTTCCCCTGGACCTCACCCCTGCGGAGCCTGTGGCCCCAGCCCCCACTCCTGGTCTCCAAACAGCACAGACTAGTTCATGGTCTTTGCCGTTCAAATACACGGAAACTGGACTGTACAGGGAAGGCTAATAAAAACCTTAGGAGAGAGAATATACCACTGAGATGAGCTAGTTTACAGTGCGACTTGAGGAACAAAAAGGGCAATAAAAAAAAAAATCTTCAACATATAAGTTATAGACATTCAGTGCCTCCTAGCAGAGTCTAAATTAAATTTGAAGGAACAAAACAAACCAAAACGAAACAAAACAAAAAGGTAAAAACTGCTAAAAAGTTAGGAGAAAATATTAAAGAGTGGAGACAGCATTAATACTTCTCTGAAATATGTCTTTTTTTCCCCTCTTACATTAAAAAGCCAAAAGTCAGCTTTCTATTCTTAAAGTCTCCTTTCCTGCTCTGCGGGGAGAGAGAGGTGTTTCTAAGGCGGCCGCCCTGGGACACCCAAGGTGCCCCTGAGGCAGCAGCTCAATGCCCTGAAGGTGAATGAGAACAAAGTCCAGTGCAGAAACCGTCCATCTGATGCAGTCTGGAGAGTGGCAGCTGGGGAGGGGCGGGGCACATTAGGGTGGGAGGGGCCGGGGGCGGGGCCTGAAGGGAAAGGGGGGGGGAACCACAGGGTGAGGGACAGAGAGCGTCAAGTCACTTCAGATCTCAGCTGCCTGAACATGTTGCAACATCAGCGTTCTACCAATCTGCACACCTGAAAACGGAGTCTTAAAAGCCCCTCGCTGAGAAAGGGAGGTGAAGCGTTCTCCCTCTTTCCCAAACACTCAGCTTTCCTGACACGCCCAGTTTAATGCACACACGCCCATGAGCGGGCGTGTGCACCTGCACCAGGGTAGTGTGTGTGCGCGCGCATGTGTGAAGCTTCTGTGGCCATGCCGATGAGCAAAGAGCCCCACGCCGGCACCCACGGTACGTGCGCTTGGACACGCCCGCACAGGGGCACGCGTGTGCACACACATGCACACACACACTGAAAAAAGCACTTAAGTTTCCAGGGGGCATTTATAATGAGGTCCACAGTGTTTAGAACTTAAATTCCTTGTCTTTGTTTGCGACAGTGTTGTGTATTTTTTTTCCCTACCGTTCTCTTCTCTTTTTCTCTTCTTTTGTTCGGAAGTAACGTCTTAAAGCATGTTGGATTTCAGAAACATGAGTTTGTTCATATCTTCTGGACTGAGCAGTCGCCTCCGTTTGATCAGAAGGGCCTGTTCACACATATTCACACACCCGCTCCTGGCCCCCACGGCCGGCACGGCGAGGAGCCAGAAGGCCAGCTTGGCCAGTTTCGTGTGCTTCTGGGTGACGCACGACCAGTACTGGAAGAGATCAGGGGTGGCCTGGAAGAGGGGCTCCTGCAGGTAATCGTACACTTCGTTCTTCCCCAGCCGATCGTCTTCCTGAGCTGTGGGGTTCTCACCAGTGGCGGAGCGGGGCTTCTTGGCGGCGGGTTCAAAGTCAGCCTCCTCGGTCCAGGACTCCTTAACCTCGTTGATGAGCTCGCACACCTTGCCGATGATTTCCTCATGCTGATAGGGCGGGACAGGCCGCAGCTTCTGCTGTGGGTCCAGGATCATGGCCACCTTATGCGCTGGGTGCACCTTGAAGTTCTCCTTGAGGGCTTCCAGGAAGAGGTGGCAGAGCTTGCTGACGGTGCCTGCGTCATTGGCCTTGGCCGTGAACAGCTTCTCCAGCCTGACGTAGGTGGGCAGCACCAGCTGCAGGGTGGGCTGGCTCTCGTTGCTCAGCTCGATGACCGCCTGCTTCACCGGTGTCAGGATGGCCGCCAGGTTGCTGAGCAGGTGCTTGTTGAGGCTCTGGATGAGGTTCATCTTCTTGGCCCTGCTGTAGAACTCACAGATCTGCTCGTAGCGCTCGTGCACCAGCAGCAGCGAGTCGGTGACCGAGTTCCAGCAGGGCGGTGGCGAGGTCTCCTCCAGCGACCCGAAGGTCTCCTTGGCGAGGCCCGTGGAGCCCGCCAGGTCCTCGCACACATTGAGCAGCTCGATGACCTCGTGCATGCTGCGGGCCTGCAGCGTCCGCTTGCTCAGCACGCTCTGCACCACCGAGTTCAAGGCACAGGCTGAGCAGCGCAGGCACATGCCGGCCTTGGAGAAGGCAGACGCGCTCACCCGGCAGTCCGTCACGTACACTGTCCTGATCTCCGACATCACAAACTCGGACAGCACGTTCTGCACCCAGTGGTGCACCAGGTCGCCGCTGTCGCGGATGTCCGCTCCCTTCACACCCAGCACATAGCTCTTGATGTGGTTGCCCTCGGCCTGGTAGGCGGTGAGGATGTAGCAGGAGTCGGGGCCGACACTCTGGGAGTGACAGGTGACGCCGATGCCCAGGCAGGCGTTGCTGCCCAAGGCACACGTCACCTTCACCTTCACCTGGTTGTACATGCGCGGCAGGTGCTTCAGCGCCAGCGTGTTGAAGTTGCCCAGGATCTCAGTGACCGAGAAGGCCCCGTATCGGGCACCACTATCCACCAGCGTCTGGGCCAATTTCAGGAACTCCTTCCCGCTTACCACGCTCAGCGCGCCCAGGTCGGCGCACATCACCCGCAGCAGCCGCTCTGCGATGTTCTGCCGCTCCTTCTCGGGGATCATGCTGTTGGATGTCAAACCAGTGGTCGTGGCTGGCAGAGGACACAAGGAGAGATGGGATTAACCCTGGCATTTGAGGTTCCTTGGCCTGGCAGCAGCCTAATACTCTAAGCATCTAGTATGAGCAATTCTGAACCAACTTCATTTCGTAAGTCTCTCGAGAATAACATTCTATGATTGATTGATTAGTAGTGCCTGCCACGGGCATGGGAATAGAAATGGTGGTATGTGTGCAACATGCTTGCTGCACGTGCCAAACACCTAGACTTTGGAAGTCACCTAGTCTAGCCATTTCCTTCTTATAGCAATGGCCTCGAATAAAGGGATCTCTAGTGAATAAACCATGTGATGCCACAATGTCAGGCAGGAGCAGGCAAAAGACACTGTGAGAGCGGATTCCAGTTCTGATTCTGTCACTACTCTGCGCTCGGCCCACAAACGGGTCATCTCCTCTCCCCGGGCCTCCTCTGCCCATCCCACAAGGTCGTAATTCACACCAGCGGGGTCGCAGGTGTGAACACCCTTTGGAAGCTGTTACACGTGGTCTTCCGTCACCATAGGAGGCACAGAGGGTGGGATGAGGGGCGGAAGGAACACGCAGAGCAGGGTCTGCGGGTGCGTGGGGCAGGCTTGGGAGAGACCTACCGTTGTTGGCGCTGTTCCTCTGGGCCTGGGGTTTCCACTTCTCCTCCACGACAGCGGGGGGCGACCGGGACTGGTTGGAGGCGATGTTGTTCTCGTTGTCCGCTGCGGGCACAACGGGGAGAGTACGTCACCCTAAGGTGTGAGAGGCCTGCGGGCGGCCGGACGAGAGCTGGAGCGTGGTGGTGGGTGACGGCACACGTGGCCTCTGGGACTGAGGCCCGGCTCCAGATCCTGGAGCTCCTCCTCACACACGGACTTCATGCGTGTGAGGCCTCATTTCCACCAAGGGGAAAAGGAAGCCATCACACAGAAGTTAACACAATTGCTGGCAGGCCTAACAGGAGATAAAGAGGGAAAGAGCAGAGCACAGGGCCCAGGGGGACGCAGAGCTGGATTAAAGGCTGTCTCCCTGGGAGGGACCCAGGCAGGCAGGAGGCGGCGGCTGTTCCTGGCAGGGGATGGAGAAAGAGGAGCCAGCTCTTGTCCGGTCTCAGCCTAGAATGTGCCACAGCCCCGACTACATCACGCATCATCTCCAGAACCCGCAGCCAGCCTGCAGAGAGTGCTGGTCAGCCCCCTTTACAGGCGAGAGGACTCGGGCCCTGAGACAGAAAGTGGTTCTGAGAGCTTAGAAATCAGGTGTGGCCTTTCCGAAGTCCTCAAACTGCAAATGCCCACCTGTCTGCTGCCTGGGGGTCCCCATGCCTCTTAGTGGGGGTCCTGGGAAAGTCCCCACGCCTCTCCTGGCTGAGGTCCTCCTCAGTGTCCCTTTAAAAGGGCCTGGGAGGAATGATCTCTGAGGGGACCCCCGCCCTGCCTAGCAGTTTATCCAGCTGAAGAGGGCGGTTATGGAAAGGGTCTCCTGGGTCCTGGCCTAACATCGTGACTGCAAAGTCTTGGGCCAGTTACGCAGCCATTCTGTGCCTCAGTTTCCTTATCTGTAAAGTAAAGCTGATGTGGACACAACTCAGAGGGCCGTTTGAGGATTAAGTGAGCTAATGTGTGTAAGACTTTCAGACTGAATCCGGGCACCAAGGAGGAGCTGCAACCACGTCCACAGTGGTGCTACTCTGTACCAGTGATTCCCTTCCCTGAGCCTCAGTGTCCTCATCTGTACAGTGGGATGATGTCAGCTCGCTGACGGGCCCGTTCAGGGGGTCGGATGGGATAACCACATCTGGCACAGACTACTTGCTCTCCGAAGGCTGGCGGTCTCCGCATCGTCACTGCCAACACGGCCCCCTGGACTGTTACGAGAGGCGAGACAGGGTTTCCCACAGCACACAGAGGGAGTTTATTAGTGGGAATTACCCTGTGCCAGTCAGTAGCCTCTTAATGAGATTGGTGTTACTCGAGGCTGATCCCCTTATCAGCAGCGCTGTGCACTGCGCAGATCATGACGTTTAATTTCTCTGTATGGAGTCAATCCTTTAATCCCGACTCATCCGGGCTGGGCATCAGCCTGGCTCCGCGCTGGATTGCCTCCCGTATTCTCTGCCTGCACTGGACCAGAACAAAGCAGCCCAAAGCCCTTCGTGGAAAACAAGGGGAGATGCTGGGGAGGTGGGGCCACCAGGAGGTGCAGCCTTCATTTGCATTTTAATGGCCTCTGCCCAACTGCCTGAGGGATGTGGAAGCCCAGGCACCCAGATGCTTCCCTAATTGGCCTCAGCTTCCCTATGCTGGCTGGTGGAGCAGCAGGTGCAGGGCTGGGGTTTTGGAGGAGGCAAGAGGGAGCTGGGGTGTGGGCGTCTCTGGCAGCAGTCCCTGACCAGCCAGCCTTCCACCTGCTGACACGCCGCCTCATGAGGTCAAATCTAAGTGTCCCGTGCTGGCACTCCAGGCCTTTGCTGGTGCAGGAGGGTTGCTGGCAAAGGCGAGTGGGTGGTTCGGTACATGAAAAGGAATCCTCGGGTGTGAGGAGGGCGGCTGGAGATGGCAGGCTTATGTGCTCTGGTGTTAGTGATGGAGACGCTCAGAGAAGGGGGACAAAGTTTCCTGCCCGTGGCCACAGGCCATGGAGGCTCACCAGAGCACGGGGCTCCAGTCTTGGCTGCCATCCAACTCCGTCCTGATTTGAACAAGTCCATTAGAAAATAAATAACAGGCTTCCCAAAGCCATGTGAATTGGTGCCTAGTGTACATCAGACACCCAATAAATACATGCTGAATGAATGACCAGATGAATGAATGGATGAAAAATGAGTGCAGAGAGGTTACACTAATAGAACAGCACCTAGCCTGAAAGAGACCCTAGTGCTGTACTACTCTGTGCTAGTCAACTGTGTGAGATTTGTAGACCGAAAAGAGTTACAGGCAATAATAATCAAAGCAGCAGGGACAACAGCAGCTACCACTACTGAATTCATTTCCAGCAGCTACCACTACCACCATTCATTTCCAGTGCCTCCAGGGACTACTGAGGGAGGGTGCCAGGGGCAGCTAGCTGCCTCCCCCAGATTCCTGTTTCCCTTCCCTGGGTAGTGGCTCTGGGCATTGTTCCTGCCCCTGGAACTTGAGCAACTGAGACACGTGTCACTTGTCATTTAAAGTGGTAAAGAGGAAAGCGTGCTTCTCTCCCTGCACACTGGTTACAGGGAGAGGGTTCTGACGACCCAGGGGAGGGAGGAGCCACACCAGGAAGGAGCCTGGGTCCCTGATTCGCCAGGTGGAAGGCCACCCAGCCGGGCCACTCGTGCTAGGCGGTGATGCGGCTGAGAAATACGTGTTTATGGCAAACACTGGGAATTGGGCATTCATCTGTTATAGCAAATAGCATCTCCCTGGCTAACACAGAAATTAGACTAGCCATGGGGTGCTACTGTGACGAAACCCCCAAATCAGAGGTATGGGTTTGAAGGCAGGGTGGCCCAGAGTGAGGGCGTTCACACTGCAAGCTGAAGAGATGGCAGAACAGCATATACAAAGGCGGTCTGGACAGTGAACTGCGCCCTCTGGCTCCGCAGCAGCGGCTCTCCAAGCTTGGCCCCTGGGCTAGGGCAGCGGCGCAGCTGAGGGCTCTTCAGAAAGGCAAGTCCTGCCGCCCTAGACCAGATGTATGGCATCCAAAGGTCGGGCCGGGGCGTAGACACCTGTGCTTTCCCCGGCCCTCCTGGCTGGTGACTGACACCTCTGTGCCAAGACGGGGCTCGGGCCTCCCCGCTCACCCTCCCGCCTCTGCTCACCCTGGTCTCAGACCATGATGCTCCGTGTGCCCCTTTGGGTCTCTTTCCCGGTCAGCTCCTCTTTGGCCTTTGGGCTCAAGCCAGGAGCCACGACCTCCCAGAGGCCTTCTTCAGCTCCGGGCCCACTCTCTGTGCTCCCTGCGAGGCCGCTGTCCCCCCAGAGCACACAGAGACCCCACCTCGTGTTATAGTGGATTGACCAGGGCTCCCTGAGGACAGATCCCGTGTCCTGTGAGCTTTCCCTGGGAAGGGGTGGCCTTCCCCGGGGCCCTCAGGCTGGCTCTGCCACCTCTGCCTTTCGCAGGGCGGAGGCGGGGCGGGGCGGGCTGCCGGCTCTCACCTGCGTGGGACTGCATGTGCTCCAGCAGGTTGTTGTAGAACTGGAACTGGATCCCGCAGGCGCCGCATGTGTAGGGTTCTGCGGGGAGAGAGGAAGTCGCCGTCTGAGAGGCAGAACCACCCCGGACGCCTTCCCTGCTGGGCTGCGGGCAGACTTGGAACTGGGAACCCACATACACACTGGGGCACTGGGCCCAGCCTGACATGCCCCTGTCCCTGACTAGTGAGGGGGGCGGCTCGGGGCAGGACGGATTGGATCGATGGAGAGAGGGGGACGTGCAGATACAGAGACCGTCTAACGCAGTCAGGCAGCCATTTATTGAGTGCTTACTGTGTGCCAGGCACTGTTCTGGGCAGTGGGGATGGGCTGGAGGAGGGACCGGGCGCCCCCTCGGGCAGAGACCGTGTCTTACGGGTTCCACAGCGCATCTGTCTGCCTGTGGAAGCACACGGACGTCACTGTTCGCTGAGGGAACCCATGAATGGGTGAATGAACTAAAAACAAGGCGGTGGACGCAGAGGAAAGGCAGGGAAGAAGAAAGGAGAGGACAGAGTCAGACGTGGAGGAAGCCACAGAAAGCAAGATGGAGGATAAGATGCGGAGAAGAGGAGAGGCGGAGAGTGGAGGGCGGAGGGCAGGGAGGATCGGAGCATACAGGAACAGGAGTGAGGGCGCCCGTGGGCCTTGACCTCTCGTCTCTGTCCCCGGTACGTGACTGAGTGCCCAGCAGAGATGAGGAAGGAGAGGGGTGCACAGGAGAAAAAGGCAGAGAGAGGAAGAGGACGGCTGACGCGGGGCTCAGAGGCGGTCTCCTGAGGCTGCTGTGGTGAGCAGGAGCTGGGAGGTCTGTGTTCCTGCCAGGGCCAAGGGCAGAGGCAGGCTGCCACCGGCAGGGCTCGGCCTCGCCCCCCATCCAAACTCCTCCACCCGCCCGCGCCGGACCCTCCTCCTGCCCTGCCTGCCTGGGAGGGCGGCCCAAGGTCAGATGCTCTGGGGAGGCCCTGAGAGCAGGTGGTCACTGAGTTCACTCCCTGCCCTGCCTCGCCCTCTCCAGCCCCCCGGTGGGACCGCCACTTACTCTGTAGGAGAGGGAAAGTATTGGAAATCAGGGGACTTGCAGTTTCTGCAAAAGAGAAACAGTTTAGCTAAGTCTCTTCCAGCTCTGGTGCTCTGAGATGACTGTCACTGCTTCCGTGTTTAGTAAGTGGTGAGCCAGATGGGGCCCTCTGAGGACGGGGGCACCTGAGCCAGGCTCACAGCCGGGGGAGGGGGAAGGGTGCTGGGACATGGGGCTGAGCAAGATCTGCCAGGGCCACTCCTCTAGGACACACTCAACTCTCCAAACCTGAGCCCACAGAGTCTAATGAGAAATGGCCACGTGGGGTGGGGGCTGCCTGCTTCAGGACAGGAAGCTACTTCTAGGTCCTGGCACTGAACGGGGGTGTCTGGCACCCAACAGCAGGGCAGCCCCAGTGAGGGCTGTGCTTCTGAGGGCTTCTGCCTGCCGGGACGTCCCCCACGTTCCTGGTGGTGTCGGAGAGCCTCAGCAGGAGGCAGCAGAGGGGCTGGATGGACGAGGCTGGAATTCTGGCTCCACCAGGTACAAGCTGGGGACCTGGGCCCACAAGCCACTGCTCCTGAGCCTTTTTCCTCATCCAGAAAGTAAACACAACACTGACCCGACCCTCCTCCCGGGGCTGGGGTAAAAATGAAAACAGGTAAGACACAAACAGTTCTGAACACGTGCCAGGCACATAGTAAGCGCTCAGTAAGTGGTGGCTGCCCTCTACACTGGGGTTCCCGATTCTGAGTATCAGCTCTGGGGGGAGGAGGGGCGGGGGGTGCAGCCTGGCTGGCTGGGCAAAGGCTCCGGGAGACCGCAGTTCCAGTCCTGCTGCTGCTCGTTCCCGTGTGGCCTGGGGCACAGCTCCTCTTGGGGATGCTGCTGGGGTACGTTTCTCAGAAGCGTGAAGGAGCTTGGAAAAGTCAGTGTGCTCTCTCCAGTTTAAGGGATCATGTCAGCTTTCTTGGGGCTCCACAGCACACCTCACTCCCTTGCTCAGGGCACCCATCAAACCACTTGATTTACTTTAAAAAAAAAAAAAAGAGAAGAAAAGAAACATGCCACCACATGAGTGGTACGTAATCTGTGCGGGACACTCCCCGAATGTCCGCCAGTGCAGGGCCAGGTTCGCTGCCCCCACTCTGCAGCGGAGGAGGAATGACAAGGCTGGCCCACGTCGCCAGCTCACAGGCGGCAGAGCTGAGGTCGGAACCTCGGCTGCAGGTGGAAGCTGCAGCTCCCATTCTTGCACAGAAGCCTCCCCATTCAGGTCTGTGCTTCCGACTGTTTCATAAACCCCTGATGGACATTCAGGCTGTGTCCATCCCTTGTCTAGACCCAAGCAGGGCCCAGGACAGGCCGGCACAAGCTGAAGCCTACTATAACGTATGAAACTTCAACTATGTAAGAGTGTGTGTGTTACTTTAATATGGCCGGTGTCAGAATTCTTTTCCCTTCCTGCCCTGGCTGTCACTGTGCAGACCACCTTGCTGAGCCTTTCTCGGACAAAGGCTGCTGGTGACCACCTATGGACCCGCCAGGCTGATCTAGCTCTGTTTGGGGAGAGTGGCCTTCGGCTGCTCTGTTCTAATGCACTCACAGCCTTGCTTGGGTCACAGGCAGGCAGCCACCAGGGGGCGCCAAAACACCACCATGAACCTCAGGCAAACCTTCGCCTGGTGGAGGCTGGAAGGGAACCCTTGGATGGCCCCTGGTGCAAAGCGGGGGCCAGAACTCAGGGCCTCAGGCTATTAGGCCACTGCTCTCTCTACTGAACCCCCTTTGCCCTTCCTGGAACAAAACTGGCTACAATATTTACACTAAAAACATAGAAATGGCTCTTTTGGGCCCAAGACCATGTGAGCAGATGTTGCAGACCATGGGGAAGGGGAGTTCCTCTCTCCGTGGGGAAGAGACAAGGAGGGGCCACAGTCCTCGGCAGGCCCCTGAGGCCCGGAGGGATGTCCCTGGAAGAAAAGGCCCCTGGGAGGCTTCTGCCCAGCCCTGGCCTCCTCCCAACACCACCACCGTGCCCCGAGGAGACCCCCAGCCCACAGAGCGCCTGCCGCCGCCACTGCGGGTGGGAGCAGATGGTGACAGCGGCCTCTCCGCACAGGACACCTGTCACGGGGCACACTCACCGCTGGAGTTTTGGGAACTGCTATTCGTCTCTTCAAAGTGGTTTTGTGCTTTGCTTTCTACTCTCCGACTGAAAGCGCTTTCTGCTGGTTGGGGACAGGAGAGAGCGAGAGAGAACGAGGGTGACTGACCAGCACCAGGTTCAAAGGTGGGGGCAGCAGGCCAGAGGCTGCTCTGAGGCTGAGGCACCTGGCGCCACTCAACCTCTGGTCTGGGGAGGGCCAGGGCCCTGAACCAGGACTCCCGGCTCCTCAAGCTCAGCTGAGTTGCCCGATACCTTGTGAGGGCCCCAGGAGACCCCTGACAGTGCCCAGAGGGGCGGAGGTCCAGGCATGGGGGATGGATGTGTGGGTGACCTGTCCAGGAGCACACAGATGAAATCCAGCCGAGAGAGCAGGCGGAACATGGGCCTAGGTCACTCACCATTGGCCCGTGGGGAGCCACGTCTGTGACACTGAGGAATTTAGGCCTGCCCCCCACCAGTCCCCATGCCCCATTCTGCTCTCTCAGCCCCACAACAGAGCAGGCAGGTGACAGACCATCTCCTGGCAGAGCTGGGGGTGGAGGGGCCAGACAGCTAGTCCAGCTCCGCATGCCAAGTGGTCCCCGGATGGCAAGGGGGCGCCCTGGAGAGAAGGCAAGCCAGGCAGAGTGGGGGCAGCCCCACGCCCCGGGAGGCCAAGGGAGCAGGTGAGGTCCGACCCGAGTTCACTGGGAAAGGGACTCGCTCCTGAGTGATTTCTCGGGCATCTCCGCTTACAGGTGGCCTCTCCTTAGTGACTTGCCTTCTCCCAGGCACTGCCTGGAAACCGTGGAATGCAGAGATGGCGCCCAACCAGTGGGAAAACACCAGTTTAGTGCCCACCCCTCCCCTAGCTGCAGAAGGTACTGAAACAGAACATCCACGCTAGAAGGGGACTCGGCTTTTCCAAGCAGCTCGTGGCACAATGGGGGCCCTGGACGCTCCGGGAGAAAAGGGCTTCCGGAACAAGCCACTTTGGGATGAGCAGCCGACACAGCCCCCTCGTTAGGGAAACAACTTGCATGAGGGTGTCGAAGGCCCCGAGAAGTTCAACTGAAGAGACACCCATTTCGCTTCTTCCTTTACCCCAGACTTCCCAAATGAATGCAGCCGCTGAAGCCTATTTTTTCATTATCAGATTCCTTAATATCCCTTGAAAAATGGCTATTTCAGGAACCCAATTTGGGAAATGCCCGTCGCCCAGTCCACTGCCCCCATGGCAGCAGGGCAAGCACTAAGCACTGACTGTGGGGGCCGGGGCTCTGGGCGGTCACTGGGGTGGTGGGACAGGACGCCAGAGGGGCTCCCACAGGTCCTGCTCAAAGCCCCACCCCCTCTGCAGCCACGCCTCCTGTTGCCAACTCCTTTTGACCAAGGAGGCCCATACCACCTCTAAGACGACACTGTCTTCCAGCCCTCTCCCCGAAACGTGTCTCCAGAGCACGTGGGCTGAGAGCTGCATGTGTGCTGCCTTCAAGGAGTCATCTTTCAACTGGCCTAGGGGAAAGGGCGGGGGTGCTCATTTACTGAGCACCTACTACATGCCAGGTGCTGTTGCCATGTTCTCCCCCTTAATCCTCCCAATAGCTCTATGAGGTCCATGCTGTCGCTTCCACTTTACAGATGGAAAAAAAAAAAAAGAGGAACGTGAGGTTGGTGGGTTCCTGGGGCTGAACATGCCGTAACCCTCTAAGACGGCACAAGGAGGAGACTCCCTTCTCAAGGCAGACGTTTCCTTTTCCCAAGCGAACCCTTTCTCCATCTTGATCCTCGTGTGTGCGGGGAAAGGCTGGCCCCTCTGCGGAGGGTTTTCATGCAGCCTAACCGACGAACTGGTAGAACTTAGGACCACCGAGGTTATAATTAGTTTCTTGTTCATCGGTTCATAATGCAAATTTTCATCAGCTCTCCCCGCCACAGGCACCTCCGGCCGCAAACCAGTGGGGCTACGCTGCAGGCGGGGTCCCACGCACAGGCCCGCATGCCTGCACAGGAGGGGCTGCCTGCTCCAGCGTGAGGAGGGAGGTGATGACGGGCAGCTCCACCAAGCAGGTTCCTGCTTGCAACCCGGTAAGCCCAGGTGTGAGCCCCCGGCCCCAGATCTTCCAGGTCCCGTAGAGGCAGCTAGAAGCAAGTCCTGCGGCTTGCTGGACGCTTACGCGGGGACACCGAGGTCCAAGAGCTGGCACAGGCCACACAGCCCCTTCCAGGCAGTTCCCTGCAGAAACTACAGATGTGAAGGCTCCCAGAAGGACAGGAGTAAAAAGCAACATCTGAAAGCCACGAGCCCATTATATAGTTGAGCCAACATCGACCACCAGTGAGCCCATGATGATGAGCCATCTGTTTCTAGAAAAATCTAATGGCTATTGGCTCTTCTCAACACAGTACCTGGAAATCCATTACATTCAAGGTCCTTACTCTCCTTCTGGGACATCTAAGCATAATAAGCTTATCTTCAACATTTTCAAGAACCACATCCTTGTGCAACAGTGTCCCCCTGAACCAAAGAGTAACAACAGACACAACTAGTCCCTTGGCTGTGTCCCCAGTCCAGTCGACTGGTTCGCTGAACTCCGTCTGATCACCTGGACGTTTAATGGAGGGCTGTGGGCCACCTGAAAGCAACAGAAAAGCCTGTGGTTCCAGGAGGACCCCACTGGCAGTCTACCCTACACCCCCCACGTCCAGACGTGCAGCCCAAGGCTCGCTCCATTCAGTTATGAATCAGGATTCCTGATAACTGATACTTGGCACATGATGCATCTTATCAGCTTTCCTGGGAGAAATGCGGTGTGGACCTATTACTGCCTGTTCACCCTTCTGGGGTCTGAGCCCCTCTCTGCATGGACCCAGAAACACTGGAGCTTGCACCTGCTGGCTTCCTGCTGGGCTAGGGCTCATGGAGAGATTTCACGGGCAGTGCTCGGTAGAGAGACGCCGAGGGAGCAGAGCTCCAGGTCAGCCACTCTGCTCCCAAGAGAACAGCTCTTGGTAGAAACGTGTTCATAGAGGCTGGGGGATGCAAACTCAGGCCACGGGGTGGCGGGGTCCAGGCAGGTGACATAAATGGATGGACTGGGCTGGATGTGAGACAGACAACAGTGTGACCACGATGAGAAATGACACCTGCCACACGGCTACTGTGTTGGGTAGGCAGGAGGGAGTGGTGGGGACTGTGGAGAATTGGAGAGCACATGCTCTATGGAAGGAGGCAGCTGTGGCTCAGCCCCAAGCCGATTGTTGCCCTGCAGGAACGTGGGCCCTGAACGGCCAGATCTGACTTGTCAATGTCTGCTAGAATCAAGTTTTACACAAAATCTCCTAAGGTTCAAATGTTGGCAAGTAATTAGAAACATTTTTTGAAAACACCGTAGGCCATAACTTGGAAAAAAATATTCTCCTGTTTAAAAAAACCAAGTTTGCAAACCATCTTGTACAGCCCTCTGATTTAGGATAAGAAAACTCAGACTCAGAGAGGTTAGGGGGCTCGTCGTGGTCACGGCCAGCCAGAGGCACAGCCTGGACCCAGATTCGCCCCAGAGAACTATGGGACCCCCACTCTTGCTCTTGCAAAGGAACAATGACCCTGGGCACAGCTGTGGCAGGCAGGTGGAGGGCGGGGAGCAGAGGAACTGTGGGGTGACACAGGCCGTCGGTACCTGCAGTTGCCTTGCTCGCCGGAGATCCCGAATTCGGAGTGCGGAACGTCTGGGTTTGGGTGGCTGGAGGGGTGCGGTGCAAGAGGGTGGAGCATCGGACCACGGAGGCCGAAGCTTTTTTCCCCGACTGGTTCGTCTGGGTCTTCGCGGCCACGAAGCGTGGAGTCGGGGAGACCTCCGGATGTGAGCACTCAGAGCCCGTGTCTGGATCGTCCGGTGGCTCCCACCCGGGGGCGGTACCTGAGAGGGTCACGCTCTCAGTCCCCAAGAGCCCTGGGAGCTGGCCGAGGAAGTGGCCTCTAGTGCCACAGACCCCCCTGCTCCAGGGTTGAAACCTCTCCTCGGTCCACAGAAAACGTCTGGGAGCCTAGGACCTTTCCCAGCTTCTCCTCGAGGGAAGCCCATCCCACAGGTTCTCCTCCCACTGGCCCCAAGGGGTACGGCAGACAGGGGTGCAGAAGCTCCAAGGGGTACAGGCACCCCTCCAGGGGGCACACAACAGTTTGGGGTTGAGCCAGGATGGATTTCCCAGGCTCCTAACTCATTTCACTCCACAGTTTGCACCATCTGCTGGCCTTCTCACAGGGAACATTATCAGGCTAGAATTCCCATCGGAGCTTTCACCAAGAAAGGAAGAGTTTCAGACAGACCTGCTGATGGCTCTTGTAAGAAAAAAAATGAGATATTTGCACATAGGAGATATTTAAAAATAAGAGAACATAGTGGTCCCTCCTTTCCGTAAAGTTCAAAGTTTATCTGAAGCAAAAGTTCAGAGAATATAAGCATCCACAGAAGAGTATTAACCATGCCACCAAGATGGAGAAGAGGCACGGTGGCGGGGTTGTGGGGGGCCCTCCCTGAAACCTCTGCTGGGTGGGAGGGGTAGAGTGAATCTGCAGCACACGGGAATGGCTTCCTCCAAGGCTGGTGGAAGTGAGTGGGAGACGAGACGCAAGGGAGTTTGGGAAACCCGCCTCACGGATTTTAGTCTTCGGAAGAGAAGTGGGGACCTTACATTTCTGGCCCTGGAGGAGCAACTGGTGTAGGACTAGCTCGCCTCCAAATTCACCTGTGAAGCTGGACGAAATACATGAAACGACAGTTTTCAGACCCTGAACAGAAGGAAGGGCAGGACCATGCATCCTGAAAGACGACCTCCCTCGACCTCTACGACCACTCCTGCTCTCTGCCTGGAGAGAGGTCGCGGGCCACAGCCCGGAGGTGAAGCGCAGTGGGGGCTCTTTAACTGCCCTGAATGGAGGAGGCGGTGGTCAGAGTCAGGGCTTCTAAGATGGCCGGAAGCCGCAGGGCAGAATAACACAAAAGAGAGAATCAGACAAAAAACAAAACAAAAAAAACACCACCAACAAAAAAACCCTCCAGAAATGTGCAGAGGCACCCCCTGAAGTCTTTGGCTGAATGCCAAACTGATGTGTGCAGAGAGGCTCTGCACAGCCCGGCTGCTGACAGCCACCGGGGGCCGCACAAGGTCAGAGGATGCGTGAGTTTCTACCTGCCAGAGAGAAGGCGCCGCTGAATAACTTGGGCACTCGGCTGAGACCCAGAAGGGCCGTGCCTTAGGAGGATTATTTTAACCCTAGCTTGAGGACTGCAGTGGGCCCCCCCTTATCCACAGGGGACACATTCCAGGACCCCCAGTGGATAGCAATGAATCTGAGATAATACTATGTTTTTTGCTATGCATACATATTTATGATGAATTTTAATGTTTAAATCAGGCACACTAAGAGAGCAGCAACAAGAATAGTAAAATAGAACGGTTGTCACAGTACACTGTAATAAAGTCTATGTGAATGCACGTGGGGCCATTATTAACACAAGCTGCTCTGGAACAAGCCCTGTGACAATGTGACGGTTGATCTGACAGCCGAGAGGGCTGCTAAGGGCTGGACAGTCACACAGCACGGATGAGCTGGGCCAAAGAGGGGTCCACACTAGGGGAGGGCTGGGGCAGGACAGCACGGGGTTCCATCACACTCCTCGGAACCCTGCACAACCTCCAACGTGTTAATTAATTACTTATTTCTGGAATCTTCTATTTGATATTTCCTTTTTAAAATGATTTTTATTTACTTTTTGGAGACAGAGGAATGGAGGGAGAAAGAAAGAGAAACATCAATGTGCAAGAGAAACATCCATCAGTTGCTTCTTGCATGCCCTGGCAGGAATTGAACTCGCGAACTTTTGGTCCACCAGCGGGCACTCAGTCCACTGAGCCACACCAGCCAGGGCACCATGTAATATTTTTACACCATGACTGACTGTAGGTAACTAAAACTGGAAAGTTAAACTGTGCGTCAGAAGGGGCTCTTATACTCCATACCTGCACCAACACAGCTTAAAAACAAGCCTTTGAAATATCAAGGCAATCTGTATTAACTGCCTGCTAGAGCAAAATTCAACATTTTTCAAAGAAAGATAACAGAACCCAGGCACTCGACAACACTGTATCCACAATGTGCAGCACAGAATAAATACAAATATTCATCCAGTGAAGCAGGAAAATGTGAGTGATATACTAAAGAGGGAAGAAAAACAGTCAACAGAAACGTAAGGAAATGATGACAGGGATAACGGAGTTTGCAGACAAGGACCTCAAAGCAGCCATTATTACAAATACACTCAAAGATTTAAAGGATAACATGAACGTAATGAAGAGAGAAATGATATAAAGAGGAACCAGATGCAAGTTACAGAAATGAGAAATATGACAGTGGAAATGAAAAATTCACTCGATGGATATTGCTGATGAAAAAATGAAGACACCAGAGGAGAAGAGATCAGTGAACTTGCAGACAGGGTGCTTGAAGCGATCCAAAGTGAAACACGGAGGGAAAACGAGGCTGAAACCCTGGACAGAGCTTTAGCTGATCTTAAGCATCATCTGACCATCTAACTTACAAATAAATAAAGTCTCAACAGGAGATGAAAGAGAAATTGGGAGAAGAAAAGTACTTATAGAAATGCCAATGGGAAATTTTCCTTGATGAAAAATTTCAACCCACTGACCCAGGAAGCCCAAGGAACCCCATGCAAGATAACCCCAAAGAAAACTGCACACCCGTAGTCAAATTACTAAAACCAGTAATATATAAGAATATTTAAAATAACCCAGAGAAGAAGATATATTCAGTACAGAGTAACAATAAGAATGACCTTTGATTCCTCACGAGACACAACATACACCAGCGTATAAATGAATGACATGTGTAAGATGCTGGAAAAAAGTCTCAACCCAGAATTTCATATCCAGAGAAGAGGTCCTTCAAACGGTGAAATAATAACATCTTTAGTTAAGAATATCTTTCACCAACAGACCTACAATGTAAGAAATGTTACAGAAAGTTCTTTGGGGAATAAAGGAAAATGATAATAGAGGAAATTAAGGTTTATACAAAGGAAAGTACAGAAAATAGTAAGTATGTGAGTACATATAAAAAGCATTTTCTCATTTCTTAATGACTGTAACAAATAATTGACTGGTGAAAGCCAAAAAGAGTAACCGCTGGGTTTGCAACTTAGACTTCACGTGTGAGCCCACGTGCAGCAGTGCGCCTGCGCGACGGAGCACTTGCTGGTCCAGTGTAAGAGCGGCATGAAGGACGGGGGGAGCAGTGGGAGGCCACGGACTGACAGAAGGTTCTCACACTATGTGTGACGTGCTGTATAAACTCATGGCAGATGGCAATACATTAAGATACACATCATATACCACAGAGCAACCACTAAAGAAAGAGAGGAATAGGCATAAAGCTAAGAGAGGAAAAGTTTTCAACTCTTGATTAACATTAAAGAAGGCAAGACCAAATAAATGAACAAGAAGAAATGAAGCAAACAGAAATACAAGAAAATAGTAAACTTAAATCCACCCATATCACAAAATATACTAAATGTAAATGGATTAAACACTTCATTTATAAGAGGCAGGGATTGCCCTGGCTGGTGTGGCTCCATGGGTTGGGCGTCATCCTGCAAAACTGAAAGGTTGCAGGTTCAATTCCTGGTCAGGGCACATGCCTGGGTTGTGGGCCAGGTTCCCGGTTGGGGGTGTGCAAGAGGCAACCCATCTATGTCTCTCTCCTTCTGGTTTTCCCTCTCTTCCCCTTTCTCTAAAAAATAAAATAAGTAAATAAATAAATAAATTACGTTTTTAAAAGAGTCTTTAAAAGGCAGGGAACATGCCTTTCTTAGGATGAAGGAGTAGAAATCAGCTACATGGATGCACTTCAAGTATAAAAACATATAGATTGAAAGAAAAGAATGAAAAGAGATACACCACACAAACACTAATCCTAAGAAAGCTGCAGTGGCTATACTAATATCAGATAATGTAGATTTCAGACAATGGGTATCACCCAATATATAAAGGGCACTGCACAATTTTAAAAAGATCAATTCATCAAGACGTAACGATCCCAAGTATGTGCACCTAAAAACAAAAGCTACAAAATACATGAATCAGAACCTGGTAGAATTAAAGGGAGAAAGAGCAAATCCACAATGAAAGTTGTAGCTTTTACCTCTCCTCTCTCAGCATTTGACAGAACAAGCCTTTTTTTTTTTAAGCCTAAAAAGGTGAAGAGATTTGAACGGTATTATCCATCATTGCAACCTAACTGACACTGCACTCAGGGAATTCTCTTTTCAACTCCTATAAGGCCCGCAATACCCTGATAGCCAAATTAGACAAGGACATTACCTGCAAAAAGAAGTACACTGCCGGTTAGAATGTAAAATGGCATAACTGCTTTGAAAACAATTTGGCTATTTCTTACAAATTAAACCTACCTACCGTATGATCCAGCCATGCCACTCCCAGGCATTTACCTAAGAGAAATGACAGCACTGGTCCGTACAAAGACACACACTGAAGTGTTCACAGCAGCTGTGTTTGTACCAGCTCCAAACTGCAACAACCCAAATGTCCACCCACACGCGAACACAGGAAATCATGCTATCTGAGGTCGATCCTCAAATAATGTAATTGCATTCAATGTTATTTCATTATAACACTGATGAGATGTAGGAACTTAACTCTCGTTGCATCAACCAGCCAATGGTAGAACTGGTTTATGAAGTTTCACTTAAAATCACAGAACCTATCGACGACATGAAGTGAGGACTTACTGTATGTAGACACTGCTACCACCTATCAGTGAATAGGAATGAAGAACTGATACATGCAAACACGATGAATCTTAAAACAACTGCGGTGAGTGAAAGAAGCCAGATACCCCCTACACCAATGCAAGAGTACACACTGTCAGATTCCATACACGCAATATTCTAGAACACGCAAAGGAATCTACAGTGATAGGAAGCCCATCGAAGCTCGCCTGTGGAGCGGGGCGTGGAGAGCAAGGGATTAGAAAAGGGAGCAAGGCAACTTTTGGGAGTGATAGGTGTGTCCACACTCTTGACTGTAACGATGGTTTTGTGGGTGCACACCGGTCAGAAGTTACCAAACTGTACACTAAGCTTCAAAGAAAGAAGTCATTTTTCTGACAAAAAAAAAAAAAAAAAAAAGAAATGTCCCAACATTGTAACCTTCTTCAGTTTGACTTAGTCTTAATGTGTTTTAATAAAGTAGAGGCATAGTGACTTATTAAGGAAACAAAAATAAATCCATGTAACTCACATTGTCAGAATAAGATAAGAATCATAGAAGCACCTCAATGGATGCAGCAAAACACATGTAACACCAGTCCGTGATACAAACTTTCGGTAAACTAGGAACAGAAGGTAACTTCCTCAGCCGATACAGGGCATCTGTGAAAACCCACTTCAGCGATGGAGACCTGCACTCTGTCTGGGGAACGAGGCAGACATACCCACTCACTTCATCAATGTATCACTTTATTGGGGGATTCTGATCAACACAGGCAGGAAGAAAAAGTAATAAGAATATAGCTTGGAAAGAAATGAAGCTGTCTTTATTAGTAGGATGCATCAGTATGTACAAGGAAAATCCTAAGAATCTACAAAAAAAAAAACTATTAGAACTAATAAGTGAATTTAGCAAAGTCACAGGTTCAATATTCAATATTCAAAAACCCATGATGTTTACATGTACAACAACAACAACTGGAACATGAAAAGTCACAGTAATGTTAAAAACCATGAAATGCTTAGAGGTAATATAATGAAATGTATGCAAGACCTCTATGCTGAAAAGTAGCAACTACTGCTGATAGAAATAAAAAGACATCAATACTTAGATATACCATGTTCATGGACTGGAAAACAGTATTATTATGTCTATTCTCTCCAAAATGGTCTACCGATTCAGTGTAATCCTAAACAAAATCCCAGTTAGATATCTCATAGACAATGGCAGGGAGACTAACATCATAAGGAAAAACTAAGTCCCTAGAATAGACAAATACTCTTTAAAAAGGACAGCACCAAAACCCGGCGAGTGCCTGAGTTAAGACTTACTATCAAACTCCAGCAGGTGAGACCACAGACAAAGAAATCAATGGGACAGAAATAAACACACTTACTTATATATTCAACTGATTTTGAAGGAAGGTCCCAATGCAACATAATGAGGAAAAGGCAATCTTTTCAACAAACGATGTCGGAACAACTAGACATCCATCTGTATGGAATAAAATGGATCTCAACTCATACCTCTCATCAACTCACAACTTGAAGTGGATCACAGACCTAAATGCAAACGCTGAATTTATAAACCTTTACAAGAAAATAAAGGAGAATATCTTCGCCACCTCGAGGAAGGCAAGAATATCCTAGGTAAGACCCAGAAAGCACCAACCACTGGGGAAAAAATAATACATTAGATGTCATCAAAATGAAAGACTGCTCATCAAAAAAGACACTATAAGAAAATCAACAGGCATGCGGAGGACTGGGAGGAAATATTTACAATGTAGGCATCTCATAAAGGACCTGGATCTAGAATATATAAAGTACTTCTACAACTTAATAATAAAAAGCCCAATAACCCAACCAAAAAATGGGCAAAAGATGTGAATAGTTTCCAAAGAAAAATAAACAAATGGCCAATGAACAAATGAAAGTGCTCGACATCATTAGTCCCCAGGGAAACACAAGTGAACGAGAGACGCCACTGCACGCTCCCCAGGACGACTGGGACGCAATAGCCCCCTGCCACCAAACGCTGGCAAGAACGTGGGATCCGTGACTGGTGGGAGGGTGAGATACTCTCCCCTAGGACCCAGCAATTCTACAGCTTGGTATTTATCCAAGAGAAATGAACGCCTATGTCCACACAAAGCCTTGTACAAGCATTTTCATAGCAGTTTCATTCACAACAGCCTAAAACTGGAAACAACTCAAATTAACGAGGAAATGGCCAAACAAACTGGTATTTTTTCAAACAAAGGCTCAGTAATCAAAATGAAGGAGTAACTGATATACATGTAACATGTACGAATCTCAACAACACTCTGCTGAGTGAAAGCCAGACACAAAGGAGTACATCCTATGACTCCATCTGTAAGAACTTCTGCAGGCAGGCCAGGTCCCTCTGGACATTCTCACCACTCCGGGTCTCTCGAGGCCTGGCCCTGGGTACCACCGGAAGCTGTCAAATCTAGCCCCTGATTCCACACAGAATCCACGGACATACAAATCTCTGGATACAAAGGCCACTGGAGGGGCCGTTGGTCAGCCTTGGAGAATCAGTCCTCTTCTGGATCTGGCCTAAATCTCTCGTGTTGTAATTTAAACACAGCTGATCCTAGAGCCCTCAGACTTCAGTGAATAACAGAGAAGAAAGATGTACTCAATAGAGAGAAGCAGAAAGGCACAGAACAAGAGTCCGTAACTGAGAGAAAAAGAAAATGAGGAACAAAGGAACAGTGGACAGCCCTTCAGGAGAAAACCTGGACATTAAGGGAGAAATCTGGGTACATGCAATGCAGCCCCTCGTGCTGTCCCATCTGACACGAT
Source organism: Phyllostomus hastatus (assembly GCF_019186645.2). NCBI lineage: Eukaryota > Metazoa > Chordata > Mammalia > Chiroptera > Phyllostomidae > Phyllostomus > Phyllostomus hastatus. Next base: position 60,897,166 of record NW_025333857.1, on the reverse strand, counting down.
GCTGAACAGCTTCGTGGTTAAGAGAATGGCCCTGGATTTTGCCTTTGAAGGTTCAAAGCCAAGCTCCCCCTCTTATTGATTCCACGACTGTACTCAACCAGTTTCAAAAGTTTGGGAGAAGAGCAGAAGCAGCACTGAAGGCACCCTCCAAAGGCTGAAACCATGGTTGCAGGCTGGCCTTGCAACTAACACCAAAGTGCATTCTGGGGAGCATCCTCTCCAGGCAGCAGCACAGGTACCCATGCACGGCTGCCAGTCCCAGCCCATGGAGAGAAGAATCCCCGGAGGGTCCAGGCCATGGAGCTCAAGCCCTGCCACAGCCCTGATGACAGCACTGGCACCATTAGTGGGTCAAGTGGATGGGTCGTGCCCACCAAGCAGAAACTGTGTCCTCTCCCCACTGTCCCTCCCCCGAACATGTGGTGGGAACTGGATGACCCGACCCGTGCATCCCCAGCTTCGATGGCAGGATGGGTCCTCTGGTTTGGCCACACTAGAGGGTTTGGAGATGCCCAGAATCCAGAGCCCTGGGCTGGAAAGACCTCAAGAACTTGCACAGATGGAAACCCAGCAGGTAACTCACCAGTCAGAGGGTGAGTAGGACAAGAAGCCTAACCCAGTTACGGACCTCACACCAAGCTCTCGTCCATGGGAGACCTCCAGCCTCTGCTGCTCTGCCCAGCAGGGAGCTTCCTCAGGAAGCTGCCTGCACTGTCCTCTAAGCTCTGGACACCTTCCTGCCCACCCAAATGCCCCTGGGCAGGGGATGCCACGTGCCTGTGTTATTTTCAGGGCTTCCAAAAGGTCCTGGGCCTCCCAGACTGCAGGCATCTTAATCCCCTGCTGCCCTTGCATAACTCCTTCCTGTTTCTGGACCCAAGTCTCCCAATCCAAAGAGTGTGGAGCGGGTCCACACAGCTCCACCCAGAGAAACAAAAGCAGGGGTACTCCCACATCTGCTCCTAAACATCCGCTCTGCCAAGGGGGTTAAGCTCCGCCCCTGTCGAGACTGTGGTTGAGGACTGAGGGTCCCCTAGCTCATTGTACACTTGGGGTTGAAGGATGGAGCCAGCTCCAGCCTCCAGAAGTGGAGCTGGGAAATCAGCAGCGTCAGGAGGACGGAAAGCCACTGTATCCCTGTGGGAAGGGTCCTTAGAACCTTTTCCCTTCTGGGTCAGGACAGGAGGGAGAGACTGGGGTCCAGAGACAGGGCAGGGCCTGCCCAAGGTCACATGCAAGCCCATGACCTCACTGGGATTAACACCCAGGGCTCTGAGTCCTGATTTAGCACTCCTTCTAGCTTCTTACCCTTCCACCACGAAGGGCAGAGAGGGAGCTTGCCTGTCCAGTTGGCCATCCCTCGCCTGGGTTAGGCTCTGCATGGGTTCAGACCCAGGCTGCACCCCAAGATTCTGGCTTTGGGGGTGAGGATTCAGGAGCATGATTTGGAGGTGCTTAGAGGAGGTGGGGACAGGACCACGGAAGGACCTGGGTGAGTGGTGCCCACACTCTGCATCCACTGAGGGAAGATTCAGTTTTTACTGGCTTAAGGGTGGGGCTTTCCCACCTATTCTAGCTGCTGGAGTTAAGGTGCCCCCCTCCACCAGTCAAAACTGGATACGAGACTGGCCCAAACCAAGCTCACCTTTATTTCCCCCCCACCCCCCGCAGCAACACCCCAGAGCCTGGGCCTGTGGCAGGCCCACCCCTTCCCCAACAACAAAAGGTACTCACTGATGGGGGCGTGTAAGGCCACATGCTCCTGGTAGGGCGTGTAGTACTTGTACTGCTTCCCGCAGAATTCACAGGTGTAATTGCCGGTTTCTGCCCAAGAAGGAAAAGAAAGTGTGGGACTAGGTGCCCAGCTCCCATCCAGAAGCAGCGGCGTGCTCCCTCCCCGCAAACTCCTTCTCATTCTGGGACAACACACTGGAATCGGGAGACCCCACTTGAGTCAACTACGACTTGAGTTCAATTCCCAGCCCTGCCATTTGGAGCTGTGTGACCTTGCGCAAATCTCTTAACCTCTCTGTGCCTCAGTTTTCCTATCTGTAAAACGGGGATAATAATAGGACCACCTTATAGGATTGCTGTGAGGATTAAATTTCTATGTCAAGTGCTTAGAACAGTACCTGGCACACACTGTTCTCTCTCACCGCTCTGCCCCCAGGCCCCAGTGCTCAGGAAACATGCGTTGACCCAAGGTGACCTCCAGTGCTAACCTGTCTGTCAGCCCTTTTGCCCTGCCCTCTGCAACGGCCACACTCGGGTCCCCTCATCTCCAGGACCTTCCCCTGCCCCCAAGCACCCCCCACCCCCCAGCAGAAGAGGTCACTTCTTCCTCTCAGGTCCCACCGGACTTCATTTTTACCTCTCTTTTGGGTCTGCCTAACTTCTTTCTTCTTAAAAATTTCTGATGTAATATTGTTCACTGGGGGAAAATTATAAAATACTGATAAATACAAAATTTAAAAAAAGAAGAGAAATTTCAATCATCTACAATCCCCAAACCAAGAGCGGCAGCTACCCCCTGGGCACACGTGCACCTTGCAACCTACCCCGGGCCCCACCCCTCTCCCCACTACACTGACATCACCCGTCTGGCTGCTGCGGGCCCGGAATCAGCGGCCCTGATCTATATCCACTTTGTAACCTGGTGCATTCAATCGACAATACTTTGTGGACATCTTGCTCAATCAATAAACTTCGATCTCTACTGCATTCATCGGCTGCATGGTTCCCAGTGGACTTCAGAATCTGCTGCACTAGCCTCCTGCACCAGGGGACGTTTAGATTGTTTCCAAAAAATTTCCTTTATATATACATACATATATATACATACATACATATATACATATACATATATATATATATATAAATGCTGTGAGCCACATCCTTGTAGAAGTCTTTGCACATTCGCTCATTATCTTTGCACATCATTGTAAGATAAAGATTAGTGTGCATAATCTTTGCACATCATTTCCCTGGGAGAAATGAAGGGCTATGTATTTTTAAGGCTTTTGATAACCACAGCACCAACCACCTGTCAAAAGGTTGGGCCAATTTTTGTCTTAATCAGAAAGATGTGAAAATGACTGTTTCCATACACTGTAGCGAGTGTTAAGTATTATTATCTTCTTAAACTGTGCCTGATCGGGGAAACCATAACGCACCGCTGGCTTTATTTTCCACCTCTTTGAGTTGTACGGAAATTGACTGTTTCTCGTGCCTAATTGCAGTGTTTCGTTCATGACTTCTCTGTGTTTGCCATAATGTTTCTATAGGTGTACTTACCTTTTTTAAATCACTAAGAACTCTGGAGGTTCGAATACCAATATTTTGTATGTTAGTTATAAGTATTTTTGGTTGAACTGGCTTCTTAATTCTGTTTACAGTTTTTCTCTCTCAATATAGAAGCTTTGAAGCTTCTTTGTCTACTCAGGCGATCCCAGTCTTCACTGCGAACGGCCCTCTCTTGTTTACATCACCCTGCTCTCTGGCACGGTGCTTCGCACTCACAGGGAGGTCCCCGGGCCAGCAGCACCATCACCGCCTGGGAACTGGTTACAGACGCAAATTCTTAGGACTCACGCAAGACGCACTGAAAGAAAAACTCCAGGGATGGGCTCCAGCAACCTGTGTTTTAATAGACCCCTTGGAAAAATTCTGATGCACGGGAAAGTTTGAGAACCACTACTCTAATATATAATTATACAGTTCTGTTAGTTCGCCTGGCATGAATGTCATTAACTCTTGGTAATGACTTTGTCAGAGCCTCCTTTCTGCTTGTTTGCATGTGCCCAAAGACGTCTCCCCCGGATGTCCCTGTCCTTCCGTTCATTGAACGGTACTGTGCTAAATGCTGGCACAAAGTGTTGAGCAAAAAGTCATGGTTCCTGCCATCAAGGCGCTTACAGTCTGGAGAAGGAGACAGAAAACATGAAATAATCGTACAAACATAACTCTGCCACCATGCTGGGTGCTCTTAAAGGAGACGTGGACAGTGCTAAGAAAATTCTACCAGGGAATTCGACTTGGTTAAGGAAGCACCAATGAGCTTCCTCAGAAAGAGAAAAGATAATGAATTAACTAGGTATGCCTCTAATAAGCCAATAATAATTGGATCATTTTAAATTAACCCAAGAATCTTTGTCTTCTAATACAGAAGAGCATGCCATTTCCTTTTCTTGCCATAATTGACTTGGTTCCACTTGTTTGATGATTTTTTTTCCCTTATGTTCCACCCTTCTGGCTTGTCTCCTTGAGCTTTCTGTTGTTTGATGCATAAACTCTTTTCTTTGCCTTTCCATTATTCTCCAATACACTGTCTCAGACAGTATGAATGTTTCCCTAAATGCTATAATCAAGCAGGAAATGATATGCTCATGTCTCTTACCATTGAGAACGGGAGTTTAACTGCATGCTTCTCGGACTCCAGCATGTGTAAGAATCACCTAGAGAGATGGCCACAACACAGGTGGCTGGGCCCCAGCCCAGAGGTTCTGACTCCCCAGGTCTGGCGTGGGCCTTGGGAATTCCCGCTGTGAGTCAGCTTCCAGGAGACGCGGAGGCTGCTGCTCTGGGGACCACGCTGTGAGGAGGACTGCTTTAACCAGCCTTTCCTGGATCCCTCTCAGTGTTTCTCCCTTCTTGCATGTTCAGAACTCCCTTTTAATACTTCAGAATAAGCTCTGCCTTTTGCACTCAATTTGACAATCAGATCTGCAATATTTTAAACTTACTTCTGGTTTACCTGGCTTTGGTATTCACCACAAGTGCTCTCGTACTGTGAATTATTTCTTCATAATTGAGCCCTTAAGTGTGCTCTACCACTCAGTTCCCTGGAGCATAACTTCAAATAATTTCTTGAAGATGAGTACACAGGAGATACGGTATGTTTTTGAGTCCCGGCTTTTTCTCTTTACACACAAATCACAGTTTGTCTAGATATAAAATTCTTAGATCACAACCTCTTCCCTTCAAAACTATTTCATTGCAAAAACAAAAAACAAAAAACTACTTCATTACCTTTGCCATTTCGTACTGCAGAGAAGACTGAGGCATATTCACAATATCCATCGTGAATTCATTTGTACGTAACTTGCTTTGTTTTATTTCTAAATGGCCACGTGCTTTTTTTCTTTATATTTATGGCTTTGAAAAATCACCAAAATCTGTTTAGTCACAGGTCTCTTTACATTCTCTCTACCTGAGCTACGATGGGCCCTTAAACCTACACACACAGACCTTCCTTCAGAGGAGCAAAGTTTTCTTCTAATGTATCTATGACGTGCTGCTGGTGCATCACCCACAGTCCTGGAACTGCTTCCCCATTCTCCGTACTTATCACGATTTCTCCCTACCATCTCACCTGTTCCCATCTGCCCTTCACATCATCCATTCCATCTCAACAGATGGACGCTGCTCTTTACTGCCTACAACGGAAGTCTTAGTTCTGTTCTTATATTTCCCGCTTCTCTGCAATCCTTCCTCGTCTCGTGCCTCCTTCTGCCTTTTCGTCTTATCCTGTTGCTTTTTTTTACCACACAACTCCAGGCTCCTTTTTCACAGGGTTCATGCTACGGGCTGAACTGTGTCCCCCATAAATTCACATGTTGATGCCCTGCCTCCCAATGGGATGGTATGTGGCCGAAGAGTGATCTCCACAGAACCCAACCATAACCGGCACCCTGACATTGGACTACCAGCCTCCAGAACTGTGAGAAAACAAATCGCTGTTAAGCCACCCATTGTTAAGGCAGCCCAAGTGGACTAAGACAGGGCACAGAATCCACTGTGGCTGTCAAACTGAGTGTTCTTCCAGATTTTGCGGTAGACCATTTTCAGAGGTATGCTCTTCCCCCGAGTCTCCTGAGTTCTCTTTGTCTTGTTATGTGGAATTTCATAGTTCCCATGGCTTGTTTTTTTAATTTATTGTTCAAGTGAGTCTTCCTGATCCACGTGTAAAAATCAAGTAACCTATACATGAATCCAGGCTTACTCTGTTTCAGCAGACATGAATGAGCTGCTCTGAATCTTCCCATTATCATGGTAGGCCATCACGGTAATAATTCGCAGATCAGCAGCTGGGCAGCAAGCTGCCACACAGGACCCCTTAGACCAGCTCCTTCTGGCAAGACTCCTCTGCTCCTTCATGCCTTGGGCTTCCTCCTCAAGTCCCTAATTCTCTAATTTGTTCAGCTGCTGTGAATGCAGAAGGCATATTTCCCAGCATGCACTACGACCAGGTTGTTTTCCTCTTCCCCCACCTATAATTACTACTTGTGGCAACCAGTCCTGGCACAGTGTACCTACGGTCCCTCTGCTGGCTCCTCCTATTCCACACCTTATTTTTATAGTTCTGTGGCACTGGCCTACTCAAAGAAGTGGCAGGAACCCAGGAAGCAGCATTCTTCTCTTGCAAGGCAGCTCCAGAGTGGTAACAAGGGGCGGCCTCACACTATTCTAGCAGCCTCACTTCCATAGCGTCAAGCTTAATTTTCTCAACACAATTCCCTCCTCCACGTCATTGGTGATAATTCCTCCCAGATCCTAGCATGGGTTGTCTGTAAGGCTTAGTTACCGACACACAGAACAAGTTTCATCTTGTTCTGCGCCTTTCAGGGTAATTAATAGGCACCACTTATTAAATTTAATGCTTCCATGTAAGCATCACAGACTAATTCCTTTATAAACATAATCTCCGCTCATCTCCATGACAATCCCGAGGGGTGTTTTATTGTCATCACCCCGTCTCTGAATTCAGGAAATGGTGGATCAGAGCGATTACAGAACGTGCAGGATGTCACGCGGGGATTAGGTGCGATAAGCTGGGATTCACGTCTGGGGTGGTTCTAAAGCTCCCGTTCTCCTCCATCTCTTGGCAGCGCCGCTCCTTCGTGACGCCCCAAACACGAGCCAGGTGCTGGCTGACACTTCACGCACTCATCCTGCAGAACGGACGGGCGTTCTTGTGCCCGACTTACAGATGGGTCACAGGACACTCAGAGAGCATCAGCAGCCAGTGAGCCTGTGGCGCCAGCATTCGAACCCGAGCCTGCTGGACTCCGAAGCTGATGTCCACGGTTACAGCGCTAGGTAAGGAATGGACGGGCAGTGCTGGGCCGAGGCTCCCTGTCCTGATCTGCCTACAACTGTCCGTCACGGGACGTGTCTGACGCAGATCAGGGTGTTCTCACAGTCTACCTCCTGGCAGTTTTCGTGTTGAGGATTTCCTCATTTTCTTTATCTTCAAGATAATTTTAATGTTACTGTTTATTGAATGTTTACTATGCATATCACAAGCAGTGTGCTAATCACTTTACAGGTATTATTAGATCTGCGGTTTTCTGAGTGCTTTAAGAGTAAAAAGCAAGCAGAAAGTCATCCCCCATGAGGAAAGAGGAACAAGAGGCACAGGTACATGGAGCAGACCTACGTCTGTCAGAGGGAGCAGAGGTGGGGGACCGGATGACAAAAGGGGAAGGGAGAGAACAAGAACACATAGGCATGGCCCCAGGGCATGGGCAATGGGTGGGGACTGCCTGCGGGGGTCAGGCTGGGTGGAGGTGGGCAAAGGGGGAAAAGTGGGGACAACTGTAATAGCAGCAGCAATGACAACAACGACAACAACAACAATAACAACAAAGAAAAAAAAAGGAATTCAGGGACCCAGCCAGTGCCTTCCGAGGGCCTGGGACCAAGCTCCATCCCGAGGTGCATCTCAGGCTTCCCCTGTTGCGCTTCCTCGATTTCTTTTCTGTCAGAGTTCCACATCCTTTCGTTCTCTGTGTGTGTGTGTGTGTGTGTGTGTGTGTGTGTGTGTTTTCACAAGCTGCCTTAACCCTTACTGTGATAAGGCAGAGTCAGTAAAGGTCTTTCACAGGGCAGAGAGGCACAGGACAGAGAGGAAGAAGCAAGAATGTACATTTCTGAAGGACTGGACCAGATGAGACCACATGTGAGATGCTCCCCTCCACCCACAAATGGTCTTCCAAAAATGCAAATCACATTACGTTCCTTCCCCATTTAGTGCGCTCTTCCTGGGTCAGCTTGTTCTACTTGGGATTCAGTCTTGATAACTGCCCAGCATTCGAGGCTCTCTAAAACCTGAACTCAGAATCAACTTGCCTTTCCTTGGCCAGTGTGGCTCAGAGGACTGAGCACCAGCCTGCGAACCAAAAAGTCACGGGTTTGATTCCCAGTCTAGGGTACATGCCTGGGTTTTGGGCCAGGCTGCCAGTAGGGGGCATGCAAGAGGCAACTACACAATTGATGTATGTTTCTCTCCCTCTTTTTCTTCTCTCTCCCCTCTCTAAAAAATAAATCAAATCTTAAAAAAAATCAATTTGCCTTTCAATTCCCAGAAAAGTGCTCCTCTCCTGCCTACGGGTGGGATGCAGGGGCTCACTTCCCAGCCTGGTTCCCACGCGGAAGCCTCCTGGATTCCCAAGGCAGGACAGGTACTCCTGGCACCCACAGCCCCCTGTGCTTCTGGACACGCAATCGCAGGAACTATTCTTACTGACCTACGGGCCTCCTCCTTGCCTGCATCACCCGAAGGGAGGGCCACGTCTGTCTTGCTCACTGCCGCCTCCCCACAACACTCAATACAAGTGTGCTGGGAACAGGCAGGTCACGTGCCTGGCTCCTGCCCTCACGAGTTTATTGGGACAAGGACAGAGCATCTGCCTCTAGTTCCTCTGGACAGCTTCACTGGCTGATAAATCCCTTCAGGTGACAATAACGAGTTATTTTCCGAGCACCTATTATGTACCAGGCACTGTGCTAATTAACAGGTGACTGATATCCACGATCTCATTTAATCCCCCAACAAACCCATGGGGACATGTCATCCTCATGCCACAGGTGAGGAGCCGAGGCTCAGGACGGCTAACAGATTGCCAGGGCACCAAGCATGTGCTACCTTCACTGTCCTGACCTTGACCCTGTGCTGTCCTGCTGCTTCTCAAAAGCTAAATCCTAAAACTGATTGACCCACTTGACAGGTAGGCAAAATGAGGTACAAGAAGGCCAGTGGCTCGCTGGCCAGAGACGTTGCTGCCAGATGAGCAACGCCACCCTCTTCCAGCGGGGGAACTCACCTTGCCACTCTCGGCCAGCCCCCTCCTGTGTCCCCACCCTGCCCCTGCCCCAAGGAGAGGCCCGCATACTTGGCCCGATTTTCTGGAATGGTTCCGGGGGTTCCTCCTTCACCTCTTCAGTGGCCACGACACCTTGGTCGAAGGGATCTGTGGGAGAACACACGGCCCTTAGCGCCCTGGTGACCAGGTCTCAGGAGCCCAGCTGGGGACCAGAGAGGCGGCCAGCCACCAAGTACTTACCTGCCCGGTTCTCGGGGGCCCCTTCCACACTGAACACTGAGTCCGGGTGGGAGGCAGCAGCCACAGAAGAAAAGCAAACAGGAGCCCTGTTAGTTCCTGCCCACTCACAGGTGCCTCTGCCCACTCTCCCAGCCCCGGTCCAGGTGAGCTTGCCTTTGGGGCCTAAGGGAGCTGCCCTGGCTAGTAGGGATGCCCCAGAAACCCAGGGACCACAGGGTGGTGCATCCCAACCAGGATGCAGCCTGTGTCTCCATGCCTCTTCCTCCCACGGCAGGGCACCCCCGCCCTCCCGCCCCCTGCCCCGGCAGGGGCAGGCAGGCGTTCTGTCTGCCATGTCTGGGTCGCCAGCACCCCTCTGAGGGGCCAGGGAGACACCAGGGGGAGGGGGGAAAAGCAGGCAAGAGGAAGCATGAGCCAGTAGGGAGTGAGCCTGGTTGTGAGGTGGGTGGGCTCGGGGTGAGGGGGCTACAGAGGGGCCCCAAGATCCTTCCCAGGTCCAAGACCCTATTTCTAGGATTCTTAAGTTTCTAAAAACAAATTACCTAAATTCATTGTTCTAATTTCTAACTCCATAATCTAAGACACTAAAATATCATCATTCATTTTAAAAAATTGGTTTAATTTCACCAGAGCACATGAATACTCAACACGAAATCATATAATGAATTGGTATGAAATGGTGGGTATTAGACTGATTTCGATCTACAAACCCGGCAATTTCGCTTGGGTTGCCCTGATCAGAAGTATATGTGGAAGGTGATGGAGACCTCTTCTCCCCGGGACCCTCAGGGGCTGGTCACTGCCCTCATGGTCTCGCCCCTGCATGACCTTCCTCTGGGTCGGAGGAGGGAGGGAGGGCTGAGGGAAGGGGGGTGGCCAGATAAGCAGCCCTGGGCAGTGCTGGGGCGCTCTCTCTACGTGACTCGCTCCCAAGGAGTGAGGGGCCTGACTCACCATCCACTGCGTGCAGGTCTCGGTGCTCCTGGAAACAGCTGTAGTATTTGTACTTCTTCCCGCAGATGTCACACGTGTACCTGAAATTATCTGTGGGGAACATGTGGTTACCAGGGCTTCAGTCACTCGGGGTGGGATTTTGGGGGCCAGCTCACCTGGCCTCAGGAACCAAAGAAGGGACTAGCTCAGACTGGCCCGGATGGGTGACTCCATGGAGAATCAGTTCTGGGGTCTGTGAGGGGGCCTCTACACAAGGGGACTGGGAAGCCAGCCCCCAATCCCACCCTAGGGGAGCTCAGCTCCTAAGGGCAGGTGGTAGCTGGCCCCACGGCTAAGCAGGCCCGGGGCTGGCAGCTTCGGAGAGGGCTCCCAAGGACCCCGTCTCCTGGTGTTCACATGCTGCGTGTTCCCTTCTCCTCGAGCCTGGGCAGGACCAAGTGACTTGCTTCTAATGAAGACAATGCAGCAAAGGGATGTGACATCCCTTCTCTGTCCAGGGATGTCACGTCTGAGATTAGGTTACAGAAGACCATGACTTCCGTCTGGCTCATACAGTCTGGCTCTCCCTAGCTGGCATGCTGTGAGCTGCCCACGGAGACCACCTGGCAGCCTCAGTGAACAGCTGGGAACCGCGGCCCTCTGTCCAAGAGCGTGGGGAAGGCCAACTCTGCCAACAACCACACGAGTGAGAGTGGAAGCAGCTGCTGCTCTGGTTGAGATCTGAGAGTTGACCATGACCCTGGCTGACACCTTGACTGCAGCCTTACATAAGACCCAGAACTGGAGGACCCACTCCCAGATTCTGACCACAGAAACCGGGAGATAATCAGTGTTTGTTGCTTTAAGTCGTTAGGTTTGGGGGAAATGCGTCAGACAGCAATAGATAACAAACACAGGGCCCGAGTCTGGATAATCCCTAGGTCTACCCAAAGCCAGAGGCTGGACTCACACCGAAAGTTGTCCTCCGCACACTGGTAACACTGGCAACACTAACATTTGCTCGCACAAACCTTGCATGTGCACTCCTTGGGCTGATCTAGGGACGGCCCAGCCACTCATCCTTCTAAAGATGCCCGGCACAGGGAGAGTGGGCAGCTTGCTCAGGCTACACAGTGGGGCTGGAAACTGCCAGGATTCAAGTACTGACTTAATTCTAAGCCACGGCTGAGTCAGGGTGTAACAGGGTGCAGCCAAGAGGGGGGCCCCAAATAGGGATTTGGAATGGGGCCCAAAACTCAGGGTGTCCAGGAAATATTAGGATGTCCTCCTCCTCCCCCCGGCCCACAGGTGTGGGCTGGGGGAAGGGACAAATGGAGCAGGGCCATTGAGAGCTGTTTTGTATAGCAACAGCTTTGCAGCTAACCTCTGGTATGGTCATTTAACATATCTATAACCTTTAACTAGTTACATAGATATGTTAAATAGTTGTGGCCATGCTCTGAGCCAGGGGAATGGAAGTAACCAGCCCCCCAAGATGTAACTGGGGGGCAGGTCCCCTGAGTTACAGCACCTGGGTGGGAGCTTGGAGAAGATTGGCTCCATGATATGGGGCCATGCCTGTCCAGACTCACGATGGCAGCCCAGTAAAGCTGGAAGGACATGGGAGTGCTGGCAAGTGTAGCCAGTTGTGGGAGGAGTTGGAAATGGGGCTGCAGACTCAGAGTGGGGATTTAAATGGGGACACAGCAGTCATTAGAGAGAACCACGCGGTTTTGACAGAGTGGAGACTCCTGCAGCCATTGTGCAGAGAGGACCACTCAGCTGTGGCACTGCAGAGAACCACGTGGCTTTACCAGAGTGGGGACCCCCGCAGCTTTAGAAGGGGGAGCCACCACCTGGCTTTAGCAGAGATCCCGGTGACACAGCTGATGGTGCCGGGAATCGAGGGAGGCCTACCAGCTGAGCACGGATTACTGGGAAGAACCGGGGGCTGCCTGAGCCATGGACTCCTATTTCTTTTCCTGAGATACGGTACCCCAGACTGGGTAAAGGGGGAAGGAAGGACTGTGTGTGTTTGGGGGTGTTTTAAGGGACTTTGAGATTTTGTTGAAGACATTAGGTCACTACTTTAAGTTTGTATAGCATTAAATAAACATTTCCTTTCCTTTTCATGAATCTCTGGCATTGAGAGGTGTCTTTCCTATAAGGCGGCGGACATAACGAACCTGGGGGGTTCCTTTCAGTAGTAGTATATTGCCTTTGGCCCCCCATTTTGTTCTGTAACAAGGGTGCATGGCCCTTCCCTGTCCAGCCACCCTCCACCCCTGGGCTGGGGCACCAGCCCCCGGCCCCTCTTCTGATCCTCCACACCCAAGTACAGGATCGGATGAGACCCCTCCATGCCAAAGCTGTAACGCCGGGCAATTCTGTGTGAAGGTTTCTGGCCCCCGAGTATCTGAACTTTGGGACATAGATGACATCAGTCGTCTCCCCACCTCTGCAACCACCTTGTGCACTGCACCTGCAGTCTCTGAAAGTGCCAGGGCCACAGAGACTGACTGGTCCCCGAGTGAGGTGTGCACACAGCCTCGGCACATGCAGACACTCTGAGGGTGGGGGGATCAGGCAGGGTCCAGCAGGCTACCCTCCTACCAGTCTCTCCCATCAGGCCTGAACCAGCCAGGGGACAGTGCAGGGGGAAGGCCTGGCCCTGCCTGACCTCACCCGACCTGCCAGCCAGTGCCACTCCACCTGGGGATTCGGTGTCCCCTCTTCCCTCTAATGTGAGGGGAGGAGAGAGTAGTGGATGGCCTGAATCCGGGGGCCTCCCCCAGGCTGGCGGTTCCAGGACTCGAAGCCTGGCTCAGGCTTCCGCCCTGTTCCCTGGCCGGGAATCCAGCTTAGACAACGACCTCCCCCATCAAGTCCCATCCAGACCATAATCCTCTCTGGGTGCTGGACACCTGGGCAACGGAGGTGGGGAAGTCAAGGCCACCTGGGGTCTGTGGGTTCCAGATGGGGCCCTGCCCCTGAAAGTCTTCTCCCACACCGGCCAGTGTTGGTCACCCCCTGCAGCTGCCTGCCCCACTTGCCTACACAGCCTCTCCAGCCAGCCAGGCCACGCCCACCACCTCCGATCAAACAGGAACCCCTAGTTTCTGCCACTGACAAGCGCCCGCCCAGCATGCGATGTTGAATCCCATGCCACTGTGTCTCACAGGGACGGGGAACACATTCCCAGACCCACCTAAGGCAGGAGTGGATGCACACAGGAGAGCTGTCCCTAAAGAAAGAATGGGAAACCACATTCTCAGAACTCCCGGAGACTCTGGAAACAGCACTGCAAACCCACTCTGGGAGGCAGGCTGCCCAAGCTCCAACCCCACTCCACCGCTTACAGGGACGACTAACACCAACACACTCCCTAGCCTCTGCCCCATGGCATTCTTCTCTGTAAGAGGGGGACGACAGTTCCCTCCCCTCCCGGAGCTGTAATAATCAACGAGCACAATGCTAAGGGAATCGATGTGACGACAGCAAGAAAAGTGGATGTGAAGTTAGTCTTTTTGTTAGCTGAGAGACGGGTAAGCGGGCAGAGACCTCTGTATCTGTGTAACTTTTCTAACAAAGAAATGAGAGATTCCCGGACTACAGGTGTGAGACCTGGTTTCTGTGCCCCCTCCACCCCTGACAAGCTGGACGACTTCTCTCTGGGTCTCAGGACGCCCATCTGCACCACGGGCGGGCTGGACGTGCTCTCCTCCACCGGACCCTTTGGCTCCAGGACTCTGCGGCCGGGCTCCCGTAACGGGGCTGGGGGTGCGAGGGCGCCAGGCTTTCTGAGCAGCACCGCTGGCCTGGGTCAGGGCAGGGTTGCAGCACGGGGAATAAAATAAAGCCCGCTGGCCATGGGGAGAGAACGCCACAGGAAGGAAGGGAGAAGCGATGGCAGGACTAAAAATAGCTCCGGCGACAGAGCCCTTAACCAGCGGCGGGCCTGCGGGAACAACGGAAGTCGGACGGAACACAACGCATCATTGAGGGGCCGCCGGAGAGGCTGGGGGCCCAGAATCGCCGAGGAAGAAAAGATAAATGGGGAAGACCCTGGGATGGGAGGCTGACCCCAGGCAGAGACCATGGGAGCTGGAAGAGAAGGGAGCTATTGAAGGGGAAGGAGCCCGGGGCCCGGCTGGGGTGGGCGGGGCTCGGGAGGAGGGGCAGGCCTTCCCCCCCTTCCAGACGTGGGCCCTCTGCCTGCTGTCGGCCCGACCTGAGCCCCGGATTCTCCTCCAGACGATGGAAGAGCAGCCTCATCCCTGCCTGCCTACCGTGAGGGTATGAACCCGCAGCCAGCGGACAGGAAAGCGCCTCAGGAGGGGTGCTTCGGACCCGGTGCGGTTAAGGTCCTGCTTGAGCCCCAGACGCCTGCTTTGGGTGTTTTGTTTGAGGGGGTCCTGTTTGTTTATATTTTAAGAAATGTTTTTATGGCGGTACAACAAACATGCAGGACAGGAGTTCCCGTCTGTGCAACATGGCAGACACGAGTAGTTGTGGCAGAGGTGTCCGGTGGCCTGCGAAGTCCCAAAGGATCAGCGTATGGTCCCCTACAAAAGTGTGCTGGCCCTGACGTACAAAGGGCACAAACCCTAAGTGTGCGGCTTGTTCCATTTTCGCAAACCCGAAACACAGAGTTGGTGGACCCAGCGCACTGCCCCACTGTCGGGACCCAGAGGCCCCTTCCTAAAGGGAACCAGGATTCTGACTCTCACAGTGCAACTTTGTATCCCCATTTCTGCACTTCTTGCACGCAGAGCTCAGAGGAGGGGCTCTTTGCTGGCTGCCTTTGCTGCTGTGGTTAGTGGGCCATCCACGCTGCTGTGCGTGGCTCGAAGCCTCTGCTCCTCGTGGCTGTCCTGCGGTCCTTCGTGTGAACACTCCATGACTGACTTATCGCTTTAACTAGCTGGGCGCTCGCTCGGGAGGTCTGGTTTGGAGCTGTCACAACTACTGCTGCTGAGAACACCCCAGTTCACAGCTCAGGGTGGACACCAGCACACATTTCTGCTGGGACACACCTGGGAGTGCATGAAGCTGCTGGGTGCCAGAGCTCAGGGTTTGTTGGGTGGGGCTGGCTCCACCCCAGCCTGCAAGCCTCTGGCTGGCTTGCTCACCGGGCCTGTGGGTTTAAATCTGGAGGGTGGGCAAGCAGGACCTGTGAGCAGCAAAGAGAACACTGTCCCTAGATGTCAAGGCCCCGCACATCCCAGGCTCTGGGGTACCGCATCCCAGTTCACTGGTGCCCATGGGTGCTTAAGAGATAACTCATTGAAGCAGAAGTTCCCTAACATCAGCTACGGAGCCCAATCCATGGAGGGGAGTCAAAAGAACAGAAGAAACTGCATACGCTGGGCCCCCTTAGAGGTGCCTGTGCAGGGGCCTGAGAAGTCTGTAGTAAGAAACATGTTCACCTTATCGGAACACAAGGTTTCCCCAGGCATTTTGGCTGGAGAACCCCTTACCAACAGAACACCTACTAGCTTCCCTGGAATGAGAATGCCATGGAACACACTTTGGAGGAGGCTGTTTCAAGGTGCTGTGTTGCAATTCCGTAAGAACCCTCTGGCCCCAGAGCCTGGACCGTAACAATGTGTCTCTCAGAGGCCACCTGGGCCCTGCTGGTTGGGGAGGGGAGAGGATGAGTGTTTCCTCCTTCTACCCTCGGCTCTCTGCCCCTACCCCCACCCCCAAAACCCATAAGGAGGGGAAAATACTCACTGCCTTGGGAGGCTCCCTCCCCTGAGGTGGCTTCAGTGTCTGTGGGGGTGGGGGGTGGGGAGGAGCGGAGAGGAACAGAGACAGAGGGAGGGGGAGAGAGAGAGAGAACGAATGAGGAGGACGCTAGACCAATAGCCAGGCACATGAACCCACTACAATGCACACAGGGACACTCTCCCTGATTCCCAATGCAGGGAACTGAGCCTGAGCCTCTCAGTCCCTCCCCATCCCCCCTCAACCCCCCACCATCAGTCAAGGCTCTGACCCAAAGCCTTTCCTCCCTGTCAGCCAGGCTCAGGGAGGGCCATGTGCCAGCCCTCCTGTCCCCTCAGCTTCAGTGTCCTCATCTTCAGAATGGACACAGCCACCCGCCCCCACTCTAGGCCCGTCGTGGGGAGCACATGAGATGACAATGGGCAGCACTGAAGCATTCTGGGAAGAAGCAGGCCTGTGCGGAACAGGCAGGGGGCCTTGCTGGCAGAAGCCTGGTGGCATGTCCTGCAGCCCCCCCTCCCTGTGCACTCTCCCAGGTAAAGGATACTCCTCTCCTCCTCTGGAGTTACCCAGGTGGGGCCCTGGCAGAAAAACGGGCAGAGAACGGGGGTGTGGCCCCTGAACTCCGCCCGAGGGACACACCACTCACCTCGGTGTGCACGTACGTGGGTCTGGAAACAGTTGTAGTACTTGTACTTCTTGCCACAGATCCCACACTCGTAGGACCCTGGAAAACAGGAAAGAAAGGGACCGCTCAGCCAGCACCCAATACCTGCAACCGTGTGGCCCCAGTATCTGCAGTGATGCCTCCAGGGACCACTGACTCTGTCTCAACGGGACAGAGCTCCTCCAATGGCCGTCTCATCCCCAGTAAGCAAGGAGGCGGCAAGGACCTGCAGAGGCACCGCTGCCCCGGAGGTCAGGAGGCCTGGGTCTAGTTCCAGGTTTGCCTCCTGCAGAGGCTTGCCAGTCCGTACCTCGCTGAGGGACCTCGGGAGAGTCACTTGCCACCTCTGGGCCTCAGTTTCCAAATCTGCAATATGGAGGAGGCAACTTCTTTAAAAAAATTTTTTTAAAGACTTCATTTATTTTTAGAGAGAGGGGAAGGGAAGGAGAAAGAGAGGGTAAGAAACGTCAGTGTGTGACTGCCTCTCACATGCTTCCTACTAGGGGCCTGGCCTGCAAGCCAGGCATGTGCCCTGAATGGGAATCGAACTGGTGACCCTTTGGTTCTTAGGCTCACAGTCAATCCACTGAGTCACACAAGCCAGGGCACAGAAGACAACTTCTTTAGGTAACTCTCATACTTATTCCCTGAGAAAAAAGAAGGCGAAGGTCAAAGTGCTCCTCCACAGTAAGGGACAAATTGCAACCATGTAAGGAAATCACCACTCAAATGCATCAGAAGAATTTCTAGCTGCTTGTCCTTGCCAGGATGGGACAGGCGTTAAGAGGACAGGCTTCAAATCAAACACGAGCCGGGTAACTTCCTCACCCACACTGAGCCTCGGTCAGTGTGTTCATCTATAAACTGGGACTCAAGGTGCCTACCCCACAGGTGGGGCCCTACACAACCCCAGGAAGTACCCGGGCCCACTACAGTACAGGCGTGTCTGACAAGGAGAGGACCCCCTCCTCTGCAGAGGGCCTGTCTTGTTCCCTCAGACATGCAGAGATAACACGGTACAAGCACCTGACCCCAGCCCCATGCTGGGTCCTCCCCGCCGGAGTAGACGGACCAAAACTTCAGCCAAGTTCCCGGCGGGCATGTTTCAGACAGGTCAGAGAGGCAGAGACGCCCACCACGCAGAGCACAGGGCAAAGGCCCACAGCAGGAGGCCAAGCAGAGCCCCCGGGACCCTGCCCAGCAGAGGTCACAGAGCGGAGGCCCTGCCATCCCTCACGCAGGCCTGACACCACTTGGGCCCCGGCCCCATCCTTTCTAACACATAAACACACAGGCCCTGGCCCCACTCCAGGCTTAACGTGCTAGAATGGCTCGGGCTAGTGGCCTAGGAATCTGCCTTCTTAAAAGGGTCCCCAGGGTGTCTGGATGCTCAGCAACCAGGCAGGAGAATCACTGGTTCACGCGGAGCCTCAGCTCCACTGTTTTCCGGCCGGCCCGCAGTCTGTCTCCTCACCGGGAAATGGGGATCACGCGAGGGCACTGGCGTGAAGGCTGCGTGGAGCTGGGGTGCAGGTCCCACCCGAGCCCAGGTACGCAGTGAGTGGGTGAGATGTCAGACTGAGTCAAAGAGCACTGGGCTGGGAGTCTGACTCTCAGCGCGGACGGCCACCCCCTGGCTGGCTGAGCTCAGGCGCAGGCCTTTCCCGGTCCATGCCTCAGTTTCCTCATCTGAAACGCAGGACTGTGACTCCTGCGCCTCAGCCCCGAGGTCAGGAGTACTGAGGCACAGCATGCGAGTCGGCTGATGCGCAGGCGGCATCGTCACCGGACCACCGTGGGGCACTGACGGGAACGCCGTCATCCTGACACCGGCATGGAACTGTGCAGCCTGTCATCCAGTGATTTTATGCGTCTTGTCTCGCAGGGAAGAATGTAAACACGTGCGGGGCAAAGACCAGGTCTGTGTATTTCTTTGTCTTCAGCTCCACGACTGGCACAAGGCAGGGGCTCCACAAATTTACGGTGTTCTACTCATCTGTCACCGAGTAACAGTGACCCAACCCCACGGCCACCGTGTACCCCAGGCTGGTGCAGCGGGCTGCTCACTGAGGGGCCCTCTGGGGACTCTCAGCTGAGGCTGACCCCTCTCCCCCCGCCTGACTTCCCGCCTGTCGTGCTTCCTCACTCCCGGGTTCCCCAATTACCTTTTTGTCCTCTGTCACTGTCACTCTCTACTAAGCACCAGGTGCTGCACAGGCCTGGCCCCTGACCTCAATGCACAGGTGAGGGGGCTGAAGCTGGCCAGCTGTGAGGCACCCTGCCCACCTCACACCAATGAGTGGAAGTGGGGTCCGGACTCAGGCCCCCTCACACATCAGCTCAGTGCCTCCTCACCAGCCCAGCAGCCAAAGGCAATCGTTACCCCCATTCCCAGGCGAGGGAAGTGGGGGTTGGAGGGTGACACAGACCGCCCAGATGTGTCTAGATCCAGAGCCAGCGTGCGTGCGTGCCCGCCACGCAATCGGCCCCCGGGGAAGCACCAAGAGGAGATGGTGCTTGTTCACAGGAACACTTACCGAGGACACCCAGGTCCCACTTCTGTCCTCCGCCTTCCCAGAGGTCCTCACGCGGTTGGGACATGTAAGCACCCACGTCAACAGTGAGTTTCTAAGTTCTAAGGGGGCAGGTGGTCCAAGGCTGGGGCTACTCAGCTCATGGTTTGTGAGGAACTGGACTCAAAGGCAGCCACCAGGCTCCAGAGCCATCCTACTGCCGCCATGCCAGGTCCCCTCCGGGTGCCAAAGGAGCTGTAAATCCCCTGCCATCACGGGGCTCCCCCTGACACTGCAGGGCAGCAGAACACCCCAACCACGCCTGGTACCACCACGGGACTCCCAGAGTCCATTATCAAGAGGCAGCGGCAGCTGGCAGGGCACGCCAGCACTTGGAAGCGAGCCTCACCCCCACCCCCATCCTGCTGTCACTAGTGACACATCAAGGATCCTCAGGCACCAACCAACAGCACTGTCCAGCACTTTCTACAGCTGCCAGCAGAGAACCTGGCTTAGCGCCCTCCCTGAGAGTCCTGGGCAGGCCAGGTGAGACCAGCAGAGGCCAGGAGAGTCTAGTGCCTGCCGCCACTAGAAGGAAGAGGGAAGGATCGAACACGGAGGTGGAGCAGGCTGTCTCCTGAGGACAAGGAACATGGGTAGCAACCCCCCCGCCCCCCCCGGCTGTCTCACCTGCACCCAGCTAGCTCCCGATAAGCTGAGACACGTTTCAGGACACACGGAAATGCAACAAGACAGAAATCCAAAGCCGGTGAAGGGGAAAAGAAAAACACAAACGGGGCCAGACAGAGCAATAGCCCCTCATGACGGGCAGTCCTGTACTTGGCGCGGTGCATCACAGCAGCCGCGGCTCACAGATCAGATGCTGAGGAGCGGCCAGAGGGGAACAGGGGACCCGGAGAGGTAAGTCAGGGACAAGCAGGTTTCCTGAGCCTCTCCGGGACTTGGCTTCGGGCCAAACATCCCCTGAACCAGGATCTTCCAAGCAGAGGGAAAAGCCCCTAGGGACGTGTGACCACAGGCAGTTGTGAGACAACCGATCCCCCAATCATCAACGCCCACATGCATCCTTCCCAAAATCCACCTGACGGAGAACACGGCAGCAGGCGGGGAGCCCACCCCCGATGGTTCTCCCTTCTTCCTCCCCGCTCACCTTCCCCCTTCTCCCACATTACACACGAGATGGTTCTCCCATCCACCGAATCCCGCCTCGGTGTCCTGCACCGGGCGTGAGCATCTCAGGGCTCCCGGCAAAGGCGTGATCTGAAATATTGGCGTCGGGCTCAGACAGTGGGGGGATCTACCGACCGGGAACAACTCGTGTGAACTGAGTGTTTTCTGAGTCACAGCTCTCAGCAGAATTGACGATCTAATGGGGTCCTCAGAGGAGAGACCATGAAAAATAGTGTCTGATGAGAAACCCCCATGTCACCCCAGCAGACTTGGAGTCAAAGAACTGAATGATGCAAAACAAAAACGAACTAAGCAAACAGCTAGACCAAGAACAGAGTCACAGAACTGGAGATCACATGGAGGGTTATCTGCAGGGAGGGGAGAGGGGAGAATGGGGCGAAGGTACAGGGAATTAGTGGTATAATTCCCTGTGGTATGCCTACAGGCATAAATGGTAGGTGCAAAACAGGCAGGAGAAGGTTAAGAATAGTACAGGAAATGGAGAAGCCAAAGAACTTACATGTACAACCCATGGACATGAACTAAGTTGGGAAATGATGGGGGGGGGGGTGCAAGGTGAAGGAGAATAAAAGGAGAAAAAAAATGGGACAACTGTAATAGCACAATCAATAAAATATACTTAAAAATATACTTTTAAAAAAGTGACATTGCTAGTACAAAACTCCACAACTCCCCAGCTCCTTAGTTAGGTGATCAAGCTTTCTGAGCACTTAACACTTAGGAAAACCAAAAGGCAGGAATTAAATTCATGCCGAATCCTGTCTCATTCAACATATAAGAAATATTAATTCACAGAAACATGAGCCAATTGAAAGAGAAATAAAGCCCCATCCATTTTATGAAAAGGTGCATTTTCGATAATTTTTTACTTGCACATTTATGATTGCCCTAAATTTGTTTTTGGCAAGTTGTATGCTAATAATAACTCAGCCTGGAAAAGAAATGTTTTAAAATATAGAGCTTTATGAGCCCAACAAATTTTTTTTTAGAAATTTCTATTTCAATTTACATACATCTTGTTGCGGGAGAGGAGTGTGAAACGGTGATCAATAAAAGGCTCTCAAGCATAAAAAATATATGACATCAGGATAAAATCCTGTGAGGGGAAGTGGACCGGAAATTTGAGTTCAAGGAGAAAGAGGGAGGACGTGAAACTTCCGGCTGCTGAAGATGGGCCTGTTCCTACGTTTCTTGAACGGATGATAGCGGACAGCAAGTGGCAGTGGGATTATGCGGGATGCATCTAAAAGGGTTCACAGCTTTATTTCCAAAGGCCACATTTTTTTTACACAATACTCCAGAAATCATATCCTCTGTAACTGCTTAAACGTTGAATTAAAATGTAAGATGTCAACTCAAACACGTGAAAGAGAGTACGGTTTCTCAGAATTCTTTTAGAGGACACTGAACAGAAGTGCGAAGCCGTAGGTCCGTTCTTCTTGTCTTTCCAGACGTAACCCCAGATGCCGCCGACGCCTGAGGCTGCGGCTAACACCACGGGTCTCTGCTCTGCATTTTTGTCCCCTTTTAAAAACGCTTTCCTGCCCTTTACTTCACTCCGCTCCCAGCACACCTACGGGCAGGTTTTACGGTGGCCACTGATCAATCAGGACAGTCCAGCTCAGGGAGGTTCGGAGCCCGTGCAAGGCCCTGCCCGGAGCAGGACACACAGCGAGTCCCTTCGCTCAGGGCCCTGGGGTCTGTTCTAATGGGGACCCTCTAACTGAGATCCCCTTCCCACCTTGGACCTCCCGATGAAGAGCCCTCATCAGAGACAAGATGCACCTGGGAGGGTGGCCAAACCCCTCCTTTCTGAGTGGCTGCAGCGAGCGCGGAGCGCCGGTCCTGGCAGGCTGAGGCGCCAGGCCCTGCCAACAACCTATTGAAACTGACTATCAGCTGGCACTGCGAAGTAGGACCTGGCGCCTTCACTGCTGGGTTTGTCACAGACCAAACGCACGTGGCCTTGTCTGAATGGCTGTCTGCTCTTTTGCTGCCCCTTCCAGAGCTGTGCGGCCGAGCTCCCTCCTCCCTGGGCAGCCCCGCACGTGTGGCGACACCTCCACCCCTTGGTGCTCACGGTTCGCTGCCTAGAAACATCCTTGCAGGATGCAGTCTGCCCTCGCACACCCCGACCAATGACCCTCTCTGCTCACCCGTCTCTGGGACAGGAACTCCCTCCCTCACAGGGTTCTACCCCGCTGTGGTTCCCATCATCACAAAGTCCTTCCTTTTAATGAGTTGAAAGCACCTCCTGGTAACTTCCTCATATTGGCGGGGGCTACCTGAAATGTGTCTGCTCCATCTCCTCCCACCAAAACACTTAGATTCTACCATCTGTCTGGCCCACAGCTCCCCCAGACAAAGAGCCCTTAGCTCTGCCCTAAGGCTGCTCCCTACTCTGAGCCGGTTAACTCTCTGGAAGTAACCTCTTGGTTCACCCCCTCATCTGAGGAGGAGTCCAGCTGGGCCACTAGCTCCCTCCACGGGCTCCTCAGCCACCACCGGGGAGCCCTGACCACCAGGTCTCCAGGCCCCTGGGGCTCTCCCTGGGCTCCTCCCTACGTAACATCTCTGGATAAGGACCAGCAGTCTCAGCACAGAGAAGAGCATCCACTGTTTGGCAGCACATTCTGACCACCATGATGGGGCCTGGGCGTTCATCTCTCTCTGAACCAGAAAACGTCCCAGAGGCTGGAAGGTCCTCATTGTGGCCAACCCAGCTTGTCTTGTCTTCACCATCTAGGACAAGGACGGCACGCAGCTTTCTACTGCAGATTTCTCAATTCTGGCTGACCGGCGGTGCCTTCTTGGTGTACTGTGTTAAGAAGGATTCTGAGGTCCACTGTTAGGAGAGTACGCAGGGATCAACCAGCGATGCCATGAACACGGAACTGGGGAGTCGCGATGGTGGTCCCTTCTGTGTCCTAGCATTCCTCAAAGAGAAGCTCCAGAAACCTCAAGTGTGGTTCTCCCGTTCCTGGGGCCGCTGCTGCGCAGACCTCTGCACACAGCTTGTCAGGAGGGAACAGGCGGTTGTGAACTCACTTCCGGTTTTAGCCAACAAAGTTGTCACTGTCAGTATTATCTCTGCTCTTCTTGCTAAAGAAGGAAGCTCAAGGCCTCGATCCTAAGCCCCACACTGGCTCCAAGGACAATGGGGTTCCTTTTCAGAGTGAGAGGTACTCTTTCTCAGCCCAAGGAACTGCTGGGCAAAAGGGAGGTCACAGCAACTAATGCAAGCTTGGAAGCCAGCGTCCTGGGCACAGATGCCCCTCCTGACTCTTCCGGCCTGAGACGCTGCCAAATGCCATCCACGTGTCCATGACCCGGGCTTGTCCATGGAAAGTGCCTCAGATAACATTTGTGTCATTGGGAACACTGTTTGTCTGATGGCTGTTAAAGGGCCAATGAGCACGTGGGGGTGGGGGGGTGGGAGCTCAGAGAAAAGGCAAACGGGAGGTTCCCTCATGGCACAGCACTGGGTGACCGAACAGGGCCGCTATTCTATTCGGCAACAGAGCCCGGCTCTGAGCCCTAAGCGTGGCACTCGGGAGGCCCTTGGCTCTGCGGAGCCCCACACTCCCCTGCCGGCCACCTCGGGAACACGTTAACCCCTCGGTGCCTGGCCACCAGGGCACAGACACACGCAGGGCACAAGCTCACTTAAAGGGACGGCTCTAACCAGCATTCCACCCCGGGCAAGATCCCTGGGAGTCTCGTCCCCTTCCGGCAGTGGGTGGGAGGGGTGCTGTGAGGTGCAGCAGGGCCTCCACAAAGTGGGAGAAAATGCCACCAGCCTGCTGTGTGACTTGGGGTAACTTTCCTTCTGCAAGGCCTTTGTTTGCCCTTCTATAAAATGAAGGGGACGGGGCGTCAAATCGACAGCAGGAGTAGCCCCACTGCCCACTTCCACAGCCGTGGCAGACATCAGTAATGGATTGTGCCCCCTTTAGGAGTCTGAACACACACTCCTGTGAGCCCGCAGCAGCTACCTGGACACGGCCCTCCAGATAAAATCTATTTGCCATCTCGTGATTACATGAATTCAAAAGGTTCAATTCTAACACTGATTTTTTGTTCTGTTGTTAAATGCTTTTCTTTCCTGGTGCTGCAGACAACCCACATCCCTCTGAGCCTGACCCTTGGCAGAAACGACATCCGTGAGGAAGGTCGGGCTGGGTGGACGCGGGACGAGCGGCCACCACGGCCAGCAGGGCACGCGCTGGGCCTGTCTGGTGAGGGCTCCCCGTGGTGGGTCCACCTCGAACTCATCACTGCGGCTGTTGCACCTTTTCACAAGGATGTGCCCAAAGCAGGTAACTCAGAAATTTCACAAGATACCCCAAGTTCCTGAATTCTAGGGAGGCAGTACTGGGAGGAGCTCCAGGGATGGGACACGCCTGCCCAGTCCTCAGATGAGAAAACCGAGGCCCCGTTAGATCTCTGTCTTCTGACACTACATCCAGGGCCAAGTTTCTCCTCCATCCCATTTTTCCCCTCTGTATCACACTGGCTTATTTCTTAAACTTGGGGGAGGGGGGGAAGCAGAAATATTACCACTCTTTCCCCTTGAAGAGGTTATTTTATGCTATTACTACTAGTACTAGTACTAACAATTTACTAATGAGCACATTTACTAAACATAGTGTTGAGTGCTTTATATATGTTATGTTTACTGAATCCTCACAAAGCCCAGTGAATCTGCCGTAGTAAAAACTGAGGCACAGAGAGGTCAAGAAACTTGCCCAAGGTACAAGAGCATAAGTCACGGAGCCTGGATTCACTCTCAGTCCAAGGAGTAGAGTTCCTTCTCCTCACACAACAATGTTCCCTCCCTCTGCTCTCTGGATTCCCACACCCCACAGGTGGCCAGGACGCGGAGCATGCCTCATTTAGCAGAAGAGGACATGAAGGCACAGTGAGGCCAGGGACCCTGCTGCTGTGCACCAGCTGAGCTGGCTGCCAGCATGCTGGCTGGCGAAGGGCCAAGGGCCCCCAGGGCCTCCCACTGTGCAGGCAGCTGGCTCAGGGAGGGGTGCCCACATTTCCCTAGCATGGCTGCTCCAGACTTTCCCCGCCGAGTCCAGCCTGCCAGCTCCACCCCAAGATTCAAATTCCACTACCCTACTGCACCTTTCCTGGTAAAGGGCATACGGGGTCCAATGAGTCTTTAAAAAAAATGCCCACCTCCCAACATGAGCTGGGATGCCTTCCCCTTAGTTAAGTAACACATCTAGTGGCTAAAAGTCCTTGGCCGTGGGGAGTGAATACTGATAGACAGAGGCCGGATACAAGCCCCTGGAAGAGTCTTTTCTCACAGGGCACTGGGCGAAGTCACTCACACTCTCCCCCAAATATTTCTGGTTCATTTCCCTTCTGTCACAGGCTAACATGGCATTTCCCAGCCTCCTTGAGGCAGGGTGGGCCATGTGACTAGTTTTGGCCAATGATTGCACGGAACGAGCACCTCTCACTTCTGGGCCACAGCAGGTTGTTTGCCAGTGTGAATCCTTCCAGAGCTTTCCTCCCTTGGTCACGCGGTGGCACCATTCCATACAATGGCTGCTTTCACCTGGGTCCAGAGCAGAGTGGAGCTCCTGAAGGGCCCACAAGGGACATGCAGTGTGACTAAGAAATAAACTTTGGTGGTTTCCAGCTACCACAATCCCTTTGTATTTTTAGGGTCTTTGTTACTGTGGCATAACCTAGCCCCACTGGGACAGTTAGAGCACCAATGTCAACACTGCTTCCTAGAAGTCGGTGCCTTGCTAGGTATTGTGGGGTGGGAGCCGAGAGCAGAGGGACATGGGTCCGACAGGTCCCGCAGCTCCAGGCTCCAGGAGCTCCCAACCTCATGGCAGAGGCAAGCGTGGACAGAGCACCTCTAATCTAAAGCAGATAATGCAAAGTGCCCAAGTGAGAGACGGTTCAAACAGACCACTTCTGACCAGAAGAGATCAAGGAAGACCTCTGGGAGGAGGTGGCAATGAAGTTGGCCTTGAAGGCTGGGTTGGACTAGGGCATGCGGAAACGGCCAAAGGCATTCCAGGGAGAGGGAACAGTGAAGGCAAAGGGCAGGAAATGCTGCAGAAGAACAGACTGTGCTGGAATAAAAGGTCTGGGAAGATCAGAACGAAGAAATGAGGTTAAAAGGCTCAGATTACAGAGGTTCTTCATTCTGTGTCTAGGGGCCTTAACCCTAGACACAGTGGGGGAATCCCAAGTTTATAATCAGGGCATGACACGTTCAGTGTCCTGTTTCGGCCAAGGCCCCTGGCAACCAGAAGGGAGCAGGTGAGGGCAGGAAGGCACAAAGGCGTGGTGGTTAGTGGGACGCCCCCATGACCCAGGTGGGGCTGATGGTGGCCAAACCCAGCGAAAGAACAAGTAGCAGAGGGATCTCGAGGCTGATTCCCAGAGGTGGGAATGGAAGCGCAGCAGGACTTGAGTCTACACTTGGGGAAACAGATGGAGGGGAACTCCCCCGTTGGTCCCTGCGTACCACATGTGGGGCGCGAGCCTCAGCGTCAGCACTGAGTTAGAGCTGGCCCAGGAAAGACAGGCAGGGAAGGGCGATGGTGGCACTTCTAAGAACACACTTAACATGGAACACGAGTCGGCAGGCACTGGGACCCAGACTAGGCGAGGCCTCGATGCCAGGCTGAGGCACATGGACTTGACCTTACAGTCCAGGGTTTGCAAACGTCAGGCCCGTGGAGTGACTCCGCCCCCCAGGCATGCTTGGTTTGGCGTATTTCAAAAGCCGAATTAGTTGCCAACATTTGGAGCCAAAAGAATTCACGTGAAAATTCTCATTTCTGGCATGTGGTATGTCCAGAGAGCTGGCCACACGGCTTCCAGTCACTAGTTACAGTCAGCCGCAGCTGAGGAGAGACCCCCGCTGCATGCCAGGCGCGGGCGCTCCAGCTGGACACGATCCCCACCACCTGCCAGTCTGGCTCGTCGCTCCTACGCTAAATAAACATATCTGCCGGGCCTCGGTGAGCCTGGCAGGAGTGCAGGCAGCCCCTGAGGGGGATCCCCGGGCTCATGCTGGAAAGTGAGGAGAGAGACGATTCCTAAGAAGCGCATGGCCACAGAGCTCCTCGGAGCCTGGCTCAGATCAGAAGACAAGGGGAAGGCACAGTCTGTCTCCAATTAGACCCTGAATCAGCATCTGCTCTGAGCTGGACCTGCGCTGGGGGATGTCCCCAGGAGTCTCCAGTCAGGCAGAGGAGGAAGACATACAGACAGGCTAGCAGGACACCAGGCTATACGGGCTGTGCTAGGCCCGCCTGGGGCACGGGAGCTGCACAGCACGAGGGACTCACCAGTCTGCAGAGAGTTCTAGGCATTTGACTCAACAAAGTCTCAGAGGATAAGGAGGGTTTTGCCACATGAGGTGGAAAGAGAAGAGTTCCAGACCAGAGCTGTGCAGGCAAAGGTAAGTCTAAGGCGCCCCATTCTTGCCCCGAGGGTAGCAGAGGGCAGCCACAGAAGGCTCTCAGCCAGGGAGGGGCAGAGATCCCAGGCCTCTTCTCCCGGGCACTCTGGTTCCCGCCCTGACCCTCTCAGATGGGCACTCACTCACCGAGGGTCTGCTGGTTGCGGACGCCGCCGATCACCACGCAGATCTCGGCAGGCACGTCGCCCGTCCCATCCTTGCTGACGGCCTTCTTCTCCTCCTTGGCCTCGCCCTGCCAGATCACCTCCTGGATGTAGTCGTCGGGCACCTCCGTCTTCACCTTCACCTCCGTCATCGTCCCCTGCTCGGCGCTCAGCGAGCCCTCGGCCGGCACGGGCTCTGGCCCCTCCACCTTGGTGCTCTTCTGGCTGCGCTTCAAGCGCTCCCTGGAAGAGAGGAGAGTCTGCTCGGTCGGACGCCATACCCACCCGCAGACCCTACCTGGGAGCCCACCAGCCCAGGGGGCTGCAAAATCTTTAGCTACAGACCCCCTTCTCACATGAACCTCTCCTTGAAGCACATGGCCCGTGGCTGCCCTGGGGGGTTCTCCCTGGAAAGTCTGGGGCTCTGGCTCCCCCCATTTTACGGCTGGAGAAGCTGGGCCGAAGAGGTCCAACGTGCCCAGTAACTCCTGCCACTGGGGTTGGAAGAGCCCAAAAAGGGCAGCTCTGGCTGACTGAAATCACTTCTTGTGCATGTAAATCAGCTGAGAGTCTTGGTCAAATGCAGATTCAGATCCGGCAGGTCTGGGGTTTGGCCTGAGGTTCTACATTTCCAACGAGCGCCCGCTGAGGCTGGTGCTGCTGCTCCCTCCACCCGCCCATGGCGCGGGAGGGTTTAAGTGGTTTGACGTGTGGTTTAAGTGGCTGGTGCTGTTCCCTTCGCTCCCTGGCAGAAGGCCTGGGGATCTCATCCAGGCTCTTCGCAGCTCCAGTTTCACAGATGGGGAAACTGTAAGCCAAAAAGGCTAACTTGGTTGAGATGCCCTGGAGCCAACACTCAGCCTTCAACACGGTGGCCTCTAGGTGGCTCTTCAAACACCAGAAAACATCCTCAAGGTAATGGCTCCATGCTAAGGTGGGCAGGGCATGTGGACACTGAGGCCTGAGCAGAGCTGTGACTTGCCCAGGGCCACACACAGAGCTGTGACTTGTCCAGGGCAAGCCAAGGCATGCAGCCAGGTCCCCGTCATCAACTCCTCAACGTGCTGTTGTAAGGGCCCCTCAGCCCTCCGGCTGGGGACTGCCACCATCGCTCCTGTGTCTGAGGTGGGGAAGGCAAGGTGTGCACAACCTGGGAAATCAAGTCACACTCCAGCCCGGGGCGGTTGCCCTGGCCGTGCCCAGCCTCCCTCACCGCTCCAGAGAAGCGTCTGCACAGTTACCTTCAGGCCCAGACTCGAGGCATATGCTCGGGCGACTCACTGGCACACCGACTGGGAGGCAGGGGCCCAGGGTCTGATCCTGGATCCACAGCAGACTGGCTGTGTGACTTTAGACAAGGCCCTTTCCCTCTCTGGGCTCCAGCCCCATCTAGCACGACTGCATGGGTTTTATCAGGTCTGCTGTCCCTTCCAGCCCTCAGCCCTCTCCCGGGGTGGAGAAACTGAGCAGAGAGAGAGAGAGAGAGAGACAGGAAAGGCCACCAGGGAGGTGTTCTGGACTAAATTATGTCTTCAACCCCTCTGGCTTATCTGGTGAAGTCCCAATCCCCAATGGGACTGTCCCTGGAGAGAGGGTCTTCAGGAGGTAATCAAGGTTAAACAGGTCCTACGGGTGGGGCCCTAACCTGATAGGACTGTGGCCTTCGGGGAAGAGGAAGAGAGAGATCCTTCTCTGACTCCGTCCGCACCGTGTGAGGACTCAGAGAGGAGGCTGTCTGCAAGCTCAGAAGACGGCGGCACAAGAACCCGGGCCTGCTGGCACCCTGATCTCCGACGCCCAGCCTGCAGACCTGGAGCAAA
Organism: Phyllostomus hastatus; assembly: GCF_019186645.2. NCBI lineage: Eukaryota > Metazoa > Chordata > Mammalia > Chiroptera > Phyllostomidae > Phyllostomus > Phyllostomus hastatus. The sequence goes on along the minus strand of NW_025333857.1, from coordinate 60,867,336 downwards.
GCACCCCATCCGTGGTATTTTGTAGGGCAGCCTGAGCTCACTGGTCCAGGAGGCCAGGACGCAGGCGAACGGGGCAAAAATGGAAAGGGAGGTGGACAGGACACCAGCCAGAGGCAGTGCCAGCGAGCCAGCCCCTCCCCTGCCCTGTGACTTGAGGCAGCTACCTATCCTGGGAGTTCCTGTGTTCACACCTGCAACATGGGGCTAACAGGGTTTGCACATGGATTTCAATCAACTGACGCCCGAAAGGCACTCAGCGCAGTGCCTGGCCTGTAACTGCTCTCCAGGCACAGCCGCCGTTGCTGCTACTAACAATGGAAACTGTTAGAACATCTTCGGCCCTGGTGGGCCCGGTGACGCCCCCTCCTCGTGTGCTCACCACATCAGGGCCGACCCCGTCTGACCGCATGCCCTTCTCCTCGGTGGGAAACATAAAACCAGGTGAGCCAATCACCTCAGCATTCATTGCTTTTACTTATTTGAGAAACACACCAAGAGAATTCCGTGTGTGCCAGGCACTGATCTAACACGCTGACTCCTCTCATCCTCTGGAACCGCCCTGAGAGGTAAGTCCTGGTGTGATCTCCATTTTACAGATGAGGAAACTGAGGCACAACGTGAAAGAACTTGTCCAAAGTCACATGGGTACGAAGAAGTGGGACCCAGACTAATGCAAGCATTCTGGCTCTCAGCTGCGACGTACCCAGCCCAGCAGAGCAGCTGTCAGAGGGAGGCCTGCCCACCTGCACGCCACGTCGCCCATTCTCGCCCTCCGGCGTCCAGAGCAGAGTTAGGACCAAGGCACTAACAGTGGGTTGTCCAGGAGGACAGAGGGCTCCTGGTTTTTCTGGCTGCTGTTGACTCTACAAGCCCTCGCCCACCGGAGGCTCCCTACTACGGTCCGGTGCCCCCCCTGGAAGAGGGTCATGTCTACCCCACCTCAGAAAAAAAGCCTTTGAGTTCAGAGAGGTCCCAGGGCATCACTGGGACCAACAGGTCTGAGAAGTGACACGGGACAGCTATGGCTTGATGGAGGGCGAACACCCCTGCCAGCGACAGCGACAGGAGGGGACAGGCTGGGGGCAGGGAGCTCCCTGGCACGGAGGGTGCCGGAGCGGAGGCTGGCCGACAGCCTGGTGGGGATGCGATGTGACGACCTGAGGGGGAAAGAGCGCCAGTGTTTGAAGTCAGATCATCCCAGGGCCAAATCTCAGCAGCACTGCCCTGCTGGAGTGGTGGGTTACTGCATCAGTGACCTCACACGCCCCCACCCCAGCCTCAGTCTTCACGCCCATACAATGGGTAGACACAGCACCTCCTCCTCAGTGCTGTGAGGCAGACGACAAGGCAATGTCTGCATGGGCCCTAGGATAGTGGCCCCAGGGGAAATGTACTATGGGTATCTGCTGTCTTGTAGGGGTGGGACAGGGGAGTGTGCCCAGGATGCAAGGGAAGGGGCTCACGTGGCACAGGCTCCAGCGCAGGGGCTGGGGAGGTGGGCTGGTGGGAGTTCAAACCCTAACTCTATCACTTCCTGGTTGGTGTCGCTGAGCGAGGCCCTGGCCCTCTCTGAGCCTGTTTCCGTATCCATGAAGTGGCGACCCCCACACCTCCTCAAAAGGCCCTGTGAGGATCACCTGCAAAAATGTAAACTTAACACCTTGTCTAAATCGACTCACACAGATGATCGTGCTGGTGGAAACTGGTGCAGAAGAGGCTGAAATTCCCATTCCCTAGGTGCGACCCCATGGGTGCTAAGGGTCAGCCAGTCCTGCCTGCTCTGAGGCTCACTAGGCACGGAGATGGACGGCAGGGTCCTGTCTGACCCTCAGTGCCAGTCTGGCCCTGAGGAACACAGCCCACAGGGCTGGAGTGGGTAGGGGTGCTGGGCAGGCCACTGAGGACTATCCGTGGCTTGGCCCTCACCGGTCCCGACCCTGGCTGCTCCAAGTACAGTGCTTCCCAGACCCAGCAAAGAAGCCCACCAGAGCAGGTATCCAACCTGCCCGTGGGGAAGGGAAGGGGAGGGGAGGCGAGGGGACAGTTTAGGCCCTCACCCAAACACCCTCAGCCCTTTCTCTACTGCCCGTGTTCTGAAGCTCAGCCCGAGTCCTGGGAGCACTTGATCACGCCACCAGAACAGACCTGGGGCCCCTTCCTGCTCTCAAGGCCTGCATTAGCACCCTGATGTCCTGGTCAGAGGGAGGAGCTACCAGAAGTCAGAAAGGCTGGGCACCCGCACACCCTGTGACCTCGGGCAGAAGACTCCCTTCTCTGAGCCTCGGTGTCCTTGTCTGTTCGAGGGAGAGCATGACCCTCACCGGGGCGGAAGCAGGCGATGAGCCAGAAGGCTGGCACAGAGTCGGTGTCCATGCTGGCAGCTGTCATGAAGAGGATGACATCCTCTACCTCCAGGGAGCCTGCCCTGCTCACTGGAGATGGAGCTGACTCCTCTCTGAACATCCCCTCTGCTTTGCACAGGAGACTCTTACTCTTTACACCGGCAGCCGCGTGAACCGTCCTCTCACCCTCAGGCACGATGGCACGCAACACACACTCCCTTAAAGGGGACGGACACCCCGGCACCCTCGCTGCGCTAGGCACACGCGCAACTTCTCTTCCCCAGCTTCCCGCTTTAGATTTACAAGCCCAAATGTTGCTTTTCTCAGATGCTGTGCATTTAATTAGGTGTCCTAATAACAGTGAAATTGCAGGAGTACTTATATCACTTTGAGTTAGTGGTGCAGCTCCTTCTAACTTCTGTAAAAAAAATTTTTTTTCATATATCATTTTTTAAAATAGAGCTCATTATTTTAATTATATCCATTTAAATGTACAGTGGAGCCCTTGGATATTCTCAGCACGAATCATTAGGTATATTAGGGAAAAGCACTTGGAATCTATCTACATGCTGACACTCCACAATCTATTCTATTTGTGTCTCTGTAAAACAGATTTATATATAGATAACTACAAAATAGTTGCTCAAGATATGCTATGAATTTTATATTTAACCCAAATCACACTTCAACATAAAATCTGAAGTCGGCACTAAAAGGATATTTCTCGGCAAGTACACAGCGTCTGTGGTGGCTGCCTACTACTCATGCCAGAACGCTGGGCCAGAAGCCAGACCAAGTGAGTCCTTGTCCAAGGAATTCCCCGAGAGCCCCCACCTTCCACTGACGCAGTGGTTCGCAAAGTGTGTCCCTTAAAGGCCTCGGGGCTCCACAGCAGTGGCCCCAGAGCACCCAGGAGGCCTGCATGAGGAGGGTGGTGCTGAGGAGGGCTCCAAGATCCCTACTCTGTCTTTGATATGCGCAGCTTGGCCTGATACATACATATTTGGGCTTTCTCCCTATAGTGGGGTACATGGTGCCCCCCACAATACATGCCCACGTCCTAGTTCCTAGAACCTGTGAATGAGACCTTATTTGAAAAAAAAAAGGCTCTTTGCAGATGTAATTAATTGAAGGACTATGAGATGAGATCATTCTGGACTACGTGGGAGGGTCCTAATGCAAGGACAAGTCCTTACAAGAGACACAGGAAAGAGACTGGACAGACAGAAGAGGGGATGATCCAGGGGAGGAAGAGGCAGCAGCATGACCACAGAAAGCTCTCAGAGTCATGTGGCTGGATGTCCAGGAACGCTGCAGCCCCCAGAAGCTGGAAGAGGCAGAAATGATTCTCCCCAAGGCCTCCAGAAGTGCGACCCAGCCAACACCTTGATGTCAGACTTCTGGCCTCCAGAACTATGAGAGCGCAAAGAACCCCTGCTGCTGTAAGCCAAAGAACCCCTGCTGCTGTAAGCCGCCGGTGTGTGGTCATTTGTTACAGCAGCAGCAGGAAACTAATACACTACGCATCAGACTAAATCTGAAGAAACGGCTCCAACGTGGCTAAGTTTGCAAACCGCTGCCCTCCGCTACCCTCCGCTTCCTTTCACTTCGTCCTCCCTCATCCCTGTCACTGCATCTGGCCAGTCCAATGTGCCACAGAGCCTGCCTGGGGCGGTTTCAGGAACAAACCCCTTCCTCTGGATGTTACCAGACAGTTCCCCAAGTGCTCGGACCCACCCCATCACATCTGGCACTCGCAAGAGCCCTGTGGCCCAGGGTGGGAAACCGGAGCACAGAATCGCCCCCTTCACATCCACATCTTGCTGGTGCACCAGGCCTGGCGCACAGCAGGCACCCGAGCAATGCAGTGAGCCAACGGAACGGCACGGCACGCCCGAGGCCATGCGACTTCCAGTGACGAGCTTCTGAGTGTGGTCTGGAAACAATTCTTCCGACTCCCATCCTGGAGAGAGGCTGCCTGAGGCAATGCAACTAAATAACACAGCGGTGGGTCTGAGGCCCAAGAACAAATGCCACTTCCGGCCATGGTGGAGGAAGAGTCCGAGGTGGCACCAGCTGCCCAGGAGTCAGACAACTTTGTTTCTAGGCACAATTTCTACATCATCCCACCAAAAGTGCTAATGCTTGACGTTCTGTCAGGTTCTACCAAGTTGCTGTCGCTGTGAGGAGTGCTCAGCACTTGGCAATGTGGTTCTGCGCCTGCCTGGCTCAGTTTTCTCACCTGCATGAGTGAGCTAGACTCTGATGTCTAAGGCCCCGGTCAAGGCCAGACCTCTACCCGGCAGGATGCGCCTATCTCTTTGCACAGGATGGGATCAGCGTATCTGTCTGCACCCCAAAGTCAGCCTGAGGACCCCTCCACTCCCTCCAATGGCTACTGTGTGTTTACTCTGGCACTTCAGCCACCTGAAATAATGTAGGGTGAAAAAAATCTCTAATCACACTGTGTAAATAATGACTCGGTTAACTCCCACTGGAATACAACTTCATTAAAGACTCCACTCATTAGGAATGAGGGTTAACTGGCCTCAAGCTGTGCTTAAGCACATTCTCCGTGAACGCATGGATGCATGGGGTGTTAAATGAATTAATGCACAAGCAGCCACGACTTCAGGGACCGTGCTCACCCTGCTGCAGGGGCTGTCCGCTGACCCAGTCCTCCAACCCCGCCCACCTGCCCACCAACCAATGATGTGAGTGCAAATAATTATCTACTTGTAGAAGTCGGCGGCCCCACCTCTCCTTGGCAGTGCTTCCTAGGCACCATGAAGTTGTCATCTCCCTCATTCCACCAAAGCTGTTCTTCCCAAGGCCTCCTATGACCTCCATGCTCCTCACTCCTACGGTTCCTTCTCGGTCCTCACTGAGCCCCTCCTTGGACAAGTCCCCTCTCTCCTCCACTTTGCTCACAGACGGGCCTCTTGTCTTCTGGCCCCTTCTCTGTCTTCTGCTGATTACTCTGTACCAGCCCAGCCCCTATACACGGACATGCTCCAAGGATCAGCTCTAGAACCTCTGCTATTTTTATCTACCCCTCACTCCCTGAAAGTCAGGGGTGTCACACTCATTTTCACTGGGGGCCACATCAGCCTCGTGGTTGCCTCCAAAGGGTCGAATGTGATTTTACGACTGTATAAATGTAACTTACTCCTTAACAGTTAAGCGAGAGCTCGGTGCTGCTGCCAGATAAAACAAGGTGGAAGGCCGGATTCGGCCCACGAGCCTTGTGTTTGCTGCCTGTGCCCTAAGTCATAGCCTCCAGACTCATGCTTTTGAATATTAACTATAAGAAGATGAACCGCAAACTCCATCTCCAGCTTGGACCTGCCCCTGGACTCCAGCCCCACATCACCAGCTGCCTGCCTGACACGCCCCCCGGGATGCCGACCAGGCACCCACATGTCACAGGTCCAAACTGAGCCGCTGCCCTGCCCTCCCCCCAGGTCAGGAAATGGTTCTTCTGACTCCCCCCCAAGGGCTCTTCCCACCAGCCCCTGAGTCTAAGATGCTGCCAGCAGGTAACTGCAGTCTTCGCTGTTTCCTTTACTAACAATTCTGTCCCTCCAGGTCCTCAAGCCCAGACCCTGCAATAACCCTGGTCTTGAACCTACCAGCAAATCCTGTAAAAACTCCACCTTTAAAATATGTCCAGAACCTATATCCTCCTTACCGCCCGCCAGCAGTCACCATTCTCATCCAGCTGCCCTCTGTCCTCCTGTCTTGTAATAACCTCACGGGCAGTCTCCCTGCTCCTACCCTGGCCCAGCCAGCACCCCCAAACGTGTGTTCCCCACAGCAGCCAGGGTGATGCTGTGAAAATAAGCCAAATTGAGTCACTCTTGGCTCAAAATCCATTATGGTTCCGCACCTCACCTGGTGTAACAGCTGAGGTCCACACCTGACCCTCAGGGCTCTCTGTGACGTGCCCCATGTGCCCGCTGACCTCATCTGCTAGCATCCACCGCCCCTCATTCCCCCTCACTGGCTACCCCGGTCTGCGAGCTGTTCCCTGAGCACACAGGCAAGCTCCTGCCTCGGCCTCTGCACTTGCTCTGTCCTCTGCCTGGGATCTTCTCCCCCTCCCCCGATGCCTCCAAGACTGGAGTCTGCCAGTCCTTCAGGGCTTCACTCAAGCGGTGAGTGCCAGTGGAGAAGTCCTGGCTGCCCGGTCCGAGGCCTCCGACACTCCACAGCCCTTCTCTGCTGCATGCGCTCTGCTCAGTACTGACCAACCCTACGTTTATCTGCCATACTTGCTACCTCTCGTCCTCTTCACGGTCCGTCACCCCAACTAGAACATGAGCTACAAGAGGATGGGGACTTCGTCTTGTCAGTTCCCTGTCACATTTCAGCACCCACAGCAGCACCTGACATGTGGGAGGTGATCAGTGAGCACCAGTTCATTCTTTTAAGGATCCAAGCAAGGCACGTGACCTGGAAGGGCCAATGCCAGAGCAGCCTTCGGGGTGCCGCCCTCCAACACCACCCACCAAAGAACTGTCCACGGTTTCACTGCTTCAACTGACACTCAGAACTGAAGACAGCCATGTCCCACTCATCTTCCCTCGGTGCGACCTGGGTTGGAGATGCTTCCCAGGAGCCAGCTGAGTAAGTGACGCTTATTCCTTAAGTGTCAAAGGCATGTATTTCCGTTCAATGGAAGCCTCCTCAAGTGTAACACACTCTTCCTACTTCCGGCAATGCCGAAATACAGTAGCCAGCTAACAACTCCGATACCAGCTCCTCTTCTCTCCAGGTTTACTGAGATGCTGACATATAACGCATGTGAGTGTAAGGTGTACCGTGCCGTGATTGGATACTGCAAAGCGATGCTAACTCTCGAGGGTGCAGAGTTACCCTTCTGTCATCAGTTAGCAGGCTTGGGGCCTCAGGGCACGGGATGGGGGACTGAGGTCTTAGGGGGCCAGGAGTCTCACACCAGTGGTTTCAGGAATGCCCCCTCCACTTCTAACAGGCTCCTGCCCACCCCTGTCTCCCCTCTCATTCTACACGGCTGTGGGAGACCTCCAGAGTCCAGAGGCCAGGGCTCCACCCCCTGCTTTTTGTATCCCTGTGCCTGGCCCCTGGCTGGCGCGATCTAATGCCTCCTGAATGACACAAACAGAAAGCGACTCACGGGTGAGAGGGGCTGGTGGTGATGATGCAGAGGATGCAAATCAGGAAAGGGCGGCTCAGGCCTACTGAACGGCTCTGCCGTCCCAGGCACGGGGCTGCACGTGTTCCCCCGCTGCCTCTCTCACTGTCCTCCACAACGCCTGACACAGCAGGCAGTTCTGATTACAGATAAGAAATCCTGGGATCAGAGAAGCAGAGTGCCTCTTCCCTGCTCGCACAGCTTTCTAGGGACAAAAGGGGGATTCAGCCAGGTCTGCCCAACTCTGACTCTCGGGCCTGGGGTCATTTGGATGATTTCTGTTTTCTCTTCTCAAGGGAAGAGAAAAAGAACAAAAACCACCTGTTGAATGAATGAACAAATATGAGTGATCATACGAGCAGAAGCTCCAAGAGATAGGGAGCAAATTCCCTTGCCTCCTACAGTAACCTCAGCACCCTGACAGAACGGGGCACGCGCTAGGGGCTTAAACCAAGGGGCTCCATCTCCACCACAGAGAAAAGCACTTGGGCTCCAGGTTCCCCGCTGACCTCCAGCTCTCCTTCACGTGCTGTACAACGGTGGCCATGCTCGCACATGTCCTTTGGCTGGAAAGAGCCTCCTGTGTTTAGCTGCAAGGACAGAAAGCGTAGTGGAGAAAAAGGTTGCAACATCCACTGGCCTGTAAGGACCCCAAGAGGGAACTTACAACAAAACCCGCATTTCCACAAACCCCGGCGAGGAGGCCTGCATCTGTATTTACTATTCCACCCGTGTTTCAAATCTTCACGCCGCCACCCGGCCCTTAATAACCCTCGGAATTATCTGCACTTCCATTACTGTCATGTATCACTGATATATTTTAATAAATAGTCAAGTAGAAAAGATTAGATTAATAGATTAAAACTATTAACCTATTAAACAACTCTTAACAGTCTAGAAATTCAAAATAACCTACAACGCATAAATTTACCATTAGTTTGAGAAAATTCCTAAGCACTTAATTGTCTTCAGTGTATGGTGTCAGTCAGCCACAGCGCTGGGTAATACTGCAGTTCAGCAAGACAGCATGAAGATTTAAATATTAAGAGTTAATTCCCTGGTTAATGTAAGCCTAAAATAGAGAAAATCAGGAGTCATGAGCGATGCTGTCAAATCACCAACTCTGATGGTTAGCAGGCGGGGCCCTCTGGGGAGAGCTAGAAATTTCTTTTGCAGGTGTCCTGGTACACGGAAGGCTGGCCCCGGTCACTGAGAAGAAATATTGTTAACAGCGTCTTAAATGAAAGCACAGCCCTCGTTTTCCAGTGGGTCTGGCAGTGGCGCGATTCGGATCCGCAAGCAAGGTGCACTGCTTTCTGAAGACCCACCTCCCCACACTTCCCCTCACGTGACTGTCAGGACCCTGCAGACTCAGGGATTCTAGCCCAGGAAGAATCTGCTCACCGGCAGGTAGCGAAGGGGAGAGGCCATAGAGGCACACATGCCCACTGCTCTGCATCTTCCAGGGCACCTGCAGGTCCAAAGCAGACCCCAGAGGACAGGCAATTCAATCAGTGAAGAGGGAGGCAGTCCCTAAGCTGGTCCTCATGCTGGATGATGGACAAGCAGAGAATAAATACAGGCCCTCTGCCACCATTGTCCTTTCCTGCGGAGGCTGGGCCTCGGCTGCCATCCCTTTCTCGTGCAGCTCCACTGGCCCCTTTCTCCCGGAATGAAAGGTCCTACCCAACAGGACCACTTCCCCTCCAACATCCTGCCCACACTGACAAATGCTGCCCAGAGCTGTCCAGCTGCCATCCTTCCACTGCGCCTCTTCCCCGGTCCTAGCGTTACACCTGGCTTCCTCCCCTCCATGCTCCACCCACTAGTCTAGCTGTTGGCAGACCGAGGTTTGTAAGGCACAGTCAGCTCTGCCCACACACTCAAGGGTAAGGACCCAGCCCTGGTCCCTCACTGCCCACTGCCCCCTGCCTCCTGCCCCACAAAGAAGACCCCTCACTACACAGTCCAGGCCCTCTCAAGGTACTGGGACGATAAACTAGGTGCATGAACCACTGCCAAGCTCCTAACCTGCCTGCAGCACCCTGCCCTCGGGTGTCAGCCGGGGATGAGAACACTGACCATGAAGGGTTGTGTGGGAGATTAAAGCACAGAGACACACAGAGGTGCCCCGCGTGGCACCATGCACAGTCGGGCACAGAAAGTCTGGGGAAACAATGGAAAAGATGAGCTCTTGGGCCACAGATGGAGCACGCACAGACGAGTGTAGAAGGGATTTTCAGGCCCTGTGGAGACAAAAGGGGTGCAGGGCACGGCCCCGCTCCCTGCAGCAGTGGCGAAGGGGAGAGCCGAGGACACACACCGCAGCCAAGTTCACTGCAGGCGGGCAGGCGGGAGTGATCCGGGTGGCTTTGGAGTATACTGACATTCTCTACCATCGTCATGTGCTGCAGGGAACCCAGAGGAAGCCGAAGCCAAGGGAGAGGATGTTTCCCTTCTGCTGGCAGAGCCAGACAGACGATATGGTTGTGGAAACTTCCCGAGTGGCTTGCTCAGACCAAGGCCTCTGTCGTTGAGGGCTTCACAAAGTGAACAAGTCGGACCCTCCTAGGAACCATCCTCAAGACAGCGCTTCTCAGGACAAGGCAGGGCTTCCGAGCGCTCTGAGCCGATAGCCACAGCATTACAAGAAGTTTCTTAGTTTGCTCAAGGAGCACAAGAGGGAGACTCAAACTGACAGGAAGACTGAGCAGAGGGTCCCTAGAGACCTGTCGCTCCACTCTGCAGGACCACCCCAAGCTCAAGAGCCTCGGTGCCACTTGGCAAAAATGCTTCACCGATTTTGATGGCCTAAGTTTGCATTTCTATGGCTGCCTCCACAGGGCAAAACCTAAGGCTGTGTGAATTTTCAAGAATCTGCCCCATTTGCAGAGTGTAGCTTTAACAGTAACTAATAAAGCAGAGAGTGAACCCTGCCCACCAAAAAAGCAACTGAACCCCATTTCCCACTTTTGGAATTGAACTTTCAGAGTTGCCTGCAATTTATGATTTCTGTGGTCTAACTTTGTCCAAAGTTTGGTAGAGTGAGGATACACATTTTTGGAAATAAGTTCCAATAACAAGAACATAAACCTGGAGTCAAGATAAGTAAGTTCCAATAACAAGAACATAAACCTGACTAAAACACACCCCAAGTTCTCAAGTAATTCATTCTGCTAACACCCTACTGGCCACTGACTCGTATCGAGCCTACCGGTACTGTAACTTTTTGTGCAAATGTAGTTAATTTGTTTAGGGCTATGTTAATTTCATTGCTGAAATCCAAAATGCTAAACAATAATATATTATTCAAAAAATAATTATGCAGCCACACACACGTGGTTATTAAATTACATGGTCCACCAGTAAAAAATCTTGGCTTCAATAACAAGACTCAACCTGGCCCAAAGCCATTTGACTATCTGGGTGACGCTGGACAAGTCGACTCCTCAGTCCCCTCCAACAAAGAGGGATGCCCATCACTGCCTGGGAGGACCAAATGCGGTATGGACAAGCTGCGTCATACAGCAGGTGGACCGTGGTAGCCCCTCAACAAATCTGATCTCCAGCCCCACCCTTACCCCTACCTCCAGCCCTCTCTCCAATGTCTAGGCTCTGCAAGAAATCAACTGCCACCCCACTGTTACCTCTCCCTAGGAATGGAATCCAGCATGGTGGGGATGTGGTGAAAAAAGCAAGCATTTATTGCACTCCTACGATGGGCCGGGCATTGTGCTAAGGGCGTACATAGTATCATTACACTTAATGGTAATATTACTAAATTGTTATTACACTTAGTAATAGTAATATTAAAACTATCACTGCTATTATCATTGACAACACTATGAGGGAGGTAATCACTCCCATGTTACCGATGAGGAAACTGCGTCAGGGAACTAGCCCAAGGTCACATATCCAGGAGGTGGGTGGTGCCAGGATCTGAGCCCAGGCAGCCTGGGCAGCAACACTGCGCTAAGCTGCTTGGCCCTTAGTGGGGCTGGGCAGAGGACAGGAAGAGAGATGCCCAGCAGAGCAGGCATGGAGAGTGGCGGCCACAGGCCGTTCCACGCTATCCCAGGACCAAGCAGGAGGCTGTGCACTGGGGAGGCAGGGCGCACACAATGCTTTGTGAAACTGGATTCCCTAGGCCTGGGGGAAAAAAAAACAACCTTTTAGACACTCAATTCCAAGCCTAACTTCTCAGGTCCTGCCTGTCCTGAACCCTTGGTAACATGTTTTACAATGTCTTTACCCCTGCCATTTACTCTTCTCCTGGCAGCCAGAATGAACCTCTTAAAACCAAATTCATGCCACCCTTCTGCTCAAAATCCCCAGTGGTTCCTCACCTCACACAGGATCAAGGCCAGAGTCCTGACAGCAGCCTTCCAGGGCCCTGCACAGCCACATCTGTCTCCTTGCTGTTGCCCCAACACGATGGACGCTTTCCTGCCCCAGGGCCTTTGCACCTATGTCTCTCTCTGCCTGGAATGTACTTCCCCCGTGAATGCTGGGCTCAGTCCTCATCCCCATCAGATTCGTGTTCAAATGTCTCCTTCCTGGTGATGCAATACTCCCTCTGGCTCGCCAATCCTCCCTGCTTTTCCCCAGAGCACTTTCTATCACAGGACAGACCACCTGTCTTACGTAGGTATAACGTCTCCGCCACTCCCACCAGAACAGTGGCTCCGCAGGCCGGTGATCCCGTCTGCTTTGTTCGCGGCTGCACGTCCAGCACCAGGTCAGACTCTGGCACTCAGCAGGTGCTTAGCTAAGTGTTTGCAGCACGAATGACCCAGCCTGGGTTTTTCCTCTTCCTCCCACCCCGACAATCTCCCCATCTGCTCTATCCTGACCACCTGTTAGGCAATGGGTACGCACAGCCAACAAATGAGTCCCTCAGCCTCTTCTATCCCGGGTTTCCTCATCTTCAAGTGAGATCGATGGACTAGATTATCTATAGGGACCTTCCAGTCTTCAACTGACCAAAAAGGCACAATTCTTCATTACAGCAAGCCCGTAGTTGCATTTACTTGATTATAAAAACCGCATTTCCCTTCGAATTTTCCACAGCCAAGGCCCCCGCAGCCCGCATGCCCCTGAGAACGTGAGTGACATCTGGCTGGAGCTGGGCTCCGTGACTTGTGACCTGCTCACCAGGTCAGCATTAAGCTCAAGTGCTGGGATTGCTGGTCTTGTAAAATCAACCTGGGCTGGGTTACAGGGAAGTAAACCAAACCACATTCGGGCGTCCCTTAGGATCAGAAACACCACCTCTCCTTGTCCCCTTCCATTTAACACTAATTCCTTAGCAGCCAGACCTAAGGAATTAGTTGGTTTTGGGGTTTAGCCAGAACCCTTCTGGAGAGGTAACAAAATTAAGTTTTCTGGGCCAAAAAGTAGGTGCTGGGACGTAAGCAGAACCCAGCGCATAATAGCGTGGGCGGTGGCACGACTGGGGCTGAGAGTGGAAGCCCAGGTCGGAGGGTCGCGGGTCCGTCAAGGTCGTTCCTGACCAGGGCCAGCTGGCCTCCCTCTGACTGCAGGAAGCCTCAGGCCTTTGCCCCCGCCCCCACCTGAAAGAGGGGCTAAGTGAGTCTAACACTCCACAAAGTGTCTACAGGTCTCAACCCCACCTGGCCGACCTGACCCAAGGCCAGGGTCGAATTCACCAGCATCAGCGAAGGCCCATGTTGACATTCTCTTGATGTTTAATGCATAAGTCGCTCCTGAGTGAATGCTGGGTCACTATATAACATTACTGCTTTGGTCTTTCAAAGGTACTCTATTAGCTTTAATGACAGAATCAATATAAACTCACTTGATAGCTCCTTTGGAGTCCCTGCCTTCTTGACAAGCCTCCAGCCTCTGGCACAGCCCCTGGCCCCTAACGGTCTCCGCTGCCACCTGTTAGCCAATCACGTCATAACCAAGCAGTGAAGGGCATGGCGGTGAAGCCCAGGCACCGGAGGAGCCAGACCCAGGAATGTCCTGGCTGTGCGGCTCACTTCCCACCGGGCAGCCTGAGCCCCGTGAACCCCCCCGTGCCTCGGCTTCCTCGTCTGTGAAGTGAGAGCAACAAGAGTACCTCCCTCTCAGGGTTGTTATGAAGATTACATGAATTAATAGTAAGTTTGTATATGGAAGTCACTTAGCCCACAGCCTGACAGGTAAGTGCTGACTGCATGATAGTCATTATTACTAGAAATTTCTTCCAGTTACACACGATCCTAAGGTTTGGACTGGTCCTTCCTGGTGTGTATTCGGGCAACCTGGTAATAATTCTGGGCTCTGTAACTGAGTACATTCAAGCCTAGGCCATTCAGGGAGAGCCAGGGGATGGCGCGCATGCCACCAGCCCGCTCCCCTGCCTGGGACAGGCATCTCTCACCTGTCTCAGCACTCCTCTCCCTCCCCCACTCTGAAGCCCAGGGCTGCTAAGACTCAAGACAGAGCCTGCAGCCGCCGCTGTGACTACAGAGGAACCCACCTGCTGTCCTCTGATCAGCAGGCAGATATGCTGGTGCGGGACAGGTTCCTGCACGAAGGCAAGGACCGCATCTGCCTGAGTCATCAGAAACAGACGGTGCTTCGTCTGTTCACTGCTGTAGACCCGGCACTTTGGACAGTGCCCGCCACGCAGCAGACACTCACATGTCCACCGAATGAACAGACCAGTCTCAAATTCATCTGAGTCCACAGCACACGGCACTGGGCCTAACCTAGCAGGTGCTTGATGAAAGTGGGAGGATGGTAGGAGAGCCTTGCGAGACCCTCACTTGAGCCCACTATTTCTGAGTGGAGAAAGCACCCAGCTTTGGTAGGCTCAAGGCCTGACACAGCTACTTACTCATCACGTGACCCTGAGCAGGGCCTTTCCTCCCCATGTGTTCAACAAGAGGGAGGGGCCAGCCAAAGCCCCAGACCCCTTCCAGCCCTGACTTTCCAGGAAGCACTTCCAGGTACCTCTCATCTCAAGGCTCCCACTGCCCCGCAGGCCACAGCTGCCTCCACTGTCCTCAGGCAAAATCCTCTTCTGGGGCACAGGAGGGAAACACGGGTGCTGGGCAGCTGCTGGTCAGGACACAGGTCAGCACCTGTGTTCACAGGCCCGAGCCCAGCACCCACTGCTCTCTTCCAGCCCACACGCCCGATCCCTACATCACCCCCACGTCTCCTCATCTCGCCCAGCCCACAGACACCCACTGAGCACCTGCTATCGGCCAGCCCCTTGCAGTGAACAAGACAGGATGACCCTTGCCCACGGAGCTGGCCCCAGAGAGGCAGAGGAAAGTACACAAATGAGTGAAATATTTAAAGAGGGCAAACAGGCCACGGGCCCTTGGAGGAGGAGGTCAGGGAAGGCTTCTCTGGGGAAGGAGGACAGAATTCAGACCTGAAGGATGAAAGGACCCTAATTACGGAAAGATCAGAGGGAAGAGCACTCCAGGCAAAGGAACAGCAGCTGCACGGGCTCTTGAGGCCAGGGGCTGGCAAACCACGGCCGTCTGTGTGGTTCTGTATTATCTGCAGCACCTTCTGCATTACGTGGGCAAGGCTGAGAGGCTCCCACAGAGACCATGGCCTACTATCTGACCTTTCACAGGTCAACCTGGCTGACCCCGGGTTGGGTATTAGAGAACTAGAGAGAAGGTCAGGAGGCCAACAGACCAAGGGGCGGGGAGACTGACTGGGGTGGGGGGACGGGGGTTGGGTTGTGTGGGTCACAGTGACCTGCAGCCTATGTCTCGGCCCCTACTCTACCTGCCTCCACGCCACCCTGCCAACAGTTGCCAGGGCGATCATCCTGAAACATGCGCTCTTCTTCTGCTCAAAGAACCTGAACAGCTCCCAGGTGTTCCCAGGCCCGTCCCAAGAAACTCTGGCTTTGTGGGATGGACCTCAATAAAAGGGTTCCATGGTTACGGAAGTTTGAGAAGCTTGGCATCTCTCTCTCGGATGTTTTCACGTACACGCATTAGCACAAGAAAGGCCCTGGAAAGTTCCACAGGGAAGAAATTGGTTGAGTCTGCTTAATCCACTGTCCTTCAAACTTATTTGGCCACAGAACCCCTTTTTCCCACAAAAATCTATTAACTTTAAAAAATATAGTATTCCATGGGCTAAAAGAGCAAACTCCTCGGCTTGATCCCAACCGCAGTAGGCTGCAGCCCTAGAGCCCGCTCCAGATGACGTGCGTGGCCTGCACAGCCGTCTCTCCCTGGACTTCTTCTTGCCTTCAGTGCCCACGTGAGGGGGCAGCCGCGGCAGCACCAACGTTTACCACCGTGACAGATATGCAGTTTGTGGGCTCGTCCAGCACCTCTTCCCGCTTTCTTTGGTACGGAGCTCAGCTTTCGTCCGGGCACGACCCCTCCCATCTCCTGCCCGCTCCAAGGGTGAGGACACACCCCTGGCCTGGCTCAGCATCCGGACAGTCCACTCACCAGCTTTGCAGTGACTGGTTCAGGGGAATAAGCAAGACCAGGACTCAAGCCAGGCCACTGGATTCCAGACTAGGATGGGACCGGCTCCCCTGGAGTTCATAACACCGGAGATGAGACAACATTCAAGCCCAGGTCTTTCTGCCCGGTCCTGTGTTTCACCCCGAAGTTCCCCCCACCTTGGGCAGGAGCAGCCAAAGGCCAGTTTGGGATTAAGTCATCCTTGGTTCCATCACAGGTGCCCACAGAAGATACTGGGAGGGCTGGGAAGTGCCGCCCACAACTGCACATCCTCCAGGGAAGTAGGGAAACTTCTCAGCAAAGGGGGCCGGCCTGAACCGCCCATCATTTTGGGTGGAAGGGGAGGACCAGGGGCAGGTGGCTGTTAGTTGCGAGGCCAGGGGTGGGGAAAGGGGACGTACCTGCTCGCCGTGCTTTTCCTTCCAGCCGCACTGGCTCCGTCAGCCTGCAAAAGAAACCCAAAGCACACCCATTAGCCAAGGGCAAAGACACAGATTCTACCCACTGCCCCTCAGTATCAGCCTTCCCTCGGACACATGGGTGGGCTGGCCCCGACCCCCTGCTCCTTCCCTCCAGGCTGGGAAAATCTGCTCCTGGTGGCAACAGGCAGCCAGCACACCCCCAGCCCAAATTTGCTTGGCCCTTTAAATCCAGCTGAGCACCCACTGCCAACACAAACCCAGCAACCACAGAGCCCTGGGGACTCGGTGGAAAGTAAGTAACCAGCTAAATCGGAGATTGAATTGCACCATTTTTATTTTCAGCTGGGATTTCCAATAAAACAGTAGCCACAGATTTATTCCTACCAATCAAGGAGGAAAATCCTATTATGTTAAAATATTCTGTCCCCCAACCCTCTGAGCAGGGGAGGCATGAGAATGGCTGTTCTTAATCTCTTTATTTGGGGATGGGGGGGTGGAGGAATAAGACTGGTCAAATGAAATTTCCAGAAATCATCGAATTCTGGTTCAGATGGAGACACTGAGGCCCTGGATGAGGAGGGCGTGGCCTGAAGTCTCATGAGGACTGAACAACAGATACTCGGGGACCCTGACTAGCCAGGCTAGTGCTGGGGGGTCCTTGATGTGGAGGTTGCTGACATAGGGGAATGCCCAGGTTTCTCCACCACCCCTGGTTGAAGACGCATTCCCTGGCTTTCTTTTTTTCTTACTGTTCAAGTACAGTTGTCTCCATTCCCCCCACTCCCCCCCACCCACACTCCTTAGCTTTGTGAAAACATTTAAATAACCGTGATCCTAGCTCAAATAATGTGGGTTCAATACCCTGGGGCACACATTTGTTCCCAAATTCAGAATCCTTCCGATCTTAGCAAGGTGATGTTGGCACGCGTGTCCTGTATTCGGAAACCGCCCTGGCGGGGTCTGGGGAGCCCCCAGTGCCCAAGCACACTGGTGTTTCTATAGAGAAACACAGGCAGTCAGCCCTACGTGCGATAAATGAAGGTGGCGACCAGCCTCGTTTCCCTTTGGTCAAGTTCTGCCACTTCAACAGTTACAAGAACTCTTGTTTGTTGTTGTTGTTTCCAAGCTTTTCCAATTCCAGGACTGTGGCTGAAGGATTGAGGACGTAAAATAAACACAGCAAGCAGCTACCTTTTGACGAGTGCTCACGGGAAGTTGCAAACTGGCAAAACCAGATGGCGGACTTGGATCCAAAGAGTAAATATATCAAAATAAAGGGATTTCACCTCCCCCCATTTCAGCTGCTCTTTAAAAACCAGTTAATCCGGCAACACACAGCTCCACGTCCCCACAGTCCGCTAGGGCTGATACACCTGATTCTCCAGTCCCCACCCCTCCTTCCCGCCTGATTCTCTGTCCTCCAGCTTTGTCCTGTGGGCACCCAGACTCACTCCCCCGAAGACCTTCCCAACAGGTGCTAGTGTAGAACATTAAATGCCTCTTATGTCACCCTCTCAGGAGGTCCCCCGACACATCCCATTTTACAGGTGAGGCACAGAGGGTCTGTAAGTCATTCATCCAACACCCCACAGCTACAAGCCCAGGTCTGGGCCACTCCAGTGCCCACAGCCCTCAGCTCGGTAGTGTTTTATCTCCCGCCAAGATTCAGGAGGGCCAATAGGGAAAGGGAGTGAGCTCCTCCCGCCCCTGTTGCCCACGCAAGGAAAGCGGGAAGGGGAAGGACAAGTAGGGAGGTAGAAATGCAAGGCCTGGGTGGGAGAAATTAATGGCATGCCGCTGTATTATTTCAGTAGGAGAAACAAAGCAGAAAATGGTTTGCATATCATTTCACTGCGAGCAAAAGAACAGGATCAATTACAGCCCCTCTCCGACATCTTGCATTCCTCAAAACTTGTCTGGAGAGCGAGCGGGGAGACCGCGTTCTCCAGTCCACACGGTAAGAGGCCCACGGGGTGGGGGGGGGGCGAAACTCTGCCCCAGAGAGCTTAAAAACCTGTAAAATCCCAAATGACCTCTCACTTTCCAGACTGAACTCTGAGCACCTATCTCCGGTATTTCATACATCACTATAATGTAATCTTTTTTGTCCTTTTCCGTCCTTCATAACTGCATACAGAGCTGACCGGTTCAAGTACAGTGGTCATGGGACTGGGTGGGGAAGAAGATTCTCAGTTTTGGGCGCATCTGATCATCCCCAGTTGTGTTTCCTTTTTATGATGCTTATGATACTGCTAGCAACACCCATTTGTTTTCCACACATTTCTATAAAATAAAGACAAAATGCTGAACATGTTCAAAGAGTTGCCCAAACAAATGCCTCAGCAGAGACTCAGGCACGGGTGGGAAGGAACCTCGGAGGAGGAGCGCTGAGAGGTGTCTGTCTCACCCCAGCGGGGTGCGAAACGTCCGTTTAGGAGCTGACGGATGACGAGCACTAGAGGGGATGTCAAAGGCAGCATGCGTCAACGTCACAGCACCTGGACCTGAGTCTAGACCCACCGTAATGACAGGGAACTGCCACTTGGGCCCTCCCAGCCCCAGCGCAGGCCCACAGTGCTGAAGGCGCCAGCTCTCAGTGGTGGAGACCCCTCAGGGGCCAGGCCAGCGCGGTGGGTGTCCTCACCAATCAATAGATCATAGCGGTGGACCACCACTGTCCGGATTCAGTTCTGCCGCCGACAAAGCCATTTTCCTAGGCCCAAAGCAATTTCATGTGATCTAACCTGAACCACAAACTCGCCTTTACCCAGTGGAATCTCACGTGCTCTCAATTTGAATGGAAGTGCAAGAACTCAGGGTTTAGAGTCAGGGGTCTGTGTTGGAGTCCTGGTTCTGCCACTTTCTAGCTGTACATTCCAAGGCAAGTCACTGATACTTGCCAGGAGCACACTCAGTCTCCTCATCTGCAAAATGGCAACAGCAATCCCAGGACCTCCCTCGTGGGCTGGCATGAGACTTAAACAAGATAACTTAAACGCAGTAATGCATGTCAAAGTACTGCGGGTGGGCTCAGCTGTAATAATCATCATCATGAACAACCCTAGATACAGCTACAAAGGCCATCATGTATGGGCTCCAGGAAACTGAAGCACAGAGAAACCGAGTGACTTGGATAAGACTGCACAGGAGGTGGGCAAACAAGCAGCAGGGCTGGGCTGAACAGCACCAGGGGGTCCTCCCCGCCTGTCTCCAGCCTGATCTGAACCCCATGCTGCAAGTCAGCACCTCACGAGTGTCCACCAGACCCTCCCTCAGCCCTGAGATCTTGTCCCAAGGGCCGGCGACCACGACATTGAATACAGCAATGCAGGCAAAGTACTAAGCGCAGGCCAGGTATGTATAGTAATCGCTTAAGTAGTGGAAACCCTCCCGCTGCTGCCACCACTGGGCCGTGCGCTCCTAAGAGGGCAGGCAGCTTCCTGCCCGGGTTCTGCCTGGGTCTCACCTTAAGCCTTGGGCAAACTCCTTCCTTTCCCTGGACCTGCACCTCTGCATAGGCAGAAACAGGGTCAGGAGCATGACAGTTGAATCAGACCCTCTCCACCTTCTACTTCCACCTCTGCCCTTCTACGCGGAGTTGACCCAAACCCCTCCATGGCAAATGAAACGTGCTGGGGGGCAGGGGGCCACGAGAGGACAGACCCTCCTGCTCACTCTCACAGAGGCTGGAGGAAAGGTCTCCAAGCCCCCAGCTCACCATTAGAATACCTGCCCCCTTTCCCGGCCCCCTCCACTCCTCATACACTGCTTCTCCATAGGATCCGAGCAAGGCTATTTTTGGGTTCATCGGGCCCTCCTCTTCCCTCCCAAATGAATGTTAAGTTGTTCTTTTCCATTCTCTTATTAAGGATTTTCTTGGAAAGAAAATATTATTTCAAACCCAGAAATTTTATTTCTAAATTTGTGCAAATGTAAGTTGTAATACATTAGCTGCATTTCACATTTTGTGCAAATGGCAGAAACAGGCAATTCGTGTGCTACGGGATGGGGGCTGGCCAACGATTTCGATAAAATAAACCCTTTTTTAATTTAAATGCTAATGCACTGAATTAAAATTTAATAACTGAGGAAATTGAAAAGCCGAGCAGGAATATTGGAAATAAATCCAAGCAGAAACAGCTGAAATTAAAAATTCTAGAGAGTGGGAGGATAGCAGCTAAGCTGTCTTATATGATTACATTTTTTTTTTTCAGAATGAAGCAAAAAAAAAAAAATCCTATCTCTCGCTGGCTCTAGGGCAGTAAATCCACAGTGCTGTGATTTATTGCTCAATTTTCCTGAGGGAAAAAAGGCTTTCTTTCATGCTGAAATATTTCATAAATTTCAAGCCAGCATAAATTCTTAATTTAAAAGTTATGGAGGTCACATTTAGTGCACTGGTACGGTTCCAAAATCTTAAAGGAATAGCAGCGACCAGCAAAGAGGAGGGGTAGAATTTGCTTTTTTTTTTCTTTTTGGTTTTAATTCACAAGTTGAAATTTCATTATTAAAGATTCCTCCTGGATGGATGAAACCCAAGCATGCGGGGAACTGGTGTGTGTTTGGAAATGTGCTGCAAAAGATGAAGAGATAAAGATTTAATTCAATTATAAAAAGGCATTTTTTTTCTTTTAAGCCACTTGAGGAATTTCTGGTAAAAATTTCCTCCCTTCACTGCCCTGGAAGGGGGGAGGGTGGGGGAGGGTGGCCAATGTAATTGCTTCTCTTAGATCTCCAATCTTTTGTGCGCACTGATATATTCATTTGTTATACAGCTGTTCAGCGGCAGAAAGAATGCTGGGGCGCCCATAATTCTAAGCAAATCAATCAAAAATTAATGATTTGTCATGCTTGCACAATGGAGGAAAACAGCTCCTTGGGTCCTGGCTGCCTGATCTCAAAGAATGAAATGCCTTTCTTCGATAAGAGAGTCAAGCCAGAGGTTCGGGGAGGCTGAGGTGCCACTGCAAATGTGGGGGCTCGGGTCCCCCCCAAGCTCTGGGGGGATGGAGGGGACCAACAGCTCAGAGGGGGCATCCCCAAGATGGCGCCGAGGCCGGTCAAGCCCAGGACCTGGCGCAGCACATTTCCATGGTGGTCTAATTAAGATCTTGCCTTTGCCCTCCCCCACTGAAACTCAAAAATTGCTTCCTCTCTGGAGACGCCAATGACTCCCCCTCCCCCACCAGACTGGACTGTCCCTGTTCACTGTTCTCCAACACTGCTAACGCATCGCCACCAGCGCCTCTCACCAACTCAACGGGACTGGGACCATGGTTCCTGGGGTGCCGGCCTCCCCCAGACCGTGTGATCCTCCTGGGCAAAGCCCACAGTGCGCATGTGGCCAGGCCTCCAGCACCCAGCTCAGGGCCTGGCACAGAGCAAAGAGCCAGCAAACATGGTCAAGTCCATTAGTTATTACTTCTCAGGAAATACAGATAATGAGGTTGCTTAGATGAATGAACTGCATGCATTGGCCAATTCCACGGGGATGAAATAGAACAACTGATCTTAAGTAATCAATCACTCCTTTATTTATCCAACAGATATTTCCTTGAAAGCCTACTATGCGTCAAGCACTGTACTCAGCTTTGGGTGGACAACTTCAACCTTCAAAGTTCACTGTCTCTGGGGCTTCTCTCTGCCTTTGGAAGGGAAGAGTGAGTGTGAACCCAGGGAGAAGGGCAGCCCTCTGCGTGTTCAAATGCCCCTGGGGTCTTGTATCCTTTCTTACTGTAATTTGCATGAGTGTTACATTCACAAGAATCAAATGCACGTTACTCCGTAACACATGTGTGTGTATTTCATACATATATATGCATGTTAATTCGAACATATAAATTGTTTCATTACCAAATGATCCAAATGACCTTGTAGGGAGGTGGCTTGGCCCCAACAGTGAGGGAAACGAGTCCCCTGACCTGGAGGCCGGAAGAGGCTCCACACCTGCAAGAAGCACCTGCCAGAGCACAGGCGGGCCAGTGCGTCCAGAGCAACTCAAGCCTCATCTCCCCATCTCCTTCCTTTCCAAAAGCCAGTGAATCTCCAAAGTTAACTTGAACTTTTCCTCTTTCCGACTGAAGCACAAGACTCAAATTAGAAGAAAGTCATTTGCTCATCGGACAAGTATTTACTGAGCTCCTTCTACACACCAGACGTTGTCCCAGGCAGCTGGAATGCATCCCTGCCCTCACAGCCATTACACTCAAGTGGCAGAGAAAGAAACATTAAGTCTAACAAATTAATCAGTAAAGACATATGCATGCCAGAAAGTAATCAGCGCTGTAAGGGAAAACTAGAGAAAGGCAGGAGGTAATCCGAAGGCTGGGGACAAGGGAGGAGTTGTAGGTGGCAGTCAAGTGATCAGAGTAGGTGCCACTGGGTGTCTGGGGAAGGAAATGGCCCGAGCGGAGACCCCAGGGTGGGAGTGAGTGAGGATGAGAGAAGCAGTACAGGAGGTCAGCCCAGGGCCTGCAGGCCCCTGGCAGGTTTTGGCAAAGGGGCATAATTTGACTTTCATTTTAAAAAGATCATTTCTGGTTGCTGAGCTGAGAACAGACCATGGGCAAAGGTGGAGGCCGGTGAGGAGGCTGCCGCAGCAGCCCAGGCAGAAGATGAGGGTGGCTGTGACTGGGGTGAGGAAGACCTGGGCTCTGAATACACTGGCAAACAGAACCGACAGGTCTTGCCGATGAACTGGACGTGGAGGTAGAGAGAAAGAGTCAGGAAAGATTCCAAAAATCTTGTGCCTTAGAACCAAGAAAAATGGACTTGCATCTCTCTGGTGCATGAAAATATTAATCATCAGCACAGCCAGCACTTTCTTGATTATTGCGCTGCACTGGATCCTCCCAATAACCCCAAGAAGACAGTAGAGTTTAACTAACCCCCTCAGATCAAGAATTAACCGAAGACAGCTTGGCCGGAGTTCACATGTAGAGAAACACACCTTCACCTCTAGAACCGGGAAGTCCAATCGGCCCTAAACAATGTAGGTGAACTGCCTTTCTATCGAGCACAAGCGGTCCCCGCTCTAATCCACCAGGTGCTCCTGAAACACACCCACTAAGGGTGACTGTGCCAGCAACAGCTTTGCAACTTATGAAGATGCCATTCCCAAGAAATTAAATAGGCTACAGAACCCCTAAGTAGACCTTGCTTCTGACATCACATCCAGCGGTGTGTTTCTACATGTGGTAGCTGGTTCTGAATTTTGTGCATTTGCCTGCCCAAGTGAGCGCGGTTACTCAGAGACACTGACTGCCCCTGGGCTCCAAGCTTCAGGGGTGGTGGAAGCTGCCAGAGAAGCTCTCGGTTTAACAAGAAAGAAAAAGAAAAAGGGAACTCGGACGGGTGATGCTGTTTTTCAACAGATATTTATGCAGTTCATAACAGCTGTGTGACACTGAGCAAGGCCTCTGGAGACTGACACTAAGATGAATCAGACGTGGTTCCTTATTCATTCACCCAAATAGTACCTATTCAGTGCCTACAATGTGCCGGCCACCAGGGCCATTACTGGGGACACAACAACAAGAACAGCGAGGAAGGCAAGCAGTGACTGCTTCGTTACTGCGCACTGTGGATTTATAGTTACGGACTGAGCTGTGTACTGACGAGAGAAGCCGGAAGGTCATCAGCACCTTTGACAAGAGGACCCGACGACACCGCAGGGTCAGAAGGGCTTCCCTAAGGGGGATGGATGCTAGAGCAGGGCATCCAGAGCTCCCCCGTCAGCGGGGGAGATGGAAAATCTAGACGCAGATGAAACCGACACACGCTGGGTGCCAGGGTGCAAGGAGAAGTGTGCATCTTGCCTTGTCCGGGGCACTGAGCCCCGCAGGGATGTGGACTTCTCTGAGGGCCTTCACCCCTGGAGGAAGGGACCAGCCCCCCAACACGCCCAGGCTCACCAGAGAGTTCCTGCCCAGACCCCAGGCCAGAGCCCAGAGGCTGAGAGAGGCCCCAGGGATGCCACCACCGACTGGCCAAGGCTCCGACTACCAGGGGAAGCCACGGGAAAGGAACCACGACTTCACTCCTCTTGGTTCCAGCGGCCTTCTGCCTCTTCCCAAGCCCTTGCTGTCTGGAGTCAAGTGTCAACAAATAAATCAGGCTTCCCAGGAATGAAACCAGTGCAGGCCTTGTCTGTTTCCTGGAAGTTTCCTGGTACTGGCAGGTTCTTCTCCTCCCTCTGGTGGGCAGCCAGGCAGACTGGAGCAGGACCTTCATGCTGACATTATTACCATCATCACTGTCTTTGTCACCACGGTCAACAGCTACTAATTACTGAGCACCTGAAAACCAGGCTAGGGAGGAGCTTCTGCTTCATTCCCAGGCTCACTGGCCACCACAGCACGTGCACCTCTGAAAGCAAATGCTGGCTGCAGGAGGAAGAGAGGAAGCCCAACGTGAAAGCCACTGTCACCTTCCAAAGAAGTGATGACGGTCTGGAGACGGCCGTGGAGAAGAGCCAGCTCCAGGACTGACGGCTGCTGGGAGTGACAAAGATCACCTGAGACAGAGGGTGGGGAGTACCCAGGGTAAAGCTGGTACACAGCAGTCACCAATCAATGGCAGGTTTAAAAAGTCAATTCAACGGCGGCAGCACAGTGTGCAGGGGGCCTGGTCTCCTCCGGGCATAGCCCCCGGCACCTGGGAGGGACAGAAGGAAAAGGTGAACCCACCTCCACACCCGAGTAGTCCTGGCCTCAGGGAGGGGGGGCAGCAGCCTCCCCTGGGCTGCCCTGCAAGACTCAGCACCCACACCACAAGCCTTGCTCTCACGCCAGGGCGCCGCTGGCTGCCACCACGGCTGGAGCCCACGGTCCACACTTGGACCTGCAGGGTCTGTGACGTTCCCGGTTGTTTCACGTGTGCAGACTCTACGTGCCCGGCCGGGCTGGGCCACAAAGGAGCCTAAGGCTGCGTCAGAACGTGTGAGGTTGTTCCTGTGGCTCAGCAAGGGTTTGGGCTTGTTGTTTTTTTTAACTTTTTATACTGAAATAATTTTACATCTATAGAAGAGTGGCAGAGAAACGACAAGGAGTTTTCTTCCACCCTGCACCCCACATGAAGGGCTTCAGGCAGGGGAGAAACGTAATCAGAATTCTGTCTGCAAAGGGGCTGCCGGGGGGGGGGGGGGGGCAGTGTGGAGGCATCGGGACCCGTTAGGGGGCTGAGGCTGGTGTCCAGAGAGCATCAGCTGAGACCGGGTCTCCCTCCTCAGGACAGGCAGCCAGAAAGCCCTCAGGCTCCAAGACTACACGGTGCAAAAGGACCTAAAAAGTAGGAACGGAGGTCACTGGGAGTCAGGAGGGTCAAAGGCCCTGACTCTTGCTATGGGCTTTCGGGCAAGTGACGCCTCACGGCCCCAGTTCCCTCCTCTGAGAAATGGGGGTGATGCCAGTGCCCACCACAGAGCCTGCTGTGAGGACTGAGCTCATCGGGCACCTGCTTAGTGCAGGGTCCTTCACCCATGCAGTGTCCGCTCGGACTATTAATCCAGCGTAAAAGGTTCCAGGTGGGGGTAATACTGGCAATCCCGGAGTGCCCAGCATCTACTGGTCACCTCCTGTACGCCAGGCCTGGGCTTGAGCACTGCAGGCACCATCACAACCCCCACCCCCGAAGTAGCAGGACAGCCCCCAGCCCCGCTGTCCGTATGGGAACCTAGAGGCTTGCAGGGGGCAGGGACCAGCTGGGAAGAGGCTCAGATGCTCTGATTCCGAGTCCGTGTTCTCAGATCTATGTGTGCTGCTTCCAGGGCCCAGCAGGGGTGACCTTGGCCGGGGACTGTCCCTGTCTCTAGGAGTGGACATGCTCCTTTGGGTGCGTGAATGCTGCTCTGTTTGTTTTCTTTAAAAAAAAAAAAGAAAGAAAGAAAGTAAAGAAAAAAGAAAAATGCCCCAGTTCTTCACAGTCACACAGTTAATCTCTCAATTTACAAAAGAGCAAGTCATGTGACTGAATTCCACAAAAATTCTCTCTCCAGGTTTATGATTTTACAGAAAACTCCAGGGAAAACCGCCTGGAGCGAGTTAAAACCAGATCAGCCATAAACCATGTCCTGGTACAGCCCCACCAAGCCAAGACTCAGATTACTCATTAAATACATGATAAATATTCGCCTCAGATCAGCAGGAAGTGGGGGGGGGGTGCTAAAAAAAGAAGGGAAACTTTTTTTGCTCCATGGGGGAAAAAACCCTATTATAAATAGGTTTATAGAGTTTTACAAGCTCCAAATTAGTGAACCCAGAACTGGGGGACAGCGTTTTTAAAAGTCACCCACCCCCTTAGGTATTTTTTAAGTAAGGGAGTGAGGGGAAAAAGCTGCTGCTCAAACCTCTTCAAGGGACGAAGTGAAGGGCTCCTCTGACCTGGCCAAGGTGACGTCGCAGTGTCGGGACAGCCTCCGGGGAAGACCAGCAGCCCCCTGGCCAGGAGACCCCTTCCCCTGACTGCTGGCAGAGGCTACCTCTGGCCCTCCATCTGTCCTTCTGTCCAACGAGGCTGCCAGACTGACAGCCCCTCAGAAACCCTCCACCTGGGACATGTGGAGTCGGGCAGACCTGAGTTCAAGTTCTGTCTGGGCCACTCAGAGCTCGGTGGCTTGACTCAAGTCCAATCACCTTTCTCAGGTGAAATGAGGGAAAAGCCCGCAAAACCACAGCACTCGGGTGGATGAAAAGGCTGAAAGTCCATCATGTTCTTGGTTAGTGCTAACGACACTACAAGAGCCACAGATCTGAGTGGTATCACAATTATATGGATGGTGGTGAGTCAAATTAACCCATTCAAGAACCAGCCGGATACCTTGGTCCCTCCAGCAGGATTCACTGGAGCAGAACCTGGGATGGGGCTGGCCAGGTTCAAACCCTGCCTCCACGACTGACAACTGATGTGCCCTGTGACTCGGGGGGAGAGTCACTTAAGCCTCTGACCATTTCCTCACCTGTGGAATGGGGATAATAATAGCACACACCTCACAAGGTTACTTAGGATTAAATTAGTTAACAGATGGAAAGCTCTCAAAATAACGCTTGGCACGTGGTGAAGGCACTATAAAAATTACCATTTATTAAACTTTCGCTATATCCTTTACCTACCTTCAGGCAAGTGCCTATTTTATTCTGAGCCGCAGTTTCCCTAGCAAAAATAAAAACGAAGGATGTGGACCAGATGGACCCCGAGGACCCTCCAAGTTCAGAAACCCGTCGATTCCGTTATGTCTGTCTGCGCTCATGCTGTCCCCCTGCCTGGACTGCGGCTGGATCCCAGGCCCTGCTCCAGAAAGGCTTCCCCGAACCCAGGGACAACCTCCTCGAAGTCCAAGGGTGTGGCAGTGAGGACACCACCTGCGGGCACCGCTGCTCTCTGCAGCCTTGCTCCCAACCCAACTGCAAGCTCAAGAAGCAGGGCCAGCTCTTTGTGAACAGCTCCTCGGTGGTGGCTCCACAGCACCCAAGGTTGTGCTGCATGTGAAAGGGGCTTCACAAAGGCCAACTAGTTGAAAACCTAAAGGAACAATAGCCTGAAAGAACCACGGTGGCAAATGAGGTCTAGGAAATCCTCACATCCAAGAACCACACACAGGTTTCATTTTCAATGCCCATTCTAATCAAGAGGCTGCCCCGGACAATGTGCTGAGGACTCTGGGGCCACATCAGGGCTCAGCTAGGAAAAGCCCTGGGATCAATTATTGATGTCTGCAGTGAGCACCGTAAAGCTGGGGATGGCAGCATGCTAGCCCCCTCTAATCTAGTCCAATGCCCCCCTCTTACAGATAGAGACACTGAGGTCTCCTGACCCCACAGCACTCTTTTTCTGGTCACTGCATGCTCCTTTGCAAAAAACATTCCTTAGGAAGGAGGAGCTGTGGCCTTTTAAAATTCAGAGCAAAGAGATCTCCAAGGAGAGAGAAGACCAGAGACAAATACACACAGAAGAAAACTTAAGTATAAAACACGGGGCTCACTTTGGTTTGAAAGGGAAATTATTATGGAAGGGCAAAGTAGATGTTCTAAGAAGGATTTTTTTTTCATTTTTAAAAAAGAAAACTCTGCCACACATGCCCAAAGCAGAAATCTTACAAATTCCTATTGCAAAATAACTCCTGGTCAGCCAACCACAATCTCTATAAATACATCACAAGATCAACAGCCCAGGCAAGTGGGGGAGGGGGGTGAATGACTGCATGAATTTTTAAAAAAATCAAAATAGTTCTTCTCGCAGCTGGAAAGGAAGGAGTCACCCATTTTCCTACAAAATAAAAGGCCCATGAAGAAAAGAAAGACTGTAATTCTACACATCCCAATGGGTACCTGCTGAGAAATCTAGACAGTCAGACTATTCTGAAATTATTTTATAATTCTGTTTTCTTTTCAGGGGGGAAAAAAATCTGGTACTCTGAATTTATCAGGGCATTCTTGATCTTACCAGGGCTTCCCTGGAGCTACTCAGGCCGGGAACAGCCGAATGTCCTAAGGGGCCTGACAAGGGTGGTACGTCCTACCCAGTCTGCATCAGAAAAATAGAAGCCACTCCAGGTCTTTAAAATGAGGCAGTTTAATAGAGGGATGTGAGCACACAGGTGAGGAATGGGCTGAGAAGTCAAACAGGGAACAGAAAGACAACCAAGGACTCGCATAGGAGGAAGCTGCCACAGCCACCTAGTAGGCCTGGGGAGGGGAAGGGAAGAAGAGATGGTGCTACCAGAAGTTGGAGCTGTTCAGCGAGGGCTGCCCAAGGGGAATGGATCACAGAGGGGCTGGAGCAACACAGGACATCATGGAAGAGCCACAGAATGAGGGGGGAGAAATACCTTGGGCTTTTCCCTTCTTCCCACCTTCCAACAGGCCTACTGTGCATCCTTCTGCCTCAACCACTCAGAGTCCAGAGAACAGGGGCACCTGGGAAATGCAGTTCCCTGTAATACAGAACACGGGAGGGGAAAGCAGGGGTGGGGCCGAGAGAGGTCAGACCGACAGGGGACCACCTCAGATCAGGAAAGCCCCGGAGAGCTGCACCCCCTCGATGGCAGTGTCCTGCACAGCTCACCGAGGTATCCGCCTGAGTCCGGCTTCCCCGTGTGGACTGGAACTTCCTCAGAGGCCTCTCACCTTCTTCCACACTGCCCAGTAGAATGACAACTCGGCCAAAAGAGCCCTGGCAGTCTGAGAAATGGAAGCCTGGCCAACCTGCCCATCTCCCAACACACGGGATGCTTGGAAGGCCTGCCAGCTTATTTTTACTTCCAGCCTTTGCAGGAACTCATCATGTGGAAGGCCGGTTGCCCCTAAGCCGTCACTCAGAAGACCCGAGCTCCCAGTGGCTCCTGTAGAAGCACCTCCCAACCTCGTCTGGAACACTGCGTTCATCAGGACCGGGCGCGGAGGCTCTGTGGTGCCAAGGCCTGATGCCAGCTGGGCCGGCTGTGGGGAGAGCACTCCTAGGGCCCCAGAACTTCCCACCTTCAGAGCCACGATTCCAGATTCACGCCAGAGCTTTACGGCACTGTTTTATGAGCCGTATCATAAAAGACAAGAGCGTTCATGCCCCACAAGGCATAGCCTCAACCCTGTAAACGTCTTTGTCCCGGCTGTGGTGGAAGGCTTGGTTTTGAACTACATTCTGCAAAGAAAGAAAGGGCGCTTTCCCTTCCCTGAAGGCTCCATGCCCCTCCCCCAAACCATATGGCCCATCTCCTCCCCCTCCCTGTTTTCTTAAAGCACTTATTGCCTGGACCATTCAAATGGTATTGATCAACCAGCTGGTCCACTCTGTCATCTTTTTATGACCTGTCTTCCCAGCTGGACCATACATCTTCCCTCGGGAGTGTGGGGGGGGGGTTGGGGGGGGGGTTGGGGGGGGGGCATGCCTCTGGATTCCCCAGTGCCCGCCACATGGCCCAACACACTGAGAGCATCTACACAGCATCCTTAAAGGGGAAGATGACCCTGGTTCCCAGAGCTTAGCGTAAGGTGAGGTAGGAATAACACATTCTACTAATGCCCCACGTTTGTTCAGTGATTGACGGGACTTTCACACCCAGTACTCCGTTTAATTCTTTACGAGGCAGGTGTCATGATTTCCATCTCAGAGGGGAGGGAACAGAGGTTAAGTGACTTTGCCCCAAGTCACTAGATGCTGGCAGGGGTGCGAGGCAGACCCAGGGCTTCTTCCAAGACAAATACTGAGTGCTTTCCCTCCCCTGGCTCCAGTCTCCCTTTCCAAGACCCCAGGTCTTGCTTCTCTTTCATGAACTGAGTCGATTTAATGAAATCATTAAGTGATAAAAAGAGTTAATAAACGTGAGGCACTCAGAAGAGAGCCTGGCACGGACCAAGTGCTGTACAAGCAATGGCTACCGCGGTCTTCCCGGTTAGCGTTGTTGCTTCTCCGTCGCCGTAAAACCCACTTCAAAGTCAGCCGACCACAAGCTCAACAGCTAGCACACTTCACAGCCAAAGCAGAATATGGAAAATGCCCACATTTAATTAAAACCGGGAAATTATAGAAAGCCAAATGACGTAACGGTTAAGAAGGGGACACATGAAGACATTATAGACTTCTCAGAAGTCTGTCCAAAGCACTGACCTCCCCTGGCTGTACCTGGCAACCCCCCACGCGTCACTCAAAACTAGGCTAGACTCTCCCTTCCCGACTTCACGGACCACACCTTCAGTGCACAAAGCCCAGTACCGTCTCACTGATACATGGGCTTCTGAGCCAGAAGGCCTACTGTACGGAGGGAGAATAAAAACTCCGAGTGGAGGGAATGCGTTCAAGGTCATATACATTTACACACAATCTTCAAGTCCTTTTCATGGGCCTTAGTCTTCCAGCTCCTTTGTCAGGCCCAGCGTGGGCTCTGCAACCAGAGGCACTGAATACGTGTTTTAGGCTGGGCACGTGCGTACAAAGCAACACTCTAGCCACCAGCTCATTGCTTGACCCCAAGTCCTTATGCAAACACAACAAGTCAGCAGCCACCAACGCAGCTACGACAGAGGATGAGAAGGCGGCATTCCGCCATGTCAACTCTCCCAAAAGGAGTTCTTCTACAACGATCTCCAAAGCCACCATGTGCCCCCAGCTGCCACACCCACTGCCACCTTTCTACAATTTTAAGCTGGCACTATCACAACAGACCTACTAACTCGCACGTCCTCTGACCTAGGAATCCACTCTGAGGAACAAACTTGACGACTACCACACGAAGGAAGGAGACGGATCCATGCACACAGATGTTCACTGTATTATTTACAGTGAAAACCGGGGAACTAACCATACGCACACCAATGTCAACAAGCGTCTACTTACAAAGCCATGAGAAGGGGTGCTCACAGATGGTGGAGAGCTACCTGAAAAGTGCTAACATGAATGACAAGAACAGAATCAAAACTACGTACGTGTATAATTTTACATGCACATATAGACTACCCCCAAAAGCGCATGCCCTGGGTGGCTCAAAAATGCATGACGTTTTCCCCTCCTTCCTGCTTAGCTTTCTATCATTACTACTTTCTGAGGGGAAACTCACTATAGCTTCCACATGCTGCCCATCCATCTCCACAGGCAGGTCTGGGGACAAGGTGACTTCCTGGGATGACATCCTTCTCCAGACCGAAGACCTGTGACTCTACGCAACATGTACTTCCCGTCTGTCCTCGAGAAGGCAGCCACCTGACATGGTGGCTGGACCCAGGGACACAGCATCCACTGGGAAGTTCAGCACCCTGGGCGTTCAAAGTCCACCTGGGAGCAGAACAAGCTGACCTTGAGACTACCTTCCAGCACTGAGATTTTCCAGGAGGCTCTTGGGGAAGATGATCTTTAAGCCTGTAGCCTTCTTAATACAACAGACCACAAACACTATAGACTGCCAGAGTGTACCGAGATACTAGTACGTGCCGGTGACATAAAAGGTTCATTAAATGTGTTTGAACTCACCCAACATCCTCATTAACTAGGAACTATTCATCTCCTTTACGAGTGGGGAAACTGACCTGAGGTCCTGAGAGGCGAAGTGATGCACACCGCCGGGAACTGAACCCGAGTGGGAACACTTGGAGGTGGGCGGCCCGGCCGCACGGCACAGTCTGGGGTGCGGATGCAGGTGGGGCGTCTTTAGGGGACCACCTCACCCTACCCTCACCACTTCACTGCGTGCTGAGGAATACTGCTGCCACCTCCCTGAGCCCTCCCAGAGTTCCCAATGCTTCGGTGATGTCAGACATACACACACTGAGGCTCAGGGAGGTCAACTTTCCTTGCCCCAAATCACACAGCTAGTAAGGAACAGGGCTCGTATTAGTACCCAAGCCTGTCTGGCCCCAAAGCCTGTGTGTGCCATACCAACCACTGGGCCACACCTCACTCCCCCCCCAAAAAGGAAAGGAAATGAGAGAGAGATGCGTAGTAGTCCCACTGCGCCACACTAGAAAGAACTACCTATGCTCAGAGGCACGCGGTATGCCTAGAGGCAGTGAGCTCCCCAGGGGAACTGTGTCACCAAAGGATGGGAAGCCCTCTGGGTACGAAAGTCATCAGTGGCTCCAAGCAAAAGGATGGATCTGCTGTGGTGGGGGAAGGGGAAGCGGAAGGGGATAGGAGGATGAAAAATGTGCTGTTCCTTACCAGGATATTCCAGTTCTGGATCCTTCTAGAAGAGCCCTGACCTTCCTCACACTTCTTCAGACCAGCCCCATTTACCCAGCCTTTCATCCTCCATATTTAAAGGCCACCATCTTTTAGTGAAACGTTGTGGACCAAATATTTCATTTCCTTTATTCCCCTCTTCCTGGCTTCACAAGTGTAGTAAAAAGTTAATGAATCTATAAATTGCTCACTGGCTTAAAAAAAATGGAAAAAAAACCAGTTAATGGAAATTTTAATGAAAACGTCAAACCCAGGGACAGAATACCTGGACCAAACCGGGTGCCACGAAAGCCTGAAAACCTTTGCCAAAAGGAAGTGGGATCCCAAGTTCATGGGCTTCCACGGTGGCAACCTGAGCTACACCCACCCTGAGGGCAACATCGTCTGCACGTTCAATCGTCACTGTGCTGGGGAACCCGGCTTCTGAGACAAGGAAAATGGCACAGACCCACACTTGCTCTGAGGTCTGAGGCCAAGGCTCAGAACTGGACACCAAAAATGGGCAAAGACATAATGCATAAGTGACCACGTACTGCCAGGGTGCCCAAGAGGAGCCCATCCATACAGTGTAGGCACCTGAGACCCCTCCTCTGGAAACGCCGCAGCCCACCGGAGAGAGGTATGTATGTTTTGGAAGGAGTGTCCCAGGCCATCCCGGTACATGCTCCCTATTCAAAAGCACCGCTGTGATGTCTACTGTATGTCCAGCATGAAGCTAGAACCTTCACAGACGCAGATATTTCTGATATGTTCCCTGCCCCCTATAACATGGAAAGGTAACCAAGACTACCTTCACTTTAATTGGTAAGGAAAGGGAGGCTCACAGAAGTCACACACCTCGGAGTCACACAGCTAGTCCATCCCCATCACGGCAGGGAGACAGGCTGGCAGTCAGCACTCAAGAAAAACTGCCCAGGTTTCCTTCAAAAACCTCCTACCGGGCCTTCCAGCCTCCATGCAAAGCCCTCCAATCCAACAGTGGCCCCACCCCCTCAGCTGCAGCCACAGAAGTCTGACCCTGTCATCCCCCCTCCTGAAGCCCTTCACAGAGTGCCCTCCTCCTGTGGAGGTAAAATGCACACTCCTTCCCAGCTGCCACCAACACAGTCCTTGCGCCGAATGCTCCAGCCACACCAGGGCTCCTGCACCTGCTGCTCACTCACAGCCTAGCTGACTCTCCTCCCCACCCTTCAGCCAAGTCTTATCTTAGACGTCACTGCTACCAGGAAACTTCTCGGCATCCGTTGTGCTCTGTCCTACCCCACCTCCCATCTCCCCCCTGGCCGCCCAAGGCAGAGTTGGACCTCCTTTGATGCCCACTCTTCCCAATGGTCCCACTGCTCAACTTCCTACCCACCTGCCTCCTTCCTTGGCCCACGGGCAGCCTCCAGGCAGGGTCCAGAGCTTGTTCACTGAACACAGGGCCTGTCCAGAGAAGAGCCCTGGGAAACGCTGAGCATACATGAGATGGCAAGAGATGTCTTCCTGAAGCATCCTTCTCACACACAGGCTAACACCCTGGGGCCAGGGCCAGGACCAGCTCTGCCCTGCCTCCGCCAGCCTCCCCAGGGGAGAGTCCCATGGTCCAGCAGCCCATGGCTATGGCGGATGATGCAGAGTTGACAAGAACTGGAAGAAATGCAGTTTTCTCCAACACCTTCAACTTCCTCGCCTATTCATTCTTTTCTCAGAGGATAGACGTGTTTTGCAATGGAGACAAAGAAGAGTGAGAGACAGAAAACCAGAGGAGGGCAGGTACAGGGGTGCCGTGAGCACATGCGCGAGAGAGTGGACACAGGCCCAAGGCTGGCCTGAGGGTGACCTGGGCCAACCCCACAGCTGGGCGGACAAGGACACCAGCCCCCGGTGGCCAGGGCTCTCACAGAACTGCACCGGGACAAGACCTACCTGGGAACCACATCAGCTGCTTTTAGTTTCCAGAGATTTTGAAGCCTCTTCCTCTTTGTTTTTCCCCTAAACCAGTTACAATTAGCGTTGAGGGATATAATTACGTTGTTAGTTTAATTGCCTGTTTGAAGCAGGATCTACGGGGGTTTAATAGAAGATTTGAGGGGGAGGGCATATAAAATAAAAAGTCAGGATAATCACAGAAGAGATGTGTAATGTGACTTTCTTCTCAGGTAGAGACGAGGCCTGAACTGTGCCAGAGGCCAGGGAATCGCGTCCCCGCCAACTAGCCGGGCGGGGAACGGCGCTTCCAGGCGGCGCGACTTTGCTGGAAATTGATTTTGGAGACGCTGACCTAATTAATCAGGGAAGGATCCTAGAAGGCCCTCGGATTTGGAGCCTTTGCACTATTATTGGCAGTGACACACTTATACATGGTCGGGCTAGATGCTCCCAGGCTGAGGGAGCGCGGTAGCAGCGAACAGAGCTGTGCTGCGTGGGGCCAGAGGTCCGCCCGTCCCTCTGGGAGGGTGGCTCTGTGCAGGGGGAGCACACAGCTCTGGGGACAGTAATTAGAGGGAGGCAGCTCAGAGTGAAGAGGAACATTCTCCTCCAGGGCAGGAGGACATCTGCGAGATAGTGAGCACCTTGACGGCAGAGGCATTCAAGCTGGAAGGGCTTGGGGTGGGGACCCAAAGGAACCGGGATGAGGAAGAAGCAAATGCCTTTGAGTGGCTGTACAAACACCTCCTGTCTCCAGACTACGGAGAGCAAAGGGGTCTAAGGAATCTGGAAAGACGGGAAGGGAGAGAAATGCTTCCTTCACATCAGAGGACCCTCTCGCCCCCCAGCCACCTCACTGACCCCCTGAGTTACATGGGACATCCACCCTGAAGACCCAGCCCTCGTATCTGGGCGGCGAGGAAACGCTCTTCTCTAATTACTTTTTTCCAATTACAGGTAGCAATTTGCAGTAACCAAAAGCTACCTCCATGTGGGAAATGTGAAGCTCCAACGCAGAAGTGAAACGCAAGGCAATCTCATAGGCAATTATGGTCACCGCAGTGGCCTTGCTCTGTTTCAGGGCCGCCTTCTGCACTGTCCCGTCTCACATCAGCACATCTGAATGGCGGACTGGAGGAGGACCTACATGCAAGCCCAACCTCCGCCACTCTGAGGTCGAGGAAATAGGCAGAGATCAGCTGCCCCATGGGCCTTCAGCTTCCCTTCTTGGGTTGAAGACGGAAAACGGATCCTAGCACTTCAAGTTCCAAAGTGTGGGAAAGCAGGAAGCTTCCCTACCGAGCTGCTAAGTGCAGAGATAACATCATCAGAAAGATGTGACCCTGTGTCCACACCTCACCTGTAGGAGGGAACTTCCCGCTGAAGCCTTGGCACCTGTAACTGCCATGATGCCAGGGGCTGCCACCTGCTCACCCCAGCACAGCTGGCTCCCAGCACTATGCTGGCACACAGTGGGCACTCAAAACTGTGTGGAGGGATGCCTGGCACACAGAGTAAGCCCTTAACTGGCAACCACCAGGTGGGTCTGATGAAATGACGTGTGTCCTTTTAACCCAGTAATTTTTGGTCTGAAACATCTTATTAGCTTCAGGGTCGGAGGAGAGGGACTCCGCAGTCCTTCTAGAAACTTCCAATTCCCACAGCCACATACCTCCTGGGATCCCTCCTCCAATCTGACAACTGCAAAGTTGTGAGGTCCAGCAATCCTCTTTTAGGGCCCTGAAACATCCCACGGAAAAGTGTGAGGATTTGAATTTCCAGGAAAAGAGCCACTCAGGGGCCACGGAGTTTGGAAAGGCAGTCTCTCCTTTTCTCCCGCACCACCCCACCCCTCCACCCCAGCCCACGCCTCTCAGTGGAACAGACATATTCCAAGTCCCAGGGCAGCCTGAGAGAAACGAGTTCTGCTAGGTTTTCTGCATTTTCTCCACTCAAGGCTGACAATGGTGGTGGAGTGTGCTTGAAGCCCTCAGTACAAAGAAAGCAAAAATTCCACCGCGCCATTTATGAGGTTGCG
Source organism: Phyllostomus hastatus (assembly GCF_019186645.2). Taxonomy (NCBI): domain Eukaryota; kingdom Metazoa; phylum Chordata; class Mammalia; order Chiroptera; family Phyllostomidae; genus Phyllostomus; species Phyllostomus hastatus. Next base: position 60,830,323 of record NW_025333857.1, on the reverse strand, counting down.
CTGCACATATGACCCAGAGCGGAGAGACTCATTGAAATCCAATAAAGACGAGGGGTGGGGGCGGCTGCTCTGTTCCCGGAGCGGCGGCGGCATCTCCTTCCACGCGATCTGCCCGGCTCTGCCATCGACCAGGAAGAGAACAGGCTGCCGTTCAGATACCCTTTGCCAGGAGCAACAAGATGATGACCAAGGGGATGTTCTAGGCTCGCCCTTCTCCCACCGCCCCCACTCTTCCGGGGATTCGATTCAAAGGCCTTCAGGAGTCTGAGGCCACTGTGGTGTTCTTTAGGGGAGGGGGCGGAGGCTGGAGAGTAACAGTTTCATTTACAATAAAACATAAAAATAGAACTGTGGCATTTGTTTTGTACTCAAGATAATTATTAGCTGTTTTCACAGTCTAAAAGGTGGGGAGACCTCGTACTTGCTCAGAAGCTCCCACATCAGGGCAGTGCAGCTGCAGAAAGCAGCCAGGGAGACGTGGAAGGCCTGGCCCCAAACAGGGTTTCCCAAGGGCCTGGCCCTGCGCTTCCAAACACAGGCTGGAACTCTCCATTCCAATCAGCTCAGTTCACCTGATAATCAGAGGAGGCATGTGGCCACAGGAATTGGAAGCTTCTCGAAGGAGACTATGTGCCAAGCCCTGTGTTGGACTTTGGGGATTTAAGTAATAGGACACTTCAAAGAACTAGCTACCGGGGACGGCCAAGATGAGGTCCCGAGGAAATCACTTCAACGTCACGTGCGCTACCATCTCTCGCCCCACGTGAGCGTCCACTGTGTGCACAGCGGTGTGGGAGGTACTTCACACACATCGCCTGGTTTAACCCTTCCCATAACGCTACGGGGTAGTTAGTATCCCACATCTCAACAACCCTCCAGAGGAGGAAACAGAATTACTGAGACAAAGTTATCTTGTACAAGGGGAGGAGCCCAGGTTCAAATTCGGCTTCATCTGATTCCCAAGTTCAGTTCCCTGGACAATCCCAACCAACCAGTGAGTGAGTACAGACTCACTAACAGGCCCCTGGGCAGATCCTTTTTCAGGAGAGCCAATGGGCACGGGCTTGCTTGCTTGCTTGCTTGCTTCCTTCCACAAACCCTCCCCGAGCCGCTCCTCTGAACCAGGCTCTCCACCTACACAATAAATGTGAAGGGCGGCGTGGGAAAATGGCAAGCCTCCACTTGGAAGGGGAGCGGAGAGACGCCATCGATGAATCCTCACCACGGAACCAGGATTATAGAGCATGGACAGTTAGGAGGAAGCAGGCTTTCCCAGAGCCACGCAAAACGGAATGAATGGGCCGCAGAGAAGGAGTGGGTGAGCCCTATCACTGGAAACAAGCAGCGCCCGGTCAGGAATCCCGGGGATTCCTGGTGGGAAGAGGCGTCCAGTAAGGTTCCTCTGACAACCACACGCTGGCCTCCCTTTCAGCTCAGTGAGTTCAGATAGGTCCAAGTGCACAGGACCCCCCCGCGATCGTTTCCACGGCACACAAGCGCGCACTCTCCCACCCACCTGGTTCCCATCATGCCCCTGCAGGGGGTATTTTCATACCCCAAGTCCAGGACGAGGAAACTGACACGCACAGATCCTTGCTCCTCGGCCCATAATTGGCATAGAGACGAAAGCGCTGTGGGGATGATTAACATCCCAGCTTGCCCCCCACCTCTCACAAGTAATTACACACCGGGTCAGGTCTGCAGTCAGGGACATGAAGGTGGGACGTCCTGGAGGTGCAAAGGGCTGCCTGTCTCTGCGAACTTGCACGAAGTCCCAGGACTCCCTATTTCCTTGGAAAACAGTTTCTCGACTTGTCATCTATAAATTGCCTGAATCTCTCTTTTTTTGGAAGGTTTCCCCCACTTCACTAATTGCTTTCTTTGCCTTTTTCTCCATAAATTTAATTAACCTGCTATGTGATCTTGGGTTAGGCATGCCACCACCCTTCTTCAAATTCAGTTTCTCTCTCTCTGTTAAATGAGAGTGGGTTCTAATCTCTCGGAGCCCATCCATCCCTGGGTTCCGGGACCGGACTCAGGCTAGGCACGTGACCTTCATGTTCAAAGCTGCTTCGACCAGAGCTCCCCAGGGTGCCCAGGACCATCCTGCTCGGAACAGCTTCCAGCCCTGAGTCAGCGGCATTAGCTCTCAAGGCCTCGAGTTATCCTAGATGAAGAGGCAGGACAGCCTACCTTGGCCACGTCCCCTCTGTCCCTGATGGATCCCCAAAGCTCAAACCTGCCTCTGGCATTTCAGCAGAGCTGCCAGTCCCCGGCTGCAGGAGAAACTCCAGATCAGGGGCTGGATCAAGAGCATGAGCGTGAGGCTGAAATTGTAATAATAATAACTGACATTTATATCACGCCTTTCATCCCCAAATCCCAAATTAATTAACTTTTTACGAGACATTTTTAAACTAGTGCCATTTAATAAAATTCTATTAGGAGAAGTCTTTTTTTTTCCCTCAGCCCTATATTTTTATTAACAGCCACCAAAAATATAATTTACAGGCAACTGAAGCCAGTCAAGAGAGAAACAGGGAGAGGCTGGCCCTGCTCATGAAAAAGCAGGAGATCCAGCACGGGCCACAGGGGCCGAGCCCCGGGCCTCACTGTTTGGGGTGTGAGCCCTCTGGGGTTCCCATGGGCCCTGGTTACTCTGTGAGACTGAATCTCAGCCCTGCATCATTCATCTCGCATTTATTGATCATCTATTTTCTGCAGCCACTCTAAGAGCCACTGTGGATAAAACAGGCAAACAAAGCATTCATGGCCTCGCATTCCTGGAGCACATCCCCTCATGGGTCACGAAACGCCAGCCAATTACCTCACTGATAACTAGATACTTGTAATAGAGGTAGGTGCCGAGAAGAAAGAGGCCCCTTTTCCCCCGCATGACAGCATCCAATGTTAAAATAATCTAGTCTTCAGTAGCCGGCAGGGGGACCAGGAAAGACCTCTCTGAAAAATTAGTATTTAACCTGAGAAATAGTTTGGCATAAGCCAAGCAAAGGGAAGGGGTAGGGGGGTGGGGGCCCATGGGAACAGCTACATGAGGTTTCAGAGGCTGGAAGGTGCTTGCTGTGTCTGAGGAGGAAAGAGAAGGTCAGCCTGGTGGTGCAGAGGGAGGGAGGGTGTGAGATGGGGCTGGAGAGGCGACAGAGCCAGCAGACTCCATCCTGAGGACAGTGGAGCTGACCAAGGCGCAGGCAGGGGAGAGGCATGACCAGATGTGTCCTTTTCAACAACTGGTTCGAGACTGGCCTGCATATGGCAGTCTCCCCTTGCCCACAGCAGACACGTTCTGAGACCCCAGCAGATGCCCGAAACCACGGGTAGCATGGAACCCTGTAAATACTACGTGTTTTCCTGTACACATCTACCTATGACGAAGTCCAATTTACAAATCAGACACCGTAAGAGGTTAACAGTGAGTAGTAACAAAACAGAACGGTTGTAACAATATGCTGTGATTAAGATTATGTGAATGTGGTCTCTCTCTCTCAAAACATCTTACTGTACTGCACACGCAATGGGGGCAAAGGGGGGATTCATGTCCCAGGCGGGATGGAGCGGGACGGCATGGGATTTCATCACACTACTCAAAACAGAATAGAATTTAAAACCTATGACTGTTTATCTCTGGAAGTTTCAGTTTAATATTCTCAAACCGTGGTTGACCACGGGTAACTGAAACCACAGAAAGCCAAACCACGGAAAAGGGGGTCTACGCTGTACTCTCTTGTACCTGGGGGATTACCACTTCTGCTCACCTGTTCTAGCCACACTGCCCAACACGGCTGCCGCTGGCCACGTGTGGCTACTGAGCATTTGAAATGCGGCCAGTCCAAACTGAGGTGCGCCGTCTATGGAAAATACACCTCAGTTTCAAAGACTTGATACACAATAAAGAGTATAATAGCTTGAGAATTTTTCTATAGATTACATGAAGTCATAACATCTTGGAGATGCTGGGTTAAATATACTATTAACATTCATTTCACCTGCTTCTTTGTCCTGTTTCATTGTGGCTACTACAAAATTTAAAGCTATATAGGGCTAGCATTATACATCTATTGGCCACCTCTGCATTATGTATTTAAAAACAAAAACATTTAAATAAAATATGCATTCACCTATATTGGGGAAAGATGAGCATTCATGGCTCTGGGGGCTGGTTTAGGGCTGAGAGCATATTCATCGGCCCCCTCCCTGTCCTCCCTGACGGTGGGAAGGGCAGAAACCCCACAGAGAACCGGAGCTGTCCCAGGCGGGGGCGGAGAGGGCTGGAGGTTCTGAAGAGGCAAACCAGCTCCAACCATCACCATCACACTCCCCACCCAGATTTAGTAAGACAAAAAAAAAGTTACAAGGGGAAAAAAATCTAAAACCATTTTGACTCCCACTCCCTGAGTCACAGTAAAGTCAGGTCAGGAAAAGATCTTCTCCAGAGTCACCTGGACTCCGTTTCCAAATTCAAGGCCAAACTCTCTTTCCTGACGTTGGCAGTGGAAGGGCCACAGTCAGGGCCAGGTCAGGGGGCCCCGAGTCCCTCTCCATCCTCATTTGCTCTCCATCCCCTAAATAGGTTTCACAAATGTGGCCTCGAAAGGTTGGATTAGGACATATTTAAATATTTTTTTCTATTAGTTGCCATAATTCGAAATTTAGGAAATTTTACATAATACTCCAGGTTTACAGCTTCTCTTAAAAGAAAAAAACAAAAGATCCAGCCACGCTGTGCCTACGTTCCACCATGCTCAGCTGAAGCTGAGTGGCAATGGCTCCCCTGAGACGGACAGGGAGGCTGCTCCCCATCCACCGCGTGTGGGTCTGTGCCCTGCCTGCCCTCCAGCTGCGCTCAAGCCGCCGAGCATATCCTGCATGCTTTGGAACCTCCGTATGTGCGGTAACCACTGCCCAGAACGCCCTTCCCCCTCTCACCCAACACTGTTCTCCCACCCTCAGGCTGTCCTGGCCGCCCCCAGCTCCCCTGGGCTGGGCGCAGTCTGCACTTACCACACTCTCCTGCAATCACTCATCCCCCGCCTGCTTCCTCCACCGGACGCTGAGCCACGAGAGGGCAAGGATCGCGCCCTGCTCTTCTTTCCTGTCTCATCAGCGCCGGGCAGAAAAGATGCTCAAAAGTGTTTGCTTGGTGAACCGTGCCAAGAGGAGAGAGAACGTGCTGGAATCACACCCTACTCCTGTCTCCTCCCCAGTGCAATTTCTTCTGGTGACGGCTGAAGATGCACCCAGGACACCCATCGCCTTAGCAAAGCCAACCAACCTAGAACACCCCCCTAAATAAACTGCACTTTCACCAATAACCTGAGAGCCTAAAAAATCATTAGAAGTTGAAAATTATACGGAATCTGGAGTGACTTTGAACCCATATAACCACCCCAAATCACTTTTTCTGTTGAGCAAACAAGAAAATCTTGATCGCCCTTTTTGAAGTTGCCAGAGCCCTGTCTTGTTGCTATTAAAATGAAGTTTCACAATGGCCCTAAACCAGTTCTTCTAGTTTTCCTGAAAGAACTGACTGTCATTCAACACAAATAAAATCTTTTATAAAACAGCAAAGGCAAGGGGACCTGCTCAGCAGAGTGAGACACAGTCATTGCTCCAGGCCGCCAACATGGAGGAGCCCTGGTTTGTCAGCAGCTCCAATAGCATGTCCTGAGCACCGGCTGGACATGAGATGAAGAGGTGAGCGTACGGCCCAGGAAAGTAGCAGCAGATTCAGAGGAGACACAGAGGACACGCCACATACAGATTGTGCACAAGGACGTCTGACCTTTCATTTATTCCGTCAAACCAGGCTCGAGGAGGCAAGTCTGCAGCCCTTCAAGAGACAAAGAGGGAGCGAGAAAGAGACCAGAGAGGTGGGGAAGGGAAAGGAGAACACGGGAGAAGACACCCAACTTAAGATTCAGGAGTGAGAAATTACCTCCCATCAAGCCATTCCTCTGTGTGAAATTTTTAAAAAAGGAGAACTATACCAATGAATGTATCATGTATCGAGTTCCATCACTCTGAGATTTTGAGTAAGGAGACTAAGGCTCAGAGAAGGTCCTATCTTATCCACCCTTCAAAGTCCAGCTCAAACGCCCACTCGTCGCCCTCCACTTTTAATGCCTCCAAGGAACCAGAGAGAGAGCAGCTCCCACTCCTGACGACCTGCTCCAGGCCCGACACTGTCCTACGTGCTTTGCTGGTGGGTCCCACTTCATCTCCCAACAACCTACGTGGTAGCAGCTGTTCTCGCCTGCCTTCTCCAGATGGGAAACGTGAGGCATGGAGGGCTGGGTCGACCAGCTGTCCAGGTCCAAGCAGCACTTGCCCCCCCAAGCAATCTGGCTGCTTGTGGCTGCTGAGGCCTCACTGCCTCTCCACTCTGGAGACCTGATATTCACCCAATATTGACTCATCTCTCCACAGCACAGGACAGAAGTAAAGGTTGGAGTTTTCAGAGCAAAAGAATCAAGTGCTGACTGAGGAGAAGAAATGAAACAAAACACCCAGACACACCCTGATACAACTTCCCAACTCCAAGAATGAAGAAGAATTCTGAGCGTTTCCATAGAGGTTTTAAAAAAAAAACCTATAGAGAAGCAAGACTTGGTCCAGCATTAGTGTTGTCATGTGCAAGATCAAGGGCCAGAAGACATGAGTGTGAGAGCTACCAGGGTCTGAGAAAAAGGACTTTGACGCTGGAACACAATCCCAGACCAACCCGTCACTCCAGTGTGAGGAAAAATAATGGCTTCTTCAGATGCACAACGATTCTGGGGCCACCCCAGCACCTTTTCTGAAAAACACTAAGGAAAATGAATCCAAGAAAGAAAACGGAACTTGAAAAGGAAGAAAAAGGAAACCAATGAAACAAAGTTAACTCTAAACAGTGACGGAAAATGCAGTCTCAACGCAACTCTTACATAATTCCCCGAAAACATAATGCGGATTTTGTTAAAAACTGGAAATAAAATTCCATGTCACATTAACCAAGAACTGATTGATTAGAAAAAGTAAGAAAATTATAAGTTTGACTCAAATATCTGTGTGGAGGGTGAGAGTAATTAGAGATACTAATTTAGCCTCGTCCAAGTTCAATTATGTTTGTTAAAAAATTTAACCATAGTGAGAAATGAGATAGAGGATTATGACTTCCAAACCAATGGGGGTGGGGTGGAACAAGCATGAGGGGTAGAAAGAAAAATAAATAATAAAAAGGAAAAGGGGAAACTAAAGAAAACTTTAGCAATCCAACCAAAGCAGGAGAAAACATCATGGACGACCAAAAGCAAAATAAGGTGGCAAAAAGAAGTTGAAACTTAAAGAAGCAATCACAATAAAAATGAATGGTATATAAATTCCCCCCTTAAAAAACACGGTATACACAGGACATGCAGTCAGTAATTTTGTAGTAATTATAGACGGTGGCAACTGGGTGCTGGAAATACCGGGGGGAACACTTTGTAAAGTATATGGTTGTCTAACCACTGGGTTGCACACCTGAAAGTAACACAAAAGAATATCAAATGTAAACTGTGAAATGAAAAAAAATTAAATAAAAACAATGTAAAAAAAAAAACATGGTATAACAAATTGGAGGGGGCAGTTGTAGGCAGGTCAGCAGCTAAAACAAAAGACCCCATGGCTACAATAGAAAGGCTTACAGCAATGTTAGACAGAGCGTATCAGTGAGGAAAGTGGGCAAAGGGCACATACACTGTGTCTACTAGTCCTTGTGAAGTCTTAAATTACTTTAAAGCAAAAAGGTTTTTTTGAAAAATTAACAAAATCTCAAAAAGCAGAAACTGTAACAGACTCCACGGCAAGAAAAAAAAAAGAAAAAAAAAGAATTATAAAGAACAGAAAGATTTTTAAAATTGATCTAAAATTCAACCACCAAAAGAACCTGCAATAACCAACTTTTACAATCCCGTAAACCACCTGGAATAAAACTTGTTGAAAGCACAGGAGTAATGGAAAAACCCATCAGTTATAATAGGACAGAGAATGCAACACACTTCCCAGAAATGCACAGATCAAGAAGATTAAAAAACCAAAAACAAAAACGAGGCAATAAAGAACTCAAAAAACAATTAGCTAGTTTCATATATTTTATATGTAATTATACAACAATAAACATCCTTTCAAAATCCCCTAGAACAATTACAAACTAATCAATGTGATACAGGCTACCAAGAAGATTTCAGTATTATTTTAAATTAGAAATTACACGGGCCATACTCTCTGACCACAAGACAGTAATACTAAAAATTAAACAAAAAGAGAAACATGAAGAAATGGGAAAGTAGTCCAAAGGTTATTTAGAGAAGTTTATTTTTAAAGAAATGAAAACAAACAGCAGACCTCTGAAATGGACAATGAGAGAACATGGACAATGAGAGCACTATCCAGCAAAAGCCACAGGATGCTTCCAAAGCAGTCATGCAAAGAAGTAAAGAAAGAAAAAAATAAACCAAAAGAAAGTCGAAAATGAAAGAAAAATAATCAGAAGTTAAAGAAACAGAAAACAAAAATTTGATAATAAAAACAAGGGCAGCGAGTTCTTTGAAATTACCAATAAAATAGCTAATACCCCTCCACCCCCAGAAAATAAAATTTAAAATATTAAGAAATGAGAAGGTGGCTGTAACTAAAGAATCAAAAGGAGGGACAGAGGGAAGGAGAAAGGAAAAAAGACTATATATATATATTTTAAATTGATATTTATATATACTTTAAATGCATCTTAAATAGATCAGTTTCTAAATAATGAAAATTACCCAAAATTGACTCAAGAGCAAATAGAAAACCATAATAGACCAATAATCAGAGGAAGAAATTCGAATTATAAATTACTGGGAATGTTCAAATAATTTTACTGGCAAATTCTGCCAAATCCTCGACAAACAGATTGTATCTACATCTTCTGAATTGCTGAGGGGAGGGGATGGGAGCAGACTGATTTCTGCTACAAAGCCGGCGTATTCCTATTAAACCTGGGCAAGAACCATGTAAAAGGGAGAAAACTGTACATAAATCTTATGTAAATACAGATCCAAGGTTCCTCCTTAAATATTAGCCAATGAGACTTGGCACTAAATTAAGTAATACAACTCTAAAAAATTGACTTCAACCTAGGTCGTCTTGGAAAGACTGAGATTTAAAAGGAAGATCAATATAATTCACTAGGAATTTTTTAAAGCCTCCATAGAAAGACTGCCTCTCCAGAACATCCCTCAAACACTTAATGTAATGACAGAGCTACTCCGGTTAAAGTCAGGAATAACCACAAATGCCCACTATCACTACCATATTATTCAAAATTATTCTAAAGCCCTGGCTGGTGTGGCTGAGGGGGCTGAGAGCCGGCCTACAAACCAAAAGGCTGCAGGTTTGATTCCTGGTCACAGCACATGCCTGGGTTGCGGGCATGAGAGAGGCAACCAATCAATGTTTCTCTTGTGTGCTGATGCGTCTCTCCCTATCTTTCTCCCTCCCTTCCCCTCTCTCTAAAAAATAAATAAAACCTTCAAAATAAAGTTTTTTAAATCGTTCTGGAGATCCTAGCCAATGTAAAAGGACTAGAAGGAAGAAACAAGAATATTAATATTGGAAAGGATAAGACAACCCTGCTATTATTTGCAGATATAATTGTCTACATTAAAAAATAAATTCAAAACAATCAACTGAAAAACTATTAGATTAGAATTCAGCAGCCAGACACAGGATAAACATCCACAAGTCAGTGGCTTTCCCACACATCAACAATCATCAATTAAAAAATATAATGGGAGGAAAAATACCACTCCCACGAGTAACACAAGTTATGAAACACCAAGTAGCAAGCCTAGGACAGACGGAAGGTACAGTCATTAAAACAGCTGGAAAAATGGCGCAGAATTAGGTAAATGGATCAATTTAAAAGAATAAGACGTCCAGAGGCAGACCCATGCATCTTTGAAAATTCAGAAAATTGCAAATGTGTCACTTCAAATCTACGGGCAAAGAAGAGCACATTCAATGGCATTCAACAGTAATCATGTGTCCTCAATGAGGAGGCCACAGCATCATTGTTGGGTACGCAAGCAAAAACTGCTTAACCTGAATCTAATAATAAGGCAACATTAGACACACCCAAATTAAAGGACGTTCTACAAAATAACAGGCCCATACTCAAGAGAAAGAAAAAAAAACAATGAAGGTCATAAAAGACAAAAGACTGAAGAACTGATCCAGCTGTAAAGAGACTCTTTAAAGGGACAGAACACCTGGAACACGGCCTGTGATCCAGGGGTTTCCTTCCCTGCAAAAGAATTACTAGAACAGATGGTGCAACTGGAATAAGGTCTATAGACGCTGCTAACAGTGTTACTTTTCTAATTTTGATCATTGTGGTTATATAAGTAAATGTTCTTGTTTTTAGAAATACATCCTGAAGTATTTAAGGGTAAAGGGGTATCATGCCTGCAATTCTGTCTCAAATGGTTTAGGGGGGAAAATTATATACAGAGAGCTGAGGCGGGAGGGAAAGGGAGGGGAGGGGAGGAGAGGAAGAGAGACAGGGAGAGCAAATGTGGGAAATGCTGACATTTGGGGAATCGGAGCGAAAGTAATATAGGAATTATCTACCCTAGTCTCACAACTTTTCTGTAAGCCTGAAATTATGACAAAGTAAGTTTTTAAAAGGAAAAAATATGTTGCAAGATCTCTTGGGAAAGTTGTGGTTTTGTCCAGATGAAGAATTATTATAAAACGTGTCTGGGAATTATAAACACAGAAGTCTAGATGGTTGTTACCTCTGGAGAAGGAGGGAATTGAGACTGGGGAAGGGGATTTCAACTCTCTATGTAGAGTTTTATTAAATTCAATCAAATGTGGCAAGAACAAATAAATAAAATTTATAAATAGGTAAGAGTGAGACACCTGGAAAAATACATAAAAATAAATGCCAGATGGATTAGATAGCTAAACAGGAAAGAAAAACACTAAAAAAACTTAAATTAAAGATAATATTGGAAAAGGTATTTCTAAGCATCTTCAGAAAACAAAGCAAAACAACAACAAAAAGTAATTCCAATATGCTAGGTTCTGTTCTAGGCGTTTTGAACGCATTGTATCTCAATTGATCCTTGGAAACAACCCGGTAATGTATGTTCTGTTATTCCCAGAACACAGAGGAGGCTCAGAGAGACCAGCAGCCACAGGCCCAAGCCTCCTCCCAGACCCTGAGCTCCAGCACCAGTTCTCATCCTTCTGAGCTGCTCATGGCAGAACGGCCCCAGTTTTTGCAATTCCAACGTAAAAAACTGAAGAAAATAAATCCAGGAGCAGTAGGATTTGAGAAGATTCCTATTCACTCTTTCAATAAATACTTACCACACATTTCTTAAATTACGTCCATTTACTGTTACTGTAGTAAGCAGTTCACTTATTTTATTTAAGCCTCATACTACCACCATGGGCTACCTTTTTCTACTCCTGTTTTCAAGCAGAGACAACAGGGACTCAGACTCAGGGAGTGAGTTGTTCAAGGTCACAGGAGGTCAGGCAGAGCCAGGATCTGAAGCAGGTCTGCCTGCCTCTGGAGCCTGTCCCTTGCCCACTAGGCAGCATCCATCACCTTTCCTATTGAGCATTCAATGCACCACGTTCTGTGTGAGAGGCTTCCCCTGGAGGAGGAGAAAAAAATTACAGCCTCAAGCCAACCACGCCCTCCCCTGGATGTTAAGAAATACAGGCCCAATCTGCTTCTGCCGAGGATCCACGTGAGAGTGCTCAGAGCTGCAAGTAAGTGTGACTGTGGTCCATGCAGCAAACACCTGAGTAGCTAGTGTGTGCCAGGTCCCGGGGGACACAGTGGGGAATCAGAGTGACTTCACCCCATCCTCAACAAGCTTGCAGTCCAGACAGCTGAACATCCAGGCACAATGAAGGACGAAACCAATCAAGACGGACCAGGGTAGGGGGACAAGGGAGGAGCTTAAGGGACCTTTAGAGAGGCCCCCAGGCCCACTCTGTTTCCACAAGCAGCACCAAGAGCCCAGAAAGAACTGGTTTGTGCAAAGGTCAGGCAGCCAGCAGGAGGGAGACAAATTCAAGGTTTCCAACTCCAGTCCCGGGGCAGCGCTCCTTGCCTGGGGCAAAGGGACAGAGACATGCTCGGGCACAGTGCTAGTGGTTTCCTGGGCCAGACAGAGAGCACATGGAGCTTCTGTCCCTGCGAGTAACTCTCACCCCAATGCAGCCTCAGGGGAAGCTGGCCAGAGGGCAGTGGCTGCATCCTCTCCTGGACCTCACCCTGGACTGGTGGCTCCCTCTTCAGCTCCTAAAATGACACACTTGACCTTGGTGAGATGCTCCCCTTTGTGCACCTGCTGCGATTGTCCATGGTGTTATCCGGGAGGAAAGGTCTATCTGCTTCCTTCACGGGGGCACTAGCTGGAAAGGTCAGAGTGGCCGTGGCGAGTCTCACTATCTCAGGGCCTGGGCCACAAAGTGGCACTTCACCCTGGACTTGGCCCCACACCTGCCACAGGGGCTCCAGCCAGGCCACCCGTACTTTCCCTTATCTCTGGCCAGCCAACTGGCCATGTGGCCATTCATAAAGCTAGGCACTGGGTATGAGGCTGCTCAGGCCTGCACTTGGGGAGCGCTGGGCTGGGCTCCTGAGCGTGAGAGTGTGACTCAACCTTTTGGGCACCATTCTCCTCTGGATCCCAGCACGGCTCCTTCACAGAGTTGCTGTAGCAAATGAGCTTATAAAGCATTAAGGGCTGTACAAGGAATGTCCTAGCAGCCCCCAGCCTCTCCAAGCCCAGGCCAAGGCCCAGCACATCCTCACACCCAAGGTCTCCCTCACACCTCACATCTGCCCTGAGTCACACACAGCTCGGGAATTAACTTAAGCCAGCTTCTACCATCATCTGCTTCCTCACTTGGAGCCCAGAGACCGATGCTTAACCAACAGGCCAGAATACACACGACCGAAAGGGTGGCCCCCTCAAACTGCCCCGGGAAGGCTGCGCTCCTGTTCCCACAATCCCAGTTCAGGGAGCACATCTGCAAATCCCTCTCTGGAAACAAATCTTCCTCCTTTAAGGACAGTTTTGCCTTCAGTGAAAAGAGCTACCAGACTTTGGGCACCTACCATTAACCCAGCATCAGGCTTAGGCTTGCTCTGTGCTTTTTGTCCATTTAATTCTTACCCTCGATGGATGAGGCTGGCTCAATTAGCACCCCCACTTTTCAGATGAGTGAGAGTCGCCGGCCCAACAGGAAACACTGGGAGCAGAGCCAAGGCTCCGCCTGGGGTGGGCTGCCTCCGTCTGTGACACCCTCCTCACTACTCTGTGCCACCTGCAAAGCATGTCTTCTGCCTCCTCGGAAGCAGCTGCAGTGCTGAACCCCTCCCCCCAGCCCTGAGGGGCAGTGCCATCCACAGACAACGTATGCCAAGGGTGTGGCCCCCAGCACCCCTGCTCCCCAGCTCTCTCTCGTTCCATCACACGACCGTCTTCACTTTCAACAATATGAACAGCTCCCGTGACCGGCCAGTCAGCTCCTGAACCTCCCTTCTTCCAGTGGCCTTTCTTTCCCGTCCCCTCCACAAGCTCAACTACCCACGCCCACATTCACACCTGGTCCCCACCAGGGACGCCCCCACACCCACAATCTCAGTCTCGGGCACCCTGTCCTCAGACTCCCAGACTCCTCCACCAGCCCGCATTCCAGTGGGACCTCCCAGCCCATCTCCCCTCCCCCTCCCCCACTGCCATCCCCCCCAGCTAAGACCAGGCCCATCATGGTAACTCCCTTTGGCATAATCTTCTACTCCCTAGCAAAAACCCCAAGTGAACTCCTCGCCCGCCCCGTCCTGGAGGAACACACAGAACCAGGTAGACCGTCTACTTTAAATTTATGACCACCAATCTCCAGTGGGCCCTCAGTAACCCAGCCATTTACCTCCTCAATTCACTTTCCTGCAAGACTATTTGAGACTTTCCTCTTTCTCCTCAAACCTCAAACAACCTGCTTTCCTGAGAAAATAAAAGCAATCAGAAGAAAACGACTCTTCTTTCCACCATGGGCCAGGGGTAAACTTGCCCAAACATGCCCCTCCCACCCGATCCATTCCCTCGCTTGGGCACTGGTCCCACCCCTCTCCCCCAAATCAGACCACTGCTCCAGCAATTGCCCCTTCTCTCTGGCAAGATGGGTTTTCCCTTCTCCACCAGATCCCACAGCACAGACCAGGCCCCAACAGCAGCACCAGGGCCACGCGCCCTGCCACCTAACTCTCCCATTTACAGCAAAACTCCAACACGCGTCTGTGCTCACAGGCTCCACCTCCTTTCTCCCATTCTGTCAATTCCACTCCACTCTAAGCAGCCGCCCCCGCCCCCAGCCCCCCAATGAAATCACTCTGCCCAGTGCCACCAGTGAACTGACCTTCCCATTGCCAAACGCAAAGGGCATTCCTTGGTCCTCATCTTGGCTAACATGGATGATCTTTCTCTCCTTCCTGAAACTCTTGTTTCTTGGTTGTGAGAAACTCTCACCTCCTGGTTCTCCTCCCTCCTCATTGGCTGGTTCCTCCCCCATTTCCAGGAGCTCAGCTTTGGGACTCCTCTGTACCCACACTTCTTGGGTGACCTCATCAAGTCCCATAGAGTGCAGTGCCATCTGTATACTGAGGATTCACTGGTTTCACACTCAGCTCACCTCAGAGGCATCGTAAACTCCATTCACATGCCTGAAAGTTCCCATTTCCCACCCCCACCCCGACCAGTACCTGCTCCTCCCCACACCTCACCCCCATCTGGCAACAGCACTGCCAATCAATCACCTATGCTCTGCAAGCGTCTAGGCTGCAGTCGAGTTGAGTCACCCACTTTCCCTCACACTCCACATCCAACCCACTGGTGAGTCCCACTGGCTCTGACATCGAGGTCCCTCCCACATCTGACCCCCTCGGCGCCATCGCTCCTTCACCCACCCAGCATCACCTCTAACCCGGGCTCCCTCTAAGTTTCCCAGCCAGTCTGCTCACTTCCATTCTTTCCCCTCCCAGAAGCCTGAGGGTGTGTATTTGATACTCACAGCACATCTTCATTTGGACTAGCCACGTCTCCAGGACTCTACGGCCACACGCGGCAAGTGGCAATTGCACCAGACAGTGCAGCTCTAAAACAAGAACCTGACCAAGTCACTCCTGAACCCCTCCCTGACACCTCACCAACTCTCGGGATAATGCCCCAACTCCCCCACCAGGCATGAAAAATGCCTTACGACCTGCCCCTCTGGGCCCTCCAGCCTCCCCCCTCAACACTCCCCTCTTCCAAGCACACCATCACTCAGTTTTTCAATGTGCCATCTGCTCATGTGCCTCTGAGCCTTGGCACACGCTGTCCCTTCCACCTCGATGGCTGCTTTCCTATCCACCTGCACACCGCTCACGTGATCTGCAACGTCCCTTCACCCAGGGAGCTTTCACTGACACCCTAACCTCCGCAGAGGTACCCCTTCTCTGTGCTCCCAAGCTGCCCATCTTCCTGAACTGTGCATGCTCCCCAAGGGAAGGGGCCGTCTTGTTCACCTGTGCTGAGCACCCAGAACCCATGCTGAGCACCCAGAACCCGTGCTCCATGTAACTGGTTGAATTAACGACTGAGCGAGGCTGCCCTGCAATGAGGCGTATCCTACCCCCTCCTCTACTCACTCCTCCCCTCGGCACCTCCCTGCCCCTGCTCACCGCCTGAACACGGAGCCACGGCAGGCTCCTACTCCACAGCTTCCCCAGTCCTTCACTGTCCTCAAATTTTATCCTGAGAGCACAATTCCACATCGCCCCAGGATTCTGATTTGGGTAGAATGAGGAACACACATTTTCATGTAAAATACATGCCTGTACTAATCTGGTCTTTACTTCCTTTTCCTACCCCAAACAAGGCTAAAATCCAGGCGGGAGAAGTAATTTTAGGTGAAAACTGATCCTATTGAGTCATCACCAGACCTCAGCCCAGGAGAGTGGCATTTCCATACCAACACCACAGGCACCAGCAGCCACCCCTGTTGCCCAGTGGGGCACTGCCACAGTCACAAGACACAGATGAGAGATCGGAGTGAAGAAGGCTAAGGATGAGGGCCTTCCTAATCTGGGCACCTTCTCATTGAGCTTTGATGGACAGAAATGCAGATATGCGGCTGAACTTACTAATTCAATCAACATGTTAATGAGTGCTCCTTTGCAGGTACCAGGCCAGGTGCTGGGATACAAGATGGAAATTACACCTTTAAAGAAAAAAAAAACCTAAACTACAATGACAATAACTTCCTGTCCATGCAAGGACCAACCTGCATCTTTTTAAAAGGTTTAAAAATAAATAGAAAACGCCTGAACCTACAAAATCATTAGCATGAAGTTCAATGCGTGTCTAAAATTTAATAAACGTACAAAAAAATTCCAGCATGGAAGAATTAAGATAAAAATGTAAACTAACTGCAGGTTTCAATGCCGAAACCTTTTTATAAGCAAGCAAAACATACGCAGTGCTCTTCCGGCCATTAAATGACTTCGGTGACACCATATCTGAGAAAATAAACAGAAGATAACCCAGACGTATATTTCAATTTCCCCCAAAATTTCAGTTTTCCAGAAGGAAGGCAATTCCGAGTTTTGGATTCAGAACCTGCAGAGACTGTCCAGCGCTGGGCGTCCTCTGCACACAAGGACGAGTGAACGAACCGCCAGTTTATCACACCCCGGGAGCACCCACCTCCCCTCACGACACGGGGAAGCCCCGTAAGCCAGGCCTGTTATCAGAGGAAATGCCCGCTCTTTAGCAACACACCCCTCACGGGAACGGAAGTCCAGGGTAAACACGCTGAGTTACTGGTTATGCACTCGTCCCCATGTGACGCCATCCCTACTGTTCCCATTAGGAAGCCATTTGATTACGGGCATCCCTCATTTTATGGCCTTCCACTCCACTGTGCTTCACAGATGCTGCATTTTCATCCATATCGAGGCACAACCCTCCACCAGCAAAAGGATTACTTGCCGAAGGCTCAGATGATGGATAGCGCTTTTTAGCAATAAAGCATTTTTAAATTAAGATATGCACACTTTTCAGACATAATGCCATGGCACATTTAAAGGACTACATACAACATAGCATAAACACTGCTTTTACATGCACTGGGAAACCAAAACATTCTTGTGACTCACTATATTATATGTGCTTTGCTGCGGTGGTCTGGGACCAAACCGGTAATATCTCCAAGGTATGCCTGTATTTAACAGCAACGACAAACACAAAACTGACATCAGAAAATACTTCCGTAAAAGCAAACTTGTAAAATCATTCCCTCATCTCTGGTGAAGCATCGGGTAAGAGTTGTGCTAGTTTCCCAACAGCCCAGAGTGCTGGAAGGGTTCCCACGGCCTCTCTGCTGCACCACTGGACAAACTGAGGCCCAGAGCGCACAGACCAGCCCTGAACAGCCTGGCCCAGCTTCGTCCCCCAAAGGAGAGGCAGGAGGACTACAAAGCCCGGGCTGTAGTCCGTCTGGCCAGGCCAAGCAGGGCTAAGAGGGGAAGGCAGCAGGAATGACTCCATGCCCAGGCCCTGGCTGTGTTCCCATCCATCTCCAGGCAAACTGAAAGGCGCCAAGCCCTGCAGCACAATCATGAAATAAGAGGACATCAAAATCCACCAGGTGGGCACTTCCAGTTGCAGCTCTCCCATGGAAAAATCACAGACGTTGTTATCAAGGCTGTCCTCACGACAAGAAAAACGCTGCACACACTGAAAATCAACAACTTTCTTTGGACTGAAGTATTGGGGTCACAGAGCACACCACCACCCTGAAAACTGGAGAGAGAGGCAAATGCAGAGAAATGCAGCTTACTGGGAACCGGAGGCGCAGGTGGAGCAGTGACTGGCGGGAACGCCTACTGTAATTGCCTAATTGCTAGAAGCAGAGTGTGAACCAGCCGGAGAGTTAAACATCCCACATCCCGGGGACCCAGTCTTAGAGGAGCCACCACACCTCTGGGCTTTAACCCCAGGAGCCTCAACAAGCTCCTGCTTCAGTGGGAAAGGTGGGGAGGAGGGAGCAGGAACCATTTGAAATTCTGAGAACAGAACACAGCCTGTCCTCAAGAAAAACGACTTTTTCTTAGATTTGTCTGCCCTAGGGGAAGGGCGGTTGGACCATGCCAGCCCCCTAGCCTTCATGTCACACATAAAGGGACAGAAAGAAAAGGCTCAGGAACACTTCTAAAGGCTCAGAAATACAGGGGCTCAGGCCCACTAAGACAGCCTGAGATTTAATCACAAGAATACAGACCAGTTCCTCTCCCGAATGCCTTACCACTACATCAAAAAGATGAGAGCCCTAGCCAGGCAGCTCAGGTGGTCAGAGTGTGGTCCTGTACACCAAAAGGCTGTGTGTTCTGTTCTCAATCATGGCACACACCTAGGTTGTGGGTTTGATCCCCAACAGGGTACTTACAGGAGGCAACTGATCAATCTCTCTGTCCCCCTCCCGCCCTCCCTCCCTACTTCCTCGCTCTCTAAAATCAATAAACATATACTTGGGTAAACATATACAAAAGCATACATATACTTTTTTAAAAAAGGTTAGAGAATAACAACAGTGGATTACAACTGAGAGCTGCAAGACACAGATTCTATTTTAGGAGGCGTTCTTAGGGAAACCCAAAGCAGACAGACAGGCAAGCAGGGGACAAACAAGGAGGAAACTGAAGTCTCTGAAACCTACAGCTGCCACAAACCTTAAACACAGCCCTACAGCCCCACACGGCCACATAAACATAAAGCTTCACATTAAAATCCTCACGATCTCAGTTCCTCTTACTAAATACACCAGGTCTGGCTGTTAACAACACTTACAAGGCATGCTAAAAGGCAAGGAAAAAAAAACTCAGTCTGGAGGGACAGAGCACACATCAGAACCACACTCAGCTATGATGCAGATTTTGGAATACAATTTAATGTAACTATGGTCAATACGTTAAGGGCGCTGATGGAAAAATTAGATAGCATGCAAGAACAGATGGGTATCATAAGCAGAGAGATGAAAACTCTTAAGAAAAAGAAGGAAATGCTTTATATATAAAAGACACGGCACCAAAAACGAAGACTGCTTTGGATGGGCTCCTCAGCAGACGAGACACTGCTGAGGAATCACTGAGCTGGAAGGCAGGTCAACGGAAACCACCCAAAAGGAAACACCCAAAGAGAAGGAAGAATGAGCTGGTCTGAACTCCTGCCTTCCACTTCAACACAGAGAGAGCCTAGAAGTCATCACTCCAGTGCCCCACAACAAGAAAAAGGCTGAACAAACTGAAAATCGACGACTTTTCTCAGCTCCAGCAGAGAACTGAGGTCACAGGGCAAAACCACTGGCCCCCAAAGTGGGCAGATGGGCAGATGAGAAGAATCCACACTTACCACGGCTGAAGCTGCCAGGGCGGCCAGTAACTGGTAGGAGCACCTGGAGACTGGGCAGGGACTAGCTCAAGAGAGAAAAACTCCTGGGGGCCCGACCCTTTCATGAGTGTTTCCTCCAGGAGCTTCACCGGTTCCTCAGGGTTAAGATGGAAGAGAAATCTCCTTGTGGTTCCAGCTCCGGGACGGGAAAAGGAGCAATTCTGAAATACACCCAGAAGGTTCTGTTCTAGTCGACAAGTGCCTACTCTCAAAATAAACTGTGTGCCAGAGTCTGACCAGAGTGAGTTTTACCAGGGCCCACCTGACACGGGGGAAAGGAAATACCCAACTCCAGTCCCCTCCAGACTTCCTGTCGCACCTACAGAGGGTAAGAAAAACCTGAGAAGTACCTGTTCGGGTCACGGCTCCACCAAACACGGAAAACCAATCATAACATCCTGAAACCCTTCTCCTTCCACACCATCAGGGCTTCTGGATAACAACAGAGGACGGTCGCTGAAAGGCCTGGGAGGCTCCTGCTCCTACTTAAGGAATCCCTAGGGAAACCCAAAGATAAGAGGGGAGACAAAAACAAGACACCAAAGAACATTTTGTTCGCAGACACCTACAGCTACAGCAAACTGTTAACACAACCTAACTTCTAGCCAGATAAACATAAACCTCACACTAGAGACCTACTTATCTTTCACCCAGTACATCATGTGTGGCTTTCAACTTCACACTAAAAGGCTGATTGTATCAGTTCCTTGACAAGATGTATCATCTCTGGCTTTCAACATCAAAAAACAAAATTACAAGGCATGCTAAAAGACAAAAACAAAACAAAAACACGCCTTCAAAATCTGGAGAGATACAGCAGACACAAATTTAGAAAAGATCAAACCAGGAATAATTTTAAATAGCTATAATTATTACGCTAAGGGTTCTAATGGAAAAGGTGGACAACATGCAAGAACAGATGGGACTGTAAGCAGAGAGGAAACTCGAGCAAAGAATCAAACAGAAATGCTACAAGTGAAACTTCCCAAACTCGCCAAGCAAAGAGAAAAAAATATAAAAAGACAGAACCGAACATCTAAGAACTGCGGAACAGTTACAAAAGCTGTAACGTACATGCAGTGGAACTATCAGAAGGAGAAGAAAAAAGGAAAAGAAGAAATATTTGAAGTCATAATGACTGAAATTTTTCCAAAATCAATGATGACATCAAACCACAGATCCAGGAAGCTCAAAGAGCACCAAGCAGAATAAATAAAAAAAAAATCAACACGGAGGCATAGCATATTTGAACTGCAGAAAAACCAAAGGTAAACAGGAAATCCTGAAAAAGCTAGAGGAGAAAAAAGCGAAACAGTGTACCTATACAGAAACAAGGATGAGAACTACATCAGATTTCTCTGCAAACACCATGCAAGCAAGAAGGTGGTGGAGTGATATATTTAAAGTGCTGGAAGAAAAAACCCACAGACCTAGAAAAATCTGGAGCCAGTAAAATTATCCTTCAAAAGTGAAAAAAATTAAGACAAAATTAAGGGGATGTGCCACCAGACCTGCCCTGCAAAAAAACTTTAAGTTCTTCAGAGGGACAGAAAATAACACAGGTCAGGAACTCAGGACAGATAAAGAAAGGAATAGTGTTAGAGAAGGAATACGTGAAAGTAAATTGAAATTTCTTCATCCTTTTGTTCTTCATATATAAATATTTGCTCAAAATAATAACAACAATATGCTGGGTGATTACAGCTTACAGGCAAGTGAAATGAATGACCGGCAGCAGTGTTACAAGGCATGGGAGGGAGCAATGGGAACACTCTGTTTTACGGCACCTGCACTACTCGTGAACCAGTGTAGTGTAATTTGAAAATGGACTTAGATTCATTGTAAATGTATATCGTAAAGTCAAGGGTAAACACTAAAAAATTTCTTTTAACGAAATGAGATGCTAAAGGGGGGGGGGGGCAGGTAATGAAATCATATAAAATGCTCAATTCAAACCAGAGAAGGGAGCCCTGGCTGGTGTGGCTCAGTGGTTAAGTGCCAGCCTGCAAATCAAAGGGTTTGATTCCCAGTCAGGGCACATGCCTGGGTTGCGGGCCAGGTCCCCAGTAGGGGATGCTCAAAAGGCAACCAACCAACCACACATTGATGTTTCTTTCCCTCTCTTTCTCCCTCCCTTTCCCTCTCTAAAAAAAATAAGTAAAGAAAAATGTAAAGAAAAAAACGGAGAAGGGAGAAAAAAGTGGAATGCAAAAAAAGTATATAAAAAACAAGGACAACAAATAAAAAACAGTTCCAAATATGGTAGATATTAATGCAACTATATCAATAATCATGTTACATGGGAATGGTCTAACTACACCAATTCAGAGACTTTCAGAGTGGACTAAATAAAAAAAAATATTCAACTATATATTGCAGACAGAAACTGCACTTTAAATATAAAGACAGATGCATCTGGTTTAAAAATAAACATATAGAGAAAAGCATACCACACTAATTAAAAGAAATCTAATTAAACAATGTAACCCCAGTAAATTTAATAATTTTTTAAAAAATCTAAAGTAGCTATTTTAATTTCAGACAAAGTAGAGATCAGAGCAAGAAAAATTGTCAGGAATACAGAGGGGCATCACACAAGGACAAAGGGGTCAATTCTTCAAAACATCTTTATCATGGATGCACCTAACAACAGCACGTCAAAATGTGCATCAATGGGAGTAAAAGATAGAAAATTGTACTTGAACAGCAATTAAAATAAAATTTTTTTTAAATGTGCACCAAAAACTGACAGCACTGGCTATAAAGAAACGGCCACACCCATTATTGGCATCGTCTACCAATAACTGACAGACCTAGCAGGTTAAACATCAGTAAGGACGCGGTTCAACTGAACAGCACAGCACTGTCAGTCAACTGCATCTGACCCACCTTCGTGGAGCACTTCCTCGAACCACAGCAGAAAACACATTCTTCTCCAGCTCACGTGGAATATCCACCAAGACAAATCACACTCTCAACCATAACGCACACCTTAACAAGCTTTAAGAAAAGAAGAAAAAAAGAAAAAACAGAAACTACACAAAATATGTGCTTAGACCACACAGATTCGACTAGAAATAAATAGCAAAAAATCTGGTTAAATTTTTAAGTATTTACTAGAAAGTTTCAAAATACTTGGAGATTAAACAACACACTTCTAAATAACGCATAGGTCAAAATATTAGCCTCCTAAGAAATTTAAAATATTGTGAACTAAATGAATATGAAAACACAGTTATCAAAATTTGTGGAAACCAGAGGTGGAATCGGGGGAGGGAGGTGAGGGTGGCTGGGGTGGGGGGAAGTGGTGGGGGGTGAGGCAGACAACTGTACTTGAACAATAAAAAAATAAAAATAAATTTGTGGAAAGTAGCAAATATAGCGTTAGAAGGAATTTATAGCATTGAATACATAAAAAAAGAGAAAGATCTAAAATCAATAATCTATGCAGCCACCTTAGGAAAGGAGAGAAAGAAGAGCAATATAAACTTAAAGCATCAGCAGAAAAGAAATAATAAAAATTAAAGCAGAAATCAATGGAATTGCAAATTGGAAATCAGCAGAGAAAATTAATGAAACCAAAGACTATTTGAAAAGATCAATAAAATTTAATAAACCTATAGCCAGGCTAACCAAAGCAAAAAGACAGGAAACAAATACCTACTCACATCAGAAGTGAAAAACAGCCATCGCTACTGATCCAATGGACATTAAAAGGATAATAAAGGAATGTTATGAATAATTTTTTGTCCACAAATTTGATAATCTGGATGAAACAGACCATTTCTTTGACAGATACAACCTACCAAAATTCACACAAGGAGAAAGAAATAATCGAAATATGAGAATATGCGAATTGACATACACACATGTGTCTATTCATACATACAGGCATATTCATATTTATATGTATGCATATGAAACCAAATCGATAGTTAATAACATTTCAAAAAAGGAAGCTCCAGGCCCAGACGGTTTCAGTGGTGAACTCTAACAAGCACTTAAATGACACCGATGCTCTATTATCTCTTCCAGGAAACAGAAGCAGAGGGGACACTTCCTAACTGGTTATGTGAGGGCAGCAGTACTCTAATACCAAAACCAGATAAACGCATTACAAGAAAGGGAAACCACAAACCAGTATCTGTCCCGAACACTGATGCATAAATCATCAACAACATATTAGCAAACTGAATCCAGCAATGTTTAAAAAGAAGTGTACGCCACAACTGAATGCAACTTATTCCAGGTAAGCAAGACTGGCTCAACATTAGAAAATCAACTCGTCAGAAAAAAAAATTACATTGCTGTATCTATAGATGTGCATTTCACAAGATCCAATACCCATTCATAATTTAAAAAAAAACCCTTAGAAAACAGACTAGAGGAACTTTCTCAACATGATAAAGAGCACATACAAAAAAGCCTACAGCTACCCTCATACTTAATGGCGAGAAACTAGATACATGTCCCCTGAGATGGGGAGCAAGGCAAGGATGTCCCCTCCTCCCCATTCCTATTCAATCATTCGTATCACTGGAAATCCTAGCTAATGCAATAAGACAAGAGTAGGAAATAAAAGATACATAGATTGGGAAGGAAGAAACAAAACTGTCTTTATTCACAGATAACATGACTGTTGTTGATGTACAAAATCCCCCAAAAAACACTTTTTAAAAACTGGACTTAACAGTGATTTTAGGAGGTTTGCAGGATACAAGAGTAATATTTAAAAAGTCAATTGTTTTCATAAAGTAACAATGAATAATTAAAATCTGAAATTAAAAACAATACCACTTATATTAACATCAACAAAACCAAAAATTACTTAAGATAAATCTAACAAAATATGTACAGGATATACGAAGAAAACTACAAAACTCTAATGAAAGAAATTAAAGACCTAAATAAATGAAGATATATTTCATATTCGTGGAAGGAAGACGCAATACTGTTAAGATGCCAATTCTAAAAATGTGATCTATAGAATCAACCCCAATCAAAATCCCAGCAAGTTATTTTACAGCTATCGATGCTACAGTGTATGTGGAAAGACAACAGGCCACAGCAGCCAGCACAGTACTGAAGAACAAAGTCAGGAGACTTACACTACCCACTGACTCTGAGACTCACTAGACAGCTACAGTGACCAAGATTGTGGTGTTGGCGAAAGAGGGAACAAATAATCAATGGAACAGAATAGAGAGCTCAGAAAATACCCACACATATACAGTCAAATGATCTTTGAAAATTCAGTACAAGATAGTCTTTTCAACAAATGGTGCTAGAACTGCAAATCCACATGCAAAAAAAAAAAGCCAAATAAACAAATGAAAAACAAACAAACAAACAAAACCCTGGCTGGGTGGCTCAATTATGGCGTCACTCAGTGCACCAAAAGGTTATGGGTTCAATCCCTGGTTCAGTGCACATACCTTGGTTGTGGGTTCAATGGAGGCACCTGATCTATGTTTCTCTCACATCTCACATCAATGTTTCTCTCTCTCTCTCTAAAAAAAAAAAAAAATCAACAAATGGCCCTGACTGATGTTGCCCAGCTGGCTGAGCATCCTTCCACAAAGCAAAAGATCACTGGTTCAATTTCCTGGCAGGGAGCATGTCTGGGTTGCGGGTTTAGTCCTCTGGTCCGGCACATCCTTGTTCCCCAACACACGGAGCCACCGATCTCCACCACTTTCTTCAGGCAGTGTCTACCAGCTTCCCTTGGCCCCATCCAGCCCCTTTCACACCCAACCACTGCTGCTGAGTCAGGTCAAAGCTTTCAGAGCCCATGGCAACATGCACATCAACTTCAGGCCTTTCCTCAGTCCCATTCCCACTCCACTTTACTTCTTTCCTTTTGTCTACATAAATTGCCTCCTGGAGGAACTGAACCATTTGAGGGGCCTTAATTTCTCCCTAGCACTGTGCGCATAGTAGGCACTCAGTAAACATTTCCTAAATGATTAAATTGTGTACATGTCCTATGTCTCTTCAGTATGTACATAAATACATCAAATACCAACACACAGAGCGATTACCTCTGGGAGGGAAAATTATGGACCGTTTTGATTTTTTATTCCTCTTTTAGCTCACCTGAACTACCTAACTGTTCAATAGTGAACATGTATTACATTGGATAATAAAAATAATAATAGAAGCAAAAAAAGGCAAAAAAATCACAACATAAGAAAGGCCAGCTTTATACAAAGCAAACATTAGACGTGATGATTCACTCTACAGAATGCATTTCTTGCTTTGTAAAAAGCTTTGTCATAAAAATATTTTATGCAGGGAGTAGTCCAAAAAAAAAAAAAGGATTTGATTTGTGGGAAACTTTCCGGATAGTGTGAAATTCGGAAAGTCCTGTTTCCCCCAAGGAGAATGAAGAGCTAGCTGCCCCGTATCCCTCCTTTCAACCACACGCTGTTAAAGATCTTTCTCTTGGCTCCTCAAGGGAGGTCACAGCACGTTCCCAATTCTGTCAGTTGTGAGCACTGTGACCCCTGGCCCCACCAGCCTCTGGGGTTTCTCCTTCAGAAGCAGGTGTTTTGTGACTCCGGAAAAACAGATGGGATTCTCAGCTGCTACCACCAGGAAGGAGCCTTCCACTGGACTGGGCGGGGACAGGAACACCTGGAGCCCTGCAGGCGAACGGAAGGAGCGATTCTCTGGATCTCTGGCCTCAGAGCAGAATCTCGGGGCACAACACCAAACCGACTTGACAGATGAGGAACCAGATCAGAGAGGGAAGTAATTTACCTGCAGTCAGCCAGTTATGCAGTGGAAGAAATGAGACTCGGGACTCCAGCCCTGGGCTGACAGATGCTAAAGCTTCATGATAAATGAAGCTTTACATTCAAGTAATTCTTAAAAATGGCAAAGCGATCGAGTGCCTGATCTGTGCCAGTTCTCAGCCCCGACCACCAAGGGAGAGCCAACCGTCTCTGCCTGGGTGGAGCCGGCATGCTAACAAGGGAAGCCCATCACACGACTCCTAATGACCTCGCAGCTCCTAATGGACTCACACTGACTTCCGCCCAGGAAACAGTCTGTCCAGGGAAAGAGTTCTCACCCTCGGCCAGGTGGAATGCAGACATACGGCCAAGCACAGCTGCAACTAGCCCCCAGGCACACTGCAGATCCCCCACCGATAAAACCCCATCAGTGCTTCCACAAACTGCCCTCGTCGTGGTGGCTCTGCCCATCGGCAGGCACTGTGCCCGGCACTTCACACCCGTTACCGGATATGGACAGCCCATGACCACCCTGTGATGTGAGCTCGCTCATCCCCATCTTACAAGCAAGTAAATCGAGACTCTGGAAACAAGTGAAAAATCAGAACTGACTATACTGCCTTCTTACAGTACCTCTCCCAGCAGTACAGAGAGCTGCGTGTGGCATGAGCTGCACCCTGCAGGGATCCCCATCCCCAAAATACACACACACACACACGCGTGCGCGCGCACTGGGAGGCCTCCTGGCCTCTCTTCAGGCCCCATTCTCAGAGAGTGTATACTATGGAGGTCACTTCTGCATCCTCACGGCCACTGGTTGAACCAGGTCTGTCCGGACCCTGGGGTACCCAGGCCTAAGGGAGGAGGACCCAGAGGTACCTGGGAGCTCTTCCAACAGAAATTCCGTACTCTGGACCCACCGCTGCACAGGCCCCAGTGCCCAGCCAGGGCCAACCAGGTGCCAGGCCTTTGCCCAGCCCAGATGGGAAGGGACCCTGGCCACAGGCCCTCAGCACCCTTGCTCACTCAGATCGCCGCAAGGTGGGGAGGTGGGGTGGTGGGAAGGCTTCCTCCACCTGGCTCTGCCATGGACTGACCGAAACACTGGGCAGCACCCTTCCTGCGGTGAAGCCAGACACAGGGGCTCCACCCTGGCACTCTACCCATTAGCCTCAGTTTCCCCATCAGTTACATGGAGGTGGTGACAACACCTCCTTCCCAGGGCTGTCCTGAGGATGAGTGCAGACGTGGTGCGCAGACAAGGGTGCCTCTCACAGGAGCCTGGATCTCCACCATCCGAGCACGTACTCACGGGGCAGTGGGGGGAAGGGCAAAAGCAGGTTTACAATTGTAAGTGGGGGAAACATGGAGTTCGTTCTTGTAGTATTATTTGCTAATTACTGTATTATTTTCCACACACACAACTGTAAACCTACTTTTGCCCCACCCTGCATCGTACTGCCTACTTCGCTACCTTGAACCCCACCGGGCAGGGGTCCAGCTGTCTCACTCACCCCAGAGAACATTCCTAGAACATGCCTGGCATGCTGAAGGCACATGATAAAGACTTCTCAGGTGATGAGTAAATGATTGAAAAGAATGCTAGAATCGGCCCCTTTCCTGCTCTGGGCCGCCTTAGCCTGGAGAGGGGTTAGATATGCTGAGTGCTAAGCTGGGGGCACACCAGGCTGGGCAGATGCTTAGCTGCACCACCAGGCTGAGCAAACAGGCCCCCTGCATCCCTACCCAAAGACCACAGACGGCTTGCTGTCCGTGACAGCTGGTCTTCCAACATCTGCTGGAATCTCTCCCTGCCCATGCCCCACCGTAAGATCACCAGCGTAAGTGCTCAGTAAATACAGGTTCCGGGCAAGCTCGCACTGCCTTCCCCTCCCAGGTGACCTGCTCCAAGCAACTGCAGTTACTCCCCCTGCTCCTCCCACAGCTCCCTCAACTGCAGTAGACCTGGGCTGGTGCCCCCAACCCAGGAGAGCTATGACAGGCTGGCAGCTGGTGTTCAGGTACCCCTGCAGCCCCACTCAGGCGCTGTGACATTTTTGTCAAACGTGCATGATTTCCAGACTCCTTAGCACTATGGAGAGACAGTCACTTCCCTCGTTCTGGGTCTCAGTGTCTCCATCTGCAAACTGGGACAGCCATCCCTGCCTGGCCCACTTCCAGGACCCCCGTGCAGCATCGGTGGGAATGCAGATGGCCGAGGACTCCGCAAATCTGAACTTTTGAATCAAGGTGATATCCATATCCGCAACTCTCCCTGGAGAAGGTTCTCCCTTGCGAAGGGGCCAGCACCGTTCTCAAAGGACGCCAGCCATGGCGGCCCAGAGCCAGCCAGGCCTCTCGACTCTGAAAAGGCTGCCACTGGCCGAGCTCGCTCCTGGCATAAAGGTCTGCCCAAATGGATGACAAGAACGCCTCACAGCCAGCTTTCCTCCTCAGAGGCACGCGCACACACACAACCAACTCATAAATAAAAATCTGATTAGACAGCCTTTTCCAAAGCCAATGTGACTGAGTTTTAATCTTTTATAAAGAAAAACTCATAAAATATTCAAGCGAGGCCCATGCATCTCGGGAGGGCAGAAGTGGCTCTCGGAGCCCCCAGCTGCACACGCACCAGTGGGGCCCCGGACCCGTGCCAGCCACCACTGGAGCATCCGGCCCACTGTGGCGGCTGTTTAACCGAGTCGTTGTCAGGGAGCAGGTCTGGGCTCTGCCAGCCGCAGCTCACTCTCCAGGCAGCCTGCTCCCCTTGGCTGCTCTCCACACTCTTGGCTCTTCCTGCTCTACAAGATTGAGGATACCCTGGGCTGCGCTTCAGACCGTGCGGTGCTGCGAACAGGCTGAAGGGGACAAATCGAGACTGGGAAACCCCTACCCTAAGGCACACGGAGAGGAAACAGGGGGAAAGAGCCTCCCCCCACTTCCAGCTCTCAAATTCAGGCTCCCCAGAAGGGTGCTGCAGCCTCAGTGCCCTGGCCTACTCTGTCTCCCTTCCCAGGACTCATTCCGTCGCTCATTCATCCGGAGATCACTTGCTGGGACCCTACCGTATGCCAGACACGGTGAGCGCAAGGGGTATAACAACAAGACAAAAACACTTGCCCTCCTTTGTGGAAGAAGGGCGGATACCTGAGCTGAAGCAGGCACAGTACACGTTGAGCCTGGGACACTCGGAGAGTGTCCAACAGTCATCGAAGATGATGGGACTTGTCCTGAGGGCAGAGGAGCTGCACAAAGGGGAGGCTCTGGCCAAATCTGGAGTCATTTGAGCAACAAAATAATGACAGGAATGTATTACAATCCATAAAGTAAGTCTAAAACTGTTGTATCAGTATAGACATGCAGGAGTCTACACTGATACAAATACGTGGATAAGTACATGAGAAAGTAGAGCTCTTTTTACATTAGAATTCAAATTAATAAGTGTAGAAGGAATGATGGAAATAAGAAATCCCTACTTGAAAGCACTACAGTAGTAACTATCACAAGCAAGAATCATCCACGGATGCCAAAATTAGCGGACAAAAAGTATGACAAAGAAAAAGGATACCTGCATAGTTACAAAGTACCTCCCACAAAATGCTCATTAATACGCAGGGTAACAGAGTATCTTTACAGAGAACTTGACAGATACCACCTTCACCAAGTTCCAAGTCCACGCTGCCAGTGATAAGTCATATGGACACCCTGTACCTTCTGCTGTAAGGCACCGGGAAGGGGACAGCCTCGCTCTGGGGTGCCACTGCCGGAACTGCATAACCTGAGTCAGTGATCCAGCCAACATCCAACACACCCCCTGGGGGCATTCTACAAAGTAACTAGTGGGACTCTTTAAAGGGGTCAAGGGCATGGAATTCAGAGGCAGGTCAAGGATCTGTCCCGGCGTGGACCAAGCAAGGGCCTAGTGGGACCACTGGCAGAATCTGAATAAGGTCTGAGGATTACTTCATATTGTTGCATGATTATTCATTTCCTGTGTTAATATTAACTTCTTAATATAATTTGAGCATTATACTATGGTTCTGTAAGGTGCCAATATTTGAGGAAGTTAGATGAAAGGTATACGGAAACTCTCTGTGGTATTTTTGCCAACTTGCGTCTGAAATTCTTTCAAAACGAAAAGCTGGAGCAGAGCAATGCTGCGCAGGTCAGGCACCAGGTGAAGGTGCTGGCCCGCATCCCTGGACCGCGCTGTATGAAAGATGCACATCCTGCAACACAACAGCCAGCGTCAGCAGGGCAAGGTGCTCTCCTTCTGAGAGGGACCTCGAGAACAGCGGTTCTCACCTCCCTGTCATCTACCCGGGGGCACCTGACACCTGCACGCCTTACACATCCTCACGGTTACATGCATATCCGGTTCGGTATCATGACACCCGTTCATCACACCCTGCCTCTGCTTCCCAACTTCCCCAGGGGCCCAGCTGGGTAGAGCATCAGCTGGTTAGAGCACTGTCCTGATAGGCCAAGGTCGCGTGTTCAGTCCCTGGTCAGGACACCCACAGAAATCAGCCAGTGAATGTGTACATAAGCAGAACAACAAACTGATGTTTCTCTCTCTCTTTTTTTTAATCGATGTTTCTTTTTCTCTTTCTCCTTCCCTCTCTCTCCATCTTCCTTTCTCTCTCTAATATCAATATTTAAGAAAAAAAAACTGTCCCAGGGAACAGTTTTCAGGCTAGACTGGGACAGTTCACACTCACCACTAAACAACAGAGGACATTTCCTAACTGCAGGAGTACCGCAAATTGAATTCGGTGTTAAGCTTTTTTCTATAAATTTTCTGCTGGGACTTGTTACCCCCAATCTGTAAATGAGCTCCTCACCGGCACCATAAAGGAACAAACAGCAAACCAACCCTAGCAAAAAGATGCAGAATCGGCTAGTCCTGCCCACGTGGCCAGCTGCTTGGTTTTCTGGGCCTGGCTCAACCTGGGAATTTTTATTATAGCCATATAACAAGGTCGTATTTTCTGCTAGTAAAATTGTCCCTGGGTCACACAATGGAACCAAATTGATCAATATTTCACAGTGCCGTTACCAAAAAAAGCTTTCTGGTGATCCCACGCTTCCCCTCAAAGCCACAATACACAGACACACACACACACACACACACACACACAGAGTAACAGTCCATCTCCATCCGTAAAAGGGAATGATAACATCTCCTCATAACACTGCATAAAGATAAATGCGATACATACTAAGCACCTTCACTCACGCACACACCAGAGCATTGACATGCACCTGCTGCGTCAGGCCTGTGCTGGGGACTGAGGACAGTGACGGGCAGGCAGACACAGACACAGCCTGTGCCCTCGTGCGGCTTGAGACCTTCTCCTGCTCCTTTCCTCAGGCAGCAACAGTCTCCACTGCGTTTTCAGGGTCCTCCACAAGGGCACCTAGGACCTGCCTGTTCACCTGTCCATCTGCCCACGAACTTCTGTCCTTCCCTTCCTCCTCCTCACCCCCCACACCCCTTCCATCCTGCCAATCCCTAGACACTCTCCCTGCCCCCCACACACTGTTCACTAGACCACCGGCTATTTGCCTCCTCCCTCAGGAGATATTTTAGGCATCTCAAAATGCCATCTGCATATAAAACCTCCCCCCAATTACAGCCTACCTCTTCATTAGAGCCTAGGATGACCTCTCCTTTCCTCTCCGCGTTTCTCAATATTAATCACACCACAAGGTCACACGTCTCCTCTAGCATGTGTCCCCGACCCCTTCCCCATCCTGAGGCCCCTCTCTCCTCCCACCCCGGTGCAGCAGCCCCAAAGCTAAAAAAGGAGCCAGCGGCTTGACTTCTCAGGAGCTCACCTCCCCCTTCATCCTGTCTCTCTGACTATGGCCAGTCAAGAGCAAGGACCACGTCCACCATTTCAAAAGCCCTATTCCGCAGAGAACAGGCAGGAGAGAAGCTGTGGGTGACACGCGGCTGGTGGATGAGAAGCACCCTCCAAGCCCGCCACAATGGCCACCGTGGTGGGTGACACGCTCCGGGAGGCCGTTGTTCTCAACACCAATTCCAGCTTCCTGCAGAGCCAGATGCATATAGTAGGTGCTCAATAAATCACGGTTTGTTGTTGTTGAAACAGCCTATCTTTGAAAGTTTTGCTGAACAAGGCAGAGAAATGCCTCTCCGTGGTCAATGGAGAAGAAATGAGCAATTATGCTGTGCTCTTAAACACTGGGGAAATTACTCAAGGAAAGGCAGGGCTGTGAATTTCAATGGGTCAGCGGCTGAGCCAGTACCTCCCACAAGCAAACCAGGCTGGGATCCAGAGTCGGGAGACCCATGCCACCCATTCCTGCTGACTGCTGCCAGTGGGAGCACGTGGCCAACCCTCCCCTGGCGTCCGGATTGTCGAACCACGTGGGAGATCTGAATTTTTTAAGACTAAGTCAGCTAGTGTGGCCGGAGCTTCGTCTCTGGTTTAACCGCCCATGCAAACACTGCGCCCCTCCTCCACCCAGCCCCCCATCTCACCGACACCAGTTGTGAACAGAAAAGGTGTTTTATAATTAGCACGGTGTTTATATTCCAATGAGAGCTTTCAGAAGGCTTAAAAATAGATTGAGTCCTTACACACTTTAGAGTTCTTTCCCTGAAGATCTTGTTTACACGAGCATTTTCCTTGGCAACCCTTCTTTTGAAAAGGTCAGCTGCAGTTCACAAATTCTTAAACTGGCAGCTCCGAGTCACTGGGATTTTGTAGTACACGTTTACGTAACTTCCAACCCCCACCAACAGCAGGCTCCGCAGATAAATGCCCGCAAAGGGAACCCCAGGCAGAGGATATTCCAGATCCCGGGGGCCTGGTGATGGAGGGGCTCTGGGGCCCCAGAACAAACAGGGACTCCGGTTTAAGAAGAGGAACCAGGGGCTTCGACACCACTTTGCCAAGCGCTGGTGTACCCAGTCTACTGAATGGATGTCTCAGGACAAACAGAACCAGACAAACCACCACCTAAAAAAGCGGCTCTCTCCTCAGGTAAAATGTAAGACTTGAAGTCTGTTCACCTTAGCCAGCAGGTCATTAAACAAAAGGTGTGCTTGGGGAAGGAAAAGTGTGGCTGGGCTGGGGGAGGCTGAGTAAACAAAATTAATCTCCTTTCCTTTTTATTTTTTTTTAATTCTCACGGGAGAATATGTTTATTGACTTTAAAGAGAGGGGAGGGGTGGGGGAGGGGGGAGAGAGAAAGACAGAGAGACATCGATAGACTGCCTCCCGTACATGCTCCATGCCCCTACCTGGGATCGAACCCACAAACTTCCGGTGTATGGGATGACGCTCCAACCAACTGAGCCACCCAACCAGGGCAATCTCAGTTCTTTACTGCAGGACTTTTCAGAGCCTTTGAAGGTCCAACGGCGCAGCATGCTCCACTCACAGGGTCATCTAGTCCTAAGTCCACCCCTCCCCTTCTTCTCTCCCCACGGACCACAGAGGGAGCGCACTGCCCGTCGCCAACTTTCGGAAATGAGGGAACAAGCTTCAGCTTCCAGAACTGAGAGAGGAATGGACTTGCTTAAGAACAGATCCGCAGATGATTAGTTAATGACCGAGGCTACCCTCGAACCCAGGACCACAGCCACCCTCCCTCAATACCGGTTCTGCCTGGCCTATTGTTTGGCTGAACAAGATGAGGTCCAGCAGAAGACGAGCCAGCCATCCCAGTGTCCAAGCGCCAGGGAGCAGTCCCCGAATTCCCGTGCTGCCCTTACCACCAGCAGCTCTAAAGCTGGAAGCCAGCAGCCACGCCCACCGTTCCTCGCAGGAGCTGGGTTCTAAGAGGCCTATCGAAGCCATCAGCCAACTGTCGCTTATATATTGAATACCTCCAAGGACAGGGATGTTACCTCCTCTGTCAGGTTCCTCCTGTCTGGGGGCTGGCTAGAGAACAAGAACACTTCTGGTGTTTT
This sequence comes from Phyllostomus hastatus, assembly GCF_019186645.2. NCBI lineage: Eukaryota > Metazoa > Chordata > Mammalia > Chiroptera > Phyllostomidae > Phyllostomus > Phyllostomus hastatus. Next base: position 60,796,100 of record NW_025333857.1, on the reverse strand, counting down.
TCCCTCACGACTGCCATATTACACGTAGTAGGTCTGGCTGGGAGGCGCAGTTTTAAATACATCTGCAAAAGGAAGTGGTCAGGCCCGGGGACTTGGAGGTACGGCAGCCCCGATTCAACTTCCAACTCCACCACTTACTCGTGGGTAAGCTGCTTTGACCCGGGGAGCCTCGGCATCCTCCTCCCCGAAAGTGGAGAGGACACCACTCCGGGCGTGGAAGGGGTGCAGAAGGAGAAGCAGCGAGCAGCCCCCTCACTCAGCACAGCGTCGGGTGAGCAGCAGCACGGTATTAGTGCAAGCCACCCTCCTCACGCCCCTCTCCAGAGCCTGCGCCTCCCCCTCTTGGGTCGGCTGCCCTTACATCGGCCCTAGAAACTGGCCAGAGGAACTCGGTGGGAAGGAAGGGCAAAAATGGGGCAGCGCAGCTGCAGGGGTAGCTGCCTCTGACCAGAAGGGGCTGGAAAATCCTATCTCCGGCGCCGAAGGGGTGGTGAGTGCCCAAGAGCCAGTCCGTGGCTGAACTGTGCAGATGAGCAAACCAAGGCCTGAGAGAGGAGGGATCTGCCTCAGCACACACAGCGGGTCGGCGGGGGCATCAAGACGGGGCCTCTGACACCCCCTCCTCCAGTGCACCCCACTGCGGGGCGAGAACTGTAGGAAGGGGACGTGGCATCCCCAAACCCTCATCACGTTCCACCGATTTTTAATAGACTTTAACAATTTACTGACACCAGTGGAGCTTATAAAGTAGTTTAATTGAATTAATTAGCAGTCGTGACTTACTCCTGAGTTCCCCCTTTGGCTCCGGGGAGGCTGTGCCAGCCGCCTGTTTAACCCCTTGTGTCCTAGAAAAGCTGTCACTCACTCTCATTTAAGACAATTCATCAGGGTCTTCACCAGTTTCTTTCCTAAACTAGTCCTTACCCTGACCCTACCCGCACCCCAGTGCTGAGCACCTGTCTGCACCCGACATCGGCCTGCCCTGAGAGGCTGAAATCCCACTCCAGCCACACTTCGATGGAGGGGACCCCCTTGTGTGAAAGAATGCTGCCTTCCCCTGCAGGCTCCCCAGGTGTCCCAGCATGGGGGCTATCCACTGGCCTGGGTGGGAACCGGCCACCCATCCCCCACTGTCTCACCTCCACAGCCTCAAAGGAGAGGCTGGGCGATGCCACAACAAGGGTGGTCCCCGAACCTGCAGCCCCTGCAGCCCCTGCAGCCCCCGGGGGGACGGGAGGATGCAGACTCTGGCTCATCACCCTCACTCACCGAATCAGAACCCCTGGGGTGAGGCCCTGAGAGCTGCTTTCACAAGCCCTCCGATGAAACTTACACACACTGGAGTGGGGGGGGGGGCCCTTGGTGGTCACTGAATGACATCCTTCCGGATGAAAAGCCTGGGAAACAACCCACACATGCCAATCCACTTACAAGACAGTCTTCACAGCATTATATATAAGAGGGAAATCCAGAGGCAGTACAACACCCCCAAACAGGGTACTGCTGGGTAAAACCAGGGTGCAGCCACTCCATGCAGCACCAATAACACTGGGAAATGCTCACTGTTTAACGTTGAGCTTTCTTTTTTGAAACAGGAGAGAAATTGTAACTACTGCAACTATTGATTGAAGAAGAAAAAAGAGGAGGAGGAGGGGAAGGGGAGGAGACAGAGGAGGAGGAGGAAGACAATCAAAACATCAAAAGCATAATAAGCATCTGGTAGGGATCTACAGGCGGTTTTCTTTCTTTCTCAGACTTTTCCGTGTTTTCCGACTTTTTCTATACAGAGCATGTGCTACTTTTCATAATGAAGTAAAACAAACTTTGTGTTTAACAAAGATTCCGTGAGAAGCTACCACTCAGAAAGCAGAACGTTCTACTCTAAGTTGGAATTCACTCAGAATCTGGGCTTCCCTCAGTTGCTGGTCCTGGGCACAGCAGGTGTGAAGGGACAGAGACGGAAGGGTGGAGGGAGGCAGTTTCAGCCAAACCTCTCTATGAAACCAGCTTCTGCCTTGGCATTTCATTAGATGAGTTAAGTAAAAACTCGTGGTGAGAAACCAAACCACCCTGACAAGACAGGCCCAAGAGAAAGGAGAACTCAGCCAATGCCACGCAGATGTCCTGTGCAGCACCGCACACGCTCACGCTTTCTCCCCAGCACGCCTGGCTGGCAGAGACACACTCATTAAGCCAGCAATAAGTCAATGTTTCCAGGAACTTCTAAGCCCCTGAAGCTGGTGCTCAGTGGCAAGTCCACCCCAGCGGGTGCAAGGTGAGCGGACATGCAGGCATCAGTAATTACAACGTGGAGAGCAGGAACCAGGTGAGCAAACTTCAGGCACGGCTTAGCAGCTGGATCAGAGGGCAGGAAGGGGGCTCACCCTGCACCCCACTCTTTGGGTGTGCTGGGAAGCTATCACACTGATGCACCCCGCAGAAGGAACAACACGCACCAGGTGTGGAGGTGGGTCTAGGAGAGCCACCTAGTACGGCAGGTAAGGGAGGCACAGGGGGCGGGGGTGCCAGTCACAAAAACAGTCTAGACCATGAGCACAGAGGGCAGGGCACGGACGGGAGCATCTCTCTTCCAAGCACCAGAGGCCTGGGAGAGGCTGCACAGGACGGGCAAGGGAAGGGTCATCCCCACTCCACTCCAGCTCATCCCAGCAAGCCCCAGGGAGGAAAGCATGCCAGCCTCCTGTCTCCCCCTCCCCCAACCGGCGTGGGCATTGGATGGCTGCCCGCTGGGCTCTGGAAGGGCCATATTTTCCTAAATCTCAGGAAAACTCAATCAGCAGCAGAATGGGGGACAAAGAGTAGAGTGATCAATCTGAGCCACATGCCCATTCCCCTTCCTTGCCCCCATATTTTCTGTTGTCAAAAACCCATGAGAGTGCCCCATCAGGACCCAGGGGGGCAGGGACACAGACCTCCAGGCAAGAGCCAACAAGCCTGCCACATCCCAGAATCAGCCTGGCTGTGGGTGCCAGCTGCTCAGGACAAGTCTTGGTCTCCCTTCAGCATCGCACGACAGCGATGCGTGAGGGCACCACCGTGTCCAACCCGCTCCGTTCCCAAATGGGCACCTCAGGCTCAGAGAGGGAGCGGTCCTTGCCAGGGTCACACAGCAGCGGAGGGGCAGAGCTGTGCCTCAAACCCCAGACTCCTATCCCAGCCCAGAAGTGGCCTGAGTACTAAAGGATTCATTGGCTTAGGGGATAAGCCACAAAAGTCCTACAGAGCTGGACCAGAAAGAACTCAGACAGAATAATGAGGTCCTTGTCCCTAGAAGGGTTCAAGCTGAAGCTAACAGGTAATCAGTTGGCAGGAGTCATGCTTAAGAGACTGAGGAATAAGACCCGGGTTCCGGGGATGGGGCGGGGTGGGGGGGGTGCGACGGGCAGGCAGGGAGAGAATGACCTGACAGTCCACCCTCGTGATGACACTGCACGACTCTTCCCCGGTGACGCAGACCGATGGGCGGTGTCTGCTAGGGTACAAATGACGAGTCTGTGCGGTGGACGGCCTTCCAGCCGGGTTCCACGCCTACACCTGCTTCTGGACTCACCGTGGGGGCAGCCAGGTGGGTAAGGACCGGTCTCCTCGGCCGCCTCCCCCAGCCCCGGGACCCCACGAAAATGCTTTAACTTCTTTTAAAACCGGAATAAAGACGCTGAACTTTTAGGTCAGAGAAAATGTTTAACATGTAGTGTTAATATACTCATCTTTATAACCGATGCAGTCATAAAATACACTTCTTCACGTGTTTATGGAGGAAGGGGCCCACGAAAGCAAAAGTGCCGAGGGCCCACGAAAGTCATGATGTCGACCTCCCTCCCCAATTTCAGAAATAATTTCTATGTAATACACTGGGCTTCCACGTTAAGATTTCGTCCACGAAAGGGTTCTTTGGCTAGAACAGTTTTTGAAATCCCGTAATGAGTAAAAAATAATGTCTTTCTCTACAGTTTTAGGGTCTCGACTCATGAACAAATGAAACACGATGCCGTCTGAGTCACGGAGCTTCTCCCAGCCAGACGCCACTCCTCTGACACAGCTGGGCCTCCCGGTCTCAGGAGCAATCCTGATGTGTGGCCGGCTGTGGGGGTCAGCGTGCTTCAGGGAGAGATGTAGACACACTCTGCGTCAGCTTTCCCCTCCACGTTATCTCCAGTGTGTGCCTTGGACACAGAACGTGCTCATTGGAGAGAATAATGCTGACCTTCAGAAAGGGATCCCACACTTCGGACCGGCTCCTCCAAAGTCTAACAGTGACCCCTCCCCATTCTGAAAGGAGCAGTTCAAATATGAAGGCAGGAGATCCTCAAAACTGGATAAACTAGTTAAACGGTCCCCTCAGGAGAAAGGAAAATTCTTCAAAAAAAAAAAAAAAAAACTTAGGCGAGGAAAAACTCAGCCCACGCAAAGACAGTTACGGGAGTGAGGCAGTCAACCTGCAGTGTGCAAAAGCGAGCACTGCTTGGCGGGGGGGAATCTGGGAAAAGCTCGCATTCTCAACCTCACCCATCTCCCAGCCCTCCCCCCCAGGATCCAGAAACAGCAGGTCTGAGGACAGGGTTGGCAGGTGCTGGCTGCTCCAGTGCGGGAGGTCGCAGATCACCCTCCGAAAAGTCATATATTAACGATGAAAGAGGGAGTTCAGGGGCATCCCAGCCTTCTGGGACCTTGTTTCCTGGTGCCGACTGGGGGATGAGACTTGTTCAGTGGCCTCAGACGGGGAATGGGCACAGCACGGAGGGTTCTCTCTCACCACACACACACACACACACACACTCTCCTCTGCTCTCCCAGACTGCACCTCCCAGGAGTGGGTCAGGTCCACCCTGGGGCTGAGGAACTGGGGCTCCAGTGCCGACGTCTCCCCCAGCCTGCTCCATGTCAACATGGTGCAGTCGTAGGCCAGACTCGGCTCTGCCAAGAGGGAGCAAAAGCCAGGAAGCCTCACCTGCCCCAGGTGGTGAGAAAGAAGAGCTAATGGCCAGAACCTGGGAAAGGCAGAATGCCACCATCAGACCAAGATCAAGTGAGACAAGCCCCTCAGGGGAGCAGGCACCAAACAGACCTGTGAGAACCATGAACAATGGTGCTCCAATGGCCGGAGTGGCTAGGCTCGCTGTCAGAAGCCAGAGGGGTGATGTGGGCACAGTTTGGTTTCTACCCACTCAGTCTCCCTTCTTTCAAAACGGACTATCTCACCCTCCCAGGAACCCATGATCTAAGTGGTTTCAATGGGCTATCTCCAGCCCTTAACTCCAGGGGGAGAATCAAATGACCCACATCCACCCAATCAGAACATAGCACCCTCCTGGCACTGTGATTAGCTCAGCGATGAGTCTGTGACCCAAGCTGAGCCAATGGGAGCCTTCCCTGGGACTTTGGTTGAAACCGTTGGAAACCAGGTGCTCTCTTTCCACTGGGACTGCTCTACTGTGGTGAGAAATAAGCCCAGCTACGCTACAGCCGTTTCTGCCACCACCTGGGGAGGACCCACCTGACGAATAAGTCAACACAGGAAATAAGAGCTGAGAGATGGACAGCAACACATTTCTGATAATGTGACCAAAGTACCTACTTTTCAGTAGGTATGCCAGTAACTGTCCCTTTTAGTTTAAGCAAGTTTGAGATGCGTTTCTGTCACTTGCAGCCTAGGGAGTCTTGACTAAAATGAATGGTCTGATGAATGAATTGGCAGATTTGGTTTCAAGGCAGAAAGGCTCCTTGCTGTGACCTTGGGCGAGCCACGCCACCTCTGCATTTCATCCCTAGCTCCCAGGATTGTGGCAAAGAATTAAATTATATCACAATGACTACATGAAGCACTTGGGACGTTATTTAGAATCTGTAGGTGCTCAACAGATGTCAGGAAAGAAAGTAGCAGCCTTTAGGAAGATGCCCTGAGGCATCCCCCACTTGCTAAGGAAATAACAGTCCTCCAAGGCCCAGGCTGAGCCTAGCTGGGCAGAGCAAAATGGCTATCAGAGACCCAAGGCACAGGAGGAGCAGCCAGGAGGAGCACTTTCGTAGGAACCACAACCCTGGGCATGTTCCCAGCACCTTACAGAGCTCCAAGCATCACGTCTTCGTGTGCCCCCCCACCCCCACCCCTGCTATTAGAGTGAGACTGTCAAAGGTATGAAGTGACACAGCCTTTACCACGGCCCATTTGGAAATACCATTAACACAGAGAGCTTCCAACCCCACGACGCCCCCTCCAGGACGGCATCTTCCCAAGCACCCTCGCAAATGCAAATAATATGGACAGAAGTGCTGGTGGCTCCTGCTCACGAGAGAACCACCGAGACTAGAGGTACCACCCACTTTCAACGACTAATAAATGGGATAAAATATGTGAAATAATAATTCCTGGACCCTGGCCAAGAGGCAGACGGGACAGCGATCCCAGTGAGTAAAAGCAAACAGGTGGGTCCGATGACTCTCCCAGCTACTGCCCGGAGGATTTCCAAGCTTTGGTGCAGAGAGGGGGAATCCCAACAGGGAGTTCAAGGGTCACCCTGAGTTGAGGAGACAGAGGTAAGAATTGTGGAAGAACAGGAAGCAAGGATATGCAGGTTAGGGAATCAGAGGAAAGAGATCGGGCTCCGATTCTTCAGCCGCACGAGCACTGACTCCCACGAGCACTGACTCCCACGAGCACCGTAGGGAACACCCTGAGCCGGGAACACGAGCCACCAGAAGGAACCTGGCAGAACCTGGCGGCTCGGAGGCCACACAGGGCTGAGAGAACTTCACATTCCCAACAGCCAAAGCAGAGAACTCTCATGATACAAAGGGCATCAGACTGAGCACTCAGACAGATCTGCGCCCAAGAGTGGAGAAAACCCATCTCTACACAAGGGACCAGAATACCTTTTCTGGCTAAAGGGCCAGACAGCATGTTAGGTTTTGTGGGCCACTGTGGACTAAAAGCAGCCACTGACAATACATAAATGGATAAACATAGCTGTGTATCAATAAAACTGTATTTATAAAAACAGGTGGCAGCCCAGATCTGTCCCTTGGGCTATAGTTTGCCAAACCCTGCTCTATTCCAAAGACTGCTCTGGTCACCCACAACAGTTTAACTGCTGTGGTGGGCAGATTAATCCCCCCACCCCCACCCCCGTAAACCCCACCCCCCACCAGAGAAGTCTACATCCTAATCCCCAGACCTGTGACTGTGTAAGATACATGCACAGGGAATTAAATCTGCTAGTCAGATGACCTTGAGATGGGGAAATTATCCTCAATTACCTGATGAGGCCCTAGGCCAAGGTCCTTCTAAGCAGAAGAAGGAAGCAGAAGAGAGAGAACTGGAGAGGTGGCCGAAGAACAGGGACTCTGCCCAACCTTGCTGCCTTTCAAGGTAAAGAAATGGGGCCACAGGCCAAGGAGGACAAGAGGCCCCTAGAAGCTGGAAAAGGAAACAGATTCTCCCCCAGTGCTTTCAGAGGGAACACAGCCCTGACAACACCTTGATCTGAACCCAGCGAGACCCCACTGGGACTTCCAATTTCCAGAACTGTAAGAAAATAAATTCATGCAGCTTTCAGCCAATAAGTTTGTGGTAATGTGATACAGCAGCAACAAGAAACTAATACAACAGGCAATTACAGGACAAAGCACAAAAATATTTGAAGTGATATTAAAACATCCAGTACCGAATGATGTAAAATTCACAGTGGCTGCCAATGAAAAAGTACTATGCATTAAAGAAGCAGAAAAACAAATTAATAGGAAGAGACCCAGAAAGGACACAGATGATCGATTTTAAAGACACTGACATACTCCATAAACATAAGACTGTAGGGAAAGCATGGGCAAGCTAGAGAAAGACACAAGAGATGGAAAAAGACGCCCATCAAACTTCTGGAGATGAAAAATACAAGGTCTGGGATGTAGAACAGATTAGATACTGACGAAGACAAGACTGATGAACTTGAAGACACAGTGAAAGAAACTACTGACAATGAGAAAGAGAGAAAAAAGATAAGCAAAGATAAACAGGGCGTGGCTGTGCTTTGGAACATCTTCAAAAGGTCGAATCCACATGCAACTGGAGTCCAAGAAAAAAGGAGCGGGAGTAAGGAGAGGAAAGATAATTTTAAAAAATAACAGCCCCAAGCTTCTGATTCGGTGCAAACTATACAGGGGTGGGCAAACCTGAAACAACCTACTTTTGCCTACCCCTGCATACCCAGAGGCTCAATGAATGACAAGCTGAAGAAAAACTACTCTCAGGCATATCACAAGCAAATCAGTTCAAACCAGAAACAAAGAGAACATCTAAAAAGTTAAAAAAGATAACAGAAAGGAACAAGAATAAGAATAACAGCCAGCATCTCATCAGAAACAATGAAAACAGAGCACAATGAAGCAACATCTCAAAAGTATTGAAACAAAGGAAAAAAAAACTGCCAGCCTGGAATTCAATAACCAGCAAAAATACCTTTCAAAAATAAAGAAGTGTGAAAGCTAAAAGAATTCATCACCAGCAGGCCAACACCACAAGAAGGGTTGGTTCTCTGGTTATAACAGCCAGAACACTGGCAACAGGCAAAATACCCATCAGGAGATTAGTTATGTTAAACTAGGGGAGACCCTTAAAATGAAATACTGAGCACAGATGGAAACCGAGGCAGATCTACTGGGGCTAACGTGGGAGGGTCTTAGGACACCCTACAAAGGGAGAAGAACTGAGCTATCACACACCAGGGATGGTTCGTGGCTGTGCCTGTGACGTACAAGACATGACGTGGCCTGAAAACTCACCATCACTAGCGCTCACCTACAGGAAATGGGGCTTAGGAGGATGGGGGGCAGTGTGGAGGGGAACCACAGTAGGAGGGGGATCCTGTTTTTATTCTTTACTCTACTTCTTTATTATCCAAATTGTTTTCAAAGAATCTGTAGTCATGTGATTTCAAGTTACGAAGTTAAAAAACAAAAGAGGTCCTTGGCTTGGATTCAAATCGAGCCCAATAGACAGTTAATGTCTTCATTGGCCAAGAGCTGTTTATGATTTACTCAGTTCGGGGAATGAAAACATCAACTCCTACAGCTTCCTTGAAATACTCTCTCTCTCTCATTCAGTGCTACATTCCACCCTTGGGTCCACGTTGTCGTAACAAAGGTCTCACAGAAGTCCCCCTGGGCGCATGGGTAAGGATGTCACTTCAGCTCTAACTAGGGGTGGGAGAAATTAAGGGAACCTGACCGCCCGTCGCTGAAAGGCAGCCGGGTAGAATGTGGGGGCTGCCTCCAGCGAGCAGCCAGACATACCATGATGATCTCAAACACTTGCCGCCGAGTACAAAAGTCAGGAACAGAATGCAATGGAGACACTATAGCACTGATGTAAGTTTTTTAAACATGCACACAAAACAACAGCATACATTTTGCAAGAACACATACAAACAGAAAGATGCACGGTAAACACACAGAATGAAGGGCTTGGAGATGAGGAAGCGAGGGGCCAGAGGGAAAGTGAGAACACAAGGAAATGCCTGGATGAAGCAGGAAGGGGGACTGTGATGGGTCCCCTAAACTGAGTACAAATGACTTAACCTGCCACAGGTGAGCTTTAAAAGGGGGGGCGGAGTGGGGGGGGGGAACCAGGTAACATTTGAGTGATTTCGTGCTGGGTGCTTTACATGTACCACCTCTTTGAATCTTTATAATTAACGCACGGGGTTCCCTGATCCCCAGTTTACAAAGAGGAAACCGGGACGCGACGGGCTGGACAACTGGGCCGGGGTCACACGGAGGAAGTGGCGCGGCAAGACCTGCATCCAGGCTGGCTGGCCCCGGAGCCCGTGTCCCTCACACCTGCCAGGCAGCCTCTGACTCCACCCGCTTACAGTGAGAAAACAGAAGCCCTGCCTTTTCTCCTGAGAGTCACAGAAGTCAGCATCAAAGCCCGTGTTACACGCCACTGGACCCCGTCATGGGGATGCAAAGCCAGGCAGGCCCTGCGAAGGGCCCACAGGTAGCACCGGAGGCCAAGCAGCCGCCCCAGGCACACTTAGTCCCGCCACTTCCCAGCCTGTCAGAAACGTGGAGAAGCAGCAAAACAAAACAAACAGCGTTTGAAGAAGAGTAATTTGGAACAAATGACATGAAGGGTTAGGGACAAAGGGAGCAACAGGTGAGAGGACAAAACCCCAAACTTCCAGGTTTGTGACCCAGCCCCAGTCACACAACAGGAACGCCTGGGGTCCGGCCACTGGAAGGGGGCATTCAGGAGCTCCACGAGAACCCTGTACTAGGCCGGGCCTGCCACTCAGCTGGGACGGGGACTCCAGCCAGGGCACACCGGGCTTTCGCGGGGCCTGGTTTGTCACGTCCTGGAAAAGCCCATGAGGCTCTGGCATGAGAGCTGATGTATCAGCTAATGTCTCATTCAAGTTGTCAGCGTTTTGTTAGAGCCAATTCAGTGGGTAATTAAGGAAAAAGTTGGGACCAGATGGGGAAGCAGATGCTAGCTCAGCCGCAAGTACAGTTCCCTGCAAGTGTCTGGGAAAGCACTAGGCTGGCGCAGTCCGCGAGAGAGGGGATGAAGCAACAGCAGCCCAGATAGGAATTGGAGGAAGGAGATGCCCATTTTAAAGATGAAGAAACTGAGGCCCAGAGAGGTGAGGACACTTGAGGGCTATTTGGAAGGATGACAAAGAGAATGCAAGGAAAACCAGAAGCTTGAAAAAAAAAGGGGGGGGGGAGGTGTAATTCTATCCTGAGGAATAACTAGAGACGAGGCAGGACCCTCCCAAGGCAGAACAAAGAATCTCCACAAACAGGGGCAGAAGGTGGTACTAGAAGACAGGAGCCTGGGTTCTAGCCTCAGCTCTGCCACTTCCCTGCTGCCTCACCTCACATGAGTCATCTCTCCTCTCTGTGTCTCAGTTTACACATCTGTAACATGGAAGGGGGGGAATCACTCTACAGTCCACTCAAAGGAATGATGAATTTAACACTGTGCATAAGTGTGAAGACGGGAGCTAGACTACCTGGAGGTTGGATCCCCGGACTCCCTGCTCACCAAATGTGTGACATTTCCTCTGGCCTCAATTTCTCCATCTGTAAAATCGGAGTAACTGCACACACCTCACACGTTTGTTGTGAGGATCCAAGGGGCTCCTTAGCCTTAGTACAGCGTGAAGCACAAATGACAACCCCTAGCACTGCTACTATGGAGCCAATAAAAAATGACCACCGTGCCATTGATAGAGTAGTTGGAAAAATAACAGCGTTTCAACATTGAGTGAAAAAGCAGGACATGCAGTTGTATGCACTGTGATGACAGTTAAACCACACAAAGGAAAAAAGTACACAGGAAAAGACACAGTTAACACAGCAATGCTCATCGTGATTATGCAGTTAAATAACAATGATGGATTTATTTTCCTCTAGTTCTCTATATTTCAAACTTTTAATATATGAATAACTGCTTTTATAAGAAAAGCACGGTGTTAAATATAGTCCAATGAGATTTTTTAAGATTTTATTTATTTTTAGAAAAAGGGAGGGAGAAAGAGAGGGAAAGAAATATCAACATGTGGTTGCCTCTTGTGCACCCCACACTGGGGACCTCGCCCGCAACCCAGGCATGTGCCCTGACTGGGAATCTAACTGGCGACCCTTTGGTTTACAGGTCAATACTCAATCCACTGAGCCACACCAGCCAGGGAAATAAATACGAGTGTTAAATGTTGGAGAAATGTTGGGACTTTCTCACTGGGTTCCTTTATAATACTAGCAGGACAGAATAAAAACAAAAGCCGAAGGCAGTGGGAACAGAACCTGACGCTGAACCCCAGACCTGCAAAAAGCTGCAAGGGGGGAGTCCTGTGAGGCAAAGGGCACAGAGACCACCAACCAACACCCCCTGCTCTCTTCCCGGTCCCCAGAGGCTGACCACAGGAGCATGAAAACAGGAGGCACCTGAGTCCTAGACCAGGCCAACTAGTCTAACCTGCAGGTAACAAACAAGAACGGCTATTGTCTCTGGGGGAGGAAGCAGCAACTGACAAAGGACACAAAGCAACAGTCTGGACTGGAAACGTTCTATGTTTCAGTAGGGGCAGGAGTTACATGGATGTACTGATGTATCAAACCTTCAGCTATGATGGTCCATTTTATTTATGGAGCTTTGTCCTGAAACAGCTGTAATAATATAACCACCATCCTTAGGGAGCGTGGAGAGCAGACAGGTATCAATGATAACAGAAGGGCAACACGTCAGTGAATACTGAAGCCAGACGATGGGTCATGGTGGGTCTGTGTTTACCACGCATATTTTTGAAACTTTCCATAATAATTTCTTTTAAAATAGGAGGAAACTATGATAGTTTTTCAGAAAGTATTAAACACAGAAGTACCATATGATCCAGCAATTCCACCTCTGGGTATATACCCAAAAGAATTGGAAGCAGGATCTCCAAGAGATACGTGTATACCTATATTCACAGCAGCATCATTCACGACAGCCGAAACATAGACGTAACCCATCGACAAATGAAATGGATAAATGAAACATGGTACATGCATACAGTGAAGTATTATTCAGCCTTAAAAAAGAAATTCTCACATGTTCTATGACATGAATGAACTTTGAGGACATAATGCTAAGTGAAATAAACCAGTTATTAAAAGACAAATATTTATGTGAGGTACCTGCGGGCGGGGGACCCCAAAAACCAGGATGGCCCCCCCAAAAACAGAATTATCTTCTAGAGGGCAGGTCCCTTATAGTACAGGCTTACCTCACTAGCTGACTGTTCTAGGAACCCATCCGTATCAGTGTACCAGTGGGTATTGTTGCCAAAGGTTGTGTTCAGTTTCAGTGAATTTTCTTTTTGAAGACTCAACGCGTTTGCCCATTTCGTGATGGGCGATTTACCAGCGCTGAGTGTTCAGCAGACTTTGCCCCAAAACAGCATGGCTACCGTGCCCCTCCCTCCCTGTTCACCAGATCTCGCCCCTAGAAACTTGGTCGTTTCCCCGATGAAAAAAGTCCTCAAGGGAAAACATTTTACCGATGTGGAAAAGGTGAAACAAGAAACAGTAGAAACACTAAAAGGCATCAAAATTGAGGAGTTCAAACACTGTTTTGAGCAGTGGAAAAAAGTCCTGATAGATGTATTACATCAAATGGAGAGTACTTCGAAGATGAGAGAAGTTTAAACATGTAAAAATAAATACACCATTTTTAAAATAAACTCCTTTTTTTGGGGGGTGCCCCCTTGTAGAGCAGTCAAATTCACGGAAAGTAGAACCTGGCTGGTATAGCTCAGTGGGTTGAGCGCGGGCTGAGAACCAAAGGGTCGCGGGTTTGATTCTCAGTCAGGGCACATGCCTGGGTTGCAGGCCACAGCCCCCAGCAACCGCACATTGATGTTTTTTTCTCTCTCTTTCTCCCTCCCTTCCCTCTCTAAAAATAAATAAATAAATAAATAAATAAATAAGATATTGTTTAAAAAAAAAAAAAACAGAAAGTAGAGTGGCAGTTACCAGGGGCTGGGGGAAGGGAAGGGGGGAGTTGTTTAATGGGTAGAGTTCCAGTGTTGCAAGATGAGAAAATTCTAGAGACCAGTAGCACAGTAATGTGAACATACCTACTACTCCTACACCGTACATACACACACGATGAAAATGATAAATTTTATGTTATACGTAGTTTCCCCACAAAAACCATTTTTAAGGAGAGAGAGAGAGATCCTGGAGTCTAGAAGAGGATTCCACGCACAGCCACCCACTGAGTGACTTCTGCTGGAGGTCAGGCAGATGGGGACAAACCGAAGACATCCAGATGGACCCTCTCACAGCCCCCCTCCTTGAGACATGGACACAGAACCAGTAGGGTAAAAACCAAACACGGCCGGGCGGGGGGTGGCGGGGGTGGGAGTTGATTTCTACAGGGAATTTCTGCAGAGAAATCCCAGCGTCAGCTGAGATTCTCCCAGCTAGGCCTTTCCAACTGAACTCGGACCCCGCCGGGGAAGAATCTGGGCACAGACCACGGGCACTTCACAGTGCGGCTTCACCAAACCAGATGATGGAGCCCAGACTGAGAAAACCCACAGCCCCAGCCCCGCCCCCCGCAACCCAGACACTTGGCGCATCTGGCCCTCCCCTTTCAACGCAAGATCTGAGGAAGCAGCTACCGATGCCATTTTACATAGGGTATATACCATATCAGAACATACCTTTCCTTATTTAGAATGAAGCAAGGGAGATGAGCAAATGAAATAAAAATGTGCAACAGGCCCTGGCTGGTGTAGCTAAGTGGACTGAGCACAGGCCTGTGAACCAAAAGGTTGCCGGTTTGATTCCCAGTCAGGGTACATGCCCGGGTTGCAAGCCAGGTCCCCAGTAGGGGGCACATGAGAAGCAATCATACATTGATGTTTCTCTCCCTCTCTTTCTCTCTCCTTTCCCCCCTCTAAAAATAAATATGTAAAATCTTTTTAAAAATGTGTAACAAAAAAAAGGGCATGAGCGTTCCACTCAAGACTCAGAGAAAGAATATATAAAACCTAGTTTGATGCTGAGAAGCTGAAATAAGTTTTAGACACACTCTCCTTTGCATGCTCAACAAAACTCAAGACAACAAGAACAGAGTAAGATGGAAAGGACACTCTAGGAATTAAAAGACTACAAGGAAGCGAATAATGGCACTGAGAATTAAAGCCGGCCTCAGAAGCAGCAGTCAGAGCAGAAAACTGAGTGAGGCTATGGACAGACACCCTGGAGAAGCACTTATAAAACTCAGAGGGTAAGAGAGACTAACGTAATCAAAGGAAAAGAGAAGTATGGAAAACAGACGATAGGGACAGATGAATATGCAGAGATAATTGCCATTCCTAAGAGAGATAAGACCAGTGGAACATATGGAACAAAAATTTTCCAATTATTAAGAGTTACATCTGTACACTAAATTACATACCATGTATCTAGCGAACTAATTATAAGACACCAAAACCTAGATATTGCCTGGAATAGCCCATGAATTTCGAGGGTGAAAAGAATTACACAGGAATTCAGGAAGGGTGGGGTAGGGGCTGGGGGCATCGATCACAAAAGTAAAATACCACGTGGCCTCTGAACTGTCTTCTGCAACATGGACAACAAACATAAGACTACAGAATATCTGTGGAGTGATAAACACAGAGATAAAACGTGTGACCCAAAATGCTCTCAATTCATCCAACTTGCCATTCACATGGGAAGGAATCAAAAGTACCTTCTTAGTTACATAAATACTTAGGAAAAAAAGAAAGCTATAATTAAATGAAGGATGTAAAAAAAAACACATTAGGTATTGCAATACGTATAAATAGGAGTAAATTTCATATTAAAATCACAGACACTCAAACTCTGAGTTTTTAAGCATAAAAAACTACGTGCTATCTGAAAGAAACATAGCTACTTTTTAAAGGGCATAGAAAGGTTAGAAGTAAAACAAATATGTAAGATTATACCAGGTAAATTCCAACAACAGAAAGCAGGAAGTGCTTTCTCTAAAAGAAATCACTAGAATGAAAGGTGAGAGCAGAAAATGCATTACAAAATTAGAAAAACGACAACTGAAGTAGAAAGCATAAAGCAGGTCAAGGAGGGCTTATTTTTACAGATTAAAGGTAATAAATGTGTAACAAATAAAATGTAACAGGCAGGTATATTTCTGTTAAATAAAGAAGCTATAAAGTAACATAAAGAACAAATGGCAAAATCAAAAGAAACATTATAGAATTGAAGGATATTAACAGGTTCTCAAATTCTTGAAATAATTAAGGAAAAACAATATGATTAGGGCTCTACAGGGAATCTGAAAATGTAATTAAAAATGTCAGTGATATATGAAATTGAGAAATATATGCATATAGCAAACAATAAGCTCGAAAAGCAGACATTACTTCTTTTGCAAACAAATGAAACATATATAAAAGCTAATATTCTGAAAGAAATGCAAAAAATGTCTATAAATTACCAAAAGCAAAATCATCACTAGCAGCATTCTCTCACAACAAACTAAAAATGGATACTAATAGAAACTAATGCAATGAAAGGGATCACACAAACATTTAAATCATACTTTCAAATAGTTTTTGGACTAAATAGAACAGCAAAACTAAAATTATAGAGTATTTAGGGGAGAAAATAGTCACAACACTTCAGAGTAAGGCTGTGGGATGTGACCAACAGCGCACTGGGAGGAAAATTCATTGATTAAGCACTGTTACTATTAAAGGGCAAAATACAACTGAAGAGCTAAGGATTCAATTCAAAAATAAAAATCTAGAAAGAAAGCAGGACAGATTTATTTAACATAAACGTAATAATATGGAAATGTTTTAAGTAATTAGAATTGACAAGTGACTTTAAAATTTTAGCAGGTGAAATGTAAAAAAAAAAGGCCTGGATATTAGTATTCAACAAAAAAATAAGGAGAAAAATACAACTATAAGAAAACGAGATTAGGAAATATAACCAAACAAAGGTCAATTCTTTAACAAAAAAACAAACCTGTTTAGTGCAAGTTCAAATTCTTGATGAAATAAAAAAAGAAAAATATAAATGACTAAAACTATTTCAAAAAAGCAAAAGGCCAAAAAAGTACTGAAGAAAAGAGTACAGTGGAAAATAATTATCTCCAAAAGCCTACCAAGATAGGCAGTTATATAAAGGCAAGTCCTCTTAAACTTTCAAAAGATAGCTAATCCCCACACAATGCAAACAGCTCCTGGCAAGGGCTGCAGATGAACATGTGGCAAGCGTGCTTAAACACTCACTTCCTACCCTGCAAACTGTTTACACATGGCAGGGCCTCAGAATCCTTCTCAACACAGAAATCACAGTGGCTGCCACCAACAGGTACGCAGTTTGAAAGGTATTTATCCCTCCTTGTTCCAGATCACTAAAAATGTTGGAAAGATTTCCAGCTGATACCCACTGTACCAGCATAAACCCCCATAAAAAAATGACAAAAAACACCACACTAAAAATAGAAACGCGGAACAACCTCACTAATTAATTGCACAGCAAAACAGACCCAAGATGTATTAAAATAATGAAACACCAAGAACAAAATGGGTTCCTTCTAGGATGGTTTAATATTAGGAAATCTATTAATATAATTCATCACATCAGCAGATCAAAGTAAGAAAACCATATGGCCATCTGGGTACATAATGAAAAGGCATTTGTTAAAAATTCATCATCCTTTTTCCCCCTCTCATTACTAAGTAGCTTTACAGTGGGGGAGGGGATGATTCACACCCCACTGCAAAATAAAAATTCAAGTACTGAAAAGCGAAGATCACTCCTGAATCATACCACTCACCTCCATCTTGATTAAAACTAAAAAGGAAAAAGCTCTTAGCAACCCATAAGGATGTTTACTTAGTGATAAAGAATACATATCGGAAACGAAAATAAAACTTCATACTCGATTACAAAACACTACAATCTTCCCCACAAAAAGAAATTAGACAATACATGAATACTTGTTACTTCTTATCCCTGCCATTATTCAAATTGCTCTAGTCAACTCATAATACAAGAAAAAACAACACAGTATTGTAAAAGAAGGGAAATGAGTATTGTTTACATCTGATATTATCACTCACCCAGAAATCACAAGAAACTAGAACTAAAAAGACAATATTGTAAGTTATCCACTAGCAAAGCAACAACATTAAAACCAGTAGCTTTTCTACGTACTTGCATTAATTAGGCAAAATATACAATACAATGAGGAAAAGTATCCCATTTACAACTGCAGTCAAAAATATCAAATATCTAGGAATATGCTTATAAATGCCCAAAATTTATGTGGGAAACTTGACTGCAGATCGTATAAGGGAACATGAACGAGTGAAGAAACAGACCCCATCACTGGGCAGAAAAACTCAGTATGGTGAGAAGGTCCTTCCTACTCAATTCAATGCATAAATGTAATACAATTACAATTACAAGCAATTTCTACTTGGAAAAAAATGATTCTCAAGCTCATATAGTAGAATGAGTCAGACTACTGAAAACTGTGAGAGGAAAGTAATTGGGAGAGATGCTTACCAAACATTAAAATATCTAAAACCACCCTGACTGGTGTAGCTCAGTGGATTGAGCATGGGCTTGAGAACCAAAAGGTTGCTGGTTTGATTCCCAGTCAGGGCACATGCATGGGTTACGGGCCCGGTCCCCAAGTAGGGGGCACGCAAGAAGCAACCACACATTGATGTTTATCTCCTCTTTCTTCCTCCCTTCCCCTCTCTCTAAAAGTAAATAAAATCTTAAAATAATATGAAATAAATATATATATATATATATATAAAAACAACATTAACCAAACAGGGTGGTACCAGAACCAAAGTTACCACACAGCTGGGTCTGTTTCTGGACTGTAATCTAGCTCATGTACCCATGTGTCCACGCCTGTACCAGTACCGCCCTCTTTTAGTTATCAGAGCTTTGAGATTTTACTGCATACGTTTGGAAAATAGGGTCTCAAAGCCACCCATCGTTGATCATTCCTCAGTCCTTTTATAACCCTTAGAACCATCCAGCTATAGGTGAAGTGGGGCCCATGACGCCCTTCAGCCCACGAATAGAAAATGTAAGCTGGGCCACCCCCACACTGTGATTACACATCACTAACCAATCTCGGCATCTCCTTCCCACTACGGGCTACCCACAGAACAGATACCAACCAACCACAGCTGGAAATTGTAGCAAAAATGCTGGGACACCTCTTAAATCCAATCCCTTTTCATTTTATGGATCATTACAGTTTCATCCTCGTGACAGTTTTGCACTGTCCTAGTGCTCTTAATCTTTACCCATCTAAGTGTCAGTCTACCCATGTGAGAGATGAGAAGACTGATGCCACGAGACGTTAAGTGATTTGCCCAAAGTCACGTGGTCTGAGAGGGGCAGATCTGGGCTTTGCATCCGGTAATCTGCCTCTGAAGTGCACTTCCTCAGCCACGTGGCTGTGCCCCTTAACTGACTGAGCAGTCAGTCACTTAGTAACCGATTTTCCTGGGCCAGAGCAGCACCGTGTGCCAGGGCCCTCAGTCCCACAGCACACACTCCTGCCAGGCCTCCTGTCCGGCCTTCATAAAACTATACTGTAACCGACATCTTTGAATATCGAATATTTTTATGTTTGTACACTTTAATTCCTATCCTTTGGATATATGTCCAAAGAGGGATTACTGGGTCATGGGTAGATACTAGTTTAACAAATTTCCATACTACGCACACGAACATAAACACACACCGTTTCTGCCATCCCCACATAGGCATTTACTGGCACTAAACTTTAGAAATCTGCTGATGTGAAAAAGAAATAGAGCAAATCCCTCAAAAATGTTTTGACTCACTTTATTATTATGAAAGGGGTTCATGTTCAATAAAGGAAAGTTAGAATGTGTATGCAAAAGAGGAAAAGAAGACCTACAGTCCTATACCTCCCCGAGATAATCTCCAATAACGATTTTGCTCTCTGGGGCTCACTGGAACCTGAGCTTTCTAATCACTTCTAGGAAACCGGTTGCTCCGCAGCTGCCTGCTTCGTGTACTCACATCTTAAACGGAAAGTTACAACACTCATCATGAGGGCAGGGGAGCCAGACAGGTCGCACACACCTTATCTATTCCTTACCTATGGAAAGAGGCTCTGGCTTCTACCTGCTCACAGCTGGGAGGTCCTAGCAGGAGAATCCAGTGGCCAGACTTTCTTCAGGGGCCTCCAGGCTAGCAGCTTTCAAACAGCAGGTCATGACCCACTGTTAGGTCTTAATACCAATTTAACTGA
The DNA here is from genome assembly GCF_019186645.2 of Phyllostomus hastatus. Classification (NCBI taxonomy): domain Eukaryota; kingdom Metazoa; phylum Chordata; class Mammalia; order Chiroptera; family Phyllostomidae; genus Phyllostomus; species Phyllostomus hastatus. The sequence goes on along the minus strand of NW_025333857.1, from coordinate 60,776,260 downwards.
ACCACAGTCAGCATTTTCCTTCCCATTTTTTTATCTTATTGTTGTTCAAGTACAGTTGTCTACCTTCCCCCACACACACACTTGCTCCCCTGACCCCAGCCCTCCCCACCTCCCTCCCCAGTGTTTTCCTAAATAAAATAGAACAGAAGACATCAGAATGCTCCACAAGTAGTTAAGCTGAACACTGTTCCCTGCTTTTGCTTTTCCTTGTATGAGTACACATGAGTGCATCAGATGGCGACATGAAGTGTACTTCTTCCTGTGGGTCAGTCACGAACATCGGAGGGACAGTCACTGCCTTGCCTTGCTCTGAGACTTGGATCGAGTCCCGGCCTTGCAGCTCTGTCAGTACAGGACACCGGGAGGGAGCGAAGAGACCACATTTGCAAAATCACTTTGCAAAGTTAAAACACTGTTCTGACCTGAGGCCAGGTTACCTAAGACTAAATTTCTTCCTCTGACTTTCCCTACCCCCCGCATATCTATCAATCAATCAATCTCTCTCTCTCTCTCTCTCTCTCACCTGCTCACCTACCCCAGCCCCTTCAGAGACAAGAGTTCTGGTTAAGTGAACATTCTGGTGGGCCCACATAAAGGGGATAACCACATTTGGGTTGGGCACAATTTTGTGATTCATCAGCTTTCAAAGAATTAGATTTATAATAAAATACGGGGATTGGCAAAAGTACTTTAACAGCCAATACAAAATAATAATTATGCAATAAATAATACAAAAATAAACTGTTTCGCGTACTCGCAACTATAAACCTACTTTTGCCCACCCCTATATACTCAACACTAAAAATTCACTACAGCTAAGTTCTTCTTTCTTTGATGATTCATGCTCTTTACTTCATTGGCCCAGAATGCTCCACTCCAACCCTTTCCTCCCACAGACCCTTCTTTAGACCCTCAAATCTTACCCATCCTTCAAAGCCAAGCTCAAATGCCACTACCTCCAGGAAGTTGCCCTGGATTCCCTTTACCTTCATCTTTCCCTCCACCAAACACCCCTGGCAACCAGTCTTCAAGCACTGAACAGCCTCTACAGCACTTTACTGATGTCTATAAACAGAGTTCATACTGACTCAGCACCCTGGCACCTATCAAGGGTAGCAACCGCCCCAACCTGGTGACCACTACATGTGACAATTTAATAAAATTAATTTATTAAAACAAATATTTATTGGATAGTTGGGAGATAAGTTCAGAAGGTGTTTAGAATCTCAAAAGAGGAAGGATCATCATCCCAAAATGGTGTACTTGCAAAAATGCAGAAGAATTAGTTACTAGAGAATTTGGCTAATGAGATTAAAAATAATTTACTGAAAAGTTACTGTATTTTTCAGACTATAAGATGTACTTTCTCCCCCCAAACTTGGGAGGAATAATGGTTGTTAATGTTGCTATTGAGTCTGTTTACATTTACATTGGCAAAATATTATGTTATTAAATATTTTACCACATTTTTTGCTTCAAAATTTCTTTTCCTATTTTCCTCCTCTAAAACCTAGGTGCATCTTATGGTCCAAACAATATGGTAATATTTGTGTAAATAACTGATACAGGGTTAAACATGAAGTTAACAGATATCATCATGGAGAGGTACAGAATTGTGGAGTCTTTTTTCTGTATATAGTCTAGGTTTTTTTCATTGAATGTGAACCCCATTCACAACAAAGTCAATGACACACTTTTTAAAGAATTTACCCAATTTATTGTCCAAGTCAACAGAGGTTGCTAGAGACTATGACCAATAAATACCCCCAACAGAACAGGCTATGTGGAAATGTGTTCGACTAATGTCCAAAGGGGATGGTTTTAAAATATCAGAGTATTTTATATATGAAGATGTTCTTTACAGTGTAATTTTATGAGAAAAATGAGAACCAACCTAAATGTTAAATAAACTATGTTCGGCCCTGGCTGGGTGGCTCAATTGGTTGGAGCATTATCCCATATACCAAAGGGCTGCAGGTTTGATTCCAGGTCAGGGCACATACCTAAGCTGACTAAGGGTCTGATTTCTGGTCCTAGTGTATAAGGAGGCAACCAATCGATGTTTCTCACGTTGATGTAGCTCTCTCTCTTTCTCTCTCTCTCCCTCTCTGACCAAACCTTTCCTATCTCTCTAAAGTCAATAAATATATATATCCTTGCATGAGGATTAAAAAAAACTATGTTCATTCTCTTCTGTGAATATCATGCAGTTTTGAAAAAATAATTAGGAAGACAAAGACAGAAGGTTTGAAAAAGCAGTAGGCAAAAACTCAGATATATTATGATTCAAATAATAAAAATGTTTATAAAATAACTAGGAGGAAATGCACCAAATTTTAATAGTGAATATAAGGGGTCTAGAATGGATTCAGCACTATCTTTTTACTTCCTTATTTTCTGATTTTTCTGTAGTATCCTTAGTTTAATTATTTAAAATTAATTTATTAAAACAAATGTCAGCATACATCTAACTGTGGCCAGGGAATAATCCATTTAATAAATCCTGTTTCAGATAAGCCATGACTGTGGCTTCCCATGCAATTCCACCAGAACAGACTAGCACCACTCTGTGCCAGGTGCAGTAGAGGCAGAGCGTGTGTATGGTCCCGAAGGAAAGACCTCCATGTACCCACGAGACATGGAACGCTGTTCAAGGAGGCCCATAGGCTTTGAGGCAGGACAAACCTAGGCTCCAAACTCCACGCTCCCACTTTACAGACACAGTAAATGAAAGCACCAATGAGCCACCTAGAGCAAGTGACCCAACTCACTGAGTCTGTTTCCGTAGCTCTAATGGCCCTGAGCCCACTCTGGGTAGCAAGGAGTCTATGCAGGGAAGGAGGAGCTCACCGGAAAAACTGCCCCAACTTGGTGAGCGCCATATGTGACGATTTATATGCTATTTTATAAGTCTGTTCTTAAGACATAATTCTAGTGTTACTGTTTAGTTTAAGGTGATCAAATTAAAAAGCATGATACCTGTACACCTAGGGAAATGTAACAGAGTCCAGAAACAGACATAAGGATGTGGCAATTTAATATAAGATGACGATGGCATTTCAAGAGTTAAAGATGGATCATTCAGTTATTGGTTGACCATTCAAGTACAGCAAGTAGCTCGCCATTTGGGGAAAAAAAAAAGAGCCTGATCCTTATGTCCCTCCTGGAAAGCAAATACATTCCAGACAGATAAACAATTTAGATGTAAGAAAACAAAACTTATACAAAATCACAGAAGACATGAGGATATCTTTATAAATTCTTTGTTTTATTCCCAGGGACTGAATGTTAGAAACAACTCTACTATGAGGACTCATCACACACTTCTTGCACGGAATACAGGCACGAGGATTTCTTGAGCGTACAGGAGTGCCCCTCATCTGCGGTTTCACTTTCCAGTTTCAGTTGCCCACAGTCAACCGGCGAAAACATTAAATGGAAAGTTCTAGAAATAAACAACTCATAAGTTTGAAATTGCATGCCATCCTAAGCAGTGTGACAACATCTCGAGGGCCCGCTCCATCCCGCCCAGGAGGTGAGTACGTCCAGGTTGTATATACCACCCGCCCATTTGCCACTGCGTAGCCTTCTGGGTCATCAGGTCACCTGCCGTGGCACTGCAGGACTGGTGCTCAAGTTACAATTATTTTACTCAGCATTAGTCACAAAGTTCAAGTACGGATGCTGGCAATTCAGGTATGCCAGAGAGAAGCCATAAAGTGCTTCCTTCAGGTGAAAAGGTGTGTATGTACAGGGGAAAGAGCATGTAAAGGGTTTGGTGCCACCGTGGTTTCAGGCATCCATTGGGGGTCTTGGAATGTATCCCTGCCAAATGAAGGATGACTACTTATGTTCCTAGACGACAAACTTTTGATTTGTTAGCCTACATAAATGTTTAACTTTTAAAAATCCCCTTAACCACTTTAAGTGTACAGTTCAGGAGTGCTCAGTACAGTCTCAGTGCTGTGTGACAGATCTCTAGAAATCTCTCGTCTTGCAGAGCTGAAGCCGTACACCCACCGAACAACATCTCCCCACCCCCTGGTCCCCTGTCAACCATCATTCTCCTTTCTGTTTCTAAGAGTCACACTGCTGTACCCACCTCATGTGAGTGGAATCAGACAGGACGTGCCTTTTTGTGACTGGCTTATCTCGCTTAGCACCATGTCCCCAAGGTTCAGCCACATTGTAGGGCATAAAAAAAGGATTCCCTTCTTTTTTAAGGCTGAATAATTTTCCATTTTATGTATATACCACATTTTGTTAATCTATTCATTTCTTTTTCTAAGATTTTATTTATTTTTAGAGAGAGGGGGAAAGGAGGGAGAAAGAGAGGGAGAGGAATATCGATTGGTTTCCCCTCACACACCCCCAATCCGGAACCTGGCTCACAACCCAGGCATGCGCCCTGACCAGGAATCGAACCAGCGACCCTTTGGTTTGCCAGACAGCACTCAATCCACTGAGCTACACCAGCCAGGACTCTGGTCATTTATTAATGGACACGAGTTACTTCTACCTCTTGGCTATTGTAAATAATGTTGCAATAAATATAGGTGAACAAATACCTCTTTGAAATCCTTCTATGAATTCTTTTGGATATACACCCAAAAGCAAGATTGCTGATCATATCGTAATTTTGTTTTTTATTTTTTGAGGAACTATTTTCCATAGCAGCTACACCAAACAGTACTCATGGTTCTAACTTCTCCACATCCTGGCCAATACCACTTACGTTCAGCTTTTGTGTTTGATAGCACCATCCTAACGGGTGTGAGATACCATCTACTGTGGCTTTCAATCTCTCCGACTATTAGTAACGTTGAACATGCTTCCACATGCTTGTCGGTCATTTGTGCATCTTCTTTAGACAAGTACCTGTGCAAGAGCTCTGCCCATTTTTTAAGTAATCGGGTTATTTTGTTGTCATTCAGTTGTATGTAGGAGTTCTGCCTGTATTCTGAAAATCATCAAATATATGATTTGAATACATTCTCTCCCATTCTGTAGGCAGCCTTTTTTCGCTATCAGTTCTTAGTGTGGCAAAGTCTTTTAAAGCCTTACACCAAAATAATAGAGACAGACTCCAAAACACAAAAACGTACACATTTTATTTGACCACTACCACCACTAGATGACATTAACAAAGTTAAAAAAAATAACTCTAGTGAAAAATACCTGGAACCTAAATGACAAAGAGTCAATATCTATAAAATTCAAAGAGCCTGGAAAACAAATAAAGGAAAAGATAAGCACCCCCAAGAGAAAAAAAGGGCAAAATGCTCAAACAGGAGATTCACAAAAGAAGAAATGCAAGTGGCTAATAAAAACATACCAATAGCTGTTTGATTGCATTCGTTTGCCCACTGGGACATCAAAGATGCAGAACACTGGTGATGCAAGGCGATGCCACCACGTGTAAGAGGAGCACCGGCGATCTCCGAGCAGAAACACAGTCCACGCCACCTGAGCAAGGGGACCGCCGAGCAGCTCAGCGCTCAGCCTTCTCGAGGTGAAGCTATGGAGGTTGCCATAACAGCGAGACACGCTGTGTATACAGATTAGAACTAACCCAAACCCAACAGGGCAATGAATGTTGGGATACATGTATATATAAACATGAATGAATAGATACACATATATACACATACACACATATATTCATTCATACGTACTGATGAAGAAAGAGATCCATGAGTTGAAAAAGAAAAAGAGAAAGCAGTCTACAGAGCAGCACGTAGAACCCACTCCCATTTGTATAAAACTATAATCATACATATTTAAGTATCGAAGAGGAGGCTTGCCTCAAGTTCACCAAAATGTGAACACTGGTTATTTCTTTACCATAGGGTTTTGGGTGATTTCTTTTTTTTTTAAATAAGCATATGTTTCCATACTGCTTGGAAGTTTTTGTAATGAATGTGTTATTTTAATAAATCAGAAAATTTTTTTAGTTGGAAAAAAAAGACAGAGAGAATCAGCTCTTGGACAGCTGTTTCGTGGGGTCAGGAAGTCCTGAGTTCAAGTTCTAGCTCTGACACTAACAAGCTGAATGACCTCGGGCCAGTTATTTAGCTTCTTTGTGTCCTAGATCCCTGTAAAACAGAGAGGATGATAATTCCATGCCATGGAGTTAGTTTGAGGGTAAGGGGACTAACAGTGAGTAGGTTCTCAATAAATATCATTCTCGTCCTCCCATTTGAGCTCATTACTAGAAGAACTTACCTATATTTGTCACATATTAGGTACCCAAAACGTGTCGGGTAATTGAAGGAGATAGATGAATGGGATGGGTGGATGGACAGATGGTCATAAGGAAAGACAGACATCTACAGGATGGGAAGATAAAATGGGTGGATGGGGGGTGGGTAGAGAGAGGGATGGACAGCTGAACAGCTAGACAGACAGACTGATGGGCAGACAAACGTATGGACAGTATTTCCCAAAGAGGACCCCATGAACATATATCCAACCCCACGTGTTCAACATGAGGCTGGCACAGCTCCATAGAGAACTGGGGGTCACGTCTCTCCTCTGAACTGAGGTACGTCTTTGTAATCGCCTCAACCCACAGACTGCGGTAGAAGTTAAGTCATGCTGGATTCTCTCCCTCAGAACACGCAGTTTGGAGCCTCACAGCGCCATACAGAAGTCAGGCCATGCATGCAGCCTCCGTGCTGGAGAGCACATGGATACAGATACAGATGGACGGATGGACACCCGAGGAACTTCAGCTGTTCACGTCTTCCAAGCTTTCAGCATCACATATGAGAGCAGAGAAGACAGTAAGATGACCCAGCCAGACCCACCATATAACCACAACCACAGGGAGACCCTAAACAGACCAACCCACTGAGCTCCTCCCAGGTTCCTGACCCACGGAAACCATGAGACAATAAGCAATTATTGTCGTCTTAAGCCGCTAAGTTTCGGGGTGATCTGGCGCAAGGCAACAACCATCTAACACAGACGGTGAGACAAGCGTGTGGGGGTGGGAGGGTGGAGCAGTGCTGAGGGGACGACTGCTCCTCGAGGAGCCCTGGAGATCAGCACATCTTGTACCAACACGAGGCCCTGCACACCTCTCTCGTCCGTTCCAACGGCCGCTGGCTCACCTCCCGATTCCTAGCCTTGCTCACCTCGGCTATTTATCCACGCTACTTCTAAAAACCCACCCTCCAACTCCAACTCTGAGTAATCAATTGTCCTACCGCCCCCAGACAAATTATCAGCACATGCTTCCTGAGATCACCTAATCCAAGCCCCTATTGGACAGGAGGAGAAACTGAGGCCCCCAGAAGAGAAAATGAATTACCCCAAACCGTGGCTGAGTCATGAGCAGGGCTCCAACTGGAGGTCCAGGTTACTCTCCTCCAGCAGCCTGGGGGCTCCAGGATCCCGAGTTTGCGTGCTGCCTCCGCCACTCCACCGCCTGTGACGGCAGTCCCATCAGGGCAGCGAGCGATGCCACAGGCCCTGGCTGGGACTTGCCAGAGCGCTTGGCTGCAAGCATCCCTTACATCTGTCTGGGCATAAATTTGCATTCTGAATCCAGGAGGCACCGATTCCAAGTATGTCAAATGTAATTAATTACAGCAAACCTTCTGCAACTGTTTTCAAATGCGGTATTCAAGGCTCTGTGCACAGGAAACACACAACCCGCTCGTCTGGGTGGGGCGCTGCTGGGCGCTGCTGGGAGCCGGGGCATAAGGGCCTGGGAGCCCGGACTGCAGCCCTGCGGAGTGGGGAGGCCAACTTCCCAAGACACACCACTTCACTACAAACCCCTCAGGGCGCCGGCGGAGCATCTGAAGGGCCTGGACCCAAGTCCCAGCCCAATCACCGACTGCACACCTGGTGCAAGTTGTTCCTCAACTATAAAACGGGGATGGCCATCTTAAAGGCATCTCTGCTCTCGGGTCTGGTGCCAGGGCTTGAAAGACTCAAAGGGGTATATTGTCAGCCAGCTTTCGGTGACTATCTGAACTTGAATCCAACCGCCACTGATTAGCCGTGTAATCTTCCTCTCACCTCTGAATCTCAATACCCTCATATGTAAAACAAAACAAACAAACAAAACCCTAGTCTCCAGGCTGATTAAATGAGATAATAGATGTTAAATGCTTAGCCCAGCGCCAGGAGTATAATAAACACTCGGTAAATGGGGAATGACTAGAGTTCAAGGCAGAAACATTCTATTTTGCAAAAGATCAAGTGAAATACATGAGAACCCTACACATCAGCCTTTGGACAGAAAGCATTCCCGATTAAAAAATCAAAATTTGTAAGGCTGAATTTCTAGCACACGGCTCAAACCCCTTTCAAAGCACCAAGCACAGAAGAAGTGGGCTGTAAAGTTAGAGACCCGGGTTCCAGTGAGCTCTGCTGCTCCCCCTGGGGCTAGCCGCCCGCTCCAGTCTCTCTACCAGGTGAGCGTTCACGGTTGCCACCCACCCTGCCCACCCTACGTGCTCAGCCCACTATGGCAGTGTGCCCTCTGGGTCTTCCAGAAGCCCTGCCTCCCAAATCATCACAGAGAACAGACACACCTTCCCAACAGAATAGCTTCCAGGCCCCCCAGGACCCCAAAGCCATAGTCCCTAACGGGACCTGGGTTTCTATTCCCTGCACGGTGCTCTCTTTCAGAAACACCCCAGTTAAAACCCAAAGACGTTGCAGAAAACAGATTTTGAAATTTTTTGGCAAGCGGAGAAACTGTTGGGGGTAATCTTTTAGATTTGTTCTTGCTGGCCTTGTTGGACTCACTTTCTTCCTTCCTAAGTGTTTAATTAATGTTTAGGGGAATGGATGAGCAAAGTGGGAAAGAGCTTAAACTGCCTCCCGAATTACTGCTCATCTCAGTCTCTCCCTCCTTCCCTCCGTCTCTCTCTCCTTCCCCTCTCCACCTCTCCCCCCACCCTGTGTCTTTCAGAAATTCCCATCACCCCCTCACTCCAACCACCCAGTTATAGTGATGCCTACACCACTGATCATCCTTCCTTCTCAATCCCAGACTGAGTCCTGCAGTCTGTCCCGCTCGTTACCTGGTGGAGCCGCTGTGTGTCTCTGAGCAAGTCATTCCCCCTCTCTGAGGGGAACAGGTTGGCTCCAACCCACACAGTCCGAGAGGAATATAACAGAAGCACAACAGGGAATTTCAAGTTTTCTAGTCACCTCGTTGTTAAAAATAAAAAGTTAAACAGTGAAATTCATACTAATAATGTATCTTATTTAAACCCACTATATAAGATGTTATTTCAACCTGTCATCAATATTTTAAAAAATTACTACTGAGATCCTTTCCATTCTTTATTTTTTTTCCCTACGAAGCCCATAAAAAGCAGTGTCGACTTGACATTTACAGCACGTCCCAATCCAGGGTGGCCGCCGTTCAACAGCGAAGAGACCTGTGCCTCACGGTCACTACTGCGTACCGGCCGGCACACGTTCAGATAATCCCTGGTCACCTCTGGAGCGCTAGACTCCTCTGACCCAAAACGGAGACAAGCGCCACGGCAAAGTCCACCTCAGGCCAGCAGCAGCCCCCCAGGGAAGCTTCTCTTCCCTGCTGCTTCATTTCAGGCCAGTTTCAGTTTTATTCCAGATCAGTTTCACTTTCTGCGTTTCCAGCACACATTATAAGAAACACCCATATACACACACTTACATTTTTAGAGTTATTTTTCCCAATTGATGACATTACCAAAAAAAAAAAAATTTTTTTTCCCAGCATCCAAAAATGCCTTCACCTGTTCTCCCCGGGTATTCCAAGTGCCCTGTCTACGCCCAGCTGGCTCACAGAACTCGGAGCCCAGAATAAAACAGAACGCAAATTCTCCGCAAAACTTCTCCCTATGAAAACTCACATCCATAATTCTCTACAGTAGTCTTGGGGCTGGTGGGGATTTGTCTGGCAGAGGCTCAAAGCTGAGAGGTAGGAATGGCTCAGCCCTCAGGCGTGCTGTCTTGGACAATAACACATCCAGTGCGCCGGCCAAAACAGCTACTGACTTTAAGTGTTACCAGCAAGCCCGGGGGCTTACCGGGGGGGACACTAGGGCCTCCTCCGCCCTACAGGGGTCATTTCCATCCATGGGGGAGACAGCAGGTTTTGCTTCTCCCTGGGAGTCCCCCTGCCCCACAGACAACCCCCCACCACCCTCACCCCAGGACCAGGGCTGGCCCCTGGGAATCAAGGATTTCAGCCCTGACACGGAGCTCACTTCACTAGAAAGCAGGTTTTCCTGTGTTTTCGAAGGCAGACTGGGGAGCCAAGCACCACCTGACTCCATGTACTCTCCTTAGCTTATATATGAAGCTTCCTTCTGCTTTGTCAGCCAAAATATTTATATCCTTTTTCTGCCGACTCAATGTGGTCCTCACCTCGGCCTCCCTCCTTTCCCTTTTAAGAAAAGAAAGGAGTTGTCGCCACCAACGTGTCTCTCCAGGCCTTCATTTCGCTGTTCATGCAGCACTCCAGAGTCCGCTGCGATCATGATGCCTGCAGGAAGCCTGGGAGGGGTTCATGGGTGGTGGACTGCTCTCCCACTTCACAGACCGACAAACAGAGGGTGTGTCAGTGGGCCCAACACCGGTGCCTCTCGGTGCCGGGCAGGTCACACGTGTGGCTGAAGTGGGAGCAGGGTGGGAACTGATCAAACAGGAGAGCACATACCCCGTGAAGGTCTAAAACTTCCAAAGTTTTTAAACCTTAGACCAACGTCCAATTTGCCTTGTGGGCACCCATCTGTGACTCTGGGTTTAAACAATTTACCCAACAGAGCACTAACAATTAGCGCTAGTTACAGAAATGAACACGTGTTAAAAAAAAAAAAAAAACACATATTAGGGTGTCGGTTTCAAAAGCATTTTCAAATAGGTTATTTTATTTCATTCTTGGGAAAGATCATTCCATCCCATTTCCCAGATGCAGAACAAAGACTGAGTGACTGAGAGACTGGTCTGTGGACTTACAGTATGCGAAACAGCAAACTTAGGGCAAACCCAGGCAAGACACCATCCAGGAACCCCAGGGCCTGCCTCACCCCTATGACGCGTCCTCCACACTATAGCAGTGTACAAGGGACAGCGCCCACCCCACCCAGTGGCCCAGCCACCAGTATCTCCCCTTTTGAAACCTGATCACTCCGGGATCAGGCAGAGAAGCAGGTCATCCAGCCCTGCTTTGATGACAGCCCCGAGGGTATCTAATTATAACAGTCAGGAGCCTCTATTTCTCAAGACCAAATTAACTTTAATTCCTTTTGACACAATGTATGTGCAAATAGTAGGGAGAAAGCATTGCAAAATCCGAGGCTGGAAGTTCCACCTCTGCCTATTCACCGAGGTTTGGGACAAGTAGCTACACCACACTTCTGAGAAAGAGGCAGACACTAGATCAGAAACAACAAATTGGCTTTACGTCCATCCCATGCTAAACACAGCTCACTGGTAGCATCATACAAAGGAGGATTCTGAGGCCACTGGCCAGACTCAGTGTGAAAACTCAATGCAGAAAACCGGCATGATCGATTAGCAATGTCTGCCACAGGTTTGGAAATAGGGAGCGGTGCCGTGTATGTTACTTAGTTACCATTCCTGGATTAGATGGCGGACAAATCACATACCGTAAATGAAAAGCACTTTGCCTACTACAAAGCTTTTCTCCTCACATCCCTCACAACGTTTTACAAGAATCTTGTGCCGTTCCCTGGATCATCATCATCATCATCACCTCTATCCCAACTTTACAGACAAGGAGAACAAGTGCAGGGAGATGAAGTGCTTTGGAAAAGGTCACGAAATGATCAAGAGTGGAGCCGAGAGAAGAGCCCAGCCTTGCCCCTGACCTTCAATCTGCTCATCCCACCCTTGGAAATGCCCAAACCTGTGTTCTGCTGCTGGCAGGCAGCCCGTGCACGCGCCTGTTCAGAAGGGCCACGGTTTACAAAGCGTCGCACCTTCCCTCCCACTGGCCTCGTACACCTTTTAGAGAAGCAAAGTTAGAAAAAGAAAGGGATGCTAACTCAGAGTTCCAGGAGCTTCTGCCCAAGGTGAAGTCCTGCTTCACTGGACAGGTGGAGAAGCCAAGCCCAGAAGTAAGTGAGGTTAATACACACACACACACACACACACACACACAACTGGAGATTCCTAATGTCACAATCTACCCCACCAGGAACATGACGAGATACTCTATTCCCTCAATTCCAAGATGCTAGATACACCATCGATTTGGTAACAGCTTTTTGAGAAGAAAAAAATAAGAAGGAGAAACAGTGTGCTAACAGAGCACATCCATTGTAACACACACCCCAGTTTCAGAAACGGGAGCATATGGGAACATGACCACTGAGGAATAAGGTCTCCCTCAAACTGGGCTCCTGTGCTCACTTGCTGAGCTGATCCACACATTAAGTGTTAAAAATGGCAGTGTTTTATAAAACTTACCAAAAAAAGATTAAGCAAATAAACAGAATGTTCTCAGCTTTCTCCCATAAATTTCCCTTCATCTCTGGCATCTGCAAAACAGAAACCAACCAAAGACGGGGTCTGGCTGCACATCAAATCACACAGTTGGTTACTTTACGTTGAAGGGGCCCACGTGCCTTGCGGGTTCTGCAGACGGCCCCTTAGCCTTCAGGTCCTGGGCCCGCGCCCGAGAAGACCGGCTCCCAGAGGAAACACAGAGGACTGTCCAGCCCCTGCCACCTCAAGGCTGCCCCCATTTCCACCTCCTCAGAAACGCGGAGTGCCGTCCACCCCACCTGCAAGTCGGCCATCGGGATGTTGGTCCTAGATGGCCTCCAAGCCACTTAAACGAAATAGTTTCCACAGCAGAGTGAAGGGGGTAGGACTTTTTTTTTTTAAGATTTTATTGATTTATTTTCAGAGAAAGGAAGGGAAGGAGACAGGGAGAGAAATAACAATGTGTGGGTGCTTTTTTAAAAAAAATATTTATTTATTTTTAGAGAGGGAAGGGAGGGAGAAAGAGAGAGAGAAACATCAATGTGTGGTTGCTGGGGGCCGTGGCCTGCAACCCAGGCATGTGCCCTGACTGGGAATCGAACCTGCGATGCTTTGGTTCACAGCCCACACTCAATCCACTGAGCTACGCCAGCCAGGGGGGGTGAGAACTTTTTAAAAATTCCCCCAGACGTGTAAAGTCAAAGAAGTATTACTCCCATCCAACAAGCCCCCTCTGCTTTACCGTTCCCGGGGGAGCCGGCTCTAAGGAAAGGTGCTGTGTGGCTCCCTCATCCAACACAGGTGTTGACCAAATGGCCAAACCCAAAGTGGCCACCAACTCTTCACTGGACTCAAACCCTACTGATCCGAGCTACTTCCAAAAAATCAAATTAAGTCAGCAAAAATAGTTATGGAGCTGCAGCCCTGTGCCAGACCCTAAAATGAATAACCCATGATCTCTGCCCTCAAGGAACTCATGAGCTGGCTGGAGAAACAGAAATGCAACCAACCAGTTCTCATCTGAGTCCAGAGCATCTGGAAGCACCACGGAGTGGGGAGAGATGAACTCTACCCCGGGGAGGCTCGGGAGGGCTCCACAGGAGAGCGCGAGCAGGCGATCCCTGGGGGGTCTGATTTCTCATGGAGCAGAGAGGAAAGAGGGAAAGGGCACTAGAGACAGGAGGCCCAGCATCGGAAGAAGCTCAAAGTTGCACAGTTCCCCAGGATTAAGGTTTATGGCCTTTCAACACTGTGCCACGGGCTTTGAATCAAACCCAGAACTCATGGGAGGAGCTAGAGCATCCCTGGAATGAAATCATTGAGAACACCTTTGACAAGAAAGATGTGGAAGGCCCACAAGACATCTTGTCCTTGTCTGTCCTAAAGGACAACCGAAAAAGTACGCCTTTTCTGTTGTTACCTAACTTTGCCCGTTAAAGATAAGCCAAGAAGTTTTATTTGGGGGACTTGCTGTTATTGGGACTCAATCTCCCCAAAGTGTGGAGACACCCACTGGCCACTGGGTCAAGAGATAACTGACAGGTGTTGACCACCTTCCGAGGACCACTTTCTAAGGACTGGCTGGGTGTTTTCACAGGTGCCACTTTCTTGAACTATAAAACAACCCTTCAAGATCAAGATCATTACCCCCTTTTTTCCAGATGCAGAAGCTGCGGTTCCAAAACCAGAAGTGACTTCCCCAAAGCAATACAAAGCGAACAGTGCCACGAGGTTGGATTTCAGTCCCCAGTCTGGGTGACCACTTCACCAACTGAGTGAATGTCAGAAAATTTCTGTGCTTCTGACCTAAAGGCCTAGCCTGGGGAATTTCCTGGTGGTTTCATGTTTAGTTCAGAAATGAATTCCACTGACAAACCACCTTTGCCCTCTCTTCTTCCTCCTCCTGAACCCCAACCCTGGTCTTACTCACCTCCCGCCTTCTTTTCTCTTCATCCTTTCAGGCCAGACTTGACTTCAACCCTGCCTCCTACGACTGCCGCCTGCACTTCTCAACTTCAACAGCACGCCTGCTGAAGTTTCTAGCCATCATCTGTCATTTTAAACTTCAGCATTCTGGCCTAACCCTGGCAGAAGGCTGCTCTGGGACAAATAAAAGGGAAGTATGGACCACTTCAACCAGAAGAAGCTAAATGAATGAATGGGACTCATCACCACTATCAGCTGAAACGCCTCCCAAGCAGATAGGGCTCAGGAAGGAAGTCCCATCAACAAAACCAAGAGCTTTGAAAGATGCGTCACTAATTCCCTGAGGCCACCCAGTAACGACCAGATGGAACACTGATCTGACCCCGCGCTGACCGGTACAGAAGTCACTGGTCACGTGCAGCTGTTGAACCCAGGAAACGTGGCTAATCAGAAGAGACTTAACACGCCCCAAAGAAAGAATGTAAAATAGCACATTAATAATTATGTTAATGCATACTGAAATGATACTATTGTCAACATATTACAATTAACTTCATCTGTTCCTTTTTACATTTTTTAAAGGATTGCTAGAAAATTTAAAACTACATATGTGACTCATATGTAGTCTTATGAGGCTCAAGTCATATTTCTATTGGACGCCACTGGTCTATTTAAAAGATGAAGAGACTAACACCGCAATTCTGGAGGGTTTAGGAAGTGCATGCACACAAAAATACAGACACACACACAGAGTCTGTGTGAAATTTAAATGCAGCATAAACATGAACTCTAACTCCAGAAAGAGTCCTCTGGCGATCTGAAGTACAAGTGAGGAATAAAAGTAACTGTGACAGCTCTCCCTCCCACCAAGACAGGGATTCCAAGTGACTCAAAACCTCCTCTCCAGCAAGAAAATCTGGCAAAGACATGGCCTTCCCTCTAGCACCTGTCCTGCAGGTCTCATTCAAGGTCAACCAGCTGGGAGGCAAGCCTGACCACCACACAGCTTGAGACTTCACAGGTGGCTCTGAAGACAGGCTCCACCAGGGGACACACATGTGGCACAGGACACCTGCCCCACAGGGTTCACGCAGAAGTCAGCTAAGGTAACAGATGAGAAACTGGAGTACAGGCAGTCCAGTGTAACTGCGGCACATCATGGTGCATCACGCAGTCCACACCTTTCACACTCTTTCTAACCATGACTCACAGAGCAATTCCATTTCTTATCATGACAGGTTATCAGCAAGTATAAATAAAACAAAAGTTTCACCAGACAATGCTCACCTTCAGTATTGTGCTACACCTCTGCTGTTTGTGTTCCCTTGTATACTATTTTTTTGTGTGTTGATTGTGATGCACTAAATTGATTTTACAACCCACTGATGGGTCCTGACACAGCCTAGCCCGGGAATGGTTAATAAGAGGTACACTCCCCATTCTGGGATAGACACTGCACCCCTCTCTCCAGAATATGGGCGTGTGAATGTGACCTCAGAATCCTTCTCAACACAGCGATCCTGGCAGCTTGGAGTCAGAATCAGCGATGAAACCTACATATACATTATCGTTGCTCTGATCCCAAGCTCTCATTTTACAGATGCAAAAACTGAGGCTCAGAAAGAACAAATGATCTGGCCAAGGTCATACAGCAAGACCGTGAGAAAGCTGGGGCCCCTGTGAACCCACAAATGTACCTCACTTTACATCAGCAGAGAGGAGACATGACCAACACAAAATATTTCAAGGACACAGAAAAAATTCAAATTTCACCGTGACCATGAGAAGTCAGGCTTACACGTCCAGTGGAACAGAGCAAGGAAGTTCTTATCGCCCCACCAGGGAGATGAAGACAGGAGGCCTCTGAGGTCAGAGGAAACAGCATTCCAAGAGCCGAGTCAAAGGTGGGGGGGAAAAACTGTATCTGACAATGAAGGAGTTTTTAAAGTCTGTTTCTCAAATGAAACAAACCATGGGCTATTTATTTTCTAGGACCAGGGAGAGGTCAGCCTTCCACTGACCAGCCATCTTTGTTGCTTTCCTTCTGCAAAAGCAAGAGGCCTTGTTCAAGTTCACCACGGTGCAGGACTGAAGTATAAGCAAACCCTGTTTCCTCGCTGGGTCCAAAGTCAAGCTATAAAGCAGGCCCTTGAAATTTCAAACCTTATTAGAAAAAAAAAACCTCCTTAGGCAGAGAAGCAAAACATTAAGTAATAAGAGTCTCCACTGTGAAAGTGAGTTTAAATGATCTTTCACCAAAATAACTCAGCCCATCATCAAATTACCACCCCTCAAGTCCAATTTGCCAGATTTTTTGCCCAATATTCTAAGAGCGTGTGGTGA
Source organism: Phyllostomus hastatus (assembly GCF_019186645.2). Taxonomy (NCBI): domain Eukaryota; kingdom Metazoa; phylum Chordata; class Mammalia; order Chiroptera; family Phyllostomidae; genus Phyllostomus; species Phyllostomus hastatus. Next base: position 60,759,523 of record NW_025333857.1, on the reverse strand, counting down.
GCAGACATGGGCTAATAAAAATTAGCCCATAGATCCATTTCTGGTCACATTTCCACCTAAAATGGGAGGTGAAAGAGGCAAGGCCCAGGTCAGCTCTCAATCCTGAGAGACGCCAATAGAAACAAAAGAAAACTGACCCCGCCTCCAACAGTACCATCATGCACCTCTGTTTCCTCTACAACAAACATGATCAGAATAAACAATTTTTTTAAGGGAAAAACAGGTCTACAACACAAAAAAAATGATTTCCCATTTCTAGCCAGGAGTTCCCTTTAAAATGGAGACAACACAACAAAATTTCAGCAGAATGGAACGAAGGAATCTGAGTTGCGTGTCACGAGAGCCAGGACACACAAAGGGACAGGCTGCAATTATTTTTATTCCTTGCACCAGAAATAACCTGTTATCTACAACCCTGACTTTTTCTCAGATGCCTGGTAGGGGTGCCCACCTACCCTCCCCAGGCCAGGGCACAGCTCTCCTCTATCTCCTGCTAAACTCAGGCCTACTGTCTCTTGAGGCCACCGGAGTCCTTGGAAATTATAAATTCTTTGACCGTCCTAGACATCGGCCTAAATAATTCAACAGAAAAAAAAATTTTAATTATGCTACTTTAAAAAAAAAAAAAGCTCATTCCAAATATGTCAGAATGTGGCCAGTCAGCCCTGAAGGATTTTGTTACTAAAAAAATAAAATCTCCCAAATGCAACGGCGATGATGGGAAATGTCGAACCTCTGCCACTGTCAAATATATTTCACAGAATTCATATCCCCTTAGAAATCTGAATTTCTACAAAACAGGGTTGGGAATCCATGGACTGGGACTACCATTGCTTCCAAGACATCTATCTGGTGACTGGTGAAGGGGGAGCAGGGCCTCCTGCCCCAGCCCTGTGTGACACCCCCATCAACTCCTCACCCAAGACCCCATGCTGCAAATGCTGACAATATTCCACCCCCCCCTTTGGACAGAAAAATGAGAACTTTTTTTGTTTTTGTTTTTGGTTCAAAATCCCCAGCAAATTCAATCAGAGAGTAAATTCATCACAAATAACCTTCCAACTTTGGGTGGGTATCTTATTTTCACCTGTTAAATTTTAATTTGGTGAATATTTGTCTTCTAAAAAAATTTTTTTTTGTTTCACCTTCATTTGATCTATTTTAAGGCCAAAAAATACATCAAATGTTGTTTGAACATGTGCTTTCATGTTCCAATGCAAGAACCTTTGGGTTTGGCTTTTGTTTGTATTTTGATTTTTTCCTTCAAAAATAAAATTAAATTTTTATGCTAGAATCAATCAAATTGGTGTTTTACCTCATTTTTTCAGCAAAGTAAGTGTTCCAAAAGGGAAGGTGGATAAGAATCAGAATTTTCATCTCCTTCCTCTGTCCTTCCCTTTTTATCTTTCCTTCTTAAATTAGTAAAATTTGTGCTTCTAAAAAAAAATCACAAACACCCTAAAAAGATAAAGGCTAATGGATTTTTCTTCCCCTTTGAAAGTAATCAAATTTGTGGAATAAAAATAGCGAGTGTTAATAAACTACCAAGCCCAAATCACAATCAAAGAGGCCTGAAACCAATCTACATTTTTTTTAAATAATAAATTTTTCAAATTGGAAGAGTGAGCAAGCACAGAAAAGGGAAAATTTTCTTCCTCCAAGAATTCCTCAACCCTTGTCTTTATCAACTGATTCAGTTGTATGTCATAAAAAATGAGCTTCTGTGAATCCACTGTTAGTTTTTTCATAATAATGTTAATTATGCATATCTTATTTTAATGGCGGTCTCTCCTACAAATCTGTGGGCTACTCAATTTGTATAATGTAATGCATTTACGTTTTTTCTACTTAATATTGCTCAGAAAAGGTTTCTGACATTTTCTGAATAAAACAACAACAAAAAGAAATGCCTAGACCTTTCAGAAAACAAAATCAGAAAACACTCTTAATTATTCCATCAAAACAAAACAAAATAACACAAAACCCAACATACACATGGAAAAAATGAGAGGATTTCACTCTAACTTTTCCAGTTTCTGTTTTTCTTTAGAACCTTAGGATTTAAATGCAGTAAAATGTAAATGCAAAATTTAAAAAAAAAAAACACCTACAATTTCTGGGTGTGTCCAAAGCCAATATTTTAGGGTCTATTTTCTCTTTTAAATCCTTCCTTCTTGGAAATAGAAAAACTTAAATATTCCCAAATGGTGAAATTAGTCTTTTTTGCCCGCTAAGCTAAACAAGTTCCAAATTACAATGAAGTACAATTTCTAATTGCTTCATAAAGCCAATTTCTCCCAGTTTTCCCTAAACTCAACAATTTCCCTCCTTTCCTCATTCCAGTTAGTTTTTTTCTCAAACTAAAATGAGTTAGGCAACCAAATTGACTTTGGTTTTAGGAGGTTTTTTGCTTTCATCCCTTCAAACACTGAATTCATTCAAATTCCAGCTTAATTTTCATTTACATATTATCTGGATTTGGCTTCAGAAATAAAAATTGTCTTCATGTTCCTGGGAAGGTCAAAGTGAAAATTTTCACCTCAAAAAGGAAAAAAAAGAATCTCTTTCTCCACCACTGCCTTGTAGAGCAAACTTTTGAAAAAATAAGAAATAAAAAATATTTCTTTTCAATTTTAATTTCTTTTTTATTTACAAAATAGTATCCTCTAGGTGGCGTCATTTTAATGGGAAAAAACTACCGTTTGAAGAAAAATTAGAAAAAAAAATGAGAAAGCGAAATATGGCCTTAAAAAAAAAAGATTGTTGCAAAGATGGGGGTCCAGAGAGGAAAAACCTCCCGGGGGGTCATCAGGAACCCGGAGCGCTGAGAGGGTCAGGGGGAAATTGCAAATTTGGAGGGGAGGGGGGAGAGCTGGAAGGGGTTGCATTTTTGCAAAATGTGAATTGTCCAAACTGAAATGGCTGCTCTGTTCTCTCACCGCTTTGTTTTCTGGGCTCCGGTCCGAGCCCGGGGCCGGAGAGGGCGCCGAGTTGGGGGTCCGAAAAGACCCCATCGTCTCCCCCACCCTCCTCGCACCCCGCGGCGCCCGGAGGGGGGGCTATCCAGACCCTGACCCTCCCGTTAGTGCCCACAAAAAGCCCGCAAACGTGCCCAGGCACTTTGCATTTGGCAAATATTGCAATGAAGTGGCGCAGCGCCCCGGGCCCCGGGCCCCCGGGGTCCCCCGCGCAGTGCATGCCCCCGGCCCCCCGTCGTACCTGCGGAACCGCCGCGCCGCCCGGCTGGTTCATGGGTCCGTGCGGGAGGAGGCGGCCCCGGCGCGTCCTGCTCCTCCCGGGCCGGGCTGCTGGTGCGCGCACAATGCCGCCGCCGCTGCCGCCGCTGCCGCCGCTCCCTCCTCCGCCCGCCCCGCTCAGGCCGGGGGGGCGGGGGCGCTGGGGGCGCGCGGGGGGGGCGCCCGGCCCTCGCCCCCACCCCCGGCCCGCACCGGCCGCCGCCGCCGCCGCCGCCGCCGCCGAGCTGCCCCCCGCGGGGCCGCCGTCGCCCCCCGCCGCCCTGCCCGCCCCCCGGGCCGGCCTCGCCGCGCGGCCCGCGAGCTCCGGGCCTCGGCCTCCGCGCTGCCGGCCTCCGCGCCGCACACAAAGCCGGCCGGCCCCCGGGCACGCCGCTGCCACCCGCCCGCCAGCCCCGGGGCCGAGGCGCACCCGCCCCCCAAACTTTCCCGCGCCGCGCCCTGCCCTCCGCGCGCCCCCGGGGCCCGCCCCCCAGCGCCCTTCTGCCCTCCCCCCCTTCTGCAGCCCCTTGGAAAAGTCATTTTCACGTTGGAAAAAAAGTTTGGGGAGCCGCCTCTCAGTGGAACGCAAGGGGTTAATGGGAACTCTTCTACTCCCACTACCCACCCCCAAAAAGTCAAGATTGATTTTTTGAATAAACTTTGTAGAGCCGGCCTTATGGAAGAATCGGAAGGCTCCATGAAGGTATTTCTATTACCCCTGCCACTCCTCCAAAAAAATCCAATGTCATTTAAAAATAAAAGTTTGAAGAGCTGGCCTTATGTCAGACAAGAGGGGTTAAGGGGACTCTTTCTAGACCCCCAATCAGATTGGTTTTAAAAATAAATATTTGAGGAGCTGCTTTATAATCATATGAAATGCTGGGTGAGCACAGTATTTCTACCTACCCCAGTTAAAAAAAAAATTAAGAATGTCGATTTTAAAAATAAAAGTTTGAAGAAATGGCCCTATGTGAGAAAAGACAAGTTATAGGTTGAGGGGGGTTAGCCCCCTCCCATGTGCCCCAACCAAGTTTATTTTAAAAAGAAAAACTTGAAAAACTGTTCTATGTGGAATAAATGGTGAACAAGAATGATTCTATGCAACACTCTAAAAAGTCAGATTTTTTCTTTATTTGAGGAACTGCCTCCTTGTGACTTGGGAAGTTTTAGAGGGGATTTTTTTTTTCTGTCCTCCTCCTCATCTGCCCCAAAACATCAATTTAAAAAAAAGAAAAATTAAGTGTGAAGGACCTGCTCCCTAAGGAGACAAGAGGGATTACAGGATCCAGCCTACATCTCCCGCAATAGATGGATTTTTAGAATAAAAATTTGAAAAACTGCTCATATGAGATTAGAGAAAGCTTTCTCTGCCCCCCTCACCCCCTCCTTGAGAAGAAAATACAACTATATTTTTAAAAAATAAAAGCACTGGAAATTAAGGATAAACAGGTATGTTTTCACTGCCCCCACCTTAAAAAAAAATAAAAAATAAATTTAAAGAGCTGGATCAGCTATGAGGCAAAAAAGCTTACAGAATTTTTTTCTGTGCACTCCCTAGAAAAGTTATTATTTTTTAAATGTCAGGAAACAGAGGGACTGTATAGAAGACACTTCCTCTTTCTGAAGAATGAAAATGTGGGAGCGTAGCCCTGTATAGGAGGCATAGCATTAAGAGACACTGTTACCAGGATCACAAACACACACATACACGCGTGCGCACAAGAGGTTAAGAGGGATCTCCTAACCATTCCCCTACCCCCCAAACATTGGAGAGCCATTTAAAAAAAGTGCCCACTTCCCTCCCTGCCAGCCTGGCAAGTATGTTCCTGGCAGAGGTTCGGCAGCCTTTGCCAAAGCTGCTGTAAGACGGGCACCAAGGGAAGCCGGGCAGCCTGCAGTTTGGCAGAGTTGGGCTCCCATGGGCCCTGGGCATGTACATGGTGGCCAGAGAGCCCCCTGCCTGCCTGCCCCTTGTCCATCAGGTGGCTGAGGACTTGTTGCCTGGACAGATGACCAGCCTTCATGTCTCTGGCTTCATCCCTGTGTGAAGGTTTCTGGGCAGCTTCCTCAAGGCCAAGTCCTCCCCTCTTCCTAGGGGAGCTAAGCCTGACCTTAGACCCTAGAATAGAAAGAAACTGGACCCAAATAACATTGTGTCTCAGTCACCAGACTCGGAGCTATAGGGTATTAAGTGGGGTGAAAGCCTTCACTGGGAGTCAGGAAAACATGATGCAATTAATATTCATTGAGAACTTACTACTATGTGCCCAGCACTTTATATGTTGTAGTAAGGCAGACATATCACGGAGCCAAGGATTGCTTGCAGCGGCCCTTCTCAAACTTGAATGATCCTCAGAATGGCTGGGACAACCTGTGCAACGACAGATTGTTGAGCCCCACCCAGAATTTGCATTTCTAACAAGTTCCCAGGGGATGCTAAAGCTGTTGGTCTAAGGACCACATTTTTTTAAAAAACCAATGCAATACTGCAAAATGCTCAGGTGCAGGAGAAAGAGGAAGGGCCCTACTCAGCCTCTGGGGTCAGCGAAGACTCCCGGAGGAATAACACGCTGCTGGAAGGCTAGGTAGAAGCACCCTTCCTCTCGGGATCGAAATCAGATGGCAGGGGCTCTCTGGATTAGGGCTTCTTACATAGAGACCTTGAATAGGTTTGGGGACCTAAGCAATCTGTGTCTTAAGCAAATTTGGGTCTATATGTACACTTTGGGGAGAGAAAATCTCTGACTTTCATTTCCTCATAAGGGTCAGTTACACCAATCTGGAATGACCTGCCTGCAACCTGCTTCCAGCCACGTCTGGCCTGGGAAATTCTTCCAGGTCTCTCTCGGCCTCCTCTTTCCAGAAGCACAGCAAGCCCTTCCTGCTTCTCTAACACCCACAGGCCACAGGAGCTGCGCCTTCTCTCTGCCAGCACATCCTTGAGGAGAGTCCAGAGTGCATTCAACGCCACCTTGGACAGGCATGTCCGACAGGGGTCCCAGCCCTGAAGGGTCTGTCCCTTCTCTCTGTCCCACCTGGGCCATGAAGGGCATGCTGAGGGGACAAGAGCTGACCCTGCTGTCTTCCTCACAAAATCAAGTTTCTAAGTGAACACTCGTATTTCCCAAACCATAGTGGAAACTCCGCAGTCACCCAGAGCTGTGATTTATCCCCATCCAGAAGGCTAACTAAGGGTTAACTAGAGGAGGAAGGACAGGGAGAGGAGCCAAGTATTTAGTGAGATCCCAGGGGACAAGACCAGACCTGTTCAATGATGGAACAGAGGTACCATATTGCAGGGGCGGAATGACCATTGGTCAGAGCTGCCGAGAACAGACACTTACATTAGGTAGAAACATAGTCCAGCAGGGACCTCCAAGGGCTTACTGGTTCCCTACGGATCCGTAATTCAATTCAACATACCTACATTTATCAGATTCTGGAAACTTCTGACCCCTGCCATGCCCAGCCTGCTGCCCCCAGAACCGGCACTGCCGCGTTAACACCTACTCAGCTTAATTGTTAAGATCCCGTCTGCTGCCCGGGTTCCAACCTTGGCTCTGGCCCTTGCACGCTACATGATCTTGAGCAGATAATTCAACCTCCCCTTGCCTCCATTTCCTCATCTGTCAAATGGTGCTGACAACAGTATCTCCCCCGTGGGGGTGCTCCGAGGATGAAATGAGATAACACATGTAAAGCTTTGAGAAAATGCCTGGCATAAAGCACGTACTCCATGCATGTCAGCAATCGGATTCACAGAGACACGTGTTCCCCGCCTCTGCCGCTGACTAGCTGTGTGCGCCTGGGCTGGCGGCCTCATCCCTGAGCCCACGTTCTGTCTCTGTAAAATGGGGAGCTAAAACCTATCAGTCTTACCAACGTTCTTTCGATTGTAACCAGTAGTAACAAAATTACACTGAACTGGAGAAGAAGAAGAAGGAGGAGGAGAAGGAGAAGAAGGAAGGTGTTATCAAATTAGGAGGTAGATCTCGGTGCCCAAGGAGGGAAAATGAAACGAAGCCTCAAGGAGATTTGGAGCTAGGCACTAGAAAATCATCAGGCACGGGCTTGCCCTTGCCAGCACTGCGGGCCTGGGTCTCTTGCCGTCTGAGCCCCAGTTTATTCTCTCTGTCTCTGCCTCTCATCCTCCGAACCTCCTCCCTACCTCTCCCAGGTGGGCACCCTCTGCTTCTCTAGGCCCACAGTCCAAAGGGCCACCCCAGCGTCCCTTCAGTGCCAACAGCGGCTGACCGGTGTCTCTGTGTTCCGATCCAGATTCTCAGGGCAGAGATGGGATTGACCGAGCTTGGCGCAGGTGCCACAGGAGCGGTTATGAATGACCAGGAGCAGGGTCCCCTAGTACACAGAGATTTCTGAGGCCCACCCCAGGGGAAGGAGGCACGGTGGGCTGGGCAGTCCCCTCATATGTTGAGTCCCACCGAGGCCTGTCCTCACAGGCCGAGGTCAGGGGTATGAAGAGCCAGGCTCAGGGCCTGAGGCACAGGCACACTCAAAAAGTACGTTTCCTCCTGCTGCAGTCTTGAGACATCTGGGGAACGGGGCGGGGGTGGGGGGGTGGATGATGGCGAGATTTTGTTGAATGAGGGTGGTAAGTATATGCCCAGCTCATGTCATAGGCAGTGAGGGGAACAAGGAGAAAAAAGTTGCCTCCATATTGGCCTTTGGGTCGCAGAGAACCTGGGGCTTGGCTCAAACCCTGTGGGTAGCTCTTGGTGGAGAAAATGCCTTTTGTGTGAAACAGTAGGTTCTAAAGGGTGTGGAACAGAATCAGGCAGGGACTTCACAAAACGGCGTCTTCTTCCTCAAGCCAGGTTTCTTTATTAAGCCTAAACCAGGAGGGAAGTGATTGCTTGTGACAGTCCCTCCAGCGACTTGGGCTCCCTGAGTCTCTATAAAATGGGAGAGTACCGCGCCATCCAGCCTTATAAAATCTCCTAGCAATTTATCAAACAAGATGGCAGTATTTTTTTTTATACGCTTGTTTGAGGTGGGCAGGCAAGGTACCATCACCCCCATTTTAAGGATAAGAACTTGGAAGCTCAAGGCTTTGGCCAGACCAGCCAGTGGCAGCCCAGTAGGACTGAAACCATTCTCTCCCCCCACCCCCGTGCCCGGGCTGTCCCTGTGGAACTTTCTGGTGACTGGAATCAAAATCGACAGGTTCTCTAAGTCATCTTGCTGTGGCCCTGGAGTTTTCTTTCTTTTTTTAAAAAATTATTTTTATTTTTTTTTTATTTTAGAAAGAGGGGAAGGGAGGCAGAGAAACATCGATGTGAGAGAGAAACACTTGACCGGTCTTTCATATGTGTCCCGACCAGGGACCCAACCTGCAACCCAGGCATGTGCCCTGACCAGGAATCAAACCCGCAACCTTTCAGTTTGTAGGATGACACCCAACCAAACTGAGCCACACTGGCCACAGCAACACGTGGTAGTTATTATTACTAGTGCCAGCCCACTTCTACTTTAATATACACATATATAAGGAAATGCAGGTCTCCCAGGGGTGGCGACGGAGTCACCTCATTTGAGCAACACTATCCAACCAAGAAGGGACCAAAGTGAGCTTTGGAGGCATTGGCCCCCAATCTAGCAGTTTATGTCCCCAACACGGCAGCAGTCCTGCCCTTAGTTCTGCTGGATCTCAGAACGGGAGAGGACCCAGGCCAGCAGAAGGAAGGACAAGGAAGGAAGATGGCAGCAGCTGGCCCATCTCGTTTTCTCCTGATGTCACCTGGAGGCCCCCAAAGTGGAGCATGAATCTGTCCTTCCTGCCACAAGGTAAATTGTCAATGGGAAGAACCGACAGTGTGGCACAGCGCAGGGCTCAGGCTCAGGACTCAGGAAAACACTGGGTTCAAATCCTAGCTCAGCCCCTTTCCAGCCAGCTGAGCCTGAGCACATCACATTCTTGTCTCTCAGCCTCGGTTGCCTTAACTGTTAAGTGGAATAATAACATATGCATGCGTGTTTTATGTGGGGGTTAGAAAAGAAAATGAATGCCAGCACACAGTAGGTATCCTAGGTATTAGTGATCACGCTACTAACCATGATGGGATCTCACTGGCCTGTATCCATGGCACAGCTACCCAGTGGGTGGAGCATGCCTGAGCCGTGACGCCATCACTGTGCTCCTCAGTGGTCTCCACGCGCATTAAGGACAGTGAGGCCCGGAGAGTGGAATGGAATGTCTCTCTCACCAGTAAGTGGACAGATGGACGCTATGTACCTCCTGCTGGGAAGCACTGAGAAGAACCAACAGTGCCTACATAGAACTCCTGCCAGAAATGTATAACCCAAATCTAACCAGGAGGGAACATCAGATAAGTCCAGATCAGGGGCATTCCACCAAACAGCCCGCCTGCATTCCTCTACAGTGTCAGCACAATGAAAGACAAAGCAAGGCTGAGGAACTGTTTCAGATGAGAGGAGGCTGGAGAAATACGATGACAGAGGCAAAGGGTGACCTGGAACTGGACCCTAGATCAGAGTGGAAAAAAATCGCTGTAAAAAACATTATGGGAGCCATTGGTGAAATTTTAATGTGGTAGCATATTAGATAATAGTCTTTACTCGTGTTAAATTTATGAATAAATATCTGGGGGTTGTTGGGCAAGATGATGTTCTTGCACACTTTTGGTGTAAAAGGGCATGATATCTGCCAACTCAAATGGTTCAAAAATAAAAATGACGTATGTATTATATGCAAATCTATATATACACCTACTTATGTATGTGTGTCATGTATATGTGATAAAGCAGTAATAAGCGGCTGTGTATTAACAATTAGTAAATCTGGGTAAGGGGTGTGCAAGAGTTCTTTGTATACTCCTCTTGCAACTCTTCCATATGACTGAAATTATTTCAAGTAAAAATTAAGAAAAGTAATATATCTGAAATGTTTGAAAAGCTAGAAGCCTACACAGAAATCACTGTACTTTCATCAAAATGAATCATTTTCATTGTAGATTTAACAACAAAATTTGATACATTGATCGGTGGTTTGTCCACATCAGACTTTGCTGATTATTTTGTTCTAATAACATGAGTTTTCTTTTGTGACCATTATTCGTACCGGGTCCAATTTTCCCAGGCAAATTTTGTGATCTACATTTTTGTCAAGCAGATTTAGGTTCTGCCATCAATTTTCAGTCAGCCACGATCTATACTGGGTGCGTCATTGGTCTTTGTCAGTTTTGTTTTCTGTTGCTTATTTCTACCAAGGAAAAAAATTTTTGCAATTTTTGCAATTATCAGTGTTATCAATAAGATTTAATCCTTCAAACAGTTTTTTTTTAATTGATTTTACAATGTGTGGTTTAGAGGGCTTCTCAATCCTGGGTGGGCATCTGAGTCCCCTGGTAGGGGCTTGTGAAAAAGACAGATACCCCAGCCTCTACTTACACCCTCAAGACTCTAGATTCTGAATTAATAGGTCTGGGAAGGGGCCCAAATACCTGTATCTTTAACAAGCCCCCACCTCTTGAGCTCTTAGCAGTCATTGGCCCATCAGCTGGCACGGCACCCAACTTGCCTTGTATTATTGATAATACAATCATTGTAAACTCTCTGGGCCTTGCTAATGAGGATTATTTTAACATTTCATTTCCCCAACTTGACCATGAGGTCCATGAGGGGAGGGACAAAGTTAAGGGTTCCTGTGTGGCCAACTCAGCCTATTACATATGTTAGAGTAGGCAGCAAAAGCATTAGCTGATGGGTTGTGGGTGCAACCAAATTCTTAAATATCAGCATCCATGGAGAAGACGTCTTTTTCACTTATTGTGGTGAAATGTGTATAATATGAAATTTACAGCTGTAACCCTGTTTAAGTGCATGGTTCAGTGACAGGAAGTACCTTCACATTGGTATGTAATAATCACCCCCGTTCACGGCCAGGACTTTTTACCATCCGAATCGGAAACTCTGTACTCATTACACAGCTCCTCGTGACCTCCTCCGAGTCCTCTAGGTACCTCCTGTAAGGGGAATCACACAATATTTGTTCGTCTGTGTCTGGCTTGTTTCACTTAGCACAATGTCTTCAAGGTTCATTCATGAGGCAGCGTGTGTCAGGACTTCATTCCTTTGTAAGGCTGAGTGATATTCCATTGAATGTATATACCACATTTTGTTTACCCATTCATCCGTTGGGCTGTATCTGCTTTGTGGCTTTATTGTGGATAACGATGTTATGAACATTTGTGTTCACAGCATCTGTTCAAGCCCCTGCTTTCTCCTCCTTTTGGTTATTCCCAGAAAGGGAATTGTTGGATCATATGGTAATTCTATGTTCAATTTTTTGAGGAACTGCCATAATATTTTCTATAGCAGATGACAAAGGAACACTTGAAAAGCTACTTTAATAAAGGTAGAAATGATGGTTAATCCTTTTGGACTTGTATTCCAAGACTATTGAAAACAAAACCTATACATCTGTCTTTAGCAACCTCAAAGGATCATGGGATGTTGCACTTCCCCATTCGTTGGGCAGGAGACTGATTGCATTGGAAGCCTCAACTCTGCACAGCTCCCTGCGGCACTCCCTCTTTGTCATGTGACTTTGCAGTTCTTCTCACTAAAAAGGGGGGGGCGGCGTATTTCCCCATCCCTTGATTCTGAGTTTGGCCACAAGATGGCCAGTGGGATGATGGCAAATTTCACATCAGCAGAGGCTTTTAAGGTGTTTGTGCAACTGGGTTTGTGCTTGCTCTTACACTTCTGTCTTCACCATGAGAATAAGCCCAAGCTAGCCTGCTGGAAGAATAGGAGAGAAATGTGGAAAAACTCAGTTGCCCCAGGTGACTATCAGATGTGTGAGCCCCCAGCCAATAGCCAGACACCCCCAGAGTATGAGAGAGCTGAGAGGAGACTAGGAGAACCATCCAGGTTAAATCCCCAACCCACAAACTCATGAGCTAAGTAAATGCATATTATTTTATAGCATTGAGTGTTGAGGTGATTTGTTACAAAGTGTTATTGTGGTAACGGGGTTCTTGATACAGGTCCCCTCCTACTCTTCCATCTACTGCTATGTGTGCATGTGTCAAAGTGTGAAGAGATAACTGATTTCACGGAGCTATCGTGAGAAGTAAATGCTAGGCTTAACCCCAGTCCACTTATATTCTAAAGGCTGATTGCTCTCTTCCCTCCTAAAGCTTACTCTCTTCTAGTTCATTGGGAAGAGGGCTATAGAGGGCATCTGTTCTTAATTGCCCCTCATTCCAGTGATAGGATAACAATGTCCCTTGTAGAACAGAACCCTCTCCATGCTCAGTTCATGTTTCGGGTGGAGTTGCTCAACTCACTGCCGAGTGCCATTGGCAAATGACCTAGGCCTGGCCAATCAATGTATGCCATCCCCTTGACCCCAAATGGGTTCAGGAATGGTCACATGGCAGGTCAAGGCAATGAGATTCAGTTTTAAGAATGTAAGTACGAAGTTCCTTTTCCCATTGACATTACTGAGAGAACATAGCTTAAGTCTAGAGGAGCCATGGACTACCAATGTAGAAAGAGCTTGCCTGCATATAACTCACTAACACAGGAAAACAGAGCCCAGAGATGGGAAGAAACAGAGTCCTGATGACATGGTTATTAGAACCACTAGATCCAGCCAGGCCTGAAGCCGTGTGATCTTTCAGCTCTGTGAACCAATACATGTTCTTTTTGTTTATTTTGTTAAACTCATTTGAGTAACTGGAAAAGGGACTTGCCTTGTGTTCTTCTTGGGTCACCTTCCTGGCTGAATTGTTCCTTATTTTCTCAGGTTCCTCTATGGTGCTCTTAGCCCCACTGCTGTGAAGAACCATGGTGCTCATCACACCGCGCATCACCACCAGCGACTCCCAGGCAAAGTCCAGCCGATGGGGCGGGGCTTCTTCCAGGAGCAGGGAGAATGTGGGCAGGGCTGGGCAGACCAGGCATTCTGCTTTTCCCTGAATGGTTGTCCCAGTGTGATTACTTACAGCATTCCCTTTCACTGTTGACTGTGTCATTGTTTAGTAAATTTGATGGTTCCCTGTGGCAGGCCACACATTTTATTGTGTCATCCCTTTATTCCCCAAGAGAGTCCCAAGATGGCTACAACAATATCTCCCATCCTGTCTTCTTTTCTACATTGTGACTTTGCCTCTCACCATCAAGAGCTGGAATAGAAGTCTCTTTCCTTTAAATCTGGGGGGTTTGTGACTGCTTCATCCAACAGACCACCGTGGAAGAGATGCTAAGTGACTTCCAAGGCAGCAGCCTGACAGCCAAACAGCTTCCACCTTATTCACCAGAATGCTCATACTTGGAGTCCTGAATCATCTTATCAGAAGCCTGACTTCCTTGAGGCCGCCATGGGGTGAGGAAGCTAAGCCACCTTGAGAAGCCATGAGTAGTCGCTGCAGTAGGCAGCCTGGTGGGTGGACTCTCAGATGGTCTCCGATTATGCCTGCCTTCTGGCATTCACACCCTTGCATAATCCCATCCCCTTGTGGGAGGGTGAGACCCGTAATTTGCTTCTCATCAGTAGAGCATGGCCAAGGTGATAAGTTGTCATTTCAGTAATTGTTACATAAGTTTGCAGCCTCTGTCTGTCTGGTGGACTCTCCACCTTGCTGGCTTTAATGAAGCAAGCTGCCATGCTGGGGGGTTCCATGTGGCAAGGAACTGAGGACAACCTCCTGTCAACAGCCAATTAGGAAACTGAGCCTTCAGTCCAACGTCCCAAAAGGAACTGAGTCCTGCCAGCAACCACCTAAGTGACCTTAGAGGCAGGTCCTTCCCTCAGTGAGCCGTCAGTGACACACTAGCCCTTGCTTGCAACTTCACAAGAGACCCAGAAGCAGATTCCTGACCCAAGAAATTGTGGGATAATCACTGTGTGCTGTTTCAGGCTGTTAAGCTTGTGATAATTTGTTATGCAGCAACAGATAACATTCTCGGTCCCAGCCTTTGAGGCCTCCAGCTGTGGCACCAGCCATGTGACTGAAGAGCCTCTGGGTAATGTCAGTTCCCAGGCTGTGACTTACCTCGTAACCTGGGGTCTGCCCTGCTGGTCCCAGAGATGGCGGAGCAGAGACAAGCCATCTCCTCTGTGCCCTGTCGAAATTCTTGACCACAGAATCCAGGAGTGTAATAAAAGGGTTGTTGTTTAAAGCCACTACACTTTGGGGAAGTTTTTAACACAGCCATAAAGAATAGAAGAGGAGGCGCCATTTTTAATGGTGCATTAAATAGGACCTTTCCCAGGGTCCACGACAGAAGTGATCCCTCACCCCGACATCAGTGCTGGGCCCTCGGGCCCTTCTCACTCCAGAAGAGCACTCTCTACAGGCAGGTTGTTGACCCCATGCCAAGGGTGGGTAGGATCTTGCCCAAGGTTTCCCACCAACAGTAAACTTCTTAGCAACGTGGAACTCCTATTCAAGCTTTAACATTACTGCTAATACAAACCTGATTAAATTCTAGACAAAGGGTACTCTGCTTCCCATATTGGGGTGAGTGGGGGTGGTCTTATTCTTTCAGCTCCAGCCAGCTCAAATCTCTATAACTACGTGTCCCTGAAGGCTCTGGTGAGGACCTATGTCCGTGGCAGGGAAGGGAAGGAGGGAAGAGCAAGTCAGAGAACTCAGCAAAGGGGATAAGCTCATTTTGCCCCCAGGCCGAGGAGAGACTCTCACTCAAAAGATTAGACCCCTCCGCACACACTCGTGCGCACACGCACACACATGTGCACATGCACATACGTGCCCTCTCACTCCTCGTGCCTTCCCTACCAGAGCAAGACCATAACATTTTGACCCACATCTATTTCTTTAAAAGATATTGCAAAAATTTATGACTTTGAACAGTCTTCAGAGAAAGAAACATTGTCAGTTGAGTCTTTCAAGTAGTTGAGGGTTACCTCTCTCTGCACCAAAAATCTTTCTCTGAATAATTTGGACTGGAAGTCCTTCCCAGCCTCTTAAACAATGGATAACATAGTTTCTGGTGTCCTTCTTGAAATCTCACGTGGAACACTGCCCAAGAACCTGGGAAGGTGAGTTACCTAAGCCCAGGATAGTCACACAATAGAGCGAAATTTTCCAAAGAAAAACTTTTTTTCCAGATCTTTGAGAGCCCTTGAGTATGCACTCGCTTCTCCAGAAGTCAGTATTTGACTCTGTGAAATGAGAAGCAGCTTTTCCATGATTCACATGTATCCTTCCCACCAAAAGACAAATGGAATCCAGAGGCTCCCCAGGCCTTACTAGCCTGCGGGTATGAGGTCACACTTTTGACTCATTCAATCATTCATTCATTTAACAAATACTTGCCTGGGGCTTGCAATGAGCTATTCTAAGTGCATTAAAACCATTAATCTTTGTAACAACTTGATGCGGTAGGTAGTATCATTATCTTCCCTGTGTTACAAATAAGGAAACCAAGGCACAAAGGGGTCTAATAAACTTACCCAAGGACACAGAGCTACATGCATCTGGGTTTTGGGCCCAGCAGTCTGACCGTGGAGCCTGTGCTTATATTTAGTTTGCTACCCTGCATCTCACTGATGTAGACCGCCCTCCTGCATAGTGGGAGCATGTCAGCCTCCCTGGTAAGGTTCCTTCCCTTACCACCATTTCCAGGGGCCTTGGGAGGTGCTCTACAGGGCTCAGCGTTCCCTCGGACACTGCTCCTGGAGGGTGAGTCTGCCACTGTGCTTATTCTCTCTTACCACTACAGGGCTGCGTCACTAATAGCACTGAGACTCGGCGGCTTAAAGTAATGAGGGTGAATTTCGTTCATGCGTCTTCTGGCCAGTTGCAAGGTTCTTCTGGCCTTCGCTGGGCTTGTTCACACAGCTGGCATTGGCTGGCTCTTCGCTGATCTATGTCGGTTGTGGCTGGGACAACTAGGGCCACCTGGGCCCGGTCTGCATGTTTCTCATCCACCAGCAGGCGAGCCCAAGCACTTTTCACTTGGCAGTGGCAGAGGAGAGAAGCAGACAAGCCCAACTGTGTGTGCACTTTCCAAGCTTCTGTTCAGATCATATTTATTAGCATCCATTGGCCCAAACGAGTCATGCCGCTGGGCCCAGAGTCAGAATCCTGCACCGTTACAAGGCCCAAGGCACGGATACAGGGCAGGATAAAGGACTGGGGGCCGGTTGATACAATCAGTCCACCGCATTTATCACCCATCTTCTTCCTGCTCAAAAAATGTCAGGACAAAATTAAATTTCAAAGTAAAAAAAAAGTCATTTAGCTAAAGCTGCCCAAGACTTTATAAATTAAAGTTGTGCTCTGGGAGATAGTGAAGAGGCTGAAACCAAACCAGGGCAAGAGGCACGAGTGGCTTCTTCGTAAACGAAAGGAGCAGCATTCCTCCGTAGCAGTAGGAAATAAAACTGAGAACTCAGAACTCAGCCCGGGGAGGCTCCCATTCGGGTGGCAAAGTGGCAGTCAGCAGGGTAGGCACTGTTTAAGCCTGGTGTCTGAGCAGTGGGGTTTGCACAGAAGTCACGTCAGAGCCAGCCAAAGGCAAAACTGACTCACTTAGCAACTTCTTGGCATAGCAATGCCTCCTCGCTTTGTCTCTCAGGTGGAAAACGCCAGTGCTGGCTTGCCTGGTGCAGAACTGACCCCTAGGCGGCCCTGGTTCTGCCAGGAGGGCATAGCAGATATACACTTTATTCCCATTCCTGGAAAGGGGGAACTGTCCTGTTTCTGGCTCACAAAGCCTGATTATAATTCTTCCTCTGAGAAGCCAGGAAGTCTGTGAAGACAGCCACACTGGTCTCTGAACCTCCAGCTCCACAGCCCCTTCCTTCTCCCCTGAGAGTGCGCTGGAATGATCGGCCTCTCTGGATAGCAGAGGTCTCCATCTGTGTGTAAACACTGACTGACATCTTTTGAAAATATTGGGAAAAGGCTCTATACATAGTAAAACTCCCACCCCACCCCCCAAAATGGCTAAAAAGGGTGGAGCATTCTGCTTTTCACCTCAGAGACATCAGGACACTTACAACGCCTTAAGGTGGGAGGCTCACACTGAGGAAAGGGGATCCCACTCAGCAGGTAGGTCAGAGCCGAGTGACACCCCCACAACCCTAGGATACCTTCTGGGTGTACTGTCAGCCATGTGCCGGGTGCTTCACACACATCACCTCAATTAATTCCTAGACTCCCCATGAGACAGAGCTGTAGGCATCCCCCATTTACAGACGAGGAAACGGGGCCACCTGAAGCTTCCGTGAAGGGAGCTGTCCAAGTCGCAGCAGCGCATACGGTGGGGGCACCCTGACTCCAGACTGGCCTCCGAGATAAGCGGGACTCAGTGGGAGCGCCCAGCCGGGGGTGCCCTGCAGACACCACCCTATCCCGTGGCCTTCCAGTTAAGAGACGCATCTATTGGAGATACAATTTCCAAGGAGTCGTCTACCCAGAGGGTTTTAAGAGAATCCATTTCTAGGCTGTTAGCTGCCATGTGGGTGATTTCCTACATCTGACCGATCTGAGAATTTCGATATGAATGCGTGAACCTGGTTCTCCTTTCCAAGTCTCCTTTCTCAGCTACCAGCCCAGCTCCCACTGGACAAAACAAAAGTGGATCCCTCACCCATCCAACTCTTACTGTGGGGCATTGCCCTGGGTGGAAAAGCCTGGGCCAAGGTGGGGTGCAGGGGGGTCAGGACACCAAACCTGGGATCACTCCAAATATTGGGGAGCAGAGGTTCCTTTTACTGAGATACCACAACCCCTCTTCTGTCCATCTAATTCAAAGACAAACTTTTATTAATTTTACTTTTTATGTTTAATAATTATCAAAATTTTGATCAACTCTATCTTAGAATTAATTATGTTGATGACTCAGTTCAGAAAAATGCCTAACTCTTACAGAGTTGTGATCAGAAGAAATACAAACATGTTAAGATTACCATCTAGCAACAATTTTGGTTTAGAAACTAGCCACAATGATCCACATGAAACTCACAGGCAGAAAAGTATATTACATTTGTATAAAGTTCTGTGGGGGAAGTAGAATGGGAAAATGATTTAAAGAAGAAAGAAGAACGTTGCAACATTTCTAGCTGCTAAGAGTTTGTTCATGTATTTTTAAAAAACGGATGATGGTGGGTATAAAATGATTATAATATTTAAATTCCATTGGATATATTTTAAAAAGTAATGTAATGGTTTTATTTTTAAATGCTAATATTTATAATATGCAGGACGTTACAACCTTTACAACTATTTGAAACTGTGATGGCAACTTTTTAAAATTTGTGATTATGCAGTTTTTGAGAATTCTTTTGGAGGTACATGAGGAAAAAAAATGGGAAATTCCTCTGATTTTGTCCAGCCAATCCTTTTACAGAGGAGGACCAGAAAGTCAAAAGGATTTACCCAAGATCACCTGTCAAAGCAGAACCGGAACTGGGACCAAGAGCAAAGCTTCAGGACTCCCCACTTTCCTTATCCATGCTGGGTTGCTCCATCAGTCAGAGGCCCAGCTGGTCTCAGCATGCAAATGGAATGGAAGGCAGGGGGGTTAATCACATGTCTATTTACAGGGGCGAGGGCAGTGTTAAGGGAAAGCAGCAGGGTTGGCAAAGGACCAAAGACTAGCAAAGCCATTTGCACCCCTGGGCCAAGGGCAAGAGAAAGAGCCCTTACCTGGGCCTTGGGAGACTTTTAGCTATAAGGGAAGGCCACCAATAGGAAGAACATGATCCCTTCCAAACCACAGTAGCAGGGAGAGAGCTGGAGAAATAAATAGAGCCTCTCACTCTTCCTGCATGGGTTTCCTGCTGGTTCTTCCCATTAGTCAGATCCACTGGAAGCCAGAGGGCAAAGGAGCTAGTTAATATAGTCTTCAGAGTTCAGCCTCCTGGGCACAGAGCAAAGTAAGAAAGAGGAGAGAGAGAGTCTTGATGGGCTACCAGAGAGTGTTCAGCACACTTACCATTCTGAACTTGAAAGTTTTATTTAAACAAAAAACTAGGCTTTCTAGTCAAGGTAAGCCACAGCAAAAAGAAGAACTCTGTCACCAGAAAAATCCAATAGCCTAAGTTTATGAGGCTGGAGGAATTTCAGAGACGTTGAGAAGGCTTTTTATTTTACATCTGTGACTATGATACACAGACATCTACTTGTTTTAGTACTGTAGTTTTTGGCATCTCCTGTCATTGGAAACAGATCATTTTTTCTCTAAAATTTGCCTTGTTGAATCCCCACTCCTGGATGATTTCATAGACCGCTACCAACTCCAACTATAAAACCCAGAGGTTGAGGGAAATTCCCCGAGAAAAGTGATGAAAGTGGACATGTTAAACAGAATTATATTAGTAAAGATAACAATATAAATTATTAACAGTCACCTATTAAAGACACATTAATCCTGTTACTAGAGCTAAAGAATGCACGCAATTGCCGTAATCCAAAATGCTTTAATATTTAAGTCACCTTTCTAGGCAACCTGTTGTGCTCATGCTCTAGAAAGAGTGGCGCTCTCTAGGGGCAGGAAGTTCCAATCACCTGGTGCCCTTTGACCTGTGCTTTTGCTTCACACAAGTAAGGCCATGATGGGCATTGGGATAGGGAAGAGGCTAGATCGGGGAAGAAGGGTGGAGGAATGAGGAGAATTGCTCTGATCCCCCATAACCTCTAAGGAAGGCAGCAGGGTGACTCACAAAGCCCCTTAGCTGGGAAACGGCAGACCAAGGTTCTAGTTCCGGCAGTCCCTGACTCATTGCACATCGTTGGCCAGCGAACATTCTCCTCTCTAAATCCAAATGTTCTCACTTGCAAATATTCATCTTCAGTATCCCTTATGTCTCACTTGCCTTAGCTCTAAAATCAGAGTAATACAAACTTTTTATAAAATCGTCCTGGGCACTAAATAAAGTTAATATCTGGGGGGAAAAAACCTTGTCAGATGCTAAACCAGCATAATGGAGACCACATGGTATAGTATCAAGAGCACATGCTAAGAACAATTAACCTGGTTCTAAAATTATAGCCTCAACTTCAGACTTTATGCAATGGGCAAGTAAGGACATCAGCAAGTATTCTTCCCAAAGAGTAACTACAAGTTGGACAAAACTGACAAAAAAGACCCTTCCAATCCTCTGGAAAGCAGCTTAAGTCGTACAACAACCTGAGAAACAGTTATGCTTGAAAATCTACTGCACTTTTATAAGACAACGGAACTGTGGTGTTTGTGCCTGTGCTGTTCCAAACCTCCACCCTGCTCTCAGCCTGTTTGGTCCAGAGGTTCAGCCAGGATGGGGCAGGCCATGAGGCCCGGCAGCTGCACTGCTGAAATCAGAGGGATGCATTTAGTTTGGAACAGTAAGGATCCACCCAGCAGCATTGGTGGAAGAAGTCATCCTGGCAGCAGGGATGAACAGGGAGGGCCAATGGCTCTCCTGGTCTGAGACTGTGGTCATGGTTGCACCAACCATATTCCTGGCTGAGGCTACACATATAAGCAACAGAAGCCGGAGAGGACACAAGCTATGCACACAATCCTGGATGGCCCTAAGGCTGCTCGCATGTGTATAAGGGCCCAGCGGAAAATAAAATGCAAGGCAGACTTTAAAATGACATGAACTTTGAACCTGCTCCCTTGCGCACACACCTATTTCAGCAGAGGATAGAAGCCTTACTCGCTTGAGGCGTTTCAGCACAAATGCTATCTGATTAGCTATTAAGTTGTACAGACATGGGATGATCCTTAGGAAGCCAAGCTTAAAAAGAAAAAAAAATAAAACACCTGGCCAAAAATATCAGTAGCTGCATACTACTGGGGAGACAGATTTAGCTCAAGCAGGTTATTAAACAAACAAATAAAAAAGTTAACGATAATAACTTCCAGGGAGAAAGGGTAGTGTCCAGACTTGTTACCATATATTATCTAAAATGTTCAGGTTTCAACAATAAAATATAATATGAGACATGCAGAGGGAAAGGAGTGTGACTCATACTCAGGAAACGGGAAACAAAAGAAACTGTCTCTGAGTGTCTCCCGGTGTTTTATTGGCAGATAAACGCCTGAAAGCAGCTTTAAATATGTTTTTTTTTAAAAAAACTGTGTTTAAAAATTAAATAAAAGCATAGTAATAACAAATAAACAAATGCAGAATCTCAACAGAGATAGGAATTATTGAAAGAACCCAAATGAAAATTCAAAAATAAAACACAATGATTGAAATGAGAAACCCACCTAGAGAGCTTTCACAGAAGATTCACAATGGCCAAAGAAAGAATCAGTGAACTGGAAGACAGTGAAGAAAAGAGAGGAAAAAAGGTTGAATGAAAATGAGTAGAGTCACAGAGACCTGTAGGGCAGCATGGACCTACCAGCACACTAGCAATGGTAGTGCCGAAATGGGAGGAAAGCGAAGAAAAGGGGGACTTTTTTCTGCAAAGACATAAGGTCAGAAAACTCCAAATTTAAGGAAAACAATAATTTGGATATACCGGAGGTTCAGTAAACCCCAAGTAAGATAAATAAAAAAAGATCCATGCCTAGACAGTTCATAGTCAAAGTGTTGAAAGATAAGACAATGAGAAAATCATGAAAGCAGCAAGAGAAAAGTGATTCGGCACATACTGAAAAGCATCAATACCTTTCATTGCTGACTTCCCATGTAAAATAATGGAGTGAGAAGGACATATTAAAAGTACTGTAGAAAAGCCCTGGCTGGCATAGCTCAGTGGATTGAGTGCGGGCTTTGAACCAAAGCATCACAGATTCGATTCCCAGTCAGGGAACATGCCTGGGTTGCAGGCCATGGCCCCCAGCAACCGCACATTGATGTTTCTCTCTCTCTCTCTCTTTCTCCCTCCCTTCCTTCTCTAAAAATAAATAAATAAAATCTTTAAAGAAAAAAAATAGGTGTGTTAAAGATTAAAAAAAAAAAGTACTGTAGTAAAGATTAAAAAAAAAAAGTACTTTAGAAAAGAACTGTCAATCACCCTGGCTTATAGTTCAGTGGATTGAATGCTGGCCTGCAAATCAGGGAGTCACTGGTTCCATTCCCAGTGTAGGGCACATGCCTGGGTTGTGGGCCAGGTCCCCAGTGTGGAGCACACGAGAGGCAACCACACGTTGGTGTTTCTTACCCTCTCTTTCTCCTTCCCTTCTCCTCTCTAAAAATAAATTTAAAAATCTTAAAAAATAAAAACAAAAAATGGAACTGTCAACAAACAATTCTATATTAAACAAAACTCCCTAAAAAATGAAAGCTAAATAAATATATTCCCAAATTTTAAAAAAACAGAGAGAGGCTGAGGGAATTGATGGCTCTCAGACCTGCCCTGCCCTGCCACGTACTATAGAAAGTCCTTTAAGCCAAAAGAAATTGACACCCAATGGTAGTTTGAATCTACAAGGAGAAATGAAAATCATCAGAAATTATAAATATATAACAAGAGTTAAAGAGTCAATATGAGAGTCTACTATATTGCTTGTTTCATTCTTTTAACTTTTAAAAAAGATAAAATATTATATAAAACAATGTTAGCATTGTATTGTTAGGTTTATCCATAGATATATGTGTCAATAATAGCACAAAGGAGGAAGAGTGGGAATGGAGCTATATATTATAGCAAAGTTGCTGTATTTTACCAGAATCGAGTTCATATTAATTTTAAGTACACTATGAAAAATTAACATACATGTTATAATCCCAATGTGAGCAATGAGAAAATAATTAAAAATATATGAGTTAAAGTGGTATGCAAATATATTTACTTGATACAAAATAAGGGAGTAAAAGAGAAACAGAAGAACAAAAAAGATAGGAGATCTATAGAAAGCAAATTAAGAACAGCAAATGTAAAGCCTATCTGTCAAAATCACATGGTCTGATTCATCAGTCAGAAGGAAGAGAATGTATGACTGGATTAAAAAAAAAAGCACAATCCAACTACATGCTTTCTGTAAGAGACACACCTTAGACTCAAAGGTGGCTTTAACATAAGACATGTTAGTAGAGACAAATAGGGCCATTTCATAATAATATAAGCATAAATACATCAGGGAAATATAGCAGGTGTGTGTGTGTGTACACCTATAGCACAGCCTCAAAATACATGAAACAAAAAAAGCTGATAGAATCGAAAGGAAAAACAGACAATTCAATAAGGATAGGTGGAGAACTCAATACCACCATACTGTGGGGTGATGTGACTCTTGGTGGTGCTCCGAGCAAAGGGCCTGGTGAGGATGGGACATCTGAGTGCTGAACTGAGCGTGGGAGTAGGCGCCCTTCTCAGGGGCGTTGTGGGATCTGAAGGAGAATGGCGGTTGGGCATTACCGAACCAAATGATGGAATCAGAGGGCTGAGCAGGCAGTGTGGAGCCCACACTCTAAGGAACTGATGTCTGATGTTCTGGCAGAGACGACAGAAGAGCCACAGAACCATGAGATGGGGCAACTCAACACATAGGTAACTCCTGACTGTCTGGGGCTTCCAACGGAGCTTTCCCTGCAGCCCGAGGAGGAGGAGGCACATGGGCTCCGACCCCACCAGGCACCCAGGCAGCTCCACAGCCGTCCCTCAGTGTATGTTTACACCATTCACATTGGCCAACAACACGGTCTTCAAGAGTCTGCTCCCCTCCTTCTGCGTGCGTATCTGAAGTTTTGAGGACCAAACTTAGTTGGGTGGCAGCCTAAGCAAGATTTTAAAAATAGATCTATTATTGTAAAAGCCATATCCATGTCCAATGTTGAAAAAATTGTACATAGGTAAAAACAGCAATAAAGTAAAAGCATCTTTAATCCTACTTCTAAAGCTTATGAGTGTTAGTATTTTGTTGTAAAGCCTGACAAACATTTTCTACACTTATATATAATATAGATATGTGAATAATATACTTTCAAAAACAATGAAATCGAATTCTTTGAGCTGCCTGGAATGGTGCTTTTACTACGATATCATGAACCTGTCTCTAAGTCAACAAATATATATTTATTCCATATCTAATGAAAGTATAGTGTCTCACCGTGTGGATATGCCACACCCTTATAATATGGTACATATGCATAGGTCAAACCCTTATGATTGACCATTTTCTGATATTTGTATTGATAGAGACAATATTGTGAAGAGCTTCTTGAACATTCCTTGTTATGAACCTTCCTGAATGTTTCCTTACAATGGAAGGGCTGCATCAAAGATTATGAATGTTTTAAGAACTTGACAAAATCCTTCCAAATCCACCACCACTCCATTCAAAACCATTGGTCCAGCCTACAGTTTCTTTCCTCCATTCACTAACCAGTAGATGGCATGATCCTTTTCAATCTTGACCAATGTGATAGGTGAAAACCGGTATCTGGTTTTTAGGTTTATTCTTAACTTACAACTTGAGTGAAGCATCTTTTCCGATGCTTACTGGTCACGTGTTTATACAAACATACGCTGCTGTTCACTTTTCTGCTGGAGTGTTCAACGTTTTATCATTTTTTCTTCTTTTATTTTACTCATTATTTTTCTGTACTTTTTAAATTCTGTGGTCAAATCTTTTCTCGTATGCTAAGAGGAGCCAGTCTGGCCCATGTCATAGAAGCAGAACAGCCTCACGGCCCACGCTGTAGGAAGAACTCTATGCTTTGGGACAGCGACTCTCAACCTGAGGGTAGGTAGGTGACCCCCGGGGTCTCTGAGACCTTTTCAAGGGTCTATGAGGACCAAACTTTTAATAATGATACTAAGATATCATTTGCCTCTTTCACTCCCATTCTCTTATGAGTTACATTTTTAAGAGGCTCCTTGATGTGTGAGAGGGACAGACTGAACGCAGAAGAACCTGGAGTCTACAAAGCCAGACATCGAAGCGATTTGCAAAATGTGAAACAATGACACTTCTTTCACTATTTTTTTTTATTTTGGCAACTATGGTCTTTTCATGAAAATGTTATCTCTGTTAACATTCCATAGGTTATTGTTGTATTTAACTGAATAAATACAAAATATAAAAAGTTATCAGTCTGAACTTCTAATATGAGTATTAGTGGATATAATTCACATAAACGAAGGTCTGCAGCTGTCCTAAATCATTCTTAACACTGTGAAAGGGCACTGGGACCAAACGGTCCGAGGACCACTGCTTTAGAAAAATTCCTCATTCACTACTATGTCCAAATTGTGTAATCGCCCGTACTTCTAAATAGTTTAGTTTTCACTTAGGTTTTATTTTCAGGATGCTATAATTCATTGGAAGTAGTAATTGTGCAGTGTTCTGATGCTTCTAAATTTAAGGCTTTATAATTAAATAGTAAAACTAAAGCCCAAAGTAAAGATACAGAGGAGTTTGGATAAGTATCTTAAGGTTCTTTTAAAATATTATAACAAGCCCTGGCTGGCATAGCTCAGTGGATTGAGCAGGGGCTGCGAACCAAAGTGTCGCAGGTTCAATTCCCAGCCAGGGTACATGCCTGGGTTGCAGGCCATGACCCCCAGCAACCGCACATTAATGTTTCTCTCTCGCTCTCTTTCTCCCTCCCTTCCCTCTCTAAAAATAAATAAATAAAATCTTAAAAAAATATTATAACTAAAGGATCTTCTGACCGTGGGAGTACAAAGAAGAAATGATATTAATAATGAACTATACCAGGAATAGCTTCTGATGTTACATAGAAACCAGAACCCAGGATATATTTTGGCACTATGTAAAACAAATGCAAAGTAAAATTAAAAATTTGTATAAATGGAATAAAAACAACTCAGTTATTTTAATAAAAAATAGTACGAGTGACTATGTTGTTAGTGTATAAGTGTGGCCCAGACAAAGAGTGCTCAAAAGTTGCATAATTAAAAGTTGAAAGACTGTACTTCCAAATTGCCTTAGAAAGGCAACATGTTCTTTTAAAACTCATAGTTTAAATATGGGAAAAATTTTCTTATTGATGAGAAAAATTATAAAAATATGAAAATAAGTTTCATATAGAAAACATTGGCAATAGTAAAAATTTCTGAAAAAATTATCAAGATATTGATAAAGCAAATGAAAAACAACAAGTGCCATCTTTTTCATTGTTGTTCAAGTACAGTTGTCTCCATTTTCCCCCAACCCCAGCCATCCCCACCTCCCGCCCCTGATCCCACCCCCTTGGCTTTGTTCATGTGTCCTTTATACATGTTCCTGAAAATCCTTCCTCCTTTCCCCCCATTATCCTGCCACCACCTCCCCTCTGGTTACTGTCAGTTTGTTCCTAATTTCAATGTCTCTGGCTTATTTTGCTTGGTTGTTTGTTTTGTTGATTAGGTTCCACTTATAGGTGATATCATATGGTGTTTGTCTTTCACTGCCCAGCTTATTTCACTTAGCATAATGCTCTCCAGATCCATCCATGCTGTTGTGAAGGGTAGGAACTCCTCCTTTCTTTCTGCTGCATAGTATTCCATTGTGTAGATGTACCATAGTTTTTTGATCCACTCATTTACTGATGGGCACTTAGGTAGCTTCTAGCACTAGGTTATTGTAAATTGTACTGCTATGAATATTGGGGTGCATAGGTTCTTTTGAATTGGTGTTTCAGGGTTCTTAGGGTATAATCCTAGCAGTGGAATTTCCGGGTCAAAAGGCAGTTCCAGTTTTAGTTTTCTGAGGAAATTCCACACTGTTTTCCACAGTGGCTGCACCAGTCTGCATTCCCACCAACAGCACACTAGGGATCCCTTTACTCCACATCCTCTCCAACACTGTTTGTTTGTTGATTTGTTTATGATGGCCATTCTGACCGATGTGAAGTGGTATCTCATTGTGGTTTTCATTTGCATCTCTCTGCTAGCGATGCTGAGCATCTTTTCATGTGTCTTTGTATCCTCAGTATGTCCTCCTTGGAGAAGTGTCTGTTCAAGTCCTTTGCTCATTTTTTAATTGGGTTGTTTGTCTTCCTATGGCTAAAAATAATTGAACATTGTCAAACACAAACTATTTATTTACTAGACCTTCAAAGAAGAGCAATATCAATATAGACTTACAGCAATCTGAATTTATGTACTTGCTTGTTGCAAAATATTTATCTACTGAAATGAGAAAATGAATTTTTGGAAAATGTATAAATCAAGGCAGTAAAATCTCAATCATTATTGACGAAGCCTCAACTGTTTCATATAAAATAGTTTTAATAATTTACTTAAGATGTGAAATTCAAGACTTTGAAGATAATTTAATGGTTTTTGATCTCATGAAGCAGGAAGGAGCGACATCTGAAATAATTTATCAAAATTTATTGCTGACACATAAGAAAAATGGTTTCAGTGAGAAATATTTCCATGAAAACCTTATTAGATTTTATATAAACAGTGCCTGTGAGTAATTAGGGAAGAGAGTCTACATTTTCAGCCAAAATTTAGGAATTTTTTTGGATATTTTAATTTGGCATTGTCCAAGTTGCTGAATTCAATTATCCCTGGATGATGCAATAAAATGCATAAAGTGAGTAAGTAATTGTAAATATTTTCCTAATTTATCATCATATAGTGTCACGATAAATTTATAATATATCTCAGGATTTGGAATTGAGACAATGAAAACTATAACTCTTGGGCCATAGTTTGAGAACTGTATCAAGTTTATCAATTGAACAAAAACTGTGGGAGAGGAGCAAACAATTGGAAGATTGCCCTTTTTGAAAAAGAGATTTCACTTTAAGCTAATTTGTTAATTAAAATATCAAAAACATCTTTATTTTAATGGAAAGTTTAAACTATAGTGGACAGCTTAATGCCCTGAAATTAAAACTTTTTCAACATATAAAACTAAAGGAAAATTGAGATTTTATAGAAATAAAGAAATATGCCCTTTTAAATAAATAAAGTATTAATTCAAAAAGAAAATATATTAAATTGATAAATTATAAAAAGTGCATTAGTCATGTGGTGGCAAAAGTTAAAATAATTTTAACTCATTTTTCTTTAATAAACTGTATTACTTAATTTATTAAACTATTAATGTTGCTTTGGCCATTATTTGGCTAAATAATGTTTATGAAGCTCTATGAATTAAAAGTAAATGAAGATTGATAAGTGACTTTTGTAATTAAGTTCAATATTATAAAAAATCTTGTGGCTTATTTAATAATAGAAATTAAATACATAGAAAGCCAAATATTTTAAAGGCTACAAAAATTCTAAATTAATTGCTGTAAATTCAGCAGAAGCTGATAGATGAGTCAGAACTATGAACAATATTTTGGATCTTAAGAGACATTCATTTACCAAGTCACTCGATGACTACCAATTAATGGTAAGTTGTTGAAAGAATTTGGTGTGGCTTTTGTGTCAGATGATAGCTTAGAGAAAGCATCGTTTTATTATGTTGGTGTCATTTTAAAAATTGCATCAACAATTTCTAAAAATCAGCAAATGGTTTGGAAATTATTAGAATGATTTGATGAAAAAACTTAACTATAACTGCTATTAATTGATAGGCAATTTTATGGTATGTAGAGTTTAGTTTCTTTCCTTGGAGAGAAAAAGGGACTAAATTTTAACATTTTTAGTGACTATATTAGTTTGTATTACTAAACACTTTGCTAAATATTTCAATGTATGCCATTATAGCAAATGAAAAACTACATTTTGTTATAGTTTATGATCTAATTGCCTTGGCAGGCACTTACATAATGAAGTTAAGTAACAATGATAATTAAGGACTTTGTTTTCTCCTTTCTGTTTTTTATTGCAATGTCATTAAGCATAAAGTTGACATTTGATTTGATGTAGATTTTAAAAAATCAAATTGCATAAGTATATAAAGAATCTAATGTGGTTTCCCATCTTTGACTTATTAATGTGATTAGTTATAATAGTGGATTTTTATTGAACTGACCTTCTACTTTTATAATGAGCTCTTTTTGGTGGTGATGTATTTTTTCTTAAATGTACATCTGGATCCAATCATTCCTTTATTTTTTAAGGGATTTTATATCCATAACCCAAAGCATGACTGGTTATTAGTTTTCTTCTCTGTGTGTGTTGTCAAACTTGAGTTTGCAGTGTCTACCAATGAAACAATGGAGATTAAGTGCCTTTTTGGTGAGACTCTTTGACAGCCACCTCAAATTCAGCTGTGGTTTCTAGTCCATTTGGGTTTTCCATTTCTTTTTTAGTTTATTTCGGGGAGGTATATCCTTATAAAATTATCCAGTTCATTGAAAGTTTTAGTTTTCAGAGCATTGTATTTTATAATTTCTGTGAAATGTATCCTTAAGAATAACATTTTTTTTCTCTATATCTTTGGTTAAAACTGCTTTATTATCCCCAATGTTGTAGATGTTTTTATTGAGAGATAATTCAAATACCATAAAACTCACCCTTTTAAATGAACCACTCACTTGTTTTTAATATATTCACAAGTTTTACAACCATTACTACTATCTAATTCCAGAACATTTTTATCACCCCAAAAAGAAACCTGGTGCCAGTTATGCTGTCACTTCCCATTGTTCCCTCCCCTGCAATCTCTGGCAACCACTAACATACTTTCTGTCTCTCTGGATTTGCCTATCCTGGACATTTCATACAAATGGGATCATATAACACGTGGCCTTTCATGCCTGTCTTTTTTTCATTTAGCATAATATTTTTGGGATTCATGTACATTTTAGAATGTATCAGTATTTCATTCCTTTTCATGACCAAATAATATTCCGTATTGTGGCTATATCACATTTTTTTTACCCATTCCTTAATAGCCACTTGGGTTGTTTCCACTTTCTGATGATTATAAATAATGCTGGACATGTATGTACAAGTTTTTGTGTGAATCCATGTTTTTAATTGTCTAGAGTATATAGCTAGAGGTGGAATTGCTGGTAATTCTATGTTTAATCTTTTGAGGTAAGTAATTTACATTACTTTCAGCAGTGTATGAGGGTTCCAATTGCTCCGCATCCTTGTTAACACTTATTATCATCTACCTTTTAAATTATGGTCATCCTAGTGGGCATGGAGTGGTATCTCATTATAGTTTTATTAACATTTCCCTAAGGTGTATCTTCTTTGGAGAAATATCTATTCACATCATTTGCCTATTGGGTTATTTGTCTTTTTACCATTGAGTTAGATATAAATAAGTTCTTTATATATTCTGGATACAAGTTAGTTATCAGGTATAAATTATAAGATTTGCAAATATTTTCTCACATTCTATGGGTTGTCTTTTTAATTTCTTGATAGTCTCTTTTGAAGCATACAAGTTTTAAATTTTGATGGAGTCCAATTTTTCTATTTCTTTGATTGTTTGAGCTTTTCGATGCTGTATCTGAGAAAATATTACTTAAGAAAATCACAAAATGTACGCCTTTTCTTCTAAGAGTTTTATAATTTAGCTTTATATTTTCTCTTTAATTCATTTAATTTATTGTATATGGTGTAAAGTAAAGGTCCAACTTCATTCTTACCCATATTATCCCTGCACCATTTGTTGAAAAGACTACGCTTTGTCTATTTAATTTTCTTGGCACTCTTACTGGAAATCATTTGACCATTGATGTATGGGTTTATTTCTGGACTCTTAGTTCTATACCATTGATCTATATGTTTCTCCTTATGCCAGTAACATACTGTATTGATTATTGTCGCTTTCTACTAAGTTTTGAAGTTGGGAATTGTATGTCCTCCAACTGTCTTTTCAAGGTTATTTTGGCTATTCTTTGTCCCTTGTATTTCCATGTGAATTTTAGAATTGGCTTGTCATTTTCTCTCTGCCAAAAAAGCCTGAAAAATCTGAATGTAATATAAGAACTTTCCAAAGCCCCAGTGGTACATCTCATTCTCCAGATTCTCCTACTAAGCTTTTTTATTTTGTCTATTGTTTCATCCAACTACTATTCACTACTATCCTCAGAACGTCAAGAAAGTAAACAATTGCCTCTAATTGTTTTTGACAAGCACCTTTTTGTTTGCTTCATAACAAACAACATTAAAAATTATGAATTATCCTCTGAGTTGTACCTCAGAGTCCTTAAGTTTTGATACATGGTGTTATCATAATTATTTTCTAGCCTATAGTTACACTCTTATTTTGTTCTTGACTTAAGCTTTATTTATGAGGGTATAGTGTTCTGCAGGGTTTTGGCTGTGTTTTGTTTTGTTTTTTTGGTACTGTTTTTTCTTGGTTTTAGTAGAAGAGTAGTACTAACTTCATAAAATGCATTCTCTGTTTTCATTTTGGATAGTTTCCATTGCTTTGTCTTCAACTCCATTAATCTTTTTTAATGTAATGTCTAACTGCTGTTAACCCAACCATTGTATGTTTCATCTCAGATATTGCCATTTTTATCCCTAGAAGGTTGAGTAGGGTCATTTTTTATGTCAACCACATGTACACTTAAATTCTCTACTTTCTCTGGCTTCTTGGACATATGGAATACAGTTATAATACACTTTAATGTCCTTGTATACTCGTTGATATCAGCTCTGGGTCAGTTTCACTGGATTGATTTTTCTCAACGTCGGTTGTATTTTCTGCTCCTTTACATGGCTGGTAATTTTTTATTGAATGTCAGACTTGCCTAAAAACAGTTGCTTCATATATTCTGTTCAGTTTTCTGGGTGTTTGCAAGAGAAGGGCTACTTTGATTCCAGTTATTCCATCATGTCAGAAGTGAAAGTGTGGGTAGTGTTTGTAAAACCTCTCGGCATGATTGTTTGCTTTGTCTATTATAATGCTGTGTTACTTAGTGCCTAAACTTCATGACATCATAAATGGAGATTTTACTTCAGCAAATAATTTAGCCCTATCCTATTTAAAAATTTGGGTTAAATTCAACCTTTTATGTCAATATTGTCCCTAAATTCCTTTTGCAAACTACCAATTGCCTTATAAATATTTTTTACCCATTCCTTTATTTTAAACATTACTATTTTGGTTTAAGTGCAGTTTGCTTTTAGGCTCAATATGGTCATCTTTGGTTTTGTTTTTGGTTTTTAGAGGAAAAGAGAGAGAAAGACAGACAGACATTGATGTGAGAGAAACATCAATTGGTTGCCTCCTGTACACACCCCAGCTGGGGAATGAACCCGCAACGTAGGTGTGTGCCCTAACTGGGAATCGAACCTGTAACCTTTCGGTTTACACGACATTCCAACCAACTGAGCCAGGGCTAATCTTTGTCTTTTGATAGATAAGTTTGATCTGTTTATATTTGTTGTGATGACTGATACCTTTTTTCTTAATTCTGTCATTGCGTTTAATAACTGTTTCTCATTTTTTTCCCAGTTTTTGGTTATATGTTTCATATTTTCTACTTTATTTTTTTCTCTTCTTTCAGAAGTTACATGTACTCTCTTACTTTTATTTTGGTTGATCCCATTTTTAAAATTCAAAATCTATTAATTCTTGACTTCTTTCCTGTATGTTTGACATTTGGAAATTTCACCATGGTGTGCCTAGATGTGGGTTCTTTTAATGAACTTTACTTGCTTTTGGTGAGTGCTTCTCTCTCAGGCTGTTATTACCACTTTTAAATTTACGCTGATGGTTTTGCTCATCTTCTTTCATCTCACTATGCATCTCTCTGAATTCTAGCAGGTTTTTTTCAACAGCCAATTTAAATTATTAATGCAGTTTTCTTCAATGTTTAATATGCTCTTCACTGCCTCTACTACATTTAAAAATTCTGTAATCATGGTTTTCATCTTAACGTAAAATTGTCTTATCTCAGATCATTATCTTTTCATAAATGCAATATATTCTCCACTCTCATGGAAAATATATATTTGATATAAGATGTTTCCTTTTGTTTCTTGGAGTAAGCCTATATCATTAGGGAACATTTGTTCAGATTATATGTCTGAGTTAATTCCTTCTTTTGTACTGAGGAACACAACAATTGGATGATTGTCCTTGTTTTACCGACTCTTCGGAGGCAGGTCTGGATTTGGAAATGAAGTCTGTCAGAGGAGAAACAAGTTCAGTTCTTTACATCTCTGATGTGGAGCAAAAGAGGAATTTTACATTTCTGAAGGTTTGGTTGGCGAGTCAGGGTGTTCGGTTTACCATGTGGTTTATAACTGATGGTAAGGCAGTCAGTTGGCACAGAAGCGCACTTCTTTATAGAATATACCCTGTTGCCCCTCCCTACCCCGCCCCCATCTGTGTGGGCATGACAGACACAGTTCTCCAAGCCATTCTCGGGCTTGAGATGAGCTCACTTCTCACTGCCTCCTGGCTCACTTTCAATGCTCGCCCGACTCCAGGCATCTGGATGAGGTTTAACATCCAGATGCCAGTGGGAAGTGTAAAAGGCCCCACAGATCAGGGACATTCAGTGTTCACTTGAGCATATTTTGCATTTGTTATTGGAGTTAGCAGGGGTCACCGTGCCTCTTCTCTAGCCAGTCTGACTGTCCACCTCTGTACGCCATCTTTTAGTGTACCTCAGAGAGAGATGGGGCAAATGCTGCTGCCAGGTGCTCCAAGCGTGGGTCTGTTTCTAACACCTGAGTGTAGCAGTTCCTAATATCTTTCCATTTGCTCTTCTTGCTCACCTTATGGACCTCCACAATCATGATCTGTCCAGAGTTTTAGGGTTTTCAGGCTTGCTTCTCTTTGCTTTTTAGGTGGTTCTTTGTCTCATTCTTCAAGCCATCCATCCATCCATCCAACCATCTGATACTTACTGAGCAGTTACTATGTGCCACATATTGTTCCAGATGCTAGAGATTCAGTGATGGTGGAAGACGGAGGTGGAGTTCATATTCCAGAGGAGGGTTGCATCCCAAGATGTGAGGACTTTTATCTCCCTCATTCTGTGCTCGTTTATACCACATTACTTTAAATATTCTTGCATTCCAACACTAACACAGATATTTTGAATGCTTTATGTGTTTGATGGGATTGGGGAGGCAGTAGACTTGAATAAAGATCATAAAGTATAAGAATCACCTACTTCTCCAAAGGAGGGGGAGAAAACAAGAGAGAAAGAAAGGAAGAAAAGAAGGAGGAGAAATGAAGACAGGAAGGAAGGAAAAGGAACTTTGAGTTCATCACAGCAGTTCCTAGGACCCTACTTGACTCAAACAGCTCGTGTGCACAGCCAGGCTAACTCCGGAGTCCTGGTTTTGTGTCACAGCCCCATAAGCTCTCGATTCTTCTCTTTCTCAGATTCTATTATGGTATTGTGTCCTCTCCACGCCTCACATGGGATATGACTTTGGATGTCTAACATTGTGGAAAATTCAAAAATAAATTTTTCATTCACCATCATTTTATAATACAGACTATACAATTTTACTTTTTACTTAGCATGTCTTATAATTTTATTTTCATCTTTTTCACTTTAATGGCAACACATTATTCCGTTGTGTTGATTTCCAACATCGTCTAGCTGTCTCCTTTTACTGTTTAGATGGTTCTATGAACATAATGTATAAACGGTGTGGTGAATGTCTTCGAGGACCTTTGTTCCTCAGATTTATTTCATCAGTATGAATTCCCAGAAAAAGGGCAATTAGGTCAAAAAGTATTGATGTTCTGGGGCTCTTGTTAGGTATTTTAAGTGACTTTTCAAAAGGGACCAGCAATGTGGCATTTTTCCTGAAACCTCATCAGCATTAGTTTGCTTTTTAAAATCAGTGTTGTACCGATTTGGTAATTTAGTAGACAAAATTTGCACTGTATTTTATGCCTATTGATTATTTGTCTTTATGTTTACTATTTCTATTTTCTTTTCAGTAAATTGTTTGGTCATGCCTTTTATTTGCTTGGCTTTGGGATGTTCTTACATATTTTAATGCATTCCGTTCAGTCTAGATGTGGTATTCTTTTTAATTTTTTTTTTTACTTTTGGAAAGATTTTTATTTACTTATTTTTAGAGAGAGGGGAAGGAAAGGAGAAAAACATCAGTGTGTGGTTGTCTCTCACACACCCCCAACTGGGGACCTCAACCCAGGCATGTGCCCTGACAGGGAATCAAACTGGTGACCCATTGGTTCACAGGACAGTACTCAATCCACTGAGCCACACCAGCCAGGGCTAGATGTAGTATTCTTAACCTTGGGACCAAGGAGATGCTTAGGGAGTTTACCAGCCCTATACAAGTGTACCTACCATTTATGTGTGTGTGTCTATGTGTGTATGTGTGTGACAATGTGAATGTACTTGTGTGTTCCTGTGTTTCTGTGTGTGTATGAATGTCTGTAGATATATGTGAAAGAGTCCTAACTTTCTTTATATTCTCGAAAACATCATATTTTTTAAATGGTTAAGAAGCAATATGATATATATCTTTTCCTGAGTGTATTCTTTTTCTTTTAGTTAGTGTATGCATACATTTAGCATTTTAATGTAGCTTATCCTCTCTTTTTCCTCTTTGTAATTTCTAACATCTCTTCTAAACTTGGCCTATTATAATGATTTCTTAGATGGAATAAATACATCATTTCATCTTCCACTGCGTTTTCTATAATTTTTTAAAATTAACCCCTTCTAAATCAGTTATTAATTGTAATGTGTAGACAAACTACTTTCTCTGCTTACCTGCCATTCAGCTCCTTCCTTTCCTGGTGCTTCATTTCCCACACACTTCGTGATGCCCGTTTTGTGCGTCATCGTGCCTGTTCCTGGACATTTGCTCTGATCAAGCTGTTGGTCTGACTTGCTCCACCACCACCCCATTTCAGCTACTGTTCTTTAATGACGTACTTAAATGTTATCTATTGTCACTGCTCTTTTTTAAGAATGTTCTTTGCACCCTGGCTGGCATAGCTCAGTGGATTGAGCGCAGGCTGAGAACCAAAGTGTTGCAGGTTCAATTCCCAGTCAGGGTACATGCCTGGGTTGCAGGCCACGACCCCCAACAACCGCACATTGATGTTTCTCTCTCTCTCTCTCTCTTTCTCCCTCCTATCCCTCTCTAAAAATAAATAAATAAATAAAACCTGAAAAAAAAGACGATAATTAAGACTTTTAAAAAAAGAATGTTCTTTGCTATTTTGCCTGTTCTTCTAAAAAATATGTGTTGTCAAATTCTGTAAGAAATCTTTTTTATTATTTTGAGACTATCTTGAATCACAAAATCAAAAAATTAAAGTATTTAGACTTTCAGTTAAGAAACATACATTTTTCTATTACACTTTCTAAGAAAATTTGAAAAATTTTTGGTATGCCATGTTAATGCCTTAATATATAATTAATTATATTTTATTGTGAATTTGGTCTCATTTTAAAATTTGTTTCCTGACTTGGTATTGCATTTATTTAAGAAAGTTATTGATTTTTTAAAATATTTATTATGTATTCGTATCCAGCCAGTTATTGAACTTTTGTATGACTGCTAATGGTAGCTTAAATGAGATCATAAGATTTTTAAAGGACGTAATCATGGTATCTGCTAATGAAGCTTTCTATCTTTCTAATAACCATTCCTATGGTTTCTTTTTCATGTCTTATTACATCAGCAAGATATATCAATACATATTAAATAATAATGGTGATAGAGAGCTTATTTATTTTGCTCCCTCTTCCAATAGGAAAATCTCTAATGTTTTTCTGTTCTAAAAGATGCCAGCTTGGTTTTTAATAGGTCTTCTTTATGTGAAGGAAATATCATTCTATTCCTATTTTTAAAACTGTTCTGACATCTACTGAAATGCATTCTTTGGCATCCATTAGGATGATCATATGGTTCCCATTATTCAGCCTATCGATCTGGTGTGCTGCGTTGTGCTGAACTCCCCTCACCTTGCTGGAGAAACCTCTGTGGCCATGGCGTTTCTGTCTCTGAATGTGCCGCTGAGCACCGTTTGCTGGGGCTGTCCTCTCAAACAATATTGGATCCTGTTTCCTTAAAAAAAAAAAATCTGTATCAAGGCTTAAAATCAGGACTGCGTTTGCCTTGCAAAATGAATTAGCAGTTTTTTTAAAAGACCATTTTTCCTATGTTAAAGAATAATTTATGTAACATGGAAATGCATTGTTCTGTAACATTTGGATAGATTTCTCCAGAGACTCTAGGGTGGGTACAAACGGCCTTTTCAGGGGGTGGGGAGGGTCGTTGTTTAATAAATTTCTCATTCCCTCAGAGTCTTTCTCATTTGCTGATCCAGCCTACATTGTTTATTGTATGAATTAGACTATTTTATATTTTTGTGGACTATTGTCTGTTTAATTGATAATTTCAAATTTGTTAAAGAATTATGTACAATACCCCCTCAATATTTTTAATCTTTTTGATGCATCATTGTAATCACTTCCTCATTTCTGATTTCATTTTTTCTTGATTATATTTGCTAGAGGTTGGTCTTTTTTTATTAGCTCTCTCAAAGAATCAGCTCTTGGTTTTATTTATTGATTTCACTGTTTTTGTGCTTCCTAATTTGTTTATTCCTGCTATTATCTTTCTTTCTCGCCTGCCTACTCTTATCCTTAGGGTTGTCTGTGGTAATAGGGGTGGGGGAGGGAAACCTGTTTTCTGAGACCTAAAGCCGTAAGCTTCGGTCACTGGTTTTCAGTGTGTGTGTGTGTTAATTTATAAAGCATCTAAAACAGAATTTACCTCTGTGTACTAACTGACTTACTTCTAATGGCCTTAAAATTCCCTGTTTTAGACCCGTGGTTGGGTGGTCCAGTGTAGAGTGTGATACGGACTTGTGGGCTGCAGTGTCAGAGAGGCAGAGGGGTGGGGGCAGTATCCGGGATACCTGACCCAAACATTCACACTTTCAGGGTTTCTTTTACATCACAAGACCTTCTCTGTCCTCAGTTCTACCCTGCTCTGTGCCCTTCCACCGCCTCGGGCTCCACAGATGCTGAGTCTTCGTGTGTGTTCATGTGTTTGTAAAAGGAGACATCTGCCCCGGCTGGTGCAGCTCAGGGGATTGAGAGCAGGCCCACGAACCAAAGTGTCACCAGTTCAATTCCTGGTTGGGGCACATGCCCAGGTTCCAGGTCAGGTCTCCAGTTAGGGGTGTGCCAGAGGCAACCAATCGATGATGTTTCTCTCTCTCTCTTTCCCTCACCCTGTCTCTAAAAATAATTAAACTATTTTTAAAAAATATATTAAAAGGAGATATCTTTTCCAAAGAGATCCAGGGATGCAGTATGGGCCACTTCATGATGAACTAGAACAGTTTCAAACACCTGCCAGGACCCTTAACCTGAGGCATGGTTATAGTTCAGGAGGCCTAGTAATCTTGGATGGGGAAAAATATGCATATCTATTTTTCCTTATTTTCACCAATTCCATAACTGAAATCGAGCACTTTCTTCCCTTCCGAATGTAAGCAACAAACCACAGGCACATCAGCAGAACTGTGATGTGTCACCAGTAAAAAGCCCAGATGTGTCCCTGTCCCAGCACAGCTGTTGCAGGTATCTTGTGCTATCATTTCGGTTCATCACTATCTCAAAATCCTGTCGGTTGTTAGGCCTGTTGCTAGAGCTTGTTGTTGAATGTATTAATAAAGAAATATATCTATTATTATCTTCCATGTTTGTTGATTTAATGTTGAAAACGGCATTTCGATATAATGGCTTTTCTTTGCAATCCTATAGAATATTTTCACCAAAAAATACATATGCACTTAAATATATATGCATTGTTTTCATTTAAAAACAGTATTCTGAGAAATAATCTAAGGGCTTCCTCGGACTGCCAAAGA
This sequence comes from Phyllostomus hastatus, assembly GCF_019186645.2. NCBI lineage: Eukaryota > Metazoa > Chordata > Mammalia > Chiroptera > Phyllostomidae > Phyllostomus > Phyllostomus hastatus. The sequence goes on along the minus strand of NW_025333857.1, from coordinate 60,720,665 downwards.
GATCAACACCTCAAAAACAAGGTCAGGAACTCTGCTCAAATGCAAGGTTGCAGCCAGGCCCTCCCAGACCTCTCGGGATTTCAGGAGGATTCAGAACCTTTGTGAACATTTCTAAAAGATCTCTGACCAAAAAGGTGAGGGGCATGGGGTAGGATGTGCTTCCAAAATCGGATTAGAAAATACTGTTGTTACTTTTATTCTTTCTAGACGGAGTATCAGCTATGTGACTGGCATGGCCAGTGTCCCTCCCCTCATGGTGCTAACAGGACAGCAGGCGTGACCAGGGAGTCTCTTATTCTCGCTCCTGCTCCCAACCTTTCCAATTAAGTCAGTTTCCTATTAACTAACAGGGGTCTCTTTCCTTCCACATTGGCCTGCTCTCCCTGTTTCATAGGCAGGCCGTGCCTCCCCATTCCTGTACCTCTGGTCTCAGGCAGGGGGTGGTCTGTGCTAGACAACAAGGAAATGGATGCTCTATGTTAGGGAATGGACATTCTAAAAGATCTGCCTTCTGTCCTGTGGTTTCGTTGAAAATCTCCGCCATATCTATCGACATTTACAAAACTCAGTCACTTAATGTCATTTCACTTGACCAGCCAGCCCTTTGAGGGATTAGTCCAGTTTTACAGATGAGGAAACTGAGGCTCTGACATTTAGAGAAGTGCCCTGATGGGTGTGGCTTGGTGGGATGGGAGTCCTACTGAAAATGAAAAAGGGGCTGGTTCCATTTCCGGTCAGGGTGCAGGCCTGGGGTGCAGGCCATGTCCCCAGTTGGGGGTGTGAAAGAGGCAACTGATTGATGTTTCTCTCCCCCTCCTTCTGCCTCCCTCCCCCTCTCTACAAATACATAAAGAGAGAAAATCTGAAGTGGTAGAGGTGTTAGGATGGCTATTTCAAGGCCCCTCTGCTCATCGATGAAAGAGTCAGGAGTTAAACTCAGCTCCTCTCATTCCTAATTAATTGCTGTGCCTACTTCACTACAATGCTTTCTGTAAATTTTAATTTTCTCTAATCGTGCATTTAAACCCACAACTGTTGGAGTTTTTCTTCATTTTCAATATTACCCTATTCTTATTTTAAATGGGACACCCAGATATGCTTGAGGCTTTTCTAGGTAATAGAGATGACATCCACCAATCTTCTTTAACCTGATGTGTCTCCTCAGAGCTCCAGGGAAAACCTGAAAATCTGGAAAATTCCCCCTTTGCTCTATCTTTGTTCATAGCCTCAACCACCCTAGTACCATGGAAACTTTTTTATAATTAATAAAAATGACATCAGTTTCCATGCATTTATTTTAAAAAAAATTTTTATTCTCACCCGAGGACATGCTTAATGGTTTTAGAGAGGAAGAAAGGAGGGAGAGAGAGGGAGAGAAACGTCGATGTGAGAGAGATACATTGATTGGCTACCTCTCATCCGCACCCCAAACAGGGACTGAATCTGCAACTCAGGCATATACCCTGACCGGGAATTGAACCCACAACCTTTAGGCTTATGGGACAATGCTCCAACCCACCAAGCCACACTGGCCAGGGCCATTTGTTGAAAAATCTTAATTGAACACCTACTATGAACATCCAGATAGTCCGCCTGTAATGACATGTTCATTGTAGAAAAGTCGAAAATGCATGGAAGACAACTCAATGTCCACCGACATTAGAGTGGGCAGATGAATCATAGTATAGACACACAATGTATTACTACACAGCTTCAGAAATGCACCAACTATAGCCACAGGCAGAACAAGGATACATTTTGAAAACAAGTTGGTTTAGAGAAGACAGACACGCACCCACCAAATACAGCATCATTCCATTACTATAAATTTCAGAAATAGGACAAACTGTTCTCCAGGAATGCTCACTTAGGTAGTAAGACCATGAAAAATAGAAGCCAGGAGATGATCAGCCAGAAGCCGCTGGTCCCGGGACAGGAATGGCTCTGCGGCGAAGGGCACTTGAGAGGCTTCCGGGGGTGACGACGAAGATCATTTCATACGTGTGTGCTTTATAGTTATTCGTTAAACTCGGCATTCGTGTGCTATGCACTCTACCGTATGCGTGTTCTATTCCATTAAAACTAAAAAAGGTTTAAAATTTCAGATAAGAATGAGGGGGAAATCAACTGAACATTCGGCTATAGCCTCCTAGCCACCATTTTCCCCGAGCAGATGCTGTTTATCTCCATTTTTTCCTCTGCATGTATCGTTTTTCCTAACAGAAGTGACATCGCTTCAATAAACATTTTGATTTTTCATTCTGTTCCTTTAGCAAAGATTGTTACCCTCCCATTTCCCCGTGCCCCCTCCTCCCAGTACGAGGGGGGCCTCCGGCTGTGGAGCTGCCCTTTACTATCAGCAAACAAGAGGACAGGAGATGGACTTCAAAGTAGTTTAATTTGCTGTCAAACAACTGCTTCTGAAATTCCAATAAGAGCCTAAGCCTCCCCTCCCATCATTTACAAAGCAACAGCAAACTCAGGCCATTGCCCCATTTTACAGACAGAGGAACTGAGGGCCAGAGAAGAGAAGTGACTCACCCAAGGGCATGGAGCAAGCAGGTCAGTGGCAGAACTGGCACCCACTTCTCCCATCTTGCTGACCCCCCTCCCCCACCTCGGTTCACCCATTCTAACCTGAAGGCCAGCTCTGAACCCTCGGCCTAAATAAAGTGAAGGGCCCCAGGGCCAGCCATGCTTCTTGCAGGGAGGCAGGTTGTGTCCCCAGAGCCTGAGCAGTGCACTGGGACTCCAGGGAGGCGGCAGCGAGGGCTCCAGGCTCCAGGCGGCGGCCTGCCAGGGCTCCCGGAGCAGCCGATTGCATCATCACTCACGCCTTGTCAAGCCTTATTGCTCCAACATCCCCTCAATGACAAAGTTGGATTCATTAAGTGTAAATTCAATCAAACTTGAGAGAGAGAGAGAAAATAAAAGTGACTTGGAATAAGAGAAATGGAAGCGCCGGTAAAACAGGTTGCTGCTTTCCTTAGGAGGAGCCCCTAAGCCCTCTCTGTGCTCCAGGCAGCAGGCTCAGCAACCTCTGAGGGTGAGGCCGACCCTAGTTCAAATCCTGCCTCCAGCATTTGCTAGCCGTGAGGCCTTGGACAAGTCACATCGCCTCTCAAAGCCTCAGTTTTTCCATCTGAAGATGGGAATATCTACCACCCGTGATTGACTGCATTGAGGGTAAAAGGGTACTGTGCACGTATCAGTGTATTAAGTAAGGGATGATTTGAGTTTGCGAGCCCTTGCCTCTGCTGAGGCTGAAAGTAAAAAGGCACCCAGGGACCCGGGCAGGTTGAGGGCCACCTTGGAGATGTGAAGATAGCCAAGGACATGAGACACTGGGTGGAAGAAGAAAGAGTTAGAATAGTCCTTAGACGGGGTTCTCAGAACTCTGAGGCTGTGATGCACGAGACGAGCGGCCTTTTATAGCAGAACCCACTACACACACATGCACACACGGACACACCGGATTGTCACGCATGCCCATATAAAAGTGGAACAATTTTTTAAAATAGCACTTAGCTGTACTATGGCAGATACACACTAGTGTTTTAAACATCCTTTTACAACTAAACACCCACTGAATTGATTTCATGACTTACTAATGAAGGTTTCAGACAAGGCCACAAAGCAAGCGGGAGGCAATATTGGGGCTAGAATGAGGTCTCCTGGCCTCTAGCCCATCACTTCTCCCTGCCGGTGCCCACTTTAGGCTGGGTGAGCACCTATTCCACTAAGTGCAGGTGGTCGGAGGTGGCAGGCTTCCAGGCTGGGCGGGACTCCCCCAGCCTTCAGCAATGCAACTCACGGGAAAGCTCTCACCGCAGCATTTGCACCCAGCAGGAACAAGAGAAATAAGAGTTGAATGAAGGAAGACATTCAGAAACCACCTGAACCCGGGTCTAATCCTGGCTCTGCCACCGTGTTATGGTGGGTCCTGGGAAGTGGCACTTTTGCTCTCGGAGCTTCACTTTTCCCTTTTTAGGTGTGTGTATGGAGTGGGGAGCTAAGGTTCACACACCTAACGAAGAAGGGTTAATAAGAAGTTCCTTCAGGCATTCCACAGGCTGCTTTGAAGCACTGCCACCTACTGGCCACTGCCTCTCATTACACTCCATCTCTTGTGGGCGCTCTCTCTTGGTGATAACCCCTTAAACGCTTGGCCCTTTCCACCATTCAAAACCCACCCATGTCATGCAGGTTCTTTGATTCCTTGGAGCAGCCTTGCAAGAAAAGCAGATATCTTTGTGTCCAGTTTACACACGAAGAATTTGGGGGTCAGAGAGGGTAAGTGACTCACTCAAGGACACACAGGATTTTCACACCCATGCCCTGACTCCCAGTCCGGTGATCCTGCCTGTCCCAAGTAACAAACCCCGGCAGGCTGCTTAGCTAAAGGCAGAAAGACAGGAGCATGGGAGCCGATATCTGACTGTTCAGAAGGGAGGAAGGGGAGGAACAGCTTGTTTGGGCAGTTCCAGGAGACACTGTAAGGTATAGCCCATTTCATACTGTTTAGCCAGTCTTGCTTTGGACACTCCAGAAAACCAGACAGGGGAGCCATTCTAAAGAGTGACGTCCTCCAGCTCCATTCTGCAGGAGGTGGTTTAGCGATGCCACAGTTACCAGGTTAATTTGGTCCGTGCAGCAGCTGAACTGTCCAGTGCAGACCCGGCAGAATCTGATCTCATTTTCTTTCGTAATGCAATAAGCTGAGTCAGTGGTATGGTGTCATGGTTAGGAGGCCGGTTCTAGTGTCATACTCTCTGGGTTCAAATCCCATCTCTGCCACTTTGGGGCAAATTAGTCAAGTTCTGTGTAAAACAAGCACTCTCAGTTTCTTCACCCATAAAATGGGGCTACCGATAGTACTTAGTTTCATTGGCTGTTGTGTGAATTAAGGGAACTAACATAAATGAAGCATTAGAGAGTACTTGGCCTGTGGTAGGCACTGGTTAAGTTGTTTTATAACAGTTGAAAGGAGTTCGAGGTATACCAATCTGGATTAAAATCCTTTCTTTGTCACTGACTCATTTCATGACCTTGACCTTTTCCTTTCTGGGGATCATCCTGCTGGACCATTCTCCGACTCCTGTGACTGCTGAGTGGTGACTGTGTCACAGTCAAAGCCTACACTCAAGGTCAGCCAGGCAGTGGGTTCGCTGGTGTTGGGGGAGGGGCAGGGGGGCCGGGACACGTCTGCTCCCTTGGCTAGAATTTAGCTCTTTTATTTTCCCCCCTTGGACCTATTTTATGCAGCAAGGTCAAGTGTGCGGGACTACGAATCAATTTAAACAAAAGCGCTGAGGCAGATACCCTTGAACTCCAGTGACTTAAAATAGCCTCATCGTCATCCTTAGCCAAACACCCAGTACCTGAGTTCACTTAGCCTGTCATCACCAACTAATAAACCATCCTCTTCATGGAAAGCAACCAGAATGAAACCTTTGAATCAAAGTGGATGTGAGGCCTGTTTGGATTAATAGAGCTGCATCTGTCTCCCTCTATGTTCCCAGGATTGCTAGAGAGGTTGATGCATTCTTAGGGAAATGAATATCTTATTCATTAATATCAGGGAAGACCAGCCCAGCCATCTTAATCATGACCCTGGCTGCTCTGTGAGTAGTCGAGCGTGGCATAGCCTTCTTTGTGGAATGCCTCAATTTTCTGCCTTAGAAACTGGGTGGAATGGCTTTAAGGAGGGTTGGAGGCCAGTGGGGGTGGGCAGGGGAGCCCAGAGTATTTATTTGGAAAGGAAAACAATCAATCACTTAGCACTTCCTGTGTGCCTAGCTCTCTGCTGGGAGCTGTAGAGTCAACACCTCATTTCTTCTCCACTGTTACTGGGTATGGTGGAGGTTTGCTACCAGTTTCTAAAATAACAGCTTTATTGAGGTATAAATCACATGCTGTCTGTATTAGAGTTCTCCAAAGAACTAGAACCAATCAGATATATAGATAGAGATATGGATAGAGATATGACAAGTATGTAAATTTATGTCTATTTCTAAGAGAAATATTTAAAAAGAGTTATTATTAGGAATTGGCTCCCATGATCATGGAGGCTGAGAAGTCCCACTATCTGCCATTTGTAAGCTGGAGGCCCAGGAAAGCCAGTGGTCTGGTTCTGGTCCCAGTCCAAAGACCTGAGAACCTGACCTATGGTGTAAGTCCTCGTTCAAGGGCAGGAGAAGATGGATGCCTCAGTTCAAGCAGTCAGACAGAGAGAGAGAGAGAGAGAGAACTCAGCCCTCTGCCTTGTCGTTCTGGTCAGGCCATCAGTGGGTTGGGTGCTGGCCACCCACACAGTGTGCGTGGGGGACGATCTGCTTCACTCAGACCACCTATCCAAGTGCTCACCTCTTCCCAGACACCCTCACAGATACGCCTGCAATAATGCGCAACCAAATACCTGGACAGCTCATGGCCCGGGAAAGTCGACACATAAAATTAACCATTACACCATCAATTCATTCTCTGAACGTACGCAGGTCAGTGGCTTTAGCATATTTACCAAGTTGTGTGACCGTACCATTATCTAATCTCAGGACATTCCGTTGCCCCACAAAGAAACCCCACATCCACGAACAGTCACTCCCCGCTGTCCCCTCCCCCAGCCCCTATAAACCACTATTCTCCTCGCTCCCTATATGGATCCATCAGATCTGGACATTTCATATAAATGGAATCGTAGAGTACGTGGCCTTTAGTGACCAAATTCTTCTACTTAGCATGATGTTTTCAAAGCGCCTCCACGTAGCACGTATCAGTGCTTCATGCCTCTTTAGGGCTGAATAATATTCCGTTGTATGGACATAACACATCTTGTTTATCCAATTTTCAGTTGATGGACATTTGGCAGATTCTATTTTTTGCCTTTTATGAATAATGCTGTTATGAACGTTCATATACATGTTTTGTGGGGACATGTGTTCTCCATTATATTGACGTTGGGAGGAGGATTGCTGGGAGTGGAATTGCTGGGTCACATGGTAACTCTGCGTTTCACTTTTTGAAGAACTGCCACATTGCTTTCCAAAGTAGCAACCCGGGAAGTTTCCCATTTCTTCACATCTTCAGCAATATTTCTCGTTGCCCATCTTGTTGCTCATGCTCGCCCCAGAGCGTGTGAAGTGTATCTCAGCGGCTTTGGTTGGCATTTCCCTGATGACTAAGGCTGTTGAGCTCCTTTTTATGTGCTTGCTGGTCATCTGTATGTGTTCCTGGGAAGAAATACATATTTTAGAAATGTATACTCGTATCTTTTGATATCTGCTTAAACACCCAATTTTAATTGGGTTATATTTTTTAAAAATATTTTTTTAAAGCCCTGGCTGGCATAGCTCAGTGGATTGAGTGCAGGCTGCAAACCAAAGTGTTGCATGTTCGATTCCCAGTCAGGGTACATGCCTGGGTTGCAGGCCATGACCCCCAGCAACCGCACATTGATGTTTCTCTCTCTCTCTCTTTCTCCCTCCCTTCCCTCTCTAAAAAATAAATAAATAAAATCTTTTAAAATATATATATATATTTATTTATTTTTACAGAGAAGGAAAGGGGGGAAGAAGGGAGAGAAATACTGATGTGCAAGAGATACATCGATCATCCAGGCATGTGCCTTACCAGGGAATCGAACCCACAACTTTTCAGTCTGTGGGATGGCGTCCAGCCCACTGAGCCACACCAGTCAGGGCTAATTGGGTTATTTATTATTATTTTTGAATTGTAAGATTTCTTGGTATATTCTGCATACAATTTCTTATCAGATATATGATTTACAAATATCATCTCCTGTTATCTCTGTAACTTTCTCGATAATGTCTTTTGAAACACGCATCTTTTCTTAATTTTGAGGTCTAATTTATTTTCCTGCCGTCACTTATATTGTTGGTGCCATATCTAAGAATCATCGCCTCGTCCAAGGTCATAAAGGTTTACACCTGTTTTCTTCTGAGAGTTTTACAGTTTTAGGTCTTACGTTTCCATCTATGACCCATGGAATGATGTGCGAGGTGGGGTCCAGCTTGGTACTTCCGCACGTGGGGAGCCGGTTGTTCCGACTCCGCTTCTCGCAAAGACTATCCTTTCCCCACTTCGTCGTCTTGACGTGCCTGTTGAGAAGTAGTTGGCCATAGATGTGTGGGCTTATTTCTGCACACTTCATTCTACACTGCCTTGGTTACTGTAGCTTTGTAGAAAGTTTTAACATTGGCAAGTGAAAGTTGATGTTATGAGTTCTCCAATTTTACTCTTCTTTTTCCAGATTGTTTTGGCTGTTCTTGGTGCCTAGCACTTCCATGTGAATTTGGGGATCAGCATGTCAATGTCTGAAGATTTCGCAGTTGGAATTTTGCGGACATTGCATGGAGTATATGGATCAATTTGATGAGGAACTACTACTTATCAATATTAAGTCTTCCATGCATACAGGGTGTCTACATTTATGTAGATCTTCTTTAATCTCTTTCAACAATGTTTTATAGTTTTTAGTGTTAAAGTCTTACGCTCCTTTGTTAAATTTATTCCTAAATATTTTTTGAAGCTATCATAAGTGACATTGTTTTCCTAACTTCCTTTTTGGATTGTTCATTGCTAGTATATAGAAATACAATTGATTTTTGTGTATTAATCCTGCAACATTGCTATTGATATATTATTATACAAGTGAGAACATAGAGGACCAGACAGGGAAAGTGCCTGGCTTGAGATACATGGCTTTTCGTGTTCCCAGTGTCCCTCTCTTTGCAGAACCACTCTCCCATACTGCATGGAAGTCTTGCTCAGTCTATGTAGTGAGCTCATTCTACCTCCTCTTCCTCACCAGGGATGGCCACGGCCATCCTTCCCACCACTGCCAAAACCCTGCTGAGAAATGAAGTCAATACAGAGAAAAACCACAGCTGAGCTGGAGAGAAAAAAAGAGCTCTTTCACCATCACGGAGCACCTGGATCCAGCCATACCTAAAGCCAGAACCTCTAGAATTTTTAGATCCATAGTCAATGTTTCTTTTTAGCTTGAAATCATTCAAATTGGATTTCTGTCACATGTCACATTCTTTGGGTTAAAAGAACTTGGCAGACAGTGAGTAAAGGGTAGAGTATGGGTTTGAAATGAGACCTGCATGATTCCAGAGCTCTCTCCCCTTCCTGACACTCAGTCTAGGTGAGTGGATGTTTGAGTGGCTTCCAGGAACATATGGAGTTTGCAAGAGATAAGCAACAGAGGGACTAGAGTTCAAGACCCCTGGGACCTGCAGGTATAAGGAAAGCCTCAAGAAACCAGGCAGAAGGACAGCTGGGGTCAAAGACAGACCCCCAACCTGCCTGTGAGGTCTTGGCCAGTCTCAGCCTCTCTGAGGCACAGGTGCCTGGGATGGGACACTGTTTTCTGATTGTTTTGCAGGCCTACGCCAGGCACAGAGGCCCCAGAGGAAATCACGACAGTTCCTGAAACGTACCGGCCCATCAGCACACGAAATTCCCGGGAGAACTCTGAGTGTCCAGGAAGGCAAGGTGATCTTGGCCATTGTATAGATGGGGAAACTGGGGCTAGGCAGTGCTCAGGGACTTACTTAAAAGCTCCCAGCTCTGGAAAGACTCAGCGAAACTCAGATCTTGTGTCTTTGTGCCTAATACTCTCACAGTGAGCCAGGGAAGGCAATGGCGCCTCCTTGGGATGTGCCTGGGGCCCGGGACTTCCCATAATCCAATTAATAAATTGTCCAAGATGGAGGGCCAGCTCCCAATTAGTTCTCCTTCCCCCCTGGTGCCTCTTGGAGTTTGTGGGTAGCAACTCCCTGGAAAGGGAAGAGAAGCCCCCACCCTGCACGCTCCCTCCTTGGGAACCAGGGGTCTAGAAATTAGCTGATTCTTGATAAGCCCTAATTATAAATTAGGTCTTATTATCTGTGGTTCCTGAAACTATGCCGGATGAATTAAAACTCTAGGAAAAGGAATATTTCAATTAACCACATGAACTCAGGTAATTGCCTGCCGAGGAACAGCCCTGACAAACGAGTGTTGCAGCAGTTATGAGGACAGCGGAAGGGAAGGCGGGGACCGTCTCGGGCACGGTCTGCAGGAGCCAGAAGCGACCGGCCGTGTTCTGAGGACGTGGTCCTGGACACGGCAGATGTGGGGGTGCATCGTCACCAGGGCCTTGGGCTGGGGATGGGCGGACCAGGGTTGGGGTTCTCTCTCAGTCTTTTCCTGCTCCAGAAATCCGTGCCTCAGTTTCCTGACCTGAAAACAGGCACATCCGAAGAGATAATGAATATGAAAGGGTTTGGTCCGTGAGGGAGTGTGGCATGCACACCAGACGTTATGGTTTGGGGCCATCGGGTGCTCTTAAATGAGGAAGAGAGAGGGGAAGAAAAGGATGGAAAACTGAACTGACTTCAGGAGGTGAGGCAGGGGGAGGGGTGTAGTAACGCAGCTCTGACCTCTGCAGCCACTCATTCATTCATGCATTCATCCCACAAACAGTCATGGGTGCTCACCCTGTGCCAGGCACTGAGCTGGCAGCAGAGAGCACAGAGAGTGAAGAAGTCACAGACTTAGGGGAAGAGAGACAGGAAAGCAAATAGGCAGGACACTCCTTACGGGTGGGGTCTCCTAGCAGTGGCCTCTGGGGGGCAGGGGACTCATGGGATAAGGGACCCCAAAGCCCACGAGGGCATGGGGCTCTTTGAACAAAGGTCAGCATGGGGTCACGGAGATTTCCCCCCTAAATGAGCCCAGCTTTCTCTTTCAGTTTCTTCACACAGGCCAGGGAGCCATTGAGAGTCTCGGCTTTCTACAAGGAATTCTAGGAATTCCAAAACACGCTGACGTTTGCTAGAACCTGATTCCTGAGGTGGGGAAGGAGCCAGAGACGGCGATCCTGTGTCAAGGTCACCCCTTGTAGGAAACACAGAAGGGACGTGCTCCCCTGAGTTCTTCTGAGTTCTCTCGCCTACTTTCCTTGGGAGGGCAAGTCAGAAGAGCAACAAGTCTGAAGTTGAGGATTAAGCTAAAGAACATCCGGTTCTGTTACTTGGAAGTAGGTGCAACGACACAGACAACCCTACCACGGGGATGGGTGACCGGGAGGGAGCAGAGCGCATGCGTCACCTAAGAGGAGCGTGCTGCCGGTGGGCTGGCAGGCGCCATTAAAATCTTGGAAATTGGTGATAAATTTCCCTTATAACCTTCCTGGCAGCTTATGCTAAAAGATGCCCCTGTGTAAGTCCCTCTCAGCAATCCCTGCACCTTGAAAATGCTAATCCCTTCCCTAACGTTGGAACCCCCTCTATGGCTCAGCAGTTTACACACTGTGCTTGAATACCACCAGCAATGGGGCACTTACCACCTCACAAAGAATTTTGGCCTGTGGCCAGACGAGTGTGGTCATCATCACATTCCTCTTAATAATAGGCTGAAATCTGACTCTCTTGCACCTGTGGGTAAGGAATGGCGTCAGGATCCTTGCTGGGTGAAGGTAGGAAGGCCCTTTCTACCCAGTGAAGGGAACTGCCTTCCTCTTCTTCATGGGTGCAACCAAACATTTAATTACAGAAGCTTCTCCAAGGCAATAGATGTTAAAAATTAAGATGAATACACTCATTTTGGCCAATAGCACAAACCGCTATTACTCTGCAAGTCCCAATTCATTACTGTATATTGTAACGGAACATTAACACTCACATAACGACCTCGAGATCAGTCTCGCATGCACAATCAGCACGCTCTGCCCGGACTCCTTCATACTCAGGGAAGAAAGAAAAAAAACCCAGATGCCCTCGGTAAATTGCCTTTCCAGGAGAAACATTGACAGACCCTTAATTACAACCATGCACCACGTGCAGCCTGATGCCACAACTCAATTCCAGGGCCCCGCCAAATGACAGTGTGAGCTGTGAGGGAAGCGGTGGGGAACCTGGGTTCTGCAGATCTCCCAACCTAGCCGAACACCCTTCCATCCGCCCTGCCGCTCCATCCCTCGGAGGTGCCTCTGTCCCTCCACCTGCGTGCACGGGAGAGTTGCCTGAAAGTAAGGCAGGAGGCTCCCAGGGACCGGACTCCATGGACCCCACTCCTTCACCTGCAGGAACACCCTGGTTCTTTGGAGACGAAGAGCAACTCTCAACTCGACCCTGCTGTCCCCAGCTTGGAACCCTTCAACGGCTCCCCGTGCCCTCGGGATAGAATCCCAAGTTCTGACAGAGACCCACAGACTCTGTGTGTTTGGGTCCCAGCCTAGCTCTTCAGCCTCCTCCCTGCCACACACTTCCCTTCCTGCCCCTGTGGACCGTCTCTTCTGTCTCTCTAACTCCCTCCTGACTCAGGGCCCTTGCACATGCTGTTCCCTCCACACCCTTCCTCTCACTCCTGGGCTGGCTATTTCTCTTCCTTTGTCAGGTCTGAGCTGGGAGGTTTCCCTAGAGATGAGGAACCTCCTGTTGGCTCCTGTCCTTTTCTTATCTGACACTTGGCACTGCTGGTCATTATCTATTTGCTTGTTCGTTGTCTATCTAGTTCCTCGGTCATTCCATTCTGAATTACTCCCTCTGTGTCCCTAGCATCTGCCACGATGCTTGTTCAGAGGAGACAACAGTGACCACGTGCTGAATAAATCAGTGAGCACGTCACGCCTATTCCCAAAGCTCCACAGAGTTTCTGAAACACAAACGTGGCCCTGACTGAACTTGGCTTTCTAATTCCGGCTCGGTGTCACATAGACCCATAGGAATTTGGAAGAAGCCCGGGTAGGAGTCCGTCCTGCCATGATCCCTGCCTTTCAGATGAGGATGGGAAGCCACTGAGAGCAGAGGAATATTAGTCCGAGTTCCCCAGAGAACCAGAACCAGTGGGATGGTGTGTGTGTGTGTGTGTGTGTGTGTGTGTATCGATACTGATGAAAGAGAGGGGTTTTAAGGAATTGTGAAGGCTCGCAAGTCCAAAATCTATAGGGCAGCCTTGCAGTCTGAGAACCTGGCTGAAAACCTGGCGACGAGCAGTTTCCAAGTGTGAAGTTGCAGTTCAAGTCCGAAGGCAGACCGCTGACAGAATCACCTTTGCTTTGGGGACATCCGTCTTTTCCTGTGGTGACTGTCAGCTGTTGAATGAGACCCACTCGCATTATGGAGGGTAATTTGCTTTACTCAGAGTTGGCTGACTTTGATGTTAATCCCCTCTAAGGAATATTTTCCCAGAAACATCTAGACTGGTGTTGGACCATATATGTAGGCACGTGGCCCAGCCAAGCTGACACACGAAATGAACCATGACAGGAGGTGATGTGCCCGGATTCCCACGGGGGCTGAGGACACAGTCATGAGTAGAGGGTCCAGTGCAGGTGGCCCGTGGGACTGTGGTTCAGGCGCGGTTCGAGCTCCATTCCAGCTGGTCCTCTGGATGCTTTAAGGAGGTATTTGCTGGAGGCGAGGACTGGTCTCATTTATTCCTGAGAACCCTGTATCCTGAGTCCAACATGCTCCTGGAAATGGAGGGCTGAGCAATGGACAAAGAAAGCCCCGGGCCTCTCTCCCCACCCAGGCCATCGTGCGGCCTCCAGACTGTTGGACAGCCCAGGGCGAGGGCCTGGCCTCAGGGGAGAAGCCCTGGAGCCACGTGACCTGACAAATCACCTTGCTTTTAGGCCCCAGTTTACCACTGTAATATGCAATAACAATTTCTACATTTAGGATTGTTATGAGAACTCAGAGTGATCTTGGATACAGAAAGCACTTAGAATGGTTCCTGGCAATATATAATTAGTTTTCAATAAATAGTGGCTATTAATAATCTTAGCAGCAATATTAATGGGCATAAAAGCCCTCTGTAACATCCACAGTGCTGTCTGGATGTGACCACAGGATCATTCAGGCCTGGGTTGAAATTAGGATGACCAGCTCCTGGTTCAACTGCCGCTGTCCTGATTTTAGCACAGAAAGGCCCACGTCCCAGAAAACCCCTCATTCCTAAGTAACCCATGTCGGCTTGCCATGCTGTGGGTCCTGCTTCCTTCTAGCTGTGTGTATGGGCTAGTCACTTTACCTCTCAGAGCCTCAGTTTCCCCACCTGTAAAATGGGAATAATGCTGTAAACCAGCAACCCCTAAGCCAGCAGTATTGCCTGGAAATGCAAATTCTGAGGTCCTACTGAACCAGAATATCTGGGGGTATTTTACAGACCCTCCTGGTGAGTCTGATGCCTGCTAAAGTGTGGGAGCCACAGGTATAAAAAAAAAACCTCACAAACTTTGCAGGCTAGAAAGGGATTGGTAAGACATATTCAAAGTCATGAAAAGCAGGGACCTACAGCCAAGATGGCTCCACCCAGTAAATCTATCATTTAGAATCGAAGGGCAAAGAGCTTCCCAGAGAAGAAAAAACTAAAGGAGTTCATCATCACCAAACCATTATTATATGAAATGTTAAAGGGACTTATTGGAAAGAGAGGAAGATCAAAACTATGAATGCTAAAATGGCAATAAATACATATCTATCAACAATTGAATCTAACAAACAAACTAAGCAAACAAGAACAGAGACAGAATCATGGACATGGAGAGCATTCTGATGGTTGTCAGATGGGAGGGGTGAGGGGGAATGGGTGGAGACGTGAGGGGATTAAGCAGTACCAATAGGTAGTTACAGAATAGTCACGGGGATATAAAGTACAGTATAGGAGATGGAGTAGTCAGCTTACACTCATGACCCATGAACATGAACAAGGGTGGGGAGATTGCCTGAGGGAGTGGGGGGTGCTGGGTGGAGGGAGGCAAAAAGGGAAAAACTGGGACAACTGTAATAGCCTAATCAATAAAATATAATTAAAAAAAATAAAGGCCCTCCCAGGGTATAGGGGGTCATATCAGACCAGGAGCCCTCCTGGTTTCCATGTCGTGAGCCCTCAGCGGCCAGCGGCCATCACTGCCATCATTATAAAGGAGGTGCTGGAATCATTGATGTGGGGGAGGAATGTGGGGTGAACAGTAGCATTGCGGAGGCTCCCCCACCAAAATTTCTTTCCTACCTGGAGCCGTACCTGTGTTTGGAGTTTGCTGCCTGACAGCTGGGTCAACCTCCTGCTTTCAAGAGCCCAGTGCTCTCCCTCCCATTTGGAGCGGACTCGGTGACGCTTCAATTCAATGCCTGCTCTCTCGTCTGATTCAGTGCCCTTCACCCTCAGTGCCTCCTTGAGGGTGAAGGGCATTTGTGGATCTGTGGTCATTTGGGGGGTGTTCCTTCTGGGCCCTGTTTTGACTCCATGGGTGAGGAGGGTGCAACGACAACTACCACTTCCTGGACCTATACTAAGTACTAGGTGCTCTGCGGTCACCACGGGGCCTGGGTCTGCCTTGGTCCCCCACAGAATGCCCCCGCCCAGCATCAAATGCGTGCTCAATGCCTATTTGTTAAATGACTGACTGAGTGTTCTGAGTGCACAATACACATCTTGGTGAATTCTCACGATCCCTTCGTGAACCGGGTGCAGCCATCACCACCTGCTGTGCAGATGCGGACACTCAGTCCAGAAACTTGGATGACTCGCCTGTAGCTCCCCAGCTGTAAGGAGCAGGCCTGGGATTCAGAGCCTAATGTTCCTCTGGACGGTGCCTGCTTTTATGGAGAAAGTGCTGTGTGATGTGCTGGGTTCGACTCAAATACCACTTCCTCTGAGAAGCCTTCCCTGACTCCTGTCCCCTTCCCTCCAGCCCTGGTCACACATTTTATGCCCCCCTGCCCCCGCCATACTGCTCCCAAGGCTGGCATTGCCTTGCCATTGTTCAGGCGTGTGTCCAGCTTAGCCTCTCCAAAGCAGGTCTGTTTATGTCTTTGGTAAAAGTTTGGTGAACGAATAGAGGAACCCGGAGACTCTGAGAGGGAGCCAGGGTTCTGGTGAGGAGGAGCAGGGAGTAAGCGCCTCCCTTCACTAAAAGGAAGGTGGGTGGTACCTGGCGAATGAACCCTCTGGTTTCCACAGGAGGGGGTCCTGGGGCATCGAGCTCCGACGCTCATCTCAGGATGTTCTCAAAAACTGTAATACGCAGAGCCCTGGCTGGCGTAGCTCAGTGGATTGAGCACTGGCTGCGAACCAAAGTGTCACAGGTTCGATTCCCAGTCAGGATATATGCCTGGGTTGCAAGCCATGACCCCCAGCAACTGCACATTGATGTTTCTCTCTCTCTCTATCTCCCTCCCTTCCCTCTCTGAAAATAAATAAATAAAATCTTTAAAAGAACAACAACAACAACAAAACTGCAATATGCCCAAGACACCTGGACATCCCTTGGAGACTTCGCTCCCACCAAAAACATCAAAGCTGAAGGTGAAACCGGCTCCCTCGGCTGACACTTCATTTGCTTGCTGTGCTCCCAGTAACATATTGCTCCAGCCGTGACTTTTCAAAACAATGAAAACATCAAATTAAAGGGCCCAGCTGTGAGGAAAGAGACGAATGATTGGGACTGATAACTTGATTCAGTATTTATTTCTAAGTAAATGGGGGAGTGTCGACAATACCCAGAGTGCCCTGAATACCTATTCTTCTTCTTTCCTGAGATTTCAGGGAGTGGAATGGTTGAACAGCCTCCACCAGCCCTCAGCGGAGGTAAAGGTTTTCCAATGTGTAAACAAAGATATTTATAAAAAGACTCCCGTTGGGAGAACTAAGTCAAATCCCTTTTGTCAAGGAAATTCATGTCAGACATAATTTTCCTTGAGTTTCCAAAGCCAGACTCTTAACCTCAACTAACAAGACAGAGAGGCTACAAAGCAGTGGTCGGTCCCCAACACTTTCAGCAGCAGGGACGGGTTTTGTGGAAGGCAATTTTCCCACGGACTGGGGGGGACGGTTTCAGGATGATTCAAGCGCACTACATGCAAGCTCACTTCCTGCTGTGTGGCCTGAGTTCTAGCAGGCCCAGACCGGTACCGGTCCCCGGCCTGGAGGTTGAGGACCCCCGCTATAAACCAACGTGAATGTCAGTTTTGAGAAATCCCAGCCTCGTCATCCTTGGAGAAGTGGGACTTGCCAGGATCATTTTCTCTCTTGTGATGCTGTTGTTGTTACATGTGTGCTTTTGCTTTTAATCTTTTTTTATTAGATGATTAGCTCCTAGAAAGAGTCCATTTAAAAAAACTCATCTTTTATCCTTTATATGCTTCCCTAATGCTGCCTGAGAGCTATATGCAGCAGCAGCAGCAGCGAAACAGCGGCTTCTCGCTGAGCAGGGTGGTTGTAAGGGTTAAGTGAGACCGTCTACCCAAGGTCCTGGCCGTTTGCCTGGCAAATGCAGATGAGCACGTATTAGTTTGGTGATGGGGACAGTTGAGGTGACCAACCGTCCCGGTTTGCCTGGGGTGGAGGGGGTCCTAGGAGGGACAGTCCTGGATAAACCAGGCCAAGTCTGTCGCCCTGGGGACAGTGATGGCTCTTGAGTGCGGAGGGCTCCTCAGTCATGGAGCTGAGTAACTCACGTGGACGATCTTATTTAAATCTCACAACAGCTCTGTGAGCTAGTTGTAATTATTCTCATTTGTCAGAGTCATAAATTAAAGTTTCAGTCCTTCCCCATCAGATACCGATTTTATTTTTTAACAAACAAATGACTTAACTGTTTTATGGCACCATAGTAAAATGAGTGTCCCTCTCTTCTACTCAGTTCTTCACTCCTCCCTGCAGCCACACCCTTGCCATGTGACTTGGGCTCGACCATGTGACCTGCATTGACCAATAGCATGTAGACAAAAGTGATCGCGTACCAGAATCCATCCCAGACCTTCCTCACAGGTCTCTGCTCACACCCTTGAGCTTCTGCCATCCCCACGGGAAGACCCTGCCACAGCCAGCCTGCCGGTCCAAGGAGCCTGAGACGCATGTGGAGCAGAGGTGCCTAGCAAGTCCCAGGCCTGCTGTGAGGAAAAGAGGCGCCCTGCTCAGCCCAGCCTCGATCAGCCAAACTCCAGGTGACCAGTAGATGGGTCAGCGAAAATAAATAGTTGCTTTTAAGCTCCTGAGTGCTTTGAGGAAGTTTGTTACATAGCCATAGCTAACTGGTATAGCCACCAGCTTGCCCTAATGGTTTGGATTATTAGATTTTACTGATGAACTAAGCTAGTGTATTAAGTCTGGCTAAGTGTTCCCGATTGCCGGGTTCCTCATTTAGGGGAATAGTTGCTATGGTTTTCAGGGGTCGTTGTGAAGGGTTAGAAGGGAGGAGGGAGAAGAATGCTTACTGAGTGCCCAGTGCAGGGGTCAGTGCTCCCAGATGTTGTCTCGTTTGGGTTAGGTTAACAGAATCTGATGACCCGGAAGCCATCTCAGGCTTCCCTCGCTCTGGGAGGGAGGCAGTTCTAGGAGAGATGGAGTTACCGGAGGGGGGCGCTCTTTCGAGACCCCCTCCAGACTTCATCTTCCATACACACCAATGGACACGGTGAAAAGGACCAGATGGTAAGAGGCAGGAGACCTGGGATCCAGCCCCGCTCTTGCTGCTGGACTTGGGCAATCCATCCCCCTCCGGGCCTCTGCCCGCCCCTTTGGTCCTGAGGGTTTGCTGTTGGATGTGGGCTCTGACAGGCAGCACAGAGCAGCTGCGTGTGAGGTGGTCTTGCACAAAAGGTTTGGAGTCAGACCCAGGTTTGTACCCTGCTGTTGACCTTGTGCGCTCTGCGAGCTTGGGCATGCTGCTTCACCGCCCCCCCCACCCGATCTCAGCCCCCCCTCGCTGTAAGAGAGCCATTGTGCACTAAAGCATGAATGGGCCTGGCGCAGGAAGGCCCTCGGTCGGTGGTGTTTGTTGTTACTAATGCGGTGCAGCTAGTCAGTCTCCTGAAATCAGTCATCCCAACACAGCAATCAGTTACTCCCAACAGAATATTTTTCTTCTTCGGCATCATTTCCAGCCTTCACTCTTTAATTCTACAGTTGCGTTTACAAAAGAGTTATTTACAGTGCAGAAGGGTAGGACGGCCTGCCTCCTTGAAATGGTTTCACAAATTTCCTCAGCTTCCTGTTAAGATATTAGAGCCCGGTAATTGTCGCTGTATATAAATGTGCAGCCTCGGCTGCAAAGGCGCGCCCTGTAGTAATTGTGAGTTGTCTTGACGCTAATTACATAGGGGAGCCTGTTTAATTGCCAGTTAAATTGTGTGTGTTTTCTCTAATCTGTGTTTCTGGGCAAGTTGGATGACATCAGCTCCTCCTTGGACTAAGCGTGAATTGGGGAGACCCGAAGAAGAGAGAGTGAAGCTGGTGGAAGGCAGGGGGCAAGGGCAGCCAATAACAATAGGACTGTGATGGTTCAATGCATGGTCATCGTGGGACCCAGCCTGGGGTCTCCTGGAAGTTGAGGACGGGAAGCTGGATGAAACTTGAGGGCCGCCCAGGGCCGGAATGAGAGCTTCGGCCTGTCCTCAGGACCATGCTCAGCGGGGTCCCACGTGACAGCACCCAGATCTATCCCGGAGTCCCTGTACTGGCCGCTTCTGCACGTCCCCCTCCGGACCGCTGCTGACGCCGGTCCTTCTGTCTGCCGTGTGGGTCCCAGTCTTCTCTTCCTCACCCTCCCAGCTCCACATCTGCAGTGTCATGCCATGCCTCCTTTTCCACGAAGCTCTTCTTGATTACCCAGTTGGAAAAAGGGATCCCCTCCGATCCAAACCCCAATACTTCTCTGTAGCCACTTTCACCTTGTATTTGAACTAATCGAGAACCAGACTATGAGCTCCCTGAAGACAGGTCAGGCTTCCTACACCGTGTGTGCTTAACAACAGGAGGTGGGAGTCAGGGGAGAGAGGAGAGGAAGGAGGAGGAGACAAAGGGAGGCAAAACAAGGAAGGAGAATTGAGGAGTAAGAATAGCAACTAGCACTTCTTGAGTGTCGCTGCGTGTGTGCATGTGTGTGTACCCACCAAGCCCCGTTCTAAGTGGGTGCTTTGTCTTTGTGACTGCACTTACTCTGCCACCCAGTCCTGAGGTGGGTGCCAGTGTCAGCCCCATTTCACAGACGAAGAAACTGAGGACTTTGAGAAGCTAAGTCACTTGTTCACACAGCCCTAAGTGGTAGATCCCAGCCCTGAGCTTCCCACTCCTGGGCTAAGCTATATTGGAGGAGGAAGGACCGAGGGCGGGAGAGAGAGAAAGAGAGTTGAATTCCACAGCGTCGGTTCTCCTGATGTTTAAAAACCTCTCCAGCCTTCCACACACGCTTTCTCTTTAGCTCAAAAGCTAAATTAGAGTGGATTGCACTCTCCTCACTTTAGTAATTTAGATAAAAGTAAAATTTTGTCTGAGAGCAGAAGCAATTATAGCACGGGTTTTGTGATTAACTTGATTAACACTGTTTCGCTCTAAAAATGATCCCCCCCCCTCTGCTGGCACACTGTAATCAGAGCCCCGTCTTTCAACTGTGCTACAGCTGCTCTTTCTCCCCACACTCCCCAAAAAGGGTTTTGACATAAATACTTATTAGGGAGCACTCTCGTCTCTGGCTGGAACAGTTGAGCCAAGAGGAGGACAATGTCTCCCTCCATTCGCATCTGTAGCCGGTTAAAAGGTTATTGCCCGCTACCTAGGTTACTGACAAAGATCCCAATTATGCAGCGATGAAATATACATACATGATACAGGAGGGCTTATACATTTTTAATTTTTGTTTCAAAGAGGCAACGTTCAGAGAAAACTCTAATTAGAGATTTCGTTTCTTTAAAAGGAAAATGATATGTGGTTTCAAGAAAGATTATTTGGAGTTATCGTTGGGCAATTGAGAATCTTTCCAACCCTACGCTTCTGCTTCTTAGAAAGAGACCTGAGCTGACCAGGCAGTTGTGGAAATACTGAGGTCTTCTGTGGTCTTCTGTGAGCGGAGCTTTGAGATTTGAACCCCAGCTGGGTTTGGGGGGGTGAGCCAGCACCTCACTGTCTCCTGCCGGGATGCTCCTCTGTGCCATCTGAGTCCGAGACCAGCACTCTGCCACCCTGGACCTCCTGACCACCAGCTGCTCCTTCAGGAGTCCCCACTACCAGCCAGGTGAGAAACCTCGTCAGAACCCTCTTGTGAACCAAACGTACTAGCCTAGAGGTGGGAATTACTACTACCCGCATCGTGACAGGTAAAGGAATGAGCTCCACAGGGTCAGGCCAAGGTCACACAGCTGCTCAGTGGTGAAGTTGGACTTGAACCCACACACAGCGCCTCCAAAGCCCCTGCCTGCTCTCCCTGGCCATGTAGACGCCTAGAGAATTACAGAGCGTTACGGCTTAGAGGGACTGTGAAGGAGGACGACCACCCACTCAGCAGTGGGGAAACTGAGGTCCCAGGAAGAAACGGAACTTGGCTAGGGCCACAGAGCCTCTAGTCTGGGGGAGGCTGGGTGGCCTGGTTCCTGGGCCCCTCCCCTTACTCTGGGGTCAGGTCAGCCCCATCCAGCCTTCCCCTGTACTGACCCCTATGAACTGAATTTTGTTCCACCAAAATTCCTACATTGAATGCATAACCCTCAATGTAACTTGTTTGGAGATAGGGCCTTTAGGAAGGTAATTAAGGTTAAATGAGGTCAAAGGGTGAGACCCTAATCCACTAGGACTGGTGTGGTGTCCTTACAGGAAGAGGAAGAGGCACTGGAAGTGCCCATGTGCAGAGAAGAGGCCATGTGAGGACCCAGCACCAGGCCATCTGCCAGCCAGGAGGCCAGGCCTCCACAGAAGCCAACTCTGCTGGCACCTTGATCTTGGACATGCAGCCTCCAGAAGTGTGAGGACATAATTTTCTGTTGTTTAATTCCCCCAGTTGGTGGCATCCTGCATGGCAACCCAAGCTGACTCGCAGCCTCCAAGACTTGTCTGCTTTGACGTTGACCAGAACAAGGACCAGAACAAGCAGAGGAGGTGGATCCTTTTACTAAAATCCACAGGCTTTTGCTAGAGATGCGTCTGCTGCGGCCGGCTCCTGGGTGATCTCGGGAAACTTTCCGGGATCCTCCGACACTGCTTAGGGTGCAAAAGTCCCAAACATCACAGTTTCCTTCTTTCAGCATCCCAGCAGTTCATCCAGAGCTTCTCCCTGAAATCAGGTTCCTGCAAACCTCGTGTCACTGATGGGCTCAGGTTTTCCAGTGTTGCCTTCATTGACTACTTACCCTCCATGGAGGCAGTCAACTCTGGAAACCTAGAGCCTCTCTCTCTGCCTTCCCCACCCCAGTGCAGGGCGGCAGCGTCCTCCCAGGGAAGGCAGAGTAGAAGCAACATCAGCACGTATTGCTGAGAGGAGCTCTGGGGCAAGCCTGGGTTCAAATCCCAGGTGGGCCCCCTTGTCAGCGGGGCAACCGTGAGCAGGTCCCCTGACCTCTCTGGGCCTCAGTGTCACCATCTGTAAACTGAGGATGCGCAGGCCTCATGGGGCTGAAGTTCAATCAGGTTATTTGTTGAGGGCATGCAGACTAGAGCACAGGTTGTTAGTGTGGTCTTCCTCACTACATGGATGGATGGGTTGAGCCGTATGAAACGGTTCTTGCGTAGGTTAAAGTACCTGGTCACATCTCGGCAGTTTGGTATGTGTCAAGCTCATATCTCCTGAGCACTCAGTAGGCGGTAGATGCACCTCACAGGCACCATCTGGGTAAATGCATCAGGGTAGGGATGCCAAGAGAGGGCAGAACCCGTAGCTAGCAAAGAGCTGAGCAGGAATGCAGAGCCAGGCCTCCTGGACACGCAGGCAGTCACCTGGCAGACTGAGCCACGGCTCTGAACCCCAAGTCCAGCTTTCTCTACCCTGCGCCTCCTTCCGCAGTCCAAGATGGAGGCAGACAGCCTGCAGGTGGGGAGACGGAGGCTGTCAAAATTCATCTTCTTCCTCTACATCCAACCATCCTGGAGGGGCTCACGGGGGTCCATCTCCCGCCTCCTCCCGCCCCCTCCCATCCAGCCCTCAGCTGGCCTCCTGATTTCCCATCCTGTGCCACCAGCACCCGCCTGCCTTTCCTGGGGTGGGCTCAGGCCTGGCGCTGCTCCAGAACGGCTTAATCAGGATAAATCCTGAGAAAGCACATGTATTATTTATTCCAGCAAAGGTTAAATAATTTGATGAATTTCTCAGGATGCTGCCGGAATGCTGATGGCCTCTCGGAAACACACACACACACACACACACACACACACACACTCGCATGCGTGCCAACACAAACAAAATTTAAAAACCCAACAAATTTCTCTGTAACTAAACACACACACACACGCACGCACGCCCAGCAGCTACTGTCACTTGGCCCATGCCTTTTGCCCCGTGTTAGCTCAGGCAGGGGACCGAGAGGGCAGCCTTCAGTGACACCAGCACTGGGGCCCGGAGGAGACGTAGATTTTGCTCCTCGCTGACTGGAGATGACAGCTCCGCCCCGGGCCTCTCAGGCCTGATGCATTATCTGGAGCGGACTGTGCCTTTGATTCTGCAAATGGCCACAGAAAGCCTATTGATTTATAGGCCCAGATGATGGCTTGGACTCTGGGGCTGCTGGGACCCAGGAAGGGGCCGGCAGGAAGACAGGAGGGCATGGAGAGGAGCCCCTGCCTGGGGACTGGGGGTGGCCGCGCCCAGCTCACCCGTGGCTGCCTTGGCAGACTGGCTCCCTGAGCTGAGGCCGGAGGCCAGGGATAGAGGCAAGTCAGAGCAGGTCATGGGTGTCCTCATTCTCCTCCCCTTCCTGTTCCTCTTCCTCTGCTTCCTCCTCTTTCTCCCTTTCCTCTTTCTCCTCCCCTCCTTCCTCCTCTTCCTCCACTTCCTCCTCCTCACAGGAGCTGCCATTCATCCAGCACTTCCATGTGCCAAGCACGGGGCTGAGTGTTTTATGAACATCACATCTTGAAACCCTCCCAACAGCCCCAGCGAGCTGAGCACTTGCATTTAAATCTCCATTTAAGAGATGAATAGTCCCAGAGAGGTTCAGTGAGTTGCCAAAGGGCACAGAACCATCAGGCAGAGCCAGGCTTCTCACCGCCTCTCTGGGCACCGGGCCGGCTCTCTCTCTGCTCTGCCATGTGGACCGGAGTGGGGAAGAGCTGGTGCTGCGGGCGCAGAGGACCCAGAGTGCCACCGTGGGCTGCTGCAAACGTTTCCCAAGGCCTGTGCCTGTACAGTGAAGGTCACTGTCCCTGCCTCCTAGGGTCGGGGTAACGGTCAAACAGGATGACACCAGGCAGGAGTGAGGCTCCGAGTGGCGTTGGGTACAGACTGAGGGCTGTCGTCCTGTCGACCGTGACAGTTCTCCCTGCACAGCCTCCACCAGCAGTCACATGCGCCAGGTTGGAGACTACGCCCCTTTTGACACGTGCTTCTTCGTCACATTGGTTCATTCCATCCTCGATCCCCAAACGACCCACTTTATAGACAAGGAAAGAGAAGTCAACTCAGAGAGGCCTGGTGGAGATTCTGCCTGTTACGGAGCCGCCCCTTGGGAAGGCAGCAGAAAGGCAGGTGAAGGGCGCAGAACTTGCGTGACTGACCTGGGCAGGAATCACGGCTCTGGCCAATTTGTGGCGTGACCAGTGGCTTGAAGCTTTGTCTCTCTGACCTTTAATTTCTCATCTTCAGTGAAAAAATGGGGGGAAATGCAACCTATGTCACCTGGTAGTTCTGAACCCTCATGGACCTTGCGCTGGGCTGAACAGGCATTTTCAGGCTCAATCTTACACATGGAGCATGACCCCATGTGCCCTGTGCATGGCACTCGGCAAGCAGCGGCTGCTCCTGTTCTCCAGCCGACCTGTCCTCCTGCCCATCCCAAGTGTCCAGTGCCCTAAAAGGCAGCCCCATCCATCTGCCTGCTTGCTTCTTCGGACACTGCCTCCTATTTACCTCCTCATGCCCGCCCCACCCTACACTCCCCCAACATAAAACTTGTCCTAACTTTCTCCAGCGTTGGCCCTTTACTTCTGTTTATTCAACCCTTTGGACATGACGCTGGAGGCTGTTCTTGGGTGTGGAGCCTATTGTCCTCAGGGACATGGTCTTCTGTTCCCTTTGGTGCTCTGTTCCCTGTCCAGGAAGGGACGTATCTTCCTCCGGTTTGCCTGGGTAGGGTGGGGGTTGGGGTCAGCAGGAACACTCAGTGAGCCTGCCAGCTTCTGAGGACAGACAGTGGAGGCTGCATGAGCCTCCTCCAGACTCAGAACTCCTTGAAGGCAGGAAGGGGTTCTGTTCACCTCTGTGTCCCCAGCATCCTTTGTTGGACCCAGCACACAGTAGGCATGCAGAAAATGGTTGCTAAGTCCCAAGCCAAACCGGGATCCAGGGCTCCTAGAAGGATTCTCACAGCAGTTTATCTTCCCAAACACCCTGCCCTGAACGCCGGAGCTGTGGCTTACAGGACTGAAGGCACATGTCAGAGTAATTGCAGGTGGTGGTCCTTCTGTGTGTTTGCTCAGCCACAGACAGTTCTGAGAGTCGCCTCATGGGGCAGGACTGCATGTTATCCACTGACCACTCACTCAAAGCTGCTGCTCACTGAGAAGCATCTGGATTTTTTGCCACCTGTGGAAGCCTCCCCTCCACAATCTCAGTCATCCATGAAGTTGGGAGGAAATGATGGAACAGCTGCCAAGATGGATATGGAACCATTGTCACAATAGCGTCGATCTGTGGACACTGTCCCTGACTCTGGATGAATTAGATGTACACCCAGCTTTCCAGCCACCCGCCCACCCATCCATCCATCCATCCATCCATCCATCCACCCATCCATCCATCCATAAGACGGGTGATGGGTCAGCCAGAGTCCCTCTTGCCACAATGCCTTCATGTCTTCATGCTGAAAAAGATCATAAGACCCGTTAGTCAGCTTGGGCTGCCAGGACGTACCATGGCCTCAGTGGCCTAAACAACAGACATGTATTTTCTCATGGTCCTGGAGGCCAGAAGTCTGAGATCAGGACACCAGGACACTGGGTTCAGGTTCTCTTTTCCCGGCTTG
This sequence comes from Phyllostomus hastatus, assembly GCF_019186645.2. NCBI lineage: Eukaryota > Metazoa > Chordata > Mammalia > Chiroptera > Phyllostomidae > Phyllostomus > Phyllostomus hastatus. The sequence continues at coordinate 60,694,710 of NW_025333857.1, read as the reverse complement.
CAGACACCACCTATTCACTGTGTGTTCACGTGGCCTTTCCTTGGAGAAAGAGAGGTCGAGTTCTCATCTTCCTAGAAGACCACCAGTCCTATCGAGTCAGGATCTTACCCTTATGGCCTCATTTAACCTTAGTTGCCTCCTAAAAACCCTATCTCCTAATGTAGTCACATTGAGGGTTAGAGATTTAACATAGGAATTTGGGGGGAACACAATTCAATCTATAGCAGCCCTCCAGGACAGGAGCATCTGACGGGGTCCCCTCCTCCCACACTCTTAGCCCAGCAGGACACAGATGGAAACTGCCAGTTAGTTCACTGTTTGGCCTTGTCCAATCCTATCCCAAATACTCACAATTGGGAGTAAAAAAGGCAGGATGAAATTACATGGAGTCAGGCAAGTATGGCTTTGATTCTAGGCTCTGTCACATAGTTGGGTGAGGGACAGCATTTAATCTTCGAGAGCCTTAGTTTCCCCATCTGTAAAATGGGGATAATCACAATCCACCTTTATAAAATGGGATTCCCCATGTCGAGCACACAGCACAGGTCCCGGAACAGTGTGGTCTTGAACAAATGGAAACGTCGAGTATTATTAGGAAGACCCAGGCCTAGGAAAGAGCATTTCATCAAGGTGAGAGGCTGCGGAGTGCAGGGCTGACTGGGGTGGGCTCCAGGGCCGTACCCCCAGAGCTCAAATGCTAGCGTTGCCTCTTCTTAGTTGAATGACTTGGGGTCTGTGCCTCAGTTTCCTCATCGAGAAAAATGGAGTCAGTAACAGCAGCTGTTATGTGAGATTATTATGACTTAATACCGAAAAAGTTCTTAGAACATAGTTAAAAATTCTTTAAATACTGGTTATGATTATTTGAGAGCCAAGAAATTCTGAGTAATCTTTCCAGGGGGGCGAGGGCAGTGTTGTAATATTTCAACCCCTTAGATATACTTTTTGTTAATGTACAATCATTTTTGATTAAATTACGTCACTTGCAGGTCCCTCCCTGGGGCCTGGGGCCCTGTCCCGGTGTCTTCCCTCTCAGCACATCTCCGCTGGGGCAGCTCCGGCCAGAGCTGAAGCACAGGCCCCGGGCAGGTCCCCTAAGTGCCCTGGATCCTGCCAGTCTGCCGGCCAGGCCCCAGTGGGAAGGTGTGAGCAGAGAGGCTGCATACTGCTCCCCCTTTTTAATTACTGCTTCCCTAATTGAGTCACAAGTGGTGTTTGTGTTGCCATCAAACCCACGAGGACCTTGTTGTTCACGAGAATGACTCTCAGTGGAGTGACAGCTCCAAATGTGAGATGTTCTGTTTGCACCAATTGAAACAAAGTGGTGGGCAACGGCGGCAACGGCGGCAACGGCTGCAACGGCCTCAGGTTTCATTCGTGGTGCGTGGCCTGGGAGCCACTAAAATGAGCTGGTCTTTCCTTTGCAAAGAGCGACACAAAACATAGAATGGAACCTTAATGTCACAGAATCCTGCAGCCAGGGAACCTTAGACTCTTTGAGCCACAAAGGGTCTCCAATCTGCTGCTCTGACGCTCCTTGAGACAGTGAACGTCGCTCCTTGTGAGGCAGCACATTCCCTGCGCAGACCCCTGCCTGTTGGGGAGACCCCCACTCATTAAGCTCCACTCTGCATCTCCCTGATGCAGAATGCTCTGGAGTAGCCACATCTGGAGCGGCAGCCGGAGTGGGAGACCGTGGCAGGGACCTGGATACATCGACACTCAGACTTTGTTTCTGCAAGTAACGTCAATAATTATATATTGATACTTACCATGGGCCTGGGCTTGTGCCATAAGCTATGGAGAAGATGAGAGGGCATTCCAACAGGACTTTCTTTTAGAGAAATGTGCGCTCAAGCTGGCAAGGGCCACACACACAGAAGGACAGAGGTGGTAACTGAGAGAATTCAGAGCCTGGTCCAGTGACCCATATTCTACGTGCAACCAGGAAAGGAAGTCAGAGAAGGCTTCCGGGAGGAGAAGTCGCATGAACTGGGCCCTGAGGGGTGAGCACAGGGAGGAAGGATAGGGAGGAAGAGGAGCAAAGGAATTGGGCAACAACATCTCCTACTCTCGTTGCATCAAATGCAGCCATAGCCTGTTCGCTCTCCCTCAGGTGCCCCATATGACCCCGGCCAGGCTGCAGCCCAGGAGGAGGCAGCCCTGTGCCTGTGGAGCTTCCCACTTATTTATTTATTTATTTGGGGTTTATGAAAAGATAATTCAGGAGACATTATTTCAATCAGACCCCTACGCAGTTTAGGAATGCTAATGCTTCCTCTATTAAAAAGGTGTGGAATAATTAGAATGCTGATGAAGACCAGGGGCAAACTCTGGAGAGATCCATTACCCAGTGCTCAGTGCTTTTCCGTCCCCTCTGTATCCCCAAGTGACAAATTAACACACCACAGAACAGCGGCTGCTAACACTTAGGGCACATTTAGTTCAGACTGGAAGCTAGGTTTTGTAGAAAATGATTTTCATGGCTCACCCCGGAACGATTTGGGACCGCAGAAGGGAGCCAGAAGAGGGTGAGCGGCGTGGCAACCAGGGGCCGGGGAGGCACGGAGCCACAAGGCCAGGCAACAGCACGGGACTAGGGGAGACGTCTGGGCTTTAATCCTGTGCGTTCGCAGTGTGACCTTGGGATGTCACGACCTCCTACTTGGGGACAGTGAAAGGGTGAGCCTCACCAGAGGGAAGAAACAAAGGGAGACTTCGAAAAACATAAAAATGATCTTAGTTAACATTCACCGACTGCTTCTGGCGAGCTAGGCATCATTCAAAGGGTTTATTTGTATCAATTCATGTTAGTCTCATAACAGTGCCTGGGAGGTAGGTACTATAGTTATGCCTATTTTAAGGAGAAGAAATGGAGACACGGAGAGCGTTAGTGACTCTGTGGATGGCAGAACGGAAGCTGGACGTCGGACATCACTGTGGGCAGCATCTGACGGCCCTGTGGCCAGAACTGGGAAGGCACAAGGACCACCCAGGGAACACCCAGGACAGAGAGTGCAGGCCCAGCTTATGAAGAGCCCCAGAAACCAGGTTTTACAGGCTGAGTGAGTCCACCAAAAAGACACCGACATCCTGCTCCCCAGCACTTACGAGTGTGACCTAGATAGAGGGTCTTCGAAGATGATCAAGTTAAGATGAATCTTGAAGGGGGGCTCTAATTCAGTATCCCCGAGGTCCTTAAATAAAGGGGACATTCAGATGCAGAAACAGACGCGCCCAGAGGGTGACACGATGACATGGAAGGAGTGCCGTCGACACGCCGAGATTTGTCTGATGCTGCCGGGAGCTAGGGGAGAGGAACTGAGCAGATTCTCCCTCCCAGCCCTCGGAAGGAACCATCTCTGCCATCACCTTGACCTTGGACTTCTAGTCTCCAGAGCTGTGAGACAATACGTTTCTGTTGTTTAAGCTGCCCAGTTGGTGGCACTTTGTAAGGGCAGCCCTAGGACACTAACACCACAGGGAAGGGAGATGCGTGTTGGGGACCTAGGCAACAGGGAGCCGCTGCAGATACCTGAGCAAGGGAATCGCACACGATGGGTAGGTTTAAAAGATCATCCCAGTGGTGGGCACACCCAGCATCTTGAAGAGTAAGTGCTGAAAGCAGAAGAGCTCCCGTTATCGTGTGTAGGAGCTGATGTGGTTGCTGGCCAGAGGCTGGTTGGGAATGGGGCAGGGGGGCGGTGAGGGTGCGACAGGAACCGCGGATATTGTCAACAGGTGAGGGACCCGGCCCCATTTCAGGGCTACAATAATAATGATGTTAAATAGCTGCAATCGCTAAATCAACCGCCTGCTTTTGCGGCTTTATCCCCCGGGGAGACCGCAATGCTCTGAGTTAATATGTGAAAGGAAAAAAAGAGGTGGAATTCAGGGATCAAACAACTTTTTTGATGAGGGAAGTGTTATTTCCACCAAGCTAAGACATCAAAGCCCATGAATGGTGCTTTTTAGGTAATATTAAAGTGGGCTCTAAACCATGTTTGCATATTTCCCCACTTCACCCAGGGATCCCAGCCGGGCTGTTTGAGAGGGAGAACACCAGGGACGCCCGGGCCGGCCTCCTTTCAGGGAGGACCTGTGGGCTTTGTTGGGAATACAGCGCTTGTGTAAACATGGCTTAACTATCTTTTTGTGTTTAACAGCCCAAGCATTAACATCCATTGTTCCTGGCCTACTATGCCTTTCTGTAGATTAAATTGGTGAAAAGTCTGACAGACAGACAGTTCAGCTGTGTTTTGACAGTTCTATCCATGCCAATGGCCCTTGCATCTGGAGATGTACTTGCACTACGGCAAGGCCACCCGTTGACCGAGTAGCTAAAAAGCAAATTCTGTGTAACAAACCTAGTGACTTAAAATAATAACCACTTTATTAATGCTCGTGGAGTCTGCGGATCCACTGGGCAGTTCCACAGTTAGCCCGGGGGTTGGCTAGGGGCTGGCAGTTCTGGAACGGCCTCACTCACATGTTGGCTAGAGTGAGCAGGGGAAACGAGCCGTGTGTCTCTGTCCCTCCGGCAGCCTAGACCAGGCTCACTCACATGGCCCCAGGTTCAGGGTCTCGGAAGTATACTTTGCAAGCTTCTGCTTGTGCCACATTTGCTAGTGCCCCGTTAGGCAAACCAAATCACATAACCATACCCAGATGCTGGACGGGAGAGAGAGTGAGCACGAGAGAGCCCCCAGGGGTGATGGCACTTCGCAGACAGGCGAGCTTACGGAAGTGGGAGAAATCTGTGCAGTCTACCATACTCCTTCTCTTATAAGAACAGATACAGCTGGCATATTTTAATGTACTTTGTGTCCGCTAGGTTCTTTATCTCATTTAGACAGAGAAGTTATATAACGTCCTCAAGGTCACACAGCTAGTCATCACTGTAGCCAAGAGTCAGTCTCAGAACTGTCTGAACCTACATCTTCTACTGTTTTCCACGACTCTTTTCTGTCTACTGGTTACACAGTTGAATTTGTCATTTTGGGGTTCTTAGAGCACATTGCTGGACTCTTCACTATATTCTAGTCAGTTACTTTCTGTTCTGTTTTCCCCATTGTTTGTCATCCAACCTCCCCTTGCTTACCCCCCATGATGGGGAACTCACTATCTACCTGGCTGCCTAATTCACCGTTAAAAACTCAATCTATAACAAACTTATTTTAAGTCAAAATGAGATGCTAAAAAACCTGGGTGGGAATGAGGGGAGTCGACAGGCAAACTTTTGTTGAAGTTATCTTTTCTGCTCTGAAATCTCCAGCTTCTCCTTCTGAGCAGCCTGGTTTTGTCGCTGTGGTTATCTTTGTTCAGCATCATTTGGAAACTGCAATTTGCAGTGAAAGAACCAACACTGGCAACTTTTGATTAACTAGGTGAGGACTTTCTTTTTCCTTAAAGAAAATGAAGATAAGATACTAAATGTTTAAAAGTTTTATAAAACAGGGGCAATGATAATGGCCTCCCTAGAATTCCTAGGGCCATCCACTTGTTGTGCCCGACAGGGTGCATTCTGGGAAGGCAGGGGCTGTGTGCAGATGATGTTCATGGATTCATTCATTCATTCATTCATTCACTCATTATTCATCAAACATGAGAAGAGTTTACTGTATTCAAGACACTCTATTAGATAAACTAGGAGGTATAGCTAATTATACACAGCCCTTACACGAGGCTCCCAGGGTCTAGAAGGGGAATAAGGCAGGTGACTCTGACCTGAGGGAACAGGCACCAGCGGCCAGTACAAGGTACAACGTGCAGCAGCAGGAACTCAGAGGATGGAGCGGCCCGCATCCAGGGCAGTGCATCCTGGGTCCTTCCCTCCCACCTGAGGCAGAAAACTGCTCGTTAACAGTCTGCATCAGAAGTCATTAAACCCGACTCTCCTCTGAAACGCCCTCCAACTGAAAAACACACAGAATGTGAGATCTTGGAAGTCAAGGTTGTCTCTATGCAAATTCAGAACGCAAAAGGACCCGGGGACGAGCAGCCCCGTGGTCAGTCTCCCGTGGACGGAAGGAGCCGTTCTGGGTGGGGGAGATGGCAGGAAAACCCGTCCCAGAGCTGGGGCACTCCACCAGCTTCTTCGACTTCCTCCCTGCAGATGGTTTCAGATGTTCTCTCAATAAAAATTACCACTGGGCAAACACAAATAAACTTAACGGATTTAACTGACAGAGTTAAACAAGCAGAAGATAGGATTTCTCTTAATGAGAATAAACTACTTGCATATGAAAAAGATTTAAAACTGAGGATCCAATAACTCACCAGAAACTTGGAACAGATTCACAGGATTGGGAGGGAGAAAAAAAAACCCAGCAGGCAGGAAAACTCTGTCTGGAAGCTGGGTGCTGCGGAAGGGCAGGGCCAGAGCTGTGGGGGCAGAGGGAAAGGCATGGAGCACAGTGCAGAATGGACCTGCCAGGACTCCAGCCTCTGTGACCAACTGTGGCAGACCGGTAGACACCAGCAAAGGGTTTTAAGCAGGAGGTGATTGAAGTAAGTCTGTGCCTTTGAAAGATCACTTTGATTCCCTGCATCCACAGAGGCAAGGAAACCAGTTAGAAGGGGCTGTCAGGCTGGGAGTTCCAGGTTTCAGGCTAACGTCAGAACCTGGATGCTGCCATTTCTAGTGGGGTGAACTTGGCCCTTACCTTGCCATTTGGTGTTTTGGATAACAATGTCTCCTCGTTAGGATCACGTGAGGTACTACTCACATGTTACTTATTCATTTAACAAATGTTTCCTAAGGACCTACTAGGGGCCATGTCCTGCACATGGCACAGGGGACCCAGCAGAGTAAGACTGATGTGCCCTGCTCTTGCACAATTATGTTCTAGTGGACTTTAGAGTCTAATGTACTTGTCTGAATTTCTTGGTTGTAAAAAAAAAAAAATGTTTTTGGCAATTGTCTGACTTCTTTGTTTGCAATTAATAGAAACTCAACTTGCTTAAGGAACTGATTAAGGAGCTGATCAGTGCATAATGAGGTAGCCCATTGAAGCTGAGAAATTGCCTTGGGGATGAGGTTCTTGGCACTGGGCACTGAAGACTAAGTTCTGAACCATCACAATTCTCCCTCCACTCCCGCGTCTTGTCTCTGCCTTTCTGCATGTTGGTTCCTCTCTCCCCCAGTGCAGAGAGACCTTTCTGACATAGTGGGGACCGGGCCCCCAGCAGCTCTAGCTTAGCAACCCCAAGAAAGGAAGTGCTTCCTTCCTCCTGTCAGCATCTGCATGGCAATCCCAGATAAGTTCCCTCTAGACCAGGGGTGTCAAATGCATTTTCACCAGGGGACATGTCAGCCTCGCTGTTGCCTTCAAAGGGCCGAATGTCATTTTAGGACTGTATCAGTGTAACTACTCCTTAGCAGTTAAGTGAGGGCTCGGGGCTGCCACCAGGTAGAAACCAGGTGGAGGGCCGGATTTGGCCCGCGGGACTTGTGTTTGCCACCTGTGTTCTAGACCCTGCTTGGGTTACCTTCCCACCTCCTGAGCTAATTAATCATTGTTGCCAGGAAGATGGAGAAGCGTGATTGGCTAGGCTTGGAGGATATGACCAATGGACTGTAACCAATGGCTTTACCAGAAACACAGGGAGAGAAGAAATACTTCCCAATAGAAGGGAAACAAAGAGACAAAAACAGCAGAGGTCCTACCACCCAAAGCAGTTAGCCAGAGCCTCGCAGGTAGTTAAGTGTGATGAGGGGTAGCCTAGAGTGCTGATAGTATACTCAGTAAGCACTGGGAGGGACCCAGTTTTCTTGATCTGCTTTGCTAACTGGAAAACTGAAGCCCAGCGAAGGAAAGGACCCATCTTAGAAACAGGGGCAGTCTTCCTTAGGATATCAGCTTACGATCTCAGACTTTCCCCTTTAACCAGCTGAGTTACCTGCAGTGAGCTGCCGCCCCCTGAGGTTATGTCATCCCCAGACGGGACACTGACAGCCACCCGGCGGCGCTCATGTGGGCACCACAAGATTAAGTACGATGATGACTACAGCACACAAGCATCACACAGGCAGAAACCGTGCTGGCAGCTGCGACTGAATCTGGTCCACAGATGTTTTGTTTGGCTCATCAAATGTTTTCAAAGAGTTGAGCCAACATTTAATAATTGGAAGATTTTACATTAAAAAATGCAGATTTCTGGCTTCCCTTGAAAAAAAAATCAAGAGATCTGACAACATCAGATCTGAATTCCCACATGGCAGCAATCAGCTGAAACTGAGAGGCAACTGCCCCTATACACAGGCCATGTGTCCTCTTGCTCCAGTTCACCGCAGTCCCCACCACTCCCTACTGTCCCTAACACAGAGGCAAAGGCACAGTCACCATTTATCACTGAGCTTGCACTCTTGTTTTTCCAATAAGAAATTTTTTCTGTGCTCATTTCTCTTTCACAATGGAAAATCAAATAGAGTCGAGGCAGGGGGGAGGTGTCAGATGATTTTTCTTACACTCAGCCCACTTCAATCCCCAGCCCCTCTAGGCATTTCAGTTTGTGAGTATTGTTGTATGGAGTTATTATTTTTATTAGATCATTATTTCCCAACCAAGAGAATAATAGGCAGGCATGGCAGTAAACTTTCTGGAAATAATAATAGCAAGCAATTTCCCGGTGCTTATGAGATGCCAGACACTGTTTTAAGCCTTTTACATATCGTGTTTCAGGAAATTCTCAGAACCACCCTATGAACATGCGACTATTATTATTTGCATTTATAAATGAGGAAACTGAGGCACAGACAGGTGAAGTCAGCATTGCAGGGATCTGAACCCTGACAGCCTGGCTTCCGAGCCCAGTGTCCGAGTTGACTCTACTGAAGCTGCTGGTGTATGTATGTGGGTGGACGTAGACAGATGCACTCACGTGTATGCACGCCTGTCAGTCATGGTGCTGTGGGTTGCAAGGGGAGGTGCACAGGATGAGTCCATAGAAAGGGCTGAGGTATCGTGGGCTCGAGAACTGAATTCTGCTCTGGGAAGCAGAATGGCTAGATCTTCGTTAGTCATGAGTCTCCCACTCCCCTCGGCAATCTCCCCGCCCATGCGGGCCTCGGTTTCCCATCTTTCAAATCAGGTAAAAGGGCTGGGCTAGATGATCTTCAAACTGCCTCCCAGCTCTACTGTTCTGCGATTCTCTGTTTTTCAGACTATTTCCTGGAGATGAACCCTGGCGAAGTCAGAGCCATGTGTCAGCTTGGAAAAGGCCGGGAAACTTCGTCCAAGCTGGTGCCTCTGTTCAGGCGGTGCCAGTGACCAGAGCGTGCCGCTCGCTGTGGGGAAGTTCTGCCATTGCGAGTTCTTAGCAGGCGGAACCCAGCGACAGCCCAACTTCCAGGAACCAGCCTGCCAGTTCCCTGGTGATCCTCTCAGAAAGCTGGAAGATGTGTCTCTTAACTAAACGACTTCCAGTTGCAGGGAATTTTCCAGATTTGGAAAGAGCGATGCCCTGGCAGTCTGGAGACCTGAGATGTAACTCCGGCCCTTGCGGTGTGACCTGCGCCCTGTCGACACTCTCATTCCTGTGTGAACCGCCCTCACTGAGCCTCAGTGTCCTTGCCTACCTTGCTTTAGTACTATACAAAAAGAAGAGGCGATGGGCATTATTTGCATAGAAATCAATTTCCCCTGAAACAGGCTGGACCATAAATCCCGGAGAGACCTCCACAGAGCAAGGAAGGGTGAAAGCCGGGGCACGGAACAGTGGGCCCCCTCCTGGACCTCCCCGGAGAGATAGCGGTGCGGAAGGCTGGACTCCTGCCACCGCCCTGGAAGAGGACAGAGAGTCCCTATTGCCCTAACATGTACACACTCTAATCCCTAACACCTGTGACAATGTTAGGTCAAAATGACAACAGGGACTTTTAAAATAGGGAGATTATCCTGGATTGCTCAATTGGTCCAATCTAATCACATGAGCCTATAAAAGCAGAGAACTCTCTCCGGCTGGGCTCGGAGAGAAGCAACAGAAGAAGAAAGAGATATTGGCAGCAGGAGAGAAATGTGACCCACCGTTGCTGGAGGGGACCATGCAAAAGGCAGCAGAAAGGAGCGCAGGCGGCCTCTGGTGCCAAGGCCCAGCCCTGGCCGGCAGCCAGCGAGGAGGTGGGGCCTCAGTCCTACAAACGCCAGGAGGAAAATTCTACCAGCAACCTAAAGGTGGGCTCAAAGGCAGAATCTGCCCTGGGGCTTCCAGGTAAAGCCCAGCCCAGCCCCCACCGTGTGAGACCATTAGCACCTGCCTAGGTGTTGTGTCCAGACTTCTGGCCCACAGAACTGTGAAATAATAAATGGGTATTCTTGTAAGCCACCGATTTGTGATAATTTGTTCTCGCAGCAGGAGAAAACGAATACAAACCTCTTGTTTCAGGTTGAGACTCATGAGATAACACAGCAGTATATGGTCTCATGGGTCCCACACTGTGTAGAGACGTGAACACACATGTGGTCTCATGGGCCCCACACTGTGTAGAGACGTGAACACACATGTGGTCTCATGGGCCCCACACTGTGTAGAAACGTGGGCACACAGGTGGTCTCATGGGTCCCACACTATGTAGATACGTGGGCACACAGGTGGTCTCATGGGTCCCACACTGTGTAGAGATGTGAGCGCAGAAGAGAACTGCGATGGTCACTGGCTAATGGAGGGTGTTTCTCAGGAATTGGACCTTGAAGCATCCGTCAGGTTTGGAGGTAAAAAGGAGGGAGAGCTCGCTCCTTGGGGAGGAGGGGGATTTCTTTACAGTCTCCAGAGAGCACCTGTGTTAGGGCCAAGGAGAGCATTTGGGGCCTGAGATGACCCCACTGAGCAGACAGAGGGGAGTATGTGACGAGAGAGCAATCTTCACATGCTGGAAGCATCCCCAAGTTCACGAGCATTCCAGGGAATCAATACCCCTCCTCAACGCACATGATAAACGACTCTACTAGTATTTCACATTTTCATCCCATTACGTATTTCCTTCATGTCTGGAAAGCTATAGAATCAAAATTTGGAATGTAAATGATGAGAAAAAGGGAACATTTGTAGGATGAAATTCTTCCTTCATAATCACAAAATTGTGATAAATCAAGCCCCTCTGTCAATTTCTGCTTTGTTGCATTTTATCCCCCAAGTCTAGGCTGGAAGGGCTTTGAAGGGGAAGGAGGGTTATAGACTTCTGTGCTGACTCAGTGCAGTCCAGCACACATTTCTCACACACGCTCTGTGTGCTGTGCACGGTACCAGGAAAGAGGAAGTGGGTAAGAGCATTTACAAAATCACAGTGGAGCTGTGGTTTTGTGCCTGAACAGAACCATTACTGACTTATCTCATCATGACCGGTGTGTCTTCTTCAAAGAGGATTAGCGAGGATTGAAACACACACCCTTATACTTCCTAGCATCCATACTCTCCTACGTGCTATTCCTGTTCTCAGGCATGCATTTCCACACATTCCTTCAGCTCCAGCTGAAATCCGATCTGTTGAAATTTGACAGCCCAGAGCCTGTGAAAGTCCTAACGGTGTACATGTCCTTGCACTCCGCAATTTGCCTTCCAGGAACCAGTCCTTCAGAAATAACCATGGATGTGCACAATGATGCATGCCCAGAGCTACTCATCATAGGTCAAACACCACCTGGATACCCACCAACAGGAAATGGGCTACACAAATTATCGCGTATGCATAACATAGAATATTTCTGTGACCATTCAACATAATGCAGATTCACATTTATGGTTATGGAAACAGCATCATCTTGTAATGCTGGCAGGAATCCAGTCTACAAAATAATATAACAATATCACAGTTTTCTAGGACCCAACAGTAATTTACCCACAGCTGAGAATATTTCCAAGATAGTGAACCAGAATTTGCTCCTCCATAAAGAGACACCTATAAGTACGTCTCAATTCAGAATATCAAATGTGTTTCTGGACTCCAAGCACCTGAAATGTGCAGTTTTCCCAGAATTTCAAAGACATATGAAAATGAGAGACCATTTTAAAGAACCCTGTTTCCAAAATTTAAAAGGAAGCTGAATTTGCAGGGCAACATCATGGGCCAGGAGCGTAACCTACAGGTAGAGCTGGGAATGAGGGAGGGGGAGTTCCCTTCCTTGTGGCTTCGGAGTTCATCAGCGAAAGGAAGGGAAAGGTGAGGTGTGGTGGGATCTCTTCTAGAGGAAAAGCGATAAACGACTGGGTCCCCAGACTAAGTGCATCTTTGGGGAAGACAATAGACTCAATTAAGAACCAGAGTCGTAAAAGAACGCCAGTCTCCCAAACAAAACATAATTGAGTAGAGAGATGAGGCCTGAGCCCATAAATAACCCACCATAATTAGAACATATCAACAGTTCCTATTAAAGAAACATCAGGCAGTCAAGTACTGGAAGTCTGGGGAAATTGAGTTCTTAATTAAATCCTCATCAGAATTACTGGTACCCATCTCTTCCACATCCCATTTCCCCAAGTCTCAAGTGTAGGTACATCAGGAAATGACTCGGTTCCATGTAATCACATGAAATAAATCCTTCCCCTGTTCAGTCTTAACAAGGACTGGTACAGAAGCACTGGGGCCTAATTCTCAAGACACGAACCTTCAGCTCCCATTTCAAGACACTACCCTTCAGCAGCCAGAGAAATCTGGATGAGTCTCAGTATTCCCAGAGAAGAGCCATGCATGCAGTCTTCTTTTAAAAAATTAAATATATATATGTGTGTGTGTGTGTGTGTGTGTGTGTGTGTGTGTATGTGTGTGTGCATGTATATATATATATTTACCTTCACTTAATTTCTCTACTCAACATTCTGCCTTGGTTCCCTAATGTCTACAGAATACTGTAGAAATTACTAGGACTTGGAATTTTAGGGACTTCTCTCTCTTCCCCATTCCCTAAATGTGGCTCATTCTTTATTGGTCCCTGTTTTTGCTGATTGAGCCACATAATTTTTTATTACAGTGTATTGTTATAGTTCTATTTTATGATTAGTTATTATTGTTGATCTCTTACTGTGCCTAATTTAGAAATTAACCTTTATCATTGGTATGTATGTATGGGAAACGACCCAGTATGTACAGGGTTGGGTACCATCGGCAGCTTTGGGCATCCACTAGGGGTCTTGGCATGTACCTGCGGTAGATACAGGGACCACTGCATTCAGAATCTTGCACCACCCTCTTCCTGCCCAGCACACCTCTGCCACCACAATTGTCCCTCCCACAGGCTCTAGGTCAGCGAGTATACCACCCTCAACTGTTTCAGTCCATACCTCAAGGTCAAAATCTGCACATCTTCCTCAGTACTGCCTTCACACTCATCTCTTTCATCCACATCTTTCTAAATAGAAAATCATCAAATTTTTCCCTAAAGGACCATACAGGAAATATTCTAAGCTTTGAGAGCTGTGTGGTCTTCAGGTGGGACTCGTCAGCACCCCCTGTAAAGCCCCCCGTGCTGGTCTGCTGTTGAGGCCTGGCTGTATCATGTGATCTCTCAGCCAGTCATTTTCAAACATTTATTTTTTTATTTTTATTTTTTAAGATTTTATTTTATTTATTTTTTAGAGAGGGAAGGGAGGGAGAAAAAGGGAGAGAGAGATAAACATCAATGTGCAGTTGCTGGGGGTCATGGCCTGCAACCCAGGCATGTGCCCTGACTGGGAATCGAACCTGTGACACTTTGGTTCACAGCCTGCGCTCAATCCACTGAGCTACACCAGCCAGGGCTCAAACATTTATTTTTTAAAAATAGATAATAAATGGCCCATATACCAAAGACCATGATTACTAGTTTTATGTGTATCTTTCCAGAGATAATTATGCATACACAAGCATATACAAATGCTGGCAGATTATATGCATGGTTCTAAACCTTGCTTTAAATGTATTTCTCTTATTTTATCCTTACTAGCTGCATTGTGATCGCATATGAACATTTTATCTCCTCCTCATTATTAAACTTTAGGGTTTCTCCCTCCCTTATATCACTTAAATTTTAACATGCGTATGCATTATCCAAGACCTACAAAGAGGTTTAAAAACAACATCATGTATACTCATACACCTACGACCCAACTTAAGAAATTGAACATTGCCAATGCAGTTAAGTCTCCCTCGTACACACCCTTCTGGAGTCACCCTCCCCTCCCTCCTAGCAGTGGCCACTATTCTGAACTTGATATTTATCATTTCCCAATATTTCATTTGTTATATAGATATATTGTGCCCATGAGTAATGTTTAGTATTGTTTTGCATGTTTTAATGCTTCATACTGTCTATATGTGTTCTTCCGCCATTTTCTATTGTCACCTTACAACTAAGTTTATGAGATTCATCCATGCCCATATACGTAACCCCTGCTTCACCAGTATTCACTGTGGTAGACTAGTACATTGTGTAACTGTCCTGCTATTTTTTTTTACCCTTTTCCTATCAATAGATATTTTGGTTCTTTCTAAGATTTTACTGCCACCACATTGCTGTGAAGATCATCACCCTTATACACGTTTCTTAACCTGCAGAAGCGGTTTTTCCAGGCTTACCTGTAGGAATAGAATGCCTGGTATGCAGCATGCGTGTTTAGGAAAGGACCGTGTCCATTTCCAACTTTCTAGATATTGCCCAGGTGCCCTCTGGAATGCTTGCGGTGGTTCCCGCCCCTGCAGCGGTGTGTGTGTGCCTTCTCGCCAGCACTTACTGTACCAGGTGCTCCTGGCCACCGAGAAGACACACGCAAGTGGGATAATGAAAGAGAGTTTCCTGAAGGGATTGTTCACATGGTTGTGAGCCAACAAGAGATGGTGAAGCATCAGATGGGAGCCGTTAAGACGCCCAGGCCTGAAGGGGTCATAGGAGGGGAGTTACTGGACTGCAGAGAGTTGTAGGCATGGGTGCTTCGCAGGAGCTTTAGCCACTTTAGCCACAAGAGAGCAGCGCAGCCACTGTCAAGACCAGGCAGACCTGGGCGGGGAGCCAGGAGAAAAATCCCAAACTCACCCCTGACCCCTTCTCCAGTTTCTGGGTGGAGCAGCATGCGGCATGCATCTGGGGGGGCAAAACAGAGACCACTCGGCACTTGGAATTGTGAGACTTTTAAGTTATTGTCAAGCGGATGGTGCAGAATTGAACCTTATTGTGGCTTTCATTTGTATTTTTCTGTTGTCTAATGAGACTATCTTTTCAGGTGTTTAGTTTTCATTTACTATGTTCCTCTGTAAATTGTCTTATTCTATGCTTTGCACATTTTTTCAATCGGATTGTCTTGATAATTGATGCATAGATGTTATTTATCCTGGAAACTAATTCTTTTTGATGGGTCCACGTACATTGTCTTTTGAAATGTTTTTCATAAAAAAAATTTAAAATTTTTGTGTAGATGAGTTCATCAGTTTTTTCTCATATTTTTTGTTAAACTTGTTTTTTTTAAATAACCTTCCTTTTTCTGAGTTCATACAAATATTCTATATTTTCTTATAACATTTTTCAATTTTTCTTCTATGTGTTAGGTTTTTAATCCTCTGGAATTACTGTATTTTGCTGTGTACAATGCGTCCTATGTAAAATGCACATCCATGTTTTAGGCCCAAACATTCAGGAAAAAAATCTTTTGTTTTAATTAATTAATTTGTTTGTTTGTTTGTTTATATTTAGATGCTTGATTTTTGTACTACAAAAGAATTTTAGGATTTATTTTTGAACACATTATGGTACAAGAAATTTTATGTAACAAATAATTACAGAACACAAGAACAGATACAAGGTATTTCAGGTACTACCTACGTATAATACGCATCCTTATTTTTCCCTCAAAAATTTGGGCAAAAAAATGTGCATTGTACATGGCAAAATACAGTAATTTTATTATGGGTGTGAAAGAGATCAAATTGTTTTCATATGCATTACCAATTATGCCACCTTTTAAAAAATGGTTAGTCCTATTATTTCTTGCTTTTCTTTACTGTCAGCCCTGTTACATATTAAGTTTCCATATAAGCATTAGTCTGTTTCGGGGTTCTCAGTTTTGTTCCACTCATTTATTTCTTTATACCTGTCAGAAAACATTATTTTAATCACTGTAGACATATAAGAAAGAAGACTGGGAATCTATCAGGGAAAATATCTTTACCTTTTTTTCTTCTCTCTTTTTTTTTAAGATTTTATTTACTTTTAGAGAGAAGAAGGAAGGGAGAAAGAGAGGGAGAGAAACATCAATGTGTGAGAGATACATTGATCTATTGCCTCTCAGACACCCCCAACTGGGGATCTGGCCCACAACCCTGGCATGTGCCCTGACCGGGAATCGAACCTGAACCTTTTGGTTCGCAGGCCGGCACTCAATCCACTCAGCCACACCAGCCAGGGCCTTTTTTTCTTCTTTAAAATTGTCTTAATTAGCATGGCCCTTTGCTCTTCCCTACAAACTTTTAGAATCAGTTTGTCAAGCTCCACAAAGTACTCCATAGGGATTTTAATTGGAAGTACATTAAATTTATAAATTAATTTATAAGAAATTTATATTATGATATCCAGTCTTCTTATCCATGGACATGGTATACCTCTCCATTTATATAGATTTCTAACTTCTTTTGATAAAGGATTAAACATTTTTCCATAAATGTCATGCACATGTTTGGTTAGGTTTATTCTTTTGCTTCTTACACCCTTGGAACTATTACATGCGTTTTAAATTACATTTTTTATAATGGTTGTGGCTGGTGCACAGGATGTGAATGATTTAAATATTTTAGTCTTTATATGCAGGAGCCTTGCTGAACTCATTAATTATAATAATTTCTCTGAAGAGTATCTTGGGTTGTCATGATTGGCAACAGTTTACTCTGCTGATAATGACAGTTTTAGCTGATCCTTCCCAAACCTTCACCTTTTGTCTTTGCCTTGCCTCCCTGAGCTGGCTCGAGTCCCCAGTATAATGCTGAAGGGAGTCGTGCTGGTGGGGCCCTTACCTCTTCCTTTCTTTTTATATTTTATTTATTTATGATATTAAAAAGTGGGGAAGAAAGGGGAGGAAGAGTGGGAGAGAATCCCTTGCCTTTTCTTGAATTTAAATGCATTGCTTCTAACATTTTAACATTAAATATAATGCTTTTGGTAAGTTTTTGGTAAATAGCCTTTATCAGGTTCAGGAAGTACTCCCCTACTCCTTCTTTTCTAAGGTTTTTTTAAAAGATTTTATTTATTTATTTTTTGAGAGGGAATGGAGGGAGAAAGAGAGAGAGAGAGAGAGAGAGAGAGAGAAACATCAATGTGCAGTTGCTGGGGGTCATGGCCTGCAACCCAGGCATGTACCCTGACTGGGAATTGAACCTGTGACACTTTGGTTCACAGCCTGTGCTCAATCCACTGAGCTATGCCAGCCAGGGCTAAGATTTTTTTATATGAATGAGTGTTAAATGTTTTCAAATGAATTTTCTGCATCTCTCAAGATGATCATATAATTTTCCCCTTTAATGCAAGCCAACTTTGTATTTCTGAGATATAACCAATTAAATAATTATTGTATGTATTTGCATTTATATTCATATACATTTGGTTTGCAAATATTTTTACATTCTTACATCTATATTTATGAGTAAGAATGGGGTGTAACTTATGTTCTTGATGATGTCCATGTCTGATTTGCATAAAGGTTTATAGCGGCCTCACAAAATGAGTTGATAAGTGTTCCTTCCTCTAATAGTCTTTGAAAGACCATGTGTGAGATTGGAATTACTTGTTACTTGACAGTCTGTTAGAACTCATTGCTAAAATTGTGTAGGCCTGGTGTTATGAAGGTAAATATATTTTAAACTACTGATTGACTTTCTTCAAAAGCAATAAATTATTCAGGTGCTTTATTTCTTCATGATTCAATGATGATAAATAACATTTTAATTTTAATATTAACTTTTTATTGCATTTAGGTATTCAAATTTCTTTGCATAAATCTGTTCATCATATTCTCTGTTACATTTATGAGTATTTCCCCTTTTCATTTACCATATTCCCTATTTGCATCTTTTCTTTTTACTTCATCAGTCTTGTCAGAGGCTTTTTAAATACCATCTGATCTTCAACCTTCTTTTTATATTGAATCTTCTTCAGTCTTCTCAATTCTATTAACTTTTGCTCTTTTGTTATTATTCCTCCCTCCACTTTCTTTTTATCATTTTAAGCATTTCTTCTTTTCTACGTAAACATTAGGCTATAAATCACATGCGCGAGCACGCGCGCACACACACACACACACACACACACACACATTTTCAGCAGTTGTTACTATGACCTGCCTAGGTGTGATTTTCTTTATATTCACCCTAATTACAGATCACCAAGATTCTTGAATCTGTAAATTTGTATCTTTACCAAATTTGTAAAATTTTCGGCTATTACTTCGTCAGATCGTTTTCTGCCCACCTGTCTGTTGCCTTCATGCTGGGACCCCAGTCACAGACACTCCAATCCAGTCCCACAGGCCCTGGGGTGCTGTCCAACTTTTTATAACTTTAATTTTTTTGAATATGTTTAGACTTATAGTAAAGTTGTGAAGATTATACAGAGAGTTCCTATATATTCCACACCCAGTTTCAATCATTATTACATTTCATATTTGTATGGAATATTTGTTATAACTAATGAACCAAAACTGATAAATTATTTTAAACTAAATTCCACACTTTATTCAGATTTCCTCGGTTTTCATCTTTCTGCTCTGGGATCTCATCCACTATACCACATTACATTTAGTCAATCATGTCTCCTTTGGTTCATCCTAGCTGTGACATTTTCTCAGATTTTCCTTGGGTTTTTTTTTTTTGTTTTTTTTTTTTATGACCTAGAGACTCAATGAGTACTAGTCAGCTATTCTGGAGAATGTTTCTCATTTGGAATTTGTCTGGCATTTTTCTTGTGATTGGGCTGGGTTATGGGTTTTGGGAAGAAGACAGCAGCATTTAAGTACCATTTTTATCACATCATATCAAGGGTACATATACTATCTATCGTCTTGACTTATCACTGTTGATGTTAACACTGATCATGGCTGAGGTAGTGTTTTTTTAGGTTTCTCTACTATAAAGTTATTCATTTCCCCCCTTTCCATATTGCACTCACTGGAAGGAAGTCACTATGCACAGCCCACACTTACGGAGTAGGAAACAATGTTGCATCTCCTTGAGCGCGAAGTATCTACATAAATTATTTGGGGTTTTTCTGCCTAAGAGATTAGTTTCTCTTCCCCATTTACTAATTTATTCAATTATGTTTATTTGCATGAAATGGATTCATGGATTTTTATTTTATCCTTTGTGTTCTAATACAATGCTACTTTATTTATTTCGTTCCTCAGATTATTCCAGTGTTGGCCATTGGGAAAGCTTCAGCTGGCTCCTGGGTCCCTTCGGCACACCCCATTATGGTGGAGCATTGTTTTTTGTTTGTCTTGTCTTGTTTAAGCTCTCCAAGATACTCCAGGCTCCTCTTATGTATTTCCTGCCGCAAATCAGTCACCGATCCTAAAACCAGTCATTTCTACAAAGAATCCTGGTTCCTTTTATTGGAGAATAGAATTAGAAACTAAGGTCTGGGATCTAGGTGCACTCATCGCTACTGGGGTGTCTTCGCTTCTAAGTCTTCTTAGCTCACAGGTCAAGGTGACACGTGGGTGTTTACTAACCTACAGCAATGCACATGTCTATAAATATTTCCATATACAGCCGTCTGTGTCTATATTAAGCTAAACATGATTAGTACTGATCTTCTTCACTGTATTATACTAGACTTGATTTAGGAGCCAAGTTAAGCGTGGAGAGGAGCAGGCGTCAGGCATCCATCGCAGGTGCAGATTGGAGCAGAGGTCAGAAAGCTCTAGAGTAGCTTTGTCATTGCACCAAGGCGGCTTTCTGCTGGTAGCACGTTTCTGAAGCACGTCTCTAGAGTTGCTGCCTGCAGTGACAGGAACAGCAGCTCCCTCGGTGGCCCAGTTCTGCCACGTGCCTTTGGCAGTTGTCTCAGGAGGCTCATCCTAGGGTTTGTTTCCACAGCCTCCCAATGAACTGCATGACCAAGATCTCTCTCTGTTTACTCTCTGCAGTGGGACCATGACAGATGCACTTGGAAGGCATGGAGAGCAGATGCTCTGCCCTTCCCAGTAGACAAAGTCAAATCTCTTACTAGCCCCAGTGTCCGACCTATGAAATGGGAATGATAATTCTGGTCTCATAGGGTTGTTGTAAATATGAAATGAAATTGGACCCAGAGTAGATAGTCAGTAAAACTTTTCGGAATTATTAATATTTAGTTACCTAACATTTGCATAACATCTTAGTCCTTAACAATTTGGCCATTCTGTTCATGTTTGGCTGCTTTATTTATGATGATTCTGGATAAAATTCCTGCATAGCAAAATAACTGGTGAAAATATTTTAATTTTAATATGACCTGAGTTTATATTTTCAGCAAGGACAGTGTCGACCAGAAAAAAATCAAGAATATCTGTGGAGATGGGATCAATTCTGTGGTGGTCAAAGCTTAAGTGAGAGCGCTGTTACCACAGCCACTGCAAAACACGAGGGCAGCGACTACTGTATTAGTCACAAAGGATGTTTTGCCTAGAAGTGTTTTCCCTGCAATACTTCCAATGTGTTGGTGAGGCTTTCTTTTTTTAAAGCAACTTTTTCCAAAAATAGCATAGTTAGATTCATCATCTTTTTACACAAATATGTATGGAAGCAGGAAGTCATTTTGAAGTCCTATTAACTGTACTGATATACATTTGTCTTAGCAATGGCCAGGGAGGGTGTTAGACTAAAAAAAGAAATTTACTCTATGAATATTGAGTAAGCCCACAGAATCTCAGGAGGCCTGACAACACGGCTGAGTGCCTGCAGCCCAGAACAGCACCCCAAGTCAGGCTGCAGCAGGGGTCCATGCAGACATTACCTACATACATGCTGCACAGGCCTTGCGGCTTGAGCCCCTGACCCCACTCACACTGAACCCTCACACTGTTGTCACTGTGCCCCTGGAAAGTGGGTACAGCCACTGTTGGTGCTGCCACCATCAGCCATATTGGATTTCTGTAGATTCCCTAATACTTTCTATTCCTAGTTTCTAATTCAAAGCCTGGTGTTGTTTATCTGATTGTCAAAAGCTGGGTAGCATACTTGTACCCTAGCTACAAGAGAACCTGATAAAGTGAGTTTCTGCCACTCGTCTTTTTATAGTGAGAGGTGGACTCTGTCTCATAAAGATGAAAACTCTCCAACTATGTAGCAGGGTGTAGATTGAGATTAGGGTCCTGAACAGAGGATGCAGAGTTAGCATTAAGCCCTTCAAATTCTAAAGAGCCAGGAACAACTGGAACAGGACACCTCAATTATGTAAGCAATCTTGAAAAGTGGAAAAAGAGGAAATTGTTGAAATGTGTAGTTTTGGCCGAGTAGCAACGACAGTTCCCCCACCCTCCATTCACCATTTGGGAGAGAACAGAATGCTACTCTTCCATCCCCCAGACAAATGATGGGAAAGGGCACCAAGAAATTTGCTCAGAGCTACTGAAGGTGTCTGCAAAGAGAGACAGGCATCTCATGTTCCCAGTTGGTATTACTCAAGCAGAAGGCTTGCAGATTTACCTTTGGTCCTGTTTGAGCAGGATGAAGGGAAGAGAACGTAGAGTGAAGAAAGATGCTTAGAAGGCGTAGGCCTTCCTCAGAGCTAACCGGAGAAGCTTAAACAGCCAACAGGACCACAGCCAAGAGAGTGAAGGAAAGAGAGGTTTGCCCCATCTCCTCTTCTCTCAGCCCACCACACCAGAGGCATCTGGTCCAAAAGGAGGGAGAGTATGAGGAAGTGTCCCAGCGGTGGATCTTGACCCTCCTCCCCAACACTCTGATGCTGGAGCACAAGGAGGAGAAGGCAGACCACTCCTGCCCCCTTCGAGTTCAAGAGCTCCAGGTCTGGCTGCTGTGAGGTAGGAAAAAACCCTGATGAGGCATGGCTTTGGACCCAGACTGAACTTCTAACAGCCATGAGGACCCCAAAAGCCAAGAGGTTTTTCTGAGATGTCAGTAAAAGAACTGCTACTGGGAAAATAAAACTGCTTCACATCTGCAGAGCTGCAGATTCACTCTGCTCTGAACGCCAGTTACAAAGTGGAAGGGCTTCAGATGCTGGAAGGCAAAGTGAAAGAAACCGGCCCCTCATGGATGCAAGGATGGAACGATATTCACAAATCAATAAACGTAATACATCACATAATCAAAAGCAATGACAAAAATCACTTGATCATACCAATAGAGGCAAAAAGAGCATTTGATAAGGTACAGCACCCATTTATGATGAAAACACTCAGCAAAGCGGAAATAAGGGGGAGCATTCCTCAACATAATAAAGGCCATAAATGAGAGACCTACAGCCAACATCATACTCAATGGGCAAAAACTAAAAGCTTTCCCACTAAGATCAGGAACAAGACAAGGATGTCCACTTTCACCACTCCTATTCAACATAGTATTGGAAGTCCTAGCCACAGCAATCAGACAAGAAAACGACAGGAAAGGCATCCAAATTAGAAAGGAAGAAGTGAAATTGTTATTGTTTGCAGATGACATGATAGTGTACATAGAAAATCCTATAGACTCTACCAAAAAACTACTTGACCTAATAAGTGAATTTGGCAAAACTGCAGGATACAAAGTCAATATTCAGAAACCAAAGGCATTTTTGTACACCAACAATGAAATATCAGAAACAGAACTCAGGGGAAAATATCCCATTTGCTATAGAAACGGACCTCTACAGTGTGGATTCATCTGTTTTCTCTCTGGACAGACTTAAGAACCAAAGGAGAAGGGATGAAACCTTGGGAAATGTGGTTCATGGATATACAATTTCTAAAAATATTTAGCAGATTTTTTTTCAAGCTGGTCACTCTCAGGCAACAACTAAAGGTAAACTGAATTATCTACGACCCCAAGCAAGTCTGAGAGCTAGATGAAGAAGTTTGACGGCAAGGAGGGATATCACGCAGTGAAAATTACAGCACGAACGGTGAAAACAGAGACCCTGGGCACCAGTCAGATCTCTTCCCTGGAAACATGCCCTGCCCAGCGCCACCCTGAAAGCGGGGAAGAGGGTGAGCTGAGGTCAGAGAGGCGAGGGGCGTGGCCTCTCAACAGGTCAGGGCCTTCGTCTAGAATTTTCCAAGGTGACCCTGAGAAGTCTGCCCCACAGTGCCTCTCTAGCCACTTTCTGATCTTCACCCTTGCAAATCACTGAGTATGAGGCTCTAGAAACAATCATTTAGAAGAGGAATCCTTGAATCCACATAATCACCTAAATCTGGATTCTTACAATATTGTGACTCAAAGCCAGGAAACAACTGGCCTGGAATCTAACCTGATGGGACATCACACATCCCTTCAGCCCCGTGCCCTACGGTCTCCATGCTTTGGAGACACTCACGCTTGGTCTGGAGCCCTATTGGCCACTTTCTAGCCCTGTGACCCTGGGCAGGTTTTCCTAATCTCTGTGAAGAAGAGACTATCTGGCAAGCTCTCGGCGTGACCCCTGGCAGAGAGGACGTGGCCAGTAAGTATGTTGTTGTTATCGAGAGCAATCCCCCTCATTAACCTACGAGCCAGGCAGGGTGTTTTGTGGTTGATTTTTTTGGTTTTCCCCCAGTTGGGACTCATTTTAACCACTTTTCTATTATAAACACAGATTATTATGGAGTTGGATACAAATCACATTAATTTTAGCCTCAAGCACAAAAACTTCAAAGGCATTTTTGCTTTGTGATAGCCAGCTGTGGGCATTGCCCCTCCCCCAGTTGGGGGGAGTGACGGTGGGGTGGCGGGGGAAGAGGGGGAGGCAGCTGTGTGGGTCAAGCTCTTGCTCACTTTCTTCAACCATTAGGGAGATTTGGGAGACAAGTTTGCAGAGTACAAGTAAAATCCTTATGAGGACCTGTTACAATCACGCATCCATTTTTTTAAAGATTTTATTTATTTATTTATTCATTCATTCATTATTTAGAGGAGAGGAAGGAGAAAGAGAGGGAGAGAAACATCAGTGTGTGATTGCCTCTTGTGCTCTCCCACTGGGGACCTGGCCTGCAACCCAGGCATATGCCCTGACTGGGAATCGAACTGGCGATCCTTTGGTTCGCAGGCCAGCTCTCAATCCACTGAGCTATAGCAGCCAGGGCTGTCATGCATCCATTTTAAAGATGTCAAACCAGAGGCGCTGAGAGATGAAGACCCTTTGTCCTCAAACCCTTTCAACCCATCCAAGTGCAGTGACTTTCCCTCTGCACTGTGTGTGGGTCCTTGGCCACTGCTGCCAGGGCCAGCTCCAAAATCTGCAGGGTCAAAGGTGATTCTTTGGTCAATATTTACCAAATGCTTTCCTTTGCTTGTCTGAGATTTTAAACCTCAGCTCCACTCTCTCTTGAACATTTATCTCTTTCCTGCAAATAAGCAAAACACACTCTTTTCCAGGAAATTCTGCACGCTCAGCGGGATATTTTTGGACATCGAGGTGGATTGTAATGCAAATGCCCTTGATTTCTTGGGACTCCTAACTCTTGTGAATTTCAGTGAGTGATAGGGCCCCTTGAAATAAATGTGCTTTTGATATATGAAAATTCCCTTTTCCCTTGTGAAATGTGCTTGGCAGTAAATACTTCCATTTGGTGGAATTTGCTTAATAATTCGGTGTCACACAGGGCTCAGCTGAGCAGTTCTGTGAAATGAAGTGAGGACCAGGGGCTAGGACCGGGAGAGGGCGCCAGGGAACAGGTCTGGACTGGAGTTCAGGGACCTGAAAACTGGGGTCTCCCTACCAACCGAGAACCAGGAACTGGGGAGACCTGTAGGTGATCTAATAGGTGCAAAGTATGCAAACAGAGCCAAGGTAAGCAAGGAGGATGCAGGTGAGCAGGTGGTGGCACCCACACCAGAGCAGCTGCTTTTTTTCCTGCCTGTTGTGACAGATAAGCCATCCATGCTTATCTGTCGGAGTCCTTGGTTTGAGAGCAAGCTGCTGCTGTCGCCACTGAAATTCTTACGGGGGTGAAGCAGTTCTGAGCAGTGGTTTTCTGCTCCTGAGAGAAACTTCTTTAGCATTTGTGGTGGGACCAGTGGCCCCTTCCAGCATCGCAAACCTCTCACAGTGTTTTCATGGTCAAGGGAATAGGACAGCGCCAACCCAGAGGAGGGTAAGATGAGAAGAGAGCGCAGAGCTGTTTTGGGTGGAGGCTGCAGGAAGGCTGCTTTCGGCTTGTTGTAAGGAAGAATTCTGTTCTAGTTGGAGACACACAGTGGAGGTTATGGCAGGGAGATGAGCTTCCCTGCCCCAGACGTGTGCAACTTCCAGCAGAGCTTCTTGTGCAGAGTGGGGCGTGCACTGGATCCCTGCACCCACGTGCTGTGAGTCAGCGTCCGCCTGTGTCCCACCCCTGCGGCACACTCTCCCAGAGCTGCCCGCTGTGCTTGGGGTCACGCCGTGACTCCTGCCGCCACCTCCTAGGCCTTCTGTGAGTTGGCCCCAGGCTCACCTCTTGTCGTCCCACCACACCGCCAGCTGTCCAGGTAGGTTCTATCTCGGAGCCCCTGCAACCCGGTCGAGTGCTCTGTTTGCTGTTTATCTGGTCCTTAGCCCTTTACCTGTTACACTTTCCTTTCATCTGGTTAATTCCAGCTGTTCCTTCCAGGCCCTTCCCCTGGAATCTCTTTTTCCTAAGCCCTGAGAATGAATCAGGTGTTTCCTCTTGTCCTTCCCACTTCTGAACACTACACTATGATTGTGACTCACAACGCTGGAAGCAGCCAGAGGACAGGGAAACGTCTGCTCGTCTGTCCCAGAGCCCTGCCTGGCACCTGGTGAGTGTTCAGTGTAAGTAAACCTATTGATTCTGAAGGGTTTGAATGTCTCCAACAACTAAGCCACTGCTGCCTCGGTCCCCCAACCTTTCTGGGGGGCTGCCAGGCTGACCCAGTGATTTGGTTTCATGGCTGACTTTGGAACATGGGGGCCTAACGTTTAATTTGTTTTAATGTTTTAAAAATTTAAAAATGGCCCTGGCTGGTGTAGCTCAGTGGATTGAGCTTGGGCTGCGAACCAAAGCATCGCAGGTTCAATTCCCAGTCAGGGTACATGCCTGGGTGGCAGGCCACGACCCCCAGCAACCGCACATTGATGTTTCTCTCTTTCTCCCTCCCTTCCCTCTCTAAAAATAAATAAATAAATAAATACAATCTTTTTTAAAAAATTTAAAAATGTTTCCCATAGTCATCCTATCAGTATGGAGATTTTTTTAGGTTAATTGGGGCAAAAATAGACATCTGTCTTTTCCTCCCAGTGAGAGGATGACATCCTCTCTGCAGAAGTGAAATTGCTGATGAACACAGCTCTCAGCTCGTAGACACCAGGATTCTGGATCCTCTATTTACCTGCTGTGTGACCTTGGGCTGACTGCCTGCTCTCTCTGGGCATCATTCGTTCAGCAAATATTTACCGCAGCCCTATCGTGTTCCCGGCACTTTTAGAGAGAGGTAATTGAACACAGACACAATTCCTGCCTTCACAGAATTTACAATCTAATAGAGAGACAGCAGACAACCAAATACATGAATATAAATTGTAATATGAACTACCAAGAAACTTAGTGGTGCACAGTTACAGAGAGTAATGGAGGTAAATGTGGAAGAGACCTACTGAGATCCCGAAGAGGTGACATTTAGGTCTGAAGGACACAGAGAGCCAGTGATGAGGTGTTTCCAGAAGATGGGCAAGAGCAGGTGCAATGGTCCTGAGGCATGCATCACGGAGAAGTGGAGAGAAGCCCAACTTGCCTACAGAATAATTAGCTGGGGGAGCTCTCCTCGTGTGTGAAATGGGTGCAGTAATGTTCGTAGTAGACACCTCTCGGGGCCTTCACGAGCGGCAAGTGGTAGATCAGATTTTTCCCATATCAAGCACATGTGAGTTACCCAGTTAACATTAGTTGAATGCAGAATTGAATGATTCGGTGCTTGCTTTGCAAAAATAAAAACATTTGAATTGGCAATTATTGGCCAGTTAAGACTAGGCAGCACACGTATCAATAAGTTTCAAAGATCCACATTTGGCCTTTGAGATTCCCAAGGATAATGACAGCTGCTTGTATTTAAAGTTGCTCATAAACCTTCCTGAACCAGGAGCCAGGAGCGCCAGTGTCCGAGAGCAGAAGGCGGACGTCCTGGCTCGAGCACGAAGCAAATCTGCCCTTCCTCTTCCTCTTTCTCCTATTCAACCCTCAGCCGATCGAACAATGTCTACCCACGTTGGCGAGGGCGATCTTCTTCACTCAGCCTGCTGATTCGAATGCTTGACGGAGCTAACAGAGGCCCAGATAGCATCGTATATTAAAAATAGTCAAAAAAGTTTATTAAAAAATATTAATGAGTCACATTGACACATAAAATTAATCATCATCAGTATTCCTGTCTTAGTTCACTTGAACAGCTGGATCGGAATACTGTAGCCTGGGTGGCTCATAAACAACAATAATTTATTTCTCACGGTTCTGCAGGCTGGGAGTCCAAGACCAAGGTCTCAGCAGACTTGGTGTCTGGTGAAGCCTGCTTCCTGGTGTATGGCCGCCTTTCTTCTCACCGTGTTCTCACACAGTGTTCTCACACTGTGAGAAGGGGGAGGGAGCTTCCTGGGGTCTCTTTTCTAAGAGCACTAATCCCCTTCAGGAGGGCTCCACCCTCTCCACCTAATCTCCTCCCTAACGCCCCACCTCCAAATACCATTGCATTGGAGATTAGGTTTCAACAAATGAGAGGGACACAGACATTCAGTCTATAGCACTTACACACAAGAAAACAAGATGTTCAGATTGGCTTGTGAAAGTGCGTATTTGAACCTAAATGCTGTGGGAAGGCTAAACATAAAGGATTGGGCCAAAGTATGGCAGACAAAAAGAAAACGGATGCCTTGATCTAAAAGAAGGTGAAATCCAAAAATACTAAATGAGACGAAGCAGAACACTTGATAATGCCTCACACTACAGTTCACAACAGAGCCTGACAGGTATGAATACACCAGTGCACCAGAGAACTTCATACAGTGATCTCCATAAAGCAGACCCTGCAGGAGATACAAAGCGGATGTGCAGAAACCACCAACAAAGGCGGATTCTAACACATGATTTTAACTGCAAGAAACATGAAGTAAACAAAAGATAAAGATGGACAGAGCTCCTGAGCAACATAATCAATAAGGTAGATCTTGTGTATATCTATCAAAATTTACACCCTTATTGATAATCAAGAATAAACCTTCTCCAGTGCACCGGAAATGTTGACAAAAATTAACAGGGCATTAGGTCACCATGGAGATCTAGTAAGTTACATAAAAAAATAAATACAGACTAAAGGGACAGCTAACTCAAACATGACAAATAAGCAGAAAGAACACAATATAAAGAATGACAAGGAAGAAATAACCATTAAAACAAAAGAAATTTTTAAGATCTCTCTGCACAAATGTATGCATAGAGATGTTAAAGCCCACATGAAAAAGGTAACTTTCTAGGAAAATTTGTATTTACCAAATTGACACAAAAAGAGATAGCTTATATAGATCAATCTTTATGATAAATAGAAAAAGTTATGAAAGAGCTAATGCCCATAAAGTATCAAACCCAAATGCTTTCAAATGCTTTCTACCATTCCTTCAAAAATAACATATTCCTAATGCCATTTAAACTGTTCAAAATAACAGAAAAAGAATGCAAACTTTGAATTTTTATATAAAGTACAAATAATATTGATAAGTAAACCTGATAAATATTGTGCAAAAAAAAGCTATAAAAACAATCTCACTTATCAATAATTATAATAAAATCTTACGTAGAATTTTCACAACAGATCCAATAGTACATTTGAAATAATACATATGGCCAGTTTCTATGACAACAATTCAAGGATGGTTCAATATTAGGAAATGAGTATAATTCCAAATAATAATTCTAATAAGAAAAATAATATGATCATCTCCATAGATGCTCTTCTTAGGTTATACAACTTAATATATCCAAAGATAATATGAAATTTTAGCCCAATTGCAGTAAAAATACTAACACTTTTTTTTCTGGAACTACAAATCTTGTTCTTAAAGTTTACATGGAAACAAGAAAAAACACCAGGAAAATGCCAAGAATTTATAAGAAAGACTCTAAAATTAAAATAACATGGCATTGACACATAATGTGACAGATACATCGATGGAGCAGATTAAAAGACCAGAGATAGCCCTGGCTGGTGTGGCTCAGTAGATTGAACACTGGCCTGTGAACCAAAGGGTCAAAGGGTCGCCAGTTTGATTCCCAGTCAGGACACATGCCTGGGTTGCGGGCCAGGTCCCCAGTAGGGGGAGCTTGAGAGGCAACCACACATTGATGTTTCTCTCCCTTTCTTTCTCTATCCCTTCCCCTCTCTAAAAAAATAAATAAAATCTTTAAAAAATAAAATAAAATAAAAGGCCAGAGATAGATTCATTATACATAGAAAGTTTATGCTATTACAGAAGAAACCTCGGATCCATAAAGAAATATAAATGTTTAGGATAAATGACATAGGACAACTAGATAGTCACTTGGGGGACATAAAATTGGATTCTTACATCACACCTAAATGAATTAACAGGTGGACAGAGAAATGGATGGAAAGATAGCTATGTGATAAAGCACGTGTAGTGGCATGTGAGTGGTAGAATCTAGGTGCTGGGTAGATGGATGTTCACTGGAAAAATCTTTCAACTTTTCTTGATGTTTGAAAATTTCAAAGTAGGATGTTAAGGGAAATGAGGGATATTTCTTTAAAAGATAGGAGTTGGCTTGAAGGGCCTCCCATTTGCCTAATTAGGACAATCTGAGCACCAAAACCAACAATAAAAATGATGGATTATAACAAATGCATTAACTTAAAAATCCATGAGTTCTTAGTGAACATTGAGCGAGAAAGAGAGAGAATCAAATGCAAATACTGAAAGTGACCATTACTCCAACCCCTGACTCTGAACTTGGTCATGAAATTAAGCCCCTACTCAATCAGGAGGAGCTGTAGTTTGTGCCAATTGGTAGACAGGAAATGCAAGAGATAGGGGGAAAAGTTAAATTATACCAGAAGGAATCAGAAAACTCCAAGATGTATGTACAATAGCACGTTTTATAAGACAGAGGCTTAGTAATTCCAAAAGTCAATAAATCCTATGTGTGAGAGAGGTTTTAGTTTAAAAGAGACGAAAGAGATACAACAAATAAATGCAATATAATCTTAGTGGCTTTTGGTTGGGAAAAACTATAAAAGACACTTTGGTGACAATGGCAGAATTTTAATGAGAACTGGATCTTAGATGATATAATTTGCTAATGAATTATTGTTAATGTTCTTGGGAACAAAGTAGCATTTGGTTATATAAGATAATCTTATTTTTAGATAGATGAAGGATGAAGAATCCTATCTGCCACTTCTTTCAAGTGCATCAGCCAAAAGAAAAAAAGACAGATGGTTGCACAGAGCTAGACAGATAGGAAGATAACAGGTAACTGCCCTGTTAGGTAGGCATTACTCTCTCCATTCTACCAATAAATAAAGGGTGCTGCCAATTCTTGAATAGTGTCACAAAGTATAATCCAGACCCAGATCTGTCTAACCTCAAGTCCACTGTTTAAGTGGTACAGTTTAAGGGGCAGCCCTATCTCCAAAGGAACCAGGCAAAGTTACTGAGGCAGAAACTTCAACACAACTCAAAGAGAACCACACCAAAACGAGTTAAAGAAAGTCACTCCAAATCTTTGCCAAGCACACCCAGTACGGGGCCTAGGGATAAGCAGAGGCAGGAGAGTGAGAGTGGGGTACCTTCTGGAACAGCAGTTGCTCCTGGTTTGGGGGTATGTTGGAAGAAAGAGGAGAGGAACTGAGCTAGAAAGGAGAGTTGGGCCAGATCATGGCAGGCTTTGGGTGCCGTGCTGGGGCGTACGGGCTTTCTCTGGCTGGCGGTAGGGAACCATGGGAGGTTCATACACCAGAGAAAGACATGGTCAGGCAGCGATGGGTTCATCACTCTCTTCCTCCCCAGTGGAGACCAGACTCCAACCAATGAACGCAAACAAACAAAACCTCCAGAAGGAGCTGGAGCAGATGTTGGATGTTTTATTTATGAGCAGAGCATTGGTCAAGTGAAAAAAATAAAAACCTTAACAAGATTAAAAATTGATGTACACAGAACGACTCAGTGGCTTGTAATAGCCCTTAGTCGAGAGGGGAAAAAATGAAAAGCTATTTCATAAAAGATTGAAGCTCCAGGGTACTCACGGTTTGAGTGCAGGCAGAAAGCTCTCTTGGCACTATGGCTCTTTAATAAATGGTGTGTTTCTATGAGGGGAAGGCTTTCTGGGCAGTAGGCACCTGCTGTGCTGGTTGGAGCACCGGCCACTGTCCAAGGGCTTGGGGACCCCCCCAAGCCTGGGGAGGACCCTTCCACCCTCTCACCACACCGCTGAGCCAGAGGCCAAAGCTGGGGAGCTCGCAGAGCCAGAGTCTCCCAGCCTAAACAGTCCTAGCGCCGTCCATCTGGCCCTCGACGCCATCGTGAGCATCCATTAAGAGATCATCTGTATGTTCTCCTTCAAAGAGCAAACAAGCAAAACACTTGTTCACTTATTTCTGACCAGAAAACTAACACATGTTCACTGGTGATTTGGAAAAGATAAAAAAAGCACGAAAAAGAGAATAAAAATCACTCATCATTTTACCAACCGGATAGACAGTTCTAGACTTTTTACAGAATGTAATCATATTGAATATGCTATTTTGTAAGGAGCTTTGTTTACCTAATAGCATATTATAAAATTTCAGCTATGAAAATGAATAATTTTCTATGAGACCATTTAAAATCATAATTTAACTGATCCCCTTTTATTGGACATTTGATTTGTTTCCATTTTTTTATTACAAATAATGTTATACAAACACCCTTGACATAAATCTTTTTGTGCATGCTGGTTAATTTATAGAAAAATAACTTTTCTCAGATGGGACAATCGTGCATTTTTCCTTCCCTGTGAGCTATCTGGTTCTGTAACTCCCCATCCATTAAACCAGTGACCTTTCTTGTTTCTGGGGGAGGCGTGGGTACCACTTAGAGTCTAGACCAAAAGGAAAGTCCTTTTCCCACTTTAAATCAAACTGAGTTTTGAGGCAGTAGCATGATGGTAGCCTTGAAAGACCGGCTCTGTTGAGAAGATTAAAGTTCTCTTTAAATTCTAAATTCTTCTTTGCCATCCAGAACAGAGCGCGGAAGTCTCAGATTATGAAACTTTTCTATAAGGTCACATTGTAGAGAAGATAAATGGTATCAGTGAGTTAAGTTCCCATCATAAGAAAAGGGGAAGGAGGGGAAGGATGAGGGGAGAAGAGGAGATGAATGGAGGAGACTTGAGTACCCTGGCTCCTCCTCCTTCTGAGTGGAAACCCCCAGGCTGGGGGCTGGGATGAAATAGGTGGCAGAAAGGCCCCGGGTTGAGGGCTGAAGCAAAGTGCACTTAGGCCTGTTTTACCTTTTGTTTTTTGGGAGGCAAGAGTTTCTGTGGCATCCCTGCACCAGCATGGGCAGCTGCAAGGAATTCTGGGATGGTATCATTAGGCAGAGAGAGAGACAAAGACAGACAGACAGAGATGCAGGGGGAGGGAGCTGTTCTTGCGGCCCCAGTCACTGTACTCAGTTCCTGCAGCGTCCCTGTCACCTGTAACCACAGGTCTGACCTCCGCACACGGGAAATGCACCCACCACACACCACCAAGGACTCAGATGTGCTGCCTATCATTTGGACATCATCGTGGGAATACATAGGAGAGAGGGGGCCTCTGCTTGAGCAGTGATGAGAGACTCACTCCCCACACTCCCCCCACACTTCCTCCATCTTTGCTAATAATAAAATGTTTTTTTTTATGTTAATGGACTTTCTGTTGTTGGCCTATCCCTGTGTTCTTGACAAAGTTTCACAAGCATGTTTCACCTGAAGTGTCAGCTCCACTCGACCGGCGGGGAGAATTTCGAGCATGGTGTTGAGGCGGATCCTGAAGCTTGGTCTGACTCTGCAGGAATGTGTCCACGACCAATCAGTGATGTTTGTCACGGACCGGAGAGGGCCGGCTATCCACGGTCTCTGTCCTGAAGCCACGTTAAATATGAATAATTCAGTGTTTACGTGCTGGTGCGGCAGCTATTGGAGGCTGGGCTTAGTTTTACCGTCTTTTTTGTTCAGGTTAAACATCCCGTTTTCCCCTCGTCCCTAAATTGATACAGTTGCCAGACTTCTGGTTAGCACTGGATGGTTTCTCATGGCCCATCTGTAAAATGGAGCCCACAGAACAAACGTATTCAAGCTTTAATTTAGGAGCAGTTATGAACACCCACCATGTTCCAGAGTGTCTCTGGGGCACCCGTGGGAGCAAAGATGAACGGAGAGGGAGCGGCAGCCCTGCCCGGTCTCTGTGGGGTCTGAGCAGCAGGGGTTAGTGTGGGGTCGCCACCTGCCCCACTTCGGTTGTGGGGAGTCTGTTCAGACACCCTCAGTCTCCTGTCTGCTGAAACCCCTTCAGGAGTGCCTGCCACTGTGGAGCTCCGTCACTCTGACACCCTGTCACCTTGTCACCTTGTCACCCTGACCTTGACACTGGGGTTGGAACTCTGGACAGGGCGTGCCTTTTGTCTCCATCAATTCCATCTCGCTCTGCTTGGGCACCCCTCCTGGCTGTTGAGGTTCCTCCGAGTCCAGATACCGCCACGCTGCATGTGTGTTCCCGTCCTCACGGAAATAAAGGGGCCACCAGATGGAACGGCAAAGGCAGTCCCCTCCACTGGAGGGGCCGCACTGCGGTGACTGAATGCTGCCTCCCTGGTCAACTGTCTCACTCACTGGGGCTCCCGGAGTGCCCAGCAAGGATGGGAACCCACACGCATACGATAAATTCCACATTCATCAGAGAGATGGCACATCCGCTGGGGTCCAGGCATATCTGTGAGCATATATAGATCCTAGCCCTGTGGAGCCTACATTCCATGGGGGTGGGACGTGGACAGGGGGAGAGAAAAGAAATGTAAGGAGTGATGTCGTTGTTAAAAGGCAGTAAGGACGTGCAGAAAGAGAGTGTAGGTTGGAGTGTGCATGGAGGGGTTATGGTGTTCAGTGTGGGGGTCCGGGTGGGCATCATGGAGAAGGTGACATTGGGGTCAAGACTGGGAAGAGGTGAGGGTGAGTCGTGTGGGCACATGGGATGAGGGGAGGACACAGTCCAGGGAGAGGGCACATCAAGGAGGTCAGTGTGGTGGAAGTGAGGCAAGTGATGGAGGGGATGGGGGGGACATGCAGCGGAAAGGCATGGGGGCAGAACACGTAGGTGTGTGGTCCCCACAGGGCCTGGATCCTTCTCGGGGTGAGATGGGCAACCACTCGGGAGCGATGTGATCTGCCTTACACGTTCCAGAGGGGAAGGTGGAAACAGGACACTGAGTCAAGGAAACCAGAGATGGAACCCAGAGATGGGGGGGGGGACCTGCCGGAGGCCGGACTGGACCAGACTGGACCGGACTGGACCAGAAGTAGAGGACAGGAGCAGGAAGAGGGTGGGTTCTCCAGGCTGCTGCTCCCCAGGGCTCTTCACCCTGCCCCTCGCCTCGTCCTGGGCCCCATCCTGCAGATCAAGGGGCCCCTGGGTCCCAGGAACTTCAAGCCAAGTCCCCAAACCCAGAGAGAGGCTTTCATGAAGACATGGCGAGAGTAGCTCTGTGATTACAGCCTTAATTTTGCTCTGATTCAACACAGCTCTCCCCTTCGGCATGATTAGTCAGGTACCATTACCATTTTGTAATGAGATTAATGAGAGAATTCATTCAGAAGTCATTATCTTACCTAATAATGACCTTACTGATTACTGTATCTCCTTCAACTAGGTTACTGATTTTGATGAAAATATAATAAATATAGCTTGCAGCATCTGGAAATTTGTTCTCTGCCTGGAATAGTTCGGAGGTGAAGACTTATTTTTGAGAATTTCTTGAAAGTGATTAAATATTTTGGTTCTCCTGAGGCGGTATTTCTGTGTTTTCACAGATGACATTTTTGAAATGTATGAAATATTTGATGATAAAATATTTAATAAGCCTGGCGTTCATATTTTTCAGACATCTGTTTCTACTTTGAGGCTGTCTGAATGTGATTTTACACGAAATTTCTATTTGCATGTTGTGTTGGTTTAAGAAAAGGGCTTTGCTATGCATGACATATGCGTCTCATAAAATAATGAATGCCCGCGCCTCGCAGTCCAGAAGATGTTGTACAAAGAGCACTGTGGTCTGCATATTAAAATGCATCTAAGCACGTCGTTAAATAAAAACACAGCCATTTGCAGGGGGGGACTCATGCAACTGAACTCTTATTCATTGAGGACCTACTTCGCACAAGGGTACCGTGCAGAATACAAGGTCAGGAAGACATGACTTTGTCCTGAACATTCGGGCTCAGTCAAGGTTAAGCTCCTACTCTGCGCCCACTGCTTGTAGACTTGTCTTCTCCGTTATGGAACGACGAGTGGTGTGAGGACGTGGGTTTCTGAACTCACACGTAGGTTGAGGTTTGCAGCCTGCTTTACCCTTTGTCACCTGCGATAAGTCACTTAACCTCTCTGTGCCTCCATTTTCACATCTGCCAAATGGGAATAACAGACTCACTCCTTGCTTTGTTGCCAAAAGGAATAATAAAATGAGAAAACAGAGTCTAAGGGGTTAAAACCCTTGCTCAAGATCACAAGTCCAGGAGTAAAGGCAGGTGTCCCAGCTCCTGGGACTCCAAGCTTCGAGGCCATCTCCTCTTGCGACACCCTCTCTCTCATTCCAGCCATTCGACCTTGCTGTGAGGACAGAGCAAGCTTCAAGGTGGGGCCTTGGTGTAAACTTCTTACATGATTTTTATAAGTCATTATCCTATGACACCCGCTTCATTCTGTTCTCAATCCACGCGTCACCTGGAAAGATGGATGAGTAATTTGGAGGCTTGATTGAAGTGGGTTTTGCCTTATGACTTTCTTGAAGTTAATGGGAGCCATGTGGCCCCGGATTCATGAGTCGCCCCCGCTGGAAATGCCCCATGAGCAGAGAGAGAACAACAGATCAGCAGGGTGCTGGGGAAACACCGGAGGTAATAAAATTCGGCATTTGGAAGTGGGGGGCAGTGTGCAGTGAGCACTGGAGCTGGAGTTGGAGCTGGTCCCTGCTGGGACACCATGCTTGCCGTGGGATCGTGAGTGCAAGTCATTTCTCCTCGTCGGAGCTTGGGTTGCTCACCTTCCCCACAGGGTAGGGGAATGATAACATCATTGATCATCATCGAGCGCCGATTGTGTGTCAGGCCTATTCTAAGTGCCTCCTACACACCGTGTCATTTAATCTTCACAAGGGCCTTAGGAAGCATCATTAGCCACATTTGGCAAGTGCGGAAACTAGTGCACAGAGAGGTTAAGTAACTCACCCAAGTCCACCCTGCTAGAAAGGGGCAGAGGTAGAATTTGAATGGAGATAGGCAGACCCTGGAGCCCTGGGCTGCAGCCTCTACCTATACTGTCTCGTGGGAGTTAAAGCACCTCATGCATAGGTGAGGGAGGGCTTGTCAGAAGAATAGAGTCGCAGGCCCCACTCTCAAGGCCTAGCAGAATCTGCATTTTCACAAGGTGCCAAGGGGCTTCCTTTGCACATCACAATCAGAGATGCCGTGCCCTAGAGCCACACTGCTGACAACGAGGGTGGGGGGGGTCGGGGGGGTCGGGCCGCTGGGCCAGAGATAGCAATTGTGACCTAGGAAGTCAGTGCAGAGACGCCCAGTTTATGTTTTCTCAAAGGCAGAGGATGCAAAATAAAGGAAGCCAAGTCACGGACAGTGTGGGGCCATGTTGCAGACACACCCATGTGGAGCGAGGCCAGGCTAAGTCCTGGCATTTTTGTCAGGGCCAGGAGGAGTCTGAGGGCAGAGGCCTAGCCCGGTGGGACTCGGACTGCTGAAGTGTCACCTGGGCCCTGAGCATGCTGCCCAGGGGACTTCAGAAAAAGCCAGATGAAGGAGTGGACAGCTGGACGGCCACCCAGGGCACAGATCCATGAGGAAGCTAAAAGATTGCCAGACTAAATTGGTGGAACGGAACATGGTTCTACTTCCACCAAAGCAGACAGCTCCCTCCAGTGGGAAACAAGAGTAAAACGTGCCCCTGCACAGCCTCGCCTTCAGGGGACAGGTCCCCTGCTCTGAGATTCTGCAAAGGTCTGTTCCGTGGAGTGGGGCCGTTTGCTGGGAACGAGCAGCTTATTCCATCATCTAAATATAAAACCCCTTAACATACCTGCCCAAAAGTCGTGCAGTTCAGCAGAGTGCCAGAAACACACACACTCACACACACACACACACACACACACACACACACACACACACAACACAGAAGGATCTAAGAACCACAGGAAAGTGGGGAATGTGTAGTGGGTATTTTTCAGAACATTGATGTCACTTCCACCCGAGAAGGCAAATTTGTAAGTGAATTTCTTTTTCTGTACAATATCTGTTAACATAAAGCCAGTCTTTCCTCACCTTCTTGAAAGAGATGTTAGACAAATATCTAAGGACATTGATTTTTAAGGGTCACCACCTAAACCACCCAGCTGGGACCCCTGATGGTCCTCAATCCCTCTCTGCCCTTAGGTGAGTCTCTTCGCCAGCCTGTCCTTCCCTCCTCACCAGGGGTAGGAGGCTCACAGGAGAAAACGGATTTGGGAAAAAAAGGAGGACAACGTGCCTCAGACGATATACTCCACAAAGGAGCACCCAGAGGCAGCAGAGTTGAAAAGGTCTCCGGGCAGCATCATTAGCTCCTGCTCCCCAATGAGCTGTCCTGGTACAGAAACTTGGCTGAACATGAGGCAAGAACACAGAGGCAACACACCCATGCCAGAAAC
Organism: Phyllostomus hastatus; assembly: GCF_019186645.2. Classification (NCBI taxonomy): domain Eukaryota; kingdom Metazoa; phylum Chordata; class Mammalia; order Chiroptera; family Phyllostomidae; genus Phyllostomus; species Phyllostomus hastatus. The sequence goes on along the minus strand of NW_025333857.1, from coordinate 60,656,659 downwards.
CCCAGGAAACCACCCCCTCCACACTGTATGCCGTACTCTGCCGTGGGTCTTTTAATAAAGGCCGTGTTAGGCGCCGCTGGGAATGGGGAGCTGTTTCATTGTCGAGTCTCCACAAACAGCTTATTAAGCCTTCGAAGCTGCTGGAGCTAAGTGACTCACAGCCAGAGTATAGAACTACACAGATTTGGCTCCACCCCCTTCAGCTACCCTCTAGTTGTTAGTTCCCACGTCTCTGGAACTGCGTCAGCACCCCCTGTAGATCTCAGCATTAAAATGACTGAACTTTGACACCCTCCAGAGCCCTGTCCCTAGTCAGTTGATTATTAACATTTCTGTTTCTAGAACACTGAGTTGGTCCATGAAGAGCCAATGGGAAAATTCCAAAGGAAGCCACTTAACGGCTTCCTCATCGCTGGGCCTTCGGTAACACAGTGCGGTTTGCTCTTCTCCGTTCAGGCCCCTGATCCGCAGGCCCATCCTCAGGACCAGTTTCACTGAAGGTTGCCAGCCCGCAGGAACAACAGTGCCTGCCTGTGAGCCATCTCATTCCCTCCCCCTTCCCTGGTATTTGTGCACCTCCGTAACTTTCTCAGTGTCTAGGATTCAAAGTTGTGCTGTGGAGAAGTTCCACCCAACTTGGTCAAACTGGATCAAGCCAATCTATTCCTTAAATTTCCAGTTAAGTGTTTTTTATTTTATTTTTATTTGATACTCTCAGTTGGGCATTCTAGTTTTTCGTACAGAATCATCTGTATTCCTATAAACACTGTAGATGAGTAGAATCATGGTGTTCCTGGGAATTATTGCCACCCTCCACAGAGCCACATCACCCTTGTAAAACACGCCTGACAAAGAAAAGGAAAAATTCCTTGTTATGGTGATTGGTGCCTTATTTCTTTGTTTTTGTTGAAAGCAAAATCAAGATAGATGCCGGCTGTGGTTATAAAATTTGGAAGCAGCAGCAAGAGTCTTGTCAGAGAAACAGATTCAGGGGGCCTGCCCCCAGTGTGCAAGCATGCCGTAGATATGCGTTGTCACTTTCCATCATTTCCGGCCGATTTCATCATCTATCAGGACAGAGAGTCCACAGGTACTGTCTCGGGTTGAAAAACAGTATAAAATTGCAAATGGTGGCAGATCTTACGCAGTATATAGTCAGGGTGACGTTGTTCATTCACGCCTGGTCTACCCTCACACCCCCCGCCCTCTTGCTCCAAACACACAGCAACAATACATAAAATATGAATAGGGAAAATTATGAAGACGTAGGCCCACTCAAGATCAAGAGAAGCATGTCCACAGGCCAGACATGAAAAGTGGGAAGGGGGCCGGCACCATGAGCCCCCAGGGCTCTGGGTTGGGAAGCGAGCGCAGGGAGCGCGAGGGTAGATCCTCGATGTGACAGAGTGACAGCCTCCGACATGAGGGGGGACTCGCTGCCCCACACGGGGGATTGAACGGGTGTCCTCTGCTCTCGAGAGGAAGCTGAGAAAGTCTGCTGGCAGCTTCCAAGGGTTACATCTCATATGAAAACGCAAGCTTAGGGTGGCAGGGGGTGCACAGGGCCTTACCCCCAGGACATCAGTCCAGCTGCTGACACAGTGAAAGTACCCGCAACATTCCCATGTCGTTGCTGGGAGAGAGCCTCATGCTGCTAATGTACCAGAACTAAGCATCCTAGTGGTGGGTGGACAGCCACGTAAGTGCTACACAGGGAAGAACACAGGCAGAGAAAGAGAGAGAGAGAGAGAGAGAGAGAGAGAGAGAGAGAGAGAGAGAGAGATCTCCTCCTTAAGGTGAATCTGTAAATCAAAAATTCAAAAAACACATGAAAAAGTGACATCAGTGAAAATGGCAAAGTGAGGACTTCCCAAAATTCTCTCTTCCATTAAAGTAATGAGAAAACTGAAAAAAAAAATCTCAGAATCAACTTTTTCATAACTCTGGAAATTAATCAAAGGCTTGCAGCAATCTGAGGAGCATTTCTTCAAGAAAAAAAAAACAACAGCTAAACCTGAGAAGGACATCACAGCTTCTCAGTTCGCTCCATTCCCATCTCCTGCTCTCCAGTTCCACGGCAACCTCGAAAATCAACAGCCTGCGATTATAATTAAAACAAACAAACAAACAAACAAGCAAACAAACAGGAGCCTGACAGTCACCAGAGGAGTGGAACAGGGTTGAAACTCCTTTAAATGCCAGAGAATTGTCATCACTTGACCTGTCTGCTGGCTGCCGGAAAGACCCCACACGACAGGCTATCCTTATGTGACTAACTCAAAGCTCTGAGGACAGTGACTGCCAACCTGGACTTCCGTGCTCTGCGGAACTATCATTCCGGAGGGAGGGCAAAGCACAGATGTTTTCCCCAGATGTACCATTTACTAGCCATTGACCTTTATGTGGAAAAGAAGTCTGGCCCTGGCCGGTGTGGCTCAGTGGCTGAGTGCCCGCCTGCAAATCAAAGGGTCGCCGTTTCGATTCCTGGTCTAAGGCACATGCCGGGGTTGCAGGCCAGGTCCCCAGTTGGGGATGCATGAGAGGCAACCACACATTGATGTTTCTTTCCCCCCTCTCTCTCCCTCCCCTTCTATAATAAATAAATAACTAAATAATCTTTCAAAAGAAAAGTCTGAAATAAAAAAGAAAAGGAGAACGCAGAGAAAGTGGTAGACACAGAAATTGATAAACTACCTTAGCAAATTTAAAATTTTTGGCTGCATCATAAAAGTCACACCATTTCTTATATTTGAGCAGAAGTGAAACAAAGTAACTGGATAGCCGCAACAAGGAAGACTGGCTAGTGACTGTGGGACAAGTGTGCCATTACCCTCAGCTCGCTCAGAAGATGAGAGGAGATACTGAATAACTTTAGGTAATATTAGAACAATTAGCCATTAAATATATGCATTAAGTTTTTAAGGGTAACCATTAAAGGAATATAAGTAAAATCTAAGCTTCTTAATCAGCTGAAATAAAAGGGGGAAAGCTATATGGAAAGCTTTATTGATTCAACAAATGACAGGAAAGAAGAAAAATATTAAAAGATATAAATTTGTAAATGTAAAATAAGTCCAAAAATCAGGGATCAAATAAATATAAACAGATTAAGTTGGCATTAACAGAAAAGACCATCATATTTAATTAAAAGAAAATAACAATGGCTCTGACCACCTTTTATCCTTTAACTTTAGAGGAATCCTTAGCAACCGATATTGCTTTTCTGAAGAAATGTTTATTTGCATCCTATCTTTCTCTGTTGTTACATTTAAGTATAATTAAATTTAATAATTTCAATTTTAGATTAGCATGGACAGTACAAAGTTGTTTTTGTAAGATTCTTCCTCTTTTTTCATTTCTCCCTCCTCCTCCCTTTATTGGTGCACACACAGGCAGGTGGTGCAGCAGTGGGGACCCCTGTGCCGCCTGCTCTCAGGGGAAGCTGCGGGGGTTTTTTTAAGTTTATTTTATGGATTATGCTATTACAGTTGTCCTGTTTTTTCTCCCCTTTATCCCCCTCTGCCTTGCATCCCCTCCCTCCAGCATTGCACCCACCTTAGTTCGTGTCCATGAGTCGTACATTAAGTTCTTTGGCTTCTCCATTTCCTATACTGTTCTTAATCTCCCCCTGTCTATTTTCTACCTACCATCTATGCTACTCTTTCTCTGCACCTTTGCCCCCATTCTCCCCCCTCCCCCTCCTTCACTGATAACCCTCCATGTGATCTCCATTTCTGTGATTCTGTTCCTGTTCTAGCTGTCTGCTTTGTTTTTGTTTTAGGTTCAGTTGTTAATAGTTGTGAGTTTGTTGTCATTTTACTGTTCATATTTTTAATCTTCTTCTTTTTCGTATATAAGTCCCTTTAACATTTCATATAATAAGGTCTTGGTGATGATGAACTCCTTTAACTTGACCTTATCTGGGAAGCACTTTATCTACCCCTCCATTCTAAATGAAAACTTTGCTGGATAGAGTCATCTTGGATCTATAGGTCCTTGCCTTTCACGACTTTGAATGCTTCTTTCCTGCCACTTCTTACCTGTAAGGTTTCTTTTAAGAAATCAGCTCATAGTCTTATGGGAACTCCTGTGGGTTTTGCACTGGGACAATCTTGAAGTAGGACCCAAGAGTTTTTTAGGTTTATCATTAAGAAGTTTACTTATTCCAAAGGACGTGAGAGCCAGACGGACACTGCCAATGATCTGGTAGGAGAAGCAGGGGCAGTGCTTGCAGCCCACTGTGCTGTGAACAATGTAACAACCCCCATTAGTCACCCCCACCCCTGGCCCCTCCAGGTCCCCTGGGGGCGTAGTGGACCAGGCAGGGCCGCTAGTGCCCTGGGCCCTCCTCCCCACTCTCAGTCTTCTCAGCACCTGACTCCAGCTCCCTGCCTCCCGTCCTCTTACCCTCTCTCCCCTTTTTGTGCAGAGAATTTAGCTCAGCTGTAGCCCTTCCAAAATTCTCGTTACCCATGCCCGTTGCCCCATTCACAGAGGTACTACTTATGGTCCCAGTGCCAGGATGCCCGCTCTTTAGGACCATAAACAACGATTGACCTCTTTCCTTTCACACAAGAAATCGATCATGCGAACACAAAGTTGTCAAAAGTTCTCCTCCTTGAATCATATTGCTGAAAGAAAAATGAAAATAACTCAGATGCCTTCTTTCAGACAGAGAGAGAGAAGGAGAGAGGGAGAACAACAAACAAAATTAAAGAAAATCTTGAATAAAAACACCGAAAATTCTACCTCCTTAACACAACATTATATATATAATGTTTTCCCCAGATGTAGTATTCACTAAGCATATATATATTTATATTTATATTTATATTTATATTTCCAGTTTTCCTTCAGTTTCCACGGGTTGACATATATTCACCTACAGCCAGTTTCCTAAGATGAATTCACCTTCAATGTGACCCTGCATTAAACCCATTTGCATATCTTAATCTTTCTTGACACTTTGGGGGGAATTTTATACTGATTAAACCACGAGCATTCCAGAAATGATATTTTTATCTTTTAGGGCAACCCTCCACGTCTTGCCTGATCCCGAACCTTGGTGAAGCGAGCTTTAATGATCGATCCAGACAGAAGGAGGCTTCATGGCTGGTTGTGCTTAGCGCCTTGGGCAATCGCTGAAAAGTGTTTAGAAATACTCAAATTTGAAGAAAGGATTTTTAACAAATAGCCTCACATGTCCTTAAATTATTCAAAAGTATATTTAAAATAAAAAAAATTACACATGCAAGGATAAAAACAACCCCATAATCAAGGATGGCACACATATTTAAAATAACTCTTCTAAATATAAAATGATCAGAAGTGCCCTTAGACAGTTAAATAACGCGTCCGAAGATGATACGATGAAAAAGAACATGATAATTGACTAGATATAAAGACACCTAAAGGCAGGGTGGGGGGGATTAAAACTTTCGAGAATTGGTTATTAGAGGAATTGATAATTAGGCAGAGTGATTTTCAAGGATTTGGTCTGTTACCATTCCAAACTAGTCGCAATCTGAATATTCATTTCATGTCCTATTGCCTTCTCGTTTCACATTATAACCGAAGCATTTTCTTCTTCGTCACGTATTCTTTATAAAAATTAATTGCTATTTCAATGACATTTGTTTTTTCTGATTATAAAAGTAATACATGTTCATTATAGAAAATTTGAAAAATATGTAAAAGCATAAAGAAGAAAACAAAAATCAACCACAATCCCATCATCGGGTAATAACCATTGTCTCGTTTTAATGAGCATCATCCCTTGTCTCGCTGGTGTTGGGTGGGGGTGGCGTACACACGACAATTACTATCTTTAATGTCAGTTTATTATTCTGTCGTAAATTGTTCTATAAGACTGTCAGCTATTTCCAATTCATGGGTTAGTTTCTTCACTTCTGCTTTTGTTTGTTTATTTGTTTGTTTGTTTGTTTTGCCTTTATAGACAATACTGGGTTGAATAGTTTTAGACATCTTTCTGTCTTTGTTGACATTTTTCCCATCAGGAAAATTTCCTAAAAATAGAATTACTCAATCAGAAGTTCTTATTGCATAAAATTTAAACTGTAGGTTGTTCAAAAGAGAAGACTGAGGCCCAGGGAGGAGAAAGGACTTGCCCAGAGTGATTTAGCATTGAGGTGGCCTTGAACCCAAGTCATCAACCCCAGCGACCCCGGGGTCCTGCATCCTCACCCGTTTAGGATGGCAACACATTCCAGGGACGGCAAACCCATTGTTTTTGGAAGCCATTCAATTGGTTGTCTTCTCCCATTAAATTAAAGAGACTATAAAAGTTATCTAATGACCAAATCCTTCGCAATGACCTGTTTGAAAAGCTCTAAAGTTTCACCCAGGGGCAAGATATTTACTAGGCTAAAATAAGTCTCTGCAAACCTTTATAGGATCCTTAAAACCCAATTCTACAACAAAATGCTTGTTTTTATTAGAAACTGAATTTTTATTATCAGCACAAATGCAAACAGCGCGCTGACACAATAAACATAAAGCACATGAGCAGTCATAAATATTCTCACACCTTGTGCAGAAGTCACGGTTACCTGGAGCAACAGTCGGGCCAGATTCTGATGGGCACTTCCAGAGAAACGTAGGATTCCAAGTGAGAGACGGCCCCGCCCCTCCCCCACCAAAGGAAAGGACAGGGAGGGACAAAGGTCATGGTGGCTCCACTTCTGAAGGCCCCTAGTCACTGCTCTGTGTGAGACGTTAAAGGCCTGGGGGGGGGGCGGGGGGGAGAAGAGTGGGGGGCCGATCCCGTGAGGCAGCCTCAGAAGACTGAGACGGACAGACAGACAGACATCCCAGGCTGACCTACCCCACTTCTTTTTGGTTTGAGTCACCCTCTGAAAGTGTAGAGTTCGGCAGTATTTAATACATTCACAGTAGTGTGCAAAATATCAGCTCTGTCTAGTTCCAAAACCGTTTCTTTTTTATTTTTTTTAATCCTCATCCAAGGATAGGTTTTTCTTGATTTTAGAGAGGGAGGAAGGGAAGGAGAGGGAGACAACGATGTGAGAGAGAAACACCAATCGGTTGCCTCCCACTCCCATCCTGACTGGGGATGGGACCTGCAGCCCAGGCACATGCCCGGACTGGGAACGAACCCACAACGTTTCGGTGTTTGGGACGACACTCCAACCAACCGAGTGAGCCACCTGGCCAGGGCTAGTTGCAAAACTTTTCCATCAGTTAAAGTCAGAGAGCCCCAACAGGCTGAGAGGTGGAAGCCTGGCCATGTGCCCCACCCCCAGCCCTGCCCTCACCCACGAGCTGCAGGTGGAGGTGGGGCAGGAGGGTGGCATTAAGACTGATGGGATTTCCTTAAGGGGTCAGGGGAGGTCTCCAGGAGAAGCAAGTAGGCTGACATCCAGAAAATGGAGAGAAATAACTGGCTGGAGTCAGTGGGGAAATCACACAGGACTGTGGACACTTGGTCTGGAGGGCAGTGGGAGAAGCACCAATGAAGAATTAAGCCTGGAAGTGCTGTGATCCAATGATGCTCTTGACTGATGTCTCTGGTTGTGGTGCAGAGAGTGGGCTGGGGGAGCTGAACATGGGCGCATAGACACCAGCCTGGAGGTTGCTGCAGAGGTTCGGGCCAGAAGTGATGAACCTTTATCACAGTGCTGTCAGGAAAGCTGAGAACAGTAGACAGATTGGAGAGCTATTCGGAGGGACAAGGCGATAGGAGGGGTTGATGGACTGGATGTGAAGAGTGAAGGGGAGAGAAGTTAAGGATATCACCCCAATTTTTAGCTTGAGTGGTAGGGTGTCCATGCATGACATGGGCACAGGGAGTGCAAAAGGAGAAGACAAACATGCCGAGGCCAGTTTGGGACATGCAGGAGTGGGGGTGCCTGGGGAACATCCAGGGGAGAGAGGTCCCACAGGACAGCTGCCGCCTCATTTTGCCACCCCTTAGAGACAAGCCTACGCACTTCTGTTCTTATAACTGGCCTGGCCTCAGTAGGTACTCAAGAAGTGTTTGTTGATTGAACAAATGAGCAACTGGCTGCTGGTCCACATAGATACCTACTTTACTGAGTTCTCTTTTCTTCCTTTATTTCTTCCTTTTACCTATAGATTGCCTATCCATTAAGAGCCACCTTCTCCAAGGGAGGTTGGGGGCGCTGGGTGAAAAAGGTGAAGGTATTAAGAAGTATAAACTGGTACTTACACAATAGTCACAAGGATGTAAAGGACAGCACAGGGAATGCAGTCAATAATATTGAAATAACTATGTATAGTGGGTACTGGACTTATTGGGGGGATTGCTTCATAAATTATATGAATGTCTAATTACTATGCTGTACACCTGAACTGAATATAAAATAATATTGACTGTCAGTGGTAACTGACAAAGATAAAAATAAAAATAAGCCACCTCCTCCAGGAGCCACCTCCTCTGTGGCCCATGTGCAGACCCTGGGGTAGGAGCAGTGAGGAGCTTTGGGCATGCGGGAGTGGTACTCCTCTGGCTGCCCTGTGTCCCGGAAGCTGCAGGACCCAGAGCAGTCATCTCTCCCCTGGCCTAGACACAGGGACGGTGCAGGGTCTACAGGGTAGGGTGCAGGCTCTAACAGGGAAAATTCAGTGGACTGGGAAGCTCTTGGCTGAGATGGTTTTGTATCTGGCCGTGGAAGGGTAAGACTTGGTGACAGCAGCCATGAAGCCAGCAGGCTCTGCCAACAGCTGGAACTGAGTGTGCACTTGCCTGTGATGTGGGTCAGTGTGTCAGACACGAAGTCCAGGGAAGAGCCAAGAAGGAGGAGCCATGAATCCCTGCTCCCAGGGCTAAGGCACAAGCAGAGACAGAAGAGCAGGGTACAGCAGCCAGGATGCTCTGCCAGGCTCGCTTTCCTCATTGCACGCAGTGCACGTCAACTCAAGCACCACCTCCTGCCTTCACTGCTGCCCGTGCTGCCTTCTCCACTTCTCTCTGCCTGTCCCCATCCTGCTCCACACTCAGAGTCTGAATCAAGTAACCGCTCAGGCCTTCTTAGTTGTCATTTACTTTGGTTCAGTGCCGCTTCCCCCAGGAAGCCTTCCCTGACTCTTCCAGTTCCTCCCAACCTCCCTCACTCTGAGCCCCTGGAATCCTGCATCTGAGGCAGCCAGCCAGTAGTGTTCAGGGGTCAAAAGCCAGGCTCTGCATTCAGCCTGTCTGAGTCCAAACTCTGGTTCCACCACTTAACAGCAGTCAGAGTCTAGGCAAATTATTAACCTTTCTGTGCCTCAGTTTTCTCATCTGTTAATCAGTGTTAATAATAGGTTCTACCTCAGAGAGCCATTGAGGGTATTAAGTGAAACAGGGCCCATGAGTACTAGCACGGTGTCCGGCAAATGGAAAGCACTCGGTGGCCACAATTACTTGGAAAGTCATGTTTCCTGAACTTTTCTCCGAGGTGTGTGTGGGTGTGCAGGCATGTATGTGTACATGGGCATGCATACATGGTACATACCCTTGTACATACACATGTTGTGTGTGTGGATATGTGTGTGTGTGGAGCAGAACTTCTCTCTCCCACAGGAGTAGGTTCAGGCAAAATGTGTGATGCCTCCAGTGCTGCTCTACAACAAATCCCTACATGGCTTTTCACGGAGGTCATTTGATAGCAATCAGGCCAGAGCTGATCTGGGACGGGTTCCTTCCCCAACAGGTGTGAAGGAGCGCTGGGCTGGCAGGTGGCCTTGGGCCCCGCCCAGCCTACATACTCAAGCCTGGGAAACTCAGCATGTGTTTACCAACTGGTCCTCCCTGAGGCTGTTCCTATCTCCTTGCATCACTTAATCACACTGACCAGCACTCAATGTTAAACTCTCAGAGGATAGGGACTGTGTCCTATACATCCATGCATTGGCCCCACAGGGCCTGGAAGAAGGTTGGCATTTGTTAAGCACTTTCCACAGGCCAGGAACTGTCCTAAGCATTTTATGTGCATTTTCCCCAATTCTCACAGGAGTTCCTTGAGCTGGTATTATTAGCCCCACTTGACAGATGAGCAAACTGAGCCTCGGCGAGGTTAAACAACAGTCAGAGATCACGATGCCAGGAGTGGCAGGAAGGAGTTCCCACCCCAAAGCTGTGGGACTTGAAAGTCACCAGGGAAGCACTGAGCACACAGTAGGTGCTCATATGGACTTGGCAGGGAACGGGCTGGCTCTTATCATTCAAAGCAGCAGTTTCTAGTGGCCCTTTTGGACCCACCCAATTAATAGCAGCTGTGAGATTCTTCAAATACAAGTTACATGAATATTCTTTACTTGCAGACCTTGGGCCTGCAAAGGAGTTCCTGTAGAACATCAGAAGGCCCAGAGGGAAGAGACTCCATGCAGGGATCTGCATACGGAGCCAGTGAGGCAAAGCTGCTGCTGCTGCACCCTGGACCCCAACCAAAGGGAGGTCAGAGGTCAGACTCCCCCCACCAGAATCAGCTAGAGTAAGGGCAAAAGTGTTAACATGGAGCTAAAGGGAGCACCTCCCCCTTTTCAACCCCCTCAGGTTTCTTCTTTTTTTTTTTTAAAGATTGTATTTATTTATTTTTAGAGAGGGAAGGGAGGGAGGGAGAGAGAGAGAGAGAGAGAGAGAGAGAGAGAGAGAAACATCAATATGCGGTTGCTGGGGGTTATGGCCTGCAACCCAGGAATGTACCCTGGCTAGGAATCGAACCTGGGACACTTTAGTTCCCAGCCCGCGCTCAATCCACTGAGCTACACCAGCCAGGAGGTTTCTTCTTTCTCGTAAGCAGTATGTGTCCCTTGCCAAGCTTGGCAACCCCACCCCCCGCCAATGCAATCAGTGAGGAGGGTATAAACCCCCAACGTGACCATCTCTGTTCTAGGTAAACCCCTGACGGAGGGCCAGACCCTGCTGGATCCATGCGGGTGCCCCTGGCTGGGCTGAAACGGGAGGATGGAATAAGACCCAAGATTCTCAACTCAGGCTCCACTCCTTGGAGTTGGATAGGTTTGGGGGGAGGGCTTTACATCGGAGGCCCTAACTCCTGTTTTCCCTTTGATTTCTCTTCTGGTATTGTATTTTGAAATTAGTCTTTGTAAGAGGAAAATGGTTTATGACAGATTAAAATTTCCCTCCCCTCCCAGCAAGAATGGGCTGGCGGGCAGCAGTCTACACGCTTAGGTAACATGTGATCCGCTCCTTGGGCTTCGGTGTCTACACTCATTTCCTGTAAAGAGACGTTAAAAAATATATACTTTAAGACTTACTTTGCAGTTAGGATTATGAACATCTGTTAATGTTTACAGAGGACCCAGATTAAGTTAGGAAATGTCAGAGCAAAGAATGTACAAGGACATGCCCACACCCTCTGGTTCTTACTTTCATCCACTAAGGTGGGGACACCCAGGGCACCATGCTTCTTACGGGGCAAGTTCACGATCATGAAGCGTGAAGCCGATTATATCCGCGGTCCTCAACACAGGGTCTTTCCCGGAGAAGGCTCTCTTTTAAAGCCTGGAACTTCACCAGAACATAGGTATGTCTGAACACATGAGCCTTGCCTAGAGCACACTCCGAGGTCATAAACCTCGCTGAACGAAAGAGGTCACGAGTGACCCAGAAGGCCCCCGGGAATCACTGGCCCAGAAATGGCTGTGCTGGCTTGTGGCTCAGAAGAAACCTCAGCTGCGGTCAGATGACACCATCTCACCCCACAACCCTAACGCGTCGTGAGAGTATCACGAGGCCAATCTTGCCACACTTGATCGAGTTGCTGGCAGAAGTTTCCCTTTCTGTTTATTTTTCTGATTAATTGTTATTTTGTCCAGGGGAAAGGAAAGTTGACTCTCGGACCAGCTGGACAGGAAAGCTAGCGCATGCTGCCTGGCTTCCTTGGTGGCTGGATTTTGTCTTGCTGGTGAGGTGTGCATTTGGAGGCCCGTGGTAGTGAGCACACTTGCAGAAAATGAACCTCTTTCACTAAGGCGGTTCTCGTGTGTGACCATGAACCGGGCACGGCGTGCCCTCGTCTTTCATGTGGGCAGCTACGCCCCGCCCCCACTGCGTGTGTGCGTCCTTTCTCTGATTAGACTTGCCCCACGTGTCCACATTTTGTAATCTTCTACAAGAGCTAGCTCTTTGTTTTATTTATTAAGCCCTCTGTTTTCTTGTTCTCTAATTTATTTACTTTGACTTTCATCTTTACTATGATATTATTCTTGCCATTTTCCTCTGGGTTATTTTTGTTTCTTTTCTAGTGAGTAAAGTTGGTTGCTTTTCTCTTTTTAGGTAATGTTTAAACTTGTGAATGTCTCTGTAAGTATTGCTGTGTCTGCAGCCTGCAAAATCATCCATTTCTTAATTTTGATGGGTCCATATATGTTTGTATGGACAAATAATATCTTTTAGAGGAAAAATAACTGAGCAAACAACAGACAAAAAGGAAAAAAAACCCTAAATCACTGAAAATCCCATTTCCCAGAGAGAGATATTGCCTTTAGTAGACATTTTCCTTTGCAATTTATACATGTAGGTTTTTTTTCATTTTTACAAAACTGGATCACACTTAACCATTTTGTAATATGTTTTATTTATCCCAATAATAAAATTAGAATATCTTTCCATGTTATTAAACAAACTAGATTTACACCATCATTTTTAATGGCAGCAAGGATTTATTCTGTTGTGGGGATATTCCATAATTTACACTATCAATTATCTTTTTATTAGACTTTTAGGTTTTCATTTATTTGCCAACATAAAATACACACACAAAACAGTGCATATCCTTCGTGCTGAATATCTGTAGACCTCCGTGATTATTATCAAGATAAAGTTGTAATGACAGAACTGCTGGCCGGAAGAGGTAGGTGTTAAGACTTTGAATGAATCATCTCTCCTTCCCCCCTGGAACAGTTGTACCAGGAATTTGCTGTCCGCCTAAAACTTCCTATTTCCATCTACTTTCACCAATATTCGGTATTATTCATTGGAGGCTATCGGTGGGAGAAGAAATGGTTATTTTACTCTGAGTTTATTTTATTATTAGCAAAGTCGCATATTTTTATACATTCATTGGCCACTCGTCATTTTTGGACTGCCCTTCATCTGCCACGTCTTTCTCCTTTCGTCTTGTTGACTGGCGAGGGCTCTTGGCTCTTGGTGACACACACCGCAAATACTTTGGCCATTTTCCTGTTAGACTTTCAAGTGTGTGTAGGTGTTTTTGCCTTATGGAATTTGTAAAGTTTTATTCAGTTAAGTACAGCAATCTTCTCGCTCTCGTGGTTGTGTCTTTGCACCTGGGTTTAGAAAGATTTTATACAATGGAGATCAAGTTATTGTACATTCTTATCATCCGCTTGTTTACATTTAAATCTTATAAACATCTGGGCTTATTTTAGTGCATGATAGAAGCTGAATTTAATTTTTCCCAGCAGCCAGTTGGTCGCAGCCATACCCCATCTTTTGCATGTGGATATGATCATTATTATATACAAAATCTGTATAGAGATGTATGAAATCACACCCTTGCATCTGTTTCCGGCTTTCTTATTTGTAATACTGGCTGTCCATTCATTCACAGAACCAGCTCCAGTTCACTGTAGTGGCTGAAAGGGCCAGCTCTGGAGTCATGTTGGTGACGCTTGGATCTGTCCCCATCCCAGCTAACGAGCTCTCTCTGACTTGGACAAGTTAGTTAAACTCTGAGCTTCAGTCTCCTTGAGGGTAGTTGTGAGGATTACACAGGAGGATGCGTGTGGAGTCCTTGACTCTGTACCTGGCATATTCGAGGATTCGATAACCTAGATATCGCTGCTGTTGACCCAGACGTGCCTGGATGTCAGCCCGCCCTTGCCCCTCACATAAACTCGGCTTCATCCCCCAGAGTGGGTAGGATGCAGGACCCATGCAAGTCCAGAGCCCACTCAGGATTCCAGTGAGTTCCGGGGCCACCCCTGCCACCTCTGCTGATCTTCCCCTCATACCCCAGTTGTGAAAGTCTGTCCCTACTTAGGGTTCCAGCCCTTCATCCCCAGAAACTGCCCCCCACAGCGATGACGACCACAGTAGACATATATACGCCCAGGAAGTGGGGGCAGAGAAGACACTTACACTGAGGACAGGTAAGCAAATCAAAGTGGAGCGGGAGACCTCCCATTGGGTCTCCTGGTCCCAGCACCCCCACAGCGGGTGGCACTCGCCTTGCCTTTACTCCCAGTGCATCTCCCTCTCTCTGTCCCCTCCCTTCTCTCGCCCCATCCCTCCTCTCTCCTACTCCTTTCCTCACCCCAGAATCAAAAGCACAAGTGCCTTTCATGCCTCCAACAAAGCAGCTCCCCCTTTTCTGACACCTGGACTCCTGCCAAGTTCATACACACAAACAAGACAGTTCCTTCCTAAGAGAGGTTTGGTACCAGCTATTAAAATGCTGAAGTATCCTTCACCTTGTAATAATAATAATAATAATAATGGCATCCATAGTTGTTTAATTCTTACCATAAGCCAGATACATCCTCTGCACTATGTCTTTTAAAGTTTACAATAGTTCACAGGGCACCCACTGGGGGAGAGATGTTATGGGAGGAGTGAGTCTGGGGCTCAGATCACTGGGTGACTGAACCAGGTCACAGGTAAGCCCCAGAGGAGGGCTTTGAGCAAAGAGGTGTCTGACTCCCAAGCCCAGGCTTGTACCATAACTTACACACCTGCCTTTTTAAGGCTCTTCACAAATACTTCTAACTTGTCCATCTTGAAGGTTCTACCAGCCCTCTGGTTTCAGGCAGGAGAAGGATAGGACTCGATGTGCCTGTCAGAAGAGGCCCCCTGGCTACAGGGAGCAGGATAGATAAATTGCCTTGCCCACCAGTGTGTCTGGCCCAGGACTCTGCACGTGGCGTGGCTCAGGCAGCGTATTTCAAACAGTATTATCTTCCGCCCCCAGTTTATATCTCTGTACCATGGGGCTATGGTCCGTGTTTTCATGCTGCTACATCCCATCAGAGACAGAAAAGCTAAATGCGTGTCCTGAGTAACATGGCAGAAAGTGAGGGATTGCGAGGGAAAGCGGCATTGCGAGGGGGGCGATGTGAGGTGCACAGAGGTGACGTGACCAGGCCAGTCCGCGCAGCAAGTCTCCGACAGAGCTGAGGCTAAAGGCAGGCCTCTCACCCCTGTGCATGGTGGCACCCCCGATCCACTCTGCCCCCAGCCACCTGCTCTCATGCACCCCCGTGGGGCCCCAGGCTCCACTTCCAAGGACAGATCCTGTGTATCATGTCAGCCAGGGGCGTCCATCCTGCTTCTGTTGGATACAATGAGCCTCTCTGTTCAGGTCTCTGTCCTTGGAGCTAAAGTGCCCAAACCCTTCCTGTCCTTACAAGGTTACAAGGTCAGACTCTGGGCTGGTCACTTTATATCTGCTGCTCACTAGATCCTCGAGACTGGTTTGGGAGGGGGAAATTCACATCCCCTGCACTGGGGCTGCCCTACCCAACAGCCAGGCCCCCCTCCCACAGCCCCTGCTGGGAGACAGACCTGGACAGGTGCTCCTTCAGGCAGGGCCACCTGCCCTTCGGGACTGGCCCAGGGAGACACTTGGCCCACCTGTAGGCTGCCCACATATGACACGGTAGGACCAAGGGGCTCATTTGGGGAGCTTTTTCAAACCCTGGTGCCCTCCCACTCCATGCTTATCCTTAAGCCTCCTTTTCTCAAGACGGCCTCGGGTGTACCCAGCCTTTGCAACCACGACTCCAACACATTTCCACGTACAGACGAGAGAACACGCACTCTGGAAGGTTTCAGAACAAAGTCACACAAGTGTGAAGTGGCAGTGTTGAGACCCAAACCTAGAACCCTCCGACTCTAGAAATCATGATCCTTCTAGGGCCCAACACAAGCTCTACCAGCTCCCCAAAGGGGCCACTGCCAACCAGATACACCAGTTCTTCCGCTCCTGTGTCATCTAGCCTCCTGACCAAGCCTCCGTCATGACCTACCCCTCATGGGGTACAAACCACAGGACAAAGCACTATGATCTTCACCCAGTGCATATGGTTTTATTCTTTAAGGTAGGTATTATCAGCCCAATTTTACAGGCAAATAAACCAGAATTCAGAGAAGTGAAGTGATTTACCCAAAGTCACAGAGCAAGAGGTGATGATGCCGAGACTGAAGCCCAGGCTGGTCTGCCCAGGGCCTCTGCTCATAACCTCTACGAGTATTCCGGCAGCAGAGACAGGAAACAACCACCTCTTCACTGTTTCCTGTGCACATCTATGTGTTGTCAGGTGAATACATTCTCTTATGCTGTTCCCAGTTTTCCTGTTGACATTCTCAAAATCTATTCCAACTACCCCTCCTCCGGGAAGTCCTCCCTGATCTCCTTGCTGATGGTACTCTCTCCCTTTGCATGTCACAGCTTACTCTCCTGCCTTGTATGGTGGGTCATCTCTTTGGTTAATTGTCTCCCTAGCCACAAGAGGACATGATGTACAAATATGGCTTTTGTTCATTTCTGAGAACCCAGCATCTGTACTTTAGTTTATAGAGCAACCTCAAGTCTATTCTCCCTCTCAATCTCTAATATTGCCCAAGAGTCCGTAGGGTGGAGATGACCACCCCCTTTAACAAACAATGAAACCGAGGCTGCAGGAGGCGCAGTGACAGCCACGCCCAGGCCACCCTAGCCTAATTAAAAAGCCCTGTTCTCTGGACCAGGCTCTGCAGTGCAGATTCCATACAAAGGCTGGGCATTGAATGACTCCAAATACATATTCACAGGTTTGTCTAGTGTTGCAATCAACCTACAGATCCTGGCTCCCTGCATACAGAGACCTCATGAAAGCCAATGAAGTTACGCCTCTCACATCCACAGCTCCCCGCCGCCTGCCCCTCGCCCCTACCCTTGTCCCCAGCCCAGCACCCATACATCCTGCTGAATATATTCACATCACCTGAGGGCCAGCAGCATGCTAGGGGCCTACCAGCTCTTGCTGCTAGTGAGGGGCCAGCAGATCCGCATGTGACTACTGAGCAAGCTGAGGGAGAGGACGGTGTACGTCCTCAGCAGTGCCACAATGCTGACAGTGTGGCTGAGTGCCACACTCAGCAGTGTGGCAGAGCCTTCCTCACTCACTGGGAAGAGCCAGAGTGCTTCTGGTTCTGGAAGAAACTGAGCTGCAACCTGCTCAGACCCCCACAGTCTTTTGCTCTGTGTATTAGGATGGTGGGTTATGCAGTACTGAACAGTCCCCAACCTCTGCGCCTTAACACTATGAAACTTTATTTCTTGCCCATGGAAATCCCCTGTGGACCCAGTGCAGAGCCCATGACTCAGGCTGCTCTGATCTCGTGAATCCCATCTCAGTCTGAGGCTCCCCCAACCCCATGATCGCTGTGGCAGAGGAAGAGAGAAGCCAGGGTATCTCATTGGAATTACACACTGTAGCAGCCTGAAAGGGCTATATAGCATTTCCACTCATATTTCGTAAGCCAGAAATATTACACGGCCCTAACAACTGCAAGAGAGCTGGGGAATTTTGTGTGTGTTAAGGGAAAGGGGGTATCTGGACACCAGTAATGTCCATCGCCCTCTTTATAGGGACACAAACATGGGGGTTCTATCCGACTCCCCCCACTGCTTGAAAGATACTCATTTAGAAGTTCCAGTCAAGATGGAGGCATAGGTAAACACAGTACTCGGAACCTCCCACAACCACATCATAATTACAACTAAATTACATCTAAAATCATCTGAAATCTAGTGGAACATACGTCCTATAACTAAGGATATAAAGGAGTGGCCCCACCGAGACTGGTAGGAGGGGCAGAGACACTGAATGGGCTGGCCCCACACCCACGTGTGGCAGATAGAATTCAGGAGGAGCATCTCAGCTGTGGAGACACCCCTTGAGGATCCAGGAGTCCCACACCAGGCCCCCCTGCCCAGGGTTTCAGTGTCAGAAGAGAAGCCCCCATAATTTCTGGCTGTGAAAACCACAGAAGACTGTGGCTGAGACAGAGGCTTCTGGAGCCCCAGGCGTTCCTCTGAAGGGCCCATGCGGGTACTTACTCAGACTCACTCACTCTGAGCTTCAGGGTTAGGGCAGCAGCTTGAAAGACACCAGTGATGTCTGGGGAGGAACTGAGTTGTCTGGCTTCGGGACAAGGGCTGGGGATGCAGCTTTCTCCCAGAAAGCAGTGCTGGCAAAGGCCATTGTTCCTTTACTAAGGCCACCACCCACGGAGCCAGCAGGCAGGGGCCATATCTGACTCTCCATCAACCTAACACTGTTGGCCCCGCCCTGATGATTCCCTGAGACCCTGCCCCACCTAACTTGCAGGCACATCCAAGCTAGTTTGGTCCAGTGGCTTTTCCATACAAATGGCCTATCTTGGCTCATGCTTCAGACTTTCCTAAAATTTCCCAAACAAGCAGCAGCTGGCCTCAGCATGCCCCGTACCTCTTGCTAAGTGGCCCCAGGCCTGGCAGTAGCAGCAACCCACTTTTGTTTGTACCTTGGCTTCTCCTGGGCACCTCCAAGCCCAGCACAAGTAGCAGCCACACTCAGGTCACTCTGTAGCTCATGCTGTGTGTGTTCCTGGGGAGGGCATGGGTGGTGGCTAACCTTGGCCTGCACCTCCCAGGAGACCTTAGAGCCATCACACTTGGAGGACAGCATCAGACCACACTGGAACACCTCCCAAACACCTCCATGAGGGACACACTCTGTGGTCAAACTCAGCAGTCACCAAAGCACTGCTGAAGTCAGTCCTGCTCCATGGGGTCAGCTCCTGCACAGCAG
Organism: Phyllostomus hastatus; assembly: GCF_019186645.2. NCBI lineage: Eukaryota > Metazoa > Chordata > Mammalia > Chiroptera > Phyllostomidae > Phyllostomus > Phyllostomus hastatus. The sequence continues at coordinate 60,637,861 of NW_025333857.1, read as the reverse complement.
CTCCTCCACTGTAGTCACAGCTGGTCCTCCCTGCCAATCAGCTTGGGGGTAAATCCCTCCCAGTGATGTGCCAACAGCAATCAAGGCTCAACTATAACAGGAGAATTCACACAGCCCACACAGTGGTTGCACCTGGTGTGCCTGGCTCAGGCAACTGGGGAGGCTAAGCCACTGGGCCCTACAGGACACCCACTGCACAAGGCCACTCTACTAACACGGAGAGGTGTAGCAGCTCTGCCTAATACATAGAAACAAACACAAGGAAGCAGCCAAAATGAAAAGACAAGCCTGGCTGGTGTAGCTCAGTGGATTGAGCACGGGCTGTGAACCAAAGTGTCGCAGGTTCAATTCCCAGCCAGAGTACATACCTGGGTTGCAGGCCATAACCCCCAGCAACTGCACATTGATGTTTCTCTCTCTCTATCTCCCTCCTTTCCCTCTCTGAGAATAAATAAATAAAATCTTTCAAAAAAAAGAAAAAGAAAAGACAAAGAAACATATTCCAAATGAAAGAACAGGAGAAATCTCCAGAAATAGAATTAAATGAAATGGAGACAAGCAAACTGCCAGATACAGAGTTCAGCCAACGGTTACAAGGATGCTCAAGGAACTTAGTGAGAACTTCAACAGCATTTTTTTAAAAAAAGGACATGGAGCCCTGACTTGTGTGGCTCAGTTAGTTGGGCATTGTCCCACAAAGCAAAATGTCACTGGTTGGATTCCCTGTCAGGGCACCTGCCAGGGTTGTAGGCTCAGTCCCTGGTTGGGATACATATGTGAGGCAACCAATGAATGTTTCTCTCTCATACTGATGTCTCTCCCCCTTTCTTCTCTCTCTCTAAAAATAAACAGTAAACAAAATCTTTTTAAATAAAAGGAGAAGGAAACCATAAAAACCAATCAGAAAGGAAGAATACACTAAATGAAATGAATACATCATAAGGAGTCAATAATAGAGTAGATGAAGCAGAAGATCAAGTCAGCAATTTGGAAGCTAAGGCAGCAGAAAACACCCTATCAGAACAGCAAAAAGAAAAAGAGAATCTAAAAAAGTGAGGATAGTGTAAGGAGCCCCTGGGACAACTTCAAGCATACTAACATTTGCATCATGGATCTGCCAAAAGGAGAAGAGAAAGAACAAGGAAATGAAAAACTATTTGAAAAAATAATGACAAAAAACTTTCTTAACCTGGTAAAGAAAGGAGACACACTAGTCCAGGAAGCACAGAGAGTCTCAAACAAGATGAACCCAAAGAGACCCACACCAAAATACACCATAATTAAAATGCCAAAGTTTAAAGACAAAGAGAGAATCTTAAAAGCATCAAGAGAAAAGCAGTTAATTACCTACAAGGAAGCCCCCATAAGACTTTCAGCTGATTTCTCAACAGAAACTTTGAAAAATTAGAAAAAGAAGAAATATGAATAATAAAATGGTAGTAACTGTGTAATTGTCAGCAGTAACCTTTAAGTGCAAATGGATTAAATGTTTTAGTCAAAAGACATGGCGATTGAATGGAAAATAAAATGTATACTGTCTACAAGAAACTCACTTCAGATCAAAAGACATACACAAACTGAAAATAAAGTAATGGAAAAAGGTATTTCACAAAGTGAAACAAACAACAACAAAAAAACTGGGGTAGCAATATTTATACCAAACAAAATAGGCTTTAAAAAGTTCTATAACAAGCCCTGGCTGGTATGGCTCAGAGGTTAAGTGCCAGCCTGTGAACCAAAGGGTTGCTGGTTCAATTCCCAGTCAGGGCACATGCCTGGGTTGCAGGCCAGGTCCCCAGCGGGGGAGTGCAAGAGACAACCACACCTCTCCTGCTCTTTCTCCTTCCCTTTTCCTCTGTAAAAATAAATAAGTACAATCTAAAAATAAAAAAATAAAAAACTCTATAACAAGAGACAATGAAGGACCCAGCAATTCCACTTCTGGGTATTTATCTGAAGAAATCCAAAAAACACTAAATCAAAAAGACATATACACCCATGTATTTACTGCAGCATTATTTACAACAGCCAAGATATGGAAGCAGCCTGGATGTCCATCAAAGGATGAATGGATAAAGAAGTGGTTCATATATACAATGGAATATGATTCAGCCACAAAAAGAATGAAATCTTGCCATCTGCAACAACAGGGATGGACCTAGAGTGTATTATGCTAAGTGAGATAAGTCAGATAGAGGAAGACAAATGCCATATAATTTCACTTATATGTGGAATCTACAAAAAATAAATAGATGAACAAGCAGGACAGAAACAGACTCATACACAGAGAACATTTTGACAGTTGCTAGATGGGAGTGGGTTGGGGGAATGGTGGAAAAAGTGAAGAGATTTAGATGTACACATTGGTAGTTACAGAATAGTCACAGGGATGTAAAGTACAGCATAGGGGATAAAGTCAATAATATTTTAATAACTATATATGCAGTCAGATGGATACTAGATTTACCAGGGTGCTCACTTTGTAAGTTATATAAATGTCTAATCAGGGTTATATACCTGAAACTAATATAATAGTATATATCAACTGTAATTTTAAAATAGAAAAAATTTTTGAAAGATACTCATTTAGGAAAGTGTATTAGTCAGCAATTGCTACACGAATGCTGCATAACAAACCATTCCAGAACTCAGTGGTTCACAAAAACAAGCATTTCTTTCTTATGCTCATGAGTCAGTAGATTGACTGGCTTGGCTGTGCTCCAGATTGCAGGTTGGCCTAGCTTGGCCGCAGGCATTGGGTTGGATTCATTCTATACCTTGGCTCAGCAGAGGTTCTGGGTGTATTCTTCTCATGGTGGATCAGAGGAGCACAAGAGGCCACGTCAAGCCATGTCAGCACATTTAAGACCCCTGCACACATCCATTGGCCAAAGAAAGTCACACAGACAAGCCCAAAATCAAGGGGTGGGGAGGTGCCTTTTGCTCGCTATGAAGCCATAGCAGGCGTGAGGACGTATAATTCTATTAAGGAAAGAAGGAAAGATTTGGAAGCAATGATCCAATCAGCCAAAAGAGGTCTTTGGAAAAAGCATCGAGCTTAGAATCCCACAGATGGTGGTTTAAATCCCGTCTCTAACCTGGCCAACCTTCTCTACTCTTCTGAGCTTCAGCAGCCACTCCTATAAAATAGGATGAACACCTTTCTCTCAGGATTGCTGTGTGACTCAGTAATCACAAATGACAGCTGAGTTCCCACCACATGTCAAGCACCAAGGGAAATGCTTTATATCCACCATTAGCTCTCCATCCCTTGTAGGCTCACTTCTCAGCACTCACACATTAGTGTGGATTAGCATGTGGAGTAGATCCCAACAGAACAGATTAGATTTTGGAACTTGGAACCAAGGGTTTTACCAGGGCAGAGGGAAAGGAAAGCCAAAAGAGAGAGAGAGAGACTCACTCAAAGGTCAAAGTCATGAACTTCACAGATCCTACTATGAATGCTGCCCTAGGGGCTTTGGAAGAGGTGAGGGTTCAGATCTCTGCATTACCACACAGATCTCTTCTCACTCAGGCATTCCTTCCTTCAACAAATACTGACTGAATGCCAGCCCTTCCTTAGGCTCTAAGGATGGAGAAACTGAGGCACAGAGATTTTTCCCCTGCTCTCACTAAATTTACAGCCTGTATTAATATTCTCCAGAGAAACAGAGCCAAGATATATATATATATATATATATATATATATATATATATATAGGTATGTGTGACTATGGAGACTGAGAAGTCCCAGGATCTGCACTCACCAAGATGCAGAGCCAGGAGAGCCAATGGTCTAAGTTCCATTCTGAAAATCAGCAGGTTCAAGACCCAGAAAGAGATGATCTTTCAGTTCAAGTCTACAGGCATGAAAAAAACCCATGTCCAAGCTCAGCAGTCAGCTAAGAGGAGCTCCTGCTTACTGGGGAGGGTCAGCCTCTTTGTTCTATTCCAGCCTTCAATGGATTGGATGAGACCCACCACATGAGGGAGAGCAATCTGCCTTACTCAGTTCACCAATTCAGACGTTATGTTCGGGCAGAAACACCCTCACAGACACACCCAGAAAATGATTGACCAAATAGCTGGGCACCCCCTGGCCCATTCAGGTTGACACATAAAATTAACCATACACGGTAAGACAGAAACTGAAGAAGTAAATACAAGTGGGATGAGGGTAAGAGAGCAGAAGATTAAGGTTCTGTGAGAACTCACAGCAAGTGGTTCTTGGCTGGTGTGGGGGTGCTTTGTACTTGAATGGTGGAAGGAGAGGCGGAAACTCGGAGTGGGGTCTCCGGCATCCGTGAACTGTGAAGGGGGCACTTTCGGAGATTCCATGGTGATGATCAAGGCCATCAAGCTCACCATAGTGCTTAGCGGGGACAGCAGTAATCATAAAATTTCCCACCAAAATCAAAATTCTTCTAGGTAGTGTAATTTGACTTTAGCATCACCCAATCTGTTAAAGGATCACTGAGATTCCACAGCAATAAGTCACCTCGAGGAAGGATCCCTAACATGAGCTTTGGCGAGTCCTTGGCTTAATTTTTTTAAATATTGCCATATTTCTTTTAAGTTTTTTTAAAAAATTAATTCATTTGATCCTCACCAAAATCCTATAAGAGGAATAATATTATTCTATTCCCTTTTAACAGATAAGACACAGAGCGGTTCAATAACTTGCCCAAGTTCACACAGCCAGGTAGCTTGGCCTCCGGTCTACTCTCTAATACCAAGGTGGCATCTCACCTGGTTTTATCCAACCAGAATTTCAATGTTCTAAACACATGGATGACCTATGCCCTCCAGAGGATCCACTTTTGGGGGACCTTCTAAATCAGAAGACATTAATCGTGAATTTAGAACAATCCAAAATCATTCAGCCGCCCATTCCTTATGTGGTCGGCCCAGTGCTAGACACATAAACATTGACAGAGGTCCCTGCCTTCAAGGACTCCCCAGATGCCTGAAACTTCATACTTCCAGGTTCCTTCCTTTGGCTACAGGACTCTTACCTGAGAAAAGGCCACTTGACCTGGACAGCATTCTTTGCACAACTAGCTACAGTGAGACGACCCCAAACCACAGGCTCAGCCTTGGTTCCATTCTGTTTTTGATCACCTACTGCAGTTTCTCCACAACAAAAGGGGCCTGAGGTCATCTCGGTTAAGGGTAAACCAATATTTGCTCTTGATTTTGAAAGAGGGAAGGGATTCAATCTGCTTGTCCCAGCCGTGCCTGGGAGGTTATGAGAAGGTGACTTCCATTAAAAGCTCCGCTCATGTTTTATGTATTTCTAAAGAACCACCATTTGAACTTAATTTCTCCTCCCTTTAAAACAAGAACCCAAAGTTAGTATTTAAAATGTCACATGCATCCAGAGACCTCGGTGGGTCACAGAGGGCTAGACAATTTATCGTGGGAAATAATAAAATTGATGCTGAATGACTTCAAGACTCAGAGCGTTGCCTAAGAGGAGAAGAAGAGAAAATGTGAAGCCAAACCATGAATAAATCTTAGGAAAGCAGCTAGCAGAGCTTTAAATAAAGGAGGCCAGTAAACAGGATGAGCTAAACTTTGAGACCACATTATGAAGGTTAGTGATAGGAAGTGACCCGTGGGTTGGCAGTGAATTGTGGAGGGTCATCCTGTGCATGCAGTACACCCTGCACCAAGGTCACCACATTGGAAGCAGTGTCCTTATGTACCAACAGGACTACGGAGACCCTGGGGCACAGAGCATGTGAGTGGCAAGGCTGGGATTTGAACGTGAGTCTGCCCCGATTGATACACGGGAAGGACTTAGAACAGTGCCAGGTATATATGAAGTGCTGCATCACGCTGGCTGTTATCACTGTTGTTAGCATAATCAGTGATGTATTTCAACACCTGAAGACATAGCCTCTAGGGTCTCATGGGCCACATAGTAGAGGCTCTTTCCATCATTGTCCCCACCAAGGGACCTCAGGTATTCTGGAAACTCAAGATGTTTTGTTGCCAAAAGTGCATCAGGACCGAAGCCGTCACTGACTAATCCCCCCACCCACTGCTGCCCCAAAACACCATGTGTAGCCATAGCTTTTGATCACCTGTCTTGCCTCACAGTGGTTTCCATTACTTTACCAGCACGTGTGCCCGCCGTGCCGGGCCAGCGCACAGAGCCGCACTCATCTGCATGGCCGCCCGGCAGCCCACCGCACAGCTGCCTGGCAGGTCACTGCGCCATGGCTTTGTGCTGCTGGACACGTGGGCTCTTTCCCGTTTTCAGGATGGAAAATAGCGCCACATGGAGCATCCTTGTACGGTGACCTTGTGCGCGGCTGGTAGTATTTTTGCAGGAGAGATTCCTAGAAGTGCGGTTATTAAATCAAAGGATTGACAGATGAAATTTTTGATAATTAATGCCAGTTGCCCTTCCCTAAAGTTCTATTTTTATTTTTACCAACAATATTTGAGATCTCCCATTTCCCCCCACACCCTTCGCAATACCGGCAATATCAATCTTGCTATGTTTTTGAAAATATTTTTTCTAATTTTATTTTAATCATTGTTCAAGTACAGTTTTCTGTCCTTTACTCCCATCTCAGCCCACCCACCCATCGCTCCCCACCTCCCTCCCATTTCTACACCCCCCCCTAGTTTTTGTGCATGTGTCCTTTAAATTTGTTCCTCTAAACCCTTCCCATTCTCCCCTGAAATTCTCTCCCCTCTCTCTTCTGGTCACTGTCAGCCTGTTTTCTATTTCAGGGTCTTTGGTTATATTTTGCTTATTTGTTTGTTTTGTTGTTTAGGTTCCTGTCAAAGGTGAGATCATATGGCATTTGTCTTTCACTGCCTGGCTTATTTCGCTTAGCATAATGCTTTCCAGCTCCATCCACGCTGTTGCAAAGGGGAGGAGCTCCTTCTTTCTTTCTGCTGCATAGAATTCCATTGTGTAAATGTACCATAGTTTTTTGATCCATTCATTTACTGATGGGCACCGAGGCTGCTTCCAGCACTTGGCTATTGTAAATGTTTTTAAATATTTTTTAAAGATTGTATTTATTTATTTTTAGAGAGAGGAGAAGAGAGGGAGAGAAATATCATTGTGTAGTTGCCTCTCGCACACCCCCAACTGGGGACCTGTCCTGCCACCCAGGCATGTGCCCTGACTGGGAATCAAACCTGCGACCCTTTGGTTTGCAGTCCAGGGCTCAATCCACTGAGCACACCAGCCAGGGTCAATCTTGCTATGTTTTTAATGGATAGATGAAAAAGACATCTATTATTTAATATATATTTACTTGAGGATTAATTAAGAGCACCTTTATATACATTTATTGGCATATAAATCTATATTTATCTATATTTTTTCTTTTGAGAATTACCTATTCATATAATTGACCCACTTTTATTGGGTTGTTGTCCTTTTCTTATTAGTTTGTAAGCATAGTTAATACTTTATGGCTATAAATCTCTGGTTTGTTATATGGGTTGCAAATATTTTCTCTCAGCACGTCACGTGTCTTTTGTCTTTGCTTATTGTTTATTTTGCCACGCAGAGTTTTAAATTTGGGGTGCAGCCAATCTGTCAATCTTTCCCTTTGCAGCCTCTGGGATTTTTATCGAGTTTTGAAAAGCCTTCCTCACCCCAGAATTATACAAGCATTTCCCTATATGGCACTTTGGTTGTTTTTGTCCTTTACATCTATCCCTTTAATCCATCTGGAATTTACTGTTATTTGTGACACGAGGAAAGATCTGTTTTCATTCCCGAAGAATAGCCAGTTGACCCAACCCAATTACTGAAAATGTATCCTCTCCTCACTGATTGTCAAATTTCCCTTTTATTGTAGACAATGCCCACATATACCTGAGGCTGTTTCAGGGCTCCAGAATCCAGGGGTTCTCTAACATTCTTAGAATGACCTGAGGAGTTTTTAAAAATTCTCATACCTAGGCCACACCCCAGACTAACTAAATTGGAATCTCTAGGAGTATGGCCAAGGTAACAGTAGTTTGTACTCCCCACGTCTGAGAACTAGCGCTCTAATGCAGTAGTTCCCTAACCTTGGCATGCATCATGTCAGCTGGGACCCTGGTTAACCTGCATCACTGAGCCCCACTCTCTTTCAATGGGCCTGACCTCTGTCTTCTCCATGATCACTCTGGGTGGTTCTCACAGACAACGTCTGGGAACCACCGCTCTAATCGGCTCTAGGTCCCCAGAGAACCACAGTTCCACAGGTGACCTGCAGCAACCGAAGGCCCCTGAATCCCAGGATGGGATCCGTTTGCAAAGTTCCCAGTGGCTTGAGGTGGGGCCTGGCCTGAAGGGGCTGCATGGGACTTCTCTTCCCTAGAAGCTCAAGGAAGGTCTCTTGCTGCACCCCCTTGTTAGGGAGCCCCAGACACGTCTGCAGCCTAAGGATGCCAGGCCCTGGCTGGCGGCAGGTGGAGGATCCCGGCAAAGCTAGAACTAGGAACAGCAACCTGTGCGATGACGGATTTTTGCACTGCTTACCATTTCTCCCCATGACCAGAACTAATGATTACCACCCTTCCGATTAATTCCTTCTGAGCTGGATCAATTTGGCCTTGAAGGCTGAGCATTTCTGTGAACTGTTCCGCGATCTCACACACACCAGGGCGCAGAACACAGGGCCACTCGTTTTGTTTCGTCGTTTTGTTTTATTTTGTTTAGTTTTGTTTAAGCATACACACCCCCAAAGCAGTGCTTTTTCATTTTTTTTCTATACAAATCGCCCACTTCAGTCCTGCCCAGCCCACTCTGCTCCTCCCCGGCCTTTCACTGCCTGGCAGAACCCTGGTCCTCTGGCTCAACCTGGGCTGCACACTGGAATCACCCGGGGAGCTTTTCTAACTTCCTGAGCCCAAAGCCTGCCCCAGGCCATTAAACCAGCAGCAGTGGGGGCGGGGCCTGGGATGGAAATTCTAAGGCTCCACGGGTGAGTCAACTGTGCAGGCGGGGGCGGGAACCACTCAGTTCAATGCCAGGCTTCTGTGCTCCGAGTCGGCCCCTAATTGCACCTGCTCCCACCCTAACATACACACATACCACTATTATTTTCTTTTACATAAAAATGTTACCTGGAATTGTTCAGTTTGGTGTAGAAAATATATGCAAAATTTTTAAAGGTACAAAGAGGGAAAATTCTTCCTCCCATCTGGCTGCCCCCCAAGTTCCTGTCCCCATAGGGAAAGGCTTTCATCCTCTGTGCTGAGGGAACTAGCTAAATTGGCCTGGGTTCAAATCCTGATTCTGCCATTGACTTCCCATATGACCTTGGGTTATTCACCTCAGCTTTCCCATCCTCTGTGTGCTTATCTGTAAAGTGGAGATGATAGCACCTACCTCTTGGAGCTATTGAGGAGAATTCAAGGGGTGCTTTGGTTTTCTATTGTAGCCTAGCAAATGACCACAAAACATCAAAGCTGATAAAAGAAAAAAAACCCTGCCATTTTATTTGCTCATGATTCTGTGGGTCGGGAATTCAGATCTGGGTGGTCCTGGTCTAGCAGGTGTCTCCTGGGGTCATTCTTCTGGCTAGTGGCTGGGCTGAACTAGGTCCAAGACAGCTTCACCCATGTGACTGACACACTGGGGCCCCTCTCCAGGGCCTCTTCCCTCACGACTGCCTTGCGCTTCCTCACAGCATGGTCTCTGGTGGTTGGGCATGGAGGGAAAGGGAATATGCTGCCGGCCTCTGAATGTCCAGTCTCAGAAGTTGCACCATCAGCCAAGATTCAAGCGGAGGAGAAACACACACCAGTTCTTGGTGGGCAAGTGGTACGGCCACGTTGCTAAGGAGCCACAGGGGATGGGCTATTGCTGCAGTATCTTCAGAAACACAATCCACCACCAGGAGAGTGAAAGCAAAACGCCCAGCACATGCCAGGTGCCCGACACATGTGAGTTCCTATCCTTTTTCCTAGCACACAGCTCTTTCACCTTTTCCTATAGTTCATTGTTTACATATGTCGTTTAAGTTCTGTCCCCAGTGCCTGGCCAAGGGCCTGGCACAGAACAGATGACCAGTGAATGTTTCTGTGAAATCCCAGAGTTGGCCACGAGGTGCCTGTTCACTCAGCCAATGAGGTGGATTCCTCAAATGCCAGGTCATGAGACTCCGCCTCCCCTGACCTCCACCCTCACTGCCCTCTTACATGCCTGTCACTGTGTCTGGTCTGCTCTGTCTATGGCCTGAAATGTCCTTCTTCTCTCTCATCATCATAGGATCTCCTGTCCAAATTCCCCACGTTTGCCACCGTGAAACAACGTAAATGTCGCCTGTCCCTGAAGCCTTCCTCAGTCTCCTAAGCAGAAAGACAAAGCACACATATTCAAGCACCAACTGTGTCATGGGCACTTTGCAGGCCCTCGGTACGGACGGGATGGGGGGAGGTGAAGGGTGGAGATGAGAAGGGACAGGGAGATCAGCAGGAACAGAGGCAGAAGAGTCAAGAAAGGTGTGACAGGGGCTCCTGCCCCGGAAGATCACAAAATGAGTGGGAAGGGGGTTGGCGACTAGACGGAGCAAGGTCTCAAACGCTCTGTAATGAGCTGGAGCCTCATTCTCCAGGCAGAAGGGAGCCCCTGCAGGCCTTTTCAGGAGAGACGGTTATGCAGGCTCCAGGTGAGCAGAGGGCAAAGACTTGATGGCTCATCGTGTACCGTCTTGGAACTCATGATTCTGAAACTTGGACAGTCGGCGCAAGGCTATCCATGCCAAAGGGCCCTCCCAGGTGGACGGGGAGACTGAGGCCCAGGAGGGGAAGGGGATGGCCCACAGTGGAGGCCACCAGCTAGGGCCACGCAGCTGGGTTCCAGAGGATTTGTCTGCGAGACCAGTCTGACATTGAGAAACATCCTGGCGGCATTGGGGGAGGTGACTGACAGGTCTGATGAAAGCATCCCTATTATTATTGAAATGTATATACAGCCTGCTGACCTCTCAGCACTCACAGCTGTTGTTTCTTCCACCAGAAACCTGAGAGTCTAGCCCCTGGACTGGCAAAGCAAAAATCTGGGGGCACTCTTCAGGAGGCAAAATCTGGGGCCCCCATTTGAAAACTGCCCTCAGCCTCTCATTTCCATGTGACCTGGGCAGGGTAGCTGCTGAACCTGAGCCCTATTCTAGGAGGATGTACCAGGTCACGGACAAGGTGATCCAGTCCGACCCTCACACAACTGAGAAGGCTCTGGTTCCCTCCGACTCTCCATTTAGTCATTCACTCATTGACAGATCATTTTGAAAGCCTGCTATTTGCCAGGCGCTGCCGTGGGTGCTAGGGACATAGCAAAACCACGACAGGCAAAGACCCCGTTCTCCTGTGCCTGATTGTCACACGGAGCAGATGGACTATAGAGGAAATAAACAAAGCAAAATAAAAATAAATGCAGCTTGCGCTAAGTGCCATGAAGGACACAGCAGGACAAGCTGGGCCCTGGGGTAGGCCTTTAGGTTCCACCTGAGGGAGCTGATCCAAGACCCCAAAGGGCGAAGTGACAGAAGGAAGCACACACGGCACGCAGGCGGGCATAGCATGACCACCCTGCGCACTCGCGCTGGTTTTGTCCCCACACACTCCGGTCACTTCCACGTGTTCTAACTCCACCACGTTCAAGCTGTAAGACCTAGGACCAGTTGTCAAGCCCTTCTGTGCCTCTGATTCTTCATCCGTACACTGATGATGATGATGATGATGTTGTTGATGATGATGATGATGATGTTGTTGATGATGATGATGATGATGTTGATGATGATGATGATGATGATGATGTTGATGATGATGATGATGATGTTAATGATGATGACAATGATGATAGGCCCCTCCTCACAGTAAGGACATGTTAGGACATGTGTCTGGTGCTTAAACTTAGCTACTATTATCCCCCCATCCTTGGATGGGGTTGCCATGGGAGGGCTCGGAGCGTCTGCCACGTGGAGCTGGCTGACGTGGGGGCCGATCCTGGTTTGGTTTCTCCCAGAAGCACACCCCAAGGCAAGGACTGGAGCATAAATAGTGCATTTGGGAGATGAAGGAGGTAGTGTTAGGCAGTGGGGGAGTGTGCTATCGAGCCCATTTGCACTGCTGGTAACTGGGGCTTCATCATCATCTGGGGAGCTCCAGAGCCAGTGTAGTCCATGGCCTCACATTCATCCCTCAAGGAAGGGCAGGGAGTGGGGCATTCATTCACCAGCTCTTCATACTGATGGAGGGCTGTGGTGGTTGTACAGGGGAAGCAGGCATTTTCAACAAGCCTATTATCGACCCTGGCAGGCAAAGTGGGCCCTGGCAGCCTCAGGAAGGGGAGCAATGAGGTCTCAGAAGTTGGGACATCTGTGCTGCAGCGTCTGGCCAAGGAGATGTGAATGGGCTCCTCTGGGCCCTCTGCAGAGGTGCCATGTGAGGACAGACGCACTGACAAGCGTGGGGATATCAGGTCTGGAACCTGTGGGACTGAAGAAGAGCAGTGGGAAATAAAACACCATGCTGGTCGCGGGTCACAGGGGCCATGAATGCCAGATGAAGGAACGGGCCTCATTCTGTGGGCATCAGGCAGCCCCGGGCGGCATCTGAGGAAGGGAGTGACGCAGAGCTGGGCTGAAGACACAGTATAATCACCAGGGTGTAGGCTACCCCACCCCCAGTGTCCCCACAAGCTGCTGACCCTGCTCCTACCAGGCTCACCCCACAGCCCAGCACACTCACTGCCTGATTCCCTCAAGAAACAAAGAGTTTAGGACCAGGGCTGAGAGTGCAGTTCTACTTTCCTCCAGTAGAATGGGGACTTACCCCTCCTCTTCTCTTACCTGCTTATAATGTCTCTTCTGCCTCTTTCCAGACATACTGCCCTTCCTCCAGCCCCAGGATCCACCCTTCCCTCCTCCGGATCTTTACCAGGTGCGCTTCCTTCAGAAAGCTCTCTCTCTGTGTACCTCCTCCTCGGTGACCCCCACACTCTGCCCAGACTTCTCCTCCCTCCACTCGCCCCACATCACAGGTCTCGCCTCAGACACCACCCCTTCCCGGAGGTCTTCGCTGTTCCATAGGGGGGAGTTTTTTTTTAACTTTTTTTTTAAGGAAGTTCTATGGACCTAGTCCCATGTTATACAATTCACCCATTTAAAAAGTACAACGCTGCCCTGGTTGGTGTAGCTCAGTGGACTGAGCACAGGCTGTGAACCAAAGGGTCACTAGTTCAATTCCCAGTCAGGGCACATGCCTGGGCTGTGGGCCAGGTCCTCAGTGGAGGCCACGTGAGAAGTAACTACTCATTGCTGTTTCTCTCCCTCTCTTTCTCCCTCCCTTCCCCTCTCTCTCTGAAAATGAATAACATCTTTTAAAAATAGTAATATTATTAAAAATAATTAAAAATAAAAAGTACAATGGCTTTAGTAAATTTACCAGAGTTGTGTTACCATCACCACAATTTAATGTAGGACATTTTTGTTCCCCCCAAAAGAAGCCCATAACTATTACCCATCACCCCCCATTGCCTCCTCCTCCAACCACTAAACTACCTTCTGTCTCTATGGATTTGCCTGATCCGGGCACTTCCCATAAGTGGAATCACACATCCTGGTCTTCTGTGACCAGCTTCTTTCACTTAGCATCCTGTTTTCAAGTTCACACACGTTGTAACGGCACATCATTGCTTTTTATTGCCGAGTAACATTTGGCCTATGGTATGGCTAGAACACGTTTTATTTACCCATTCATCAGTTGATGGACATGTGGGTTGCTTTCATCCACTTCTTGGCTATTATAAATAATGCTTCTATGAACATTGGTGTAAAAGCTCTTGTTTCCAATTCTCTTGGGCATATACCTAGCAGTGAAATTGCTGGGTATATGGCAACTTTATGTTTAACTTTCCAAGGAACTGCCAAACTGTTTTCCACAGTGAGAAAGTGGCTAAATCATTTTACATTCCCACCAGCAGTGGATGAGGAATTGAATTTCACAGCCTCACCAACATTAGTCATTTTCTGATTTTTTGGTTCTAGCTGTCCCAGTGGGTGTGAAGTTGTATCTCATTGGGGTTTTGATTTGCATTCCTCAGAGAATGCAGTGATGTTTAGCATCTTTTCACGTGCTTATTGCCATTTGTATATATTACTTGGGGTAATATCTTCAGATCCCTTGCCCATTTTTTACAATTATTTATCTCTTTGTTGATGAGTTCTAAGAGTTCTTTATATATTTCTGAATACTAGACCATTATCAAATATATGATTTGCAAATATTTCCTCCCATTCTGTGGGTTGTCTTTTCACTTTCCTGATGCTATCCTTTGAAGCACAAAACATTTCATTTTGATTTACTCCAATGTATCTATTTTTCTTTTGTCACTTGTGTTCTCAGTATTATATCTAAGAAACCATTACCTAACCCAAGGTCACAAAAATTCATTCTTCTTTCTTTCTAAACATTTTATAGTTTTAGCTCTTACATTTAGTTCTCTGTGATCCATTTTGAGCATTCCACAGATACTTCTTAAGCAGCTACTTTCTGCCAGCCCCTGGTCTAGGGTTGGGTACACTTCAGTACATCAGTGAGCAAAGCGGACAACCTCCCTGTTCTTGAAGAGCTGACATCCAGTGGAGGAAACAGACAATCATCAAGAAAACAAACAGGACAATTTGATCTGGGGTTCAGCCATGAATAATGAAACTGCCCAGCATACCCAGGAAATGGGGTAGTTTCATGAGCCAGGAGATCTGGACAGGTATTAGGGGCTGTGATGGGGGATGGGGCCATAGGCGGTGGCCAAAGGGCCCTCAAAACTCTTACCTGTTTGCACACAGCAGACTAAGGTCCTAGGGGGTGAGACGAAGTGTCTAGCACTGCACAGCGAAGCAGTGGCCCTGCTCAAACCAGGCTTCCGGTTCCTAGCTTCCGGTTCCTAGGCCTGACTTCTATCCCCTAGCTGGGGTTGGCAGCCAGGCCATCACTGGAGAAACCAGTGCGTTTCCTGCACAGCACGGTCCGTGGTCTGTGCTAGCATGACCCATGCAAAGCAGCAGAAAGTGCTCTGATAGCAGCTGAGCAGTGTCTTAAGCACAAAACCCCTCTCAGATTAGATAATAATCCACGTGATGAGTTTTATGGGCAATCCCCTCAGTGTGAATGGTTCTGCTCTTAAAGAGGCTTTGTCTGCCTTCAGTTTTGATGAGATGATATCTCACTTAATCCATTTCTCTGCTGGGTTCCACAGACACTTCTCCCCTGATCTTTACTGTTTCCTACCATGTGCTTTTGTTCGGGCTTCCCTGGACCAGATTCACCCAAGGGCCTCCATGCAGTTCTAAGAAGAGGAGATAAAATTCAGAGCAACTCAGAGCTCTGCCTGTCTGGGGGCCAGTCTGGCTGCCACTCACCTGAGGTTTCACCATGTGGACTCTCAGGTTGCTGGGCCACAAGAAAGTCCCCGAGCCGGACACATCTTCCCTCTGGCAGGTGTGTGGCTGTTTTGTGGGACTCTCCTGGCCATGGGAAAGAACAAATATCTACCTCTGAGCTGCAGGGCTCTCGGGCCAGGAATCAGCATTTCAGAATGTCAACAGTAACTAGAGTGGGCTCAGTCCAACACCGCAGACAGGGTTCATCTGGGGGGTCACCAAGTAGCTTGACGTGGTTGGGAAGACTCTCCCTGCGGTGGAGACAGCACCGGGAATCAGGACGCCTGGGTCGTGTATCATTGGGTGAGCCATGCCATCCTCTCTGGGTCTCGGTTTTTCTATTAAAAATGGCTGATTCAGCTTGGATGGTCTCCAGGACTCCTGGTCTGTAAGCTGGGTTTGGAACTCATGCGCACTTGGGCAACAATGACAGCTGAGTCCCCACATGCTGATTTCAGAGTGGGGCACAGAGAAGAGATTTGCTTCCCGGGGGAGGTCGCTGTTATCCTCGTAGGCTGAGGTCTGTCATGTCCACCCTGGTTGCCACTGGTCACATGTGGCTTCTTCAAGTTAAATTGTTTAAATTTAAAAAAAGTTGCCCTGGCTGGTGTGGCTCAGTAGGCTGAGTGCTGGCTTGTGAACCAAAGCGTTGCCCGTTCCATTCCCGGTCAGGGCACATGCCTGGGTTGCAGGCCAGGTCCCCAGTGGGGGGCATGTAAGAGGCAACCACACATTGCTGTTTCTCTCCTTCTCTTTCTCCCTCCCTTCCCCTCTGTCTAAAAATAAATAAATAAAATATTTTTTAAAAAGTAATTGACTAAAATTTAAAATACAGTACTTCAGCCCTGGCCAGGTAGGCTCGTTGGTTAGCGCATCATCCTGATTCACCAAAGTTGTGGGATTGAGCCCCGGTCAGGGCACATACAAGAATCAACCGGTGAATGTGTAAACAAGTGGAACAACAAATTGAATTTTCTCTCTCCCCCCCTTCCTCTCTCTCTAAAATCAATAAATAAAGAAATTTAAAACACAGTTCTTCAGCACAGTAGCAATGTTTCAGGTGCTCCCCGGTCACGTGGGGCTAGTGACAACCGTATTGGACAGTGTGAATTAGAAACATTTGCGTTGTCACAGGAGGCTCTAACGTTGGGACAGCACTAGCGTAAACATCATTTTCCCATAAATCATCTCCTTCCATTTCACAACAGTTCAGGGAGAGGGGGGACGGGGACTAGCGCGATCGAGAGACTCAGGCCTGCTCTGCGCTTCCCAGGGGCTGCCTCTGCACGCACACACCGAGTGTGACGCCAGTGTGAGCTCAATGCCGTGTCTAAGAAATTGGCATTATTTTCCTTTTTCTAAATAGGACGACAGTGGCCAAGTGATTTGCCCAGTTACTCAGCTGGTCACTGGCCTCACCGCACTGCAATGTGGCCGCCAGACGGGGTGGGCATGTCTCCCGATGAGGAGACTGTGGCTCAGGGAGGTCACCTGGCAGGGGCCAGGTGTCCCCTCTCCGGAACGGCTCAGGGAGGCCTCTCCCCCTCTACTCAGCCAGGTCCTGGGCTCCACACGGAACACCTTCTGTGTGGGAAGTCACGAATCAAGAGACAATTCATGCTTTTGCGGTGACGAAAATGAAAATTTCCAATTTGCGAGTCAAAAGCATTTCTCTCTTTAGAGATAAGAGCAAATTTGAGACTTTGTTATCAGTGATTAATTCATTACAGCGCAGGCTGCCCACGGTATCTGGCCCCACTGCGTGGTTTAGGAAGCCTGTGTCCCTGGCTGTGGTAACCGGCTGACCCCCAGACTCCATCCTGCCTTATTTCCTTGCCAGCACTGCTCGGTGACTTTTTTGTTTGTTTGTTTGAAGAGATGGCTGCCACAGAGGAAGTGTGTGTGTGTGTGTGTGTGTGTGCGCCTGTCACAGTGTCTGGGGCTATCCCATTAGGTCGGAGAAATGTGGGAACCATTCGCTGAAGCAGCCTTCTAAGTGATGTCTGCATGCAGAGCCCTAGACAGTGGGGGTCAGGGGACCCAAGCCCTGAGGCTGCATTGCCTCTTCCTCCTTGAACCTTCCAGTTTCATAAGAATCTATTGTTGTTAGGAAAGTTGCTAACCAGGGAGGCAAAAATGGGTTTCAGCTTTCACGCCAACTTCAGTTGAAGGGTGATGACCACCTACAGTGCCAGATGGAGGAAATTCTGAGGACACCCGGAGGCCTAGTGATTGATTGATCACTGGGCCCCTGGCAGCCTGGTTGATTACTCATGTCTGCCAGGGGCCCAGGAGTGGCTGCATGCTACAGTCACGAGATAATAGTAATGAGGAATGGCAATGATGACACAAATAATAATCATGGCAATTACAGTAAAACCTTCCCTGTCAGGTCATTGGGAATATAAAGTAAGATCATGGCTGTGAAGGTACTCTGTGACCCGGACAGATGGACTCACGGGGTCTGGGCTCTTGTTTTGATTGTGAGTCATGATTTCCTTGTTCATGCTACTTGGTCCTTTCCCCCAAAATGTTGCCAGTCCTGGAGGCAGCAGCAATGTGGAAGGAGATCTGTGGGCAAAAGCACATTCATTCATTCATTCATTATTCATTCCTGCACATAGTATTCCCAGCTCTGCCCTTTCATTCAGGATACCTTTTGGAGGGTGTCTTAGGATCAGGTACTGGCAGTCCAGGCGTCTCCTCGGAGCTCCAGGAACTGCTGACATTTGGACTTGAGCTTCAGGAAAGGGGAAAGTTTTGTTTGCACCCAGGCTTGTGGCCCCTCAGCGGCTCTAGTGCTGGATAATGACCCCCCTGCCAGGACCACTGAGGGAAGACACCAAGCTCCAGAGCTGAGTGCATGGTTGATTTGGTAGGTGGTCCCAGGAAGCAATGCCAAGGGGTGGGGACAGGACTCAGGGGCAGGAAGAAACCAGTTCAGCGGGGGTTCATGAGTAGGTAACTGCTGTGGGTATAACTGGGGCTCCCTCAGGCCGGGCAACCCTGGCAAGCTTCATGTAAGAAGGCCTCGGGGCTGCCGCACGTGGGACTGAGGGGGCTGGGATAGTGGTCCACCAGCTACCATCCATCGGTGGTTGAGGGCTGCTCCTGGGGCATCCTCTCCCTGACTTTTCTGGCCACCCACCCACGCAGGCCAGGTTTGCTGGTTTGCTCCTGCAACCAGAGAAAGCTCTAGGGCAGAGAGCTGTGGGTGCTTGAGTTAGGACGCCTCGGGTGTGTTACAAACCCAGTGAGTGCTGAGGGGACACAGGCAGGGTACCCACAGAATCTTTCTCCTCTGTAAGAATCACAGAAGTTAAGATCAGCTGCAGCACTTACCGGTCATCTGATCAGCCATCTCACTACCAGGCTGGGGAAAACGAAGCTCAGAGAAGGCAGGAGATACACACAGGCTCACGTAGCAAGTCACCAGCAGCTACAACCCAAATGCTCGCTGCCGTGTCATGGGTGCTGGGCGAAGTGGGAGGGGCTTCACATGATTATCTCCAAGACTTGCCATCACCCCACAAGGCAGATATCACCGTCTGTTTACAGCTAAGAAAACTGGGCTCCGAGAGGTCAAGTATTCGCTGAAGGACACCAAGCATGAGAAGCGGGGACAATCCACACCCAGGTCTGTCTCCATAAGCTGTGATCTTTCCTTTCCCCAGTGTACACAGCCAGCAGGAATCTCCAGGGGTAATTCAGAGCCCAGGGTTCTCCCCGCTGCCCTGCACTGGGGAACCCTGTAGGTCCAGGACCTCAACCTGGCATATTGTTTTCAACTCCCCCAGGAGCTCTGAGCTAGCCCACCTCTGGGCTGGCTACACCTCGTCCTCAGAGGAGGGACCTGGAAAGGAGGTGGGAGTGGGTTGGGAGGGGGCTGGGAGCAGAAACCAAAGCAAAATGGGGATCCACGTGAGCCCGACCCATGAAGGAGCGGCAGAGGGAGCAGGTGATCAGCTGGGAGCCCTGGAGGAAAGGCTCCCAGAACCTGTGCCTCACTGTCTCCACCTGCAGACTGGGGTGACAGTAGCCACAGTTTATGCTTAATGGGCACTTCTTGCACCAGCCACTCTTGTAAGCGCTTCGCATGTATGAAACATGGACCCTCAGACTACGCACAGCGCGTGCTGCTGACAGACATCACCCGCACGTCACCTGCGAGGACGAGCAGGCACAGCAAGGGCCGAGGGGCATTCAGCCCGGAGATTAGAACCCAGGACGCCGATTCCCGCACCGTCATCTTCATCACTCCGGTGCGCACTGAAAGGCCACAAAGCGAGCTCCTCCCCCAACATGTAAACACATAACCCTTGCTTACAGCGTGATTTCTGCAATCACTTATTCTCGGGTAAGTACTACTGTGGTCTCCACAGTTTCCTTTCTTCTCCTTTCTTTATTTCTTTAAGATTTTATTTATTTATTTTTTTAGAGCGGGGAAGGGAGGGAGAAAGAGAGGGAGAGAAGCCCTCAATGCGCTGCCTCGCCTACGCACCCCAACTTGGGACCGAACCAGCAACCCGAGCAAGTGCCCTGACCCAATCAAAGAGGCGACCTTTCGGCTTGCAGGACGCCGCCCAGCCCACTGAGCCACGCCAGACGGAGTTGGTCTCCACAGGTTTTTAAAGAGGAAACAGATCCGAAGGGCCAAGGTCAACAAGAAGTCAGGTGTAAAGCCAGGTGTCAATTCCGGGGGTTGGGGGTGGGGGAGGCAGGACCTGGGCTCCGAGCGCAGGAGAGGCGTCCCGGCAGCGGAGGGAGCTGGGCTGCGGCGCCGCGGGCCTTACCCCCGCCGCCGCGGGCTCCGAGCCTGGTCCCCCCACCCCCATTCCCACTTCTACCCCCGCGCAGCCCGCAGGGCCCGCGCAGCGGCAGCGCTGACTCTGCAGTTTCTCGAACCGCCGCTCGGGGAGCAGGGACCGCTTGGCCCCGCACAGCCCGGAGGTGTCCCCAGTGGCTTCGGCCCGAGGCGGCGAAAGCGAGGGCCGTTGGGAGAGTTTATACGGGAGCCGGGGGCAGGAGAGATAATTGTGGAGGGTCCCTCAGGCCCAAAGAAGCAGGCGGGGCCGGGGCAGAGAGGGGTGGGCAGGGAGCATAGACAGAATTAATAGAAGCCAGGAAGGTGTGACGGTCTGCCTCGTGGGGGCGGCTCCAGAGCCAGCAGTGACCCCCCAAACCCCACCTGTGTCTACGAGAGGCATTTCTCACCCTGCCTACCCCCTCTGACCTCCCCCCACAAAGAACAATAAATGCCCCCAAACTGGGAAGGCAGGTGGGGCGGGGAGGAGAGGAGAGAAAAACCAACAGAAAGCTCTTTGAAAGAGGTTTTCTGCTCCCATCCCACCCGCTCGGGAGAAACGGGACCCCAGGAAGGAGAGACCTTGTCTTCCGGCCTGGCCAGCGGGTGAGTCCTTCCTCTAAAAGGTGATGATGCAGGCCAGGTCCGGTCCCGGTGCCTCCTCCTCACCTCCCCATCCCTCCTCCCATCTTTCTTCCCCCTCCTCCTGCTGCACAGTGTTTACAGAACCTCCAGGAAATCTCTGCCCAGTCTCTGCCTGTGGGGGTCCTCCCCCGCGCCCACAGAAAAGAGCAGACAGGGGCCTGTTTGAAATATGCAAAATCAGATTCCACCAACTGTCCTCAGGTGGCTTTCCAGCGCCCTCCAGGGTCTGGGCTGGCCACCCCCCACCCCACGCTGTCACATGCTCACACTGGCCTTTGGGCCTTCTCTTAACAGGATAAATTTGTTCCCACCCAAGGCCCTTGGCACGTGCCCTGCCCCCAGCCTAGCATGTCCTCACACCTCCATAGGCCTCAGCTCAAATGCCATTTCCAAGGAGAGACCTTCCTGGCCACACGTCACCCTGTTTTATTGTCTTCACAGTAGTTATCATTTACTGACACCTTTGACGTGTTCAGGTACCCACTGTCCACTCGCCGCCCCCTCAGGCTTTCCCAGGGTCCTTTCCCGCTCCGCTCGCAACTGAACCCCCAGCATCTCAACAGGCCGCTGCGTAGTAGGAGCTGGATGCACGTTTGCCAAACAACTGAGAGGCCCTCCCAGTGCCTCTGCGTCTTGTGTCTGTTTGGAGTTGCAGCGTAGGCCCAGATGTGTTATTTTCCCTTGTTAATTACTGCAGACTAATTATAGTAAGAAGTGTAAGTACAGATTGCATTAATGAGGAAACACATAGATGATTTCGTGCACTGGCTGGCAGAACCCTTGAACTAGAGCTGGGCCTCCCCGCAGCCAGCCAGAACTCCGGAGTGGGTCGTGCGGCCTCCTGAGTCAAGAGCTGGAGCCCTGACTGCCCCCCCTTGCACTTACCCCCTTTTCTGGAAAGTCGCTCGCATGCCTGTGTCTGCTTTAACAGGGACACTGATGGGGCTGGTGGGGCCTGGGCCCTTCTAGGGTTAAAATCCTGCTTCTGTGTGTCCTTGAGGAGCTGGGGGGCTGTGGGAGGAACGATGTTGAGCAGATGGCTTCACTTTTCTAAGCCTCAGTTTTCCCATCTGTAAAATGGGGAGAGTGGGAGCTCCCTCCTAGGATCACTGTGGCCCCTAAAATAGACCACCTGTGCCCACGCGGGTGTCAGCCACGTCGACGCCCTTCTCCGCCTCTTCAGCGTGTGGAGAAAAGCCGCACTCCCTGCTCTCCCACTCACCAAGTCCCGTGACCCTTTCCTCCAGAAGCAATGGTGCCAGCTGTCCGTTCATGGCTTCTCCCCCCTCTACTCTGAAAAACCAGGCTGGTTTTGACAAGGTTGGTGGAAAATGTTTTTAATGTGGTTGTGGACCTGGAGTTTTGAAACGGGAGTGTGATCGGTGGGTGTGCCACCTCTCTATGAATGAAGTTCCAGGTGTGCAGCTGTGCACCTGTGAACGTCTCTGCTCATCCTGCACACACACACACACACACACACACACACACTCTCACAATGCCAGTGCTGCCCCACTGGGCAGAGAGACAGCCACACACACCCCCAGGAATGGAAACTGCTGGGAGAACTGGCCTGGTCAGGCTGGAACCACATGAGGAGGAGAAAGAGCCCAACGTCAAGTGTAAAGTGCTGGAGAGGAGGGTGCATCGCTGATTTTCCAGAACCTGCTGCTGAGGTGGATGGTGGGCTCAGATTTTGCGTCCCAATGACCCTGAGACGCCCTCTTGTGGACATCAGCAGTAGCAACAGGTTCCCCAACTTGTTCTGCCTTCTGCCAGGTGGAGTCTTGGTTTTCTTTTCTTTTTTGAAAGTACCCCTTAATTCAGTGCCACTTAAATACACTACCCACAAAGCACCACCTGCTGTTTCCCAAAGCGATGTAATATGAATACCCAGTCTTGTTATTGATCCTACCTTTAAAAAACTGAGCATTTATTTTCCTTTCAAGAATTCATTATGTAAAATTTTGAAAATACCAAAAAGCACAAAAGAAGAAAGTAACACTCAAGAGTAAGCCTTCTAACTATATCGCAGGCAACCGGAGAAAGGAATGAGGTTGCAGTCCCCCTGCCTCACTACATATTTATTTAGAAACAATAGAAGTATTTCAGCAGAAGATTTTGTCGATCTGAGCCCAGGTCTGAGCTTGTGAAAGAGGGTGCGCATCTGGGCTCGGGAGCCGTGTCGGCCCCCCCTGTACATGAAGACTCTTCCCGAGCCCTCTCCCCACACCCCACTGTTTTTCTTCCCACGGAGACTCCAGGGCAGTTGGCTCGGTAAATAGAATGGGTTCTGGAGCGCTGGGGTCATTTATTCATTTGACGGTGTTTATCGACCGTCGGTTTTGGGCCAGACCCTGGGCTGGCCCCCGGAAATACAGACAAGACTAAAATGCCACTTGGAACCCATGGTCCAGACACGACGCAGCTAGGTCATCAGGCAGTCACGGAGCTCTCTGATGGGGGTGGGGCGGGGTCCAGTGGGAGCCTGGAGGCTCGTCCTGGCTTCGCCACTCCCCAGCTGTGTGACTGTGGATGAGTCCCATGCCCTCCCTGAACCTTAGTTTTCACATCTGTAAAATGGGGACGATGGCAGCACCTACCTCATGAAGCTATGATATAGACAGAATGGAGACAAAGCGCGTGTGTAAAACACGCAGCACACAGAGCGGCCCCTTACTCAATGCTACCACTCTCCACGCACGCTAGGTTCTTTCTTCAGACTCTGGAGGGGACACTCGCCTGGGATGCCCTGTCAAAGTCTCAATGTCCAATGGACTTTTGGGAAGATCATGAAATTTTATGTGCAGTCAGAGCTTCAAAGGGTCCTAGAGCTCATGCAGCTGAGCCCCCTTCTTTCAGAGACGAGGCAGTTAGGGGAGAAGGACGGGGATTGACCTGAGTCCCACAGCAGACCTGGAGATACCCTGCGCTTGGTCCCTAAGTGCCCAGACTCCACAGGGAGGAGCCAGCGCTGAACCCATGGCTCTGACTCACACGCTGGCCTGAGCCACTCTCCAGGTCTCAGCACCCTCATCTGTAAAATGGGCGTATCAGCGACTTTCTTCCCGGAACTCATGAGATCCGTACACTAACGGACTCCCCATCCAGTACTTGATCTACTCGTCCTAGAATTGACATGGCTCAGAATTCCAGGAAGGCGGGTCTTCATTCCGCACACCTGGCATCTGGGGTTTATGGGTCAGGTCTTGGCCCAAGTTCTTCCCAAATGCAAGGCCTCTTGGTGGAAGCCTTGGGTGGGAGGAAGCCGGCCCCTACTGCAGGCAGCCGGGGGTAAATCACAGTGAGAGGGAGTTGAGATCGAAGCTCTGCCACCTCCCCCCCCCCACCTCCCCAGGTGAACCTCGCTCAGCATCCCAGCAGCGAGCGTGGCTGGGTCGTGTGTCAGAAAACAGGCTGCCTCTCAGTCTCTGGCAGTCCACGGCCTCTCTCGGCACGCCCAGGATGAACCATCCTGGCTGAAGGCCAAAAACAAAAAGCCAACAATCGCATCAAAGCACCGGATTAAGTAAAAATAAAAACAAGCACACATCAGAATAAGTTGGCGTCAGGTGAGCTATTGCTAGGAGCACCACCCCCTGCGCCTCCGCTTTCCTCTCCAAACATAGCCGAGTGCTCGGGAGCCTCGCAGGGGCCCCTCGTGAGTGGAAAAGAAATCCCTTGAGACGGGCTGCAAACTCCAGCTTCTCCGTTACTCTCTCTGTGTCACAGTGAAAAACCGCCCAGGATGCATGGAGATCTGTAATGATTTTCTGTACACTTGCGTCAACAAAAGAACATACAATTTTCCTTTTCTTCCCAGTACAGCGTTTTATTTTTTATTTTTCAAGTTCAGGGGAAGTGTTCAGCTCATTTAGGAGGGGTTGTTGAAAATGCCTTGAAATCAAAGATACCATATTAAAGAAAAATTTAGAGAAGAAAGAAGCGTGTGGAAGGAACTGGTATTTGTGACAAAGTCGGTTGTTTTATTTCATGATAAGGTTTTTGGTGTTTTTAAGAAGCAAGTGCAAAAGGGAAGGGAGAAGCAGAAAATTCCAGAAAGGCGAGGATGCCAGGCTCTCGTGGTGGGTCAGGAGAACCCTCTTCCGGTTGAGCAGGCCGTCCTGTCCTTCAGTGATGGGTTTACAGGCTGTTCCAGAACAGTGACCTCGGACATCCGGGTCTCCCTGTGCCATGTGGGACCACGGGGACGGCAGGCTTCCGGCTGGCTCTGGGAGTGACCCTGGGCAAGAGGTGTCACCCCCACGAGTCCCCATCTCCTTGTAGCAAAGGGTGGCATTCGGTACTGCAGTGGTGTTTGAGGAGCGCCCAGAATGGCGCCCGAGGGGCACATGGAGCTGTCCCTCCCTGCTTCCCTGCCGTCGACATTCTCTGACAAACGGCATCGTATTTGCTCCCCAAACCACCCGAGGTCCTCAGAGCTAGGTCCGAGTTCCTCCCTTTAGTTCCCTAAAGAGACTCCCTTCTTACTGAAGAGCGTGGTGTTCTGCCGTGGGACAGGGGGTCCTGGGTGCAGGTGCCAGTTCCACTAAGCGATGCTTTCCACCGATGACAGCCTGCAGGTGTTCTACACCTGGGTGCCTCGGTGTCCCTCTCTGCACTCCAGCACCCAGCCTGCTGGCCCGGTCACTGCGTGAGCAGCTTCCCTGAATACTGCAAGCTCCTAGCAGGTTCTGGGCACTAAACATGGTCCCCATATTTCAGGGAACAGCCGGAGGGACATCAGAGCACCCAAGGCATCCACAGAGGAGAGAGACACTGGGTTTAATCCAGAGAGCAACCAGTGTCCCCAGGCACCGAGATGTGGGCCACGATTCCACCAAGTGGCCTTTGCCCAGCAGTCTCACTCATCTTCCCGTGTCCCCGTTTGCCTCTTTCCCACGGGACAGGCACAGCTGCTCTTATCAGCGGGGCTAGGCTTGGGAAAAGGTCACAGGGCGACCAGTGTGGTCAGAGGTGTGACAGCTCTGCAAGACCCCAGCTGGGGTGGCCCTGTGCGGAGCATGGGAGCCCCCAGCTCGCTTCCTCTCGGGCATCAGAGTTCACTACAGCCGCCTCCCAAATCCTAGACTCTCGAAAGCCACGCTTGGCCTAGGAAGGAAAGAAGGAAGGGAGGGAGGGGGAGGGAAGGAAGGAAATCAGAGATCAAGGGGAAAGGGTGTCTGGGAGCCAGGTGCTGTGACTCAGGAGACCATGGCTCCAGCACCAGCCCTGACTGGGCGACCTTGACTATGGCCCCAGCATCCACGTCTGACACTCTCATCTACTCCCTCTGTCTCAGGGGCGCCGAGACACAGGACAGGCCCCCTCCCTGTGTGCTGAGCGATCCCCCTCCCCATCCCCCTGGGAGCTAAATTCAACTCCCAGGCCAACAGAGATCCTTCAGACCCCACCCTGTGCCCAGCTGCCAGCTAAACACAGGAGGGTGGACCGAATGGGACACAGTCGATGTCTCAGAGGACCACAGTCTGCGGGTACGTGGGTGAGGTCCTCAGCGGAGCACTCGGGGCTGTGGCAGTCCAGGGGAGTGGCCCTGGCCCCAGCCCATGGGGGAGCCAGGAGGGTCTCCCGGAATGAATCATGCCTACTCGGTTCTTTGAGGTTAGGTGGGATTCACAAGAAGGAAGCCCTTCTAAGAGAAAGAAGTGCCGTTCGCAGGGTACGCATCCTGGGAGCAGCCTGGTGATCCCCAGGGCTGCACGTGGTCTCGGGGGCTGAAACACGTGTGGGGGGAGCACTCCGACTGACGTGATTCCTGCTAACAGCCTTTGAAGAGAGATCTGTCCACAGCAAAATCCCAGGGAAGGACTCCGATCGGCCCGTTTGGGTTCATCTGCCTTGGAAGGAGGCAGTGGTTTTCAGACCTGGCTCCAGTCTAGATCCACCGGGGCATTCTTAAAAGTCCCACTGCACAAGCCACAGCCCAGACCATTAAACCCTCACGTCCGGGGACACCCTACCTCCTGGAACCACCTGGACTGAGGAAGGGGCTGGTCCCAAAGGAAGGGAAGGGGTTGGGGGCCGCTGTGATGGGGAAGAAAGGCCGGGCGGACCAGACTCCACCCCACCGGGAGACGGGCTGGGGAGCAGCTGTGGGGGTCCGGCGGAGACAACGCGGGAGGCGGGGCGCAGAGCCAAGGAGACCAACAGGACTGGCAGTTCCTGGATGGACACAGTGTGGACCTAGGTTTCCTGGCCGGCCAGCCGGGGCCAGGCCGTCTCTCCCTGCCCTGGGGGTGGCTGGGGTGTCCCATGGAGTGGAACCCTGAGGAAGTAGGTAGCAACCTGGCCCCATCCAGACCTGGCTCTACCCCACCCCAGTGCCAGGCTGCCCCGCTCCTGGCCTCAGGCTCCCGGCCATACATTAGGCTTTTCTGGCACCAACAGCCCACGGCCCTTGCTCGGTCTAGCTGGGCCCAGCCACACCTGGGTGGGCTCAGTACCCAGTTTCTGGAAGGAGGAGACCTGCCCCCTTCTGCTCCAGAGAGTGGCCCCGCTGAGGTATTCAGTGAATGGAAAGGGACGATGGGAAAGAGAAAGAAGAGAGTGAAATAACCAAGCAAATGCTTTGGGAGAAAAAAAATGTAAAAACTGGTGTAATGAGAAGGTACTCTACAGGGTGGGGCAAACATAAGTTTACATTTTGTAAGGAAAATAACACAATAACTAGTAAATAATAACAATGCAGGAATCAACTCTGTGTTTCACACGGTCACAGCGGTCAACCTGCTTTCGCCCCACCCGGTATGTTCCCGTCATTAACAAAAGAGCAGTAACAGGTCAGAACACGCGGGGGTCCTCACGCGGGGTGAAACGCGGATGGAATTAGTGAACCGCCGGGCCCAGGGGAGCGCTGCGCCGAGGGTCGGGCCCCGCAGGCCTGCGTCAGCTTCGAGATCCCTCCGCCTCCGTGGGGGGCGGGGGGCGGGGGGTAGTGCTGTGGCTGGGGCAGTCCTGGGCAGTCTCTCCTGCTCGGCCCAGATCCCTCTGCAGCTGGGGGGTGGCAGCCCGTCGCAGACGGCTGAGCCGACACTATTTGTTATTTAAATGAGCCATCAGGCCTCTCCTCGGAATCCACCTGAAGGGGCATCTCCTGCGAGCTGTAATTAGCCAGAGGGAAGCTGGGCTGCGAAGCCAGTGTTGTTGGCACATTTGCCTTGTTTCCACCTAACAGGACCTAACAAGGTCATCCTGTGTGGAAATCAACAGACACCAATGGCTGCTTCCCGGGGAACTTGCGAGGAAACAATTGCCATGGAGATGGGTTTGTGTATATGAACAGGCGGGAGTCGCCGCCACCGATCCCCCCCCTCCCACCCTCTCTGCATCGTAAACAGTAATCAGCGCTTCCAGCCAGCGCTTCAGGCTTTATTTTTGCATCTTGATAATTCTTGGCGTTCGGATGGCATCGCAGAACCCAGGTGCCCCGTCCAGAGTCTCTCTCTGTGGACAGTGAGCCATGGATTTCGGACTCACTCTGAAAAGCCACAGAACGACTGGCACCACCTGGACCACCTGGGGGGGCCTCCTGCATCTGAATGCGACCTTTGTGTTCCTTTGAGAGACGTTATTCCTTCTGAGAATTAGTGGTGTCTCCCCAGAGTGACATGGGATGTGACCTTCTCTCCAAAGAAGCGAAGTCATTTGTTCCCTCGTGATTTGTTCATTTTTTGACACATCGGCTCAATGTCTACTTACGAATACTGTCACCGAGGCAGGGCGGTATCTGAGCGGGATCCCGCAAGAAGCCAGATTGGCTTACGCTTCCAGCGGGACACTGACAATTCAGGGGGGAGACTTAGAATGAGCAAGAGATTACGACTGAGGTGGGTGTCATGAAAGGTGAGCATCTCAGCGGGACAAGCACATAGGTGGCAGGGTATGCCCAGGGCACCCAGATTCCCAAGGGAAAGTGGCATGTGAGCCAAGCTGCCTGTGGGGAGAAAGGGGGGATGGAAGAGCTTTCGGGGCCCAATGAGCAGCACACGCAAAGGCCCTGTGGTCGGTGTGTCAGCGGACCTGTTACCTCGGCCGAACTATAGACTCCAGGGGCAAAGAGGGAGTTGAAATCCACAGGGGCCAGCGCCTGGAGGGCCTTGTGTACAGGAGCTCTCAGGCTTCGTCCTGAGGACAAGGGGGGACCGTGAAAGCGTGCTGGAGGAAGAGACACCGTCAGACTTGCTTTTCCAGACATCTCTTTCGTTCCAGGATGGTGGATGCGTTCATGGCAGGGAGCAGGTGCAGGGGCCCCCAGCGCTGAGACTGGCTCTTTGCGGAGACTAAATTGCTATTTCAAGCTATTCTGCACTACTTTTGAGTAGAATCAAGGGGATGGATCACACAATGTCAGCTGGGAAAACAGAGAAGCATTACGCAGATTAAGGGATTCTCTGCTGACATATGGCTTGGGCCAAAAGGAAGTGGGTAAGTCAGGAGGACGCCTGGTGTGACAGGCAACCCCCAAATTCAGTGCCAAACACAGTAAGAGTTCAGTTTTGCTCATGCAGCCATCCAACAGGGGTATTTCTGGTTGTAGAGCTCTCCTGGGCGGCTGGCTGTCCTCCAAGTGCTGACGCAGGGACCCACGCCCCTTCTAACTCGTGGCTCCACGGGGTCCTCCGCATCTAGCCCACAGACCATGTGAGAACGTGGAGAATCACGTGAGGGGCTTTTCACGGATCGGGCCTACAAGTGGAGTGTTTCCCTTCTCTCCTCTTTCCACCGGCCAGAGCCCAGCGGCGTGGCAGCACCGAAGGGCATGGAAAAGGCAGGCCGGCTGCGGCAGCCCGGGAGGAAAGGGAGATGGTTTGCAGGAAGCCAGCCTGTTTCTGCCACCGAGGCACTGCCACTGGGAAACCGAGACCCAGAGAAGAAAACGCATCTGCCTGTGGTCACTCATCAGATGGGTGACAGAAAGGAGACCAGAATCCTAGAATCTTAATGCTAAGCTCACACCACTCCCCACCACTGCGCCCACCCGCCCCCCTCGTCAATGTGTGGTGGAGCCACACTGCTCTGAACTGCGAGGAAGAAGAAAACCAACCCAGCCAGCTTCTGGCAGGGCCTGCTGTCTGCATTTGGTAAAAAGGTGACAAATAAATGATCCTCCGTCTTGGAGGGGCTCACTGTCTCCGCAGCAGAGCAAGGCAGGTGTCAGTGCACTTGGAGGAGGAAGGGAATGGAGCCTGGCCCGGCCCTCGAAGGAGGAAGATGTGAACTTGACCCCAGAGGGCGAGGGAGACTCAGCTTTTGTTTCACTTTCATTGCCTTCCCACTTTCTCAGACAGGTGCAGAGCACAAAGGTAATTGTCCGTCTCCTTGCTCCCCAGGGTCACACTGCCCACCTGTGTGGGACTCTTCTCCTAGGCTGGCTTTTTGTTTTTCAAATGTTTCTCCTTCACCCCAGATGCTCACAGCCATCCCCTCCCTGCCCCATCCCCAGACACCCTCACTAATGTCGTTGAGACCTGTTCTTAAATCTGCACGAATCCTGATAGAACACGTCGTGGGGTCTGAGTTGGGATATGCTTTTCATTAACATGGCTCATGCATGCCGCAGACTGATCTCAGTCTGGTTCTTCTTCCCTTCTCCTGCTCAGCCCCCAGGTGTGTTCAGGGCTGTGTAACAGTTGTGCTAACCGTGTACAATATTGCACGGTGAGAAGCCAGCCTATCTTCCTCCTCCGTTTCCCAGAGATGGACAGCTGGGGGCCTCCACGCTCCCGACCCTGACCCTGCAAACTCCGCTGCTGCAGCAGCTTCACAGGGTTCCGCCTGTCCTGTGCAATGTCCCTGAGACAGACGCCCAGCAGGGGCCTCGCCGGGCCGTGGACAGACCTTTGACCTCATATCCACAACGGTGGGCATGTTCCTACAGCCTGATGGCACCTCTGTGAAAGGTGAGGGGACAGCAAAACGTGTCCCCTCCCTGCAGATGCCGCCACACAGACCCCTGGCCAGGCTGCCAGGTAAGGGTTTGTATGGTAAAAAGGGGGTTCGCCTTCCTCCAAGGTCGGTCAGCTCTCAGATGGGGACAAGACTTGACATGGGGACAGCGACTGCCTTTCAGCCCAGTCGGACCCCGCAGCCAAGGGCCACTGACCCACCCTGCTCACATGCCTGAAAACGGCGCCCAACTGCAGGGCGCGAGCAAGGGGTCCCTTTTGCCTGCACCCTTGGCATCGCCCACCTTTCGAAGGGTCGCCATGCTGAGGTTTGGGAGGAGGCTCCCATGTGCCCTTGGACTTTAGGGCAGGCGGGCATCTGTGTCTTCACAGGCTCGTCGGCCATGTGATCTTCTCCCTCTGGGACTCCCTCAGCATACATATCCCGTGACCCTCCGTAGTGAACGTGTTTTTTAAGGATTTTGTTTATTTATTTTTAAAGAGGGGGGAAGGGAGGGCAAAAGAGAGGGAGAAAAACATTGATGTGAGAAAGAAACATCAATCGATTGCCCCTTGTATGCGCCCCGACTGGGGCTGAACCCGCAGCCCAGACGCGTGAACTGATCAGGGACCAAACTGGCCACTTTCGCTTTGTAGAAAGTCGCTGACCATCTGAGCCCACCGGTCCAGGCTGTTTTGAATTTACTGGGGTTTTTCTTTTCTCCCTATTGGTTGGAGGGAGTCCCTTGTATATTATAAATGCTAACCCCTGCCTGTTTTAGAAATAGGGAGCCTTCCCCGGCCTGGCACCTGTTTCCTGGCCCCGCCTGTGCCCTCCTCTGCTGAACACAAGTCCTGGATGTTACTACCCCGGGCAAGTCTCACCGTATCTTGCCTGATTTTTGTGCCTTTTTGGTCTTTGTTAGGAAGTCGTCTACCCCAAATCAGAAACTTATTATCCCCAATTTTCTCCCACTCCCTTCAGAGTTTTAACTTTACATCTTTAACCTGCCTGGAACCCAGCTTTTGGGTGAGGCGAGGCAGAGTTAGCTTTGTATTCCCCTCTCCACAGGCCAGTTGTCCACAGACGGGGGCTCTACCCCTTCCTCTGTCCATAAACTATGAATCAGGTCGCTGCCGCCACTGCCCGCCAGCTCCCCCGTGCCCTCTGCTGCCCCGCGTCATCGCTCTGCCTCTGCCGCGGGTCTGCGAGCCGGCACGACAGCTCCATGCTCTTTAAAAAATGGAAACGGGGAAGGGCAGCCCAGGAAGAGCTGGGCTCGCACACGAGCGAAAACCTGGGACTTTCTGCCCCCACTCCTCACTCCACCTTCCCCAGCTCCTGCCTCCCCTTCAGGTCTCAACGGAAACATGGCCCCCTAGAGAAGTGGTCCCGCACGCACCACCCCCTGCCGCCCTCCCCTCCACGGCCGTGGTAGGAGGCTCCCATCATTCCCTGTCATAGTACCGTACTCATTTCCATATATAACACACACAATTTGTAATTAAAATGAGCTTGCTTATTTATAGTCTGTTTCCCTCACCAGTCAGCAAACTCTTCAAGGACAGAAACTTGGTCGGTCTTGAGTGGCACCCCACAGCACGCCGGGCCCACCGCCACGGCAGTTAGCTTTCTTGAGGGCTCACCGGGGGCGTCAGACCCATGTTCACCGGGGGCCACGTCAGCCTCGAGGTCAGTCGCCTTCAAAGGGCCGGGTGTAATTTCAGCTCCGTAGCAGTTAAGGAGTAATTACATTTATACAGTCCTAACATTCTTTTGGCCCTTGGAAGGCAACCGCGAGGCTGATGTGGCCTCCGGCGAAAATGAGTTTGACACCCTTGGTAGTGTACTTGCTAAGTACATCACCTGTAGTGGTTTGTCTACCACCACCACCCATACCAACTGTATGCAATGGGCACTGTTCTTAGCTACGTTTTTATAGATAGGGCAACTGGGGCACAGAGAGGTTGAACAACTTGCCTCAGACCACACAGCTGCGGAGTAGAGGAGCTTGGCTTTGAACTTTACATCTTTAATCTGCCTGCAGTCTAGCTGTCAGGTGGGGTGAAGCAGATTCAGCTTTATATTTCCCTCTCTAGTAGGCCAGTTGTCCGCAGACTGGGGGTGTATCCGACTCCAGAGGTCATGTTCACATCCACGGGCTAGACCACCTCTCCACACACCACAGAGTGCCGTGGGTCAGTGGAAGAATGAGCAAATGCAGGGGAGAAAGGGAAGGGTGGGCCCGGGGATCACAACCCCACGAGCGAACACACTTGGGCACAGCTTCTTTTTCCAAGTTATTATGCTCCTAATGAGGGTTATTTTTCCCCTAACATGATGATTTTCATAAATTATGGAAAATTCTTTGGCCATTGCTTTTTATGTTATGGCCTGGGGTGGAGCACAGGGGGGTGATGAATGACTTTTTAAATTCCTTCACATTGAATTCTCTAAGACAAGACCACATGTCGAATCTATAATTAATTATTATTCACACTTAATATAGTTAGATAATGTGAACACATACTTTCCATTAATTTATGTGGCTGATTCCTCATCATTTTCCCATAGGTATAGTTCACTGATTTCTCAAGTTATTAAAAATTAAAATTCATATTAGGGAGTTAGAGGAGGCTGCTGTCCCTTTACCTATTTTTAGTCTAAAGTCACAAGCTGGGGGGGTGGTGGGGGGCTGCATTGCAACTGCTTTCTTTGGGTAATTCTAAACTAAAATGGTAGGTGCATTTATTCTTTGACTTGTGAATTCCTCAAATGTTGATTCATGACCACTTTCCTAGCCCTGCCTGGGGGTTCTCTGTCCCCGGTGGGCTTGCCACCTCCTGGGGACAGTGAACAAGCCACCGGCTAGTGAGAGCTTCCCAAGGGGCTGGGGACAGAGGGTGCCCGGTCTTGCCTGGGGTAGGGGGCAGGAGCAGGTGACATCCAAGCTGGCCTGTGGAAGAAGAGAGGAGTCAGACAGATGGAGGAGATAGAGAAAGGCATTCTGGGCCCCGAAGGGGCATGTGAAAAGCTTGGGAGGCAAGGAAAGGCAGAGTGGGCGGGCTCCAGAGGAGGAAGCAGTCTGCTGGGGGGAGGGAGAACCAGGGATGCAAACAAGGGTTGCAAACAGAGGATGCCGGGAGCCGGTTCTGGAGAGGGCTGGGGGTGGGGCACCATAAGCAGGGTGCTGAAGAAGGGAGACTGGTATTTCTGGAAGCCTCAGTATGGGATTCCGAACATGAGCGTTATTGCAGGAACCGAAAGCTCAGAGAAACCAACTCACTCATTTTGAAGGTGAGGAGACTGAGACTCGCCGGCTTTAAAAACAAAAACTTTTCAGGCCAACTGAATTCACCCCTGCCCAGTTATTTGGGGTTCGTGCTTGCCCATTTGGCAGGGGTGTTAACAGTTGGAGACCCAGATACAACTCTTAGAGCAGATTTGCAAGCAGGGGTGACGCCAGGAAGCTCTGCAGGTAGAACTTTTCAGATCGGGGAGCCGCAGGTGCTGTGCTGGTTACAAGACGACCACAGCCACCCTGATTTGCATCTTCTGCATAGCTTTGCATAAAGCATTGACAAGTCCCAGAACCTGTAAAGTAAAACTAATTAGAGCATCTTCTTGCCTTGCTATCCAGACTTCACATCTAGGAGAAGGGGAGGGGGCATCTTTGTCCTCCGATCTGCTCGCTGCAGCACAGCTGTGGGGACTGGGTTGAGATGCCAGGTGAGAAGCTGGGTTCTAATCCCAACACTGCCAGTTACTAGTTGTGTACCCTTGGGCACATCGTCTCACCCTCTGCAACTCGGCAAGTGATAAGGGGCCGCCAATCCTGAGCATGCGGAGGCGTGGGTAGGGTTGTATGCATCAGTGGGCCACGATGCCCAACACTCAGTCAACGCTCAGCAAATACCTAGGCACGTGGACCTGACGCAGGCACAGTGACATTTCCCGCTAAAATTCACTGCCAATTTTTTTGTCCCTTCTAAGCCAATTCTTTGCTGGCAACTCCCAGAATAGGGAAGCATGTCCCTAAAACAAAGGGAGAATCCCGGGCCCCCAGAAAATGACCTTCCGAGAGGAGGTGGCGGCGTCAGAACCTCTGTGCTGAATATAAGGCCCAATTCCATGAGAAAACGGAAGCCCGGAAGAGGGACGTGCGAGTCAGGGGCTGGAACCCAGGTTTCCCTTCCTCCTGCCGCGGTTCCCACAGCTGCCCCGCGTGCGCTTGGCTTTAGGGCCTCTCCCCCCACCCCCTCCGCCCCGTGGACGGTCCTCAGGATTCCAACCCTGGACAGATAGAGCTGGCTGGGGTTTCCGAAGATCAATGCTGCTTCCGATACTCTCCCCGAGGCAAGCTCACGACATATTTTTTCACAAGTAATAATTAGCGACAGAAATATCTGACCTACTTACAACTCCACAAATACACACATCGGCGGCTTCCACATCAGCTCCGAGGCCGGCAGAGGAGCGTGTTTGGGAACAGCTTTTTTTAACCTGGTTAAGTGACAGGTCCTCCGCGGGCCGTTGGGGATGCTCGTTTCTGCCCCCTGGCTGGCGCGGCTGGCAGTGCCCCCTACACCCCACCTCCTCCCCATCCAGGTGGCATTCAGACCCTAATGCCAGTGGCTATTTTGGCATTCTGGTCCCAAGAGGAGAATTGAGTTTCTGTCCTTAGAAAGATAGATTATGTGTAGATCTTTCCAGATTTCTAATACAATTTAGGCAACCTGGGTTTGGTTTTTTTAATGCTAACTAAATAAGGATAGTTTAATGACTGTCCAGTTGTATGATGTGAGTTCTGCCCTTGCGTTTTCTAAACACAGGCCTC
The DNA here is from genome assembly GCF_019186645.2 of Phyllostomus hastatus. Taxonomy (NCBI): domain Eukaryota; kingdom Metazoa; phylum Chordata; class Mammalia; order Chiroptera; family Phyllostomidae; genus Phyllostomus; species Phyllostomus hastatus. The sequence goes on along the minus strand of NW_025333857.1, from coordinate 60,602,262 downwards.
GAAGTTTCGGTCCAAGCCTCCTGCTCATCAGCACTGCGCACCTTCACCTCAGCCAAGAGAAGGACCCTCCCTTTCCTTTACCCTCAAGTGCTTTCCTGGATTCTAAAACGTTCTTAACAAAATTGAACTAGACAGATGTGTGTTCTAAGGGCAGGCCACAGGATGCGCTGGCCTTGGTCAAAGGCCAGGGCAGGCTGGTGTGGCTCAGGGATTGAGAGCCAGCCTGCAAATCAAATGGTCGCTGGTTCTATTCCCAGTCAGGGCACAGGCTTGGGTTGCAGGACAGGTCCCCAGTAGGGGGCACATGAGAGGCAACCACACACTGATGTTTCTCTCCCTCTCTTTCTCCCTCCCTTCCCCTCGGTCTAAAAATAAATAAATAAAATCTTTTCCTTTTTTTAAAGGCCAGGACATTCTGGGCCTGGCCAGGTGGCTCAGTTGGTTGGAGTATCACCCTGCACATCAAAAGGTCGCAGGCTCAATTCCCCGTCAGGGCACATTCCAAGAATGCAGGTTCAATCCCCAGGCAGAGTGCATATAAGAAGGCAACAAATCAATGTTTTTTTCTCTCTATCCCTTCCTCCCTCCCTCTCTCTCTCTCTCTCTCTCTCTCTCAAATCAACAAACATATCCTCAGGTGAGGATTTCAAACACACACACACACAGCCAGGGTGCTCTGGAGTTGCCCAGCCGGAGGTCATGGGCCCTTCTGACCTCCCCTCCCAGAAGCCCCGCACCGACCGCTGGGGTTGGGTCTCAGGGTGACATTGGTATAGCGTTGCCTTCTACTGGAGGCATGGCTGCGGTCCGTGATGGTAGTTTCAGCCACACTGACTGAGTGCCCACCCCTGGGCGCTCGGGACAGTCCTGTGTCAGGAAGGGTGCCGGAGTGCCTGAAACGAACTGAGCCCAGGAGCTGTGTGGGGAATTAGTGGGTGAAAGAACACAGCACAGAGTGGGGTGGGGGCCTCATCCGGTGAGTGCTCCTGGGGGAGACGCACCTGAGCCCCATCTTATGAGCCTTCCCCAGGTAGATTGGGGTGGGAAGCAGAAGGCCATTGGTGCCCCCGGGGAGCAGCCTGTGTAAAGGCACGGAGGTCTGTGGGGAGAGCGGAGCATCAGGAAGCCAGGTAAAGTTCAAGGGCAGTGCAGGGAACTCAGGCTGGAAAGGGGGCTGATGAGATTGCAGAGGACTGGGCAAAGCGTGTTAAGGGACTCAGACTCTAACGTGAAGGTGATGGAGGGCAGGTAAACTGCTTTAAGAAGGGAGTCACATCGCCCAGTTGGCATGTTTCAAAGGCCACATCACGGGATCTCGGTGCGGAGAACCATCCGGACAGGAAGAAGCAGGAAGGCTCTTCACTGCTTTTCTACCCTCTCCGCCTGACTCAGGGCCCGGGCCAGCCGGACCGTGCCCCCCAGCCTTCCAACGCTGCACGGAAGCTCGGGAGAGGAGCCCGCGGACAACGGTGCCAGCTTCTGAAAGGACGAGTCCTGTGGGCGGGGACAGAGGGGCGCACGAGAACGTGCCCACGGCAGCGCCCTCTGGCGGATCACGTCTGCCGTCCGACATCGCTCAGAGCAGAGAAGCAGACAGTGGACGCCAGAGTCACGAGGGAACTACAGAAAACTCGCTGCGAGCCGGACATCGGACTGGCACCTGCCAAGAGCAGCGAGCCCTCCCGCTGAAGGACCGGAGGACCGGATCCCCGACCCACTAAACAGAGCGAGCGGGCTGTCTTCTGGCCTCAGCGGAGGATGAGGATGAGGAAGGTGGGAGAAAACCACCTGCAGAACAAGAGAAACGGAGGAGTGAGTAAACCTCCAAACCGACCCACCACGGGTCAGGCCAGTTCAGCCGCGCAGCCCAGGAAGGTGCAGAACCCTCGGAGAAGCGGCGAGAGGAGACGCAGAAGGAAGGGGTGAGAGGAAGAAGGGGGGAGCCAGGGCCCGTGGCAGGACGCAGGCCACACCGGAGGCCGTACACAGCAGAGCTGACGCTGCTGATAACTGAATTGGCGGTCTGGAGGAAGAGTATAGAAGCAGGCAGATGAATAAAAATGACCATTGATAATATGATTGTTTCAGAAAAATGGAGAAGAGACAAACAATGAATGGGAAAAAATGAGGTTCCTGAGCAAGATAATGGGGAAAAAAATGAAACAAACTCCACCGTGAAAGAGGCAGCCCCAGGAAACTCCTCGTAACAGCAGGAAGAACGGTGTGCGCAGGTCGGAAGGGCCCCGGACAGCCTGGGCGAGGGTGTGGCACAGTTTTCCAAGTAGAGAAAGAAGGAAAAGTCCTAGAAGTGTCCAGGGAGAAAAGGCAGTGGTGTGCAGGGGGCAGGGGTAGAGGGATGCAGATCACATAGGATGTCTACACAATTCCAAACGCCCAGTGTCAGGAGCCAGCGTTGACTCAGCTGCCATTGCACTGCAGACCTTATTGTGCATCTTATTTTTTCCCTTCATTTTGCTTTAAGATCTATTCCAAGGTGCTGGCAGGACGTCTGCTTGGTTGCTGCTGTTTCCAGAATGGTGCAAATTTCCTGTACACGTGGTACCATCCCGCTTGCTATTTTGCTCATCCAATGGTTGTATATGTGTGTTTTTTAAGATTTTGTTTATTTTAGAGCAGGGCTGTCCAACTCATTTTCACTGGGGGCCACATCAGCCTTGCAGTTGCCTTCAAAGGGCCAAAGGTAACTTCAACTCCTTAACAGTGAAGCAGTAGTTACATTTATACAGTCCTAAAATTATTTTGGCCCTTTGAAGGCAACCGAGGGACTGATATGGCCCCTGGTGGAAATGAGTTTGACACCTTGGTTTTAGAGAGAGAGGGGAAGGGAGGGAGAAAGAGAGGGAGAGAAACATCAATTGGTTGCCTCTTACACACCCCCAGCTGGGGACCTGGCCTGCAACGCAAGCATGTGGCCTGAGCAGGAACTGAACCAGTGACCTTTCGGTTCATGGGCCGGTGCTCAGGGCACTGAGCCACACCAGCCAGGGCTGGGCATGTTGTTTTCATGTGCCTGTCTTTGGAGTGATCCAGTGTGTCCACCGGGGAACTGCCCGGTCATCTCTTCCACTGGTTCAAGGATTTGGTGGCCATGGTCTGATCAACACCGCCAGCCCTTACTTACATGGGGCTGGGGTGCAGACGCACAGCCTGAAGCTGCCGCCTCCCTTGCGCCCAGCTCCTGTGGAAAGGCCAGCACTCAGCAGGGGTCACACACTCGGAGCCTCATGGCAGCCAGGTGACAGAGATGACAACAGGAAACCCGTGCAAGACAAAACAGCAGGGCGTGGTGGGCCCTGGGCTCAAAAGTGACAGTCACCCGTAGTTCCAAAGTACGTTTCCCAAAGTCAGGGGGATTCAGTCACAAGTTACATGGAGAGTGGACACCAAGAGGAGCCCCCACTATGTCCTGGGCCTCTGCACCCCTGCAGGTAAAGCGATTATGGGGACTTCGAGGGGCTGACTCGTGCTTTCAAAACTGTCTCCATACAACACACCTCCCTTACTTGTGTGGTTTTTAAGAATTAAAAAAAATTTTTAAAAAAAAAGAATTAAAAAAAATTAGACCTGGTTCAGGGGACACGTCCTAGGATCCCGCCTTCTTGGCCACCTTGTTTGCGGGGGATTCACGTGCGTCCCCTCCTCAGAGAGGGCATTCTGGGCCATGCCGCCTGAGACCATGTCCTCGTCCCTCTCTGTCCGTCCCCTCACCCTGCTCTATCTTCCTTCACATCCGCACCCCCGCCTGGTGTGATTTCCCATGTTCTCTGCAGATTCCCCCACTCTCTGCCTCCCCTGCTGCAGCGCAGGCCCCAGCAAGGCAGGGGTTCCCTCTGTGTCCTTCATGGCCCTGTCTGTGCAAGTCACAGGGTCAAATTCATTCTTGGTCAGACACCAGGGAAGAAGCCCTCCTCCTGGCCAGAGTATTAAAAAGCCCAAAGGCTCCTCTTTTGAAGGCAGTGGAGGAAACAGCCAGAACTCTGAGAGATAGACAAGAGTTGAAAGGGGTTTTCCACAAAGTTCCCTCTAGCATCTACTCAAAAGTATCAGGTCGTTGTCATATATTGTCAGCATTAGCTTTTCAGCCCTCCACTAGCAAGAGTTCTCTCACCATTTTAAGAGCTTCAGCAGAGAGCCCTGGCTGGCATGGCTCAGCTGGCTGGAGCATCGTCCCAGAGGCCAAAAGGGACCAATCCCCAGTTGGGGCCCATATGACAAGGTAACCAACTGGTGTTTCTCTCTCTCAAAAAGCAATAGAAAAATGTCCTCGGGGGGTAACACAAACTCCTGCTACAGCTTAGCCGGCTCGGAGAGTGGGGTTCAACCCCGGTCTAGGTCCCTGGACCTACTTCCTCAGGGTTAAGGGAACCTGCCTCCCCTTATAGGAAGGCGATGGACACAGACCACATCCAATCAAAACTTTCACCTTTCGGGGGCATTTAGAGATGAGGGATTCCTGTAGTTTGTAATTTAAAAATACAGTAAACAAGTAATAACTTAGACAAAATAAAGACTGTGGGGAAAAAAATCTCATGTTTTTGTTCTCTGTCCTTGTTCAAACTTTGGTCAGTGGTCCCTTGGGATGGGCGGGGCCCACAGCTCCCCGCCCCCTCCTGTGACCGTCTCTCTAGCCCATCTTTTCCTCCTTCTCCCCTCTCCCCCACCTCCCTTTCTCTCTTCCTTCTCCCTCCTTCCTCCACTCATTGATCTATTGTCGGCGCCAGAGGCAGGTGGGGTCCCCAGGTGCGGAGCTGAGCCCGGTGAAGCCCCTGCCCCAAGGGGCTCACAGAGGAGTGGGGGGCAGGGAGCGGTGAGAGCTCCACGTGGGGGAATGCGCCCCAAAGGCCTGGAGGGGGAGGGTGGAAAGGATTAGGACAGCGATTCTCAACCAGTGCACGGCAAGAATTTTTATAACTCCTCAGTCCGGGGCATGGGCTCCTTTTTCCTTAGGTTGTCAAATGAACAAGGAAAACAGCCAGCATAACAATAGCCATCGGTGTGAATGAATCAAAATTATACCTCTTTTTTGTCATGTTGGCAAAAATATGATCCATTTTTTTTTTGGCGTGCCGCAGAATTTTAGTCATTAGTTTGTGTGTGCCATGAGATGAAAAAGGTTGAAAGTGGCTCACTGAATTGGGGGGCGGGGGGGCAGGGAGAGGTGGGCCATCACGCTGCTCCAAGCCCCACTGATCACCCACAGCACTTGCCAAAACCCAGTGCTCCAGGGTGGACAAAGTCCCTGGGTGGCGACAAATTCCCAGGAGCTTGGTAGATGGGGCCTGGGGGCCTCACCACTGACTGAAACCAGGGAAAAGCCCCAGCCTCCCATGTGTTGCCATCTGGGAAATGGCCACAAGATGGCAGCAAAGGATCAGTGGGGTCACCCACTCAGGCCCTGAGTCCACAGATACCTGAGGAGCCCTAGCAATCTGGCTGTGGCCCCACCTGTGCCAGGCCCTAGGGCAATGCAGTCCCTGCCCTGCCAGGAGAAGGGGGTCAGAGTCAGGGTGTTAGATGTGCATGTGTGCATGGGCATGTGTGTGTGTGTGTATACACTAATGCCTGTAGTACATACATTGTGTGTGTGCATGTGTGTGGGCAAAGGTGTATATATTGCATGCATGTGTGTGCATCTATGTGCATGTGTGGTGGTGTGTGCATGAGTTTTTACATGTGTGGAGGTATGTGTCTGTGTGTGCATATGTACATATGTTTTAGCAAAGAATCCTGCTAAGTCAGTCTAGCAAGGATCCCTCTACCCTTGCTGTGGAAGCCTTTGGCCTGTCAGGCCAGTTTGGCGAGCACCTCCCTACCCTTGATGTCCCTTCTCAGTAATTTTCCATCCACCGACCCCTCGCTCCTTCTTGCTGATAAACCCCCAGCCGTCCTCACTGTATTCAGAATTGAGCTCCATCTCTCTCTCCTACTGCCGCGGTCCTGAATAAAGTCTTCCCTATTTCACGAGTGTCAGAATAATTCTTCCTTAACAGAGCGAGAGCAAAGAGTAGAGTGAGCGAGGGGACACTAGAGGAACCCAAGTCTGCGAGGTGGGGGGGGCAAGCCAGGTGACTCCCAAACTCGTCTTTGTCTGCAGCCTCTCTGAGTCTTTCCTCTCTGTCCCCTGGCTAACCCTGCCCCTCCCACCTGGACGCCTGCAACAGTCCCCACCTGCAGGCCACCCCCACTCTGCAGCCAGAGGCTCCTCCAAAGCCCACACCTGACCAGGTCCTATCCCTCACGGGCCACCAGGCCACAGGCAGTCCAGCTTCCGGCAGGCGATCCCTGAAGCTCGGAGCCTGCAGGTAGCTTCACTTTTCCTCCCTCTGAGCCCCAGCTCGTCCCGTTCCCCCTGCTTCTGCCCTCCCACAGAATGATACCTCTGAATCCTATTCAACTTTGTATGCCCTGCCCACACTCACCTCCTCTGAGAAGACTTCCCTGGCTCTGGGCACCCCGAGCGCCTCGCCTCACAGCCCAGAGCGTTGGTTCTGCTCCTACGGCCAGCCCCGCCTGGCTCCCTGAGGGCAAGGGACCCCCTCAGCGCCCTCCCTGCCTCTGAGTAGTGGGACTTGGATGGTTTGGAAACAGGGCACTGGCCAGGATGGACTCTCCTGGTCCTTCTCGGCTGGGACGGGAGGAGAGGGCAGCCCTGGATTTGTGACCACTGGCACTGGAGCCCTGGATGGCAAAACACCTCAAGTTTGTGCAGAACCGTGTTAAGACTTTCTGGAGCCAAACCTCCTGAGTTCAAGTGCTGGTTCCACCATTTAGCAGCTGCTCGGCCTTGGGCAAGCTCCCCAGTTTCTAGGAGGTTTGTTTCCCCACCTGCAAAGCGGGACTACAGTAAGGTTTGTTGTGAGGCTAAAACACAGGTGTGAAGAAGACGAAGTTCAGCAGCTGGCACCTAGTTACTAGCTCTGCCCTTTACAACGGGGTTCAAATCTAGTGGCATCTCTGTGACTTTGGACAAGTCAGTTAACATCTGGGCCACCAACATGCTGGCCACATGCACACACATATGTACATACATACAGAAACACACAGACACGCTTGTGTGTGCCTTCATTTACTACCTTCCTCCCTCATCACTCACCTGTATGTAAACTCACTGAGGGTGGAAAGGTTACTAGCAAGGTGCCTGGCAGATAATAGGTGCTCAGTAAATATTTTCCAAACAAATAAACAGAGGTGGGATTTCTTCGTTCATAAAATGGGCAGTAATAACCCCTGTCTCACCGGGCTGCCGTTAGGAACAGAGACCAGCATCCCCATTTCCTCCATGGAGTGAGGGTCTGGGACTGTGATCTTAGAAGTGGACACCAGGGGGCAGCACAGGACCAAGTCTCAGGGCCGCACTTAACCCTTGCCAAGGGGAGCTGGAAGGAGGCGGGGATGCGGAGGGGGTGGGCTGGGCACCTTTAAATGCCACCCTCTGTCCCCAGGGAGGCTGCCAGCGAGGTTCTCTCGGGTCAGATTCACCTACATCACTCGTTCCTTCAGCAAGCCTTAACTGGGTCACAGAAAAGTGGACAGACTGTTGCTTTCACAGAGCTCAGAGGGAGCAGGGAGACAGTCTCGGAACAAGCAATTAAAGTAATTACTTTAATTCAAGTAATTAAAGCAAACGAGCGTGTGCTCTAAAGGCAGCATTCAGGATGCACTGAACCACCATGACCCTGAGTTCCAGCCTGAGAGGCCGTGGTGGAGCCAGTTGCCCAGGTGAAGAGGGAAGCAGAGGGTCGGGGAGGGATGCTGGGTGAAGGAAATGACCGGTGCAAAGGCCCTGGGGCGGGAAAAGGCAGAACTATTCATCTTTGAGCAGGAGAAACAGGGCGACTCCCTGAAATCTCACAGTGAGAAGCAGGGCTCCTCCCAGCAAGCTCTGATGGAGCGGCGGCGGCAGCGGCAGAGACAGCAGCTGCGGAGGAATTTTAGTCCTGACACGCACTGACCCGGCTTCCGCAGTCTAGGGCTGATAAGAGATTCCAATTCTGACGTCTAGACTAAGACAATGACCAAATGCCCTGAGCAAATGGGGCCGATAAGAGCCTCTACTGGAGCAAATGAGGAGACCTCCTCTGTGATCATGCCTTCGCGGCCCTCGCCCAGGGCCAGGGGCCCACTGGGGGCTGACAGAGCTGGACGCGGTGGCTCCTAACAGGGCGAGAGCACCGGCTGGCTGTCCGAGACGCTTGGGAGGCCCCCGTTAGACTGACTTTCCTCCGAATGAGCTTCATCGGTCAGATAACGTCGTACTGGAAACAAAACAACTCCTAAGTCCAAGGGGCTTAAAACCACAACACGCATGTCTCACCTGCACGGAGTCCAGCATGAGTGCAGGCAGCACCGCGTCGGCTCAGCGTGGGAGGAGAGCGCAGGGAAAATGGAGCATCTGCAATTAAATGCTTCCACCTGGTGGTCAGAGGGAGACCACCAGTTTCAGGTGGTCGGTGCAACCGGGCTGGCACAGGGGGGCCGGCACAGAGGGGGATCTAGCACGAGCGGCACTAATGTCCAGCTACCCACCGTGGGATGGCCAATCAGAGACGCCGGGAAGCCACAGCGGGGCCGGCCTTCGGTTAGCTGAGCCTTGCGGAAAGGCAGGACACCCTGCCACGGGCTATCGTCTCATTCACTAGGACCCACTGCCCGGTGCCCCGTGGGAAGGCCCACACGGAACCCCCACAGCAGCGATGGGGGCCGGCACCCACACTCGCCCTGTTCCACGGCCGAGGAAGGCGGGGCACGGGACAGCGGAAGCGATTTGTCCAAGGCCTCACGGCCCTCGAAAGCCAGAGGAGAACATCACACCCGGGCAGCTAACCCTGGAAAGGGGGATCACGAAGCAGGAAAAAAGGGGATTTCGTGGAGAACATTTTCCATAATAAGGGAGTCTTTGTGTGGTGGGAAGGAGAGATTTAAGACACTCTCCTCTCACACCATGTAAGTGCTGCCTTTCTATCTCTTAGAGAGATGTCAGTGAGGATCGTTGGTGCCTTTTTTCTTTTCCAATCACTTGCGTTTTTTATTTTTAAAAATTTCTCCTAGCTAGCGTAGCTCAGTGGATTGAGCGCGGGCTGGGAACCAAAGTGTCCTAGGTTCGATTCCCGGCCAGGGTACATTCCTGAGTTGCAGGCCATAACCCCCAGCAACCGCACATTGATGTTTCTCTCTCTCTCTCTCTCTCTCTCTCTCTCTCTCTCTCTCTCTCTCTCTCATTCTCTATCTCCCTCTCTTCCCTCCCTAAAAATAAATATTAAAAAACAAAACAAAACAAAAAAATTTCTAACACAGCGAAGAGTTGAAAAAATACCCCTGACCGAGATCCACCAACTACTAACACCTTGCTGCTGCACCTACCCGCCCCCACGCTTCCCTCGCTTCCGCTGTGCACACGCGCACACGCTCACACGCAAACACTTGGATTTTGCCACACCACTCAGCAGTACGGTGGGACGTCATGGCACTTCACCCCCGAACGCTTCAGTGTGCCATCCCAGGAGCCCGGGCGCTCTCCTGTGGGACCCCACACCAGCACCGCACCGACGACGGTCAGCGTTAAGGAGGCCTCACCGCCCAGCGCGGTGCTCGCTCAGGTTTCCCCAGCGGCCTGGTGAACTCGCTCCGAGGCTGTTTCCACCCCCCAACCCAGGATGCGCTCAAGCATCGTCTGTGGCGTTTGGCTGCTGTGTCTCCCCGACTCAGTTCCTCATGACACTAGATGCTTTGAAGAATCCAGGCCAGATGTCCCTCAGAGCGTCCCCTGGGAGTCCCACGTTAGCCTCGGGCCGAATGTTTCCAGCAAGGGCAGCCCACGCCATTGGCCCGTCTCCCCCTGGCCAAGGGCCAGCTCGACGCCCTGTGAAGAGGGCGGCGGCCAGGCCCCCTCAGCATCAAAGTACGCTCCCCTCTGCAGTGACAAGGGGTCCTTGGCATGACACTTCAAGACTATGACTGTGTTGTTCCCCAAGAACTCTTACCCCATGGTCTTAGCATGCATTGATGATTCTTGCCTGAATCACTTATTATGTCGGAGGTTACACTGTGTTAATTTTCTACTTCTTTAGACAGACAGAGAGAGTTGGCCTGGCTCTTTTGGATACGGTGCCCTCTGAGCCTGGTCCCAGGCTGCCCGGTGCTCCCCAGGTCACACTGACAGCTGGTGGAAGGAGGGTGGCCAGGCTCTGGCAGCCGGCACCAGCCTCACCTCCATCACTAACTAGCCGAGGGGCCCGTGGGTGGCCAAGGGGCCCGTGGGTGGCTGCAGGACCAGCAGCATCGAGTCACCTGGGAGATGACTGGAAACGCAGACTCCTGAATGGGAAGGAATCTCCAGGCCAGCAAGCCCCTGGGGACTCTGTGTGCCTGGGAATGACAGTGAGGCCTGGCCTGAGGGACACCCTGAGCCTTACTGAGCTTCCGCCTTTCCAGGTGAGACCAGGGTCTGTCTCATTGCGCAGGTACGGCTTCTTCAGAAGAGCAGACTCTAATCCGTGCCTGTTTGAGAAAGTGCTGGTGCTGCTGGTGCTGCTGATGATGGCAACTACGATTTCTAAGGAAGGAAGACCTTAGTACACTATCATCCCATTCTTCAGATGGAAAAGCCGAGGCCCAGAGAGGAGAAGCAGCTGGCCCAAGGCCACACAGCATGTCAGAGGCAGACTCGGGACTTGAACGGAGGGCTCCCAATCCCAGTTCAGAGCTCGCTCTCTCCAAAGACCCCCCCAGCAAGGTTACCAAAGAAACCCCCGGGGCTGCGTCCGTGTGCCAGTGATTGCTGACGGAGCCCACCGTGACCTTGGGGCAGCAGTTACCCTCCCTGAGCAGGTGGACACTGGCTGTCTTCCCCCTTCCTAGTACGGTGGTGGCGTCTCCCCTGGAAAACCTCACGGCTCTGAGGCCCACACTCAGGCCAGATGAAAACCATGCTTGTGAGTGCCTTGCCAGAGGAGGGTGGGGACCCCACCCAGGTCTGCCCCACTCGTCGTCCCATTTGTACAGCGTGTCCTGTGCACAGAGGGTGAGCGACCTTGCACACGCCCCTGCCGCAGACCTCAGGCCCCCGATCTACACGGAGCCCCAGGGGCTGGGCTCAATCTCGAATTCCCTTTGGCTCAGGACCAGGTCTGAAGTGCACAACAGAGAGGAAGTCTTGATTGTTTTCTTAAAGCAAACAGATGAAAATGTCTGGCTCCGAGGCAGCTCTGCTCGGAGTCCAGCCCCCCGCTCAGCTCTGACAACCCAGCATCCTCTCAGGCCCGAGGGCTCCTCCGGCGCCCGGCCAGGCGCAGCCCGGCCACATCTGCTTCCACTCAGCATCCCCGGCCAGCCACTCTGCTCAGAACTTGGCCCATGGCTTCACGGGCTCTCAGGGGCCTGGAGGGACCGCTGGGTCCCAGTCACCAGAGAGACAAAAGTCCCAGAGAGGGCAGTGCTTGTAGCTCCCACACGTCTGGCTCTTGCCCCTGCGCCCACGGCCGGGACCCGGCGGCCAGCTGGGGCAGTCGCTGAGTGACTCAGGGGGCAGCTTCTGGGGCGAGCAGATGCTAAGAGAGGTTTGCAGAGGTTTGCTCAGACACAGACCCTGGGGGGCCAGGGGGCAGCAAGGGAGGGTGGGACCCAGAAGTCTGGCCCTGGCCCTGGGCGCTGCATGGGAGGCCGAGGGGCAGCCAGGCCTGGAGGTAGACGAGAGCATCGGCTTCAGCGTTGGACAGACCCGAGTTACAGTTTGTGGTCTGCGGCCGCAGGCACACCTCCTGCCCTCGGCTCCTCTTCTGCGAAATGGGTCAGTAATGTTACCGAGTCACCTCGTCCTTGTGAGGTCTGAATGAGCCAACACAGGCAAAACGTCCTACAACAGTCCCTGCCAAAGGAATTGTAGTTGCTGCTACTGTTAGCGTTAGTATTATTACTACTGGTTGCAGCATCGCTGACGTTGATGTTGGAGAGAAGGAAGAAGGTTCCAGTTCGACATCTCCCTTCTGACACACTGACCCAAATGGCGAGCTGGGCGGGCTTCTGGTCATCAGCCATGGCCACCACACAGAAGGACAGAGCTGGAGGTCCCCTGGGTGAGGAGAATTGGAGCTGGGAGGCAGAGGCCACCCCACCTGACCCAGAAGCCTCAGCCCGCCTCCACCCCGCAGGGGTTCGGGGCCTGCAGGCTCTGACCTTTCCGCTCTGAAATTCCAGAGGTCCTTTCTTCACAGGGAGGTCTGAAAATCTATTTTAAAAATAAAGGGCAACGGAGTGGAAGCCTGACTATCCTCTGGGGGCAGAATGGCCTCATCTTCTCGGCAAGGGCAGTGCGACTTCCCAGCCAGAGTGGGCCATCGGGTCATCAGTCTTTCCGCCTGTCCTGTGATCCTCGCTCCTGAAGTCCAGGACAGCCGCGGGGCCCGGGGCGGGCCGGGAGCTAATTCCCGCAGGCTTCCTGCGTTTCTGGGTCAGGCACCTCCGAGCAGGGGACTGACCGCCCAGGGGCCCCGCGCCGCCCTCCTTTCTCCGAGATCGCATACGCGGAGGCTGATCGGTTGCTGCACAAATGCCTGTAGCCCAGTTAAAAGGTCTACTGTAGAACAGACGCGTCAGTGACGTCATCGGGTAGAATACTATGCAGCCAAGAGAGTGAACGAGTTGCAACGTCACACCCCTGCACGGACGAGCGTCTCAAACAGAGCACGGGCCCAGAGAAGCGAAACACACATAGTAACACGTGCGCGGTGTGATTCTGCGCACAGAAGGCTGAAAAACGGGCAAAAGTAAACCCTGGGGTTTCAGAATGCCTATGTAGATGGCAAAAGTATAGATTAAAGCCAAACAATGACCAGAAAGCAGGAGCATGGCTCGCTCTAGTGGGGAGAGAAAGGCACGCTGGGGGCCCCAGGGGCTGATCCTGTCCTCTGTCTTAACCTGGGTGGTAGTTAAGTGAGTGTTGGCTTTAAAATTATTTGTTAGACTGTACACATATTGTATGCACTTTTCTACATGTATAAAATATTCAGGAATAAAAATTTGTACAAAATAAGGTAGGAAAGAAAGTAATGAGAGCTATCCCGACCAGAAAGTAACCGTGACTGTGGAAATCAGGGAAGCCTTCATGAAAGAGGGGGCCATTTAGCAGATGCATTCCAGGGCTTCCACATTCCAGGCCCTGAGAAGACAAAAGTCATCGAACATGCGCACTCCCTGCTCCTATGGAATTTACACTCCAGGGAGGGAGACAGGCAGGACTCAAATACGCTTTAAAGATTTTATTTATTTATTTTTAGAGAAAGGGGAAGGGAGAGAGAGAGAGAGGGAGAGAACCATCCGTTGGTTGCCTATAGCATGCCCCCAACCAGAGACCTGGCCCACAACCCAGGCGTGTGCCCTGACTGGGAATGGAACCGGCAAACTTTTGGTCTGCAGGCTGTCACTCAATCCACTGAGCCACACACCAGCCAGGGCTCAAGTGAACACGCTTTAGGTTGCAGACCACAATCATGGCCTTAAGCATAAAGCCCAGGGGCACTGAGATCTGGAGAGTGAGGATGGTTGTTCAGGGAGACTCGGAGGGGCAGCAGTGAAGGTCTTCAGGAGGGTCAGGGAGCTGCAGAAAAGTTCACCCGGCCGTGTGCAGAGAACCAGCGAGGGAGCAGCAGCAATGAGTAGCGTGGAGACGTAGGAGAGGACATCTGAACTGGGCTTTGAAGGCTGGATAGGAGTTCACCAGGCAGCAGCTGTCAAATCCTCACGGGATGGGATTCTGTGTCCTGCTCAGCTACACCTCGTGCCTAGTTGTGCTCAGTAAATACATGGAAACGGAAAAGTCAAGAAATAAAGAAGAATTTAGAGGTTATAAAACTGGGGCCACTGGTCTTGGCCTCAGAGAAACAGGGGTGAAGCCGGTGTGAGGCTGGGGTAGGGGGTTTCCTTAACCCCTTGGGCTCTCTCTCATCCTCACTTAGTGGTCCAGTGAAATCACCGACAGAGGGAGGAGGGGGTTGAAAAGGGAAACTCCAAGAGACAAGCCATCTGTTCTTGGAAGCAGCTGACACCCTGGCCTCAGCTGCCGCCACCGCCACCACCGCAAAACTAGCCTTTGCCGCCTCTTCCACACCCCCACCCCAAACCCCAGGGTCTCATGACAGTGACAGCAGCAGAGCCTGGGGACCTTGGAGCCAGACGCAATCAGAGTGAGCGGCCGCAGCTGTGGTGGTTGCAGGAATCTGGTTGTTAGTGGGCAGCTGTGGGAGCCGCGCTGTCTCCCCTGTGTTTACTTGGCTCCATCGAGGGGCTGGAAATTCGATCTCCGTGGGGATCAGGCCCTGTCAGCCCCTGCCCAGAGCTTCTGGCGGAGCCCTGGCCTCTCAGAGCTGCTCAGAGGACACACCGTCCCGTCATCTGGGGAAACAGACCAGATGGGGAGCTTGGAATGCACCGAGCCCTGGCCTCACTGGGCTCAGTGCTTTAAGAATAACATGAGGTGTTTTATTTGTGTAACGGTTGGGGAAACTGAGCCTCAGAGAGGACCAGTGACTCATCTAAAGTTACACAGGCTGGAGCTGGGTTGCAGTCCAGATCTGCCCAGTTCCAAAGCCAGCGCCCCTGATCACCCCGGCCTCCTGCCTGCACAGAGCCGTGCTCACGGGCTGAAACCCAGGAAGCAGCCTGAGGCCAGGAGCGCCCAGAGGACCCTCGTGCATGCAAAAGGCACACTGCAAGTACTCGATACATAGCACATCCTGGATTTGAACTTGACTTTTTAGATCTTTTTCTTTAAGGTTTTATTCATTTAATTTTGGAGAGAGGGGAAGGGAGGGAGAAAGAGAGGGAGAGAAACATCGATATGCGAGAGAAACACCTTTCCGTTGCCTCTCACCTGCCCCACACGGAGAACCTGGCCCGCAACCCCGGCACGTGCCCCGAACTGGGAATCCAACCAGCAACCTTTGGGTCTGCAGGCCGGCGCTCAGTCCACTGAGCCACACCAGCCGGGGCTGAAGTTGACTTTTTTTTTGGCTTTTGACTGGTTTTCAGACTCTTTCTTCCAGCAACATGCTTCGAGTTTCTGGGGAACAGGGATTGTGTAAGCATTGCGAAGTACCAGGAATATGGCTGGTTCTCAGAACTGTTGATTTGAAACCTTACCTTTCTTGTTCTTCTCCATTTCCGTTCAGTTTCCGTGGGTTTCTCTAAGCCTGTTAAACCTGTTTACAATTTCAGGCTGAATCCCTCTCGGAATAAGGGGACCCAAGTGATTGCTTTGTCTGAGAGTCTGACCTTAATCCCTCCTGTCTGATTCCAGCCTGTTGTCTCCCTCCGTCCGGAGCGGGGGAAGCACCTGTTCTCTGCGAGGTCTCGTGCCTGAAGCTGGAAGAAAACCCCCAGCCCCTCCCCCAACCCAGGAATGTCGCTGGGACCTTTCCTGCCGGAAATTTCTGCACCGAATCGGTTTCCTTTTCTTTGATGCAATAATGCTTCCTTGGGCCAGTCATTCACCCACCAGGCCTTTTAGGGGAATATTCCTGAACCTCCCCAGTCTGGAAAATTCCAAGGAACTCCAGTCAGACATCCCAGACCCCTCTTCCCCACGCAACCCCCCCAACCCAGAACGGGAGTCTGGCCCAGACCCCTACTTGTATGGTAGGGGGTAAAGAAGGTCACCTAGCAGGATGTGGCTCAGCAAGGGCCTGACTTACTGTCTCCTGGCCCCAGCCCCTGGACCCCCCCTTTGGGGTTCTCACTCTCCTTGTCTCCTGAGGCCAGGCACCTCTGGCCAGCCTGGAGAGCAGGAGAGTCAGGTTTTTTGCAGAAAGGTTGTCAGGGACACCGTGGTCACCAGGCCTTGAGCCCTTCCCTCTTAGCTTCCTCCGGGCATTTTATGCCTATGTCCTATGTCCCCCTCTGTGACCTCGAATGAAGAATATTCCTTGTGAGGTGACCTCACCAGGACGGCTGGGGCTCTTGGTGAAGAAAAGAAAGTGAATGCAAGCGCACACACACACACAAACACGCACACACGTGTTAGGAGCGACCCAGTGGCCTCTTGGGTCCAAAGGCTTTCTTAGCAACTCTTGGTCCTCGAACCTCCTGACCCAGGCCTGGAAGCACGCCAGCAAGTCCCCACAAGCCTCCCCAAGGCCTGAGGCTGAGTCACAGCACTGAGTCTGAGAGCCAGGAATCAGTTGTGCTCCTGCCCAGGGCAAAAGTCCTTTTCCGGTTTGCCCAGCGACAGGGAGAGCTAGACCTGTTGAGGAACAGCACCCACAGCCGACCCCCTGTAGGCGGCCTGGAGGGGCAGCAGGGCCAGGGCTGTGGGGTCTGAGGGTCTGAGTTCAAACCCCGACTCCGGCGCAGGCTGTGCGGCCTCAGGCAGGCTCGCTTCAGCTCTCTGAGCCCCGTGTCGCCACCCGTGTGACAAGGGGGAGGAACATACTCGCCTGTGGAGCTGGTGTAAGAATTCCATAAGAAAACATACGTGAAACCCACATGTCAGCGCAGGCCCCCAGCCCCTGGAGACAATGGGGCATAGTGACCGTGCCATGAAAACCCCTGACATCTACTGAGAAATTGTGTGGCTGTGTCAGCGGCTTAGGTGGGTCATGTCATTGAGTTTTCACAGTGACCTCCAGGTCACTTACAGAAGTGTGTGTACCTGGCCAAAGCCACCAGGTGGAGAGGGCAGGGCTGGGATTTTCACCCGGGGCACCTGCACTGAAATCCCACTTGTTTAACCACTGGACTGCACGGCCTCTGCAAACCTGCCGTGCGTCCCTGTTCAGTAAACGCCAGCCGTGGTTAGGACTCACTGCACTGCCAGACTGCGAGGGGGCTCCCAGGCTGAAGCCCTCTCCGAGGTTTCAGCGTGAGGGTTTTCTCCTTCTCACGGTCTCTCTGCCCTTGCTCCAGCCTCTCTGAATCAATCCAGTGTGCGTCAGTCCAAAGCCCCACCTTGGTTCCCTGGTGCATCTCAGCAGATCACAAGGAAAGCCCTTTCCCCCCAAAGGATCTGCAGGTGTGCCCCTGATTTCAATGGAGACGGGACGTGGGGGAAAGTCTGCACTGCAGAACACGGCTTTTCTTTGAATCCATATTTGACATCACTGGTTTTAAGCTTCCTTTTCTCCTCAACCCCACATCTCCAAGAATAGTTCCTGGTTCCATTTCCTTCATAAGGCCCCCCCTCCCCCGGGCCCAGCACTCCACCCACGAGGGTCGAGGGTCTCCACTCCTCCTCACCCCACACCTCCTCCCTTGCCCCAACTTCGGTCTGTTAGGGACAAGAATTCTGCTGCTTCCAGATCTCAATCCCAACCCCCACCCATCACACCCAGCGGGGGCCTTCCGTTATCTAGAGGCCTAGACCCGCCCTCGCACCCAGGGATGGGGCCTTGGGCTTCTTCATTCCCTGGCACCAAGGCTGGTGTTTGCTGGACTCAAGTGCTGATAACTGCAGTAGCACACAGAAATTCTTCCTTCCATTAAATAGCAACAAGGTTTTTTCCGATTCTGATCCTAAAATATCAAAAGTCCTTGGAA
This sequence comes from Phyllostomus hastatus, assembly GCF_019186645.2. Classification (NCBI taxonomy): domain Eukaryota; kingdom Metazoa; phylum Chordata; class Mammalia; order Chiroptera; family Phyllostomidae; genus Phyllostomus; species Phyllostomus hastatus. Next base: position 60,584,718 of record NW_025333857.1, on the reverse strand, counting down.
ATGATCTTACCCAGGATTCCTCAGTGCGCCATGGCCAGCCCTCATGGGGAGTGAGTGTCCTGTGCATTGCAGGACACCCAGAATCCCTGGCTTCCCGTCACCAAGTGCCCACAGCACCCCACGCCCACCACTGCAACAACCCAAACCTCACCCCCTCCCTCTCTCTCCCCCCAACTCCCAATCATGCCGGAGCACGCACACACTGGACAGAGAGCCACTCCGCCAAAGGATAGCAGAATAAGACACCCAAAAATATGCCATTTTCAAATATCAATTATATTGAGCTACAGGCACTTGAAAAACAACAAGTGCTGGGAGAGGCTTTCTCTGAACTCCCCTTCTCTGTCTAAGGACAGACCCTCCTAAAGGAACTCAATTGTCATCAGTCCCCTCCCTGGGAAGGTCATCAGCCAAGGGGTACTGACTCTTGTCACGATACGGGAGACTGGAAGTCAATGCCACACGCAGACAGGCTTTGTCACAAACTGCCATATCTCCCATGTAGTCTTCTAAGGGCCCATTCAACTTTCCAAAACATCATTTCCTCTCCCCTAAGAGGCCTATATTTGTGCTTCCTTTTCTCTGTTAAGGTGGTGTTTAAGCCTGAATTCTAAAGCCACCTCTTTGGGTTACGTCCCCTGGGTCGCTGCTGTGTATCCATGAAGTATACATGTCAGTAAACCTCCGTGCGCTTTTCTCTTGTGCATCTGTCCTTCACGACAGGGGTGCCAGCTAAGAACTCAGAAGGGTGGAGGGAAAATATGTTCCTCCCCTTCGTGCCTGCGGGTCTGCGAGACCAAGAGAGGCAGCGGCTGTGCCTGAGGTCCCAGCAGGTGAGGCTGGAACGCAGGACTCCTGCCTCCACAGCAAGCACCTGGCCCAGGAGAACTGCGCCCCCACGGCCCCACTGCGGAGGCTGAGGCCCCAAACACCGGCCTGTTTTCCCCCCACCCAGATCTCTGCAAACCCAGTTCCCTGGCCCTCCCAGGCCAGCCCGGTGCCAGGCAGACAGCAGCGGAAAAAACCTCAGCCCCTCGTATTTTGAGGACTCACAGATTCTGCCTGGTTCCCAGTCAACCAGAAACATCGACGCCAAGTGAGGTTAGCATGCAGCGCTGCCTGGGAAAAGGCTGAGCCAGCCAGACGTTGCCCTGGCCGCTGTCCATGGCCTGGCCAGGGGATTCCTGCTGTCAGCCGCCAGAGATGCAGGATGGGGGACAGACAGGGGGATTTCCAGCATCCAAAACTGCCAGCAAGCCCTGCTTCCCAGCTGTGAGGACCCACCAGGCCCAACACACAGCTTTCATCACACCAGAGACCCAGCACCAGGGAAGGAGAGGCAGGGCCTAGACAGGTCCCACAAAAGGGCGTGACCTTGACCGCACCTCCTGCTGTGTGCAGAGCGCTTCCACTCACCTCTCTGATGAATCCTTAGGGAGAGCCTGCGTAGTAACCCACTGCCTCCCCGTTTCACAGATGACCAGACTGAGGCTCAGGGAGGCAGGGCAGTACTTTGGAGGCGTACACAGCTGCCACTTATTGGCTGTGTGACCGAGGACCTGCGCTCTGACGGCCTTGGACTTCAGTTTCTCCTCCTGGATCATCAAGGGGATCACCTGGTGATGGAGGGTTGTTCTGACCCAAACTCGGCTCACAAGTGTGGCAGTAGCCTGGTGTCCAGTTGCAGTGGCTACTGAAAATAAGCTATTGGAACGAGTAGGTCGAACAACCCACACTGTGAATCTAATCAAAAACACAGCTTGATTTGGGGGGCTTGCTAACTTTTTAAAATGCAGTCAGTGGGGCAATGCTGGCCATTTGTGTTTTCAGTAACGACAGTCCTGAGTCAACGGTGACAATGCCCAGCTCGTGCGGAATTCTGCAGCCCAGCAGTGGCGGCTGGGACCAGCTTCCTCCCCACCAGCACCACCACCACCATTCCTCCTAGTTCAGGCTGCAGCTATAACACAGCTGGGGACAGAGCAACAGCCAGGGAAGGGCACTCAGGGAACTGACGGGAAAGTTCTCAGCGGGGTGGCCCTGCAGTGAGCTGGCCTGGCGTGCTCCGAGCCTGCAGCTGCCCTTCTGGGACAGTTCTGTGGGGTGTCCGAGGCTCCCGGGGGGGGGGGGGGGGCTGGCTGCTCTTGCTCTGCCCTCGTACCCGGAGCCCCCTGGGAGGACGCCTCTCCAGAAAGATCCCTCCCCCCACCCCCGTGAAGACATCTGCCCCTTTCAGAAGACCCCCATTGGGCAGGTGTGGGAAGGGCTGCAGGGCGGCTCTCTGCCCCGACATACACCTCTGGAACCGCCCTCTGCATGGGGGCCGGTCCTCCCACACACAGCCCCGCCCCCCTCTTCCCTAGCAGAGGCCACTTGAGCTTTCTCCAGTCCTCAGTGTCCCCAGCTTCTGGGAGGGGACACACTCAAGCTCTCTGCAGGGGGTTTATTAGAGTGAAAGAGGTGGCAGCCCCCTCAGGCTCCCAACCCTCCAAATGCACCCCCTACCCTCACAGCAAAAGCTTCCTTCAGAGAAATGCCCCCCCCCAACACCTTCTCTCCCTTTCCCTTTTCTCACGGGGCTACAGTCCAGGATGACAGCACTCTCTGCCACCTTCTCGTGAATTCTGCATTCAGTGACCCAGCTAAGCCCACCTGGGCACCACTAGCTACGGTCCAAGCAGGCAGGACGAGCAGCATGGGAACCTGACCCAGGTGTGACGGGCTGGGGGAGAGGGGAGGACTGGCACTTCGGAGAGGAAAGTGGTTTTTTATGTCATGAGTGGTAGAATTTCAAATCAATAAAGGAATACATGTGCGCTGCAGAGAAGTCAAATAAACGCAAAGAAAAATAATGAAAATTACCCATAATTCCATCCCCAGAGACAAATGCTGTAAAGATGCAAAGCCTTGTTTTCTGTCCACAAAGATGGCAAGGTGATTTATAAAGATAATGTGTGTCTTTGTTTTTCCCCATCTCAATTGCCTCTGTCCCCTTTCTGTTGCAGGAGGCAGCCTTGGGGGGTGGCTGGGTTCCTGGTTTGGGGTTCGGGGAAGGAGCTATTTCAGGGCTGAAAGGCAGATCTTCCTCAAGAGAACCTGTCCCTCCATCTTGTGCTCGAATCTGAGCTCTCGGAGGAGTTTGTGTTAAGTATCCTGGGGGGCCTGGGGGAGAGGGGGCTGTGGCTTTCAGGCCAAAAAGAAGGGAAGGGAGGAAGAGGGAAAAGGAGGGGCTCCTAGTCAGGAATGGAGGTGGGGTCTGGAGGGGCCGGGGTGGGGAGACTGAACCCCAGACACCCCCAAGTGCTCACACCTGCCCCAGGAAAGCATCGCTGAGGCTAGGCTGAGGGCAATGCGAAGGCGCCCCCAGCCCCAGCTGGTCTGGACAAGGAGGAGCGGGAAGGCACCCCCAAGGGACCGAGACTGAATTCCCCCTTGGTCCGGGGCCCAGGTCTGAGTCAGATGTATGGTAATTTTTAGAGTAGAGACAAACATGACATTTTTTACATGCCTGAGTTTGTGGTTGTCATCCGTAAACCTGCTACTCTCTCTGATGACTTTTAGACATTCCAGTGTGTTTAGGTTATAGTACACACTACAGCTAGACTTTTGTATCCTGTGCTTTCTCTTTAATAAATCACAAGTGCTCACTTCTATCATTCTACATACTTTCAATTACTTTTTGAGATATAATTCACATGACATAAAATTCACCATTTAAAGGTATACAGTTCAGCCCTGGCTGGTGTGGCTCAGTGGACTGAGTATTGGTCTATGAACCAAAGAATTGTTGATTCGATTCCCAGTCAGGGTAAATGCCTGGGCTGTGGGCCAGGTCCCCAGTAGAAGGTGCATGAAAGGCAACCACACATCGATGTGTCTCTCCCTGTCTTCCTCCCTCCCTTCCCATCTCTAAATATAAATAAATAAAATCCTTTTTTAAAAAGTGTACAGTTCAGTGGTTTTTAGTATACTTTTTTACTATGTTGTACAACCATCACCACTATTGTATTTTGCTCTGTATAGTCACAACTACGTTTTTTGCCCAAACTTTCAGGAAATATACCTTTCATTTTAATTTTTAAATTCAAATTTTTATATTTATATTTAGAAATAAAATCAATGATCATATTCCAGGGTATTATTTTGCAAACAGATATTGTTATTGCTTTCTAATAGTTACTATTTATACATATAAGCATAAATAAAAGAATTTAAAACATTTATATAGACACGGAATTTGGGCTACCCATATATAATGCACAACCTTATTTTCCCCTAAAAAATTTAGGCAAACAGTGTATATTATATACGGCAAAATATGGGTACTTCCAGGACATTTCATCATCCCCAAAAGGAACCGGTACCTATAAACACTTAGTCCCAATTCTCCCTGGCAACGACTGATCTGCCTTCTAGCTCTATGGGTTCGCCATTCTGGCAAGGTGGCATAAATGGAACCATGTCTGGCTTCTTCCATTTGGCGTGTTTTCAAGATTCATACGTGCTGTAGCAGGTAACATCCTTCCTTTTAGGGCTGAATAATATTCCATTGCATGGATATTCCACTGTTGTTTATTCATTCATTAGCTGGTGGACATCTGAGTCATTTCCAGGTTGGGGGGGTTGATATTATGGATAAAGGTGCTATGAGCATTATGTACAGTGTCCTTGTGGACAAATGTCTTCACTTCTCTTGGACGTGCACCCAGGAGGGGCACATGCCCAGCAGGGTCAGGCGGTAACTCTACGTTTTGCTGTTGGAGGCATGGCCAGACTGCCCCCACGGCAGCCGCAGCATTACACACGGCCATCAGCAGTGCCTGAGGGTTACAGTCTCCTTACATCCTCACCGAAGCTGGTTATTTTCCTTTAAAAAAAAAATGTAATTCTAGCCATCCTCGTGAGTGTGAAGTCGCATCCCCTGGGGGTTTTGACTTGTGTTTCCCTAATGACTAATGTTGTTGGGTGTAAGAATGCTTTTAAAGTGTGATTTTAGTGGCCGTGTCAAACTCATCATGGATTGCTATAATATGGTTTTAAATTGGCTATTATTGAATATTTAAGTTGTTTGTGTTTTTCAATTCATTCACACATATAAACAAGCCTTTGTATAGTATAACTATCACTGACTAAACCTCATCCATTTATTCACTCATTCATTCATCCAACCTCTATCTGCAGAGCCAGGTCTGTTCAAGGCATGGTTGCGGGGTGCTGGACCAAACCTGATCCCTGCCTTCCAGGAGCATCCAGGCCCGTGGCCTGGCAGACGACCACGCAGAGTCTGCCGTGAGAGAGGCTGATGAGTGTTCTTCGGGAGAGCACAGAGCGTGCAGGGAGGTGTGTCATTCCGCCTGGGAGGCCAGGCAAAGGCCTGAGGAGGGAAGGTAGCCGGGGCTGCAGGGAGGCAGGGAAGAGCATTCCAGATGGAGGGAACGGCACGCATGGAGCCCCTGAACTGGAAAAGGCTTTGCCTGTTTCAGGAGCTGACAGAAGACCTGAGTGACCAGGTGGACGAGAGGAGAGAGGGAAGTGGGGGTGCGGCGGGGGCGATGGAAGCAGAGGCGGGTGGACTATGCTGGTACACAGCTGGCTTCAGGACGGCTAAATCTGCAGACAACTGTTTTCTTTCCAGTGTGACCTTTTTAAAAGATTTATTTACTTGTTTTTAGAGGGAGGGGAGGGGAGGGTAAAAGAGAGGGAGAGAACTATCAATGTGAGAGAGAGACATTGATTGGATGCCTCTCGTATGTGCCCTGGGGACTGAACCCACAACCCAGGCATGTGCACTGACTGGGAATCGAACCAGCAACCTTTCATTTTGGGGGATGATGTTCAACTAACTGAGCCACGCCAGTCAGGACATCCAATGTGTCATCTTAAAAAAGGGAAGGAGAGGCGATGAGAAGGAAGGAGCTGGGGGAAGATTTCTGAAGATGGCACACTTAAACAAAGGCATTCTTGCCCTATATGTCCTTACGCTAGCCAGGCTGAGTAACGTACCAGTTGCCTAGTCACTTCTGTCGCCTGCCATGTCTGTGCCTAGCCCGAGCAGCTTCCACAAGGTCCTGCACACACTAGACTGATGATCCTTCCTTCCACTCTGGCCAGGGCCCCCTGAGCCAAAGGGGGTGTTGGACCTAAGAGCAGCCAGTCTGGAAGTTGGCTAGTGTCCTGAGAAGTGGCCCAGTATGGGGTGTGTGTGTGTGTGTGTGTGTGTACATGTTTGATCTTTGTCCCTGGTTCCTAGTACAGAGTGGGGACTGGTTGTCCCCACGCTGAGTCCTGGGAAGGGAAAGAGGCTGGAGACTGAATTCAACCACAACAGGCAAGGATTAAGTCCAACATGCCTACACAATGGAACTTCCATAAAAACCCCTGAACAACAGAGTTTGGGGAGCTTCTGGGCTGGCGACTCTATCAGCTTGGTGGGAGGGTGAGGTGCCGGAGACGGCATGGGGGATGGACACTGTGCATCCTAGCCATCCCCTGCCAGGTTCCTCCCATGCATCTCTTCGGAGCTGGGTCCTTTATAATAAATTGGTAATAGCAGTAAGGCATGTTCCTGGGATTTGCAAGTTGTGCTAGCAAATTATGGAGAATCAGGAGGGGGTTATGGGAACCCCCAAATTCATAACTAGTCAGTCAGAAGTATGGGTGATCCCGGGACTTGCAGGTGGCATGTGAGGTGGGGGCTGTCTTGTGGGACCTAGCCCTAAGCCTGTGGGGTCTGCTCCAACTCTGGGGGTTCATGTCACAATCGAATTAATTGTTGGACACCTAGGTGGTGCCAAAGAATCAGATCTGGGTGTCAAGACCTGCTTAACCCACAGCCTGTCCTGGTAGCTGACTTCCAAACCAGTTCGTTCCTTTCTTTGTTTACGTTGAGAAGGCGGGAGAGAGACCCAGAGCTGAGAGATACAGGAAGGGAAGCGAAGAGAAACTACGGGGCTGCAAGAGCCAGGAGCTCACAGGACCATGGGGCAGGACAAACCAAGAGGTGGCAGAGGACACAGGTAGCAGCAGCCCTGGTCTGGCCACAGTGGTGGGCAGAGGAAGAGGCAGAGAGTGCTGGAGAAGCCTCCGTGGGCGCCCCCAGATTGCAGGAGGCTACTGGAGAAGGTAAGTGCCTGGATCCGAACAACTCTCCCGTCTCTGAAGAGTTTTCCAGACTCTGTGAGCTCTGGCTGGGCTGCAGGGGAGACTGTTTTCCTCATTTCCTCCTGGGTCCTGCTTGCTGGAAGTGCCCTGGAAGCATCCAAGCTCCTGACACGCGCCGCACGTTCCAGGCATGTGGGTCCGGACCTGGCTCGGGAACCGCCAGCCTCGTTTGGCAGGGGGAGCTGGGAAGTGGGAGAAAGCTCTGTGCAAAGGCACTCAACACCCTCAGTCTGAGCAGGTGGGGCAGCAAAGAACAGGGGTGCTGGGTGGGCATGATGGAGGTGGGGGGTACAGCCCAGATCCAGGAGACAAGAAGCCCAGTTCTGACTCTGAATCACTATAGGATGTTCAACAAATCCTGCGCCCTCTCTGGACCTCAGTGTCTCCATCTATAAAAGTAGTTGGTTTCTCCACTGAGCTGGTGTAGCTCAGTGGATTGAGCGTGGGCCTGCAAAACAAAGGGTTATGGGTTCAATTCCCAGTCTGGGCACCTGTCTGGGTTGTAGGCCAGGTCCCCCGTAGGGGGCCCGTGAGAGGCAACCACACATTGATGTTCTTCTCCCTCTCTTTCTCCTTCCCTTTCCCTCTAAATAAATAAAATCTTTCAAACAATAAAAAAAGTAGCTGATTGCTGCATCCCATCCCAGAGTGAATATTTGGTGAATACGTGACATGAGAGGCAAAAATTATCTTTAAAAAAATCTGAATCTTAAAAATCCAGTAAGCCAACGAATACTATCATCATTTGTTTAAGAAACACATCAAATGACCCGTGGCTGTGAACAGGGGTGGGGCGTTGGCTGAGCAAGTGGAGGGTGCTGGGTGGAGGGAGGCAAAGGAAGAAAAATTAGGGCAACTGTAATAGCATAATCAATCAGATACAATTTTACAAAATAACAAAATTGACCAACAACAACAAAAAGAAACACATCAAACACGTTAAAATGATCAATACAATTTTATTTTAAAACCCTGAAATGAAAAACTGCACCAGATGGGGATATTCAGAGCACCGGCCCCTGAGGGCTGGGGGGAGGTGGGGTCCAGCCTGCTGGGGAGAGTCTGTGTCCACGCCAAAGGGGCGCCCCACCAAACACCCCTAACACTCCGGAATGTGAGGGGAGCCCACGATTCTAAAAGTGCTCCAGATTTTAAGGTTCCAAGGGTTCTAAAATTTCCAAGGTTTCTAGACTTCTGAAGATCACGAGCACTCTAAAGTTTTGAAGATTTGCAAAGTTCCGGAGGCCTCACCTCCCCAGATTCTAAAAGGCCCCCCAAATCCACGGTGGGCCCCTGTGGGATCTAGCTTCAGAAACAGGAAAGGGGCGGGGCCACTGTCTCTATCTCCTGCTTTCTCCGTGGGCAGAGGCTGCGCTACCCCCCACCCCATGACTGTCCCTGAGGGTCAGGGGAGGGGGCCGAGTTTTCTGAGGTCAGAGTGGTCTTCACAAGAAACCTGAGAGGCCCCTGAGTGGAGTACCTTAGTTCTTCTCATGCCCCTCAGAGACCCTAACACTTCCCTAGGAGAGGACAGTGTTGCCTCGGGCCCTGGCCCCCGAGTCCCACCTCCTCATTTATTCCAAAGCATGCTGCCCTCAGAGAGCTCCCAGCCTAGTTGGGGACAGACAGTCGAGCAGTCAGGATTTAACAGGGCAGTGGCCGGGCCAGCTGTGACCCCTGTGCGGGGCCTGAGCTCCTGCCCTGCCACCGATGCCCACCCCCCAACTGCACCCAGGCAGCCCCCGATGCACTGCAGTCCTGCTGCAGGAGGAAGACTCTCAGAGGTTCCACATGGAGCTGGTGGGCGCCCTGCTTGGCTTCCCAAAGGCTGGGACCTGTTGCTTCATCTGCCCGTTCCGAGCTTGGCCCTTCGCCTTGTGCTCCATGGGGGCATCTCTGGTTCTGCTGCTCTCCCCGAGCTGGCCCTTCCCTCCATCCCTGATCCTCGTGAGTGACCACACCTCCGGGACTCAGGGACAGAAGGAAGCCCTCTTGGGCCAGGCCCCCACCCCAGTTAGCATGCCCTGTCCCAGGGCGGCAGCAGGTGGAGGAGAGAGACTTTGGAACAGGACGTAGGCCCAGAGCCCAAATTTGACTATGTACCCCCCGGCCATGAACTCTGGAAACTCCCACTTCCTCCACATAAAGGGAGGTTTTTATTGCTACCTCTCAACGTTGTAAAGGGATTGGGAGTCAGGCTGCCGGCTCCTTATTTGTGAAGGGAGCTAAGGAGCCTTGGGTGCGCTCCACCCCCATCAGCCCCGCCCCCATCGCACTCAATCCCCCAACCCTGGGGGAGTCTCCCCGGAGCCTCAGCCCAGAGGGGTGGGCTTAGGGGCAGGGGTGGAGAGCCGGAGACTGGGTTTTAACACAAACACTAATTGCGGTCCCTGAACGGCCCTCCCTGGCTCCATTCATGAAAGCGGTATTTTTAGCCCGGGACTGGCCGTTTGTGGTCACGGTGGGGATGGCCAGGCCATGTGTCACGTCTGAGTGTTCAGGGACTCACTCTGCCCAGGAAATGGGGACCAGCTGCGGGGTGGCAGGGCTGCCGCCTCATCTGGGAGGAGGTGGGTGCTCAGCAGGACCAGAAGTTTAACCCTTCTCACCCCTGAGGGGTACCACAGGTGTGGGGATGGGGGTGACAATGAACATGCATGGAGCGTTTGCTAGCCAGACACCACTCTGACTCCAGGCACAGTAACTTATTTCATCCTCACTTCCAGGCAGATACTATTATCATCATCCCCATTTTATAAACGAGGAAACGGGGGCTGGGCCCATTCACTGAGCCCACACAGTGGGTGGAGCAGGGCAATCTGAAACGGGGCAGGCGAGCCCTAGAGTCCATGCTCTTACTGTCGCTTGGAATGGGGACCCTGGGTGGACAGTCGGGGCCTGCGGCTAGGTCCTCCCGCTTCAGGCTCTGGCACCCCGCCTCACCCTTGGCCCAGAGTTCCCTGAGACTAGAGGGAACAACCAGTCCACCCCTCCGGTGCAAGAGAGGAAACCAAGGCCCAGAGAGGAGCCCAGGGTTGTGGATCCCGTCGGCTCCAGTTTCCAGACCAGGTCTCTCCCCAACGAGTGACTCCATCTGGCCCCCGCCCACCTCCTCAGCCCACCTCCTCAGCCCACCCGCCTCCAGCACGGCGCCCCTGCACTCTCCACAGCAAGGAGCCTGGCTGCTGGAAGCACATTTGAGACCTGCTCCTGACCTGCTGTGTGACCCTGCACAAGGCCCCTGGCCCATCTCTGGGAGCCTCCGCGCCTCCCCTGTAAACTGGGAGTGGTGGGGGACAAATGGCTGGGGAGTCACGGTGGGTTTCTTCATCTCGGGCTTTTAAAACCATGATTTAATCCCTCTGGGGGACAAGACACGTGGTGTTCACCTTCCCGGGACTCTTCTGGAAATGGAAGTCTGCGGAATCGTACACATTGTGACCAGCTGTTGGGGAGAGATTTTGGAGCGAATCACGTCATGCCGGCCAGCATCTGCCTAGTCCTCAGACCCCAGCAGAGGAGAGGGCAGCAGAAGTGAGCGAGGAGGCATGGCCTATCCATCCTCTGAGCCAAGTGTCTGGAAAGGAAAGCGGAACACGCATGGCAGAGTTCAAGTCCCACTTAGCCATGTCCCTCCTGATGACCGTGGGTCAGTCTCTGCCCGTCCCCGGGGCTCAGTCTCCGAAAGGCAGAGGGAGGCCAGGGCTCCTGCAGGCCTTTCCTTGACCTGCTTTTCAGGCAAATGACAGGGCAAGCCCCTCCCTCAGGAGCCTGGGACCCTTGTGTCTCCCCGCCCCTGCCCCTCCCCACCACACACACATTCTGCCTGCCTCTCTGCGCAGGGAAGCTCCACAGCCTGGCTTTGGGGCTTGCCCATGACCCGCGAGGGCAGCTCCCCACAGCGGTCTCAGCCCCGGAGTCCCATGGTCTGCAAATTCAGCTCCCACAGGTGACTTCTCTCCCCTCTTCTGCATCCCAGTTGCAAATTTCCTAGCCAGAGAACCTCATTGGCCCAAGTGAGATCAGGCGGCCAGTGAGCTGGGCCCCGTGTCCCCGGCCAGGGGTGGGGTGGCTTGTCCAAGGACAGGATGTGGATGAGGAGGAAATGAGGGCATCTCCAATTCAGAAACAAAACAAATCCACCTGGAATGCAAGTCAGATACATACATGGAAAAGTTTCTCTACACAAACTCCTTGTTTTCCAGAAAGCTATCAAAGGCATATCGAACTGGGATTAAAATTAGAAAGACACAAACTACCCCCTACTCCCAGCCCCCAAAATAAAAGTAAAAAGGTCTCGTCCTTAACTCATCAGAGAATCGTGTCCTTCACTGCACATTAACTCTTGTAACACAAGCGGCTCTAATGCCCACGGGCTGCTGGTCTCCCGCTACAAGGCATCGCCGGCACAGGTGTAGAAAGAACAGCTGGTGTGCTGTGAAGAAGAAATACTTAATATAAAAATAAAAGAAAACGAAACCTTAAAAAGCAAACGCAAGGACAGTGACCATACAGTTCAGGGGTCCCTAAAAGCATCGGGTCCACACCAGCTGGAGCTCGTGGTGACAGCCCTCGGGCATCCAGAATGAGTAGAATCGTGTCCCCTGACCTCCACGTGAGATGGCACAGACGGGGAACACGTCGTGACAGACTTCCGTTTGATACAGAAAGGAAGAAAAAAACGTTTCAGTCTTTCACAGAAGGAACGGCCCTCCTCTGGAAATCGAGTTCTTGTGGAATAATGCAGTTATAAATGATGTATGACTACACACGGTTTACAAGCCAACCCAACCAGAATAATAAATTGCACGATTTTGAAACCAGACTCCGTAACTAGCAGCTAGAGTTGCATCGTGGCAGGACTAAAGTGCTTTAACAATGATTTCATTTGGATTGGGGACCTCGGGGACCCTGCCAAGAGCTCAGCAGCAGATAATTTTCAGGAGCAGCGCTCAGGCCCGACCCACCACCTAACTTTACCTTTCCGCCTCCAGGGGAGACCCTGACGCAGGTTGTGGGGGTGGGGGGAGGGAGTACCTGCAGAACTGTCCGGGGTTCAAACTTAGGCCTGGAGGGAAAAATTCTGGGTCCTTGGGGGCAGTGGGTCCCAAAATCCCTTGGAAGGAAGCTCCTAAAAACTTTCGGACGTGGGGGGAAGGAATCCAAAACATGCATTTTTAAAACACATTCTTTAAGGGGCTCCAGGGCACATGGCCCATGGAAACAGCGTTCCTCCCACTGCACAGGTGGGGAAATCGAGGCCCAGCGAGGACCGGAGCGAGGACTCGGAGTCACACAGCAAGGCAGAAGCCGAGCTGGCCTCCGGCCTGACCGGGCTTCTCTCCACCAAATTCCGCCGCCTGCCCACGGGCTGCCCCCAGGGGCCATTCACATTCCAGGGAACCTCGTAACGGGGAGGGAGACGTCCGCCATGCTTGTTCCGATGTTCTGATGTTCAAGTTCGGGCGCCCGTCGTGACTCCGGGTGCTGCCAGGCTCAGCCGCGGGGCTCCGGCTGCCAGGCCGTGGGAGCCTGGTTTTTCCAGATGGGACTGGGGACAGGATTACGAAAACCAGCGCTTCTTTTTATTTCCCCAAGAAAATAAAGCGGCCGATTTGCTCCAAGAAGATTGGCCAGAGGAAGCAGGGCTCCTAGCCGGGAGGGGGTCCTGGGCCCCTGGCAGCCCCCCCGCCCCAGGGCTGCCTCCTCGTCCTCAAGGTGCTAGACATGAAGCCGGGTCCTCAGACAAAGCACTTTGGGGCTTCGGGTTCAAGAAGGCTCAGAAGACAGAGGGTTATTTTCTTCCTGGGGACAAAGACATTTTTTTCCAGACTCTTCTGTTGCCCTCACCCCAAAGGCGTCTACAAGTGGGAGTGGCGGAGAGGTGATTCTCCGTCAGGTTCCACAGCGCTGGCAGTGGCTCTCAGGGGGAACAATTCTGCTCTCTCCTGAGGGTGCCAGGGTAGCTGGACACATTTTTGGCTGTCACAGCTCAGGGGAGGTGCTACTGGCACCCAGTGGGTAGGAGCCGGGGCTGCCGTTCAACATCCTGCAATGCACAGGATGGCCCCCATAACAAAACCCCAAAGTGTCAGGTCTCTGACCCTGACCTAGGGGCAAGGGGCCCAGGACCTTAGGAGTCTGGCTGTGAGTCCAGGTTTTGCCTCGACATGCTGTGTGAGCTTGGACGAGGCCCTGCTCTCTCTGGGCCACAGACTCCCATCTGCAGGAGGAAGAGGCGGAGGCTCCTCTCAGGGCCCCTCAGGAGCCTGAGACAATGCGCCAACCTTTGGCATCTCAGAAAAGGATGTGGTGGGGAGGGGGAGGTAAACACGCCCCCCATGCCTGAGGGGTAAACAATCAGCTCTTCTGAGCCCTTCCCCCAAAGTGCAATATCTGGGACTCCTGCTCCACCAGGAACGGAAAAACCATTATCTGCAGCTGACATCACTTTGCAAAAATGCAAGAGGGTGGTTGCTGAGCACAGCTCCAGGGAAGGGGGGGTGGAGGAGAAAGGACTCCAGGGAAGGGGCAGGAAGAAAGGGCTTGAAGCTCAGAGCAGTGCCAACCCCCAGCAGCGCCAGGATCCAGCAGCGCCAGGATCCAGCACCTTCACGCGTCTCAGGACAGCCCTGGACTAGCTACTTAACTCGCCTGGACTGCAGTCCACTCATCTGTGCAATGAGAGGCTGGACCTGGAGATCGCTGGGACACCTTCCCACTGGGGGAGGCCAGGACCCTGTGCCTCTTCCAAGCCAAGTCTCAGAGGGCCTCTGGGCTGCAGGTGCACAGAGGGAGGCCCTCCAGGAGCGGGGAGCCCGGGGTGGGGAACTGGGAGGAGAGAAAGGCAGCCACCCACTCAAAATGATATGCAAACTCCCAAAAAGCACATGAACAACTCTCCAGCCACATCGCTAATCATCAGAGAAGCGCCAGGAGGCTCCATTAGGACGGCTGCTATCGAGTCAAACAGAAAATAGCAGCGGTGCTCGCAGCAGCACTATTGACGAGAACCACAGCCTGAAAACGGCCCGAGAGCCTGTTAACAGCTGACCGGATCAGCAAAATGTGGTTGATATGTGCAGTGGAATATCCCTCAGTCTCAAAAAGGAAGGACATTCTGACACACGCTACACCACGGATGAGCCTGGAGGACACTACGCTCAGTGAAACTGTGAGCGGAAATGCAAAGTGACAAATACCCGCTCTGGGGTCATCTTCTTTCCCATCTGTCCATCAGGAGCCTGCCCAGCGCTGATACTCCAGGGAGGCTGAACACCCCGTGGTCCCTTTTCGCGGGTGGGGAAGTAGAGACCTAGAAGGAGAGTGATCTATTCAAGGCCACACGAGTCCACGGCAGAGTCGAAACTAAAAGCCAGATCTCCAAATCCCTGTCACCTCCCCACACCCTCCTCCAGAGGGTCTTGCACCATGCAGATGGGCCAGGGTACCAAGAAGTCCATTTAGCAGATGTGGCTCCCTCTTTAAGGGACTCGTGATAAAACCTCAGCTCCAGTTAGGTGATCAGAGGTCCCCTCTTAACATCCTCCAAGCTCCTTCCTCCAAGTAGTCCCTGCTCTGCTCAAGCACCTTACATGGCTCCCTATCACCCCTTGAACACTTCACCCAGTGTTCAAGGCCCAGTCTACCCCCCAAGGTGGGTCCCCTGCTGTTCCACACACACACACCTTTGCCTTACACTCTGGTCACCACACGGTAATCCCCAGCGGCCTCTCCAAACCTTTGTTGAAGCTGGCCCTACTCCAAGGACACCCTTTCCCATCTCCACCCTTTAAGGCCATCTGAATGTCACCTGCTCCCGGAAGCCTTTCTGCTCCCCAAATTAGACATGGCCTCGCCCTCCTCTAGGCTACTAGAACACTCCCTTGGGTTGGCTCTGGATACCTTGAGTGCCCATCTCTCTCCCCCAGGATATGGGGGGTACCTGGGAGCAGAGTCCAAGCCACACCCACCTCTTGTCATCCTCAGCACCAAGAGTTAAAAAGAGTAAGGCCTGCGTGACCCCCGGTGCCCTGAGCCATCATCAGGACAAACAAACAGACACTGTTCAGTGGCCCTTTGGGACAGAGCTCGAGGTCAGAGGTGGCTGGAGCCTGGGCGCAGCGGCCGGGACACAGGCGGTGCCTCCGCCCCCACGGCTGTTTTTATTTTCCTTCTCCTCAGGCGAAGGCTGCGGGGGCCCTCTGAGCCACAGCTGGTTTTTATTGCATCGAGGCTCAAAAAAAGCCTGAGCATATTTTTAGAGAGAAGGGGAAAAGGAATATTTTTTCCCTGACCCAAGATGAGGGCTTGCTCCAATTCACCATCTGCTCTCCCTTCTGGGTGGAGCTGGCGGGGAAGTCTCTCTGCGGGAGGATCCTCGGGACAACGGCGTATGAGCTCATGGACAGGGAGGGGAAGGCCGCCAGGCCAGTGCCTGCCTGCGCCCCCGACCCACATACAGAAACAATTGCGCACTCACGCCGCAGAGCTTAGATGCATGCCCTGGCCTCAGGCCCATGGGCCGAGGGAAGCCAGGCACTGGGTGGAGGACAGTGGAGGGGTGGGGTGAAACCAGGGGTCCCCACTCTTGCACCTGGAGTCCTGGGGTGTGCAGGTGACAACGATGAAGTTCAAAGAAGCATGTGGCCAGTGTTACTCATAGAACAGAAGCCAGAGCCCCTTTCTCCTCCCCACGGCGACTGGCCTTCAGAGCCAGCAAGCAAAGCAGCAAGGCAGCGACAACAGCAAACCCACAGCTGTCCTGAGACAGCACCCAGAGCTGCCCTCGGGCCTGGGCCACCTGCAGACAGAGCCTCACTTCGTTCTTACACCCATTTCAGCAGAGGGGGAAGGAGGCTCAGAGGGGAGGCAGAGGTGAAGACAGGCCCCCGGGAGCCAGGCAGGCAGCCTTTGGCTTTGGGGATCTGCCAGGAGAGTTAGGGATGGCTTAACAGCTTATAGGGTTTTCGCTCGGTGAGGGGTGTGGCCTTTATCTTGCAGGACTGGGGAGCCCCAGACCCTGCCGCGGATTGGAGCCAGGAGAGGTGATGGAGCAGGACACTGCCTGGCCAGGCACCTTCTTACCCATGTTGCCCCATATCCCCAGGCAGCAAGGGCTGTGAGAGGCTCACCCCCACTTCTTGGAAACTGAGGCAGCCCAGCTCGGCCCAAAGGGAGCTTCTTGGGAGATGAGCTTTCTGGTAGAAAAGCACAGAGTCCAGGTCTCCCCAGTCCTGGGACAGATTTTCCTCCTTCCTGAGCCTCCTCTTGAAACAGGGCTAACAACAGCTGCCTCCCGGGGCGGCTGGGGCACCATGCACGGGTGTGTGAGGTACTTGGCACAGGCCTGGCACAAGGGAGGCCCCCAGTGGGCGTGTGTCCTGTTTCTGTCCCCGGCTGCCCTGGTTAGCACGAGCGACGAGCAGGGCTTCACTGCCCCGGGGCTCCTCCCCTTCTGGCCCCAGCAGAAGCTGCAGGGCAGAAAGTAATAGCACTTCTTGGAAAGCTACCACCAAGCACTCCGTGGAACATGCGGGACATTCGTCATGATGTCACTGGCAGCCACACTGGCTGCCTGGCCTGGAGTGGCCCTCCGTGACCTCTCACCTGTCTCACACTGTCCTGTCCACGCCATGTCTGCCCCAGCACCAGTAAATGCCACAGGCACTTCGTCTCCACGGGGACATCTCACCCGGTCCTTCCCTACTCAAGCCTCCCCTGGCTCCACCCTTAGCCACAAAGTCCTCAGTCTGTACCTGAGTGTTCCAGACCCTTCTCGGTCTGGCTAGCACCCCCTATGCTCTCTTTTGCACCTCTTCGCCTTGTACCCTCATATCTGCTATGGCCAGTAACTCACGACCATGGGCTTTCATTACCTTTGGGAAGAGCTACGTTCAGAACCCAGCACACAGCAAACTGCTAAACCAGCTGTGAGCTAGTCAGCAGAGACACCAGGTTCTGCTTTTGAAGGATCCTCTGCTTGGAATGCCATTGCCCTCCTCTAGCAATCTCTAACCCACACCTCCTCCAGGAAAGCTGCCTTGATACCCACCCCTCCAGACCAATGTAGGTATGTTCTTCTCAAGTAGGGCTCCCTGGTATCCCCAGATTCTCCCGTCATTGCTGCCCTATCTGGGTGGGATAGCGCCATTCCCCACCCTCGGGCCTGGCAAATCTCCCCGGAGGTCCTGTGGATTTCAGCGGGGCTTACATCTGCCCATCAGTCCTCCTTGCTCTCACCCCCTGTCCTCAGCCCCAGTGGCCCACCTGTTCCCTTCCAGAGACACCCCACCCCCCACCTTATCCCAAAGGTCTTGCAACATCAAAACTACTTGGACATTCTGGAGATGGCAGAGAGCAACTCCAGGGCAAGTTGATGTTCAGTCCAACAGTATAATCCTTAGGAATTTGTCAACCATCCCTCGCCCAGATCATTTCTCACTAGCTGGTGTGCGGGGCGGGGGGGCGACCTGACCTCTGGGAGTGTTCTAAAAACCCCTCCCCCTTCTCACATTGCGATGGAGGACTTTGTCTGGCTGGCTCCTTGGAGACTCTGTGCCAACGTGCGAAAGCAGCTGCTGTCAGTTAGTTTAAATAGCCATTGTTCAGGACTGGGTTGTGTCCCTCGAAGTCATATCCTCAGGCCCTAATCCCCAGAACCTCAGAGCGTGATGACATCTGGAGACCGGGCCTCCGAAGGCTACGTTAAAACAAGGTCATGACAGGGTGGGCCCCCATTCAGTACGACTGGTGTCCTCATGAGACTAGGAAACGCAGACACAGGTGCGCACCAAGAGAAGGCGAAACGAAGACACAGGCAAAGGAGGCCACCCGCAGCCCGAGGAGAAAGGACTCAGGAGAAACAACTCTGCCGACACCTTGATCTTGGACTTCCAGCCCCCAGAGCTATGAAAAAAGAAGTTTCTGTTGTTTAAGCCACCGGGTGGTCTGTGGCACTCTGTTGTGGTGGCATCTCTTCCAGTGAGCTGTCATCACCTGAGCCTGGTCCTGTCTCCCCTTTCAGGCTCTGAATTCCCAGGAGGCGCCAGACAGGTCTGACCGGTCCACCCCCTGGAGCCGCCCGCGGACACACCTCACACTTAGAGTTCCGCAGAGCATGCATCGCCTGGGCAGACGCCTTTCAGGAAGAAGCATAATTTGGGTTCATCGGCTCTTTTCATCGTCAAGTGCTGGAGAGGGGGAAACTGACAACACCCCCACTCCATGCTCCTCCCTCACCTGGCCTCCGGTTCCACCCTCAACAGCCCTGAGAGGACGCTCCCTTCCGTTTCACAGAAGGCGCAGGGAAGGCAAGTGACGTGCACACGGTCATTTACAGAATCAAAGCCATCGGGGGGCGGGGGGAGAGACCAAAGCCCACTGGTCCCAGGAGGACCCTCGAGGGAAGAGCTGCGATTGGAAGGTTCTGCACTCTGGAAGGAGACAGAGAAGACGTGGGTTTGAATCCCGATGGTTCCTCCTGTTTGCTGTGTGTGAGCAAGTTGCCGACCTTTCTGAGCTGGGGCCTCAGGTTCCACCTCTGTGCGAGGACCTGACAAACTGAGACAGGACATGCGGTGCGGAGCACGATGTCAGGCCCCCAGAAAGGGTTCAAGAGATGGAGGCAGCGGTGCTGCTCATGAAGACAGGCTTCTGGAATCCTCTGGCTGGCCCAGCCCCTGGCCCCAAAGGAAGTCCAACAAAAGGCTCTCCATAGGAGCTTTTCCTGCTGGTGGGCATGGGGGCCGGGGCCCCTGGGGCCCCTGGGTCTATGCGCTGTCTCTGCCCACCCCCCACCCTCCACGCATTGTTATTGCACTCCTGCTCCCCCGGGCCTCACCGGCCCCAGGGCTGGAGAAGGCTCAATGGCCCATTGTTCTCCCTCCAGGCCCAAACCGGCCAGGCCTGCCAGGAACCAGCGCTAAAAATAGCCGTAGAGCATCGGGGTCCAGCTTCTTATCTCACCCCGGGGGTCAGGAGCTGCCCCACTCTCCTGGGCCAGTGCTCTGGAGGAAGTCCAGCCTGGCCAGCTACCAAGTCACCCTTGGTGGACAGTCCAAACTCACACCCACAAAACATTTCATGAAAAGTTCAAGGCTGGCTGCAGATCTGAGGGCAGAGCCTGGGTGCAGGCTTTCAGACTGGGCCCGCGGTGGGTCGGGAGGAAGGGCCTAGGAGAACAGGCTGTAACTGGCAAAGTGAAGGGAGAGGAGGAAAGGCGTTCCAGGTGGCGTGGACAGCGGAGGCAAAGGGATGAGGGATGCGGCGGACCAGAACAGTCGGGGGCTGTGGGAAGCCTACTTGGTAGCACAAAATGTGAGTCTTCAAGGGGACCTCAGGCTCAGCGGAGCAGGGCCCTGAGTGCCTGGCAAGGCTTTGCTGCCCTTCGAGGCCTCGCCTTGCCTAGGTGGGCCCCCTGACCACCTTCACTTCCAGGGCCTCCTCTAAGGCTCCTGTCTCAGCGGTAGTCACCGCCCCGAGGCAGGAGCTGCAGGTGGCAAGGATGGAAAGACGGGCCTTTAGCATTAGCACTCGCAGCTGGGGCCTCAGGGAGGGGCTTGCTCACCAGAGACACAGCGGGCAGACTCCAGAGGCTCTGCCTGTGGGCTGGGAATGCCATGGTCAGCTTCCAGCCATTCAGGCCTTCAGCTGTCAGCTGTTAAGCACCTGCTCTGGACTGGGTCCTGGGCTGGGTGCCGGCGACCCAGATGGCCACTCAGTTACAGCTCTCAAGGGGCTGGCAGTCCAGGGGAGAAGCAGACAAGTGAAGAGGCAACTCCAGGGTTGAGTCACCTGAGCCCATCCTAGGATAACCCAGGGAAGTGCCCTCCTCTAGACTTGGGACATCTCCAAAGGGTTTTGGGGGACACAGCCTCTGAACAAAGGCTCTGGGGTACAAATGAGCTAGCCGGGGGAGAGGTGCAGGGACAGGGCAGACGAGGTGTGGGGGCGATGAGGCTGCAGAGGTCTTTGCAGGCCAGACCCCATCCTTCTCTGAGTCCCTCATGGATATAAACACAGCTGTCACCCACAGAAAGGCTGGTGGGTGGAAATGTTGGAAAAATGGGAATCAACCAAATTGAGTATATTAAATCCTATCCTTTAAACTCAGAGTCTGGGAATTTGATCACTAATTGTTCTGCTATGAAAGCTTGGTGCCATTTGTACATGGGGGCTTTGATTCATAAGCTGCGTTACCTGCACCCCTCAAATAACACCTCAAAGCCCCTCAGGGGGATGTCCACTCAGGTGGACATGGGTCCCAGCAGGCCCAGCTGGCGCCGGTCCGTGGGTGCTTGCATCCCAGAGTGAAGAGCTTAGCTTGGGCGAAATGCACACCAGAGGTAACCTCCAAGGCCTCTGTGACTCACTCCTTGGTTCCTGGGCTTCGCCCCTCCAACCTCCACACCCTTTGCCCTGTGAGCTCTAGTTCTGCCCGTTGGAGGTAGACAGTCCTTTCTGCATTGACACTGGGCACAGCCCCGTGACTTGTTTTGACCAATGGGATATTAGCAGACAAATTTCAAACCGAGGCTTAAAATACATTGGCATCTGAAAGGAAAATGAACACCAATTCTACCCAATCCTCTCCAGAAAATACAAGGAAACCCTTCCCAATTCATTTCTGGGAAGCAGTATTACCTCGATCCCCAAACCTAACAAAGACAGCACAAAAACCAGGAGATTATAGACCGATGTCCCTCATGTAAATGATGCCAAGATTCTTAATAGGATATCAGCAAATAGAATTCAGAAACATTCAAAATTATACACTATTCCCAAATGTAGTTTCTTCCAGGGGTGCAAGACCGGTGGTTCAACACCCGAAAAATCAATCAGTGTAACGCACCATATTCACAGGCTAACAAGAAAATATGATCATATTAATTGATGCAGAAAGGAATTTAACAAAATTCAATATCCATTCATGATAAAAACTGTCAGAAAGTTTGGAATCAAGAGCAACATCCTATAGGGGAAAAAAAACTTCCTATGTAATGTTTATGTAAATATAAATATATATAAATAAAATAGTTTCTCGATAAAGCAATAAATCTGTAAAGCAACCGGCAGCTAAGATCAGGCTTGTTGATGAAAGGCCGAAGCCCAATAAGGTGAGACAGTGAAACAGTGACACGAAGGCCAGAAAGGGGGACGTGAAGCTGCACCTGTTTGCAGAGGACGCGACTCATTATGCAGAGAAATTCAAGGCATCTACGGAAAACTCCCAGGACGATGAAGTGAGTTCGGCAAGGCCACAATGCACAAAGCCCCGTGTATTTCCCTGTGCTGGCAGTTAACACGTGCAAACTGAAATTAAAAGTAGAATCTCATTTATAACCACCAAAAAGAGAATTGCATACTAAGGTGTAAATCTAACAAAAGAGGACTTGTGTGATGAAAACTACAAAGTGCCTGTGAGCAGAATCGAAGCTCCGAATGAATGGAGAGACAGACAGCGCCGGTGAATGAGATGATTCCGCAGAGTGACACACCAGGTCCCCGAAAACTGAAGTCCAGTGAGTGCAGCTGCTGTCAGGACCTCAGGAGGACTTCTGGTAGATCAGGCAGGAATATCCCAATACAATGCAATTATTTTCCAGACCTCAACAAGACTTTTTGTAAAGTAGGCAAGATTATCTTAAAATTTGCACAGAAAGCCTAAAAAACTACAATAGTTAAACAATTTTTGAAAAAAAAAGCCAATAAAGTAGGAAGAATCACTTTATCTAATTTCAAGACTGTGTGGCTTTGGTGGGGGGATAGAAACATAGATGCACGGAACAGAACAGAGAATCTGGAAACAGACCCACCCAGGGATGGCCAGCGGATTTTCACCGAGGGGCAAAGGCAGCTCAATAAGACTACACCCACTGGGATGCCCAGACTGAAACAGACACTGTAGCAAGTGCGGGTGAAGACACGGAGAGACCAGAACACCCACAGACTGAGTGCCAATGGTGCGGCTGGGCGGTGCCCCGGCAAGAGAAGCACAGAGTTTGCCTGTGACACAGGCATTCCACCCCTCCGTGTGTGCCCGAGAGGACAGGACACAGACGTCCCCACAAAAGCTTGTGCAGGGGTGTCCACAGCAGCATTACTCATAGTGGCCCCAAAGTGGAAATAACTCAAACATTCATCAATTCAACAAAACCGAAAGCGAAGCGTAGTACCAGCACAAGCTACAACACGATGAACCTTGAAAACGCTATGCTGAATGAACGAAGCCACACTCGAGGGACCCCGTATCTTAGGATTCCATGTACACGAACTGTCCACAGTGGGCAAATCTGAGACAGAAAAGCAGGTCAGCGGTTGCCCGAGGCTGGGAAGGTTTGGGTACAGAGAAGAGAGTGACAAGTAATAGGTATGGAGGTTTTTTAGGGGGTGAGGAAAATGTTCTGCAGTCAATGGTGGTGAGTGCTGTACAAGTTTGTAAAGATTCTAAAAACCATTGGGTTGTATACTTTAAACAGGTTACATCTCAATAAAGCTGTTTTGTTTTTTTTTAAAGCAATGCATGAAGGACAGTCTTTTCAACAAATGGTGCTAGAGTTAATTGGACATTTTTATGTAAGAGAAAAATGAATATCAACCTAAACCTCGTAGCTCACGCAAGGATTAATTCAAAAGGTACCATAGATTATAATAACAATTATAAAACTTCTAGGAGAGGCCCTGGCTGGCGTAGCTCAGTGGATTGAGCACGGGCTGCAAACCAAAGTGTCACAGGTTCGATTCCCAGTCAGGGTACATGCCTGGGTTGCAGGCCATGACCCCCAGCAACTGCACATTGATGTTTCTCTCTCTCTCGCTCTCTCTTTCTCCCTCCCTTCCCTCTCTAAAAATAAATAAATAAAATCTTTAAAAAAAAACACCTTCTAGGAGAAAACATAGGATAAATTTTTAGGACCCAAGGCCTGGTAAAAGGTTCTTGGACATAACACCAAAAGCATGATCTGTAAAGTAAAAAATAATACATCGAACTTGATCAAAACTAAAAAGCATTTGCTTTGCAAAACATATTCTAGGAGGATGGAAAGACAGGCTGCAGAGTGAGGGAAATCGTTTGCAAAGCACATGCCTGGCAAAGGGTTCGTATACAGAATATACGGAGAGCTCTCACAGTCAGCTGTGGAAAAGCAAACACTCTCATTGGAAAACAGGCACACGGCATGAAGAGACCTTTCACCAAACAGATGCCCGTGGAAAGATGCCCACTCTCACTAGACATCAGGGAAATGCAAATGAAGACCCAGAGGAGCTCTGCCTCACCCCCAGCCCAACGGCTAAAGTAAACACAGGGCAACTTTAAGTGCTGACAGAGTTGCAGAGAACCTGGACCTCTCATGATAGAGCCCCTGTGGGCAACAGTTCAGCAGTTTCTTAAAAATTAAACCTATTGGTACCATACAGCCCACCAACTGCGCTACTGGACGTGTATCCCGGAGAAATGAAAACTGTGTCCACACAAAAATCGCCACACAATTGTTCACAGCCGCTTTATATGGAACAGCCAAGAATTGGAAACAGGCACGATGTCCCTCTAGGAGTGAACAGCGAACCCACCCGCTGTGCACCCACAGCGCTGAACACCGCCCAGAAACCAGCAGGACTGAGCTGCCATACGCAGAATCCGGGCGGAACCTGAGGACAGGATGACGGGGGAAGACAGACCATCTCGTGAGGTTGCACACTGCACGGTTCCATTTACATAACACTCCTAAAGTGATGCAGTTGTATAGATGGGGTGCAGATCAGTGGTTGCCGGGGCTTAGGGACGGTGGGGGCAGAGGATGGGTGTGACTAGAGAAAAGTGTCGAGGGAGATCTTTGTGGGGAAAGACGGCTGTGTGCGGATTGTGGTCGTGGTTCTGTAATCTGCACGCGCAATAAAGTGACATAGAACTAACCCTCCACTGTCAGATTCTGGTTTTGATATTGAACTCTAATCATGTAGTTTTAACCACTGGGGGAGCTAGGTGAAGGGCATGTGGAACATCGCTGTACTATCTTTGCAATTTCCTGTGAATGTTTCCTGTAATTGTTTCAAAATTAAAAATGAAATAACCCCAAACCACTTTCATGTCAGTGAGAACTTTCCCAGGTAGGTGCCGGCCCTTCTGCCTGCGGGGAAGGGTCACACGGAGCAGATCTGAGCCCCGCCCACAGGGAGGAGCCCAGTCCAGCCCGCCCCTCCCAGATGGGTTGACCCTGGCTGCCCTGTAAGAGAGAATAGGTGATGGCTGTTTTAAGCTGCCGAGCTCTGGAGGACTTGTCTTGCAGCTCGAGTCTGACAGTAGCTAGTTAATACATGCCCCCTTGCCTCGCCTTCTCTCCACAGCCCTGAGGCATGGATGTCTGGTGCTGGTAACTGCGGCAGAGACAGCTAGCGGTCCTCCCATATCTGTTCTACCTTTTTGTAACTCCAGAGGAGTAACATCTCTGAATTTTATCTGATTGTATGGCTATCCGTGTTAAGACTACATTTCTAGCCTCCATTAATTAGTGACCATGAGACTAACTTCTGGTCAATGGGATGTAAGAGAAAGTGTCACGTGACAGTTTCTGGGAACCTTCTCTAAGAAAGAACAGGCATTCTTCACCTTTGACCACCTCTTTCGTAGCCCTGTCATCCTTCCCACAGATTAGAATGCAGAAGTGATGGCTGGAGCTCAAGCAGCTATGTTGGATATGAGGTAGAAACTACATTTTGAGAATAACAAAGCAACAAAAGAGAAGGAATTAGGTGCCCAGTCATCACAGAGATGCCATACAAGCCCTGGGATGCTTATATATGAATTTCCTTTATCTACTGTCAAAAGCTCTATGGAGATATGAACTTCTATTTCATGTTTCCTATCACCCACAACAGACCTCATTATTTACTTTTATAGGGGCTTCTATCTGGGCCATCCTTTTTCATGAGCTCATCCTGTGCAACCAAATGTGCTAAGCCCTGTATGCCTTCCATCCACTAAATTAGTATTTATGAAGCACTTACTATATATCAGGTAATACGATAATGCTCGGGAAATTGTAAGAATTAAGACACCATGGTCCCTGCCCTCAAGGACTTTACAATTGAAAGAAAGAGACAAACAATAATGAAATGGACACCTGTGTATAAGTAATTACAATCTATGACAAGTTCCATGGGGAAAAAAAGCACAAAAGCACTTTATGTGCAGATAGCAGGGACCCTTCTCCAGTAGGGGCTATCAGGGAAGGCTTCCTGGAGGAAATGAGCTCTGGGAACAAGGGGCAGGGGGTATAGCCTAGCTCTCAAGAGCATGGATTCTGAAGCCAGCCAGTCTGGGTTCGAATCTCATCTCCCTCTTGTCCCTGTGTACCCTTGGGCAAGGCCCACACCCTCTGCACCTCAGCTTTCTTGTCTGAGAAACAGAGATGTCGTAAACAAAACACTTACATAACATTCACGATGTGCCAGGCACTGTTCCAGGAACTATACAGGTATTAGCTCTTTTCATTCTCACTATAGCTACCTCAGTTTACCCATCTGCACATGGGTACAGGTACTATTTCTATCCCCATGGGCAGATGGGTAAACTGAGGCCCAGAAAGTGAAGCAACGTGCTGGGAGCCACACAGCCGAGTGGAAGAGCTGGGAGCTGCCCCGAGCAGTCTGACTCCAGAGTCGGTCCTCGGCACGCGACGCCGCAGCGGCTCCTCACACTAGCTCTTCACTCGTGGGGCTGCTGTGTGCGTGCAATAAGGAAACGTTGGACAAGGACACAGCACAGTGCCTGGTAAATAGGAAGTGCTTGTTAGAGGTTAGCGATGACTCTCATCGTCGTTATCGTTGGTAACCAAGGGAAGGGAGAAGGAATGCTCGAGGTGAACAGAAGCGCACATACAAAGGTCCTGAGACAGAAGGGAGCACGGTGCATTTAAGGCGTGGAAGGCAGACCAGAGCTACAGCCTGCCTTTGTCCTTCACAACAGCACTATCAGTGGGAGCTGCTATTACATCCTCTTTATAAATGAGGGCACAGTGGCTCTGAGAGGTTGAGTGACTTGCCCGAGGCCACACAGGAATGAACGCCTGAACCTGGACTCAAACCCGGGTCTATCGGCCTCCAAGGCCCACACTCCTAGTCACATCCTCCCCTGCGGGACAGCAGACAGACGCCTGGGGTCCAGCCAGCAGGGAGAAGCAAGGGCAGCCTGAGGCGCCACTGTCAGCGGCTCAGGGAGAGACCCTTGAATACCTCCCCAGCCCAGCCACCTTTCAGATGGGAGCGCGAGGCCCAGCAATGGGAGGGGCTTGCCACCAATCAGCAGCAGAACCAGTAGCCCTTCCTCCCCAGTCCGGGGACAGTTGCCTTCGCCTTTTCCATCCCCTTCGAGTTTTCATATCTTCCCCAGGGTGTAAACTGAGCCCTGCCCTGCCCCAGGGGCTGCTCTGGCCTGGGCTCAGTGTCACAGGGTGTGTGGCGGAGATGCGGGGGGTGAGGACTGGACCTCCAGGGCAGGAGTGTGTAAATAAGCAGCAGATCCCTCCTCAGCCCCGCTGTCTGTCGAGAGGACGCAGAGGGCAGTGTCCCAAGGGGGGCGAACCGCGGAGGCCGGGGGCAAGCGGTAAATGGACAGCTCCCTCCAAGTCAGTCCCCTGGGGAGGCAGCTAAACTCCGTTTTTAGAGTCCTAATGACTCGTGGTCACACACCACACGCGCACACACTTACACTTGGCCTGGGTCCCAGCCCCTCACACCACACAAAGCACCATCTGCCCCTTCAGGAGGTCCTCAGACAGGGGGGAAAGTTTGATTCTCCTTGTTTCCCAGAAGAAACCAACAGGAAGGGGGAGGGGCCTCATCCAAGGTCACAGGAGGGTTTGGGACAGGTCTAGGGGCAGGCCAGCTGCCTCACAGTGCAGGTGCTATTCGGTGGCTCCTGGGACTGGCAGGTAGGACCCTGCTGAGCCCTGGTGGAGCCACCCTCCTGGGGCCCTGCTCCTGCCATTGAGTCACTGGCCATCTCTTCCCAGGGACTGTCCATCAGGCAGATGGGGAGGCGACTCCCTCCTGCGTAGTCAGCTGGGACTGGGCCTGACCTCACCTCTCCCATGGCTCAGTCACAGCCCAGGCCTCCCTCCTCCGCCCTTACGTGGGGCGCCCCCTCTGCGGCCGGCCCTGTGCGGAGGGTTTGCACATATTTATTGTCTCCCTGAGTCCATGTGAGTCCCATGAGGTGGTTTATTATTCCCATTTCATAGATGAGATGACTGAGGTTCAGAGAGGCGAGGAAACTTAGCACCCAGCTATACTGAGAATGGAGACTTGACTCAGGACCCGATATCTCTGCGCCCCTCAGCGCCCGCCATTCCCGGGCCCTGTGCAGAGAAGCTCTGCCCTCCAGCCAAGGAGAAGCGTGGGGAGGGCCCCCAACGAAGCCTCTGAATCTCAGACTGGCTGGAGGAGATGCTGCTGGAAAGTTAGGGATCCGGGTCCCAGTCCCTGCTCAGTCACGACATGCTTGTCCACTTTCTCCAAACTTTCTCCTCGTTTGTGAAAGGAACACAATCCTCTGACCTTCAGACCCGCTGTGAGGTCTGGCGGAGATAAGGCACGGGGCGCCCTTGGGGTGTGTGACCGCAGCTGCTATTGTGTTGTATCTGAACCTGCCACTGCCCCCCGCCCTCCCAGCCATGCCCTCGCCCCATCCAAGGTGGAACAGGCTCAGTTCAGCCCCACAGCTCTTCCTCATCCCCCCACTACCTCCTCCGACCCTCCAAAGGGGCTCCTCAGTGGCAGAGGGCCCAAGGGTAGACCCTTCCCTCCCGCCTGCACAGCCGGGGAGAGGACAGGCAGAGCCAGATGTTTCCCAGATGTTGCAAACAATAGCAGGGAAGGCTCCTCTGAGGCCCGGCACTGTTGGTTGGTTGAAGGCCGAGAGCTCTGAGGAAGAGGCAGGGGAGGGCCTGGGGCAGGCTGGGGAGGAAAGGCAAACTGGAGCGGCTTGCTGGGATAGGATGTCAGTGGGAGGGACCCAGAAAGGGGAGAGGAAGCAAGGAGTTGGGGGAGCAAGGCCGGGAGGTTAGGGTAGGGAGCTCAGAGGAATCTGGTGAGGGAGAGGGGGACACAGAGGAGTAAAATCCGCCACCATTGCCTTACCCTCACCCCAGGGTCCCCCCTTCCCAGGGAAACAACTTTAGAACTCTCTAGAGGCTCTCAGGTCCCCCCCACACCAGAGCTGTTTCTGGAGATAAGGAGGCCCCTGTTACAGGAGGGAGGCAAGCACTGACCCAAGCAGGGACCTAGGCACCGGGCAGCAGTCTGCACCAGACTGGAGAGGGTCCTGAGGACCATGCCTGCCCCAAGCCAGAGCAAGAGGCCGAGAGCGTGAGGGACCTGACTCGCCTGCAGGGAGTCAGCGAGGCTGGCACGGGCAGGCCAGTGCTGAGCCTCCGCCCACTGGCCGCCGACCAAGCAGCATGCTGTGCCCTCTCCCCTTTCTACCCCTCACACCCTATTTGCCAGCTGACCCCACCGCGCCCAGCTAGGCCAAGATGGGACACAGGCCCGGGGACAGGCTGTTCTCAGTCCCTGGGACAGGCTGGCTTTGGCCACCAGCAAAACTGTTCCTAGAAGAACAGGGACCTGGGTCCCAAGACTCAAGGCTCCCTGTCCGCTCTAGTAAGGGCAGAGCCAGGGCTGGGCAAGCGGAGGAGCTTTGCCACTCCGATCTGACCCTGAATAACAAGGTCACTAACAGCCGCTCGTGCTGAAGGAGCGTGACCCTGTGCCCGATACCAGCTAAAGTTGCAGGAGGAATGACCTTGCTCGGTCATGACAACTCTGGCATAAGCGCCAATGCGCACAATTCACAGACTGAGAAAACTGAGGCAGAGAGGTTATGAGACAGCTTCAAAGGTTTGCAGCTCGTTGTTAGTGATGGAGCCAGGAGCCAAAACCCAGAGCCCAGCTGCAGGCGCCGGGGCCCCTCAGCTCACTGGGTGCTGCCTCCGTCCCTCCACCTCAGTCCTCCCACCTGTGGGATGGGAAGGGGGCTGGCCATGCGGACCTCGCAGCTCTCAGACCCCACAAGGACCAACCAGGGATTGCCAAACCTCACGTGGGGACCAGCCCCAATGACACTGTACAGGTGAGGGGACTGAGGCGGAAGCGGGTGACAGCCGAGCCCAAGGCCCCCCAGGAGCCTGGGGCAGGAGGGTCCAGGCGCCTCTCCGCTCTCTTCTCCAGCAGCTTGGCGTAGTCAAAGCCCCTCTGAGGCCAGGGGACCTGGGTGTGAGTCATGGAAACCAGTCAGTGGGGCCTTCTGAAATGGGAATTCCATCTGCCTGACTTTGTTCTCCTGGACGCTGGTTTCCATGGCGATTTGGGGTGGGAAGGTGGAGGGCCTGGAGTGGGCTGAATCCCTGGAATAAAGAAAGGGGAGTCTCCTTGTGGGCCGAGTGTCTCCTCCAAGCAGCAGACACCCACGTTCTCAATGAGGAGCACATCGCTGCCCCCTATCATCCTTCCTGCCTCGTCGGGGCCCTGGCAGCTCCGAGGCAGGGAAGCCCTCCGCCATTACACAGCCAAGCAGGGCTCAATGGTCAGTCAGGTCCGGGGACTGGAAGAAGACCCAGCCCCACTCCTGGAAGAGTTCACATTCCGGAAAAGGCTGCAACATGTATTGAGCACCTACTATATGCCTGGCCCCAGGTTAGGCCTCCAGAGACCACCATTTCTGATGCTTTCCTTATGGGGGCCCACGGGGGTGACCTCACCCAGGGAGACCAGCGAGGAAAAGCAGAGAGGAGAGTGGCTGCACAGCCCCATGTCCTTTGCATCTCCCAGGCCCCAGGGGGCCAACTTGAACCCAGGACAGCAGGCAGGGAACAGGATCCAAAGAGAGGGGTCCAGCCCCTCCTCCACCAATCAATTCTGTCCAGCTTTAAGTGAGCTCAGCTGAGCTGGTTGCCAGCCCCAGACCATCCATACCTTGGGTGCTGCCCCAAGACCCTGGCAGGTGGTATGTGTGGGCATCAGGGGAAGCTTGGGCGTCAGCTTGGCCTGGGCTGCAGGCTCTCTTCCCCCCTCCAGGAGAGTGGTCCAGGGCCTCCCCTGAACTGTGGCTTTGGTCAAGGCCTTTGCCAGACTGGCATCTCCTGTTAGGCACGGACGGCTTCTCTGTGAACCCTTCTCTCTGTCCCCTGTGAGCCTACGGGTCTGCAGCTGCTGCCCTGACAAAGATCCTGGCCCCATCCACTGCCACCAACCAGAATCTCAGGGTGCGGCAGGGCAGAGAGGTGAAGGAACTCGCTGAAGGTCACATAGCCAGTTGGTGGCCAAGGTCGGATTCCATCCTGTAGCCGGTAGAGAGCAAGAGAGCCAGAGCTTTGCAGGCGGTAGGCTTAGGCTGAACTTTGTCTCTGCCACGTGCCCCCTGTGTGACCTTGGACAAGTCACCCACCTGCCTGTGTTTCCCTCTCCTCATCTGTAAACTGGGGACAACCCCCACCTCCCAGGCTTGCGGAGAGATGGGATGACCAGTGGAACAAGCGTGGCGGAGCGTCTGCCACAGAGGCAGAGGTGGTCAGGGAGCGTATCTAGCCATTGTCTCATGCCTACGGCTCCTGGGTGGGACGCAGATGATGGCTAGAGAGGAGGAGAAGCTGGACCAACAACAGCCCAGCCACCAACCCTTCCAACCCCAGACACCCTGGGAAGCCTCAAAACCAGGAACACACAGAAAGCGTCAAAACCAAGAAATAACACAGGCCCTTTATTTGCTCCAGAACTTGGCTGCTGTGTGTGGTCTGAGGGTGTCATGCTTTCCCAGGGCCCCCAAGGGACCTCCTCACTTGAGGGTGCCGGATTTCTGGGCGAGGCCAGACGGTATGACCTGCCCCTCCAGGCCTCATCGGTCCAGAAGGCCCAGCTGCCTGCCACTGGTGCCCGGGACCAGCAAATCCCCTGAAACTGGAAGATGATGCCTGCCTTTTCTGCAAGGTGGCTTTTCACAAGGCGTTGGTTAAAATATTGCACTTGTAAATTAGGAAAACTGATGAGGCAAAGGTTTCCTATTACAGGAAGACGTGCCAAGCATCCTACTACTGTTTAAATAAATAAAACTTGAGGCGGGGTCGGCGCTGCGAGCCCTAGTGGCCCCCAAGAGAGCCCCAGAGCCCCGGCCACGCCCCTGCCCCACCAGCCAGTTCTGTAAGGAACTTGGTCAATGCGAGGTCTCCGCAGCAAGGAGCAGTGGCTCCGGATCTGGCTCAGCCAGGGCCCCTGACCTGCCGGGGCCCTTGGGCCCCCTCGTACCGGGGCATTGGAGACCCAATGGGGCCAGTCCTTCTCTTCTCCAGTGGCCTAGGCCTCTCTCGGTCCAAGCCTCTCGTCCAAATGTCCATCTGTCTGTCCGGAGACGCGGCCTCTGGGGCTTGGTTGCCTCCTCCGTCGCAGGGGAGAGGGAGGGGTGGGAGGGGGCCCAGCCCTCCTGATGCGAACACTGAGCTCTGCCCTGGCGGCCCCTAAAGCGGGGGACTCATCTTCTTCTGGTTAATGAGGTCCAGGTAGAGGTCAGAGCGGAGGAAGCGTGGGTATGAGTCCTTTTCCATGAGCCCGAAGATGCGCTTCTGTGCCAAGTCAAAGCAGCCCCGCGTGACGCTCTGCAAGTTGTCCTTGGTGTGCTCCCGCGTGTATGAGTCCAGGTTTACCTTTGGGGGCAGAGGTGGCATGGTCAGGGCTGCCTGTAGGGAGCTGACCCCAGGGACCAGGGGTGGGACCTATCTGGCCTCCCGCCTTCAAGTCCCTCTGCTGCACATCTTAAGGTTCAGAGCGGGGGCCCCTGGGTCAGCAGATTCAAGTCCTAGCTCGGTCACTTACTGTGGGGCCCGAAACACCACCTCTGGGGTCAGGCTGCCCGCGCCACACCTAGGTGTGCGGCTCTAAGCAAATCACTGAGTTGGTCTGAATCTCGATTGTCTTCTCTACAGATTAGGGAAAACAGCACAGTCTTCTCAGAGCTGTGCAAGTTAAGCAAGATCCCCCATATTGAGGAGACGGGGATTAAATCAGTAGATCTTCCCTGAACTTTGTACACGGGGCCCACACACACTGGACAGGCGTCGGCTACGTGATCAGGCTCTCCAAAACTGTCCCACATTTTAACAAAGATATTGCAACCTATTTTACAGGTTGTCACGAGGTTAAATGCGAGAGCCCATTCATAAAGGGCTTAGCATCTCGACAGAGGCCATATTTGTTATCAGCGGAACCCAGTTCTTCCTGCGGCCCCAGCGGGCTTCCTCTCCACCCTGGGCACAGGGTCCCTAAGAATCCCGCTGCCCTCTCCCCGCCCTGATCTCCTCCTGGAGGCGCCCAGGTACCCACGACCACTAAGAGGCCATGGGGCATGGGGACAGGGCTGGGGCCAGACGGAGGCCCTACCTCCTTGCACGCCTGGATCGCAATGTATTCGGCGAAGATCTTCTTGGCCTTGGCTGCCATCTTGGACTGTGACTTGACCTTCTTAAAGTCCTCGCACGCCAGCCAGAATTCCAGGTTCTCCTCACTGAACTCAGTGCGAAGGAAGGCCTGGAACACTGCTAACCCATCTGTGAAGGGAGGGCCAGACCCTGGGTGAGAGGCAGGACCAGCCCCTCCTGCCCACAGCACCCCCAGATTCCCTCCCAGGGCTGTTGGGGGCAGATGCCAGGAGCTCCGTAAGAGCCCCTGCTCCCGAGAGCCAGCAGCCCTTGGCTGCTCTCACCCCTGCCAGGGGTGGTCCCACCCTGCCATTGCCTCTTTGTGGGCCTTAGCCAGGTCTGTCCCCATCCGTGCCTCAGTTTCCTCATCTGTAAAACCAGGGTGATCTGCCAGTCCCCTGAAGCCCGGTGAGGACAGAGGGCTTCCTGCCCGGAGAGGCACATTTGACCCAGTGCAGGCTCTCAGTACGTGGAAATGTTTACTGTGATTCGGGGAATATGGGTCTGAGCACACGGGTCCCAGAGGCCTCTGGGCTGGCAGTGCCAGCTCCCATGGACAGGGAGGGGCTGGCAGAAGCTGGCTCCAAGGCCAGACCAAGGGCCTCAGCCCAGGCTCAGCCTCTCCCGACACCAGGGGCACCCCACTGGGCCCAGGAAAGAGAGGGAGGGAGAGAACACAGGGCAGGGGGGGAGACCACGGACCCCACTCACATTTATGAAGCAGCAGCTTCTCCAAGGACTCGCCCCACTTGAGGGCTTCCTCCGAGGTGGGCCTGAGGGGAGAGGGCAGGGCACAGTGAGCACGCCGTGAGGTTCCGAGAAGAGAGGTGGCTGGGTCCCGGCTGCCTCTGTCTCCCACCCTTGGCTCAGGCAGTGGCCGATCTGACTGGGGAGCTCAGGAGGGACCCACCCCCTTTCTTGGGGCCAGCATGGCTTCTAGCCCCCACTGAGCCCCCTGCCTGGCCACCCTCCCCGACAGCTGCTCCCCCCCAGGGCTGCTGCATGCAGGTACCAGGCCCCTCTGTCAGAGCCTCCAACCAACCCGGAGCTGGGTCCGCCAGCAGCACCCCTTCCCCCTTAACCCCAACACCACCCCGCTCCCCAGGAACTACTAAGTGCCTGAGGGGATCCCAGGGAGCACCTACTTGAATGACTTCATCACTTTGTCTGCCTTGCCCGCTGGCTGGGCCCCGGGGGACTCATTCCGCCGCCTGAAGATGCCCAGCTTGTTCTTCATGTCCTTGGCTCTGGAAGCAGAAGCAGACAAGGGGGTCAGTCAGCCCGGCACACTCGGCCCCTGCAGATTCGGGGCGGGGAGGCCGTGGCCTGGGGCGAGGGGCACCTACTCCTTCATCGTGTGCCGTCTCTGTAGGTTCCCGTTGCGCGTGAGGTACATGCCTCGGAGCATCTCCGTAGGGCCCCCCACCTTGGAACCAGGGAAGGTTTGCAGGGAGCACTCCTGGGCTTCTGCTCCCCACCCTCTGTCCTGGGCAGCAGGCGGGCAGCTGTGGGGCAGGATGCAGCCGAGCGTGCTCGCAAGAATCCCAGCCGGACAACTGGACTCCCAGGCATAGGCTGGGCTGGGACTCAGACAGGCGGAGCCAGGAAATGGGAGGGACCAGGACAGCGAGCAGAAAAAAAATCCCTCCTGGCCAACCCTGAGAGGGAGCCCGTGAAAGGGGCATGTGTCTGCAAGGGGCGGCCTCTAGGGCCCGCCCAGGCAGGAAGCCAGACCCAGTTATTTGTGACTGGCCTCCCCCGTTACCATGGCAGCGCCAGGGGAAGGAGGAGAAAACAAGTCAGCAAATCGCTGGGAGGGAAAAGGGGAGGGACGGGAGGCTCAGGCAAGCCAGGGTGGCAGGGCTGGCTATTTTTAGCCAAGAACTATTTTTAGCTTTGCCACTCCCCATCCCCCTGCCGATTTCAGCTTTGGTCAAAGCTGCGGGCAGGAAAGGGGTTAACTGTCCCGTGCTCCTGCTCACTGGCCAGCCCCGCCCCCTCTCATACACCCCCTACCTGGGCACCTCCGGAGAAGAGCTCCCGCCTGCCCCGCCCACAGCCTCAGGCTCTGGCTTTGGAGACTCCCACCCGAGAACTGGCAGAGCATTCCAAATGTCTTAACACCATTTTAAGCTTAAATAACTTCAGAAGTGCAAGTCTTATAAACTTCCAAAATCATCTTTTGAAAGTTTATTTAATTGTTAAGACATTCAGTTTTATAATTTTTCAATCATTAAGTTTTTGTTTAAATTCTGGTATCTGTTCTTCTGATTAAAGATGAAAAACGCTGACGGAAACCAGAAGGTTGAAGTGCATGATCTAAATCACAAAGTTAAATAAGTGCAGAAGAAGTTTAAATAATTCAACTTTCAAATGTGTTTAAGTCTGTAGCATTTATACTTCTGAAGTTACTCAAGCTTCAGATGACACTATGACCTATGAGACACCCTCTGTAATTGAGGGGAGGGGTACCCAGTGGAGGTTATGAGTAAGAATCCGAAGCCAGACAGCCCAGGGTTCGAATCCCAGCTCCAGCAGTTACCAACTGTGTGCCCTTTGTCAAGTTACCTAACCTCTCTGAATGTCAAGTTTTGTTATCTTTTAAAGAGGTATGATGAAGGTACTTCATGTCTGCTGGGGTTGGTTCAAGGCAAAGGGGAAGTGCACGCACAGCTTTACACAGTGCTTGCCCCAGCTCCACCGCTTACTTGCTACATGACCTTAGACAAGTAACTTCTTTCTGTCTCTGTATTTGTAAAATAAGGTAAGTCAGAAGAAAGAAAATGTGAAATAAAAATAATGGTAAAAATGAAATTGGATATGTGTAATACACATAGAACAGTGTCTAGCACAATGAGTATTAGTGACTTGTGTTATTATCTCAGATTCTGAGAGTCCTCAACTAAACTTTTACGAATGTGACCTTCAGGCATTCGAAAGGCACTGCCCGCTCTGCAAGGAGGCTGGAGCTGCTGGGCCGGGGCAGCTCTGGCACCCTGGACGCCAGCCCCTACTGTCCCCCACTGCCCCCCGCTGCCCCCCACTGCTCCACGCTGGCAGCAGCTCTGGCCTGGGCCAGATGGCTGGTGCAAAGGACTACTTTTGCTTGTGCATTTCACCTTCCCTAGAAAGTGTGACTGTTCTTGGCTGCAGAGCGAAGCCTCCATGCAGCTGCCCCAGGAAACCAGAGAGGGCAGGGGAGCAGCGGGAGAGTTTCTAGGGCTGTGGACCCCAGCTAAGGTCAAGGCAAGGGAAGAAGGTTGCAGGAGGCATCTGGGAAGGATCCCTGTTCTCCTCCCCACCGCCGGGCCCAATTTGTGCACAATGGTAGGCACTGCAGGACCGGGAGGGAATGGGGGCGCCCCCTCCACGTGCCACTATGTGTTCCTCTCTGCAGTCTCCGGGGCCTCAGGCCTGGGATACAAGGAAACCCAAGGAGGTTCTCCACTCTCTCTGTTAACAGGCACTTCTAACAAATCCCAAAACAAAAGTATAAGCGGCCCTGAGCTTGGCTCAAAAGACTCTGGGAATACAGGAGACATTATCTGGGCCAGCAGCGCCCCCTCCTGGCAATGCCTGGGACTGTTAGCATTCAAGAGCCAAGAAGAGAAAAGGGAACCATATGAACTACCTGTTCAGCCCTTTCTCAGAAGGCCAAAGAACTTGTCGAGGTCACTAGGCCACTACTTATCTTAAAGGCTGGGCCCGGGCCATGGCAACCCGGCTGGTTGCCTCTGTTTGGTTCGCTGTGACTTCCGGGTGCTGAATCAGCACCTCGCCTCATGCTACATAGATGCTGAGGGCAGTGCCTGACGCTTAGCACCACGGTGACCCCACCCTGGGGCCACAGCTAAGTCCCAGGATCCTGCTGTTCACTGCTGTCTGTCCGGGGCAGGACTGGGTGCCTCCCCTCCTCCCCACGTGTACCCCTGGAGGAGGCAGAGGGGTGCAGAGGGGCTCCCTGAATGCAAGGGTGAGGGCAATGGATCTTTCCAACATACAGGTTTTTGCTCTTTCTCTTCTGGGAGCCTTCATCATTGTCCCCAAGCGTGTCGGGCCCGCTCATCTGTGGAGAAAAGACACACAGGTAGTAGTCTGGGCTTCCAGGGGCTGCCGCCTGAGCAAAGAGAGGCGCAGGGGGTCCAACAGCTCCTGCAAAACAGCCCCCCACGCCTCCCCAAGTTCCCACCCCTCATGAAACAGATGAGGAAGGGCGACCTCGCTCCTAGAGATGGCCTGTCCCTTAGGTGCAGCTGGCTTGGGAGAGCCTCCACCCACAGGGGCTCCTCCCGGTGCGTCTAAGACCCGGCTTGCTGGGAAGAAGTCGGAGACACGGTGGTAACGCAGAGGTATTGCTGCAGGTAGCAGGGCAGGCCGGAGAGAAGCACTTCAGCAGGGGTTCTGCTGTGTGACTCGGGCCACTTGCTGTCCCAATTTCGAAATCAAGATCACAGTGACCATAACTCAGGATTCTGAGGTCTGAAAGATACCTGGGATTGGTCAGAGTGTGTACTGTGAATTATGACACAGGCCTGAGAGCACCCCTCTTGCCTTAGCACTTTCCATGGCTCCCTGGTGCCCTTGGGATAATATTTGAGCTCCATAACTGGCCGTAGAGATTCTACAGTGAGGATGTGGGCAGAAAGGCCCATTTAATGTCTGTTACCACCCCTTCAATTACCTCTGCAGCCTGACCCCTGCTCTAGCAGCCTCCCCCACCTGCCCTCCAGCCAAACAGGATGTCTCCCCCTGCCTTGTCCACCCACCTCGGACCTTGGCACATGCTATTCCTTCCATGGAGGATGCCCTTGTGACTCTCCCACCTCCCTTTCCTCCCGAGACTGGCCTCAGGAAAGACCCCGACCTCAGGAGAGCTGCTTCAATGTCTCCTCAACCTGGGAGACCCCCCCTCACCCCTAGACCAGGGTTGTACACACTTTACCCCCTTTGAGGTCCCTACTACACCCAAAATGGCTTATTCCAAAGCTGTCTCCTCCACTGGATTGTGAGTTCCCAAGAGCAGGCTTCTGCCTGTCTTCACCTCTGTCTGGGTCACGTTCACCAGGCCTAGTACACATTAGGGCCCAGTAAGTATGTGTAGAATGAATGAATGAATGAATGAATGAATGACTAGAGAGGGAAAGCAGACTGGGAAAGATGCATCTTGAGGCTCTTGCTGCTTGGGTCCAGGCCTGCGATTCTATCCTCCAGGCTCCACTTTGGCCCACAAATTCCACCCACTCCACCCCCATCTCCTTGCCTTCGCCTGTGCTGTGCCCACTTCCTGGAACACCCTCTCCTCTTCTCCCCAGGGTCTACCTCCCCCGCGTGCACCACTCCTCCACACCCTCAGACTCCCACTGTCTCTCATGGGGCTTCCTCTGTGTCTCTTGCCTTGCCTGTGCTAACCTGTCCTCCAGGGGAACCGGGGCCCCAATGTGCCACCCAGAGCAGAAGCCTAGGAAATGCTCTGAGACAGCAGCGGGGCTGGAGTGCACAGAGAGGGGTGGGCTTGGACACTGTGTTCCCAGACAAGACAGGAGGCTGCCAGGTGTGGGTCTCAGCTTTGACTCCCCCTGAGTCCTATCCTGGGCCTGTTTCCCCATTTGTAAAATAAAGAGGATGGGCTAAGCTTTAAAGTACTGTGTTAATTCTGGAAAGGAAAGTAATCCAGGGATATCCAGCAGGAGGAGCTACTAGCCTTGGAGAAGCACCTGCCTGTGATGGATGGAAGGACGGATGGATGAATGGATGGATGGACTGATGGACTGACAGAGGGACGAATGAGGCAGAGCATTATTTATAGAGCTTGTATGATAGGCCAGGTCTTGAAATGGGCATTATTCAGATACTATCTCATTAATCTTTGGAGTAAAGTAAACAGAGGCTCAGAGAAGTTAAGTCACTACACTAAGCACACCCAGCGTCTAGCTGATGGCCAGAATCTAGGCCTCTCTGAATTCAAGCCTGGTGTTTCTCCACCAGAGGATGCTGCTACTCAAATGCAAGGACAGAGCACATTCTGAACGTTTTCAGTGAAAGACTCAGGGAAAGTGCTGCCTCCTTCCTGAGAACGCTGCCCCACCAAGGCTGTAAACACGCCTGTGTACGTGCACACGCAGGCACACGCCCATCTGTGATGTGAGGTTCCAGAGCTCAGTGTGCAGCCAGATCTGGGTATAGATCTGACTTTGGAGAAATTTCCCAGCCTCTCGGCTTCAGCTTCTTTAGTCCTAACGTCAGGCACGATGATGACCACACGCCCCACTGTTGGAAGATGCCCTGGGAAAAAGCCCAGGGCCCCATGACCCAACCCTGGCACACAGGGCACCCTCACTAACCAGGGGCTGCCAGAGTTCATTGCCCAGTGAGCGTTACTGCTGTTGCCTATCAAATATACAGGCTGTGTTGCGCTGGCCTGTCTAGGCAATGCCCAGAGCCCCCACCCGTGGGAAAGGGCCCTGGGTGCTGCACTTCCTCCCATTCTAACCTCAGCTTCCGTACTTTATCAGCACCACACAATGGGCCTCGGACCGCTCCCACCAGCCCGCCACCCCCAGCCTCTGCGCTGCTGGGAAATGGGCTCTTCCTTCCACTGCTGGGAGGGGGCATCTTTGCCGGGACCAGCCCATGCCAATCGCCCTGACAGAGCGGCTGGGCAGCTCTGCCCCTGGGAACTGGCCCCCAAAGCAGCCAGGGAAACCCAGGCACAAACAGGGGGTGCTATAGGCCACAAAGAGAAGAAACTGAAAACTGAGATGGAAAGCTGGGGTTCTGATTTGCGGCCCCAGGGTGGCTCCCAAGGCTCCTCCCTACAGGAGCTGCAGCAAG
This sequence comes from Phyllostomus hastatus, assembly GCF_019186645.2. Lineage (NCBI taxonomy): Eukaryota > Metazoa > Chordata > Mammalia > Chiroptera > Phyllostomidae > Phyllostomus > Phyllostomus hastatus. The sequence goes on along the minus strand of NW_025333857.1, from coordinate 60,545,263 downwards.
GTATGCCCAGGGCCCAGCGTGGACCCTCCTTCCCATCGGCTGCCGGCCCACCGTCCGGGTGCTGCCCAACCTCCCCGACAGATGGCTCACACACGCAAGCCCAGGACTGCCTCCCTTCACTCCAGGCGGGCATCCCTGGGGCCTGCCCAGCTCCACCAGGCCACCTCCAGGGACTGGGAGGGACTGGGAGCTCACTGCCTCTTGGAATAATAATTACAATTCTTATTGTAGTTAGAAGTGTGATCATAGTAGTGGTGAAGAGTGCAGACTCTGAACTGCCTGGGTTTGAATCCCAGCTCCGTTATTTGTTAGCTAACAGGTCTTAGCCCAGTGGCGTCCCTTCTCTGTGCCTTGGTTTCCTTACTTATTGGACACACCTCACAGGCCCGTTACAAGGACTGATAAAGCCAACACACAGGAAGTGCTCCGCACAGCGCCCCTCTGAGGACGTGCCCAGGAACTACAAGCCATTGTGGTTATGGCTGTTCATTGTTGAGGGCTCATGCCCGGCAGTGAGCGAAAGCGCCGTTACAAACTACCTCATTTTCTCCTCACGGCAGTTCTAAGGGCCATCGGCTGCTATTTCTCCCAGTTTACAGGTGAGGACACTGGGGCCCGCCGCAGTTCAGCTACTTGTGTAGGCGCTCAGAGCTGGCAAGCAGCAGGAGTCGCAGGTCCCGGACCAGCACCCACCCAGGCCCGAGGGCTCCTCTGGCAGCAGGGCCTCACCGGCTTCCCCTTTGGTCCTAGTCTGACTTCTGGGCCGCGTGGCCGGCCTTGCTGCTCTGACCAGCCTGGGCTGGCAGATCCCACGGGGCCTTGTGGACACAGTGGACCGAGACTCTACACTTATTTGTTTAGATGTAGGAAATCATTTTTCTTTAGGCTTTTCTTCAATAGGAGGCTGGAAGGTGGTGTCACATCTTGGAGCTGGAAGGTATCTTGAGGGCCCTTCTCTGACATGTGGCCCAGCTGGGAAGATGGGTGCCGTGGGGCTGGCACCCCCCTGCACCCCAATAACCCCTGCACCAGCCAGGCCCCCGCAGGAGGAGGGGACAGGGACGCATGGCCAGGGAGGGGCCTCCCAGCCTCTGTGTCCTCGCTGCCAAAGAATGACCTGTGACTCTGGGCAGAGTCAGGCCAGGCCGGGGTGGGATTTGATGGGGCATCCCAGGCCCAGGCACAGATGCTCTCAGGGGGGCCCCCCTGGCTCCCAGGAAAAGGGAGGCGCAGGCCTGTGGATCTGCCCTGTGTGGCCTCCCAGGGGCAGCGGCAGGACGAGGCTCTGGCAGCAGAGGGCACTGTGAGACAGCTCAGCTCTGCACAAAGAGCCAGACCCAGGGAGAACTCACGGGGGAAACTGTGGGCTCTCTCTCCTCCTCTCTGGACCTCAGGGGGCCCCTCTGTGAGGTGACCAAGGCCAAGCAGACCTTCTCACAGGTGTGCCTGGTTTGGACACTGGAACTCCCAGGAGACATCACTCAGCACACAGGAAGGCGGATGACAGGGGAGGGGAAGGTCAACACAGGGACGGTCACCTGGTGGCAGACAACCTGTGATCCAGGCAGCCTCAGCTCAGCCACACAGCAGCACAGTGACCAGCCCAAGGCCGCACCAGCTCCGTCTGGCCGCCTGAGGTCTTACAAAATCACAGGATCAGCGTCCTGGACACCGAGCATGGTGCATACTGCAACCTCCTCGAACCCCTAGACAACTCCATGCAGACTCAGGTCTGCCCATTTTACAAGAGAAAACTAAAACTCAAAGAAAGATGTCACCTGGCCAAGGTCTCAGGACCAGGTGGGAAGGGGCGGAGCTGGGACTTGAACTTGGGTCTGTCTGAGTCCCTAGCCTGAAGACTGCACCCCTCACCCCTTCACCTCCAGCCTGGTGCTGCCCGAAAACAGTGGCCTGTCAGCATCCATGGACCCTGGGAAAGCCAGGCCAGGAAGACGGAAGTCCTGGAGAAAGCACTGCCTCCCCAGCCGCCAGCCAGCCTGCGTCCCCCGCCCCTCACCAGCACGAGGGGTGCAGGGTCTGGGGGAGGCTGAGCCAGGGAAGAGTGGACAAGGTAAGGCCAGTGCCCGGCCACACTCACAGGGGGAGTCTGAGGCAAAACATCTCTCCCTCGGCCTCAGGCTCCCCACCGTGAGACAAGGGCAGCTGGCCCACCTGGAAGCAGTCTTGTGGAAGCTGGAAAAGGGAGCTGAGGCGCCTGGTGGATGTCGGGATAGCCACTACTCCTCTTGCTGCTGCTGTCTTCCTCCCCGTCCCCCTCATCATCATCAACATGGCTCCCATTTATAGAACACCCACCAGGTGCTGAGTGCCAGGACCTGCCCTTACCACTTGACCCAAGTTGGGTTATTTCATCTTCTCAGCAACCCCACAAAGGAGATATTATTACCATACCCATTTCACTGATGAGGAAGCTGTGGCTCAGAAAGGTGTAGGGACTTGCCCAAGACCCACTACCAGTGAGGGATGGAGTGAGACCAGGGTGCTTGTCCAGCCTTGACCTTGTTTCCCTACCTCTACTATAAGGGTAGGCTTCTTACTAAAGCAGGCTGGCAAGAGGGAGTAGAATATGAAGGCTCATGAAGGACTCGAGACTTGGTAAGTGGAAGCCACAGAGAAAAGTAGCCACCATGGGGCTGGGGGCAGCCTCCGGGGCTCTGCAGGCTCCGTCAGGCAGGCCCAAGAAAAGCAGCAGCCGGCCAATAGAGGGTGGGGGAGGAAAGAATGCCAGTGGGAGTCCCGGGAACCCGAAGGAGGAAGATGGGACAGGAGAAAACTTGTCCAGGCCTGCTGGACTCCCAGGCGGCAGTATCTGCCCCCAAAATAGAAGCTGAGATCAACTAATTTGGGGAACCAGAAGTGTATGCATGAATGTGTGTGAACTTATTTGAACTTATTTGTATTATAGGTATTTGTATTTGAGCAAGGGGGGAGGGGAGAACTTGGAAGGGTCTGGTGGGGGGATCAGGATTGGGAGGCCTGAGGTAGGTGGTGGGCCCGTGGACCTCGGCCACCCTCCAGAGGAGAGTATCAGGACTCCCTGAGTCAGCTGAGGCCTCACCTCGGTAGGACAGAGGCCTGGACTCCCCTGTGGCTGCTGCACCCAGGAGCGGCCTAAGGCTGTGACACTCAGACTGGGAGGCACTTCACAATCCTTGGGTGGCCTGTTTAAAACTCAGGGTCTGAGCATCTATCTCCCCAGGGACATTGTGACCCCAGAAGTCCGGAATCACCTCTTCCTGCTGATTCTGAAACACGTTAAAGTTTGAGACCCACCTGCGATGACAGAGGGGGAAATTGCGATCCAGTCCCGGTTCCTTTGGGATTCAGTTCCAATTCCTGGACCCAAAGTTTAAGGTCCTGTTTGTTCTGCAGGGCCCAGCCCACCTCCCTAGCCCAGCCACCTTTCTGCAGCCGTCCCCCCAAGTGCCGAGCTGGCTGTACTGCTGGTGGCCTCAAAGCTAAGGTTCCAGAGGCCATGGCCCGCCTCTGGGGGACAGCACGCCGGCACCTGCTAGTCATGTCTGCCCCGGGTTTGGAAGCATGTCCATCAAGCCTGCAACTCAGGAGTCCCCCGCTCTGGCCAATGGCTGGCCTCTGTGGACACTTCTGTCCAGGTCATGTCCCCTTCCACAGAATGCCTGCCTCAGCCTTTCTGTTTGTTCCAAACCTGTTCAAGCGTCAAGGCCGAGCTGAGGGAAGCCGAGACAAGAGAGAGCTGAAGACTTCTCCAGAAGCCTCCCCTGATGGCCTGAGGCCCCGGGATCTCTCCTCCCTGAACTCCCGGGTCTCTGAGGGGCAGCTGCCCTCTGTACACGCTGACCACCCCCACCCGCCTGGGGTTCCCAGCTGTTGTCATAACAACACCTGGCACTGCACTGCCTGTTAGCGCCTCCACGGCATTCACCTCGCGCCTGCACTGATGTCACCAGGCACCAGACCCTCCCGGTTCCTCCGCAGCCACCCTGGGACGTGAGGTCCATTAATCTCTGCTTTTCAGAGAAGGACACTAGGGCTCAGAGGAGCTGAGTGACTCACCCGAGGCCACACAGTAAGTGAAAGACAGAACCGTGACTCAAGATGGTGAGTGAGCTTCAAGGACATGACACAGTCATTTCACTGCGAGGCCACCTTCCCGGCCCGCACAGACAGCTCACCCCTCCCAGGCTGCGACCGGCCTCGCGCATTTCTGGGCCCTGCTGTGGCACAGAGCGCAGGGCCGGGCACACGGCAGGCAATCAACACACACTTATTCCTCCACTTCTAAATATTCGCAGCAGGCAAATAGCACGGCGCTCAAGAGCCCGGCCCCTGGAGCCAGATTCTCATTCCGGTTCTGACCGTTAGAATCCTGGTGCAAGCGAGAGGACCTCTGCATGCCTCAGTTTCCTCATCTGTAGGGAGCAGCAATAGGATCTACTTCGCAGGGCTGTTATGAGAATTAATGAGTTGATGCAAATGGCTTAGAATAATGCCAGCACAGAGCAAATAAGTGTTGTGATTGTGTCGGCTAATGGCTCTCTAACCTTGCTGGGCACAGACGAAGTTGAAATTGTAACTATTTCTCTAGCTCCTATCTTGGGTCTTTAAGATCCAGATACACAGTGTTCTGGGCTAGGTGGCATCTGCTGTACTCGCTGTGGGGATCCCCGGGACGGCGGGGCTGCAAGAACACAGTAGCTGGAGTCCTCAAGTCATGGGTTTAAGTCCAGGTTGTGCCTTCTGGTCTCTCGGGTCTTATTTTCTCCTCTGGCAAGTGGGTATAAGGCTCACTGAAAGGACTCATTGGAAGGCTTCGCAGGAGGGCCCTGGCAGGGGTGGGACAAAGTGACGGCTCTTTCCCTGCAGCTCCTGGACGCAATGCCGCCCCTCTGTCTCATGCACCCCCCACCCCCCGTTACCCTCGGCCTTCTTACCTTCCTGTGCCCCGTGAAAAAGAGGGAGAGGTGGTGCATGGAGCCGCCATTGCGGCCCAGTTCCTTCTTGAGGGTGCGGGGCGAAGGTATGGCCCAGGGGGACGCACTGCCCTCTCCGTCGGAGCAGTTCAAGGTGGTGTCGGAGGAGAAGCAGGGCCCGCGGGGCTCCTGCAGCAGGCTGCCCTCACTGTGCGTGCGGCGCCGCAGCGAGTTCTGCACGCGCAGGGAGAGGCCGCCCTCCGCGCCCTGGCCCGTCTCTATCATGCTGCTGCGCTTGGCCTCGCCGTGCTCTCCGTAGTTGTCGTCACTCGTGTCCTCGTCGTCGTCCTCCTCCCCCTCGTCCCCCTCGTCCCCCTCGTCGGCCTCTTCAGCGTTCTCTTCGTCACCGGAGCTGCCCCCCTCCGCCCCGGCCTGCTGGCTGTAGGTGCTATCCAGGCGGACCTCGGGAATGATGAAGGCTGGCCTGGAGGCCACAGGCGGGTCCCCGGTGGCTGCTGGTGGGTCCCCAGAGCTCGTGGTCTCCTCAGCAAGGGCCTCAGCTGGCAAGGGGGCCTGGCTGGGGGGCAGGCCTTGACATGGCGGAGGGTCCTGAGCAGGGGCTTCCTGGACGGCAGCTGGGTCTTTGCTGAGTAGAGGGTCTTCGCTGGGAGGGTCTTCTTGCTGAGCAGGAAGGTCCTGGCTGGGAGAGAGGGTTGGGGCTTCAGGAGATTCCTGGCTCGGCGGGGAGTCCTGGCAGGAAGGGGGGTCTTTGCTGGACAGCGAATCTTGGCCAGGAGATGGTTCCTGGCCAGAGGAGGAGTCCTCACTGGGTGGAGGGTCTTGTCCTGGAGGAGGCTCCTGGCCGGGAGAGGGGTCCTTGCTGGGTGGGGGGTCCTCAGCACCAGGCCCCTTCCCTTCCTCCGAGGGCATCTCCCTCTTGTCATCTGCCTCCGACTCAAACATCTGGGAAGCAAAGAAGAAACAAGCAAGTTCAGAAGAGGAGGCTACTCGATGCCGGGCACTGAGCACGCACAGGCCGCAACAGAATCAGGCAGCAGCCTGAACCCCACACCCCACAGTCTGAAAGCCCTTTTGGCTTAGCTGTATAAGGGGCCTTGGCCTTAAACACATGGCTGGTCACTGAGGGCAGAAGGGGAGGTAGCAACCATGACCTGGCTCCTCTTGTGTGCCAGGGGTCATGCCAGATTAAACCCCCCAAACAACCTTCCCAACGGCCCCCCAAGGCAAGTGTCGTGGTCCCTCTGTGAGCAGGGAGAAGCCAGGCAGTCTCTGCATTCATGGACTGCAGCCACGCCAGCTCCGAGCCAGAATGGTCTCTAAGTGGGAGAATCCTGGGCCCAGCCAAACGGTATCTTTCACCTGAACCAAAGGCTTTTTAAAAAGCCTAGTAAGGCATTCCAACAAGAACTTGCTCTCAGTGTTTAAGTGGCTTTTGATACTTGATGGAATGAAAAGAGAACTTCAAAATACTGCCGACACCTGGGCTAAGCGGATGACACAGACACGTGGAACCTCACCGAGGGACCACCCAGCCACTTTTAAACTGCTTGGACGCACCTCGGGAGTTCCACGCACAGAAGAGAAAGCCTTTTCTGCCTTGCACACAACCCTCGGAGCCCCCGAAGTCTTTGCCAAGTTCCTACAGATTTCGTTTGCAAAGGGGAAGTCTGAACGGCAGCTGTCCCGCACGTAGACTGGGGCTCTGGGGCTCGGAGAAGGCGGGAGTGTTCACGGTGCCGCAGCCATGCAGGGGAAGCAGGTCTCAGGCTGGGCTCATCTGAGTCAAGGTCTGGGAATGAGCGCTATTGCAGAACAACTGAGAGCCCAGTTGTCGTCCATGGAGAGACCATAACCAGCTAGGACTGATGAAAAACTCAGACATCACCCCTACGCAGAAACAGTACAGATACACGAGAATGTGTGTGTATACACACACACACAGGGGCCCAGAATCTCAGGGGTGCACACACCTAGAACATAGGTTCAGAACCCTTGCTGCGGAGATCCTTCACGTCCATTTGACAGATGAGAAAGCCGAGCCAAGGAGCAGTGGCCTACCCACCCCTGCACAGCCACCCAGAGACGGACAGGCTGTACCAGAAGCTGAGAACCCCCTCTATCCCTCAGGAATCTGTGACAGTGAAACCCCTGCCAGACCTCACACCTGGGAGTAAGTGGCCTGCCATGGCTCTGGGCAGCGGCTGGGGGTTGCACACACACAGCAGGGGTCACCCTGGCTTCTGGGAGCCCCAGAGGGATGTGAAACCACTGTGCGGATAAGAACCACGGCCTGGGAGCGTGGAAGGGAAAGCGCCCCCATCCCCAGCGGAGATGGTGGCTGCAAAGGTAGAACAAGCCTCTGTGGACTCTAGGGTGACCTGGAGGTTCTGGTTCCTAGGCACGGCCAAAGACAGGTGCCCATCACCCCTGTGGACCCCCTGCCCTGGAAATCCTGCCTGTGCCTGGGAGATGACACCACCTGGGAGCCCTGGGACCTCACAGGCTCAGGCTTTGCAACATCAGCAACCCCAACTCCCCTCTCCACGGAGAGGGATGCTGAGGTCCAGAGAGGGGCGGGGCCAAGCCAGACTCACAGGGCGGGGCCAGGTAGGGTCAGTCACCAAATCCTCGGGGCCTCAAGGTCCCTACCAATCCACTGCGACAACCAACATGCCCAAGGAACAACAGGAGAACATACTGTAGAAAGTATACAGCTTTCAGTGGGAGTACGGTGGTCGTGGTCATGGTCACTTTAAAGACACACCTAGAGGGAAATGCTGAGATGGCAGACCTCAACCAGCGGCACAGCTTTCCCAGGGATCCCTAGACACAAACTCAGTCCGACACCCCGAATCAAAGTTGGTGGCCGTGATGACGGGTCCCCCAATCCAGAACTCTCTTCTGGAAACTAGAAGCCGAGCTTCACCACATCGGGCTGCTCCCAGGCAGACAGAGAAGCCCTCGGCTGATCCGACAGGAAGAGTGACAGCCCAGCCTGGACGGTGACCTAGGGACATGCCCACAGGCACCAGTCAGGGCCAGGCTGGGGTGAGAGCCTCAGGCCTAAGCCTAGTTCAGATCTGTCCCCAGAGCAGCCCTGGCCCCGCCCACTGCCCCACCCACCCGGGAGCTTTCTCCACCGAGAAAAACAAACTCAACCAGCAGCCCGAAGTCAGCTCCCTGATGATCCGTGTCTGCTCACCCCAACCTGGAAGGACCATGGATGGAAGGAAGCCGCGACGGGTGCCCTGGGGCCTGCCGCAGAGCGGCCTTGAGAGGGGAGCAGGCCGCATTTCCCCTTTCCTGGGGGGCGGCCCAGGCCCGTCCCCGCGGTGACTGCAGCCTGCCCGGCTGAGCCCGCCCACACCTCGGGAAAGTGCAGCAACAAACCCAAAACCAGAAATGCAAGTCAGCCTGCCTCTGCCAATCTTGCCCTACACCGGGGCCAAACTAAACAAGGCAGGGAAGGGAAGTGCGGCCGTCCCCGAAGGTCCCCTGCCCCGGGGCAGCTAGGGCACCACCAAGGACCGAAGGGCTCTCTGAGTGCCCGGGAGTCTGGTGCTCAGATGCCAGAGGCAGACTTCGGTGTTGAGCCCCGTGGTGTCCCTTTCCAGCTGTGCAACCCTAGTTGAGCCTCCCGACCTCTGGGAGGCACAGGGCCATGACCTCACACTGGACTCACAGGGGTGAGTCCCCACAGGGCCTGGCCCGGGAGAAGCACTTGATGAAATGGCTATTTTCAGTCTAGTCTCACTTGAGGGATGAGGAAACTGAGATGCCGGAGGCTAAGAAAATGACCTAAGAAGTCGGAGGGTGAGGTAGTCATGTCTCCTGGCAGAGGGTCTCTCCCTGCTTCCTTAGACCCTTACACACAACTGTTTGGGACCCCCGGGGGTCTAGAAGGAGGCGGAGCCAAGCTGAGCTCTGCCAAACCTGGGCCCACCCCATACAGGCAGGTACTGGCAAGCAAGGGCCGGAGCTCACCGGTCCTGTCCTGTGCTGCCGGATGGGCCGCCCGGGCAGCTTTGGTCAGGCTGGTGATCCTGAGAGCCCTGGAGGGGGTGCCCCTTGGGGGGAGGGGGCCTCTGGAACAAATACGGGAAACCTCTGCAATCTGGGAGGAGGGCAGTAGAAAGGAGTGGAGACGAAGAGGACAGCATGTCACCAAATAGATGCCAGGCATGGGACTGTCCTGTAAGTGAAGATGACACACGGAAAGTGCTCCAGGAAAAGTGCTCCAGGCAGTATAAGCAGAACAGGGGGTCCGGGGGAGGACTGGGACGTACATGCATTCGTTCGTTCTCTGGGCACTGCGTGAGGCCCTGGGGGACAGCTGAGGACAAGTCAGACACAAGCCTTGCTGTCAGTTGAGCAGAAAGAACAAAACCCTGGACAATTGGTCTTATCGAGCGTGGTGAGCGCTCTGAAGGAGGAAGTGCGGGCTGCAGGGGCCACCCAGTTAGGCAGCTGCTGCAATCGTCTGGGGTGACGAGGATCCAGCCAGAGAGACCAGCCTGCTGGCCCAGGGCCTTGAGTCCAATCTTCGGTGCAGCTGCCCCTCTCCTGCGGGGGGCCTCTCCTCCCATCCATCACTTCCTTGGCTTGGCTGGACAGGGTTAATTCTGTCCACGCCTCGCCTGCCAGAAGCACACAGGAAATGAACCAGGACCTCTAAATGGAGCCGCTGCTTAGGATCTAATCAAATCCTCCCCGCAGTGCAACCCGGGGCTCGGAACAGGCCTAGGAAGGGTGGCGGGTGTGACACCAGAGCTCTTGCTCACACCAGCTCTGTCTGCTAGGCCCCAGATCCCCACCTGCTGTCGCTGCTGGGGGTGGCCGTGGGCTGCCAGAACTGACTTGTTCAGTGTCACACAGCCGCCAAACGTGGAGCCAAGTCTGCTGACCCCAGGGTCAACCTGCAGCTCTCACTCTGAGATGACTCATCACATCCACTACCTATGCCAGGCTCCCCGTGTGCCCTCGAAAACCACTTCCTCATCGAGGTGGGGCAGGGGAGGTGGCGCGGGGAGGTGTGAACTGGGGTTTGCCTCCATCTCAGGGTGTCCCTTGTATAGCTAGGATTTCGCAGAAAGGGCCCTGGACATCAAGCCCGAAAGCCTGGGCTGGAACCCTCGCTCTGTGATTGCTGGCTGTGTGGTGTCAGGTTACCACTTCTGGTTTCTTCGACCATGAAGTGGGGCGAGAATGCCTCTTGCCCCCTGTCCTGGAGAGCTAAGGGGATCAAGTCTGAGAAATGACGGGGAAGTGCTCTGTGAACTGGAAAGTTTTTGGAGAAAGGGAGAGGCGATTAGAATTCTAGGCCCACGTTTGACCTCCAGGTTTGACCTCTGTGTTGGGCTGCTCCTTCACGTCCGGCAGACCCTGGGTCTGGCTCTGGGCTCCTGTCTCAGCTCGGGCTTCCAGGGACCTCAGTTGCCCAGCTGACGCCTAGCTCAGTCCAGCACCTCCAGGCTGGCTTCTTAACACCCCGAGACTGGAGCCTTCACCCTGCCTCAGGCGGCCAGCCACGGATACTGCTTCCGACTTCACACTCGCTGGCTGGGCGACCCCGGGCGCACCCTCCCTGGTCCTCAGTTTCCTGGGCCATGACATGGGATTGGGACAGATCCTCACTGTGCTGTGGAAGGAGGGGCTGAGCGGACGGACCTGCACCCCGTGCTCCACACAGGGCTGGCACGTGAATCACTCCATAGATGGCCATCAGACCACCCAGCAGACCCTCCCTAGATTTCTCCCAGCAGATCTGATGACCCCTCTCCACTCATCACCATCTGTTCCTGGGAACCCGCCCCAGGCCCCCTCTCATCTCAGCCCTGCTTGCTCTCCTGGCACCCACCAAACTCCCCAGACTACAACCGCCATCGGCACCATCTGGCCGCGGACGATGCCCAGTCTCCTCTGCCAGCCCAGACCTGCCCCTGAGTCCAGTCCCATGGGTCAGCGTCCACCGAGCATTCGCGGGATTCACTGCTCCCAAACACTGTTCCTGTCTCTGTGGACTCAGAAGGGAACAAGAAAGACATGATCCCTGCCCCAGTGGGGCTTGCAGGCTAGAGGGGAAGGACCGACATTAACCAAGCTGTCGCCGCAGAAACATGCAATGAGTAAAGACTGTGATCCATCATGCAGAGGACAACTATAAGGTGCCGTGAGCGAGAAGGAAGGGGCGTGTGGGACTGCGGATGGACGCTGAGCCTGCGGTCTGCTCACAGGGCAGGCAGGAGCTCGCTGGGGAGGGACCTGAGGGGCAAAGGCCCCGAGCCCGGAAGGCTGGCGCCCGAGCGGAGCAGACAGGGCTCCCGTGCGGCTGGAGCTGGAGTCCGTCCGGGCATGGAGGCACAGACTTTCCTCTGGGTATCCCTTCAGCGCCCCCAACTCAGCGTGTCCCAGACTGAATGTACGGTCTTCCCTGAGTGCATTCCTCTCTCAGAACCTCTGAACCAACGACGCCAACACCAGCTGCCCAAACCAGGTCCCTGGGTACCATCCTCCTTCCCTTTTCCTAAACTGCTACCTCCTTGGTCAACCACCAAATCCTCCTCCTTGTCCCTCATGGAACCTTAAGAATCACTCCACTGGGGGAGGTCATGCATGTGTGGGAGCAACGAGCATACAGGAACTCTCTGTCCTTTTCCTCCCAATTCCTAAAACTTCTCTAAGACTTAATTTTTAAAACTTTCCACTCCCTCTGTCTCCACTGCTACCACCTCCCTCCAGACCACTGTCATCTTCCACTGGGACTGACGGCCACCTCCCAGCGGCAGCCCAGACCCCTCTGGTCGCTCTCTGAGCCAGGTCAGGGAGACTTCTCAGTGCACATCCCACTCTGTGACTTCCTCTGCTTGACGCATGACCTGGCTCCACCAGTGCCCTCCAGATCAAGCCCAAATTCTGTAGCCCCGGGAGACTCCGGGCTCTGTTCTCCCTCTAGCCTCACAGCTCCCCATCTGCAGTGTTTGATGAATGAATGGATGAATGGATAGATGGATGAATGAATGGTCCAATAAACTTCCTAGGAACATCTAGACTCTTCTTACTCAAAGTGTCACCTGTGAACCAGCAGCAGCACCACCAGGAATACAAGTCGTAAGAAACACAAAATCTTAAGCTTCAAGCCACACCTCTTGCAACAGAATCTGCATTTTACTGAGATCCCAGGTGATACATTTGCATATTCAAGTTTGAAAAGCGCTGATCCAGACTATTGGCTCTCCACAGAGAGGAGCATTTAAAACTGTCTCCGCCTGGGCCCAGTTCCAGGCCTGCTGGATTCCCTAAGAGCAGGGCCTGAGCGCCTTGACTTTTTTCTGACGCTCCAGACAGTCCCGGGGAGCGGCCCTGGTGAACAGACGCGGTGAGTGAGGAAGGCCCAGAAGACAATGACACGCCCAAGGCCACACCACAGCATCAGGACAGAATCCAGACCAGAGTCCAGTTCGGGACCAGTTCCAACCACACCGCTCCCTCCGTGGCGGGAAGCCCGTGAGAAGACCCACGACCTCAGCAGCACCTGGGCCAGGACGGGGAGCCGGCCAGCTGGTGGGAGTCAGCTACCCATTTGCATTCCCTAGAAACAGAGGCCCAGCTGTGGGGGAAGCGAGAGGAAGGAAGAATTGAAGACTGAACATTTCTAAAGGATCCCACAGTAACTCTCGGGTCTCTCAGGGGCTTGTGAGGATGGGCAGTGTACCCATTCCACAGAAAGCAATACCGAAGCTCAGAGGAGAAGCTCACTTGGTTCAGAGACTCTCAAGGCAAAGCCACTACATCGGAAAGAGGAACCCCGAGGCATGGGAGAGAGGGGCCCCCTCTCAGGAGCCCTCCCTCCTCTTGGTGGGGTCACCAGGTGCAGCCATCGGAGCCCGCTGGGATGCCCCCAGCCTCTCCCTTGGCAGGAGGAGGCAGGTCCCGAGGTCTGGGTTTCCAGTACTAAGCCCCGTCACCACCTTGCCAAGCCTCTTCTCTGGGGACTTGCCGTGCCCACCCCGCACCCCACAGCCCCGGAGGCCCCTTCCATACCTCTGGCTCTCGTCTCACCTGAAAGGTATGAGCGCTGAGAGCGGGGCTTCCCCAGCCTCTTCCTGTCCCTGTGGGGACGGGTGCTCCGCTCGGCAGCAGTAACCGGTTCACCTGCGGGCTCCACCACCACTCCCTTTCCCCACCTGGCACCCGCTCTCTCTGCCTCGGAGGAAATTTCCCTGTTAACCCATCTCCTCCAGCCCATTTCCTGCCCATCCCTCCGAGCCCAGCGAAGTGCTCCCCTGGGACGGCCTGGCTACGGGCTCTCGGCTCTCCTGCCAGTGCCTGGCCTGAGCTCCTCGCAGGGCCCTGGGCAGGCCCCGCTTTGACTCACCAGGACTGAGTCTCCGGCTTACTCACCTCCACCTCCACCCCCACCCCCAGAGTTACTCAGCAAATACCTAGCGAGCCCCAGCCATGAGCCAGGGCCTGTGATCTGTGCCGGACATTGGAGCCAAAGGGCGGCAAGACACGCGTTCGTCCCTGAAGGCAAGAGGTCTATGGAAGAGGAGCAGGGAGGAGGCCAGGGCAATCTCCCACCCACCCTCTCCCACCCAAGGGGGCATGAAAGCAAAAAGGGATGGGAAAGGGGACAGCATGGAACATTCAAGGAAGTGCAGGTGGCTCCATGGCGCAGGAGGGGGGACATGTTCAGGAATTCGGACTTTACCCTGAAAGCAGTGCAAACTCGGTGCTGTAGAGATAGGGAAGGCAGAGCTGGCGACGGTGGAAACAGGCGACGGTGAAAACGGCAGAGGAAGAGGGAGTGAGAAACCAGTAACCGAGCAGCTACGGGACCCCAGGCACCGTGACAGTTGCTTTATGTATATACTCTCACTTCCAGCAACCCTACGAGGTCCGCGTCATTGGCCTCATTTTGCAAACAAGGAAACTGGGACTCAGAGAGGCGAAGTAACTTGCGCAAGATCAAAAAGCAAGCAGAGGGGTCAGAACTGAATCCACAGCCTGCCTCGCTCTAGAGCCCCGCTCTTCCTCCTACCCCACGGCCTCATCCCCTGCCCCCTTCACTGCCTTTCCTCCTCCTCTCCCTCCCTCGCTTCCTTCAAAAGCCCTTCCCAAAACACCCACCTGGGCCAGGCTCTGTGCTAGGCATGGTGTGCAGGACCTGATGCAGGGTCCCGCTCTCATCCCGAATCAGGTCCAACTCACGCCGTGTGGGAGGGATGGCACAGAATCCCACACACCTGGCAACCCTCCCCAACTCCCTCCCTCCCGGGGACCACTCACAGGCAGAGCCAGCAGTGTGTGGCTTCTCTGTGATGGCTACACGAGGTGTCAAACAAAAAAGTGCAGCCAAGCTAGCAGGACCCCAGGGAAGGGCACCAACAGCCCTGTGGCCGTGAGGCCAGGGTTTGGAGTCAGGCAGGCCTGGGGTTGAATCCCACTTCCTGTGTGGCTGAGTCATGTGCCGCCTCCCTCACAGTACTGCCAGGGGATGGGCGGCAGGGCCTGGGGCTCAGCACGCTCAGCCCACCATGCCCTTCCTCCCCACTGCCTGGCTCTCCCTCAAGGCGAGCACCAGAGACCAACCCACAATCTATGACTTAACTTCAGCAACAGCTCAGAGAACAGGGAGCATTTCCAGAGCCAGGTTAGTAGAAAGAAGCCTATTTATTGCCAGTGAAGGAGTGGGGCCTGGAGACAGAAAAATCCAGGTTCAAATCCTGGCTCTGCTGCCTCCCGGCTCAGTGCCCTTGGCCAGGCTGCTTTAACCTCTTCAAGGCTCAGTTTCCTCACCTGTAAAACGGTGACTCAAGTCGCAAGTACCTACAGCATAGCGTGGTTAGGAGGCAATCCACATAATGGAGAATGGCTCTTAATAGGTGCTCAATAAACATTCACTATTTCTACCATCATAATTATTACTCTCAGCAGCAGCAGCCTCCTCCCCTGCAAGCCACTCTGGGAGAGGGCACTTTGCCATGTTCTGACCCTTACAACGGCCTGAGGGTAGGCGCGCTATTATCTGCACATTTCAGGGGAGGGGAGGAGAGGAGGCCCGCACCGAAGGCCCTGGGGAGACGCAGCTTCCCCTAGGCTGGGTCCGCCTGGCTTACCGCACAGCCCGGGCCAAGTCACTCCCCTCTCAGGGCTGTACTCTCCAGGAGGGGTCTGTCCAGCTCTGAACCTCAGCCAGCCTGGAGGGGTCAGATCTCAGGACCCAAGGTATGGCCAGGTCTCCCTGTGTGGGTGCATCAAGGGCAGGAAAAGCAGAAAGCACCCCCTTTCCAGAGATTCCCCAGGCCTTGTCTGTCTGCCCCGGTTCCTGAAATATCTCCTCCTTCGGGCCCTGGTGGCACTGGAAAGGGAGCGGGAAAGAGGTTCCTGTGGCCAAAGGTCACCCTGCAAGGCCCTAGGCGTGCTGCTGCCTCCACCACTGCTCCCCTGAAGCAGGCGCCTTCATCTCTGTTGAGGGGTGCCGCGGAGGCTGGACGTGGCTGAGCGCACCGTCTGCTCCAAACGCATTCTCCCATCATCCTCTGGCCACGGGGCCTTCTCCATGTCCCTCACATGAGCCGGACTACATTCCTCTCCTGCTTAGAACTTCTCCCATCCCTCTGGCATCGTCCCAGACCCTTACCTTGCTTGCCTTGCCCCCGCCAGCTGACCCCCTACCGTATCATTGCTCCTTTCTTCCCTCCAGCCAGTCTGCACATTTCAGGGGAGCTGCAGCTGCCCCTTGAACAACGCAGTTTTGAACTGCAAGGGTCCACTTCCATGTGATTTTGTTTCGGTAAAATACTGTACGAGTAGTTTTCTCTTCCTTATGACTTTCTTAATATCATTTTCTTTTCTCTAGCTTACTTTATTGCAAGAATACAGTATATAAATATAAATACAAAATATGTGTTATCAACTATTTATGTTATTTGTAAGGTTTACAGTCAACAGTAGGCTATTAGTAGTGAAGTCTTTGGAGAGTCAGAAGTGACACGTGGATTTCCGACTGGGCGGAGGGTCGGTGCCCGACCCCCCTGCCGTCCTCTCAGGCGCCTCTAAACCTGTGCTTGCCGCACTTCCTGCTGAGGACACCCTGCCTTCCCCTGTCCACCTGGCAAACTCCGACTCGTCCGTTCACACTCAGCTCCCCCACACGTGTATTGCCCCTGATTTCTAACCAAGGTGGCATTGCCTCACAGTGAGAAAGGATGGCCTTTCAAATAAATTGGACATCCACTCAGAGGAAAGGAGTCTTCACCTCAACCTCACCCCATGCACAGGAATCTATTTCAAGTGGATTTGAGAGATCTAAATATAACACAGAACAATTAAACTTCTAGGAAATAACACAGGAGAAAATATCCATAATCTTGTGATAGGCCCAGAAACAGGATTCAAAAACATTCTCCACAAAGACTGAGAAGTTGGACTGCACTGAATTCAGAACTTCTTCCAAAGATACCCTTAAAAGACTAAGAATACCAGCCGCAGAGTGGGAGGAGATATTCTCAGTGTGTCTATCCAACAATAAACCCTACCCAGAATATTTTTAAGCCCCCACGAAGCAGTAAGAAAAAGAGCAGATAATCCAATAGGAAACGGGGAGAAAGACTTGAACAGACACTTTACAAAGAGCTTATCCCACTGGCCAATCAACCCATGAAAAGGTGGAGGACCTCGTTAGTCATGGAAGAAATGCAGACAAAACCACACTCACCATCACCAGGTCTAATACCAGTGAGGTCGGCGAGGACGCGGAGCAGCCGGCACTTACTCGCACAGCGCCAAGAAGGGTGTAGTGGTGTCACACTTCGGAAAATTACATGATGGTATCTACTAAAGTTAATTGTATGCAATTTTGTGACTCACAGTTGCAAACCTTAGGTATTTGCCCAACAGAGAAGTGTACACAGCGCATCAGTAGACACGTGTGAGAGGATTCATAGCAGCGCCGTCAGCATGTGCTCCAACGGGCAACAGCCCAAATACCTGTGGGCAGTGCAATGGATGAACTGGGGTATATCCACACCGTGCATCACCATGCAGCAATGGGAATGAATAAAATAAAGCTTCCTATAATGTAACAGCTTGGACAGATCTCACTATCGAAATGCTGAGTGAAAGGCATCAGCCTGAAAGGAGATACCCATGATCCCATGTGTGCAAAGCTCAGAACCAGGCAGCACAGATCAAAGGGGAAGTCAGGGAAGGCCTTCACTTGGAGGCCACAGTCACTGAAAGGGGCAGGGGGCGGTTTTCCAGGGTACTAGAATGTTCCATTTCCTGACCTAAAAGGTATGTTCACTTTGTGAGCATTCATCACCTTTATACTTGTAATCTTCCTGTCAGTTACACTTCAATTCAAAAGTTTATTGAAAACACAAACACACGAACAAAAGCCTTCATCCCAGTGTCTCCCCTGCCCCCTGGGCTGGGCCTCCTCCCTGAGCCCCTTTCCTGTGTACCTGTCCCTGACAGCACATTCCAACGGACCCTCCCCTGCAAAACACTGCTGTGCCACCCCCCCAGTACTGAATGCCCACTCTGTGCCACAGCCTGTGCCAAGGGCCTCGCTTCGCCCATATCAACTCATCCAGTAACAGCCACTGTGAGGCAGGGCGCTAGTGAGCTCCTGCTCTACATCAACACACAGGACGTATCTCAGGGGCACGCATCCTCACATTTAACCTGATGAGGCTGGGCCATGGGCTGAGGAAAAGGATGCGTGGGGAGGCCCAGTGTCCAATCCAAGGGCACTTGACTGCAAAGTCGGAGGGCATGCCCTAGTCCAGAGCCCACGTGCCTGCACACAACACATCAGAGCGGCCTCTGCTGGGATAAGAAGGCACCCCCAGCTGGGCAGGAATCATGTCTGCACCCCGGGGGGGTGGACAGACCGGGACAGAGACCTGTTCCTGTGATGGACGAGTGTGTGCGAAACCAGATCCGGCCTCACCTCCTGCAGGAAGCTTCAGAGGCTCCCAGGCTGGGTCGGGAGCTTTCCCAGGATTCCCACAGCCCCCTCCCCAAGCCTCCCACCAAAGCTGTGTTGTTACTGTCCATGACATGCCTACCCTGGCATGAGATTAAGGATAAGATTGGGCCTCGTATGTCTCTACCTCCAGTACTTGGCAAAGCACGGTACGCAATAGAGGTTCACCCACGCGGAAGGAAGGAAGCGAAGGAAGGAGGGAGGCGGGCCGACAGGGCAAGTGCAGAGCAGCTCTTGGGACCAGCCCGGAACTTCATGAACTGGGGTCTGAGCGGTGAGGGTTTCCATGTCCTGGATGGACATCCGTTCCAGCCCTTGAGTTGAGGAATGGCACAACCACGCCACCTTTCACCCCATGGTCCTTCCCGCGGCCGCCTCCAGCCTTTGCTCAAGACATCACCAGCCATTCGGCTCCCAGAGGCTCTGCCCAGCTCTTCTCTGCCCCTCCCCAGGGCCCCCCACCCCACTCTCTGCTCTGCCCCAAGTGTCTGAGTTCTGCCCTTTGCCCCGGGCTAACCCCACCAAAAGGTAAGGAGGACACCACAGAGGGTCTTGGCTACATGGGGGAAAGCGTGCCTGGTTCCAAATAACTTATCGTGCCCCCCGGCCTTCCAAGTTGGGAGCTGCTGACAGATCTCTGGCAGCAGCCTGAGCCACAGTGCCAGGTACAAGCAGGCTGGCCGAGGGCAGGACGGAGAAGGGAGAGGCCCTGGGCCATCTGGACTGATGACCTAGGCCCCCTGCCAGAGGAAGGAGGTACCCTGGGACCCCTTCCCTCTCCTCTGTGCCAGGAAGCTTTGATCTCACAAGTGGCCCATGGCCCCAGCAGCCCTCTCCCCAGTCCTACCCAGCCCTACCCCATCCAGATGCCTGGGTGCAGGGGACAGTGGCGGCTCCCGGGGGCTGAGCCCAGCTGGCCCGCAGTGAGTGGCTCCAGCCTCTGTGGGCTGAGCCGTAAGCAGTCTTGTTTATCCCTGGGAGGAATGATGGCTTTCCCTGAGCAGTGACATCTTAGAAACGGCCTGGCTCCACAAACAACAACAAACCTCCCAGCCTCGGCCTGGGCTCCAGCTCGCAGGAAGAGGCTTCTGACCAGAAGCGCCTGATAATAGGTTGGGGGCTGCTTCCTGGCTGAATCCGACCCTGGCCTTGACCAGTGACTCTCGGCACCTGGCAAGAAGAGAGGGTCTGCAGAGGATCAAAGAGTCAGATGGGTGGAAGGGGTCTGGCAATGCTGGGTCCAGTCCCCGGTTGCTCCAACGGGGAAACTGAGCCAGAGTGAAAAAAGCAGAGTTGCCTGGGATCCTCCAGTGAGCAGGAACCAGAGTGTGACTCAGTCTCAGCCCACCACCGGCCAACCAAGGGCTTTCTCTACTGCACACGCCACTCGCTCTTCCAGAGGAGAGCTGGGCTCCAGCCAGTCAGCCCAGAGGTCCTAGAAAAAAACGTGTCAATGGGGAGCCCCCCAAAGGGGCACCAAAACGAAAGCCAGGCACTCTGAGTGATCCAGCTGGTGTAATGGAGAGGGACCTGGGCTGGGCAGCTGGAGAACTGGGTCTCGTCCCCGCTGTGCTGCTGAGTCGAATGTGACCATGGGCAAGTCCTCCCTCTCCTTCCTCATTCCCCAGTCTGTCTGGAAGGCAAACAGACTCCGCCTTCTCCAGGGTCTTGGAGACTAGACGGGGAAAGGCTCTTAAGGAGCCCCAGGAACCCAGCTGGGCACGGGCTCTCCCTCCCTCAGCTGCGTCTGTTCTGGGGGAACCAGGCAGACCACTGGCAGAAGAGCCCCCTAGACCCAGCTCCCTGGCTGGCACTACCTGAAGGGAGCTCAAACTGAGCTCCAAGCCACTGTGGTCTGTGCAGAGGACCGGAAGCATTGCATTCAAACAGGCCGGGGCTGCCCCTTCCACCCTCGAGCCCAGGCCACGGTGTGGACACCATCCTACCCCAGTCTGACCCCTGAGTGGGCTCTCCCTGTGGCCTCAGTCAGGCTGAAGCCAAGATTCTCCCTGCCTCACCTCCTGTCAAATCCACCCCCCACCAACCCCTTGACTCTGTGGAAGCAATCTCGACAGGCAGAAACTAGGGCCCCTCCAAAGGCGCTCCTCACCAGGACCTCATCAAGTCAGGGGTGCCACTCTCTGCCAGGCGGAGCTGGGAGGTGAGCAGAAAGCTGACTTGGACATCAGTGCTTGTCCTCAATGAAAGCATCCTAGCCCTTCCTTCCCATGCCCTGGGTGGGGGGGGGGGACCCCAGGCTAGGCCCCTGGGACCAAGCGGTGAATGAGGCCCAGATCCCACAGAAACAGGACAGGCAGTATCCACCATGGGTACACCACCAATAGACAGACAGACAGGTCCCAACTGGAGTATTCGCTGAAGTTGTGGACAGTTGGGTGGGATTAAGACCCGAGGGAAAAGAAGAGATAGGCTTTCCAGGCAGCAGGAACAGCCTGTGGGCAAAGGCAAGAAAGCTGGGGCGGGGCAATTTCATCAATACCAAATACGTATAATCAGAAGCCGCATCAGTGATTTCTGGTTCAAAGCCCCGGACACAACCTGACATGGAGTCACGTTGCCTCAGCTGCCTCTGTCTCCACCATCCCCCTGACATGCCCGGCTGGCCCGGGGCAAGCCCTGCTGTGGGGCTTGGCTTCCTGATGGGCTCGCCCCGGGCTAAGTCATGCCGTGTGCTCGCACTGGAGAAGAGGGGAGGTGCCTGTTGGCTGGGAGAGAAGGACTCCGGGGGCCCTGGTGGAAACTTTGACTGTGGCCGCAATGCTCTGGCTGCGATCCCGCAGGCATTGGTGGGGTGGGCACGGCAGCTCCTTCCTTCTAGACTTACCCATTCCAGCCACCTCAGGAGGGGAAAGAGATAGCCCCCAGCCATGAGCCTTAGGGCAGCAGAATGAGGAAAGTTCTTGGTGAGTGGCTTGGTGGCTCTGTCCTGAGCTACGTGTCTCAAGTCGGAAGTGCCAGCTTCACAGCGGAATGACATAGCTTGGGTTGGGGTAATGGCACCCACCTATCCTGTCTGCACTCTTCCAGGAGGCAAAAGTCCTCCCTCTTGGTTTTGGCCATAGGCCTGCTGTGTGAACTTGGACACGGCCCCTGCCCAGGCTCTTCCTCAGCCCTGAGGTCCCAGGGCACAAGTGCTATTCCTAGAAACCTCAGAACAAGAGTAGAGCTGTGGGACCTCCGAGCTGAGAATGGGGCCTCTGCCCACTCACAGTGGCTGGCTCTGTGGGGTAAGGGGGTCCCTAACCATCACCCCCTTCCTTGTGGGTCTCAGCTGGAACCAAGGGAGCAGGTGCAGGACATCTCCCGAGGGGCTCAGGAGACAGCGCATCCCTGCTGTGCTTCCAGTGGATGCTCCGGTGGAAGTCTCAGGGATCAGGGGCAACCCCCAGGGACCAGCCCCTGAGACCTCCTTCCCTGACATGTAAGCTGGGACCTGGTGTGCGGGCAGCATCCCTGACAGAATTGCCACCACCACTCGCTGAGCACTCTCTCCCCAGGCAGTGTCCCGACTTCTGGTCACCAAACATTCCTTTCTCCCAGAAAGAAAAGCTGACTGCCCAACCCAAAAGTGGAGAGAAGCACACAGAGGAAGCATGCCCCTACAGGGCCCCTGCCCCCGAAACACACACACACACACACACACACACACACACACACACACACACTCACATAGCTATCTCAGATCAGAACACACGGTTTGGTTGCAACATGCCCATCAATGGCTGCCCTGGGGAAGAAACAATAGGAACGGGGCACAGGGTGACTTGGACAAGATCCCCACCCCCCGCCCACCACACACACACCCTGTCACCGAAGCACCTACCCAGCACACTCCGGCAGGGACTCAGGCGACTGGGGGCTGCCGCTCCTGCCAGCCCGCCCACCCAGGTCTCCGCCCGGCTCCTCCAGCAGGCGGACGGGCGGGCGGGCAGCCGTGTCAGTGGCAGCTCCTGGCGGCCGTGTCAAGCAGCTGCCTTCCCAGACAGAGCTCCTTTGTGTCAGCAGAGCTATTTATGGACTTACCCAAGTTCCCCAGGGGAGCGATACCTGCTGGGAAAAGCAGAACCAAATGACCAGGTTCCACCTCCCACATCTAGGTAGCGTTTTCAAAACCCTTGCATCACTCGGCCCTCCTCCTTCTCCTCCCCCTCCCTCCTTGCCCTCCTCCTCTTCCTCCTCCTCCTTCTCCAGAGCCCTTCCCAAACACACACCCTGTCCAGCCGGCTGCCACCACTCCGGAGAGAGGCTGGATCTTTCTTCCATCAAATAGAAAACTCTGTGATTCCCCAGGACACTTTCGTCCGAGGAATCCGGGATGTCTCGGGGAACAGTCCTCTGCCAGCCCTTCCTTCCACCTGTGAGGGACCCGCTAGCTCCTGGGTTACTGTTCAAACTTGTAAGCCCTGGCTCCCTTACCCTCTGTCCTCAGGGCCCAGACTGGCCCCCAAAGTGCCACTCGGAAGGGAGAGCATCCATCCCACACAGTGGCACCCCCCCCAGAGGATCCGGGGCTGGCTGCACCCCACACACATCCTGAGGGCTTCCCTGCGGGGCCAGCACAAAGCCCCTGGCCAGGGCTCTGGCAGGACTCACAGAGCCAATCACTGAGGCTTCCCTGTCACGCCCCCAACCCCAGGCTGCTCTCAGCCCAGCGGGTGGCTGCAGTTCAACCTGGAGTCCTGCAGCCAACACTGGCTGACTCTGAGAATGCCGCCCCCCAGGGAAGGGGGGAGGGGGGGCAGCGGCTGCTTCAGGCACCTCCCAGCAGCACCATCCAGCGCAGCAGGACAGGCAGGTTTTCATTTAGCACTTTTGTGTACAGAACTCTGGGGAATCAGAGATGGGCAGAGAGCTTGGGGCTTCTTCCCCTCGACCTGATGGTCCGTTACAACAGCTCAGGAGCGAGGACCGTAAGTCAAGGGGACATTCCTAACAGACGGACCGTGGAGGGCAGAGGAAAGAGCACAGGACTAGCAGGCACGGGTCCCCAGTTCTAGTCCCAGCTGCATCACTCTTTGGCTGGGTGTCACTGAGCCAAGTCCCTGCCCACCTCTGACCCTTGGTGTCCTCATCTGTAAACTGGAGCTGATAGCCCTTGACCTGCCCACCTGTGGGATTAATAGAGGATTCATTGATCACATGCCAGGCACTATTCTGAGAGCTTGGCCTTCATTATTTTATCTAATTAGTCAGCACCGGCCCCTTGTCAGGCAGAGACAATTACTACCCTATGAAGAGCCCAAACTACGGAACGGCAGAGGGAATCGCCCACGGTCACTCCATGGTCCCACTCCAAGGCTCGCACCCCCAGCCACTGTGCAGCCCCGCCGCTGCAGGAAGCTGCTTGGCCAGCACAAAGCTGTCCGGTGCTGCGGCTACAGCTGCTGCAGTTGGTGGCCTCATGTCAACAAACACGCCCTGGGCTGTGCCTGGGGCCCAGACTGGGGGCGCCCACCCCACTACCAGGTCCAACCTGAACATGCTTACCACCAGAGGGGCAGGTGCCCCAGGATGTCAGCACAGAAAAAACATGGTGGGAGGAGCCCCATTCTCCTCTCCAGGCCCCCTCCCACCTTGGCCACCCCAGGCTGAAGCGCTGTCCCTTTGCCCCTTGCTCTCCCTATGTTAGTCCCAGCGCCCCTGAATATCTGCCTCCTCCTGTCTCCTGGTCCCGTCTGCCCGACTCTATTCCTGTCTCACTCACACATACAAGCACACGCATGCAGGCTCATGTAAGAAACGTCCTGGGACAGCCCTCATTGTGCTGGGCACTTACAAATCCAGCTAACACTTTGTCGTGTCCCTGAGGGCAGAGCTAAGGCAGTCTCTGAAGGAAGCTTCCAGATTGGGAGGCTGTCATCCCGAAGGCTCCTGGGAAGCGGGACCCACCCTTGTCCTGGGAAACTGAGGAAGTGTGTCTTGGGAGACGGCCAGCTCCAATAGGGCTGACTGGTTCCCAGTGGGGCTGGCCAGTCCCCAGGATGAAGCCTGCGGTGCTTGGGATGAGATTCTTAGGGCGCCGTGCCTGAATATAGGGTCCCTTGACATGTAAGGAGCCCTTGAGCCTCAGCTCAGCCTTTACCTTCGTTCAATCAACAAACAGTTCAGCACGCCAGCTGTTTGGCAGGCTCTGTGCTAGACCCTGGGGACTGGGTGGGCCCTGCGCTCACAGAGCTGACAGTTCAGGGAGGGAGACCGAGTCAGCCACGCAGTCAGACTAAGGAGTCCATAAACCAACAGAGTGCCATGGCAGGCCGAGCAGCTCTGCCATCCAGGCCTCTGGGTCCAGGACAGGTCCGGAGTTCATTCATCAGTGCTCTGGACCGCAAGGACAACCAGGAAAGGGCCTGACAGTCAGTGCCTCGAGGCCCAGGCATCGGCCAGGCCAGGCTGGGAGAGCATCTAGTGTCTGGGGAAGCCCAGGCCGCCTCGGCCCTCTGCCTTCCCCCAGGTCCAGAGACAGATCAGGGGGACAGGCCAGGCTGGGGGGGGTCACTGACAGCCAGGCTGTCTAGGCTGGAGGGCCCTTGGAGAGCCTCCACTCCTCTTCCCTATTTACAGCCAGTGAAATGGAGGCCCGGAGAGGGGAAGTGACTTCACCAAGGACACAGAGCCACGGAGAGGCTGGGTCGGGGCCAGGGATTGTGAACTCCCAGCGCAGTGCTCCTTCCTTTGCCCCCCCAGCCCCATGCTTCCCAGACCTACAAAAATGGTGGTGGGGTTCCCTGGAGGGGGAACTGGGACCTAGGAAGCAGTAGGACCTGGGTGGCCCCCAGGCCACAGAGATTGGCCCGTGGGCACTCAGAGCCTGGGCCCCATTTATCGATCTGCATATTTTATTTACCAAATGCTTAGTTGATACTTACTATGTGTCAGCACTGTTCAAAGCACTTTCTGGTTATTGACTTATTAAATCTTCATAACCCTGTCGGATAAGATGTCTAATGACCCCATTTTATGGATGGGTAAACAGAGCATGGAGAGATTAGGAAGACAGCTCGAGGGCCCACACCAGTAAGTGCACAGCTACGGGTCAGGTCTAATCCACTCTCCAGTGGGCCCTGCATGGCACAGGGCAGCGCATGGAACAGATAAGCCCCCCCCACCCCCCCCACCCCCGGCGGCACTGAGCAGCCGGCTGGCTAGACCGCCCAGTCACACAGGCAAGCTGGCAGCAGCTTCCAGGGCTAGGACCACGAAGGGTCAGCAGGAGCCAGTGTGTGCACACCGCCTGTTGTTTTGGTGGGGGGGAGAGGGTGGGAGGCGGGGCTGCACTCCCAGGCAGAGCTGGAGGCTCCAGAGAGGCCCTCAGGGAAGAGGGCAGCAGCAGGGCACAGCCCAGACCCCTGCACAGAGCGCTCTCCTGCAGCCTGTACTGCAGCAAGGCTTCCACCGTCTCCCCCGCTGCCTCCCCTGCGTTAAACCCGGCACATCCCATCCAGGCTTGCGTCCCCACGATCCCATCCTAAACCCTGCACAGGTGGAAACCTACCCACCTGCCCCCCGCAGACTCTACCTGGGGGAGGCCCAGCCTCGGGAATGCCCTCCTCAGAGAAAGGGGGGCACCTGCCAAAGGCTCTAGTGAGCTTCCCCATCCTGGCTTCTGATCCAAAGTCCACTAGGAATTTGTTCCAGGGTTGGGAGGAGGGTGATGCCGCTGTGACAGAAACTGGGCACAAGCAAGGGAGCGGTGTGGTCTGAGGGATTCCACAGCATATGACAGCCCGAGGCCAGCCCTGCCCCCACCAGCAGCTGCCCAGTCAGTCTTTCACTGCCCCTGGACAACGGAAGGGTCAGGCCCGCGCCTGGGTGTCCAGGGTGGGAGAAGCCCAGCTGTGACACCCTGGCCCCACCTTCTCCAGAGCCCTGCCCCTGCCCCACCTGCTGCAGAAGAGGGTGATGGCCCTGGGCCGCCCCGGGAAGCTGTGGAATCATCTGCATATGCCGCTGAGCCCAAGCTTTAAATCTGCTGACTCTCTTAGGAAGTTCTGGGCGTTTTTTACTCACTGGGTCTCATAGCCCTGGTCTGGGGGTCTACAGATTCCATGCCGAAAGGCCCTCCCCAACGAAGAGTGGGCCAAATAACATTTGTTTGTTCTTTCTGTAGCCACTGGACCCCTACTGGGTGCAGGAGCCTGTGCTCAGAACTACGGACACAGGCCGCCAGGGAAGCAGTCTGCTCTGAGGGTCTGACTGGAAGATGGCACGGCTGCCCCGGCTCTGGTGCTGCAAGCAGGGACCGCCCTGCCAAGTCTGGCCTCTGTGACCTACCACCAGGGCAGGGGACACATTCTCCCACTGCTGGCTAAGGCCATGTCCCTGGCTCTTGCTGGCGGCACTTGCCTTGATCATGGGGCATATGCTGCAGGTGGTGAGGTGGGAGGGACAGAGCAGGTGTCCTCAGGTTCACACTCACAAGGGGTTCTGGTCTGCAGCCTGCAGAGTCCCTTCCCCCTGCCTGGCCTCAGAGTTACATCTCTAAAATGAGGCCACACGGGGTGCCTGGTGGCCCCAGCCCCACTCCTGACCTTCAGTGGTCAGCCCCTGGCCCCTCCAGGCTCTCTCACTGACAGGTTTCAGTCGGCGGTATTTAGAACAAGCACAGGCTTTGGCATGCAAAAACCCTGAGTGTGAATTATCTTGAGCAAGTCACTTCGACAGCTCTGAGCCTCAGTTTGCTCATCTATACGATGGGGCTATAACCATCAGCCTCACTGGGCCCGGCAGGGACTAATAAACGGTGTAGGAGGAGTGCCCGGCACAAGGTCAGTGCTCAATAAATAACAGTATTATTGCTGTGTTGTCATTGTTGTCATCATGTGTAAAAGGACTGCACTGGCCTAGAGAGGGTCCATGTGAAGAGCAAAGCTGGTGCCTGGCATGTACTAACAGCTGACGATCAGGAACATGCATTGAGCAACAGGCCTCCGTCACCACCGCCATCTCACTGAGGGAGATGGAGGGTCGGAAAGGTTGCATGGCGAAAGTGACGGCCCACAGGCAGTATGGCTCTAGCACCTACGATCTTAACCTGGACGCTCTACCCCCAACTCACGTTCCCCAAAAGTCTCCCCCTTTGCCACCTCCCTCTTCTTCAGCAATGTGGGGCTGCAAGGACAATTCCCAACCTCTTCACGGGAACTGTGTCTCCCAGACACAGCAAGAAGAAGCCCGTGTGCAGTAAAAGCGAGGAAACCAAATGTCCCCGCTGGAGAGCTGGCCCTGAGGGCTGTCCACTGGCTGGATTCTGCCTCCAGCCTGGATGCAGACTGCAGTCACCTTAGCAGCCTCAGCCTGACCTTGGGCGCCTGCAGTGGCACAGGATGGCCAAGACCCATGACCATCTCCCCTCCTGGCTCCAGCCCAAGCAGCCATCTGCTGGCCTGAGATTTTAGGCTTTTGGGACTAATCCTCAACCCACTGTGCTTGCCAGCTCCAGGGACAGGCTGTGTCCTGACCACCCAAGTTCCTGGGAAGTATTTGGCACAGAGCGACTGCTCAGATATGTGGAGCCCAGCCCTGTGACCTTGGCTGCTAGATGTGGTTCATCCGTACACTCCCCCAAGTCCATCCTCTGCTTGGACTGTTGGGCCTGTGCCCAGGCCACCAAATCAGAGGCCATAACCTGGGTACTTCTGACAGCATTAGTGCCACCACTAAGGGAGTGAGCCAACACATAAGCAGGCAGAATCAAGAGATGGAGCAGGTGAGGCCAGGTCTTGGCAACATTGTTCAAGATCCTGAACCCATCAATTCTATTTTCTAGCTGAAGCTAAATTGAGTTGGGCTCTCGTCACTTGTAACTGGAAGACTTCTAACGAATACTGTATCATCAGTACTCAGCACAGTGTCTGACATGCAATAGGCACTCTGAAATTACCTGTTCACTCAGTCACTCAATGAACATTCCGCAGTGAGAAGCTGCCAGGTTTGCTCTTGAGGGAGTTATCTTGGCCCCTGTCTAGGGAGGCGATGAAAGGGCCAGAAGGCAGAGAGAGATCCGCAGGAAGACATGCAGTAGCTCCGGGGACAGAGACGAAGCCTGAAGAAGGTGGCCAGGCAGAGGGAAGGGGAGGGTAGGGGAAGATCCCAAACTCGAAACTCACTGGGAAACCTGTGGTGATCCTATCCCCTCTTCGGTCTAGTCTCCCAAGCGGTTTCACTTCCATCATTCTAGCACGCCCACGTTTCCTCCCCCTGGGCTGGGTCTGCGGGCTG
This sequence comes from Phyllostomus hastatus, assembly GCF_019186645.2. NCBI lineage: Eukaryota > Metazoa > Chordata > Mammalia > Chiroptera > Phyllostomidae > Phyllostomus > Phyllostomus hastatus. Next base: position 60,517,096 of record NW_025333857.1, on the reverse strand, counting down.
GATTTGATAAGCAGGGAGCTAACGTGGCAGCTAAGGACACGGGTTCTGGGGTCAGATGCCTGGGTTGGATCGTGGCCTGCTCCTCCCAACTGCAAGACCTTGTACGAGCTACGTAGGCTCTTCGTTCCTTTGTTTCTTCATCTATAAGATGATAATGGGGTTGGGCAGGTTCCACATTATAGCAGAAGGAAAAGGCACATTTGATAAATATTAGGTACCATTATTACTATTATTATTATGCACAGCAGAAAATCGAGAAAGAAGGAATTGAACACATAGAAAAGAGATAATTCCAAAAATTAATAGAAAATTTCCCTGAGCTAAGGGAAAACTTGAGTCTTTAGACTAAAAGAGCTGAAGTTAGTACCAGGAAAAATTACCAAAAGAAAAGAACAAACAACTAGAAATAATCTAGTGAAATTCCTACATTCCAAAGGTGGGACGGAGCAGTCCTGCTCACTCCCATACGGGAATCTGGGGGCACCGGGCGAGCGCGGCGCTTGCTCCGGCCCTGGATGCTGGGATGCCGCCGTGCTGCCCCCAGGTTTCTGGGGGGCAGGCTGTCAGTCTGGGACCCTCCACTCAGAAGAAGGGCAAATGTTTTCAGACTTACAAAGACTAAGAAAGTATGCTACCCACAGACCCTTTTTGGAAAAAATCCCTGGAGAAAGCTCTCCAGACCAAAATGAGTCCAAATCAAGAAGTCAAGTGTGAGGTGGCGGAAGTATATTAGAGACCGAGAAGCAATGAAACGAGAGACGTTTATTCACTTAACTACTGAGAACATAATCGAGACATTAAATGCAATTTAAATAACTGATTCTTAAAACATACTGGAACTAATGTTTAAACGCAGTAACAATCAGAAACTGAAATGCTAGATGTTTTCAACAATACGGAGGAGGCGTGAATAAAGCCCGCAGAAGCACGGCCGGTCCACGCACTCACTGTGGGGAGTCAGAGGCGAGGACAGACTATCCTAGATCTGGTGTCATTCCTGATCGCAATGCGTCTGTGGAAAAGGAAGGGGAAAGCCACTGGCCGACTCGAGTTAGGATGTGTAACTTCAGAGGAAGTTTTGCAGGGGAATGGAGACAGGCCTTAGGACACTGACAACGATGAAAGCACGTTATGAAGCTATAGTAATTAAGTCTCAACCTGATGCACTATTGGACGGATTAATGAGAGAGACAAGAGCATTCGAAAAACGCACCCGGCTTTGTGTGGAAATTTGGTCTCTAAGTGAGAAAAGGAAAAACAATCCCAAAGATACGTTTGGAAAAATTAGTTAACCATTTAAAGAGAAAAATTAATGAGAGTTCCATCTGATACCAGGCACTCAATTAACCACAGATAAATTGAAAATATGCATGCACTCGAATAATATATAGAAGAATATTCATGATAACCTGGGACTGTGAAAGGCCTTAGAAAGTATAGCCCTCGACCCACCCCTCCGAAAAGACTTGATTATGAAAAGATTTCATTACAAAAATATGTTCATTTCTGAATGATAAAAGCTACTATAAATAAAGTTCAAAGACAAATGGCAAACTGGAAAAGATATTTGTAACCTGCATAACAAGTAAATGGTTAATATTCTAACCATATAAAGGGATCTTGCAAATAAGGCAAAAGCACCAGTAGAACCTTGGGCCACTGATATGAACTGATAAGCCAAAGAAGAAGAAACGTAAATGACTAACATATGTAAAGAGAAGCTCAACTTCTCTAATAACCAACAATTGCAAATTAAAGTGAAACACATGTTTTCACTTCTCATACCAACAAAGAATGAAAGGTGCTGTCACACGAAACGTTAGGTGGGGCGCAGGGAAACAGGCACTCTCATTCACTGGCAATAGGAATGCAAATTGTACATTTACTTAACCGCTCCGTTCCTTTGCTTTCTCATCCGTAAAATGGGGCTAACAGGAATAGTGCTGGGCGGGTGACATGTTTAAACAGAAGGAGAGTATTTGCAGAGCACTTAGGCAGCGTGCGCCGCACTACGTCCTACAGAAAAATGCAGTGAGGCATAAGGCACAGGACATTGTTAAGGACGTTTATCACAGAGTCGCTCTGGTAACAGCAAAGCATTGGAAACGCCCAGTCACACCTCCCCAGGGGAGTGGTTAAATACTTTGTGGTCCACTGGCTACTAAACAGAGAGAGAATGTTAGGTACAGTTGTACAAGATTGATATGCTATATTGGGTTTTAAAAAACTGAATTACAGAAACTTTTGTAGGATATAATATTACTTAGTAAAATAAAATAGTATATGCCTGCATATGTGCACGGAATGGTATTTGGAGAGATCACACCAGACTTGCAGCAGAGCTGTGAGAAGGGGATTTCCTTTATTTATTTTATTCAGTTATGTCTCAGATTTTTCATACAAGTTTTGTACAAGGATATTATCAAAGAACATATACAATGCAAGCCATGGCCAGGCGGTTCCGTGGGCTGAAGCATCGTCCCAGGCACTGAAAGTTTCCGGGTTCGATCCCTGCTCAGGGCATGTAAGGGGAGGCAACTGATCGATGTTTCTCTCTCTTTCTCTCTCTCCCCCTCCCTCTCTCTCTAAAATTAAGAAACATATCCTCAGGTGAGGATTTTTATAAAAAGAACATACATAATGCTAAATAAATAAATATTTGTATTTATAAGTAGATTAAAAATTTTAAATTTCCTGAAGTTTAACAAAAAATGTGCAAGACTTACATGAAAAAAATTTTTCAAAACTTGACTTGGGAAATCTTAAAAGAAGATTTGAATCAATGAGAAGACATAGTCCTACTCCTGGAAAGAAAGAGAGTATCGTACAGATCTCAATAGCCTCCTTTCTGATGCACATTTTTAATAAAAGTATGACCAAACTCTCAATGACATTTTTGGGAGAAGCAGGGAGGAGGTAGGGACGGAATAAAATTATACTAAATTTTACTTAAAAGGACAAATATGTGAAAATAAACATTTTTTAATTTAAAGAAGAGTAATAAAAGGACACTTATGTTAATTTAATGTAAAATACTGAAACAAATAACTGAGAAAAACAAAAAGCATTCTGCCTCATACTACACACCAAAGTAAATTCCACGTAGACTAAAATGTTAAAATTTGAAAAATAAAACCAGGAAGTTCAAGGGAGGAACAATGACTATTATATAATCCTGAGGTGACTAACACAACACCGAAGGGAAAAGTATTATTAAAAATTTATAGATATGATATTAGTCACCAGACAATGCAGTTCACAACCACAGTGAGAAGCTACTTCGCACCTACAGGGTGGCTGTAATTGAGGGAACGGGAAGATAATAAGTGTTAGGGAGGACGTGGAGAAACCGGGGCCCTCGCACACCGACGGCGGACATGCACAATCATGCAGCCACTTTCGAAAACAGTCTAGCAGCTCCTCACACAGTTAAACCGAGTTCTCATTCGACCCCGCAACTCCACTCTTAGGTATACACCTATGAAACGAAAACGTCAGTCCACATGAAGCCTTTCACACAAACGTTCATAGCAGCCTTGTTCCTGAGAGGCAAAAGGTGGAAACAGCCCAAACGTTCATCAGCAGGTGAATGGGTAGACACGGGGCGGTAGACCCACGCTGTGGAATACTGTCGGGCCACAGAAAGGAAGGACACGGGCTATGACACAGATGAGCCTTGAACACATCACGTGAACGGAAAGAAGCCAGGCGCAGAAGACCCAATCCTGGGATTCTGCTGATGTAAAACGTCCACCCCTCTGGAGGCAGGAGTGGATCAGTGGCTGCTGATGGCTGGCGGAGAGGAGAGAACTGGTGGGTGGTAGCTAAGGGTGCGGTTCCCTTCGGAGATAACAAACCCACTGCAGAACCGGCTGTGGCAATGGTCGCACGAGTCTGTAAACATACTAAAAAGCCCCACTGAATTGTATACTTTTAGGAGATGAATTGCATGGTATGTGAATAATAGCTCAATAAAACTGCTACCAAGACAATTTATAATTATGACTCCTTATAAATCAGAAACATCTGTAATTTTAAAATGATAAAAAAAAGCCTAACACAAATATCTTAGTATACAAAGAGCTCCTGTGACTTAATGATGAAACTATAAACAGCCCAATAAAAAATGAGCCAAAAAACACTTGAGCAGGCTACTCACGTAAGAGGTGATGCAAGTGATAAAAAGGCATATAAATAAATATGAAACATTTCTAGTAATCCAAGAAATGAACCTACTAAAAAATGTAACGATGCACAGTGTTGGTGAGGGCATGAGGAAGTGGGCATTCTCTTACCCAGTGTCTCAGCTGGCTTGCAGCTAAGGGGTTCCCACAGAGCAGACACCCTGTGCTCAAAAGGGAAAGTTGGCCAAGCAGGGTGGCTGGGTCAAACTCAAGTGCAGATTATACAGGGTCCGGCAGAAGTGACGCCTGTGCAAGTGTGACTGGTACAGTAATAATATGCATGTAATAATATAGCCTTAATTTGAACATTTCACCTACAATGTCATATGGTGTGCTTGAGTGTGATACTGTTATATTACAGAATTATACTACATGCTTATGATTTTGTAATAAAAATGGGGGCATTATTTGTGCCGGGCCCTGTACAGTGCAATCTTTCTGGAGGGTCATTTGGCAATAGGTATCAGGAACCCCTGTTATGAATATGTATCCTTTGATGTAGAAATTCTACTACCAGGAATTTGCTCTAACAAAATGTTCATTCGTTCAACAAATATTTGTGGAGATTCGATCCTACTCACGGGATGCTGGAGATACCAAGGTATACCTACAAAGGTTGTTTTTTTAACATCAGGTTTTTGTAACAATGAAAAATCAGAAACAACCTAAATGTTAAACTTCTGGAGATTATTTCAATAAAGGCTGCTTCATCTACACAATGAAATACTCTGCAGACACTAAACATGATGTTGCAGAAGAGTATTTATTGACATGGAAACATGCATATACTGCATTGTTAAATGGGGAAAAAGCAAGTTAGAGAACTATGTGCACTAGTAACCCCAAACTGCAAATAAGATATATGTCTGTATAAACAACTGCCTGACGGGACACACCAAAATGTGACCAGTGGTTATCTCTGGCTGTTGGGATTAAGGGTGGACTTCGTTTCCTTCTCCTGGTTCATCTGTATTGAGTGTTTTCTTCATGATAAACGTGGGTAATTTTGCAACAACACCACAAAAACGTTAACCACGCCGGGAACAAACGCCTGCCATGCTCCGTGGGCGGAGGCCGCAAGGAAGGGGCGCAGAGAGTCTGTGCATTCACGCCTGATCCAGTGGTGACAGCCCCCTTCCCTGAGTGCCTTCTGATCCCTTTCGTCCTCACAAACCCCAGGGAGAGAGGTGTCCCGTCTCATTTGACACACGCTAGGTGACCCACCAGTCATCCCACAGCTCATGAGAGGCACAGCGGGGATTAGAACCCTGGCCTACCTGCCTGCCTTGAAGCCCAGGTCCCTGCCTCTACCTTAGCTGCCTCTGCTTGTTCCTGGGGCAGAGCAGAGGAAAGGTCCCAGGCCACTAGACCCTCTGTTCTGCACACCAATTCTACATTAGCCCTTGTCCTCTCTCCCTGCAGACAGTCCAGGGGGCGACAGAAGGATAAATCAGCAAGGATGGGAATACCAGCAAAGGGAAGGTGTGGCACTGAACGGCCAGCTGGCCGAGGTCAGGGCTCAGGGCAGACCAGAGGAGGACTCTCGCCGGCTAGGCGACTCTCAGGAAGGCCGACCACATCCGGCCCCAGGAATTCCCAGGCCCTGTGTTCTCCCAGAGGCAGCGAGAGAAAACCTCGCCGCCTGCGGCCACCCTGCTGAAACAGCAGGAGGAAGACAGCCTGCCGTGTGGGACCTTCTCCCTAGGCTTGGTGGCTGCGGGCCAGTCCTTTCCCCTCTCCCAGCCTCCGGGGCCTCCTCTTCTGCATGAGAGGGGGAGGTGAGGGAGGATGGCTCCAGGACCCACCCCAGATCTAACCTCTCTGAATCTGCAGCACTTCCTCACAAAGGGTCTGGCAGGAAGCGGAAGGGGGTGAGGTCCCACCCAGCTCCCGAAGGGGACCCCTCCTCTTCCCCTCAGCTCCCTCTCACGGCTATTTTTAGAACGGACCACAGGGAGTGCCTCCACTAGTCCTGCCGTGCTCTGACCTCCAGGTGAAACAGCAGCCTCATTCATTCCCCTCCAGCAAGAACATACCAGGCATCTCTAGACAAGCCAGCGATTAGACAACCTCCCCTGGAGCCTTTAGCTGGGCGGTGTCTCACTACTTCCATTATAGCCCAAAGCAGTGACTTACTTCCCCTGACTACACAGCTAACAGAGACGACCAGAGCATCTAAGACGACCCACGTCCCCTCCCCCTTCTCAACCTGGCAAATTCTTCCAAAGTCGCTAACAAGGAGCACTGGCCTAGAAGGTAGGGGGTTGGGTCCTAGTTCCAGCTCCAGGACCAACCACGTGCCCTTGACCAAGTTCTTGCCTCTCCAGGTCTTTGTTTCTATAAATCAGCTTGTTAATCAATTGATCTCTGTGGGCAGGGGGCGGGGGAGCTGGGGGGGTGGTTTCAGCTTCACATTCAAAGAGTCTACGGTTCCACCAAATTTTATATTTATAAAATAAATATTGTACTCAATTTGGGATTTGTGTTGAAGAGAGGTGAAGTAATTTGTCCAAAGTCACCCAGTGAGTTACCAGAAAAATGAGGATTTGAACCAAGATCTTCAGAACCCTGCTCGAGTTTTCTCTGAGGGCCAAGGGCTCAGTGAGAGGGAAGAGAACCATAGGAGTCATCTCATCGGGTCTCCTCTCCCTCAGAGGATGCACAGAAGTCAGCACGGAGTATGATGGAACCCGTGACCCTGAAGTGAACCCGGCCAGGTTGCTTAATAAACCATGTGGGGTTCCAGGCTCCGGGGCTTGCAAAGCTGAGGTACAGCAGAAAAGGCTCAGAGCCAAGAGAGTCAGGAGGCCTGAGTTCTAATCCCAGCTCTGCCACTAACTTGTCCCATGACTCTGGCCAGCTCACTGCCTACTTGTGAGCCTCCATTTCCTCATCCAGATTCTAGAATGTGAGGGGTATGAACCGTGAGACCCAATTCAACAATATCCCCTACAATATCCCCTAAGGACTAGGCAATAACAGAAAAATAAATAAGACACAGCTTCCACGGGCTTCCAAGGAGCCCAGCCTCGCAGGCCAGACACACTGGCCTACCACGCTGTACAAAGAATGAACAAAATACTGCAGAAATGCAGAGGGGGAAGCCATGACTTCTGATGCAAGCCAGAGAAAGATGCCTCAAGGAGGTGCCTTGAAGGCTGGGGATTGTGTCGGCAGAGACAGCAGGGGAAGGCAGGCAACGCCCGACAGAAGAAACAGCCCGAACGCAAGCGTGCATGGGGGGTTTGGAGGAGGGGAAGTAGTCCAGTGCGGCCAGAGTGCACGCACGAAGCCAGGGTGCAGTGCCACCAGGGAGAGCCTCGAGGGCCCGGCTGAGACCTGAGCTTGACTCCGAAGACTGTGGCCTCCCTCACTGGCCTTGAAGCAGGACTGTGGCTGCTCAGCCTCCCTTTCCCCTGTCAGTTTGGATGCTGCTCCCCATGATTGCTAGAAAACAACAGAACCGAGCGATCCAAAGCAGGTGCTCTGGGGCCACACGCCCACTAGCTGTGTGACCTTGGGCAAGTTTCTTAACTTCTCTGGGACATGGTCTTTCTATATCCGCTGGGTAAAGTGAGAGTCAATGTGTGATGGCGATAATGAACCGCGCGAGGCTGAAATGAGGACCGAAGAGACAATGTAGGTCAAAAGCCTGGCGCTGAGCCAGGCTCACAGTGTACCTGCTCGCCAAATTACCTCGTGTTATTATTCTACCCTTAAACCAAAGATCTGGGAATAATTTGGAGGGTGGCGGCCCTACGCAGAGAAAGGCTGGAGGGAAGATAAGGTCAAGACAGGAGAGATGATAAGATTGTGCTGTCTTTGTTAAGAGCTAAAAAAAGAACGGCAAGGTGGCTGAGTCCAAGGGCAAGATGCCGAAGAAGGCAGTCTGTCCACGGCCAGACGAGCAGTAAGGAGGTGGGAGGGGACCTGGAGAGACTGGAAAACAGCTGAACATTTTAGGGAAGAGTCTGCTTCTTTAGAGGGGTATCTGCCATCCAGTCCGGTTGATTCCCACTTACTAAGAGTTAAGATTTGAAGCCAGCCCATTAGCAAAATCTGGGCCCAGAACCTGGAACAGTCTCTCCCACCCCCCTCAGGGCTTGGGTTGAAGGCCTCCTTCCAGACTCAGGCTCAGTGTACCTGGCCTGAACCTGAAGCCATCCCTTTGTGCCTCTGGCCAACGCCCCATTGCTGCCGGACACCCCAAGGCTGTGTCTGCTGGTCCTGTTGAATGCCAGACCCAAAGAGGGCAGGGAGCGGCTCCCCCGTCCCAGTGCCCACCCCCACCCCACCCCCACTCTGTCTCCAGGAGCTCCATCTTTTTTTTCATATCAGACTTTTCAAATTTTGTGTGGAGCTACTGACCCTTTCGGCCACCCCTCAGAAACATGAGCTCTGGAAGTTCATTCTCCACTGAGTGGAGAATGTTGCATCTCACTTATTTGTCCTAAAGCATCCCATCGAGAGCTCAAAGGGCCACAACTCCTGCAGGCGGGATAGCTTCCTCCTGCCTCTTCCTGGAGGAGATGACTGAACTCTCTCACTTTCACCCCTGAAAGGCAGACCTTGGCATTGGAAAGGGCAGTGGATTTGGTTTGAAGGCCTAGACTTGAGGGCTATAGCTTGGCCTCTTACCAACTGTGTGACCTTGGATAAATCACTGAACGTCTCTGAGCTCTAGTCCCTGTCATCCACAAAGCCGGGCTGCTGGGAGGCCTAGGGCGGACAATGCCTGGGGCCCTGGGTCACCATCTCCGAAGCCCATGCTCTCATGGTGGGGAGCCCCCCCCCCACATTGTGAAACTACACCTCCACTTCACAGAACCCCCTGGGTAACGTGTGTAAGAAATGAGGATTTGGGTGGCAGAACTTATGAAAAAAATTAAAGAATTAAAAATACTAGACATACATAAATAAGCATCATTATTTACAACAGGTTCCAGTTCCCAAAGGGCCAAAAGCCCCAGGGCCAGCAGAGCCCCACGTGTGACTGCGTCCAGGAGAGGCCAAAAGTCTCAGAAGACCCAGAGCTTGAGACACAAGAACGCATGAAGACGAGATCGGAGGGTGTACCAGGGAACTGAAAGGACCACTTTGTATTCAAATCACACAGATGGCCTTCTCAACAATAAATGCTTGTGCTCCCATCCTCCCAGCCCCTCGGCCCAGAGACACCCAGTGGAGACAATTGGCCCGTCAGGAAAGAGACCATTGTGTGTGCTTCTCCTTGTGATTTATGCAGAGGGAGGGAGGGAGGGGCTCGGCTGTGTTTCCCGTGATTATGACTCTCAAATGCAGTTTCAATGGCTTGTCCATCTTCCTGGACAGCGGGGGTGGACAAGAGCACAGAAGAGCAGTAGCCGCTGGTCAGGTCTCATCGTCTCGAGCCCATGGAGCCAAATTAAACGTGTCATCGATCTAAGAGGCAGAGCAGCAAGGGCCCTCTGGCTCACCACAGTCACGGCTCCTCGGGGAGCTGACGTCCGCTGCCCCAGCCGCCAGCGGGGCCGCAGACCCTGCCGTGAGCATCTGCCCAAGTCAGCCGCTTGCTGGGGCAGGTGGGGAAAAAGCCCGGTCCCCAGGGCTGGGCGCTGCATTCAGATTCTCCATCTCGCTATGCCCAGAACTCCTGTCCCCCGCACTTGTCTGGTGGACAGAGGTCGGTCACCAGGTCCCAGAGGGACAAGCTTGCTGTCTTCCCAGACAGGCGATTCTCCTTAATGTCATTTTCAAGGGAATCAAATGAAATCAAAGTGCAGCCGCAGTGCTGTCTGTGCAGACCTAGCTGCTCTGCCTCCCAGAGTGAGCCCTGCGGCCGGGTCCCGGCTGACAGACACCACGTCTCACTGGTCCACTCAGGGCTGAGCCGACCCCCCTGCGGGGAGGGGAACCGCCTGGTTCCGGGCAGTACCTTCCACCCCTGTTAGACTGCTCATGCCGTGTGCCTCCTCTTCCCTAAACTGGCGGAGGGTGAGAGGTGGGGAACGAATTCTCCCCTGGGCCACCCTTCTTGGGGTTCGGGTGGCCACAGCAGTGCAGCAAACTCACCAGGCACAAGACCCCTCTCTGAAGATACTTAGGAGGTCTCACAGGACACAGCATAGCATGTCCAGGGTCTGGAGCTTTTCTGGCCCCAGCCACCTCTCCAGCCTCTCTGACCCCCTCTCCCCATGCAAGCGACCCTGACCCTGCACATCCCGCTCACGCATAAGCTATGTCACCCACACCTGTGGCCTTGGGCTTCCCTCGCTCTAGGTCTCAATTAGGAAACAGCGTGAGACCTGCTGGGCCCTGGGCTCCAGTGGGGGGTTGCAGCAGTCAGGGAGCAGGCTAATCACTGCCCCCCGCCCTGCCCTGCCCCTGGGGGTCTTTCTTTAGCCTTGTGGCAGGACACAAGTGCTGAGCCACACCTTGCCCTGGTCCCTGACTTTAGGAGCTCTACTGAAAGTAAACCAAATCAGTTTCCAGAGGGCTGTATTCCAGCTTCCGGTCAGACCATTCAGCACAAGATGGAGGGGCAGCACAGGCAGCCCCTGCTGAGTCTGGGGGGCTGTAAACTTCCCCACTCGGGCCAGAAGAAGCACCCCCTGCCCCCAACTCCCAGAGGCAGTCCCACATCTCGGCGCTGGTCCCTACTCAGGCCCGGCCAGGAGGGGGCTCTGGAAGGAGCCTTCTGCAAGGGGGCTCTGGATGCAGTCTTCACTTGCACCCCCTGAGAGAGCAAGGCACAGCAGGGGAAGTGGGGGGGCAGGAATGAAGAAGCAGGAAATTCTCTCTACTCACTCCAGAGCCTCTGCCACATCCCAGGGACTGGGCGTTCACATCCCCACCTCCCCAGCCACTGTGCAGGGCAGGTAGGCCATCACCACCCTTCACCCAGAGGACTAAAGGGATCCCCTAACCGACCTCCTCACAGCTCCTTGGGCCCCTCCTGAGACTGATCTTCTAGAAATATGCCTGAAACTCTGTGACTCCCTTTCTCAAAAGCCTTCACTGGCTTGCCATTGTGTCTAGAATAAAATCAATAAAACATTAACCACCACAGCCCCGTGTGATCCGGCCCCCACCCTCCTCACTAGGTGCCAGCCACACTGGCCTGGCCCCGTCCCTCCAGAACGCTAAGCTTCCATCTCAGGTGCCCTCTGTGGGCTGCTCCCTATGCCTGGAACAGTCTTTCCAAAGTCCTTGACTGGCTAAATCCTTTCCAGCCTGCAGGTCCCAGCTCAAAAGTTATGATCTCCATCACCCCACCCCACCACACACACACACACACACACACACACACACACACACAAACGGCAATCTAAGTAATATCCTCTCTTAAAGGAATCTGTTCTTTTCCTTCATGGACTATCACAGTTTGTGATCATGTGAGTGTGTGTGTGCACGTGCACATACACACGTGTGTTGATGTCCATTTATTTCATGCAACTCCCCTTTCCAGAGCTGAAATCTTGGTGAGAACAGAGACCTTGTCCATCTCCTTCTCCACGGTGTCCCTAGCTCCTAGCACAGAGCCTGGTGTAAAGCAGATGCCTGTGTCTGTCTGTTGAATGGAGGAATGAATGAGTCCAGATTGGTGACTGGGGGAAGATGTCTTCGGGCTGTGGAGGGTCAGGGCACGATGCCCCACCAGGGCCAACCTCTCCCGACCTCTCCTGCTGCCCCCAAGGCAGGCGCTGGAATCACCAGAAGCCCAGGTGCTATTTTGCCTCTTTCTTCCTTGTAGGGAACAAGTTTCTGAGTCTTCTCCACTCGGGACTCTCTGATGTCAGTCCGCACGTGCCCACAGGGCCTCTCGCACCACTGCGGTCCTTCTGATCCAGTCCACACACACCCGTGGGGCCGCTCCCTTCAGATGATCCTAGGCCCACCATGTTGGTCCTCAGTTTTGGGTCCAGTTGAGGTGAGGTTACTGTGTGGTAGGGGATGCCCAAGAAAGGGTTAAGTTGCCAGAAGCAGAGTCCCGCCCTTGGGTTTGCTCAGCCAATCAGAGTCTGTCCTGGTGAGGTAAAGCTTCTATCCTGGGTAGCATTGGTTGAGTTGGCCGGCCCCATCTCCTGCTGGAGAGAGCCATAAGGGTGGAGTTTCTGTGGAACCAGACAGAACTGGAATTAGCTTGCTGTCTACTCAGGCCTGGGCGGCCAGACTCCAGGACCTGCCCATGCTCCTTTCTAAGGTGCTCAGAAAGACTCTGGCATCTCCGGGGCCCCGTCTAGCTGCCCAGTACAGATGACAAGGTGGCAAGCACTTCAGCATCACATCTGGGAAAAGTCTTACAACCACAGCAGGGCCTCAGTTGCCCTGCCGGGGCCCTGGAATACGGCAGTTCGTACAGGAAGTGACATGGAGCAGTTGTCACGTGTGCTCAGAGCAGCAGCATTCAGCTTCGGTTAGCAAGGCCACTGGATGAATCTTCCTACTTAGACATAACTGTAATAACAATAATAATTCACAGAGCTCTTCTTGCGTGCCACTTTGCAAGCATCTGACATGAGTCTAATTCTCACAAGACCCCTATCCATCCATGTACCTTACTGATGAAAAAGCTGAGTCTCAGAGTGGCTCGGTGCCTTGCCCCAGGTCACAGAGTGGTAAGCGTTTCTATCTCCCATATCACTTGCTATGTTAGTTTTGAAGGATCTGTTGGCGTATCTGTCTCCACCGCTGGACTGTGATCTCCCGAGGAAAGAGCGTGACGGATTCGTCCGTGCATTGCCATCATTGAGCCCCGGGCACGCCCTGAGGACAGGGTAGTACATGCTGTACCGCACCCCATTCTCATCTCTGCTGGCTCGGGCGGGAGCCCACTCTCCTCAGAGGCTCCCTGTGGCCCTGCCCAATGCTGTGCACATGGGGGACAGCACAGAGCAGCCAGGCCCCCACGGGGTGCTCTTAGGACCCATCAGGCACAGCTTTTAATGCTCACATTGCCACTCTGGTGCCCTTGTCACATCTGGTTAATGAAAGGAGCATTCCGTAAGGATAGGAATCAGGTTTTCTTCATCTGTATGACCCCAAAGGACCTAAACTAGTGTCTGACACAGAGCGGGCACCTATTATGTATAACTGATTGAATAACCAAAGTAATACGTATCTGCCTGTCCCTACTAGCTAAGAACCTCAATGGCCACAGGTAAGACCACCTGTAATTTAGTCTAGATGAGATGCGTTGCAGCTGCCCCATGCAGGGAGTTCAGTAAAACTTATCCCAGGCAGAAGAAAGTAGGTTTCCTGCAGCGACAGATAATGAAGCAAGAGAGGGGACAGATAATGAGGAAGAAGGGAGTGGGGAGCCAAAGACAGAGGCTGGGAGAGCAGAGGGAGTGGGCCATTTATTTCTGCAAAGGCGGAGAGCATGCAGGCCAGCTCCGAGCAGCCTCCTGCCTACCGCGGTCAGCTAAGAGTCAGCAAGAAAAAGGCAATGGATTCCTCGGAGAAGGGATGCGGTCCGCCTTCTGTCCGCCTCATTGGGTTCACCCTGCCACAGCTGGGACCCTCCACCCTGCAACCCACAGGTCACAGGCACCCCAATGACAGCACAGCAAGCCTGTGCCTGCCTCTTCCCGCCCCAGGAGGGTAGCAGACTTGGCCCTCAAGACAGCAGGTTTCACAGGCAGTCAGTTATGCAGACGTCTCAGAACAGGGTTTCCTGACAGAGACCGATGACCCCAGGTCCTCAGCTTGCGTGATAATCATAAAGCTTGAAGAGCTGGAAAGAGCCACCAGACCAATGCCCAGAGGGGACCACTGAGGCCACCGCAGGAAGTGGTTGCCAAAGGTCACGCAGCAGGTAGTGGCACAAATGCCTCTCTACCCTCCTTGGAACCCATCTTGCTCCAGTGCCTTTGTCCTTCCCAAAAAGCACTTCCTGTTTGTTCAAGGCATATCAGATTGACTATGTTTTGCAAATTTGGGGGAAAGTTTGCACTCCTGGAAATGTTTGAAGAATTCCCACTCAAAGGTGTCAGCAAACACTGTTGAAAGGAACGGGGTTGGAAAGGAATAGGGCAGCACAGGAGTTTGGGGAGGTGCCTTGCTGACTCCTCTTTCCCCAGAGAAACACTAGAGGTGGCGGGGGGCACCCAGGGATTGGCTTAGGCAGTGGTTTCCGTTGGGCAGCACAAGGCAGAGGATCCAGAAAGAGCAAAGAACAGATGTTAAAAAAGGCCTGCTAATCAGTCCGGACAAGTTGACCGAAAATGGCTCTTTTTGCTTAAAAAGCAAGAAGCTGGTGTCCGAGCTCTGCTTGGCCTCCCCGCTTCTCTCTTCCCTGGAGGACAGCACCCTAGTGGAGAGGCTGTGGCCCAGCCCTAGGCAAGGAGGTTCACAGTCACCTCTGAGGCTGCCCGGACCTGACAGAGCCGAGCGCAGGTGGACGACCTGAGGCTGGCTGGACAGCCACCTGGGCCAAGTCGTTAGGGCTGCTAAAGCTCTCCTGCAGCTCTGGGGGCCTGGAGAAAACCACATCCACCCAACTTCTCTCAGGGAGCGCTCTATAAGTGATTGGAAGGAGTAAGTTGCCAAAAAACTCTCTAAGTGTGCATGCTGGGAGTGCGTAAAGATGGGCAGCGAAACCCCCAAAGATCCTGATGAATAAAAGACGATAACATAACTGCCTTCTAAGGAGGGTGGGCCAAGTGGGGTGTGCAAGCCCGGGGCCGGGCCCGGGTCTCCGGGGAGGAGGCAATTCTGAGACGCTCCCAGCGGTTAGCGTCTCCTTTACCTTTCTCCCCCTGCCCAGCATACAACTTCTCCATTAAATGTTTAAAGAGTTTTAATTTGAAGAGGCGTCCAACAGTTGCCTGCCCAGGATATACGTATCCTGGTGTGGCCCCGAGGCCCAGCCTCAAGTCCTGGGGCCCTTCCAGGACCAGTCAGCCAAGCCCGCAGCCCTGCAGGGACCAGAGCCTGTCTCAGAAACCCGGCCTACCTTTAGTCAACTGACGATGGCGAGGTTCCCCGAGGTACTGAGAGGGCCGTTGCCAACACCCTCCGAGCCCAAGAGCTCTGGAGCTGGAGCAGAAAGAACTCTTTCCCGCACATTGGAAGGAGCTAAGCCCAAGACGGAGAAAGCTGAGGGACACAAGCTCAGCCATGTGACATCCCTGGCACTGCCCCAGTGAAAAGGGAGTGGCCTGGCTTCTGACTGTAACCAACTCAGGATGGAGAGCACAAGGCAGCCCACAGCCTCCGTGGGTCTCTATTCAGTAAGAGAAACTGACAGCAGGAAGCAGCCAGTGTAGCAACAAGCAGCCTTGATGGAGGTGGGGGTGGTGCACTGCCCACAGGTACTAAGCGCCTACTGCATACCAAGCACTGTGCTGTGAACTGTATATGCGCCATCCCATTCAGTTCTCACAACAACGCTTTGAGAGAAAACGACTGTCCCCAGAGAAGGATAGCAAAGCTCCAAATTAGTATAGTGACTTGCCCAAGGTCACTGCCAGTCAGCAGCATAGTGCGACTCCAAAGTC
Source organism: Phyllostomus hastatus (assembly GCF_019186645.2). Taxonomy (NCBI): domain Eukaryota; kingdom Metazoa; phylum Chordata; class Mammalia; order Chiroptera; family Phyllostomidae; genus Phyllostomus; species Phyllostomus hastatus. The sequence continues at coordinate 60,501,432 of NW_025333857.1, read as the reverse complement.
CATGCTCTTCCCACAGCCCTCCCTCAGCAAAGTTATTCTTGCCCCTTGGCTGGAGTGAAACAAAATAACATCAGGTCTGCGATTCTATAATTCTCAGATGCTTACTCCCTTAGGGGGCAGCTGGGGAGCGGCTGTGCACCACAGCCCAGACGCCTCCCTCTTCTCCACTTCCTGCCCTCCGCAGACCCCACTACCCCAGACTCCACTACCCCTCCGTATGCCTGCTGCCGGGGGCATGATGGACTTAAACGCATCAGGAAGGAGCAACAAGGCCAGCAAGATTACAGGCTGCTACTCACTTTCATTTATCATCTTCTCCGCCCATCCAGTGGACCAACCACCTGGGCTCCTGTTGCAGCCAACCAGACCAAATCCCAAACAGCCAACAATTTCAGCTAGTAAAGGGACCTGAGCGGCTCAGAAATGGGGAAATACAACTGTGCCTTGTAGCTGGCATCTGGGGGACAAAGGTCCGGCTCCCATCCCATCCCGTCATAGGCACAGAACCCGCTGAGGGGGCCTGTTCCAGGTCTGCCTCAGATGGCAGTCTCTAATCTTCCCTGATACGCCAGCCAGGCAGCCCCCAGGCCCCAGCAAACCCCACTCAGCTCCAGCGGGCTGTGACCTGCACTGAACTATCAGAACAGCTTCTGCTGCAAACATCCCTCCCAATTACATCTGCCTTGGGCCAGTGTTAAACACCAGTGTGCTGCCCCTGGCACAACCCGCCCAGTAGCACAGGGGGACCGGTCCAAATTAGACCCTGCCATGGGCAAACCAAAGAACAGAGCTGAGAATTGATGGGTCAGGCTCAGTTTGGCTGTGTCGCTCTGCCTGAGCACTACGAAACCCACTCAAAGGACCCAGTACAGTGCCAATGGGGAGAGACATTCAAGCATAGCCCTCCTTGCCAAGAGTTTGTTGTCCAGATCCAAGTCCTGAGCTCAGACTGGTCCCAAGCTCAACTCGGAGGCTCAAGGGCCCAGGCCACTGAGGGGAAGCCAGGCGGCCGGGGCTGCAGCCGCAGGCAAGACCCTTACCTTGCTCTGTGGGGGTGAGACTGCCAGCTGTTGCTGCTTCGCGATGTTCTCCGACAAGCACCAGCACACTCTCTTCTTCTGCTCCTGCGAGTGCGCTTCCAAAGTGAATAAGCACTCTGCCTTCTGACGTCAGGGAAAATAGAGAAAGGGATGGTCAGGGCTGCTCCCTGGTTCTGGGGGCTCCCAAGCCCCAGCCCATCCCTGGGCTCCGGAGGGCGAGGCTGCAGCAGGGAGGGGAGTGCCCACTAAAAGCCACAAATGCACACTAATCCCCGGTGACATCGAGACAGCCAGAGGAGCAGGGAAGCTGGGTCGGGGGCCAGCGGGAGAGCCTTGTGCCTACAGGTTGGGGGAAGGGTAGCCGGTGGTGGTTCTCCGCACAGTGGAGGTCTGTGGAGAGCCTCAGAACAGAAGTGGTGAGGTCACCCCCAGGGCTAGGCAGCACAAAGCCGCAGCTGGGAGAGCACGTGGGGAGCCCAGAGGGCCAAGGTCTCTGCCTTGCTGATGCGCCGTGGAGCCAGCAGCCCCCTCCGCAGCTCCCAGGTCTCCCTCCCCAACCCAGGGCACACTCATCTGATCACCAGGCCACCATTAGAGGGACGGACATACTGACAGAAGCCTTTGGGAAGTCTTTGGCAGGCATAGCCCTGCGGCCCTCCCAGCCCCACTACTGCCTGCACATGAGCGGGGTCTGACCCATGGCCGCTCAGCCCCACTGAGCGCAACAGCCTCTGGCACTGCTGTCATTTAAATCCCACTTTGCTGTTTAACCTTGTTAAGCGTTGCAGCCTTGTCTGCCCAACTAGACCAGGAACTCCTTCTTGGGAGGCCTTTTTCATCCAGACCCAGCACGGTGCTTGGCAAGTAATGGCTCGGTAAGCTCTGGCTCCATGGAGGGACTCCCGGGATGAGGCTGAAGCCAGGCCAGCTTCATGGGGACCCAGGGAGTGGGCTCCGAAGCCGTCAGAATGCGCTGGGCGGGGAGGGGCGGTACAGCATGCCCAGTGCTATCATCCACTGCAGCACACTCTGATCAGGGGATCGGGAGCTCTTTCTGACTCCGCTGGAATTTGATTATAACCGCGCAGGGCTGCGATTAGATGAACTCAGCCAGGGAGCTAGGGGCAGGCACTGGATGGCTTGAAACAGAGAAGACAGTGTTTGCATGCAGTCCTGCCTTGGTTTGCATGGCCTGCCTTGCACAGGCCCGGTCTGAACCCCAGCTTGTCCACTTCCTAGCTGGTGTCCTCAGAAACATCTACAACATGGGAATGATGATACTATCCCCCATGTCTCAGAGCCACTGCGGAGGCAAGCAATGAAGGCCATCTCAGGCCTCAACAAACAGCAGCTAACTGCTGTTTTTACTCAGTACTTCATTCGTTTAATACACATTTACTGAGCACCTGCTGTGTGTCAGGGACTGTACTAGTCCCTGGGGTAGAGGGAGAAATAAGAGACATAGCTCTTGGCCTCAGTTGGGGGGGGGGGAGGGGCAGACAATAAGCCAATAAACCATTAAACAATATAATTGTAAGTTATGAAATGGCCACAAAGGGAGACATTGCTACTTGAGCCTGGTGGCCAGAGAAGGCGTCTCGGCAGTGCTCAGCTGGTCCTGAGCAGTAAGGAGCCAGCAAAGACGATGCTTGAGAGAAACTCTTCTCAGCAGAAGGAACAGCGAATGCAAAGGCTCTTGGGCTGGGTGGCTCTCGGCGTCACCTAACAGCATCTGGGAACATTCTCTACCACGCCACCCAACGCAACCCTAGAGAGGCCTCCCTGCAGGGCGGGGCACCTCCCATGCTAAGTGTGCCCTGGGTACAGCCGTTCCTCTCCTGCCCGAAAGTGCTCAGAAGCCGATCTTCCTAGAAACACTGAGTAGAGAGGGAAGAAAGCCCTGCCCCAGGGCTTCTGGGAATTGGGTGGCTAGGTGAGACACTCCTATCACTTAACAACAGGTTTCCTCCACTTCCCAGAACCCCCAGCCCTCTACGGGGTAGGACACACCCAGCAAAAGACCCCAGGATCCCCCAGAGAGAAGTCAGCTGGGGCAGGACACAAGGAGCAGAGCCTTTGCTCCCAGTCTCGCTGTGCTCCCCCTGCCAGGGGTGGGGTGAGGCAGGGGCTCTGGGCCCCTCCAGCTTGGAAAAGGCCATCACCCCACAAAGCTGGCTGGGTTCTGCCTCTACCTTACTGTTTGGTTTTTGGCAAATGCCTTAATTTCTCTGAGCCCCAAATCCTCTTCTCTTTCAGCTCTAAAGCAGGAAGTCTGCCATAATAACAATTCCTTTTATCAAATTATCAATTTAAAAAAGGCACTTTCCCATCCATGTTCTCAGGAGAAGTTTCTAATCTTAAGGACCTAAGCCCAGGCCTGGCCTGGTGGCTAGCTGTCTTAGATGGTGTGCATTATTAGGACGACCAGCTCAAGACTCCCCCTGGGGTGCTGCCTAGAGCTTTGAGGCTGGCCGGGCCAGGAGAGACAGCACAGAGCCAGCTCCCCCGGGGGCTGAATGCCCATCTGCCTGAGTCTGTCTAAATGGGGCCCCAGTGCCGTCCTGGCTGCCCCTGCAGGGGGACCGTCTCTCCTGGCCCACTGTGTGGCCCAGCCCATCAGTTGCAGGCTGATACACACCCGGCCCTCAGTACCAGGCTCTGGGGCCAAGGGGGCCAGCCACCTGAAGGCATTCTCATTGAACTCATTCAGAGGCAGGGCTCCGAGACTGCAGGGCGGTTAGCCAAGCACAGACCCGCTCTCCAGGTACAGCAGCGGTGGGCCCAGACCTCGCCATGCAAACACGAGCACCCCTAGATCCAACCAGAAACCCAGCTCCTCCTGGCCTCTTTAAAACCCCCATCTTGCCTCACCTCGTTGTCCCGCAAGGAACATTACCTTTATAAAAACTACAACCTCTCCTTGCGCTAGTTTACATTTGTTCGCTTGCTTTGACAAACGTTCTACCAATGACCCCACGACATGGGGAGGAAAGGCACCGGCGCTACGGCTTTTCAGTGAGAAAACAGAGGTTCAGAGCGGTTATACTGGCGGCTCCAGGAGGTCCCAGGAGAGGAGACACTCCAAGTCCAACTCTGTCCCCTCCAGAGCCCGGGATCTTGTCACGTTTGTGTAACTGCATGCGTGCATTACAAAGAACGTGGGATCGTCCTCTTAGCTTTCTTTTTAAAAGATCAATAAGTCATTGGTGAAGTCTGTAATGGAGAGGAGATGATTGTGAGACGCTCTCCCCTCGCTACGGAAGCTGACAAAACAACAATGACCACTCGTTGTTAACCTCATCGTGTGCCAGGCTCGGAGCTGAGTGAGTGCCTTGGACACAGCATCTTATTGAATCTCATTTAATCATCACAACGACCTCGCAAAATAGGTCTCCTCAGCCTCGTTTCAGAGATGAATAAGTGACGTGCCTGGGTCACTCAGGAAACGGCAGAACCGAGATCCAAGTCTAGGTCTTCTTAACCTCGAGGCACAGGCTCAAGTGCATGGAACCAGCACTCATCAGAGAACAGTTCCTGGCCCACGTGCACTCAGACACAGTGCCCCTGGGCTCCGAAGCCAGCAGTGGGCTGCATCTGCCCCATGGATTGGCAGGAGCCGAGGGACACCTGTCCAGGGGAATACAGGCCCCCAGGCCAAGGACTACTTAGGGGAAGCCCACCCGGGACCTGCTGCTGGGGAACAAACAGATAGAGAAGAACAGGGCGACTGGGGGCTCTCTCAATGCAGTGAGAAACTCTCTCCAAATCCTGACTGTTGCCCGGGTGTCTTCTCTGGGTGCCGCCTGCCTGTTAGGCAATGAAGAGAAACCACCTGTTGGAAGTTCCATCCAAGAGGTGAGTTCGGGGTTCTCCGTGCGATCCAAAACCACCGTCAGGCCTGTCCCGGGCCACAGAGCAAGCAGGCATCTGGTCTCCTTCATTACAGGCATGCCTCTCATAAACAGCAGCCCATTAAGAGAAAAGAAAGGCTTCTGACTGCCTGTGAACTTTAATCCCCCAGCCCCTTGGGGTCAGATCACCTGGCACTTAGCTGAAATAAAAGGCCCCAGATCAATATTCCTTCATCAGTCTCTGGGAGGCTGGGAGGTCTCCGTTCCCAGGAAACGAATGAGCAGAAGTGCTTTTCTCTGGGAAAAGCAAACGCAGCTTGGCAGGAAGCTCTCTTGGCATGAAAGAACCTGCGGCTTCACTTTGCACCCTGCCAGAGAGAATCGGAATCCGGAGTAGTAAGGGTGGAGGGGCAAATGCTCTGGCTGCTCCCAGCCCGGCTCACAGCTTCCTAGCTGCTCCTGGGCTCTGCAGAACTGAACACTCGGACTACACCCTCTCACTCTGAAGTACCTCCGCCAGCTACTCCCAGTGCCCGGTGGGATGTGCCGACACAGGGGAGGGTATCCAGTGTCTTCTGGGCTCTTGCTTTGCCATTCCAGGCAGCCAGGGTCCCCAGTTCAGCTCGGACAATGTGCTCAGCCCTCTGCGACTCTCTGCTCTCCCCTGAAGCTAACTTGTCAAATTGTCTTCTCTCCAGAAGTCTGTCCCATCGGACTCTCTCAAAGGCCTGCACTTCCTATCTTAGCCAGGAACTGAAGGAATGCTTTTCAATCACAAATGACACACCCATTCCTTCTCAAAAGGGTGTACTCCTCTAGGGCAGCTAGTGGAGACCGTGCCCCACCCACAGGGTGTGGCCAGTGTAGACTTCCCCACAAGTCAGACAGGTTCCCAGGACTATTGGGTGGGACAGACTTAAGTAGAAGCAGAGGACAACAATGGGTCTAATGAACCCGTGCTTGGGACAGAGAGCTCCCCTGCTCACACTAGCAGACACACAGGTTGGGAACAAAACATTCGCTAAAAATTTAAATGAATTTGATGGGTCAGGAGCTCAGCGTTTTCGTCACCAAGAACCTCTGATTAAACCCCTGGCTTAATGACATTTTATCTCCCAAACCACGTCAAGCGATGAGCTATTTGCCCAATTTTGCTCGGCAAAGGCATGGCACTGCCCATCCAAGCTCCTGATCAGACCGAGATAACCAGGAATACCAATCACACTTCGCAGGCGTCATTCCAGCCCAAAGCACAGACACTTGGCACATCCTTTAGCCCATGTTATCTGGGCCAGGTAAAGATACAATTACCTCCAGGCCATTTTAAATACTGACAAGACCCTTAGGAGGGGTCCTGGTTCTAGAAAAAGAGGAAGGGAGAGGCAGGCCCAGAAGGAGGGCAATCCCAGAGGAACGGCTCCCAAATGAAGAGGGTGATGCACAGCTGTCAGGCCACACCCTCACCGTGACCGGCCCTGCAAGTGCTGGAGACCAGGCGGTCCTGAGCAGGAGGTCACAGAGTCCTCTGCTCTTCCACATGAAGGGAAGAGACACGGGGCTGTTTCTTATTCTGCAGGGCAGGAAACTGCCACAATGAGCCTGCCCAGGGCCACTGCACGAGGGGGGATAGAGGTGGCATCAGAACCCCGGATGAGAACCCATCCCAACATCTCCCCTCAAGCACCAGGTCACAGATGTCTCCTCAAATAAGAGAGAAGGACTCACCTCTGCTAGATACAGCACACAGAATTTCAGGTCTTCGGAAGAACCTTTGGGAATGAAAAGTAAAACTTGCATTAGAATTGGCTACAGAGCCTCAGCAGTTTGCTCGAGCACAGCCAGCTGTCCCACCCAGAGGGCTGTGTATGGGGCTCCCTGGAAAGAGAGAAAGAAGCAGGCACGGGAGACAGGGAAACCTCCGGAGGAAATGCCATGAACCGCTAACCAGGCAGCGGCGCAGCTGCAAGGCCTTTGCCTGCAGGTCCGCCTGACTCAGAGAAGGCTGAGGTCGCACCCCCGTAAGAGGCGGCCTGGTCAGGGAGCTGCCACCCATCCCAGGAGGCCTCTCCCTTCCACACTTTCTGCGATGAGGGACGTGGAGGCAGCACACATTTGGGTTTTCCTTTCAATACTCCAAATGTCTCTGCCATTTTGAAATTCAACAAGGAGCCACTGAGTCACGGAGTGGTCCTTGTTTTCCCGAAAGGAATTCGTGGGCTGTGCAGGAAGGGGTCCCCAGTTGCAGGCTGGGTGGAACACAGAGATGGCCTCCCAGCCCAGGCCCAACCCCCGCTGTGTTTTTTCTGTAGCCATCTGACTGCTGGTCTAGAATCCCAAAGTCAGCCATTTGCCAGTCCCTCTCCACTAGGAGGGCGGCTGAGAGGGACTGTTGGCAGCTCCCCACCCCTCTGGCAGAGGCACTAAGGTGGCATCCCCACTTGAAGGCAGCAGATGACTCAGTCAGAGTGCTTCGGAAGCACAAGGGCTCAGAGATGATCCCCAGTTGTTGGGGGAGGTTTCTGGTGGAGGATCCTTTAGAGCTCGAACTCAAGACGAGAAGAAGGGGTGAGCCAGGAGGTGGGAACGGCAGGTGAAGGCGTGGAGGTGAGAGGCACAACTCGCGCTCAAGGGACAGCCAGTGCGGAGGAGCAGCCTCGCCCTCCTCTAGCACACCCCCCTGCCCGAGAGGCCTGCTCCTCACCGGACAGTTGTCTGGGCACAGGCTGGGGACCCCCAGTGACTTCCCATACTTCAAGCAATAGACCTCACCAGGCGGGCTGTCAGTTTTGAGGGAAGCAACTACACTGCACATCGTATAACAGCAAAAGCTTAAACCGCCAGAACTGGAGAGCACCATGGCCCTGCGTGCCGACCACTGTGCCAAATGCTCTACCTGCATGAGCTCAACCCTCGTGACACCCCCTGTGAGGCAGGGGTTATTGTCACCTATGATTCGTGTGAGAAAGCCAAGGCACAAACGACCTGAGGAACAAGTCCTAGGTAGACAGGGAAAGAAACAAGATTTCCACCCGGGAAGCCTGGATCCGGAGCCCACGCTCCAAACTACTCCACACCCCCCCTCAAATGCCTCTGCCCCCTCCAAGGACCCAGCCCAGTGCTGACCCCTCCACATGTACCCGAATCAAAGCAATTATCAAAGAGATTACAAATCGTGCTGCAAAGTAAAGGTTTGTGCCTTGCAAAGCACAAGGTACAAACAGAGACAGTAGGTCAAGCCTACTCCTAAGAAAAGTAGTGAGTGAAGGCTAGGCCCCCTCAGAGCAAGGCAGTGGGCAGTTGCTGGGCAAAACCACCCCTTGGGCCAGGGACACCAGACGGAGCCAGATAGAGAAAATCCCATGAGTAAACGCAGTTCACTTTGCCCTTGGGATGAATCCGGCATGTTTAAGGACCCCGTCATTTCAAAGCTTCTGCCACTTCTTTGCGTTGCTGAGGGTGGAAATAAAAGGAGTTGGGTTTCTTTTTTTCGTTTAAGAAAACACAGTGGGATGTTTCCTTGACTTTCCAGAAGCCGACCTTAGTGCCAAGAGAGAAGCAAAAAAATCTCAGTAAGAAAATAACAGCAATTTGGGGTTTAGAAGCTGGCAGTGAGAAAAGAGAAGGTTCTACCCAGAAGGGAGGGGAAAGCCAAGAACACAGGAGCGTCAGGGAGATGAGAGGCTGCGGCTGGGGGAACGCAGCGCAGGACTCTTTCCCACGATGAGGCACGGCTGACGACTGTCTCGATAACATTTCTGTGCTGTGGCGTGCCCCCCATGCTCCTGCACGACCCCCACCCTTCACTGACGCCTGCCCCCATCCTGGCCTTGCGCTGGCAGCGCTCTGACGGAGAGACAGAATGGGGGCAGCGCTCAGCATGGCTCCGAGTCTCTGCAGCCAAGGGGGCCAGGGCAGAGGCGCAGCTGTGGAAGAGCAGGCTGTCGGGCGGCCGACCGAGGCGAGGGACCTCAGCCCCACCAGAGACCCTTCTGAAACATTAGATTGAGCTCTGGACTCTCCTGCGTGTGGACATGGGGCCCGTGTAGAGAAAAGGGACAGGCACATTTGGGCTTCTGTGGAACACTCCAACCGCTTTTGCTATTATGAAATGTAACAGGGAGCCATTTGGGTTTTGGGTGGGCCTTGCTTCCCCCCGATGAAACGTCCAGAAAGGATCCCCAGTCATGGGCTGAGCAGGCCTCAGGTGGACTTCCCCACTCAGCTCTGAGCCCTCTGTCATTTTCCCACAGTCCTCTCAGGGCTGAGCCGAGGTCCCAGACTCAGCCGTTCACCAAGGCCTCTCTGCCCTGTAAGACGAGCCAGAGGGCTCTTGTCTCCATTTTCCAACACAGAAAACAACTTACACTAGGCATACAGTAAGAAAGTGAGAGCTGACATGTGAACCCAGGACCAGCTGCCTCCAAAGCCTGTGTTCCAACCACCACGTCATGCTCCTGCCCCCATACCAGTCTACTTTTCTGCCCTTCCCCTGGGCCACGTGCTCCAGGGGTGGAGGACTTTCCCCGCTCTGCTCGCCCCAACGGCCAGCACTGAGGTGGGCCCTGAGGATCCACTCCAGCCTCGGAAAATGGCAACCCACTGCACTGAACTCTGAGCATCCCAGTGGCTGGGACCTCAGCTGCTGAGTTTCCAAAACTGGGCACCTGGGTCAGCAGGGCGGATGGACCGCCCAAGAATCAGCTAGACATTTCCAGGCCATCTTGAGAGACCAGAGCAGGCCAGGAAGACACACCATGGGCGGGATGCTGGCCGCCTGGGAGGCAGAAACACAAAGAGCCACAAAGTCAGTGGGCGGCAGAGGCAGGAAGAGGCCACAATGGGCCCTGGCTGACCGGAGATGTCCCAATTGTTAGCGCCAGCTCTCCGCCTGTTCCCATCACACTGCTGCGCAGCCCGCTGTGGCCTGGGGACAGCCGGACAGGAGGAGGGCAGGCGCGGTTTAAGCAGCCACCCTCCTGAAAGGAGCCCTGGGCAAGGAGGGCACTCCCGGCCCCCAAGCTGGGGCAGTATTTCTGGTCTCCTTCCAGTCGTTCATTCATTCACCCAACAAACATTTCTTGAGCGCCCACGGTGTTCTGGGCCCTGAGACAGACCCTGGAAGACAGGGTCGCGTGAGGAGCTCCTTGGTCCCTGGGTGGGGCAGAGTCTCCCGGGCCAGGAACAACTCTCACCAGTCCCAGCCCCCAGGAAAGGCTGAGCATGTTCCTCGTTTACCATCTCTTTTGCCCCAAATTGAACTCTTCACACATGTTGAAACAAAAAACCTAGCAGCATGAACAATGTTAATCAGAGACCATTCAGCCAGCAGAAACTCCAGCTGAGCCCCAAATGCATCTCTTAAAAGCCTCACTCAGGCCTTTGCTGGCCGCAGTGGGTCTCTGGGGGCACAAGGGAGGCGGGCAGGAAATCGGGCATGGACCGAGGAGAAGGGGTCAGCGGAGTTCTGCAAACCCTAGGACCCACAGGGCTGTCTCAGGGGAGAGGGGTGCTGGGGAGGAGACGAGGGCTCCACCAATGCCTGGAAAGAAATCTAAGCAATGGAATGTGCACCGTGAGTGCTCAATGTTACTGAACCATTTCCTTCGCTCCCCGCTCACGGGCTCCCTGGAGAGCCATATTCACTGTGTTTGCTCACTGACACTGCTGGGGAAGGGCAGGCAATTTGTCTGCACCAAACCACCTGCCCAGCAGGGTCCGTACAGGCATGCGCACACACACATCCCCCTCCCATGCCAACCCCACGGGCTCTAATAGCATGGTTGTCGCTCGTAAGGAGCGCTGGCCTTGGCCACCTGCAGCTTGCCATCTGCAGGGAGAGGATGTGGTCTCCGGCCCGAGGAAGCCATGCCTGCACGAGACTGTAGCTTGCAGGCGCTCAGCATCTGGGAAGTATCTCTGCAACACCTCAAGGCCCCACAGCACCTACCAAGGCCATCCACCACCCAGCGGAGGATGGAGCTCACCCTGCCTCTAACTTCAAAACCTTGGGTCTGGGGCGCTGGGAGGGGAAGATACAACCAATTTCCGGTCAGGCTCTGCTCCCCCGAGGGGTGGAGACTGGACATATGGGCACTGTCTGGTTTCTCACGGCTACCTCAGGGTCTGTCTGGGACATCCGGGCTGGGAGGGAACACACAGGACTGTCCCAAGAAGGCCAGAAGAGGGAAAAATCCGGCTGGAGTCACATAGCATGTCAGCAGCAAAGCTGAGCCCAGACCCCAAACTCCCAGGTGCTACCCTGGGCTCTTCCACTGCCCTTGCCACTCTCATCCCAACCCCTCCCCAAAGCACAGCCAGTCTGAGCCCCCTTCTTTGCCCTCCCTCCTTTTATCAGAGGATGATCACTACCCTCCAATAAGAGTCCAGTTCTGATGTCAAACACCCCAGGTTACCAAGCACTGCCCGATGTACTCCTCACAGCTCAGTGGGTCCCAGACTGTCTGAGCCGGTGATGGGCAGGTGCACAGAGGAAGAGTGTACAGTGTGTGTGTGTGTGTGTGTGTGTGTGTGTGTGTGCGCGCGCGCGTGCGTGTGTACACACATGCATGCCTGTGGTGGGAAGGACTCGACAACGGGCACGTAGGGGAAGCTGGTTAGCAGGAAGGAGGAAAAGGGCAGAGCAGCAGGAAACCAAGGGCAGTAGCTCTCACCTGCCCTCCTCCCACGGGAGCTCCCTGCAACTCCAGGCACGGCTTGTTCTGAGAGCTGCTCCTCACCACTGACCTTGGTCCGGATGGTGGGGGCGGGTGGGGGGGTGCCCCGAGGGAGGGGCCGGCCTCTGAGGGAGGTACCTTGCTTTTCCCCCTCAGTGGGCAGGGGAAAGTCAGAGGCAGAGAAGAAGTTGTAAGTGACTTCCTGTGGGGTGGCGAAAGTGGAGGTTCTCACACTGCCTGGTATCTGAGGGGGAGGCCAGCAGGCGCTGAGCACACAGGTCAGGTCTGCAAACAGGCAGGAAGTTTTCCTGGAGCAAAACCCGTCAAAACAGAATTCTTTTGCTGGGTAATATTTTCCTCCCGGCCCCTGTCACCCATGCTCAAACAGGTCTGTTGTTGTTTTCATAATCTGGGAGAGGAAATCAAGCCCCTTTCGGCGGAGACCTCAGGCGCCAAACCAAACCGCTCAGCAGATACTCCCAGCTGGCTTTCCGTTCCAGAGCGGAGGAGGGCACGATGGAAAGTTTGGGGTAGAGGGCCACTCCATGCTCCCGCGTGCTCCCGCTCCAGCCCCCAGCCACACGCACTCCAGCTTCCTGGGGCTCGGGCCAAAGCACTAAATTAACCGAGTGGAGAAGGGGCAGTGGTCTCTTGTGCCGGATATGTGGTGAGCGTGGCGGCAACGAGCACTTACTGGGCACCTGGTGTGGGTCAAGTACTTTGCATACATGACCTAATTTAATCTTCACAACAGCCTTCTGGGACACTATGGTATCCCACACTCACACATGCGGAGCCAGGCTCCGAGAGGGTAAGTAACTTGCCCGAGGCCATACAGGTAGCCAGGGGCAGGCCTGAGATCTGAACACAGGTCTAGGTCCGAAGCTCTCCCCACCTCACTCCACATCCTCCCTAAACACCTCCAGAACAGAAACCTCCCAGCAAAGGTTGGGGTGTGCAGGCAGGCTTGCCAGCCTACAACGGAATACCAGTGTCAGAGCCCGCAGCCCAGGGGCAGGACCTGACCACACATGCTCAGGTGCCCCCAGACAGCTGACAGCTTAGCACCAGAGGGGCCGGACGCAAACTGAGCACCCAGGCTGCCAGGAGCAGTGAACTCAGAACACTGTGGGTGGGGGCCCAGGACAACCTTGGGCACAACAAGCTTACCTTCCTGCAGCTTCACGCTCTGGAGGTAGAGGGGGTTCCTCAGGACGTTGCAGCGGCCCGGCTCGTCTTCCTTGGTGAAGAGCAGCAGGTCCGAATAGGCAAACAGTGTCACCTGCATCAGGCGAGAGCAAACAGAATGGGCTCTTCAGCTGTCCCAGAGGCCGGGAGCCACAACCTCACCAAAGGTCCAGGAAAGGAGTCCTCGTCATCTTAGGCAGCACCTGGGGCGGACTCAGTGTGGCCTCAGCCAAGGGCAGAGACCTGCCCTGGAGGAAAGAACAACCTTTTGCCCTATAGTTTTCGACAGCTCCTCTCCTCACAGGAGGAAAAACTAAACCACACAAAAAGGACCCTCACCCTCCATGGCAGGTGGCCCCCCTGCAAGCTCTGCACAGCCTGACACCTTGCAGGCGCACATTGCTGGCCAAAAGCCCTGGAATCTCCTTGGCTCGGAGCCACGCTTGAGCTGCAGGATGTCCCACATCTGCTTGTACTGTCCTCTCACCATCTGGCTGAAAGAGCACTGGACTTGGGCTCAGAAGTCCCGAGGCTCTATCCCCCTAAGGAGCCATGAAATCTTGGTTAAGTCTCCCAAGTTTCCTCATCTGTACAACCAGGGAGAGCCCCTGCCCGGCTCTCTCACGGCCCCTTTCACAAGCCCCAGACAAGCATCCTGCAACGTGCGCCACTGTTACCAAACTGTTGCGGTAACTTCAACGGCAGCGATGCGCGACCAGTTTAAGAAGCCCGTTACTTACGCTCCAACACAGGCACGTGCATAACTTTTATCTCTTTTATGCACTCGCTGCTCCAAAAATAAAGGAGAAAGCTATTCTTAGACATTCTAGGTAAACCAACAGGCATGCTCAGCATATTTTTGTGCTGCAAAAATTGACTTGACTCTAATGCCACTAAAGATTACACTGTGCTTTGTAAATTCTGTAGTGGCCTTTAGTCAGGAGCAATAAAATCCAAGTTTAGATTCTCCGAAGAAAACAAAATATGATTAATTATGTGAACTTCCTTTTGAGGTGTCAAAACTGCTACTCCGTCTCTTCCGAAGTGAGAAGAGTCAGCCGGCAGGGGTTGGCAGGCACCCCTGAGGGCCGCGGCGAGTGTGTGTGTGGATCGTCGCTGAAGTTTAAAAAGCCGGTATGTTGACATTTAGGGATCAGGCTGTTGCAGATGACCTAACAAGGCTACCGCTGAGATCGCCCTACAGAAATACTCCCAAGGCTGTATGAATGTGAACCTATATGGATGTTCTCAGCAATACTTTTGCTTAAAAAAAGTACCCACGCAGATGTGGAAGAGCAAAAGGACTCAAATACATGGTGACAGAAGGTGATCGGACTTTGGGTGGTGAGCACACAATGTACAATGTACATAATCTTATAACCAGTGTCACCCCAATAAATTTAATTTTTTTAAATAAAGTACATAAACTAATGAATGGTGGTGGGGATGAAGTAAAAAAAATAGAATAAAATAAACAAGGGCAAAAAAACCATAAATGCCTAAAGTCAAAATAGTGCAATGTGCAAAAATATTGACAGCATAATCCAATTTTGTGAAATGAAACTATAACTCTGCCTATATTTAACATTTTTTAAATGTCCAAGATATCATGCTCTTCACTCTGGGGAATGGATTTTCTTTCATACATATCTGCTTAATTTGAATTATTTTGCAATGATAATCTGTTACTTTTGAAATTTAAAGAAGCATATCAATATTTTCCAAAGGACCCCTTGGCTTCTTGAGCACAGCAGAGACACAGGGGTGTGAGGGAATCTGGCCAGAGAAACAACAGGAGGCGTCGTCCGTGGGCAAGAGGCTCTCAGAGGCTCTGGCTCCTCTGATGGGGCCAAACATGAGGGCTCTGGAACCCTGGGCTGGGAGGGACCCTGGTGATGATGCCATCCAACCCCCTTCCCACCACAGCCCTGGCCCGCACAGCACAACAAGAGCCTCCGTCTGTTGAGCACTTATTTCCTGCTCTGTGGACCCTCACTTGTAAATAACACCATTGCCCTCAGTTATACAGAGGGGGGCCCTGCAGTTCAGAGAGGTTAAGTGACCTGTCTAAGATAACACAGCTGAGGACCGTTGCCCAGGTAGGGCTGACCCCAAAGCGGTCACAGTACAGAGAGGCAGCAATATATTCAATACCTAGAGTTGTCCTATCCCTGAATGTGAAAGCATCCAAGCAGGGACCAGAAAAGAGGAGCAAAGGAGACAAAAAAATAAATAAAGTTAAGGGAGGGGAAGAAAATGAACTGAGAGTTCAGAAGGATTTGAGGGGCTCCTTGTCTGAGGCGAGGTCTTCAAACAGTGAAAAGGGGAAGGCTCTACACTCACCCAACACAGGCAAACCCTCAGTCTCCCCGGCCCACCCTAAGGGAAGCCTGGCGGGCCTCCGTGGGCCCACTGGGAAGCTGGCAGGGGAAGCGCTGGAGAAGTGAGGAGCCTATAAAGTCAAAAAACGGCCCAGGCCCAGAAAGGACCGGGCAGATGCTAAGCGCCCAGGGGCAAGGTGCAAAAAGCCCCAGGCTGCTGCTCTGGCCCTGATTCCCACAGCTGGAAATGTGGTCTAGACAGGAAGTGATTAAAGCATGAACGAAGAATTTCCCCAAAGTCGGGTCATGGAAAGGACAGAGCTGGCACACAGGGCGAATGGCAAGTGTGCCAGGGGAGGCAGGTGGGCCCCGCTGCCACCTCACCAGCATCTCTCCAGTGGGAGCCCCGGCGGCCCACGGTGGAGTGAAGCCCACCTCCATGGCCCTGTTACCTGCTGCCCGCCAAGGGTTTTCTCCACACTTGCTCCAAGGACACATCTGTTTTCCCAAAGGGTCAAGGATTGAGGAGTTGCTGGGTTAGGGAATCCTTGCAACTGGGAGGGTCACCTCTCCCAAGTAGCCCTAACCAAGCTTCCTCCAGGAATCTGGCCTAAGGGCAGGGTTTGCAGAAAAGACCTTGGGGCCTTAGTTAATGGTAAACTCAGTGAGTCAGTCTGTAAAGTGAGGGTGTGTCTGTTTTGGGCCCCGCAGTATTCCTGGAAGCGCTAGCACAGGGCCCAGCCACACTGTAGATGCTGGGTACCTGTGGTTGGAATGTATAAATCAGGCTGCTCCATTATGCTCATTTGACCCCAGGGCACATTAACGAAGTCCGTGACTTCCAGGAGGGGGTGTGATGAGGGCAGTTCATGGTGTGGGCCTGGATCTGCTCACAGACTTCAGCAAACTCACGCTCAGAGCAGAGACTAAGAACCACGGGGGAACGTTCCCGGAATAAAGATCCCTGTTGAGTGTAAGGGAAAACCTTCCACAGTTAGCACTCTCTGTTAACAAAACCTGTGTTTGGAGGGATGGCCTCTGCAGGCGCACTAGCACGTGCTGGAAAACCACCAGCTGGGAGTTACGGGGAAGCGATCAGAAGGAACGTCCCCTGAAGACGAAGCAACGCTGCGGTTCTGCAGACTTACGCAAGCCCCTCTCGTGCTGGTTTATATTTCGGGCCTGAACTGAGATGTTCGTATATGCTTCCCAGCATAGTTTAAGAAACACACATATATTTATTTTTACTTGTCTTCACATCACTTCCTTCGATGTTCAAAGGGGGTCCACTTAGTTCTGAGGCTCCAGAGACCCACGAGCAAAGAGTTCTGGGCCAGACTGTAATCTGGTGTTGGCTTCAGCTTGTGTTTGCAAGTTTGTTTTGAAACAAACAGGCCAGAGGCAGCATGGGATCATGGGAAGCACCGCTGAGCCTGAGTTCCCAGTGCTAATCCTGGCTCCACCCCTGGTGAGCCTAGAGCCCCTCAGGTCCCAGTTAATCTCGCTGGCGCCTCAGTTTCCCCATCTATACAGTGGGGACAGTTGTGCCTCTCCTGGGGGTGTGGAGATCTGGTACATGAAACACACCTGCAGCTCAGAGTGTGCAGACTTGATGGTGAGTGGACAAACGAAAGGGCAAATTTAGACGTGTGCATGTATTTCAGGGTGGCTGCCATTTCTAAGTGCCTTCTCCGGAATCTCGTGAATGTACAGCCCCACCTCACTTTCCCTGTTGGCCACCTGACTTAGCTCCACCACACGCTCATTCACCAAGCACAGTTCCAAGTGACTTCTTATTTCTAACATTCAAATCCCCCTCAATAGATAAAGTTTTACTCCCATCAAGGCAACTCAGAAGACAGGCCAAGGTCCTTAAGAAAGTTCCCCAGGAAGAGGTCTGGAGCTGGAGTGAGCAATACCGGGGAGGTAGCAATAATGAGCATGCAGTCTCCCCAGGGAGCTCCTTTGAAAGAGATGATGCTCATTGGAACATATGAGTTCTGGTCTGCTTGTTCAAAAAAACAAAACAGAAGCAGCCTCCTGCTCTAGCCACAATTACACATAAGGTCCCAGAAGATCCGCTGCCCCAAATACACACACACACTGCTCAGATGAGACACAACTGAGGAAGAAGAAGTCATGAGTGAGCCAGCAGCAGAGCAGCAGCTGGGTATTATGCTTCCCACCTTCAGGTTTCCTGATACTTCCACACCATCCCAAGCTGTCCCTCGACCCAGCCAGCCAGAGTGCCAGTGCTGAGTCAGGGCCCGATCTGCAGCAAGCCCCTTACCCTCTCTTCAGGGCCCTCAGGGCCTTGAAGATCCCAGGGCTCCAGCTTCTGTGCCCAAGTAGGTTTACACTCACGGGACTGAGCTGGAACCTGGCCAGCTCTGGGGATTGGGGAATTGGGGAATTTGGGGTCAGATTTCCTGGGTCAGACATCAGCAGGGGCCAGCTCCCCCAAAGAGGCATGATCTCCACACCCTTTAGCGGGCTAAGCTAAAGCCCAGGAGAAATCACAGACTTATCCCCTTAGAGGAGGACCTGGGTTAATACAGACCCACAAAACCTGCATAACTGATGCTCCTCTAAAAATTCTCTTTGGCTAACGGCTTTCATCTTCTCACCTACCAAGTCATTCATCACAGCTGGGAGGAACGGCCACCTCTTCTGCTCCTTAGAGGACGTTAGAACAAACAATGGGATGTCTTTAGGGGCTGGAAAAACTTTCTGACCATCAAAGATGGACTAAATAGCTTTGAGAGGTAGTGAGTTCCATGTTGTTGGAAATGTACAAGAACAAGCGGGGTCCCCATGTGGTAAGGAGGGCATGGAGGGGGATGGAAGCCTTTCCAGGTTTTCTCTACCCTGAGATCGTACAATTCAAAGACCAGCAGGAAGAGGGAAGAGTTGGGGGCCCGGAGGATGGCCCAGGAAGCCCACCAGGACAGCCCACCTGGGAACGCGTGTGCACCAGCCTTACCTCGGCAGCCTTGTTCCTCCCCTCGTACAGCAGCAGCTCCTCTGACAGCAGCAGGGTCCGGGCAGGGTTACAGAGATCTAACGGCTGAAATCAAAGTGGGGAGTTCAAAGAGGCCTGATGGAGGTGACTGGGGGTGGCGGGGAGAGACGGCTCGACAAAGCCTGACACAGAAAAGTCTGCCAGCCTTCCTCTCACCCCAAAAACCCACACACCCCCTCATACACAGATGGAAACAGAAAGACAGACGCTCTGGTCCTGGGCGGAACTGTTACTGCCACCTTCACCACCAGCCCTCACCGCGAGAGCTATACGCTCCGGCAGGAAGTCCAACCACGTGCTGCAGCCCTCCCCGCCCCCCGCTCCTCCACCACACTGGGCTCCTGGGACTTCCCAGGCCCATACCCCACGTCCTGTTCGTGCCTCATGGGATGGTCCCTGCTGTTAGGTCCAGGCTCTCAGGACATGTCTGGAGAAGGCTCAGGATACCAAACTCAGCCAGATTGGATCACTTGAGAGCACCTTCAAAGCCAGACCTTACATTCATGACACTCTGAAGGTAACTGACTCCTTCTCAGACCTCAGTTCCCAGGGACCAATTCTTACCCAAACTTCTTATGCTACCCCACCGCCCTGCCCCATACCTGCCCACCCCAGAGGAAGCTCCCTAAGCTCTGGACTCCCCAGCAGGGCTTATCCTCATGAATGCGTATTTATGACACAGCTTCCAGGCACCTGACACCAAGCAAGGTGCTGGAGGAGAGAGACAGAAACAAATGTAACAACCCACAACAACCTGGATGGGCCTTACAAATAATGGGAAACAAAGGAAGTAGGGCTCAAAGAATACATGTGGTATGGTTTCATTAAAAAACATTCAAAAGCCCTGGCTGGTGTAGCTCAGTGGATTGAGCGCGGGCTGCAAACCAAAGCATCACAGGGTTCGATTCCCAATCAGGGCACATGCCTGGGTTGCAGGCCACGGCCCCCAGCAACTGCACATTGATGTTTCTCTCTCTCTCTTTCTCCCTCCCTTCCCTCTCTAAAAAATGAATAAATAAAATCTTTTTTAAAAATTAAATTAAATTAAATTTAAAAAAAAACAACAACAACAATAAGCCCTGCCCTGCCCTGACCAGTGTGGCTCAATTGGTTAGGGATCGCCCTGCAAAGCGAAAGGTTGCCAGTTGATTCCTGGTCAGGCACATGCCAGGGTTGCAGGTTCTGTCCCTGGGTGGGGCGTCCCCAGATAGGGCACTCGAGGTGCAACCAATCAATGTTTCTCCCTCCCATCAACATTTCTCTCCCTCTCACTCTCCTTCCCTTCCCCTCTCTCTAAAAATAAATAAATAAGACCTTTAAAAAACATTCAGAAAGAGGCCAAACCAAATATATTATTTAGGAAAGCCCACATAGATGGTGAAACTAAAGAAAAGAAAGGAAGTGACTGTCATAACGTCAGGCTGGTGGGCACATCCGCCGGGGAGGACATTCCGATCAAGAAGTGATAGACACCCGGGCTCCGGAGCGGCGGCGAGGGCCTGCTCCTCAACCGTAGTGCGCATCCACTTACAGTTGCTTGTCAAACCGCACAGGTAAGTGTTGTGCCATTTTTTTTTTGGTTTACATATTTTACAATTAAAAATTCTTTACAACTTTTTCAAAACTCATTTTGTTTTTGTAAAAATGTAAAAACAAAAAACAAAAAATAACCCCTGTAAGTGCCAACCAAGACTGTGGGGCTACCTCCCAAGAAAGAGAAGAGACCGAGAGAAAGGCAAAGGGGGAGAGCACTACTGCAGGAGTCGTCCGGGGGAGGCAGGCCACCTGCCGGAGGAGCAGGGCGCCCTAGAACGTGTGTCCAAGCGCCACTAGACAGTGCCAGGCCTGGAGTCGGGTGCCAGAGGACAAGAGAAGGAAGCAATCGTTAGAGATGAAGCCCAGGGGACACTGTCACCTCTGCGCTGCTGACGAGAGGCTAAACGAATCAAATCTTTATAGACAGCAATTTGTCAATATGTATAAAGAGCCTTTAAAATGTTTATGACCTATGACTCAGTCATTTTGCTTCTAGGAATCTCTTCCAAGGAAAATAATCAGAGAGGCAATTCATGCACAGGGATTCTCATGGCAGAGTTACTTACAACCGCAAAAGAAGTTAGACACACGAGTGTCTGAATAGAGAAATGGTTAAATAAACGTGGTACATGCACATAATAGAAGAGGACGCAACCACCACAAAACACAGACTCAAAGAGTATTTAATGATGTGATAAATGTTCATGCAATTTTCCCTTAAAAAGAGCAACAGTATATAAACATACAAGACTTGTTTGGGTTTTGGGGTTTTTTTTTTTAAATGTGTATATGCACACAGAAAAGATACGTAAATGCTCACACTGGCTCTATCTGCATGGTGAAATAAAGAAAGGTTTGGAAAAGGGGAGGGGAAAGCAGGAGAAGGGAGACCTGAGTGAATCTCAGGCCACCAGTTACTACTGACCAGGGAGGTTTGCTTAGACCAAGGAGACCAGACAAGAGGCCAGACTTCAGGCCTCTGCCTCGGTCATTGCCACGCAACGAACCACTGGAGGAGCCAGGAAGCAGAAGCCTCAGCGCACAGACCCTGTGACCATACAACAAGCAACTGCAGAGTGTCCGGCCTGTCCCCAGAGAAAGGGGAGGCTGGAGGGAAGCGGGAAAGAACCCTTTTGTTGCTGAGCTCCCAGCCCCTGCTCTCCCGTTCCCCCTCCTGGAGACCTGTGCTCCGTCAGTATAACCCCCAGAATCCTGAGCACCTGAAGCTATTTGTCTTTCCCTAAAGGGAGCCCCCAGTCCTGGAATGAGGCCCTGAGTCCTGGGTGAAGGATCCTCCTCCTCTTTCTCATCTCCTCCAGAGCGGGTCCTTGGGGCCAGCCCCAGCTCACCTGGACAAAGACAGGGAACACCAGGACCTTGGGAGCCAGGGTGACATAGGTGCCATAGCTTGAGTGTGGGGTGTGTGGCCTCATGCCCGAGCAGTTCTGGTAGTTCGCGTGGCCCTTCATGGTCTGCACCGTCTTCATCAGCCGAGACTTCTTCCCCAGGCCTGTGTAGGACTTCCCTTTGCTGGGACTCCCTGATTCTGGAGAACAGAGACAGGAGACCGTGAAGCACTTCCATTCCCCCTGCAAAGGTAATCCCTCCTAGAAAAAGGAACAGTCTCAGTCAACAGCCATTTGCTGGGAGCATCTGCTATACGCCAGGCCCTATGCGAGGTGCTCAGACTATAGGGAGGCCTCGGAAGGGCCTTGAACCTCAGGGAAGTCCCTCATACTCTTCGAGAGATAAGGACACATAAATAAGCAACTGCACAGCTAGGATGGTGCTGGGAACCGCTGACTCTGATGGAGGGTGCAGACTCCATCTGGTGATCCAGGGTCTGAATCGAACCCATCGGCTTGGCTGCATACTTACAAAAATCAGGAAATCTCTCCCATTTGATAAACCAGAAGGCCTGCTGTCACTGGGCCCCACAGTCCCACCCAGAACAATCACCTGGGGCAGAGCCGTGACCGTCTAGGTGCCACAGCACGTGCTCTCTGCTCTTCACCATCCCCACCACTCCCTGCACACACCCAGCGCCGCTCACCCACGCCGTGGCCTCCCATGTCCCATAAACGAAGGGCCTGGAGATCCAGTCTCTGCAGTGGCAGCAGAGACAGTGGGCTTTCCCAGGGTGCATCAGGGTCTGACCTTCATTGGCCAAGGGAGCTTGGGCAGCTGGGCTCACTTAAGTCAGTGCAGGGTGAGGCGCAGCACCTGCTTCTCCAGCTGTCATGGAAGAGCGCCAGCAAGAAGCCAGATGGCTGTGCCCACACTCCACTCCTCTGCTTGCTAGCTTGGTGACCTTTGGCAGCTCGCTTCCCCCTCAGACTCTTGCCTGCCTCAACTGGAAGAGTACCAAGCCCACTGGGCTGCCGGGAGGACTAAATGAGATGTTCCAAGGAAAGCCCCTAGAACAGCGCCTGAGACCTGTAAGAGTACAGTTAAAGTTGGCTGCTAACTTAGGACGGTGCTCATGGTTGGAATTCCTCCACGTGGAGAGCAAATTAATCCGGTGCTCCAGGGACTCTGGGAAGCCTAGGCCTTATCACAGCTGTGATGTCCTCCCGGCTTCACCACTAACTCACACACTATTCCAATCAGAAAAAGGAGAGCAAGAGCCCGTGGGAGACACCCGCCCCCGGGAGAGAGCGCAGAAGGCCCTTAAAGAGGGGACGCTGCTGGACACACACCCTCACACTGAACAGGGGTGGCATACAGGACTTGATCACGTCCCGTCCAATGGGCAGAGTAGCTAAAAAGTTGAGGATTCTTGGATGCAAGCAGGTAGGAGGCACACTCTGGAGTGGTCAGGCTCCACGGACCCCCAGCCCCTCCAAGGGTTCCTGCCACCAGGAGGGCAGCTGGCCAGCCTTCCCTGACCTGCATGTCCCTGGGCCAAGGACTCCACCTGCTCCCCCGCAGTCCTGGAAGCCAGGGAGTAAACAGGTGTCCCGACCCCAGATACGTCTCGGGGAAGCTCCCCACCAACGTGAGGCCCACGACCTTAGAGGAAAAACTCAGCTCAGAAGGTTTCACACTTGCTTCCTACGCCCACCTCACACCTCGTCTCACCAAGCGACATGAGAAAAACAAGTCGACACCCCCCATCCCACAAGTGACCACCTATCCCAGCCTCTCTTGGGGCAGCACTCAAATCATAATCACTGAAACCACTTCCTGCCTTTTCAGGAGGCACTGAGAGAAAAGAAGAGAGCACCGGAGTCCAGGACGGGGCTGGGAGTGTAGCAGGGTAGAGAGAATCTTGCACAAATGCAGCCACACGTCTTGTCTGAGCTGGCCCTGACATCAGCCCGGCCGCTTTGCTGGAAGAACCCATCCCTTACCAGACCTACCAGGGGATCACTTTGTATGTTATACAAAAGTCTAACACCTGAAACTAAAACAATATGGAATGTCAACTGTACCTGAAAATTTTAAAAAATTGTGAAAAAGAACCCATCCTGTACTCTGAGTCGGACAGGACACCCGCGCTGAGCGCTGCTTCCCCAGAGCCTGGCTGTGCAGCCCCGAGCGGGTTCCTTCGCCCTCTCGGCCAGCGGTGCCTCTGCTGTGCTGCCCGTCCCAGGGCCAGTGTGGGGGCACACACACGGGAGGCAGGAGGGGAGGGCCCGGTGAACGGTGCCAGAATGTGAGCGCACAAGTGGTCACTACACACCCTGAGCCACAAATAATCCACCCATCAGGGCCACCATTAGGGCAGGACTGCCGGGCCTCAACCAAGCTGTGACTGGGGTCACAGGGCAGCCTGGAGCTGGGCAGCCTAATCTCACACAGGCGGGCCTGGCCCGGAGGAGGACAGACCGCACAGGACTGAGAAGCAGGGAGTGAGGCAAAACAGAACAAAGTTAGAGAAAGGTGCCTTTGCTGATGCCAAAATCTGGGTGCTGCACCCCCCAGTCTCAGACATTTAAAAGAATGCCTTCCTGCCCTGGCCGGGTGGTCCAGCTAGCTGGAGCATCGTCCTGTACACCAAAGGGCTGCAGGTTCGATTCCCAGTCTGGGCATGTATGGAAGGCAACCAATCGATGTTTCTCTCCCATCAATGTTTCTCTCTCTCTCTCAAATCAATAAACATATCTTCAGGTAAGGATTTGAAATTCATTTTTAAAAAATAAAGTGAAATGAAAATAAAAAGAGGGCATCTCCTCTCTCCGCTCCTCTAGCTGCCCAGGGCTGTCCCAGCACCTTTGCCCGGGGCTGGAGAGCCGTGAATGGGCCATTTGACACACACCTCTGCCTTCCGGTGGGGAAGCTCTGCGCAGCTCTGTTTTGTAGACAAGGGTGCTGAGGCCCGGGTGGCTGAGTGACCTGCCCAAGGTCATTTGGCCAGTAAATGGTAGGTGGCAGGAGCAACCCAGCTCGTACGGCTGTCGCACCCTGGAGCCCCATCTCCACATGCCCCTGGGGAACGTGTGGCAAGTGGGCCTAGCTCTCCAGAGCTGGTTTTCTGAAGTCTCTTTTTAGAAATCAATCCAGACTGCAACCCACATGAGCTCTGTGAAGGCGAACTACTTGACTCCCCTCCCGCTGCCTCTTACGGTCTCTGCTCCAACCCCCTTTGTCCCCTCTTTTTGCTCCAACCCCCTTTGTCCCCTCTTTTTGCTCCAACACCTGCTTCACTGACCAAACACAGTCATTATGCAGCTTTGCTCTGGCTTCTGAGCCAGCCCTGGCTGTCATCCCGCCCCAGCAGTGGCAAATCTGAGGCTGGCCGTCTTCACAGAGCAGGGGACAATGCCGAGGGTACCCGAGGCCCAGGGAATGTGCCGAACACAGGCAGGCGGGCACCCCGGGCCCCAGAGGGCCCCAGACACCATTCACCTCGGGATGGCTCAATCCTCCCTCCCGAAAGGAGGCCAGGCAGCCCAGCCAGAGGAGGGGACAGAAGCCGGTGCCCTGGAGACGGCCTTAGCCTCTGGAGGCCCCTGCGTGTGTTTGAAGGAAGCTTTGTGCCCTGGATTCCACCCCTTCCTCTGAGCCCCAGGGCCTGGAGCTAGGAAGACTTGATCCCTGGTAAAGAGCAAAGATGTTCTTGGATATGAAAAGGGTTTTTATGATGAAGGAAGGCCAAGTTCTTCACACAATGCACTCAGAAAGTTACTGTCATTATTAACATCATCATCATTGCCTTACTAAGCTGTGTGTCCCTCTCCCCACAGCGTAGGTGGCGCTGCCCTTCTCAGGTCACTAAGCAGTGTGTTCTCAGAGGGGAACTAAAACGTGGACGCAGGGCAGGAAGACAGCAGGGAGACTCAGAGGCATCTCTCAGGCCGAGAGGGGTCCGATTCCCAACCACTAGCCGCCCCCCGCCCCAGGAGACACGCCCGTCCAGCTCCCTTATTCCATGGCCAGTCTGCGAACCCTTAAAGGCAACCAGAGTCACTGTCCCTCCGTCGGCTGAGTAACAGAGACCCCACAGCGTACCTGCTCGCTGCCACACATCTAGCACTGCACAAGGAAATGAGCCAGCCCAGGCACTGCCCTTAATGAAGTCACCATTCAGCAGTGGCATCTCCACTGTGACCTAATGTACCAATTAAAAGCTTTTAAAGCTCAATGTGGAATCACTCTCAGAGTCCTCTCCAGAAGGAATGCAGATTCATTTTGGACAGAACAGGCCCGAAGGCCCCACCCTGGAGAGGATGGAGCTGTCTTCCATCAGCAGCACCGAGCCTGATGGGAGCCCTTTCCCCCGAAAAGACACAGGCATTCCTCCAGACCCCTGCTCTGAGCAAGCATCACCTTCACACTACTGACAGGGGTGGCAAGGACACAAGCGCAAGTGGCTGGGAGAAGGCCACTCCCGAGGAAGGAGGTCAAAGGGCATTCTGCAGGCACTAGAGGAAGGGCTCTAGCATATCCCAGGTAGGCACCATGAACCGCCTAGCAAGGGGGGTCTCCAGCAGGCACATAGGGGGTCTGAAGGAATGCCCAGCCAGCTCCAGCATCAAGACTGATATCTCAGGCTTCCTAAGAGAGGGATTTGGTTTTGAGCCAAGCTTCTCTCTCTGGCTCTTAAAAAATAGGGCCAGGGTTTGAAGGCCAAAGAAGGAGAATCACTCAAACAGCAGAGACGCCTGTGCATTTCAAAGACGACTACTCTCTGTGGAGCATGTCCTGGTAGACAGGCTGCTACCCACAACCACTGTCTTTAACCCTCCCACAGCCCTCTGAGGCGGGAACTGTCAGCCCCATTTTACAGATAAAGAGACTGAGGCTTAGTGAGGGGACAAGAGTCGCTCAAGACCTCCCAGCTCCAAACTCCACGCCTCCTTCCACGCAGACCGTGCCACCTGTAATACCCAGCGTATACTGGCTGCTTGGTAAAACTGGATGACTCGCAGTTGAACGGCTGCATCCTAAACGCCATCTCTTAGATGCTCTGCAAGACCCCCTCTCTTCCTCCGGAGGCAGGCTCTGAGGCAGGAGGACACGGGGGTCTGGTGAGGGGGGAAACAGACAGTCTGTGTCAACACGCAGGGGCACCTTGACTCTGTTGAGGAGGCCCCCAGCCTCGGGGGAGGACCTCGCAGCTGACCTCACTGTCTCTCGGGGGCTCTGAGGGCACGGCAGCAGAGGCCCGACTCACCTTCGGGGATGGCGTCCTCCTGGTACACAGGCCGCAGCAGCTGCAAGGCAAAGACAGGAGACCCGCCTCAGCCCCAGGAACGGGGTGGGACAACCCGGCAGGCCGCTGGTGCCCGCTCGGGGATGGAAAGGGAGCACTCGGGGCTCAAGGGGACACAGAGGTCCTACTACCAAGCTGAGAGGGGGCTTGGAAGGAACCCAGAACCCAGAATCCTCCAGAATATTAGAGTGGGACAAGGCTACAGCTGTTAATGAGTCTAATCCGTGGCCAAGTCCCCAACTTCCTTGAGGGCAGCTTGCTCCAAAGAGTGTTCCATGAACACTGGCACTGCGGCATGCCGACCGCCCTGCCACAAAGGGTGCACCAGCGGGGGAGTCTGGAAAGTGCCGAGTTAAATGAGGTCGAACTACCATGTCCACATCAGGACGCCCTCAGAGCCTCAAATAGGCTAATATGCTCCAGATATTTCTCAAACCTATTTGACCTCAGAACACTATTTTCCCCGGAGCATCTCAAGGCATTAATGTCTAGGGGCATGCACTCTACCATCATCCCACCATGCCACCATGCAGTGTCTGCTTTTATACCTCTGGTGACAGGGGACTCGCCACCTACCACGCACAGCAGCCCCTTCCATTGGGGAAAAGTGCAGACCGGCACAAAGCTCTCCTTTCTTTTGGGGTGCAGCCTTCTACTTTGTGACACCCCTGGTTCTGGACCTGCTCTCTCTGCCCAGGACAGCCCTGCAGCAGCGGGGTTAGCACACACCCCACCTCCTTGCTCAGCACTCCCAGCCCCTTGCAGGCTCCTCCCCACACAATTCCGAGTCCTTTCCTGGCCTCACACAGGGACCCATGCCCTTCACCTTCCCCGAACCAGCTGTCCATACCTGGCTCCCAGGGTTCAGCGGGGCCAGGATGATGTAGTTGGGGTCGGTGGGGGCAGTGGCACGGGACAGTGCAGGCAGGGTGTGCTGGCCCCCGCGCTTGGCCACCTCGGTGTAGCGCTCCCAGCCTCCGAGCAGCAGCCCGTCTGAGCTGTCACATACCAGGTGGCAGCTGTGGCGCTGCTCAGGCCGTGCCTGGGCCCCATGAGTGCAGTTCTTCTCCCGCTTGTTTGGGGGTGACAAGAGGTCGTGCGCTGACTTGCAGGACGCCCGCCGCAGGACCCCACCATCGGGTCCTGGCTTGACTTGGGGGACCATGCGCCAAACGAGCAGGATGATCTCACTGGGGCAGCTCCTGGGAGGGGCATGAATCACAGAGAGAAGTTGAGTCTGGGGGGCACCATAATCGGCCAGGGTGGGGGCCTGCAGGGGCAAGGGTGGGGGAAGGAGAGAAGCCCCTAATGTCAGGGCAGGAAGGAAAAGAGACCATGCAAAGCACAGACAGCACAGCGGCCCCTTAGGACAGGTCTAATTGACCGACAGCAGCCAAGAAGGATGCTGAGGCCAAGGTCATATTAAGCAAGTAGCAAACTCAATTAGTGACGTCTGTTGTGGGCAAAGTATCAGCAAGGAGGAGCAAGTATATACCACCTACGGGCGACCTCTCAGCCAGTCATTCTAGAAGCAAACCTGCAATGGGCCATGAGGGGTCTACCCCAGCAGGTCAAAATGTAGAAGACCCAAACATTTTAAAGAACAACTTTTTAAATTGTGCAACTGACCCATTTGCAACATCTACACACCCTTTAAAAACAGTGGGCTGAGCTGTGAGGTAGCAGAAATAATTAGCTGAAGTAGAAAGCCACCCCCTGGAGCTGCCTCAGGAACCACAGGGCTGGTTTGAGAGCTTCTTCCCTGTGGTTCGCTGAGAGCCTGAACCTTCCATTTGCAGGCTCAGAACCTGATTCCCTGAGGGGCAAAGTGAATTGCTAACAGCTGGGCAAAGCCGGGCTGGGTGAGGCCACAGGTCAGGGGAGGGGAGGTGTGCCGTCAGCCTGGGCGCCTGGGGCCGCCCGCCCTGCCCCTCTCACCGGATCTCGTGGGCCAGCTCCACGCATTTCCAATGCTCCACGGGCCTCTCGTTCAGCTGCAGCACCGTGTCCAGCTGCTGCAGCCCTGCTCTCTCTGCCGGGCCCCCTTCAGGGACAAAGACAAGACACTCAAGGGCACCTCCAACCCACACCCCCCTCAGAGGACCCGGGGTCCTCTGCTTCCCCAGCAAACTAGGACGAGGACTGCCCCTCTGTGTTTCTTCATCCAGGAAGTGAGGGGCAGACACTGGTGGCTCCCAGGGACCTTAAAGGAACACATTCTTCACCTGTTCACACTTCCAGCAAGCCCCCCGCCCCCCGGACCTCCCCAGACCTCCCACCCCACTGGGAACCCTTCCTGCAGCCAGGCTCTCACTGCACTCACTCACTCCTTCTGCAAGGTTCACTGAGCGCCAGCCTCAGTGCCCGTCGCCCAGGTCACCCAGCCCTGGATCCTCCTCCGAGGATGCTCATTGTGACCAGGAGAAACCTTTTCTTTGTGAAAAACAGGGAGGGAATGCCTATGTGTAAGTGCTAATCAAGCAGCTTGGAATAGGATAAAATACCCATTCCAAACAGAGTTCAGAAATGACTCATTTTCCCATGCAGCCATTATTGAACATACAGATTTAGTTCCTGTTTGAAATGCTTGGGAAACAAAATACAAAAATGTATTTTCGTTTTGATAAAAACAAAAAAAAAGGAGAGTGGGTATATTTTCATAAACTTCGGTTTTATCTGTGGTCACTTAAAAATATTATTCTTCTCGTTCCGAAAAACCAGAACACACTTTGCTCCCCTTCGGGGCCCCCCGACAGTTCTCAGGTCTCGTCTGCAGCGCCCACACGCAGGGCGGCGCCAGTGGGGTTGGCATCGCCCGAGACACTCACCGGAATCCACGGCCTGGACTCGGACCGGAGAGTCACAGCAGATGGTGAAGCCAAAGCCGTCCTTCCCCCTCGGGATGGTGATCTAGGACACAGCCCGGCCCAGTTACTCCCAGACACCCATCGGAGGCCGGGAAGCCCACAGGCCCCACCCCAAAGCCACCCTCCTCTCCAAGGGAACTGGAGCCAAAAAGGAGGCCAGCCGCCCCCCACCATCCCTGTCTCAGCCTGGGCATCTTGGCCACTGGGTTGTGGGCCAAGCGGGACAGCTGGGAGCTCCGGAGGCAAACCCAGGCCGAAGCGGGAGGCCAGGTGGAAAGAGCCTTGGATGGGCAAACCTCGCCTTCCTCAGCCCTAGCTGACATGTGGCCCTCTTCCGAAGGGCCCTCTGCACCTGCACATGTCCACCTGGCCTGTGACCCACTGCCCGTTTGGTCCCTTCCTCCTTTCCCCCAGGGCTCACGGAGCACTGCCCTGGGGCTGGCCCTGTGCTGGGGGCTCAGAAACAAAGCCCGCCTGGTTGCTGGCCTCCCAGAGGACAGGCGTGGGAAGACAGGGGCATGTACATTCACAACCCCAAGTCAAAGGCCATGGGGCAAGTGCTGGGGTTCTCAGGGCAGTCCATCACCAGAACCTCAAGGTATCTAGTGAGGGCTCTCGTTGAGGGGCAGGTGAGGACATAGGCCTCCCTGCTGAACCTGAACTTGCCACTGCCCTCGCTTGTGCCTGCTGAGACCATGTGTAACCCCTACTTTCAGAAGCCCCCTGAAAGGGCCACGCCATCTGGATGGTCTTCACAACACAGTTATTGAGTTCCTGGTGCACACCAGGCTCTGCTGCAGTAGGGGAGGAAGCAGGAGGCCTTGGTCTCTGGCTGGCAGAGAGGCACGAGTGTACACAGATCTCTCCAAAACAAAGCAGGACATGACACGCATTATAGCAAAACACACGGAGACTGTGTTGGGAACGGTCCTCTGTGTTTGGTTTTGTGCACCGCAGAAACCCGGCGAGTGCTCAGTTAATGAGGACAGCCCAGCCGCATCCCACTGGCAGTGGGAAGCTGTGGGGGTGTGGTGCAGTCTGCGGCTCGGTTCAGTACCGTCTCACTGCGTTCCCCTCTGTGCATCCCCAATAAGGCACCGGGCAGCACGCACAAGGCCTGGCTGGCCTGGCTCGCCCGAAAAGCAATTCCAAGCTGCGGGAGCAGGTGTATGAAAGCAACAGACCTGAGGGAGCAAGAGTCAGAAAAGGGGTTCAGTGGGGTCCCAGGAGACTCCCTGAAAGTGGATGTGGAGTGGGCCCTGGGGAGGCACAGGGAGTGTCCCAGGCAGGCTGGGAAAGAAGCCAGCTCAGCAAGGCTGGAAAAGGTCAAGGGCAGCCCTCTTGTCAGGGGATTGTATCTCTTCCTCGAGAGGTTGTCCCTTCAAGGCTAGGTGCCTGGCATTCACCTGCCAGCTGTCCGAAAGGCCAGGCGTGAGGAAGGGGAGGGCCAGGGCCCCAGGGTGACCAAGGCCCTTGGAAGCTGCCAGGAGGCCTCTGAGCCTCCGCTTCCCACCAGCCCTGGGCCTGGATTCAAAGCAAGTTTGTAAAACAGGAAATCTGACAGACAAGGGGACGGGGGAGGGGGCAGGAAAATACCCTGTTCCCATAAGAATTCTGGGAAAACACACAGCTAAGACAGGAAGAGAAAAAAATGGAAAGAAAGAAAGAACAACAAACCCTGGAGTGAGTGCGGAAGCACAGGCCGGGGCCGAGGGAAGCTGTCAGGAGCCCGGGGCCGCTCCACACGACCAGCAGCGGTTTAGGGCCCTGGGGACTCACCCGCGACCCAAGCAGAAGCTGGGATTCCGAAGTCCGGCCAGCACTCCCTCAGTCCTGCCCCACAAGAGCCACAGCCCCTCGGGCCTCGGTGCAGGCTCTGGAAACAGGACCTAGCACCCACGGGCTCAGAGCTAACAGTTTGAGGACTGGCCTCAGAGATGAACCATGTGATCCAGCAAAACAGCCTCCCATACGCAC
The DNA here is from genome assembly GCF_019186645.2 of Phyllostomus hastatus. Lineage (NCBI taxonomy): Eukaryota > Metazoa > Chordata > Mammalia > Chiroptera > Phyllostomidae > Phyllostomus > Phyllostomus hastatus. Next base: position 60,470,298 of record NW_025333857.1, on the reverse strand, counting down.
ATCTTGGTCCCCTTGTCCAGGGGGCACAGTGGGCAGGAGCCCCTTCTGCCTTCCTGGGCACCAGCCTAAGAAGAACCAGCCAGGACAACAGTCCAAACCAGCTCCCCAGCTGGGGGTGGGGAAGGTGGGGAAGAGGAGAGGTGGGGAAGAGGAGAGGTGGGGAAGAGGAGAGAGCAAAGGGGTGGGACCAAGTGAGGAAAACAGAGTTACTCTCTGGCCGTCAGTCCTGCACACGGGCCGGTGAGAAGAAAGGGCCCCGAGAGCCCGACTACCAATGAGTGGAAGGCAAGGCTAGTTTATCTGGTGCGCCCGTGTGGAAGAGAGACAAACTGGCGCCTGAAGGGAGCGAGTGGCGCTCCGGGCTCCCAGCTCTCAGCCCTCCTCTGGGACCTCAGACCACAGCAGGGTCAGGAGGTGAGGGGAGCACCGCTGCCCTGACTCCAGGACCTTGGTGGCTCCTGGCAGAGGCTGCCCTTCCTGGGGGTGGTCCTTGCTTTTTCCTGTCCCGGGCAGGAACTGCCACTGCTCCCGAATCTCACCCAGGCCAACACCTCCCTTCTGCTCTCCTGCCTGGTTTCTGGTCTCTTCTGTGTCTAGACTTCCATCTCCAGTGGCCGCTATTTATCGCACGCCTCCTGTAGGTGCATACCAGCTGCTATGCCAGGCACTGCGCACACAGCATCCCACTTCTTCTCCCAGCATCACCCCTGGACATCGTCATCATCCCTTTCCAGTGGCAGGGAGACTGGGGCTCAGGGGGGAAGAGCGACGCGCTCCAGAGCCAGAGCTGAAGAAGGGCAGGGCTGGATTTGAGCCCAGGTCTGGCAAAAAGCTGATGCTCTCAACACGGCACGGGTTACTAGTGTTGTCTTGAACTTGAGCTCCAGAGCCCCAGGCCCAGCCCACACTCATGCTGGCACCATTCTGACTGCAATGGGCCCCAGTCTGCTGGCCCATAGTCCCAAGTGACCTCGGACTCCTTGACCTCCCGTCCAGGGCCCACTCAGCCTCACCACGCCGCCACCCAGATGCTCGTGTGGCTGGCGCTGCTCTGCCTGGCTCCAGGAGGACGGGAGGGCAGGGTGGGGTCATGCAGGGCTGGGCTGTGCAAGGCGGGAGGACTGAAGGGAGAACATGTGGGTCCCCTGGCTGGGAGGCCACCGTGCAGGAGGCCCCTCCTGGCATGTCCTTCAGACCCAAGGCTGCCTGTCCGAAGGAGCCAAGAACCACCCTCCAGCCTGGTCACTAAAACACACAGTGGGACTTTTCTATATGTATTCAACCAGAACCATCCCTTAGCTCCTTTCCAGCTGAGACAGCCCCCAAATCTGGGCAGCCCTTGCCTTCATCCTCACTGACCTCGTGGCTTTTTACAAGAAAAAACATCCAACCAAGTTCCAGAAGAGGCTCAGTGGGATCGTCACCCCCACTCCGCCCTACATCCTGAGACTGGGGGCCGAGAGGCCAGACCCTCCAGTGAGATTGGGCTCCAGGGCCAGAGGACTCTGGGTCTGCCTCAAGGTGTCCCTGGGGAGGAAAAGCCGGTGTGCATATCCATGGGTGACCACGTTCATGGAAAACTATACGTGCGTACATATACACAGAAAACATCCTGTCTCACCTGCAAGCACACACCGACACAGGCAGAAACACTCACACAACCACACACACACAATGCAGAACAGGCACTGCTGGGCCATGGGAAGCAGGGAAAGTTAGCAAAGATACAAAGTTAGCAAAAAAAAAAACACAAAACCCAGCTGCTCAGCAACCTCACCATTTCTATTCTCGGGCTTGGGATGCTTTTTTAACCCACGCTCCCACAACATAAAAATAACAGAAAATCGATAAATAATCCCACGAGGGACACCACCCGGCCAGTGGTTAGGACCACGCGGAGCGGGGCCTCATCTGGCCCTGGAGCGGGGCAGCGGTTCCAGCCCCTGCCTCTGTCCTCCCCCTGAATGAGAATGAACCTGTGGAGCGCAGGAGGGGACAAGGAAGGCCTTGTGGGGAGAGAAGTCCTGCTAGGGCAAGCCCCCAATCCTGACCCCCCCAAGGACACGACACCCCAGGCAGCCTCCCGAAGGGCCAAGCACCCACCTGGCGGTAGCGGCGCTCCGAGCACACCTTGCAGAGCCCATGGAAGCGGTTCATGGCTGCAGGTCCTGCCTCGGCGGCTGCCCCATGAAAACCCAGCTCTCCCCCCCAGCAGTGGGAGCCCACACTGCGCCCCGTCAGCCTGGCATGACCGCCCTGGGAAGCCCGCCCCGCAGAAGAATGGCAGGAAATCACCTCTCACCTCCCCAAGCCCTGTCTGTGCTGTGTGCCTCTGCACGATAAGCCCGAAGGCTTCCTGAAACCTCAGAATGACAAGGAAGAGGGAGAGTTTTATATTAAAATTCCTGTCAACTCGTTAGCATTCCCCGGGCCCAGCGGGAAGAGGGCGCCTTTGTTCTGGCTGCATTCTCCGCCATGGGCCACTTTGTGATTGCAGTGTTCTCACAAACACCCCTGGCCGCAGGAGAACCCAGGCAGAAAGCACGGCCCACTCTATAACAACGGTGCCTCCCCCTGCAAATCCCAGGCTCGCTGCAGCAGATCCAGGGGATCAACCCAGCCAAGAGTCGCAGCACGCCTTGGACGGCTGCACCCTCAGACGCCGCCTCACAACAGGGAACGTGAAACATTGGGAGTCTGGGGACCTGCCTGCCACTCAGCAGCTACTCAAAAGCCAGTTTCCTCACCAGGCGATCCAGCCTCCTCACTTTACCCAAGAAGAAGCCGGGGCCTAGAGTGGTCCAGGTCACACAGCCAGGTGGGATGGAGCTGGGATCAGAACCCTGTTCTTGTTCCCTGTCTTGTAGAGCAGTACCTGGTGAGCCCAGCCCCCCTTACACCCACCTGAGGGCCTGTGGGAAACCGCCCACCCACCCACACGCCCTTATCCTTGATGCCACAGTGTCCCTTCATCCAGCCCAGCTTTGTGGGGACAGTGGGTAGGTCACCAGGTTTCTGGGCCTCCATCTCCCCATCGGCATGATGAGCGAGTTGAACAGGTGATTTCTGGGGGCTCTGCCCCGGCTCCAACAAAGCCTCCAACCGGCACGCCCACTGGGCTGAGTGCTGCAGACAGCTCTGAGCGTGCGGGCCCGGGAGCATCACTCGTGCCTCCGAACAACGCCCCCTGGGCTTGGGGCCCATGTGCATACGACGCAGGACTTTCCTAAGCCACCTGGAAACCTGCAGGGCTGATACCCCTGCAGTTCTCACCAGTCACCGGTGAGGCTTCCTGCTCACTGTCCTCTGTGCTCAGCAAGTACAAAGGGAGCGAGAAAGGTCATCACAGCTCCTCCACTGAGGCTAGAAGATGGTTTTAAACTCCTAGCAAAGCCACAGGAAACAGTAACTTTCAAGTTACTCTAATACTGTGCTATCCAGTACTGCAGCAACCAGACAACACATGCAAGGTAAACGTCAATTAATTAAAATTAAATAAACATCGGGACCTTGGTCATACTAGACACACTTCAAGTGTTCAATAGCCACAGGTGGCCAGTGGCTACCATGTCAGACAGCGTCGCTCTAGACTGTATGCAGGGACATTCTAGAGGGCAGGACCTTTGACCCGTTCACGGCTACATCCCGGCATCCAGCACAGGCCTGGCCCATGCGGACGTTCAATACCGAATTAATAAGTGAATGAACCGAGTAAATGAAAGGGAAAGTGTTTTATAGATTATAATGTAAGTATATATAAAATATTAATGTATAAAATAACCACCGTCTTATCTTCCCAAAGAAGCCTCATGCAGGAGGTGTGCGACGCCGTGCATGCAGGAGGCGGCCAGGCTTGCCCTGGCTGGGCGGCGCAGCTGGAGCGCTGTCCCGACGCCCCGGCACCAGAGGGCTGCAGACGCAATTCCCAGCCAGGGCAGATTCCTAAGTTGCAGGTTCAGTTACCAGTCGGGGTGCATATGGGAGGCAACCGACTGATGTTTCTCTCTCACATCAATGTTTCTCTCTCCCTTCCTCTCTCTAAAATCAATAAACATATCCTTGGATGAGGATTTTTTAAAAAATGTTCAGATCTTGCCCCACATCCTGCCTTCACATATGCTGGCTGTGTGGCCATGGAGAGGGAACTAACATCGCTGAACCTTACACCACCACCCCCGTGAGCCAGGAATTAACAAGCACTCAGAGCAGGCAGTGAAGATTAAATTCGGTAACAACCGCCCCTGGCACAAGGGGGCTACTCGGTCCTGGGAGTTAGCTTCTCCCTGTCTTAGCTGCTGGAGAGCACTATGGATCGGCTGCCATGTCCTGCAAAGAGAATGAATGTTGGGGAATTCTCCAGTCCCTATGTGAAGATTCCTCCCTAAATCCAAGTCCTGATGGAGCGAGAACCATCGGTCTCGGGGTGAGACTCTCAGCTGCTCCCTGACGCTGAGCGGGCCCAACCGGAGAGGACAATCCGGCCTCAGTGCCGGAGAAAGCGAGGGGTCTGAGGGGACCTGCAGGAAAGAAGGAGTCGGCTCCGAGAGAGGGAAAGTCAAGAAGCCCCAGACTCCTCCACTTCCGGGGCCAGGGCCTGACTCCCTGCTCCTGCCCCGAGCGTGAGTAACCAGAGAAAAGCTTAAGAAAGAATCCCCTAACATGGAACAGCTTGCTGAGTTGTTTCTAAACCCCAAGTGAACCTGAGCCTCAGACACCGAATGCTGCCACGTTTAGGGACTGAGCAGGAGCGGGTGAGAGCCTGGAGCCGCGCTCACGTCCCATGAGTCCTGCCCAAGCCTGCCCCCACCTACCTTAAGTTTCTCCCCGTCCTCAGCGTCCCCGCCTCCTGGCATTCTCAGCAGTGGGTCTGGAAGGCAACAGAACAGCATCAGAACATTCCTGCTGGCATATAAGGGTTAGTTCCACAGACCACCTAGGGTACCAGGCCAGGGTGCCAGGCTGGTGTGGCTGCGCAGGTCACTCCTGGCCTCCAGGACGTGGGGTGACCCGGGCCCGGGTCAGGCAGGGGCTCAGGAGCCAGGACTTTGTATGGGAAGGACAGAACAGCGGAAACGCAAAATCCGAGTCTTGAACCTCAGGACTCACGGCCAGGCCCATGTGCCCTGTCCACAGAGATGGGTTGCCCTGGGTTAGCAGGGCAGCCGGGGGGATTCTGAGACCACTGACCCCGGGAAAGGGCATGTAGGAAGCTCCTGAAGCCATCCCTCCATGACCTAAGGATGGGGCTGAACCACGTGGGGTCAGGCCTATAGCCCTCCCCAAGTCCAACCAGACAAATAAAGGTACATGAGCAAGAGGCTCCTGCCCCCTGCATTCTAGCAGGTACTCGTGAGAAGCCCCTGGACCCATGGTCTGATCATAGCTGGGGTGACAGCTGCCACAGAACACAGGCGCTGGAGCTACTATTCAGGAAGGGAAGAAGGGGGGGAAGCCACGGTCAGGGGGCACATCTGGGCAGAAGCTGAAGGAGGTGTGCACATACCTCTGAGGGGCCTCAGTCGCCGCCTGGCCACCTTCAGGTGCTTGGTCCGGCCCAGGTCCTCCCCCAGAAGGTAGTACCAGCCGCTGATCTCCTGCCACAGGGGAAGACATGACATGCTTGGGGGTGTCAGAGGGCACAGGTCAGGTGGCCACCAATCCCCCTCATAAAGCAGCTACTGGCAATCCTCCCCCAGGAGCGGCATCTCCGCAGAGATGGACACTCCAGCCTCCCTGCTCCCAAAGGACCTGCCGTGCTGCACCTGCAGGAAGCCTGCCCTGATGCTATGCACAGGGCTGGTCCTCCCGTCTGCGGAATTCCCACAGCCTCTTGTCCCTGGAGAACAGTTTACTTGCACACCTGCCTCCCCACTAGGCTGTGCACAAGCTCCTTGATGTGTCAACCAGTGTGCCTGGTATACAGTGGAGCCCAATAAATGTGGACAGAACAGAGGGGAGGGAAGGACGGAGTGAGGGAGACGGCAGAAAGAAGGCATCCTGAGGCTCCTGAGAAGTCTCCAAGGTGGAACATCTTCTCCCAACAGCGAATGAAGTCCAGGTTGCAGTGAAGACATTTGAGACCCACATATAGGATAAAGGGTCCTCAGCCACCAACCCTAGACTTCACTTCCAGGACACAAAGCTCGGTGACACCTGGCAACTTCACGTGGCAGGCCACCAGGACATTTCCAGGGATGTACAAAAGGAGTATGTCCCTCCCCTGGTCGAAAGCCTCCAGGTTAGGGGTGCACGGCAGAGTAGAGATGGCTAAGGGACTGGCTACTGGGGAGGTGTCACTAGACCCCAGAGCATCCCCTCCCCCAGCCAGAAGGACAGCTTCATAGAGGATGCTCATTCCACTCCTGGGCACCTGCTAGGCCCAGAACACAGGACCTGGTAGAAGACAGCAAGATGACCCCTGGAGCTCACCACCAGCCTGGAAACCAAAGGGTCGCCGGTTCGATTCCCATGCCTGGGTTGCAGACCAGATCCCCAGTGAGGGAGTGTGAGAGGCAACCACACATTGATGTTTCTCTCCCTCTCTTTCTCTCTCCCTTCCCCTCTCTCTAAAAATAAATAAATAAAACCTTTAAAAAAAGAAAGATGACCCCTGAAGCAGGCCAAAAGCAGCACGTGGTGCTCCTCCTCCAGGGAGGTGCCGGGAGTGCTCTGAGCTCCGAGGGAGCTGCCAGTGTCCTCAGGGGCAGACACCAGACCCAGAGCCTCCTAACAACTGCTCTCTAATGCAAGCAAAGCAAGAAGGGACCCAAGCCCTTGGTCCCATAGAGGACAAATACAGTATTGTCCTTCAGTCCACAGGGCACCCGTCTCAGTGGGGCACCATCTCAAAAACAGAAGCCCGCCCAAGGGTTTCCAGAAAAACCAACACTGGCCCAGGTGGGACAACCCTGCTAGAAGCTTCCCTGGGACTCACCTTGTCCGGAGTCAGGAGAGACTTCACCCCAAAGCTCATACAGCCGATGAGTCCAGTCTGTCTGGGGGAAAACAGAGGCTCGAGTCAGCACTTTTTTGCTGGGCTGTATCGGGAAGTCGCTTATCAAAGGTAACCCAGGCTTGCCAAATGCTCTGCAGTTTACATCATCTCATTCTGGAGAAAAGTTATTTCTCCATTTCACAGATGAAAAAACCGAGGCTCAGAGTTGGTCCCCTTCCCAAGGTCACTGGGCTAATCAGTAGCAGGGTCCCATGGGAAACCCAGGTGTCCCAGGTCATGGAACAGCACTCCTTCCATCGACCACAGAAGCTCAGAGCCCCCTCACAGGCTTTAACTGTTCTGCTGCCAGTAGATCCAAAGAGCTGGTCCCCACAGGGAATCTCAGCTCCCACATTAGCTGACGATGCTCAACAGAAGACAAAAGTTATGGGACCTCAAGCTCAGGAAGCTCTGTCTCAGGTCCAGACAGGACCCGGGCATTCCTTGGACAGTTTCAGATCAAGATCCAAACCAACAAAAAGTCACCGAGACCAACCTGACCTGGTGGCCAGCTGGACAAGTAACCATGAACCTGAGTCAGGCCTCAAGGGATGTCACTGTGGTGACAGCCCGAGTTCAATCAGGTCGTTCTTGGCTGAGAGTAATTCAAAGTTTCTTAAAGACTGTCCACCACTGAGTCCCAACAGTCAGGGACTGATTGATATATTTGGCAGCTTTCAGTAGTGATGGCATAGATTAATACAAATGAAATGCAAAAAATAATCTTGCTACTATGAGAGAAAAGGGAATTTACAAGTCTGTAGTTTATGAGAAAGATGCCCACAAAAATATTCACGATGGCTGTATCTGGTAGGCGGGACTGAGGGGGTTTCATTTTCTTTGGGTTTTCAGTGTTTTCACATTCTCACAGGGACAAACAGTACTTCTGTAATTAGAAAAAAAGGAGTATAAATGTATTGGAAAGCACTGTTCTACCGCATCGTTCTCTATCCTAACACTAGAGTTTTTCATTCTTCTCTTCTCCTCTCTCCTAGCACATCCTCAACTCAGACCCCCTCGGAGGCTGCTTTAGTATTAATCAAAAAGCAACATGGGTATTTAGACCGGAGCGTAACCCCGATGGTTGACTCCAATGTCTGAAAGACCCACATACATCTAGCGTGTTCTGCGGAAGGCACAAGGGCAGAGCCAAAGCTGGAATGAGCTCCTGGATGGGCAGTGAGCTCCCTGGAGATGGGCCTTTCTGGAACCTGGTGTGAGGGGGGCTGCACGAGGCTGGTGGCTGCAGCCAGGGGTGCACCACAGAACCCCCTGAAGAGCCTGTGCAAGTCCTATGCTTCAGAGCCTGCTCCCAGAGCCCCAGACCCGGCAGGCTCCAGGGACGCGAGTCTGGAGAAAGCGCCTGTGGGTGCCTGCCCCAGTAAAGGACCCGGGGTCTAGAAGGCCTCCATAAATACATATTGCTTGGATTCTCCAGAAAAGGTGGCAGCTCACCACCCAACAAAGCAAAACAAAGCTGGCTTCTTGAGGATAACCAAGCCAAGTGAGGGGCAGTGACGCAGAATGCTGAGGCCTGATCCTCACACCAGTGAGTCTGCCTTCCAAATGCATGTTCTGTCCCTGGCCGGGTCCCACCAGCTACTCTCCCTGCTCTTGCTCCCTGCTCTTGCTCCCTGCCCCCATTTCTCACAGCCAGGGTTCTACCTGCTCCCCCTGCCCACCATACAAGGCCATATTAATAATCCACCCGAAGAGGACCACATGATCACCCCAGTAAAGTGACCCTTCCATATCCCCCTCCCCAATCCGCTACCAAAAACAAACGCTCCTCCCTCCTGGCAAGTGGCCGAGTCAGCACTAACAGGGAGAGGCAGCTGCAGGGACCATCATTCAGGCAGACACTGATCTGAGCTGTCATTCCAGAAGAGCCCTCATCAAGGCTTTGCCAAAGTCCTCATCACTGATTTAATCTTGTTTGTCAACACATGCAAGAGCAAGCCAGCTGGTATCTGGTGCCCACGCTGCCTTGCTATATACACTTTTCTCTGCACTGGGTATGGCTGTAACTTTCTGAGTCTCCAGGTCCAGTGTTTTAGCTGCAATAAAGGCCGTCTCTCCCTGCTCTTTGGTAAGTTCCATTTTCATTCCCCAGTGCTTAGAGAACACTAAATGGTGAACAGACTCCTGTGAGCTTTGCTTCCTGCTAAGGGGCCTCCAGTGATTTTATAATAATGTAGGCAGAGTACATTGTTACAATTAATGTCCATAAGCAGGACCCTTTCTCTAAGTGTTCTTCAACTGGGCACTTCTGAAGCCTGCTTTTGAAAAATCTTTGCAGGAAAAAAAGACTTCTTTTATGTGCAACCTGAGCGTACAGCAATATACCGGTCAGCTTATAAAATCAGGAATTAGCACGCAGTCTGGAGACGGCCTGAAGTTTTGCTAGACACAAGGCCCAGGGACCAAGCCTTGGTTACTCCTGAAGGCCTTGGTTACCCTGAGCTCAGGGTTCGGTGCGTTCAGTGACGGCTTGACAAATGGATGAATCCATCATGCCTACGGTTGGCAGGCACTGGGCAAGGAGCCGCCGCATTAAGGAAACAAGACAAACACGCAGGAGTTTAAATAGCAATACAGGGGATGTCACTAGACGGGGCGAGATTGACAGATGAGCACTGCAGGCAACAAATGGTGAAAGCTCGAGGAGGCGAGCAGTGGTTTGGAGCTGAGATGCTCGAAGAAGACCTAAAGAGTTACACCAGAGAGAATGAGAGGAAGCGCATCTCAGGCAGAGGGAATAGTCCATACAAAGGCTCAGAGGTAAGGCTTCATGAAACACTCACGGGGAACAGCACTTGGCTCAGTTAACTTTCGAGAATGATAAGGTAGGAGACACACTGCGAAACAGAAGGCATTCTTCTGAGGGAATACACTTTAATTCTCTCTCTCTCAGCCACCTTAAACTATTACTGTTGCAGGGGTACTCCATTTAGTCTCAATTTATTTTTAATTTGATGGGTTAAATGGAACACATTTTTCCCTTCATTTTTTTTTCTTTCCTTAGGCTCAGTCACCATCTCTGGTTACAAGCTTTCTAAAGTTGCAGCACTGTGCCTGGCACCAAGGTCCCGTTTAGGAAAGGAGGTTAAAGGACAGAGTACACTCAGAGGGCCCGGGACCAGGCGGGACAGAGCCAACAGACTCTCTGTGAGTTCAGGTACTACCAGCATAAAGAGTATGTTCTTCGAGCTGATGTGCATTGCTGTTGTTTGGCTTGGTGCATAACATTAAAATCCTCAGCTTGTCCTCTGGCCAGGAGTTCTGAGGATGCTACGGCCACGTGCTTCGGTTTGGCTTGGCCGTGTCATCAAACGCAACTTTGAAACAGCTCAGTTCCTCAGTCAATGACATTTGAGAATTACTGTTAATTTTTAAACATGATAATGTCATTTTGGTTTTTCAAAGCCATCTTTTATAGATATATAGAGATGAGATGACAGGGTATCCGGGATTTGCTTTAACATTATCCACTGGAAGAGGGGAGGGTGGGTGGGGACGTACACGAAACAGCACTGGCCATATATTGATAGTTGACAAAGCCACACTGTGAAGATGAGGGTTTATTATACAATATTTTCCACCCTTCCACATGTTTGAAAGTGCCTATAATTTCTTAGAAACTCACAGAACCTGAAAGTGGAAAGCTAACACCTCTAAGGTGTTAGAGGTCGGTGCATTTTACAGATGAGGAAACCGAGGCCCAGAGCGGGGAGGGGACTTGCTGTGAGCTCACGGCAAGTCTGAGCAAGGCCCAAGTCCACTGTGAGCCCAGTTCTCCTCAGCTCCCGCGTGACCCCCGTGAGGAGCTGGTGCAGCCGGCCTTTCCCCGGAGTTTCTTCGCAGGTCGTCTTGTTTCCCTAAACAGGTCACAGCCATCACTGGGAGGGTCATGAGAATTTGTGAAGCAGGTGCTTCCCTTTGATATCCTATCAGCTGCAAAATGTACCTGTCACATGTCCAGCTGGATGGCATATAAAACCACATTACCCATCTCATGAGAAGTGGTCTGAGGCCTAGGGAGCACATGTTCCGACCCAGGAAAAGTATGGCTTGGGAGCCATTTTTCACCGGTGTGAGGCCATCATGCGTACTGTAGCGTGGCGACCAGCGCATGAGTTCGGTGCCAGAACACCTGGATTTGCTCCCTGTTTGCACCACACCCTCGCTGTGCTGTCTTGGGCAAACTACTTAACCTGCCCATGCCTCGGTTTCCTCACCTGTACGAGAGCAACAATAATACCTACCTTGTAAGGTGTTATGAGGACTAAATTAGATAATGCATGGAATATGCTGAATGTCCACCATCAGCGGACATTACAAGGTGCTTAATACATATCAGCTGTTAAATATCCTCAGGCCAGTTCCTGAGCCTTCACCTTCCTCCTCTCCGAGGAAGGGACAATGACAACCCCTACCTCTCAGGGCTGTTATGAGAGCTAGATGAGGTAGAGCATGCAAAGTGCTTGGCACAGAGAAGAGTTCAATAAATGTTTGTTTCCTTCCTCCAGTAATTGTCTTTCATGTTGATAAATTAAATGTCCATCCTTCAAAGAAGCACAATCCGATTTGAGAGCAGGGGGCAGGGCAGGAGTTTCCTGCACCCGCTCGTCCGCCTCCTCCAGCTCAGAGGCTCCCGAGTCGGATGATGGATCAGTGCTGCGCCTCCCACCGGCTGAGCCATCCCGTGCTGCTGGCAGCTTTGCTCGGTGGGGCCCTCGGTTCTGCAAGGAGGCCTGCCTGAGCCTGCTCCATCCCTCGAGCTTTGGGTTGGGACTGTGACCACAAGTTCGCCTATGTTTTGTTAATAAGGAATCTCACTTTCCCAAAATAGGCAACAAGTGGAGACACTCACTGCCTCTGTCACGCTGCTTCGGGGTGCTGACTCACTCAGGGCTGCACTGTCCTTTCCAAAAACTGAACTGCGTCGCTGCCTTTTCCAGCGGCTCTCTGGGCTTGCTCTGGTCTCCCCAGTGGGGAGGGGGGTCACAGTAGGGGGAGCCACAGCTCCCAGTTTGGTGTCTGCCTCCAGCACCTGCTCCACTCCTTGCCTCCACCCAGGGGGCGGGCCAGATGTTTCTCTGACACCCTCCCTCAGCTCCTTCAGGGCTTTCCCTTCAAGACCCTTTCCCTGGTCCTTGGCCCTCACCTTCCTCCTGGGCAACCTCACCTGCTCAGAATCTTGCCTGCCACGTTGGTGGTCACGGCTCTCTCACCCCCTCCATGGGCACAGACTTCTGTCCTCTGAGCTCCGGGTCAGCAAAGGCAGCCCCCTCGGGGCTCTGCCCCGGCTGCTGTCCAGGCACCTCCATCTCACCCTGTCCAGGGCTGGTTCCCTTCTCCTGCAGGACACTCTGGCTTTGCTGGGGACACCGCCCGATGCCCAGGAGTCACCCTTGACTTCTCCCACTGTCCTCACACTCAAAACACCACAAAGTACTATTGCTTTATCTCCTGTGCCCTGGGTCTCTTTCCCCAAATCATGTCTCTTACAGGTCTCCCTGAGAATCAGCTAGTTCCTCCCCAACCTTCCCAAGACCTACCAGAGTGACACATTCGTCACTCCCTTGCTCAACACCCTCCAGGATATCCCCATCGCCGGATTCCCAAACACCGAGCTGGCTGCGCGAGGTTCACCCTGAGAACTCGTGTACATGCAGATTCCTAGGCCCTGCCCACGAAGGTTCAGCTACGGCACCTGAGAATCTGTGTTCCTCACAGGCATCCCAGGCAATCTGGGTGCATATCCAGAATTGAAGCACTGGCCCGTAGGAGAAAACCTGCATCATCATCATCATCATCATCATCATCATCATCATCAGACTGGGATTGGGCCAACTTCTTCATCTGATCTCTAGCCAGGTCCTGCTTTGTGCTTGACTCACCAGTGAGCTTGCAGATCCCTCCACTCTCCTGCCCTGCCCTGCCCCCTCCCCTCTGGTTCTTCCTTCTGTCCTTGGACTTGAGTGTTGGGACACATACGGGGTCTAACTGCCTGGGTTCTCACCCTGACTCTACAGTTCAGCAGCTGTATGACCTTGGGCAAGTTACTTCCTTCTTAGCTCCAGTCTCCTCTTCTGAAAACTTAACACAAAAACACACTCCTTTTAGAGTTGTTTTCAGAATTAAATGAGAGGATGCACTGTTAACCCCGGCTTGTGCTCCACACCCAGCAAATGGTTGCTCCCATTATCCAGGTGATGTCGCCCTCCTGGCCCACACTCCCGGCTCACTCCATCAGTGATCCTCCGGAGAGCAGGATGGAGGTGTCTGATTGGCCCCATGTGTCCCCAGCACCTACTACAGTGTTGCACACTGGTGCCAAGGAAATGACACCTCAGTGACTGAGGCCTACAGTACCATACACGCCATTCCATGATAAAAAGTAGATACTCTATTAAAAGACAAATCTTTCATTATGAAAGTTAAATAAGGCTCAACTTTAAAAAGCATACTAGCTAAAAAAATTTAGCGTACTAAAAAGCATTCAACCTAAAAACATCTTCTGGGTCTAAGCAGGGGAGTTGAGCCGATTTTCACTCACCTGGGCCCATTTTTGCTCACCATTTGCTTCTCCAATTGTTGACATGTTACTAGCCAGAGAGCCTCCCAGAGTCCTCAGGAGGCACCAGGTAAACGAGCTCCTGCTGCTCACAGTCGGCCATGGCCACCAGGCACGTGCTCCCAGCCCTTTCCTCGCAGCGGCTCCACACCCCCACCTGCTCTACACTGAACGCTATTACTAGGGACCCCAGCTGGCCTCCTGTGTCCTGAGCTGCCTGCAAGATCAGCCTTCTGGAGTCCCCTACACACAACCTCTGCACCTCCTACACTGACCTCCTCACGGCAGCCCGAGCCCACCACGCACCATCCTGCCTCCTTGCCTTTGCTCATGCTGTGCCCCGCCTGGACTACCCTTTCCAACCTCCGCTCCTTGTCTTATTCAGGACCTCTGCACCAAGTTCAAAACCCCCCTTTCTGCATGAAGCCTTCCTTGATCACCTCGGCCCACAATGAACTCTCCCTCTTCCCACATTTACTGTTCTATTACTCATTTCATTCTTTTAGTCACTGAGCCAATATTCACTGAACTTCTGTGTGCCGGCCATTGGTACGGTAGTGACTAAGAGAGAAACGGGCCCATTTTTCACAGAGCTTCAACTCCTGTGGACTGAGCCTGTGGTGCCATTATTGCAATTTGTCTCCACCCGGTGCCTGGTGTCCCTTCCAGAAAGCAGGTCCCTTGAGGGCAGAATGCAGGCTGGCTGGCATCCCTGGTGGCCAACACAGCATTTTGCTGATTCCAAGAGCACAGAGACGCTCTTTCATAACATGAGAGCTTCGCCACTCACTGCTGCTCATTCACCCGCTGACTGAGCCCCTGCTGTCCCCCAGCCACCTGGCTGCCACCCCCAGGTCCAGAGCAGGATCTGTCCTCCAGCCCCAACAGTTCCCCTCACCTGGAGTCACCTGCCCGGTTCCACACAGTGAGCAGGAGGCGCTTCTGGTCATCTTCCTCTTGGACAGGACTGTAAAGCAGACCAGACAGTCAGAGTGCGCACAGGGCTGAGCCCCAGGCCAGACCCGTGGAGTCGGACATAACTGGGAAATCTGGACATGACCTACACACCCAACCACATGGAGCTGGTTAAAGAAGCTGAAGCACAGATAGTATGGGAGGTGAGGATTAACATGCATAGGAGAGTTTATATTATGTTGTTAAGGACAAAAGGGAGGTTACCACACAATATTACAGAACAATTCCATTTTTATAAACACACACACACACACAGACATACACACCCACACAGATTCAAAGATCTGAAAAGAAATAAACCAAGACATATCAGTGAGTAGTAGGGCTGGGGGAATTTTCTCTTTTCTCCTTTTTGCTTCTCTGTAATTTTTATTTTTCTACAAGAAGCAAAATGACCCAGTGAGGTTTGAAAAATAACAAAATGTTATTAATTTGCACTGATAGGGAAATTTAAAATGTCCATTCCCTTCCCACTGGCCCCAGAGTGGGTCAGGGATGGAGGAAAGAAATAGTAATAATAACAACAGCAACAACAACAACACACTCAGTATTACTGTCTCGTTTACACCTCGGCTCTCTCAGATTGGAACCATTATTAGCCCCATTTTACAAATAAGGAAGCCAGGGCTCAGAGAGGTTGGCGAGTTTTAAATGGAGGGAGGGAGGCAAAATGTCCCTAACTTGGAAAATTCCTTCTGCTAAAGAAGAAAGCTGGGCCCGAGGCACAGTGGGAAACTGCCCGCCGCTCAGGGGCTGCCAGCCTCGGGCTGGGCATTGGAGGTGTGAGAACCAGCCAAGGGAGACCTTATCACCGTGGACCTCACGGCCGGGCCAGGTGCCAGGGATGCAAGGACACAGTGAATGAGAAAACAAAGACATCCTTTAGAAGTCACTGTTTTTCTGCTGAGATCTAGTTCTAGATTTGGCAAGCAGAGCTTTTCCAGATAAACACTCCCTTCCTTCTCCTGGCGAGGGCCCGGCTGCCAGACTCTTACAAGAAAAAGTGCTCTTGGAAGACTGGGTCCCTGCAGCCTGGAACGGTCTGGGTCTTCTGATGGCATCGTCGGTGATCTTCGGGGATCAAAGAAATCTTGAGTTGGAGAAAGGTAAGCGTTAGATGATTACCTGTGGCTATGGAGCCACCTAGGCCCAGAGGCTGACTCTGCACATCTCCAGTCGAAAGCTTCCCCCGTGTCCTCCACACCAGCCTCTGCAGAGGACAGGGCGGAGTCCTCAGTCAGATGCTGGGAAGAATGAGGAGCCTGGGCCGCAGGCGTGGGAATCAGACACCAGCACAGGGCCTCGCAGTGGGAGGTACCAGAAAGGCAGCCATGGCCCCAGCCAGAGATGGGGCCCAACTTGACCATCTCTGGTCCTCCTCCAAGCAGAGGGATCACCCCCAAAGCACAAGCCTCCTCTCTTCTGAGTTCCCAGCAGCTGTGAGTGCTCCCTCCACAAGAGGTTCCAGGTTACTCTGCCACGGCCCCCATCCCATGCTCTCACCCTCGTGCTTCATCCCCTGCCTCAGGCTCCCACCCCGCTCCAGACCAAGTCCTTGTGCACAGGGACCTCTGACCGGCCTGGGGGCTTCCAGAAGGGTGCAGAGAAGTACATCCATCCCTGCCCCTGGCATCAAGGCTGCCAAACTATGGGAGGCGCCTGGCCTTTGGCTCTGGCTAGGAGCAGCTCCCCCACCCCATGGGGCCTCTGTCTTCCCTGCGAGGGCCCCACTCAGACGGAGCCACCAGCCCTCAGAGACACTCCCTCCACTCTGTCACTCAAACCTGGCCACGCTGCCTCTCGTCTCAGGGAGGAGAGGGGTGAAGATGTTGCTTTTCATGAGAGGGCCTGGGGTCATCCGTGGATTCCTACCATCCACATGCTCACAGTGCTCACCTATGCAGATGGCCATGATCACCTGGAAGATTCCCACTCTTGTGGGAAGCCCTAGGGACCAAGCCAGGCTGAGGGAAGGGGTCTATCCTAGCTCAGGGCCTCACCCCCTGGGCAAAATAAAGGCCTACTGACCAAACGATGAGGAGGTCACTGTTACCTCAAGTGGCCCCAGGCCCACAGAGGTACTGGGACCTTGGGACTCAGTCCAGTAAGGTGCCTCTCACCTCCCCCCACCTCCACCCCTACCCACCCCCACCTCCACCCCTACCCACCCCCCCACCTCCACCCCCTACCCACCCCCCACCTCCACCCCTACCCACCCCCCCCACCTCCACCCCTACCCACCCCCACCTCCACCCCCTACCCACCCCCCACCTCCACCCCTACCCACCCCCACCTCCACCCCTACCCACCCCCACCTCCATTACATACCTTCACGTAGGGATCACAGGTGCCAAGCTTTTTGCTCATCAGGCCTTTGCCTTCCATGACTAAACAGGGAATTAAAGTGTCGGGGTCAGTGAGTGGGAAAGATTGTTACTGGGCCCTTAACCCGCACGACCACCATTGGAAACTAGTCCCTCTCCGGTCCAGTCCCCTCCCGCCCTCTCGCACATTCAGGCAGCACCTCACTGAGGCGCTAGGGGATGCACTCAGTCCCAATTCTTGCAGCTGGAACAGAACGTACAATTTATTGAGTCCAACCCTCACTTATGTGGAAGACGAGGCTATGAGGGAGGCCCAGAGACAGTAAGAAACTTGTCCGAAGTCCCAGAGCAGTGGGATGACAGGTCCACGTCTCTCGGCTCCGCAGGCCGGTGTTCCCTCCGCCACGCAAGACCATCTGCTGGAAACGGGGGGCTGGGCTGGAGAGCTTGCCCCGCACAGCGGCGTGTGCTGTGGCCGACAGAGAGTACAGCACACCAGGTAAAATGTGGCTCCCGAGGCAGAGGGCCGGAGCGTGGATCCCAGCCCAACCACGTGCTAGCCACGTGAGCCAGAACAAGAAGTCTCTCCTCTCTAGGAATGAACTTGCCATTTTTTAAATGGGTTTGTGATAGTAATATCTGCTTCACAGCGCAGCTGTGCTGATTAAATGAGATCGTGTATCCAACGTGGTCAATAGAATGCCCAGCAAATAGGAAACTACTCAACACATGTGTGTTAAAGAAAAGACTAAGGAAGGCAGGCAAGGGGTAGGTGGGGGCTCAGGCCTGCTCACGAAAGCAGGTGCGGCCCATTTGCCTGAGGTCTGCAGAAATCGGCAGATGGGACAGAAGCTGAGCCTCTTTTCTATTTTCCATTTTCCTCTGTGTTCAGCTTTGATGAAGCCCTGGGGCTTGGCTCAGATGAAAGTCCCGTAGTCTGGGGCATGAGGCCTGGGAAGCCAAAGGAGGAGGGGGGTGGGCAGGCTGGACGGGATGAAGGCCTGAGACTGGGGAGAAGCCAAAGCAAACTGTGCAGGACAAATGGAGTGGTGGAGGCCAACACGCCTTTTGCAAAAACTGTTTGCACAGCTGGAGTCAGGCTCTGGCGGGCAAAGAACCCCGCTCTGCTGGTCCTTGGGAACTTCACCTTGGGTCTCCCCAAGGCCAAGACCCCAGGCGCCTGCTAGTCTATGCTGCCTGGTATCCTAGTGACTGTCCCCTGGAGGGTGTGGTCCCTAAGGGCAGGATCCAGGCCAGATGAGCCCTGGCTCTCCCTGGCTCTCAGGGGATGCACTCCCATGCCGGACAGATCAAGGTGACACAGTGTTGTCAGGGCTGTGATGAGGACAGAGGAGGAAGCAACAATGTCAGCCCAGGCAGACTGGTTGGGGGTGATTCCTGGGAGGGAAAACATGAGGGTAAATGAGCCTTCTTCCTGAGTCTTAATGATGATGAAGGCAGGCATAGGTCTTGCAAAATCAAAGAATGAGTTGTTTTTCAAAAGGAGTTCAAAAAGGAGGCAGGCTAGGCTGTTCCAGGCAGCAGGAACAGAAGGTGCAAAGGCACAGAAGCATTGGCAAGCATGATGCGTTCGAGAGGGTTGCATGTCACTGAACAGAACAGGAGGTGGATGGTGCCTCTAGCAGCAAGAGTCAGGGAAGCTGGAGAGACAGGCAGGGCCTGCTGGGCCAAACAGAAGAGCCCAGGCAGAGGGGACCGTACCAGCATCTTGATAACTCACTTGTGCGCTGGATGGAAGGACGAACCAGTGGGTAAACGGACAGGTAAAGTGTACAGTCCTTTGGGTGGCACAGAGGACCGTCATCACCTGGCCCTGGCGCACTCCTCTACCTCAGCCCACGTGCCCCAGTCACGTTAAACAGTTCTTCAGATGAATCATGTTCTCTGTGGCCCCTTTGTACTTGCCACCCCTCCTCCTGCATGGAATGCCTGGCCTTCCTGCTCCCGTCTGCCTGGCTCGGGCCTGCTCCTCCTTCAGCATAAAGTGTGGGCATCACCCCCTTTGCCAGGTCTTCCCTGGCATCCTATCAGTACCGCCTAGATAGGGAGAGGCGCTTCCCTTTGGTGTCCCCGCCCCCTAGCCCACAGCAAATGCTCAATTGTTATTTTTGGAATGCACGGTTTCCTACCTTATTTAACAAACACTGAAACAAAGCTTGCATGGTAGGTACTGCCCCAGGTGTTGTATTAATCCTAACTCCTTTAATCCTCATCACAGCCAATAAGATGGGGACTGCTATTACCACCACCTGACATACGAGAAAACTGAGCTTGCTGAAAGTCGCTCAGCAGTAAAGCAGCAGAGAGGGAGGACCAGGGAGCACTTCCGGGAGAAAAGCCCCCTGTGTGGACTCCATCACATCAAGGGTAGGATCAGGGGAGGGTCTCTAGAAAGAGTGCCAAGTGAATGCCTACTTTTTTTCAATGGACGCATGGAAGGACACTGTACAAAGATGAGAAAAGAAGCCTTGGCCCAGGGTAACACCACCTCCAGGCAGGAGGCCGAGGGGCCCACCCCTTCCCTCGTGGGCCTGGCATGCAGCCATACTCACTGTGGAGCAGTAGAATCCGGTCCTGGGCATCAATCGACAGTTTCAGCTGACCTAAGGAAATAACAACAGAAAAATAACTCTCATCTCCTTGTTGGGGGAAAAGTGGAGTCACGGTGATGGGCATGCTCTTTCGTTCATATGAAGCTCTTCAAAGATTCACACGTTCTCTGGGTAGGAAGGGAGCTCAGAAGCCGCCTAGTACAGCCTCCTCACCGAGTCAGGGGTCCCTTCCGCAATACTCCGGCAGTGGTGCTCTGGCTTAGACTTATACCCCTCTGGGGATGGGAAGCTCATTACTTTACAAGGTAGCCCAAAACAAAACATCAGGTCATCCTCACAGACACCCAGCGGCCCTCCAGCATGGACAGAGGAGAGGACCACACTCCTCTTCCTCAATAGCATGTTGAAAATCTTCTCTCAGTGAAAAAGACTCTTCCTGGAACCTCAAGAACTTGCGGAACTCAATCCACCCAGTGGATACGCACTGGGGAGGCAAAGAGCGCTGGCAGGACCTCCCAGCCTGCAGCAGCCCTAGGCATCAACTGGAAAACCCTTGCATCTGCTCCACCCATGACAACCCTGTCTAGCAATCATCTGCTTCTGCTTGATCACCTCCAGTGATGAGAAGCTCACGTCCTGAAATGAGAGCCCTTTCCCTTTTGAGATAGCTCTGATTGTTCAATGCTCCATCTTTATTGAGCCAAGAGTGGCCTCTCAGTAACGTTCATTGACTGGACCTCGCTCTGCAGTGTGGGATCCCTCCTTTAGACCAAAGTTTAAAATCCTTCCACCGTTCCTCATGGCACAGTGAGACACCCCTCATCACTCCGCTGTTCATCTCTGGGCATGTCCCGTGGAACTGGGGTGGTGACTGGGGCTTGTGCTTTGAGGCTGGCTGGAGGAAGGCCAGGCAGGGTTTGGAGAAGAGAAAGGAGGGAAGCTCCATGTCTTCCACCCCTGCAGCAGTCCACCAACCTCTGTGAGCTAGCAACCACTCGCTCCTCGCTCTTCGGAGTATTTAAGCTACGAGCCCTGCCAATCCAGACTCCGACAAACCCTGGTTCCTATCTCCACCGATCAGAAATCCCTGCTGCTCTCTTACCCAGGACGCTGATCTCAGAAGCCCATGAGGCCTGTTCTATCTAGTTCCAGTGCCAACTGATCTCCTCTTTCAGAGCCACAATGTCCACGGCTGCGACAAGGAGCTAATTACAGGGGTTGTCACACTCTCTGAGCTGTGCAGGGATCAGATAACACTGGAGGGTGAGGAGGTCCTTGGATGAAAGGCGCCAGGAGAATCCATGGTATTATTAGCTCAAGGACTGGGCAATCACCACTTTGGGACTGCCTAACACAAAGAAACCTCCTATAAAAACTGTGCCTGATCCTGTGTGGGGCAGGAGAGGGAGGCTGGAAACAAACAAGGCCGAGCATTCACTGGTTGGATCTCAGCTACCCAAAAGCTTCTATGTTTATAACACAAAACGTTTTTTTTTTTTTCTGAAATCTTCCAGCACAACGGGTCACTAATTCCATACGACAAAAATGTGCCAGCACCTGCACCAAGCCCTGAGCGAGGAAGGGCAGATCTGAACAGCCCGGTGCCTGCTCCTGGGAGCTCACAACGCAGGGGATGGACAGGGGCACAGGCAGGGCCACGGGTGGAACCGAACAGGAGGGTGGGCCTGGGGTGAAGGCCGACTCAAAACTCAGGTGAGTCTGCCTCTGCCCGCACAGCTCCCCTCCAGGCCCTGCCAAGCAGGTCTCTTCAGGGACAGCCAGGGAGCCCTACACCCCGTCACAGCAGAGAAACCAAACCCAGAAGCCCAGGCTCAGTGCAGGCCACAGTGCAGGACAGCCCCAACACAGGACACACCCTGCCCCGGCCCATCCTAGGGCTCGTAGATCAGGGCGAGATGGAGAATATGACCTTCCCTTCAGCCATGCCTGTCCTCTCTGCCTCCCCCCTCACCCATTCCATCAAATGTCTGAGGCCCCTGAGGTCATCTTGCCCATCCTCCTCATTTGGTAGCTGAACAGTCATGACCAGTGACGGGAGGTGACTGGCCTTGGGCCCAGAGTGACCAGAGTAGGCAGAGCCAGAACTTGGACTAGAATTCTGCCGCAGCTCCAGCACCGTTTCTTGGGCACCAGCCCTTCTTCCAGGATACTCACAGCCATCTAATGGCACCACTGCACCTGCCAATGCGACCCTGTGGTTCAGGGGCAGAGAGAGCCATTGGGCATGGGACCACGTGCCACAGCTTTGCTCGAGACAGCAAGAGAAAGCCAAAGAGAGGGCAGGCTCCAAGAAATGTCCCCAAGTCTAGAAAAATAAGTCACTAGAAGGGGCCTTCAGCTGATCTAGGCACCAGCTAATTAAGCCCCTCACAAGCCCTCCAAATTTCTAGTGCTGGCAACACCTCCGCTTTCTTGCCAGGCCAAGGGTGTGGCCTATGAGCGTGCCCAGGAATGTTCAGGCTAAAAGGCCAGAAGTCATCCTCATCAGCATGCTCAGGGGCCCTGGGAAGAGCACACCCCCAATTCTCACAGCACTGCAATTGGGCACTAACTCCATCTGCCAAGGGTGGCAGTGACGGGAACCCAGAGAGGCTGTAGGAATGGACCAGAGCCCTGCGGTGGTGCAGAGGCGGAGGAAGAACAGGCAGGGCCCCAGATAGCAGGAAAAATACTGGATGAGAGTGAGCTTCAAAAGGTGCTGAGAAGGCAATGAACCCAAATTCTGCTGGGCACAGCACCTGGGGAGTCCAGACTCACTGAACACTGAGGGAAGGAGGGTACAGAAGCCGGCAAAGGAAATTCAATGCTGCAGACGGCCCTCACAGTAGAAGACCTGAAGAAGATGAATTTTGACTCTCAGGACACAGTCAGGAAGAGGCACACTCTAGAACAGGTCCTAGAGAGAGGCCCTGCCACCCCAGGGTGTGCAGAGGGACTTGTCTGGCTAGCATAAAGTCATCTCAAAACCCTATTCACCCCAAACACAATTCCCATTTAAGAATTGTCATGTAGTGCCCTGGCTGGTGTGGCTCAGTGGACTGAGCTCAGGCCTGCAAACCAAAGGGTCGCAGGTTGGATTCCCAGTTTAGAGCACATGCCTGGGTTGTGGGCCAGGTTCCCAGTAAGGGGTGCTCGAGAGGCAACCACACATTGATGTTTCCCTCTCTTTCTCCCTCCCTTCCTGTCTCTAAAAATAAATAAAATATTTTTTAAAAAACTGTCCTGTGTTGAAAGCCACAGGAAGGGGGATAATTTGGGGGGATAATTTCAGGATGAATGTACAAAGGAGGCTGGGTCCATGTGGAACTGGCCAGCCCTTCCCTCCCTGCATTTGTGGAGACAAGTCTCCACCTGGAGCTGTGTTTGCAGGAAGGAGGGAGGGAGCCTAGCCAGCTGCCAGGCACCCCTCTCTCCGTGGGCCTGGCCAACCCAACAGCAGCCTGATGAAGGAAGGCTCAGAAAGGGCCATGCGTGTATATTTATCGACTGCACATCCTGCCCTCTGAAGGAGAGACGGTAGGTCAGTAGGTCGGCTGCGGCGGTGTGGGGCACTGGGAGCCACGTGGCTTCTGGGACGTATCCCTGGAGAATTTCAAGTGTCTGTTGTTTTGAAGAGCGGGAATCTTGAGTTCCACTAGAGGAGCAGCCCTGGCTTTTGATGGTGCCCGCCGGCAGAAAGGGGCCTGTAGAGCCAAAGCGAGCAGGTGGCTGCTGTGGTGGGCTAGAAATCACGATGGGTCAGTTCAACCACTTGCATCTGACTCTCTGCTTCCTTCGAGACCTGATAGTACTGTGGCTTCCCCAGCTGTTGCTCCTTTCGGGGACAGATTGCTCCGACCAGCCCAGGCCAGCTAGCATCTTGACCGCAACCCCCATGAGCGATCCTGAGCAAAATCCACCCAGCTAAGCGGTCCCCAAATTCCTGAATCACAGAAACAGTGAGATAATAAATGTATGGGGTTTTTAAAGCCAGTAGACAGTGGGATGATTTGTTAGGAAGCAACAGATAACTAATGTAAACCCACGTTGCCTCCACGGTTGGGCAATGTCATGCTGATCTCAATTCTGAGGCAATTTTTCAATTTTAGAATTTGTTAAGAAAAGACAGTTTTAGAAGACTTCCTGTTTTGGGTTTTCTTAATAATGAAGAATTTTGATGTATAACCCATGACAACGGACAACAGTGTGGTGACGGCCAGAGGGAAGAGGGAGTGGGGGCTGGAAGGAGGGGACAAAGAGAGAAAAATGGGAACATCTGCAATGGGGTTGGAAATAAAAAATTTTTAAGCAACAATAAAATAATAAAGAATTTTGATAGATTCAAACCATACTATTTGTTACCACTACAACTGCAAAATCTGAAATTGTTCTGTATTCACCCAAGGATGGCCCAGCACATTCATGAAAATGCTTCACCTGTAGAACAAAAGGTGTTCTTCCTTTTTCTTTTTAAAGAACAGTGGGGGTTTTTTTAAAGATTTTACTTATTTCTTTTTAGAGAGAAGGGAAGGAAGGGAGAAACAGAAGGAAAGAAACATCAATGTGTGAGAGATACGTCCATCCGATCAGCTGCCTCTCACATGCCCTGAACTGGGGACCTGGCCAACAACCCAGGCATGTGCCCTGCCTGGGAATAGAACTGGCGACCTTTTGGTTTGCAGGCTGGCACTCAATGCACTGAGCCACATCAGCCAGAGCCAAAGTTTTCTTTTATATAGATTTGTGTACAATACTATAATTATAAAAATTCACATTACTCTGCCTTTCACAATTTTCCTTAGATTTTAATTTTTAATCCCATATATAAAGTCATATCATTTTAATTCCAAATTGTCAGTTTTACCACATTTTATAAATTACTCAGCATCCTTATTACTTTTATTACAGACTTTTTTCCAGTCTAATGTTATTTTATAATGAGCATCTGTTATGTACTTGTAGATAGATTTAAGTCAATAATTCCTTCGTTAATGTTTCATATTTGTGGCATTTTTTTCACTGTCAAATAAAGTTTCCCAGAGGAACAAGTTTAATATGGAAAACACAAGAGAGGAAGCATAAGACTTCTGGTCAAGATGGCAGGTATAAGCAGACATGGCTCACCTCTGCACAAACACATCAAAATTACAACTAAAATATAGAACAGCCATCACTCAGAACTGTCAGAAAACAAGTCGAATGGAAGTCTGACACCTACGGAATTAAAGAAACCACATCCACCCAGGCTGGTAGGAGGGTCACAAAACCGAAAGGGCTGTGGTCCCACACCCACGTGTGGTGGATAAAAATTCAGGAGGGATATCTCAGGAGTGAGGAGTCCTGCCCCACACCAGACCCCAAAGCCCAGGGTTCCAGTGCCAGGAAGATAAGTCCCCACAACCTGTGGCTGCAAAAACCAGTGGGGATTGAGTCAGTGGAAGAAACTGCTGGAACCACAAGCAGTTCCTCTTAAAGAACCCACACACAGATTCACCTCCTTGGACTCACTCCCTCTGACCTCCAGCACCGGGGTAGCAGCTTGAAAGGCACCAGTGGTGTACAGGGAGGGACTGAAGTGTCTGGCATCAAGGGGAGCAGAGGCCATTGTTCCTTTACTAAACCCTCCCTCCAAAGAGCCAGTGAACTGGTGCCATATTTGAGGCTCCATCAACCTGGCTAACCCTGTTTGACTTGCCTTGGAGATCCCCGGAGACTCTTCCCACCCAACTTACTGGCCCACCCAAGCTGCTTTTCCATATCAACGGCTGATCTTGGCTCATGCTTCATAATTACCTAAATCCTCTCAAACAAGCAACAGCTGGCTTCAGTGAGCCCCAGGCCAAGCACTAGTAGCAGCCAGCCTAGATTCTCAGCTTGGCTTCTCCTGGGAATCTCCAAGCCCAGCACAAGTAGCAGCAATCTCAGATTGCTTTATAGCTCAAGCCGGGTTCCCAAGGAAAAACACAGGTGGATGCTGACCTTGGCCTGAACCACCTGGGAAACCCCAGGGCCAGCACACCCAGTGGACGGCTACAGACCATATCAGAGCACCACCACCCTGCGCCTACACAGCTCATCCTCCACGGAGGGTGGAGGTTGGTGGTCAGTAGTCATAGCTAGTCCATGCAGCTTACTGGCCTGGGAAAATTCCTCCCATTGACTGCTAACAACAACCAAGGCTCATGTACAAGAGGAAGGTACACCCAGAAAGGGTGTACCTCAAGTACCCAGCTTGGGTGATAGGGAAGGCTGTGCTACTGGACCCTACAGGACACCTACTACATTAAAGCACACTACCATGACAGAGTCAAAGCAGCTCTACCTAATACACAGAAACAAACAGAGGGAGGCTTCCAAAATGAAGAGAAAGAAAAACATGACCCAAATGAAAGAACAAGTCAAAACTCCAGAAAAAGAGTTAAACAAAATGGAGATAAGTGATCTATCAGATGCAGAGTTCAAAACACTGGTTATAAGGATGATCAAAGAACTTAGTGAGGACCTCAATAGCATAAAAAAGATCCAGTCAGAAATGAAAGATACACTAATGGAAAAAAATAACAATTTACAGGGAAATAACAGTAAAGTGGACAAAGCTGAGAATCAAATCAATGATATGGAACATAAGGAAGCAAAAAACAACCAATCAGAACAAGAAAAAAGAATCCAAAAAATGAGGGTAGTGTAAGCAGACTCTGGAACAACTTCAAGAGGTCCAACATTTGCATAATAGGGGTGCCAGTGTTGGGAGCCATCCTGCCTAGTTTCAGGGACTGTAGCCTTTTGTCCCACAACTAGAGCTGAATGAAAAGGCTTTGGGGACATGAGTCACTAAGGAGACAGAACATTTCCTCCTGGCAGGAGAGCAGCCCCTGCCTCACTCACTTCCCCTGCTTGGCTTGGGCAGATGACTGGTTAGCCAGTGACGAGTAAGACCCCAAGGGAGGGGCAACCTAAGACAGGCACAATCGCAATGGGCCATCAGGGAAGGACTTAGAAGTCTTCAGAGAAGGAGCAGAAAGAACCTCACCTCTTGGCTTCATCATAATCTGAGTCCTCAGTCTTTCTGTAAAGTCTCCTAGTCTCTTGGCTGCTTTGCTCTCCCGGCCTGACTCAGCCTGGGAACTATGCCAGAGGCAGCTACAACCTTGTACTGGAACAGTCAGCTCCCAGGGGTGAAAGTGGCCAGAGTAAGAATATACATTGTATCCTTTGAAGCTTGCTCTGCTTTGTTTTGTATAGCTCTGTTGATATAAACTGGATGTTTAAGTTCAAGGCATAAGGAGTAAACTCTTTATCTCATGAAACTCATCTTAAAGACCCTCTGGCATCAGCATGACTAACAGACCCTGACCTATGGCAAAAATCTGTGTTCCTTCAATTGTCATCTATAGATAATACCTGTTTTTGTAAGACTATAACCTTTTGACATTGATTGATGAACTATCCATGTATACACCTACACGTACTATTCCCAATAAAAGCTGTTTGGGAGAAGAGCTCAGGGCATTCTCCACTAGAGGGGATCACCACCCGCTTTTGTGCCAGAACAACAAGATTATGTCTGGGATCATTTATTTCTCACCCATGGAGGACGGGAGGAGCTCTGCTGGATGGAGTTCCTCCCACATGCCAAAAGGAGAAGAGAAAGAGCAAGAAATTGGAAATCTAATAGAAAATATAGAGAGAAAACTTCCCTAATTTGGTGAAGGAAATAGACATGCAAGTCCAGGAAGCGCAGAGAGTCCAAACAAGATGGATGCAAAGAGGCCCACTCCAAGATACATCATAATTATAATGCCAAAGGTAAAAGGTAAAGAAAGAATCTGAAAAGCAGCAAGAGAAGTTAGTTACCTACAGGGGAGTTCCCATAAGACTGTCAGCTGATTTCTCAAAAGAAACTTTGCAGGGTGGGAGGCTTTGGCAAGAAATATTCAGTCATGAAAATCAGGGACCTACAGCCAAGATTGCTCTACCCAGCAGAGTTATCATTTAAAATCAGAGGGCAGATAAAGAGATTCCCAGACAAGAAAAAAGAAAGGAGTTTATCATCACCAAACCATTATTATATGAAATATTAAAGGGACTTATCTGAGAAAAAGAAGATCAAAACTATGAAGAATAAAATGGCAACAAATACAAATCTATCAACAATTGAATCTAAAAAACAAACTAAGCAAACAAGAACAGAGACAAAATCTTGGATACAGATAGTGTTTTGATGGTTGCCAGATGGGAGGGGATGGGGGAAATGGGTAAAGAGGTGAGGGGATAAGAAGTACAAACAGGTAATTGCAGAATACCCATGGGGATGTAAGGTACAGTATAGGAAATGACATAGCTAAAGATCTTATACCATGACCCATGGACATGAACAATGGTGGGGGGGTTGCCTAAGGGAGTGGGTGTGCTAGGTAGAGGGGAGCAAAGGGGGGGATCAGAACGACTGTAAAAGCACAATCAATAAAATATAATTTTTAAAAAGAGAGGAAGCATGCAGCAATGAGCAAAGCATGAATTTTGGAGGTAGACCTGGTTTGAATCCGGTCCCACTACTGATGATTCTTAATCATTACATCTTCATTTTCTCATCTGTACAATGAAAAGAATAATAATAATACAATTCTAATAAGTTTGTTGTAAAGCTGAAAATTAGTATATATGAAGCACCTGGCAAATAGAAGGCACTCCCACTGAAATGATGGAAGGAAGAAAGGAAAGGAGGAAGAAGAGACAAAGAGAAAAACATCTCAGAAATACTAGAAAACATATGAAGGGTAATTCTATTTTTGGAATGACAGATCCACTGAGGACATCTGGAAAAACTAGACAAAATATTTAAGAGCAGCTTCCTGGACATGCAACAAGATAGGTAAGAACAACAAAGCAAGATCTGGGGGGACGGTGGTCTGTGGAATTAAGCTGAATGATTTCCTGAACTAATTTTCTCCTGAGAGTGTTTTTGAATTCCAGAGAGGTGACTAAAAGGCTGGGATACTGATCGGTTTCTCTCTGCCTCTTGGGACTCGGGGAATGGCAAGGAGTCGGAGATTGGCACCTGCACAGGGGCAGGTCCTTCTGAGCCCCACCCTTTCAAATGGAACCCTGAAGGGCTGCTCCTTAGGAAGGGAGTTAACCATGATGAGACCCAGTTTCTCAAGGGGCTGCAGCTCAACCTCAAACAATCTCAATCCTTAACATTCAATTAAGATTATTCCAGATTGCTAGTGAGCTCAAGCACCTGACAGAAGTAAATAAAGATCTTTTTGAAGGGAGACAGCATCCCAGGTCTGCAGTAAGAAGAAAAATACCAACTCTGTATCTACCATTTACAATAGACACAGCATACCAAAAAATGCAAAGAAACAGAAAGACTGAAAGAAATAGGATGGAAAAAGATCTGCTGAGCAATTATGAACCCAAAGAAGGCTGGGTGGCCATGTCAATGTCAGTAAAGGTAGAACTGATCTCCACCGGAAGTAAAAAAAGAAGATTTCAGAACCATAAAAGACTTCATAATAATAAAAGCCTCAATTCACCAGAAAGATAAGATTTCTAAATGTGTGTGCTCTTAATATTTCTCCAAAATATATAAAGGAAAACTGACAGAACTGCAATGAAAAACAGACAAATTTACAAATATAATAAGAATTTTAACATGCTTCTCTTGGTGACTGATAGAACAAATGGGGGGAAATCAGCAAGGAAATAGAATATTTGAACAACATAACTAGCAAACTTGACCTCAATATGACTTCTGCAAAGAACCCTGCACCCAGCCACTGCAGATCCCTTCAAGTGCACATGACTATGTGAATATGAGTGTGAAAATTAAAAAATATTTTGAACTGAATGATAAAAAGAAAAAAGCTACATATCAAACATGAGACTTCTGGATAAGGGACTTGTATCTAGAATATATAAAGAACTCTTAAAACTCAACAATAAGAAGATAAATAGTCCAATTTAAAAATGGGCAAAGGATCTCAATAAACTTTTCTCCAAAGAAGATATACAAATAACCAATAAGCACGTGAAAACTGTTCAATATCACTGATCATCAGGGAATGCAAATCAAAATCACAAGGAGATACCACTTCACACCCACAGGATGGCTGGAATCAAAGTCAGATAATAGTAAGTGCTGGTGAAATTGTGGAGAACTCAAAACCCTCACACGCTGCTGATGGGAATGTAAAATGGCACATTTTCTCAAACAGTTAAACTTCATATTACTATTTGATCTAGAAATTCTACTTCTTGGCATGTACCCAAGAGAATTGAAAACATTTGTCCACACAAAATCTTTTCCACGAATGTTCATAGCAGAGCATTATTCACAACAGCCAAAAGACAGAAACAATCCAAGTGTTCATCAATGGATAAACGAAATGTGGTTTATCCATAGAATGGAATGTTATTCAAACATAAAAAATGAATAAACTGCTGACACAGGCTACAACATGACTGAACATTAAAAACATTACACCAAGTGAAAGAAGCCAGTCCCAAAAAACCCACACATGATTCCATTAGCATGGATTCCAAGTGTCCAGAACAGGCACATATATAGACGCAGAATGGAGATTAGTAATTGGCTAGGGCTGGCCGAGAGGGGGACTGGATACAAGGGGTAATAAGCTGAACAGTACAGTGTTTCCTTTTGAAAAGATAAAAACGTTCTAAACTTGACTGTGGTAATGGCTACACAACTCTGTCACTATACCAAAACCATTTCATTGTACACTTTAAATTAAGTTAATTGTACACGTGTAAGCTATATCTCTATAAAGCTATTGGGGTTTTAGCACTTATGTACACCTATGATGACTTCTTCAAATTACATTATTTCTCATAAGTAAAAATCCCTCTGGAGTAGATGGGTTCTAACCCCAGTTTATAAGTACCTCCCTCCACCACCACCAAAGCCATGTCACCTCCTTAGAAGGCAGTGTATGGCCACCTAATGTTACTTGAACATGCCCCTTTTTGGGGGACAAGAGTTTGTACTCATGTGTGTCTATACTCACAATATATATATATATAAACCACAACTTACACCCTCAAGTACTCTCCCTGAAAAGAATTGTGGTCCAAACAATTCGTCTCTGTAGTGCCAGAGAGGCTGGAGATTTAGCTCCCTCTAAATGTCTATGCTCAGGAGACGCACAGCTAGGCGGTACCCTCATCTGGTTCTTCCAGGGCAAAGCCCGTTGCTGAAGGCCAGGAGCTACCTCCACGCCAGATAAAGACCAATGAGCTGAAGAAAACTCAGCAAAGACCTTCCTGCTAAGGGAGTCTATGTTGGTGACCAGAACTGACTCCGAATCCATAGCTTCCAAACCTGGCTGATCACCAAAATACTCCTGTGGCTTCTTAAGTTATCGATTCTCAGGCTTTGCCCTAGACCTATTAAACAGAGATTTCTGGGAGAAGATCCTAGGAACCTGCGTTGTGTGTGTGTGTGTGTGTGTGTTTTAAGATTTTATTTATTTATTTTTAGAGATGGGAGGGGAGGGAGAAAGAGGGAGAGAAACATCAATGTGTGGTTGCCTCTCAAGTGCCCCCTACTGGGGACCTGGCCCAAAACCCAGGCATGTGCCCCAACTGGGAATCAAACCTGCGACCCTTCGGTTTGCAGGCCGGAGCTCAATCCGCTGAGCCACACCAGCCAGAGCTGTGTTGTTTTTGTTGTTGTCTTTTAAAACAGGCTCCCCAGGTATGGTACTTCTGATAGCTGGCCAGATCAGGAGCCACTATAAGAATCTTCATTCATGAGCAGACAAACAAAGATCACTCGACATATAAAGAAAGTCAAGCCGCCTGGGAAAACATGGCTTTTGTCGAGGAAACAGAGTTAAATCAGGAAACAGGAGAGAACTTCTCCAGTGTCAGTCAGTGTCCTTGGAGAGATCTGAGAGGAGACTGCACACAGAAGAGCAGGAGGCTCCCCACCCCACCAAGTTCCTGCCTGCCCGCTGCGCGCAGGATCAAGCAGCAGCCTTTGCTGATCCTCATCCCACCGGGCCCTGAGGAATTGGCTGGGTAGGGCACCCCTCCTGCTGGGCTAGACCCTCTCCAACTGCCTCGATCCGGTGGGAGCTTAATTCAATAGAAGCTTGCGGACTGATGCAAGTAAATAGTCACATCATACCAGTAAGGAGAGGAAATGAGTTGTAGAACTGTATTTACAATATGATCTCAATTTTGTTAAAATTAGACACAACATTCCCCATGCACACACAGAAATAAGTCTGGAAGGATGTAACTCAAACTGTTAACAATGGTCTTTTCTAGGGAGTCAGATTACAGGTGATTTCTTTTCACTAAGGTTTCAATAATGAATACATCTCACCATGATAATACAGAAGAAAAAACAATGGAACATGTTTTAATCAGGACACAGCTATGGTAAGAGAGCCTCGCAGCCCTCTGACACTCTTTTGACCACTCCAGCGCCACCAACTCTGATCATTCTGGACCCCTCTTCCGTCTGGTACAGGCCCACATCCCAGAGGTGTTAACAGCGATTGCCTCCAAGTGTCGGAAGAACTAAGTGAAATAATGCAGGTAACGTATCTGGCACAAGGCATGACACATGGTAAGTGCTCAGCAAATGGTGGCTACTAAGTTGTTCTCGTTATCCCCTACCAGCTGGACCAGTGAAGAAGTCCAGCATGCCAGACCACAGGCCACTTCCAGGGGCCAAGACATGCTTTTCCATCCCCTCCTCTGCCCCTAGAGCAAAACGCAGGTCGAGCAGAGCAGAGGACTGACACAGGCAGCCTGAGACCAGGAGAACCCAGGAAGGGCCTGACTCCTCCGGGACTCTGTCTTTGAATTCTGAGCAAAGTCCAGTCCTGTGGCCATAACTGCCCCAACCCTCTTAAAGAAAATAGTATAAGAGTTGAAAAAAATTATACCGGACAGATTGACTCAGAAAGCTTGAACTCCGGTACCAACTCTGACACTGGCTCACTAAGAGACCTTCTTCTCTCTGGATCTCAAGACTTCACAGAGGAAATACAACAGACCCCACCCCTCCACACAGGTAGCCCCCCCCCCCCCACACACACACAGGTAGTTGCAGAGCCAGTGAGAAAACCAAAGGAAAGTTGTGAAGGGCTGCGTTCTAGGACAGGACTGGTGTCTTTACTATATAGCTGCTTGGAAGGCTAGGTTTGTCTAGGCCATGGGGCAGCTGCTGCTCAGCTTTGTGTGTTGTGGGGGGAGGGGTGCGGGGGGAGCTGGGGAGCAGGAGCCTACTGCCTTTCTGGCTCAAGTCCTCGGGACAGCACTGTGAACCTCGGGAGAGCCTGGTCGCTCCTGGAGGAGACGATTCTCCCGCCTCTGCTGTGGGTCAGCCCTCCACCAGAGCAGTCACCCTGTAGCTTCCCAGGTGAGCCCACAAGGAGCCAGCGCCACCTGGGCTGACCTGGCAGCTGCCCTGTCTTTGTGCCAAAGGAAAGGAAATGTAGTAACAAGGCCTTGATTAAACCCTGAGCTGCTTGCTAATGGGAAACTCATCTGAAAGATTAACTGGGGCGGGATTATTCCAGCCAAGTGAGGCAGAACCAAATGCACTTGGCACCAGTGGCCAGGCAGCAGGTGGTGCCCAGCAGCTTGCTCAGCCTGAGCTCAGCCTGAGCCTGTTCCTGGGGCAACCCGAGGGGAAAGGGGCCAGAGAAGCTGCCCCAAACGTTAGGATCGGCTGCTCCCAGCCTCACCTAGCACCATGTGGGCACCCTGTCTGGGCCCTGAGAACAGGGTGCAGCAGCTCTGGCAGCTAGCCGCAGCGGGCACTTACCAAAGGTGGTGAGGTAGAAGGACAAGCCGGGATGGACGCGCCGGCTCGCGAGGGAGACGCGGTGCCGGCAGTGCTCCATGGTCTCCCCGCTGTGAACCGGTTGGAGAGCCTGTAACCCGAGGCGTCTGTGTTGCTCCTCGGTAACCGAGGCAGCAGGTTGTGGTTCAGAGGCGGGAGCCGGAGGCCGGCTTAAGCGTGCGTTTGAACGGGCTGGCGCGCCAGGCCCTGATTGGCCCGTGCGGGTTTGAATGGAGAAGTTTCCACCTGACCGAGCAGACGCCGGTCCCGAGGCAGCAAAGCGCTGGCGCCCCAAATGCGAGTGCAGCCACCGAGGCCTGGGTGGCAGTTGCCCCCAGAAGCCTGCAGGACGGGCAGCCACACCAGGGCTCCCAGTTCTAGGACCGCTCCAGGCTGAAGGGCCACCCCCAGGAGAGGCGTGGCCCCTGGGCTACCCACCCGACCACACTTGGCCTGCTCGTCCAGTTCCCCCAGGCCAGCAATCAGCCAGGTTTATAACATGCTTTGAAGCTCAGACCTGTAATCACTGGGTCTGAGCAAGGGCAAAGGAGCACCCTCCTGGCCCAGGGGGCTTTGAAAAAGTGTCCTCCACACTTGGATGGGCCCACCCACCAGGCTGCAGCCCCATCCCAAACCCTGCCCTCTCCATCTCCCTCTCCAGCCTCCTCTTGGATGAGCACAGTCTGGCGCAGGTCCAGACGGAGCAGCCTGCTCCAGACAGCCTTATGGTCCCCCATGAGCAGCCTGGTGCCGGGGGACGGCAAGACAGGCTCCCAGCATCTGCAGGGACAGAAATGAACAGCACACAGCGTGAGTAAATGCTTTCACTCTCCAGAGCCTGGTGAAAGGAGGCAGAGCTGGAAGGAAGGCCAGCTCCCACACCGCTTTGTCGGAAACATTTGTGGAACGCCTCCTGGGAGCAGTTCTACGCTGAGACACCTCCTCTGCAGATCTCTGACTGTGGCCACCGGAGGAGGGAAAGCGGCCGGTCTTACGAAAGTCTAAAAGTGGGAAGTGTCAGAAGCTTCCAAATGGTATCTGTGGCTCACTGGTCCACTCAGGCCAGGGTTGGGGGATATGAGAGAGAACGTGGGGAGAAAGGTTATACATATTGAGTACCAGGTGCCAGGGCCTAAGCTGGGCGATTTATACATGTCTTCTTATTTCATCTTCACAGTAAAGCTTCACAGCATTAGCCCCAGTTTACTAGGAATATATCTGAACCTCGGGCAGCAAGAGTGGGTAGCTTGTTCAAAGTTGGCAGAGCTGGAGCTTGAACCCAGGTCCGCCTGCCCCCAAGACCGTCCTCCTTCTGTTCTGCCTTGGCCTTCGTACCTGTCCCATGGCCAACAGCAAGTGAAGGGAGCGGACCTGCTTTCTTGATGCAGGTAAGGACACTAGATGTCACAGGGCCAGCTGGCCACCGCAGGGAGCAGACACTGGAGAAGGAGCCCTGAAATCAGCAAACTAGTGGTCAAGTGCAAATGAGTCGCATACAGCCCAGTGAGCGGTTTGAATCCTGGCACTTTGCGAGGATTCACCCTGCCCTGGTCTTTCCCCGAGCCCCACACCATAAGCACTGCCCTTAGCAGGGCCAGGCCAACTCCTTTGGCCCCAACCCAGTGGCAGATGGACTTCCTGCACTCTAGACTGAGTGTGCCTGATCCTCCTCCTAGCTGGGGAAGTGCGAGTCCAGGCATCCTTTCTGCACAGGGAGGTATCCTGGATCTACCGCTCCGTCCAGCCAGGGACAATGGCCATCCTTAGGCTCAAGCCATGGGATGCAGACAGGACACTGAGGCTGGAGGTGCTACAGACCGGCAGGAGCAAACTGGGAGCACAGTTAGGCATGGCCTGAGGATGCCCCCTGAGAGGCAGCGTTCTCTCTCAGTAGGGATTAGGAGGTCCACAGGGAAAGGAAGACTGGTGTGCCCAAGGTGACAGTGTCTCCCTTCACAGCTCTGCCAGGGACCACTGTACAGCCCACACCAGGGAAGACCACCTTGGACTCAGGAAGCTGAGAGCAACCTGCAGATGTACCCTCAGGAAGGGGGGCCCAGCAGGAGAGCTGGGCAGAGTTGCACTGTCTGTAGATGGCCTAGGGAAGAAAAGACTGAGGACCACACTGGGCGCTTCACCCCCACTCGGGACAAAGGTCCCACTGCCTTGCAAGTTCCCTCCCAACTCGTTCTGCCTCATTCAGCAACTAACCTATTTAGTGGGAAGACCCCAATGCCACTCTGATCCTGATCTGACCTCTGTGGTGGCACCACCTTCACCAGCTTTACCACCACCATTAAAGCCCCTTGCTTAGTAGAACACTGAAAGCTTCCTTCTCTTAAAGGGGCAGGTCACTCTTTTCTCAGAACAAAAGTCAGTGGGAGCCTGGTAGTGCCATTGCAGGAGAGACTAGTCCTATTGACTCATACTACTGTCCACAGGGGACATCCAGAAAGGGGCACAGCTATGGCCCTGCTTTCCCCAAGAGGGCAGAGGAGCTTGAGGACCCAGCCTGGCTTTCTGACGTATCATGAACACTGCAGTACCCCCTGACCATGAGCCTCAGTATCTCCTTTACACCTCACAGCCCTCACACATACATAAGCGTATGACACACACACAGTACAAACACTCACTGCACACACTCTGCACACACACCCCATAACACTTTCCATATACAAACACAATACACCATATACATAAACACACCTTATACATACACGAATACCATATACACACAAATAAACACATACCACACACTACACATGTATCTGTGCACATACACAAGCACATAGACACATAACATACCACACAGGCAAACACAAAAAAAAGCACACTTAAACTGCACCCCATCGATACACCACCTTCACATACAAAGATTGATTATAGGCATTTTTAAGTCTGCCTCTGTATCTAGAAGAATAATGACTAATTGGGTTTCAAGGGAGGGGACAAATGGGATTTATTTGGGCAACTTAGCTATTAAGGAATCTTAGTGCCATTAAGATATCATCTGGCCCAGCGACCAAACAAATTTTGAAAAACAGCAATAGCCCTGGCTGGCGTGGCGCAGCTGGTTGGAGCGCCGCCCTGCAGACTGGGAGGTCACAAAGTGGGCCTGCGTGGAACCGCAGCCAGTCGGTGTTTCTCTCTCACACGGGTGTTCCCCTCTTTCTTGTTCTCTTCCCTCCCTCTCCCTTTCTCCCCTTCCTCTCTCCCTAAAAGCAGTAAAAAAAGAGAAATAATAACAAAGGGAACTAGGACCACCGGATGTGAAATAGCATTATAATAACGTGGTGCCGAAAAGAGGACAAACAGATTAATGGGGCAGGATAGAAAGTTCAAGAAGGAAAATGATTTTAAACTAAAGCTTTGTTTCAGAAAGTTAGAAGAGGAGGAGGAACAAACTAATTCATATGAAAATCTTAAAAGGAAGTAATAAAGTTAAAAGTTGAGTTTGTGTGTGTGTGTGTGTGATTGTGTGTGTGTGTGTGTGTGTGTGTGTGTGTGAAAACAGACTTCAACAAGGAAACCAAAGCTTGGTTCTTACACACACACACACACACACATACACACACACAATAAAATAGAGCTCTGGCCAAACAAAGAAAACTACAAATAAACAAGTTTAGGAAAGAAAAAGCTACCCAAGATAACAAGGTAATTCTTTAAATTATAAGATAAAACCATTGCAACTTTATTTATAAATTTGAAAATCTGGAGTGGGGGGAATGGAGGATTTTCTAGAAAGAATTAATTATTAAAATTGATTCAAGAGCTTGAAATTTTTAATAGCTCACTAACCATAGAAAAAATACAAAGGAAATCAAAACGCTACCTGACAAAATGATGGAAGACCCAGGTATTTTAGGGACCAATTCTATAAGACCTTCAAGAAACAAATAATGCCAGTGTAATTTAAACTGCTTTATAACTAGAAAAAAAAACTGAAAAAAAATTGTCAGTGCTAGGCATGTCTAGGCAAAGACAAAACCCAGATAAGGTTAGCAACAGAAAACTACAGACCAAAGGTCAGAGATAACAATAAGAGTAGAAATTAACGAAACAGAAAACAGGCACAGAGAAGATCTGTGAAAATGTAACCAAACTGGGCCCACATTCTCCCCATCTTGATACATCTCTTTTCTTTTAAGAAAAGCCAGAATTCTCTAGTTTTTACTGCAATATCTCCCAATTTTTAAATATTAGCTAGCCATTCAAAAAAGTAAAAAATATAATGTAGGCCAAATAAATTATATCTCTGCCCTATGAAAAGCTTGAAATCTCTGTTAGATCAAATCTGACTTATGAATATAAACACAAAAAGTTTCAGTGAAATATCAGCACATCAAAACCAGCGGCCCATTCATGATCAAGGGTATTTACTCCAGGAGGGCAGAGATGGTTCAGTTTTCATGAACGCAGTGCAGAGGCGGACAGACTGTGCTACAGGCCGAACCTGACTCAC
This sequence comes from Phyllostomus hastatus, assembly GCF_019186645.2. NCBI lineage: Eukaryota > Metazoa > Chordata > Mammalia > Chiroptera > Phyllostomidae > Phyllostomus > Phyllostomus hastatus. The sequence continues at coordinate 60,432,559 of NW_025333857.1, read as the reverse complement.
TGCCTGTTTGGGGCAGCAAGTGAACTAGGAATGGATTTCATCTTTTTAAATGGCTGAAAAAAATCAAAAATATTAAAAGCTTTTCTATGGCCACAAAAATATGATTTTTAATTTAAAAAAATGAATGTAAAATACTTATAAAATATATGGCAAATATATATACGTAAGTCATACAAATCAGTAAGAAAAATATAAATGCACCCACATGAATAATCATTGTGCAAGAGAGGAAAATAACTGACTAATGCGTAAATTACTAGTAAATGAAAAAAGAACAAAGGAAAAAATATCTGGCCCCACTGTTTGCCTGCAGGAAATTCAAGCATTTGAATTTGTAGATGAGGCAACTAAGATTCAGAGTTCTTAAATGGATCACATCACTAATGTAGTAAATGAACCATGGAAAAATAAGAGTCCAGCCAAAAAACCACTGAAGAATTTCACCAATTCTCTTGCTCAGAGTTATCTAGGCTACAGACTAGTAGGACTGGGACCTCCATGGCTACTGATACATTAACATTCATTTCAACAAATGTTCACTAAACTAAGCACCTACGTTGTGCTGAGCCTCAGTCTGAGCACCGGGGATACAGAAGCAAACCAGATGGAGCTTCCAGGCTGGTGAGACACTGGATGAGTGTTCCCACAGAGGAAACACGGGCACCTGGGGGAACACAGAGTACCATCTCCGCTGGTCCGGGGAGCTGAGCAGACCCAGGTGATACAGGACGTCAGAGAGGACTTCTCCAAGCACGACCTGAAGGGACTATTTAGCCAACCAATGGAGTTCATGAAGGTAGGGTTATAGGCAGAAAGAACAAACATGGACAGGTCAGAAAATGAGAGAAGCACTGTACGTTTTAGGAACAGAGCCACGGGAAGCAGTGGCAGAGAACCTAGAGTGTGAGAGAGGAAGTAAAATGCAAGAAGGGAAACATCACTCGGGGCTCCATGTGTGTGTGTGTGTGTGTGTGTGTGTGTGTCTACAAGGAGCTTAGGTTCACCCTCAGATCACAAGGCAGCCACTGGAAGATTTTAAGCAAGATCCCAAAAGGTTTTAATTTATGTTTTAGAAAGATCACTCTGGCTAATGTATGAAACAAATGGATTGGGATGGAGGAAGGGCGGCACAAGGGTTGGAATCAGAAAATGCTGTCAGGTGATGTCTTTTCCAGTAATTCAGACAAAAGATAACATTGGCTAACTGAGTGTAGTAGCCGTAGGGATGAAAAGAGGTAGGATCAACAGGACTCAGGGCTGGATCGAAATATGAAATACGAGGAATACTTGGCTTGAGAGATTAAATGTTCAGAAGTGCCCTTCCCAGAAATGGTGGACATGGGAGAAAGGGCTGGACTCGGGGGAGACTTGACGGCTCAACCACGAGCCTGCTCAGGCTGAATCACCTGGGTGCTGGGTCAGTGAAGCTGTCATGTGAACTGTTGGATATACTGAACAGAAGTGCAGGAAAGAATACGTGGGCTAAAAATATAGACTTAGGAATTCCCAGTCGAGCCATGGGCATGGGTACGAGAGCCCAGGGAGAATGTTTAATGTGAGAAAAAGGCTCAGGAAAGAGCCAAGGAGAATTCCATCTGAAAAGACAGGCAGGGGAAGCAAGGCTAGCGAGGGACAAGGAATGCCAGGGAGTATATTAAGGAGATTATGATGTCAAATACTATTGAGAGGTCAAATAGCTTAATAACTGAAAAGTGTCCATTGGCTTCAGCACCAAGGCAGTCATTGTTGACCTCCCATCCCAGAATAAAATGCTGGAAGGCAACAGCTCCACATGGATGAGAAGGTACCAAATTTACTCTAAAAGGAAAAATACCCTGGGCTCAAAGCCAGAGAATATTCTCGGGTCAGGTTTTTTTCTTGTCCTAAATTTAACCAGCTGGAATGCTTTGTTCAGTGGTATTTTATTCACCCTTGAAATTCAGGAATTGCCTTTTAAAAGTATGTCTGCAATTCATCTTCAAGCTAGAACACAGTGCCTTTTGGTTTGTGCTTCTCTGCAGAAGCAGATGCTGGCTGCTGTAACTGCCTCTCGGAAACTTTCATTTGCCTGAGATGCAGAAGCCTTTGGTGACCTAAATACACAAACAGGGTCCAAGGGAACCAAATGAAAAAGTTCAAGATTTCAAGTGAGAGCTGGGAGGTGTTGTTTTAAAGCAGGAGAGAGGGCCACAGGAATGTGCAGCAGTAAGTTGAGACCGAAGATAAAATCCAAAGACTTGACACGAGCCAGAAAGGAAAAGCAGAGTCCCCGTCCCCTCTGCAATGGCTCACTGCCCTTGCAGCCTCTCTAGGAAGCGCCCCTTTCCTGCCCTGAGAAGAGGTGACTCGGGTCGGCATAGTCAAAGGCTCCAGAGGCCCACAAGAAGTTTCCCAAACCTCAAGGATAATAGACACTTCTGCTTGCAGCTAAGATGGAGTAACATCTTGGGACTGGATCTGATTCAAAGAGTGTATTTTTCCCCACCCCTAAAAAAAAAAACACAAAAACCCTGGACAAAATATATGGAAAGATATTGCACATTAAGCAGCAAAGGTCAGTGGTTCCTGAGAAACAGAAAATCATCAAGGTAAGCCCTAGGATTACCCCAGCTTGTTACTGCCTGGAGGGACCCTCTGAAAGGGAGAAGGGGCCCAGGCCAACTCAAGCCCCGGAGCGGAGGAGTTCAGGAGGCAGCCAGGATTCACAGGACGGAGCCTCAGAGAGGAAAGGGCCGCCCGAAGAGAGAGCTTCCGGGACCCGCAGAACGTCTCCCCTCCCATCTCTAGCTAAGAGCTGGTGAGCTGATGGCTGTGAGGAAAGGATGTTGAGGCTGGAGAAAGAACTACCCAAAAAGATAAAAAGGAACAGTCTTTGAAGCTCCTGTAGGACGACGAATGGTTCTTCTTTTCTTCAGCTGAAGCAGAAAGGCTTCTAACTCATGGGGCACTGGGTAGGTGCTGAGAAAGGTTTTTGCCTCAGTTTGGGGGAATAATTAGCTCTAGACTAAACGATGCTCTAGTCCCGTCTAAAAAAGCTTCAATGTAAGACCCAAAAGGATCAAAAAGTTTATAAGTAAATTAATTGCATTCCAGAACAAGCTCAATAATATTTATAGGAATACAAACATATCCAACACCCAACAAAATAATATCACAATGTGTGGTATCCAATAAAAAGTTCCCAGGCATGTAAAGAAGCAGGAAAATGTGACCCATTAGGGGAAAAATCAATAGAAACCAATTCAGAAGTGACACAGACGATAGAATTAGCATGTAACACATTAAAATAGTCATTACAACTGTATCTGGTATGTTTAAGAAGCACTTTAAGGCCCTGGCTGGTGTAGCTCAGTGGATTGAGCGTGGGCTGCGAACCAGGATGTCGTGGGTTTGGTTCCCAGTCAGGCCACATCCCTGGGTTGCAGGCCACGGCCCCCAGTAGCCACACATTGATGTTTCTCTCTCTCTTTCTCCCTCCCTTCCCTCTCTAAAAATAAATAAATAAAATCTTAAAAAAAAAGCACTTTGAGAGCATGTTAAACAGAGACATGAAGATATTAAAAAGGCAGAATCAAACACCTAGAAATGAAAAAAAATATAATGTATGGGTTAGGATAACAGCAGTTTAGACAGTGCAGGAAAGAATGAAGGATAAGTACACTTGAAGACAGACACAGCAATAGAAACTATCCAAAATAAAACACAAAGAGAAAGGCAAAAACAAAAGCAAACAAAAAAAGAGAGCATCCATCAGCTGCAGGACAACTTCCAGCAGCCTGACAAACACGTCATTGGAATCCCTAAAAGAGGTAGAAGACAGAAAATATATTTGAAAAAAATGGGTAAAAATTTCTCAAATTCAATGAAAACTATAAACCCACAAATCCAAGAAGCTCAATGAACCCCAAGCAGAAGAAACAAAGAAACTTGTACCAAGCACATCATGATTAAATTGCTTAAAATCAGTGATAAAGAGAAAATCATGAAAGTGGCCAGAAACAAACAAACAAACAAACAAACAAACAAAGAAACCCAAACCCACATCCCACACAGAGGAACCCAGATAAGACTGACATTGGACTTCTCATCAGAAGTGCACACCAGAAGACAGTGAAGCAACATCCTTAAAGTATTAAAAGCAAAGAAAACTGCCAACCTAAAATTCTTTACCCAGCAAAAATATCTTTCAAAAATGAAGGCAAAAATCAAGATTTTCTCAGACTTACAAAAGATGACTGAGTTCATCACTGACAAACTGCACTGGAGGAAATGTTCAAGCCTTTCAGGCAGGAGGAAAATGATACCCTATGGAAGTCTTGATCGACACAAAAGAATTAAGAGAACACCAGAAACGGTAACTATGTGGGAACATACAAAGGAGGGTTTTTTATTATTATTTAAATCCCTTCCAAAGAACAATATAGCTAGGATAAGGAGCCATTAACTGAAACCCCCCAGAGCTCCCTGCATCCTGGAATAACCGGTTACATATTGCCTTGTCTCGGTTCTGATGAGATAATTGCAAGAAGCAAACTCCAGGGAAGCAATTAGCGAGTGAGCATTTGTAGTCACGTGGGAATGTTGATTTTACTTATGGAATGAACTACAGATATGTTTAGTATAAAATGCAACAACCACAGCTGAGCTCTGCGGCTCAGCCGGTTTGCACTGCAGCTTGAATACAAGGCTCATGTGGAGCGAGACCAATCTCTGGATCGGAGTCCTGTGGTGACAAAGTGCCCTTCCAGTGGACAGACCATATAGGAGCAGAGGTCATGCCATCCAGAGATCCCAGCAATTCTCCAGGGAAACTTCATCAGGAATATATCCGGGCTGGTTTCACTGGACTGTAACTGGGAGAAGTGGCATGTATTCTCTTTGCTTCCAGATTCTCATCCATCACTCTGGACCCCTTTTTCTGCCCCATCACTGGACTAAAACTGTTCAAAGGTCACTGCTGATTTTCTAATTATGAAAATTACCTACTCTTCTCAGTCTTCATCCACCTTACCTTAGTTTTCCTCCTACCTCTCTGATAATTCCTTAATTTTATGACTCTTCTCGATGTCTACAGGGAGTATTTTACCCAGTCGTGCATCTTCTCCTTTTTCAGTATTCTGCCCTCTGAGATCTCAACCACTCTTCTTGCTACTCTTACCTGTCCTGATGCTGACTCTCGGGTCTCTCTCCAACCCCAGGGCCCAGGGCCACCTTTGCTTTCACACACTCACCAACAAACTTGATCCTCTCTGCACCCACCTCTGACTGTCCACATGGTCTCTAGCCCTGATTGTCTGCTTCCATATCTTTCTACCCAATTAGACTGCGGGCAACTCTCATGCAGTGACTGAGATATGTCTTCTTGGTAGCTGCCTATTGCCCAGCCTAGTGTCTGGCACACATTTTAAAATGTCAAATCTTGCTAGGAAATTCTGATCTAAAATAGATTGTGAATAGCTAAAATTACCCTCAAATAAGCCATTAATCACCCATAAAATGCACATGGTATTATAAATCAAAATAGGAACAGCAAACTCACCTTCCCCATCTCGCACTCCCTCTGGAACGTACTCTCACTGAGTGGCAGAGCTAGAACAGCCCCCACCAGTTGCATTATATTCTCTCTGTCACTCCCTCCCACCTGTGCTTCATTTTTGTATTGAATTTCCATAAGTGAAAAGCATATATAACAATAACTTCATTGTAAAGTTTTGATGTTCAGGAATTCCAACTACATCAAAAGTTGACCATTCTTTCTTTCTATTTTTTTTTAAGATTTTATTTATTTATTTTTAGATAGAGGGGAAGGGAGGGAGAGAAACTGCAGTGTTTGGTTGCCTGTTGCAGGCCCCCTACTGGGGACCTGGCCGGAAACCCAGGCATGTGCCCTAACTGGGAATCAAACCAGCAACCCTTTGGTTCACAGGCCGATGCTCTATCCACTGAGCCACACTAGCCAGGGCAATCTTTCTTTAAACTGATTTTCGCTTTGACTTCACAATTTCTGATAATGACAGCACCTAAGTGAATCAGGCTGAAAAGTCTTTGACTCCTCCCTCTCCCGCTCTTTCCACTTTCCAGGTATTGTTCATTCTTCTTTTGTACAATGTCCCTTTGTTCCCATTCTTATTGCCACCTACCTAATCCAGGCCCTGATCACTTTTCATCTTTGATAACTGACCTCACTGGTCTTGCTGATCTCTCTCTAGCTCAAATTTCACTGCCATTAGATTAACATTTTCTAAATGTTAGTCCACTCTCTCTAGCCTGACATTCAAGGCCCTAAACAATCTAGTCATAAGCTGTCTCCGGTCCCAGCTTTTGCCCATCCCAGACGGGAACACTACACTCCTTGCCTATCCCCCAAACTTTTCCCACCCACGACGTCACTTCCCTCCAGCTAAAGGCCACTTCCACAAACACCTCCACATGCCAAAACCTAACTCAGGCTCAGGTAGCACCCAAATGCCCCTCCTTCTTCTCATCACTACAGCTAGCTCCTACTTTGTACCACTCAGCTCATACGGCTACATTATACGTATCCTACAGAAAGGAGATATGTCATACGTTTTTTATTCATTCGCTCATTCAGTATATTTTACTGAGCATTTACAATGTTCCAGGCACTTAAATAGGGACTAAAGATGTGCAGTGAAGACAGATGCCACTCACAGAAACTCACAGTCTGGCAAGAGAGGTGACAGCAAACAAGCGGTGAACCCCGTAGAGGCTATGAGAGGAGAAATGGAAGAGGGGAGACAGAACCCGAGAGTGGTCAGAAAAAAGAGGCCTCTAGACATTGAAGGGTGTCATTTTCATAATGTAATATCGCCACCTAGTGGTCACAAACAACTTTACTGCTTGATCCTGGAAAATTTCTAGCTATATTCCTGAAAATTGAGTCTCCACCGTCTCCCCAGAACTTTTTTCTCCTCTGTCAAGATAACAAAGAGGTTGATTCTCTAACATATAATAGGTACCCTATATATTATATGGTACCCTATAGGTACCATAGAAGGGCAAGTTAATTTCATACACTGGTACCTTCTGGCAACTAACAGAAAATTTAGAAATTCTTTCCCAGATCCCTGTGCACTCTGAAGGGCCTCTAATCATTTCAATAAAGCCCAGAAGTATTTCTGTCCTTAATTTGGTGAAAAATTCCTTTAAGTGCATTTGGATAAGCTCCATTCTTTAAAGATTACTGCTCCCATGGATGAAACCCTGACTCTCTCCTACCTAAGGAGGATTTCTGTAATCCAAAAACAAGGAAGAAAGGAGCCTGCTCCCCCAGATGTCAGGACCAATACCAAAACAAAAGGAGGCTGGCAGGGAGAAGAGCAAGGACACACAGAATATCTGAAGATGCTTTCATTGCCTCTGCTTCTACACGCAGGTCGAACTGGGCCAGATGTCGTCGGGAAGTATGCTCAGAAAACTGTGGGGATCCAAACAAAGTGGGCTACCCCTAGTAAAAATCACACACACAAAAGTCGAAAAGAACGAAAAAATCCAGACTACTTCCTGAGGAACAGAAGGCTGCCAGGACAACATGCCAACAGGTTAAGTCTTAAGTCCCCTTGTCTGCTTAAGTACAGAAAGAGGAACTCCGTGTGATTCTGGCTGGAGCCACCCAGCTATTCGGCCTTAATTGTCCTGATTCCTTTGGCCCAGAGCGTGGGGAAATGGCAGGCAGCAAGGTACCTCCTCGCTCAGACCACTGGGAGGCTGAAGCAAAGGGTTAATGAGGGCTCCTCCCCCTCAGTCAGTCAGTCAGTCTCTCCGTGGCCTCCTCCTTTCTTCCTGAGTAAGTCTGTCAACTCTGTGTTAAAGAGGGGGAGTCAGAGAGACATTGGGGTACAATGGATGAGAAGATCAATGGCCGGGTTCTAAATCCAAGCCCCTTCCTTGGCCGGGAAGCTGGCCCCAGGGCAGGGATTGCAGGAATTTCTTTATCTGAGTTCTGTATCTGAGGTACAGAACCCAGCCCCACCCCCCCACCCCCATCCCTCTCCCTCTCAAGGATCAGCCGCCTTTAAAGGCTGTGCTGGTAAAAGGAAACTGGTCTCTGGGAAGTCAGCTCAAGTTTTGCTAGCCTGTATTTATGTTTGATACCTTTATTCTCACTTTGGGTAAATAAATAATTTAACATTGTTTCATAACAATATATAATCTTTTGGTCAAATATATATGACAACCTTCCCAGGGTTTAAATGTTGAGACTTTTTCTTGACCTGAAATTGGCTTTGGGTCATTCCAATGGGTCCCTGGAGCGTGTCAGGGATTTGTTCTTTCTCCTTATGAAGAAGTTTTGAACCAAGTAGGCCTACTTGATATGCTTAAAGTATATAGAAAGTTTTGTCAAATAAACAATAACTATGTTCTATTTGTATACACGTATTTTTTATTAAAATGGGTGTTCTAGAGATTATATTAAAATCTCCAAGAGTCTACAAAGTTCCGATATACTTTCATTTACAATTCTAATTGTTATCTTAAAATGTTGTTACAGGAAAGCAAATTCCTTTGTAAATTGTATCAAATCTATAACCATGTCATTTAAGGTTTTTTGGGGTTTTTGTTTTGTTTTGTTTTTTGTCATTTAGAGACAGCCCATGCTTTACCCTGACACATTTACAAATGTTGCATCTTCAGAGAGATCCACGGAAAGGACCTGGCTTATTCTACATTACATATTTCTGAGAGTAAGTTTTCAGATCGCATTTTTTAACTGAATGAAGATTACTAGAACTCTATGGAATATCTGGATTTGTAGACATACTGGCAAATAATGAGGGTGAACAAAAATTGATTACGGGACAGAATGAAGACAATCGTAATTTTTGTAACTTTCTGTTGAAAATATTGCTAATTTTTAATGTTCTTTCCAGAGATAAGCAAACTTGTTCTTTTTTTTAAAGAAATTTGGTAAATTATATTTTCACAAGCAGTATTGAGGCATTTATATTTTTCTCCCTACCTGATCCCTCTGGAATTTGGAAACACTTAATGAGTGAGTATTATTATTCCTATGTTGAAATGGTTATTTGCATGAATCCAATAGGACACATAAAGCTAGTTTCCAATGTGGTTTTATTAACCGCGACTGTGACTGGCATGTCGTGTCTGAGAGAGACACGCCTAGACTCTGGATGTCAGCAAAGCCTTAAGGAATGAAGATTGGCTTTGAAGCTGATAAAATCCCCTTGGAGAAATGACCTGGTATCTTGCTTATTCATAAGGTTCATGGCAGTCTTTCCAGGTAAGGAGCCAAGGTTGCTTTCCTGGGAGATGGCAAGAGAGAACCTCCAGACATTTTGGGGGGACCTCGAGAACTTGAGGAACTGGGTGGCTTGGCTTCTACATCTACCCCGTTGGGCTAATTAAAGCTCAATTCAGAAATTCCTTATAAGCTTCCAGCAAACCACACCTAAGAATTCCTATATTATCAATTGCTGTTCCTGTTACTTTTACACAAATAATTGGGCCAAATTGAAACCGACTTAAGGCAGTAAATGAATTAGTCTTGATTTGGCTTTTTGATAAAAATTGAGGGTGATTTTAGGGGGGAGAAATTATGTTTCAATAGACTCTATGATACACAGTTATGGACATTAAACTCTAGTTCAGTTAATTGTCTTCAAAGTTTTATTTTTCACTTATGCACAGACAAGACTGGAGCAAGGATGACAGACCAGGTGCAGGTCACCAGGGCAGAAAGCCTCGGGTGCCTAGCAACGAGCATAGAAGAAAAAGAATAAAAGGGGGCACACTGGCAGAGAGGGAAATGGAATGGTGACTCGGATGATGAGTGAGGGGGACCAGGGGCTCCTCTAGACACAGCCTGACCAACCATCATTTCCCCACAGGAGCCTCAGATACAACTGACAGTGGGGAACAAGCTGCTTGACTTTTAGGAGCCACGGGAGCCAAGTACTCTGTGTCAAACACCAAATCGACTAAAAAATAATAAAAACCCCACAACGGTCTTGGTCATAGCGGTTAGTGAGACGATGCAGCAACCAGCCTCCCTCCAGCCTTTAGAGGCCAACTCGGAGACCTGGAATCATCACACAGCTTCCTCTATTTACCTGAATGTCCCATCCCTCTACTGGGATGGGGCTTGCTCTGCAAACTGCCCGCTCAAGTAACCTTTCTCCTGAAAGGCAGAGCTTCACCTGCAGATCCCACTGGAACATGGACTCCAACTCCAGATGCTTTTAACCTGCCTGGGGGACCCCAGAAGAGAACTATTCCTTCCTGAGATCTACAAGCAGGTAAAAAAAAAATTGTTTGGACAAATGGGACTCCAGGGTGAGTAATCGATGTTCACCTGGATGGCCCGAGACCGTCCTGGAGAAATCCCAGATGGTGATGACTATGGCGTCAGAGGTACTCTGTTACACTCGTTGGGGAGTAGCCGCACATCAGCATGTACTTCGAAATCTCTCCAAGACTTAAATCACTGTAGCCAACCAAACCGCCACCTCACTTGCTAATATTCAGAAATCTCTGGACTTTCCAGCTAAAGTTGTCTTAGACAATGGAATTGCCTTAGACTACAAACCAGCAGGACAGGGAGGAGTGTGCATGGCCACCAAGCCCTCTTGTTGCACTTCCATGGACTCAGCTCTGGTGGAAACGAGCATCACCCAAGTCAGGCAACAGGCTTCAGCAAACCTTGGTGCATCACACCCCTCTCTTTGAGGGAACTGGAGATTGGTTTGTGAGTCTATTTTTCATGGATAACACAAGGACTCGGGAGCATATTAGTAGGAATTTTATATTTAAGTTTAACCATTCTTTTCTTTATAATGCTTGCCTTTATTGTTTCAAAGTTCTTTATGGCTTATTTTGCCCATGATGGAAAAATTACATCTGCTCAACAGGTACCTCTAATAATATATATCTGCTTTTGCACTGGCTGGTGTGGCTCAGTGGATTGAGCACCGGCCTGTGAGTCACAGGTCACTGGTTCAATTCCCAGTCAGGGCACATGCCCGGGTTGCAAGCCAGTTCCCAGTTAGGGGCGTTCAAGAGGCAACTGATTGATGTTCTTCTTTCTCCTACTCTTCCCCTTTCTCTAAAAATTAATTTTAAAAATACATATTTTTTTAAAATCAATAAGCCCTGGCTGGTGTAGCTCAGTGGATTGAGCATGGGCTGCGAACCAAAGCATCACAGGTTCAATTCCCAGTCAGGGCACATGCCTGGGTTGCAGGCCACAGCCCCCAGCAACCGCACATTGATGTTTCTCTCTCTCTCTCTCTCTCTCTCTCTCTTTCTCCCTCCCTTCCCTCTATAAAAATAAAAATAAATAAAATCTTAAAAAAATAAAAATAAAAATCAATAAAAATAAATAACATTATATATAATATATTATATATACATATATAGAAAATATAAAGCATATAAAAGCAAGTATATACATACACATACACATATAATATACATTATAAAGTTATAAGATTTTGCTTTACAACAGGCTCAGGATTTTCATTCCCCCAGAAGACTCAAACGACATCAATAGCTCTATAGATATGGAGGAAGAATTGACAGTGGAGAAATGTAACCATGATTGAAATAAACATAGTATACTAATCAGATGGTAATTATAGATCAGGCTGCACTAAAAAACTCATAGGAGATTCATGCATTTAAAGTTTCCTTGGAAGTGTTTTGCAGACGTCAGCAGTCGCAGCCCCTGCTTAGCCAAGGCACGACCCTGACCACAGAAGATGAGGCAAGCATCAGCAACTCCATCGGAACCAGCAGAGACACTCCTGCACATCCGGTGCCCCGACATCAGCAGCGAGACTGCAGGTGGAGCGATGACACCACACGCTGACACACACAGAAGACAACACTGAAACCACCCCAGAGCGGAGCTGAGAAACTGCATGTCACCAGAAGTTCCCTAGTTCCCCTCTTTCCACAATCCCACTATCTAAACTAGCCAGGAGGCCTGAGATGCTCAGATGGGCTTTGAGACAAGAGTCCTCCATCTTCCAGGGGGCTGCCCCGGAATAAAACCACTTCCCTTTACATCAGCACCTGCCTCTGGAAGCCCCAGGCGGCAGACCTGCGTTTGGTTATAATATTTACCTATTGAGTTGGCCAGGGAGACAACCAAAATAGTGAGGGTAAAGCATCTTGAAAACTGTAATGTTGGATGTGTGTTACATTTCCCTAAATTCTGTTGGTGATTATCCAAATTTGAGGGGTTGGTATAATAAAGGTGAAACAAGTTTTAGCCTGCGAATGTTTTACCCCCCTTTGAAAATAGAAGCGAAGGCTAGGGTTCAGACGGCAAATACCTTCTCACTCCAAATATGTCATGATTCAAAAGGTAACTCTGTACTCATCAGCAGGACTTAAACAAATGGGCCAATGTCTGAGACTTGCTTTACAAAGTAGCTTAATGAGTTACCAGACAGACCTTCTCTTCTGAGTCTTCCGATAAAAGGAACAAATGAAAGCTACGCCCTGCGCATCCTCGGCCCCACTCCTGACCACTGGAAATCGTGTTTGCTTGGGTGCACGTGTCTGAGTGTAGGCTAAGGAAAAGGGGAAAAAGTTGTAAATTTTTAAATTCCCATTGCAGTTATTCTGCAATGTAATATTCATTTGAAAAATATTGTTTTCTTTAAAACAAACCAAACAATGCCTCTTGGATTCCTCTCACCATGAAGATTCAGCTAAGGGTAGTTCAGTCTAGTAACACAAATGATGTCCCATCATTTTATTCGGCTTGGGAATGGGAAGGAATGGGTGGGCAGCAACTTAAGTTTTATAATTTGGTCTGCATTTGAGACAATGCTAAGAAGGAGTCGAACATTTAACCTGCCTTTCTTGCATGAACTGTACTTAGGGTAACCAAATAACTGATGAGGGACAGGTTTCTCCTTAAAGATCTCAGGCCCAGCCCAGAGTCCCACCTCTGACTTAACAGTATTATAAGGAGCTTCACGGACTGCTCTCCAGTGGAAATAGTGAAAAAAACTTTTTTTTTTTTTTACTTTTTTAAGTCTCTAGAAATGACCCTAAGGGCATCCAGCAAATGAAGAAACATTTGTTCGAGAAACTCTACAAAAGCTCAGTGAGGACTACAAGAATCTATGGTAGCCCCCCCCCCCTTTCCCAACTTCAGTGAGACAGGAACTCCATGCCAGGCTGTTGCAACCCCAAAACACAGTGCTCCCTCACCCCCAGCTCCAAGTCAGAGGGCTGTCTTCTCAGACGGGACAGGATGTCATCGTTTTTCATCTTGTCACCAGTTTACCTGGCTGCTGAGGCTAAGTTCCCGTGAGAAGCCTGGGGCCTTCTTCTCCCCAGCCCCGACTTGTGGAGGGAAACTGGCCCTCAACCGTAGAGCCACTGCGAATGCTGGGTCTCCGACTGCCCTTGCCGGGGCTCACGGGGCATAGGGTCCAGAGCTTTTATTGGGTACGTAAGAATTTCATTATATTATCCTCTTTACTTTTACGTAACTTTGAAATTTTTCATATTAAAAAGTTTAAGGACAAAAACATTTTTAAAAATCCAAAAATCAAGTTCAAGCCTTCCTGAGTCTTTATGAGCATCAGGGAAATCTTCCTGCAGATTGAGTAGTTTAGGAACTGCAGCTTGCAGCCTCTTTCCAGTTATTATGAGTCCTGTACCACATCCAGAGGAATATTACACATAACACAACACATATTATTGAATAATTACGTGGATGCCACCCTGGAAAGAAGCCATTTCCTGAGGATGGGAGGAAAAGTTAGGAACACTGTAGGGGTTCCTTCAGGTGAAATTCATCTTCCTACAATGGGAAACCTTTCAGAGCTTCAGAGAGGAGATAAAAGCGACCCAGAAAAGAGATGCCAAGAAATCTCTCCCCCACCCCCATCTCCCAGAAACAGAGAATGACTCTTTTGATTAAGCAGCAGCTATGTTTAATCACACATTATTCGGGTCCTAATGGAAAAGACACAACTGCAGTTTAAACGGGTGGGGCTCTTCCTCCCTCGCTTATTTTAGAGGCAAGTAGAGGTGAATGAAGAAAACAGAATCCAGAGCTCAGGCCTTAGTAAAGGCTGCAGGGAGAAGTCCCCTGTCCTTTTAGCCCTTATGTTCAAGGTCGTTGTCCTCAGATTTCTAAGCACCCTGCTGTGCATAAGGCTCTTCAGCCACGACTTCTGCCTCTGCCTCCAGAGACTCTTCTCTCTGCTCCCCAGGGCCTTGGTTCTCCTCATCCTCATCCTCATCCTCATCCTCATCCTCATCCTCATCCTCATCATCAGTGGACTGAAGAATCCTCAGGAGCTTGAGCTCAGGGTTCCAACTCAGTCTAGATGAGCTTGCTGAAAAGTCGTTTGAGGTCCTCTTTTGCTCTTCTGGCACAGCCCCTACCTCAGTACTGATGTCCTCGTCAGTGGATTCTGTACTGGATGACTCCGAATCTAAAAGAAGACCCAGCCATCACCTGTGCCTGTCGCCTTCTCACAGCTAGCTGTGACAAGTGTGGGACAGAAAAGGAAGGGCTGGGGTGTCTTCAGGACCCTCCAGAGGGATGAGGACCATGTCATCCAGGGAGGTGAACCACCTAGTCAACACAGAGTTAGCTCTCCCTGCCTGTCCTCAGCCCCTTTCTAAGGTCCTTCCACCCCAGCGACTTACTCTGCTCGCTGGGGGAGGAGTCCAGGTAGTTCTCGGCACGGTCCCTCTGTGGTCGCTCCGTGGAATCCTGTGGGATCCATTGGAGTTAGGGTAAGGAAACTCGACATTTTATCTAAATTATGCTTTTCTCGGAGAAATGAACATCTAAGACAGGGCAAAACCCCACCACCTGAGACTGAAGAGAGAAGGGGCTTGTATCACACAGTCTCTGCCCTCCAGGCCGTCCCGATGAAGCCAGGGCCCACTTGCCCCCGTTCCCAGCTGCCAGCTGAGGACGGACTGCCTCCAACCGTGGCTGCCAGCAACTCCTCCTAGTCCCGTACACACGCGCTGCTCCTTCCATCGAGAGAGAGAGTGGATTTACTCTCCTCTTGAACCTGGGCTAGATCTCTTGAACCTGGGCTAGATTTGGCGGGGGGGTGTCTTAGGCGGTGTCTAACAAAATGTGGCATAAGTGACACTGTTCCAGTTCTAGGTCCATCCCTTAAGCAAGTGCCTGCATGAGATTACTAGGCTGTCAAAAGCCCAAACTAGCCCCATGTGGGGAACTCATGGAAGAGAACCAAGGCACCTGGGCCAACAGCCCAGCCCAACCTCCAGCTGAATGTGGCTGCATGAGTGACATCAAACCAGACCAGGCAATCCACAGAGTCATGAGAAATAACCAACCGCTGTGGTTTCAGCTTCCGGGCGGTTGGCTGGGCAGCACCAGATAACTGAAACAGGGCCCTCGCAGGGGGGCCCTCACGCACGCTCACCTGTTGCAAGGTGGGACCATTTTCCTTCATCTGCTGCTGCTGCTCATCACTTTCCTGACCCAGTAGAGTTTTGTGACCTAGGGACCACAAAGTCAACTCAGTTCTCTTCTTATATGTACTCAATCCTATGTTGGGGCTTCTAACTGATCCCCTAGTCTACCTGTGACTCCCTATCCAGGACAAGGCAGGAGTGTAGAGGCAGCTAAAAGGGAGTTAGGCTTTCTGAGTTCTATTTGTGATTCTGTTCACCTGGAACTGTGCCCACATCTACTACAGAATTAGAGACTAAGGTGCAGTGTGTGTTGCAAGAGCCAGGATTCCTCCAAGAAACCTAAGCAGCAGCTACCTGCACAGCATAACAGCAAAGGAAGCCCGAGTCTACCTTTTTCGTTTGTGAATGCTCCTCTGCCCTTCTTGCCCCACACCTAATGTACCCACATTGGTTTCTGAAAACGAAACCCCTCCCCCCAAAAAGCTCTAGTTCAAGAATTGTAAACCCTGGCTGGCATAGCTCAGTGGATTGAGTGCGGGCTGGGAACCAAAGTGTCCCAGGTTCGATTCCCAGCCAGGGTACATTCCTGGGTTGCAGGCCATAACCCCCAGCAACCGCACATTGATGTTTCTCTCTCTCTCTCTCTCTCTCTCTCTCTCTCTCTCTCTCTCTCCCTCCCTAAAAATAAATAAATAAAATCTTTAAAAAAATTGTTTACCTCAGCTTTATCCCCATCTAGTCCTGAAATGTACTCATTCTTTCCATTCTTAGCCTCCCTTTCTCTAAATGAACACCTTCCAAGCCGCCACCAGGGGTATGCTAAAAGGCAAAGCCTGTCAAAGAACTCCCTTGCTCCTAACTTCTGTTGGCTCTCTGCTGGAACTGGTTCCCACATGAGTTGCACACTGAAACACTGGAGAGTTCTAAATACACTGAGGCCTGGGTGCCAACACCAAAAATTCTGATTTAATAGATCTGGGGTGCGGCCCAGGAATTAGGGTTTTAAAAGCTCCTCAGTTGATTTCAGTGTGCGGTCAAGGCGGAGCACCACTGACCTGGAGGACAGAGGTGAAACATCTTGGCAGGCTATACAAGCCCCTCCCCTCCTCTCTCCTGTAAGCATTCAACCCCGCAGCCGCGGTGGACAGCTCCGAGTCCCTGAGCAGCCATGCTGCGCCAGGATGCCCAAGCACAGGTTATTCCCACTTCCAGGACTTCTCTGCCCTCTCGGGAAAACTCTCACGCATACTCAAATTCCAATGCAAAAATCGTCTCTTTCATAAGGCCTTTCTCAGCTCAATGGCAACAGCCCACCGCTTAAGCACATGATTCAAAGGGGCACCCCATTCACCCAAGCAAAACTGCTCCTATTGGAGGTATCAGAGACAGTAAAGGCGCCCGAGTGGAATTCAGGGGTGTGGATCACCCTGGATGGGGTGCTACCCTTGGACAAGTCACCTCCTGCCCTGGGCCACAGCCCTGGTTCGGTCTACCTCCCGTGGGAAGGTGAGGAGTCTTCTTAGATCTTCAAGTCAGAGGACACCGTTGGTATCAGAGAGCTCAGTGGGATGAGAAAGAAACCAAGAGAGCGGGTCTCTTCCCGGGAAACACCTCCCGCCACCCTCCAGCCTCCCCAGTGCCCCGGGGCTGGAGAGTGAGTTCTGACGGTTAAGCAGTCATTTTCACATTATGGTCAGCAGTGTCCGGTCTAAGTAGGGCAGAAGGTTTTTAGGGGGATTCTTTCTCCCTCCTCTCCTCCCATTCTGCACCCCAGCTGAGAAATGTCAGTAGGACAGGGGTAAGCATACCCTTCAGCTCAGACACGATAAGAACTCCCCCCAAAAGTGAGACACTCATCTCCAGCATGAACACTAGAGGGAAAGGACCACCTGTCAAGAATTTGCTACCCACCTCCTAGGTGGGGCTCCATTATGTGTGGCTCTCAGCCTCGGGCTGCAGAGATTAACTTGTGGCAGAGGAGGCAGTGGGGGAGGAGCAGACTCTGCTTCCTTAGGGGCTCCAGTGAAGGGCCCCAGACTTCCCCCACCTCATCAACCAATGGGCGCTCAGGGGTCTTCCCCTCAGTAACACCAGCTTGTTCATCACCCTCAAACTGCTCTGCCTGTTCTAAAGTTGGGCCTGAGGGAAAACGGCTCTGATTCATGCTCGTGGTCCTCTCTCAAATCCCATGTGAAGCAGACATCAGGCCCCGCTTGCTCGCCTAGTAAATGTTTGATGGGAGGATGGCAGCCAAGCCAAAGCATCCCAAGGAGAATTCTGAATACCTGGTAAGACAGGTTCCCACATGACAACTGTGTTCAGCTTTTCCTGCCCTCGGCTCTATCCTGGGCCACTGTCACTCTGAACCCACACTCTCCTTACCATAACATGGGTCACAAACCATGGCACCTAAATGTTTATGCGAAGTGCTGTGGCTCCCTGGGTCACTCTTGGATTTCTCTTTAGCCTCCTGAAACCAGCACGAGGGAGAACGGAGTTAGGACTTTTGGGAAGTGAAGAAAACTTTTCGAAAAGAGTCTAAAAGAAGGCGTCCAAACAGGAACATCATGTCTATAGCCAGACAGAGCGCAGCGGGGGGGGTCCCACCTCTCACACACCCCTACCCGCTCCAGGGGCACCCACGTCTCCAGGCCCAGCAAGGCCTAGGGGCCGCTCTACCTGTTTCTTAGTAGGCGTCTTCAAAGCCCTCTGTCGCTGCCTCTCCTGGGGCCACTGCTGCTTCCTATCACCTGGCAACCAGAAAAGCAGCTGGACCCTCTTCTCCCTGACAGCTGCCACCCTCCCCCTGGGCTGCTTGCTGTGCCCTGTTCCACAGTGGTGACTCTCCCCGGTCAGGACCAAGCCAGAGCAGGCTTGGGGGAGGTGGTGGTGGCTGCTTCCTGAAATCGTAGTTTCCTGAGTTCCACCTATCTGTGTGACTATGGCCACAGACATAACTGAATTTGGACCGAGATCAAGTGTGAGCATTGTGGGCTGATGGAATGGTACCTGCAGATCTGGCAGCACCAGAAAACCTATTTTCTTCCTTCAGGTTATAATATAATCTCCTTATATGTTCAGGATATCTCAGTGCTGGTCTCTGGAGAAAGAGAAAGAAAGCAAAACTCTACTACAGGTCTTGCCCTTTCCCAAATGTGTTTCCCAAATGCATTTATCCCCCTCGCCAACACGCACTGTTGAGGACCTGGTGTGTGCAGCACTGAGCCACGAGCCTGGACAGGGGAACAGGTAGGAGACGACGAAGTGCGGGTGGGAGAGAGAGAACACTGCTCCCCTCAGCCCCTTCCCATACTCCTGCTTTCACCTGCGTACAGCCCAGCCCTTCTGTGGGGCTTCAGTCCAGAGTGGACGGATAGAAGAGAAAGAAGGAATAGAAAGTCAACTGTTTGTGCCTTGAAGATAGATGAATTTGGGTTTGCAGAGACATCTTGCTCAAGGCTCCCTAACTCTTACCTGCAGGGTGAGGCGGTGTACAGATAAAAACATCTTCGCAGAAATGGCACTGTCAGGTCGGCTGGTTTCCAGGGGAGGTTTCTTTTTCATCATGGCCAGCTGCGTCTTCATCTCCAGACAAGGCGAGGTTCTCTCTTCATCTGACAAAAGACTGAAGGGGACAGAGACAGCCAGACACTCAGCGACAGCTCCTCCTGGAGAGTGTGGCTGACAAGAAATACGAAAAGGGGTGCAAATTTGAAGAACTGTCCACTCTGGGCCCAAGAGGCCCGTACCAACAGGTGCTCACTCACTAACAGCCTGCAGGTGGACTTACAGCTGGGTGGATTAAATGTTTGCTATCTGTAAGGCTGGTGTGCGTTATACCAGCGAATCCTTACAACACCCTGAGGACAGGTATTATTGTCCCCATTTTGCAAACAAGGAAAAGGAAGCTTAAAGAAGCTAAATGTATTACCTAAATTCACGAAGCCAGTAAGTTTTGATACAAAGTATGAAGGTTGTGTCACTCCAAAGCACAAATCCATTCTGCCTCCCACTTACCCGTAACTCATGGATAAAAAGAGGAAAGGGATTGCGTGTACCTCCTAGTGGAGATTTAAATGACGAATATGTGTAATGGGCTTCTTTAGCACGGGGCCCGGCAGAAGGAAAGTACTTGATAAATGGCAGTGATTATCAGCACCACTGCGTTTTGTTAAGTCTAAGAACTCAGCGAACAAGAAGGGTGATGGTTTTGTCCCCCGACTCAAGAAGAGCCCACTGCTTTGACCCTTCTCAGCGACAAGAAAAGCAGGGGCCCTGGCTCTCCCACAGGCTTACATGATGCTTACTCATTTAGTAGATACCGAGGTAATATGTCAGACTGGTTCCAGAAAGGTGGGAATTCTGAATTTAGTTGCTCAAAAAAATGTACTGGGGATGGGGGAGGCACAATTATCCCTTGAGCTTGCAATTGTGCTTCTAAGTTCTGCTTTCCAGAGAGAACCAGAGACGACTTGTCTTTCTGGAAGAGAAACAGTGGGAAGAGGTCCCTGACGCACTCTCTTCAGCACCACTTCCCACCCGCCTTCCAGCCTCCCAACCCAGCCCTGGCACCTGCACCCCTGGCTTCCAGACCTAGTCCGGCAGCAGCCCTCCCCACTCTGCACTGTGAGGGCCACCATGCTCTCTCTCTGGCTCCCCGACCCTACTGCTGAATTCCGATCACAACAGGGATTAGTTGTTTTGTTTGTTTTCCCCCCAAAAGGTTATTCACTTGTTCACTGAACTGAACAGATACGTATTGGAAAACCACGTGTCAGGCACAGGGCTAGGGCTGGGATTCAGCAATGAACAAAAAATGGACCAAGACACTATTCTCACGGACGTGGCAACCTTCCGGCTCTACGACTCTTCAAGGCTACATTTGTCCAACAAATGGTAGTATTAGACATAAAAGCCCAGGCCCATTACAACTCTTAGTCCACTGAAATTCTATTTCCACCACACTGGGAATTAGTTTTTAACTGACCCAAAATTTCCCCTGAACACCCAACAGTTCCTCCTAACATCTCTTCAAAGCGATGCTCTTCGCCTTCCTACAGGAAGGAGGTAGGGAAAAAGAGTCTCTGAACACAAATGGTTTGGTAATCATTTCTTAAGAGAGGTTTTCTTTTGCAAATTTTGTTCATCTAAAGAGAGACCAGGGGAAGGGGGAACATAGCTCACAGGAAAACAAAAAACAAACTCTATAGAGTAATGTCATAAAGCTTTGGCCAAAGCATCAAACTCACCACTGTAGGTGTCTTTCTTTTCTTCCTCCTATCCTGGCTGGGAACAATCTGCTTCTCTGCTGGACTTGAAATAAGAACAACCACAACTTATTTCCACGCATCTTAAACAAAAATACCAAGAACATTTGTGAATGATGACTATGAAGATTTCTATCCTCTATTCAATACTCAAGCATGGCTAGCTGGCAGTCCAGTTGTACCTGCTGCCCAGAAGCTGCTAAAATAAGACCCCCACCCTCACATCTAAATTAGGTTCCCCACGATTCTCTCATACAACCCAGTTATTTACTTTAATATCATTTATCCAGATTAGCAATTATATACGCAGGTCTGGTGATGTCTGTAATGCCTGAATCCCCACCACCGAAGACTGCAGAGGGACAGGGACCAAATCTATTTGGTTCTCCACCGAATTCTCAGTATTTTGCATGAGAAGGTGCTCAACTATTTTTGCTCTGTTGTCTTCCTCCTCCTTTTTGCCCGGAACATGGCTATGATGGCTAGAGCCCTAGCAGTCGCTTAGACCTTAAAATCCCTTGTGAAGCACCCTAGAAGACAGAAGCCCTGGATAAGGATGATGATCCAGAGAGCTAGCAGGAACTCTGGTTTCTGATTACCACATGGACCTGACTTACTAGCCCTGGCCCACCTACATCCAGGCTTCTTTTATATGAAAGGAAGTGAGACCTTAGGATTTTTTAAATTTGTTTATTTACACCATACACACACATATACACACATACACTACACACACATACATGTACATATACACACATAAAGAATGCATATATAAAGAAGCACTAACAGGTTATCTTTTAAAAAAGAAAATAAAATTTAAAAAATCCTTAAATCTCATCATCTAAACAGTCACTTAACAAGAAATTGAAAGTCTCTGCAGTCACAAAAGAAAAACCACTTTTGACCTAACCAGTGTGACTCGGTTGGATGGGCGTCGCCCCAAAAGCAAAAGGTCCCTGGTTGGATTCTCAGTCAGAGCACACGTCTGGGTTGTGGGTTTGGTCCCCAGTCAGGGCACATGCGAGAGGCAACAGTTTCTCTTTCACATCGATGTTTCTCGTCCTCTCTTTTCTCCCTCCCTTCTCCTCTCTCTATAAATAAATAAATAAAATCTTTTTGTGAAAAAAGAAAGAAAACTACTTTATTCCAAAAATTGTTTGGGCCTTTGCCAAGTGATCTTGGTAACATTCAGCTTGTACCCAAGCTCCGTGTGCTGTTTGCTTTGTGCCACTGTGCTACCAGGTCTTGAGGTTGAGACCAAAGGCTCATGTGCTTCACCAAAAACTTTCTCACTAGTTGCCGATGGCTAATGAGAAAAACTAATAGTCAGAAAGCATTTGTTTCTTAATCAGACCTCACAAATACATTGGGCCCTGTCTTGTACACTATTTACTGCCACATAGAATTTCATACAGAGAAGTCCCAGGACATGAATCTCAAAGTGCATTAAAATAGAATTCCAGTGTAGCAAGTGGCAGATGCAAGAGACTATGACCTCCTCTGGTGGTGTCCTTCCTGCTACTTGCAGTGAGGTGTCTGCAGAGGAGACCATAAAAGGAGGCCTGCAGAGGACAGCAGGGCTTCGTAGAAGGTAAGAGTTGAAGACCTCTTAGTTCTGGACGTGACACTCACCCAACACGGTCCTCTGGTTCTTTGGGGATCCAGACTACAACCATATTTCCAACGTCTTGAGGGCAAGGAAGTGGTGTCTCATTCAAATTTAGCACTGGAAGCTAGGAGAAAAATATAAAGCCTATGTATCGTTTGAAGGTACCAGTTCCTGATAGCACTCAGTACCAAACCAAGGACTCAATTATGATGGGAACCAGAAGGGTACGGTGGCTCACAAGATAACAAAAAGACATTTTCCTATCCCCAAACACCTTCATAACATTCCCCTAAGAAACCAGGTATCAGTACAGGTACTGTACGAGTAAGCATTTATTAAGCGAATAGCCTCCCCGCTTCCTGTGACGTTATGGTGGCATTCAGCAACTCCCAACCCCACCCCACACAAGGGTACCTTGGAGCTCACCTAAGGGAACACTAATTCCGGCCACTCCACTCCAAAAACTCAGATCCTCTGGAGATATTACAATATAATTTAGGAGTAGGGGGGCATTGACAGAGACAAAAGCAAGTTTTCTACTTTTTTTAGCCTATCTATAATTATAGGCATCTACATAAAAGTGAAAGTCTTAACTCTCTTCATATTTAGCTTTTTAAAATACTAGCACACCAATTGCCCCAGGAAACCTTATAGATTATCTAATCTATATCCCTAGTAGGAAAGGGGTGGCTAAGAACAAGGTCGTCCCCATGAAAAGGAACTGACAGGCTCAGGGGAACAGGTGGGACTTCTTTGCACGGTAAATCTGTTCCTGCTTCTGAATTTAGAACCATGTGCATGTATTATCTACTCAAATAATTAATTTAAAACTCATTTAACCTAACCCTCTTGTTCCGAAGTGGTCGAAGAGGTGAGTGCTTTGCTCATTCATCCATTCAAACCTATCTACCCTCTCTTAGTTCCCCACACTCCCCACAATGTGACACTGAAAAGTGACGTATCACATGAAAAAATAAAAAGCATCAACAGGACTGCCAAGAATAGCAAATCTCTCTTATCGTAGATGAATATATCAATGGACAGGTTTTCCTCCCTAAACTCTAATTTAGTTCTGCTCCTAACTAGCTATGTGCTTTAGCACATCTCTTCCCATCTGGGCCTCAGTTTCTTCAACTGTAAAACATATGAGACAGACCATAGTGATGTTCTTCAAACTATAATCGCAACTTATTTATAGGTCATCGAATCAAACTGAGTGGATTGTGGCCTACGTTGTTTAAAAATGAAATAGAATAAAATAAAACAGAAAAGAAAACCTCAGAGTGCATCCCCCTTAGTTAGGGTGAGGATTGTTCCATGACATTTTTCTTGTGCAACGTAATTCTAACTGCAGGTTACAGCTAAAAATGTTGGAAAGTCATCAGAGTAGATGACCTTAGGGCCCAATTTAGGTCTGCCATTCCAGCATTCTAATTTCCCTGTATTGTGAGATGACAGTGTTTACTTAGTAGCAGAACATGTTCTAAGTAGGGTAGAGACAAAATGCTCACATATGCCAAACTGTCACAGATCAACCCCACTTGTGTCTGGGATTTCTGGAAATAGTACAGCATGTAAAGACATTAGCACAGAGCCTGGCATATAGTAAGGGCCCAATGTTAGGTAGTTATCATTATCATCATCATGACCATCATCGTTCAGATTGAAGCCATCCCAAAAAGCAATGCTAAACAAAGGCAAGTGTTTTATTTCCATTAGTAAAGAGAAGATGCAGAGGAAGTACCTTTTTCAATCTGTGACTTACTTTGAAAGATCTATCAGTACAGTTGATCAAATCTTTGCCGGGTAACTTCTTTCGAGGCCTAAAAAATGAGTTTCTGAACATGAGACTGAGATACAAAAGACTTCTCAGAATGATAAAATGAGTGCTATGAGGAAAAGCCTCTGCTTATAGAAAGCCATGGACTGAATACTTACCGAATGAATGTAGGGTCTTGCCATCTCACTGAGCTTTGTTCATTTTTTGTGGAACAGCTCCCAAACAGACACTGCACGTTGCAAACACTGCACGACTATTTGTTGGATCAAACTGAATGCACAGCCTATGCCTCATTCTCTCCCCAGCTATAGACGGTTACATGACCATCAATAAAGGTTCATTAAGTACCTTTGATGGAGATGTCCAAAAACATATTAAATAAACAAGATGTGGCATGCACAGACAAAGGAATATTTTAAAAAGGAATGAAATTCTGATACATGCTACAACACAGGAGAACACTGAAAACATCACATTAGATGAAATAAACAAGACACAAAAGGATAAATACTATAGGATTCCACTTATATGAGGTACCTACAACTGGCAAATTCATAGACAGGAAATATAATAGAGATTATCAGGAGCTGGAGGGAGGAGGGAATGAGGAGCTATTGTTTAATGAGTACAGAGTTCCTGTTTGAAATGATGAAAAAGTTCCAGCAATGGATAATGGTGATGGTTGCACAACATTGTGAATGTACTTAATGCTACTGAACTGTGCACTTAAAAATTGTAAAGTGGTAGATTTCATGTTGTGTATACTTACCACAATAAAAAAAAAGAATACTGCCCTCTTATATTTTCTAACCACTTGCTATTTTATTTTTTTAAATGTTAAATGTATAAATGAATAAATATTGAAAAGAGATATAAGATAAAGGCCCTCTCCTTAGCCTGACTTACAAAGTCCTACATGATGCAGGCCCCTGCTTTTTACTCCAGCTCCCTGTCTTACCTCTGACCACTCCCCTCCCTATTCCTGCTGTATGTTCTAAACACACTGAACTTTTTTCCTGATGCCTAAAGAATTTCTTTTTGCCTTCTGAGTTTTGTATGTGCTATTTCTGGAGTCTAGAACTCTCTTCCTGTCCTCCTCCCACCGACACCCCCCACTTCACTCAGCTGCTCTAATTTCAGGTCTAGGCAAGACACCACCTACACAGAAGGCAGCGCCCTGGGTTAGGGATCCTTCCCACGAGCGTCCACACACCTAGGGGGCGCTCTTCTTGCTGCATTCATCACAATGAATGAGTCTTTGCCTCCCCAGCTAGACTGAAAGCCCCTTGAGGGTAAAGACTCTAACTTGTTCACCACTGTATCCCCAGTGCCCAGGAAAGCAGCCCCCACTGAGATATACCTGTGAATTCAAGGAGTGACTGAACAAATGATGCCGTGGTCTTGGCCTTCACAGGCCCCACCTGGGAAAAGCCGCTGTTTTTCAGGGTTTGAGTCCTAGAGAACCGAAAAGGAGTCCTATCCTTTCCTACACTATCTTTACCCTAAGAAAAATCACCAAGGGCCGCTTAAATGGAATAGGAGACAAGAAATCACTGCAAGAGTCACTACTAGTGCTTTGATTCCAGGCAACAGGGTCTTCAAATGTTAAAGGTCTGAGATTTCCACAGATACCTTTACTTTAACTTCACATATCAGCAAGCACTAACCAAGTACCTAAACTTCGTAGGATACTCAAAAGGAAAAGCCATTGCTTCTTCCTTCAGGAGCCTATAGTTTCATACTTAAAAATAAAAGATAAGAAAGACAGCATGTGTAGACAGTTTCTGATGACCCACAGAAGTTAATGAGATCGTCCCTGATATGGGCTGAATTGCATCCCCCAAAATTCATTTGTTGATGCCCTAACCCCCAGTACCTCATATTTTCATTGTATTTGGAGACAGACTCTTTAGAGAGGTAACTAAGGTACCATGAGGTCACATCGGTGAGCCCTCATCCAATAGGGCTGGTGTGCTCATAAAAAGAGGAGATAGGACACAGACACACACAGAGGGAAGACCATGTTAAGACATAGGGAGAACACAGCCACCTGCAAGCCAAGGAGCAAAGGCTCAGAAGAAAGCAGTTCTGCCAACACCCTAATCTTGAACTTCTAGCCTCCAGAATTTTTGAGAAGATAAATTTCTGTTGTTTAAGCCACTCAGTCTGTGGCACACTGTATGTATGGCACCCTAGCAAACTAATACAATCCCCATTTTAACCAACTCCTAGAACACAAATAAGAATGCTTTCTTTTAGTTTCCCTCTGCCTATTTACCACTTCCTTCACTGAACTAGTATTTTAACTCAGCTTTCCCAAAGCCTTCTACAAGGGTAAAGAAAGTCAACCCAGAATTTTGCAATAGCAGGCACTTAAAGGAAGATGCCATGATAATTTACCTGCCTTGAAATCTGGAGTCAACCTTTGAACCCCGAGACAGTAAAGAGTGAGGCTTGGTGAAGGCAAATCCTGGTGAACGACGATGAGGACGTCTCTTGGCCGGCAAGCAGGAATCGGAGATGTTTACAACGGTGACCACTGGGAGTTTGTCTGAGAAAACAGACCAGAAGAAAACATGTAACATAACAAAAGGGAGACAAACAGAAATAGTTCAAAGATCTTGTAAGGAAAGAGACAGGCTGGCGAATTCACCATCAACATCCAGAGGAATTTCGCAGGGTGAGCCCAAGATTCGAGGGTGGCCCCTCTCAATCCGGCGGATGGTCGCC
Source organism: Phyllostomus hastatus (assembly GCF_019186645.2). NCBI lineage: Eukaryota > Metazoa > Chordata > Mammalia > Chiroptera > Phyllostomidae > Phyllostomus > Phyllostomus hastatus. The sequence continues at coordinate 60,405,762 of NW_025333857.1, read as the reverse complement.
CAGCATTGTGGATGCTGACAAACAGCCATATCACAGGTGGTTTCATCCCACTGGCTCTCATCTGGCAAGTCCATAGGTATAAATGGTTCAGGACAAAAGCCGACCTTGCAGCTTTCTAGCCCTTTGGAGAAACAACCACATAATTAGGGAGTATTACACACTAGCCGGATCTTAATTTGGACTCAAAGCATAAAATATTTCCATTGAACGCTTATAGGTAAATCGTAGTCACAGGATAATTAAGAACTGGGTAACAAGCAAATTAAGAAAACATCACAGTGTGAAGTGAAGTGGCAAGAGTTTGGGAGCAAACTCACTTCAGAAGGTCTCCTAATTTGCCAGTAAGATTGGTTAATCTGAACTTCAATTTCCTCATCTACAAAATGAGGATAAGCCTATTTCACAGGGTCATTACAAAAATTAGTTAACGGACATTAAAAGGCCCGGCATATAGTGCAGAATAAATATCAGCATCCTTTCCTTTTCCCCTTTATTAATCACTAGGGAGAACATAGCACCATCTCCAAAAAGTCTTGTCAAAAAACAATGAACGTAGTTACAGAAGTACTTTAGATGGCTCAAAACTTTGGAAGAAATGTTGCCTTTTTCAATATGCTCCAAGTCTCATACAGGCACTGAGATATGCACTGGAAATTAATGGATTTGCTCAAACAGCTAATCTAGCAGACTTGAAGCCATTTGGCTTTTCATTTACTGTGTGGTCCTAGGCAAGTGACTTCACCTCTCTTAGCCTGTTTCCTCATATGAAAGAGAGGAAGGGAAATCCCTAAACAGGATTGGAGCAGCATTAAATGAAAAAAAAATGTACTTTTGTGTGTGGTAATGTAATAGGTATTCGATAAATGTTATCATCTTTCTCTCTCTAGAAATGTTTTATGCAGTCGCTACCACCTGATTCATAATAACTTTGTAAGGATAGTGTCCATTTCTACTTTCTTTTATTCAACATATTTATTGACTACCAAATACGTGAGGGAAACTGTTATAAGCATGGAGAACAGTAACAAGGAAACATGTGCCTGTTCTAAAGGACTTTTAATTCAGACCAAAGATAGCAAAATATTGGCCTAGGATTGCACCTGTCCTATGACTTGTTTTGCTTAGGCTGTACTTTGAGCCATTATTTTTAATGGAAATAGTCCATAATGTCCAGATTTCTGGCTCCTTTCAGAGATCAAAATATCTGACAACGTGAGTGCCCAGTTCCAACGGGACAGCAGCTGACTGACGCTGAGCGTCTGCTGACGTCTTTAAACCAGGTCTGTTTTATCCAAGTGGAGTTTTCCCACCAGATCCTACAGTTTCTAACTGAAGCCGTTTCAGTTGCCATTTATCCTCAGATCGCTGCTGCTTTCTCTCATAATAGGGAAGTATTTCTCTTACTCATTATCAAAAACAGGAAAACAAAAAGGTGATGAGACACGTTTCATGGGAAAAAACCCAGCAGTCCTCAATGGGAGTGAAGACAATGTCTACCTACATAATATGAAAATGATACAACTTAAAAAGCCATTGTACAGCTATCTATGGTAATGCCTTTGACCGGGAAGGATGTTCTATGAACGATTCTAAAAACTGAAAAAGAAAGAAAGAAATTCTAAGAGGGTTTGTTTTTGAATGAGAAAGTGGTGTATTATTCTCACAACCTGCCTGTCGCCCTTTCATTACCTCAGCAGACCGAGTTGAGCCCTGACGTCTAGTCATGCCCATCTCTATGTTGCCAGCACTGGTGCTCTGCTGGCAAATTAATTTGCGTTGTAAAATTCTAGGTAACATTATCCCTTAATACTATTATTACCGAGTTTGGAGGGGTGTAATTATTAAGAATAAACATCAGCTCCGGTAAGAGTTCAAAAAAAGATTCCCTGCTTCGTTCTGGTAAAAGAGAATGAGAACCCCAGCGGGGGCGCGATTCTATGGAATCCACGCTCAGCCACGCTGCTGGGAGCTGCAGCCCAGTGGTTAAACGACGTTCCTCAAGGGGCGGTGAAGAGGCCTATGGGCCCCTCCCACCAGACCCCGCCTCTCCCCCAAAGGAGCCCCGCCCCACCATCTCAGTCCCCCTCTTCCTCCCCACCCCCACCAGGCAACGCGCTGGGATGCGCCGTCGCCCAGCAGCAGCGCACAGCACTATGGGGAGGAAACGGAAGCCCCAGTGAGCCTAACTTATTCTGGGGGAGAATCGCCAGACGTGGTGGTGGCGTGAGGAAGACAAATGAGCTTGGGAAGGGACATCGGGTGTCGGTGGGGCCGGACAGAACTCCAGGCGTACCGAAACCATAGCGGCGAGGAACGTTCGGCTGCCCCGGCAACTTGAGGCGGAGGCGGGGCCAGTGGATTAGGGAGGCTACACCGCGCGGGGCAGTATGGGACACAGTGGGTAACGTGGGTTGGGACGGAAGCCTCGTTGGGTCAGACCGTGGCGACGCGGGAAGTCCAGACGCTGTAGCTGTCTGAAGAGGAGGCCTGAGGCGGTGGTGCGGCCCTGGTGGCGGCAATGGCGGAGAGGCCAGAGGACCTAAACCTGCCCAACGCTGTCATCACTAGGATCATCAAGGAGGCGGTGAGCAGCTAGGCTGACAGATGGACCAGGGCGGACGAGCGGGCAGGGGCGGGAAGCGGGACGCGGGACGTGGGCCGGCAGCTTTGCTAACTCCGCTCTTCTCACAGCTCCCGGACGGTGTCAACATCTCCAAGGAGGCCCGGAGCGCCATCTCCCGTGCCGCCAGCGTCTTCGTGCTGTATGCCACATCCTGGTGAGGCGGCGGGCACGGCTATCCAGAGCTTAACTGGGTCTGTGGCGTGAGGGAGGTGCAGAGAGACCCCTGGGTCGGAGCCCACCAACTCCAGTAACTCCGTCCTACCTCCTGGAGGGAGGTTCAGAGTCCTCCCCCGGTTTTTGCAAGTTCTGAAGGAAATGGAACAAAATAACTTTGCTTGAACCCTTTTGTACGGGGGTGGGGGGCGGGAGTTACCAGGTCACAGCACTCCGTGCATCTAAGACGTGAGCTTAACCATTGCACCTTTGGGTGCTCCTTTTTCCACCCACGCCATAGGCGGCAGGAGAGGATCTGACAGCCCTTAATCTTTCTTCTTTTTTTCTTTCAGTGCCAACAACTTCGCAATGAAAGGGAAACGCAAGACGCTGAATGCCAGCGATGTGCTCTCGGCCATGGAGGAAATGGAGTTCCAGCGGTTTGTTACGCCGTTAAAAGAAGCTCTGGAAGGTAAGGAGCTTTTTATTTTCTCAGCCAAGGAGGTGTTCATCCTGTGTGACCTGCTCACCTGGTCCTAAAGGCCCCAAGTCTTTCTCAGCTTGGGTCCCTTTAAGCCCAAGGAGCAAGTATTGGATGTGACTCAGAAACAGTGCAGTTAGCGCCGTCTGAGGTCTGTTTTGTAATACCGGGCAGGTTATTTTTCCTCCTGGGCCACAGGTATACTGTGAAGTTAGCTGCTGCTGTCGGCTTGGTTCAGCCCTGCCTCCTAACCACCTCCTTCCTCCTTACAGCCTATAGGAGGGAGCAGAAAGGCAAGAAGGAAGCTTCTGAGCAAAAGAAGAAGGACAAAGACAGGAAAACAGACTCAGAAGAGCAAGACAAGAGTAGGGATGAGGACAATGATGAAGACGAGGAACGGTTGGAAGAAGAAGAACAGAACGAGGAGGAGGAAGTGGACAACTGAGGAGGGTGAGGAGACTGTGGCTTCTGGAAGGCACCACTGGGAAACGTGGTGACGTGTGCGCGAAGCTGTTTCCTAGTGGGCAGAGCAGCCCTAGGCAGAAGAACCTGAGAAGATGGAAATGCAAACTGGCTAGAAATATCAAAACCAGCGCTTCCCAAACTCAGAGCCTCTGAGTAGCAGAATCCTGCTTTGCTTAATCAGTCTGAAGGTTATGACTTTTTGGCAAGAGGGATTCCGAACTGATAATCAACTTGACCTTGTTTACTTACCTGTGTGATTAGGCAGTTTTTGATTCCCAGTTCCCTTCCACCTCCACCAAAAATAATAATTTCCATGCCACCTGCTGTGTTCTGAATCACAGGAGGCAGTCAAGGCTCAGGGAAAACCTGGGGCTCCGATCATGGACAGCCTATTTGTACAGTGTTTGGCAATGCTAGCTTATTACACGCGGTGGAAATGGCATAGTTTCAAGAAACGACGAAAAGGCTGTGGGAGAACAATGAAATCTGTGGTTTCTTCACTCGACAGTGACATTATTTCATTTTGGTTTGTACCAACCCGCTTGGCTTGGGACCCTTCTAGATTGCCTGTAGGCATTTGACCTGTTGTGGGGGTGCTGCACTCTCGGCAAATAAGCTTTTAAATCCTCGGTATAGACGGGCATCAGTCAAACAAGTGTGCCAATGTCTTCCACGTACAAAAGAGATGGTATGGTCTTGGATGCACCTCACTCCCTGCCACTGTGCAGCTTTAGAGTCTGTTGTCACCTCCTGGAAGGTATAAAATACCAGGCTTTCTCTTCCTGTAGTCTATTTCCCAGACTTGTGACTGTGGCTTTTCATTCTTCCAATTCATGACAAGCTCCAAACTTTATTTCTTCTAGACACAACTTTCTCCTCCTGTGCTTCCCACTTGCTGCCTCTCCTCTGCTCCCATCCCCATCCTCTCCTCCTTTTCTCACTCTGCCAGTGCAGGAACTTTGATAACCTACTTAACATCAAAAAGTGCAGGTTCCTCTGCTTTCTTAGTTCTAATCTCATGTCTTTTAAAAATGATTTTGTAAACTTCTGTGAACCTTAAGGGAAATCGGATGGTGCTCAGGAATTTAATCCCCCCACCCGACCCCACCGCAATCATCCCCTTTAACTGCTTCTAAAGTACCTCTGTTGACCTTTCTTAGGGTTTTTTTTTCCCTTTCTTTTATTTAGTGCTCCAAGCACTTATTTGTTTGTCTCTAAGGCAGTTGACAGGTAGTGAAGTGTAGTTTGACACTGTTAATTAAATTAATACAGTAAAAAATTTGTTGATAATGAGTGAAGAATGTTGAGAAAATTATAGTGCTTTGTACAAATAAAGAACATTGTTGTTACAGGTGATGACTCCTGTTTCATCCTGCTTGCTTGTGGTATGCTTTTGGGGCACATCTGATCATGCCCTACATAGTTTTGGGGCTATGGGCCCAGCCCCATCTTTGTAGAAATGGGATCCTGCAACACCTTGGGTGACCAGCAGGTGCTGCTGGTTCACAGGCAAGGGAGCTGCTCTTCAGCCACCACAAGAGCTTTCCATGGTTCTGCTGGACACCCCATATTCCAGATGCTTAACAACTGCAAACATTGTTGAGTTCCTGCTCTGTGTCTGGCACTGTGTTCCCTAATCTGCATAGCTTTCTCAAATCATGACTTTATAAGTAACATTGCACAAAGATACAACTCCAACAGTCATTTAGACTAGTGAGTTTTTTCCCCTTCTCCCGAGCAGAAATACAGCTTCTGGACCCTGAGTGGTGTGGCTCAGTGGGTTGGGCATCATCCTGTAAAGTGAAAGGTCTCCAGTTCCGTTCCTGGTCAGGGCACATGCCTGGATTGCAGGGCTGGTCCCCAGTTGGGGCACATGTGAGACAACCAATTGATGTTTTTCTTCCTCCTTTCCCCTCCCTCTAAAAATAGACAAATAATATCTTCTTTGAAAAATATTGTTTCTGAATTCCCATAAGCATCACTTGGCTAAGCCCCCAAGTCCCATCTGGACTCCTGTGGCTTCCTTTGAGCCCAGTTTCCTGCCTCATCTCCGCTTCCCCTAGCTTTCCCTTTGTACTGCTTGCCAAGTGGATCTTCCTAGAACATTGCTGTTACAGACCCTCGCTGTTTCCTATCAAATCAAATCCACTGTTAATTCAATCCTGCTTAAAGAGGGCTCACCATACCATCTATTCTAATCTGCTACCACTCCAACATAAGGCTCTAGTCAAGAAGGAACCCTTAAAAGAACTCCCACATGGCTTTAGTACTTACCCAGGCTTACCTAAGGAAAGTCATGTTTCCCAACAATGGGGACTATGACTCAAGAGTACAGAAGTTAAGAACTGGGCAGCATATTTGAGGTCATCCATCAGTTTTTCTCACCTCTCTCATTCCTGTAGTGGTATCTGGGTTTTGAAGATTCCTTACTAGGCTAAGGTCGTGTTTCTCATCTTTTTTTAACCACAGCCCTTCATACCTAGAGATTCTGATCTGGATTTGGAGGATAAAACGGTTACATTCTCACTCATGCAAAATTGCTTTTGCAGCCTAACCTATTTTTACTGATGGGACACTGAGGCTCATCAGAGAGAAGTGGCTTGCTCAAGATCTTACCATTAACTTATGAAAGTGAGATCCTGTTAAAGTGGCCCACGGCCTTTTTTTTTTTTTAACTTTTTACTTTGGAACTTTTTTTACTTTTTATTTTATACTTACAGAAAAGTTGCAGAGTACAGACAGTTCCCATATAACTGTCACCCAACTTCCCTTCATGTTAACATCTTATGGTACATTTGTCAAAACTAATAAAAAAAACTATCAGTTAATTTGCCCAAACTATCTGTATTTTCATCAGTCTTTCCACTAACTTCCTTTTTCTGTTCAGGATCCAAAGCAAAATACCACATTGCACTTGGTGAACCAATTTTCCTTTTTAATTGAGATGGAGTTCACAGAACATAAAATTAACCTTTTAAAAATTAGCAATTCAGTGGCATTTAGCATAATGCAATGTGTACAACCACTTCTGTCTAGTTCCAAAACATTTTCATGACCCCAAAATCAGACTCCATACTGGTCAAGCAGTTACTCCCCATGTTTCCCACCCCCACCCCCTGGCAACCACCAATCTCCATTTCTTTTACACTCCTCACAGCATTTAGCACAATGCCATGCACCTATCTGAGAGGCACAATAGTTTAGTGGGGTTATGAGGATTTTTTTGGCGGGGGATTGGGGGGTTAGGGTTTCATTATACATGCTAAAATGTGTATATGTGTTTAGAGATTGATAAATTTTCACAAACTAAACACATCCATATAATTCACAATCAGATCAATAAACAACATGACCATCACCCTAAAAACCCCTTTGGTCTCCCAGTCATTCTCCCCAGTGGTAATCGCTCTCCTGACTTCCAACAGCACAGATTAATTTTGCCATAGTTTGTATTGCATATCAATGAAACTATACAATATGTACTCTTGTGTCTGACTACTTTTGTTCTATTTTATGCTTATTCATATTGTTGCATTCGTAATACTTTTTTATGAATCAGAGTGAAAGATTAAGGTAAAGTTAGGGGGTGTGGCTGAGAACAGGTCTTCCAGTTAAGAGTGAAACATGGGAAAAATAGATTACATCAAACAATAACATTTTAAAATTCTCCACTCTGGGCTTTTATTGGTAGATGGTCCTAATTATTTTTTAGTTGGGAAAGAGGTATTATCAAAGAAATGTTGGGTGGGAGATCTAAATTGAGGGATGCGGGGATGAATTACCCCTATGAGTTGAAGTAGCATGTTTAGCAGGCATTGCAGAGTAAACCCAATGTGAGGTGGGACAAATTGTGTAATCTCCCTGGTGATTGTTTTCCCAATCTATAAAATTAGGTAAGTGAATATAAAGTGCATGGTACTGCCCCTGACTCTTTAATGCACAAAATCATTAATTCCTGTCAGCTAGGTTCAAATGAATCAGGAGGCTTTGCTAAAATTAAAAATAGCAAAGTTTCATTCAAGTGTCCAGGTTTGAAAACTTGAAACTAAGCAATACCCAGAGTATCCTGAAGGAGAAAGAAGTTTAAGAGTTTTTATAGTAAAAAGTACATTTTTGAGAAGAGTTAGCCCTGCATTCTTAGCCTTTGCTCTGATCTGAGGTGGTAATCTTTCAGGTGTCCAGTGGTCTGGGTCATTAACTGGGTTGGACAGATGGTTATCTTTGGAGTTCATGTACATCCAGGCATGGATGCACAACTGAAAAGTTTAAATTCCCAGGCTAGTTAAAGCAAGAATAGAGTCGTTTCCTTATGCCTCAACCTACTTGATTTTAATAATTTGGCAGCTTCACCATAGTGATTCCATTTTATTTCTCCACTCTTCTCCTCATTCCTTTCTACCACCTTCCTTATCTGAATACAGATCAGAACTCTAGTAGCTGGGAATTAAGCGGTGTCGTATTTCCTTAGCATTAAGCCTCTCTACCTCTTTAACTTGGAATATAAAGAAGGTATAAAACAGGTTTGGGTTACAGATTTTGAGAAGCAAAAGCTTATAATAAGGGTAGTACAATCAACTGGCTTCCTCCACAGTTCAAAGTTAACTTTTCAATAATCCTTGATTCACCTGTATAAAAGCATTCCTTTGTCAGGGTAGTGACCCCGACCCCCACTTCACTTTCCCAATCCTACCAATTGACCCAAGCCCCAAAAGCCTCACTAGATTCCCCCTACCTCTTCTCGTACTCTGTCCCAAACTGCCCGCCCCCCCCCCAACATCTGCGGTCAGGTGTACTCACTAGACAGGTCTAATGCCTACAGTGTCCATGTCTTTCAAATCACATCTCCCAACCACGGCACAGAGTAGACCCTCAGCAATTACAATGGAATACATTTTCTCTTAAAAGTTGGAAGGCAGCCTGGTGCTGAGCTCAACAACTTCAAAATGCTCAGTCCGTAAAAATGAACTTAGCAATTGTGTTAGGCATTACAGTGTTGTTTTAATGTCCTGGCATCCTATTATTCTTTCAACAAGTAATTAACTAGCACCAAGAATGCTCTAAATCGGGGAGGGAGAGGACTGTAAAGTGACCTACGGCGCCGGAACCGAAGCAGGTTCACTCCAAGGGACCCGAGGTTCCTCTCTAGTACGCTCAGGCCTTTCCCAGCCAGTGCGCTGGCCCGGAGCCGGGAGGGGCGGGCTCTCAAGCTCTTCAGCGCACCCGATTGGCCAGGCCCTGAGCCTCCTGTGCCCTTGGGAGAGTCAGGGGCTGGAGCGGATCAGCCCACCGGCAAAGAGTTCCCCGGGGGTGTTGGGGCGGAGTGTGAGGAGGAGCGTAGCTTCCGGGAAGCAGCTCCGCCCCAGTGTGTTGGGGACTCTAGAGAGTGCGTGGTAGCTGTGTGATAGCTGTGTGATAGCCGTGGCGGTGGCAAGAGCGTAGACTCGCAGCTCTTGGGAGGTAGGTAAGGGGGGCCGGACTCTGGGAGGTGGCGTACTGGGAGGCGGGGGCTGTGGCCCCAAGAGTCCCGCGTCAAGCACTGGCAGTGCAGCCAGGGACCGTCCTGTGGGGAAGGTATTTTTGCTCTGAGAGGTAGACTGTCGTGCTGCAGCCGGGTTGGGGTCTCCGCGGAGCCGCAGCCCTGGAGGGCCGCTGTCCGGGCCCCGCATCTCCTCTCCGGGGTTTACTCCCTTGGACACCGCAGGAGCGGTGCTGCTGGAGCGGGCTCTGGTACAGAGCCCGAGGTACCATCGCTGATGAGGGAGGGAAGTGGAAGTAACAGCCGTTTTGTGCCACCTTTGTACGGTACATGCACTGGACTATTCAGCCCATTGAGGGCGGTTCAAGTCCTCGTTTACCAGATGAGGAAACTGAAGTCACACAGCTGGAAAGTGACAACTAGGATATGAATCCGTGTGTGCAGACTCCAAAATCTACACAGCCGTCATGCTGCCCGCTGCAGCCAGGTTTAGAGCCGCCAGGCTGCGCCTCTCCCCCATCGGCTTCACCCAGAGCACTGAAAACTGGGCTGCGGGAGACCTGGATTCTAGCCCTAGAACTGCCACTGACCCCCGGCGTGATCTTGGGCCTGCGTCTGTCCTTTGAGTCCAGTTTCACCATCATTTCAATGATGTAACCTGGCAAATTCTCCACATAGCTCCTCATAGCTGAGCCCAGAGGAAACCGGGCTCTTCAAAGCTCCAGGTCAAGGCCCAGGTCTCCTTCTTGTTTTTAATTCCTGTAAGTAGCCCTGGGACAGGCCCAGAGTGGATATTCAGGAAATGTGAGCTGCATAAACAAATCTGTCCCTTTTCAGAACTGCCTAACAGCTGCTGTTTTGGGCCCCTCTGGGGCTTTGGACTTTTCAGCCCTGACCACCTTCTACCTAGGCAACCCTCCTGACTGCCTCCTCCCCAGCTCGCGGAGCCTGCCAGAACAAGCCGCAGGTCCCACCCTCTGTGCCAAGACCACAGCCTCTGGAATCCTCAGCTGCGCACAACATGGGGGGTTCAGACCCTGCAGCTCTTTCTCAGCCCGTCCTAGTGGCTCCTCTGAGGGCCCGACCTAGCTTGCTCCCAGGTTGGGGAACTTGCCTTCTAAGGAAGGCGATACCTTCACAATCAGTCTGAAAAGCTGTTTATCCCTCAATGTTCCCTCTTCCATGAAGCCTTCCTTGACTCCCACAGCAACTGGGCCATCCCTCTATTGTAGCATCTGTGTGGTGATTATTTCTCCTCCCTCACAGAAGCTGCTCCAAGGCAGGGACCTCCCCCTGGCCCCCCCACCTCGGATGTCTTGGAAGACCCTGTAGCCCACACAGATTTGAGTGAAAGTTCTCCCTTCTGGGTGTGGTGCAGGAGGCAAAGGTACGAGGGCATGCCAGGAGATCTAGTTCCAGCTCAGTTCTATTTCTAATAGAAAAGTAGCTACATGTTTACTGTGTGGCTGGCACATACCTCTCCTCTATCTCTAATCTCTGCCAGTTTGATAGTTTAGCTCCCATTTCATATATTACAAAGTGAAGAATCTGAAAAGCCAGCAACCTCTCAGAGTCATGCATAGAGCACAGACCAGACCTGGGGCTCTTTGACCTTGCAATGCAGTTTTTTTCTGCGCCACCACCACCGTCTACTGCCTTCCAGCTAAGCTAACGTGTTCTAATGTGGCTGAGCATGGTGCTGGGTCCCATGGTGACTTGCTGTTGACTTCAGTGAGGTGTCACAGGATTTAAGCTGTGGCTTGCAGGCTCGCTTGATTTGGAGAAGTGCCCTCCTCCCAAGTGTATGAACATTTCCCAATCTTTTAGGGACTTTTTGCAAAGCCCAGGCACAGCTTCAGCTCTGCAAACAGAGATGTGGCTCTGTTGCCCAGAGTTGTTTTTCAACCCCAGAGATACTGATTCAGCACCAGTTGCGACAGAGCAACCATGGGTTGTGTAGGTAATGGAGCTGGACCCGAAGGCAGGAGACCCCACTGTCAAACCCAGCCTGTGCCCGACTCGCCGTGCAGTGTCAGACAAGCCCTGTTGCCTCTGTGCACCCGGTTTTCCACGGCCACATGTAAGAGTTAAACAGGATCAGTGATTGTCAACTTCACTGTTTTAGTTACTGACACCCATTTCTCACATCAAATCTCTGAACCCTAAACTTTAAAGAGAAAAAAAGAACAGCTTAAATGGAGGCTTCCCCCTCACCACTCTCACCCTCCTCCCTTGTCCCCCACCCCCAAGCTCCAGTCTCCTTGGGGTGAAATGTGGGCGGCAGAGCTCCTAGGCAGCCCTGCCCTGTTGTTTCTGATAAACAGAAGGCATTTGCTGTGTGTGCCCCCCCCGCCCCCTCCCCCACCTTCTAAAGTATAAGCAAGGTTAGGAATCCAGTGGAATGCAGCTTTGGATTCCAGAAGCTGGAGCCTGTTTACAAAGTTTGCTATCTCAGAAGCAGATCAGAGACAGGCGGAGATCCAGCTTCAGAATCTGACATTGAGCAAGTCGCTTAACCTCTCTGAACCTCCACTCCCTTATCACCAAAAGTTAGAATGATTCTCTGCAATTAAATGAGATAATGTATACTGTGTATAGAAAATACCTATACCATCACATAACATAGGCTCCGTATATCCGTCTCTTATTTCCTCCATCTGTCCAGCCACCAAAGCAAAGATAGTGAGGCAGAGAGGTGCCTCCTGAATCAAGTGTGTACCAGCCCTAGTGGATAAAACCCTGCACTCTTTGTCTAGAACAGATTCAAATTCTGGCTCACTTACTAACTGGCTGTGTACCCTTGGGCAAGTGACTTAAGCTCTCTGAGCTAGGCGAATCCATGGCAGACTTCAGAGCAAAATCTTGCACAAAAGGGGTACTCAGGACTTTGTAACTACTGAATGATTGTTCTTTTTGGGGTTGGAAAAACTTTGGGGAGGCCCGGCTTGCTCCTGTGTCAGATGATGTGACCGGCTCAAGGGTGGGGTAGCAGGGTGCGTCTGTGTGTGGCTCCTGATAACCCTGACCCTGACAGGCTGGAGGGTCAGATAAAATGGGGCCTGGGAGACTGTGGGGAGAGAAGGCATCTTCAGTGTACTAAAGGACTGCCCAGGCCCAGGGAGTGTATAACGTTGGATAAGCCCCTGCCTTGAGGTTCCGCCCACGCAAGAAGAGATGGGTGGCTCTTGGCTCTTTTTTTCTCCCCTACTTGGCTACTGAGTGTTCCCCCAGGCACCTTGTCTGAAGGCAGGATGGGGGTACATGGACCACCAATCTGTGCTGTCTAGAAGCTGGCAAGTTTACTGAATAGGATAGAATTTATTACAGAGTAATTCACTTACAGGAAGATTGGGTCATGGCAGAAGAGATGAGCCAGCAGCATGCGCAGATCAGCCTCCACTGCGAGACAGCACTGTGATAAACGTTTCGTAGTATAGCTGAGCTACTAATGGTTGACAAGGCAAAGGGACGAAGAATGCAGTGAGCCAGGAACCATAGCTCCTGGTAGTCTTGTGATGGATAATTGCTTAGAATTAATGCCAACACCTAGTTTGATATTAATTTCGGTTGCTGTGCTATTCTGGCCATTTACTCATAGGAATCTATATGGTTACACTAGGTAAGCTTACAGGACACGGCTAATCATTAACTTGGGGCTTTGGTGCTGGCTGAGACTAGATAGGTCAGAGTTCTTGGCATGGAAAAACAAAAGCAGGGATACAAAGATGGAGTCCGTTTTGTTCACATGAACATGTGTACACACCTCCAAAAGGAAGTGTCTGAAATGGAGCTCTCCACCTCCTCTCCAAGCTCTGCTCCCCACTGCCCTCCCAGTCAGACAAGCTCGGAATGTCCGCCCCAAGAGACGGCCCCTTGACTGCCTTATGATGGCCCTTCCTTCTCTGCCCCTCTGACCCATAGCCTCTGTGCTCCTCTGCTTCCAGTCCGCTGTGCTTGGCCGGTAAGAATTTTCTTCTTACCGCCAGGCTCGGACCAGGCTACTCCCTGCCCCCTGGTCAGAAACCTCCCCTGCCCTGGATCTGGCCCCCTCTCGCCCCCTCCCTTCTATACACACACGGCTCAATGGCCTCCTAGGTTCTGAGAACAGTCCATAGGCCCCCCACCCCCTCCTTCCCCACCTTTACTCCCCTCTTCCCCTCCTGAGGGAATGTTCTCCCCTTGCCCTCTGACTAGCTGAACCCACTCATCCTGCAAAACCAAGTTCAAGTCCTCATCTTTCAGCAAGCTTCTTCTGGCCTCCAAACTCACATTGAAACTCATAGTTCTTTCAAGGTGGGCTCCACCTCTCCAAGACGCACTCAGTTAGCCCGCCTCCCAGGACTGGAGTGCCAACTCAATGAGAAATCATATATGCAAGTGCCCAGCATGGCCTGGCACATAGTAGGTGCTCAAGAAAAAAATGATTATGCCTCAGGCATTAATTATTTAGTATTCTGTGTAATTAAATATTTACTATGTGGCAGAGTGAATGGAGAAGGCAAAAAATGAATTCACTGTGGACCCTGCCCTGCAAAAGCTCTGTCTGTTGGAACAAGATAAGATAGACCCACAGGGACCTGTTGTGTAAGAGAGAGTGTGATCTGGGCAGGATAAGAAACTTCAGTGGGAGAGGGAAGAAGGAGTGCCTTGCGGAGAACCCAGTAAGGTTTGGGGCTGAAGCTGTGGAGAGAGCACAAGCCTTCTAGATCAAGGGCACAGGGTGAGCAGAGCCAGAAGCTGGCCAAGTGTGGCTTGTGCGTGGGGAGCAGCCGGAGGCTCTGGGGCTGGAAGAGATGCTATCAGTGGCCACTCTATAGGGCGTGTGTGTGTGTGTGTGTGTCTGTCAGGCATGAACTATTTAATCCTCTTAATATGACCTGCCCGACCAGAAGTCCATGTACCAAGGAGTTAACTGTGCTTTTCTCTAGAGATAGAATTACAAGAGATTTTTTTTCTCTTTTGGCTTATCTAAAATTTCTGCCAAGCACATGGACATTTTTCATGGAATAAACAAAGTATAAATGTTGGCTAGATCAGTGCTTCTCATACTAGCTTCCAATTCAGCTGAGATTGATCCTTTGATAACACAAAATAAAAATGAATTACTAGAAAAAAATGTTATTTAGAAAGAAAAAGAGCGCTGGCTGTTGTGGTTCAGTGGATTGAGTGCTGTCCTGCGAACCAAAGGGTCACTGGTTCAATTCCCAGTCAGGGCACATGCCTGGGTTGTGGGCCAGGTCCCCAGTAGGGGGCACTCAAGAGGCAACCACATATTGATGTTTCTCTACCTCTCTCCCTCCCTCCCCCTCTCTAAAAATAAATAAATAAATAAAATCTTTAAAAAAGAAAAAGAGAGGCCATAAAAATAGCCCAGATTTTATAGTATCAGGTTCAGATTGCTATGGAAGTTTAAGTCCTACTTTTATTTCTTTACTTATCGTATAGACCAGCAGGGATTGGTGAACCACACTCAGAGGAACATGGGTTGGAGAGCAGGAGAGGCAGGAACCCGGGAGAGCCTGCCTGGCTCTTTCCTCCCTGGGTACAGGGGCCATACCTCATGCTCTTCCCATTCCCCTACACAGCTGAGCGTCCAGCAGATATCCCGGGAGCCCTCCCTTCCCACCAGCTGGCTGCCCTGTGCCCTCCCTGCTCACCATGCAGCCCCAGTCTGTTCTGCACAGCGGCTACTTCCACCCACTGCTTCGGACCTGGCAGACAGCCGCCGCCACCCTCGGTGCCTCCAACCTCATCTACCCCATCTTTGTCACGTGAGTCCCCAGAATGAGCCGAGTCACTGACCCGCAGGGTGTGTGCGTGAGTAGGTGGGTGTGTGTGTGAGCCGAGCAGGCATCTGTTGGGGGCGGTAAAGTGAGCTGCCAGCTTGGAGCTCACAGTACTGGAAGTCACCTGCTGGGTTAAGGACATCTGTCTCAGGAACAAGACAAACCTTGGCAAGAACCCAATCTTCCCATTTGGAAAAAAAGAATAACCCTCACCTGCCGTCCTGAGCTTTTGAATAAGACAGAAGCTGGGAAGGTAGTCTGTACACTGTAAAGTGCACATGTACATGTAACAGGTGGCAGTCAGGATTATTAAAAATAGCGACAGCTGACATTTATTGAGTACTTGCTGTGTACCAGGTACTGTAAGCATCTACATCTGTTATCTTTCATTCCTGACAGCATCTGTCTGAGGAAGGTGTGGATACTGCCCCCTAGATTATCATCTCCCTGAGGGCAGGGAATCTTGTCCGTTTTCTTCACTGTTATACTGCCAGAGCCCAGAACAGTACCTGGCATATAATAAGTGCTCAATAAGTATTTGTGGTATGAATGAATGAATGAATGAATCCACCCAGGGTATAGATGAAGGGCTGGAGGCTCAAAGGGGTGGTACAACTTGGCCAAGGTCACCCAGTCAGTAACGGACTGTGATAGCAAGCGAGGACCTTCTGACTTCAGAGCCCAAGGTCTTAACCACTTGACTGCTTCCTAGGATTACTTATCTGTTAGTATAGTTGCTCCTGTTGTCACTGTCATTCTTGTTGTTCCTATTATTATTTCAGGCCCTGGGCTTGGCCAGGCAGGGGAACCAGACTCTGGACCCTATCCCCCTCCCACCATCTACATTTCCATGTTCCTTCCCAGCTCCCCACCCATCCCCCTCAGTCACGCCCTCCCCCACTGGCCCTCCCCACAGCTCCCAGTCCATAGCCCACCCCCACTCTTGCAGGGATGTTCCTGATGATGTACAGCCTATCGCCAGCCTTCCAGGAGTGGCCAGGTAGGAGCCATGGGTGGGGAGGGCAGGGGCTGATGGAGGGAGAGATTTTACAGGTGGAGGTACCAGGAAGCAGAGGCAGACCCAGGAGGTAGAAGATCCAGAGAGTCTGACTTCAGCTCAGTAGCAAGAAGGATCTTGTCAGGGTCACAGTTGTTCCCCAACAGAAGAGGCAGCCTCGTGCAGTGATGGGCTGCCCTTCACCAGAGGCACCATAGCAGAGTCTGGAGTCTGGGAGAGGAGAGCTTAGCTTCAGATGGGAGTTCAAAGAAAGAGCCTTGGAGGGTCCTCCCACGGCTGAATGCCATAGCTCTGCCACTTGGGGCCTCGGCATTCCCATCTGCTTGGTGGGAACATTTCTGCCCCTCCCTGTACTGCGGGGCGTGAGCCCTCCTGGTACCAGGTGCACTGTGGCTCTGAACAGAGGCACAGCGTGGCAGGGTGGGGAGGACCGGTTCCCAGGACCTGCCTCACTTCAGCCCCTCCCCCACCCACACGCAGGTACGGTGTGAACCGGCTAGAAGAGATGCTGCGGCCCCTGATAGAAGAGGGCCTGCGCTGCGTCCTGGTCTTTGGCGTCCCCAGCAGAGTTCCCAAGGTGAGGAATCAGAGGAGCAGTCCGAGGGGAGGGGAAGGGGAGGCTGGGTGAGGGTGAGCCGAGCTTCCACACTGACCACCCCTGCATTCCCGCCTTGTGCCGGCCCTGGGGCCGCAGGTGCATGGACATGGCCCCCGTTATTAAGACAGCACCCATGGAGGGTCAAGAAGCTAAGCATGGCTATGACGCCCTGACTGGGCGAGTCAAGTCTCCTCTGCGAAATGGGGACAACCCTCACTGTGCCTTCTTGTCCGGGACTCTGCTAGTGGTACAAGGAGAGGGATGGAGCTGCAGTCTGTGAGGGCCATTGTGCCCTTTATTTTTTTAAGTCTATTTTATGGATTATACTGTTACAATTGTCCCAATTTTTTCCCCTGAATCTCCCCTCCACCCTGCACCCCCCAACCCTCCAACCTTCACCCCCCTTAGTCATGTCCATGGGTTGTACATATAAGTAAGTTCTTCGGCTTCTCTGTTTCCTATACTCTTCTTAACCTTTCCTTGTCTATTTCATGCCTGTCAATTATGCTTCTTATTCCCTGTACCTTCCCACTTTCATTCTTCCCCCCATCCCCGCCAAAAACCCTCCATGTGATCTCCATTTCTCTGATTCTGTTCTGTTCCGGTTGTTTGCTTAGTTTGTTTTTGTTTTGGTTTTAGGTTCAGTTGTTGATAATTGTGAGTTTGTTGTCATTTTACTGTTCATAGTTTTGATCTTCTTTTTCTTAGATAACTCCCTTGAACATTTCGTATAATAAGGGCTTGTTGATGATAAACTCCTTTAACTTGACCTTGTCTGAGAAGCACTTTATCTGCCCTTCCATTCTAAATGATAACTTTGCTGGATAGAATCATCTTGGATGTAGGTCCTTGCCTTTCATGACTTTGAATACTTCTTTCCAGCCCCTTCTTGCCTATAGAGAAATGATCTGATAGTTTTCTGGGCACTCCTTTGTAGGTAACTCTCTCCTTTCCTCTTGCTGCTTTTAAGATTCTTTCTTTATCTTTAATCTTGGGATAACTTAATGATGATGTGCCTTGGTGTGTTTCTCTTTGGGTCCAATTTCTTTCTTTTTTTTAAAGATTTTATTTATTTGTTTGTTTGTTTGTTTGTTTGATTTTTAGAGAGAGGAAGGGAGGGAGAAAGAGAGGAAGAGAAATATCAATGTGTAGTTGCCTCTCACGCACCCCCTCCTGGGGACCTGGCCTGCAACCCAGGCATGTGCCCTGACTGGGAATCGAACCGGTGACCCTTTGGTTTGCAAGCCAGCACTCAGGCCACTGAGCCATACCAGCCAGGGCCTGGGTCCAATTTCTTTGGAACTCACTGAGCTTCCTGGAGTTGCTAGAAGTCTGCTTCCTTTGCCAGATTGGGGAAGTTCTCCTTTATTATTATTTTAAATAAATTTTCAACTTCTTGCTTTTCCTCTTTTCCTTCTGGCACCCCTATGATTTGGGTATTGGAACACTTATAGTTGTCCCAGAGGTTCCTAAGCCTTTCTGCAATATTTTTCAGTTCTTGTTTCTTCATTCTGTTCCGGTTGGATGTTTATTTCTTCCTTCTGCTCCAGATTGTTGAGTTGGGTCCTGATTTCCTTCCTGTCACTGTTGGTTCCCTCAATATTTTGCTTTATTTCACTTTGGGTAGCCTTCATTTGTTCCTTCATTTTGCAACCATCTATGAGCATCCTGACTACCAGTGTTTTCAACTCTGCATCAGATAGGCTGTCTATCTCCTCATCACTTAGTTCTTCTTCTGGAGTTTTGATCTGCTCTTTCATTTAGGCCATATTACTTTGTCTCAGTGCACCTGTTATGTTGTAGGGGGTGGGGCCTTAGGTATTCTCCTCGGGGGAGGCAACCCTCTTTGCTGCGTTGTGGTGCTGTCTGTGGGGGAGCAATCAGAGAGGGAACAATGCGTCTCGTTTACTTTGCTCTAGCCCCACTTTCCAACAAACAAACTCTGTCGTGTGAGACTGGGAGTTTCTCCTGCTGTGGCAACCCCGTGGTAGTTTATAGCTAGCTTGAGTCTTTAGCTTCCCGTTCAGCCAGCTCTGCCTCGCTCACGCAGTCCGCTGCCTTGCCCACAGGGTATGCTGCCTCGCCCGCTGGGTCCTCCGCCTTGCCACGGGTCCTCTCTGCCTGCTGGCTGCCCGTCTGGGTCTCTCCTACCGATCTGGAGAATGTTTCTTTAACTCCTTGGTTGTCGGAGTTCCATGCAGTTTGATTTTCTGGCACTTCTGGTGGTTTATTGTATTTAGATTGGTTGTTATCTTCCTTTTGGTTGTTCGAGGAAGCGAAGGGTTTCTACCTACGCCTCCATCTTGGCCAGAACTCCTTGTGCCTGTTGAAGGCTTCCTGTGACAGGTGCGCTGCTCCGTCCTTCCTGCCTCTAGGACGAGCGGGGCTCTGCAGCCGACTCCGAGGACTCCCCAGCTGTGGAGGCGATCCGTCTGCTGCGCAAGACCTTCCCCGGCCTCCTGGTGGCCTGTGACATATGCCTGTGTCCCTACACCTCCCACGGTCACTGCGGTGAGTTTCCCTCTGCACCGGCTCCGCTGCCACTGCCCACTTCCCCCCACAGTGGGGTGGGCCAGGGTCTAAGATGCCCCTCAGACCCGGCTGTCTGACCCGCAGGGCTTCTGAACAAGAATGGGATTTTCCAGGCCGAGGAGAGTCGCCAGCGGCTGGCAGAGGTGGCTCTGGCCTATGCCAAGGCAGGTGAGTGAGCCACCAGCAGGGATGAGGACCTCTGGGTCAGGGAGGTGACAGAGTAGACAGGAGGGTCCCGGAGTTCTGAAGTCCACCCTCTGTCCCTCAGGATGTCATGTGGTAGCCCCGTCGGACATGATGGATGGACGCGTGGAAGCCATTAAGAAGGCTTTGCTGGCACATGGACTTGGCAACAGGGTAGGGGCAGGGAGTGTGGGAGGGGTGAGGGGAGGTGAAGCGACAGTCTGTGGCCGGACCAGCCCTGCCCCCACATCTGCCAAGAATCCTAGAACTGGAGACAGCACTGGACAAGGCCTTTGGGATCTGTCTCAACCTCTGCATCTGAGACAGGCAAGCCAAGGCCCGGAGCTCCGGCGGGACTAGAACACAGGCACTCCACTTCTTAGGCTGGGTCCCTTTCCCGCCACGTGACCCTGGAACGTCTGGAAAGGACTAACTGAGCCTCAGCCCCCGTTGTCTCCCCACAGGTGTCAGTGATGAGCTATAGTGCCAAATTTGCTTCCTGTTTCTATGGACCTTTCCGGTGAGTGGGGGCGGGCGGGGGTCTGCTGCTAAACCCTGACCCTTTAGCCCAAAGCTGGAGCCCACCCTGATGCCTCTGCTTCCCAGGGACGCGGCTCAGTCAAGCCCAGCTTTTGGAGACCGCCGCTGCTACCAGCTGCCTCCTGGAGCCCGAGGCCTGGCCCTCCGAGCAGTGGTGAGTGACCAGAGCTTAAGCCCCAGCCAACCTGTCCCCTCTTCCCTCTCCTCCGGGCACTGCCCACACCGTACCTCATCCCTCAGGACCGGGATGTGCGGGAAGGAGCTGACCTGGTCATGGTGAAGCCGGGAATGCCCTACCTGGACATCGTGCGGGAGGTGAAGGACAAGGTGAGCATCGAGCAGTGACAGGGGGCCTCAGGGAGACGAGAGAATGTGTCCGCGGGCTCTGGGACCTTCGACTGAAGGACTGCAGGATCTCAGAGTTGGAAGCAGTCTGCCCCTGCACAGGGACCCTCCCCTCGGACCCTCCCCTCTCTGCCCCTACCCAGGAAGCACCAGTGGGAGGAAGGCTTTGAACAGCTCTGCTGTAACAGTTTAAGAATGGGCCAGGCGGCCAGCGGGGCATGGGGTTCAAGATGGTCAAGAGTTGGACAGGGAACAAGGGACACTCCCAAGGGCACACCCACCATGCGCTTCTACCTACTGCTGCTTCTCTGCAGCACCCTGAGCTCCCTCTCGCCGTGTACCACGTGTCTGGAGAGTTTGCTATGCTGTGGCACGGAGCCCAGGCTGGGGCGTTTGATCTCAAGGCTGCTGTCCTGGAGGCCATGACCGCCTTCCGCAGAGCAGGTAAGCGGACAGGGTGGAGTTTTTGACTTGTACCACACGGACTGGTAGGCCCTTTGCCTAGAGAGAGAGGTGAAGTGGTATAACAGCCTGGAAATGCCAGTCGTCTAACAGACACTGGCCAAGCGGAAGAGACGTGCAACTAGAACAGAACGTGGGACAGTTATTTTTTGCTTGTGAGACCTCGGCCTAGACATTCTCTGGACCTCAGTGCCCTGTCTATAATAGAGAAAAGATCCTGGTGCATGGTTCTCACGTGGATTAAATGAGATGATATGTGTAAATGTCATATGCTTATCGCTCCATAAATGAGAGCTGGTTTTGTTGGCATGGCACAGTGTGGGAAGGGAAGTTACAGCTTATCTATTTCCTCATTGTGCATTTTTAAAAGAGTTTATTTATTTTTAGAGCAAGGGGAAGAGAGGGAGGAAGAGAGTCAAAGGAACATCAATATGTGGTTGCCTCTCACATGCCCCCCACTGGGGGACCTGGCCCATAACCCAGGCATGTGCCCTGACTGGGAATCGAACTGGCGACCCTTTGGTTCACAGGCCAGCACTCAGTCCACTGAGTTACACCAGCCAGGGCCCACTGTGTATTTTATACATTGGCAAACTGAGGCCCAGAAAGCAAAAATGACTGGTCCACAGTCACACAATGTACAGTTCTAGAATTGACCAGAACGGGACTCAGTCTCATGTTGTGTCACCCACTGACTGTGCCTCAGTCTCATGTTGTGTCACCCGCTGATAGTAGCCTTCTCCCCCCACTGGCCCTCATCTCCCAGGTGGTCAGGGTCTAAGTTGTTCCACTACAAAAGAGGCAGCTGATGCCCAGCCCCTCCCCTGCTCTCTGTTTCTCTCCCACAAAGGTGCCGACATCATCATCACCTACTACACACCTCAGCTACTGCAGTGGCTGAAGGAGTGATGGAGAGAGTGTGAGAGACCCAAGAACTAGGACTGCACAAAGGTCCCGGGGCCTTGGAGAAGTGAAAACCAAAGTAAATGCTGCTTTTAGAACTGTGCCCTGTGCCCGATTCCTGCTCACATGCTGGCAGGTGCCCAGCAGTGCCAGGTGACTTCTGCCTGCGTGCCAATCTCACCACTCAGAGCCACATCTCCCTGGGCTGTCCCAAGCTTCTCCACCCTCCTCAGGGCCAGCTCTGAAGCCACCTCTGCCGCCGTAGCTCCTTCCTCTGGAGTGGCTTTAGCTAGGAAGCTCCCAGGAGTCACGGGCACAGGTTTGCGATGCCCAGGAGAGGGGTTTGGAGCATTAGGGGAAGAGGAAGGCAGTTGGATCGTTGGTCCTCAGAAGCTCTGGAAAACCCAAGGCCTCTGGCAGCATTGCTGGGCACAGGGACTGAGGCCTAGATTGACCTGTCCGGGTTCAGAGTTGAGATTTGCTGTGATTCCACTGGAAGGCGATTCTCCCAGGCCAGGGGTTGCCAGGCTGCCTGAGATCTGCTCTACCCTGAGCCATAAACCCAGAAAAGAGTTACTCTGCTGAGCAGAAACATTGCCTGGGAATTACAATGCAGAAGCAAAGAGAGAGCTCCTGAGTGTTGGAGATGGCCACCGCTGAACAAGCTTTTTATTAAAGAGATATTTTTGAGAGCGTGCATGCGCCGTGCCCAGGCACGGTGTTCTGGGTACTGAGAATTGAGCCGGACAGACCTCAGCTTGTCTCTCTGCGTGGAAGCTATACAAGGAGAATGGGAGAGACAGACGACAACAAGAAAGCAGACAAATAAAGCAGTCACAGACTCTAATAAATGCTTTGAAGGAAATAAAGGGTCTCAGATGGAGAATGACAAATGGTGGGGGGAAGGGTCCTTACGGCACCAGAAGCCACAAGGATGACACCAAGTATGCAAAGATCCTGCAGTGAGAGGCGCTGGGCAGCACTGCTGGGAGCAGACAGCAGGGTGCGGGGTGCAGGGAGGGACGGGCAACAGCGCTGGAGGTTGGTTAGAAAGGCAGATCCCGCACCCTTTAGAAAGCTTGGGTTGTATCTTCCATCGGGTACAAAGACAACTAAAGGATCTTAACCAGTTACACAAGGTCCCGTTTCCCATGCACGCTGTGCTGCTACAGGGGAAATGGAAGGGTGTGGGAAAGCCTGGTTGGAAGGCTACTGCAGACCCCAGGGGGCAATGGTGGTGGCCTGGACCACGGTGGTGACAGTGGAGTTAGGAGGAAGCCTATGAATTCGGGAGACATTTTAGAGAAAGAATTAGCGGATATTGCTGGTGCTTTAAATCGGGAGTATGGGAGTGGTAGGGGGAGCTTGTCAAGGACGAGGCATTGGGGGGAAATAAGGATGCCTTCATGGGTTTCTGGCTGGAGCAACTGGGTGGGTGGTTTCAGTTTTCTTCTGAGTCAGGACATAAGTTTTCCCTTAGAGAAAGTCAGGGCCCAGCCAAGGAGGGACTCGTTTGCAAGTCCACCTGCCTGCCGGCAAAGTGACAGGGACCCCCAGCTCCAGGCCCGTAGTAAGCTCAATTTGGACTGTGAAGTCAAACAACCCATCTTAAAAATCTGGAATGATAGACTCTCAGCAGCTTCTGTGGTCAGACCAGTCTGACTCTTGGTAGTCTCCAGAGCTGTGGCCGACTTCATTGAAGACATGATCTTGGCCTGTGGGGAGGTGGCCAGCCAAAATCAGGGCTTGAAGAGGCACTGAGCTGGGCCTCCCAGGGGGCCTGAGCCGGATCTACCACCTAGGGGCCTGACACTGTCATCGGGTGTGATGGCTCAGTGTCTCAGGCCTCACACCAGACCGTAACCTTTGACCATCTTAAGCTTCTTGGCTTCCTGTCTCCTGGCCCCTGACCTGTGAGCTCATTTCAAGTTAAAATGGTTAGTGTGAAAAAGGCTCTTCAAGACCATCCCAGACTCATCACTGCCAATCAAATACAGGGCCTGGCTCTGTTCTAGGCACAGAAAGATAGTAGACAGACACCGCCCTTTCAGAACAGATGATCCACAGGAAGCAAACCTCTTTTTGTGTGCAAACCCCTCTCCCCCAACACACGCACGCACGCACGCACGCACACATGAGAGGCAACACTAAGTGGAATGAGTCTGCCTGAAAGCCAGGAGGCGTGTGTGTCACCAGTGATGTAGTGCAGGTGCTATGAAGGCCGTCACCAGAACCTGGCCAGGTTTGAAGGATCAGAAAATGCTTCCCTGAGGGGCTGGTATTTAAGCTAGACCGGAAGGATGAGCCACCAAGCTAACGTGTTTGGGGAAGAGCATTCCAGGCAGAGGGAATCCTGGGGCTAGAAAGAGCTGGCAAACAAGGCTGGTGTGGCTGAATCACCGGGAAGAATGGAGAAACCTCCTCCCAATAAATGGTAGCAAAATTAAGGATCTAACACGACACTATTCCTAGCTCCGGTAGTGGGGCGGACCAAGGGCCTAAGTTGCCTTCAGGCATTCTAGTCTAGGTGAGTGGCGCTCTCCTGAGTCAGGACTTGTCGCCTGGGGTGCCAGCCTTGAACCCCCTCCAGCCACCCTGTGTTCTGTCTACAAAGGCAGTAAGTAATGTTCAGGCCAGCAGCTGGAGGGGTTTGGGTGGCCCTGGGGGAGTCTGGTTCCTCCACAGTCCCATCTGGTGCGGACCCTGCTCTTGCTAGCAGTGACTGTATCCTTGGGTGGAGAACTCAGCTTCCACAGTTCTCATGGCCATTATTCTCGGGCTTCCGGGCGTCACAGCTGATCAGTGAGAGTCAAGGGGCCTCTCTTCACAAGACATTCTCCTATTTCTCGCTCAGATGAGCCAGTTTGAACCAAAGCTTGTCTGTTTCTGACAGGACCTTCCTGTCAGTCACAACCAATAGCCAGCCATCCTCTCTTTTTGCTTTTCCGAGATCCCTAAAATGACATCCTCACTGGTCAAATGGTTAAGGGTCCCACAAAGCATCAGCCATGTTAACCAGCCAGTTAATTACTAATTTTCCAATTAAAAAAAAAAGAACCCTGCTGCTCCATACCCCATGCAGACTGCAAACTCGACATATTAGGGCCTGTGACGCAGAACCCTGTAGTCTGTACTCTTCTGAGTTCTCTTGGTTGCAAGTGACAGAAAACTAAATTCAGTAGCAAAGGAGGAAATGATTGGTGTTCATGAACGGATTGTAATAAGTCAGGAGTGGCTACCTGCAGGGTCAGAGGCTCTCACAGAGACCTCCATCCCTTCCTAGCTTGGCTTTATTCTCAGATGGTTTTTGCCACTTGACAGTAACATGATACTTAGATGTCCTTTTGACTTAGAATTCCGGAGAAGGATATTTTCAGTCCCATCATTCACATAGCAAATCTCTGGAGGATCGATTGGCCCTGTGATGGTCTGATGGACGGCGTCGGCTCAGTCACTGTAAACAAGGACATGGGGGACGTGACCCCAGGTCTCCCTCCTCACACAGGAGGCTGGCGAAGTCTCGGCACTTTTGTACCAGTGGTCCCCTTTGCCCAGAAACAGTCCCCCCCAAAAGCTGTATGGCTGTCTCCTTTTCTTGTTAAAATCTTGGCTTAAGTGTCACTTCCTCAAGGCAACCTCTCCTGACACCCAAATTAAAATCATTCCCCAGATGCTCTACTAAGTTCAGTGGATATAGCAAAAGCCAAAGTAACAACAGCTTCAGATGGAAGATCTCCGAGCAGTCCAGAGCTGTGTCAGCTACGTGGTACAGGAGGTCGTGGCCCCCGCCTCATCTGTCGTCATCAACACATCTCCCCCTCTGTCTCATGATCAAAGGCGGTGGGTCCAGCTCCCACCAAGAGGTCCTCTTCAGCCGTCAGGAAGAGAAGGGCAGGTGGAGGGCACGGCCCTTCTTAATAAGGGTGCAACCCAAAAGTTACACAGTCACTTCTGTGCACATGCCCTTGTCTGAACTTAGTCATATGGCCACGCCTACTAATGTGCGTGAGTCTGGAAAATAGAGTCCAGTGGGGCAGCCAGGCGCTCAGCTAAAATTCAGGGGTCTGATCGCTAAGGAGGATGAAGAGAATGGATATTGGGGCAGATGACCATCCCCATCACATGGAGATTCTTGTAACCACAGAAACAGCGGTCAGAATAGCAAAGTAAAGAGGTGCTTAGAGATGGCAGACAGACCCAGAGCAGGGACTTGTTGAAATGCACACAAGCCAGGGACAGAGTGATGCTGGGATTCAGGTCTCCTAACTCCAAGTCCAGTGCTTGAAACTGGAGAAGGCATTGCTAAGGGGTGGGGTGAGGGGTTGATTTGAGAGGGACTTTGGCTTTCTGTGTGTTATCTTAGCTTCAACTTTATTTTTATATCATGTACGATATATATCTACCAAGGATTTGTGTAAATAAATGAAAACTTGGCTAATACATATATGAAAAGGCATTATCTTCATTAGTCAACAGAGAAACTCAAATTAAAACCACAGTGAGATAGTACCGTACATCGTCAGGATGCCTAAAACTGTTGAGAATGTGGACCCATTGGAACTCTCGGATATTTCTGGTACAACCACTTCGGAAAAGTGGCACCACCTGCTAAAGCTGAGCACGTCCTTGTTGCCTAGTGATTTCACATCTAGGGATTTACCCAACAGAGATGTGTACATATATTCACTAAAAGACGTATCTGACCTGGCTGGCATAGCTCAGTGGATTGAGCGCAAGCTGCGAACCAAAGCATCACAGGTTCGATTTCCAGTCAGGGCACATGCCTGGGTTGCAGGCCATGGTCCCCAACAACTGCACATTGATGTTTCTCTCTCTCTCTCTTTCTCCCTCCCTTCCCTCTTTAAAAATAAATAAATAAAATCTTTAAAAAAAAGGCGTATCTGAGAATGTTCATAATAACATTTTCTAATATTTGTCGTAACCAAAAACCGGAGATAAGCCAAATGTCATCTACAGTTAAATGCAGTATATTCATATAATGGAACATTACAGGTATGAGAATGAATGACCTACACACAGCAACATGAATGAATGAATCTTACAAATAAAATTGGAGCAAAGAAGACAAAAGAGTGCATGCTATATTATTCCATTTTCATACAGTTCAAAAACAAGTAAATATGCAATTAAGTCAGGATAGCCCTGACCAGGTATCTCAGTGGTTTAGAGCGTCATCTCGCTACACCAAGGCTGCAGGTTCCATCCCTGGTCAGGGCACATGCAAGAATCAACCAATGAATGCATAACTAAGTGGAACAACAAATCAATGTCTGTCGGTCTGTCTCTCTCAAAATCAGTTAAAAAAAAAAGTCAGGACAGTGGTTAGCCTTTGGGGGTGGAGGGGTAAGCAACTGGAAGAAGACAGAAACTCCAGAGTTCTGGAGCTGTTCTTTTTCTCGGGTTGGGTGCTGGTTGCACACGTATGTTCACTATGGGACAATCTGAGGACACTTACACATCTTTGCACCTTTCTGTATGTATGATACATTTTTAATAAAAGTTAACTTGAAGAAATAAGTAGATGAAAACGTGAAAGCACAAAGAGAGACGTGTCTGGTGCACCCCGCCTGGGTTTACTTAGTACGACACAACTTTCAGGGTGAGGACCTCAGGAGAGAGCCCTCCTGTACTTGTTTCCTCGAAGAGAATAACCAGCATCTCAAGTAGTGGCATAACAAGGACCTCCAGGGACTGTCGCCCGGCCGGGACTCACAGGACAGATCAAGGTACGAAAACTCTGAGGACTTAGGGAGGACACTACATCTAGCAAGTGCACTCATTTTTGTTTTTTTTTTTACGACTTTTAAAAAATGTATTCATTTTTTAAGAGAGAAGGGAAGGGAGGGAGAAAGAGGAGAGAAACCAACGTGAGAGGGAAACACTGGTCGATGGCCTCTCGCGTGCCCACACACAGGAACCCGTCCCACAGCCCAGGCCTGTGCCCTGACCAGGAGTCAAACTGGCGACCTTTCAGTTGGCGGGATGATGCCCAGCTTACTGAGCCACACCAGTCAGGGCAAGTGTCCTCGTTTTTACACTGGCAACAAATCAGAAGCTTGTTTCAGAATAGCAAGGACCTGTCGTTGGCTTTACTGTAACACACGAGTCTCCCTTTTCTCTGCTGAAAAAGTTAACTCAGGAGAAAGGCAGAACCTAAAGGACAATAAAATAAACAGGATTTCAGGGCCATAATTCCAAGGGCACATTCACGTGGATTATGATGGAAATGCCTCCCTTACGTAATGGGTGTCCTGGGTTGAAATAGGTAACCGAACAAAACCCTTGGTGGCTCAGGTGACTCAGTTATCTCAACAGAAGAGAGTCATCTACTTCTCAGAGAGCTTTTCCATGTGCTCTCATTTGATCCTGATGGAAACACGCCCTTCACCCAGGTTCCATGGGCAAAGTTAATTATCTTGGAAATTAACTTTTAAGCTAACCTGAATTTCAGTTGGAAGTTACTTGGTCCTTTCCCTCCAGTTTGCATAGTGTGAGGATGAGGCCCAGAGAGGAAAAGAATTTAATGGCTGCCTCACAGACAGTCAGGTGGCAGTGCGGGGAGCAGGACCTAAGCAGCTGGGTCCTGGCCTGGTGGCTCCATTGGTTGGAGCATCATCCCGTGCACCGAAATGTCCCCGGTTCAATCCCTGCTCAGGTCATGTACCTGGAAAGCATCTGATCGACATCCTTCTCTCTCTCTCTCTCTCTCTCTCTCTCAAATCAATGACCATATCCTTGGGTGAAGATAAAAACAAAAAATTTTTTAAAAACCCTAAGGGGTTGGGTTTCAGGTGACCGTGAAAAGTGGCCAATCTCAGACATTGT
The DNA here is from genome assembly GCF_019186645.2 of Phyllostomus hastatus. Taxonomy (NCBI): domain Eukaryota; kingdom Metazoa; phylum Chordata; class Mammalia; order Chiroptera; family Phyllostomidae; genus Phyllostomus; species Phyllostomus hastatus. Next base: position 60,377,351 of record NW_025333857.1, on the reverse strand, counting down.
TAGATTCTGTGAAATCCCATCACCCTTCCCACTCCCACTTCTGCGAATCACGCTTAGGACACAGAAGTTTCGCTGGTGAGTCTCTGGAGTCCGTCAGGCCCTCCCTTGGGGCCCAAGGTCTGTGAGTCTGCACTTTGTACTTTCTCCCAGGCCAGAGCCCAGGGAGGGTGAGGCAGTTCTGAGTAAAGTGAACAACAGACTTACCTTGGAATACAGGAGGAAGTTTTGTGAAAGAAGGAAAGAAAAGTCAGGAAAAGGAGAGAGAAAGAAAGAGGGAAAGGGAAGGGAAGGAAAAGGAAAGGACAGAAAAAAAGAGAGTGGTGGGGGGGGAGAAAGGAAGACTATTATATGCATGTTTGTGTGCTCCCAGAAAAATGTCTGATAGCATAAAACCAAAATTGCCAATGAGTAGGGAGCAACGGGGCCCTCCCCCCATCCCCCCAGCCCCCAAGGCCACTTCTCTTCCTCAGCAAGCAGGTTGGGGCCCCAGTACCTTCTGTACTTGCCAGTTCCTTACATGTCCTTTAATCTTCACCTGGCTGCCATCAGATCTTAGCTCCTCTTCTAACCATCTCATTCAAGACCCACTGTGCCCCCCCCAGCACCCCTCACTGTTCAGGAGACCATTGTTGTCGCTGCCTCCACAGCACTCATGGCTATCTGAAATCTTGCATATTTACTTGATTTTTGTCTCCCCCACCCATGATCCATAAAGACAGGAACTCTGTCTTGTTTCCCACTACATCCTCAGCGAAGGACAGGGTCAGACCTGGAGCAGGGGCTCGATGAGTACTTAGTGAGCTTTTCCCACCTCATTCACTCACTCATTTTTAAGAAGAATTTTTATTTATTTATAGACAGGGGAAGGAAGGACAAAAAGAGAGAAACATCAATGTGTGGTTGCCTCTCACATGCCCCCTACTGGGGGCCTGGCCGGCAACCCAGGCGTGTGCCCTGACTGGGAATCCCACCCGCGACCGTTTGGTTAGCTGGACGGCGCTCAATCCAATGAGTCACACCAGCCAGGGCAACCTTTCACTTTTTATTTTGTACAGTTCGTATTTTTAAACATTTTTGAAATGAGCATGAGTAGTGTTTTGTTTTGTTTTTTTCTTTCCTGAAAACGAGAAGAAAAGCAGCTAGGTTACTGCACAGGACTCTATCCTCAGCAAATTGTCTTGAGTTAGACAAGTTTCCAGCTCCCTCCCGGTACTACTTGGGGACTCAGACCAGGCCGAGTCCGGCCTTGGCCAAGCCCACAGGGCACTCAGCAAGCCTTGCGGGGATGCAGATCCCCTCCTCAGCCCTGATTGGTGTGGCTCAGTTGGTTGACGGTCGTTCTACAAAGTGAAAGGTCGCCAGTTGATTCCAGGCCAGGGCACATGCTTAGGTTGGGGCGCGTGGGAGAAGCAACCTATCATGTTTCTCTCCATTTCTTTCTCCCTCCCTTCCCCTCTCTCTAAAAATAAATAAAAAAAATCTTAAAAAAAAAAAACCCGCCTCCCAAGTCAGCCACAGCTCCTCCCCAAAGCGTCTGGGCCCAAGGGAAGTGGAGGGGCTTGGGGAGGGAAAGGGGCCGCGGAGAGAGCGCAAACAAGGCGAAATGGAAGAGACTGCGGAGGGAGGGGCGTGCAGAGGGGCGGAGAGAGTGCTAGGTGACAGTGAGACGCAGGGTGGGGGGCGGGGGGAGATGGGGACCCGAGAAGGTGTGGGGGTCTTTCGCAGGGCGGAGAGGGGACCGAGGGGCACAGTGAGGGAGGGTGACAGAGGGTGCCGGGTAGGAGGAGGTAAAGGTGAAGGTGCCAGGGTGCGCGGAGAGAATGGGACAGGAGGGAGGTAGAAAGGGGAGGAGGGGGCGGGACTGGACGGAGGGCAGGAGGCGGGGCGAAGCCGGCAGCGGGCGGGAGCGCAGTAGAGGAGAGTCGGGCGCCGGGCGGAGCTTCGGCCCGCCTCTGCCCGGCTGGTGGCCGGCTGCGGCTTCCTTCCTTAGCGGCTTCCTCGCGAGGCAGGTGAGTCCTGGGCCTCGGGGACATGCTCGGAGCGCGCTGGAACGGAGATTGGTTTGTTCCTAAGAACACCCCTCTCTAGGTCACGCCGCAGACGGCAGCCGTAGAGGTTCTGCTGTAACGGCAGACATAGGTGGACTTCGCCGCCACCGAGCCCTAGAGAGAGGGGGAGCGAGGGGGAAACCAGTGTCCCCACCTCCGCTTCTAGAAATAGAAAATGCTGTGGCTCGGGAGCCAGAGCCTTTTGTTCTCATCTGAGCCTTGCCAGGGGCTCCCTGCGTGACTTTGGGCGAGTTCCGCCTCTCGCTGGGCCTGCATTTCCCCACCCGCAAAGTGAGAGGGGTCTTTCCGTGGGTCTAAGTTTCAAGCTGACTTAAATTCACTTTCTTGATCAGCTTCCTTTAAGACATATCCCAGATTCACCAGGCGCGTCCCTTCTGCAAACATAGCTGCACTCTGACCGCTGGAAACCTGTATCAACTTTGGGGGAAGAAGCAGCATCTAGCCTGTGGACAGCAAGCTGAAGAATTTGTTTCCTGTGCATTGAAGCGCTAATCTTTTCACCGCTGTCCACCCAGACGGATGTTATTACCTCATTAAAGACGAAGCTGGGGCGCAGAGAGGCTTAGAGACAGGTAGGACCAGGCTGCTCTGTTCTGCCTTTTGTCCTATGCAGTACAGGTTTGCCAAAAAGAAATTTTTTTTAACATTCTGAGGATTCCTAATATAATAATATTTTTTAAATTGTATTTTATTGATTATTGCTATTACAGTTTTCCTGATTTTTCCCCCTTTGGCCCACTTCACCCAGCACACTCCACTCCCTTACACAATTCCCCCCACCATCACACATGTCCATGGGTCATGCATATAAGTTCTTTGGCTACTCCATTTCCTATACTGCACCTTACATCCCCAAGGCTATTCCGTAACTACCTATTTGTACTTCTTAATCCCCTCACCTCTTCACCCATTCCCCCACAGCCCCTCCCATGTGGCAACCGTCAAAGCACTCTGTACACAGAATTCTGTCTCTGTTCACCTTGTTTGCTTAGTTTGTTTTTTAGATTCAGTTGTTGATAGATATGTTGTTTTGTTGTTGTTTTGCCATTTTAGTGTTCAAAGTTTTTATCTTTTTCTTAAATAAGTCCCTTTAATATTTCATATAATAATGGTTTGGTGATGATGAACTCCTTTGGTTTTTTCTGGGAAGCTCTTTATCTGCCCTTCTATTCTAAATGATAGCTTTGCTGGGTAGAGCAATCTTGGCTGTAGGTCCCTGCTTTTCATGACTTTGGATGCTTCTTGCCAAACCCTTCTAGCCTCAAAATCTCTTTTGTGAAGTCAGCTGACAGTCTTATGGGAACTCCCCTGTAGGTAACTAACTTATCTTGCTGCTTTTCAGATTTTCTCTTTATCCTTAACCTTTGTCATTTTAATTTTGATGTGTCTTGGAGTGGGCCTCCTTGCTTCCATCTTGTTTGGATTCTCTGTGCTTCCTGGACTTGCATGTCTATTTCCTTCACCAAATTAGGGAAGCTTTCTTTCATTATTTTTTCAAATAGATTTCCAATTTCTTTTTCTTTCTCTTCTTTTGCCACCCCTGTGATGCGAGTGTTGAACATCTTGAAGTTGTCTCAGAGGCTGCTTATACTACCCTCATTTTCTTTGGATTCCTTTTTCTTCTTGTTGTCCTGATTGGTTTTTTGCTTCCTTATGTTCCATATCATTGATTTGATTCTCAGCTTTGTCCACTCTACTGCTATTTCCCTGTAAATTGTTCTTTTTTCCATTAGTGCATCTTTCATTTCTGACTGGATCTTTTTTATGCTATTGAGGTCCTCACCAAGTTCTTTAGGCATCCTTATAGCCAGTGTTTTGAACTCTGCATCTGATAGATTGCTTAGCTCCATTTTGTTACTAGAGTTTTGATCTGTTCTTTTAATTGGGCCATGTTTCTTTGTCTCCTCATTTTGGTAGCCTCCCTGTGTTTGTTTCTATGTATTAGGTAGAGCTGCTTTGACTCTATGTCATGGTAGTATGCTTTAATGTAGTAGGTCTCCTGTAGGGTCCAGTGGCACAGCCTCCCCTTTCACTCAAGCTGGGTAGTTGAAGTGCTACCTTCATGTGGGCTGAGTACATTCTCCTCTTGTAGTTAAGCCTTGGTTACTGTTGGCAGATCATTGGGAGGGATTTACCCAGGCCAGTCAGCTGCAAGGATTGGCTGTGACCACTTACCACCAACCCCCACCCTCTATGGAGAATTAACCATGCAGGGGCAGGGTGGTGGTGCTCCAGTGTGGTCTGTATCTGTCCACTGGGTGCTCTGGCCTTGAGGTTTCCCAGATGGTGCAGGCCAAAGTCAGCCCCCACCTGTGTTTTGCCTGGAGCCACCATGCCTGAGTTATAGAACAATCTGAGATGGCTGCTGCTTGTGCTGGATTTGGAGATTTCCAGAAGCCAAGCTGTTTGTTAACCTAGGCTGGCTTCTTGTGCAGGGCCAGGGGCTCACGGAGGCCAGCTGTTGCTTATTTGAGAGGATTTAGGAAGCTGTGAAGAAGGAGCCAAGACCAGCCATTCATATGGAAAAGCAGCTTGGGTGGGCTCCTAAATTGGGAGGGGTGGAATCTCTGGGGATTTCTAAAACAGGTCAAACAGCCCTGGCTGGCGTAGCTCAGTGGATTGAGCGCGGGCTGGGAACCAAAGTGCCCCAGGTTCGATTCCCAGCCAGGGTACATGCCTGGGTTGCAGGCCATAACCCCCAGCAACCGCACATTGAAGTTTCTCTGTCTCTATCTCCCCCCCTTCCCTCTCTAAAAATAAATAAATAAAATCTTAAAAAATATATATATATAAAAAATAAAACAGGTCAAACAGAGTTAGCCAGGTTGATGGATTCTTAGACATGGCACCAGCTTGCTGGCTCTGTGGGGGTAGGGTTTAGCAAAGGGACAATGGCGTCCTCTTGTCTTGTGCCAGACACTTCAGTTCTTCCCTGTGTGCCACTGGTACCTTTCAAGCTGCTACCCTGGTGCTGGAGCTCAGAGGGAGTGAGTCTGAGTAGGTGAGTCCATGTGTGGGTCCTTTAAGAAGAACTGTGTGTGACTCCAGCAGTTTCTTCCACTGACTCAATCCCCGCTGGTTTTTGCAGCCAGAAGTTGTGGGGACTAAATTTCCTGGCACTGGAACCCTGGGCTTTGGGGCCTGGTGTGGGGCTGGGACTCCTTGCTCCCAAGGATATCCCTCCCGAATTTTTTAAAAAGATTTTATTCATCTATTTTTAGAGAAAGGGGAAGGGAGGGGGAGAAAGAGAGGGAGAGACACATCAGTGTGTGGTTGCCTCTCACATGACCTGGCCCACAACCCAGGCATGTGCCGTAACTGGGACTCAAACCAGAAACCCTTTGGCTTGCAGGCCGGCACTCAGTCTACAGAGCCACACCGGTTAGAGCTCCCGCCTGAATTTTTATCCACCACACGTGGGCGAGGGACCAGCCCATTCCACGTCTGCGCCCCTCCTACCAGTCTGGATGGATGTGGTTTCTTGAATTTCCATAGTTGTCAGGCTTCCATTCAACTTGATTTCTGATGGTTCTGAGTGATGGTTGTTTTATATTTTAGTTGTAATTTTGATGTGGTTGTGTGAAGAGGGGAGCCGAGTCTGCTTATGTCCCCATCTTGACTGGAAGTATATCCTAATTTTCTAGAATTTTTTTTTTTATTCAAATATGTCCAAGCAGTAGAAGGGAACACTGGCTAGAGAGTCTAGTCCTGGTTATGCTGCTGACTCAATGAGATCTCAGTTAAGTATCTCTCCCTCTCTGGATCAGTCTTCCCTGCTGAACAGCCAGGGTTTGGTCACATGGTCTGCAAGGACCCTTCTGCCTTTAGCATTGCTAACAATAGGAATGGCAATCATTATCGTTTCTGTACCTTGACCTACAAAGCCCTGCCTGAGCTGACTCCTACCTACCCCAAGCACCAGACTCCTTGCCCTGCCCATGACCTTTGCACTTGTTCTTTCCAGTGCCAGGGGCACTTAACCACCTCATTTTCCTACACAGTCATTCTTCAGATCCCTACTGAAAGTCCACATGCCTAGGAGGTCCTCTGACAAAGACGAGATGAGGTCCTCGGATTGATAACCTCGTGGTTCATGCTGAATTCATTAAGCTTAAGTGTTTGTGTAGTTCTTTGTCTAACATCTGTGTCCCCTATTATTGAATGCCTATAAAAGCCATGAGGGCTGAAACTCTGCCCTATGCCCAGAGTCTAGTACATAATCAGTGCTCAGAAGTGTGTTGTGCAGTAAACAGATAATCACACTTAGTCCAGCAATCTTGTGAGGTTGGGCCCTTGTGCTCTTATGCATGAGGAGACGGCTTCAGAGACAGACACTGCCAGGGTCACACAGTGAGTGGGCAGCACTAGAATTTGTACCCAGTCTGCGTGACTCTAAAGCCTGAACTTCCACTTGCATCTCATTCCAGGATCTTCGGCTGGGAAGACTGTACCCAAGTGCCAGCGATCCTGGCCCATTAGGCCTGGAAAGAGACAACCATTAGATCGAGGAGATGTGTCTTGTCCAGCCTGGTTTCCCCTTGGCCCTGGGAAACTAAGGTGGACCTGGGAGGAACTTGGTCCCCTCCTGTAGACCCATGGCTCACCGGCGAAAGATACAGCTGTTGACATGGGACGTGAAGGACACGCTGCTCAGGCTCCGCCGGCCTGTAGGAGAGGAATACGCCGCCAGGGCCCAGGCCCACGGGCTGGAGGTGGAAGCCACAGCCCTGGAACGAGCCTTCAGGCAGGTGTTCAAGGCTCACAGCCGCAGCTTCCCCAACTATGGCCTGAGCCACGGCCTCACTGTCCGCCAGTGGTGGTGGGATGTGGTCCTGCAGACCTTCCGTCTAGCGGGTGTTCGGGATGCCCAGGCTGTGGGCCCCATTGCTGCCCAGCTGTACAAGGACTTCCGCAGCCCCTGCTCCTGGCAGCTGTTGGAGGGGGCGGAGGCCACCCTGAGGGAATGCCGGAAACGAGGCCTGAGGCTGGCAGTGATCTCCAACTTCGACCAGCGACTAGAGGACATCTTGGTGGGTCTTGGTCTGCAGGAACATTTCGACTTTGTGCTGACCTCTTGGGCTGCTGGCTGGCAAAAGCCGGACCCCCGCATTTTCCATGAGGCCTTGCGGCTTGCTCAGGTGGAACCAGCGGTGGCAGCCCATATTGGGGATAGTTACCACAATGATTATGAGGGGGCACGGGCTGTAGGCATGCACAGCTTTCTAGTGGTTGGCCCGGGGTCTCTGGATCCTGTGGTCAAAGATTCTGTGCCCCAAGAACATATCCTCCCCTCACTGCCCCATCTGCTGCCTGCCCTTGACCGCCTGGAGGGCTCATCCACAGGGCAGTGAGGCTGGTGAGGGAAGTGGCTGGGCCCGACAGACCCTGGAGACAGGGAGCCCTTTACTCTCTCCCTGCAGCCTCCCTAGTGCATTCTGACTCTAATGCAGTCAGTGTCTTATTTTATGGAGAAAAGGTAATGGACTTTTTGGCCAGCCCAATACTTTCAAGCTTTGTTTTAGCAGCAGGGCTATTTTGTTGTGGGAGATCTTAAGTGGAACCCCAATGTGCAAACCAGGAAAAGAACGAGAAACTGCTAGCGTTGAGGCACAGGTCCTAGGGCCCCTCATTCAGGCCCTGAGGCTTCTACAAGTCCCTGTACCTCAACCTACAAAGCCCTTCCTCCACTGACTCCTGCCTACCCCAAGCACCAGACTCCTTGCCCTGCCTCAGGACCTTTGCACTTGTTCTTTCCAGTGCCAGGGGCACTTAACCACCTCATTTTCCTACACAGTCATTCTTCAGATCCCTCCTGAAAGTTCACACAGCCAGGAGGTCCTCTGACAAAGACCAGATGAGGTTCTCAGATTGATAACCTCGTGGTTCATGCTGAATTCATTAAACTTAAGTGTTTGTGTACTTCTTTGTCTAACACCTGTATCCCTTATTATTGAATGCCTATAAATGCCATGAGGGCTGAAACCCTGCCCTATTCCCCCACCCCTCAAAGCCTGAGGTCAGAGGAGGTTCAGCTGTGCTTAAGGATATGCTCTCTAGGACCATGGACACTAAACAGATTTTCAACACGGACTGCCACAATTACAGTCATGAGAAGAAACGTGATTCTCCCCCACCCCCACCACGTCTTAGGTACTCTGCTGCTCCTTTATATGCATATAGAGTCCTCAGACCTGCCTAGTGGGCACAGGTAGTATGAACTCCACTTTACAAGGGATTCAGAGGTTGCACAGTCTGCCAGTATGGGAGGGAGCCAGGGTTCCAATTCAGGCATGCCTGACTCCAAAGCCCACTGGTGAGGCCATGAGGTTGCAAGTAGAAAGGGATCCATGTTACAAGATACAGTGCAGTGGAGATTCTGGGAGAATAGGGAAGGCGTCCTAAAGGATTTCAGTCTCAAAAGGACACCCCAGTCATAGGGGTTAGCGTGGGGGTAGGAAAGCACCAGGAATGGGGACCAGAGCCCAAGGAGGCAGGAGTGTGACTGTGGAGAGAATTACAGAGACTGAAGAAGTCTCTGGGTATTTTAAGTTCCAGGTCTCTTCCTGCCTTTCCCCTCTTCAGCCACCCCTGTGCCCTAGCCAGTGCCACACACAAGGGACACCACAGGCAAAAAGCAGACAGGCACATGCACGTTATGTTCTGGTACTGACAGCCAGGAAAGGCTCTGGAGAGGACCCTGAACTGGGGCTGGCATTTTTTTAAAAAAACAATTTTATTTTCAGAGAGGAGGGGAGGAGAGAAACATCAATGCGTGGTTGCCTTTCGCACACCCCAAGTGCAGACCTGGTCTGCAACCCAGGCATGTGCCCTGACTGGAATCGAACCAGCAACCTTTTGGTTCACAGGCCAGTACTCAACCCACTGAGCAGCACCAGCCAGGGCTGGGTTGGCATTTTGATGGACAGAAGGATAAGGTATCCCTAGCAGCAGCCTGTGGACTGGGGCCTGAAGGCTGCTGTGGGTAGTTGGATTGGTGGTTTGGGGAGCATGGGGTAAGGGACTTTGGGTGCCATCTGGAAGAATTGGGCTTTGACTGTGGTTTAGGGACAGGGAGGCTCTTCTCAGACAACTTCTTGAGTGTCAGGCAGTGAGGACAGGGTCATGAGCTGTGGTCTTAGAGCCACAAGGGCCTCAGAAGTCACTGCAACCAAAAATGAGTTGCCAGTACGTTTGCGGACTGGGTTGGATCCACCCACTGTTGCAAGTAAATTACTGAGCACACTTTCAGAGTGGGGCGGGCTCTGGCCCCACCTTGGAGCCCAGGAGCCTGAAGTTGTAGGTAAGATGGCCTTCCAACTGTTCTCCAATGAAACAAAAATGTGAGGACCACTGCTCTAATGTAACCTTAGTGACCAGGAAGGGACTTGCCTTTGGCCCCAGCATGTGGGGCGCAGAGCAGACTCCGGCCCTGAAGGATGTGCGTGCAGAGCCCAGCCACCTGCTGGCATCTAGGAGTGCCCGTGAGGATGAGGGGGACATCGACCTCTCAGTAAACACACTCGAGGATTCAAGCCGGCCCTTGTGGGGCTTGCCCAATGACCAACAAAAAACTTGGAAGTAATTTTCCAATCTTTTGAAACCTTTAATAACATACACGTGCTCTAAGGCCGGCCCTCTAACTCCCTCAGCTCTTTCTGGCCGAGGTTCCCACCCCAGGTCTCCACATGATGTCAGAAGGGGCCATCAGGTGCCACACTCATCAGCTGCCGCTGGGGGGGAAGCTGGTCCCTGTTGGCGCAGAGGACACAGGCTGGAGCTCAACCACCAGCTCCAAGGAAGAGCTGCTGATGGGTGTGTTCAGGCAGGTTACCTGCAGACAGGACTTTCTCGGTCTTCTGAGGGGCCAGGTAGGACTCGGGGGAGGACACAGCCCCCCAGGCTAGAGTCTTCTGACCGGAGCAGCCTGACAGGAGCTCCAGGTCCCTTCCAGGCTGTCCTTGTGTGCTAGAAAAATATTTTCTGTAGGCGCCAGGTCGTGAAAGGGACGGGGAAGCACTGAGCTGAGGGGAGGAAAGGACTTCGGGCACAGGCTATTCTGCCAGAGAACCACTTCTACGTGCACCCATCCGCTCACCCACTCCCCGGCCAAATGCGTGCTGCACACTCAGCAGGCACCGTGCTGGGGGGCAGAGATGCAGCGGTGCACAAGACAGCCTCAGAGGGTCCCTTTAGGGGGCTGAGCCCAGGGAGCCACAGGTTCCCCACAGATAGCAGCATTTCATGGTTGCACCCAGATCTGAAATGGATGCCGACCCCTCCAAAAGCTGCCCAGTGGCCAACAGGTAACGTCTGGAGAAAGGATACTGGGTCGAAACGTGGCCTGCGAGGGTGAGTGGGGAGGCACACCTGGCCTCCCCAGTGCCCAAGGTCAGTGGACAATGGAAATGGTCTGGTCAGCCACAGCAAAGACCGGGAAGAGGGGCCCAGGGAAGGACGCGCGGTGGGTGTGGAGCACCGTGCCCGAGGCTGGGTCGTAGAACAGCAGCTCCTGGGCCTGCAAGTCCAGTAGCATGCCCAGCTGTGCCGGGCACCGTAGAAGCCCCAGGGGCTCGTGCTGCCCATCATGCGAGAAACAGAACTCTTGGTCGTAGCGGGAGAAGACCCAGGAGAAGGCGTTGTGGCCCAGACGAGAGTCACTGCCAGAACCCTTGCGGGGCAGCTGGCCTAAGGCCACGCCTACCTTATAGGCGCAACTGTTCTGCACGTTCACCACCCAGGCGTGCAGCCCAGCCTGGAAGGAGGTGACGGCCAGGGCATTGGGCCAGTGGTCAAAGCGCTCTGGGCCATCGGCACAGGCCTTGGACTTCTTGGCGTTGAAGGTTAGGGTCCTTCCACCATCCGACAACTGCAGGAAGGGGCTAACAGTTCTCTCGTCGATGCGCACATCCTCTGTGCCTGCCAGAAAGAATTCTCTGAGTTGCCCGAGGTCCACCCTCGGCCCTACCCTGGTCCTGCCAGGCAGCGAAGGGCTTCCTTATCGCTCACTGGCAGTGTGACTTCATACAAGCCATTTACTCTTTAGAGCCTCAGTCTCCCCAGTTTAAAATGGGGATCAAAATAGGACTTACCATAGGGTGGATGAAGAACACCTAGCAACATCATGTAGCCATAAACTGTAGCCATGGTAACAGGCACTATTATTGTCTAAGACCCTCATCTGTAAGCACCGATAGAAGTAAGGCCCAGAGGAGAGGCAAGTTGCCCGAGGTCACGCATCACGTTGGTGACAGGGACCAAATTAAAACCCAGCATGTTGTCCCCACACCCAGCCTCTGGCCCTGGTCACATTGCATTCAAACTGGGCAAATGTGCAGCCTCCAGATCAGGCTTGTCCTGGGGACACAGGCGCCGGGGGCGACGAGGCATCGGGTGTGCAGTTTCCACCACTAACTAATAGGACTACTGGCAAATTGGGGAGTATTATCAGATGATACCTGATTGTAGAGAATTCCAGCAGCATGTACTAACATTTTAAGGATAATAGGACAGGAGGTAGGGAGGGTTAGAACTGAGAAAAAAAAAAATCAATCCACTCATTAACCTAATTCGGTGAATCACACAAATACCACAACTGGGAGGATGGGAACTTCTACTGAGTTTGGGGGAGCCTACTTTGAGAACCCCCACACCAAGCGGGAATTTGTGGAGGCAGGACGTGTCATGTCCACCTCTGTGGCCCCCGCATGCAGCACAAGGTCAGGCCCATGGTCAGCCTGAATCAGCGTTTGTTATGTGAACAAGAGAGGCGACTCCAGGCAACTCAATTCTTGTTCCAGGTGCTCCCCAGTTGGCCTTCAGTTATATCTTCTTAAAGAGAAGCTAGGTTGCCAGTAAAGAATACTGAGCAGTCCCAGTAGGGCAGGACATAAAGAGGACATGATTTACAAGAACAAGTTTTATCCTAGGCCTGACTACACGGCAGGCTGGTCTGGAAACAGGAAGGACCTGGTCCCGGTGCCCCGGGCCTTTCCAGTACCTGGGTCCCACTGACAAGCCTGCACCCAGCATCACTGGCTGTTTAAGCTACCATCCCAGATGCACCCGTCCCCAGGCTGGCCCCACAGCAAACCCCAGATAGACAGACAGACAGAAGCCCAGTTGCTTCAGCTGGTGCTGGGCTGTAGCAACTCCTAACCTGAGAGGGAGCCGAGAGCCGCTGTCGCCCAGAGCTGGGTCAGAAGAGGGCTCCACGCACATGTCTCATCGAAGCTTAACTTTTTCGACTCCTGGGGATCCAAAACGCCCTCTGCTTCCTCGGTTCTTGAACAGAAAGGAAGAAAGGAAAAAAAAATTCAGAAACGTTCTGGAAATGTCTCTAGACGCATACATGGCGACTGGGGCTGGGGAATGGGGACAGAAGTCAATCCTCTTCCCACGAGGCTGACACCAAGATTGGAAGCCAGGCCCCAGAGAGGAGCTGCCCTAAGGAGGGCTGGGGCCAAAGGGAAGGTGGGCATTTCCCCAGTGCACCGCCCCCTCGCCCCACAAAGAGGCCTTGACGATTTCTTCACAAGGCAGACGATTTACAGGGCGTTAACTGCTTGGTGTCAGTGTCACAACTTGCTCTGCGGATGCAGCTACTCGCCGTGGATCTAGTACATTAGCAGCAGAGCTGGGACTAGGACTTGGGCCTCTCGCACCTCTAAATGGCAGTCTTTCCTCTCCACCACCCTGCCCAGAGAGAAAATGTCACCTTCCTCCAAAACCGAATGCAGCGGTAAGGCTGCCCTTGGTTCCATCAGCAGGTGCGGTCAACTCCTCTGCTCTTAAAATGCAAACACCCCGGAGGGGATCACGGATCACGCAGCTAGGGATGCTCAGTTATTTCCCCAGCTGTCAATTATTCACAGCCCTCTGCTCCCAGTAACTGCCTCACCTCAGCTCACAGTGGGGGCTGACTGGGTTTGGCTGGAGAGGGATTTGGTTAACAAAAAGGGCTGCCATTTATTTGAGCAGCCAATCTCTAGGCTTGCTGTTTTCTATGGAATCTCAGATCGTCTGGTCTGGTATAACTGGGCGGTAGTTGTGTACCCATTTGACAGGAGAGAACAGGGCCTCAGAGAAGGCATTCAGCTGAAAAGAGGAGCCGGATTCAAGTCCTGCCTCCAGGCAAAAAGAGAACCCAGGCGGGAGTCCAGGCACCATTCAACAAAATACATCCCTTTACCTGTGGTGAAATCTCAAAGGGATATAGAGCAAAGTGGGGATTTGCCACAGAGCTTTGCAGAGTCTTTTCAACTGGGTTCTGAGAAAGAACTTCCCACCGACTCTAATCCTGAAGATGGCTTTGAGATGGGGCAGCCGTTCTGAGAGTGTACCCTCTTTTCCCCAATCTCATGGCTCTGCCATTAATGAAGGGGGGGGCGCCGGGGAGAGTGGGCCATGTCTCGTGGATGCCAGCTCTCTGCAAGACGGTCACTCGCTGGCTGGGGAGGAAGGAGGTGAACAGAGCCCGAGAACAGCCGAGAACAGGCTATAGTAACAAAGGCTCTTTGTGGTCAGGACAACAGAGGGTCTGTTGCCATCTTCTCAAAGCGGTGAGGCTGGGTCTTCAGGGGCCCCGGCCATCGGGGAGGGAGGGATGAGGAGGAGCCAGTGTCGGCATTGCTAAGCCATCATCCCAGGGCAAATCTGAGGCCGCTCATAGACACCAGAATCTAGAAAACCAGCCAGTCCAGGTACCTCATGGCACGGAAGAGAAAGCTCGTGACTCCAAAGGAGAGAGAGAACTGGGGTTCGGACACAGCAGCGCCCTGGCTGGGATCAGAAGGCCTGGGCTGTGCGGCAGGACCTGCAGCGGCGACAGGCCAGAGCTGAGCCCAGCCAGGGACATGGACACAAAATTGGAGCCTTTAAATAAAGGCACTTCTCAGACAAGTGGGTTTCCAGCTAGAAGGGGCTTGGCAACTTTTGAACACAGTCCTTTGAGAGCATCCAACCTCTAAAGGCACAAGGAACTCCAAACAAATCTCAACCTCTACGAATAGGTCTGTCAACAGCAGTGTGGACTTGGCAATTCTCAGACAGCGCTGTGTGTGCCGTAGGGCTAAACGACTACAGGCTGTTGCTGCTGCTGAGGTCCTCACTGTGAAAGAAGGAAGTCACGGACATGGAACGGCAGAAGGCGAAGGAAACTCGCGACGGTGTCCCGTGGGAATTAGAAGCTGTGATACAAACTCGTGAAGAAAGAAAACCACACTCACACTCCCCAGCTCAGTCTGCTGTCCATGGACTTCCAAGGCCTGGAAGCCACGTCACACTGGGAGTAATGCGCATCTGCCCAGATCTCAGTTTTCAAATGCTACCCCCCACTAACAGGAACCGAGACTCTCTGGAGAAGTACAGGGTTCCAGGGCTGAGGCAGGACAAGAACAAGCTGAGCCTCGGACATTGTATCTTGTGCCGGAACACAAGCAAGAGCTCGAAGAATAATGAGGACTTGTAAAAAAAAATCCCGGGATCCAGCTTGAAGGGGCTAGAACCGGCCCAATCTAGGGCAGTTTGAAGATAAAGTTAATACTAGTAGCAGTAGTAGCAGATTATAATGCACTGAATAAAAAAGAATCCAGGAGTCTACACTGATTCTATGTGAGTGAACAAACAAGCAAATAAATAATTCAGGAAGGAATTTAGCGCCAATGAAGACTAGAACTATTGCATGGAGGTTGAAGGTAAACAGGCTATTTATACAAAAAGTACCTCCTCACATTCCTTATTAATTACAAAAGGGAAGATAGAACTTTATAATGAAGAAACCTGGTAAGTACCACTTTATCCAAGTGATCAAAATCAACATCCCTGATAAAGGGACAGAGGGATATCCCATGCCCCTGCTCGGACAGACTGAGGACACATCACTTACGAGGTATTCCTGCCAAAAATGCATGACCTGAACCTAACCATGAGGTACTATCAGATGAACTCAAGGTGAGGAGTATTTTATACAACAACTGTCTGAGACTCATTGAAAATGTTTTTTTTTTTATGGTGCAATTGGCAACACTTGAATGTGAACTATACATTAGATAATAGTATTATATCAACATTAAATTTCTGAACTTGATAATTATGCTGTGGTTATGTGAGAGAATGTCTTCGTTCTTAGGAGAGAACTGCTAAAAAATTTAGGAATAGAAGATCATGTTTTCTGCAACTTACTTTCAAATAGGTCAGAAAAAAGTTTTATACATATATACTTAATAAACAGGAACCCTGGCTGGCGTAGCTCAGTGGATTGAACACAGGCTGTGAACCAAAGTGTTGCAGGTTTGATTCCCAGTCAGGGTACATGCCTGGGTTGCAGGCCATGACCCCCAGCAACCGCACATTGATGTCTCTCTCTCTCTCTCTCTCTCTCTCTCTCTCTTTCTCCCTCCATTCTCTCTCTAAAAATAAATAAATTAAATCTTTAAAAAAATAAACAGGAAAAAAAAGAGACAGCAAGAAAGAGCAAATCTAGCAAAATATTAACAGCCAGTACTTCCAGGTGAAGGTCATTATACTATTTTTACAACTTTATAAGTTTAAAATATTTCAAAACAAAAAATCGAAAATCAAAATTTTTTTTCAAAAATCACACCAGCTTGATATTGAAGACAGATGGACTGTGTTAGAGGGCGAGGATGAAGCTAAGGGGGAAAAGGAGGCCTGGCCGAAGTGGGGCAGGATCGCAGGAGGGGAATAAGTAGGAACAAGCTAAACCCGCTTGAAAAGGAGACAGTGAAATGAATGGGGGTGCGTCCATGCCGTGGAATACCTCACAGACTCCTCAAGAAGGGAGGTGAGTCTGCATGTATTGACATGGAAAGATTCCAAGAGAGCCCAATACGTTACAGAACAGCAAGAAGAAAATGATCCCATCTGTGTTTAAAAAATATATTTTTTAAGGAGGAAAAAAACCACCCCACATATTCTCCTATGATTATATGTAGGAAAGTCCCAAGGACAAACAACTAACTGTTAAAACTGATCACCTCTAGGGAATGGGATTGGGAAGGGGTGATTCATTTTTAATTTAATCGTTTTATACTGGTGGAAATTTTTTGGTCTCTCATACACATGTATTGCTAGTGAAACCTACATGCAAAAACAGATCAGAAGAACAGGCTGTGCTCCCCAAGGACAGCTATGAAATCTTGCACAAGAAGATTAAGAATTTAATTTCTTTGCCTGGCAAATTACATCCTTTTAGCTACTTCCTTGGGCTCTTGGTTCTCAGCCTTTTGGGACCCAGGTAGAGCCTGGTGAAATTCTTTTCTTATTGCATAATGAAAATGCAAATTTTGAGGGTTTCAAAGATTCTTTCATTAGAGAAAGTGAGAGTGAGAAGAGAGTCCCTGAGACAGGTGTCAGATGTGGGTCCCAGCCCCAGCTCTGGCCCTTGGGCAAGTCCCTTCCCCTCTGTGAGTCTCAGCATTCTCATCAGGAGAAGGTGGTAAAACCCTCCAACAGCGTGACAGTACAGTTTTTAATCATGTTAGGTTAGGCTGTGGTAAGCCCGATGGGTAAGTGATTATTTCACTGCCCTTACACATGGGTCTAAAGCAGTTCTCCAAGCTAGAGCCAGGAGGGCCCCTGTCCGGCGAGCCTGGCTCCAGAGAAACCCCTCCACCACACACCCTGGGCAGTGGAGTCTGAATGCAATGGACTGCTTAGAGGCCCCAAGGCCATGGTTTCCATGTCTGCCCAAGTGAATTATGGGGCCATACTCACCTCTCAAAAATCTCCTGCTCCTTCTGCTGTGAGACAAGAAAACAAGAGTCAGGCTTGGCATCAGAACCCAGCAGGCAGTCAAGACTTAAATATATTCAACTGGCATGGAGGGCTCCACAGGGGCAGAAACTCTAGAATAAAAAGTTCTACTCCTTTAAGACGCAGCACAAAGCTACCTGGGTTCTTCCTTGCATATCCCCCCACCCCGCACTCAGAACACATCACTCTGTCGCTGGGCCCCGTGTTGTCCTGAATTTCCCTCAGCTACACTTCAGGACAAACACGCATTTACCCAACATTTTATCCCCCACAAGACAGTCAGCAAGCAGACAGCTGGGGCCCTTTCTGAATCTCCTGCTGTGACTGTCCCAGTGTTGGGACGGAATGAGCTCGGCACGTGGCAGCTGTGTGACTGAACGGATACATGATCTAGGGCGGCCCTGGGAACTGTCCTACTTGAACTGCAAGAGGACAGAGAGCTCGGCTGCTCTACATTCTCATTTCTCTGCTTGGCGTGTCTATGCAGACATCACGTTGCCCCTTAAGACAGCAGGCATCTGCACATCTGCCTAAAATACTTTGAAAGGATATGTGCCAAAATATGAATCCTGGCCATTTCCAGTTGGTAGGATTAAAGTTGGTCTGTCTGTCTTTATATTGGACCCCTTGTCAGCCCTTCAAGTACAGAGTTCTCTCTCCACCCTCGTACTTCCTTTAACATAGTGGCGACTCTTATCTTTCAGGCATCAGCTTCTAAGTCACTCGCCCAGGAAGCCTTCCCTGACCCCCTCAAGTTTGGCTTGTGGGGTCCCTAGCTCCCAGGAATGTCATCTACCACAGCACCTGTCACTCCCTATCCTAATCATCAGTTTATGCATCTGTCTCCTCCACAAGGCTGAGGGTCCCTGACAGCTGTATCCTGCAACTCCACCCCACAGCACAATGCTTAGCGCATAGCAGGCACTCAGTAAATGTTTGCTCATTATTGAAAGAATAAGTACCAGGTACAGAAAAAAAATCCATAATAATTTTATCCCCCTGTCTCATCCCTGCCCCAAATTATCCTTATCCACCCACCTCCTACCAATAAACATTCTCAATGTTTTTGGACTTTTCAGAGAGACTGGCCAGTCGGTAGCGCCCTTACCCTGGCCTGACTTACAATCAGCTGGAGGTCATCCATCTGGGTGAGCATGTCCACCAGGCTGGTGCGGATGATGTCGAGCTTCTGCAGAGCCTCGGCCCAGTGCACTCGCTGCGTCAGGATGCTCTGGTGGGCCCGCTCCTCTTCACCGTGAACCTGTTCCAGCAGCCGCTGCTCCTCAGTCTCACACAGGCTCCTGACCAGCCCCAGGCGCTGGATGACCAGTTCTCGCGCTGCGCTGGCCATGCTCTGACGAGGGATGAAAAACAGAGTCGGATCCTGGCCTAGCCCCAGTCAAGGTCAGGAGGGCTTGGGCTTGGCCAAAAGAAGTGTGGGGACTGATGAGCAGCGTCTACCATACACACTGTGGTGGCAGTAACAGCGCTCAAGCCATTCCCGCCCTGAGTCCCCAGATACGGTTTAGGAGAAGGAAATGTAAAATCCAGACACTCAGCCCATATCTCAGGGCACGGGGCT
The DNA here is from genome assembly GCF_019186645.2 of Phyllostomus hastatus. Lineage (NCBI taxonomy): Eukaryota > Metazoa > Chordata > Mammalia > Chiroptera > Phyllostomidae > Phyllostomus > Phyllostomus hastatus. The sequence continues at coordinate 60,358,928 of NW_025333857.1, read as the reverse complement.
CCCAGAATGGAAGAGCTGGGCGGGGCCTAGAGAATAACTAGAATCATCTGCTTATTTCAGAGACGGGAATACCAGGACCAAGAGACCAAGGTCACAGGTCACAGAACTACAGAACAGAGAGGGACTAAAAAGTCATTCCCGTTGACAGGATCTGTACCAACAGCAGTCCAGCTGATATTTTTGACCACATCTGGGAACAAAAACCTCATTATTTCCTAATATGTCTGTTCCAGCTGCTTCCATGGTAGAATTCTTCCTGCCACACGGGAGGCCTGAAGTCAGTCCTCAGGCAGTGGAGTTACCGAGTGCCCCCTAGCAACTAGCACCATGTCTGGCACACAGTAGGCACTCCAATATTTACTGAATGACTGATGGGAAGTTTTTCCCCCACTTAGTCAAAAATCTCTTGGTAGCACTCACATGCCCAGTCAGGGACAGAGCTGGGACTAGAACCCAGTTCTCCTGACTCTCAATTCAAGCCTATCCCCCCACACCAATGCCACCAGGTAATCTATCCTACCCAAAGGCGTCTGTTGCATGAAGCACCTGCCCTCTTGCCAGATAAGTAAGAGAGCAACAGTGATGCCAGAGAGTTAGGGATAGCCAACAGCTTCCTGTGCCCTGGCTCTGAAGACCTGCTTTGTGCAGTACAGGTGACAATTATCCCTGTTTAACAGAAGAAACTGAGACCCGTCATTTGCCCGATAGGGAAGAAGGAGTGGCGAGGCGCACGGCCCAGTGAACTCAGGAGTTCAGACTCCACTTCAGTGCTCTCTTGAGGCAACAAAACTAAGGGGCTGGGCAATGAGGCTTGAGAGGCAGTGCCAAAGTTTAAATCTTAGCTGTTCCACTGGTTACATGTGGAACTTTGAGCATGTTCCTTATTGTCCCTGTGCCTCAGCTTCCTAATCTGTCAGCTGAGGAGAATAATAGCATCTACCTCACAAGGCCACTGTGAGGATTACATGCGCTAGTACATGTCAACAGAACAAAGCTGGCACATGAGTGACCAGTAACATCAGCCATTGCTCTTCCCGGTCCCACTCCGATGCCCACAGCAGCGAGTCTCTGCGGCCGTGTTTATACTGTGTGGTCGAGGTCAAGAACAAACCCTGACCCGAGAGGCATCAGATATTCCCTGACTAGAAGAGGCCAGTCAATTTCAACATGGTTCTCGAGTCATTCCTAGAAATGAATAGCACAGAAAAAAAAAAAAACAAATAGACTCCCCTTTCCAAAGATACGACAGAGTAAATTAAAAACCCCGGAGAACAAACACAGAAATGCTGGAAAAATAGCTCAAAGCATCCTTTTAAAAGTGAAGTTGCTCTGGCAGCTAAGTAAAGGAAATCCCCCAGAGTCCAAAAGTAGAAAGGAAACTAGAAACCAGTTAAAATATGAATAGTCGGTCCTTTGAAGACTAACATGATAGACACACCTGGGACGCCTGTGATCAGCACTCAACACGACAACAGAGAAAATGGATAATTTTTCCAGAAAGAATTGACTCAAACCAAAGGGGAAAAGAAAACCAGGAAAAATCCTATAGTTACGATGAAAAATGAATCGGTAAAAAATCTACCAACAAATAAACCACCACACCCAGACAGTTTTACAGAGGGTGTCACCAACATTTAGGGCACAGATAATCCCAAACTTATACAAGCTCCCTCAGCGAGACAGAGCATTCTGTGTCCCAGCTCACTGAATAAGGCTTATATAACCTCAGTACCAAAATCTGATAAGGACCACACAAGAAATGAAACTCATACATAGCTAATCTCACGCCTGAGTATACATGCAAAAATGCTTTTTAAGAGCCCTAAACTAAGATCAGCAACCCAAACCCAGAAACCGTGTATAACAATGACACAAGGGGAAGGAGGAGAAGGGCATGGCTATAACAGGGTGACACAAGGGATCCTCATGATGGACTGTTCTGTATCTCGATTGTGGTGGAAGTCACGTGAATCTATACACGTGATAAAGTTGCACAGAATGAAATACACACGCGCAAATGAGTGCATGTAAAACCGGTAAAATCTGAGTGAGGTGAGCTGGATCAGTGTCAATTTCCAGGTTTTGATATAAAATACCATAGTTAGGAACGCCGTCACCATTGTATGTGAATCTGCATTTACTGTATGTGAATCTACACTTATCTCAAAATTAAAAGTTTAAAAAAAGTACATTATGATCGAGTCCAGTTGGTTTTCCCCAGGAATTCCAGGATGGTTTAGCATTAGAGACTCTATGAATGTACTACCATATTAACAGACTGGTGGAGAACAAAACACGTCTGTAAACTGACAAGGGGCATCATTAAGAACCTGCAGGAAAGGTGATATAAATCATGGAAAACGGGAGCAGTCAGAGGAGAACTCCCACAAGCCCTCCCATCACCAACCCATTTCCCTGCGCCTCTGCTCGCTCCGCCTGCTCCGTTTCTGTGGATGAGCTGCCCACGCTTTTACTTACGAGCAACCCGTCCACTGGTTTCCTGGATCCCACCCCCTTTGCTGTACCTGAACTTCCTTTCTCTTGCGTCATTAATTTTCCCGTTTCTACTGGAAAACTCCCATCAGCTTACACACATGAAGTAACTTCTCCCGTCTTAAAAAACAAAATAAACACCCTCTGGATCCCTTATCTCTCTGCACCATCCTCCCATTTCTCAGCGCCCTGCTATAGCAACATTCACGAGTTGCCTGTGCGCAATATCCCAAATTGCTCTTCTCCTATTCTCTCGGAACCCCACTCCAACCAGGCCTTCACCCCGCCACCCTACACAGTTCCTCCTGTCAGGACCCCTAATGCTGTGCATGTTACTAACCCCCACGGTCCATTCTCATGTACTACTATGGGGGAGGGAGAGAGGAAACATGTGGAAAGAAGTCATAGCCCCTGTCCTTGAAAGGCATTCTTGGGCCCTGACTACTGTGGCTTGATGGCTTGGGTGTCATCCTGCAAGCCGAAGGGTCACTGGTCCTATTGCAGACCTGTCCCCAGTTGGGGGTGTTTGAGAGCCAACCAATCGATGTTTTTCTCTCACATCGATGTTTCTCTCCCTCTCTTTCTCCCTCCCTTCCCATCTCTCCAAAAATAAATTAATTAAATTTAAAAAAAGGAAAAGAAAAGCATTGTTTAGAGATGGAGCCATGGTAATCAGTCAGCTGAATAAAGGATCGGGGACGGGTGCAGTAGCAGCAGGAGCACTGGCCAGAGAGTCAGAAGATCCAGGTCATAGAACTGACTCCGGCAGGAGGCCATGGGACCTTGGTCAAGTCAGTTAACCATCTGTAAACAGGGATGTTGCTGCCACCTACTGCATAGGACTGTTATAAAGAATACTCCCTGGCTGGCGTAGCTCAGTGGATTGAGCGCAGGCTGGGAACCAAAATGTTCCAGGTTCTATTCCCAGCCAGGGTACATGCCTGGGTTGCAGGCCATAACCCCCAGCAACCGCACATTGATGTTTCTCTCTCTCTATCTCTCTCTTTCCTCTCTAAAAATAAGTAAATAAAATCTTTAAAAAAAAAAAGAATACTCAACGTAAAAGTCCCTAGGTTATTTTATAATTCTGGGGCTGAGCACAAAATAATTAGATGGTAGAAGAAATCTACCTTTCATGATCCCTTAGCCCCCAAAGGCACTTTCTAGCAGCCTTTGCACCCCGCGTGATACTCTCCCCAGGTGGTAAAACCGAGGCTCAGAGAGAAAAACCATCCTTCCAGGCATCTGGCTTTGTGTTAGCAGCACAATGAGTTTGTGAGGCTGGGAAAGGCCCCTAGACTGGGTCAAGCCCCTAACACTGGGGTCTTTTCCTAGGACAAGACCCAGGGGAGAGGGAAAAGGGGAAGAATTACCTACCACTGCTCTCTGGCTCTTCCCCGGCAGGACCTCAGCCACATACTTGGTGATGCCAGCACTTTGTAGCTGCAGCCTCTCACACTGGTCCACGATCTTGTTCTGCAACACAAACAACACCCGTGGCATCTTGACCCATGATGATCTACTCACTCCATTCTGCTGATTTTTTTCCTTTACCCCCTTCCGCCACCCACTCCCAAGGTGATACCCTTGACCTCATCACTACTGAAAGCTATACCGCCTCCAAAATCTTCGTTTCAAAAATCCCATACCCTGCCTACCCCCCGCCCCTTCCTTCTAGATCACTAACTCTAGAATTGGCAGCCCAGTTGGAGAGGCCAGTACATGAGTCTTAGCTCTTTTCACTGCTCATCACCCCCATAGGGTGGCCTCGATTCTATCTATCCTGAAAATCCACGGCCCATTTTATAATCACTTTCCTGCACACACTCTGTCTTCCTTTGTACTCAGCTACCTGACCCTCCGTACACGCACCCAAGCAGAAGAGCATGGCTTCTCACACTGTTCCTCCACAAGTACCCACCGCCACCATTCATTAAATAGCACCATCAATCATCAACCTCATTATCCAGAAAGAAAAAAAAAAGTTACTCTCTAACCTCCCATCTAATCCACCAGTGAGTTCTACCAGCCCCATTCCAAAGTGTCTGTCTTTCCTCTGGCTACTGCTGGTCACCTCCACTCCAGCCATTCTACCCAGATCACCATTATCTTTCACAGGAACCACTGTCAGAGCCTCCAAACTGGGCTTTCATTCTTGAACCCCACAGTTAGACACTGCCACATATTGTAAGGAAATCAGATCAGGTCACTATCCCTGCTCAAAACTCTCCGATGACTTCCCATTACACCCACAGCAAGGTGAGATCAAGCTTCTTACCTTAGCCAACAAGGCCCTAGCTGATGTGACTCTGCCTATCTCCCCAGTGTTACCTCCTTCCACCCTCCACACTGGCCTCCTTTCTGTTCCATAAACACAATGACTTTGTCCTGACCTCAGTGCCTTTGTGCCTGTTGCTCCTCCTATCTCCAGCAGTCTCCTCCCAAACATCTCCGTGCCTTGCCCCTCCCCCCTCCGTTCACATACCATTCCTTCACAAGTCTTCCTCATCCACCTCCACACCCCATTCTCTTACTCTGCCCGTTTTTCTCTCCCTTGTACTATCATTCCTGACTGTATATTATGTGTTTATCTTTTTTGTATCTTTTCCCCCTACCACTAGAACATAAGCACCCTGACTTGATTTATTCTCTATGTCCCACTACCTAGAAGACAGTTCCTATACATAGAAGGCCCTGAATAAGTAAATATTGCATATTTGTTGAATGAATAAAACCCATTTCCTTGACCACAAGAAGTTCAGCGGTTTACAGCCCCAAATCTGCGAGCATCGCCCATGCGAGCAGGGGAGAGTTTTAGAAATTTAGCTGAGGCCCGCAGAGAAGTGACTTACCCAAGGAGATGCGGCCAGGCCCCTGCTTTCCCCCTCCATGTCTCCACATAACAGTGGGAGCCCTTCCAAGCAGCAGCCCCTCCACTATTTCCCCAAAGAGCATGGCCCAAGTTCCACCTTCCAGAAGGCAGCTCAGCTATCTCTGGGAAGCCCTTGCATATCTCCACCCCCCAAAGTAGGAATGAGCACTACACTTCGCCAGTCCAAATACAAGGCTAGAAAATTGAGTTGACTGGGAGGAAGCTGGGATCAGCACACACCACAGGACAGAAGGAACTATACTGGCTTTTTAAAAGGTTATAGGGACAGGAATCCAGAAGGTAAATGAAAAGTTGTTTGAACTGGTGCTGTATTTGCTCATTTCACGAATAATCTTGCCCTGGAGCGAAATGTGTTTGCTGGCTGGAGGAGTAGGGGAAGAGTGTACAAAAGCCCCAATCTAATCAAAACTGGAAGAAAAAAGGGCAAGAAACACCTCTCTCCAGGCAAAGAAGGTGAGCACACCCAGGGCCTCAGGAGCATTCAGGGAGGGAGTCCCAGGACCAGTGCATTCCAAAACAAGCATCAGGCCGGCCTCCCTGCCCCAGCCTTCACCCCACCCACCACTCCAGTTCAGCCCTGGTGGCAACTTTTAAAAAAAGTTTACACTAAATTCTCACTCCCATTAACATCACTTCCTCCCTCCAACCACTGAAGCAAAGAAATGGTTTCCTCTGGTCTAGGCGACGACTGCCCTGGTCCAGCCCCGAACAGCAGAAACCCGGGAGGAGCTCCTGTCCTGTCCTGGGCCTCAGTGTCCTCATCTATAAAATGTAGGCAGGACCACTCCTTCAAAGGGGCTTGGTCTGGATGGAATGACATGATGAATATTTAAGTGCTTTGGAACTTGCAAAGTTTCTGTGCATAATGGAAGTTTATTAAACTACATTATCCAAGTTCATTTTCATAATCTCTGTTGTGGATCATGGTGACGAGTAGGGCCAACCAGGAGCTTTCGGGTGTCACTCAATAACTGAATCCCTCCTGGCCCCAGGACCCGGTCAGAGGTGTTCATTACAGTCCAGTCCGAGGAGGCAAGTTTCCAGCCAGAGCCCTCAGCTTCCACAGCTGGGCAGAACTCCAGGGAGAGGCTGGAAGAATCAAGCCTTTTAATCAAATTGCAAGGAAATCCCCAGTGGCCACAGGTAGGGTGGAAAGAGGGAGGAAGCCCGAGGGTGACTTGACTCTCCAATCTCTGCAGTTCAGGGAGGGGTGGTGACAGAAAGGGGACCAGCCTGGAGTCCAGTGGAGGTCGGAGGGGGAAAGAAACCCTAGGTAAAGGGTTCCAGCAGGAACCTCCTGATTCCTGCCCGCCCTCTCCGTTCACTCAGGTGAAACCAGATTGAAGTACAGTCAAGGCCAATCCTGAAAGGGAAAAGAATCACCTCACCAGGAACCCTGACCAGTGAAGGGGCGGAGAGGTTTTGAGCCACGGGGCTGAGGAGTGTGCAAGGGCTGGGTTTTGCCAGAGATCAGCTTCCACCAGGACGGTGGGAGTTGGAGCAGCTGGGCCCTTTATTACCCAAGGCCAGGCCGGGTTCCTGGCCTCTTCAGCAGGGCAACGGAGAAGCTGGGCAGCTGGATCCACCACTGTGTGATCCTATTATCTTATTTCTATCACACTATAACTCTAATAAATGCGCGCTATTATTGCCCCCAAACTACAGATGGGGGCACTGAGTCTCACAGGATTATGTGGTTCACAAGGAGGACGGACGGAGGTGACATTCGTACTCAGGTCTCCAGGGGCCACACCCTTTAACCGCCTCGTTCTACAGCCAGTAGTACCACTGCGGAGCCTGGGCTCCTGGCCCGGCCCCCGGGTCCCAGCCGGATCTCGCCCAGAGCGCCTCCCGCGCTGGGCGCGCCCTCCCTCCGGAGCCCCCCGCCTTCCGGCACCCAGGGCGGCTCACCCGCAGCTCTTCTGCGCTCTCCTCCGCCCGGCGGATGCGGTGTCCCTGGCAGCGGCCGCCCAGCTCCGTACAGACGGCGCACACCGGTCGTCCCTCGGAAAAGCAGAACCACTTCAGAGCCTGGCCGTGCTCCGGGCAGAGAGGTCCCGGCTCAGCTGCCGGTCCCGGCTCGGGTCCCGGTCCCGGTCCCGCGCTCTCCGCAGACATGGCCGAGCGACCGCCCGGCGCCAAGCTCTCCACCTGTCGCAGGTGCCCGCTGGGCGGGGCCTCCTGACCCCGCCTCCCGGCCCCCACCCGCGGCCACCGAGCTTCCTCCCGCCCAGTTCTCGCGGCTCGTTGGGTACCCGCCCCACACCCTCGACCGGACCCTGGCCCACATCCCTCCTGCTTCAGCAGTTGTTTTTTGTTTGTTTGTTTGTTTTTGATTTGCTGAATTAAGTCGCGTTGTATCGGGCTTGTTTTACAACAAACACAAAACAGCAAATATTAATGTGACTGTAGGAAAGTTAATTCAGCATTTATAAGTACCAGGCTTTTGCTAAGCGCTTTATAAGTGTTCTATCACGTAATACAATCAGCCTTTTTTTTTTTTTTGAGGGGCATCTTTAGACAAGTACTAGCTTAAAGCTAGTTCCTGGTAACAGACTGTCGAAGCTTACCACCCATGTGGCTGCCCACTGGTGAGTACCTACCCTCCAAGGCCTCAGCAGTGAAGTGGGGATAAGGAGGGTACCTACCTCTAGGAGTTGTGATGGGGACTGAAGGAGTTAAAACACTTAAAACAGTATCTGGAGCACAGGCAGAGGCTGCAACTGCTAAGCATCTATTAGGGCAAGGAAAGTCTGATGATCCCCGTTTTGATGGAGGTTAAGGAACTTGCCAGGGGTCACAGTCACTAATTGGTAGCATTGAGACTGGAAATCGGGCTGTCTGACTTGTGGTTAATATGAGTAATGATTTTTAATTGCACGTTAATGCCCAATGAGGAACATCCGTGTTAGGCCGATTTCTCCAAAGTATTTACATTAAAATTTTCTTAATTTGAAAAAATTTTTAAACTAGTAGTGAAAAAGATTAATGCATGTTTATTAAAAAAACTAGACTATGCAAATAAGCATGTGGAAGAAGAACCCATCCCCGAGTGCCTGAGCCGTCTTGGGGCTTTCTTTCTTCGGAGCTGATATATCAGTCTAAGCCCTAATTGAACACTCTGCCGGGGCTCCAGTCCACTCCTCCTGGGCACACAAGAAGAACGCTGCTCCCCAACCCCCAAACTGCATTTTAGCAGGTCTTGGCAGAGGGCTGAGGGGAGAACTCAGGCAAAGGGAGAAGGAGCCAGGCCTTGGGGATTAGTGGGTATTCTCAGTTCAGCAGAATTGGACACCATGAGAGCAAAATCGGAAAGAGAAACATCACTGTGTCTTCCAGCATGTAGGCGCTCAGGCACCTACCCGCCTCTACCTTGAGGTACCTTTAAGCACCTGGGCTACTACACAAATGGAAGAGAGCTGGTCCCTTCTCTCAGCCCCTATGGAGTCAGTCCCTGAGGTCAGCAAGGGCAGCTGCCAGCCTCAGCACTACGCCTCTTACAGCGACCGGACCTCGGTTGGATGATCTAGTCCAGCTGTGCCTAGTTTCCTCGGCTCTCAAATGGGGGTGATAAAAGTATCTATCTCTGATGGCTATTTCAAGAATCAAATGAGATCTTGTCTGCAAAGAACTGTTAGCTTGGGTGTATGGCATGCACTTCAGGGCTAATAAGGGCTTTATTATAGGTGAGAGGGTCAATACATCTACTTGGAGCAGGTTTTCAGAATGTAAATTGTGTGAGGACTGGGTGCAGGTTTCCTGGCATCCATCCCAATGGGAGGGTGACGACCTCAGAACAGCATTTGCCCTCTTCTAGAGGTGGGGAAGGAAATGGGCCACTATCATTAGCGATTGTGGTTAGAATTTCTTTGTTCTAAGGGCTGGGGGTGGGGAGGCCTAGTAACCCTTATGGTACGAACAGAGAAAACAGAAGGTGATTCTGTGTGAAGGGAAAAGAGACTGCAGAGGGCAGGGAGAGGAAGAAGAGATTGAGGTTCTTGGGGAAGGTAGGGCCTCTGCACTGGGTGTGGCCCTGGAGCAGTCCGAGGCCTCGGGAGGCCTAGGGTCAGGAAAGCAGCCAAATCACCAGAAGCTCTTTCAGGCAGAGGGACTGGAAAGTGAAAGGGACTTATGTGGGACTAGATTTACTTTCACGGAATCAGAATCATCAGTTCCACCCTTCAGGGGCTGAGGCAGACTGGAACCGGAAAGTCAGCCCCTTCCCTTAGTTTGCATCAGGCCCTGCCCAACACCTGTCCTCACGTGAGGCCTCGGAACACTCATAAACTCCTAAGTGGTGACTCTCAGGCTTTATCAGGCCCCAGAGACACCTGGGGTGGGCAGGGAGAGGGGTTGTGAAAAATGCAGACTTTCCAGTGAGATTCTCATTCATTCGCCAAGTCTGGGGTGGAGCCAGGAATCTGCATTTGTAGCAATCACACTGCAACTAGGGTACAAATGAGACCTCTGACGAATGACACTCCTACAAACACCGCCAGTGGCCGCCATTAGTCGGTGGCAAAATCAATTCAAGGGGTAGAGACCAGCATTTTAAAAATAAGAAAAGAAAGAAGAAATAGAAAACATTGTTCATAGTAAGGGTTTTCTGCTTGTTTGCTGTTAAATATAGTACATGTACTATATACATGTATTACATACTTGTACTGAGTATGAGTAGTGGGGTTGAATGTGTTTCTTCCTGAGAGTCATGGTCAAAAAAGTTTGAAAGCTGCTGCTCTAAGGTAACCTCTGGAGCCTTGGTGGGAGTAAAGGCTGTACTTGAACTTTAGGGCTTGCCTAGGTAGGACACCCTGAGCTGGGCATGGAGAAGAATGGACACCTTTGTTACATTTTCATCATTCAGCAGGTTTATTGAGTGCCTGCCTATGTCCTGGGTCGTATTTAAGACAATGAGAATACAACCATAAAGAAGAACAAAGTCTACTCTCCGGGACAAATACCGTAAATGGAAATGTAGTATGTTGGTGGGTGATAAGGGCTAGGAAGAGGACTCAGGCAGAATAGGAAGGGGAGCTGGATGGAGGTGCAGATCTAGAAAGGCCAATCTGGGAGGTCTCTCGGAGGAGTGGTCCTGGGCCTGTGCCCTGGATAAACACGGCAAGTACACCTGGAGAATATTTGGGAAGGAGTTTCCCACACAGAGGGGCCAGCCACGGCAAAATGTCTTTTTATGCCATGACCTCAGCTCCCCTGTCGCCAAAGAACTGTGCGCAATTTACATTCTGAAAAAGGTGCTCCAGGTATATCTAACACACCCTCACACAGGATAAAATATTCATTAGCCCCATGCCGTGTATGACCTACAGTAGGAATGTACTCATTTTTTATAAAATTGGACTCATCTATAAATTCTGCTCTGTAACCTGCCATTTCACTTACTCATTTATGACATTTGGTTTGGGACTTTTTTTTTTTGTTTTAACTTTTTGGTATTGAGCACTTGGGAAGGTCTATGGGAAAGAACTGTTCTCCCCTGACCTTTACCGTCCCTCAGACCTGTTCTCCAACCTCAGGCCCAGCCCTTGTCTGCCTGCCCGGCAGGGGCCCCGGTGTATCCTCCTGCCTCCTTCCTCTTCACACCCTGATCCAACCAGCATCTCTGGTGTCAAGGCTGGAAGTCATCTGACGGGGGTTTGCACGGTTTCCAGGAGTGGCCAAAAGGCTGCCAATGCTGTGGCTTCTTTTCTCCCGTGATGTCTTCACAGCACAACCAACAGAAACTGTCACCTTTTAGAAGAACTTGGCAGCCTGCCAGTGCAGACCACATGGGTCCCCTGTGAAATCCAGACCCTGAGGGAGAGAGAGTCCCTTCTGCTCTGGCCAGGCCAGACCAGACCAGACTGTATGAGACCAGACCTCATCTCCAGAGGGCTGTCAGGACCAGTTCACTTCAGAGATGGACAGTATCAAACTGGGCAAGTCCAGGAGAGAAAAATCAGTCTGGGCAATAAAGAGCCATGAACTAGGATTATATTTATAAAAGGCAGATTTGGAGGCACTGATAGTGTTAGGCCAAAGGGATGAAAGGTGAGGGGGAAAAAGGAGGTACATGAAATTATGCTGCTGTCCTAGTTGGTGTGGCTCAGTGGGTTAGGCACCAGCCTACGAACCAAAGGGTCACTGGTTCAATTTCCAGTCAGGGCACGTGCCTGGGTTGTGGGCCAGGTCCCCAGCTGGGGGCATGTGAGAGGCAACTGATCGATGTATCTCCAAAACATTGATGTTTCTCTCCCTCTCTTTCTCCCTCCCTTCCTCTTTCTCTAAAAGTGAATAAATAAAATCTTGAGGGGAAAAAAGAAATGATGTAGCTTACACCCATATCATTCTATCTTGTGTCCTAAACAGTTGTCCACGACTGCCTTCCCCTTTCATTCTTTATTCAACAATACTCAGTGAAGATCTTCTATGTGCTGGATAAGACCTGTGCTGTCTCATGCCATAGCCACACAGCCACATGTGGCTACTTAAATTTAAAGTTAAAGTTAAAGTTAAATACAATTTAAAATTCGGTTCTTCAGTTGTACTAGCCACATTTCTGGTGTTCCATAGCCACAGGTGGCTTGGACAGAGCAGATATAAGAACAGTTCCATCAGACTGGAATGTTCTATTGCAGTGCTGGGCTAGAGACCCTCTGTTAGACACCAGCAATAGATACAGGTGTAAATAAGACTCGGTCACTGCCCACATGGAGCATACAGAAAAGAGAGAGACAAGTAAATGAAGAGTCACTCTGTGTTGGGCATAGTGTGAGGGCCTTTGGAAGCACAAAGGAAGGACATGCAGTCTGGAGGAGGAGGAAGAAAGGGCGAAGTTACAAATGACTCCCATAGCCTTGCTGTGGTTGATTAGTGAATGGTAGTGCCCCTGCACTCAGAAAGAAAAGAGGAAGAACAGGTTTGGGGGGAAGATAATGTTTCCAGTGTGAGTCATGTCAAGGATGAGTTGTTTTTCACATACCCAGGTGGAGATGGGCAGGAAGCAGGTGGATATACAGGTCTGGGGAAAGTCTGTCTAGAGATACCGGTTTGGAAATCTCAGGTGCCTTAAACCTAAAGCATAATGCAGGTGGGGTGCACTACATCACCAGAGCCACATCATTTTGAGGGCAGGGATCTGGTAAGTCAAGTGTTTGGTGCACTGAGCCTAGCCCAGTGCCCCAGGGCAAATCAATCAGTCTCTCTTGGTTGAAGGTTGCCAGGCTGTTATAGGGAAAAGGGACTAAGTTTGTAGGGAGAGCCCTCAGCTCTGAATTAAGATCAGCATTACAGGAGGCAAGAGGGTAGATTCCAGCTCCTGACAGAAGTCTAACAACAAGCCACTGACCAGAAAGAAATGAGTGCATCATCGAGGAAGTGTCAACAAGCGCGAGAGGAATCCCATCAAGGGTGCTATGGAGGGGACTCCCAATCTGGGGAAGACAGACCCCATTGCCAACGGTGATATTCTGTAAAGGAAAATGCCCCTCACCACCCCCATCCCTGCTCCCACAGGCACCTACCTTTCAGAAACTTCACAAATCTTTACTGAAGGCAGTTCTGCTGACAGATCAGCACTGCAGGAGGCGCCTACGAGGATGCAAAAAAATTGCCCAAGATTTCTGCATTCATTTATTTATTTGTTCGCTTATTTAACAAACATTCAACAAGCCCTTACCAAGTCCTATGCCATGAACTAGGAATACAGACATGAATGGACGGTGAAAGCAATGTGATTACAGGTCCAAAAACTTCGTCTTGAAGCTGCTATTGGTTTCTAGAACGGTCTTACCATTGGATCTCAAGAAGGTAGTGAGGGATCTCTTTGGTATGGTAGTGGGCCATGAAGGTTTGATGAAAGAATGAAAAGAATAAGGAATGGAGGGACTTCGGAAAGTGTCCAAAGGAAGGCTCTCTGCCCGGGTGGAATCAGAGGAAACTCCAAAGAAATAAAGCGGAACCGTCATCTGGGCGAATAACAATTTAAAGGGTGATATTTATTAAGGGTTTCCTCGTAACTATTTCTGTTGTACCCGCTTTCCTTACATTATATAGATTTTTTTGGCAGCGTGGTGTTGGGCACATCTGTCTTTTTTCTCAGGAACCTCATCAACGCATTATTACACTAAGAAAGCGGGGTGGGGCCTTCTCAGCGGGTTCTCCAGCAGAGGCGTCAGGAGAGCGGAACTGCGGTTTAGCAGCCTGTGAGGGCGCCCGGACGCTTTTCGCCACAACCCCCACCCTAGCGACGCGCGCCTCGTTGCTAGGGGCGGAGGCTCCCCAGGCTGTGGAGCTCAGAGGATGCTGGCTCCCTGAGGATCGGCGCCCCCCGCCAGCCTCATCTCCCGGCTGGGCAGGCCGCCGATGGGTATGGAGCCCAAACGGGATGGAAGGGACTCAGCGGGCGGGCACAAAAGTGGGAGCCTTCACGCTTCCCGGACCGCAGACTCCCACCTGCCCGAAGCGGGGAGAGAGTTCAGAGGGCCAGGCATGGATTGGGTGGCGCTGGATTCCCATTTTGGACGTCCCCTGGCCCTTCCGCACCGGTCACACATCAGAAATAAGCTTTGGCTGATTTTTGCATGGACTGGACGAGGGACATTTGTGAGCTGAAGATCTAAAAAGGGAAAACTGCACACAGGTTGTCCTCACAAGTTGGGGCAACCTTGGAAACTGGCCTGGTATTAACTCCTGTATGAGTCCAGGCGAGACCCTCTTATTCTCTGGACCACGGTTTCCTCATTTGTACTGTTAGAGGGTTGAATTAGACCATCTTCCACATGCTTCTACCGTGATTTTGTGTTTGAGCTTAGGTTTCCATCCCTACATTTGGTCTCCCAAAGTGTAGGTTAGATGCGTGCAGAGGGGAACACAGGGAGAGGGACAGCGATACGAAATCAGCATTTATTTTATTTCAATTTTTAAAATGTACTGATTTTTTAAAAAGATTTTATTTATTTATTTTTAGAGAGGGAAGGGAGGGGGAGAGAGAGAAAGAGATCAATGTGCAGTTGCTGGGGGCCGTGGCCTGCAACCCAGGCATGTCCCCTGACTGGGAATCAAACCTGCGATGCTTTGGTTCGAGCCCGAGCTCAATCCACTGAGCTACGCCAGCCAGGAAAAATGTACTGATTTTTTAGAGAAAGGAAGAAACATCGATTTGTTGTTCCACTTACTTATGTATTCACTGGTTGCTTCTTGTATGTGCCCTGACCAGAGATAGAACCCATAACCTTGGTGTATGGGGACAACACTCTAACCAATGGAGCTACCAGGTCAGGTAAAATCAGCATTTAAATGAACAGTGGACCAAGAGTCTAAGGAAATGAAGCTGAAGCTCTGCCCCTGTGTGACCTTTAGCAACCCTCTAAGTCCCAGTTTCTTCATGGGAAGTAATAGTTGGATATATGCTGGAGTATATCAAGGAATATGGCACTTGAGAGCTAAAATAGAATTCTCTGAGTTATGTTTAGGGTGACTATTGGGTATCTCAGAGTCTTTGGGATGCAAACTGGGGCAGGAATGGATCCTGGGATTCAGATTTAGGCCCAATTCCATCAGGAACCAACAAGGACATCCAGAACCATAACCGAGTTTATGGATTTCCCAAGTTCATGCCATCTTTCCAGACCTGAAATTGAATGAGGCAGGGTAACTGCTCCCTGAAGGATTTGCTGCTTGATAATTTTAAAGGACCCTTATATTTTTGGGTCCTTAAAAATCTTCTTGCTAAACAGACTGTTCACCTTAGTATGCCATTCACTCATTCATTCTTTTAATCATTCAACAGATACTTGCCTTGCATCCATCCTTCCAGGTGATGCTTAAAGCACAGATACAAAAATGAACAAGACACCATCCCTTCTCTCAAGTATATTGCATGTTCATAATATAAATGGTGGAAGATAACTGAATAGTATTTTCATTTTCATTTCTTAGATTTGTCAACTCATAATAAATTACAACATGGACATTATCCAAGTACATATATACTTTGTTTTTCAGATTTTAAATGGCCTTGATATATAATGTAATAAATTCGTAGCCTTAGTGTCATCAATCACTCTGGCCAGAGAACAAACTTGTCTTCAGTTTAATATCCTCCAGACTTACATATCCATTTGTATCTGTTCTCTGTGTATGTTCACGTACGTTTAATATATGCGTATTAGAGCAGTTGCTGATAAGAGTGGAATTGCTACTTTCAGTATTGCTATCAATCATGTTCGCAGCTGTCATTTACTACCAGTGGTTTGCCAGTCTAAACTGAGAGCGTTATGTGCACTACCTTTTTTTTCCTTTTTAAAGATTTTATCTATTTATTTCTAGAGAGGGGAAGGGAGGGAGAAAGAGAGGGAGAGAAACACTGATCAATTGCCTCTCACATGCCCCCAACTGGGGACCTGGCCTACAACTCAGGCAATGTGCCCTGACTGGGAATTGAACTGGAGATCTTTCAGTTCACAGGCCAGCACTCAATCCACTGAGCTACACCAGCCAGGGTGCCTCTGATTTTTTTTTTATTGTTGTTCAAGTACAGTTGTCACCATTTTCACCCCATCATGCTCTGCCTTTGAAGATTTTTGATGAACAGAAGTGTTATGAGTAAAATAAAATTGTTTAATGCTGCATTTAAATATATTCTATTTTGCATATTTTAATAGAAGTATAATTAACATTGTAGTATACTTCCCCTAAAGATCTTTGAATTTTGTAAGATTTGTCTTTGTGAGGGAAAACTATACTTAACAATCTCTTTAATTAGCAAGGTCCTTAATTTACCTTGTAAATCTTTCAGTGCAAACTTTCTCAGACAACAAAGAGATTAATTTAAGCATCTTTTCACTAATTACAGGGATTAGGAAGTGGCTGCCTGAACTATTTTCTGAAGTATAGACATTACAAAGCATTGAATACTGCAGCTCACCAAGAAGATCCTATTGGTTTGGGGTAAGTAATTCTATAATTATCTTCTCTTCAAAATGTTCCATGAATATTCTTCAGGTGGAAAGTGTGGCTCTCTGAAGATACCAGCTAAGAATCCAATCAGTTTTAAGCAGAGACAGTCCATTTATAGCATCTGCAGGTCCCAGTGACCTAGATCTATGAATGGCATCTGTCCTTACTTTGATGACAATGTTGAAAAAATGGGTTAGGCTGGCAGGTAGGACGCCCTGCAACCACTAATAATCTACAAACAATACAACATCCCAAGCTTTTTGCAAGCTACACCAGAATTTTTTCTGTCAGCACATCTTATGCTTGTTATAGAGAACTCTAGAATGTCTGAACTGAGAGGGATTTGAGATTCGCTACTTCACAAATGTTTTATCACATTGTGCAAGCCACTTAAGGTACAAAGATGAATATGACAGGGTCCTTCCTCTTAGGGAGTACATGGTCTTCCAAAAACCATTTGATCTGATATCACATTCTGTCGATGGGGAGGCTGAGGTGTAGAGTGGGGAGTGGAGGAACTCAAAGACACTTAGTGAGGGAGGCAGAGCTGGGGCCAGCGCCCAGGGGCCTCGGTGCCACAAACGCTGTTCTTTCCACTGATTGTGCTTCCACACTGGTTACCAGTTCTTCTCAGGAGGTCAGCTCCGGCAGCCTCTCAAAATGCAGGCTGAAATAGAGAAAACTCTATGTGTTAATGGTAATGAGAGGATTGAGGATACTTGGTGAGTTTTAGCTGCTGTCTCCTTGCAGACTCTTCTTTCTAAAACGAGGCTTGCTGTGCCCATTAGAAACTCATCTCCTGGAGCTTCTTTAACTGGAACCCCCGAAGAGATGGGCACTGGGTACCCCCACCTCCCCAGTTACTCCCCTCTACCCTCCGGCCTCCCAGGGAACAGCTCGTTGCAGAGGACAGCAGAGTAGCTGAGATTAGCCCGAGCTACATACCTGTAGTCCCAGCACACGTCCACGGTGGCCACATCTTCTGGTTTCTCTCTCTTTCTCCCTCTATTTAACCTGAGTAGGGCCTGTAGGAGGTGTTTCCTGATCGAGCGTGTGGGTGAGCACCTGTCTTCCTCTTTAGTTCTAGCCTTGTTAGTTGTTGGGGGCAATACAATCTGGAAAACATTTTGAATATTTTTTATTCTAATATAGTATATCATCCATTTTTGACATGATTTAAGTTCTAGGTCAGTGGTTCCCCAACCTTTTGGCCTCAGGGCTCCATTTCACTCTTAAAAATTACCGGGGGCCTCAGAGAGCTTTCGTATTGGTTCTGTTTTTGTTTCTCCGCTAATGTGTCCTTGTAGGGTTCATTCCCAGGGTCAGGGAAAGGAGGAAAAGCAGAGGAATACAGTTAATTAGTCTTTGGGAAAAGGTATGTTTTTACGTGACCATTGTGGGGGAGGAACAAACTTTCTTCTGCCTTCAACGTTCTTTTGACTGATCTCTAATCAGATAGACGTAATGCAGAGTAGTAAGAGAAAATAACCAGATTTGTTATTTATGGGAACCTCATACACGTGAGAGAGTCAGAGACCCCACATGCAGGAGAGGTTCAGAAACAGAAAGGGGGATCACATGTATAAGACAGCCTGAGCTAGGGGTGAGGTAATGCTCCATGGGGGTTTCAAAGTGTCATTGAGGGACGATAAGAAGAACAGAGCCCTGGCTGGCATGGCTCAGTGGATTGAGCACTGGGCTGCGAAGCAGAGGGTTGACAGTTCGATTCTCAGTCAGGGCACATGCCTGGGTTGCAGGCCAGGTCTCCCATAGGGGCCGCGTGAGAGGCAACCACACATTGATGTTTCTCTCTCTCCCTGCCCCTCTCTATAAAAATAAATAAATAAAATCTTAAAAAAAAAAAGAACCAATGTTTAGTAAATAAAAGTCTGCCTTGATATGTAGGTGGGTCAAAAATGTTATTGCTGACAAGACCTTATGATGGGCAAGGCCCCTCATTCAAGGTCTAGGTTTTTAAGGGGTGTAGAAGTTCTTCTTGAGCCTGAAGCTAAAACTGCCTTTAGCTCCTAATAGTCCACATACCACAGAAGTGCATCTTGGGGTGCTCATTCTGAACCCCCACACCATACTACTATCACCGTGCCTAACAAAGTTAACAGTATGTGTGGTTGTTTCCACTGAACAGGGACCCAGCTTCCAGCAGCCACAGGGGATGCTGCTCCTCCGGCGCCGTCTGCAACGAGCTCCGCCTCAGCAGCTTTTGTGCAGGTTCCGTGCCACGATGGGGAAACTGCAAAGCAAACTCAAACACAGCACCTACAGATACAGGTGCCCCAGTCCTACTTGGGGCCCCAAGTTTTATCATGCCCCATTCAAGTGCTCCACTAAAGAAAGAGAAGGCCCAGAGCAAGCACTGATGACCTTCCCTGCACTGTCAGCTTGCTCAGTTTTCTCTTGGATAAGAAACAGCTTGGTAGCTTAGTGTCCGCAGCTAAACAGAGAGGCGCCCTCCATCTCTAGAATAATCTCTAAAGTGAGTACGGACTCCCCTTTATCAGACTCAGTCATCCCGTGCACCTACTACAGAGTTAGTAATACCACTTCGGCGATGTCTGCACTGCCCCCTTCGCACACACTCTTCTTCATCTTGCTCCGCTATGCATGCCCACGCCAGGGGGCCCCCCATTCTCCGTCCTCTCTCTGGCAGGCCCGACGCAGTTATAGAAGAGAGGATCCAAACTAGAGCTCTTCAAGAGTACAGCCCAGCTCACATGGACGCCGTCTCTGCTGTTGCTGCTCTGGACTCGGACCTGTGCGTCTCCGGAGGAAACGATAAGGTGGGCCCTGCAGTGGCCCCCAGGGGGCCACCTTGTTGCAGAGAAGGGAGGGTGCGGGGGAGGCGAGCGCCGCTCTTCCATTGCTGGCGGCAGTGGCGGGCAGTGCAGAAATGCGGTTTTAGAATTAGACTGGGTTTAAGGCCCTTCTCTAACTTTGAGCAAGACTTTTAATTTTCTTGAACTTCAGTCTCTTTTTCTATCCAATGGGAGTAATAATGCCAACCTCACAGGACACTTGTGAGGATTCAGTGGTGAGATCCTTCGAAGTGTGCCTCCGCGCACTTTTTATAAGTGACCGGTGTTATTCCAGCCAGCCCATGTTCACACCTGCACACAGGCACGGGAGTTACTCGCCAGCAGAAGGCGTCTTCTGGCCTTCTCTTTTGTGCTGCTCCTTGGCCGAGTCTCCACACTGGTGCGTGTCGGGACTCCTCCCTTCGCTGTGTCGTGCTTCCTCCCACTGCCCTTCCGGGTCCTGCTGCCTTTTCCCCTCATGTTGGGATCTGTTGCAGCACTGGCAGCTAGGGTGTTGGTAGCAAAAACATTGATTCGTTTGTGATAAGTAATGCCTCTCATTTTCAATAGCCTTTTAGAGTCTTCAGATTTCATTTTCACACTATTTCGCAGACTTTCAGATGCACACATGTGCACATTTTAACACCTCTGAAATCCATATGCATTTGAAAACTGATAATAAAGCATCATTTAATTGGGAGCATTTTTGTCTTAAAATCTGTGTCATCGTAGACATATGAAATTTTATTTATATGAGCCTTACCTGTGAGGGGTAGATGGGCAAGGATTAGCATCTCCATTTTGTAGATTGAAAAATGGGGATTTAGGTTGAGTGCTAATATGCTTCTTACTCTGTAACAGTGAAATATAGAGACTGGGCCAGAGACAGCTTTGGAAATCCTATTTAGGGGAATAAATGCTGACAACAAAATATTAAAGTATATACCTAGAGGAAAAAGTGGAAAGAAATTTTTTTTAATTAAGAATCTTTTTTAAAAAGATTATTTATTTATTTATTTTTAGAGAGGGAAGGGAGGGACTGAGAGAGAGAGAGAGAGAGAGAGATCAATGTGCGGTTGCTGGGGGCCGTGGCCTGCAACCCAGGCATGTGCCCTGACTAGGAATCGAACCTGCGATGCTTTGGTTTGCAGCCTGCGCTCAATCCACTGAGCTACGCCAGCCAGGGCAAAAGAAAATTTTAACAGTGGTTCTCTCTGGCAGGTGGGATATAAATGAGGCTTTTTCAAATTAAAAACAAAGTACAGTCTGTTTTACAATAAAGGGAATAAACTTAATGCTAGTGAACTGTATATCTACAAATGATTAAGAAGATGATAAATTTAAAAAACTAAAATAAAAATACAATACAACTAAGGGGAAAAAATCTAGTCCCATGTGGAATTCTCCTTTAGCATCTACAACCAGAACCTCAACCTGAAGCAGTTTCCCTGAGGTCGTGTTAGCCCAGACCCGTCAGTAAGGCTGAGGGGCGGCCCAGGAGCCGGGGGAGACAGCACCGGTCAGGAGAAGAGACAGAACTCAAAGTTCAGGCCGTGAGCGAGGACACAGCAGAGCTCGGACGCTCCACTCAGGTCACTCCACTGGGAGGGAGAAGTCAGGCAGAGGATGAAGTAAGGCTCGTTGTTTCAGTTCAGTGAATATTCGGTTAAACTAAAGAATGCTAATGACTCTCCGCAGACAGTCGTGGCCTATAACTGGAAAACCGGAAACGTGGTGAGAAGGTTCCAAGGACACGAGCATGAAATCACCAAGGTAACACTGTCAGCTGGTTATTATCAGGGAGGGAGTTTGAAACTGAATAGGGGAATACCTAATTGCTCTAGATAGTAAGAGTGGTTGGCTGTTCAGTCTTAAAAGAAAATGCAAGGGCTTTATACTTGATGCCGTGAAGCCCTACTCCAGGAAGAGCGGAGCAAGCCATTCACTCAGCTCTTGGTACAGGTAAATGAGACATAATTTTTCTTTTGTTATTGAGCCTTTAATAGCTCAGGTGGTAAATAGAGAGTAACCAATCCTAACTCAACAGGGACCCACACCAAAGGCTTACTGTGTATTGGCCATAGTTGGAAAAGCGACAGTGTCTATGCTTAGGAATCTTCCAGTCAAGTTGGGGAAATTTTTAAAAAGCCAACAATAGTTAAATAAAAATTAATTTGTTCAGTAGCTTTACAGAGTACAGTGACTTTCCAGCAAAAGTGATAGAGAATGCCAAATTTATATGACTCTCTGCAGTCCACCTGAATGAACCAAAAGTTAGGACGTAGTCTGTCATGATGACACTCAGCATCAGCCACAGCCCCGTAGCACGGAAGAGGGTGTTTGCCCGCCAGCTCCAGCACATTTGGACCCGGACTGAGCGGGAACATCAGGCTCTGACACACGGGTCCTCAGGCCTCTTCCCCACTGTCAAGTGCCCTCGGACGAGCATGCCCGTGCTTTCTTCCCCGAGCAGATAGCCTGTGTCTACAAGTCGAAGCAGTTCTTCAGCGCCTCTCGGGACAGGAAGGTCCTGATGTGGGACCTGCACGGCTCCTCCCAGCCCAGCCAGCGGTTCTCGGGCCACGCCATGGCGGTCACGGGGGTGGCCGTGAGTCCAGGTAGGTAACGCAGAGCTCTTCCCAGTGCCGCTGAACTTTCTGAAACGCCCTCTTCCAAGTGCAGCTCATGGACCATCTTCTTGCCATTGTTTCCAAAGACTCGTCACAGCTGTGCACTGGCTCTCGGGACAACACCCTCCTTCTGTGGGACGTGCAGACCGGGCAGTGTGTGGAGCGAGCTTCAGTCTCCAGGAACTTGGTACGAGCTCAAACTTGCTGCAGGGCCGGGCAGCGGGAGGGAGGACAGGGGGGCGGGCAAGGGCCTGGGCAGGAGATCGGGAGTCCCACGACCAGGTGTGGGAGGCCTGGGTCCCATCACCGTGCACCTCTAACTCTGTGTCGGACCCCAGCCCCTCAGGGCATCGAATTAGATCTCTTTAAGGTCTGGGCTCCAGAGAACAAGTCCACTAGTTTATATTGGAATCTTAATGGTGTCCTCATTTATTCCTTCAAAACACAGTTACGTGTTTTTCCTGTGGGCCAGACACTGAGCTCAGAGCAGGTCAGCGACTAAGGACACAGCCTCTGTCCCCCAGGAGCTCACAGCCTAAGCTCCACGCTCTGCGTAAATAACATCACGTGGAGAAATAAGTATTACACTTTGCTTTCTGTATAATTTGCTCTGCTTATGAAAACCAGTGTTTTCTGGTAGCAGACTAGTTTATAAACTCCGCACTCTTTGGGGTCAGTCAAACCGGGGTTCAAGTCCTCGATCCATCACTTTTTAGCTGTGTTATCCCAAGAAACTTACTCAGAGTCTCAGCATCTACATTTCTAAAACAGTGAGAATTATATTACCTGACATGGTAGATGTTTCTTTAGTGGTCCTCCAATGTTAGCCCTAGTTATCGTTCCCAATTTTGAAGACAACTGTCAGTGACAAGATACATTTGCTCTATGCCTTCCCCATTTGTGGAGGTTCCTGGGGAAAAAGAAAACCCTGTTACTTTGGGTGGTTCTGAAAAGTCCTTCATGCCCGTCCGCCGGGGGACTGCAGGGATGAAGTGAAGGAAGGACACTTCCCGAACCCTCTGTGGCCTGGACTGGGGTTCCAGTGGCCCCTCATCAGAACAGGGGCTGCCCCTCTGCGCTGCTGCAGGCCAGCAGGTCTTCGCCACGTGTTTGGGGTTCAGACGCTCAGAGCACCTGCACGCATCTGGGTGCTGACCACCGGCCCGGCTGCAACCACTGGCGCTGATAGCCTCCGAGATTTGAGGGGAGCGTGACTGGCGGGTGTGGGCAAAACATGAAACCCCTCCAAGTCAAATTTCCTAGTTCACATCCTTGAGAGGTGGTGCAGAGATGCTATTTAGCACAGTTGATGGGAATTCCAGCAGAGGAATGATTTGGTGTGGACACATTTTGAAAATTATGCTGCTTCTAGGTCACGCACCTGTGTTGGGTCCCCCGAGAACCATATGTGCTGCAGACTTCCGAAGATAAGACCGTCAGGTGGGCTAACTGAGCGGCAGCGAAGGTGTTTCTGGTGAATGTTTGTGGCCCCCGCGCTTACACGACGCCCTTCCCCCTCTGCTTCTCCACATTGCTGTGTCCTTCCCAGGGCCTTCTGCCCCTCTGCCCCTCGCTGGTGCTGGGGCCTCTCTGATCTGGAATCCTCTGAGTAGAGGGTGAATGCCAGTCGGGCCAGGGGGAAAAATCCCCTGTTCTGATTGGTTTCAAGGCAGCTGAGTCTTCCCGCTCCTACTGTCTGTAAACGTGTTCAGACTAACTTGAGGATCAGTCACTTGCCTCTCCCACCACTTCAAACTGCCCGGCTCTTCTCCGGCCACCTGCTGGGTCCCTAGCGTTCTCAGTCGCCCAGCCCTGGGGAAGCCCTCCCTGGGAAGGCAGGGCAGAGTCACCATCAAGGGCTGCAAACGAAGTACATTGCTTTTAGATCAGAAAGTGTGACTAAAAGCTATGGATTTCTGAAGAGATTTTGCTTAGAAAATGGTAGGAATAAGACAAGAGATAAAATAAAATACTCTGCAGTGGACTCCATGGCCCAGGTTGGCCATGGCCTGCAACTCTTTTGTGTCTGAATCTGGGAAGATGATCGCTCCTCTGTACTATCATAAGTATCTTGGAAAATATTCCTAAGTCACAGGCACAGAAATAACCTCTTGTCCTTTGAAAGCGGTATCCCAAAAGACCAAATTAACAAATTAACTTGCACAATTAAGATGCTTGGACTAAATTCCTATTAACTAGATCTCGGAATGGAAAGAGCTCAGATGTCGCTCTGCTCCTTCCTGCCTGCTGCGGAGTCTCCGAGGCCGCTCCGTGCACGCCACCCTCCCAGGTGTGCCGCGACTCCGTCCGACTGGCGGAGCGGTGGGGAGCCACAGCTTTTATCTTAGTAGGCTATTGCAGGTGTATCTCAGACACATTTGCTATAAATTCATGTTTTGCTTCAATTTTTTTTCAGATTATGGGACAGCCGGGGGCTGCAGGTAGCTCATATATTTCCCGCAAAGCAACACATTCAGACCTACTGCCAGGTCAGTGAGGATGGACACCGGTGCCTCTCCTGCAGCAACGGCTTCGGAGGGGAAGGCTGTGAAGCCACGGTGAGGGGTCTTGGGGGGCCCAGGGGTCTCATTGCTGATGAGCAAATAACTCACTCTGGCCTCCTGCCTGTGCAGGGCTACACTGGCCGGTCTGCTAATGGCTCAGGCCTATTACAGGTGCAGACTGTAAGTGATCCTTTGCCTTCCAGATGGTTCCTTCAAGAAACAACTACTAGCCTAGGCAGAGGCGTCCGACCTCTTGGCGTCTCTAGGCCACACTGGAAGAAGAGTTGTTTTGGGCCACACATTAAATACACAAACACTAATGAAAACTGATGAACAGAAAAAAGGCCTTAAGTAAATTTACGATTTTATATTGGGCCGCATTCGTAGCTGTCCTGGGCCGCATGCAGCCCACGGGCCATGGGTTGGACACCCTGACAGGGTGAGAGTCAGGATAGGAAGGTGGTATCTTGAAGTGGCTACTAATATCTCTCCTCCCAGCAGAGCTTAGAAGAGGAAGGAGTGTTCAAAGAACCAAGTGTTTCTCGTACACGTGGACCCAGTGCAGGAGGTGCCAGGTCTTTAGGAAGTTTGGAGCTCCAGGGTCAGTCAGGGCCCACCTCAGCCCTCACCCATACAGCTTGCCTTGCAACTGATTTCGGGATAGGCCCCTCCAAAGCACCCTGGGTTCCAAACTATAGAATGCCAGTGAAAAGGATTATCTGGTATCCAAATAGAACAGTTACAGCTCCCCATTATTGAACATTTCTTATGTGCTACGTACTGGGCTGAGCACACTGCATGCATTATCTCATTCAATCCTTAAAACAGCTGCATGAGCTAAGACCTAAAAATTCCCATTTTACAGAGGAGGAAGTAGAGAGACACAGCAAGTTGAAATTTCTTGTACAAAATCACACCTCTAGTAAGTGTTGGGTCAAGGTTTTAAATCCCAGGCTGCCGATGTAGCATCTCTTCTCCAGGCTAAGCACTTCCAGCTCCTACCGCTGTTCCTTAGATGACACGGTGCCCAGTGATTTCACTGTTTTTTGGACCCGGTTCACTTTGCTCTCCTACGTGGTCTCATCTGTGTCAGCGAGAGTGGGACTGGTGGGACTGGCGCCGCCATGGTTGTAGACTCTGGTCTTCATATACCAAGGTTTAGTGGCTGCGCTTTAAATCAGAAGGTCTCTGCCTGTATGTACTTATGAGAAGGTGCTGCCAACTGTGGGGTGCCCACAGGACCCACAGACACCAAGAGGCTGATAGAAGGTAGTTCTTGAGCCGTCCTAGAAAGCAGGAAACCTCATCCTGTCTCACCACGCTGGGGGATGTGGAGCTTCACTTCCCTAACCATGATGTTAGTCAGGAAGTCAGCAGCCCTTCTGCACACCCTTAACCAGGGTGGTTAGAGGCATAGTCGATGCTTAAAATCATCACTAGATGGATGGACGGTTGGCTGTGTGGATGGGATGCATAAAGATAAGGGGTGGCTACGTAAGTAGGTAAGTGGAGGGAACAGGTGGATCAGCACATGGAGGGGCGACAGATCATCAGTGTCATCAATGACTGACACTGGAGAAGGGTGTGTATGAGCTAGCCTGTGTCATCACTTTGCAGTTGTGGGACCTAAGGCAGACGCGGAACAGACTGTGTGAGTATAAGGGGCATTTCCAGACTGTTGCATCCTGTGTCTTTCTACCAAGAGCACTGGCCTGGGTGCCTGTAATTGCTACCTCATCACATGACTGCAAGGTGAAGATTTGGAACCAAGATACTGGAGGTAAGGAACCTGTTGTTAGTGCTTCTTACAGATACATAACGTCCTAAAAGACTACAATTTTCTTTAAATTGCTCAGGACAGCCACACAGGTCCCACCACTGTTCAGTCCCCTAGTGGTTAAGACATGACACCAGATCCCAGAATCTCTGTTCAACCTCTGGCCGGAGGCCATTACCACATAACTGTACCCACCATATTGTACCCACTCATTCCTGAGAGCTCAAATATGTACATTTGGCTTTTATGTGCTTTCTGTATACTTGAAAGTCCTCATCAGGTTTTTTTTTAAGATTCTATTTTTTAGAGAGAGGGGAGGAGAGGGAGAGACACATCAATGTGTGAGGGAAATAACGGATCATTTGCCATTGGTTAGTTGGCTCTCGCACGTCCCCAACTGGGGACCTTGCCCTCAACCCAGGCGTGTGTTCTGATTGGGAATCGAACCAGTGACCTTCTGCTTTGCAGTCTGGTGCCCAACCCACTGAGCCACACCAGCCAGGGCCCTCATTTGGTTTTAACTTGTGATGCTCAAGATGTCTGGAAAAGAGAACAGAAATTGCTATTTTGAAATGTATTATTTTTAAGAACTAAAATGAACCCTAGCTGGTGTGGCTCAGTGGATTGAACACCAGACTGTGAAGCAGGGGGTCGCTGGTTTGATTCCCAGTCAGGGCACATGCCCAGGTTGCAGGCTGGATCCCAAGATGGGGGTGCACGGGGGACAACCACACATTGATGTTTCTCTCTCTTTCTCCCTCCCTTCCCCTCTCAAACAATAAATAAATCTTTAAAAAAAGAAAAAGAACTAAAATGAGAGCCTCAGCTCTTGGTGGGGGCAAGATGGAGTGAGATAGTTTCAGAAAGACTCTGCCCTGTTCTGACTCTGCAGTGAAGGTTCAAACCCGCAGAAAAGTCAGGACACATGGAAGCCCCAGAGGGAAAAAATGTTTTAGGGAGCACAGCCCCCTGGAGTTCTTGAGGCAGTGGTGTGCTGGTCCAGCTCCCCATGGCTGAACTGTTAAATATTCAGGAATATTTAATACGCTATAGTGGGAATATTTACACCACAGAATTTGGCAAATGCTGTGAAAAAAGGTTGTTTTTCCTTCTAGAGAGCTGATTCACCAGCACCCCACCACTGCTATGCTGCTCTGTCCTGGACACAGGGTTCTGCTAGACACAGGAATAGTATTGGGTTGGCCAAAAAAATCGTTTGTTTTTCTCCATAAGATGGCTCCAGTAGTGCTTAGTTGTCTTTCACTTCATTTGAAACAATTTTTTTAGATTGTATTGTGACAGCTGTCATATCAGCATGCATTTAAAAAAAACATCAAAATTGGTGAATTTTTGTGTGACCATGTTAATATTGAAGATGGAAGAAAATAAGTGACATTTTCAGCATATTATGCTTTATTATTTCAAGAAAGGTAAAAACACAACTGAAATACAAAAAAAGAATTTGTGCAGTGTATGGAGAAGGTGCCATGACTAATCAAACATGTCAAAGGTGGTTTGTGAAGTTACGTGCTGGAGACTTCTCGCTGGACAATGCTCCACAATTGGGTAGAGCAGTTGAAGTTGATAGCAATCAAATCAAGACATTAATTGAGAACAACCAACATTCTACCACGCAGGAGATAGCCAACATACTCAAGATAGGTAAATCAATAAAGTTACTGGAGAAAATGGAAAATGTATCTTATTTTATGGGAAGAACTAGACGAACTTTTTGGCCAACCCAACATTAACTTCGAGAACCACAAACCAAATCCCTCCCACAGTAATCTTCCAGAAATTCGGGGTCCAGCAGGGGATGGGGGGTAGCCCCACACAGAGAACAGAGGTGAGAGCATGTCAGGTGGGACCCAGGCTAAACTTGCACAGTGAGCACGGCCCCGCTGCACCCTCACCAGGAGCTGCCCTCTCCAGTCGCCCAGGTGTGACTTTTGTGGGAGGTGGGAAGAGCAGCTTTTTAGCTTCCATGATCGTGAACCTGAGACCAGGGGAACATGCTGTGTGCCCGTAGTTCTGAGAAGGCTCCGAGTTGCAGATGGAGGGAGACTGGGTCAGTTGGAAGCCCTGAATGTCCTTCCGGTTCCCCCATTATCCTTCTGCCTTGAAGGGACCGAGACCCTGGGAAGCTGGCAACTGAAAATCGGTATCCCTGTCTGTTTTCCTCTGCCCTGGCCCTGCTTTGTTCTCGGCAGGTCAGCGAGGGCAACTTTTTAACATGTCCTTGTCGGTGAGGCCCCAAGTGTCTGAACGTACTTCTAGCTGGTGTATGTCCACCCTGTTTGGTCTGTGTGCCATTCTCGATAGTTGAAGTCGTGGGGTTGACCCAAGTTCTGGCTTCCCTGATGGTGCATGTCCCTCTGCAGCATGGGATGTGTCTCTTGCCCAGGTCAGATACATAGGGCACATGCTTTAGTCACATGGCTTTCTTAGGAAGACACTGCACTTTATGATGCTGCACTCTTAGCCTAAGCTGCTGGTTACCCTCTTCCTCCGCAGCCTGCCTGTTCACCTTGTCTCTGGATGGATCAGGACCCTTGACATCGCTGGCTGTTGGTGACACCACCTCCTTACTGTGTGCTAGTTTCAGCAGAGGGATTCACTTGCTCAGAGTGGACCACACCCGAGGGCTGGAGCTGCGGGAAGTGGCGGCATTCTGAGGCCAGGAGACATTTGCTGGGCAATATCACACCGTGGCCCCTCCTTTCTCAGTGTGGTTTTGTGCTTTTCATGTTGTCTTCAGGGGAGGGCGACGTGGGGCGTAGGTTCACTTAGAGGGCATATTAGTGTTAGAAGGCAGTTTAAGGCTACTGGCTCCAAATCAGATGTGAAGTTTAGAAATGTGGACTCAACATAAGGTTCTCAAGCTGTTAAATCCAGATGCAAGTTTTAGTGAACTCTTGGGACTGCTCTTCAAAAAACAGTTTATGGCTCAAAGTGGAGACCTGTAGGTCTCTGAAAGGGGTCTCTGTGAGAGTCAGGACACAGCGTCTGAGTCTCTTGAATTGACCTTTTCTGTGTCTCCACAGAAGCAAGCAAGGGGGAGAGAAACTGTTTTCCTTGGCTTCAAATGATGTACGTGGGAAAGAATAGTGCAGCGCCACAGAGGAAATAGATCGCAGACACGATATGAAGGTCCCGTCACTGCTCCTCGGCAACGTGAAGAATCAGAGTTAGGGCAAGAAAGCGAAAGCCTTGGCTTCTACTCACAACGGTAGCAGAAAGGGTGGCCAGCCCCTGCGAGTTCCTGAGCCCTTCTTAGACTGGCGCGGAGGTTGTGTGAAAATAAGGCTCGAGATGGCTTGAACAGGCTGACAACCCCAAGGAACTGGTCCAGGATTATGGGAGTTACCAAATTGGTTCTGTAGGTAAGGAAATGGGGAGGTTGCAAGATTAAGGCTTAACACTTTTCACTCATACATTTTAATATTTTTATTTAGTTTTATGTAAACTCTCTCTAGGGAATGGCAGGAGTGAGGCAAAGGGAACGTCTGCGATGACGATAGATCACAGAGAGAAAGTAGAGGTGCAGACCCCACTGTGCGCGGGCCACGGAGCCCCCTCCGTGAGGAGGGGCAGGCGCCCGGTGTGCCTGGGTGGTCCCAGGAGGTCAGTCCCCACGTGGCACCCAGAAGCCCCTGTTCCTCCGGTGGAGATCGAGCTCCCCCTGCCTTCAGGCAGGCCCACGCCCCCACCCCCAGAGGATTCCCTTTCTGATGAGTCCCAGCCGAAGAAGATTTTGCATTGGTCTTTGCCTGCCCCTGACACCCCTGGCTGACAGCCACCTTCCTGCCTCCCCCTGCTCCTCTTCAAGTCCAGCTCCCCCAGGCCGTCCCCACCAACTGGGGAGGAGAATCTCAAGCTGCTGCAAAGTGTCTGACCTGAGTTTGAATCTCCAGTTCTCCATTTAGCCGGATGATCTTGGGCACGTAGTGAAATCTCAGCTTCCTCACTTACTGTGTAGGGCCGTAATCGAGTTCCTCACGGGGCTATTCTGAGGACTGAACAGAACCCTGTTAAATGGCAAGCAAGGCAGTAGGTGCTTGTAAGTGGTAGCCATTGTTATTTATTGCCCTCCGTGCAGATGAAACGCTCTCTTTACCACATGAAACATCTACCATTCCTCATCCATTCTTCTTAGATCTTACTGTCTAAGCTTTAGTCATTGCTCAGCTTCCCCTTTGATCTTGGCACTTGGGAAGAACAAAGGGGTGGTGAACGTGGAAGCTGTGTCATTGAGCAGCTACAGGTGGCTGAATACATTTATTCTCACTCTCATTCTTACTAGTATTCCCATTTCACAGAGGAGGACGCAGAGGCCCGAGGTCACACACGTAGGTAGGAAAGGGAAGAACTGAAATTTGAACTGAGGCCAGTCTGACTCAAAGCCAGATTACTTTCCTCCCTTTCCCTTTGCCTTTGGGTGATGTCACAAAGTTCACGTCAGAAATGTATAGAGACTAAATTGTTGGTGCATTTTCTAGACCAGTTATTAACTTTCTGGCTCCAAGGAGCTCTCCCTTGCCAGTTGCCCAGGAGCCGTAGACAGGTGTCTCAGGGAAAGTCCCAGGGCACCTGCTAGTGCCGCAGCTGACCCTTTCTCCTAGAGGGGAAGCAGGCAGGAAGTCAGAAAACCCAAGGGAGCAGGTTGGGATGGGGGGCTCCCCGGGGGAGGGACAGGCTGCGGTGGGAGGGAGCACAGCTTTGAGAAGACAGTGGGCCTCTGATGAATTCGCAGGGCTCTGTTACAATAAAGTTGTTTCCCTAAACTCGACACAGGTGCGTGATGTGTAAGTGCCTTATTGTGCGGTTCAAGTAAAAAAGAGATGAATAAATGTAAATGTTTCTGTAGGATTTTTCAGTGTAGGATTTTCAGTGTTCGGTGTGCCCTACACAGGCACCCCCAGCACCTAAGAGCCAGGCTGCTGCAACGCATTCATTCCCCTGCCCAACACTTCATGTCAGAGGCGGCCTGCTAAGTCGTAGTGAGGGGTTTCCCAAAGACAGCTGACTGTTTTCCCCAGAAGGTATATAAGCTCTTGGATCCGGCCAATTGTATGTTTAAAATTTAAATAAATTTGTATCTTGTATATTTACCATTTAAATATATTGACATAGTTAAGGAGAGGAGTGGTGATTATTAATGACCTTTATTTTGACACAGAAAATACAAGTATAAAACTCAGGTCACTTGGTGTTTTTAACCTTTTAATACTGAACAAAGGGAGCTTAGCTATTTCTGAGTAGCCTTTGGAAACATAGTGATTAAAGAACAGCTTCATCGTAAAGAAGGCGCTGACTGCTACCCGTTCCCTGAAGTTGGCACCTCCCCCCGGCACAGGCTGCCCTGCCGAGACCACGGTCCCAGCGAGGCATGGCCGTAAGAGTCAGTTCTGGTCAGTGCGTGTGGAGTGGAAGTGACAATGTGTGTTAACTTCCATCCTGTTCACCTGGAAGAAACACATTTGTACGGGACCCCGCTCTGGGGCCGCTCCCACTGGCCAGAATGCAGCCTGCCGGTGACAGCTTCAGCTCTTCAGATGAGGACGAGATGGCAAACCAGCAGAAGAGAAGGAAGCTGGGGCCCGAAGAACCTCAAGGAGCTGAGCTGCTCCGGCAGCCTGACCAGCTGGACTGGACTGTGACTGGAAAGAGAAATGAACTTCATTCTTTCTAAGCCAATTTATAAATTTTTAACTTCTAATGCAGGTACACAATCATAAGCCATTTCAGACATGTTAAGTTTATAGCTTTTTGAACACACTCTCATCACCAGTACCTAGGTGGAGAAGCACACTACACCCAGGAACGTACATGGCCCCCCTCATCCTCCCCTCCAGGCCTGTCTGCCGAGGAATTTGTAACATCAAAGTCGTTTGTCTGCTGTTCTGTTTTATGTAGATGGAATCAGGCTGTATTGTAGTCGATGGAAAATATGGCATCAGTGTCTCCCATTCCTGTATGCATGACCTTTTGCAATGTGACATTTTCTGATCAGTAGATAGGATCTGCTTCCCCACCCCTTGAACCTGCACTGGTCTTTTGACTTGGCTTGACAGACAGAATCCAGGGGGACAAACGCCAGGTCACTCGTGAGGCCCGGGCTTCAGAGGCCTTGCGGCTTCACTTTCACCCTCTTGGAATGCTGCTCTGAGATCTCCGTGTCCCGAAGGTGACCTGGGCCACATGGAGAAAAGCCAAGCACCACCAGGTATGTGCGTGAGGTTACCTTGGACCTTGCAACCCCTCCAGATCTGCAGCCAAATTCAGTCACTGATGAAATCGCAAGGGAAGCCACAGCTATTCCATACAATCATGAAAAATAATGAATAATGAATAATGTTACGAGACACTTAAGTTTTGGGGTAGCTTGTTATTCAATAGATTTAAGTGAAACAAGTACATGCTTTTATTTTGGCCAGGCTTTGTTTGCTCAACATGTGTGGGAGATTGATTCATACTGTTGCATGCAGTGGAATGTTATTCCTTCCCATTGCTGCAGAGTATTCTAATGTGGGACAATATTATAATTTATCCACTTCGCTACTGATGGCTAGCTTCTAGTTTGGGGCTCTTACAAACAGTGCTGCTGTGAACATTCTAATAACATGTCCTCTGGTGAACATATGCATGCGCTGTGGTCAGTCTGTAATTAGAGGGAGGCCTTTCTGGACTAGTGTGTAAACTGCGTGATCAGCTTCAGCAGATACACCTCTTTCCCAAACAGGCTGTCCCAGTTCACATTCCCACCTGCTGTGCAGGAGCGTTAGCAGAGCCTCAGTTGTTCCCTGCCAACACTCTGTGCTCTTAAATTTTGCAACCCTCAGTAGTAAAGGTGAGTGCAGAGCAGTTGAAGAGTGCACTAGGGAAGTGTTAGCTGCATGAGCCAATGTTAGAAAAGAGCTGGGCCAGCTGGATTTGATGTCTACCTTTCTTCCTGACAATTCTAGACAAAAGGGCAGAATTTACCAACACAAACTTACAGACACACAGTGCTCTATATTTTAATTCTACTTTCACAATCATAATTGCATCTGAGTCTTCCAGTAAAATAACACTGTAAAGTAGGCAGCCTCGGGAATATTGCTTCTTTCTGCAGAGAAGGAAAGTGATTTGCCGAAGATCACACAGCATGTGGCAGAGCCCGGATGGGAGCCCAGGTCTCCGGACGTGCAGATTGGCTCTTCCCAGCAAAGCCCTCTGCCTCCCGTGGCATTGTCCTGGAGGTGGTGGGCATGAAAGCCGGGGTGGGGGCAGGTAGGAGGTATTGGTAGCTGGGGAATAGGTGACTCCGGTTAAACATCGCGGACAGAAGGGAAGTTCAGTCCGTTCCCAGATGTTATTTCCCCAGGGTCTGGGACACAGCATCCTGCTTCGCCAAGGCCCTGCACGCAGCCCACTAACAAGCCTAGATTTTGAATGTCCACATGCTGGACTCTCTCAGTCCATCCAGAAATAGCCTTTTGAAAACTGGCCAACTTCTCATGACCGATAACCATACAGACTTTTATACTGAGGCTGCACCGGATGTTGTCCTTAGTTCACCCTCAGTGAAAACACAGGTAACCAAACAGCACCATACAGCACCATCCCATTTGGTAAAAACACATCTGCACATATGTCTCCACATTCAGAGAGCAAGGTCTGGAAGAAATAGAGCAAAACTGTTAACCGTTATCTCTGGGAATTTAAAGATCAATTTATTTTTTATTTGATGCATTTCTGTTTTTTGGGGGAGGGGTTGCAATGAGGATGAATCAATTTCATTTTTTTCACCTTACTTTTTTTTAAATAGATAAGGCATTCATGCAGTCACAAAAGGCTCAGATCGGAAAGTCTCCCTCTGGTCCGTGTCTGCCTTCCATCTGGCTCCACCCAGAGGTGACCAGCGTTACCAACAACAAGTGTGTCCCGAAACACATGATACGTGTACAAGCAAATACATAAGTTTATTTATCACTTCCGCAATCAAAAAGACTCTCACTTAAACATATTTAAGACTTTTCCATTATAATTGACATTCACTACTAGTTTCAGATACGCAGCATAGAAGACTACTTTCATGTTGAAGAAAAGGCCGTAGAAGACTATTTTATGACAGAAAGGTAGATGAAAAAAAGGCTCCCAAACAGGGCAGAGTATGATATATATTTTTTAAAGATTTTATTTATTTCTAGAGAGGGGGAGGAAGGGAGAGAGGGAAACATCAATGTGTGGTTGCCTCTCACACGCCCCCTACTGGGCTTAGACTGGGAATACAAGCAGCAACCCTTTGGTTCGCAGGCACTCAATCCACTGAGCCACACCAGCCAGGGCTAAGTGTATGACATATTTTAAATAATTTATGGAAAAGTGTATATTTGAACTACTGTACTTAAAAGTAAAAGACTTAAAGGCTATTTCCCAAGTGTGTCAGTGGTTCTCTCTCAATGCGGGGTTCGGGGCGAGTGTCTGTCCCCCCTACGGTGGCCGTGTGCCTGGTGGTTTCGGGTGTGGACTCTGGCACCAGGCTGCCTGATTCAAACCCCAGACTGCCGGGGGGAGGGAGGTGGGTTGGAGGCAAAAAAGGGTATGGGGGGAAATGGTCATGGAAAAAATTACAGTGAAATGGGGGTGATGATAAAAACAAAGCTCAGTCTGCTACTTCCTAACCCTATGACTCGGGGCAAGTGGCTTAATCTTCCTGTGTCTCACATGCAAAAATGGAGATGATGATGACAACGACGGTGGTGGTTGTACCTATCCATATAGTTGAGCTGTCATCAGGGATAAGTTATAAAATTCAGGTAGAGGGGACTTAGGGTCAAGATGGCAGTGTAGGCAGACATGGCTCGCCTCTCTGCACAACCACATCAAAATGACAACTAAAATAAAGAATACGCATCACTGAGAACTGTCAGAAATTGAGTCAAATGGAAGTCTGGCAAAAACAGAATTAAAGAAACCACATCCATCCAGACCGGAAGGAGGGGTGCAGGCACAGAATGGGCTGGTCCCTCACCCACGTGTGGTGGATAAAATTCAGGAGGGATATCTTTGGGAGCGAGGAGTCCCAGCCCCACACCAGTCTCCTGGTCCAGGGTTCCAGTGCCAGGAAATTTGGTCCCCAAAACTTCTGGCTGCAAAAATCAGTGGGGATTGGGTCAGTGGAAGAAACTGCTGGGACCACAAGCAGTTCCTCTTAAAGAACCCACACACGGACTCACCTACTCAGACTCACTCCCTCTCAGCTCCAGCACCAGGGTAAGCAGCTTGAAAGGCACCAGAGGCACACAGGGGGAGACTGAAGTGTCTGGCATCAAGGCAAGCAGAGGTCATTGTTGCTTTGCTAAATTCTACCCCCACAGAGCCAGCAAGCTGATGCCATGTCTGAGACTCCATCAACCTGGCAAACACGGTTTGACCCGCTTTGGAAATCCCCAGAGATTCTGCCCTACCCAATTTATGGGTCCACCCAAGCTATTTTTCCATATGAATGGCAGGTCCTGCTTCACAACTTCCTAAATCCTCTCAACCAAGAAACAGCTGGCCTCAGTGTGCCCCAGGGCCAGGCACCAGCAGCACTCAGCCTAGATTCTCAGCTTGGCTTCTCCTGGAAATCTCCAAGCCCAGCACAAGTAGCAGCCATCTCAGATTGCTTTGTAGCTCAGGCATGGTAGCCCCAGACAAAACACAGGTGGGGGCTGACCTTGGCCTGCATCACCCAGGAAACCCATTTTGATGGTTCTCATATGGGAGGGGTGAGGGGATTAAGAAGTACAAATAGGGAGTGACAGAATAGCCACAGGGATGTAAAGTACAGTATAGGCAATAGAGTAGCCAAAGAACTTATATGCATGATCCTTGGACTTGAACAGTGGTGGGGGGATTGTCTGAGGGAGTGGGGAGTGCTGGGTGGAGGGGGGCAAAGGGGGAAAAAATCAGGACAACTATAATAGCATAATCAATAAAATATAATTTAAAAATAAAATAAAACCAATAAACATTCAAAAAATTTCAGGTAGAGTCCTTACAGTGGGGCCTACCATCGCTCCTGTGTCAGTAACGATTCTATTCAACTGCGTTTCCTCGTTTTTCTATATTGGACATGTTTTATAGTAAAGGTCAAATAATAAACTCCCACAAGAGAAGGGAAGCTATACCCATAGAGAGAGAGGTCAGTGCAAGCAGATGAGAGAGTGGTGGTAGAGAAATGAAGAGGGAGAGACCCCAAGCCCCCAGGAGCGCAAATGAGAGCTGCAGACCCAGGGAGGAGGGAGGTCTCTGCTTCCTGATTTTGACCCTCTGATTAGAGCCCTGTGGGAGGGCCCTCGGCTGGTGTGGCCCACTGAGCTTTCCAAGAGCAGGGAGGGACCCTGGCCCAGAAGCCTTCCCTCTTGGCGTTTGGAGATGGCCTTTGCGATCATCCAAGAAGCTCCCTAAACCTTCCTTGTGCAAACGGCCTTCAGCCAGCACTGCCGCTCTCTCCCTGGCTGAAAGGCTTCAGAATAAGTGTGAGGACTCCCCTGGTTGTGCCTGAACCAACACACTCCAAGGCCCTTGGGAGGTCCAATCACTGTCACCTCAACGTGGCTGACAGTCTAGGGGGTTAAAAGACGAGATGCTGCACTCCCAGCCCACCTGGAGAAAGCAACATCCAATCTCAGTTTCGTGTTTCTAAACACACCAGGCGGCATGTGCAGGAAGCACATTATCCTTCAGCCAGCAGCTGGGGCCTGTCCTCTGCAGACACAGCATGGGCACTATGAGGGGAGGAGAAGGCTGCCCAAGAGCCTCACCCCATCCTCAGGTGAGGATGGGGGAAGGGAAGCGTGGGACCAGGAGCTGGAGGCCCCGGGGTTCTAGCTCAGCTCAGATGTTTCCTGTGGATGCTAGCAGGGGTCATTCTTAATTTCACCAAAAGCCAATGGCTCCTCAGAGAACCCCCTGAGTTGATCTGGGAATTACCATGCCTGCCTGATGAGAGAAATTATGTGAACTACTTTGCATTTGAAAGAGCATCTAGGTCTTGTAGCTCCTCCTAAGACTGAGGTGAACAAGGGCTGGGAAATCGTACCCTGTCAGTGTTTCTAACTTAATTCATGGACACAGTCTAAAAAGAATTCCTAACCCCTATCCACAGTTTTCCAACCCCCATACTGCAGGCAAAGTGTTTTCATGGAATCTGGTGCCAAAATTGACCTGACCTTACAGTGTTTACTGTTTTTGGTGCTAATATTTATAATAAGTTGCAGAATATTTTTGCATTTGATTGCAGGGTGTTGTCCCAGATCCCACTGGGAGAGTTACTTGATATATGGTAAATACAAATTACCTTCCTAAAATATGAAAAATTCTGAAACCCATCTGGCCCTAAGGGTTTTGCATAAGGGATGTGGCCTTGTAAAGAGAACAAAAACAGATGCCACTTAAAGCAGATGCAGGGGGACCCACTCCCAGGTGGGAACTTACCCAGCCCCGCCTGGCACCTCTTCTTCCTGGGGGCAGGTCCTTGGGAAGTCTTCATGAATCTGAAGACAGACGTAATTGGGATGAGTCAAGGAGCATATGTTGGGAGTATTTCTCCTAAATCAATGCTTATCACATTTTTATGTGTTTCTGAATCTCCTAGGAATCTTGTAAAATCACAGATTCATACTCAGTAGGTCTGGGGTGGGCCTGAGGTTCTTCATTTCCAGCACTCTCCAGGTGATGGCTGGGCTGCTGGGACAGTCCTGAACTCTCTGAACTCTAGAAAGGCCGAAACCAGGTTTCTGAGCGCTGTGGTGCCCCACAGGAAGAGGTGCCCCTGCCCTTGGAGGGGCTGCTTGCAAAACACTGATCATCACCTGACCCAAACCTGACTCATCGTGGCCTTTTCTCCATCCCCCACTGCCTCCTGCTGCCTCTTCCGGCCCAGGGGGGTTGAACCACTCCACACGCCCACTCCAGGCCCTGGCTGGCCTCCGCCAAGTCTCATGACTCTTCACTCACCACGTTCCAAGGTACTGCTTACATGAGGTGCTTTTCTGGCTGGCTGACCTCACCCGCCAAGCATGAACTAAATTAATTCAACTCTGAAATTCCTGAGATGCCTCACTCTATCTCCTGGGTATCTCCCCAGAGAAGTTTTCCACTGTCTGCAAAGTGCTCCGTGGCCCCCATGACCCAGAGACACGATGAGACTGAATTTGCTCACTGGACAGCGACCCTCAGAAGGACGATGGTCTGTTTTATCAGTGCCTGCAGTGCCCTGACTGAGTTCTCGCACACTCTGCCTGCCTTCCTTTTAACGTCCAGAGTCCCTGGTTGCAGAAAACTCAGGTTTACTTACTTTTCAAGAGAA
The DNA here is from genome assembly GCF_019186645.2 of Phyllostomus hastatus. Lineage (NCBI taxonomy): Eukaryota > Metazoa > Chordata > Mammalia > Chiroptera > Phyllostomidae > Phyllostomus > Phyllostomus hastatus. The sequence goes on along the minus strand of NW_025333857.1, from coordinate 60,320,522 downwards.
TTTGCCTATTACAAAAGTAATACATGTTTATTATTAGTGGAAGTTCAGAAAATATAGATTAGAAGAAAACGGCAACACCAGTAAGCTTGTCCCCCAGAGGCAATTGTTGCAGTATCTGCCTGACGGCCTTTCAGTCTTTATACTGTACATTCTGTTTTACACTATCTGGCTCACACTACATAGGTCATTTCTTAAACATTTTATTTATTTATTTATTTTTACAGAGAGGGGAAGGGGAGGAGAAAGAGAGAGAGAGAAACATCAGTGCATGGTTGCCTCTTGTGTACCCCCTACTGAGGATCTGGCCTGCGACCTAGGCATGTGCTCTGACTGGGAATCGAACCAGCAACCCTTCGGTTCACAGGCCAGCGCTCAATCCACTGAGCCACACCAGCCAGGGCTACCTATGCCATTTTACAAACTTTGTTCTTTGTTTATTGATTTGAGAGAGGGAGAAAGAGAAACATCAGTGTGAAAGAGACACATTGATTGCCTCCTTTACGTGCTCCAACCAGAGATCAAACCTGCAACCTAGGTATGTGCCCTGACTGGGGATTGAACCCATGGCCTTTTGGTGTATGGGACTACATTCCACCCCACTCAGCCACTTAGCCAGGGCTACAAGTAGGCACTACCTTTTATACAAGTAGGCTAGTCAGTGACTAACCAAAGGGCTGGCTTCCAGACGCCAGCGAGGAAGTCCCCTTTTGCTGGAGTTCTTTGCCAGGGAGAAAAGACACCAGTGTTGGGGGCTGGCTGCCCTCTTTCAAGGTCCTCTGCTCCTTGAAAGGTTTATCACCACTCTCTGCATCACCACTGTCTTTCAGGGACGCCTCACCAAGATTCACGCGAATGCCCAGGGGGCTTCATCAAGTTTTTAGGTTAGAGAATAGTTGCCTTGCCCAAACCAAAGTCCTCAGAGTCCTTACAGACTCTCCGTATTCCTCGTCTGCAAGTCCCCTTGCAGAGGCTGCTTCTCCACCTGTACTTCCCCATCAGCCCCCAACCCGGCCTGTCAGCTGACCAACAGCCCATGTAGAAGGATGGCACCCCGGCAAGGCTTATTTCATTACAAAGCGACTTTTTTCTTTGTCATAAACAAGTGGGTTAACACACCTTCCCTTAAGTGGTAAACGAGTGTATGTGGAATCATTTTGAACCTATATGCAACGCTGATCGAGGACTTGACTCTGACCCAGAAGTCGAATGTATTGATAACTCTGGCTCTCCATGCTTATCCTTGAATACCTCTCTCCCCATGACTGTTCTTGTGTTGGTTTATTTGCCCTCTTCTCCATGTTTTGCGAGAGCTCTTTGCATTTTGGTTGTAGGGGCTCAGAGTAGGGAAGTGTTTCTCTGCGCTGAGAGGCAGACCTGGCGTCAGAGTCACCCCACCTTCCCGTCAAGGTGGTCAGCACATCAAGCACACCAAGGGCAAGTGCAATCAGAGAGGATGGCAGGCCACCAACCCAATCAGAACAGAGGCCTGCAAGATGAGTGGACTTCAGGGCTCTTTGAGAAAAACCAAGAGTGACTCATAGGAGGGAGATGAAACCAAAACTTTCAGGTTGTCCCCTGTGACCAAACAGTCAGTCCAAAGTCATCAGAAGGAAGAGGAAAACCTGAAACAGAGAGAGCTGGCCAGGGGCAGCCTGAAGACTCATGCAAATGAGACCCGCCCACCACGGCCAGGAAACCCGGCCAGGAAAAGTCAGAGCACACGCTGCCAAGCTGCACTGAGGAAAGGAGGAGGCAGAGGCTCTGAGGGCGCAGGTAAGGAGCCAGAGAGGGGTCATGGAGGCCTGGGTCAGAGTGCTCTGCAGCCCCAGAGGCAGCACGGTCCCAGCTAACAATGGCCGGGGAGGCGGGGCTCCGGGAATCTTTTTTTTTTTTTTTTTTTTTTAAAGCTCAGTCATTCTGCTGTGAAGCCTGGGGAAGTCACTTGAGCATTCTAAGCCTTGGCTTCCGCCTCTATAGAATGGGTCTCAGAACATCACACTGTGTAAGGAGCGCCTGCTGTGCCTGGTTGGGCAAGTTACAAACACCATTCCTTCTTCACAGCAACCCCGTAAAGGGGGATCAGTAGTCTATGTCGCAGAGGACCATGAAGCTCACAGAGCTTAAGCCATTATTAGTCCAAGTCCTCACAGTGAGAAAGCCTGTCTGGTTCCCAAACCTGTGCCTTCTACTCCCCAGCCTGCCTTCTTCACAGGGTGGTTTAAAGAACTGAGTGGCCTTATGCAAACAGGAACACCTTGTAAAAGGCTTTCCTACCGCACTTAGCCTAGCAAGGACTAGGGCTCTTTGTAAACTGCGAGGTGCTATAAAAACGCTCTCTCTCGAGGTTGAAAACTTTGGGGTGGTTCTACAATTAATATTTGGCAAACTGACATGGTCATGGACAGAGGCGATGCCTTTGGGGCCGTGTTTAGGACTTGCTGTGGCTGAGCTGTCTTGCCTTGGGGGTGAGTGGTAGGTGGGTGCTCGGGCAGAATCTCCCCTGGAGAGGCTGGGCTCTGACGGGGCTTGAAACAGCGGACGCTGGAGGGCCCCACGGCCGATAAGGGCCAAGATGCTGAGGTAGCGGTGATCGACTCTCCTCTTTACAGTTTGGCCATGGAACTTCAGCAATGTAGGTCAGCGCTGGGGGGAATGGAGATCCTCAAGGGCAGTAGCACAGCCCTGGCCATTGTGGCTCAGTGGGTTAGGTGTCATTCCACAAAGTGAAAGTTCGTGGTTTGATTCCCGGTCAGGGCACATGGCCAGGTTTTGGGCTCGGTCCCCATGTTGGGGCATGTACTGTAGGCAACCAACAGAGATGTTTCTCTCCCTCTCTTTTTCTTTTTAAAAAAATTTTTTAAAAGATTTTATTTGCTTTATTTTTTAGAGAGGGGAAGGGAGAGGGAAAGAGAGGGAGGGAAACATCAATGTGTAGTTGTCTCTCGCACGCCCCCACTAGGGACCTGGCCCGCAACTCAGGTGAGTGTGCCCTAGACTGGGAATTGAACTGGTGACCCTTTGATTTGCAGGCGGGCACTCAACCACTGAGCCACTGAGCCACACCAGCCAGGGCTCTCTCCCTCTTTCATCCTCCCCTCCCTTCTCTCTAAAAATAATGTAGTAAAATCTTAAAAAAAAAAGAGTACTAGTACAAGTCTACTGTAGTAGAGTTAGAATTTTCAGGTAAGATAATTTTAAAACAAACACCTATAATCTTACCCCCAGAGATAACCAGTGTTGACACTTTGGTGTTTGTTATTCCAGACATTTTTCCATTGTGCACATATGCTGGGAAGATTGGATTATATTCTAGCATGGTTTTATCACTGGTTCTTTTCACATAATGACATAACCTCAACCTATTTCCATGTTAGTAGATGTTTTATCGTATCATTTCTTAAAAAGATTTTATTTATTTACTTTTAGAGAGAGGGGAAGGGAGGAAGAAAGAGAGGGAGAGAAACATTAATGTGTGAGATACATCAATCAGTTGCCTCTCATGTGCCCCCAACTGGGAGCCACGCCTGCAGCCCAGGCATGTGCCCTGACTGGGAATCAAACTGGCGACCTTTCGGTTCACAGGCAGGTGTGCAATCCACTGAACCACACCAGCCAGGGCTATCATATCATTTTAAAATTTATTTTTTTTAAGATTATTTATTTATTTATTTTTAGAGAGGGAAGGGAGAGAGAGAGAGAGAGAGAGAGAGAGAGAGAGAGAAACATCAACGTGCAGTTGCTGGGGGTTATGGCCTGCAACCCAGGAATGTGCCCTGGCTGGGAATCGAACCTGGGACACTTTGGTTCCCAGCCCGTGCTCAATCCACTGAGCTACGCCAGCCAGGGCTCAGCTATCATATCATTTTAAAAGCTACAGAATGTCTCTTTATATGGATGGAGCAGAATTTATTTAATCAATGTCCCTCTATTAGATAACTAGGTAGTTTTCAATTCTTCACAATCAAAGCAGAGTTTTGATGGGTATTTCTGTAATCAAAGCTTTGCACAGGTCCTTCCTTGATTATTTCCAGGGGATAGATTCCCAGTGGGAGATCTGCTGAATCAAGGCTATGTACATTTTAAGGCTTTTTAATTTTTAAAAAGATTTTATAAACAGAGAGGAAGGGAGGGGGAAAGTGAGGAGAGAAACATCCATGTAAGAGGGAAACATCGATTGGTTGCCTCTTGGACTTGGCCCGCAGCTCAGACATGTGCCCTGACCTGGAATCGAACTGGCGATCTTTTTGCTTTGCAGGACAACACCCAACCAACTGAGCCACACCCATCTGGGCAATTTTAAGACTTTTCATAATCACTGAAGGTCTGTTTGTGACACATTCTGAATTCTGGGGGCTTTTCAAAGCTCAGTGCATAAAACTTTTTATAGCCTTGAAGTTGGCCTTGACCCTTTTTCTCTCTCAAATTCATTTGCAGTGATAATGTACATCATATATGGTCTTTACTGTGTGCCCTCCTCTATCTAAGAGCTTTACCCTACTTTTAGCTTCTTTGTCACAAGAAGAAAATGAGGGACAGGGAGGTTAAGCTATTCCGTTGGAGTCACAGCCCCAGGAAGCACTGGCTCTGGGGTCATGAGCCTTGACAGGTTCCAGAATCTTTGCTGTCCAGTGTTTCTGGGGAGGTGCTTTTGAATCCATCTCCAGAGTGATCTGTCGCCTCCTCCCTTTGATCTTCTTTGCCATCGCCTGGCCTGAGTCAGGTACCACCATCCCGGCCGGGGGACCACCGCTGGAGTGCCTCACTGGTCTTCCATGTCCTCTCTGTCCCTTTCGGCATGTTCTCTGCTCTGCAGTGGGATGGGGTTTTTAAAACAGAAACAAACAAACAAAAACTCAGAAACAGGATCAAGTCCTCCTCCCCCTACCAGCTTTCAGGACCTGCCTCTTCCTTCTCTCGCTCATCCTGAGCCACTTGCTCACCCCAGCTCCACCCGGTACACCTCAGTCACCCTGGCCTCCCCTCACTTCCTCCATTCGGCTGTTTCACGCCGTAGGGCTTCTGCACATGTTATTCTCTTGACCTCGAATGTCCTTTCTCCCCTCTGCACAGCCGGGCTCTTCCCTTCCTTCAGTCTCAGCTCTCATGTCACCTCTTTGGAGAAACCTTCCTTGGTGGTCTCATCTGAACCAGTAACCGCCCCCCTCCCCCAGGCCATTTCCCTTTTTGTCCTTCATAGCATTCATTAAAATTCATTCATTAAAAGTTTATTTATTGCCCATTACTCATTAAATGCCTCTTTCCCTTGCTAGACTCAAAAGGTCATGAGGTCAAAGACCATGGCTGTCTTGTCACCACGGTTGACTCGATGCCTCGCACAGTACCTGGGTGATGGTGAGCCCACACCGACTCGGTGGCTGTGCGTGGAAGGGACAAACGACCCATAGAGGGCATTCATGGGTGTGGGTCCTCAGCAAACCACCCCAGCTCCGGTCAGAGCCGTTCCACCCTCCTGCAGCTCTCTGCTTTGTCTCCCCTGTACGGAGCCGTGACAGAGGTCTAGCCACAAGTGAGGGAGGACAAGCAGGTTTTGCTTCATGTATCAGCTCAGTCAGGGCAGATGATGTCATATCGGGGGCAGCAGGGAGAGTCCCATGCCCAGGTGCCCCCTACATGGTTCCCGGGTTTGTACCACAAGGGCCTCATGGCCATAAGGAATCTCCTGAGAAAATGCAAACACTGGTTAGTTCATTAGACATGCAGCAGGTAACCGAATGGATGAGTGTTCTGCCTTTATGACAGCACATGGTGGTGGTCTGGAAGTCCCAGCTGGGTGACCTTGGGTGACCTTGGGTGACAGTCACTTCTTACCTACCATCTGCACAATGTGTGGTTGGGACAGAGAAATGGTTTTTAAACTTTTTTCCCCCCAGCAGTTCAATTTTTCAATGTATTCAAATAACTAACATGAGAAAAGCTAGGTGTTTCCCTGGAGCCCTCCTTCCTCTTTCCTGATTCCCCCTTTCAAATCCTCAAGGGTCGGGATGGGCAACCTTTGGGCTGAAAGATCTCTGGACTCAGTGCGTGCCAGGCTGGCTGGCGGTGTTCTGGCTGCAGCTTCTCGGGCACATGAAATGATCAGCGGGGGACTGGAGAGGACTCTCTGAATCGGACAATGGAGATTTTAGACTGGGCATATAGGTGAATTTCACCGCCACTGACGTGCAGGGCAGGCAGACCCTTTGCGTGAGAAGGAGGTTTCAGCCACTTTAGAAAAGAATAAGGACCCAGGAGACAGGAGGCCCAGCAGGCTCACTTACCCTCTCCACAATCTAGAAAAAGGCAACTGCCACCCTGCCTTTCCAGCCAGCGATCCTAGGTCTCGAAGGGACTGCCCACATACTTGGCTTCCGGGGTTGGTTGTCTGCCAAGCCCTGGGGGAACTCTGGTCCCACACCGCCCCACCCCGCTACCACCTGGGCAGCTCTCTGGCCTTCACTGCAAACAGGTGTGCTCAAGAGGTTGCAGCCCAGGCCACCTGGCGGCTCCAGGTGCTGTGTGTGCGCTGCCATGGAGACGGGCCCCGGGGTTGGTGGCGAGAAGGCAGCCTCCCAAAGCTTTTCGGAGAGGGAGATTCAGGGAAGGGAGAGCCTGGAGCCTCGGGCCCTTCAGGGTGGTCTGCTGACCGCTCTAGGGCCAACTGAAGCCCAGGTAGGTTTTCTGGGACAAAGGGAGGGAGGAAGAACCAGGGGAGGCCAAGTGTGGGGAGGAGGCTTCGGAAGGGATCTGGGGACCTGTGTAGGGGAGCCTCCGAGCTTCCAGGTCAAGGGGAAACGCCTTGCCAGGAGCTCCCTTGCCAGGTCAACACGGCACCCTGCACAAGGACTGGGCAGCTGGGCTCTGGACGCTTGGCTCTGTGGCCCAATGGGAGGAGGGAAAGAGGGCCTGGCATTTGTTCCCAGAGGAGGGGCAGCCCGGAGAATTCACAGAGGCCATGTCTGTGCTAGTCAGGGAGTTGAGGCTGCAGGGAAAGAAGTAGCTGCCCTCTGGCACGAACCACGGGCTGTGGCTCCCCTCCCTCTGCCTGCAGTCCGAGAAGCCAGGGGCAGCCACATGGAGCATAAGGACTGTTTTCACCCATTTCCAAAGCTGGGGTCCAGTCTCTTCCTGTGGCAGCTCGTTAGTAGTGGGGTGGCTCACGCCTTTGCCCCAGTAGAGGGGATACTACAGGGGCACCAGCCTTACATCTACGGCTGAGGACTGGGTGATCTGGAACCAATCATTTCACTTCATTGACTCCTAAGTGTTTTCGTCTGTGAAGTGTGGTTGACAATGACTTTTGACAACCCATGGGACACTCAGCCCGGCACCCAGCACAGGCACAGAGCTTCATGGGTGTTCCTTTGCTCCTTTTCTCTTCTCGTCAGGACATCTCCTGCCAGGCCTCCTGGCATCTGGCCTGAGGATGGCTGAGCAGCAGGGCCGGGAGCCCGAGTGCCCCGTCTGCTGGAACCCCTTCAACAACACATTCCACACCCCGAAAGTGCTGGACTGCTGCCACTCCTTCTGCGTGGAATGCCTGGCCCACCTCAGCCTGGTGACTCCAGCCCAGCGCCAGCTGCTGTGCCCACTCTGTCGCCAGCCCACTGTGCTGGCCTCTGGGCAGCCTGTCACTGACTTGCCCACTGATACGGCCATGCTCACCCTGCTCCGCCTGGAGCCCCATCACATCATCCTGGAAGGTCATCAGCTCTGTCTCAAGGACCAGCCCAAGAGCCGCTACTTCCTGCGCCAGCCCCGAGTCTACACGCTGGACCTAGGCCCCCAGCTCGGGAGCCAGACTGAGGCCCCACAGGCCACGGCCTCTACCACCACGCCCCTGCCCGTTCCCCTCTCCAGCCACTACTCTCTGAGGGAGTGTCTCCAGAACCCTCAGTTCCGCATCTTTGCCTACCTGATGGCTGTCATCCTCAGCGTCACTCTGTTGCTCATCTTCTCCATCTTCTGGACCAAGCAGTTCCTTTGGAGTGTGGGGTGAGCATCCGTTCCTGACAAGGAACCAAGCCTCTCCCAGCGGCTGCTGGTTACAGGGACTGCAGAGCCGCGTGTGTGGGTGTCTTCCCGTGTAGTGTTGTTTCTTTGTACAATCCACGGACCAGTTAGACATGTGCTTGCTTCTGGGAACAGCGTCCTACTGTGTGAGAACCTCTGAAAGTTGAAGGGCTGGGGAAGGGTGTGAGACCACCTCTGGGTGGGAGCCGTGGGGTCTGTGGGAGGGGGACAACTGCTGTCCCTAGAAACCTTTCCAGCCCAGAGAGCAAGCTGCACGTCTCACTGGAGCTGCTTTGAACTCGTTCACTTTTTTTTTTTAACTGAGTTCTTCTTATTGGATTGCTAAAAAATTGGGAAAATGAACTTCAATTCTGTGAGCAAATGTGTCTCCTCCTGGCAGTTTTCTCTTTATCTTGCCACCGTCCCAGTAAAAATGGTCTGTATTTACTCATTTATTCATCTACTCAGCAGAACTAGGGCAAGAGAAGGGTGGGACTATGGGGGGGTGGAGGGGAGCAGAGAGCCCTTACCAGCAGGGAGCGGGTGCTCACTCAGCTGCTTCTGGTGCAACCTCGTGGGTATGAGGTTTATGGAGTGTTAAGAGTCTGAAAGTTTAAAGGTGGAAAGCAGGCAGGGTCAGTGGATCAAAGGAAATCTGGGATCTGGGGGAGGTTTTGATTCCTCCTGGTAGATGCAGAGGCCCTGCTGAGAAGACTGGGTGCTGGGTGGAGCTGACCCCCCTCCACCAAGCACTGACATTCTCACTCAAGAGCTAAGGCAGACACCCTGGAGAGATTCAACACCTCAGCTCCCACCGCGGGCCTGCAGGCTGGGGACCCAGGCTTTCATTTCACATGACAGCCTCCAGGAACCAGAGAAAACTGGGTAGGGTTTGGGTGCTCAGGCTGCTACTCGACCACAAGCTGCCATTTCCGCAGCGTCTAAAACCCCTGATTTCTGCTTCCCCAGTTTTAATATTGCCTGGTGGCCCAGGGCTCTAAAACAATCTCAAAGTGGCTAAAACACCATCACAGTTATGATAAGATAATATTTTGAGTTTTCTGGGTTTGTAAAATAAGCTTTCAGAGGCCTGGAATGGTGTTGGTTTCTCTGCTCTACACATTGTGTGAGTTTAATGGAATTAGCTTCTGTAAATTCTCAGGGGCCTTAATGTACAAGATATTCCCAAATAGCCAAGACACGTATTTCACATGTAGTGAAACCAGATGGTCTTAAGATGTGAAGAAAAAATGAAACGAAGTTCTCCATTATGAAATTGGGAGTCACCAACGTATCCCGCCAGGGGACCAGCACCTGCCTCTCCCCTGGCGCCATCCAAGGGAACCACACGGAAGCCGGGACTCACGCTCCCCCCATGGCCTTCATCCTTCACGTGTCCCTGCTCCTCAGCCTTGTGGCCCGTCTGTCAGGCAATGAGCTCCCCATGCCATCAGGGTCAGCAGGAACAGGGGGAAGCCTGGGAGGGGCACTTGCGTCTGCACTGCAGCCCACTGCCCTGGAGTTAAGGAAAGGTCGTCCCCCTTCCGAGGTGAAACTGAGTCTCCACAAGTTCAACGACTTTGTTCAAGGGGAGCCAGCCAGGAAGTTGCAGACTTTCAGTCAAAATAGGACTTACACCCTTGAAGTGGCTTATACCCATCCAAATAAGGAAAGACATTGGTTTCATTACTTTCGGATAAGGAAGCGTGATAGCATCTCCTATTCTCACAGTCAGTAGGTCTAACCCTGGGGCAGTGCCGTGCTCCTACAGGGCATCTGGAAACGTCCTCACTGGTATCTTTGGTACACCAGTGACGTGGGTGTGCTGCGCTTCCGGTTCTTGGTATTCCAGAGGTCAGACACGCTCCAGACAGCTCCACACAACAAAATGTCAATTCCAAATGCAATTTTCTGTTAAATACACTGTAGGCTCCTCAGAGGTAGAAGTGGTGGAAGTGTTAACTCCCCTTGGCATGAAGTCCAAGGAAGAGATGCAGTGACTTGTCAGAAGGGCAGTGTAGAAAGCGGAGCAGCTAAAAAGCTACGTATGGGCCACGCTGGCTGGACTGATCTGTCTGGCCAGTGTTGCCAACAGAGTCAGTGAAACCCTATGGAATCTCTTCGTAAGACAGATCAGGGTCCACCACTTACCAACCGGGAAACTGTGAGCAAGTCACTTAACCTCTCTGAGCTCCGGTTCTGTCTGTAAAAGGAAGTCAGTCCTGAGACTCGGAAGATTAAACGGAGGATTAAACGAGGTGTCTGAATGTGCCTGGCACATTGTCCAGTGGACAGGAAGTACCCTGGTTAAGTGGTGGCTAGGCGTGTCTCCTCATTATCATAAGCCACACTTGGTTTATGCTGCTCAGCTAGCTGCTTTGTTACAATGACATTCCAGTGAAAAAAATAGATATTCCACAAGACACTTACTTGTTTTGCCAAAGACTTAGATCAAATGCTTTCACCCAGTTGCAACCTCTAAATCTCTTAGACCTCCTGCCAGCCCCCGCCCAGGACAAGGTTAATGGAATAGTGAAATTTAAACTTGAGAACCTAAAAACCTTAACGCACTAAATATATCCAAACTGCATGCTAAAACATTCATGTTCATTATCAGTTTACACATACTAAAAAGGTAGTAATGCAAATAATTTCTTTTCATGGCCAACTACGGAATAGTGTCCATTAATACTTAATAGTGAAGTCCCCAAATGATGGCAGAGAATTTAGAGGCCTAACAGACACACAGGCCATGCAACACTGGTTATAATTGCAATCAAATGAAACAAGATATTTAGCTACACACCACAATCCCAGTGTGAAGAACTGAGCTGGACAAGCGGCTCTCAGCCCCCCGGGAACACCACATAGAAAGTGTGTTTAACGCTTCAAGGAGAGGCCAGCACAGAAACTCTCTTTGAATTCTCTATGTACAATTCTTTCTTCTTCCAAATCCCTGTACATTTGTATGGATTAGGTACTTTCAGAGTTCAGTGGTTGTGTATTTGGGGTGGGAAAAGGTGAAGGTGATTGCTGGATGGCCAATGAATCAGAATTAGAATGCAGATTTAGTTCACTGGTAGTCTGGCCCACAATGCAATAGCCCTTGGTTTTTTAAAAAGATTTTATTTTTAGAGAGGGGGGAAGGAGGGAGAGAGAAACATCGGTGTGTGGTTGTTTCTCACACCTCCGCCACCAGAAACCAGGTCCGCAACCCAGGCATGTGCCCTGGCTGGGAATTGAACTGGTGACCCTTTGGTTCATAGGCTGGCACTGAATACCCCAAGCCACACCTGACAGTGCTCTATTTTTTTTTAAATTATTAACAGAGTACTTATTAAGGAGACAGAAATTGGAGTAATCATATTTCAGATCATGTATTATATCTCAAACCAAAAAAACAGGGTCCTCGATGAACCAAAAGCTGGGATTCAGAAAAGACTTAACTATGGAAAATAATTCTTTGAAGGATAGTTTTTATAATAGGATTTTACTCTACCAAGTATGTAATAAAAATTTTTGTAAACAAGGGAAAAGTTTATGTTTAGGAATAATCTTTAGGGATATCTTTTTCTGGAGCTACCTCAACATGAATGGTATACCCTTTAACAAACAAAAAGGAGGTTACACAATAGAGTCATCATGTTAGCTTTCTGAAAATTTCATTGAATCTTGACACAATGGCCTAGTTTTGGGATAATACAAAGGATGCCAAACTTCAAAAAGGAATTCATTTTCTGACAAGGCAAATGTTCAGTTCTGAGCTCCCCGATGCTCTCCGATGCACGCGGCGTTCCCTGTGAAGCCGACGGGAAGAGGTAAATCTTCACCGCGTAACCGGAGCACGGCTGCACCCGTGCCCCTCTTCACTTCCCGCTCTCAGGGCAGAGGGAAGGCTCTCGCTCTGCCGGGCAGTATTCAACCAGTGCGCGGGGAGACGTGCCTCTCTGCTCGAGGGCTTCCCGACTGTGGTCCAGCCACCTGGCTCCCGGGGTCACGTGCAGTCCTGGAGCATGCACCATGTAATGGAAAGCCAAGTTTCAAGAACTAAAAATGGAGCCCAGCCACAATCCTGAGAGATGTGAGGACGGCAACAGGGCAGTCAAACAAAAGATTAATAAAGACAATTGTCTCGTTACTGGCAGGGCTTGAAGATGAAATCCCAATTCAACCACGAAACGGGGTTCACGGAGATCCAGGAACTGGGCTGCCGGCCTGGAGTCGGGATGACACGGGCATCCAGGCTACTGAGGGTCTATGCGTGGTCACTGACAACAGACATGATAAAACAAAACACACCAATTCTCTCTTTTGAAAATGGCTCTTAAGGGAGAGCCTGAGGCTGGAGTCCTTTTTCTATGCCCGTGCCTACTCCGCCATCCAGAGCTTGAAGGTCCTGTCATATGAGCAAGTGGCTATCAGCTGCCCGTCAGAAGAGATGTCGAGGCCCATCACTTTGCCTTCGTGGCCAGCCAGAGTCTTCAACGGGGACCAGCCTGGGTGGGTCCAGATCTTGGCTGTGTTATCATAGGCACCAGTGAGCAAGAAATTCCCATGGATAGCTACAAGAGAAAAAAAAAAAAACCACAGGAGTTGCTTAAGGAATTCAAGAATTCAAAAGAGCACAAGAAAATGAAAGCACAAAAATCTAGAACACGGTATTTTGAGGGGAAAAAAAAGGTATTTCTACACGCAAAAAATCCCAACAGTCTTATCTGTGTTCCTGCTAGGCCTCCAGGAAAAAGGGACAAGTACAAGCAGACTCAGGGAAACATTTTTAAGTTCCTGTGGCTCTTTTCACAACCTGTTCAGAATAATATCAAGGATTCAGTGCTCAGAATTTCCATGGAGAAAAAGATGCAGCAAAGCATTCATGAAGACTTTTTTACTCCTAGCAACAAGAAGCGTGCTCTGCCATACTTCGGTCTGACAGCAGAGTAGAGGGAAGGAAATGATAATTTCCTTCTTTTACAGAGCCAAAATTCTCTCCTGTTCCACCTCCAAGTTAAGCTAAAGCCTGCCTGCCTTCCATGAAAGTGCAAGCTGTCTTTGTCATGATTAGGCTGAAAACAGGGAAACAGCTTACGTTCGAACTTGACACCAGTCACTAAGTTATGGTGGGCAGGGATGGTGTAGATGCAACGCCGCTGTCGAAGGTCCCACACTTTGCAGGTGTTGTCACCGCTGCCAGTAGCAATGTGGTACCTGGGGATCAGATAGAATATCGAAGTGAGAAACAGGGAGTCCTTCCTGACCCAAACCCTCTCCATCCCTTATTCGATGATCTTATTTTACCCATTGGGGGAGAAATTTATCCCGTAGATTTCCTTCAGGTGCCCCTCTAGGAACATGATGCAACGTCCTGTGCGCAGGTCCCAAACGCGACCAAATGCATCCAGGCCCCTGATAAAATAATTTACGAAGGAACACTTTGAATCTAGTTCTCTGCGGAAGCAGACTTACGTAAGAGGCGAGACTACTGAGGTGACCCTGGCTATGTGGAATATGCCTTACCCAGTGCCAGCCAAAGAGCCATCTTGATGGAAGGTGATGTCGTACACACCCATGCTGTGGCCCTCCTGGTGCAGGATCTCCTCTTGCGCCTCCAAATCCCACAGGCGCCACGAGCGGTCATAGCTGGAACGCCAAACCAGTAATCAATCAGCAGATATTTACTCAGTTTCACAATGTGCAAAGTGTTATTAGTAGCTATAGCTTCAGTTATGCTTCTGAAACTTATGCTGTATGAAACTACTTATTCATATAACCCTATTAACAAGAAATTATTTCCTGGCATAAACATTGTCTCAGTAATTAAGCATGTCTGTCTTGGGTGCCAATCAGGACACCATGACTTCCTATAAACCTACTTCAGTGGCTATTTCTCAGAACAGAATCCCCTAAGAGTGGCTCAGCCAAGATTCTGTTGCCTTCTTTCCTGCCCCATTTCACCATTATGGCCCTTCATTCATAGAGCACTGATATGTTTACTGGCCCTAAATGGGATGCTGGGGACACAAAAATCAACCATAGGCAAATCAGTGGAACAGAACAGAGGGAAGAGAAATACACCACACATACATGGTCAAATGATTTTCAATGAGGGTGCCAAGCAATTTCATAAAGTTAAGGAAAGTCCAATAAATGGTGATAGAGCTGTCTATGTGTATGGAAATAAAAGCAGAAAAAAAAAGACAAACATTTTTTAAAAAACGAGTCAAGCACCTGAAGACTACACAAAAGAGAATATACAAATGGCCAAAAGGCATATGACAAGATACTCAACACCAACAGTCATTAAGGTAACAAAAACGGAAACCATGCAATTTTGCTATGGTTGCTAGATTGGGCAGAATGATGGGACTGACAAAACCAAACGTTGGCAAGGAGGTGAAATAAGTGATCAGAATTCTGGGAATGTGAAGTGGTACAACCACTCCGGAAAACCACTTAGAGTTTTTTATATGTTAAATATACATCTACCCTATGATCAGCACTTGCATTCCTAGGTATTTATTCAAGAAAAAGTAAAGAAAAACATGTTCACAAAGTCTTGCACAAGAATATTTATTGCAGCTTTAGTCTGACTAGCCAAAACCTGGGAACAGCCCAACTGTCCATCCACAGGAAACTGAATAAGTAAGTCACGGCACAGTAATACAACTGTTTGCTCTTCAGCAATAAAAAGAACTATTGATATATGCAAACGACATGAGTGAATCTTCAAAATGAGGCTGAGTGAAAGAAGCCAGACAGACGGGTTCATGCAGCAGGAACGAACAGGATTGGTGGTGACAGAAGTCAGATGAGCAGTTGCTCTGGAGGGGAAGTTACTGGGAAGGGGCACGCGGGAACTTTGTGGGGTGACGGAAACGCACTCTCTGACAGGGACGCGAGTCACATGAGCACTGATAGGTCAAGGCTGATTAAACTATGCACTTAAAACAAATCCATACCCACTTCATATAAATGGTATCTCAATTTAAAAGTTCTTTTAACAGCCCTGGCTGACATGCTCAGTGGATCGAGCATTGGACTGTGAAGCAAAGGGTTGCCGGTTCAATTCCTAGTCAGGGCACATGCCTGGGTTGTGGGTCAGGTCCCCAGTAGGGGGTGCACAAGAGGCAACCACACACCAATGTTTCTCTCCCTCTCTTTCTTCTTCCCTTCTCCTCCCTCTAAAAATAAATGAAATCTTTAAAAATAGAAGAAAAAAGTTCTTTAACAGATTTTGGCCTCATTAAACTATAGAACCAGAAAGGGAGACTGATTTATAAGCAGAGATTATAATACAACGTGTAGGGGAAAAAAAGCAAAACCAAAAAACTTCTGATATTAGTTAAGAAAGAGAACATAAAATGAAAATTCTAGTTTTTTGGACAACTAATGACTTTAAAAATTTCAGATGAACTGCAATGTAAGAGCAAATATACTTAGCCCTAACTATATAATATACCATATTTTGCTGTGTATAATGTGCAATTTTTGCCCTAATTTTTGAGGGAAAAACAAGGATGCACACTACACATGGGTAATACTAATTCCATATATATGTATGTATTTTTAATTCTTTTATCAATGCTTATGCATTAAAAGTGTAACTCTAGAAAGCAATAATGATATCACATGCAAAATACCCTGGAATATAATAATCAGTCTTGTTTCTAAATATAAGTAAATAAATAATTGAATTAACAAATTGAAACGAAAGATCGTTTTCCCCTGAAAGTTTGGGTCCAAAATGTGGGTGTGCATTATACATGGGACTGCACTGTACACAGCAAATATGTATTCTATTCTGATTCTGATTCTTTGCTGTCTGAGAACATCCTTCCTGAGATCTTCAGGAAGGAAGTTCTAAAAATTTACTTGGCAGTTAAACATAAAGGGTCAATAAGACAGAACAGAAAGGCTTACCAGGTGGTACCCAAGAAACGTCCTGATGGATGCCACATTACACGGGCCACACGCACTGTATGGCCCTCAATATCTGCCACTGGTTCATCACTGAAAAGGAATCAAATACATGGGAGTAAGCTGTTTTATACTCATGTAAATAAATATTCATTGACGTTATTAACTGCTGCACACAGACACACCAATTCTGTATAATTTGAGAGGCTAAATTATAAATAAACTTGTAATCTGTTACAACCAATTTAGGGCTAACAATGATTTAAGTCACTTCCCTAGGTTTTAAAAGATTGGGGACTACTTCCTGTACCCACAGGGCAAAACCGTCCACAGAACTTCAAGAAATACTCCTTCTACCTCAACTCACTATGTTAATGAGCTCTCAAGGCTATACCACTCAGAACCAGCAAGAATTAAAGATAAGCAAAATTGTTTCTCTGTACCAAAGAAGTGCTAAAATTCTAGGAAGAAAACATAATTTGATGGAGATGTGAGGCTACAAAACCAAGCAGTTTTGGTGCAAGCGGATTACAAATAAATCTCCTCAAACTTTAGCTTGTTCAAGGATCCCCATGGAAAAAGGAACTCGTGGGGAGATAAAGGCTTCATTTCCTTTTGGTGGCCATTAAATTCTACTCCCCAGTAACCACAGGAAGAAGACCTGAAACACCAGGGTAAGAAAATAAACAAGAACCCTAAAGAGGGCAATTAAAAAGGGAACTTTGTCAATGTGCACACAGACAACTAATCAATGCCCCGGAGGAAAATATTGCTAAATATTACCAAAGCCAATTAAAACTTGTTGTGCACGTAGGTGAGACCCTGTCTGGTACAGAATGGAGATGCTAATTAGCTCTTTACAGAAGCCTGGAACACAAGCCTCATGTGCTTACCCAAAGAAATAAAACTAAGCAATTGAATTCTGATGTCTTTTAGCCAACAACACGCTTCCAAAAGGTTCTTGAAAAACGACATGCATAAACACACTACGGTGTGGGGAAGGGGCGACGCCCCTGGGGCAGACACCGCTTCCCCGGCAACGCTGCCAGACAGAACTGCACCTCCCTCTCCCCGGGGCTGTCTGCTGAGACCGACATGCTGCCAGAACATCATGTTTACTCAGTCTACCGAACAGTGCACTTCTCCAATGTCAACCTACTGCACGGGGGGTAAGATGGATCTTTCCAGAGTAACTGGAGCCAGGAAAAAAGTGGCCACTATATTTAAAAGATCAAGGTCTAAAGTGAACAAGTAAGAAAAAACCTGCCACAACTCCTTTGGTGAGAAACAGTGTAAGAAAAATCCTCTATTCTATTTTTATAACAAGTTTCTTTGACTCTTAAGAGTATCTCTGGGGTTAAATACCAGGTTTTCAGGTCCCAAGGGCCAACCAACCCACCATTTACTCCAGTGACTGCAGTATGGACAGAACTGTATCACTCACCTGTCGAGGCTCCAAAGTTTCACGGAACCATCAGCAGCACAAGAAGCCAGATTGACATCTTTTTGGTCCAAGGAGACAGTGGATTTTGGATGGAATACAATTGCTCCTACATTTGTGTTATGGCCTGAAGGAGTGTAAGAGATGGAAGTTAAAGGGCTCCCGCTCCCTAGTAACTTATGTGCAAATACACAGTACAATGAGTAATATAGGTAAACATTAGGGGCACATGATAGTGTATTAAAATAAGCACTTAACTATGTTAAAAAGTAAACTATTTTAATTTAAACTAATATTTAAATCACATTAACAAAAAGCAAAAAGCCCTGACTAGTGTGGCTCAGTGGGTTGGGTGTTGTCCTGCAAACCAAAAGGTCACCGGTTCAATTCCCGGTGAGGGCACAAGCCCGGGTTGTGGGCCAGGTCCCCAGTTGGGGGTATGTGACAGGTAACCGAACTATGTTTCTCTTGCACAATGGTGTTTCCCTCTCTTTCTTTCTCCTTTCCCTTCTCTCTAAAAATAAACAAATATATTCTTTTTTCTTAAAAAAAAAAAAAAAAGGGGGGGGGAACGGGGGAGTACTTGGAGGCTGGACTTGGGGCTGGACTTGGGGCTGGACTTGGGAGGAAACTGGTATATGCATGAAGTCCGTGTCTCCCAGCCTTGGGGTTGGAGAAACCAAACCCAGTCAAAACAAGTCAAGAATTAACCTTGTATGTCCTGGGTCTGAGTGTCAGACAGAGTTTTACTGCTCAGCAGAGCTCACACTGCGACAGAGACACAGATGTAGATGCGATTCTAACTTACCTCGCAGAGTGTGAAGGAGGTTGCAATCAGGAACGGACCAGAGCTTGCAAAGCCCACTCCTATCAAATACAAAGGAAAGCATCTCAGCCAGGGTTGGTCTGGGGAGGAAAAGGCACCTTGGTAACATTACTAAAGGACAATCTCTTTTCACCCTCAATAAACTTTACAATGGCAGACAGAGAAAGAAAAGGCTATCATTTGCAGTGCTAAGAGTACAAAGCTACATCCAAGTCTCAAGCAGCCAGAAGCCTCTACTGGACTATAAGTAATATGTGCAGGTTATTATTCCCCTTAACTTCTGGATCAGTTTGTGAGGGAAGGTAGGACAAATTAAACTATTCACACCTGAGTTGTGTGGCTCAGTGGATTAAGCGCCAGCCTAAGAACCAAAACAAACAAACAAACAAACAAAACAAACAAACAAACAAAGGTTGATGGTTCGAGCCCCAGTCAGGGCACATGCTTGGGTTGCAGACTACATCCCTAGCTGGGGGCGTGTGAGAGGCAACCCATCGATGTCTCTTTCTCCCTCTCTCCCCCTCTAAAAGTAAATAAATAAAATCCTAAAAGTAAACTATCCAATCAATAATAATATTAATAATGACACTATCTTCTTATATATGAATAGTATTTTGCGGCTTACAAACTAAACAGTTTTTAGACTTTTCTATTTCTAGTTTAAAAAATTTAAAAGAATTTTGTATATCAGAAAATTTCCAATTACTTTTATACCTATAATCTCAGATGATCCTTATTAACAGACCTGTGAGGTATGTAAAATAGGAATGAAAACTTCTGCTTTACAAGGAAGACACTGAGGCTTATTAGGGAGGTGGAGGTATTTGTGTCAGTCCTTGGCTTTCTCCTGAGCCTCGGTCTCAACTTCTGCCTAGACAAGTAGTTCCCGTGCGTACAATACAAGGAAGTTTCCCCTCTCACTATCTCATGGACCATGTCCCACAAAAACAACTACATTAGAACAAAACAAGAGTTATCATGTCCTAAGAGTTTTCTGCAAATATGGTGGTAAGTAAAAAAGTAAAGATAAAAATAATGATCCATGTTTACTGAGACCTTACCACATACCAGGCACTATCAAGGCCAAATGTTCTATAAACATCATCTCACCCTACTTTCAGATAAAAAGACAAGTTTACAGAAAATAAGTGTCTGGTCTAGGTCACATAACTGAAAAAGAAACACTATACTGGGGTGTGGGTCATAGTCAGTCTATCAGCTCACTTTATCACATGCTCCAAAAAACAGGTGTCAAGAGCGTGACCGACTGCTCCATGTCACAACCTCTGGGGCCCCTTGCGAGCAGTCAGAACTGCTCACAAAGACTTTATCACTGTCTAATACACAGTGATAAAGCAGGGCAGAGCAGGAGACTCTCCAGTTCGGTATGATCGTGGGAAACCAAGGAAGAGGATGCAGAAACAGACATCTGAGACATGCTGATTTGCCCCACCAAACCTGCTGCCTATTTAGGATAAAAAAGTCACTGTAAAATGGAACTTACCAACAGGCCGTGGCCAGCATTTTGGAATTGGGACTAAAGTGACAGTAGGAGATAGGCCGATCATCGCCAATCTGACTGCAGAAATTATTCAGAGACTTAAAAAGAACGACAAAAAAATGGTAATCATTAATAGGCTAATCCAAGAGTTGGCTTTTCCACTATAAAAAAGCAACCTGAGGTTTAATATAACCCAAGATTCCTTTATGCTTGCGGGGAGGGGCAGGCGGTTAGGAGACCCTTACATTCATGAATAAATGGAGTCAAGGCTTATCTGAGACCCCAGCACACTGTCTTCTACAGTCTTAGCATCACTAGCTTCAGCGTCAGCTAAACATAAAGAAGACCGCTGCGGGGAGATCTACAGTACCGCTCTGATACACTAAAAGGGAGAATTAAGGAGCAGAGAGCCATAGGCCTCTGCTGAGTACAAACTACAGTAGGTTCCCGCCACCTAAACAGATGGTGCCCCCAGATGGCAACATTGTAAGCAGACAGAAATAACCACAGCTGCCTTTACCCTCCTAGAGGTGGGCCAAAGTAGAAAAGCTACTAAATATTTAAGAACCTTTAAGCTACTGGACACTCTCTGAGGGCATCTTACCCGGAGAGATTTGTGCAGCTCCTGCATCTGGGAGGTCCTGGTTGTCTCAGGAATCTCTTTATGCAGACGGGCCTCCTCCAAGCGTTTCATTGCCCTACGACACACAAGCAACAATACCATCGTAAGCCAGTGGCTTGTAGACAAGGGGTCTACACCAGCATCCTGCCACCCAATTTCATTTAACAGCCAGTCATTATAGAGCAGATCCTCCGTCCCCGAGAGGAAACAAGGAGATACGCTTCTTTCTCCTCCTTACCTGGGCAGTGAGTAATTAGCAATCCACAGTCTAGCCACCTTCAGGCTGTTTGGCCCTTCATGGTACCAGGTCTGGTGATACTAAAAGTTAAATTAAGAGCAAAAATATTAAGTGTGGAGCATTCCTGCCCCCAATCTCAGAGCTGTGGATTCTGTTTTAACTGTCCAGAAAAAAGGTGAATTAGTCCAGTAATAGGATGAAATCAGGCATGTGTGCTTTCACTGGGTTTCTTTCTGTGAGGTCTTACTAGATGGATTCTGGCTCCTTGTTCGAAGTTACACTAGGAATTCTATGTTTCTTTCCTGAAACCCACTAATCTCCATTTACACCTACAAAGGAGCCACAAACTACTGCTAACAACTATTCTTGAACCGTAGACTTGTCAACTCCCTACCGCCAATCCCAGCAAAGCAAATCACTGAGAACATAAAATGAGAAAACTATTCATGTCCTTCATGTTTATATTACGAAGGTAAAGACATATTTTACCTCTTCTTTGGACTTCTTAGATTTCTCATCATCTTTCTTCGTCTTTTTTAAGGCATCAGTGCCGACCACTGAGAGGATATTTCTTAACCTATACCAAAAAAGATACAAATTTAAACAGAGCTGAGATTTTGAAAAGTACACCTAAGAAGGGAGAAAGCTTCCCCTACCTTCTCACCATTCAAACTCCAAGCAGCCTTCTCTGAGATTCAAGATGCCATGCCTAAACTTCTAGTCTAATTTCATTCACTTATCTTCTTTAAAATACCCTGAGCTGAACTACCAGTAATTACCCTACTCAATTTGGAATTAATTAGCCCCAACACAGCTACCACTTGGTCTGTGAAAACAGCCACTCCTCACTCAGTGCCACACGTGCTGGATATTGACTCAGGTGCTAAGTTCACAACAATAACTAAGAAACAGCTCTGCTTTCAAGTAGCACAGTCCTGCAGGGTGGGGTGGCAAGGGGGGCAGAAAGCAACAGGGAACTATACAGTGCATTATATATATATAAAGTATCAACACAGTGGTAAGCACAGGATGCTAAGGGGAAACATAAATGGAGCACCTAACGTAGGTTTGGAGGATCAGGGAAGGTGTTACCTAACCTGAGTCCTCATTCAGTCTGGTCAGTAGGTCAAGAATAGGAGAGGATTGCTGAGCCAGAGGTTCAACAATGTAAAGGTCTGGAGGTGCTAAAAGCATGCTGAGCTTGGAATCACAAACAGTTCAGTATGGCTAAAGCATGGAGTACAAGGAAAATGGTTTCCTTCCCTTGTAATTCAAACAGGCCCATACTGTTGGTTATGTTTAATGAATGTGAGCTAATGTTAGAGGTTTCAAAGTGATTATTAAACACATGCACTAAGCAAACCAAGAAAACAGGTGATGAGAAGAGACGGGACAGTGAACAGAAAGACAAGATGATGGCCTCATCACTGCGTGAGTCGCATGTCACTAAGAGACTTTGCAATTTTAAAATCACAAAAGGAGCATTATCTGAGGATAGTGCTCCTTTTCAGTAGCATCCAAAAATACTTAAAATTGTTTTATGTCATTGATAAGGAAAGCCTTTAATTTTTCTTTTTTTAAATATATTTTATTGATTATGCTGTTACAGTTGTCCCATTTTCTTCCTCCCCTTTATTCCCCTTCACTCTGCATGTCCCCTCCCACCAGCATTTCCCCCCTAGTTCATGTCCATGCGTCATACATATAAGTTCTTTAACTTATAAGTTAAAGAGCGAGAATGATGGGTTGTCGCTCGCAAGCCCCCAGCTGGGGACCTGGCTCACAACCCAGGTTCCTATACTATTCTTAACCTCCCCCTGTCTATTTTGTACCTACCATTCATGCTTCTTATGCCCTGTACCTTGAATCAGGTGATGCCCTGAATCACCCCCAACCCCTCCCCACAGATAACCCTCCATGTGATCTCCATTTCTGTGATTCTGTTCCTGTTCTAGTTGTTAGCTTAGTTTGTTTTTGTTTTAGGTTCAGTTGTTGAGAGTTGAGAGTTTGTTGTCATTTTAATGTTCATACTTTTGATCTTCTTTTTCTTAGATAAGTCCCTTTAATGTTTCATATAAGGGCTTGGTGATGATGAACTCCTTTAACTTGACCTTATCTGGAAAGCACTTTATCTGCCCATCCATTCTAAATGATAGCTTTGCTGGATAGAGTCATCTTGGATGTAGGTCCTTGCCTTTCATGACTTGGAGTACTTCTTTCCAGCCCCTTCTTGCCTGTAAGGTTTCTTTTGAGAAATCAGCTGATAGTGTTATGGGAACTCCTTTGTAGGTAACTGTCTCCTTTTCTCTTGCTGCTTTTAAGATTTTCTCCTCTTTGATCTTGGGTAATGTAATTATGATGTGCCTTTGTGTGTGCAACCTTGCGTCCAACATCTTTGGGACTCTTGTGAGCTTCCTGGACTTCCTAGAAGTCTATTTTCTTTGCCACATTGGGGAAGTTCTCCTTCATTACTTTTCCAAATAAGTTTTCAACTTCTTACTCTTCCTTTAATCCTTCTGGCACCCCTATGATTCAGATGTTGTAACATTTAAAGTTGTCCTGGGGGGTTCCTAAGCCTCTCCCCATTTTTTTTAATTCTTGTTTCTTCATTCTGTTTTGGTTAAAAGTTTATTTCTTCCTTCTGCTCCAAATCATTGATTTGAGTCCCAGTTTCCTTCCCTTCAGTGTGGCTCCTATACATTTTCCTTTATTTCACTTTGCATAGCCTTCTCTTCTTCCTCTATTTTGTGACCATACTCAACCATTTCTGTGAACATCCTGATTACCAGTGTTTTGAACTCCGCATCTGATAGGTTGGCTATTTCCTCATCCCTTAGTTCTATTCTTAGAGCTTTGATCTGTTCTTTCATTTGGGCCATATTTTTTGGTCTCATTGTATCTGTTATGTAGTAAAGGGCAGAGCCTTAGTTGCCAGGGAGGGGCAACCCATGTTGCTGCACTGTGGTGCTGTATGTGGGGCAGTGGTCTGAGGGGAAACAATTAGCTCTCAGCCTGCTTTCAGTCACTTCTCCCACTACCCACAAGCAAATTGGGCCCTTCTGGTGCTGATTCCCGGGAGGGCGGGCTTGTGTACGTTCTAGGACCCTGTGGGTCTCTCCAACCAACTCTCCTGCGAGGCTGGGAGTCTCTCCCGCCACCACAACTTCCACAGGTTTTTACAGGCAGAGGTTGTGAGGCTTTATTTCCTCACACTGTCCCCATACTATTTCCTGTGTAGTCTGTCTCGCTCCCCAGTTGTTCCTTCTGGTGTATCCGCATGCAAAGTGGGACCGCCTGGTCTGCCAGCCCGCCACCTTGCTGTGAGTCCTCTCCGCCCCTCCTACTCGTCTGGATGAATGTTTCTTCTTTAACTGCTTGGTTGTCGGACTTCCATACAGTTCAATTTTCTGGATGTTCTGGCTATTTTTTGTTTTTAAACTTGTTATTGTCCTTTTGGTTGTGTGAGGAGACAAAGTGTATCTACCTACACCTCTGTGTTGGCTGGAAGTCCCTGTTGTTTAAATTTTACAAGTTCAACTACAAATGTTTACCCAACTCAAAAATCCACATGGGGGGGGGGGGGAGGAAAGAGGAGAGGAAAGGGGGTGGGCATGTTAACACCCTCTTCAAGTTCATAAAGAAAAATTAGTAGTGGAAGTAAAAATTGGCCTAAGACTCAAATTATAGATTAAGCTATATAAACACAACTTAAGATATTCTGTTAACCTGAGACATTCTACTCAAGTTTTTGCTATAAATACCAACTGAAACTTGCAACTAGAACCCTGTGATCAAAGAAGAAGAGAGTAAGTATTTAGAAAGGGCACCTTTCTCTTCTTTCAGCAGGACCCTCTCCAAAAAGTGTGATGGGCTCCCCCAAGGCTCTCAGGCAAGCCTTGACCTCCGAGTCGTCTGTGGAAACATTGATTTGCCGGGCTCGCTTCCTTCTCTCGAACTCGGCCAATACTTCAGCCTGTCGCTCACTGATGTGCTCTTCAATTTCAAACACTTCCCCTATAAAAAGAACAGGCAACATCAGCATAGTCACCAGATAGTGAAATCAATTAAGGGAAAAGAAACAATTTCTAATAATTGGAGTCTGTATATGCCCCTCACAAAGTTAACTGTCTAATCTACTACACTTTATATAGTTTATTGTTTCTCAGTTCATTAACTTATCCCAGAGAAAACTAAATGACATAGCTATTTATTTATTTACTTGTTTATTTACTTATTACTTATTTATTTATTTATAGAGAGAGAGGAAGAAGAGGGGAGAGGCAAAGAAACACTGATGTAAGAGAAAGTGATGGGTTGCCTCTTGCAAGCCCCCAGCTGGGAACCTGGCTTACAACCCAGGCACGTGCCCTGACCTGGAATTGAACCAGTGACCTCTTGGTTTGCAGGATGACTACTGACTCCCTGAGCCACACCAGTCAGGGCAATGACACAGCTTTAAAAGGTACCAAAATAATTCCAGCTGTCTTGTTTCAATTGACAACCTTACCCTTATATAAATACATACCTTACATAAGAAAGTAAAGAGTATGAAGCATGTTTAGTAAATGAGTTAACTAGGCCTTCTATCAGAAAATATAATAGAAACATTATTTTAACCATTGCCAAGGCTATTCTCTAAAACAGTCCCAGTATCAGGACACAAGACTAGTAAATTGGAAATAATTACCATGAAAATGATATTACTTGACTATAAGGCTTTTTGAGGAATCTAACAACTAGTTTAAAAATGCACACCAAATATAAGCATTTGTATGAGAATGCTAAGTATAGCGGTGATGCAGTCATGTTTAAAGCAGCATAAAAGGTTAGGAAAATTGCCAAAGTGCATGCGTGTAAGAAAAAAAAAACACATGGGAGTATCAACGAGAAACTGGACTGAAGTCCCTTCTGCAGAGAAGTCTTTTCACTTTTTAAACATTCTTATTTATTGATTTGAGAAAGAGAAAGGGGGATGGAAGAAAGGGGGGGAGAAGAAGAGAGAAACACTGATTTGTTGTTCCACTTATTTATGCATTTGTTGGTTGACTCTTGTTTGTGCCCTGACCAGGGATCAAACCTGCAACCTTAACGTATCAGGACAATGCTAATCAACCGAACTACCCAACCAGGGCAAGAAGTCTTTTCACTTTATATCATTCCACACTGTTTGAATCTCTTATTAAAAATATGTATAATTTTAATTTAAAACTATAGTGGACCACTAGTTATTGACATGGAAAGACATCTTCAACAGTATATAGAGTGAAAAATACAGGTTACAAAACAATTTGTATATCATGCCTTTATTTATGGGAAAAAATCATATACTTACAGGTTCATTAAATCCACGGAAAGATATAACCCAATTAATAAGGATTAAAGGTTTTCTAATTCACACATTTCTACACTGATTTTTTTCAAAATAAAAGTAACTATAATTTTTATAATTAAAAATGTATTTCATTTTGGGAGAAAAATAATTAAAAAACTGGAAACAGATTATTATAAACCACAGCAGTTCCACACCAATGCCAGAATTGTGCTAGATCTTCAGAAGATAAATGGAATCAATATGAATCTAAATACAGTTGACCCTTGAACAAGGAGGGAGGGGGTGCCAAAACCCAGTGCAGTGAAAAAATCCACCTGCAACTTTTGACTTCCTCCGAAACTTAACTACTAACAGCCTACTGCTGACTGGAAGCCTTACCCACAACATAGTCAATTAACACATATTTTGTAGGCTATATACATTATATACTGTATTCTTACAATACAGACTAGAGAAGAAAAATGTTACTTAAAAACCATAAGGGAAACACACTTACAATATTTATTGGGAAAAAATCTGCATGTAAGTGGACCCATGCAGTTAAAACCCATGTTGTTCAAGGGTCAGCTGTACATACGGAGTCTGGTAAAACCACTAACAATTCATGGGAAAAAAACTGCTTACCAGGTTTAAAGCAAAAGGCTGTGTCTGTTGCTAAGCAGGGTAGGCAAAGTATGACCACATACAGATGTGAGGTTAAAAACAGAAATTTTTGACACTGTAAAATTAGTGATATCTAAGTTTAGGAAGGCATTCATTGAGGAAAATCTGAGCACTAAAGATAAAGATGGACTCACAATTTGCATCTTACCAGAGGTTATGTTAATATTCCCTGCTTCAATTCCTGCTTTAAGTCCTTCTTTTCCCAAAATCCCAGACTCTCCTTTGGCCAGACGCTCCCTCTCCTTTTCTTCCAAGCTTCCATAGTAGATGTGTGGTTTCTTCACAACGGCAGCCCCCAAGTCATCCGGTGCCTTAGTTTTGGTTGCCTGCTAAATCAAAAACTTGGATTAACCTAAGGCTTAATCTTAGCAATTTATTAGGATAAAGCTCATCTTGAGCTTCAACTGTATTTCCTCCCCAAAGGAAAGAACAAGGGGGACACCAATTAAGGTGTCTTCCCTGACAGGGGGTGAGGAGTGCCTGTTCAGTATCTCAGACAGGAAGAGGTTGATAAAAGTACTTGGCTTCTCTTCGTGACTTTTCTATTAAGGGTTTGCTTTGGAATATGTTTAATTCATTCGGCTGGAGTGCAATCTCTCCTTGGGTTTTATGAAACTTCCAGGGATCTTGCTCATCACAGGGAAAATATAAAGGATAACTGAAATAACCAAGTCGATGTTAAGGGGGAACAAGTTACAAAAAGTACTGGTTTATAAATTTCAAAGTGTTTCCAGACGACAGGTAGTACATATGAAGTTGGGAGGCCTCATGACAATAAAGAGGACTGACATAAACATAAATCTTGGCCAGGACACCACTCCTTCAGAGCTCGTTTATGGACCAGTCGGAAAAGGTATCACCGTTCGCGGTTGTACGAAAGGTGCAAATGAACTTAAGCCCATGAAAACCCTTAGGAATCAGGAAAATGAAGCCCCGCTAAGACAAAACCGAGTCTCGCAGCCTTCCTCCTCAGTCCTCCATTGCCTTGGCCAATCCCCTCACAGCCCCATCCGCAGGGACCCCAAACCCCTCCGCACTGCCTGCCAGGGTGAGCTAAGATCTGTACCGTGGAGGAAGTTCGTGTGGAAGCCATGCTGGGCTCGGAAGCCGCAAAAGCCCAGGAAAAGCCGAACTCTACGTTTCAGACCATCCACCGCGCGCATCCAGCAGAGCGGAAGTGCGTCACTGACCGGAAGCGGGTCGGGAGCGACGGATAGTCCGAGGCATCGTGGAGGACGATGGGAATCGTAGTAGGAAAGAAAGAAAGATTGGGGGAACGTCTAGAGGTGTGACCGGTAGGGCCTCCGAGAAATGTACGCGAAAGTCGAGGTTCTGCGAGGAGAGAGGCTCAGAGCAGCCTAGGAAGTGTAGTCCGGTGCTTAGCAGAAGATTCGCGGTGGGCGCTGAGGTTCCGTACCACCGGGGCTGAGCAGGCTTGAAAAGAGGTAGGTCCGTCAAGCCGCGCGGCCCCGGGCTGAACTGAGCGAATTGAGGGCTTTTGGGGCCTGTAAGCTGCTTTACGTGGTCCAGGAGCGGGGGAGGGGGGGCGTGTTGCCATGGAAACCCTTGCCCTGGACCGGTGAGGGCTCCCCTGAAGCTGCTGGGAGCGAGCTGTTCGCCGCTGCCGGGAAGTTCTTTCCCTGGATCTTTTTTCCTGGGTGGGTGAATTTAGGCAGCAGTGAGAGATTAAGCTCAAAGAGCCCTCTAGCGCCAAAATAAAATAAAGATCCGGCGGAGGAGCTACGGCCTGCTCTTGCTGGTTTCAGCCTGGTCTGTGTATCAGATTCAAAGTGACATGATGCATGTGAGGCGTCAGGTACGTGGAAACAACTCTGCATGGTCCTGTGCCCCGCTGGGTGCTGGCACACCAGAGGTGAAAAAGATAAAGTTTTTGCCTTCATGTCGGGGGTGATGCTCAAAATATTGGTGTTTGCCGAGTTGGACAGGAGTGTTTCCCGCCCCTCTCCACAAGGACAGTTACTATGATGATGGCTGTTGTTTATTGAGCATTTACTGAATAAGTTATATTCCAGGAACTCAGTCTCCATTACGTCAGTCAGCCCATACAGTAACAGAGTGCTGATTTAGAAATTAAGATCTAATAAAAGATGAAACTAATTGCTGAAGATAAGCAACGAATAGTATTAGAACTTAAGCTCTCTGCTCTTTTTTCTTCTGAGCGAGCACGTTTACCCGCTACCCTATACTGCTCCCTAGTGGCAAGCTTTTCGCAGTTTGCAGAAAAGTGAAGACAGCGCAAAACAATGTTTTTCCTTTCAGCATTTCTCCCCCGAGCTTTGGCTTCCTCCACCAGTCATCGACATTGGAATCAACACAGTATCTGATTTAGTACGATGCAATTTGAAATGCGATGTGCTAGTATGTTGTGTTGCTAATATCACCTGTATGCATCCCAATTTTCATGGGAGGGAGAAGGAAACATTTCTCCCTTTGTCCACTTTGCAGTTCCTAGCTACATTCTAGATAACGTAATAATAATTTATGTCTCTAAATAAAGGAGCTTTCGCTCACTCATTTAATCCTCACTGTGTAACATATGTATAATTTTTATGAGAGGCTTGCATTTATTAACCAAACAACAGCTTTCACTTCATTTGTAAAACAGGGATAATTCTGCTAACATCACAGGGATTCTGTGTTTAAAAAAATGTAAAGAATAAGAAGGGAAAAGCACAGCACAATGCTCAGGGAAAATTTACTTCACTTTATTTGGATCTCTGGTTTATTCAACAAAATATTTACTGCCTGATTATTATAGATACATTCTAGTGGATGCTGTGAAGAACGTAAAGATGAATGCCATCAATAGATTTTAAACTCAGTGGGGAAGTTTTATTCTTTTTTCTCCAAAAAAAAGGTTTTTGTTAGCATAAGCATTACCTTGGGTTTTCAGACTGGAGTGTTCTCTGGAGCCCCTTTGCGTCTTTATTCTCTCAGCCTAGAATGCCCCTAATCCTCTTTCTCTGCCTGCCCTGCACAAGTCAACTAAGACATCATCTCCTCCAGGAAGTCCTCCCTGTCCCTGTCCACCCCCCACTCAACTCAGAGTGGATCGGGCCTGTGTGATCTCATTGCATTTCCCTCATCAATGCTCTTGGTACACTATGCAGTTTTCTGTTTACGTGTTTGTTTTCTCTACACGCTGTGGCTGTGCCTTTTAACCCTGCCGCTGGAGCACAAAGAAGTGTTTGTTTAATGAATGTCGTATCTATTTAGGACCTATTTAGACCCTAAGGATAACCCCGTGAATTGGTGAGTTAGAGTTTTCAAGAGATTTAGTAAACTGATTTTAGTATTCAGGAGTGCTCACAAATCTCTCACAATTCTCCTGTATAGTTGATCGACTTTAATGGCTTGTGTGCTCTCCTACTAACACAGAGTTAGTGTTACTGAATTAAGATGTGGTGTTTTAAAGTTGTTCTCTTAGCTGGAAAATGTCTTTGAATGTGATTGGATCATGAGATTAAAGTGACTTGCCTAGAATTCTCTTTTATAGGCAACTTGCTATTTTAAGGCCATGAAGAAAGAGTTTTTTTTAAATAACCGAGTTGTGGATCTCTATCATGTAACAAAAATGTAAAGTTCAGACATCTAAAGACTTAGAAGTCTTTGTGTGAATCCATGAGTCTTTTGCATTGCCATTCAGCGTAGTGTGCCTGCTTACAAATTGATCTTATATTTGCAGCTGAGATTTAACCTTCCAGCTTTTCCTCCTCTCTGCCCTTTTTAACAGCTATAGTTCACTGGGCCTGGCCCTTAGTGTTGATTTCAGTATGCTGCGACGAAAACCAACCCGCCTGGAACTGAAGCTGGATGACATCGAGGAGTTTGAGAGCGTTCGGAAGGACTTGGAGGTAAGAGTACAATTTTCCAACGCTTAGGGGTATTTGAAATAATAACTCTCTTTTGAACTCCAGACTCTTGTGTAACAGCTTATTTGGAGGTTCTACAGGCATCTCCAATTTAATGTATTAATTTCCTGTGACTACTATAACAAATTACCATTAACTTGGCGGTTTAAGACGACAGAAGTATATTCTTTCATAGTTCTGTAGGCCAGAAATCTGCAGTCTGTCTCACTGGAGCAAAACTTGTGGTGTCAGCAGGACCGTGCTCCCTCCAGAGGCTCTCGGGGAGAACTGGTTCCTGTCTCTTCAGCTTCAGGTGGCCGCTGGCCTTGCTGGCCTTGTGGCTGCATCACTCAGCTCTCTTCCTCTCTGATCACACTGCCTTCCTCTTTCTGCCTGTGAAGTCTCCTCTTGCCCCCTTATAGTGACACAGGTGACGGCATGTGGGGCCTCCTCAGATGATCCAGGATAACGCCCTCGACTCAAGATCCTTGATATAATTGTATCTGCAGAGATCCTTTTTCTGTATAAGACAACATTTACAGATTCCTGGGATTAGGACCTGACAGCTTTGGGTTTCATTATTCAGCCCACTACACTTAACATGTCAAAACAAAACAAAGCAAAACACTCGATTTCTTCCTCAAGCCAGTTTTACCTCCTTGTTTCTCATTTCAGTGTCTATGCATTAGCTCAAGCCACAGTCCTAGGAGTCACTCTTGAGTTCTCCCTTTCCCTCACCCTTTATACACTCACTGTCCATAAACCCTTTGATTCTACTTCCAGAATATTTCTAGAACCTGCCTATACCTTTTCATCTGTACTATTGCAACCCTAGTCCAAGTAACCATCATCTCTCTCTGTACAATTTCAGTAGCATCCTAAGTGGCTTTCTACTTCCGTTTTTGTCTCTTTAATACATTCTTCATCAGGTATCTAGAATGATTTTTAAAAATGTTCAGGTCATGTCATTCCCCTGCTTAAAACTCTTCACTGGTTTGCTGCACCGAAGATAAAAATCTCAATTTGTATTGGCCTACAGGATTTTGTATGTTCTGGCCCCTCTCAAGTTTTACTTCCTGCTACTTGTTGCCTTGCCCTCTGGACCCCAGACACACTGGCTTTCTTACGTTTCCTTGAACATGCAAAACTATTTATCACTCGTGGCCTTTGCACACATTTCCCTCTTACTTCATGTTTCTGTTTAAATGTTACTTCCTCAGGGTGAGAGGCCCCTTCTGACCCTGTCAACTTAGGTGTGTCCTTCCTCTCCATGCTCATTAGGGTCTCTCACTTTATTCTTTGATTTTGTAGCATTTATTATAATTTACAATGATTTGTTTACTGTAAAACCATTTACAATAGGAACCTTGATTGTGGAAGTCACGTCTGTCTTTTTCACCGTTGAGTTCCCAGGATGTAGTACATAGTCGGAGCTCAGTATGTATTGTTAAGTGTAGCCTTACTCCATGGCTATTAGATGTGCATTAATAAGACTTAAAATCTTCATCAGTTCCCAGTCAGGGCACGGTGCCAGGTCCCAGTAGCGGGCATGTGAAAGGCAACCACACATTGATGTTTCTCTGCTTCTCTTTCTCCCTCCCTTCCCCTCTCTCTCTAAATAAATAAATAAAATCTTTTTTATTTTTAAATATTATTGATGCTATTTTTAAAAAGATTTTATTTATTTATTTTTAGAGAGGGAAGGGAGGGAGATAGACAGAGAGAGAGAGAAACATCAATGTGCGGTTGCTAGGGGTTATGGCCTGCAACCCAGGCATGTACCCTGGCTGGGAATCGAACCTGGGACACTTTGGTTCCCAGCCCGCACTCAATCCACTGAGCTACGCCAGCCAGGGCAATAAATAAAATCTTTAAAAAAAAAATCTTCACTGGCCTTCAGGATGAAGTCCAAATTCCTTAGGATGGCATACAAGGTCCTCGCTCATCTCTGCACTTTATCTTTCACTGCCGAGTTATCTCTAACTTGACTCTCAGAGCCAATGCACACTCTGTTGCCTTTTACCTGAAATGCCCTTCACCTGTTGTCAGGCCGACTCCCACTCCTCTTTTGACTCAGCTCCTTCCAAAAGGCTTTCTTGAGTACTCGCCCCAGCTGGGTTAGGTTCAGCCTCTTCCTCCTGTGCTGATCCTTCTCACAGGTACTGCCACTCTCTTGTCATAGTCTGTTTTTCTGTCCCCGCCGCCCCCCCCCCCCCGACCACATTCTGCTTGAAAGCAAGAATGAGTACATTCTTCTCTGCATCTGTCCCCTGCAATAGCAGGCTCAACGGAGGTGCCCAGTATGAGTCTATTTTCATTTGCTGTCCTTGCAGATATTTTGTGCTGTTTGGCAGAGGACATTGCATCTTGTATTTATTCATGAACATACGCTTTTATTAACACGTAAAAATGTATTTCTGGTTATTAGATCACACTAAGGGGACTCCTGTCAGTGTGCTAGGGAAGGTACTGCTGTGGTAGTCAGGCAGGTCACCAGCCTGTTCGTTCTCAGACACTTCCTCTGACTGCCCTGCTCTGATCTGTTTCTTCGGGGGCTCAGCTCCCAGCCTGTGTGCGCGCTTCTTATTATGACGCATGTTAGCAAACAGACTTTACTGTTCTCTAAGCGTCCTAATTTTTTGCTTTTTAAAAGCTAATATTAAGAGTGCCCTCTTAAGGATGGACTTTAAGTATGGTTTAAACTTCCGTTGTAATGAGTCTCATAAAGTGCTAGCGTAGTGACCTTTGACTCTGCAGAGTCAGCTCACTATTGAGTTAGTTTTTCTCCTAAAGGCAGTGTCCAGTGGGTTTGACCTGTTTCAGAGCAACTTAGGTGGGAGGGAGAGTTTTGCCCTGAACTAAAATGAAACCAGAAGAAAACTCACATTTCGTTTGTTACCGAAATCAGTTTGATTACATTTTTATGACTCAGGATTTACCCTTCGCCAAGAACATGATGGCGCCAAATAAATATTTGCGAATGGGAAGAATGTGCCTTAATCCTAAAACTTGTGTACTTTCAGACCCGTAAGAAACAAAAGGAAGATGTGGATGTTGTAGGAGGCAGTGATGGAGAAGGTGCCATAGGGCTCAGCAGTGACCCCAAGAGCCGGGAGCAGATGATTAATGACCGAATTGGTTATAAGCCCCAAGCCAAGCCCAGCAACCGTTCATCTCAATTTGGAAGTTTTGAATTTTAGAGGTGGATTATCTTGCTTGCCAGAGCCCTGGAACGGTGTAAAATGATGGCAGAAGTACAAACAAGATTTAGGGAACCGAGTGCTCAGAATGTTTTACCTCCCGCCGAGAGAAATACTTCTGCGTGAAATTACTGATACTTAACTTTCACTCTAAGCTGAACTCCAAACTCTGGTTTGTCTCTGGAAAATTTGACTCTGTAAAACTTGTCTAATTTTTTTTAAATAAATGTATTTTTGGGAAAGTATGAGACATCCTTTATGAAGTATAACAGCACTGTTAACCCCCAGACTTGAAATACTACTTGCCTCAGACATGACAGCATTCTTCCCTTCTTCATTAAAAGACCCTAAGCACACACAGGACACTTCCAGTTCATCCTTGCCGCTGACTTGCATTTGACTGATTAATTCAGCAGGTTATTTGTTGAGTGCCCACGATGTGCCAGGTACTATTCTAGGTACTTACTAATGTTGGTGAACAAAATCCACAAAGGTCCCTGCCCTTGTGGAGATGAGATTTTGGTGATTTTTGTGTAAACTTGATCTCCCTTTCTGAACTTGTTTCTCTGGACCCCAAGCCTCTTGGCAGTAATGAGACTCAGTGGAAAATTCTTAATTCCCAAATTAAGCACATACACTTAACAAAGTGAGTTCTTCTCAGGCCGTTTTTCTTTGGATCAGGCCTCACATCCTTGTTGGAGTCCAGCCTCGGCGGGTCTCGGGGTCCCCGAAGAAGGAACGGCTCAGGCAAAGTGAATGGAGCGAGACACCAGGTGGGGTGCTGGAGGACAGTCAGGCTTTTTGGGCCCGACTGACTCCCCAAGAAGAATCAATCTTTATTTTTATAAGGGAGGTTATACAACATTCAATGGAGCAGGTGCATAGTGTGGTTATTCAAACAGAAACGGTTACCATAGAAATAACTTTGAAGAGTACAGAAGGTTTTACAGATCAATCATGTTAAACAGAGGTTATTCTGAAGAGGGTCATTAAATCAGATAGCCAACGAAGCTATATGGGCACAAACTTTCAGGTGCCAATTAGTAACTAGGTATCTATTAAGATTCTAGGGATTGGTCTAAGTTAAAAGAGTGCAAGGGGTGATTTATAGGTTATATAGAAATTAGCTATTGTCTGTTGAGGTTAGATTTGTCTAGGTAAGGTAACTGGTTTCCTGCCTAGGTCTTTTGATTTATACATCTTTGTGGGGGGAGCATGTTTTGTATTCGTTTCCATGTATTGAGATTATTACATTCAACTAGAACTCCTAGAACTGCTTCAACTAGAACTGCTTCTTTACCCACCTGGTCCCATTAATAAACATTCCTGTCCAGGGTATGGGAGGGGTAGTGGCTCTAATAAATCTTGAGCTTTCAAGTGGTAACTCCTTAAGGGATTAAGGGACATTCCCAGCAACAGCTTCCTCCAGCGTTCTGGCAGCTGGTCTGCCCATAGTTTAATTTTGTCCTTAACTTCCCAGGTGGGGGAAGCAGGCAGCATTAGGGTTGTTAGGGGTCTCTATTCTGTGGTCAGCAAGTAATTTTGTGCAGAATCAGAGGCATCCTGTGGATTTTTTGTTATAACACACAGGTATCTAAAAACCCCACCCCCTATCGCTAGCAGGTACAGGCGTACAGGAAGAGATAGACAGGAGATCCGGCCACAGTTGCCTCTGCTGTGCAGATGTGTCTCACCCGACCCGACTGTCAAGGGTCAGCTGTTGGTTGGCTCCCGACACATCCTGAGCACAAACAGCAGGGATTGAAGGTTCCATCACCTGAGACTGCACATGAAGCCTGGGTGATCCGATGGTGAGGGGAAAGTTGAACTCATGAAGTTGAACCAAGTCAGAACTCATGAAGGCTTTCCCAGCCACAGCCACTGACACGTATAGTGTTCTGCTCTTTTGCTCACAAGGAGTAAATATTCTACTCTACCTACTTGATTCTGTAGCAGGGGGTTAAGACCATGAGCTCTGGGAACCAGGTTGGCTGTGGACTTATCATTGTTGGTTGAAGCTGAGTAGTAGGTGCAGAAAGGGTTCACAACATGGTTCTTTCTACTTTTGTGTATGTTTGGGGAAATTATCTAATTAAAAAGGATTAAAAAAATCATTGATTGTGGAGTGAAAGTCTTGAGCTGAAATTCCAGCAGTCACTTTTTTGCTATTATCTGGAGCCAAT
Source organism: Phyllostomus hastatus (assembly GCF_019186645.2). Classification (NCBI taxonomy): domain Eukaryota; kingdom Metazoa; phylum Chordata; class Mammalia; order Chiroptera; family Phyllostomidae; genus Phyllostomus; species Phyllostomus hastatus. Next base: position 60,284,720 of record NW_025333857.1, on the reverse strand, counting down.
GATTTAAATTTTGTGAACCTACCTTAGCAATATGATGGAGATAAAATATGTATCTAAAAAGACAGTTGTGGAAATTGAATGAAATAGTGAAAGGAGCATAGTACCATGACTGGCCCGTAAGCGCTGGGTAACTATCATTGCTGCTATTATTGCTGTTTTATCTTTTTATCAGGTACTACACTTATTGAGCTATGTAATCATTCTGTCTAGTTCAATTCAAAGCTCATGTAACAATATTTATTGAGCTCCTCCAAGGTGCCAGGCATTTCCTAGGAGTTAGTGATACGTATCAGTGAACAAAGTAGAAAAAAAAATAAAACCTCTGCCTTTATGGAGATTATGTTGTATTGGGAGGAGAGAGGAAATAAACAGATAATAAAAAAATATATACTAGCCCTGGCTGGCGTAGCTCAGTGGATTGAGCATGGGCTGCGAACCAGTGTCGCAGGTTGGATTCCCAGTCAGGGTACATGCCTGGGTTGCAGGCCATGAGCCCCAGCAACTGCACACTGATGTTTCTCTCTCTCTTTCTCCCTTCCTTCCCTCTCTAAAAGATAAATAAAATCTTAAAAAAAACTTTATTAAAAAAATATATATACTTACTATGGCTTGAATGCCTATTACATGTTGGGGCTTTATACATATTGCTCCTAATTCAAATAGGTACTGGTATTGCCTTTCTATAACTGAGAAAACTAAAGCTTAGGGACGATTAAAATAACTTGCTGAATATCACATTTCTAGTAAGTGATGGAGCCAGGATCCAAACCCAGGTAACACTTGACTCCAGAGTCACCTCAAGGCTCGCTAGTGAAGTTCCCAGAGGCTCAACTCAGGGCCCCTTGCCTGACAGCATAAATAGAGCTAAGGGATTGTGATACAACACGTCAGCTTTATTTATTTTCTTAAGACTTATTTTTTAGAGAGGAGGAAAAGAGGGAGAAGGACACCCCCAACTGGGGACCTGGCCTGCAACCCAAGCATGTGCCCTGACTGGGAACCGAACCAATGACCTTTGGTTCACAGGCCAGTGCTCACCCCACTGAACCATACCAACTAGGGCCAACAAATCTGCTTGTAAATTCAGAAATCCCTGGTATACCAAGATATTTGCACCTTCATGAAACCCTGTCTCCTGTGCAGAAGTTCATGCTAATCTACCATGTATTAGGTTGCCACTTTAAGTAGAGCAGGAGAATGAAATGAAAACATAAAGGGACCATGCCACTTCAAGACTGGCATTAAAAACTGATGATAATGGCCAAGACTCCATGTGCACAATGAAGAGACCGCTTATTCTGATATCACTCTGGGTAAAAAGACGTGCAGAGAATCACAAAATCAAAATATTTATTTTGTTCTTTTGTACATGGCATTGTTAAAACATTCCCACTACTGCAATACTGCTCTCCAGGAGCTTACAATCTAAAGCAGTCAACATTAATTGTAGAACCAGTGATTAAGGCATTATATCAAATGCAGACTTTGTATCTTTAAATGTACCTTTTGAAAGCAGCAGCTGGACAGGGCAGGATCAAAATTAAATGGCATGTAAGTGTACCCCCTGCCCCATCTCCTTCAAGCTCCTAACTCTTTGTGGCTAGAACTCAAGACCAGTGCCCCACAGCCGGGAAGGGAATTCCAGACAACCTTACCATAGAAATATTTAAGAAACCTTAATCTCTTAACTCCCTGGTGGACATGGAGGATCCGTTTGTGAGCTTTGTGGGGCTGAGTGTTTCTCCAGCATAGACTGGAGAGACCACTAAGATCCCATAACTGCAGACGATACCAGGTGGCCCTTTACCCAACCTTATAGAAATTCCAGTGGGACAACTGTTCCTTGACACATGCTTAAGGTCTCTACCAAGTTTTACAACTTCCAGCTGGTAATCTACATTCACTACGTAGTAAGGTCCACTGCATCAGGAGGGCTAGGGAGGTTTGATAAACAAGATACATGCGATGAAAGACATTATTTTTTATCTATGAAAGACAGAAAGGGGAAATGGAGGGGCCCAAGAAGCGCGGATACAGGCTTCAGATGGATCTGCACTGGGAAGAAACGAGCATTTGGGGGTCTAACAGGAACAAAAGCCCAACACTAAATTCCACATGAACAGACACAGAAATGAAAGTCAACAAGATCACTATATTATCACAAAGAGCTCAAGAAAAGGCTTTAATTTTTTTTTCTCCTTCACTAGCTTCTTGCTTTGGCAACCTCCTCTAAGAATTGCTGGAATTCAGGTTTTTCAGAAGACTCTTATCTTGAATACCTATCCCAAACTGATGTTTCTCTCTGGGAATTTCAAATTCATAGCACTTTGTCTAAACTGGCCTTGATTTTTTTTTTATCTTAATGATAAGGTCCTGTTCTACAAGGGTATTTCATAGCAGCTCATGCCAAGATTTCTAGAGAGCACCAGGGTAATTACCAAACATTCTTATTTCATTTCTCAAGGTTTCATTACTCCTTGACTTCTGAGGCAATAACGGGCTATTGACACCTTAATGTTGGATTTGTCAGTACCTGTCACTCTTCTCATGCTGAGTAACAGCACTACAGGGGCTGGAATGAGAAAGCGCAAAACTCTAAGCATTGATTATTAGGTTTTAACCTCGATCCCGTAGGCTCACCACCCTCTCTTGGTTCAAAGCCATGGAAGTACACATTCCTTGCTCCAATATTTAACTGTACCTACAAAGAAAGTACAAACTTCAAAACCACAACAGAGAACAGGATAGCTGTTCTGTCTTCTGTCCTGAGGCACAATTGGAGTCTAGCACCAAGGAGGGCAGGATTTAACAGACCAGCACAGAAGAGTCACTTTATGGAGGTAGTTTGGACTGGGAACAAAGCTGCAGTGTGGACTAACAACTGAAAACATAAAAGTCCAATGTGATTCTCCCTTGAGAAAGGAGGTTTTGGCCTCCTGTGATCTAATAAAGCCCCAAAGAGTGACAAAGATGGCCAGTGGAGGATGAGGATCTGCCTGGCATGGGTGTGGGGGCCAAGGAGCACCTGGCCATCCACAGACCACACCCTCGGCCTCTCCGAAGACAGGGCTAGACTTTGGGCTAGACAGGGCTTGTCCTTCTGGCCTATGGCTGGCTAATTTACACTACACATCAAAAGTCTTCCCCAATCTTTAAGCTATTTCCAAGAAACTACAGCTCTCTAAAACTAAGGGCCAGTGATTCCATACACGCCGGTAGAAGTTACTTTGGCTGCGGCCCTTTATGCATGTGTAGTCAGGCACACGTACACACAGCTGGAGCTGAACAAATGTTTGTGGAATGTTTAAGTATTGACCAGCAGCATTTAGTACATGAGTGAAGCCCAGACATACCGCCTACCAATCAGTAATGCAAATTCCTATGCTTAGGTTCTCAAAGTGTGGTCCCCTGACCATCAGCAGAAGCATCACCTAGGAACTTGTTAGCAATGCCAGTTTTGGGCTCTGGGTTGAGGCCCAGCAATTAGTGTTTTTTTAATAAACGTTCAAGGTGATTCTCATGCATGCTACAGTTTGAAAACCACTGGTGTAGAGGCAGATGCACAGAAACGGGAGATAATGGTTCCAACTCTTGTGCTACATTCAGTTGGGGCAAATCAAGGTACCAAGTCAAAGTAAAATGTCAATGGCTTGATTTTAAAACATCTATTTCCATTGCTTCAAATTGACTGTCATCTTTTTTTGATTGACAAGTTCATTGTAATCAAAATGTTCAGTGGGAACACAACAGATAAGTCAGCTACTCATAACGTGCGTTTCCACAAGCTCCAGACCTGTACGCAGTCTCAAACCACCCTCTGCCCACCACAAAGAGTTTGGTGCAACACATCACACCCAGGGGAAGGCACAACGTATTTCCACTCATCGAGTCCTTATTTTTTAATGTTAAGTTTGGGTTCTGGGTTTAGTTGGGCAAGAATTTCCCTCAGCTGCCATGAATCCTAGCTGAAGTTAATCCATCCCATCACTGACCCAGGAAAAACCCACCAAATTCACAGATTGTCTATAAAAATAAAAACAGAAGACTAAAAAAGAAAGCAGGTAATCAAGTCATCGAATAGAAAGCTACCTGGATTAGACAAGAACATGTAACTTGGATCTAAGATAGTGTTGGAGGAGACATCTCATGGATCACTTCACACCGAGAAATGGGAATCCCAGGGCAGGAAAAAGAACAATCATGGGGGTTATCACTTTAGCTCAGAGACTGTAAGTTAAACCTCTGTTGAGCAGGTGTGTATATAAGGAGATAAGGAGCAAGAAGGGAAGATTGTAGTAGGAATTATTTCTTCCAGTCTTGAACTGCTTCCCACTGCAATCGGTAAGGCTGCACCATGGAGTTTGACATTAATGGCAATGCTCTGTGATGTCCACCACCACTGCCTTCTTCCAGCTGAAGAGAAAGTACCCTGTGCCGGCTCCTGCTGCTACAGCAATGCAGAGGTACCCATTGTAGGTCATGAAGATGAGCATGAGGAAGTAGCTGATGACCACCTGGATGATATGCAGCACTGTTTGCAGGAGGTGAGGGAAGCTCAGCATCTGCTGTCTGGAGAGTAAACAGGGAAATAACAATCAGAGAGCCCTGGGAGTGTTCAGACAGCTCTGCAAAGCAGAAGAAAGGGGGAACAGTTGCCATGAAAGCTTGAACTGGACTCCCTCACAGCCACGTTGGTGGCTCTTGGGTACTTGTGTATGTGTATGCTGTTTATTGGTCCCTGGAAATGAAACATGATAGGGTAGTCAGGTTTATAAGCAATGGCTGGTTATGGTTGTAAGTCAGCAGAAGGAGCCCTCTTTGGGAGTTGGGGCAAGGAAGGAGACTTAAACCCCTGACTGAACTCCATCTTGGATCCTGATAGGGAAGCCTAAACTTTTCCACACTTATTGGCCTGAACATCTTCAGTCCTTCCTACTTTGCAAAGTTCACATTCTAAAAAAAAATTAAAATAGAATTGAGGGCTGGATAGTATAGTAGAAAGTATTGGGTTGGTCAAAAAGTTCGTGTTGTTTTTTTCCTGTAGAATAAGACACATTTTTCATTTTCACTAACAACTTTATAGATTTGGATATTTTGAGTATGTCAGCTATGTCCCACATGGTAGAATGCTGATGGTTCTCAATTAACGTCTCGATTTGATCACTATCAACTTCAATTGGTCTACTGTGGAGCATCTACCGTGGAGAAATCTCCAGCACGAAACTTCACAAACCACTTTTGACATATTTGAACAGTCACAGCACCTTCTCCATATACTGCACAAATCTTTTTTGTGTTTCAATTGCATTTTACCTTTCTTGAAATAATAAAGCATAATATACTGGAAATGTTTATTTTCCTCCATCTTCAATATTAAAATGGCTATACAAAAACTCACCAATTTGGAGGTTTTTTAAAATACATGCTGATATGACAGCTGTCACAATACAATCTAACAAAGTTGTTTCAAATGAAGTTAAAGACAACCAAGAACTATTAGAGACATCTTATGGAAAAAAATCAAACCATTTTTTTGGCCAGCCCAATACTTAACAAAGGATCAGGACATCTCTCTACTAATCCCCTCCATCACTTACTAGTTGTGTCACATTAGTTATGTCACAACCTGTTTGGGCTTCAGTAAGCTCTTCAGTACAATGAATAAATAATGTTGTGTTTACTTGAGAACAGGATATACTGGTCTGCAGGACTGCTTGAACTCAATTAGATTTCAGACCTACATTTCTATTAAGATTGAATCTCAAAATGCATTTGTCAGTCTGTGGGAAAAACCAATAGTCATTCAAATACTTTCTTTGATGGAATACAGACACTTGTCCAGTCTTATACTGTAAGCAAACTGAGACTAGAACTGGGAAGGTACAGTTTTTTAGAGAAAGAAATCAATTGGATTCTGCCATTCTTCTATACCCTGACCTGAATTTCTTTTCTTAACTTATTACTTTGGCAAGTATTTTACAATATGGATTCCTAACCTCCTTCTAAAGTGACTAATACTTACAATTCAGAACAAACATTCCTGTTTGCAGAAGGGTTCCTATCATTCCTCCTTTGGCCTGTTCATGACCCACAACCACAAGCTTCCAAAGACAGTTGATGAAGGTCATATAGACTCACTAACTCAAGAAGGAGGCTATTGCAAATAAAATAGATGCTTTGCTGCTCAGCTAACCCAGTTCTCCTGAACTTCTATCTGGATCTGTTCGATTTTCTTACCCAACAGTTTTGTGTGTCTCCATAAGAATGGTTCCATTTGGTCCTGGGACAGGCATGGAATTGTAACGAATGCTGACTTGTGACTTGCGCAGCAGGCTCTCTCGGGCTATCTTGAGTCCTTCATAGAACATTGCTAGTAAAAACACTCCCACAAAAGCTCCAGCCATTTCTAAGTAGAGAAAGAAAAGATGGTGGTACTGTCAAACATTGCAAAATCATTTGCTGATGTGCTGTCTGAGCTACAAATACAACACAGAAAAGGTGCCACTCTCAATTTCTGAATACATTATGCAAATGAGGAATAAAACAACTTAATTTAAGTGCTGACTCTTTTTCTTGAACAGGCATTTCAATTCTAAGTCTTTCATACTGGGAAGCACTGGTAATGCTAAGAGTATATTCCAACTTCTGATTTAACACACCACCTGAATTAAATACTCCCCCTCCTCCCAGATAAAATTCGTTTTGTGGATCAAAAGATATAACTGCACCTAAAGCAGTCCAACTGATTACTCAGCTTGAGCAATTTGAAATTAAGGCACACCAACTCAACATTATAGACACAAAGAAAAGAGTATTAGTTCCCCAAAATCTAGGACTGACACTAAGATGGACCGTGCCAAGCAACAGAAATGATGTAGAGCACAGCTCCATACACTAAAAGAACACTGAGCTAGGCAGGTCCAGGAGGTCTGGGGTCCTGTCCCAGGTCCCCACACTAGTTCTATGTTATTTAGGGCTAAGCACTTCACTATTTGAGGTTTAATTTATCTGTAAAATGGCAGCAGTTTACTAGGTCAATAGCTTTTATTTTTAATTTTTTAAAGGTTTTACTTATTTATTTTTAGAGAGGAGAAGGAAGGAAGGGGAAGAGCAAGAGACAGAGAAACATTGATCAGCTGCCTCTTGCACGCCCCCAATGGGGACCTGGCCTGCAACCCAGGCATGTGCCCTGACCTTGAATAGAGCTGGCAATTGTTCGGTACGCAGGCTGGCACTCAATGCACTGAGCCATACCAGCCAGGGCAATGTAGCTTTTAATCTAAAGTTATTTTGTGGTATATATATACATAAAATGCTTATATCATTTTAACTTGACTATAGTCTTATGTCCCTGGCCAATAACATCAAACAAGGAAACACTGGGAAAAAGACGAAAGGAAATGAACTGCAAAAGACTCCTATCTGGTAGCTAAATTATTTTTTAAGAAATTCTAAAATAAGCACTGTGTATCCCTACCTATGAAGCAACATGGTTGTGGTTAATAACCATAATGATTAAGTAATTACAACAGAAAGAGATGCTGGGTTTCCAGATTCTTTCCCACTGTTTCTCATGTGACTGTTACCTTCTAACACCACCTGATAGTTTACTCACCTCCAGCTGTATTGATCACCAAGCCGGAAAACAATAGTTCCACATTCTTAAAGCCAAAGTAGAAGGTCATTTGCTGTTAGAAAACCAAAACAAGTCAATTAGAGATGAGTGGAGATTCTAAATGAGAATTTCAAGGAAAGAAACTTAGAACACTTAAAGTAGCAGATTTGTATAAGAGATATTCACTGCAGTGGGAGGTTCCCCCCTCATTTTAGCATCACTGTAACAGGATGCAGAGAGGGGGTCCCCTGAAAATAGGAGAAAACCCCCACAATCCTTGAATGAGGAAAGTGGATGATACTTGCCATGTATAATGTGTTTCTGTATACAATGCATACTCACATTTTTGGCCCAAACTTTCAGGAAAAAAATTTTTATTTTTTCAATTCAGTTTTTTATTTTTTATATTTAGAAACAAAACAGATTGTCGGGAGCTGACCAAGAGCCGATCCTTGACACACTCAGGTTGGGTGAGATGCATCTGCACAGCAGAGGCAACTCTGGCCGGATCTCCTGTCTATCTCCTCCTGTACGCCTGTCCCTGCTAGCAACAGGTGGTGGGGTTTTTAGATACCTGTGCGTTATAACAAAAAATCCGCAGGATGCCTCTGATTCTGCACGAAATGACTTGTTGACCACAGAATAGAGACCCCTATCAGCCCTAATGCTGCCTGCTTCCCCCACCTGGGAAGTTAAGGACAAAATTAAACTATGGGCAGACCAACTGCCAGAACGCTGGAGGAAGCTGTTGCTAGGAATGTTTCTTAGGGAGTCACCACTTGAAAGCTTAAGATTTATTAGAGCCACTATCCCTCCCATACCCTGGACAGGAGTGTATAGAAGCAAGAGTTCTAGTTGGAAATAATAATCTCAATACATGGGAATGAACACAAAACATACCCCCCCCACCAAGATGTATAAATCAAAACACCTAGGCAAAAAACCAGTTACCTAACTGAGACAAATTTAACCTCAATGGATAATAGTTGATTTCTATATACCTAAAAATCACCCCTTACACCCTTTTAATTTAGACCAATCCCTAGAATCTTAATAGACACCTAGTTACTAATTGGCACCCGAAAGTTTGTGCCTGTATAGCTTCGTTGGCTAACTGATTAATGACCCTCTTGGTCAGAATAACCTTTGTTTAATATGGTTGATCTGTGGGACCTCCTGTACTTTTCGGTTATTTCTTTAACATGATCCATCTGTAAAACCTGTGTTTTTAGAAATTATTTCTATGGCAACTGTTTCTGTTTTAATAATCACACTATGCACTGAATGTTGTCTTACCTGCCCTATAAAAATAAGGATTGATTCTTCTCGGTGAGTCAGTTGGGCCTAAAAAGCCTGGCTGTCCTCCGGCACCCCACCGGGTGTCTCACTTCATTTGCTTCGCCTTAGCTGTGCATCCTTTGGGACCCTGAGACCCCGCCAACGCTGGACCACGGCAACAGATTATTGTATTTCAGGGTATTATTTTGAATATGGATATCATTACTGCCTTCTAGAGTTACACTTTTAACATATAAGCATAAATCAAAGAATTTAAAACATTTATATAGATACAGAATCAGTACTACCCATGTATAATGTGCATCTTTATTTTTTCCTAAAAAATTTGGGCAAAAAAGTGCTCATTATACATAGCAAAAGATACTTTGCATAATAACGGCAACTTACTGGCCATGTCTTTTCTGAAGACAAGCAGACTACCACCCAGGCTGAAAGGTGTACGTGACTTTATGAGTATAGTGACTCATGACACAGCCAGGGGAGGCAGATGACCCTGTGTCACGGGGAAATCTTGCCCTGACTAAAGATGGCAGCTGGGAGGTAAAAGATGCTGGGGAACTGGCAAAAATGGCAGATGCTAACACATCATAGGAGGGGCTAGGTATGAGGTCACAGGGAGTTCCAGGCCAAGCATTTAAATGAAGGTGGGCTAACAGAGAGGCACGGGAGTTTGCCATGCGATCTGGTGTGTAAGTAAGAGAATGCCACGAGGTCTGGAGTAAGAAAGAGGAGGCCCGCTGGGAAGCCTGCCTGGAGAAGGTGGCGGCAGAGCTGATGGACCTGTGCAGGGACCCACCGAGCCAAGCACGGATTCATGAGGGGTGCTTGGAGCTGGCCTGAACTGTGACCAGGAAAGCTGAGCTGCAGATTTCTGCTTTTCGGAAAGACAGTACCTCTGACTGGCATATTCTGAAACAGGCCTGGTTTGGCAAAAGGAGGCAGGATCATGTGTTTTTTGGGTGTTCCAAAGGGAACAGGACATAATGGCAGAAATCTGCCATTATTCTAAGTCTGTATAACCTTTAAATAAACAAGCTCTTTCCTTTTTCACCCAGCCCTTGCGATGGGAGTCACTCTTCTTGGCGGGGTTCTGTAACATCACCACCACTGGCACTCTCTACAAGCACTCTCCTTCATGCCTACCATCAACTCCTGTCTTTTTCTCTTTTCTACACAAATCACAAAGACCAGATTTAATTTAGAAGAGGGTCTATTTTGAAAGAAAGAAGGAGTACAGAAGAAGGGAGCCCTGGAAATATTGTTTCTGCTGTGACTCTGTAATTAACCTGCCACATGATCTTGGGCAAATCACTTATCTGGGTCTACCTTAGTTTTCCCTCATAGGTAAATCGACCTTTAAATAACAACTTTCTAGTCCTGAAATTCAATTACTTCTATTATTCTATTGCCCAAGTGTGTGAGAGAATCCGGGGCCCTCTCCCATGGCACTCACCATCATCATCATGTTGCTGTCACCCCCGCCATGGGAGTGGGAGGCTGACGTGTCCGGGTGATGGTGGCCAGCAGTGCTGTTTTCCACAGGGCTCATCCCCATATGGTGGGAATGGTCCATTTTTCCAGTCAAAGTTGAGAGTCAGCAGAAGAGTCTAAGAAAAAGGATTATATATAATAACATAAGGATATTAAAATCTTGGTTATTGATACTCAGGTCTGTGTGGGACGTCACCCACTGAATGATGCTCTCCTCGAGTCTTAGAATTATTTTTTATACTCTAGAGATGGAGAGAGAAGTTACTGAGCTCATGGGGGTCATCTCTGGAGACTGTGGCAGAAAGATCTGTACTCTGAGTTTCAGAAATCTAACCCTTCTTTTGCAGAATCATTCCTTTAATAGATGTGTTCAATGTGTGTTCAAATTTAAGTACGAGATAAGGAGAATAAAAGTAGTTTCTTTGGGTTGCAGGAAGCAGACAATTTTTGTAATAATGGACAAATCGATGCCATTAATGAAATTTAACTGCTCTTGGGCTTTCTAATCATAAATGTCAGTAGATAAAAAGCAAGCACTTCAGATAATTCACCTAACTGGATGGCCTGCGTTCACTCAGGATATTAAGAACACATTTTCCTGTACAGGACAACCAGGCTTCAGCTAATTTAAATGTGAAGAAAAGGTCTACTGCTGCCCTAGGCAATCAGTGGGCTCAGAATTTAGACAGAATTTCAATCCTAGCCAGGCATTAGAGTTAAAAACACTGAAAACGAATTACAAATTGGCCATTCTACATTAAATTAAGTCTAGACAATGGCACATTCAGCCTTGTTATCTTTACTACCACGTCAGTGCTTTACTGCACAAGTCCATCTGGGATCATAAACCAAGGAGCAAAACCTCCTGCGGCAGGGAAGGGGGCAGGGAGGGGGAAGCTGGAAGCTGAGGAGGGCAGAGAAGGGAGGTGTTGATGGATTCTCTTTTTAGTGCTCCTCAACTCCAGTTGGGAAAGGAGAGGGTGCATGAGAAATTCCAAGGAGGCAGTCCTGTTCCTGAGCCTGAATGTGGCACTCATTATCATTCAATCAATCAATATTTACAAAGCTTCTACTATGTGCCAAACTCTAAGCTAAGTGCTAATATTTTTTGCCAATAAGACAAACAAGGTATCTGATAGAGAAACAATTAAGCAAACAAAACAATGTCATGGTGTGATTATTAGTGCTGTGAAGGAAATAAAGAGGATAATATAACACTGCATTATTAAGAGGTAAAGAGAAAGCATACTCTTTTTTAAAAGATTTTATTTATTTATGTTTAGAGAGGGAAGGGAGGGAGAAAGAGAGAGAGGGAGAGAAACATCAATGTACGGTTGCTGGGGGTCATGGCCTGCAACCCAGACATGTACCCTGACTGGGAATCGAACCTGCAACACTTTGGTTTGCGCCCAAGCTCAATCCATTGAGCTACGCCAGCCAGGGTGAAAGCATACTTTTAAAAAAAATTTATTTATTTTCAGAGGGGAGGGAGAAAGAGAAGGAGAGAAACATGATGTGTGAGAGAAATATCGATTGGTTGCCTCTCATATGACCCCTATCAGGTACCTGGCCCACAACCCAGGCATGTGCCCTCACTGGTAATGGAACCAGCGACCTTTTGGTTTGCAGGCTGGCACTCAACCCACTGAGCCACACCAGCTAAAGCTACCTACAATATTTTATTCATCAAGTTTTTATAACTAGATGGAAAGATTAAGAATACTGTATTTCCACTTACATTTTTGCCCACTCAGTCAAACTGGTTTTCTCTAACAGAATCCAAAAAGGACATTTATCTTGTCTGAAGTTGGCTATATGCCAGCTTGCTTCTACTTCCCTAATACGATTACACATGGGAAATGAAATGGCACATCTGACATTGAATGTCACACAGCTTTGCAGTTCTGTCTTTTCAGAACTTAATTTTTTTAAAAAAGATTTTAGAGAGGGGGGTAAGGGAGGGAGAAAGAAAGGGAGAGAAACATTGGTTGCCACTTGCATGCTCCCAACTGGGGACCTGGCCCACAACCCAGGCATGTGCCCTGACCTGGAATCGAACCTGCAACCTTTAAATTCATAGGCTGGCACTCAACCCACTGACATACACCAGCCAGGGCTGAACTTTATTTTTATTGTTAACACTGTTATCCTTATTTCCCCTCCTCCCCGCCTTTGTCTGCCTCCACCTCGCCCCAGCCCTCCTTTCCCTCTAGCTACCACTACACTGTTGTCTGCATCTATGTGTTATGCATAAGTTTTTTGACTAATTCTTTCACCTGTTTTTACTCAGTCCCCACCCACCCACCTTCTCTGGTCTGTTCCATGTATCCATGCCTCTGTATTTCTTTCTGCTTTCCCCTTTCCCCCATTTAGTAAGTACAGTGCAGTGTTTATACAAACAGTTTTCAAAACTTCCTTGTATTCAAGGGTCTACTTCTAAGGATCATCAAAAAGAAGTTTCCTCTATTACTGCCAACCCTCCCCACCACAACCCAGATGCCTTGTACAGCTTAACTAGAGGGCCAGATTCTTTATAAAATCTAGCACCTCTAGCAAAATAAACATAAATTTATGGGCAGAAGTTAGGGAATGAGCAAAAAGGCTAAATTATGATACCTTTTCTGAGTCTTAACACTGACCTTTTTTTATTTTCCTGGTATTGCACAATGATGGATAAGAAACGATAATCCACAGGGACTATGGAGGTTAGACCGCACAAAAAGATTACACAGACATGGTCATACACCTGCCACATGATCCCTCTTCTCCAGCTCAGACAGCTGTAACCTGGAGCTTCGGACAACTCTTTAAAAGACTGCTTACAGTCTTTGCTGACTTCCATGATAAGGAGGATAAAGAAGAAAGTTTTTATTCTTAAAACGATTAGGGTCATGTTCCTTTTTAAATTTGTAAAAACACTGAACAAAGGGAAATCTATCTAGTTGGGCTTCTGCTTTCTGTAGTCATTATTTATGACTGGTGACATAGCTTTTGGCAAGCAGCTAAGGGAAATTCAAGGTCAAAGATAGTAAACTTCCATAAACAGGGATTCACGCTTATGGACTGACTATGCTCACATGATCAAGCAACCAGTTTAAAAGGACTAATCCTGCCTTTTGATGACCTGTAAGGAGACAGTAGATATTCTGAGAAATAGCTCTGGCTTTGTTTCAAGTGCTCCCATGGACACACTTTACAACTCTTTTGATAGCTTTATGAATTCCACACTTATATTGTCCTTTTGGGGAGGGAGGAGGTAAAGAAGATGTAGGAATAAAGGGGAGACCTTGAAATAATAAATGCAGCAATAAATAGGGCTTAGGTATTTCTCCATAACTTGACATTCTAGGCTAATATACTGGAGTTGTTTAGAAAAAATGTAGTAGCTCCCAGTAAATAGGAGCAGGAAATATAATTTGATGAGTAAATAGGGGGAAGAGTCTTCCCCTTGAAGGCTGTGATATTGTTCCACTCATCCCTTAGGCCATCCCCTTCCTATTCCAAATCTATTGGTAGAAATGTGACTGGTAGAAACTGTATGGTTATAACCATGTAATCCTTTAGATAGTCTAGCTTCCTTTCCTTGACTTGTGTCCTTCTTGAGGTGCAGTTATCATGAGGACACTTAATCTTCCCAATTTCATTCACAAAGGATGTTAGTAATGAAGGCTTATACAGGCTCTCAGCCAGAACTGGCAAAAATTTAGAATTCCAAAGGTTCTGCCATATCAAAAACAGTAAGTAAAAAGATGTAGCAGAAGTAGGGACTTCCGGCCAAGATGGAGGCATAGGCAGATACTTCGCCTCCTCGCACAACCGAAAGGACAACAACAAATTTAAAAATGAACTGCCAGAAAATCGAACTGTATGGAAGTCTGACAACCAACGAGTTAAAGAAGAAACATTCATTCGGACTGTGTCAAAACATAGAGACGTGCATTGCCCTGCCCTGGCAAATACCTAAGGCTCTGCCTCTTACAATATAACAGTTGTGCAGAGACAAAGAAATATGGCCCAAGTAAAAGAATAGATCAAAGCTCCAAAAACAGAACTAAGCGATGAAGAGATAGATAGCCAACCTATCAGATGCAGAGTTCAAAAACACTGGTAATCAGGATGCTCACAGAAATGGTTGAGTATGGTTACAAAATAAAGAAGTGAAGGCTATGCAAAGTGAAATAAAGGAAAATGTACAGGGAACCAACAGTGAGGGGAGGGAAACTGGGACTCAAATCAATGATGTGGACCACCAGAAGAAATAAACATTCAATCAGAACAGAATGAAGAAACAAGAATTCAAAAAATGAGGAGAGGCTTAGGAACCTCCAGGACAACTTTAAACATTCCAACATCCAAGTCATAGGGGTGCTGGAAAGAGAACAGGAAGAGCAAGAAACTGAAAACTTACTTGAAAAATAGTGAAGGAGAACTTCCCCAATCTGGCAAAGGAAATAGACTTCTAAGAAGTTCAAAGAGTCCCAAAGATGTTAGACCCAAGGAAGCACAAACCAAGGCACATCATAATTAACATTACTCAAGATTAAAGAGGAGAGAATCTTAAAAGCAGCAAGAGAAAAGGAGACAGTTACCTACAAAGGAGTTCCCATAACACTATCAGCTGATTTCTCAAAAGAAACCTTACAGGCAAGAAGGGGCTGGAAAGAAGTACTCCAAGTCATGAAAGGCAAGGACCTACATCCAAGATGACTCTATCCAGCAAAGCTATCATTTAGAATGGATGGGCAGGTAAAGTGCTTTCCAGATAAGGTCAAGTTAAAGGAGTTCATCATCACCAAGCCCTTATATGAAACATTAAAGGGACTTATCTAAGAAAAAGATCAAAAGTATGAACATTAAAATGACAACAAACTCTCAACTCTCAACAACTGAACCTAAAACAAAAACAAACTAAGCTAACAACTAGAACAGGAACAGAATCACAGAAATGGAGATCACATGGAGGGTTATCTGTGGGGAGGGGTTGGGGGTGATTCAGGGAAAAGGTACAGGGAATAAGAAGCATGAATGGTAGGTACAAAATAGGGGGAGGTTAAGAATAGTATAGGAAATGGAGAAGCCAAAGAACTTATATGTACAGTCCAGGGACATGAACTAAGGGCAGGGGTTGGGGGAGGGGGGTATGCTTGTGGGAGGGGGGTACAGGGTGGGGGGGAATAAAGAGGAGAAAAAAAGGGACAATTGTAATAGCATAATCAATTAAATATACTTTAAAAAAAGAAAAAAGAAGTAGATAGAAAGTAGTTCAGGTCAAAAGAAAAAAATATAGAAGACCTTAAAATTGTACACACACACACACACACACACACACACACACACACACACCCCAGATTAAATATGGCAGGTAATGGGAGTTGTTAGGTCACTGCTACAACTATAGGTTTAAAAAGACAGAACTCTAGAGAATAACTGCCAAAAAAAAAAAAAAGCTTAGGTTTTATCCTGTTAAAAATTCTTTACTAAACAAAGGCTACTATTTTCCCTTCTAACTTTTTGCCTTTGTTGATAATAAAAATAATTCCAAGGGGTCATGTACAACAAATTCTTACTGCTTTTCTTCATGGCTGTGTTGGGCTAAGATAAGAAAGCTATTGATAGAACTGGCAAGGAATTAATTTAGTGATCCTTTGCATATTCCAATATTATTTTCTCTTTCTTCACCATATACTAAAATGAGCTCTACTACTTTAGGTAATATGCACAGGATTCCCTGAAAGTACTTTTCATGGAAGAAACCAAACTATGCACAATTTGCATACTCAGCAGAGTCTATGTGGTTGAATTACTCATTCATCAAACTAATGGGCTGCATCAAAAGTAACCAACTTCCAGAGACATAAAGAGGGTAACTACTTCAAACAATTGCACTTAAAACTTAAGAGAGCCTTCATTTATGAGTGGACAGTGACCTGGGCAAACAAGAAATGCTGCATGGACTGACAAGTTTTTAGAACAATAAAAGAACAGCTATGAATTAGTGGGAGTAGCCCTTTTACTCAGCAATTCTTGGCTAAGAATATCTATTTTAGTAAAAAGGATGATAACTCAGGAGCTGCCCAGAGAATATTATTCTAACTATCTACGGAAGACAGAAAGCAAGCCTGTGATTTAACTTTGATCAATACTGTGTTTCCAGATACTGGTTCAAGGTCACCCCTTTCTATTATAAATTTCACCTTTCCACATCTCCACTCCACTTTAGTAAGCTAAGCTGCTGAGGCTGAGCAGAGAAGATGAGAAACCTGTTGGGGCAAGACAGGTTATGGAGAAACTGACTACAAGGAAGATTATACAACCATGGAGGGCTGTCATTTTCAAGAGGAAGCATGCAAGAGACAAACTTAATTTTTCAAATGTGCACTGTCCAATTTCTAGATCATCTATGCCTTGTGGGCAAACATGAATGTACCATACTATTATCATTCAAGCAACAAAACATAAAGGACAGACAACTAGTTTAAATGTGAAAGAGATGCATGTAATAAATACTACAATGGGCATGCCATTTTATATGTTAGAGCATCACTTTCCTTACCTGTATAAAATGATGAATAAAGTTCCACCCAGAGCTAAAACTTAATTCTACATTTTTTTCAGTTTAGTTTCCAGAAGAGAATGCTTTTCTGTCCCTATCCTTACTATTATATTATAAATTCTATAAGGACCATCTTATTTATTAATGAATCTCTCCTGCATTTTGTAATACCCTGCACTTAGTAATAGATTACAGTAAGTATTTTCTGAAATAATTACTTTTCTTTGCATTTCTCCTTTGACAATTTAGACATAAAAACAGAAATTATTCCTTAATCTGACAATGATACACTGGTTTTGTGTAAACTTCAGTGACTTCTGAAATGCTGTATCAGTATTTGACAGCTATGCTTAGAAATTATTCAGTAGCTCTGTATCTTAGAAGTAGCAAAGTGTAGTTGATATAGAAGCAACGTAGACAAACTGAACTTTTTAGAAAAAAAATTCAAAGAATATTATTACAAATTTATCTACCTGTTCACTTCACAGAAGCCTAGAGCATGAAACCACAAAGCTCTTGGGGGAATCTAAGATTTACATGTTTTGGTCTAATTTGCCTTTAAAATACTTTTGTCAAATATTTGTATTGTGACAAATGTGAGGAAACTAAAACAACAAACAAGCCTCATACATGTTTCTAAAAGTGGAAGAAAGAAAGAGAACACACCATCTGTTATTGGCCTTTAATGGTCTGAAATGCCAAATCCAGATCCTTTATATAAATTACATCTCCAGGGCACTAAGCCTTCAGCAAACTGTAAGATAAAATTAACTTAAAATGTTTTTATTCTGTACACCTACCAATTGAATAACTGCATGGAACCTCAACAAATGGCATGGCATGAAACAATGGCATTTCCTTCCTGTAAGTCCTATTCCATTATCTTATTTTTTTTCCTCACCTATCTCAAGGAACTATGGCACAGAGAGCTTAAGTACCCTGGTCAGTATTATACTAGAAAGCTGTGGAGGTAGTCCGCCTAGAACCTAGGCATCCTGATTCCAGGCCTAGAACTTATTCTTTATTAAACCTGCCTTACTATTAACCCAATGCCACAATTTTGTACCTGTTAATGTCACAAATTTAGTCACTTTTCCTGATCCCAAGTAAATTAGAAGATTCGTCCAGCCTGCTTCTGGTTTTCACCATCAGCAGCTCCATTACAAACATAGGGTTGCCTAACAGTACCCTTGCCTTCTGTTCATCCTGGATGATTCATCAGTGACAAATTAATTTACCTACGGCATGGCTCTATTTATCTGCTCAAAAAACTCCACTGCCTACTAACCTTCCCAATGTCTACTAACATCCTTGTTCTGAGGGCACAAATCTCTAAAACAAAGGTCCCAACCTCCCTTTCTGCCTACATGTACTTCGTGTTCCAGCCAACTAAATCCAATTGCCAAAGTTTCTGCTGTTCCTAGGCATAGCTCCACTTCTCTGTCTTGTATCTGTGCTCACACCATTTCTTCATTCTGGAATACCCATCCTCACGATCTCTGATGCAACAAATCTTCCTCCTCTTCCAAGGTCTAGTTCTAAGACCTCTGAACATTCATATCACCTTTTGCCTTTCCTCATAACTCCAACTGGATTAATCTCACAAAATACCCTGAAATGTTTCTATGATCTTTTCAATCTGCGCCCATTTCTATCATCATGCTGATAGGACAGTATTGAGAAAAGGTTGGAGAAACAGTTGAATGGAGGTATTTCTCCAAAATTCCTTCTCATTGTCATCAATTGCAGATAACTGCAAAAATATCCTCTTGGATATGTTTCTTTCCGGTCAAACCACATACAGGAATCTGAATCTTGCCATTTGATGGTGCCAATGTTGCCAGTAGAACCAGTACTCCAAGCTAAACTAGTATTTGTACCCCAGGCACCATTTGCATGTATTTCTTAAGTTGTAATCTGCATTTTAGGCTGCCTCCCAGAAACTAATTTCTGTCTGCAATGAGTAACCTAACCACCTCACATCCAACTTCTGATATTGATACACTTATTTTATGCTATCTGGCATTTATGTCTCTATCCATTAGATTTACTTTTCCAACTGTATTTCCATCTAATCCTCCTCACATTCAAATATTCCACTGGGGGGGGGGGGGACAAATATTACACTGAAACAGACTTACTTGCTTCTCCTGAATAGATGTAGCAATTTGACCACTGTATGCCTCTTTGGCTTGTGTAACTCCCTGTGATTTGTAATTCCTTCCCCTCTCCCTCACCACTTTCCGTCTAATCCCGCCATTACTTATTCAACACTGACCATGCACTTTAAATGTGTGAGAGTTAGAATAAAGTTAAAACATGGCCCTTGCTCTTCTGAGTTTACAGTCTAGCTCATCTTTTAAGGCTTGGTTAAAAATGCTACCTTTTCCATGCGTTTACATTGAATTCTTGACAGAAATCTCTTTTCTGAATTTCCCTAGCAATCTTCTCTTACAGAAATTTTGACTTTTTAAACTATAAGACAAAAAGTGCCATACATACATAGCAAGTTCCTCAAAGGCAAGTAACTAATTTCTACCTCCTTACTACATCTAGAAGGACACTCAGCAAATATTCATTCAAAAAGCATTTAATTCTGCCCTGGCTGGTGTGACTCAGTGGGCTGAGCACCGGCCTGTGAACTGAAAGGCCCCTGGGGTCCCAGTCAGGGCACAGGCCTGGGTAGAGGGCCGGGTTCCCAATGAGGAGCATGTGAGAGGCAACCGATAGATGTTTCTCCCCCTCCCCTGCTCTCTTCCTTTCCCTCTCTTTAAGAAGATAAATCAATTCTTTTTTAAAAAAAGTATTTAATTCTTATAAAACCCACTAAGGTTTCAATATTTAATTAAAAGGAGCCAGGTGCAAAAAGACAGGATTCTTGCCTTTGGGAGCTTAATCTAGAGGAGGAAACTCATTAAATATGTAAAAAGTAAATATGTGTAGGTATATGTAATTACAAATTGTGGTAAGTGGTATGAAGGGGTAAACCCAGTACTGTGGCAGAGAATGAGAGTAAAAGAGCTGATTGGTATGGAAGGGGCAGGGGAAGGGAGAAAGAGAAAAGCCCTGTGGAGGGAACACTTAGACAGAAAAATCACTGGAGTTGGGTAGAAGGGCAGGGAGCAGCATCCCTGAGGCAAGAAAAGAAATCTAGGGCATTTAAGGTCAGTATGAACAGAATACATTTAGAGGAAGAGAGGCCAATGAGGAAGAAGAGGGAGAAGAACAGGTATCAATTAAGAAGGGTTTAAAGATAATCTTCAGGACACTAAATTTTATTCCAAGGGCAACTGGAAGCTAATTATGGGCAATAAGCAGGGAAGTGATGTGATTAGCTTGTATCTTAGCAGAGTACTTTGGCTGCTGTATAGCATAGCCGGCCTTTGTCTCTTCTTCCCTAATATTTCCTATTCAAGCTCTTCTGTGAGGTATTCACAGAAGGGAAAAGACAAAACTTACAGAGCTAGAGGCTATAATCCTTTAGTTTCCAGAATCCAAAGACTTCTGTTAAAGCTTTAGGAGGATTAGGAGAAGCTTCTAACTTCTGGGTTACAAAATAGCTGGAAGGCAAAAACTGAGGAATATTCTATAAGAACTATCCTGGATTGTAAGAGCTTCTAAAGTCACATACAACCCTTGATAGGTGAGAGTTCAGCTTACAGAATACTGTTAAGAGCACGAGTATGGCATCAGATGGTGTTAACTCCTGGCTCTGCTGATCTCTAGCTAAGTGTCCTGGTGACATTTCCTATAAAACTTCTGTGGGTCTTTAGAGTGGCAGTAGGTACTATGTATAGAGGCTTCTAAAGGGGCTGTACCTGGATTTCAATAGCACTTGGGTAAAAGACTCAAATTTGGTAGTTAGCTGCTCAATTAATAAAAACAGTATGATGAGAGCAGACTAAGATCCCTGTGGAACATGGAGAACAAACTGTAAGACACACAGCAAATGCTCAATAGATTTTTATTAGATTATACAATCTGTACTGTACATGGAAACCTTCAAGTAGTATTGACAAACCTCGCTTTTCATTCATACCTCCCCAATTACTAGTAATGAATCCAGAATTTATGTGACTCCATTTTTTTAATGCCCTGTTTTAGGTTCAGTGGAGAAGACTAGACTGACTCCAAGATCTGGATTCTGGTCCATTCAACTCTATAACTCTGTATTCTTTTGGATAAAAACACTTATGTCACAGTTTCTCCATTCTGGCATTACTGACATGTGGGGATGGATAATTCTTTGTTGTATTAGTTAGCCTGTGCATTGCAGGATGTTTAACAGTGTCCCTGGCCTTTATTCACTAAATGCCAGCTGCACCATCCCAACTGTGACCACCAAAAACGTCTCTAGACATTGCCAAAATTCCCCTGGGGGCACAATCACCCCACCTCATAGAGAAATACTTTTGATCTCTGAGTCTCATCCAAAACTCAGGGAAACATAGACACAGTACCTGCCTTATTTTCCTTCAGGGTTGTTATATGTCATTCAAGTAATAAAAAGAATGGGAAGAAATACTGAGAGAAAAAAAAAACACATGACATATGTAAAAGCATTATTCTTTTCTGTGAGTACTCAATAATGAGGCTGAAGACAAACACAACTTGTTTATAGAATGTATTGCAAAGCTCAGGTTAAGGCTTTGTACACTCTAACAGATCTTTTAGGTGGGCAGTCAACAAGTATTTGTTGACTGATTCTAAATCTGGGTCCAATAGTAACTTCATTTACTTTTGTGGCATATTCTCAGGTTTTTCTGCTGAGCTACAACAATGTAGTATGATTCCAAACCTAACTGTACTTGAAGGACAGGCCTGGATTAAACAAGAATGACTATTCATTTCACAGATGGAAAACTGAGGTACAGAAGGTTAACTGACTAGCTGAGGTCATGTGGCAGTCAGTCTAGCGACACTGCAATTAGAGTCCAGATTCTGACCTCAAGTGCATTGCTCTTTCTATTACTTGTATCCTGGTACTTGCATCCGACCACTTTGCGCCCTTGTCTCTGAACACAAAGTTAGCTGTTTTGCTTTTTGGGTGCACCCCAAAAAAACTGAGATAAGGAAACAGTTGTAGTTTTGAGAGAAGCTTAGAAAGAAATGAAGACCTATTTCTACTGGGAGGCACAAGTGGACAGTCCCTACATGTCAGGTAAATCAATGTCAAGTTATCCAAGCGTGCCCTGTCAAGTCTGCGAAGTCCTTGCCCATTCAGTTGTCCAGGAGGAGCTAAATCTACTTGTTACCAACCTCCAAAGTAGTCGCATCTTGAAGTGCTTTATACCATGTGAAGGCATACGATTTGTGCTAACACTGTTACCTGCAGTGCTCTTGGCCGCTCCACCTCGATGTGGCTCTAAGTGAGAATGGACTTCCATATAGCTCAAGTGCAAGGCCACATTTCAGCATTTTGTTAAAATTCACAAAAAAACCCCAAATGCCATTCTGCTATATATTTTTAGTGTCAGAAACAACTTTTAAAGAACAACCCGTAAAAAAGTAACCATTTATTTTACTCCTTTAAAATACCAGATCACTTCTGATGATTATGTCTCTCTATGAACCTTCAAATGCTGAATGTTGTCACAAAGAATCATCACTTCCAACCGTTGATTCAGCAGTCTTCTGGATCATTCTCAGGCAACATGAGTTGAAGCCCACCTTAGCCTTTATCATTACTACAGTTTGAAAGGATGTAAGACTAGAAATCAGGGAATTTTGGTTCTAGCCTGGGCTTTCCAAAACATTTAGGTAATTTCATTTTTATGGTCACAGTTTCCTTAGTGAAGAGATAGAATAATTCATCTTTGGGACCCGTTTCAACAAGTTTAGTTGTATATAATATTGTTTCAATGAGAAACAAATGCTTACTTGTCTTTTCTAAATAAATTCCGAATACTAGTTGATAAGCTTTAGACATTCTAACATTTCAGTGGCTCAATACTTATTTACTAAACACATTTCAGAGTGCACTGTTCATGTCATTTTCTAAAAAATTCCAAATTACCGAACTTAAATAATTACCTCAACTGAGGGATACCTTGCCAAAGCAGAAACAGTAGGAGCCCTCCTAGTTTCTGGAGTCAGACTGCTGTCAGCAGGCTGTGCCATCTTTGAAACCCAGAACAAGTCGCTAAGACTTTGTGGGGATAATACACATAAAACAAGGGTAGTAACATTTCATAATATTTTGAACATGAAATAGAAAAATATACATATGAAAGTGACTGGCACATTAACAACATATATCATAAACAATAAATTCCTCCCAATTCAAGGGCTTCTCCAAGTGTGGCCCAAAGACCGCCTGAAATCAGGATCATCTGAGATGTCTGGCTAACAGGGAAAGTTGTGGGCCCCACTCCAGATGGCTGACTCTCCTCTCAGGGAATGGGGCCTAAGGATCTAGACACTTACCAAGCTACATAGGCAATTCTTATGCATTCAAATTTGAAAACCCCAGTTCTGAATTAAAAATATGTACAACATAAATATATAGCACAAAGAATCCAAGAATTGGATGTTTAACAAGTAAGAGCTTAAAAAAATTGGAAAGAAAAAGTCAAGAATCTAGTCAAGATTTAACTAGAATCTAAAGCAGAAGAACATTTTGGTATTCCAACAGGGCGCGGAGCTAGCAAAGTCTCTCTCACAGCTTACACATACCTCGGCCCAACAATCAAACACCCACCTGGACTAACTGAATCGCCAATGGTTCATCTTTGGGATCTGGGACAGGTTTGTTCACACACTGTGTGAATAAAATCTCTTGAGTTCCACATGAAGGGGAAATTATTTATTTTCTGCAGTTTTATTTTTTTAGATTAGTTGTAAAATACAGGAGCTGAACTACCAGAAACATAAACCTTAAATAGGAAGTGCACTGTTTTGTATAAATAAACTGTTGGATGTTAGTTTCCAACATGATTAATAAAATTAAGGTTTGTGCCCTGGCCTGGTGGCTCAGTTGGTTGGAGCGTCGTCCTGTACACCAAAAAGGTTGTGGGTTCGATCCCCGGTCCAGTCTGGGCCTTATGGGAGGCAACCAATTGATGTTTTCTTTTTCCTCTCTCTTGTTCCCTTCCTCTCTCTCTAAAATCAATAAAAATATATCCTTGGATGAGGATTAAAAAAATGAAAGAAAGAACAAAGATTTGTTCCAAGTTTAGCACTCAAGGGCCTGTCCCTAACCATCAGATCCTGTCTTTTTGAGATCGGGGCTTCAGTTTCAGATCCTGAATAGGACACCAAAAAACAAAACAAAACAAAACAAACAAACAAACAAACAAAACACCCAACCCAAGCAAACAAACAAACACATGTGGAGGAAGTTGTGGGCAGAAAAGGCATTTCCCACTTCTTTTTTATGGCAACTTTCCCAGTACACATGGAGCTGTACTCATTCTCTAACTGGTAAAACTATACCTGCTGGTTGTGGGCCCTTGGGCAAATTGTTTAATATCTGTCTCAGCTCTAAAATCAGGATAATAAAAGGAGCCTACCTCATATGATTGTTTGAAGGATTATTATGAGGAGCTCACGTAGGTGATGGCACAGTGGTTAAGAGGACAAAGGTAGTTTTCTCTAAAATAAGGATGACAATAGCAACTACTTCATGACAGTGAGTATCTGAACACTTAGCACTGGGCCTACGCACAGTAAGCCTTCAATAAATATTTATTATTGTTACTTTTAACCTGCTGTTCTTTCTAAACTTGGCACAGGTACATTTTGACTTGTCCTTCAGCCATTACTTCATAGCTAGCTAAGCTTTCTTTCTAACCTCTGTGGTTCTCAGTTTGGGGGTTTTGAGGGTGTGCCAGTGCATCCTATCCATGTAACTTCACAGGCAGGGACGTCCTTTACCTATGTTGCATCAGGTGGCTGGCCATTTGCTTCTAATCTGCATCTATTTTCTTTGCAGTGTCTCAAAGTTTCAGGCTTCTCTCTCCCTCTTTTCTGATTACAAGAGATTCTTTTTTGTGGGGGTAGGTTGTTTCCCCACCATGAAGCAATTCTCCAAACCAGCTAAGTGTCTACAATTCAATGCAATTCTGACACTGTCTACCCAGAGATAAAGTCAGATTCCAGAGGCTGTGGGCTTAGACCCACAAGACTGCCCTTCACTTCAGATGCTGATTGTAATAACCCCAGGTTGTAACCCTTGCTTCTGACCAACTGGTTACATCAGAGGTTCCCATGACCCCCTCCCTGGGTTCTACTAATTTGCTAGAGTGGCTCGCAGAACTCAGGAAACCCACTTACTCCCTAGATTCCCAATGCATTATAAAGGACATTAAAGTATACAGATCAACAGCCAGATGAAGGAAGAGATATATAGGGCGAGGTCCTGAACAGAAGATGCAATTAAAAAAGACACCTTTGTTGTTCTCTTAGGAAATTCCAAGAGTTTTAGGAGCTCTGTGCCAGAAATGGGATGAAGACCAAATATATATTTTTATTACAAATCAAAATATCACACTTTTCCTTATTTTTGTATTTCTATCGTTGTTTCATTAGGATTTGAGGAAGGAAAAGAGATGTGCTCAAAATGCCACCTTGAAATATAAATATGATACATTATATTGTTTTTGCCCATCTTTCCTACATTTTAGTTTCTTAAGAATAGGTAAGGGGTAGTAATTCTGCCCCTTAATCGTAAGCCATAACATGGCACCTTTATTTAAGACTGGCCAGCATGGCTCAATTGGTTGGGTGTCATCCTGCACAGCCAAAGGTCACTGGTTCAATTTCCAGTCAAGGCACATGCCTTGGATATCGGCCAGTACCCAGCTGGAGCATGTGTGAGAGGCAACCAACCAATGTTTCTCTCCCTCTTTCTCTCTCCCTTACCTTCTCTCTAAAAATAAATAAATAAATAAATAAAATAGTTTTAAAAAATATGTAGTCTCTGGATGTTTTCAAGAAAATGATACCGTCAACTCTTTCACTGTTCACTTACAATTAAAATCTCATAAACTATCAGAACTAGCAGAGTCAGTAATTATCAGTCTGATGCACATACCCTTTGAGTCAGCAATTCCACTTCTAAATACCTACTGACACATCTGTGAAATGTTATAAGAACAGAGTTATTTGTTGTAGAAATGTCTGTGAGAGCAAAATATTGAAAATACAACCTAAATGTTCATTAACAGGGCATTGATAAATTATCATATGCCCATAAAATGGAATACTTTGCTGCCATAAACAAGATGAGGAAATTCCTTATATTGTGACATAGAATGATCTCCAAGGTATATAACAAAATGAACAAGGCAGGCACACTGTAGGCTCTCATTTGCATAATAATAATAATAAAAAGGGGAAAAGTATATACATATTGTGTATAAACACCTATACTATGTCTGGGAGGTAGGTGTACAAGAAAGCTGCAACACTATGATCCCTAGGAGGAGAGCTGGCCCTACCTGCCTGAACCTTTTGAATTTTGAGCCACGTGAATATAATTCCTACTTTTAAAAATTATATTTTAAGTGTAACTCCTTTATTTTACAGAAAATGAAACTGAGGCCCATATTATTGAATAATGATGCTATTGTACTCTTTAGTCAACTGAACCCTAATATTTGCTTCTCATAGAAGACTTCTGTAGCATTAGGCTAACCACTTTCCCCAACCCTCCCACTTCTCCAGAGGGTATGCCTGGAAGCAGCTAAGCAGGAAGGATTTCTGAATTTTACATATCCCGTTTTAGTGGCAAATAACACAGAAGCTCCTGTTTCTCTTGCCCACTCTCACCTTTCTGTACAGAGAAGATCAAGTATACAACTACATTTTTTTACAAAGGCTTTAGAAAAGCTTTTATTTGCCTTGTCCAAATAGGACAACTCAAATTTGATTATATCAAACAAACAAAGAAACTGAAAAAGCCCTTTAGTTATGCAATGGTGGAAGGGCCTAAGTCCAACAGGGAGTGTATCTCTCAGCCACTGGACTCTATTTTTCTGACACCTTTTGTTGTTGACTAAGCCACATGCTGGAATAAAGCAATCACGAGATGTAGCCTCTTATACTCCTCTTACTGGATCCTTCTGTAGCCTTGACACACTTCCAATGTGTTAACCTTGAGTGCTTTAGTATGATTTAGGCAGTTTTCAGAGAACTTTATAGACGGTGTGGTAAGAGTGGAAAAAGCACTGGATTAGTTATCAAAGGCTCTGAGCAATAGACCTAAGTTTACCGTTATTAGCCAGGTGACATTAAGCCAATTACCTAAACTCAACAAGTACTAGCTCCTTTATTGCAAAATGGATATAAAAATACCTACCCTGCTACTCTTGCAGGTTTATGAGGATCAAATAAAGTGTCAAAATACTTTCTAATCTTAAGGTATATTAAGCATGAAATATTATCAATAATAGCTTACTTACTCATTGGATGACAAAATTAATCTCGGAGGGGAGATGTCCACCTCACACATAGGGATCACTTTCACGTCACTTAAAGCACCTATACAGCCATTTACAGTTTGATGTAAGGAAGTTCGACTTGCTAGTCAGATACATATACACAGCTGACTCTTGAACAATGCAAGGGTTAGGGGCACCAACCCCTGAGCAGTCAAAAGCCACATAAAACATCTGACTCCCCCAAAACTTTATAGTTGTCCCTCAGTTTCTGCAGGGGATTAATTTCAGAAACCCCTGCAGATACCAAAATTCATGGACGCTCAAGTTCCTTATATAAAATGGCATAGAACAATCGCTTCTCGGCCTTTTGGCTAAGATCAAGTGTAAATGGCATAGAACAACGCATAGAGTCAGACCCCCTTAACTGGGAAAACACTATTTTCAATCAGTGGTTGGCTGAAGCCACAGATGCAAAACCTGAGGATACAGAGAGCTGACTATACATTTACTGAGAAAATCCATGTGTAAGTGGACCCACACAGTTCAAACGCATGTTGTTCAAGGGCCAAAACACTGCTTTAACTGCCTTCTTATTATAACTGAGTTATAATCAAAGTACCCCCAATTAAACTTTAGATATATAGGGTCTCGATCACCTAGATCATAGTGCTTTTGGCTTGCCTATGAATACTGGGAATTAACTCGGTGTGAGGTGGAAACTAGAAACCACTTTACCTGTTCCTTTTTCACTTCTCCCTCTCTTTTTAATTAATAAAGGATGATTTAATGAAAATGTACAGAGAATGTAAATGAAAATGAGAAGAGTTGTTCAATACCTCAGATAGAAACTGCATGGTGTGGCGGAAAAGTACTGGGCTAGGAATCAGAAGACATGGATTTTAGACCTGCTTCTTGGGGCTTATTTGTGTGACCCCCAAGGAACTCAATCTCTTCGCTCTTCACTCAAATTTGTTGTGTACCTATTGAGTAAAAGTACTATAATTAACCCTAGGCCTCAAGCAGCTCAGTCTGGGGGAGGAGGGATACATACAGATAATTTAAATATGCCCTGGTGGTGTGGGTCAGTGGATTGAGTGCTGGACTGCGAACTGAAAGATCACTGGTTTGATTCCTAATCAGGGCACATGCCTGGGTCCCCAGTTTGGGGTGTGCAAACTGATGGATGTATCTCTCACACATTCCTGTTTTTCTTTCTTTTTCCCTCTCTTCCCCTCTCTCTAAAAGTACATATATAAAATCTTTTAAAAAATTAAAATGTAATATAAGATGTACTAAGGTACAGATTATGCACAGGGTTACATGGGAGCTGATAACAAGCCAGAAAGAAAGGTAGGAGGAAGGAATGGAGGCCTGCGGGTACATAGCAGCATTCCTCTGCCTTTCATCTGATAAATTGAACAACTGCATTCTAGGTGCTCTAAATCGCTTCAAAATTATATAAACACTCAGCACAGTTCTATAATAATTCTACTATTTATTTAGGAAGGGACTCAACCTGGCTAAAAAAAGGTCCTCTAATATTTCACTGGTTGCTAGAGTTTTGCTCTTTAAGAGTTCCCTCCAAATCATTCCTCATATTTCTTTTGCAACGGTTTTTTTCCATCTTGTTATGATGTATTACATAATGTCCCCAGCCTACAAAAGCAGGTTGTTTACACAAGCCTGGGGTCTTTGTGCAAAGGAAAAGAGGTAGGGTGGACCCTCCTCAACCCTTTCCTTCTCTGCAGGGCTTTGCATTCCTAAGAATGGACCCTCCTCTGCTCGGGGATGTTACCTAAATTATGAAATATAACTCAAAGCAACGGAACTTCCTTCCCAGTCTCTTCTATAAGATTTCTTTTGGCACCAGCTGCTCATTTTAGTATATAAAGTATCAGACTCTTGATGACTTCCCACACTTAGTCACGAGTCACGAAGTACAGAAAACTTTTGGTTTTTAAAAGTGGGTTTATTATGCTAACAGCTGCATGTGGGAATGGAGGCATCCGAAACCCTCCCTCTTTCCTCCCTTCCTGTTCCCCAGTCGTGCCTGGCTCTAGCAAGCCAGGCATGATTGGCAGTTATCTTGATGCCACCTGGTCACTGACTTATCTGACATCTTCCACTAGTTGAAGGCATCTTGTCACTGTAAACACTTGTTTTTCCTATGATAATTATATCATTTTTCCCCTCTTTTGTAGTAGTTCTGGTGAAGAAGGTACAAAGAGGAATAAACAGCAGAACCAAACTGGAACAAAGAGATGAACAGACTTAAGGATCAGAGATTCTTAAGACTACTGTGTGAACTGTTACCTTTAGAGCAGTCATTTAATTTTAGGCCCATTCAGTCTAGAACCTTTATTTTTCTCAATTCAAAACTGATATTATGATTCCTTCCCACCAAAACAACAGGGCTGAGGTTTTCAACAGATTAATACCAGTGTCCCAAGTGGCGTTTACCACGCCTTGTCTCACTTAATCCTCACCACTCCACATCCTAAGGACTATTAAAAAAATGAAGTAGCTCCTACTCACATGGAGTGGGGAAACTTTTTACTTTTTACTTCATACACACCTAAACCATTTGAATTTTTTTTTACACACTATGTTACTTAGACTAAGGACAAACTTGTCACCTTGACCTTCAAGGTATTGACAAATATGGCCCTGGTCTCCTTTTCAATTTTAATCCCCTCCTTACCTCTGTGCACTGTTCTATACCCTCAGCCAGCTATCCCAGAGAACCCTTGTTACCAACGTAACTAATGACACTCGAGCAAGGCCACTCTCCCATACCACGGACGCAGCACTCCTGCTCTCCCTCTCCAGTGAAGGGGGGCACTAATACAGGGTATCAGCTGTGTGTATTCACAAACCAATTTGTGTCAGTGTGCCAATTACTGTAAGTATATAATTTAAAAAAGTATTATACAAAGCAATGAAGTATAAATGAGAGAAAAACAACAGCAGCAGCCAGAATTAATTGAGCACTTAATACCTGCCAAGCACTGTTCTAAGTGCTTTATATGAATTAACTTAGATACTCTTCACAGAAACTGCAGGAACTAGATACTATTATTGTCTCTATTTTAAAAGGAGGAAAGTGAGCAACTTGTCCAAGGTCTACACAACTAGTAAATGGCAAAATAATTTGGTTCCATAGCTTAAGAATGTGGTCGTTGTTTCTATGAAAACCAAGTTGAAAGCTCTGAAAAGACTAGTAAAGATAACATAAACAACCACTCAATTCTACCTTCTATCGGAAAACAACCAAAGATAATGTGTAAAGAAATGAACTTGGTTGTATTCCAATAAAACTTTATTTACAAAAACAGGCAGCAGACCAGGGTAAGACTTGGCCCTTATGCTGTACTTTGCAGATCCCTGAGATCTGCAGTCCAAGGAGAGGATTATGTTGAGAATGGCAAGATGTTTACGTTTTAAGATAAAGTAAAATGTTTAAGGCCTGCCTGTAACCAATATCTGTGTGACTCCCTACTTTAACTTACTTTTTCGGTTAACTACTGATCCTAATTGCATCCAATAAGAGGGCAACTCTTATCACCCTCATCTTCAAAGCCCATTTTCTAACTCCACACCCTCCTCCAAACCAGACATGATTATTTCTTCCGTTTAAATTCTGCAATAATTAACTTCTACTTATGGGACTTACTTTGCTACATATTCTATTATGGCTATTTGTATACTACAATTATTCCCAACTACTGATAACAGCTACTCAACTATTGATAACTCATTTTCTTATTTTAGGCAACACCATAGCAGGTTTTCAGATAATATTTCCTGATTTGTGTCCTAACATTTTTGTTTTCAGTGACTAAACAGAAAGAACACGATACCAACCCCCCAACCTACTATATTCAATTCATATCCCTACCACCACACTTATGATCTAACTTGGTTACAACTTTAAATTATCAATTTTAACATGAATTCACCAGTACAGATTAGTATGGGTGTACCTGTATATGAAAATTGTCATCTCTGTAGCAAAACTGCTGATTTTGAGTAGAATTGTTAAAACTGCTGATTCTTGGTTAACCTTTAGGGGGTCAATACATTTTACAAATACATCTAGAAGCTGTGTAAAACAAAAATGCTTACTTCAAATTTGAGATCAGGGTTGTGCATTACCTCTGCATCCCCAGCAGCACTTAATAGATGTCTGGATCTAATCCATTCCTTTTTACAAAGTGTTTAGGGAGCCTGGCCTAAGCTCAGAGTGAGTTAGAAAGACTTGGGATGGGAATTCAGGTTTCCTGATTCCTACTCCAATATTCTAATTAAGGAAGACATGGCTTTTTAGGAGCACCCAATTCTGCAGTTCAAAGACTGAGGAAGCCTCACCTTCCAAATTTCCTTATACTGCCAATCAGAACCAGCAACTGGGTTCTCACAATAGTGATCTGGGCCGGAGTATTTATGGTGTTCCTATTATTAAAAAGGCTGATCCACATTTTAGGATTACTGCCTATCTCAACAATAGATAGGGGTGTTACTTAAATACCCCAGATAAAAACGCCCTACTCAAGAATGCAAGATAAAACACCCAAGAGATTCTTTATAGTGTTTTTTAAAAGCACTAGATGTTTTGGTGTTAAAATGACAATGACCAGAACTGGGGAGAGGAGTTAAAAAGAGCTATGTTACTTAGGCAGTTCATTCTTTTATTTCCTGAGAACCAAGTTCGCATGCTAAACAGAATTACTGTAAAGGGTCCCTGTTCTAGGGCTTAGATTCCAGATGCGTCACTGCTTTACCACTCTCAGCCTCTGTTGCTTTAACCATCTTAATCTGTAAAATAAACACAGGAAGCAGACAACAGACCTATCCCTCAGTTCAACAGAGGATTACTTCACCAACAAAAATTAGTTACAAACAATATTTCCAGCTATCTTATTCCCCACCCCCCGCAGCTTTAAACGAAAGTCAAATCACCTTCAATTAACACAAGACTGAGCGACCCAGACAGTTCACAGCTAGTACAGCATTTTTATCTTTCTGAAAGCTACCTATAAAAGCCATAGCCATTGCTGGGTGCTCTGGGTCACACGCGGGGAAAACCCAAAGAGAGTAAATAAATAGGGGAACAAGGATGAATTTCATTACTTAACCTAACAAAGAACTGCCCATTATGGGCAAGAAGACATAGTGCTCTGTGACACAAGAGACACCAAGATGAATAAAACAACCCCCTGTTCTGGAGGAGCTTACCATTAAGAAGTTCACAAATTATAATAAAAAGCACAACAAGGGAAGTGCCAAAAGGTTCGAAGTTCTCTGGGAGAGAGATACCAAACATTTCACTTCAATTTCGTGAACTGAATTAACAGATTAAACCATTCGGGTAAGGGGTACCTCTAGTACTCACCTGACTGAGAGAGGCCTGGAGAGAAAGAACTCCAGAGAGATCTATGGAAATGGACACTGCAGTGGGGCATTATTTGCTTATCCACACCTTGGCTGAGCCAGGCCTACGTGGAAATTGTTCTAAGAATTATACCAGGTTAACCAAAGAAATACTTATATAATGTTGATTTAGGTGTGTGGTAGGAAGATTAAGCAAAACCCAGGCCAAGGTTGGGGCTGGAGATTTTCGGCTTCTAAAGTTTCCTTCCTTCCATCACCCAGCCCCAGAATATCCCAGCTCTCCTGCACCTCACCTGCACAGGTGGACTCTAGAGGGGGTACTTTTCTCAAGGTGCAGCCAGTCTAGCAAACCACTCCGTGAGGACACACAGTGCCTGGAGGCTGATAAAGGAACTTGCATCAGCTCAGAGTCTTGAAGCAAGAGACAGGAATACAGCCCGCCTGTCCTTTGCTGTGCGTGACCTCAGACTAATCATGCAAATGCTTAGTTCCTTCTTCTCCTATCTGTAAATTCTGGGATTGTGAGGAGACTGGGATTGAATCCGCTGACCTCTGAGGCCTAAAAGCTTCTTGAGCAGCCGGCACACAGAAGCACTGGACAAACAGCCCGTTGGATAGTGAGGTCGGCCACAGGGGACAGGCGACAGGGGCATCAGACCAGTTTTACACACGGGGAAACTGAGGCACGGAACGTCGTGCCTCAAGGTCACTCCAGCTATGTCACTATTGGGGTCGGACTGAAAGCGCAGGTCTCCAGACCGCCAATCCTGGGCCCTTTCTCCTTTCTCCAAACCGAGAAGAGTGGTGTGGGCAGACCTGCACCCGTAGGGGGAAGAACTGAGCTCGCACCAGGGTTGAGAGAGGGGCGAGGGAGGCCTTACCTTCCCAGATCGAGTCTCGCCACCGGCGTCTCCCTTCCAGAACCTTAACCCGTAAGCCCCTCACGACTCTTTAGAAGCCCCCTCCACTTCTGACCCGCTCGACGTGTCCAACACCGCAACCAAGGCCGCCGATTCGCTGCTGCTCCGCCCCCTGCTTGATTGGCCAATCCCTGAGCACAACTTCGGAGCTCCCGCGGATTTCGCCACCTCTCAGGGCTGGAGAAACTTACGTCACGCGGCGCGCGTGCTCCAGAGGCCCTCCCCTTTACCTTCCCCAAAGTCTGGGTCTCCTCTCCACTAAGAAAACATGCGAGAATGCGCCCTGCCGGAAAGCAGCACGCCGCCACGGCATTTCACGACGTCGGCGGCTAAACGCCCTCGGAACGCTGCGACTCCCTCCCGGTTGCCGGGCGAAAGCAGGCGCGATGCTGGGTGCGGGGGACGAAGAGGACACCGACTTCCTTTCGCCTAGCGGCGGGTGAGTGACTGAGGGGCAGAGGGCGTGGCTGAGGAAGCCGGGCACGTGGTTGGAGGGGTCATTCTCTTATCAGACCTCTAACTAACTTCCGGGTCCAGACCCTTGCCACATTCCCGTACTCTACGTACAGATCTTAGAATCTTGGCAGAGCTCGGAACTGCTGCGTCTGTCCACCTGCTTTTTGGGTCTGACATCTTCCCAGATCACGCAGTATGACCCCGGGTTCGCCTTTTGGTTTTTGGGTCACAGTTTCTCTTGTGCAATGAGGGTGATTGCTGATGTGAATACCTGTCTCAGAGTGTTTCATAGGAGTCACCTAGGGCCAATGTAAGACTTTTTCTCCTGGGGTGGACAAGGCCGTGACACTTAAGAATTGGCCCTGGTGAGTCAGCTCCAGCATCCTTCAAGGCTCATCTCGGATGTCACCTTTTTTGTGCTTTCTCTTCTCCCACAACCCTAGGCAGGAAAAATCGTTTTCTCTTCTTTAGTCCC
This sequence comes from Phyllostomus hastatus, assembly GCF_019186645.2. Taxonomy (NCBI): domain Eukaryota; kingdom Metazoa; phylum Chordata; class Mammalia; order Chiroptera; family Phyllostomidae; genus Phyllostomus; species Phyllostomus hastatus. Next base: position 60,250,138 of record NW_025333857.1, on the reverse strand, counting down.
ACAGCTAGGTGTGATTACCTCTGTCCTTGCACACCAAACCTTCTATGAGCGCTGACAGGCAGGACAGAGACCTTTTATGTTAATCTCTGCCCAGCTCTCGGCCTAGTGTCTGACAGATAGTGAGTGCTCAGGAAGTGCCTGTTGATAGAAAAACGGTTGTGAAAGTGCACTCCAAAACTTGAAACCAATCTGGGAGACTGCAGTCGTTATCCCCTGCCTGCCCCCAGTCACTAGCCCAGGGTACAGTTCTCCAAGCGGCGGCTTCTAGTGATCACTTCAGCCATTTCCTTTGTGTTGTGTCAGCAGACAGCTTGACTCCCTTCAAACTTATGAGCTGCCAGGTCCTGACCTTTGCATAGCCTTTCGTCGAACATCTCTGTTTAACAAATTTAAGAAATGTATTGAAGAATGATGAATACACTAACATGTACCCCTCATTTCACTGAGTGCCAAGAGGTTGCAAAGATGCTTAAGCTGCTGTGCGTGCCCTCAGGTTGCTTCCAGTCCTGGTAGAGATTCCATACGTAAAGTGACACTAGCTGTCTTTTAACTTACACCGTGACTAGCTGTATGCTGCCTGTCCTTCAATCCTCTTTTCACTCTTACCTACCCCCACGTTAGTTTTGCAGGCCGGCACTTAACCCACTGAGCCACATCAGCCAGGGCCCCTAACCCCCACTTTAGATGGCCTCTGTCCACTCAATTCCCCTTTGGGCTCTTTCAGTTCCTCAGGTATTTTAGAGTGAAGCTGTGTTTGGATTCATGTTTCCCCTATTCCACCCAACACATTCACCAGAATGTCCACACAGTCCCACTTGCCCCTGTCGACTGTGTAGTATGCTTTTTAAATTAATGGGGTTTTTTTCATACAAACCCATTTTGTTTGTAAATGGCTGTGTCTTGTGAAAGTTTACAAGATATACTTTAAATTCACATTCTTCACTGGGTGGAAGTATTTGGGGAAGTCTGTAAACGAAAGTTAGGGGCTTCCAACTTTCTTGCGACAAGCAGTGCACTGCTGACAGAAAGTTACAGGGTGAAAAATGACGGTCGTGTGCTCTTTTCCAGATTCTTGGCCCGAGATAAGGTCTTGGCACCTCAGCTTTGCCGCTTTCCACAGCAGGCCCAGAGGACCTCAAACACTTTATTTCTAAGTGTGTGACTGTGCTCTTAAACATAGACAACAGCTAATTTAATGGTGAAAGTCTTAAACATAGACAACAGCTAATTTAATGGTGAAAGTCTTAGTAAACAAAGGTATTCAGATACCTTACTTTTGTGCCCAGTAATAACCAGAAAAAACAAATCAGATTTAAGTTGTAGGATATAACATTCTCTGATTCAGCTTTTCCTTCAGCATTTTATCTAAGGAAGTAGAACATATGATAGTAAGCGCTGCAGCTGCTTTTCACTTCCTCTATAACTGTGCTTATTAATTTTTAAGTATCCTGACTTCAGCATATGACTTAGTTGATTCCATTTAGGATATTCCAGCCTACTAGAAAAGGGAGTATTAGTGCCTAGGATGGCTATCTAGATGACTGATAATCTGTGTTCCATGTTTCCAGGCCTCTTAAAATTCTTAAAGTCCATGGTCAACCTAGATGTAGTAATCAGGAAGTGTGTGGTATTTTTGTTTGTTTTTTGGTTTTAGCCCTCTCCCCACCATTGTGACTTTGAAATGAAGAAGTATGTAAATGCCCGCTAAGTATATGGTCCTTGGCTTCAGCTAATACACATAGGAATAAGGCACAGTTTCTGCCCCGAAGAAACGTTCAATTTAGTAGAGTAAAACGAGTCCAGTATTAATAATCACAAAGCATTTTGAAAGGGCCAGTTATGTGTATATTTGTGCTTCAGATTAGCAGAGTAATGATAAATCACCAGTATAAAAGTAGAAAAAGATAAATCTAGTACCAATCATCAAAAAGTATTTTTAAGTTCCATAAAAGACACAGGAAAGCCTAGGTTCTAATGTTGATTCTGCCCCTAGTTAGGAGTGTGACTTTGGGTAAGTCACTTCATTCTCCTCGGCTCTCCAGATCCCAGTCTTTTAAATAATGGGGTTTTCTCTACATGATCTTTGAGACCTTTCCCAGTTCTATAGTTTTGTCTTCTTGTTAATATCAGTTCATAGTTGCAGGTCAGTTTGTGCATCGATTAAGCTTACTTCTCTGCAAGGGTATCTGAGTTGAATTAATATTTTAAGGATGTGTGCACATGTATTTAAAACATATGGTGTACTTAATGCCAGGCACTGCACATCCTTCTAAGTAATACATACACATTATCATATTTACTTCTTCCTACTGCTCTGTGAGGTAGTTTTTACTATTACACCCATTTACAAATGGGAAGTTAAGGGCTGGAGAGGTAAATTGCCCAGTGTCACACAGCTAAAAAGTAAAGGAACCTGAATTTGAAATCAGGCAAGCAGATTGCCAGTGTGCCATTATCATTATTGTAGAAGTAAATGCTTGATGCCACAGTTCATGAAAGAAGTACTTTTACCAACAGAAAGAACCCCTGTTTATTTAAATATACTGTTGTAGCATAAAAACAGTGTTACTGTTTTTGATGAGAAAAGGAGTATAAAACTATACTCCTCTCCCTCTCTTTCTCTTCCCCTCTAAAAATAAATAAAATCTTTAAAAATAAAAATAAAACTAAGGCTGGATAAAGACTTTGGCAACTATAAATGCATTGGCTGACGTTTATTTTAAAATTATAAATTAACCAGTGTTTTGGCAAGAAGGAAGAGCTGCTTTTCACTTCTTTCACCTTGATGGGTTAGGTGTATGGTGACAGTGAATTCTGCCCAACTAGACAAAATAGTAGAACTAAAACTGTTATCCTTAGAAAGCCCTGCTTACAAGGTTGGCACTTGGCTGACATCTGGGAACTTCACTGGTAAACATTTCCCACCTTGATAATAAACTTTCTGTAAATGATAAGATTGGCTCACTTATCTAAACTGTACAAACAAAATGATTCATGAACCTCATGTTTCTTCTGGGATTCTAGAATTTTGGTAACTGCTAGAGGGTTTCTGTTTTTCAGCCCCTAGAGACCCAAAGCCTGGGGAATTAAGTCTCTAATGAGCTTTCCTGGTAGACCACACTTCACACACATTGTCACAGCTCATTGCTGAAGAAATTAAATGTGTTCTATGTCACTCCCCTGGGAGAGGACACTTGGAAGCTTGCTCCTGGTTTCCTCTAGTCTTTGTCCCATGTGCCTTTTCCTTTGCTGATGTTGCTGTGTAGCCTTTCATTGTACTAGATCTTAGCCATGAGTACAACTATATGCCAAGTCTAGGAGCCCTTCTAATAGATCACTGAACCTGGCGTTAGTCTTGGGAACCCCAACACAAAATGTCATTCACCAAGAGAGGAAGCAGACGAATAAGAACAGGTTTTGCTGGGGCAGTGGGGACTGGAAGAGAGGTGTTCTGGTTTGGACCTGTGGCATTTGTGTTGCCTGTGGGATATCTGTGTCGTCTGGTATGCAGGAGCAAATTCTGGGCTGAGGATACAAATTTGAGCATCATCAGCATTTGGTTAGCACTTGATACCAAGGTAAATAAATGAGATGGCCAGGACAGAGAGAGTATAAAATCTTAGGGGCATGAACATTGATAGGTCGAGCAAAGGAGAAAGATTCCAAGGATACAGAGAAATGGGAAGGCATGAAATGGACGTCTTTAACATTTATTGATCTCTTATTTGGGCTTGTCCCTCTTCCCATCCCACAGGTATCCCCACAGAAGTTAAGGGAAGATTTTGTTTGAAGAACAAAATAAGTGTAAAAAGGCAGCATGAAGGCCAACTCAGATAAGGACCGGCAAATTATATTTAGTAACAAAGAGGCTGTTGGTGATCCTTGCAAAAGCAGTTTCATTAGAATATTTGGGGCATAAGCTTCATTGCAAGGGATGATAAAAGAGTGGTTCTGCCTGTTAGGTGAAGTGGTAGACAGGACTGTGTTTGATGGTGTAACTTCATAGTACAGTTTTATTTCAGCTTAATCAACTAGTATAAAGTAGGAAGTGATGACTTGCTAAAGGCAAGAATTTACAGTTTAAGGAGACCATAGAGAGCATCTGGAACAACTGCCTCAATTTACAGATGCAGAAACTGAGGTCCAGAAAGAAATGCCTTGACTAAAGTCTTATGGACAGGTAAGGTCAGCTGATGATGTTCCAATCAAAAATACAATCTTGATTTCAAAGACACTTGTCTTCCACTTCCAGTATTGAATGGTGGGATATACAGTCAAGGAGGTATTTATTCAAGATTGTAGGTGAGCTGCATTTATCATGATACCAGATTTGAGAGATAACAAATGAAACGTTATTTTCATTTTCTACTGACAGTGCCAGATTGGCCTCTCTTTTTGGACTGGATCAGACAGCTGCTGGCCATGGAAATGAATTCTTCCAGTACACAGCCCCAAAACAGCCTAAGAAGGGCCAGGGAACAGCAACAACAGGTAAGTTAAGAGGTTAGGATTAGCCCCTACCTGTGGAGGATACCGGGCCAGCGGTATCCATCGCAGCTGCGGATGCTCGTAGAAACACGAGAAAAACACACACAGGAACAACTGAGTCCTGTGGGGAAATAGGGGCGAAATGGCCACTCTCTCTAGTGGAGAGCACCCCATTCTCCTGCCCGAGCAGGCTTTTATTGGGGTTCCTTTACACAGGAATTCAGGTAAAGCTCATTAATCATTGCCAGGAAGAAAGGATCAAACAATAGATAACAAAGAAGTCTGAGGGCCTATTTTGAGTCAGGGTCAGATAGCTAAAGAGCTGTAAAACTTTGAGGAACAAACTTACTTCTTGTTTGGAACCTTATCACTTAGTTGAGAGCATTCTAAAAGAAGCAGGTTTCACAGGATTTTACATATTCTTTCTTAGGCTTGATTGCCCGGGAACCGCCCTTTCCAGCACAGGGCTGCACCACCCTCTGTCATTGTTTCAGGCTTAGGTGGAGCAAGGGAAGTAAGGCAGCCAAGAGATTAGGAGATTTGCTCACAGACAATGAAGACTCAGGTTTTGTCAAAGCCAAGGGGCAGGAGTCCACCACCCCCTTTTGCTATAGCCCCCCAAGTCCTTCCTTGGGGGCCTCCCATGTGATCATGCCTATCTGAGATCGTTTCCCCCTTGGGGAATCTTACCTGTCATTGGCTAACTGACCAAGCATTGGGGGCCAGGCAGAGTGAAGTAAAGGGAGCAGAAGCCGTGCTCCTACCAGGGAGATAAGCTTTTGTCTCCTTGCTGGCTTACGGTCCAAGGTCGTTCCCTCAGCCTTAGCGGGCGTTACAGCTTCTGATACCAGGCAGGGTGGTTCCAAACACCTACCAAGTTAGTTGAAAGAATAATTAGCCTTCCTACAGAGGTATGCCAGGTTGTTCATCCTTGGTCAGTTTCCCTCTCTAAGTTCTGAGATGCCAGTTCTAGCAGCTAGAAAGTGTGTCTTTTGTTGGAAACTGGTGAAGAAAGGTCACAGGTACGTTCTTCTGCCCATTGTGGACACCACTCTCAAAAACTCCACCAAGGGCCCTCTTAGTAGGTACTGTCCAGTGTTCTGATGAGAAGGAAGAGCTGCTTATTACTTTTTTTACCTTGATGTATGATGACAGCAAATATTTCCTGACTAGGCAGTGACACTCAGTGCTATATCCCTGTACCTTTCATCATGATGGACACAAAAGAAAATTGAGTGAACATTCATTGACTGAAAAGAGAGAAGGGGGACTAATAATACCTGCTATGTGTCCAGTCTCGTGTGCTTTACATAGATTTTCTTATTTAATTCTCACAATTTTGTGTTATAGGTGAGACTACCATCATGTTAGAGTCTCAGAGAAGTTTAGGGACTTGATCAGCATCATGCAGCAGTAAGCAGTAAATAACAGAATCGAAATTTGAACGCTGATCTGATTTACTCCAAAGGTTTTCTTCCCTCCTGTACTTTGCTGTCTTTGTGTGAGAGCCTGAAGAGGAGAGAGGTTCTGATAGAAACAACCCTGAGCTACCAGCACTGAACAGGTGGTGAGGGACATTAAATTAAATATTTGTTGAATGAATATGAAAGTGTTGCATGCCTTTTACACGCTAGGCACAATGCTAGCACTGAAGGTGTTGTTGGGATATTTAGAGTTGAGTAGTTGTAACGGTTACCATATGGCCCATGAAGTCTAAGATATTTACTCTGGCCTTTATTTTTAAATATTTTTAAAATTTACTTTTAGAGAGGGGAAGGGAGGGAAAAAGAAACGTGAATGTGTGGTTGACTCCCGACCACCCCTCACTGGGGGCCTGGCCCACAACCCAGGCATGTGCCCCGACTGGGAATTGAACCAGCAACTCTTTGGTTCACAGACCGGTACTCAATCCACTGAGCCACACTAGTCAGGGCAGGAAACTTTTAAAGTAAAAAAATTAAGAGAAGGTTTCAAAAGAAAGTAACGAACACTGACGATAGCAAAGGTGATCCAACATATGGGTACAAAAAAAATTATATATAATATATATATACACACACACATATAAATGAATATATATTTATATTCATTTCTAAAAAGCATGTAGGGGGAGAAGAACAGACACTAAAAACAAGGAAACTTTGCTAAAAAAAAAAGATTGGAAACTACATACCATTAAAAGAAAGTCCTCATGAGTTGGGAATTCAAAAATCTGTACAATGCTGAATTCATAGAGAAAGAAATGCAAAGCCAATGAGAAGATCATGTGATTGTGAGCATGTGACTCACTTATCCCTCTAGCAAACCCACAAACACCTTCCTGTTCCGTGGCATTCAATAGGGAGATGCGGGTGTGCTGGGAGAAGTTACGCCAACCTCAAGAGGGATGCAAGGCTGACCTCACGGAGACAGTTTTTCTCAGTGTTTCAGACTTGTCCCGGTAACCACATTCTGGCCTTAGTTACCTTACTCTTGTTGTACCCTGCATATCAGGGGGAAAGTTTTATAATATTATAGTATTACTTATAGCTGGAAAGTGCTGAATGAGGTAAAAACTAGTGGTAGGGTTTTACTAAAAAAAATAAGGAAAATGTGAACACCAGCCTAAGAAAATAAGTGAACAATGTCAGTGGACAATTCATCAAAACAGAGCAAATGTTCAGTGTATAAGTTTATAGAAAATGTTAAAATTTCAGCTTCCCTGTAAACAATAAATGCAAATGAAAGTAAGAATGAGATGACTTTCCCCTTTCCCTATTGCCTCCGTCCCACTGGTAAAAATTTTAAAAAGGTAATTTCCTCACATTGACAGGGATGCAAAGCTGGGAGACTCGTACTGCTGGTGGGAGTGTAAAGTGGCATGGCACTTGTCAGGGACATTTAGGCAGGGTGTGACAAACCCTTAAAGTTTTTTATACTCCTTCACCCCCCAGTTCCATTTTTAGAAATTTTTTCTAAGAAAGTAATTAGAGGTACACACAAAGATGTACATTTTAGCAATGCTTACCATAGCATTATTTGTAACACAAAAAAATTGAAGATGGCTCAAAGAAATGTCAAACAATAGGAAATTGGTAGAGTGATAATACAGTATTTTATGTAGCCACTAAAAACATTTTTAGGACTTTTGTCTTTTGTTTTGGACATTTTGAAGAATAAAAGGAAATGCCTATGCTAAGTAAGAAAAGAAGGTTGGCATTATATCATTAATTTTATTTCAGAAAGATGAAGCTGCAGAGTTTACGTGCATAGAAAAAGGAATAGGAGTAAATACATTAAATTATTAACGTTTATTTGGGTGGCAAGATTACAGGTCATTTTTATTTTCTTTATATTTCTATATTTGCTGGGTTTCTACAATGTATATGTACTCTACAATCAGAAAAAAATGTGTCAATAGAAAATTTAGAAAACAAAATTCAACTGGATAAAATTTAAAAGATCTTATTGGCTTTATTCAGCGGTTCTTGAATCAGGCAGCATCCAGTCTGACTGAAAGGAGCTCCGAGGAGCTGCACAAAATGAAAGACTTGTGAGCAGAAGGGAGCAGGAGCAAAGAAGTTACATTAGGCAAAGAAGCGGGCTGGGTATTGCCAGATTACTTTCCCTTAGGGGATGGCAGCGGGTCTGCCAGGCAGGTTGCCTCACTAGTGCTGACCAGGCAATTACTGATTGATTGGGTTAAGCTTCCATTTCTGGGAGGGCCAAACTGCAATTAAATCTTAGCTTGGCGATGTGGAGTTTAGCATAAGTGACTTTATTTGGGGCGTGTTGCCTTGTTTTTATCAATGCAAAATAAAAAATCAAACAAGGATGCTTTTGAAAATAAGTTCTTAGTTGTTATGTCTCACTATTCATGTGGTGAGTGTAAATATGTGACTTATCTAAATATACCCTTATTTCAAAACACTGAATGACTCTTATACCACTGTGAAATGTAAGTAATGGCTGAGACCTGAATATCATACATTTTGTATTACAGAAGTAAGGGAAGGAGAAATCATTTTATTTTCATTTATGATAGCTGTCAAAATATTGGAAGGGGCCCTTGCTGGTATAGCTCAGTGGATTGAACGCGGGCCTGAGAACCAAAGGGTTGCAGGTTCGATTCCCTGTCAGTGCACATGCTTGGGTTGTGGGCTGGGTCCCCAGTGAGGGGTGAGTGGGAAGCAACCACTCATTGATGTTTCTCTCTCTCTCTTTCTCCCTCTCTCTAAAAATAAATAAAATAAAATATATATATATATATATATATATATTGAAGGGGGAAAAGAAAGTAGATAGAATATGACCTCATTTTCTAGATAACGCTTCTTGCCCAGCCCAAACTCTTGTCTGGAGTGAAGTCAGAGTCCTGGGTTCTAGTCTTAGGCTTCCTGCTATCATTGTGTAAAGCACTTGAGTGCTTAGAGCCTCGGTTTTCTTATCCTCACATGAGGTCATGCCACTGTTTTATGGATCAAATGATGATAATGGTCATGAAAACATTTTAACACTAACTATAAGGTATAAAGAAGAATTTTGTAAAGAAGAATTTTGAAGCAGCTTTAACGCTTAAAAAAAAAAACCCAGTTTCAACCAAGAAATGAATGACAATTTTGCTTCCTTCTTCATCTTCAGGAAATCAGGCGACACCGAAAACAGCACCCACCTCAACAGGCACTTCCACAGTGTTGGTTGCAACAGCAGTCCATGCATATAGATAGTAAGTAGCAGGGAAGGAGTGCTTTCTGAAGTGGAGGGGTGGGTTGAGCTCCTGCCTTCTCAGTAAGCCTCTGTTCATTGCAAAACGGCTACTCAGCCTTTCCCTAGAAAAAGTGACAGTAATGCTTTTTAACTTTTGAGTTCTCCAACTTCTCATAAAACTTTGAAGAGCCATTATCTCTTCTCCTCCTTCCCTCTCTTCCTCCCTCTCTCCCCCTTTCTGAAGTGCTTGCACCCTCAACAGCTGCCTTTCCAAGTGCTCAAAGAAAGCTACTCCACTGAGATATGAATAGTAGATATTTAAAGAGTAAAGCAGTTGCATAAGAGCTTTAAATTGTAAACTGCTCATCTCCATTCCTTTCTAGAGGCTGAATGACTGGATTTCCCACTTTTATATTGCAGAAAATAAAGCTGGTTCTGCTTAGTTTAAGGAAGTACTAATACCTATTGCTTTTTTCCTTCTATAGCACAAATGGTCAATATGTAAAGCAGGGCAAATTTGGTGCTGCAGTCCTGGGAAATCACACAGCCAGAGAGGTGAGATTGCCTCACATCTTGTGTACATTCAGGTGCCCCAGGTCATACTGATGAGCTGCTTTTCCTCTGGGCGTGCCCAGTGTCTCATGTTTTAGAGGATTTGAATGATTGTCCTGAGTGTGAATTTTTAATATTAGGTACATTTATAGTCCTTCCCTACTACTGTGCATTTAAACATGTGATATGGACCTAGCTTAAGCATTTGGAGTTTCAGAGTAAACCATTCACCAAGGATGTTCCTTTGTAAGGTAATGAGCTACACTTAGTGTGCTACTTAGAGCAGTATGTCTTTGTGCCTGCATTAACGACCAGTGTTTATCCTTTGGAAATTTGGTAATGAGATGGACAACACAGTAAAATACTGGCTTGGGTCAAAAAGGAGATGTGGCTAGAAGCCCTGAGACTGATTTACTTGTGTGGGTTGTATCTATCTTCAAATTCTGTTCCAGAAGGTTTTGAACATTGTTGAAATGAGCATAAGAAATTATAGAATTTCGGAGGTCCAGAGAGCATGGATTCCATGCTCCTCAGAGACTCTGAGACACAGAGACAGAAAATGACCTGTTCAGGGTAGCTAATGTACCCAACACTCATTTGTGTTAAAAACTTAATTATGGAAATTTAGAAGCATAAGAATAGTAGGACTAGAATAATGAACCCCAGGTACCCATTACTAGGCTCTAACAGTTAAACCAAGCCACCTGAAACCAAGCCAGTCTCCCTTCTTACTCCACTCAGATTGTTTTGAATAAATCTCCAGCATACAGTTTTAGCTATAAGTATCTTGGTATGTATGTCTTAAAGAAAATGATTTTTTAGAAAAAGATTTTATTTATTTACTTTCAGAGAGAGGGGAAGAGAGGGAGAGAGAGAGAGAAACATCAATATGTGAGAGATACATTAATCATTTGCCTCTTGTACGCCCCCTAACAGTGCCTTGGCTGGGAATCAGACCTATGACCTTTGGGTTCACAGACCCAAGCTCAATCCACAGCCACACCAGCCAGGGCTAAAAGAAAAGGATTTTTGAAAATGCAACCATTATTACATTATCATACCTAAAAAAATATCATCTGCAATAATTTTTTTAGATCATTCACTACCAGTTAGTATTCGTATTTCCCTGATTTTTTTTTGAAGTTTGTTTTAAACAGGATCTGATAGGTCCATATATTGCAGTTGGTTACTCTGTCCCTTAAGTCCGTTTCATTTTCCCATCTGGAGATAAATAGTTTGGTTGTTTCTCATGTTAGCAGCCTTCAGTGATGATTATTTAGATCTGTTCATTAGGGGTTGCCATTTGGATCATAAAAATCTGATGTTGGGACTTGACTACCCTTCACTACCAAATGGGGTGTAGTAGGTTGTGGCAGAAAACATTTCTGCTGTAACAATTATTAAAAAGGAGATAAATTGCTGCAAAAATTACACTTTAAAATTCATTGTTGGGCTGTGGAAATGATGAGGACTAGATGAACTAAAATTTCAGAGAGGAAAGAGCCAATGAATTGAGTGTTTCCTTTCCTCGAGACTCTGCTGATACTTAAGTGTAGACTAAACATCAGGTATGGTCCAAGCACTGAGACATCTGGGCACAAGAGGCATTGGCAAAAACTAGAGTTTCTCCAAAAGCAAGACTGGTTTTCTCCCCCTAGGACGTTGCTGAGTGCTGGGATGGAGTCCAGGGGCTGTGCCAGAAAGGCAGAGGGGAAGCTTCTACAGTCTCGTGGTTCATAGGACACAAAGTCCTAGTGTAAGACGGGAACCTATACGAGCATCAAATGACCTTCCTCTCAATACATTTGCTAGATTTTGAACTTCTTAGGGAGGAGGCTAAAGAACTCAGCTCAGAATCTCTGATGGGCAAATGGCAGGACTGAGAAGTCAGAGATATTCCAGGCTCTCAATCAAAAGCCCGGGAAGATAATGCTTGAGAATAGGGACAGCCCAGAAGCGGAGTGGCTCTTAATAAATCTATGATCCTTTCCTGACCAGTTCGATATGTGATTGGATTGCATTGAGGTGATCAGCCCCTCACTCCACCTGCCTAACTTAGGGTAAGGGAAGATCCTTCTGGCGCAAGATTGTGTATATATGAGCCCTCATAGTCTCATCCTCCCCTCTGGGGTTGAATTTTAATCGTTTGTGCAACTGGTTTGTATGTGTGCATATAGTAAATGAAACATAAAAGTTGCCATTTTAACCATATTTTAGTGTATAATTCAGTGGCATTAATTACATTCATAGTATCGAGCAACCATCACCCCCATCCATTTCCACTTTTTCATCACCCCAAACAGAAAATCTGTAATTGTGAATCACTAATTCCCCAACCCTCCTTCCCTTATCCCCTGGGAACCTTAATCTACATCCTGGGTCTATGAATTTTCGTATTCTAGGTATTTCACATAAGTGGAATCATAAAATATTTGTCCTTTTATGACTGGCTTATTACATTTAGCATGTTTTCAAGATTCATACATGTTGTAGTGTGTATCAGAACTTCATTCTTTTTATGGCTAAGTAATATTCCATCTTGTGTATATAGCACATTTTGTTTATCCATTCATTGGTTGATGGACACTTGGTTGTTTCCAGCTGTTGGCAATTATAAATAATAATGTTGTAGTGAACATTGGTATACAAGTACGTGTTTGAGTCCCTGTTTTCTTTTTCTCTTTTTTTGGTGTATACTAGGAGTGAAATTGCTGTCATAAGGTAATCCTATATTTAGCTTTCTGAGGAATTTCCAGACTGTTTCCCCAGCACTCTACCATTTTATATTTTTATAAGCAATATATGTGTTCCAACACGTCAGTATTTTTTTCAGTTATTTTTAATAGCCACTTTAGTTGATGTGAAGTGGTACTTTATTGTGGTTTTAATTTACGTTTCCCCAGTGACTGATGATGCTGAGCGTCTTTTCACGCCCCATTAGCCATTTGTTTGTCTCTTAGTCACCCCTCGCACAAATGAAAACACCAACAAAATAAGGACATTGCTAATTATAGTTAAAGAGTAAAGGCAAAATGAAAAGAGATTAAAATGGGTAGTGAGAAGATATCATTTAAAATCCAAACTGTAAGGGATTAACTGAGTTTTGAGTTTTATGCATGTATGAAACACAACCCCTAACATCTTACTGCTGATTTTTGTATTGTCTTTTAACTTCTTTCTTGTTTTTTTTTCCTGCCCATCTTTGCTTGAGTATAGTATAAGATTCTTCTTTACATCAGTCAACAGCAGCCAGTTACTGTTGCCAGGATTCATCTGAACTTTGAGCTAATGGTAAGACTTCTGTATTATAATCATTAACCCCCTGGGGCTAGGGTTGTAGGGGAGAGTGGTCTGTGCATACCTGGTGGGAATTAGATCGGTTGCTTCAGCCCTGGATGTCAGACTGCAGATCTTAACAGAGCCTCTTGGAAAGGTCTCTTGGCTGCCTTCGGGGACTGTGGACTGAGGGATGATTGATGGAAGGTGAGAGGGAAGAAGAGAGTTCCCTGATATCTTTCTTTGGGTCCACCTTCGTCAGGGCCCTTCTGTATCAGTTTAGGCAGTCATTTATCTGCTCTGCTGCCCATGGTTAAGTTATGCCAGCATTTTTCCTTTCCCTAGGTTCGGCCCAATAACTATAGCACCTTTTATGATGACCAGAGGCAAAACTGGTCCATCATGTTTGAGTCAGAGAAGGCTGCTGTGGAGTTCAATAAACAGGTAAGACCATGGTATCCTTCCTGTGAAAAACCAAACACTAGTCTGGATTTCTTTTGATCTGAGGAAAGTATATGGAACACCCTATCCTGCTACACTTTGCTAGTGGCCAAGCATAAAACACCCACTAAATTTGTCACTTGAGCTTATTGTATTTTAGGGAAATAATAGGAATACTTAATTCAAATTGCTTGAAAATGAGACTTTAAGAGAAAAAAAGGCTAAATGTAAACTTAGTTCTTTAAAACATTTTCCACTTCATAAATTATCTTAAGGAATATATATAACTATTTTTTTAAAAGTTTTAAAGGAATTGTTTAAGGGTTACTACGTGATCATTGTAAAAAGTTTGGGAAAACTTTAAAAAAATCATTCATAATCCTACTACCCTAAATAACTACTACTAACATGTTATTTTTTTGACCCATAATATATATATAGATCCATTCCTTTAAGAGTTCTATATCTTTCTTATTTTATTTAATAATGTATGATATATCTTTTTCTACCTCATGAAAAATTATTTGGAAACATTTTGAAAGCTTAATAATATGAATGGTTCTTAGTTTATTTAGGCATTTCCTTGCTTTTAGCATTTAGAATGTTTTCAGTCTTTTAAATAAGTGATACTGTAGTGAGCATTTAAGTCTTTTTTCCTCCTGATTATTTTCTGAAGCTGAGTTTTTAGCAGTGAAAGATTGTGTCAGAGGGTTCAGATTTTTTTAGATTCCCTGTACACTGTGGCACACTGCTTTGCAGAGAGCGAGCACTGCCTCACATTGCTGTCAGTTCTCTCACTGTACCTGTGCCAACATTTGGAATTATCTTGTTGGGGGTTTTTTAAGTCTTATTTGCCTGATAAAAAAATGACATCTCTAGCCCTGGCTGGCATAGCTCAGTGGATTGAGTGTGGGCTGCAAACCAAAGCATCACAGGTTCAATTCCCAGCCAGGGCACATGCCTGGGTTGCAGGCCACGGCCCCCAGCAACCACACATTGATGTTTCTCTCTCTCTTTCTCCCTCCCTTCCCTCTCTAAAAATAAATAAATAAAATCTTAAAAAAAAATTACATCTCATTGGTTTAGTTGGCCTTTATTTGAGTACAATAATGAAACTTTTTAAAAGAAAATGAGTAGCAGCTTTCTAATGTATACTATGTTAAAACATTAACTAAAATGCTATGCCATAAAAAAAACTATAGAGTAATTATTCATAATGATGTTCCAGACTTCTTTGTGTAAGAAGTGCTAAGATAATATGGCTAAAACTGTGCTAAGATAATATGGCTAAAACTATAGGTAGTACAGATATAAATTAGGGGAATTCAACATGGTTTTGTAAAGGGCCTTTTTTCCCCTAGTTTGTTCTTGTTACCAGACTAAAGGTGCTCATTTGCCTGCACACATCAGAGCCCGATAACACACAAATAGAAGTTTGCAGCAAAGAAAGTAAGGGCTTACTAGTTGAGGAAGTGGTGCCATGCCCTGAGTTGCAGATGAACCAGTGCTCAAAAGACCTGGCTTCCCAACTCCTATGAGGTGGGTTACATAGGGGACTAAGGGAGTTAGGGTTGTGGTCCCTACTGATCGGTCAGTGTTAGAGTAGGAGGCAGCTGATCAGTGCATTTGGTCCTCCTGTCAGCCATGGCGCCACTTCCTCTGGCTGCACTGTTTTTCTGGGTCTGGAGCTGAAACAAAACTGAGGACTAGATACTATCTTTAGTTCGATTTGAAACTCTGTTTGTAGTCAGTAGACTGAGACCTTGTTCCTAAGACTGTTTAATGCTGACCAGAACCTCGTTGTCTTAGGTCAATGATTAAGTGGATGCACAAGGGACAAGGAGGCAGGTGAGTCAGGGTGCTGGATGAGGCCAGTGAGAATCGAAAGGAGAAAAGCTCATATTAAATAAATGAAGTTTCTACATGATTACATTGCCTTTAAAAATGCTTTCTGTATGTTTTTTTTGAGAAACTCTCTGTCTTGCCTAGGTTTCCAGATTCTGCAGCAGTAAATAATCAGAATGGTAATGATAGCTACCATTTAGGTGTGCTTACCATTATTTTCCAGGTACTGTGCCTAGTACTCCACTTGATTTAGTTCAGTCGTTATAACTACATTAGGAGAGATTGCAAAGTTTTACTCCGTTTTACATAAACACCTCTGAAATAAGGTTCACAGAGGTGAAGTTATTTGTCCAAGTCCACATGTTCATAAGTGCCAGTTAATTAACCCAGATGTATACTCAGACAGTCTGACTTCAAAGCCATACTCTTAGACACTGTAATTCCTGGCAAGAATACTGACTTTGGAATGGTTTACTTCTAAACATGTACCGGTAATCTGTTTTGTTAGTGGATGCCACTGTGTGGAAAAGAACATTAGCAAAAAGAGTGCATACTTAACTGAGCTTAAACTAAGTTTATGCTGCTTTGATTTTGTCTCACAGGTGTGCATTGCCAAGTGCAACAGCACCTCTTCCCTGGAGGCAGTGCTCTCACAGGACCTCATTGTAACAGAGGGTCCTGCTGTGGAAGTTGGAGATTCTTTGGAAGTGGCCTATACCAGCTGGCTCTTTCAGAATCATGCCCTGGGCCAGGTAAGAGAATGTACCCTGCAAATTCCTTTGTCATTTGAACAGCATGAGGGTTATTCAGATGTAAGATAGTATTACTGTGAATTGCTGCTGCTGGCAAATAGAGATCTTTTAGGAGCCTGTTCTAATCCCTGCTCTTGCTTTTGGGGCGTAGTCATGAAATGCTAATGTATAAGATCTACTCGGTGCCACTATGACTCTACTTAAAGAAAATGGGAACCAATTTCCCAAGTATTATTTTGGGAATTGTTCACTCGTGTGTCTGTCCTCCTCTGCCAGTTTTAAACTGGAATGTATTCATATGGGAGTAGGTCTTAAAGCTTCTTTAGACCTTCCCGTTGTGTCAGTTTTTCTTATACTAGCTACTATGAATAGGTTGAGCTTTTCGTCTTCCAATACTATTGAGCCCTCAGAATAGTGTGGTATGATAGAAAAAACTTAGGACTGTTAGTTAAAAAAAGTAGATTCAGTCCCAGTTTTATCCTAACTTTAACTTTGTCAAGTCATTTAAACTCTTAAATTTTTCCCCCATTGGTGGATGGAGGTTAGTGGTTAGTGGCAGGATTGGTGTCAGCAATAAATGAGATAATTTATTTGAAAGTTCTTTATAGATGGAAAATGCTTTTAATAGATGAAGTCACTCTTTTTCTAAAACTGGAAAATAAATGCCTCATGGATATTCTGTGTGATAAGACCCTTTAGCCATGATGTGGTCCTGTCTTTTCTGCTCTTAAAAACTGTTTTCCCTGTATATTTGACATTCCCTATTCCAGAAATGCTATGCTAGTATGGAGTAAGTTGCATATTATAATGATTGTTATTATTTTTGAAATTGACCTCATTTATCATTTACTTTGATCAAATTGCAGGTTTTTGATTCCACTGCTAACAAAGATAAGCTGCCTCGCCTGAAATTAGGGTCAGGAAAAGTCATCAAGGTAAAGGCTGAACTGTGTTATTACATGGTTTTGTCAGTTGCAGTAGGCTTAATTTAGATTAAATTTTGTGATATTTCTAACCTGGGTGTCTTCTGAGGGTCTGGAAAGGCTTGATCAAAAGTAAACATTGTCTGCATTTGGGAGATTTTTACCTGTGAGACAATATACAGTAGTCCCCCTTTATCCGTGGGTTTGCTCTCCATGGTTTGTTTCCTGTGGTTAACTGCAGTCTGAAAATGTTAGATGGAAAATTCCACAATAAACAATTCATACGTTTTAAGTTGCTTGCCATTCTGAGAACTGTGATGAAACCTTGCTCTGTCCTGCCGTGGAGGTACGTCAACCCGGCTCCAGCATGTCCGTACCGTGAATACTGCCTGCCCAGTAGTCACTTAGTAGCCATCTCGGTTATCTGTCACCGTATTCCAGTGCTTGTCTTCAAGTAACCTTTATTTACTTAATAATGTCCCCAAAGCCATTTACATAACTTTTATTTTTTTATATTTTGTACTTTTCTAAAGTGTATTTTATTGATAATGCTATTACAATTGTCCCTAACTTCCTCCTGTCTATTTTGTTCCTACCAATTATGCTTCTTAATCCCTGTACCCATTCTCCTCCTTCCTCCTCCCTGCTGATAACCCTCCATGTGATCTCCACATCTATGATTCTGTTCCTGTTCTAGTTGTTTGCTTAGTTTGTTTTTGTTTTTTAGATTCAGTTGTTGATAGTTGTGAGTTTGTTGTCATTTTAACGTTCATAGTTTTGATCTTCTTTCTCTTAAATAAGTCCCTTTAACATTTCATATAAGGGCTTGGTGATGATGAACTCCTTTAGCTTTATCTTGTCTGGGAAGCACTTTTTCTGCCCTTCCATTCTAAATGATAACTTTGTTGGATACAGTAATCGTGGTTGGAGGTCTTTGCTTTTCATGACTTTGAATACTTCTTTCAAGCCCCTTCTTGCCTGTCTGGTTTCTTTTGAGAAATCAGTTGGTAATCTTATGGGAACTCCTTTGTAGGTAACTCTCCGCTTTTCTCTTGCTGCTTTTAAGGTTCTCTCTTTATCTGATCTTGTACTATTTAACCTCCCTAAGCCTCATTTTTCTCCTCTGTAAAATGGGGATAATGCTGCCAACTTACGAGGTTATTCTGGTAAACAACATAATGCAAGAAAGGCACTTGCCAGAGCATTTGAAAAAATATGTTTAATAAATGATAGCTTTTCTTTTTCAATGCCATTCTCCTATTCCTCCCAATTTGTCTCATTGTCTAAAATAAGTATATTTCATCCATCTCCAGATAGCCTGGCTTTTACGAGTAAGTTAGAAGCAGTGTTCTAGATATCCTTTTAACCCATGGGGAGGTGCGGGACTAGTTAAACTTGAGCTCTTTCCAGAGGTCCAAACCTGAAAGTATGAATGAGTGAAACCTGATGATCTGTACCTCATTTTTTTCTTTTGAGGAGGTTTGTGTCTCATGAGCTTTTCCCCTTCTCTGGTTTCTAAAGGGCTGGGAGGATGGAATGCTGGGCATGAGAAAAGGAGGGAAGCGGTTGCTTATCATCCCTCCAGCCTGTGCTGCTGGCTCTGAAGGGGTGATAGGATGGACGCCATCAACAGACTCAGTCCTGGTGTTTGAGGTGGAGATCAGGCGGGTGAGTAAAATTGCCCTGTGCTGTGTCGATGAGTCCTCTTTGCTAGTTAAGTAAAATGAGCCAATATGTTTGAGAACCAGATTCTGGAGACTTTTTTTGATGCCAAGCTTTATATCCTTACTGGCTCTCTATTTAGAGTCTAGGAGAGGTCATTGACTGAGCAAATCTTTTCTCTACACTAACCTTTTTATTTCATCCTTAAAATAGTGATTCCTACCCAATGTGCATACTTTTTGACTTGGTAATTCCATGGCTACAAATTTATCCTATCGATGTATTCTCACAAGTATGTAAAGATATCTATTTATTGACAGATATATAAAAATGGATACATAGTTTCCTCCCTCTGCTACATTGTTTATAACAGTAAAAACTGGAAACAACAAAGTGCCCATTATTAAGAGACTGGTTATAGTTTTTTCACAGAGTGAACTTTTATGTAACTCTTTTTTTTTAACATTTTTTTTATTTTAATCATTGTTCAAGTACAGTTTTCTCCCTTTTACTCCCAATATGTAACTCTTAAAGAATATTCAAAATCTATTGTTAAGGGAAAGAAGAAAGTTGCAAAATAGTATGGGTATATATATATTTACACAGGCATACGTATGTACCTATATGTTTGTATACAAGGATAGGTAAAAGGTTTACACTCATGAGAATGTAAAACAGAGTTAAGCTGTTTTAATAATCATAACCTGTATGTCTTTTTCCATGTGAACATCTGTAAGCCTGTTTTTGTCCACCTTGTATGTTTATAAATACATCTTTGTGTGTATGTATATGTACACACACATATATATATAGGCATATATATACTCATATATCCATAGAGAGTTTCTGGAAGTTTTAAAAGGAATGCTTTTAAAGTGATTTTCTCTGGAAAATGGAAATAGAGCTCAGAAACTTTTTTACATTCTATCCCTTTGTACCATTTAAAATTTTCATTATGAATTTGTTTAATTTTTACAATGAAATTTATAACAAATTGTAGTTAATTAAATTGAAGCTACCCCCCAAGGGGAAAAAAAAGACCCTTGTTGCTTTATACTGTGATTGTTAGGTCCAAATGTTATAATGTCTGTGATCATAAACTATAAAATACAACAAATAAATATTATGGTCATCTTTACTGTGCCCATTATTCCTACTACAACAGGGAAAGGCTATGCTTTCCTTCTAAGGGTCTCTTCCCAAACTGGACGCTGTTATCTCTGCGGGGCCACTTCAGCCTCGCTCACTGGCCTGCCTCCAGCTGCCTTCTCCACGGTTGTTACAGCCTCAATTTTCCTTTGAGTCTGAGGACATTGTGGCTGGTGATGGATAACAGACTAATTTGCATCCATTAAGAATGGCATATGGAAACATAAGAAACAAATTATTTTTTTACCAGTAGCCAAATAACTACAAATTGAAATGCTTATTAAATTGACGAGACTGATGGAGAGCGCTTTGCCCAGGGCAACAAGCGTGTTGAGGAGGACTTACACACGACCTCTACAGTGTGACACAGCTCCCCCTTGCGGGTGTGGAAGTTTAGTGGTATGTGTCAGGAGTCTTAAAAGTGAGCATACCTTTTATCCAGCAGTTTAACATCTGGGAAGTTCTGCTTTGGGAATATCTAAGGTTTTATGCAAAGATACAGATATAAAGCTATTCGTAGAAGTATTGTTTGTGATAGAGAGAATTAGAAATAACTTGAATGTACAACGGGTAGGAATTGGTGAAATATATTTTGCAATAGCATTGATATTTATGACTCCTGTTCCCACAATTCTTTGGAGATTTTTTTTTTGGTTGATAATAGAAGTTAAGGACATGACCCTCGAAGTTAGACATACTCTTTGGTAGTTAAATGTGATGTTGTAGATCATTAATTTAGTAATGTGGAAATATGTTAATATATCACTGAGTGAGCATAGTGGATTGCAAAACACCGTGGCTCCATTTTTGTAAAAACACATGAAATGAATGTGGAATACTACATCCAAAATCCTACAGTGTTATTGCTTAGTGGTTGGATTGCAGGTGATTCTTACCTTTTTTTTTTTTTTACTTATCTGCATTTTCTGATTTGCCACAATGAACAGATAATGACTTGTATAATGAAGAATAAGTAAAGTGCAAGGAGGATGGAGGGGGAAGAGAGCCTTTCTGGCGACCCGTTTCAGCTGTGCATTCTTTCCCCAGGTGAAGTTTGCCAGAGATTCCGGCTCTGACGGGCACAGCGTGAGCTCCCGGGACTCTGCGGCCCCTTCTCCCGTACCTGGTGCTGATGGCCCGCCTGCTGATCCCGCCGTGTCAGTGCCCATGTCGGTGCCTTTCAAGTCAGGGTAAGACACTAGAGTTGTGTCAAGCCCTATTATTGTCCATAAAAATTACTGAGAGGGGTTCAGAAATAGGGGTATAGCTGCAAACTAAAAAATTTCTAAATGTTAAAAATGGGATGAGGAAAATGGGAAAAACACATCAGATTTTTCTGACAAAGGATGAATATTCATAGCCTGTTAAAGCACTAACTCAGATATTTAAGAATGCCTGTCAAATCCTGGAATAAAATTGGGCAAAAGGCATAGTCACAAAATACATACCCAAGGGAAAGAATGTAAATAGTAAGCATTTAGATGGAAAATTGTTCACCTTCACCAGCTTTCAGAGAGTAAGCAAACTCAGGAGTTAAAATTCTGTTTCACTATTGAATTGGCAAACGTCTGGAGGGACGGTTTGCACACCCAGTGCAGTCTGGACTGGCGGTCGTGGAGTTGGTTCTCATCTCAGGACATGTCTGCTCGCTTGCAGGGAGCCGGCCCTTCGCGCCAAATCCGACTCCCTCAGCGAGCAGCTCGCCGTCAACACAGTGAGTATACGGGTCTGTCTCCCTCTCCCCATTTTCATGTGGAGGGTGGAGATTTTTTAAAACTTTTGAGAACTGAAGATTTAGCTAGAAATTGATGATTACTTTATTCATATTACTTGGGAGTCAGTATAAATTTGCCTGGGCTTCTGCATAGATAGGCCTGGATTCCAATCTCTGTTCTTGTAGTCTTTGGTCCTCAGCTTCTTTATTACTAAAATGGAAGCGATTCTCATAGCCCCTTTGTAAGGTTCTTATGTGGACTGGAGATGTGTGTGTAACACACTGAGCTCGGAGCCTGCTTACGGTGTGTTTCCAGTAATCCCTCAGGAGACTGGTATGAGGTTCGAATGAAATAATGCCTATGGAGTTTTAGTACTGTGTCAGGCATATTGTAAAAGCTGATAATATTACCTTATTATTATTGTAATTACTACATATTATTGTAGTTATACTGCATATCTTCATACTTTCATCCTCTTAGAGGAAGGAATCTTGCACTAATGCAGCAGCTAGAGTTGACTTTGAAAAGGACATTGGGCCTCCGTGTTTCCCTAAATATAAGATGAGATCAGCATCTGCTGTAGTAAAATTTGGATTTGAATGTGTGTAGGAGGGTGTACACTGTAGTTTGCTCCTGTCCTACCTGGCTCATGACGGCATCTAAGTTTGCTGCCTGTGGATGATGAGGTGATGACTAAAGGACTTCAAGTTCTAGAGCCCCGTGGCCTTCACCCACCACAGTGGGAAACAGGATAGTTGTGTGGAATGAAATTGAACAGTAATTTCTCTCCACCCCTAGTTTACTTGTTTATATTCAGCCCAAAGAAAGAATTATTAAGCAAATAATTGATCTGAGATGTGCAAAAAGTGATCCCCTAAACCCTAGAAGGAAGAAAAAAAATTGAAAAACAGTTATGATTTCAGATTTTTGAACAGTCACCAAAAAGTTGTACAGTATTTATTCTGTGGTGTTCTCTAGACATGGCTACCTTTGTCACCTGTTTCTGAGTTTCAGTGACTTGTACACTAGAGGTCTTTTTCCTTTTTTTCCTTTTTTAAAAATTGAGGCAAAATTCACATAACGTAAAATTAATCATCTTCTTTTTTGACATTGAAGTCTTTATTTTTTGTTTTGAATAGGTAATTACATTCATATGGTACAGTTAGCGGAACAATACAACAAGATACACATTGGGAAGACTCACTCCCACCCCTGCCCCCATCTACCTCATTCCATCTCACCCCACCTTTGGCAACAACTTTTATTAGTTTTTTGTATGTTCTTTCAGTGTTTCTTTATGCAGATGCTAACAAATAGGAATACAAAGTTTCCTCATTCATATTTTGTCTCTAGATCATACTGTTTTATTGTGTGGAGTCCTCCCTTGCTGGATCCAACTTTTTTGATTATGCATCTCCATCAGTTAAGAAAAAAAGTACATACTCCCAGTCTATGTCTATTTACAAACTATATAATAAAGCACTGTCAATCCTTGTAAACAGATTTACTGTCTTGTTGCTGTAGCTATAAAATAATTTTAAAGTAGAGGTTGTGGTCATTTCTGTGCTCAGTAGATCATCTTGGGCACCCTCAGAGGTATGTGCTCTCCACCCTGAAGGCTGTACTTTGAACCAGTTAATGGATACAGCAGCCTCGAGCACAGGGGCTACTGGGAAGTGGGTGTGAATGCACCAGTGTGCAGCGCGCAGTCAGCACCAGGCCAGAGTTACAGGAAGCTGAATTTAGAACAGAGCTGCTGTTTTCCTTCCCTCCTCTCCCCAAATCTCTTCTGAAAGTCTATCTACTGAATTTCTTCCAGGCTTTTGAGAAAGTATTATCATCTAAAATGCCTTACTTATTCTCTTAATCTGTACTTTAGGTTTTCATCTGTAAAATGAGAATAATTACGCACGGCGGGGAGACTTAAGTGAAGTGAAGTAATACATGTGAAACCACTGTCCAATCCAAACATACGGGGAATTATTTTTCCTGTTGTTATTATGTATGACCTGCGCATGTTTCTAGGCCAGAAAATGCTCTCTTTTTCTAGAAGAAATGGTTTCAAATAGATATGGCAGGGGGACTAGTTGGATGTGATACAAGAGCCACAGACACAGAGTTAACCGAAGGTAATGAACCTTGATTACAGTGGTTTTTGTGACTTTCCTGTCTTTTTAGAATCCCGATATAGTCAAGGCCAAGTTGATCTCTCGGATGGCTAAAATGGGCCAGGCCATGCTGCCCATCCTCCCACCACAGCTGGAGTCCAGTGATTCCGAAATGGAGGTGTGTTCCCCTGCCTGTGTTACGATGACAAGTGCAGAAGTTGCTGTCTTCTGTTCCTTTCATGGAAATTATTACTTTTCTGCCTCTAACCCAGAATCATTATTTAAGGGGTTTATATTCAAAATGATGCAGGTTGGTATTAACACACGTGTAGCAATTCTCCTGAGAAGTGGAAGCAATTTCCTACATCTACCACAAGAACTGGGCAGTTTTAAGTTTTAAGTAGGTAATTTAGCCTTCTACTGGAAACTCTGTTGCCAGTAAAGATCACTCTTGGGGCAGTATGATGCTCAAATCATAAAAGATGTTCGACTTGTATTCGTTAATTGAATGTTTAGGTCTTCTTGGAAAGTGTTGGTCTTCCCACTGATATTACCTGTTACTAAAGGTCACACTGTTGTGTCTTCAGTCATTGTATGTGGTATGGGGTTTTTTTGAAGTTCAAGAATTGCATTGTAACCAGGTCAGTTTTTTCCGTTATGCTTAGAAACTTTCGGATATAAACATCACATGTGTTTTTAAGAAATATTTATTATTTCATATTTAGATCTAAATTTTAATCCATCTTAAAATTGTTGCATAATATGAAGTAACAATTCTAACATAATTCTTTTCTGGTTAGTTAATATCTTGTTCAATGAAACCACCCTTTTTCAATCAAAATGCTTAATAGAGATTGAGTTTTTGGATTCTTTCACTTTGATGTAAAACATATAGCAAAGGTTGTACTCCTAAGAAGCATTTTTTCAAAATACTTTTATTTTTCACAATTTTGTTTTATCTCTTTTTGGAAAAGCTCTTAAGTAGATTTAACATTTAAAGCAAGGTGAGATTTCTATGGCCTGTTGTCATAGGATTGGTTTTTATCTGATCTCCAGAAATGAAATTTGGATAAGATCATATTCTTTTTTTTTTTTAATATTTATTTTAATCATTGTTCAAGGTCAGTTTTCTCCCTTTTACTCCCGCAAGATCACATTCTTTATTAAAAATTTTAAGTGCTACTTATTCTTTGTAGAACAATTTAAATTATTGAAAGAAGAAATATATTTAATAAACAGGGCATTCTTTTATATATATATTGCTCTGTGACCTGATTTTTAGACTCGATGTCATATCATGAACATTTTTGCCAGGAACATAAATAAGGTAAATAAATAAAGCATAGCATTATTACCTTTAAAGGCAACCCAGTGCTCTGTGATATTGATTTATCATAACTCCATTCACTGTGCTGTTAAACACTTAGGTTAGTTTAGAGCTGTGGTGATGTAGAGTGGGGTGCTTCTCCAGAAATGTGTAAGACGCGTCTGAGAGTGTCAGGGGCGAGAGGAGGCGTCGCAGTGAAAGGGTGTCTGAGCCTCGGCCCCTGAGCTGCAGCACAGCCGGTCACAGGCGCTGTGTACTGTGCCTCGGGTTTTCCTTTCCCTCCTGTGCGGAAGGGGGGCGTTTGTAAGATGGCTTTCTTTAGAGTTACAGTGGGGAGCAACATTGCTTTGATTTTTATGAAAAGAAAGACGGGGGGGAAAACACTAAAAATATATTATCCCAAAACATTATGGTAATGAAGTGCATGAATCCTACTCTGATTTTCATTGAGTACTTTGAAATGTACGGAGATTATTTGGCAGAAATGAAGAGCCTGGATTATCTCCTGGGTTTCCTTGCAAGGGAACCCACTTCTGTGGGGACATCTTACTTACGGTCACTGCTGTTTGGGTAAATGATACATTCTGGAGAGCAGTCACTTTAGCTGCTTCAAATAATAAAACCTGAACAACTTGGAATATTTGAAGAAATTATCTTTAACCGAGATGATTTACAAGGAGAAGGGGTCTTACAGTATTACATAATAGAGTGCTTCCTCCCAGCAGCCCGCGCCCTGAGCTCTTGCCGTCCTGCTTGCTTTCCCTTCCTCCTCTTTGCCGCGGAACCCTGTGTTGTAAGCAGGTTTCGGGTGGACAGTCAGCCTTAGTGGCTCACCCATAGTTAGGGGCTCACCCATAATAACCGAGAGGCTGGTGCCTGTTTCAGGAAGTGAACGCTCTGCGGGGAACTGGGCAGCCCGTGCCGAATCCACCTATCCAGCCCTCTCTTCAGCCTGCCCAGCCTCTGCTTCCACAGATGACCACACACGGTAAGGAAGCCCTCCAAGGCTCTGTGGCCTTGAATTGTGTCAGCACCAGAGTTACCATCACTATTCCTTAAATTGTTAGGCTGTATCATTTTAGTACTGAGAACTGGTCTAGGGTGTAAAACTTGTCAGTTTGTCCCTGGATAAGGCATTTTCAGACCTGGAGATGTCTTTGGTCTGCCTGCTATGTTGCATTACCAGTTTTGCAGATCTGTGTTCTGCTAATGAGATATCTCCCTTTATGTAATTCTGCACTTCCTGTCACCTGATGGGATTGTCCTTTTGGGTCACATGTACCCGAGAACACCCACTTTTGTTCTTTTGGCCCATTGCTGAGACTCCGGTAGAGTTGGTTTTAGGAGATTAGGTGAGGATTGTGGTGAAGTCTGAAGCCCGATAGTATGTAAGGTGCTACTCTGGACTCATGCAAGTAAGCATGGCTAACGGTGAAAACTTCTTGCTTCATCTTAGCACCTCAGCCATCTGTTACTGGGCTCCAAGCACCCTCTGCTGCCTTAATGCAAGTTGCATCTCTTGATTCCCACTCAGCTGTATCTGGAAATTCCCACTCCTTTCAGGTAACAACACTTTAAAACCATATCATTTATAAGGTATAATTTATTATAGTTCTAGTTATTCTCTTTTCTTCTTCCTCCACAATTTGTAGCAGCTCTCTACAGCCAGGGATTATAGTTTTTCCCCTTCCTGAACCACCACTATTTTATCCTTAAACCAGTCAAAGGATTATGTGCCTTATGGGTTGTTCTAAAGATTAAATGCAAGAACAAACAAAGCACGCGGTACAAAACCTGGCACACTGTCAAGGCCCATGCCACGTTTGTTTCCTTTCTTTTTCACACATATCTAGTTGAGGGGTATAAGTTTACATCTCCTTTGTTCTTGTCTTTCAAACAGCTGAGAGGTGAAGATTCTTCACTTCACTCAGCACAGTAGTTGTAGGGTAAGGGTGGAGGCTTCATAGAAAATACGGCTGGACTCTGGTGCCTAGTCTCCAAAAGTGATCCCCTAAAGTAGGTTTTTTCATTTTTAAAAAATATGTTTTTATTTATTTTTAGGGGGGGGAGGGAGGGAGAAAGAGAGGGAGAGAAACATTGATGTGTGAGAGATACGTAGATCAGTTGCCTCTCACACACTCGCAACTGGGGACCTGGCCCACAACCCAGGAATGTGTGCTGACTGGGAATCAAACTGGCGACCTTTTGGTTCACAGCCAGCACTTAGTTTTTTCAGTTTTTACAGAAGGCAGTGGCAGCAGCCTGTCTACCTCTGCTGACTGTTTGTCTGGATTGTGGACATTTTCTTCTGTCTCTGTGCATTTGATGCATAAGACATACTCCCAGTAGTAACAGGGCCTCACTTTCTTAGTGATTCTTAATGGAAGAATAGGAGTGATGGTGGGCAGGTTCTGTTCCATTAGGTTGGGGTGTATCAGTGTTGAAAAAAGTCCCACTTGCCCTCTCTTCACTCCTTGATGGAGAATTACCATCCTGTAGACTAAGATTTTTTAAATGTGTTATTAATGGGTAGTTATATCTGTCTCTGGAAATGAGCTGCATAGCTACATTTTTTTACTTCAAGGAAGAATAACCATCATCATTAAAGGGACAGCTGCTGTTTGTTCAGCATTTACTATCTGCCAGGCACTTAACAGGTGCTAGGAACTTTACATATGTTTCACTTCATTTACTTCACACAACAACCCTAAAAGGTGATGTTATTGTTTTCATTTTATAGTCGAGGTGAATGAGGCTCAGAGGGAAAGGAGAGCTCTTGGTTACATAGATGAGCATTAGAAACTAGCCAGGAAGAGGCCTCCTCTGGAACCTGGCAGTGGATTTGGTTTGGCATCTCAGTGCACACCTCTTCTTTTACCCCGATGGAAGGTCAGCAGAGTTGTCTTAGTGTTAACATTTCTTAGGCCATACGTAGGCCCTGTGGCTGGGGAATGAATTCCTGCTTAACTAAATTGTGTCTCCAGAGGACTGGAGACTGACCGGAGATACCCTACCCCCACTTTCTGGGCAGGGCTGCAGTGACCGGGTTACAAAGCTAATACTCCTGCTGCGGTTCTTACCTGATACCAAACCTTCATCTCATCCACCTGCAGCTTCAATAAGTTTGAGTGTCCTTCTGGCTTGTCTACTTTATTTCATCAAAGATAAATTAAGCAATAAAGAAAGACACAAATGTTTTATGAACTGACTCTTGGCGTTTTCTCAGCCCTATGCAGGTATGTCAGCCTATGCTTACCCCCAGGCGCCGGGCGTCACCTCCCAGCTGCAGCCCGCGCGGCCCTTGTACCCAGCACCGCTCTCCCAGGCTCCCCATTTTCAAGGTAGGGAGTGATCCCTTCAGTTTCTCGTCTTCTGCTCTTGCTGTGCTCTCCTTCCTCCCATCCCTGTTTCATGTTTACTCCAATTAGACCTCTGCCTTTTCTTTCTTACCTTTTTTCAAAGGTTTTATTTATTTATTGTTAGAGTGAGGGGCAGAGAGGGAGAAGGAGAGAAACATTAATGTGCAAGAGAAACATCTGATGCTTGCCTCTCGCACGCCCCCAACTGGGGAGCTGGCCCAAAACCCAAGTGTGTACTCTGACTGGGAATGGAACTGACAACCTTCCTTCTGGTTGCTGGGACAACGCCCTACCCACTGAACTACAGCAGTTAGGGCCTTATCTTTTTGTGAATAGCTTTCTTGAGATGTCATTTACATGCCTTATAGTTCATTCACTTGAAGTGTATGATTCAGTTATTTTTTAATAAGTGTAGAGAGTTGTGCAACCATCACCACAACCCAGTTTAAAACATTTCAACATCCTTCCTAAAAACCCTCATCTCACTTTCCTGGCTTTTGTTTCTTGCATTTTCTCACACCAGCTGTTTTTAATTTCTCTGCCAGAGTGGCTCTCTGAAGGTTATAGAAAATAGTAAAACATTGGAGGAGATCGGGAGAAAGCAGAATGACTATTTGTGGATGTTCAATATCTCAAATGAAAACTGATTTGTTAAAATTTTTAAATTATGAAAATAACATACTTTCATTAAAAAGTCAAACAACACAAAAGGGTGTAGAGAGGAAAGCTCTGTCCTCCATCATTAAAATCCCCTGACCATAGGGAACTGGTATTAACAGTTACTTGGGTAACTTTTTAGATCCCTCCTATGCATGTACACACGTGGTTGTCTTGTATATAGAACAAAACAAAATGAAACGTAGACAGCTGCAATTGTGCCCTCCCTTCTTGTTCTATAGTTTTAAAATTTTTAATTCTCATTCAACATGTTTGTTGATTTTAGAGAGAGGGGAATAAAAGAGAGAAACATTGACATGAGAGAGAAACATTGATCGGTTGTCTCTTGTACATGCCCCAACCAAGGACCAAACCTGCAATCTAGGCATGTGCCCTTACTGGGAATTGAACCGTGATCTTTTGGTTTATGGGATGATGCTCCAACCAACTGAGCCACACTGGTCAGGGCCTACAGCTTTGTCTTTTACATAATAATCACCTTTGTTATTAGGATAGTGGTAGGAGGAAGCAAGTATACTCTACAATGGGTTTCCCAGGTGCAACCTTTGTCTGGAAGCCCTGCCCCTGCTCTGTCTAGGAAACGATGAAATCCGTCATGTCTGTTACCATCACTCCCTCTTCTTCCTCCCAGACATGGTTGTGTATATATGTCACCAAGGAGTTAATCTTGCTTTTCTTTATGCTCCTTTTGTACCTTGTACATGGTCCTTTTTTTGCACTTAAAACACTATGGTAGTGATCTGTTTACATGTGAGTCTCTTCTCACCAGACTGAACTCACCAAAGGGCAGGAGCCATGCTTTATTCATTGCTGTATCCCTGGTTCCTGGTCCAGTGCCCGGCACACAGTCAGATGAATGGAGAAGCAATCTGAGCTGCTAGTGCTATGGCAGACCACAGTGGGCATACGTGTGCCCTTGGACCAGACTGTGTCCCCAATGCATTTTGCAGGAGCATAGCTTAGCTTTGGAGCCCTTTTGCTTCTGTCCGCTTGTGGGGTCAATGCTGATATGGCTCTCCTACCACCCATGAGGAGGGCTGGCCTGGGGGCCCTTAGCCAGAAAGAATGTGTATTGTTTGGGGAATGGATTGAACTCCCTCCTTATCTCCTTTTGGGAGCAGCATCTTGTCCTGTGATTGCGTCTTGAGCTTTTCTTCCTGCAGGTACACAGTGAGGTAATGTAGTTTAGAGTCATGTGTAGGACATGTGCCTCCTTTGTCTGCGACCCCTTATAATGAACCTCAGACTGGAGGGGGTGCGGTCCCTCTCTCATACTGACCCCCCCCATGCATTCCTCTGTAATGTGAGTAATAAACGGCGTGTCCACATCTGCTAGCCTTCTGGGTGGCTTTTTTTGGAATATCATGAACACTAAAGCAGCTGCCCTGTTTGGGGCTCCTGTGTTACAGTTGGCATCACGAACAGGATATTCCAGAAAATACCCATTTAGTAGACTGCATATGATAACATGCAGGGTAGGGGAGGCCAGGGGAGAATCCTGGAAACAGCAGGGGGGAATCCCAGGCTGGTGTGCGGGGGGGTGGGGGTGGGGGGCGAGGGGGCGCCCCCAACACTCGCGCTGGCCTGGTGAAAGACCTGTGTGGTGGGGGGAGAAAGAAGTAGCCGAAGCAAAAGTACAGACAGCACTCCTAGTATTTGGAAATGTTCACTTCCTTCTTTCCTCTGCTGAGAGAGCTGTTGGCTTTTCCTCATCTAGTGTCCTCTGCTCCAGTTTCGTAACTTTCTTTTTCACTTCTGTTTAGGATCTGGTGACATGGCTTCATTTCTCATGACTGAAGCCCGACAGCATAACACTGAAATTCGCATGGCAGTCAGCAAAGTGGCTGATAAAATGGATCATCTCATGACTAAGGTGACTGCATTAGGTTAGGGGTTATGTTGAAAGTGGGGACAAGCAGGGGATACAAATAGGGAGCAACCAGGGTTGTAGGTGAACTCTTCCTTGGTTTCCTGTATTCATAGTAGTTAGTAGTTATTTCCCTAGAAGGTAGTTATTGTTTTGGAATCCATTTAGCAGTAGAAAACCCTAGCTTACATTAGAGATTATCTCAAACTCATTAGCACCTTCAAAAAAGTGGCTCTGTGTTGGGTACATTATATTTCCCTATCCAAAAATTTCTGACAGAGGTCTTTCTGGCACCCTTTCGCTAGGTTGAAGAGTTACAGAAGCACAGTGCTGGCAATTCCCTGCTCATTCCTGGCGTCTCGGTTACAATGGAAACGAAGATGATCATGAGCAACATCCAGCGAATTATTCAGGTGAGAGCGATCGGGAACAGAACACTCAGCCCGGAGGTCTTGCCCTGCCCTCTCCCAAGATGCACTGCCCTTTAAACCTCCGCTCCGGAAGTGGAGAGCATGTAATAAGTGCTACACTGAGTTGGGAAATTTTGGAAAGTCGATTATGGCTTAACTCAGTCCCAGTGACTTACCACTATGTATTCAGGAGGAAACATTTCTTTTTGACTATGTTTCAGAATTTTGCTTCATTTTATAGCCATTTATGTGTTTAATCTATTGGACATAATGGTAAGGTATAAATTGATATGTTGTTTTAAGTATTATTTCTATATGGACATAGTTCTAGTTTTTTGTCTCAAAATATGTAACAGTGTCACTGTCCAAGTTGATTCCTGTTATCTGTTACTTTTCTCTTGAAAACTTAAGTTGAGCATCACACATTTTGAATTTAGGAGAATGAAAGGTTGAAGCAAGAGCTCCTTGAGAAGAGCAGCCGGATAGAAGAACAGAATGACAAGATCAGTGAACTGATCAAAAGAAATCAGAGGTAATAACAGACACGGGACATTGGCTAGGACAGAAGGGTTTAATCTGTAAATGCCCAAGTTAAATAAATGTCTGTTTAGGGCAGTTTATCTGCATTTCTTCTTTCTCTGTTTTCTGCCTGTCATGTAAACTATTGCTTGTTTTCGGAGAGGCATGTCAGCAGAAAGACCGCAGCTGGACTGTGTCTGAATCCCAGCTCTGCTCGTCTTTGTTTGTTACCTGGCTTTGGGCATCTCGTTTACTCCTGTTGGCCCTAGTTTCCTTGTCTGTAAAAGTAGTGTTAATACTTAGAACACTGGTATCAACTCTTCTCTCTTCTGTGTAGGCTGACCCTATTTAATCAACCAGAACTTCACTGATTTCTGTGTGAAACCCAAGCGTTTTGTAATTTTTCTACATCCTTTTGAAGATTTGGGGAGCGGAAATCAGGAGTACATATTGTAGCATATAGTATTTCACTTCGAAAAATCATTCTTCATGTTTCTCTTCTCCAGTGTCTCTTGTCTCTCATGTGGAAGGGGGGCAGGGAGTGGCTTCCTTTTCTTCCCTCCTTGCAGCCTTCTTACTCCAGTCTCTTGCCTTCTCATCCCCTCTCACCACACACCCTTCCAATTTCTCTCTTCTTCCTTGTGCTAGTTCAAAGCAGCTCACCTCCGGCCCAGGTTCCCGCCTCCGAACTGGGTTACTCCAGCTCTAAGGGAGACAAAATGCCTTCAGATTGTTTCCATGAAGGTATAGAGCAATGTTGTGAGGACTGAATGCACGTTGGGTTACACCTGGAGTGCATTTGGTGCTTGACAGATGTTTTATTTTTCCCTATTTATTCATAGGTATGTTGAGCAGAGTAACCTGATGATGGAGAAGAGGAACAACTCACTTCAAACAGCCACAGAAAACACACAGGCAAGAGTATTGCATGCTGAGCAAGAGAAGGTAAAGTAACTGGGGAGAGGAAAGCTCAGGATGTGTAGAGCTGAGGAGTGGTCCAATGTACGTACTTACATGTCTGCTTTTCAGCAGAACTGTTGCCGTCTTTGGGAAGAGAATGAGAAAAGTTTGAATAGATATTAATATGTCTATCATCCAGATATCTATTATGTAATATGCTTTGCAATAAATTGACTCAAATTATTACTGATCTTAATAATTTAAGGAAAGAATTATACACTTTAGGGTGTGAGGGTGATCTGTCTATGACATCTGTCACACCACTGATCTCCAGGGTTGACTCAGCTGACCTGGCTGATTAGGCAGGTGTCCCCTTCCTCCCTCACTGATCCATGTGTGTCCCTCCTGAAGCTGTGTGCTCAAAGAGGACGGCCTTCCCCGAAAGACCTTCCCCACTAGAGGAGAGGGCTGGCCTTTGGTCAAAGATACCCGAGGAGCTGCGCTCCCCTGCTGGAGCCTCCAGACAAGCTCTCAGGGTCCATTTGTGAGAGCACGTAGAGGAGTCAAGCTTGCAGGACTTCAGACACATCCAAATGAGGCACTGCACATGGCAGTCTGCCTTTCTTTACACAGTATAATTAAAATTCTTGTTTTTTAATAAAGAGTTATACAGCTTATTACAAGCTAAATTTATTCTGTTGACAAAAATAATAGAAAATTCCTGTTATGCCCTGTAACAAATGTTTTTAGTG
Source organism: Phyllostomus hastatus (assembly GCF_019186645.2). NCBI lineage: Eukaryota > Metazoa > Chordata > Mammalia > Chiroptera > Phyllostomidae > Phyllostomus > Phyllostomus hastatus. The sequence goes on along the minus strand of NW_025333857.1, from coordinate 60,216,729 downwards.
AAATTTAGGATTTAGTTTGCTCCTCCATCCGTGTCTCCCAGAGCATTTTACAACACTGCTGTTTGACGGCAGGCAGTTCAGAATTAGGAATTAGGAGCTGTGGAGTAACAGTAAGGAAGACCCCAGTGGGCTCTGGGTTGGGATCCACTGATTCTGAAGCCCTTCCCCTGTCCTGGCTCCAGTGCCACCGTTTGTCCAGAATAGATGCCTTCTTGTTTGGGCTGCCACTCCTCGGCTGGGAGATCTCAGTCCTTCTGCTGTTTTCTCAGAGGTTTAAGGAATAGTTTATATTTTATATTTGAATTTTTTAAAAAACATGAAAAATTGAATGGCATTCACTTTATAACTTGTGGAATTTACTCACTTTTTCATATTCTGGTAATGATAATGATTTCTTACCGTATTTTGCCGTGTATAATGCATAAAGTTTTTTGGCCAAATTTTTTTGGGGAAAATGAGGATGTGCATTATACATGGGCAATACTAATTCCATATCTATATAAATGTTTTAAATTTTTATTTATGCTTGTGCATTAAAAGTATAACTCTACAAAGCAATAACACTATTCATAAGCAAAATAATACCCTGGAATACAATACTCGGTTTTGGTTCTAAATATAAATAAATAAATAATTGAATTGAAAAATTGAAACGAAAGGTTTTTTCCCTGAAAGTTTGGGCCAAAAACATGGGTGCGCATTATACACGGGAGAGCATTATACCTGGCAAAATACAGTGTGTCTCATGCTTTTTTCCTTTGTGTTCTCTTAGGCATAGTCTCCAGGTAAATAATATCTTTGAACCCATGTCCTCAGATCAGCAATGCCTTGCACTGCACAACCCTGTCCACTCCTTATTCTTTCCCATTGCTACTTTTCACCATGCCTGGGTTCTGTGTCTGACTCCTAATGCCTAGGTCAGTTCAGCCAGCAGCCTATGACATTGGTGACATTAAACAGTACTGGAGTCACCTCTCCACTCCCCACTCTTTACTGTTCCTCCTTCTGCTTTTATTTTCTCCCCTTCCCTTCCCTTCCCTTTCCTTCTTCTTTCTCTTCTTCCTCCTTCTCCTGCTCCTCTTCTTCCTCCTTTTCCTCCTCTTCCTTCCTCCTCCTCCTAACCCAAGGGTATTTTTTATATCCTAATAGGCCTTTCTGTGTATGGTTCTGAGATAAAAAGCTTTTGTGTGACCTTCAGCTCTGTGTGTCCTTCGGTGAGAGAGTGCTCACCTGTCCCACGGCCTCTCCTCCAGTGGCCGTGGCTGCTGCAGGGCTTGTGCAGGTGGTCCTCAGTCTGGTGTTACAGAGCTCACAAGCCACAGAGAGACACAGAGCTCTCTGAGCATTGTTTAAGTAAATGAATAAGTTTAAAACTGCCATAAGAAAGACAGGTGATAATAAGAAAGTAGACAGCTGTAAAATTGCATGTAAAGTACAATGGTATAAGAGCAGTAATGGCAGTAGCAATGTAATATAGTACAGGAGAGACAGTTCAACCTCATAAATATGTTGCTGCCCAAAAATGAAGCCTAGTCACCAGAAGAGCAGCCCCTTACTGCCTTTCCTGTTGCCTGCCTGCTCCCGATTTTTATAGGAATCAGTTCAGGTGAAATTAATGTGGTGTTTGTCATTTGTTTACCATTCCTTTTTATTGACATTCTTTTAATCATCATTTGCCTTATTGCCGTTATTACATAACATATAATTAGAGGGTTTTCCAGGGTAGCTATTTTGGTTTCATCAGATGTTACTTGAGAGTGTTTCCTAAGGACAGATGTCTGCAAGGGAATTCCTGAGTCAGAGACTTTGTACATTTTGGAGGCTTGACTTTGGTTCAATACAGGTTGAAGGTGGGCTTGGCTCTCTTCCTACAGTTCAGTCAGCCTAGAGTGTGTGAGGCCGGGTCATCAGTTAGAGACAAAGAACACCTGTGTTTAAAGTGACACTGTGCCTCGTTACTGTTCAGGCCAAGGTGACAGAGGAGTTGGCAGCAGCCACCGCACAGGTCTCTCACCTGCAGCTGAAGATGACCGCTCACCAAAAGAAAGAAACAGAGCTGCAGATGCAGCTGACGGAGAGCGTGAAGGAGACAGACCTCCTCAGGGGCCAGCTCACCAAACTGCAGGCCGAACTCTCAGGTACGTCCTTTGTGGAGAGGGCTGGGACTTGGACCATTTACACTTAAGGAATTAAACTCTTTCCTTCCTCTCAGTACATGTGGCTAATGCTCATGAAATTAGTGAAGACTGAGTCGAACATTAAGGTGGGCCAGTATAGACCTGCATGATGGTTTGATACAGAGGACAACAAAGGAACTGACTCTTTGTTTAGAGTTGAGCAGTGGCCATAGTTCCTCTTTGTTTGAGCAGGTTTGCCTTCGGTATCTTTGGGTTTATAGTTGGATTCATAGGCCTGGGCATTCAAGTTCCTCTCATGACACAGTGGAAGTTTGTGAAAGAAGTGCTTCCTGTACTGGTTGCTGCTTTCAGAGAGAATGGATTGCAGCTCTTCAGCCAGCACTCAGGGCCCCTTCAGCTTGGCTTGTGTCCCATCCTGTCCCGCAGTCCATCCCAGCTCTGGTCGTACCAGCCAGCCTGCTGCTGCTCTTCTGCACGTCTGTAGCTGTGGTCTTGCTTTTCGTCCATGCTGTTCTCTGGACTTGGCGTGCCTACTACCATCACCAGTATTTGTCTCCATTTCTTTCCATAATCTGCCTCTTTCAGAAGCTTTCCTTGTTTTTTTTCCCTACATTTGATCTTTAAAATTCTTTCTCTCAAACATTATTATGATCATTCTCACATGTTGCTTTTATCAGCACTATTTATATATATGTTTTCCCCTCTAGAGTGCAAGTCCCTGGGGGGCAAGGGTGGCATCTTGCTCATCTTTGTGAAGTTCTTTCCTCTAAATTAGTGTGAATTCAGGGCCTGGCACGAAGGTGGTGTTCAAGCCAGGGTGACCTGAATAGATTAGGAAGACCCACGTGTTGATTCATCCCACCTCAGTGTATAGAAACAAACATGGAAGGTGCAGGTGGGACCTGTGGGTGTGGCTGGAGCAGCAGCAGAGTTGGGAAGAAGCAAGGTTCACTGCCTGCTAGAGAGCTACAAAGCACTGATGTCCGTTGGTGCGGTGATCTCTTAAAGATAAATCCCTTTTCTTTTACAACATAGCCTGGGTGCATATGAGAGATAGGCTTAGATTTGAATGTCATACAGATATCCTCTCCTCTGTTCTTGTGGGGCCCCATGACAACTACCTTAAGAGTGCCATAGGGTCTCAAATGTTTTCCAAACAAAATAACTGTTGATGCATCACATGTTTAAGAGATATTCCAGGTAACTTTATTTGAGAAGGGATGTTTTGAAAGCAGACTCTTGGTAGAATGTCCCATCTACCAAGAAACTTGAGAATATCTTATCCAGGCAGTGAGAAAGGGCTGACCAATACCAACGAGATGTGTCCAGTGTGCTGCGATGGTGACTGCCATGGAACTATGGGAGTCATGTATTTTGAAGGTGGTTTCTGCTTGGAACCGTTCCACTGTATGTGTGGGAAGTGACATACACATACAGAGATAAATGTGGGTAGTGGGAGTCAGTTTATAGCTTGATGAACTATTGCTGATCAGTGAGGTGGTACTGAAAGAATTGAGAAGAAGATGCTTGTGTGGTAGGATTGGGAGATCACAGAATGCAGCTTTGAAGAAGCTTCTGGGATGTTGTATAGCTCGCTATCACTCTAGTTCTGCAGCTAATTCTCTCTGCTGTTTTATCCCAGAGCTCCAAGAAACCTCTGAGCAAGCACAGTCCAAGTTCAAAAGTGAAAAGCAAAACCGGAGACAACTGGAACTCAAGGTGACAGCCCTGGAGGAAGAGCTGACTGACCTTCGGGCCGAGAAGGAGTCTCTGGAAAAGGTAAGTTTTATAACTGAAGTTCCTTTGTTGAGCTCCAGTGGCCAGGATTAGCTGTTTAATATACATTTTTATTTTCCTTTTAAAAATTACAATAGTATACAAATAAGACAGAAAAGTATTGGGTTAGCCAAAAAGTCCATTATGTTTTTTCCTTACAATGGCTCTAGTAGCTCTTAGTTGTCTTTAACTTCATTTGAAACAATTTTGTTAGATTGTATTGTGACAGCTGTCATATCACATGCATTTAAAATAACTTAATCAAAATTGGTGAATTTTTGTGCAGCCACTTTAATATTGAAGATGGAAGAAAATACCCAACATTTTTGTCATATTATGCTTTATTATTTCAAGAAAGGTAAAAATGCAACTGAAATGCTAAAAAAGATTTGTGCAGTATTTGGAAGAGGTGCTATGACTGATCAAACATGTCAAAAGTGGTGTGAGAAGTTTCTTGATCAAATAATTCTTTGCTATTTTTACATTTTGGCCAAATAATTCTTTGCTGTGGGGCTGTCTTATGCATTGGAAGATGTACAGCAGCACCCCTGGCCTCTACTCATTAGAAGCTAATAACAGGAGATAGCTGACATACTCAAAACATCCAAACTAATAAAGTTATTGGTGGAAATGAAAAATGTGTCTTTTATTTTGTGAAAGAAACATAATGAACTTTTTGGCCAACCCAATGTAAAATAAAATACTTTTTTTTCACCCTGTCTAATCTCATGCGTTAGAAGTAACAACTATAACCCTGACTGCTGTGGCTCAGTGGTTGAGCACCAGCCTGTGAATCAAATTGTCACCGGTTCAATTCCCAGTCTAGGGCACATGCCTGGGTTGTGGACCAGGTCCCCAGTAGGGGGTGCACGAGAGGCAACCACACATTGATGTTTCTCTTCTTCTTTCTCCCTTTCCTTCTAAAAAATAAAATAAAATCTTTTTAAAAAGTGACAACTATAATGTGTGGTTTTTATCCTTCCAAATTGTTTTCTGTGTGTATAAAACATACATATACATAGCTACACTGATACTATTTTTTTGACAATAATGGGATCATGTTTGATGCTTTTTCACAACGTCATGGACATTGTACTGATAAGAACGAGAACCTCCTCGTTCTTTTTTAACTGCAGCATTGTAGTCTACTGTGAGGCTCTACCGTAATTTACTTAACTATTCACCTTTTGATGGATATTCATGTTTCTATTTTTGCACTATTTCAAGCATTGCTGCATTGGACATCCTTGTACTATGTAACTATTTTTGCAAGTTTATTTGAGCTTTCCCAGAACATGGATTGTTGGAATTAGAATTGTTGGGTCAGAGGAAATGCTACATATCTAAATTTTTTAAATAAACATTGCCCGGTTACCCTAAAGCAGCGTGTGCTGGCGTATCCTCCCAGCACCGTGCAAGCAAACCCATTTCCCATGCCTTTCCCAAATCTGCGCAAATCAGTTTTTCTGATCCTTATTGTCTGATGGGTGATGTGCTCTCGTTTTAATATGTATTTTTATTGGTAGTAAGGCTTTCATATATTTAATACCCATTTGTATTTCTTTTATGACTTATCTTTTTAATATTTTTTTGCCCTCTTTCCTATTGTAATATTAGTTTGATTTGTAAATTCTAGTAAAGGTATTCATCCTTTGCCAGTCATAGATGTCACAAATATATTTCTAGTTTTCTGTTTTTAAACTTTATTCATAGTATCTTTTGTTGTGTTAAAATTATAACATCAGGGTAATTTCAGCCCCACTGAATGAAGTGGGAATGTTTCTCTTTTTCTGTTTTCTGGAACAGTTTAAATATAGAAAGAACACACTGTTTCTGAGGTTTCATTAAAACTCTTTAGTAAAGTCCTTTTGGACTAGTGCCTTTTAGGGGATGCATCTTAGGCTACATTTATAGTTTCTTCTGTGATTTTATGAGATTTTTTTAAACCAATTTGTTCTGATTTTTTGGCTGTTTTCAGTTTTTTGTTATTATAGATCCTTATAAAACACTGTCTTTATGAACATGATTTATTACTTTCTTAAGATAAATTATAATTTGTATAATTTCTGGGTTTGTATATTTTGAAAGTCTTTTCATAGGACTGCCAAATTACCATCTAAAGAGAGTGTAACCAGCCTGGCTGGTATGGCTCAGTGGATCGAGTGCTGGTTGCGAACCAAAGGGTTGCTGGTTTGATTCCCAGTCAGGGCACATGCCTGGGTTGCAGGCCAGCTCCCCAATTGGGGGCATGCAAGAGGCAACCACACATTGATGTTTCTCTCCCTCCCTCTCTCCTTTCCCCTCTGCCTAAAAATAAATAAATAAAAATCATTTTTAAGGGATTATATAAATAAATACCCATTTATTTTCCTAACAGCAGAATGTGAAAATGTCTACTTCACTGTTAAGATATTCTCCACCTCTTAAATAGAATTGTAGTTAAAACTCTTCTTGTTTTCCTCCTTGTCACAATTTTTCTCAGCCAGGAGCCAAGAATGTTAAATATATAGGGAAAAGTAAGCTAAAAAAAATGCATTGTTTCCAAAAATGAAGAAAGGACCCAGTGAGGTCAGTCACTACCACCACCGTCTCCGTGTATCCTCTGTTAAAGAGCCAGAGCTGATGATGGTTCTCTTGTCCCTAAGAACCTCTCAGAAAGGAAAAAGAAGTCCGCTCAAGAGCGCTGTCAGGCTGAGGAGGAGATAGAGGAAATTCGCAAGTCACACCAGGAGGAATTGGACAAACTTCGGCAGCTTTTGAAAAAGGCGCGGGTGTCCACAGACCAAGCAGCCTCGGAGCAGGTAATGAGAAACTGAGCACTTGGAAGCAAAAGGAAGGCATGAAGGACTCAGGAAAGTTCCTAGTTTCTTCTTTAACCTTTATGGTAACATTTCACATGGTCAGTGCTCTCACTTTTGGAGAGAGGAGAGCACAATCTAAATATATGCAGAAGAGGCAGGATTCAAGTGGATAAGCTTTCCATTTTTAAAGCTTGGTGGAAATTTAACTATGTAAGTAAAACATGACAAAAAAAGTCTTTATAAAAAATTCCAAACATGATAACGCTAAAGTCCTCAACCACCAGATACCATGCTTCAGACCCATTACTGCCCCAAAGAGGGGTGGGGAGGACTGATTTATGTAATCAGGCGGAGAAAGCAGGGACGGTGGCAGGGCCCAGCTGGATCTCTAGTCCATCTGACAGTGACCTTTCCCCTCGTAAGTTCATAAATGCCTATTTGTTTGCTCAGGTAAGTAGAGTGAATTGAGACCCTCAGTTTGATCATCTCTGGGAATTTTGACAAAATTAAATTTTTTCTGACTCTGTAAAATCTAGGGCCTGGCCCTGAAAAGTAGGATCACATTACGGCCCTGCCCTCTGGGAACCTGTCTAGACAAGTCACACCTTTGTCTGGATGGAGCCTTTTGGAGTCCTGACAACTAATGACATCTTCCTTCTCACCTTAAAAAAGTACGTTTCCTTTCAAAGTAACCAAGGTCTTCCAAACAGTTGTTTCCCTGTGAAGTCGGGCTGTTAGCTTATGCTTTTTGCCTTATAAAAGATAGGCTTCTCTAGACGCAACTGGACCCCCAGGATGTGGCGATTACTTTTCTTGGCAGCTGTCTCTAGTACAGGCTGAGCTGCAGACCCAGTGGGAAGCAAAATGTGAACACCTGTTGGCCTCGGCCAAGGATGAGCACCTGCAACAGTATCAGGAGGTGTGTGCACAGAGAGATGCCAGCCAGCAGAAGCTGCTCCAGCTGCAGGAGAAGGTAGGCGTTTCCCTGGGGCCAGACAGTTCGGGCAGGGCAGCCCAGTTAATTTGAGGCAAGCAGATTGTCTGACGCTGTAAGTTCTTGTGAATGTAAAGATGCTAATAGCTTGAAAACAAAAGTCATGCTTGTTCAACTCTCCACAGTAATCTCCTACATATTTATTGGAGTGGCAGGTGAGTGACCTATAAAAGTAAAAAGCAGCACTAGTATTCTGGCACATGTTTTCCAGGACTATTTGATCCTTCCGTAAAAAAATTTTTTATGCATTTTATTTATTTATTAATCCTCACTCAGGGATATGTTTATTGATTTTTAGAGAGAGAGGCAGGGAGGGAGAGAGAGAGAAACATTGATCAGTTGCCTCCCATATGTGCCCCAACCGGGGATTGAACCCGGAACCTTTTGGTGTACGGGACGATGCTTCAGCCAACTGAGCCACTTGACCAGGGCAATCTTTCATTAAGCGAGTGTTTATTGCGTACCAGTCGTGTTCCAGACACCGTGTTAGGGAAAAGGCTTACAGAGAGCTCTGCCTGCAAGAGTCTCACAGTTGAGAAACAGAGACAAGAGAGCAACAAAGATGAGCATTAAGTTCTGTGAGGCCCGGAAGGGAGTGCCCGAGGGACAAGAGCCAAGAATGACAAGTGGCTTTGGGAGGGTGAAGAGGCAACAGAACATCCTGGAAAAAGGCACTGAGATAGGATGGAGCGTGGCTGTGGTGGGAGCCTCTTGGTATAAAAATAAGACAGACAGGCAGACAGAGGAGGTGGCTTAAGGTCAAGGTATGCCAGTCTCCATATCTTGGAGGTCAGTTTCTTTCCTTAAAGTATCCAGTTGAAAGTCTTTGACTCAGAGATGGTAAAGGCAGTCTGGTAAGGTTGCTTCTGATTTCCAGTGTTTATATGTCTATATGACTAGAGTTACAACGCCCTTTTTTCATTATATTCTTGACCTGATTAGGAACGAGGCAAGTGACCTTATTGAGAAAGAGGAGGACAAGGTGGGAGTGGGGACGGAGTGATGAGGAAACGGATGCTCTGAGTCAGCAGGCCCAGGGTGGGCGTGGAGGGTGTGGACACCAGCGGACCTGCACGAGGCTGACACTGAAGATGCTTAGGGCAGCTCTTCTGCTGCTTCCTGGCCTTCACCTGGCGGTCCAGGTGCCCGAGCCCACAGCCACAGTCTGTTTGTTTTGCAGTGTTCCGCCCTCCAGGCCCAGGTCACAGCCCTGACGGAGCAGAATGAACAGCACATCAAGGACCTGGAGAAAAACAAGTCCCAGATGTCTGGGGTTGAAGTTGCTGCCACTGACTCATCAGAGAAGGTGAGCCGGTCATTTGAAGAAGCAGCGAACCATGTCACTAGGCATTCAGAAAAAATGCGGCCCATTCGTTGTGTTGATTGCTTTTTTTCCCCCTAACTCTGGCGATACACCACTTGCCTGACTTAAGTACAGGTTAACCTTTGGAACGTGTCGTGGTGGTGGTAAACCCTGAGGGCTCTATCCCGAAGTTTTGACAAATGTGGGAAGGGCCTCTAAGTCACAGGAGAGGAGTGGGGAGCGTGCCCAGCATCTACTAGCCACGGACCCTGGGAGCCCACGGCAGCTCTCGTGATGGTCACGGTGGGAGGGCAGCAATAATACACGGCCCGTAAGCTGTCTCGGGCACACGTGCCGCAGCTTACCTGTCCTTGATGGCCTTCTGTCAAGTGTAGTCTGTCATTGGCATTGTCCTCTCCACGGTGCCCATCAGTGTCTACGTTCATGACCAGCTGTGTCCTGCTGTGGAGTTCTGAGAAAGCTTCATTGCAGCCTTCCAAAACCTTTTCTGGAATTTGTGTGCATCCCTTCGTCACTTGACTTGGCAGCATACGTTTTGATACTGCGTTTTTCTCTCCTCGCATCTCCACTCAGGTCAAGAAGATCATGAACCAGGTGTTCCACTCCCTGCGGGGCGAGTTTGAGCTGGAGGAGTCTTACAGTGGCAGGGCCGTTCTGGGGACTGTCATGAACACCATCAAGGTACAAGCCAGCTGTGTGCTGTTGCACTGAAATGGGGTCTTGTTTCTTAAGTGCTTTCTAAGGGGTGGTGAGTGAAAAATTACTCAAAACTGTGCATCAGTAATTCAGCAGCCTGGAATGACTTTATCCAGACAGATAGATATGGGCAGCCTCCTGAGGAAGGAAGAAGCAAAGGTGTTTGAGCTAGACGACTAGTTGGGTGAATGGGGTCTGAAGAACTGGGAGTGCCTGCTGTTTACCTCTCGGTGATCTCCTCCTCCTTGGCTTTTGAACAGTTGGTGACTCTTCAGCTGTTAAACCAACACCAGCAAGACAAGGGAGAGAGCAGCAATGAAGAAGAGGACGAAGACGAAGAAGAACAACAAGAAGAGCAGCAACCTCGGAGACCTTCCCAGAAGCAGTCAGTCTCAGCCAGTCCTGAGCCATCCCAAGTGCCCCTGAGCAGGGAGAGGCAGGAGTCCCCCATGGTGCTGTTGGAGCAGGTCGTCAAGGAAGCTGAGCCATTGCCTCCTGGGCCCCTCCACACCCCCCAGGAGGATGCACAGGGAAGGGAAGGAGAGCCCACAGAAGCAGAGGCACTCTCAGAGATGAGAGATGATTCCCTCCCTGCCGAACTGGCCTGCATCCCCTCCCAACGAGCTCTGGGACCCCCGACTTCAATCCCCCCTCTGCCTCCGAGCTGTGTAACGGTGGACTCTGAGTGTGAGGAGGCATTTGCTGCCAGCCCGTTGGGAAATGCCTGTGTTGAGGAGCAAGAAAGCTCCACAAAACTGTCCCTGACTTCAGACTCTAAGAAGGGGGACCCACTGCCCTTGGAGCCTGAAAGTTCAGGAGGAGAGCCTCAGCCTCCAGAGAGCCAGAAAGGGGAAGGTGCCGCTGGTTCCACTGGCCCCTCCGAGGCGCTGTCAAGCACAGAGGCAAGTTCTGCACCTGTAGGAGCAGCACTCGGACCCAGCCACTCTTCTCAGCGTTCCAGGTATGTCCCCTTGAGCAGAGTCAGGGACAAGGTGGCTGCCAGATTGGTTTTTCCAGTGCTGGCAACTCATCCTCCAGAGACCGAACGATGGACTAGCTCACTTATTCATTCCTTCATTCATACATGTATTTATGCAGCAATACCTACTATAAAAGGCTCTGTAGGCACCATGACAGTGTGGTGGGAAAAGCAGATTTGGTTCTTCAGTTAAGGAGCTTACAGTCTAGTGGGGGCTGTTATAAAAGTGTTATAAAAATATGATAAGTAGTCCTAGCTGGTGTGGCTCAGTGGATTGAGTGCTGGCCTGCGAACCGAAAGGTGCTGGTTCAATTCCCAGTTAGGGCACGTGCCTGGGTTGCAGGCCAGGTACCCAGCTGGGGGTGTGGGAGAGGAACCACACATTGATATTTCTCTTCCTCTTTTCCTCCCTTCCCTTCTTTCTCAAAATAAATAAATAAAATCTTTAAAAAATATGCGGTAAGTTTAAAAAAAACAAATGGTGTATAACAGAAAATAAAGGGAAGTTATTCTGCTTTAGATAGGGTGGTTAGGGACAGATTCTGGGAAGGTAACATCTACATGGAGACCCCAGGAATAGAAGGGGGACTTCCACGCCAAGAGCGGAAGAGATTTCAGAAGGTGGGAACAGCACAGGCAAAGACCCTGCGGCTGGAGGGGACACGACACAGTCAAGAAACAAGACACGTAGTAGGAGGACAGGGGTGTGAAGCTGATGTTGGAAAACTAGACGGGGCAAGTCATACGAGATTTTGTGTCACCGCTAGAAGTTTGGACTTTAAGTGCAGTGAAAAGCTATTAAAGGGGTTTAAGCAGAAGAGTGACTTGGTCTGACCTGTTAGTTTAAGAAGATCCGGCAGCCTGTAGGCTGTGGAGGGCGGCCAGGTGGGAGGCGCTCCAGGGCGGTCACCCCAGCTGCTGGGTTCTCACGCGGAGCCTGCGGGCGCTGCGGTCTGGCGCAGGAGCCTTTTCTGTGACTCGATTTCCTTGATTTTTTTTTTTTTCAGTCTTTCTGGAGATGAAGAGGATGAACTGTTTAAAGGGGCAACTCTGAAAGTTCCAAAGTTCAAAGCACAGTCTGAGGAGGAGGAGGATGAAGACGAGGTGGTAAGGAGATCCCAGGCACTGCTGAGTCCTCACGCCCCTGGCTGGGCGGCCTTCCCCACTGGCTCTGAGAGGAGAAGTGGAGTCTGCTGGTGGCCCGTGGCCTGGGCCCTGTGTGCAGGGCCCTGTGGGAGCAGGCTCGGGGCCGGGAGGGGGCAGCTCTGTAAGCACAGTGGGGATGGTCACATACCGCTGTGTTCTTGAAAAGGGACCGTGAGTTTTATTTTAAGGGAAGAAAGTTGGCCAGATTAGTCCTACATTAGAATGCTTAAGCCTCAGGTTTCCTCAGATTGTCTAGGATATTACTTATATTTTAGAGTTGGAAAGGACTTGGAAGATTGTCTTGTCTGGCATCCTTATTCGTAGTCAAAGACACTGAGGCTTGGACGGATGATTTATGAACCGAAAGCCACAGACAGACTTAATGGCAGAGCTAGGGCAAAACCCTCCAGCTCTTACTGTGACCACCTGTTTCCGAGCATTTTCTGCTCCCTCCACCTACTTTCCAGCCTGCTGCCTGGTTGGGTCCCCACAAGGTCCCTGCATAGGAAATGGGTTAGGTGCTGACGGCATAGCTGCGGTGTGTGAAGCTCCAGAGCGAAGGCCAGCGCAGCGAGTTGCTGCTGGAGCACGGAGCAAAGCCCCGGCCCTTGCATCTGCAGTTCCCAGCGTTCTTGGCTGTCACTAGGACGACACTTTGCTGTGACAGGAACTTCACTGGAGCAAAATGTGGATGTAGAGCACGGATCAGCTTCAGGCTCGATCTGCCCAAGGAATAGAAATACGAGTTACAAGCAGTATATCATTGGTATTGGTACAATTGACCATCAGGTTCATTTCTATTTCTTAGGGTGTTCTGTAAACTTAAGTACTTCACAGATGTTCTCATTTAACCCTCTACTAATCCAGTGAGGTCAGCACTTTTATCCCATTTTATAGAAAAGAGGACTGAGGCACAGGAAGGTTAAGTAACACACCCCGGGTTATATAGCTGGCTCAAGGTTATATAACTGGTAAATACAGAGCCAGAATTTCAGTGGGCACAAAACCAAAGCACTGAACCTCATTTTAAAATCCTGTACTGTCTGCCCTGGCCGGTGTGGCTCATTTGCTTGGATCATCGTGCCATATACCAAAAGGTTGCGTGTTCAATTTCTAGTCAAGGCAAATACCCAGGTTGCAGGTTCGATTCCCGGTCAGGGTGCATACGGGAATTCAGCCAATTGATCTTTCTCTTTCACATTGATGTTTCTCTCTCTCTCTCCCTCACCACCTACCCTTCTCTCTAAAATGAAAAAAAAAAAAGGCAATGAAAAAATGTTCTCTGGTGAGGATTAAAAAAAAATTGTATTGTCAGAGTTTAGAGATAACTTGACTGATGCCCAGAGACAGGTACAGGGTCCATTAGTTGGTGGTAGGGATGGGGTTAGCCCAGGCATCTCTGACTGTTTGGCTGGCCCTGTGAAGAAAGATCCTGGGCCAGAGTAGCTCACCAGAGCAGACAGTACCTTGGTAGAAAATACTCAGTTAATGCCTGTCTCCAGCATCCATCCCTGCTACCCTGTGGGACCTGTTCCCTGCCAATCCAGAAGACAAAGGCCAGGAGCCCAAGCCATGAAAATGGGGCGAGAGTCTCCTCCATGGCCGTAATCCCCCTCATCCTCCTCCTGGTTGGAGAGAGTGAGGGTAGGGCCAGTGGGCCCAGGGGAGTGGGAGGCTGTGGCCCTATGTTCTGGGCTGACTTCATCTCTTGGGATTCTCCACCTGCTAATGCGGCCAAACCTCTAAATTCAGCTCTCTCCAATGATGGGGCCATGTTCAGAGCCAGACAGGCCACCTTAGGCCACAGCGTTGTTTTTTTCAAATGTCATTGTACTCTTCCCAGCCTCCCTTCATCCTCCTGCATCCTCCCCTCCCTTAGGGCCGATCTGCTCTGCTTCTTTGTCCTCCTTCCCTCCCTCCCCCTCGACCCTCCTTTGTCCACATGAAATATGTAAGTTACTGCGTGAGAGGAAACCTGTCAAACCAACACATGTATTTCACAAATAAATGACACAATTAGCCAAAGTTGGTCTTCTTGTCTCTGTTGGAAGATTGCTTCCCTTCTCTGCCTGCTGTCTCAGCTTTGTCTGGACCCTTGGGTTTGCTGGCCTCAGGGTCAGTGCGTTCAGTAAAACCCTCATCAACCGCCTTCTTTCCAGCCTGGAGCTGGACAGGGTGTTGGCTCACTCCACCTTGCAGAGGCGGGAAGTCCTCTGGCGCAGGAACAAGTGAGGACTGACTGCTCTTTTCTGTTTTGTCAGAGCATGAAGGGACGCCCACCCCCAACACCCCTTTTCGAAGATGACGATGATGATGACATTGACTGGCTGGGATGAAGACCAGGAACCTGATGCAAAGGTTTCTCTGCTGACCCTGCCCCGAGCACGTTTTGCACAGCCAGCCCAGGTCTGGGTGAGCCCCAGGGAGAGGCAAAGGTGCGCGTTCTGAGGACAGGAGCCCAGGTACCTGAGCTAGCCAGCTTCTGAGCCCCCCACCTGGCCAGGGGGAGAGGAGCGCGGGCCTGTCCTCAGAACGCCGGGGTTGGCAGCGGCTGACCCTGGTCCTGCCTCGGAGTCCCATTTGGAGGAAGGGCTGGCAGTCTCCTCCCCGGTCATCACCTACGAGAGAGTCCTGCCCTCTTCCGAGCCCTTTCATCTCCTCCCCAACTCGGACTGCTGTGGGGAGGCCGCCTCCGTCTCCCAGCATTGGGGCCTGTCACCTGGGGTGAGGCCTCCCTGGTAGAACCGAGAGTGGACTACATTATCCAAACCCCCATTCAGTTAACAGCCTTGCCTGCAGTCCTGGCACATTACCTTTTCTCTGCCTTAAGTCTTTGAGATAAAAAAAATTAAAATAAATATCTATAATGAAACATGACTCAAACTCTTGGGGAGAAAGGACTTTGGTTCCCAGGGCTGTCTGCGCCCCTCTCTGGGAATCTGAGGGTAGGAGCGGTAACAGACCCGGGCCAGTTAACGTGCACAGACCATTGCGACGGGTTCCCTTTGGCACGTCACAGTGGCACCCTGGAACTTCAGGCCTCAGAACAAAATCAGCACTCTGCTGCCCCAGCTTGTCCCCGACACGTTAATTTAAGGCTTAGGACATCGTGGTTCTCTGAGGACCACTCCTGTCACCCACTTGCTCCCGCATGCCGGGCCCTATACCCTGGAAAGCCGCGCAGAGAAGGTAGGAGGGCCCTGCGTTCCGTCCGTCACAGCACCTGAGATTCTTCACCTGGAGAGCAGCTGCCATTCATTCCCTCTGACCTCGGGGCCAGGACTACTAAAGAAAACAGTAGTAGTATTTTTACTACTTCAGAGATCTTCCAGAGACCATTCAGTCTGCAAAAAGTAGAATCATTTTAGTAATGATGTTCCCGATTTTAAGTTTATAAGATAGGAACCTGAACTCCACTTTGTCTGCCTGACGTCACCCTCGGCAGTGACAGCTCTGAGCCTGTCCCCGCATGTGGGGCTGCGAGGCAGTGGGAGCTGCCATTTACAGAACTTCGTTGTTTAACAAACAGGCGCTGCCGCTGAGCACTTCACACACTGTCCCACCCCCAGCAGCCCTTGCAGAAGACACTGTCGTCCCCATTTAGAGGGGCAGCCTGGCCCTGCCGCTTATTAGGGTGGCGTTGTTTGACCTCCCAGTGCCTCAGCTGCTCCATCTCTAAGACAAGGACAGGAAGTTTCTACCTTGTTGTGAGAAGCGTATGAGTTAATATTGTACTGTGCTTAGAACACCGCCCAGAAGTGCTAATACTAGCTAGGTGTTGATTTACAAAATTTGTGTTGAAATGCCTCCCGAGTCTTAACCATGTAATCAGTGTCTCTATAGAGTGCATAGATTTTTTTCTAAAGCCCTTTGTTCTATAAAAAGCCTGAAATGTATCTCACACACACACACGCGTGACTGTCAAACTGAACAGGTGACAGAACACCCGAGGAGAGAGGAGTACCCGAGGGAGGACGCCCGAGGAGGTCGGGACATGAACGCAGGTGCTGGGGGCTCCATCAGTGAGACCACACAGGTCACTGGGAGTCTCGGACCTGTTGTGACTTTCAGCAGCTTTCCAATCCCCTGCCAGTGTGGAGAGTGTGCCGAGGGCCTCGCGTCCTCTACATTGTTACAGCTACTTCCGGCTATAAGTTAAAACTTAGTTTTGATCTATTTTTGCCTCTGCCCTCAGGGAAAGATAGGTGCTTATAATTATGCCAACATAGGTATTTGTAGCCCGTGTCAGTTATTTTTCTCGTGGCACCCGGTCACTTTTGTTACATGAACAGAAGAACGACTCTTGACTAGGCTGGCACTGTGGGCTGTCTGCCTGTGGGCACGGGGTTTTAGGGCCGGCGTCTCCCTGAGCACAGGGCTGTCTTCGTAGCAGACGGACGGACTCGGCCCCCAGAGAGCCCGCCAGCCAGCACCGCCAGCTCCTGCCGCCCACTTAGCTCCTGCCGCCCACTCAGCTCCTGCCGCCTACTCAGCTCCTGCCGTTGTTCCGTGTGCTTGCTGTTTGAAGAGAAACAGAAGACGGATCACACACTATTTAAAAATATATATTTATTAAAGTTATTTTTTTTAATTCCAAACGCTTAAGACCATCTTTCATCTAGCCCGTGAGGTATTCAAGCCTAGATGTTACAATACACAGAAGTGGTTTTTTGTTCCTCAGTCTCCTGTTGCCTTTTCTGGAAAGTGAAGAGGTTCGAGCATCTGAGAGTCCCATCTCTCTCCAAATGTAATGTTTTGGTTTGGCTGCTTATTGCATCTTCAGTCATGCCCCTCCCTCACCCGCCCCCCACCCTATGGCTTACTCGGTGTTTTAAGTGAATGAATCATATTTGTTATGGGTGAGCAACAAGTAATAAATAAAAAGCATTAAGTATCATTCAGTTCACTTCTGTTGTGCATAAAAGAAGGATCAGGATGAGAGGGGGCATTAAGGAGAGGCCCCAGACACCTGCAGCCAGGAGGCTGTCTCCTCCCACCCCACACCCCCCCTCCCCCGCAGTGTGCCCGACAGGAGGAGCTCACTCCCTGCTCCCTCCGCAGGAGTCTTGGCTGCAGTCATGCTTCTCTGCCTTTAATCTGCTGTCACTCACTCTCCCCCTGAAAAAAGGAAACCGGTCCCAACAAGTGCTGCCATCCATCGTGAATGAAATGATATAATTTAATTAAAATTTTTGTTTGTATTAATGTGCAAAGTTGCCAACCAAGAGGTCACTGGGGAAAAGTGAAAAATCTTAGTTTGTCAGCGTGATCCATAAAGAGAAGAAACAATTTTCCCATGTTCCAAAGGCAGAGGGTGAAAACAGGGACCCAGCTTGGCCTCTGTCCTCCAAAGACAGGAGAGGACAGGACGTGCAAGGGAAGACACTCTTCTAGGTAAGGCACAAGTCAGGAGAGCGGACGGTGGCCGGGCTCCGAGCCCTTTGCCCAGAACCTGTCTCCTGGTCTTGGAGATCTTTGGAAATTCTTAAGTTTTGAGTCACAGGTAAGTCAGCACAGGCTCGGCAATCCTGCCTCCGGGCTCTGTTCTCTCTGTTCTCCCGGAGAACTTTCTGTTAGTCACAGCAGCCCGCTAAGGCGCAAGACTAGCCCTGGGTGGGCTGTCTGAGGAGAGGTAGCTGCAGTGGCCTCTGAACTCCAGGGAGCAAGTGCTGGCTTCGGCTGAAAATTTCTAGGAGCTGGGAGGGAGGTGAGGACCATCCATCAGAAGAAAAAGGAGACTCGGGCCTGAAGTGCAATGACTGGAGGGGGCGCCCAGCTTTCACCAGTGCTCAGCGCCTGCACGGCCCTTGCCGGCTACTCTATGCTGAGAAGCGGGTAGGCGAGGTAGTAGCCCACAGCCGCGCCCAGGACCACGCCAAGGAAAATCCAGGTGTTGTAGGACATAACAGCCAGCATTACGAAGTAGCCGATGACCACCTGAACAATGTGGATTAGAGACAGGCCAAAGTGAGACAACCACCACCTAGATAAAAAGGAGAGACAAGTTAATGTTCGTAATAAGGTGAAAGCTAAGAGTTGGTGTCCGAAGTAGGAAGAGCAGCTGAGTTACAATACCACAGTTTCTTTTTAGAGACACATTAGAAACCACTAATAGGAGAAAGGAACTTGGACAAGGAGCCTAGGACAATTACTTCTCTACTCAGCTCTGAGCTTCCTGGCACCCTAGGCAAAAAGGGAAAATGACACATGCCTGATAGAGATGATACAAAATCATCAGTAAGGCAGACCCCACCCCTCCAATCTACTCTGGGAGGCAGTATTAGAATGGAACGAACATGGACTTGGGTGACAGATCAACTCCTAGTTCCATGTCTTAGCACAAGTGGCTTAAAATGTCATCAGTAAAACAGAAATAAGAATACCTCCCTTGGAGGATGGTGGTGACTATTTGAGACACCGATGTAAGGAGCAGGCGGGCTCAATATACACAACTGAGGTTGGAGAGAGGGCAGAATTGGGACCCCAAATGGTCGCCCTATCAGAATGGGAAGGGAAGAAAGGACACCGATGTGGATACAATGCTGAGAGCAATTCTGCCCATTTGTGTGGGGCCAGCCGCAGATCCCATCGTGGGTTTGGAAGTCTTAGTGACTTAGGGGAGGGCTGGGTGGACACCCTGTTGCTAGACGGAGGCCTGCACCAGAGTTCTGCAGATCTGAGCCTCCCAAGTGGCTGTTCCAAGAAGCAAGCTCTGGCCTGGGCATCAGGAGACTGAGCTCCTGTTCACCGCACTACTCACTAACGGTAAGCACTCTGACAAGCCCTGGTCCTTCCCGAGGCCTTAGTTCCCTTTCTGTGTCATAGGTGAATGCCCTTTGAGCCCGGTCTCCCTCTCAAGATGAATGTGAGCACTCTGCCCATCCCTCACCCTCACCCTCACCCCCGCACCCTGCGCCTGTTACCTGAGGCGCGGTCTGCTGACTGGGAGTGACTCTGAGCTTGAAGAATCCTGGTCTGTCCCCTCGAGCCGCTCGCTGGTGGAGGTGGGCATGTTCACCAGAGTCCAGTAGAGCAGTTTGGTCTTGGCAAACTTGATGCTTTCGTATAACATGGCCAACAGCAGGACCACCAACACCGAAACGGCAATGCCTGGCAAAGGAAGCTGAGTTGCGGTGACCTAGCAAGGCAAGCACTGCTCCCCTTCTGGCAGCTTCCCAGGGGGCCTGTCAGCACCTCCGCCCATTCCCTCTGAATGCATGCCACCTTCCTGTCTTGCAGTTTCTTCCCTACCTGCTCTGGGCTCAAAGCTCCTGCACTCTTCCCCCGTCAGCTCTTTCTTGGTAGGGCTGGCCCACTGCAGTGTGGCTCAGATTGGGAGGAGTAGCTGCCTGGAAAAGCCAGGGGCCAAACGTGCAGAGGCGCCACCACTGCACCCAGCTGCGCCCTCAGCAGGCGGCACAAGTCTCTGTCGGAACTGCTTGTTAAGGGAAGAGGGAGGTCCTGTTTATATGTGTATACACAGAAAAGTCTGAAAGGAAGGAATTATCTCAGCAAATTTGGATACAGGAGATTTTTATTTCCTTCTCACTTCATCTCCCAAAGTTTCACATGTCTATTACTTTCATAATGGAAAAACATTATTTTACCAAAAACATTAAGTACTTAACTAGAACTGCTGTGTAAGATCAACTGCTAATTGATACTTCTGTTGTATTGGGCTGGCCAAAAGGTCCGTAGGGTTTTTTCCATAAAAGACATTTTTTTCATTTTCACCAATAACTTTATCAATTTGGATATTTTGATCATGTCAGCTATCTCTTACTTTTGGCTTCTAGTGGGTAGAGGCCAGGGGTGCTGCTAAATATCTTCTGATACATAAGACAGCCCCACGGCAAAGAATTATTTGGCCAAAATGTCAATATTACAAGAAACCGCAAAACACTGTTGACACATTCAATCAGTCACAGCACCCTCTCCATACACTGTACAAATCTTTTTTTGCATTTCAGTTGCATTTTTACCTTTCTTGAAATCATAAAACATAATACGCTGAAAACGATGCCTTCCATCGTCAATATTAAAATGGCTGCACAAAAATTAGCCAATATGGATAAGTTTTTTTAAATGCACGTGGCTATGACAGCTGTCACAATACAATCTAACAAATTGTTTCAAATGAAGTTAAAGGCAACTAAGTGCTACTAGAGCCACTGTATGGAAAAAAATTAGGCAAACTTTTCAGCCAACCCAATACAAATGGAGGGATATTAAATGGTCCAGCTACAGTGTTTTATTGGGCTCCCAGGAGGACATCATCTGCAAAGGAGGCAGGTTTTTAAAATATAAAATTACAAGTAATTGAACACACGGTATGCATTCAAACAGTGCAGAAGGGTATGCAGTGAAAAGTACCGTATTTTGCTGGGTACAATGCACACCCACGTTTTTGAGCACATTACATTTGGGATTATTATGCCCATTATTACACCCATGGTATGGAATCATTATACCCATGTGTAATGTGCATCCTTATTTCTCCCCCAAAAATTTGGGCAAAAAAAGTGCACATTAAACATGGGAAAAATACAGTAAGTCTTTTTCCCAGACCAGCCTCCCAAACTGCAGCTCCCTCCCCAGAGCAGCCTCTGTTGGCAATTCCCTGAATAGACACGCAATATACAAGATGGGGCCAAGGTAGGTCTACCGTTCTTACAGAAAATCATACAATAATTAATAATAATATGAGAATAAACTGTGTCTGCATACTCACTTTATTCGCCTGAATAACAGCATCCTCTTTGTGCATACGCTTCCGCATCTACCTTCATCCACCTGGGTTCCCCTTAGTTCCCACACATCTACCTTACTTCTGTGGCTTCACAGCATCTGTGGTAAGCTGTATTTTCCACAGAGGGCCACCTCACTACACCCCACCCCACATGCTCTTCTTACAGTGTTAACACTCCCGCCAAGAAGTAATGGGGTTTGTGTTCTCTTCCTGTTAACCGGGACAGGCTTTTGTGGCTGCCTCAGTCAAAGAAGGTGGACGCGGTGCTCTGTGACTTCCCAGGCTAGGTCTTAAAATCCCATGCTCCTTCCCCTTGTTCTCCCGGGACACTCATTTGCTCTTGGAACCCAGCCACCCTGCCACGAAGCAGCCCAGGCCACAGAAGACACCATATGTAGGTGTTCAGACAATACCCCCACTGAGGTTCTAGCTAACAGCCAGCATCAGTGAGCAGACATAAGTGAGGAAGTCTTCAAGGTGACCCCCCTTCCAGCCACTGACCATACCTGCCTGTGAGACTTTGAGTGAGGACCACTTAGCGGAGCCCAATCAACTCAGAACCTTGAGAAGCAACAATAAAACAACGGCTGGTGTTTTAAGCCACTCAGTTTGTTCCACAATAGATTATGGGAATGGTAACTCATTGTAGGGATGACCATAATTTATTTGATCAGCACCTGCAATGAAGGGCATTCAGGCTGTTTCCAGTCTATTGCTAAGATTCAGTTATTTAAGCTGAAACAATTCTGCCTTTTCAAGTCAAAGGAATACCATTCTCTTTCAAACTGGTATCTCATTTCAGGCTTCAGGCTGCAGCAGCTGCTCTGGACTGCTCTGGACAGTGAACCCTGGATGAGGGAGGTGCTAGAGGCAACAGAAGGCCTTGATCCAGTTCTGGCTCTGACGTTCACTCCTTACTCGGTGTGTGACCCTGGATAAGTCTCTTCCCCTCTGTGGGCTTCAGGTCCTTCCCTGTAACGGAGGGAGAAGCTGCATCCCTGGCCTC
Organism: Phyllostomus hastatus; assembly: GCF_019186645.2. Taxonomy (NCBI): domain Eukaryota; kingdom Metazoa; phylum Chordata; class Mammalia; order Chiroptera; family Phyllostomidae; genus Phyllostomus; species Phyllostomus hastatus. Next base: position 60,195,120 of record NW_025333857.1, on the reverse strand, counting down.
TCTCTGGGTCGTTGTGAGGATCCGTGGGATAATGGGCCCCTTTGCAATCCGAAGAGCAGTGGCTGCAAAGTTCCCACTCAACATTTACGCAAGAGGAGTCAGGCTCACTTAGACGTCCACAGAGGGCACAAATAAAGGGAACCCAGGCCTCCCAATTCTTACCTGCAGGACTGTGGACACTCCAGAAATCAAACAGAAGCACCACCTTATCTGAGAAGATGAAATGCATCTGAAAGAGAAGGGAGTCTGTGTCACAGCGGGCTGAGGGCAGTGGATGCTGTGGTCCCTAATGGTCTCAAGCATCCTCTTCTAAAAGACCCAGAAAAATGGAGTCATTGGACTTACATGCTAGAAGGGCTGGTAGTGGCAATCGGGGCCCCCTGTGGCCAGACAGGGCAGGGACTTACTTGCCCTAGGTCCCGAAGGGGTCAACAGCACAGCTATAATTGAGTTAGCCCTGCCCCAGGTAAAAGTAGAGGTCGTGGGCAGGGTGGGGGTGGGGGCGGTGTCCATCATCATAGGGCCAGCCAGGCAACAGTGCTCTTAGAAACCAGGCTGAGATGCCTTTCGTGCCCTCCAAACGCAGTGGGGGAAGCACTGGGCTGACGACCAATGCCTCTGCTCACTCCCAGGGCCACACCACTCGGCTGCAGTGGTGTGTATCACGGAGAGGCCCAGGGGCACTGCCCTTGGTCTGGACTCCACATCAGAAATGGTGCCGGGAGAAGCAGTGAACATGCGATGCCTGATCGCTCTTCTCAGAGAGCGCCGGGTCCGCCTGCTGCTCTGGGAGGCATCAGGGGCTTTTCACGCATTATCTCATTTCACAGCAGTGTTCTGTGGGGCAGGGACAATTAGGCCCATCTCACAGAAAGGAAATATGGGGAAATTAAGGTCAGAAAAGTTAAGTCATTGGCTGAAGTTCACAAGGCTATTAAGTTGGCAGAGCTGGGATTCAAACCTGGGTCTCATTGGATGCCAAGCCAGGTGCATGCCAGTACACCAGGCTGCCTGTGCTATGGGATGGGAACTGGATGGTGATTCTGAATGGCCACATCGGGCTTACTGGCTGCGTGTGGCAAGATGAAAAGCCGGATGGATCAATTCAGTTCACCCTCTCAGGGAAGGGAAGTCCCCCTCTCATCACCAGAGGGCCTCGGCCAGAAGCAGCAGCTCTGCAAACACTGTCTGTGTTCATCACACTAAGGAGATCCTGGCTGGGTTGGGCCTTTGCCTTCTAAGACAACGGCCAAATATTAGAACCCTCCAACGTCAGAGCTGGCGGTATCTTCAGAGAGTTGTTTTTAAAGCTGATACATAATTGACATATATCATTATATTGTTCTGAGGTAGACACAGTGGTCTGATGGATGATGTATGCATTCCGAAACAATCACCACAGTACGAGTCTAGTTAACATTCATCACCACACCACACAGTTACAACAGTTTTTTCTTGAGATAATAACTTTAAGGTCTATTTTATTTATTTTCTCAGAGAGTTTTTAGTTCCCTGGTTTACAACTTTCTTCCAGGGAACACTGACAAATAAAATCTTCCTTGTAAGTCCACTACATAAAACACGGGACTCTGGGTGCGAAGGGAGAGAGGTCTGAGCTCTGCTGGAACTCAGCGTGGAAAACACCGATGTGGTCCAACGCCAGCCCCTCTCTGCCCGCCAGCCCCTCTCTGCCCGCATCCCACGTCCCGATGGAGAGAAGGAGTACCAAACGGGGACGGGGATTTGTTCAAGACCTCATAAGAAGAAAATGGAGAGGAGGGGAGTCAAGAAACACGTATAAAGGACCCACGGACAGAGCCAAAGGCAGGAAGGATGGAGGGTGGGAGGCGGGGTGGGTGGGGCAGGGGTGTGTGGTGGGGGGCAAGTGGAGACAACTGTATTTGAACAACAATAAAAATAAATCCGTAAATTCTAAATCTTCTCTAAAAGTGATGAATAAACTTGACCTGAGATGTAAAAGAAAAAAGGAAAAAGAAAATAGAAACCTAGGCAGTCTTAAAAATGAGGTTGAAGAATTTAAAAATAAAACTAGCTTTTTATCCCCCTAATATGAAAGTGGTACTTGTTCAGTGTAAAAAAACTGAAACGGTACCAAAAGAAAGTAAAACTAATTTGGAGTCCTATGCAGAGATACCCTTTGTTAAGATTTAAAAAGAGTGTTTGTTGACACGGAAAAATGTTCACAAAGAGATACGAAACAGACAGGCACAAATAATCCTGTGAAACTCCATTTATGCCGGAGCTGCACTCATTCAACCCAGCAGAAGCCCGAAACCATCTCTGCGGTGGGGTCAGCAGAAGCCCCTGGCTCCCACGGTCTCTGTGGTGGCGGTGGAGGAAGGTGCGGCCACATCACCTCCTCTCTGAGTTCACCTGATCTACCAGTTGGCATGACTGGAATGACCTCAATGGCCAGTTGATCAGCAAGTTTCCCTAACTGGGTTCCTTCTGTCATCCTTGGGGCTGGGCCAGCTACCTCAGGTGCCCCGCACCACTTCCTGTAGACCTGAATACCCACAAAACAGTCAAATCAATTCGACCAACAAACATTTACTTTTGCTGTGCTAGGGGTGCAGATGCTGGAGATAGAGATGAGGGAGACAAGCGCTTGGCCCTCATGAAGCTCACGGTCTGTTAGGGCAGGGGCCCCCAACCTCCCTCCTCCGGCCTGTGGATGCCCTCGCATTACCACCTGAGCTCCTCCTCCTGTGCCCCTACCCCCGCCCCAGTCCGTGGAAAATTTGCCTTCCACAAAACCGGTCCCTGGTGGCAAAGAGGCTAGGGACCAATGTATTAGGGGAGAGCACAGTGAACAGGTCATCACAACACGGTGTGAAAGGGAAGCACAGGGGAGGCCTTCGGCAGGGGTGGGAGGGGCTGCCTAAACCCACCGGGGAGGCAGGTGGCTAGCACATCTTCCGAAAGCAGGAAGAGCAGGTGGCAGGCAGGGGAAGACAGTCCAACAAGTTCCAAGCTGAAAGTGCCCACCCAGAGGGGCTGGCTCTAATTCACCTGGGGGTGAGGAGCTGGCAGGGGGACGACACAAAGCCTCACCTACTCTGGCCTTTTCACTGGAGTTGTTTCAAAGTAGCCCGCTCCGAGCAGGGGCTTCTGTGTTCAATTAATAGGCTCTGTGGTCAGATACCAAGGGGCAGGGCTCTAATCTTTCCTGTTTAGGATGAATCTCAGCCCCAAGCAGCTGAGTTTAACTTTTATCTGTGCTGTATTCAGGGCCCCACCCCGAGTAGGGACGGGCTGTGGTGAAACAGAGAGCAATCAGGGGACTTTTCGTCTCTATTTTCTCGTTTGGGGGGGCGTTACTTACACTTTGAGGAAAAACTCCCTCACATGTAAACCAAAGAGTTTAGGGGAGATTAAGGTGTCTGTTCTGGCTGGGACTGTCTGGGATGCTTGTGCTCAACTATTTCCCCTTTTAGAGGACCGGCAGCAGGCCGCGGCAGGGGGCGGGGGCGCTGGGTGGGGGGCTCTGACCAAGTGACCTGTATTGCCTTCCCATATCTTAAATTCATGGCATTCTTAATGGAGGAAGAAAATTACATGATTTTTTTTTCAAAGACCAAAGAGTCTTGTAAGCTGTGATTCTTTGCAGCCCAGGTGAACGTCACCAAGAAACAAAGTTTATCTGTAACGCTATTTCCAACCCAAGTGTAGGGAGGATGGAAAGTAGCTGGGTCTGGTAGTTGTCCCCGACGCGCCCCCGCCCCGGTCCCCCCTCCCGCTCCATATCAAACCACGAACTTGCCACGACAGGGAAGTTGCCCCAGGGAGTGTGCGTCCGGTAGCAGGCTGAAATGCACCGAGCTTCCCTCCTCTTCCTAGGAGCCTCCCCGGTGTTTTCACGAAGCACTGCGCCCTGGGCAGGGGGTTACTGGAGTGGCTTGTCTTCGCCTACTGCACCCCCACCCCGGGCTGCTACACAGCAGGTGCTCCGTAACTGCTCGTCCCGGCCGGACGACCCAGCAGGAGGGAGAAATAAACAGAAAACCCAACAGCCACCTCCAGCCCTAACTCTCGCCTCTCCCCAACCCTGTTCTTGCTGTTGACAATGCTTCCAACACACCCCCTTCACAAGCCCTCCGGCAGGGGCGGCGGGCACCCTGCGGGGCCGGCAGCTGCAGCTGGAGGGGCTCCGCCCGGGCCGCCTACCCGGCGTCCGCTTCGCTGCGCGGCGCCCAGACTCACCTCCATGGTGAGTGCGCGAGGGGTGCGCCAGGGACAGATCTGCCCGCTCGGGTCTCCAGGTTCCGACTCCTACAGTCGCTGCTGCGGTCTCGACCCGAGCCTGGCAGTCACGTGGTCGGGGCGCGGCGGGCGCACGGGCGCCTGGGAGTTGTGGTCCCACTGGCGCGCACTGACCGCCGAGCCCCAGGTCCCCGGCCGAGCGGTGCTGCGGGGCTGCCTCCAGCGTTCCGTTTGGCGCCTTACTGTTTTGCACTTGACTTGCCTTCGCAATTATCATAAAATATTTATGACTCCTTGTAATAAATTATGCGAAGCTTAACTCATGTTGAGTTGAAAATGGAGAAGTCCATCCTGTGGCGGTAATAGCAACAAATTACGGGTAAAGTAAAGGAATTATCTCCCAAGCTTTGAATGTAGCCATTTTTAAAAATCTGATTAGCAAAAAGCAACACACAATTGTAATTTAATTTGTAATTGTTTGATTGCTAGGGTGGTAAACTTTTTCTTATTGGTATTTCTATTTTTATGTATTGTCTGTCCATTTAATCCAGTTTGGAGGGTGGGGGACTTTCTGGGGAACGAGGGACTTGTAACAGTATTTAATCTTAAAATATATTCATTTAGTAAACCTTTGCCAGTCGTCCTATGAGGAAAGAGGCCCTTCAGAGAAACCTCACCGGAGACGGAACTAGCCAACCTTCAGCCTGGAACGTGAGTGACCTCAGTTCAAATCCTAAACCAGCGAGTGTTGGCTGTGAGACCTCAGGCTAACGGCTTTACGTTTGGGCCTCAGTGTTCTGGTCAGTAAAATGAAAAAAACAGAGTCTATGTTGTAGGAGGTTGTAAGGGTTAAATGAAGACTTGCGTGTTAAGTTCTCAGGACACAGGAAAGCCAGGACCTTGCCGTGTGTCTTGAGTCCTGTGGCGCGGGTGGTGCGGAGGAGGAATCTCTGGGGCAATAATCTGTTGCTCGGCATTAACTGGAGTAGAAAAATGGAAAGGATTTCCCTGCCAGGCAGGCTGATGGCAGGATCCACTGCAGCGGGTGCCCACAGGCAGGCAGCTGCAGCGGAGGGAGGCTCAGCGAGTCGGTCGGGCTTGTCTCGGGGTCCTGGCTTCTGGAGCGTCCTGCCCATTGAGCCCCAGGCATTGGGCCTCAGACTGAGCTGGCAGCGACTGACAGGCTTCTGCAGCACGAAGGGCTGAGGCTGCAAGGCCCTCAGGAGATGCTGCACAAACTCCTAGAGGGATTGATAAGACCAGACATGCGGCCCGTGCTGGGCTATCAGTCACAGGGGAACCCAGCCCAACCTTGCCCGCCCTGGGCATTGGAATGGACTCACGTATCATACCCCCGAGGCACGGAGGCCTGCTTGCACACCACGGACTTCTTTTATCCCTTGGTGGCATATCCCTACAGGAGGGGGTGCATAGCTTGTGCCAACGTGCTGGGTGACCTCTGTGCCGTGGATACCACTGAATGTGACAAGTTAATGTTACTCAGCATCTGCCAGACTGTGACTGAGGAGCAATGAGAAAAGATAACTTCCTCAGCAGAGGAAGAAGGGACTGCAGTGACTGTGGTAAACCCTCAGATTATTGTGGGTGGGGTTGCCACTGCTTTGTGTCCACCCGACGAATTCATCAAGCCTGACGGTGCAGTTGTAGGAGATGTGCCGGTGCTGACCAAGCCCTTAGGCACCCGAGTTTCTGTCAATGCCCACCAGTGACTGGATAATCCTGAAAGACGGAATGAAATAAAGATAGTGGTCTCCAGAAAAGAGGTAGAGCTGGCCTCTGAGGAAGGCTGTTCAATGTAACTACCCTAAACAGAACTGCCGCTGGGTTAATGCACACAGTTAATGCCCATGCAGCCGCAGGTAGCACAGGCTGTGGCATCCAGGACACTCTCAGAACCTTGCAAAGCAACAATGAATGTCCTTTGTCATTCCTAATCTGCCGATCATTGCCAGGATGATTGCCATCAGCAAGGCCAATGGGCACTTGGGGCTCCTTCAGGGAACCTCAGCAGAAACTTCTGGGAGATTACTGATTTGTTTGCAAAGGGAACAGGCTGCTGGCGTTTGTTCTGAAATCAAACCTTTCAGGCATGGAGAGGGTCACCAAGCATGGACTGTCGACATTGTGGAACAGGAAACCTGGACAGCCCGGATCGTTGACAAGCCTTGAGTTATTGAGGTCTTACCTCGTGGGGCCACTGCTGCTGCTCTCACTCCAGATAATTCCAGGGCCTCCTCGGAGCTTAGCTCACGAGATGGAATAGCAGGAACTGTTTGGACTGCAGAGCCTGTGTATATAACCACGGAGGGATGATTTTAAGAACAAAGTTACAAAGAAGGCAGCCTGCATAGGAGTTCCACAGCTGCCCTTCCTAGGTGATTTGAATCAGCCAACCATACACTGCACATTCCAAAGCCAAGAATGACATTTTTTTTACTCCAAGGGGGAGATTTGTTCAACTCGTGCACAGAAGAGGAGCAGAAAAACCTATCTCCTTTTTCCAAGAGTAAAATGAGGCTATTCCAGTTTGAGGGATTTTCCTTGGCACTGAATTCATTCATTTCTGCACAGGGAGTGGGGCTATTTATTAAAATGATATACGTACCAACAAAGCAGTTGGAAAAAATAATTTAGATCAGAAACAAATAAGTTCGGGCCAATACTGCTGAGAAACAAATTTTAAGAGAGATCTTACAATGCAACGTCACATTCTTTATTAGACTTTTCTGAAATACTGTCTCTTTCCTGCTCTGGACAGTAATTGAGCAGCTTGTCTAACTGGGGAGGGATTATCTGAAACCTCCTGATTCGATTCCTGTTCCTGATGTCTCTCCCTCGAAAACTCTTCAGGGACTGGGGGAGGCAGAGCATGTTCCAGAGCCGGGGCCTGCGTGGTCAATAGGATGTTAAATCTCGTGCTGACAATTCCTGGTGCTTTCATCAATCAAGTCACTTCTAGTGAAATCAATAAAAAGGACTTTGTTGAAAATTTTTTTTTTCAATTCTCAGCACGGAACCAGGCAGTGGGGCCTTGCTAAGTAAATGGTGGCGGTTTTCTTTAACAGCGGCTGCTGTTTTTGTCCTGGGAAGGAAAGCATCGAGCCACTTGCTGGAGGCACAGGGATTCTGAGAGTCTCAACCTGAAAGCCAGTGGGCGTCAGAGGGAAGTCAGGGACCAGGGGCAGTTCCAGGGAAGACTCCAGGCCTGGGGCACCGTGAGGAGGTCTGGGAGGGAGGTGTGGAGGAAGCCATGGGAAGAAGGGTTTTGGATTTCTTGAAGCATCTGGGCCCGAGAGCTTGAGAGGGATTTGATGATTTAGGTATAATATTTCACTCTCCGGGCCCCACCTGGGAAGTAGGAGTAAAAAGACTTGACCTTCACATAAGTAGCAGGCTCTTGTGCATTCCCCAACCCCCACCCCTGATTAAAGGATTTGTAACACAGCTTTCCTCCTATGACTGTTTTCCTTGGCTTTGTCACAATCTGATGACTTTCACACTTAGTTCTAACTTCCTCAAGTGTGTTATGGTTTTAACACTTAGCCCTCAAGTTTGAAAGTGTCCCTGCTCTTTCTGAGCCACTGGAGACTCCGCCCCTCCAGCCCCCGAGCAGAGAACGGGAGCCAACGGTAGAATTCCTGCTCCTGAAGTCACACCACAGCCGGCCAACCTTGGTCGGTGGTGAGAGATACTTTCTGGGTTTTATATTTTGATAGCTGTGGATGCCCTTCTCCTTGGGAACAACAGAGCCGGCCCTGTGCCTCCGGCACACACCTGGACCCCCCCGCCCCCCCAGCAAGTCCACAGGCAGGAAAGATGGCGTTGCCTCGGGTGTCACCGAGATGGGCAAGGGGCCCTTTAACTGGGGCGCTGCGCTCGTTCAGGGTCACGTGGTGGAGGGGCAATCCAGTCATTTCTCCTTCCGAGGCGCTCAGTAGAGGAACTTGAGGTCTCACGAAAAGACCACATGCATGAAGTGTTATTGCTGTAGAATATCGTGCAGCATGGCCTTGATACACAAATCAAGCTCTGTGACCCTCAAGGGTGCCCCCCTCTCTCTCTCTGGGCCTCCATGAAGGGTTTCCAGAATGGATGACTTCTAACTGCTCCTTTTCATGCCATTGATCCGCAGTTATAAGTGAGCTTGAAGTTGGAGTTGAACTCTTCCTGGCTAAGACTTTTGCGTATTTTCCATGTTGCGCCATTTAGCTGACCTTCCGGGTTCTCCCACAAACCTCGATCATTTTGTATTAAAATATGAGGAGCATCATGTTGCTGTATGTGGCACGGGGAGTGTGTGTACGTTTGAGGTTGGTCGGAGTGTGGAGACAGAGCAGAACATGTATGTGGTAGATTTGTGCTGGAGAAGCTGGAGAAGCTGGAGCAGGCTCTAACCCACCCAAAGGCCGTGTGCAGGGTCGCCTCCACCAGAGGTGGGGATCGACCCCAGAGGAAATAGATCCCCTGGGTCTTAAGTTCAAGCCCTTAACCACTCGGCCATTCTGATTAAGCCCTTAACCACTCAGCCATTCTCAATCAGAATGGCTGAGTGGTTAAGGGCGTGTTCAAAGCCAGGAATTTATTTTGGGGACAAAGAAGAGTCACCAAAGGGCTTTTCATGTAAGGTTTTCTCCCTGGATGTTCCCTTTCCTCTCCCCAATGGCGCTGTGTTGGTGAGCCCTCCCCTGCCCTCCCTGTTTAAGACTGCGGTCCCCTTTGCATTCTTTGCCCTGCCTACTCCGCTTTACTGTTTTTTTTTCCATTGTACTTACCACCTGGTAGCCTACTGTTCCATCTGGTTATTCATTATTCCTTTCTTGCCATTCAAATGGAAGTTCAAGGAGAACAGGGAACTCTGTGTTTTTGTCGAGGAAGGCACCCCCAGTCCCCAACATAGTTCACGTCTCGTCTCGAAGCAGACTGTCAATAAACATTTGTTACATGAATGAATCAGTCCCAGGGGGCAGATGCTGTCTGCTTCATTGCTTCAGGGGAAGGGAGTGTCAGAAACAGAAACAGCTTCTGAGATGGGATGGTTTTGTTTTTCGTGAGAGTTGCGGAGGGTTTGGGGTGATCTGCGGCAGGAATGAGAACATGATTTATGAAGAAGCACAAGGGAAAGCAGGGCTGCCCTTCCCTCCCACCCCCAACAAGTTGGGCGAAAACGGGAAAAAAAAGGAATAAAGTACTGATACAGGCTGCAACATGTCTGAACCCTGAGCATGACGGTAAATGAAAGAAGCCGGTCGCACAAAGCCCGTGTTGTATGATTGCATGTATATAACATGTCCGGAACAAGCAAAACTGCAGAAGCACACAATGGGCCATCGGTTGCCAGGAGCTGGAGGGAGGAATGGATATGGCGTTTGTTTTTGAGTGATGGGAATGTTTTGAAGTTATAGTAGTCCCCCCCTTATCTGCAGTTTGGCTTGCTGTACTTCCAGTTACCTGTGGTCCCCTGTGCTGTGAAAATGTTGAATAGAAAACTCAAAAAGTAAACAACTGATGAGTTTTAAATTCCGTGCTATTCTGAGCAGTGTGACGAAATCCCACTCCTCCCGATTCCTTCTCCTCTGGGACATGAATCATCCTTTGTCCAGCATTTCTGAGGCGGGAGCTAGCGTAGGAAGGACTCTGAGACTGCACTGCTGTGGCTGGCCCGTGGCTAGTGTCCTGGTTGCCAGGAAACGCCGTTCAGCACTTAGGTGGGATGGATAGTAAACCAAGGCAGGGAGGAGGAGGGACACAGGTCTCACCCACTAACTCAGCAGGCCTGCGCCCCATCTGTTACTGCCAGGTGTTCCAACATTGTAAGAAACCTCATGTCAGCATGGGAGGAGGGGAGTCCTTGAAATTCTATGCAGTGTTTCCACTATCTGGGAAAGGAAGCCTTGAAACTGTGCTTTCATCCCAAGGCCTGGAAGGGGGAGGAGGAGGGGGGCCACAGTGTCCAAAGAAGCAGCCCAGAAAACGACTTTGGTTAATTGCCTACCTCTGGTCACTATCTGTTTTACGAAGGAGTCCCTGATGCTTACAGAAAGAGCCGCCAGGTAACTTTGGGTAACTGCCCCAACTTTAATTAGCTGCCTCCTGTCACATACCTGTTTTACAACAAGATGAATGAATGGGGTCTGAAGCAAGATAAGGATTCGCGCTAACAGACCCCCGTACACGTCTAAGTTCAGGTAGTCTCATTGCCCCAGGAGAGCTGGCACCACATTTACCCGTCAATCAATATGCAGCTTCTTCACCCCACCCCCCAGTCTTCTGCTCCCCCACATTCCAGTAGAGAGACCCAAGGAATGCAGGGTGCACTTAAGTGCCTCTGGACTCTGCGTCCAGCCTCCCTAGTGGCTCCGAAGCCTGCTGGGATGAAGGACAGCCTGGGCCACCCAGCCCGCCATGGGGGCGTATGTTGCTTTCCTAGGGCTGCTGTAACAACTCACCACACATTTGGTGCCTTACCACGTATCGATTCTCTTACAGTTCTGGAGGTCAAAAGTCTGAAACCGCTTCCACGAGGATGAAAGCAAGGTGTCAGTCCTTCTAGAGAGTCTAGGGGACATTCCCTTCCTTGTCCTTTGCAGCCTCTGGAGCCGCACTCCTCCGCTTTCAGGCAGCTTGCTCCGCCACCGAGGCCCTCAGTGCAGCATTTTCAGGCCTCCAAGTCTCACCTCGTCTTCTCTCTTCTGCGCCGAGCCCCCTCCGGCCCCTCTAAGGACACTCGCGATGACGTTTAGGGTTTATTCAGATAATCCAGGATGCTCTCCCCATAGAAAAGTCCTTCATTCAACCACACGAGCACCAGTCTCCTCGGCTGTGTCAGTTAGCATCCACAGGTTCCAGGACCTGGGGCGTGGGTATTCTTTAAGGGCCATTATTCAGCCTGTCATAGGAAGCATCGACATTTACAACTTTCCTGTCTAGCAGAGCCTTCAGCCAAACCAGAGCGAGCAACAGGACTACAGCCAACTGAGAAGGAATGGTGTGTTTGGGCCCCGCTGGGGAGGGAAGTTCTGTGTGGACCTGTTCATTCTTGACAACAGGGGTGGGGAGGGTGACATCTCCCAGGCACAGGCTCCCTGCCCGGCTTTGCCCGGACGCAGGACTTGAGCTGTCTCGACAGGCTCCTTCCACACCCGCCGTGAGGCTGCGCGTTCCAGCTGCCAGTCTCTCCCAGGCCCCGTCTTGCACACCTGCCTCCTGCAGCAAGACGGAGGAGCATAGACGGGTTCCCATCGAAGCTGCATTGAGGTATAAAGCCCAGCCCCTCAGACCGTGCCACCTTTGTAGGATAAAAAGTTCTGACACAGAGCTGTTCACCTCCCAGCCTGCTGACGACAGCTGGCTCACAGAGGCTTTGAAATGTTAATGTTATGTGATAAACATAAAATTTGTCATCCTAACCATTTTTAAAGGTTAAGTACATTCCCAATGTTGTGCAACCAGTCTCTAGAACTTTTTCATTTTGCAAAACGGAAACCCTACCCATGAAAAAGCATCACATTTCCTCTCCCCTCTGTTCCTGGAAACCCCACTTCTGCTTTCTGTTTCTATAAATTTGACAACTCCAGATACCTCATATTAAGTGGAATCCTACAGTATTTGTCTTTTTGTAACTAGCTTGTTTTTCATGGAGCATAATGTTCTAAAAGTTTATGCAGCTTGTCCATGTGTCAGAATTCCCTTCCTTTTTAAGGCTGAATAACATTCTGTTTTATGTGCATACCATATTTGTCCATCCATTCATCTGTTTGCTACTGAAATCAAGGTTGCTCCACACTCGGGGTGCGCTACTAAAAAATGAGCCGTGGTTGTGGCAAGGTAGTTTTATTTACTTGCATCAAGTAAAGGAGACAGATGATTCAGATCCAAAAGGCTGCCTCCTGGAAGGGAGGCTTAGCCATTGCTTAGATACACTGTTTGGTCAATTACGTGTTGATTTCTTCTCTCCAGTTGGCCGAATTCATTGCCTTGAGTTCCTGTCAGTTCATCCTGTTTGCCAGGGCATCTGCAAAATACTGCGTCATATTTTCACCTCTAGCGAGAAATAGCATTTAGAACTGCCCAGAGTTTGAGGTCCTTGTCCTATCTAATTATGTTGATGAATACTGCTTTTTTTTTCTACCTTTTGTCTTTTGTGAATAATGTTCCTTTGTGAGTGGTGTGCTATTTTAAATAGTGCTGCTTTGCATAGGGGTGTACAAACAGGTGTCTTTGAAAGGTGAGCGCTTATCAAGACTCTCGGCCCTGCACTGCCAGTTCTTAGAGAAAGAGGGTGTGAGCTCACCCCACCCCACCCCTTCCCCGTGTAGGCAACTGCTGCGTCCTGAATGAGTCCCTAAAAATATCAGTCTGATCCTGACTGTAGATTATTTCCTAATCTTAGGGGAAGAGTAGGCACAGCAGGTTGCAGCTTGTGTATGGAAAGTTTCCTCTACAGCAGCTCTTCTCCCTTTGGTAAGAAAGAAAGAAACTGATTTTTAGCCCTAGTAACCTTAAAATGAACCAACGGTCACCTTGTTAATATCCACTTGTTTATCTACTATGTATATTTTGGCTACTACTACATGTTAAGTCAAATGATCCCTCAGTATTAGAGGAAGGACTGGCGGGGGGCGGGGGGACCAATCCAACTTGTTTAGGTTTTGAAGTGTAATAAAGTATTCATTTGAACCAAACGAATTGCTGACACATGAAGATTTTTAACCTAGAGAAACGCAGCGTCATGTCATACGGGTACACCAATAGCTGAGCCAATGATAGGCAAACCTCCTTTCCTCCGTGTTCGAGGGGGAAGGGAGTTAATGAGAAGCAAATCACCTGGCACCGCAGCTAATTCTGCTGTGGTACTGAAAGTTGTTTTTCTGGTTGGAGACGGGAGTGGGGGCCTATCTCCCTAAAGAGCCTGAGCTCTGGCCACAGCCAGAAGGCAGAACCGATTAGTGCTAAGCACCCATCAGGATAATAGCTTTGAGACCCAGCCTGTCCCTTTGGTTTTCTCAGATTGGGAGGAATCGGTGTCCCAGGAGGAACCCACTTATGTCCTGCCCTGAGCAGCCTTCGCATTAGCAGGTGGCATGCCCAGACCTCACGTCTGCAGCTCCTCCTCTGGGTGTTTCTCTCCCTTTGTGGTTGCTATTCCCCGCGTGTAAGCTCTTCTCTTCTAAGTGATTAATATTAAGAATCCATAATTAATTTAACTTATTTTATTCTTGTTCAATTACAGTTGTCTGTACTTTCTCAAAAAAAAAAGAAATGATTCTATATTAGTATACATAGAGCTTTCCACTTTCTTTTTCTTTTACCTTGTACTGTGGATACTATAACAGATGTCCCCCATTTCCCTCCTCTTTACCCCCTTTCACTCCGCCCCCACCCCAACCCCTGCTGGCCTTCGCCCATTATTGTCTGTTCTTTTAAAATGTGTTTATTCAAGTATAACATAAATACAGAAAAGTGCACAAGTCGCAAGTATACTACTTCATGACTTTTTACTAAGTGAGTATTTCCATGCAACCACCACCCAGATGAAGATACAGAACATAACAAGCGCGACAAAAGCTTCTTTATGCAGCTCCCCCCACCCCATCAGTACCCTTCCAAAACATAACCACTATTATGTAAGCCTATGCTAATGTTGCCAATGTTGGAAGTATAATATGAATTGAATTATGCAACATGTACTATATTGTGTCTATCTTCTTTTGCTCAAAATTATAATTGTAAGTTAATCTTAAAAATATGTAATTGAGCCGAACGAAGGATGTGTGTACATTTGGCAGAAAATAATTGAAGTTACCCCATGATGTCACACCACGCAGTGACCCGGGCAAACACAAAGAATCTGGTGATAAGCAGTAACGGGACTAAAGGCATTTTCTCAGGCCCACTTTCCCAGACCTGGCTGGACCCCATAAAGCATGCCTGACCCTCACTGTTTTATGAGCCTTTATCCTCAGGACTAGAAATTTACTGGAAGCGCCCCAAAGGTGCAGAGGCTCCCAGAACTTGCAGAAACGGGACACACCAGACCACAGCGACCACCCACCCTGCACCCAAAGATGACACTGAAACAAGCTGCAGCCCAACCGAAACCTCCTGCCCTCAACCACCTGGTCACCCATAAACACTCACAGCCCCCAGGGCTGGTGCGGTGCGTATCTCCACACCCAGCCCCCTCCCTCCCTTGGGAAAGTAAAAATAAAACCTTTACTCTCTGCACTGTCTTCTCTTTGTGAATTCTTTCAAAGTCTGCGTCATCGACCACACTAATAAGCAGTTGATAACTTTATTTTTTCATTCAACAGACACCTGCATTGTCTGGGTCCCAGATACCGCAGGGCAAGGAACCACATGGAGGTTTAGACGTCAGGGAGCCTTTTTTTGCCGAGTACCCAGAGGCCCAGGCGTCTTCCCCCGAACATGTCCAATTATCCCTCTCTGAGGGCTCAGAAGTGATGGGCAGGGAGAGGTCAGCATCGTGGATGAGGGGCCACTTTATGTGATGAGGATGTGGCCGTGTGTATGGTGTATGTACCTGTTAGAGTATGTGTGGCTGAGTGCATGTGTAACACTGCATGCATGTGTAACTGTGCACGCGTGTTTGGTGCTGTTATGACCCTGTACTTGTGAGTCAGAGTGAGTGATGAGTCAGTTTGTGTGAGCTGGTGTGCGAGTTAAAAATGTGGATAAAAGTTGGAACGATGTGTGTGGCTTTCTGTGAATGCACACTTCAAATGAAGGGGAAGGAGGAAAGAGTGAGTGCCCACAGCTGGCCATGAGCAAGCCCCCGGAGGTAAATGCAGGCCAGTTCACATCCCTTGTCCCTTACCTGGCAAACCCCTTCCCACACTGCTTCCTGCGTGACCAGGGTTGATTCCAATGTGCCTCTCCAGACCCAGGGCCAGCCTGTCTAGGTTCCTACTCTTAGCCCAGCTCTTGAAAGTCCCCTTCCCTATAGCGGAGGGGTCTCCCTATAGACTGTCTCTGCAAGCCTCTACCTGGTTTGTGGGAGGAGAGGTGGAGCTGTCACCTTCCAAAAAGCAGCTCAGAGGTGCTTCTGTCCAAAATGAATTGAGCACAAGAACCAAGTAAAGAGGTCACCTGGCCTGTTCCTGCAGCCACTGAGAAAACTGAGAGTGCAGAAAACTCTATCTGAGCTCCAGGAAATTTGAAGGAGCCTTTTTTCTG
This sequence comes from Phyllostomus hastatus, assembly GCF_019186645.2. Lineage (NCBI taxonomy): Eukaryota > Metazoa > Chordata > Mammalia > Chiroptera > Phyllostomidae > Phyllostomus > Phyllostomus hastatus. The sequence goes on along the minus strand of NW_025333857.1, from coordinate 60,179,682 downwards.
TGGTGGATGTCCCCTCCCCCAGCCAGACTCAGACTCAGGAGGCCCGACTCCAGTCTGCACTTTTGGCCAAAATCTGGCATCTGGTAGTAGCAATGATGATGCCTAACAGTTATTGCTCACTTAGTTTGCGCCTGATTCTAGGCCAATCATTTCACATGGACACCGTTTTCTAATCGGCACGATACCTGACACAGTGATGATCTCTGTCTTTGAGAGAGGCCAAGGTGCTTGCTTAGGACACACAGCTGGTCAAGAGCAGACCCCAAGCAGTCAGTCTGGTTCCAGAGGCCCCTCCTAGGGGCCAGCAAAATGGCCGTCCTTAGGGGGCACATCCAGGGGCCCAATGAGCGGGGATCATACACTGGTTGAGTGAAAGATGCTGCTGTCTGCGTTGAATACCCGCCCTTCCCAGCCCGCCCAGCCCTCTCAGAGCTCGATTTCCCTGACCCACCGCAGGGCGCTGCGCTGTCCCACGGATGCTTTTCTGAACAACTTCAGATACTTTCTTTTCATTCCTGTCTAACCCATTCTTGTGACCTCCTTCCTCTATGCCGCTGTGGGCTGCTCCAGGATGGGCCCGTGTCTTATTGATGTCTATATCTCCAGTCCACGGCCTTTAGACATTTCCAGACCTATGGTGGGTACTCGGTCAAAGACGAGTCCACTGAGTGGCAAAAAGCCAAGGATCCCCATGGAAAATTCCCCCCAAAGTGACTACATAATTAATACATGCCCATATTTTAGCACAACCACTTACCCATGGAACCGTATATGCAGATCGAAATGTGCGAGCAAGTGCGCATATGGGAAAAACACATTTTTCCAAAGTGACTCTAACCCCTCCCTCAATTTTGAGGTCTAAAAATGAAGTATAATTTACTAAGGCCTTGTTAATTTGCTCAATGGATTATAATGCATCCTTTGGTGAGTTCTGACAAATGTCTACACCTGTTAAACCGTCACCCCAAACAAGACACACGTTTTTCCATCTTCCCAGATAGTTACTTTGCAGCCCTTTCTAGTCAGTTTTTCCCCACCACAGTTCTTGCCCTCTATAGCAAAATTCTGATTTATCACTACAGTTTATTTTGTCAGTTCTAGAACAATGGTCATCTAAATAGGATGCTACAGTGTATGCTGTATTGTGTCTGGCACCTTTCGGTAAATCCAGTGTCTCTGAGACTCGTTCGTGTCTGCCGTGTATGCTTTTCATTGCTGAGCAGTGTCCCACTGTGTGATTGTAGTGCTTCCCGTGCATATACATTTGGGTTGTCCAGCTACAATGAACTCACACGTGCAAGTGATTCTGTAGACGTGTGCTATCGTTTCTTTTGGGTAAACACCTAGGAGTGGCATTGCTGTGTCAGGCTGTTTTCTTTGATGGCTAGAGGTCCTTCGTAATTGTTAGAAAACCTTTCTCCCCCCACCCCCGCCCAGAAATGTGACCACTTAAAATGGCACATCGTCATCATGGGGCCTGGGGATTTCCTGGAGCACAGATAATTTGAGCATATTGAGGGGTTCCATCCCCCCATGCTAGGCAGTGATACAGGGCTCAGCGTGGTCACAGTGAAAGGGAAAACAAAGAAGAGTGTGACCTTTACACGGAAATGTATGGAGTGTCTCTGAGTATTTGTGGTTCGAGCAAAGCAACACAAGACTCGAACCTCACCCGGTCAGTGCAGTCCTCTGGAGCAGAGACTTGGGCAGGACTGAACAGGGACTCAGAGACCGTAGTCTTGGCTAAGCCGTGTCCTAGCCGTGTGACTGTACATACAGCTGCACGACCCTCTCTGTGTCTCAGTTCCTAGCTTGCAAAGTAGGGATGTGAGCCTCAAGAAAAGAAGACAGGCCTTCTCTGCCTGCTGCTCGGGGAGGCCGTGAGGATGAGCCAAGATAAAATCTGCCCGAGTTTCACCTTGAAAAACTGTAAGGTGCTGTGCGGGGTGCAAGAGCGCCACGTGGAGAGAGGCAGGAGCACACAGAGAGCTGCTTTGTGCTCTGGCGACTGGCGCTGGTTGCCGTGAGGACTCGGCTGCCCTTCTTTCAGGGAACGTCGGGCAAGGTCGGACAAAGTGACAATAACTCTCCGGGACCTGCCAGCTGGGCCTGGGCATCCTTCCTCATCATGTTCATTGCTGCAATGGGGGACTATCAGGCTGCTTCTTTTTTTTTTAATTTTTATTTATTTATTTTTTAGAGAGAAGAAGGAAGGAGAAAGAGGAGGAAAGAAACATCGATAGGTTGCCTCTGGCATGCCTCCAACTGGGGACCTGGCCCAAAACCCAGCATGGGCCCTGACTGGGAATCAAACCGGCAACCAAACCGGCAACCTTTGGGTTTACAGGCTGGCACTCAGTCCACTGAACCACACCAGCCAGGGCACTGCTTATTTCTTTACAGCTGCAGAAGCATCATTCCCCAAGCCACAGCCACCTCCCTGCTCTCCACACAACATGTCCTCAACTCTCCTGACCCTCACTGACCTCTAGCACCCAGCTCACTCTCAGTCCACCGCTGCAGGAGGAAAAAGGGTGAGAATTTTATGATAGGTCTGTTTGGGATACTTCCAGCCAAAGTCGTCATGAACACATTTTAAATGGAGTTAAAACGTGCGTGCAGGCAGCATTGTAGAATAGTTCCTTCTTGAGAGCTTAACTCTTAGTGCTCACAGCCACCTTTTGAGTCAGGCACTATTATTATCCTCAGTTTACAGGTGAGGAAACTGAGGCACAATTTAAAGGGAAGAACACAGGACTGGGAGCCTTAGAACCGGAGGTTTCACTGTGGCCACTGCCATGACTATTCCTGGTCACACGGTCAGTCCCCCTATTGGTAAAATGACAGTCAAAGTCAACATCCTTTTCAGCACTAACATCCTGTGAGTCTGCATCTGACCCTCTGAAACTGTCTGCTCATCTGTAAAATGGGGTGAACCCTCTCCACCTAACTAGCCTTCCCCGCAGGGCCACTGTGATGGCATCCTGTTGGGGAGGGAACTCGTCGGAGATGCTGTGCGTGTCTCTGTTGCCTCCTCAAGGTCCCTGAGCCCCTGGGTCCTAGGAGATGGAGGGAACCTATAATAAGCAGGAAATCAGGTGCTCCCTTATAGGTTCCCCCATTCACTCAGTCAGGAGTGGACAGAAGAAACAACAGAGGTCATGGGACATTTTGACTGGACAGGGCTGTGAGAGCATCTTGTTATGCCAGCAAGGGTAGTGCCTCTCTGAGGACACCTAGAGGGCAAACACCAGAACTGCAGCCCTGGACGCTGATTCCAGGTCAGTTCTTCCCTAAGGGTCAAGGTGCCCAGTGAGCAGAACGGAATGCGGCCTCACTCCCTGGGCCCCCTTCTCTGCCTGAGTTTGATTACTGTTCAGCCACATGGCAAGTAATTCATAACCAGGTTTAATCAATTACCGATAGCCAAGGATTTAAGTGTGTCTACATAATGAAGACTTCATAAAACCCCAAAAGGATGGGGGTCAGAGAGCTTCCAGGTTGGTGAAGCTCTCTAGGAAGGAGATTCCAGGAGAGGGGTGCGTCTGGAGAGGGTGTGGACACTCTGCGCCCTTTCCCCGTGCCTCGTCCTATGCATCTCTTCCATCGGACTGTTCCAAGGAATAGCCTACTGTACTATACAGTACTCTAGTAAGTAAATGTTTCTCTGAGTTCTGTGCACTGCTGAAGCAAATTAATCAAACCCAAGTCGGAACCTCTAATCTGCAGCCTGTCGGTCACAAGCACAGGTAAGTGGGGGGCGATCTCGTGAGACTGACCCAGGTAGATAGTGTCAGACTCGAGTTGAATTGTAGGACACCTGCTGTCAGAGAACTGCCCTGTGCTGTGGGGAAAACACACTCAGGTGTTGGAATTGGTACTAAATCTTACCACCCTTACCCTGCTCCTACAGAAGTCACCTGCACAGGCACCTGCATTTGTAGGACCCCCCTGGGCTCCAGAACAGCCCAGACAGGGAGGTACTTGGGCCCCAGAGAAACTAGAACAGTAGAAACTGTACCTAGTGTGATGCCCACATCTCTTTATCTACCGAGCACTTCTATTTCCCACGAGATGGCTGGATCATGTCTGTCTGAGTTTGGTTTACTTTGCGGCCACAACATTGCCTCCTGTCACTCTTGCTGTGTTGCTTTCCCTCAACCATGTGGCATGAACACGGGAAAAAATGCTCTGACCACTTCCCTTAAAAGGAAGTTATGTGGGTGCATCTGTGGTTGTTTTTTCACATTCTCTACATACAGCATTGCTAAGTAGAAACATAGAACTATCCAGTCTGGGCTAGTGTAAAGAGAGAGAGAACTATCCTTGCTAAGTCTCTCCTTCCTAGGATGCTCACTGTCTGTCTAGGTACCACAGGACCAGGTGAGATGACTGACCTTAAAGGAGACCGTGCTTTTGTCTTCCTACCATCTGGGAGTGTGGTTCTCAAAGTGTGGCCACAGGACCAGCAGCATTAGCATCACTTGGCACTTGTTAAAAATGCAAATGGGCACCAGCCCACATATTCCTGGGTCAGAGCAGTGGGGGCGGGGCATGTAAACTGTGTGTCAACGAGCCCTCCCCAGGGGATTCTGAGGCAGGTTCAAGTTTGAAAAGCACTGAAGGACTTTCAGGTGGAGGTGGGGGAGGGACTTCATTTACAGCAGGTGATAAGCATCCTAGGACAAAGCTCTGGAGCAGGTCATTTTATTATTTTTAAAAGTTTCCACATAAAATAATTTTTGAGTTTCTATTAAAATTGGTTTTAGAAAAAAAACAGCCCATTTTCTTGTTCGTATACATTTTATTCTAAGAATATCTTACTCAAGGTCGGAATTAAAAAACTAAACACATAGAAGGGAACTGAAGCATTCTCAATCATCCCTGCCACGGAAGCATCATTGTCAATATTTTTTTATTCTAATACTTTTATTTTTTGAAAGAGCAGTTTAAGGTTCAGAGCAAAAATGAGGGGATGGTACAGAGATTTCCCATGGGACCCCTCTACCCCCCCCCCGCCAACATGCACAGCCTCCCCCATTACCAACGTCCGCACCAGAGTGGGATTTTGTTACAATTGAGGAACCTGTACCGACGTGTCACCATCACCCAGAGTCCACAGTTTACATCATGGTTCACTCTTGGTTGTACATTATTTTTTTAAATTTATTTTTAGAGAGAGGGGAAGGGAGGGAGAAAGAGAGGAAGGGAAACATCAGTGTGCCAGAGAAACATCTATGGGGCTGGCGTGCCCCTGACCAGGGACCTGGCCTACAACCCAGCCACGTGCCCTGACCTGGAACTGAACCAGCGACCCCTGGGCCTGTGGGACGATGCCCAACCCACTGCGCCACAGCAGTCAGGGCAGGAACTTATTTGTTAATCACAACATTTCGTGAGGGTAAAGGATATACCCCTTTCATAATTTGAAAAAAATATAATTTTACAGTGTCTTATTATAGATTTTAAAACATTATAAATATACATTAATAATAGATACAATATTTTACTATTGTTGCACATGTGTATATAATAACCTAACATAAAAATATATTAGAGGCATGTGTTCAGATTTTTCTGAAACAAGTACAGCAAAGGTGAAGGATTCTGAGGGTTTAGTGGCTTCTAAACATTCAGTTCAGAGGTAGGCCCCTCAAGGACTTCATTCAAGTTCAACCCCAGCCACGTGCAGATGCTGATCTGGCCCCACCAGAGAGAGGTGACTACGACTCATCTAACCCTACCTGGCCTCAGTTTCCTCCCATGCTCCAGGAAATGGAGAAGGAAAGAATGGTCCCTAATCCCGGGGCTCAAATCTCACACTGCCACTTAGCGGCTGTGGCCATGAGCAAGTCCCTTCCCTACTGTGAGCCTCACACCCCCGGAGGTGTCTGCGCCTCAAGGGAAGAGAGAGTGCACGGGGCGTGTGTGAAGCCCCGCAGCGTGCAGGTGGAGGTCAGTGCCTACTCTTCGTCACCCTCACTTGCACGGAGCTGGCCTGTTCCCAGGCTGTCGTGGTGTTTCACAGCACAGCGTAGCGGCTGAAGAAGGAGACACTGGGCCAGAGACCCTGGCGAGATGCAGCCCTGCCTTCCCCTAGCATTGTGGTCGTGGCAGTGAGCAGAGCTAGCCCGTGTTCTCTAGCGTCCTCTTCTAACACGGGAGCAGCCAGCAGAGCTCTCTCAGAGGGCCCCTGTGAGGAGTGAGCAACAAGAAGGTGTCAGTCACACTGTGCCCAGCGGATGTAACCAGCAGCACTGTTGGAGGTCGGGAGAAGGTCGCCCTCGGGTGCAGGACAGGATGGGTAGTCCTAATAGTGACGGCAGGGAACACTAAGGAGGCGTGTAGGGAAAACAAAACACTCTTTGACACAGATGTGCTTTCACACTATTTACACGATTAAGTGTGTGAACATCCATCAGTCTATGTGCCTAAGTATTTGTACTTTCTGTCAGGGTATTATAGTGTCCAAAGGTTTGGGGTTTTTTTGTTTGTTTCCTTGTTTTCACAGTGCCAGGAAATTTGAAAAAGGTCCTGAAAATACTTCAGACCTTCACTGGTGGAGTTGGTGTCCAAGCTTGTATTCTGAGGAAGAAGGGGGCACCGTGGAATATTGGCCTTTCAAGAGAAGAAAGACAGTACTAGATGTGCACACACACACACACACACACACACACATACACATGCAGAAAGGTTGGAGGTGAAAAATAGGAAGCCCCAGAGAAGGGTGGAAGGACCTAGAAGATAGAAGGGGTGGTGGGTTCTGCTGGGCTGGCTGGTGACAATGTGACCATAGGTACACATGCCCCTGTGTGTCCCCTCCCCTGCAATCAATAACCATTTATGACTGTCCCATACCTCTGTGACGTGGGCCTGGAACGTACATTCTCTTTGCAGGATGCTTTAGAGAGAGAAGGAGCGTGGCTGGGTCACCCTGCACTTCAGTCAGGTACAGGGGCTGGGGTTCATCTGTGTGTGTGTGTGTGTGTGTGTGTGTGTGTGTGTGTGTGTGTGTGATCTTCCTGTCACTGAGCTCAGAAATGTCCCAGCATTTTAAAAAGAACACAACATCAACAAGGTAAGTGAACCCTAGGCTCGGACCAAAAAAAAGCTGGAGACACCCGTCTTTCTTTTTCCTCTCCCCTCTCTTTGCACCAGCACGGGAAGAGAGAGAAGTCAGCTGGGAACGCTCAGGAAAGATTGGATCGTGGCTCCAGGGAAGCAGGCGGGGCCCAGCAGGCACCAGTGGGGACAAGGGCAGGTATCCAAATGCTACAGACCCCAGAGCTTCTGAAAGAGCCCCCCTGCTGCAGCCGGCACCGTGGGACCTGGGTCTCGGCTCCCCACCTGGGAGAGCTGCCCTGGCAGGCCTGCCGCAGCATGGGGCCAGCTTTCTCCTTCGAGAGGCGAGCGTTCTCTTCCGTGACTTCGGGGGTCCCTCTTCCTATCTAGCCCACCGAATGCCAGTGAAGCCTGGCCTTGACGTGCCTGGGAGAACCGTGGGTGGGTAAGGGCTGTGGAAGCAAGGCGTGGGGGAGGGATAGTGGGCTGTCGTGCAGGCAGGGACGTGGGGCCTGGGACCCCTGCCAGCTTCGCCTGTCCCTGAGAGATATCCCTGGAAGTCCCTGTCTCCCACACACGCTAGCTAGCACAAGCCTTCTTTCGGAAGCCAGATCATGGAGAAGTCACTGTGGGACCTCTGCTCTGAGGGCTGTGGCAGAGTAACCACGGAAGTGGACAGTCTTTGTCACCTTACACCCACGGGGTCATCAGTGACACTGCCTCCACCCTCCTCTCACCCACAAGCCCTTCACTTTCCGTTTCCCCACCTCCAACAAAGGGGGCCCTCTGTCTCTCATCCATTTTTACCACTGGATCCCACACTGGTTCGGGCCCACCTGCCACCTGCCCCCCGGCACTTGCCCTTTCTCTTCTGCACCCAGACCATAACCAGGTTCTGGATCCCACCCCCATGCACACACACAGCCCCTTTATCTTGGGCCCCCCTCTCCTCACTATATGGCATCCTCATGACCCAGCTTCTCATAACATGTCCCCGTCTCAGGGAGCCCACGGATTCGTGTCCCTCTGATGGGGAAGAACAGCAGACAGGTCAAGAAGCTATCGCCACTTCAAGAGAGGTAGACCCCGGGAGAGCGTCAGCAGGAGAGGACCAGAGAAGGGAGACAGGTTTGGGGACCTTCCTCCTCAGGCGAGTAGCAGAGAACCCTGGGAACGAGTGGCCCAGTGCCAGTCACTTGCTCCACTAGAGGGCGCATTCTCCCCTTCCTGAGATGTCAGAAGTGTGACAGAACAAATTGACCAAGGCAGGGGGGGGGGGGGGGGGGGGGTGGGGGGGGGGTTGGGGGAAGTTGAGGGAATTTCTGCAGTAAAGAGGCATTCGTGTTCTGGTAGGAGCTAAGAAAAAGCAAAGGTTAAAAATGGCCGGAGCCCTGAGACAGCCACTTCTGATGGTTGTCACGTGCCTGAGGATGCACCTGAAGACCATGCCACTCCCACAGCACTGTCTTCCGATGACACCATGTCACCTGGCAGTGTCCTTTTCCCCAGTGCTGTTTCATCAACTCAGAACTATGGTCCTGAGCATGGTCCTTTTGTCCAGTCTGAAGGCACATTCTCGTCTACCGAGAGCCTGCATGAGCTTTCCCAGCAGCTCATCGGCCTCGTATAGGAGCCTGCATCCTCCATCCATGTGAAGGGACAAGCATCTTCTGCTAATATACAGGCTCTGGAGAAACAAGAGAACCGGGAAGTTGTGGATTAACTAGAAAAAGAGAAGCGTAAATATAAACAAAAGCTTGCGAAGGGGCAAGAGGTTCTGAGAAAGCAATTACAGGTTTATATCCAGACCGCAGGGATTCCAGTGTCTGAGAAGACAGACTCACAGACAGCTCTGATCCCTTCTTCACAAGCAGCTGGGCCAAGAATGGGAGAGGTGGAGGGTCTTGCTGGTCTCGTGAGGTCTTCCCAGCAGCGTGTTGGAGGACTGGAGTGGATGCCGTGTGCCGTCTCCGTGCAGGAGAAACAGGTGGGCAGGTGCAACAAAGAGCTACCCACAACTTGTGACACCCTAAAGCTGGAGTTCTACCAGAACAACAAAACAAATGACAGCCCGAAGCAGGAGAACTCGGATCTGCAGAAGCTTCGGGTCTCAGTGACTAACAAGGAGGCCATGCAGCTCGGGATGGAAGAAAAGCAGAAGAAAAAGCTGGAGAGGTCAGAGGTCCTGCTGAAACACTTTCTTAGTCAGTCTGAAACCCCTGAGAGCGAGGGGCAGTGACAGCAAGCACTGGAAGAGCGGGTACAGCTGGGGACATGTGTGGAGCAACTGAAGAATTTGCTGAAAAAGCTGCAGGTCGAGAGAGTCCTATATGCAGAGAATCTGAAAGGAGAGGAGGCCATTTGGCAACAGAAGATGCAGCAGAAATCAGAGCAGACGTGCACGTTGAGGGAGAAGAAGGAGCTGCACATGAGTCAGGTGCAGGAGCTGACCGGCTTGGCCTGCCTGAGGAACCAGCTAGCTAGCTCTCCCACCACCACAGGAGTCCCTGGCAGGGCCCTTGAAGGTGGAACAGAGGCTATAAAGAGAAGTGGAACAGCTACAGCAGAAACTGGAGATCCTGGCAGGGGAGCTGCGGGCCCAGATTCAGGGCCATGAGGGTTTGGGTCGTCTGAATCAGGAGCAGGGGCGCCGACTGCTGGACCTGGAGCAGAAGGCCGAGCACTGGGTGGAGATGCAGCCAGCACATTCTGGAGGACACGCAGACGACTGCACCACCATCAGCCGTGTTCTTTCCCAGAACTGTGAGCTCTGGGAGCAACTGGCTGAGCTGCAGGATGGCTCTGTCAGGTGGACCAACATGAATATGGAGACCACCAGCACACACCAGACAGAGCAGTATGCCAAGAAGCTGGGCCAGCTGCAGGAGAAGCTGGGGGAGCTGAAGGAGACGGTGCAGCTGAAGAGCCCAGAGGCTCAGAGTCTGCAGCAGCAGCAGGGCCTGCACCTGAGTGACTGCAGCAGCACGTGGTCACCTGACAGTGGCTGGCCTTTGACAGGAGATGTTTTAGAACCAGGTCCGGCTGCATGTCCAGCTCATGGAGATGCTGCAGGGAGAGGAAGTTCAGGGAAGGTGGAAGCCCAGATGGCCCGCCAGGAGTTTCAGGAGACCCAGGGGCTCCTGGAAATTGTCCACCAATAGAACCAGTAGCTACAGGCTCAGCTGAGCCTTGCAGCTCTGCCTGAGGAAGGAGGTGGACTGGATGGAGAAGAGGAGAAGGGTCAAGAGGCTCCCCAGCCAAAGCTGAGCATACCAGAGGACCTAGATAGCCAAGAGGCCATGGCGGCATGTTTAATGTGGCCTTAGCCGGTGCTGAGGAGGAACAGTTATGCTGTGCCAGCAGCAGAAGAAGCAAAAGGAGCACTGTGGGTACCTGGCTCACCTGGCAAACCCATCTCAACACCAGTTGAACGAGGAGACCCACCAGGCCCTGCAGGTGGCCATGGACAAGCTGCAGAGCCGCCTTACTCACACAGGTCCTGCCAGCGGAGGTGGATCTGAAGGAGCTGGTTGAGCAGCTGGAGCATTGCCGCATTCAGCCCTCTGGAGAGACAGACACAGCTGGATAATGCCACAGGACAGCCCTGTACCAGACGCATGGCAGTACTGAAGCAGCGCCACTGGAAGAAGTGAGTGCGTGAGTCAGCCATGTGGCTAGGGACAGGGAGGAGAGGAAGGTGAAGCTCCTGGGGCTGCAGAAGCTACTGACACCCTGAGCTGGTGGTTAGCCTGTATGGCAAGTTCCTGGGGGCTGCCCAGAGGCCTGCTGGGGAGCCCACTACAGACAGACCCCCAGGCAACTGGGGCTGCTCAGAGCCAGAGAGGTCTTGGCGAGGTGATCCCCGCTGACCATGTGGAGCCGAACCTGCTACACTTGAGAACTCCTCCCCCCACCCTCCTGCACAGCAGGTCCTGCAGCGGCTGGGTGAGATGCAGGGCCCCCAGGAGTGCTCAGGCTTGGTCCTGGTGATCCGATAACCTGACACCACCCTGCCCCCGGGAGAAGTGGGGCCCGGGCTCTGTCCCCACCCCATTCCTGCCACCCCGTCCCTGCCACCCTGTCCTATCAGCATTGTAATACCAGCGTAAGTGTATTTATTGATAACATAGGATACAGGGAGCACATGGAAACAGGGCTGTTTTGACTCTTATTTGTCTTGTTTTATTTCGGGATAAATGGATTTAGCCATTAAAAACAACAACACCAACACCGACAATAGAAATGAATAACGCTGGAGATCAGGAAGGGGCCCGAAGACTTGTGGCTCAGAGCCAGGGGCATGTTCAATTCCGGGCAGAGTCCCGCCCACCAGAAACCAGAGGTGTTTCTCGGACAAGGCGGGTGTTGAACCTATAGAACTAGCCAGTCACCGACCAGATCCTAAATACGGAACGGGAGGTTTGCGGAGCGAATGCAATGAGAAAAGCCCACCCAGGGACGTCCTCACAGCCCAGGTGGGGACCAAACGGACACAGTTCCCGTGATGACAAGGCTCCCTCCTTCCCTAAACAGGGGGAAGGTGTGAGTTCCACATTCTGCTGACACAGGCAGGCTGAGGTCGCTCTGCCCCTGCCAGCGGTGGGAGGGTCCCGAGTAAGGCCCGGTTTGCCACAGGTTCTAGCCAAGGGGAAAGTGGAAACAGGGAGAGCTGTTTGCCTCAGGGTTTCCATCCACTGAGAAAAAGAAAGGACGGAAACCAAGCCATGTCAGGCTGTGTGCAGAGACCACTAGAAATCAGAGCTGCCTCTGCGGGTGATGGACCAAGGAGGTCCTGGCCACCCCAGCGTCGGCTGCTGGGTTTGGAGGGTGCCGGTCATCACCGTCCTGACATCGTCCCTCACCTCGTCCACTCAGTGGCCCCACCTCCACAAGAAGTGTTTGCATACACGTAACAAACTCTGTGGACCTTCTCCTCGGCCGGCCCCTAACGAGGAGCTTCCCAGCTCATCCTTGGCAGGGAACCTAAACAATGTTTCTTGTGGCAGCCATGTGGGGTGGGCTGCCTGGGCTCACTGTGGAGGTGTGCACTCAGGGGACCCCAGGAGTTGGGGCTCAGGGCCTAGAAGGTCCCCTTTAGTTGTCCTGAGGCTGACAGGGCTCTTCCACGCCTGTCCATTTCCAGGCTTTTTTGTTGAGGTCCCATCCTTTAAAATGTTCGTTTTTCTCAACACATTTATGAAAGAACACTAGGAAACACTATAAACCGTTCAGCAGCTTCTCTGCATGAGAAGCATCACTCCACCCAAAGACACAGATAAGCCGGACGTTGTCCTGCTCCCTCATCACCTTGAACTCCAGACAGCTGCACGAAGGAGGTGTGTGACAAGGTGACAAGGGAGGACACAACTGGGCGTCCCCCAGGGTCAAGTAGCTTCTTATTTCACACAGTTTGGAGGTAGGAGTTCGGGGCATCTCAGTGGTGCAGAGAAACAGAAGCCACTGGGAGGAACAGTGGCCGGCTGCCCCCAACAGCTCCCCGCCGTCCTGCCGGAGGCAGAGTCCACGTGCAACAAGCCTCCCCCACCCTCGGGGACGCCTCACAGAAGGGACCAGACACACCAGCCCTGTGGTGTGAGGTGGGGAGGACACAGGCAGGCACCCGTGAAGCTTTACCCCCCCCCCCCGGCCCACAGTCACGTGTCTCTTACTCAGTGGCCTGTTTGAGGCTCCAAGACAATCTTCCTCACCCGGCCCGAGAGGGCTCAGACACCTGTGTGAGGGGCGCAGGGTGGAGCTGCAGGTGGAGTGGCCAGTGCCAGCTGGGTGAACTACACACCCTCAGGTGGGGTGCAGGGGGGTGAGGCAGGATGCTTCACTCCTCCTCCTCTCCCTGACCGGAGCCTGAAGATGGGGGAGAGCCAAAAACGTCTTATTATTAGCAAAACTAGAGGGAGGGCCCCTGGCAATTACAGCTTTCAGGTTACAGATTCTACAACAAGAATCTCAGTGTATGCTCAAGAAATGCAAGTTACTTTCCAGGCACACGGTAGAGACTTAACTTCAAAGCTAGGGACACAACATTAGACTTCTGCACGGGGCACATCTCCTGCCGATGTCACCCCCGGAGGGGGGTCGAGAACAGGAACAGCGTCCAGTGCCACATGGACACAGTGCCCAGTGAGCACTGAGTGGGATGGTGGGTCTCTGGCACAGGTCCTAGAATCAGGCCAGGATCTGCCATGTTTGTGGTTTAACAATAAACTTGACAATGAGGTCTCCCCTCTGAGTGTGTACCTTGAGGAAGGGGAGCCCTACCACACAGACGTTTCCCACTGGCTGTCTCCATGGTGTTATTGCAGATCAAAGTGTCAGCCAGCATTCACGGGTGACAGTGTTCCCCTTGCAGCCACACAGAGCACCTCAGGGAAATGAGGCGGAGAGTGAGGAAAAGGTTTTGGGTGGCCGAGTTACCTGCTGATGAATGACAAGGACACTGTGGCATGAAGGGCTGCATCCCAGTGAAGTGAGTATGTGTCCTCTCTCTGAGCACAAAGGCGGTGCCTGAGGGAGGTTTTCAGGCTGGCGTGCCCTCTTTAGTGAGTGTCCCGTGCCCTCCTCACAACGCTCTTTTCACAGGACACAGGATCTTGTCCTCAGTGCACACTGGTGGCCTTCAGGGTGGAAGGGTCCTCTGTGACCTTCCTGTGCTGATCTGTAGGGGGCCTAGAAACGGGATAGGACACAGGTATTACCTGTTAGATCTCCAGTTTAACTCTGACTGTGACAATGAGATATCCCGGACCAGCGGATACCTTGAGAAGGGATGCCTATTGTGGAGATCTACACATCCGCTCGCTTGCTGGCATTATCTCAGGTCGAAAGGCTACCAGCCATTAGCGATCTGTGTTTCATCCTGATTTTCTACCACAGAAGAGTTTTTAAATATCCCACCTGGTATTTTAATAAATGATGTTTTGCAGAAAACAATAAAATCAGAGAAAGAGAAACAGCAAATTAAGTGGGAGTAATTTTTGATGTCATGTTTTGTGCCAAACACGATTTACTTCTTAGAGGGTTACAAGCTCATGCATATTAAACCACACAGGATATACTACTTTTAAAAGATTTTATTTGTTTTCAGACAGAGGAGAAGGGAGGGAATGAAACATCGATCAGCTGCCTACTGGGAATCACACCGGCAGCCTTTCCATTTGAGGGACCACACCCGACCCCCTGAGCTGCACCAGTCACGTCCAGGATACACTTTCTGTCTCTGGTTCAGTTTTCTGGCATGATGGTTTGGAAATCCATTCATGTTGTGGCACATGCTGATAATTTGTTTCTTTATAATCCTGAGTTGTTTTGTCTTATATAAATATACCATAATATGTATATATACACTGAATTATAACCACTTTGGAGACACGAATAAAGCTGCTATGAATATTCATATACAGAGAAGATTGTTTTCATTTCCTTGGTGAATAACTAGTAGTATAATTTCTAGATGAAATTCAGAAATTCCCAACAGAGCAGTTATTTTATTTACCAACTTATCCCAAGTAATTAGATAAGATTCTGGCCCAAATAGAGCTACAATAAATGTTTGTTCAACCAATAAGTGAAGGCAATTTCTTTGCCAGTCCATTCATTGAATTTTTATTAAGCACCAAATATTAACCTAAGTATAATATCTCCTTTACTTTTCAAAATAATTCTAACTATTCTAAGAATTAAATATAATTATCCTTATTTTATTTCTGTTGCCTCTTGCATGCACCCTGACAGGGGACCAAACCCATAGTCCAGGCATGTGCTCTGACCGGGAATCGAACAGGCAACACTTTACTTTGCGGGATGTTGCCCAACCAACTGAGCCACACTGATCAGGGCCCAATTGTGCATTTTTAATTGAGAAACCAGTATGTATAGATAAGGGGGTTTGTTCATTCCCTTAAGTTCTTAATTTGGAAGCTAGACTTTCAGCGTGGACAAAGGGAGTATATTGCTCTAAGACAAGATATTTTCTTACACTGTACACATACAAGTCTTAACCTAATCCTAAAGGATATTTTGGCCAAAATTCATCTTCTTGTGTCCTTAGATATTGTTCAAGGAAAGGACTAGTGAGTGTAGAATAGAAGGTTAAGCAATGTAGAAAATGCTGACGTCTCCCTCATTTCAGAACCCAGTACAGAAAATCGAGTTCATAATTAGCCAGGTGTTGGAATACTCTGACATGTAACTTTAATCTAAATCTTGGCAAGCATCATGAATTTTGAGTTCTTAAAAAGATCACAAACCATGTTTTGTTTTTGTTATTAGAAGCATTCTTGTTTCTGAAAGTGTTTTTAATACATTAGGCCATAGTGTTTATAAAACAGTTGAGGAAGACCTGGCCAGTGTGGCTCAGTTGGATGGGCATCGTCCTGCAAACCAAAGGGTCACTGGTCTGATTCCCAGTCAGGGCACATGCCTGGGTATCGGGTTCTGTGCTGGCTGGGGCACATGCAAGAGGCAAGAGATCCATGGTTCTCTCTCACATCGATGTCTCTCTTTCCCTCTCCCTCCCTCCCCCTCTCTTTAGACTCAACTAAAAAATAAAAAATTAAATTAAATAAAGCAGTTTAGAAAGAAGACAATCCACCAAAAGTAGAAAGAAAACGAAGACCACCAGACATCCTGCAGAACTGTGGACACCAAAACAGCATTCCTAGTACTTCCATTTAGTGAGACATTGTAAAGACTCTGGGAAAAGTGATCCTACAAATAAAATAAATGAATGTGACATTCGCTCAGCCAGGAGTGGCTTAAACTGTGGGAAGATGAAAGTTTAAAGAAGATGTTGTTTACTCTCATTGTAATGAAGTGAAGAATAAAAGATAATGTGTCATTATTAAGGGTATAATCCTGCTCATATTATTTTGCTATATGGTAACAGTAAAATTTAACTAAATTTGTAAAAAAAAAAAGGAAAGACAAAAGAAAAGATCACAAAGACCTCAATGCTGGAATGTTTTAAAAATGTGTTGTACATAGAAGGTGTTACAAAATCTATAGAGCTAACCACACAGTGAATGATGCAATGTGGCTTGTCCGTGTCATAAAATTCAAATTGAATGTGTAACGCTACTAGGAAGTTGTGTTATATCTGAAGTACCAGTGTGAGTTAAGGAGCAGATACCCTCCTTACTTTTTCATTGTATGACAGCTGCAGCCCCTCTTGAACTCAAGACTCAGGTTTTTAGGCATGGGTGCAATAAAATGAGGTGTTAAACGACAAAAGAAAGTTTTCGTGAAACTTGAACAAAACAAACATGTACCGAATTAAAACAAACACATGGATATGCTCTAACTCATTCCATTACTCTAAATTGGGGAAAGGGGATGTTGACATAAAAGTGCCCATGGCCAGCTGTGTAAGGAACAATGGTGGCAAGCGGACACAGGTTGTAACATCCATCATTCCCACCAACACAGCAATCCTGTCACACGTTTTCCCTGGGCAGCGTCCCCACACATTCAGCCGGAAGGTCCCAATATTTGTATATCTCCCCTGATGATAGATACATCTTCCCTTTCTCTGAAATTGTTGGTATTTCTCCCCAGAACAATCCTGAATGTGAAAAATTAGTACTGGATGTGATGGTTTTGAGTCTCCAATCGCCTCAATCAATGGTAAAAATAAGTCTCACTAACATGGTGTATTAAAAAGTCAGGAATAACGTGATGGAAAAAGTCCTAGTGCTAATGGCATCACCGCTATTGTACAAATACCCCAATTGCAAAGAGTGGATAAGTCAATGTGGACTCCTGATTGCCATTTCCTACATTTAATGAGTTTTCACCTGTTGCCATCACGATTTATTTTAATGCTGAAACTTGCCCAGGGAGAGGTCCTTTGGCCCTGTCCCCCCCCTGCCAATCCCGCAGTTGTGATCACTCCCTTAGTGCTAAGGATGCCCCCTATTCTCGGCCCACATTCTCTGGCACCGCCCACATGTGTCACTTCTCCCTGGAGATCGGGTTCCCATTGGTGGAAACTGGTGCTTGAAATCACCACCTGCAGATCTAAGCTGGGCTGGGCATCAGGGCCGAGAGAGGCAGCTATTTCCTCACTATTTCCGAGCTCCCAGGGGAGTGCAGAAGCCTAGACTGTGTCCCCCTTGCGCGGAACCCGTCCAGCGGTAAACCTGGGTCTGCTTCTTACCCTGGAAGCCCCACCACGTCGCCCCAACTCAGGCCGCGGGCCTTTCCCGCGCCCACCCAGGCTGTGGTTAGCGGCAGCAGCGGGAGTCTGGCCTGCTTTGTTGGCCTTTGGAGGGCGGTGAAAGAAGCTCAGAGCCTACGGTTTAGCAGCTGCCGCGTGCCGCTCGCTGAATCACAGAAATTCTGGAGACCCACCACCTTTTTTCATTTTTTTTCTTTTAATGGCTAAATTCATTTATTCTGAAATAAAACAAATAGGAGTCCAATCAATCCTGTCCCCGCCTCCTTTCTGTGTCCCGTGGTACCAATAAACAAGTGCATTCTGATATTAGAATGATAACAGGAGGGTGTGGCAGAGACCCATTGGCAAGGACAGGGTGGGGGCCGAGCCCTGCTCCACTCCTGCGGGGTGGGGTTGTGTCAGGTTATCAGATCACCAAGACCAAGCCCCCAGCTCCTTAACCTGCTCCTCCAGATCCACCTCCTCTGGCAGGACCGCTGTGAGTAAGGCAGCTCTGCAGCTTGTCCCTGGCCACCTGCATGGCCCCGAGGGTCTCCTCACCCAGCTCAGCTCCTGTGGGGATGGGGCTACCAGGTGAGCCTGGCGCCTCCGAGTGGAACTAAGAGAAAACACATTTCTGTTGTTGAACACACCCAGTCTGTGGTGCTTCCTAACGGCAGTTCTCAGGGACTAACACAGAAACCTACAAGCCTTTAAACCAACTGAGCAAACTTGATTACTTGAAGGATGTAACAGATATTCAAGTGTTGAAATGAAAGTCACATGTTTTTGATTCATGGCCCTTAGCTCCTAAGGTCGCCCCCCAAAATTTCTTCCGTATTGCAGACTTTTAACACACAATTGAGTAAATGTCCTTGCAATTGTTCAGCTACCTCTCGAATCTTCCCTTTGTTTATTTATTTCCCTGGTTCAATTATTCTTGTTTTTTTCAATGTTTTTCACTGTATCAACTTTATGGATTTATTTACATCCACACAATGCACCCAGAGCTAATGCTCAAGTCCATGAAATTATGTATACCTGTATACACACCCATGTAATCACTACTCCAATCAAGATATAGGACATTCCACACCCTGGAGGGTGTGGCTCAGCTGATGGAGTGCCAGCCTGCAGGCCAAAGGGTGATCAGTTCGATTCCCAGTCCAGGCACTTGCATGGATTGCCAGATCCCCAGTAGGGGGTGCGTGACAGGCAACCACATACTAAGGTTTCTGTCTCTCTCTTCCTCCCTCCCTTGCCCTCTGTCTCAAAAACAAAACTCAAATCAACACGTACATATCCATGCATATGACATTCCTACTCTGTCCTTGGGCAGGCAATATCTTGACCCCACTGTCAAAACACAGCCCTTGGCTCTCCTTTACAGGGTTTCATTTTTAGACCCATACTAATATGTAGACCTTATTTTCTCAGTTTTCTGTGCCTACTTCCATTTCCAAAGATCTCTACTTCCATTACCCACAAATCCTTCTGGTATCTTATTTTGTTAACTTACCCTTATTAATAGAATGACTTGGTAGACTATGGGTTTGCCTGTGTTTTTTTTTTGTTTGTTTTTTAAGATTTTATTTATCTTTTGAGAGAAGGGAAGGGAGGGAGAAAGAGAGGGAGAGAAATGGCGGTGTTTCAATCAATTGCCTCTTGCAGGTCTTTAGGATCTGAATTGGGAATTTAAGGGAACAGGGACAGTGTTTAGGGCTGCATATTTGGGGACGTAGAGATGTGGAGACAGGCCTGCGTGGCCAACCAAGCGCCCAGGGAAAGACAGACAGTGACTCTGGTGAGATGACCCGAAGCCCTGAAGGACTTGCCACTGGACCCCAGACAACCAGTGCCTGGCCTCCACAGCCACCCCTGCTGTTCAGCTGAAGGGGTGGAGCTGGGTGGGGGGATGGGGAGAGGAGGGAGGTAGCTATGGAGGGAGTTCCAACAGGCACTGAAGTCATTTTGCACAGGGAGGTCAAAGGGCAGTATTCTGAAGGTGTCCCAAACACCGCCTTCATTCTGATGCAGAGATACGGGAGGGAGATAATCCACCTGTGCTCTGGACAACGCCCCCTGCCTGTGAAGGTGACACCCAGGCACGCAGCTTGGGATCCTGAGGGCCATCAGTCTTAGAGAATAAACGCCGTGCACCATTTGGAAGGTGAAAGCACCGTTTCTAAAGAACCTGTGACTTTGAGGAAATCATCCAGGCTGTGCATCCATGTAGCCGAAACCAGTCCTTTGGCTGTGACCTCTCCCTGAAGAGATGACAAATCCTCTGAGATGGAGCTACTTCACACAGATTTACTGTCACGTGAGAGCTGACGGCCTGGACTTGCACATCTGACCTTATCCTTTTTGACAAGGTTCCATTCGTCCTGTCTAGAGCTGTGTATCTTGATTACCCTCCTCAGCAAAGGAGGCAGAAGCTTTCCGAGGACAGCACAGCCTGGCACAATCTTCCCGGGCCTATGAAACCTTGTCAGATGGGGACGAGTGAAGGGAAAATCACATGCAGACGGTTCGATCAACGAATTCCACGTGGACCAGCTGTGGAGAGCAGAGCCCTGTAGTCTGTGGGTTAAGGTTTGGAAGAAAACAATAATCGGGAGCCTCATCTCACGTTTTCACTCCATAGACGCTCCAGTGGCTTTGCTGCTGTGACGGCAGAACGGAGGACGGGCCACAGAGAACGCACAGCCGAACAGGCCAGAGTGACTCAGTGTTTCCCACCAGCACTGTGCTGGCCCTGGGCGCACATGGAGTGTCCCATGCTGAAACAGCAACTGCACACAAAACACAGAGATTGCACTTTCTTTGAGATCAACACACAGCACAGAACCTGTTGCCTCTGCTTGCTGCCAGGCAGTGGGGAAAGCTCAGAAATGAGCAGCTGAAGTGTCACAGGGACTCAGAGAGTGGGCTGGAGACTCCACAAGTGCCTAATCCCATTAAGCCCCCTCCTCTGTTCTTCCCCAGGGTCTCCCCTCCAGCCCCACCCTACAGTAATGGTATGACCCAGCAGGGGACCCACTGCTATAAAGCCTGGCGTCCGGTCTGCCTGGGCCTTGCCTGGTTCACTCCTCAGGCCTCCAGACACGTAGCCTGGCTCCGGTGGGAGACGTGGAGGAGATGGAAGGGGTCACAAGTGGCAGAAGACCTGGTCAGGAGCACCCAGAAAGACGAGGTCGCTCCCACAGGGAATATGAGAGGGTTTGCTCCAAGGGAAACCCATCCATTGGAGCAAAAGGAGAAGACTGGCCTCACTATGAGAGGGGGAGAAAGAAGATCACCGACACTGAGGAAAGCTCCCACAGCAAAGGAGGTAGGATTCTCAATTCTCTCTCTCTCTCCCTTGTGTGTGTGTGTGTGTGTGTGTGAGAGAGAGAGAGAGAGAGAGAGAGAGAGAGAGAGAGAGAGAGAGAGAGAGAGAGAGAAGATTATGGGGGTAGGCAAATCAGCAAACCCCAGAAGGCTTGACCTTCATACAGTGGAAGCAGTCAGGGCAATCCAGATGCCTTTGGGTTATGGGCTTCAGCAGCTGAGCCAGCTTTGGGCCTTGGACTTGAGGGAGGGCTTCCTGGAGCAGGCATGCCAGGCAGCTGAGGGACATGGATAGTGATGGGAAAGGCTGTGCCCTGGGCAGCTGCCCATGGAGCAGGGAGGCAGTGGGCATTCCGGAGATATCAGCCATTAG
Organism: Phyllostomus hastatus; assembly: GCF_019186645.2. NCBI lineage: Eukaryota > Metazoa > Chordata > Mammalia > Chiroptera > Phyllostomidae > Phyllostomus > Phyllostomus hastatus. The sequence continues at coordinate 60,158,743 of NW_025333857.1, read as the reverse complement.
AGGTGGGGCTCTTCCACTCATGCACTCTCCTCCCTGACTTGCAGAGATGGGTCCGGGACCCCTCACTCATTACTGTCCACCTCTCCACCCACAGCAGTCACCAGGCAGAGCCGAGTGGCTAGGAGCTCCAGGCACAGTCGGGGGAGCAGCCCTGATGATTCCCTTCACAGTGGCCCCCAAAGAAAAGGGACGCCCAGAAGGGAAGGTGAGGGGACGGCTCTCCCCCACCCAAGGGAGCAGAGAGGACAAGCCCGACTCCAGCAGAGCAGGACATCGGGACAGGCCGGGTAGGTTCTGGGCTGTGCCTCTGCAGAGACGGGGGTGTGGACACCTGCCCTGAGGGGCACACCAGCACCCAGGGGAGGGAGGGACACACACCGACCCTGGTGAGATGACCCTAAGGCCCGAAGGGGCTGAAGACAGAGGTGCAGGACCTGGCAGTGGTTCCCATCAGACTGTGGCAGGGCCACCAGTCAGTGTTGGTGGGGAGTGGGAGGTGGGGCAGTCAGCTCAGGGATGGGGCCCTGGTGACTTTGTCCAGGCCGCTCACACTCACTGAAACACCTGTTTTGTTTCCCGCGCAGGTTTTGCCCGCCCTCCCCTGCCACTCAATGGCAGGAGGATCCCACCCAGAAGTCCAGGGAAGACCACTCGTCCCAGATGGGGGCCAGGCCAGGCCAGCCTGCAGGTCGCCCTCCCCAAAGCGCCGCCGCCAACACCCGTCTCCAGAAGCCCCCCAGCCTCCGGAAGTCCTGGTGTCCAACCTCTTCAACCAAATCGGTGCTCTGGACGTGGGCCTGGAGGAGCTGCGGGCTCCGGGGGGCGCCTTCCTACCGGGGCCCACCAGTGGCACCCAGATCGGTGTCTCGCAGCGCGCCTGGCTCAGCTGGCAGCTGGCGCACATGGGGGCCAACCTGCATTGGGCGCTCTTCCAGCTCGACACCCTCCTGGCCTCGCAGCCCCGCCCACCCGCCAGCGGCCAGCCTTAGCAAGCCAACTCGCGCAGGCAGGCGTGCTCACCCAGTCCCTTCTGCAGGAGTGCCAAGCCGGATTCCGTGCTCCCAACTCCCGGTGCGAGGGTCCCAGACAACCAGCTTCCTCCCCCACAGCGCCACTGAAATCCACCTGTGGGGGAAACTCCTTCTATCATGGAGCAGCTCTGTGGCTCCAAGAGGACCCCAGCTCAGGGACCCACGGGGCCAGTGTTCCAGCACACAACCTGTAGGGAGCGCTTAGAGAGGAAAACAGTTCTTCCGGGGTCTCAGGTTACTGTGGCTGTCATTGATTGGGACTTTTCCCCATCAGAGGTTTTCCTGTTTTCTATGAAAAATAAAATCCATTGAAAGAAACATAGGTGTTTGTGTTCATTTATTTATTTTCATCACAGCCTGTATCTCAAAGACAGAGTGTATTTCTTTAAGATGAACGTGTAGAAACCCATCTAGAATCAAGGCTTTCCTTCCAGTGAGCAGGCTGGGTGCCTTGCGGGATGCTCTATTGTTGAATGCATCTTTAATTCTCTCAGTTCCCTAACATATGTACAAGACACATGGTGCAGGTTCACATGCACATCCATAGCAGGCTTATGCATGTGTACTCTCCCCACTACTTCCACTCCAAACCCCCTGTGCGGTATTCTCACCACACCGTTATGCAAATCTATCCCTCCGCCGCTGCTAAAACACTGAACTCATGCTTCTCCTTTCAAAGGAATTCCTTTTTACAGTTGTATTGAACATTAGGTCCCATAATCTCATTTTGTTGTGTCTACTCTTTAAGGTTTCTGTTTTCCTTGCAACCACCAGTCCTGTCTTACCTGTCTCACTGACATTTGCTAATAGAATCAATGAGCAAACCTACTTCTCCCTTTTGAATCCCTGCCATTGCACTTAGGGTTGAACACACACTCTTTTCTTCGGGCTTTCACCACCTCTGTTCCATAGATGTTTCCCCGAACACATGGGAGCAAACAGGCTCTGAGAGGTCATCTACATGCCAAAGGTCACAGGAGAAGGAGCACTGAGGTCAGGCCCTGTTTAGTTCCTCATCTGGCGCTTTGTAGCTACTGTTTGTCTCAAAGGTTACTTAACTGTCAATGGCGACAATAGGTGTGGTTTGTAGAACCCCAATTGTCATGTGTCCCAACTAACTCATGGTTAACACGTTAGAATTGGGTGATCACATTGCCTGCAACATGTGTTGCTGGGACCTAGGGTTGATACTAGATGGCTAGGGAAACATTGTTGGGATTGTTCCAGGGATAAATGGGAAACACCACTGTGATTTGTTGGCCAAACACAATTTTTGTTTTCATTAGAAAAAAACTCAGGAATAGGTTGGAGATACTAGGCAGAAAGTGTCTTGAGACTAGGAGGCCTAGGGGGTCTTTTTTATGAGCTCAGTGCAGATGCTCTGAGGCTCGTATTCAGACAAAAGACTGAGAGGGAAGGCGGGCAAATGCAACCCACTGCCGACTGAGGGACAACGCAGTGGGGATAACCCGAGTGGAAGGTGCACAACAGGGTGTGTTTGCTTGTGGAAGAAGGAACAACATGTTTTCGTATGGAGAGAGAGAAGCATGTTTTGAGGTTTTGCCCTGCACCCCCACCACTTCCTGGCGGCTGGAAATGGAACCGGAAACCTAGGAATGTGCCCTGACTGGAATCGAACCCGAAGCCCTTGGTTACAAGGGGATACTCCAAGAAGCTGAGCCAGGCCGGCCAGAGAAGGAACAAGATATATTCCCCAGCCTCTGCCCCACCGTAAATTCCAGCCGGGGAACTGAAGTGCGTGTATGCGAGTCTCCACTTTTCTGTTATCTGGCGTAGAACAGCCACCTAGTCTGCACATAGTAAGAGCTCAGGGAATAATTGGTAAATGATGTTGAGACATGAAATAGTGCATCGAAAAATTATTTCTGCTGTAATCGCTTGATAATTGGGATGAAATATCTCCGTCAAATCCGGCTTCTCAGTGAGGAGTGTTGTGTTCACTTAAACTGCTGCTCCCCCCCTCCCCCCCGCCATTGTCGTCATATCATAAATGCAAAGACATCCTAAATTTCAAAGGTTAGTCTCCTCTCCCTATGAAACAATGGTCTGCCCGATCGGGCTTTTTCTCCCTCCAATTTCGCAGGTTATCCTAGCTATCTGCGCTAGCTAGGAGCTTGCTCTAGGCGTAACGGGCGGTTCCGCGGTGGCTGGGCGGGGATTCGGAACGGGGATTCGGAACGCAGCTCCAGATTCAGCATTCTGATAGGGAAAATCCCCGGAGCCGAGGGCAGGACGCCAGGCGCCCTGAAGCGCTCTGCGGGGAGTAACTGAGCGGATTTTCCGCGTGCTCGCACCCGGCCACTCCAGGGCGGCTTAAGAAACCAACCCCTGGGGCCACCGCCTGACAGCGGGCAGGGAGACCCCGGGTCTCCGCTGTACGGAGGAACCCCGGCCAAGATGGCGGCGCCCGCGGGAGAGACCCAGGAGAACTGCCATCCCCGCTGAAGGACGCGCTGAGGCCTCGCTCGGGTTGGCCGCCGAGTCCCCAGACTGTGACCACATCCTGACAAAGCCAGAGGCCTAGGAGGAGTGCGCACACCGCCGAAAATCTCCGGTGTCACCCGAAGATGGCTGTGTCCGAGCCTGCGGGCCGGGGGGCAGTGAGCCCGACGACCGGGCGGGGGCGCTCTGGAGCGCAGAGATGGTGTGATTGGGGGTCAGTGATTGGCGCGTTACCGTTGTGTGTGAACTAGGCGCTTTGGGAATTGCAGTGGAGTCCGGAGGGCGGGTCGCGTTTTTCGGGATCTGTGGAGTAGCGGTGGAGGGCTGTGTGCGGTCGAGTCCTCCAGAAAAGCACTCGGTTTTTTAAAAAAATCGGTGTTTTGAGAGATCTGCGGTGACCGTGTTGGGGAGCAGGTTGTGTGGGGGGAAAGGTCCGTTGGGAAGGCCCCGGGGCTCATTAAGGGGGCTTTGTGGTGTGTCAGAGACTCGGGAGGCATGTGGGGGTCCGCAATTTGGGGCGTGTGTGGGAGGCAGCGAGTACCGTGGCTTGCTGGTTGAAAGCTGGAGAGTCCCTGTGGGTGCCAGAGGTGCAGGAAGGTCGGCCAGGAGAGTTTATCGCAGTAGTTGGAAGGAAGAAATGATGATGGCGTGGGAAAGGGTTGTAGCACTGATCTGAAAAGCCACATTCAGAATACGTGTGGAGATGAGCCGATAGCACTTACTGATGAATTCGTATGGAACCTGAGGGAAGGAAAAAAAATCACAATTTACACCTAGGAACTGGATAGATGGTGGTTCCGTTTCTGAGAGCGGGTTGTGTTGTTAGACCAGGTTTGGTGGATGTGAATGGGAGGCAGGCTAGATGGCAGTGGTTGTGTTTGGGCCGTGTCCAGATGCCCATGGCATGTCCAAAGAGAGATGTGCGTAGTTGTTAGATATATGAGCCTAGAACTTAAGAGAGGTCTGAGCTAGGGAATCCGTGTTTGAAAGGCATCAGCGTGAAGGTGGCACTTAAAGCTCTAACATTGGATAAGATGACCTCGGGAGAGAAGGCAGATAGGGAAGAAAAGAGGGCCCAGGACTCCACTCTGAGTCACTCTGACACTTTATGAGGTTTAGGAGGAAATAAAAACAAACAAACAAACAAACAAACAAACAAACGAATGAAAAAGTGTGTCCACTGAGCTAAGGCAGGAGGAAAACTGGAAACATGTCCAAGAAGCATGGAGAAGAAATCTTTTCAAGAGAAGGGGAGTAATCAGTTGTGTCATGTGGTCTTGTGCATGCCAGAAGTGTGACTACAGAGAAGTTGACCTTGATGAGATGTAGCTCGATGGTTATTTTGATGGATTATTGCTCTTTTGGTGGAGTCATAAAATTATGTTGGGATGAGTACAATTAATATATCCAACCTGGAATTGTAATAAATGATGTTTTGCAGAAAACAATAAAATCAGAGAAAGAGAAACAGCAGATTAAGTGGGAGTAATTTTTGATGTCATGTTTTGTGCCAAACACGATTTACTTCTTAGATGGTTACAAGTCATGCAAATCAAACCACACAGGATATACTATTTTTAAAATATTTTATTTATTTACTTTTCAGACAGAGGAGAAGGGAGGGAATGAAACATCGATCAGCTGCCTACTGGGAATCACACCAGCAGCCTTTCCGTTTGAGGGACCACACCCGACCCCCTGAGCTGCACCAGTCACGTCCAGGATACACTTTCTGTCTCTGGTTCAGTTTTCTGGCATGATGGTTTGGAAATCCATTCATGTTGTGGCACGTGCTGATAATTTGTTTCTTTATATTCCTGAGTTGTTTTGTCTTATATAAATATACCATAATATGTGTATGTACACTGAATTGTAACCACTTTGGAGACATGAATAAAGCTGCTATGAATATTCATATACAGAGAAGTAGATTATTTTCATTTCCTTGGTGAATAACTAGGAGTACAATTTCTAGATGAAATGCAGAAATTCCCAACAGAGTGGTTATTTTATTTACCAACTTATCCCAGTAATTAGATAAGATTCTGGCCCAAGTAGAGCTACAATAAATGTTTGTTCAGTCGATAAGTGAAGGCAATTTCTTTGCCAGTCCATTCATTGAATTTTTATTAGGCACCAAACACTGACCTAAGTATAATATTTCCTCTACTTTTCAAAATAATTCTAACTATTCTAAGAATTAAATATAATTATCCTCATTTTATTTCTGCTGCCCCTTGCATGCACCCTGACAGGGGACCAAACTCACAGTCCAGAGCTGTGCTCTGAGTGGGAATGGAACAGGAGACCCTTCGCTTTGCAGGACGTTGCCCAGCCAACTGAGCCACACTGATCAGGGCCCAGTTGAGCATTTTTTAAAAGATTTTATTTATTTATTTTTTAGAGAGGGAAGGAAGGGAGAGAGAGAGAGAGAGAGAGGGAGAGAGACTTCAATGTGCGGTTGCTGGTTGCCGTGGCCTGCAACCCAAGCATGTGCCCTGACTGGGAATCGAACCTGTGATGCTTTGGTTCGCAGCCCGTGCTCAATCCACTGAGCTACGCCAGCCAGGGCCACAATTGTGCATTTTTAATTGAGAAACCAGTATGTACAGATAAGCCCCAGATATGATTTGTTCATTCCCTTAAGTTCTTAATTTGGAAGCCTGATTTTCAGTTTGGACAAAGGGAGTATATTGCTCTAAGAGAAGATCTTTTCTTACACTGTACACTTACAAGTCTTTTTTGTTTTTAACTAATTTTGGCTCTGGGTTTTTTTTTTTAGGATTTTTATTGATTTATGTTGGGGGGGGAGGGAGAGAGAGAGTCATCAATGTGTGGCTGCATCTCATGACCTGTAACCAAGGCATGTGCTCCAACTGGGAACTGAACCAGTGACCATTTGGTTTGCAGCCAGAGCTCAATCCACTGAGCTATACCAGCCAGGGCTATACTTACAAGCCCTAAATAACCTAATCCTAAAGGATATTTTGGCCAAAATTCATCTTCTTGTGTCCTTAGATATTGTTCAAGGAAAGGACTAGTGAGTGTAGAATAGAAGGTTAAGCAATGTAGAAAATGCTGACATCGTCTCCCTCATTTCAGAACCCAGTACAGAAAGTCGAGTTCATAATTAGCCAGGTGTTGGAATATTCTGACATGTAACTTTAATCTAAATCTTGGCAAGCATCATGAATTTTGAGTTCTTAAAAAGATCACAAACCATGTTTTGTTTTTGTTATTAGAAACATTCTTGTTTCTCAAAGCATGTTTAATACATTAGGCCATAGTGTTTATAAAGCAGTTGAGGAAGACCTGGTCAGTATGGCTCAGTTGGTTGGGCATCGTCCTGCAAACCAAAGGGTCACTGGTCTCATCCCCAGTCAGGGCACATGCCTGAGTATCGGGTTCTGTGCTGGCTGGGGCACATGCAAGAGGCAAGCGATCCATGGTTCTCTTTCACGTCGACGTCTCTCACTCCCTCTCCCTTCCTCCCTCCCCCTCTCTTTAGACTCACCTAAAAAATAAAAAATTAAATTAAATAAAGCAGTTTAGAAAGAAGACAATCCTCTAAAAGTAGAAAGAAAATGAAGACCACCAGACATCCTGCAGAACTGTGGACACCAAAACAGCATTCCTAGTACTTCCATTTAGTGAGACATTGTAAAGACTCTGGGAAAAGTGATCCTACAAATAAAATAAATGAATGTGACATTCGCTCAGCCAGGAGTGGCTTAAACTGGGGAAGATGAAAGTTTAAAGAAGATGTTGTTTACTCTCATTGTAATGAAGTGAAGAATAAAAGATAATGTGTCATTATTAAGGGTATAATTCTGCTCATATTATTTTGCTATATGGTATCAGTAACATTTAACTAAATTTGTAAAAAAAAAAAAAAGGAAAGACAAAAGAAAAGATCACAAAGACCTCAATGCTGGAATGTTTTAAAAATGTGTTGTACATAGAAGGTGTTACAAAATCTATAGAGCTAACCACACAGTGAATGATGCAATGTGGCTTGTCCGTGTCATAAAATTCAAATTGAATGTGTAACGCTACTAGGAAGTTGTGTTATATCTGAGGTACCAGTGTGAGTTAAGGAGCAGATACCCTCCTTACTTTTTCATTGTATGACAGCTGCAGCCCCTCTTGAACTCAAGACTCAGGTTTTTAGGCATGGGTGCAATAAAATGAGGTGTTAAACGACAAAAGAAAGTTTTCGTGAAACTTGAACAAAACAAACATGTACTGAAACAAAACAAACACATGGATATGCTCTAGCTCATGCCATTATTCTAAATTGAGGAAAGGGGACATTGACATAAAAGTGCCCATGGCCAGCTGTGTAAGGAACAATGGTGGCAAGCGGACACAGGTTGTAACATCCATCATTCCCACCAACACAGCAATCCTGTCACACGTTTTCCCTGGGCAGCGTCCCCACACATTCAGCTGGAAGGTCCCAATATTTGTATATCTCCCCTGATGGTAGATACATTTTCCCTTTCTCTGAAATTGTTAGTGTTTCTCCCCAGAACAATCCTGAATGTGAAAAATTAGTACTGGATGTGATGGTTTTGAGTCTCCAATGGCCTCAATCAATGGTAAAAATAAGTCTCGCTAACATGGTGTATTAAAAAGTCAGGAATAACGTGATGGAAAAAGTCCTAGTGCTAAAGGCATCACCGCTATTGTACAAATACCCCATTTACAAAGAGTGGATAAGTCAGTGTGGACTCCTGATTGCCGTTTCCTGCATTTAATGAGTTTTCACTTGTTGCCATCACGATTTGTTTTAATGCTGAAACTTGCCCAGGGAGAGGTCCTTTGGCCCTGTTCCCCCCGCCCCCCCCTGCCAATCCCGCAGTTGTGATCACTCCCTTAGTGCTAAGGATGCCCCCAATTCCTGGCGCACATTCTCCGGCACCGCCCACATGTGTCACTTCTCCCTGGAGATCGGGTTCCCATTGGTGGAAACTGGTGCTTGAAATCACCACCTGCAGATCTAAGCTGGGCTGGGCATCAGGGCCGAGAGAGGCAGCTATTTCCTCACTATTTCCGAGCTCCCAGGGGAGTGCAGAAGCCTAGACTCGGTCCCCCTCGCGCGCTTCTTGTCCAGCGGTAAACCTGACTCTGCTTCTTACCTTGGAAGCCGCACCACGTCGCCCCAACCCAGGCCGCGGGCGTTTCCCGCACCCACCCAGGCCGTGGTTAGCGGCTGCGGGAGTCGGACCTGCTCTGTTGGCCTTTGGAGGGGGGTGGACAAAGCTCAGAGCCTACAGTTTAGCCGCTGCTGCGCGCCCTTGGCGGAATCACGGAAATTCTTTTTTTTTTTTTTAATATTTTATTTATTTATTTTTAGAGAGGGAAGGGAGGGCGACAGAGAGAGAGAGAGAGAGAGAGAGAGAGAGAAACATCAATGTGCAGTTGCTGGGGGTTATGGCCTGCAACCCAGGAATGTACCCTGGCTGGGAATCAAACCTGGGACACTTTGGTTCCCAGCCCGCGATCAATCCACTGAGCTACGCCAGCCAGGGCCTGGAATCACGGAAATTCTTGATACCCACCACCTTTTTTCATTTTTTTTCTTTTAATGGCTAAATTCATTTATTCTGAAATAAAACAAATAGGAGTCCAATCAACCCTGTCCCTGCTTCCTTTCTGTGTCCTGTGGTACCAATAAACAAGTGCATTCTGATATTAGAATGATAACAGGAGGGTGTGGCAAAGACCCGGTGGCAAGGACAGGGTGGGGGCCGAGCCCAGCTCCACTCCTGCGGGGTCGTGTCAGGTTATCAGATCACCAAGACCAAGCCCCCAGCTCCTTAACCTGCTCCTCCAGATCCACCTCCTCTGGCAGGACCGCTGTGAGTAAGGCAGCTCTGCAGCTTGTCCCTGGCCACCTGCCGGGCCCCGAGGGTCTCCTCACCCAGCTCAGCTCCTGTCGGGACGGGGCTGCCAGGTGAGCCTGGTGCCTCCGAGTGGAACTAAGAGAAAACACATTTCTGTTGTTGAAGATACCCAGTCGGTAGCGCTTTCTAACGGCAGTTCTCAGGGACTAACACAGAAACCTACAAGCCTTTAAACTAATTGAGCAAACTTGATTACTTGAAGGATGTAACATATTCAAGTGTTGAAATGGAAGTCACATGTTTTTGATTCATGGCCCTTAGCTCCTAAGGTCGCCCCCCAAAACTTTTTCAGTATTGCAGACTTTTAACACACGACTGAGTAAATGTCCTTGCAATTGTTCAGCTACCTCTCGAATCTTCTCTTTGTTTATTTATTTCCCTGGTTCAATTATTCTTGTTTTTTCCCAATGTTTTTCACTGTATCAACTTTATGGATTTATTCATATCCACACAATGCATCCAGAGCTAATGCTCAAGTCCATGAAATAGTGTACACAGGTATACACACCCATGTAATCACTACTCCCATCAAGATATAGGACATTCCACACCCTGGAGGGTGTGGCTCAGCTGATTGAGTGCCAGCTGCAGGCCAAAGGGTCACCAGTTCGATTCCCAGTCAGGGCCCCTGCAGGGTTTGCCCGCCAGTTCTGCGGTAGGGGGCATGTGACAGGCAACCACATACTAAGGTTTCTGTCTCTCTCTTCCTCCCTCCCTTGCCCTCTGTCTCAGAAACAAAACTCAAATCAACACGTACATATCCATGCATATGACATTCCTACTCTGTCCTTGGGCAGGCAATATCTTGACCCCACTGTCAAAACACAGCCCTTGGCTCTCCTTTACAGGGTTTCATTTTTAGACCCATACTAATATGTAGACCTTATTTTCTCAGTTTTCTGTGCCTACTTCCATTTCCAAAGATCTCTACTTCCATTACCCACAAATCCTTCTGGTATCTTATTTTGTTAACTTACCCTTATTAATAGAATGACTTGGTAGACTATGGGTTTGCTTGTTTTTTGTTTCTTTGTTTTTTAAGATTTTATTTATCTTTTGAGAGAAGGGAAGGGAGGGAGAAAGAGAGGGAGAGAAATGGCGGTGTTTCAATCAGTTGCCTCTTGCAGGTCTTCAGGATCTGAATTGGGAATTTAAGGGACCAGGGACAGTGTTTAGGGCTGCATATTTGGGGACGTAGAGATGTGGAGACAGGCCTGTGTGGCCAACCAAGCGCCCAGGGAAAGACAGACAGTGACTCTGGTGAGATGACCCGAAGCCCTGAAGGACTTGCCACTGGACCCCAGACAACCAGTGCCTGGCCTCCACAGCCACCCTTGCTGTTAAGCTGAAGGGGTGGAGCTGGGTGGGGGGATGGGGAGAGGAGGGAGGTAGCTATGGAAGGAGTTCCAACAGGCACTGAAGTCATTTTGCACAGGGAGGTCAAAGGGCAGTATTCTGAAGGTGTCCCAAACACCGCCTTCGTTCTGATGCAGAGATACGGGAGGGAGATAATCCACCTGTGCTCTGGACAACGCCCCCTGCCTGTGAAGGTGACACCCAGGCACGCAGCTGGAATCCTGAGAGCCATCAGTCTTAGAGAATAAACGCCGTGCACCATTTGGAAGGTGAAAGCACCGTTTCTAAAGAACCTGTGACTTTGAGGAAATCATCCAGGCTGTGCATCCATGTAGCCGAAACCAGTCCTTTGGCTTTGACCTCTCCCTGAAGAGATGACAAATCCTCTGAGATGGAGCTACTTCACACAGATTTACTGTCACGTGAGAGCTGACGGCCTGGACTTGCACATCTGACCTTATCCTTTTTGACAAGGTTCCATTCGTCCTGTCTAGAGCTGTGTATCTTGATTACCCTCCTCAGCAAAGGAGGCAGAAGCTTTCCGAGGACAGCACAGCCTGGCACAATCTTCCCGGGCCTATGAAACCTTGTCAGATGGGGACGAGTGAAGGGAAAATCACATGCAGACGGTTCGATCAACGAATTCCACGTGGACCAGCTGTGGAGAGCAGAGCCCTGTAGTCTGTGGGTTAAGGTTTGGAAGAAAACAATAATCGGGAGCCTCATCTCACGCTTTTCACTCCATAGACGCTCCAGTGGCTTTGCTGCTGTGACGGCAGAACGGAGGACGGGCCACAGAGAACGCACAGCCGAACAGGCCAGAGTGACTCAGTGTTTCCCACCAGCACTGTGCTGGCCCTGGGCGCACATGGAGTGTCCCATGCTGAAAGAGCAACGGCACACGAAACACATAGACTGCACCTTCTTTGAGATCAACACACAACACAGAACCTGTTGCCTCTGCTTGCTGCCAGGCAGGGGGAAATGTTCAGAAATGAGCAGCTGAAGTGTCACAGGGACTCAGAGAGTGGGCTGGAGACTCCACAAGTGCCTAATCCCATTAAGCCCCTCCTCTGTTCTTCCCCAGGGTCTCCCCTCCAGCCCCACCCTACAGTAATGGTATGACCCAGCAGGGGACCCACTGCTATAAAGCCTGGCGTCCGGTCTGCCTGGGCCTTGCCTGGTTCACTCCTCAGGCCTCCAGACACGTAGCCTGGCTCCGGTGGGAGACGTGGAGGAGATGGAAGGGGTCACAAGTGGCAGAAGACCTGGTCAGGAGCACCCAGAAAGACGAGGTCGCTCCCACAGGGAATATGAGAGGGTTTGCTCCAAGGGAAACCCATCCATTGGAGCAAAAGGAGAAGACTGGCCTCACTATGAGAGGGGGAGAAAGAAGATCACCGACACTGAGGAAAGCTCCCACAGCAAAGGAGGTAGGATTCTCAGTTCTCTCTCTCTCTCCCTTGTGTGTGTGTGTGTGTGTGTCTGTGTGTGTGTGTGTGTGAGAGAGAGAGAGAGAGAGAGAGAGAGAGAGAAGATTATGGGGGTAGGCAAATCAGCAAACCCCAGAAGGCTTGACCTTCATACAGTGGAAGCAGTCAGGGCAATCCAGATGCCTTTGGGTTATGGGCTTCAGCAGCTGAGCCAGCTTTGGGCCCTGGACTGGAGGGAGGGCTTCCTGGAGCAGGCATGCCAGGCAGCTGAGGGACATGGATAGCGATGGGAAAGGCTGTGCCCTGGGCAGCTGCCCATGGAGCAGGGAGGCAGTGGGCATCCCGGAGATATCAGCCATTAGAGGTGGGGCTCTTCCACTCATGCACTCTCCTCCTGACTTGCAGAGATGGGTCCGGGACCCCTCACTCATTACTGTCCACCTCTCCACCCACAGCAGTCACCAGGCAGAGCCGAGTGGCTAGGAGCTCCAGGCACAGTCGGGGGAGCAGCCCTGATGATTCCCTTCACAGTGGCCCCAAAGAAAAGGGACGCCCAGAAGGGAAGGTGAGGGGACGGCTCTCCCCCACCCAAGGGAGCAGAGAGGACAAGCCCGACTCCAGCAGAGCAGGACATCGGGACAGGCCGGGTAGGTTCTGGGCTGTGCCTCTGCAGAGACGGGGGGTGTGGACACCTGCCCTGAGGGGCACACCAGCACCCAGGGGAGGGAGGGACACACCGACCCTGGTGAGATGACCCTAAGGCCCGAAGGGGCTGAAGACAGAGGTGCAGGACCTGGCAGTGGTTCCCATCAGACTGTGGCAGGGCCACCAGTCAGTGTTGGTGGGGAGTGGGAGGTGGGGCAGTCAGCTCAGGGATGGGGCCCTGGTGACTTTGTCCAGGCCGCTCACACTCACTGAAACACCTGCTGTTTTGTTTCCCGCGCAGGTTTTGCCCGCCCTCCCCTGCCACTCAATGGCAGGAGGATCCCACCCAGAAGTCCAGGGAAGACCACTCGTCCCAGATGGGGCCAGGCCAGGCCAGCCTGCAGGTCGCCCTCCCCAAAGCGCCGCCGCCAACACCCGTCTCCAGAAGCCCCCCAGCCTCCGGAAGTCCTGGTGTCCAACCTCTTCAACCAAATCGGTGCTCTGGACGTGGGCCTGGAGGAGCTGCGGGCTCCGGGGGGCGCCTTCCTACCGGGGCCCACCAGTGGCACCCAGATCGGTGTCTCGCAGCGCGCCTGGCTCAGCTGGCAGCTGGCGCACATGGGGGCCAACCTGCATTGGGCGCTCTTCCAGCTCGACACCCTCCTGGCCTCGCAGCCCCGCCCACCCGCCAGCGGCCAGCCTTAGCAAGCCAACTCGCGCAGGCAGGCGTGCTCACCCAGTCCCTTCTGCAGGAGTGCCAAGCCGGATTCCGTGCTCCCAACTCCCGGTGCGAGGGTCCCAGACAACCAGCTTCCTCCCCACAGCGCCACTGAAATCCACCTGTGGGGGAAACTCCTTCCATCATGAAGCAGCTCTGTGGCTCCAAGAGGACCCCAGCTCAGGGACCCACGGGGCCAGTGTTCCAGCACACAACCTGTAGGGAGCGCTTAGAGAGGAAAACAGTTCTTCCAGGGTCTCAGGTTACTGTGGCTGTCATTGATGGGGACTTTTCCCCATCAGAGGTTTTCCTGTTTTCTATGAAAAATAAAATCCATTGAAAGAAACATAGGTGTTTGTGTTCATTTATTTATTTTCATGATAGCCTGTATCTCAAAGACAGAGTGTATTTCTTTAAGATGAGCATATAGAAACCCATCTAGAATCAAGGTTTTCCTTCCAGTGAGCAGGCTGAGTGCCTTGCGGGATGCTCTATTGTTGAATGCATCTTTAATTCTCTCAGTTCCCTAACATATGTACAAGACACATGGTGCAGGTTCACATGCACATCCATAGCAGGCTTATGCATGTGTACTCTCCCCACTACTTCCACTCCAAACCCCCTGTGCGGTATTCTCACCACACCGTTATGCAAATCTATCCCTCCGCCGCTGCTAAAACACTGAACTCATGCTTCTCCTTTCAAAGGAATTCCTTTTTACAGTTGTATTGAACATTAGGTCCCATAATCTCATTTTGCTGTGTCTACTCTTTAAGGTGTCTGTTTTCCTTGCAACCACCAGTCCTGTCTTACCTGTCTCACTGACATTTGCTAATAGAATCAATGAGCAAACCTACTTCTCCCTTTTGAATCCCTGCCATTGCACTTAGGGTTGAACACACACTCTTTTCTTCGGGCTTTCACCACCTCTGTTCCATAGATGTTTCCCCGAACACATGGGAGCAAACAGGCTCTGAGAGGTCATCTACATGCCAAAGGTCACAGGAGAAGGAGCGCTGAGGTCAGGCCCTGTTTAGTTCCTCATCTGGCGCTTTGTAGCTACTGTTTGTCTCAAAGGTTACTTAACTGTCAATGGCGACAATAGGTGTGGTTTGTAGAACCCCCAATTGTCATGTGTCCCAACTAACTCATGGTTAACACGTTAGAATTGGGTGATCACATTGCCTGCAACATGTGTTGCTGGGCCCTAGGGTTGATACTAGATGGCTAGGGAAACATTGTTGGGATTGTTCCAGGGATAAATGGGAAACACCACTGTGATTTGTTGGCCAAACACAATTTTTGTTTTCATTAGAAAAAAACTCAGGAATAGGTTGGAGATACTAGGCAGAAAGTGTCTTGAGACTAGGAGGCCTAGGGGGTCTTTTTTATGAGCTCAGTGCAGATGCTCTGAGGCTCGTATTCAGACAAGAGACTGAGAGGGAAGGCGGGCAAATGCAACCCACTGCCGACTGAGGGACAACGCAGTGGGGATAACCCGAGTGGAAGGTGCACAACAGGGTGTGTTTGCTTGTGGAAGAAGGAACAACATGTTTTCGTATGGAGAGAGAGAAGCATGTTTTGAGGTTTTGCCCTGCACCCCACCACTTCCTGGCGGCTGGAAATGGAACCGGAAACCTAGGAATGTGCCCTGACTGGAATCGAACCCGCAGCCCTTGGTTACAAGGGGATACTCCAAGAAGCTGAGCCAGGCCGGCCAGAGAAGGAACAAGATATATTCCCCAGCCTCTGCCCCACCGTAAATTCCAGCCGGGGAACAGAGTGCGTGTACCCGCGTCTCCACTTTTCCGTTATCTAGCGTAGAACAGCCACCTAGTCTGCACATAGTAAAAGCTCGGGAAATAATTGGTAAATGATGTTGAGACATGACATAGTGCACTGAGAAATTATTTCTGCTGTAATCGCTTGATAATTTGGATGAAATATCTCCGTCAAATCCGGCTTCTCAGTGAGGGGTGTTGTGTTCACTTAACCTGCTGCTTCTCCCCCGCCCCCCCCCCCACTGTTTGTAAATCATAAATGAAAAGACATCCTAAATTTCAAAGGTTAGTCTCCTCTCCCTATGAAACAATGGCTTCTGCCCGATGGGGCTTTTTCTCCCTCCAATTGCGCTAGTTATCCTAGCTATCTGGAGCCTGCCTTAGGCGTTGTGGCCGGTTTCGAGGTAGCTGGGCGGGGATTCAGAACGGCGGCTCCAAATTCAGCCTTCTAGCAGGGGAAACCCCTGGAGTCTACGGCAGGACGCCAGGCGCCCTGAAGCGCTCTGCGGGGAGTAACTGAGCGGATTTTCCGCGTGCTCGCACCCGACCACTCCAGGGCGGCTTAAGAAACCAACCCCTGGGGCCATCGCCTGACAGCGGGCAGGAAGACCCGGGGTCGGCGCTGTACGGAGGAACCCCGGCCAAGATGGCGGCTCCCGCGGGAGAGATCCAGGGGCGCCGCCATCGTCTCTGCAGGACCCGCTGAGGCCGCGCTTGGGTTGGCCGCCTTGTCCATCTGTGACTCCGACCGGATCCCCACAAAGCCAGAGGCCGTGGACCCGAGGAAGAGTTCAAGGACCGCCGAATAGGCCAGGTGTCACCCGGAGATGGCTGTATCCAAGCCTGCGGGCAGCACGGCGGTGAGCGCGACGACGGGCCGGGGGCGCTCCCGTGGGAAGAGACGGTGTAATTGGGGGTCAGTGATGGAGCTTTACGGTTGTCTGTGAAATAGGTGCTTTGGGAATTGCAGTGGAGTCCGGAGGGCGGGTCGCGTGTTGCGGGATTTGTGGAGTAGCGGTGGACTGGTCTGTGCGGTCGAGTGCTCCAGTTTAAAAAAATCGGCGTTTTGAGAGACCTGCGGTGACCGTGTTGGGGAGCAGGTTGAGTGTGTGGCAGTCACTGAAAGGTCCGTTGGGAAGGCCCCGGGGCTCATTAAGGGGGCTTTGTGGTGTGTCAGAGACTCGGGAGGCAGGTGGGGGTCCGCAATTTGGGGCGTGTGTGGGAGGCAGCGAGTACCGTGGCTTGCTGGTTGAAAGCTGGAGAGTCCCTGTGGGTGCCAGAGGTGCAGGAAGGTCGGCCAGGAGAGTTTATCGCAGTAGTTGGAAGGAAGAAATGATGATGGTTTGGAAAAGGGTTGTAGCATTGACCTGAAAAGCCACATTCAGAATACGTTTGGAGATGAGCCGATAGCACTTACTGATGAATTCGTATGGAACCTGAGGGAAGGAAAAAAAAATCATGATTTGCATCTAGGAACTGGATAGATGGTGGTTCCGTTTCTAAGAACGGGTTGTGTTGGAGACCAGGTTTGGTGGATGTGAATGGAACGCAGGCTAGATGGCAGTGGTTGTGTTTGGGCAGTGTCCAGATGCCCATGGCATGTCCAAGGAGAGATGTGAGTAGTTGTTAGATATATGAGCCTAGAACTTAAGAGAGGTCTGAGCTAGGGAATCCGTGTTTGAAAGGCATCAGCGTGAAGATGGCACTTAAAGCTCTAACATTGGATAAGATGACCTAGGGAGAGAAGGCAGATAGGGAAGAAAAGAGGGCCCAGGACTCCACTCTGAGTCATTCTGACACTTTATGAGGTTTAGGAGGAAATAAAAACAAACAAACAAACAAACAAACAAATGAAAAAGTGTATCCACTGAGCTAAGGCAGGAGGAAAATTGGAAATGTGTCAAATAAGCATGGAGAAAAAATCTTTTCAAGACAAGGGGTGTAATCGGTTATGTCATATGCTCTTGTGGGTCCCAGAAGTGTGACTACAGAGAAGTTGATCTTGATGAGATGTAGCTCAATGGTTATTTTGATTGAGTATAGCTCTTTTGGTGGAGTATAAAATTCTGTTGGGATGAGTGGAAAGAATGGGAAGTAATGAAGTAGAAACAGCAAGTCTAGATGATACTAGGAGTTTTGCTGGCAAAGGGAAAAAAGAAATCGTCATTGGATGGGACTTGAGATTATGAGAGATTTTCTTCAGATGAATGATAGATAGTAAGGTAACTTTGTATGTTGAAATGATCCAGTAGAAAGGAGATAGTACAAAAGAAATGAGATTGACTACAGGGGTGAAAGCCCTGAGAAGGCAGTCAAAAATGGGATCCAGAGCATAAGTGGACAGACTGGCCTTAGTTGAGACAAAGGACAATTCTTCCACTTGAACACAAGGGAAGATAGATTCTGTGGGTTTGGAAACACGATAGTGGAATTGATGGTAACAAGGCAAGGTAGTTCTGGTCCATTTGCATTTATTTTCTCTTTGAAGTAGACAAATGCATCAGCTGAGAGTGGAAAAGGAGTAGATGTTGCAGATTTCAAAGAGAAAGGGGAGAATGTTTGACATAATCATCTTTGAAAGAGGAATAGGAAACTGACAGTATTGAATGCTCATTTGAGATGTCACCTCTTCCAGGTTAC
This sequence comes from Phyllostomus hastatus, assembly GCF_019186645.2. Lineage (NCBI taxonomy): Eukaryota > Metazoa > Chordata > Mammalia > Chiroptera > Phyllostomidae > Phyllostomus > Phyllostomus hastatus. Next base: position 60,140,767 of record NW_025333857.1, on the reverse strand, counting down.
AGACTTCTGTCCTCACTGGCAGAAAGAGAGAGAGGAAGTGAGCTTTCTCCTGATTCTAATAAGGGCACTAATTCCATGCATGAAGATTCCACCCTCCTGACCTGATCCGATTGTAATCTCCTCCCAAAGGCCCTCTCTCTTAATGCCATCCTATCAGAGGGTGGGGTTTCAACATAGGAATTTAGAGGAGGCACAGTCAGTCCATAACAGGGACTAATATGATTTTTGTTTCTGAAGAAAAAATGCAAAATTGAGCAGAGAATAGGTATTCTATATAACATCCTATCAACAGTGAATGGTCAAGGTAAGATCTGTCCCAGTCACTCACGAGTGTGGATGACATTAGACTGAACAAGAATATCCTATTACAGGGACTGGTAACATTCAAAGACGTGACTATGGCCTTTACCCAGAAGGAATGGGAGCATCTAGACCCAGCTCAGAGGAGCCTGTACAAGGATGTGATGCTGGAGAACTACAGCAACCTCGCCTCAATGGGTAAGGCAATTCCTTCGTAATTCAAAATGTGTCCACTGTGATTCCTCCTCTCTGAAGTCCTTCCTAAGTTTGGCCTTGGTTTTTGAGTGAAGGAATTTTAATCCCTTTTGGGTACTAGGCACGATACTTTGCCCTTGCGTCCAAAATAGAAGGTCTACTCGGGTGGGGCCTTGTGAAATCTCAGAATCCATATGTTCTGTATCCTTATCCTGTAAAGGCTCTGAAGCTCAAATGTCAGGGCTTGATTTCGGGGATGTTTGCTGTTCTAACATTCAATGTCTACCATTCCCCATGGGCAGGGTGTCAAGCTGCCAAGCCAGACATGATCTCCAAGTTGGAAAAAGGAGAACAGCCATGTTTGGGGAAGGGGAAAAGACCCAGACAAGGTGGAACACCACGTGAAACACCAAGACCCAAGCAAAAAGGAGCCAATGGAAGTAAGTTCCTCATTTCCTGGTGGTAACTTTGGAATTATTCAAAGAATTGTTTATTCTTTTTTTTTAGATTTTATTTATTTATTTTTAGAGAGGGAAGGGAGGGAGAAAGAGAGAGAGAGAAACATCAATGTGCGGTTGCTGGGGGTCGTGGCCTGCAACCCAGGCATGTGCCCTGACTGGGAATCGAACCTGCGACGCTTTGGTTCGCAGCCCGTGCTCAATCCACTGAGCTATGTCAGCCAGGGCCAAAGAATTGTTTATTCTTAAATTCTTCTTAAAGATCCCAGATCCTTCTTTCTTAACCAGGAAGTAGCAACAGAAATACCAGAATCTCCTGGAGGAAGAAGATTTCAAACCACAAAGATTCTTTAACCTCGGAGATTCTAATATTTCTTCTTTCTGTGAACCTGTCCATGTGAAAGGCTCTCATATGAGGTTCACTGTAGCCCTAAAACCCCATGGTATGAAATTTTTCTCTTTGTATATTCAGACATTTTTAGATCTGTCCTCTTTCCAAATCTCGGGCTTGATGCTTCTGACCCTAAGTACTTTCCCTTCTCCTCCTTTCCCTGTGAAATGTTCTAGATCTGTGGTCTGTAATGCATCGTTGTTTACATCTTCTCCTTAACCTTTGCAGTCAAATGCCACAGATTTCATGTCTCCACCTAAATTTCTGACTTTACAGTGACCACTGCTTACCTTTCAGTGCATATTTGAATCGTTTTGATCAGGCTAAATTCTTGCCTGCCCGGTTCGAATTATAACACTTGCCTCTGATTTTATTCTGAGTGCTCCTTGACCATTTTTTCACCAGTGTCTCTTCCTTCTCACTTTGCTGAATTGTCCCTAAGGTGTATCTTCTACTATCTATTTTTTTTATGGTATTACCCTCCAAGGAATCATGCTTTGTGGAAATACAAGCTTTTAATTCTACTGCGGTGACTCTAAGGTCAGTTTCCAGGTCAGTCTGCAGGTCCTTGGTGTTGACTCGCACTTGACCTGCTGGTAAGACAGCTTGTTCTCAGGGGGTCAGAACGGAAAACTTTGTCTTTCTTTCTGAATTGGAACTTCCTTTCACCTCCCCTGTTTTTATCAGGGTCTGCTCTGATTTTAGGCCTGTCCGCCATGGAGTTTCTCTGAATCTGTGCTCTCTGCCTTCTTTCTTTTTATTCTTTCTTCAGTTCATGGCGATTTTTCTTCTCACTGCCACTGGCCAAACAAGATTCATATTATCACATAACTAAATTGCTTCAATTCTTAGGTAGATTTGTTAAGTCCCCTTTCTAAAAAAAAATCATCTTAAGTGTTGCCACCAAACATTAAAACATTCAGTTATTATTTATATTATTACAGTCCCCAAATTAGCAGAATGTCCAAAACATCTTTTTAAGTTCCCTCTGGGTTTTCCAAGACTCCTTGAGTTTCCTGAGATTGGAGGGACCCGTCCTTCAAATAACAAATGAGAGACCTTATGAAGTTTTTGATCCATTCATTAGCGGCTGCAGTTTGGCTATCTTTACTTTTCTCAGTGATACTTAATATTACGACTAACAAATATCCCGAGTCATCTAACACACCTTGGTCATTGCTCCAGTGACTCTCTTCTTTGTTTTGGTTCTTCTGTAGTACTTGGAGGTTCTTCCAGGAAGGACTCTTCTGTTTCCTCCAATGATGTACTGAGTCTAACGAGCTCCATACCTCAGTATCTGAAGTTGTAGTCATTTTAGCTTACAACTCATGTTTCAGTCACTGTCTCACATTCCAGACAAGCTTATAGACAGATACATGCTCCCCCACCCAGCTCTCCCCTGAGTATTACTCTCTTATACCAGTTTGCTAGTTCAGATTCTCCTCTTCTTCCCTCCCTCATGGTAAATTTCCCTTGTAGTACTTTATATCTTTCCTTACTGGCCAATGTCAGTTGGGACCAGTCCAAACATCATTATAAAAGGTTCTTATGATGTTACACCATATGGGGAAAGGTTTGAGTTTTGATCCCTTTTTCCCAGAATAAAATTTTCTTTTATTTAAAATATATTGTATTGATTATGCAAACACAGTTGTCCCATTTTACCCCCTTTATTCCCCTCTGCCCTGCATACCCCCTTCCACGCATATTCCCCCCCTTTAGTTTATGTCCATGGGTTGTATATATAAGTTACTCAGCTTCTATATTTCCTATACTATTCTTAACCTCTCCTTGTCTGTTTTCTGCCTACCATTTATGCTACTTATTCCCTGTATGTTTTCCCCCTTTATCCTTCTCCCACTCCTCTGCTGATAATCCTCCATGTGATCTCCATTTCTGTGATTCTGTTCCTGTTCTAGTTGTTTGCTTAGTTCATTTTTGTTACTGTTTTTTTTTTTTAGGTTCAGTTGTTAATAGTTGTGAGTTTGTTGTCATTTTACTGTTCATATTTTTGATCTTCTTTTTCTTAGATAACTCCCTTTAACATTTCATATAATAATGGCTTGGTGATGATGAACTCCTGTAACTTGACCTTATCTGGGAGGCACTTTATCTGCCCTTCCAGTCTAAATGAAAGCTTTGCTGGATAGAGTCATCTTGGATATGGGTCCTTGCCTTTCATGACTTTTGAATACTTCTTTCCAGCCCCTTCTTGTCTATAAGGTTTCTTTAGAGAAATCAACTGATAGTCTTATGAACTCCTTTGTAGGTAACTGTCTTCTTTTCTCTTGCTGCTTTTAAAATTCTCTCCGTATCTTTAATCTTGGGTAATGTAATTATGATGTGCCTTGGTGTGTGCTTCCTTGGGTCCAAGTTCTTTGGGACTCTCTCAGCTTCCTGGACTTCCTAGAAGTCTATTTCCATTGCCAGATTGGGCAATTTCTCCTTCATTATTTTTTCAAAGAAATTTTCAATTTATTGCTCTTCCTCTTCTCCTTCTGGCACTCTTGTGATTCAGATGTTGGAACATTTAAAGTTGTCCTGGAGGTTCCTGAGCCTCTCCTCATTTTTCTGAATTCTTGTTTCTTCATTCTGTTCTAGTTGAATGTTTCTTTCTAACTTCTGCTCCAAACCATTGATTTGAGTCCCAATTGCCTTCCCATCACTGTTGGTTGCCTGTACATTTTCCTTTATTTCACTTACCATGGCCTTCATTTTTTTCCTCTATTTTGAGACCATACTCAATGATTTTTGTGAGCATCATGATTACCAGTGTTTTGAACTATGTATCTGGTAGGTTGGCTATCTCTTCATCACTTAGTTGTATTTTTTCTGAAGCTTTGACCTATTCTTTCATTTGGGCCATTTTTCTTTTTTCCTTTTTTGTCTGGGTGTGCCTGTTAAGCAGTAAAGGGCGGAGCCTTAGGTGTTCACCAGGGCCAGGCAACCTAAGTTGCTGTGTTGTGTTGCTGTCGGTGGGGAGGGGTCCGACCGGGAACAGTGCTGCTTGCTCCGCTCTCCGCCGGCTTTCAGTCACTTCCTCCACTTCCCACAAGCAAATTGGGCCCTTCTGGTGCTGATTCCCGTGTGGTGGGCTTGTGTATGTTCTAGGATCCTGTGGGTCTCTCCAACGAACTCTCCTGTGAGGCTGGGAGTTTCTCCTGATGCCATAACCCTCACAGGTTTTTTCAGTCAGAGGTTTTGAGGCTTCATTTTCCCTGCACTGGGACCCTGGGTTGCATGGTCTTTTGAATATTTATGGTCTGTCTGGCTCCCCAGTTGTTCCTCCAGGTTTATCTGCCTGCTCCACCAGCTGCCTCCTTGCCGAGAGTCCTCTCTGCATGGCTGCCCGTCTCCGCCCCTCCTACCAATCTGTATGAATGTTTTTTCTTTAACTCCTTGGTTGTTGAAATTCCATACAGTTCAATTTTCTGGCAGTCCTGGTTGTTTTTTGTTTTTAAATTTGTCGTTGTCATTTATTTTGGTTGTGTGAGGAGGCACAGTGTGTCTACCTATGCCTTCATCTTGGCCAGAAGTTCTGGAATTTCCCAGAAGAACATTTTCTTTCACTCTCTCCAGAATCCTTGGGCGTTGGACAATGCAACCTTTGCCATGTTACATAAAAGTTCTTGTTATACAATTTCTCTCAGGATGCGTACATCACTTAACATTTCCTAAATGGAGCCCTGACTGATGTGGCTCAGTTGGTTGGATGTCGTCTCACAAACAAAAGGTTGCTGGTTCAATTCCAGGTCAGGGCACATGCCTGGACTGCAGATTCAGTCCTCGATGAGAGCACATACAAGAGGCAACCGATCGATATTGCTCTCTCACATCAATGTTTCTCTCCTTCGCTTCCCCTCTCTCTAGAAATAAATAAAATCTTTTTAAAAACTTTCCTAAATGGAAAAGCAGCTAGAAATTCTTCTCCCTATTTTCTCCACTTCTCCCTATTTTATCTATATCACCACTGCAGCTACACTTAGAAAAACTGACCTTCTATCCCATGGGAACTAATCTCTTAAAAATTCTCCATAAAAATAATATTATTTCTTGGCTGGGTATTCAAACACCATAACTCTTTTCTGTTTGAGCACAGTTTTCACTTTATTCATGTAATGTTCCTTCACCACCAAGACAGCTATTCACTTTCTGTTTCTTTCTGCAGCCATGGGACTCTTAGATCTGCTTCTCTCTTTGAGTCTGTTTAATTCCCACCCTGGCGCTTTTCCAAGTTTTCTCTGCACATAGCTGAAAACGGGCACCCCGAAGTAGCAGTCCCAAGACCTAAGTTTTTAGGTTTTTACATGTTTAATGTCCATATCTTGCTAAGAGAAGTCTTTGAGTTTCTTTCTTGTGTAAAATTTTTTTGTTTATTGGGGTGGCATTGGTTAATAAAATTATATAGGCTTCAAGTATACAATTCTATTATACATCATCTGTATAATGTACTATGTATTCATGGCCCAAATTTAAGTCTCCTTCTGTCACCATTTATTCCCCCTTTACCTTCTTCTGCCTCCTCCCAGAAGTCTTTGAGTTTCAATTCTAAGTTCTTGAGAGAAAGATTGTTATTGGACTAGCTGGGGTGGGGCCTGGCCATTACCACTGTCCAATCAGTTGTTTTCCACTAGAAGTTGGGTTGTACTATACAAACATGGCTTCCTGCACCTGTCAGTGTGGGCGGTGGTCTCAGAGAAGGGAGGCCTGGGTTGAGAAGATACCTCAAAATGTACAACTGCATAGTGTGTGGAGGAAAGAATGGGAGCAATCACTCAGGGCTAGAAAATTAGCTTTGGATTTATAATTGGTGGTTATAGCGTGACCTGACAGGAAAACAGAGGTGCTCCATAGCAAACTATTGGAAAACAAGTGTGTGTGTACATTGTACATCCAAATGGTGTGAAGTTTGTTCGTCCATCTCATTTCTGTGAATTTTATCATGTGGTAAAAGCACTAAGGAAGTCAGAGAAACTGGAGGTTTTTGTTGTTTTGTCTTGTCTTTTAGTGCAGGAATGTTATTACATTGATCATGGGTGGTAGCAGGGGAACAGCCTTTCTGGATTATTCCTTCAGTCACCTTAAGTTGTTCAGTCCTCCTTGGTGGACTTGCCTTGTTATTGCTGTATTGGCTTTTTGGGGTGCTATAACAAAAATTTACATGAGCTAGCCCTAGCTGGTGTGGCTCAGTAGATTGAGTGCCGGCCTGCAAACCAAAGGCTCACTGGTTCAATTCCCAGTCAGGGCACATGCCTGGGTTGTGGGCCAGTTCCCCAGTGGAGGGCATGTGAGATGCAACCACACAGTGATGTTTTTCTACCTCTCTTCCTCCCTCCCTTCCCCTCTCTGAAAATAATTAAATAAAATCTTTTTAAAAAATGTACATGAGCTAGCCTAAGTAGAGAGAGGAATTTACTATAAGGACATGGGTAGATATCTTCTAATGTGAAGGCAGCTACTTCAGCCAGGCCTTACCAAGGACTCGAACCAGGACTGGAAAGCCATTAGTAATTGAGGTTATGCAAATGGTCTCTTCGAAGACACGTGATCCTGCATCTCTGCTTTTCTGTGGATGTATGCTTCATCCTTCGTACTGATGAATTCTCTGTTTTCACAGGGAAAATACGGATTTATTTTACTTGTCTTATATCATTTATAAATTTAAGAACCCAGTGGAGACTACCTAGAATCTAAATTTTTAGGAGGAAGACTCTTATTGGACATCCTGAGTCAGATGTATCTCCACCTGTGACCATGGAGAGCTGGATTAATGGATTAATGTAGTACAGGCTACAGGAGACAAATGCTATGGGTGGATTAGCGGTTATCAAAGCTGGGCAGCTTGGGCTGAGGAGAGACCTCAAAAAAGTGTCAGCTACAGTTACAAGCTCTTTTTACTTCACCTACTTCACGTTTGCTGCTCCTTGTGTATATTTCATGTTCTATCCCAGGTTGCAAGATCATATTTATAAATAGCTTTTTCTAATTACTATTGTCGATTTTCTTTTACTGTTTTTACTACAGCATTTCCCCCTTCAAGCCCAAGAGGATAGGGACATAGGTGCTGGTATTTCATTCACTCTGGGGTACTAGGCTTGAATAAAGATTCAGTCTCACAACAGGGCATTTCTTTGTAAATTGTATTCTAAAATATGAGAATGAAAAGGTTCATAAGAATATCTCATTGAATTCTGTTTTAGAGGAAGTCCAGCAAGATGATGACCAGCTAGAGAATCACCAGGAATCTCAAAACAAACTCCTTAGGGAAATTACATTAAAGAAAAAAACTTTGACTAAGAAGAAAGGCCATGAAGGTAATTCATTGGGGGCAAAAAATGTGAGTACAACACAAGTTTCTTCCAAAAAAAAGCTTCTTAAATTTAATTCAGAGGGAGAGAGTCTGAAACAGAAGAATTTTGACTCACCTGGTCATATAAGAAACCATGCAAAAAAGAAACCTGATGTAGCTAAAGAGCACAGGAAATCATTGGGCCATACCTTATCTGAGACAAAAAAAGACAAAAATAAAACTGGAAAGAAACAGAAATTATCTAACCATAGCTCATCTGACAGGTGTGACAAAACTCAAACTGGCAAGAAACTTGAGAACCTGGTTCATCGTGGCTCATCCCGTACTGAATGGGACAACATCGAAACTGGGGAGAAACAGGAAAAACCATCCAGCCATAGCTCACCTCCTACGAAGTGTGACACCGCTCAAGCTAAAGTGAAACCTTATGAATGTAGTCAGTGTGGGAAAGCTCTCAGCCACAAACAAGGACTTGTAGACCATCAAAGAACTCATACCGGGGAAAAACCGTATGAATGTGATGAATGTGGGATAGCCTTTAGCCAAAAGTCACACCTGGTTGTCCATCAGAGAACTCATACTGGAGAAAAACCATATGAATGTATTCAGTGTGGCAAAGCTCACGGTCACAAACACGCCCTCACTGACCATCTGAGAGTTCATACTGGGGAAAAGCCCTATAAGTGTACTGAGTGTGGGAAAACCTTCAGACACAGCTCAAATCTTATTCAACATGTGAGATCTCACACAGGGGAGAAGCCCTATGAATGTAAGGAGTGTGGGAAATCCTTTAGATATAACTCATCTCTTACTGAACACGTGAGAACTCATACAGGGGAAATACCATATGAATGCAGCGAATGTGGACGAGCCTTTAAGTATAGCTCATCTCTCACTAAACACATGAGAATCCATACAGGTGAGAAACCCTTTGGATGTGATGAATGTGGGAAGGCTTTCAGCAAGAAGTCACACCTCATGATACATCAAAGAACTCATACTAAGGAGAAACCATATAAATGTGATGAATGCGGAAAAGCCTTTGGACACAGCTCATCCCTTACTTACCACATGAGAACACACACGGGTGAAAGTCCCTTTGAATGTGATCAGTGTGGGAAGGCCTTCAAACAAATTGAAGGCCTTACTCAGCATCAGAGGGTTCACACTGGGGAGAAACCCTATGAATGTAATGAGTGTGGGAAAGCCTTTAGCCAAAAGTCCCACCTCATTGTACATCATAGAACTCATACTGGGGAGAAACCCTATGAATGTAACGAATGTGGAAAAGCCTTCAATGCAAAGTCACAACTTGTTATACATCAGAGATCCCACACTGGAGAGAAACCCTATGAATGTAAAGAATGTGGAAAAGCCTTCAAACAAAATGCATCCCTTACCAAACATGTGAAAACTCATTCAGAAGAGAAATCTCATGAGTGAAATAATGTGGGAAATCTTTGAATTGAACTGAAGGTTTTATTTAACTTTAGAAGTATTTTGAATTTAAAGGGTGTTAGAAAGCCTTGAACAAGAAGTCACCTCATTGTACATGAAAGAATTTGAAAATCTTCACATAGAAGCAATTGAAAGTTTAAACTTGATACTAAACCTTTTATAGAAAAGTTTTACAAATTATTGTAAATAACCTATGTTTACATTGTAATATAAAGTTTTAAAAATTGTTAACATGTTAAATAAGCAGAGCCCTAGAGAAACATTCATATGCTGAAACATGTTTCTGAGTTGCTTGAGTGTTGTATACTCAACATATGAGAACTGAATTTGCATATCTGTTCATTGCCATGTGTAAGTATTTGTGGTCACTGGTATGAGCCTCATCTTTGATATCATCACTCAGCTCTTAATGTTTTTGTTATCTTCTGCATAAGCAGAAAACTTTATAAAAAGGTTGTTTATGTAAAAAATATTAACACAAAATTAAGAGAAAATGAAAGAAAGCAGCTGAGGGTACACAGGTGCTGGTAGAAAATGATGTTCAAGTTAAACTGTTAAGTAAAAAGAGCATCTGGCTGAAATATGCATCTAGTATGTTTCTGCTTGTGTACAAAAGGGTGCATGTTTGTCTCTCTCTCTCTCTGTATGTATGTATATATACCTGTATTTGTATGTGAATAGACCTGGTTTGAAAAATAGAGATAAAACTTAAGGGTGGCTGCCCCTGGTCACAGGAGGACAGGAACAGAATCTGAGCTGGGAGGGAGGCCTCCTGTTCATTGTGTATTGTTTGAATATTTCCATCAGGTACATGTATTATTCCCACAATTAAAATCCTTTTGATATGCACAAATTAACACTAATTAAAATTTTCACTGAGCCCACTCCGTGATGTTTGATACAGTAGAAGTTTCTGTGCCTATTTATGAATGATGATGAGTCTAAGAATATTACGTTGAATTCACAAAGACTTCTCCTAGTAAACATGTTCTTTCATTAAAATAATAAATTACAATTATAACTCAGTACTGTTTCTTTTACTTGCCATTTTTTCAAAGACTGAAGATGAATTGTTACTGAAGGTGAATGACCGTAATTTTCTGGACACTCATTCCATTTTATCTCATTCAAAGCACTTAAATACAAACACCTGCATCTGGGACAGCAAGCACATCGCAGCAAGGGGCACAATTCCCTGCCCTTGCCCAACAGCAGCCATTGTGGAAGGACCACTGAACTCTTTCTGAGTTAATCACGACTTGGCCTCAGAATCATTCTTAACCATGCTTTCCAGAAGGTATTATGCATCAATATGGGTTCACACAGGAAACCTATTTTCCACTGCATACTTAGAATTTTTTACCCATGAGTCCTAGACAAAAAAATGCAGCTGTACTGTTTTATAATTTACTTGTTAACGCTATGAACAGTGACATGAGAACAAAAATGGTTTTGTAATTAAAGGTAATGATTTTGGCATGTACATCATCTTTTACATTTTTTGCAGCACATTCACTACATTACCTCATATGTTCCTCAGAATAAACATATGAGTCAGTAGCAGGACTTTGTCCAGTCACGGTCAATGCTGCTCAATATATATTGCACTTAGATACTCATCTAGCATAGTGATGGGTTCTCACCAAATATGTAATTAAATGCCATCTTTGCGAATACTTCCCATTCGAGTGCCTGCCTTTCTGACCTCCTCATTTCAGAGAATTGAAAGGTACTGATATTGAGAATTGAATTGGCATGAATGTGTGCATGTATTCAATGATCCACTCCTGTATCAAGCCCCCATTACAAAGTAAGTTGGGAGGAAAATGCAATGGGAAAGACTTTTCCATTAATAATCTCCTATCAAGTGGAGGTCTAGCAGTATGCATTGGATGATCATCACTGTCCAGAGCTGTAGAAAATCTGCACTTTTTGGAGGGATAAACCAGTTGCAGGTTATGGTTACATTGAGTTTCCCACACCTCTTGGAGAACTCATAATAGTGCCACACCCAAAACAGTTAGGAATATAGGTATGCCTGAATAGTAGAAATGATGCTGAAAGCCATCCTGTGCAGTAAAAAATAAATTTTAAAAGTTAGCATCAGTGAATGAAGAAATGATGTCTAAATATGACTAGAGGTGAACAATGAAAGAAAATGGACAAACCGAGTGACCCTAAAGCTGTTGCGACAGCACAAAAGCAAGAAGAGAATACGTAAATGAACGAGCAGGTACTTTTATCAAAAGAGTGGGCAAGATTCTCCCAAGGGCTGTAGACTGTGGACCCTTGAATTATATTTCATATATAAAAGAACTAGTAAGTTAGGGCCTTGCAAAGCAAACAAGACTCCCCAAATCTTTGGTAAGGAATTCCCTCCCTCTCCAAACAGGAGTGTGTGTGTGTTCCCAACAGAGGGAACCACCTGAATTGAACAAAGATGTGGAGGCGGATCAGCCTGCTCTTCTATATGAGAAGTGACCTACTGTTCCATTGAAACTTCCCTTCTTCACCTTGTTTTCCCGATAAACTCCCGCTCCTCTTCTAAGACTAAGTTTTTAAAAATCATATCCTAATGAGACAGGGTATGTGGCAAAACAGCTATAACCCTTAAGAGTTACAGGAACTGCCAAGGTTATAGTAATACCAACCCCCAATGCATTTATGGGTTAGAACAGGTGGAAGACCAGTCCGATCCAACACAGTAACTAATTCCACCTCATGGTGACCCCTGGCCTCATTATATGTGCTCATTGAAGTACATTAGCATGCTAAATGACATACCTTGAGCTGCTGAAATCTAAAACAAAAGGCCCATATAAGGACAAAAAGTGGCAATGAAGCTTTTCTGAGAAGTCTCCACATCTCCACATCTTTCCAGAGAAGTCCTGAATATTCCTCCCCTTTATTGAATGTCCTACCCCTTGATTAAATGAGCCTCAATAAAAGTAGTAAATCCCTCTACGGAGAGGCTGCTCTGTCTGGGGAGTAGCCCACTCTGTCTCACTAATAAACTCTATTTCACTCTAAATTTATGCCATCTTATGTTTGAATTCTTTCCTGTGGGAAGCCAAGAGCCCACAGTGGGTCATGGTGGGTCTTCGGGTCCCCAGACCCCCAGAACGTCAGCATCACTAACCTTCCTAAGAGGCCCTTCTCACACCCCCTCCACTACCATCCCCCCCCCCCCCAGTCCCTGACAGGGTTAGTAACCTCTTACTGTACCCACTCAACACCAGGCAGGCCTCAGTCACATCACCGGTCATACTGCATTGTCACATCGGACTGAGTCCCTCAGTCACATCACTGGTCATACTGCATTGTCACATGGGACTGAGCCCCTCCCTTGCCTTACCGGACATGGCAGTAATACATGTGTATGACTGAAGGAATGAATGAGCTTTCCATTACAGAGGAAGAGTCAGTAGACATAAATAGTGGGTTGCCCAAGAAGTCTGTATGTGTTTTTCCATAAAATAAAAGACACATTTTTCATCTTCACCAATAACTTGATTAATTTGGATATTTTGAGAATGTCGGGCATCTCCCACATAGTATATAATGATTGTCCCAATTAATGTCTCAATTCGATCGCTAGCATCTACAACTGGTCCAGCGAGAAATCTCTAGCACAAAACTTTGCAAACCACTTTTGACATGTTCAATCAGTCAGAACCTTCTCCATACACTGTACAAATCTTTTTTTTTTTTTGCATTTCAGTTGCATTTGTACCTTTCTTGCAAAAACAAAGCATAACATGCTGAAAATGTTGCTTATTTTCTTCCATTTTCAATAGTAAAATGGCTACACAAAAATTCATCCATTTTCATAAAGTGTTTTAAATGCTCACTGATATGACAGCTGTCACAATACAATCTAACAAAATTGTTTCGAATGAAGTTAGAGACAACCAAGCACTACTGAAACCACCTTATGGAAAACACCGAATGAACTTTCTGGCCAACCCAATGTGTATCTAACAAGAAAGGCAGGGAAACTAAGCTGATTCTGACATAGTCTTGCCCTGAGTAGCTGTCAGACCAAAGGGGAGAATGACTCAAACACTGGGGATCCTAGCCCCATGTAGCAATGGCTGTGGCAGGGGAAGCATATGCAGCTGTGCCCACAAAAAGGAACAGGTTTCTGGGAGTCATGGAAAACAAACAGACAAAAGCAAACAAACAACAACAAAACTAGAGAAGAAAGTGTTAGAGCCCAGCTTTGAAGCTTGAATAGTGATTCTCCTGGCATATGGTTGGGGAGAATATTCCAGAAGTATTAAGTCCTCTGTATCTGGCTTTAAAGCGCTAGCAAACCTTGAGAATTAACCCATAGTGTTTTTAGGCATTATGGCTAGATTTTCTGTAGTCATGTTAAAAGATAAACTGAGGCACATTAAAAATTTTAAGAGTTTATTTGAGCAAAAATTGATTTGAATTGGGCAGCATCAAATGGAAAATGGTTAGAGGCGCTCCACTGACAGGAGCTGGGAGCAAGGCTTTTCCAGAGAAAACTCAGAAGCAAAGCAAGGGAATTATTTGATGGGCTACAGTTTGAACAGTTGCCTTACTTGGCTGTCTGTGATGGGTGTGCTGAGGTTTTGAGTTCTTAAACTTGAAGCATTTACAGGCATGGGTTTGGGTTTGCTTATGAAGAAGGCTGCTAAGGCACCGGAACCACCTCAGTCTAACGGCCTCCTCATTTAATTAACAGTAATAACACTAGATGGTATTATTTTTTAAAAAACTGGGTGGAATCTAACGTGCTTTTCACTGACATTGATGCTGAAGCTTTCTTCTTTATGTCAGCAAACACTGAAAATACCCGAAAGAGTAGTTCAAAGCCTTCCTCTACACATTAGAGAACTGAGGGAACGTGGCTGCCCCAAGACCACAGAGCAAGCTCAAGACCAGGTCGAGAGGAGAATCTAGGGGTTCTGAATTGTCCTTCAGAGTTCGTACCCCAACGCTCACCCTCTGCTGCTTCCTATCTGATGTCTTCAGCAGGGGCGGGGTCTTCTCATCCCACTCAGGGAACGTGTTCCCCGCGGAGGGGAGGACATTTGAATTTTATTTTCCAGGGTGATTGGCTGGACTTCACCAAATGAAAGGCAATCTGACTTACCCTCTCCCAGGGCTATCTCCTGGGGAGAATACTGTGCTATCCTGACTTCTCCACAGAAAGGGGTAAAGGGGGTCAAGTGTATGGTGACGGAAGGAGATTTGACTTTGGGTGGTGAACACATTTCAATATACTGACAATGTATTATGGAATTGTACACTTGAAACATATAATTTTACTAATCAGTGTCCCTGCAATAAGCTTAAGAATACAGTAAATCGTTAGGACCACAGCTATTCCTATAAGACAAATGGAAAAGAACTCAACTGTACTAAAGCTATGGAAATAAAACCTGAGACTTGAAGTAAAATTTCCACTGACAGCACTTTTCAAAATTCAAAAATGCACTACCTCAACTAGGCCTGAAAAAGGGCTTGATGACCTTATAAATGACTGTAAGAGTCAGGTGTAAAAGATGGTTATACAGAGAATTTAAAGAACTTTTACTAAAATATTAGAAAAGAATGCTATGTGTAAATTATTTGTAATAAATGCCTTTGAATCTTAAAACACATTAAATAACATATCTCACAAACACAGTAAGTGCTCAATAAACATTATTATTATTATTCCTCAGATTGGGAGAATGAGGCACTGTGATGTAGAGCAATCGATTTGAGACATTCTCATCTGTTTAACAGAAGGGGCTTCCCCTGCTTCCCGACTCCACAATTTTTGCTTTGCGCCTTACTCTGTGTACCCGTGTCTACATATTTTAGCTGAATCGGTTCCCTGACTCCATCCTCAGATACCCGGCTTTCCTAGTTTCTAATGTCGGTCCCACACTGTTCCTACACCTTTTGCGTAGCTCCACTATTTCAGTTCTCACGTCCTTTGCTGTACGGCATTAACACTATTCGAAACAGGGCACCGCCCACTTCCTTCCCATCCCATCCTGGGCGCGGCCATGTTAATCCTCGGCTCCAGGGATTCACCACCCGCAAAGTCTCGCGAAAGGCGAGTGAGGGGCTGCTCCAGTTTCCGTGGTTACTGGGAGAGTCCCACGGCCCCTGAAGTGGTGGGGGCAGGTCCTAGCTGTCAGCTGAGGGCCCACGAGAAGACGCAAGAGGTGGGAAGTTGAAGAGCCCGATTTCAGAAAAGGAGGTTTCAGTCTTTGGCCGCGGTATTGGGAGTTAGGGATTCATGTATGATCAGCGATGGAGCGTTTGTAGCGGTCCGTAATTTCCGGTCCTGTTGTGGTGAGTAATTGAAGGGCGATGTACCAGATAGTAGCTGCCTCCCTGCGGAGCTTGGGATTTAGTGGTGCTGCTGGTAGTAGGCCAGGCTGCGGTGCGGGTAACCAAGCACCTTTCTTTCCCACGCTCAGCCCTCGGGGCGGAGACGTCCTGCACTTGGCGACAGGTTCCCCCGCCCCCAGGAGAAATGGCGGCAGAAGGAGATATTGCACTGAGCAGGGGCAAAGTTAGCAAGTTGTTGGATAGGGGAAAACACTCCTACCCCTTTCCCGCACGAGATTGGCGGTGGGACCCCACGGAGAGGCAGTCACTTTCCCACGTAGAGGTCAGAATGGCGTCTGGGGGTGGTGCTGGAGTGAAGAGGCCTGTCAATCTGGCCTGAAGGAAAGACAGGATTGGTCGGGAGGCGGACCCTCTCAGAACACCGGGAAGTTTGAGAAGTTAATTGGACATTCTGAGAAAGCACCTGGTCCTCCCACACCAGAAACTAATATAAACTCAGGGGGAGGAAGGGACACTCTCTTACTCACCTGGGGACCATACTATTTGGTGCTTTTGAGGTACTTTGTGTCCGTGGAAGCCACATGGCCAGTGGTAGCGCTGGCCCCACACTCAGGTTCCGGCGGGGAGCCTGGAGCCGGACAGTGGCGGCCTGCAGCAAGCTGGGCTTCCTGGGTGACCGCTCGGCGGCTGCCCGCGGTTCCCAAAGGACGGGACAGGAACCGGGGCACTGCCGTTGGGGTCGCCTGGCTGAGGGTGGCTGGGCTTTCCTCGGGCGGAGGGAACAGGCTCTGAGACTAGAGTCTGCCATTCTCCCGGATCATACATCATTTGAATAAAAATCTTTTCTTTCTTACCAGTCTCTGCCTCTAGAATTTGCCTATTGGAGGCGACAGGTAGCGAAACCCTTACTTTGGTTCTGTAACATTTAAATTTTTAAAATAAGTTGTGTAAGTTCTTTGTATATTTTGGATATTCACCCCGTATTGGATATACGATTTTCAAGTATCCTTTTCCATTCAGTAGGTTGCCTGTTCATTTTTGTGTATGGTTTCCCTCTCTGTGCAAACACTTTTTAGTTTGATGTAATTCCGTTTGTTTATTTCTGCTTTTGTCACCTTTGACTGAGGAAGCTGGTCCAAAAACATATTGCTAAGACTGATGTCAAAAAGCTTACTGCCTGTGTTTTTTCTTAGAAGTTTTATGGGCTTACATTCAAGTCTTGAAACCATTTTGAGTTTATTTTGTGTATGGTGTGAGAGTTGTCCGGTTTCATTCTTTTGAAAGTAGCTGTCCAATTTTCTCAATACCTTTTATTGAAGGGATGGTCTAAAACCTACTGTATATTCTTGTCTTTGTCATAGATTAATTGAATATATGTATGTATTCAATTCATGTATGTATGTATGAATATATGTATGTATTCATACATACACATATGTATGTATGTATGTATATTGTATGTATTGAATATATGTATGGGCTTATTTCTGGGCTCTATTCTATTCCGTTGATCTGTGTGTCTGTTTTTGTGACAATACTCTGCTGGCTTTGATTGTTTACCCTTGTAATAAATACAGTTTGAAGTCAAGGGGAACATAATACCTCCAGCTTTGCTACTGTTTCTCAAGATTACTTTGGCTGTTTGGGGTCTTTTGTGGTTTCATACGCATTTTATGATTATTTGTTCTAAGTCTGTGAAAAATGCCTGGTATTTTGATGGGGATTTCATTGAACCTGTAAATTGCTTTGGCTAATATGGACAATATTATTTAACAATATTATTTAATTCCTTAGTATGGTATATTTTTTCATTTGTGTCATCTTCAGTTTTTTTTCATGAATGTCTTATAGTTTTCAGAGTACAGACCTTCCACTTCCTTGGTTAAATTATTGTTAGGTATTTTATTCTTTTTTTTTAAACACCTTTTCTTTTTCTTTTTTTTTTTAAAGATTTTATTTATTTATTTTTAAAGAGGGAAGGGAGGGAGAAAGAGAGGAGAGAGAGAAACATCAATGTGCGGTTGCTGGGGGCCGTGGCCTACAACCCAGGCACATGCCCTGACTGGGAATCGAACCTGCGACACTTTGGTTCACAGCCCGAGCTCAATCCACTGAGCTACGCCAGCCAGGGCCATTTTATTCTTTTTAATGCAATTGTAAATGGGATTAGTTTTTCTTTATGATAGCTCCTTATTAGTATATAGAAATGCAACTTATTTTGTGTATATTAATTTTGTATCCCATGACTTTATTGAATTAATTTATTACTTTTAATAGTTTTTAGTGTAGTTTTTTAGGGTCATCTGGATTTAGTGACAGTTTCACTTTTTTCTTTCCAATTTGGATGCCTTTTATTTCTGTTTCTTGCCTAATTACTGTAGCTAGGACTTCCGGTGCTATATTGATTGAAAGTGGTAGGAGGGGGCATCCTTGTATTGTTCCTGATATTAGAGGAAAAGCTTTCAGTTTTTCACTGTTGACTATGATGTTAGCTCTGGGTTTGTCAAATATGGCAAGGGGAGAAAAGTTTTAAAGATATAATGGAATATATTCACACCCTTAAAGGAAAAACATGTCACGTCTTGATCTTCTCAGAATTGTAAGTTAATAGGTTTATGTTATCAGAGCATAATCCTTTGTGATCTCTCTAAAAGCAGCCTTTGAAAGGGGCAGCCTTCAGAGGGTAGTCTTTTATGTGGTTGGTCATAGGAAATTCTAGGCTGGTGGTTCTGGGAGTCCCAGGGCAGGCCCAGATTCTCAAGCTTTCAAGGCTGTCTGCTCATCCCAGCTCTGTCTTTACAGATAGCTGCCCCTTCTGGAGAGCAACAGAAAATGACTAAGTCCCAGGTAAGTATATTGTTTACACCCCATTTTGTTTTCTACCGTATTTGAGACAGTTTTCAGAAATTAATTCAATTAAATGAAAAATGTATATAGACATGAGAGAAACATTGATTAGTTGCCTCCCATAACCCCCTCCCCCCACCCTAGACTGGAGACCTAGTCTGCAACCCAGGCATGTGCCTTCCCTGGGAATTGAACCGGTGACCTTTCATCTTTCAGGTTGGTGCTCAATCCACTGGGCCACACCAGCCAGGGCTCTCTTCTATTTCTTACCCTTTGTAAATAAGATCTTGCCCTGGCTGGCGTAGCTCAGTGGATTGAGCGCGGGCTGGGAACCAAAGTGTCCCAGGTTCGATTCCCAGCCAGGGTACATTCCTGGGTTGCAGGCCAGAACCCCCAGCAACCGCACATTGATGTTTCTCTCTCTCTCTCTCTATCGCCCTCCCTTCCCTCTCTAAAAATAAATAAATAAAATACTTTAAAAAAATCTATTAAAAAAATACTGTTGTTTCTAAAAAAAAATAAGATCTTAATTTTTTTTATTAAAACATTATAAAATACTGAATTCTTTTACATTGGAAACCTGTCTTATAGGTATGCTAAGTATTTGTTTGCTTTAAGTTTTTCCTGGGGGGATAGTCACAAACTTGTAGAACTGTTGGGGGACAGGACAGAGAACTTGCTTCTGACGTGCCTGAGAACACGCTGCTCCACCCACAGGGACCACCTTGCCCTGCCCCCTCTAGTCCGGATGGTCCTCAGTTCCTTCTGCTCCGTGACCCGGCACTGCAGCTGGCTGATGTGCCCCTGACCAGCCTAGGGGCCTCCATCCCCTGCAGGGGGCCCTGCCTCTCCTCCTGGCGGCGTCGTCCATCTGTCTCTCTCTGATTCTGGCGGGCCGGCTGGTCCTCTCACAGTCACTTTTTCCACGTGTAATTAGTAAATATTCTGTGGTGAGGTCCCCTAAAATGATGTGTCTGGCCCACCTCTTATTCAGTGTTCCGTGTACTCGTGCGTTTGTGTCTGCGAGCCTGCACCCCCGCGTGCCCTCTGCGTACGCCTCTCTGCGGCTGTCCTGCCTGCGGCTCCCTCGTTCCCTGTGTCTGCTTTGTGCTCCATCATCCTGGAGTCCTGGCCGGCTGTTGTTGTGACTTTTTTTTACAATTCACATGTACATTTTTCACTATTCATTTTGCATAAATTTACATCTTCTACAAAACCCAGCTCAGCACGTCAAAATTACTCTTTCCTTCCTATTTCTAGCATAACCCACTTAACACCTTATAGCATTTATATATTTACTTGTTTGCCTCCATCTATTAGTCTGTAAACTTCCAGTGTTTTATTCATATTTGTATTCTGAGCACCAAATAGTGCTGGTCACGTAGGTGCTTAATAATACTTATTAATGGAAAGAGAGTGAATGATTCTCAATGGAAAAGTTGTTTTTTTTTTTTTAAGATTTGATTTATTTTTAGAGAGAGAGGAAGGAATGGAGAAAGAGGGGGGAGAAATATTAATGTGTGGTTGTCTCTCACATGCCCCCTACCGGGAACCTGTCCTGCAACCTAGGCATGTGCCCTGATTGGGAATTGAACTGGCGACCCTTTGGTTCACAGGCCAGTGCTCAGTCCACTGAGCCACACCAGCCAGGACTCAATGGCAAAGTTTTTATAATAGGAATTTTTGCTTCTCCCGCATAGTGAAACACATAATTGGCCTCAGTCCTGACTGGTGTGGCTGAGTTGGTTGGACGTTGTACCATAAAGCAAAAGATGACCTGTTTGAATCCTGGTCAGGGCGCATGCCTGGGTTGCAGGTTCAGTCCCTGGTCAGGCGCAAATGGGAGGCAACTGATCAATATTTCTCATATCAATATTTCTTTCCTTCTCTTTCTAAAATAAAAAATTGGCCTCATAGTGCCCTGGCTGGGTGGTGCAGTCGGTTGTACTGTCATACCACACACCAAACGGTTTCCAGTTTGATCTCTGGTCGGGGAACATTATAGGAGACATTCGGTCAATGTTTCTCTGTCTCCTGCCCACCATCCTGGACCTTTCTGTCTCCCTAAAATCAAGAAATATATCCTTGGGTGAGGATTAAAAAAAATTAGCTGCATAGTAATATTTTTAACTTATCATGCTGAACTCTACATGATGAAAACAGCAATAATTTCTCAACATTTTTACATACATTATCCAGTACTTTTCACTTAAGATTGACCAAGAATGTCCTGTTACAGGGGTTTGTGTCATTCAAGGATGTGACTGTGGACTTTACTCAGGAGGAGTGGCAGCAGCTGGACTCTGCTCAAAGGAACCTGTACAAGGATGTGATGCTGGAGAACTATAGCAACCTTGTTGCAGTGGGTAAGGACATCTTTCCTCTGCAGGTACTGGTTGGTATTAACCATCTATTGCTATATAATAACTACTCCAAAATTTAGTGGCTCAAAATAAACAATTTCTGTAGGTCAGGAATTTCGAAGAACTTAGCCAGGTGGCTCTGGCTTGTGGTCTTTCATGTGGTTGTGGTCAGATACTGTCGGGCTACAGCCATCCAAAAGCAGGACTGGGAGTCTAGGATCTGTTTCCAGGGTGACTCACTCACGGGGTTCCTGGGAGGAGCCATCAGTCCCTTGCTGTTCAGTGAGTGGAAGGAGACCTCAGGAGACCTCAGACCTGTGAGCTTGCTCTCGAGACATGGCCAGCTTCCCCCAGAGACACTGATCTGAGAGAAGCTAGGAGGGAGCCGCAGTGCCAAAGTCATAGTGCCTTTTATGACCAAGTCTCCAGAATCACACATCACTTTTACCTCATTGTGTTTATTAGGAGTGAGTGACTAAGTGCAGCCTGTGCTCCAGGGGAGGAGGATTAGGCCCTCCGTCTTGAATGAGACAGTGTCAAGGGCTTCAGGGACATTTAATAAACCCATTGTAGTACCTACGTGACTGCCATCCCTTTCCTGTTTATTAAAAACTGTTTTGTCTCTGAATGCTTAATGCACTTCATTTCGGGGAATAAATGTCAAAAAATATGTTTTAATTTTGAGTACCCATACTATGCTTCTACTTTTCTGGGAATTTGGATGAAAAGAAAATGGGAACTGTGTCTTGCTCATTCCTTGGAGACTAGAGACAGCGTGCTGGGCCCAAGTCCTCAGTTTTTATAAATTGAAGTATAATGTGTATAGTAAGTACTCAGATCTTAAGTACACAGCTTAACACAGTTTTTCATCTGCATACACTCACTCAATCACTACCCAGCTCAAGCTATAGGACATTTCCAGTACCCGGCAGCCTCCCACTTAGCTCCAGGAGAGAGAACGACTGGCTTCTGTCCCTGCACATCTTGTTCGTTCCTCAGCTTCATGCAAGTGTGATCACGCAGTACACAAGTTCTTGTCGTCTGGCATCTTTCATTGCCCTTCATATCTGTGAAATTCAGCCATGTTTTGGCATGCGACAGAAGTTTGATTTTTGTTCTTACTGCTTCGTATTCCATTTAATGACTATATGGTAATTCATCTGTTGATCCACACTGGCTTTGATGGTCATATGAGTTATTTCAGATTTTGGCTATCATGAGCAAAACAGTTATGAATGTTCTTTTTTTATGAATGTTCTTTTTTTATGAATGTTCTTATACATATTCTCTAGTAGAAATAGGATTTCACTTGTTAGGTATATATAGATATATATAGGAATAGCATTTCTGGGTCATAGGGCATATGCATCTTTATCTTTGGTGGATACAACCAGACAGTTTCCAAAGACGTCATACCAATTTGTATCTTACTAGCAATGTATAAGAGTTCTATCAAGCTTTGGTGATGTGAGTCTTTTTAATTTTAACCATTCTGATACATAATGTCATGGGCCCGAGTTCTAGGATGGTTGGTTGTCCACTAATGCCCAAGTCCCGTATCATTTCCCATAAACAGGGTATCAGTCTCTGAAGTCAGATAAAATCTTCTTGTGGGAGCAAGGAGAGCCATGGATGGTGGAGGGAGAAATCTCAAGTTGGGCTTATCCAGGTAAGTGAGAACCTGGCGTATGGGAGGCAGGGATGTAAGATTCGTATTGAATAAGGACATGTCTAGCCTTGAAATATTTTTTAGGAAATCATTTTGAAGGCCATAGATGTTTAGAAATGGCTGAGGACCACACATGGCCGTGGGATTGTTGAATGCCTAAATGACACTGCTACATATTAAACGCCTATATGATCCTTTTTTTCTTTTTTGCTTGAGTTTTGATACCTATAGTTTGGCTCTTATCTATGTCCACATCATTTAGGACATTTCTTAATCAATTGGCCTCCCTTGGCTAACGACTTCAGCACCCATTGTCCCCAGATGGGTGCATACTCCTCTCCTTATGCATCCAGGCCATCCGGGCATTCTGAGATATACTATATTTCAAAGTTACTGAATGTTATTCATATTCTTTCTAAGTGCTTCTATTTTTCTTTATTTCAGTGTGAAATGTTTTAGAGTTACAATCTTTTGTTTTTTAAATTTTTTTAGGACTTTTTAAAAAAGATTTTATTTATTTATTTTTAGAGATGGGGGAAGGAAGGGAGAAAAAGAGGAAGAGAAACACTGATGTGTGAGAGAAGCATGAGTTGGCTGCCTCTCACACATATTCCAGCTGGGGACCGAATCCACAACCCAGGCATGTGCCCTGACTTGGAGTCGAACCTGTGACGTTTTGCTTTGAGGGATGCCCAACCAACAGAGCCACACTGGTCAGGGCTTTTTCAGGACTTTAATAATAGAAATATTCCTTCTCTGCCTGTCTTCCTTTTCCATTACTTTCTCTATGACCATTTTTACTTGATTCTTTACTTTATTTTTACTATCTTCATTGTTTCCCTGCCTTTTTTCAATGCTGCTTATTAAATTTTCATTTGAGTGTATTCTCCCTGCCTGCATCTTGTAATTTCATCTTCCACTCCTCCCCTGAGTTTATTCATTTCATTTTCATCTCTCCCCTTTTTTTCCTATTTAATTTTTTATAAAGTTCTGTTTCATGGTGTTTTTCCATGTCCTCATGCTTGTTTGAGTGTATTTAATTCTATTTGGAGTTCAGACAAAATTTTCTTCTGCTTCATGGCTAGGTTATTTATTTATTTTTTTTCAGGGGACTGTCCTCTGTTGATTTCTATACAAATTCATTGCCTGATTTTTTCTATAGTTTTCTACGGATTTTACTTTTCTTCTGTTAATTTTTATCATATCATGGTATAAGATTCTAATTCAATGGAATTCTTTTTTTAACTTTTATTTATTTTTTAGACAGAGGGAAGGGAGGGAGAGAAACATCAATGTATGGTTGCCCCTTGTGTGCCCCCCACTGGGGACCTGGCCTGCTACCCAGGCATATGCTCTGACTTGGAATCGAACCAGTGATCCTTTAGTTCACAGGCTGGAGCTCAATCCACTGCGCCGTACCAGGGTTGGAGTTTTTTTCCATTAATACAGCAAAGTCTAGGTATTTTGGTAGGATCCCTCAGTTTTTTCTTCCTTCCTTCCTTTTTGTGATTGGGGAGGAGTCTTGATTTTTCTGGTTTTGTGGTTCTCTTTTTGCACGAGGGCCCTAAATTTCCTCCTTTTTCTTTTCTTCGTAATCACTACCATCCAAAAGTAGAGGGTATGTCTTGTTTCTTTTTCACCTTTTCTTCCTACGAAGTCACCTGTTCTTCTAACTCAGGATTGCTCCCTTTAAATAGAACCTGCCCCATTCCATGCCTTTTTAGGTCATCTGATACTTTAAGATATATGTACAGTCCTATAAAATCCCTTTTCTGCAGTGTGCTTTACTCTGCCCAGTTACTTATACAATATTTTTATATTTAGTGTGGGTTTAATCGTTCTGCTGATTACTTTAACTTACTCTCAGTTCTTTTTTGCTACCATCCTTTCTTTGTCTTTCCTGAAGTTACTTTTTGGTCTGCCTTTGCTCTTCACAGAGCCTCATGGTGGAGTGGGGGTGGGGCAGAAGTGTGGGGGACCATGTGGAACCATGATATGGAACCTTGATTGAGTTCATGAACTCTTCTTTTTCCATTTCTCCCATTCTACCTTTTTTTAATGTCTGCTTGTTCTTCTGTCTTTGGGTTTTAAGATCATACTCTTACATTTTAAAGCTGACCAACCATACTCATGATCAGATTTGCTGTTCTCATTAAAATGAAGAACTGTGTGTTTTGTTTTATATTTTTCAAAGCTCAAGAGTGAAGTAACATCATTACATTTTGGATTTTTTCAGCCTTTGAAATTAGACCCAAAGTGAAAGAATTAACTCCACAGAAGATCATTTCTGAAGAAATGGTACTCCATAACATGATAGGATACTCAATTTCTGAAGACGGGAAACTGAGAGGTGATACAAATCACCGGGAAAACCAAGACAAGTTTTTGAACCAAGTTGCATTAGGTAATAGTGAGTCACTGACTAAGGAGCTAAACCATGAATGTAATACACTGGGGAAAGTGTTTCATCTGAACACAGCTAATGAGCACATCAGAGCCTCCATGCACAGGTCACACCTCTTTACACAACCACAAACTGTAACCAGTGAGAAACATAAATGTGTTCAGTGTGGAAAAGCTTTCACTGGAAAGTCAGGACTCACTGTTCATCAAAGAATTCATACGGGGGAGAGACCATACAAATGCAATGAATGTGGAAAAGCCTTTACTCAGAAGTCACAACTCACTGTACATCAGAGAACTCATACAGGAGAGAAACCCCATGAGTGTAGTGAATGTGGGAAAGCATTCATCCAAAAGTCAAACTTCATTATTCATCAGAGGATTCACACAGGGGAGAAACCCTATGAATGCAGTGAATGTGGGAAAGCTTTCATAAAAAAGTCAGCACTTAGTGTACATCAAAGAGCTCATACTGGGGAGAAACCCTATGAATGCAATGAATGTGGGAAAACTTTTATCAAAAAGTCAACACTCAGTGTACATCAAAGAGCTCATACTGGGGAAAAACCCTATGAGTGCAATGAATGTGGTAAAGCCTTCATCTGGCGGTCACAGCTCGTTGTTCATCAGAGAATTCATACGGGGGAGAAACCCCATCGGTGTAGTGAGTGTGGAAAAGCCTTCAACAGGAAGTCAGAACTAAGATTACATCACAGAACTCATACCGGGGAGAAACCCTTTGAATGTAATGAATGTAAAAAAGCCTTCATTCAGAAGTCAGATCTCATTATACATCAGAGAACTCACACCGGGGACAAAAGATATCAATGCAATGAATGTGGGAAAGCCTTCCTCCGGCGTTCTCAGTTCATTGAACATCAGAGGATTCATACTGGGGAGAAACCCTATGAATGCAGTGACTGCAGAAAAGCTTTTATCCAGAAATCACAACTCATTGTGCATCAGAGAATCCATACTGGGACTAAACCATATGAATGCAGTGAGTGTGGAAAAGCCTTTAGCAAGAAGTCACATCTCACTGTACATTACAGAATACATACTGGAGAAAAACCCTATGAATGCAGTGAATGTAGAAAAGCTTTCAGCAAGAAATCGACTCTCACAGTACATCAAAGAATTCACATTGAACAGGCACCCTTTCAACTGAATGAGAAAACTTTAATTCAGTGATCAAAATTTTATTGCACATCATAGAACTTACATGGCTAGAAATTATATGAATTTACATGGGAAGCCTTCATTAATAGCTCCAGAATTATTAAGCACTACAAAATTCATACTAAGAAGCAAGCTTGAAAAATCATGTTTCAAAACAAAACACTGCTATATTGGACATTTTGGTTCAGACCTAACAGTAAGAGTTTTTTATAATATGCTAGAAAAATCTCAATTACATATAATTGACTTGTTAACTATAAAGGACAACTTTTTAAAATGCATAAGTAAACTGAATAATCAGGACAGCAATGGGACAACCACGTGTAATCATCCTGCAAGTGATGTAGGAATGGCATTCAAACCAAAATTGTGTTAGTGGGAAGTGAATGTGGATATTTACACCTGCCTGCCTTCACTCTAAATGACATAATTTCCCCCACATCTTAAAACACAAAGTGCAAAAGGATAAACTGTGTCTGCAAAAGCAGTATGGTTTGTTACTTAACAAGAATATAAAAAAGTATTACATATAGATCTTCCTCACTTTTTTGATATGTATAGAATAAAGAGGATGAAATCTAAGTATTAGTAAAGACTTCAGTAGTCAGTGGTAGATTTAAAACAATATTTAAAGCATACAGGGAGAAGAAAGACACCAAACAACACAAGGCTGAAAGAAGTCAGCAGCGTGGCTGTGGGCAGTGTTGCCGTTCTCAACACATGACAGACGTGGTTCTCCACAAGGAGTTCCTGTTCATTCTCCTGTTTTCAACTCAGTATAGCGTTTACATAAGCACTGTTGTGTACACTTCAGGGTCTTTGTATCCTTGTGATGATCAGAAATTTTTAAAAGCTTCCTTTATTGTACATGTCTACCATATAAGCATTCTACTAAGCATTTTGACATGCACTCTTTAATCATTGCAGCAAATGTATGAGACTGGCATTATCACCGTTTTATAGACAAGGCAAGTGGAGCTTGGATGTGTTCCCTGATGCAGCAAAGGCCACGTGGCAGTGGAGAGTTGGAGTTCTGACCAACTTCTTAGCCCCTACAGTGTCCTGTCCTACTGGGGGCATGGAGGACTGGGCGCCATGTCACTTCACCTCCAGATAGAATTGAGTTGGTTTGAACATCATGTGGTTTTCTGTATTCCGTTTCTACATTTTGTTGAGTAATTTAACAAGAAACGTGTTTTTAAAGGTTATTAGATTCCACTTTCTTATTTGTGGAATCTCTTGGGGCTACAGTGTTTTTGAGAGACTGGTTTATGTGTATCTGTTTTGCTGCCCTGTAAATTTCCTTGTGACAGCCTAAGTATTAGGAGTTATACTGTCATTTTTTAGTTTGTTTGGAAAAAAATTAAGCCTGTTTTATTGAGATGTCATTTTATTATCACAAATAACTTCTTTAATTTTCATATTCTGTCATTATTCAATGTATGCTTTCCTTTTACAAACAGTAACCTAATCTTATATGTTTATAAATATTTATTGTCAAATAATATTATGAAAAGAGGGATTATTATAAAAAATACTCTTATGTCTATTTTTTAGTTAATTAATTTATTTTTACAGACATGGAAAGGAAAGGAGAAAAAGAGTGAGAGAAACATCAGTCTGTTGTCTCTCACGCACCCCCAACCAGGGACCAGGCTGGCAACCTAGGAATGTGCCCTGGCAGGGAATTGAAATGGTGACTTTTCAGTTTTCAGGATAATGCCCAACCCATTAAGCCACACCAGCCAGGGCTAAATAAATTGTTTTCTTGAATGAAAGTAAAGCTGCTGTATCATTTGAACCTGATTTAAAATTGTTTTTAGATCAAATACTTCTTAGACTTTAATGTTTTAGAATTGAAAATTGTGAATAATAATTATGATTATTAATTTAATTAAAAAATAGAACAGTTTCCTTAAATGGCCTGATCAGTATCTAAAAAATATTTTTAACTTTTAAATTAAAAGAAGTGAACTGCAGACATTTTTAATTAGTCATTTTGAAGATGAATGTTGGTCTGGGATGTAAATGTATGGGATTTTTTTGAACAAACATGTCAGAAACTAAAGTATCCATGTGCCTTGTCCTTCAATGTTGTCATCTTAGAAACTATATGATCATGCAAACTTTACAGTCATAACAATCATTTGTCAAACTCCTTTGAGACTTTCCTCGAGGTTCAGTTTACTTGTTAGGCCTCGTATGAAACCAAGTAATATTTTCAGAGAGACTTGAACCAGTAGAATTCATTGTGTTTCCAGCATTTATCCCTCTTCACTATCATCCCATTAATTCTGTGCATAATTTCAGCAAGGAGAAAGCTTTATACTCCTTCTGTTTCATGTCCCAGATTCTTATAAGATTCAGTACCTTTATTTTCAAATGTTTACTTTCTATTTTATGGTTTCCTACACACAGCTAGTAATTCCATGACCATTAAAGAGGCAGGGGGTTCCTGTACATTTTTTTTAATTGCCTCCTAATATATTTGACATATTAGCCTATTTGCTTTTATTCCTTTAAGAAGGATACTTCATACTTCCTCTTTTCTACTTTAGTAGTGCTACTGTTAGATATTTCTTGAGCGCTATGAGTCAAGCACTATCTCAATTTTTAAAAGTACACAGCACTCCATGAATGTGTGTGTCACCCTTGCATAGGGGTTGTGGTGGTCTCTTTCACTCCAATTTAAGTCTGTGCTGCTGAAGCGAGCACAGCCTGTTCTCACTTTAAACAAGTGGAATTTGAGAGATTGTGCAAGAAACCATGGCTCCTGCTCAGGCTTTGAAACATTACACAGTACATAAACTCAGATATTTCAAAGTCTTTAGGCAGAGTCAAAAGTTGAAACAAATGGAGCTACCTAATAATGTAGAAAATATGCCTTAGGTTGCTTTATAGGTTACGTGGTAAAAATGTTAATCATGTCTGTCACTGAGATGCTGGTGTTTATTTAAAGATTAATATGCTGATGGTCACTTAAATTATTAGGTGTCATGCTTGTTTCAACTTCAGGTTTTTTCCACAGCTGAGCTCTATCCTATTTCAGACATTCTTAGAATGTAACAGGTCAAAATGTCATGCCAGTGTGTTGGGGGTAGGATGGGAGGGAATCCAACCATGGATTTTTTTCTGATAAGTTGGAGAAAATGGAATTTCTACACCTTTCCTATTTGGTAGCCTACGTAGGGTTGAATCCCGAGAGAAATTAGATAATATTGAAATGAAAACAGTACGTCAATGTATTGGGGATGCTATTAGAGTAGCACTTGGAGAAAATTGTATAGTTTTAACTTATTTTATTAGAGGAGATGTCAATTACCCAAGCTTTCACCTTATAAAGATGGAAAGATATGAGTGATAAAACCCCAAATAAGTAAGAGAATATAAGTAATAAATGTAAGTGCACAAATCAATGAATTAGAATGGGTCAGACTACAGGCCAGATCTGGCTAGTTCCCTTTTTCCATACTGTCCTTAAGCTAGAATCATTTTTAAAAAAGTGGATTGTAAAACAAAGTGCAACAGGGACCGAAAGTGGTTCACAAAACCTAAAATATTCACTATCTGGCACTTCACAGAAAATGTCAATCCCGGAACTGGAACATAAACAATAGAGAAAAGTCAATGACAACAAAAGGTGATTCGCTGAAATAATCAGTGCAGTTGGTAAATCTTAGGATAGGCACATCCCAATAAAGAAGAGACAGAAATTACTAATGAATAAAGGAGGTGATACCACTATTTTACAGTCAATGAAAAGAAAGTTATTAGTAACTTTATTTTAAAAATTTGCTAATTTGATTAAATTGGAAATGTCCTTGAAATATTTGAGTTACCAAAACTGGGTAAGAATACTCAAAATAGCCCAATAACAATGAACGGGATTGAATTTATAATTTAAAATCTTCCCTAAAAGAAAACTTTAGGTCTATATGGTTTCACGGGTTCCACTCAGTCATTTTTAAAGAGGGAATCTCACCTAAAATTCCTGCCTTTAAAAAATGGATAAAAACCCTCAAGGCAAAGGATGCTAGTAGACATTCTCTTCCGTGAGTATGCGCACACGTCCCCACCCTCCTTCCTCAGGCTTGCTTCTGTGCTTTTCCCTAAGTGCCCAGGGATCCAATGAGACTCGAAACCAGCCAGAGCAGAGGGCAGCTGATCCTGACTCTGAGGGCCTCCTTTTGCTTAACTCCAGTGAGTTAAAAAGCACCTCCACCTAGACTCACTCCTGTTGCTGTGTTCTTGCTTCTTCCATCCCAAGCCCTTCCTTTATTTCACTGTCCTCATCTTTAATAAATGTACTCAAAATCATCTGAACTCATGTCTTGAAATCTTGCCTGCATGTAGTCAAGAAGCCACACATTCCAGACCACGGCGCAGCAGACCCACCTTGGTCCCAGTCCCTGTGCAGTGACATGATCATCTGTTTGTTCCATTTATGTACGCACTCATTGGTTGATTTTAGTATGCGTCCTGACTGGGGAGCAAACCTGCGACCTGAGCTTTTCAGGACAAGGCTCTATCCAACTGAGCTACTTGGCCAGGGTCTCTTTTAATTTTTAAAGTACACAGAATACATACTTAAGCATATATGATTATATAATTTGTATGTATATGCATAGAAGCAACCTATTTTTATTTTTATTGAATTTATTGGGGTGATATTGATTAATTAAATTATACAGGTTTCAAGTGTGTAACTCTATAATCATCTGCATGTTGCATGTTGCATTTACCACTCAAAGTCAAATCTCCTTCCATCACCATTGATCTCCCCTTTATCCTTTTCTACCTCCCCCCACCCCTTTTTCCTCTAGCAGTCACCACACTGTTGTCTGTGTCTGTTATTTTGCTTAGTCTCTTCACTTTTTTTCCACCCAGGCCTCCAACCTTAGAGTGGGCTTTTAATCTGATTTTAATTTTGTTATTTTTCCTCTTCCTCATCCTTATTCTCTATTTTCTGCAGCCCATATATATTCTTTGTATAGATAAAAGTTAGGTATGTACATTCCCTTTGAATTAAATTCATTTGTCGGGCTTTATTCTCAAGAACAGTTGTGGAGGAGGGCACAAATTAATCTACAAGGGTTCATCAAAGCACCATTTTAGTAGCGTTAAAGTGAACATAAGCTAAATTACTCACAGAAAGAAAAAAAAGCCCTAGAAAAAATATTTATTCCCAAAGTATGATCTTATTCAATATTTCATCTCCTGTCCTCTCACACACAGTGGTATTTATGACGAGGAATGGGACTATCAGATTTGTTTTTAGAATTACACACACACACACACACACACACACACACACACACACACCATGGCGTCCATAGTTACTCTTTGTTATGGAATTCCATTTAGTTTGGATTTTTTCCTGTCCTCTTGCTTATCTGTTATTTATAAAACGTTACTTATAAATCATCTATTGATATACTGATAAAACGAATAAACATCACCTTTGTGCAACGGGAAAATTTTAACGATGAATTTGCATCCCTTTGGATAAGTATTTGCCTACGGCAAAAGAGATTGTTTTCTTTTCCGTTCTCCTTTTCACTTAAACCACAAGAGTAAGGCACATTTGCAGCTCTCACCAGGAGGGAAAGGCGCTGGGGAGCCTGCAGCTGACGAGGCTCAGGGGCTCCCTGCCTCCCAGAGCGTGCTGGGAAGTGTAGTTCCAGGAGGTCACATGCGCAGGTTCACCTCCTGGTTTGCGGGATCTGGATACCCTGACAGTGTTTTTATTAAAAAAAAAAAAATTTATTTTTTAGAAAGAGGGGAAGGGAGGGGAAAAGGGAGAGGAACATCCATCGGTTGCCTCACGGACGCCCCCAACTGGGGACCTGGCCTTTAACCCAGACATGTGTCCTAACTGGGAATCGGAAGGGCTACCTCGCCAGACGATGTACAACCCACTTTCTGAGGAGCTGTTGAGTTCGTTCTTTCACTGACCTTTGCACTAGAGTGGGAGCTGGAAAGTAGCTCCGCTCGGGACTGACCCCATCCCGGCAGATGGGGCTGAGTTGGAGAAACCTTAGAGAGCACTCGGGCCGGCTAGGTGGCAGGGAGGCGGAGAGGAGCGGGGAAGAAAGGCGGAGACTAGGGGGTGGGGTTTGGTTTACGTAGGAGTGGAGTGCAGAGTGGTAACGTGAACCCCGCAACCCGCTTATGCAGGCCTGGGGCTGTCTCAGCGTTAGAGGGAGTCAGAGTCCTGGTTGTCCATCCCAGACTTAGGGGTCAGGGGTTTGGGCGCTCTCCCCTGGGCTGGGGGACGGGAGAGTACAAGGACAGAGCTTGAGGCTGTTGGGCTTCTGGCTGTGATGGGATCAGTTGGGCAGATAGATACTCAAAGAGGAGGGGCTGCCCCTCCAGACTTTGGTAGGAAATTGCAGAAAAACTGAACTTAGGAACTCAGTGGCGCTAGAATTTAGGTCTCCTGGTACCCAGTTCTTTTTGCTTTGAAACACACCTCTAGAGGTAGCTTTTTGTTTGGTTTTGTGGATAAATTTCTGAAACCTCTTCTGTAAAGAACTGTGGAATTGGTTCTCTACTTTCTGTGGGTGATTAGCAGTTGATCTGTGTTCTTTGACTTAGCATTTGTGAATGCACCTTGAAAAACTTAAAATGCTTTACAAGTGTTAGTTGTGATCTCTATTGATGAACGTGGAGGAGACTGGTGTCCTCGATGTCCCCATCATGGGAGGGCCCGCGCCCCGGAGCTAACCCTGTGTCTGGATTGCCGGATCGGAGCGGTGTCCCTGAACACTGCAGAGACCACTGAGACGGGGTCAGAGTTCCACACGGCAAAGCCAGTGGCCTTTCCTGTTGTGTTCTGCAGGGAAGGAAACTGACCCTAGGCTCCCCAAGACCTTATTTTTAGGGAGGGTGTAAGTTACATCCAGGTAGTCAGGCAGGGTTCCCATAAAGACAGTCCTGATTTCTCCAGGCCCCATTCCTCTTGCAGCTCTGCCTTCCCAGGTCTCTACTTGGTTAGGTAAGATGGCGTTAAGGAGGAGGAGCTGACCATTGGCCCCTGGCTGCATTGTTGGTGGTGAGCAAAGCTTTTCAAGCCTGCATCTTCAGCTCTGTGTAAGATTTGTATCTTAAGCTGGGTTTGACTTCTAGTTACCACCTGAAGATGGAAAAATCACATGTAGTTAAATATCCCTTGAAAATCTCTTAAATTGCTCTTAATTTATATGTAGAGGTTACATGTATACAACTATCCAGTAATATATGTATAAATGTACCCACATTTGTTCTAAGGCAGTTGTCCCGAGCACATTTACTGAATTTCCATCCTTCCCCAAATGTTTGAAGTGCCATGTTTATCATCTATTAAGTCCCTATAAAAGTAAGGACCCATTTCTAGACTCTTCATTGTTTTACAATTCTTTCTGTCTGTCCTTGTGCCAGTACCGCTGCGTTTTAATAAACATAGATGTATAATGCTTTGATATATAATGTAGAGAGATCCCTTCTCATCCTCATCTTTTTTCTTGTTCACAAATACATCTAATTGGGGGTGTATTAATTTCGTAGGGCTGCTGTAATGCAGAACCACAAAATGGGGGGCTTACCACACCAGTAATTTATTGTCACTCAGTTCTACAGGACAGAGGTCTGAAACCCAGGAGTCGGCATGGCCACACTGGCAGTATTTGGCATTCCTTGGTTAGAGAGAGGCTGCATAACCTTAATCTTTGCCTTCATTGTCACACGGTATTCTCCCTGTGTGTTTCTGGGTCACCACATGACCATCTTATAAGGACAGCAGTCACATTGGAGTAGGGTGCCACTCCAGTGTTATGAGTTAATAATCTTAACTAATTATACCTGCAGTGACCCTGTTTCTATGTAAGGTCACATTCTGAAATACTGAGGATAGGACTTCAACTTTTAAAAAATTTTTTTGACAAGGGCACATTTAACTCACAACAGGAAAGAACTGGCATCTTTAAAGTATTACGTCTTCTCATCCAAAAACGGATTTTCCTCTGACTTTCTTCAACTGTTGAGAAGTCGCAATGCTGCTGTTTCCAGTGACTTTGCCCAGGTCTTAGACTGCTTTACGACTGTTTTCTGCCTTTGACTTTCCGAAGTTTGACTGCGATATCCTAGGTGGGAATTTCTTGGTATTTAGCTTTCTTACGGTTTGGGGCTTCTTGAATGTCTGTAATCAGTTGGAGAAATTTTCTACCCTATTTCCTTCAAATATTGCATCCTGACTGTCCACTCCCTCTGTTTTGAGACTCCAGTTATGCAGATGTTAGACTTTTTGAGCAAGTCTCATAGACTGCTTATGCTCTAATCTTTCTTTATGAAAAATATGTATGAAAAGAACCGTATAAATTGTGTCAGCAGGAAGTAAAACATAAAACAAGGCTAAAGGTGCTCAAAGGAAAACATAAGTTGTAGGACAATAGTTGAGGTAAATAGGAGATTAACTGACATATAATGAGGTATCTTCTTGTTTTTATTGATAAACTTTTTATTAGAACAGTTCTAGATTTACAGAAAAATTGCGAAGATGGTGCTGAGGGTTCCCATGCAGCCCACAGCCAGTTGTCCCTATTGTGGTGCTGTGGTTGGCAATAAGAAATACACAGGGTGGGGCAAAAGTAGGTTTACAGTGTGACTATACGAAACAGTTTATACCTGGGTTCTTACTTATTAATTATTGCATTATTTTCCACATGAACAACTGTATAGCTACTTTTGCCCCACTCTGTATATTTGGCCTTTATTCTCTTTTATGACGCAGAGCTCCTAACACCCTTGGAATTTTCTGGTTGAAGAAAACAAGCAAGGAGCCTTTTGTTTTGTTAATGAGGTGACCTTGGGACTGCACCTCAGGGTGGAGACTGGTTGTAAGCACTAACCCTGTGATGAGAGGGCTGGAACTCTGACTTTCAGTCCCACCCCCCTGACCTCCAGGGAGGGTAGGGGGGCTGGAGGTCCTGTTCAATCATCAATGGCCAGTGATTGAATTATTTCTTGACCACGTAATGAAGCCTCTACAAAAATCCAAAAGGAGGGAGTTTGGAGAGCTTCTAGGTGGGTGAAAACACGGAGATTTGGGAAGAGTGGCAGGCCTGGAGAGGGCGTGGAAGCTCCGTGCCCTTTCCCCATACCTTGCCCTATGTATGCGTCTCTTCCATCTGACTGATCCTGAGTTACCCATATTTTGCCATGTATAAGGCACACTTTTTTGCCCACATTTTTGAGGGAAAAATAAGGATGCACATTATACATGGGTATAATGATTACATGCCATGGACATAATAATCCCATGTATAATGTGCACAAAAGCGTAGGTGTGCATTATACATGGCATTAAGAGATTTAGTCCTTTATGATCTTTGAGTACTTTGGGAAAAAAGCCAAATGGGAAACCAAATTTTAATCCTAATTTTGCTTGGCAAGAATAAATTACACCAGAGGGAGTTAATGGTACGATGTAAATGTGTAATGCTCTTAGATAATGCTATTAGGAGTTCTGGCTCCACATAGCTCTCTCCCTGCTTACCGAGATAAGCAGGTCTAGCCAGTCCTTGGTGCCAGTCTCTTTCCTCCGAGATTATGTATGAAATAGGAAAGATTTACCAATGTTTGTATCTCTAACTCCTTTTTTCTATGTCCTGATACCATCACTTTTTAAAATTTTATCCTCACCCAAGGACATGCTTATTGACCTTAGAGAGAGGGGAAGGGAGGGAGAGAAACATCCATGTGAGAGAGAAACATTGATTGGTTGCTTCTCGTATGCGCCCTGACTGGGACAGAACTTGAAACCTAGGCGTGTGCCCTGACTGGGAATCGTACCCTCAGCCTTTTGGTTTACAGGATGACGCTCCAAACAACTGAGCCACACTGACCAGGGCACCATCGCTTTATTTTTTGATCGATCCACTTTTCTTTATGTGTATTGCTACCATCAGGGAATAGGGTTATAACTATGCTCATTTATGCATTACCCACTTATGATATCTTTAGAGTTTCTATTTCTTGAGTTTATGTTTTATAGCTCTATATCTATGTCTATTTATAGATATCAATAGGTAGATAGCTAGATACTTCTTATTTTCAGTATTTGTAGGGAAACTTTAGTATTGCTTCTGAATATTCTCAGCAGTAGGCACCAAATAATGTACTTCTGGCCACTGTTGAGCTTAGAACCTTGAGTTCAAAGTTTCTCCATTTCCGTCATTTTCACTTGAGAGCTTTTCTGTTTCTTTCAAAAATGTTTGCATGAATGATCCTTTAGTGAGTAGGTATTTATTTGATGTTTTAGGAAATAGCACTAAAGGTCGTACCAGTGGACTTTACCTTGTAGGAATGAAAAGAATCAGACCATTTTTCAGGCAACATACAGAGATGTGGTAAGAACTGCAGGAGATTTTTCTCATTGCACAAGTATAGCTTTATAATTAGTACAAATTGCCAGATTGCAGTGACTTTTTCCTCAAATGCTACAGTGTGTGGGGTTATGGGATTTACAATTGTTTATCTGGGACTGGGCTTTGAGTTTAAGGACAGAGCTTTTAAATTTTGTATGTGCACAGATTCCTTTCCTTTCCTTCCCCTCCCCTCCCCACCTCTCCCCTCTCCTCCCCTTCCCATCCCTTTCCTTCCCTTTCCTTTCTTTCACTAAACAGGCAATAGCTCTTTTCTTTAAAACATTATAAGTAGATAATTGCATTACCTTAAAAGTATCAACATTTTTATGTCTCAGAATTGCTACAGATGACTTAGGACACAATTCTGCAATCTATTATAAACACTCAAGTCCATATCCTTCACAAAGATTAGGATGTCAGCTTTTAAATCGGATGTTATCTTACAAGTAGGAAGAACCATATTAATAAATCACAGAACCTGGTAAAAACACAATACAGTCTACAGATGATGTGTTACAGAATTGTGTACCTGAAACCTGTATAATTTTATTAACCAGGATCACCCCAATAAATTCAATAAATAGGGGAAAGTAATAAATGAGTACTACTAAAAAATAGATAACAGAAAAAAAATGAAGAAATGTCACAAAATACTTGGTCCAGAAAGTCGGATACAAAGTAACAACCAAGTAGCTAGAAATCCTTGTAAAGAATGGTCCCTCTGCATGTTGTGGTGGTGTTGCTAACAACATCGGTACTAGGAGGTGGCCTTGGAAGTGTTGGTTAGAGCCCCCTTTTCTGTGTAGAAAACTGAGTTCACTTCATGAGAATGACATCAACCTCACTTCTACAGGTCTTCATGGATCTTCCCACCTTTCTGTGGCCTCAGGGGAGGCAATGGCCTTCTTCCATTGTCAGTTAGTGTCTCCGCCTGTACCCAGGATTCCATTCTTCTCCACTTGTTTTAGGACCTTGATTTAAGGATTTTTTTCATGATTCAATCACTTCCTGTTCTAATTTCAGACATTCAAAAGTTTTCCTTGCTTTAAAGAGAGCATATTGCACAATAATTTAATTTTTTAATTCTTTCAGTTTTATTCTTTCCTCTCAGCACCAAACTTTTCATACCTGTAGCTTACTGGCCTAATTCCTGTTCTGTTTCAGTCTTTGATGTTATATTCTTATTTTCTCTCTTTTTTTTTTACTAGAAGTATTTTGAAAAGACTCATGAATTCTTTTGTGACAGCAACCTGTTCTTTAGTTCTTTCTGTATTCAAACTTCCTGCTCTATTGGGTATTTTGTCTCTGTGTGACATCACTAGATTCTTTTCTGTTCTAATCTCTTTCCAAGTGCTTCTTCCTGAGTTTTACTTTCTCCCTAACACAAATGCATGTACTTTTAAGATTTATATTCTACTCATTTATTTTTTAAACACAATTAGTTTATTGTGATATCCTCAAATAGTCTTTGCATGTCATTAATTTCCTGATATATTTGTCTAGTTCATATATCTCATTTCCATTCTGTCCCCAAAGTTTCCGCAGCCTACAGTCTCTCTCCACTGAATGTCCCACTTCATTTTAAATCTCTTTAAACTCAATATAGTGAAAAATGAAATCAGCTCTCCCTAAGTAGCCTCTTGGCCCTTCTTCAATATTTCTACCATTAGTACCACTATTAGTTCCAGTCTGTTCGATTAGAAAGCACTCTATCTTCATGAATCTCATTTTATAAGAATTGCCCATAATCAATGTCAGTATATTTTGTTTCTTTGTTCCTTTTTATGTTTTAGATTTACTCCTGTACTAAATTCTTACTAGTAAATTCCCAATCTGGGCCCTCATCATTTATGTTATACTATCCTGCTGAATCCGATAATCTTATTCTTGCATTATCCACTTTAGATTAAATTAACAAGCATCTTCACCTAAAACATCACATATTTATATTATTACTATAGCAGAAAACTTCAATTTTTTTTGATCTCCCACTACATGGCATTGAATGGCTATTTAGTTGTCAGAGTGTTTTATTGTTCAATTTCATTTCTCTTTTCCCTTTTTATTTTTTACTTTCACTTTACAAATACTTACATTTGAGTTAGTGTCACTAACTTTTTGTCCCATCATGTACTTTGTTGTATCTTCACCTTTGAGTAAATTGTGCATTTTGTCTCAGTAGCTGCTGTTTCTTTTTCTGTGCCTATCTGCAGCAATCCCTCTTTAAACGTACATATAAATCAGGACTTACCCTGTATAACTTTTTGTTTTATACATATCGCTGTTTATTATATTTTTTCCATAATTGATGAGCAAGTTTTGTTTTCCCCTTTTGTATTACAGAGGAAAGAGATATGGTCTTCCACTTAGTTTGGGACCCTATATCCAAAGTCACAGAATCAACTCCAAAACAGAACGCTTCTGAACAACAAGTAGTGCCATGGTGTGACACTAGAAAAATTTAGCAAATTTTCAAATGATGATTTCTAAAATTTCACATTAGAAGAACTGGAATTTGATAACCAGTTTGAGAAACACGAGTAAAACTAAATTACAAGGAAACTCAATTCAAGAGAAAGATCATGAATATAATTTGGGGGAAATATTTAATCTGAGCTCAAACTTTTTTAAACAACTGCGAGTTTCTAAAAGATAAAGATTTCATAATGGTGATACAAATGGTAGGAGCCTAAAGCATAAGTCTGCTTCAACTGATTTTTTAAAAGGCAATTTATAAATGAAAAATAATTTATTAGATATAAGTAAGGATGCATTTATATCTAAAATCTTACTTATTCTAGGAACAATTTAAAGGTGAGGCCATAGTTCAGTAGTCATGGAATCTGAGAAAATTTATGTGTGAGAGAGAGAGAGACATGAATGTGAACTATGTGATAAAGCCTTCAGCGGGAACAGTAACCTTATCCAGCATCAAAGGATGCATACTGGAGAGAACCCTTATGAATGTCATGAATGTGGGAAAGCTTTTAGCCACATTTCAGCCCTTACTCAACATCACAGAATTCATACTGGGGAGAAACCTTACGAGTGTAACGAACGTGAAAAAGCCTTCAGCCACAGGTCCTCCCTTAGAAATCATGAGAGAATTCATACGGGAGAAAAGCCCTATCTCTGCCATGAGTGTGGGAAAGCTTTTAGCCATATTTCAGCCCTCACTCAACATCATGGAATTCATACTGGAAAGAAACTGTATGCATGTATCGAATGTGGAAAAACCTTCAGCCGGAGCACCCATCTTATTGAGCATCAGGGAATTCATTCTGGGGAGAAATCCTACCAGTGTAAGGAATGTCAGAAAGTATTTCGCCACAGTACATCACTGATTTGACATCAAAGAACTCACACAGGAAAAAAGCCCTATGAATGTAACGAACGTGGAAAAGCCTTCAGCCGTACCCCAGCCTTCATTCAACACCAGAGAGGTCATACTGGAGAGAAACCCTATGAGTGTAACGACTGTGGAAAGGCCTTCAACCGGAGTGCACATCTTACACAACACCAGAGAACTCACACGGAGAGAAACCTTATGTCTGTAAGGAATGTGGAAAAACCTTCAGCCGAAGTTCACACCTTACTGAACATCTAAAATTCATTCTGGTGAGAAACCCTATCAGTATGATGAATGTGGGAAATCTTTCAGTTTAAGATCGGCCCTTACTATACATAAGTGAACACGTACTGGGGAGAAAAGTTGTGAATGTAATTAATGTGGTGATAGGTTCATTCATTTATTTGTCATAGTGCATCTTTAATCCAACATCAGGGAACTCATTTCAGAAATGAAACCCTATCGGAGTAATAAATCAGGGAAACCTGTAGCCATAGGTTTGTGCACTTAACACCTGTGCACTCACAGAAGTAAGGAACCCTAGGATTGTTATGCAAGAAATACTCATTCTGTTTAAAGTTTAGAAACACTCAATATTATAATATTTGTACTGAGAAGAAACACTTCTTGCAATTAATCTGAAAAAATGGGTTACCTTTGAAAGAAAAATTTATAGTGGAATTATTCATCTCCAAAACTGAAGGTTCTTAAAAAGAGATTTTATTTATTTATTTATTTTTAGAGACAGGGTAAGGGAAGGAGAAAGAGAGGGAGAGACACACTGATGTGCTAGAGAAACATTGATTTGTTGCCTCTTTGCATACTCCCAACTGGGGACCCAGCCTACGACCCAGGTCTGTGCCCTGACCAAGAACCGATCTGATGACTTTTCAGCTTGC
Source organism: Phyllostomus hastatus (assembly GCF_019186645.2). Lineage (NCBI taxonomy): Eukaryota > Metazoa > Chordata > Mammalia > Chiroptera > Phyllostomidae > Phyllostomus > Phyllostomus hastatus. The sequence continues at coordinate 60,100,222 of NW_025333857.1, read as the reverse complement.
AAGACAATGCTCAGCCCACTGAGCCACACCAGTCAGGGCTGAATTTTTTTTTAAAACACATATTTAGAAAATTATTTTCACAGATAATTTATTAGAGGTATATATATGTGCTTATCATAAAATCCATTTCAGGTACACAAAAGTTTTAGTGGGATGATGAAAATTATTGACTATATACATAATCTTTTATCCTTTTAGTAATTCCCATGTTATTTTTCAATGTTTTAAAAATAGTTTCATAATAACTTTGTAGGATGATTCACATGGTATGGTATATTTTTTCATGCTAAGGAAACTTTTACTCTGACTAAGGCTGTAAATGCCAATTACAATTTTAGTATTGTGGTTATATTTAAATTCTCTTTATAATAAAGCATAGTTTTATAATTAAAAAAACTTTTACAGAGTGTTTGAATTTTCAAAATGGACAGATTTAATTAATAGCCATAAATACACAGGTATAATTTGCATTATTTCCCAGAATTCTTGGAATATCTTTTTAAATGGACTATGTATATGCATATAAAAAAAATATTGCCCTGGCTGGATGGTTCAGTTGGTTGGAGCATCATCCCATACACTGAAAGATTGCAGGTTTGATTCCCAGTCAGGGAACATAGGTTTCAGGTTTGGGGCACATATGAGAGGCAGCCAATTTATGTTTCTCTCTCATGCTGATGTTTCTCTCTCTCCTTTTCTCTCCCTCTAAAGTCAATGAAAACATCCTCGGATGAGGATTTAAAAAACCCTTAAATAATTAATTATCCCTGAGGGAAATATTCAAACCCTCCATGTTTATTTTTATTTATTTATTTTTACCACAATGAGATAACAATAGAAGTAAACAACTAAAAATAGTACCACAAAATTATTCAGAAATTAAAAAATAATTTTAAGGTAATTTTTGGGTTAAAGGATAAATCCAAACAGAAAATGCAATTATTAGAAAATAATAAAGCTAGAATATACATTAATTATTCTGTTAAGATAGGAAACAGAATAATGATATATATCTAAAGAAAATAAAGGGAATGTATTACTAAAAATAAAAAGCACACATTAATGATATAGGTACAAAAAGTACATTTGATAGTAAACGGAAAATGTCAATAAAAAAGGAGGAAACACAACATCTAGGAGCAAGAAAAAATATAAATACAGATAAAAGGCAAGTTCAAATCTCTAATTCAGTCATTAACAAGTCAAATCTAGCATTTAGTAACACTAATACTGAGATTTATCATAGGAGTTCCAGACTAGTTCAAAAGTGCAAATGCACATTAATGAAGAAAGAATATTTCAACAGATGCTCTAAAAGTGTTTGGTAAAATGCTACAGGCCTTTTTTAAAGTTAGGAATAGAACAAGAGTTCCTTAAATGGGTACCAGGTATTTGCCATAAGCCTGCAGTAAATACAGCAAATAATAAAAGCATCCTGACCAGTGACAGGAGTGAGACGAATGATGTTTGATGTCACCACGACTAGCCAACATTGTTTGGAAGTTCCCAGATAATTCAATAAGAAGAAAAATGAGCAGGTAATATTTGAAAAGAAGAGCAAAACCTGACGTAATTTAACATGATATATTTGGTAAATAGAAAATCTAACAAGTAAACCTAAGTTGGAGATTATATACATATATATGTCAACAATGCACAAATACGAACCTTTATTTATTTACTTAATTTTTTTGTTGACATTATTACACATGTCTCCCATCTCCCCCACTTTGCCTTGTTAAAAAGCTTTCTTAAACAGAAGAAAAAGAAAATGAAATGGAAAAAAAGTGAGTCATGATATTGACAAAAAACCCTAAAATTACCAGAAATTTAAAAAAAAAATTCCAAGAGATGATTATAGGATAAACCTTTTCTAAAGAACATATACTAATAGATAAAGAGTTATGATTGGAAAAATAAGTATAAAATTTGTTTCAAATTTATCTTTGATTTGTAAATTTAATTAAAAATTGCAGTGGAGCCCTGGCAGGGTGGCTCAGTTGGTTGGAGTGCTATTCTGTACACCAAAAGGTTGTGGGTTCGATCCTCAGGCGGGGCACATACCTAGCTCGCAGGTTCGATCTCTGGTCATGGCAAGTACAGGAGGCAGCCTATTGATGTTTCTGTCCCTCTCCTCCCCCCACCAAATAACCTCAGGTGAGGATTAGAAAAACATCTCAATGCAATTTAAAAAAAATCTTTACTGAGATATAATTTACAGACATATAATTTACTCTTTGGGGCATTGATTTGTTGTGCCACCTATTTATGCATTCATTGCTTGATTCTTTTATATGCCCTGACCAGGGATCTAACTGCCATCCTTGGTATATCAGGAGAATGTTCTAACCAACTGAGCTACCTGGCTGGGGCTGTAATTTATTCTTTTAAAGTATACAATTCAGTGGTTTTTAGTATGTTCAGAGGTGTGCACCATCATCACTGTCTAATATCAGAACATTTTTATCCCTTCAAAAAGAAACCCCCTAACACATTAGCATGAACTACCCACTGACCTTCTCCCTCTAGCCCCTGGCACCTACGCATGTACATTCTCTTTCTGTGCATTTACTTATCCTGGCTTTTTCACGTCAGTGAAACCACAGAATATGTGGCCTTTTGTGGCTGGCCTTCACTTAGCATAATGCTCTCAAGTTCACCTGTGCCGTAGCACCTATCAGCACTTCATCTCTCTTTGTGGCTGAATGGAACGCCATCGTATGGATGCACCACATTTACTTATCCAGCGATTAACTTGCGGGTGTTTGGGTGGTTCCTGTTTTTTTGGTTATCGTGAATAGTGCCACCATAAACATTTGAGGTGCTATAAAGTTTTGTGTGGACATGTTTTCAGTTCTCTTGGGTACATGCCCGGGAGCGAGACCACTCAGTCGTGGGTTCACTCTGTGTTCAACTTTCTCTGGAAATGCTGGACTCCTTTCTAGAGCGCACCAGCACACATGAGGCTTCCTATTTTCCCATATCCTCATTGATATATACTTCTTCTTCTGTGAGAGGTATATACTTATGTAGATAGACATAAATATAGAAATGTATATGCATAGTTTCTTTGAGAAAAAATTAAAAACAACAAAATGTGTGGTAGTAAATTTGTAAATAGTGTATTTGAAGAAACTTACATTTTTAAAACATAAAATTTAAAAAATCTGTTCCATATATACACAAACTATTTCAGTTTCTTTTGTATTCTAAATAAAACCTATTTAAGTAGGGCAGAAACTAAGAAATACTAGTAATTGCCAAGTTCACATAGGCACACTTAACAGTCCAGTTTTAAGCATTTCTTTTGGCATTTTTCAGTTTCTCACATTAATATAATAATAATAATAATAAAATGTGCTCTCAAATTACATGTTAGGAGAAGGAAATCATTAATGCCAGCAGTAGCATCTCTACTTTCATATGGTTTGGTTGAACCATATGAAACTGCCTATCTTCAACTCTTTTTTGACCTATAAAATGGAAATTTTAAATGATTTAGCTTAATATCTAATGTGTTTTGGGGTAGTATTCCCTGACTACAATCCTGGCTGTTTGCTTTAATTTCTAAATTGGAGAAAGCTACGAAAACTAACAACTAACAAAATTGTTCCACTTCACATCGAGTTAATCAAAGTTGAAAATTTGTTTCCTTCAAAATAGGCATTTAGGCCCTGGCTGGTGTGGTTCAGTGGATTGAGGGCTGGCCTGTGAACCAAAGGGTCTCTGGTTCAATTTCCAGTCAGGTCACATGCCTGGGTTGCAGGCCAGGTCCCCAGTAGGGGGCACACGACAGGCAACCACACATTGATGTTTCTGTCCCTCTCTTTCTCCTTCCCTTCCCCTTGTTGACGGGAGAGACCTGGTTCTTCTTGCTGACGCATGTGAAGAATTACAGATAAGCAAATCTATTAGTGTATAATCAGTTTATTAGCGACTCATTCCCATGGAAGAGAACGGGACTGGGTAGAGTAAAGGGTGAACGGCAAAGTTTCAAGGCAAAGCAGGATGGCAAAAGTAAGAGTAGCTGAAGACCAGGGTGGCAAGCCCCGGGGCAGCCTGAGTCCAGTGACCAGAAGCCCAGTAGCCTGGGAGACAAGAACGTCAAGAGTGCCCTGAGCCAGAGAGAGAGAGAGAGAGAGAGAGAGAGAGAGAGAGAGAGAGAGAGAGAGAGAGAGAGAGAGAGAGAGAGAGAGCGCACCTTTTGTTCTGACGACTTTTATAGTTGGCAGGATAGAAGAAAAAAAGTTCTATATTGATTAACGGATAAATGTGGTGCCAGTTTTCCTGGGGGAATGTGACTACCTGAACTTAGGTATGTGTGGGGGTCTGTTAGTGCAAATCCTTATGTTGCTTCAGACTCCATTTGTTCATCTTGTTGTAAAGCAGATATGTGACAGGAGGCAGCTAATTAAGATTGGGGCACTTGCCAAAGTTATTTATGGGCTCTTTCTGTAAGCATCAGGGACTCCCTTGTAAAACAGATAGTGACCAGAGGTAGGCAGTTAACCAAAGTTGTTTTATGGGTTCGCTCTTTGGGCACTGTGTACCCTCTCCTGCAGTCAGGCCTTGGGATAAAAGCACAGTTTCAAGGCTTTCTTTCCCAGAGAGTGGGAACGCTACATAGAATTTCAAGGCTTCCCTTCTTTTTTGCTAACACAGTGTTTCTTGTGATGTTGGAACATCTGGCAGTATTATCAGACCAGGCTCAGGACTGCTGAGTCAGCATGTGAGACTTGTCTCCTTCCTCCTGCCTGCCTCGGTTTACTTTTTATTCTACCTAATTAGTAAAAGGCGTTTCCTGGCAACCAGGGTGCTAGAGGCTGGCCAGTAACAGTATTGCAGTCTCAGAGTTCTTCCTATGCTGTCTCCTGCCTCACCCTCTCTAAAAAGAAATAAATACACTCTTTAAAAAAAATTGGATTGTTAAAAAATAAATAAAATCTTAAAAAATATAGGCATTTAAACTGATGACTAGATTTCAACTATTGAATTGTGTTAACATGATTCTTATCAATACAGCACAAAACAACTTTCTAAGTGAGTACGGCTAAACTCTTTTCCTCATTACTTCTTCTGGAGGAAAATAAAAATCTCTTCTCTTCTGCCACCTTGTGGTTACCTCATTCTCCTTATTTGATAGTTTGGTTTAAAAAAATTCTTTTTTTTGTTCTGTTCAGTTACAGTTGTCCCCATTCTCTCCCCCTCCCCACCCCCCATTCCTCTCCAGTGACCTACCCACCCCCCAGAATCTCAGGAGACTTAAGCAGATTTAGCTCTTCCAGAAGAAAAAATATATAGTTCCTTGGCTCAAAGGACTTGCTTCTTTTCAGGATGCCAGGCAAAAGGGCAAATTGATAGGAAAACTAGATTTGATTTTAAAAGTGTATCTATTTAAATGTGCCTGCTGCACGGGAGGCCTGGGAGGAAACAGAAAAGAGAGGGGCCTGGAACCCAGCTGTGCGCCCTTTGGAGTGTCCAGTGCGGGGAGACCGCAAGACAATTAATTGTCTGATGCTCCAAGGCCACCGGCACAGGGATGAAAAGAAGAGGTTTTTGGAAGGGACTCACTCAGAATGCAACTAGCAGGCCTCCAGCTTTCTCTTTAGTTACTTTCAAATAGGCTTGTTTTTTCCCTCCTTCTGGCAGGGCCTTGTCTTCAACTTCCCTGTGATTCTTTTTTTTTAAGACTTTATTTATTCACTTTTAGAAAGAGGGGGAGGGAAGGAGACAGAGAGGGAGAGAAACATTGATCAGTACGAGAGTACATGCCCCAACCCACAACCCAGGAATGTGCCTAGAGCAGGAATTGAACCTGCAGCCTTTTGATCTGTGGGGCAACGCCCAACCTACTGAGCCACGCTGTCAGGGCTTGCCTGCTATTCTTTACGCTGGACCTTGGCACTCAGCAAAGACTAGCTGGTTCCACCCAGTGGTGGTGCCTTGGAGCAATCACTTTCCCCAGAAAGTAGATCAGCTCGGTGTGGCTAACAACCGCATAAAGCAAGAACTATTTTTAGCCAAGAATGGGTCTACAAAATGAGGCTGCATTTCAGACAAAGTGTAATCTGGGGAATTGCTAAAATGTTGGGAAACAAAATATACTTTCAGTTAAGCAACATAGGGCTTTGTGGTGTAGCTGTGTATCTTTGATTGTTTGGAGAGGAAAAAAAAAACACTAGAAAAGCATGGATTTGTTTTCAGAAGGTGAATTTTGATTTGTTTTCAGAAGGTGAAATTCGAGAAGCCTCGCAGAGATCATTCACTGCTTCCCAAAGCGGTGCACTGTTTTGATGTGTGTAATGAAGCAGCTCCCCCTTGTCGGGGGGCTGACCTAGGCACTGCAGAAAGGCCATCATCCCTGGATCCTGGCCACCAACCGTCAGCAGTACCCTCTAGTTCCTGCAAGCAACAACTACACAAATGATGCCATACCTGCTGCCTCATTCCCAGTGCTACCCGGGGAGCAGTGCTATTCATCCTGTAGAACCACTGAGTCTTCTCCTTCTTTATCAATGGGTAAATGGAGGCTCAGAGAAGGGAAGGAACCTGCCTAAGTCACAGGCAAGACATACGGAAAACAGAGAAGATTCATTGAAAGCCTACTACATAGAGCTCACACATTCTACTGGAACTGGTCTGGGCAGGGGCCAGGGTTGGAGGAGAACACGAGAAATCGAAAACATGGTCTCTATCCTCTAAAGAACACAGGAAGAAAGTGAAGGAAGCAATACTGGGAACCTATGGCATTCTAGCACTTTCTAAACCTTTTCACGTTATCTTAAACAACTCTTTGAGGAAGCAACCTCACAGAGGTTAAACGTGGACCGGGTTTGAACCCAGGTTTTTCTGACTCCAAGGCCAATTATCTTTTCACTATTCCCTTTCCAACATATGTGCAACCATAGAAACTGTGGTTTTTAAAAATTATCCAAAAACTGAAAAAAGGTAAGGACATGCCCTACTGAAGTCATACCACAGCTCTATTAATAATTAGCCCTTTCAGGACCATCTGGTTCTCCTAGGAAATGTAACTGTTTAACTGACTATTTACTGTTATTTAAAGGCCAGACTCTGTGAAGCTTGAGATTAGTTAATAAAAAACTGAAAAGATGCAATTTATTTTGGTCTGGTAAATATGTAAATGATTTCCGTCCCATCGGGAGCTGACCCTAAAGCTTGTGGATTTATTGCCCTGGAAGACATTGACCACTCTGGGTCTAACTTAGCAATTTTATTTCAGCACTGGTTCTTTAACTGTGCTGGTGTGTGTGTGTATATATATATATATATATATATATATATATGAGTTTCTCATATCCTCCTTTGGAACAGCTGTCATTTTTCCGGGTCTTTCAATGAGTTAATTAAATCTTTGACATGTGCTCACTCTATGGTCATACATGAGTTACACAATCATGAAAGAGTTGCATGAGCCCGAAGAATTTTAACTCAGAGAATTACACTTCGACAACAGCAAGAACCGGTAAGTGTTCACGGCTGCGAGAGCGAAGCTCTGGGGGTGTGCAAGGGGTGAGACAGGTGGGTGTCCGGTGGGGCAGAGAGACGGATTCTGGAGCTGGGCCCTGGAGGAAGGGGAGGTCTCAGCAGTCAGAGGGGAGGTCTCAGCAGGCAGAGAAGGAAAGGGAGGGACTGCAGCGTGAGGAAAAGAAGAAAGACATTAGGGATTTTTTTTTTGTCGGGGCTATGATTACGAGAGAGGCACCTAATTTGGTCTTTTTCTTCATGTCCTGTTCCTGAACTTATAGGATATGGGATGTGAAGGTTAAAAAAAATAAACAGACTACCGTAGAAGCTCGGAAAGGGCAGGGATTGGAGCTATTCTGATCAGCAGTGTACTCAGTGCTTGGACATAGTAAGCCAACGATGACTGTTTGTTGATGACTAAGTTGATCAAAATAAGAGAATATGACTGGCTTCCATTAATTGACCATACTATGTGCCAGGCACTGTGCCAAGCCCTTCCCATAAGTAATTGCATCAAATGCTCACACTGGTGGTCTGAAACAGGTTTTCTTCTTTTTCGAATGAGGTCTAGCCTATGGCAAAATTGTAGCATGGATGATTTTCATCTTTGGGGCTCCTTGGCCCTTTCCCCCGAGGGTCCAAGAGCCAAGACATATCATTACTCTCCCCACTGTCCAAACTGCCTTTCCCCTCCCTTTGCTGTTCTTCCTGGGGGTGTCAGCAGCATCGGGCTAAAGATGTGCTGCTGAGAGCCCCATTCGGCTCACGGGGTAACCAGGGGCCACACGCACACAAATTCTTGCTTAATTTAATGAGTGGATCTGGAAGCAACAATCACTGCAGTTCTTGGTTTTCTTACCTCTGGGGAACTCTTGTGTCGTGGCAGAAATTTCAAACTAGAAAAGAAGGAAAGGGGCTCTGCTTCCGCCCCTGCCCCCCTACTCCATGTAGGAAGAGCACTCTTCATTGGAAGAGCCTCCCTGTTTCTGGATATGAGGATGGTGCGCCCAACGTAGAGATGCATTACTCACATTCTCTCCTCAAGGAGGGGCTCACGGGCCAGCAGTGAGGAGCGTGGTTAGCTGACAGCCTCCACTGTGAACTTGTTCAGATTTGCCTCAACTCTTGAGCTGAGTGAGATACTGGTCTTTTTGGCGTGTGCTGAGTCCACGACTGAGCAGGACTGTGCAACAAGGTCCTATTCATTTCTGCCCAACACAGGACTCTTCTAAAAAGCTCCAGAGCTCCCCGGAGAGCCCATGGAGACTTTGTCAGGTCTGCATGTTGGTCTGGCCTCTCCTCTTCTCTAATCCCGCTTCCTCCTTTTTCCTTTCATAAGGGTTACTCCTCCATAAACCCTTTACACTCCTAAATCTGTCTCAGCCTCTGCTTTCCCAGACTCAGCTGACATGGAGGAGATGTTAGCTTCAAGTAACCTTTCATTGGTGAAGGGAGGGGATGTGTTAGAACTGGATTTGAGCCAGTACCAGCAGGATGTAGAACCATGCTGGACAGTGGGAGACCAAACCATACTTCCACTCTGGCACATGAATCAAACAGGCTTTTATTTCTTGCTATTCTTCTTGGCACTGACTATGCCTTGGTATTACATAACGTGGCTTGAGTGTTACCATGGGCTTTCTCAGTTAGAGCTATATGTTTAATGAATCAAAGTTGTGATGGAAGGCGAGGTCCCAAAGTCCATATCCAGTCAGCCAGCTAGTTTCAATCAAGCCCCCTGGTTATAAACAGACTGTTACCTGGTCATACATGGACTCCACAAGCCCCTCACCCACACTCTGAGTCGTGACTTAGGACTACCTGTTGTGTCTCGAACACCTGGCAGACCGTCACCCTTCCCGCAGACCCCCTACATAATGCTCTGTATGTGGTGCCAGGTGAGGAAGTCTTAATGTGCTTGGTGGTGACCAGGTACTTAACTTGAATCCCTGAATGGAAGGGAATAGTTTTTTGCTTTTTGTTTTGGAACCATTTCCTAATTCCTTATTAGAAAAGCAATACTCACCTAATTATCCATCCATACATTTACCCACTGCGTATTCACCCACCGAGAGAGAGTTGCTATTTGTCCTTCGCTTGGTCGGACTCTTGCAGCTACACCCATGGGGCCATGCTTCTGACACATCAGCATGCAGCTTCTTTACCGGTAACTGCCAGGCAGACACTGCTGAGGCTCTAAAACATTAACTTATTCCCGTTCCATCGTCCTTCAGGTCAGAAGCATCAAGCCCTGACCTATGTGGTGAAGTCGATAAGAGTTGGGGCTCTTGGATCAGACAGTCAAATATGGGTTTCCCCACTTACAAGCTGAGTGATCTTGGTATGTTTACTCAACCTCTCTGAGCCTTAGTTCATGCCTCCATAAAACAGGACAATAGTACCTATTGTACAGAGCTAGTATGAGGATTATATGAAATAATATTTGCAAAGCCCTTAGCTAATACTTACTGAGTTCTTACTCTGTTTCTGAAATCCCAATATTGGTTTAACTAACTGGCCCCCGGTCAGATGACATTTGTACTGTTGCAAATGCACCCTCGTTGCGTAAGAGTGACTGTTTGCCTTGGTGAGTGGGTTAGGGCACAGCCTCACCTCTGAACAAAGATGGCTTTGAATAAGACCTGTTTTCTTTGGTTACCAGATGATTTCTAAGTCTGCTGAAGTCTATGGGCTTTAATTGTAGAAGTAGCTGATGCAGTTTGGGTTCACCTACCACGACTGAAATGTGGAAATATGATTTCACATTAGCTCTCTGTTCTTACAAGATTGGTAGACATTTTGGGTCCGGGCAGCACATCCTGGTGTGATTGGCTACTCTTAACAGCAGTCAGGACGATATTCACTGGGTCCCATAAAAGAGGAGATCCGGAGGTCAGCTCTCCTGGGCAGTGACAGAGGACAGGATGTGTCCTCGGTCCGCCTCCTGCTGTGGCGCTGACCGAGGCTGGCTCCTCAGAACTGCTCCTTGCCCCCTGGCAGAAGGGAAGGAGTCTGTTTCCTGGAGGCCTGTAGGCTGCCAGAACACCCCAGCTCTCACTCATTTCTCCATAAAACCTCCACTTTCGAGACATGCCCGCCCCCCTCTCCCACCCCACTGGACCAGCAGAGGACCAGAGTCCACTACGCTTGTGTTCCTTAGGTAAGGCCTCACTCATCTGGACAGAAAAAAATTCTTCTGGCTTCACACCTGGAATTAGGTGGTCAGTCTTTAATGGAATGAAATCATGTTTTATTTTTTTCTCCTTTTCTTCATTACTATTGCCTCCTCTGTTTTCCTATATAATTTTTAAAACTTTCAACTTTAACATTAGATTGTTTTCAAATCTTCCTCACACCAACCAGGAGTTTCTAGAGGGCACAGCCTCTATCTTATTTATCTCTTTAGCCCTCAACATGCCTGCTACAGGCCTGGTGTAGAGGAGGCATTTGGTAAGGGTAGTTGAATTAAGCTGAATCATTATTTTTCAAAAATCCTGTAGTAGCATCATCTCTTAAAGCAACTTGCTGCACCACACACAAAGTGACTCTACAGTTAAATGTATCTTGTGTACCTTGCTTTAGACAATAAATATATTCCCTATTGATGGGTGACCAAGAGACCTTTTGTAAATCGAATCCTTATTCCGTGTACTTACACTATCATCTGGGAGATGCAAACATCAGGGATTACTTATTTTATTTTTATATTTTTCATCTTTCCCCATCTCTACCTTTTCCCATCCTCCCCAATATAAAAGTTGGTAATTCATTTCATTGTGATATTTATTAGTCATCTATAAGTTATGAGAGTATTTTCAGACTGTTAATCCACAGCTTCTACCAAATATTTAAATGCTGTGCAGGAGTAGTATTCAATCCTATTGTAGGAGTTGTTTAATTTCCATTGTAGGAATCCTATTGTAGAGCAAAGCATCACTTCTGACTGATCTACTGTTACTTCAGCTGTGGTTCCATCTGGGTTTCCTTTCACCAAGCCCTTGGCTGGATGGCTCATACCCCCTGGGTATTTTTGCAGCCTTGACCTTACCATCTCAGCATTTACAGGTTACTGGCAATGCTTGCACTGAGCACTGAAAGCTTGGGAGATTTGAAATAGAAGTGAATAATCAGGGTGAGGAATAGTCAACTCAGACCTTAGTAGATAAGATCATCTATACCACAGGTGGCAAACACAAGGCCCTTGGGCTGAGTCCAGCCCTCCACCTTGTTTTATGAGGCCCAGCACCTTGTTTCTACCTGGCGGCAGTGCCGAGCTCTTGCTTAACTGTTAAGGAGTAGTTACATGTATACAGTCCTAAAATTACATTCGGCCCTTTGAAGGCAACCATAAAGCTGATGTGGCCCCTGGTGAAAATGAGTTTGACACCCCTGAATTCTATACCATAGGCTTCTGATCATAGACTTCAGTCCAACGGTCTCTCTCTATCCTGTGATCCAATGATACAAATTAGGAGGTCACTCCCAAAAGCAATATTCCCATTTACAAACAGATTTTTTATAAGGTTCCTTCTAACAACAAGAATACCTAAGCTTTTAACATAGGATTTAAGGTACAATCTTCCCAAAAGTGAAAATATGTATCAGGTGCTATGGTAGGTACCAAGGTGAAAAGAAAGGTTTTGCCAACAGAAGCAGAGAGTAGCAATATGGTGCTCTGATATGGGCAAAGAGTCAGCGGGGGGCGGGGTGGGGGTGGGATGGGACAGAGATAGTGTGGGCAACAGCAGCACATGGCCCTCTCTCCTCAGCATCACAACCCAGTTCATCTTGCAGACCTGGTGGCTCATAGGCTGCCATCTGTACTTGGAGACAATCAACAAGACACAGTGCAGTGCACAGCCTTTGCCACTATTTGTTAAGCTCAGTTCCTCCATGGTCCAGTGACCAGGTATCTACTGAGCATGAACTAGGCAGGATCACACAAGGGGCTGGGGACTTTTGAAAGCAGGTCACAGATGGGATGCCACAATTTCTAGGTTCACCGCCCTGTGTCCAGCTCCTCCTGTGACACAGGCCTCTTTCTGGTTTGGGGGGTGCAGAAAGGGACCATTAGCACAAGGCATTAGTGACCCATTGCTTTTGAGAAGCCTCAGCTGTGGGCATAGGAGCCTCAGTCACAACACGCTTCTCACCTGGAACTCCTCCCCACCTGCTCTCTACATCTGCACACTCTGCCTATAGTTCAAGACCCCTGCCTGTCCCCAAGACCCACCCTTCCAGGAATAGTTCTCTGACCCCACCAGCCCAGCAGTGCCAGACATTAGTCTGAGGTTTCTATACACACTGTCCCATTGAGTCCCTACAGCCATCTATAGACAGGTAGGATTGACCCCATAAGGGGACACTAAGGCTCTGAGAGGTTCATTTGTCCTCATGGCATACAAGGGACAGTGATAGGAAGGAAGCCCAGGTCCGTGTGAATCCAAAGCCTGTGTTTGTAAGCACTTGCCATGTGATGCCCCCTCCCAGGCAGCACCCCCTTTCCTGACCCACAGTGGTCCAGACTTGGTCCCACCCAGCTGGGTTCCTGCATCAGCTTGTGGAACAAAGTGTGTGTATGGACAACGTCTTCCATCTCTCCACTTCTGCCAGAGACCAACGGCATATGGCGAGGTGCATGTAGTGGCTAAACAGTCGTTCCTTCATTGTGGTTGAATCAGACAACCAGGAAAACGAGTTAAAATGTGCTCAATACCAGACACTGTACTTTCTATACATTATTTTCCCCAGCCCTCTTCTAATTGGCACTATTAGAATGATTCTTGACAGGTACTGTCATCTTTGGTACACACAGTTTGTTTGCTTCTGACACTGGTTAGGATGGAGTGACTCACCCACTGCCCTCCAGCATGTGAGTGGTGGAAGCTGGGTAGTCCACACACCCCATTTCCCAGTGGTGTCCATTCTCACCACACATAATTGGCTTTCAGATTTCACGGTTAAATCTGGTTCCAAATGGCAGCCTTTCAGGGCATCATCTATTTTTCTCCTTTTTTACTTTTTTCTGGAATTAATTTTTATTGTATTTTTTCCATTACAGTTATCCCTCTTATACCTCCCATTCCTGTCATAATCACCACACTTTGTCCACATTCATGAGTCTTTTTTGCTTGATCCTTCCACTGCTTAACCCTCCTCCTCGGCCCTGAGCTATCAGCGTGCTCTGTCTCTATGGGTCTGTCTCGATTGTGCTTGTTAGTTCAGTTTGTTCATTAGATTCCACATATAAGTGAAATCCTATGATATTTGTCTTTCTCTGACTGGCTTGTTTCACCTAGCATGATATTCTCCATGTCCATTCATGCTCTCACAAGGGGTGAAATTTTTACATTTTACAGCCAAGTATCCACTACTATTTTTTTGAAGGTGTGTTTTAAGTAATATCAGGTCACTAAGTAGATCTGGAAGACATGAGATGCCCAGGAACAGTCTTGGCCTCCCATCAATGAATGCAGACCGTCCGTGCAGTGGGAGGGGTTGGTGAGGTCCGGCGGACAGAAAACTGGGCCCAGAAGGAATATAAAGGCAGAGACATGGGGCACAGAGCCGCCATCAGGGAAAGACTCACTTCCAGTGATCGTCTCTGAGTTGCTGTTGTCCCTCCCAAGATGAAGCTGCTGCTGCTGTGTCTGGGGCTGACCCTGGTCTGTGCCCACCATGGAGAGAACCATGACATTGTGACAAGCAACTTTGACATGTCAAAGGTAGAGTTGGGGAAGCGGGGAGTTTTGAGTTTGGGGGTGGGTTGGGGGACTCTGAAGTGAGGTGGCTCTTCCAGAGAGTGAGGATTTTCGATGTTAGGCAAAGGGGGTGGTTTCTGACCTTGGACCAAGAGCGGATGTAGCATGCGGAAAGATGACAACCCTTGGGGACCTCTGTTCTCACTGCAGGGGCAGTAGAAAGAGCCCTACGTGGGGTGCCCATCGACCTGAGTTCTAATGCCACCTTCACATCACCACTGTGAGGCCTGGCCCAGAGGATAGAGTTCAAGGAGACAGGATTCATGCAGGGTCCTGTCTCTTCTTTTCTCTCCCAAACATTTTACTGATTATTTGCAGATTTCTGGGGAGTGGTATACCATTCTCTTGGCCTCAGACATCAAAGAAACCATTGAAGAAAATAGTGTTATGAGGGGTTTTGTGGAATCCATCCAAGCCTCAGACAACTCTCCTATGGAGATGAAATTGTATATAAGGTAAGTGTGGTCTTATTCACTTGGAAAAGGGAAAACAGAAACCCAAGCACAGTCTTGAATGACTAAACACACACACACACACACACACACACACACACACACACAGAACATACACATGCAGATAAACACATACTTTGTGGGCCTGTGTCCAAATCAGAGTCCCTTATCAGGCACTGATCTGAGACTTGAGGACATTGCCACATCTCTAGATTCAGAGGTGAGAACTGGTGACAGCAATAGGTTTAAATGGGAGTAGAGGACGTGAGGGGCAGAGGGGATCAGAATCATAAGTAGTGTGACAATATAGTTTAGGTTAAGAGCATAGGATTGGGGATCAAGAGCCTGGCTCTCTCTTAAAACTATTTTTTTATTCATTGTGTGACCTGAAATTTTCTCTTTTTCCACTGCAATTTTCCCTTGGGTAAAAGAGGATGATAATAATTCTATCTTATGTTTTTTTTTCTTTTTGAGGACTGAGTGAAGCAATGTTTGTAGTTATTTATCTGAGACGCTGGCACCTCTGAGCCCATTATCTAGACAGGCAGCTGTAGTAATAGTAACAGTGCAAAGCAGTGGGGGAGTAACAGTGATAATTGGTAGTAGACTCTTCCTTAAAGTATCAAATAAAGTGAAATAAGATCAATAAAACCTGTTCCAAATCTTTACCAAAAATGTTCAACAGTTCTTTAGAGTCAGACACTCACGGGAGTGTGAGGGAGCCAGCTCCATCAGTACCTGGTGGGCATCGGCTTATTCTGTTTTACAGGTTTAACGGAGAGTGTGTTGAAACTACTTTGATTTGTGAACCAATCCAGAATGGTGTATGCAATACTATCTGTGAGTATACCACAAAAAGTCTTTGTAAATTCTCCTTCCAACTGCAAGAAATTTATGAAACTCCAGTTTCCTTGGGATCTTGATCAATTCCTGACCAACGCTTACACAGGTAATATAATGCAGGCCATCTGATAGCTAGTACCCTTTGTTAGGGAGAAGCTTGTGTGCAAAACCAGTACCTGCCACATAAGACCATAGGATAGGATGGAAATTAGGTCACATTTACCACTGGCAACAAAATAAAACGGGCAAAACCACCAAACCAAAACAAAAAACAATAACCGTAAATTGTCAGGAGAGTGGCTCATTCTCTGCCCACTCTCCGATGATTCCTGGTGTTCACTGACACAGCGCATTGCTTGGGTAGAGTGCTGGGGGTGAGATGCCGGTGGGCTTCCAGGCAGGACAGAGACACATAGTAGGCAGAGAAGGCTGAGGGAGGTAAGTGAGCCTCAGGGAGGATGGCAGAGGGGAAGCTACCACTGTGGATGAATTTTTCTACCACTACTGGCCACTGAACAGTGGTGGAATTTCTACCACTACTCAGTTCTACCCTAAGAAGTCACCACATGACGCCCAGAAATATGCAAAGAGAAGGCCTTAGATATCACTCTTTGTCTTCTCCAGGATATACACTTGAGTTTGTTCTGTAAAAGGTTATAAGAAGAGTTTCCCTTGCTTCCCATGGACCTAAAAAGTTCTGACCTGTGTTCTCTTACCTTTACAGATGCTGGATTTGCTACAATGACCCTAATTGAAGCAGATTACAGTGACTATCTCATTTTTCATATCATTAACTTCACCACTCAGGAAACAGCCAACGTGATGATGCTGTATGGTAGGGTATATTTATTCTGACACTCACCTTGGGATGGAGAGACAGGGAGAAAAGCAAACCTGAAAACGAGTAGTCCTCCCATCTTCTCCTGGGCCACTTGTCCTCCGCCAAAGAGAGGTGCTGACCATGGGTAACCCCCAAGCTCGGAGGTGATGGGAAGGTGATGAAATCTCTCACAGTGTAGAAGGACACCCTAAGATGTCAAAGCCAAGACAGGAGACAGCCCCTCCCTCCCTTCTGCCTAAGCACCAGTCAGTGCCATCCATTCCCATCATCTGTCCCCCTGTCCCAAGGATCTCCATGACCAATGCAAAGTCACAGCCGTTACTGTCACTCTTCCCACAGCCAGAAACCCAGATGTGAGTCCACAAATCAAGAAAAGGTTTGAGGAACTTTGCCAAAAGTATGGAATACCAAAGGAAAATGTAGTGGATCTGACCAACGCTGGTAAGTTTAGCTCCTACTTCCTAAGTCCCCGTGTTACTGACTGGAGAAAAGCAAGAGAAGGTAACACCTCCAATGGGGCCCCTCTGTCCTAGAAACTCATTTGGTTTCTCTCTGGGAAATAAGGGGCTGCTGGTTGACTGTGCTCTGTTCTGCCTCTGCAGATCGCTGTCTCCACGCTCGAGGGAGCCACGGAGCCCAGGCCTCCAGGTGGGTGCTGTCTGAGGGGGCTGGGGCAGCCCAGGGGTCCCTGCCCTCCAAAACCAGCAGGGCTTGATGCTCAAAAGTTGCAAATACACACATTTGGTGACGAAGCTTGTGGAGTGAGCTTGAATTTGGAGTTGGGAGTTTTGGTTCAGGAGCCACCCCTTCATGAGCTTTAGAGCAAATGGCCTCAGGATTGAAAGGAACAGACAACGATGTGCCCCTCACAGGGTCACTGTGTGGATTTCCTGCTACTGAGCAGGCCTCAGGAGCTGATAATCTCCTAAAATCATTAACACTTCAAATGTGAAACAGGGCAAGAGTACCAGGGTGCGGGTGTCAAACTCAAACACACCTCTGGGATTTGTCCAACTTTCAAGGCCTCGCCCTTGGTCTCACCCTCCCATTTCTGGGAATACCATGTTCCTTTGACCTCCGCACATCCTGACCTTCTGACCTGGAAGTGAGCTGTCTGACCTTCCCCTTGTCCTACCCCTGGAAAATAGGTCCTCAATTTCCTCCTGTGTTTCTTCCCTCAGCTATATTGTGGGGCTTTATTCAGGTAACATTTGGGAAAGTCTTAGCAAGTATGGCTTGCATAAAGGCAGCATTTAATAATGGTAACTGTGGTTGTTGCCATTCTTTCTTGACTTATCAAAACTTGAGCAACACTTTTAATGCTGAGGATGGTAGAAACCAGCCTGGGTCCTCCACTGAGTCCTCTGTGTTTTTCACAGACTCAGTTTAGGGAATGGTAAAATGGGAACAGTCACCGAAAAAGGAAAATCATTGCCCAATACCCTCCTTTCCCCTGTTCTGGCAAGTAGGCTGGGTTAGATAGCAGGCTGTTAGTTGCATCTTCACCACTTTTCTCTGTAGTGGAAACTCTGTCTGTCCTCAGTTCAATCCAGGAAGTGCTAATGAGTTTCTGGGTGCTCTCTCTCATGTGCTTATTTAGTGGCCAGTGAGTGCTTCCTTCCATGGTCCCCATATCATCCTGTGAGAAGTTCTGTGACCTGATTTCCAGCACTGTCCTCCAGGAAGGCATTATCTCTGAATCTTCAGCATCTTCTCAATGTGTCTAGAAAGGACTCATCAACTCACCAAGAACCAAAGGTTTTCTCCAAATTTCCAACTCCCTATGCCATACCTGGGAGAACTCTACCATGAACAACACTTTCTTCTACCTGGTCAATAAATCACATATCATGCAGTTAGTTGTGTGACTGTCTGTGTGTACATGAGAGACTGAGAGCTGACAGCAGGCCCACGAGGGGCTCCTTGGCCCTGTGCCCATAATGCTCCTCTGGCCCCTCAGAATTTCCCTGGGTTTCAGGATTCTCTCACCTCTGCAGTCATTCTGCATCCCTGTGAGCGCTGCCTGCCCTTTGATTGGCCTGTTTCTTAGTGACCCGATAAAGCAAACTAGGAACTGCCCGAGAGCTTACCCCATCCTGGAATTCTCCTCTCAGGGTGGCACTGGGAGATAGATGCTCCGAGGGTGAACAGGAGAGTCAGGTGTCAGGGACCAGCCTCCTCATGTGGCTTCTCTACATCCCCACGTTGGGAGGGAGTAGAGGTCAGAAAACATCCCTCACCACCACTGGTATCTGCTGTGCATGTCTTATGTGAGATGCTAGTGTCCCTAGGTATATTAAGAATATAAACATCATTTCAAATTAGGGTGAAGGACCCTTCCCATTCTGTACTGATGCCCTGTTCATAAAACAGTGCCCTTGTCAGGCTAGGCTACCTTGAGTGTTCTCACTGACATCGAGGCTCAGGACTTGAAAAACATTGTTTTCTCTTGGGTATGTAACACTTAGTCTTACAGCCATAAATGGTGATTGATATTCCTTGGGAAGGACGACTCCCCCCGACAGCCCAAGGGCCATTTGTACATGATTTCACTATGTCTATGCCACTGATAGTCCATTTCCTAACAGATTTCATGAGTAGCAACATAAATGGGAATTTTCCTCAACAAGTTAACAATAATGTAGTAGATCCATATTAGCATGGTGTGATCTCAGAAAGTGCTTGTTGAAGAACAGATACATGCAGCATGACACCATTCACATAAACGGTAAATAACACAGAGGACAACCAGAAACATCATTTATGGATTCCCGTGTGTGCGATCATGCAGTGCTTCTCAGAACATGCACACAAATCACCTGGGACTGTGAGGAACTGCCAGCTCTGAGTTAGCAGGTCTTGGTGGTGCCTCAGTCTCTGCTTTCTAACAGGCTCCCAGAGGTGCCAGTGCTGTGCTGCCTTGGGAGGGGTGACTCTGGTGAAGGGAATCTGTCCTTCTCACCTTCTTCCTTGCATCAATGTCTTGGATTTATTGAATTACGGAGGACCATGGGTGGTGGGACCTCAGCTATATCCCAGAGTCCCATAAACTGTAAGGCATTCTCACCCACAAGTGGTTTTTGAAATAGGTGTTTCCATGGAGACATGAGGGCTGGCACCTCCTATTCCACTGTCTTGTTCTTGTCACCCAGATTGGTTATTATTTCATGTAAAGGCACACATGGAGAAAGGTACTGACTTTCAAACCTGTATTTTGATTTTCTAGGATATCGAATAAAACCAGGAATTGAATGAAAGCTATGGCAAAATCAGCTTTCAATGGGAGTGACGCGACTGCATCTTGATCCCTTGCTCAGGCATTGGAGGGTCAAGGTCACAGTCACTCCCATTGGGTCTTTTCTACTATGACACTTAAATGACACAACTTTTCTTTTTTTTTTTTTTAGTTCTGTATCAACCTATCACACCGCTGTCCATCAATGCATTCTTAGGGTTGGAGATACACTGAGTTGGTTAAGGAAAGAGGAAACAAACCTGTTGCAAAGAGCACCACAGGAGAAATCCCAAAGTCAGGACAGTGTGAATGGGATTACTCACTAGGTCACACATGCTCAGTTCTGTCTGAGAGCTCACTCTGCCTGTGCATCAGAAATACAGTGAGGAAGCTCTGGTCTCGGGCTCCAGCTGGACGGGAGACATGGGTCCTGCATTAGTTTCCTGATTGAGCTGGAACCAGTCACCAGGAACTTAGAGGCCAAAACAGCCAGTTTATTGTCTTGCAGTTCTAGAGGTCAGACATCTGACCCTCGGTCCCTGGACCAAAACCAATGAGCCCCCTGTCTGTCAGTGTACTCACATCACCTTCTGCGTTCTTTCTCAGAGTTTTAAAATTTTCTCCTTGGTAGCTTTCTAGTGTATTCTTGGTTGTTAACTCCTATTTGTTTCACCAGTTAATTTGTTTTACAGTGTAGAATATTTAAGTTTAGAATTAGTCAGCTGGCCTCGGTTTAGAGACCCCAATTTTGTTGGCAACTTCCAAATGATCACATGGGGAAGGCAGGTGAACACATGCCTTCTTCTCTCCATCAGGCCTGAGGAGGGCGTGGGCCTTGGCCATGTCAGTGTTGTAGAGCTTCCTCACAGCCTGTTTGGCCTGGTGCTTGTTGGCCTTGACACCCACAGTGAGCACAAGTGTGCCATTGTCTTCTGTCTTCTTCATGGATGGCTCCCTTGGTGGAAGGGGGACAGGATGATGGCAGAGTGGTCAAGCTTGGGTTTCCTGGGCCAGACATTAAGGCTGCCTCCTAAGGCACAGTGTTTGACTGTGACAAGGTCATTGGCATGCAGATCTTTGTTGTGTGTGGCTTTTTATGCCTTTCAACTCTGCTTTCTTTGCCTCCAAAGCCTTTGCTTTGGTGTTGGCTTTGGCTTTGGCTTTGGCTTTGTCTTTGGCTTTGGCTTTGGCGTTGGAGGGGGCAGGAGCTTCCTTTTTCCGTGTGGGCACCATCTGTATGAAAAGGCTGTTTGTTTAGTTAATGATTAGTTATTATCATGAGTCTTTGCTGGTATAGAGAAATGTGATTGATTTTTATAATATGAATACTTTAGCAACATTGAAGAATTTCTCAATAATTATAATCAAATTAGTCCCAATACTTTGCGGACCCTTGGTTTTATAGGTATACAATCATAGTATTGCAAAGAGTGGGAAAGTACCTGCTCCAATACTTAGGCTTCTCTCTGTCTTTTTTTGTCTTCTCCTGGTAACTTCAGCCAGAACCTCCAGGGATGCTTAAATATTGAAACCATACTTTCTGTACCTGAAATTGGTACAGAACTAAGGCCCATCCCACTGACTATTTTCATATTGCCTGTGAGCTGAGACATTTGCAATCAACACAATATGAGGAACACTATTTTTCACCCCAGTGGAGTAAATTTTCAAGACTTTTATTAAAAAAAAGGAATCCATTTTTCTTAGGAATACATCTGTATTTCCAAAAAGAAAAATTGTAGTCAATGTTCTATTTGAATTTTATCGAAAAATGTGGAAATATTCTTTCTCTGTTGTTGTGTCAGTACCTACATAATACCCTAATTTTGCCTCTTGTCCTGCAAGATGTAAAATGCTGGTATTTCCCACCCAGCCCAACAGAGAAGAACTTTACTGGCCCCTTCTCTGTACCGTCACCTTTCCTCTGACCACTCTTTGCTCTGGTGACTTGGCAGCACTGTCCCCCAAATACACGAGTTTGTCAGATTGAGTCCCACAGGGGGCCTTCCATGAAGTGAACATGAAAGTATCTAATTATGAGATTCAGGAGATATTATTTTAAAAGAATTTATTTATGTATGTTTTGAGAAGGCAGAAGGGAGGAAGAATGTGAGGGAGAGACACATCGATGTGAGAGAGAAACATGGAATGGTTCTCTCTGGTTCATCCTGACTGGGAAAGGAACCTGCAATCCAGGCCTGTGCCCTGACCTGGAATCAAACCAGTGACCTTTTGCTTGGCAGGACAACACCCAAGCAAGTGAGCCATACTGGTCAGGGCTCAGGGAATGTTTTTAAGTTGCCCTGTTACTGCTCCCCTTGAATGACTTCAAGTGAATGGAGGAAGCCTAGATAAATGTCAAATAAACTTCCAGTGTAAATGTCAACCCAGGACACCTTGAGGTCATCTGGCATTTCAAGATTGACAAGGGAGACTCCACATCTCCCTTCCCAGCTTCAGACTCTCTGCCAGCTGAGCCTCTAGTTCCAGGACGCACTTGAGTTGAAACCATCTGCTCCTGGAAGCAGACCCATCAAGAAGATACCAGCTGTAGGGCTTTTTAAAAATATATACATCTTATTGATTAGGCTATTATTTTTGTCTCACGTCATTCCATACCTTCCCCTCCACCCTGCACATGCCCTGCTACTCGCATTCCTCACCCTCCTTAGTTCATGTCCATGGGTCCTACATGTAAGTTCTTAGACTTCTCCATTTCCTATATTATTCTTAACCTCCCCTGTCTGTTTTCTACCCACCATTTATGCTATTTATTCTCTGTACCTTTTCCCCATTCCTCTCTCCCTTTACCTGCTGATAACACTCCATGTGATCTCCATTTCTGTGATTCTGTTCCTGATCCAGTTGTTTGCTTAGTTTTTTTTCAATTTGATTGTTGATAGTTGTGTTTGTTGTCATTTTACTATTTATACTTTTGATCTTCTTCTTTTACTTAGAAAAGTCCCTTTAACATTTCATATAATAAAGACTTGGTGATGATGAACTCCTTTAACTTCACGTATCTGGGAAGCACTTTATCTGTCCATCCATTGTACATGATAGCTTTGCTGGACAGAGTCATCTTAGATGTAGGACCTCACCTTTCATGACTGTTGAATACTTCTTTCAGCCCCTTCTTGCCTGGAAGGTTTCTTTTGAGAAATCACCTAATAGTCTTATGGGAACTCCTTTGTAGGTAACTGTCTCCTTTTTCTTGCTGCTTTGAAGATTCTCCTCTTCTCTTTAACCTTGGCTAATGTAACCATGATGTGCCTTTGTGTGTGCAACCTTGCGTCCAAGTTTTTGGGACTCCTTGACTTCCTGGACTTCCTGGAAGTCTATTTCCTTTGCCAGATTGGAGAAGTTCTCCTTCAATATATTTTCAAGCAAGTTTTCAATTTCTTGCTGCGCGTCTTCTCCTTCTGGCACCCCTATGATTTGGGTGTTGGAATGTTTAACTTGTACTGAATGTTCCTAAGCCTCTCCTCGCTTTTTTGAATTCTTGTTTCTTCATTCTGTTCTGGTTGAATGTTTATTTTTTCCTTCTGGTCCAAACCATTGATTTGAGTCTCGGTTTCCTTCTCTTCACACTTGGTCCCCTCTATTTCACTTTTCATAGCCTTTTTTTCCTCTATTTTGCAATCACACTCAACCATTTCTGTGAGCATCCTGATTAGCAAGTGGTTTGAATTGTGCATCAGATAGGTTGGCTATCTCTTTATCACTTAGTTGTACATTTTCTGGAGCTTTGATCTGTCCTTTCATTTGGCCCATATATTTTTGTCTCAGTGCACCTCTTATGTAATAAGGGAAGGAGCCTGAGGTTCTCTCTAGGGCAGGGCAAACCAGGGCACTGTACTGTGGTGTTGTATGTGTGGGAGGGGCCC
Source organism: Phyllostomus hastatus (assembly GCF_019186645.2). Taxonomy (NCBI): domain Eukaryota; kingdom Metazoa; phylum Chordata; class Mammalia; order Chiroptera; family Phyllostomidae; genus Phyllostomus; species Phyllostomus hastatus. Next base: position 60,076,715 of record NW_025333857.1, on the reverse strand, counting down.
AAGAGGGAACAATGGGGACTGCTTGGCTATCAGCCAGCTTTCAGTCATTTCCCTGTCTACCCACAAGCATACTGGGTTCTCCTGGTGCTGATTCCCAGGTGGCTGGGTTTGTTTATGGTCTAGGACCCTGTGGGTCTCTCCAATAAACTCTCCTGTCAGGCTGGGAGTGTCTCTCCCTGCCACAACCCCCACAGGCTTTTCAGTCAGATGCTTTGAAGCTTTATTTCCCTGTGCTGGAACTCTGGGTTTCGAGATCTGCCTCCCTCCCCAGTTGTTCCTCCCAGTTTATGTGCACACAAATGTGGGAGCGCCTGCTGCACCAGCCTCTAGTCCTACTGGTCTGAGAGCAGCCACCATGTCACATGAGTCCTCTCTGCCTGGCTACCTGTATCTGACCCTCCTAGCACTCTGGATGAATGTTTGTTCTATAACTCTTTGATTGTAGGACTTCCATACAGTTTGATTTTCTGGCAGTTTTGGTTGTTTTTTCTTTTTAAATTTGTTGTTGTCATTCTTTTTTATTGTATGACGAGGCAAAGTGTATGCACCTTTACCTCCATCTTGGGCAGAAGTCAGAGTGTACAAGTTTTATGCACCTGTCATGTGTCTGTACAATCTTGTTCTGAGTTAAATAGGTCTCTGCCCAAAAGAAGACAGCAGCATTGTTCTTGAAAGATTGTTAGCTCTTCTGAAACATTGTTATGCTGTTCACAAAATCTTTATGATGATTCTGATGGGCTCCTTGAAGACTAGACAGTTGCTGGCTGACCCCTTGGGAAAGAAAGACAGAGGAAGGGCATGCCAGTGTGCTGAGGAGAGCGCTGCCCCAGGAGAAGACCTGGTCAGCAGCACTGACAGTGACGGCCCAGCTCCCCAGCTCCCCACAGCTGCCTTTGGTTTCCCACCTGTCTGTTACACCTGCCTTGTAATACTCACAGTGTTCCTCCGACCCCCGTGAACACTGCCATTTCTGGACTCTGTGTGAAATACTCAGACCCAAGTATCTGCATGTCCTACACCCTCATGACATTTGGACTCTGTGTGTCACCTCACACATAGGACTCCTCTGAAGCCCAGACATTAGGCAGTGATCTTTCCCCACCTTCTTTGGCCTCTCACATTAATTTCTTTACAACCTAGACCCACTACCCTGAAGGTAAGTACAATGAAGCCAAGGAGTTGATTTTATTGCATCAAAGGCAAACACCTGTGAAACGGTGCTTAGCCCCACTGACGCAGGCTCACCACGGGCATTGGCTTCATCAAACATCCTGTGCAGGTCATAGGGTTTCCCTGACCTGCACAGGAAAGCCTGGGACATGTTTGACCAGTGACATGGGAATGGAAGGTGCCCATGTCATGTGCATGAAGATTTTTTTAAAGCTCTCAGGTGGTTCAAAAGTGCAGGCAAAGTTGAAACACATCCATGTAAGGATGGGATGGATTGCTTTCTCTACTTCTCTCTGAAGGAGAATCAAGGAACTGGAGGCATGGCGACGGGGTGTCTGTAGCTGCCCCAAACAGTACTGTGGATGTGGGTGGTTGGAGGTGGATGATCACAGATTGGCCCAGGTACTCAGAGAGACTCCAGGGAATGGAGTCCCCTCACAAGTGACCTCTCCAATGCCCTGGGCTCAGGTTTATCTCCAATGTAGTTGGATGGGTACCTGGGGTGGGCATTACCTGGAGACTGAATTCATGCTCTGAGGACATCTGTGGGAGGACTGTGGTTTCTTGGTGGCTGAGCATGTGCATGGCAAGTGCCTTCTTCCAGGTGCTGTAAGAAGGAGCCAGGTGTCCTGAGGCTGAGACTGAGTTGGCACTAAGAAACCATGGGCCACCTTGGGAGGCCTCTTTCAGAAAGCCAGGGACTTGTACTGGCTTCCCCAAACTCTGTGGTGGCAAAAGAGGTGAGGTAGGCACAAAGCATGAAAGAAAAGGGAACCCAAGGTAGCAATGGGAAATGGGGAAGTATGAGGCTACCATGGGTTTCCCCAAGGGGATGCTTTTAACATGCAGGTGTCTACGGACGTTTGCTGGAGTTGCAAAGTTTAGAGTTAGGGCCTGGAGGGGCCCTGTTTTGGCAGGACCTGCAGCTAGTGGGTGGTTTGTTAGAGGTAATGCTCCAAACGTGTCTGGGAACCACAAGATTTTGGGTATCACAACTCAGGGACCATCTGGGTAAGTCTAGAATCTGAACCAGAGTCTCGTGGTCATCTAGGATCCAGCTGGATGTGTGTGGATGCTTTTGGAGTCCTCACTTAGACCCAGTTGATGTCATTGCCTTTAGAAACGTAGGAAGCAGCCCCACCCATAATAGACCAGGGGCCTATCCCAACCTCCTCTGTGGGGCCTGTGTCAGTGTGGGGCTGGGAAATCATTAGCTCTGTCTCCCAAAGAGAGGCATTTCCCTGACTAATGTCAGAAATGAAAAATCACGTTCATAAAAATTAGAGGTTCCACATGCAAATGCTAAGAGCAAAGTTATTTCCTATTGTTAACAGTAGCTTTGCTGAGGTACAATTGACATTCAACTACACAGATTTAAAGTATACCTCTCACCCTGACCAGTGTGGCTCAGTGGGTTGGGGGTTGGTCCATGGGTCTAAAGGTTTCTGGTTCAATTCCAAGTCCCTTCCCCTCTCCTTAATAATAAACAAACAAACAAACAAACAAACAAATAAATAAAGCTTTAAGAAAAGTAAGGTATAAAATTTGATAAGTTTGTACAGGGTGATAACCATGAAACCATCACCATGGTCAGGATAGTGAGTTTACCCATCATTCTTTGTAGTTTCCTCTGTGCCTTTGTGATCTCTCCCTCCTCCCCATTGTGCCACCCAAAGCTGCAGGCAACCACCAATCCACTTTCTGTGTCTAGAGTTTGCATTTTTCAAACATTATAGGAATGCAGTTATCAGTAAGTACTTCATTGTTGGTCTGGCTATTTGCACTCAGCATGATTATTCTGAGATGCTTCATGTTGTGTTTATCAATAGCCTGTTCCTTTCTTCTTGTTGGATCCTGTTCCCATGGATGGGCATACCACCAATTATTTACCCATTTCTGTTGATGAACATTTTCTTGGTCCTAGTTTTTGGCTATTGCAAATAGAGTGCCTTTGAACATCACTTACAAGTCTCTGCATGGGTATACATTTACATTTCTCTTGGATTACAGGTAGGAGTGGAATAGCTGGGTCACATAGTAGGTCTATGTTTCACCCTGTAAGGAGGTGAGCAACTTTTCTGGAGTGACGGTGCCATTTTACATTTCCATCGGCAGTGAGGGAGACTTCCAGTCTCCATTTCTGCCCCAACACTTGGTAGTGTAAGTGTGAAAAATTATGATGTGTTATAGAAATCCCAAACTTCCCGACAGTTTCCTAAAATCCAAAGAGAACACGTTAAGTGCCTGTGTGAAAACAGTACACTGTCATGATTTCCACAGAAAGCTTCACACATTGCTTCTTTGTCACCCATCACCACCTTGGTTGCTTTGTGTTCCACAAGCCTGTGATGGTTTCCTTACAATGTCGGAGACACAAAGTCTTTGGCTGATGATTCTGAAGTCCTGCTGTTGTGTTTGGAATATAACTCAAATTTTCCACACAGATGTTTGAAAATGCTGCATTACTTTTGTTGAATTCAAACATAAGTTTTTTCCCAAACCACTACCAAAAACCTTACATTGAGTGATACAAATATTTGGTGAATATTGGGCATTAAGAATGAAAACTGGGTGGGAGAACATGCTGTGACATGTGCCTTCCTTTCTTGTGGGTGCTCTGTCTCTCACTCTGTGTGTGTATACAAAACCCTGAGATATTGCTTCACCTACACAGAGGGTCCTGACTGGACAGGGAGACAATGCAGGGAAGGGCATAAGGAGGGATGGGGAGTGCGCTGCATGCAGAAAGGATTGGGTGGGTGGGAGGGGTCTTCTCCCAGCACAAATCTACAGGCGGAAGCTCAGCTGCACTCACCCATGCAGGAGAGAAGTCAAGGACAAAAGCCTGTGCCAGTGCTGGGTGTGTGTGGGGAGAGGGGTGCTGGGAGTCTGTTTCTGCCTGCTTCAGCCTCCCCTCCCCCCACCCTGGTCACATGCTCTTCAGGCTTCAGCCCAGAGTGGGGTTCCAAGTGGGGACTAGGGCCAGCTAGGACAAGTGGCCAGAGAGGGAGGGAGGTAATCACACTTTGGAGTCTGCTGTGGGACGCTGAAGAAGCCTGCTCAGTGCACACATCCTTGGCCTCTGGCTGACCCTGTCCATCCTACCACCCTCCCCACCCTGCCCAGGGATGGACTGGGATCCAATTGTCCTGGCATTACTGGCCCATTTCTCATTTTCTCTTGGGACACATAGTAGGAGTGCCCAGAAGCAGAAAGTTGCAATAGGGTGGTGTGACGGGGATACAGAGTCACAGTGAGGGTGCCAGGGAGGGGAATGGGACAGAGATGGTGTGGGCAACAGCAGCATGTGGCCCTCTCTCCTCAGCATCATAGCCCAGTTCATCTTGCAGACCTGGTTGCTAAGAGGCTGTCGTCTGTTCTTGGAGACAATCAACAAGACGCAATGCAGTGCACAGACTTTGCCACTATTTGTTAAGCTCAGTTCCATTGGCTCAAAGGCAGGATCGCTTCCAGCCTGTTCATGGTGTCTAAGGTTGTACAGACTTCAAAATACCAGGGACTAGGTATCCCTTGAACTAGGCAGGATCACACACACATGGGGCAAGGAGGACCTTCAAAGCAGGCCACAGATGGGATGCCACAATTTCTAGGTTCACTGCCTTGTGTCCAGCTCTTCCTGTGACACAGGCCTCTTTCTGGTTTGGGAGGTGCACACAGGGACCATTAGCACAAGGCATTAGTGACCCATTGCTTTTGAGAAGCCTCAGCTGTGGGCACAGGAGCCTCAGTCACAACATTCTTCTCACCAGGAAGCCCCTCCCCACCTGCTCTCCACATCTGAACACCCTGCCTGGAGTTCAAGACCCCTGCCTGTCCCCAAGACCCACCCTTCCAGGAATAGTTCTCTGACCCCACCAGCCCAGCAATGCCAGACATTAGTCTGAGGTTTCTACACACACTGTCCCATTGAGTCCCTACAGCCATCTATAGACAGGTAGGATTGACCCCATAAGGGGACACCAAGGCTCTGAGAGGTTCAAATTGTCCTCATGGCATACAAGGGACAGTGATAGGAAGGAAGCCCAGGTCCGTGTGAATCCAAAGCCTGTGTTTGTAAGCACTTGCCATGTGACGCCCCCTCCCAGGCAGCACCCCCTTTCCTGACCCACAGTGGTCCAGACTTGGTCCCATCCAGCTGGGTTCCTGCAACAGCTTGTGAAAAGAAGTGTGTGTATGGATGACTTCTCCCATCTCTCCACTTCTGCCAGAGACCAACGGCATATGGCGAGGTGCATGTAGTGACTAAACAGTCGTTCCTTCATTGTGGTTGAATCAGACAACCAGGAAAAGGAGTTAAAATGTGCTCAATACCAGACACTGTACTTTCCATATATTATTATACCTAGCATTATTCTTATTGGCACTATTAGAATGCTTCGTGATGGGTACTGTCATCTTTGGTACACACAGTTTGTTTGTTTCTGATGCTCGTTACAATGGAGTGACTCACCTACTGCCTCTCAGCATGTGAGAGGTGGAAGCTGGGTAGTCCACACACCCCATTTCCCAGTGGTGTCCATTTTCGCCACACATAATTGGCTTTCTGATTTCATGGTTAAATCTGGTTCCAAGTGGCAGCCTTTCATGTCTTCCCCTATCTTTTTTTTTGTTTTGAATGTGTGTTTTGAGTAATTTCAGGACACTAAGTAGGTCTGGAAGGGATGAGATGCCCAGGAGCAGTCTTGGACTGCCATCAATGAATGCAGATCATTGGGGGAGTGGGAGGGGTTGGTGGGGCCCCGCAGAAAGAAAACTGGGCTCAGAAGGAATATAAAGGCAGAGGCGCCGGATCCCAGAACCACCGTCACGAAAAGACTCACTCACAGTGACCCTCACTGAGTCAGTGTTGTCCCTCCCAAGATGAAGCTGCTGCTGCTGTGTCTGGGGCTGACCCTGGTCTGTGCCCACCATGAAGAGAACCATGACGTTGTGACAAGCAACTTTGACATGTCAAAGGTAGAGTTGGGGAAGCCTAGGGAGTTTAGACCTTGGGGTATTTTGGGGGATTGTGAAGCCAGGTGACCCTCCCAGAGGGTGAGAGGTTTTGATGGTAGACAAAGTGGGTGTTTTCTGACCTTGGACCAAGAGCAGTTGTAGCATGTGGAAAGATGACAACCCTTAGGGACCTCCGTTCTCACTGCAGGGACAGTGGAAAGAGCCCTACGTGGGGTGTCCATGGACCTGAGTTCTAATGCCACCTTCACATCACCACTGTGAGGCCTGGCCCACGGGCCAGAGTTCAAGGAGACAGGGTTCATGCAGTGTCCCGTCTCTTCTTTTCTTTCCCAAACATTTTACTGATTTATTGCAGATTTCAGGGGAGTGGCATAGCACTCTCTTGGCCTCAGACGTGAAGGAAAAGATTGAAGAACAAGGCAGCTTGAGAATGTTTGTGGAATCTATCCAGGCCTTGGATAACTCTTCTCTGTTAATTAGATGTCATAAAAAGTACGTATGGTATTTTTACTTGGGGGAAGAAACTGAATATGGTCTTGAAGCTTTACATACACACACACAACACAACACAAACACACAATTATTCACATTCCTGTGAGCATTTACATTGTGGGCCTGTGTTTGAAAAAGAAGCCCTCATCACGCACTGATCCTCCATTTGATCAACGTGAAGATTCTCTGGATTCAGAGGTAAGAACTGCGGACAGGAATAGGTTTAAATGACAGTAGAGGAGGTAGGGGCAGTGGGGATCTGAGTCCTAAGCAGTGCGACAGAGTAATTTAGGCAAGAGGGTAGGATGGGGATGGAGAGCCTGGCTCTGTCGTGAAACTATTTCTTACTAGTTGTGGGACCTAGAAATTTTCACTCTTTCCACCCCAATTATCGCTTGGGTAAAAAAAGATGATCATAACTCTTTCCTATAGGTTTTTCTTTCCTTTTGTGTTTGAGGGCTAAGTGAGGCAATGCTTGTACAGCCTTCATCTGAGACGCTGGCACAGCTGAGCCCTCGGCCAAGTATCTAGACAGGTAGACGTAGCAGTAGTGAGAGTGAGAAGTGGAGGAACAGGGATATCAGTAGTTGACTCATCTTAAAGTAGCAAATAAAGTGAAACAGGAAAATAAAGCCTCTTTCAAAGTTTTACCAAAGGTTTTTCAATGCTTCACAAAATGGGACACTCAGGGTACAGGTGCAGTGGAAGGGAGCCAGCCCCTCAGTATCTCACGGGCACCACTCAGCTCATTCTGTTTCACAGGATCAATGGAGAGTGTGCTGAACTGACTTTCATTTGTGATGAAACAGAAGAGGAAGGTGTATATAGTGCTATCTGTAAGTATACATTTTAAAAATCTCTGTAAATTCTACTTCTAGATGCTAGAAGTTTACTAAATGCCAATGTCTTTAGCATCGAGATCCCGTTCTGCCTCATGCTCTTTAGGTTTTACACGTGAGCCACGTAATAGCCAAGTTCTCCAATATTTGGGGAACCTTGTTTGTAAAACTCAGGGCCTGGCACATAGACCATGAGAATAAGATGGCAGTGTGGTGATGTGTGCCACCTGCAACAAAAGAAAACTGGACCACAAAAATTTAAATTGTTGCAGAGCTTCTAATTCCACGTCCACCGTGAGGACTTTTAGTGGCCATTGCCACAAAACCTTGCTCAGACAGGGTGCCAGTATGTAATACCAGCGGGGCTCTTAGACAGGACAGAGACACAGAGTCAGCAGACATGGCCCAGGGAGGTTGGTGACCTTCAGGGCAAATAATAGAAGGTCAGTTGCAGCTGTGGCTGTTCTCCTACCACTAGGAATCCAGGTACCACAGGTTTCCATTTCCACCCTTGGAAGTCACCAGATGACGCCCAAGGGGCAAGTAGAATGCTTACATATCACCTTTACCTCTTCCAGGATTTGCACTTGAATTTGTTTTATGAAAGAAAATAGGTAAAGAGTTTTACCTGCTTTCCATGGACCCTAAGAAGTTCTGACCTGTGTTCTGTTTCCTCCACAGTTGATGGATACAACGAGTTTCACATAGTTGAAGCAGACTACAATGACTATCTTATCTTGTATGCCATGAATTCCAATAAACAGAAAAAAACCCAAGTGATGGTGCTCCTAGGTAGAGTATCCTCGTGCTGATTCTCCCTTAGAGAGGGCTGCAGATAAAATATTTCCCCAATCTTCTCCTGGGCCCCCTGTTCTTCCCCGCAGAGAGGTATAGACTGTGGATAACCACCAGACTAGGTGGTGCTGGGTAGGTGATGAAATCTCTCACTGGCAGAAGGACATCGTAAAATAGCAAACTCAAGACAGGCAATAGCCCCTCCCTCCCTTGTACCTAAGCACCAGTCAGTGCCATTCTTCCCCATCATCTGTTCCCCTGTCCCAAGGGCCTCCATGGGGGTCCAACACAACGTCACAGCCGTTACTGTCACTCTTCTCATAGCCCGAAAACCAGATGTGAGTCCACAAATCAAGAAAAGGTTTGAGGAACTTTGCAAAGACCGTGGAATCCCGAAGGAAAACATTCTGGACTTGACCAATGTCTGTAAGTTTAGCTCTCTCTGGTTTCCTCTTGCTAACTCCCTATGCTACTGATTGGAGAAAAGCAAGAGAAGGTAAGAACACCTCCAATGGGGCCCCTCTGTCCTACCCTAGAAACTCATTCCGTTTCTCTCTGGGAAATAAGGGGCTGCTGGTTGACTGTGCTCTGTTCTGCCTCTGCAGACCCCTGTTCCCATGCCCGAGGGAATCCCGGAGCCCAGGCCTCCAGGTGGGTGCTGTCTGAGGGGGCTGGGGCAGCCCAGGGGTCCCTGTCCTCCAAAACCAGCAGGGCTTGATGCTCAAAGGTTACAATACACATGTTTGGTGAGGAAGCTTGCGGGGTGAGCTTGAATTTTGACTTGGGAGTTCTGGTTCAGGAGCCACGCCTTCATGAACTTTAGAGCAAATGGTCTCAGGATTGAAAGGAAGAAACAACGATGTGCCCCTCACAGGGTCACTGTGTGGATATCCTGCAGCTGAGCAGGCCTCAGGAAATGATAATCTCCTAAAATCATTAACACTTCAAATGTGAAACAGGGCAACCATACCAGGGTGCATGTGCTAAATTCAATACACCTCTGGGATTTGTCCATCTTCCAAGCCTCACCCTTGGTCTCACCCTCCCATTTCCGGGAATACCATGTTCCTTTGATCTCTGCACATCCTGACCTGCTGACCTGGAAGTGAGCTGTCTGACCTTCCCCTTGTCCTACCCCTGGAAAATAGGCCCTCAATTTCCTCCGGTGTTTCCTCCCTCAGCTGTATTGTGGGGCTTTATTCAGGTAACATTTGGGAAAGTCTTAGCAAGTATGGCTTGCATAAAGGCAGCATTTAATAATGGTAACTGTGGTTGTTGCCATTCTTTCTTGACTTATCAAAACTTGAGCAACACCTTTAATGTTGAGGATGGCAGAAAGCAGCCTGGGTCCTCCACTGATTTCTCTCTGTTTTTCATAGACTCAGTTTAGGGAAGGGTAAAATGGGAACAGTCACCGAAAAAGAAAAATCATTGTCCCAATGTCCCCTTCTCCCTGTTCTGGCAAGTAGCCTGGGTTATACAGCAGGCTGTCAGCTACATCTTCACCACTTTTCTCTGTATTGGAAACTCTGTCTGTCCTCAGTTCAATCCAGGAAGTGCTAATGAGTTTCTGGGTGCTCTCTCTCATGTGCTTATTTAGTGGCCAGTGAGTGCTTCCTTCCATGGTCCCCATATCATCCTGTGAGAAGTTCTGTGACCTGATTTCCAGCACTGTCCTCCAGGAAGGCATTATCTCTGAATCTTCAGCATCTTCTCAACGTGTCTAGAAAGGACTCATCAACTCACCAAGAACCAAAGGTTTTCTCCAAATTTCCAACCTCTTATGCCATACCTGGGAGAACTCTACCATGAACAACACTTTCTTCTATCTGGTCAATAAATCACGTATCTTGCAGTTAGTTGTGTGATTGTCTGTGTGTATGTGAGAGACTGAGAGCTGACAGCAGGCCCACGAGGGGCTCCTTGGCCCTGTGCCCATAATGCTCCTCTGGCCCCTCAGAATTTCCCTGGGTTTCAGGATTCTCTCACCTCTGCAGTCATTCTGCATCCCTGTGAGCGCAGCCTGCCCCTTGATTGGCCTGTTTCTTAGTGACCCGGTAAAGCAAACTAGGAGTTGCCCCAGAGCTTACCCCATCCTGGAATTCTCCTTCTCAGGGCGTCAGTGACAGATAGATGCTCCGAGGGTGAACAGGAGAGTCAGGTGTCAGGGACCAGCCTCCTCATGTGGTTCTTACACCCCCACATTGGGAGGGAGTGGAGGTTAGAAAACATCCCCACCACCACTGGTATCTGCTGGGCACATCTTATATGAGATGCTAGTGTCCCTAGGTGTATTAAGAATATAAATTTCAATTCATATTAGGGTGGAGGACCCTTCCCATTCTGTACTGATGCCCTGTTCATAAAACAGTGCCCTTGCCAGGCTAGGCTACCTTGAGTGTTCTCACTGACATCGAGGCTCAGGACTTGAAAAACATTGTTTTCTCCTGGGTATGTAACACTTAGTCTTACAGCCATAAATGGTGATGATATTCCTTGGGAAGGACGACTCCCCCCGACAGCCCAAGGGCCATTTGTACATGATTTCACTATGTCCATGACACTGATAGTCCATTTCCTAACAGATTTCATGAGCAGCAACATAAATGAGAATTATCGTCAACAAGCTAAGAAGAATGTAGTAGATCCATATTAGCATGGTGTGATCTCAGGAACTGCTTGTTGAAGAAAAGATACATGCAGCATGACACCATTCACATAAATGGTAAATAACACAGACAACAACTAGAAGCATCATTTATGGATTCCTGTGTGTGCGATCATGCAGTGTGTCTCAGAACGTGCACACAAATAACCTGGGACCTTGAGGAACTGCCAGCTCTGAGTTAGCAGGTCTTGGTGGCACCTGAGATCTTGCTTTCTAACAGGCTGCCAGAGATGCCAGTGCTTTGTTGCCTTGGGAGGGGTGACCTTGGTGAGAGGAGTCCGTCCTTCTTACCTTCTTCTGTGCATGAATGCCTTGGATTGTTTTGCCTCACCTGATTGGCAGGGCCTCTCAGTTGTAACCTGGACTCCCATAAACTGTAAGGTATTGTCACCCACACGTGGTTGTTGAAATAGGTGTTTCCATGGAGCCATGAGGGCTGGTACCTCCTATGCCACTGTCTTGTTCCTGTCAACTCAGATCAGTGATTATTTCATCCTAAGACAAACATGGAGAAGGACATTGAATTTCAAACCTGTATTTTCATTTTCTAATATTACGAATAAAACCAGGATTTGAATGAAAGTTATGGCAAAATGAGCTTTCAATGGGAGCAATGCTACTGCTTCTTGATTCACTTTGATCAGGGACTGGAGGGCCAAGATCACAGTTAAGTGTCATTGGGCCTTCTATCATGACATTTAAATGTTAAGTCTTTCTTTCTTTTTTTTTTTTTCGTTCTGTATCACTCTACCATCACCTTCCTGTCCATCAACACATTCTTAAGGTTGTAAACACACTGAGTTGGTTAAGGAAAGAGAAACAAACCTGTTGCAAAGAGCACGCAGGAGAACTCCCAAAGGCAGAGTAGTGTGAATGGGATTACTCACTGGGTCACACATGCTCAGTTCTGTCTGAGAGCTCACTCTGCCTGTGCATCAGAAATACAGTGAGGAAGCTCTGGTCTTGGCCTCCAGCTGGATGGGAGACATGGGTCCTGCATTAGTTTCCTGTTTGAGCTGGAACCAGTCACCAGGAACTAAGAGGCCAAAACAGCCAGTTTATTGTCCTGCAGTTCTGGAGGTCAGACATCTGACCCTTGGTCCCTGGACCAAAACCAATGAGCCCCGTGTCTGTCAGTGTACTCACATCACCTTCTGTGTCTTTTCTCAGAGTTTTAAAATTTTCTCCTTGGTAGTTTTCTTGGATATTCCAGTTGTTAAATCCTATTTTCTTTCACCAGTTTGTTTGTTTCACAGTGTAGAATATTTAAGTTTAGAATTAGCCAGCCGGACTCAGTTCAGAGGACCCCAATTTTGTTGGTAACTTCCAAATGATCACATGGGGAAGGCAAGTGAACACATGCCTTCTTCTCCCCATCAGGCCTGAGCAGGGTGTTGGCTTTAGCCTTGTCAGTCTTATAGAGCTTCCTCACAGCCTGTTTGGCCTGGTGCTTGTTGGCCTTGACACCCACAGTGAGCACAAGTGTGCCACTGTCTTCTGTATTCTTCATGGATGGCTCCCTCGGTGGACAGGGGGACAGGATGATGGCAGAGTGGTCAAGCTTGGGTTTCCTGGGACAGACATTAAGGCTGCCTCCTGAGGCACAGTGTCTGACTGTGGAAATGTCGTTGGCACACAGATCTTTGTTGTGTGTGCTTTTTACGCCTTTCAACTCTGCTTTCTTTGCCTCCAAAACCTTTGTTTTGCATTTGGCTTTGGCTTTGGCTTTGGCGTTGGAGGGGGCAGGAGCTTCCTTTTCCTTGTGAGCACTATCTGTATGAAAAGGCTGATTGTTTAGTTAACGATTAGTTATTATCATGAGTCTTTGCTGGTATATAGAAATGGTACTGAATTTTGTCATTTCAATACTTTAGCAACGTTGAAGAATTTCTCAGTAATTTTAATCAAATTAGTCCCAATACTTTGTGGAGTCTGGGTTTTATAGGTATACAATCATAGTATTGCAAAGAGTGGGAAAGTACCTGCTCCAATATTAGGCCTCTCTCTGTCTTTTTTTCTCTTCTCCTTATAAATTTAGCCAGAATCTCCAGGGATGCTTAAATATTGAAAACCATACTTTTGGTACCTGAAATTGGTACAGAACTAAGGCCCATTCCACTGACTATTTTCGTATTGCCTGTGAGCTGAGACATTTGCAATCAACACGATATGAGGAACACTGTTTTCCACCCAAGGGGAGTAAATTTTCACGAATTTTATTTACAAATAAACAATCCATTCTTCTTAGTAATATGTCTGTATTTCAGAAAAATAATTGCAGTCAGTGTTCTCTTTGAATTTTATCCAAAAATGTGCAAATGTTCCTTCTCTATTATTCTGTCAGTACCTACATAATACCCTAATTTTGCTGCCTGTCCTGCAAGACATAAAATACTGGCATTTCCCACCCAGCCCGATAGAGAAGGACTTTACTGGTCCTTTCTGTGCACCATGGCCTTTCTCCTGACCACTCTTTGCTCTGGTGACCCGTGCAGCACTGTCCCCCAAATACACACGTTTGTTAGATTGAGCCCCTCCTTGGGTCTTCCATAAAGTGAACATGAAAGTATCTAATTGTGAGATTCAGGAGATATTATTTTAAAAGATTCTATTTACGTATGTTTTGAGAAAGCAGAAGGGAGGGAGAAGTTGAGGGAGAGAAACATCGATATGAGGGAGAAACCTGGATTGGTTGACTCTAATATGCATCCTGACTGGGAAAGGAACCTGCCACCCAGGCCTGTGCCCTGATCTGGAATCAAACCAGTGAACTTTTGCTCCACAGGACAACACCCAAGCAAGTGAGCCACACTGGTCACGGCTCAGGAAATGTTTTTAAGTTACCCTCTTACTGCTCCCCTTGAATGGCGCTAAGTGAATGGAGGAAACATAGATGTCAAATAAACTTCCAGTGTAAATGTCAACCCGGGACACGCTGAGGTCATCTGGCATTTCAAGAGCAACAAAGGAGGCTCCACATCTCCCTTCCCAACTTCAGACACTCTGCCAGCTGAGCCACTGGTCCCAGGACACACTTGAGTTGAAACCATCTGCTCCTGGAAGCAGACCCATCAAGAAGATACCAGCTGTTGAGCTTTTTAAAAATATATACATTTTATTGATTAGGCTATTATTTTTATCCCACTTCCCCCCATATCTTCCCCTCCACCCTGCACACATCCTGCTACTCGCATTCCTGACCCTTCTTAGTTCATGTCCAAGGGTCCTACATGTAAGTTCTTAGACTTCTCCATTTCCTATACTATTCTTAACCTCCTCCTGTCTGTTTTCCAACCACCATTTATGCTACTTATTCTCTGTACGTTTTCCCCATTCCTCTCTCCCTTTACCTGCTGATAACACTCCATGTGATCTCCATTTCTGTGATTCTGTTCCTGATTTAAATTTATGCTTAGTTTTTTTTTTTCGGTTTGGTTGTTGATAGTTGTGAGTTTGTTATCATTTTACTATTTATACTTTTGATCTTCTTCTTTTACTTAGAAAAGTCCCTGTAACATTTCATATAATAAAGACTTGGTGATGATGAACTCCTTTAACTTCACGTATCTGGGAAGCACTTTATCTGTCCTTCCATTGTACATGATACCTTTGCTGGACAGAGTCATCTTAGATGTAGGACCTCACCTTTCATGACTGTTGAATACTTCTTTCAGCCCCTTCTTGCCTGGAAGGTTTCTTTTGAGGAATCAGTTAATAGTCTTATGGGAAGTTCTTTGTAGGGTACTGTCTCCTTTTTCTTGCTGCTCTGAAGATTCTCTTCTTCCCTTTAACCTTGGCTAATGTAACCATGATGTGCCTTTGTGTGTGCAACCTTGCGTCCAAGTTTTTGGGACTCCTTGACTTCCTGGACTTCCTGGAAGTCTATTTCCTTTGCCAGATTGGAGAAGTTCTCCTTCAATATATTTTCAAGCAAGTTTTCAATTTCTTGCTGCGCGTCTTCTCCTTCTGGCACCCCTATGATTTGGGTGTTGGAACGTTTAAAGTTGTACTGGATGTTCCTAAGCCTCTCCTCGCTTTTTTGAATTCTTGTTTCTTCATTCTGTTCTGGTTGAATGTTTATTTTTTCCTTCTGGTCCAAACCATTGATTTGAGTCTCGGTTTCCTTCTCTTCACACTTGGTCCCCTCTATTTCACTTTTCATAGCCTTTTTTTTCCTCTATTTTGCAATCACACTCAACCATTTCTGTGAGCATCCTGATTAGCAAGTGGTTTGAATTGTGCATCAGATAGGTTGGCTATCTCTTTATCACTTAGTTGTACATTTTCTGGAGCTTTGATCTGTCCTTTCCTTTGGCCCATATATTTTTGTCTCAGTGCACCTCTTACATAATAAGGGAGGGAGCCTGAGGTTCTCTCTAGGGCAGGGCAAACCAGGGCACTGTACTGTGGTGTTGTATGTGTGGGAGGGGCCCAAGAGGGAACAATGGGGACTGCTTGGCTATCAGCCAGCTTTCAGTCATTTCCCTGTCTACCCACAAGCATACTGGGTTCTCCTGGTGCTGATTCCCGGGTGGCTGGGTTTGTTTATGGTCTAGGACCCTGTGGGTCTCTCCAATGAACTCTCCTGTCAGGCTGGGAGTGTCTCTCCCTGCCACAACCCCCACAGGCTTTTCAGTCAGATGCTTTGAAGCTTTATTCCCCTGTGCTGGGACTCTGGGTTTTGTGGTCTGTCTCCCTCCTCAGTTGTTCCTCTCAGTTTATGTGCACACAAATGTGGGAGCGCCTGCTGCACCAGCCTCTAGTCCTACTGGTCTGAGAGCAGCCAACATGTCACGAGTTCTCTCTGCCTGGCTACCTGTGTCTGTCCCTCCTACCACCTTGGATGAATGCTTGTTCTATAACTCTTTGATTGTAGGACTTCCATACAGTTTGATTTTCTGGCAGTTTTGGTTGTTTTTTCTTTTTAAATTTGTTGTTGTCATTCTTTTTTATTGTATGACGAGGCAAAGTGTATGCACCTATACCTCCATCTTGGGCAGAAGTCAGAGTGTACAAGTTTTATGCACCTGTCATGTGTCTGTAAAATCTTGTGCAGAGTTAAATAGGTCTCTGCCCAAAAGAAGACAGCAGCATTGTTCTTGAAAGAGTGTTAGCTCTTCTGAAACATTGTTCTGCTGTTCACAAAATCTTTATGATGATTCTGATGGGCTCCTTGAAGACTAGACAGTTGCTGGATGACCCCTTGGTAAAGAAAGACAGAGGTGGGCATGCTAGTGTGCTGAGGAGAGCACTGCCCCAGGAGAAGACCTGGTCAGCAGCACTGACAGTGACGGCCCAGCTCCCCAGCTCCCCACAGCTGCCTTTGGTTTCCCACCTGTCTGTTACACCTGCCTTGTAATACACCCAGTGTTCCTCAGACCCCTGTGAACACTGCCATTTCTGGACTCTGTGTGAGATTCTCAGACCCAAGTATCTGCATGTCCCACAACCTCATGACATTCGGACTCTGTGTGTCACCTCACACATAGGACTCCTCTGAAGCCCAGATGTTAGGCAGTGATCTTTCCCCACCTTCTCTGGCCTCTCACATTAATTTCTTTACAACCTAGACCCACTACCCTGAAGGTAAGTACAATGAAGCCAAGGAGTTGATTTTATTGCATCAAAGGCAAACACCTGTGAAACGGTGCTTAGCCCCACTGACGCAGGCTCATCACAGGCATTGGCTGCATCATTGGGCTTCCCTGACCTGCACAAAAACACCTGGGTACTTGTTTGACTAGTGACAAGGGAGTGGAAGGTGCCCATCTCATGTGCACCAGGATTTTTTAACTCTCTCAGGTGGTTCAAAAGTGCAGCCAAAGTTGAA
Organism: Phyllostomus hastatus; assembly: GCF_019186645.2. Taxonomy (NCBI): domain Eukaryota; kingdom Metazoa; phylum Chordata; class Mammalia; order Chiroptera; family Phyllostomidae; genus Phyllostomus; species Phyllostomus hastatus. The sequence continues at coordinate 60,059,944 of NW_025333857.1, read as the reverse complement.
ACACATCCATGTAAGGATGGGATGGGTTGCTTTCTCTACTTCTCTCTAAAGGAGAATCAAGGAACTGGAGGCATCATGACGGGGTGTCTGTAGCTGCCCCAAACAGTGCTGTGGATGTGGGTGGTTGCAGGGGGATGATCACAGATTGTCCCAGGTACTCAGAGAGACTCCAGGGAATGGCTTAGGTCCCCTCGCAAGTGACCTCTCCAATGCCCTGGGCTCAGGTTTATCTGCAATGTATTTGGACGGGTAACTGGGGTTGGCATTACCTGGAGACTGAATTCATGCTCTGAGGACATCTGTGGGAGGACTGTGGTCTCTTGATGGCCAGGCAAGCGCATGGCAGCTGCCTTCTTCCGGGTGCTGTTAGAAGGAGCCAGGTGTCCTGGTTCCCAGACTGAGTTGGCACTAAGAGACCATGGGCCACATTGGGAGGCCTCTTTCAGAAAGCCTGGGACTTGTGCTGGCTTCCCCACACTGTCTGCTGGGGAAAGAGGTGAGATCCGCACAAAGCATGAAAGAAAAGGGAGCCCAAGGCAGCAAAGGGTAAACGGGGAAGTATGAGACTCCCATGGGCTTCCCCAAGGAAATGCTTTTAGCACGCAGGTGTCTCCGGACATTCCCTGAAATTGCAAAGGTTAGCATTAGGGCCTGGAGGGGCCCTGTGTTGTAGGACCTGCAGCTAGTGGTGGTTTGTTAGAGGTAGTCCCCAAAATGTGTCTGTGAACCACAAGATTTTGGGTATCACAACTCAGGGACCATTTGGGTAAGTCTAGAATCTGAACCAGGGTCTCGTGGTCATCTAGGATCCAGCTGGATGTGTGTGGATGCTTTTGGAGTCCTCACTTAGATCCAGTCGACGTCATTTCCTTTAGAAACTTAGGAAGCAGCACCTCCTATAATGGCCCAGGGCCTATCCCAACCTCCTCTGTGGGGCCTGTGTCAGTGCAGGGCTGGGAAATCATTAGCTCTGTCTCCCAAAGAGAGGCATTTCCCTGACTAATGTCAGAAATGAAAAATCACGTTCATAAAAATTAGAGGTTCCACATGCAAATGCTAAGAGCAAAGTTATTTCCTATTGTTAACAGTAGCTTTGCTGAGGTACAATCGACTTTCAACTGCACATACTTAAAGTATAAGACTCACCCTTACCATTATTGCTCAGTGGGTTGGGGGTTGGTCCATGGGTCTAAAGATTGCTGGTTCATTTCCCAGTCCCTTCCTCTCTCCCAAATAAATAAATAAATAAATAAATAAATAAATGTTTAAGAAAAGTAAGGTATAAAATTAGATAATTTTGTACAGGGAGGTACCCATGAAACCATCACCTCAGTCTGGAAAGTGAGTTTTCCCATCATTCTCTGTGCCTTTGTGATCTTTACCTCCTCCCCATTGTGCCACCCAATGCCCCAGGCAACCACCAATCCACTTTCTGTGTCTAGAGTTTGCATTTTCCACACATTATAGAAATGCTGTTATCAGCATGTACTTCCTTGTTGGTCTGGCTATTTGCACTCAGCATAATTATTCTGAGATGCTTTCATGTTGTGTTTATCAATAGCCTGTTCCTTTCTTCTTGTTGGATCCTGTTCCTGTGGATGGGCATACCACCAATTATTTACCCATTTCTGTTGATGGACATTTTCTTGGTCCTAGTTTTCAGCTATTGCAAATCAAGTGCCTTTGTACACTCACATACAATTCTCTGCATGGGTATACACTTACATTTCTCTTGGGTTATACTCAGGAGTAGAATGGCTGGGTCACATAGTAGGTCTATGTTTAACTCTTGTAAGGAGGTGAGCAACTTTTCTGGAGTGACGGTGCCATTTTACATTTCCATCAGCAGTGAGAGAGACTTCCAGAGCCTCCATTTCCTCCCCAACGCTTTGTAGTTTAAGTGGGAAAAATTATAATGTGTTATAGAAATCCCAAACTTCCCGACAGTTTCCTAGAATCCAAAGAGAACACGTTAAGTGCCTGTGTGAAAACAGTACACTGTCATGATTTCCACAGAAAGCTTCACACATTGCTTCTTTGTCACCCATCACCACCCTGGTTGCTGTGTGTTCCACAAGCCTGTGATGGTTTTCTTAGAATGTCGGAGACACAAAGTCTTTGGCTGATGATTCTGAAGTCCTGCTGTTGTGTGTGGAATGTAACTCAAGTTTTCCACAAAGATGTTTCAAAATGTTGCATTACTTTTGTTGAATGTAAACATAAGTTTTTTCCTAAGCAACTGCCAAAAACCTTATATTGAGAAATACAACTCTTCAATAAATATTCGGGCATCAAGAATGAATACTGGGTGGGAGAACATTCTGTGGTACATGCCTTCATCTCTCCTGTTCCCTTCTCTCTTTTTCCGTGTACACAAAACAGTGAGACATTGGGTCACTTGCAAACAGATTCCTGACCACACAAGGAGACAAGGCAGTGGGAAGGGCATAGCAATGGGTGGGGAATGTTCTATGTGCAGAAAGGAAAGTGGGGTATTCTCCCACCATAAATATATAGGCAGGAGCTGAGCTGAATTCAAGTATGCTGTGGAAAAGCCGAGGTCAAAGGCATATGCTGCTCCTCCCTGTGTGTGTGGAGTGAGGTGCCAAGAGTCTGTTTCTGTCTGCCTGAGCCTCCCTCCCTGTTCACTTGCTTTTCAGTCTTCAGCCCACAGTGAAGATGTAGGTGGGGGCCAGGGCCACCTAGGACAAGTGGCCAGAGATCGAGGGAGAGAATCACTCCTTGGAGTCTGCTGTGGGAAGCTGAAGAAGCCTGCTCAGTGAACACATCATCTTGCCTCTGACTGGTCCTGTCCATCCTACCACCTGGCCAGGCCTTCCCTGAGGCAGACTGGGACCCCCCAAAAACAGATGCAGCAGCTGGGCTTCAAGTCTTTCTGGGTGGAGAGGTGGGGGACAGAAGGTGCTGCTCAACTCCTCTTGTTCCTAAGCCCCAAGTGAGTCTGCAGAGTTCAGTGGGATGTTGGCAGTCAGCCAGAAAGACAGAGAGGGTCAGATCAGGGGAAACATCAGGGTGAGGGGTGGTTGAAGGGTGAGGATGTGCCTGCACACTTGGACATGCCTGGGGCACTCACAGGTTCTGGCAGGACTGTAGCTGGTTAGGTTTCTGTCCATCAGTACAGGGTGGCGCACTGATGCCCACCACGTTGTTTCCAGGGCACCAGCTGTGGGCCGCGTGGTCTGGAATCTGCTTCTGTGACACAATGTGGTAGATCTATGTGAGAAAATTCCTGAAATCTTCCTCTACAGTGGTGGACTCCAAGGCTGAGGTCTGGATGAAGGACAAGTTGTTCTCTGTTAAAGAATGGATCTTGTCAGTGGACACGGCACACAGATGGCACAGGTCACTCTTGTTGTCCACCAGCTGACAATGTTGCTATCGGCTTGGTACCCCAGCTCCTTCAGCCAGTACTCCACATTCTCATGTCAGGTGCTTGGCGATGCTGTGAACCAGCAGCGTACCCTCTGCACCCCAGTAGTATGCAGTGGTGATGGTGCAGCTGTGCTTCTGGCCAGCTGAATCCCACTTATGGGTCTTGATGGTCTTGCCATTCACCTGGATGCTGCAGGTGGCAAACTCCATGCCAATAGTTCTTTTGCTCTCTAGGTCGAACTCATTGTGGGTGAAGTGGTCCAGCAAGTTGGTCTTCCCTACACCCACGTCCCTGATGAGCACCACTTTGAATAGGGAGTCATACTTGTCTTTCCGCGTCCCATTGTCCTGGCGCTACTGGCTCATTTCTCATTTTTTTGTTGAGCACACAGTGGGAGCTCCTTGAAGCAGAAAGTTGCAATATGGTGCTCTGACATGGGCAAAGAGTTACCAGGAGGGGTGGGATGGGACAGACACGGTGTGGGCAACAGCAGCACATGGCCTTTCCCTCAGCATCACAACCCAGTTCATCTTGCAGACCTGGTTGCCCATAGGCTGCCATCTGTTCTTGGAGACAATCAATAAAACACAATGCAGCGCACAACCTTTGCCACCATTTGTCAAGCTCAGTTCCTCTGTCTCAGGGCAGGACAAACTCTAGCCCATCCATGATGTCTCAGGTTATACAGACCTCAACATACCAATGACCAGATATCTGTTGAGCGAGAACTAGGCAGGATCACACAAGGGGCTAGGAGGACTTTTGAAAGCAGGCCACAGATGGGATGCCACAATTTCTAGGTTCACTGCCTTGTGTCCAGCTCCTCCTGTGACACAGGCCTCTTTCTGGTTTGGGGGGTGCAGAAATGGACCATTGGCACAAGGCATTAGTGACCCATAGCTTTTAAGAAGCCTCAGCTATGGGCACTGGAGCCTCATCACAAGATTCTTTTCACCAGGAACTCCTCCCCACATGCTCTCCACATCTGCACACCCTGCCTGGAGTTCAAGACCCCTGCCTGTCCCCAAGATCCACCCTTCCAGGAATAGTTCTCTGACCCCACCAGCCCAGCAGTGCCAAACATTAGTCTGAGTTTTCTACACACACTGTCCCATTGAGTCCCTACAGCCATCTGTAGACAGGCAGGATTGACCCCATAAGGGGACACCAAGGCTCTGAGAGGTTCAATTTGTCCTCATGGCATACAAGGGACAGTGATAGGAAGGAAGCCCAGGTCCGTGTGAATCCAAAGCCTGTGTTTGTAAGCACTTGCCATGTGACGCCCCCTCCCAGGCAGCACCCCCTTTCCTGACCCACAGTGGTCCAGACTTGGCCCCACCCAGCTGGGTTCCTGCATCCGCTTGTGGAACAAAGTGTGTGTATGGACAACGTCTTCCATCTCTCCACTTCTCCCAGAGGCCAACGGCATATGGGGAAGTGCATGTAGTGACTGAACATTCATTCCTTTATTGTGGTTGAACTCAGACAACAAGCAAAAGGAGTTAAAATGTGCTCAGTACCAGACACTGTACTTTCCATACCTTATTTTCCCCAGCCCTCTTCAAATTGGCACTATTAGAATGATTCTGACAGGTGCTGTCATCTTTGGTACACACAGTTTGTTTGTTTCTGATGCTTGTTACAATGGAGTGACTCACCCACTGCCCCCAGCACGTGAGTGGTGGAAGGTGGGTTGTCCACACACCCCATTTCCTAGTAATACTCTATTCTTGCCACACATAATCGGCTTTCTGATTTCATGGTTAAATCTGGTTCCAAATGGCAGCCTTTCATGGCATCCACTATCTTCTTTTTTGTTTTGAGTGTGTGTTTTGAGTAATTTCAGGTCACCGAGTAGATCTGGAAGAGATGAGATGCCCAGGAGCAGTCTTGGACTGCCATCAATGAATGCAGATCATTGGGGGAGTGGGAGGGGTTGGTGGGGCCCTGGGGACAGAAAACTGGGCTCAGAAGGAATATAAAAGCAGAGGCACTGGATCACAGAGCCACCATCATGAAAAGACTCACTCTCAGTGACCTTCACTGAGTCAGTGTTGTCCCTCCCAAGATGAAGCTGCTGCTGCTGTGTCTGGGGCTGACAGTGGTCTGTGCCCACCATGAAGAGAACCATGACGTCGTGACAAGCAATTTCGACATGTCAAAGGTAGAGTTGGGGAAGCCTAGGGAGTTTAGACCTTGGGGGTTTTGGGGGATTGTGAAGCCAGGTGACCCTCCCAGAGGGTGAGAGGTTTTGATGGAAGACAAGGGGGGTGGTTCTGACCTTGGACCAAGAGCAGTTATAGCATGTGGAAAGATGACAAACCTTGGGGACCTCCGTTCTCACTGCAGGGACAGTGGAAAGAGGCCTACGTGAGGTGTCCATGGACCTGAGTTCTAATGCCACCTTCACATCACCACTGTGAGGCCTGGCCCAGGGGCCAGAGCTCAAGGAGACAGGGTTCATGCAGGGTCCTGTCTCTTCTTTCTCTCCCAATGATTTTACTGATTATTTGCAGCTTTCTGGCGAGTGGTATACCATTCTCTTGGCCTCAGACATGAAGGAAAAGATAGAAGAACAAGGTAGCATGAGAATGTTTATGGAATACACCCAGGCCTTGGATAACTCTTCTCTGTTACTGAAATATCATAAGAAGTAAGTAGGACATTTCTACTTGGGGAAAGAAGCTGAGTATGGTTTTGGAGCTTCACACACACACACACACACACACTCATGGACATTCTTTTGCACACTTACATTGTGGGCCTGTGTTCAAAACAGCAACTCTTATCAGGCACTGATCCTCCACTTGATCAACCTGAAGATTCTCTAGATTCAGAAGTAAGAACTGCTGACAGGAATGGGTTTAAATGGCAGTAGAGGAGGTGAGGGCAGAGGGGATCTGAGTCATAAGCAGTGCGACAGTGTAGATTAGGTAAGAGGGTAGGATGTGTCTCTGGTGAAACTCTTACTAGAAATTTTTCTATAGTGAGACCTAGAAATTTTTTCTCTTTCCACCCCAATTATCCCTTGGGTAAAAAGATGATCGTAATTCTCTAATATGGGTTTTTTCCATTTTTGTGTGAGAACTGAGTGAGGCAATGCTTGTACAGCATTTATCTGTGATGCTGGCACAGCGGGGCCCTCAGCCAACTATCTAGACAGGTAGCCGCAGCAGTGAGAGTGAGAGTGGGAAGTGGAGGAACAGTGATGTCAGTAGTTGACTCATTCTTAAAGTAGCAAATAAAGTGAAACAGGAAAATAAAAGCTCTTTCAAAGTTTTACCAAAGGGTTTTCAATGCTTCACAAAATGGGACACTCAGGGTACAGGTGGAGAGGGAAGGAGCCAGCCCCTCAGTATCTCACGGGCACCACTCAGCTCATTCTGTTTCACAGGATCAATGGAGAGTGTGCTGAACTGACTTTCATTTGTGATGAAACAGAAGAGGAAGGTGTATATAGTGTCTTCTGTAAGTATACATTTAAAAAGTCTCTGTAAATTCTACTTCCAGCTGTAAGAAGTTTACTAAGTACCAATGCCTTTAGCATCGAGATCACGTTCTGCCTCATGCTCTTTAGGTTCTACACGTGAGCCACGTAATAGCCAAGTTCTCCAATATTTGGGGATTCTTGTTTGTAAAACTCAGGGCCTGGCACATAGACCATGAGAATAAGATGGCAGTGTGGTCATGTGTGCCACCTGCAACAAAAGAAAACTGGACCACAAAAATTAAATTGTTGGAGAGCTTCTGATTCCACGTCCACTGTGAGGGCTTCTGGTGGCCATTGCCACAGCACCTTGCCTAGACAGGGTGCCAGTATGTAATACCAGCGGGGCTCCTAGACAGGACAGAGACACACAGTCAGCAGACATGGCTGAGGGAGGTGCTCGAGCCTCAGGGGAAGTAATAGTAGGGCAGTAGCAACTGTGGCAGAATTTCCTACCAGGTGGAACCCAGGTACCATGGGTTTCCATTTCCACCCTTGGAAGTCACCAGATGATGCCCAGGGGACAAGTGGAATGCTTAGATATCACCTTTACCTCTTTCAGGATTTGCACTTGAATTGTTTCATGAAAGAATATAGGTAAGAGTTTCCCTTGCTTCCCATGAGCCTAAGAATTTCTGACCTGTGGTCTCTTTCCTCCACAGATGATGGATACAATAGGTTACAAATAGCTGAAGCAGACTACGATGACTATTATATAATGTATTTCTTGAATTACAATAATGAGAAAATATCCCAACTGGTGGTGCTCAATGGTAGAGTATTTTCATGCTGATATTCACCTTGGAGTGGGCTACACATAAAAGTTCCCCCAATCTTCTGCTGGGCCATTTCTCCTCTCCTGCAGAGAGGTACTGACCGTGGGTAACCCCCAGGCGAGGCAGTGATGGGAAGGTGATGAAATCTCTCATCATGCAGAAGGATATTCTAAATAGTCACAGTCAAGACAGGAGACAGCCCCTCCCTCCCTTCTGCCTAAGCACCAGTCAGTGCCATCCATCCCCATCATCTGTCCCCTTTCCCAAGGGCCTCCATCAGGGTCCAACTCAAAGTCACAGCCATTACTGTCACTCTTCCCATAGGACGAAAACCATATGTGAGTCTAGAACTGAAGAAAAGGTTTGAGAAACTTTGCGAAGACCATGGAATCCTGAAGGAAAATGTGCGGGACTTGACCAATGCTGGTAAGTTTAGCTCTCTCTGGTTCCTTCTTCATATGTTCTCGTGTTACTGACTGGAGAAAAGCAAGAGAAGGTAACAACTCCAATGGGGCCATTCTGTCATACCCTAGACAATTATTTGGTTTCTCTCTGGGAAATAAGGGGCTGCTGGTTGACTGTGCTCTGTTCTGCCTCTGCAGACCCCTGTTCCCAGGACTGATGGAACCACAGAGCCCAGGCCTCCAGGTGGGTGCTGTCTGGTGGTGCTGGGGTAGTCCAGGGGTCCCTGCCCTTCAAAACCGACAAGGCTTGATGCCCAAAGGTTGCAACACACACATTTGGTGAGGAAGCTTCTGGGGTGAGCTTGAAATTTGGAGTTGGGAGTTTTGGTTCAGGAGCCACCCCTTCATGAGCTTTAGAGCAAATGACCTCAGGATTGAAAGGAACAAACAACGATGTGCCCCTCACAGGGTCACTGTGTGGATTTCCTGCTGCTGAGCAGGCCTCAGGAGCTGATAATGTCCTAAAATCATTAACACTTCAAATGTGAAACAGGGAAGAGTACCAGGGTGCCGGTGCCAAATTCAATACACCTCTGGGATTTGTCCATCTTCCAAGGCCTCACCCTTGGTCTCACCCTCCCATTTCCGGGAATACCATGTTCCTTTGATCTCTGCACATCCTGACCTTCTGACCTGAAAGTGAGTTGTCTGACCTTCCCCTTGTCCTACCCCTGGAAAATAGGCCCTCAATTTCCTCCGGTGTTTCCTCCCTCAGCTGTATTGTGGGGCTTTATTCAGGCAACATTTGGGAAAGTCTTAGCAAGTATGTCTTGCATAAAGGCAGCATTTAATAATGGTAACTATGGTTGTTGCTATTCTTTCTTGACTTATCAAAACTTGTGCAACCCTTTAATGTTGAGGATGGCAGAAAGCAGCCTGGGTCCTCCACTGAGTCCTCTCTGTTTTTCACAGACTCAGTTTAGTGAAGGGTAAGATGGGAACAGTCACCGAAAAAGAAAAATCATTGTCCAATGAACCCCTTTCCCCTGTTCTGGCAAGTAGCCTGGGTTAGACAGCAAGCTGTCGGCTGCATCTTCAGCACTTTTCTCTGTAGTGGAAACTCTGTCTGTCCTCAGTTCAACCCAGGAAGTGCTAAGGAGTTTCTGGGTGCTCTCTCTCATGTGCTTATTTAGTGGCCAGTGAGTGCTTCCTTCCATGGTCCCCATATCATCCTGTGAGAAGTTCTGTGACCTGATTTCTAGCACTGTCCTCCAGGAAGGCATTATCTCTGAATCTTCAGCATCTTCTCAACATGTCTAGAAAAGACTCATCAACTCACCAAGAATCGATGGTTTTCTGTAAATTTGTGACTCTATGCCATACCTGGAAGAACTCTACCATGAATAACACTTTCTTCTACCTGGTCAATAAATCACGTATCGTGGAGTTAGTTGTGTGACTGTCTGTGTGTAGGTGAGAGACTGAGAGCTGACAGCAGGCCCACCAGGGGCTCCTTGGCCCTGTTCCCATAATGCTCCTCTGGCCTCTGAGAATCTCCCTGGATTTCAGGATTCTCCCACCTCTGCAGTCATTCTGCATCCCTATGAGCGCTGTCTGCTCTTCGATTGGCCCAATAAAGCAAAGTAGGAGCTGCCCACAGTTTGCCCCATCCTGGAATTCTCCTTCTTAGGGTGGCACTGACAGATAGATGCTCTGAGGGTGACCCTGTGTGCCAGGTGTCAGGACCCAGCCTCCTCATTTGGCTTCTCCACACCCCCAGGCACGGAGGGCGTGGGGTTGGAAAACCTTCCTCACCACTGCTGGCATCTGCTGTGCTCATCTTCCATGGAATTCTAGTGTCCCTAGGTATATTAAGAATACAAAGTTTAATTGAAATTGGGGTGAAGGTCCCTTCCCATTCTCTACAGGTGCCTTCTTCATGTAACAGTACCCTTGCCAGTCTAGGCTACCTTGAGTGTTCTCACTGATATCAAAGACACAGGACTTGAAAAACATTGTTCTCTCCTGGGTATGTAACATTTAGTGGTAAAGCAATAAATGGTGATTGATTTCCCTTGGGAAGAACATTCACCCCCTCCTAGCCCAAGGGTCATTTGTACCAGATTTCACTATGTCGAAGACACTGATGGTTGAATTCCTGACAGGTTTCATTATCAGCAACATGAATGCCAATTTCTGTCCACAAGTTAAAGGGAATGTACTAGATCCACATTAGCATGATGTGATCTCAGAAACTGCTTGTTGAAGAACAGATACATGCAGCATGACACCATTCACATAAATGGTAAATAACACAGACAACAACTAGAAACATCATTTATGGATTCCTGTGTGTGTGATCATGCAGTGCTTCTCATAACGTGCACACAAATCACCTGGGACCTTGATGAACTGTGAGCTCTAGTTAGCAGGTCTTGGTGGCGCCTGAGACTCTGCTTTCTAACAGGCTCCCAGAGATGCCAGAGCTGTGCTGCCTTGGGAGGGGTGACTCTGGTGAAGGGAAACTGTCCTTCTCACCTTCTTCTGTGCATCAATGCCTTGGATTGTCTTGCCTTACCTGATTGGCGGGGCCTCTCAGTTGTATCCTGGACTCCCATAAACTGTAAGGTATTGTCACCCACAAATGGTTGTTAAAATAGGTGTTTCCATGTAGACATGAGGGCTGGCACCTCCTATGCCACTGTCTTGTTCCTGTCAACCCAGATCGGTGATTATTTCCCCTGAAGACAAACATGGAGAAGGACATTGAATTTCAAACCTGTATTTTCATTTTCTAGGATATCGAATAAAACCAGCAATTGAATGAAAGTTATGGGAAAATCAGCCTTCAATGGGAGCAACGCTGCTGCTTCTTGGTGCACTTTGCTCAGGGACTGGAGGGCCAACATCACAGTCAGGTCCCATTGGGCCTTTTCTACCATGACATTTAAAAGCTAAGTCTTTTCCTTTTTTTAGTTCTGTATCACCCTATCACCTTCCTGTCCATCATCACATTCCTAAGATTGAAAATACACTGAGTTGGTTAAGGAAAGAGAAACAAACCTGTTGCAAAGAACACACAGAAGAACTCCCAAAGGCAGGACAGTCTCAATGAGATTACTCAATGGGTCACACATGCTCAGTTGAATCCTAGAGTTCACTCTGCCTGTGCATCAGAAATACAGTGAGGAAGCTCTGGTCTCAGCCTCCAGCTGGACAGGAGACACGGGTCCTGCATTAGTTTCCTGATTGAGCTGGAACAAGTCACCAGGAACTTAGAGGCCAAAACAGCCAGTTTATTTTCCTGTAGTTCTAGAGGTCAGACATCTGACCCTTGGTCCCTGGACCAAAACCAATGAGCCCCATGTCTGTCAGTGTACTCACATCTGTGTTTTCTCAGAGTTTTAAAATTTTCTCCTTGGTGGTTTTCTTGTTTATTCTTGGTTGTTAATTCCTATGTACTTTAACCAGTTTGTTTGTTTTACAGTGTAGAATATTTAAGTTTAGAATTAGTCAGCTGGACTCAGTTCAGAGGAACCCCAATTTCATTGGCAACTTCCAAATGATCACATGGGGAAGGCAGGTGAACACATGCCTTCTTCTCTCCATCAGGCCTGAGCAGGGTGTTGGCCGTGGCCAGGTCACTGTCATAGAGCTTCCTCACAGGCAGTTTGGCCTGGTCCTTGTTGGCCTTGACACCCACAGTGAACACAAGTGTGCCGTTGTCTTCTGTCTTCTTCATGGCTCCCTCAGTGGACAGGGGGACAGGATGATGGCAGAGTGGTCAAGCTTGGGTTTCCTGGGCCAGACATTAAGGCTGCCTCCTGAGGCACAGTGTTTGACAGTCGAAATGTCATTGGCACACAGATCTTTGTTGTGTGTGGCTTTTTACGCCTTTCAACTCTGCTTTCTTTGCCTCCAAAACCTTTGTTTTGGATTTGGCTTTGGCTTTGGCTTTGGTGTTGGAGGGGGCAGGAGCTTCCTTTTCCTTGTGAGCACCATCTGTATGAAAAGGCTGATTGTTTAGTTAACAATTAGTTATTATCATGAGTCTTTGTTGGTATACAGAAATGGTACTGATTTTTGTAATTTCAATACTTTAGCAACGTTGATAAATTTTTCAATAATTGTAATTAAATTTGTTCCAATACTTTGTGGACTCTTGGTTTTATACATATACGATGATATTAATGAAAAGAGTGGGAAAGGACCTGCTCTAATGCTTAGGCTTCCTTCTGTCTTTTTTTCTCTTCTCCTTGTAACTTTAGCCAGAACCTCCAGGGATGCTGAAATATTGAAACCATAGTTTTGGTATCTGAAATTGGTACAGAACTAAGGACCATTCCACTGACTATTTTTGGATTGCCTGTGAGCTGAGACATTTGCAATCAATACAACATGAGGAACACTATTTTACACCCAAGCGGAGTAAATTTACAACAATTTTATTCAAAAAAGGAATCCATTCCTCTTAGTAATACATCTGTATTTCCAATATTTTGTAGTCAATGTTCTGTTTGAATTTTATCCAAAAATGTGGAAATGTTCTTTCTCTATTATTGTGTCAGTACCTACATAATACTCTAATTTTGCTGCCTGTCCTGCAAGATGGAAAATGCTGGTATTTCCCACCCAGCCCTACAGAGAAGAACTTTACTGGCCCCTTCTCTGTACCATGGCCTTTCCTCTGACCACTCTTTGCTGTGGTGAGTTGTGCTGCACTGTCCCCCAAATACATGAGTTTGTCTAATTGAGCCCCCCAGGGTGCCTTCCATAAAGTGAACATGAAAGGATCTAATTGTGAGATTCAGGAGATATTATTTTCAAAGATTTTATTCATTTATGTTTTGAGGAAGAAGAAAGGAGGGAGAAGTTGAGGGAGAGACACATCGATGTGAGAGAGAAACATGGATTGGTTCCTTCCGATTCATCCTGACTGGGAAAGGAACCTGCAACTCAGGCCTGTGCCCTGACCTGGAGTCAAACCAGTGGACCTTTTGTTTTGCAGGACAACACCCAAGCAAGTGAGCCACACTGGTCAGGGCTCAGGGAATATTTTTAACTTGCCCTGTTACTGTTCCCCTTGAATGACTTGAAGTTGATTGGTGGAAGCCTAGATAAATGTCAAATTATCTTCCAGTGTAAATGTCAACCCAGGACACCCTGAGGTCATCTGGTATTTTAAGATTGACACAGGAGACTCCACATCTCCCTTCCCAGCTTTGGACACCCTGCCAGCTAAGTCTCTGGTCCCAGGACACACTTCAGTTGAAACTGTGCTCCTGGAAAGAGGCCCAGGTACAGGCTGACAACATCAAGTGCTTTTCGGTTAGGTCGTAGCGTGCATTGGATTTCAGAGGAATAGTGTTTTCTTCCTAGGTCACCTTCTCTTTCAACTGCTTTGCAACTGTGCATTCTTTAGTGGACAGGAGCCTTGCTCTCTCTCCCAAGCATTTTCCACAACCTCTCAGACATGGGTCGAGCAGTTAAAAGCCACAAGGGTGCTCCCTGCTGGAATTCATCCATGACAGGAGCAGCTGGTACATGGACTGGATTAGAACACTAGGTTTCCCACCACCCGCAAGCAAAAGTCCACGCAAGGAGAGGCACACTGTAAAAACACTCACAAGCCCATCCCTGAGGCACAACCCCCAACTAGGTCTAGGCTTGGGAGAAAGAGCAAAGACTTTCCCTTTGGTTAGCTTTAAAAATAGGAACTAATTACAGAGCTATCTACAAGCATATCAGGAAATTGTTTCTTACCAGCCGCCTCTTGCAGTCCTTTAGATTTGCCTTTTCTCTCGGTCTGCCTGCATAAGGAAAAGCGGATAGTGAATGAGTGTTTTGGTTTCGACTCGCCTCCGAAGATCACTCTCCAGAAGAATTTAGTGTTAGTCCCAGGCTTTGTATAAGACCTTTTGGCATTCGCCAAGCACCAAAGACAAGAGGCATTTCCTCCCCTCGGCTTGAGAAATCGAGTGTTCCCACGTGAGCTGGAACCTTGCTTGGGTGTGTGGGATCAATTCCCGAGACATGCAGGGCCTTATAGGGACCTCCAAAACAACTTAATCTAACACTTGGTTCATCCAGGGAAGCGAGATATTGTGGCAGGAAAAGAAACCTGCACTCTGTAACACTCGCAATTAGGCAAGGAGCTGTCACCAAGGCAAAGACTGGTTATCTCAAGGCCACTGACCTTGCTCCTGCTTCTAAATGCTTGCTTTCAGCAGCTGGTTCCCCCTCCCTTTCTTCCTGTGTAACTGGTATATAAAAAGGACTCCTAACCCAGCTTTTTCAGCTCAGCATTTGGAAATTAACCCCCCTTGAGACCTTGCGAGTAATAAAGTTTGTGCTTCATCATCTTCCCCGTGTGTGAGTGACTTTTCCACAACATTTTGGTTCCCGGACCGGGAAACCCTCACACGAGCAGGTATTTTGCCTCCTGTGAAGACGACCGGGGGGCTCGGTGGGGGAGCCCTGCCGCAAGGGAGGAGCACGTGCCCTGGTGATTCCAGGCTTCCCGGGGCAGAGACTCCCCATGCCGCGTCCCCGACCGCTCTAACACCCGGGCGGAGGGGAGAGACGAACTGCGAACTGTCGGAGGCACCAATCAGGAATCGGAGAGTGCCCCGAGGACAGCACCCGAGAACGGGGGGGGTGGGGGGTGGGGGCTGATCACCCCCCTCCTGGAAAATACAGGAGTCTGGGCCAAGACCCAGGCCATTGAACTCCTACTCGGGGGAGAACTGTGTGACTGTGTGTAAATGTGAAAGAAAGATCCCCTTTTCCTTTGTTTGTCTGCGTCAGTTGGGAGAATTCATCATGGGTTGGGGCGGGGGAGTTCTGCCACAGTACTATATTGCATGTATGTGGGTGCGCCGCCATTTTGGGTAAAATGGAGGACGAGCCACGTGAGTGCCCCCCCCAAGGGTGGAGCGTGCGTGGTTGTCGTCATCTTGGATAATGGGTCACATGAGAGCCCCTCCATCTTGGAACTGGGCAAGGTGCCAGGCTAAGGGCTCTCTCCAGACTGCATCAGTCTGGTTCTCTGTGTAACTGGCTCTGATAAGAATGGCTCTGAAGGACATGTACTAAGGTTTAAGGGTAAACATCGGACCTGTAGGGTGTTTGCAGGGTCTGAGCTTCAAAAAACTGCAGAATGTCCCTGCAAATCTAGGGAATTTTAGTGGAAGGTACCTGCAGTGCCAGGGACTTTCGGCTGTCCTTCCCAGAGTGGGAAAGGAACCAGGATTAAAAGAATAATGGTTAAATCTGAATGAGTAAAATTAAGTATAAAGAATATAAAGTTGTAAACCTGGAGTAAAGGCAACCTCAACTATTTGTTTTCTGGTTTTGTGGGAAAAGAGCAGTGTTGTTTCTGATCAAAAACCCCCTGTACTTAAAATCTGTTTAAGGTTGCCTGTAACTGGTTGGGGAGGATGCCTTTGCCACTCGGGACCCAGGAAGGGTCATTTGGGGCTGATGAGTGCTTCAGCCAGAGGCAAAGCAGCATGTCTCTGCCAAAAGGCCGGGCCTGAAGGAGCATGTCTCTGTGCAAGAGAATGCTCCTGCCTGTGTACTGTTCTGGAAACTCTGTGTTTTGGATTTTTCTCTGTATCTGCTCTGAAAAGGAAATTAAAGATTCCAGGGAAGGTTAAAACTTCACATTCTGTAGAAAAGTAAATAATTTATATATATATATATATATATATATATATATATATATATATATATATATATATATAAATGAAGAAAGTCTGTGGAAGTAAAGGTTTTAAGAAGCCCAGTAGATATCAGAAGAAAAAAGATTTTCCCTCAGGCTTTGTATTTTTCTCCTTACCTGATCCCTCCAGAATTTGGCATTCTGAAGGAGTAAGTGAAAACATAAGGTTTCTTTGCATAAGACCAATAAGACCAGTAGTTAATAGTGGTTCTGTTAACCAAGACTGACTGAAATGTCACGCCTGAAGGAGGCATGTATGGGTTCTGGTCATCACCAGAAAGCTCTGAGGAACTGGGATTGACTTGTGAAGCTAGCGTAAGCCCACGGAAAAAGCCTGGTACTTTGGCTGGTTGTGCAGTTCATGGCAGTCTTTCCAGGGAAGGAACGAAGTTTGCTTTCATGAAAGATGGCCAAAAAGGAACCTGTGGGCACAATGAAAACCTCAAGGATCTGAGTGAAACAACTGGTACAGGCAAAGCCAGATGGCGGATGTGTGGCTCTGCTTCTGTGCCCTGAGGAGTGGACTGAAGTCAATCTGAAGGTTCCCTGTGTGAGTTCTAGCAAAGCAGAATTAAAGATCATAAGTAATCCAGGCTGCTCTTGGTGTGTTTATGCAAACGAACAGTCAAAATAAAAAACAGAACTCAAAGTAGTCCCTTTAATAACAGTGAGGGTGATCTTAAGGAGAAAAATTATGGTTCAAGGAAAATCACTGTGCTCAGTATTAAAAATCAGACTAACGCAGCTGTCTTAAAAGTTTGTTTTCATTTGAAGGTTAAAACTGGTTTTGTAATATCATCAAAAATGTACAATTTACAGGTATAAAGGACCTGTCAAATTGCCATTGCTGAATGTCATTGCAGGAAAGACCTCGCAACTGAATGCCTTCCCAAAAGACAGTCTCACAGTCACAGAGACTGGTTTGGGGACTATTGTGTAAATTAACCTGTGTGTTCTTCTCTTTTCATAGGACGTATGCCTATGACTTCATTACCTGAGTGATTGGTTGCAATCTAGGCCTCACTTAAGGAGCCCATTTTTCATCATCGCCCCCTGGAGCTCAATGGTTTGGCTGAACTAAGTGGGCTTCACTTTAAAACTGATATTCCCTTGTCTGTCTTAATGGCTTGAACAGGAAAGGCTCAGATATCTGAAAGGAGGGAAATCATAATATATTCTCTTCAGCCTGAATAAAGTATAATGGACCACAAAAGCTTTGGATAAGTGTAGCATGCCTTGTACACCTTCCTCCAGATAAGCCATACCCGAGCCCCTGCCTTTGTCATTTAATGGTTATGGTTTAATTGTGCCTTCCAACTCTTTCCAAATCTGTCACATCCAGAATATAACCAGGATGCCAACGGTCCAGTAATGCCAGCCTTTGGACACCGAGCCTGCAACTTCCTGGTAACAGCCAACTGACCAGGATTCTGTAAGGTCCTTCCCCTTACAGGAAGGACTCCCTCCGTGCTGCACCCCCTTTCAGGGCACCCCAGACCCACGGGTAGGTAGAACAACGTCCATTTCCAGCCGGAAGCAGTTACAAGAAGATGAGACCTTCGTCCATTGTCCTTTAAAAGAATTTAAAGTGGGTATATATCTAAAATGAAAAATTGTTCAAGGTGCAGCCAAGAGGGGGGACCCCAAATGGGCATTTGGGATGGGGTCCATAACTCAAAGTGTCCAGGAAATTTTAAGATGTCTTCACCCCTTCCCCCACAGGTGTAAGTTGGGGAGGGACACACAGAGCAAAATATGCAGGGCTGTTTTGTACAGCAACAGCTTTACAGTTGACCCATGGCATAGTCATTTAACATACCTATCGCCTTCGGCTGGTCACTTGGATATGCTAAATGGCTGCGGCCATGCTCTGGGTCAGGGAAATAAAGAAAGACTCCCCTGCCCAGGATGTGACTGGGAGGCAGGTCCCCTGAGTGGGAGCTTGAAAAAGATTGGCTCCATAACATGGGGCCGCACCTGCCCAGGCCCATGATAGCAGCCAGACGGGAGCGGGTACCAGCCTGTCCAGGATCTGTGGTCTGTCGACGAAGCAGCCGACAGCTGCCACCCAGTGGTCCCGAACCGGTACACCCTCCTAAGCCAGCTTCCCCCAACAGCAATGTGGTTTACCTGCCTTGATCTGAAGGATGCCTTCTCCTGCATACCTGTGGCACCTTCCAGCCAACCCATTTTTGCCTTTGGATGAAAAGATCCTCACACAGCGGTCAAGACTCAGTTGACCTGGACTAGACTGCCCCAGGGGTTTAAGAACTCCCCAACCCTATTTGGGGAAGCCCTAGCAGGAGACTCCTCGCTAAGCGGGGACGGACCTGACGATTCTGCAGTACACGGACAACCTCCTCCTGGCAGCCCATCCCAGGAACGGTGCCGGGAGGAAATGCACACGCTGCTGAAGCACCTGGCTGAATTAAGGAAAGAATACCAGAAGCACAACCCGAACACACTCCTGCTCTTCACGTTGAGTTGCAGAGGGCACGCCCTGTGTATCAGAAGTGTCCCTACAGCCATCTGCGCAGTCCTCTGTCATGGCCCTTCACGGTGCTCCGTTGGATTCACCTGCCCCAGTAGCCTGCAAACTCCCTTGGGCCTCTGGGAATGTCACCAGGTGCAGAGCTCAGCAGTCAGGCCTACCGGAAGTGCTCACGGTGTGATCAGGGGCGAGGACAGGAAATGGCAGAGTTGCCAACACCCTCCAGAACCTTGTCTGATTTCTGAGAAAAATGCTTGTTCTCCTGAGGAAAAGCCAGCCTGCACTCTGCTGCTGTGGAACTCGGCCCTACTACCAGGTTTTGAAGGGTCCTGACATTAAGAGAAAGCCTTCCAAAATATCAAGGGATGCCTCAGTAATGTTCCTGCCCTTGGACTGTCAAAGCCGGGACGGCCTTTTAATCTGTATACCCACAAGAGAGACAAGGTAGCCCTTGGGTCCTGACCCAGCCTGTTGGACCATGACGCCATCGGCTGGCCACCTTGTCTGAGGGCTGTCACTGCTGCCATAACCCTCTTGCAAGGGGCATAAGTGGCTGTCGAACCCCAGACTGACTCAATACCAGGGCATCCTCCAAGGAAACCCGAGGGTGCATGTTAAGACCATGAAACAAGTCAATCCAGCCACCTACTTACCGGCAGAACTTAGACAGCTGGACCATGGCTGTCTTAGTCCAACACCTAGGGTTACAGTGACTCGTAGGGCAGCCACCACAGTGCTAGCCCTCCAGTGGTACCAACACTAGGATCAGCAGTTGTAACCCTCCCAAGGACCTCAGCCTCATAGCCAGGTATTAGTGATGCTAAAAGGGATAAAAACACTTTATAGCATCAAAAGGGGAAATGTGGCATGAAAAGAAACCTGCACTCTGTAACACTTGCAATTAGGTAAGGAGCCATCACCAAGGCAATGGCTGGTTATCTCAAGGCCACTGACCCTGCTCCTGCTTCTGAATGCTTGCTTTCAGCAGCGGGTCCCCCCCCCCCCCGCTTTCTGCCTGTGTAACTGGTATATAAAAAGGACTCCTAACCCAGCTTTTTCAGCTCAGCATTTGGGAATGAACCCCCCTTGAGCCCTCGCGCGTAATAAAGTTTGTGCTTCATCATCTTCCCCGTGTGTGAGTGACTTTTCCGCAACAATATAAAAGTTGATCACCTAGCCTTTGAGTCCCCCCTCACTGTCTTAAACTCTTGGGGGAGGACCTGAGAACCATCAGAGGGGTTAGGGTACCTAGAATTTCCAATTCCCCCTCCCTGACTGTCTTCCACCAACAGCACATTTTTGACCACTACATTCTTTTCACTCACAAGATGCAGGATTTAAAGGTACAGGCAGAGTGAAAGTGAAACTGAAACTGGTTTTATAATCATCACGCTTGTAGTTGCGTCCTTAGGAATTTCAGAAAAGGTTTTTTTATTTGTTAAAACATTTTCTTTAAAGGTTTCTACAAATCCTCCACCATGGGGAACAAGCTCTCTAAGGAAAAAGAGCAATGTTGGAAAGTAATTCAGCAGCTTTTTAAGGCTGTTGGATGTCTCCCAGATAAGGGATCTTTAGACTTGGAAATATGGGAAAAAGCAGGACAAAGAGGTCCTCATAACCAGGAAAGGTAAGACAAAAAGACAAGGGGCCTATGGGATGGTGACGATGGAGATTCTAGACGCCTGCTGTACCGACCCTTCCTGTGCATCACCCCAAGTACAGCGAGCATCACAGTCGTACCAGCCACACCAGGTGAGTCCGGCCAGGGTGCCAGAGTGCGTGAGCTCACACCCTGGTGGGGCCTGGTCATTCTGCCAAGGACCAGCAGCAGCTGAAGGTGGAGTTGGTCAGCCTCGCTGCCCCTCATCCCTGTGCAAACGGGAACAACCTTTCCCCAAGCCCAGGGCCAGGTGTGGTCCTGACCCACTGGATCCATCCCTGGGGCCTCAGCTCCACACAGAGCCTTGCCTTGCGCCTAGCAGCAGACTTAGAAGTGGCACAGACAGCATGTCATGAAGGGGAGTTCTACCCAAGTCATCTCTAAGGTAAGAGACAACAGCACCCGCGCTTTGGGAAGCTTCTGGCATGCTTAATTTCAAGAAAGAGATTTCTATTTTATTTGCATTTCTATACCTAAGATAGGGGACATTTCTCAGCCCCACAAAAGTATGTAGGCTCTTAAACGTTTTGGTCTATTTGGGCAAGTTGGACAAATTCAGCCTTACTCCTTTCCACCTCACTTAATATCTGGGGCAGAGACCTCTTCACTCTGGGGAATGTAAATCACCCTTCTCTCAGCATTAATCCAAGAGGGTAGCAACCTCGAATGATTTGGCAAATGGATGTCAATCCTAGACCTAGCAACTACCTGGTCCTGAGAACAATAGGGTAATTAAGTCACTGCTCAAACTCACTGCAGCTTGCAGAAACAGCAGGGGGCCTGTCTTTCCAAGCAGACACTTCCTCAGGTGCTCCACAGGCACCTCCCTTCACTGGGAAATCCGCAAAGAATGTTAGAGCTCATTGGCTCGAGGCCTTCAGCTATTTAGGCCATGCCCAAGAAATCAAGACTAATAATGGCCTGGGATATAGTGCACAAGCCACTCAAGCTTTCTTAGAAAAATGGGAAATTCGGCATAAAACAGGTATCCCCCAAGAATTTAACCATGTTGACAATATATATGTACAATTTACTGAATTGTGATAATAACTTAAAGTCACCCATAGACACTTTGTGCAAAACAGGCCTGCAGTCCCCCACCCCTTGGTCTTGCACAAAGACCCTTTAGGGGAAGGAAGATGAAAAGGCCCAGTTGAACTATGAACTTGGGGAAGAGGGTATGCTTGTGTTTACTCTCCACAATGACCTTTGGAGCTGCCAGTGAAGAGGGTGAAGCCATATCACAGAAAAGGCTTCCCCGGCTGAGACCCACCTCTACCCCATTGAACTCTCCCGATCCAGACTTCTCCAAGCTATGTGTCATCCCCCTGAAGTGGAATTCCCGCTAGCACTCTTGGAACGATATTGAACATCACCTAAGAGGGACTTTTTCTACAAACTTGAAGGGAAAAATTGATAAATTGAAGCTAGAGCTACAACAGCAGCTGCAGGACATTCAAAGTTTGACCAAGCAGGAGGGTTTTCAGACCCTCCATGATCATTTTGGCTGGCTGAACCGCCCCCCCAAATTGGTTTGATGGACTTAATCTGAGAATGTGGGTCTTTGGAGCCGCTGGTTGTTTACTGATTCTAACAATGCTTTGTATATTTCCATGCATTTGCAAATTATTTTCCCAGGGTTGTATAAGAGACCAGCGAGTAGCAAGCTTTGTGGGATCTATACAGTCCTAACTAAAAACAAGGGGGGAGATGTAGAGGACCACTTCTCCAGACACATAAATGTAGCTCAGCACCCATGTGGAAAAGCAGTGGGGAGCCAGTGGGCATGCAGGACCACGTCCGTGAAGAAGTTCTCCCATGGGAAATCAGGCCTGCATTATAGCTAGGCTGCTTTGTGACTTGCTCTTGCTAGAACTCTCACCCTGAGTTCAGGCAGCAAACCCTTGCTGCCTATCTTTAAAGTAACGTCCTGAAGTCTGTGCTAATTCTCCCAAGCACTGAAGTGTAACCAGACCTGTTACTCTTATCATTCCCTTGCATTTGCAACATTTTTTCTTTGTTAATCTGTAAGAAGTAATCAGTAACATCCCTTCCAGTTGCTATCAGTAAAAAGTAATTACCTAAAGTAAACCTAAGCATAATGAATGAAAACCTTCTTTGATGTATGCTATTAGAAAGCCAATAAAATATTGTCATGGCAAGGGTCGGCACGCTCTCCTCTTGACAGAGTGGCCCGGGCGCCCTGAGGCGCTCTCCCCTTGGGAGTAGCGGTGCCGTCCCTTCTCCTCCACAGGACTCGGTAGTCTGTGTGAATGTCTCATCTCATGCATAACGCCATGGACACTTCGGGCCAGGGTCTGTGGAAACTACCCAGATGCAAATCGAGTCCTTCTAGGGGTGATTCCTGGGTTGGTGGGGCTGTGTACATTTTAGGGCCCTGTGGGTCTCTCCAATGAACTTCCCTGTGAGGCTGGGAGTTTCTCCCACTGCCGCTGAAACCCCCAAAGGTTTTCTCAGTCAGAGGCCTTGAGGCTTTATTTCCCTGAGCTGGAATCCTGGGTTGCATGGTCTGTCTCACTCCTCAGATATTCTTCCCAGTTTATCTGCACCCAGATGTGGACCACTCACTGCACCAGCAGACACCTCGCCTGGTCTGCCAGCCGCTGCTTTGCCTTGAGTCCTATCCACCTGGCGGCCTGTCTCTGCTCCTCCTAATGTCTGGATGAATGTTTCTTCTTTAAGTCCTTGGTTGTTGGACTTCCATACAGTTCAATTTTCTGCCACTTCTGGTGGGTTTTTGGTTTTAAATTTGTTGTTTCCTTCTTTTGGTTGTGTAGGAGGCACAATGTATCCACCTATGCCTCCATCTTGGCTGGAAGTCAGAGTGTCCATGTTTTAGGGACCAGCCATGTGCCTCTAAAATGTTGTGCTGTGTTAAATGGGTCTGTGCAAACCAGAAGATACCAGCTATTGTTCTTGAAAGTTAGCTCTTCTGAAAAATTGTTCTGCAGCTCACAAATCCTTTATGAAGGCTCTGATTGGCTCCTCAAAGAATACACAGTTGCTGGCTGACTCCTTGGTAAAGAAAGACAGAGGATGTCATGCCAGCCATTGAGGAGCACCCTACCTGGTGAGAAGACCTGGTCAGCAGCACTAACAGTGGCGGTCAGGCTGCCTGGCTCCCCACAGCTGCCTTCAGTTTCCCACGGGTCTGTTAAACCTGCGTCATTATGCACAGTGTTCTTCAGACACCCATGAGCGCTGCCTTCTCTGGACTCTGTGTGAAATACTCAGCCCCCAAATACCTGCATGTCCCATCCCCTCAGACATTCTGGTCCCTGTCTTTCACCTCACACAGAGGACTTCTCTGAACCCCAAGCATTAGGCAGTGCTCTTTCCCCACCTTCTTTGGCCTCTCACGTTTATTTGTTCACAGCCTGAACCTACTTTCCAGAATATAAGTGCAATTTAAGGAGTTGATTTTGTTCCCTCAGTAGCCAACAGATGAAATGGTGCTTGGCCCCCCTGACACAGGCTCACCGTGGGCATTGATTCATCAGTGGAATTCACTGACCTGATCAGGAAAGCCTTGGAACTTGTTTGACCAGTGACATGGGAGCAGCAGGAGCCCATGTCACATGCACCAGGATTTTTTAAAGCTCTCAGGTGGTTCAAAAGTGCAGGCAAAGTTCAGACACATCCTTGTAAGGATGGGATGGGTTGGTTTCACTACTTCTCTCTAAAGGAGAATCAAGGAACTGGAGCCAGGGCGATGGGGTGTCTGTAGCTGCCCCAAACAGCGCTGCGGATGTGGGTGGTTGCAGGTGGATGATCACAGATTGGCCCAGGTACTCAGAGGGACTCCAGGGAATGGCGTAGGGCTGCTCCCAGGTGACCCCTCCCATGCCCTGGGCTCAGGTTTATTTCCAAAGTATTTGGGAGGGCACCTGCCCTGGGCATTACCTGGAGCCTGAATTCACCCTCCGAGGACATCTTTGGGACACCTGTGGTCTCTTGATGACCGAACATGCACGTGGCAACTGCATTCTTCCTGGTGCTGTAAGAAGGAGACTGGTGTCCTGAGGCCGAGACTGAGTTGGCACTAAGAGACCATGGGCCACACTGGAGGCCTCTTTCAGAAAGCCAGGGACTTGTGCTGGCTTGCCCATACTCTCTGCTTGTGAGAAAAGCGAGGCTGTGCAGAACATGAAGAAAAAGTTAGCCCAAGGAGACTGTGGGGAAACACAGGAGTATGAGGCTCCCATGGGCCTCCCCAAGGGGATGCTTTTAGCCTGTGGAGTCTCTGGACATTCGCTGGAGTTGCAAAGGTTAGCGTTAGGGCATGGAGGGCTCCTGTGTTGGCAGGATATACAGCCAGTGATGGTTTGTTAGACGTAGCCCCCCAAACGTGTTTGGGAACCACATGATTTGGGGTATCACAACTCAGGGACCATCTGGGTAAGTCTAGAATCTGAACCAGGGTGTGGTGGTCAACTGGGATCCAACTGATGTGCGTGGATCCTTTTGGAATTCTCACTTAGACCCAGTTGACTTCACTGCCTTTAGGAACTTATGAAGCAGCACTACCCGTAATAGACCAGGGGCTATCCCAACCTCCTCTGTGGGGCCTGTGTCAGTGCAGAGCTGGGAAATCATTAGCTCTGTCTCCCAAAGAGAGGCATTTCCCTGATTAACGTCAGAAATAAAAAACCACATTCATAAAAATCAGAGGTTCCATGTGAAAATGCTAAAAGCAAAGTTATTTCCTATTGTTAACAGTAGCTTTGCTGAGGTACAATCGACATTCAATTGCACATATTTTACGTATACCACTCACCCTGACCAGTGTGGCTCAGTGGAGTGGGTGTTTCTCCAAGGACAAAGAGCTTGTTGGTTCAACTCCTAGTCCCTTCCCCTATCTGTAAAGATAAATAAATAAATAAATAAATAAATAAATAAATAAATAAATAAATAAATAAATATTTTTTAAAAGTAAGGTATAAAATGTGATAAGTTTGTACAGGGAGATACCCATGAAACCATCACCACTGTCAGGATAGTGAGTTTACCCATCATTCTCTGTAGTTTCCTCTGTGCCTTTGTGATCTCTGCCTCCCTCCCACTGTGCCACCCAAAGCTGCACACAACCACCAATCCACTTTCTGTGTCTAGAGTTTGCATTTTCCAGACATTATAGAAATGCAGTTATCAGCATGTACTTCCTTGTTGGTCTGGCTATTTGCACTCAGCATGATTATTCTGAGATGCTTTCATGTTGTGTTTATCAATAGCCTGTTCTTTCCTTATTGTTGGATCCTGTTCCCATGGATGGGCATACCACCAATTATTTACCCATTTCTGTTGATGGACATTTTCTTGGTCCTAGTTTTCAGCTATTGCAAATAAAGTGCCTTTGAACATCACGTACAAGTCCCTGCATGGGTATATGTTTACATTTCTCTTGGGTTATAGGTAGGAGTGGAATGGCTGGGTCATGTAGGTCTACGTTTAACTCTTGGAAGAAGCTGAGCAACTTTTCTGGAGTGACGGTACCATTTTACATTTCCATCAGCAGTGAGGGAGACTTCCAGAGCCTCCATTTCCTTTCCAACGCTTCGTAGTTTAAGTACAAAAAATTATAATGCGTTCTAGAAATCCCAAACTTCCCGACAGTTTCCT
Organism: Phyllostomus hastatus; assembly: GCF_019186645.2. NCBI lineage: Eukaryota > Metazoa > Chordata > Mammalia > Chiroptera > Phyllostomidae > Phyllostomus > Phyllostomus hastatus. The sequence goes on along the minus strand of NW_025333857.1, from coordinate 60,034,369 downwards.
AGAATCCAAAGAGAACACGTTAAGTGCCTGTGGGAAAACAGTAAACTGTCATGATTTCCACAGAAAGCTTCACACATTGCTTCTTTGTCACCCATCACCAACCTGGTTGCTTTGTGTTCCAGAAGCCTGTGATGGTTTTCTTAGAATGTTGGAGACACAAACTCTTTGACTGATGATTTGAAGTCCCGCTGTTGTGTTTGGAATGTAACTCAAATTTTCCACACAGATGTTTGAAAATGTTGCATTACTTTTGTTGAATGTAAACATAAGTGTTTTCCGAAACAACTGCCAAAAACCTTATATTGAGAGATACAACTTTTCTTTTCTTAATTTTTATTTTAATCATTGTTCAAGTACAGTTTTCTCCCTTTTACTCCCAGTCCAGGCCACCCACCCAACCCTCCCCTCTTCCCTCCCATTACCGCCCTCCCCCTAGTTTTTGTCCATGTGTCCTTTAAATTTGTTCTTGTAAACCCTTTTCATTCTCCCCTGAAATTCCCTCCCCTCTCCCCTGTGATCACTGTCAGCCTGTCCTCTATTTCAGTGTCTTTGGTTATATTTTGCTTATTTCTTTGTTTTGTTGTTTAGGTTCCTGTAAAAGGTGAGATCATATGGTATTTGTCTTTCACTGCCTGGCTTGTTTCGCTTAGCATAATGCTTTCCAGCTCCATCCATGCTGTTGCAAAGGGTAGGAGCTCCTTCTTTCTTTCTGCTGCATAGAATTCCATTGCGTAAATGTACCATAGATTTTTGATCCATTCATTTACTGATGGGCACCTAGGTTGCTTCCAGCACTTAGCTATTGTAAATTGTGCTGCTATGAACATTGGGGTGCATAGGTTCTTTTGGATTGGTGTTTTAGTGTTCCTAGGATAAAGTCCCAGTAGTGGAATTGCTGGGTCAAAAGGCAGTTCCATTTTTAGTTTTCTGAGAAAGTTCCAGACTGTTTTCCACAGTGGTTGTACCAGTCTGCAGTCCCACCAACAGTGCACTAGGGACCCCTTTTCTCCACAACCTCTCCAACACTTGTTGTTTGTTGCTTTGTTTATGATGGCCATTCTGACTGGTGTGAAGTGGTATCTCACTGTGGTTTTAATTTGCATCTCTCTAATAGGTAGCGATATTGAACATCATTTCATGTGTCTTTGGATTTTTTGTATGTCCTCCTTGGAGAAGTGTCTGTTCAAGTCCTTTGCCCATTTTTTAATTGGATTCCTTGTCTTCTTAGAGTGTAGTCATGTAAGTTCTTTATATATTTTGGAGATTAGACCCTTGTCTGAGGTATCATTGGCAAATATGTTTTTCCATACAGTTGGTTATCTTTTTAGTTTGATACTGTTTTCTTTAGCTGTGCAGAAGCTTTTAATTTTGATGAGGTCCCATTTATTTATTCTTCCCTTTATGTCTCTTGCTCTAGGGGACACGTCAGTAAAAAAGTTTCTGCGTGAATAGAGAGATACAAGTCTTCAGTAAATATTTGGGCATCGAGAATGAATACTGGATGGGAGAACATTCTGTGGTACATGCCTTCATCTCTTCTGTTCTCTTCTCTTTTTTCATGTACACAAAACACTGAGACATTGCTTTACTTGCAAACAGATTCCTGACCGCACAAGGAGACAACGCAGTGGGAAGGGCATGGCAATGGGTGGGGAATGTTCTATGTGCAGAAAGGAAAGGGGAGTCTTCTCCCAGCATAAATCTATAGGCAGGAGCTGAACTGAATTCAAGCATGCTGTGGAAAAGCTGAGGTCAAAGACAAAGACAAATGCTGGTGCTGCCTGTGTGTGTGGAGTGAGATGCCAAGAGTCTGTGTCTGTCTGCCTGATCCTCCCTCCCTGTTCACTTGCTTATCAGTCTTCAGCCCACAGTGAGAATGTAGGTTAGGCCCAGGGCCACCTAGGACAAGTGGCCAGAGAGGGAGGGAGGGAATCACTCCTTGGAGTCTGCTGTGGGAAGCTGAAGAAGCCTGCTCAGTGCACACATCATCTTGCCTCTGGCTGGTCCTGTCCATCCTGCCACCCTGCCAGGCCTTCCCTGAGGCAGACTGGGGCCTCCCAAAAACAGATGCAGCAGCTGGGCTTCAAAACTTTCTGGGGGGAGAGGTGGAGGACAGGAGGTGCTGCTCGACTCCTCTTGTTCCTAAGCCCCAGGTGAGTCTGCAGAGCTTAGTGGGATGGTGGCAGTCAGTCAGAAAGACAGAGAGGGTCAGATCAGGGGAAACATCAGGGTGAGGGGTGGTTGAAGGGTGAGGATGTGCCTGCACACTTGGACAAGGCCCAGGGAACTGACAGGTTCTGGCAGCACTGCAGCTGGTTAGGTTTCTGTCCATCAGTACAGGATGGCACGCTGATGCCCACCACGTTGTTTCCAGGGCACTGGCTGTGGGCCACGTGGTCTGCAATCTGCTTCTGTGATACGATGTGGTAGATCTCTGTGAGCACATTCCTGAAATCTTCCTCTACAGTGGTGGACTCCAAGGCTGAGGTCTGGATGAAGGACAAGTTGTTCTCTGTTAAAGAATGGATCTTGTCAGTGGACACGGCGCACAGATGGCACAGGTCACTCTTGTTGTCCACCAGCTGACAATGTTGCTGTCAGCATGGTACCCCAGCTCCTTCAGCCAGTACTCCACATTCTCATATGTCAGGTGCTTGGCGATGCCGTGTACCAGCAGTTCACCCACTGCATCCCGGTAGTATGTAGAGGTGATGGTGCAGTTGCGCTTCTGGCCAGCTGTGTCCCACATCAGGGCCTTGGTGGTCTTGCCATTCACCTGGATGCCTCAGGTGGCAAACACCATGCCAATAGTTCTTGTGCTCTCTAGGTCGAACTCATTGTGGGTGAAGTGGTCCAGCAGGTTGCTCTTCCCTACACCCGTGTCCCCAATGAGCACCACTTTGAATAGGGAGTCGTACTCGTCTTTCCGGGTCTCATTGTCCTGGCGCTACTGGCCCATTTCTCATGTTTTCGTTGAGCACTCAGTGGGAGCTCCTGGAAGCAAAAAGTTGCAATATGGTGCTCTGATTTGGGCAAAGAGTCACCAGAAGGGGTGGGATGGGACAGAGATGGTGTGGGCAACAACAGAACATGGCCCTCTCTCCTCAGACTCATACCCCAGTTCATCTTGGAGACCTGGTTGCTCATAGGCTGCCATCTGTTCTTGGAGACAATCAATAAAACACAATGCAGCGCACAACCTTTGCCACCATTTGTCAAGCTCAGTTCCTCTATCTCAGAGGCAGGACAACCTCCAACCAATCCATGGTGTCTCAGGCTATACTTACCACAAAATACCAGTGACCAGGTATCTGTTGAGTGAGAACTAGGCAGGATCACACAAGGGGCTGGGGGGCTTTTGAAAGGAGGCCACAGATGGGATGCCACAATTTCTAGGTTCACTGCCCTGTGTCCACCTCCTCCTGTGACACAGGGCTCTTTATGGTTTGGGGGGTGCAGACAGGGACCATTAGCACAAGGGATTAGTGACACATTGCTTTTAAGAAGCCTCAGCTGTGGGCAGAGGAGCCACAATGACAACACTATTTTCACCAGGAAGCCCCTCCCCCCCACATGCTCTCCACATCTGCACACCCTGCCTATAGCTCAAGACACCCGCCTGTCCTCAAGACCCATCTTTCCTGGAATAGTTCTCTGACCCCACCATCCCAGCAGTGCCAGACATTAGTCTGAGGTTTCTACACACATTGTCCCATTGAGTCCCTACAGCCATCTATAGACAGGTAGGATTGTCCCCATAAGGGGACACTAAGGCTCTGAGAGGTTCAATTTGTCCTCATGGCATACAAGGGACAGAGATAGGAATGAAGCTCAGGGGTGTGTGAATTCAAAGCCTGTGTTTGTAAGCACTTTCTACGTGATGCCCCCTACCAGGGAGCACCCCCTTTCTTGACCCACAGTGGTCCAGACTTGGTCCCACCCAGCTGGGTTCCACATCAGCTTGTGGAACAAAGTGTGTGTATGGATGACGTCTTCCATCTCTCCACTTCTCCCAGAGACCTACGGCATATGGCAAGGTGCATGTAGTGACTAAACATTCGTTCCTTCATTGTGGTTGAACACAGACAACCAGGAAAAGAAGTTAAAATGTGCTCAATAGCAGACACTGTCCTTTCCATACATTATTTTCCCCAGCCCTATTCTTATTGGCACTATTAGAATGACTCTTGACACGTACTGTCATCTTTGGTACACATAGTTTCTTTGTTTCTGAGGCTGATTATGATGGAGTGACTCACCCACTGCCTCCCAGCACATGAGTGGTAGACGCTGGGTTGTCCAAACACCCCATTTCTCAATGATACTCCATTCTCGCCACACATAATTGGCTTTCAGATTTCACGGTTAAATCTGGTTCCAAATGGCATCCTTTTATGGCATCCTCTGTCTCTTTTTTTTTGTTTTGAGTGTGTGTTTTGTGTAATCAGATCACTAAGTAGATCTGGAAGAGATGAGATGCCCAGGAACAGTCTTGGCCTCCAATCACTGAATACAGAGCATCAGGGAGTGGGAGGGGTTGGTGGGGCCCTGGGGACAGAAAACTGGGCTCAGAAGGAATATAAAGGCAGAGGCGCCGGATTGCAGAACCACCGTCACGAAAAGACTCACTCACAGTGACCCTCACTGAGTCAGTGTTGTTCCTCCCAAGATGAAGCTGCTGCTGCTGTGTCTGGGGCTGACCCTGGTCTATGCCCACCATGAAGAGAACCATGACGTCGTGACAAGCAACTTCGACATGTCAAAGGTAGAGTTGGGGAAGCCTAGGGAGTTTAGACTTTGGGGCATTTAGGGGGATTGTGAAGCCAGGTGACCCTCCCAGAGGATGAGAGGTTTTGATGGTAGACAAAGGGGGTGGTTTCTGACCTTGGACCAAGAGCGGATGTAGCATGTGGAAAGATAACAACCCTTGAGGACCTCCATTCTCACTGCAGCGACAGTGGAAAGAGTTGTGCATGGGGTGCCCATCGACCTGAGTTCTAATGCCACCTTCACATCACCACTCTGAGGCTTTGCCCAGTGCATAGAGTTCAAGGAGACAGGTTTCATGCACGGTCCCATCTGTTCTTTTCTCTCCCAGTCATTTTACTGATTATTTGCAGCTTTCTGGGGAGTGGTATACCATTCTCTTGGCCTCAGACGTGAAGGAAAAGGTAGAAGAACAAGGTAGCTTTAGAATGTTTCTGGAATCCATCCAGGCCTTGGATAACTCTTCTCTGTTACTGAAATATCATAAAATGTAAGTATAGAATTTTTACTTGGGGAAAGAAACTGAATATGGCTTGGAGTTTCACACACACACACACACACACACACACACACACACACTCAAACACGCACATTCCTGTGAACACTTGTATTGTGGGCCTGTGTCCAAAATCAGAGTCCCTTATCACATACTGATCCTCGACCTGATCAACCTGAAGATTCTCTAGATTCAGAGGTAAGAACTGCTGACCGGAAGGGGTTTAAATGACAGTACAAGAGGTAGGGGCAGTGGGGATCTGAGTCCTAAGGAGTGTGACAGAGTAGTTTAGGTAAGAGGGTATAGGATGGGGATGGAGAGCCTGGCTCTGTCGTGAAACTATCTCTTACTAGTTGTGCGACCTAGAAATTTTCACTCTTTCTTCCTCAATTATCCATTGGGTGAAAACATGATCATAATTCTTTGTTGGTGTGTGTGTGTGTGTGTGTGTGTGTGTGTGTGTGTGTGTGTGTGACAGCTGAGTGAGGCAATGCTTGTACAGCATTTATCTGAGACACTGGCACAGCTGAGCCCTCGGCCAAGTACCTAGACAGGTAGCCGCAGCAGTAGTGAGAGTGGGAAGTGGAGGAACAGTGATGTCAGTAGTTGGCTCATTCTTAAAGCAGCAAATAAAGTGAAAGAGGAAAATAAAAGCTCTTTCAAAGTTTTACCAAAGGTTTTTCAATGCTTCACAAAATGGGACACTCAGGGTACAGGTGCAGTGGAAGGGAGCCAGCCCCTCAGTATCTCACGGACACCACTCAGCTCATTCTGTTTCACAGGATCAATGGAGAGTGTGTTGAACTGACTTTCGGTTGTGATGAAACAGAAGAAGAAGGTGTATGTAGTGCTAGCTGTAAGTATACATTTTAAAAGGTCTTTGTAAATTCTACTTACAGCTGCAAGAAGTTTACTAAATGCCAGTGTCTTTAGGATTGAGATCCCTTTCTGACTCATGCTCCTTAGGTTCTACACATGAGCCACGCAATAGCCAAGTTCTCTAATATTTGGGCAACCTTGGTTGTAAAAGCCATGTCCTGGCACATAGACCACGAGAATAAGATGGCAGTGTGGTCATGTGTGCCACCTGCAACAAAAGAAAACTGGACCACAGAAAATTAAATTGTTTGAAGAACTTCTCATTCCACGTCCACCGTGAGGTCTTCTGGTGGCCTATGCCACAGAACCTTGCCCAGACAAGGTGCCAGTATGTAATACCAGTGGGGCTCCTAGACAGGACAGAGACACACAGTCAGCAGACATGGCCCAGGGAGGTTGGTGACCTTCAGGGCAAATAATAGAAGGTCAGTTGCAGCTGTGGCAGAATTTCCTACCACTAGGAATCCAGGTACCACGGGTTTCCATTTCCACCCTTGGAAGTTAACCAGATCATGCCCAAGGGGGCAAGTAGAATGCTTAGATATCACCTTTACCTCTTCCAGGATTTGCACTGGAATTTGTTTTGTGAAGGAAAATAGGTAAAGAGTTTCACTTGGTTCCCATGGGCCTAAGAAGTTCTGATCTGTGTTCTGTTTCCTTCACAGATGATGGATACAACGAGTTTCACATAGTTGAAGCAGATTACAATGACTATTTTATTCTTTATTACTTGAATTACCATAATGAGGAAATAATCCAAGGGATAGAGCTCCACGGTAGAGTATTTTCATGCTGATATTCACCTTGGAGTGGGCTGCAGATAAAAGTTTCCCCGGATCTTCTGCTGGGCCATTACTCACCCCCAAAGAAAGGTGCTGACCATGGGTCCCCCCCAGCTACGTGGTGATGGAAAGGTGATGAAATCTCTCACCATCCTAAAAAAGTCAAAATCAAGACAAGCAACAGCCTCCCCCTCATTTCTGCCTAAACACCAGTCAGTGCCATCCATCCCCATCATCTGTCCCCCTGTCCCAAGGGCCTCCATGACCAACACAAAGTCACAGCCATTACTGTCACTCTTCCCACAGCCCGCAACCCAGATGTGAGTCCTCAAATCAAGAAAAGGTTTGAGGAACTTTGTGAAAACCATGGAATTCCAAAGGAAAATGTGCTGGATGTGACTAATGCAGGTAAATTTATCTCTCTGCTTTCCTCTTCCTAACTCCCGGTGTTCCTGATTGGAGAAAAGCAAGAGAAGTTAACACCTCCAAAGGGGCCCCTCTGTCCTGCCCTAGAAACTCATTCGGTTTCTCTCTGGGAAATAAGGGGCTGCTGGTTGACTATGCTCTGTTCTGCTTCTGCAGACCACTGTTCCCAGGACTGATGGAACCACAGAACCCAGGCCTCCAGGTGGGTGCTGAATGATGGGGCTGGGGTAGTCCAGGGGTCCCTGCCCCCCAAAACCAACAGGACTTGATGTCCAAAGGTTGCAAATACACACATTTGGTGAGGAAGCTTGTGGGATGAGCTTGAAATTTGGAGTTGGGAGTTCTGGTTCAGGAGCCACCCCTCATGACCTTTAGAGCAAATGGCCTCAGTATTGAAAGGAACAAACAACGATGTGCCCCTCACAGGGTCACTGTGTGGATTTCCTGCTGCTGAGCAGGCCTCAGGAGCTGATAATGTCCTAAAATCATTAACACTTCAAATGTGAAACAGGGCAAGAGTACCAGGGTGTGGGTGCCAAACTTCAATACACCTCTGGGATTTGTCCATCTTCCAAGGTTTCACTCACCCTTGGTCTCACCCTCCCATTTCTGGGAATACCATCTTCCTTTGATCTCTGCACATCCTGACCTTCTGCCCTGGAAGTGAGCTCTCTGACCTTCCCCTTGTCCTACCCCTGGAAAATAGGCCCTTCATTTCCTCCCATTTTTCCACCCTCGGCTGTATTGTGGGGCTTTATTCAGGTAACATTTGGGAAAGCCTTAGCAAGTATGGCTTGCATAAAGTCAGCATTTAATAATGGTAACTATGGTTGTTGCCATTCTTTCTTGACTTATCAAAACTTGTGCAACACCTTTAATGCTGAGGATGGCAGAAACCAGCCTGGGGTCCTCCACTGAGTCCTCTCTGTTTTTCACAGACTCAGTTTAGGGAAGGGTAAGATGGGAACAGTCACCGAAAAAGGAAAATCATTGCCCAATGCCCCCCTTCCCCCTGTTCTGGCAAGTAGCCTGGGTTAGACAGCAGGCTGTCAGCTACATCTTCACCACTTTTCTCTGTATTGGAAACTCTGTCTGTCCTCAGTTCAATCCTGGAAGTGCTAATGAGTTTCTGGGTGCTCTCTCTCATGTGCTTATTTAGTGCCCAGTGAGTGCTTCCTTCCATGGTCCCCATGTCAGCCTGTGAGAAGTTCTGTGACCTGATTTCCAGCACTGTCCTCCAGGAAGGCATTATCTCTGAATCTTCAGCATCTTCTCAACATGTCTAGAAAAGACTCATCAACTCACCAAGAACCAAAGGTTTTCTCCAAATTTCTAAGCTCCTATGCCATACCTGGGAGAACTCTACCATGAACAACACTTTCTTCTACCTGGTCAATAAATCACGTATCTTGCAGTTAGTTGTGTGATTGTCTGTGTGTAGGTGAGAGACTGAGAGCTGGCAGCAGGCCCACGAGGGGCTCCATGGCCCTGTGCCCATAATGCTCCTCTGGCCCCTCAGAATTTCCCTGGGTTTCAGGATTCTCTCACCTCTGCAGTCATTCTGCATCCCTGTGAGCTCTGTCTGCCCTTTGATTGGCCTGTTTCTTAGTGATCTGATAAAGCAAACTAGGAGCTGCCCATTTTTTGCCCCATCCTGGAATTCTCCTTCTCAGGGTGGCACTGGCAAATAGATGCTCTTAGGGTGCCAGGAGAGTCAGGTGTCAGGGCCCGGCCTCCTCACTTGCCTTCTCTACACCCCCCCATTGGGAGGGAGTAGAGGCCGGAAAACCTCCCTCACCACCACTGGTATCTGCTGTGCATGTCTTATGTGAGATGCTAGTGTCCCTAGGTGTATTAAGAATATAAACTTCAATTCAAATTAGGGTGAAGAACCCTTCCCATTCTGTACTGATGCCCTGTTCATAAAACAGTGCTCTTGTCAGGCTAGGCTACCTTGAGTTTTCTCACTGTCATTGAGGCTCAGGACTTGAAAAACATTGTTTTCTCCTGGGTATATAACACTTAGTCTTACAGCCATAAATGGTGATTGATATTCCTTGGGAAGGACTACTTCCCCCGACAGCCCAAGGGCCATTTGTACATGATTTCACTATGTCTATGCCACTGATAGTCCATTTCCTAATAGATTTCATGAGCAGCAACATAAATGGGAATTTTCCTCAACAAGTTAACAATAATGTAGTAGATCCATATTAGCATGGTGTGATCTCAGAAAGTGCTTGTTGAAGAACAGATACATGCAGCATGACACCATTCACATAAACGGTAAATAACACAGAGAACAACCAGAAACATCATTTATGGATTCCCGTGTGTGCGATCATGCAGTGCTTCTCAGAACATGCACACAAATCACCTGGGACCGTGATGAACTGCCAGCTCTGAGTTAGCAGGTCTTGGTGGTGCCTCAGTCTCTGCTTTCTAACAGGCTCCCAGAGGTGCCAGTGCTGTGCTGCCTTGGGAGGGGTGACTCTGGTGAAGGGAATCTGTCCTTCTCACCTTCTTCCTTGCATCAATGTCTTGGATTTATTGAATTACGGAGGACCATGGGTTGTGGGACCTCAGCTATATCCCAGAGTCCCGTAAATGGTAAGGTATTGTCACCCACAAGTGGTTTTTGAAATAGGTGTTTCCATGCAGACATGAGGGCTGGCACCTCCTATTTCACTGTCTTGTTCTTGTCACCCAGATTGGTTATTATTTCATGTAAAGGCACACATGGAGAAAGACACTGACTTTCAAACCTGTATTTTGATTTCCTAGGATTTCGAATACAACCAGGAATTGAATGAAAGCTATGGCAAAATCAGCTTTCAATGGGAGTGACGCTACTGCATCTTGATGCACTTTGCTCAGGGATTGGAGGGTCAAGGTCAAGGTCAAGTCCCATTGGGTCTTTTCCACCATGACATTTAAATGATCCTTCTTTTTTTTTTTTAGTTCTGTGTCAACCTATCATACCGCTGTCCATCAATGCGTTCTTAGGGTTGGAAGTACACTGAATTGGTTAAGGAAAGAGAAACAACCCTGTTGCAAAGAGCACACAGGAGAACTCCCAAAGGCAGGACAGTGGGAATGGGATTACTCTCTAGGTCACACATGCTCGTTGCGTCCAAGTGCTCACTCTGCCTGAGCATCCGAAATGCAGTGTGGAAGCTCTGGTCTTAGCCTCCAGCTGGACGGGAGACATGGGCCCTGCATTAGTTTCCTGATTGAGCTGGAACAAGTCACCAGGAACTCAGAGACCAAAACAGCCATTTTATTGTCCTGCAGTTCTGGAGGTCAGACATTTGACCCTGGGTCCCAGGACCAAAACCAATGAGTCCAGTGTCTGTCAGGGTACTCACATCATCTATGTCCTTTCTCAGAGTTTTAAAATTTTCTCCTTGGTAGTTTTCTAGTGTATTCTTGGTTGTTAATTGCTGTGTACTGTCACCAGTTTGTTTCACAGTGTAGAATATTTAAGTTTAGAATTAGTCAGCTGGACTCAGTTCAGAGGACCCCAATTTTATTGGCAACTTCCAAATGATCACATAGGGAAGGCAGGTGAACACATGCCTTCTTTTCTCCATCAGGCCTGAGCAGGGTGTTAGCCATGGCCAGGTCAATGTCGTAGAGCTTCCTCACAGTCTGTTTGGCCTGGTGCTTGTTGGCCTTGACACCCACAGTGAACACAAGTGTGTCTTGTTCATGGCTCCCTCAGTGGACAGGGGGACAGGACAATGGCAGAGTGGTCAAGCTTGGGTTTCCTTGTCCAGACATGAAGGCTGCCTCCTGAGGCACAGTGTTTGACTGTGGAAATGTCGTTGGCACACGGATCTTTGTTGTGTTGCTTTTTACGCCTTTCAACTCTGCTTTCTTTGCCTCCAAAGCCTTTGCTTTGTCTTTGGCTGTGGCTTTGGCTTTGGCTTTGGCTTTGGCTTTGGTGTTGGAGGGGGCAGGAGCTTCCTTTTTCCGTGTGGGCACCATCTTCATGAAAAGGCTGTTTTTTTATTTAATGATTAGTTATTATCATGAGTTTTTGCTGGTATAGAGAAATGCTATTGATTTTTATAATTTGAATACTTTAGCAAAATTGAAGAATTTCTCAATAATTATAATTAAATTTGGTCCAATACTTTGTGGAGTCTTGGTTTTATAGGTATACAATCATAGTATTGCAAAGAGTGGGAAAGTACCTGCTCCAATGCTTAGGCTTCTCTCTGTCTTTTTTTCTCTTCTTCTTGTAACTTTAGCCAGAACCTCCAGGGATGCTTAAATATTGAAACCATACTTTCGGTACCTGAAATTAGTACAGAACTAAGGCTCATCCCACTGACTATTTTGTATTGCATGTGATCTGAGATATTTGCAATCAATATAATATGAGAAACGCTATTTTTCACCCCAGTAGAATAAATTTTCAAGAATTTTATTCAAAAAAGGAATCTGTTCCTCTTAGTAATATATCTGTATTTCAAAAAAAATTGTAGTCAATGTTCTATTTGAATTTTATCCAAAAATGTGGAAATATTCTTTTTCTATTATTGTGTCAGTACCTACATAACACCCTAACTTTGCCTCTTGTCCTGCAAGACATAAAATGCTGGTATTTCCCACCCAGCCCAACAGAGAAGAACTTTACTGGCCCCTTCTCTGTACCGTCACCTTTCCTCTGACCACTCTTTGCTCTGGTGACTTGTGCAGCACTGTCCCCCAAATACACGAGTTTGTCAGATTGAGTCCCACAGGGGGCCTTCCATGAAGTGAACATGAAAGTATCTAATTGTGAGATTCAGGAGATATTATTTTAAAAGAATTTATTTATGTATGTTTTGAGAAGGCAGAAGGGAGGAAGAATGTGAGGGAGAGACACATCGATGTGAGAGAGAAACATGGAACGGTTCTCTCTGGTTCATCCTGACTGGGAAAGGAACCTGCAACCCAGGCCTGTGCCCTGACCTGGAATCAAACCAGTGACCTTTTGCTTGGCAGGACAACACCCAAGCAAGTGAGCCACACTGGTCAGGGCTCAGGGAATGTTTTTAAGTTGCCCTGTTACTGCTCCCCTTGAATGACTTCAAGTGAATGGAGGAAGCCTAGATAAATGTCAAATTATCTTCCAGTGTAAATGTCAACCCAGGACACCTTGAGGTCATCTGGCATTTCAAGATTGACAAGGGAGACTCCACATCTCCCTTCCCAGCTTCAGACTCTCTGCCAGCTGAGCCTCTAGTTCCAGGACGCACTTGAGTTGAAACCATCTGCTCCTGGATTCAGACCCATCAAGAAGATACCAGCTGTAGGGCTTTTTAAAAATATATACATCTTATTGATTAGGCTATTATTTTTGTCTCACGTCATTCCATACCTTCCCCTCCACCCTGCACATGCCCTGCTACTCGCATTCCTGACCCTCCTTAGTTCATGTCCATGGGTCCTACATGTAAGTTCTTAGACTTCTCCATTTCCTATATTATTCTTAACCTCCCCTGTCTGTTTTCTACACACCATTTATGCTATTTATTCTCTGTACCTTTTCCCCATTCCTCTCTCCCTTTACCTGCTGATAACTCTCCATGTGATCTACATTTCTGTGATTCTGTTCCTGATCCAGTTGTTTGCTTAGTTTTTTTTTTTCAATTTGATTGTTGATAGTTGTGTTTGTTGTCATTTTGCTGTTCGTACTTTTGATCTTCTTCTTTTACTTAGAAAAGTCCCTTTAACATGTCATATAATAAAGACTTGGTGATGATGAAATCCTTTAACTTCAGCTTATCTGGGAAGCACTTTATCTGTCCTTCCATTGTACATGATGTCCTTTGCTGGACAGAGTCATCTTAGATGTAGGACCTCACCTTTCATGACTGTTGAATACTTCTTTCAGCCCCTTCTTGCCTGGAAGGTTTCTTTTGAGAAATCACCTAATAGTCTTATGGGAACTCCTTTGTAGGTAACTGTCTCCTTTTTCTTGCTGCTTTGAAGACTCTCCTCTTCTCTTTAACCTTGGCTAATGTAACCATGATGTGCCTTTGTGTGTGCAACCTTGCTTCCAAGTTTTTGGGACTCCTTGACTTCCTGGACTTCCTGGAAGTCTATTTCCTTTGCCACATTGCAGAAGTTCTCCTTCATTATTTTTTCAAGTAAGTTTTCAATTTCTTGCTGTGCCTCTTCTCCTTCTGGCACCACTATGATTTGGGTGTTGGAATGTTTAACTTGTACTGAATGTTCCTAAGCCTCTCCTCGTTTTCTTGAATTCTTGTTTCTTCATTCTGTTCTGGTTGAATGTTTATTTTTTCCTTCTGGTCCAAACCATTGATTTGAGTCTCGGTTTCCTTCTCTTCACACTTGGTCCCCTCTATTTCACTTTTCATAGCCTTTTTTTTCTCTCTATTTTGCAATCACACTCAACCATTTCTGTGAGCATCCTGATTAGCAAGTGGTTTGAATTGTGCATCAGATAGGTTGGCTATCTCTTTATCACTTAGTTGTACATTTTCTGGAGCTTTGATCTGTCCTTTCATTTGGCCCATATATTTTTGTCTCAGTGCACCTCTTACATAATAAGGCAGGGAGCCTGAGGTTCTGTCTAGGGCATGGAAAAACAGGGCACTGTGCTGTGGTGCTGTATGTGTGGGAGGGGCCCAAGAGGGAACAATGGGGAATGCTTAGCTATCAGCCAGCTTTCAGTCATTTCTCTGTCTACCCACAAGCACACTGGGTTCTCGTGGTGCTGATTCCCGGGTGGCTGGGTTTGTTTATGGTCTAGGACCTTGTGGGTCTCTCCAATAAACTCTCCTGTCAGGCTGGGAGTGTCTCTCCCAACGACAACCCCCACAGGCTTTTCAGTGAGATGCTTTGAAGCTTTATTTCCCTGTGCTGGAACTCTGGGTTTCGGTGTCTGTCTTCCTCCCCAGTTTTCCTGCCAGTTTAGTGCACACAAATGTGGGATTGCCTGCTCCACCAGCCTCTACTCCTACTGGTCTGAGAGCAGCCACCATGTCACAAGTCCTCTCTGCCTGGCTACCTGTGTCTGTCCCTCCTACCACTCTGGATGAATGCTTGTTCTATAACTCTTTGATTGTAGGACTTCCATTCAGTTTGATTTTCTGGCAGTTCTGGCTGTATTTTCTTTTTAAATTTGTTGTTGTCATTCTTTTTTGTTCTGTGATGAGGCAAAGTGTATGCACCTATACCTCCATCTTGGGCAGAAGTCAGAGTGTACAAGTTTTATGCACCTGCCATGTGTCTGTAAAATCTTGTGCTGAGTTAAATAGGTCTCTGCCCACCAGAAGATACCAAATTGTTCTTGAAAGATTGTTAGCTCTTCTGAAACATTGTTCTGTTGTTCACAAAACCTTTATGATGATTCTGATGGGCTCCTTGAAGAATATTCAGTTGCTGGCTGACCCCTTGGGAAAGAAAGACAGAGGATGGGCATGCCAGTGTGCTGAGGAGAGCGCTGCCCCAGGAGAAGACCTGGTCAGCAGCACTGACAGTGACGGCCCAGCTCCCCAGCTCTCCACAGCTGCCTTTAGTTTCCCATCTGTCTGTTACACCTGCCTTGTAATACACACATTGTTCCTCCGACCCCTGTGAACACTGCCATTTCTGGACTCTGTGTGAGATACTCAGACCCAAGTATCTGCATGTCCCACAATCTCATGACATTCAGACCCTGTGTGTCACCTCACACATAGGACTCCTCTGAAGCCCGGATGTTAGGCAGTGACCTTTCCCCACCTTCTTTGGCCTCTCACATTTATTTCTTTACAACCTAGACCCACTACCCTGAAGGTAAGTACAATGAAGCCAAGGAGTTGATTTTATTGCACCAAAGGCAAACACCTGTGAAACGGTGCTTAGCTCCACTGACGCAGGCTCACCATGGGCATTGGCTTCATCAAACATCCTGTGCAGGTCATAGGGTTTCCCTGACCTGTACAGGAAAGCCTGGGACATGTTTGACCAGTGACATGGGAATGGAAGGTGCCCATGTCATGTGCACCAGGAGTTTTTAAAGCTCTCAGGTGGTTCAAACATGCAGGCAAAGTTGAAACACATCCATGTAAGGATGGGATGGATTGTTTTCTCTACTTCTCTCTAAAGGAGAATGAAGAAACTGGAGCCACTGCAATGGGTGTCTGTAGCTGCCCCAAACAGTGCTGTGGATGTGGGTGGTTGCACGTGGATGATCACAGATTGGCCCAGGTACTCAGAGAGACTCCAGGGAATGGCTTAGGTCCCCTCACAAGTGACCTTTCCAATGCCCTGGGCTCAGGTTTCTCTCCAATGTATTCGGATGGGTATCTGGGGTTGGCATTACCTGGAGACTGAATTCACGCTCTGAGGACATCTGTGGGAGGCCTGTAGTCTCTTGATGGCCAAGCATGCACATGGCAACTGCCTTCTTCGAGGTGCTGTAAGAAGGAGACAGGTGTCCTGAGGCTGAGACTGAGGTGGCACTAAGAGACCATGGGCCACATTGGGATGCCTCTTTCAGAAAGCCTGGGACTTGTGCTGGCTTCCCCAAACTCTCTGCTGGCAAAAGAGGTGAGGTAGGCACAGAGTATGAAAGAATAGGGAGCCGAAGGTGGCAAAGGGTAAACGGGGAAGTATGAAGCTCCCATGGGCATCCCCATGGAAATGCTTTTAGCACGCACGTGTCTCTGGACATTCTCCAGAATTGCAAAGGTTAGCATTAGGGCCCAGAGGGGCCCTATGTTGCAGGACCTGCAGCGAGTGGTGGTTTGTTAGAGGTAGTCCCCAAAACGTGTCTGGGAACCACAAGATTTTGGGTATCACAATTCAGGGACCATCTGGGTAAGTCTAGAATCTGAACCACGATCTCGTGGTCATCTAGGATCAAGCTCGATGTATATGGATGCTTTTGAGTCCTCACTTAGACCCAATTGACTTCACTGCCTTTAGAAACTAAGGAAGTAGCACCACTTGTAATAGACCAGGGGCCTATCCCAACCTTCTCTGTGGGGCCCTTGTCAGTGCAGGGCTGGGAAGTCATTAGCTATGTCTCCCAAAGAGAGGCATTTCCCTGACTAATGTCAGAAATGAAAAATCTCGTTCATAAAAATCAGAGGTTCCATGTGCAAATGCTAATTGCAAAGTTATTTCCTATCGTTAATAGTAGCTTTACTGAGGTACAATCAACATTCAACTACACATATTTAAAGTATACAACTCACCCTGACAACTGTTGCTCAGTGGGTTGGGGGTTAGTCCATGGGTCTAAAGGTTTCTGGTTCAATTCCCTGTCCCTTCCCCTTTCCCAAATAAATAAATAAATAAGTCTTTAAGAAAAGTAAGGTATAAAATTGGATAAGTTTGTACAGGGAGATACCCATGAAACCATCACCTTAGTCTGGACAGTGAGTTTTCCCACCATTCTCTGTAGTTTCCTCTGTGCCTTTGTGATCTCTGCCTTCTCCCCATTGTGCCACCCAAAGCTGCAGGCAACCACCAATCCACTTTCTGTGCCTAGAGATTGCATTTTCCGCACATTATAGAAATGCAGTAATCAGCATGTACTTCCTTGTTGGTCTGGCTATTTGCACTCAGCATAATTATTCTGAGATGCTTTCATGTTGTGTTTATCAATAGCCTGTTCCTTTCTTCTTGTTGGATCCTGTTCCTGTGGATGGGCATACCACCAATTATTTACCCATTTCTGTTGATGCACATTTTCTTGGCCCTGGTTTTCAGCTATTGCAAATCAAGTGCCTTTGTATACTCACATACAATTCTCTGCATGGGTATACATTTACATTTCTCTTGGGTTATACTCAGGAGTAGAATGATTGGGTCACATAGTAGGTCTACGTTTAACTCTTGTAAGGAGGTGAGCAACTTTTCTGGAGTGACGGTGCCATTTTACATTTCAATCAGCAGTGAGGGAGACTTCCAGAGCCTCCATTTCCTCCCCAACGCTTCGTAGTTTAAGTACGAACAATTACAGTGTGTTATAGAAATCCCAAACTTCCCGCCAGTTTCCTAGAAACCAAAGAGAACACGTTAAGTGCCTTCATGAACACAGTACACTGTCATGATTTCCACAGAAAGCTTCACGCGTTGCTTCTTCATCACCCATCACCAGCCTGGTTGCTTTGTGTTCCACAAGCCTGTCATGGTTTTCTTAGAATCTCAGGGATGAATCTGAAGTCCTGCTGTTGTGTTTGGAATGTAACTCAAATTTTCCACAAAGATGTTTGAAAATGTTGCATTGCTTTTGTTGAATGTAAACATAAGTTTTTTCCCAAGCAACTGCAAAAAACCTTACATTGAGAAATACAATTTTTCAATAAATATTTGTGCATTAAGAATGAATACTGGGTGGGAGAACATTCTGTGGTACATGCCTTCATCTCTCCTGTTCTCTTCTCTCTTTTTTCATGTACACAAAATACTGAGACATTGGATCACTTGCAAACAGATTCTTGACCGCACAAGGAGACAAGGCAGTGGGAAGGGCATGGCAATGGGTGGGGAATGTTCTATGTGCAGAAAGGAAAGTGGGGTCTTCTACCAGCATAAATCTATAGGCAGGAGCAGAGCTGAATTCAAGTATGCTGTGGAAAAGCCGAGGTCAAAGGCATATGCTACTCCTCCCTGTGTGTGTGGAGTGAGGTGCCAAGAGTCTGTTTCTGTCTGCCTGAGCCTCCCTCCCTGTTCACTTGCTTTTCAGTCTTCAGCCCACAGTGAGGATGTAGGTGGGGGCCAGGGCCACCTAGGACAAGTGGCCAGAGAGGGAGGGAGGACATCACTCCTTAGAGTCTGCAGTGGGAAGCTGAAGAAGCCTGCTCAGTGAACACATCATCTTGCCTCTGGCTGGTCCTGTCCATCCTGCCACCCTGCCAGGCCTTCCCTGAGGCAGACTGGGACCTCCCAAAAACAGATGCAGCAGCTGGGCTTCAAGTCTTTCTACAGGGGGGGAAAAGGACAGGAGGTGCTGCTTGACTCCTCTTGTTCCTAAGCCCGAGGTGAGTCTGCAGAGCTCAGTGGGATGGTGGCAGTCAGTCAGAAGGACAGAGAGGGTCAGATCAGGGGAAACATCAGGGTGAGGGGCGGGTGAAGGGTGAGGATGTGCCCGCACCCTTGGACAAGGCCCAGGGCATTCACAGGTTCTGGCAGGACTGTAGCAGGTTAGGTTTCTGTCCATCAGTAGAGGCGTCACACTGATGCCCACCACGTTGTTTCCAGGGCACTGGCTGTGGGCCGCGTGGTCTGCAATCTGCTTGTGTGACACGATGTGGTAGATCATTGTGAGAACATTCCTGAAAGCTTCCTCTACAGTGGTGGACTCCAAGGCTGAGGTCTGGATGAAGGACATGTTGTTCTCTATTAAAGAATGGATCTTGTCGGTGGACACGGCCCACAGATGGCACAGGTCACTCTTGTTGTCCACTAGCATGATGACGATGTTGCTGTCAGCATGGTACCCCAGCACCTTTAGCCAGTACTCCACATTCTCATATGTCAGGTGCTTGGCGATGCCGTGTACCAGCAGTTCACCCACTGCATCCTGGTAGTATGTAGAGGTGATGGTGCAGTTGCGCTTCTGGCCAGCTGTGTCCCACTATCTGGGCCTTGGTGGTCTTGCCATTTACCTGGATGCCACAGGTGGCAAATTCCATGCCAATAGTGCTTTTGTTGTCGAGGTCAAACACGTTTTGGGTGAAGGGGTCCAGCAGGTTGCTCTTCCCTACACCCCCATCCCCGATGAGCACCAGTTTGAATAGGGAGTCGTACTTGTCTTTCCGGGTCTCATTGTCCTGGCGCTACTGGCCTATTACTCATTTTTTTGTTGAGCACACAGTGGGAGCTCCTTGAAGCAGAAAGTTGCAATATGGTGTTCTGATATGGGCAAAGAGTCACCAGGAGGGATGTGATAGGACAGAGACGGTGTGGGCAACAGCATCACATGGCCCTCTCTCCCCAGCATCATAGCCCAGTTCATCTTGCATACCTGGTTGCTAATAGGCTGTCATCTGTTCTTGGAGACAGTCAACAAGACCCAATGCAGTGCACAGCCTTTGCCACTATTTGTCAAGCACAGTTCCATTGGCTCAGAGGCAGGATCATTTCCAGCCTGTTCATGGTGTCTCAGGTTATACAAACCTCAAAATACCAGTGACTGGGCATCCATTGAGTGAGAACTAGGCAGGATCACACAAGAGGTTGGGGACTTTTGAAAGCAGGTCACAGATGGGACGCCACAATTTCTGGGTTCACCGCCCTGTGTCCAGCTCTTCCTGTGACACAGGCCTCTTTCTGATTTGAGGGCACAGAAATGGACCATTAGCACAAGGAAGAAGTGACCCATAGCTTTTCAGAAGCCTCAGCTGTGGGCATAGGAGCCTCAGTCACAACACTCTTCTCACCTGGAACTCCTCCTCACCTGCTCTCCACATCTGCACACCCTGCCTATAGTTCAAGACCCCTGCCTGTCCCCAAGACCCACCCTTCCAGGAATAGTTCTCTGACCCCACCAGCCCAGCAGTGCCAGACATTAGTCTGAGGTTTCTACACACACTGTCCCATTGAGTCCCTACAGCCATCTATAGACAGGCAGGATTGACCCCATAAGGGGACACTAAGGCTCTGAGAGGTTCATTTGTCCTCATGGCATACAAGGGACAGTGATAGGAAGGAAGCCCAGGTCCGTGTGAATCCAAAGCCTGTGTTTGTAAGCACTTGCCATGTGACGCCCCCTCCCAGGCAGCACCCCCTTTCCTGACCCACAGTGGTCCAGACTTGGTCCCCATCCCAGCTGGGTTCCTGCATCAGCTTGTGGAACAAAGTGTGTGTATGGACGACGTCTTCCATCTCTCCACTTCTCCCAGAGACCAACGGCATATGGGGAAGTGCATGTAGTGACTAAACGTTTGTTCCTTCATTGTGGTTGAATCAGACAACCAGGAAAAAGAGTTAAAATGTGCTCAATACTGTCCTTTCCATACATTATTTTCCCCAGCCCTATTCTTATTGGCACTATTAGAATGACTCTTGACAGGTACTGTCATCTTGGTACACACAGTTTGTTTGTTTCTGAGGCTGATTATGATGGAGTGACTCACCCACTGCCTCCCAGCACGTGAGTGGTGGAACCTGGGTAGTCCACACACCCCATTTCCCAGTAATACTCCATTCTCGCCACACATAATTGGCTTTCTGACTTCACGGTTAAATGTGGTTCCAAATGGCCTCTTTTTATGGCATCCACTATCTCTTTTTTTCTTTTGAATGTGTGTTTTGTGTAATCAGATCACTAAGTAGATCTGGAAGTGATGAGATGCCCAGGAACAGTCTTGGCCTCCAATCACTGAATACAGAGCATCAGGGAGTGGGAGTGGTTGGTGGGGCCCTGCTGACAGAAAACTGGGCTCAGAAGGAATATAAAGGCAGAGGCGCCGGATCGCAGAACCACCGTCACAAAAAGACTCACTCACAGTGACCCTCACTGAGTCAGTGTTGTTCCTCCCAAGATGAAGCTGCTGCTGCTGTCTGTGGGGCTGACCCTGGTCTGTGCCCACCATGAAGAGAAGCATGATGTCGTGACAAGCAACTTTGACATGTCAAAGGTAGAGTCGGGGAAGCCTAGGGAGTTTAGACTTTGGGGCATTTTGGGGGATTGTGAAGCCAAGTGACCCTCCCAGAGGGTGAGAGGTTTTGATGGTAGACAAAGGGGGTGGTTTCTGACCTTGGACCAAGAGCAGTTGTAGCATGTGGAAAGATTACAACCCTTGGGGACCTCCATTCTCACTGCAGGGACAGTGGAAAGAGCCCTATGTGGGGTGTCCATGGACCTGAGTTCTAATGCCATCTTCACATCACCACTGTGAAGCCTGGCCCAGGGGCCAGAGCTCAAGGAGACAGGGTTCATGCAGGGTCCTGTCTCTTCTTGTCTCTCCGAAACATTTTACTGATTTTTTGCAGATTTCTGGGGAGTGGCATACCATTCTCTTGGCCTCGGACGTGAAGGAAGATATAGAAGAACTCGGTAGCATGAGAATGTTTGTGGAATCCATCCAGGCCTTGGATAACTCTTCTCTGTTACTGAAATATCATAAAAAGTAAGTATGGCATTTTTCGTTGGGGAAAGAAACTAAATATGGTCTTGGAGCTTTATACACACACACACACACACACACACACACACACACACACACAAAGACACAAACACGCACATTCTTGTGATCACTTATATTGTGGGCCTGTGTCCAAATCAGAGTCCCTTATCACATACTGATCCTCGACCTGATCAACCTGAAGATTCTCTAGATTCAGAGGTAAGAACTGCTGACCGGAATAGGTTTAAATGACAGTAGAGAAGGTAGGGGCAGTAGAGATCTGAGTCCTAATGAGTGGGACAGAGTAGTTTAGGTAAGAGGGTAGGGTGAGGATGGAGAGCCTGGCTCATGAAACCATCTCTTACTAGTTGTAGGACCTAGAAATTTTCATTCTTTCCACCCCAATTATCCCTTGGATAAAGAAGATGATCATAACTCTTTCCTGTGGGTTTTTTCCTTTTATCTGTGAGGGCTGAGTGAGGCAATGCTTGTACAGCATTCATCTGAGACACTGGCACAGCTGAGCCCTCGGCCAAGTATCTAGACAGGTAGCCGCAGCAGTAGTGAGAGTGGGAAGTGGAGGAACAGTGATGTCAGTAGTTGACTCATTCTTAAAGGAGCAAATAAAGTGAAACAAGGAAAATAAAAGCTCTTTCAAAGTTTTACCAAAGGTTTTTCAATACTTCACAAAATGGGACACTCAGGTTACAGGTGGAGTGGGAGGGAGCCAGCCCCTCAGTATCTCACGGGCACCACTCAGCTCATTCTGTTTCACAGGAGCAACGGAGAATGTGCTGAACTGACTTTCGTTTCTGAAGAAACAGAAGAGGAAGGTATATATAGTGTTTTCTGTAAGTATACATTTACAATGTCTTTGTAAATTCTACTTCCAGCTGCAAGAAGTTTACTAAATGCCAATGTCTTTAGCATTGAGATCCCGTTCTGACTCATGCTCTTTAGGTTCTACACATGAGCCATGTAATAGCCAAGTTCTCTAATATTTGGGCAACCTTGTTTGTAAAAGCCATGTCCTGGCACATAGGCCATGAGAATAAGATGGTAGTGTGGTCATGTGTGCCACCAACAACAAAAGAAAACTGGCCCAGAAAAATTTAAATTGCTGGAAAGCTTTTGATTCCACGCCCACTGTGATGGCTTCTGGTGACCTTTGCCACAAAACCTTGCGCAGCTAGGATGCCAGTATGTAATAACAGCCAGGCTCCTAGACAGGACAGAGTCACACAATCAGCAGACATGGCCGAGGGAGGTTGGTGACCTTCAGGGCAGATAATAGAAGGTCAGTTGCAGCTGTGGCAGAATTTCCTACCACTAGGAATCCAGGTACCACAGGTTTCCATTTCCACCTTTGGAAGTCACCAGATGACACCCATGGGGCAAGTGGAATGCTTAGATATCACCTTTACCTCTTCCAGGATTTGCACTGGAATTTGTTTACGAAGGAAAATAGGTAAAGAGTTTCACTTGCTTACCATGGACCTAAGAAGTTCTGACCTGTGTTCTGTTTCCTCCACAGATGAGGGATACAACGAGTTTCACATAGTTGAAGCAGACTACAATGACTATGTTATTTTTTATTTCTTGAATTACCATAATGAGAAAATAACCCAAGGAATGGAGCTCTACGGTAGAGTATTTTCATGCTGATATTCACCTTGGAGTGGGCTGCAGATAAAAGTTTCCCCAGATCTTCTGCTGGGCCATTTCTCACTACCAAAGAAAGGTGCTGACCATGGGTACCCCCTGGCTATGTGGTGAAGGAAAGGTGATGAAATCTCTCACCATCCTAAAAAAGTCAAACTCAAGACAGGCAACATCCCCTGCCTCACTTCTGCCTAAACACCAGTCAGTGCCATCCATCCCCATCATCTGTCCCCCTGTCCCAAGGGCCTCCATGACCAACACAAAGTCGCAGGCATTACTGTCCCTCTTCCCACAGGCCGCAACCCAGATGTGAATCCTCAAATCAAGAAAAGGTTTGAGGAACTTTGCAAATACCATGGAATTCCAGAGGAAAACGTGCAGGACTTGACCAATGCTGGTAAGTTTAGCTCTCTCTGGTTTCCTCTTGCTAGCTAACTCCCTATACTAGTGATTGGAGAACAGCAAGAGAAGGTAACACCTCCAAAGGGGCCCCTCTGTCCTACCCTAGAAACTCATTCAGTTTCTCTCTGGGAAATAAGGGGCTGCTGGTTGACTGTGCTCTGTTCTGCCTCTGCAGACCCCTGTTCCCAGGACTGATGGAGCCACAGAGCCCAGGCCTCCAGGTGGGTGCTGTCTGGTGGTGCTGGGGTAGTCCAGGGGTCCCTGCCCTCCAAAACCGACAAGGCTTGATGCCCAAAGGTTGCAACACACACATTTGGTGAGGAAGCTTGTGGGGTGAGCTTGAAATTTGGAGTTGGGAGTTCTGGTTCAGGAGCCACCCCTTCATGAGCTTTAGAGCAAATGGCCTCAGTATTGAAAGGAACAAACAACGATGTGCCCCTCACAGGGTCACTGTGTGGATATCCTGCTGCTGAGCAGGCCTCAGGAGCTGATTATGTCCTAAAATCATTAACACTTCAAATGTGAAACAGGGCAAGAGTACCAGGGTGCCGGTGCCAAATTCAATACACCTCTGGGATTTGTCCATCTTCCAAGGTTTCACTCACCCTTGGTCTCACCCTCCCATTTCTGGGAATATCATCTTCCTTTGATCTCTGCACATCCTGACCTTCTGACCTGGAAGTGAGCTGTCTGACCTTCCCCTTGTCCTACCCCTGGAAAATAGGTCCTCAATTTCCTCCCGTGTTTCCTCCCTCAGCTGTATTGTGGGGCTTTATTCAGGTAACATTTGGGAAAGTCTTAGCAAGTATGGCTTGCATAAAGGCAGCACTTAATAATGGTAACTATGGTTGTTGCCATTCTTTCTTGACTTATCAAAACTTGTGCAACACCTTTAATGCTGAGGATGGCAGAAACCAGCCTGGGGTCCTCCACTGAGTCCTCTCTGTTTTTCACAGACTCAGTTTAGGGAAGGGTAAGATGGGAACAGTCACCGAAAAAGAAAAATCATTGTCCCAATGTCCCCCTTCCCCCTGTTCTGCAAGTAGCCTGGGTTAGACAGCAGGCTGTTGGCTACATCTTCACCACTTTTCTCTGCAGTGGAAACTCTGTCTGTCCTCAGTTCAACCCAGGAAGTGCTAATGAGTTTCTGGGTGCTGTTTCTCATGTGCTTATTTAGTGCCCAGTGAGTGCTTCCTTCCACGGTCCCCATGTCATCCTGTGACAAGTTCTGTGACCTGATTTCCAGGACTGTACTCCAGGAAGGCATTATCTCTGAATCTTCAGCATCTTCTCAACGTGTCTAGAAAAGACTCATCAACTCACCAAGAACCAAATGTTTTCTCTATATTTCCAACTCCCTCTGCCATACCTGGGAGAACTCTACCATGAATAACACTTTCTTCTACCTGGTCAATAAATCACGTATCTTGCAGTTAGTTGTGTGACTGTCTGTGTGTACATGAGAGACTGAGAGCTGGCAGGAGGCCCACGAGGGGCTCCTTGGCCCTGTTCCCATAATGCTCCTCTGGCCTCTGAGAATCTCCCTGGGTTTCAGGATTCTCCCACCTCTGCAGTCATTCTGCATCTCTGTGAGTGCTGTCTGCTCTTTGATTGTCCTGTTTCTTAGTGACCCGATAAAGCAAACTAGGAGCTGCCCGAGAGCTTACCCCATCCTGGAATTCTCCTTTCCAGGGCGTCACTGGCAGATAGATACTCCAAGGGTGGCCACGAGAGTCAGGTGTCAGGGCCCGGCCTCCTCATGTGGCTTCTCTACACCCCCACGTTGGGAGGGAGTAGAGGCCGGAAAACTCCCTCACCACCACTGGTATCTGTTATGCTCGTCTTATGTGAGATGCTAGTGTCCCTAGGTGTATTAAAAATATAAACTTCAATTCAAATTAGGGTGAAGGACCCTTCCCATTCTGTACTGATGCCCTGTTCATAAAACAGTGTTCTTGCCAGGCCAGGCTACCTTGAGTGTTCTCAGTTATATCAAAGACACAGGACTTGGAAAACATTGTTTTCTCCTGGGTATGTAACACTTAGTCCTACAGCCATAAAAGATGATTGATTTCCATTGGGAAGCATGACCCCCACGTCCCCAGCCCGAGGGCCATTTGTAGTAGATTGTGCTATGTCCACACCAGTGATGGTTGATTTTATTACAGATTTCATTATCAGTAACATAAATGCAAATTTTCCTCAACAAGTTAACAAGAATGCAGTAGGTCCATGTTAGCATGGTGTGATCTCAGAAAGTGCTTGTTGAAGAACAGATACATGCAGCATGACACCATTCATATAAATGGTAAATAACACAGAGAACAACCAGAAACATCATCTATGGATTCCTGTGTGTGTGATCATGCAGTGCTTCTCAGAACATGCACACAAATCACCTGGGACCGTGATGAAATGCCAGCTCTGAGTTAGCAGGTCTTGGTGGCGCCTGAGTCTCTGCTTTCTAACAGGCTCCCAGAGGTACCAGTGCTGTGCTGTGCTGCCTTGGGAGGGGTGACTCTGGTGAGAGGAGTCTGTCCTTCTTACCTTCTTCTGTGCATCAGTGCCTTGGATTGTTTTTGCCTCACCTGGTTGGCGGGGCCTCTCAGTTGTATCCTGGACTCCCATAAATGGTAAGGTATTGTCACCCACAGTGGCTGTTAAAATAGGTGTTTCCATGGAGACACGAGAGCTGGCACCTTGTATTCCACTGTCTTGTTCCTGTCAACCCTGATGTGTGATTATTTCATCTAAGGACAAACATGGAGAAAGACACTTATTTTCAAACCTGTATTTTCATTTTCTAGGATATCAAATAAAACCAGGAATCCAATGAAAGCTATGGCAAAATCAGCCTTCAGTGGGAGTGACGCTACTGCTTCTTGGTGCACTTTGCTCAGGGACTAGAGGGCCAAGATCACAGTCAAGTCCCATTGGGCCTTTTCCACCATGACATTTAAATGATACGTCTTTTTTTTTTCTAGTTCTGTATCACCCTACTATCACCTTCATGTCCATGAACACATCTTAGGACTGGAAATATACTGAGTTGGTTAAGGAAAGAGGAGCAAACCTGTTGCAAAGAGCACACAGGATAAATCCCAAAGGCAGAGTAGTGTCAATGGGATTACTTATTAAGTCACACATGCTCATGCGTCCGAGAGCTCACTCTGCCTGTGCATCAGAAATACAGTGAGGAAGCTCTGGTCTCGGCCTCCAGCTGGACGGGAGACACGGGTCCTGCATTAGTTTCCTGTTTGAGCTGGAACCAGTCACCAGGAACTTAGAGGCCAAAACAGCCAGTTTATTGTCCTGTAGTTCTGGAGGTCAGACATCTGACCCTCGGTCGCTGGACCAAAACCAATGAGCCCCGTGTCTGTCAGGGTACTCAGGTCACCTTCTGTGTCCTTTCTGAGAGTTTTAAAATTTTCTCCTTGGTAGTTTTCTTGGATATTCTTGGCTGTTAATTCCTATGTACTTTCACCAGTTTGTTTGTTTCACAGTGTAGAATATTTAAGTTTAGAATTAGCCAGCCGGACTCAGTTTAGAGGACCCCAATTTTATTGGCAACTTCCAAATGATCACACGGGGAAGGCAGGTGAACACATGCCTTCTTCTCTCCATCAGGCCTGAGCAGGGTGTCGGCCTTGGCCATGTCAGTCTTATAGAGCTTCCTCACAGCCTGTTTGGCCTGGTGCTTGTTGACCTTGACACCCACAATGAACACAAGTGTGCCATTGTCTTCTGTCTTCTTCATGGCTCCCTCGGTGGACAAGGGAACACGATAATGCCAGAGTGGTCAAGCCTGCATTTCCATGGGGTGAATACTGAGGCCACCACTGGAGCCACAGTGTCTTTGGCCATCAAAAGGTGTTTGACGCACTGGCCTGGTTTTTTTTTTTGTTTTTGTTTTTTTTTTGCGTGTCGTGGATGACTTTCAGCACTGCTTTCTTTGCCTTTACAGCCTTTGCTTTCGATTCGTGAGTGTCAGGGCCTTCCTTCCTCGCTTTGGGCACCATCCTCATGAAAAGGCCATTTGTTTTTTTTAACCAGGAATTGTTATCATTATTTTTTTCTGGTATAGAGAAATGCTAGTGATTTTTGTAAGTTGATATGTCTAGCAACCTCAATGAATTTTGATCATTGTAATGAAATGAGTTCCAGTACTTTGTGGATTCTGTTGGTTTTATAGGTATATAGTCATATTATTGTAAACAGTGTCAAAGTATCTCTTGCAATATTTATGCTCCTCTCTTTTTTTTTCTCCTCTCCTTGTAATTTGAGCCAGAACCTCCAAGGGTTCTTAGATATTGAAACCATGTTTTCTACACCAGTTGGTATAGAACTGTGGATCATCAGCCAAATCTAGTCCACTGCCTATTTTTGTATTGCCTGTAAGCCAAGGCATTTGCTGTTGGTGCAATATCAAGAACGGTATTTTCATCTCCAGTAAAGCAAGTTTCAAAAAGAAGATACCATCCCTCTTACTAATAGATCCATATTTCCAAAATATTGTAATGAATATTCAATTTTGAATTTCATCAAAAAATGTGGACATGTATTTTCTCTATTATTTTGTTAATACCTATGTAGTAACTTTGATTTTGCCTCTTGTCCTGCAAGACATAAAATATTTCCCAACCATTTCTTTAGAGATAGTGTTTGCTGGCCCCTTTCCTGTACCATGGCCCTTGCCCTGACTGCTTTTTGCTCTGGTGATTTGTGCTGCACTGTCTCCCACATACATGCGATTCTCTCACTGAGCCCCTCAGAGCACCTTCCATAAAATGGGCATTAAATTTTCTAACTGTGGGATTAAGGAGATGTTTTTAAATTGTCTGCTTACAGCTCCCCTGGAATGACTTCAAGCTGAACGGAGGAAACATAGGTAAATGTCAAATAAACTTCCAGTGTAAATATCAACCCAGGACACCCCGAGGTCATCTGGCATTTCAAGATTGACAAGGGAGACTCCATATCTCCCTTCCCAGCTTTGGACACTCTGCCAGTTCAGCCTCTGGTCCCAGGACACAGTTGTGTTGAAACTGTCCGCCCCTGGAAGCAGGCCCATCAACTTTCCTGAGCTTTCCAGAAACACTGTTCTGCTGCTCGAAAACCCTTTACGAAGGCTCTGATTGGCTCCTAGAAAAATAGACAGTTGCTGGCTGACCCCTTGGCAAAGAAAGACAGAGGCTGGGTATGCCAGCCAGCTGAGGAGAGCGCTGCCCCGGGAGAAGACCTGGTCAGCAGCACTGACAGCGACAGCCCGACTGCCCGGCTCCCCACAGCCGCTCTCGGTTTCCCACGGGTCTGTTACACCTGCGTTGGTATGCACACAGTGTTCCTCCGACCCCCGTGACACTGCTGTCTCTGGACTCTGTGTGAAATACTCAGACCCAGGTATGTGCATGTCCTGAACCCTCATGACATTCCAGTCCCTGTGTCACCTTGAAACCAGAAATGCCGGAGTTTGTGCCACCTTTACTACGAGAACCAATAACTAGAGACAAGGATTGCATCTTTATGGGTGCTTTATTCAGAGGCCAGCAACCTGAGAAGACGGCAGGCTCTGTACCCTCAAAATCTGTCTTAACATCTCATCTCAGGCCAACCTCGTTATAAGGAGAAGAAAGGGCAGGTAACGGGCTTGGAGAAAAGGTGAGTCAGGTAAGAGTTGCAGTGTGGCTGCCATTTTCCTAGTGCTTCTTCATCTATTGGTCAGCAACTCAGATACCGCCTCCTGCGCTGGTGGACCCCCTGGGGCCGGGAGGTGGAATTGCTCGTGGTCCTCCTGAAGTCACATAGGTCCTGCATTCCAGTTCCTGGAACAACAGCTTTCCACCTGCAGGAATCACTTAAGCATTAATCACTTAAGCCTTAAGTCCGCTAAAACCTTTAACTCTTGAGTTCCCCTGTCAGCCTCACACAGAGGACTCCACTGAACCCCAAGCATTAGGCAGTGCTCTTTCCCCACCTTCTTTGGCCTGTCACGTTTATTTGTTCACAGCCCGGACCCACTTCCCAGAAGGGAAGTGCAATGAAGCCAAGGAGTTGATTTTGTTCCCTCATCAGTCAACACCTGAAACGGTGCTTAGCCCCTCTGACGCAGGCTCACCACGGGCATTGGCTTCATCAGTGGGCTTCCCTGATCTGCACAGGAAAGCCTGGGGACTTGTTTGACCAGCGACATGGGAGTGGAATGTGCCCAAGTCGTGGGCTCCAGGATTTTTTAAAGCTCTCAGGTTCAAAAGTGCAGCCAAAGTTGAAACACATCCTTGTAAGGATGGGATGCGTTGGTCTCACCACTTATCTGTAACGTGGAGTCTCCAGAACTGGAGTGCAGAGAGAGGCTGCCTGGAGTCACCCCAAACAGTGCTCTGTACTTGGGGTGGTGGAAGGAGGACTGCACTTTGGCCGAGGGGTTCAGAGGAGTTCCAGAGAATGGCTTAGACTAAATGCAGGTCAAGTTTTCCTACTCTTATTTCCTGTTTCCTTATTTTCCTGTTCAAGCTTCAAGTAATTAAGTTCCCGGCTGTCCTCTCAATGCTTTAACAATATCAACCTTCTTTAACTTCCTCTCTGTATAATAACATTGCCCCCTTGTTTTGTTTTTATTTCTCTTTAATCTCTTTACCTTTTATTCAGTCACGGTAAAGACGCCCAGCAGCGCTTGCTATTCCGTGCTGAGCGGCCAACGGACCGTTTGGAAAGAGGAGCAACGAGCCAGCTCCCCTTCCACGGAGCTTCCTCTGCACCTTCGGAGGACCGATCTGACCGCATTTCCCCGCTTCTTGTTAAATGAGCAGTTCAGCCGTCGTGAATCCTAGTGTTATCGCCCTGTTCTCAGCCAAAATCGGTCTCTCCCTTTATTGCGCTTGCCTCGTACAACTTGGAGAATCTAAGATGAGATACAAGGAACTGTATTAAAAGGATACATTTCCCCTGGCAGGCATAGCTCAGTGGATTGAGTGCGGACTGCGAACCAAAGTGTCGTAGGTTGGATTCCCAGTCAGGGTACATGCCTGAGTTGCAGGCCATGACCCCCGGCAACATTGATGTCTCTCTTTCTCTCTCTCTCTCCCCCTCACCCTTCCCTCTCTAAAAATAAATAAATAAATAAAAATCTCTTTTAAAACCTTTAAAAAAAGATACATTTCCCATTCACACACAGAACTACATTACAGTGAACTTTCGAAGGGAAGGAAAGATCCTAGTTGCGTGTGTGTGTGACTCCAGTGTACCACGTACAGTAGGAAGTCATATCAAACACCAGAACATAATACAAGTTAAAATTTGGAGAATAAAGGCACAGAGCACACACTGTTCTTGGGCAGGACATGGGTCAACAGAACAAAGCACAAACTGACTGGTAGGGTTCTGTACCCAGGTGATTCTTACACATTCATTGCATTAGAAACATTACCTCCATCTTCAAAATACTCCAACATCCTCAGACCACTCTCCAGAACTATTTCACATTAGTTTTAGGCTTAAGGTTCTAGCAATGTCCTTAGTTCTTAAAGGCATAGCTTATGAGTATATCTATCTTTAAGGTATCTGGAGAATGTGTTAAGGAAATAGCACAGTGAAGTACGTGGTCTGTAAGGCTGATTCTATTTAAGAAATCACTGCTAGGCCTCCAAGGAAACATGGTGTATTAGGCATATGATTACTGTGCCCCCTCCCGAAACACCACTCAAATGAATGGAAAGGTTTGGGGGATAAAAAGAGGGAGGTGTCCGCAGAATCCGTCAAAGACGAAAAGAATGAAAGAGGAAGCAACAGCAGGAGAGGAAGGGCACACACTGGGCAGCTGGCAGGGGACTCCACAAGGGCTGAGTCAGCGAACCAGAGAAAGTTGGACGTGAGCCCCTGCAGGGGAAGGAAAGGCAAGAAGAGCTCAGATCCCCAGGGCTGCACTCAGGAGAGGTGCCGGCTCAGGAGGGAGGGAGGCGGGCAAAGGGAATCTCTGCGAGGATGGGTCAGAAAGGCACTTCAG
This sequence comes from Phyllostomus hastatus, assembly GCF_019186645.2. Classification (NCBI taxonomy): domain Eukaryota; kingdom Metazoa; phylum Chordata; class Mammalia; order Chiroptera; family Phyllostomidae; genus Phyllostomus; species Phyllostomus hastatus. Next base: position 60,002,872 of record NW_025333857.1, on the reverse strand, counting down.
CACCCCTCTGCAGCAAGCCCAGATGGTCCAGCCTGGTACCAGGACAGGAGGGGGAGAGGCAGCGAGAAGTGGTGAGTTTCTAGACAGCCCACATGCTTTCATGATGCATGGAGTATGTAGCATGAGAAGAGGGGAAAGAATGACATCTTGGGTTTCTGACCCAAGCAAGAGGAAACGTGGAGTTGACATTAGTCGAAAGGAACACTGTAGGAGTTACAGGCTTAGAAACGAAGATTGGGAGATCAGACGTAGACAGGTGCAGGCTCATAGGCCCGTGGGACGTCTGAGTGGCAGAGCTGAGCCAGCACCTCTGCCGTCCTGGTCAAGAATCAGACACGCTCTCTTCTCCAGACGGGGGCATCCTCTCTGTGCTCCCAGGTTGTCTGCCAAGCACACATCTGTGGAGACACAGTCCAGGACATAACGTGCCACAAGGCAGGCAGGAATGGTACGGAACAGGGTCCCCCACCAGACAATGCCCACTCCGTCATGTCTATTTGGTCTTGGCTTCTAGAAATCTTCCGCTATGAATGCGCCCTTCAGTCGGCCACTCTGACCATCACCGCCAACAGGAGTTGAGACCAGATCTACGCAGTGTGTACTCTAAGAAGCAGAGTTGGACCAACTTGCAATATTGACCTTGGCTACGCCCCCTAGAGCTCCTGCTGAACAAATCCTACAAATCATAAGTATCTACCTTAGAAAGCCAAGGGGATTTCTCCTAAGTTTCTGTACTAACTTGAAGCTTTAATCTGGGTGGAGAAAGATACAATAGCAATGGCACGGCCCTACCTTGACCCACAAGAGGGAAGTCGAGGGTGATTCCTTCATCCATAACCACCCAAGACCAAGGTGGTGTTTCCTTAAGCACTTCTAGGTCTCTTATGACCACCTCTTAAGGTGCGAGCCACTGTGTTTTGGGAGAAAGCTAAACCGTAAGCACTACAGTCCCAAAGGAGAATGTCCTGGAAAAAAAGCTTACAATTCTGGGGGCCCCCAAAGTGGGGTCAACATCGGTCAGAAAGCACAGGTTGCTGGTGGTTCCGACACAGCCTCCCGGCTGCTGGTAAGCCTTCAAGTGCCCAGCTCTGTCTACTTGGAGGGTCTGCCTGAGGCCAGCCAGCCCACGCAGTCCCCGGCACCAGGTGGGCCACAGCCCTGTGCCTCACAGTCTTCTGGTCAGAGCCTTCTGGCAGAGGACGGCTGAGTCGACAGCCGGGTAAACTTTTTGCAGACATTTGGGAGAAACGTGCTCTGGGTTTTCCTTCTGTTGGAAGGCTCCAGGACGGTTCTGGAGGACGGAGAGGTTGCTAACGTCCCTCTCCCCCAACGCCCTGGTGCTGCTTCGTTGCTCTTTCTTCACCTCCACAAAACCTCATGTCCCGTTTCAGGAGAACTTGACCTTTTATCCAATCATTCCTACTCACACCCAGACCTTTCATCCAGAAAAAACAGGTGGGAGATAGGGCATTTTTATGAAACTGAAGAATATAGGTGGGAGTCCCCTCTTTTGGTGTCATCAACATAAGCCAATCAGGCACCTGAAGAAGTATCAGCGGGGAGGCAGCCCTGACAGCCTCGGACAGGGGTCTGAGAGGTGACAGAGTGGATCTGCTAGGGAGGGGGAGGGGAAGCACCCTCGTGAGGTGGCCGCCCTCACCATGAAATGGAAGGGTTGACTTTTGGCAGGCGTCACAAATGTGGCCTGAACCTGTAGCTGAACATCAGAGACATTCAATTCAGTCAGCAGCTTGATTCCGGCCGGTCTCGGAACCAGCCGGTGCCACAGGCATCTAACTGAATGGTTCAGACAGTCCAATCAGCAAGCTCAGTTCGTTTCAATGGCTTCAGTGCCACCTTTGACCTGGCAGTCTATGCTCTTCCAAGTGGAAGATCAAGCAGTTAGGCCATTGGCAACAGCCCTCGAGTCTGAGCTCTGCCCACTGAGTGGGGCACCCACGTCTGCTTCCAGCAGGGCTGACTCTGAGGCTGTTACAACCAGCCCAATAGACGCTGCCCGGCGTCTTCTTACCCAACCCCTCGTCGTGCCAGGCGCAGGAAGGCCCGATGGAGGGCACCACAGGGCCAGTGGCTTTGCTCCAGGGTTTTTTGGGGAGTGGGGTAGGGATGTGGGTGGGAGGGAAAAAGTTTTCGTGGAAGAAGTACAGCTACTTTTCCCACTAAAGCCAAAATGCCCCTGGGGCCAGGACAGCAGTGTTCTTGAATATATCATGTTAGTCTTGAAGTCCATAATAGGACTTTGAAAATAAAGTCACAGCCCTTCATGGGTCAAGCACTCCGCTTCAAGAGGAGCTCAGCAAGCTAAGAGATGCTTTCCAGCAGGAGTCTGCCTGGAATCACGTGAGAGGGGCCACAGGTCCAAAACCCTGCAGGCGCCCCCAGGCAGTTTGTCTCCCTTCCCCAGAAGCTCCAATTGGCGAATATCCGCCAGAGACTCCTCCTGTCTCCAGGGCCCAAGGTGTTGAGGCTCCTGTTGGGGGGCAGGGGGTGGGGCAAAGACAGTGTTTTCCTTGACTGCCAGAGAGATTGACTGTCCTGAGTCCGCCCATGTAGACCTAAGAGACTCCATCTGGCATCTGGCCCCCGAGTGTTTTCAGGTTCATCGGCCACGCCGGCTGGCAAAGGTGTGTGGACACCGTAGTTAGGGCGATGGAGACCGAGGCTTCAGACGTGGCCACCAACAAGACATCTATACAGTGAAAACTTTGGACATCGGAGGGGGAGGCTGTCACGCTGACTCCTGACCCACCTACCGGTGGCAGAGGGCAGTGGGGCTTGTCTCACTGACTTTTCTCTGTACGCAGCTCTTCCCTGATGGAGCTAGTCCTTTCTGGGAGGGGAAATGCAAGCATATTCCCGCTATCCTGTCAGGTGTAGACGCAACAAAAGCAGTGTATGAAGTCAGCCCAAAGGACGTCATCTACAACATCACGTCAGTTTCTCTCTCTCTCACTACAACCTTGAGCTCCACCCAGGCACCCTTTTCTGCACAAGGCCAAGTAAGGTGGTGACTTGGGTGCCTATATCTGACAGACCCTTTGTCTTGCCCCTGCCTGAGGTTCCCTAGCATACTCGGCTTTTTCCTTAAAGTGGTTGGTGTGCAGGCAGAGGGGAAGGGAGGGGCCTGGGCATGACAAGGGGGCGAGTGGCTCTGCATCTAAGCAAGGCCCGCCTGCTTAGTTTCCAGCAGCCCAGCCGCCGCGGCGGCGCTGAGGTGCCCCTGCAGCAGGACAGCTGTGCTCCTGAATATCACTTGTTGCCTTGGAGTCCGGGTAGACCCGTCCCAAAACGGGAATATGAAAAACAGAAAATCCAGAGACATAACCAAATGCACATGGAAATTTCACATAAAGCAAGGAAGCATATCCAGGCGGTGTGGAGCAGACAGACTTTTAAAGATAAGTAGGGTTTTCATAAGAAATTATACGCACAGAAAACAGGTAATGCTAGGATAAACTGTGAACAGCTCAGAGAGCTATCTGTAAAGGAAAACAGAGAAGAACCGGAGGGAAATCCAAGTGAATTCTTTTACATTCTGGCAGTGAGGGGAACTTTCCTAATTATGATTGAAATATACTTATAAAAAGTATTGATTAAATTGACTACACAAAAGCCAGAAAACTTTTGCATGGCAAAAGATACAGTATAAAAAAAATCAAGGGGTCAGTGACCAACTGAGAAAAAAATCTTAGTTACATACCACGGAGTGTTAGTGTCACTAATATTATAAAGGGCTCTGAAAATTTGAGAAGGAAATCAATGACATGATAGGGAAAGGAAATATATAAACAGATCACAGAAGAATAAATGCAAATGGCCCTTAAATATGAAGAGGTGCTCTACCTCACGCAGGAGAGAAACGCAAATTAAAATGATACTGAGAGGCAGTGGTCCTTACCCGTCACACTGGCAGCAATTCCAAGTATAACAACCGGCTCTGCTGTGACGCTGTAGGGAAACAGTCTCACCAGCTGCTGGTGGTCTCCGGGGGCCTTTCCCCTGCACCACCCATGACAAACATCAGTGAACAAGTTTTTTTTTTTTTTTACTTCAAGTTGAAACACTTCATAAGGCTCTGGGAACTGGTAGAAAGGATTTGAGGGTTTTCTTTTCCCATCTCCTTTAAGTCACTGGAGGTAACAGGGCTATTAAGCCTTTTCAGTCGTTTTTTTTTTTATTTTAATTTCCTGCTATTTTAATCACTTCCCTCTCACTAAAACCATTGCCTGATTTATGGTGTTTTCCATCATGACATGCCACATTCTATTAAGAAAGTCACACGCACGGACATTTGACCAGCTTTGGTTTGTAACAAACTACCATGATCTTAAGAAATAAAAGGTTGCCGAGGAAGCCCAACGGGAGCGGCGGCTGCAAGGGATTAACCAGACCAACGTCACGTCACCACCCGCAAGTCAGGTGTCTAACGCAATGCTGTGCCTTTTAATTTCTACATGTTTGATTCACTTACAGATGAATTACATCAAGGTGACAAAGACAGCCCAAAACCCATTAAAATATGGGGGTTCTCAGAGCCCTAAACCAGGCTATTTGTCAGTGAAAATATTTTTCAAGCAGCTGCACGGATCACTTTATAATTGCAGAATGAAAAACATACAATAGCGACACCTTGTGGTCACCATATTAACCAGCCGACTAAACTAAGCACCACCCTAGCGGGACCGCCTGAGATCGCGTCTCCTTCCCAGTGCGTGGCATCACCTGCGACACATTCATGAAATCTTAGCCCTAATCTCCAGGTTGCAGGAAACTCAGGGCCTCAGGAACACAGGGACATACTTGGATTTTCTGTCTTCTTTAGGTAACTCTGCAGTAACAATTTATTATATGATTCTACAACTTAATCATTGTCTTCCAATCGGGTGTTTAAACATGGGGATTTACTTCACTTCACTTATAAGCAACATTAGAAAGGGTCATGACTCCAGTGTTGTAGCCATGGGCCCGCAGTGACCACTAATGCTGCACCTGCTCATGATACAAGATAAATACACACGGACTACCGAGTTCTGTGGAGGAATAGGAATGGCATGGCCACCCTCTCTAGTGGAGAGCATGCCAAGCCACCGCCTAAGTAGGCTTTTTATTAGGCAGTATTGGGTAGGGGTACGGATACAGTTTTTGGATTATAGTCTGGCAGGGAAGATCAAACAAGTAGGTATCTTTCAAAGAGCTGAAAGGGCTCACGCCGAGTTTGGGGTTTTATCACCTTAAGAGCTACAAGGCTAGTTTCATTTCCTGCCTGTGCCTTCATATTCAAGAGCATCCTCAGCAAGCAGGTCTCACAGGATCTTGCATATTCTATGCCCCAGGTCTTATTACTCCGGGGGTCTGTCAACTCTGGTCTGGACTGCACCGCCCCTGCTGTTTCCGCAGGCCTGAGTGAGGCGGAGGAGACAAAGGCAGCTGGGAGACTTGGATTTCTCACATCTAAGAACAAGGACTCAGGCTTTGTCAAAGCCGAGGGGGTAGGGGTGATGTCGATCACCTCTTCACTTCCACAGCCCCCTGAGTCTCTTCCCTGAAGGCCTTCTCACGTGATCGTGTCTGTCTTAGATTCATCCTCTTTGGAGAATTGTTACCCATTATTGACTAACCGACCAAGCGATGGGAGCCAGACATACAGCAGGCAGCACTCATGCCAGGGAAATAAGTTTTGTTTCCTTAGGTCTCCTGGTTTCAGAGGTCTCTCACTCAGCCTTAGCCACAGGGGGTTACAGCTTCCTGAAACCAGGCAGGGTGGACCCCAACACTCGAGCATCAAACCACCTTTTGGCGTAACATGTAGCAAAAACTTGCTTTTGTTTTTAAAAAGTAGCAGTACAGCTTGTAATTTAAATCAACCACAATATGCAAATACGTTTCACACAAAGGACTGCAGCCAACCTAGGCCAACTCTGTTATTTTACAAAACAAGAAATTAGAGGAATGCAACAGGAGGAAAACTTGGAAAGAAAAGAGCTGTGATCCATCCCTTCCACTGAGAACATACTTTCTTCTAAAAAAACATAGTTGTGTGGCTGCAGGTAGACTTTTTATACTGGGATGAGTTACTCCAGCATTTTTACCTGCATGTTCCAAGTCAGTTCAGGCACATCAGTCCTTTCAGCAGAACCTGCCTTAGGCACTTAACCTTTCATGGCTCAGATGTGCCAAGACAAAAAAAAATGGCCCAAATGGAAAAACAGATCAAAGCTCTAGAAGAAATACAACTAAGTGATGAAGAGATAGCCAACCTTCAGATGTGCAGTTCAAAGCACTGGTGATCAGGAGGCTCACAGAATTAGTTGAATTTGGTCATAAATTAGATGAAAAAATGAAAGCTAAGATAAGAGAAGTAAAGGGAAATGCATAGGGAACCAATGGTGATGGGAAGGAAACTGGCACTCAGATCAATGGTGTGGACCAGAAGGAAAAAAGGAACATCTAACCAGAAAAGAATGAAGAAACAAGAATTCAAAAAATTGAGGAGAGGCTTAGGAACCTCCAGGACATCTTGAAACGTTCCAACATCCGAACCATAGGGTTACCAGAAGGAGAAGAGGAAGAGCAACAAATCAAAAACTTATTTGAACAAATAATTAAGGAGAACTTTCTCAATCTGGCAAAGGAAAGAGACTTCCAGGAAGTCCAGGAAGCTCAGAAAGCCCCAAAGAAGTTGGACCCAAGGAGGAACACACCAAGGCACATCATAATTACATTACCCAAGATTAAAATGAAGGAGAGAATTCTAGAAGCAGCAAGAGATAAGAGGACAATCACCTACAAAGGAGCTCCCATAAGACTGTCAGCTGATTTCTCAAAAGAGACCTTCCAGGCAAGAAGGGGCTGGAAAGAAGTATTCCAAGTCATGAAAAGCAAGGACCTACATCCAAGATTGCTCTATCCAGCTAAGCTTTCATTTAGAATGGAAGGGCAGATAAAGTGCTTCTCAGATTAATTCAAGTTAAAGGAGTTCATCATCACCAAGCCTTTATTATATGAAATGTTAACGGGACTTATCTAAGAAAAAGAAGATAAAAAACATGAACAGTAAAATGACAACAAACTCACAGTTATTAACAGCCACACCTAAAACAAAAACAAACTAAACAAACAACTAGAACAGGAACAGAACCACAGAAATAGAGATTGCATGGAGAGTTATCAGCAGGGGAGTGGGAAGAGAAGAGAGGGGGAAAAGGTACAGAGAATAAGTAGCATAAATGGTAGGTAGAAAATAGACAAGGGGATGTTAAGAACAGTATAGGAGATGTAGAAGCCAAAGAACTTATATGTATGACCCATGGACATGAACTAAAGCAGGGGTGGTGGGGTGTGGGATGTGGGTGGGATGGGCTGTGCAGGGCAGGGGGGGAATAAAGGGGTAAAAATGGGACAACTGTAATAGCATAATAAATAAAATATATCATTAAAAAAACAAGAAATTATTTAGCATCGTTGATTTGGAATGCCTGTCTGTGCTGAGATTCCCCCAAACTGCCCCTGTTGGTGAGAGAAAGATGAGTCATTCAGTGGTTTTTCTCAAAGAGAGACAGCTGCCTTTTCTCTCCTGCTTATCACGTAGACATGCGCTGGCAGGGACAGTCTAGGATAGGTAGTGCAGATTATAAAATCATTGCTCTGAGAGCACTATCATTATACCATAGTGTTATGCAGTAATTACTATGTCTCTGCCCTTTATTTACTAAGCGGCAGAATCCTTAAAGGTTTGGGTCAAATATGACCAAGTAAGAAAGATGAGGAATGCTTGCATAGAAATGCTGAACTTGAGAAGCTTTGCTGTTGATATTCAGGTCATGTTTTCTAATTTAAAAAACCTTTTATACTAATTAGCCTATTAAAGTGTGAATAGAGAAATTATTCTTTTTAAATATTTTATTAGAAAATAAGCACTTGTATGTAATGGAATTCATGGTGTATAACACGACACATTGTGAGATGCTAAATTATATGCCATTTTAGTTATGTAAACAACATCTCAACCAATTGAAATGCAGAGAAATTTTTATATGGTCTTGTATTGGAGGGGGGACTTAAATGTTAATAAATGTGTATTTTCTACTTTAGGTAAGTACTCCTCCCAAGTAAAGTGGGTTCTCGTGGGACATTGTTCACGTTGAAAACAGATAAGGCTTGGGGGACTCTCGTGGTTGATCGGGGGGAGCCCCGTGGTCCAGGATCTCAAAAAACAGGGAGGAACAAGCAGGGCTGCTAACCAGGGAAAATGAGATCAAGCGTGTGCAAGGGGATGGGCACCAGAACTAAATCTCTCCCCTTCTGTCTGTAGCAGCGGATCACTTTATCAGACCCACCTGTATATGTCGGGGTTGCTTTAAGTCACAAAATAGTCTTCGTTCTGAAATGACAAGGTCCATTTTAATTTATTAATCAACATGTTGATGTTCATTATCAAGAAGACAGGTCTTCTCCCTTCCTCTAGGGTTAAGGCCACTGCAGACTTAAGGGAAGTGGTTTTTCTTTTCCCTCCCCTCCTTTGCTTAGATTCCTAGGGGCAGCTTCTGGGCCGTCGGAGACTGGAGAGCAGTCAGAGTGGATGCCTTCTTCTCACATAGTATCTCATCCTCATCTGACCCATCTTGCCTTTTTCCCGTGACCTTCCCCAGACTGCAGAGAGGCCAGCCCCTCCCTGTTCCTGTGAGACCTCGACTCATCACTGCCCTCTGCATCCCAGTTCTTCAGCCAATTCCTTTCCATGGATTCTTTTCCTTGTGCTCCCCTTGCAATTCTAGCTTCTTTCCCTCCGTCTAATATCCTTCCCAATAATCACACTTGGTGGCCAGAGGTGCTGCGTTGCACAGCTGTACCAGGCACCACTGAGTTATAGCCTATGTGAATGGTGCCCCCTGGAGTTGAACAGTGAGATTGGTAGAACGAATGAACAATGCTGAACGGGGAAAAGGAGCATTTCCTCTGCTCACTAGGTGGCGCTCCGGCAGTTTTCAACTATGTGTTGTGGCAGTGGCTCAGAGATTGACTACCACAATTCAGCAAACTCACTGCTACTTTCTTAGCTAATCAAACCTTTATCATAAGGGTCCTGAGATTATAGACTGAGATTCTAAAAGAAGCGTTGGGTTTGCATATCCTCAACTTAAAACATTTCCTGTTGGAAGGAGTATAATTACTACTTCAAGAGCTCAGTCAGCTGTTCATGCATTCATTTGAGAAGCATTTATCGAGCACTTGCTGTATATCAGACACTGCGCTCCATGCTGAGAATTCAGGTGGGGATAAAAAGAAAGAAAAAAAAACCTAACAATCTGCACACTCATGGACCTTTCAGGCATTGATTAAACATTTATACAAATACCATTAAGTTATAACAGTGGAAAGAACTGCAGGTGAGAGGTACATAATGCTATGAGAACATCTAGTAGACCAAGACAGGAAGTTCAAGGACAGCTTACTTGAGAGAGGGACGGTCGAGTAAACATCCGAAGGCAGAGTTGGTGTTGATTGGGTAAGATGGAAATGGAATGTCATAAGCAGAAACAAAAGCGTGTGCTGGGACCCATGGGGCAGTTGAGTGGGTGAATGATGAAGACCAGTGTGGCTGGATCCGTGTGAGCAAGGGGCTGTGTCAAGCAAGACGAGGCTGGCGAGGCAGGGAGGGCCGGGCCTGGCAAGCCTGAAGGCTGTAATACTGATCTTGAACTTCATTCCAAGAACAACTGGAAGTCATTGAAGGGTTTTAAGCTGAGAAATGGCATGACCGTATCTGTGCTTTAGAAGAATCACTTTGGCTGCAGTGTGGCTAATGTAGGGAAGGGGCCTTAGAGATGTGGGGGGGAAACTGGGAGATGATTGCAGGAGAGCAGAGGAGAGAAGCTAGTGGCTTGTACTGAGGTCAGTTTGGAAAGCTCTGACTGTTAGAAATTCCCTCCTTATATCAAAGCAAAAGTGGTCCCAGCTCTTTCTTCTGGGGCTGCTAAGAACCCACCAGCAGGCTTTCCCCATTGCCCCTCCCTGCATCCCTGGCAACAAACCTATTTTCTGTCCCTATGGATTTGCTAATCTGGACATTCTGTAGAAATGGAATCACAGGATACAGGGTGTTTTTGTGCCTGACTTCTTTCTTTCACACGGCATGTTTCCAAGGTCCATCCATGTTGTAGCATGTATCGGCTCCTCACTGATGTTTGTGGTGGAACAGTATTCCCTTGTATGGATACAGCACATCTGGTTCACCCATTTGCCAGGGGATGGGCTTTTGGGTTGTTTCCAATTTGGGGCATTATGAATAACACTACTGTGAAAATTAATGTTCGAGCTTTTGCATATATTTTCAGTTTTAGGGGCACATACCCAGCAGTAGAATTGCTGGATCCTATGGCAACTCTGAGTTCAAACATTTGAGGAATTGCCAGAGATTTACTGAAGTGGCTGCACCATTTTATATTCCACCAGCTGTGTACACGTCAATGTTACTGTCTCTTTTTTTTTAAGATTTTATTTATTTTTCCCCTGGCTGGCGTAGCTCAGTGGATTGAGCACGGGCTGCAAACCAAAGCATCGCAGGTTTGATTCCCAGTCAGGGCACATGCCTGGGTTGCAGGCCACGGCCCCCAGCAACCACACATTGATGTTTCTCTCTCTCTCTTTCTCCCTCCCTTCCCTCTCTAAAAATAAATAAATTTAAATCTTTAAAAAAAATTAAAATTCAGAAAAAAAGATTTTATGTCTTTTTAGAGAGAGGGAGGGGAGGGAGAAAGAGAGAAGAATATCAGTGTGTGGTTGCCTCTTGCTCACTCCCCACTAAGGACCCAGCCTGCAACCCAGGCATGTGCCCTGACTGGGAATCAAACCAGTGACCCTTTGGTTCTCAGGCTGCTGCTCAATCCACTGAGCCACTCCAGCCAGGCCCTGTCTTTTTTTTTACTCTAGCCATCCTAATGGGTGTGAAGCGGTATCTTATTGTGGTTTTCATGCGCTGATTGGCCATTTGTACATGCTCTATGGACAAATGTCTACTCATACCCTTTGCCCATTTTTAAATTGGGTCATCTAATGTTTTATTATTGAATTATAAGTGTTCTTTATATATTGTTCATACAAGTCCCTTATTAGATACACAATTTGCAAATATTTTCTTTCATTCTGTGGGTTGTCTTTTCTTCTTTATGGTGTCCTTTGCAGCACAAAAGTTTCTGATTTGGATGAAGTCCAATTGGCCAATACGTTTTGAGCAGAAGTGGTGGATGTCACTTTCTAGGCCACGCGTTTGTCAGTATGACAGTCTTCCGAGCTCTCTTGAAGAGGTGACCAGCAGTGTTTGAGTTGGTGATGGTCCTGTCATTGTGGGGCCCTGAGAGGTTCCAGTGAGCAGAGCCTCTCTCCCAACCCATGAGAGATGTGTGCCCGAGAGGGAAGTAAACCTTGGTCGTTTTAAGCCACTGAGATGTAAGGATGACTTCTCACCACAGTGCAACCAAGCCCATTGTGACTGATACACATGTCTGTTATAACTTCATTAGGTGTCAGCATATTATCAAACAAGAACTAAGATACTTGTATATATATATAAATATTTACAAATATTTTATATATATGTATATACATATATATAAGTTTAAATGAAATGAGTTTATAATGTCAGCTCCGTGAACTCTCGAGCATTTTAGATTTTATCCCATATTTAATCAAGAATTTCAAATAGTGGTTTCATGATATGGAAAAATGCCCTTGCTGTAGTAAATGAAAATAAAGGTTTAAATTTCAGGACAAAGTGCTGGAATGTTAACTAGTGGTTATGTCTCCCTGTTGGATTATATTTTTCAGAACATATCTGTATTTTTACATTTATTTTTACAATTTGATACTCAGAAAATAATATTCCTCTTAAAAATATATATTTTATTGATAGTGCTATTACAGTTGTCCCAGTTTTTCCCCCTTTGCCACCCACCACCTGGTACCCCCATTCCTTCCAGCGGTCCCCCCACACCTTAGTTCATGTCCATGGTTGTGCATATAAGTTCTTTGGCTTCACATTGGCGACACTGTTCTTAACCTCCCCCTGTTTATTTTGTATCTACCATTTATGCTTCTTATTCCCTGTACCCTTCCCCAATTTCTCCCCACTCCTTCTCCCCAACTGATAACCCTCCAAATGATCTCCATATCTATGATTCTGTTTCTGTTCTAGTTGTTTGCTTGGCTTGTTTTTTTTAGATTCAGTTGTTGATAGTTGTGAACTTGTTGCCTTTTTAATGTTCATAGTTTTGATCTTCTTCTTTTTCTTAAATAATTCTCTTGAACATTTTATATAATAGTGGCTTGGTGATGATGAACTCCTTTAGATTTAACTTGTCTGGGAAGAACTTTATCTGCCTTTCAATTCTAAATTATAGCTTTTATGGATAGAATAATCTAGGTTGTAGGTCCTTGCCTTTCATCACTTGGAATACTTCTTGCCAGTCCCTTCTTGCCTGAAAAGTTTCTTTTGAGAAATCAGCTGGTAGTCTAATGGGCACTCCTTTGTAGGTAACTCTCTGCTTTTCTCTTGCTGCTTTTAAGATTCTCTCTTTATCTTTTACCTTTGGCATTTTAATTATGATGTGTCTTGGCGTGGTGCTCTTTGGGTCCAATTTGTTTGGGACTCTGTGCTTCCTGGACTTGCATGGCTATTTCCTTCACCAAATTAGGGAAGTTTTCTTTCACTATTTTTTCTAATAAGTTTTCAATTTCTTGCTCTTCTTCTCCTTCTGGCATCCCTATGATCCAGATGTAGGCATGTTTGGAGATGTCCCAGAGGTTTCTAAGCCTCTCCTCATTTTTTGAGTTCTCATTTCTTCATTCTGTTCTGGTTGACTATTTATTTCTTCCATATGTTCCAAATCATTGGTCTGAATTCTGGCTTCCTTCCCTTCACTGTTGCTTCCCTGTGAATTTTTCTTTACATCACTTAGTGCAACCTTCATTTCTTCCTTTATGTTTTTGCCACACTCAGTGAGTTCTCTGAGCATCCTGATCATCAATGTTTTGAACTTTGCATCTGATAGGTTGGCTATCTCCATTTAGTTCTTTTTCTGGGGTTTTGTTCTATTCATTCATTTGGGCCATATTTCTTTGTCTCCTCAATTTGGCAGCCTCTTTGTGTTTGTTTCTATGTATTGGGTACAGCTGCTTTTACTCCCTGTCTTAGTAGAGTGGCCTGTGTAGAAGAGGGACCTGTAAATTGTGTTGGGCAGAGCCTTAGGTAATTGATTAGGTAATTGCTGGGCAACCCACTTCACCACTGTGGCCTGTGGGCAGGGAGGGCTCACAGAGGGGACAATGCTGCTGCCTTCTTCTGGAGGTTTGCCTGGCACTTGTCCTACTTCCAATCCCTTCACCTACTTCCCATGTGCAACTGACACCCTTCCAGCTGCTGCCCTGGTAATGAAACCCAGAGTGGGTGGGTTTGAGGACATTTTAAGTCCCTGGGGGCACTTTAAGTGGCAAAAACTCGGCAGTTTCTTCCACCGCCCGAACCCTCACTGGTTTTTACAGCCAGAGGTAATGGATTCATCTTCCCATTGCTGGAACCCTGGGCTGTGCCATCTGGCCTGGGGCTGGGACTGCTCACTCCCAAGATATCCCTCCAGACTTTTATCCACCACATGTGAATGTGGGACCATCCGTTCCACTGCTGCCTCTCTGTGCCATACCTCCTCTCTGCCCATCTCTGCAACTCCACCTCTCCTACCTGCCCAGTGATGTGGCATCTCTAAATCCGTTATTGTCAGGCTTCCATACAGCTCCATTTTCTGATGGTTCTAGGTGTTATTTGTTTTTGAGATCTGGTTGTAATACTTTCTGTGCTTTTGCAAGGAGACAAAATGTATCTACCTATGCCTCCATCTTGACTGGCTGTCCTAGAAAATAATATTATCTTATTTACAACACTTCTAGCTTAGAAATGGCATTAACATTTGTTTATTATTAGAAAAAAATTGGCATGAAAGATATTGGCTATTCTGTATATTTTTATGTGGCCATCTAACAATGTTTACAGAAAATCATGAGAAGAATTGTTGCCCCACAATCAATAGACTATATTTTGTATCATGTTTTTAAAAGTTATTTTATTTTATTTTTCAATTACAGTTGACATTCAATATTATTTTATATTTGTTCCAGGTATTCAGCATAGTCATTAGACAATTATATAATTTACAAAGTGTCCCCCTGGTAATTCTAGTCCCCACCTGGCACCATAGACAATTACTACAATATTATTGACTTATTCCCTATGCTGTACTTCACACCCCCATGACTATTTTGTAACTACCAATTGGCTGTACCATATTTTTTAAGTGATTAGCCAAAAGAACACAATTTTACATGCACTAAATATCTGTGCAATAGACCATACTAATTTCATATTTTACATTTAATTTCTGGATTCAGGAGTGAGGTATTATAATCATACATACAGGTTTATTCAAATGAGCCACACAGTATCACTAGTCAACAAGAGCCTGGACAAAATATGGTTTTTATCTTACGATGGTGAGAGGATATATGCATTACCTCTTCTTTCTCTCTCAATATTAATGAATGCAGAAGGAATATAAATAAGAATAACTCTGTTGAGCCAGAGGCAGATAAAAGAGATGCCATCTGTGAACTGGAACCAACAAAAAACATCTGGAAAATGCTAGGAGGCAGAGAGAGCCAGATTGGAGTCAAAATCCATGGAACAGATGTCCCAAAGCCGGCTGGAAGGGGAGATGGCTCTCTTCTCCTTCCTCAGGAAAGGCAAGTGACATGGAGTAAACTCTAGCCCAGATAATATCATGACTCAGCCTAAATCTTCAAAACAGTAACTTGATTTCTGGAAGAGGAAGCTGATGTTATTTGTCTCCAACCCTGTCTGGTGCTACATATTTGGTAATATTTATATGTGGGAAATAGCCTTGACTGTTTACGCCCTCCCGCTGGGCTAGGTGAGGCCTTTCCCACAGGGGTTGTGTGTTGCTAACACATTCATTCCCTGGAATCAGAAGGTGATTATGTGCCTAACTTGATTTAACTCATTACAGAAGTGTTTCCTGGCCTGTACCGGCCACATCTCTCCAAGATCTACTTTTTCTGATTCATAAAGCACAATTTGACTGATGAAATGACCATGCAGATAGGTAAGTACTGAGTCAGGGTGATAGCAGAAATATTACCCTTTTTTCCCCTCCTTTCTCCCCTCAATTACAGTGTGGTTTTTTGAGACAATGCTCAAATACTCGGGAACTTGAACTTCTTCTTCTTTTTTCCCCAAGGAACAGAACTTTTACTTTCACTTCCTTTTCTTAAAAAATATATTTTATTGATTATGCTATTACAGTTGTCCCATTTCCCCCCCTTCATTCCCCTCCACCCTACCCACCCCCTCCCACCCACATTCTCTCCCTTTAGTTCATGTCCATGTGTCATAAGTTCTTTAGCTTCTACATTTCCCATGCTATTCTTGCCCTCCACCTGTCTATTTTCTACCTACCATCTATGCTATTTATTCTCTGTGCCTTTTCGCCCTCTCTCCTCCGCCCACTCCCCTGTTGCTATCCCTCCATGTGATCTCCATTTCTGTGGTTCTGTTCCTGTTCTAGTTGTTTGCTTAGTTTGTTTTTGTTTTTGTTTTAGATATGGTTGTTAATAATTGTGAGTTTGCTGTCATTTTACTATACATGTTTTTTATCTTCTTTTTCTTATATAAGTCCCTTTAACATTTCATATAATAAGGGCTTGGTGATGATGAACTCCTTTAACTTGACCTTATCTGAGAAGCACCTTATCTGCCCTTCCATTCTAAATGAAAGCTTTGCTGGATAGAGCAATCTTGGATGTAGGTCCTTGCCTTTCATGACTTGGAATACTTCTTTCCAGCCCCTTCTTGCCTGCAAGGTCCCTTTTGAGAAATCAGCTGACAGTCTGACAGGAACTCCTTTGTAGGTGACTGTCCCCTTATCTCTTGGCTGCTTCTAGAATTCTCTCCCTCGTTTTAATCTTGGTTAATGTAATTATGATGTGCCTTTGTGTGTTCCTCCTTGGGTCCAACTTCTTTGGGACTTTCTGAGCTTCCTGGACTTCCTGGAAATCTATTTGCTTTGCCAGATTGGGGAAATTCCCCTTTATTATTTGTTTAAATAAATTTTCCACTTGTTGCTCTTCCTCTTCTCCTTCTGGTACCCCTATAATTCGGATGTTGGAATGTTTCAACACGTCCTGGAGGTTCCTAAGCCTCTCCTCATTTTTTTGAATTCTTATTTTCTTCATTCTTTTCTGATTGAATGTTTTTTTCTTCCTTCTGGTCCACTCCATTGATTTGAGACCCAGTTTTCTTTCCATCACTGTTGGTTCCCTGTCCATTTTTCTTCATTTCATTTAGTGAAGCCTTCATTTTTTCATTGAATTTGCGATCAAAATCAACCAATTCTGTGAGCATTCTGATCACCAGTGCTTTGAACTGTGCATCTGATAGGTTGGCTATCTCTTAGTCACTTAAAGGTATTGGCTCTAAGGCTTTCATTTGTTCTTCCATTTGAGCCATATTTTTGGGGGGCGAGGGCGGATCTGGTTGCGCCTGTTACCCTGTGAGGGCAGAGCCTTAGATGTTTGCCAAGGTGGGTCAACCCAGTCACTGGGTTGTGATGCTGTATGTGGGGGCAGGGTCAGAGAGGGAACAATGGTGCTTGCTCTGCTCTTTGTTGGATTTCAATCCCCTCTGCCACTTCCCCCAAGCAAATTGGGCCCTTCTGGTGCTGGTTCCCGAGAGGGTGGGCTTGTGTACATTTTACGACACTGTGGGTCTCTCCAACGAAATTTCCTGTGAGGGTGGGAGTCTCTCCTAGCACCTCAACCTCAACAGGTGTTTTCAATCAGTGCTTTTAGGTTTTATTTCCCAGCCCTGGGTTGCACAGTCTGTCTCGCTGCTCGTTTTCACCTGGTTTATCTGCATGCGACTGTGTGACTGTGGACAGCCAGCTGCCTTGCGCACCTCAGTGTGTCTGCTCGTTGCCTCCCTGCACCCAGAGTCTGTCACTGGGGTCTGCTAGCTGGCCACCGACTACACCCCTCTTACATGTCTGGATGAATGGATGTTGGGACTTTCGTACAGTTCAATTTTCTGTCTGTTCTGGTTGTTTTTTTTGTTTCTAAATTTTTCTTGTCCTTAATCTTGGTTGTGAGAGGAGGCATAGTGTGTCCACCTATGCCTCCATCTTGGCCGGAAGTCTACTTTCACTTCTTAAGTTTTTAAAATACTGTGGAGACTTTCACTTGAGGCAGCTGATCTTGTGTCGGGTGAGGAGGGTAGCTCGGAGACCCCACTTCCTAAACTGGGGAACAAGTGTCCATTGTCCATCAGCTCCTGGCGGTAGACTTAGCTTCTGAGGAGAGAATGAGAAGCACAGACGTGTGTGCACTACACCGGGCCAAGGAGAAAGGAGGAGGGCTGGTGAGCTGAGATTAACATAATCCCTAGGGCTCCTTTGCCAAAAACGTTTCCTTGGATATGTATTATATTAGGGGCTGCCAGAAGGTGATGAGACAGGAAATATGGAAATACAGGCTATAGTTCCAAGCTCTACATCCAGCCTCAGTGGCTGCAAAGCTTTCAGTAAATCAGGGCTTGGCCCTGGCTGGGTGGCTCAGTTGATTACAGCATCGTCCCATACACCAGAAGGCTGTGGGTTCCATCTCAGGTCAGGGTATACACCTAGGTTGCAGGTTCAATCACTGGCTGGGGTATATATGGGAGACAAACAATCTATGTTTCTCTCTTTCTCTTTCTCTCTCACTCTCTCTCTCCTTTCCTCTCTCTCTAAAGTCAATAAACATATTTTTTTAATTAAAAATAAAAAAATAAATCAGGGCTTGGAGGAATAGCAGGATTCCTAGTTCACCTTTGTGGATTTGATTTAGTGGTGACATCTGTCCGAAGTGTAGTGCTGATGAGATTAATGAGATTAATGACTTCTCGGCCTTTTAGCTAAAATCAAGTGAGATTAATGAGACTAAGAGTCTCATCCCAGAGCCCTGGCTAGCGTAGCTCAGTGGATTGAGCTCAGACTGCAAACCAAAGCATCGTAGGTTTGATTCCCAGTCAGGGCACATGCCTGGGTTGCAGGCCACAGCCCCCAGCAACTGCACATTGATGTTTTTCTCTCTCTCTCTCTCTCTTTCTCCCTCCCTTCCGTCTCTAAAAATAAATAAATAAATAAATAAATAAATAAATAAATAAATAAAGTAGGTGAAGGCCTTATTATGGGCCTAGTATTTAAACTTCATAAAAAGAAATCTTAAAAAAAAAAAAAAGAGTCTCATCCCAAAGGTACCTATGAGTTAGACCCAGAGCCATGGCCATGCTGCAAATTCATGTTAAGGTGTCAGAGGGTTTAGTTTAATGTACCCAGTGGTCCCCAACCTTTCTGGCACCAGGGAGTGGTTTCGTGGAAGACTTTTTCCATGGATTGGGGAGGGGATGGTTTGGGGACAATTCAAGTATCTATTATTTCTATTATTATTTCATTGTAATATATAAGGAAATAGTTAGACAACTCACCATAATGCAGAACCAGTGGGAGCTCTGGGATCGGTTTCCTGCAACTAGATGGTCCCATCTGGGGGTGGGGGAGACACAGACACCCGAAGTGTGTTCCCTATGTCCAGTCTACTCCGTGACCTCGTTATTGGTTGCTGTCACTGCAGGAAACCCTGCTTCACAAACATGGGAAGTTGGAAGTGGAAGCAGGTTTTCCAGTGTGTTTGTGGCCATCTTGGGGCACATCACTGTAGTGGGGGAGGGAGAAGGAGACTGAGTTTGGTCTTACATATGTTGGAAAGCAGGCAGTTGGTATGTGGGTCTGGAGCTCGGGGAAAGGTAGAGATTGGAGACACAACTTAATGAGTCAACTCTATGAAGATGGTAGTTGAAATTATATGGGTGGAAGAATTTTTTGCAGAAGAGGCTGAGCCATACAAATTACAACTTTAAAGACTGGTTAGAGTCTGATGAGTTTCCGAAGAGGAGAGGAGTGGTCAGAGAGAAAGGAGATAAGCCAGGAGGTGTGGTGCTACCAAAGCAAGAGAATGAACTCTCGGCAGTTTTGGAAAGAGGTCAAAATTCTCAAAGGTTGCTCAGGGTCCAGTACAATGAGGACTGAAAAGGCCTCCTGAATTTATTGACATGGAATGACTGATGATCTCAGAAAAATCCATCTTAGTGGCATGATAGAGCTAGAAATAAAATAGAAAATAGGAAAAGAGTTTGGAAGTTTGAAGGGAATGGCAAAGTTCTGAACTTGTAATTTTGCAGAACTAAAGAGTGAGAGTTGGCTGGAGAAATGCCGTAGGACTGCTGGATAGTTTCGGGGGTTCATTTGAGATTTGAGTTTGTAAATTTATAGTTAAAACCTGCCCTATTGTGAGCCTTTCCCCAACAGTCCTCCGCTGATAATTGGGTTCATCCAAGGCTGATATGCATTGAAAAGATAGAAGAACCAGAGAGTCTGATCTATTGAAAAGGATGCTGTTAAAATGATGTGCCATCAAATCTTAATTGAGACAACAGAGGAAGAGAAGAAAGAAAAAGCTACTGGTTTGGAAAATCACGCATTAGTGAAGGGGTACATGGGTCCTGATAAGATCAAAGAATCATTGAGGCGGAAGTCATTAACAAACAACCCAGAAGGAGAGGAGGCTGTGGGTAGAGAGTGGCATGTTTGAATTAGTGACTTTGGAGGGGGCACAGTGCAGCTGAGCGGTTACTGGATCCTAGGGAGATGTGGCTGACAAGGGGGGGAAGTCACCAAAGATTAAAGGTCCTGGGTTCGAGTCCCTCAAATCTCTTTCATTTGCCACTGATAGAAAACCCAAATCAAACTTGAAAATGGAATGCAGAGAAGCCTTTGTTGTTAAAAAGTAGAGGGATAGTTTAGCTTTCAGGCACAGCTGTCGTGATGTCCTCAGGATCTGAATTCTCTCCACCTTTCAGTTCTGCTTTTCTCCGTGTGGGCTCCAATCTCAGGTAAGCTCCTCTGTAGCGGTAGCAAATCAGCTGCCAGCAACTCCGGGCTTTCATCGCCACCAGTCCAAGATGAGCAGAAAAGAATAAGCCTAACAAAGCCTAAATCCTGGGCCTTATTCTGATTGGTCCAAATTTGGGTCACATTCCCATCTCTGAACCAATCACTGTGATCACAGGCACTCATTTCTGGGACTGGCCAGACCTGAGTCTCATATCCACTTGGAGGATGGTTCGTCAAAAGAAAAATGGGGTGCTGTTACCAGAAGGTCCATGGACACTGGCCAGCAAAAACAACAGATGTCTTTCTTTTTCTGTAGGGCTGAGCAGGTTGTTGATGACTTAGGGTGGCAGCTTAGGGTGGAGAGGAATCCCACAAAGCCAGTCTTTGATGCAAGAGGAGGCCTGGCCTGGCGTCAGTGACTTCATATGTAAAGCAGAACCGGAGTGGTGGTGCAGTGCCTGTTGGTAACTCTTCAGACCGAAAGATCTTTGAGAGCAAAGGAGTTTGTATCCCTGGTACCTCCTAGTGGGCCTGATACTCAAAATATTCCTATGGATGGGTGGATAAGTGGATAGCAGATGATAGAGGATGAATGAATGAACCAATGAACCACTGTATTTGACTATATTGTAGGAATAGGCTCACAGTACTTGATGGAAAGTGTTCAACAAACGAATGCTTTTTAAAAATGTATTTCTTCAGTTTGATGACGTCAAAATGGAGCACTATGAAAACAGCATACTCTTAGAGGTCATGCAAACCTAGATTTGAATCTTGGCTCTGTGGGGCCTCATGCAAATTATTTAGCTACCCTAAGTCTTGGTTTCCTCATCTATAAAATTGGGCAATGTTAGGGTGGCGCCTCAAGAGGGGAAGGTCAATGAAACAATCTCCCAAGAATAGCCATTAGTAACATGCATTATTTTGACACATTTATTATCGTTAGGGCCTAGCTCTCAGCCTGACAGAATTTGAGAAACATCACTTCATCAGCACGTGGACGGGCAACCATCTCCCAGTCAGAGGCTCGCATTCACCAAACCAGACAGGCAGATAGATAAATCGGAATGCCAACTGATTCATTTACCTTGAGAGATGATTTGGAGCATCCAAGTAACTATCACATTTTCTCCCTGTGTGCACCTATATTTGGGGAGTAAAATCGTAACGAGAAAATTGTTGCGATCAGGCAAGGGGACTTGGGCCAGGCATTGGGACGCCCTCAGAGGCAGTGGTCCCTGACAAGGTCTGTCTCTGTCTCCTAGGATGAGTCTGTAAATCTTTGCCTTGTTCCGGTATGCATTTATGCTTCAGGAGGCATCTTATTTTCCTTGTTTGCAATGTCTTGGCAAGACACTCGCCCCAACCCCTAAAATACAATAGTAACAATTAAAAAAAAACCCACACTTCCTCCTTCGTCAGCACAGCCTGCACATCAGTGGCGAGGTCTCTTGGGCCTTCGCGCTCTGGGTCAGATGGCTCAACTCCCCACATCCACAGCCTGTGAAAGCCCCGAGGCCACCTCAGATTTCCGCAAATCCCTGTGCTCCTGTGGCCTCCGCTTCCACCCCTTTCCTGGTGGGCTCTGCTCAGCATGTACACGAAGCACCCAGACACAGCTGCTTCACTCACGCCCACCTAACTGAAAACACAAAGTCCTACGGGCAGACTTCTCTGAAGAACAGAGGAGGCAGGAGAAGGTCCCAGGAAGGGTTCACACACACACACACAAACACACACGGACTGGCAAGCTGTTTAAAGCCCATGAGAGACGCTCCTCTTCTTTTAGGGCCCCTCTGACCACCCAGATACCAGGGGCTCCTTGTTCTGGCCCTCCCCACCCCAGGCCTCCTTCCCACGTCTCTCTCCCGCTGCTCTCCGCCCCTCTCCCTCCTCTGCCCGCTCTCCCACGCCTCCCTCCCAGCACACCGGCCAGCTTCCTGTCTTTGACTCAGAAGCAGAGGTTCCACCCCCTCCCCGCAGCCTCCTCCACCGCTGAGATCCGGGCCAAGGGATTTGACCTGCTAACTGATCAAAGGTATTTTCCAAACACAGACTGTTCCTTTCTAAACTGAATTTTGGGGCCATGCGTTAAGAAAATAAAAGAGTTCCCTGCCTGATTGCAAAGTGCTGGGATGTACACTCAATAAACAAACTTCCATCCACTCCTCTGCCCTCGTTTGTGCAATATGATGCTAATAAGTAAAATCATTTCAAAACGACCAAGGTGTTGCGGCTCCTCTCCACATTCCTGTGCTGCTTGAGAGGTCACCTTCAAGTACAGTTTCCCACAGCTACGGGCCTTCACAGACCGGCTCCAAGGACTGACTTCCCCACTTACTACCTGTGCCATCTTGTGCAAGTTCCTCAACCTCGCCGGCCTCAGTTTCTGCCGCCATAAACTGAGAGAACAGACTAGCTTAAAGACTTCTCGGAAAGGTTAAATTAATTTATTCCTGTAAAGTGCTTCGTACATAGTAAAGACTCAGTAAATGTTAGCTGCTTCTTTTATAACTCTTTTTAGTTTCTTTCTCCTCAGATATGTGACTTTATCAATGTAAAGGAGGAGAGAGTGTAACCTTTGCACTTTAATAAAGCCAGCCTTGAGTTTCCCTGGGGTGACCTTGGGCTCCTGTGCATCCTTGCTGCACGGCCGTGTCCTAGTAGAGGGAGAGAGGTGGTGTTTTGACTCTCCATCCCGGGGCATGACTATTTTTGCCCTGGTCCTCTTTGCAGAAGTGTGTACTTATAGAAGGAAGCAGGGAAGCCTGGGGTTTCTCCGCCCCCGGCACTGACAAGCCTCAGGGGGAAACGCGCAGTGACCTGCAGGAGGTCGGGGCACGCCTGGCTGTGAGCATATCGACGCCTGGTCAGGCGGCCGCGCTCACTGGAGCAGCGTGACGCGGAGGCCACGGGTCGGGACGCCGGGGACCAAGACTCTCTGTGCGATCCCCTGCGCCTGGCTGCCCTGGGCGGCCGCCAGCCCGGCTCTAGCGGCGGACGGGGGGCGGAGGCGAGGGCGGAGCACAGCCTTTTCTGGCTCCGGAGGAGTGGCCGCGGCTGAAAAGGCTACTTGGCCACTGGGCTGGCAACAGTCACAGGAGCCCCGCCCTGTCTCCGCTCTCTGAGCTCCCCCGGACGCACGGGCTCACGCGCTTTGGAGCAGCCGCCCGCTATCAAGCAAGCCCCTCCATCCCGCATCAGAGAGACCACATGGGCCCCGAGGCCACCTGCTCTTGCTGCGGCTACCTGACCCGCCTCCAGGTGCGGACCTGGATTGAGCCCGTGGTGGCGTCCACTCAGGTGGCCGGCTCCCTCTACGATGCGGGGCTGCTCCTAGTCCTGAAGGAATCCTTTGCAGACAGAGCCTCCACCAACCACAGCGTCAGCCCGACGCCCCGGGATGCTCTGGAGGACCAGCAGCAGAAGGCCATCTCCAATTTCTACATCATCTACAACCTCATGATGGGCCTGACGCCCTTGCTGCCTGCCTTCGGGCTGGGCTGGCTCAGCGACCGCTACCACCGCAAGATCTCTCTTTGTGTGGCCCTGCTGGGCCTCCTGCTGTGCCGCCTGGGGCTGCTCTTCAAGGTGCTGTGGGACTGGCCCGTGGAGGTGCTGTACTGGGCCGTGGGGCTGAACGGGCTCTGCGGCGGCGTCTCAGCGTACTGGTCAGGGGTTGTAGCCCTGGGGTCCCTGGGCTCCTCCGAGGGCCGCCGCTCAGTCCGCCTCATCTTCATCGACCTGATCCTGGGCTTGGCGGGATTCTGCGGCAGCATGGTCTCGGGCCATCTCTTCCAGCAGACGTCCGGGCGACCCTGGAAGGGCCTGGTGCTGACGGCCTGCAGCGTGAGCTGTGCCTCTTTTGCCTTTTTGTACAGCCTCTTGGTGCTGAAAGTCCCTCAGTCAGCGGCCAAGCCCAGAAAGGCACCCCCCGCCGTGGATACAGTGTCTGGCACCGTTGGCACCTACCGCACCTTGGACCCCGATGAGCCGGAGAGGCCGGGTGTAGTGGGGCACCCCCTATCTCCTAGGAAAGCAAAGCCCCAGAAAACCATTATCGCCCTGCTCTTTCTGGGTGCCATCCTCTACGACATGGCTGTGGTGGGCACAGTGGACGTGATGTCCCTTTTTGTGCTAAGGGCGCCGCTCCATTGGAACCAAGTGCAGGTGGGCTATGGCATGGCGGCGGGGTACATGATCTTCATCACCAGCTTCCTGGGCGTCGTGGTCTTCTCCCGCTGCTTCCGGGACACCACCATGATCATGATCGGGATGGTCTCCTTCGGGTCGGGGGCCTTCCTGTTGACCTTTGTGAAATACACGTACATGTTCTACATTGGTGAGTCCGGCATTCCTGGGGAGGCAGGACGGAAAGAGACGCTGCAGGCCCCCTGAGTTGGGGGGGCTGACACCAGGAGTGCTGTGGTCTGGGTGTCCCCGCTACCTCGGAGGTGCCAGGAAGACGGGATTATGCACACCTGAGTAGATCTGTGTGGTATTGCACCTCGTGCCAACTGAATTGCCTGTGGAAATGTTCCCAGAGTGGCGTCCACGGCTCTAGGAGGTCACGGGAGGGGTGGCCTCGGGTCGGAAGAAGAGGCTTTGGGATGGCTTTGAATGAAGGAGGTGGGGTTAGGTTTCTGCTCCCCAAGTTAAAGGGATAAAACACTAAATAATGCAACTGAAGAGAGCCTTTAATTAAAATCATTTCGGGCCAAGCAAGGGCTTTCTAAAAATGGGTTTAAAAATTCTCCATAAATGCTTTCTACAACCAATGCAGTGAATTCCCTCAGGGAAGCGGAATGGGGTTTCCACGTGAGGACTCAGTTCAGACAGCCGCGAGCAGAGAGCGCCAGACCAGGGCGCCAGGGGAACTCTCTACAATGACAAAAATGACCTATGTCTGTTCTGCCCAGTAGAGAGGCCACAAGCCACATGTGGCTATTGAGCAATTGAAATGTGGCTAGTGCAAATAAAGAACAGAATTTAAAATCTTATTTCATTTTCGTTAAATAGCTGCCCATGGCTAGTGGCTAGCACATTAGAAAGAGACACCTGGTGGATATGTGTATCCACGCTGACGAGAATTTGTTTCACTCTCTGCGGTTTGCACAACCAATAAGCGTCCGTGCTTCAGCTGACACAACTGAAGACGGTTACCCGAGAGGGATGAGTTTTGCAGAGCAAGCCACAGAGCAGTTATGGGGGGAGGGAATTCTGAGTGAGCTTTTGCTTCATGCTGATTCACTCCTTGGCCAAGGCTGGGCTACAGTGAGGAGTGCTCCTGTGTGATTTCTTTCCAGCTCGAGCCGTCATGCTCTTCGCCCTCATCCCCATCACGACCATCCGATCAGCAATGTCCAAGCTCATCAAGGACTCCTCATATGGTGAGTAAAATGCATCCCTCTGAGATTCTCTGCCCGGGCTGTTACAGAGCCTCGTGGCTTGAGGCACAGGGTTCAGACGTGTAGAAGGCACACAAAGACAGTTCCAGAAGCAATCTCAAATACTCTAGGGACACACAGGTGTCCATCTAGGGCAGAGGGAGTGAAAATGGGGGGGGGCAGACTCGGAGACTCAGTCGCTGAAAAGCCAGTCAAGGGAAGACACGTCCACCTACAGGCCCCAGGTGGATCCACCACACAGAGGCAGGAGCCCTGGTGAAATGAGGCCTGGAGGCCGAGAGGGAGTCCTGGGAAGGGGGCTCTCCTGAGAGCTCCCTGAAGGCTCACCTAGCTGGGAACAGGCAGGGAGAGCCGCATATCTTCCTGGTTAACCTCTGTTCCTTCCACAGGAAAGGTGTTTGTCATCCTGCAGCTGTCCCTGACTGTCACCTGGGTGGTGACATCCACGATGTATAATGAGCTCTATCAGCTCACCATGGATAAGTTTGTTGGCACCTGCTTTGCTCTCTCCTCCTTTCTCTCCTTCCTGGCCATCGTCCCGATTGGGTAAGACAGAAGCAGCATCTGCTGTCTGGACGGGGCCCGGGGCTGAGGTCAAGGACAGGCAGGCCACATCCAGCCCATTGTCATAAAGCATTCTTTATTTTCAGTGGGTTCCCTCACAAAGAAGAATTCCTGCTGTTCCCAATTCATTATTTAGGAATTCCCCACAGTCATAAGTAATGAACAGAAGGCCCCAACCTGCTGGCTCATTTCCTGGTGGTTTGGTAATACAATTTATTTTTAGGAGCCTCATACACTTCCTTATATTCAGAGGCCGGGGGTAGAAACCTCTGGGACCTCTCTTTGATTTAGGTCCTTTAGGAAGCAAGGAGTCATCCCTCCTCACTCCCGACTACTCCTTCCCGGTGCTCTCCGAGGGTTTGGCACCCAGGTGCTCCATACCCCTGGCCTCTCACGGCCAGGGGGCTGTGTGAGGTCCCTGAAAGACTTGGGCAGTTCCCTTGAACATCTTTTGGGGACATGGCCTCATTTGTAAAACAAGAGCACTCACGCCTGGGAGATAACTGGTGGGAGGAAAGCTGCAAAGCAAAGGGGCGGCCCTCCAGTGGTGCGGCCAGAGCACCAGCCTAGGCCTCTGCCTGGCCGGGCCACAGGGCAAAGGCCGGCTCTCCAGCAGCCCCATCTGACGAGGGCATGGCCTGAACCTCCAGGGCAGGCTGTGTCTGTGATTTTAGCCACATTTTAAAATGATGACAGCAACAGGTGAAATTAACTTTAATAACATATTTGATTTAACCCACTATAGCCAAACTATCATCTTCACATGTAATCAATTTACAAAATTAATCAATGAGGTTTTCCTTTCCTTTTTTTTTCTGAGTCTTTGAAATCTAGTCTGGACTTTATGCTGATGGCACATCTCAGTGTGGACTAGCCAGATTTCAATTGTTTGGTAACCAGTGAGATGAGTGGCTACATATCAGTCAGCACAGCCCGGATGGTTTAGGACCTTCCCACCTCCTCCTAAAGTAAAGTTCTCTCAGGCTTGCATCAGTTCCGCCAGAGGGGAAAGGAATGCAGTAAATGCACCCACACTCAGGTGCAGGGGATTTGATGCAGAGTTGCATTTTAAAGGGACCTGCCTAGGCGCACACGAGAACTGCACCAACATCAGGAGTCAGTAGTCAGCAGTGGTGGTGCTGTAGGCTGCGGTGGAGACAAGGAGGGAAGGCAGGTGGGAGAAGTAGGAAGTGGCTGGTGGTGAGGCTCCCTTTGAATCCTCACATCACAGCTCATATATGTCCCTGCCTACACAGAGTCAGGCCTTTGGGATGGGACATCAATCATTAAGGCTCTTTTAAACTTTCTTGTTTTTTTAGTGAATTCTTTTTTCTTTTTAAATCCTCACCCAAGGACATGCTCATTGATTTCAGAGAGGGGAAGGGAGGGAGGAAGAGTGAAGGAGAAACATTGATGTGAGAGAGAAACACCACTTGGTAGCCTCCTGTATACATCCCAGCTGGGGACCAAACCCACAGCCTAGGTATGCACCCTGGCTGGGAATCAAACCCACAACTTTTCGGTTTCGGGGATGAAGCTTTAACCAACAGAGCCACACCAGCCGGGGCAAGGCTTTTTACTTTATTTCATAATTAAGAATAAGGTACGAAGCTCAAACAGCTGAGGAGCTTTATGCCAACAGCAGGCACCAGTGCCCTCCTGGCCCAGTTCTCACTTTCCCGAGGTGCGGAGCGGGGCCAGACCTGTCCTCAAGTTGCCCTGCCCTTAGCTCCTTTCCTGTGCGCCTGCTGCCTGGGAGCCTTCGCAGCTATCCAGTCCCATCTGATCAGCAGTAGGTTGAAATAGTTCCTTTAACTTAAATAAACACATACCATGAAACAACAAAAGAAAACAAGTCTGACTAGATAATGGGTGTCACGGTTAAAGACAGGAATAGTTCAACGAGAGCAATACGGAGACGCAGTAACTGGTTCTGTTCTGGTTTCACCGCTTCATGTGTGTGCTAAGTCGGATGCTTCGCCTTCCCTAAGAGACTTCTAGGGCACGTGAAGCAGGTGCGCTGCCCTTGACAGCTCACCCCAGTGCACTCATAACATGCACCTGGACACAGTCGTACGTTCTCTGCATGGAAACGGTGATGTCATGCGTGGTCTTTGCAACCTTCCATCACAGGAGCAGGGACAGAGTCTTGAATCAGTCAAGTAGGTGATTGAGTGCTTCTGTGAAGGAGGTGCTTCGGCCGTTGCTAATTTCCCCCTTTTGTAGACATTTAGCAGTGGAGGGATCCCTGTGCAAACAAGGCCTCCTTGGCTCGCTGCACAGTGGAATCACTGTACGGAGAAATGTGAAATTTACCCATGTCCGGACCCCACCTCCAGAGGTTCTGACTCAGCTGATCTGGGGTGCAGCCTGGGCACAGGAACTTTGAAAAGCTCTCTGGGTTATTCAAATGTACAACCAAGATTGAGAACCTCTAGTATACGGGGAGTGTTTTCATTACCTTTCCCTTCCACAAAGGGGGAAGTTCTTACAGCTAGAAAAGGCCAAGGCTGTACCATTAATTATTAAGTGAGATCCACAGGTAAGACCAGCAGAACTCTCTAACTGCAGAAAGAGAAGCTGCATCCCAAGGACATAGAACATCAGAGCAGGGAGCAGAGGAGCCCGTGGAGGGCAGAGGCTGGGAAGAGAGGTCCCTGGGCTGCAGCTGCCAATAGCCTATTTGTGAGAAGGAACTTTGGCTCCGGCCATTCCTGGTACCAAAGTGAGCTGATTTCACATTACCTGCCCTCTCCTGCCTGCTCTTCTTTATATGCAATAGTGAGATGCTGAAGAAATTAGTGTCTGACTCTGCCCGTCTGCAGCCCACGCCCCACCCAGCACACGCGTGCTCAGCTACAGCCTCGTGTTTCACAGAGATAATAGAAGCCATCAGAGAATGGTCCCATCTTCCCCAAAGTAAATCTATAAACCTATGTTCATCTGTACCCATCCTATTCTTTTCCTCCCCCACCCTTTTTTTTAAAGTTCAAAAAAAAATTTTTTAAGATTTTTATTTACTTATTTTTAGAGAGAGGGGAAGAGAGAGAGAGAAGGAGGGAGAGAAACATCAGTGTGTGGTTACCTCTCTCGTGCTCCCCACCGGGGACCTGGCCTGCAACCCAGGCATGTGCCCTGACCGGGAATTGAACTGATGACCCTTCAGTTCGCAGGCTGGCACTCAATCCACTGGTTACACCAGCCAGGGCCCCCTACCCTTTTTTATGATAATAATTACACACACGTAAGTGCCCTTAATATCTGACAGGCACAGCTTTAAATATTTGATATATTTTAATTAATTTAGTCTTCTCAAATAGTCCTCTTATGTAATTACTATTATCCCCATTTTGAGATGAAGAAACAAAATCTAGCAGGGGTGTCCAACCCTTTGGCATCTCTGGGCCACCCTGGAAGAAGAAGGGTTGTCTTGGGCCATACATTACATACATTGCAACATGTAGCCACAAAAGAATCACATAATGTTTTAAAGAAATTGACGTTTTGTGTTGGGCCCCTCTCTCAGCCATCCTGAGCTGCCTGTGGCCCGTGGGCTGCAGGTTGGATGCCCCTGAGTCTACAGCATTCTGCAACTTGCCAAAGGGTACATAGCTGTAAGTGGCAGAGACCGGATTTGAACCCAGGCAGTCTCCCTTATCCACTAAGTAACATCGCTTCTTAGAAAACTCACCAGGTGTCTGGTTGGTGTAGCTCAGTGGGCTGAGCATCGGCCTGCAGACTGAAAGGTCACTGGTTCAATTCCCAGTCAGGGCACATGCCTGGGTTGCAGGCCAGGTCCCCAGTGGGGGCGAGTCTTTTCCACATTGATGTTTCCCTCCCTCTCTTTCTCTTCCCCTCTCTCTAAAACCAAATACATTTTTAAAAAGAAAAAGAAAAGTCACCAGGTATCTGGGAGCCACCCCTCCCATCTCCTCTGAGAGCTCACCACAGTGGTTAGATGCTCTCTGTCCTGAATTCTTCCTGCCGCGACTGATGCACAATCCACCAGCCTTTCTCCTGCCTCCTCCTCTTCCTCCTCCTCCTCTTCAGGTTCCCCAGAGGCTGGTCTGCTCCTGTGGTCTCATGTATTCTCCTCGTTTCCTTTGCAACCCTCTACAGACTGATGTCCCCAGCTCAGCTCCCCGGAGCTGCTGTCACTAAGACTAAGACAGGACTTCTTCAAAGCGGAATCCAGTGGACTCTGCCCTCCTCACCCACGGTTTCTCGGTGGCCCCAACACTGTCGATCACTCTTTCCTTGGGTGGCACTTGTCACTGCCGCTCATCTTTCTCAACACCTCCATCTCCTGGTTCTTCTCCTACTTCTCTGATCGCTTCTCCACAAACCTCCAAGTGGAAGAATTCTTTGGGGCTCTGCTCTGGGTGGTCATCTCATTTTATATTCTCTAAGTCAGGGGTCCCCAACCTCCGGGCCGAGGACTGGTACCAGTCCTGGCCTGTTAGGAGCCGGGTCGCACAGCAGGAGGTGAGCTTGAATGTACTGTGCTTGAATCATCCCGACACCATCCCCACCCCCCATCTGTGGAAAAATGGTCTTCCTCAAACTTGGTCCCTGGTGCCAAAAAGGCTGGGAACTGCTGCCCTAAGTCACCTCAGGTACTTTCAAAACTTCACATTATCATTTACATTTCCAAAATTCTGCTTTGACGCTCTCCCGAGTCTATTCTCCCTCCAGCCTTTCCCGTCTCATTGAATGGCACCACCACTCAGAGTCACCAGGTCCTCCCCCTCCTTTCTCCCCCCACAGTCCATCAGGCCCCATTGAGTCTACCTCCAAATATGCCTCAAATTCATCCTTACCTTTCTATCTTTCTGCTGCCACCCCTAGTCCAAAGCACCTGGATGACTGAATTAGCCTGAGTCACGCTCCCCACACCCGCCCCCCACCTCGTTCACCTCCCATCTTCTCTCCACCAGGTGGCCACAGCCATTGCCCAGAAGGGTAGATCAGACCATGTCATCTCTTGCTCAAAACACTGCACTTGGCTTTCAATGCTCTCAGGGTGAAACCCAAACATTGCACCATGGACCACAAGGTCTTGCAACACTTGGCCTCGCCAACCCCCCTAGGCTCCTATTCCTGCCACTCACCGCCCTCCCAACGCTGTGCTTCGGACCCTGTGGCCTCCCCTCATGCTGCCCCCCGCCCTTTCCCACCCACACCTCTTTCCTAACCCAGCCAGCTGTGGTCTTAACACCAGTTTTCCAAAGAGGATTTGAGAAAATCTGCTTCCCGATCTGAACTATGAACTAGATCCTTCTCTTATTTGTTTCCCAAGCCTCCTATCCTTCTCCTTCAGAGCATGGCAGGTGGTGATTATTTAGTGAGTATCTGTTCCCAGTGCTTGCCCACGGGCTACAGGTTCCCCGTAGGGACTGTGGCGGCTGGCTCACCGTGTGCCCTGTGTCCAGTAGCGAGCTTGGCATCCAAGAAGTACTCAAGTGCATCTGTTTAATGAACGAATGGTCCATCAAAGGGCATGCCACCTACTACCAGCACTGCTGCCCATCAGTTCCCAGTGCTGCCTGTTGGCTCACCTTGAAGTCTGGGGCTGCCCATCACCTGGTGGCTGCACTGTCATGGCCCAAGATTGGGCTCAGCTGCAGAGTCAGGGCTGCACCCCAGCATTCCCGTGGTCCCAGGCTGGCTGCCTCCAAGTCTTGGCTCGCCTCTTGCCAGTTTTGTAATATGATAAGTGTTAAGCTCAGTAAGGATCCTTCCCTGTAGAGCCCTAGGGCTCACGGAAAGTGGGGAATCCGAGGGATTGGATGTTTCCACAAAGCTTTCCCTTACAGGTTTGGATTTAAGCTCATACCCCACTCAACAGCTCCAAGGGTTCTGCATCATTCAGGGGGGCTCAGAACCTGAGGTACCTAGAGCTCAAACAGATGAGCAAACCTAGGACCCCTAGGTCACACAGATCCAAGATTTCAGCTTAGAGCTACACATTCCTACACATGCGTTTATCTGCAGATATCTTTAATCAATGTAACGATTATGGAAGAGGTAAAGGGGCTGTGAAAACGCAGACGATGAGGCAGCGAATCCCACTTGGGATTAGTGACCCTGGGTGTTGGGATACATGTGGGAGTTCATCCTGGAGCAGGAGGGAGATGGAAAGATGCTCCAGAAAAATGGAGGTGCGAAGGGTGGCAGATGTTACGTGACTGGGGCGAGCCTGGAATGAGAAGTTCCCTTGGGCCACCTCTCCCCACTTGGTCCAGCATTCCGATGCTGTGCTGCATAGGGTCTCATCTATCAGTGACAAAGAGGTGGCTAGAGGCCTCCCCGCCATTGGTGCGGAGGACAAAGCACATCTTGGCCCCAGTCCCACTGTTCTCTTGTAACTCTCTCTTGTCAATTCTTGCAGCATTGTGGCCTACAAACAAGCCTCATGGGCGAAACACGCAGACGACACGGAGAAATGAAGGTGCTGCCCGCAGGAGCCAAAAACACCAGCCGTGGCCAGGCCCCTCTGAAGACAAAGGAAGGGACCAGGGACTGGAGCCCAGAGCAACCCACTGCCGAGGAACCCGAGTCCCAGCCAGAGTCAGCCTCTGAGTGGCTTGCTCTGACTCAGGGGTCCCTGGTGGGTGGGAAGAGCATTTTCCTGGGGACAGAAGAACTTTCTCTGCTTTTGGATGCCCCGGGTAGGCTGAGGTTAGGTCCTGCGGCAGCTCGGTGTGAACCTTCAGGGTCCTGTGCGAGCTACACGCACAGCCGTACCAGACGCTGTGAGGAGCTTCAGACAGCAGCCTTTATTCCTTCCAGAAATTGCCTCCCGGGCTCCAGGGTACGGCAGACTAGTCACCTGGGCGTGGTGCTGGGAGAACCGTGTGAGAACTCAAATGAAGGCATGCATTTTCAACAGCCTGGGGGAATGTGGAAGGGACCTTTCATACAAACTGCCGACGGTGAACATCCGTCAATATTTTCTAAACTAAAATAAACCTTTGGAGAAAAGGTAGCTTTCTTCCTGAGGGCTTGGGAGCCGTGAACGCACAGGAGGGGTTCGGAGCTCAGGCTCTTGGCTTGGGGGATAGTTTTGTTGTTGTTGTCACTGTTGTTTTTTAAAAAAGAAAATATCAAGACTTTTTATTTAATGGAATATTAAATCGAATACTTTCAGCCAACCATATTTTGCAATGTGAGCAGTGTGAAGGGAGAAGAGGAAATACACAAAGAGCCATTTTATGTTGAGGTCATTTTATTGCCTAGTTTACTTACATATATACAAGCGGACTCAATGTTGACTCCTCATAAAGTCAACATTCACAGTGTGGATGTGACTCATTCTTTCCCAATGAGATGTCCTCTGTCACTACAGACACGGCGTTCTTAAATCTCAGAGCATTTTGGCTCAGGGGCTTTGCTTTCTCTGATCCCTTGCAGGGAAGGAACAGCACTTTGTGGCGCGTCTCCTAAGGTCCCGGCACTGTGCTAGGTGCAGAGACAGAGCGAGCACGTGACCACTGCTGCCTCAGCCGAGTGTGCTGGCCGCAGCTGGAGCAAACAGAAGAGCAGGCAACGCTGTGCCCTACAGTCAGCGCCGACATAGGGGAGCATATAGTCCAGAGTAGGGTTCTCAGAAGTGGTGCAGGCTAAGACTGGGAGGATAAGGAATTAGAGAGGTCAGAAGTTGGGAGACATTCCAGGCAGGTGGAACAATTTTCTCCAAGATAAAGAAATACAATGTGAATGCAGCAAAGAGGGAGGGAGGGGGAGGTGACAAAGAAGATGGCATGGAGAGATGATGATACTGGGGCGGTGAGGAGGAACAACATCAATTCTAGCCTTTAAAGTATTTCTCTCTCTCGAGGAATGGGGCTAGCTGTTGAACGGTTCTAAGCAGGAGCACAGGATGCTTGCTTACTTTTGTATGTTCGAGCAGCCTGGCGGCGCCGAGGGTGGACTGGCGGAGGAAGGAGAGAGCGAGATTTGCAGAAAGGAGAGAAGCAGAGACCCTTGCGGTCAGCCAGGGGAAGGATGGCGGCAGACTGACACTGGGCAGGAAGCTCTGAGGATGGAGCACAGTGGTGGGGACTTGGAGAAATATTTGGGAGCTTGAGTTCAACAGGAGGCTGCGGTGAATGGACGGGAGAGGGTGAGGCCCATGGAGACGGGAACGACTCAGACTTGGGTTTCAGGCAACTAGGAGGGAGGCAGAGCCGCCCACTGAGAGAAGCCGCACACACCCAGCAGGCGGGATGGGGAAGGCGAGCCCGTGGCCATGCTCCTGTTTACACTCTCACCAGGATGCTCAGTCCTGTCCTCCCACCCCAGCCCCTGAAAGTTCCCCCGGCCCAAATGAATCTAATCACTGGCTTCTTCACTCCTGCTCCTAAAAAGCTTGCTCTGAACACCTGAAACGTCTTTCTTATTTGCCCACGTTGACCCTGCCTTTCACTGTGGGTTTAACCTGGTCTGGGCTCTCAAAGCCCCAGCAGTGGCTCCTGTTCACTGAGGTAGCGGGTTCAAACCTCTTCCACGCTCCCCAGGCCACCATCTCCTCTAACAGATGTTCTAGCAGCAACAGCAGCCCCCTGGGAGCCCGTCAGATATGCAAACTCTCAGGCCCTCCGGAACCATACTCTGTGGGTGGCACCCAACAACTGGGGTTTTCACAAGCCCTCAGATTTCAGAGCCACTGTTCTGCTCTGTGGTCCTGATTTTCCTCCCTAAAATCTGTCCCGAGTCCCCTTCCTCCTCCCCCCGCATCCTAAATTCTTGAGGCCCCCGAAGCACGTCCTCAGTTGTCTTCCCAAATGATCGAGTTGACTCCCGCGGCTTCCAGAGCTCTCCTTCCAGCGATCCAGTCAGCACCTCCGGCTCAACTCCCACAGACAGGAGTCCAGTCCACACTGTTCTCCTGCGGCCCATCACCTACACCCACTCCATCGTCCCTGTTTTCCTCCTGATCGACTTCACAGTTCTCCCAGGCTGGAGGCCTCCAAGTCATCTCCAGCTCCTCCCCTTCATCGCCGAAATCTCTTACATGCAGCTCCCTTTCTATCACTTTGTGCCCGTTTGCGATCTATTCCCACCAAACCCGCCAGCGTACTACCTCCATCATCTTCCTTAAAAAAAAAAAAAGTTAAAAAAACGTGTATCCCACTTCTTAATTTTCTTCCTTTTTGTTTTAAAGATTTTATTTTTATTTATTTTTAGAAAGAAGAGAAGGGAGAGAGAACAAGAGGGAGGGAAACAGTAGTAGGTAAAACATCAATTGGTTGCTTCTCACCGGTCCCCAGCTGGGGACCTGGCCTGCAACTCAGGCACCTACCCTGACTGGGAATCAAACCGGTGACCTTTAAGTTCTCAGACTGGGGCTCAATCCACTGAGCCACACCAGCCAGGGCCCGCTTTTTAATTTTCAATGACAAAGCATGCAGGAATGATTGTCATTAGAAGATGCTTACTATTGAGGTCAGCCATATTTAAACTACAGGAGGAGTCTTCCATAAGGGCTGTCATATTATCGGTGCCCAGCAGACACATAGGGGCTTCGCATACCTCATAGCTGGTCCAATCCACAACCCTTCAGGGAAGGCACGTCTCCGTTCAAAAGTCTGTTCAGAGAGACGTGAGTTGCCTCACGCCACATAGTAAGTGGAAAGGCTGAAATCTGATGTCTCCCTTATCCCACCTTGCGGCCTCACCTCGCAGGGCTGCATTGTATTAGTGATGTCTACTATCGTAAGCCAAGTTTAACACCAGTTTAAGTTCCTTTCCAGTCCATTGTCGTCATTAGGTAAACTTCACCGAGCATTCTGGTCCCTGATTTGCAACGCACTGGAACCTCTATAGAACCACAGACATTTCTTCTTTCCTTACAGATTCCTACATTACATCTCAGCAGTCAAAACGAAGTCGGGAAATGACTGGCTCTGTCCCAGAATTTGGTGCTGTGCTTTGCAACGGGACGGAGGAGGAAGAAATCCTTCCTGGAATTTCCTGGGCTGGCTGCCAGCCTCCCTGCCCACCGTGGTGTCAGGTACGGCTGAGGACACCTGGAAGTTTCCTCACCTCCCCCCACCGGTGCCAACTTGTAGGAGATGGTAGATTGAGGAGAAGTCTACAAAAAGTGAAGAGAAAAAGTTATTCGGTGACATGGTGTTTCTGTGGTCCTGCAGGCCCTGACTTCTGCAGGCAAACTTGGGAGAGGGGGAAAGGAAGAGGCATACACGTGTTCGCTCGTGCACAGGGGTACGAATGAGAGCCTGACTCGGGGTAAAGAAAGCATCTTTCATAGGTTTATTGGTCCATTACTTTAAGTTAATTGAGGTAAAGAACCCTTGGAAATTTACACGCTAACAGTTTATCAAGCAATACAAATTCTTTTGTTTACCTCAAAATGTAATACTAATCCCATAGTAAACAATGGACAGAATTTTTTATACACAGATACATGGAAAAAAAAAGTGGACAAAAACCTCGTGCCAGCATCAAAAATGCAACAAAAGCTCTTTTTTTTTTCTTTTTACAATCTCTGGGTTGCACAACAAGGAAGAAGAGGTGACATTCTTTTTAAAATTTGGTAGCTTTGTGAGACAGAGACTTCAATCTGTAAATAAAAAGGCTTTCTCGCCCACACGCATTCTTGAACACATTTGTCTTTATTTTCACAGCTTTTGGTTTGGCTTAATGGCAGCGTGGAGAGGAGAGAACACAATTATGCAAAGGACTTTATCAGTACCTCGGAAGGGTTTTTTTCCTCTTAAAACTTTAAATGTAAAGAATGATTTCTAAACATAGGAAATACAGTCCATAATTTGGACATGACCTAAGCAAAAGATTTTTTAAAAATCTTTTTCAACAGTTAAAATACGAGTTAGAAAGTCTGCTGGCAGTTTATTTCATGGGAACACCACGGGTGCCCACCAGTTCTCAGTGCACCCCCATCTCACGGACACCGGGAAGCAGGCGCTCGGAAGCACAGCGGACAGGGTGTCTCCTGGGCGGGCCCCAGCCTCAGAGGTGTCCGGGTGGCTGGTGCTGGCCGCCGTTCCGTGAAGGCCCCGCTGACACAGGCATCGTTTCAACACCCTGATTCACATGTTTGTCTGCAACCTATTTTCACCGCTCCATTTCCACGCCGAGGTGAAAGCAACCCCCCTTTCTTTCCAGTAGGGGACCGGAGGGTTGGTCTGCAAACCAGCCTGTCAAACAGGGGTGGGTGCCCACAGGTGCTGCCTGCCCTCACCTGGCCCACGCGGGGAGCCGGGGTCACACGGGGATAGGGGCACGCGTGCAGTGCTCAATCACTGGTTTTCACAGAACAGCTCTGTTATAATGGACTGAATTACGTGAATCGACACAATACGTTCTATGTTTTTTGGCATTTCAACCTGCAGAGAGTTTCTTTCTGAAACACGCTGCTCTGAGCAGCATCTCTGAAGAAGCTGCTCTGCAGAGCCCGGGCAAAGCTTTAATGGTGTCCAAGTCTGGAGCGTTCTCTGCACCTGTGTGATTTGCCGGCACTGATACTAGGTATTCTCTACAATCAAACATGTGACAAAAGGCGCTAAATTAATCTTTTACACGTTCAAACAAAAAAGGGGTTTGTGGTCCCTGTGTTTCCTTACATCATCGAAAGCATCATTTGGCAATAGCACTGCTCAGCTTCCCCCTCCCACAGGACAGCCCAGTGGTGAACCTCACTTTCTCGCTTGTGTCTTTAAGAGGGCCGCAGACCGGCCACGTCAGACCTTCGGTGCGGAAGCAGGACAACTGATTACAGTTTCTAAAACTCTTTCTATCCAGAATCTAAAACACACTAGTTGAAGAATAAGGCATTTGAATAGGTGTTGACAAATTCTCAAAAAGCAGAGTTAAGCTTTTAACAGTTTGGGGCCTTTTTAAAAAGTCTGGATTTGTTGATTTTCTAGTGCTAAGTACCCAGAATATTTGTGTATGGGACAAATAATCGTACTGGTTTAAGTTATTTTTTTTCCTGAAGTACTTATTTACAGGCTGTCTACAGTGGTAAAAACTACCTGGATAATACATATTTTTTCCTGGCCCACCGAAAGGAGTAGACAGCCACACCCAGGAAGCATTTCAAACACACGACACTAAGAAAGGACAGTCATGCCCGGTAACATGGTCCCCGCTCACCTTTTCTGAGGCGTCAGCCCTGCGGGGCTCCGGTCTGTGCAGCTGTGGGGAGCTCAGGCACCCTTCAAATGCAAACCTCACCCCCTGTGGGGTGGGCTGATCCAAAATGGGGTTTCTGGATCATTTGCTGAACTTTAAAAATCACAGGGAAGAGAACAGCTCCAACATGCCCAGCTCCATTTGGCTGGCCCAGGGGATGACATTTTCCTCAACTTTACGGATAAATGCCACCTGCCATCTGCACAGAGAAAACATGAGGAGTGGGAGGGCGAGTCCAATCTGTTGCCACCTCGAGGACTTTTGAAAAGTAAGACGCAAACCCCCATTCCCAACATAATTTTGTAAGTGGGGACGACCAAAGCAGTGTTCCCCCAGCCTTAGAATTAGACCACCCAGTTCCCATGGGCCTTTAAAGGAGGAGGCTAGGAAGGCGGGGTCCCGGGTGGTGAGCCCACGCCCTGGGCACGGGCAGCCCATTTTCTGAGCGGAAGCACCTCTGGGGGCAGCCAGAGCAGAGCCTGGCTCTAACCCATCCCAAGACCCGAACAGAGCAGGCCAGCACAGACCTAGAGGTCGCTCTGCGCCTCGCTGTCCCTCCTCTCGCACCAGCCAGGACAGACTGCAGACAATGACTCTCCTGCAGTCCCATGAACGGCCACAAAACAGAGCCAGTACCCGTGATTTCAGTGCTGTCAACGGCAGGGCCAAGGCACACAAACTCTGGGTGTTGCTTGGACTGATCCCGTCCCAAGAGAAACTCCACCTGCAGGCTGCCACGGGGCCATCACGCACCCCCCACCCCAAAAGGCGGAACTTCCCGTCGTTCCGTCCCAAACAGAAGGCAGCCACGCGAGGAAGGAGCAGCCAGTGCGCCCTTCGTTTCCTCACACAGACGGCGACTGAGAAGACACATCCAGCTCAACACCACGAGGACACAGTCTGGCTGTGGCTGAAGTTTGGCACGAAGACAAACTTCTGCCCGATTCACCGCGATCCCCAGCGCGGTGCTGGGCTTCGTTATGTCAGCTGAAGAAGGGCATCTGGTTGGGTTCCAGGAGCAGCTCAGTGAAATACGAGCCAGTCACCTCCAGGACCGCACTTCTTCGCGCTCACCAGGAATCGCTGTCGTCTTATTCAAGGGGACATCCCGACCCCGGACCTGGCTGAGCAGGACGCTCCTCCTCCACGAGGGGTGGTGGTTCCTTGCACAGTAGCCTAGAATCTTCCCGCTGACCTCACCACATGATAAAAAAAAAAAAAAAAAAAAAGAGCAGGGTCCATATCTGGACCAGCTACAACCGCCCTCTTCAACATCCTTCACGCTCTAAAATCTGCTCGGTTTCTAGGACTTCCCTCTCCTGCCTTAGCCTGGGTTTGAACCTGGGTAATGCAACCTTTCACTGCCCAGGCCCGCGGGCGGTGCACAGGGAGGCCTTCCCGCTGCACTGCCAGGTGCCAGAGCCTTCACCCCTGCCTGAGTCTGTCTGCCTGAGGCGAGGCGTGTCTGCAACGGCAAGTCTCCCAGAAAGTAAGTACAAGACAGGAGTCGGGGATCCCAGCACCCCGGCTTCGTGGAGCTGAGAAGGATGGGGTGACGGAGCCTCTGCGAGGCGGTCTTTGGCACAGAAGTCCCCGGGTTCCACATCTCACGGGGGAACAATCCCTTTTGTGCTGAGCGAAATGAAGAGGCAAACGCTTGGGGCTGCCGACCCTCGGGGGCCCGAGGGAGCCGCGGGAAGGACCGGAGGGCCTCCCTCGTTCACTGCCTGCTGCCCCTGTCCTTCTGGTCCAGCCCTCCCGCATCAGATGCTGCAGTCCAGGCTCCCCCTCCGAGGAAGTCCACCACAGGGACTGGTTTTCCGGGCTCTGTGCTCTGTGGCAGATGGAGGGCAACTCGCCCTGTTCCAGTTCTCTCTGCTGTCTTAAAGCAACACGGGGACCAAAGGGAGAAGGACAATCCCGAGATGCCCAAACCCTTTCAGAGCTAGTCTTCTGCCTCCGGCAGTGTGTGGGGTGGGGGGGGCTGTGGACCCTGCTCCCTTCCCCAAGTGCCCCAGCGATGAACCTGGTGTCTTTCTGAAGGGCTGCCTTCTTTCCCCACTAACCCTTACACAGGACTGTCCCTGGGCTTTGGCAACGAGCAGCAGACTACGGTGTAGTCTCCTTGTAGCCTCTGCCATGGTTCTAAGTATTCACCACACCGGGCGACTGTTTTAAAGCATGTATTCCATAAGGCAAGTCCTCACACATTCCTGAAGATGAGCATTTGTTATTGGGTCTGTCTAGTGTTTTCTACCAAATATCCACAGAGGGCCGTCGACCCGGCCCGACTCCACCAGCAAGCAGTGGGGTTGGGCCTGGGCACTCCCGGCCACACCCACGTGCTGGCTCAGAGGTAGAGAGACACACTGCATCGCCCCTCGGGGTGGGTGGGCTGTTCGTACGTGTCTGCCTCAGGGAATCCTTGCTAATCGTACCAGACCGAGAATTCACATCGAAGGGCTGAGGATGGCACAGGAGGGCTCTAACGGTGCCGTCAAGCACCCACCGATATAAAAATCACGACTCAAACCGCGACTTTTTCAGACACGAGGAGACAGAACCGAGCTGGTCCGTGCCGGCCGACCGCTGCCCCAGCAGCAGCCCGGCCGTGGCCGTCACGGCTGCCACGGCTGCCACGGCTGCCGTCGGGAGCAGAATGAAGCGACTCCAACCTGCCGCACGCTGGCCGCCGTTCACCGATTGACTTCCGAGGGCAGCAGGGTTCCGTTTAAAAAAAATACTATCACTTATTTGAGATTTAAAATTGTATAGGGATGAGCCACAGATGAAAGAACACACAAGCGACATACAGAGCTTCTTTTCAGGAGAAGGAAAGAAAAAAACCAGAGTTCCTTTTCTGTCTGCTTGTGTTTCTGTCGATCTGAAAAGCAAACCTGGTAACAGCTGGACACCGGGACTCCAGAGGCAGCCGGCAGGAACCCGGCTGCACCTGGGCTGCGGCTTCACTGGGAGGGGGGTCCGCTGCCGCTGGAGTCCCCTTGGAGGCCCCCCAGACACCGACTCTTCTCCCTGATCAGACACCAGTGCCGGTTGAAGCACCGCACGCAGGCCACTCGCACGGAGCTCACAAAATCTCGCCTGTGTCGCAACAACACGCCAGTTTCTCCCCACAAGGCTGCCCACACACCCGGGGGCACAAGAGCAAACATTAAACTAGGAATTTTTGGTGTGGCAACGGCCATTGCGCAAAGCAGACGTGGGCGGCACGGCCTGGCACCTGCCCAGGGATCGCAGCCGCCGGGAGCGACCCGCCTTCAGGACAGCAGCTACTCCCTGACGGGCCTGGTCTCCAGGCCACTGACATCTAACAAGCGAAAGGAACACATGGAAGAACGTCACAGAAAAAAAAACGCACCTTTTTTTTTCATTTTACACAAAAAGAGTTTCCAATCTACTGCATTCTAGTGTCAGAACCACATTCGGGGAGCGTGGTCCCCGTGGGGGCTCCGCGTGAGGACCAGGACGCTGGCCGGCTCGCACTGGCGCGGATGCACACAGACACTGAGTTCGACGGTCCTGTCCGAGCCAGGAATTGTAACGGAGGTGTCGCCGCCCATCACACGCAGGCAGCAGGCCACACTCGCGGCACCAGGCTGCTGACCACGAAGGACCTTCCACGGAGGGGCCACCCCCTCCCGCTGGGCTGAGACCGTGTGGATGCCCAGAGAGGTCGGGCCCAGAGCTGCCGTGCATGCGCCCTTGCAGCGCAAGAGTGGCCCTCTGTCGGTGCCGTCCTCGTGTCCCTGGAAAGCTGGACCCCAGTTCTCTTCCACCACAGGCAACTAACTCCAACGTCCCCAGACAGGAAACCGTAAGGAGGTATCGGAACGTCAGCTGCCGACTGTCCAATCTTCCCGGTGTTCCGCGTCACAGGTCCCTTCACAGCACGGAGGCGCGCGGCTTTGGCTGAGATGACCACGGCCCTCCAGGCTCCGCCGGGGAGGAAATACTAGTTAAAAATGACTGTCGGACAAAGGCAGGTGGGGATGGGAAAGAAATCCATGAGGACAGATGTCCCTGCGGTCGTTGTCTCAGCGCCGCCGCGCCGGCACGGCGGGGGCACGCTGGGATGGGGCGCCGCGCCCCGGGCAGGCGGAGGAGCCTCCATGGGAGCAGGAACTCACTTGGCCTCCTGTCTCTCCTGCAGCAGTGGGATGATCGACTCCCACGCTGTGAGGCACTGCAACAACAACATGCGCGCCCAGTATCAGCCTCGAGTTTCAGATTTCGGGGTCAGCGTCCTAACTCTGCCCTAGTCCCGCCACTCCTGCTGGGTCTCCTTTGCCTGGGGACACCCACACACCTGATGCACAGCCACGGGAGACAGGGGAGCAACAGGTGCTGGTTGTGAGTGCATCACCCTACGTGCACGCAAGGTCACGGCATCTGCACAGGGCCCAAGCGCACTGTCTGTACTGCGTGCGCGTGTCCGGTGAGTGGAGATGGGGTTACCGAGAGAAATCCTTTCCCTTCAAAGAGTCCAGAGGAGACCAGGCTGCAAACCCCTGACCAGGCCCCAGGTTCTTGGCCAGGACGGAGACACAGCTCCAGGCACGGGTGGTGCTCGCATAAGGCTGTAAGTCGTATTGGAATGAGTCAGCCACCTGGCTCCGAGGGGGTGGAAACCTGCTCTTCCTCACCAGCCTCACCTTTGCTCGCGTGGGCTCCTCCCGGGTCTCCCCAGAGGGAAGGTGGCGGGAGGGAACTCTGTGTTGACTGTTTCATTGTGTCCAGACGCTGTTATGTGCAGGGTCCAGCAGAAGTAAGGCCTGCCTGAGTGTGGTTGGTAGGGGAATGATATGGGTGTAATCTTCAGAGTTTTAATGTGAACATTGCACCTAAAATGCCACATGGTGTGCCTGTGTGTGATATTGTTATGCTACAGAATTACATGCTTATGATTCTGTAATAAAAGATTTTGTAATAAAAAAGGCTTATGATTCCCAAACAAGTGTTCTCTCTGCTCATTCTGCCATCCTGGGTCCCCTGTCATCCCGGATCCCTGTGAAGGGCCAAGACCGCAGAGGACGCTGGCACTCTCCTCTTGGAGCAGCACCCTGCAGAGCAAGAATCGAATCTCCCTTTGAGAAGTTGTGTTGCGAAGAGGCAAGGACAGAGGAACCACGCAGGCCCTTCGGAGGAGCTGCCCCAGGGGCGCAGCAGGCCTCTGCACTGAGTCACGGGGAAGGAGGAGGTGGGCGGAGAGAGGCATCCGGGTCAGGCGGGAGAGGAGTGGTGAAATCGCTCCCTGCTTCTCCTTCCCGGTGACTCTGTGGTTGCAGAAACTGGACTGAGACCCTGCCCTGCACGCGGGGGCCTGGGGGGAATCAAGGGGCTGGCTTTCGGCCGGAGACCCAGGGCGGGGGAGCCAAGGTGTTCTGGGTCCTGCTCTCTCCCTCAGCCACCATCTCGGACCTGGAGGTGTCCTTCTATGTCAGTGGTGGGGGACCACGGCCACACCAGCTTTCCTTTGGACCCTCGAATGTTCAAGCTTTTTCCTACCTTGGGACCCTGGCATAGGGTTGCTCCCTCTGCCTGGAATACTGAGTCCCCGAGTCTTTGTGTCTGGGAGTCAGATTAAATGTAGTTTCCTGTTTGGCCTTTCCCCGCCCACTCCACTTGCCCCCTCCCACCCACCCCTAATCTGAATGATGCCCCCTAGTGCCCTCTCCCACAGCTTCCTGTCCCTCCCCTCACTCTGCGGAGGTGGGATCATTGCATCAGTGAGTATCCTCCACTGGACCGCAGGCTCCTC
The DNA here is from genome assembly GCF_019186645.2 of Phyllostomus hastatus. Lineage (NCBI taxonomy): Eukaryota > Metazoa > Chordata > Mammalia > Chiroptera > Phyllostomidae > Phyllostomus > Phyllostomus hastatus. The sequence goes on along the minus strand of NW_025333857.1, from coordinate 59,958,875 downwards.
CCTGGCGGGGGCCCTGCGGTCTCGTTTGCTCGTGTGTGCCGTCCCTGGCACGCGGCCGGGCACAGAGAGCTTTGTGAAATGTATGAAGGGGCCAAACGAGGTTCCGAGACAGGGATCCTGTTTGTGGCATTTGGGAATTCAAGGGGGGGAAAAAGCTGTTTTAATAGTTGTCCTTTATAATCCTACATGCCTGTATCTTAGGCATTTAAAAGCAGCATTTTAAAGTCTATTTTTTTTAAAACACAAACAGTGTTCTAATGGGGGGTCTACAGTCTCTACCAGATTGCCGGAGAGATCCACGGCACAGTGACAGTGAAGAGCCCCGGAATGCAGGGCCACAGCAGGGGGTTGCTTTAAGCTGTAGGCCCAAAGCCTCCGCTACAGTAACCCCCGATGGCATTAATGTAGCGCCAAAACCTCCATCGACTAGGGGCACCCCTGCGCTGAGGGCCAGGTGGACTCTGGGGAGCAGCTGGCCGCCAGGACCAAAGGGCACGGCAGATGCAGCGTCTGCTTCCGTCACACTGACCGAACCCAGCGGGCGCCCGAGGTGGGAGTGCTGCTCCCCAAAACCAGCGCCGCATCAAGCGCAGCAGCGGGGCAGAGGCGGGCAGGGGCTGCTAGACACACAACAAGGGAGCGGGCTGGGACGGGCAGGAGCCCTGCTTCTGGCTTTCTGCCAGGCCCTTCCGAAAAGCTCCGGCTGTTGGAAACGCTTCCCTAACAAGGGGGCCGCGGCCAGGTCGGAGCACTCACTACCTTCTCGTAGTACTGGATGTTCTTGTCGGCCATGCCCATGAGCAGCTGCCGGAAGTCCTGCCGCTTGTTGTTCTGCCACCTCTCCATGTCAGCTTTCAGGTCGGCGTTGAAACACTCCATCCGGTCCTGGCACTTCTCAACGTCCGCGGGCACCTGCAAGGGGGACGCAGACCTGGGTGCCCTGTGCGCGTGGCTGGCCTCTCCTGCCTGGCACCACTCTGCCCGCACGTCCCTGACGGGCCGGATTACCACCCTACGGTGGGTACCCCAGGCACGCTCTCTCCTCCGCTCTCTCCTCCGGAGGCCTTTTTGAGGGTGGAGCCCCTTGTTTTCCTTCTTTTCAGATCTCAGAAGGAACTCCGAAGAAGACCACCCGACCCAAACCTGCAAACCCACCCAAGCACAACAGAGACTCGTGGGGGAAACACCCGCTCTCCATTGGCAAGCAGGAAGAAGAAACCTTGCATTTGGAGTCATGCATCTTTGGTTCCTTTTTCTTTCTTTTTTTTTCTTTTTAAGATTTTATTTATTTATTTTTTTAGAGAGAGAGAAGGGAGGGAGATAGAGAAAGAGAGAGAGAGAAACATCAATGTGCGGTTGCTGGCGGTCATGGCCTGCAACCCAGGCATGCACCTTGACTGGGGATCGAACCTGCGACACTTCGGTTCTCAGCCCGAGCTCAATCCACTGAGCTACGCCAGCCAGGGCTTGGTTCCTTTTTTAAAACACAACAGTCTGTGTAGATTTTGCAAATATTCAGCAGTATTTGACACTGGCCCCCTGGCCTCCTGCATCCAATACTGAATCTACAAAAGGTTTTCCCATCATCGCGTGAACTACTGCATCACCTCTGATGTTTGGTGATGTCTGCCCTCACCCATCAGAGAACTGACTGCAACAACGAGACTGCGGGCCGGCTCCCTCCCCTGAACCCCACATTGCAGATACTCTGGAGACTTGTCCGTGCTCCCCAAGATAGCACACTGTCAACAATGAAAAGTGAAAGTTAGGCAATTCTGGGGAAGTAAGACGTGTGTGTGTCCAAATATATATATATTTATTTGTGTCCAAAAAAAGGAGAGAGAGAGAAATGTAGCAGGCTACTTCAACTTTTTAAAAATATAAATTACTTTATTGTTGTTCAATTACAGTTGTCTGCATTTTCTCCCCACCACTCCCCCCCACCCCATCCAAACCCACCTCCCTCCCTTGCTTCCTCCCTCCCCCTTGGTTTTTACATCTGTCCTTTATAGTAGTTCCTGACAACCCTCCTCCCCACTGTCCCCTCCCCGCTCCCCTCTGGCTACTGTTAGATTGTTCTTAATTTCAATGTCTCTGGTTATATTTTGTTTGCTTTTTTCTTTTGTTGATTAGGTTCCAGTTAAAGGTGAGATCATATGGCATTTGTCCCTCACCACCTGGCTTATTTCAGTTTTCCACTTTTTCTTATAGGAGATTGTCTCAAAATGGAACAGTGCCACCTGAATTCCACAACTTACATTCCGTTTTGGCGGGTTTCATCCATCCTGCACATCCAGACGGAGAACATCCGATGCGGTGAAAAGGTGACGGGAAATTATCACCCCGGTTGCTGAAGCACAAAGCTCGCTTCCCTCCTGAGTCAAGGAAGGGCCCCCCGCCCAGGCCCTGAGGGTCACTAGGGGCCAACGTGCCCGAAGCTGGGGCAACGCCCACCCTCCAGATGCTTCCCGACAACAACAACCAGGCCTTGTACAGCACACTCTGTGTGCCGGGTCCGTGAGCCCTGATGTCTCTGAGCCATGGGTCCCTTCCGGGCCCATTGCTACCAGCCAGGGAGGTTTCACACACAGGCTGGGTGGGCAAGGAGCCAACCCAGGAACACCAGTAACGGCGAGGTCACGCCCGAGGGAGCTGGACGCCTTTGGGACTCCTGAAGCCGAGGGCACTGGCCATGTGCTCGGCCACCCAGACCGTTCGGAGGTGGCTGCGGCACACAGGAGTGAGGAAAAGGAAGCAGCAGAGGGGAGGGGATTCAAACGTGCCTGTGGAGGAGCTCGACTTTGTGAGACAAAGACGAGTGGGAGAGAAAGAGAGGGCGAGGCATCCTAGGCAGCCTGAAAGGTAAGAACTTTTCTTCTAAGCAGGGGAAAAGGAGCCTTCTGCAAAGCACTTAAGCTTCTGGAATTAAAACGAAACAAAACACAAATACTTGAGCCCTGACTGGTATAACTCAGTGGGTTGGGCGTCATCCTGCAAACCAAAAGGTCGCAGGTTCGATTCCCGGTCAGGGCACATGCCTGGGTTGCAGGCTGAGTCTTCCATTGGGGATGTATGAGAGGAGACCAACCAGTGTTTCTCTCCGTCTCATACCCCTTTCCTTCCTCTCTCTCTACAAGTAACAAATCAGTAAAATCTTCAAAAAATACCTGACTGTTACTTTGGATGCCATGGCTGAGGCCTCTCTGACCTCTCCCTGCCACTTTAACCCACTGCTGTTGGCCACCTTGGGGGCAAGTGAAATAACACAAGGGTGCCCTGGCATGGCTGCTCCCCAGCCCCCGCCCCCCTCCACAAACATCCAGGGAACGGGCCTCAAGGGACACGCAGTGGAAGCAGTGGACGAGGGGCTCTGGCCAGGCCTCATCGCCCTGCAGGCAAGTCTGAGCTCCCTCACTCCTCTCCCCGGGCAACACTAGTTTTAGTGGCGAGTGAGCGCCTGGGAGCCACTTCCTGTTCGCTTCACCCACTGCCCCCGCGGAGAGGGAGAGCCAGGCTCTGAAAAGAGAACCTCGTGGGGGTGGGGGTGGGGGCATGGGGGGCACAGGGGGAAGAGGGAGGCGAGGCTCTCTGATTCAGGGGAGTCCTTATGTGGGAAGGGGGAGCTTTCTTAAGGGAATGGACACTCTTTTTCGTTGACCCACAACAATCAGGAGTCAGAACTACAGCTCTGGATTTGATGACGGCCTGAGCCTGGCTGTGGGAAATGTCATCCGCCCATCGTCTTCACAGCACACCCCACACCTGGCACCCAGGGGCACGAAGGGCTCAGGTCTCTGTGGGCAAGCGTGTCTCGAGTCGCCCACGGCCTGGCTGGGAAGAACATGGACCTGCCTGGGCAGCCACGGGCAGGATGCTTCCCGCTCTCCTCTGAGCCCCGCGCTGGGCATGCTGGGCGGCGGAACTGCGGACCGAGTCCAACCAGGGGTAAGGGACCTGGCTTCCCGGGGTGACACATCACTGAGGCGACTCCAGGGATGACAGCAGGGGCACGTGTGATGCCGGGGGAGAGGGTGCTCCAGAGTGACGGCACACGCCAGTGACAGCAGTGACACAGCACCTGGGCCTGCTCAGGAACAGCTCGCAGGCCGCAATGCTCACGAGGGCTCAGAGAGAGCACTCCAGGGGCGAGACCTGGGGGTGAGGGGTGTGGGCAGAAGGCGAGAGGCTGGGGACCCTGCCTGAAGGCCAGCTTTTCCGGGGCCCATTCACCTCCCGCCCCTTTTCTGGGAAACAGAAATGCCTCGTGCTTCCTCCAGGTATGCAGACCAGTGATTTTCCAGCCGTTTTCATCTCGTGGCTCACTTACACTAATCACTAAAATTCTGCAGCTCACCAAAGATTGTTGTATTTTTTGCTGATCTGATGACAAAAAACAGATGTGATTTTGATTCATTCACTCTGGACAGCTACTGATGTATTGGCTGTTGTCATTTTTTTAATTTGACAATCTAAGGGAAAAGAGGTCAGCGCCCCTGACTAAATAAATAGTCAGGTATCGCATGTTTTAAAAATCTTTTGCGGCACACCGGTTGAGGATCACTGATACAGACCATTGTGGAGCCAGAGTTTCGGAGTTTGAACGCCACACCTCCCACTGGCTGGATGGGTGGTTTTGGGCCTCCTTGTGCCTGAGTCGACACCAGACTCTCCTGTCCCTGAGGTTGCCCTGGACGTCCCGGGGCCAGGGCGGTGGCTGCAACACCAGCAGGGAGAGGAGAGGTTAGCCCAGCCTGGTGCAGACAGAACTGACGGATGTGGGCCCAGCTGCCCGGGAGACAGAAGATCCAGAGAGTCAGAGGACAGCCCGTGTGGTTTCCAGTCGGGGCGACGAGGGCGGCCACGGGGTAGAGGACAGGTCCGCCGACCAGGAGAAGGAGGTGCAGTAGCTGCAGCCGCGGGAAAGGGTGAGGCCTTCCCTCCCCCCACGAGAGGGGCCTGAAACTACTCGACGACCATCACACAACCCGATTTTAGAATGACCAAAGGACGCGACTAGACATTCCGTCCAAGAAGACGTGCAAATGGCTAACAAGCACGTGAAAGAAGCCTCCACACCAGGAATCATCATGGAAATGCAAGTCAAAGCCACAATGAGGTAACCACCTCACACCCGCTGGGATGGTTGTTACACACACACACACACACACACACACACACACACACACACAGGAAAATAAGAAGTGTTGGCCAAGATGTAGAGAAAGGGGAAACCCTCGTGCACTGTTAGTGGGAATGTAAAACAGTACAACCATTGCAGAAAACAGTAGGATAGTTCCTCAAAAAATAAAAAAATATATATACTTACGATAGGATCTGACAATTCCTCTCGCCTGAAAGGACCGAGAGCAGGGTCAAGAAGACGTACCCGCACACCGTGCTCACTGCGGCGTTATTCACAGCAGCCGAAAGGTGGCAGCAACTCTAGTGTCCGTCCACAGAGGAGTGGATGGATAAGCAAAATGCGGCATTCGCACAGAGCAGAGTGTTATTCAGCCTTAAGGAAGGAAGGAAGCTTTGACACTTGCCCCACCATGGATGCACCTCAAGGACATGGTGCTGAGTGAAATAAGCCAGTCACAAAAAGACAAAGACGGTAGAGTTCCACTGACACGAGGTATCTACCTAAAGTTGTCGAAGTCATAGAAACAGAAAGTAGAAGGGTGGCCGCCGGGGCCAGAGGGAGGGGGCAGTGCGGAGCTGCTGTTCAAAGCCACAGCAGTGAAAGGTTTCACCGCTGCAGAATTTCAGTTCTGCAAAATGAAGGGTTCTAGAGATCGGTCACACGACGCTGTGAATTTACGAAACACGACTGAACTGTACATACACATGAAAGTGGTTCAGATGATAAGTTTTATGTGTGTCTATTCTGCCACGATTCAAGTTTGCTTAATGTGTGGGGGAAGGAAAGAGGGGGCCGAGGAAGGGAGGGATGATGGGCAGAACTCAGGGGGAAGCCTACACGTGTAGGGTTAATAAAGGAGTCAGCAAAGGCCACTAAGAGAGATGGGCCCGGGAGCAGAAGTGGGAAATGAGGGTGTCCGAAACAGCAGAGCCATAGATACATGGGGACGGAGCGGGTTAGGAAAGCGGGGAGGGTTTAAAAAGGGCAGAATAAGAGGAATTGGGGTGAGCTGTCCGAAATGACCAGCTACTGAAGTCGCCCAGTTTTACCAAGAGGAGGGCTGCTGGGGTCAGACGCTGAGAATCACATTCTCTCTGCGTTTGTTTCTTCCTGGAGGGCGTTTCTGTGACAATCAGCTCACGGAGCAGAGACCTCCGTGTTTTACTTTGGTGACTGAGGTATTGTTAAGAGTCGTGCTATTTTGTATCTGAAGGGTGTTGAGATGGCAACATCCAATGCCAGTGGCTGGGCGTTGCTTATCACCAGCCACCAAGAAGCAAAATGTATCACCATCTGGGACTCAAAAGAGAGCAACTCTGAAGCAGAGAACAAAAGCCTGCAGTTTTCTCTGCGGCTCCCCTATCTCTCCTGAGAACGTCCTCTGCAGAATGTGGGCTGCTGAAGCGATGGGAGAGGGATCCTAGGTGGTTAGATTAAGCATTTTTACGCGTTTTGAAGCAGGGTAGTAACAAAATTCACTCAATATTCATTTAAAAATGCGTTACTTAGCTCTTTCCACGTACCAGGCATTTCTAGGCCCTACGAAACCTCTGCCCAAGTTTCCTTCTTGGAACCAGGCTGGAGCTGTCCCATCATCGGCTCCCATGCTGACAGCAGGTTTTAAAAGTCCCCAAAGATTGTATAAGGCAGGCAGGATCCCCAAACCTGCGGGAGAGGGGTTCACGGCTGCAGTGGACAGGTGCCAGGACCAACGACAGAAGCTGTGCAAGATAGGAGTCTCTGGGCCACACGCTGCCATGGGGGTGGAAGGCGGGGCCGAGCTCCCCACCCGCTGCTGTGTGAGTGGCAGCTCTGCCGTTCCAGGCTGGAGTCCCAAGCTGCTCACCCCCAGTTTCCTTCTTCTGGGTTGCGGACAAGTGGTCAGAATTTGCTATTACTCTGTCGTTTCACAGATATCAACTTTCCCAGATTCCACCTCAAAACAAGGGAAGGCCCCAGCCTCTCTCAGATCTTTGGTTAAGGTGCCCAGACCCGGACCGTCCCTGTGGAAACTGCCCACCTTCCCTCTCCTTCCCTCATCCGGGTGCTGCGCCTGGAACCAGTGCTGCTCCCGGGAAAAGTTACCACGAGCAGAGCTCACCCAGTCCTTGGGGTAAATCGACCAGGGCTATCACGGCGCCCACAGTGGCTCTGGAAGGTGGAGCTCAAAACTGCAGGAAAGCAAGCACAGCGAAAGCGCAAGCTGTTCGCTTCCGGGGTGTCTGTCTACTGCGGATGGGGGGTCAGGGAGGAGAGGCGGTGGGTCGGGAGGTGTGCTGAAGCAGGAGAAGCTTTAGGACACAAAGAAATAATGTCTAAAATCGTATGTTCCGACCAAAAAATGTACATCATAAGGGCCAACCAACTCAGAGGACACACCCGGCATTCCTACTGGCGACCATGGGACTCGAGTGGGAAGCGGAGGCTCAGGGGTGGCGCAGCTGTGACTGCGTCCGGCACTACGCCCATCTTTGCGTCCTCACGACAGTCCACGCGTGAACCCACAAAGGCCAACCAGCAAGCCAGTCCAAGCCGGTGGGGGGGGGGTGGGGGTGGGGGGGGCTGGGGGTGGGGGGTGGGGGGGGGGGGGGGGGGGGGGGTGAGGGGTGAGGGTGGGGGTGGGGGCAGAGCTGGGATCTGAAGCCTGGGCCGTCTGATTCTAAGTCCTGTGCTCTCTCTCCCCAACCAGGGTGGACTCGGACAGCCTGACGATGGAGCCCTCCTCTGCCCACCGAAGGAGCTGCCGCCCCAGGTCCTAAACTGGGGGTACAGTGTCTGCTGCCCCCGCTGTTACAACCTCCATCACGACAGCCCCTGCTTTGTCGCTGAATATCATGATTGCCACGTAGGTAGCAAAATGAACTCTGGCAAGGCTCTGCCTCCCACTAGAACGAGGGGAGGCTCAGACTGCCCACCCACGGCCGCGTGCTAAGGGAATGCAACTGTGCCTGGTCTGTCTCATGGGCAGGAAAGAAACCTGCTTTTCTTGTTGTAAGAGCTCCTGTGGCCAGGAGAAGGAGTGATGCTCCAGGGAGGCGAGGACAGCAGCAGTGGGATGTGTGAACGCCCAGGGGAGGAGCAGAGAAGTCAGCCAGGCCCACGAGGAGCGGAGCGGAGAGCAGGAGGCGGGAGCCCCCTGCTGCAGGGAGCCGGCAACCGGTGCTCCGGCTGCTCCGCATGCCCCCAGACGGGTATGAACTTCAGGCAGCCAGCAGCCAGGGCAGAGTCAAGATTTAATCTGGCATATTATTCACACCCTTCAGTTTCTATCTTTGCAAACCAACTGTCCCAGGCAGGGCTGAACATATATTAAATGACAACATCGCCTCTGACAAAGCTGGTGTTCAGAGCTGAGCAGGTACGAGTGCGGACGGAACTACTGACGTGACACCTGCTAAATCCAGGGTCCTCCACTTCCCAACTGGGCCAGCGGCAGAACGAGTCATCTCTCCTTCCCTCCCTAGCCAGGAAAAGTGACAGCTGGATTTATATCTGGGAGCTAAATTGTGAGAATGATAATATGAAATATAGACACACGGTATTCTATGCCGTGCATTCAAATGAGACTGAGACCAGGGCCTCAGCACACAGAGACCGCCCCATGCTCCAGACGGCCACAGGGACAGCCAGCCTGGTTAACAGGACAGGCAGCTGGGAGAGAGGGGCCGGCTGCCATGTGCACGGCTGTATTTCTGTCACCTCCCGCCTCGGGACGCGCAGGATGGAAGAGGGACTTAGCTCCCTGCCCAGGTTCCAGCTGCAAACCCTGGGCCAGTGACCAGAGCCCCCCGTCTTTGTCATCTGGCTCCGTAGGACGCATGCAGCCTTCACTCTCCTGTGTAGACGCTACGGGGTCACACGACACGAGGCGGCAGGTGCATCGTGTGCCTGCTGGGTCACGCCCACTGGAGAAGGACCGCTGGCATCAACAAAGCCAGGCAATTAATGAGCTGCTTTGTGCCCTGTCTCCTCACCCACGACGTGGGGAAATCACAGCGCCTTCCCCCGGGGCCTCGGGTGACTGCCACTCGGGTGATCGGGTGAAGCAATCAGTACATAAAAGTCCCACACGGAGTCCAGGCGTGCCGTTTCTGAGGTTTGGGTTTCAATTCCCAAAGCGAGTTCCTTTCTAGGTGTACCTCAGCTCGGCAGCAGCCGTGAGAAGCACGTCTCACGTTTGACAGAGAAGAACTGTCAAACAGTTCTTATGTAAACTACTTCCCTCAAGTGTGGGCTCTGCACCAATCTTTGTAATAACACTCCCCACCCCACCCCCTTTCCGAGAGCAAACACACCTTCCAATCACAAACAAAAGGGAGCAGAGGAACCGCACGAGAGCCAGAGAGCCAGAGCCGAGAGTGGCAAGGTCCTGAAGCCAGGCTGCAGCCTGCGCTCTGGGCTTGAGCACCTGCTCCCCAGGGGACCTCAGGCCTCAGCGTGCCCCTCGGCCCCTGGGAATAAAGACCACAGCTGTGCCTCAGGGCAGCTCTGCAGAATAAACGAGTGACATGAGTGTAAAGCACCGGGCACACCATCAGCACGTGTCACTCCCATGTGCAGAACTGGCTGGGGGAAGAGACAGGCAACACCTGGGAGCGACCGAGACCACCGACACCTTTCTAGGGCTGTGATCCTCCAGCTGGACCCCGGGCACCGGAGCGGGAGGGCATCCTGAGCTAGGTCAGTGCTCAAACTGGGAGGCGAAGGGCCACTTTTATTGGCTTTCCCCCAGTCCGACCCAGCTGCAGTCCTACTGTGCACAACCGGTGTGCAGCTTGCTCCACATGCAACTCTCCACGCTAGTGGGACACACTCATCTTGGGAGCTGAACATGTGCTGAGCTGCCTCCTCTCAGCTCCTGTGCCTCTCCTGGCGCGGGTGGGTCACAGAGCCCCCATCTCGACCGTCCTCCCGCTTTCTCCAAAACCCCCTGTCACGGCAAGAGGACCTGCCCGAGGAACTGCCCGTGAATAACAACTGGGAGTCTTAAAAAAAAACTGACCCCAGGAAACAGCAGAAAACTCACTCCTAGGGCACGTCAGGAGCTCCCAGAAATAAGAATTAAAGGGAACAAAATGGGGAATGGCGTGTCTTGTGCCGACCGTGGCCGGCTGGCGAGGAGCACCTCGGTCGCAGGGTCCTACGTGTCTCGGCACAAGAGCCACGTGGCTCCGCGGGGTGACTGCCGCCCAGAGCACCCACCCTCCCCAGGGGCCTTCCCTCACCTTGGGGCGGTCTTCCTTTCTCAGGGCCACGGCTTCCAGCTTGGCCTCGTACTCTGCTTGCACTTGGTCCCTCTTCTTCAGCACGTTCTGTGGGGGCAGGAAGGGACGCATGTAAGAGAGTTCACGCGGGGGCCTCCAAGCCCCAGGCACCTGCTTCTGTACCCCGTTCCCCTCCTCCCGGATCACGGCACCCAGGCCCCGCCACGTGCTCCCGGTCTGGGACGGTCTGGGGCCTGGGACCTGCGACGTGGACTCGGGCGGAGGCGGAGATGTCGATGCTGTTGTGTGATTCGCGCCAACATTCTCCACCTCAGGAAGAAAGAGGGCAAAGCCAGCACAAAGGGCCTCCTAAGACACGAGCTCGGGAGAGAGAGATACTTAAGACTTACCCCCAAACCAATTCCAGGAGGAAACAATAACAATATGTAGAAACATTGTTACCACGTTTGAACAAAATACCGCTTTATCCATAATTTTCAAACTGATTTCCCACTTTAAGGAGAGAGGGAGAACCCTACTCAGAGAGAGCTTCCAGGCGTGGGAACTCAGCCCGACTCCGAGAGTGACTGAATTCGGAGGAAGGACCGCGCCCGTCGCCATGGTGATGAGAGGACTCTGGGCACAGATGAACTTTGCTGTGCAGAAAGGTGGGGCTGGGCAGGTGGCCATGCAGGAAATCCTCTGAACTGTTCGTGGAAACGTCTAATACTCCAAGCCAAGCGAGTTGGTCCCAGACAGACTGATTCGCTCACTGACCCTTGAGCCGCTCATCTGCCCTCCACTCTCACCAGGTTTGCAAGCCCCGCCCTAGGGGCCTGGCGAGGGATGGACACAGCGCGAGGCCAGAGGTGCTGCAGAAGCTGTGTGCTGGTCCTCGATCCCTGCACCCACGCGGCGAGCCCGCCAGGGTGACAGTAAATGGGCCCAAAGAGAGCCAGCTTGGAGCTAAAGCGATGAACCGGGGCCCACGACGCAACATTTCAGGACACACCCACGGGCCTGCGCAAACACGGGGTCCGAGGGACCCGAGCGAGAGAGCACCTCCCTCGGTCTCCCAGGTCTGGGCTCTGCACTGAGACGCCACCAGGTGGAGCAGGAGAGCACGCGGCGGACGTTCCAGAAAAGCATCCGCTTCACCCAAGGGTTTCTTTTTTCTTCTTCTCTTGGATGACCAACGGCAAACCAACAGTGGTGAGAATTTTCTTGCCCATGAACTCAGAAGTCACACATTGCTATAGAAGTTGCTAATCCCGCACTTTTCCTATCGGGGCCTTCCAGCAGAGCCCGAAGTCGGTGGGAGGGAGCCACTTCTCAGCGAAGCGCTGGGCATCTCCGTGTCCTGACAAGGAGCTGAAAGGTGACGAGTGACTGAATCGTGGAGAGTGCTCTGGGGACAACCTTCTGGTGGAATGTGCCGACCCAGGGAGCCTGACGTCTTCCCCTGAAGTAAGGATTTACTTCGAGAAGTGTTTTACCGTGGGAAGAACACAAGGTAAAACCAGCAGTAGCTTATTTTTCATTGTTTGCCACCCACCTTTCTCCTGAGCTCTTGGAAGCCCCCTCCCCACGGCCACCGACCTTGGAGCAGGAGCAGTGAGGCTTCCAGTTGGATGGACCTCTCTGCGGGGTGGGTGTAAGGTTCTCCCGTCTCACACGGCAGCCGGCAGCCCACGGGCTGACCGAGCTCTTGACACAGGACGCATGTGATTGAGGAACTCGGTCTCCATGTTTATTTAATTGTACTAATTTGAATTGAAACTTTTGAAGTCACCTATGGCTAGTGGCTGCCATATCAGGCAGCACGAATCTAGAGAGGAAAACCAACCAGCCAACAAATCAGGGATCCAGAAAATATTCTAAATCTCCTGGTCTGGACCCGCAGGAGCAAAAACCATAACCTCCAACCCAGAGACATACCCATGCGGTACTGCCCTTGGAGGCACAAACGTAGTAGTTCCCAGGGTGGGGGGGGGGGGGGCAATGAGACAGCAGGGAGGGGCCACTGGCCTGCTTGTGACCACCATGTGCAGCCTTCACAGATGCCTCACGTCTTGTGGGAAACAACAGCACAGGCATCCAGACAGGGGTCGGGAACACGGGTGAGTCATCCCAGCAGCACCTTCCCTGTCGGTGTGGCCAGGACGGGCAGGGATGGCAAGAGGCGCGCCAGCTCTGCACAGCGGCAACAACCCCGTGCGTCTCCTGTCCCTGCCCCCACGGCCAGCCAGGGGCCCCAAAGGTTCAGCCACACTCCCTCCCCCAGTTACCTGGGCACCCCCCCACACTCCCCACCCCCCGCCTCCTCGGCCACTGTCGCCCTCGCCTCTTTTGGGGTGACCAGGATGCTGCCTGCTCGGGCAGGCTGATGGGAAGGTTTGGGCTGACACCCCCGCATCACCGCACAGCAGGAAAACTCCCCACCACCCTGCGCGGGTGAAAGCGTGCTGCCCCCATTGGGGACACCAGAACACGAAGGAGGGACTCGGCTGAGGCCGGGCCGCCGGTTAGTGCCACCCAGGTGACTTGCGTGGGCACAACCAGGAACACACTCCGTCTTCAGCTGTAGTCTCCTCTCCTGAATGGCTTCTCTGGTGCTCTCCAATTCCCGAGTGCTCCTCCTGGCGCTTGTCGCTCAGAGGCCCCGCACTGCGGTCCAGTCCCCTCACTTTCAGTGTTTTCCCTCTAACCCTCCATCTGTCCTGTTTCACTTTATATGTGATTTCCTTAGTTTTTTTCCTTCTAACTCTTCAATAGATTTTTCAGAAAATTTCTATCATGGCCTTAATTTCCATGAGCTCTTTGTTCTCTGGATTTTTTTCTTAAAAATCTTGTTTTATGGCTATGACATCTCTTTTCTTTTTGAGATGTTGATAATTTTTTTTTTCCTGGGAAGTTTCTTCTCTCTCATTGATGTTTCGGTCAATATGCTTTTTCTTCTTTGCTTTTACTTCATAGTCATAGAGACTCCTGTCTGTCCACTAATCCCTAGGGGAGACCCTAAAAACCTGACCGAGCGCTCCCTGCACGTCAAGGGCTTGCTGACAGCTCTCTCCAGGGGCTCTGCTGGGGCATGTGGTTGGGGGTTTACCCCTCCCCTCAGGATCAGTATCTCCCCGTCTCTTCTCCTGGTCTCGTCAGAGTTTTCTAGAAAAGGCTCCTCTAGTCTTGCAGGGAAGACAAAAGGCCGAGAGCCAAAGGGAGAGAGATGGCTAAGAGTCTCAACACGCAGAACCTCTCACCTCACATCCCGACTTGAGGACTTTTGCCCCCGCCCTCAGCGGTGCCTGGGGTCCGGGACCCTCTATTCCCCACCCCCTCCCCGAGGATGTGCCTGCCAGCGTGGGGAAGGGATGGTGGCTTTTATGGGGGGTGGGGTAGGGGGGAGAAGAGAACCAGAAGCTCTAACTGCTTCCTGGGCTCCTAACTAGTTTTTTTCCTCAGCTCCTGCTCTCCCCAAGTCCCGGAGGTACCTGTGCTCCCTGTTCTGAAAAGTTCCACAGCGTAAACAGGCGGCTCCTCGGTGTGACCCCGCCATGAGCTCCTGTGGCGGCTCCTGGGGTCACCGAGTCCCCTGTCACTGCTAAACTTGCTTTTTAGTCCCCCATCATACTGCTACTGTTTCCCCTCCTACTGTTCTTCGTTCCTGCATGGTTTTAAAAAATTGTTCTGGGGTCATTTTGGCTCAATTTCATGAAGAACTGGAAGTTAAAAAATGGATTCAGTCTGCCAGCACTGGGCATCTCAGAGGTGCCCACGTCCTGCTTATTACACTTCCTGGTTTTTAAAAAGCATCTGAGGTCGTGTACATGTCTACATCCCACTTCTTCATATTTTCAAGAATTTGGGGCCTCGATCTATGATCACTTTTGTTTAGAAAGGAGGGTTTTTCTTCCCTAACTCAGTCTTCTAGGAGATCCCATTTTTAGGGTTCTTTAAAATTTTTATTTATTTAATTTTAGACAGAGGGGAAAGGAGGGAGAAAGAGAGGAAGAGAAACATCAATGTGTGGTTGCTTCTCATGCGCCCCCTACTGGGGACTTGGCCTGCAACCTAGACATGTGCCCTGACTGGGAATTGAACCAGAGACCCTTTGGTTCGCAGGTTGGTGCTCAGTCCACTGAACCACACCAACCAGGGCCTCCTTTTTTAATTTTTGAAAGGCACCAGAACTAGTCAACCTAAAGCAGCAATTTTCAACCTTTTTCATTTCGTGGTACATATAAACTACTATAATTCTGTAATCTGATAAAAAAATAGATACAATTTGATTCACTCACACCAGGTGGTTATTGTTGCTTTGGCTGTTGTAATTGTTTTATTTGACAATCTAAGGGAAAAAGGGGTCAGTGCCCTTGACTAAACAGTCAGGTATTATTGCATGTTTTAAAAATTCTTGTAGCACACTGGTTGAAAAATCTCTGACCTAAACCATAAACTAGTTACTTGACTCGTTAGCTCCACCTTGTGGCCTCTGAGGGAAAAGGCAGGCAGGCTGAAGAAACTATATCACAGTTAACTATATGGCATTTGAGTATCTGTAATGCAAAGACCAATTCTGTCTTTAAACGCAAACTTACGCATCCACATATGAGACCTCTAATCACAATTACAAATGGCTTCCATATTATTAAATCCAATGGTTTATCACATTCTTTCTTCTAAGAACATTTCTCTGGGCTTCACTGAGATCATCTTTTTTTCCCTCCTACTACACTGACCATTCCTTCTCCTTTTCTACTTGCTCCTCCTCCTCAGGTGCTCGCCCACGAAATATTGCCATGCCTCAGGGCGCAGACCTAGACTGTTAGCCTCAGTCTCCCCACTGGATGATCTCCCCAGCTGTCACAGATTTAAACGCCACCTATATACAAACAGCCCCCAAGCTTCTGTTCCCACCCTGAACCAAACTCAGCAGGAGCAGCTGCCATGACATCGCTACTTTAATGACCAACTGGCATTTGTTGGACTCAACATGGCCAAAACAATTCGATTCCCACCTGCCCAAACTCCTCCTCCCAGACTTCCCCGCAGCAATAAACAGCACCCCCGTCCTCCCAGCTGCGGAAGCCAAAACCCAGGAGCCGTTCTCAGTCCCTGCCTTTCTTACTTCACGTTAATACGGCAGCAAGTCTGCTTGGCCCCTCCTGTGAAACACACCCCCCACCCACCCACTCCTCCACCACCGCTTAGCTCAAGCTGCAGCACCTTGGGCATCCGCCACTCGGGCACCTGCGGCAGACTCCGCACCTGGCCTCGCTGCCTCCACTCGCACTGTCTACAGCCCGCTCTCCGAGCTGCAGCACCAGTTGTGGTCTTCTGTGAGAAGTGTCTCCTATCATCCCCCTGCATAAGCCAGAGTGCTTCTCTTTTATTCCTGAGAATAAAATCCAGACTCTCCGCAACCACGGCCTTCAACACACCACCATACGTCCTGGCCCCATCTGCCTCTTGGGCCTCGCCTCCTCCCACTTCCTCCCTTGCTCACCGGGCCCCACTCACACCGGACTTCTTGACCTGCACACACACCACGCTCATCTCTGCTTTAGAACCGCCGCTCCTTCCACCTGAAATGCTCGCTCCTATGTGTCGCTCCTGAAGCCATTTCCTCTACCCGGCCCTTCCCTACCAGCCACTCTCCTCTCCTCTCGCCCTGGTCATTCACCAACACCTGAGACAACTGTGCTCTTTGACGTGTCTATATATCGGGTTGGCCAAAAATTCTATTTAGTTTTTGAGATAAAATAAAATATACACTTTCCATGTTCACCAATCACTTTATTGATTGGGATATCTGCAGTACGTTGGCTATCTCCTGCATGGTATAACGCTGATTGTTCTCAATGTCTCAATTTGATCTCTATCAACTTCAGCTGGTCTACCTGACCGTGGAGCACCGTCCAGCAAGAAATCTCCAGCACGAAACTTCACAAACCACTTTGACACGTTCAATCAGTCACAGCACCTTCTCCATACACTGCACACATCTTTTTTTTGCATTTCAGTTGCATTTTTACCTTTCTTGAAACAATAAAGCATTATATGCCGAAAATGTTGCGTATTCTCTTTCATCTTCAATATTAAAATGGCTACACAAAAATTCACCAATTTTGATGTTTTTCAATGCACACTGATATGACAGCTGTCACAATACACTCTAACAAAATTGTTTCAAATGAAGCGAAAGACAACTAAGTGCTACTGGAGCCATCTTATGGAAAAAAACAAACACACTCTTTGGCCAACCCAATACTATGCACTGTAATGTCCCAGGACCATGGGTGCATCAGATACTCAGTCTGGCAAGGGGAAGGGAGCATTTTTTCTTTATTTTCTAGAGAGCAATTTTTATGAGGGGTATCTCTATACAAGAGACAAGTTTAAGGACATCCCTGGGATTGTAAACATTTATGTCTGTTTACAAAACAGATACTATTAACCTATTAACTTTATAAGTACAGCAAAATATTCTGGTTCATTTTAAACAAGTCAGGAGGCCTTTTTATTGATATACAAATCACATAAAACATCACTTTAATGTGAAAGTTTTATGTATGTATGAAAGTTTCAGGTATGTATGATGATTTGACGATTTGTGTACATTGTGAAATGAGAGTAGTTAACATCCATCGGCACACATGCAATAGTTAAATTGTTTTCTTGTGATCACAGCTTTTAAGACCCACTCTTAGCAGTTTTCAAGCACACAGCACAGTCAGAACTGCAGCCACCGTGCTGTGCCTGCGTCTTTAGTCTGTGCCTTTAGATCCCCACCGCCCATCTGCTCACACCCTCCCACAGAATGCCTTCCTGTACTTGTTTCAGCCACAGAACTGAACATGCAGTGTGTAGATCTCAATGAAGAAAAAAACGAGATGTAATGGAGGAGACTGGGGCACAAACCTGGAGTCGGACGCCTTGGTTTTCGGCCTCTGTTCCAATAATCCCCAGCAGAGCTGCCTCAGGGTAATGATCTCGTGTGTGAGTTTCATCCTCATTATCATCACGACCAGTATGTCCACGGCACAGGCAGGGAGATTTATACCATTTCCCCCGATCATTGTGAGATCCAGACCTGGTCCTGTCTTCGAAGGTGTTTTATTAGCAGCTCTGCAGAGTGCATGCGAGACAGTGGTTCACCCCACCAGCAACAGGCTCCACTTGCCATCACTCACACTTCACCACGTGTTGAGAGCCTTAAAACTGCGTAGTTTTAAGGAACTTCTCTGATGGAGCAAGGGTGAGGGGGATATGAGAGCTCACCATACTACTGTTTGCTGCTTCTGTATATGCTTGCAATTTTCCGTTAGAAAGTTTTTATCACCAGTTGGTTCTTTTTTTTTTTTTTTTTACTCTTTCACAGAACCCAAGTTGACTGACAGGCTTCTATCTAGAGATTCGTCAACCCCAACCCACAGAGGTCTCCTCGGAAAGCAGAGAGGGGGCTACCTGAAGACAGGATGTTCAGCCCCAAGCCACCCACCCCCGCTGTTGGTCAGGAGGACCGACCCTTCCCTCTGATGGTGCGGGCCTCCCCACTCTGCAGCTGCGCTCTCCAACCCGTCTGTGTACAGGCTGGGGCAGTTTCTAGTGTGGGCGTTAGGGCGTTTGATCCTAATCACCTTCGTCCTAAACTATTCCAGGCATAGGCTTCGGGTTGGTTCTCTGTCCATTCCTCTCGCTGGGCAATTAAAATGTCCTTTCAATCTGAAGACTCGTGCCCTTGGGCCTGGGGAGAGCTCCTTCTATTATTTCTTTCACAACTTCCTTCCCTCAGTTCTCGCTGTTATCGCAACCAGAAACTCCTATCGGTCGGATGTGCTGAGCCTCTGGGACCAGTCCTCCATGTCTCTTCCCTTCTTTCACCTTTTCAGTGTTTTTGCGTTTTTTGCTCTACTTTCCAACAACTGTTTTTGTGCATTTTACTTTCCGAGATTTCTTCATCCTCATCTTCCGACTTTACTGTTCAATTTTATTTCGGCAGTCGTGTTAACTTCCAAGAGCTGTAATTACCCAATTTCTTTTTTCCCACAGCATCCTGTGCTAGTTTAATACCCTTTACACCCCCTTGAATTCTCAGTGAGCACGAGTAAGAATTCCTTCCAAAATATTTTTTCTTTCACTAAATTCACACACTTTGTTCGCCATGGGTTCTATTTATATGCCCACAGTGTCAGTTCACATGTCTGATCCTGCCCACCCAGGACAAAGGAGACCTGTACCACATGCAAATGGGCAATAATCGGTTACTTTTGGGGTGACAGCCACCACAAGGAAAGTCCCCAGGTCCCCAGGCAGCAAGCCAGCTCACCTTCATGGAGTCGGAGTACAAGACGTACTCCCGGAGCACAGGCAGGAAGTCTTCGGTCATGTCGTCCGTCAGCTCTTCCAAGGCGGTGGAGCAGTTGCCGATGCAAGCCGACACCCCCTCCAGCGGCTCAGCCAGCTCCCCCTCCAGGGCGCTCCACGTGGAGTACACAGGCCCATATTCTCTCAGCTCCACGAGGTACTCTAAGGGCGGGGGGCGGGGGAGAGACACCAGTAAGCTCCGGCTGGGCAGCAATCACTGGTATTACTGACTCGGTAACCCGTGCAGCCAGGAGCTCTCGACAATAAGATGTGTCTCCTCGGCCATTCTCTCCCCTGAGCACGCTCTCCTTTAAACACAGCACCACTTGTAACAATTCTTTAAATTTATTTTTTAGAGAGAGAGAAAGGGAGAGAGAAAGAAACACTGATGTGAAAGAGAAACATCCATCAGTTACTTCCTATACACTCCCTGATCTGGGGGTTGAACCTGCAACCTAGGTGTGTACCCTGACTAGGGATGGAACCTGCAACCTTTTTGGGGGTACAGAACAATGCTCCAACCAACAGAGCCACCAGCCAGGGCATAACAACTTTTAAAAATCTCTAAAAGCTGATGGTACGATTAAGATCAAAACGTGAGTCAACCCCACCCTGTAATGAGAACGCCACGCCTCTGGATAATGGGGACCATAACACCTTCCGGGGAAAAGTGACTGGAGCTGTACCCACCAAGTGCCTTCAGAAATAAACACTCTCCTACCCACACAGTGAAGCAGTATTCTAACAACGGTGGCAGAGTTTCTATAGGTTTAGGGGAATGTTTTTATAAAAAATGTATTGATTTTAGAGAGAGAGAGGCAGAGAGAAACATCAGTTTGTTGTTCCACTTTATGTAGTCACTGGTTGATTCTTTCATGTGCCCTGACTGGAAATCGAACTCGAAATCTTGGTATTATTGGGATGATGCTCTAACCAAAAAATCAGTCACGATGGAAAAGCAATGGAATCTTAAGAAACATCTGCTACAGGATATGTGGTCTCCCCTAGGCAGAATCTCTCCCTCACACAGGGGTCACCCAAACACCAGGTCCTTAGGTGTGGATGGTACCTGAAGCTCCCTCCAAAACCTGCGGGCCCCACATGATACCATTGATAGGAAAAGGAGAATTAAAGCCCAGGAAACAAGAAAAAGTGTCATTTCCCCTCACAAAGGAACTCTGGGCCACCGTATTTCACCAGGACTCTGGCCATGACACTAAACTGCCGTGGCCACTTTTTCAGCAGCCAATGGGTGGCAACTACTGGAGAGTCCCTTTCGATGTGTTTCACGTCACGTGCCCGGCACGATCACTAATGCCCCTTGGATCTATCTCGCAAAAGGCCCCGACAGTCCGGGATGCAGAAAAGCAAGTGGCCACGAGACAGGTGAGGAGGAAGCGGTGGTGACAACGAGGAGGAACACAGGCAGACAGGCCTCGAAACTCCCCAGGTCGGGAAGAGTGGGTGTGAAAGGCAACCCGGGTGGGGCAGGCGAGTCCATTTCCAGCCGGAAGGCTCGTTAGCATCACAACTTGAACAAGCACAGGTCACCATGCTGCCCCTTTGAATCATCTTTCTGCCAGAAAAGATAGGCGAGTTTACTTTCCGTGAACTATCACTCCTATGAATGAAGGGAAATTGAGTCCGTGTCTGCACTTTTGAAGCTAAAGTTAAGAGGAAAACGGGAGAGCCTGCGTGCGGAAGCACGGCTGTTCGCGCTGGGGAGAGCAACCGCGGGGCTGCGATGCAGGGCAGAGCGTGCGGGGCACGGGATTCTCCTCCGGTCACAGGCGCCTCCTCCCCTCCTGGTGTGTGTGTGTGAGTGTCATACGCAAAATGCGGCCTCGTCCTGCCTCTCCACCACTTCTGCAGCCCGATCTTCCTTAGCGCACACGAATCCGTTTCTGCAGGTGTGGTCCCTGCGCATGCCCAGAACCTCAACAGAGAGCTCACCTATTTCCTCTTTGATGATCCGCTGGGCTATCCGATCTATGGTTCCCAGTTTGAGCGCAAATGTGTCTAGGTATTCGCCTATGGCTGCAAACTCCAGAGGCCGACTCCTCAGCTTGTAGCCGCCGGTGACGTGCTTGACCGACTCGCCCACGCGGGTCAGCAGCGCCATCCCTTGCTTCTTGTGGGCGTTCAGGTCCTAAGGGCGACACAGGAACAACCAAGCCCAGAGGGCTCAGTCACTCACACAGCCAGAACGCAGTAACCAGCTCCCTCGGGCAACTGCCGCCTGGCAACAGAGGGCTCAGAACACAAGGAGCCGAGCTGGAGGGCCCAGCCACAGGCACCCAAGGGCCCTCTCTTTGCCATCACAACCCGCAGGCTCACGGCCCCCTTTCCAACGAGGTTCACTCGCCTGAGCGTGCTCTCTCCTTTAAACAACACTGTGTCTCCAACATCACTTTTCAACACGGTTGCCCAAAACCCAGAAGTCCCTTTCTTCTTCGCAAAATATCCTAAGTTGTCTTTAGAACCAGAATTCGGGAGCTGAAATTCACTCCATTCACTTACTCATATCTCAACCAAAGCCAAGTAAGAGGAGGAGAGGGTAAAGGGGGGGGAGCCAGAAGAGGGGTCAGAGAAGCCAGCGCTGGAAACTCAGCGCAGGGGTGGGCAGGGGCTGTAAACAACCAAATGTTGCCTCCCGGGCTTCTCGGTCAAGGCACAGACGGGGAATAGGTTGAGCCACGTAATGAACTGGGTCCAAGTTTAAAAAGCACGTCAGTCTGCCGGCTGAAGGGAGCTGCAGCCTATCGGTAAAGTTGAAGAGGAAGTGACAGTATCTTCAGGTTGTTCCAGGTCCCTAACTTGAATGGTGCCTCCACAAACGGGTTTTACGGAAGATGCAGGGGTCTGTTCCTCATAGTCACTCGCCGCACAAACAGAAGGGCATGTCCCCGGGGAAGATCAGGCGATGTGACACCAGGGCATGGCTTTCTGCAGACCCAGCCCAACGCAGGAACGGGGCAGGGAATCACGGTTACCGCAGCTGCCCAGCAGCCTCCCTGCCTCTGACACACAACGGTAGGCTCAGATCTCCACGGTGTCTGATGTGTAGGCTCCTCCCGATTTCACCTCCTTCCTTCTCCATGCAGGCAGGGCCTTCACCTTTGTTCCTGACTGCACCCTTTCCCATCCACCCCGCCGCAACACAGGCCCTTGCCCTAGCAACAATCCTCCCCTCTCCTGTCTGCATCTTCAACTTTGAATCCTTCAGCATATAAACTCCAGCCAAGGCTCACCCCTCTTAACAACAGCAGAAGTCACCTCCAGCCCCCTCCTCCGCCTCTCTCCTTCTTTGCAAAGTCAGGATGTCGGAGAGAAGGTTCTAAAGATTCCATTTCTCCTTCTAGCCACATACATTCTAGACATAAAATATCCTCATAGGCACCAGGCTTGCACAAGACCATAATAAAGCTTTGTCATTCTCAGGACTGATTCCACAGATAGTATTTTGCAGAGTGGGGCTGGATCCAGAAGGGCTTGTTGGACTGTACAAGCTCTGTTTAGAGTAGACCTGTGAAAGGGTAGCCGCAGTCATCCAAGTTAATTAACACGCTGGCTGCAGCGCCCATCTGATTGCTGAGCCCTTTCTGCCACAGATGAAAACACTGATTTGAACACAATGGGTGCCGAGTGTCCCCCACCTCTCCCAGCATTCCTGGCTGCTGCTTCAAGGCACTTCTGGTTTGTGATAAGAGCCTGTCGTCACAGGGAGAAGAAATGCTTCTGCACTCGCTGTGGCAGGAGGCGTGTAAGTGGGCAATTCAAGAACAAGACCGAGTTGTCGGCAGCGTTGAAGGAAAGGATTTGGGGGGCAGAATCTGGGGGAAGAAAGAGATGGGAAATCGAGGAGTCCACACTTCAGTTCAGTGTGGCAAGATGAAGAAGTTCTGGAGGTCGGCGTGCAGCAGTGTGAATGTACCTCACACTGACGGGCTACGTTCTGAGAAAGTCAAGACAGTAAATTTTGTTATGTGTATTTTGCCACAATTTTAGATAGAGAAGATGGGGTTATTCAGTGCATTTAGTTCAGCAAATAACACTGAATTAGGCTTAGACTTTGTTCTGTTTAAACAAACCAACTCCCTTCACTCACTCACATGAACTTGGATTTTAATTAAGACACCAAAGGCCTATTTTTAGTCATCCACACTGCTTGGCCCGCAGGTGAACTCCACAGACACACACACACACACACACACACACACACACACACACGCAATCTTCCTACTTATTCTTCACACAGTGTCCCAGTCACCAGGGCTCCGACTCCGCCCCCCCCTCCCACTTTTGTCTCTGTGTAATTAAAATGACTAAGCTGGAGGGCCTACCTGGCCGGGCAACCTACAACTTGGGAGAATCGGTGAGTTGCTCTTTGGGGACCGCAGAAATGGAGTTTACTTTGTGTATAAGCTGAGAGAACTATATCAAGGATCAGCTCACCAGGAAATACTGATTTAAAAGCTAACACACGTTTGACCTGTGGGGAAAAGGCCTCCAGGGAAAAGGGAAGATGGGCAGGAATGTCATCGATGAGGCTAAACGCCAACGGAGGTTTTAGAGAAAAATCGCCCGGACACTGAAGGACTTTGCCGCGTGGTTTCCAGTGCCCGGGGACTGGCGCCCTCTCAGGAGGCTTCAGTGTCACTGAGGCCATCTGTAACTGTCTCTCAGTTTCTGCCTTTTCAGAAAGGAAGACTGGAAAGCCCCTGGGCCTCGGTACCCTTGCCAACGTGGGAAAAACTACCTACGTCCTGAAGGGGGAACCTGACAGTGAAACTACACAGGAGGAGCTGGACGGAAGCGGCATGGGGTCCCGCTCCTGCAGACACCAGGAGGAGAGTGCCGCGGGTTTCCCCGGCCAGGTCTGCCAACAGGGAAGTACAGAGAGAAGCTGGCAAGTTGCCGAGTGGAGTTTGAATAAACAGAACCTGGTGACCGCATAGAACCCAACTACTTCTCTGGCAGAGGCTTGGAAAAGGCCCACCTGATCAAAAACTTGGCCACGGCCAAGTGATACCAAACTACTCGTGGTCAGGCAGTCTGTTCCAGAGACCAGGCATGGCCTCGGGGGCCACAAAGACCCAACTTCAAATCCCAGTGATGCCACCTGGACAGGTGCAAACTCCCTGAACATCAGTTTCCTCCTCTGCGCGGGGCTCCCATGAAGAATGTCCTCACCAAACAGCTGTCCTTACCCTTGCATGCCCACCGTGGGTCAGAACGGCCTCACTCGGTGGTTCGCCAACAAGTGTTTAAAGAAACCCTTACCCCTGCTCCTGCAAAGTGAAAACATCTGAGCTTCCTCTGCTGCTGCAAGGCTGTGTTTGCTCCTGAATTCAAGCACAGTAACCATGCTACGCAAAAAGGTGCCAAAAACTCAGCAGCCACCGCCTGACAGCCACTACAGCGGCCACACGTGACGGTGGCTTGTGCGAGACGGAGGCGGCCCTGAACGGAGAGCCCGGAGAATGCCGGTCGCGGGGAAGGAACAGGAAACACCAGCCCTCACCTTAGCAGTAAGGAAAACATTAAAGTGTTCATTGAAAGAAAGCACAGGATGATCCGTAATCCTTTTCAGGAATTTATCCAAAGCTTTTCTCCTGGTCTCCACGAATTCTTCTGAAAAACGATCCACAACACCTTTCACCACAAACTTCTCCGGCAGCGGCTGTGAAGACAGGAAAGAAAAATGTTCAGAGCAGTTGACAGAATGGTGCAAAGACGAACCAGCAGGCTAGCAAATCATTCCTCTGACCCATGTGCCCCGATCAGTATTTCTCAGCCAGTCTGATCCTTATGTCGCTAGTCGTCCATGGAAACCCTTTTGAAAAATGAATGGATGGAATAAATCAAGACGACGCTGTCAATGTTCTCATGCAAGGAATAAAACACTAGAGCGTCGTTCCTGGAATACAGGGAGCAGCCAGTCAGTGGTTCTCCAGCGAACCCAACAGTTATGTTACCAACTGTACGTCGTTGCTCGGTGGGCAGAAGACATGATGAAAAAGTTAGGGCCAGAGGAAACAGTCTACGGGAAGACGGCAGACAACATCGACCACACAAAGATGTGTTTAAGTAGAGAAAGATGCTGCTCCCAGTTCAAGGGGTAAACTTGGTGGATGGAGAAATAAGTATATGAGGCAAACCCATGTTATCTAAAAACATACCTTTCCTCCACTTTTTTTATTTGCTTAGGTTTATACTCACGAGTTCTTAAGAATGTAACTTTCGTTACTTCTCTTACACAAACAAATTTCTCTCATATTTTCTTTGAGTCAATATCATGGGCCATTTCAAACTACCGGGCTACTACAGGATCTCTGAGCTTCACCATTTCTGTAGTAACCTGATCGAATGCTGGGTTTAAAGGCCTTCCTCATTACTGCCACCACAGGGAAAGGGAGCATTTGCTAATGTACAATCTGAAACATGCAAGTTATGAAACATTAAAAGAGCATTTACACTTAAAAATAGGCAAATGATTTGGTCAGTATTTCTGCAAACAAGATAAACAAATGGCCTAATAAGCACATGAGAAGATGATCAACCTCATTAGCACTGGGGAAATACAAATCAAAACCACAATAAGATAGTCCTTCACACCACTACAATGACCGTGAGTTAAAAAAGAAAGAAGAAAAAAAACAAGTGTTTGTGAGGATGTGAAAAAACTGGAATCAGCATTTAAGTTCACAACCTCTTCAAACTCCATAATATACAGATATTTTTCTTTTAAGTTACAACAACAACAACAACAACACACACACACACACACACACACACACACACACAGAAAACAACACCAACAGAAATCAGATATGGCAACAAGGACTTAGCCAACCCCAGAAAGTGGAATACTAAGGCACTTAGAGTGGGAAAGTTGAGAAGCAACCCAGACTGATAACACGAAACCTTTGAAAGACTCAGGAACGGGCAGCGCCAGCCCCCCACCCCCACCCCCACCCCCACCCCGGAAATGAAGTACTTGGGCTGCGTGGGAATTTGAATGCCTCAGCCTGAAAGAGCTTTACAAAGTCAGTGTGTTTCAGTTCTCCAGAGTCAAGACTCTGGTGCCGTGCCTCCTGGGACCGTCTCTGCCCTCTGCCGAATGGTTTGACTTTGGTCAAGTTCTATACTCTCTTGCTACCTCAGTTTTTTCATCTGTTAAAAGTAGGTAACAGCACCAACCTCAGGAGGATTCAGGGAGCTATGAGGGTGGCTGTGCTTCCAACAGCTCCTGCCACTGAGCGGTCACTTGGCAGGAGTTGGCGTCTTTTTGGCTGTAGGAGTGGCAGCAATGCCAGGGGACCACTAATCTTCAGGGACAGCCAGGGTTCAGTTAAAACTTGAGATGGTGGGAGTGTTCGGAGAACGAGCTAAGAATTAAGAGACTTCTTTTTCACAGAGATGGAGTTCTGGAGTGCACAGTGGGAAGGTTTGGTAATAAAGGGAGGGAGGGGAGCAGAGTCAGGAATACAGTGGCAGAGCCACACGGGGATAACACGTCCAAGTCACATACCCGGTAGAGCCCATGCTTGCGTGGAACATTAGAAATGCATGACTCGGTCAGATGCAGAAGGCCCCCCAGCCCAGGGTTCCGGTGTCAGAGAAGCTGCCTTCATAGGAAAGGGTCGTCCTTTAGGATAATTCCTTTATTCTGATCTATTCTTTCATTTCCTTAGACAGCCGCCCTCCCAAAACCCTACACTGAAACTTTCATGCTGAGCAGATTACCGTCTCTCCGAAGGAGGAACCAGGTGCAAGGGCATCACATGGAAATTACCTAACCGCTTTGCTTCCTCCACAGAAACCCATCTACTGGGCACCACCCTCGCCTCCATTCCTCAGGTCCCTTTGGAACACATACTCCATCCGCCCCAGAGCTAACTCTGCCATCTGTGTCCTAGACCCATTAGTTCACTGGGCTGTGGCTGTCATCGTCAATTAATTATACCTTCTCCTCAGCATCTTCACCATCGCCGCCTCATCCGGTTTTGCTCCCTGAGTCTACAAAAATATAGCTAATTCTCCTTCTTTTTTTTAACCCTCACCCAAGGACATTTTTTAAATTGCTTTTGGAGACAAAGGAAGAGAGAGAGAGAGAGAGAGACGTGAGAAAGAAACATCGATTGGCTGCCTCTCATACACACCAGACCCGGGACTGTACACGACCAGACCTGGGATCAAACCCGAACCCTGGGTATGTACCCGACCGGGAATGAAACCTGCAACCTTTCGCTTACCGGATGATGCTCCAACCAACTGAGCCACCTCGGCCAGGGCTGGTTCTCCCTCTTTCTACCTGAGAAAAGTAAATCCAACTATCCCTTCACCTTACATCCTCTCCACTCCCCTTCTGGTCTCATTCAACCTTTTTGAAA
The DNA here is from genome assembly GCF_019186645.2 of Phyllostomus hastatus. Taxonomy (NCBI): domain Eukaryota; kingdom Metazoa; phylum Chordata; class Mammalia; order Chiroptera; family Phyllostomidae; genus Phyllostomus; species Phyllostomus hastatus. The sequence continues at coordinate 59,931,765 of NW_025333857.1, read as the reverse complement.
AAACCTTTTATCCTCACTTCCACTTTTCCGTTGACTTCTCTGCCCTCACCCTTCCTCCACTCCCAAACAAAGCTGTCTTCGGTACTGCCTTCAATGCTGCATGTCTCTGCCATTTCCCCACCCGAATGCAGAAACTGTCGTTTTAAAGATGAGCAGTAACTTTCTCACTACCAAATCCAGTGGATAGTTCTCCATTCTTACCTCATTAGTCCTATTGAGCACACTCTCATTTGTTTATGCTAAACAGGACTGGGGGGGGGTGTGAGGGTGTAAGGGAGAGGCCTAATGAGCAAATAAGTGGTTAGGTATGCCTCATTTAACATTATAGATAACCTCCTGAAATAGTTACCCAGTCTTCAGATTTAATGTATTGAACTTAATGTTTAATGAATCAGGGAAGCCTGCTATTTAAAGGAACCCTGGGGTGAATTCTTCTGCAAACAGAAGTTCCTTCTGTAACAAGCAGTATTATTCCCAATGTACATGATTTCAGAAATTTGTTTTTCCTATTTCAAGCTTCCTTAAAGGGACACACCTACTTTCAGCCTCACCTTTACGATTACCTTCTTAGTTGTTTACTCGAAGGAATCTGGGTTGCTAGTGAAACCAGGGGCATCTATCCTCTGTAAGTGAGACCAATTAATGTAAGTGAAGAGCTTAACACAGCTCCCAGCGCATGGCGGACGTCAAATGGATGCCATCTATTTTTATAAATTTGTAAGCACTGAACACAGAAAGCAAACAAAACAAAACAAAACACAGTAGCATGAACTAAAGGGTGGAACTTCCATTTATCTTTTGCCATTTCACACCACTAGGATGGCTATAAAAAATAAAAGGAGCCTAACAAGCGTTGGAGAAACTGCAATCCTCACACCTGGCTGGCGAGACTGTAAAATGGTTCAGCCACTGTGGGAAAGTTTGGTGCATCCTCAAAGAATTAAACACATGATCCAACAACTCCATTCCTTGGTATAAGTGAAAGCAAGCGTTCGAACAAAGACTTGGACGTGAATGTTCAAGCAGCACTATTTGCAACAGTTGGGCTGGGGGAGAGGAATGCACAGTGATCGTTCAACGGGTACGGCATTTCTTTGGGGGGCGACAGAAATGTTCTGGAATTAGATATCAGTGGCCATCACAAACACTGTAGAGACCATTCGGTTGGCATCCCATCCTGCCCCTACCTCTTCCTCCCCACTCCATCCCCCCCCCAAAATATATTTATTCATACACACACACACACACACACACACACACACACAATGAGTGTATTCAAAGCCACAGAACTGTACACTTTACCGTACCCGTTAAAATGGTGGCTTTTATCTCAGTAATAACAATCAAAGATGTGGTGACGGAAGATGTCAGAGAGGAGAGAAGCGGCTATGCTGCCAGCTCCGAGGGTGGGAGGGCGCCAGGCGCCAGGAACGCTGGCGGCTTGGACGCTGGAAAAGCCGAAGAACAAATCCCGCCCTGAAGCCTCCAGAAGACACGCAGTCCTGCCTGCCCCACGGCGGGGACCCACTGACACCACGTTTGGACTTCTGATTTCAGAACCAGAAGATGATAAATTTCTGTTACTTAAGTTGCTTTTTAAAGACAAGTCACCTGGCATGGGAGCGAGAAAGTGGGTAGGATAGAGATCAAACAAAATTGGCCAAGGTTGGTAGATGTTGAACTTTGGTGATGAGTACATGAGGGTTCACTGCACTGAATCGCCCTCCTTTAGTATTATTTGACATTTTCCATAATAAAACTGTTTTTTTAAACTGCAAATACATATACAAAGGTGGGCAAAAGTAGGTTTACAGTTGTAATACTAATAAAATAATACGTAATAAATAATACATACAAGAATAAGCTCTGTTTCGTGCATTCACAACTGTAAACCTACTTTTGCCCCCCTTGTATATGTTGAGACCTATCAAAAATTTTATTTGCATAGCATTACAATAACCCTTTAAACATTTCAAGTCTTATTTATTTTTTAAAGATTTTACTTATTTATTTTTAGAGAAAGGGGAAGGAAGGGAGAAAGAGAGGGAGAGAAACATCAATGTGTGGTTGCCCCTCAAGCACCCCCTACTGGGGACCTGGCCCACAACTCGGGTTTGGGCCCTGACTGGGAATTGAACTGACAACCCTTTGGTTCGCAGGCCAGCACTCAGTCCAATGAGCCACACCAGCCTAGGCTAGCATTTCAAGTTTTAACCTTAAAATATTTACATTTTTATAGCACTTGATACTTTGGTAAAACACTTTCACATGTATTTCACTAATTTATAAGAAAGTACTTCACAATCTGTGAAACAAAAGCATATTTCCTGTACAATGTCACTGAAAAACTGCTACTACTGGGGAGGAGAGCTGGATAAAGATTTCATTTGCTCAATCTTGAAATGTCCAACTTCCTCTTGTCAGCATTTACATTACTTCTATGAAATTCAACAAATACTTAGTGCACACCTCTCCATGACAGAAAACCATGTTTCCTAGTCTTATCAAACTAACAGAAAATATTGCTCCTAAGCAAAAGTAACAAATAAATAAAAAGCATCAAACTGAAAATCTTTGTCTCCACAAAGAACAATCACCAAGCCTGCTTTAAGTCAAAGTTCAACCAATGTTTCACTACTTATTAACTCACCCACTGGGGAGGCTGAAGACATGTATAGTTAACATTACAAAAAAGAAGGAACCAACTGAAAGATGAAGTTAAGAGTTTTTCCTGATTATTTGATAGTAAAAGAGAGCAGTTGCATTACAAATTTCTTCTAATTAATTCCTAGGAGTTTACCACAACCCACAAACAAAACTGGGTGCTAATGAGTACAAGTGCATCCTCCCAGCAAAGCTCCCTGCATAAAAACGAAGCAAGCATTACATTTCCAAGTGAAATTAAACACTACAGAGTTTAATAAATCTATTTGCTTCATCTCCAAAATCTATCTGTGTGCATAGAGTCATGACATTTATCTGCGGTGTGACTGCTTGTGCCCCAGCAAGTGAAGCGGAGTAAAACCAGCTTCTAAGCCAAAAAAATAAATAAGTAAATTAAAAGAAAAACATGTCACAATGAAGACTCTCTGGTGCCTCCTACTATTAAGCAATAAAGACGTACAAAGTGAACTGCAATTGAGATAACAAACATACACATCCCACACACTTCTAGTTTTAAGATGGCGCATCAAGAACATATGATTATTTCTGCTTTTAAAATTCCAGAGTAACAATGCAATATAAAAGGAGAAAAATGTGTTGCAGTAACAGAAAATACACTGTTAACAGGACGGAATTTGTTAAAGACACAAAGCAGAAAGGTTGGGTTGAGAGAGAAGTCAATCAGTATCAACCATCTTGTGATTCTACTCAGGCAAAGGAAAGGGAGGCTTAGGAAGTAAGGGACTGGTTTTCTCCAGGAGAGCCCTAGAAGCTGCCAAGTTCAGAGCCATACAGGCTAGAAACAAGGTCAGGCTTCAGGACAGCTCATAGGGGAAGGCAAATGAAAGAACTTGGGTGCCTCCCAGAAGAACAGTCTGGCTGACTGCTCACCTATAACTTCTCATGACCCCACTGAAGCCCATGTAAAGTGGGAACTTTATCTGCATGCTCCTAACATAAGCAGTAGAATCTGAAAGCTCGGGAATTCTTACACATTTTTAATCATAACTGACTTAGGCTGGCAAAAAAAAAAAAGTAAGAAACAAGGAAACTCACCACCATTCCCCCAAATTGTCCAACTGATTCAAAAGATTCTAGCACTTCCGGTCAAGATGGCAGCATAGGTAAACACAGCTCACCTCCTCGCACAACCACAACAAAATTATAACTAAAATACAGAACCACCATCATGCAGAACTATCAGCAATCGAGTTGACTGGAAGTCTGACAACTACGGAATTAAAGAAACCACATCCACCCAGACGGGGGGAAGGGGCAGGGACACGGAATGGGCTGGTCCCACATCCACATGTGCTGGATAAAAATTTGGGAGGGATACCTCAGTAGTGAGGAGTCCCAGTCCCATACCAGGCCCCCCAAGCCCAGGGTTCCAGTGCCAGGAAGGTAAGTCCCCATAACTTCTGGCTTCAAGAACCAGCAGGGATTGAGTCGGTGGAAGAAACTTCTGGAGTCCCAAGCAGTTCCTTTTAAAGAACCCACACATGGACTTACTCAGACTCACTCCCTCTGAGCTCCAGCACTGGGGTAGCCACTAAAAGGCATGAGTGGCATACAGGGAGGAACTGAAGTGTCTGGCATCAAGGCAAGAGCTGGGGGGCAGCTTTCTCCTGGACAGAAAGGTGCACAGATGCTATTGTCCCTTTTCTGAGCCATCACCCAACACAGTCACTGAGCCAGAAGGTGGGTGCCATATCTGAGACTCCATCAACCTAGCTGACACTGTCCTGCTTTGGAAATCCCCTGAGACTCTGTCCCACCCAACTTATGGGCCCAACCAAACTGTTAACTATGACTTTTCCATATGAATGGCTGGTCTTGGCTCATGCTTCAAACTTCCGAAATCCTCTGAAACAAGCAACAGCCAGCCTCTGTGAGCCCCCAGCCCTGGTACCTCTTGCTAAGTGGCCCCAGGCCCAGCACTACCAGCAGCCAGTCTAGATTCATAACTTGGCTTTGCCTGGGAATCTTCAAGCCTAGCACAAGTAGCAGCCATCTCAGATTGCTTTGTAGCTCAGACAGGGTGGTCCCTGGCAGAACACAGGTGGGGGCTTGCATCTTGGCCCGCACCACCCAGGAAATCCCAGAGCCTGTGCACCCAGTAGACAGCTACAGACCACATCAGAGCACTATGGCCCTGCCCCTGCACAGGTGATCCTTCATGGAGAGCAGAGGTTGGTGGTCAGTGGTCACAACCAGTCCTTGCAGCTGACTAACCTGGGTAAATCCCTCCCATTGATCTGCCAACAGTAATCAAGGCTCAACTACAAGAGGAGAGTACTCAGCCCACACAAAGGGAACACTCTAAGTATCTAGCCTGGGTGATAGGAGAAGCTGTGCCACAGGACCCTATAGGGCCTCTACCACATTAGGCCACACTACCAAGACAGGGAGTCATAGCAGCTCTACCTAATACATAGAAACAAACACACGGAGGATGCCAAAATGAGGAGACAAAGAAACATGGCCCAAATGAAAGAACAGATCAAAACTCCAGAAAAAGAACTAAACAAAAGGGAGGTAAGCAATCTCTCAGGTGCAGAGTTAAAAACATTGGTTCTAAGGATGCATAAGGAACTTAGTAAGGACCTCGACAGCATAAAAAACATCCAGTCAGAAACAAAGGATATATGATTGAAATTAAAAAAAAATTACAGGGAAACAACAGTAGAGTGGATGAAACTGAGAATCAAATCAATGATTTGGAACATAAGGAAGCAAAAAACAACCAGTCAGAACAAGAAGAAGAAAAAATAATCCAAAAAAAAAAGAGAGAGAGAATAGTGAAAGCAGCTTCTGGTACAACTTCGAGTGTTCCAACATTTGCATCATAAGGGTGCCAGAGGAGAAGAGAAAGAACAAGAAATTGGAGATCTACTTGAAAAAATAATAAAAGAAAACTTCCCTAATTTGATGAAGGAAATAGATTTGCAAGTCCAGGAAGCATAGAGTCCCAAACAAGATGGATGCAAAGAGGCCCACTCCAAGACACATCATAATTAAAATGCCAAAGGCTAAAATAAAGATAAAGAGAGAATCTTAAAAGCAGCAAGAGAAAAGCAGTTAGTCCCCTATAGGAGACTTCCCATAAGATTGTCAGCTGATCTCTCAAAAGAAACTTTGCAGGCTAGAAGGGATTGGCAAGAAATATTCAAAGTCATGAAAAGCAGGGACGTACAGCCAAAATTGCTCTATCCACCAAAGCTATCATTTAGAATCGAAGGTCTTCCCAGACACAAAAAAACTAAAAGTTCATTATCACCAAATCATTATTATAAGAAATATTAAAAGGACTTATTTAAGAAAAGGAAAAATATCAAAACTATGAACAATAAAATGGCAATAAAAACATATCTATCAACAATTGAATCTAAAAAACAAAGTAAGCAAACAAGAAGAACAGAGACAGAATTACAGATATGGAGAGCATTTTGATCATTGCCAGATGGGAGGGATGTGTAGGGGAATGGGCGAAGAGGTGAAGGGATTAAGAAGTACAAATAGGTAGTTACGGAATAGCCATGGGGATGTAAGGTACAGTATAGGAAACGGAGTGGTCAAAGAACTTACACACATGACCCATGGACGTGAACAAAGGAGGGGGATCACTGGAGGGAGTAGGGGGTGTTGGTGGGGGGGGGTAGGGGGGAAATTGGGACAATTGTAATAGCATTATCAATAAAATATAATTTTAAAAAGTTGAAAAAATAAAAATATATGCAAAAAAGATTCTAAAGTTCATCTTGAAAAATAAAATGTGTATATAGCCAGGAGAGCTATGAAAACAAAGTCTACTGGGAGATGGGGGCATTGATGGGGACCTGTCAACCAGATGTTGAAGTGGTCTGTGAAGTTACACTAACTCAGACAGTGTAAGAGGAGTACCAGACTAGACAGATCAATGAACAAAACGGTTCAGAAACAGCCCAAGAATACACAGTCTAATGAATGATGCAGTGTAATGCACAAATTATGTTAAACGTGATAGGGTATGTAAGTGATTCCGGGACAACTTCCATGTGAAAAAAGTAAGGTCCTCCTTTCTGACATCAGAATAAAATCTACATTTACATATTACAAATAAAGACAAAAGTAATAGAAGAAAATGCAAATATATATTTTTAACATCCTAGGCTGCAAAAAAGCTTCACAGCCAGAAAGAAAGATTAACTTGGCTGGGAAGGAAGGGATTTTTTTTTTAAACAGAATCAAGCCTAAGACCGATGACAACTGAAGAAAAAGTAGATATTTCAACTGAGTTTAATTACTTTGTATAATAGAAATAGGTTTTTTACAACCAATAAGAAAAAAAATAGAAAAATGAAGAGGCATTTATAAAAGAAATGCCAATGTCAAAAAAAAAGTCATGGAAAGATATTCAGCATCACTAATTAAAAAAAAAAAACTTGCTGCACAAAGATGGACACAAAATGTGTATGTAAGACCCGAATGTGAGAGCTAGAACTATACAAATCTTAGAAGACAACGAAGGTGTAAATCTTCATGAACTAGGACTAGTTAATGCTTTCTAAGATGTGACACCAAAACCGTAAGCAGCCAAAGGACGAAACAGATCACCTGGACTCTACTGAAATTTATAACCTTTGTACTTCAAAGTATAGCATCAAGAAAGTAAAAAGACAACCCGATGAATGGGAGAAAAAAATTTGCAAATCATATATCTGATAAGGGATTGTATCTAGATTATACCAAGAACTGAAAAAAAAAAAAACTAAGCAAACAACTAGAACAGAAACAGAATCATAGAAATGAAGATCACACAGAGGGTTATCAGCAGGAGGGGGATAATGGGGGGAAATGGTACAAGGAATAAGAAACATAATAGCTAGGCAAAAAATAGATGGGGGAGGTGAAGAATAGTATAGGAAATGGAGAAGCCAAAGAACTGGTATGCACAACCCACGGACATGAGCTGTGGGGGTGGGGAATGCTGGTGGATGAGGGGATCGGTACAGGGAGGAGGGGGATAAAGGGGAGAAAAAACATTGGGACAACTGTAATAGCATAATCAATAAAATATACTTCAAAAACGAACTATTACAAACTGAATAATAAAAAAATTTTTTTAAATGGGCAAAAGATCAGAATAGGTATTTCTCCAAGGCAGATAACAAATGACCAACAAACACATAAAAAATGTTCAACCTCATTAATGTAATGCAAATGCAAATCAAAACCACAGTGATACCACTTCCCACCAGCTAGGATGGCTATAACCAAACCCAGGAATAACCAAGGCTGATAAAGACGTGGAGAAACTAGAATCCTCATACACTGCTGGAAGAATGGAAAATGATGCAACCACTTTGGAAAACAGTCTCACATGGTTAAATATAGAGTTAACGTGATTTAGCAATGATGGTTCTAGGTATCCACCTGAGAAAACAAAAACTTGCACACAAATAAATGTTCATAGCAGCATTACTCACAATAGCGAAAAAGTGGGAACATCCCCAGTGACCATCAAAAGTGCACAGGCAGGCAAACTGTGATATATTCACACGATGAAATATTATTCACCAATGACAGGGAATGCAGCGCTGGCACATGCTGCTACATGGACGAACCTTGAAAATATTGCGCTAAGTGACAAAATCCAGTCACGAAAGACTACACAGGGTGTAATCCTACTTGTATGAAACATCCAGAATAGGCAATTCTACAGAGACAGAAAGTGGATTCGTGGATGCCAGGCACCAGGGAAGACAGAGGGTTTGGAAGCGAAAGGCAAGGAGTAGGGGGAGGTTTCTCTTGGGCGTGATAAAAAGGTTCTAAAATGAGTCCAGCAGGTAGCTGCACAACTTGTGAATGCACTAAACACCCGTGACTTGCACATTTTAAATGGGTCAATTGTATGGTATATGAATTGTATCTCAATTACGCTATTTTTTAGAAAAAAATAAAATTTAAACAATAATTACATTGCTTGTTTAGTGGGTCTCCATCTGACAATAAACTCTCCAAGGTAGGGGTACCCCTTTGTCTTTGACCCGTCGCCTTCCCAAGAATAGCCATCAGACCTTGTAAAAAGACCAACACGAAGGCGATGCTTAATAATAGGTAGACACTTCCTAGCAAAGTTGCTGTAAAATCCATTTGTACAGGGAAAACTTTTTTCTGTTGTTTCCAGTTTGACTTTCCTGTTTAGGTCAGAGATGCTCTCCTACATTAAATCTCTGTCCAGCCCACATAGGCACTAAGAGTTTACGAAGAAATTTAAGTCTCTTCTTGCTTCTAAAATACCTTCCTACTCAACTACTTCTCCCAGACCCTAGGAAAACCACACTTCGGATCACTCCTGGGCATCTGGAGACTCTCTTCCACTGCCTTTCATTTGGGCTTCAGTGACTGGAGTGCTACCATGTTTCATCAGTGGGTGTGGCTGCCTGACCTTTGATAGTTAAGTACCGAACTTGAAATACACTGTTGGCCAGGAGATAGGACACAACTCCCCTTAAGCGCGTAGCATGGGCTACCCATACATAGTGACTTCCTCCCCAAGACACAGTCAGGAAAGCGGGGAGACAGGAAGGGTGAGTGCACAGTGGAGACACCTGCCAGGCACAACCCCCAGTCAGGTGATCAAGGCTAACGTCAACAGAGATCAATGCCGCTGGACAAGATGCAGAGAGAATGGCACTTTATCTCTGCGCTTTTCCTCCCCAAAAGCACCACCCCAGTCTAATTACGAGGGGAGTATCAGCTAAATCTCAAGTGAGGGACATTTACAAAACATCTGCCCAGTGGGCATCGAAAATAAGGAAAGCCTGAGGAACTGTCACAGCCGAGCAGAGCCTAAGGAGGCATTAATGTAATGCCGTGTTCCGGATGCAATCCTGGGGCAGAAGAGGGCCATCGGGCGGAGACCATGAAGGACTCTGAGGCTAACGGTAAGATGCCACTGCGGGTCCACTCACGGTGCAGAGGTGCCTCACTGTAGGGTTCATGAGCAAAACTGAGCGTGGGGTAGGAGAGAACTCGCTGTACTGTCTTCCCGATAATCCTGGAACTCTAAAACTGTTCTAAAATAAAAAGTCTATTTAAAAAAAATAGCTCACTAGCTGCCAACTTTGCCAAATTCAGATTTTTTTTAAAGATTCTATTTTAAGGAATACTTCCAACAGTTTCAAAAGCGATAGTCCCTTCTTCAGGCATGTTTTTAAGTGATTATAAGACAGAAAAGCAAAACTTCAGGCCTGGAGAGCAGGGGTGACACAGGGTGGGAGTGGGGTGGGGGTGCGGTGGGGGTGGGGAGAAAGAATGGAGTCCCGACCAAGTCCATCTGCCCATCACAGCACCAGCAACACGGCTGCTCTCACCTTGAAAACCAGGAAAACCCCCAGAGTGTCCTGCATATTCGGCCTCTTCCACCCATGGGAAAAAAGGAAGTGTTCAAAGATGCAGTGGCAACAGGAAAATTCATAGCGCTAAGAAGTTATTCAACCAAGGTTGTTACGGGAAGATAAAGCCCCGCCGAAGAGACTTATGGCCTAAATTGCCCTAAAGCCACCAAAGCCCCAAGAAACATCTGGAGCGTAGTTGTCACTCCTACTAAAAAAAAATAAAAAGGAATCAGAAAAGTACTCAGTGTGTCTGCTGATTTAAGTAGTCTTTTCCATTTTATTTGCTCTGATTCTGTTTAAAAATGTGCAGATAGAAGAAATTATAGATACATGTTGTGCTGCTTACACCAGGGAGGTAAGGCGGCTTTGGGGGTTGTTTTTCACACGGAAAGCTGGTTGAGCGGACTGTGTGCCAGACCCCCGCTCCCTGACGACTCTGTCCACAGAAAGCCCAGCCTGCTGGGATCCGAGGCCCTGCCCCTCACCTGGGGCAGCTTCCCGGACCTCAAGAGCAGTCTCCAGGAAGGTGGAAACGGTCTTTACCCAGGCAGCAGAAGAGAACTAGAACTCTCCATACTTCAACAAATCATCACAATGGAAGAGAAAACCTACCCCCGCCCACTCAAGAAAGCAGCGTACCCTATAGCAAACCAGAAACCAAAGCCCAAAGGGTAAAATATATTATACAGGGTCCATAAACAGGTGAGGGGTGGATCTGGTCTCAGAATGCAGGGCAGTTTGCCCGTAATTTAGCGGGTGAGAGTGGAGTGCAGAGTCTCAGGAAAGATAATGCAGGAGGAGTGAGTAACAAGCTACGACGACTTAGTACCTACGGGAATGAGATGAGTGGGCTGCGATTCTTCCAGTTTGTTCCTCAGCCAGTCAAAGTCCTGGTATCTTCGCCGGACCGAATATTCAGGCAGGTCAAACTCCACCCGAGTGCTCTGCAAATAAGAAGCATGGAACAGAATGAGCATGAGGGAATAGGAGCCTCGTCTGGCCGAAGGGGAAGACAAAAGCTCTCTGTGAACAACTGACCTGGGCAAGAACACACTTTCCTTCCACCAAACACACCGGCCAAAAGGCAGGGCTCACCAACACAGAGCGAAGAGTCTGGGCCACGCGGCCCAGTTAAAAACTCAAGGATCTAGAATGAAAATGTCCAGTTTTTTTTATTTCTACCCTCAGGAAATGGAACTCAACTATCCCTCAGAATTGTGTTCGGAAACATTTGATTCATTTCCTCCAAACTTAACTTGGAGACTTTATTTTAGCAGAATCATTCCACTGAGGGTATTGCTACTGAATCTGAATTTAGCTCAGTTGGTTGGAGCACTGTCCCGATACACCAAGTTTGCAGGTTCGATCCCTGGTCAGGACACATGCAAGAATCAATCAATGAATGCATAAGTAAGTGGAGAAACAAACTGATATTTCTCTCCTGCCTCCTCTTTCTCTAAAATCAGAAAATGAAATGAAATGAAATAAAATAAAATAAAAAGTAAAAAAGAAATAACAGACCACCTGCTCTCTTAGAAGACAAATTAGATGAAAATAGAAAAGGTTTTGCCTCATCTGCCATATTCTGACCAGAATCATAACCTTAAAACTACATTGTATTTTAAATGACAAAAAAAATCTACAAGGAAATAATATCAAAATGTCATTGCACTGAAGAAAAACATTGATCTCATCCCCCTTCCTGATTTCAGTTATCCAAAATGTAATTGTAGCACTTTGATCATGAAAACCAATGTTAAATGAAATTAAACTAATTTACAGGCAAACACGATTTTTCCACATTCATTTGCCACCAGTAGTCCCAGCACTGCTACCAGGCTCAATTGTACATAAATTATGATTTCACTGTTAAAAAGTTGGATGTAAACGGTTAGAGGGAATATCTAGAACTGATACTGACAACTGTCCTCTTTACAGCCATCCTTATCTCCAAATTGTCACCTGTTCTCACACAATACTTAACAGTCACACACACACACAAATTGCTCGTTTTTTAGACAGGTCCTTTAAAGACAAAGGGGGTTTAAGAATGCAGTAAAGCTTGTTTGAATCTTTGGGGAGTAACAGGGTGAAAAATAACCGTCATAATACAGAAGAATGTTCGCACTCCCTGACCCGGTATTTGTTTTCCTTATTTTTACGACTCATTCTAGAAAAGATATAGTGATACGTGAGATACAGTCAAATGACACAACTTAGAAGTAGGTGAGAAAGATGGGGGAAAAACAGAGAGAGAGAGAAAAGCAGAGCCAGGAGCGAGGCTAGCGAAACACACTCACCTTGGAATTCTGCTCGCTGGCTAAAACTGGGCCACCGGCATTGTCGAGTCTCTGGAGAGAAACCCAGTCGCAGCACTCGTAAAATATGCAAGCCACTAAAACTCCAACTATGAGTTTTCAGTAAAGTTCTCCTCTGCGAAATTCAGGGTCTAACTTACAAAAGTAAGGTAGTAAGTGTTTATCTCTGTTTTCTAGTGTCTGTGGTAAACAAAGCAATAAAAAAGGAAGGAAAGTGCACACCCGTGAGTCACACTCAGAGACAAACACTGCAGCGTTCTGTCCCGTGTGTGTCCGTCCACACCATGTTCCTCCAGCTAGGATGCCCCACAAAGATCCCAAGGTCACGGGTTCACACCTAAAGTCAGATGAACAAATAGGTAACTGCGCACATGCGTGGTAATGAAGACGGTTCGTTTTCACCGTCGCTCCTTATGAATATCCTCACGATGATCTCTAGGCATCCCTGCCAATTTTTTTCAACACTTTCGTAGACCCAGCACAGAGCCAGAGAAAGGAACATCTGTGAAAGAAAACAGACTTGAACCCTGAAGAGGGGAATTAAGACTAATCAGTCACCCAGGAGGTACCCTGTCCTCCGAGCCTCATCCTCCCGTGGAAGAGCTCCTCTGGCTCCCCAAGTCAGTGTGTCCAATGACGGTGGCCCGGAGTCCTTCCAAAGAACTTCCACTCAATCCAAAATTGACAACCAACTCCCTCTAGAGAGGCTTGGTCTTTGTCAGGAATGCCATCTCTCCTGGCCATGACTAAATCTTAAGAAGTCTGAGAGACCCCACTTTCCCAAAAGGGACCTCTTCCCTCATCAAATATTAGCCACCCAAGCTCATTCCACTTCAAAACCCCCAGAGCCCTGGAAGACCAGCTCCGAAGGGTGCCAGGAGAGGCTCTTGGCGTCCTCTCCTCCTCCTCCTCCTCTAGGCTTCCTTGGAGAGCCGTCACTTACCTCCTTTTTCTCTAACATTTCCACCAAGCTCTCCGAACACCCACTGCATCACTAATACTAAAGCCCTGTAGTTCTTCAACCTGTTCCAACCCTGCAAGCTGAGAACACAGCCTTCCCCCGTCCCGTCAAGTGGGAAGCTGCTCATTTTTGCACATTTCACAAACCTCATTTCCAAGAACAAGAGTTGTCACGGCCATCCTGCTCACCCCACACTGCTCCTTGCCACCACCCCCTGCCCCAGCCCCGTGAGAGCCCCCTGAGGCTCACACCATCCAGCAGTACCCATCTCTCTCCCTCCTCACGCTGTCACCTACTGACAGCCCTGTCATTCATTTCTCCTGATTCCCTGATGGCACCCAGCTCTGAGGTTTCCTTGCCAGAGCCCTTCCGGGGCCTGGATACCCTCCAGAGCCAGTCAGCCCGCACATACGACACCCACCACTAGGCCAACAATGTCCCCTTCCCACGGCCTCTCCCCACACTGTCATCACACAGAAGCGCAGATGTCTCCCTCTCTAACTGGCATCGCCTATGTTCCAGACCACCACTTGGGTTTTTGGCCTCTTGGGACCTACAGTTCCTTGACATTCTGTCCACCCCGGTCTTTACTTCCTTCCTTAATCAGCGTCAATTCCCTGAGCCATCACTTCTACTTCTGACTTGCCCCCATGCCCCGCCCCCACCATCCATCACACAAGTCTAGCAAAAATGCAACCACCCACTTCTCGTTCTGGTAGACCTGGGTGTGTGAGCACACTCCTGAAGGCCAAGCCAACCCAGCAAAGCACACTGATCGACGCCATACCTTCCACAACTGGACCCTCGGCACCGGCCAGCAATCTTTCTTTGTGTCCTCAGTTCACGCTCTCCCTCATTTTCCACATCAGTTAGTACAAAGCCTGTGCAGAGTTTGCAAACTTCTCAGCCCCACTTAAAAACTTCCCCATCCCTCTCAGTAGAGGACCTCATGACCTATCCACAGAGGAAAATGCAGCTATAGGTCAAGAACCCCCAACTTTCTGCCACAAAAAAATTCCCTCCTTTCTCCAAAAACAATGAAAAAAGATTCCCCTCCCTCATCAAAGGCTGCTCCCTCCTCCATTTCTGCTCCGGATACTTATCTCCTCCCACCTCCAGGAGGCTTTCTGCTCTCTGATCTCCAACCTACCGGCTCCTTCTGTACCCGCACTGCCCACCTGGCACGTGACCAAGTCTCTCCCATCCTGAAAACACACACAAAAAGCCCATCCCCCTGACACCAACACCCCCCTCCATTACTGTTCTTTCTCTACGTGTGCTTTCATTGCCAAACTGCCAGCACTCACAATGACTCTCTCTCTCACTTCTCACTCAGCCTCGCCCACTGCAAACCAGCTTCTGCCCCGCCACACCAATGAAACTGCTCTCCCACAATCATCCATAACCTTCTTGTCATCACACCGGATGTTCTCTTTGTAATCCTCACCTACAACTGGACCTCTGAGCAGTATTTAGCGTGGACCACTGAGGCATTTGAAAAGAAAAACTTGTTGGGGCGTAAGTCTCGGTAATGACTACTTTGGTGATGGGGCAAAAGACCAGGAGGAACCAGCTCCTCCTAAAGGGAGCTGGGGGCTCCTCTCTCTTCCCCAGCCTCCATCTGCTTCCGCATCATCACCAGCTTCAACAGCCAGGCTGCGGCAGTAAACCACGTGCTGGGGGAGGCAGAGGCCACAGTGCTGGGGGTGGAGGGGAGGGCAGGGGGCATCCCCCCCTTGAAAATCATGTCATGTCCTGGGTCTGAGTTCCAGCTTCATTACGTATTAGTTGCATGTCTCTAAGCAATTTTCTTCATGTCTCTGTGTCTCAGGTTCCTCATGTGCAAAATAAAAATACCACCAGTATCCGTTTCATTGAGTGTGAGGATTAACTGATGATATATTTAAAGCACTTAGCACAAAATAAATGACAGCTCATCCATACTGCGGAGCACTACCGCAGTATTAGAAACGACAGCATAAAAGCGGGTTTATTGGCATTTATTAACACAGAAAGACATTTGCAACATACTAAATGAATTGACAACATGCAAACTATGCATTTTTGTAAGCAAATAAGAGACAAATAGTTCATAAAAGTATAAGTGATTATTTCTGGCCTGAGAGCTTAGAGATCTTTCACTTCACTATTTTAGCTTGCTTGAGTTTTCTAATTTCTCTACAGTGAGCACATGTTACTTATGTGGAATAAAATTTAAAGGGTTTCTATTTGCAAACAAGTCTAGCACATGGTAGGTGCTCAATAATTAGTTATTATGATGATGATACTTTCTAGGAGCCTGCAGAGAAAATTGCTGATTCAGCCTGCCCTAAAAAGACCTCTCTCCACCACTGGGGAGATAAGAAACCCACCACTTAGATTCGCTTTGCCTACATTGGCTCTCAGCCCTCGGCTCACTTTATTTTAGCTCGGGCAAAAGCAGCTGTATACCTTGTCTGGCTTTGGTCGTCAGGAATCTGAATTAGAACTGGGAGCCAAAGCTTAAAGTAAAAGAGTAAGTATACATACGACCTTGTCCTCTGACCATTAACTTCCCTTGAGACCCTCAGCAGAAGTTGGGGAGGGGGGGTGGCCCAGAACAGGATCCGGTGTTTGGGACCCTGTCTCCCTGTGTGTCCTCTCTCTCACCCCACACTTCCCTACATATCCCTTAACACGGCATTCAGAAGGAGGGCTCCAACTGCAGCACCAAGATAGGAAACTTGCTGTTGCTGTTTTAAACAGGAAAAGAACAGGACTCCAGTTCGAGAAGTGGAACTGACAGCAATAAGTGAAACTTAATTTTGCAGCAAGTTCACCTGGAGGTGTTAGCATCGCAGCGAAGGAAACAGTTGGGATTGGAACTTGGAAATGGCCATCCTATGACATTATGTGACTTACAGGAAACAGAAAGCCCCTGTGAAAAGACACAGAAATAAGAACACAGAGAGAAGGGGGACAAAGGACAGAGAGGAGGCACAGAAAAGAGCAGCGAGCTGTAGCAGGTGCCTGTGAATCAGTGGACAAAGGTCCTGTGGGATTAGCATTTGGGGGGTCACCTGCAGGGCAGGGGAACAAAGGAAGGGCAGGAAAACATCACGGGAGGCAGGCACCACTGTGCCAGCAAGCAGTCACCTTGCTGTTCAGCTGTTTAGAGCACAATTCAAGAAAAACAGGTTTTGCATTTCACTGACTGCTGGGTAAAAAGATAAGCTGACCCTAGGGGGAAAAACAATAATAAGTAACTGGAAATAATTCACAGGAATACGTATATCAACCTCGGACCTCTGAGGAGGCAATGCACATCTAAGCAGCCAGCCCAGTGCCCGGGAAATGGTAGGTACCCAGTGGCCACGGAAACGGGGAAGACAGTGTGAGTGCATGTGCCTGTGACAAATTTCCAAATGTGAGCCAGGCGAGAGGAGGACACGGCAGTGACATCATAGTGGCACCAAGCAGAAAGTAGTCAGTCTTAGTTTCTACCCTTCTTTACTCTTCCTCCCCCACCAACAAGCCTAATTGCACCAGATGATAATCACGGCCTCACCACAGAGATTTAGGTTGAATCAGTGATTCATATTGCAAGTGCAATGTGATATCAATATGTTAAATAAGGAAAGGTAGAGTTGACCCTTGAACACCATGGGGGTGAGGGGAGCTGACCCCTCCACAGACATACAAATTTTAACTCCCTCCCAAACTTAACTACTAGTAGCCGACCATTAACCAATAATGTGAACAGTCAATTAACACATATTTTGCATGTTATAGGTATCATATACTGTATTCTTACAATAAAGTAAGTTCAAGAAAAGATGTTATTACAAAATCATAGGAGAAAATACATACACAGTTTCTACTGAGAAAATCCACGTGCAGATGGACGCACACACTTCAACCCCACGGTGTTCAAGGGTCAACTATGTAAGGATGGTTTCCTTTGAAAGCTGTAGTCACAATTTATCCTTCGTTTTAAAATTAAAACAACTTACATATTGTATAATCCTTTTCACCTGAATGCAATCCCTCTCTCGGAAAGCCGCACCCACAGTTCCAACACAGGGGAGTGGAGTTGCAGAGAAGGAGAGAGCGAGCAAGGGCAGACACTATAGAGGCAGGACTCCTCCCCCAAGACCGCTCCACACGGGTGCAGGACAGCAAAGGGACCTACTTTGGTGGTGATCCTGTACGTGATGTAGGTCTCCATGGTACAGACGTGCTTCTTGGGATCATCCACTGTGACAAAGAGATCCCTGGTCTCGCCATCGATGTCATCATCCAGCTGAAGTCTGTTGAGAAGGGAAGATGAAGAAGCTGGACTCGAAGTACCTGCTGGAGTACCACCGTTGGGCAAAATGAGATCCTGAAAGAAGAGAGGAATCACCTTACAAATTAAATGAAAACGTATACCCGGAGAGGATCAGCAAAAGAAGCTAGTTTCGCCAAGCCCAGAAACACCTCTCAACACAAAATGACTTTCAAAGAACCTGAGTCTCTCCTTACGTAACATTTCTTAAGTGGACAGGCCTTTCACGACCAAGAGAAACAGACCAAGTTCACACAATTCATCTTCTAGCAAGGACCGAAGGAACCAACAGAAGCACGTGGTTCGGGCACAGAGAACACAGCAGCCCCCACCATCACCCGTTTCAGCAGAGAACGAACTCAGCGAACGAACACCATGTGCTCTTCCCCACTTTCTCAGGACCGCCACCTGGGCCCAGGGACACACTGAGGGACCCGAACCCTCCAAAATACTCACCACATTTAAGGACTCAATCAACCAACACAAAGAAACAACCAAACATCATGTGCCTCCTGAAAGAAGCTCCTTTGCAAAACCACCTAGGGAGCATACTTGCCAAAAAACATTGAACCTGAGTCCTGAACAACCTGTATTACGCAACCCTGGTTTACAGGAAATACCAAGGAATGAGGAAAATGTTAAACAGCGCTATAAGGAAGCAGTCAGCAGAATCCACGCTGTGGGAAACTTTAGGGAGCTGAAGACGCAGCCTTCTCAGTAAACAAACTGCAAGGGGAGAAAACAGACAGAGACAGGAGCACCTAGAGATGTAAAGAAATTTAAGAGGCCTGTAACAATTGCAATGGAACCTGATTAAAATAAAAGATTTTGAGATATTCAGGAAAATTTAAGTATTGGTCAGTTATTTGATGACATTAAGAAACTATTAGGTGTGATAATACAAGCATTAAGATTTTACAAAGCTTTCATCTTGTAGAAATATATATTAAAATATTGACAGATGAAATAACAGGATGTCTGGTGTTTGCTTCAAAATAATTAAGGATATTGAAGCTAGTAACTGCGGTTTGGTTATAAAATTTTCTCCTCTTTTGTGTATGTTTAAAATTATCCACAATTAAAAAAATTGGCGGGGGGGAGCACCACAAATGCCAGGGGTAAGAAAAGGAAGAAAAAAAATTTTTGATTACTGGTAGGGACTTCTTCCTCTTTAGGCCTTAGTAAGAAACCATTTGAATAAATTATGACCCTAATATCAAAATAAGGTACAATCTTACAGCTACCTCTTGTACTGGTTTTAAGGTTTGATAAGAGAACAAAGCCCTGTCCGGATGTGAAAAAACTCTGAATGTGACTTAGGAACCATTAGGAGGCAGATGCTAAGGCACATGGCGAAAAAGCAATGTGACACTGTGGAAAGTGCCTTGATGAGGAACTCGGAAAACACTCCTGGCCTGTGGGTCATCCGGGCCCAGGGTCGGGGTGGGTGGTACCTTCCCCAGAATTCTCTGTTCTGTCTGCAGGCTAGGTGTGACTGAGCCCCCAGGTTACAGAACACACCGGGAATCAGAGGCCAGCCTAGCCCGTCACATCCATGGGGTACCTGGGAAGAGGGCTGGGACAAGGCGAAGGAAAGCAAGGCCTGGGGTCAAGGGCAATGTCACCAACTCAGATAATTTAATCACAGACTTGGTTATGCAACCAATTGATGTTTCTCTCTCACTGATGCTTCTTTCCCTCTTTTTCTCCCTCCCTTCCCCTCTCTCTAAAAATAATAAAATATTTAAAACATTTTTGTAATGACTAAAAGGGTACCATTTTTGCAGAAGGTACTCATGAGAATGGACCCCACCTCCACTTCTCAGCAGCTGCTCTCAGTGTGGACGCGCCTAGGAGCCTCGCTACAGCAGCAACCGCCTGGTTCTGGTGGCTCTCCAGGCACACAGACACCGCAGAGCATGCAGGGCCCATGCCCCGGCGGGGTCTGAGAGAGACACCTCTGAAGCTCTGAGACAACCATCGCGTTTTCATTATTTCTGCAAATATTTAAACAGGCACCACCACACTCGGCACTGCAGGGGCCCACACTTATGTTTTGTCAACATGAGCATGCTGGGCCCCAGAATGGCTCTGAGGATGGCTAAACATGGCGCCAAAAAAAAAAAAAGAGTAAAATCTTTAGTCAGAGAAGCCAACAGCAGCTTACATAACAGCTTTCCACAACCTTAGCAGCCGCATTGCTCACGGCACCAGCTCCCAGAACCCTGATCTTTGCTTACAAAGCCCTCCCTCTCCAGTTCCATCTGTTCTGTCACAAAGGGTAGGAGCTCATTCTTTCTCTCTGCTGCACAGAATTCCATTGTGTAAATGTACCACAGTGTTTTGATCCACTCATTTACTGACGGGCACTTAGGTTGCTTCCAACACTTGGCTATTGTAAATTGTGCTGCTATGAACATTGGGGTGCACAGGTTCTTTTGGATTGGTGTTTCACGACTCTTGGGGTATAATCCAGCAGTGGAATTTCTGGGTCAAAAGGGGAAAAGGGTTTTCAGGAACTACTATAAAGGACACATGGACAAAACCAAGGGGGAGGGTGGAAGCAAGGGAGGGAGTGGGTTTGGCTGGGCGGGGAGAGCGGTGGAGAGTAAATGTAGACAACTGTAATTGAACAACAATAAAGTAATAAAAAAAAGTAAAAAAAAAGAAAGAAAGAAAAGCACTCCCTCTATTTCATGGACAGGCCTCCAAGTACCTCACAGGAATCTGCTCGAATCCCCTTCCTCTGGAATCCTTCCTTGATCCACTCCTTGGCAGAATCAGTCACTCCCTTATCAAAACTCTGACGATACTCCCACTGAAGCAACTGTCACAGTTTTCATCGTTATTTACATACGTAACATCCACAAACACTGTGAGTCCGCGACAGCTGTCATTGTGCCTCGTTTGCGGGTGCATGTAACTGTCTGCTCATTTGCAGGTCTCCTGTGACTCCCAGCCAACCTCCCCAACCTCTGCTATGGGGACTGCGGCCAATGGCCTTCTAGGAACAGCCCACGTAAAGCCTGGAATGTCTTGGCCAGACAGCAGAACCTTAACTATTTCTCAAATCAGCTGCAGGGGTGGGGGAGGGGACAGTCGGCCAGCTGGATCTCCCTTAGGACTATGTGACCGGAGAAAACGCTCACGCTCTCACTACAGGTGTTTCACAGAAAATTATTTGAGCACACAGGCATAGTCAACCAGCTACAAGCAGCTATCATTTCCTAAAAAGGGTGTTTCCGGCTCAGGTTTCCAAGGCACCTCTGGACGCAGTGCTTCCACATCCTTATTTCATTGCACCCCATGTCGGCCTCGTGAAGTCAGCAGGACAGACATGGTCTCTACTGGTGAGGAAACAGATCCCAAAAGGTTAAGTAACGTGTTCAAATGTATGGACGCTAGTCGTTGCCATAGTAAGAGTCGAGCCAGGTTTCTGGTTCCGAGTTCAAGGTTCTAATCAAACTGAATCTCCTTTGTGCAGTTCTTCCAACCCAGCACCGTCCCTCATCTCCACTCTCTGGCATAAATCCTTTTGGGTAAACATGAAGCTTCTGTTTTTAAAAAGCCATTCAAGGAAGGCCAACATTTTCCTTAGAGTTATTTCCCAAGTGATTCCCCTCAAGATACGGTCCCCGTGAGAAACAAGCATGGCGAGAAACTATGAAACCCTTAGGAGGACAGGGCCAAGGGCCAAGGGCCAAGGGCCAGGCTCCCACTGCCCAGGTCCTCCAGCAGCGGGTCTGCCCTGCTGGGAGGCCCGAGACTGGAGCAGGTACTGTGGGTCAGCAGCAGCTTGATGACCAATGAGAAGCGCAGATTTGAGAAGTGAGAGATGCCCCAGCTCCACACGAAAGCCTCCTGCTTTAGTTATGCCGCCCTGTAGTCAGTCCTCCTACTGCAGCCACGGTGCCCTTGGAAGAGGTTAATCATTATTCAATACAGTTAATAATACTCTATTGCATATTTGAAAGTCGTTAAGGGAGTAGATCTTACAACTTCTCATCACAAGAAAAAAGAACTTCAGGAGAGGGTGACAAAGCCTCCGGAGGCGTTCTGGCGGTTCAGGGGAGAACCAGGGCTCTCTGTGTGCGCCGGCGCCATCCGACCTGCCTCCCCACCCCCTCCCGCCCCCATCCCGTGCACAGGAGATGCCTGAAGAATGCGTGTGCCCTGCACAAGCAGGACATTCTTGATGGCTGACTTTGTTGTAAAGTTATATTTAAGCCCACTTTGGGCAATAAATTTGAAGGAAAAAATCCCAAAAATGTTCTGTTCAAAGATGTTCCTAAGAGCAAAGAACACAGAGGGAACTCTGGAAAAACCCCAAAGGCTCAGTAACCAGGAAGTGATTGTGTTTACCAACAAGAACGTTACACACCCGTTGTAAAATTACAAATCTGGACCTGGTTGGGTGGCTCAGTTGGTTGGAGCATCGTCCCACACACCGAAAGGTTACGGGTTTGACCGCCTTTTCAGGGCACATACCTAGGTTGTGAGTTCAATCTCTGGCTGGGGCACATAAGGGAGGCAGCCGATCGATGTTTTCTCTCTCTTTCTCTCTCTAAATTCAGTAAAGATACCCCCAGGTAAGGATTTAACAATTACAATCTAGGCTTCTAGATAGACTCAGTGAATTGAGTACAGCCCTTTGCTTTCTCCCTCTTTCCACTCTCCTAACTTAACAAGCTAGCGAATGGGAGAGAAAGAGCAGCGGGGCAGGGGGAGGGGGGTGGGATAGAAAAAGGCAAACAGTGACTAGAATTGTGCCAGACTGGAAACTAAGAAAGGGTGGCATCCAGAACTTTCAGAGATTTTCTCCAGAGATTTATTTAGCACATGTACTGAAGTCATTCACGTTACCAAGGTTCCCTAAGAAGTAGCACATGTCCTGACTCCCTGCATCCACTCTGATTTGAAATTCGACTGCCTAGGGAGCCGGGAGAGTGGCAGGGCCAGCAGTGGGGCAGGGTGAGACCACCCGATTGTCTCACTGTGTCAACAAGGGGATGGATGTCCAGCTCAGACAGATCCATCATGCGAGGGCCACCAGCAGAGGGCACCCCGCCCACGTGGCTCCATCTCATCACGCCAGGTAGAGATGCCACAGAAAGGTCAGAGTGGGCGGAAGGCAACTGGGTCAGCTGCCCTGGGCAGGTCCCCAGAGCACAAAGCAAACAATACTGAAAGTTCCGAAGGGGTGGTGTCTCTGCCCAGATGGGGAAAGCACCTGAAACAAGAAGGAAACCAGGTGACACAGGGACCAGACACAGAGAGGAGCCAGGCCCAGTGTCCCCGACCCACTGTCCAGGATCCTGGCTCTCTTTCTTCCGATTCCTTTCCCCACTGACAGGTCACTCTACTGACCTGTCAACCGATTACTCAACTCAGCCTAGGATCCAAGTAGAAAATTCTAACATCGGGTAGAAACAAAGGGAATCCCATAATTAATTCACTTGTTCCAATGGGAGGCAAACAGCAGGCCTGCATCACCCTCCCCAGACACAAGCAAATGGAACAATACATGCAGCTGCATGGTCTCACCATTCAGATGCAAGAAAACCAGAATGTGAAGAAAGGAGCACAATGCTCAAGAGCAAATGTACACATTTGAAAAAGATTTATCCCATGAAATAGAATACTTGAGGCTACCTCTGCGCTGTGCTTCCATTTAAAATAAGTGAAAGAGAATTTAAAAATTAAAGGAAAGTGGGAGAATAAACAAAATTAAAGTACAAATTAAAAACAGAAAAGAATAAAAGCTATAAACAAAATCAAAATTTTATTCTTCTAAAAGATGAATTAGATACACAAAAACTTAGAAAGGCTGATCAATATGGAGAAAGGGTAGAGAAGAGCCAGCAATAACTATCTAAGTCTCACCTCTAAGTAAGGATTGTAAATTATAAAAATGTGATAGGAATAACGATGCTGACAAACTTGGAAGTCTACGTGAGTAGGCGGTTTTGTAAGAAAATATATGGCCAAAGTGAAATCCAGTTGAGATAGACAACCTGAACAATTAAGTAATCAAATAACTGTTGTCAGAGAACTTTTACCAACAGGTAGGCTGAGCCCCAAAGGGTTCACATTGAGTTCTAATAAACCCCAAGGAGCAAGTCCTATTTTATTCAAAAACCCTAAAACACATTTTTTTAAGTGGAGAAACCTTTCAAATCATTTTATGAGGGTTATCTACACTTGATATCAAAATATTAGGACAAAAAAGAAAATTAAACATAAGTGTAAACATCGTCAATAAAGTAACAGCAATGGTCTATTAAAAGAATTGTTGAAAAGAAGAATATGTCAGGATTGAGTCAAACGTATTTCAGAAAATCAAGAATAATTCAACACTGGGAAGCTGAGTCATGCAATTTATTACATTAATTGATCATATATTCACTGCTGACTACAATCATGTCCACAACTACCAATGTATTAATTATTGATATCATTTGTTAGTAGATACCAGCCATTCCATTAAAATCTCTAAGCAAAATTAAGCAATGAAAGTTCCCATATATGCTCTCAATAAAGAGCGTATATCAGAGAACGTCAGCAATGAACCCTGAAAACATTATTGTAAGTGAAAGAAGTCAAAATTGTACTTGAACAACAATTAAAATAAAATTAAAAAAGAAAAAAAGAAGTCAGACACGAAAGGGCACACGTGCGATTCCACGTACGTGAAGTGTCCAGAACAGGCAAATCCGGAGGGACAGAGAGCAGATGCGTGGTCGCCGGGATGGAAGGGAAGGGGGAATGGGAGCAAATGCTTACCGAATTTGGAGTTTCTTTTTAGGGTGACAAAATATTATGGAATTAGTCAGTAGTGATGGATGTGCGATGCCATGAATGTACTAAAAACCACTCAATTGTGCACTTTAAAAAGGTGAATTTTAGGGTATGTGGATAAGATAACAACAATAATTTTTAAAAAGCAGCCGACCATGTAAAACACTGGAGACACATCTACGAAATTCGCAAACAGACTCTGATACCCAGTATCGCCCCGTCATCCCCGTCATTCCGCAGGCTCCAGGTGGCGCAGCGTTGTGCAACAGCGCCCCGCCCGGAGGTGCTGAAGGGCACTGAAGGCCCACGGCGGTCCACCTCATCACTCCCCTGGCAAGAGGGCAGTCCCCATCCCCCGAATGAGTCTGAAATTTAAATACACGTAATATGAAGAAAATGATTCAAAACACTTTAAAATAGTAAGTCTGAACGGACATAGAGCAGTCCCTAAGTAACTCAGGGACAAAAGGAGAGGACACAGGCTGATGGCAGAGCACATCATTGTTGGCAGTTACCAACTCCCTCTCTTTAGAGGATCGTACAGTCTTACCATCGCCAAGTGACTGCCCACAGGGCACATCTCCACGCCACTGACCTTCAGCTTGGCGTGGTGCCTTTCTCTGGCCAATCATACGGAAGCGAGTGTGACACACACCAGATGGGAGCGGACACTGTGAGGGCCATTGCCCGGTTCCACCAGCTTGCTGGTTCCCTCTCCTCTGCCCTGCAGGGAGCACGACCCAAACAGGGCTGCTCCTTCGTAATGAAAAATGCCACGGCAACTGCCTCACAGCCACTGACACACAGGGTGACTTAGAAATTAATGATTGGTCCTGGCCGGGTACTCAGTCGGTTAGAGGGGCATCCTGATGTGTCAAGGTTGAGGGTTCAATCCCCAGTCAGGGCACATACAAAAATCACCCAATGACTGCATAAATAAATGGAACAACAAATCAATGTTTCCCTCTCCATGCCCCCAATCAATAAATTATTTTAAAAAGAAATTAATGATTGCTGCAAACCTTTGAATTTTGAGAGTTGTTTATTATCATAGTAAGGCGAACCAATATATATTATTAAAATACCTACATATTTTTTAAAGTCTAGATAGGAAATAGTTGATATAAACACTATCAAATTTTGACATGTAGGGATTTATATTTTGGGGGGTTGTTTGTTTTCTGTAGAATTATTCAAACATACCTTAACTATTATGCCCCTAAGTGCTGGGACCCTACCTGCTTATTAGCAGAAAGTTCAGTCCTCCTTCCCTCCCACCCCCTCCTGGAACCCACATCTCAAATATCCTCCAAAACCTCCAAGGGTCCTTGCACGAGTATCTCTGGGTTCCCAAGCCCCACCAGTCTGTGGTTTCTAGCACCTTCCCTGAAGAGTTGTATTTTCCCACTTTGGATTCTAGACCATTTCTTACGAGGTAAAGACTATTCTTCTTCAGACATGGGTTAAGAAACCACCTACTTTAAAGCTTTATTTATAGGTTAATAAAGTTGTTTAGAACTGAAAATGCTTTCCTAGCTTTTCTATTAGTAAACCTGCCATTCAAGTAAAATCCATCCATCGGCCTAATGTAAAACAATACCTCCAGCGAGACACAAATGAAGTCAGAATGGAAGAGCCCAAGTTCACAGTCCCCGACTAAGTATCCAATGTCGGTTCCCGGCTTTGCCTAAGAATCTCTGACTAGCGATCACTTCTCCAGACACTGTGATTCCAGGGAGCAAAGACCTTCCACATTCTCAGCTGAATTTATTATGTTTTAATTTATTGATTTTGGAGAGAGAGAAATATTGACATGTTGTCCCACTTATTCCTGCAGTCATCCCTGACTGGGGATGGAACCCACAAGCCCTGGCACATCGGGCACATCGGGATGGTGCTCTAACCAACTGAGCGACCTTGCCAGGGCTCTCAGCTGAATTTAAACATGATCCCTTTCCATTCCTTCTAAGGAGGGCCCTCCATTTCAAGCACATATTGAACATCTAAAACATATCAGCCAAAGTGCCAATTCAGAACTACCAAATGAAGTAGGGTGTGGCACCTGTGTTTAAATAACTCAGTCTAGCTGGGCATATGAACACAAAAACCTCTACCTACGATGCAACACAATATGGATTATAATAGAGCTCCGTGCAAAATGCAGGAGGTGAGCAAAGGATGCTGGGGCACCTTGAGAAGGAATAAATTTGCCACATGGAAAAACAAGGCGGGTATCAGCATGGCACGGACATTCCAGGCTGAGCAATCACTGCCGTTGAAGGAAGAGAGGACTTTCCCAAAGTCTGTCCCTGACTCAGTGATAACTAAGACCCACAATGTGAGGGCTCTGCCTCTTCTGCTGGCCAAGTACATGCGTGCCACCTGGAGGACTCAAAAGCCCAAGCGGACAGCCTCCTAAAAAGATGGATGAAACCTCCCCCAAAGCACACATTCAAAGAGAATGGGATTCTCCCTAAAAACCTGCTCTCTTTCCTGCCCACCTCGACGTGTTGTCAGCCTCCTGCAACTGAAAACCCAGAACTCCGCTGACATTTCTGCCCCAAATCCCACACGGGCTCCGGGCACAGGACCCCTCAGAGATCATCCAGGTCGTTGTGTTTCACGTAAAAGAGGCCAAGAAGTGGCAGGCGTGAGGCCACTCACCGAGCACGTGCGGAACCCAGGTCTTTGGTCCCTCATCTACGGCTGTGCCATGCCGCAACCCGGGCACTCTGAGAAAGTGTTCATCGTGCAGGGTGATGGACAGAGGGTGAGTGATGCCGCCTAAGGACTGGACATGAGCCTGCCAGGGGAACTCTGTCTGAGGTTCTCATTCTCTGTGCTTCCTGCCTGCCCCTCTCCACCCACTCGAGTCTTTCACAGAAGAGACAAGGAAGGAATGTCTGGGTTTAGCATCCAAATGACTGGGCCTGAATGCCGGCTTTACTCCTCAGCAGCCCTGGGGTGAGGCAGTCAAGCTCCCTGAGTCCCCGTTTCTCCAACTACGACACAGGGAGGGTGTAAGGGCTGAAGAAAAAGCAATGTGCCTAGTATAATCCCTTCATAAATGCCAGTTCTTTCCCACTCTTCACTGAAGACCTCTTTTTAAAATGTATTTAATTACTTATTTATTTACTTATTTATATATTGACTTTATTGGGGTGACAGAGGTTAATACAGTTACATAGATTTCAGGTGCACACTTCTGTAACGCACCATCTGTATACTGTGTTGTGTGTTTGCCAACACACGATCGAGTCTCCCACACCTCCTCACTGTGCTGTCTGTTCATCTCACAAAGCCTCGTCCCAGTGTACACGTTTCTGTGCTGCCGCCACCTGACACAGCCTTCGATACCTGGAACACACTCAGCATCTGATGAGACAAGACGCCCATGAAAAAGGAAGGGAAGAGCATTTTTGGTGTCCGGACCTGAGACCCTGACAAAACAATCCAGAGCCGAATATGTAGGCGCTAGGTGTTCAAATGCCTGTTGGTGAGTCCTCACCCCAGACCGAACATTTTCAAAAGCAGAAACCACTCGAGGGAGGGACGGAACAGGGCAGCACTCAACCACCAACAGCCACTGCCAAGGGCTTACTGTTAATTCCACCCTCACGGCCCACAGCTGTGCTTTAAAAAAGCCCTGCACATTTAGCAAGACTGAAAGTGTCCTTCGCCACAGCGACCCTCTCCCTGGAAGCCATGGGCAGCTCACACCAAAATTACGTGCAAATTCTGCATGTGCACAGGCAAGTCTGGATCTTCCTCCGGAGAGAAGCCATCGTTTTCGGAGTCCTAAAACTACCCGTCGGGGGCAAAGTTAGGGGCTGCAGATTCTCAACGGTCTCTCTAAACTAAAAAGAGGAAACGAGTACATTTCAGCTTCCACGAGCTCCCCAAATTCAAATTGCCTCTAGAATATGCTCATACTCAACAACCCCTGACACACACACCCTGCCTTTGGGGGTGGGGATGCCCTTACACCCTGGACCCGAACCTAAAACTGACCGGAGCTGAGAATTTGTTAAATTAGAAGGAAGTATGTGCCTATATCCCAATAGGTCACACTTGCCTGAAATATTTTTTTAAAGATTTTTATTTATTTACTTTTAGAGAGGGAAGGGAGGGAGAAACAGAGAGAGAGAGAGAAACATCAATGTGCAGTTGCTGGGGGTGAGGCCTGCAACCCAGGCATGTGCCCTGACTGGGAATCGAACCTGCGATGCTTTGGTTCTAAGCCCGCACTCAATCCACTGAGCTACGCCAGCCAGGGCGCCTGAAATATTTTTTACTTCATTTTTTGCCTCTCCAGGATGCACAGGGTTCTCCCAATATCAGTTTTGTGACATGAAACATTGTTGTATTGATTCAGGAACCTGCACCTCTCCACAGAGGTGTTTGTCTGTGGAACTCCTCACAGCCCGGGGCACTGTCTCCCCCACGGCATCCTTAGAAATCCTTTTCAGAAGTCTGACGTGTACCTGCCTCCCCAGAGAAGTGCAGATGGACTTTCAGGCTTGAGACCCCCTGGCTAGCTGGTGGCTCCAGTTCTAATCCCTGGGTTCCCACTGACATGACTCAGACTGGAGCTGGGGATTCCTTGTTATTTCCGTGGTAAACGGATTCATTGTGGGGAGGGGGAGGTAGGCAAACAATAAGCAAGAATCTGACCACAGTCGAAACAGTAAAGGTAAAAGAAAAAGCAGGAACCGTGCATTCTTCAGCAGAACTGCTCAAAAGGGTTTCACAACTAAGTAACCAGATAAGGAAAGTACAAAAAAAACAGGCAGGAAGGACAGGGAAGAAAAAGGCCTTAAGCTTAGCACCGGTCGGTCAGTCTGGCCCTCTCCCGTGAGCACCGAGGCAGACAGGAGCCCTGCGAACAGGGCCAACAGGGTGAGAGGAAGGATTCCAGACCAGGTACAGACAACAGGGGTCACAAACAGATGAAGGGAGGCAGTCCCGCAATGAATGAAGTTAAAACAAAGTCGGAGAGGCCACCTGTCTGCAGGCACAGCAGCAGCTGGGGGGGAGGGGCCGTCTGCATGGGGAGGCACGGAGGCTTGTTCTGAAGCCAACACAGGAGAGATCAGAAAACAGCAAGTCCTTCTCAAGATGCTTTCATCTGCACTTCGCATAGGAGAGGAAAACATCAACTGTCCAAACTGAAGAATATTGTTATTTTTCAGTGAAGGCAGCTTCGGTGGGAGGAGCCGCTGGTAGATGAACAGGGGGCGCTAACACCCCTCAAAGCCACTGCCGGGTGTGGCTGCTGTCTGACACCATTCAGCTGAAGGGCTAACATACATGTAGTACAGAAATACACGGGAATCTTCTGGATACATGTCTATAATAGATATAATTAAATGTTTTAAGCACCTTTCTCCGAGTAATGGAAAACTTGATTATGTCTCCATGTGACGGCAGAGGGAACGGGATAAAATAATCTCCACTTTCTATTTATTCTACACACCAAAAGAGAGACGTTTCCCAGCACTTGGGAGATTTATGTAACCTAATTACCAGGATGCTCTACTCCCCAGGCCGTGGATCGGAGGCTATGGAAAAAAATCTGTTCATTCACATATTCATCCAGACACTGACCAAGTCCCCGCCGAGGGCCAGGCACTGTTCTAGATGCAGGGGATGCAAGCGGATGATACTGGGGCCGGGGCATATGGCCAGGACAAGGAGCAACGTGCTATGATGAAGTGATGATACCTGCATAAGGAGAGACCAGCTGTGCCAGAGCCCAGAGGATGCCAGAGCAGCTCTGCCTGGGAGGAGGGCTTCGGAGAGGGCAGTCTGCCGGCTTTGCAAGACGGCAGAGACCTGGGTCTCAGTTCCGGCTCTCCTACTGGCTGTGCGGCCATAAGAAAACCACCTAACGTCACCAATGTCTGCTGACACATGGCGAGAGCCCCAGGGCAGGGGGCCAGGTAGGCTGCATGGGGCTTCGGGAGCGCGTGTGTGAAGCCCGCCGTGAACAGTGATGGACACCGCACGGGAGAGGAAGGCGTGCCCGGCGCGCCAGGTTGCATCAGCAAAGTCGTCGCGGGGCGAAGTGCAGCAGCAGCGGCAGCTGGAGAACATCATCACGGACAGAACATGAGCCCCCCAGGGGACGCAACAGGAAGGTGACTGGCTCCAGACTCTGAGGGATCTCAAAAATTTGAGGTGTACCCCATAGGCAATGCCTCAGCTTTTAAGCAAGAAAGTGGCACTTATATGTAAATTTGATAAAAGAGTTTAGCAGAAGCACACAGAGGAGAAAAAAAAAGACAGGGATCAGTTAGGGAGCTACTGTAATGGTCCAGACACCCTCTCTGAAGAGAACAGGCCCAGGGAGGCTAGAGGGTGGGCCCAAGGTCACTCAGCCAGTAGCAAACAGAGGCTCACCCCAACAGTCCAGAGTAGAGGCTAGTGGCCCCCCACTACCTGCCTCCTTGTCACAGGAGATTCCATTAAACCGGCTCCTACAGGACAGGAGACCCTCTCCCACCACGTTCATCTCCACATCTGCACCAGCACCTGGTAGTGAGCAATCCTTAATGTGTCCCTTCAAACAATTCCTGATGCACCAGTGTCAGAGAAATGAATCAAGCCACTTCTCTCATGGGGCTTCAAGAGCCAGCCAGCTCCAGGGAAAACCCCACATAAAGGGCCAGAAACCATTAACAAACAGCTACGTCTGGTTGTCAGCAACCCCCCTGGGATCCCCACCACAACATCTACACAAAGGACTGAAGCTGAGAGGTCAGTACCACTCTGCATGGGCACACCTGGCTTAAACAGTCAGTGATAACACAGGGCGTAAGGGCTTCTCATCCCCAGAGAACCTGTGGGTAATGTGCATCCTGCCCAAATAGTTGAATGATTTGCCCTGTCATTCCTTAATTGATGGAGCAGATCTGATGTTTTAATATATGGTAACTATGGAGCTCCGAACAGCGCGGAAAAAATATTCAATAAATGCTGATGGAGAATTTGATTTACCATCTAGAAAATAATTAAGTTATATCTTTCTCTAATTCCAAACATAAAACACAAATAGCAGATCATGTAAAGGATTAAATGCAAGATGTAAAAAAGAATATTAGATGATTATAGCGGGGTTGGCAAACATTTTTTGTAAGGACCAGAGAGTCAATATCTGCAGCTCTGTGGGCCCTACGTTACGTCTCTGTCACAGCACCCCAGGTGGGCTGGAATGGTGCAACAGCAGGCACAGATGATAGGCAAACAAAGGAGTGTGGCTACGTCCCAATCAAATTTTACTTATGGACACTGAAATTTGAATTACACCCATTTTCACCTATCACAAGATATAAACGTTTCTTCCAGCCATTTATAAACAGGAAAACCAGTCGGAAGCCTGCTGGTGTCCGGATTCGGGGACAGAATGAGCGTGGCCACAGAAGGGCAGGTGCAGGGAGCTCTGTGAGTGGGGACGGTCTGCACCGTGGTGGCAGCGCTGGGCACAGAAGCCTACCCATGTGAGAGGAAAGCACAAACTAAGCCCCCACGTGCCCCCCACACACTGTCTGAATGAGTTCTGTGCACTGTGCCGACATCGACTTCCTGGTGTCGTCATACAACATGTCACCGCTGCGAGAAAAGGCTGACAGACCCCTGGGACCTCCTTACCCATACGTTTGGTACCTTCCTATGCATCTACAATTATTTCAAAGTGAACATTTAAAAGAATTATTAATTCGCAGACTGCACAAACCCAGTGGCTGGCTAAACTTAACCTCTTGACCTTTGCTTGACGATTCCGGGATTGACATTGACAGTATATAAAATCCTGTGTCTGGGAGCAGCTTTCTGAACCCTAAACCGAATTCAGAATCCATACAGCAACAGACTGCCAGACTGAACAAATTTTAAACGAAAAGATAACGGCAAACTGGGAAAAGGGTTTGGACATGTATGACTACAGGTTGTTTGTTTTACTACAGCAAAGGCCCCGAAAATCAATATAAAAAAAAGGCCTGACACCCAAATGGACAGATGGTGTCAATATGGCCCATGAACAGTAACTGCTCAACAAAATGAAAACAAAATATCACTTCTCCCATGAAATTGGCAAAGATTAAAAAGATTACCCCTGGGTCTAAAAAGCCACTCTGTTTCTAATATGCTGTATTAAAACACAGGGAAACAAAAAAATAAAATGGCTTTTTCAAAGCTCTGCTGGGTGGGGGGGGGGTAGAAAGAACAGGGAAGGACCCTGCAAACAAGAGAGACGTGGGCAGGACGGTGACACCGCGCTCGGAGGGCTCTGCCTGGTTGACGACCTCAGCTAAAGAGAAAAGGTCACACGAGTGGAGTTGCTGTCCCTCCTGATCACTCTTCCACCATGCCTAAGTGTCATTAACGTCCACGCCAAGGACAAAAATGCGGGAGATGTTACCGCTCGCTTTCAATGACCCAAGCGCTTTTCCTCTGTCAGCTGTGGCTGGGGCAGATGCCAATATGTATACCCGGTGAATTTCATCTTGCTATGAAACTCAAGCCCCAGCAAAGCAGGCAGTCCTCAAACTCAGCCGAGGAGCTAAGGTCAAGAATGGCGGACAGCCAAATGCTGTGCCAAAACTCGGGGTGAGAAACATTTTCAATTCTGTGTACAATGGTATTACCACAACAAGGGAGGAGTCCGCACAGAAAAGACAGGAAACCCATTTGTCTTGAGTTTTGGTGCGAGATAACAGCTTCCAAAAGTGCAAGTGAGGAAGCTTAGAGATGCCCTGGCGGGGTGGCTCAGGTGGTTGGAGCGTCGTCCCCATGCACCAAAAGGTGGCATGTATGGGAGGCAGCTGATCGATGCCCCCCCTCTCTAAAAATCAATAAATATATCCTCGGGTGAGGATTAAAAAAAAAAAGCTTAGAGATCTCCTTCCAGTTGCTGTGAGCAAAACCACACATTGCGTTTTTCTGGGACTCCAGACTGATTTAGCTCCTGTCCTAAACCAAGCCTGTCACCTTGGACACACATCCTGGAGATAAGCACGCGTGTGAAGGGTGGGGGGGAGGGGTGTGTGCACAGTGACAAATGACCCCATCCTGTGTCTGCTCCCAGCTAGCTGAGAGAGTCCAGGGGCCCTCTCAGAGCTTCCATTTCCTCATCTGTAAAATAAAGATAATATTTTATTAACTGCCTGCCTCAGAGAGTAGCAAATGACGGGAAATCTGTGAAATGATCAGCCACGCCACTCGCAATGAGTAGGTTCTGCAGCTTTTATTCCCATCCTTCGATTCCCTTGTTTCTTCTTATCCCTCGAGCACAACCCTTTTCTACATGCCTGACTGCACCACAGATTGAGAAACAAAGCCTAGGATAAGTAAAGCAGAAGGGAAAATGAATGATGGAGAATGAACAGTACCTCGGAAAGGATCCGGAAATGGAGCTGATGAGGCTCGCCTTGCTACCACCCCTCAAGCGGCCCATCATCACTCCTAAGGAGATACTGGAGCTCCCCACGAACACACTCGATGCAGACACAGTGGAGGGCCCTCACAGGCCTGGCCTGGTTCACAGAATCACAGTGGACCACACCTTTGCTAGGGTTTCACCTCTTATCTCATGTGCCAGCAGCACCTAATTACTTGCCAATCCTCAGTCTCCTAGCAATTCCCCCAGAGGGCCACAAGCTCTCACACACTCCCATCCTGTCTCTGTACGGGATGTTTCCTCCCCCTGGGAGGCCTTCTTCCTCCTTGCTCACCTCGCTAATGCCCATTTGTGCTTCCAGACTCAGCTCCAAATACCCCTGCTAAGACGCCTTCCTTCACAACAGACCTCTCCATCCCCAGCCGCTAGCACTTGCCGAGTCTGGGTGAGAGATCCCCACAGCGCTCTCATCAGGCCCAGTGCCTAGTGCTTTCCTAACACTTATCATGTGCACTGTCACTGCCGTTTATCTACCTGCCTGTGCCTCTGCCACTGCAACAGAAGGTGTGAGGCGTTACGGATCTGGTATCGGTTATCTTCCTGTCTCCACCACGGCGTCTGCAGTGTCTGCATCAGCCTGTAACTTTCAAAGGACAGCATTAACAGTATCTCCTATTGGACATGCCATAGATGTGGCCTGGCTGCTGCTCATCAAGAGATGGTGTCTATCAATCTACCCTGTTGAGTCTGGGCAGGCCCTATGGACGCTTTGGCTAAAAGAGTGAGGCAGAAGTGATGCTGTGTCAATGCTGGGCACAGCCCTCCAGTGGCCCAGCAGCTCCCGCTTCCTGTCTCCTGGCATGCCCGTTAGTGGGACGTGTCCCCTAGGAGCCCACCCTCCATGCTTTGAGCAACCCAAGCCACATGGAGATGTCACTCGAGTCAACTGCCAGCCACAAGTGAGTCATCTTAGGCATCCAGTCAGGGTGAGCCTTCTTCTGATCATGCGAAGACTCTGAACAAGAACCACAAAGCTGAGGCAACTTGTAGAACCACAAGAGATACAGGTAAATGTGTGTGTCACCTACTTCGTTTGGGGGTGGCTGGCTGGCTAAGCAGCAATGCATAAGCAGAACAACGTCTGCCCGGTACACAGCAGGCAGAAAACGAGAGAGCAGTTCCTTCGGCTCTGACATGATGTATGACACATAGCAAACACTCGAGTTAACAGCTGCTGCTATTATTAAAATTATGTGGAAGGGGCACAAATGGGGAGAGAGACTGGTTACAGAGGCTGTTGCCGTCCTGCCAGTGAAGAGTAGGGAGGACACCAAGTCTACAGGCGGACATGTGGAGCCCTGCGTTTGACTCTCGTGTCACTCTAAATTCCAAGGAAATGGCAAAAGAAATATCAACATAAGAAAAATCCAGAAATGCCCTGGCTGGTATGACTCAGTGGATTGAGTTTTGGCTTGTGAATCAAAGGCTCGCTGGTTCGATTCCTGGTTAGGGTACCTGCCTGGGTTGCAGGCCAGGTTCCCAGTAGGGAGCATGCAAGAGGCAACTACACATTGGTGTTTCTTTCCCTCTCTTTCTCCCTCCCTTCCCCTCTCTAAAGTTAATTAATTAATTAATTAATTAAATATTTGTAAAAAATAAAGAATAATCCAGAAAAAAAGCCAGAAAAAACATCCAGAAAAAAACATGGATGGATGCTGTCATTAAAATACAATTCGACAAGTTTCTGAAATAGATACATCAGATGGGATCAAATTTAGCCAGAGTTAAGGAACAGAGGGAAATGCTGAATATGGGAAGGGTCTGGGAAAATCCCAAATTCAGGAGTAACAATGACAGAGAACAGAAGCAAACACTGAGTTTTGACTGCAACTTGAGTAAAGAAAAGAGGAAGGGTATTTTTGGATCAGCTGTAAAGCTGTCCATCTGCAGAGAAACTCCTTTCCCACTTCCTCAGCTGAGAAGAGCCCATCCAGCCCGTGGCCCTGGTAGCAGCCACAGGCCCTGACAGGGTGCCTGCCCGAGAGCCAAGAGCTGTCCTGAGGATCTGGCCTCCGACCCTCCTCCAGTCCTTACCCGGTGGCCTGGGGTCTCCCTGCTGGCTGCCATCGGGACCCTACACATGGAGTTTTTTCAGGACTGGAGAATGATTTCCTTAGGCTGGGCCAAGCAAGGTTTACAACTTTTTTTTTTTTTGAAACAGTGGTAAAATACACAGAAAATGTACTGTCTTAGCCAGTTTAAGTGTACAATTCAGTAGTGTTAAGTGCATTCACACTGAGTGTGACCCATCTCTGGAACTCCTTTCACAACCTTTTTTTTTTTTTAATCTTCCCCTGAGGACATCTTCTCATTACTTTTAAAGAGAAAGGAAGGTTGGGGTGGGGGCTGGGGGTGCTGGAGAGAGAAAGAAACCGTGATGTGAGAGAAACAGTGATTGGCTGCTTTCTCGCAAGTGTCCTGCCCAGGGATCAAACTGCAACCTGGGTAAGTGCCTTGACTAGGAATCGAACTCGAGACCTCTTGGTCTACAGGATGACGCTCCAACCAACTGAATTGCTCCAACCAACTGAGCCACATCAGCCGGGGCACAATCTTCTGTTTTTTTTTTAACCAAAGGGGTTTGGGACTATGATTGGGCTTGCCCCTGGCCCAACTTAGCCCAAACCGCAGTCAGGACAAAGGTCAACTGACCACAGTCTTAGAGCATACATTCGTACATGTTTATACATACACAGACATGCACGCGCCGCCACAAAAGCACAGGAACAAGCCTCACTGCTTGGAGCAATAGCATGCGCCTCCCCAGAAGGCAGAGGCGACAGAGGCCACATGTGTAGAACAGAAACGTGGTCCTCTCCAGTCCCGGTGGTCACTAGGGCAGGTGGTCCATTCCTGCCCTAAGTCAAGGTCATCATCTTGGACATCACATCCTGAGAGATGGTCCAAAAACATGACCGTGAAAACAATCATGGGTGAGGTTAAATTTCAATTAAATAGAAAATTAGAAATATTGGAATGGAATGAAATGAAAAAGAAATCCACCATTCAGAAGATCAAATCAAGGAATTCTCCCAAGGTACAGAGGGAAAATATGATGCAATAAAATGAGCCCAGAAAAAACTGAAGCCAAGAAAAAGAGAGACTAAAACCCCAATATCTGGAAGTCCGTTCTCCAGAAAAAGGGAATACAGAATGAAAAGAATGGAGACAAAGCAGTAAAATGGAAAGGGTTTCAAGTGAAAATACCTAAGAAAAAGATACATCTAAATACTAGCAGGCTGGTGAAATTTTTTACTTTAAGAAGAAAAATCAAGGGATATGTGGAGGAGTGCATGAAGAAAAAAAATCACTGCACGGACTTCTCATCTGGGGCTGTAAGTGCTGAAGCAACTGAAACAGGGAAATGCTATGCAATCGCTAAAAAGGAGGGAGGGGAGGGGAGGGAAAAGGATCTCTCGGGACCAACAAGCAGTAATTCCAAGCCCTATGGCTGTGTAGAGCAAGATACAAAACACTGTGTAAGGGACCATTTCCATTTTTTTAGAGATGACATTTATGCATTTTTCATATTTATTTATAACATATCTCTCAAGAAAGTGTCTCCAGAAACTGGTAACCTCGGTTGCCTCTGGGGAGAGACACGCTGCTAGAGGAAGGGGGAGGACAAGCCCAGAGTAAAAAGGAGACTTCACCAGATGAGGTTTTAAATTTTTTTTTAATTTATTGATTTTAGAGGGAGAGGGAGGGAGGGAGGGAGAGACAGAGACAGAAACATCAGTTCACTCCTGTCTCGTGTTCACCGGTAGGTTCCTGTCACACCAGCACATCGGGATGATGCTCTACCCCCTGAGCAGCCAGCCAGGGCAGCAGATGAGTTTCTGGACCTTCTGAATGTTGTGCCATGTGAATGCACTGCCTACACCAAAACCCAAAACACAACAACAAAAAAACCCTCAATATCTCTCCCCACCTCCCTCCCTCTCACACACACAAATTGAACCTAAAAACTACAAGACAGAATGGGAGAAAATACATCTGACAAGGCCTTGTACCCAGAATATATCAAGAATTCTTAGTAAGAATATACCCTGTGTCCATGGGCCATTTCCACCCCTGGCCTGCACCCAATCAGAGGAAGCAGGCTACTCCCAGAACTCCCAACCCTGCCCCCACCCTGTGGCCCCTGGCAGGCAGCCAGCCGCCAGCTCCCATGCAGCTCCCCTGGCCAGTGGCTGGATGGGCCTCCGGGCCAGCAGGCCAGCAGGCCAGCAGTGCACATGCAGAGGCCCTGCAAGAGTAACTAGAGCTGTAAGAGAAGACTCAGTAACGGACGCTCACAAGCGGAGAAACTGTGGAGGGGCAGATGACGACGGTCTGCCACCTGAAGCTGTCGATATTGTATCCAATCAAACAAAGACGGTATGAAAAAATCAGAAGAAAACAATATGACTCAACGATCGAGCAACTGTTGATCAAGATCTGGAAGGAATTTCGTTCCGTGGGTCATTGTAACGTGCACAGACTTTTCCAACGAAATTCTAACCAGCTGTCTGCACACAACCCGCCCCCAACTCATAAGTCTACAGTTAAATCCACTAGTACGTGTTGATGTTGCGGCACCAGAAAGAAACTAGTTCAATGGTACACTGGGCGACGGAAGTCTCTGTGCCCCGCCCCCCTCCCCGCGTAAGACAAGCTCACGGCCTGTCCCGGCCCAGTCGGCCTGCTGTACCCTGGCAGCATTTCCTCCAGCCATTCGACACCCTGCATGAAACCCGTCATTTCACTGATACCTTCTGATAGTTTTTACATAACAAAGTCCTCATTCTATTTATAAATTAAAATAATAAGGCACTATGATGGATTACTTAAAGTAATATAATTTGCCTATCACTATTTCGACTTCACATTAATTTTTAGCCGTAAAATTGTTAAATTGATTCTTACTCTTGCCTCCTTTTTTTTTCCTATTTGGTTTTCAGCTTGATTTAAATGTCAGAGAATTTCCTTTATTAGCAACAATGTATTACATTGCAATATTTTTAAATAAACCACTGAGATTTACATGCCATATGCACATTTTGACTAACGCCCTATTTTCTTTACCCAAAGGTTTATGTAACTACAAATACTTCCAGCCCTCGAGTCTCCCCCTTCTACCTCTGTGCGATCACGGTATCCCATCATGCTCATTTTATATGTTTTCAGGAAACTGTGAGTGAGGGTTAGTGGGATACTTGGAAAGTTCTTAATTTAATAACGGCCATGTGTATCCATATAGTGCCCACAATGTAAATTACTCAATTTACCAATGTATTTCACAATTACAACATTTTCATCCCACTTTTTTCAAAAAATAAAGTGCACGTGGTTTACACATACAGTATTATTCAGCCTTAGAAAAGGAAATCCTGCCATTTGCAACAACACGAATGAACCTGGAGGACATTATACCAAAGGACATAAGCCAGCCACAAAAGGACAAATGTGGTGTGGTACTACGCACATAAGGAATCTGAACTGGGCACTCTCATAGACGCAGAGAGGGGCATGGCGGTTGCCAGGGGCTGGAGGATGGCAACATGGGTAGGTGCTGGTGAAACAGCACAAAGTTTCAGTTCTGCAAGATGAGGAAGTCCTAAAGACCTAACGTACTGTGCAGCACCTACAGCTACCAATACAGTATCGTGAGCTTAAAAGTTTGCTAAGAGGGTAGATCCTATGTTAAGTGTTCTTATCGATAATAATAACAAATGAGAGGGTGGGGAGAAACTTTTGTAGGTTACAGATATGCTTATGGCATAAATCACAGGTGGCAAACACAAGTCCCGAGGGCCGAATCCAGCCCTCCACCTTGTTTTATCCGGCCCAGAACCTTGTTTCTACCCGGCGGCAGCACTGAGCTCTCGCTTAACTGTTAAGGAGTAGTTACATTTATACAGTCCTAAAGTTACATTCGGCTGTTTGAAGGCAACTGTGAGGCTGATGTGGCCCCTGGTGAAAATGAGTCTGGCACCCCTGGCATAAATTGTGGTGGTGGTTTCACAGGTGTATGCTTATCTCCAGACTTACCAAGTTGTACAAATTAAACATGTACAACTTTTTGTATATCAGTCATACTTCAATAGTGATTTTTAAAGCATATATAAATAATGCATAAATAATTCAATACATAGGCAGAACTCAATGAAGAAAAACAGTGTAATAAAAACAGGCAAGATATACAAATGGCCAATAAGCACATGAAAGAGGCTCAGCCTGATTAGTAATCAGGTACATGCGAATTAAAACCACAAGGAGAGGCTGACACACGTCCGCTAGGATCGGTCACACCGGCACTGAAAGGGCTGCCAATACCAAGTCCTGGAGAAGGCGCGGAGCCGCTGGCACTCCCCTAAACGGCAGCTCCACTAGCAGGCGTCCACCCAGAGCAAGGAGAGCCTGTCAGCCAAGGCTTGTTGGACGCAAGTGTTCCAGCAGCTTTATCTGTGCTTGTCGGAGAACCTGCCCATTCTGTCTAAGTTACAGGATTTGTGGGCGTGGAATTGTTCACAGTATTCCTTTATAATCCCTTTTTATTTCTGCTAGGTCAGCACTAATGTCCGCTCTTTCATTTCTGACTTCCATGATTTGAAATCTTCTTTTTCTTGGTCAATCCACCTGTACACCTGTCCATTTTGTTGATTTTTCTTTCCAAGAACCAAATTTTGATTCCATTAATTTTCTCGATTGTTTTTCTCTTCTCTAGTCCAGTGATTTTTTTCAGCCCATGTGCCACAGGAATTTTTAAAACATGCCATACCTGACTGTTTATTTAGTCAGGGGCATTGAGCTCTTTTCCCTTGGACTGTCAAATAAAAAATGACAATAGCCAACACAACAATAGCCATTTGCTATTCAAAAATAGCCAATTTTGAACAAATCAAAATTATACCTAGTGTTGCCCTGGCTGGTGTGGCTCAGTGGATTAAGCACCAGCCTGCAAACCAAAGGGTCACTGGTTCGATTCCTAGTCAGAGCACATGCCTGCGTTGTGGGCCAGGTTCCCACCTGGGGGTGTGTGAGAGGCAATTGACCAATGTATCTCTTGCACTGATATTTCTCTCCCTCTCTTTCTCCCTCCCTCCCTATCTCTCTAAAAATAAATAAAAATTTGAAAAAAAATTATACCTAATGTTTGTCAGATTGGCAAAAAATATATATTTTCTGGGTATGTCACAGATTTTACTAATTAGTTATGTGAGCCATGAGATGAAAGGGTTGAAAATCGCTGCTCTAGTCCATTCATTTCCACTCACATCTTTATTTCCTTCCTTCTGTTTGCTTTAAGTTTAATTTGCTCTTTTTTCCAGGATAGTGGCTTAATTCAGTGCCAAACCAGAAATAACTGACTTGTCCCTTAATGAGTGAATGGATAAACTGTGGCATATCCATTTGATAGAATACCCTTCTGTAGGGGAAAAAAAAAAAAAGAACTACAAACATAGCAACAATATGGGTAAAGGTCATTACGTTGAGTGAAAGACATCAGACGCAAAAGAGTAGATAGTTTATGATTCCAAATACACAAAACTGTAGAAAATACAAACGAATACAGTGACAGGAAGCAGACCAGGGGGTGCCGAGGGCGGAGGGCGGAGGGAGGCACCAGCTCTAATGGAGAGCTGACCACAAAGAGGCAGGAGGAAACCCCTGCAGGTGACGATCTGGGCCTTGACCGTGACAGTGGTGTCACAGGTGCGTGTGCAACTGCCAAAGTTCACTGAACCGGTTATTTGAAACAGTTATTTTACTGTATGTATAAATTACACCCCCAAAAGTTGATTTGCCGATAATGCTCTATCCTTCTTTAATGTTTTCAAAGTAAAAAAAGAAGACAATGAAGTAATCTCTATACACGTCTTCAGGGCAAAATCTCAGCTGCATTACCATGTGGACGGAAAAGAGTAACACACACCCCTCAGTGTTGTTATATAATGTACACTGTCCGGGGTTTTATTTTTATTTCCCTTATGTTACTCACAGACATAAGGCAGCACACTGAAAAATAAACCAGAACAAAGCTTTGTTCGAGAAGACATTAGTTTCATGGAGAGCTGACGTTACCGTGAAGTTTGATGCAACTATTATGAAAAGGATTTACGTACTAGAAGGGGCATTAATTAAAAAAAAAGGCCGATCACAATCAGGAGCTCAAATTCTGGATGATTTCAAAGAAGGGGAAGTAAACAGAAGCCCAACGTCTCTTCTTGTTCTTGTATTTAAACACTAATTAAATCCTGCCTATGCAGAAAAATATAATTATAAACATTAGTCAAATAGAAACAGGAAACAGAACTTGGAGAAAAATAAAACCGAACAAAGCACACCCCATTGACGCAGCCGAAGTCAGGAAAGGGAGAAAAGCAGCATAATAAACAGAAAATACAGAGTAAGTCTAAAATTCCATATAGAACATTAGCAAAGTGAACCAAGACAAAATAGGACTTATCCTAAGTATATAAGCATGGTTCAATGTTGTTGTTAAGAAAACAATTCATTATATGAAAAGATTAGTGAAGAGAAAAACAGAGGACCATTTCCCTAGATGGTAAGAAGGCATTTTGAGGCCTCTGCAGCTCGAAGGCCTGGAATTCTACAGCAGAAAAACGGCCACTGCGGCCCCTGGGAGCAGTGAGCGGTCGGGGCAGAACCTGGACCAGGGGGCTTGCTTGATGCACAGGCCAGAGGCGGCAGATGGCCAGGCAGATGGAGGCAGTGCACAAAGACCTCTCATCCGAGGAGCCTGGCTGTGATGGGAAGAGTGAGCGGGCAGAAGGCAGTGAGCGTTAGGAGACTTCTCTGACAAGGGAGACAGGTACAACGAGAAGAAGCTGAAAAAGCTAGTAACTGAGATAAGGGAAGGGACTCGGCCTAAGATACAGGAGACACGGGTTCCATGCCTGCTGGCCTGAAGATTGTGCTTTGCATAAGAAATGCAACATACAGTGCCTAACACATTTAAGGGCTCAAAAAAAAAAAAAGGAGGAAGAAGTTTGGGAAAGGATAACAGTTCTGTAGTGGTGGTGGTTAAGAGAGTGGGCTTTGAAGTTGGACAAAGACCCAAGTTCAAATCCCAGCGTCACTCTCCTCTGGCTAGCTCTGAGAACTAGAACAAGTTACTTCACCTCTCAAAGCCTTCCTTTCCTCAGCTGTCAAAGGGGAATGAGACAGGAACTACATCCCAGGAGAGTGCACTGAGATGACACATGTTCTGTAAATGTCAGCGATCATCACACACACACATTGCTGTCACTTCTGGGTGAAGGTCGGGATAACTGAGGGAGCGTGTGCTCACCCTTGAAGAGGCAGAGACCAGAACAAAGGCAAAGAGAAGAAGCAACAATCAGGAAAATGAAAAGCAGCCCCAAGCCTATGTTAAACAGGAAAACCTGGGCATAAAGAAGACCACGGCAGATTTTTCTAGAAACAGGGAATGCTAGGGTGTTGACTGGGGATAGGTTTTCCAGGAAAGCTCCACAGTCGATCCAGACTGGAGTCACAACCCCTGGGACCCCCCGCTCATTGCAAGCACAGTCAGAGAATGACAACAGTCCTGAACCACAACACCAAGATGGAAAGGGGGTGATTTTAACAGGACCTGAAAGCCAGCACCTCCAAAGGATACTCTCAGGGCCAGCTTGATGGGTGTGCCATCAGTATGGTCACATGGGCTACTGTCATTATCTTGAAATTCTTAATATTTTTTAAAAGATTTTAGGTATTTATTTTTAGAGAGAGGGCACGGAGTTAGAAAGGGAGAGAAACATCAATTAGTTGCCTCTTGCACACCCCCAACTGGGGACCAAAGCCACAACCCAGACACATGCCCTGACTGGGAATCGAATCTGTGACCTTTTGCTTTGTGGGACACCATCCAAGCAACTGAGCCATGCTGGTCAGGGCAAAATTCTCAGTAATTTTTTAACAATGGGACAAGCATTTTAATTTTGTAATGGGTCCCACAAATGCTGTAGCTGATTTTGGATACAATGGAAAACAACACTCATTGCTTTAACATAGCCATACCAAAACCTAAGGGCTGAATAGGAAAGAATTTCCCATTTTCATCAGGCCAGAAGACAATTGTCCAAATTATCCCTGAAATTCCAACACTGACCATTAAGGTAAGAGACAAAATGTAACTATTACCTGCAACAGAGAACCCAAGTTCTCCTCCAAACATGCTACACTCGAGAGTTTCTCTAATGCAAAGAAAGCACTCTGGCTACCATCGTAGCATTCTGTATAATATACCCTTATCGTGTTAAACTGCAATTATTCATTTGTGCCTGCTCTGTCTCCCTGCCTGGACCACGGGCGCCCAGAAGGCCAGGTCATCTTGTTCATCGAGGCATCCTTCGGGCATGGTGCACGACAGGCCCACGTGAATCTCTGAGGAATGAACAAACAGTCCGAGTGCCCTTCACAGCTGCTGATGGAAGTCGTGCAATGAACAAGGTTTTCTTGACCGGACAGGGCGGAGAATGGCCGCCGCGCTGCATTTCTGCAGAGTAAGGGCTGATGCCAGCAGGATGACAAGCCCAGTTCCTCAGAACATCCCTTTGGCCTAATTAAACCGTCCTAAATGCAGGCTCGGCTCCCGCGCCCGCAGTGAAACAACAATCCCATCACCATCCTGCTTCGAATGACGGTAAGACATCCCTCGTCTGAACGTCTGAGACCTGACCTGTGCCAGGCGGATGTCAACTCCGGAATTCAGGTATTTAACTCCCGAGGAGCATTAGCAATGCCTTCCTCAGTGCACAGCATGGAGAAGCTCCTTATACACTTACAGAATGAATTCACCTTAGCACTTCAAGCGTGGACATAGTATGGTTTATGAATACTGGTGAGAAATGAGTTTTAAAAGTATATACGCCCTCAGTGGGAAAAGGACGGTCTTTTCAGCAAGTGGAAATGGGAAAACTGGGTATCCACATGCAAAGAATGAATTCGGACCTTCATCTGACATCACGTACAAAAATTAACTGGATGA
The DNA here is from genome assembly GCF_019186645.2 of Phyllostomus hastatus. Classification (NCBI taxonomy): domain Eukaryota; kingdom Metazoa; phylum Chordata; class Mammalia; order Chiroptera; family Phyllostomidae; genus Phyllostomus; species Phyllostomus hastatus. The sequence continues at coordinate 59,886,880 of NW_025333857.1, read as the reverse complement.
AAGACCTAAACCTGTATCCCAAAACTATAAAACCCCTGGAAGGAAACAGGAAAAAGGATTCATGACATTGGACTTGGCAATGATTTCTTGGATATGACACCAAAGACCCAGGCAACAAAAGCAAAAAGGGAGAAACAGGACTACATCAGACTTGAAAGGTTCTTTGCAAAGGGCGTACAGAATTAAAAGGGAACCTCCAGAATGGGAGAAAATATTTGCAAATCATATATCTGGTCAGGGGTTAATATCCACAATAAAAAGAACTACAATTCAACCGCCACCACCACGAAAGTCAAATACCCTGATTTCAAAACGAGAGAAGAACTTGAACAGACATCTCTCCAAAGATGAGACACAACTGGCCAACAGGCATATGGAAAGGTGCTCAGTGCCTCTAATCATCTGAGAAATGCAAATCACAACCACAGTGAGATGCGACGAACGTCACATGCACCGAAATGCCACCACCAAAAGAACAGAAAAGAGCAAGTGCTGGTGAGGATGCAGAGACAAGGGAACCGCTGTGCGCTGTGGGTGGGATTGTAAAAGGGTGCAGCCACGATGAGAACCAGGAAGGAAGTTCCTCAAGAAATTAAAAACAGAATCGCAGTAGGATCCAGCAATCCCCCTCCTGCAAGTGTAGTCAAAAGAACTGAAGAGAAGCCCTGGCTGGCGTAGCTCAGTGGATTGAGCGCGGGCTGGGAACCAAAGTGTCCCAGGTTCGATTCCCAGCCAGGGTACATTCCTGGGTCGCAGGCCAGAACCCCCAGCAACCGCACATTGATGTCTCTCTCTCTCCCTCTCTCTCTCTCTCTCTCTCTCTCCCCCCTCCCTTCCCTCTCTAAAAATAAATAAATAAAATCTTTAAAAAAAAAAAAAAAGAACTGAAGAGAGCCTCGTGCAGAGGTGCTCACCCACGTTCACTGCAGTGTGATTCACAGCTGCCGACCAACAGGGGAATGGGTAAAGGAAATGCATATACGTGTGATGGAGTACTACTCAGTCTTTAAAAAGAAGAAAATTTTGTCACGTGCTATGACATGGATGAACTTGGAGGACACCGCGGTGCCCTCTGGATTTCTATCGTTTGCAAACCACACTCCTGACCACTACACTCCCTGAGTCCAGTGAGACAAAGCCCAGTGAAACTGCCTCCCCCAACTGTCTGCTGCAACAAGCAGCCTTCTCCCCGGATTCCAGGCCTGTTGGTGCCCCCCACCCAGTCCCGGCCAGGGGCTCAGTCACAGTGACCTGTCTAACCACAAATACGGCTCTGCACCACGCCTGCTTAAAATGCAATTGGCCTCCCCGTCACTCAGGCTAAAGCCCTCGTTACAGACCGCAGTCTGTCCACTACCTGCCTTCCCAGCCGCATCGCTCACCAACCCTCACATACACTCGTGCAACCTGACACGGCCAAGCTTGGCACGTGCTGGTTTTTCTGGTCGAGTTACCCTTTCTTCCTCTGTCCACTTGTAAGACATCAACCCTTCATTTTCCAGCTCAGACATCACTCCTTTGGAAAAGCCACCGTCCTCCTAAGCATGGTCACTCCTTAACTCTTTCTCTGTGTATTACTCTCCCAGCCGGCCCAGCTCAGCACTCACTGTCCTGACCCACAGCTGCCAGCGCCCTCATTTCTCGGCCTGACTGTGTCCCCTGGCTGCGGATCCTGCTTTGCTCAGTCCCGGGGCAGGCTGGAAAATGCTGGGGGATTCATGCCCAACACCCCCACTCAAGCCGTGCTTAACCAATGACGGGCAGGGCTGCTGTTCGAGGACCCCAGCTCCCTGACCTGCATAGGGATAACTGAGGTGCATTCTGTACAAGCTCCCAGGGTTCCCCAGGAGAGTAAGGCTCCAGCTATATAAGGCCCCGGCCAGGGGCTCAGTCACAGTGACCTGTCTAACCACAAATACGGCTCTGCACCACGCCTGCTTAAAATGCAATTGGCCTCCCCATCACTCAGGCTAAACTGACTCTGTAACACACCTCTTATTGGCTGCCTCCCCTCCCCTGTCTCACTCCTTCACCTCTCAAACTGCTGGTGGTCAAACCCTTGCTCAGCACCTGATTCTAAGGCAATAACACCTAATATTTCCATCGTATTTAGTGTGTGCCAGACACTAGTCTAAACACTTACTTAATCTTCAGAGCACCCCCGTAAAATAATGCAAAATTTAGACAGAAGGACACTGAGGCATTACAGTAGCTGCCCACCCCTCATCTGTAGGGGATACTTTGTAAGATCCCCAGTGGATGTCTGAAACCACAGTTAGCACCAAGCCCTACATATACTATGTTGTTTCCTATACTTACCCATGATAAATTTTAATTCATAAATCAGACACAGTAAGAGGGTAGCAGTAACTAACGAGACAGAACATTGACAGTAATATACAGCAGTAAAGTTGTAAGAATATAATCTTTCTCTCTCGAAGTGTCTCAGTATCCTTCTTGGGATGCCGAGATACAATGCCCACGTGCCGAGACACAATGCCCACATGACGAGACACAGTGAGGTGAGCGACATGGGCATTGGGAGGTGGCGTCAGGCTACTGCTGGCCTTCTGGCCGTCTGTCAGGAGGAGCACCAGCGGCTCAGGGCAAGCCCAGATCACGGAGCCATGACAGTGTCAACAGCTAGATGTCAGGAGTACCAGATGTTGATGGCTGGGGAAATCTGGTATCTTCAGCTCCAGTGGCCGTGGGTAACTGGAACCACGAAAAGAAAACCCTCGGATACGGAGGGAGGACTGGTGTACAAGGTTAAGAAGCTCGCCTGCGGTGGCAGAGCTGGTAAATGCATTCAGCGTCTTTGATATTCCATTGCAACCATCTGTGGATGTGTCTTTCCTCTTCCTCGGACCACGACCCTCTCAAGGGAGAGACCTTTGTTTAATCTTTCTCAGCATCCCCAGCCTCTAGCACGCAGCCAGGCATGCGGCAGGTGCTCCAGAGATACGGATTCTGAAAAGTGCCTGCACTCTGCCACCCAAACATGCCGTGGGCGTGTCCTTCCTCTGTGCCTCTTCTCACACAGGAGCCCCGAAACACTTCTTCTGGGCATCCCTCTTGCCCTTGTCCACTCTCTACCCCACCCCACCACCCCACCAACACAGGACAAGAGCTCCTGACCCCTGCTGTGGCAGCCAGAATGAGGAATCCCCACATCCGAGGCAAGGCAGATGTGAGCCAGCGTATGACCCCTCTAATATCAAGTAAACAAACTCAATTGCTCAGACATGAATCAGAGCATTTTTGCCAAGTAGTTCTTTATGTGCTTATTTTCATCGGAGAGACAGACCCTCATGTATCACGGAACACGTGTTCTTCCCCACACCCCCCACGAACGCTCCCTTCTCCCTTCTCCTGAAGGCGTTCCTCAGCCTCGCTGTTGTCCCTAAGGGACCACCCTTCTTATGCCAAACTGCTGCAACCTCCTGCCCTCTGTGTGGTGTTCAGTATCTGCTCGGGCTGAATTCTGACCTCGACCTCTGCACCTTCTGCTCCCACCTCTACTTAGATGGACTGGGGGCCCGTGTCTATATAATAAACAAGGGCTTGCCGGCGGCACCACTGGCGCTGAGCCCTGAAGTTCGGGTGGGCTTTTGACTGTAGGGTTTGGACACCCTCTGTCCCGAACTCCTGACTTCAGGCGGCAGCCAGTCATCTTTACAGCCCGGGCTCTCGCTCGCTTCCCCATCTCTGCTGCGCCTGCACCGGGGAGCATCGGCCTCCTAGACCGGAAAAGCAGCCATCCCCCCTTACCAGAACTAGCCCTCTTCACCTGCGTAACCTCTGTCTTCCAGGCAACAACTCCGACCCAAAGCAGGCTAACACCTCCCTAACCTCCCTCGCTCACTGCCGGGCTCTCCTCATCCCAGGCACCGATCACACACCCCGCTGCTCAAAAACCCTCTCGGGCTGGCTGTTGCCTCAAGGATACAAGCAACTCCACACCACAGCCTTCGAAGCAGTCTTCGGCTTCCCCCTGACCTGACTTCCCCCTTCCTCTGTCACCAGTCGCCACCTCCAGACTCTCAAAACCCACGTGTGGCCCCACTGAATCCAACTGCAGTGGGCACAGGCCTTTTCCACTCGAGCTACTCCCTCTGCCCACACCGCTTCCCCCACCTGGCACCTGAAAGCTTTCTCAATCGTCAAGGACCCGGTGAAGACGCACCTCCGCCACCTTGGCTGGCTGCAGACGCACCCCCACAACAGTGGGTTGACCCACAGGACTTCAGCACCCCCTCGCAATGCTCCCAGCGTAAAACTCAACTTTCACATCACATTTTAAGGTGCATATACTGATCAATTTTAAGTTTCAAGGAACAAACCAAATTGAAAATAGTGTCAACGAAAGGTCACTAGGACACCCTGGAACAGGGCAGCCCAGGGAGCAGGGCTGGCGGGCTTTGGCACAGCGGGCACAGGTGGGGCAGGAGCAAGTGCTCTTTGGCTCGCCCTGCCTTCCTCCCCAGCCCTCCTTTCCTCTCCGGCTGCAGCCTAAGGCAGGGCGGCCTCCAGATCTCGGGAAACGACGAATCACAATCTAACCAAGGGAGAAATTCTTCCCCCAGCATCCACCTGTGCAAACCTCAGGAAAGACTGCTGGGCTCTGCTAGGGCCCCCCATCCACCGAGGAAGAGATTTTGGCCGATGGAAGATACGAATCAAAGACCAGAAGGCAGGAAGGGGCGAGAATGCAGGGTGTTTCTCTCTGGTCCAGACAGAGTCCCTGGCGGCTGCTGGCTCCCTCTCTGGGGCACCCTCCCACTGTGGTCCAGCTCTTGATGAGCAGCCCTACATACCACAGTTCAAATTCCCACAGAAGCTCCTGCATTCTGATAATACCACCTCTTCCCACGGGCCCTCCAACCCGAGGATGACACTCCATGGTTACTCCTCTGTCCTCAGCCTGATTTCTCATGCTCCCCATCACCTGTGTGACTCATTCCCTGTATTACAGTCTCTCAGTGGGAGATAACTACAGTTGTCTTATTCCTTGACCAGACCACAACTAATATAGAAACTGAAAAACCCTAGGAAAGAAAAGTAAGAAAGGACGAACAGGACTAAAAACCACCGCTGCCACCTCGCATTTATGAAAAGCTCACTATGAACCAGGCACTCCTCAGGGCACCATGTTTTAGAAACGAGCTTACAGGATTTTCACAGCAACTCTGTGATGCTGGTGCTTCTGTTAACCCATTTTTTTTTAAGATTTTATTTATTTATTTTTTAGAGAGGGATGGAAGGGAGAAAGAGAGAGAGAGAGAAACATCAATGTACGGTTGCTGGGGGTCATGGCCTGCAACCCAGGCATGTACCCTGACTGGGAATCGAACCTGCGACACTTTGGTTTGCAGCCCGCGCTCAATCCACTGAGCTACGCCAGCCAGGGCTGTTAACCCATTTTTAAGATAAGGAGACTCTGAGGCTCAGAGGGAGAAAATCTCTCGCTGCTACAAAGATTGTGGGTAGTGGAACTGGGATTCAAATCCAGACAACCAGGCTCCAGGGGGCAGGCTCCAAAACGTGACGGCAAGCAAAGGGTGTTTCGGGGGGTGGTGGGAGTCCCCCACAGGACCGAGTGCTACCAAGAGGTCAGGTAAGATAAGGAATGCAAGGCATCCACTGGATTGAGCAGTCAGGAAGTCACGGGGATCCTTGCACTGGGAAGTCAGAAGCCAGGCGGCACGAGGCAGGCCAGTGGGCCAGAGGTTAGGAAATCCAGGCGAGAGGAGCAGACCTTTCTTTCAGAAAGTTTGGCTCCAGAGAGGAGCCACAAAATCAGGCAGGAGATGGAGGAGGAGACGGCACCACGGTAGGGTTTTCTTTATTCTTGCTTTGTTTTAGAAATGAGAGCCACTCGCACATGTTTAAATATTGATGGGAACGAGCCAGATGAGAGGGAGTCAGAAGACACAGGAGTGAGGCGGGAGGACCGAGGAGCAGGGTCTGGTCTCCACGGGGCCAGAGGGCAGGCCAGAGGGGCAGGCCATGCCGTCCCGATCCACTTAGAATCTCCTCTGCTGCCAACAGCGGGTGAGAGAGCAAGGACGGCTACAGATTCAGATCGGTGTGTAGACTGGTGAAAAGAAGTTTTTTCCTATGACTACTGTCTTCCCTAAGCTAGAAAACGAGGCCGCAGGCAGAAGGAAGGGTGGAGTAGAAGGGTGGAGGGTGTGAGAAGCAGAGAAAAGCTATAGACCAGCCCCGGTGCAGAATGCGGCCCTGCTGTGCGAAGCAGGGGGCCCGGCACCACTGAGGCCCCAACTGTGGTTGGAATCTGTGGTTATTCATGACGGCAGGAATTCTCCAGGTGCCTTCAGACACTCTCAGTATAGGCTAAAGACATGAAAAAATGGGGTGATCCAGCTTGGGTGTAAAAGGAAGGCAGCAATGGACGAGATGAGCCACGGAATCTAATGGAGGCAGGTGCAGGCAGGAAGTCAGAGCACAGGTGCAGTCGGTCGCTCCTGGGGAGGGGGCCAGGCAAGGTGGTATCTGATGGCACCACCGCCTCTGGGTGGGAACAGTTCTGGGTGTTACAGTACAAAGATGTGGCCATGGGGGAGCTGAATTCCGAAAAACGAGGTGAGGGTGACTGGAAATGGGGTCAAAAGACTGAGAGTTCTGCAGATCTGGACAGCGTCCCATGAGCTGAGGGCATGATGTGAGAAGACAGTCAGTTGGGGGGAGGGGAGCCTAATAGACAGCCTCCAGACAGCCACCTGCAAACCCCCTCGCCTCCTGCAAGATTCTGATGAATGGGGGTGAGGAGAAGGGCAGCGAGGAAATGACGAGGAAGAAGAAGGTAGTGGAAGGTCTGTAATGAAAGTTTGTTGTTTCTGCTTGTCCAAAAGTCATTGGTTCCTACTTCTTCCAATAACAGCACGTTGATTTGGCTTTGGAAGCCACCTCTTGTCTCCCCAGGTCATGAGGGGACTTCCCCTCATATTCTACAGTTTATTCTATAGAATAATATTCTACAGTTTAATCTGGGGGATAGGGACATGAGTGTTCATTGTTGGGAACTGCCCTGCCTGGTTTCAGAAGCTGTAACCCCCCGTGGCTAAGGCTGAGTGAGCGACCTTCAGACCATAAGCTACTAAGGAGACAAAGCTTCTCTCTCTGGCAGGGGCACCGTCTCTGCCCCTTTTACTTCGTTCTGCCTGGCCCCCAATGCATGATCGGTTTTAGCCAATGACGGGTAAGATTCCTCAAGGAAGGGACAACCTAAGACAGGCATAGTCACAGGGGCCCCACAGGGAAGGACTTAAGAGGCTATAGCAAAAGGGGGTGATGGACCCTTTCCCCTCCACTTTGACATAGCCTGAGTCCTCATTCTGTCTGCGAGAAGTCTTACTTCCCTTGCCTGACTTAAGCCTGAAACAATGACAAAGGGCGGTGCAGCCCTGTGCTGGAAAGGGCGGGTTTCCTGGGCAATCAGGCCTAAGAAAGAAAATGTAAAATCCTGTGAAACCTGCTTTGCTAAGAATGCTTTCAATTAAATGATAAGGGTCTGAGCAGGAAATGAGTTTGTTTCCCAAAGTTTTATGGCCCTTTAGCTAAATGACCCTGACTCAGAATAAGCCCTCCTAGTTCTTTGTATGCTATCTATTGTTTGATCCTTACTGTCTGACAATGATTGATGAGCTTTACCTGTATTCCTGTGCAAACCGAACCCAATAAAAGCCCCACTGAGGAAAAGGCTCTTGGCCCTTCTCCTTTGAGGGATCAGCCACCTTTCCTCCCCAAGCAGATCATGTCTTGGTAGACTTATTCTCATCCGTGGCAGCCAGCAAGGGGGGGGGGTGCGGGGCCCTGCAGGCGGAGCTCCCCACAGTTCATGACACTATTCATTCAATTTGTTCCACCATATAGATACATTTTATTTCTTAGATCACAGTTAAATATATGTATTTATATATATTTATAATACATACTTTGTATATATACTTCACAGTTAAAACAAACATACATAGAGAAACTTCCCTTCCCCATGCTCTAAACATAGGGGCCCGTGTCAGGTCTGAGCAATCAGAATTACAAAGATTGGTTTCTGCACCTGACCCAGTTTTGGCCCGTGAGACGCCAGCCCAAGCTTGTGCTTGTGCTGGAACTACCCGGGAAGAGGTGCTCTCTTTCTGCTGGCATTGTGAGGCTTGTCTGTATAACCCGTCCCTTCGCTAGCCGGAGGAGAAAGCTAACACAGAAGAGAGCAGGGCCAAGAGGAAAGGGACAGATTCCTGACATCACTCAAATGCTTCCTTCCAGCCACCTCTGAAGCCAAATACCTGGGGCTTTCCAGTTAATATTCTTTTAACTAAAAAGAAGCCTAATTCAGTGGACCAGTCACATGAAGGATTTTCACTGCAACAGCCCGTGCGATCCTTTACCACACGTAAACCAAACCATGCCCTCCTCCTGCTCCCGACCCCGCCGTGGCTCACCAAGCAAAGGCTGACGTTCTCAGGGTGACCTACCAGGCCCCTGCCACCACGCCCTCCAACTGTGACTCTCCCATTGCTCACTCAGCCTAGCTACACCAGCCTCTCGGCTCATCCCTGAACCTCCCCCGGCCCCGCACCGCCCCTCGCCCCACAATGTGCCTTCGGGCCTCTGCTGTAGCTGTTCCCTCCACCTGGCCTCTCCTCCAGACAGCCACCTGCAAACCCCCTTGCCTCCTGCAAGTCTCTGCTGCAGTCTCAAGTTCTCAATAAGCCCTAGCCGAGTCCCCATCCCCATGGCCGGTGATCCCGAACACCTCCCTGCCTTTCTGCTTCTTCCTTCCTTAGAATTTATTATATAATATAGCATGTACTCACTAAACGTACCCGATGAGAGCAGGGGTCTTCCACTGATTGATGCATCTCAAGTTCCTAGAACATTGCATGACTCCTAGCAGGCCCTCACGTATTTGCTGGATGAACAAATAAAATGATATCAGCCTCAAAGGAGCAGAACTTGGTTCTAAGAGGCAGCGGAGGGAGAGGACATGGACCCCTATCTCCTGAGCCTGATGTGAGTGGAGCACAGGAGGAAAAGACACCTGCTTTTCAAAGACTTCAGGGGGTGCAGTGACCTCGGGGGCAGGAAGTAGGCAGAAGAGTTCAGTAAAGCGGTTGAGGATGTGGGTAGGGTGTTAAACCACAGTGAGAGGGCTTCATGTTAAGTTTTGGGAGGCACGCAGGAGCTGGAGGCTGAGTCAAGGCAGAAGCAGCCCAGAGAGGTTTGCAGATGAAAAGTGACAAAGAGAGATGGGCCAGTGGTTTACTTACATTTTAAATATTTTAGTTATTTATTTTGAGAGACGGGGGAAGGGAAGGAGAAAGAGAGGGACAGAAACATAACGTCGACCAGGAATGGGAATGAAACCCGTGATCTTTCTTTCGGTTTGCAGGCCGGCGCTCAATCCACTGAGCCACACCAGCCAGGGTAGCTTACTTACATTTTAGGTGGAGATGAAGGATGTGGTGATACAAGGCCTGGTGAGTTTAGCTGACGTCAAAAGAATTAGTCCTAGCAACCGCTGGTAAACAGAAAGGATTCCTCCCACCGCCCCGTGGTTTGAATGATACTGGATTTTCTGGGAGGAGCGGCCATCACCTACGGTCTCTCCCTCCTTCCCAGCACCCGGGGGTCATTCAGGAGTGTCTGCCGGACCTGGGCCCACAGAAGGCAACTCCCCTCAGTAAGCAGCCTGTCAAATCTTCTCTCTCCAAGCCCAGAACTGACTCTGAAACAGGCATCCAGGATCACAACCCTATTATCCAAAAAAGCAACGGAACAGGCTTCTTTTTAAAGACAGACCAGAGAACTCACTGTTCCCACCTGCCCTCCACGCTGCCGAGGCAAGGAAAAGCAGGGCAAAGGGAAGCCTTCCTTCCACTGGTGCTGATTCACCTCCGTTGCCTTCCTTCTGTCCACAGAAACTTCTCCAGTTATGAAACATATGTGCATGCCAAGATGCAAGGAAAATGTTACTCCCAGTCAGAGAGAGAAATTACATTGTTTAGCCTCTGAGGAAAAGTGGCTTACTATAAATCAGGCCCTTGGGAGTGATGTCATTTTGATGTTCCTTACAGCTATAGGAGCCTTATTAAATAATTAATAATTAACAATGAGGTCTTCAAGACTCTCTCTCACACAGAGGTGTCTCTGTAGAGGCAGGCAGCAGGGACTAGGCTTGGGCCTCACTTCCTGCCCATCAACGAGATCTCGGTGGTACAGGGCATTTGTCTTCCCAGTTCTTATCAGTAGAACGCCCATAGTTCTGAGTCAGGTGTCCTCCTGACTCAGAAGTGTGCATCATTATGAAGAGAGGCTCATTAAGCAAACATTTAAAACAGCCACCTGTAGCAGCCAGCCCCCAAGACGGCCCCAGTGATCCCCAACAGTGCTGTTGATCAGTTCTGTGACTTTAAGTGACACTCCACATAATAAAATCATAAGCTAACTACATAAACAAGACCGAAGCTCCCACCGTACCTCTTTAATGTTGTAACAAAATGACGTCATTGGCGGACCTGTGGACACGCTCGTGCCCTCTCCCCGCACCGCACCAGCACGCGTCTCTGTGGCCAGAGAGTACGGCAGAGGCCCACCACTTCCAAGCGGTGGATTACAAAAGACCGTGGCTTACATCTTGGGAATCTCTCGCTTTCTGGGACCACTTGCTCTGGAGGAAACCAGTTACCACGGCAGGGAGCCCGGTGGAGAGGGACTATGATCTGCCGATAGCCAAGTGACTGAGCCTGGAACCCCCCGCCCCCGGCCCGCACCGCAGTCCAGACTGCAGATGGTGGCAACCCTCGCCAACCCTCCTCAACAGCCACTTCATGTCAGACCCGAGTCACCGCCACCCAGCTAAAGGGCTCCCGGATTTGTTGACCCTCTGGTGCTGTTTTCAGATGCTGTGTTTTGGGGGGTAATGTGTTACACAGCAATAGATCATTCACTCACTATCCTACACAGGCTTGAGATGGAAATCAAACAATTTAACCTCAGTTCCTCACCAACATACGTGCAGGACAATTTCTCATTCCATAAAAGAGCAACAAATTATTTTCAGGTATTTCAACAGTTACGTATTGAGTGTCAAATATGGGGAAGGTGTCTGCAAGAGCCATAAGCCTTCATATAGTATATAATTTATATGAAGAAACACAATCACAAAGAGGCCCCCCCCACACACACACACCTCAAGCCGCTGAAACCACTGGTTTTATTAGCTTTTCAAGTCTTCTTGCTCCTAATGGTTTAGCCCCCACTCCCTGCTTTTACAAACTCTCTCAAGAAGGTACATCAAGAACCCCCTCCTAGCTATTTTGACTGCAGGCATACCCATTTTTATTGTACCATATACCCTCCCATCTAAGGGGGAAAGAAACTTAGGTCCCCTAATTTCATTTGGTATTAGGACAAGAAGGAATTTATATCTCACTAGGAGGAGGAAATACCAATCACAAGCGTTGAGTACAGTCCTGATTTCTGCAATTGGTGACAAGTGTCAACAGCCGCGCTAATACAATCACAGCTCCAGTCCCGGGCACGGCTGAAATGGCGACGGGGGAGGGGGCCGCGGCCGCTCTGCCCTCCCCGGACTCTGCCGTCTCTCAAAGCAGCAGGAGGCTTGAGCTGCTCCGAAAAAAAAAAAAAAAAAATCAGGAGCCTCGCTCTGCACAAAGAAGGTCAAAGGGCGAGTTTCTTTCCATCGACCACAAAACCAGCGGCTGCCAAACCTAAACAGTGTGGGAGGCTGTCAGAGGTGAAGGCAGCCCCAGACAGAAAACCACAGCCGAGCCTCCTCCCGCCCGCGGCTGGGGTCGGAGTCAGGTGACTTGTCGGGGCGCACGGCAAACCTAGACAAAGGTCCCTCCCCGCAGGACCGACGGGGAGGAAGGCGGCTGGCAGGGAGAGCGAGGCAGCCCAGCCGGGCTTCAGAAAACCATTAACTCTCACTTCTTGGCAGCCCCAGCAAGCTGGAGGAGCTACAAGTTACTCTGCAGCTCAGCCTTCAGGGATGCCCCAGGAGGAACTTGGGACCCCATCCCAGGACGCAGGCGCCGCGCTGCGCTCGCGCCACCGGCCCCGGCCCGCAGGCGGGACCCCTCCCCGCCAGCTGTCACCAGCGCTGAGACCCAGGCCGGGCAAGCCGGTCCCCTCTGGCCGCTTCCCCTGCGGCTGCGACCCCGCGGCGGCGACAGAGAGGAAACGCCTTTTCCGAAGTCTCTGGGGGCGAGGGCGCGCCCGCCCCCGGGAAGGGGCGCCAGGGTGGGCGCGGCCGGGTGCCCGAGGGAGCTGGGCACCCATCAACCCTTCAGGGAGAGAAACGAACCTCCTAGTCCCCAGCTAAGCGCGCCCCACCTTGTCGGCGAAGCTGCGGGCCAGGAGCAGGTCCGGGCTGGGCGTGCTGTCGCCGCCCACGGCCTCCTCGCTGCTGGAGCCGGCCAGCGGGTGCGGCATGTCGCGCAGGGAGTGGGGCCCCGTGGACGGCAGGGCCTTGGGGAGCCCGCCCGACATGGCGTGCACCGCCCGGGACGCGCCGCCGCCGCTTCCTGCTGCTGCCCGCCGCGGCGGGCTCCCCCAGCGCCCCGGCCGAGGCCCCGCTCCGCCGCAGCTCTGTCGGAGGCCCTGCACCCGCCGGGCCGGGAGCCGCCGCCGCCGCCCGCGGGTTCGTCTCTGCCCGCGCCGGGCCGCGCTGCGCTGGGCTGCTCCGCGCCGCGCGCCCCCGCTCCGCGCCGGAGCCCGCCGCGGTCCGCTCGCACCTTGGCCGCGGGCGGCCAGCCAGCACCGCCACGCCGCCCGGCCTCGCGCGGCCCCGCCCCCGCGGCGCCTCGGCCGCCCGGGGAGGCGGAGGGAGGTGGGGGGACGCGCGGGGGGGCGGGGAGCGGGGAGGCGGGCAGCTCTGTCCCCGCCCGCCGCCCCGCAGGAAGTGCGCCCCGAGCCCGCGGCGGCCGTCCTCCGAGTGTCCAACCTCGCCGCGCAGAGACCGGCCCCGCGGAGGCTGCGCGCTGTCCGCCGAGCAAATGTTTAACGGAAATCAGAGGTGGAAAAAGACGTTGGAGGACCCTGTTGTTCCATTCCACCCGCGTTGCTGAGGCGCCCACGGGCAGCCACGCCGGGGTCTGGGGTCTTCGGAACACGCCTGTGGGTTGAGATCGTCTGGCCTTTAAAATAACCCGAAATGGAAGGGATTATGAGGCCTATCATAAGAATGGCATAAAGTGCTATTCTTAGGTTCAGAAGAGAACAACACGTCAAGGAGACTGCGTGAGATTTCTTCAAACGCACGCCGAGGTCCCCGTGCCATCTTGCTTCTGCAGCGAAGCTGGGTCTGTGCTAGGTTCAACCGCGGAAGAGCGAGCGCCAGAAAATGAAGGGAGGGAGTGCTACAAATGATACGTGACTTTTAAACTCACTTCTTGACTGAACTGCTTTTTGAAAGAACCGTGAGGTTTAAGCTCTTTTTTCATGCTTTTGGGCTTCCTTTCCGGGCCTTTGGCCTAGCTGGAAGCCCTAGCTGGATTCTCGGCATTATTTGCTGGCGGAGTGGAGATAGCTAAGGCATTCCTTCAGCTCTTTTGGGGATGGAAGTTCCCTTCCTTACCCCACGTTGTCTCTGCAACGTTTGTTCTTAGGGCCCTGACAGTGGAGGTTATCAGTCCAGGCAAGAACAGATGGGTTACTAACAAAGTAACGGGTGGGGTGGCTTATCGTGAGGGAGCAGGCTTTCCCTGTCTGTTCCCAAGCTCTAACGGATTGCCCCCGTTTCACCTGACGAATCCTGAGGGTGGGATTCACTGTGGTCTACAGCCCACTTTCCTCTAGAAACAAGTCATGCTTCAGCAGGAGGAGAATGCAGAGAGTTGAGGCTGACCCAAAACATCGCTCAGAGACTCAGCGAACGTTGGAGATCTTCCTTACTTTCCCTGGTGTGATTCATCGGGCCTCCGGCCTCACTTAATCACCTCTTACCTCTCCCACATGGGTCTGCCTGGTGGGGAGACGAGGACCGAGAGGACACAGGGGACAATGTGGAATGCTGCATCTCCCACACAGAAATGCCAGTGTCTGGTTCTCCTAGAGTTGGGCAAAATTACCTTCTATAGTCAACAGCTGCTTAACAACCCCTACAGACCCTATTCACCATTCTTCTGATTGGCGCTAAGATAAATAGCATGAGTATAACTAGAAATGAGTTTTCTATAGGTGTGCAGCACAGGTGTTTGTTACTGAATGGCATTATGCATTTTAACAACCAGGCTCCCTGAACATAACGGAGATCTTATTAAGACTCTGCACAGCTTTCTCTTCGGCAGCCAGGGAAGAGTGGAAAGGGAACCAACCACCTTTGAATTCCTCCTCAGTCACCACAAGTGGGTGACCATGAGCAAGTTGCCTAATGTTAATGAACCTGTTTTCTAACCTAAAAAGAAAGAGCACACGGGGCCGGTAAAAGTACTCACTGTAGGTGGTGGTTGTAAGGATGAAGTAGCATATTCTCTAACAATCCTAGAAAAATGCCGGCGTGGAAATAGATGCCCCTAAATATCAATCCCCTTCCTCTCCCTCTCTCTCAGGTTTTCTCTAATTTTTTTTCTTTAATTTACTTTTAGAAAGAGGGTAAGGGTGGGAGAAAGGGAGAGAAACATCAATGTGTGGCTGCCTCTGGAGCGCCCCCCACTGGGGACCCGGCCTGCAATCTGGGCATGCCAGGAAATCCAACCCTCCACCCCCTAGTTTGCAGGCTGGTGCTCAAACCACTGAGCCACACCAGCCAGGGCTGTACTCTTCTTATGAAACAATTATTGTACAGTTTTCACAATGAAACATGCTGCACTCCAAGTTTTTCAGCTTGGGTCAGAGTACTCTATTTCTATGCTCCCACCAAAAACCCAAAAACAAAACAAAACAAAACAAAACAAAAATACCCAGAGTTCCTGAAAGGCCATATGAAGCAGTTTATTCATTTATTTTCCAGTTTCCTGGTTGGCCAGTGGCATGTGGCCACAATGACCCAGTGGGTAGTCAGCAAAACTAAAGAAAGTGAACTTCTGTGGAAAAAAGTTTGCTACAAAGTTTCCACCGTTCCATTTTAGCCCAGGACTGCCTATTCATACTCACCATTTCCTGTTGTATTTCAGTGGTCCTTGTGGTGGAAAACTGTCACTGAAATAACTCTAAAGTGTCCCGGAGTAGGTGACTGTGCTTTTACTAAAAGTTTTCAAAGCAACATGGTAGTAAGGAGGAAACGTGAAGTTTCTTTATCAGGACGAAAGTTTCTAGCATTTGATGGAATTTGTGGAGGGGAGCGTAGATTTCCTGGGCTGAGCTCTGAGGAAGAACACCCTAGATACATGCGCATAGGGGCCTGGGGAAGAGACCACAGAATCCAAGAACAGAGCACCGGGCCTTCCCCATCCACAGGGAATCTCAGGCCTTTGGGCTGGCGCCTTGTGGGAGACGGGGCCCTGGGCCTGATAAGCGAGAGTCCTGTAAGCCTCACTAGCAGGTCTGTGAGGACTTCACATGAGCACCCAAACCTCAGAAACAAAGCAGAGTCACAGCGGATGGAGGCTTCTCTCTTTGTCTCCCCTGGTACAGCATGTGCTTAGGCTGCATTCATGTTTGTGTCAGCTGCTCACACTCTCCAGTTTTGAATACAATCATGGCTTTATTCTATATGGCATCGCAAACCCTGCCTCAGAATAACACCAGCCCCTTCTGAAGTGGCCGGCTGAGGAGGACAAAGGAGGTTTTCAAAGAGCATCCACAGTGACACGGAGAAAGCCACAGAGGGCTGTCTCCAACAAGAGGGGCAACTGGGAAAGCACCATCACCGACTGAGGCAAAATTGTGTGGACAATTTAACTCAGCCAACAATGTCCCAGGAAAAAGCAAATGCCAGCAGGTCCACTTGAGGCCAGGACCTGAAGAGTTTTGCAAACAAGAAATTGGACCTTGCCCCAGAATCAGCAGAGAGGCTCGTGGGTAAATGGTAGGACCCTTTCTCTTGCCATATCTGAGTGCCGGGACCCCAAAGCACAGAGACCCTCTGCAGTGGGCAATGCAGCACAGGTCACAGACGGGTGCCCGAGAACCACCTGGGAGTCTGTTCAAACGCAGCTGTCTAAGAGATGCTGATTCTGGGGTGGGGACTGGAATCTCTGTGTTCTAACAACCGCCCACCTGATGCTCATGCTTTGACAAACGCCCTCCCAGAGCTCCACCCATTTCTCTAAACCAGAAACTGACATTCCAAACCTCCTTTTGTAAATAGTATTTAAGTGCTTGCTTTGGAGAAATTTCCTGTTTGCTGAAAAGTGCTCAAAACACCACTTTCTCTTACAAAATGCTATTGCAGAGTCCTTTACCCTTAAACTTTTATGGTTACTTTTATTGAGGATTTACCAGGTGCTGAAAGTTTGGAAGGGCTCGCATGACCTCAATTATCTGTTGACAGATTCATTTTGTAGCGCTGGCTGTGAAATGCCTCACAACGAATATTTCCCAGAGCCCCTCACTTCTTTTGGCTGGTCATGCAGGCTCCTAGGGACAGGGCCTCATCTGGCCATAGAGATGCAATTCACCGCCATCCCCAGGGCCACCTGCTACCTGTCTCTCTCCACAGGCAGCTCCAGAGTGGGTAGGGGTGTGTGTACTCTTTGTGGTGGCTGCCCACTACAGAGGTGGGGCTGGAGAAGACACTGAGCTGGCAAGTACTGGGAGCCCTGGCACTGAGTCCATTAACAGAGGATTTTGGATCGGATGGAAAAACCTATTTACTGACTGTGTGCTGCTCCACGGTAGTGCTCTGGTCTATCTGGAAGAGGAACTTTCAGACATCATGTGACCCAGCAGTTTCGCTCCCAGACCACAACGGAAATGCATGTATATATTCATCAAAAGATGGATTCAAGGATCTTCTCATCAGCACTCTTTATATAAGTGTATGTAAAAAGGCATCTAGTGTGTGATCCTAACTTTATAAATGAGGAGGCTGAGGCCCAGAGAGGTTAAGTAATTTGCTCAGGGCCAATCAGCTAGTGCTACTGCTAGGGTGTCCTTCCATTTGGATGTATAGTGATTCCCATGTGGGTTTGGGGAATGCTAGTTAAGTAAAGCCAAAAGGTAAAGGAGTGAGGGGAGGTGGGGAGGGGGAGAAAGAGAGAGAGAGATTGAGATTGAATAGCGACTATTATTTGGTTGCTAGTCATTTGTCCTTTTTCACTGTTGTCCTGTCTCCCTCCCTCCCTCCGTCTCCCTACAAAGGCAGATTGTGAGGCCCGGATGCCTGGAGCTGCTACTGCCACCTTGTGGCCAAGAGTGGAGGCACCCGATGCCCTGAGGATCGCTGAGGGCGTGAGAACCTGGGTTTCGATGGCATCACTGAGCCCCTGCACCTAACCCCAGACTTCTTGAGCAAACAGTAAACACCCCTCTGGGCTCAGGCAGTTCGATCAGTATCCCTGGAACACGCAGCTGAACTCATCCTTAGAAACTGAGAAGACAAGAAACACAGCAAGCGGGCAGGAGAGAACGTAAGAAGAGAGATTCCCTTTCTGGGTAGCAAGGTTTCTCAGCAGCAGAGCCATTCTTCTGTCACGTGTATTCTCAAAAGAGGAAATTGATTCTTGGAAAGAAGCAAGAAAGTCTTAGATATTATAGTGGCTTGTGGCCCTCCAAAGCTATCAGACAAGATCTTATGTCTTATTTTTTAATGTTTCTCATGTGGGAAAACTTAAACCTAATCAACTTTTTCCAAATAGAGACAAGGATAAGAAAGAAAGAAAAAAAAACTTGAGAAACGCTCCTCTCTGAAGATGCAGGAAAAGCTCTAAGACAGAAGAGGAAGGGAGTTCCTGCCTTCCCACAGGCTCTGAAGGCCACCAGCTCTTCCCAGATCCTTGCCCTGGCTTCTGCCACCGCCACTGTGTGGCTCCAGCCAAGCCCGCTCTGCCCTGCACCGCCTGCGGGTTGTAACCCAGGTGCTGAGCGATGGACGGTGCAGGCCCACAGCCTCATCCCATCACACAGAGGCAGTGAGGCTGCACAACCTTGTGAGCAGGGTAGCAAAAGGGTGCTGGGGCCACAGAGGAAAATCAGACTCAGTGCCGAGATTACAGACCCAGGCGAGGTGACTTGCTAACAGCAGGGCTTTCCCCACCCCACCCCAATCCCCAGCTGTATGAGGGTATTAATTATGCTGAAACCTCAAGAGTCTCTGATTGGGCCCAGCAGGGGGCTGGTTCCCCATGCCCCCCTACTCCGAGCCTCCTACAATATGGCAGGCGGCACACCATCACCCCCACTCGTGAAGAAGATGGGAAATTCAGGAAGCTGCACTCACTACACTCCCATTAATCTGATTCTCTCTGTTTGCTAGACTAGCAGCCCTTGAGCCTAGGCCACGAGACAGAAACTTCCAGAAGTTTTATCTGTTGGAATGTTCATTTTCTACAAAATCAAACCCTGTCTTCTACAAGACTTCTTAAACCTGGCCGTCCTACGCTAGAATGAGGGTTCGTTCAGCTCCAGATTTCTGATGCCGATGGTGTTTCTCGGCTCCTCCAGGTCAGCACCCTTGTGAGGTCGTCGGTCTCATTCATCTGCTTTTTGTTGTGGGGGCAAGGCAGACCTGAGTTCTTCCGAGGAAATGCCACACACCTGGCCCCTCTGCGTGGGATCTTAGGAGGTTACTGATGATGATACAAGTAATTTAACGCTGAAAGGAGAGCAGGGTTCCAGGTTCACCCCGACATTCAGGTCTGCTCTGCTGACTTCGGTCCATCCAACTGCCCTGGCACTACCCAGAACCCCCTGGGGTGTTGCTACATAGGCACACGGCCAGTACCACCTGGGATTAGGAAACAGAAAGGACACCAGAAACTAGATCATGTCACTGCTCCCTTTACAAAGTAGAACATAGGGTACCAAATCGTAATTTGATATATGAGTGTAATTACTACTAGAGGAGAACAGTATTTTTTAAAAGCCGCTCTCATCTGGTAGCTCCTGTATTTTTCCTGGAGTACAGATATTGCTGCTGATGGCATCCCATCACTTGGATAAGAGAAGCTACACACTGCCCACTCCTTCCAAACGACACCCAGGGGGCCTTGGGCCAATCGGGCAGTGAGAGAGGTGGAAAGAATATCTCTCACCTGCAACTTCAGGTGGTACAGAAATCAAGAGACTGCAGAGTTGAGTGAGGAGCCAAGATTAAAAAAAAAACCAGGGCAAGGGCTCTGAATTGGTCCCTAAAGCAAGGGGAGGCTGGTCAAAGCAACTGTTGATGGTGAAGAAAAGAGCCAGGGTTCAAGAACCAGAACACCAGGTCCAGAAAACGAGCCTCCTGCTGATGTGAGCACTGTCTTGGGGCAGGAGAGGGGTAGTGGGGGGGGTGCCATTGTGCTTCCCGGGCTGGGATACACGGAGTGGCCAGGACAGCCAGAGCCGGCCGATCTGGAAGACTTCTCTGAGCTAGTGGGGGTGGGGGGAGACTTGGACAGGAGAAACGCCTTCCCCAGATTCCTTTCTGACCCACGCACATAATTTGCTCAAATTAAGCACCAGGTTGTAGAGACACCAACTCTTATTGTCAGAAGGCGGGAGTCTTCCTTGGCCTATATTATGCTCCCCCAGGAAGAACGTGGCCAGCAGAAGTATCTTCCCCTCCCTCTTCATTTAATCTTTTTATTTTAGACTACTTTTAGATTTACAGAAAAGCGGTGAAGATAGGACAGAGTCCTCACATACTCCTCCCCCAGCATCTCCTGTTGCTAACATCCTAGATCATTATGGTGCATTCGTCACAACTAAGGAGCCACCGCTGGTACATTACCATGAGTTAAACTGTATACTTCATTGGCTTTCACTAGTTTTCCCCTAATGTTCTTCTTCTGCCCCAGAATCTCATCCAGGGGACCTCATCACGTTTTGCAGGCATGCCTCTTCTCCTCTGGTGTGTGGCTGTCTCTCAGACTTTCCCCTTTTAGGGTGACCAGGATTTGATCAGGCCATTTCACAGCACACCCCTCAGTCTGGGTGTGTCTGGGGTTCTTCTCGAGGTTAGTCCGCAGAGGTGAAGGGCCCTTCTCATCCCATCATATCCACGGCACATATGATCAGCGTGATCAGTCATCATGCTGGTGGCCTCGCTGACGTGGTCCAGGTGGTGTCTGCCAGGTTCCCTCACTGGAGTTACTCCTCCCCCTCCCCCCATTTTCCATACTGTAGTCTCTGCAAGCACAGTGCTAAGCTCAGTTTGGCTCCCTTCTGCCCATTGCTGTTAGGACCCCATTTTCAACACTGTTTGAAAGGAGAAGTTATCCGGTCGAGGCAGGTCTCAAGCATCACCTGAGCGCATACCATACACCCTGCAGCGATCACACATGGGGCTGAGCAGGACTCTGCCTTTGGGGGGCGCTCCTCGCCCTTGCTCCTGCACTTTGGGCCTGGCCCTGGGGGTTTAGCCCCCCCACCCCTGCCCCAAGACTGCTGAAAGAGAAACTTCTCCTTCATTAAGTATAACAATTTCTTCTCGAGATCTGGTTAAGAAGTAGGAGGGCCTTTGATTAAAGGCTAGGAAAAAAATTGAGAATACATTCCAGATGAAGATGTAAGTGTAAAAATAAAATATTAGCAGAATATTTAAATACTTTTAGAGAGAGAGGGGAGACCTTAAACCACACTGGACATTGGAAGCCTAGAAGCTGAAGAAGAAAATATAGAGATACTTGACCATAGGAGAATTAAGGAAATTTGATATTAAAAGTACCACATATCAAAGGACAAATTGTGGTGGGGAACTGAGGAAGATAGCCAAGGGGCATGGGATTTCTCTTGTTTGTGCTGGACCCTGGATATGTGAAAAAAAGTGTTTGATCCACGAAATGTCAACAAAAGCAGAAAGAGACAATTTTTGTTTATCCTACTGGCAAACTTTGAAAGACCAATAAATCGGAGAGGATTCACACTTTAAGAGGCCTCAAATTTAAACAATTTAGGAGCCATTTTCAAGAAAAAGTACCCAACATTTTAAATATAAAAGTTGGTCCAAAGGTGAACACTTATTTAGAGTGAGAAAATAAATCACCACAATTATAATTTTTATGAAACTGATAAACATCACAAATATCACAAAACTTTTCATCTGCCTGACACACCTATGTGATACTATTTTTCATAGTTTTTGGAAGCATAATCTTCAAGAACCTCTTCATTAGACCACAGTTTTATAATACTATTTTCTATAAAGAGAATAGAAAGATAATGAAGTCTTTCTTCTAGCATGGTTGATTGAATTTTTTTTATTATTGATAGTTTAGAAAAGTTTCTTTCAGCTTTGAATTCAGTCTGATATGTTGGCAGGCATAAATATGTGGCTTGCCACAAAACATATCTGCTGTCTGTACAAATGCTACAGATTTTTAGCCTATAAATCCAGAAATTCTTATTCTGTTTTGAGTTAAGTTCCACCAAAAAGAAAAAAAAACATTTTTGTGGAGTTTATAATTGTATGTACTACTTTATCCAGGACAGTCTTAACAGGAGAGAAATTTTGGTTTTGGCTACTGATCAGTGAGAATGCAGTCATGAGCTTATAGTTCAATAACTCTGATGACGGGAAGAACTGCCTACAGACAAGCTTCTGGCTTCACACATTTCAAACTTCGTTTCTCCTCTAGATCCCTATACAACTGGTGCCAGGTGTCGTAAGACAAGTTCCTTTCATGACGTGACCTCTGGCCCTGTGTCTGAGGATACGTGGAAGCTATTTCTACATGAGGATGTCTGGCAATAACCCCACTAGGCATAGAAGCCACAGTGAACCTGCTGCATACGCCCCCACTAAACTGAAATAGATACATTCCAACTGAACTTTCAGAAATGCCTGCGACCCCTCCAAGGCCATCCCACCCAAGGGGACATGTGAACAGCGGGCAATTCAGAGTGGCAAGGCACAGTTGTCTTAACTGGTTGCAGGTAAGATAAACTTGCTTTTTCAAATATTGCAAAAATAATCATCTATGTGATTACATTGCTAAGACTTCTCTCCAGGCCTTGGGAGTGGGGCTGGGGGATTGGGAGGGTAGGAATACATGTTCAAGTAAAGGTCGTTGAAACATAAGCTTCATCAGCTTCCCATGAAATCTACCTCCACATCACTGCCAGTGAGGGTACAGGGAACCGGGTGCTTTCCAAGTGTCAGCACACAGGTGCGGTGCTATCAAAATAAAGTCACTGGTCCCAAAGGGTATATGTGCAGAGATGTTGGTTGTGGTATTGTTTGTAGAAGCAAAGAGAGTGGAAACAACCTACACATACATCACGAGGGAAAAGGTTGAACAAACACAGTACAGACACACTATATTATGCAGCAATAAAAGAAGAATTAGAGCTTTATGCATTGGGAGGTCTATGAGAAGTTAATTAAAACGTCAGTGATGAAGTAGTCTATACAGTGGGGTCACTGTATACGAATGAATGTGTACGCATGCATGTTTATACAAGGATAGGAACCCGCCTGCTAGGATAGGACCAGAGAGTTAAGGGATTTAACCTGGGGTGAGGGGACGGCAGGTCAGGCAGGGACAGATCAAATTAACACATTCTTTCCACAACTTCCTGTTGTTTACTTTCACACGTTACGGTGAACATTTACTTTTGTAATTTAAAAATTCTAATAAGAAAAAAATTTAAATCGAAACATAAGAAACGCCTGGGTTAAACATTTATAATACCCCCTACTTGTTTTCCTACTTCTGACACAAACAATAAGGGCTAAGCATTATTATTTGTGTCAGCCAAGCTCTTGCTTGCCTTTCTCCACTTCTAAATTGATACAATTATAAAAAGAACATTAAGAAATTCCTTTTACACCCCAAATGACAGTGCATAGCATTAAAAAAAAACCTCTTATAACAGGCATCACTTTCTGTTTCCAATTAAATGTATATGCTACTCAATAACAGCAAGCGGACGTCTAGGGTGCAGCCCTAGACGTCCCCACCTGACAGCCATGCTGCCCCCTCCCACTCCACAGGCACACTGCTCCGCGTCCCACCGCACTGTAATCAGATGCGAGGCCTGTGGTAACAAGCAAGGTTGAGTTTGTGTCACAGAATTTGAGGTGCACCACAGAAGTATTTACATTTTAGGGGAAAAAAATTCAATTTTACTTATTAGAATATTCTATGCTTCAGAATTATGTCTTTTTGCTGTTAACTTTATGTATAATGTGTATTTTTTAAAAGATTTTATTTATTTACTTTTAGAAAGGCTCTCTGGCTGGCGTGGCTCAGTGGATTGAGCGCGGGCTGCAAACCAGGCATCGCAGGTTCGATTCCCAGTCAGGGCACATGCCTGGGTTGCAGGCCATGGCCCCCAGCAACCGCACACTGATGTTTCTCTCTCTCTCTCTCCCTCTCTCTCTCTCTCCCCTTCCCTTCCCTCTCTAAAAATGAATAAAATCTTAAAAAAAAAAAGAAAGGGGAAGGGAGGGAGAATGGAGAGAAACGTCAACGTGTGGTTGCCTCTCACGTGCCCCACAATGGGTACCTGGCCTGCAACCCAGGCACGGGCCCTGACTGGGAATCGAACCTGTGGCCTCTTGGTTCACAGGCCAGTGCTCAATCCACTGAGCCATACCAGCCAGGGCTATAACGTGTATTTTTAACTGGAGCTGGTATGTTCTCAGAATCTTTATTTTGATGATGATCTTTAAAGTTAATATTCTGAGTACATTCTGAATATAAAATATAACACAGCATATGTTGAATCATCTGGATGACCATTATTTCATCAGTTAATGAAACAGATGTCAGTTCCCATACGTGCATTTAAGATCAAGAAACTATCAAACATTTCAACTCTAATTTTCTTTTTTTAACCTTTATTATATTTTTTTCCATTACTATTTAGTACCCTTAGACTCTCTTGTCCCCAGCAATTTCCACACTGTTGTCCAGGCTCATGAGTCCTTTTTCCTTTTTGCTCAATCCCTCCACCCTCCGACTCCCCCGCCCACTAGCTGTCATCTGTTCTCCATCTATGAATCTGTCTTTGTTTTGCTTATTAGTTCAGTTTGTTCATTAGATTCCACATATGAGTGAGATCATATGGTATTTGTCTTTCTCTGACTGGCTTACTTCACTTAGTGTAATGTTCTCCAGGTCAAAAAGGAGAAAATTTTCAACTTTAACTTTTCTTATGCAGCAGACCTAACACAGGTAAATGTACGCCTAGTCAGGCCTAGCTGGGCCCACCTGAGCATTTGTGGGACCTGGGGCAAGAGTACACGTGCAGGCTCACATTCCATGCGTTCAAATATTTGACAGTTATAAATCACGCTAATGAATTTGTGCAAAGCTATGGTTTTGAAATGACTGAAAGTTGGCTAAATATCGAAGACACCTTACTCTATTATTTTTTAAGTCTAGGTGGTCTGTTGCTATTTGATATGAGTAATAAAATCAATACATGAGCAGTTTATAAAATTTCTTTTTCTTGCCTTTCTAAAAGCAAGGTAATATTTATATTATTATAACATTATAAGATGTATCACATAAATTGTGTTCCAATGACAGTGTTAAAAGGTAAACTGGGACATATTAAAATTTTTACGTGTTTATTTGAGCAAAAATCAATTCCAATTGGGCAGCACCAAACCAAAGTGGTTAAGAGAGTTCCTCCAACAGCAGCTGGAAAGAGACTTTATAGAGAAAAGGGAGGAGTAAAGTAAGGAAATTATTGATTGGTTATGGCTTAAAGCCTAGTTGTCTGTGATTGGTTGTCCTCAGGCTTCAATTTCGTCAACTCTGAGGTTTTTACAGGCTTAGACTTTGTTTCTCTTATGTGGGCTGGGGCGGTGTGAGAACCACCTTGGTCCAATGGCCTCCTTTGTGTAATTAACTTAGCAACAGTATTGTCCAATGGGACAAACTCCCTTACGCATTTGTAGTTCTTAGACAGTTTTTTATTAATTTCAATTTGGATAAAACATGTCCTCTAGTAGGGACACAACTGAAATAGCCAGTTAAGTTATTAAAGTAACAGACTCAAAAATGTATCACATATTTTGTGTATCATATTAAGACACTGAAATGGGTATGCATAGGATAAATCATTATCACAGAACATTAGTTTGCATTTTAATTTTATTCTACGTGATCATCACTTACAATGTTCACCACCCCTTAAAGCAGCGTCTAGAGTCATACAGCAAATAATCTTCACTCACGTGTTGGAAACAACAGCCTCCAAATGGCAGCGCTTGTGCTAAGCCGGCATCGTGGAACTGAAACCGAACACCTAGCTTATCTGCAGTTTCCACCTCTCCTAGGGGTGTCATCTTACCCAGCCCGTCTGAAATTTCTCGGTCAGCACCAGTGAAGTGATCCACCTAATAGACCCTTTTTGTCCCCCAAAGGAAGGTGACCTTGCCAGAAACAATCCATCTTTTTCTTGAGGACTTCCGTATCCCATGTCCCCCTGCCTTTAAATGCCTTTCCTTTTGTGTAGCTCTTTGGTGCTCCTTTCTGTTCTCTAGATGGGATGCCGCCTGATTCGAGAATCATTGAATAAAGCCAATTTGACCTTTACATTTAGAGATAAATTTAGCTTTATCTTCAAAGGCACCAGAGGCATACAGGAGAAACTAAAGTGTCTGGCACCAGGGCAAGAGCTGGGAGGCAGCTTTCTCCCCGACAGAAGTGCTGGCAGAGGCCATTTCTCTTTTCTTTAGCCCACTCCCATCAGAGCCAGCAGGCAGGCGCCGTGTCTGGCCCTGGCCCACGCTGTGTGCCTCTCCCTCGTGATTCCTAGAGGCTCCACCCGCCCAACTTTCAGGCCCACCAGAGTCCCATCATCCTGGCACCTTGACTATGGACTTCCTAGCCTCCGCAATTGTAAAGCATAAAATTCTGTTGTATATAAGACCCCCGGTCTATGGTATTCTGTTCAGTAGTCCCCTTCCACACTATATGAAGGCTGGTCTGCGTGATCAACAGTATATGACAGAGGCAATGGATGTGTCACTTCCAAACTCAGGTTATAAAACACACTGTGACTTCTAGCTTGGCCCCTCTCTTTCATTCTTGTGTCACTTGCTCTGGCAGTGAGTTGCCATGTCATGAGCAACCCAGTGGAAAGGCCTGTGCGGTGAGGAACTGAAGCCTCCGGCCATTAGCCATCCTGAGTGAGTTTTGCAAGCAGGTCCTTCGTCCGAGTTGAGCTTTCAATGGCCATACAGCCCCAGGGGGCATCTTGACTGCAACCTCACAAAAGATCCTAAGCCAGGTACTTGGCCAAGATTGCAGCCCCTCAGAAAGTGTAAGAGAATACATAGTTGTTATTTTAAACCAACAAGTTTTGGGGTAATTTGTTACAAGCAATAGATGGCTGATACAGTAATTGTCTCAAATTTCTACACCCTTGATTTCAAAGGCTGTCTAGCCTAATGCATTTCCCATAAATAGTTTCATCACAGAATGGCAAAAGAGGATTAGAGTGGCTTCAGTTAGAAAACAGGGACTATTATCATCTCTACTTTGATACTGAAGGTGTATAACAATCATAACAGCTTCAGGATGAAGTAATTCACACACTGCTACCTTGAGTTTCCTTATCAGTTAATAGAGCCACAGGACTATAACATGCACTTCTTTTATCCTGGACTTTGCCCTAGTAGATAAGTGGGAGCTGTGACCTATTGACCAAGTACCAAGATACCCGGTACGACATGGACCTTCCATAGTTGCTGCCATCACCACCATCTATCCCCGAACTCTCTTCCTTTTGGAAAACTGAAAGCCTATGCCCATTAAATAATTCTCCATTCTCCCCTGCCCCCAGCCCCTAGCAACCATCAATCTGCTTTCCGTCTCTATTATTTTGACTACTCTAAGTACTTCGTATAAATGTAATCACACAGTAAATAGAGTTCCTGGACCCAGTTCCGATGTGGGGGTTGGTTACCCCATACCAACAAGCAGTTCTCAGACGCTAGCAGGGTAACAAAGAATTCAACTCAATTCTGACACTATCTACTCAGAGACAGCATCAGATTCCACATGCTAAGGAACACACACACTTCAGATGCGAGACACAACCCAGGTTACCTGTGCTTCTCCCTGAGTCACAGTATTAGACCGAGTGGCTACAGATTAGAGGTTCTGATGACCCTTACTTGGGTTCAGTTAATTTCCTAGAATGGCTCAGAACTCAAGAGAAATCTGTTTATTCACTACATTACTGATTTTTCTACAAAGAATATTAAAGAATACAAATAAGGAGCCAGATGGAGAGATACATAGGGCGAGGAATCCAAACAAAGGAGCTTCTGTCTTCATGGAGTGTGGGGTGCGTCACTGTAGCACAGGGAAGCCTTCTGGCTCCCCAACTTGGAAGCTCTCCCAACACCCTCTTGGGTCTTTATGGAGATTTCACTGGGTGAGCAAAACTGATTAAATCATTGGCTGCTGGTGACTGAATTCAATCTCCAGCCCCTTCCCATCCCAGGAGGTCAGGGGTGGGACTGAATGTTCCCACCCTATAATCACTGGGCTGCCTCCACTGGCCACCACTCCTCATCCTTTAGTGCTTTCCAAAAGCCACCTCATTCACAAAACAAAAGACACCTTTATCACTTTCAAGCCTGGGGAAATCCCAAGGATTTCCTGAGCTATGAGCCAAGAATTGTGGTGAAGGCGAATATAAATGAAAAATGCATATTTCTTAGAAGTCACTGTATCGCACACAGTATTTCTCTTTTTGTGATTAGCTAATGTCACTTAGCGTAATGTCCTCAAGGTTCCTGCATGCTATGGTATCTATTAGAATGTCCTTTTTTAAGGCTGAATAATATTTAATTATATATATATATATATATACACACACACATATATATATGCACCATATTTTGTTTATCCATTCATCTGTCAACAAACACTTGGTTTACTTCCACTTCTTGGGTATTGTGAATAGTGCTGCTATGAACATTGGTGTATGAATACATATCTCTTCAAGGCCCTGATTTCAGTTCATCTGAGTATGTGTAACTGAATGCAGGTCTGGCTGCTTGCCGCTGTGAAAGCCAATACTTGAGAGGCAGGTGCTGATGTTTAGTTTCAGGTGCCTGCCACCTGGAAGATGGGGGACTCATGTCACAAAGCCCATCTCCTGGGAAGACTGGGGACTCACTTCTCAAAGCCCGTCTCCACCTCTCAGTGGAGGCAGAGGTTTTTAAAAGAAGAGCAAGGGGAACAGAAGAACAAAGAGATCGACGGTGGGGGTTGAAAGTGCTCTGTGTGCAGACGAGCACAGTCCTTTCCCATGAGGGGGGTGATGGTCCCGTGTGCATCATTCCGGTTTAGTTATCCCAGCTTCATGTCATCCTGGCTCCATGGCCAAGGTCAGCAAATCTCCCAGAGCTGAGGTGCCTGAAGTTCACAATCTGTATCTTCTGAAGTTAGTTCCTAGGACTCTTATACAAACATGCTGTTCATCTACAAGCTACATATTAGTCAGAGTCAGCACTTACAGCAACAATGTCAACAGAATGGCGGTGTGGGTTATAATTCCCTGTTATAATATTCCACTGTTACATATATACCCAGATGTGGAAATGCTGGATCATATAATTCTATTTTTAATTTTTGGAGTAACTACCATACTGTTTTCCACAGTACCTATACCATTTTACATTCCCACCAAGAGTGCACAAAAGTTCCATTTTCTCCACATCCTCGCCAACACTTACTTTGTTTTTTAAAAAGTAGTAGCCATCTAATGGGTGTAAAGTGTTAACTCATTTATTTTTATTCTCCTTTTATAGATGACAGAAATTAAGCACTAAAAAGTTAAATAAGGGCTCAAAATCATTAAATGTCAGAGCTGGGATTTGAACTCAAGTATATTGACTATTAACCAATATGTTAAAATTCTTGTGAGGCAGAAGTTCCAAAACCTCTCAAGAAGAAGACTGAGTCAAGGGCTAACTCCTACCAATTAAAGGGCAAAATGATTAGCAGCAATTTATCTTTCTCCCGATAATGTTCTCCCAACCCTGGGAAGCTGAACTTGCCAGGAAATGGCAAATGTTCTGGGGGTGGAACTCTTTTTTTAGCCCCCCCCACCTTTCTCCTTAAATAAACTTTGCTCACAATGGGTATTAGGGACTTAGTTTGGAGCTTTCTCAATTTCCTAGTTCCTGTATTGTCTAGTCAGGCAATGTAAACCCAAATGTTCTCTAAGGTTCTATCAGTTATATACATATCGGTCATTTTTCTATTCCCTCCGGTAATCAAAACACCTTCAACTGAAAAGGGATCCAGGACAACTACCAAAACACTCACGAGTTACACTTTATATCTAGATTAGTCAGCAAGAGCTGGTCTCAGAGGAATTCCTTCCTTCAGAGCAGAGATGACATGTGAGGTTTAAGGACCCAGACCTTAGTGCATGGCAGACCTTCACTCCTTTGAAACTCTGCTGGCTACTTGACATAGAGTAACTCAACATTTCTTGGCTTCATACAAATCAGGTATGAGAAGCCTGGCGGTGATACACAGGGAGCACCTAGGTGACACACAGAAGGCATTCAATAAATGCTGGTAGTGTCACTGCTTTAGTCAGGAAACCACGAACCACAACAGGGCACATCCTAAACATCTACTGTTGAGAAAATATCGATTATTAGGAACATATTCTAGAAAAGATGCGTAACAGATTAACGACCACAGAACATGCGATATACATCAACGTAAGATGAGCTTTTAATGGAAATGTACGGATCTAGTGCGCTGGAATCAGGTATCAGGTGAGACCCCACTAGGAGCGACTTAGGGTTCTGAGATGTAGCACACCCATTTCTTAAATACAAGTTATTAAACAGTACTAAAAAGGTCTCCATGTTTAGCGCTTTTCTTATGTGTATAATTATGCAAACTATAGAAAAGAAAAATAATCCTGGGATTTGTGTGTGCGGACCTGCAACCTGAGGGAGGTGTTATAGTTTGAAAGCAAGCCCACCCTGTGAAGACGCGCCCTCCGAATTCAGGCAGCAGCTGCGACTCAGTTCCAGTCTGAGTATACACGCCGTCGCTGAATCAATCAGCCTGGTGGTGTCTTCTCTCCAGCCAGTGTGACCTCAAGGAAAGGGACATTACAAGGTGCTAGGGACCCAGTCGGTCTCCGCCCCGCCCCTACCTTGCAGAGCCAGCAGGATAC
The DNA here is from genome assembly GCF_019186645.2 of Phyllostomus hastatus. Taxonomy (NCBI): domain Eukaryota; kingdom Metazoa; phylum Chordata; class Mammalia; order Chiroptera; family Phyllostomidae; genus Phyllostomus; species Phyllostomus hastatus. The sequence goes on along the minus strand of NW_025333857.1, from coordinate 59,856,631 downwards.
GTCATTGCGCCCCGCCCACTCGGGCACCGCCCTCAAAGTGCAGCCTGCATCTCCCATGAGCCTCTTTGGCTGTCACTCTTCGGAAGGAAACTGGCCTCTGCCCTGAGGCGGCAGTAAAATACGAATCGTCGAGGGCAGCGGCTGTTTGATTCGGGTAGGAGGCGGGACTTCCGCTGCCTCGGGTTACGTCATAGAAGGCGGAAGTGCCGCGGGGGCGGGAAGGTTGTAGAGCGGCACGTTGGGCGAGGTTTGCCGGTCTTTAAGTGGTCGCGCCCCCTCGGAGAGCGCGATCGGACGGTGGGGCACTCCCGGGCGCGCACGCGTACACCCGGTAAGTAGGGCCGCTTGGCGGCGCCGGGGCACAGAGGAGTGTGGCTCCAGTGCTGACCTGCTGCCGTTGTCTCTGTTGCCACTGGTCATTGGCCTCTCAGCCTTCATCGCTTCCCAAAGTTTCTCACCGCTCCCTCCTCTCGGCCGCAGCCCCAGCCCCGCCTGCCATCCACGCCTGCCTGCGTTGACCCTTCTGCGGAGCAGGTCGAGCCCCATCACGTCCCTCACTGACGTTGACCTTCATCCGAAGCGCCCTCACAGCCGGGCTTCGCTAGCTCCGAGCTTCAGCTATAAGAGATGCCTGACCACAGTGGGTTCAAAACCGACGTCAGTTTGCTAGTCCCAGGGCTTTCCCCGGCTCCCCTGAAGGCCTCCCTCTCCACGCCAGGAGAACCTGCTCCTGTCTGCTTCCAGAGTTGTGTTTACGCCTCTTAAAGAGCGCGTTAAACTTTTTTAGTGGGGTTGTTTCCATGAGACTATGTTTTCCCACCTATTACGTTCCCAGAGGGCAGGACAAGGGTGTTACTTATTTGGGATCTCCCTTCGTTTCCTTTTTAGCTTTCAGTGTGCACAATTTTTGCTGGGTGTGTTTCTTTTTCCATTTTTTTAAAACTTTTATTGTTATTTTATTACAGTGGTCCCAGTTTTTCCACCTTTGCCCTCCCCTGCCCAGCTCATCCCCCACTCCCACAGTCAACCTCCACACCGTTGTCCATGCCAGTGGGTCATTCATACGTGTTCTTTGTCTAGTCCTTTCCCCTCCTACCCACCATTATCCCCTTCCCTCCCCGCCCCGCGGGTCGCTGTCAGTTTGTTCCACGTTTCCATGCCTGTGGTTCTATTTTGCTTGTTAGTTTATTTTGTTCATTAGATTCCTCCTATAGGTGAGATCATATGGTCTTTGTCTTTCAACAACTGCCTCATTGCATTTAGCATAATGCTCTCCAGATCCCTCCATGCTGTCAGGAAGGGTAGGAGCTCCTTCTTTCTCTCTGCTGCATAGAATTCCATTGTGTAAATGTACCACAGTTTTTTCATCCACTCATTTACTGATGGGCACTTAGGTTGCTTCCAGCACTTGGCTATTGTAAATTGTGCTGCTATGAACATTGGGGTACATAGGTTCTTTTGGATTGGTGTTTCAGGGTTCTTAGGATATAGTCCCAGCAGTGGAACTGCTGGGGCAAAAAGTAGTTCCATTTTCAGTTTTCTGAGGAAATTCCACACTGTTTTCCACAGTGGCTGCACCAGTCTGCATTCCCACCAACAGTGCACTAGGGATCCCTTTACTCCACATCCTCTCCAACACTGTTTGTTTGTTGATTTGTTTATGATGGCCATTCTGACTGATGTGAAGTGGTATCTCACTGTGGTTTTAATCTGCATCTCTCTGATGGCTAGCGATGCTGAGCATCTTTTCATGTGTCTCTGGATCCTCTGTGTGTCCTCCTTGGAGAAGTGTCTGTTCAAGTCCTTTGCCCATTTTTTAATTGGGTTGTTAGTCTTCCTGGTGTTGAGTCAGATGAGTTTTTTATATACTGGGTACATTTTTTAAGTAAATCAAAAGGCACCATAGATGAATGATTTTTCTTCCTAACACTGTGATCATATTGATGTTATCGACTGATGCATGTGGTAGTATTCGGTAAACAGTCTAATGCTATATTAAAGACAGTAATGCCAAATGTTTCACCAACATCTGCAAGAATAAACATTTGCCTCTAATTAAATACTTGCAGAGTTTGTGATTTAAGTCTGTGTTCTTTTCAAAAGATGTTTCTGAAGAGATGAAGCAAGTGCAAACGTTTCATAGTAGGAAGGCTAGCTGTTCCTGAGAACTTCTAATTTGTCACTAAAGTATGATGCATTTTTTCATGGATGTACACATTTTCACAGGTGATTGTAAAGCGTGGAGCAATTGCCAGTGAACGGTTAAAACGGAAATAGGAAGATGGCAGCAAACTCGTCAGGACAAGGTAATGGCATGCTGGAATTGACTGTATTAGTAGGGACTTTTTCCTCATACAGTAAGTGTATTTTAATAGAAAATTAGCACTAGGCAGTTACTGTAGCCAGAATAAAAAGTGAACAGCAAAGTAAAACCCCATACTTGAAGCAAGTCCGACATTGTATCAGATATATAACATCTTTAATAGCTATTAATCTTCTATTTTAATATGTTAAGATTATTCACATCATAAACCTTAGGCCCTCCTCTAAAATCTGTTTTCTCTTGCTCTTGTACTTGAAATCAGAACGTTTTCAAAGCAGTTATAATGTCACTAAGCTAAATCCATACCTGTGCCTTCATTTGCTCTGAAACTTTCATACACGTTTCACCGGTGTTGCTCTAGCTCTCTAAAACAAATCAAGTTAGACACATCCTAAAGACATTTTTACTTAAATGTAAGCTTTAAAAGGTGAAATTTAATCTCTATAAAGTATTAAGTTCTACTTTGTAAGTCGTTTCCTACCTGAAAACTTAAAGCCAACTCCTATTTAACTCACCATATTTTTTATTACTCATCTCTGTTCTGATCTTTTCTGATTTTTTAAAAAGTCTTCGTTTCATCTTATCTTAAACTTCATATACGTGGAACCATAAAGTGTGCACTCGTCTGTGTCCGGCCTCTTGCACTCCCTCTGCTGTCTGTGCCATTGACCCATGTTGGGCCACGTGCTCCAGTCGTGCCTTTCTTTCTAGTGGGGAATTCTGCTCTGTGATTTTACCCCAATTCATTTATTCGTTCTCCTGTGGGGAGGCTTTGGGGTTGTCTCCATTGGGGTCAGTGTGAGTAAAGCTGCTTTGAATATTTGCTGTAAGCCCTTTTGTAGCTATTTGGATAAATTTCTAGGGATGGGGCAGCACAGTGTATAGTAAACCTTATGAAAACTGCAGTCCGTTTTCCAAAGTGGTTGTGCCGTTTCCATGCCCTCCAGCAAACTGGGGGAATTCTGGCTGCTCCACACACGGCACTGGCTGCCTTCTTTTTGGAGCCGTTTTCCGGGGTGTGAGGTGATATCTCATTGTAGTATTAGCTTGCATTTCCCCGATGACAGATGTTGAGCAGCTTCTTAACGTACTCATTGGCCACTGTAAATCTCTTGTGCTGTGAAGTGTTTGTCGCATCTTTGCTTGTTTTTGAAAAAACTGGGCTGTTTATTTTAAAGGTTATTTAGAGTCTGGATACAGGTTCTTTGTCACTGCTAATTGCATTATCTGTATCTGATTCATCTTGGAGCTGGTTTCTGTTGACTGCACTTTGTTTTTTAGTATGGGTCACCATCGCCTCTTTCTTACCATACTCGGTGATTCGTTATTGGATGCTCGGTATTCTAATACATCATAGTGGCTCTGGATGTGGTTGTTTTCCCCTGAAATGTGATTTCTCTTCTAGCAGTCAGCTGGGCTCAGCTCAGCTCAGCTCAGATTCTTGCCTCCCGTGTGCTGGGCAGCAGCTGAATCTGCCCGTGCTTGTCAGCTTCCAGCTGCTGTTTATTGCCTGGCTCCCTGTTCTGTTCTCTCGAAGCACAGATCAGCGTTCCCCCATGGTCTTTGACCTCTTTTTCCCCAAGTTATAGGGACTCAGATGAAAAATAATTTACACTAGAAGGAAAACTAAGAGAAGTCTATTTTGAAAAGAAAATATCACGCTGCTAAAAATCACACCGCAGTCCAAGTGAAAATAAAATTTTAAATTATCTCTTCATTCTAACACAAATGAAGTTTACCTAGTTACTCTTTTTTTAGCAGTTGCAATAAAATGCAGTTATTTTCAGTGTTGCCTTTGATCCCTAGTCAGACCCACTGTGAAACAGTCAAAGCCACTTTGGCTTTTGTTACTACTCTTTTGTCAGTTCGTTGGTGTCCTGGAGCTGCTGCAGCTAGCCACCAGCAGAGGGAGTCAGTAGCACGTTCTAGAGACTCCCATACTCTGCAATGAAAATTGTAAATTGTTATTTGTATGTATGGCATTTTACTCTCTATATCAAATTATCTCTGCACTGTTTATGTATACAGGGACAACTTATTTTGGAGACTGAATGTCAGGTGCCATCATTATCTTACAGTGATAACTGAAAGAACAATGACTAAGAAAAAAGTCTTGACCCATGCATTATATTAATGTCTGTGGCACAGAGAACAGGATCCCATCATGTTCACTAAGCCCTCTTTCCGATCTAGTCCTCTGTCATGCTGCAGTAGTAATCAGGACTGCTGAATTTCATAAGCTCTTGGCGGACAGTTACTGAAGTCCCATATTCTTAGTAGCCGCTATAGTATAGAAACTTATTTGATTGAAGTAACATTTTGAGAATTTCAGTATGTAAAGGTAGATTGTCAAACTGGAATTTGTCCCAAGTACCATTCCTATGTTAAGAGTCTCTCATTCTTGGTGACATTAAAGTCCTGTGGTCTCGTGGTGGCAGCTGGGTTGGTCTAACCCAATTTCAGATACACAGAGAAACCTGGTGAAATTCTGAGTGAGGCGCATGAATTCTTCTCTGATTATTTTATACTTATCTCAGAATGCTTGTAGAAGAACTATAAACCCTGCAGATCAAGTGGTGGGAAGGTAGATCTGGGGCCACTCTGGATGCTCTTAGTTGCGATTCCAGGGGCTGTGTAGGGAGTGGGTGGCAGAGCCCCTGGGAGGTTGTCTTGCTTGAACCTCCCAGACCCAGCAGAAGTCTTACCTGAACCACCTGTGGTCCAGAAGGAGAGCAGATTTACCCCTCAGGCTTATACTAAGGTATGCTGCCTCTGGATCAAGGCTTTGTCCCAGTGATGCACAACTTGCTTTTCTGGAGCTTTTTGACTTAGCTACAGTTCCCTGTGTCCACCAGTTCCTCCTGCACCTAAACAAAAAAGGCCACAGCTCTACTTTATTAACGGACATATACTTATTAGGGGAAACAAAACACCTAAATGTTTACTTAATTATTAACATAGTAACTATTATTTTCACCCTTTTTTTACAACTGTCTTTTTTTTATGTACTTTCACTTTCCTTTTTGTATTTTATGAATTTATAGTTTATCATAGATTCAATCTGTTCCATTTAGCTATAATTATTCTCTTTAGTGTTCCATTTGTGACAGCCTGGCTAATCTCAAACTGGCTGCTTTGATCTTCGAGCACTATCCTGAGCCATTACCAAAAAAATCTTACTTTCTGATAAGATAATTCCAGGCCTATCTTGATTATTTTCCTGCTCTAAGACAGGGAACTAGTACTCTCTGAGAACCTTGGCTCCTTTTAGTGGAGGATAGTATGAAACATTTTCTTTTTTTTTTATATTCTCACCTAAGGACATGCTTATTGATTTTAGAGAGAGGGGAAGGGCAGGAGGGAGACAGAGAGGGAAAGAAACATAGATGTGAGAGAGAAACACCGATCATTTGCCTCTTGCATGCACCCCAACTGGGGACCAAATCCTCATCCTAGGTATGTGCCCAGACCTGGAATCGAACCCATGACCCTTTGGTTTACAGATGACGCTCCAACCAAATGAGCCACACTGGTCAGGACTAAAGTGTTTTCTTGTGAACAAATTAATCTTGAGGGAATCTATATTTCTGTAAACGGCACTTCAGTCCTTTCCAATGTGGTGACCTTTTTTTGCTTATCATATAATTTAGACATTCTCAGATTTTTTAATTTGCTTTTCAAGAATTTTCTATTTTACCCCTGGCTGGCATAGCTCAGTGGATTGAGCTCAGGCTGCGAAACAAAGTGTCGCAGGTTTGATTCCCAGCCAGGACACATGCCTGGGTTGCAGGCCATGGCCCCCAGCAACCGCACATTGATGTTTCTCTCTCTCTCTTTTTCTCCCTCCATTCCCTCTCTAAAAAAATAAATAAATAAAATATTAATAAAAAAAAGAATTTTCTATTTTATATTTATAGTATCTCTAAATCTCTAAAAAGGTGTAATTACATAATTCCCCTCTGAAAATGCATAAGCCTCTTCTGAAAAAAGGGAAAAAGTCTTGTCCTATAGTTGAAAATGTAGCTAGTGGTGTGTTTGCCTTAAATATTTACAACATCCTATATACAAAGGGGAGAGTACCAGCTTCCCTTGCGAAGCATTTTCCACTCTACAAAGGATTCACTTTTGGATTCCTTTAAATAATATAGTCCGGAATATACCTATCCTTCCATAGTAATATTTCCTTAATTTGTATTACATCTCTTTTAGGGAACTTTCTATGGTATAAAATCAGTAATACCCATATTCTAAATTTCCCACCTAATATATTATCAGATCATTTATAGTCATTTATTTGTTGGGATAACCGGCCAACCACTAGGTAGTAAGTAGATTGACAATAGCATAGCCTTCCTTAGCAGACTAAGAGCATTGGCAGTCAGAAACTGTGTTACTTTAGAAGTCATATATTAATTTAGAGCCTATAGTTACTACTTTTCACACTAATTTTCACGGCAGCAGGGAGTGACTGCAAGCTGCCTTGTGCTCTGATTGTCAAACGTGCATGGGTTTTTTTAGGAGGCTGTTCCTTCTTAACCAAGCCGAGAAGGGCATGTGATTTAAATTTTTAAAAAGTTGGTGAATTATATGCAATTGTTAGTTTTGTAGGCAGAAAATGGTCAGATAATAGGCAATTTAATAAATTTAATACATAAAATAAAAGTTCCCTTACACTGGTTGTCATGTTTACATAATACTCCTAATTGTATAAACATGAGTTGATGTTTATGGTTTGTGATGGTCCCCCTTCTTAGAGGTCTAGATATGTAAGACATTATTTCATCATTGAAACTATTTTTTTTGTTGCCTTTATTTGTATAGCACCTGATTTTCAAACCCTTTGACAGATTGCCGTGATGAAATGAAGGGAATTGTTCATCAGTTGCTTCGGTGTTAGTTGAAGTAAAGGCCTAACACTGTGGTTTGTAAAATACAGTAGTCCCCCCTTCTTTGTGGGGGACACGTTCCAAGACCCCCTGGGTGCCTGAAACCTCAGGTAGTACTGAGTCCTAGGTATATGACATGTTTTTCCTATACATAATACCTATGATGAAGTTCACCTTATAAATTAGGTACAGTAAGACATTAACGTGATAACTGATAACAGAACAGCTATAACGATACACTGTAATAAAAGCTGTGTGACTGTGTTCTCTCTCTCTCAAAACATCTTACTGCGTGCAGAGCATGAGGGCCCTGCACAAAGGAATGATTCGCGTCCTGGGAGGGACAGAGTGGGATGGCATGAGACTTAGCTGAGAATGCTGCAGACCTCAGTGTATATGTTTTGTATGTACTCTCTCAGTGTTTGCACGTTGGCATTTAATTCGGATTTTTAAAACATTTTGAATACTGCTTCTAGGCCAAGACTTTGCAGCTTCTTCTCTAAATCTTCGGTAAGTTTGGAGCTCAGAGCCAAGCCCGGTATTAGGTGTTGGTAAAGCACACACCTTTTCGGACCCTGTCAGTTACGCTCCATTTCTTTCTCAGAATTGCTTTTCAGTCAGTTGCAGTTCTTTGATTTGTTCCCTCAGAGGTTGTGTCATTTGGAATGAAAGCAGTTGAGAAAAAGAAATAAATACCGTTTTGATCTGAGTATGTCTAATGCTTTTTCCCTCCTTGAAAGAGGCCTTCACGAAGGGGCCTAAATCTGGGAACTGAGAAAACCTCCACTGCCAGGGCTGGACTGAGCAGGGCAGGTTGGTCCTTGCAGCATTTGGGGCCTCAGAGATTTTGTTAAAAAACAAATGCTGTCACCCATCCCTTGGTGGTTAAAATTATTTGGAACTGAGTCTTTAAGCCCTCCGCCATTGTTACACTTTGCATGTATCCACGTGTTGTGCTGTTCAAGTTGCCCGGAAACAGGCAGGAGGACACAGTAGCCATCTGAAGAAACTCCCTGCCCGTGAGTGAGTTCACCGGCGTGCTAAGAGAAGAGGATTGTGCTCTCTGGGTTTCTACATGGCCTAGGTTTATAAACTAGCTCTGAAGTGTTTTTTTATTTCTCTTTCTCCTCTCCCAACCCTCCTTTCTTCTTTAGGTTTTCAGAACAAAAATAGAGTTGCAATCTTGGCCGAACTGGACAAAGAGAAAAGAAAACTACTAATGCAGAACCAATCTTCAACAAATCATCCTGGAGCTAGGTATTAAAGAATAATGGGGTTTTTATGTTCAGTCATATAAAAAATACCTTGGACAGAATAATTGCAGTTGGTTGGCAGTGGTTTGTTTCTTTATCATTGGAATTTACGTTGTTTCGATTCCTAGTTAGATTTGAAAAAAATTAGACAATTTATTTGACTAAATTTTAAACATTTTAATTCTAATTAGAATATTTTACTTTCCCTATTCCCTAGAATATTTTACAGCCTACTTTTTAAAAAGGGGGGGTCTTGTATGATTTTTATTTATTACTGAACTTACTCCACTGTCCCATCTTTAAGCATTCTGCAAAGTAGGTGAATTGAGGCAGCTTAATGATCTTTATTGTACAGTATTCTGTTTCTGTCATCTCACCTCTCTTCCCTCAGGTTCATTGTCCCATCCACCCACCACCTTATCCTCACCTCTACTTTCTCACTCACTCCTCAGGCCACTACAGTCTGACAGCCAGGGGTCTCCCTCCCCCCACCCACAATAGGCCTGAGCCTAGTGCACTTGCACCCTCCTAGTGGCTAAAACTGGTAGAGCAAAGTCGTTTTCTTGTTAGAGACCTTACAGTCACCCGTCAGCACCGATCACTCTCCCCTTAAAGTACTCTTTCCTTGGCTTCCATTCACTGTCACTCCGCCACCTTGCTTTCTTTAGCAAACATTTCTCCGCTGCCTCTTTCTCTTAAATGTTAATGTTCCTCAGAGTTCTGTTCTAGACCCAGTCTCCCAGTCTACATCTTTCCCTGGAGAGTTGCATCCACTTTCACAGCCTGGTAGTTACGTGTAGATAACCTTCGCACATTCGCCCCTTTAGCCCACCTCTCTCCCCCCAGCACCCGGCTGCCTCTTGGACACACCCACTTCGGTGGGCCACAGGCCTTTCAAACCCTGTGTTCCCCAAACTGAACTCATCTCCCTTCCCTCTCTTTAACTAGTTACTCAATGTTCTTTGGCTTCTTGTCTCAGCAAGTGGTACGGATCTACCAGTTATCAAAGTCAGAAATGTGAACTTGAATTTGTTTATCATTCCCTTTCACTTTTCATCTCCAGGCACTTAACCCTTCTCTTACGTTTACACATTAAAACGTGTCTCAGATCTGTCCATTTCTCTTCATTGCCCGGGTCCTGGCACCGCCATTTCTGTGCTCAGTCACCACACCTGCTTCCTCACTGAACTTCCCTGTAGTCTCTCAGGAAACCAGCAGGGTCGCCCTAAAGGTTGGGGCACGTGTTAAGCGGGAGGTTGAAGAGAGGGTGCAGCCCGCTGCAATGGCACAGCCGTGTCAGCAGTGACCGGCTACGTCCTCCCGGCTCTCCTTTCTGCCTTCCGCACGGGTCAGCAGCTCCCTAATGGTCGCGATGGGACTGCGTGCCCTAGGCCTCCCCTCCGCGCTGAGCCGCCTACAGAGGCAAAAACCTCGAGGTCCCTATCCTGCGTTCCTTTTTCAAAAGTGAGGAAACTATTCTCAGAAGCCTTGCAACCGGCTACCCATCAAACCTAGTTGCTTAGAATCAGGGACCTTTTTCTTGCCTAAGCCAGAAACCAGCAAGGATTATGGCATTTTTTACACCGAAGTTCGCCCCGGAGGCAGGAGCCGGGCCAGCCCGAAGCGTGGCACCGTTGCTGACTGAACTAAGCGTGGGTTTTCCATTCGCACAGAAGAGAGATGCACAGTTGCTGAGGAGACCGGCCCTGTCTGCCATCGCTGTGGGCTTTCCCATCCGTCATGTGGTGCTTCTGGTCTGTCACTCCTCTGCTTGTGACGTCCCTCAGAAGCCTCCTTTCTTATCTCACTTCATATCCTGGCACCTGCCTTCCTCCCCCGCCTCATTTTTTGCCAACCCACTTCGCCCCTGCCCAACCCCGACCTCCAGTCCTACTGAACTCTTGACTTCCTCAGGCACGTCAAGTTCCTCTGCCCTGCATTCTGTACCTCCTGTTTGGGACATTCAGCTCTTCATTTTTCATCATAAATGTGGCTTTACGATAGACTGGAGCACCTCAGGTCTGTTTGAAAGCGGGGGAGCATAAATCATCAATAAAAAGGAGATCATTGGGAGCCCCAGTAAATAACACAGGCTCTCTTCGTGTACATTAATGTAGACAGCGGGAAAAGGTGAAATGCATTCTGGAAGGTCTTTTTTTACCCCTATATATTAGATAATGAAAAATGTGATTCAGAATTAAGGAGGCGTGTACCTTCAACAGCCGAGTAACTAAGCTCCCCTTTTTAGCATCGCACTTTCGAGACCCGCCCTGAACAAGGACTTCCGGGACCACGCGGAGCAGCAGCACATCGCGGCCCAGCAGAAGGCGGCTTTGCAGGTGAGCGGAGGGCGGCTGACACTCTCGTCTCCCTGGAGACGCCGGTCTCCCTGGAAGCCAGCACAGTTCCCATTCTGTATGTATTTCAGTGGAGCAATACCAATAAAAATGTTCCACACATAATTGCAGTGGTTTGCTGATGTTCAGTGGTGCCCAGAGGATTCGAAGGACCAATATAGCGGTAATGAAAATATCTTTTACGGTGTTGACACGGCCCTGATTGATTCTGTGCTGTCCCCGGCAAGGGAGTGCTTGTGCCTAGGCATTTAGCATGTCTGGATGGACAGAACAATTTTCAAAGCTGAACTGGCTGGTTTAACAGTGGTGAGGGTGTCTGTTAGGTAGGTATTTTCAAATTTGTCATGCCATTATATCCTTTGATAGTCTTGCTGGTTCACTGTTGTGTGGATTCTCTAATGGTCTGCGTGGCTGTTGTGCAGGAAATGTTTCAAGACTAACTTTTTCCGTAGGAATGTGATAATTCGTCAGTTAAAAAAACCTATTTTCTTCATGATAATAAACAGTTTTAGTATTTTACTGATCGTAGATAATTTAAGCTTCCCAGAGACACGGTTATCTATGCTTTTAAACCTTAGGATCTCAGAATTAGAAAAGATATTAAAGATCATCTCATTTTAGACAACCTGAACACAGTCCCCCTGTCTTTAGTGACAGAGGAAGTCGCTGGTGGTGTTCTGTTATTTACATTCCAACATTCAGCTGCCTTTTTCTTCGTCTCCTTCCAATTGCTGCCTTCCTTCTCAGGCTCCTGACTTGTTGGTCAAAAGCAGAGTGCTTTGGGACCGTTCTTGCTAGCTTCCCCCACTCCAAGGGTCAAAGTACATAATTTGTGTTTTTGACTGGGATCACTGGGGAGAAGGTGCACCAGGAATACCTGGTGCAACCTGTTGATGTGAATTCTTCATTATTGTCCATCTCCTGTGTATTTAAACAAAATTAGCACAAGAACTGATTTAAAAATAAATTTGATCTCAAGTACTCAGAAAGGATAAGTAATTTTAATGTCTTTGTTGAAGAATTATGAGTCTTAATAGCTTAATTGCTGTTCTTTTTAAAACCCTTTCCCAGCATGCACATGCACATTCGTCTGGATACTTCATAACTCAAGACTCCGCATTTGGGAATCTTATTCTTCCTGTTTTACCTCGCCTGGACCCAGAATGAAGAAATTATTTGTAATGAAACTGACTTTGTAACATCAAATGCCAAAGCTACTATTGTTCAGTGCTATACAAGCGGTGACTTTCAGAATTTCGGTGAACGTATATATTTTGCTCCTTTAAAAGAAAGGTATGTGCAAATGAACGGAAAAGAGGGGGAACCAGGATGATGAGAGCTTTGGAAGCTGTATCTGAAGACTGATTCTGCTACCCGTGACTGTAACTTATTTGTAATGCAGGTTGACTTTAGGGCTAAATCAAACTCTGAATTAGATGGTCACATAAACTCACTCCCCCAGCTCCCAACTACTTGGACTGAGTACATCATGTCCACAATAGACTTTTAAGAACCATTAATAGTACTTAGCTTAAAGAAATGAGGGTGCTTTTAAACATGTGAACCAAAAGGCTTAAATAAGTTACATTCATATTTGCTGTTTATAGAATTGATATCTGTGTACCTTTTGAGTTTATAGTCAACACGTCATCCTGAAATAATACTCTTTAACTCATAACTAGTTTCCTTGTTCTCAACTTTAAAAGAAAATCCAAGACTAAGGTACTAGTCACTCTGACACATCATTTATAAACCAATATGCCACTATAAATTAGGTGACTAAATGCTATTAAAAACAATGATATGAAATGTGGTTTTAAATTTTATGCATGCTCTTATTTTGTGTTACTACATGAATGGTGTGCCTGCATGGTTTTCCTGTCCATTTTTATTCTAATTAAAAAACATGGCAGTTGAGCCCCTTTTTAATTACTCTAAGGGGAAGGAGGTAGGTTAAGCAGTTTCTCAACATGATACATCTTAAACAGAATCTGGAGTGCTTATTTAAATATCCCCACTGCCTTCCCTACCCTACAGGACCAGAATCTCTTGATTCAAAATAAAGTCTGAAAACCATGGGTTAGAGAATTCAATTTTCATGATATACAGGGTCTAGCGCAAATAATGTCCCCTTTTTTACTACAGACTCTTTTATTACAAAATCATAAGCATGCAATTCTCTAATATAACAATATCACACTCAAGCACACCATATGACATTTTAGGTGAAATGTTCAATGTTCAAATTAAAACCATAAATGATTACACCCATATCATTACCCTGCCAACCACACTCCGGTGTTACTTCTGTTGGGTCCTGTAAGTTTATAAATTCATAATGTGCATGTCCCTGAAACTTAGAGGTCATTTAGCTAAAATCTCCTTTACTTTACTTTTAATATGATTCAAATTATACTTTATACTATATCACAGATACAGAATTTTATTTATATAACTGCTTATAACTGACCTCACCTTGGCCTTGAGTCCCCATCTTCTGTAGTGGAGGATCAAACTTAAACTTAAAATCCCAGTCAGGGTTAATATTTACTCAAAGTTCATGTCCCTTTTCAGAAAGTTTCTTCTCCGTCCCTCCCTAGACATGCGCACCAGCCACCTAGCCCCGTCTCACCCAAACTGCAGCAGGAGCAGACAGCTCTAGACTTGGCTGTGCCATTTAGGTTTCCTCTTGAGGTTCTGAACTGATTTTCTTCATCCGGTGAGTCGGCAGCTGTCCCCACTGCCATGGTCGCCGTCACAGCAAAGGTGCCCTCACTCCCGCCGCTGAGGAGCTGCCCGGGGGGCCCCCGGCTCCGTCCTGCCCCAGGTCCCTGCAGCTTCTTTGTGGTGGGCCTCATTTTCTTGAATTAACTTGACTAAGTTTCTGTTCTTTGTGACACATGACCCAAATCTGTGGTTCTAAATCTATCTACTTGATGCTAGGCAGATAGGAAATTGGGATTGTGGTTTTTATACTCTCAAAGCCTCTAACTAATGTGTGACTTTTATAATTTAGGTGAAAGAGATCTTTTTTCCAGTGATATCTTTTCTAGTATCTTCGCCTTTTCAATAGATGCTGCCTAAATCTGCAGTCCTGGCTCCTCCCACCCAAATCACTTTCAACTTCACTTCTGTTCCTTGTGTATTGATGAATAGCTGCTCGGTAAAACACTGTGCTTTGGGGGGAAACGGTGAGTGACACCCGCTCCTTAAGGAGGTCACAGTGGAGAGGGGCCTACTGTGGCGCAGCAGTGGTGGCCAAGGAAGCCAGATCGCAGTGAGGGATGTGGGAGAGGCACCGCGGAGCACGAGGCAGTCCAGACAGGCCTGGAGGTATCGGCATGGCCTCACCTGGCAAGGGAGGGAGGAGCTGCTCCAGGCAGAGCTGAGGATTTCCTAACCAAACAGCAGTAGGAGCTAAGACACGGAGCGGACCGCAGAGGATGCCGGAGGATGCCGGAAAGGGCAGCAGTGGGCTCAGAAGCCCTGAGGTGAAGTTTCATTATTGCTTCCCTTGGATTGTGGGTGAATTTGCTTCACTCGCTTGCTTAACCTCTCTTTCCGTGTCACTCCATCCCACCTGTAATGTAAGAACGGGACACTCCTTCACTGGAGAGACACAGCATGTGGTGATGGGAGGCTTCGTTCCATGAACCTGTTCCTGTGTGTATATGTGTTTTACTTATTTGTTTATTGTGTCTTCCACCAGTGCGGTCTCGGAAGGCAGGGATTTTTGTTTCCCTCCTTCTCTCCCTCCCTTCTCTTCCTCTCTTCCTCTCTCTCTTCCTCCCTCTCTGGTTATTCCTATTTTAGTAGAAGGTCAGCACCTACTTATGGAAGGAAGGAAGGAATGAGTATTTATAACCTGGATGGTGATATAACGGTTTTTTTCCCCTGTGTCTCATGGTAATAAAGTTTTGAAAGCCACTGGTAAATAATACAGGTGATAGTGCTTTGTACGATTCTGGAATAAAAACTGAAGTGACACAATTTCAAAAGCAGATATTTTTTTTCCTCAACAATCTGTAAGCTGTCTCATTAAGTTGTCTCAATTCTTCGCTTTGCTTTGGTGGTTGGAACGCCACCTTTGTATGAGTTTAAGGCCCACTGAGACAGGGCTTTGGAAACACAGTTACACAGAACAGAAGAACAGAGGATATCAGCTCATTAGTACAGGTCACCCCCACTGCCGAATCCCGTCAGCCAACACAAGTCCCGTTTCAACAGCATTAAGCTCAGCCAATATTTACTGAGTGCTTTTCTTACCCACTTCTGTGTGCACTAGTGTGCAGTAGATGCTGGGAGTTTTTTTAACGGGCAAATAAAGAATGGATGGAGGAGGAGACCTTCACTGTCCTCAAGAGTCTGACCATCTAGACAGGCACGCAACTAATGCTGGGCGCCACTTATTGCGGACAGGACGAGTCCCGGAGCCTCGAGGACCAGTGGAGGAGGACAAGCATCTGAAACTGGCCTTCACGATGAGACGATGTCTCCTCCTCAAAGGAAAAGCCTGCACAGCAGGCAGGGAGGAGGGCAGGTGTAGGGGCCGGTGTGCAGCGACCAGAAGTCCCAGTTGGCTGGACGTGCAGGAGTAGATTTGGAGAGATGTATATGGGGCAATCGTTAGAAATGAAGCCGAAGGTAAGCTGGACTCACGTTCTGAAGAGTCCTGAATTCCAGGGTGAGGCAGGTGTGTTCAGCCAGGCCCTTTGCTGGGAGCTATTGAACATTTTGGAGTGTAGGCAGGTATAGAGATGAACCAGTTAGGGCCTTAATCAGCTCTTGGGGAAGAGGAGCTTATAAGACATCAGAATAAGACTTTTTGGGGGGTGGGGGGTGTTTTCTATCTTTTTTAAAAAATATTTATTTATTTTTACAGAGAGGGAAAGGGAAGGAGATGGGGAGAAACGTTAATGTGGGATTGCCTCTCCCATGCCCCTCACTGGGGACCTGGCCCACAACCCAGGCATGCGCCCTGCACAAGAATCGAACTACTGACCCTTTGGTTCACAGGCCCACACTCAACCCTCTGAGCTACACCGGCCAGGGCAGAATAAGATTACTCTTAATTCCTGTTGAGAATTCAGGCAGGTATGTTCTGTGTACATGCATACGTCAGCTCCAGCCCCGCCTTCCCCTGCTGTCTCATTTAACTCTGGTACTCTTCCTCCAAATTTCTTTCTTCACGTCCCTCCCTCATCAACCAATCCTCTCTCCCCAGCTTTCTTCTGTATCTCCACCTCCCAGAACCTTTTAAAAAAGGAAAGGCAGTGCATCCTCACAGTTTCCATTTGATCTTCACAACAGCTCAGTAAGAACTGGATGTTCTCAGTAACCTACTCAGCATGAATTCCTCCTTCCCCCTCCCACCTCCCCCAGTACGGCCAGTGTGCTCAGGGGCAGATGACTGCCCGGCTACAGGACACCCTTACATGCTCCGCACCCATCAGGGGGTTTATTCCCTTTTGCCACAGCCAGTCAGCCCATGGTATTTCAGACAGCACAGGAATTGGTTCCGCATTGCACTTTATACCCAAATTCAACCCAAATGAAACTCCAGGAGAGGACTGCCGGATTTCTGGAAAAGGTATGTCCTCACACATCTGAGAACACTACTGAAAGGGTGTCTCTCTCCTGTTGTGTAAAAAGGGAAGTGTATGTATATACAGATGCTCCTTCACCTACAGCGGGGTTACGTCCCAATAAATCCACCGTTAAACTGAAAACTCTTCAGGGAAAACGCATTTAATACAGCTAAGCTACCAGATACCACGCCCTAGCCTGGCTTACCTCAGACATGCTTGGCCCATGTATCCAAAACTCGCTGGGCAGCACAGCACACCGCAGACTGTTGGTTTTTTCCTCTTGTGATCGTGTGCCTGACTGGGAGCTGACCCCCGGGCCCCGACTCCCCATGAGCCCCTGGTGCGAGGAAGCCCAGGCTAACCACACGGGGTGGCCACATGTGGGACACCGGTGTCAGACGTGTGAGTGAAGCTACCTTGCGCCTTCCTGCTCAGCCCAGCCATCAGCTGCGTGCGGCCAGGTGAGACCCCAGTGGGATGCCACACAGAGCCCAACTGCGGAGCTGAGCAGAAGTCCCACAGAATTGTGGGGAATAACACATCATTGCCGTTTCAAGCCTCTAAGTTTGGGGGTAGTTTATTATGCAGCGAAAGGTAATGGGAATACCCTCGATCTCCAAATTTCCGTATCTGTTGTCAACATTGACATCTCCACCTTGAAATCTAATAGGCGTCCTAATATACCGTATTTTGCCATGTATAACGCACACTTTTTTTTTTGCCCAAGTGTTTGAGGGAAAAATAAGGATGTGTATTATACGTGGGTAGTACTAATTTGTTACCGGTACATAAAATTTCTTGTACCTTGTATCTGTTCTTGTGTTTTGTAATTATTTGTTTCATTAAGTTTCTTGTACCATAACATGTTCAAATATAAATGCTAAAATTCCTTTATAATACAAAAAACAAGTATCGAAATATAAATAATTGAATTAAAAGGAAAGATTTTTCTCCTGAAAGTCTGGGCCAAAAACGTAGGTGTGCATTATACATGGCACAACACGGTAACATGTCCAAAATGGGGCCCTCGGTGTCTCACCTTCCCAGCACACTCCCCGCAGCACGCCCCATCTCGGCAAAAGGCTGCCTGCTTAGCCATGAACACAGCAGTCATTCTAGGCTCCTTTCTCCCGCTCCCCTTCCGTCCAGTGGCTCCGGCCTCCGTGTATCCAGAATGCCAGGAACTCTGACCAGTTCCGCTGCCATCGTTCCATTCCAAGCCGCCACCATCATTTACCTGGACGACTGCGATAGCCCGACCGGCCTTCCTTTTTCCACATTTCGTCCCCTGCCCTTCACAGTTGCGAATACTTGATACCTTAGCCAGAATGATACTTTCAAAACATGAGGCACAAGGAAATGATGCTCAGGATCACGAATCCGGAGGGAAATGCAGATCAAGCACCACGAGGAGACCACTTTGCACCCGTTAGGATGGCTACTATCAAAAAAATGGAAAATGGTTGGTGAGGATGTGGAAAAATCGGAACCCTTATGCACTGTTGGTGGCATTGTAAAATGGCACAGCTACTGTGAAAAATAGCACAGCGGTTCCTCAAAAAAAACCAACAATTATCATTTGGACCAATAATTCCACTTCTGGGCGTATACCCAAAAGAAATGAAAGCAGGGACTGGAGCAAATATTTGTACACCCACAGTTACAGCAGCATCATTCACAATAACCCAAAGGTGGAAGCAACCCAAATGATCACCAGTGGGCAAATGGATAAACAAAACGTGTTATATACACAAAATGGAATATTTTTCAGCCTTAAAAAGAAAGAAAATTCTGACACATGCTATAGCATAGATGAACCTTGTAGACAGTATGCTAAGTGAAATAAGCCAGACACAAAAGGACAAGTATTGTAGGATTCTACTTACATGAGGTACCTAGAGTGGTCAAGTTCAGAGCAGAAAGAGTGGTGGTTACCAGGGGCCTGGGGCCTGGGGGTGGAGGAGTGAGCAATTGTTGTACAGTTACAGTTAATGGTACAGAGTTACCATATGGGATGATGGAAAGTTCTAGAAATTGTCCTGATGGTCACAACAACATGAACAGACTTCATGCCACTGAGCCATACCATTTAAAAAATGGTTAAAACGGTAAATTTTGTGTCATATGTTTTACCACAAATATATTTTTAAATATAAATAAGGTTGTGCCAATTTTCTTCTCTAATGAGTTTCCAGAGCCAAACTCTTTACAATGGTTTGCAAATATAGAAAATATTTTCAAATGAGTCTATTTGTTAGAACAAAAAGAATTTAGCTGAAAACAGGCAAAGTGAAGTTTTCCCCTCTTGATATAATATAATCTTTCTCTTTCCCCCTTGGAGTTTTAAGATCTTTTATTGAGAGGCTATGATCTACCGAAAACGGTCAGTGACCAAAATGATCGTGGGAATTTGAGCCAAGAGTATACACGTTGGCTTATTAGCAGGTTTGAGTGATAATATCAGTCCCCGGCCCAGAGCGATATCCTTATTGTGTGCTACTTTGGTCAGGCAAACCAGCCTGACCGGCTAAACCAAGCTGGTTCATCGAAGAGAAAATGGTTAGACCTGAGATGTTCGGCCCTTCCACTCTTCCAGAAGGTGATGACGTTTCTTAGCCCCTGCTGTCTGCTTGAATGTCAGGCCGAAGCAACTTCGAAGAGCTAGCTCTCAGGATACTTCTGGGGCCTCAGGGCCTTTGCATGCGCTGTTCTCTGACCAGCATGCACTCCTTCCTGTCACCTGCGTAGCTTGCTTCCTCGACATCCTCCAGGTTCAAATGTCATCTTTTCAATAATGCCTTCTTTGAACACCTTGTTCAAAATTTCAACTCCGTTCCCCTGTAACCTTAATTGTTCTCTGGGGCACTTAGCAACTTCTAAGTTGCTCTTGTTGCTGAGTTATTTCTGTTTATTGTCTGTCTTTTCCCACTAGGATATATGTGCCGTAAGTGTAGGTATGTTTTTACGTGTGTTTTTTTTTCACTGACATATATCCCCAGTGCTTAGGACAGTTCCTGGCACATCATAGCAAGTGTTCAGATACTTTAATGAATAAATGAAGTAAGTCTGACATTAAAAGGAAAACTGGCATGTTGATCATCAGTAGTGGACCCTGTCCCCAAGTGAAATGTACACATACACAAAAATATAAATTAGGGGGTTCCTAGACACCCTGAGGCCCAGCCATGGGCTCCATGTTAAAACCCTTTGATCAGAAGGAATTTAGCTGTACCCCTTTCAGCTGCTTCTCCAGGGCAGTCTTCTGGAACTCAGCACCACAGATGTCACTGCCCTCAGGAGTCTCCAGGAGATGCAAGCCTTGCAATGTTGTGTAGCAAATGCAGTGAGGCTGGCAGCCCTCGTTCTGCTAAGAAAACAGGAGTGTGTGCGCCAGCCCCTCATCTGTCATTACTGAGCTATCAATTCCAGTTCTCTCAGGAAAGCATCCAAAAGTGAACATACAGGCTCTGAGCAGCCACAGGCAGGAGCAGGGCCCCACGCCCAGGGAGGTGCAGGCTGCCTTTACAGAGCTGATTCTCCCAGGGTAGCCACTCCGTGACCGCTCACAGGTGCCAAGCTGCTCCCTTCAAACGTGCTTGGCTCCCTGGGATTGGAGATGGCCTTCGGGGTGACGGCAAATCAGCTTGTAGCCTGTTCAACGCTGCTGACTTCTGAGGCTGCGGAACCCAAGAGGACCGGCTGCTCCTTGGAAGAGGAGCCCACATGTACACATGCCAGAAGAGAACTGAAGAGTGAGCAAGACTTTTACCGAAGGAAGGGGCAGTGGCAGGGGAGGGGGGAGGAGGAGGGAGAGGGCAGCAGGGAGGGGAGAAGCAGGCACAGTGGCAGAGAGGGAGGGAACGGTGTAACAGCACTGGCTGGCAATCCAGGTGGAGGGTTTGGAGCTGTGTCAGAAAGGCTTTGGAGAGCCATTGAAGGGGAAACGACAGAGTAAGACTTGTATTTCATGAGACTTTCCCAGGCAGCAGGGGAGCGTGGACTCGGGCGGGCAAGGAGACCACTCAGGTTGCTGTCAAGCGATGGTGGGGCACAGTGGTGCGGGCTGACCGAGAGGGCGGCAGTGAGGAGAACGGGAGGCGAAGAGGTTCAAGGACACTAAGGTAGGCAGAATGATCAGGAAATGGAAACTGATTATGGAGGATGAAAGAGGACCAGGGAAAGGGAGGAAGGAGGCCCTAGAATAACTCGGGTTTCTGGCTTGGGCAACAAGGTGGATACAGGTGCCATTTCCTTAGGAAGAAGTACAGGGTGGGGACACGGGGTTGAGGGGCCTTTCTCCACGGTGCTTCCCTTAGATACGGAGCCCTAATGCCAGGAGGCCTCCATTATCCGGGATAATTAACACCTCCCCACTGCACCTAGAGTGGTACTGGTAGTTACGTTCTAAGGAGAACTGAGGAAAATAGGCACTTGGGTCATTTTATGCACAGTGTGGCTCAGATGAGGAACCCCAGTGGAGACAGGTTGAGATAATGCACATCTGCTTAAGCTCAGGCCGTGGGGGTGGAGGAAATTGCCTTGAGAAAATGTATATGTAGTTGAATCTCTAAAGGAGGGAGTCAGGGGATGAGGAACCTGGGAAAGAGAACTTAGAGATGCAATGGGGAAACCAGGAGACACAGACACCTCATTCTCGTGGAAGCTGGCATGAAGATCCTTGTGAAAAGGAGAGAGGGTTAAAGCTACTTCCCAAAGTGTGGCTACCGTGCCACTGGTGATGCTCGAGTTGATTCCTGGGGTACACACAGGCAACCCTTTTCAATTTTAATAGTTATATGTATGTATGTATATATGTATTTATTGCAAGTAATACAGCATCAATATAGTAATATACGTAACCATAGCTATTTTTTGAGAGTTATTATTTACCAGCCATTGTTCTAAGTGCTTTATATGTGTTAACATCCTTCCTGAATCCTCACCACACCCCTACAAGGTAGGCATTGTCACCCCCACTTAGAGTTGGAGGAATGGAGGCACAGAGAGGTCATGTGACTTGCCTGTGGTCACAGAACTCGTAAGAGGCAGAGCTGGAATCTGAACCCAAGTGGTTTGCTTCAAGGAACCCTGCTTTAAAAAAAATACATTTTTTTTGGCTTTAAAATACATTGAAGTAAAAAAGGGAATTAATTTGCAGAATAAAAGTGGGCTTAGCTATCATAAAATTGTGGAGGCAGCCTGTGAGTGACTGACCCTTGGGAAGGAGTGCCCTGGCTGGAGAGAGTGCCACTGAGAAATAACGAGCGCGGAGGAATCCGTGATAGTGGGGTAGCCGTCGACTGCACACGTTCTGATATAGGACAAAAGGAAACATCTGGATCATACTATTCCCTGCCTAGGGGGAGATCAAATTATATCCTTCCAAATCTGGGCCATTATCCTGGGGACAACAAACCACAAATACTGTGTTACCTATTAACTATCAAAATGCATTTGCTGTGGTGGGGGTTGGATTCTTTAACAATGTCCTCGAAGATTCGCTGGGTTCTTTAAATTTGGCCTAATTCTTCAACATTATTACCATAGTTAAGTGTATTAGAAATGTGCTAAATTACTTCCTTGATTGCATTTTGAACATTTCAACAGCTGAGTACATTGTAAATACTCCAGCAGGAATTTTTATTTCTCATCCTTATTTCTTTGGGATCCCATGAGAAATACAAGAGTCTTGTTTATTGCTGAAATATATCTTGTTTAATGTCTTTCATGCCTGTCCCTGGTGTGTTGCCAGTAAAAAATGATCATGAAAATCCTCCCAAGCAAAGGAAGAAATAAAACAGGGAAACTGAAAGAGAGAGAGAAAGGGAAAACGTATTGGGAAGAAAGGTGGGTGTGCCTTCTGGGGCTCCAGGTCTTCATCTCGGAGAGGGCGAGACAAAGGAGACAGAACAGACTGAAACCAGCCAGAACGTACTGACAGCCCCTCCAAGCACTGGGAAATGTCGTCTTGACAGCTCAGTGAGAGGGGGCACACGCCTGGCCACTGCTGCGTCCACGCTACATGTATCCCTTGCTGGTGCTCGCCTGGAGGTCCCCTCCCGCTTTCAAGGTTTTGGGAGCACACAGTTCCCGTAGCGGCTCCTGGAGGGATATTTGTCCTCGTGGCCTACAAGGCCATGTGCTAGCCCAGGCCCGTGGACTAGCCCTGAGCCCAGTCCGGACTCAGACTGCCAGTCTTCGCAGCACTTTCAGCACGAAGGATTGCATATCAATCTGTTTGTCATGAGTCAATCCCTAAGAGCTGTGATAGTTGTGGCTCAGTTGGTTAGGCAGCGTCCTGCAAAGCAAAAGGTCGCTGGTTCGAGGCTCAGGGCACACGCCTAGGTTGTGTATTTGGTCCCTGGTCAGAGCATGTGCAAGAGGCAACCAATATTTCTCTTTCACATTGATGTTTCTCTTCCTCTCTTTCTCCCTCCCTTCCCCTCTCTCTATAAATAAATAAGTAAATAAATAAATAAAATTTTTAAAAATCAACCCCTAAGATTTCTTAATTAAAGAGAGAACAAAATGTGTCTCTATCTGGTGCGTACAAATGAAGTCATGTGAACAGTAATAGTTCAAATTTCACTAGTTACTGCCATTACTGCCACAACCCAGCCTTCTCACCAGAACATCTACTTTTTATCTGGAGGGCCTCAGATCTGTGTTGGGCAGGGTCAGTACTGTCATCGCTCCTCAGGTCCCTCCTTCCAGCTTGTGATCTGAGAGCCATGAGGAGGGCTGTGGAATCTTTAGTACAGGAGCTTTTAGGGGGTGTGTTTATTTTTAAACTCTGCCTTACAGAAAATTTCAAATATATACAAAAGAACAGAGAGCAGCATAACAAACTCTCACATATTTACGGATTTGCTTTAACAGTTATCTACTCAATACCAATTGTGTATCAATTATATCTCCACCTACTCTTCCCCTCTGGATTATTTTGAAGCAAATCCTTAAATAGTTTACTTAGTATGTATCTTGAAAAGACAACTCTTAAAAGTCTAGTGTAAGAGTTTTGAAATCAGGGTTTATGTATGTAGGGTGTTTCGTGCATTTTCCCGAGAAAATGGTTGATAGCTTTCATGAAATCTTTAGACTGGTTCAGGAGTCTACAACTGTAGGAATTATCGCTCTAAGCAGCACAGTGAGGAGAGAGAACCAATCCGTCTGAGGGTCAGTAATTGTCAGTGAAGTATCTTCACCATCACCACCATTCTACTCATAGTATTTTTCAGAACTTTCTTAGGAATGGCTTTAGCTGTTGTAAATATAGAGCAGTAAACTTCTACTTTAAAAGTTTTTAGTATGAAATGTAGTCTGCAAAAGCTGAAAGTGATAGATTTAAAGAGCAGAAAAACATTAATTGGAAGCAGGTACACAATGGTCAATGGACAATCAACGAGAGGCTTCCAGACGGGCTCCCCGCTTGCCCGGGGGAGCGATCCGAGTCAGAGGCTGGACGGGAGGGAACCACTGCACCCCGGCACTGGCTCGGGAGCGCAGACTCGGGTACGGAACGGTTCGAGATGTGCTGACGTTTTGCAAAATACAAAGGGAAACAATACTTCTAGGAATGTGATACTAAAATAAACATCCAGAAACCATACATACTGCTGGTTAAGTTAAAATAACTGTTATTTTAATAAAACAGACAAAATATACATTAACATTTTTTATTTTAAAAAATATGGGTTAAACAGTCAAGCTGCATTTACATAAACCAAACCAAACCAAACAACAACTACTTGGGAAAAAAAAACAACTCCAAAACCTTGCAAACTATTAACAGACTCCACTATAAAGTATCTACCAAGAGGCTGGACTAGACGAACAAAGAAGCCCTTCCAACTCTGACTCCGACAGAACACAGATGTCACACGTGCGTGTGTATGCGCGTGTGCGTGTGTACGTGCACGCACAGGCATCGCCGGGGGAAGAGAAAGTTGAAAATGGTACAATAAAATCACTCAAGTTACTGACCATTTCCTTCATCATTTAAATGATGTTTCCAGTGTTAAGAAATTATGGATACCCTCTTCTACAATAAAAACAAAAAAAACACATCCGGAACAGTGCAAACAGGAGGACGGTTTTGTTGCTATCATTTGGAACATACAGCCACATAGAACATATTAAAATTTTAAATACAAGCATTTGTGTTTCTTATCTAAGTAGTTAACGTGAACAGACTTTTGCCAGCCACAGCCAAGCCGGGGGAGGCCCGGGGGAAGTCACACTGAGAACCTGTCCAGAAGAGTGACAACCAGGAGAGGTGAGCTGTGCTTCCGAATGACAAACCCAGCAAATGTAAAGCAACCCATTTATTATTCCACTGCTAAATTTAAAGCAAACATGCTGGTGTTGAAAATTTAATTTAGACTGTCAATTGGCAAGCCCACTTGGGGCACAGATAACACCTTCATTCTAACGGGAAGGAACTGAGCATTAAGGCCAATGAGAGTGGACATTCCCGTGTTTTCAAAGCCTCCTAGTGCAAGGCCATGCAAAGCGACGCCGAACCACCCAGCTCCAGCTCCAGCACTGTCACTGTGGACTCCGGAAGTAATTAACTTGCTGTGTTGTTGTTGTTGTTACTGCTTTTATTCCCTTATTCACTGTAAACACGGTTCCACAAATCTTCAAGTGCAACAGACTTCTTGAGGGGATCACTTTGTAAATGATATACATGTCTAACCACTATGTTGTATACCTGAAACTAATATAAAATAGTATTGAATGTCAATTTTAATGGAAAAGAATTAAATTATTAAATTAAATTAAAAACAAAAAGACCCTTCAAGTACAGCTACGGAAAGCACCTCACTGCCCCAGGCCAGCTTTCTGCTGTTGAGACTACAGCTTTTTCTGGATTTGTATCTGAAACAAGTCTGATCAGCCTGATCTCAGACTTTCTAAGCCACACATATATCTATTCTGAATTTTCTAATTTTGCACTTGTTGTCAGCTCTGAGTTTCAGGAGAGCGGAGAAGCGCACGGCTGGCCTCCATAAACCCCAGCCAAGGTTCCCAGACGGCCAGATGAACGTGGGGGCCTTGGGTTTGGGCACTTAGAGACATGTGGCTTCCTGGCCATATTATCTATTTTAAAGCATACATATCCTTTCTGTGGGTAATGATCCTGATATTTAATGCCCCAGAGTCCCATGAAATTATTATGCAAAAATTGTTTTCTTAAATTAAACTTTGTAGGATGCAGCGCAATTTATCTTTGTAAGAATAGTATATGGATGGTTTATGCCCTGAACGATTGTCATAACTAAAAACATTTTGTGTCTTAACATACGAAATGCGTATCAAATTCCAAAGTCACAACTTTCCCCTTCAAAATTCTCTATTGTTTCCTGGCATTTGGTGCTAGAGTAGAAGTCTGAAGCCAGAATGCACTCTGGTTTTCTGATAAGCGAGTTGCTACTTTCCGAGTGGATGACGGCACATTTTCATCCTCTACCCTCGGTAGTTTAAAATTATTGCCATTAGGGGCGTAGGTAGTAGGGGTCTCACTTTGGGGAGGGGGAGCTGGATTGCACTGAGTCCTTTCAATCTACATACACAGATCTTCATTCTGTTCGGGCAAGCTTTTATTTTTTGGTTGATATTTCTTCTCAATATAGTCTGTCCACCAGGAAAACCAAGTATCAGTAATGTCAGCGAATGTTTCATCTTCCCAATCCATTATCTCTCTCCAGTATTTTCATCTTTTGTGTCTTTGGAAAGAACATAAAGGAGAAAATCTCGTTTGTCCTTCACAGTACTGATTTGAGATTTTTTTAAAGCACTGAGTATTATTTTCTGTTTCCAATGTGGATTTTAATCTGACGTCGTTTTTAGCTTCCCTAAAGTCCTTCTTTCTCATCTATCTTTTAAATTTTATTCTATTGCCTTTTTCTCTGAACCCATTCCCATTCTGACTGTTGTTGCATAGAATCAATTCTTCCGTTCTCTCAACTACGACAAAAGGATTCCAAAACTACTACTTCCACTCTCAAATGTTTGGGAAGCTGTTTATTTTCCTTAAGTCACATTTTTAAAATATGCATTTTGCTTTTTCCTCTCTACTCATCTTTAAATGGGGTCCTTTCTTCTCAGACCTAGAATTTGCCCCTGGTTATGCTATCTGTCCACCTGACAGACAAATCCCATTTTCCAACACAGAGGTTGATGGTAAGGTCACATGCAAATTTCCAAGTCCAGTTTCTAGTTTAGCACTTTTCTATTACAGTGGCATCCTTTTCCTCACCAGGTTCCTGCCTCTCTGAATCAACATCATACATGAAAAACCACAGTATCTACGTATCTTCTACCTAGTGATTGTTTCTGCTCTCGCCATAAAGGGTGTTTATCTCAGAAAGCACCGTGCCTCTGCCTCCTGCCCCTGTTCCAGCCCTAGAAGCTGGGGTCTTGGGCTGAATGAAGAGGAGGCGTGGGTAGGGAGGATAGAGAAACTTTCCATTCCTTATAGATTTGAGAATTGAAATTTGGCCTTTTTTCTGAGTCTTTTTTCCCCCCTCTAAGAGCAAGGGAGAGAGAAGAAGGGAAAGAGAAACATGGATTTGTTGTTTTACGTATTTATGCATTCACTGGTTGCCTCCTGTGTGTGCCCTGACTGGAGGTCAAATCTACAACCTTAAGGTACCGGGATGATGCTCTAACCAAGTGGCTGGCCGGGGCCCTACTGGGTCTTCAGGAGTCATTTTCTGCAAAGGTAGGAGCTCACTGGGGGCTCTGTCAGCCAGGTGTCATTCTGACAGATGCAGTTCCATTAATTAATTTTTAAAAATCCAAGTCTTGCCAACGATGGTATAAAGGAGAGAGTTCTGAGATACTTTCCTGATTCTACCACTTACTGTCCCACTGACCTTGGATGGGCCCTTTAATACTTCTGGGCTTTAATTTCCTTATTGGTAAAACGAGGAAATTTGACCTATAGCCTATTGTTTTTTTAAGTCTCAAAACAGAAAATAAGCATGTCCCCATAAAGGAAAGGATAAAAAACCCAAATAACTAATTATATTTTGCTCTGAGGGTGCCTTAAGCCTAAAGATCATAAAAATCCTCTCACACTAACATTCAAAAATGAAAATACCTGAGCATATATAACTGTGACATAGGTTAGAAGTCCTTTACATTTTAAGCAGTAATACCAATGTCAAAACAGGTGCAGTTTGTAAATTGCTTGACTTTTATTAGAATTAACTGGCATGACCGTTCTGCCCTTTAAGGTAGACAATAGGCAAAACAAGTTATTTATTGGATACAGGCAAGGGTCTCAGTAAGCAGAAAATGTTATACTCATTCACAGAAAACCATCGGGCTTTCCCAGAGCTACGGAACTGGGCCACGTGACCAACTGATCAGTAAGACTATGTATAGAAGGTGTGAGACAGTATGGCTTCGGAAATGAAAAACTTCTCAACTACACACTATGTTTAATTTTTTAAAAGTCTCTGTGATAAATGGACTTTCGTGGGCCTGAAGAAGGCAGTTTTGTCTGATGGTCTGAGCACTGGATTTGGGTCGGAAGACCTGGGTCCAAATGTCAGTTCTCCGGTTTATTAGCACTGTGAGACTTTGGGAAGTCTGGCCTGTCGGTCAGCAATCAGACCTACCTTGCATAGCTGATGTGAGGACTGAGTGGGAAAGGAGCAGCGGAAAGAAAGCACCTTGCTACAGTGTTAGTCAAATCCGAACCTTCTAGAAACTTGTTTGAACAAATAGTGACAATAACTACAGTCAATTACAAAGTAAACAGCTCAGTTATATGGATCATAAAATATTTAGGAACCCATTCTCATCTCAGTGGGGGAAAGGGGTGTATCTACTTGCTTTTAACAATAATGAAAGCAACATACACCTACACAGAATCCAGGGATCCTTTTTTGGTTTTGATAAATATTTCCTGAAACTGTTAATTTCTACATGAGCTGCATTTGGTAAATAATAAAGCACTTTAATTTACATAAAAATGGATCTGATTCACAGCTAAACACGAGGGACTCCTCTGGATTTCTTGGCTGGTAAGAACTAGCAGTACTCAGAATCAGCATCGTCACAGTAACAGACAAACTTTGTCAGAAGGACGGGCAGCCTCCCTGAAAGGAGTTCTGGGAAACCCTGTGAGGTCAGAATGCGTGGATACAGAGTATGCAATTTCCGGAGATGAGCTTGTTTATCATCCCACACGACCTCTCCTCTCTCAGAAAGGGGGCCTGGCCTTCGGTCACTGCCGAGCCCCGCCCCCCCTCATGTTTTGGCTAAGGTCGTTCATTTATATGGAAAACACAACAAAGGTTTTTACCTAATACCACTGCCTAAGTGGCTGAACGTTTCTCTTTTAATACTGGGCATGAAAAATTAACCCCAAAGCAAAAACACTTAAAAGATACGTTTGAGTCTGAAACTTTTAATGTATTCTTTTCTTTAGCGCGGTATGTTAACAGCTTCTAAATATGTACGGGCCTTAACTTGGACCAAATGGCAGCTCATGTGGAGACAATGAGGTAACTCTTCTTGGAGGTCTTCGTTTTTGCGTTTACTGATGCCTGAAGTGAACTGGTGACTAGCTCAAAACTGCTCAGCGATCCAGAGTCCAATAAAAGCAGCAAAGTGGTGCCTGTTGGACAAGCATAGCGAATCTTCTGTTTACTTTATTTAAGCAGTAACATGTGGTCAGTGTTAGCCTGAACAGAAAAATAACCAACCTTCTGCTGCCTAAAGATAGCAAGATAATTTTAGAAGTTGTGAAATTTGAAAATTCAAGAAAACTGTTATTCCTAGAGAAAGCGTTCCAGTCCAGTAAGACGCACTAACTTAGAAGAAGCACTCTGTGACCTTGAGGGATTGGGAATTTGGCTCCCTAGTTCTGCCCCGCCCCAGCTGCAGAAGTGCAACATTGTTCACTTTGGAGACAATCCCCTCGCCTGGTCCCACTGTATCCTCGGCTGGAAAGTGGGAACAGAACTTGCCAAGTGGGCAACCAAGGAGTCCCAGGCTAGTGATCCTTCTATTACAACAAGAGGCTTTAGCATCTCCGTGAACATTATTTTGTCCAGATTCTCCTCATGACCGTCTATGAACATGTTGAGAGAGTGGTATAGGGCTTAATGCTTTTAGTAAGGCTGAACTAAAATAAAAATCAAGGTAACAGAATCCTGCATTTCTTCAAACACCGTTTATCAGTCAGGGCAGATGAACACAGCATATGTATATAATCCATGGAAATTGCCACCATTTCTGTCACAACTTTGGTCAGGTTCTTCCATAACATTCCCCTTTGCAAACACACTCAACAATGGAAGAGCTTTCTTATAAAGTTTCTTGACATTTCTCCATTCTTCACTTATTTTTGCTTATATCTGAGGTATTAGGTCCTGGCTGTATTGGAGGTAGAATTGATGGGCATAGATATAACCAGATTATAAGGTTTGGTTGCCTCTTCACGTTCAACAGTTTAAAGAAGAAAATCTCCATATGGAAGAAATAAGTGGTACAATGCAGATCAGTTGAAAAATATTAGTTATTACTGTTACTGAGAGTTGTAACTAAAACAGCTAACATTTATTGCATGCTTACTATGTGCCTAGTGCTGCGCTAGACCCTGTATAGTTAATTGAATCACGCTCTTCCAGCTGACGCCCTGTTCTCTCTGGCAGAATAAACATCCCAGGGGAGACTGATGGACTCAGGGAGGAGGTACCGAGGAAGCAGGGCTCACTTCAGAGCAGGTGCGGAAGGTGCTGTGGGCACCCAAAGACTCTGCAGACCCTCCCATAACACCCACGGCACCGGCACTCCCGGTGAGGAGCCAGAGGCAGCTGTGCCTCAGGGAATTGGCGAATTCCTGATATTCGTACCCACTTTTGAGTAAAAACAAACGAAAACAAAAAAACAACTAAAGGTAAGTGGAGAAAACACTCAACTTCCCCCACTTTTTTCCTTGGGATTCTTCTTTTCCCTGGCTCAGGTGAAGAGTAGAAAACTGTGGAGCCCCCAGAGGGTGTGGTTTAGAGCCGTCTGAAAAGGCAGATCGGCTGCCTTGGAGCCAGCTGCTCTGCCCCTTCGAATCCTGAGCACGGGCACAGCCACGGAGATAGATACGGGCTTGGCTGTTTCAGCAGGTTCACTATGTGTTACCACGTAGGAATTTAAAGTGTGTGTGTGCGTGCGCAGCTCCACACAAACACATCACAAAGTACCCAAAACAGCGTTTGATAAATGCATTTTCTTTCTCCTTTTCCCCAAGGAGGCATGTCATAAACGGCATTTAGAATGCTGAGAGACAATTCTTTCATTTCATCGGCCATCACTGAAGTTTCCAACCCCCGATTTTTTATTATAATCACTCGCTTCAGAACTCTGGGGATTTACACTGCACCAAAGGTAATAAGTACCAAATATGAGAGATGATTGGTTCCTCAGCTGATGAAAAGCCACTGTCAACGCAAAGATTATACAACCTTTGGAAATCTGAAAAGATCCCAGTGATTCCTGGTGGCAATTTCTTCTTGAGTCTATTTAAATAAAAATGGAGATTTTACTTAACTGCCCAACAGGCTGCAGTCTCTGCCCAACAGATCATATAGGTTCTATTTCTGTTTAAGTGCAGAACTGACAAGAAAAAAATGACCATCCGTTTTCCACAAACAACATATCCTTTGGATGTTTAGCAAAACTAAAAGAAGCTACACCTAATGTTTTGGATCTCCTTTTAATCAAAACCCTAAAATCACCACAGGAAACTGTAATATAACAGTGTGCACCATGAAGTCGTAACACTGGGTTTTAAATATTACCTGTTATTTACATACAGATGGAGACATACCAAAGTTAATGTATATTCAGGACAGATCAACTAGTAAACGACGTTATAAATGTGCGGGAACTACAAAGGGAACAACATTAACCCTTAAGGCAGCATTGGTTGAGTCTCCTCTGAAAAAGGAAGTATTCAGTGACCAGTTAATGATTTTTTGAAAACAATCAATTAAAATAAATACTAAAATAATATTTTGAAAAAGTCATAGGACTGATTTTAGGACTCCTACAATGCCAACTTATACTGGAATTTTAACTTTGAATCAGAAAGCATACACAAGGAACATAATGGTATCACGTTGTAGCAGTCTTTCTTCAAATGTGAAAGAAGGATCCCTAGAAATTATTATTATTAGCTAGCACTCTTTAGGGAGCTTTCTCACTTCTCATTCAGGGTAGCTTCTGGAAAATTCTGCTGATGTCTCAGTCACAAGTGGTCAGGTTGGGTTTTACCTGAGTGAAATGGTTTCAAACTGTAATAATACGCATGGATTCTCACAGCTATGTCCTTAATGCTGGGTTTGCTTACCTGGTCGGCTGCCTACAGCATCGTGTCCCAAACACTGGTGCCAACCTACAATGATGAAATCTACTGTGGCTGAGTCATACTTGGACAAAAATGTTTCAATGCGCTTTAATGAACACATTTTCCGATTTGTTTCCTTTGCAGCTTGTTTTGTTGGGTTTTCCTGGGTCCGCCTGAAAACTACCTTTAGTTTGTGTTACAGATCCAGTGCTATATGCTGACAGAACACACTGTAGGACACACAGAACAGATTTTTAAAAGACTCCAAAAAATGTTCAAATGAAAAGAGCTTTCCCATGGTGCTGAGAAATACAACGTAGGCACTTCTGCTTCAGGAGGTGGTCACGTTTGAGCACAGACCGTTTTTCCAAGCCGCTGTCTTTCGCTACTGGAAATTCCCTCACTGCACAAACCCCCAGTTTACTGGAAGCCTTGCTCTCACACACAGCTTTTGGCGCATTCGTCTTTTTTCGTAAAATCGCCTCTAACGACGCAGAGGTAAGTTTCTCCCAGTGATGAGAGCGTGACCGAGTGAGTCTCCAGCACCTTCCACCACGCAAGGCTGCTTGCTCTGCAGCATCGAGTTATCCATCAACACAAGATAAAGAGGGGTGTCAAGTGCAATTCTCCTTCCGGAAATAGTTAATGTGTCTGCCTCTCTCTGGTTCTTCATTGTGAGTGTAATTTAATAAGGTGTATATAGTCTTCTAAACATTCTAAAGCTACTAGGCTACTGGGATTTTTAAAAAATCACTAATTAAACAGTTTCCTTTTTTTTTTTGAGAAAATCTGTGCTAAAAAGGCACTAGATAAAATAAACTTCCTTGCTCCTGTGTACGTAGCAATTACACACTGTATTAGATTCTATAATTTAACAAAGGTGACACACATTTGGATAAAACATCCTAATTATTCAGACTCATCTACTTTCAGCTTTAAAAAAACCCCAAAGTCAAAGAAATAGCAGGTCACACTGACAGAGACCGGCCTGGCCATGAAGTCACGGTCACCGCCGGCCGTGTCAAAGCAGTGGCCTGGACCCAGGGAAGGCTCACTGGCAGCTCACTGGCAGCAGCTGTGGGAGCTGAGCCTCCTGGAGACCTGAGTAAATGAGACGAAGGTGAAGTTCTCACAGTTTTCCAGCTTGACCTTCTTGGCTAAGTTTGGAACAATTCCTCGGAGAGACCGAAGCCCCATCCTCTGCTCCTCGTACCACACACTGCCCATGTCTATGGCCTCCTTCCGAGCGGTAAGGTAGAAAGGGGACTTGGCCTCCATCTGGGTGGGGGGCCGGTGGATGTACATGTACTTGTAGAGGAGGCAGTAAGGGCACTGTTTGTGTCCCCTGGAATGCTCATGGTAGATTTCCCCATGACATATTCTAGTGGAACCACTCCGGCTCTCCCGCTTGACACTGTCTGTCCGGGCAAAATAGGGCTGGTTTTGGGCGTCTTTAAGCAGCTCGATGTCACCATACATCAGATCTGCATGCTCCTGCAGTGTCCGCATATTCAGGTACTGGCTGTTGTACTTGACCACAGTGGACAGGAGAGTGATGGGGCTGTCGTCCCCCAGACACCCTGCCTGCCACATCTCCTCCTCGTCGGAAAGGGAGAAGTAGATGATGTTGCGAGAACGGGCACCTGACATCCCTGCCTTACTCAGTACCCACAGCTTCTCCTTGAGTTTCTTGGTGGAAGAACTGAAGGTGCTGCTGGTGATGGAAAAGCCCACGCCTGCATTCTTCAGGATGCGGTCCAGGCCTCGGCGAATGGCATGGAGCGAGGTGGCCAGGAAGTCTGAGCCATCACTCTTCTTAACGGTGACATAAAAGTTCTCCAGCAGTTCGTTCAACTTCACTGCAGGGATCTCAAATGAGACAAACACCGGGGTTACACATTTGAGGACACCCACATAGCCAGACCCCCTCCTTCCTTCTCCTAATCCTCACCAGGGGCTGTCCCGTAGGCAAGGCATCTTGTGGCCTCTAGAGGGTTGACTCCTCAGCGTGATATAATGGAAAAAATGGGGAACGTCAAGCTGGAAGATCTAGTTTCCATACTTGGCTCCACTTAATATCTTTAAACCTCAGTGTTCCAAGCTACAAAATGGGCCATAATAACCAACGCCTCCTCAAAGGATTACTATAATGCTTAAGTAAGTATGGATGTGAGAGGTTTGTAAACGTTAATGAATACACACAGGTAAATATACATACACATTTATTATTATCATTATTATTATTAATGTTATTGGCCTTTCTAACTTTCACTATTCCTCTCTGGAAAGCAGTTTCTTCTCTTTTCTAGCAAATCCTTTCCTTTCCTCCCCTTCAATAAAATTCAACCATCCCCTCTGAAGAACTCCTCTACCAAACTTATCAAACTCTGAGTCATTCCAACATTAATTTCCTTGATATCGGCACATAGTATTTGGCACTGCTGGCCCTAAACATGGTGCTGTGGCAGGTTAACAATCCTTGAATTCACTTGAATTTACCAGAATAGGTCTGGAAATGTCTCTGGCTTAATGAACCACACGGTTTAGATGTCACTGTTTGTTCAACATAAAAGAAAAACTTAATGGCCATACTGACAATTTGAGAGAGCTCCTTATCTGGGTATAAGGAGGAGAAGGAAGCTTTGTTTTTAAGAGGGAGCTAAAAGAGAAAACCAGACCTTGCTCAGTGCCCATTCATGCTGAACGAACACACATTCTAGGACAAAAGGAAGCCTCAATAAAAAATGCTTTAAAAGCAGAAACTGTACCGGTAACATTTATTTTTCTAATGGCTATTGGGTCAAAGAGAAAATAACAACTGAATTACAGATTTAAAATAAACCAAACTGAAAACATTACACATCACAATGTATGAGATGCTGCATTAACATTCCAGTAACATCCCATGTGTTAGAAAACTTTACTGAAAATAAGTAAATATTAATCAACTCAAAAAGCTAGAAAAAGTGAGCCAAATTAAACAATAGTAGAGTGAATCAATAAAAATGGAATGGATTAATACATGAAAATATATGAATTGGAATAGATAAAAATAAAGACTTGTCATTTTTGAAAAGACCTATAAAGTTGACAAACTTGTAGATCAGACAGAGAGAGAAAGAAAAGGAATGGAAATACACATAAACAATGTTAGGATGAGAAAGACTGTACACAAAATGAGTCAAGAACATGGAAGAATATTATATACTTTACGCATGTTAATTTGAAAATGTAGAATAATTTTCTAGGAAAATATAAATGACCAAAGTTGATTCCATAAAAGGTAGAAAATTCTGAATAGCCCCAAACAAGGGCAGAGGGTGGAAGGACTTTCAAAGATGCAGATCACTCCCAAAGAGATGGCTTTGCGGAGTCGACCTAGCTTTTCTCTCGCATTTACACGTTTTGCAGCATAGGAAAAGGAAACATTCTTCATTTTTTTCTAACCCAAATCTGACAGATATTATACCAAAAAACAAAGTACATGAATACGAATATAAACTTCCCTAAGTAAAATAGAAGTGCTTTTTGTTTTGCACAGTAGCATATTAAATAAAACGTGTGCATGTGAGAACCCTGCATATAAGAGGGACAAGGCTCTGACACGTGCACAGGGCAGTTAACGTGCTGCCGCGCACAACGAGAACTGCCTCTCTCACGCAGTCGCACTCAGGAGGCGGGAAAGTCACACCAAGTCAAGACAATGAAGGATTACTACAGAGTGCAAGGATGATCTAATCTCAATGAATATTTTAATATAATCGACTTATTCCCATATTAAGGAGAAGTAATATGAATTTCATAAAGACTAAAAAAGTATTTTAAAGAATGTGATCTCCATTTCAAATTTTTAAAAATTCAAGTTCAATTTAAATTGGAAAGGATAATCCTCTTACTATGATGAAGAGTATTTTACAGACAAAAACTACAGAAATTACACCCAAGATGACAACATTAGAATCTTTTTTATAATGTCAGGATTAGGGTGAGTATGCTGAATATCACTGCTATCATGTAACACTGTACTGGAGGTTCTAGCCAACCAAGTAAAGCAAGAAAAAGAAATTACATACACATGTATACAGGAAAGGAAAAAGGCAAAATATAACTGTTTTCTGATAATCTGATTATTGGTCTATGAAACTCCAAGCTGAAAATCCATCAAGAAGAGCAGGATAGTTGTATAAAAAATATAAAAAGCAATGGCTTTCTTATCTACTACCAAAACTAAGTTAACCATGACATCCTAAGTCAGCTGGTTTCAGATTTTTTTGTAGCCACTTGTACTCTCTACTTAAAGAGTGGTATTAACCACTCTTTGTATTAGTTGGGACTTATCTGGTTGCAAGAAACAGATCAAACTTGAATGAGCTCAGGCAAAAGGGATGTCAAAATTAGTAGAGCATCAGGACTCTGTCCCTCATCACCACATCTCTGTGCAGAGCGGTTCTCTTTATATAGCTCAAAACATAGCCACCTAGCACTCCCCAAGGTTTACATGTGATGGCTTCGGGTGTTGGCAAGAGACCACCTCTCTTCAGCAGCTGAAGAATTCTGATTGGCCCACTCTTGATCCAAACAACTGACCAAGGGATGGGCCACTGTACTAACATGATGGCTTTTGCAATACCCACGGGGACTGTAGGAGAGAGATGGCTCCTAGATAAGGGGTTCTGAGTAGAAAATGTTATTTATCACCTTAGTGCTTAGAAACCAAACAACAGCAACAACAAAAACTAACTTCTGATAGCTTCTTGTGGCCCTTAGGATAAATTCCAAACTATTTACCTTGCATGCAAGTCTTCGTAATCTGGCTCTACTCTGTGGTAGATTATTTCCAAATATAGTCACAATAATTCCCCCCATCCCTGTCCCCAAATCCCTCCCTCCCCCTGCCCCACTGTTCCCATGCCCCTTTGCAACCTGACTTTGCTGCTCCTCCCATCAAGAGGTGGAATCTATTTTCCCAATCTGGATTGGCTGTGATTTACTCTGACTCATAGAATGTAGCATGTGACAATGTGTGAATTCCAACCTAGGCCTCAAGAGATGCTACTTTCATCTACTTTTGTTTTATAATTCATTATAAGTTCTGCTTTCATCTTCTTAGTGTGTCGTTGCCGCTGAGGAAGCCCCATTAGACCATGGGAACATGTAAAGCAGAGGGAAGCTGCCTTTGTCTAATATCCAGATGACTGCACCCACGTGCACATGCCAACTGAGCCCAGCAGAAGAACTGCCCAGCTGAGCACAACCCACAGAATCATGAGCAAATAAAATGAATGTTGCATTAAGCCACTAAGTTTTGGGGTGACTTGTTATGCAATGGTAAATAAATGGTAGACACAGCTTTTCTCTAGCCTCATCATCTGTTCTTTTTGTGCTCTATTTCCAGCCTCATTCTGTGAGTGAACTTTGTGTCATTCACAGAAACCAAATGCTCTTTCATTCTTCTCTATCTTCTAACTTTCTCTAAGTGGAAAATCTCAATTACTTATTTCAAATCTAGCTCAAATTCTGCTGTCTTATTAAAGGCTTCTACAGCTTCCCTAAGCAAAGTTACTCTCTCACCTGGGATCCCACTGCACTTAAGCTTTGTTATGGCCTCTCCATAGTGCACAGCCTTTTTTCTACCTATATATCTGTCTCTCTAAGTGGACTAAAAGTTCCTTGAAAGCAAGAACTGTATCTTATATATGACTAGGTCTTCATCACATGCCAGAATCCCTGAACTATATCATGAACCAATGAACTGATTGATAAACATGGGTTAAATCAATAAATTAACCTTGGTATCAGGAGAACTAAGCTGACTTATGAAGCATAACATTATTCTGGTTTACAAAGAATACAAGTTTCAAAGAAAACTAGTTGCAACAAGGCAGTGAACTGGTGGACCAGGGTGGGCAAGGCAGTGGCTGGAGGACCAGGGCAGGTGAGGCGGCAGCTGGCATACCAGGATATCCTACATTCACTAGTGGATAATCCGGGAGGAACAACTGGAGAGTGAGACAGACCGCACAACCCAGGGTTCCAGAGCAGGAAACTAAAGCCTCAAAACCTCTGGCTGTAAAAATTTGTGGGGGTTGTGGAGGTGGGAGAAACTCCCAGTCTCAAAGGACTGTCTGTTGGAGAGGCCCATAGGATCCTAGAATGTACACAAGCCCACCCTCATCGGAATCAGCATCTGACAGAGCACAATCCACTTGTGGGAAGCAAGTGAAATGACTAAAAGCAGGGTGACAGCCAACCAAGCGGCACTGTTCTCTCTCTGACCCCTCCCCCAAATACAGCACTACAATGCAGGCAAGTGGGTTGCCCTGCCCTGGAAAATACCTAGGGTTCTACCTATTACAACATAACAGGTGCACCAAGACAAAGAAATATGGCCCAAATGAAAGAACAGATCAAAACTCCAGAAAAAGAACTAAGCAATGAAGAGAGAGCCAACCTATCAGATGCAGAGTTCAGAACACTAGTAATCAGGATGCTCACAGAAATGGTTGAGTATGGTCACAAAATAGAGGAAAACGTGAAAGCTATGCAAATGAAATGAAGAAAAATATACAGGAAACCAACAGTGACGGGAAGAAAACTGAAACTTTGATCAAAGATTTGGAACAGAAGGAAGAAAGAAACATTCAACCAGAAGAAAATGAAGAAGCAAGAATTCAAAAAAATGAAGAAACACTTAGGAACCCCCAGGGCAACTTTAAACATTCCAACATCCAAATCATAGGGGTGCCAGAAGGAGAAGAGGAAGAGCAAGAAATTGAACACTTATTTGAAAAAATAATGAAGGGGAACTTCCCCAGTCTGGCAAAGGAAATATACATGCAAGTCCGGGAAACTCAAAGAGTCTCAAAGAAGTTGGATCCAGGGAGAAACACAACAAGACACATCATAATTACATTACCCAAGAGTGAAGATAAGAAGAGAATCTTAAATGCAGCAAGAGAAAAGGAGATAGTTACCTACAAAGGAATTCCCATAAGACTATCAGCTGATTTTGTAAAAGAAACCTTCCAGGCAAGAAGGGACTGGAAGGAAGAATTCAAAAGTCCTGAAAGGCAAGGACCCACATCCAAGATGACTCTATCCAGCAAAGCTATCATTTAGGACAGAAGGGCAGATAAAGTGCTTCCCAGATAAGGTCAAGTTAAAGGAGCACCTCATCGCTAAGCCCTTATCATATGAAAGGTTGAAGGGACTTACGTAAGAAAAAGAAGATGATCAAAAACTATGAACAGGAAAATGACAACAAACTCATAACTATTAACAACTGGACATAAAAAAAACAAACAAACAAAAAAAACTAAGCAAACAACTAGAACAGGAACAGAATCACAGAAATGGAGATCACATGGAGGGTTATCAGCAAGGAGACAGAGGAGGAAGAATGGGGCAAAAAGGTGCCGGGAATAAGAGGCATAATTGGTAGGCACAAAACAGACAGGGGGAGGTTAAGAATATAGGAAATGGAGAAGCTAAAGAATTTACATGTATGACCCATGGACATGAACTAAAGGGGGGGATGCTGGTGGGAGGGGAGTGCAGGGCAGAGGCAGGTAAAGGGGAGGAAAAAATGTGACAACTGTTAACAGCATAATCAATAAAATATATTTTGAAAATTCACCATGGATTATAAATGTGATTTCCCTGATGTGAAAATGAACAACGAGAAGTGAGAGTGTAGTCATGGGGCTGGTGACTCCAGACGGGAAAAAATAAAAATAAAAAACCTAACTTGTCAGGCAAACTCCAAACTTCTGGAATTACACAGCAATCCTTGAAACTTGAGCGTGAGAAGACAAGTAAAACCAAGAGTTACTGTTGGGGGAACGCCTCAAAATTCCCTTTGTGACCATGTTGTCTAAAGGGATGAAGGAGGTAGAGAAAATGCTTATGAACTTCCAGAACCTAATAGGAAAATAAAATGAATCTCAAAAGAACCATCTCTAACAAGAAAATGATTTCACCAATTTTACTTTGTTCAGAAAGACAGATAGTGAACTTCAGGATGCTCTATTTTCTGAGTGGATGAGAGAAATACAGAAGTCAGTGCGATGGCAACCTTGAAGGAGATGGATCAGTGAGGGGTGGGTCACCCCTGCGTGAAAAATTACTAAGTTAAATACACACAGAGAATGACAGTGTATACTCTACGTATTTAGATTATATTTTGAAGTCTTATTTGACTCCTTGCTTCCTTCCTTAAGTAAACAAGGGCTGTTACCTACCTTGTCTGCTGTCAGCTCTATCTTTAAAGACACACCTAGACTAAACATAGCTTGCATTGAAACCAAGAAAGTGAGGTTAAAGAATATGGGCTTTGATGCCTCAAGCCCTTCTTTTATTTATTTATTTTTACTTTTAATTTTTAAAATTCTTTTTAAAAAGATTTTATTTATTTATTTTTAAAGAGGGAAGGGAGGGAGATAGAGAGAGAGAGAGAAACATCAATGTGCGGTTGCTGGGGGTCATGGCCTGCAACCCAGGCATGTATCCTGACTGGGAATCGAACCTGCAACACTTTGGTTCCCAGCCCGCGCTCAATCCACTGAGCTACACCAGCCAGGTACTTTTTATTTTTAAAGTGATTTTTTAAAAGACTTTATTTCTTTATTATTAGAGAGAGGGGAAGGGAGGGAGATAGAGAGGGAGAGAACCATCAGTGTGTGGTTGCCTCTTGCACACCCCCTCCTGGGGACCTGGCCTGCAACTCAGGCATGTGCCCTGACTGGGAATTGAACCAGTGACCCTTTACTTTGCAGTCCGGCTCTCAATCCACTGAGCCACACCAGCCAGGGCTCAAGTCCTCCTTTTAACTAAATACTGGCTAATTCTCCAAGATACTGGCCTCATTATTAAAAATATGTGAGTAGATTACAGAAGACTGAAACATATCTTCTTCCTCACCCATTATCTCTCTAGATATCACAGGGAAACTAAGAAATACTAATTATTTCTATCATATTAAGAGCACAGTAGTGTTGATAAGGTGCACACTACTGAACCTTTCCATCTCCTGGGATGTATGCTTTCTAAGCCACAGAAGGTTTGAAGAAATGGAGCTCTTTTCATGGATTCCTG
This sequence comes from Phyllostomus hastatus, assembly GCF_019186645.2. NCBI lineage: Eukaryota > Metazoa > Chordata > Mammalia > Chiroptera > Phyllostomidae > Phyllostomus > Phyllostomus hastatus. The sequence continues at coordinate 59,815,770 of NW_025333857.1, read as the reverse complement.
CATGGAAATGTAAAGTTTCCCAGCAACAGAGAGTATCTTCACAGCGACTTCACTGACCTCTGGTCTGGAAAAGGTTAAGGTTCACAGGGATGAAGAACTAACTGGTGATGGGGGTATGTGAGAATAGCTGAATTTTAAAATTATTAATAAAGGTGAAAGTTACATTTTATTGATCTTTTTGTTGTCATAAAATGTGTATATGTAAAAAACACACAATTTACCATCTTAACCATTTGTAAGTATACAATTCAGTGGCATTAAGTACATTCACAATGTTGTATAACCATCCACATTAATTTCCATTATGTTTTTAAACCATTCCAAACAGAAACTGTGCTTGTCAAACAAAAACCCCACACTTCCTCCTCCCTCCAGCTCCTGGTAACCCTCTATTCTACTTCCTGTCTCCACGAACTTGCCTTTTCTAAGTGCTTTACATAAATGGAGTCACACACATTCAGCCTTCTGTGTCTAACTTATTTCACTTAGCATAACGCTTTCAAGGTTCTGCCACGTTGTGGCATGCAGTACTTCATTTCTTTTTATTGTCGAAGGCCGTTCCCTTGTATGGATATGCCACATTTGTTTATTCATTCATCTGACCTTTGGGTTGATTCTACAGTTTGGCTACTGTAAATAATGCTACAATGAGTAATTGTGTATACTTTTTTTACAGATATATACTTTCCATATTTTGGGTATATGCCTAGGAAAGGAGTTGCTGGGTGGCAGAGTAACCCTATATTTAACATTTGGGGAACTGCTAAATCACTTCCACAAAAGCTACATCATTTACTTTCCCATCAGAATCGTATGAGGATTCCAATTTCTCTCCATCCTCATCAACACTTGTTACTATCTGTTCTTTTTTGCATTCTTGCCCATCCTTCCTTCCTACTGCATATGAGGGGAAATCTCTTGCAGTTTTGATTTGCATTTTCCTGATGTCTGATAAAGTTGAGCACCTTTTCATGTGCTTACTGGCCATTTGTTTATCTTCTTTATAACAACTGTTTAATGTTTCTGCCTGCTAATTCTAAATTCCATGTCAGTGTCAAGTTGGTTTTGATTGGATCATTCTTTAAGAAATATATTTTCTTGCTTCTTTGCATGTCTGATGATGTTTAGTTGCCAGACATTGTGAATTTTATTTCTTGGGTTCTAGATATTTTTACATTAGTATAAAATATTCTTAAGTCTTGTCCTGGGACATAGTTACTTGAAAACTGTTTGATCCATTTGGGTCTTTTTCTACTTTAAAAAATTCATGTGTAATTTTGAGATGATATACACTATATTAGTTTTAGTTGTACAAGGTAATGATTTGATACTTGTATACATTGCAAAATAAACATCACAATAAGTCTAGCTAACATCCATCACCACATGTTGTTAAAAATATTTTTCTTCTAATGAGAGCTTTTAATATTTCCTATCTTAGCAAGTTAGAAATATATAGTATAGTATTACTAACTGCAGCCACCAAGCCATACATTACACCCTTAGGTCTCTTGACCATCTTCACGCATTTTACCTGCTCCCTCACCTCTAGCAACTACCAATTTGTCATCTGTACTAGGAGATTTTTTTTTAAAGATTCACTTATTGGTGAAATCCTATGAAATTTGTTTTTCTCAGATTTATCTCACTTAGCATAATGTCTTCAAAGTTCATCTGTGTTGTTGCAAATGGCAAGATTTCATACCCTTTTATGGCCAAATAATATTCCATTGTATACATACATTCCACTATATATATAATTGTAACACACACACACACACACACACACACACACACACACACACAAAATGAGGTCTGTCCGAAAAAAGTCCAGCCATTGTTAATATGAGAAGGGTTGCGAAAGCGACATGGATGTAACCTGGCAGTCAAGGAGAGTGGATTGGAATGCACATGCATGAACAATGGTGACTTCACTGTATTTGTCAGTGGGGATGATAGACACCCTTGAGTGAGCATGTGTACTGTGTGGCCGTCACATTCAAAATGATTGAGCGAGTAGAGCCATGAATCTGCATCAAATTTTGCATTAAGCTTGAACATTCCTCCATGGAAACTACTTGGATGACTCAGAAGTCTGCAGCTATGGGCAACTGGTGATTGGCAGCTTCACCATGACCACATGCCCACTCATGCACCACGTCTCATACAGAGTTTTTTGGTGAAACATCAAATCACCCAGGTTACTCAGCCCTACTAAAGCCCAGATTTGGCACCCTGTAACTTCTGGCTTTTCCCAAAACTAAAATCATCTTTGAAAGGGAAGAGATTTCAGACCATTGATGAGATTCAGGAAAACACGACAGGGCAGCTGATGGTGATTGGGAGAACTGTGTGAGGTCCCAAGGTGCCCACTTTGAAGAGGACTGTGGTGTCATTGTCCCATGTACAATGTTTCTTGTATCTTTTTTCAATAAATGTCTCTATTTTTCATATTACATGACTGGATACCTTCTGGACAGACCTCATATATTACATATATACATAACAATTTCTTTACCCACTCATCCATCCATGGACACTTAGGCTGCTTCCATGTCTTGGCTATTGTAAATAACACAGCAATGAACATGGGGGCAGGTATATATATATCTTTTCAACTTAGCATTTTTGTTTCCTTTGGATAAATGCCCAGAAGTGAAATTGCTGGACTGTATGGGGTTCTATTTTTAATTTTTTGAGTAACCTCCATACTGTTCTCCATAGTGTCTGTAACAATTCACATTGCACAAGGGTTACCTTTTCTCCACATCCTCGCCAACGCTTGTTATTCCTTATCTTTTTGATACTAGCCATTTTAACAGATGTAAGGTGGTATCTCATTGTGGTTTTAAATTGCATTGGCCCGATGATTATTGACGTTTAGCACCTTCTCACGCACCTGGGTCTTGCTTGTAAGATTTGTTGTGTGGGATTAGAGCAGAGCTCAGTCCAGGGACAGTTATTCTCTACATCTGATGCCGGACCTTTCTGAGTACTCCACCCCATGAATCCGGAGGTGTTTCTAGTCTGGCCGATGGGAACGGGTATTACTTCCAGTTCCATGTGAGCTCTGGGTACTGCTACTGCTGAACCTTTCAGGTGATTTTTGCCAGCCTGAGGCAGTTTCCCCACATGCATCTGTCGATCGGTACTCAGCTTAATGCTTGAGGGGAACTGTCTTCAGTTCTCTTTGTAGCTCTCCACTGTCGAATACTCTGTCATGACAATGCTAACCCCCTTGGTTTCTCTGGACTCTCAGCTCCGTTGCTCAGCTCAGCAACCCAGCTGGGCTTGCTGGCATTGCCCCTCCCTGCACCAGAGCCCAGGAACTCTTCTTAGGGCAGCGGGCTGGCTGCTCGTACAGCTCACCTCATTTCCCGTCTCTCAGAGAGAACGGCCCTTCCTCGAGTCTTATACAGTACCTTGCAAAACACTTTATATTATTTGTCTGTATTTTGATTGTTTCAGGAAGGAGGATAAATCTTACTCTCCAAATTGGCCAGGAGTGAAGGACAACTGATTTTTCTGCTGAGTATGGGTTACACTTCTTCTGGCGAGGAGTACTTGATTGTATACTAGGAACTGTGGAGTTTACATTGTTCAGTACCCGATTTGTCCTATTTTTTCAATGAATGTTGGGACTTTTTTTCCAGTGTCCTCTTGTCCTTGTCCTCCTTGAACCCTGATCTCAGTCTCCTCTCAACTCAGCAAGATTCCTGGGTTCTGTGTGGGTCCCCCTGGCTTTCCTGCAGCTCGGAGGCTGCCTCCAGGCAGAAGGCCGGGGAGACGGCAGCTCTCATCTCCCTTGCTACCTCTCTCTTAGGGGTCAAGTCCTGTGCTGCCCGTCCTGTCTCAAAGAGTTGTCCAGTTTTCTAGCCGTTACAGCAGAAGGATAATTCTGCATCTTTTCATTCCCCTATGACCATGAGTGGAAATTTCAATTTATTTTCAAATCTGCTGGATCAGTTTGATTACTATGCTAGTGCTGGTACATTTTTATAAGTATTTTTGATCCACAGTTGGGAACCCACTTATGTGGAGGGCTGACTTAAGTTATATGCAGATTTTCCACTGTGCAGGGGTTGGCACCTCTAACCCCCACATTGTTCAACAGTTCACTGTAATTCTTTTCATTTCATACACCCTTAACATTTCATACATCCTTAATCTATAACCTACTATGTGAAGTCCTGGGTGTCTGAATCTGTGGTTTGTTTCTAGTCTTTCTCACTCACAGTCATGCATTTCCCTGAGTGGCCTATGACTTGTTGAAAAATGAGCACATTTAGTTGCTTTTAATTTGCAAAAACCCGAGCACCTACATTTCAAGGAATGTTTCCCTTCAAAGATTATTACAACATAACAGTGAGGAGTCAGGGTAGGCTGCTCGCCTAGAACCTCTCAAGCCCCTTTCAGGGTCCTCTCCTCAATCAAGGGTTCTTCAGTTCACCTGCCCGTCTCTTCTCTTCCCTAACAACGTTGGCAACATGTGCCCTCAGGTAGAGCCCCGACTTTCAGGTGTGCTTACTGCTCACCACTCCAGTTTCAGCTGTCCTTTGTTTTGGCCCTGAGATGCCTCCTTCTTTTTCTGCAAGTACAGCAGAGAGGCCCCTTGCTGTGTCTAGTGCGCCCTGCTGTCAGAAGGACAAACCTGGGTTTCCTGTTTCATCTCTTGTGGGTGCCCTAAACACATCGCCCAAACTTGGAGCCATCATCGGCCCTTGGGCTTCAATTACCAACTCTATTTGCCTGGCCTTTAAGTCTATACTTCTAGATTTAACACGTCCCCCATGAGTGAAACCCACATTCCCAACTGCCTACTTGCCATGTCTGATTTAGACTCAGTATATCCAAATCAAATACAACATCTTTGTCTTCTGTCTCCACACGTCCAAGAACTTTTCCCAGTCACAAACCCCAAACATTTCAAGTTGGAACATATTCTCAGAGCTCATTTTACAGGTGGGGAAAATGAGGACCAAGGATAGTAACTGATTTTTTGCTCATCAGTTCCACATAGTTCCTCTAAAATATCACTTTCACCGTTTCTTCCCATTCGGACACCTTCAGTGGCTTCCCCTTTGCCTGAACCTTAAGACCCTTGCAGACTGCATGGTCAGAGTGTCCTCCCCATTACAACAGTCCCTTCCCCACTATGCAAACAAAAGCAAAACAAACTTCAGTGACTTCCCAACAGCCACAAGATTGTGGCTTGGCATGGGAGGGTTACCCAAATCCAGTTTTATAGCCCCTTATTCCCATGGGTGAAGCCTCTGCTACGGGCAAGGCTAACCCTCCAAATGTTACTTTTGTCCGTGTCACTCAGCCCAGAAGACTCGTGTCTTTACCCAATTCTACTGAAATTCTACCTCTCTACCCAAAATACAGCTTAAATATCAGTGCTTTTGCTAGTGTCACCACACTGAAATTAATTTGTCCAACTGATAATATTTTTTTTGGCATTTCTGATCTGTGAAGTCACAGGGTATTTATTAAATTCTGCTTGGAACTATGACATTTTTTTCCTTTCTATTTTATGTCCTTTCAAAGTTTCTCCTGGCAGAAAGCAACTGTTCTGTGTTCTCCACCATCCTCAGCACAGTGCTGGGCACTTGGGCACTCAGTGACATTGGCTGAAAGAAGTAAACTCAAGAGGTCCTTACCTTAGTGATGTCCGTGTGATCTTTGAGCCCATTGGTCATGCACCAGTATCGCCACACATTCAGGGCATAGCGCGTGGCTTTGGTAGTGTTTGGGCTTACTGCACTGGTACACAGATCATTCAAGTCATCATTAATATTAAATACAGGAAATTTGTTGAGCTTAGTGGAATAGGCTAGAAACAGAAAAAATAAAGGGCATTAACAGAACTTGCCATTCCTTTCTTTAGAGAATTACATCTTGAGCTCATGTTAAATAACAGGAGGCTCCTAAGAGATAGCACTTATAAAAAATGAAATTTCTATCAAGTATACATATATCCGGATAAATAGAAAGCAATATTTCTAGCATAAAATCAACGCAGTAACCCTGCATTTAATCACAACAATTTGCCATATATGCTAACTGATGTACTCATGCAGGCATTCCAATGACAAAAAGCAGGGGAAACGAATGCAGGGAAACAAAGAATATTCTATCTAAAATTTTCACTGGAAGAAACAACATTTCTATTAACAACAACAACAAAATGACAAATGGGAAGACAAGTTACATGTCCTTTCTCCTTACCCTTAGCACATGAAGAGCTGTTATTTCTCTGTAATATACAGCCTCAGATGCCTTAATGTGCCATCTTGGGCAGCCGTGAACTAAACAGTATTAGCATATTTCTTAAGTTCTTTTCAAAAATTAATAAAGAGAAAGACATTTGAACCTGACTCCACAACTCATCAGCTAGCTTAGAATCAGAATGCTAGGGAGAGGGAGAGACATATTAGGGGAAAGACGGGGAAGGGATACTCCAGACACTCACATGTCTCAGAAAAAGGCAACAGGTTTTAAGATGCAATTGCCAAATTACTTCATATTAAAACTCATTTTCCTCAATGTATCTACTTTCTTGGTTACCAAAGACATAGTCAAGTCCATAACCATTAGCGGGCCCTTCCTCATACTCTGACCTACTAAAAATAGGCTTAAATTGTTCATACTGTGACCTTTGGCTAAAAAAAAATCAAGGTAGACCACCGAAAGTAAAAATGATGCCAATTCATATTTTATATCTAGTGGTTCTGACCTTCTCTAGAATGTTTCTATGTTCAAAACAAGGAACTAAATAGAGAAATAGAAAACTGAAAAGGTAGTTCAATGACCAAGGTGACCCACAAATCCGCTTCACTTTACCTAACTCACCTCACCTTTCACTGCTCCCACCGAGGAACTCGAACCACCAGCCGCCTGCTGCTCCCAGCACCTGGCTACACCCAGGACGCCCACACCCCACCTTCCCCACACTCAGCCTGAGAAATCTCCCCACGGTCTTTGTATTAAATCAAAAGTGCCTTTTTTCCCATTCCAATTCAAAGCTCACTTGTACATGTTTGTCCATTCTGCTCAACTCCCTTATTCTTTCTTTCAGTGTGTCCCACATTTACTTTATTCTGTAGAATTGTGACCTGTGTTAGGAAGATCTCAATGGGTTTGTATGCTCCTGAAGACTCTGCCTTCACCCTTTAAGCCTGCTGTTAACTGTTGAACACACAATCTGCTTTAACAAATGGTTGTAGCAGGACAGGAATAAACGTTGCTAGCAAAGTCATCTGAAGCATGTGAGTCACGTAGACACATTTCTCTCACCACCCTCATAAACTGAGGTAACTTGTGTTACTTCTGGGACTTGCTTGATATTAATGAAAAGATTCTAGCATAAAATGTATTACTATTACATCTAGCACTAACATCTACTAGCATCTGCTTACTATATACCAGAGGTGTCAAACTCATTTTCACCAGGGGCCACATCAGCCTCACAATTGCCTTCAAAGGGCCGAATGTAACTTTAGGACTGTGTAAATGTAACTACTCCTTAACAGTTAAGTGAGAGCTGGGCACTGCCGCTGGGTAGAAACAAGGTGGAGGGCTGAATTCGGCCCACAGGCCTTGTGTTTGCCACCTGTGCTATATACCAAGAGTTATATAAAGTATCTGTAAGCTCTAAGCAACCCTACTGTTGTAACAATTTTACAAATAAGGAACCAGAACTCTCTCTCAAACAGTTCGTAACTTCATACATCGTGCACCCAATACTGACTGAGGTACACTCTCCGTGCCAGGCACTGAGCCGTCCCGAGTCATACAGTTAGCGAGTGCATGAGCCAGCCAAGTCCAAGCGCCGGGATTTGGACTTGTGTCCTGCTGACTCTATGCTCTGGACACTGCGGCAAAAGAATCAGGTACTACAGAGATCAAGTTCTCAGTAAAGAATGCGATTTAAATACTGGCCACTTATAAAAAATATATGCTGCCTCCCAAAATGGCCTCAAATTAACCTGCAGAGAGGAAAACTAAGTCTGATTTATTTAGACAAATACTATAGTTTCAATAGTTTTTTAAATACAACAAAAACAGGATTTATTTGCAACACAGCTCAGTCCCCATCACTTCATTACAGCATAAGCACAGGAAAGAGTCACTGCAAGATAGGATGATTAGGTTTAATTATTATGTTAAATGATGCAACCTTAAATAATTTCACTTTAATAACAGGGCAGAAGGACACAGACTGTACAATGAAAATGGAACCTGTATGCCCATGGAAGTTCTGCCAGTTGCCCCAATAATGTACTGCCCTGGGAAGGGGTCCAGTTCAGCATCATGTATTGCGTTTCGTCCTGCTCCTCGGTCTTTCACGGATTTTCCCTCACCTGCTTGTGCTCTGACACCTGGCTGTGATGTGCCCCTCCCAGACACACAGATGCCCCCCTTACCCACTCCCAGCGTGGCACCCGGCACTGGGCCATCCTCCAGACACGGACACCTTTCTCACGCCACTCAAACTCACACATCCCATGCCGGAAGCCCTGCTACATGGAAGCCTTCATCACCCTTCCTGGGATGACACCTCACACCAGGCCACCCCTATGCGTGGAAACCCTACTCACTTCAGTATGGCCCTGACTTCTCACACAGGGCTTCTCCTCATGTTCCCCGCTGCAGTGTGGGGGCCCCACTCACCCTGCTCAGGCGATCATGCCACATGCCTGGCCACGCCTCCATGGGATGTTTTTCTCTCCCAATTCAAGCTGTTACCACTTTGCCAGATTGCCCCCTTCCTGAAATATATTTCCTGCCCCAGTCACTTGCCTACGGCCCTCACTGGGCAGCTCTCCGGTGTACATGCCCTGTTGACACTTTGCAGGCTTCATGCCTGACCATCCCAGCTCCTTCAATGCACACACACTCCAGTGCCAATGCCTGCTCTGCTCTCCCCACCAGGAGCTTCCAAACTGAAGAGTTCAGGGGAAAAAAGGGAAGGGGAAGAAGAGAAAGAAGGAAGAGAATTCTAAATTTCCATTTTGTTAACAGACAATTAAGTAATCATATACTTCTAAATAAACCCTTAGTGAAAGGAAAACAAAAATCAGTGGGACTTAGTATTTCAAACTGAATGATAACACAACTGAATGATAACTTGTCAAAGTTATGGGATAAGGTTATTGTAGTGTCTTTAGGAAAAATGATTATATTAAATTCAGAGATTAGAAAAGAAAGGCTGAATATCAACTGTATCAGGGCATCAAAAAAGAGAAAAACAAATATACCCAAAAAAGTACAATGAAGGAAACAAGACATGTAAGAACAGAAATCAATTAAAGTTTGCAATAAAAAAAATAGTAATGCCAAAAGATGGAGTTGAAAGACTATTACAATTAATACATACATAAGAAAAAAGGAAAAAGCACAATTTCTACAGCAGAAATGAAAAGGGAGTTATCACTGCAGACCCTACAGATATATTAGAAAGACAGTAACAATATTATGACCTTGATGCCCATAGATTTGAAATTTTGGATAAAATGGACAAATATCTAGAAAAGCCACGTTACGAAAACTGAACAGGAAACATAAAATTTAAATAGTCCCATACCCATTAAAGAAATTCAATCTATAATTTAAAATCTCTCTCTCTCTCTCTCTCTCTCTCTCACACACACACACACACACACACACACACACACACGAACCCTTCAGGTTAAGATAGATTTCACAAGTAAATTTTTACAATTTAAGAAACAAATAATGCCAAACCACAAAACTCTGGCAGTGAATAGAAAAAAAAAGAGCACAATTTAATGTCTTTTACAGGGCAGCATAAGTTTGCTATAAAAATATGACAAGAAAAATGCAATAAAAGAAAATTACAAGCCAACACAGCTCCTAAACAGATAAAAAAATCCTCAACACAATATGAGCCAACCGAACGCCTATAGTGTGAACACTATAAACAACAAAATTCCAAATGTATTGTGACCTCTGTGTGAATTGTAGTAACAATAAAGTTCCTAGAAGAAAACACAAGAGACCATTTTTGGGACCATGGGGTAACTACATATTTTCAAATAGGACATCAATCTTATTAGCCCCAAAGCACAAGATCAATAAATTGGATTTCATTAAAATTAAAAAGACACTTATCAAAATGTGCCTAAGGGGGTGAAAAGACAAGCAAAACAGTAGGAGATAGTTGACAAATATATCTGAGAAATCAATTAGAAGGAAGATAGTCCAATTAGAAATGGACAAACTTGAATGGGCACTGCGTATAGTAAGAAATTATCATTAACATTTCAGGAAATATAAATTAACATACACTCACCAAAACATCTAAAATTAAAAACAAAATCTATAAACATCAAGTATTGGTGAAGATGTGAAACAACAGAACTCGTTCACTCATCTGGTAGGAATGTCACTTTGTACAGCCACTTTGGAAGTTAACAGGCAGCATCTACTCAAGTGAGCACACATGTACTGTAGGATCCAGTGATCCTATGCCTGATGTACAGCCAACACTACAGTGTGTTATATGTACTAGCTGTTTTAGTCACTTGAAGTCTTAGAAAAGATTATTATAAATAAATAAATTTAAAATAAATAAAACTTTAAAAAAGAGAACATTTCGTGATTTGCAGGCTAAGTATTACTCAACCTGAATTCTAATATTCTTCCTCTATCAGGGAAATAAAATCTGTCACATTTTAATTATGTAACTTGTTTCTTAAAGTAGTACAAAAACATGAAAATTAAGTTACAACTATTTGTAAAGTAATTTTAATGCCATTTAAAATACTATCATCAAAGTACAGCTATTGCTATTTGCAATACTCAGCTTTCTGAGTAGACCTTGCTGGATTATACATCTAAAAGAACTACACTTGCACTTTTGTGAAAGAGAACATTATGTTTTCTGGTGTTTTAATATGCTTTTCTTTACTAAATAACTTTAGTGACACAACAAAGATCTCTGAAGTTAACTAATCTTTTTGAATAACCATTCCTATTCTGCTCACAGAACATCGTCAAATGTGCTAAATGCAACCAAGAGCACATGAAGAATTCCACCTGACCAAAAAGGCGTTTCCTGAAAATTAGGAAGTCTGGAAGCAGACTCAGCTTGGTATACCTTTGCACAGTTGGCCGACAGAGCTCCACAGACAAAAAGAGAGTGAATTTGAGTAGAGACTTTTGCCCCAAAACAGGATTTTGGGGGCTGGGGTTCCAGGAAGCATGTGATTAGTTCAGTTGTAGATGCCCTCCTGAAGTGTCTTCCCCACCTCGGGGGGCTGTTTCCACGTACTCACATAGAGAGATGCTTCTCTCTCCACAATTCCCACTCCTCCATTAGAAACATTTGACATGGAAAGCTCTGCTTAATATGCACTGACCATGTAGGGCTCATGCATGGTGAAGAGGACAATTTCGTTTTTCACGACATGGTTTTAAGTTGTTTTTAAACTGTTGTAGCTACAAAAGTCAGCCGGCATTGTGGAAAAACATTTATTAAATGAAGACTAATCATGACAAAATACTGTGATTAAAACATGCTCCCATTACAGAGACATTAGCTGATTTTATTGGATTGTATTTCTTATTTCCATAAGTTGAGGCTGCACCAACAAATGCTGAACACAATAGGAAATCACACTATTACACTGCAGGCAAACACTGCACACACAATGAACAAGCCGCCGGGACACAAAACTAGAATTTTATTTAGAGCACAAGTACACAGACAAATATGAAGCAAAAACAGTGAGCTGGTAAAGATGGAAACATTTTAGAGGAAAAGATCAGTGAGCGTTAAAATAAAAATGAAACCAAGAGTATACACTTATTAACAAAAAAGTTGTATTATATTACAAATATCAACTGGCAGAATATTAATTAACCAAGAGTATCACAGTCACACATTTTAACATATTAACAGAAATTTCTCTTCATTTCAATTCACCTTTTTCCTCTTTCTTTCACAAATTATAAATGTAGCAGCTTAAGAAGAAAATTTTTAAATATTAGAGTGAATAGGCACACATGTGCTTTTTTCATGTAATATCAGTTAAAAACCTAGTGACCAGAAAATATATCAAAAATGACCTATATCAAACAGGGGAAAAAGTGAATGCATCTTCAAAGAATAGTCCAATTGTTCACAAAAGTTTTCTAGGTATTGTGTGGTTATATTTCCAAACAGATGCCTGGTATTATGTTATACTAAATTGGTATAATTTGTATTCTCAATGAACTTCCAAGTGGTAGACTTAAAGGAATTTTTAAATCATTCTTAAAATTTGTAAGAAAGATGGAAGACCTTATTTAAGTTGAATACAGCATTCATTCTACTGAACCACCAAATAAGTGAGTCATATAGTGATTCTGTTGAATCCAAAACACTTCCAGTCATTCTCTCACCAGGTTTCAGCCCATAGGATTAGTTACATTTTCAGATTACAGCAAAAAAGGTACAAGTTATTGCTCACCATGGGGCAAATCTATGTCTAACGTTAGCAGTGAGAAAAAGCTCAAAGTCATGGTTGAAACATAACCCTATAAATTAGAAACCTAACAAATATGTGTGTATTACTTGACTCAAAAATAGCCCATTTATAGGCATAAAGGTCTCAGGACAGACATATAAAATGTACAGAAGACATAAAGGGGGTAAATAAAACTTAAGAGAGGATTCAAATAAATGTGCCCACTGCTAACTAATAGGAACTGCGAATGTTAGTCATCAGGATACATTGCCATAATCTTTGGTGTCCAAAATATAAAAGGAATTCTAAGAACAAAAGGCCTTGCCTGCAAACCCCCAATGCAGGAATCAAGAAATACGTTAGTTTTACTCTGAAGGCTACTGACCAAGGGCAGAACATCTTCAGAATATGCATAATTGAACTTCCTTTCATTGCTTTACTACCTCCCTGGAAGGGCAAATGTTTAAAGCATATTCTGGAGAGAAGGCTCCCACTTGAAATCTGCCTTTCTTTTCCTTTGAGCAAAGAAGGAGCAGGAGCCTTAAAGAATTACTTTTTATATTCTTAGAGTTAAATCAGCAATATCAGCAGCAGTGTTTCCACACACGGCACTGGCTGTCGCCATGTGTCTGACAGTCACACGAACAGCCTCTGTACAGTCCAGATTATCCCTTTATTAAAGGGGACTGTACAGCTACAAACCCATTGAACAGACAGAACGAAACACCGCAATGAGGGAGGAATCTGGGCATGTTGGGGTAACAAGGGTATTCAGGAAGTAGCCTTCTTAATATTGTATGATAGTTTCTCTTCCATTTTAAGACTATAAATGTACAAAAAAGTATAACGATATTTCCCCCATGTTGACTTTTAACAAGTAGTATAATAGAGTTAATCCACTGAAATTGTTTCTCTTTACTTTCAGAGCTTGTATGAAATTGCCGAAGCAAAATGGAACTACCAGGAACCAGCTAAAGACAAACGGGCATGAAAAAATTCTGATGTGAGGCAACAGAATATATTAAATAAGTCCATACAAATGCTGAATATAGAAGTTAACATGTGGGAACACTGAGGTTTCCATGGTCACTTGTAAATAAAACTTAAAAACTAAATATTCTCATTAAATGCAATTCAAACAGTAAGTTATGATAACCAACAAAAATTATGTATGCACCTTATAGTCCTGTGTTATTACATTGTTCAACCTAAAAATATCCAGACCAAGGGAAATGTTGCTGCTATACTGTCATTCTATTGGACTTTCTCTGCAAGGTACTCAAGTATCAGGGAAAGAAGAAGATTTAAGCTGGGGGAGAGGAGTACTAAAAAAGCCCAGAATTCTTGCTTTCTCCTTTTGCAAACATTTCCCTCTCAAAGAGCTGGGGATAAAGAAGAGCTAACCTGGAATTATACACATGAAACAAGATTTCGAAGTTGGCACCACTTGACAACTACAACATTTCCTTCTGTAGAGGCCACTACGTACTGGCTCAAAATATTAACCACTAAGCACATACTTTCACAGGTCACACATAAAATGTCGACTGGCACAGCCTCGTAAGCACAGTTCTTCAGTTTAACTACAATAAGTGATAGCAGCAATGATGAACAATTCCACATAAACACCACTAACACACATATGAAAGAGCACCCTATGATGACATGCAAAATCTCAACAAAGACATCACTGAATATTACACAATGCATAGAAATTGTAATGGTTTTTGGCAAGGTTTTTTTTGTAACAAATATTTTATAAAACGAAAGTTCTTTTGTTATAAATGCTATTTAAAAAGTTGTAATATAATGGACTGTAGATACAAAAGTTCAGTTTGATAAAGTTGATCTGAGTGGATTCATACTAAAATGAACCTGCTACTTCATCCAGTATAAATAATCATTATAAATTAATTTCTAGTGGAAGTATACTAAGCTATTTGATTTATAAAATAGAGGGATTACAGAAAGTAAACAGGCATAAAAATCACTTAATACAGTATGCACATTACTGTTAGGATTACATATTGCTGATGTCTTTCTAATTCTACCAGCCACAAATAAATATATTATGCCAAACATTTGCAGAGACCTTTGAAATGAATGTAAAATGGTAAAAATGCTAATTCCAGTGTGATATAAAGAACATTAGAAGTCTAAGCAAAATTCAACACTGCATTCCAAAGGCAAAGTTTCATTGTACTTTAACAACCTAGAATTTCACCTTTTCCCTTCAACTATGATTTAGTAAATATAAATTGTAAAATAAAATTTTGTAGAATGTTTTTGTATTTATGCTTGAATTCCCTGTTAGAGGAGTAAGGAGGCTAATATGAGAATTTACAAATATTTTGTATTTCTACATCTTCCTGCTATGCGTAGGTCTCTTTCCTAGTTCCCATTTTCTTCCCCTTTCCTGTCTCTAAAATAAATTCACTTCAGAAACATTCTAATTATGTTGATAGAAATGTGATCATTTTGACTGAAGATCTGCCCAAACCTTTAAGACGGTTTTTAAAACTTTTCATAGACGAGAAACAGGGCACTGCAGACTGCATTCTAAACCAATGATATGGATGCTACACAGCTGGATATACAAATGAATACTGCAATTTTTAAGAAGTTACTTTTTAGTTTATAATCATTATAGATTATACTAATTACTGAATTCATATCACTGAAAACTGTAGTTTGCTTCCCCTCCATAAATAAGAATTAAATATAAATGGGGTAGGGTAAGAGATATTCATTAAAATAAAAAGGTAAACGATTACATTTGGAGATCATCCCATCAATTTTCCAAAGTTGTTGCTAAAATCAAGAGGTAACACTACACAACGAAAAGTGAAAATACACATGGCAAAAAAAAAGCATATTTGAAAACTGGCAGCTTGAATGTACTTCTAACAGAAACTTGATTAAGCTTAAAATTCTTCCTAATTTTGAAAATGACAATATCCCTTCTAGCTCAGTGAAAACATGCGGTTGTTTTTCTTCCCGAAACTCTAGTTACAGACTGGACGTTAGGATGCCTGGGTTCCCTTGGGTTCTACTCTTGGCTCTGATTCTTAACAAGTTGTGTGCACCTGGGCACTCCTCTAGTGTCTCTGGGGCCGTTTCCCTCTTCTGTAAGAGGAGGGCTGGATTAGTTCACATGTTTCTAATACTCTGGCCTAACTCATTTTCTGATTAGCTTAGCACACTGATCTAATCAGTACTCTGAGCCTAATGAAACTAGGTCATGGTTTACATAAAACCTCAATTTAAATGTATTAAAATGCTATCTTTTAAAAAATAATGTAATCTTCAATACCACACCAGGTCTTGGCAGAGCCTCAGCTTTGGCAGACCCAATTAGTGAACTTACAAATAGGATAGACGGCAAGATATTTTGATTACCTTTCTCTGTTCAGAAAAGTGAAATTGGAATTCTTGGCAGTTCACCAATATCATCCCTCTTTTCTGTTTTTATATCATTAGAAATACTCCGAACGCCGACAGGATGACACATGCAGTGTATTTCTTTACCCCAGTACGCTCTATGTATGGCAAGGATCTCTTAACAACCATCCTGGTTTCATTACTTTGCCTTAGAGAATGCTATGCAGTCATATCATCTCTGCCAGATCTTAGTGGGGAGAAGCCACGTTTGAATATTGTGCATTAAGAAAAAAAAACAACAACAAAAGACAAATGAGGACATTGTTGCCAATGGGGTTTCTTAATAAGTATTGCAACTATTTGCACCACATCATATGCTGAATATGCAGGTGTATCGTGCCTATTTAAAAATATGTTAAAATGATTGAGAACTTGTTAATTCTTCAGTATTTATAACAACTTTTTCACAATTGAACACTTTAAAATTATTTTACTGCAATAAATTATCACACATGCCCCATGATATTCCTCCTATGCCTGGAAATTTATTTACTTCATTATATGGTAGGGAGTTCTTATTTATAGATGCTAGGTATTACAGCTTTATTTTGGCCCGCTAAACAAAAACTAAAATACAACCTTGCTGTAGACAAAGAAAACCAGTCTGAAAAAGGCTGGTTAAAATCAGAAGTGTTGGTGTCTAATACATGAAATGGTAGAGAGAGCCAAATGACAAAACACAGTAACGGTTCAGGGTTAATCTCTAATTCTGAGAATTGTGAGGTTAGTATCCCCCCACAAATTTTGTTATAGAATCATAATTGATTAAAAAACAGAAACAAAATATGAACACTTTACTAAATAGTGTTCATTTGCTAGCACCAAACTCATAGGTAAGACCAAACCCCCTGGTAGCCTGTCCCCCAGTCCTCACTGTCTGGGGAAGGGCAATGTCGCTTCTGGGCTTCAGAGGTGCTCTCTCTGACCACAACCTCCCCATTCCTCGTCTCAATTATAAGGAACTTTCTTGAAACTGGGTTTCTGGTTTATTTGGGATAAAAACAAATAATCACTTCTAAAGCATTTACACACCCCTCTTCACGATAAAATGTTCTTTCAAGAGTGACACAAATTTTCACTCTCTCCCAGTGACCAGGGCAAACAAACTCTCCCGAGTGTCCCATCTCACAAAGCTACGGTGGTGGAGCCTAAGCAATGTCTACCACATAGTGCTAGTGATGGCACTGCTCGCGTTCAGAGCCGAATGAATATTGAGAATTTTATCACACCAGGAATTTCATTGATAACTTACTACCTTGGAGGGTCTACAGAAGCACAGCAAACCACTTTGTGAACAAGAAGCTACAGCCAAGAAGGACAGAAAAGGATCTAGTTTCAGATCCTGATGCTCTTAAGTATTAACAACAGTGTGGGCAACCCATCTGACTTCTCTGGACTTCCTCATCTCAGAGATGCGAAATGACCATGCCTACTCTCATGGGACTGTGGTGAGAATTAAGAGAAACAACTCATAGGGGCAGTTAGCACTATGGCACACTGTGTGAACTCAATGAATGACACTCCGCAGGGACAACCTGCACTTCCCTATGCATGTGTGCACCTGTGTGAACAAATGGATGGTGTAGAAAACGGCCCTGACTCATCAATCATCTTAAAACAGACTCTGTGGAAGATTCTCCACAAAATGCTCAAATCAATATTATGTATTCTATGGGAAATCAACATCTCCAACGGCTAAATAACATGAGTACAAAGTTTGGGAAGCTGCAAAAACAGTACTGGCATAGAGTTGTTTTTTTTTTTTTTGCTGGGCTCTCAAAAAATGAAACGAAACTTTTATTACAGTATCTTTTTTAAGTTCTTTGAGAGCAGGGACTATTTCTACATCTTTGTACCCTCACTGAGTCCAGATACTAGGTGCTCCAACTCTTGTTGCTTTGGCTGTACACGTCCTCTCAGTGAAGTCATTGGATTTCACTGAGCCACTGGAAGCTAAGTCGCGGGACACAGCCAAGTGAGCGCAAGAAAGATATCAGCTAACAATGACCTAACTAAAAAACCAAAGAGACCTGATCTATGATCTATGCTGGAAACTTTTCATGTTATTCCTTTGTAGATCAGGAAGTGATTTAACATAGGGAAGAGTGCATTAGCATAGGGAAAATTTGACATTGGGAAAAATAATGATCAAATAACAAACATTTAAAACAGCTGATGTATATTTATGAATCATATTCAAACCAGTCCTACTAACCAAGATAACAAATGGAATCTTAAGTATAAGGTCTGTTGGATTAACATCCTGAATATCGCTAATCTCTTCAAACATTATGTTTTTCTTTTAAAAAAACTGTTAGTCTATGGTTTTCAATAGCCAGTCACTTAAATGAATATAGATGATTGAATTATGTGGCTATGTCATCCGAACGAACAGATGGGTTTGACATTTTTGTTACAGACAGTGCAAAACTTCCAGAATCACGTGAGGGGCACTGGAAACTGTCTTACATGACATTGCACTGACCTTAAAGTGTAAATGTGGCAAATAAAGTTTTAGTGTTTCTATATGAACCATGGGATCGCCTGGAAAGGCAGCGCATGTATTATATTGCTAAACTGTCACACTGTTGCTGAAGCGCATATGTGATTTTGGTGTCTACCACTGTCACAGTATGCACATAATTTGTCTTAAGCTGCAATAACAAATAATAAAAATGGCATCTGCAGTGGCATGCCCTCAGTATTGTTTATATAAAATCACAAAATTTAGAGGTAGTTGCAGATAATTTTTCATAATTTAACGCAAACAGATACTAATTTGGCTATATGTCTACCAAGCTATTCTTCCAAAAACAGCTTTCCAAATCTGTTGCGATGTTCCTATTTGGTTTCAGTTACCAAAGCAAAAGTAAATAAAAAATAATTCACATTCTCCATTTGTGTTCTTCTAAATGAAAATGCAATAGGAATAAAAACAGATTTTAAGTTTAATACCTCAATAAACACAAATAGAAATTTGAAATTTCCTAGTTCTGTTTTCATTGCTTACTGACTGCTCCTCTTCCTTGTAACAAACTTACTTTGCTATCTAAATCATATCAAGAATTTTTAAAAAAAGTCAATGCAAAAATAAAACACACAATCCCATTTTAAGTGTTCTTTACAAAGAACACTTTATAAGGCTTCTGCCTTTTCTTAAACATGAGAGGTACCCTATGTAAAAATATCCTTATTTTTAAAAAGTTATTTTACAGTAGGCTGTCCTATGCACTTACAAGACCAGTTACCAAATAAGGAGAACAGGAATGTTTCATAAAGAACTGGGAGAAAGAGACCCACGGTTCAAAATGAATGCGAGGACCAGGGGACAGAGTGCACCTCCATGAGAGAGAACTCAGCACCCCTAGAGGTCTGGGAAGACACTGCCCCCACTTCTGGCTCAAATCACTGGAAACTGTGAGTTGGAACTAAGAAAGGTAAACAGAAGAACTCTGGAGTCAGATGACAGACAGTACCATTTCCTTAGCTATAATCTAACTGATTTGTCTTGATCTCAACATAGAACGAAGATAATTTACCTTCCTTTCAAAGTTATTGAAAGGATTAAAGATAATGCACATAGAAATACATAGGTATATATTGAACTGTCTGAAGAAATATATACCAAAATGTTAACAGAGGTTATTTTTGGCTAGCTAATGTGTGTACATTTTGTCTTGTTTATGCTTATCTGTACTTCCTAATTTTCATACAATTAGTAATTACTTCTTATATAACTAAAGCATATAAGTCACTTGGCACAGTGCTAGAACACATACTGGATCAAAAACGGTGCCTATCATCATTATTAATACACAAAAATAGGATATCTTTTGCCCTTTCTTCTTGTTTATGGATGCCTCTCTATGGAGGAGAAGTCATGAAATGAAGTTGATTCCACCACACAAAGGCTGCGACAGACTTCCCACTCCCAAGCCAACGCAAAGGTCACAGCTCAGAGGAAAGGGTCCTTCATGTGCTTATTATTTAGTGTTGGAAAGAGCTGCCTAGCTGCCTCGCCATGGGAAAGTTCAGCTAATGTGATGCTTTAGCAAAGCAAATCAAAATGAAATTTGTCCTGGTGGTACAATAAATTAATACATAATACAACACCTACCTTCCTAGCTAACTGAATTATGAGGTTTCCTTGAAGAACAAATACTCCCCAACAGAATGCCCAGATCCAGCAAAGCAATTAAGATTTGGATTTTTTTATGCATTAATGATTATACAGGATGGGAACCTAGCTCAGCTTTATTGTGGCCCTAATGTCTAAATTTATTTTATTTTTGAAGTATGTTAACTAATAATTCACCACAGGCTTCAAGACTTGCAAATAAAGACCCTGGAAAAACTACCACAAGGAGCTGTTTACCAAAATTATTATTATTGCAGGATGATGCAGATAAATGCATTTACATTTACTATAGAAGGAACTTTGCACATTTGCAAGAATGCTTTGAATTCAGCTAAGTCTGGTAACAAATGCTGCTACCTAAAATGAGTGTCAATTTTCCTTTGATCTCAACTACAGAGTCAAGTAATCCCCTAGAGAAAAGATACTGAAGTTTAATGCTTATAAATAAATAATTCAAGAGGGATTTGAGCTTTGAAGAGAATGAATTTTTTGTTGTCTTAACTAGTGCTTCTAGATGTTTAGTAAGATTTTCCCATTCTCTACCTTCTCTTTATGCTTGATATACAATCCAATGCTTGGGAACATTTTCAAAGCTTTGGTAGTTTTAAATTCTTTTAAATCTGATCATCAAATTTCATTTACACTGATTTCTTAGGGAACAAAAAAATTCTATCCAAGTTCAAGCACAATAGTAAAAATAAGTCATGTAACAGTCTGTTTTGCCATAAAAATGGATTTTGCATATTATTTTTAAATTGTGTTCCAAAATGAGTAGTACCTTATTCCCTCCCTCTATTCCCTCCCCCCAAAGAAAAAAATGTTAGCTAAGCCCCTAAATTTTCATACATTGCAAAAATTGAGGTGCAGGGGCTAAAATTCTAATTAAGTAAAAAAAAAGTATATAAATAATTGGAAGTCGAGCTTACAGCCAACACTTTCATATTTTGGATCTGATTGAATGTAATTTTGTGTAAGCAGTAAAGTTAGTGTTATCCCCTCCTGGTTAATAGAGAATTTTAAAAATTAAAAAAATAAAGCCATTTATTAAGTAGACTAGCAATGAGCATTGCGGTGGGAAGAAAAAGTGGGAGTTGAGGACACAGCGACTAGCATGACTCAGTTTCCTTTTGGACAGTTTTTTAAAAAACAGAATTCCTTTTCTAGTTTGTGTTGCCTGAGAATCACTACGGTTTTGAAAAAGTCTGTAACAGTAATTACACTGACTCATCCACAAGTACGTTTGTTGGAAGCCTATAAATACTATGTTAGTAATACTAAACTATCTCCGTTGGCTTATTTGTAAAAAGAAAAATATATTATAGATTTATATTTTTATAAAGTTAACACTGAGGGCAGAGGAAAGGGCACGAGAAGCAGTGTATAATCACAGTTTCTCTGGACACAGTAACCAAACTAGGGTCAGGCTCAAGCCACCTGGTCATGCAGTATCTGAGGAAGAGTCGTAGGAGGCAGAGACGATGAAATTGCCGCTGCTGGAGTGCCCCGCCACTGACTGGGCCGCCTGCTGGCTCAAATTGTTACAGATAAGCACCAGCTGGTTGCTCTGGGCCTCGGACAAGGTGCTGCAGCTCTGATACACGCTGAAGTTGGTTTTCCTGCCGGGGATGTTGCCCTTCTCACACATGGTCTTCACCATCTTGGCCAGCTTGTTCTTGCCCAGGGCCTGGCAGTTGTACCAATGCAGAGCCGCCAAGTTCACGACTGGCTTGATAGACAAATAGAAAGGGGCATCCTCGTAGCGCATGGCAGGAGGCCGCCGCTGGGCATACTCCTTATAGTCCTGCACAGGGCACGTCTGTGGGGCATGCTGGGTGGCATACACACGGGAATCTGTCCCCCCTCTCTTGGTTTTGGCATTCAGGTCACCGGTGTCTTGACCCATCCACTCTAAGTACTCCAACCCTGTCTCTGTTACCCGGAGACGGATATCACCCCACTTCAAGGTAGATCCATGGAAGCCTGTGCAGTGCCCAAAAGCTTTTGTGTTGTTGAGCCAGACGAGGTTGAGCAGACCCTCAGGGTTATAGCGGCTTAGCAAGCCCCTTTTCCGCAGAATGAGCTCATCAGCAAAGGTGAGCTTCATGGACTTGTGGGGTTTATTTCCTTTTCCTTTGCAGCGGAGTTCAATCTGCTTCTGTTTCAGGGCCTCTTGAGAACGCTTGAATTCCTTATCCCTGGTGATACTGTAGCCATACCTGTGTTCTTTTAGGTACCGTTCCAGCCCACACTGGTAATTGGCCAAGCTATTGGGTTCATATTCGGACCCATCCTTCTGCCTGGCATCCACAAAGAAAGAGGCAAGGTAGGCATCCAGCTCTTTACAAGGGATGACATAAATCTCTCTTGTTTCGGAAGGATACTTGGAGATGAGGAACTCCCGGAAATTGCGGAGCGCGGTCTGCGTGCTCCGGATGGTTTTCTCATTCTGCTCCCTGCTGAGCTCAGCTGCTCTTTCATCCTGGTCTGCAACAAATTGGGGAGGGGAGGGATAGAGAGGGTGTTGATGAGTTCAGACAATGCACTTTCTACTCTGAAATAAAGTTTCCTCTTATAATGAAAAGGGAAAGAAGGAATCAGTTTTACAGAGATCACTGATACATGTCATTTACATACCTGTTGCATTGTGATAGGCAACTATTATATTCACAAATGATGTACTAGGCAAGAGTATGGCCCACTGCAGTCAGAACGAGCATCTCATGCCGTTGGCACGTAGTTTAGTGCATGGAGGTTTGTGGAAAGAGATTAAAGGTCGCCTTCATTTTAGGAAAAGTGTGAGGCAGAAATGTGCTAGGTATCCCACGGCAGTGTGCAAGGACCCCATTACAATGGACACATTTGTTTTGAATCACTTCATGTGTGAAACCAGAGGTTGTACTGGATCCATTTTATCAAATTAAACTAAAATATATGAATTTATTTAGCACATCATTAGAGAGTTCTACTTAAAAATTACTAAACAGATCATTTACAGCAGTTAATTCACTAATTCTACAGTGATTTGGGTAAAGGATAAACAGAGTTTACAAATACTCTGCATATAATTGCAGGGCAGTTTGTAGTAAGTGATAAAAATAGTTTGTATTTTGCAAACTAATGAGGATAAAACTTCACAGCTACAAAGACAGGACAACGGGATTTAAATCAAGCTATCACAATCAAGATGTAAGAAAGGACCGGGGTCTGTCTCCCGGATAAACTGTTTATTACTTATACTCTGCATTATGGGTCATCCCTGACCAGGTGACACTGCTGTGGAGCAGAGGCTCCCATGCTCTAGAGTGCTTCAGAGTCATGCGGGACGCTCAGTCAAAATCAGGGTCCTGGGTGGCAGGCCAAGGAAACGGCATCTTGGCTGGCACCTCCAAGGCCAGGCTGAGGTTCAAAAGAACACACTGAAACAAAGTTCTAGTGGCTTACGTCTAATGAAGAAAACCCTACTGCACTTTACTCAGTTTTTTAAACAATGATTTAGTTTAATGATCATTTAAATGGCTTCCTTTCAGTAATATACAATTTAAATTTGGAATTTTACATTAACAATGAAAACGTTTTGTCAAAATCACCACTATTATATCGGACATGGTAAGGTATGGAACTCAAAAGAGAAATCCTAAAAATGAAGTTACACAATGAAAACTAGGCTATCACAACATAAACATGTAATTTCTGATTCTACAGTATAACATAAAATATTCTGTTTATTGTAACTATCCACTTAGGAAAACTTTAATTTATAAAGATGCTCAGTAGAAGTAAGTCTTTGCAATAACAGCACACAGTAGTAAAAAAAAATTTTCTAATAAACTGAATTTTATTTACAAAACACACTACTTTTTATATTAATGTACACATTTAAAAATGATGTTATTTTAAAATGACAGTCCTAAGATATAATTGCCAAAATCCTCATAACTTTATAAAATGAAATAAATTAAAATTCACTAAACTAGCAAATTATTTTATAAGCACATTTTTTAGTTCATAATTCCAAAATTCCAATTTACAAAAGTACATTTTATGCTTCATTAGATTTAACTTTCAGGCACGCTATTTTCTTCCACTTGAAATAGTTTATATTACAATAAAGATGCGTGTAAAACTGTGTCTCGCTCCATCAAAAAGATGATGCCAGAGGCTACAAGCAACCTTTACCAAGCTGGCTCCCTTTACTGTTTACATGTAAAGCCAAGGGGAGCGGCACATCTGTTGATCTTGGCTACTTGTTCAAATACCTATCACAGCAGTCTTCAAACTTCAAACAAAGACTTTCTAAGAAATAAACATTCACAGACAACTTGAGGGAAAAAACCCCCAGTTCCTCAACTTTCCCGTGGAACCTTTTCTAAAACTTATTTGTCTGAAGTGAAGACCGATTTTGCACATGTTAGCATCTGAAATCCACCTTGGTACATACTGGAGGGTTGAAAAGACTTTAAGAAGCCATCAAAATTTCTAAATTGGTTACTATATCCATCATGGTTCTTATCCTCTGTCTTATACGTGTTCTAATTTAGGTGAAATTTGCCATGAGAAACAAGGTACTTGGGCCTGAATGGCAGTGTTCTGAAATCAGGACTTTCAAAGGGTTATAGGTTTGGGAGGTTTTGATTCTTTTAACTAAAACTGGAATATTTTCCAGGACTACCAAAATGTTAAAATTTTATTCAATTCTTTCAGAGACAGCCTGCTTCTGTTTATAAGATGCTTAACCCCCATTATTTTCAATGTCTCTGGTTATATTTTGCTTGCTTGTTTTGTTGATTAGGTCCCACTTAATGGGGGGAAAGGAGGGAAGGGTTTGCAGGAACAACTGTAAAGGACACATGGACAAAACCAAGGCGGGGTGCAATCAAGGGAGGGGGCATGAGGGAGGAAAATGCAGACAACTGTACTTGAACAATAATAAAATAATTAAAAAAAAAGATGCTTAACAACTATTAACAAATCATGAAATGATGATTCTAGTTATGGTCAATTCCTCATCTGTACATAATATTCAATATTTTCTACCTCCTTTTTACAAAAATACACATATTGAAACTAACATCAAAATATCTTAGGGTGTCAATTTAAAAATCAGTTTTTCAAAGTTCTTTGAAAGAACATGTGAGTAAAAGAGTTTAAGTCTGTAATTAAACATTAGTCAGTATACTATAGAGGGTATGAGTGACCTCAGTTCTTTGAACGAATGGTCACATATTTCTTGCTATACATCCATAAGAGCCATAATATTTATTACTTAAATTTACTCTAAGCTTTTCAAAAGAGAAAGCCATCCCATAAAACCTAGTATAGGTATCCCGTCCCCCTTTTCAAAAGCTGCATTATGCCACTTCACTTCTGGAAAAGACCTACATTAATATTATCTGTTTCTGCTAATGGGAAGAAATCCAAAGAGGATTTTCGCTGTTGTAAAAATAGCATTCAGTGTTGCCTGTGCAGTGAGCTCCTACAGAAGCAGAGCCAACTTGGAACAGCTTGAGTAGTCCGGCCAAGCTCCTTTCCTGGGAACCACACTCAGCATCTCAGCATCAAGCTGCCACAGCTTTGAACTGTGTCTGTGAGCACCTGTGCTATAACTTGATTTATTTTGCACATCCTTTAGCTGGATGCTAAGGTATCAGAAAAGCCAAGAGAGCTTGTACAGGTGGAATGATGAGCGTAAAACTATACATAAATTAAGCGTTTCAATCATGAAATAAGGACATAATACGTCAATGATAATTACTTCTTCGCTGTATGACACTTCGGCTTACGGAAGGTTTCATAGGAATGCTCTACTTTCTGACAGCAGGGGAAACATGTACAGTGAAATGGGTCTGCAACAAATGGAGCCCCCCCCCCCAAAAAAATAGAAAGGTCAGGTGACTGATTTCCAAGAGATCTGCGACCTGACCCGAGAGGGAGCTGCAGAAGGAGTCTCGGCACCTGGCTGACAACGCTCACCCAGACCCTAAGTGAGGTTTCCACAGACTGCTTTTCTCTACTATTTACACAGTCTTCACGGCCCATTAATCCAATTATTACCTCCCTTGTTAGGGGCTAGAATGGAAAAACACAAAATTAGGGCACTATCTTGTGTTCTCACTTATTTTGAGATTTTCTGTTAGATTTAAATTCAGATCTATTTGCTTCTATTGCTAGAGCACTCAATTTAACAAAAAGACAACTCAGCTATGACATTCCTTTTAGAATTTTACTGAAGTAATACATTTCTTGATGTTTAACTTCTTTATTATTTATTTGCATTTAAGAAGAGTATTTTGTCCTTTCACGTGACAGAGAAAACCAATGATGTTCAAATTCTTATAAATCAGTAAATGGTAAACCCATGAGCTTATTAAATAAAAATGTTTTTTTTTAAATTTGGAAAGTAAAAGTATAAAGAAAACTGGTGAGTAGATTTATATTTACAAGGCTACGGTTGGAATTAATATTTAATCCACGTTTGTGAGTACCCACTGTGCCCCCTAGCATTTCAAGAAGACCTACGGAGTGTAGTCAAAGGCAAGTCCCTGACGGTTATATAGATTCTATCATAGCTAGAAGAGATGACTATTATACACAAAACTAATTAAAAAGACCAAACACAGCTGTGTAATTAGGAATTGAGTCTGTGGCTCTAGATCCTATAGGAATTCAGAAAGAAGAAGAGAGAAGTCGAACAGAGCTGAGTGGTGCTGGAGCTCTGTTCCCTGAGGAATGGAGACCTGGGTTAGGTATTAAAGGATGGGTACCACTTGGTTAATCAGAATAGGAAGGCAGGGCATTCCAGGAAGAAACTGCATGAGCAAAGGGAAAGAGATGGAGAGGAACTGGCTTATGGTCAGGACTATAAAACACTGGTCCTGGTTTGGAGGTGTGAGAAGGATTGGCGTGGGAAATAGAGCTAGACCAGTAGGATGACCACATATACAGGGTTGTATATAATAATTATAAAAATATACACCAACGAGAAGAGACTAAATATTCTAAATGCAAAGAAACTCCAAATGCCAGACATTTGAAGAAGTTGCTTTTGAAAAAACAAATACCCCAATTTTCCACATCTGTGTTATTTTCTTCCATATCACCATCTGACATGCTACACATTTACTTCATAACTTGCTTAGCATCTGTCTCTCCCCAGTGGGCCGTGAGCACTGTGCAGGCCGGAACCTCACTGCTTTATTCCCAGGGCCTGGAAAAGCACTGTAGAATATAGCATTCATTACAAGTGTGTAGGCTGAATTAACACAAAAGCTGAAAAGGAGTTACTGAGATAACTCTGTGAGGGAGATCACACAATTCACTTCAGCCCATTTAGAAAAGACGGCATTTAGAAAAGATGAAAACGAAAGTCAGTGGCATAAAATTAAACTTTGGGACTCGCAATCAGAATCTGTCACCTCATCCTTTGTTAAGGCTCTTTGGAGAGTCAGCTGTGGTAGGAAATAACTTATGAGGCCACTAGAAGCTTTTCCCAGGGCTAATTCCGTAGGAAATAAGGACACACCAGCCATCACACAAATTGCTACAAGACAGTATCTTTATCTTACTCTTACGATAAGGAAAAATGGCAATACTTTTAACAAAAGTCTAGAATTAATATATCCACAAAATCGAGGGCTAGCTCCCTCCCCCCAATCCTAATCTCCACGTTAGAAAGATATTATAGTGACATTATGGCATTGCCTATTAGGGACTTACTTCATCCATACATGTATTCATTTGAAAGACGCTTTCTTATAACCCTTTCTAGGTTCAAAGTAAATAATCTTGGTATTTTTACAAAAATACTCCCTAGCTGGTCATCTTAGGAAAGGGGCCAACTTCAATTTATTTGTCAGGGGTTAAACATTCATATTTGCCAACATTCATTGTTTCATTTTTGAAAATAGCAATAGTTCCTAACCCCTGCAACGGACTCAGTGTCTTTTTTCTCATTTGAGCACCCAAGTCCTTGCGTACTTGATGCATTCTCCTAGAACTTTAAAATAGGTTATTTTCTAGGATTGTTAACATTACTAATTGAAGCCAGACTTGTATGCTTTTATTGCTGTCTGACCAGTAAATTATTTTCAGGCTTAATTAATCTTTTCCAATAGTGGGCATAAAACACTTATCTTACATAAACATTCAGGAGCATGAAAATTTAGAATAGTACCAGTTAGTCCAGTATGATCCTTGATAGTGCTTTTCACTGAAGCAGAAATCGCTTAAACATTGTCATCTGCTTAGTTCTCCTTGCTGTATGTTATGTGACTCTACAATACCTAGAAAAATTTCTCCTTAATAAAACTTTTGAAATAAAATACAGCACAAAATTACCAGTATTATGAACCAAAGCACAGGCAAAAAGCCACATCTCTTCCTCACGCAATATTTACTGTTCATCTATGAATCGCATCAGGTCAAGGAGCTGTGTGTGCTGGACGGTGGGGTAAGATACTACGCGTGTGAAGAGACGAGGCACTGACCTTGCAGATCCTCACAACAAGGAATTAACTTATGGCCAACAGGGTGCAGGAGTCTGTGTGTTTAACAAGTTCTCAGATGATTCTAATATAGGTGAGGTCCAGTAGGCCATGATTTAAGAAACAGTGTCTTATCTCTCCTTTCCTCTGGAAAACCCAGAAAACGAGTCCTTCAAATAAGCCTCAGCCCAAGCTCAGCCTCAGTTACAGCATTTGCCATCCTAAAGGAACAGCAGATTTTATGATCTGAAAAATTCTTTCTCCTAGCAGAACAGTTGCTTCATACATAGATAAATAATAAGTGTTTAAGTGAGTTCTGCTTCAGTGAAAAGTACTATAAAAATCCATACTGGACTAACTGGTATTGTTTGACAAAATAATGAATGAGTTAAAGAATTATTTCCCTCTGAGACCTCTTGGATTCACACCTTTTCTTTTGTAACTTTCCTGGAATTGCTAAATTCAACACTGTTTCCCTAATTGCCAAAAACAATTTTTCAAATCTCATCTTACTTGGTCCCTTTCAAGGCCTTTGACGTAAGTAGTGTAGCAAATGGTTAATGGCTCCATCTTTGTCAGTAAGAATGCAGTTAAATCCCAGCCTTCAAATCACTTAACCAGCTATGTGAATTTATGTGGGTTTTTTTTTAAACTTAAGCCTCAGTTTCTTCAATTGTAAAATAGGTATGTGAAATAATAATTGTACTTATACGAGATGTATGAGTATTCAATAAAATAGAAAAACAATACACTTATCTCAGCCTTAGAGCACACAAATCACCTAGTTCTACTCTTTAAACATATCACTGCTTAGAAATGTGTTCGAATTCACAAACGTCGAAGTGTACTTCAACTGAGTTCCTCCTCTACTGATGCTTTAATTTGTAGCAACTAATTGCTATTCTTCCAAGCTAGCTCTATAAAGGTCACCAATGTTAGGCATATCCTGTCACAGACGTGTAAACAACTGGAGTTAATAGCTGAATCTAAAACAGCTGTTAGGGGCCCTTCCATTCCACTGACCTCGCATCCTGTGATTGGACAAGCTTATTGTGTCACTGTAAGAGACATCACGTGACTGTACGAATTCAGTACAGTACTAATGGGGAAAATCATGCAATCCTCTTCTAAGAATGCTGCTTTTTTTTAGTTAAATTAAGGAAATGAGGGTTTCTCCTCAATTGTTCCCTCCCACCCCCTCAAAAAAAAGAGCTGTAGCATCCCAGGTGGGGCTTAACAAGCCTTACTGTCAGTTCCGCCAGCCAGGGACAGCTCTGAGCTAGCCCACGTTTGTTTAGGAGAGCAGTCACACAGGCTTCACATATAAAGGAGATGCAACATTCAATGACAACTAAGAAGACACAGAAAGGCAAAAAAGGAGACCAGATGACAGGAATGAATAAAAATGAGACGAAGCTTTTCAAATCTCAAACTTAATTTCAAGTCAGAAAAGAAATTAAGCATTCCAAAGGCGAAAGAACAGAACACGAGAGTAAATACTGTACTCCATTAATCACAATAAGCAGCACTTTTGTCTTGGCCAAACTATATTTTAAATCAACTTTAGAATGTGGCTGCATTTTCAGGCTTAGTGGCATGAAACCCACATGCCTGTAATTAATGCAATAAATCATGCTGTGGAATTTTCCACAAAATCTGACAGCTCTCATTGATATACTGCTTATTAGAGACTACAGAAATTTCTTCCCCACTTTTTTATTATACAGCCAGAGACAGTGAATCAAGAGTACCTTCTGATATCTGTGATATGTCTAAAATGTCTTCTGCTGGTGCAACACATAGAATGCACAGTGAGGGGCTGCCACCAGACTCTGAAATACAAAACATCACATACGATTTCCAAAAAGGACCCTGTTTTTACATTCTTGCTTTTCTGCTTAAAACAGCTGTTTAAGATACATGGATCCATTATAGATGTGATATTTACATTCTCCAGTTTCAGTCATGGAGCCACAGCTTTCCACACACGGTTCTCTTTTCCAGTTAACTCTACAATGACGCCATTACTGCAGGGTCCAGCAGAAAGCCTAGGCGCTTGAGTGTGGTTGGCAGGATAATAATATGGGTGTAATAATTTATGGTTTTAATTTGAACATTTCACCTAAAATGTCATATGGTGTGCTTGAGTGTGATATTGTTATGTTACAGAGTTACATGCTTATGATTTTGTAATAAAAAGCGGGCGTTATTTGTGCCGGATTCTGTATCCAGCACAGAGGACTGTTTAACAGGCATTATTTCATCATCCTATAAAGGTTCTTTCATTGTTTTCAACATCTAACTCTTAAGCAAAATTTTATTGAATAGTAAATCATTTTCCAAAGTAAAAACTAGTCCTTTCACAGTTCAGGAATTCAGCAATGTCTACATTTTACCTCAGTGAGTTAACACATCCTTAAAAATGCTTTGCATAAATTTCTTCTAATTTAGAAATGACTGAAGTTCTAAAAAAACAGATGGCTGTAGGGTAAATATTCACAAGAGGAAAAGATTATTTCATGTAGATTTCCTCTAATAAAAATAATTGTTTTATCATAAAATATATATTAAATATAAAGTTTTCCCCAAATAAAGGTATAAAAAAGAAAGCAAAACTGCCTAAAAATCCATCACCCATAGATAGCCATTTTGGTGGATAGCTGGCTTTAAATTTTAGTTCAAAATATTACTCTTTAATCACCAAGAATCTAGTCTATTTCATCTTAACTATACACTTCAGTTCTCTTTTGTGATTTATTTTATCTTTCTTTGCAAATCTGCTTTGTCTGGTGTTCAAGGGCAACATTACTATTAACACAGTGGTGCCTGGGTAAGATGATCTTTTGATCATCTAAAATTACAGATTTTAAGACTTGAATAAGAATTTGCTATTGGATGCATTATCTACTGGTGGCCCAGAAACTCCTCTCTTAGCTCTGAGAACTCCCTGTGTCCACTTCTGCCCCCATCAAACTGTTCTTCACACAGCAAGTAGCCTGAGTGAGTTTTCCCAAAAGAAAACAGGAAATGAAAGTTATCTTTTCTTTCTACAAAGTTTCCTATTTGCATAGTTGCTTCAACATTCGACAGAAATATATTCGGTACTTCCACATGACAGGCATTGTTTTAGGCACATTCGTCAATGTCTCCTCCTTGGGGAGAAAACTAGACAATAAAAGCAGACAGAAAAGGAAGAGTAAAACTGTAAGTTTTGGTGATAAGGATTTTTGAGAAATAAAGAAAACTGGAAGTCCAGGTCCAGAAGAGGACTTTTAAAAGTGCTAGGAGGGAGAACACTGAAGCACGTTAAGAGCGTTACCGTGGCAAGTGAGCCTAGTGGTTAAGGGCACGGACTTGGGGATCACACTGCCTAGGCCAGAACCCCAGCTCTCCCCGCACTCTTCCTGTGTGATCTGACAGGTTCAACCATTTTACCTTCAGTTTCTTAATCTGTAAAATGGAGTTAATTGTAGTCCTAACTTCACAATTGTGGGAACTGAGTTCCATAAGTAATTAAGTAAGATAATAAGCACTCCACAAGCACTGACTATTTTTACTGCTATTTCGCATACAGTAATCAAAGAAAGCTAACAGCACATGACCCTGCCTACGGAAGAGGAGTTTGGAAGCAAAATAATCGTCGCCACTTGTCAATAGTTCATCGGCATGTCAGTCAAAACTGAGAATCTGAGAAGTACTTTTTTTAAAAGATTTTATTTATTTATTTTTAGAGAGGGAAGGGAAGGAGAAAGAGAAAGACAAACATCAATGTGATGCTGCTGGGGGCCGTGGCCTGCAACCCAGGCATGTGCCCCAACTGGGAATCGAACCCGCGATGCCTTGGCTCGCAGCCCGCGCTCAACCCACCGAGCCACTCCAGCCAGGGCTGAGTAGTTTTCATGAGTTTGCAAAAACTCTATGGCTTCAATGACTGAGCAGAAACTCAAACACAATATACGAGGTAGCATCTGGTGAGTTTAAGAGATGAAGTGCTATACTGCAGTAGAAAGTTACAGTCAATAACAAACTTCTGATAAGAAACCATTTCTTCCTTTAAATTTACATTCGATGTACACAAGTGCATATCTTAATTGGTGAGGATGATCAACATGTGAAGCATCTTTTACTGAAACTGTATAAAATAGTCAAAAACACAAAGGAATTATTAACTTGAAACAAGATGTTTGGCACATAAAGCAAAGGAAAACAGATAACACAAAAATGGAAATGCACGAAACTCTAATAAGTTACCTCCCTCTTTTCTGAGTTAGGCTATTAATATTGATTAAACTCCATCCAAGAAGTAGTAACCTAATGAATAGGAGGATATCAACTTTAGTGGATAATAACAAACCATACTCTTGAAAAGTTAAAATAAAATAAAAATTTTATTCCTGATAAAATAATTTCCTGATAAAATAAAAATTATTTTTCTATATATATTAGCTTTCTATTATTCATTTATAAGTACAGGCAAAATAGAAAAATAAAGCTTTCTCCTTAATAAGACGGCTGCTTTCCATCACATAGAATAATAATTTAGCGGCAGTTAATTATAACCATATAAAGATAAGGAAGAAAACACCAGCTTCCTGTCCTGTATTCTTAAATGTGAACAATTAGACTAGGCATCAGGAGAAAACTGGCAACTTTAAAGAGAAGGATAAGAAAAAAGGACAGGAAAAGCAAAGGAAAAGATAATTCAAGGATGTAAGAGAACTTTTTAGAAAACTTCTAATTAAAATTTTCAGAGATTTGAGAGAT
Organism: Phyllostomus hastatus; assembly: GCF_019186645.2. Taxonomy (NCBI): domain Eukaryota; kingdom Metazoa; phylum Chordata; class Mammalia; order Chiroptera; family Phyllostomidae; genus Phyllostomus; species Phyllostomus hastatus. Next base: position 59,782,471 of record NW_025333857.1, on the reverse strand, counting down.
TATGAATACATACAGTCCTTCTAAAGGAACAAATACTAAAGGAAAATTCTAAAAAATACTATTAGAGGAAAGGCATTTTCTCCAATTTAAAGACTCAAAATTCTCTTTCCACATATCCATTCTTGGGAAATTATTTGATGGGCTCCAGCAAAAATGAGGAAAAATAGAGGAATATATAAAATCCAGGGAACAACGGATATAGTCCAGAGGAAGCCTCAGAGTTGGGGGATGGATTACCTCAGGCTTACATGAAATCAGTTAGTCCAACTTAAAGCAGAAAGACTTAAGGCCCAAAATGGTAGTGGGGGTAGGGAGGCACATATATATCAAGGCATACTGCTATTCTGTCAAGAAATGCTACCAAAAATTTTAGGGAAACACACACACACAAACCACTGAAAACTAAACAGTACCGTGTTCCATTGATTGTAAGGTATATTTCTTCACATTTTAACAGCTCTGAAGTTTGTCTCAAAATTCCTGGGCGGTTTTCTTTCTTTGTGAAACATAAAATAATGGTACATCTTACCATCAGTGGCATTTCGGATGCAATGAAATACAGTGGTAATAATGACGATGCTGGCTGGGATAGACATACTCTTTGAGGACTTACTCTCTGTACCAGAAATTGCTCTAGCACATGGACCATGCCATTTACCCCGCCACTGTTAGGAACATTCTGTTTTCAGTGTCCCAGAGGTCATGAAATTCATCAGGATGGCAAGAAAAGCTATGAACAATATTTACATTGTCAAAAATAATATAAATGGTGTTTTTTATTTTGAACATTCGGAGTCAATCTAAGGATAAAGCAGAAAAGGCAGTTATGGCCACAAAAGAGAATGAAAATATTGACAACCTTGTGAAGAAGAGGGTGAGAAGGGAGGGGAGACCAGTGGAAGGAAGGATAGGAGCACCAGTATCTAAACCCTGAGGTAAAAAAAGCATATTTATTTCCCATTCCATTACTTTCAATTTTTCTATTTGTTACTTGGGTATTTTAATAGCATAACAATCAAATATTAGAAGGGTAAAAAAATGAGTTGAATCTTCATCATTCACAAGGACTCTGTAGCTATTTCTGAAATTGATAAATCCAGAAAACAAATCAAGAAACAAAAGTATAAACAATTTGGTTAGAACTGTGGAAGAACTGAACAGAAAGGCTCAAAAGAAGTTTCCTTGGAAGAGTTGGGATTATGTGGTGATGAGATTGGGATGGGACAGTTATTGTTAAACAATTACTATTTTATTGCCACATACACATATTACGTTGGTAAAATAAAAAAATGAAAAAGGCAATAAATATCATTGTTTTTGTCTAAGAAAGCAATTCTGTAGTTGTAAGGCAGTACTGAAGAATCAGCCTGATGTGTGTATCATAACTGAAGTCAATAAACCAACTGAGCGCATCGATCATTAAATCAGATTTACTTGATTGTAAATCTGATCACTGTTCTCACCTAAAATAAAGCTTAAAATAATCTTGTAGTCACAGAAGCATAATTTATCATTTTTGCCTAATGTTACATAAATACTTCTTCTGGGTCTAGTTTCCCTCTCGGGACTACAAGTCCTGAGTTACATAAGTGAGACCAAGACCGAAAGAGAAGTTGTCGCTGGGCCTGAAACACAGTGGGTCACCTGCACTCTGCCTGTGCCTGCGGGGACCCGAACGGCCGGACAGCTCGCCAGTGAGGAGAGAAGACACACAGGGATGACGAGACACTGAAGCTGAGGCTTCGGCGCTTTGACACCGACTCATCCGCCCTGACTGCACATTATTTCATCTTTACAGATCACAAGGAATGAATACCCAGGCTAGAAAATCAACGCCAATACCTCTTCAGTTCTGACCCGTTTCCTGGCTTCCTAGTAGTCTTAGTCAAATCCAAATTTATTGAAAGAAAATTACCTTCTGAGGTTTGTAGCTAATAGTTAGCCTGCTGTGTTTAGGTACATTTTTTATATTTGGAAGTCTCAATTGTATTTAGGTGAATTTCTATGTATATAAATAATATATACTTAATATATAAATAATAGTTTTCACTTCATTGGTGTAACAGAAAAATGCCTTTATTTTAAAGAAATAAACAGTTAATTGGGAAGACTTTCTTGTGAAATATTAAAACAAACGATATCAGGAAAGAATGTGCAAGCACTGGAGGAAAAGCCATTCAGAAAACTAACAATTATATTTTTAATTCTTAAAAATAGGTCACTAGTTGTTTGCAAAAACAAGCAATATTATAATTGTAATATAACTAGGCTCCTGTTATTTTTGGCTGAGGAGAAAGTGGTTTCAAATAAATTGTGATGTGGAATGGGTTGCCTGTAGCCTCTGCACATTTAATTCCCAGCGAAGAAAGACCTGACTTTCATTTATCATACTGGTTTAATTATTCATTTAACCACTTTTAGTCATATATCATCTCAGAAATGTATTATCTAAAGGCAATCAATTTAGTCTTACAAAGTCACTCACAGCTGAACAGCATCTTGGTTCCATTTTGTTTGCTTTTTCTTTAATTGGAGATGCTTCGGGAGGGCAAGCGCTAGGCTGTCTCTCCCGTTCCAGTGTGGGCGGTATGAGGACAGGAACCACACTTCTGGCCCTGCCCGTCGCTGTGCTCGGAGAGCCAGCTTGTATGCAGTCTTCCGACAGATGTCTGTTGAATGAATGGATAGCTGAATGGACGGTCATGGCATGTTTCAGCACTCTTAACACTGTTTCATCCTACACACAGAGGATTATGGCTTCCTTGCAGATACTCGTGTTCTGAAGACCTTCCGGTGTTGCCTAAAACGGTGCTGTGCCTTTTGACCGAGAATATCGGGAGACAACAGAGATCCCAAAAGGCCCAACACGCGGAGGTCATCAAGGCACTTTCTAACTCCTGAAATCCTCAACCTCCCTCCTCCTGTCTGGGGCCTTACGGTTGCCTCAGTGGAGGGCTCACTGCCATCGCCCACCTGGATGGCTGCAATGCCCTATACAACGGGTCTTGTCTCTCAGTCTCTACTTTCCCACTGTTACGGGTCTGATCGTCTAAGAGGATGAACTGTGTCCCTCTACTCCCCTCGTAGGGCACCTGTGACCTCACTTGCACAGCCTTTCCCAATGGCTCCAGCCGCCTTTCCAGCAGCACCTCTCCTGACTCCTTTGAAACCTACTCTCAAGCCACACTCGAATCCTTGCCTCCCTAAGTAGTCTGCCTATGTCCATGCCCTAAGGCTTTCGCTCATCTTGTTCCGTTCACCTGAAATGCCATTCCCCGTGTCCCATACGGCTGAGTAAACTGCTCCTCACCTGTGTTCCACCGCATTTTATATACCTCTTTCTATATACTTGGAAGTGGAGTTGTTGGTTTGCCAGCCTCCTTTTCTAAAGAGTGATATTCCAGGAGTAGGAAATGTGACATTCATCTTTGTATTTTCACTAGCCCTGCCATATGGTTGATCCTGAAATAAATGTTTAATAAGCTGAAGGGCAAGTGATGTGTCCAGATGCGCAGCAGAAAAAGAGACTGAGACACGTACATCTCCCTGCTCCTGGTACAATGAGTCCTTCTATTCAACTCTGGGTCCTTGTAAAAACGATTCTTAGAGAAAACGGATGATCTCTTCAGGATACACTTGAGCAACCTAAGCTTTAGGAAAGTGATGGGCATGACCTGAAAATGAAAGGGGAAGGGAAGCAATCGGCGGCTGAGGCGATTCCTGCACCAAGACAAGCAGAGGGAGGGATCAGGGCGCAGAGCAGTGACTCACTCCATCCCTCTCGGTTAACAAGGGGGAGACCAAGTTTCTTCCCATTGGAACTCCAAGCAAGTCATCCAGTTATTTTGTGTCTCATTTCCTACAGTAAAATAAAGGAAACAACCTCTTTCTCCTCATGGAATTCAGGCAGTTGTTGATCCTGGAAATAAAAGTGCTTGATAGAGTATTACAGGACATTTTGTGTTTGTGTTTTTTACTTATTCCAGCAAAAGAACTTAATAAAATACCCCAAGACAGCATCTCACCACAGTCACAAGGAGGGAAGCCAGAGCACTGGAATTTATGGTCAATTCTCAAATTCTCTGTCCATAAACAAATATACTAGAAGACAATGTTAGTGAAGTTTTACTTTCTTACAAAAAATTCCTCTATATTCCGTAATAACATAACAATGTTGCAATGCCCCCATCATTCAGCAATCAATTTTACTTAAGCCTCACAACCTGTATTTTAAAAGTGTTCACATTTTAAAATATACAGAAAGTATGTAGAATATTAAAGGATGCCTACCACAAATCAGAGGGCTTTTTATACATTAATTCTATGTCAACCCTATAAAACAGATACATTGTTTTCTTCATTTTACAGATAAGGCTACACCACAGAGAAGGTAAGTAACTTGCCAAAGTTGCCTGGAAAACAAGGAGCAGAGCTGGGATTTGAATCCAGGCAACTGTGTGCCTCGATTTCCAAAATTAGGCCCTGTGCTTGTATTTGCCTCTTGTATGACCCGAACTCATGTTCTTTCACATTTAAATCTGTCATTCAGATTTAACGCTAATATTAATATTTTGTCACATTTTTATGTTTTTATTTTTTACTATAAACAAAACAATTGTCCTAGTTACTTGCAGAGTCTCTGTCACATCCAAACTATCAAGGACTATGTGTGCCACGATAAGTGATCTGGCTGCATATTTCTTATGTACTTCATACCACTAGTCAATCCATATCTCATACATCAGTCATTCTACCTATTCCAGTTTAATCCCCTTTAAAATGCAGCGTTCAGATTTCTTCTCACATAAGATAGCCTTCTGATTTTAACATTTTTACATGTTTTTAAAAGAAAATGTTAGAGTTACAGTTCGAGTTTCCCATGCGCCCATTCCCACACCCCCCTCCCCAAAGGGAACCACTATCACGTGTCTGCGGCAACTCTCTTCCCTTCAGGTTTCACGATCAATTCTGCGTGGTGCGTGTGTGTGTGTGTGACATGCACCAATACACAGCAACGTTTGTATTTTTAAAAAAGGTATGGTGTTCTAAATTTCAATTCTTTTTCTATTCAACTCTAAATTGTTCTGTAACTTTGTTTTCAAGATTCATCTACATGAATCAATGCAGATCTGGCTGATGCATATATTCCACTGAAAACTGTATCACAGCTACTGACAGACGCTGGGCTGGGTAACTGATGTTTCCCTTGTTATCACAAAGTTGCAATGTATGCCCCAGTATATTTGTCCTTTTGAGGAATATATATATATAAATAGATAGATATTCACAAGTATTTATGAAAGTTTTTCTAGGGCAGATGCCTAGAAATCCAATTCCTGGGTCTTATGATATGCACATCTTTAACTTTATCAGATACTGTACACTGCTCACCAAAGTGGCTATACTAATTTATACTCCCACCAGCATGTCCTTAACTTTCCCATGCTTTCAACACCACTTAGGGCAGTTAAAATGTATGCCTTTTGCCTTTCTGCTGATACCTCATTGTTGTTTTAATTTGCATTCTCCTGATTATAAGTGAGGCTGGGCATTTTCCACATATTTACTAATTACATAGGTTTCTTCTTATTAGAAGTGCTTTATGACCTTTGCTTATTTTACTAGTGGATTATTTGACCTTTTTCCTGCTGATTTGTGGCAGTTCTTTATATATTCTGCATGTGAATATTTTGGTTATGCACATTGACATAACCTGTGACAGCCCCTGTCCCAGCTAAGATTTTTATTTTCAGGCTGTCAGCATTTTCAGCTTTTTCCTGTATGGTTTGTGCTTTTTGTGTGTCATGTTTAAAAACCTCATCCTGACACCAAAGCCATTTTGCAAGATTATCATCCGTCTTAAGTTTTATATTTCCACCGTCATATCTTTCAATGCGATTTATCTCACGTCTGATGCGAAGGAAAGGTCTAACTTTATTTGGCCCCACACTGGTGACCAATGCCCAACGCCACTCGCTGACTGGTCTGTTCCTCTCCCGCCGATGTGCTGTGACAGCTCTTTCACACAAGGTTCCTGCACATGTGTGCGTGTGTTTCTGGGCTGTCTGTGCTGTTCCACTGTTCCGTCTGTCTATCTTTGTGTCAGCCCACTCCACTTTCATCACTATAGCTTTATAATAAGGTGTATATGTTATACATTGTATGTTATGTAAGTTATAATGGGCTTTCACTATTGGTAAAACTATCTTTATAAAAACATAAATACCTTGAAAATATTAATACATGACAATATAGTCAATTCTTTTTCAAAAGAATGACAGTACTTAACTACATATCCCCTTCCCATACCTCTGCCCCAGTATAGAAAACAAGGCTAAAAACTACTAATTTTAAAGCCATTTTCTAAGAACTGCATTGCAGGTAGGAAGGAAGGGAGAGGTCAGAAGCCAGGGGCTGGAGATGACCTCATCCGGCTCCTTCACTGCATCATGATCACAGGCTTTCCCCTACACACAGCCAAACCTAACACAAACCCCAGCACCACTCGGAGAACTGCACTTTGCTCCACAGGTGGGGAAGGGCATTGCGACACTTAGGGGAGGAAGATCTTGTGACACTCATATAGGAGAGTCAAGAGCTGGAGGCCTTCGGGGAAAGAAATAACGAAACCTTGTGATCCTCAGCAGAGGGCGGAAGGTAGCCTCCAAAAGGCTGTGGAAAGGGGTGTTGATAGTACAGTTTGGAAAGGGTTCCCAGAGTCTAGTGACACATCAGGGATCCATGATTTCATCAAGGTTTTCATGTGCTCTCTCTTCCCATGGACATGCAGTCCCTTATCTTACTGACTTCTTCCCTGCCAATTAGGTGAGTGGAGGAATGAAACCAGGTTATTGCTTTTAGATGAGGTCGCTAACATCAAGCAGTTAAGTCCTGGAAACTCCTGGGACCAAGTATATAATTTTTCCCTAAGATGTGTTCTTGCTGTCAGTTAGTTACCAACACGATGGCCACATGTGTACAATGTGCAAGACACTGGGACTGGAGATAAGGGTGCTGCGTAGTCCCACTAAAGCCTCCCTCAGCATTAACGCAAGTGCGAATAAGTTAGTTAAGCATCTACTCCAGTAACTTTCATCTAGAGGCCCAATGAAATAAAGCTCATTCCCCTTCACTGGACCCTACCAAACTTTCCACATTACTACCACTACTGATGGCAACTGAAGGAAATTAGGCAAGGAGAAAGAGACATAATGGAAGGCAGAGGAAAAGAGGGAAGGAAAGAAATGACATACACAAGGCAATACAAAATGTCAACGTCCAGATTCCTAATGTCCTCCTTACTTGTGTGTGTAACACAGCCTTACTTGTGGGCTACCTCCTGGTGATGCTGCTGTTCAATTCCTCTCAGTAATATAATGCCCTTCAGCAAGGGACCAATCTAGGAAATGCTAAAGAAATAACATAGACCATTTCAGGAAATAGTGGTATCATGTGAATTGACATAAAAAAAGGTACACCTAAGGGAAAACTCATAATTCAAAATTAACTGTTACTATAGATGCAACATGGTGGTAAGAAGTTCCAACTGGGATTTCTCTTATTTCCCAGAATGTCCTTAAAGCCCTGGGCGGGAAGCAAAGGCACTAAGTACCTCCTTCTCCCATTCTAGGCTCAGAGAATGTGTTACAAGGAAATGCCCACAAAGGACACATTTCAGTAGAAACTCCCACTGGGAAAGGGGGGAAGGTTTAGTGTGAGAAGAAGCTATCTCTACCATCCAATGGGATGCTTGTACAGTCTGAAGACTGAAGCACACACTAAGAAGCATCATCATACCAGTTGTTACCTAGCAAGGAGATGTCATTTATTTTACCTGAAAATACAAGCCTACTGGCAAAAAGAAAATTATTTTATTTTCCTGCAACACTTAGCAGGGGTTAACACCTTTCCTAGATTCAGATGCTATGTTCCTCCAGATTGTTTTAAAAAATGAAAGCCCAGTCTAGCTAGCTTAGGCAGAAAAAGAATTGAATAAAGGCCACACAACTTCCTGGCACATCACTGAATCAGGCTTGGAGGTGTCTACCGATAATTCCCTGACCACACCACAGATTTGCTCTGGTGGGGACAGCCCAGAAATCAACACTCTAGAGTGGGCCTCTGACACTGGAACTCCTGCTGGGAGGCGGCTCCTGCTGCCTCTAAAAACTGACTGTATTTGCCAAAACAGATTCTTTCTTCTGAATAGTCCAATGTGAGTTACATTTGACTCACAGGACTGCCCTCACTGAAGTACAAACTTGGAAAGCAAGTTTCTGGCCCTTCCAATGGGGAGTGCAGATGCACAAAGAACGGAGTTCTCTCACACAGGAAGTGCTCCAAGTTACTGGGTACCCAGATGAAATAACAGTGTGCCCCAGAATGTGGATGCTGCATTCCCCAGATAACTGCTTCTCAACTTACGATGCAATAGAGATTTAAATTTATGACAAATGTCCAAATTAAAAACTTCAAAAATTAATAGAATCTAAGCTACTGGGAAATAGTCAGTATTCTTCTAATAATGTATGTCTTTTTTACTCATCAAAATTTGCTAAGATTTGGGTTGAGCAGTATGATAGAACTGATGTGAAAATTAGTAAGTTTATCCATACCTTGATTGAAATTTTGTAACTCTGTGAGTTTAGTTCTGAACAGAAATAAGGATGCCTTTTTCCACTAGAGGAATAGAACTTAAATGCCATCTTTAAAACTGAACAAAATTGAACAATTTCTCTTTGTTTCAGCTGACTCAATAGTCACCTGTCAAATTATTTAAAAATATTATTCAAATAACAAATAAAAGCCCAAAGTGAGTAGAAGGAAATAATAAAGATCAAAGCAGAAATAAACAAAATAGTCTAAAAAAACAGTGCAAAAGATCAATGAATTCAAGAGCTGTTTCTCTGAAAAGATAGACAAGATTGACAAACCTTTAACCAGACTCATCAAAACAAAAAAGGGAGGACCCAAATAAAATCAGAAGAGAAGTAACAACTGACACCAAAGAAATATAAAAGACTCTAAGAAAATATTATGTACAACTATATGCCAGTAAATTGGACAACCTGGATGAAATGGATAAGTTCCCAGAAACACATGAGGTCTGTCCAGAAGGTATCTAGCCATGTAATATGAAAAACAGAGACATTTATTGAAGCTACAAGATACAAGAAACACTGTACACAGGACAATGATGCCTCAGTCCCCTTCGAAATAGTGCCTTAGGAACTCGGACAGTTCTTCCAGTCGCCACAGCTGCCGTGTAGTCTTTTCCTGAATCTCACTGACAGTCTGAAATCTCTTCCCTTTCAAAGGTGATTTTAGTTTTAGGAAAAGCCAGAAGTTGCAGTGCCACATATGGGCTGTAGGGGGCCTGAGTCACCGCGGTAATTTGATGATTCAACAAAAAACTCTGCAGGAGATATGACACATGAACGGGCACGTTGTCATGATGAAGCTGTCAATCATCACTTGCCCATAGCTGTGGCCTTCTGAATCATTCGAATAGTTCCTGCAGAAGAATGTCAAACTTAAAGCAAAATTTGATGCAGATTCATTGCTCCACTCACTCAGTCGTTTTGAATGTAACAGCCACATGACACACATGCTCACTCAACAGCGGCTAGGGACCCCCTCACCAGTAAAGCGAATTCATTGTTGTTTATGCGTTGCATTCCAGTCCACACTCCTTGGCTGCCAGGTTCCACTGATGTCGTGCAAACCGTTCTCGTTATATTAACAATGGCTGGACGTTTTCCAGACAGACCTTGTATAATCTTCCAAAACTAAACAGGGAGAATCAGAGAATCTAAATAGACAGATTATACCTAGTGAAATTGAAGCAGTACTCAGAAAACTCCCCGCAGACAAAAGCCCTGGACCGGATGGCTTCACATGTGAATTTTACCAAACATTTCGAGAAGAATGAACACATCTCCTTCTCAAACTATTTCCAAAAATTCAAGAGGAGAGAAGACTCCCAAGGTCATTTTATGAGGCCAGCATTATCCTAATTTCAAAACCAGATAAAGACACTGCAAAAAAAACTACAGGCCAATAAATATCCCTGGTAAACATAGATGTTAAAATCCTTAACAAAATGTTAGCAAACTGAATACAGCAATACATCAAAAAGATCATACTCCATGATCAAGTGGGATTTATTCTGGGAGCACAAGATTGGCACAACATTTGCAAATCAATAAATGTAATATACCACACACACAAAAAGAAGGAAAAAACCACATGATCATATTAACAGATGCAGAAAAAGCATTTGATAAAACCCAGCACCCATTTATGATAAAAACTCTCAGCAAAGTGGAAATAGAGGAAATGTACCTAAACATAATAAAGGCCATATGACAAATTCACTGCCAGCATCGTACTCAACAGACAAAAACTTCAAGCATTCCTCTTTAGACTGGGAACAAGACAGAGTTGTTTGCTTTCACTCCTCTTATTCAATATATACTAGAAGTCCTAGCCATAGCAATCAGACAAGAAAAATAAATACAAAGCATCCAAATTGGAAAGGAAAAAGTAAAACTGTCTTTATTTGCAGATGACATGATACTGTAGAGAACCCTAAAGATTCCTCCAAGAAACTACTAGAACTGATAAATGAATTCAGTAAAGTAGCAGGATACAAAATTTTATATCCAGAAATCAGTTGCATTTTTATATGCCAAAAATGAACTATCAGAAAAAGATTAAGAAAGAAAACAATCCCATTCACTACTGCTTCAAAAAGAATAAAATACCTAATCAAGGATGTAAAAGACCTGTAGACAGAAAATTATGACACTGAAGAAAGAAACTGAAGAAGATACAAATAAGTGGAAGCACATACTATGTTTATAGATAGGAAGAATTAACATCATTAAAATGTCCATACTACCCAAAACAATCTATAGATTCAACATATTCCTATCAAGATACCAATGACATGTTTCACAAAACTAGACCAAATATTTCAAAAATTTATATAGAACCACAAAAGGTCCCTGCATGCAAAGCACCAGTGATCCTGAGGAAGAACAAAATTGGAGGAATCATGCTACCTAATATCAAACTATACTATAAGGCCATAGTAATCAAAATAGCATGGTACTGGCATAAAAACAGACACATAGAAAAATGGAACTGAATAGAAAGCCCAGAAATAAACCCACACCTTTATAGTCAATAATATTCGACAGAGGAAGCAAGCACATATAATGGGCTAAACACAGTTTTATTCAGTAAGTGGTGTTGGGAAATAAAACAGATACATGTAGAAAAATGAAACAAGGTCACCTTTGTGCACCACACACAAGAATAAATTCAAAATGGGTTAAAGACTTAAATGTTAGACCCCAAAACATAAAAATCCTAGAAGAAAATATAGGCAGTAAAATCTCAGATATTGTCCGTAGCAATATTTTTTCTGATATATACCTCAGGCAAGGAAAACAGAAAAGGAAATAAATGGGACCACATCAAACTAAAAAGTTTTGCAGAGCAAAGGAAACCATCAACAAAATAAAAAGACAACCTATGGAATGGGAGAGTATGTTCGCCGATACATCTGATAAGGAGTTAATGTCCAAAATGTATAAAGATCTTATAAACTCAACATCAAAAAAACCAATCTAATTAAAAAATACTCAAAGGACCTGAATAAATACTTCTTCAAAGAGGACATACAGATGGCAAATAGATATATGAAAAGATGCTCAATGTAACTAATCATCAGAAAAATGCAAATTAAAACCACAATGAGATATCATCTCACACCAGTCAGAATGGCTATCATCAATAAATCCCCAAACAACAAATGCTGGTGAAGATGTGGAGAAAGGGGAGGAACCCCTTTTGCACTGTTGGTGGAAATACAGATTGGTACAGCCACTGTGGGAAGCAGTATGGAGATACTTCAAAAAATGGAATTTAATTTTTTGAAGATACTAATTTTTTAATTGAAGATACTTCAATTAAAATGGAACTGCCTTATAACCTAGTGTTTCTGCTTCTGGGAATTTATCTGAAGGAACTCAAAACATTAATTTGAACAAACGTAAGCACCCCTATGTCCATTGCAGCATTATTCACAATTACCAAGATATGGAAGCAGTCCAAGTGTCCATCACCAGATGAATGGATAAAATAACTATAGGACATTTAGACAATGGAATACTACTCAGCCACACAAAAATAAGAAAATTTTACCCTTTGCAACAGCATGGATGGACCCGGAGAACATTATGATAAGTGAAATAAGCCAGTCAAAGAAAGACAAATACCATATGATTTCACTCATGTGGAATCTAATGAACAAACTGAACTAACAAGCGAAATAGAGACAGACTCACTGATAGAGAGGAGGCTGACAGATCTGGGCAGTGAGGCAATTAGGGGGCAGAGGGATCAAGCAAAAAGAAAAAAAGGACTCAAGGAAGTGGACAAGTGTGGTGATTGCAGGGCACAGGAAGCTACAAGGGGAATAAATGGTAATGGAAAAAAATACAATAAAAATAAATTAGCTAAAAATAAAATATTGTCACTTGGAATGGTGAACACACAATACAATCTACAGATGATATTATTAGAATGGTACACCTGAAACCTATAATTATATTAACCAATGTCGCCTCAATAAAAAAGGAAAAAATAATATTGTCCAGCAAAGCAATAAATCAATAAATAAATGTACCATTCAAACATATGCAGTATTTCCACAATGATCTGATAAAGACTTCAACCTATACAACACCCACTTCAAAGCAGAACTAGTTCTGCTTTGCCCTAGTTCTTTTGGAACCTCTCTTCTTTGCTTAGTCCCAAGTAATGCTTCACGTAGTAACTGTGCAAGGTCCATCTGTACACATTTATTCACATATATTTGGAAATGCTGGGTTCTACATTTAAAAAAAGATCTATGTTTATAATGAAGACTGTAAATAAATAAAACTTTTTTAGCACAACTACTTACTATAAATAAATATGCAAAACAAATAAATAAAATTTTTATAGCACAAAGTGTAGTTTGGGCTCTGTGGAACAAGGTAAATTATAAGTTAAGTTTCTATATGTTTTCCACTAGAAAAGCGTCAGATTTTTATCTGTCCCATTGATGTTCTCAATCCAAATAGTGTTTCCCTAAAGTTAATAGTATCTTAGCAATATAATACTCTCCCACAGAACAATCGATCAAAATATCAGAATCATTCCTTAGGAAATTCCCACCACCAGTTCTTCATACTGTTTTTTCTTGAAGGTTCAATTCCAAGCTAAACTAATCCTCCCTGTAACAGTAAAGCCAAATCATAGTTTAACAACTGTATATGTTATGTGCTATCCTTGTCCATGTTTGCTTTTTACAGCTGTCTTAAAAGTGCACTTTCATTGAGAAAAGGAAAAAAACCTAAGAAAATGTCATCTATACAACATTAAGTAGATTAAAATATTTTTCCAATAGGCTGAATTTCTTTTCCAAAATAATTATATGGTAAGATACTCCTATTTGGTTTAACAAAGAGCCTGAATGTCTCATTTAGTATCCCCTAGGCAGACACAAGTAAATCTTGCATCTTGCTTTGCAGGGGAAGTCAGTGGAAAGCTGTGTAGTACAAAAAACAGTCTCACTGTGCTGTTTTGGTCTGCTGACTCACTTTGCAAAATATAACTGTACCCTCAAATATAAATTAAGTGAGAATGCAGAAAACTCACTCAGGCTGTCTCCTATCTATTTTTTTAAAGATGGTGGTTGGGGAGAGAAACAAATAAACCAGATTCACAGCAATTTAAGGGAAAAGGTACTACTCATATCCTGTATGTATCAACAGTCAGATATCCTAGTACTAAGACTTCCTCAACCTAATGAAGATAATATTGTGTCTAATGATGTGAAGATTAGCCAAAGACCATATTGTTCTTAAATGACTTAAGTAAAACTTTAAAAAGAGAAAGAAAGGGGGTAGAGAATGAGGGAAAGAGAAAGCAGGGAGGAAGGGACAATTCATGGAATGGGAGAAAATATTTACAAATCATATATCTAGTAAGGGACTTTTATTCTGAATGTATAAAGAGCTTTTACAGCTTGCCAATGAAAAGACAATCTCATTGAAAATGGGTAAAGGATATGAATTTTTCAAAAGAAGATATACAAATGGTCAATAACCACGAAAAACAAAGTTTGACATCATTAGTCATTAGAGCAATGGAGAACAAAATCACAATGAGATACTACTTAACACAACAAACAGAATGACTGATCTTGTAAAAACAGAAAACAACAAGCATTGGTGAGCATGTGGAGGAACGGGAGCCTTCCACGTGGCTGGTGAGACTGTGAAATGGTGGCGCTGCTGAAGAAAACAGTGTACAGGCAGCTCCTCAGACAGTCAAACATGGAGCTACCACGCAACCCAGCATTTCTACTGCTTGGGTAGCTACCCAAGCAAAACAAAAATACATGTCCACACAAAACTCGTACACAAATGTTACTGACAGCATGACTCCCAACACCCCAAAACTGGAACAACTTAAATGTCTACCAACGGATAAAAGAAAAAAACCCATGGTATTATCCATACAATGAAATACTATTTTGGCAATAAAAAAGGAAAGAAATGCTGATATATGCTACAACATAGATTAATCTGTAAAAAAAAATTATGCTAAGTGCAAGAAGGCTATCACAAGAGGCTATATAATGAGACTCCATTTGTAGGAAATGTGCAGAGCAGGCAAATCCACAGAGAAAGTTCGTTAGTGCCTGACAGGGGCTGGGCGGAAGGAAAAACCGTCTGCTACCGGGTACGGGGTTTCTTTCAGGGGTAATGGAAAGGGGTAATTTTTTGAAATTAGATAGTGGTGATGGTTGCACAAGCACGTGAATATACCAAAAACCACTGATCTGTATACTTTTTAAGAGTGAATTTTATGGTTATGTGAATTATATCTCAATCAAGCTAGTATTTTAAAATGAAAAACTGAAAAGCACAATTTCAAATCCAGATGTGTTTTCAGTTGTATGTTTTATTGTAATACCATGACTGTGTCAGGAAAAGCAGAAGTCAAAGGCTTCCTTTGGTGATCTCAGGTTTGACACTAGCATCAGGAAAGCACTTTTACAAAGCACCCTAACTGCAGGAAGTTACAGGGAGAAGGCGCAGGTGCCTCAGGCCTCTAGGAAGTTTTTCCCAAAATCCTGACATTCTTGACCTGGACTAAATGAAAACAAAATGTGCCACAAATTTCTACTTTCTATATCCTCTGCATGTCTGTTTATCTTTGTCCATGTTTCTAACTCTGGCTCATTAGATTCGAATCATGAACCTAAAAGCATGACATCCAAACCCTCTTCATATAATAATAACCCAGATTAAGTTAAGTACTGAATGTTAAAATTACTGAACATTAGATACTAGAATCACGGAAAACTATTTCCCTGTCCTCCCAATCCATTCCAGTTAGACTCATGTATTCCAGACATACAAGCTATCTGATTCCTTTAAATTTTGAGAGAAAAGATCAAATACTTTTTTTAAAAAACTTATCTTAAACTGCCACACCAAGTAAAATAAATAGCAATGCCAAGCTGGTTCAGACAAATTAGTAATAATGGAAAAACATAAGGCTTATTGTCATTATATGCGTAACTCAACATCATTTTGGCTTCAAACAGCAACCAAATACCTTGATACTAATAGGACAGCATAAAAAAATTTTTTTAAAGTAACTTCACTTATAAAAATTTTGCTTAAGATCAGATACGAACCTTAAATCTAGCCATGCACTATCAACAGCACAATCCTACAGCTGCCCTCCCAGGCTTGAGGTATATCAACTGGACGGATGGCCTTAATTCAGATTTCCCTTACAGCATCACCTGGATGTAATCCATTTCACTATTTCTATCTTTCTGAGAATAATAATAAAGGCCTGATGTCTAGCAAACTCAGCCTATGATTTTAGAAGTGCGGGTGGCGCAGAATTCTCTGGTGTACGAGGATGAGGGACTCACTGTCACCTCCCGTGCCATACCTGGTATGCACTGTGCCATGGCCTCGGTGGTTATGGTTGGGGCCACCTGGGGCTGCTGCTGACTGGAGCTCACTTCTGGCTCTGTGTTAACTGAGGGAGAAAGGGCCACCTCACAGGAGGAGACCTGGCTGGGCAGGTGGGGCAGGAACTCTTCCGAAGCAACTTGCTCATCCTGTCCAGGCAGCTGCAGGGCAGACAAGGGGATGCTGATCTGTTTGTTAGGATGGGACGTGCTCACAGGCATCTGCATGGCCACCTGCTGGTTGGTGCCATGCGCACCGGAGGGCCCTCTGTTTGGTGAAGCCAGAGGTGCCCTGGCGGTCTTCTGGACCACTGGCCTGGACATCACAGAGGGAGACGCAGAAACACCATGTGGGTCTAGCTCTGTGCTGAGGGCAGATGTTACATGGGGAATTAGCTTAGCAGAGCCGACACAGGAGGGACCAGCATGAGTCTGAGGCTTGGGTTTGGCCATCTGCGTCAATGACAAGGCCGGTCCATCTACTCCTCCAGTCAACTCTGCATTTGCCACAATGTAATAATCTTCAGGAATCTCTTGTTTGATTTTCTTGATGATAACATCACTGCTGCATTCATCAACCATCTGAGCCTGGGAGCTTGAATGGAGAGAAGACGGGACTATTCCAGGCCTTTTTCGAGCAATGCTTTGAGGCCTTTGGGTTGGGGGTTCAAAGTCACTATCCTCATCTGTAACAGAAGACTCACAAACCATGTCAAACAGGGTGTTTTCATCTTCATACTCTTCAACAGCTTCGTCCAGTTCAGAGGGCTCACTGCAATAAGAGAAGTCACAAGAGTCTCTGGTCCGATTACAGTCTAGCTTCGCTTTCACTGGTCTCCCAGGGTACCTTTCAACTGGGCTAGTCTGTGTCTCAGAGGGCACTCCGATTATACTGGGACTATCGGAGTTAAAACTTCTGTTATCCTGGAAACAGACCCTTTCCTGGGACCCAGCTCTGCAAGTAGCTGTCAGTGGCCAGTGATAAGCATGCCCGGCACTACAGCCCCACATTGCAGTCAGGTTCCCATGGGAACCTTCCGAAAGCAAGTGTTTCAGGTTAGGGATGAGGCTGCAAATAGTCCCATGGCTGTGGGCCCAGCTGACCAATTTGGACAGATTCTCAGATGAGGTATGAAGGCAGTCCTCCATGTTACAGGATCAGCAGTGTCTTTCCTAAAGGGAAACAATCCAAATAAAAAGCCGTTATTACCCGAGATATTCCCGTATCTCAATTACTTCCATTTCCTTGAACTATGATCATCGCGTAGCATAAAAAAGAAATGCATTTCAAAACTGAATCCAGCCAGTATCACTGCATATGGACAGGCACTGGAAAATACAGCAAAAAGTATGGTTGTGAGAGCTGAGAAAATTCTTATTACTTTCCTTTATTAGTGCCTGCATGACGAGAGAGAGAGAGAGCGAGAATAAGTCAGTTAACCGGTAAAAAGTGAGACTTTTCATGGTACATTATAGTTTCAAAGTCACAAAGAGAGTTGTTCAGTCAACCCCTTAATAATAAAATACGTACATTTTTTATTAACCAAGGTGACACACTAAGAACTTCCCCCTCTGCCATCAACAATTTCCTTGCTAGAGGCAGGCAGAGTCAACCAAGGCTCAGATCCATTCTAGGACGGAGGTGCAAGAAGGGAAGTCAATCCGTCAGTCCTCTCCTGGGCACCAGAAAGCAAACAACACAACCAGGAGTCCAAGAATGGGGATGGGGGCTAAATTTGGGAAGTAGGGAAGAAGTTTTCAGCAGAGAAGGAAGAGCGGATTGGGAGAGCCACTAGTGGGCAGGATCCTGCTGGGGTGGGGGCACAGGCTGGCTGTAGACCAAAGGTCTGAAATTCTGTGTCAAAATATTTGTCCTTATTTGATAATGAAAAAAATGTAATTAATATAAACATATTAGGAATCATCTAAATAATCTCCTTATACCCTAACATTGTGGCATAACTTCAGCACCCCGCTGCCTTTGTATCTCTGCTCACATCCGTGTCCACAGTCACCTAAAGTGCCATCACTCTACCTCCAATTTGTTGGGAAACTTGTTCATGCTGTAGCCAATTACCCAGACACCCCTGGGAGTCATGCAAACAGGCCCTTATACCAGCTATACAATCTATCCTGCAGTCACCTTAAAACTTCAGTCCCAGAGTTTCTTTTAACAGAAATCCATCCTATGGCCATGCTTTTCAGTGGCATCGCTTCATTCAAATACAGAATGACACCGAGTTGCTAGGCACTAGGAAAACTGCCGTGAACGAGACAGTCATGTCTGCGCCTACGTGGAATTCACCATGGCAGGATGACAGGGGCAAACGATAATTATATACGACATAATTCTGTTGCAATTCTGATAGAAATTTTGCAAAAGCAATGTACTGAGTGCTAAGAGAGCATAAAACCAGGGAGAACTGTTCTCTTCTGGGGGATCCGAGAAATCTTCTCTGAGAAAGTTATATCTAAGATAGGAGCTGAAGGGTTAGTAGAAAGGGTTGGTTAGATGAAAAGGAAAAGGGATGGGGCCAAAGGGGAGAAGAGACTTCTGGGCATAAGGATAAGCACGAGCAAAGAATCTAAGAAAGGTTCTGGAATTCCCCCCATTATACACCTACCCTCAGCCATATTCTGCAGTATCCCAGCACCCGCTCAGTGGGTCGGGATAACAGATGCAAGGATCTGAAGTACTTCTCGCCCTGACCACCCTACCATAGTTCACCTGCCCTTTCCTAAAAAAATGCAGCTCACCATCTCTTTGGTGGTGGCATTCCATTCATTCAAATTGTTCTGTGGGTGTTTACTAGCAGAATTATTTGATCACATTTTAAAGCGGTTTCCCCACCAATGAGCATGATTTCACATGATGATTTGTGCCTTGCAGCCCACTCAAAGAAGGGCAGTAAACAGAAAAACAGAAAATCCTATCTCAAAGTAAGTGGTGTTAACATTTTTGCCTGCCTTTAAATTTACATAGCCTCATTCTCCTGATGGAATTTTCTAAGACTGAAGAGAGTAGCAGAGTCTGATAATGCAGAACCTGCCCTAGATGCTGAAAATACAGTCCCACGTCGGTAAGTGAACTAAAGGCAGGCTGCAGTTCCCAACCGCAGAGAACCGTGTGGAAACACGCTTGCCACTCTACTCTCCACTGGAACTGCTCTGGCCAAGGTCACTAACAGCCTCCACGTCAGGAACCTCAATGGACATTCCTTGGTTCCCTTCCTTCGGCTTCCCAGCGGCTAAAAGAGCTTTCTGCCTCACACGAAAGCCTCTCTTTCCTTAGCTTCCACCATACCACCCTCCCTGCTCTGCTTTTTCCCAGTTTTCCTGGCTGGGGCTCATCACCCTCTTTTTGACCTTTAAAGCAGAATTTTGTCAGTGGTCTGGCACTCTGCTCATGTTCTGTCTCACTAGATTGCTGTCCCTCAACCACCCCTGTGGATCTGGTTATCGGGGATATACCCTGACAATTAGGATCCAAATTAATATTTCAATAAATGCATTACCATCTCCTCAGCTGCTGAAATCCAAACCTGCGAGTCACCTTTGACTCCAATATGCCCTCCACATTTCTACACACAGGAATGTGCAGGGCTGGTTCAATTCCAAGAACTCATCTCTGGCCTCCAGTTTCCACAAATGATTAGGTTTCACAAAGATTCTGATTACTGCTACACTTCTAAAGCTTGTAGAAAAAAGATGAAACGTTCAGACAGAGTTGTATTTTCTTTACTCGTTATCATTTTAAATATGGTAATAAGTATGGATACAATTATATAACATATATGGATACAGTTACATAATATGCAATTTAAATCTTACATCTTTACTAGTTCTCAGGAAAGGAAGACGGGTGTTTCTTATCATTGTGAAGTATTTGCTTGTGGGAGTAAGATTCTGAAACTATTGTATAGATCATATCAATAGCCCCTCCATTCTGAACGAGGGTGGTGAGTAATGAAAGTGGTACCAGTGCTCCAGATGCGGTGATGAGTCTGTGACAGGTGCTGGGAATGTAACCTAGTTTTGTTCATGAAGTGAAATACTTTAGAAATAAAAGGGACACTGGTAACAGAACTAAGCCCTCCAACTCAGGGTCACAGCATTCATTTTAGAAAATATCACAGAAGGAAAGAAACCATTTTCCTGAAAAAGGCAAAGGAATTAAAAAACTGATATGGTTTTCGTTGAATATTATGTATGGTCCCTTTGTAAAAACACATTCTGAATCCTTGATCTATTTACCTATCTTACAATTAATGCATCACTTAAAATTTCTACAGCTGAATATGTTTTTATATTTAGGAAAGCAAATCCCTCCTCATTATCCCTATTTTTCAAAATTGTACTCTAATTCCTAACTTCTGTGGCAAGGCTTTCAATGTTTCACTAATTAAGCATGACATTAGACATTTGTTCCCAATAAAAGTTTTAACATTGTTAAAACTTTTGTTGTTTCTTCATTATAAGGAATGTTGAACTTTATCACACGTTTTAATCAACTATAATTTGATCTTTTTTCTTTTTCACATTGTAAGTTGAACTTGCAGACTTCTGAGTGCTGACCCACTTTGCATCCCCACCGCTACTTAATCCATTTCTGTCACTGGCTCTTTCTGACCTTTAAAAGCTAAGTTTGCCAGTGGTCCTGGAAGTCCTCTCATGGTACTGTCTTGCTAGATGAGGCTTTCATCCACGTCTGTGAATCTCATTAGCAGATACAAATTCCCTAATGTTTCCCTAATTAATATCTTAGTAAATGGCACCACCATTTTCCCTATTGCTGAGGCCCAAATCCCAGAATTAAATTTCTAAATGTTTTTTTTTTAAAGATTTGGGGATCTTTACAAAAATACACTGCTCTGATGCTAAGTGGTTGTGTGCAAGGCATCTTCTTGCTCTGCAATCCTTCTGTGAGCAGTAAATATAGACTTTGGAAGGGTAGAAACCTTACCCAGTACTGTGTCTCCAGCACTACTCAGGCTGATAACACAGAAGGCATTCAATTAATACTGAACAAATATTGAATGATTACATGCCACGTGAACAAACTCAATTGAGTTCTCATGAATTCTTTGATTTGAAATATGCTACCCACCTGTTCTGTTCACCTGTCAGCTCAACCTTGTGTGTCTCCCAGGTCTGACTACCTCCTGCCCAACCTGACTAGAACAGATGCCAAGAGAAGGGGCAGGGGTTAAAATCCACGGGAAATATTCACTGGCTAAAAATCCTTCAACAAGTATGCATCATCTTTAATTGCAGTTATACATTACTAAAAAATGACCCAGAAAGCCTGCTACATTTCTTGCCTAGCTCGTTCAAGAAGTCTAAGTGAAGAGGGATGTATTATATCCAATCAACAACAAAATTAGAGAGTAAAGCTATAGGTCGGTGAATTAAATATGTGAATTCGTGCATGTGTGTATACCAGGTGGTAAACTGCTCAAAACTATGCCCAATGCCACTCTAAGGAACTCGGCTGGGAGCTACTTGGCTTTGAAGGCAGCAGACGTTGCCCTGGGTACAGAGGGTTTTCAGGAGAGACCAACAGCTGAGCCTCCCATGAAAGCACAGTGGCTTCAACTTTTAGGTTGCTTGGGTCTCCTCAAAGAAGAAGAGACATCACTGAGTATTCTGAACTTCATCTGGCTCCCAAGAGGTAGCAAGTGAAGTCAGAGGGTGAACACCATGACCACCAGCTCTGTGTGGTACAACACCTCAGTCTTCGTTGTTCCTTAACCTCTCACTTGCCTGGCATGTGCTCATAGGATCTCAGAAACATCTATGGTGACTAAAACTATAACTAAGATCATCAACTCTTTTCTTAAAATAAGTATAGGTGCTATACAATATTATACTAATTACATTAGGTTCATGTGTACAATAGTGATTTGACATTTGTATACCTTAGAGTGTGATCACCCCCTCGTTCTAGTAATCACCTGTCACCATGTACATTTATCACAATATTCTCGACTATACTCCCTTTCACCTTTTTCACTCCTTTCCCCACCCCATCTTTTTGGTCTTTGCTTCTGAGTCTGGTTTTGTTGTGTTTGCTCATGTGTTCTTTTTTTGTTTTTTAAGATTCCACATGTAAGTGAGATCATACAGCATTTGTCTTTCTCTGTCTGACTTAGATCACTGAGGATAACATCCCCTAGTTCCATCCATGTTGTCGCATTGAAGGATGTTCCTTCAAAATGCTGCCTGGCTGTGAGCCCTGGAGCAGGTAACTATCACCCCCAAAACCAAGGCTTGCTGCTCCACTTTTTAGGAGACTCTTGTTCTTTTGGGGGAAACTCATCCATTAATTTTTCTAGTGGGTAAAAAAAGACTTTTCCTTGGCTTGTGTTAGGGTGCTCAGCACCAATTTTCTTTCTGGATAACCTAATCCCATCTCCTTCCTTTCTTCCAGATTGTTCTGGGGGGTGGGATGGGGGATCTTCGGAAGTCTTCATTCTTTTTTTTTCTAGGGTTCCTACATATTTTAATATAGTTGGCATTCCACTTGGCTTTAGGAGATGAGTAGAGGAGATGGTGATGTAGGCAAACACAGCTCCCCTCTTTGCACAACCACTTCAAAATTACAACTAAAATATAAAACAATCATCACTCAGGAACATTAGAAACTGAGTTGCATGGAAGTCTGACTACGGAATTGAAGAACTCACATCCATCCAGACTGGTAGGAGGGGCGTGGACACTAAACAGGCTGGCTCCACACCCATGTGGATAAAATTTCAAGGGGTATCTCAGGAGTGAGGAGTCCCAGACTCACATCAGGTCCCCCAGCCCAGAATTCCAGTGCCAGGAAGTTAAGTCCCCACTACTTCTGGCTGCAAAACCCAGCAGGGACTGGGTTGGTAGAGGAGGCTTCTGAAGCACTAAGCAGTTCCTCTGGGGGAACCCCCACACGGATCCACCTATTCACCCACTGAGCTCCAGCACTGGGGTGGCAGCTTGAAGGGAACCAGTGGTGTACAGGGAGAGACTGAAGTGCCTGGCATCGGGGAGAGCAGTGGCCATTGTCCCTTTGCTGAGCCCTCCCCCGACAGAGCCCGTAGGCTGGTGCCATGTCTGAGATTCCATCAACCTGGCTAACACTATGTGACCCACCCTGCAGATCCAGAGAGACTCTATCCTACCAAATTTACAGACCCACCCAAGCTGCATCTCCATAAGAATGGCTGATCTTGACTCCTAAATCCTATCAAACAAGCAACAGCTCGCTTCATTGAGCGTTAGAGCCACAGTTCCGCTTCACCTGGGACTCCAAGCCTAGCACAAGTAGCAGCTATCTCAGATTGCTTTACAGCTCAGGCCGGGTGCCCAGGGCAAAAGACAGGTTGGAGCTGATTTTGGCCTGAACCTCTTGGGAAACCCCAGGGCCTGCACATACCGTGCACAGCTATAGACCACATTAGAGTACCACCACCCTGCCCCCCTGCACAGCTGATCCTCCACGGAGGGCAGAGATTGGTGGTCAGTGGTCATAGCCAATCTTTGCAGCTGACTGGCCTGAGTAAATCCCTACAAATGATCTGCCAACAGCAACTAAGGCTCAACTACAAGAGGATGTACTCAGCCCACATGAAGGGTGTACCTCGAGTACCCTGCTTGGGTGATAGGGGAGCCTGTGCCACTGGACCCTACAGGACACCAACTACAACAGGCCACACTACCAAGACAGGGAGTCATGGCAGCTCTACCAAATATACAGACACAAACACAGGGAGAATGACAAAATGAGGAGACAAAGAAACATGACCCAAATGAAAGAACAGATCAAAACTCCAGAAAAAGAACTGAAATGAAATGGAGATAAGCAATTTCTCACAAGCAGAATTCAAAACACTGGTTATAAGGCTGTTCAAGGAACTTAGTGAGGACCTCCACAGCATAAAAAAGAAAAGGATACACTAACTGAAATAAAGAACAATTTACAGGGAACCAACAGTAGAATGGACCAAGTCAAGAATCAAATCAATGATTGGGAACATAAGGAAGTACAAAATAACCATATAGAACAAAAGAAGAAAAAAAAGTCCAAAAAAAAAATAAGGATATTATAAACAGTCTCTGGGATAACTGTAACAGGTCCAACATTTGCCTCATAGGGGTGCCAGAAGGAGAAGAGCAAGAGTAAGAAACTGGAAATCTACCTGAAAAAACAGTGAAAGAAAACTTCCTTAATTTGGTGAAGGAAATAGACATCCAAGTCCAGGAAGTACAAAAAGTACCAATTATGATGGATGCAAAGAGGCCCACTCCAAGATACATCATTATTTTTTTTAAGAATTTATTTATTTACTTTTAGAGAGGGAAGGGAGGGAGAAAGAGAGAGAGAGAAACATCAATGTGTGGTTGCTGGGGGCTGTGACCTGCAACCCAGGTATGTGGCCTGACTGGGAATCGAACCTGCAACACTTTGAAGACACAGCATTATTAAAAAGCCAAAGGTTAAAGATAACGAGACTCTTTAAAGACAAAAGAAATTAGTTACTATAAGGTTGCCAGACGGGAGGGGTGAAGGAGAAAATCGGTAAAGAGGTGAGGGGATTAAGAAGTACAAATAGGTATAGTTACAGAATAGCCGTGGGGATGTAAAGTACAGTACAGGAAATGGAGTACCTAAAGACCTTACATGCATGACCCAGGGACATGAACAATGGTGGGGGGATTGCCTGAGGGAGTGCGGGGCACTGGGTGGAGGGGGGCAAAGAAGGAAAAATCAGGACAACCGTAATAGCATAATCAATAAAATATTATTAAAAATAAAAAGGAGATAAGTAGAATTTGTGGCTCAGGTGACCACAGCAGTGGCTCCCAAATCAGGCTGTGCACTGAAATCATCTAGGGTTCTCATTAGAAAACAGAGACTCTTTCTCAGATCAAATCTAGTGTTTCTGATTAGCTTTCCCAAAAGGTTAAACTTGGAAATCTGTTTTTATCTAATGTTTGGTGACTATCTTGCAGCCAATATAAGAATCATTTGAGAGCTATAGCTCTAAAAATTTTTACCGTTGAATATATTATACTTAACCAAGCCTTTACTTTAAGATGTTTTACTTAGTTTGATTCCAATTATTCACTAATGTACGTGCTACAATGAACATATTTTTATATTAACCTCTTAGTACACCTGGATGTGATTTTGATAAATGCTTAGACACAGAAGCAAAAGCAGAGACTTCTTTAATTCTCTTGGTCAAACTGCCTTCAAGGGAGGGTCTACTACCGACAGCGCCCAACTGTAGGGCGGAGTGTCTATTTCCTCACCTCTCTGCCTATGCATGACAGTATTTTTTTTCATCTTTGCTAACATTAGAAGTGAAATAACATCTTATTGCTGAATTATTTTATAATTGTTAAGATATTTAGTCATTCAATAAATATTTCTTAAACACTTCTCAGGCCCTGTGACCATTGTAGTACAAAAACAAACATGGTTCTTACTCTTTTTTAAAGTGTCATTAACTTGATAATCAAATAAGTAAATCTAGTGAATGGTACTTATTATCATTACTGTGATAGGTGGTGCCATTAGATCCTATAAAGCAGAGACCTGACCTATTTAGAAATGTCAGCGAAAGCTCCTCTAAGGATTCAAGTTAACAATTAAGATAATAATACACACTGACTTAGCACTTACCATATTCCAGGCTCTACTCTAAACACATCAGATATATTAATGTACTGACTGACCTTTATGAGGAGGTACTGTTGTTATCTCTCTTTCACAGATGGGAAAACCGAGTCAGGCAGTTTAAGAAACATGCCCAATGTCACAAACCTGGTAAATTAAGAGTCAGGATTCAAATCTGCATAGTCCACCTGAGTCAGGGCTACTCACCACTACTTTATACTACCTCTCAGGTGATGCTCCTGAGCATCACTGAGCCCACGCCCCATCAGCAAAGGATGATGTGCTGCTCAGCTCCAAAGACACGGCACGCAGGCTCCTCCCCCTCTTGCTTTCAGAACTGTAGCCCTCGCGTCCCAACCCCCAGAGTACCTGACTAAGGAAGGAGGGGAATTTTCCTTGTTTCTCAACTAGCATCACCAAATCACCTATGTTGATAATTTCTTGGTAATCATCTCTGTATTACAAGATATTTGAACATTAACCACCACTGTTTTATGAGGACATGGGGGGAAAATCCATCAATTTCTGATTTTTAAAACTCTCCTACTGAAAGCGATTGCCTCTTGTAATGACCTTGCCTGACCGCAGCCTGGCTCCGATAGGCTGGCATCTATCTTTACACTTGCATGTACACTACATCTGTAAACACTAAGGAGGGACTGAATTACTTTGAACATGGTGAAAACACAGGCATTAGAAACAAGGGAACTATAAAGGCTTAAAACCAAAGATCTTTAATCCTTTCTCAATCTGCCAAACTATTTGAAAATTTAAAGTATGACAACTTAAAGCAGCACATTCCAGGAATATTGTGAGGGACATTCACTGGGTCCTGCCCCTAAATGAGTGAGTGAGCTAAATCCTCTAACAGATTATTGAGCAAATGTACACTTCTCCCACAAATAAAATACAGAAGTCTTCATTGTGCAGATGCTCATTAACCATGACCCTATAATCATGAGGTTGTGGAGAGAAGAAAAAGCTGTCATACTCAAACACATTCCCCAACAAGCTGACCAGTCTCCACTCAAACTCCCTCTCACCCAACACCAGGTCTAGTTCTGGGAACCTGTTTCTGTCACTCATTCTGACTTTTGGATGCTGCAAATACCTGAGCACATAAAAGCAGGATGAATGTAAACAAACTAAAAGCATTTCCAAAGAAGTTGCTGAAAAATGCTAGAGAACTACTTTAATCGTGTGTAAAGCCATTTTAACAAGTTCATGTTTGGCAGAGTTAGACTAGTTAACAAATGTGGAGAATTCACAAAGATGATACAACAGATACTTCAAAAAAGAACAAATCAAATTTCCAAGAACGAAGAGAGGCCCTTCAGAAGACTGAAGATGCCAAGGAATATTTGTGCAATAATACCCTCTTGCTAAGCTGGCTACGTGAAGTCAAATTGATGGATATATGGCATTATGCTCTTAAATAATTTTGTCAGGAAAACTATATCCCCCAAATGACCACCTAAGACACTTCTTATTTATTTTAAGAATTAGCATGACCTTCAATTATATAAACACTGCTACATACAAGATTTTTGAAAGACTATGAATAATTCCTGGTTTATTTTTGGAGTTGAAACTCGTTTGTGCAGCATCAGGGTTAGAAAGGAATGAGACTGTGACGCATGCCACAACATGGGTGAACCTTGAAGACATTATGTTACATAAGCCAGGCACAAAAGGACAAATGTGTGATTTCACTTACCATCAGTCACACGGAAAAGTCAAATGCAAAGAGACAGATCATTGAATAGTGGTAACTTGGGTCTTAGGGAGAATGAAATGGGTAGTTACTGTTTAATGGGCACATTAAATTTTCAATTTGGGATGATGAAAAAATTCTAGAGATGGACAGTGGTGATGGTTGCACAACCACGTGCAATGTAAACATACTTGATGCCACTGAACCGTACACTTAAAATGATTAAATACCAAGTTTTATGTTATGTCTATTAACCACCACCAAAACAAAAAGCCTTCATAGTAAAGCAGAAATAATACGTAATTTCCTTACAACCTTAAGGGGAAAAAAAGACCTGTGCAGTAAGGGGTTAATTCAGCAGGCTAGGGTTGCTCAAACCCTGCACATTTAAAGAAAGGAGGACTAGCCCTTGACCAAGTTTCTGGGAGATCACCTCTAAAATCACGCAGTACCTTGGCTATAAGAATGTTTTTCTATGCCTGAGCACTAAGGCCACAGGCTATCAGTTTGACCTCTAGGTGGTTGCAGGCTGAGTGGCTTGGAGGTGACCTTTCCTGGTTGGCGATACTATCGTACATTGCTGCTGGGACTTAATGACTCCACCGGGAGGGCACACCAGGAATCTTATGCCTGCTTTCTCTTGGACTTCACCCACCTGTCTTTTCCCTTTGCTGACTTTAATCTGCATTCTTGCACTGTAATGAACTGTAAAACCACGAGTACAACAGCTTTCTGAGTTCTGTGAGTCATTCTAGTGAATCATTGAGCATGGGTGTGGTCTTGGGACACTCCAACACTAAGCCCCCATCACATCTCCTCACTAGCTCCTATAAAATTGTCCCTACGTTTTTCAGTGGCTTCCCTTTAAATGTGCTTTCAGTGCCATTTATCCTCAGCTAACAAGGACCTCCCTGACAGAGCCTTACCAACGATCCTCTCAGTACGTGGGTAACCAAGAGTTCAGACTTGCTAGAATGTTTGTTCTCAGTGACACTGCTCTACCATGGGTGTCTACAGATGAAACTCAGATTGTTACTAGTTACAAAGCACCAGAGTATATCAACTGTTTACTTATTAGTGGATTTACAGTAGAGTGGATTTTAGGTTTTGCCCAGAGTAGTATCGCTCTCCATCAAGGCTCCAAATAGACCAAGAAAAGACATCCCAACTTCTCCACATGGCTTTTAAGTCCTGGATCTGGACTCTGCCTTCAAGGCATACCTCTCAAACCTAATTCCCTTCCATTCAGAAGCTAAACTCATTCTAGTTCCCCAAACTGCAGTATTTTAACTCCAGATCTTTACAAATACTGCCTTCTCCCCCCTAACTACACACCTTCCTACTCAATCTTTCCAAGTTAATTTAGGGCTAGGTTTCTCAACCCTAGACACTAGTCACCTAGTGAGCTGGGTAATTCTTTGTTGTGAGGGGCTGTCCTGTGCAGAGAATATCTTACAGCGTCCCTGGCCTCTACCCACTAGATCCCAGTAGCACACTCTCCTCTCTCAAGCTGTAACAACAAAAAACATCTCCATGTATCGTCAAATGCTTTCCTCTATTCCACCTCAGTTTGAGGACCACTGACAGAGACATCTCTTCAACCTCTACTCCCCTTCCCACCCCCCGAAAGGCCTGGTTAGGTGCCTCTCCAATTGCTCCCCTGGGACCCTGTGGTACCCTACTGCAATGTCCATCTCTGCTGAAGTGTTAACTCCTCGAACATAAGGCTTATGATTTTATTAATCATTATATTCTCAGCTCCTAGCCCAGGACCTGGCACATAATGAGGCTTTAAATACTAGTGGACTGACTGAATAGAATCAGGATATACAGAAATAATGTGGGCATTTATAGAGAGAAAACAGTGTTAAGAAAAGGCAAGAAGGTGGGAAGTTCCGGGTGTACAGAGAACAGCAAAAACTTTCATTTGCTTGGAAACAGAGTAGGTTAGGGAAAGGAGCCAGATATGAGTTACGAAAAATAGGATGGGATGGCATGGAGAGTTATAGAGGCTGAGCTAAAGAGCCTGAACTTTATTGGGATGGAGACATCAGGGGACTGAAACCGGTATCTGTCATAGTTACATCCACCTATGCCATTCATGAATTTATATTACCAGCAAGAACTTACATATTATCCTGGCAAGAATGAGGCTGCACATCCTCTGGTGTTTCTTTGGTCAATTGCTATCTTGTATATCTGCCTCTGTATGTTGAAAGCCAGTGTGTATGTGGAGGGGGGGAGGGGCAGGAAGCTAGTGTATGGAAATGTATCCATCGTAGAGTTTGGCATGCACTTAAGAAAATGAATCATTTCCATAAACCTTGACTCTCTAGAGTGTTGCAGTGTGTCCGACCTTAAATATACTAAACTGGGATTCAGCAGATGTAGGCTGTAAGCCCCTTCATCCATTGGGATTGACTGATTGATATTTTTTATTCCACACCAATAACTGAACATCTACAGTAAGTCCTTACTCAATGTCATTAATAGGCTCTGGGAGTTGAAGCCAAAGGACATATAATGAAACCAAGTTCATTTTAGGCTAATTGATATAAGCAAATGTGAAGCTCCTACAACATCTCATCATTATAATGAAACATTATACAACCTGCTGTATTCTCTTCCAAGCACTGCACTCAATGCCGGAGATGAAGCATTAAATAAGACAGATGTGATCCCTATTCTAGAAATGACTATGGTTAAACAAGCTATTATAAAACTGTGGCATGAGTTATAATACTGAGGAAGTAACTAGAACTTCAGGTTCTTGATCAATAAAATAAAAGGACTGAATGGTGGCCTCTGAGGATTCTCTCAGATCCAACATTCACTTATAGAATGTTAGTCATATAGAAAAATTTAAAAACCTTTCAAATTGCTAAACACTTCCTCCACTTTATAGTAAAGAAGGCGGACGATTAAAAGAAGGACTAAGAAATGAATCTAACATATTGTACTATGGAAATGTGGGAAAGGAGATTTTAGTGCACAAAAATTGGGTACACAGAGAAGAAAACATCTTTATTAAGACAACAGAGACACAGACAAGGGTTCACATCTACCACCTTTAACTAGTTAATGGACAAAATAGCAACACAAACATCATTGGGGAAATGTAAATACTGTAGGAAAATCTATATTACAATGACTTGGTATTTCAGCTGAAACCTCTTACAAACATTACAACAATCGTCTATAACAAGGTATTTCCATGATAGATACTTCACATATGTATGCACTAAAAAAGATTAGGCATCTCTGTTGTAGCATGGTAACTATAAATCAGAAATGGGTACTAAATTTAAGAAATTCAAAGTTTAGTGGTGGATTTAAACTTAACAGAGTAAAGCATTTTACAGAATTCTTTGCACAAACATCAGAAAAATTAGTATCACATGCGAAACATCAATATAACCAAGAGGTTCCCAAGATCTGGTGTACTCAGCATGCATTTACATTTAATTGTTAACTGTTTACTCATATTTGTATGTTAAGTATTAATAGATAGTTATTATCTCTTTTTAAACATTTTTATAAAATTTATTGTGGTGACATTGGTTAATAAAATTATGTAGGCTTCAGGTGCACAATTCTACAATACACCATTTGTACGCTGTATTGTGTGGTCGCTACTCAAAGTCAAGTCTCCTTCCGTCACCACTAATTCCCCCTTTCCCTCCCCCCACCCCCCTTTTTTGCTCTGGTGATTACCATACTGTTGTCTGTGTCTATGAGTTATTGTTTTTTGCTTCTTAGCCCCTTCACTTTTTTTCACCTAGCCCCACCCAGTCCCTTCTGACAGCTGTCCGTCTACTCTCTGTTTATCTGTGAGTCTGTTTCTATTTTGTTTGTTAGCTTATTTGTTCATTAGATTCCACATATAAGTGAGATCATATGATATTTGTCTTTCTCTGACTGGCTCATTTCATGTAGCATAATACTCTCCAGGTCCATCCATGCTGTTACAAAGGGTAAGATTTCCTTCTTTTTTAAAGTCAAGTAGTACTGCATTGTCTAAATGTACCACAGCTTTTTATCCACTCATCTATCTTCTGATGGGCACTTGGGCTGCTTTCAAATATTGGCTATTGCAAGTGATGCTGCTATGAACATAAGGGGTAACAGTTATTTCTGAGTACCCACAGAATGCTAAGAAATTTTAATAGTAATTTTTCCAAAAGATGTGCCTGTGATTTTCTTAAATGAGTTGAGAAATTTGGGTTGTTGCTGGCAGGAAGCCTCTTGGGTGAGCAGGGTTCAAGCTGTACCAAACTCCAATCTGCTCAAGGTGAACTCAGACCATAAATGCTTAATTTACAAGATCTTAGGGTAGCAAACTGAAGCCCGAACATTCCTTTCTGAGCTACCAAAACATAAGCATTCCTTTCTGAACTATCAAAACACAAAAATGAGGTACTACACTCACAAAGCAAGCCATGCGATTCCCAGATTCCCTTCATTTTAAGTTAAGCTCTATCATTTTGCAGATGATAGCTGGGCTAACCTCCTCAGCCCCAAAATACAACTGATTCAAAATAGAAAATAGTAATCTTCAGAGTATCATTAGCTCCAAGTTTGAAAACACCTTATTCTATAACAAAAGACGGAGATGTGCCTCGCAGGTACACCTCAGATGCATTTACAATCTAAAATAGGTGGCACCCGCTTGCCAGTGTTGCTGAATGCCAGGCGAGGGGTACGGAAAACACCTGACGTAGCATGGAGCACGTCACCAAGGAGACGGACCCAGACCCCTTTCCCGCCTGCAAAGCCTATTCTGAACTGACCCCCTCCAACTTCTTCAACCATATCTAAACTAAAATCTGTTAAGAAATATTAAATGGTAGTCTTTTCAGTTATATTCTAATATTTAGTTATTTTGTATTTTATTGCTGAAACTTATTTTAATCAGTGTATTTGTCTCAAAGCAGAGCAGATGTGCTGCTTAATACCTAGTAGGCATGCAATGCACTATAATTGATCATCTTTTTATCAAAAAAGACTTTGAGAAATGAGTATATGTATCCACAAAAAGCACAAAAATATAAACAGCAGTCTTATTTCCTAGCAGTGCTAAAGTGGAACCAAACTAAAATCAAGAGAATGAATTAAAAATGTATTGAATAGTCACACAATAGACACCAATAAAAAAAAATTCTGATACACAATTATAGTGAATAAACTTCAGAAATATTATGCTCAGTGAACACAGCCAGACACATCAGAATTATTGCTGTATAATTTATGTATATGAATTTCAAGAAGCAGCAAAGCAATCTCTAGAGGGTAAGTACTGGCTAGGAAGGGGCATAAGGAAACTGTCTAGAGTGATGAGTATTCTATATTTTAGTTGTTGGCTGTAAGAATTTGTCAATCTACACACTTTAAAGACATGTGCATTTTATTGTATATAAATTATATCTCAATTTTTTAAAGAAGACTCAAGGTATAGAGGCAGTAAATGAAGTCTGATTTCCAAATGTAAGTGGTCCAATCTCAAAAACCACTCTTTCACTATACTGTACAGCAGGAGTGTCAAACTCATTTTTACCGGGGGCCACATCAGCTTTATGGCTGCCTTCAAAGGGCTGGAATGTAACTTTAGGACTGTATAAATGTAACTACGCCTTAACAGTTAAGCAACAGCTTAGTGATGCCACCAGGTAGAAACAGGTGCCGGGCTGGATAAAACAAGGTGAAGAGCCGGATTCGGCCCACGGGCCTTGTGTTTGCCACCTGCGCTGTACAGCCTTTTGAACATAAGCCCAAGGGAGATGACCAGGAACCTGAAGTAACAATGTCTGGCTGCATTCACTGACTTACTAGTCCCACGTATCTGCGTACTCTGCTTCTTGGGTGTTGTGCAGTGTCATTATGTCTAACCGGTACTATCATGTTCTTAGTGTCATAAACTGATCTTCTCTGAGTATTCAGATAGCCCAGATGTTTTCAATATCCTCTCTTTCTTGTCATGGTTTTCCCAGAATAGATGCTGCAATAAATAATGGTTCATCTCATATTGAGAGAGAGGGCTCTAAATTAATTTGCCAAAAATTATTCACTAGGAGCCAACTCGTAAATAGATCAATTCACTGAATACACTAAAGTTATTTTTTACTCCTTGAAGATTTCAATAAAATTTTAGCATTTGCTTCACAGCAGCATTTTAAGAACTATTTAAAAGCAAAGAGTTGTAGAGTGGTTTAAGTTTTCTTATGAATATATTCAATAAATATGAGTATATTCTTTATGATGATTATATTCATGAATATATCCTCCTTATGAATATATTCATGAATATATTCTTCTTTGCCCTACAGGGAAAACATTTTAATGCAGTTTTAAATTAATGAATATCAATATATTCATGAACATTTTCATAAGTTTATATTCATATTCATGAGCTATGTTCTTCACATTGGGGCATTTTTGAACCTGGTTTAAAATTTAATGAATATCAATATAGGCATTAAGACTATATTCATATTTTCAACAGCAGATCTTCATATTCATGCCCTTTACTCTTGGTCATATTAGGAGATTCTGAGCTCAATTTAAAATGTAATGAATATCAGTAGATTCATTAAGAATATATTCATTAAGAACAATATACACATATTCATTGCGTATATTCAATTAAGAGTATATGCACAAGGCAACTAACCCATCCGATAATTTTAACCTTTGACAAAAGGAACATTCCTTCAAACTATTTTAAGAAGAATACACTTGCTTTTATGGGTGAATTGGCGTACTTTCTTCTGAAGGGCTATTGCCTCCAAGCACACAGAAGCCCCAGGACCTACCCAGTGAAACTCACTTGCGCACGCACCGGTGCCGTCCTGGGGTCTCAGCTCTCACCGGCTCTGAAGCATCTCTGTTTTTCTCACCATACTCTAACACAGCGATTTGGGATACATACAGAAGTAACAGGGGTTTTGGGGGTCTAAATTTAAGCAGTACCTTCATTTTTGTTCTACATTTTAGAATTGGTTTTTATTTAATTCTGTGATTTGACTGCTCTGTTTTACTTAACTATTTTAATATTAGAAGGAGACATCCTTAACACAATAAACAATATTTATAAAAAAATCATAAGAACTTAAAACTGGAACAAGAGATTGCCACTAAAAAGAAAGATGCCTACTAAGCATAAGCATTCAAAGCTGTTACAGATTTTGTTGGCTTGTGATTCAGGCAAGATGGAAGACAAAAATATTAGAAAAGAATTATAAAACCAGCATTATTTTCACATGATCTGCATGTCTACCTAGAAAACAATTTTTAAATTTAAAAAAAAATTTTTTTAATTAGAATTAAAAACCAACAAGACTAGGAAATATTTTCAGAATTTTGGAATGTTTAAGGCATTTTTCTCTTTAAATGTGATTTAAAAAAAATTTTTTTTAAAGATTTCTTTTATTTATTTTTAGAGAGGGAATGGAGGGAGAGAGAGAGAGAGAAACATCAATGTGCAGTTGCTGGGGGTCATGGCCTGCAATCCAGGCATGTGCCCTGACTGGGAATCAAACCTGCGACACTTTGGTTTGCAGCCCACGCTCAATCCACTGAGCTACACCAGCTGGGTGATTTTAAAATTTTAATACATAAATATTACAATAATATGATCACAGAAAACATTCTAATGGCATTTTCCTACTTTTTTATTAGTATCAAACATAGATAAAATAGACTAGTAGAATGATCATCCATATAGGCTCCACATGAATCAACTATTGTTACTATAATAAAACATTATATCATAAATTTTAAGTATTTTGTTTTTTCTAATATTTGATCATTGTAAAATACTCAGATAACATAGTAAAAGCTACAACATGGATGGAAATCTAAGTAAAATAATCAAGTGATACAGGACCACACATTCCATTCATATAAAATGAGTAGAACAGGCAAATCTATGGAGCTAGAATGCAGATTAGTGGTTGCTAATGACTGGGAGTGGCTTTGAGGGGAAATTGGAGGTAAATGTTAATAAATACCAGATTTCTTTTTAGGGTGATGAAAATGTTCTTGAATTGATTGTGGGTGATCAGGTTGCAAACCTGTAAATATACTAAAAGCACTGCATCGTACAGTTTAACGAGTGTACTTATGGTATGTGAAATACATTGTCAGTTGATATGAAAAAGAAGAAATTAATTATAGTTAAATCAGCTGACTTTAAAGGAGTTCCCTACGGTAAGTCTGAGTAAGGAAAGCAAGATGCAGAAAAATGTACACGATTCCATTTTTTATTACAGTGACAAAACTGCACATATGAATATACGTATGCATGTAATTAATGAGCGTGTAATAAATATGGAAGGACTCGTACTAGACTGTCTATCTTAGTTACCCAGGTAGGGGGTGCTGATGTGGGGAGAGGGTGACTAAAGGGGAAAGAAGCAGCAGCAATGCAATACAGGGGCTGTTTAGACAAACTGCACTTAAAAAGAAACTTCAGGTGTGTCGTATCTGCAACTTGTTTCAGATGGTCCAGTAAGGAGATGTGTATATGCACACATACATAATTTCATATATATACATATGCATAAAGATAGATAAAGCAAATATAACCAAATGTTAACAGTTTATTTAATTATACATGTGATACACAGCTTTTTCTCAATTTTGAAACAGTTTTGTGAACAGACAGCCAAGTTTTCTTGCAATGATTTGTAAGGGCTATTTTGAGGGCCATTATAAAGAAAAGAGCCTGAGAGTTTCTGCACAGCTCTTGATTACCATTTTAGTGTCCTGATAAATCCAGCTGTAAAAAACTCACGGACATTCTACTGAAAACTACACTAGCTTGTCAAGGCACAGGGCACGCTTCCACCATGCACAGTGGCACCCAATGGGCTGGAGGAACCAATCCCACTGACACCATAAAATGACACTACTAGAATGGGGCCTCAGTTTCTGGTGTTGCTATCCTAATTCCATGGCTGGGCTACCAAATTCTGTGGTGAACCCACCACTTATCAGAATCTTCTGTTAAAAGAGACTAACCCTCAGGAGGCAACCAGGGATATGACCACTTCCATCCCTATTCTCTTGCATGTATTTCCCAGGGACAGAAAGATCAGGAGGCTGGGTACTGGCCATTAGGGACAGGGTCATCCTAAAAAGAAAATAATTTTCCTCTGCCTTAAGAACAAAAAAGAATGTATCTCTAAATGTTAAGTTAGAAAGCAGAGTATGGTCTTTACTTTTTTAAGAAGGGATTAACAAAAAGAAAAGTGATTTGAATGCTTCTGCCTTTAATTGTGGTACCTTTGTAAATCTTTTGAAGATTGGAACATATAATCCATAAAATCTATCACTATGATCCTCGATCTGTGCCCCATCCTGAGGATATGCAGAGATGCAGAGACATCAGGCTGCTAAAGCTATTATGCCAATTCCAAGCCTCCATTCATACCTACCCCTCACTGCTTTAAAAAGCAACACAGCCAAATAATGCTATGTGGGTTTTTTTAAAGATTTTATTTATTTATTTTTAGAGAGGGGGGAAGGAGGGAGAGAGAGAAACATCAATGTGTGGATGCCTCTTGCATGCCCCCTACTGGGGAACTGGCCCCCAACCCAGGCATATGCTCTGAGTGGGAATCCAATCGGCGACCCTTTGGTTCATAGGCCGGCACTCAATCCACTGAGCTACACCAGCCAGAGTTAGGTGTTTTTAATCTGAAGAGGCTCCCCAAGGGATCTATTTAGGCCATCAGTCTTCTATGAGAGGAACTGAGGCTGTCCCTCACAATGTGGTCTGTCGGTAGCCACGGCAAAGGCCAGGGTTCGCCCTGCAGCCTTTGGGGCCCTCAGCCTCCAAGCCTGCTCCACTGAGCAGACATTAATCAAGCCAGGGTTTCAATCCATCAACACTGAGTGTTAACCTTTGTACCTTGATCCGTTTGTGTGTATAAGTGAAGTAAAAATCCATTTGATACCAGACTTTTTTAGAAAATAAGGTATATTAAAATTTTTGTAAACTGTAAAGTGTTGCTATAAAAATAAGAACTGGCTCACCAGGTCACTGGAAGAGAGAAACTAAGTTATGGAATATTTTTTTTAAAGGCCTTTTAACTCTCAGCATCTAGAATGGAACAAACAAATAAACAGTGAATAGCAGTTGTTGCAGAATATGCTTTTTTCCTAAATTAAAAGAATTTCCTTCATTTTTGCTTTAAAAAAAGAAAAACATGCCAATTTTTTAAACTGGAAAATAACAGAAAAGTCACGTCATACAACCTAACAGTCACTGACTGTTAGCACTTTGGCATTTTCCTTCTAGCTTTTTATTTGTACTTGGGGTCACTTATTTTCTTTTTAAAAAATAGCAATAATAAATCTAAATATTGCTGTTTACATCCTGTTATCATAAGCATTTCCTATGTTGTACAATCACTTGCTATATGTTATTCCATCAGCTTTAGCTCAGAATAAGCTGAACATATACTATATAATGGAATTACTGTGAGCTTCATAACAGTCTCTGAAATATTTAAAGATAAACATGAAGAATTCCAGGCTTCTAAAAGCTAAACTTAATTTCTGGCAAATATACTGGTAATTACAACCAAAAGCCAAATATTATGGAGTCCTTTTTTTAGACTAAGCAATCTTAACACTCAGCACATATAATCACTGAAATTCTTCCAGCATAATGATATCTGTTCAGCTACTGGCAGCCATAAATGTCCCTGAAAACCAGAGAAATGTAAAACTTCTCTACTGTGAACTGCAAAGTAGAATTTGTATCTGAACAAACTGAAGTATAAAAATTGGCCATAAACACAATGTTTATTCTGAGAAATTTCATATCCCTATACATTTTCACCTATGAGAAGGAGCTGTATAAATCATTACAAAAATAAAACCAATCAATACTGAAATTGTTTTTTACCTACACCACAGCCTGAGTTCATCTACACACATATTATTTTTTAAATTCTATATGAAATCACTGAAGGGAAATCACTTACACTTTCAAAACAAGATGCCTGAGGACCCCACAGAACCGGGGGTGAAGGAGATGCCCCAAAACAAGCGGACGGGCGCATGCTCAAGGAGCGCGGGAGCCTACTCTGAGAGCCCCTGACGGCCAAAGGTACAACAATGGGAGGAACACGATACATAAAATGCTACTGGATTGTAAACCAAAGTATAAAATAAATCTCCATGAGTCCACATGATATAAATAAATCACTGACTACAGAAATACATGAGAGAACAGGTTAATCTACTGCATAGAAAAATTCCCAGTAATTCATATAAATGCTGCCTCCTCAAGAATCTGGAGCATAGCTCCCCACCCCTAGGTGCAGGCTGTACACAGTGACTTCCTCCCAAAAAGCGCAGTTTCGTGGGCGGAGGGAGTACTTTGCAGTGTAAAAACCTGACAAACAGTACCCCTCGGCCAAGTGATCAGGCATCAACAGTGGTAATTCACGTTGATGGCGTGTACCACTGATGTCATGGGATGAGAATGGTGCTTCATCTCTGTGGTCTTCCTCCCAGGGAGCCATATCCCCTTCTAACCACGAGGAAAACATCAGAGGAACCCAAATCGAGTGACATTCTCCATTCCACAGAATCGGTACTCCTTAAAACTGTCAAGGTCGTCAAAAACAAAGTCTAAAAAACTGCCGCAGCCCACGGAAGTCTAAGAGGACATGACGACTAAGTGTACTGTGGTATCCTGGATGGGATCCTGGACAGAAAAAGGACATTTGGTAAAAGCTAAGGAAATGTGACTCAAGTGTGGACTTTATTTAATAATAAGGTATCAATATCACTTCATTAACTGTAACGAATGTACCATATTAACGGACGATGTTAATAATAGGGGAACCTGGATATGGGTAGGGTACATGGGAACTCTCTGTACTATCTTCGGAACTTTCCTGTCAATCTAAAACTGTTCTAGAATTACACATGATTGAAATGGATATCTAAGTACTGACAGATCATACACACATCCAAGTTCCCAGAGAGCGGGGCTTTGTTCTGTTTACTATTCTACATTCCATAGTCAGAGCACCTCCTGCCACTCGATAAACATTTCTGGAATGAATAAATGAACACGTTTTGTGACACTGGTTTTACTTCTATAATACCATCCACAAAAAGTATATGGTAAAGGAAAAGTATCACCTAATACTGAAGGAGAAATTAGCAATCTTTTACAGTTGATTCTTATCTGCTCTGTTAGTTCTGTTTAGAGTTCTGTTCTGTAAAGTCACTATAACACTGCATTAGTGAATAAGAACTCCTAGAGGAAAGAAATATACAGGCAAGTTCCTGTGAGCCTCTGGTCATAAAATTTTCACCATCTGGTCGACACACTGTTTCATCTGTGTTTTTGTTTAAAGATACCTATTCAACATACTGGACACCACTGATGATCACCGGACTCGCAGGCAACTGCACTGTATCTCATGCCTGAACAAAGTTCATCTACCAAATATTTTCTCCGTAAGACACATCACAGCCTTCCTGCACTCAGAACACTAGACGGCACTTTAGCACTACACGTGGGGGGCATTTCAAACAATAACATCACCAGAAAAGTGCAAAAAAAGGTGGCACAAAATAGACCATGAAAAGAACACCTGTTTAGAGTATGAGAGCGAACACGAGAAGCCAGAGCCTTGTTCAACCTTAGCTGGGCACGTGTGTATCAACTCAAATTTTTTGCCACTGTGGCATTTCTGCAAATGCCTGCAAGTACTAATTTTGGAGTTACAAATTTATTTTAGTGAGTAGCATGCTTCACAAATACGTAATCCACAAACAGTGGTGATCAATTGTATTTGATTACCACTATGTGCTGTGTAAGCTATAAACCCACAAGGGCAGGGCAGAGGCCAGACTATCTGTCCTCTTAGCATCTGGCACACCATGGCATTCAATAAATATTCGAGAATAAATAAATGTATAAATGTCTAACAGGCAGGTAGATATATAAACCTGAAGGTCAATCAGAAGCGAAGCTTTAGATAAAATAAAAACATGCTAAATAACCACAGGTGTGGTAAATACTGGGAAAAAACTCAAACAAGATACTATGACAGAGAATTATACGGGAGACCTAATAAAGATGATCAATCAGGGAAGGCCTTTCTGAAAAAGTGATTCTTAAGCTGAGAACTGAGGAATAAATACCAGAGAGTCATGAGAAGCAGAGGGGGGTGGGGGAGAAACTGCAGGCAAAGAGAACACTAAGCATAAAGATGCTGAGGAAGGAAAGTGCCTTAAATGCCTAGACAATACTGTCAATATAAAAGTTGAGATAAAAGGTTGTTGGTACATAAACATGTTAGTGCCTGAATGAGGTGATCACAAACACTTCCCAGGCTTACAGAAGCAGTGACCCCAACCTGTTCAGCACCTCCCAGAGATACACAAAGGGGATTCCTTCCTTCAAACTTTGTAGAACAATTTTTAGTTTTATACAAACACCAGAAAGCCTTGACAATCAATGATTAGGGTGGCACTGGGAGAATTCACAGATGAGGATATATCAGAATAAAAACTTAAAGGAGCTTTCCAAGTTCTCCCACTCCCAAGGTCCCAAATAACAGCCACTGAATCCCTTTGTCCTATTTCTTCTCTGTGCTCACCAGATTCATTAAATTGAGGGTCTATTTTTTTGTATTTTGGTTATGTAATGTAATTAGACTGTAAAATCACAACAACAATCAAGGACATGATGTGGCTTCTCTCACTCAAAAGAGTAAAATTGTAGAATCCTATCAGGACTAGACAATTACATAAAAAAGAAATATGTAATAAATTCCCCTTCATATAATAGGTACTAGGCAAAATTACTTTCACATATGAATAATTGCAGCAATAAACACCAATAAAGCAGGAGTAATGGCATCATTAAGAAGAGCCAAATAATTCAGGCAATGAACAGACCACTGGTGATCCCCAGAATCAGCCTACCTCAACCATTACTGGGAACATACCATTATGAATAAATGAAAACCACAGGAAAGGCTCATTTTCTCAAGATTTGTATGCTTACAGGGAGGTCAACTGCTGTGGATTCCAGGAGAGAATGTGTAGCATTTACTGTCCTGAGAGGATGAGCAATCTGACTGGAACTGAGCAAAGGAGAAAAGGAAATGTGTCAAATGTCAGTTCACAGCCAGCACAGTCAAATGTTCTGTGATTATTCAGTACATAGAATGCCTAGCCAAATACCTTCACTGACGAAACCATCTCTGACACACCAGTGGAAGAGTCAATATGGATTGAGCCTTATATAAATACAATGTGCTGTAACCCTCCGTGCAGGGCATTTTGGGGAGACAAAGTATAAAACACAGGGCAAGCCTCTTTAAAAAGATCGAGGTCCGAAGATGGT
Organism: Phyllostomus hastatus; assembly: GCF_019186645.2. Taxonomy (NCBI): domain Eukaryota; kingdom Metazoa; phylum Chordata; class Mammalia; order Chiroptera; family Phyllostomidae; genus Phyllostomus; species Phyllostomus hastatus. The sequence continues at coordinate 59,740,659 of NW_025333857.1, read as the reverse complement.
AAATCAACTGGTTTAGAATACAAATGAGGATGCTATCATAAAAACAATTTTATACGTAAAGTAATTAGGCTCTCAGGCCACCCACAAAAATCTCATTTAGCCTACTCTGCTAACCAGAAGTATAGAAGTAATATTGCTACATAACACTACCAACTAGAATTATCATTATTATTTCTGCGACAAAATGCCTTCCCAGTTTACCACGGTGGCCAGCCCTGACTCTTCACGGCATCAAAGCCCTACCCTCCAACAACCCTAAGATGCATCAGGATCATTACGGACTTACTAATCCTTGTCTACTGGGGCTATGTAAACTTAAAATAATTAAAAGTAAGTGTAATTAAAATTTCAGGTCCTTACTACTACTTTCCAAGTGCTCAACAGCCAAATGTGGCTAGTGGCTATCATACTGGACAGGGCAAAAGAGAACATTTCCATCACCACAGAAAGTTCTGCAGGACAACACTGCTTTCCATCTTTATGAAGGAAGTCTTCTCACTTTTTTGTAGCACCATAAAACAAAGCAGCCATCTGTGAATAATGGGGGTGAGGGCAGCACAATAATGTGAACGCACTTAATGCCCCTGAACTGTGTACTTAAAAATGGTTCCATTGGTTAAGTTTTGTTACATCTACTTATCACACCCCCCCAAAAAAAATTGAAATTAGAAGGAATAATAAAAAAAAAAAGCCTGCCAGAACAAGAGGAGCAAAAGCCCTATGTGTGTGGCGTGGACTGGGGGTAGTGGGGAGTAGTAGGTCAATGGCCCCAAAGTAAGAATAGCTCACAATCTCTGTAATCACCTACAAACCTCAGGGCTCCCCCGCTTATGAAATCTTACTCAAGAGTCCTGCCTTAAACCTATTAGAATGGGTGCATATTATGTACACTCCCCATGTGGGGCACATGTGATAATGTGCAGTGACTTCTAGGAACACAACTCCCCACATGAACAACACCTAACCACCCATGAGGGCCAAGAATAAAAACAAAGTCATCTGAACCAGAGCCCACTTATCACACAGCCCTATCTTGGGTTTTGTTTTAGCATTTTCTTTATATAGAGAAAGAAATGCTAACAACTTCATCAACATAGGTCATAATACATTGAGCTTTCTCTGTGCTGCTAAACCAGCCACACTAGCTTTCCTAATCCCACCAGTCAGCAGTCTATGAACATGGAACAACTGGCCTTTGAAAGAAGCCAGCACGCCCGAAATGGCATCATATGTGTGGTGTGGGCTCATGTGCACCATCTGACAGTCCACTCAGATTCACTGTTGATGTTGAATGAACCTACGCTCTCTCATTTAATCCTCAAATCTTAACGGGGCTACTCGCAAATTCCCATTCAGGGCAACGTTCCTGTTCAATCTGTTAAGACAAAGTGGAACAAACCTGAAACATTTTTTTAAAGGCAAATTCAAATAAAGTTACAGAAACACATCACCTCATGGATCTTATCAGTTATACACAGTAGTTCAATACACCACGCACAAGCTTTGGCATCAGACAGACATGGTTCAAATCTTGGCTCCAATAATCACTAACTATAACTGAACAATTCACAACCTCTGAGATTCAATGTTCACATTTATAAAAGAGAAATAAGAGTAACAGAACCTTAGTTTTACGGCTGTAGTAAGAGAATATGTGTAAAAGACTGACATCACATCCAGCAAAAAGACTGCTTAAGAAACTCCTCTCTGCAAAACTGCCACTGTCCAGTTCAGCTACCTGCCTCCCAGTTCTGCTGTATATTCAGCTCTCAACTCAGCCCCTAAGTCTGCCCTCAATACATGGAAGCTATTGTTTATTACAGTATACTACACTCCTCATCCACACAAGCTTTATTTCCTGGCCCCCTCTCCGCTAGTTTGTAGATTCAATGACCCTATTTACTTACTATGGTATCTCAGAGCATAGTCTACAGCAAGCTGATGCCCCCACCCCTCTCCAGTCAGCAGCCTGGCCCCCCTGTAGCTGATCTAACAGTGCCTGGTAATACAGAGACCGGTTCCATACAAGACTAGACTAGAAGTGATACAACAACCTGTGCTAAAATGACACTAGAGTATGTGTTCATACATATACCTTAGAGAAAAATTTGTACAAAGGTTCACTTTTAATTGTTTTCAGAATATATTTCACTATGAAATTCTCAACTACCTTCCCTAGGACTTTCAAAAAGCATACAACAAGGTGAAGAAATTCCAGGCCAGAGAACACATCTGAAAAATAGCCTAAGTTTCATTTAACCCATGTAAAACTTCCAAAACCACATGTCTACCCACTGGTGCTTTAAAATCAACACATTCAATTATACATGAATCTGAAAAGTCTCAGCATCCTGCCAGGCTCACCCTCCACCCTTAGCATCTGATTCTCATTGTCACTTCTCAAATTAGAAGTCATGAATACAAAAAAATCAATTTCTGAGGGGTAGCTGTGATGATGGTGGCTACAGTGGTAGGGGCTGTGTTGTGGATAAAAAAACATTATCGCCCAGTTGTCATCACATAACCCTGTACCTTGCTAGTTCCAGCAATCCACACCTGTTAAGTTGGAGGTGCTCCCACCATCCGCTCGACTCTAAAAGCAATTTGGACCATATGGATTCAAGTTTCCATTCTACCTATTATGACCAAGAGGCAGATGCTGGGTGTCAGATCCACACAATGAGAATAAGCTCCTGTAGTGATGCCCTCGGCAGCTGTTCCACTCTAGGCTGAACCAAGTCCTTCTGAATCAGTATCCTCATCTTGCCCTCCTTTAGACTCAGGGTTGGGAAAGAGGGATCACTGTTATGGCAGTAACCAAGGATTAAGCCACAGAAAAGTAGATATGGTAAATGGAAATAAGGAAACTGTCCCCAACACGGTCAGGGTCCAGGGTCAAGACAAGTGATGTGAATGACTGCACACATCAAGCCAATCATATCCACGGTGTGGAACCAAGGAGAGGGAATCCTGGCTCCTTCAAAGGTACCTACCAGGTGCTAAGATGGGTGTCTGAAGAACAGAGACTAGATAGACATCAAATGTGATTCAGGTGAAAAGGAAAGTAGACCAAGAGCTACTTAGAGGCAACAGATACACTAAACATACAGGACATGGTTAAGACATGGGTGCTGTTGTTGGGGACAGAATTAAGGGTACAGCACTAAAACAGAATATGAGATAGCTTATCTGTAACATGATATACTAGGAGACAACAAAGATGGTCTATAGTTTCTTAGGGGAAAGCTCTTTAAAACCAGAATTCTATGCCCAACAGTGATCATTCAAGTGTGTGGACAAAAATAAAGGCTTGTCATTTAGGGGCATGTAAGGTAAAGAAAACATCAGGCATATGCTGTTGCTTTATCAGACATGATAAATAATGCACAACTAATGCAAAATATCAATTTCATTCTGTCTCTAGTTACTTGAGACTATACCACATGCATTATCTTATTGGCAAGGGAAGGTAGTACTTCTACTCAAAGCTATTGCTAAAGGCTAAATTAATGAATATAGTATGTTTATCTGTTCTGTCTTTTCTACTTCCCATTATACTGGTCCACTTCCTGCAATACTGTATAATTAAGAACAAGAGACAAGGTGATATATTTATTATCAACAGTTACCGGAATACTAATTAAATGCTTTAATAATCCAACAACTATGCAAACATAATCCAATGACATCAAATTATTCCCATGTAGTTATGGTTTTATCAGAGGTTAGTACAAAAATGTCTTTGAACTCCAGTAAGTATGTGAGCATTTCTCCCCACTGTCCTCACTTGTAGCAATAATACATATCTGCTAGAAATGCCTGAAAGAACAGAAAGATTTGGAATTTAATTTTCATGATCACGACACCTACGCAAAATTTACTCATTCCACAAATAATCACTGAACACCTATACACCAAACACTAAGGAAGGCAAATAAGCACTGAGGAAATGTTCAGGAATTGCAAGGATAATTCAAAACAAAAAATTCCTAAAAACCTAAATGTCACTTGTATTTGTCTTCTACGATGCTTTTGCTGTAGTGAAATTGAAATTACATTTAAATACAAGAATATGATGTCCTGCTGATAACCAACAATTAAAAACTAGATCATGAAACTTCCAAATGGATCCTTAACAGTTTGGGAAGCTGTGAGCCCAAGCTCAGACATCATAAACATCTAATTTGTGTCAAGTCTCATGTTAATATAGGTAATAGCACAGACTGGTAAAAGGCACATGTTTTATAAAGCAATCAACAGAGAAACCACAAACTAAAATCAGCAAAGAATGATATTTCTTCTGCTTTCTTTGGCAGTTGACATTTTACTCAAGGAGTTTTATGGTTTTAACTCTGAAATGTTGTTGATTCATTTTGAGTTAATTTTCCTATATATGGTATGAGGCACGAGTCCAACTTCATTTCTTTGTGTATAGAAATACAGTTGTCCCATCTGTTGAAGAGACTATTCTTTTCCCATCAAATGAACAGGGTACCCTTGTCAAAAATCGATTAGCCCTAGATATATGAGTATATTTCTGCACCATCAATTCTTTTCTTATGACAATACCACACTGTCCTGATTACTATAGCTTTGTAATAGTTTCTGAAATCAGGAAGTGTGAGTTCTTCAACTTTGTTGTTTTTCCAAACTGTTGTGGTTCCTCAGGGCCTCAGGCAATTCCAAATGAATTTAAGGATGAGATTATTCATTTCTGTAAAAAAAGGCTCTTGGAATTTTGATACGGATAGCTCACATATGTACTAACAATATTAAGTCTTCCTATCCATGAACATGAGATATATTTATTTAGGTTGTCTTTCATTTCTTTTGGCTGTTTTGTAGTTCTCAGTGTACCAGTCTTTTTGCCTCCTTGATTAAGTTTGTTTCTAGTTATTTCATTCTTTTAGGTGCTACTGTAAGTAAAATTGCTTTCTTAAATTTCCTTTTCAGGTTATTCATTGCTTGTGTGCAGAAATACAACTGACCTTTGTACCTTGCAGGTTTGCTGAATTCATTTATTAGACCTAGAAGCTTTCTTATGTATTTGTTGGGATTTTCTATATATAGGACCATGTCATCTGTGAACAGTTTTTCTTCTTCCTAAGACCTCTAGTCACCTTGGCTTCCTCAGACTCCCAGTCCCATCTTCTCAACTCGGAGTCTGCCAGCCTCTACCTGGGTTCCCCCTTGCACCACCCACAGCCTAGAAACCCTTTCCAGGTGGTAAACAGGGGTCATCGCAGGGTTCATGTTATTTGTTTCTCATCTCTCAGAGATCACTGTCCTTTCATTGCCTAATACCCAATGTCTTAAAAATCACATTTGATATACTCTGTCTTGTTTACTAATTGTTTCAGGTGGTGTGACAGTTAATTTTATGTGTCAGCTTGACTGGACCACAGGGTACCCAGGCACTCACCAACATTTTTCTGAATGTGCCTGTGAGGGTGTTTTCTATATAAGATTAATATTTGAATCAATAGACTGAGTAAAGCAGATTGACCTCACTAACACTGGTGGCCTCACCCAATCAACTGAAGACCTTAACAGAACAAAAAGGCTGAGTAAGAAGGAACCTCCTGCTTGATTGCTGAACTGAACCATCAGTCTTCCTACCTTCGAACTCAAACTGAAACACTGGTGCTTCTTGGGTCTTGAGCCTGCCAAAGGCTTTCAGACTAGAATTCACACCATTGGTTCTCCTGGTTCTCAGGCCTTCTAACTCAGGGATTATGCCGCTGGCTCACCTAGCTCTCCAACTTACTGGCTGCAGGACTTAGGAGTTCTCAGCCTCCATAATGGTGTGATCCAATTCCTTATAATAAATCTCTTCATATAGTTTTGTGTGTGTGTGTGTGTGTGAATACTGTGTGTTTTTAGATGTATACACACACACACACCCTATTTGTTTTGTTTCTCTGGAGAACCCTAATACAGGTGGAATGATTAATCAGCTCCCAGTTACTCCACCTTGGCCAGAAACATAAGTCTAACATATTTTTAAGATAAAATGTTATCACAAGCCAAGTAATTACAACAATAGCCACGAATACTTCTTTTGTTGCTTTTCTACAAGATTCACACTTTTATCATAGCCATGAGGCAAGGTTTTTTACACTATGTGAACAAAATACAGGATGATAAAGGAGAGGAAGACCATGGAAAAGAGTGGAGGGCACAGACTAGGAAATGGGACTCCGTATTTTACCAAGATTTTCATATATTTGTCTCTCACTTCAAATTCTGAACAACTGTAAGGCTAAGCTATTAGGTATTTTTAGTCCCACCGTACTGATACTGGAACTGGTTCAGGATTAAATGATTTACTCAAGGCAAGATAACAATAAAGGCAGGACTTGAACTCAAAACTTTTGACTCAAAATTATTTGCTCTGATATACAACTATAAAGTCAGGGGACACTTATTATGAAGACATGTAGCTGAAGGGAAAACACCTGGAATTTGGAATCAATCAGATCCGTGTCTGACTTTTTTTCACTGACCTATTCTTTGACCTGCTGGGACCTAAGTCGATTGATCCTGTCATGTTTCCGCTGTCTCACTGACCTGTCTGTCCCCTCTCCATTCTTCATGCAACTTAGACGTCATGGTCTGTCACTTAAAGCGATCTCTTGTACATACTCAATACCCTCATCCCTTTCTTTCTTCAGTATAACCTAAATTATTTTCACATCAAACTTAAGACCATTAAACTCCAGTGGGTCGTCAGGACTACATAGTAATTGTATTTACCTCCCTAGTCCAGTGGTTCTCAAACTTTTTTGCACATTAGAATAATCCAGAGGGCTTGTTAAACAGATTGTTTCCTGTCACTGCGGAGTTTCTGATTCAACAGGTCTGGGATGAGACCCAAGGATTTGCATTTCTAACACATTCCCAGATGATATTGATGCTGCTGGTCCAGGATCACAACTTGCTCGAATCTATTCACTTGCCACTGTCCTAACTGAATGTCTCTTCGAACCCCCAATTCCTTCTGCTCCATCCCTCACAGAGGAAATAGAAGCAATGAGAAGACCACTTCCACCTGTTCCCAATGTCACATCGACCCACTTACCTCTCTGATATCCCCCTTCTTGGTCACTGTGTCCCATCTGCAAAATCTTCCTTGCTTTTTCTCAAATCCACCAACACTGCCCTCACTTCAGGAATTTTGCACTGGCTACTTGGAATGCTCTTCTCCCCAGATATTTGCATGATTCGCTCACTCCTTCACTTCCTTTATGATCTGCTCAAGTGTCCTCTTATCAAAGAGGCCTTTCCAAACCACCCTACACACCTCACGTGTGCTTGGCACTCCCCAGCCTCCCACCTTGAATTACTTTTCTCCTCGGCAATTATTACAACCCGATAGTTTACTTAGTTGTTTGTCTGTTTATCATCTATGTTGAGACTAGGAGTGGAAGAGAGGTAGGGGCAGCCAAATGCTCTGGGATTAAAGAGAGTTAGTGATAAGAGAACAGACAGCACTGTAATCCAATAATGTAAGAAATCGGACTGCTGAAGAAAGGGAAACCAGCAGCAGCAGGCTCAAGCAGAGGTTTTTCAGGATGCAAAGGCAGGGCTAAAAGGAACAGGGCCAGGACCAATGCAAAGGGAAAGCTTAAGGATGCTAAGAACTGAAAGGATGTATGGGAGACAAGATTGCTTAAATATCTGGGAATAATAGGTTCACACAGCACAGGATTTTTGCTTTTGTTTTTAAAGCACCTATCTACTCAGAGCTTACTAAATTCGGGGCACTGTGATAAATGGCTCGTACCCACTGTCACATCTGATTTAGCTGATCTCCACAACCCTAGGAAGGAGGAATTATCATCAAGGCCTTTGGGTACATAATCTGTCTGATGGATCTGTCCACTACAAAAATAAAACACAGCCGTGACGGGTGTAGCTAGTTGGTTGAGCGTCATCCCGCAGAGCAAAGGTTGCTGGTTTGGATCTCAGCCAGAACACATGTTTGGGCAGCAGGTCTGTCCCAGGCTGGAGCACGTGAGGGGACAATGGGGGCTGATGTTTCTTTTCTCTCCCTCTCTCTAAAAAAAATAATAAAATCTTAAAAAAAAATTAAACAAGGCTTTTGCTCTCAAATAGTTTCATCGTTCCTTTCTCCCTTACCATACTTATAATTGACCCTACAGTATCTCCAACTTCAGGGTTTCATGCAGTCAAATATCAGATTTCAGGAGCAAATTTTTGTGAAAGGGGCTGAACCACCTCTCAGCTGCCCAGGTGGGTAATCAATCAATTGCTACCCTCCAAGGATCCAGAAGTCACCCTGACTGGTAGGAACCGACGTCTGTCACCTGACTCCAGTGTTTCGTACCAATTCACTCCCAGTTGAAGTCTTGAAGCTGTTCCAAATAATTTTTCATCACAGCTGCCACTCCAAAGCCTTTCTTCTCATTCTTCTTCGTTGCCCAATTTTACCCTCAACCCCTTTACTTTCTGCAGAAAGCCTTCTTTCACCAAAACCATAGTAGGCACTGCGGAAAATGTTTCGGCCTCCCATCTCACCACTTCTGATTCTCAGAAATGTTCTTTTCTTTTCTTCTATTCCATCACGGTTCCTGCAAATGGTAGTACTTATAGGGCTTTCTTTAAAACATCTGTAGCCCCTTTTCTGGACTCACCTTACTACACTGGCTGGGACCTCCCAGTCCATGGTGATAAGAGATACCCTTAACCCACAGGCCTTCAGTGTTTTCCTCATTTGAAGTATTCAGAGTTCCTCATGAAGAATGGGCCTGGCTAATGACAACACTGCTTCTTTTAAATGTCTCAAGGATGGAACACCCACAAGGAGGCAGTCCCAAGCTCATCCAAAACTCTTTCTCTATGATAAAGTTTATCCATACATTATACACTATTCTGCTAATACAAACAGAGAAGACATTAGACATAGCTACATTACTTGTTTTTTTACCGTATATTCTTTTTCTAGGCATTTTAATCACAAGTTAGCTTTTGTTGAAATGCTTATTTTACTGTCTTCTTTATCACCAAATAGTTTTCTTTCAATAATGACCACAAATGCAGGCTATGTTTGCTCATTTCATAAAAGTACAATACAGATGAATGCCCTATAAAAGTGAGAGATTTTTAAACTGAACCATACAGTTTAACTAATGGCCAGCAGGGCCAAATAATTTTATACAAATCTTATTAGAAAAAAAAATTAGACAATCAGCTTTATGGTACAAACCAGCCAACAGAAAACCGATTTCAAAAACAATTCTCAAGTGTTTAATAATGTATGTTTTTATGACATGACTTTCAGCTGCTGTCTCACCTTCCGGCTAGACTGAATCAGATTTTAACTACCCTTGTGGCACTGCACATATGCAGGAGCAAATGCAATCTACTGAAGCGAAGCAGTGTGTGTAAAAGGGCTCAATTAAATGGTGGAATGTTTCTTGTAAATTAAAGTCCTATTGAATAATCATCTTCCATGCAAATTATCTTTTATGGGGTGTTCCAACAACGTGCCATTGTTGCACGTGGCCGCTTTAATACATGCTTATTTGTAATGCTTGATATAATGAATTCTCCTTCTATTCCTATAGAAATGAGAATGAAAATTTAAACTTTTTAATTTTTCCTTGCTAGTCTGCCATTGTAAATGCACCAGTAATAAGATACTGTTTCTTAATAACCTATAATGCAGAGAATGATTTAACCAGATGCACACTACTAGTACACTTATCAGAAACAACAGTTTAAATAAATTTCTGATCGAAAAATACCATGTTATCGTCTCCTCACCCAAAAAGTAAATTTTCCTTGGGAGCACATAAGCTCACTCACCTAAATCCTTCTCAAATTTATAAGGTTTCTAGTCTTAGAAGAAAATCATATGCTAAAATGTAATTACACAAAATAGAGATTGTTAGCACAATGCATCGGTGATCCACACATTTCTCAAAATGTATACAAAATTTCATGTTGTATATACAAATGGGCATTTCTGAGAATCCAAAATTTTTATCTGATTCTCATAGGGGTCAAAAATCCACAAAGTGATTAAGAAATATCAAAGACAAAAGAGACAAACTTTGATCTTGCAGGTATAGAAAATTTGATTGGTGTCCTAGGCGATATAAATTTAGTTTTCTTGGTGCTAATACTGCACATTTATCACACAGAACAAAAATTTCTGCTCAAAAAAATCACACTAAAACATTCAATCGCGGTCATTTCTTAAAGCCCAAAGAGATTCCACACATCCTTCCTGAGCATTCCGGACTAATTATGTGCATAACTGACAAGAGTGTTAAGGGAGAATCTGAGTTGTGCTACTCCTCAGACCAGGGTCTGGCGTATCAGCAGAGAGCTGGGAGACACAGGCTAATCTGGTGTCACAACTTCATGTTTCACGAATGCCTCTGTAAACGCATGGTTCCTTTCCCCAACCTTCAAATGCTTCTACAAGTCGTTAGCTTAACTAATAACTAAATCATAAGTACTGAATTGCATGTTTAAAAAAATCTTCTCGGAGGTCTTTCCATTCACTTTAATGGACTAGGAAAAATACAACAGGCCTACAGGTTCAACTAAATACCATGATTGCTACAACAGGAGTGTACTAGTAAGCTTATAAAAACCTGAGTCCTGTTAGCAACTTACAACCAAAACTGCCACACTCCTGGTTACCAAGCACAATCCTTGGGTTCTATTCAGAATTAATGTGCCTACAGACATCCCAAGTTACAATCCACGATTCTGCAAGGAAGGCAGACACCTTCTTATAGAGCTAGTGTGGCAGAAACACGGCTGACTATAACTGCATTTATCCACCTATGTTTGTTTTTGTTTTTTTTTAAAGCAGCAGCTTGACCAAGTGTAACTTCTGAAGACTTAGTACCAAAAAAACCCAAAATTATCCCTGTAAAAAGATTTCAGATTTTTCCCATTGTAAGGTAATATAATTTTATGTAATCCCCAAATAGTCACAAACCCAAAATACACTCAGGACACACTATGTATATAAAATTATCCTTCACTAAAACAGATACCACAAAGAAAAATATACCTAATATTTTTCATAAAAATTTTCCAAAGCACCATAGTATTCTCTAAGTTAAATTTCATTTTTTCCATACTTCAGACTTTACCAAAAGCTTCCCCATGTATTTTAAAAATTAAGTCATTTTCTAGAAAAGCTAAAAAAAAAGTTTTTAACTATATCCATTATGTGAGTCTTTACATAATGAAGACTCAGTGATCTTCAGCCTCTCTGAACAGCGGACACTCAAACACTAGAATTTTGGTAGCACAGTTCAAAGGACCGGGTCACATCCTCACTCACCACGCTCGCCTTGATCTCCTTTCACCACTGTGTGTATCTGTCTAAACAGAGTTGTTCGGCGCCCTGACCTATATACCCACAAAGCAAAGTTCCCACATGCTCCAATAAGCAAAAGCAATCTTTCCCAGAGCTGGCCGAATGCCTTTTACCACTCAGCCTGCCCCACGTTTCATCAGATGACCCACAAAAGCTGATCACCAAAGTCACAGTGTTTCTCCTATTGAAATATTCTCCAAAAGTCAATAACCATCTATAAAAGGTATATGGTATACGTGCTAAGACAGCACGTGATTTGGAGCTGCTGTGCTTAATAAATTACTACGTATTACCTATGAAGTCAAAGTAGACAGACTTTCAACAGAACAAGTTATTTGTTCAAACCAACTTTCTCTGATATCTAGCGTTCAAATAACCTTCCCTTCTAGATATTTAACCTCAATAATAATTTCTCCGATGTCTCTACCCACATGAATTCATTTCATCTTCAAAACAACCCTATGAAGTATATACAGTCCCTTGGTATCCACAAGGGATTGGTTCCAGGACATACCGCAGATACCAAAACCTGCAGATGATCAAGTCCCTCAGCCCTTTGTACTGTCCCCTCTGCCTCAAATGCTCTTCATCCAGCTCCCGGTAAGTCAAGCACTTTCATGGATTTTAAGTCCTTTTCTTGGTGAGGCCTCTTTGTCAATCTAAATTGTCAAGCCCTGATCCTGAAATGTTTCATATATGCCTCCTCCCTTTTTTTAATCTCAGCACTTATCCCTTATATGTTATTTTATACACTTATCTTATTTATTCACTTATCTCCTCTACTAAAATTAAAGTTCTAGGGGAACAGAAGTTTTTGTCTTTATTTCCCAGCAACTAGAAAAGTACCTAATGCATATCAAATGCCCAATAACTGTTTGCTGGATAATCTCTATAATCATTTTATTTATTTATTTTTAAATCTTCACCGACGATACGTTTATTGATTTTAATTTTATTTTTTTACTTTTTATTTTTTGAGATTTTATTTTTTATTTTGTGTTTTTTTCCATTACCTTTTATCCTATCCCCCCATCCCCTCTGCCACACTATCCCCCACCCCCACTGTTGTCTACATCCACGAGAAAAATAACACATTGATTTTTAGAGAGGGGGGAAGAGAAAGAGGGAATAAAGGTGGGAGAAAGAGGAAAAGAGGGAGAGGGGAGAAAGACAGAAACATTGATCTGTTGCCTGGGGACTGGACACACAAATTAAGTGTGTGTCCTAACTGGTGATCAAATCCCGTAACCTTTTGTTCTACTGGACAGCACTCCAACTGTCCAGGCTATAATCATTTAAATAGTTACATGCTATTCCATCAAGTGCTTATATCAGGATTTATCTAATAATTCCACTACTGTGGATATACTGGTTATAGCCAATCTTTCACGACTCCATATAGTACTCTAATGGAGAGTCATCAAACTTCTGGTAAGGGTCAAACAGTAACTATTTTCTGCTTTGCAAGGTTTCTGTGAGAACAAAACTCTGCCACCGCAGCACAAAAGCAGCCATGATGAATGGCTGTGGCTGGATTTGGGCCGCGGCAGGCCAGATTTAGCCCATGAACCTGATCTCCCTGTTGTTGCATGTGTTTGTGTACGTATCTTTTTCTCTTTTCAATTAGTAGAAGTACTGGGTATGACTACATATATGGCTCTGGATAAATTCTGTCAAATTGTTTGGGTTCATCCAGATGCCAGAAAAGAATTCCTTTGGCAAATTTCCAAAAGTAACTGAATTGGCACCTATAGTAAACTACACAAGGAGAATATTTTCTACCAGAAGATTAAAATCTTAAGTTTTCTCAAGATAAATGTTAGTTATACAGAAATTCATGAATATAGAGCTCTCTGTCTTCTCAAAATAACAAAAAAATGTGTATTATTGAAGCAGAATTGTCAAGAGAATGTTAAAAACCCAAGTAATTTAGAAAAGAAGTAAACTCTCTGCAACAAATATATAGGGTGGGGCAAAAGTAGGTTTTCAGTTGTTTGTATGGAAAATAATACAATAATTAATAAATAATAGTACAAGAATAAACTCTGTTTCATGTACTCACAACTGTAAACCTACTTTTGCCCTACCCTGTATATATTGGCTTAACACATATTTTAGAGCAGATCACTAAGAAGAGCTGTTAATAATCAAATTACTGCATATCTTACCCTTTTTAGAACCTACACAGATGAAGAGCAAAAAAAAAGTTTTCCAAGATAACAAAAAAACTCATACTTAAGAATGAACAAAGCCACCCTGGCCAGGTGGTAGAGTTGGATGGAACATCAGCCGGTACACCAGAAGGCTGCAGGTTCCCTCCCCAGTCAGGGCACATACCTACTGAGGTTGTGGTTTTGATCCCTGATCAGGGCGCATGCAGGTGGCAACCGATTGATTTTTTTCCCCCACATCAATATTTCTCTCTCTCAAATCAATAAACATATCCCTGGGGAAGGATTACAAAGAAAAAACTAAAAGAAATTAAGAAAATTATAGAAGATTTGAAAAGAACGCATATATCAGAAACAGGGAAACTAAAAAAGAAAACAGATAAATTAAGCATTTATAAGAAATGACAGTGTCCAGAACAGACTAGGAAAGAAAAAAAGTTCAGAAAGGGAGACAAAACTAAAAGGGACACTTGACTTACTAGAGAGATACTATGAAAAGTACATTAAAGAGACTAAAGGATAAAAAGGAAAAAATACAAAAGTAAAGGAAATGTAAAAGCTTAAAAGATTTTAAAGAAAGGTATAGATATAAAAGACAAGCAAAGAAGGTCCAACATACGAGTAACAGGAGACCACAAAGAAAATGGTAACAATGAAACAATAAATACTAAAATCTATAACTGATAGGTTTTTTGAAAAATACCTGAGCCAACATAATAAAACACACATTGTGTATCTGGAAAATTATCAGAAAAGAGCTGACACTTAAGACTGGCCTTCCAAAATGAAAGTGATTTGGACATCTGGGCAAAAAAATAAAGTCACTTAAAAAAAAATCGTATTGGTATCATAATCTGACAACACTTTTTTATCAGAATATGATAGATTTAAGATTCAGCAAACTATGGATTGTGAACTAAAACCAGCCCACTATCTGGTTCTGTAAATAAAATTTTATTAGAACACATAATGCTTGTTCATTTACATATTCTTTATGCAAGGGTTCTAGGTTTCGCACCCCTTATGAGAATCCAATGCCTGATGATCTGAGGCGGAGCAGAGGTGGGGATGCTAGCACTGGGGAGCGTCTACAAATACAGATTACCATTAGCTGAGAAGGTTGACTGCACAGAGACCATACTAAATCAACCGTCTGCAGACTCATACCAAAACCCTATCAGTGAGTGGCAAGTGACAATTATGCTGCATTTGGTGGCAGGCTATATAAAACCACCTCGTCCCCACCCTCCCACCCTCACCACCCATCTGTAGAAAAACTGTCTTCCACAAAACCAGTCCCTGGTGTCAAAAAGGCTGGGGACCACTCCTCTAACCAACTGTGCTACCCAGCCAGCACAGAAAAGTGTAGTATTTGATATGTGGTGGTTATGTCTTCAATAATGCAATGATTCAAAAAAAATTTAAATAGTAAATATTTACCAGGGAAAACTGAAAGGATATATTTGCAATTAGAAAAGTTTAGTGTAGTACTACCTTTGAGGAAAACCAAGAGCGAATCCAACCAAAATATATCCTGGTCCTGAAATTAAAATTAACTTTAAAAGGGTAAATAATCCAAAAACAATCCATCCAAGCGAGGGAAAGTAATGGAGGCAAGTTTGGATATTCTCTAGAATTCAACAGAAAAAAGGTAATAAAATTTTTCCTTGTAAATAATTACTAAAATATTCACCTAGCAAAAATCCTTGATGATTAGCAAACAAGAAACACTTTCAGGAATCCATGAAAAGATATTTGCAATGGGTATTAATGAAATTCTGATTCAATGCAAGTTTTTTTTTTAAATGAACACATAATAATTACTAGCAATTGCACACTACACATCTTGCCCTGGACCTGGAGTGACAGAGACTGTAGGTTTCAAGAGGAGAGGAAGGTGATGGGGAACGCTATTCTGAGACCCACTCCCTGGCGCTAGGCAAAGTTCAGGCAGACAGAAGGAAAAGTGCTAGAGTAAAATGTATGATTTTTATGGTAAGACTTTTAATGTTTTCACAAAGTTTATTAAATGTTTTAAGTCTTAACATTTTTTAAAGTTATATGAGTATTTTACATAAAGTTACACAATTTATCTTTTGAAACATATGTGTTATTTTTTTTCTTTCGGTACAAAAGGGCCAATTACTGATGACCTAGACCACAGCCCTTTGCTTTCTATGTTGTAAGTGTGATAAGGTGTTTCTGAAATACATCTTCTTTGGCACTAGAGCCACTGGTATGACCAATACGAAAAAGTCAAAAAGCTAGTCAACTATTCAAGTGTAAGACTTGCAACAAACTTGAATATTGCTACATAATGTGCCCTTCTCCAGAAAAGTATATTAACCTTTGTTGACACTGAAAACAAAGTAACATTCAAAAATGTGCATCTTCAGTACTTTTGGATTCTTGACCTTTACTTGAATTTGAGACTAAGCTTTACCAAACAACAGAATGTACACTGTAACTAGCCAACCACATGCCTCATTATGGAATCTATGCAATGCATTTGTTACCTAGGAAACAGGCCAGAGCACAGGCAGAGTGCAATTTCAGGATAGCAAAAGAATTCTCCCATTATGTCAATAAATAAAGTCTCATAAATCAACTAATCAAAAGCAAAGTCAAAAAGTATCATGTAAGAATTAGGCTCAGATGGAACTTTTTTAAAGAAAAAAAAAAGAAACCTATGGTGCTTCTGCTAGCAACTATGCAGATCTCTTACGTAATATTATGAACAGGTTTCTTTACAAACACAAACTGTCAGAAAATAAACTGTTCAAAATAAATGGCTTCTCTCCAATCTTCAGCTTCTCTATATTTGACAGTATTTAAGAGAAAAAGCCACTCTAGAGCCAGCCTCATACATCTGGTAGCAGAATATTAATCCAAGAGTAAATTCTACATTTTCTGCAAGCAGCAAGGGTTTGCACTATTTTTAAACAATGCAGGACATAAAGGCTAGAATAAGAGGTCACTCTCAGTCAGACCTGCTTCCCTCCTAGCCAACAAAAACTACACACAAAAAAAGGACTTGCAAGTCATAAATCTATTCTAAAAAGTAAAATCGTTACTTGTCAGCTTTCCATTTGGCTATTACTAATGATAATACTAGTCATTTGAGGGTTCCAGTTTATGTTAACTGGAACATTTTTGAGTTGCCTTTAAAGGTACCACACTGAAAATTAACAAACAGGAAAAGGGTAGAAAAGCCCACGGATTTTTAAGCCTATCGTATTTGACTGTGGATAGCTTAATGTTGTTTAAAAAAAAAGAATCTGGTGTCATATACTGCTCACCTATATTTAAAATCCAACTTTATACAAATTAAAAACTCCAAAGTAGCAGTAAGAAATGTCAACCATGAAAAGTGAAAAAGAATTTATATGCCTTCCTAAACAACAACATACCAAAAGGAAAATCAGTTGAAAACATGTAAGATTCTCTGGCATGCCTCTGATTACAGCAAAATATTATTATACAAAACCCCCAAAAGTAGTATCTACACAACACAGTCAAAAACCCAAACAACAAAAAGCAGCCAGTTGTACTGCCAATCCCAGAAAACTGTTAAGCACAACTACAACTTTGCCAAGCAGTTCTCAACACAGTCCACACTCTCTTACTGTTCAGTTTACACAGTGACTCTTTGTTACCCTTATCACTAAGACTCTCGTTCTTGTAAATAAATACATAAACAAGCAACTCGATTTGTTCACTTATCTTTTTTAATACTTCTAAGAGCTGATGAAGAGTGTATAAGAGCTGCAACTCTGGGAGGATCTTAGAACTCCAACGCCCCGTTCAGGATCAAGCCTGAACAAATTGCAATACCCACCCTCTCTGGGCCATCCATCCTTAATGGAAAAGAAAGAGGAACCTTGCTCAAGGGCCTACCAGCAGCTGGTACAGAGCTCCATGCCTTTGTGCAGAGTTTAAATTCACTTATCTAACCTAGACTGGAAGAGATAGTCTAGATCATCTCTTATTTTATTAGTTCCTGCTAAAATAGTTCCATTAGGAACTAATAAAATTTGATCAACTCAAAGGGGCTGGCAAGATCGTTGCTAGATGTTCCCTCTCCAAGGTTTTAAGGGTACAAAAATGTACACTCCAGGCATTTACAATATTCGGCATGCAATGATATTGATCAGTTAATGCAACTAAAGCAAGAATCCAGGATAAGTTTTTCTTCCAGAAAATGCTTTTAGGTATACCTGTTTTCTTTTTTAAATGACAAAACTCAGTCTGTCTAATTAAAACTGCTTAAATTGTATAATGTTTTCTGATGAATTTCTACATGATGAAAATCTAAACAAATATTTTTCCACCATGTTTTTCCTTCAAGTTTAGATATTGTTTTTATTTTTTAACAAAGCCTCTATTTTCTACATACAGCCGTACATGTAACTGAGTGCCCCCAAAACAGTTTTTTATACTATTTTTGGTAACTGTGATATTTAAGTTTGTCGATATGGATTTTAGGCAAAAATAAATAAAAAGTATCCAGAAGTGTGCAGCAGACTGAAATTAATAAAAAGATATAAATCTATACCTGCATTAAAAATCTGAATCTGTAAAATTAATTTTCTGGGTGCTTATTCAACTTCATTTATTATTTGAGTATCTGAAATACATAGCAACTGTTTGTAAGAAATGTAGCCAGAAAAAAATATAAATCAGAAATATCACGATACTTCTCAAAACGTTGTATCCACTAAATATGCAACCCAATCGTTGGGTTATGTACAGAGTACTCTTAAGTACATATAATAAAATAGGGAAAACACAACCATGGGGGCGGGATATCACACTGTGAAAGATCTATCCCGAGTAAGCAAAAAAGAAAGGTTTCAGCCTAAACGGAAAGCTAGGTAATTGTTCACTGCAGTCTAAATTACCCACCGTGGAAGCTGTCACTACCTGACTCACTTGTTAACTGTTTAAATAGGTATAAGATTCTATCATGTTAATCATAAGGAGTCTGGGAAATAACAAAACTTTACCCCAAAACTTTAAAATATACACATATAAAAAACTATAAAAATCACAGCCATGTTTGTCTTTTATTTCTCGCCTTTAAGTCCCTATCTTAACAAGAAAGAAAAGGAAAGGAAAGGAAAGAAAAAACGAAAAGAAAGTCACCCGAAATCCCACAACCATTCTTTGATTTTGGTTTGACTCTCGCCAGCCCAACCTCCTTCCACCCAGGGAAATACATTTCTGGATGTATTTGATAACAAACACAAATCACTGTGCGCAGCCTCAGATGGGGGGCGGGGGAGAGTCTTTCGGAGAAAGCCCTCCTCCGTTAGAAACAATAAATAAGGGACCGAAGCGCTGCACGTTCCTTCACACACGCCCCAAACGCACCTCCGCGTGCCTCCCGCGAGACACACGAGTCGGGCAAAGCCCGAACCACCTCTCCCCCACACCAGCTCAACACTTGGAAACTAAGAGGGTAGATCTTTTCTTTCCTTCCCGCCCTCTTTCCCTCAAACAAACCCAAAAGCAGGGGCAGGCGAGCTGTACCCTCGCAGCACGCCCACTGCCACCGCCGACAGGAGATGCTGGGCAGCAGGCGGCCCCCGGCAGGCGGACCGAGCAGTGGCCGCGGAGACTCGCTCCGGGAGCTCCCGCGCCGCGCGGGGTCTCCGCCAGTCACGCCCCCAAGCCCGTGGCCGCCGACGTCCGGCTCTCAGCCCCGACTCTCGGCCTTCCCACCCTCCCCCCGGCCCAGAGGAGACAAAAGGAGGGTTCAGCCGGGTCACAGCGCGGCTGCTGAGGGGGATGCAGACAAGACCCCAGCGTGGCCGCCCCCTACACAAAGGGACTCCCAGGCCACGGTTGGCGCGTCCGCGCTCGCCCCTGTGCTGCACTCGGGCTCTTACTCACCTGCAGGTGTCTGTGCGTCTGTCCATAGGAACGCGGGCCGTGGGGGGGCCTGCTGGAGCCGGGCAACCCGGGCAGGACTGGGCAGAACAGAAGGGGAGGGAGGGAGAGCGGCCAGAGAGCCGGGCAGCGACGGCAGAGAGAGCGGGAAGGCGCTGGGCGGGCAGCGGACCACGTCGCGGAGTGGGGTGCAGGATGCGGGGGCGCCAGCCTAGCTCCGCCGACCGGCGCGCACCGATCCGTGCGCCCCGGCTCCTCACACCCGGCTCGGTGCGCGGCGGGAGGGCTGGGGGCGGGGCGAGGGTGGGGCGGGGCCAGCGAGCGGGCGGGGGCTCGGACCCGGGCTTCAGCGGGCACCGGAAACGCTCCGTGGTCCGCGAGACCCACAGGAAGTGTGTAAGCGCCACTCCTACGACGGCGCACCGAGCTGGCCACAGTCACTGCCCCGAGGACGTGTGGCTCGACCCTCCTCCTACTACACACACCCTACTACACACACGTGCCCACGAGCTTGGTCTCCGCACCCTGAGCACCCTGAACGGTGTGCAACCCACGATCCCTGGGCTCGTTCTGAGGTGGGCGCACCCCCTCTTGCATCACGCCCGGGGTCCCGGCTGCCACTCGGAGCTCCTTACAGCTCCACCTAAAACCTGGGAGCAGACCTCTTTACGAGACCACGCTCCGTGGATGGCAGGTGTGTGTGTCACCTCTTTTACGCACTCAATAATTGTCTTTACACACAGGCTTGTGCAAGAACACTCTGACCAACAGACGTACACCCCACATTGACCGCTGCCCCGAGGAATTTTCTAATCCAACTGCAACACACGCATCCTTCCCACGGAAGGGGCGGGGCCGCTAAAAGCACCTAAAACGCACGAAGATTGAGGAATCATACAATAAATACCACCTATACTGCTCGTCACAACAGTAGTAGCAGTTGGACATGCTAGGTACTACCAGGCACCCTCCACCCTTATTTTACGTAGCAAACACTTTCAGAGCATTTGCTGAATGCCCGGAATTCACACTAAGTGCTTAGCCAACATTAATTTATTTAATCCGAAAAACTCTATGAAGTTGGTGTGAGCATTGCTATTTTATAGATGGGGAAACTGAGGCATAGAGAAACTTTGAAATCTGCCCAAGTTCACATCGCAGCAGGAGGAACCCAGATTCAGCCCAGGCAGTCTGGCTGCAGTGTCCAGTCTTTTAACCTTCTACTTACAGAAGTGAGCATCTCCAAAATAGTTATGATAATAATGACACTTGGAGCATATCTGATTAGTTGTATGTGGGTGGGGCTCACATCTTGACCTCATCCCAAATGTAACAGGGAAACCTCAGTCACTTATACTCTTAAGGTAGCAGAGACAAGATAGGACTGAGGCAGACAAATACTTAACTTCTGAACAAAGGAAAAAGGATTCTTAATACCTGGCTCTACCAACATTCCTCCTGGTCTAGGCTGAATATAAAATCTGTGCAAACATTTTTGACAAAATGATGTCTGTACAAAAAAAAAATAAAGCAAAACAGTTAATTGCTATATATTTCAAATATGTAATCCTGTGGAGAAACTGGAACCAAAAGAATTTAAAACAGGAGCTTGAGCCATTTACCTACTTACATTCACTGCAGCATTATTTACAATAGCCAAGAGGTAGAAGTAGCTCAAATGGCCATTAATGGATAAACAAAAGGTGGCATGTACATACAATAGAATATTGTTCAGCCTTAAGAAATTCGGTCACCTGCTAAAATATAAATGAACCTTGAAGATTTTCCACCAAGATCACGATCAAGGATATCAACTCTCACTACTGCTTTTCAACATCATACTGTTAGTCCTAGCCAATGCCATAACACAAGAAAAATAAAAGTTAAGATTCGGAAGGAAAAAATAAAACTGTTCATAGATGACATAATTGTCTTTGTAGAAAATCTGAAACAAATTACAAAAAAAAAATCCTGGAATTAATGAATGATTATAGTAAAGTTTAAGATACAAGGTTAAAATACAAAAGTCAATCACTTTGCTATACACCAGTTGTGAACAAATGAAAGTTTAAATTTAAAACACATTACCACTTATACTAACACTCCCAAAATGAAATACTTAGGTGCAAATCTAACATTATATGTACAAGATCTATACAAGGAAACCTACACAACTCTAATATAAGATATCAAAGAACTACTTAATAAATAAAAAGATATTTCATGTTAATGGATAGAGAGACAATATCATCAAGACATATATTTGTCCAAAACTACAATACAGATTCAATGTAATGCCAATCAAAATTCTATCAAGTTGCCCTGGCCAGATGGTTCACGTGGTTAGAGTGTCATCTCGTACATCAAAGGTTGTGGGTTCAATCCCTGGCCAGGGCACCTTCCTAGGTTGCGGGTTCTGTCCCTAGTAGGGGCATGTATGGAAGGCAACTGATCAATGTTTCTCTCTCACATCCATGTGTCTGTCTGTCTCTTTCTCCCTCTTTCCCTCTCTCTAAAATCAAACATGTCCTTGAGTAAGGATTTTAAAAAAAACAACCCAGCAAGTTATTTTGAGCATATCAACAAAATGGTTCTGAAGTTTATATGAAGAGGCAAAAGACCCAGAATAACTAATTCAATATTGAAGGAGAAGAACAAAGTTGGAAGACCAACTTCAAGACTTAATGTACAGCCATAGTAATCAAGTAGTGTTCCTTGGTTAAAGAATAAACAATAAATCAACGGGACAGAAGAGAGAGCCCAGAAAGAGATGGGCATAAATATAGTCAACTGACTCTTTGAAACAGGAGCAAAGATAGTCTTTTCAATAAATGGTATGGGAACAAATAGATAGCCACATGGGAAAAAAATCAATGTAAGCCAAGCCTTTACTCCTTTCACAAAAGTTAATTTACTGAAAATGGATCACAGATTTAAATGTAAAATGAAAAACTATAAAACTCCTAGAAAATAACATAGGATAAAACCTAGATGACCTTGGGTATGGCAATGACTTCTTAGACAAAATACAAGGCATGACTCATGAAAGAAATGATTGATAAGCTGGACTTCAATACAACGAAAACCTTCTGCTCTATGAAAGACAGCGTCAAAAGAATGAGAAAACAAGTCACAGACTGGGAGAAAATATTTGCAAAAGACATGTATTTGACAAAAGACTGTTTTCCAAAATATATAAAGAACCCTTAAAACACAACACAAAAAGTGAACAACCTGATTTAAAAATGGGCCAAAAACCTAAACAGATACTTTACCAAATAAGAGAGAGAGGCAGTAAGCACATGAGAAGATGTTCAACATCATATGTCATTAGGGAGCTGCAATTAAAACAACGAGACAGACACCACTACACACTTCTCAGTGTGGCCAAAACCACAACACTGACAACCAAATGCTGATGAGAATGTGGAGCAACAGGAGCTCTCATTCATTGGTGGTAGGACTGCAAAATGGTATGGCCACTTTGGAAGACAGTTTGGCAGTTTCTTACAAAACTGAACATATTCTTACTATACAATCCCCGTATTTTCCTTTGCACAATTTGCCATACTAGAAACTCAAAGTCCTTTTTCTTGGTGTTACTTCTCTAAAAAAATTACTCTTTTGTTAAGATGTTATATCAGCTCAAGTTCTAACCATCCCCTTGAGTTACTCACGTATGAATGCTCCCATGTACGAAGTCCGCCCAGAAGGTAGCCAGCCATGTAATGTGAAAAAGAGACATTTACTGAAGAAATGTAGATTACTTCAGGAATGTGGATTTGACTACCTTCACTTCTGACAGAAGAGTGCAGATTGCACAGTATTTCCTAGTAATGAGTGCAAAGGGGCTGCAGATAACCTCATCCAACTCCCTCAATTAGTAATGTGAAAACCGAGGCTCTTGTGAAGTTTCAATATCCTAAAGACTTTTCATTAGCAAGTTCATGTGGTTTAGTGACCAGAAACCAGAATTCCTGCCCCCACAATATTTCCTACTTTTTATGTTCCCAAAGCTTTGTGACCATATGGAGAGTACAGAAAAGGGAAGAAGTTTTTAGACAACTTCAGTAGAAAAGGAGGCAGCTGACAACATCTCTTTGTGAGCAGGATCCTTATGTAATTAGAAATGACTGGGAGATGCCAAGGGTGTTGTAAGACTACCACTCACAGTCACTCCACCTGGGCTTCAAGGAGTAGAAGGTGGGGCCTTCAAGTTCTATTCAAGGCCAATGTACTGGGAAGTTTTTGTTGGCTAGGGCTTGCTAATTTTGGCCTTGGGCTAGTCCTTTCCCATCTCTGACCCTCTGTTTCCTCATGTATAAAATACATACTAAATCCCCTGACATTATGATTCTATATAAAATGTAGGAATTAGTCAATTAGCTTAATAGCACAATAATATGAGTAAGTATGAGAAAGTAAAAGTATTTTACTCAGCAAGTATTTTTAACTAATTAAAATGAAAGGGATTTTTTTTTAAGTTTCGCTTTTTAAAAAAAGACAAACAAACAAACTATTGTATGAGTCTGCTAGGGCTGCCAGAACAAAATACCACAGATGGGGTGGCTAAACCAACAAAAATTTCTTTCAGTTCTGGAGAAGTCTGAGATCAAGGTGTCAGTAGATCTGGTTTCCTCTGTGGCCTCTCTCCTTGACTTGCAGATGTCCATCTTCTCGTGTCCTCACATGGTCTTTCCTCAGTGTGGACATCCCTGGTCTCTCTTTTGTGCCCAAATTTCCTCTTCTTATAAAGGCATCAGTCAGATTGGTTTCAGGACCACCCTAAAAGCCTCCTTTTAATTTAATCACCTCTTTTAAAGGCTTTATCTCCAGATACAGTCACTTCCTGAGGTACTAAGAGTTAGGATGTCAATATAAAAATTGGGGAGCAGACAATTAATCCTTTAACAACCATCTATTCTAATGCTCTCACTTCAAAGCATTGTTACCAAGCACGTACTTCTGGGGAGAAATTATTTTATTTTAAGACATTTTTGCATAATTTAAAATAGCATACAGATTAGTTGAGTTATATTAATATTTTCCTGTAGATAATTTACAGGAAAGCTAGTTAACAAAATGAAAAGCTGTTTATGTTTCATTAGTCTACAAAATAGTATTTATAAGTAGTTTATGATGTGATTCCTAGGAAAACTTATTGCAGACTATCTTATTTAAAGTATATAAAGATTCAAAATATCATTAAGATTTTTCATTGGTGTACAACTCCAAATTAAAAAGTTTGGAACTAACCATATTTTACATGGGAAGAAGATTTGAAAAGAGCTAATGTTACTTCACTGTGTGACCCTGATTGGTTGCTCATAATACTTTTCCCAGAAGAATAAGGCAAATGGTTTATAGCGCTCAGAGGGCAAAACTCACAAAACATAAAAAGCAGAATGTCTTTGAATTTTACTTAATGAAGCTTATGTTTGATTAGCTAGCTGCTGTAATTATAATTTCAAGTCTTACAAATACATAAATTCTCTTTTTTCCAGAGTAAAATTGCATATCTGTATCACACAATAGAGAATAAAACAAACATTAGATTTTAACTGTTGAGCCCTTTTACTTTTTGAGCTTAGAGACCGACATATTTTTTCTTTTCCTTCACAGCTTGGCATGCATCTGACTCATTAACTTCTCCAATTTGATGGCTAGCACCATGTTTCCTTTAATCTTCAATTTTCCTGACATGAATGCCATTGTTGGTTTTAGTGCCCCTAAAATGAGAAATTGAGAGGGGAAAGTGTCTATTAGTACCCGTAGGGACATACTGCTTCAAGAACATGCATTACAAAAAGAATCTCCTTGAGTTCTATAAATCTATGAAGCACAGAAATTTCTATTACAGCATTTTTAAATAAGTATCTTGGGAATTCCAATTCATAGACTTAAATGTTAACAATATCTTATAATATAAGAGATAATGTAAAAACAACAATCAGCAAAAGATTATAGCAAAAAGCTGAAAATGCAACATTTATATAATTGTTACAATACTCTCAAGGATACATGGCCCTCAAATGATTGAGGTAAACAAACACTATTTTAGTTAATGTTCCAATATATTATAGTTCATTAAATTTTTAACATTTCAAGTTTAGATTTTTCAAAAACAAATCTAAATGCATGTTATATTAAATGACCATTAAAACCATAGGTATGGACACAAAAGTATGTTAGCGTTATTTTAAAAAATATTTTATTTTATCTATTTTTAGAGAGAGTGGAAGGGAGGGAGAAAGCGAGGGAAAGACACATCAATGTGTGGTTGCCTCTTGTTCACCCACTACTGGGGACCTGGCCTGAAACCCAGGCATGTGCCCTGATGTGGAATGAAACCAGTGACCCTTTGGTTTGCAACTCGCGCTCAAACCACTAAGCCACACCAGCCAAGGCTGTTAGCATTATTTCAACCAAAGAAGTACAAGGACATAAAATGTGACCATTAAAACAACATTATAGCTAATTAGAACAAATAATAAATAGAAGCTCCACCAAGGCAAGAAACTTTATTTTTATTCACAGCTCTCATACCAGTGTTAGCACAGAGTCTAACACACAAAGCAATTAATGAGGAAACTGAGGCTCAAAGAGAATTTTGACTTTCTGAAGGTCACACAGCTTGTATATGATCGTGCTGCAATTCAAAGCCAGGTGTGTCTGATTCTCATTTATGGTTTTCTGAGCTATATTATTCCAATTCATATACAGGTCATATCTCCAAAGGGCACAATATGTATCTGGTGCATTAGGAAACGTTCACTGGGCCATGCACAGGCTATTTGTCAAAAAAAAATTTTTTTTGTGGGTTAATATATTGTATGTATACTGAGATAATAAACACTTTTAAATTGCTCTGTATAGGAGTTGTAGCAAAACATTTACATGAGGGGGAATACAAAAAACTGGAATATATTTTAAAAAATTGTGTATTCTTACATGTTAAAATTCAGTCACCTTTGAGTACTCTCTATTTGATGCAACACACCCATTGAGATGTTTTTTCCACTGCTCAAAATAAGTTTTAGAGCTCATTAATTCTGACACCTTTTAGTGCTTCTGCCATTTTTGTTTCACCTCTTCCACATCAGCAAAACGCTTCCTATTGGGAACCACCCTGCCTGGTTTCAGAAGCTATAACCCCCCCATGGCTAAGGCTAAGTGAGTGACCTTGGGACCATAAGCCACTAAGGAGACAAAGCTTATCTCCCTGGCAGGGGCGCTGCTTCTCTTCCTTTTACTTCACCCTGCCTAGCCCCCAATGCTTGATCGGTTAGCCAGTGACAGGTAAGATTCCCCAAGGAGGAACAACCTAAGACAGGCATGATCATGGAGAGGCCCCAGGGAAGGACTTGGGGGGCTATAGCAAAAAGGGGTGATGGACCCTCGCCCCTCGGCTTTGACATAGCCTGAGTCCTCATTCTGTCTGCAAGAAGTCTCCTAATCTCTTGACTGCCTTACTTCCCCTGCCTGACTTAAGCCTGAAACAATGCCTTAAGCCTGAAACAATGCTGGTGGTGGGTGTCATCCTGTGCTGGAAAGGGCAGATTCCCTGGAGTGATCAGGCCTAAGAAAGAATACATAAAATCCTGTGAAACCTGCTTTGCTAAGAATACTCTCAATTACATAATAAGGGTCTGAGCAGGGAATGAGTTTGTTCCTCAACATTTTATGCTCTTTAGCTACCTGACCCTAACTCAAAACAGGCCCTCAGAGTTCTTTGTATGCTATCTATTGTTTGATCCTTACTGCCTGACAATGATTAATGAGCTTTACATGTATTCCAGTGCAAGAGGAACCTAATAAAAACCCATTGAGGAAAAGACTCTTGGCCCTTCTCCTTTGAGATATCAGCCACCTTTCCTCCCCAAGCAGATCATGTCTTGGTAGACTTATTCTCATCTGTGACAGCCAGGGGGACCCTGCAGGCAGAGCACCCCCACAGTTTCCCCTTGAAGACTTTTTCATCCAGGGAAACAAAAAAAAAAAAGTCACTTGGGGAAAGATCAGGTGAATAGGGAGTATGTGAGTCATGCTGTTTTTGGTCAACAACTGCTGAACATCACCCTGGCTGGTGTGGCTCAGTGGATTGAGCACCAGTCTGTGAACCAAAGGGTTGCTGGTTTAATTCCAGTCAGGGCACATGTCTGGGTTGTGGACCAGGTGATGTTTCTCTCCCTCTCTTTCTTCCTTCCTTCCCCTCTCTAAAAATAAATAAATAAAATCTTTTTTACAGAAACTCCTGAACATGCAGTGCAGTGTGGGCAGGTGCACTTGTAAATCACCCATCATGAAGTGGGCAAATGTGTTGAAAGAGTCCTCAAAAAAAAATTCACTGAACCTGAACACAGCCTCTCACAACAATGCCAGCTGTACACTGATAACAGTGGGTTCCTAAACACTAATCTAACAGGGGAAGCCTGTACAACAAGGGACCAACACCCAGAAGATAATTCCAGGGTTTTTTTGGTCACCCCTTGTAGACTGGTTGCAGAGAGGAAGGATCCAGTCCAATATTGTATTATAATGAATAAACTGAGCTATGCATTAGTCCAAGGAAATGTGACATTAAAATACCTCCATTCAAGAGACTTCAGGTCAAGATGGCACCATAGGTGCCCCCTCACACAACCACACCAAAATTATAACTCAACAACAGAACAACCATCACCCAGAAATTGAGTTGAATGGAAGTCCAACAACTATGGAATTAAAGAAACCACATCCATCCAGACTTCTAGGAGGGGAGATGTGGAATGGAATGGTCCTACACCCACATGTAGATAAAAATTCGGGAGGGATATCTCAAGAGCTAGGAGTCCTAGCCCCACATCAGGTGCCCCCAGCCCAGGTTCCAGTGACAGGAAGATAAGTCCCCATAACTCTTGGCTGCAAAAACCATTGGAGATTGAATTGGTGGAAGAAACCTCTGGAGTCCCAAGCAGTTCCTCTTAAAGAACCCACACGTGGTGGTCAGTGGTCATAGCCAGTCCTTACAGCTGACTGGCCTAAAATCCCTCCCGTGGATCTGCCAACAGCAATCAAGGCTCAACTACAAGAGGAGTGGATACTCAGCCCACATGAAGGGTGCAACTTGAGTACCCAGCTTGGGTGACAGGGGAGGCTATGCCACTGGACCCTACAGGACACCTACTACATTAGGCCACACTACCAAGACAGGGAGTGATGGCAGCTCTACCTTATACATAGACACAGGGAGGCTGCCAAAATGAGGAGAAAAAGAAGCATGGCCCAAATGAAAGGACAGATCAAAGCTCCAGAAAAAGAACAACACAAAACGGAGATAAGCAATCTATCAGAAGTTGAGTTCAAAATCCTGGTTATAAGGATGCTCAAGGAACTTAGTGTGGACCTCAATAGCATAAAAAAAATCTGGTCAGAAATGAAGAATACAGTAATTGAAATAAAGAACAATTTACAGGGAAACAACAGTAGAGTGGATGGAGCTGTGAATCAAATAGATGATTTGAAATATAAAGAATCAAAAGAAAACCAATTAGAACAAGAAGAAAAAACAATCACCCCCTTGCCCCCCGCCATGTAAGCAGCCTGTGGAACAATTTCAAGCATTCCAACATTCATATCATAGTGGTGCCAGGAGGAGAAAAGAAAGAGCAAAACCCTGGAAATCTATTTTAAAAAATAATGAAAAAAAACTTCCCCAATTTGGTGAAGTAAATAGATTTGCAAGTCCAGAAAGCACAGAGAGTCCCAAACAAGATGGATGCAAAGAGACCCACTCCATGACACATCAAAATTAAAATGCCAAAGGTTAAATATAAAGAGAACCCTAAAAACAGCAAGAGAAAAGCAGTTAATTACCTACAAGGGAGTTTCCGTAAGACTCTCAGCTGACTTCTCAAAATAAACTTTGCAGGCCAGAAGGGATTGGCAAGAAATATTCAAACTCATGAAAAGCAAGGACCTACAGCCAAGATTGCTTTACCCAGAAAAGCAATCATTTAGAATCAAAGGTCAGATAAAGAGCTTCCCAGACAAGAACAAAGTAAAGGAGTTCATCACCAAACCATTACTATATGAAATGTTAAAGAGACTTATTTCGGAAAAAGAAGATCAAAACTATGAACAATAAAATGGCAATAAACATATCTATGAACAACTGAATCTGAAAACAAACTAAGCAAATAAGAAGAATAGAGCCCTGGCTGGTGTGGCTCAGTGGATTGAGTGTTGGCCTGCAAACCAAAGGGTCGCTGGCTCAATTCCCAGTCAGGCAACATGCCTGGGTTGCAGGCCAGGTCGCCAGTACAATGTGCGTAAGAGGCAACCACACATTGATGTTTCTCTCCCTCGCTTTCTCCCTCCCTTCCCTTCTCTCTAAAACCTAAAAAAAATAAAAGAAAAGAATAGAGACAGAATCATGGACATGGAGAACATTTTGATGGTTGCCAGATGGGAGTGTGGTATAGGAGACTGGGTGAAGAGGTGAGGGGGTTAAGAAGTACAAACAGATAGTTAAAGATAGCCATGGGATGTAAGGTACAGTATCAGGAACGGAGTAGCTGAAGAACTTACACGTATGACCCATGGACATGAACAATGGTGTGGAGATTATGTGAGAGAGTGTGGGGTGCTGGGGGGGCAATGGGAAAAAATGGGACAACTGTAATAGCATAATCAATAAAATGTAATTAAAAATACCTAAATTCATAAATAATAAAGGGTGATTTTTAATTTACATGGAAGATACTGGAAGATCTTTATTATTTGAAGAAACAGAACAGCCCCAGCAAAACCTTACAAACACTAATATTGGGGTGTCCTCCAGCCAAAAAACTGGTTCCCTGCTCTTATATCTACAGTGAAACCCACCTGTCCACAAGCCCACCAGTGTACTCACGATACACAGCTTCCAATCAGCTCTACTGAGCCTCAGTTATAAAGATAAATGGACATCAAATGAAGCCAAATCAAACAAACAAACAAACAAACAAACAAAACAGATAAAAGCAACTTGGAGGAAACAGAATGCAGCAGAGAAGAAAACTGAAACAAAGTATATGAATAACAAACAAATAAATTCCATTAAGTCATGTCCTCATTGGTAAGAGAATATGTAACACCAATGTATCATGAACAGGATGCTGGAGCAGAAAGGGAGAAGAGGAGAAGCACAGGAAAGAGGGAGAAAAGGAGGACAAAATGAAAAGGGGTGGGGAAAGGAGACAAAGAAGAGGAAGGGGGAGAAGGAGTGAAAGAAGGGGAATGGAATTGGGTAGAGTGTGGAAGAAGAAGGGAAACCTAAGAGAAGAAGAAAGAATGAGAAAACAAAAATGAGCTCTTGGGAATAACAATTTGATAGACAATATTAAAATACAATAGAAAGGAGATGCTTACAGATCCCTGGTCACAGCACTCAGTCAGTTTCTCTGTTGCAACAGTTTCCCACTATTGCAAAAGCATCTCCCTAGCCCTTATCCCAATAATCTTTTCAAATAAGGCATTTCTTTACTATTAAAAAAAAAAGTAACAGAAAAGAAAAATAAAGTGAATCAATCTCCTAAAAAATAATATGATTAAATCAGAGATCTATGTTTTTCCTAAAAGTGAGAACTGAGAAAACCAAGAATAGTACCAAAATAATAATAATAATAATAATAATAATAATAACAACAACAACAAAAGATACATTCCTAAGAGTCCCATCCAATACCCAGGAAAATGAAAGAAAAAAAGACCACACCACCTTGTATCATTGTGAAATTTCAGAATACTACAGAGAAAGATCATTTTGATTCTGAAGCTTTCAGAAAGGAGAGGGGTAGATACAAGAGAGTAAGAGGAATAGTGTCAAATTCTCAGTTGTAATCTAGAAGATGGAGCAATGCATTCAAATTTCTGAGGGAAAGTTAATTTCAACCCAGAAATCTCTACCCCACCAAATCATCAATGTGCTGGTAGACGACAAGTAAAATTACCCCTTTTGTATCCTTTCTCATGAAGGTACTGGAGAATGTGTGCCGCCAAAATGAGGATGTAAAACAAGAGAGAAGACATGGGATATAGAAATTGGAGATTCAATGCAGGGGAAAGTTAAAGAAATTTCTAGGATCACAGCTGTGTAGCAGGCCAGTATAATGAGATACCTGATTGTAACAAGATAGAGGGATCCAGGAAAAAAAAGTAGACTGACAGATAATTTGACACATTTGGCAGAGTAGAAAATTGTATGAAGAGGTTGTGAGGAGAGTACAGGGAGATTTTGCTGTTTCTTTATACCTGTACTAATGGGGGAAAAATGGGGCAACTATTAATATCCAGGAAAAATAAAAGTTCTGAGGGGAAACAATAATTGTATACTATTTGATTCAGCAGCAAACTATGCCAGAATCATAATTATTTAACATCAAGCATTGATTTAAACAAAAATTCTAAAATAACTACCTTATTTTGCCATGTATAATACATACTTTTCTTGCCCAAATTCTTTAGGGAAAAATATAGATGCACATTATACATGGGTAGTACTAATCCTATATCTATATAAATGTTTTTAAATTATATTTTATTGATTATGCTATTACAGTTGTCCTGATTTTTTCCTCTTGCTCCCCTCCACCCAGCACTCTCCACTCCCTCTGGCAATCTCCCCATTTTCATGTCCATGGGTCATGTGTGTAAGTTCTTTGGCTCCTCTCTTTCCTATACAGTACTTTACAACCCCCTGGTTACTCTGTAACTACTTATTTGTACTTCTTAATCCCCTCACCTTTCATCCATTCTCCCACCCCCTCCCATCTCTTTATCTTTAACCTTTGTCATTTTAATTGTGATATGCATTGGGTTGGGTCTCTTTATGTCCATCTTGTTTGGGGCTCTGTGCTTCTTGGATTTGCATATCTATTTCTTTCACTAAGGGAAGTTTTCTTTCATTATTTTTTAAAATAGGTTTCCGATTTGTTGCTCCTTCTCTTCTCCTTCTGGCACTCCTATGAAGTGAATGTTGGATTGCTAAAAGTTGTCCCACAAGCTGCTTACACTATCCTCAATTTTTTGCATTCTCTTTTCTTCTTGTTGTTCTGATTGGTTGTTTTGTGCTTCCTTATATTCCCAATCATTGACCTGATTCTTGGCTTCATCCACTCTACTGTTGTTTCCCTGTAAATTGTTCTTTATTTCAATTACTGTATCCTTCATTTCTGACCAGATCTTTTTTATGCTGTTGAGGTCCACACTAAGTTCCTTGAGCATCCTTATAGCCAGTGTTTTGAACTCTGCATCTGATAGACTGCTTTCTCCGTTTCATTTAGCTCTTTTTCTGGAGTTTTGATCTTTCCTTTCATTTGGGCCATGTTTCTTTGTCTCCTCGCTTTCACAACTTCCCTGTGTTTGTGTCTGTGTATAAGGTAGAGCTGCCATCACTCCCTGTCTTGGTAGTGTGGCCTAATGTAGTAGGTGTCCTGTAGGGTCCAGTGGCACAGCCTCCCCTGTCACCCAAGCTGGGTACTTGAGGTACACCCTTCATGTGGGCTGAGTACATCCTCTTGTAGTTGAGCCTTGGTTGCTGTTGGCAGATCAATGGGAGGGATTTACTCAGGCCAGTCCGCTGCAAAGTTTGGCTTTGACCACTTACTACCAATCTCCGGCCTCCATGGAGGATCAGCTGTGCAGGGGCAGGGTGGTGGTACTCTGATGTGGTCTCCTGGATGTGCTGGCTCTGGGGTTTCCTGGGTGGTGGAGGCCAAGATCAACCTTCACCTGTGTTTTACCTGGGGCCAGCCTATCTGAGTTCTAAAGCAATCTGAGATGGCTGCTACCTGTGCTGGGCATGGAGATTTCCTGGCAAAGCCAAGCTATGAATCTACACTGCTTGTTCTGAGCCTGGTGCTCACTGAGGCTAGCTGCTGCTGGTTTGAGAGGATTTAGGAAGTTATGAAGCATGAGTCATTCATATGGAAAAGCAGCTTGGGTGGGCCAATAAGTTGGGTGGGGTGGAGTCTCTGGGGATTTCTGAGGAGGGTCAAACAGTGTTAGCCAGGTTGATGGAATCTGAGATAAGGCACCAGTCTGCTGGCCCTGTGGGAGGAGGGCCCAGAAACAAGAGAATGGCCTCTGCTGGCCTTGATGCCAGACACCTCAGCCTCCCCGTGCACGCCACTGGTGTCCCTCAAGACTCCTCCCCTGCCAGCACTGGAGCCCAGAGGGAGTAAGTCTGAATAGGTGAGTCCATGTGTGCAGTCTTTTAAGAGGAACTGCTTGGGGTTCTAGAAGTTTCTTCTACTGAATCAATTCCAGCTGTTTTTCGCAGCCAGAAGTTGTGGCTTATCTTCCTGCAACTAGAACCCTGGGTGGGGGAGACTGCTGTGGGGCTGGTACTCCTCGCTCCTGAGATATCCCTCTGGAATTTGTATCCACCACATGTGGATGTGGGACCAGCCCTTTCTATGTCTGCACACCTCCCACAAGTCTGGATAGATATGGCTTAATTCTGTAGTTATCAGACTTCCATTCAACTCGATTTTTGTCAGTTCTGAGTGATGTTTTTTTAAAATTTTAGTTGTAATTTTGTTGTGGTTGTGCAAAGAGGTGAGCCATGTCTGCTTATGCCGTGATCTTAACCAGAAGTCCCAAGTGTTTTAAATTCTCTTATGCTTATGTATTTAAAACGTAACTCTAGCCCTAGCTGGTGTGGCTCAATGGACTAAGCACCAGCCTTCAAACCAAAGGGTCGCCAGTTTGATTCCCAGTCAGGGCACATGCCTGGGTTGTGGGCCAGGTCCCCAGTAGGGAATGTGCAAGAGGCAACCACACACTGATGTTTCTCTCCCTCTCTTTCTCCCTCCCTTCCCCTCTCTTTAAAAACAAATAAATAAAATCTTTAAAAAAAATGTAACTCCAGAAAGCAATAGCAATATCCATATGCAAAATAATACCCTGGAATACAATAATCAGTTTTGTTTCTAAATATAATTAAATAAATAATTAATTGAATTAAAAGATTAAAACAACAGATTTTTTTTCCTGAAAGTTTGGGCCAAAAACATGGGTGCACATTATACAAGGCAAAATACGGTATACTGGGAGGCTAAGAAAGGGGGAAGTGAAGCAGAAGCAAGGTACTATAAAGTACTTAAATCTTACCTATCAGTCTTTAGATCAGTGCGTCTATAAAAAATAAGTACTATAAATATAACACTGAGAAATATGAAAACATTGAGAACATGTGATTAAATAGAAAGAAATAACAAAAAGACCTGGAGACAGATTACCTCTAGGGAATGGAAGGGGAAAAGCCAATAAACCTATCATATATACTTTAAAAAATTGAGGTGATGTTTACATGACATAAGATTAACCATTTTAAAGTGAACAATTGAGTAGCATTTAAGTATAGTCACAACGTTGTATGACTACCACCTCTACCCAGTCCCCAAGCACTTCATGACCCACCAGGGAACCCTGTGCCCATTCTGCATCACCAGTTTCCCCTTCCTCCAGGCCCTGGTAACCACCAATCAGCTTTCTATGGGTTTACCTGTTCTAGTCTTTATATAAATGGATTCATACAATATGTGATGTTTTCTGTCTGGCTTCTTTCACTTAACATGTTTTCTAGTTTTATCCATATTGTATTATTAAAGTTTACAGCTAAATAATATTTTATTTTATATAATAAATAATAATTTGTATATAATAACTTGTTTATACATTCATCTGTTGGTGGGTTGTTTCCATCTTTTGGCTACCGTGCACAATGCTGCTATGAAAATGAGTATACATTTATCTGAGTATCTATTTTCAATTCTTCTGAGCATATATCTAGGAGTGGAAATACTGGCTATATTGTGACAGGATAGTAAGAAGCTGGGAAAATTCCTGGGCAAGTGGAATAGGAAAACTGAGACAAGAAAATTAAACAAGGCCAAGGCCAAACAATCTGAACAACTTACTGCCAGCTACTGAATCATAAGATCTATCATCCCTAACCAAGGACACTTGAGAGCAAATAGTTTATACCTCTCCTCCCTAACCAGATAATACATTGCTTAAATCTCCCTCGTCTGGGCAATAGAGAACAGAGACCCAATTAATGCCATCTGTGCCAGCTAAACCCAAGGACAAACGAAGTCAGAGGAACAAAAAACAAAAACCACATTAAAAGCCAGGCAGACCCAAGATAAAAGTAAAACAGTAGAGCTGACCAAATGATCGCCCCCTCCCATACACTCATTTTGATACATCAGCATACTAAAAACAGACTTGGAAAACTAATGAGTATTCTGCTGAAACCCTTCCCTAAGATACTCACTCACCTGCAGAAGAAAGATAAAAATACTTAAGACAAAGACCAGGTGACAGCTCACTCTAGTCTAGAGCATGATTGTGCCCCTTCTCGGGCATGAACTTTTTACTTCCTCCTAAACTCTAAGGGTCCCCATGAGAACTGCAGCCAGGGGAGCAGTGGGCAGCAGCTCACCACAGGCTTACCCTCTGATCCTCTCTCCAAGGCCCCCCTTTTCTCTCACTTCCCAGAGGAAGCTAAAAGCAGCCCCACCGTGGCTCGTTTCTTCCCCGGAACATTTCTAGACAACCACGGCAGAGCACCACCTAGGCTCTCTATCCTGTTGCTTCTTCTACCCTAAGTCCTTCCTACATTTCACTGTCCTCAGCTTTAATAGACATACTTTCAAAATCACCTGGACTTGTGAAATCTTTCCTACAAGAGTCAAGAACCCACACACTTCTGGCTGACCTGAGGCAAACCTGCTGCAGGCCAGTCCCTGTCCAGTAACACCATGGTAATTCTAGGTTTAACTTTACCCATACACTTATGGGTTTAACTAAAGCTACACATCTTTAACTGCTCTTTAATAAGGTTTCCAAAACCATTCAATGGAGAAAGGATAACTTATTCAACAAATGGTACTGGGACAATTGGATATTCACATGCAAACAAATGAAGGTGGACCCCTACCTTACATGATATACAACATTAACTCAAAATAGGTCAGAGGCCTGATTTTAAGAGCAAAAACTAAACACTTAGAACATAAGGTAAAATCATCAAAATTTGGATTTGACAAAGGATTCTTAGATCTGATAACAGAGGCATAAGCAATGACAACAACAACAACAAAACAGGTAAATTGGTCTTCATCAAAATTAAAACCTTTTGTGTTTCAAAATGTATCATCAAAAAAGTGAAAAGACAACCCACAAAAAATGGGAGATATTTTTTCTTTTTTTTTAAATTATATACCCAATAAGGTATATAATCATCATGTTGCATACCTTTTTTATATCTGAAATATATGAAGAATTCTTAAAACTAAAAGAAACCTTGATTAAAACAGGCAAATAGTCTGAATAGACATTTCTTCAAAGATTTTATTTTCATGTGCTTATTGGTCATATGGAGGAATATACATATTGGAGAAATATACATATGACCAATAAGCACATGAAAATACAATAACATCACTAGTCATTAGGAAAATGCTATAAAAAAAGAGCCTAAAAAATAACAAGTGTTAGTGAGGGTGAGGATATAGAGAAATAGAAACCCTCATACATTGCTAGTAGGAATAAAGGTGGTACAACTGCTACAGAAAAGTTTAATAATTCTTCAAAAAGATAAACATATGCTACCATGTGACCCAGCAATACAAGACAAAGGAAAACATACGCCCACACAGAAACTTGTATACAAATGTTTATGGCAACATTATTCATAACAGCTAAACAACCCAAATATCTGTCAAGGTGAACGAATAAACTATGGTATGTCCATATGATGAAATAGCATTAAGTCATAAAAAGAAACGAAATATTGACATGTGCTACAACTTGGATTAACCTTGAAAACATCATGCTAAGTAAAAGGAGCCACACAAAAAAATCACATATTGTATGATTCCATTTGTATAAACTTTCCACAACTGGCAAACCCACAGAGAGAAAGAAAGCATACTAGTTGTTGCCAGAGGACGGTGGAGGCTGAAATGGGGAGTGTTACTGGTATGGGGTGCTCTGGGGTGATGAAAAGTTCTGAAACTAAAGATTAGTGGCCGTTTGATGGAACTCTAAATGCAGTAAATTAAATGCCACTGAACTGTACACTTTAAGATGGTTTAATCTATGTTACATGAATTTCTTTTTTTTTAAGATTTTATTTATTTTATTTTTAGAGAGGGAAGGGAGGGAGATAGAGAGAGAGAGAAACATCAATGTGTGGTTGCTGGGGGTCATGGCCTGCAACCCGGGCATGTACCCTGACTGGGAATTGATCCTGCGACACTTTGGTTCACAGCCTGCGCTCAAAAGAAAAAAAATTTCTTTTTATTTTTTTAAGATTTTATTTATTTATTTTTAGAGAGGGAAGGGAGAGAGAAAGAGAGAGAGAGAGAGAAACATCAATGTGTGGTTGCTGGGGGCCATGGCCTGCAACCCAGGTATGTGGCCTGACTGGGAATCGAACCTGCGTCACTTTGGTTCGCAGCCCGCACTCAATCCACTGAGCTATGCCAGTCAGGCTGTTACATGAATTTCATCTCCATATTTTTAGAAAAGGGGATGGAGTACTACATCAATAATTAAACTTGAGCTCTGGCTGCTGTGGTTCAGTGGGTTGGCCTGTGAACTGAAAGGTCACTGGCTGGATTCACAGTCAGGGCACATGCCTGGGTTGCAGGCCAGGATCCTGGCTGGGGGCATGTGAGAGGCAACCAATCAATGTTTCTTTTGCACATCGATGTTTCTCTCCCTCTCTTTCTCCCTCCCATCCTCTCTGTAAAAAAATAAATAAAATTTTAAAAATAAAAAAAAGAATGAAACTTGATAACATGAAGAAGAAACATCCTAAAAGAAGCCAGTCACATACTGTACGGTTCTGTTCATATGCAAGTCCAGAACAAGGAAATCCATAGAGATCAAAAGTAGATTAGAAGTTGCTTAGGACTAGGGGCAGGTGGATGGGGGATATGAGGCGAATAATAGCTAATGGGCATGGGTTTCTTTTTGAGGTAATGAAAATGTTCTAAAAGCAACTGTGATGATGGTTACAAATATCTGTGAATATGCTAACTACTACTGAATTGTATACTTTAAATGAGTGAATTGTATGGTATGTGAATTATATCTCAATAAAGCTGCTTAAAAAATAAAAGCCATTAATGATAACAATAAATTAAATTAGTAATTTAAAAAATTTTTCCATAAAAATCTCTGGCCTAAATGTCTTCACTGGTTAATTCACAGGATACAAAAAATCAAAACACAGCCCTGGCTAGATACTCAGTTGGTTAAAGTATCATCCCCAATACACTAAGGTTATAGGTTTGATCCCCGCTCAGGGCACATACAAGAATCAACCAATGAATGCACAAATAAGTGGAACAACAACAACAAAATGGGAACAATTGTAATAGCATAAACAATAAAAAAAGAAAAATAACTTTAAAAAACATCTAGTAAGCACAGTATTCTATAAAGAATATATTCTGTCAATATATTAATCAGGTAATCTTGTTTAACAAATTTTCTTTCTATCATAATGCTTTACCATACAGTGGCCTCTACTGGCAAAAAGGAGAGATTCTGATTAGCTGGCCACTAGTTGCTTTAATTTTTTTATATTTATAATGTATCCATTATGTAAATTAGGTCATAGAAATGGCTATGGTATCTTAAAGGAGAATGCTTAGGATTATAAAGTCTAAATTGTGCCCATTCGAAAGAAAGTAGATGAAGTAAGAACAAAAGGAAAAAAGAAGCAAAAAAACTCACTCCCAATCTAAACTATTGCTATAAAGTAAACCTTACAAAAATACTTTTTAAAATTACTCATTTAACTGACTAATCTCTCTTTGTCAATCCAGGAAACAGAAAGTACATTCATAGAAATAAATAAATGAAGAGCCCATTAGTACACATTTATGCTACATAAATAAAATGTAAATTAAAGAAATAACTTGATTTTTGTACCTCTAAAGAGCAGAATAGCATCATAATTGAAAGAGCACAAGCTTGGGCTTGGATTCAAGTCCTAACTCGAACATTTACTCACTATGTGACCTTGGGTTTAATTCATCAACACCTTGGTCTCCATTTTTATAAAATGAAAATATTTTAGCTCACAGCACTCTTTTGAGTATTGCTTCACTCAGTAATCACTTACAAATGTTCACCATAATTATTGCTATTTCTGTGCAGAAGTTAACGAATTTTTATTTTAAGAGGTCATTAAGTTAAAAAAATTACATATTTGTATGATTTAACTTTACCAAACATTTATTGAGCATCTGTTATGTTGAAAACACTGTTTAAGCTTTATTAAGAAAGTCACTGAAACATTAAAAGTATTGAAAATAATTAAAGAGGTAACTATTCATCAACACTGAAAGATGTTATAATGTACTAAATGAAAAAAGATTATCAAACAGTAGTAATGCTGTAACACTGTTTTGTTTTGTTTTTCCTTAAAGCAAGATTATTTCTTTCTGTTAAAGATTTTATTTATATACTTTTTTTGCGAGGGGTAGGGAGGGAAAAAGAGAGAGAATCAATGTGTGGTTACCTCTCATACTCCCCCTATTGGGAACCTGACCCATAACCCAGGTGTGTGCCCTGACTGGGAACAGAACCAGCGACTCTTTGGTTTGCAGGCCAGTGCTCAATCCACTGAGCCACACCAGCCAGGGCTAACAGTGTTCTTATAAGCACATGTATTTATACATTCACAAAAACATACATGACTATAAACTGAAATCAACTGATAGTCATCTCTCAGTAGATAAAGAACAATTTTACTTATTTTTTCCTGTGTAGTTTTTAACTTTTATACTGTGAATGTTTAACACTATAAAAAATAGGAAAGTTGACAACACCTTTAGTAACATTATACACAGATTAGTAGGTAGGCCATTTGCATCCTGGATTAGAATTGGAAAGACCTACAGGGCACAGAACACACTATGATCTTCAATTTATGAAGATTAAAAGAGAACGAAGAGTCAATAACATTTACAATTCATTAAATGAAAGAATCCTTAGGTTAGAATGTTATAAGGCTAATGTTGCTTCTAATAAATACATATGCTAATTAACTTACCATCTGAAGTAGTGTTCTAAGACAGAAACATTTTTTTAAATTACTGTAAAAATTTTTTTTGGCACAGTTAGACATAGTTGAGCAGAACATAAAATTATAAAAAAGGTTCTCTTGGTTAAGGATGCAACAGAAAGCAGGGTCATGCTTTCTGTTGCATCCTTAAAATTCTGTTTTAATTTTTTAAAGAACTTCCACACTGTTTTTCATAGTGGAAAGCGATCCCACAAACAGTGCAAAAGGGTTCTGTTGTCTCCACACCATCACCAACACTTGTTTGTTGGTGTATTAATGAATTAATGCAATTGAAAACTCACCTGAAAACATTTTTACAAAATCATCAGTAGACATATGCATCACCACATCTGCCTGATCAGATGGCTCTCCATATCCGGCATTCCCACTCTTGTTTTTAAGATCAAGAAACCACGTTCCACCATCTTCACCTACACAGAAGATA
This sequence comes from Phyllostomus hastatus, assembly GCF_019186645.2. Lineage (NCBI taxonomy): Eukaryota > Metazoa > Chordata > Mammalia > Chiroptera > Phyllostomidae > Phyllostomus > Phyllostomus hastatus. The sequence goes on along the minus strand of NW_025333857.1, from coordinate 59,699,668 downwards.
AAGATAGAGAAATAAGTGCCCAAGAAGGCCTCTTCTTCTTAAACTTTATAACTGCTACAATTAGAATAAATAATTTTACATACTGCTATTTCCCAGGCTAAAATCCCCAGGCCTCTATCAATTTCAGCAAACACTTATTAAGTACTTATTATGTCCCAGGCACTGGGCTAGGCTCCAAAGACTCTGCAATAACATGGTTCTTACATAAGAGGAATTGGAGTCCGGAAATCCCAACTGAAGCTGAGATTTAAAAGTTAAGTAAGAATTAGCTAAATAAAGAACTGAAAAAAGTATAGTACAACCAGAAGGTAGAAAGGGTGAAAACAGTGGCGCCAGACAGGAGCCAAAGCAGTCAAATGAGTGCAGTGAGCCATGTACTCCCCGACTTCTAAGAGAGATGCTGTAGAAGGAGAATGACATAGACTTGTACTTTAAATAGATCGTGCTAACAGCAGTGTAAAGAACACATTGGAGAGGGTTAAAAAGGACGCAAAAGACTAGTTAGGATGGTTGGTGTTGGGTAATTTCGGAATTGAGGGTATATGGCTGGATCAGGATCACGGCAGTGGGGATAGAGAAAAGTAGGCGTATTTGAGAAATAATCTCAAAGCGGGACCCATTAGAACTAGTTACCTGAATGAATGTAAAGAGGAAAAGGTGGGGAAGGTGCATGAGAATGATTTACTAGTTTTGGGCATGAGGAACCGTAGATAGTGGTGTATGGTTTACTGAGAGAGGACTACTAAAGAAGAGCAGCTTTAACGGGTAGTGCCAAAGGCAGCTACTGGGAATGGTGAGTTGCTTTGGACATTTTCCAATTGTGACAGTCAAGTGAATATGTCAAATGAAGTCTGACTAGGCTAGAAATAGAGATATATAAGTAACCACTTCACACGGCCACTGAAGTCATGTGAGGGGTTGGAGTTTCCTGGCGAAAGTCTAGAGTGTTGAGACAGTGACCTGAAGAACATCCTTGAAGGACAAAGGAGAAGCCTCTAACACAGGAGACTGAGAAGGCACGATTACAGACAGAGAAGGAAAGCAGGGAAAGCTCCTGTCAAAGAGGCCAAGGAAAGGGAGAACTTCTGGAAGGAGTGGTCAGAAGCACCAAATGCTGCACAGGTGTGACCAGAATGATAAATGTCCACTGGTGACACAGAAGCCACCAAGGACTTTGGTGAAAACAAATTCAGTGGAATGGAGAAAAATAATACCAGAGCAGAGTGAATTGCAGGTGAAAATAATTTTGGCTTATTGTGTCTTGCTGTGTTTGTTTAAAATACAGAATAGACTGAACATGTTAAAATACCTTTGGGAAGGAGGTTGCAAGATGAACAGGTGAAAGAGAGGGCATAATTAATAGCGCAAAGTTCCTGAAGAGGCTAGAGGAGATGGAGTGTAGAACTTTGCTACTCAAAGTGTGCTCCATGGAGTGCCCATAGACTATCAACTGATTTCTCAAAAGAAACCTTACAGGCAAGAAGGGGTGGGAAAGAAGTATTTGAAGTCATGAAAGGCAAAGACCTACATCCAAGATGACTCTGTCCAGCAAAGCTATCATTTAGAATGGATGGGCAGATGAAGTGCTTCCCAGATGAGGTAAAGTTAGAGGAGTTCATCATCACCAAGTCCTTATTATATGAAATGTTAAAGGGACTTATCTAAGAAATAGAAGAAGATAAAAAACTATGAACAGTAAAATGATGACAAACTCACAACTATCAACCGAGCCTAAAAAAAAAAAACAAAAACTCAGCAAACAACTAGAACAGGAACAGAATCAAAGAAATGGGCATCACATGGAGGGTTTTGAGTGGGGAGGGAAAGGGGAAGAATAGGGGGAAAAGGTACAGGGAATAGGAAGCATAATTGGTAGGCATAAAATAGATGGGGAGAGGTTAAGAACAGTGTAGGAAACAGAGAATTCAAAGAGCTTATATGTACAACCCATGGACATGAACTGAGGTAGGGAAATGCTGGAGGGTTGGGGGTACGGGGCAGAGGGAGGATAAAGGGGAAAAATTTGAGAAAATTGTAATAGTATAATCAATAAAATATAATCTAAAAAAATAAAAAGTAATTAATTATTGATAGGAAAGGGAAAAAAAAGTGTGCTCCATGGACTGCAGTCTGGTCATCCCTGTCAGAAATGCAGAATGTGGACCTCGCTTCAGACCTGCCTGCTGAATCAGATTCTGCATTTTAGCATGAATCCAGGTCATTGGTATGAACATTCAAGTTTGAGACACACTGATCTAGAGTTGAATTCTGTTCTGTTGGGAGGGGAAGAAGGGAGGATGATGCCTACAATGGTTAATTTAATATAAGATGAAAGGAAGCAGAAGCAATTTATCTGTAGGTTTTTATTATCGCCCTGAAAGAGGAGATGGGATTATCCATTGACTCTGGTAGGAAGTAGTGAAGGGACAGACGGAAGATTTGAGGAACACTGAGGTTTAAAATAGTAACTGAGGAAAATAGGCAGTAACCAGATCACAGAAACAGAATTCTGAGGTGCTGCTCAGACCCCAGTAGAGGGGCAGTGATGAATTTCTACTGGTACAGATCCACTGGGTGGTGTGATTTTTTTTTCCATTTCTCTAGCAAGATTTAGCAGTCTGAGTGCAACTGTGGGTCAGCCAGATAGTTTGATTCAGCCAGGACTAGGGTGCTGGCAGGTGGTGACATCAGCACAAAAGGTCCAGAAAAGGAAGTAAAAACAGGAAGGTGCAGATAGATGAAGATTATTAAAATACAAGAGACAAAGGATAAAAGAACTGATAATGTCAAAGTCTTCCTACAATGGGAATGAGGTAGCCAGTTCTTAAAACTGTCATTAAGGTGTGTTAATGCTATATTAAGAATATTGAGATACTTTAAAAAGCTGACTACATTCAGACTGACTGGAAAAATCTCAAAGATAAAAGTAGTAAAGTGTCCATGGTGGATGATAAATTACTATATTATACTACCTGTTACACTGGAAGTATTTGTAATGTAGCTTTATATGTGTCCATAAGTACTGATCTTAACTTAAAAATACAAATCAGTAGCTATTTGTTATTCTGAAATGTCTGCATTCTAGGGTAAGGGTTCTGCATACAGCCAACCAGCCAGGTGATTATAACTGGAGGCTGATTTTCTTCCAAGGGAAATATCCTACTTTCATAAAAGACTCAGATAACCACATGTATCCTTACCTGAGAGTTCAAACTTATAGATTGCTTGAGTGGCTTTCACAATGTCATCACTGAGCGAGTTCTTAACAGCTCTAAATGTTTCTTCCACAGCTCCAGAACGTGATTTTGACTGTGGCTTTTCTTCTTTCACTTGTGGAGCAGCACCTGTAAAATATTGATGAAGATGGCTTTAAAGCCTAGGCCAAGGGTGTCAAACTCATTTTCACCAGGTGCCACATCAGCCTCGCAATTGCCTTCAAAGGGCTGAATGTAATTTTAGGACCATATAAATGTAACTACTCCTTAACTAGGGGCAAGGAGCTCAGCGCTGCCACCAGGTAGAAACAAGGTGCAGGGCCAGATAAAACAAGGAGGAGAGCTGGATTGGGCCCACAGGCCTTGTGTTTGCCACCTGTGGCTTAGGCAATATAAGGCCACACACAGAACTAACTGACAGAGTAGACTTGCTACCAATGAAACCTATTTGTCCAAAATGACTTTAAATATATTCAGTGGTATCTAAATGCGTAAACTGAACTAATGCAATAACAATCAAACATGTCAATTATGATTATAAATGCAAATTGTTTATATTCTCCAAGAAAAGGCTGATTCTCAGACTAGGCTTAAAAAAAGCAAACCACTACTAAACTATACAATGTTTATAATAAATGGACCTAAACAAACTATTGGAGCTTTCTTAATCATCCACTGTGAGTTCTAAAATCAAGTAAGAAGATGCCAGAGTCAAGAAGATGGAAGTATTGACTGTGTCATCATTCGATGTCTCCTGTGTAATCAGCGGAGCCAAATTGGAGACAACAGTCAGTAGACTACAACTATGTAAGCTTTAATGGGAAAGATACATTTAGAGCATTTCAATTACTCTTAAAAAAGAAAAAAGAAAAAGGACATAGCTAGCAGCCCTGACATAGCCTCTCCTGACTTCACACTAAATAAACATAAAAATATTTAAAAAAAAAACAACAAAAAAGACAAATACTAAATATCACCAAGGCAGACATCTGATCTGCTGTCAGAGTCTAGGAAGAAAGGTCATGGCTATTGAACAACACAAGACAACCTGTTGACTATGACTCTGCTCCCTGTGGAATAATGCCCACAGGGGAAAGAAGAGGCTGAGCATAGCAACCACACAGTTAGTTCATACAATGACAACTCCTCAATATAAATTAATAAGTTGAAATACTGGGGGAGGATATGCTAATTTAAAGGACTTGAAGTACTCAGGAGTTAGGAAAGAAATTTAAGTTTACTGCTTAAGGGTGTGGGCTTTGGAACTGAAGAAAGAAGAAATTAAATCCTGGCTCTGCCACCTGACAGCCATGTGATCTCAGATGTAAGATGAGAATAATACCTGTCTTGTAGGGGCATATGTATTAATGAGACAATGCATGCAAAGTATGTAGTACAGGGTCTGGCACACAATAGGTGCCCAATAAACATGTTGAAAAACAAATTAAATATATGTGATCAATGAGTGGTTCTTATTATTTAAATTTGGAATTTAAATAAGCTCAGTTCATGTACATCTTCCTCCGAAAAATAGATCCAATCTTTGACTGCTAGGCAAAACTCCGGATTTTGGACTTGCTTCATTAGAGGACCAGTCTCTGTTAGACTTTGATAAGCTAACTCATTTCTACCATTCCATACATGCCTTCTGAGATAAAGATGGGAAGTCTTGTTTTAATATTCTGATACATCCATGTGGCAACCAAATGAAAATCTCTTTTTTAAAGTGAAAAAAAATTAAATTTTAAAAAGATCTATCTCTGGGTGGTAAGATTTTGAATATTTTCTTTCCTTTCTATATTACAAAAGAAAAGTTTCCTAAGTAACTTTTTAAACTATCTCCAACAATCCGGAGAAAGAACAGATAAAATAGAAAGGATTAAGATTAAGCCAGAAAGGTTCAGCATGAAAATGCATTGCAGTAAGGTTCTATAAGTTTGCTAATATATAAACAAAATTTGTTCCTAAATTTTCTAGAAGACATCTAAAGAATTCATGATCACTTAGGAGATCCAGTGTCCATTATATAAAAATAAATTAAGGGCCCAGAAGAAGAACAACTATTCTTGTTAATAAACCATGAGAGAAATTTTTCTCATGGGTATTCGTTAAAGAGTGCTTCATCTGCCCTGGCTGGTTTGGCTCAGTGGATTGAGTGTTGGCCTGTGAACCAAAGGGTTGCTAGTTCAATTCCTAGTCAAGGCACATGCCTGGGTTGCAGGCCAGATCCCCAGTAGGGGACACTGAAAAGGTGACCACACACTGATGTTTCTCTCCCTCTCTTTCTTCCTCCCTTCCCCTTTCTAAAAATAAAGTCTTTTAAAAGAGGAGAGTGCTTCATCTGACATCTTTCAGTAAGCTGGTGGCATAAGGCTGGGACACAAAGATTATACCATGTAAACTCTGGACCAACTCAAAGGTGCTACTGTTTTTGAGTTATAAAAATAAAAAAAAGTAAAACCAAAACCTCCTTTGAAGTTAATTTCTCCCATAAAGTAGTCACATAGCACAAACTCTGTGAATGGTGTTAGGTATACTTTGGTATGACACATTTTTCCTCAAAATAAAATAACGCAACAATACAAAATACCTAAACTACCTAAAGATAGTGCCATGGGAAAAAAATAAAACCTTAAAAAGGGTTGAGATTTTTTTCAGACTTTTAAAAATTAAATCAAAAGCCTATATTATGAACTTTTTACTGGTAGAAAAAAAAGACAATCTTCTTTGCTAGAACCAAGACTTCACATTCCTTGTCTAGTTTAAACCACAAAATTATTTAAAAGCAGAAGACATGAATGTTTAATTCTATATTTTGGAAAAAACACTTAAGTATCTTTATTTTCCTACATAAAATATGGTCTAAATCTTACCATGGGATTTCATTTTCTGGGTAATTGTATCTGGGAATTCATCTAAGAAGAAATCTGGTAACAAAGGATGGCCTGAAAAAAATGACCCCCAAAATAATCAGGTTATTGCAACAACTTCAATATATTGAGATTTTAACACTTATTTAATAAACATTATATCTGTTTTTATTTAAATAATCATTCTGGTGTGATGGAAAGACCCCCAGGAGAATTGTTAAACTGCCTGATTACTAAGTAAAAATAGTTTCCCAGTGATCCTCCTCTCCTATGACAAATTTCATCTAACCATAGTCACCTGTTCAGTTAAGGCCTTACCTGCTCTTCCAAGGGCCTTTGCCCTCTTATCTGTCCATGCAACTCTTATGTCTTACATCCCTCCAAGGTGCTTAGGACTCATTTCCTACCTGACCCTCAAAGAGAAGGGGATTCCTCATTAAGAAGGACTTGTTCCCCATTTCTGTCTCTGTCTGTTACCCGCTCTCAGAAGATTAAAAAAAACTAAAGGACAGGGGTACATTGGTTTGTTATAGCCTAACACTTATCATAGTACCTAATCATATTAAGTTCTCAACACTTGATAGGGTTTTTAATTTAAATCAAATTTAAAATCTTATGTATAAAGATGCTATGCGTTTAGTACCTAAAGTGATAATTACACTGGACCCAGGACCCAGAAGACCTGGGTCTGGTCCAGGTTCTCCCTCTTACTAGCTGACTACCTTTAGACTGAGGCTCAATCTCTTCGAACATGTTTTTCTACTTGAAAGAGTAACTACTGAATACTGTGATTACAGCATATGCCAGGCACTGTGCCAAGCACATTATATACATTGCTGCATTGTTTTGACAAAAATCCTGAATGGAAGGTAACATTTCAGTAGTTTTACCAGTAAGGAAAGTGAAGCTCAGAGAAACTGGGGAACACATGTACAGTGCAGCAGAACTGGAATCTGAACCTGAGTTATCTCCCCCAAGACCCCATGTTCTTAATCATGACACAATATTGCTTCCCTCACAGGACTGCTGTGAGGTTAACTAGACAGTGTATATAAAAATGCTTTGTAAAACTGTAAGGAGCTATTTAATTCAATTCAGTTCAAACTGAGAGACAGGGATGATACAAATATAAATGGTTAACCTAATAAATAATATTTCAAACATACATTAGCCCAAATAAAGACTACATGTCCATTATTTGGTATATATTATCTTATACATATAGTAAAATGCATTATCATCACCATCATCATCTGCAATTTCAGAGAGAAAGAATGATTTTTGAATAAGGGGAACTACTGAGAACTTCTCACATCATGCCCTTGTACATCAGACCAGCCCTGCTCACTCACCTTCGCCATCTACCTGTAAGCTACTCTAGGAAACAAACATTTAGAAAATGCCCATCATCTTAAGAAGCTTTTGTGAAAAACCCACTGCTGTGTCTTCTGTTACCATGTCCTTGAATAAAATCTTTAGTCTGTGATTTTTAAAACTAATCTTCATTTCTGGTTTCAAGATTTGGAAATGGCTGAGAGGTGGAGTCCCACGGACCTTCTGCATCTGTTTATCACTTTAAAAGCCCCCAGCTCACCTCTGTTTTCCTTTCTTCTCTAAGGGGTGCTGGGATGGGGTTTTCCCCCTTATTGGGAGGACAGCTTTCAAAAGAGCATATTATTTTATAATCACACATACACACAAAAGAGATTTGTTCTCCTTGCAGAAAATGTGGAAAAATACATTGTTATTTTTAAAAACAATAAGCATTACCTGGTTTAATTGCATAGGCATCAAAATTTTTTATTCCTTCTTCTTTTAAGATATTTTCATCAATAATAAAGTTGCCAGTAAAAGTTTTAGGCTTTTTGAAAATGGAATACGCAGCATCTGCAATGATGTCAACTTTTCTACATTGGCTTTCAATACCTGATCCTCCCAGCATATCCATAGCGGCAGTGTGTATGGCTGTAGAGAAAACATACACATCCATAACTCCAAATCAAGTAATGGGACTATGGAAGTAACAAGCAAGATGGCTAGTCCCTTTGTTTCTCAGGTAGTGAAAACAAGATCCAGAGCTTGAAGCATTTGCTCAATGTTCTATTGACATAACAGGGGAGAAGACACATTTTCCTTGCTCTACACAAGGGTGCCTTACACAGAACTCCTTCATGAGGCTCACAGCAAAATTCAATTAGACTTTTCTGATTGAGAATACTTAAGAATTTGCACACCATTCTTCAGAGTCAAGAAAGCCAGTAAGATATAATAGAAAGCACAATGACCTGTAAGTCAGATGACTGAGATATGTCAACCATGCCATGATTTTTTGGAAAACCACATTAGCATCTTTCTGCCTCAGTTTCCTGTTTCTAAACTATGGAGCTCCTTTCTTAAGTTCATTGCCTCTCTTTCCTCTCTTCTACCATCTAGAGGCTTTGTTTTTCTTTTTCATCACTGTAGGCCCAGTGCCTAAAACAACAACAAACACATCACGCGAACTCAATAAGTAGAGGTTAACAACTGGATCCATCATAACATGAAATTCACTGATGACTTTCGGAAAAGAACATACATGATCTGTAGTAAAAGCTGATATAGCTCAGATCATAAGAATCCTGAAGGTGACCCTAAAACTTGAGTCTTATTAAGGAATAACTGGGTAAGTATCTAGTAGCTTCAGATTGAGTCTCCTGATTACAGGAGACTCAAAACAGTAACATGAGTCTTAAAATCAATGGGAGATTTCCTTTCACATAAACATATGCGTTGCATATCAGGTTTAAAACATCAGCATTGCCTTTGAGTCCTTCTTCTCTGGGGAGAGCGCTTATCTCACCTCTTTTAACACCTGCCAGCCCCCGCCAAGCACGCATATATTCTTCTGTTCACTCACTGAGTAAACCAAAGATAGCACTCATTATAAAGTGTACCACTAAGAAAAAAATCCTTAAACTATGATATATCATCAATTCTAAGGGCATCCTGATATCAAAGTGTAAGTGTAACAAAGTGATAACAAAGATGTGAAAGTGTAAAGCATGGGCATCTCAGAATCAATGAAATATGGTATAAACTGCCATGAGAAAACAGAAAGTAGGTCCTTTGAAAAACAAGTATGCTAGTTTTGGTTTTTAGCAACAGAGAAGTTTCTGTCACCTTGTCACCTTGGCCTCCCTGGTTAGCTGAGTTCCCACATCAATTTGCAATGTGTTCCACGTGATAGAGGACTGAAACTGTTCTGAGAGAGTATTGTTATCTTCCTCTCTGCTGCCAGGACTGAGATCAGTAGCTGTCATTTATTCCCAGACTCCTCACCCCAACCCACAGGACATCTACCCCAAAGTTGACCTCCCTCCTCTATACACTTGTTCTGACCAGCCAAGAGGTAAGAGGCCGCCGGCATTGTGAATAGCAGCTCTCATCCCTCCTCTCAGCCCTACCCTCCATTTCAGCAGGAACTGAACATACCACACGAATCCATTTATGAAATGGATTTTATAAAAAGAAAAAAATTATATTTTTGAAGGTGACCTAGCTGGGGGCCTGAGAGCCTCATGTTGTGAAATTACTAGAAGCCTGCTCACTGATCTGCGATCAGTGTGATCAGCTAAATTCAGTGGGGTCAAAAGTCTAGGCCCAAAGGGGTAATGTAGCTGGTGTAGAGAAGGCATTCAGAGTCAGAAAGGACAAACAGTAGACTGGGACACTGCTTTGATTGATGATAATATATGTTACACTGTACCCATCCCATTAAGTGCAATAAATCTCCTTTTCCTTACAGGGCAGTAATGTTGGGAGATTACTTCAGGTTCCAGTAGGGAGAGAGAGAAAGCCACTGTACACAGTCTTGGAAGAGGAATCTTATTTGTTTGAATAGAGATCTAATAGCAAATAGCTAGGGGGCTAGACACCCTCTCAAATCGATTTTCATTGCCTTGGTCATAAATAATGCTATTATCTTAGCTAACTTTCTTGCCTCCGCTCTCCACAGTCTTACAAGCCATCCTATATTCAGATTCCAGACTAAACTTCTTAAACTTCATCAACAATCCTATCACTCCACTGCTCCTGTTTTCCCTATACTTACTATTGCTCTCCTGCTTCAAAATTCTAAAGTGGTTCTCTACTGAATGTAGGCTAAAATTCAAACTCCTAAACCTGGCAATCAAAACCTGGGACTTAGCTCATCCATCTCCCCTCACCGCTTCAAACCCACCCAATATTCCAGTCAATCCAAACTTGCAGTTGCTTAAGTTCTGTGGAATATAGAGAGCCTACACCCTATCACACAGACACCAGTTCAAACTCCTTGTAGTTCCACCAAACATCTTCCCATACTATAGCCTTTCTTGTCCCTTCCCTCTGCCTGGAATGTTGTTCCCTCTGCCAGGAACATCTTGCCCAGTTCTTCAAATTCCAACATCCCCTTAAGGTCTCATTTCAATTGTTTACCTCTGTTAGGACATCTCCTTTCCTGACCTACAGCTTGAGACACAACACTCCTGTTATGTTTCAAAAGTATCAAGTACAAGCACATGGCATAATGAATTACGCCATATCACAAGGAATATGACTGTAGATTGAATTTACTGTGCCAATAAATCTAGAACCCAAATAGTACCAACGGTTCCAAGATGTCTAGTAAAACTTCTAAAATGAACATCTCAAAGCTAAAGTAAAAATCTTGGCAGTGACATGACTTCTGTCCATCCTGATACTGTCCTCCACATTCCCTCTCATGTAATGTCCTCCTCCTTTCTTACATAAGCTTTGTTCAGAATGTCTATTTTGAAGCTGGGCAGAAGATATGCATTTATTCATTTATCAAATATTTATTGAATAGCTATAATGACCATAATAAAATAAACACACATTGTCTCTACTTTCAAGCTTTCATTCTCACAAGACGTTACACTCTAGTTAAAAAATTAATAATTTACTTACAAATACTGTAAGTGATATGAAGAATAAGTGCATACTACTATACTAAATCCAACATCGGGCCCCATCTTATAAAAACTATCAGCAATATTTGACACAATTGATCATTCTCCTTCCTTGAAACACTTTCTTCAATTGGCTCAGGATATCATACTCCAGTTTCTTTCTACCCTGCTCTCCTATGTTGGGTCTTTCTCTTCTTCCCAACTTCTTACTGGTTAGTGGTCCTCTCCCTTCCTCTGTTTTCTCCCTAGATAATACCACCTAGCCTTGTGGCTTTATATACGATCTATATGCTGTTAACCCACAAATTCCAGTACCCTCTGGACCTCTCTCCTGACCACCATAATTGCAAACCCAGCTGCCTGGGGACCATCTCCACATGGATACTCAAACACGATGCCCCACCTGAACTCCAAACCTTGCTCTGCAACCTGTTCTACCTGAAACTTTCCCCAGCTCAGCTGATGTCAACTCCATTGTTCCAGTTACCAAAGCAAAAATCTCGGGAGTTGTCCTTGACTCTTCTTTCTTTCCTACGTCCCACACCTAATCTGCCAGCAGATATTGTCAATTCTAGCATCAAAATAAATTAGAATCTGACCACTCTCCCCACCTTTACTGCTATCACCCAGTCACATCTGCCACCCATCGGTGTCTAGGTTTCTGCAACAGCCTCTGAACTGATCTCCCTGTTTCTCCCTTTGCCCCCTGAGACACAATACCCAGAGATGCTTTCCCAAATTTATGCTTGATCAGGTCCCTCCTGGGCTCAAAACCCTGCAAAAGTTCCTCATTTCACTCAGAGTAAAAACTCAAGTCTTGGCAAGGACCTATAACACCTGGAGCCATGTCCTCACTGGCATCATCTCTTCATCTCCTACTCCCTTCCCTCACTCCAGCCACACCAGCCTGCTCCCTGCTCTCCCATGATGCCATGATGTATGCTCACTTCATAGGACTTTTACCCTGGCTATTTCCTCTGCCTTCACTGTTTTTCCCTCAGATAATTCATGGCTAACACATTCTCAAGGCTAATCACCTCCATCACCTCCTTCAAGTTCATGCTCAAATGTCACCTTCTCAAATTGCAACCTACTCTCCCTACCTCCAAATCCCCCTTACCTTGTCTACTTTTTAGCATTACTATATATTTTGTTTTTCATGATGTTAATTATCTATTGTGTCTTTCCTAATTAGACTGTAAGTTCCTTAAGGACAGAGAATCTTGTCTGTTTTGTTCTATGATGTATCTTAAACAACTAGAACAGGTGCCCAATAAATATCTGTTGTATGAATAAAATCTAAAATCTTTAGAGTAGACCAGGCTTCTTCCAATTTTGTTACCCCAGGATCCCAAAAACCTAAAGATTCAGGAAGTAGATGCAGGGAAGGAAGGGTAAAGTACAATGCAAACAGTTTTTCATCTCCCACACTAAATGGTAAACCTTTTGAGGGTAAGGACTGCATCACATCCACCTTAGTACCCCCTAATGCCTTGTACACAGTAGATGATAAATTGTCTGTTAAATATGTAATGAATGAATACTACAGAGAACTGTGCCTGGAATATAAAAATGTTTGCCAGATGAATGAAAAGACAGTAACAAGTAACATAACAGAGGTACAAGAATATTATGTTAGGACTTTGGTTGTCTCAGAGTCCTTCTTTTCTGCCTGCCTGACTTTCACTATCTATTAACTTTAGTAACAGCAATGTTTGACGTGGGAGCAGGAGGTTGAGAAGGAAAGGAAGTTGACAAAGGTCACAGTAAAGTATGAGCTTTTAAAGTCTTTGTGATTTACACTAAGTAACATTGTTTACCAACATGACTAAGAATACATAATATATATACTAACAATTTCATTTATGTATAATATTTACATATGAAACAATACTGACCCTTACTATGTGTAGTACTCTCTAATATTTTCTACTTTATTCCATTAGAAATAAAACAAAAAATTGTATAGCCATTTGCTGCCTACTAAATCAATTAATTCCATAAGCCACTAAATTGATTTCATGCCTCACTAAATCAATTTCATGACTCACCAATGAGTCTTAGCATATGGTTTGAAAAATATTGTAGAAACTCTTTTTCACTCTTACCTTTTACCCCATTGCAAAGAATAATCCTCTCCAGAAAATCTTAAAAGAATTGTGTCTGATACAGAAACATAAGAGAAACAAAGAAGCAATAAAAAATGGTTCCCAGACTGGACCAGGAAATAAAGGAACCTTGGTCAAATTACAGAAGAAAGGAATCAATTTTAACAATTGATTCCTGGAGTCCTTAGAAGGAAAGAAGGATGGAGACTACAGAGCTGGCTGCAACAGTTAAATTTCCTAAGAGTCGCATCGGCAACATGCCCCAGTGCTCCACATTTTCTTACCCGCAGCCCAGCAGCCCCTTATTTCCTCGGCTTCAATACCGGCCCATTAGACCTCTCACTACTGCCTGGAGCTGAGGAAATCCCTTCACCCAAAACACAGCAGATGGGAAGCGCAGATGAAAAGAAATCCCTCATCTGTTCCTAAGCTAGAATTCTGGATACATTTCACATTGCCATATGTGGCACTTCAGTTCAACAGTACCCACAAAGCTACAGTACTTCATAAAAATACTGGATTAAATGTACTTTTAATGGGCAACTCCTACCAACCTAGTCATCTACTAGGTGAAAATGCCAAAGAAGTATCCCCAGGGCCCTGCGTAGTGTCTGCCACATGGTAACTGTCTAGTAGGTATTTACAGAGTGATGAAAATATATAAAATAATGCCAGAAGGAAAAAGAATGGGAATAAACAATGTAAAGGCCCCTAGTGAATACAGGAATATGTTAAATGAACCAATGGAAAGAATCAAGAAAAATCATGCCCTGGCTGGATAGCTCACTTGGTTGGAGCATGACCCTGATATGACAAGGTTGTGGGTTCGATTCCCAAACAGGGCACACACTAGAAGCAACAAATGAATGCATGAATGGGTGGAACAACAAATCGCTGTTTCTCTCTCTCTTTCTTTCTCCTTCTCTCTCTAAAATCGATAAAGAAAAAAAAAAGAAAAAACAAAACCAGAATGTTAGATATTCTGTAAGATTAAATGACCTGGTTTTTCAAGAAATAAGTGGCAAGGAAATAAAAAAAGAGTGTAACTGCTAAAGATTAAAAAACATTTAAGAGACATAGCACATAAATATAATGTGTGGAACTTGTTTAGACCCTGATTTGAACAGACTCACTGCAAGGAAAACATTTGAAACACCTGAGGAAACTAGAGCACTGATAGGATATTTGATGATATTAAAGTACTACAGTTCATGAATTTTAGCTATGATAATGATTTTATGGGTTTCTTTTTTAAAAAGAGCCCTTATATTTTAAAGATACATATTAAAGTATATAGAGATTAAATGGCAGTGTAACTTAGATTGGCTTTAAAGTAATCCAGTGGGGCACAGGTGGGAATGGATGAAGGGGATGGAGGCATGTGGGCTGGCGAAACCAGACTGGCCATATGTTGAAAGTGTTGAAGCTGAATAATACATGAGGTAGTGCTGTGCTCTCCACTTGTGTACATCTGTATATACGTTTGAAATTTTCCATAATTCAGGATCTAAATAATAGGTAATAAGAGCCTTACAGATTAATTATAACTGCTCATTTTTAACAAGTTTATTTTTTATTTTTTTAAGATTTTATTTATTTGTAAAAAGAGGGAAAGGGAGAGAGAAAGAGAAAGAAACATCATTGTGAGAGGGAACATCAATTGGTTGCCTCTCATATGCACCCTAACTGGGGACTGAACAAATAGGCTGAGACACATGAGATAAAAAAGAGGAAACAGAAGGAAGAAAAATGGAATACCACCAAACAAACTCAAGAGTCAGAAACACAGAGGAAAAGAACCAATGTAGGCACAGAGCTACCAGAAAACAAACAAAATGACTACAGGAAACCCTCATACATTAGTATTTACCCTAAATGTAAATGCCCTGAATCTACCAAGAGAGAGGCACAGAGCAGGAGATTAAATAAAAAAATAAAACCCAACCATACACTGCTTTCCAGAGACACATCTGTGAAAGGGTGGAAAATAATTCTCCAAGTAAATAACACACACAGAAAAGCAGGTGTAGCCATACTTATATGACTTAATAGATTTAAAAATAACAAATAGATTTAAAAATAACAAATGTAACAAGAAACAAAGATGGATATTTTATAATGATAAAATGGGCACTCCATCAAGAAGACATAACACCTCTTAATCTATATGCACCCATTCAGGGAGCACCAAAATATATAAAGCAATTACTCACAGAGCTAAAAGAAGAAACAGACCAAAACACAATTAAGGTTGGGGACCTTAATACTCCACTGAGAGCTCTAGATAAATTACCCAAACAGAAAATCAATAAAGAAGTATCAGCCTTAAATGGTACATTATACCGAATGGACATAACTGACATGTATAGAACCTTTCATCCCAGAACATCAATTATACACTCTTCTCTAGTGCATATGGAACATTCTCAAGGGTAGACAATATGTGGAGTCACAAAACTAGCCTTAACAAATTCAAGAAGATTGAAATTATACCAAGCATAATCTCTGACCACAAGGCCTTGAAATTAGAAATCAACTGCAAAAAGGAAGTAAAGAACCCCATGAATATTGTGGAGGTTAAACAACGTACTACTAAAAAATGATTGTGTCAATGAAGAAATAAAAGGTGAGGTCAAAAGATCTATAGAGAGATATGAAAATGAAAATACAATATATCAAAACCTCTGGGATGCAGTGAAAGCAGTAATAAGGGGGAAGTTTATGTCATTGCAGGCCTATTTCAAGAAACAAGAGAAATCCCAAGACATAACCTAACATTACATCTTAAAGAACTAGAAAAAGAGCAAAAGCAACCCAAAGTCAAAAGAAATAACAACTAGAGCAGAATTGAATGAAATGGAGAACAAAGACTGTACAAAAAATTAACACAACAAAGAGCTTCTTCCTTGAAAAGATTAGTAAAATCGATAACCCCCTGGTTAGACTAAGGAAAAAAGAGAAAAGACACATGTAAACAAAACCAAAAATGAAAAAGGAGAAGTTACCACAGACACCACAGAGATACAAAGGATCGTACTAGAATACAATGAAAGACTATATGCCACCAAATTCTATAAGATAGAAGAAATGGATAAGTCCTTAGAAATATATAACCTTCCTAGAGTAAACCGTGAAGAATTGTAAAATCTAAATAGACCAATTAGCAGTGAGGAAATCAAAGCTACCATCAAAATCCTTCCAAAACATAGAAGTCCAGGACCAGATGGCTTTGCCAGTGAATTCTACCAAACATTCAAAGAAGAGTGAAAACCTATCATTCTCAAACTCCTTGAAAAAACTGAAGAAGAGGTAGTACTTCCTAACACATTTTATGAGGCCAACATAACCCTGATACCAAAACTTTCAAGGACAACACACAAAGAAAACTACAGACCAATATGTATGATGAATACAGATGTAAAGATCTGAAACAAAATACTAGCAAATCAAATACAACTATACATAAAAAAAAATTACATATCACGATCAAGCGGGGTTTACTCCAAGGCAAGAAAGATGGTTTAACACATGCAAATCAATCAATGTAATATACCACATTAACAAAAGAAAGCATAAAAATCATATGATCTTATCAATAAATGCAGAAAAACATTTGATAAAATAAAACATCCACTTACGATTAAACACTCCATAAAATAGGAATAGAAGGAAAGTACCTCAACATAATAACGGCCTTATATGACAAACACTCAACTAATATCATATTCAATGATGAAAGACTGAAAGCTCTTCCTCTAAAATCAGGAACAAGACAAGGAGGCCCACTCTCACCACTCTTATTCAACATAGTTCTGGAAGTCTTAGCCAGAGTAATAAGGCAAGAGAAGAAATAAAAGGAATCCAAATTAGAAAGGAAGAGGTAAAAGTGTCACTTTTCACAGACAACATGATTCTGTACATAGAAAACCCTAAAGACTCCACTAAAAAACTATTAGAAACAATAAACAAATAAAGTTGCAGGATACAAAGTTAATGTACAAAAATCCACTGCTATTAGTATACAAGAATATACTAATAATAAAACTTCAGAAATAAAATTTAAAAAATCCTTTTGCAATTGCAACCAACAAAAAAAAAACCCACCTATGAACAAACTTAACAAAGAATGTGAAAGACCTGAAAACTACAAAGCATTGTAAAAAGAGATAAGGAAAAAAAAGAGATAAGAAAAAGATACAATGAAATGGAAAGATATTCCATGTTCATGGGTTGGAATAATCCACGCAGTTAAAATGGCCATATTACCTAAAGCAATATATCGATTTAACGCAATACCCATCAAAATCCCAACGTCATTTTTAACAAAATAGAACAAAAAAAAACACATCAGATTTATATGGGACCAGAAAAAAAAAAACAATAACCAAAGCAATTCTGAGAAAAAAGAATAAAGCTGGAGGTATCACACTACCTTAAAATTATACTGCAAAGCTACGATAATAAAAACAGCATGGTATTGGCAGAAAAACAAACACAAATCAATGGAACAGAATTGAGAGTCCAGATATAAAACCACATATATATGGGCAAATAATTTTTGACAAAAGAGCCAGAAACACTCAATGGAGGGAAAAAAAAGCCTCTTTAATAAATGGTGCTGGGAAAACTGGAAAGTCACATGCAAAAGAATGAAACTAGATTACAGTTTGTCTCCATGTACAAAAATTACTTCAAAGTGGATCAAAGACTTAAATATAAGAGCTAAAACAATAAATTACATATTGGGTTGGCCAAAAAGTTCATTCAGTTTTTTTCTGTATGATGGTTCTAGTATTTAGTTGTCTTTAACTTCATTCAAAACAATTTTGTTAGATTGTACTGTTAGTGCTGTCATATCAGCATTTAAGAAAACATCAAAATTGGTGAATTTTTGTGCAGCTATTTTAATATTGAAGATGGAAGAAAACACAAAACATTTTCGGTATATTATGCTTTATTATTTCAAAGAAGGTAAAAATGTAACTGAAACACAAAAAAAGTTCTGTGCAGTGTATGGACAAGATGCTGTGACTGATTGAAAATGTCAAAAGTGGCTTGCAAAGTTTTTTGGTACTATTGACATTTTGGCCAACTAATCCTTTGCTGTGGAGCTGTCTTATGCATTGGAAGATGTTTAGCAGCACCCCTGGCCTCTAACCACTAGAAGCCAATAGCACGAGATAGCTGACAGGATAACAATATTCAAATCAATAAAGTTTTTGGTGAAAATGAAAAATGTGTCTTTTTATTTTATGGAAAAAACAAAACAGACTTTTTGGCCAACCCAGTGGAAGAAAACACAGGTACTAAACTTAGAGACCTTGGCTGTGGAGAACATTTTATGAATTTGACCCCAAAAATGAGGGAAACACAGACAAAAGTAAATGAATGAAACTATATTAAATTAAAAGGCTTCTGCACAGCAAAAGAAACCAACAACAAAACAAAGAGGTAACCAAACAAATGGGAGATATTTACAAACAACAGCTCCAACAGAGGTTTAATATCCAAAATATATAAAGAACTCATAAAACTCAACATGAAATGATCCAATTGAAAAATGGGCAGGGGGACTTCCGGCCAAGATGGAGGCGTAGACAGACACACTGTGCCTCCTCACACAACCAAAAGAGCAACAACAACAACTTAAAAACAAAAGATAACCAGAACTGACAGAAAATCGAACTGTACAGAAGTCCGACAACCAAGGAATTAAAGAAGAAACATTCTTCCAGACCAGTAGGAGGGACGGAGACAGGCAGCTGGGCAGAGAGGACTCGAGGCAAGGCAGTGGCTGGTGGACCCAGTGAGGCAGCAGAATGGAGCAGGGCAGGCAAGGTTGCAGCTGGCCGGCAAGGCAGTGGCTAGTAGAGCTGCTGGTCCCACGTTCGCATGCAGATAAACTGCAAGGCACAACTGCAGAGCAAGACTCCAGGGCAACCCAGGGCTCCAGCTTGGGGAAATAAAGCCTCAAACCTCTGATTGAAAACACCAGTGGCGGCTGAGGCAGCAGCAAGAGAAACTCCCATCGTTGGAGAGACCCACAGGGTCCTAGAACATACACAAACCACCTACCTGGGAATCAGCACCAGAAGGGCCCAATTTGCTTGTGAGTAGCGGGGGAAGCGACTAAAAACTGGCAGAGAGCAAAGTAAGTGGCACTGTTCCCTCTTGGACCCCTCTCCCACATACAGCATCACAACCCAGCAACGTGGGTTGCCCTGCCCTGTGGAACACCTTAGACTCCCCGACCCATACTACGTAACAGGCATGCTGAGGCAAAAAAAAATGGCCCAAATGAAAGAACAGATCAAAGCTCCAGAAAATATACAACTAAGTGACGAAGAGAGAGCCAACCTATAAGATGCACAGTTCAAAACACTGGTAATCAGGATGCTCACAGAATTGGTTGAATACAGTCGCAAATTAGATGAAAAATTGAAGGCTACGCTAAGTGAAATAAAGAAAATGTACAGGGAACCAACAGTGACAGGAAGGAAACTGGGACTCAAATCAATGGTGTGGACCAGAAGGAAGAAATGAACAGTCAACCAGAAAAGAATGAAAAAACAAGAATTCAAAAAAATGAGGAGAGGCTTAGGAACCTCCAGGACATCTTTAAATGTTCCAACATCCAAATCACAGGGATGCCAGAAGGAGAAGAGGAAGAGCAAGAAATGGAAAACTTACTTGAAAAAATAATGGAGAATTTCCCCAATTTGGCAAAGGAAATGGACTTCTAGGAAGTCCAGGAAGGCCAGAGAGTCCCAAAAAAGTTGGACCCCAGGAGGAACACACCAAGGCACATCATAATTACATTAGCCAAGATTAAAGATAAGGAGAGAATCTGAGAAGCAGCAAGAGAAAAGGAGATAGTTACCTACAAAGGAGTTCCCATAAGGCTATCAGTTGATTTCTCAAAACAGACCTTGCAGGCAAGAAGGGGCTGGAAAAAAGTATTCCAAGTCATGAAAGGTAAGGACCTACATCCAAGATTGCTCCATCCAGCAAAGCTTTCATTTAGAATGGAAGGGCAGATAAAGTGCTTCTCAGATAAGGTCAAGTTAAAGGAGTTTATCACCACCAAGCACTTATTATATAAAATGTTAAAGGCATTTATTTATCTAAGAAAAAGAAGATAGAAAAATATGAACAGTAAAACGACAGCAAACTCACAGTTATTAACAACCACACCTAAAAAAAAAAAACAAAAACAAAAGCAAAGGAATCAACTAGAACAGGAACAGAATCACAGAAATGGAGATCACATGGAGGGTTATCAGCAGGGGAGTGGGAGGGGGAGAGAGGGGGAAAAGGTACAGAGAATAAGTAGCATAAATGGTAGGTAGAAAATAGGGAGAGATAAGAATAGTATAGGAAATGTAGAAGCCAAAGAACTTACATGTAGGACCCATCGACAAGTACTAAAGGTGGGGAGAATGCAGATGGGAGGAGGTGTGCTGGGCAGAAGGGAATAAAGGAGGGAAATGGAAAAACTGTAATAGCATAATCAATAAAATATATATATATTTTAAAGATTGTATTTTTATTTATTTTTAGAGAGGGAAGGGAGGGAGATAGAGAGAGAGAGAGAAACATCAATGTGTGGTTGCTGGGGGTTATGGCCTGCAACCCAGGCATGTACCCTGGCTGGGAATCGAACCTGCGACACTTTGGTTTGCAGCCCGCGCTCAATACACTGAGCTACGCCAGCCAGGGCTAATAAAATATATTTTTAAAAACTTTTTAAAAAGGAAAAATGGGCAGGGGTTCTAAACAGACACCTCTCCCAAGAAGACATACAATTGGTGAATAAATGTATGAAAAAATGTTCAACCTAACTATTAGGGAGATGCAAATCATAACTACCATGAGATACCACCTCATATTATCAACACAAGAAGTGATAACAAGTGTGGAGAGGTTGTGGAGAAAAGGGAACTCTCCTTCACTGCTGGTAGGAATATAGACTGGTACAGCTACTATGGAAAACAGTTCCTAAAATAATTAAGAATAGTTACCATATGACCAACCAATCCCTTTCCTGGGTATCTACCCCCAAAATTACAAATATGTATTCTTAAATATATATGCACCCCTTCGTTCATCACAGCATGATTCACAGTGGCCAAGACACGGAGACAACCAAAGTGTCCTTCAATAGAGAATTGAATAAAGAGGATGTGGTACATACACACAGTGGACTACTACTCAGGCATAAGAAAAAATGAAATACTGCCATTTGCAACAACACGGATGGACCCTGAGAATTTATGCTAAGTGAAATAAGTCAGTCAGAAAAAGCTAAGAACCATACTTTTCTTTCACCATTTTTCCATGCTCATATGAGCTCTATATAATTCAATTACTTCCATATTTTCCCCTGCCCCTTCTCAGTTTTGAAAAGACAGATGAATGCTTTTGGTTAGAGAGACTAATCCTAAAGTTTTCTCTTACAGTATGTTTCCTATATCAAGTTATTTGGTACTTATATTTCATATTCCCAATGATTCTATCACAACTCATTTACATCTAGCCATACAAATTACAGGGTTACTTCCTAGAAATTATTTCCACTCATTTCCCTCTATTTAGAAGTCTCTTTTCTGATTGATTTGTTTGGTTAAAAGCACTTACAGATGATTTTTGTCAAATATGATATCCTTGCACATACCCCTATCTTCCCTTCATCTTGTTAATACATATTATCTTGATTGGATCCCTTCTTATCAGTAATCTATAGATGTTATTCCTCTGACTTCTAGTTTCTCTTGTTGCAGACAATGAGTATGCAATCTGTTTTTTCCTTTGTAACATATTATTCTGGAAAGCCTGTAAGATTTCTTTTTTATCCATAAAATTCTGAGATTCTCCAAGGTGTCTTTTCTTCCCAATAAATTCAACCTTAAACTTGGTAAAAAGTTTAATCTGTACACTAAAGTCTTTCTTCAGCTCAAGGGAATTGTTTTCTGTTTTTAGTTCTATTATTGTTTCTCCTCTATCTGTTCTTTATCCTCCTCCTGGGATTCCTGATATTTGCATGTCATGGTCCCTAAATCTTTTTTCTTTTTCTTCAGAGTGTTTTTCCTCTGAGATATCCCTTGTACTTGAACTTGTAAGCTACTTACACATGTGTTAACAGTGACCATTCCATTCTTCAATTCAAATACTGTATTATTATTTTAATTCAAAACACATCTTTGTATAGTTCCAATAAATCATTTTTCATGCTACAATTCAATCTCTTAAGTAGCTGTATTTATTTACTCAAGGTATTTTCTGTTTTCTTTAGCAGTTTTATTTCACTGAAAGCTGCTTTTCTGGGACTGTGGCATAGTCTTTCTGTGTTGGACATTAGCTGCACTGCACTCTTTTGTCTCCTTATTGTTCTATTCACCCCTAAACAATTTAAATGGTGGCAATCCTGCCAGCAGTGGCAAGCACAGCAGTCTCTTCCCCATGGGTAGGTGACGTATCAGATGTACCAGTCATTGAATCCCTCTGGGGGCCTAAATAAGGCTCCTTGGTCCCCTCACTGTCTGAGCCTCAAGGGTAGGAAATACTTACTTGACCTGTTGAATCACCCTGTTGAGTACTCAGATCTCCATGGGTCAAGCTATTTCCAGGAACTTCTGAGTATTTATTCTCTTTCCAGTGCTGGTCCCATCCTGTCCTCTGGACCAGAAGGGAACCAAGTTCTTCACAAGCTTCTCATTTGCTTCTCTTATAGAATCAATGCTTTGCTCATTCCTTCCAAATCCTGCCTGCCTGCCACCCCAACATCTGCTCCTCTCAGGACAGTTTGTGGCTGGTTAGAAAGGGAGGACAGCAAGGACATGACTTTCAACAGTCACCTTTCCAGAAACCCTCTACTCTCAAATAAGTGGACTATAGGGAATCAGTCCACATGGCAATGGCGAATGTAGCTCAGTCCTGGTTCGGATAACTGACAGGCGTGAGGCGGCACACAGGAGCCAGGCCCACAGATCGGCTTTCCCCTGGGGAACCAGGCCTGCATTATATCTAGGCTGCTTTGAGGCTTGCTTTTGCTAAAACTCCCTCACCCTGAGTTGAGGCAGCAAATGTTTAATGCATATCTTCGAAGTAACTTCCTAAAGTCTATGCTAACCCTCCCAAGGGCGAGTGTAACCAGTTCAACCACTTTTCCCCAACCACTTTGCCACTTCCATTTTCCATTCCCCTTCTTTGTTATCTGTAAGAAGTAATCACCTAAAGCAAACTTGAGCATGATGAATGAGAACCTTCTTTGATGTAATGCTCCCAGAAAGCAATTAAAGCCTGTCTAGGCAAGGGTCGGTGCTCTCTCACTCAGAGAGTAGCCATGCCGCCCCTTTTCTCCACAGGACTTCTGCAGTCCATGTGAATTTGTTCGTCGTATCCACAACACCACAGACACCACTGATTGGAGTCTGCATCAGTGAACAATATTTCCGTTGCCATCTATATGTCTCAAGGAATGTAATGAAGAATATAAAGATTCTTTCAAAAGGATGCCAAGGCTTTCATTCATTCATGCAATAAGTATCTGTGTGCCACAGTGGTTTCAGGAGCAGAAACATCATTATTGAGTTTCCTTGGAATGAGGCCACTCTAACTTAGGTGTTTAAGTTCTGTGTTAGTATAATAAAGGTTCTGTTAAATTTTTAAAAAGTGAAATGAAAAAGTGGTTCCCATTATGTATTCTCTTGATCATTAAATACACTTTCCTGACATAGGATTGCCATTTATTTTTAAGATGAAAAAACTTCAGGTTTGCACAAGCATTATCTGTTAAATATATGGAAAAAAAGTATAGAGAAGAGATTGTCTTTTTCCTTCTTTAAGCTAGTTATTATATGTAAGTGGAGAATAGGAACCCATGAGAAGGGCAAGCTTTCCCTTTCTGTCAATTTTGTTGGGTCTCCCTCATTTTTACACAGCATTTTCCCAGGCCATCAATACCTGCCATACATGAATTCTAAAGCTGCATACAATGTAAGGAGGTCTAGGCACTCTGTGGACTCAGAATTCATGTGGAAGTACACATAAATCAGCTTTTTACACATGAAAAAGATAAAGGAAGCACTGTAAGAAAGTAAAGAAGCATTTGTTGGGATGTATGAGGAGAAAACAAAAGCATGAGAGTCTGCAGAATTTAGTAAGGTACCAAGATGAGGATGCACAGTTGGCTTCCTGTTGGCATCAGTAAAACTCTCCAAGTGATCCAGTGTTCAATGTTTCAAGTATAGCAATCTGCATAAGTCAGTCATACAGTCCAAGTCAAAGCTAGAAGATATACAATAAAGACTTTAACTCGTTTCCCAAAGACTGAGGTTACCTTCGATAGCCTACTCATGACTACACTACCTTGCTCACCCAAGTTGCATCTCAAGTGTCAAGAACAATAAATGACAAAAGCATTTGAGATCTTGCTCCCCAGCATACGCCATCGGTTTGGTTCAAATAAACTCTTACAGAAATTTAAAAAACAGAACAATAAATGAGAATCCAAAAATAAATTTTTTTAAACTATATACCTGTTTTAGGCCATAATGCATTGACTGCAACTTCACCTTTAAATTCTTCTGCCATTCCAAGCACACACATAGACATACCATACTTAGCAATGGTATAAGCTGAAAAAAACCACAAAATATTTAATTAAGAAATAAATTTTTAAAAAAGAAATTAATTTGCAAATATAAATAATCAATTTCTTTCTATTACTATTTCCTTCCTGACACATTTTTTTTGGAATTCATTTTTTTTAATTTTTGAAGATTTTACTTATTTATTTTTAGAGAGGGGAAGGGAGGAAGAGAGGGAGAGAAACATCAGTGTGTGGTTGCCTAAATCACACACTGCACCCCCTACTGGGGACCTGGAAAGCAACCCAGGCATGTTCACTGAATGGGAATGGAACTGGCGACCCTTTGGTTTGTAAGCCAGCGCTCAGTCTACTGAGCCACACCAGCCAGTGCTAGAATTCTTTAATAATATGTAAAAAACATAATTTTTGAAAAATTATGCTATTACAGTTGTCCCAAGTTTTCCTTTGTCTCCCTCTAACCAGCCCCCATACTCCCTCAGGCAATCTCCACACCACTGTCCCTATGTATGGGTCCTGCATATGGGATATGTACTTTGGCTACTCTATTCCCTAGGCTGTACTTTATATCCCCATGACAATTCTGTAACTACCAATTTGTATTTCTTAATCCCCAATACCCCTCCCATCTGGTAACCATCAAAATGTACTCTATATTTATGATTCTGTTTCTGTTCTGTTTGTTTATTTTGTTTTTAAGATTCAATTATTGACAGGTATGTATTTATTGCCCCTTTAACATTTCATATAATAATGGTTTGGTGATGATGAACTTCTTTAGTTTTTTCTTGTCTGAGAAGCTCTGTATCTGTTCTTTGATTCTAAATGGTATCTTTGCTGGGTAAAGCAATCTTGGATGTAGGTCCCTGCTTTTCATGACTTTGAATATTTCTTGCCAATCATTTCTAGCCCACAGTTTCTTTTGAGAACTCAGCTGACAGTTTTATGGGAACTCCCCTATATGTAACTAACTGCTTTTCTCTTGCTGCTTTTTAAAGATTCTTTATCTTTAAACTTTTACATTTTAATTATGATGTGTCTTGGCATAGGCCTCTTTGCATCCATTTTGTTTGGGACTCTCCTTGCTTCCTGGACTTGCGTGTCTATTTATTTCACAAAATTAGGAAAGTTTTCTTTCATTATTTTTTCAAATAGATTTCCAATTTTTTGCTCTTTCTCTTCTCCTTCTGGAACCCCTATGATGCAAATGTTGGGCCTCTTGAAGTGTTTTTGGATTCTTCCTTCTTGTTTTGATTGGTTGTTGTTTGCTTCCTTATGTTCCAAACCATTGATTTGATTCTCAGCTTTATCTACTCTATGTTGTTCCCCTGTAAATTGTTCATTTCAATTAGTGTATCCTTTGTTTCTGACCGGATCTTTTTTAGGCTGTTGAGATCCTCACTAAGTTCCTTGATCATCCTTATAACCAGGATTTTGAATTCTGTATCTGATAGATTATTTCCATTTTGTTTAGTTTTTTTTCTGGAGTTTTGTTCTGTTCTTTCATTTGGGCCATGTTTCTTTGTTTCCTCATTTTGGCAGCCTCCCTGGGTTTGTTTTTGTGTATTAGGTAGAGTTACTACATTTCCCAGGCTTGACAGAGTGGCTTAATGTAGCAGATGTCTGGTAGGGTCCAGTGGCACGGCCTCTATTACACAAGGTGTGCCCACTGTGCGGGCTATCTACAACCATCTCTTACAGTTGAGCCTTAATTACTGTTGGCACATCCAAGGTCAGCTACTGAACGTATGTTCTGTCCAGGGTCACATTAGCTAGAAAGCAATCTGCAGATGGCTGCTTGGAGGTGCCCAGGAGAGGTCAGGCTGTGAACAAAGGCCAGTTGCTGCTAGTGCCAGGCTTGGAGCAACTTAGTGAGAAGTATGGGGCTCACTGAAGCCAAATGCTGTTTGTTTGAGAGACTTTAGGAAAATCTGAAGCATAAGCCAATGCAAGAAATTCATATGGAATAGCCACTGGAAACAGCTTAGTTGGGCCTGAAACTTGGGTGGGAATCATCAGCATGGGGCAAACGGTGTTAGCTAGGATGACAGAATCTCAGATACAGCACCTGCCTGCTAGCTCTGTGAAGGAAGGGCTCAGAAAAGGGAAAATGGTCTCTGCTAGCACTTCTGTCTGGGAGAAAGCTGTCCTCCAGATCTTGCCCTGATGCCAGACAATTCAGTTCCACCCTGTGTACTTCTGATGCCTTTCAATCTGCTGCCCTAGCACTGGAGGTCAGAGGGAGTAAATTCAAGTAAGTCTGTGCATGGGCTCTTCAAGAGGAACTGCTGAGATTCTAGCAGTTTCTGTCTTCCACAGCCTCAATCCCTGCTGGTTTTTAGAGCTAGAAGTTATGGAGACTTATTTTCCTGGCACTGGAACGCCAGACTGAGGAGACTCATGTAGGGCTGGACCCTTCACTCCTTAGATATTCCTCCTGATTTTTATCTGTCACACGTGGATACAGGACCAGCCCATTCCACATCTCTGTCCCTCCTACCAGTCTCAATGTGCTTTCTTCTTTACTTTCATAGTTAAAGGACTTCCATTTAGTCAATTTCTGATGGTTCTCCAAAGTTTAATTTTTTAATGTACTTTTAAAAAAACAGTTTTACGGACATAGCTAAACAAGGATGAGCTACTTTTAAATATTTCCATCTTAATATTTTATCAAAAGAAACAGTAATAAACTTTCATTTTCCTTAATAATATTGAGGTAAGTTACGTTACGGTTTCTTAAGCTGTGTTTTTACCTTTTAAAAAATGAAAGTGGTCATTTAAAAAGAAATTGCTACTAGTAAAGTAACAACAATTAAAGGTCGCAAACTCATTTGACCTCATCAATGAAAATAGAACTTTCAGTTTTGCTATGTGAAATAAGGACTAAGTCTCTGATACAACTATTTTAAACGAGGTACTTATACATAAATCTTGTTATTTAACTCTTGTCATATACTCACCTTAAATCATTAGTTTGCTGTGAAAGGTTAAGTATTTCATGGATAGTTTTTAACCGACTTTACTGAAGGACAAGTTACATTCAATAAAATACACCCACTGGAACTTGAAGGATTTTTCTAGGATAATGAAAATGCATATCTTGATCTGGATGTTGGTTTACAGGTGTATAAGTTTCTCAAAACTCATCAAAATGAAGCACTAAGATCTGTGCATTTTATTGAATATAAATTATACCTCAATTGTATAATTACAGACAAATAATTAAGAATCTACTTTCCAAAATACTACTGATTTGCATAGAAAATGTAACGCTGAATGCTATATGTACACTATGATTACATAATAGATACACTGATTTAATACAAAATAAATGAACATAACATCCCCTCCACCTACCACAGTGCTGTTTGAACCACAGTGGATTTAGGTTCAGTGGTGGGCTGAGATTGAGGATATGACCAATTTTACTTTTTTTCAAATAGGGAATACATACTTTAGACCTGAAAACAAAAGAAAACACAAGTCAAATTAATAGCTTTCTAACAACTGCCCCACTTTTTAAAGTTATATTTTATTATATTTTAAACTATTTCTAAAGAACTACTGAATTTGTTCAGTAATTCATAGGGCACTTTTTACTCTTCCTGTAGCTTTGTTTTTACTCTTCTAGAATGAACATAGGTAAAGCAGCTAATTTTCTTCCTTGAAACTTTGCTTAATGGCCTGACAACATAATCTGCTCAATGATAATAATGAAATCCTTGTTACATTAGCCTTAAATCATTGTTACATTAGCCTTAAATCATTGTTACATTAGCCTTAAATCATTGTTACATTAGCCTCAACTACATTCTCCAAATTCTCTTTCTCCAATACGCACACACACACACAGAGTTTTCAGTAACAATCAATGTACTTGTCAGACAGCACATGTACTTGTACTGTGGTAAAGAACATGGGTGTTCAAAGCATATAAACCTGGGTTCAAATCCTCCCTCTGCTCCTTCCTTGTGTAATCCTGGGAAAAATACACAGCATTCTACTTCTCAGTTCTCTCATTTGTAAGTGTTGGTAATACCTGCTACCATTTAGGGTTGATCAAGGGTGTAAAATGGGATATATATAAGATATTTAAAACAGTACATATGCTAAACGTGAAATAAACAGCTGCTATTATCAATATTATTTAGGCTGACTTATTTCCTCTCAGTAGGTGTGGTATTCCTACTATGCTGGAATTGTAGTTTAACAACATAACTCCCAACAGATTCCCAAATTCAATTTGCACCAATATGCAAAGCAATATGACTTTGGGGGCAATATTTAGTTTTATTTTTAAAAAATACTGTTTATAGTGTAGTACTATTCATAGTACAATTTATTTTATAGGAGACTCAGGTACAATATTTAAAATTTTTTCATTATTAAGCTAAAACATGTTAAAGCTTAACATAGTATAGCTTAATAATTTTATAGCTTTTGGTTTTATTGTACATTCCATAACTTCTAGTCTTTAAACTTATCCATTCTTCTTTCAAGTCAGTTTTCCTACTATCAAATGTACAACACTCTTGTTACCATCAGCAATGCATTTTCAAGTTTATAAATCAAATACAATCAATATTACTAAGGGGTTTTTATATATTATTCCTTTCCAAAGGTGCTTCTCTCATACGAGGGCGAAATGGAGAGGGGCACACAATATTGGAGCTGACGACCATTAAAACAGTGAAGTGTATCTCAAAACATCACTAGGAAACAAACCGAACCTATTCCAGGCAATAAGACCATATCTGACATTCAAAGGAAAGGGCTCATTGTATTTACATTAGAAACACGAGCTTCTCCTTTGATCTGTTAGACAAAACCTTCTACCCACACTTTGCCTGCTGGCTCTCATCATTAAAAATCCTAAATCAGGTGCATTTTCCTACAGTTAATATGCTCTGTCTTACACATTATATTGAAAACTCTTAGTACCATGCTTAAATACTAATACCTTCAGCTTAATAAAATAAGTTTACTGAAAACTTACTGTAAGCTCAAAGGCCTATAACATATTTGAGTCAATAAATAAAGTGACCTGGGTATAGGAAAAATCAACTGTTCAGAAATACAAACTTATAACTGAATTTCCATAAGCACCTAACATGATAACAAATACACATACTACTGAAGATTACACATTTAATTAAAACTTAAAAATAAAAATTAAAGGCCTACCTTGTACCTCACCTCTGCCTTCCACCCCACTAAACCACTAAAACACAAGTCACAGGCCCTAGGGTCCCTGGGCAACAGGATCAAAAAACCGTTCCAGATTCTTGCCAAGACCTCCAAATAGGTCAGTTCTTTGGGCCTTACCCCCACTTTTTCCCTGAGAATGCTTCTCAAGCCTCCCTGATAAACAATATATAATTATCTTACATGAATGAATGAGTGTCACCAAATAAAAAACAAAACAAAAATTAAAATGGAAATGTCTTGTTATAAATTTCTCTTTCATAACTTAGACCTTTCGTAAGACCAACAAACTGACACCTTCTCTTTTTTCCAAAGGTTTTAATGTCAACTCTTTGATTTGGCATTGTAATAAGCCTGTACTTGGGAGCAGTATTTAATTTAATTAATTAATTTATTTAAATAACAGCTGTTCATAAATGTAGGAACTTTCAATAGTAAATAGAATCTTTGTTTTTAGAAAGTGTTTTTATTTTAGACTATCTATCCCAAGGTATTTGTAGCTCTGTTTTTCCAACATATTCATGTTTAGTTTTTGGTACCTAAGTGCCCTACAGCTGATATATTCCATTTGTAGTTCTTTAACTACAGAAATAGTATTCACTGAGAAAGGGAAGTGAAGAAGGTTAGTTCCTTATATTACCATTTGAAATCACATTTTGTTATGTTTTATTTTATTTTAAACTGAAACTTCAAGTCTACAACTGTAGAAATGTAGTTTAGGCTATCATTTTCATTTTTGGAAAATGACCTCAGTATGGATAAGGGTCCAGATTGCTCTTGCCAAATGGGTCTTCCAAAGATATAATTTCACAAGGAATGAATAATGAGAATCATGCATTTGTGTTTACTAAAAGTCATGTCAGCTAAAAAGGCCACATCTTTGACCAATTTTTCTTTGGGAACTGAATTGGGAATTTTCTCTTGGGTGGCAAACAGTCAATTTCTTCAACAACACAACATGTTTACACAATCTTGTCATACAGCAGGCAATCATGTTTATATTCAATATGAGTAACTGTCCGTGTTTCAAACTACAGAGGTGTAGTTGGTACTTAGAATTCATAACACAGCCCATTTTTTACTTTTTAGCAAGGCACTTTTTTGTATCTTTGTATCTAGTGAACAAAAGAATAAACAAACAGCCCCGATTGCTGTGGCTCAGTGGATTGAGTGCTGGCCTGTGAACCAAAGGGTCGCTGGTTCGATTCCCAGTCAGGGTACACGCCAGGGTTTCAGGCCAGGCCCCCAGTAAGGGGCACATAAGAGGCAACCACTCACTGATGTGTCTCTCTCTCTCTTTCTCCCTCCTCTCCATTTGAAAGTAAAATAAATAAAATCTTTAAAAAAATGAACAATTTCTGAACCTCTATGCAACATTTCTACAATAGTTAAGTTTTTAATAAGTATAAAGTTAACACTGACTATTACAGCAGCATTGCCTATAGTTATGATTACTAATTTTCACAAATCTACAGAAAACTTCCTAAGATATTTCTCAATATTTGACAAGCCATTTCCTGATGTTCATGTCCAGGGTACCTATGATTAAATTTTTTAATCATATCAAAATTCTCCCGATACTAAATAAATATAACTAGGTGGGTGGAATATTTCTATTTGTGGCATCATCATCTACAATAGAAACTGCCACATACGACTTGACTTTTTCATAAACCACGTCCTTCTAAACTTTAATTCGATATACTGAGCAATAGTATCTCTGGCTAGACTTATATTTTTAAACACTTGTTTAAGTAAGTGTTTATATTCAATCAAAATTATTCCACAAAATTACCAGCTGTAAAAGATTATGATGCCCAGACCAATTCTTCGTGTAACACATAACTGCACCACACAGCAGCATTGCTTACTTTATGTGAAAATAAACACAAACCCTATTGAAATGGTAGTCCCTTTTCTAGTACATTAAGTTTTTCATCACTATCTTTTCTATATGTTTGCTGTAGTTCTTACTATGGTTGGATTCACTATGTTTTCCATTCAATAGAGATATACCATACATACTGAATTTACAGAAACATGACCCATCTACAAAGAAGTAGACTCTCCCTCATTTCAGGTGAACATATGGCCCTCTTGGAATATGTCTCATTTTCCCACTTCAGGTAAGAGAAGTGTGTATGAGAAATATTTTACTTTCCTCTTTAACGTAAGAAAAACAACAGTACAAATATAATAATAAATGGCAACTTTTTAGCCTGTCCTCAGCATCCGGAACACAATGGAGCTCAGGCTCCACTGAATGCAGCAGCTGATATCCTGCTACTCAGCTATACCAGCTGTTGTCATGTGGGAATGCTGTCTCTGTGGGGCCAGATTTTCAAAAAAGGCCAGAAAGCTGGAGTTTTGTCTAAATCTCCTGTTTTTAATCATGCAGGAAACTAATGAAATTTTTTAAAAAGATTTTTAAATTCCCTGGCTGGCGTAGCTCAATGGATTGAGCGCGGGCTGGGAACCAAAGTGTCCCAGGTTCGATTCCCAGCCAGGGTACATTCCTGGGTTGCAGGCCATAACCCCCAGCAACCACACATTGATGTTTCTCTCTCTCTCTGTCTGTCTCTCTCTGTCTCTGTCTCTGTCTCTGTCTCTCTCTCTCTCTCCCCTCCCTCCCTTCTCTCTCTAAAAAAATAAATAAATAAAATCTTTAAAAAAAAAAAGATTTTTAAATTAATTTTTAGAGAGGGGAAGGGAGGAAGAAAGAGAAGGAGCGAAACAGCAATGTATGGTGGTGTGCCCCCTTCTGGGGACCTGCCCTGCAACCCAAGCATGTGCCCTGACCGGGAATCAAACCAGCAATCCTTTGGTTTGCAGGCCGGCGCTCAATCCGCTGAGCCACACCAGCCAGGGCACTAATGAAATTTTTAATGTAGATAATCATAAAAACAAATCTTTTAACATTGTTAGAGCCAAGTTTTGCTGACCCAATAAAACACAACTGAGGGCAAAGTTCAGAACAACAAACTTTACATTTAACCCTTATGACCAATCCTAGGCCATACTTAATCATCCCCACTTTACGAATGAGGAAACAGAATCTATAAAGAGGTTTAGTTACAGTTACCAGACAGCAAGTCATGATAGCATGTGGTGGACAGGACTGGAATCCTACTCAAGGGAGTCTGACTTTAAAGCCTAAGGTCCTAACTACCTGTTCTATATATACATGTAAGATAGATACATATAAGGCAGACAAGCAAGTTCTGTGCTTGACTACACTTTAAACCATATTGCTAATCTGATTCAAACCGGTTTACAACTAGTTCTTAGAGCAAACATTGCAACATTCTTCCCGGCAACTCTCTAACTTACGTAAGGTAGGTGCCTCTGGTGTTGACATTCATCATCAAATCCACCTTCTTCACAGGTGTTTCCAATGTGTTGGTCAAGCTAATAGCACTGGCATTATTCACCAAGATATCAATTCCTGTTTTTAAAAAATCAAGTTCCTATTAATATAATTCAAACTGTGTAACAAAAAACGGAATAAAAAAACATTTACTCTGTATAACTGAACCCTAAGTTGGCTCACAAATACTTCTTTTAGAGAAAGTGACTAACCAATACACCAATATAAGACTAAGTAGTGATGTCACAAATACCAAAATGATTTTCACTGGCTCCACGAAGACTGCCAACCACCAGAGCTCCATGTGGAACTACAAGGAGGCTTTGTGGCTTCCATTCTTTTCTGATCTCATTCCTTCTTGTCTCCAAGCCCCTAGGTTAACTTCCTTAAAGTTGCCCCTCCTCTCTAGCATCTTCCCAAGGCCCGCCCTCCTTCCAAACACACAGGTCTCCCTCCCTTCTAAGGCCCTTACTAAATAGAAGAGCTCCTTTCTGGTCCTGAGAAGTGGGAAAAGAGAAAAGATCCAGAGTTTCAATTCCAGGCAAATCACCAGAGTAAATCAAGTTTGTTTTGGTAACTCATTCATACGATAATTCCTGCATCTTCTACACAGTCCCCCCCATATGTAACATAAGATTATGTTAATTAAAGGGAGGCAAAAGAATGGGATCTGTGGAACTAGTTTTGGTTAGATGTCAGTAATTGTCAAGGTCCTAGCTTTATACTAGATGGTAGACTTATTATATTATTCAAAATAATTCTTACCAAATCAAAAATATTCATCAGATGGGTTTTAAGCTACATTTCTATATGAACAATACTCATTTCTGATTATACTCCAAAGATTCAGAAAAACTGAATAATTTAATTAAAATTATGGTTATACCTATATCTTATGAAAAGTCAGTAAGATTTAAGGCACTACCTCCAAATTTCTTGACTGCTTGCTCCACTGCATTACTGATTTGCTGTTCATCTCTCACATCAACAATACATGGTAAGGCCTTTCCTCCAGCAGCTTCGACTACAATGGATAAACAAAGAGAGCATTAAAGCATGCAAATAGTAAACCTTTCATTCTGATATAAGAGTCAAAAGAAAGAAGTATCATATTTTCAGAAAACCAACATAAATAACTGTGTCTTATAACTACCAGTGACTCTGCCCTGTAGTAAGACAGACTGACTAGTCCATATCCAGCTTCACATTAGGTAGGCCAGTTCCATTAAAAACAAAGCAGAATTTACAAACTCTATTACAAAGCAAAAAATGGAAGGTAATTTCTAAAAACTTTATTTAAATTTTTTAAAAAAATATATAGAACAGTTTAATGAACTACCATGAATCTATCACCTATCTTTGATGATTGTTAATGTGCAGCCAGTCTGATTTATCTATGTCCAATGCTGATGTATTTTAAAATAAACCCCAGACACCACTTCACTCATCAATACTTCATAGGTATTCCCCAAACATAGCCACAATACTATCAACATAACAGAACCAGCAATCTCAACTAAATTGAATTTTTGAGCTCTTCCTCCAGGAACTGTGATTTGCACAATGCCTTGAATATAAGCACTTGATAATAATTTGTGAAGCGAAAGTGTTAAAATAATGATTTGCAAGTGGTATAGAAAATAAAAACATGGAGAGTATTTTCAGAGTATTCACGTCATCCACCTCTCACATTCTTCTCTATTTCCACTCCCCATTCTCTGCTCAGATCCAAGAACCACTGCCCTCATGGGACACGAGTTTTAATGGCAGTCTCTCATAGCACTCAAAAGTGCTGGGGGAGAAAAACAGTTCCCAATCACTGCCTAAGGTGACAAAATACTTTAAGCAGATAAAATTATTTTTAGGGTAGCTTTCAAATACCTAAAATTAAACTCTCCAGCAAATTCCCTATGTAGTGACATCATGGTGAGAACATTTCATGAAATGGCATTGTCACATTCACTCACTTTCTTCAGCAGCAGTGTAGATAGTGCCTGGAAGTTTGGGATGTGCATTACTGGTCTTCGCAGCAATCACAATATTTGCTCCATCCTTTGCTGCTTTCAATGCAATAGCTTTGCCAATGCCACGGCTTGCGCCTGTGATAAAAACTGTAGCTCCTGCTAGCTTCCTACAACAGAACAAATATGGCCTTTTTATAAACCTTGATGTTTTATTTACTTACCAGCATACAAAACACACGCATGTTTTTGCAATACATGTTTCCTCCTCTGTGAAACTTTCTCTAAACCCTCCTTCTTCCCTACCTGGTTAGCTAATAACTCTACTGCTCTCCTACTGCACATGATTTATAAATTATTTATTACAACTGCTGTTGGCCAGTCTTGCAGTGATTTGGCAAACAAAATCTGCTCAAATGAAAAGTAAATCTTAAAGAGAAATGAGAAGTTAATAAACTATATAAACATGTATTAATTTCCAAAAAAAGTATTGATGAAGCTTATTTTTAAGTGGTAGAATTATGAACAGATTTTATCATTTTTTATCCTCACTCAAGGACATGCTTATTAATTTTAGATAGAGAGAAGGGAGGAAGAGAGAGAGGGAGAGAAACATCAGTGTGAGAGAGGAACGCTGATCAGCTGTCTCTCATACACACCCCAACCAGGGACCAAACCCACAGCCTTAAGCATGTGCCCTGACCAGGAATCAAACCTGTGACCTTTTGGTTTACAGGAAAACCCCCTGACCAATGAGCCACACCAGCAAGGGCTATCATATTTTTCATATTCTTTGGCATTTCAAATTTTCCACAATAAATACATACCACTTAAAAGAAATGATCTAAAAGCAAACAATTATTCAATATATGTCCATCATTATTCATAACAGCCAGAGTGGAAGCAATGTAAATGTCAATCAACTGATAGATGGATATATAAAATGTGGTATATCCTTACAGTGGAACATATTCAGCAATAAAAATAAATGAAGTACTAATCCATGCTGCATCATGGATGAACCTTGAGGACATTATGCTAAGTGAAAAAAGCCAGTCACAAAGGACCACAACTGTATGATTCCACTTACATGATGTGTCCAAAATAGATGAATCTATAGAGATGCTAAGATTAGTCGCTGCCTAGAGCTGAGGGTGGGAGGTATCGGGGGCTGACAGCTGAGGGTTGTGGAGTTTCTTTTGGGGTAAGAAATTGATAAAAAATTTTTAAATTAATTACCATAATGGTTGCACAACTGTGTAAATATACTAATAGTCACTAATATACTAATATTCATCTATCCGGAATTTCAGAGAGTTCTAGCCCAGGTGACTACTTGATTTCAGACTTTTGGCCTTCAAAATTGTGAGAGAATTAGTATCTGCTTAAAGCCACTCAAAGTACTTCATGGTACTTTGTTATGGCTGCCCTAGGAACTACTGCACTCTTCCCCATGGTGCAACAAATATTCTTGTACACTTCTTCCCGTCACTTGAGCAAGAGTGTCTCTAGAGCATATGTATTTACTGGTGAAACTGCTGGATTAGAGGACATTGCTGTGGATTTAACACGGCCACAAATCCTTTGGCATTCCTTCCACCAGAGCAGTATATTTTCCCCCTCCCCTTGAGTCTGGTGTAGCCTTATGGTCTTTTTTTAAGAAACAGAATGTGATGGAAGTAATATTCTGGGATTTCCAAGCCCAGGCTATAGATAACTGACAGCTTCCACTTTCTCTTTCTTGGAAGCCAGATGCCATGCTGCAAAGAACAGGGACAGATTACTATGTAATGAGAGGCCATGACAGAGAGGACCTGGAGGGTGAGATGCCTTTTAGAACATTCTGGCCCCAGACAAGGACCCAGCTAAATGTAGCTATATGCATGACCTTAACATACACAGAGCAAAAAAAAAAAATCACTCAACCCAAAAAACTGTGAATAACAATAAACCACTGCTGTCTTTCAAAAGTTTTATGGTTTATCTTTTAAATGTTGGTCTTTAATCTGCCTAGAATTTTTATATATAAATTAAGGTGACCTAATTACATTTTTTCCCATACGAATAACCAACTGTCCCAGTCTGAAAAGCCCATCTTTCTCACAGTTCTTCAATGCAAGCTTTGTTGGAGACTAAATCCCCAAAAATATATAGATTTGTTTGTAGGCTTTCTTTTCTGTTCCACTGGCCCATAAAAATCACAGTGTTTTGATTACAATAGCTTTCTCAGTCCTGATAACTTATTGGGAACCGCCCTGCCTGGTTTCAGAAGCTGTAACCACCCCCATGGCTAAGGCTGAGTGAAGGACCTTGGGACCATAAGCCACTAAGGAGACAAAGCTTATCTTCCTGGCAGGGAAACTGCCTCTACCCCCTTTTACTTCACCCTCCTTGGCCCAGGGGGTGGGGGAGGATGACTGGTTAGCCAATGATGGGTAAGATTCCTCAAGGGAGGGATGACCTAAGACAGGCACAGTCATGATGGGGCCCTTAGGGAAGGACTTGCGGGACTATAGAAAAAGGGGGTGATGAACCCTCACCCCTTGGCTTTGACATAGCCTGAGTCCTCATTCTGTTGTGTAAGAAGTCTCCTAATCTCTTGGCTGCCTTACTTACCCTGCCTGACTTAAGCCTGAAACAATGCCAGTGGGAGGTGCAGCCCTGGGCAGAACAGGTGGTTCCCCAGGGTGATCAGGCCTGATAAAGAATGCATAAAATCCTCTGAAACCTGCTTTGCTAAGAATGCTCTCAATTAAATGATAAGGGCCCGAGCAGGAAATAAGTTTGCTTCCCAAAGTTTTATGGCCCTTTAGCTAACAGACCCTGACTCAGAATAAGTGCTCCTAGTTCTTTGTATGGTACCTATTGTTGATTCTTACTGCCTGACAATGACTAATGAGCTTTACCTGTATTCCTGTGCAAACTGAACCCAATAAAAGCCCACTGAGGAACAGGCTCAAGGCTCTTCTCCTTTGAGAGATCAGCCACCTTTCCTCCCCATGCAGATCATGTGTTGGTAGACTTATTCTCATCTGTGGAGGATTGAAGGGGGAGGGGGGGGCCTGTGGGCAGAGCCCCCCCACAGTAATTAATAAGGCAAATACTTTCCATTTGTTCTTCTTCAAGAGTTTCTTGGCTATACTTGAACCTTCACTTTTCCACATATATTTTAGAATCAGCTTAGCTAATAACTGCATAAGCAAAATCAGTTGGATTTTTGATAGAAATTGTATTGAATCTATAACTTAATTTAGAGAGAACGGACATGTTTAGACAATGAGGGCCCCAATCCATGGACATGGTATTATTCTCTGTTTAAGTCTTCTTTAGTCTTTCAATGAATTGTGAAACTTTCTACAGAAGGGTATTATACATCTTTTGCTGGCTTTGTTCCCCGGTACCTCATTCTTTCTAACTTTTTATTTGTAAATATTTTCCCTTTTTTTATTGTCATGCAATCACAGTTGTTCCCATTTTCCCCCACGTAAATGATTTCTAAGAAAAGTTGCAAGAATAAGAATAGTGCAAAGAAAACACATATATCCTTTACCCAGATTCATATATTGTTAACATTTTACCCCCCTGCTTTAGCATTTATGCTCATTTTCTCTTTCCCTTCCTTTCTGTATATGTTATTTTTTTGAATTACTTAAATGTAAGTTGAATGTCATGTCATGGCCTATTATTTTACATAACCACTATAGAATTATCAACTTCAGCAACTATAACATTGATACAATATCTACTTTTATCAAACATACTGCCAACATTTCAATTTTGTCAATGGATGCAAATAATGCCCATTAGAGTAATTTTTGCCCTATAGTACAGGACCCAGTTTAGAACCAGATAATGTATTTAATTGTCATATCTCTTCAGTCTTCTTTAATCTAGAACATTACTGCAACCTCTCTTATCTTTTATGATACATGTTGATTTTTTGAAGAATGTAGTGCCACTCATTTTTAAAAATGAATGCTTCTCACTTTGGATTCAGTTGTTATGTCCTCATGATAGATTCAGGCTATTTATTCCCAGCCAGAATATGAAATACAGTGTCCACAGTGTATCACACCCGGAAGCACAAGATATCCATCTGTACTTATGGTGATATTAATTTCGATCACCCAATCATATTATTATTTCTCCACTGTATAATTACCATTCTTTCCTTTACAACTAATAAACAATCAGTGCAAAGACATTTAAGGACATCATTAAAATTTTATTATGGAATTTTCAAATATATTTAAAACTACAGAAAATAGTATAAGCTCCCATGTTTAACAATTCAACAATTATCAAAATTTGGAGTGATTATCAGAAAGCAAATCTCAGAGGTCATATAATTTCACCTCTAAATATGCATCTTCAACTTTTACATAGCAATGTCATTATTACAGCTAAAAAATTAACAATTGCTCTATGTCATTCAGTACCTACCCATATTCAAAGTTTATCATGTCCCAACTATTGATTAAAAAGCCCTTTCTCTTTGCCTCCAGTCTAGCTAGATTGATTCTCAGTAGAACAAAGGACATCTTCCTCCTCATTCAGAGTCTCAGGCATTGCTGAAAGAAAGGCAAAAGCAGCTTCTCCTCATAACATGAACCCTGGCTCCCTACTACAAAGGAACTCCTCCAGCTTTAAGGCATTAGAACCTAGGGGTTAGCAGGGGATCCTCATTGCATAAATGGAAAGGAAGGAAGGGAGGAAGGGAGGAAGGGAGGGAGGAAGGAAGGGAGGGAGGGAGGGAGGGAGGGAGGGAGGGAAAATTTCTCAGTACATAAATGGCTAAAACTTGCTACTGTAGAAATAAGCTACACTACAATTTACCAAAATTCTCTATACCTCAAAATCAGCATAATGGTGATAAAATTTGAAACTATTTTTAAAGAGAAAAATCACTTTTAAAAAACTATACAAGCTATTCTAAAGTTCATTTTGAAAAATAAACATCCAAAAATTACCAGGAAGATTCTGAAAATAAAAAAAAAATCCGAATGAGGTGGGAACTAGACTTCCAAGATATTAAAAACACTTTATAAAAGTACAGTATTTATGGCTGGCGTAGCTCAGTGGATTGAGCACGGGCTGCGAGCCAAAGTGTTGCAGGTTCGATTCCCAGTCAGCCCACATATCTGGGTTGCAGGCCATGGCCCTCAGCAACCGCACATTGATGTTTCTTTCTCTTTCTCCCTCCCTTCCCTCTCTAAAAATAAATAAATAAAATCTTTAAAAAAAAAGTACAGTATTTAAAATTGCTTGGTACTGGTGCATGTAGAGACAGATTAAAGTAATAAAATTTTAAAAAATCAAGAATCGGACCCCTATACATACAAGAATTCAGTATAAGATAAAGGTGGAGTTTCTAACAGAAAGGGAAAGGTAACTAGTCAGTCAGCTGTGCTGGGACAACTGTACAGCCAGCCACCTGAGCCAAAACGAAGTGGGCTTCATAACTCACTTCCTGTGCCAAAAGCCTATGCAAAATTTTCATGAAAAATTTGAGAGCCAAAGAAAACCCCCCGAAACATAAAAATACTAGATGATAGTTACCATTAAAAAAAAATATGTTGATTTAAGATGGCCTTAGAGGTTTGCACAAAAACACAAAAGACTTAAAAAAGACTGATAACTCTGACTCTTGTAAAAACACGTATCTGCATGACAAATAATGTAGTCAAAGTCAAGGCACAGGAAAAAATACTGAGAAAAATATTTGTGACACATATGACAGAACAAATTTTTTAAACTAGAGCTCTCAGAGATCAAAAACCTTATTGTGTAAGGCAAGCAAAGAAAAAAGATACAAAAATGTCTTTAAACCAGAATTTCTCAATCTC
This sequence comes from Phyllostomus hastatus, assembly GCF_019186645.2. NCBI lineage: Eukaryota > Metazoa > Chordata > Mammalia > Chiroptera > Phyllostomidae > Phyllostomus > Phyllostomus hastatus. The sequence continues at coordinate 59,658,539 of NW_025333857.1, read as the reverse complement.
TGCACTACTGATATTAAAAGGTGCTTACCAGCATCCCCAGACTCCATCCATTAGACACCAGTAACAGCCCCCTCATTTTTATTATGGAACACTTCACTGTTTGCCAACACGTTGGATTAGGAAAGCTCATTCACTGCTTTGGGTATGCAACCTCTTTGGAGGGCTACTAGTATTCTATCAAAATTTAAAGGGTATATACTCTTTGATCCAGCAACCTCACTTCCAAGAATGTATCATATAGATACATTCAAATATATGCAAACAGATGACTATGTGGATAATCATTGCAGCAAAGATGGAGTAACAAAAAAATTAGAAGTGATCTGGTATCCAATGGTAGGGAACTGATTATATAAATTATGATGACTCAATAGAATACTATGTAACCATTAAAAGGGAAGAAGGGCTACATGTACTTAAAATGTGTGTCCTAAGTCATATTAGGTAAAAACAATAAGGCCCAGAAGAGAGTTTGCTACCATTAAAAGTGTGTGCAATGCCAATACACAGAGGATGACTATAGAATAGTACACTTGAAATTTACATAATCTTATTAACCAATGCCACTCCAATAAATGTAATAAAAATTTTGAAAAATGTGCTGTGTATTCAGGGTAATATACAAATATATTTACAAATGAACATAATATCTTTGGAAAAAATACCAGAGAGCAACAGAAGGACTGGAAGTTAAGGATGACGAAAATCACTTAAGTGACACTCAAAAGTTGAGCTGTTTAAGTCTTTTGGGCATGGGTTTGTATGTTTCAAGCAAATTGCATATTGGACATTCCATTCAGCTCAATACACCCATACTTCACAGAAACAAAGTAGAACAGTGGTTGCCAGGCGCTGAGGGGAAGAGGAAAAGGGATGTTTAAGAGGCATAGCCAGAATTTTCAGTTGAAAAAGTTCTAAAGATTGGCTACATACCAATGTGAATATACTTAACACTACTGAATAATACTACACTGAAAAATGGTAAGATGTCAAATTTTGTTGTGTATTTCACAACTGAAAATCTTTTTAAAGTGAAAAAAAGTTCCCCATACCAAAATGCCTATATTCTGTTAGTTTTGTTTGTTACTAATTTGAAAATCACTTTTTAAACACGCCATTATTTCATCATTCCAGAATGAGTGCTCAGAACAAGAGAACACTCATGAGGTGCACAAATGTTCCAGCGACCTTTCACCTAGAACTTGCGTGCCTTCACCCAGACAGGCAGCTACAGTTCAATCCAAGATGGGGCCGGCCCTACGCGCGGCGGGGTAACCCACTCTGGATCCTTTACCTGTCGAAGATGTTTTTATACGGCTGCCACCCTGCCGTACACAACTTTGGGTTACTTCTCCCGCGTTAACGTAGTTCTAGAACACTGCGTCCAGCGTGGAGGAGATTCATTAGTCCTCCCACCGCCTCCAGGCCCCTCCGAGCATCTATGCTGACTTACACTACCCGACCCGGTCTTTCCCAGTGGCGACCCCAAATCCTTACCCTGTATTGGGTAACATGATTTCGGTAGATGAAGGTCGGTGGCGAAAAAGCAGCAGCAGGCAGATAGTGAGAGGCGGTTCTTCCCTCCGCTTTTAGTTGCGCCCCAGACAACGCCCCCGAGGCCCCGCCCCGAGGTTTGCGGAGAATGGGCTCTGAAAGCAGTCGGAGGTTGCTGAGTACGCATGCGCACGCAGTTGGCCCCTCTCTCTCTCTCCCCCCCTCCCTTTCCTGGCCCTGGAAACCGATCCTATGCGCAAGCGCGGTAAAAGACAACTCTGCCCCGCCCCTCTCGTGGGCTCTGCAGTGACAATCGGTATCCCGCGCGTATCTAGATTATGGGGCGCGTCCGCCGTTACGTTTGCCTTTTCCCTGCCTGTAAAGGGTTCCTCGACGCAGCACTGCGTTCTGTTGCCAGCAGGGTTGCCGTTTGAGTCGTGATTTAGAGACCTTGTGGGCTGAGATGCGGCTTTTCAGTCGACCTTCCCTCCACGCCCAAACCTGAGCTGGTGGCTTACCTTGGAGGCTCCCTTTAGGAATACTTTTCGTCGCGGATACTCACTTTCTGCCAGAAGCCAGCCAGCGTCGCATTTCGACTCTCGCACTGAATCTGGACGAAAGCCGACCCGACCTCGCGGGTCTGGAAATAGTACTAGTGAGGAGCAGCTTCTGGATCAGAGCTCTTTGCAATAGTCACGCCAAATAAGTCAGTTAACTCTGGTTTTTCTTCTCTTAGCTGATAGTGAGGCAAATCCCAATCTCTGTGCTGGAATAAGGTTAATTCTGGGATCCAGTGTTGCTTTTGGTAGTATACCTTGGACATAACACAGCTACTCTAAAGACTGGCATATTTTTAGGTAGACTTGAAGAAATTGCTTTGTACCGTGAAGCGGTAGAAAGGATTGATTATGAGGAGGTTCTTTATGAGGACTAAAGAAGCTCTCCAGGGGTATGTATCCCACTTATTTACAAGCCCCAAATGGTTCTATTTACTCATATCACTTGCCATTCTCCTATAGACATTTGAATTTGCTCTCCATGATATGGTGCTTAGGTACTCAGGAGGAAATTACTTGTATGTGCTGCTCAGATACAGCAGAACAAAAAGGACAAGGTCTCTGACTACAGGGGAGGAATGAGAAGTAGCTAATGTGCACTTGAGACTGTTGTTAATATTAAGTGTTTTAGAAAGTGTTGATAGGGGCTGTTCAGTGAAGAAACTCTCCACTCAAAAGAGTGAAAGGACAACTTACAGAGTGGAGAAAATATTTGCAAATCAGGTGCCTGATAAGGTCTAGTACCCAGAATGTATAAAGAACTCTTAACTCAGCAACAAAAGATGAACCACCCAATTGAAAAATAGGCAAGGATCTGAATAGACATTTCTCCAAAGAAGTTATACAAAAGGCAAACAACACACTTAAAGATGCCCAACAGCATTAGTTATTAGGGACATGCAAATCAAAACCAAAATGAGACTCCACTTTAACACCCATAGTATGGTTATAATAGAAAAGATGGAAAGTGTTGGCCATGATGTGGAAAAATTGGAACCTTGTTACACTGCTGGTGGGAATGGAAAATGGCACAGCCACTTTGGGAAACAGTTTTGCAGTTCCTCAAAAAGTTAAACATCTGCTCCCAGCTACTGGATAGCTACATGAAATTATATTCTTAGAAGTATACCCACGACATGAAAATGCTCAGAATAACCACCAGATGGCACTGTTTTTTTAATTCAAAATATAATACCACAAAATGTTAATTTATTAACAATGTGCTATATTATAACTTAGTTTGGATTAAGGCAAAAACAGCATGAGATCTCAGTAGGACCCCCATAAAGGGGAAATAAAAGCAGGTATAAACTTCAAATTCTTAAAACTATTATTAAAATAGGACGTGATACTCAATTCATTTTATATTAATTATAAAAGTCAAACTTGTCACTTGTTTTGTGACTTCTAAAGTCTATTAAGTTTAGTTCTCCAATATTAAAAAGTAATTTTCAGATGTATGAGAGATTGAAAATGCCAACTTAAATTGAAACATCAAAAGATATGACATTGAAAACAACTTTAAATTATCAAAAAAATTACTCTCCTAACCCTGGCCCTCTATATAAGAATATACTTTTTAAGTGTATAATGCAGTAACATTCATGTTTTTTTATCACAACCCACATAAGGAAATAAGTTTTTATCCAGACCCAGTACACTCACAGTTTTCTATTCTATTTTATTTGATTTTATCTGACTTATTGTTTGTAAGTTGGTCATAACCTAGTAAATTATCTCGATGACTCATTAATGGATCTTAACTTACCCTTTGGAAAACATTGCTTTAGTGTATTGTAATGTGCCATTGTAATTTTTCAACTTGCCTTTTAAGATACCCTAAGCTTCTCCAGTCAAATATAAAATTACCAATTAATGGTCAGAGGCCAGCAATACAATGTGACTAAGAGCAGAGGCTTTCAATGGCTTTGAATGAGTCAGGGATCTCAAAACTTTCCATTTCCTTCATGCACAAGACAGCCCACTCTAGTTCAGAAGGTTAAATGGGAAAATCCTTGGGGTTTTGAGGGTATGGCAATTGTTTCTCATGATGTTCCTAATCCTCCCCATAGGACTCCCAGCTTTGCCTTTTGTTGAATATCACCAATCATTACTTAATTAATAACTAATTACTGGATATTGAACTCATTGCTGTATTTTAATGTCAGTATCTTTCTGATAATACACAATTCCAACAATCTAGAAAAAGTGGAAGTTTGTCTCTAATACTATCCTTCAGAGGTAATCATTGAAAACAGTTTGGCATATATCCTTCAAGAGTTTGAAATTTTTATATAGATTCTAATCATTTTTAAAGCACTGGGGAGATATATACTATATTATTTTTGAAACTGTTTTTGTTTTACTTAATGTATCATAGACATCTTCCCAAGTTTACACCAAAAAGTTTACCTTAATGTTTTAATGGTAGGTGCATAGTTTTCCTTTATATGATGTACTCCATATTATTTTACCCATTGTTATTTTTGGTGGACATTTAACTTATTTTAAAATTGCCTTTATGGTAAACAGTACTGCAATAAAAGTTTTTGTGCATACATCATGGTTTACTAATCATACTACATTTCCCTAGAATATATTCCTGGTTTGCTCAATACACATTTACACAAATTTAATAACCTTTAGCTAAAGGTTGTGCTAGTAATTTACACCAGGATTTCTCAACGTTGCCATTATTGACCTTTTGGGTTGGATAATTCTGTGTTACAAAAATCTGTGTATATTCTGGATAATCTGTGTAAATCTGGATGATAATTCTGTGTTACAAAAATCATGTATATTGTAGTGTATTTAGCAGCATTCCTGGCCTGTATCCCCTACATGCCCCTCTCCCAGTTTTCTTTGTTCATTGTGGTAAAATATACATAATATTTACCATTTTAATTATGTGTAAGTATATATTTCAGTAGCATTAAGTACATTCCTATTGTTGTATAACCAACACCATCATCCATCTCCAGCCCCTTCCAGTTTTAACAACCAAAAATATCTCCAGAAATTACTAAATGTCTCCTGGAGGGCAAAATAGCCTGGTTGTTTACGCCATCACAGAGGTGAATGAGAAGCCCAAAATGTCAATGTCATTAAAAAAAAAAGATCAAGGATCTGTAATAGATTTAAAACGACTAAGAAGACATTACAACTAAATGCAACACATGATACTGGACAAGATCCTGTAAAGGAAAAAAATTGCTCTATTAACACATTTGACAAATTGGACTATGTACTACAGATCATTGACACAACGATAAATTTCATTGACACAAATTTATCATTGACACAACGATAAATTTCCTGAATTTGATAACTAATGTGGTTATATAAAAGAATGTCTGGGTTCTTTGTGTAAAGTATTAAGAAGTAAAAGGAAATGAATATGCACCAACTCTCAAAAGTGTGTGTGTGTGTGTGTGTGTGTGTGTGTGTGTACAGGGAGAGTGAGAGGTTGCTAAAAGGTGATTTGTGGTAAAGACATACTAGTTCTTTAATTATTACAACTCTTCTATAAACTTGAAATAAATTCAAATTAAAAAGCTTTGTTTTAAGTGAATGAGAATGCTTATAGCTAAAACTATTGATTGTTTGCTCATGTTCTTCAACTCCTGGTTCCTTGCTAATTTTGTTCATCAATGCTTCAGAAAAGGTAACCATAACTGCAGCCCAGGTCAAAATCCTATTACTCTAGGCAATGGTTCTCAAACTTCCATGTGTACCAGAATCATCTGAAGAGCTTTGCAAAGCACGGATTAATGGGCCAGACCTTCAGAGTTTCTGATTAACTAGGCCTTCAACCATGGAGTTGAAGAATTTGTATTTCCAACAAGTTTCCAGGTATTGTAAATGCTATTGGTTGGGGCACAAGAAGGCATTGATCAGTAGTTCCCAGACTTGTTTGCAAATTGGAATCACTTAGGGATCTTTTAAAAAGTCTAATGCCTGGGTCTTACTCCTAGTAATTCTAACTGAATTGGTATGGGATACACACAGGAAGTAGACTCAGGTAGTTCTAACACACAGCCAAGACTGAGAATCACTGATCTTGTTCATTGCAATCTTATTCCCCTTGTCAATGTCTTGTTTAGAATTGAGCATGTTATGCAGTGCTGACAAATGCTGGGAAAAAGTTTTCCTACTTTTAAGAGACCACACAATTGCCTCTTTTCTTCTAGATGTTATTTCTGGATATGATGCTTGGAACAGCTGTATCTATTTTGCAACCAGAAGGGGAACTGGCTTTCCCCTTTCCTATAGTGCCTTCAAAGGTAAACGTGCTCCTATAACATACACGAAGGAAACGGGGTTGGGGGCAGAACCCTTCTGCTAGTTTTCTAGTACTCCTGCAGCCTTAAGGTACACTGTGAGTTTTCCTCACTTCACAGCTGGCCATCTCCTAGAATTCCGGGAAACATTTCCCTCAGTGGACAACTGATCCTTTGCGTGAGGGCAAGCTGTGGAATGGGTGTGCGGATCAAGTCATATTTCACTTTTTTGTTCTGTTGGTTTATTTACCCTACCATTTCCACACAATTCATTGTCAACGAGTTGAGGCTTATGAAAGGGAATTACTATACATCAGCAATTTTCAACTAGTGCTCCACAAGAATTTTAAAAACATGCAGTCCCTGACTAGTTGGGCCTGACCTCTTTTCCCTTAGGCTGCCAAACTAAAAACAACAACAGCCACACAACAATAGCTGTCCGGTGTGAATGAATCAAAATACAACCTATTTTTTGTCAGATTGGTAAAAATATATTTTCGGTGTGCCACAGAATTTTAATAAGTACTTTATGTGTGCCGTGAGGTGGAAAAGGTTGAGAATCACTGCTGTATACATGTAAAAAATTAACTGTATATGGCAGCTGCTATGTCAGAAACTGTATTTGCCTACCCACCACACATCCTTCACTTCTTACCAACGTTTTCTATTATTAGAAGTGGCACTATGCCCAGTAAAAACACTACCTCTCTCAGCCTTTCTTGCAACTAGGAGTGGCCACGTGACCAAATTATGGCTCTTGAGACATATGTAGACAATCTTAGACTTCTGGGGGAAGCGTCTTTAAAGAGCTTCCAACCAGTTTGTGACCTTAAGAATGAGAGCCACATGCTCATGTAATGGGGCAAAAAGGAGGTGGGATCTTTGATGAACATGTAGTGTCATAACACCTCAGAAACCACCACTAGAATGCTTTTGCATGAGAAACAAAATTTTACATGATTTAAGACATGTTATTCTTAGTTTTCTGTTATGTGCATCTGGGCCTAACTTTTAATGATAATCTCCCTGTCTCCAGGCAAAAGTATCAAAAGAATATAACCAATGCAGGGGGTTCTTTCTTGAACACACCCAAATCCCTAGCTTTGCTCTGGCTTCATGTCTGCTTTTCTCCCTGAGTGCATGAATTTTGTTCAAATTTCCTTCTTTAAAATGGGCTTTAATATCTCCACCCCCTTTCAGGAAATCCCATGCCCTGCCCAAAGGGATTGGTCTTATACTAGGGTCCATCCTCCTTTCCCAAGCCAAACATTTTCCAAGTCTGAATTATTCATTCTATTTAAGGCTATGACTTTAGCAAGAGAGTCCAGGGTGGGCGTGGGTTCCAAGTCCAGTTCCCTTCAAGATATTTCCACCTAATTCTTGCTGGTGACCTCACTTAATAGAAACTACTATCTCAAATACACCCACATCTCCCACAGTGAGGCATGAATTCTGAGACAACAGTACTCTACTTTGAGTACCGGTACTCTCCATGCTGAGAAACACTTGACTCTTTTGTTGAAACAATCAACATAGTTTCACCCCTGCTCACTATAAAGGTAGCATTAATATTTTGCAAGGCAATAACAGTTCTTTTTTATCTTCTAGCGTTCAAACTGTTTCTACCAGGCATTAAAAAAGTTTTGTGGGTTTTTTAAGGGCAAAGTAGCTTAAGAATCAGGCCCATGATTGAGCCACCTGTCTCTTAATGGCCCCTACTTTGCTACACAATGATCAAGCTTTGGAATTACCCCCCATATCTTTACTCGATGCCAAATTAAACTCTTGAAGGTGTCATCCTCCTACTATCCTATACCAAATTGAATTTTTTATTAAGTTCTTATACTCCCACTGCTCCAATTGAAGAGAGGCTATATGAAAACTTAGTATCCACTGACACAGTAATTCTCTACCTCCGTGGATGCGGGTAGGGTTGGGGAGGAGATTTGCTTTTTTCGTTACATAAATAACATTTTCTCAAAGAGAAATGTTTCAGATTGTCCTTCAGTTTTGTTTTTCTGCAACTGACCTTTGGCTCATTTGCCTGTTCAAGCCTGACTATTTGCCTGTTCTGTTGGCTCATTTGCAATTAAACGTTTTCTAGAACCATACTGGGGTGGGATAACAGCTTCATCCAGTTGTCTGGCATTCCAGGAACCTTTCCACTGAACCTGTAGGCTACGATCTGCTTCTTACACAAGGCTATTATTTCAACAAAGGACAAATAAGGGAAAAGAAAATAAATATACTCTAACCAATCTGTTCAGCTCCTTGTTAAATAATTGTTAAAAAATTTGGGAGTAAAAGGGAGAAAACTGTACTTGAACAATGATTAAAAGAAAAAAAAAGAAAAAGAATTTAGCCCTGGCTGGTGTAGCTCAGTGGACTGAGCGCAGGCTGCAAACCAAAGTGTCACAGGTTCGATTCCCAGTCAGGGCACATGCCTGGGATGCAGGCCACAGCCCCCAGCAAACACACATTGATGTTTCTCTCTGTCTCTCTCTCTCCTTCCCTCCCCTCTCTAAAATAAATAAATAAAATCTTTAAAAAAATTTAGAGAGTAAGTTTGAATTAGTGGCTAGAGTGTTCTAATTGTAAAATAAAATTTTTATTTCCCATTCGTGATATGATCTCAGACATCTAAGGGACTATTTTGTCCCATAAAAGAACATTTACAATATTATAGGCATCCATAATACGTATCAACTTTATATATCTATACACAAATGGAATACCAAGGCAGGAAAAGCAAAATCTACTCTTTGTATGGTAGGCTAACTTCAGCTCAGGGAGGAAGAGTTATAGGTAACAGGTTAATTGTAAAAGGAAGAAAGGGGAATTGCGTATTTTCCTCTGCTACCCTACTCACAGCTGTTCCTCCACCACCCCCTCTTTAAAAAAACTGAGGTGAATTACATCAGTTAACTGGTTAGGGATAAATAATTTAAAGGAGAATCATGTTAAAAGCTGATGAAAGGACTGTATCCATTGCTGCTTGAAAAGACTGGAAATACTTTTAATGACAGTCATTAATTGTAACATAACTTTCAGGGACAAATGAACAAAACCAGATTAGAAATTTCAAGTTTAATGAAAGTAGGGTAATCCTACCACAGATTATGAAGAATACCTCCCAATTTGTACCCAAATTGGAGAAAGTGGTGAGATTTGATATCCATTCCTCTAAATAATAACTCAGTACCATTTAGCAGGTAAATGAGGTGGTCCTAATGAAAACTTGATCCTGAAACTTGAAGAAATAAGGAGTATGGATCTGAGTGAACCATGGAAAGATTAAGAAAACCACCCTTGGGCTCCCTCCAAGATGGTAAGAGTGTGGAATTGAGGAAGAGACAATGTGACACACATTTGACTTCCTAGGATTCAGCTTCCTGACCCATAACAGAACCTTGGAAATGAGGGGCAGCGGAAGGGTTAACAGTGAACTGCGAGGTAGAACTGCTGACCAACGTAAACTGAGCAGAGCAACTTAACACTGTCATATTATAAAAATAATATGACAGGGTCAATGAGCACTAATCCACTAGAACAGATACGTCAAAACAACTAAGAATGTTTATGGAATTTAATGTGACGGTTGTAGTTCTTGACAGAAAATGTACATAAGATGAAATGGCCAAAATGGACTATAAAGAAAGAAGAGAGTCATGAGACACAGTGTGAGGGCTAATTTTTCGTTTCTCAGAGTGTAGTCAATAAATACAGGGGTGGGCAAAAGTAGGTTTATAGTTGTTTGTATGGTTGTGATTATTACAATAGCTTTTTAAAAATATATTTTATTAATTATGCAATTACAATTGTCTCATTTCCCTCCCTTTACTCCCCTCCGCCCTGCACACCCCCTCCCACTCACATTCCCCCACTTTAGTTCAAGTCCATGGGTTGTACATATAAGTTGTTTGGCTTCCTATACCATTTCCTATACTATTCTTAACCTCCCCCTATTTTTCTACCTACCAATTATGTCACTTACTCCCTCTACCTTCCCCCCTGCCACTTCCCCGTTCCCTGCTGATAACCCTCCACATAATCTCCATTTCCGTGATTCTGTTCCTGTTCTAGTCGTTCGCTTAGTTTTTGCTTTTAGGTTCAGTTGTTAAAAGCTGTGAGTTTGTTGTCATTTTGCTGTTCATATTTTTTATCTTCTTTTTCTTAGATAAATCCCTTTAACATTTCATATAATAAGGGCTTGGTGATGATGAACTCCTTTAACTTGACCTTATCTGGGAAGCACTTTATCTGCCCTTCCATTCTAAATGATAGCTTTGCTGGACAGAGTCATCTTGGATGTAGGTCCTTGCTTTTCATGACTTTGAATACTTCTTTCCAGCCCCTTCTTACCTGTAAGATTTCTTTAGAGAAATCAGCTGATAGCCTTATGGGAACTCCTTTGTAGGTAACTGTCTCCTTTTCTCTTGCTACTTCTAAGATTCTCTCCTTATCTTTCATCTTGGCTAATGTAATTATGCTGTGCCTTAGTGTGTGCTTCCTTGGGTCCAACTTCTTTGGGACTCTCCACGCTTCCTGGACTTCCTGGAAGTCTGTTTCCCTTGCCAGATTGGGGAAGTTCTCCTTCATTATTTTTTCAAGTAAGTTTTCAATTTCTTGCTCTTCCTCTTCTCCTTCTGCTACCCCTGACTTGGATGTTGGAACGTTTAAAGTTGTCCTGGAGGTTTCTAAGCCTCTCCTCATATTTTTGAATTCTTGTTTCTTCATTCCATTCTGGTTGACTGTTTATTTCTTCCTTCTGCTCCAAATCATTGAGTTCCAGTTTCCTTCTTTTCACTGTTGGTTCCCTGTATATTTTCCTTTATTTCATTTTTCATAGCCTTCAGTTTTTCCTCTATTTTGTGACCATATTCAACCATCTCTGTGAGCATTCTGATTACTAGTGTTTTCAACTGTGCATCTGATAGTTTGGCTATCTGTCACTTAATTGTATTTTTTTTCTGGAGCTTTGATCTGTTCTTTCATTTGGGCCGTATTTTTTTGTCTCTATGCTCCTATTACATTGTAAACTGCAGAGCCTTACATATTCACCAGGGCGGAGCAACCCACTTGCCTGCAAGGTAGTGCTGTATATGGGGGAGAGGTCCGAAAGGGAACACTGCCGCAGCCTGCTCAGTTCTCTACCAGTTTTCAGTCACTTCCCCCGCTACCCACAAGCATATTGGGTCCTTCTGGTACTGATTCCTAGGTGGGTGTGTCTGTGTACATTCTAGGATTCTGGGGGTCTCTCCAACGAACTCTCCTGTGAGGCTGGGAGTTTCTCTTGCTGCGGCCTCAACCCCCACAGTATTTTTCAGTCAGAGGCTTTGAGGCTTTATTTCCCCACACTGGAATCCCGGGTTGCCCCAGTTGTTCCTCCCAGTTTATCTGCACACGAATGTGGGACCACCTGGTCTGCCAGCCACCGACTCACCTGGTCCTCTAGCTGCCGCTTTGCAGTCCTCTCCACCCTGCTGCCCCACTCCACCCCTCCTACCAGTCTGGATGAATGTTTCTTCTTTAACTCCTTGGTTATCAACTTCCATACAGTTCAATTTTCTGGCAGTTCTGGTTTTTTGTTTTTAAACTTGTTGTCGTTCTTTTGGTTGTGCAAGGAGGCACAGTGTGTCTACCTATGCCTCCATCTTGGCCTGAAGTCTACAGTAGCTTTATTAACTGAAAACAATGTCACGATGGCACAATCTTGTAAGTGCTCAAACTGCCAGCCTTCATTATTTTTGTAGTTTACTTGTTATACTCAAGCACACTTTGGCTTGAGCACAGAGGGTTTTTTTGTTTGTTTGTTTTTTAAGATTTTATTTATTTGTAGATAGAAAAACATTGCTTGTGTGCCCCCAACTGGGAAACTGGCCTGCAAGCCAGGCATGTGCCCTGACTGGGAATCAAACTGGTGACCCTTTGGTTCACAGGCCGGCACTCAATCCACTGAGCCACACCCCACAGGGATGGCACAGAGTTCTTTATTATCATCAATAAACCTACTTTTGCTAACCCTTGTACATTTTTGTTTCTGAAGTTAATGATTTAAGTATGTTATTTAAAATTTAAAGATAATTATTACTGGAACTAAAACTAGACCTTCTAATTTATCAGAGGAAGTTGCCATAATTCTGATATAAACTTTACAAAGTGAAAAAGAGCTCTGCTGAACTGTAGAGAAAGGAAAATTTTTAAAGGAGGAAAAGGGACAGAAAAAGGAAATCAGTAGTAAAGGATGTACTGTTTCTGGCTAGATCACCCTAAGGGGAATGGCAAGGTTTTATCTGGCAATTACTTTACTAGTGCTGGCTAGGTAATTCCAGGTTGACTGGTTAAAGGTTAAATTCCTGGTAGTAGTTGAAACAGCAGTTAGATTAGGATTATTAAGTCTTAGGCTGCTGATGTGGAGCTTAGCACAAGTGACTCCATTTTGGGCCTGGTGTCTCTTTCTTAACACTGGAAATAGAAGCAAAGTTTCCTTTTGGTGCAAGTATGCCTTTTACACCCATACTTGGTAGTCTCCCTTTTTATCGAAAGGAGAGACAGGTCTCCGGCCCAGGGCCTTCAATAGATAATAGTATCTAGCTAGAATTTAATATTGTTTACATTGTATTTAGTGACAGCTCTTCTGGCACATGACATTGGTTTTCCATTTCTAATAGTAATACAAAATTTCTTTTAAAAATAATTGAAATAAAAAGTGATAGATTGCTTATCTCCATTTTGTTTAGTTCTTTTTCTGGGGTTTTGTTGTATTCTTTCATTTGCACCATGTTTCCTTATCTGCTCATTTTGGCAGCCTCTCTGTGTTTGTTTCTATCTATAAGACAGAGCTGCTTTGACTCCGTGTCTTGGTAGCGTGGCCTAATATAGTAGGTGTCCTATGGGGCCCAGTTGCATAACCTCCCCTATCACCCAAGCTGGGTACTTGGGTCGTGCCCTTCATGTGGGCTGAGTATACCCTCTTTTTGTATTTAAGACTTGATTGCTGTTAGCAGGTCAATATCAGGGATTTGCCCAGGCCAGTCAGCTGCAAGGACTAGCTGTGACCACTGACCACCAATCTCTGCCCTCCGTGGAGGATCAGCTGGGCCGGGGTAGGGTGGTGGTGCTCCAGTGTGGTCTATAGCTGTCCACCCTTATGGAGCTATAAAGCAATCTGAGATGGCTGTTACTTGTGCTGGACTTGGAGATTCACAGGTGAAGCCAAGCTGTGAATCTAGGCTGGCTGCTGCTAGTGCCAGGCCTGGGACTACTTAGCAAAAGGTATGGAGGCTGGGGGCTTGCTGAGGATGACAGTTGCTGAGAGGATTTAGGAAGTTGTGAAGCATGAGACAAGACCAACCATTCATATCAAAAAGTCACTGTTAACACCTTGAGTGGGCCCTATAAGTTAGATAGGTGTGAGTCTCAGGGGAACTACAGGGCAGGACAAACAGTGTTAGCCAGGTTGATGGAGTCTCAGATACAGCACCTGCCAGCTCTGTGACTTTGTTGGGGGAGGGTTCAGAGAAGGGGCATTGGTCTCTGCCCATCTTTCTTTCTGGGAGAAAGCTGTCCCCCAGCTCTCACCTTGATGCCAGACACTTCAGTTTCTCTGTGTAGTGTACACCACTGGTATCTTTCAAGCTGCCACCCTGGTGCTGGAGCTCAGAGGGAGTGACTGTGAGTAAGTCCATGTGTGGGTTCTTTAAGAGGAACTGCTTAGGACTCCAGAAGTTTCTTCCACTGACTCAATCCCTGCTGGTTTTTATGGCCAGAAGTTATGGAGACTTATCTTCCTGGCACTGGAACCCTGGGCTGGGGAGCCTGGTACGGGACTGGGACTCCTCATTCCTGAGATATCCCTCGGAATTTTTATTTGCACATGGGTGTGGGGCCAGCCCATTTCACTTCTCTGCCTCTCTTACCAGTCTGGTTTCTTTAATTCTGTAGTTGTCAGACTTCCACTCAGCTTGATTGCTGATGGTTGAGAGTGATGGTTGTTCTATATTTTAGTTGTAACTCTGATGTGGTGGTATACGGAGGCAAGCCATGTATACGTATGCCACCATCTTGACTGATCCATTCTTGTTAAAAACTTTCTTGTTAAGGACTGTAGGAGACTGTTCTGCATGGTGTGGGCCCAGCTCCCACGTGGAGATGCACAGGACCCACGCCCACGGATAGGTTCTCCTGTGGGGAATCAGGCCTGCAATGTGCCTAGGCCACTTTGAATCTTGCTCTTGCTAAAAAACTCCCTCACCCTGAATTGAGGACATTTACTGCAAAGTAACTTCCTAAAATCCATGCTAAACCTTCCAAGGATGAGTGTAACTGGTTCAACCATTTTGCCTTTTCATTTGCAAATACCCCTCTTCTGTGATGTGATTAGCAGCATTGGCTCCTTTGTCTTCTGTAAAAGGCAACCACCTAAAGTGAGCTTGTGCATAGTAAATGAGGACCATCATGTTATATGCGGAGAAACCCAATAAAGGCCAGTCACATGGCAAGGGCCAAGGTTTTTGCTCCCCTTGAGAGAAAAGCCATGCTGTCCCTTTTCCTCCACTGGACTCGGTAGTCAGTGTGAATGTCTCATTTCATCCATAATGACGTGGACACTGTGGGCTGGTGTCTGCATCAAAGGACTGATTTTTTCTTGTTAAGGACTAGCAGTTTACATGATCAGTTGGTGCTGATCCATGGTCCACTCTAAATACACGATTCTCAAATCATATTCTCAAGGGATTCTGCTGCTTTGTAAGCTCATAATAGTAATACAAAATAATAATAAGTATAAACATATTAATCACTTACCACGTGTACTTTTTATGTATCAATTCATTTAAACTTTCCCACAAAGCTATTAGAAAAGTACTATTACTCCTTCCCCACCCTTTATAGCTCAGGAAGCTGCAGCACAGAGAGGTTAAGTAACTTGTCCTAGTTCATTTTTAGCTAGTACTGGTCTATAAACATTTTTTATTTTTTGTTTTGTTAAAAAAATTCTGACAAATCAGGAAGTGGGGTTTTAGGAGGGGTGGTGATGCAAGACGGAAGCTGTGGGATGGGGATCGTCAGGGGTAGGTGACAGTAGTGTCTCCTTCACTCCATGCCAGTGTCATCTCCAGAAGAGGGACAGAGAATGGCACGTTCAGAATGGGCAGGTGAGTCCTCTACCATGTCTGTACAATGCAGATGTTTATCTTATTAAGCAGCTCACTTATATTGACCTCAGAGTGATCTTCCATATCACTGAGGATGGACCTTAGCATCATTCTCACCAGGCACAACCATGATGGCCAAGCCCTTGGTGCCACAATGGCCTGCTCTGGCCACACAATGTAGGTAGGTGTCAGAATACTTGCACATGTTATTGTTAAAGGCAATATTCAATAACTTGATGTCCTTGCCTCAGCCAAACAGGTTGATAGCCACAAGATTTCACCGTTGAAAATCTTTAAACTGCTGATACCAAGAGCACCTCTCCTCCTCTGGCAACTCATAGTAGATAGCAATGGCTGAGAAGTTCCCCTCTACCAGAAGCTGGGCCAGGGCAATGTAATGCTGCACATTCAGTTTTTGATTCTAACTAGCAAATCTGGTTCTAGATTACACTCTTAGCCTCCATACAATCCTTTTCACTTTAATGCTGAGGCAGAGGTGTTACTCAACTCAAATTGTGCCCTTTTTCTAGTTCTTTGATAAATAATGTTAGTTAATAGGATCCTCTCTTTGTGGGAGTGATGGGGGAGTCTCAGCTTAAAATTAAGCAAGATCAAGTATATTCAAGCATATCTGAAGTGTGACAAATTCTATTTCCAAGAGACTACTTCTAAGTGGGATCAAGGAAACACCTAGGTAAGAACCCACCCTCAGAGAAGAGAGTGGGATGTACCAGTTTTAAAGGTAGGAGCTGCCCTGGCCAGGTAGCTCAGTTGGTTAGGGCGTTGTCCCTATACACCAAGGTTGTGGGTTCGATCTCCAGTCAGGGAACATACAAGAAGCAACGAATGAATGCATAAACGAGTGAAACAACAAATAGATGCTTCTGTCTCTCTCTCAAATCAATACATTTTTTTACAAAGCCTCCATTAAAAAAAAAAAAAAAGAATGAAAGCTAAGTTGTAATGGGGACTGATAAAGTGATTCTGCTCTGACTGTTCCCTGGCCTAGCCATGCAGGCTCACACCTAAATCTTAAAGGATTTTCTGTGAATAAAAATGGGAAGGGCTGTCACATTAAAAACTGAGAAACTAGAACCTAGGTGATACAGGACAAAAAAGACAGGAAAGGAATTCTCCCCTCTTCAGAAAAGTGCTTCAGAAAATTGGCACGGGCCATCAACTCCTACTACAGGACAGCAACAGGAGGCGGCACCTTTAGTGCAAACATTGGAGTTTTCTGAGCCAGGCACTGGACAAGGCAAGGAGTTTCACATGATTACATTAGGGCCACTCACAGGATGAGGAAAATGGATATGACTCATAGTGGTAAAGCCAGTGAGCACGTAGGAGATGCTATTAAACCTTCTCCTCAAAGAGTTTGGGAAGGACTTTGAAGAAAGATGCATAATTCAGCAGGCCGGACAAAGTCTGTCAGACTTAGTGTGTGTCAGCCGTTTTAGTAGCCTCATTTGATTTACCAAGGTGATACAGTGTGAAAAATATGAGTTATAATCCCACACATTTTCCTTAAACCTTTGAAGTTTGTTATTGCTTATCTGTTAAACAAACAAGTATTAAGGAAACACTCTGCAAGATTTCTTCTTATTTTATTTTGTAATACTTGTAGATTCACAGGAAGTTTAAAAAGTAGTACGAGGTTCTGTGCACTCTTCACCCAGTTTCCTCAAATGCTAAAATCTTAATAACTGTAACAAAACAGGAAATTGACATTGGTACAATCCACGAATCTTACTGAGGCTTTGCCAGTTTTATATGCACTTGTGTGTATCTGAAGTTCTATGCAATTTTATCATGTGTAGGTATGTATAAACATAATTATACCTTATATCCCATAATCAAGATACAGAACTCTTTTATTACCACAAACATCCCCCTTGTAGTCATGCCCATCCCCTTGTCTCTCCATACCCTCCCACACCTGGCAACCGCTTACCTGCTGTCCAACTCTTGAATTTTGCTATTCTGAGAATGTTATATAAATGGAATCAAACAGTATGGAACCTTTTGAGTTTAGCTTGTCTCACTTGGTATAATTTCAGATGTTTCTATTTTAGGAAACAGGTTAATAATTACAATTTTATATTTGTGATGGAATAAAATGATATCAAAATGTCCACATCCTAGATTTTCCTAAAAACTGGTCTTGTTTCTAACCTATATTGGCATTTTGGTATTACTTTTATATCTTGAGAACTCTTAGCTGTAAACATGAATAGGGTAATGCTGGTTAAATATTAACTACCACTGCATACTGGAATACCTTAAGGCAAATGTTCAAAGTTTGTATTTTGTCCAAACATAGTAATAGTTTGTGGTGGGGGGTGTTGTCTTTATCTGATGAAGGTGTTTTGGAGGAATTATTTAGGCAAATCAGAATAAAAACAGAAGGAAGGCAAAATGTTAGACAATTTATAAACTAAATTATTGTAACTGTCTTCCATTTCAAAAGTATAGAGCAATTAGCAAATACAGAATGTGTTACCTTCTTCACCATCAAGAAGCCAGTAGTGTCAGAACGTAAAGCTTTCGTGCCAAGCCAGGTCACGTGGGTGAACATGGAATCCATTCAACCATGAAGGCTGGAACCTGATTTTCTTGGGTACCCCTGCAGTGCTTGGCACATAGTAAACAGTAAATATTGACTGAATGATGGGTGGCTGGTTTGAATCATTTTAGTAGCACCCCCTTACTTAAAAGAAGCATTTTATTAAGGACAGATATATCTTGTTATCTGAGATTCTCTTTACTTGCTTTCCAAAATTTATTAAAATAAATAAATTTTATTTTTTGAAAGAAGGGGAGAGAGAAAGAGAGGGAGAGAAACAATGATGGGACAGGGGAACCTGGCCTCGCAACCCAGGCATGTGTCCTGACTGGGAATCAACCAAGCTACCTTTCAGTTTGCAGGCTGGTGCTCAATCCACTGAGCCACACCAGCCAGGACTCTACTTGCTTTTCAAATGAGGCAGAGAGGGAGCAGCCCTTTCTTTAGAAGGTTAAGAATTTGGTAGAGGACAGCGTTTAGTGCCTCACGTTTTGGTGATCTGTGAACTGAAAATTCATCCAATTTCAGAACTAGATAGATGAATGTAAGAGGAAAAAGAGGTGCCAATATCATCAACTCGCATATATGTATATATTGGCAACTCGTTTGTTTTTTTACATAAAATTATATGTGTCTATAATTTTGCTCAAACTAGAGGAAAGGGCTCTAGTGGCTGTGAAATTATGGGCAAATCACCGTATTCGTGTCTAAATTTTTATCTGAAAACGGAACTCACTCTCAGAGGCTTTTGATGTTTGCTTTTTTACATGGAGAAAAGTGAAAAACTTTTATAAAATGCTGGCGTTAAAGTGGCCATTCCATATGGTGTAATGAACGTCTCCTATAAATTCAATCCCAGACTGTCGAGTGGAAATGCCCCCCGAGACTAAAACTGTACCAAAAAAAAAATCCAGTGTTCTCAAATTCGAAACAGCTTTTTAATCTCATTCATTTTAATACCAACCACACCTATCAGGCCGGCACGGGTCCCAGAGTCCACCGCTAGCGGGCAACGGAGGTCCTGCACTGGCTGGAGTTCTCCCGGCTGGGGTTCCCGAGCCCGGGCTTCCGCGAACTGCAGCGCCCTGGGCTCCCAAGACGACAGTCGAAGCCCGGCCTTCGGGCTTGGGGCTGAGGCACCGACAGCCTCGCCCACCCCGGGAAATTGCGCCACGGTCCGGAGGTTCTCGTGGGACATTCTTACCTACTCTCCAGAGTCGGGTTCCGACAGTTACCCCGCCAGTAGAAAGTTATCTAAGCAAGGCGGCCCTGGTCTGAGAAGCTCAAAGGCCAGCGGATCCCGTGGGAGGGAGGGTGGGCGGGGCAGCGAAGCGGGAAGCACAAGGCGCGCGCTCCCGTGAACGCGGGAGGGAGACGGGGTCGCAGCGCACGCGCTCGCCGGCTGTGGAGCAGGAGGCGGGGTCTTCAGAAGACCGCCCGGAAGAGGGCGCTCTGAAGCCAGGCCAGAGGCCGGCCAGGGGCGGGGCCAAGGGAGGGCGGTGACGCTAAGGGGCGGGGTGAGGCGAGGCGGGGACGCGCTTGCGGGGTGGGGGAAGGCGGGGGCGCGGCGGTGGCGGGAGCGTCCCTGGTTTCCGCCCCTGTTTCCCACTCTCCTTCCACCTCCAACCCGCCAGGGCCGTGGAGAGGCACCGCTTGCTGTTCCCTGGAGCCGCCGTGCTGCTGCTGCCACTCTCTCCCTCCGCTCGTGGTGAGCCAGTCAGTCCCCGCACTGTGCGCTCCTCCGTCTGGGCCATGGATGGGTAAGTGCTCGGCGGCGCGGTCCCCGCGCTGAGCGGCGTTTGCCCCCCTTCCTTTCGGCTTTCGTCTGGACTTGACGAGGCCGGGGAGCTGGGCGCGGCACCGGCGGCTGGAGGAGCGGCCCGGCAAAGCCCGACGGAGGGGCTTCCGGGCGCCTCCTAGGGAGCTCCAATTGCGGAGGGGCGGGCCGCCGCAGCCTCGCTTGCCCCCTCGGGGCGCCCCCGTAATATCCGCCCCTCACACCGTCACACCGGGAAGTGGAGGAAAGCCCGGCATTGCCGCCGGGGGCCGCGGGCCGGTCTCCGCGCTGAGGGTCGGGGAGCCCTGCCCGGTCTCCCGACACTTCCTCTTAGAAAATGGTGCGCGGCGCTGGGGGAGGCGGAGGCGGCGTTCGGGGCGGGCGTCCTTCTGCTAGGGTGTTGCTGTTTACCGGTGAGGTGGGGCGAGCGCTGGAGCTTCCCCAGACGGGGAGGCGAGAGACCAGTGGCCGCGGAGTGGCGGACGGCAAGTGCACGCGTCGGTGCACGTCTGGGCGGCGACCTGGTCCCGAAGCCAGGGCTCCACGCGGGGTCTCGGCAAGCCGGGAAGCCGGCAGAGGTCCGCGGACTCGTGATATGAACTGTGTTAACGATTTCTGTGTACCGGGCGTCTGGACTTGATGATCACGGCCCCCCCCCCCGCCCCCAACTTCGTGAGTTCCCTGTCATGTATATGAAATACTGTGTAAATGCCATTTTCGGGGAGCCTTCAAACGCTCCAAGAGATAATGAGGTCTGTAGTCAAAATAAAAAGATTTAGAACTATCGATATAAATATTTCCCTTGGGGATCCAGTGGTGTGGGGTGGAACCCGACAGGTATTTTAATGTTTGAGGAAACAACTGGATTAGGATCTTCAGGCGGGGGGCAAATTTTGATCTTCGGGATTTAATCGGAGGTCGTGGTATATGTATATTGAGAGTTTAAAAAAACCCTCCAGGTCTCTTAGAACCTGCAAGTCCACTTATTTATTCCCATTAGGCATTCGAGGTTTTGTTTGGACTTTCACTTGATTTTGATGACAAGGTTTGTGCCCAATCTTTCGGTTGTAGAATGTGTAGAACTTGCTTGAACAGTGAAAGCCGGGTACGTGTTGCCATATAGTTGGTGATTATTGTCATACTGTGTAAAGACTATGGAATCTTAAAAAACATTTCGCCTTCATTAGATTTCATTTATCCTAGTTTCATAATAGTAAGTTTGTATGATTTATTGAATTAACTCATTTGAATGCATATTGCACACTGCTACAAACATTAGACACAGTTGTTTTATGTTTCATTTATGGTTGGATATTCTTTAAAGTATTTTTTATTTAATTGAAACTTCTCTAAAAGCTTTGTTGAAAACTCATTTCACATCATCTTACTCAGTTACACTTTATGTGTGCAAAATGTTGCTATTTAAATTTGTGTGATTGTGCCACATACAAGGTCTTGCGATACCCCTCTTTTAATTCCAAAATCCTAACCATGTAATTCTGTAACATAACAATATCACACTCTAGCACACCCTGTGACATTTTAGGTAAAAGGTTCAATTTAAGACTAAATTATTACACACCCGTATTATTACCCTGCCAACCACACTCAAGCAGGCCTTACTTCTGCTGGACTCTGTATCTAGCTGGGAAGGCTGTGAAATTAGTATCATTATGTGTAGTGAATTGTAAGATGGTTTGACTTGAGATATGGAAGCAGGTTAGCTTTTTGTATTAGAAAACTTATAGTGATTATATAGAGGACTCTTGGGTTATGCATCTTGTATGTTTAACTCTTGGTTAACATGAAGTGCAAACTTACTGTTTTGGACAATGTTTTAAGAAGTTAACTCTTCTCACTCTATATGTGATTTTAGAACTCAGAATGAGTTTAATGATTTAAGTATGTGGCACAATAAGATACTGGAAGGTAAGTTCATTTGAGAATTCAAGTAGGTACACGATTTACTCTTTGTAACAGAACAAATACCACAGTGTATTACAGTCTTATTTTTTATGCACAATCCTCAGTTATTTATTACATTTAAATTTTATCAAATGAATTCAAGTTTCAAAAGTCTGGAAGGAAAAACAAGTCTACATGGTTATCACTTAAAACTATTACATTTGCATGATAAACAGTGCAAGTCATAAATGTTTACACTTACTAAGTAATGACGATATTGTGATTGGTTTTTAACAATAGGTAGAATTAGTTACAGCTTTCTTTTGGGAGCATGGAGACAAACCTCACTGAAGACAGTTTATTTGGAGGTAGAATAGATGGAGTTTTGTTTGGCAGAACTTTGTAGGGGTCTTTACACCTTGGTATTAAGGAATGTGGTTTTGAACACAGTGAATTTTGGTTTTTAGGAGGCTAATTAAATTTCTACATTTTCCCACAGTCTGAAAAAGGTCCTTTTCCATTATATTGAGTAGTTAAAAAACAACAAACTTTCTAGTCAACATCTTTCTAGTTCCTTCTCATATCCCAACTGTCGAGTGTGTGTTCATTTCCTCCTGAGATAATTTACATTTAAACAGTTTTTTCGTAGTTAACTTTTACTTAATTATAAGTTTAATTTAAAATTAAATTTACTATTAATATTTTTAAAATTTTGTGTGTTTCAGGTGTACAGCATAGTGGTTAGACAATTATATAATCTATGAAGTGATTCCCCCAACACAATTTTGATGTGGTAGAATTTTTTTCTAAAGCATATCTTTGAAAATTTTGATGCGTGAAATTTGACATTTTGAGAGACTATCTTAGCTGTTATTTGGTGAGCTCTTTTGGGTGGTAGGTTCAAATTTGCAAAAATGCCTTCTACTTCTGTAAATCCACTCCCTGGTTTTGATTCATTTAAAATTTTAAACATGATCATTTTATACCAATGATTTAAGGGAATGAACTTGGGTGATTTTAAATTTTGATTTGGACTTACTAAAAAGAGGTAAATGGGTAAACATACTCAATTTATTGAAGCACAACTATACTTTTTAAATACTTTTCTAAATACTAAAAGAGGATTTGATTTATTGTTTCTTACATTTCTATTGAAGCTTTGCTTTTACACTCTGCTATTGCTAGACTGTCCTGTCACTTTTCTTTGTATTAACATTTCACAACTCATCACATTCTTATTTTTATTATTTGTTGTTATAATGCTTTTTCTTTTTTCTTTAATCTTATTATCTGTCTTTTAAAAACTTGTTCTCTAACTTTGTTTTCCATTTTCTCTTTTTACTTTTTCCATACAGTGTTGTTACAGATATAGCTGTCGGTTTAAAGGTAGGAATCTTTTACTATCCTTTCATAAGCATTTTTAATCTTAGTTTTGGCATTTTTTTCCAATGGTGAAATCATCTCACCTGTTCATAAACTTACATGTTTTACTGTGTTATAATAGTATTTTATTTTTATTTAGCTCCAAAATAAGTGTTCCTGTAGCTAATTTTGGATTTTACATATTTATTAAGTAGAACTACAATATTATCTTGTGTATCTAAAATGTGAAGAAAAAGTTTAGCTCAGAGTTTTATTTGAATGATCATTGTGTGTGTGTGTTTAGTTTTAGCAGTTAAATGTAATCTAGATTGTTATTTATTTTGCTATCATGTCCCTTTTTATATTTTCTGTTGTGTGTGCCTATAATAAAATTATAACAGCAGCTGAAGTTTCTTCAATTCCTCCTATGTGCCAGCTGCTGTACATACATTTTCACTAATTATTATAACAGTTCTTCAAGGTAGGTATTAATATTCCCATTTTAAAGATAAAAAAAAACAGATTCAGAAAGTTTGTATGCAAGGTGTGGTACACCAGAGGTCAAATTCCTATCCTCCTGGTTCTAGAGCCTGACTTTTTTTTTTTTTTCTCACTATACCTAGCTGCCAGTAATGAAGTTTCTGTTTAAAAGGTGAACAACAGGGAGAGTTCAATAATTATTTCACAGTAATGATTCTTCTAATAAGTTTGTCGTTGTAGTTTTATCAGTCTTCCCATTTATTACATTCTAAGGTATAAATTATTAGATTCTAAGACTTATTAGATTCTAAGGTATAAATGAAATAAACAGTGCTCATCAATGTGAGGCTTTTAAAATATAAATGGATGTTTTAGGTTCCCCTTTAGCAGTTTGGTGTTTGGTATAGCTGAGTTGAGAATTTAGTTCTAGAAGCCATTTAGTTCAGATCACTGTAGAAAATAGAAAGAAATAATTCATGTTTTTCTTATATGTATTTTATGTAAAGTTGTTACACCTCTTTGTCTTTCATTTCTTTCTGTTTCTACACGTCCACATTCGCACTTAATTGGGCCTGATGGCCGCGCTTATGTTCTTCAAATACCTTAAAAAATAAGCATAAGTACAGCATAAGGCATTTGAGATTGATTTACAATAGTATGTCCAAGACTACATAACTGGGAACTACTGCTTATACTGTCTTTTGAAGTTGGTGGAGTTAGCTTGCTTTGGCAAACTTTGAACGTATTTTAAGACTAGAAAATAAATGGAGGAGCATCTTTGGTGGGATTCCCCCCTCCCCCTTTTTTTCCTGCTATACTTAAGTCATACTCTTTTATTTATTTATTTTTATTGTTGTTCAATAAAGCAATGTTGTCTCCATTTTCCCCACCACTACCCTCCACCCCAGCCATCCTCACCTCCCACTCTCTATCCTAAGCCCCTTTGGTTTTGTCCATGTGTCTTTTATACATGTTTCTGAAAACCCCTCCCCCCTTTTCACTCCATTATCCTTTCCCACCTCGTCTCTAGTTGCTGTCAGTTTGTTCTTAACTTCACAGTCTCTGGTTATGTTTTGCTTGCTTGCTTGTTTTGTTGATTAGGTTTCACTTATGGGTGGGTGAGATCATATGGTATTTGTTTTTCACCACCTGGCTCATTTCACTTAGCATAATACTTTCCAGATCCATCCATGCTGTCCCAAAGGTTAGGAGCTCCTTTCTGCTGCATAGTATTCCATTGTGTAAATATACCATAGTTTTTTTATCCATTCATTACTGATGGGCACTTAGGTTGCTTCCAGCACTCGGCTATTGTAAATTATGCTGCTGTGAACATTGGGGTGCATAGGTTCTTAGGGTATAATCCCAGCAGTGGAATTGTCAGGTTACTTAAGTCATTTTCTCATTTGGGTATGGTACTTGGAGATCAGGAACTACAGGAAGGGATACTTAAAGTAAATGTTTTGGCCTTATCAGAAATGTAATTCTAGAGTTTATCTGGGGAAAATGAATACCTGAGACATTTAAAAAATTTACCATTTTGGAGTTGAGGAATTATGCCGGCAGGATTGTCATGCCTGTTTTCTTGTGGGGAAAAGTGTATTTTGATGATAAATAAAAGAAAAACTTGAACGTTAGGGACAGGAACAGGAACTGGATTTAAATATATGATTTGGATTTCTGACCACCTGTTTTGCAGCAGGCACTTTAAAAACAAAGATCAGATTCCACTTTGAAGAGAAGATAAGTTGATTAGTTGATTCACTAGGCAATCTTGTTTTTATAGTCTTAAATACTGCAAATGTCTGTAAAATTACTCATTATATGGAGAGATTTCTTGTAAGAAGTTCTATTACTTGGATCCCACGTAATAGACCAGTAAGGCTCATATTTTATTCAGATTATATAAACCAAAATTAGTGAATTTAAATAAGTCCTTCAAAAATATCAGTTACTTATTTTCATCTATTTACTGTCTGAATATGACACAACAAGTAGTTTTAGCTGTTGCCAAGAGTGGATTTCAGGTTATGTTCCATAAGTTGCTTTCCTGGGTTCAGAAAAGTAGTATGGATTTCTTTTTCAATATGAAAATACCCTTAAATGTGAAAACTATTATTTTAGAGAAAGAAAACTGAATTGTTTTTAGAGATTAAGTGATTCACTAGAATGTTTTATAAGGGCAGGGTTTTTGATAGTTTGTTTCCAGTGTTTGACATAATAATTTCTTCAAAATACCTGATGAATGAACGCCAAATTACCACACAGTTAGGTAGCAAACTCACATAATGGAATCCAAACCTTCAAATCTTGATAGTGTTCAGTCTATTGCATATGTACCCTATGGGAGAGAATTAAAATCATTTTTTCATATTGAAATTTTCTTGAAGACCAGAAAACATTTTCAGTCAGTTTAGGGCCATAGAATGCCTTTTTTTCAGGTTCAGAAAATTCCTTTCGATATCTCATTTGCTATTTTTTGGTAACATGAATGGATGTTGAATTTGTATCTTTCAAGAAATTTGTATATTTCAGCCAAATTGTTATGGGCATAAAGTTGTTCATAGTATTTCCTTGTCATTTTAATTTCCCTTGGATCTGTAATGATTTCTGTACTTTCAGTCTTTTTTTTTTAAAGGTTATATTTATTACCTTTTAGAGAGAGAGGGAGGGAGGGAGAAAGAGAGGGAAAGGAACATCAATGTGTGAGAAATACATCCATCTGTTGACTCTCAGCAGGTACCTGGCCCCCAACCCAGGCATGTGCCCTGACTGGGAATTGAACCAGCAATCCTTTGGTTCACAGGCTGGTGCTCAATCTACACCAGCCAGCCACACCAGCCAGAGCTGTATTTTCAATCTTGATACTGGTAATTCATGTTTTTCCCCTGCCTCTGATTGGTCTAACTAGAGGCTTTTAATATTACTGATAATTTTCAAAAGCCAGTTTTTGGTTTTACTTTCTGTATTGGCTGACTCTTCTACTTCGTTAGTTTTATTATTTATTATTTCTTTCCTTATATTTATTTTGAGTTTCATTTGTTTTTCTTGACTTGGTTGTTTATTTGTTGTTTTGTTTTGTTGTAGCAGCCTAAAACAATGTTTATTATTATTTAGATTTATCTCACAGTTTCTGTGGGTCAGGAATCTAGGTGTGGCATAGTTGGGTCCTCTGACACGGGCTCTCTCAAGGCTGCTATCAAGGTGTTGATAGATGTTGGGCTGCTGTCAAGGTGTTGATAGATGTTGCAGTCATCTTTTGGAGATGAAATCTGCTTCTAAGCTCACTCAAAATGGTTGTTGACAGGAGTTGGATTCTCCTGGGTTGTTGAGATGAGGGCCTCACTTCTTCACTTGTTGTTGGCGCAAGCTGCCTGCAATTCCTTGCCATGTGGGCCTCTCTGTAGGGCATCTTGCTTCAGCAACTTGCTTCTCCCAAGTAATTAAAACAAGAAAGACAAAGTAAGAGTTAGGCAGAAGTCAGTCGTTTGATACCTAATCTCAGTATCAAAAGGTATCTTGTCACTTTTGCTCTATTCTGTTTTTAGAAGTAAGTCACTTAAAGGGAGAGAGTTACACCTGAATATGAATACTAGATGGTGGAGACCATCGGAGACCATGTTAGAAGACTTCCTGCCACACCAGAAAAGAAGTTACTGGGGTGTAATGGTAATGCACATGTTTAGCTCTACTAGATAGTTGCAGATTACTATCTAGCAGTGCATGAAAATTATTACAAATTTTCACCATTCTTAGTATTATGTCTTGAGATATTTTTAATGTAATTATTTAATGTTATAAATTTACCTCCAAGCACAGCTTTAGCAGCATGCCTGAAGTTTTTTTTCCTATTCCTTTTATTCAGAGTAGAGTAAACCCCAAGAAAGTAGAAGGAGGGAAATAATAAGTAACTTAAATGAGATGTACAAATTCCTTGAAAGACAGAAACTCTCAGATGACCAAAACTGACACAAGTTGGAAAGGATTTCCTCCTCCTTTTTAAAAAGTTTGTATAAAATTAGTATTATTTTCCAAGTGTTTCATGGTTTGTTGGGAAGGTAATTTTAAAATAAACAATTTCTTCTCTCTCCCAAAAATTAGTATTATTTCTTCTTTAAATGTTTGCAAGAATTCATTATTGTAGCTATTTGTGGGTACATTTCCTTTATGGGAAAGTTTTAAATTATGAATTCAGCTTTAAAAAATAGATATTGTGCTATTCAGATTTTTAATTTTTTCTACTACATCCCACAAATTTTGATATACTGCGTTTTTACTTTACTTAGTTCAAAATATATTCTATTCCTGTGAGTTCTCTTTTGAACCATTATTATTTATAAGTATGTGGTATAATTTCTAAACATTTTGGAATATTTAATATAAATAAATATAAGATTTAATATCCAAATGTCTTTCTGTTACTGTTTTTTTTTTCTTAAATACCACTTTGCTCAGAGAATGTACTTTGTATCATTCATTACTTTTACATTTCATAAGATTAGTTTTAATGTCAGGCATATGGTCTATCTTTAAGAATGTTCTGTGTACATTTGAAAATGTATAGTTTACCTTTTGAGGTCTAGTGCTTTATAAATGTCAATAAGATAATTCATGAAAATTCAGAAAAGTCATGTCTTCTGTACCCTTAACAGTTTTCTTACTATTCTATTTCTGAAAGAAGACAGGATTATTGGCATTTCCATCCATAATTGTGGATTTGTTATTTATTGTAGTTCTGTTGGGTTTTGTTTTACATATTTTGAAGCTCAGTTGTTAGGTACATTTACTTTTATAAACGTTATATTTTTTTGATGAGATGACTTCCTTTTTCATTTGTAATATACATCTTTATCTCTAGTAGTATAGTTCCTGTCCAGAAGGCCACTTTGTCTGATTATAGTATCGTAATTCCAGTTTTCTTTTTTAATATATTTTATTGATTATGCAATTACTGTTCTGATTTTTCCCTGTGTCTCCCTCCACACAATACTTCCATTCCCTTCAGCAATCACTCCCCCATACACCATAGTTCATGTCCTTCGATCATGTATCTAAGTTCTTGGCTACTTCATTTCCTATACTGTTCTTAACATTCCCCTGTCTATATTGTACCTACCAGTTTGTACTTCTTTTTTTTTATGTATTTTATTGATTATGCTATTACAGTTGTCCCATTTCCCCCCTTCTCTCCCCTCCACCCTGTACCCCCCTCCCACCCACGTTCCCCCCCTTTAGTTCATGTCCATGTGTCATTCTTACGAGTTCTTTAGCTTCTACATTTCCCGTACTATTCTTGCCCTCCCCCATCTATTTTCAACCTACATTCTATGCTACTTATTCTCTATACCTTTTCCCCCTCTCTCCTCCTCCCACCCCCCCCTGCTGCTAGCCCTCCACGTGCCCTCCATTTCTGTGGTTCTGTTCCTGTTCTAGTTGTTTACTTAGTTTCTTTTGGTTTTGCTTTAGGTGTGGTTGTTAATAATTGTGAGTTTGCTGTCCTTTTTACTATATGTGTCTTTTCTTTATCTTCTTTTCTTAGATAAGTCCCTTTAGCATTTCATAAAATAAGGGCTTGGTGATGATGAACTCCTTTAACTTGACCTTATCTGAAAAGCACTCTATCTTCCCTTCCATTCTAAATGAGAGTTTTGCTGGATAGAGCAATCTGGGATGTAGGTCCTTGTCTTTCATGACTTGGAATATTTCTTTCCAGCCCCTTCTTGCCTGTAAGGTCTCTTTGGAGAAATCAGCTGACAGTCTGATGGGAACTCCATTGTAGGTTACTGTCCCCTTATCTCTTGATGCTTCTAGGATTCTCTCCTTCGTTTTTACCTTGGCTAATGTAATTATGATGTGCCTTGGTGTGTTTCTTCTTGGGTCCACTTCTTTGGGGCTCTCTGAGCTTCTTGGATTTCTTGGAAGACTGTTCCCTTTGCCAGATTGGGGAAGTTCTCCTTTATTATTTGTTCAAATACGTGCTCTATCTGTTGCTTTTCTCCTTCCTGTTCTGGTACCCCCATAATTCGGATGTTGGAACGTTTAAAGGTGTCCTGGATGCTCTTAAGCTTTTCCTTGATTTTTTGAATTCTTATTTCATTATGCTTTCCTGCTTGGTTGATTCTATCCTCCTTCTGGTCCACTGTATTGTTTTGAGACTCAGATTCCTTCCTTTCCCTATTGGCTCTCCTCCGCATATCTTCCTGCATCTCTTTTATGGTAACCTGCATCCTTTCATCTAAGTTGCGCCCAAAATCAACCAATTCCGTGAGCTTTCTGATCACCAGTGTTTTGAACTGTGCATCTGGTAGATTGGCTATTTCTTGGTCGCTCAAAAGGATGAGTCCTGGGGTACTGATTTTTTCTGTTGGATACATACATGTCTTATGTCTTTCCCTGTCTCTGGTTGCTCTTGTTACGGTGGGGGGCGGAGCCTTAGGTATTCACTGGGGCTGGGCACCCTGGTCGCTAGATTGTGACGTTATATGTGTGGGCGGGGACAGGAGCGGGAGAGGACAGTGGCGACAGCTCCGTGCTCCCGGGCTCAGGCCCGTCCCCGGGATCCCAGGCTGCAAGCTCTGCCCTGGTCCACAATCGCTGCCCCACAGGGTCCGCCAGCCGCAGCTTGCGTACTCAGGGATCACCGCTGTGTTCTTGCGCCCCGGATGGCTGTCGCGCCGATTTTGCGCCAAATTTTCCCCGACCTCTGCGCGCCGCGGACCCGCGCCAGCCCCGCACCCGCCCGGCTTGTCGTCTCCTACCGGTCTGGATGTGCGGGTCTACTTCAACTTCTTGGCTGTCCGACTTCCATTCAGATAAATCCTGTCAGTTCTGAGTGATATTCTATCTATAAATTATTGTTGTTCTAATCTTGGTTGTGCGAGGAGGCACGGTGCATCCACCTATTCCTCCATCTTGCCGGAAGTCCCAACCTTTGGCATCTTAATTATGTTGTATCTTGGTGTGGCCCTCTCTGGATCCATCTTGTTCGGGACTTTCTGTGCTCCCTGGACTTAACATGTCTCTTTCCTTCACCAGATTAGGGAAGTTTTCATTATTTTTTCAAATAAGTTTTCAGTTTCTTGCTCTTCCTTTTCTCCCTTCTGGCACTCTGTGATTCAGATGTTGGTACATTTACAGTTGTCCCAGAGGTTCCTAAGCCTAGCCTCGGGGCTGGGTTTTTTGTTTTGTTTTGTTTGTGTTTTTTTTGTTTTGTTTGTGGTTTTTTTTGTTTTTGTTTTAAATTCTTGTTTCTTCCTGCTGTTCTCACTGAATGATTTTTCCTCCTTGTGTTCCAAATTGTTGATTTGATTCTCAGCTTCATCCCCTCCACTGTTGGTTCCCTGTAGATTTTGCTTTATTTCACTTAGTGAAACCTTCATTTCTGCCTGGGTCTTTTTTATACCTTTGAAATAGCCAATGAGTTCCTGGAGCATCCTGATAACCAGTGTTTTGAACTGTGCATCTGAAAGTTTGCTTATCTCCATTTCATTTAGTTGTTTTTCTGGAATTTTGTTCTGTTCTTTCATCTGGGCCATATTTCTTTGTCTTCTCAATTTGGCAGCCTCCCTGTGTTTGTTTCTGTGTATTAGGTAGAGCTGCTTTGACTCCCTGGCTTAGTGGTGTAGCCTATTGTAGAAAAGCACATCTGTTAAGTTGAATAGGGCCGAACCTTAGGTGATCGCCAGGGTGGAGCAACCAGTGTCACCTCTCTGTTGCTCTGTGTAGGGGAAGGCCTAAAGAGGGGCAGTGGCATTGCCTGGCCTCTGGAGTTTTGCCCAGGAGGAAGCTGCTGCCAAAGCTCACCTCAATGCCAGTCACTTCACTTTCTCCCCATATGACACTGATGCCCTTCCAGCTGTTGCCCTGGTGCTGAAGTTTAGAGGGGTGGGTCTGCCTGAGTCCTAAGTCCATTTTGGGCCATTTAGGAGGGATCTCTTGAGAATCTCACAGTTTCTTATCGTGCCCTAACCCGCACTGGTATGTAAAGCCAGAAGTTACAGAGACGTACCTTTCTGGTACTGGAACCCTGGGCTGGGTGGTCTGGTCTGGGGCTAGGATCCTTGACTCCCAAGGTATCCCTCACAGCTTCTATCCACCACATGTGGATGTGGGACCACCTGTTCCCATCTCCAAGCCTCTCTGTGCACTCCGCCTCTCCTGGGCCTGTTTGCATGTCTCCATGTCTCTGCCTTCCTACCTGGATGACTGTGGCTTCTTTAAATCCTTGATTGTTTGAGTTATACACAGCTCGATTTTCTGACAATTCTGGGTGATATTTATTTTGTAGTCGAATTGTGTTTTTTGCTATAGTTGTGCACAGAAGTGAGGCATGTTTACCTGTGCCTCCATCTTGACTGGAAGCCTAATTCCAGTTTTCTTATAAGTGTTTATGTGGTATATCCTCATCCAAGGATATGGGCATTGATTTTGAGAGAGAGAGAGAAATATTGATATGTAAGATATAAACATCAATTAGTTGCCTCCCATATACACCCTGACCAGGGATTGAACCTGCAATCTAAGTATGTTTCCTAACCAGGAATTGAACTTGCAGCCTTTCAGTGAATGGGGCAATGCTCCAACTGAGCCACCTATGTGGTACTGTATTTTTTAACCATTCTTTTTCTTTTAATCTATGTTTAAGATATGTGAAAGAACAGATGAACCAGAGAGACAATAAACAGCAAAATATGGGTTTAAATGGACCTGAAGGATTGGGTTTCAAAAGAATGGCTTCTCTTGCTTTCTCTTTGCTCACTCTGATAAATGTGAGCTGCCATTGAGCTACCTTATGGAGAGGCCCATATGTAAACCAAACACTGCCAGTAACCACTTGAGTGAGCTTGGGAATGAATCGTCCATTTCCTCTTTTACCCTTGAGAGGATTCCAGCCTGTGAGACACTCTCAGCCAGAGGACCCAGCTAAGCCATGCCCAGGTTCCTGGCTCAAAGAAATTGAGTTAAAAAAATACTTGTTTTTTTAGCTGCTAAATTTTGGGATCCTTTCTTATGCATTCGTGCATAACTAGTACAACTACCTAACTCAAAGTGGTGAGTAAGTGTTAATACTATGTTTTTTTTCTTGTGTTGTACCAGAAGGCAAAGGATGTTGATGTGTCCTATTACTTGTAATGCTAACATTCGTCACTGGGTAAAGATTATCTTTGCCACATTTCCTAGTGTAAATTTATGTTTTTCCCTTTGTAACTAGTAAGTATTTTGTGGATTGATACTTTCAGACCAGGTTAATAATATTTTAATTCTTAAACTTTTGCTTCCTAATTTTAGTTTTTGCTTGTCTGAATTAGTTACTGTAATGATAGTTGCAAAGTGGTGATTTTCTAATTTTATTTTTGTAATCAGGATTACACTGACCTCTTAAAAAGGAACTGATTAACTTGTTTTTGCTATTTTATGGAACGTTTTTTCTTGAAAGTTTGGTTGATTTCACCTGTAAAGCCACCTGGGCTGGGGTTGGAAGTGACTGATGGGAGGACTTTGTCTATGTCACTACTGTAATTTCTCATGGTTAAATCAAGTTTCCTGTTTCCTCACATTAATTTTGGGATTTTACATTGTTTAAAGAGATATATTCATTATTAATTTCATAAGCTTATTTTTCTGCAGTTTATAATACTTAAGGTTAATTTTTAATCTCTGTAGTCTTTAGTTATTTTTTTTTATTCTGAATTGTTTGTTTACTTCTCCCTTGACCAGCTACGCCACAGGTCTAGGTTACTAAAGTTATAAAATAACCATCTTTTGGTACTTATTAATCTTCTTTAATTAATTTTTTAGTTCTCAGTTTCATTCATTTTTCTAATTTTTTCTTCATGTTTATTTTGATTCTCTCTATGTCTCTATTTCTAACTCTATTGAATTATATAATTAACTCACTTATTTTCAGATTTCTTGTTTCCTGATAAAGGTATTTACAATTATCTTGAAGTACTAAAGCTGGATCCCACAAGTTTTGTATTTGTATTTTCATTTTAATTTTATTCAAGTATTTTTACATTTTTCTTATGACTAAAAAAAATCCTTTTTAATTCAGGGATTATTCAGTGGCTTTAAAAATTTAGTTTTCTGCCGTGGCTGGGGTGGCTTAGTTGGTTGGAATGTTGTCCACACATCAGAAGTTTGGGGTTTTATTCCTTGTAAGAGCACAGGGTTGTGGGTTTGATCCTGGTTGAGACATGAATGGGAGGTGGCCCTCTGGTATTTCTCTCACATTGATGTTTCTCTCTCTCTCTGTCTCTCCCTGCCCTTCCTTCCTTCCTCTTTGTAAAAATCAGTAAACATATTAAAAAAATTTCCTTTCCAAACATCAGCTACTCTTGTTGTTGTTTCTAATTTTATTGTAGGGAACATAGTGTATTTAATATATTCCTGTGGATAATATTGAGATGACTTTGTTGAACTGATAGAGGAGTTGGCAGACTATGGCCCAAGGCCTAAATAGAACTTAGTTCCATCTGTTTTTATATGTCCCGAAAACTAAAATAGTTTTTATTCTTCTGAACGGTTGAAAAAGATCAAAAGAGTAATGTTTTGTAACATTCAAATCTTAGTGTCTGTAAAGTTTTGTTGGAACACAGCTATGCTCATTCGTTTTCATATTGTGTGTGGTTGTGAGAGAGACTGTATGGCTTACAAAGGCTGAAATACTCAACTGATTGTTCCTTTACACATAATTTTTTGCCAACATGATACAATGTGTTTGTAAGTGTGTATTTTTAGCTAGATGTCTGGTTCTGCATTTATTAGCTCATTATTAATTATAATTGTTTTTTCTGATCATATTTTGTGTTTTTGGTCTATTGGCTTCTCAGAGGGATGGATTTATTAACATTTCAAGTCAACTGTTGATTTATCTTTTTTCTTACATTTTATCTTTCTTATCTTTACATTTTATCTTTATTTCTTATGTTTTTTTCTTACATTTTTCTTTATCTTATTAAATGTGGTGATCTAGAATTTTAGTTGTGGATTATAATAGACATTCTCATTTTCTGCAGACCTCAAGTTGTGTTTTCACAATATAAACACCAAGTATCCAGTCACTTTTGTTTTTTATAGCTTTTTCACCATCTTTTAGCTTTGTTTTTCAATTAATTTTAGTACTTTTTCTAAGAAGTTTGTAACATATATTTACATGTGGCTAATCGAGTGATGTTTTGTATCTCTGAGGATTTTTTTAGGCAAGAACAGAATATGAAAAGTTTTCTTCCAACTTGCCTCCTCACTGAGGCTTTTGGGTCCTCAACCACAGCCTGTAGCTACTCATCTTCATCACCCTTCACATACTGATTCAAGTTAGCCTTCAACTTTCTCAGGGTTTTTCTCATTTTGATTCCTGAAATCCACATATCCCTCTAGCTTCTACAGTTTCTCCATGGTTGATTTTGGAGATGGGAGTTAATAATTCATACTAGGTTCAGACTTCAGATCCACCTATTTATTACTTAGGTACAGCAAGTACAAAGGACAGTGGGTCAAACAACTCATGCTAGTTTCAGGCTTTAGACCCACCTATTTATTACCTAGTACAATGAGTACACAGGACAATTGTGAAATTTTAGAGTGAAGAGATGATTCCAGTGGCTTCTGAGGGAGAGAAAAAACAAGTCACCTTCAAAGAAATAAATGTCATACTGGCATGTTACCAGTCATACTATGTGCTGGATGTTTTTATAATTTTCTTAGGGAAAATAATTTTCATCCCACAGTTCTTTACTAAGTTAAATGATTACGAAGGTACATTAAAGATAGAATTTTCTTTTTATATATATATTTTATTGATTATGCTATTAAAAGATAGAATTTTCAAATACGCATGGGTCTAGAAAGTTTACCTTTTGTTTACCACCATTTAGGTAGTTATTTAAGGATGTACTCTGGCAAAATGTTAGTAAACTAAGGACAGGGAAGACAGAAGTTCAAGAAAAAGTTGAGCCAACCCAAAAGAAAAGTGCAAAGAAGACTCAAGTTAACAGCTGTTCAGAAAGCCTGAATAGCCTTCTAGATTGACACAGGAGGGAAGAGTTTTAGGGAGAAGGTCTTAGGAAGAAAAGTATGGACTAGATAGAATGAATGGTGTCAGATTTGGGGAAAATTTTGGTGATAATATAAAGGAAAGTATGTGAGAAAATAAAAGATAAAATTTCTTGGAAAGCCAAAAAAAAAAAGTCATGGTCTAACTATGAACCAAATTAGAATGTGGCCTGATGTTTAGAAATTATAAAGTGTAATCAAGAATTCATTTGATTTTTATTGATTTTTAGAAAGTGAGCAAGAGAGAAACATCGATTTTTGTTGTTCCACTTATTTATGCATTCATTGGTTGATTCTTTTTTTTTTTAAAGATTTTATTTATTTATTTTTTTTAGAGGGGGAAGGGAGGGAGAAAGAGAGAGAGAGAGAAACATCAATGTGTGGTTGCTGGGCATCATGGCCTGCAACCCAGGCATGTACCCAGATTGGGAATCGAACCTGTGACACTTTGGTTCTCAGCCCACGCTCAATCCACTGAGCTACGCCAGCCAGGGCCCTAATTGATTCTTACATGTGCCCTGACTGGGAATGGAACCTGCAGCCTTGGTGTTATCAGGATGATACTCGAATCAACTGAGCTACTTGGCCAGGGCTCATTTGTTCTTGATTCTAGGAACAGTCTTTTTCAAGTGGTCCTAAATTTGTAACATGAGACCATAGAGTAAAAAGTGAACTGTGCCAGGGTTACATTTCTTTACATAGTGATAAAAATGTAAATATTTATTAATTTCCAGCTTTAAGTCAACCTTTGAACAGGACACAATGAACAAAGCCCAGAATGCTGTTGTTGCAGGGCACAATGTAATAACCATACATAAATAAAAGTGAAACTGGCAGAGAGAGGGACAGGAGAGAGCAGATTGCTAGCACTAATAGCCTTGTCTTTCAAAATGGAGAATCAAGAAGTAATGTAAAATGGACAAAATAATCAATATATTATAATATAGTATTTAAAGTTCAAAGATACTTATATAAGAATTAAAATTAAAAGCATATCTTTCAAACATTAAGAGGACAGAAAAGAGAGGAAGTAAAAGATAAATTCTAAAGTTTTCACATTAGAGGTCAGTCAGTTTATTTTTAAAGTTGGTAACTCAAAAGTAGCAGTGTAAGCATATTTGGGTTATGGGGACAACCATTAGAATAACTTAGATTGTTTAGAGATTGGGATATAAGTGGAGAGATTTGCTTTTTATCAAATAAACTTCTTTGCAATATTTCAATTTTTACAGTATGTATATTTGATAAAAATATAATAAATAAAATTAAAAGAACAGAAGTAATTTGACAAAAAAATAAATTCAACAATGTGTATATTAGAGAACTCTCATTCCCAGTGTTGTCCCCAAAAGCAATTTTAGGGGACAACAAAGCTAGCAATTTTATTCGTTTTTTCTTTACCCTTGTGTAAAGCTAGCAATTTTACTCGTTTTTTCTTTACCCTTGTGTAACTTTTTATATAAATAAAGACATATACATACTTTTTCATCCTTTTTTAACATAAAAGGCAGCATATTTATATATACTGGTCTACACTTTGATGTTTTCACCAAAACATAGAGAATTTTCCTCAAAATTCCCCCATTCCAATTTTTTAACAGCTGCAAAATATTTTGTGGATATAGAAGTTATTTATTAAGTCCTCTTGATGGACTCATGTTATTCCTAGTATTGTGCTCTAATAAACAGTTTCTTATGGATAATATTGGACATAGGTCATTTTATGTATATGCAGGTGTGTTTGTGAGTCCGTGCATGGAATTGCTACATCAAAGGTTAAAGGTATCTCTAGGTAAACAACAGATTTGCCTCCATTAGGGTAGTGCTATTTTGTGAAGCATAGTTCTTGCCAAGACTGTACCGTTGAACTTTTGGATTTTGCCAGTACCTCATTTTAGTTGTATTTCTTTTATGGGTGATATAGAGCATATTTTTATATCTTTTTTTTTAACCTTCACTTGAAGACATGCCCACTGATCTTAGAGAGAAAGAGGGGGAGAGAAAGAGAGACAGAAACATCAATATGAGGCAAAAACATCATTTGGCAGGCCCCCACACACACACCATCTGGACCTTGAACTTGCAACCCAAGTATGTGGCCTGACTGGGAATTGAACCCGCAACCTTTTGGTGCACTGAACGACACTCCAGCCAACTGAGCCACCTGGTCAGGGCATATTTTTATATCTTTAAGGGATATTTTTAATCCTTTGGGATGTTGGTTTTTGTTCTTTATTTTTCTATGAGCTGTTTCCCTTTCAGCTTATAGAAAACCTTTTTATAAATTAGGGAGGTAAATTCTTTGTTTATAATGAATTGCAGATATTTTCCCCAGCGTGTCATTTGACATACTTATGAAACTTTCTGCCATGCTGAGGCTTTTGATTTTTAGATAATTGAGTTTAGTAGTAGTAGTAGTAGTAGTGTAGCTCTGGATTTTGAGTCATAGGCTGTCCCATTTGGGGTTATAAAGGAATTCACCCCTGCTTTCATAATAGTTATATGGTTGTTTTTCATGTTTAGATTTTTATTCATTTGGGGTTTATCCTGGCGTGTGGAGTGAGGAATGGAATCAACTTTATGTTTTCCCAAATGACTATCCAGTTATTCAAATACCAGTTAATTATAAAGTCCATTTTTCCCACTGTGAATTGATGATATAATATGGTACTTTAGCTGTCACTAATATAGTATCATGACCATGGGTTTAAGACCCTGATTATTCTAATTACCAGTTCACATGAGATAGAACACTAAATAGGAGGGAAAGTTCCTTTTAAAGAATAATACCTGTTAAGTCCTTTATATGTACTTTATATATACTTTGCATGGGATCCTCACAGCACTATGAGGAAGATGTTTGTCTTTTCCCCATTTCAGATGTGGAAACTGAGGTACACAGATATAACTTATTCATCACATAGTAAGCAGTGGAGCCAGGATTTAAATACAGGAGGTGTGACTTCATAGGCTATGCCATTTAACCCTATAACACTGTCCTATCTCTGACCTTAATGAGGCAGCACAGAACCTCCAGTTTTTTTTTACTCTTTCAAATCCATTGCTAATGCTGGCTGGAGCAGCAACTGCAGTAGCTGTAGAAATAGAGCCTTAACTAAAGAAGTGTGTCTGGGTTCCAGAGAGCTGCAAGAAAAATATAAACTTGCTTAGCCATTTGGGCTTGGCAAGTGCAAAAAAATAGTTAATATAGCAGGGAGACTGTCCTTAGAAAGGCTGTTTACAGCTTTACAAGGTTGGCTCTTGTTTGGAATACAGTTCCCCGCATTGATATGACCTATCCTTAAATGATAAGAGTGGCTCATTGTGTATAGACTGTTTGTGTAAATGATGTGGTTTTTACTTTCTTTTTGGGAGTCTGGAATTTTGCTACATGCTTGGCAGAGGGTGTCTATGTGACCAGCCCCCAATAAAAACCCTGGACAGTGAGTCTCTAGTGACCTACTCTGGTAGACAGCATTTCCACGTGTGTTATCACAATTCATTGCTAGAGGAATTGTGTCCCATGTGGCTTTACTGAGTGAGAACTCTTAAAAGGTTACACCTGGTGTCCACTGAACGTTTCTCCATATATCTTTCTCTCCTGATTTTGCATTGTAGCCTTACACTGTAAGTCTTAGAACACAACTTATATGCTAAGTCCTCTGAGTGCTTAGAGAATTATTGAACCTGGCGGTGGTCTTTAGGCTAATTCTAGACACTGACACTAAAATGTTTGTTGTGATTTGGGCGGTAGGGAATGTGTCTGTGCATGTGAAGCAGGTGGAGAGAATGAATGAGTTGTATATAAAATTTGAGAGCTTTATACCTTTGGGAGGTTAGGAGCCACAGTAGCTGAGACTTACTCCAGAGGAGAGTTTCCGTCTTTATGTGCAGAGGAAATACTGGCAGATTAACTGATTTCTGCTCAGTCACTGTTGCGGACAGGAGCTTCATTCAGCAGCTCTCCTGCTAGTGATGACATGTTGGAGCAATAGCATCAACAGCAGAGGATCAGTAGTAGTTGAAGAGAATCAGCTTTTTAGACTTAAGTTAGTGGTCTTGAGATTTTAATATTTGTCATTCAAAAGGACTCCTGCTTAAGAAAATAAGACATTTTTCTAACAAGTTGTATAACAGTTTTGGATGAAAGAAGAAATAGCCAAAAGAATAACTAGTCATAGGTTTCAATATCTTTCTTAATTATTGATAGAATTAGTAGACAGAACATCAACATTCTGTTTACCAGTACTGCTCCTGCTCCGGAGTTTTTAAAAAAGCATTTTATCCCTATCATGCTAGGTATCAGTATACAAGAAATCCTCTTAAAGGAAAACTTTGCGTATTTATTTTAATATTAGACCAGTTTTTCAGGATATTAAACCTATGATGTTACTATAAACTAAAACTCTAGGTCAAATAGGTGATAAGTGACAAGGGCTAGGTTCAAACATAGGTTTGTTTCCAAAGCCCATGCTCTTATTTTTTTATACCCAGGTTTTCCTGTTGGCTTTAGGAAAATTAATATTCTAGACAGTATTTGCTTAATAAGTTCAATTATTTTTGGAAGTTGGTTTGTTCGAGGACAAATATTACACTATTTTTATAGAATTAGAGATGGAAGCATAGCTTCAGGTGTGCTAAAACAGTAAAGAATATTTGTGGTTTCACTAAGATGAAAAGGAGGTTAGAACACAACTCTGTTTTTGTGAGGCATTGAAATCTCATCTGTTGGGCTCATTAACTGTTCATTCTGATTCCTTAATGCTCTTTCTTGAACTAAAGGAACATGAAAACTAGCCTAAGTTCAAACACTGTAGCTGTTATAAAATTCAGGGGTGCTAGATCACTAAATGATGCAAAATAAATTTTAAATTGAAACATTTTGCTAACATTTTGGGGTGATGATATGTTTAGTAATGGTCAGTAGTAGAATTGATCAAAAATCATTATAAAATGTGTTTGATTGAAAGACCCAACTATGAAGGAGAGAAATATTGGCAAACTCTTTTTTTAAAAGTTCAATATTTTTCAAAAGTAAAAGTCTGTTTCTTTCTGATTAGTTCATATTTAAACATGACAAATATAAAAGAGAAAGTAAAAGCCAGATATATTAACATTTAGGTGAATTTGCTTTTAGACCTTCATATGCTTATATGTGCATCTTTATTATTTATTTTTATAAAAGTGGAAAATACATGTTATAACTATTTTACCTGGTTATATGGTTCTCAAGCGAGCAGTGTTCTGTGAATTTATATCCAGGTTGGTAAGTATGATGTTTCATCATTTTAATAACTACCTAGTATTTCATTGCGTGGATTTACAGTAACTCCTTTGACTAATTTCTTATTGTGAAAAGTGATGGTTTAATATTTTGTAGTTAGTATAGTTATTAAAAGCATGGACCCTGAAATTGGTCAACATGGGTTTGAATCATCACCCCAACTCTTTGTTGTTTGGTTTATGTAAGTTACTTAACTCATTTATACC
The DNA here is from genome assembly GCF_019186645.2 of Phyllostomus hastatus. Classification (NCBI taxonomy): domain Eukaryota; kingdom Metazoa; phylum Chordata; class Mammalia; order Chiroptera; family Phyllostomidae; genus Phyllostomus; species Phyllostomus hastatus. The sequence goes on along the minus strand of NW_025333857.1, from coordinate 59,617,419 downwards.
TTCATTTCCTCAATTGTAAAATGACATTAAGTTTTCTGACTCTGTGTTATGAGAAATCTTAAAAATTGTTAACTTTTATTTATGAATGTGAGAAGGAAGTTTCAATGATTGGCTCAAAAAAAACTTAAGTGTATATTTCAGAAAATAGTTGTCAGTGTAAGTAGTACTACTAGTGCAGTAAATTATTAAGCATAACAACTAATCAAAACACAGACCATTATTACTTTTTACCAGGCATAGCTATGCTTTTCGGAACTCAGGTGATTCCAAGACTCCTTTGTTAGAAATAGCACTTGTAAGCAGTTTTATGATAAGAATTGTTTTTTTTTTCCTGGCAGCCATAGTGGAAGAGAGAACAATTTCTGCTTGTCTTAGAGCAGCAATTTTTAACCTTTTTCATCTCACAGCACACATAAACTAATTACTAAAATTCTGCGGCACACCAAAAATTACCCGTATTTTTCGAAGCATAAGACACACCTAGGTTTTAGAGGAGGAAAATAGGAAAAAAGTTTTTTGAAGCAAAAAATACGGTAAAATATTTAATAACATAAATAACATAATATTTCACCAATGTAAAATGTAAAGAGAACACAACAGCAACATTAACAACCATCATTCCTCCCAAATTTGGGGGGGGGGTGCATCTTATAGTTTGAAAAATAGCATGTTACTTTTCTTGCTGATATGACCAAAAAAAAAAGTGTAATTTTGATTCATTCACACTGGATGGCTATTGTGTTGGCTCTTGTCATTTTTTATTTGACAGTCTAAGGGAAAAGAGGTCATTGCCCCTGACTAAATAGTCAGGTGTTGCAGGTTTTTAAAATTCGTACAGCACACCGATTGGAGAAGTCTCAAAACTTAAAATGCATAAAGTGATAAAACTATTTTTTTTAAATGAATGGGATGTGAGATATAGTATTTTGAACCAACATTTGTTACATAATAGTAGTCAATGTGTAGAATTTTGTGAAGTTTTGATATTTCATTGATTCTAATGTGCACATTTTTTTATATTAACATTTTTGATATCAGGGTGTTTCTTAAAGTTGATGCTATATGATAATTTAACTGGCAGCACTTTTTCTTTCTAGATTGTTATGGGTCTTAACAAATGAAGGCTTCCTAGTTTATATGAAATATGTATGATAAAGTGCATAGAATAATAGTACCTGGCACATATTAAGCAATCAGTAAGCATTAGCTATCCTTGCATTTTATTTTGCTTTTGTAAAAGGTGATTACATACGTATATCTTTATGTCCAGTTCTAATATAAAATAATGCCTAGATGGTGGTGGCATAAATGGATCAGAGGGTTGGCACAGCATACCAAGGGGAGATTTGTTTATTAGACTGAGAAAAAAACAGCTATGTGGGGTGAGAAATAAACCATTTACCCTCTCTGACCTATGTCAAATAGTCTCTGATGTTTCATTCTTTGAGGGATAATAATACCTATTTTGCAAGTTTTGAGAATTAGATAACATGTATATAAACTTTAAAATGTCTGTGGACTGACTATAGGACAAGAATATTTTACACTAAAGTCTATTTGGAACAACTGTGACATCTTTGGCTTCTTTTTTTGTTTCTCCCACCAATATCTAATTCATTAGCAAATCTAAGTATATTCAAAATCCAACCACTCTATTGATGCAGACTCTGGCTCACAGTGTCTGCCATGTCATGGCTGAGATGAGACAGAGTCACAGGGACTACCGAGTCCTGTGGAGGAGAAGGGATGGCATGGCCATTCTCTCAGAGGAGAACGTGCTGACCCTTGCCCAGAAAGGCTTTAATTGGCTTTAATTTGCATAGGAATACAAGGCATATATGGAAAGCTCATCAGTCATTGTCAGGCAGCAATGATCAAATAGAGAATATTCAAAGAACTCAGGGGGCCTATTTTGAATCAGGATCAGATAGCTAAAGGGCCATGAAACTTTAGGGAAACAAACTCATTTCATGCTTGGACCCTTATCATTTAAATTGAGGGTATTAGCAAAGCAGGTTTCAAGGATTTTATGCATTCTTTCTTAGGCCTGATCACACCCGGGAGCATGCCCTTTCCAGCACAGGGCTGCACCCACCTCCAACATTGTTGCAGGCTTAGGTCGATCAGGGGAAGTAAGGCAGCCAAGAGATTAGGAGACTTCTTGCAGACAGAATGAGGACTCAGTCTATGTCAAAGCCGAGGGACGAGGGTCCATCACCCCCTTTCTCCATAGCCCCCCAAGTCCTTCCCTGAGGGCCCCCTTGTGACCATGCCTGTCTTCTTAGGTTATCCCTCCCTTGAGGAATCTTACTGTCATTGGCTAACCAGTCATGCACTGGGGGGCCAGGCAGGGTGTAGTGAAGTGGACAGAGGCAATGCTCCCGTCAGGGGGATAAGCTTTGTCTCCTTAGTGGGTTAGGGTCCCAAGGTCTCTCACTCAGCCTTAGCCATGGGGGTTATAGCTTCTGAAACCAGACAGGGTGGCTCCCAACATGCTATAGTAACTGCCACTCCCTTGGTCCCTCATCTGGATTATCATCATAGTTTCCTTACTGGAATCCATGCTTCCCTCCTTGGGAAGATATATTCTCAACACAGCAGCCAGAGTGATCATTTAGAAAGTAAATCAGATCATGTCATTCCTATATTAAACACTCTTTGTGCCTCATTTCGCCCAGTAACATTTTTTTTTAGAATGGCTTTCAAGGCACCACCTGCTATAACATGTCCTCCTGTAAGAGGGTGCAGCCAGGGGCCCCAAAAGAAGGATTTGTAATGAGGTCTAGAACTCAGGGTGTCCAGGAAATATTTAAAAATGGGATGTCCTCACCCCCACAAGTCTGAGCTGGGGGATGGGATACATGAAGCAGGGCCATTCAGTTGTTTTGCATAGCAACAGCTTTGCAGCTAACCTCTGGCATGGTCATTTAACATATCTATAGCCTTTAACTGGTTTCATAGATATGTTGAATAGCTGTGGCCATGCTTTGAGCCAGGTGGATGGAAGTGACTTCTACCCAAGACGTAACTGGGAGGCAACTCCCCCTGGTTACAGCGCCTGCGTGAGAGCTTGGAGATGATTGGCTCCATGCCATGGGGCCACACCTGCCCAAACTCATTATGGCAGCCCAGTAAACCTGAAAGGATATGGGAGTGCTGGCGAGTGTAGCCAATTGTGGGAGGAGTCAGAAATGGGGCTACAGAGGAAGATTGGCTTGGGGATTTAAACCCAGATGCGGCAGTCCTTGAAGAGAGAACCACGTGGCTTTGGCCAGAGTGGGGACCCCCACAGCCACGTGAGGAAGAACCACGCGGCTTTAGCAAAGAAGCACCACACAGCTTTAGCTGAGAACCACCACGCAGCTTTGGCAGAGAATCAGCACACAGCTTTAACAGAGAACTGCCATGTGACTTTGGCAGAGAACTGCCATGTGGCTTCGGCAGGGGAGAATCCCACAGCTTTGGGTCTCCCTTTGCCATGCAGCTTCGGAAGCTGGAAAGCAAGATGTAGCAGTGACGCAGAGATCTCTCTTAGCAGTTCGGAAGAATGCAGGAGAAATGGTACAGGAAGGAAAGGGGAGAAAGGATTCTTGCTGGTGGGCTATGAGAAAGTGCCATGGGGTTTTGGAATAAGAACTATAGATCCCCGCGACACAGCTGATGGTGCCAGGAACTGAGGGAGGCCTACCAGCTGAGCACGGATTACTGGGAAGAACTGGGGGCTGCCTGAGCCATGGACTCCTATTTCTTTTCCTGAGATACGGTACCCCAGACTGGGTAAAAGGGGGAAGGAGGGACTGTGTGTGTTTGTGAGGTTTTAAGGGACTTTAGGATTTTGATGAAGACATTAAGTCATTACTCTTAAGTCTCTATAACTTGAATAAATAATTCCTTCCCTTTTCAGCAATCTTTAACGTGGAGAGCTATAATTCTCTGGTGATGGGAAAGGCGAACCTAATACAGGGGGACCCCAGGAGAAGGGGGGCTCAACTAGGTAACATTGTGGGGCCCCCTTCCCTGGCGGCCAATCAGGGAAAATCATGGGAGACCACATGTGCAGTAGCTTTAAAGTAATATAACTACTTGTACATGCTCAGTAAAAGCCTGCCAAAACTAGCCAGGAAGGATCCGCCCTGTAAGAATAGAGTCCCTACAGCCCATGAGGTCGCTGCTTGGAGTTGGCCTGCTCCCATGTTCTCTGCAATAAACTGTGGGTGTTCGGTTCAATTCTTTGTCCCCGTCACCAAGAACCTGGTTACCTGTGCCCACCTGTGCCACTCCTAATCTGTTCTTCCTTTGCTCACTTCTTTCCATCACGGTTACTCCCTCACTGTTTTCTAGAGCATGCAGGGCATTCTATCTCAGTTTCCTCTGCCTGCAACATTCTTCCCTTTCTGCTGTCTTTAAGACTGCTTATATGTGGCTTTGTCTTACATCTTTCTGTGACTATCTACTTAAAATTGTAATTCTCTTTATCCCAGGCTGTTCCTTATCCCACTTTTTAAAAAGCACTTATGACTTTAAAGCATACTACATAATTTTCTTTATTACTTTTTTCTTTTGTAAGATTGTAGACTCCATAAAATAAGGGCAGGGATTTTTCATCTGTTCCCTGGGATTTTCCCCACTGGATGAAGACCTCTCAGTTTGGTGCTCAGTAAATATTTGTTGGATTTGTTGAGTGAATGAATATGATTGCTATGACAGTTATATGAGGTCTGTCTCGAAAAAGTCCAATCAAGGTTAATATAATGAGAACAGTTTGTGTGACATCGATGTAACCTGGAAGCCAAGGAGAATGGACTGGAATGTACATGTGTGAACAATGATGACTTGACTGTACTTGTCAGTGGAAGTGGTAGATGCTGTTGAGTGAGCATGTGTACTGTGTGGCCCATGCATTCAAAATGACTGAGTGAGTAGAGCAACAAATCTGCATCAAATTTTGCATTAAGCTTGAACATTCGTCCACAGAAACTATTCCAATGATTCAAAAGGCTGACGTTGGTGATTGGTAACTTCATCACAGCAGTGCGCCTGCTCATGCATCACATCTTATGCAGTTTTTTTGTGAAACATCAAATCACCCAGGTGACTCAGCCCCTCTACAGACCAGATTTTGTGCCCTGTGACTTCTGGCTTTTCCTAAAACTAAAATCGTCTTTGAAAGAGAAGAGATTTCAGACTGTCAGTGAGATTCAGGAAACACTGTGGGACAGCTAATGGCAATTGGGAGAACTGTGTGAGGGTGCTTACTTTGAAGGGGACTGAGGTGTCATTGTACTGTGTACAATGTTTCTGGTATCTTTTTCGATAAATGTCTCTATTCATGTTAATTGCATGGCTGGATACTCTCTGGACATACCTTCATACATACAGAATTTAGTATGTGTGGGTTATACCTATATAATAGGAGCTAAAGAAATACTCAGGTGAATGGCATTGTGATGAAATTGCATTTCATTAATTAGAGGCTTTTAAAGGAATAATTACTAGTCATTAAAAAATGTGGTAATGGCTCTGGCCAGCTAGCTTGGTTGGTTACAGTATCATCCCAATATGCCAACATTGCAATTTAATCCCTGGTCAGGGCACATGTAAGAAACAACCCATGAAATGTGTAAATAAGTGGAACAACAAAACAATGTTTCTCTCTCTTTCTCTCTGTCTCTCCCTCCCCTTTTCCCTCTCTGCCTTTCTCTCCCTCTTCCTCTATGTCTAAAATTAATAAATTAAAAAAAACTATTAGTGTCTTATTGCTAAGGTGCCCACATAAAACAAAAGCAATCAAAATCATTTTATTGAAATTGTGTCATAAATAGAGGATTTTATACATTGCCACATTTGTACATTTGAAGAACTTGCCCCATCTTTAACTATCACCCTTTTTATTCTCACTTCCTGAAAAAAAAAATTCAATTGTGGTAGCCTTGGGAAGGAAAATGTTACAATTTGGTAACTTTTTGTTTGCGGGGTGAGCCAGGGGGAGTAAGCAACTGTTCTTTAGGAAGTAAATACAGTTTGGAATAATCATACCCTTTAGTAGATGAAATGTTGATGGTCCCACAGTGTTTGTTGGAGACACGATCTCCAAGTGTTTTTTTAGGGTAGTTACCAATAAATAGCCAGTGCCTTTGGGTTTTGGATGTGTTTAGAGTAATAGGCGTTGAAATGGTTAAAATTAACAAAAGACTAAATGTTAAAAAACAGACAAACTTGAAATTATCTCATACTGCCTCACAATCTGAAAACCTCACGCAGTTTATTCCCTTAGCTTTAGTTATTCATTTTTATAAGCAAAAAATCATTTGAACATAGATTGCATGGAAAACCTTATAGTAGGTTCTGTGGAGGAGAATGTAAAGGTGAATAGACTGTAATCAACAAAGGTGTGTGATATGGCGAGATTCTATATACCAATTACTTTTGTTTTTATTTATAAAAAAACATAATAACAACAGGATGAGCGTGAGTTTTCTGTTCCGATTATGTGTTCACAAAGGGTCACTAGATAATCTGCTAGAACTATAGAGGGACTGACTACCTTGATTTCAAGGTAGTAAGTGGATATTAATTTCAGTATTTAAGTTTCTTTATTTAATAAAAGATAGTTCTAGGATTGTGGAACATTGGGACTCTTTAAAATCTCTTTTTTCATGGTTATTGTATCTTGATAGATTAAAACAAATGATCTTATCCTTGAATTTCATGTCAGTTTTAGGTATGATTTGAAGTTTAACCATGAGTTAATGGTTTATTTTCAGAATCTTCCTTATATGTTATTTTAGTGTCTATTTTTCAGTTTTGTGGATTGTCTGTTATCATATTAGTCATCTCATTTTAATGTTAATAAACCACTTCCCATCAAATTTGATAATGCAACACCTTATTTGTACTGCTTAATTACAGTATTCCTTTGCTTTGTTGGTCTGGTGTATTTAATTGTTCTTCAGCAGGAAAGAGCTTCAATAATTGATACTTAAGGCAGTGAAGCGGATTGGTGTGTTGACTTAGCCAGAGAGCTGACAAGTACACAGAACAACTGCTGTACTTGTGTAAATTTACTGTGTGTTCCTAAGGAGACTGTTGATCCAGTGTTGTTCATGCATCACCCACCCCCCACCCCCACCCCATGATGTCTCTATAATTTGGCTTGTTAAAGTCTTTTACTATAATGGTAAATCGTTGACCTGTGATAGAGTCTTTTTTTCTCTCCCTTTTTAATAATCTCCTTCTCTTGGTCATCATCTATACTCACTCATCCAAACAAACTTTTAGTTTATTTTTTAAACGTCTTCCTTCTGCTTATCTTCCATGTCTTAAGCCATAATTTCTTATAGCAGTCAGACTTATTAGAGATACTGAATTTTACCTAGGTCTGCATTGCTCTTCCTTTATGATAATGGAAAATTACTTTTCAGACTTTGTTTATAAATATTAAGTATACTTTTCAAAGATAGTTTTTGTTTGTTACTGAATAATTACAGGTAGTGTGTTTTCAGGAGAATTTATGTCTAGAAAAGAAAAGTCATTTTTTAAAAGAAGAGAACTGACTTTAAAGTAATAACAGAACTAATTGTGTTTTTCTCAGCTTTTACAAAGTTTTACAAAGTAATATGACTCTTGGTACTTGAGCTTTATAATATTTTTAACAGCCTTTATTTTCTGTAATTTGAAAATTCTTGAGGGGAAAATCTAGGGCAGAAAATGGTGATTATCAGAGTATTTTTATGACTGTATTTTTAAATGTAAGCTGCTTTTGCTCTTTTTGTCTTTTATCGTATCCCAAAATGATTAGGGTCAATAAGTTATAGGGTTTTTAAGTATCATATTATTTAAGAGGTGTATTATTTATCCTATATGAGGAATGGTAAACCCCATCTCTAATATAAAATAGAATTTCTAGATGTGAAATTTCAGGCTCCAGTGTTTTATTTTCTTATGTAGTATGGCAGTAAAAATAGCCACACCAACACTTTACACACTACTGTAGGGTTTGCTTTACTTATGCATATTTTGGCATATTCTTTTTTTTAAAAAAAGCTCTTCCTGTTACTATTGAAAGATCTGGTAGAATTATAAATGGAGTTTTAATGGAGATTTTAAAAACTCCATAAATGGAGTTTTATTTTGAAGACTTAGCATTGTTCACCATTTCTTGATTATGATAACTTATATTTTATGTGGATATGTTAAATGTGACAGTTAAAATTTTGCATTAATTTATTTCAGATGCTATATAAATTTAAGTTAAATTTTCTTTTTCTGTGCTTGAATATTTTACCACTTTTTAGATTAAATGTTTTCTTATAGTTAGAAGTTGAAATGATAACTTAAAGGTGAAGAATAAAGTTAAAATCTGTTAAATGAATAGTTTTATTATATTTTATTGATGTAACATTTAATCATGAGAAGAGTTGGGCCATCTGCAAAATTAGGGAACACAGTCTGCAAAAGTCTACCCTCACTTCTGACACTAACTGTATTTTCTGGGAGGTTTCCAAAAATACCTTCAGGCACCATAATTTGCTAGAAGGATTTGTAGAACTCACTGAATGCTGTTATACTTATGGTTACTAGTTATTACAGGGGGGGATAATAGATTTAAATTAGCCCAGGGAAAAAACACATAGGGCAGAGTATGGGTAAGTACCAAACGCAGAGCTTCCTTTGTCCTCTCCCCATGAAGTCAGGATTACTTTCTTGGCATTAGTATGTGATAGCACTCATGAAGTATTGTTAAACAGGGCGTGCATCTGTACTTTGGTGGTTTTTTGCATTTTTTATTGAGGTGGCTCTTTTATATAGGCATAGTTATTCTTGAAGCTGATCTCAGTCTTCAGTCTCCAGCCTCTCCAGATATGCCCCAAACCCCCTCCCCCTTCCCAAATCACATTGTTGGTCTTTTTTTGGTGTGACAAACCCTTACCCTCAGACTGTGATACAAAGCCCCAAGATTTTAAAAAGACACTTCTCAGGCATGGCCTTCCAGGGCCTTAGAGATGACCTCCCAAGAGAAGGCAAAAGGCCTCTCTTTATGAGCTGAGCCAAAATCTTGAGTAGTATTAAAATGAGATGGTCCTGTGCTAATACTAATGGTATTTGAAAGACCTCTGTGGAAATAAAAATGCTTCTTCATGATCCTATGTAGTATAGTAGTAACTTGAAGTTACTCTACATTAAGTAGGAATTTGCAATTTCTTGCTGTTTTATCTTCCACTCAAAAAGGAACAATTATTTCACTTTTGAATATTCTATGGATAGAATGAAAAATATAGAAAGTTCAATATTTTAAGAGTTAATACAGCATAATTTATAGCAACAAACTGCAAATAATACCAATATTTAATAATAGGGGAATAATTAGTATACCATTATGGATTTTTAAGAATTCATTAAAAGTAATTATGATGAAAACTTTTTAAAATATATTTTATTGATTATGGTATTACAGTTGTCTCATTTTTTTCTCCCCTTTATTCCTCTCCACCCTGCGTGCCTTCCCTCCATCATTCTCCCACTTTAGTTCATGTCCATGGATTGTACATACAAGTTCTTTGGTTTCTCCATTTCCTATACTATTCTTAATCTCCCCCTGTCTACTTTGTGCCTACCAATTATGCTTCTTATTTCTTGTACCTTTTCCCCCATTCTCTCCCCTCTCCCTCCCCACTGATAATCCTCCATGTGATCTCCAATTCTGTGAATCTGTTCCTGTTCTAGTTGTTTGCTTAGTTTGTTTTTGTTTTTGTTTTATTTTTTTTTAGATTCAGTTGTTGATAATTGTGAGTTTGTGGTCTTTTTACTGTTCATATTTTTTATCATCTTTTTCTTAGAGAAGTCCCCTTATGACATTTCATATAAAGAAGGGCTTAGTGATGGTGGACTACTTTAACTTGACCTTATCTGGGAAGCACTTTATCTGCCCTTCCATTCTAAATGAAAGCTTTGCTGGATAGAGTAATCTTGGATGTAGGTCCTTGCCTTTCATGACTTGGAATACTTCTTTCCAGCCCCTTCTTGCCTGCAAGGTCTCTTTTGAGAAATCATTTGACAGTCTGATGGGAACTCCTGGGTAGGTAAATGTCTCCTTTTCTTCTGCTGCTTCTAAGATTCTCTCCTTCTCTTTAATCTTGGCTAATGTAATTATGATGTGCCTTGGTGTGTGCTTCCTTGGGTCCAACTTCTTGGGGACTCTCTGGCCTTCCTGGAAGTCTGTTTCCTTTGCCAGATTGGGGAAGTTCTCCATTATTTTTTCAAGTAAGTTTTCAATTTCTTGATCTTCCTCTTCTCCTTCTGGCACCCCTATGTTTTGGATATTGGAACATTTAAAAGTTGTCCTGGATGTTCCTAAGCCTCTCTTCATTTTTTGAATTCTTATTTCTTCGTTCTGTTCTGGTTGACGGGTTATTTCTTCCTTCTGCTCCAGATCGTTGAGTCAAGTCCCAGTTTCCTTCTCTTCACTGTTGATTCCTGTATATTTTCCTTTATTTCATTTTTATAGCCTTCATTTTTTTCCTCTATTTTGCGACCATACTCAACCATTTCTGTGAGCATCCTGATTACCAGTGTTTTGAACAGTGTGCATTTGATAGGTTGGCTAACTCTTCATTGCTTGGTGCTATTTTTGGAGCTTTGATCTGTTCTTTCATTTGGGCTATATATTTTTTTGTCTCTGTGCTCCTATTACATTGCAGAGCCTTACATATTACCAGGGTGGAGCAACCCACTTGCCTGCATTGTAGTGCTGTATGTGGGGGAGGGGTCCAAGAGGGAACACTGCCGCTTACTCAGCTTTTGGCAGGCTTTCAGTCACTTCCCCCGCTACCCACAAGCAAATTGGACCCTTCTGGTGCTTATTCCAGGTGGGTGGGTTTGTATATGTTCCAAGACCCCTGTGGGTCTCTACAACAAACTCTCCTGTGAGGCTGGGAGTTTCTCCCACTGCCATAACCCCCATAGGTTTTATTAGTTAGAGGTTCTGAGGCTTTATTTCCCTGTGCTGGAACCCTGGGTTGCAGGGTCTGTCTCTTTCCCCAGTTGTTCCTCCCAGTTTGTCCACACACAAATGTAGGACTGACTGGTCCACCAGCCGCTGCCGCCTTTCCTGCCCCAGTCCTCTAGCTACCTTGCCCCATGTCCTCTCCATCCTGGCTGCTCTTCTCTGCCCCTCCTACTGGTCTGGATGAATACTTCTTTAACTCCTTGGTTGTCATAATTCCATACAGTTCAATTTTCTGTCAGTTCTGGTTGTTTTTTGTTTTTAATTAGTTGTCCTTTTGGTCTTGCGAGGAGGCAAAGTATATCTACCTGTGCCTCCATCTTGGCTGAAAGTCCTATGATGAAAACACTTTAACATGCCAAAAACTTATCAGCTAAAAGGGTTACAGAATAGAGCATAGAAATATATTATAACATAAAGTGCATATTAAGATGAAAGTGAATTATCAAAATGAAAAATGGTCTATTTAACATCAACGGATTTATTCTGAGATAAATTGATGAGTAAATATAAAAAGATCCTTCCCGCCCTTGTTGGTGTGGCTCAGTGGACTGAGTGCTCGCCTGCAACCCAAATGATCACTGGTTTGATTCCTGATCTAGGGCACATGCCAGGGTTGCAAGCCAGGTTCCTGGTAGAGTGTGCGTGAAAGACAGCCACACATTGATGTTTATCTCCTCCTCTTTCTCCCTCCCTTCCCTTCTCTAAAAATAAATAAATAAAATCTTTTAAAAAATAAATAAAAAGATCCTTACAAAAAGCATGGTTACAGTGAAAATTTTCTTTTTCCTGTAAACAAATCTCATTATTGTTCTGCAGGAAATATCCTAATGCCCAGGCAGATACATGCTTTATTATTTCTGATTCTCAAAGGTTAATTATAAATGGGACTTTATTTAATCTCCAGTACAATCATATACAAAAAGTGTTCCAACTCTAGTTATTAGAAATGGATACATATTGTAAGAGTTTGTTACATAAAATATAAAAGTATTGTTTTTAATTTTTAAGAATGTTTTATCTCAAAATCAAGTCTCATTAATTCATCTGAGAAAAGGAAATTTTCTTTCTGTTAGGATTGGGAGATGGTATTTCTTTTTAAAACTTTAGAAATTTTCCTTTATTGAAAGAATGATATCTTTCACCTTTGTTGGACACGAAATTGCTGTCCAATACTAATTACATTGCATACATGTAACTATTGGCATATATAGCTTTTGAAAAGGACTAAGTAGTTAATCATTAGTATTTATTTGTCAGTGTTTAATGAGAACTATGTATTAGAAATATTAATCCTCAGAACAACCCGTGAGGTGGGTACCATTATGATTCTGATTTTACAGATAAGCAGGCTGAGCCTTAGAGAGGTTAAAGAATATGTAGTATCATACAAAGGTTAAGTTTGTAGAGCCTGTTTAAGCCTATATCTGGTCTATTCTAGAACATTATATTTTAAACCACTTTGTTATTGTGTTCATGATAACATCTGTACTATTTATAGAAGTTCTCAATTGGCTATACATTAGAACTGTGGAAATATACAGGTGTCCAGGCCTCAGCCTATACCTACTAGTTAGAATATGTGGGGTATATAGTATTTTAAACTAGATAAGTGACTATAATGCATAGCTAAGGCAGAGAGCCATGTACCTTATATGTGCTATAGGGAATGGGTAAATACAATCAAGTATAAGGCACAATAATAGACCACCAAGTAGCTGAGAAAAAAAACTTGGTATACATATTTGACCAAATGTGTCATATCGATAGTTATACATTTGAAGAATCTGTTATGTGAAAGGTACTAAAATCCTAGAACTGTACACATTTTAATTTTGAAAGACAATCAAATTCAACCTCTTCACTTTTAGGAAAGATCGTCAAGGTTGTGGTATTATTTGTATGTCACCAATAGGATTGGGTATGTAGTGAAGGGATTGTTTTTGAGACAGGAATGCAGAATTAAAAAGGTGGGAATAAATATGTATTTGGGGAAAATTACCAGAGAAGAGTGTTATTGTGAGTAGGCAGTCCAAATTAGAAAGAGGTTTTCATTGGCATCACAGTACATTTATACTTGATTTAGTAAGCAACAAGAAATGATTTCATGTTAATGATTGATTGGGTTTTTATTTGTTAGGAAACTAGATACGAAGTTTATTGAATGAGGTAGAAATAGAAAGAACCATGAGTTACTAACTTTTCTCCTCAAATTGAAACAAATATGTGTGCATCAAGAAAACTAAATCAACTTGTTGGATTCTTAACTGGCCAACCTTGCCTGGGCTGGTATTAACAACTTGACATGTTCTCTAAAAGTATTTTATTTTACTTTATTTTTAATTAATTTTATTATTTTATTTAAGATTTTATTTACTTATTTTTAGAGAGGGAGAAAAGGAGGTAGAGAAGCCATGTGAGAAAGAAACATCGAGCAGTTGCCCCTCACATGTGCCCCTACTGGGGAGTGAAATCCACAACCCAAGGCATGTGCCGTGACTCGAAATCTAACCAGCACCCTTTCACTTTGCAAGAGGGCACCCAACCAACTGAACCATACCGGTCAGGGCTAGAAACCTTTTAGATAGTGTCATGTGCCTCCATTAAAGTGCTTTTCTGAAAATTTGTTCTTCCCATCTTTTTGAACTGAAATTATAGAGTAAGAGTTGGTTCCTTATAGCAGATACCATCTTTGAATAGTAGAGAGGTGTTTTTTGCACTTTTGGCTCTTACCCTTCTCATCCATCTCTTTGAAATGTCTGACTTCCTGACACTGCTTTATGGTTTCTCCCCAGTTTGTCTTTTAACTACTTTAGTAGAATTCTCATTTGCTTCCCTCCCAAGCTGTTGTATCCCTTTGTGTTTTATTTAGGAGAGCCTATTACTTTTTCTTCAAAAAATTTGTTTAAATTTTAGGAACTATTTGCTCATAATTTAGAGTTGTGTGATTTTTGTGTGTATTTGTGTATGTTTTCTGCCTTTTGATTCTTTCCCTTCTTTTCCTTACATATAGATCCATAAGGAACGCATGAGGTTGTTTCTGAACATGCTTGTCTTTGAAGGGATGCCTTCTGGACCATCGTTGTGTAGAAGGATAATGAGAGATAATAGTGTGAGATAGGGATGAGCTCTGAGAATGAGCTTTGGTATTTGACACCTGGACCAGTCTTATCTGCTCTTGAGGGTTGAGTGGGGGTTAGCAAGAAATCTCCTACGTCTGTAGGAATCCTCTGGCTCAGAGTGATACCTCTCTTGTCATGTTTTTTTTTTTTCACTTATTTTGAAAAAATGAGTTTCACGGCAAGTTGCAGAGATGCTAAAGAGAGGTCCTCCTGTGTGCTACTCACCGTTTTCCCCCAATTGTTACATCTTGATTATAGTACACTATTAAAACAAGCACACTGACATTGATACAATGTCTTTGTATAAATCTGTTTCATTTTATTGCATGTATAGATTCATATAACTCTCACCACAGTCAAGATACAAAACTGATTCAGCACCACAAAGATCTCCTTTATGGTACCCTTTTATAATCATATTCCCATTCTTCCACCAACTGTCTTTGTCTCTTGGCAACTACTGGTCTATTTTTCATCTCTTAATTTTGTAATTTTGAGGATGTTGTATAAATGCTATCATCAAACATGTGAATTTTTGTTTTGAGCAGATGATATTTTGAGATTGCTATGTATGTTTAGGGGTTTTTCAAATTTTTAAAAAATTACAGTTTATATTTAATATTATTTTATATTAGTTTCAGATGTACAGCATAATGTATGTTTACTTTTTAAGAAACCACCAAACTGTTTCCACAGTGCTATTTTACATTCCTATCAGCAGTGTATTGGAGATCCAATCCAGTTCCTTTCACATCCTTGCCTGCATTTGAGATTGTCATTTTAATTGTTGTGATAGGTATGTGGTGGTATGGTGATATCCTGGCTTTAATTGTAATTTGAAGTGATCTTTTTATGGTTTTAATTGCATACTCTTAATGACTAATGATGTTGAACATTTTTTCATGTGTTTATTGGCCATTTTGTATATCTTCTTTGGAGAAGTGACTGTTTGAATCTTTGGTTTTTAAAAAATTGGGTTATTTGTTCTTTTATTACTGAGTTATAAGAGTTTATGTGTTCTGGATACCAGTCCCTCATCAGATTCATGATTTGCCAATGTTTTCTCTAATTCTCTGGCTTGTCTTTTCATTTTCTTGATGGTATCCTTTGAAGTACAATAGATTTTAATTTTGATGAAATTCATCTATTTTTTTTCTTTTGTCACTTATGCTTTGGTGTTAAGAAATCATATTTTAACCCAAAGTCATGGAGATTTACTTCTGTGTTTCCTTCTAAGAGTTTTATAGTTTTACATTTAGGTATATACAATATATACCCTTTTTGAGTTAATTTTTTGTGTATGGTGTTAGGAAGGGGTCCAACTGCCATCTTTTGCATCTAGATATATAGCTTAGATGTATAATTTAGCTTTGATTATATTTTTGAACTCTATCAATGCAATAATAGAGCATGCATTCTTTTGTGACTGACTTTTTATGTTTGTGAGAATCATTTATGTTATTGTGTGGAGCAGTTCATTCTCATTGCTACAAATCATTGAATGTATTTACAGTAAGTTATTCACCTATTTTATAGTTGATGACATTTGGTTGTTTTTAGTTTGGCTAGTAGAAATAATGATGCTGAGAACATTTTCATATGTTTAGGTGCACATAAGGCGATCTCTTGAGTGGATCCATAGGAGTAGAATACATAGGGATCCTAAGTTATTCCTATAGTCAGATTTACTATATTGGGTCATTTTTCCAAAGTTGTCCCAATTTACACTTCCTCTAGCAATATGTAGGAGTTCTGTCACTTTATATTCCTATCAACACTCGATATTTCAGTCTTTTTAACACAATAATATTTCATTGTGGTTTTAACTTCCATTTCCCTGATGACCAAAGAGGTTAAGTGTCTCTCCATATATGTTTATAGTATTAATTGTTTTGTTATGACTGAGGGAAAAAACCATTTATTTACTTACAATGTTGGTGGCCCTTGCGTAGCTATACATGTTCTTATTCTGGGAATCAGGCTGAAAGAGCAGCTCCTATTTGGGATATGTTTTTGTTTCAAGAGGGGAAGAGGAAAAACTAGCAGAAACTATAGTATCTTCTGAAGAGTCTACATGGATTTAGTGTAGGTCATGTCCAGTCGTATTCCATAGGTCAAAGGAAATCATAAAACCATGCTCAATGTCAGTAGACTAGGGAGGTATCTTCTTCTCCCAGGAAGCATTGTAAGTCACATGGCCATGGTTGGCGAAGAGTAGTTCTTTCATAGAAGAAGAAGAGAGCACAAATACTCTGAACAGTAATAAAGTCTACCACTTTATTTATAAGGTGCTTGTTCAATTCTTGTGTCATTTTCTGTTATTCTTGACTCTTTCTTGGTTCCTTGTAGGGTATTTCTTCCCTCACCTTTTTTCTTCTTAGTAAGTTCTGGATATAAAACTTCTGTTGGTGATATATATTGTAGATATTTCAATATTTACTCCTACTCTATGACTTGCCTTTTTAATCTAGTGATTTTTTTGTTAAATAAGTACTTTAAAAATTGAGATATATTTGACATATATTAGTTTCAGGTGTACAATGTAATGATTCAATATTTGTATGGATTGTAAATGAAATTCAGAATTTCTCTGTTGCCTAGTTTATTGATATTTTCCTTTATAATTGTGTTTTTGTTTCTTGTTCAGTAAATGTTTTTTTCCTACTCCAAGATTATGAAGATACTCTTTTTACTACCTTCTAGAGTCTTTATTGTTTTGCCTTATACATTTCAATCTGTAAACCACCTAGAATTAATGTTTAGTTAATATTTTAACATATTCCTTCAAGTCTAGAAAAGAGCTAGTGATCTCTTAAGTGTTCTCTAAGATCAAATTAACTCAATTTACATATAGAAACATTGATACTAAACTCACATATGTGTAGAAGATACATGTATTAGTAACACATGTTTTACAAACTCCTCATACGTAAAAACACGTTGGTCATGTTTAAATTTTTACTACATTTAAGACTGCAAAAATTCACTCTTCTACATCTGCAGGTAGTCAGTGAACAAAGTCTGTCTTTGGCTACCAATACCTGTATTTCAGACATTATAAGGAAGACCTATGCTTTAATGAGGCTGTGATTCCCACCTTTCTGGAATTTAAGATTTTCAATTTTACTTCATCTTATAAGCTTACTTTATTTCTTCCTCTTGTCCCAAGCTATCTCTTTGACTTCTAGTGAAGAACCAAAGAAAATCATTTCTAGATATCTAATACAGAAATTGTTTAAATAATTGTATTTCTATTAGGCAAACACATTGGTAGTTTGTCTTTCTTCAGCTAAGACTGAAGTTGTTCCCTTTAGAAATGGTACTTACACCTAAACAATATCTGTTATAGCACTATTGCTACTTTAATATTTGTAGGATAGTTAAGTTTTTTAAAAATATTGTATTCAATTTTTTAGAAAATGGATGGAGTTAGAGTGAGAGAGAGAGAAACATTGATGTGTGAGAGAAACATTTTCTTTTTTTTTTCTTAAAGATTTTATTTATTTATTTTTAGAGAGGGAAGGGGGAGAGAGAGAGAGAGGGAGGGAGGGAGAGGGAGAGAGAGTAGAGAGAGAGAGAGAGACATCAATGTGCGGTTGCTGGAGGTCATGGCCTGCAACCCAGGCATATTCCCTGACTGGGAATCGAACCTGCGACACTTTGGTTTGCAGCCATGCTCAATCCACTGAGCTACGCCAGCCAGGGCAGATAGTTAAGTTTTATACCTAGGAGATAAAACAATATTTCTTTTTTTTAATAGAAACAATCACATAGCATTTATTATCATCTGGTAATAACAAAAGGGTAGTCAAAACAATATGAATAAATGTTCAAGGACTACCTGCAGCAAAGAACACCTACAAAATACAAATTATTGCTTCTCAACAGTTTTTCACTTCATTAGTCATTTCTAATTGGAGACACTTTGGAGGAGCATAACATTTCAGCATGATCCAACCTAGTTGTTTTCTTGACTTTGTTTTAGAATGAATCTCTTCTGCATCATCTAATACAAGGTTCATGTATTCATCAAAACCGATGATACAGCCCTCTATCTGAATATTCACTTGCTCATAAAGCCACACCTGAATCCGAGACCTATTTTGCAAGTATCTGAAGATGAGGTTGATGGGCTGCACCATCACCTTCTGTACATTTTGGCTCTGGCCACGGTATGCCATGGTGGAAGCTGACAAAAGACCACACTAACCCACACTCCCTCAAAAAGCTACTTCTGGAATAAAAAACATTTCTTAAAAATTGATCAAGCTGCCGTCGTGGCTGGCTGGTGTGGCTCAGTGGATTGAGCACCAACCTGCAAACCTAAAGGTTGCTGATTTGATTCCCAGTCAGGGCACATGCCTGGGTTACAGGCAAGGTCCCCACATGGGAGCATGTGAGAGGCAACCGATCAGTGTATCTCTCACACATGGATGTTTCTCTCCCTCTCCTTCTTCTTCCCTTCCTCTCTTTCTCTAAAAATAAATAAATAAATAAATCTTTTTTAAAAATTGATCAAGCTAAACAAATGGTAACATTTTAAATAGGTAGATTTTAACTTGTACATGGTATTTATTGTCCTTCTTTAAATATAAACTTAAATCTTGGTAATTGGTCTTAGGGTTATAATGAAAGGCTTGTCTGACTTGTTATTTGGCATTGACCTGAGTTCAGCTTTGGAATTGGTCAAAACTCTTACCTGAAGAATAAATTACTTAAATAGTAGTTGTTTAAGAAATAGTACACATTAAAGATTATTTTTAAGATTAATGTATGAAAAATCACTGAATACAAAGGATTTGGACAATATAGAAATAAATTACATTTTTGTGTTCAACCTAAAAAAGTTACTTAAAAAGTCAGAATTCTTAGGGATTGCTACACAAAATATTTTCGTGCAGTCCTGGCCGGTGTGGCTTGGCTGGAATGTTGTCCATGGACTAAAAGATTGTGGGTTGAATCCCAGTCAGGGCATGTACCTAGGTTGCGGGTTCAGTCTCTGGTCAGGGTGCGTACAGGAGGCAACCAGTTGATGTTTCCATCTCACATCATGTTTCTCTCTCTCTCTCTCCTTCCCTCCATCCCTTCCTCTCTCTTTCTTAGAAAAATAAAGCAATGAAAAAAATGTCCTTGGGAGAGGATAAAAAAATTGCATCAAATTTATTATAGAAACTTAACGTATTTAATATACTAAGTGTACTTAAAAATATACTACAAAAACAGTGTCAGGATGTACCTATTCAATCTGGTTTCTGGTAGTTCAAATGTAACAAGTTAGAGGATTGGGCTTAATCAAAAAAGGTACAGGATTATGCCCCAATTATGTGATGACAGTTCTGTTTTCTAATAACTGACAGTTGTATAAATGTGCAGTAATTTTCCTGTAATATAAAGTTCACTTCCAACCTTTAACTTCTGTGATTCTTGAAGACGTTCCCATAAATGCCTTGCTAATATTCAGATGAAGTAATGCTGACTTTTATATTTTTAGTAGTAAATATGGATCATTATTTGAGACTTGCTTTATGAACAGAATATTGCTCTTGTTTTGCAGCGGGGACCTGATGAGCTTCTTTCTTCTGGCATCATTAACGGACCTTTTACCATGAACAGTTCTGCTCCTTCTGCAGGTGTGTATGGTGAGTTTCCATTTTTTTTTCAAAATCTGAAATGTTTTCTTTCCATTTTTTAATACATTGTTCTTATTTTGCTCATTTTTAAAAAAATTAATTTATTTAGTACTTTTTCCATTCCATTTCATTAGGAGGATTGATTTCATCTTTCCTTTTACCTGCATCAGACCAGTTAGTACTCAAAACTGTACCACCAGACTCCATAAATGATTGCCTCATGGCACGCTTCACTTCATTAGAACCATCTGAATAGATCTGCTGAAATAGTTTGTTTAAAGCTGCATCTCCCTCCAACTTCTCATTCTTTTCTTCTTCTTTAATGTCTTCAATCAATTTATCCCAATTTCTTATATAATGAGATGATGATAGATACAGGTTCTTTGCATCTGTGAGGAACTGTTTTGGCTTAGGCACATCTCCTTGCCCCTCTAGCTTTTGCCATCTCACAGCCTCTGGCTTTTTTCATTTTAATTTCAATCTTTGTTGAAAGTACTTTACATGTGCTCTGTTCTCGTATTATAGGATGAAAAAGTCTCAGTTTCAAATTGTAATCCTCCCCAGAAGGAAGTTTCACCAAAGCAGACAATTCTTTTTCTGAAAATTCCACATTTACATCATTCTTTTGAACATTCTTGATAATAAGTATTACGATTACTTGAGATTCAGTTTGATACCAGCCATACTTGATTTTTGACTGATCAGCCCTCTGGGATACAGACACATTGGATTGTGACTCATTCTGAGCTTCTCCGTACCTTTTTAATCCAGATAATAAAATCAGCATCCACACTATCTAATTTCTGTCCTCTGTAAAGGTTTCTAGAGCAGCAGCATAGTCTTTTATGGTATTCACATCCCTTTTCTCAGCACAGCAGTAGGATCATTTGGATTAAGTTCAAGAGATTTCTTTGCATCAGGAACAGCATCACAGTAATTCCCAAGAAGGATATGACAGTAAGCTCTTTGACAGTAATTTTGTGCATCACCTGGTTTCTCTTCCAAAGTCTTAGTCAGCTCCTCTAATGCTGCCTGGGGGTCCTCGTTGACCAGAGCATCTGAGAAGCTCAGGAGAAACCTCTGGGCTGTTGCAGGTCCTGCTACAGCGGCCACCATCCCTCACAGTCACTGCTGCTGTTACTGGAGCTCATACTACTGAGGTTGGAAGACCTGCTGCTGCCCTTATTTTGCTCATCTTACAAACATAGGCTGAAGTGCCTCTGTTTATATATAACAAAAAAAGATTGCCTTTCTCCATTTTGTTTAGCTTCTTTTCTGGAGTTTTGTTCTGTTCTTTCATTTGGGCCATGTTTCTTTGTCTCCTCATTTTGGCAGCCTCCCTGTGTTTGTTTCTGTGTATTGGGTAGAACTACTACACTTCCCAGGCTTGAGAGAGTGACTTAAGGTGTTCTGTAGGGTGCAGTGGCACAGCCTCTATTACCGAAGCTGGTAGGGTGATGTGATGTGATGTGATGTGAGCACCCTCCTCTTGTAGTTGAGCCTTGTTGCTGTTGTCACATCCAAGGTCAGCCACTAACTGTGTTCTGTCCTGGGTCGCACACCATTGTCTACAAAGTTATCTGCAGATAGCAACTACTTGTGCTGTGCTTGGAGATGCCCACAAGAGCTGTGAACTAAGACTGGCTGCTGCTAGTCCTGGGTTGGGATAACTTAGCCAGAGGTATGGGGCTCGCTGAAGCCAGATGCAACTTGTTTGAAAGAATTTAGGAAAATCTGAAGCCTGTGTCATACAAGCCATTCATATAGAAAAGCCACTGGAAACAGGCTGGGTGGGTCCAAAAGTTGGGTGAGGCAGGGTTTCAGGGAATCACCAGGGTGAGGCAAACAGTGTGACCCAGGTTGATGAAGTCTCAGATATGGTACCCACCTGCTGGCTCTGTTGCTTTGTTGTGGGGAGGGCTTAGAAAAGGAAAAATAGCCTCTGTCAGCACTTCTGTCTGGGAGAAAGCTACCCCTTGGCTCTCACCCTGATGCCATATAATTTAGTTCCTCTCTGTCTGCCTGATGCCTTTTAATCTGATGCCCTGGCACTGGAGCTCAGAGGGAGTAAGTCTGTGCGTGGCTCCTTTAAGATGAACTGCCTGAGATTCCAGCAGTTTCTGTCTTCTGCAGTCTCAGTCTCTGCTGGTATTTACAGCCGGAAGTTATGGAGAATTACCTTCCTGACACTGGAAGCCTGGGCTGGGGGACTAATACAGGTCTGGGATGCCTTGCTCCTGAGATATCCTGCCAATTTTTATCTGCCACACGTGGGTGTGAGACTAGCCTTTTCTTTATCGCTGCCCCTCCTACCAGTCTCAGTGTGGTTTCTTCTTTAATTCCAAAGTTGTAGGACTTCCATTCAGCTCAATTTCTGATGGTTCTGAATGCTGGTTGTTCTATAGTTTAGTTCTATTTTTGATTTGGTTGTGCAGGGTGGCGAGCTGTGTTTACCCACATTGCCATTTTGACTGGAAGTTCAACTTTGGCACTTTAAAGGAATAAAACAGATTCTATTGCTTACAATGTTTAGCAATCAAAATCGCAAAATATTGCCCTTACTGGTGTGGCTCAGTGGGTTGCACATTATCCGGCAAACCAAAAGGTCACCAGTTCAATTCCCCATCAGGGCACATGCCTAGATTACAGGCCAGGTTACTAGTTGGGGGGTGTGCAAGGGGCAGCTGTTTGATGTTTCTCTCCCTTTCTCCCGCCTTTCATTTTCTCTAGAGTTTAATAAATACAATTTTTTTAGATTTATTTATTTATTTATTTTTAGAGAGGGGAGGGAGGGAGAAAGAGAGAGAGAGAGAGAAACATCAGTGTGCCGTTGCTGGGGGCCGTGGCCTGCAACCCAGGCATGTGCCCTGACTGGGAATCAAACCTGCGACGCTTTGGTTTGCAGCCCGCGCTCAATCCACTGAGCTACGCCAGCCCAGGCTAAATACAATCTTTTTTAAAAGATTGCCAAATATATAAAGAACCACTAAATTGTAAACCATAGTCCAGAGAAAAATCAGTCAATAGAAACAGACCTAGAAAATGACAG
This sequence comes from Phyllostomus hastatus, assembly GCF_019186645.2. NCBI lineage: Eukaryota > Metazoa > Chordata > Mammalia > Chiroptera > Phyllostomidae > Phyllostomus > Phyllostomus hastatus. Next base: position 59,594,616 of record NW_025333857.1, on the reverse strand, counting down.
AGAAGGTTGAATTAGCAGATTTGTTTGCCCTTGAAAGCTATTAAAAGTGTGTTCAAGGGTTTAAAGTAAAATGTTGTCCTAACAAGGAGAAAAATGAAACAAAATCAAATAGATATTCTAAAGATAAAAATAATGTCTGAAGACTGAAAAAGAAATGAGAGAGTTTTAGTAACCTGTAGAACAATATCAAGTGGTCTACACATACATATAAGTGAAATCCCAGAGAAAAAGGAGGGGGTGGGGAAGCAGAAATATAGCTGAAGAAATAATGACTAAAAATATTCCAAATATGGTAGAAACTATAAATCCACATATCCAAAAAGTTCAAAGAACCACAAGCAAGATAAACAAATCAAAAACCATACCAAGGCTCATCATAATCAAATTACTGAAAACCAGGAATGTAGAACAAATCTTAAAAGTAGCTGGAGTTTTCATAGGAAGAATAACGAGAAATTTCTTGGCCAAAAGTATATGCCAGAAGACGGTGGAGCATCATTAAAGTGTTGAAAATAAAATACGATCAACCTGGAATTCTTTATCCGTTTGAAAAAGCTTTCCTTGGGGCACACAAGAGGTGAGAGCATTTGTTAGTAACATACTTTCATTTCATGAAATGGTAAAGGAAATTCTTCACTCTAGAGGAAAATGATACCAGGTGGAAACTTGGGTCTACACAAAGTGGTAATTATGTGCATACATGACTTTCCTTTCTCATAGTTTTTCTTGTTAATTTCAAAGATAATTGAGGAAGGATTCTGGAAAGATGGCAGGATAAGAAGCACCAGGAATGTGACTTCCTGTGTAGACAACAGTTGCATTGCCAGAATCTGTAACTAATTTGGAACTCTTCAGTCTTTTGAAGGCTTGCAAGTTCCAGGGATAGACTTGGAAGGTAAATTATGGTTAATTTTAAGCTCTTAGCACAGTAGCAGCTACCCTCCCCCACCCCCACGCACATGGCAGGCAGCTGTGTCTCCATTCCAGGAGCAGCTTATAAACAGCTTGTGGTAGCAGGGGTGGGCAAAAAGGACCTTGTCCTTAAAGATCTCTGATAGGTAACTGCTTCGTCTGATCAGATAGTTGCCAACGAAGAGGCAAGCAGCCTCTGCATCTCCCCCTATTGTTGCAAGCCGTGTCACCCTCCCTACCAAGTGACTACCAGGAAATATAAAGAGCCAGTGCTCTTTTTTCCCCTACTTCATTTTTTTTTTCTCTTTTGGGAGCCAGACATTAAAGACTAGAACATTAAAAAACAACTGCATCCATAGGGAAAATCAGAAAGTGGTCATGCATACCCAGAAAAATGCTCAGGAGAAACCAGGTAGCCTACAATTATTCAAAGACAATAAATAAAAATAATAGCACCCTGCAAGTCCTTGGGGAAGAGGAAGAATCTGATATCCAGAGTTACCACATCCCCAAATTTGATGAAAAACATGAATAAACTCATAAATATCCAAGAAGCTTAGTGAACTCCAAGTAAGATGAACTCAATGAGACCCACACTGAAACATGCTTTAAGCAAACATTTAAAAGACAAGGAATCTTGAAAGCAAGAGAAGATCTACTTGTCACAGACAAGTAATCCTCAGTAAGAATAAGGACAGATTTCTTATCAAGAACTTTAGAGGCCATCAGGCAGTCAGTTGGCCAGTGTATTCAAAGTTCTAAAAGAATAAAACAGTCAACCTGTCAGAGAATCCTATATTTGGCATAAGTGTCATTCAAAGCTATTTTTGTTTCTTATGCTTCTTTTTAGTTTAAATAAATGGAATTTTTAAAAAGAAATTAGACAAATTATATATAACATATTAATTAGACTCTTAAAGTCAAGTCACTGATTTAAAAAAGAAAAATAATAGTAGAGAAATTAAGACATTCCAAGATAAAAGCTGAAGAAGATTGTTATCGTTAGTAGACCTGCCCTACAGGAAATGCTCGAAGGAATTCTTTAGGATGAAAAGAAAGGACACTAGACAGTAAGTAAAAACCATACAGAAATTATAGATCTTAATGAAAATAAAATACTTGGGCAGTTATAAAAGCTAGTATTCTAATAATGGTTTATAACGCCACTTTTTTCTGCACAATTTAAGAGACTAATACTTTTTGAAAATTATTAATGTAAAGGCTCTCAAGTGACTTGATTTGTAACTTCACATTATTTAAGAGATGAATGAATTTAAATGAATTATTAGTTTGTAGTTTGTATTTCCAGGTGCAGTATATAAAGATGTAATTTTGTGACATCAACAACAGAATAGGGTAAGGACAGGGTTTACTTTAAGTGACTGCTCTTAAGTTAAATCAACACTATGCATCTTAAATTTACTAGTCTACCTTCAAAAAATACAAGACCTAGGTGTAATGTAAGAACTTTTCTATTTTCCTCATCATATCCTTTGTGTTACTGTCATACAGGTTACATTTCATGTAATACCATAACCCCCAAGATATTTTACTGCTGTAACATATTATGTTATTATTTTATATAATACTGCTGTAAGTAGTCATTTATCTTTTATCATATAAATAGTCAATTATCTTTTCCTTTTGTGTCTTGTTTTATTCATGTAATGGATTTCGCAGAGCTTTCTACAGAGAGCACTCTTCTTTGAGGAGCAAATGTGACAATGTGGTTAATGTAGTACGTCAACCAAAATTAGTTCAGTAATTTTTTTTAAATCTTATTTTTTTAGCTAATGGGAATGACAACAAGAAATTTAAAGGAGATAGACCTCCCTCTTCGCCTTCTCGTGTTCTCCATCTTCGCAAAATTCCAAATGATGTCACCGAAGCAGAAGTCATATCATTAGGTCTACCATTTGGCAAAGTGACTAATCTTTTGATGTTGAAAGGAAAAAGCCAGGTATGTAATGTGTAAAGAGTGGCCCATAGTGCTATCTCTGAGTGTTAGTGTTAAAGATGATTTTTATTTTCTTGAACTTTTCTGTATTTTCTCAACTTCCTTCTGTCTGAAGTAGTTTTTAAATTATAAAGTTTTTTTGTATGACAGGAAGCAACAAACAACAATATTAACACAAGAAAAGGATTATCTCTTATTTATTGACTGGTCTTTTTCCTCCTTAATAAAAAACATTTTATATTTTTAATTGCAAAATGGTTTATGAAAATATCCTATGATTATCAGAATTCCCTGACAGAGAGAGAAAATATAAATTATACCTCATTAGGCAAATTACAGAACATACAAGTTTTCCAACATCTACATACAAATTTTTAGTATATTTTAGTTGCAGAATTAATATGTAGCTTCTTTAATAATTTGAAAGAGACTATAAGAGGTTCTTCATTTCAGAAGTTAATAGGTTTTTCTTAAGATGAATAAGGAAACCTGCTTTTGCTTTGATCATGACAAAAACATAATACTTGTCATATTTGTTTGAATAATTGCATGCTTTCTTGTTCCAGCTCAGACCCCCCAATGAGATTAATTTTTTAGTTTTAGTTTTCAGTTGTCCTGAAAATCTTTTACACTGAGCTTTGCTGCAAAGAAGAGGACAACAAATCTAGGAACTAGACACTGTGTAGTACATTGTGATAAGTCCCTGTGTTTCTTACACTTTTTATAAATAAAATTTAAGGAGCACATTTTAAATATATTTATAAATAAATTGATTAGTATTAGACTTGCTAGAGACTGGATGATGATGTCTGATTCAGGCCCATATCTTTAGTAAACTACAAAGTAATATCTCTTTAATTCAGATGAGGTTATTAATCTGTAGAAGTTAAATAACATGTGTTAGTATTCAGCTCTTGTTGTGTCTACACACTTATTTTATCTCTCTTGAAGATAGTACATGTACTAAGATTTTTATTTTAACACAGTTGCCTCTGTTAAGAATAGTAGGTTTGCATAGTTTGGAAAGAGCCGACGTGACCATGTTTAATGATGTGAAGATGTCTAACAGCCGAGTATCATGCATGTTATCATGTTTCCGTGGTATATCCTACACATCATTGTAAATGTGAGAGGCAGCAGGCGATGTCATATGTTCCTTTGTCTCTACTATTCGTTCTGGATTTATATTTATTAGTGGTGCTAATTGACTTATCTCGATTGCTTGTCCTTTGATCATAAATTCTGTTTGAAAAATATCTTGTTAATAGTATACTTAAGCAAGATATTCTGATGTGAGTCACTAGAACTACTTTTAGGTTTAATCTTTCCCTTGGTACTTGCAGGTAGGGTGTTGAGAACATGAAGGAAATTTTCACCAGCCTTTCTGTGGGTACTGACTTGATTTTCTTTCTATCCAGATAATGAAAATTGATCCTTTTGAATGGCTACTTTAGAAAAACAAATAAAATCTTTACTGGATGCCATGTGGAAAAATTATTTTAATGTGTGAATTCTTAGATTGTATATACTTTCAGGAAAAAACTTCCTATGACAAGAATTATGTACTGTTCCAAATACAGTGTACAATGTGTGACCGATATTAAACATTGAGTTAATTCTTAACATGTAGTAAAGTTTGCAGAAAAGATACCCTCTGCCCACATAGTGAATATTATTAAAATACAGTTTACGACTTTTTTTGAAGAGACAATTAGAAACAAGATAGGAAATGTTGCCATAGCTATTTTTACCCTGATCATTTTTATCCTCCTTTCTTAGAAATGTTAGAAAAAGTATATTACTGAAATAATTGGATAGTGGATTTATGCCATCTTTTAGATGGTATAAATGGCTCAAAGTATTTTATTTCTTGAAGATAGAGGAATTTTGTTTGTTCATTGTGGATCAATTAATTAACGGTATTTGATCCACTGTTGTGTGCTCACATTACTACTTAATAGAATACTTTTATTAGTTTATTTAATCAATTCACTTGTGACATTTGATTAATTCAGTTAAGCATCATATTTGACATTTGTGAAGTTAATACTTCTTTGCCTGGAATGTTTGCCAAATGGAAACTCTTCCCAAGTAAGGTAACTATAAACAAAGAAAGTTCAATTTATAGATACTTTTACCATTTGCTGTGTTCAGTAAATTTTGTTGTTAAAATACATATTTTATAAATAAATTAAAATGTTTTGTATGTAATTTGAATTGGTTACTATAGGCTTGCCAATTAAATACTCTGTTGTAGTAAAAAAAATAACTCAATTTTCTAACTAGAAATTTGCATTGATTTGGATACAGTATTCTTCCTGTATTTTAAATTTCTGATGTTCTTAAGGTGGTTCTGAGGTATCATAGTGGTTAGTGTATGTCTATATTTTATCTTCCTAATTAACCATTAAGATAGGTGGCAGAACCTGCCACCTTAAAGCTCTGTAAGTATCTTGTTCCTGTAATAGAAGTTACAGGAATCTTGAGAGACTGAAGAAGCCATATATAAAATAAGTTATAAATACCAAGGTGAGTTTTCCCTCTTAGATCATCCTGTGTTACTCTGCAAATATCTAATACTAATATAATAATTACAGATATTCAAAAACTGTCACTTGAATGACTGATCAATATTGACTTAATATAGGAAGTTCTATTTTCCTAATTTGAACAACAGAGCCTCTGTGCCTGAATGCTCTATTTAATTGTATTCATAAACAGCTGTTTTATACAAAGGTAAAGAAGAACAAATCATTATGCCCCATCATTGTTAGAGAATTTTTAGGAAAGAACTGTTAAATCCCAGCTTCTGAAAGCATCCATTTACAGTGGTAATGTACATATTTGTTTTTGTCTTTTTAATTATTTCTAGATTTAGGAGAAACATAAAGAGAACAACCAAAAATCACACAAAATCATTTAATCAACTGGCAGTTTCTTAATCCCAAATCTTTTACTGAACTCAACTTCTCAAATATTCCCAATTAATATCAGTGATACACATTGAGGCAAAAAAATTTTCATCCCCTTGGGGTCTGTATTATTTAGATTGAGAGTGAATGAGTTTAGAGCAAGCTAGAATGACCAGAAAGTTCTTAGCCATATTTCAAAAACACAAGCTTTCACTTTACCTTCTTGTGTTTATTGCAGGCTTTCTTAGAAATGGCTTCCGAGGAAGCTGCTATTACTATGGTGAATTATTACACTCCTGTTACTCCTCATCTTCGAAGCCAGCCTATTTTTATTCAGTATTCCAATCACAGAGAACTTAAGACTGACAATCTGCCTAATCAAGCTGTAAGTATTAATGGCATTTTTAAAAAGTTATAAGAGCATACAGTATAATAGCTTAAAATTAATTTTCTGTGTTTCAGATGGGAAAAAAAGGTGTGCGTGTTTTTTAATTTTAAGGATGGTTTATTAGTAAAGATTGTGTATGTAAATTCTAATCTAAAAGCTTGAATACCAGAAAATAAAGCTATTTAGAAATATGAAGTTTGAGGTTAAGATGTTAAAAATGGCAAATTTAGGGTTTTTTTGAAACTGTTTTCATAAGAAAAAAAGCAAAAGCTTAAATTGTTATATATCTCTTACAATCTTAGATTTAGAAGGAACTTTAAAAGTCAGTCCTTTTTACTGAATATATAACAAAGGCACTTAGAAGTCTATGATGCTTCTGTTGTGATGTTAAACAACTGAACTTAAGGTGTTGATAAGAATTAGTATAGATGTGTTCATTAAATGATTTGTGACTTCAAGATGAACATGGAATACCAACATTTCTTACCTATTTACCAGCTTTTGTTATGGTGTAGTTCATGCTGAATCTCTTGTGTTACTCCAGGTTGATTTTTTAAGTACATAATTAAAATACTAATTTGAAGTTACTTAAGGGTAGAAAACATCCGCAAAACAAGTAACATTTTAAGACATTTTTTTTATTATGTTAAGAGTATGTTTGGCCCCTTTACTCTTGCTCTAGGCAAAAGAACTCCAGCTCTTTCATTCTGTGTTGAAAGTTTTTATAATGCAAGCTGCTGAATTTAAATGATAATTTTCCACATTAGTTTTTTAAAGTTGCTATTTCCTATATATAATCCTTAATTTGTTCTAGGAGATATTAATGCCATATATAAACTGTATAAACTTAATAGTAAGTGAAATATTAGATATTTTTAAATAGTCTAGACTTCTTAAAATGAAAAATTGCCTTATAAATGATAAATGGGGTACATGCTCATGAGAAGACATTCAAACAAGCAGTTCAGAAAAGTTAAGAAAACAAAACAAAAAGCAATTTAGTTAACCAAAGATAACTGACATTTTGATGTATGCCCCTTCACTATTCAGGTATATTACCATCTATGTATATAGTTTTACACCAAAGGAACTCTGATGTTTTGAAAGCTCTGTCATACATTGTTTCATGAGAACAAATACAGAATTAGTTTATAATTTTTAAATGCACCATATTCCCTTTTATAGAACAGCCATAAGTTACCCAATTTTTAAATAATAGACATTGAGATTATTTCCAATGTTGGCTTTTACAAATAGCATTACAGTAACATTCTTATAGCATTATCTTACTAGTTTACATTTCTGGCAGCAAAATTGCTGGGACTAAGCATATGCATATTTTATATTTTGATATATGTTGTACAATTGCTTTCTGTAAAGATTATGTGCCCACTTAGGATGCCACTGATAATGTATGAGCAGTTTCCTGTCTTTGTTAATATGATAGGTGAGAAATTATATCTTCTTGTTTACTTATTTTTATTTAACTTACAAAGTATTTATAGTGATTTCTGTTAATGTGGGTTTTTACCATTTTAACCATTTTTAAAAAGATCTTACTTATTTTTAGACAGAGGGGAAGGGAGGAAGAAAGAAAGGGAAAGAAGCATCAGTGTGTGGTTGCCTCTTGCATACCCCCTACTGGGCACCTGGCCTGCAACCCAGGCTTGTGCCCTGACTGGGAATTAAACCAGTGACCCTTTGGTTCTCAGGTCAGCGCTCAATCCACTGAGCCACACCAGCCAGGGCCATTTTAGCCATTTTTAAGTATACTGTTTAATGGCAGTAAGTACATTCACATTGTGCAACCCGTCACTACCATCTGTCCTGAGAACTTATTTCCATCTTCTCAAACTGAATCTCTGTACCCATTAAACATTAATTTCCCATTCCGTTCTCTGAGACCCTGGCAACCACCATTTTAGTTTGTCTCAGGAGTTTTTGTCTGCTAGTAATACAGTTTTTAAAATATTTTCATGCAACAAATTTCTAAAGATTGTATTATAGTTTCTGATTTTAATACCATACTCTTAAAGACCTAGCTTAGCTAAATTAAAAAAAAATTTACCAGGATTCTCCTACTTTTATGTTTTAGTTGTTTGTATTTTAATATGTAAATCTTTCTTTTATTAGAAATATTTTGGGGGTAGAGAGTAAGGTTAGGGTTTTTTTGGTCTTTATTTACCTGTTTCTCCTTGGTTACTTTTTTTGATAACCTATTATCCACATATGTCAAACATGTTCTTTGTCATGGTCTGGTTTTCTGTAAACATGCTATGACTATTTACAACATGTATATATATAGTTGTTAGACATACCTAAATATTCTGCTTGCATGGCCTCAGTCTCCCTTCATGAGAGAGCTGCTCACATGGTGTGCACTACATGTCTCATTTGGACTACCTTTTGGGTTCCATCCCGTTCCAGTCCTGTAATGGTGTCCCTGTGCCTTAATATATGACAGAGTCAGGCCCATTCTTGACTCTCTCTCTTATGAAACTAACTGGTTAATATATTTTGTTTATTTCTCCAGATATGTTAGAACTATTTTGATAACTTCTACCCCCAGAAATACATCATTGGAATTGAGTTGATTTTATAGATTGAATTTCAGATAATTAACATATTTATATTGCTTACTGATCCTTTTGAAGAGGAAGTAATATTTTGTTTCCTTTCAGTAGAGCTTTTAATTTTCTTTTATGTAAGTTGTACAGTTTTCTCATTAGTGTGATTCCGAAATATGTTAGAATAAGTCTTGAAGAAGAAATAAACAATTTAATGAAACTCTTAAAGGCTGGATTATTCTAAAGGGAAACAGTAAGAAATCCCAGTTGCTTGGCAACCAAAGCCAGCCCAAGTGACCCAGTTTATTCTTCGATAGCCTTGATTTCTTCCCAATACCCTTTATATCTTGTTACTTTTGCATAATTTTTCTGGATTGATGTTTCATAAAGTATATTAATTTCTTTTATTCAAAGTTCTACACCAAAGCTGAATTCAAAATTGAAGGTGCCTATTTGCATATATAAAATGTTTCAGATGTCTTTTATTTTGACAGTTCTGGGAAGCTGATAAATTACTGTTTCACTCTATTTTGTTCTCTGAATAACAAGGTATCCCAATGCACATAACTTCTTTTCCAGCTTATGGACATACTTGCCAGAGGGTCAGGTGAATATCAAACACTTTTGTCCCTTGATTTAAACTAAAATTATGGCCAAAAAATTTATATCATATTTTGAGGTACATCATTTGAGAAATGGTTACATTAAGAGCAGCTGTTATTGTTTGTATAGACAGTTTTTCTTGACCTTGTGGGTAGAAGTTTATAAATCTTCAAAAAGGTGACTATGGAAGGATTTTTTTTTTAATAATTTCCCTAAAAAGTCATCATACTAAACACATAAAATCTGTGCATTTTATTGTATACTCATTTCTATCTCAATTTTAGAAATGTCGTCTTCACATAATCTAGGCATGTTTAAATTCTACGTGAAGTATATTCCTCTCCCCGCCTCAATAAAAATATTTGTTGGTATTTTGATCATACTATTTCCTTTATTTATAGCTAGTGTTTTAATCATTCCATAGAGTTTGTTGCTAAAATTTAAATATTATCCTGTAGTAGGAATTCTGCATTGCAGTTTTTAGTGTCAGAGTCACAGAAAACATTTACCGTTTCCTCCTCCTGACTTTTCTGTTTTTCTCAGTAGAGAGTATGCTTCATTTTCATTTTTTTTTCACTTAAATGTTCTTTTGCCTAATTAAAAATGGAAACTATAGAGTTACTTACAGAATAAAGTTTTTCCCCCAGGTGTTAATTTCTCAGATTTTTGCTGTCAAAAGCATTTCTTGCATGCCTGATATTCAGAGAGACCTTTGTACTCAGTCCTCAATGAAATACTTAATATAGAATATATTGAAAAATCCAGAATGATTAGGACAGTATACACAATGGCTTTTTGTATTTCTCCACTGTGATATGCCAAAGAGGAAAGAGTGAAGAGAAACAACATAAACATTAATGCTAGCAGCTGCAAGCATATATAGAGATAATTGCTTAATATAAAGAAGAAATAGAACTATTGGAGGTACAGTGACATAAAGTCAGTGAGGTTAAGTTTACTTTTGTTTGTGCAGGCTTAATTTTGATAAGATTTAATCATCCTAATCTGGGAGGAATGGGAACTCATATTCCACTTAGAACCTCACTATGATGATGTCTTATACATCATCGCTTTTGACATCTTTTTCCTAGACAAATGATGTCTTTTCCTAGACAAATGATGTCTTTTTCCTAGACAAATTTCAAAATAAAAAAACTCAGTTCTTCAGTTACACTAGGCAGATTTCAAGTGCTTGCTAGCCACATGGCTAGTGATTTGTCAAATTGGACAGTGTAGATAGTGAATATTTCCATCATCACAGGAAATTTGGTTGGACAGCATTGTATTTTATATTTCATGTCTCTGCTAACCTGTGTGTGTGTGCGCACGATAGTTAGTTAAAACTGCTTTGATTCCTGTCTGCTCATTTTAACCCCTGTGTCAGTCCTGAGTCTTTTTTGATTGATTGACACCACCACCATCCCTCACCTAATTATGGGCTCAAAGTGTTGGAAGTCTAAATCAATTTTCAAAGCTGTAAAAAGTAGAACCATAAAATCTTACTGAAGAGCCCAGTATAAATAGCTGACATAAACTGCCATGTTTGAAGTGGGATGTTGGTCCTCACTGTTCCACATATAATTGTCTTTCCAAGAGCATAGTTTCAGAAATCAGTGATATAAAATATTAAAAGTGCTCTCAAAGATGATGATGCTTTGGACATGGAGTGTTTGACAGTTGTGCTTTACCTGATAACAAAAATTTGTATATAGTATGAAAATGCTGTTAAAAGGTATGCATAAAAAGCTTGCGCAGTCATCTGCCGTTTAACGACAGGGATATGTCTGAGAAATGCATCTAGGTGATTTTGTCATTGTGTGAAGATCACAGGGTGCACTTACACAAACGTAGATGGTAAGCCTACAACACACCTAGGCTGTTTCTCCTAGGTTAAAGTCTGTACAGCTTGTTCATGTACTAAATACTATAGATAATGGTAACACAGTGGTAAGTATTTGTGCATCTAAACATAGAAAAGGTAATTAAAAATACTGTATAAAAGGTAAAAAAAAGTTAAACATTAGGGCAGTTTAACATTTTATAGGGCAGTAATCATGAACGGAGTTGTAGGGACTGGAGGTTGCTCTGGATGAGTCAGAGAGGAGCAAGCGAATATAAAGTCTAGGACATCACTGTATGCCAGTGCCGACTTTATAAACACTGTACACTTTGGTAACGCTAAATTTATAAAGCAACATAAGATTAAATCAAGCACAAGAGAAAATGATGCAGTTAAGAGATGCAGTAAATCAGCGGTCCCCAACATTTTTGGCACCAGGAGTCGGCTTCATGGAAGACCAATGCTCCGAAGGGGTAGTGGGGGTAACAGCGGGCAGAGCTCAGGTGGTAATGCCAGCCAAACTCTTCACTGTAGCTTGGCCTCACCTCCTGCTGTGCGGCCTCATTCCTAACCCCGGGGTTTGGGGACCCCTGCAGTAAACATTAGATATATAAAGCTACTGCCAGCATAACATGGCATGCTGTTGTAGAGCAAACTTTACAAAAAATAAATAGAAAGAGTACATTCTAAAATAACAAAAACTAGATAAACAGGTAGCATAGATGTTTATTATCATTATCCAGTATTATGTACTGGTACATAATTGCATGTGCTGTACTTTTATATGACTGCCAGCACACTAGGTTTGTTTATATCAGCATCTCCACATGTGAGTACCATGTTACAACTACAACATTATGACCTTTAAGATGTCACTAAACAATAGGAATTTTTCAACTCCCTTATAATCTTATCTGATAAGATTGTATACATTGTGTGTGCATGGTACTTCCTTGACTTAATGTCATTATGCACAGCATGGCTGTATATATAGAATCCAACTATTAAGCATACAGAAAGTAAAAGATGGCCAATTTTCAGAAAAATACTTACTTTAAATTTCAATGTTACAACAAAATGTTGGAAAACTACTTCTCTCACAGAGTGATGGTAGAAATTAAAATCACGAAAACAAAATATAAGAAATGCTAATTTAAAACAACGTAAGTACTGTGATCTTTAGAATCTCAAGTAATACCATGTGAAAATGAAAGGAGCTACATTAAAGTGGTTGGGTTTTTCATTTTGTGGCATAAACATTTTATTAATTATCAGCATTCTTAAGCAATAAGTATGGAACAAAAGATTGATCAAAATGTCCATTTAATTTCAGTGATCATCAACCATGCTTTTTTCCTCCAATTTTCCCTCCTTCATGTACTTCATTTTTTAATGATTTTAAAATTTGAGACAATTATAAAATTAGAAAAGCATTGCCAATACAATACAAATGACTTCTGATTTCTTGAGGCATTTGAAAATTAATTGCTAATCTGGTCTGTCTTCATTGTCTAATAACAGTTAGCGTGGTTTTTTTTCCCTACAGAGACGTTTTCCTACACAGCCAGGATACAGGTCAACATTAGGAAATTAAGCCTTGGCTGGTGTGGCCCAATTGGTTAGGCTTCATCCCCCAAACCGAAAGGTCACAGGTTCAATTCTTGGGCAGGGCACATTCCTGGGTTACAGGTTTGGTACCTAGTCAGGGCATGTACGAAAAACAAGTGATTGTTGTTTCTCTCTCACATCATGTTTTTCTTCCTCTCTTCCCCCCTCTCTAAAATCAATAAGCATGTCCTTGGGTGAGGATTTTTTAAAAATTGGAAATTAATATTGATACATTAGTTCCCTCCAATTCTCAGTTCCTATTCAAGTTTTGCCAGTAGTCCCATAATGTTTATTAGAGCAAAACGAATATTATTCCAAATCACATCTTCTGTTTAGAAGTCACATTTTTCTTATTCTCCTTTAATCTCACACAGTTCTTCAGTTTTTCTTTTACTCTCAAGACTTTGACACTTGAAAGGTACAGGCAGTTTATCTTTTAGGATGTTCCTCAGTTTGAGTTTGTCTGATGTTTTCTTGTGATTAGGTTCAGTGTAATATATCTTTGACAGGAACATCATAGAAGTTTTGTCCTTTCTTTTCATTGCGTCATATCAGATGGGACATAATTCAGTTTCTTGCATTACTGGTGATGTGCTCTTTGGTCATTTGGCTAGGCTGGGGTTGCCTGGCTGCGCCACTGTAAAGTTGGGACTTACAAAGGGAGAAAGAAGAGTATTTGGGGGAAGGTGCTTTAAAGCAATATAAGTACACTGTTCCTTACCAGCTGTCAGTTTTTATCAGTATGAACTCAAGGTTTCCTGTTTTATTTGATAGGCCATTATTGGGTTGGCCAAAAAGTCTGTATGGTTTTTCTCTAAAATAAAAGACACATTTTTCATTTTCACCAATAACTTGATTGATTTGGATATTTGGAGTATGTCGTCTATCTATCATGTGGTGTAATGTTAATCAACATTCTCAGTTAATGTCTCAATTTGATTGCTATCAACTTCAGCTTATCTACCCTACTGTGGAGCATTGTCCAGCAAGAAATCTCCAGCATGAAACTTCACATACCACTTTTGATATGTTCAATCAGTTATAGCACCTTTCCATACACTGCACAAATCTTTTTTTGCATTTCAGTTATGTTTTTACCTTTTGTGAAATAATAAAGCATAATATGCCAAAAATGTTGCTTTTCTTCCATTTTCAGTATTGAAATGGTACACAAAAATTCACCAATTTTGAGAAGATTTTGTTTTATATACACACTGATTGGACAGCTGTCACAATACAGTCTTAACAAAATTGTTTCAAATGAAGTTAAAGACAACTGAGTGCTACTAAAGCCATCTTATGGGAAAAACCAAACTTTTTGGCCAACCCAGTGTTTGTTAGAATCGTTATTATTGTGATTTTCAAATTGTCCTATATTTAGCCAGTAGGACCCCCTTAGGGGTCCTTTTGGCATCTTCCTATCATTCTTCAAACACTTCTTTGCATTGTAGTAAAAATAAATAAATAAATGAATGAATGAATAAATAAATAAATAAATGTTATATGTTCATCTGCTTTGCTTACTCCACATGTGGAACTAAACATTTTTTAGAGCACGATGGTTTCTTTTAGTGAAGCATGATATTTAGAAATTTGTCTGTCTTCACCTGCTTGGGCTCTAATGTCCCATGCAAGGCTGTTTCCCTATTAGTACCTTTTTACCCCACTCAGGCCCTCATAAACCTCTTGTTCACCATATGCAGACTGGCATTACCATATTGGCTGCACGTCCCATCTGGACCCTTACTGACTCTCCTTGGCCTCTGACACTCCTGGACAGGTTACTCTCCTCTAGATGCCTTCCTTACCTTTCTCATGCTCCTCAGGTTCTGATATCTAGCAGTGAGCCACCCCTGAATAGAGATACCTTTCTTACCTTGTTTGGACTCAGGTTCCCCCTGCTAGGAAGCTCAACTATATGGATGCTTTCCTCTATTGCTCAGGCCCTGCTGCTCTGTGTCAGGATGCCTTCTTATATTATAGGGTTGCCTTCCTTACCTCACTGAACCACTGCTCCTCTCCCCCATACTTAAATTCATCATATGCCACCCAAAGGCTTTATTTTTTAATTTAATCCTTATTGTATTTTTTTCCATTTTACTAATAGTCCCCTTACATTCCTCTCTCCCCTGCAGTCACCACACTGATATCCATGTCCATGAGATCTTTTTCCCCATAGCCTTTAGAATTCAAAGTTGTTCAGGGAGAGAAAAAGAAGGGGACTTGAATGGTTTTTAAGTGGTCTTTAATACTACTTTCATATTGCCTTTTTTTTCTGTTGTCATTTAAAATTTTTGAATTAAAACCATATCTAAGTTTCTTCTTTTTTTGCTGTATACTTTTTTCATTTCTTCAGGTAAATCTAAGCAACTTCCTTACACTTTGTGCCATTGTGATAAGAAAGCAAGTCTTTTGACTCTTTACTGATTGTAAATTTATGTGCATCCAGAAAAAGTAGATATGTATATTTTTATTTAACTATATTACTTCATATTGCTCTATGTTAACTGATTTCTAGGATTCATAGAATGCTTATGTGTAACCAGAAGTTCTCATTTTGGATTGTTACGCAGAGAGCTCAAGCTGCACTGCAGGCCGTCAGTGCTGTCCAGTCAGGAAGTCTGGCTCTTCCTGGAGCTCTGACCAATGAAGGAACAGTCCTACCTGGGCAGAGCCCTGTGCTCCGAATAATTATTGAAAACCTCTTTTACCCTGTTACTCTGGAAGTTCTTCATCAGGTAAGGATGAACACTCATAAGTTTTTAGGTGTTTGATTTTGGTTGATAGATTTACCTAATTTTTAAAAAATTTATCCTGTTTCATGGAAGAAGTAATATCAATTAGAGATAATTTCGATAGTCCCCATTTTTTTAACTTAAATACTTGGTTTGAAAGGGTGTATGAGACATTCTTTTTATATCTCAGCATGAAAATGATTAAAGCATAGAATCCTATAAAAAGCACTGAAATAAAGATATATAATATAACTCTATATGTAACATGAAGTATCATGTCAAATACTGACTGATGTCCAACGTAGCTTTCATTGACTACCCATTCGTATGTCTAAACTGTCTTGATACAAGACATTCTAAATCATGTCCTATGAGGTCATATTAGAATTTAAGGACTGGAAGGTCATCTCGTCGTATAATTTTATAGTGAATAAAACTGAGACACAGATAATTGATGCTGTAGAGAGTAATTGAAGAGCCAGTTAGAACGCAAGCCTCCTAGTATGAAGTCCAGAGTTTTGTTTTATATGCTTGTTATATTTCTACCTAATGCTCCATATATATATATGTATTCTCAAAATGTAACATACAAGTTGGTTTGTAATCTGTATACATAAACATTTGGCATCTAGCCCAAAAACTCCAGTTACTTTTGCCCCTTTCAGTTACATATTGATTTGATTTTATTATACTTGTCAATCTGCTTATTAAAATACTGAAACATATTATTTGCTTATTTTTACATCTGCATTTCAATATATATTGGCAATATAATGCCAGGCCATTCCAGAATTGCTTAACTGTTTTTCTAATCTTTGTTTTTGTACTACTAAGTGAAGAGCCATGGCAGGGGTAAGGGGGGAGGTGGGGTGCTTGTGTATTTAAGAATTGAAATTCATCTTATCCTATTCTCACATTTTACAAATAAGGAAACAGAGGCCCTTAGAAATTAAATTACATTTCCACGTTCACTGTAACAACTGGTGATAGAGCTTGGATACATTTCCTAATACAGTTCCTGTGCTATGCATGTAGATGTCAGAATATGCCATTTATTAGGTCTACTGTGATCCCTTTGATAGTTTTTAGAGTATCATTTTCTTAAATATGCACTTGTGAAGAATGTCCTAGGAAGTGCTTTAACAGTGGTATCTGCAGCCACGGTTGTTCCCTAAAAAGCTTCAGGAGTTGCTGAAGTGATTGGTTTCTTTGTTCTGCTGGATTTTCTTCTCTCCTTTTTATCCCACGGAAGTGGCATGGAGCACTTGGTGATCCATCAGCTGTGTTTGTTTGTATTTGGCACTGTAACATTGTAGCTACTGCTAAGTTACACTGTTTTACAAAGGATGGTCTTGCTACCTCGGCTCAACATTGCCATCTGTTGCAGTGAATTTAGTCAGGGTCATGTGGTCCTGTCTTATCATTCCATTTATCACCTCCCTGAGAGCAGTAGTAACAAACCTTATTTCTCTCCCAAAAGATCATGGGGTCCTTCTGAGTGAAGAGGAGTAATTCTTTGAATCCTCAATAGTAACTTTCAGGTTAGGACTTTCAAGCACTCCCTTGTTTAAGGTTCCTTTCCATTGTTGAAATCAAACCCAACTCCTGACCAGAGTCCTAAACGCCCCCACATGCAGACCTTCTCCATCTCTTTTACCCTATTTCCTAACACTTCTCTGCTAATTTAGCGCTCTGACTTTTATGGCCCTTTGACTCTCTCCCCTTCCTTCCAGCTTATTCCTGTTTTAGTCCATTTCTGTTTTCTATTTTTTAGGCTCGTAACACTCTTCACTGACATTAGTCACTTAACTGAATTCTACATCATTGAGTTTTCAAAGACCTCCCCAGTCTTTCTCTAATTACATTAACTAAGCCTTCTCCCCGTGGCACTCTATCTCATTAGCCAGCTAAAGTGTAGTATAGGATGAGGGTCTGGAGCTGGTTTGACTCCTGGCTTTACCACTTACTACCTCTATAACCCCGGGCAAGTAACTTATCCCATCTATGTCTTTTACTTATTTATGTAATGGGGATGAATAAAGATGGTTTTTAATCCCTTCTTTGTAAGTGTTACATGAGTTAATGCATTTAAAGCACTTAGAACAGTGCCTGCTACATATTAAATGCTCAGGAAATTTTACCTATAATACCAGATGCTAGTAAATTGCACTGAAAGAAACTGATCTTTGCTTTTGTAGTTTTGTGAGTAAGATACAGTTTCATAAGTAGTAGCATAAATGCAGTGAATATTGAGATGTGGAAATACATGGAAGTGTGGAGTTGTTTGCACCTGTTATAATTAATTACAGGATTATATTCTTTGCTTAATAGTTGGCATTAACTAAACTGCTGTAGAAGCTAGTGGTTTTTCCTTTAGCTCATGGTAAGGGGATTGAGAGTGATTGAGGTTGGGTAGTGCTATTTCAAACGAGGGATGCTAAGGTGTTAGTTGGGCGTGTATGTGGTAGAATAATGGTCCAGTCAGAAGAAAACAGCCAGGTGCAAACTCCTTAAAATGGAAGTATACTTAATGTGTTTGGGTATTAAAAATAAGGATGTTATTTTAGTGTAAAAAGTAGGAAAGTCATAAATAAGAGGGTCAGAGAAGCGGTTAGGAGCCAGATGGTGTAAAGTCTTTATAATCTTTAAACTGAGGAAGAGGGAAAACCATTGGAGGATTTTGGGAAGATGGGTACATTTATGTTTTAACAGAATCACTCTTCCTGTGTGATTCTGTAAGCATAAGAGATGGTGGAGACCTGGGTGAGGATGTGGGCACTGGAAGTGATGATTATGGATATATTTGGAAGGATTTGCTGATGGGTTGAGTAGATATATAATGTATGAAAAGAGTGATCAAAAATGTCTTCTAGATTTTGGCTGTGCGGCTCTAGTAAAATAGAACTGCCTTACACTAAAATAGTAAAGACTGAGCTGGGAAAAAGACTTGGGGCAGGAGTAGAAGGCAGGGCAGAAATCAAGAGTGCGTTTTGGACATGTCAAGTTTGAAATACCTACTAACACCCAAGTAGGAGATGTTGAATAGACAATTGGGAAGTAAATTCGGATTGACATAAGAATGCAAGGCTGGAGATTTGGTAACCATCGGCATTTGGGTGATAATTTAAAGCCATTGGATTCTATGGCATCACCTAGACAATATTCATAGATAAAGAAGGCATTCTTTGATCATTATACAAACTCAACCCTGCATACTAAAAATTTCTATGTGCACTGAAGTAGTTGTTCAATGTAATATTCTCATATAATCCATTATTTCCAAGTATTATATATGGGGGTATTTTATGAATATCCAAGAGATGAATCTCTTCAGGATAAAGGACTGATTTTTTTTGAATTGTAGAATAAAGATAAATAACTTGCAAAAGTCAATTATTATGACATTAAATAAAAGAAACAATACTAATAATATAAAATTTTGGGTATTAAGTCTGTTTTGTTGGCTACAAAAATATAAGCAAGTTGTGGCCAATGAACTTGATATTTTAAAAAGTTCTGATATGAATATGCTTTTTGCAAGTGAATACTAGTGAACATTTACAGTTTCTGGCAAGTTCTGCCTTAATAAAAACCACCCTGAAGATTAATTTTACCAGAATTTGATATTTAGTATTTTCTCAGTCCCATTTTGAAGTCTAAAAGATTATAATGTACAGGAGACATCAAGAGTTGAGTCTCTGTTTATGTTTATGACATCAAAATAAATATATTAGGGAAATAGAGTTAAGGGCCTTATAATCAATGAAAATAAATCCGAATATATTAAAGTTTCCCAAATGTTAATTTTTTGAAACCAAATATGTTGAAAATTTAGTATCATGATAATTATGAAATAATGTTTTAAAAAATCACACTTTCGGCATTCCTAGATTCCTAGATGTTGGTGCTCATTTTTAAAAAAATACTTTTAAATTTTATTGTTGTTCAAGTACAGCTTTCTGCCTTTTCCCCTCACCTCTCCCCCACACCGCAGCCATCCCCACCTTCCTCCCCTGATTCCACCTGCCCTTGGTTTTGTCCATGTGTCCTTTGTAGTTGTTCCTGCAAACTCTTCACCTTTTGCCCCCATTATCCCCTCCCAGCTTTATTTGAGTCTTTCTTTTTATTCTGAAAAATTATTGGCAAAGAAAACTTACAGAATAGAAATACATTGTTTTCTAGAAACAGAATGCTTTTTTCCATTTTTTGTGTCGGGGATAAATGTTAATGGAACAAAATACAATAACAAAAAGAAAGAAGAAAAAAGCAACAACCCCAAAAATACCTTTTCTATAACAAGCAAGCAGGGTTTTTTTAAATTTTTTAATTTATTTTTAGAGAGAAGGGAAGGAAGGGAGGGAGAAAGAGAGGGAGAGAAACATCAATGTGTAGCTGCTTCTCACTTGGCCCCCACTGGGGACCTGGCCCACAACCCAGGCATGTGCCCTGACCGGGAATTGAACCAGTGACCCTTTGGTTCGCAGCCTGCGCTCCATCCACTGAGCTACACCAGCCAGGGCAGCAAGCTGATTTTTAACCTCATCATATCTGTACATGTTAAAGGTATTCTTGTATATCAGTCAATTGTTATAAAAATGGACTTTAGGGTACTTTTTTTATTTGGGGGTGGTAAAATATACACAAATAAATTTCACCATTTTAACCATTTTTAAGTGTCTAGTTCAGTGGCATTAAGTAGTGAACACAGTATATGTATCTCCAGACATTTTTCATCTTTCCATACTACAATTCCTATACCCATTAAACAGTAATTCCCCATTCCCCTATTTTCTTGACCCTTAGCAACCACCATTCTCATTCTCCTGTTTGTTTGTATGAATTTGACTTCTACTGTCAGTTCCTCATGCAAGTAGAATCTTGCATCATTTGTCCTTTTGTGACTGGCTTATTTCAGTTAACATAATCTCTTCAAGGGATATCCATGTTATAGCATGTATCAGAAGTTCCTTCCTTTTTAAGACTAAATAGTATCCCATTGTATGTATATACTACATTTTGTTTATCCATTCGTTTGTGGATGGACACTGGGTTGCTTCCATCTTTTGACTGTTGTAAATAATACTGCTATGAACATGGGGTACAAATAACATCTTTGAGTTCTTGCTTTCAATCCTTTTGGGGTATATTCCCAGAACTGGAATTGTTGGATCATATGATAATTCTATTTTTAAGTTTTTTTGAAGGAACACATAATATTTTCCATAGTGCACAGGGTTCCATTTCTCCACATCATTACCAACACTTGATACTTTCTGTTTTTTGTTTTGCTAATGGCTATTTTATTATTTTATTCAGGTTTGAAGTGGTATTTCATCATTTTTATTTCCATTTCTTCAATGATTTGTGATGTTGAGTATCTTTTCCTGTTTTCCTTGGCTGTTCAGTTAATCTTTTTTGTAGAAGTGTCCATTCAGGCTGTTTGTTAATTTTTTAATTGGGTTTTTGTTGTTGAGTTGTCATTTTGTATATATCCTGGATATTAACTCCTTATCAGATACATGATTTGCAGATACTGTTTTCAATTTTGTGGGTTGCCTTTTCAATCCTGCTTATAGTGTTTTTTAATGCACAGAAGTTTTTAATTTTGATGTTTAATTTATTTTTTTGTTGCCTCTGCTTTAGGATATTCTTCATTATTTTTTCTGATAATTAAAAAGCAGGGCATTTGTCCTGTTCAGGACACTCAGACATAATATTTGATAATAGCAAATTCTTACCAGCATACAGAATAGCTATCTTTTTAGTCTTAGAAGCAGAAGGATAAGTTTCTAGCTCATTAAGATTCAAATTTAAAATGGGATGTAAGGGAAAAACAAAACGCATTGTAGTAACCCTGCCCGTGATCCTTTGTGTTGGTGAAGTAGAACAGTATTGTAAGAGCGTTGGTAACCAGAGATCTCTCAGGAAACCTTCCCTGCACTCCGTCTGTTCCTCTTCCCCAAAGGCACTTCAGAGATGCTTTCCTTGACCACCCTTGGACCTTCCCAACTTGCATTCTGGTTCACTCTCATCCCTTTTTCTTTTTTGAATTCATAACACTTTTTTACGACCAGACATTGTTATTTGTTTGCTCATTTATCACATGTCTTTTCTCATAAGGGCAGAGACTTTTGTCTCTGTTTGTTCACTGCTGACTTCCCAGTGCTTAGAACAGTGCTCTGTGAATATTTCATGAATTAATAGAGCAGTTTGTATTGAACATTTTGTAGTTTCTGTGTCTATAAAAATCTTGAGAAGTAGATGATGCTGATTGTCAGAGTGAAATAGATGATCCATAATGACTCTTTCACTTCCATTCATATACTTTTAATCCCATTATCTTATAACATTAATTAATTTTTATTGTAGCATCCTGTTTTAGTATTGTGTCATTTTTGACATACAAAATAGGTTAAATATTTGAGTGCCTATTGGTTTAGGTCCTGTTTTAAACCATGCATAGGTGTTGAAACTTTAACATCTTAGGCTTGATTTAAGTTGTTTTGGTACCAACAGTTTTAATAGAGGAAATTATTTTTATTTAAAAATGGGATTCATGAATCAAGTTGTATTTATAAAGATATGTTAGTTTAATTTTTCTTTAGATTTAACCTAATGTGAACTTTTTTCCAGATATTTTCTAAATTTGGCACAGTCTTGAAAATTATCACCTTTACAAAGAATAATCAGTTTCAAGCCTTGCTTCAGTATGCTGACCCATTGAATGCACAATATGCCAAAATGGTAATTATTATCTTTTTTTTATTTTTCAAGTGTTAATCAGTCACTTCAGTAATATGAAGAAAACCATCATGTCTTCTTCCTTGCTCCAGTTTATTATGTATTTTTAATTGTAGTAAAATATACATTTATAAAATTACCATTTTTAAATATACTATTTCATGTGCTTTTTTTTACAGTAAGCTAAAAATTACTTCTTTATTCATATGAAATGGTTTTAAATCACCTATTATTTCTCAGCTCTCTGGGACTCATTTCTGTGTTTGTTATATTTAAAGTCTAGAATTGAGCACAGGTACTCCTGATATAGTCTGACTAATGAAGTAGAATTATCTTTGCCTTTGACCTTCATTTTTTTCTATTAAATTAGCCAAAGATTGATTTCACTATTTTTGCAACTGCACTCACTGTTTTATCTTGTTGAACTCTAAATTAGTGAAGATATTAAATCTCAGGAAATAGGTTGCTGTCAATTCATAGTGTTTTTTGTTTTGCTTTAGTGCATGAGTGCTTGACTTTTGACAAGATATAAAATTTCATGTTCAGTTTAGTTATATCTGACCCATTTCCTAGTGGTATCTATCCTCAACCACAATCTGTCTTACATCAGTATCTGAATTATTTCTAAATTCTTTCCAAAGATAGCGGCAAGGTTTGTTGTACTTTTGTGTACTACATAGTGTCTAGCTCTTAATTAGAAATATAGCCTTTATATGTGCTGTACCTTCTACCTCCATATTTATATTATTTTGTACCTTTACGATGGCATACTCACCAAATACTATTACAAGTTAGGGTATTTTGCATATTTGTGTATTTTTGTTTTATTTTTATGTGTCTTGCTTTCTGGTATCTATTTTTATAAGTTTGGGTATTTGTGGCAGTCAAGTGGTTATAGATTTTTTTTTTTTTATAAAGGGGAGGGATTACTAATCTTTGGTCTTATATCAGAACTGACTCCAAATTTCCCTCAGCTTATTAGTCACAGTATTAAAAAAATTTATAAGAGACGAAAAATGGTAGATAATATTTCATTTATTGTTGTTCTGATAAGTATCACTTAGAATGGCTTTATTTCATCTTAATGTAAATAAACTACATTAAAAGAATTAAGGTGAAATGGAAAGTTAAAATATCTTTAAACATTTTTGTGGACAAAATAGTCATAATAATAGCAAATACAATGTACAGTGATACATAATAGTTTTCCAAGCCTTTACATTTCTCCTCTTCCACTTGGTCTTACCAGAGACAAGATAGGGATTATTCTTATTTTACAGATGAAAAAAACTGAGAGTTAGAGATTTTCTTTTTCTCTCTTAGGTACACAGTGACAGAGGTAAACATAAATAAAGGTCTTTGGTTTTTATATTCCATTGCTCTCTGCTTTATATCTCATAGCCATTCTGTGTCAAAGTAGAGGCTACTTGATATCAGTGTTGTTTTCTTGCAAAATATCAGTCCCTTTCTTACATGCTTTAGGCTCTGGATGGCCAGAATATCTATAATGCATGCTGCACTCTGCGTATTGACTTCTCCAAGCTCACCAGCCTTAATGTGAAATATAATAATGACAAAAGCAGAGACTTCACTCGCTTAGACCTTCCTACTGGTGATGGCCATCCATCCCTTGAACCCCCTATGGCTGCTGCTTTTGGTGAGTAGTTCCGTTTTGAGTCACAAAGCAAGTTTTCTGAACTTACACCGTTTCATTTATTAATCCGTGTTATGTCAGTCTCCTTTTCTTCTTGGATTCTCTCAGGATTTCCAAAGGATAGCAAGGATCATAGAAAGAAGTGTGTCCATTATTTAGATTTTAATATTTGTAGATTCTGTCAGTTAGCAAAACAAGTGAATATCTGAAATTTAAAATTACAGATTTATTTTCTAACATTAATATTATTATTCTTTATCAGCCATACAACCATTTGCTTCAAATCAGTAGTCTTTTACATATAAACATTAGTTTAAATATGTTGATATTTTTAAAAATATTTTCTTTATTTAGAGAAAGGGGAAGGGAAGGAGAAAGAGAGGGAGAGAAGCAACAATGTATGGTTGCCTCTCACATGCCCCCCATGGGGTGCCGCATCCCAGGCATGTGCCCTGACTGGGAATCCAACTGGCAACCCTTTGTTTTTTAGGCCGCGCTCAATCCACTGAGCTACGCCAGCCGAGCTAACTATGTTGGTTTATAGCCAGCAAAATATTGGCTTAATTGCTCTTGAGAGAAATACTTTTCTCTTTTTAAGTAGTGATATTTTAAAACAAGAACCTAAATTAGTGATATGTTCTTTCTTTATTCAAAGAACCAGATTTATTTTGTTTTGTTTTATTTTTTCAACCTCTGAACTTTCATCTTTACCTTAAGTTTGTGGGAAGTTGTAGTTTTGCATTTTTAAAAATGCAGTCTTCTGAATTGTCTCTGTAAATGCTGTTTTGAAGAACTTCCTTTTATTTAAAACTAGTTCTCAATATATTGATACTTTCTGGTTTCATTTATTTTTAATTTTATTACAGATTTGAGAGGGAGGGAGAGAGAGAGAGGTGGATAGAGGGAGGAAACACCAGTTTGTTGTTCTACTTACTTATTCATTCATTGGTTGATTCTTACATGTGCCCTGACCAAGATTGTATTTATACTTTTTAAATAAACCTTTAATGTTAAGGAAAAAGCAGTGGATGGCCCAGTTGGATGTATCATTAGGTAAATGTATGCTACTTTTTGATTGTACACTTCTCAAAAGTGTGGTTTATATTTAGGTAAACTATTAAATTTTATTACTTTTCATGATTGATTTTCTTTTCCCAAATGACAACATAAAATATTGCTAATTGAGACTTTGAGTGGTTTTTAGTCCATCTTCATTTTTACAGGTGAGAAAAAAGAATCCATAGCCAAATGCTTGTCCAAAATTTTCTAGAAAAGTTTGTAACTTTATTTTCAAATAAAAGCTTTTTGTTATTCATAACTGACAAAGTCAAGTGAACTGTTTTTAAGTTCAAGCCCCTAAAATTGTTTAAGTTTTTGCTTTGGTCTGACCAATGTTTGTGTTTTATATTTATTACCAGCCCCTACTTACATGTGCGATTTTGCAGAGCCAAAGGTCTTTGTAGTTACCAGTTTAGTAACACCTGATAGAAATTGGGGCTATCAATGAAGTTTGCCAAAACTGACTCTGAAATGCAGAACTACACTTAACTGTAATAACTGAATATATACTGTTGGTGTAATTAATGTTCTGCATTGTGGAAGGAGGACATTTTAAAAATACAATGAGGATATTTGGTTTCTTGAATATAAAATATCAGACCATTAATATCATTTTTCATTGTGTTAAAATTCTAAGTCATTGCAAAGTAATGCCTATATCCTAAGATAAGTGATTCATCAGAGAGTACTTTTTATATATTGTATAAAAGTTTACTATTCCCTCTATTTTCTCTTGGCTTCTGAAACACCACACACACCTAACTTTTTTCCTATCCATTTGTTCTTTGTCCTTTTTAAAGGTTGCCATTTAAAGTTCCTAGGGTTGAGTTGTAAGCATTCTGTTCCTGTTTTTAGTGATACATACAGGGCAGGGCAAAAGTAGGTTTACAGTTGTTCATATGGAAAATAATACAATAATTAATAATAATAGAAGAATAAACTATTTCATGTACTCACAACTGTAAGCCTACTTTTACCTCACCTTGTATTATAGCTATAGAAAAACTTATAAAACATGTAAATAAGTTTTTAAATACCCATGTAATTGTCAACTACGTTAAGAAATTAAATATTTATACATACTCAAGAAGCACTGTTTGTACCCTTCTTACTGATTGTGCTTCCACTCTTGCAAGATGACCAGTCTCCAATTTGATGATAATCATTCTTTTGCCTTTTAGCTTTTTGTTTTTGTTTTGTTTTCTTACCACTTATTATGAAGCCCTGAGTGCTAATTAAAAAAAAAAAATGTTTTCTCCTATATTTAGACCCTTAATTAAATGGAATCAAGCTATTTATTTTCTTTTGTGACATGATTCATTCATATTCATATATGTGACTTTTGCTTATTTATTCTCAATAGCATCAAGGTTACCATTGTGTGAATATACCATAGTTTGTTTCTCCATTCTACTGTGGATAGACATTTGGGTTATTGTAGTTTGACCCTATTATGAACAATGTTTCTGTGAAATTTTCCTCATCACCAATGACATTAAATATATTTTTATGTGTTTATTGGCCATTACCCCTTACGAATTTTTCTGTTCAACTCTCTTGCCTATTTTCAGGTTTGGTTTCTTCCCTTTTCCTGTATTTATTTGTAGAAATTTTTAAAAATATATTCCAGACACTAGTCCTGTTTTGGTTACATGTATTGGTTTATATGTGTTCCTCCCATTTTTGGCTTTATGGTATTTTTATGTGGTCAAATTTATTTGCCATTTTCCTTATATTTGTGTTTTTGTGTCTTACTAAAAAATCTTTTGTTACTCTGACATCATAAAGCTATATACTTCTATTTAAAGTTTATAGTCTTTTAGTAACTTTGTTTTGAAATAATTTAAGTTGCAAGGATATACCAAAAATTGCCTTATATTCCTTCATTCATACTCCTCAATTATTATCATCATGCCACATGTACGTGTACAAAGAGATGTATCATCTCTCTGATTGTGTGTATGTGTGTGTGTGTAGGTAGGTCCCCCCCACACCCCAAATCACTGGAGAGTAAGTTGCAGGCATGAAGGACCTTTACTTCTAAATCCTCACTGTCTATTTTCTAAAAACAAGGTCAGTCTTATCTAAATACATTTCAGTTATCAAAATCAGGAAATCAGCATTCATACAACAATATTATCTAATGCATAGACCTTTCAAAATTTTACCAGTTGAGAAAGTAATGTTCTTTTTTTTTTTAATAGTTAACATTTTCTTTTTATTTTTTTTTTTAAAGATTTTATTTGTTTATTTTCAGAGAGGAAAGGGAGGGAGGGAGAGAGAGAGAAACATCAATGTGCGGTTGCTGGGGGTCATGGCCTGCAACACAGGCATGTACCCTGACTGGGAATCGAACCTGCGACACTTTGGTTCGCAGCCTATGCTCAATCCACTGAGCTACGCCAGCCAGGACAGAAAGTAATGTTCTTTATAAGAGAATATTTTCTGGTAAAGATCCAAACCAGTATCAGGCTAACATATTTGTCATGTCTTCTTAGAGTTCTTTAGTTTGGAATATTTCCTCATTCTTTGTTTATCATGACCTTTGCATTTTTTAAGAGTTCAGATTGGGTATTGTATAGAATGTCTCTCAGTATAAGTATTTGGGTTTTTTTTGGCTGAAATAATGTGTTTTTCTCAGTTTATCACATCAGGAGACACACAATGCCAGTTTATCCTGTTCCTGGTGATAATAACTTTGATCATGGGGGGAGGAAGAAACTTTCCTTTACCCTCCAGGTTTTTCCAGCTGGCCTAATATTAATAATTAAATCTGCATGAGACACATGAACAAGAGAAAATAGCGAAACTTAAGTACACATATGGGAGCCCTACATGCATGAGAGGTTCAGTGACAGAAAGAGAATGTGAGGCTTGTATGACATTCTGCATTGGGTCTCCAGAGGGGAGAAAGGTCACTGCAGGATAAGAAAAGCAGACATTTATTTAGTAACTGGTAGTTTTCCCTGCCATGTATCAATAGATAGATTGATCATAAAAGTTATTTTTGGTGCAAGGCTTCTAATTTAAATTTTTTGGAAGTTAAATGAGGGCAGAAGTTTCTCTTCAGCCCACAGGGTTTCAGTAGTAGCCCTTAGCTCAAAGTAATCTGCCTACCACAAAGGCACTTCTTGGAGTAACTCATTCTGAACCCCTACAATCACTTATTAAAGTGGCTTCTGCCAAGCCCTGGCTGGCATAGCTCAGTGGATTGAGCACGGGCTGGGAACCAAAGTGTCCCAGGTTCGATTCCCAGCTAGGGTACATTCCTGGGTTGCAGGCCATAACCCCCAGCAACCGCACATTGATGTTTCTCTCTCTCTCTCTCTCTCTCTCTCTCTCTCTCTTCCTTCTCTCCCTAAAAATAAATAAATAAAATCTTTAAAAAAAAAATAAATAAATAAAGTGGCTTCTGCCAAGTTTCTTCCAGTAAAGTTAGTTTTTCTTTTTGTAATTAATTAATAGGGAGATGTGTTGAGACTATGTAAATAATAGTTGTAGCATACATTGCCAAGAATAATTGTTGCTGTGATGGTTGCTATATTGGTGATTTGATAATTCCATTATTTCTTCTACATTTATTAGCTGGGATTTTATTATAAAGGACTTAACATCATCCCATTCAGTCATTTATTCATTTTGAATACATGTGACATACAACATTGTGTGAATTTAAGGTGTGCAACATGTTACTTTGATGCTTTTATATATTATATGATTGCCAATGTAACAGTGTCACATTATATAATTATAGTTTAATATTGTCTATATTTACTATGCATTACATCTCTATGGCTTATTTATTACTCATTTACCTATTTTTATGTCAGTGTGGATTCATGGATTCTTATTCTGTGGGTTATAATTTTGTATACTAATTTTTCATTTTATGCTTATGCTGTCTCAGATTTGGCCAGTGGGAGCTCTTTTACACTGGCTTCTGTGGCCTCTTGAAATATCCCCATCATCATTTGAGCACTTTCTTGCTTTCTGGCAGAAGATATATCAGATCTTTTTTTACTTTCCCTGCCTTGCTTGGCACTGTGAAAAATGAGCCCTGGTTTCTTTTAATGAGAAATGGTATTTGGAAATTAAGGTACAGGCATTAGATAAGCTCATTGCTAAGAAGACATCATTGCTTATAGGTACTTTCTTTCTTTCTTTCTTTCTTTCTTTCATTCATTCATTCATTCATTCATTCATTCAAATCCTCACC
The DNA here is from genome assembly GCF_019186645.2 of Phyllostomus hastatus. Lineage (NCBI taxonomy): Eukaryota > Metazoa > Chordata > Mammalia > Chiroptera > Phyllostomidae > Phyllostomus > Phyllostomus hastatus. The sequence goes on along the minus strand of NW_025333857.1, from coordinate 59,565,424 downwards.
CAAGGATATATTTGCTGACTTTAGAGAGTGGGGAGGGAGGGAAAGACAGACAGACAGACATTGGTTGTCTCCCATAGGCGCCCCAACTGGGGATCAAACCCGAAACCTTTTGGTATACTCGACGACACTCCATCCAATTGAGTAACCCTGTCAGGGTTAGGAACTTTAAATGGACATTACTAGGATATATGTGTATGTGTGCTCCATTTTTCTGTGTGCTTGTTTAAAAAACACAAATTTTAACAGATACCTCCAATTCCAACCCAGCACCCTTTTTTCACATTGATAACTTCCTTCTTCAAGAATGAGAAAGCTAGTTTCCATTAGACTTATTTGCTTGATCCTATAATAAACAAGAAATAGTTTCAGCATTGTTATCTCATAGCATTAAAACCTCAGCTTAATGTTTGCTTTAGTAGTTTTCTGGGCATTGTTGCATTGGTCTGTTTGTCTTTTGTCATTACCACAGCTCTCAATATCTGATAGAGGAAGTCATTTTACCTTATTCTTTGAGAGTATCTTGGCAATGACCATTTATACATGAATTTTAGGATCAACTCATCAAAAAAGCTATTGGGGTTTTGATTGGATTACACTGATTTTCTAAATCGGTTAGAGCACAGGTGGCAAACACAAGGCTCGCAGGCTGAATCTGGCCTTCCACCTTGTTTTATCCAACCCGGCACCTTGTTCCTGTCTGGCCGCAGCACCGAGCTCTCGCTTAACTGCTAAGGAGTAGTTGCGTGTATATAGTCCAAAAATTACATTCAGCCCTTTGAAGGCAATGGCAAGGCTTCTGTGGCCCCCAGTGAAAATGAGTTTGAGACCCCTGCCTTAGAAGATATTGACATCTTTACAGTAGAATCTTCAGTCTTTGAACGTTGTACATCTCCATTCATTTGGATGTCCTTAATGTCTTTCAGTAAATTTGGTGACTTTTCTCCATAAAGGTTTGGATGTTCTGTTAGATTTATTTTGAGGAACCATACTTTTTAGATTCTAATTCTAGAACTAATATTTTTCATTTTTTCAAGTATATTTTATTGATTATGTTACTCAGTTATCCCATTTTTTCCCTCTCCTTTATCCCCTTCCACCCTGTACCCCTCTCCCTCCAGCATCCCCCTCACTGTCCCCACTCTTAGTTCATGTCCATGGGTCGTACATATAAGTTCTTTAGCTTCTCCATTTCCTATACTACTCTTAACCTCTCTCTGTCTGTTTTATACTTATCAGTTATACTTCTTATTCCCTATTCTCCCACCCCCAGCCTCTCTCTGCTGATAACTCTCCATGTGATCTCCATTCCTGTGATTCTGTTCCTGTTCTAGTTTTCTGCTTAGTTTGTTTTTGGTTTTGTTATTTTTAGGTTCAGTTGTTTGTAGTTCTGAGTTCATTGTCATTTTACTGTTCATAGTTTTGATCTAATATTTATTATCTGTATAACCTCGGGCAAATTACTTAACTGCTCTGTACTTTTGTTTCCTTATACATGGAATGTGCATAATAGTAGCACTTAATCGATAGGGTTATGATGAACATTAAATGCACTAGTATACATAAAGAATTTAGAATAGTGCATGGCATAAGTACAATGTAAATTTTAGCTATTATTGTTTTTTTGTTTTCTAACTGTTGCTGATACAGAAAGGCAGAGTTGTTTCTTGACTTCATGTTCAGCAACATTGAAAAACCCTTAATAACTTTTTTCTTTAGTAAGATGCACTGCACTTCTAAAATTTATATAGAAATGGAAAACAAAAGTATGTAGGATATTCAAAAGAATTTTTTAAAAATTGTAATTGCAAGATAATATAAAGCTGCAGTAATCAAGCCAATAAAGTATTGTTGGAAAGATATATATAGATATAGATATAGATATAGATATAATGATTAATGGAGCAGAATAGGGAATCTAGGAATAAACCTCACACATATGTAGTTAATTGCTTTTCAGCAAAATTGCTAATGTAAAATTTGATGGGGAAAGGAAAATCTTTCAAGTAGAGTTTGGACAGGTGGGTATCCATATTGAAAAAAAATAAACATTGATTCATATCTCACACCATACTGACAACTTGACTTGAAATGGATCTTAGACCTCTGTGTAAAGCTTAAACCTATAAAACTTCTAGAAGAGAACGTAGGAAAAAATCTTTGCAACCTGGGATGTGCATAGGTCTCTTAAAACACAAAAAGCACAACCATAAAATGAAATTAATTATATATCGTACCTTAAAATTGAAGTATTACTGCTTGAAATATACCATCATGAAAACCAAAAGACATGCTACACACAGACTTGAAGGAAAATATTTGCAACACACACATCATACAAACTCATTATATCAAGTTATATGAAGAACTCTCTTATTGCACAATAATAAGAAAACAAAGAAACCAATAAAAATGGGCAACAAATTTGAAGAGTTACTTTACACAAGTTGGTGTATGCGTGGCAACAAGCACATGAAAAGAGGCTCAACATCTGTAGTCATCAAGGAAATAGAAATTAAAATTGCTGTATTACTACATGCCCATTAGAACAGCTAAAATTAAAAAGGCTCACTGTTTCAAAGATGTGTAACATTTTTCATTAGCATACTGTTTTTATGTTCACACAAATACTTGTACACAAATGTTCATAGTAATTTTATTTGTAATGACCAAAATCGAGAAATAATTCTGTTATAGGTGAATGGATAAACAAAATAGAATTAATCCACGTGATGAAATACTATTTAGCAATATAAAAGGAACAAATTGATAAGGACAACAGGATTATACTGAATGAAAGAACCCAGATGAAACATTACTATGAATGAAAGCAGATAAAAAATATATGATTCTGTTGATATATAATTCTGTTAAATGCAAACTAGTCTATATTGCCAGAAAGCAGATCATTGGTTGCCTGAGGATAGACAGGGTTTGGGAAGAGATGGACTGCAAAGGGACACAAGGACATTTTTGAGGTGATGGAAATATCCGTTATCTTAATTTGATGATAGTTTCACATATTTTAAATATACATCAGAATTGTTCACATAGCACCTTCTATGTGTGTATAGTTTCTTGTATGTAAATAAGAAAACTAAGTCATATAATGCAGTCTAATGCTGATGACCCTCCAGAGGTTTCCATTTCTTTTAGAGTAAATGCCCACATTCTTATATTGGATTACCAAGCCCTATACCACCCACTCCAGTTGGACTTTTTTGACATATCCCCTTTGATGTTCCCTCCCTGCTCCTCTGCCCACCAAACTAATACCCTTCCTGTTTCTAAAACATGTTAGTTATGTTCCCACCTCCGGATTGTTCCACTGGTTCTTCCTTCTGCCTAGAGTGCTTTTCTCCAGATACTCTCAGGTTTTGCTCATGCTGCCTTAACTCCTTATACCTCTTCTGAAGTTTTTACCTCTCCTGAACTCATTGATACTATATTTTAAAATTTTATTTTTACCTAGCAATTAGTATTGTTTTGTACAGTCAGTATTCATTTAGATTAAGTCATCTATAACTCTTGAGGTTTTTCATTCCTTCTTGCGACACAGATATGGCATCTGGGAATCACATTGTGCCTAAAGCCCATCCATCCTTCAGTATTCACTTAGGGAAGTTTGTGGTAAAATTGCAGTTGTTATTTGTCCAAAATGTCTTTATTTTGTGGTCAATTTTAGAAGATATTTTTTTTAGTATAGACTTCTAGATTGATAGGGGTTTTGGCGGCGGGGGGATGGGTTCCCCAGTATATTAAAGAAGTTGTACTACAGTATTCTGGGTTTCATTGTTGCTCCGAGAAAGTCACCAGTCAACCTAAGTACTGCTCATCCTCTCTGGCTGTTCCATAGATATTTTCTTTACCTTTGATGTCTTGTAGTTTCAGTATGGCTTGTTCTGATTGGAACTCATTGGGGTTCTTGATTTGGTAGGGTATCTTTTTGTTGTTGTTCTAGAAATTATCTTTTCATATACTAACTGTCCCCACTATTTTTTTTCATACTTTCTGGAACTTTTATTAGAGCTGTTATACCCTCTTATTCTATTCTGAGTGCCTCAAACTTCCATATTTTTTATTTCTTTATCTCTGAGTTGCATTATGAATAACTCCTTAGGGCCTAACTTTTATTTCATTAACAATCTCTTTACCCTTGTCTAATCTGTTCTTAATTTTTTCTGGTCATTTTAGATTTCAATAATGACTTTTCATTTCTAGAAATTGTATGTAATTCTTTTTCAAAAACTGACTCCTGCCCTACAGGTATTTTTCAACATGCCTTTAAATCTTTATCTGGTAATTCCAGTGTCCAAAATCTTTTTTTCTTAAGATTTTATTTATCTATTTTTAGAGAGAGGGGAAGGGAGGGAGAAAGAGGGAGAGAAAAGTCAGTGTGTAGTTGCCCGTTGTGTGCACCCTGCTGGAGACCTGGCCCGCAATCCAGGCCTGTGCCCTGACTAAGTATTGAAGCAGCGACCCTTTGGTTCACAGGCCTGCTCTCAATTCACTGAGCAGCATCAGCCAGACAGTGTCTGAAATCTTCGTGGCAGTATTTCTGCAATAAAATATTGTTTATTTTTTTGATGAGTTATTGATTATATTTGTATAATTGATGAGTTTTTTGAGGCTTAGGATCAAGGTGGCATATACCTCTAGAGAGAATTTATTTGTCTTCAATATTAAAAGCTCTATAGTGAGACTTCCAGCCAAGATGGAGGTGTAGGCAGATACACTTTGCCTCCTCACACAACCAAAAGAAGGACAACATATTTAAAAACAAAACACAACCAGAACTGCCAGAAAATCGAACTGTATGGAAGTCTGACACTCAAAGAGTTAAAGAAGAAACATTCGTTCAGACTGGTAGGAGGGGCGGAGAAGGGCAGCCAGGATGGAGATCATATGTGGCAAGGCAGCAATTGGCAAACCACACAGTCCCACATTTGCGTGCAGATAAACCAGGAGGAACAACTGGGGAGAGAGACCTCACAGACAGACCCAGGGTTCCAGTGCACGGAAATAAAGCCTCAGAGCCTCTGACTGAGAAAACCTGTGGGGGTTAAGTGGCAGTGGGAGAAACTCTCAGCCTCACAGGAGAGTTCATGGGAGAGACCCACAGGGGTTCTAGAACATACACAAACCCACCCACCTGGAATCAGCACCAGAAGGGCCCAATTTGCTTGTGGGTATTAGGAGAAGTGACTCAAAGCCAAGAGCCAAGCAAGCAGAATTGTTTTCTTTCTGACCACTCTCCCACATACCGCATCGCGATGCAGTGAAGCGGCCTGCCCTGCCCTGCCCTGCCCTGGCCTGCCCTAGCAAATACATAAAGCTCCACCCCTAACAACGTAACAGGTGTGCTGAGACAAAGAAATCAAATAATGAAGTAAAACTCCCCGGGTCTGGTGAAGGAAATAGATTTCCAGGAAGTCCAGGAAGCTCAGAGAGTCCCAGAGAAGTTGGACTCAAAGAGGAACACACCAAGGCACATCATCATTAAGTTACCCAAGATTAAAGATAAGGAGAGAATCTTAAAAACAACAAGAGAAAGGGAGATAGTTACCTACAAAGAAGTCCCCATAAGACTATCAGCTGATTTCTCAGTAGAAACCTTGCAGGTAACAAGAGGCTAAAAGTATTCAAAGTCATGAAAGGTAAGGACCTACATCCAAGATGACTCTATCCAGCAAAGCTATCATTTAGAATGGAAGGGCAGATAAAGTGCTTCCCAGATAAGGTAAAGTAAAAGGAGTTCATCATCACCAAGCCCTTCTTTATATGAAATGTTAAAGGGACTTACAGAAAAAGGTCAAAACTATGAACAGTAAAGTGACAACAAACTCACAACTATCAACTGAACTTAAAAAGAAAACAAAAGTAAACTAAGCAATCAACTAGAACAAGAACAGAATCACAGAAATGGAGATCACATAGAGGGTAATCAGTAGGGAGAGGGAGAGGGCAGAATGGGGGAAAAGGTACAGAGAATAAGTAGCATAGATGGTAGGTAGAAAATAGACGGGGAGGTTAAGAATAGTACAGGAAGTGGAGAAGCTGAAGAACTTATACGTATGACCCATGGACATGAACTAAGGGAGGGGAATGCTGGTGGGAGGGGATTACATGGCAGAAGGGAATAAAGGGGAGAAAAAATGGGCTAACTGTAATAGCATAATCAATAAAGTGTACTTTTTTAAGAAGTTCTATATTTGGACCATCTTTATCCAAATTAAGAATGTTATTGATTTTACTGTGGACCCCTAAAAATAGGAATTTGGGCTGCAAATTTGCATGCCACCTTGCATTTGATTAGAACTTTTCCAGGAATATTTTTGTTCCTTCTTTGCTAGACACATAAGTAACTTTCCTTGCAGTCTCCTTAGCATAGGAGGAGCAGATAAATGAGGTGGATTATTTGAGGTTTACACTTCCAGATTAATGTTGTAAAGCCCTCCTAGTGACTTCCTTGGGCTAACCTTAGAATTTGTGTCTTGTCTACCACCCCACAGGCTGACAAAACCAAAGCTTGGCTTCACTGGGTTAGGTTTTTGGCTTGGTTATTTATCTTGTCAGCTGTTCGATTTTTTAAACATCATTTTTATTCTTTCATTGAACATTTTCTGCAATAAGGTTGGTCTGTATTATTTAGTCTGCTACTATACCCACATTTTAAAAACACTTAATTATAATTGTATATTTTTCATAGTACACACTCTTTGTAATATTGTGAATGAATGGCTCTTTATTTTGTTTAGTGACTCAGTATATTTCATCATTCTCCAGTTGGACATTAAGCTTAAACAACACTGATAAATTGATTTCATAGGTAAAAATGTCTGTTAATTTGTTTTCCCTTAATACTATTGTAATGGTACATTTTCCAAATGTCTATTCTTAATCATTCAAATCTTAGATCTTTTTGTTAAAGGTTTGTATAATCTTTTCATAAAGATACTAACCTATTGTCTAACTGGTTACTTTGCTACAATATTTTTGCTTCTGCTTTTGTGAGGAGCAGATTTAAGGAAATTTTATAAATTATTCTTTTTTTTCAAATTTTAACAGATTTTCCTACTAATCATATTCTACTTGTAAATAATTATTTAAAATTTGACCCTGGTAATAGTTTGCCAGTTTTTATATGTATCACTATTTTATGTTCTGTAATAGTTGTCTCAAAATTTTCCTCATTTCCCTAAAACCTACTGGTCCGCCTCATATTTCTCTCATTGGGCATCTGTATTAGTCTCTTTGTTGTGTTTAAAAAGTACCTCACTTGTTTCCCCAAATCCCAGGGTTTACAGCAATTGACATTTATTTCTCTCATAGCATCAACACTCAGGCAGCTATGAATCTGCTTTTGCAACCTTTATTCATATGCCTTTGTGATCTAGGGCCTGGGCCAAGACATTTCATTTCACTGTATTGGAGACATGGCATCCTTGTGGCAGAAAGTAAAAAATAAGAGTTGATTTATAATATAACAGCTCTTAAAACTGCTATATAGAGGCAGCATGTTCATCTGTGTGTTTCTGTGACATGATCACATGCAGTGGGAGTGGCATAGGCTGTGTATTCTTCCCATGGGGAGGCACTGCAAGTCACATGACTGGCCAGAGCCATATGGAAGGGGCAAGTAAATATTTGGCATTCCTTGTCTCTTCTTATGTTTAACTTCCTAGTGTACATTTTTATAATTACTCATATCCATATTGAAGCTTTTTTGTTGTCTTCCCTTATGCCTTAAATATAGTTACTCTTGTAAAAATGACTCATTTTACCTATGATCTTCAGTTGACTGGAGTTTGGAAGGACAGAGATTCTTGTCTTCATTGAGCACTGGAGGAATGTTTGGCTCATAATATGCTTTGTGTAAATATGTTTCCCTTCTTATTATATCAGTTATTCTGTCAGTTGTTTATTTTTATACTTTCAGTTCTTTCTGCTGGCTCTATCCCTAAGTCTAAATGACTGTATTTTCTTGAACTATTTTAATAAATCACAGCTATATACTTAACTAATTCTGTCAAATAATTCTCTTCAATGAAGAGAAAAAATTTACATAAGCTTTTAACTCCTTTGTAAAATACAGCCTACATTCTTCTTTTTATAAATATATTCATCACCCTATCATTAAACAAAACCAAAAAAAAAAATCCTCCCTTTGACTCTCACAATCTAACTTTCCACTGTTGCTCTAACATTATTCTTTATCTTGTACATTTCTCATTTTTAACCTCTTTTTATTTACCTCCAAAAAGTTTGTCTAGATCCTGAAGCACTATAATTCGTATTTTTCAACTATCTAAGGCTGTTTTTTCCTCTTTTCCTTAAAATATCCTCTTTCTTCCTCTACCATTTCAGTGTACTAATACTCCCAGATTCTGTTTTTAGCAGATTCTTCATCTCTTGTTGTGTGCCCTTTTAAGTGACATATCTGAAGGCTCTCATTGGCATGGCTTTCTTATATTTATTTCTACATAGATGATTTACAGTTCTGTTTCTTATAATAGTTATTCTGGGCTTGTCCCCTCATTTCCACTGTTGGGCATTTCCATTTGAATGTCTTTACCTCCACCTCGACATGTCCAAAGCCAAATTGTTTTTCTATTAATACTGACTCCTGCATTGGAACTAAGTCCTGTTTTTGTTGATGATGCAGTCACCAAGCTTCTAAAAAGAAAGGGAAGAGTACCAGCATTTGTTAAGCATCTAGTACACACTAAACTCTGTGCTTTTCAATACATAAGGTTTAGCTCGTTTTATCTCTGAGAAACCTTCTCAGACAATCAGAGTGAATCCTCTACGATCCCTTCTTCTTAGACCACTTGCAGTACATTTGTATTTAAACTGCTAGATCTTCAGCATACAAATTTCCTTTAATTACATTTTTAGTTTGTAAACCTCTCAAAGGCAAGGATTTTTATTCCATATTTCCTTTTTATCAGTGCAGTACCACATAGGGTACAGTACAGCTTAACAAGTATTTGATGATTTTCAAATAAAAACAATCCCCTAAGTATGGGCAAGAATCTCAACCTAAATAACAAAATTAAGAAACAAAATAATAACTCAAAACTAAGTAACAGCTAAGCTGTACTTTTAAATCTTGAACCCAGTTGAAAGGGGTTAGTCTCTGTAAGTGGCAGAGACTCTTTACTCATACATTAAGGATCACTTGTTCATTAAATTTTTACTTCATAACAAATGTCTTTATCAGTAATATATCAAATATCCATTATATACTGTTTTTATAACCATATTCATAGAAGGTAGTATATTTATTTTAGCTTCTTTTTCCCATTAGGTGCACCAGGTATAATTTCCTCACCATATGCGGGGGCTGCTGGATTTGCCCCAGCCATTGGATTTCCTCAAGCTACAGGTGACTCTTTTAAAGTTGAATTTGAAATTATTTTTCTGATTTTCTCTATTTTCTAGGAGCTTACCAAGGTGAATAATGTTACCATATTTGAAGGTACCATGTTTGAATAATATTACCATATTTATAATAAAAGTATTATGTTTACTAATCACAGAAGTGGCTTATTGTATGATACACAGCTTCCATATATTTACAGATAATTCTCTCTGGTTCCATTCTTAGTCGCAAATCTCCATTATATGTTCTGCATTGTTTATATTTGCCATGAGCACAGATGACTTTAGGTTGACTATATTAAATAACCTTAGGTTTGCCTTTTTGGATATTGTATAAAATGGTATGGACTGCTTCTATTTTTGCTAATAAGCTTATCAGTTACATGTTGAACAGACCTGTGTCTTATGTTTGTCCTCAAACCTTTGGTGGCATTCAGTACGTATTATACAGTCAGTAAATATTTGAATTAATAAACATCTAGTTTCAACTTACTCATAAATCCTTTCTCTCCAGAGTGCGTGCTCACGTGCTCGCTCTTTTTTTTTTTTTTTTTTTGGTCAATAGTGAGTTCAAAAGATTACCATAAGATGGTATGCATGCTGTTCATTTGAGGGGATATGTATTTTTTTTCTTTAGCTAACGGAGATAATTTTGCCATGTATAATGCACACTTTTTTGCCCAGATTTTTTAGGGAAAAATAAGGATAATTATACATGGTTAGTACCTGAAATACCTTGTATCTGTTCTTGTGTTTGGTAATTACTTGTTACATAAAATTTCTTATACCATGATATATTAAAAAATACAAAATGAAAATATCTAAATAATAAACAAATAAATAATTGAGTTAAAAAATTAAAACGAAGTATTTTTTTTCTTAAAAGTTTGGGCCAGAAACGTGGGTGCGCACTATACATGGGAGCACATTATACATGGCAGGATGACTCTCACTCTTTTCCAAAGAGTAAACAGATAAGTTTGATCATAACTTACGGAGATGAAAAGATTTCTTTGTGGTTTTATCTCTGGTTCCTAAAGAAAGTTTTGAGGTTGACAGAAGAATGGCATTAATATTGAGCTAGACTACATATTACACTTCTGGCTTCCAGTTGATTTATGAATATAACTATTTTAAGTCACAATGTAGTTGCTCTCTGGCAATAATCTTTATATCCTACCTGCCTAATTCAGGGAATTTTAACTACTTTTCTTTGATAGACAGGATGAAGTTAATTAAAAAAAAGAGCAGTAAGAAGATTGATCAAGGTTTAAGTTTTAGGGGTTTTGATGGTTTTAAGACATGTTAGCATGTTAAATGAATATTCTGCCTGTTCCATTAAAATACTGGCACTGTACACTGTTCTTCTTTATTTGAAGCCCCCAAGTGTTAGAATTGATATACATTTCAAAGTAGTGATGTAGGTTTTTGTCATTTTAGATATTTCTCTTTGAAATACTGTGTATAAAATACTGTGGTAGATGTTAAGAAAGAGAAGTTGATGAGACTTTTAAGGTCTTGCAGGGGGATATACAGTCAGCCCTCCATATCCGTGGGCTCTGCATATTTGGATTCAACCAAATGCGGATTGAAACTGTTTGGAGACAGAAATGTTACTGATGTGTACTATATATATAGTTGTGCATACAGCGATTGTGTATTTACTGAATGCATACAGGCTTTTTTTCTTGTCACTGTTCCATAAACAGTACAGTATAACAAGCATTCACAGAGCATAGCATTTACATTATAGTAGGTATTATAAATAATATAGAGATGACTTAAAGTATATGTGAAGATACCATAGGTTATATGCAAGTACTTTGCCATTTTATGTGAGGAATTTGAGCATCCTCATAGTTGGGTATTTGTGGGCATCCATGGATACCAAAGAGTGATTGTATATGTACAAGTACACACACATACACATGGGCATCCTACAGTGTAGCTACGGTGTGCTTTTGGTGGTATATGATAGGCTTACAAAAGTACAGCATAGGGAATATAATCAGTAGTATTGAATGACTACATATGGTGCCAGGTGTGTACTTGAAATATCAGGGGGAGCATTTTGTAAGGTATATGATTGTCTAGCAATATACTGAACACCTAAGATTAATACAAAATAAAATTGAATGTAAACTATAAGTGAAAACATTTTTAAATGAAAAAATAAGTTATTCAAAAGTTATGGGGTTGGATTGGAGGGACATAAGAAGTCATGTGAAAAACTATTGATTATAAATTTCATGGAAGGGTGTCCAGCCTGAGATGTGTTCTGCACAATTTGGAAATTCAGCAGGGTAGTAGTAAGGACATTAGATTCATCAAGCAAAATACCAGTATGAATGCAAACTGTATTGCAATTTAACTGCATGGTTTGTGGTAAAGTGGCAAGATCCTGTCTATTACAAGGAATTTTGAGCTTTAAGAATCAGTGAATTAAGGAATTGGTCCATTTTATATAAACTAGAGGTTTTACCTTACATAATTTTTAAAAAGATTTTATTTATTTGTTTTTAGAGAGAGGGGAAGGGAGGAAGAAAGAGAAAGAAACATTGATGTGTGAGAAAAACTGGTCGGTTGCCTCTCTCATGCCCCCAACCCCAGCATGTGCCTTGACAGGGAATCGAACCGGCAGCCTTTTGGTTTGTGGGACAATGCCCAACTCACTAAGCCACATCAGTCAGGGCTACCTTAGATAATTTTTAAGTTGAGAACCCAAGTAGTGGGACCTTCAGAGAAGGTGTGTTGTTTTAAGTACAGTATGTAGTGTCAGTATTGCAGTATAATGGAAACTTCAGTAGTTCTGAAATATCCAGGGAAATAGAGAGCTTGAAAATTCTTGATACAAAAGAATATTGAATTCTATAAGTCTATAGTTGATGGTAATAATATGTATATAACACTTTACAAGGTTACGTACTGCTTTCCCATACAGAGTGTCATACGTTTCTGGCTGTATGCCTGTCTTAGATATACAACTCAGTGATTGTTAGTAAATTTACAGAGTTGTGCGTTTTCACAATCCAGTTTTAGAACATGCAGGACCACCTAGCATTTGTGACTATATTTGTGACTTCTGCTAAAAGATTTTTAAAACACATGAGATCTGTCCAGCAAGTATCCAGCCATGTACTATGAAAAATAGAAATATTTATTGAAGAAGATACAAGAAACATTGTACATGGGACAATGATGCCTCACTCCCCTTCAAAGTAGGCACCTTGGGGACCTCACATAGTTCTCCCAGACTCTTCCACTGTTCAAAACACTGCAAAATCCTTTGTTGGAATCACCATCAACTGCCCCATCGTATTTTCCTGAATGTCATCGATGGTCTGAAATCTCTCTTCTTTTGAAGGTGATTTTAGTTTTGGGAAAAACCAGAAGTCACTGGGCGCCAAATCAAGTTCATTGGTAGCAGTTTGAATCAAGTCATTAGCAATTGCAGCGCAGTGTTCCTTCTACTCTGGTAGCAGAAACTGCTTAATGATTTTTGCCACATGTTTCATTCCAAGATCTTATGTCAAAATCTCAGACAGTGATTTTTGGAATCCCCAGATCAGCTTGTAGTTCTCACACTGTTGGTCACCAATCTTTGTTGATTGCAGCCTGTACATGTTCAACATTTTTAAGTGCTCTGCTTATTGCTGGCCTTCCAGAACATGGATCACTTTCAACAGATTCTTGACCATCTTTGAAGCATTTGTGCCATGCTTTTTATTTGCACTGCACTCATTGCATTGTCCCCATAGCCTTCTGAATCATTTGAAAAGTTTCCGTGGAGGAATGTTAAGCTTAATGCAAAATTTGATGCAGATTCATTGTTCTGCTCAGTCATTTTGAATGCCACGGGCCACACAGTACACATGCTCACTCAAGGGTGTCCACCACCCCCACTGACTAGCACAGTGAAGTCATTATTATTTACACATGCACATTCCAGTCCACACTCTCCTTAGCTGCCAGGTTACATCAATGTCAAGCAAACCATTGTTAGGTTAACAACGGCTGGACTTTTTTCAGTCTAACCTTGTTTATATCTTATTTTATGGTAGAAGTCAGTATGAAAATTCTATCTATGTTACAGAAATGTACTGGAATACACCTATTTCAAGAAATGAGGGAGTGCTTGTAGTCGTTAGATTCTCTGAGAACTCTAATGACTTTTAAGACCAGTAAATTTAGTTGCCCTGCAAATTACTGTATTGATAATAGAATACTGACTATGATAACATTAAAGAACAAAGAACTTGACTTCCAGACAGACTCTGTAGGGCAGAAAACTGGCCTTTGATATCCTTATGGTAGCTTTGACACATTTTCTTACCTATTTTTGCTTTTGTCTTCATTGATTTATTTATTGTTATAATCTCCAGATAACTAGAATATGAAATCCTCTTGATGTTTTAAAAAGGTCTGTCAGTCCCAGCTGTTCCTGGAGCTCTCGGTCCTCTCACACTCGCCTCCTCTGCTGTCACTGGAAGGATGGCCATTCCTGGGGCTAGTGGTATACCAGGAAATTCTGTTCTACTTGTCACCAATCTCAATCCTGATGTGAGTTGCAAAGCATAAAATTGTCTTTCAGGAGGAGGTGTGTAGTGGTTTCTGATGAAAAGTTATATTCAAATAAAAATTTTAAATTTATTTCAATGATTTTTATTAAAATTCAACACTAGTATATATAGAGGAAATATATAAAATAAATGCTTTAAACAAAGTCAATTGTTACTACACGTAAACTTATTTTAAATTTTTAGTTAAATTAGACACTTACATTTTGTATTGTCCTTTTCAGCTTATCACACCACATGGATTATTTATCTTATTTGGTAAGTTGTTTGTATTTTGTTAGGTGGGGTTTTTTTTTTTTTCTGTTTTTATATCTGTGATGTGGATTGAACACATTTCATCATTCAGTAATATTTATTGACTATTTCTGTGTGCCAAGTAGTGTGTTTGACAGATAATAGAGCAGCTAATAAGACTTAGTAAGTAATTATGATAAAGTTTTGTAAAAGAACATGTACGTGGGAGTCCTAACCTAGCTGAGGGAATCAAAGATGATATATCAAGAGAAATGATAGTTAAGCTGACTTGTGAAAAATGAGTAAGTGTTAACCGGCAGAAAAAGGCGGGCAAATAGCCTTTATCAGATACTGGCAGTGAGAGAGAGCGCTTCTGGACATGACAGTGAAGCAAGTCCAATGGAGAGTGTAAGGGAGAGACATGTTGAAGCTGTACACATGGATAGGGGCGGCATCGTGAAAAGCTTTGTAAGCTAAATTATGGAGCTCAATTTTAATTTAAGAACAGTGGGGAACCATTGAATACTTTTAAGGAAAAGAGAGACATAATGAGATTCAGGTTTTACAAATCTCTAAACTTTCTAATAGTGTTTCTCAGTTAAAAAAAATTAGCATGTACTCCCAATGTATATATGCTTAATTATTTATATACTTCATCCATCTTGTACTGTATTCATTATGCATAGTATAATATCTATAAATATATGAGCAATTAAATAAGGTATATTTAATATTTTAGAGGTTTTATTAATGATGAAAACATTATAAAAGCTATTAACACTTAGTAAGAAATATGATTTGATATGCTTTATTATTTTCAGAAATCTTTTGTATTTTGATTCAATATTCTAAGGGTTGATTTTAAATTTGCTTTATTTTAGTACTTAATCTCAGTGGTTGTCATAACTGAAAAAGATACTTCTTAAGCATATGCATTATAAATAGAAGTGTTTCATTGCTGCTGTACCCAATTATGATACTAATTTTTCAGTCTAATCCACTAATTTTTGTTGTTAGAAAAGTTTCATTTCTTGTTAAATTAGTTGATCTTGAGAACTGTTGTTTTAGAATATTTTTAACAAATGAGATTAAAACTCACTTCCATTTGGAAGAATTTTACTGTGATGGAATATTGTTTTAAGTTTTCTGAGTAGATAGTGGGCTTTAAACAGCATTTTAGAAATGTAATTTGTAGCCAGACAATATACTACACAACACCATGATTGTTAGTAAATTTACAGAATTGTGCAGCTATTATTATTATCAAAGTCCAATTTTAGAACATTTTGATCATTCCACAAAGATCCTTTATGCTTATTTGTAGTAAAAGTTTTTATTGGTGACACATTTCTGTTAATTTTCAATAATGCAATCATGTATTAATGATACATTTTCTTATGTCTTTTTAATAGTCAAAGCACATTTCTTTCTAAAAGTAGTTAATTTCTCATTTGAAAAAAATCATCCTCAGCTTGAAGGACAAGTTGTGTTATTTTTCAAAAATAATATCTATTTCAACCACTTGTTATTTTAAAAAAGAACAACATATTTGTGAACAGGACAAGAATACTTGTTTTGTTTTAAATTTCAAAAGTAAAATTATCTCTCAGTTCTCTAAGTTCACTTATTCTTAGGTGATTGCCCACAAGATAACCAACACTCCTTAAGGGTCTTATTTTTGTAATATTGATACCCTGTAGCACATAAACTGCGATATATTTTAATATGCCAAATGGAAGAAAATGAGAGAATACCTTTCATATTATAGAAACTTCTGCCTATAATTTTATCTACATATTAAAAAGTAGTTAAATGTAATATCTCATGTTGGTTTTGTATAAACAAATCATTTTCCTTGTCCTTTGGGATGTAGGACTCACTATGGGGAACACCAGTGCAGAAAGATTAGTTGTAATGAAATCAGTTAAGAGGCTGTTGTGACAGTCCAGATGTGATAGATGTTTAGGCCATAGTATCAGTGGGTGCTGGTGATTATTGGAGGTAAGAGTTGAAAGAAAGAAAGTCGAAGAAGAATTCCAAGTGTCTAACTAGAGGAAGTATTTGAATGACGGTAATATTTATCAACAGAGATTGGGAACACTGAAGTGGGAAGGGGAGAGAGGTGATGTGGAACACAGAAGAGGTACAGATTTGGGAGTGTGTGTGTGAAATTGCCCAGGGAATGTATACAGGGCAGGGCAAAAGCAGATTCACAGTTGTTTGTATTGAAAACAATATAATAATTAATAAATAATAATATAAGAATAAACTGTCTCATATATTCACAACTCTAAACCCACTTTTGCCCCCACCTCTATGAGAAAAGAAACCTTTTAATGTATTAGTAAAATTAATTAAATATTACACAGTCAGGTATTAAAAACTGTTTTCTTTTCTCTTTTTAATTAGGAGTATATGGTGATGTACATCGAGTGAAGATTATGTTTAACAAGAAAGAAAATGCTTTGGTTCAAATGGCAGATGCAAATCAAGCTCAGCTAGGTACTAATGATTAATAATAATAACAGTGACCTTTCCCTTTTGTATGTAAATTTTCCTATAAAATAAACTTACCACTAGTAGGGATATACTTTTACTGAAGAGTACCTCTTTGTACTAATGTCTTTATTATTATTTGAACATGTTTGTATTTTATAAAGATTAAAATATTTATTACTCTCTGAAGTTCATTTATCTACTTGAACATATTGCTATTTAGAGCTTTGATGCTAGGGTTTTTCTGTTAAGTTTAAACTACTAAACATCACTTGCCATGTTTAATTTTATTCCGTTTGATTGCTTGTTTTTCTAAATTAAGTCTTCTAGAACTGTTGCATGACAAAAATTTGGGCAAACGTCATAATGATGGTACAACAAAGTGTCATTCTGTGGTTTCACTGTTCATTGTTGCAGTGGCTATTATATTAGCACTCAGAATATTTATAAAACATACTTTGCTTGAGATTAAACTGATTTATGCAATTGCTACATTTCAGGTACTCTGGAACTTCCTAGCATTGTGCTGGGAAGACAGTTTTTTTTAGTTTGACAGCTTTTCTTTCCTTATAACAAAATTAAATCATTAATACACTTCTATATGTAAGAGTTTTTAAACTTATAACCATTTTTACCCTGAAACTAACAATAGAATTTTAAATGACTAAATAAAAAGATTTTTTTATAATTTAGACAAATTTTACAGAGGCTCTATCTTAATACCCGAACTTTTCTTGTTTTCTTCCTGTGCACCAGCAATGAACCATCTGAGTGGTCAGAGACTTTATGGAAAAGTGCTTCGTGCTACACTGTCCAAACATCAAACAGTTCAGCTTCCTCGAGAGGGACAAGAAGACCAAGGTCTGACTAAGGATTTTAGTAATAGTCCTTTGCATCGCTTCAAAAAGCCTGGCTCTAAAAACTTCCAGAATATTTTTCCACCATCAGCCACTCTGCATCTTTCCAACATCCCGTATGTACCTGATTGGTTATTTATTTAGATGCTTACTAATGGTTGACTAATAATTCATAATTATTAAAATAAATAGCATGTGTTTTAAGAGAGGTAAGAATTCTGAAGTTATTTTAATGTAGCGGTTGTCCTGTCCGCTAATTTCTTGTGAGATGATTCATTTGCCATTATGTCTTAAGAAGATTATATTTTCAGCCTACATGGCAAGAGTAAAAGATAGCAGTGTTTTAAAATTTTCTTTCCAAGTAGAAAATTAGCAACTAGTTACCTGTTCCTTACTGGTTATAAAAGGGCATAAGAATAAGTTTATGCAGAAATATTACATTGGTATATATTTGTTCTCCCTTTGTATAGAAGACAAGTAACCAAATAGTAAAATCAAATAATTTATGTATTTAAGAATTTGTTAGAAAAAGAATTATTTGTTATCTGTAAGCTTCAAAGCCATATATAATTGTTCATTATAATCACTGTTAATTATAATTAATTATAGCTAAAAGTGATTTTTGTGGTGAACATTCTGTCTTAAGCAGTGTTGTAGCAGACTTGTTCTTCATTCATCTCCTAAGTCTAGGATCAGTAAGACTGCAGCCTGTGGGTCAAAACCACCTGTTTTGGTATGGCCCATGAGCCAGCTAAAACCCTTTACATTTGCAGATGGTGGTGGGAAAGCAAAAGGAAAATATTTTGTCATTTGAGATAATTATATAAAATTCAAATTTCATGTTCCATAAATAAAGTTTCATGGAACACAACCACATTCATTCATTTATATATTACCTGTGGCTGCTTTGAGCTACAACAGCAAAGCTGAAGGGTTGCAGCAGAAATTGTTTGGTCATCAAAACCTAAGGTATTTACTATGTGGCCCTTTATAGAAAATACCTGGCAACCCCTGTTCTAATTCTTGAAATCCTTAACCAACAAAGATGGCAATTTTGTATAATTTAATCTATTGCATGAAGAGGGGAAAGCTTTGGAAAGGGTGGGTAAAAAGCTGGGGTGTATGGTTATATATGTGTGGAAATTTAAAGATGGAGGGAATGGAGAGTGGTAAAGTTTTAGAACATTATTGAGAATGAGAATAGGAGATGAATAGATATAGAAAATAATTACTCAAAACTGTTGATTACTTGGACTTCCATCTAGTCTCCAATTAAGCTGCTTGGGGAAACCTTAAATCTGAATTGGGCAATAGCTCAAACCTCATGCCAGCTAGGAAGTTGGAGGAGCCACTTAAGAAAAATATATAGATTATGTTGATCTAGAAATTCAGCAGCTCATCACTATAGAGTCAGGTAGAGGGGCAACATATTCAGATACAGAGGCAGGCTACTGTCATTATTACCTACTTAAATATAATACATTATCCAGGAGCTGGTCTCAAGTTGCAACATACAGCATTTGTGGGTAGCAGTGGGAAAGGACATTAATATATTCTGAACCATCTACCAAATTCTGGGCACTATGGTGGTGTTTTATGTGTATTACCTCATTTAATCTTTTTAAAAATATATTTTATGCATTTATTTTAAATAGAGGATAAAGGAGGGAGAAAGAGAGGATAGAAACATCAGTGTGTGGTTGCCTCTCATGCACAGCCACCCTCTGCACTGAGTAAGTGACTGGGCCTGCAACCCAGGCATGTGCCCCAACCAGGAATCAAACTAGTGACCCTTTGGTTCAAAGGCCAGCACTCAGTCCACTGAGCCACACCAGCCAGGGTTCATTTAATCTTCTTATTAAATGTATTTTTAAATTTTGAAAATTATACACAACTTGAAATTTACCATTTTGATCATTTTTAAGTGTGCAGTTCAGTGTATGTTTACATTAAGTACATTTATATTATGTAACCATCACCTTTATTCAGCTCTGGATCTTTGTCATGGTCCCAAACTGAACCTTTATACCCATTAAACAATAACCACATTTCCCTCTACTCCCTAGTCCCTAGTAACCACTACCATATTTCCCCTTATTTACAGAAAATATGTTTCAAGACTCTATACACACATAATACCTATAATAAAGTTTAATTTGTAAATTAGGCACAGAAGAGATTAATGATAATATAAGACAGTATAATTACAACAAAATACTGTAATAAAAGTTACGTAAATGTGATCTCTCTTATTAAGAACTTTCTCCTTTTCACTTTTTAAAGAAAGCACTTTATGGCTTCTATTTGGCATGTCTGAATTGCCAGCATCACTGCTCTTACACTTTGGGGCCATTAATAAGTGAAATGAGGGTGACTTAAACACAAGCACAGGAATACCATCACTGTAGGTGATCTGAATGCTGAGGTGTCTAGTCACTAACAGATGTGTAGCACGTCCAGTGTGGAGACACTAGACAAAGGGATGATTCTTAGGTGCAGTAGGGCAGGATGGCAGGAAATTTCCTCACACTACTCAAAATAGCACCAAATTTAAAACTTATGAATTGTTTATTTCATGAATTTTCCATTTAATGTTTTCAAACTGTAGGTAGCTGAAACTATAGAAAGCAAAACCGTGACTAAGGGGGTCTACTGTATTCTATATTTTGTCTCTTTCAGTTTGTTCATAATGACCTTTGAGGTAAGGTCATGAGTTTCACTTTATCAATGAAACTGAGAGGCTCGGGTTAAGTGATTTACTCAAAGCTACATAACAAATGAATGAGAAATAGAATGTGAACACAGCTCTATCTCCTTGCAGAGCTAATCATTTTTCTGCTATACTGACCTTGCTGGCAGTTGTGAAGGGAAGAGTCTGCATTTAGTTAGTTGACTCTCATGTGATAGACCAATGTTTTGGTTATCTCCTGCTATCTACAGATCACCCCAAAACTTAACATAGTAGTAAATGTTCATTAACCCATACTGTAACTGTGAGTCAAGAATCCAGAAGTTGCTTAGCTGGGTGGTTTTGGCTGAGAGTCTCTCATAAGGTTGCATTTGAATGTTTAGTTGAGGCCACTTCCTAAGCGGCTCATTCATGTGCCTAGTTATTGACAGAAGGCCCTCGCTTGTCACAAGAACCTCTTTATATGGCTGCTTATGTATCCCCATGAAATAGCAGTTGGTTTCCACCAAAACGAATGATTCAAGATGTAAGGTGGGGACTACAGTGTCTGTCAGTCTCAGAAATCACATGTGTCATTTCTACAATACTGTTAAAGCTTACGAAGGACATCTCTATTCAGTATGGCAAGGGTGTATTCAAGGGTGTGAGTTCTAGGAAACCAGAGTAATTGGGGACCATCTTAGAGCCTGACTACCACATACACATACTCATAATTACCCTGGAAGCAGTTTAAAATGTAGAACTCTGGACTATAGTAGACAAGTAAAACTAAGGAAATAGTTTTGGAAGTAATAAAGTTAATTACTGAAGCCAGTGTTATGGGTACTAATCCTTTGAAAGAGTAAATAGAAGGGTGGGCAAAAGGAGGTTTACAGTTGTAATGCAAATAAATAATACAATAATTAATAAATATTAATACAATAATAAACTTTCACATACTAACAACTGTTAACCTACATTCTCCCACCTCTGTATAGAAAGATTTTCTTGCTCTCTATATACCTGTCTACATCTTTTGCAAAAGATTTGAGACAAAACTCTATTGTTTGAGGACATGTATGTGTCAACCTCAAACATTTTTTAGGGTAGTTCCAAATCATGTGTTCATTGCATGGCTTTATTCTCTCTGCTTCATTTAGAATTAGGGCTAAGACATTTGGTTGATTCTCTGATTGTTTTCACAGACCTTCTGTTACAATGGATGATCTGAAGAACCTTTTCACTGAAGCTGGATGTACAGTGAAGGCTTTTAAATTCTTTCAGTAAGTCCTTGCTTTTAAGAAGTAAATTAACCTTGTTTAAATATGGTATGCAAATTTTAAGGTAATTCAGTGAAGTCTCCTAGGGTTGGGTAGAAGGTTTATAGGCAAAATTAATTCTGTACACTTTATATTTCTTATATCATTTTCAGGAAAGATCGCAAAATGGCCCTTATTCAGTTGGGATCTGTGGAAGAAGCAATCCAGGCCCTCATTGAGCTTCATAACCATGACCTTGGAGAAAATCACCACCTCAGAGTTTCCTTCTCAAAATCTACAATCTGACTTTCCTGTGAATTTTTCTCCTAAGACTGGACCATAATTTCAGTGAAACGTTCAGACATAGACTGAAGCATCTCTAGACCAATTCTGCCTCTTTTACACAAATAATTTTTTCCGAGTTTGCTATTCAAGTATATTTAAAAAATTAAGGGATGATTACTCCCCTTACCCCCTGCTAATAGGTGATCAAAGATGTGTTTCCTTATACCATAGTTTCTATGAAAATGATCTTCAGGAAAAAACCTTTTTTCAGTAATCTCATTCCCCATATCAAATCGGATTTCAAGAGGACAGACTTTCTTTTAGTTTGGGTCCAGATCAGCCTTACACATTTCTAAACTCCTTTGTACTTTAAAAAATTTAAGCATACCAACTTTTAAAAATTACTTGATTTAAGTGATTTCGATTTCTTACAACCAAGTTTTTAATTTTATGACTCAGAATTATGTTCACTTATAAATTATTTTACCTATTTTGATAGTTATACATAAATTAGTTGTTTTGGAAGCAGATTTATAAACTTCCATGTTTTCTTTCAGTGGTTTGTTTCACTGTAAGACACTCCTTTGAATATTGCATATCCTTAACTTTTTAAGATTGTTTGGAGAAATGAAGTGTCTCAGCTGTCCCCAAGGAAATTCCAGCCAGGATCAATTAAGGTGTTAGAATAATTAATAATTTTATTAGAAAAATCATGTTTTAAATTTAAAAATAACACATTTGCTGAGTAATATAATATCTCAGAAAATTTTAAAAAATAGTTCTACTTATAAACTACTTTTTTATAATTGTTTTCAGAAAAAAGTTTACAGTCTTAAGGAAAATATTCAGGTCTATCATATGGTTTGACAGATTTTTAAAAGTTATTTTTGGTAAGGTCTTCTTTTAGAAATAAATTAATCTCAAGGGTTTTTTGTACCACTATAATCTGTAATACTTATTCAGAATTACTGTGTATTTACTTAATTTCTTATTATGTGCCTTATGTGCTTATGATACAATAGGTTAGAGTTTTATCTAAGTATCTTGAAAGCTATATATTGTGGGCTTGGTGAGTGTTTGTCTTTTCTTTCCCTATTTTGGTAAGGGTTTTCAAGTTTTTTTCATTGCTGTTTTAAGTGGTTTTCAATAAGTAATAGTTTTTATTCAAATTTATGGTGCTTTGGTGCAGAGATGGGGTGGGGAAGGGTAAATAGTTTGGAGAATAACTCAGTGCACACCTGTAGGCCTCTTTACATTCTGACCAATAGCGGTCATTGCCAGTATGGCGCACCTGTTTGGACCTATGAAATGCAATCTCAGTTTCTGGATCTTGTCTAACCTTTATCATCCATCATATTTTGTCTCAGGATTACTTGGTTTTTCTCAGTACTCCAATGAGAACTTGCTTCTCTTTGTTACTGTAGCCTTCACAGATGAGTGCCCACATATGTGGAGTATGACGGAGTGGGTTCCTTCTCACTCTCTGTCCTGCTTTTCTTTTGGTTGAATGTAAGAGTACATTTTAATGTTGCTTCAGTGATCGTATAATGTAAAATTGTTTCTTATTAATGAGAAACTTTGCTTTTGTTAATTCCTTCAGTGCTTGATCAGATTTTTTAAAAGCAGGAATTGTCAAAAGGGACATTTTTGTCCCTCGCTTTTACACTTTTCAGATTCTCAGAGTGGCTCATCTCACCTTTAAAATGAATATCTCAGTCTTTTTGCTATATTCCAGCCATTAGTTTGGACACAGGAAGGTTTCTGCAAAAGAAATTTTACAAAAAATTGGAGACGACAGAGGACATTATGGGTTGTTTAATTAAGCAGAATTCACGCAACACTGAGCAATAGTAGGTTGATAGACTAGGAGGAAGGGCACTAACTTGAGACCTTCTGGGTGGATCTGTATAGCATTGACTGAATAGATTCATATAATCACTTAACAAGTTCTTATTTTTTCATTTATGAGATGTATTTTCAGTGAAACACTGAGTAAGGGGGAAGGAAAAAATTTCTTGGAGAAATCTCCCAAAGTTTGCTTTCTTTTTTCCTTTTATATAGGCACTATTCAAATTTTCAGCGGCATGTTGGATTATTTCATTGGCTTTTAGTTGGATTATTTCATGTGCTTTGAGTTAAGAATTACTGTGTAATTTAAAGTCATGATTCTCATAACATTCAGTGTGTAAGCATAGCAAAAGTGTAGCAGAGGGGAGATCATAATGGTGTTGAATGTAATTTTGAAATGGGGCAGGGCCTTTAAATCTGAGAGAGAACATTTGAATCCTTTTCAGGGATTTGTGTATGTGTGTGTATAGATAAGTGTGTGTATATATGTATATATACACATGCACTCTTCTGATGTACATACATATACACATTACATACCTTTTAATTTATTGACAAAGAAAATTAATCCGATTAAGATTTGGAAAAGTAAGGTATTCTTATTTAAAATAGTGTGTTTGATACCATCAATTTGTGTCTAAAATTAGCTGTAGCACCTCAATGTTGTCTATACTGGGCTATTTGCTGTTTGACTGCTAAAAGTCTACAGTATCTATGTTGGCGTATTTTCTGTAAAAAGTTTTAAAATAGGGTAGTGGAAAAATTAGATCTTTGTATTTTTCTTTTTGGCATGCATTTATTAGATATCTTCTAAGCCATGTTTTTGCTGTTCAGCTGACATAGTATTCTATTTTTAAGCTTGCTTACTTTATTTTAAGGAGTATTGTCTTATCATTTTTGGAAGTGTCTTCACTTTTACACAAAGTGTATATATTCAGGACTTTTAAAAAATAGCAGTACATGTTTAACAGTAGCAATTTATGCCAAAAAAAAAGCTCTTTTAGATTTAAATAACTTGCAGAGCAGTAACATGTTTTGTGTGAGAAACAAACAGAAAAATGACCCAGTATCTTAAATGATAACTGAACAGTATCAGAATTTTATCCAGTAGTTCATTAAATTCTTTAAGACTAAATATGGTGATCATTTATTTGTATAGGCATTGTTTTTTATTCTTTTTTTTTTTTTTTGGTTGTTGTTGAAAGATGCAGATCTCACTGTTTTTAGAGACATACTTCTTTCTGTCTGCCTAATTCTTTTCGGGAGCAGAGTAATGCCTTCTTTGTCTCTGTCTACAATAGTAATCATAGGTTGTGCATCAGCTGGTTAGAAGTAACTCTTATGAATGTTTGTTCATGTTCATGTAAACTTTTCAAAGCTCCGTGTCCTTAAGGCAGCGAAGTTGATATACACATTGAGTATGTGATCATGTCATTGCTCTTCTGTTCCCACTAAATATTTTTTTTTTTGGAAAAAAGATAACAAGCGCAGAAGTATGTGCTCCCCCCCACCCCCGCCCCGCCGTGAGTCACTTAAAAACCCAAAGTTTGCCAAACTATTAGCCTATCTTTTAGAAAACCTAATGTGTACTGCTATTTTTAAAACCAAAAAGACAGTATGACTATGCGTAAAAGCATTTTTCTTAGCCTTTCCTTTGTCTTGATCTGTTAACAAGAATAAAACTGCCAGACTTAAAATATTCTACTATTGTGTTAAAAGAAATACAATTTAGATTGCACAAAACTTTTCCTTTAAAGAAAATATAACTCAGCTGTCTTTTAAAAGAGCTGTGTTGTTATCTACAAGACTATTTGCAGTCTTTTTTCAGAGCAAATTCTAACAGTTGTGAATTGTTTTAAAAAAATAGTAAACTAATAAAATATTGGTTTCGGGGGTTTTATAGAGGGAGACAAACTAAACGGGACCAAAGTTTATGTGCCTTCTTTAGTAGTCTTAATTGACCTGTTCTTCCTATTCAAGACTAAGGTAGTATCAGTATTCTGGTTTTCAGGAAATACGTACTATATAGTTTTAAAAGAATGTTATCCCACAGACTATTCATACAAGTAAAGAACTGTAACTGAGTGAAGTCTCAGTCACACTTTCGCCTTTATTGCATAATATTCATTATATAGCATTGTGCAGGTCCAAGAGCAGAGCTGCTCCAAGTCTTCGTGGTCACCTTTGTTTTTGTAACCTGAGGCATGTGTTCCAGAGAACAGGGATATTTGTCTGGTCCAGTGACCTTGGTGATAATAGTCATAATTGAAAGCTGCTTATGCCAAGCTTAATTCAGCACTGTAAACATTTTTGTTCTCTTATTTTCAATTTTTGAATCTATATAGTAGTTGTAATAACAGATATTTTAATAGCTATTTTTGATGTCATACTCTGGCCTTTTCCCCTTTCCCCTCTTACCATTGTTACCCAGATATTTTAAAAATTCATCCCGCATCCAGAAAGTACTAATTATAAAGATCACTGACCAAGCAAAATCTTGCATCAAAATGTCACCTCATTGCTCTGACCAAAGACTGACTTCTGGTTTTAACTTCTTTAAGCATTTTTTCTCAAGCTCCTTTCTGAAAGAAGACCCAGTGCAAAGCGGCCTTTACTTTCTATTTCCTATTGGTGAATAGACTACTTAGAGAAAATGGGAGTTAAAATGTGAACAGAACGGATTAGGATTGCAAAGGTTTAATGGGCATTTTCAGTACTGTATTTAAGAAAAAAATAGCACAGCTAGGAGCCTCTGACATTGTCTTGTGTTTTACATGGTCTGTTCATAAGATTCCCTTTTTCAGTTTGTAAGAATGTTCATCTAACAGAAGATGCTGTAAATATTTGTAACAACATTTTTTTAAACCAGGCCAAAAAAGAAAAAAAAGGGGGGTTGGGAACAAGTTAACATATAAAGTGGTTTTATATAAAACATCAATTGTCTTGTATATTTTGATAAGCAGCAGTACCAGCTTCCTTTGTAACACAGTTTGTGGCATTGGGGGGGGAGGGATTCTGTGATTGTTGGAGTGAATTGTTATAAATGCAAAGAGATGACAAAATATTAAAAAACATATTTTCTAAATGCGTAGTGCATGGTTAATTCAAGCTTCTGTACACTGCAGTATATTCCATTTTCATTCAGTTTGTATATTTGCTGACTATTACTTGATATCTCTAATCTCTTTTCCTAACAAGTATAGCATTGTAGCATGCCTTTTAATAAATGTCATGACATCTGTATGCTCTTAAAGTTTTTCTGTGTTCTTGTCTGTACTTTGGGTTTCCCCTTGTCTTACCTGTAATTCTAATGATGTCATATTTTCTTTTATTTTTCATAGCCATCCATCTAAACTTGTCATAGAGAGTAAGTAGCAAGCACATATTTATACAACTTTAAAAGCTGAAAAAACCCTAAGTGTACTAACCACTTCTTTTTAAATTAAGGAACATTTCTCATTTTGTTGATGAGCAAACTGCTTTTGTAATTGTCCTGTAACGCGACGTTTTCTGTGGCGCTCCTCCTTTAGTACGAGTGCATACGGATGCACTTGTTGGAGTCCTCGCTCGCGCGCTCTCTCTCACACACACACACACAATATATATATATGTGAAATGCCAAAAAAGGGTTGGAACACTTCTAGTCTGGTTCAGTTTTTGGCTGCCCTGTGGGGTTAGTATCCATAAATTTTGAGATACGAGCTGTGATCTCAAACTAAGTTTGTGTCCATTTTAATTAAAGGGTAGTACAGTTACCAGCTGCCTATATTACTGCTTTTCCTTAGGTTTAGTGTTTTATTTCTAGGGTCTTTCTTTAAAGAAATACTGGATCGTAGGAGTCTAAACAGTAATTTATTTTAATCTTTTAACTCGATCTTTTGGAAGACAATTCTTAACAAATTGTAAAATTAATGTAAACACTACTGATTTTTGCTGGATCGCCTATAAAATCTCCATAAATGTAACCAGATCGATTTTTTTAAAAAAAAACATAAGAGACATTTTTGTCAGGAAAAGATAAAATAACCCTGTGGCCAAGTGAGGTTTCTATAAACTTGACTGTGAAATGCTTATTTACACAGCAGAGTGCTTATAACCATCATTAAAAATCATGAATTTTTTAACATAAATGGATCTAAGAGATCACCTAATTCAGTTGCACTTTTTAAAGAAATGGACACAGAAGGAAGTGGCCTACCCAAGGCCACATGCCAGTTAATTGGGGATTCTGGACTAGAAACCAGGTCTTCCTGACGTCGTCTACTACTGTCCATTGCACCCAGCTGTTGTAGTTTTGTCCTGCCAGGAGCTGTGAGGATGATAATCTTGAAGGTCTGTACATGGAATTGAGGTGCTTGTCCTTACCAAAACAACTTCAAGACTGCAGAAGTGATGGTGGTGTTTCTGCTGAAGGGGAAAAACGCCTACCTACTTCGGAACATTTTAAATTAAAAATGTAATTTCAAGTTGTAAATTTAAGAAAACTTAACTCTTTAAAAAATGTAGTCATATTTGTCTTAGTTTGCTAGGGCTGATGTAACGAAGTGTTCCAGACTAGATAGTTTAAACAATAGGAATTTATTTTTTGAACAGTTCTAGAGACAAGAAGTTCAAAGTCAAGGTGTCAGCAGGGTTGATTTCTTCTGAGACCTCTTTCCTGGGCTTATAGATGGCCATTTTCTTCCAGTGCCTTCACATGGTCTTCCCACTGTTTGTACCTGTGCCCTCATCTCTTCTTATAAGGTATTGATACACCAGTTCTGTTGGACCCGGGCCCACCCATCTGACCTCATTTTACCATAATTACCTTTCTAAAGGCCCTGTCCCCAAGTACAGTCACAATCTGAGATATGGGGGCTTAAGACATCAATCAGAATTTGGGGGGAACACA
The DNA here is from genome assembly GCF_019186645.2 of Phyllostomus hastatus. Taxonomy (NCBI): domain Eukaryota; kingdom Metazoa; phylum Chordata; class Mammalia; order Chiroptera; family Phyllostomidae; genus Phyllostomus; species Phyllostomus hastatus. The sequence goes on along the minus strand of NW_025333857.1, from coordinate 59,536,928 downwards.
ATTCAGCCCATAACATTATTTAATAAAAAGTACTCATTCAGCTGACCAAGAAATTGAGCTAGGTGTCGAGAAACATATACAGAGTTATGAATATGGTGACTTAGCTTTTAGAGATATGCAATAACAGTGGAAATTTCAGCCTAAATCCATACATCAAGTAGTCTTGGACTCTTGCTTTGATCTAGGAAGCCCCCGAAATGGAACTTGAGGCCTCTAGGCAATTCTAGTCAGAATACACTTGGCTTAAAGCTGTCATGCAGCTAATTGTGAGCATGTAGGGACACACACATATACTTACATAATTACTATTCTCTCTCAGAAATAAGCTATTTCACAGCGATGACCGTTTCTAAGACATGCCGAACTTGGACAGTGTGGAAATAGGCAAGTAAGAGGACCTCGTCCAACAAGCTGTGCCCAGTCTGCAATGCTCAGCGTTTGTCGATGATTGAACTGCCGTGCTGGCTTAGGGGTAGTTAGAAGTGTCAAATCCACTCTGTTTACAATGTGTGTGATTGTTTCTACATCAGTGATTTTTTTCTGTTGTCTTATTTTGACTTCTGGTGGAAATTTGTCATTGTGCTTCTGTCAAAACAATCTATGCTGAACTGATAAAATTCTAATAATTGTGTTCGAATTACTGCATTCATAAACTTGGGTTTGGGTGTAGACCTCTCACTTTCACTACTATAAAGAAAGTATAATTAACCAGAAAATTAATGATTCTAATGTTTCACAGAGGTTTGTATATCTATTTTCTTTTATTCCTATGTTCTAAATATAAACAGGGTAATGGGAAAAATTCACTGGTTCTTTTGGAATAAATTGTCCTAAGATTAAACTATGCCCAAGGTTATGGAATGATCTGCTAAATCCTTGATCCTGCAGAATATAAATATCAGATTCTGACCTGGTTAGCAATTGTCTTCAACCAAATGAAAGCTGGTACTAGTTATATTAATGCTAGACAAAGTATACTTTCAAGCACTAAATAAAGAGATTTTATAGTGAGATTCGTATAGTGGATACTTCATCATTGTGCAAGTGAACACAGTAATGCTATACAAAAGCTACATGGAAGAATCTCACAGATGTGACATTGAACAAAGAAAGCCATACACAAAAGAATATATAATGTTTAATTCTATTTACATCAAGTTCAAAAACAGGATAGAGATTACCTTTGAGAAGGAGGTAATGGAGGGGATGAGAGGTTTCTAGTGTGGTAAATGTTTCATTTCTTAACCTTTCTACCGGTTTCCCAGGAGTATTTACTTTCTGATTATTCCTTGAACTTGTATACTTAGGATTTGTGCATTTATTTGTGTGCTATACTTCATTTAAAGGGATTTTGAAAACTGATTGTAATTGAGCAAGGTGCTATAATCTGTTCTTTTTGCTTCTTAAATCAGCTGATTTTCCTACACAGTAAGTCCTTGTCATAAAGTACTTGAGGTACCTTGGACTGAGCTTCACCGTGAAACTCTCCCACAAATGTATATGGTATTGCATCTCTCTGATGACGGCACCTATAGGAAAAATGTTCCCCTGACAAAACAAAAAAAAACACAAACTGTACTTTCAAGTAAATTCTACATTTTTGAACCATTTATACCCAACTAAATTCAAAAAAGATTTTATTAATACAGTTGACCCTTGAACAACCCAGGTTTGAACTTTGTGGATCCATTTATGTATGGATTCAACTACCCACAGGTTGGAAACGGTATTTTCAATCCATAGCTAGGAATCCATGGATATGGAAGGCCCAGTATGCATTGTTCTGCCAGGGGTATCCAATCTTTTGGCATCTCTGCACCACACTGGAAAAAGAGTTGTCAGGCTACACATTAAATACATTGCAACACATAGTCACAAAGAATTCTCATCCCCGGTTGGTGTGGTTCAGTGGATTGAGCACAGGCCTGTGAACCAAACGGTTGCAAGTTCGATTCCCAGGCAGGGCACATGCCTAGGTTGCAAGCCAGGTCCCTGGATGGGGGCACGTGACACACAACTATGCGTTGATGTTTCTCTCCCTCCTCTTCCCCTCTCTCTAAAAATAAATAAAATCTTTTAAAATGTTTTTTTAAAAGAAATCTTATGTGTTAAGTAAATTTACGATTTTGTGTTGGGTCACATTCACAGCCACCTGGCCCATGGGCCACAGGTTGGACACACCTGGACACCATTTTATTTATGTAAGGGACTTGAGCATCCCCAGATTTTGGTGTCTACAAGGGATCCTGGAACCAGTCCCCCCAGGTACCAAGGGGCAACTGTAGTTAAACTTGGGGGCAAGTCAAAAGCTATACTCTGGCTTGACTGTGTGGAGGTTGGTGCCCTCAACCCCTGCATTGTTCAAAGGTCAAATGTGCCTGTTAGTTTTGTTTTTGCAGCTATAAGCCTGATCTGGTGGTCTATTTGATATCTGACCCCTTAAATATTTTCATCAAGAAAAGCCAGAAAGACCTACATCCTGAGAGACTTTAAACAAAAGGGTTAGTGAAACTTCTTGTCGCTAAGATTCTTTTTTTTTTTTAATATTTTATTTATTTATTTTTAGAGAGGGAAGGGAGGGCGATAGAGAGAGAGAGAGAAACATTGATGTGCGGTTGCTGGGGTTTATGGCCTGCAACCCAGGAATGTACCCTGGCTGGGAATCAAACCTGGGACACTTTGGTTCCCAGCCCGCGCTCAATCCACTGAGCTACGCCAGCCAGGGCAGATTCTTAAATATATGCTAATTAGCGTAGTGTGGTGGATCTCCACGTACCCAATACCCAGCTGCAGCTAGGGGCTAATTTTGTTTCATCTGTTCTTCCTCACTGCCTAGATTATTTTGAAACACATCCCAATCATACTTTCATCTACAAACATGTATGTACGTCCAAATGTATACAATGCAATTGTTGATGAAGTCTTTCCCTCTTTTTTTTCCCCCCTTGCAACTGATTTGTTGAAAAAACGGAGCTAATTGCTCTGTAAAAACTCCCACCAGTCGGGATTTTGCTGATTATGCCCCCGTGGTGTTACTACTTGAGCATGTCTCCCCACCTCAAATTTTCTGTCAATTGGGAGCTGCTGCTTTCCTTACCTTCTTCCTGCCTCCTGGTTTTCTTTTTGTGTGCTATTTAAAAATTACTATTTACTGATTTTAAAGAGGGAGGAAGGGAAGAGAGAGAAAAACCATCGATTTACTCCATTTGTTAATACATTCATTGCATGCATCTTGCATGTATTCTGATTAGGATAGAACCTACAGCCTTGGCCTGTCAGGACGATGCTCTAGCCAGCTGAGCTACCCGGCCAGGGCTGGTTTTACTTTTCATTTGTTTGGAGGGGAGGAGCAAGAATACTTTATAGGTGGCATTGGGCACTTATGTATCTTGTGATGGTAGTAATTGATGATCATTGCTTAGATACTTTCATTTTTAGGGATTACAAGACTGAAGCTCTATTCCCCGTACATGTATTGTTTGGATTATTTTTATATGAGAGAAACTTCTCCATATCCATTTATTTGGTTACCCTGAGGTACACACTCTGTAGAAAACAAGATAAACTCTTGATTCTTTCCTTTTATTTGCCTGCTTTCAAAATTATTTTGTTTTCTATCCTCTGAAAATTTGTTTACCTTGTGTTTATGGAAAATTTCAAACATCTGTTAAAATAGGAGGGCTAGTATAGTGAAACTTCATGTTCCTGTCACCTAATTTATACAATTCATACTGTGTTTAACCTTTTCTAATGCTTTTCATTGTCCCCTTCTACTCGGGAGATTACTAATGAATTAAGATAGTTCATCTTATCTAATGGTTTTCAGACTGGTCAAAAGTTGTTTGTGATATTTATAAATCTCTACCTAATTGGTATAGTTACTTTTTAATGGCTGTTTTCTCTTTTTCTCTTTAGCTATCTTGCCAGAAATGTTTTCAAGTATTTGCTTTTCACTTGTTTTGATCCCCCAAATTAGTTTGTATTTTAGTTTATTAATGTTTTATACTATCTTTGGTTTCATTTCATGGTTCTTTTGCAAAGGGGTGTGTTAATCGTAGCTTATCTGCCTCGACTTTCTTGTTTAGCCTGAGGATTTCCACTGCATATCTATCCCTTACAACAAAAATAATAAAGAGTGGCTCGAGAGCAAAATAAAGCTCTTTATTTAGGTAGGAATGAACACTTAAAAATAAGCCAAAACAAAGCTTAGGGCTGCCCCAGTGGTTCTCTTACCCTCATGCCTCTTACTGCTGCGCTTCTGTGTGGGCTGATTTGATGGCCAGAGATGTTTCCTGGAGAGTCTGAAGTTGTAAAAGTTGTCACCATGTCATCAAGGAACATAGTAAAGGGGTAAAGCACTGGTACGTCCTTTCTTGATGCTAACTTGCCAACTTATTTTTAAACATTTCTCAATATGGTCCAAGAACAGTGGCTATCAGGCCCAGATTTCCCAGAACAGGCATATTATCTTTATATGTTCAGATCATGCTCAGATATGCTCTTTATATGCTCAGATCAATTTTTTTTTTGTAAAAAAAAAATTAGAAGCTACAGAATTACCTGTTAGCTTCTGTGCTTGGTGCATGACACTTTTTGACGAATCTACTCTGAAGTCTGACAAATAAAGGCATAAAGGTAGGGATTACAGGGTTCTGATGGTAGCCCCTGCTCACTCAGTAGCAGCCTTTCCTTAAGAAATAAAGCACTCACACAGAGACCAGCATACAGCACCTCATCTATTGGATAAATAAAGATCTGCCATTTCCTTGCAGCTGTCAGGAGCTTCTAGTGGAACCAGACCCAGTATTTTCCCTCGTTAGTTCCCATCCTCCACCCTTGCAGTAAGAATCCCAAGACCGTTAATAGATAGACCCTGTGGCTTCTGGTGACGGTGGGCAGCAGACTGGTTACTGTAGACCAGCATCTCATCGGAACCAAGCTGCAAGCCGATCAAATGCGCAGAAAGCTGAGTGAGCGCTCACAGAAGTAAACAGAAGCTCTGTCTCAACCTACAAAAACACCTGCTTTCCACTCTACTTTAGGGCTCTGGGAATTTGCTGGCAAATCCCAGTGGCATAACTATCTTTTACAATATGTATTCAAGACGTCTACCCTTACTAAAACTATTGCCCTGACCTGTACATTTTGAGGGTGGCCATCACTTCCATGATGTCCCCCCAAAACATAGATTTCCCAGATGCTGTCATTCCCAAAGAAGGCAGATACTCCCTTGTACAATGTATTAGTTTTCTAGGGCTGCCATAACACAAGTACCACAAGCTGGGTGGCTTAAACAACAGAGATGTATTTCCTCCGAGTTCTGGAAGCTAGATGTCCAAGATCAAGGTGTTGGCAGCTTTGGTTTCTTCTCCCCTTGACTTGCAGATAGCTGCCTTCTTGTCCTCACATTGTGTGTGTGTGTGTGTATGTGTGTGTGTGTGTGTGTGGCAAATGCTGAATATCAAGAAGGAAGACTTTCCCCCCAGAGTTTCTCAGAGGAAATTTAGGTCTACCCCAATGCAGGGAAAGTTAGCCTGAATTTATCCTGCAGCTGAACTAGATGTGGTGGAAATTTGTTTTTCTTGGAAACCAATCTCAAAATCTGTCCTTCAGAGCATCATCAAGATGAGAAAATAAAGTGACATTTTAATACCAACTTGAAGAGTCTAGAAAGGGATTTGTGTTATAAATGCTTGAAGGAGCAAACCAGATTGGCATTTGTGCCTTTAAATTTCAGACTCAATTGTCTGCTGGGCTTCAGTTCTATATTCCAAACAAAACAAGCTCAATTTCAAGTTAGCCTTTATTGAAAAGTTTGAAGAAGCCACTCAAGGTAGGCTAATAGTTTCTAAATTTAGCCAAGTGACTGTTCTTTGGCCACCCACAACCTTTAGTATGGAACCGAAGAAACTTGTACAGATTTGGCATCGGCATTCACATAGGCACAGAAATAGGCAAATCAGGTTTTCTACTCGGCCCCTAATTGACTTGGCGGGCCGCAGCCCTCAGCAACCTGCCAATGACTCCAAGAGTTAGTGCAGCCACACAGATTCTTTGTTCCTTTTTCCTCTCTCACCCCCCCTGCGTTCCATCCGTGCTCCATCATCTCGCTCCCTTGTCCATTCTCTCCTGCTGCTTCCACCTTGTCAGCTCTACTGCTTTTTCCTATCAGCCTTTTAAACATGCTCCAGCCCCTCCAATCTTAAGGAATAAAATCCTCAATGCTGCTCTGCCTAACTTTCTATTTCTCTTCGCCATTCACAGCCAAACTGCCCAACAGAATTGTCTCTGCAGCTTCCCCTTCCTGCACCCATCAAAGCCGCGTCTTTTTCGCCACATCTTAAGGATGCAAAATCAGAACTTGCTTTCAAGTAAAAACCTCCACTTCCCTGCAAATGAAGAACACTTGCGTTGTGTTTACAGTAGGAACTGGAGCACAGATGGTACCAAACACGCATTACAAATAACACCCTTTGGCAGACGTGTGCTGAGCGCCACGTTGATTCGACAGCTTGTTCTGAATGCTTTCTTGTTCCGTATTCTCCACGCGCTCAACAGCCTAGCATGTCCCACTTGAACCTCTGTATTTTGTATTAGGAAAATTAGCTTTTAAAATAAGAAATATTTTCTACGCCTTCACCCATTCTGAGATTCTGATATGTTCCCTTCCTACCCTTTGGCTGAGAATCACTGATCAAGAGTAAACATTTAGGGAAATGATCATTCCTTCTTTCTCCTAAGTGGACTGTGGACTCAGACGCTCTGCATCAGGATGAGACATCCCAGGGAAGTACAGGCAATTGGGTGCAGACATAGCCTTGCGATCAGGGCCTCTGAGTGCCAGGCTACCTTTTCTCACAGCGGAAAAATGTCATCGTCATGTTCCTCTTTTAATTTGTGACTAAGAATGAATGTCGTTACCCACCATCTCTTACTCTTCTGATGACCAGCCACTGTGTAAACAACACAGCTACATGTAACCAATGTCCCAAGATTAAAGACCTGTTCAAGGGAGGCAATCCTTTATTTATGGAATAGCGGACATGAACCCTGGAGAGGTGACGTCCTCCGTGAGACCAAGGTGAATGTGAAGCTAACTCCTGGCTCTACATTTGGGAAATCATTGGCCGTTCATTCACTCATTCAGCACACCCTCAAGTATTCAGTGCTTATTATGTGAGTTCCTGCAGTCACAGCATCAAACAAGACAAGGCTCCTGTGCCTGGTGAGAGGCAGAAAGGTAACTGAGTGAGTATAAAGCATTGTAAGAGGAGGGGTTATAGAGACACCAGGAGCACAAGGGGAGGAAGGGGCCAGAGGGAAGTCTAGGCTGGGTCCTGGAGGATGCTGTGGAGTCAGTCTAGGTGATACTGTGGGAACAGATAAACTCTTAATCTTCACAGCTTCCTGCAAGGAATACAAGTTTGTTTCCACAGGCTGGGCAACTATCGTCCGTCGTTTAGCGATGTCATCTAAAACCCATGGCCTCCAAAGTCTCCTCAGCAGGGGAAGAGCGATGACTCTTAAATGTCCCTGTAACCAAACGCCTTGTCTGAGATGTTGACACACGGGGCATATTATGCAATAAAATTGCATGATTGCTTATACTGAAACAGCCTTTGTTGTTTATCAGAAATTCAAATTTAATAGGGCATCCTGTATTTTTATCGGCCAAATCTGGCAACAGTTAAGCACAACTTATCTGACATCTTGTGAACGGGTGCCACCCCCAACAGCAGACATGGATGGGCCCTGACATTCTGAGCTGCAGAGATACCAAGTCTTGCTGGCATCCAGGCTGTGCTGGGGTGGGCAGAGCTGAGCCGAGCCCAGGCCGTGGCCAGCACACCACAGCTGGTGGAGGAAATGCCAGGCTGCTGGTGCTGCCAGGAGTGCTGTCTCTGTACCAACAGCCCCTCAGGAGCTCCTCCCAAGGCCAGAGCCTCCCACACACCTGCCCTAGAAGTTCACGCAGGGCTTCGAGGGCCAAAGCCGCTCCCACCGGTCCGTCGCAGAAGAGGACAGGAGTCCTTCCAGGCACTATGTCTGTCCAGGTGTCCTTATGGCCACCCAACCTGACCCAGGGCACAGGGCGAGGGTGTTAGTTGTTCTGGAACGGTGCCCTCCACACAGGGCCGTCTCAAGCCCTTGGTGGGGCAGATCATTGGCACGTTTCAGAGCACATGCTAGCACGCCTGCCCCTGTGTTTGCAGAGCCTGGGACAGAGCGAACATACCTCACATGGAAAATACACCTTCCCGAATACAAAGCGGAAAAATAGGTGAAAAGCTCTAACTTCTGCAGGGCTAAAAGTTGACAGGCTTTTAAAGATGATTCACTCTAATTATCATGCACATGTCTGAGTGTTCTGTTGTGAAGCTGGTGATGTTTGGGTGAGCAGTAAAGACATGCATAATTTATAAGGTTTATATACACATATATCCCATAACAGTTGGCTTTTTGTGTTTATTTCAGCAAAATGATGTTGACACGAGAGCTTTTCACAAAATTTGCATTCTCTTTGGTAGTAATTATCCAAATCAGAGGTTGACAAACTTTTTCTATAAAGAGCCAGATAGTAAAAATGTTAGGTTTTATGGGCCATATGGTTAACGTGAAAACTATTCGACTCTGCCACTGTAACATGAAAGCTGCTAATAGACAACATGTAAATGTTGAGCAGCATAGCTGTGTTCCAATAAAACTTTATTTATAAAACAAAAACAGGTGGTGGGCCAGATTTAATCATGAAGGACAAAAAATAAAATGTAATTAAGTTCACAGAGCACAAAATTTGAACATATTTTATCAAAAACAGTAAATAAAAATTAAAATTAAAAATGTAATTATTTAAGTATGTTTTCAAGCCCTGACTGGCGTGGCTCAGTGGATTGAACACTGGCCTTCAAACCAAAAAGTTGCCAGTTCGACTCCCAGTCAGGGCACATGTGTGGGTTGTGAGCCAGGTCCCCAGTTGGGGCCATGGGAGAGGCAACCGGCCAATGTTTCTCTATCTCCCTCCCTCCCCTCTCTCAAAAAATAAATAAATAAAATCTGAAAAGAAATATATATTTTCAAGATGTCGTCTTCTAAAATATTCAAAACTGTAAAGTAAAGTAACTGTAGGAGTAAGATAGAAATCAGTTAATATTAACATGTTAAGTGAAAATCATTTCAACAAAACTGATTCTAATTTTGTAAAGACTTGATTAAATCTTATTGGATATTTTAATAAAAATAAACCTATTCACAGTTCTAGTCGTTAATATTCATGTAGTTGCCAACGCAAAAAACTGGTATGATGCTCCATCTGCATTAGATGCAGACCTCTATATTCACAACTTTGAAAGTCACAGGAGTTGTTAGTGTTGTAGATGGTCCTCGGCTGTTGTGAGCAACTGTTGCAAAAACTGCCCAAATTTGTGAGTACCTCAAGAGCCATGAACTAGAGCCTGAAGGAAAACAGAAAGTGGGCGCTCAGCACTACTGGGGAATGTACTTCATCAAGCACGGATCTGCTACAGCTGTACTACCACAGAGAAGGGGTTTGATAAATCAATTAACCTGTCTTCTCTCTTTCATATGTGCATTCACTTCTCAATCCTCCCTGCATTTGCAAGCAGCCACCTCTGCTGAGAGCAGTGATACAATGAGAAACTTCCCAGGCATTTGCAAGCAGCCACCTCTTGCTTCAAGAATGTGGGGCAGCAGCGGGAAGGAACGTCTCCTTCGTCTGGAGGGGGCTCACCGTGGGAGTGGTGGTTCAGAGTGACAGGTTGCTATGCCAGTGCTAAGAGCAGTCTTCTGAGTGACAGGACACTTGTGTGGTTTTTAATCATTTAATTTTCATGTGTATGCCAAGTCTTCTTTATAATTTCTGTATGAAAACATTCCACTTTCCCAGGCAGCTGCCAGAGAGGGCAGAGGGGCAGGGCCCCATGCTCAGTGGCTCAGACCCATCATGCACCTGGCAGTCCACTGCGGCTGAGCAGTACCTGCTGGGGCGGGGGGGGTGTATGCTGTGAGGGCATCAACATTTCTGGTAATTTCTAAAGAAAGTAGGTAAAGTACCTGGCCTTCCTCCTGCAGGCGAATGAACACTAACCATTCCACTCCTGAGCCTCCAGAAGCAGCATCTGGATAGTACACGGCAGGCTGTTCCCACAGCCAAGCCAGGTGAGGCCACCCTGAGCGCCTCAAAACACTTGATGAGACCTCATGACAAGAAAAGACCTGCACTCCGGGCTATGCACCCTGAGCCTACCTGCAAGTCCTCCCTGGATCACAAGGTTGGCTGGAAGAGCCAGGCAGTGCCGGTCACCTAGGAGAAGAGGAAGGAGAAGGCCGAGGTCCATTATGGGAGGCGGCACAGCTCACGAGCCCCTGGAAGCAGGCCGAAGAGAGCATGGGAAAGAAACCTGACAGAGATCCTCAGGACCCTCGGACTCCCAGGCTGAGCCCCATAAAGACTGTTTATTTTTCGAAGAAAAAAAAAAGTTCCATAGTTCACCTGTATTACTTTTATAATCAGATGATGAACCAGAAAGGGCTACTTTGGGCATCAATAAATGTAATTTTTCAAATATATTTGTAATAGGCAGGGCCCTCTCAAAAGTGGGGTTCAGGCAAGGGGCTCCTCTCGCTGCAGTTAAGAAGCATCCTGGCTGAGAGACCTGTCCTGGGGAAGCCCCGGGAGGCGTGGAGGCTCAGGGCTAGGCACAGCGAAATTCTCCTTTTAGCTTCCTTTTAATTGCTGACTTTTTTTCTCGCAGTCCATAGCAAATCAGATACCTCCATCCCTTAGCAGCTTCCTGTATGTACAGTTTTTTTTTCAGAGAAAGACCTTTTCTGTCTATCTCATGTTCCCTGTGGGGTCCGAGTTTTCACCTGTTGAAAGCCCACCCATCTTTGAGGCTCTAGTTTAAAGGCCTCACCCTTAACGATAGCTTTCCTTATCTTGGCAGCTGGAAGGCCTTTTTCTGAGGCCCCCTCAGCCTTTGTTTAAAGCCAGACGGAAATGCTTCTTAAACACTGGGCTGACCTAGAAGGCATAGTCCTTCCTCCACCTTTGCAGAGGCTACAAATGTAGTGGGCAGTTTATGGAAGCCAAGCAGTCTCCTTGCCCTTTCAGACCACCCTGGGAGCCAGACCAAGGAGACCTCAGGCCCATCACTCCTGGGCGAGGTGGAGAGTTGCTTTCCGGAAAGCCACTTACAGTGCATTCTGGAGCCGTCAGTTCTGAAAGACCGGAGGGCACCTACGATGGGCTGCCTTCAATAATGTCAAATGTGCTGGGTACCCACGGAAGGTCCTGCACTGGAGTGAGACAAAATTGGAGGGTATTGCAAGGGCTTCCTATCAGGATCTGCAGGAAAAGATCCATCCACTTGATTCTACACTGATCAGACGATGTCCAGAGTATTGTATTTAGTTAGGGGTATAAATAAACTCTTTAGGGAAATAAAGTGTAAAACAACCACACGAAAAGGTGTTACCCAGAATTATGAGAGACCCCAAACTGTGTCCTAGAGCGCCCCATGGAGAGCAGGTCCAGCTCCAACAAGGTGTGATGTGTGAGAGGTGCGCTCGTTAAATTGCGAGGAGAAGGATGCCGCCTAGCCAGCCGCAGGTTCACAGCTGCAGCCACACCTGTTGGCTTGGCCGTCCAGCACTTCTCCCCTTCGGGTAGGGTGTCGCCCTGCATTTACGTCAGGACCCTCTTCTCTCCGGCTCCGTCCCCGGGGTTTGGGTGAAGCTGGCCACGCTGAACTCGGGCCCTGGTGGCTCTAGGCCAGGCCAGCGACTTTCAACCTTTCTCATCCCATGAAACACATAAACTAATTACTAAAATTCTGCAGCATGCCAAAGGGATATATTATATTCTTTGCCCATCTGACCAACAAATTTGTGATTCACACGGTGGATGGCTATCAACGTGTAGGCTGTTGTCATTTTTTTAATGTGACAATTGAAGAAAAAAGGGGTCCGTGCCCCTGACTGAAGGGTCAGGTGTGGCCTGTTTTAAAAATTCCTGGGGCACACCGGTTGAAAATCGCTGCCCTACGCTATCTATCGATCCTCTTCTATCCAGTGCGGTGGTTTAGCTGTGGGCATTTGTCCCCAGGGATAAATAGGCTCAGAGTTTCATGTCACTCTCGGGGAAGAGACGCTTTCTCTGTTCTCTGGATGCAAAGCCGAGAGGAGACCGCTGCCACCATCCTAGGATCGTGCGGGGAGCTCTGAGCAGGCAGCAGGTCGAGCCGAGAGGAAGGAACTGGAGTCCGGCCACACCGTTTGTGTCAGGTCACGCTGCACCTGAAGTCGGATCTGTCAGGGAACATTCTCAGTTACAGGAGCCATAAATACACTCCAGTTTCGCTTTCGACATTTTGGATCATTGTAAGTCACCTGAACCAAAAGTCTCCTAAACAGAACGCAACAGGCCTGCGAAGGAGGGAGGGGGGTTTGGAGAGCAGCTGGCGCGTTGGTGATGCGGAGAGCTGGGCCGTTCGGCAGGCGCAGGTGGCTTGATTCAGATGACGTGTGACAGCCTGTGTTTTGTGAGCCTCTCATGTTTGTGGCCCGTCTGCCCGATCGTGTGGCTGGCATTGGCAAATTGTATTTGAGAAGTAGCTACCATGATGTGAGATGTGAAAGAATAATTTGATTTAGAGATCACCTGTGAGGGCTGAAGGTTTATTCTACAAACCTGCCAGAGAAAATCAGAGCATAAGAAACCTTTTGAACTGGCTAATGCGTGCTTCCTTTTCCATTACCCCTTTGGCACAGACTCCAAGTCTCTCACTGATATCCACTTTAAAACAACCGTGTGAGCAAGTCAGAACAATGTGGGGCATCGTCAGAGTCCTGGAGGCGGTGTGGGAGACAGGCATCTGGGGACATAGCATCTGGTAACCACCGTGCCCTTGAATGAACAGGAAATGAGACATGTAGAGAGATGACTAATCTGATGCTTTTCTACACCAGCTCGCTCTAAGGATGTGCATCTGAGCTGAATATTAACACCCACTGACAACCCAGGACTGACAATGACTGACCCCATTCCTTTCTTCTCCAAATATGCAGAACACTTCCTAGGTACCTGGAGTTTGGCCAGATGCAGGGATGGCTGGTTAACATGGCACTCGCCATGACCGTGAGCAACTTACAGTCTGGTGGGAAAGACAGACAGACAAGTAAGAGCTAAAAGTGACATATAGGAGGACTTTGGAAGTAGAGATATGCACTTCATGTTTATGTATTTCACTGTCTATAAATTATACCTTGATTTTTTTAATGAAAAAAAAAAGAATCACTTGAAAGCAGTACTGGAAATCCAGGCAGGGTATTATTATCAGAGCACCAAAATAGAGATGTATTGTGGAAGATACACAGCAAATGTGATCATATTACATGAAAGAGCCAATGTACCTACAACCTCACAAAAGCATAGAGTACCTCCAAGAAAGTGAACCTTCTAATTAGAACTCCAGAATAACCTCAAGTTCAGAGAGAGCAGGGACAGGGAGAAGGAACTGGTACGATAGTGAGCTGGTAATTCAGCCATGGGGGGCAAAAACATCTGTACCCATCTTCTACTGTAGAAATGGCTAGCTGTGAATGTTTTCCCCAAAGTGAAACTTTTAAGTAAAGCTTACTGCTTATCCATAAGATGAGAGTTGTGATACAAGCAGCTCTCAGAGTGCGCATTGGAGCTGGAGAAGTAGCCACCACCCAGCCCCTCCTCCCACTCCAAAGGGATTGGAGCTAGGACCCTGTCACCAGATTTACTCCTAAGAAAACAATTTTCATCTGGGCTGGGGAAATGCATCCAAACTACTAATTCTAAACATATGAGACTTTCATGTAGAAAATAAGAACAGGCAGTCAACCATCATGAAACACCTGAGGGAAACCAGTAGAAGACTCCTCAAATTCTATAAATAAATAATCAACCTCCTGATGAAACAGAGATAAGCAGGAAAGAACTTTAAAATACGCTAGTTGGTATGCTCAGGGGAATTTAAGAAGTTATCACATCTACAGAAATTTAAAAGCATCCTGTAAAAGAAACAGGATTCTTGGGAATGAAAAGCGCCATTGCCAAAATAAAAAATATTTCGACAGATGGACTGAAGAGCAGAAGAGGTATGGATGAAGCTCACATCAGCAAACAGGAAGACTGGGTGAGGGTAGGCCCCCACGTTTCGTGAATAAAGGCAAAGAAGATGAAGAAAGTAAGATAAACACTGAGTCAGAGAGGCTAGGAGCAAGTTTTTAGGAGTTGCCTAGCATAAATTCCAGAAGGGAACAAGCAGAAAGAATTGAGAGAATGAAATAAAGAAACCAATGACAAAAATGTCTCTGCTGAAGGAAAGTGTGAATCTATAAGCTAAAAGGGACCACGGTGGGGGGGGGGGGCTGGGCAAACATAGTGAAAAACTCTGTCCTCATGGAATTTCTGAATTCCAAAGATAAAGAGAAAATCCCCAAAGCCTGGTATGGGCCTCGTGGGAGACACATCACTGGAGTGGAATTTATAACCCAATTAGCCTGTGATTCTGGTCTGTAACACTAATGCTGGAAGACAAAATTCAGAGGGAATGATTTTGAACCCCAAATTCTCAACTCCATTGACTTAGCCTTTCATTATTTTGAATTCAGAATTCTATACTCAGTTAACCTATAATTAAATTATGAGAGCAAAATCAAGATATATGTGGGCATGCAAAGATTCAGAAAGTTTACCATCCAGGAATACTTTCTGATAGAGAGACTCCAAGATGTACCAGAAGAAGATAAAGAAAGAGGAGGGGGGAAGAGGAAGTTACAGACAGAAATAGCAGAAAGCGAAGAAACCAGTAAAACCTACAGCTAAATCCATTGCAAAATAATTGAACAAGGTCTATTATGAAGGTTGCACTATTTGCCAAGGTCAGCGATAAGGGTCCTCACTGTCGGCTGGAATTGATCAAGGAAAGTCTAGCTCGGTCCGCCTTCACAGCTGTCGTGGGCTTCCTCAGCAATTGTGTGGGTCACGGCTGGGTGTGCCCCCATTCTCCTCGGGCCTGTGGGTGGCTGCAAGGGTCCTTGAGCTGATCGTGGGCCGGAAGTGGGTTGTCAGCAAGGCTTCCTTTTAGGGTTTGTGAAACAAACAGACCAACAGCTGAGGTTTCCTCAAGCGAGGCAGGTGACTGTGTGTGTGTGTGTGCATGTGCACTGTGTATATGACAGTCTGGGCAACAGAGCCCTAGTCTCACTCGGTGTTTCCTTTCTGAGGTCTGGGGGTGGACGGGTGAGTACCGTGACAGCTGCTCCCTGAACTTGAGTCTGTTGGAGTGTCTGAAGTTGGCTCCCAAATCCGAATCTGCTGCTCCTCCAGCTCCTGCTGGTGGGATCAGAGGGTGTCTGAGTCCCACGAGACTGCCCGTGCCAGGACAAAGTGAGGAGAGGTGGCATTACCGGGAAAATGGGGACAGCTAGGGGACGCCCCTGCTCTACGGAGCTGCCATTTCCCGTCCAGGTGTGTTTTGCTTTCCTGAGAACACTGGTGTTTTGGGCGGGCTACACGTCGGACAGCTTCTAGCCCAGCAATGTGCTGCAGCCAAGAGTGTGTCTTTGCTGCCCAAGTGCTACAAACTAACTCCGGGCAGGGGGGTTGGGGAGTGAGAGAGGCGAGTTAGAAAAGACAGAGTCATCCCCTTGTTTCTCTGAGGGTCCCTGAGCGTCCAAGAATGACAAGCCTACCTCGGCTTGACGGACAGACAGTCGCCAGTAGGGCATGTCTCTGTAGAGACAGGTCCCCGTGTCAGTCGTGATAAATCTGCTTGAGATGAGCGTCAGTGTGGTCCTTTCCTGTCAGCCAGGGAACAGATGTGTGTGAGCATGCAGCGCAGTAGGGTATCATGGAAGGACTCACCTTTACCGAACACACAATGTTTCAACCAACATAGTTCCAAGGCTTCAAGTATTTAAATCACCTGTTAATACAATGAGTTCAACAGCAGAATATATCAAACTCATTACAATTAGATATTCAAACCGCATGGAAGCAATTTATTTACCATTTGTAGGCCTGCTAGTGGGCAAAGTGATACATCGTTTCTGGTTATGAGTGTGATTAGCAAGCAAGGGCTTTTTCCAGGAAACTTCCAGGATATTTGGTATCCAGCCTCCCTGTTCCCTTGCAAACCCCAAACTTGACATTGTAAGCAGACAACAGCGAAGGGCAGCCTGGGGGAAAAACCCTAGAGATACTGGACTAGGGTTTTCCTTCTGTATGTTCATCCTCCTCCTCCCCACCCCTTGGCTGCCCCACAGCCCACTCAGGGGTCTCTTAGAATCCTATCCACTCATGGGTCCAAGGGAACTTCCCTGTTATTCTGATTGACCAGGATCCAAAATGGATTTGGAAGGTTCCATATGTTAGCATTGTTCTGATAAAATAAAAATTGGCACCTAAATCTTTTGCCTTTTTTTTATCATTTAACCAACTTTAAGTGTACAGTTCAGTGGCACTGAGTACATTCACACTATTTTGCATTGATCGACACCATCCATCCACAGAATTCTTTTCATCGGGCAAAACAAACTCTCTGCCCATGAAACACGGACTCCCCGTGCCCTGCTCTCCCCAGCCCCCCCCACAGCCCTCTACTTTCTGTCTACGAATTTGACTACTCTAAATATTTCATACGAGTAGTCATTACAGTATTTGTCTTAAAAAAAAAACTAGCTTATTTCACTTAGCACAATGCCCTCAAAGTTTCATCCACATTGTAGTGTGTGTCAGAATTTTAAGGCTGAATAATATTGTATTATTTTTTAATTTTTAATTTTAATTTAATTTTATTTTTTTAAAGATTTTATTTTTGTTTATCCTTAGAGAGGGAAGGGAGGGAGAAAGAGAGAGAAACATCAATGTGTGGTTGCTGGGGGCCATGGCCTGCAACCCAGGCATGTACCCTGACTGGGAATCGAACCTGTGACACTTTGATTTGCAGCCCGCGCTCAATCCACTGAGCTACGCCTGCCAGGGCTATTTTTTATTTTTTGAATAATATTGTATGGCTATGCCACATTTCATTTATCCGCTCATCCTTTGATAAATATTTGGGTTGTTTCAACCTTTCGGCTGTTGTGAACATGAGTGGGCAAATATTCCTTTGTCATCATAGAATGTTTTAATCTTGTAGCAAGATGCACTAAGATGGACTTCAGTATTTACTAACCTTCTGTGACTGGAGACAGGAGCAGCTTGGGAAGCTCCCTCGGTTACGTGTCCCTACCTGTTCCAGGTCCTTTATGGTCATGTCAGATATCAGTCCGAGATCTCGATATTTCACATGGGAGTTACATGTTTTATCTAACCACATAAAGGCCCTTTGATGACCTGAACTTTTCAAGATGAAGCTAAAAATGATTTCTTAAAAGTGTGGAACTGACGGTGTCTCTGGAGGGCCAGGGGACTGGTGTCCCAGCGGTGCAGAGCCTAAGGGAGGGGCCAGTCGCATTACACAGTGTGTGCACCGAAGAGCAGGGTAAAGCGCTCTGGACTGGTCAGACGTGTACTTCGTATTTTTTCAACAATTCCTACATAGTGGTTCTGAATTCAATGTCAAAATATTATAAATGCCGCACATCAACATCATGTTACCAGGCACAAAGAATAATTTGAAGTGTGCGTTATGTTTTAGAAGTTTCAGACTGCATGCATTTTAACTCCCCCCTCCCCCCACCTCTCATCTCTTTCCGTGGATATCTTTGTGAAGGGCATGTGGCAGCTCTAACCCAATGCATTCCTCAAAGCTCTCTAGTCCACCGACGTCACTTTCCGGTTCAAAAGCACTGTTGCACATTTAATTGTATGTGTGTGGTGTGTGCGTGCAGGTGTGTGTATCGTTGGTCATTTCACCCGGCTGGGGAAGAAGGGGAGAGAGAACTTTCAGGACATACAACGCTGTCTTGAGACCGAAAGAAAATTATTATTCTTAAAAAAGATTTATTTATTTATTTTTAGAGAGGGAAGGGAGGGAGAAAGAGAGAGAGAAACATGAATGTGCGGTTGCTGGGGGCCGTGGCCTGCAACCCAGGCATGTGCCCTGGCTGGGAATCAAACCTGGGATACTTTGGTTCGCAGCCCGTGCCCAATCCACAGAGCTACGCCGGCCAGGGCCAAGAAAATTATTTTTGATGAAGGCATTGATATCTAGATGTCATGGGAAAAAAGAGCTCTCTAAATTCTCCTTCAGAAGATGTTGATGTATTGGCCATGCTCTCTTAAGAAACTTTTTCTTAAACTAAATAATTAATTTCTCAACAATAATTCCACAGCTCCCAATTTAACTCTGGCTCATTAGTCTTTTTTTAATTCTAGTGACAAATACTGAGGAGGAGATAACTTTTCATTCTGTGATTCCATAAACCCACCATTGCGTAAGAAGTTTGTTTTGAATATTTGGTTGAAGGCAAAAAATGAGCCAATAAAAAAGAATTCATGAAAGCCATACAATCTAATGTAGAATATGAGTAACATGGACTGTACTAACATACAATTTTCCAAATATTAAAAATATGATGCATGCAAATATAAAATGAAAACCTATTTACGATTTGGACTATTTTCCTCACATCACCAATTTTGAATATGTATATATGCAAGTGCATATATATGTATATAAAATGAAATATACATACACAAATATATTTAAATTTATTTATTCTGCAGGGGGGCATGGTGGAAAAGAAGACATAAGTCGATTTAAAAGTTTATTAAATTAATGTATTTTTGTCAAAAAAAATGACACGATTTCAAACTTCATGGAGAGCTGAGTTTAACAAAAACGGTCTCAGTTACAGGCGACACGCCACCATTAACCCACACTGTCCATCTCCTACTTGCAATGCAGGCTCTTATCTTTGCTGAACAAAAAAAAAAATAATTAGTAAGAATGCCTGCTGCAAAGGAGGCTAGGAAGTTTATTTTTAACTACTTCTTTTTAAGGCTGCACAACAAGTTTAGCCCTTATATGGGTGTGTTCCCGCAGGGTTAGATTTAGATCAGGCCCACGGCAGCGAGAGAAAGCAAGCGAGGGCGTGGGTGAAGCAGTGGTGGGCCCTGCTCTTGGAGGGAGACCCACAGACTCCGCGAGTTCCAGGCCTTCAAACGGAAACCTCTTTTCTTCTCCCCCTGCAGCCTCTCCCTGTCCCGACTCATAACAACTCCCTTTGGGTCTCCATCTCGGGGTCCCCCACCGCCACCAACCCACTCGCCCGTCAGACCTTTAGGTGTCACATTACTTCTTTCCTTCTCCTCCGTTCTACTGGTCGTACAGTCCAGCGCATTCCGCCCAGTCCCATCTCTCCTTGGCCGTTCCCCTCTGCACTCACCGCCAACGCCCTGCTCCTGGACGTGTCCTCTCCTGTCCGGATTCCCGCGGCAGGGCCAGGCTGGTCTCCCCGCCTCCGCAGCCCCAGGCCCGACCCCACACAGCAGACTCTGGGAGACCTTCCTGGGCAGGTCGCTAAGCTGAAGACGGGCCCTATTACAGTTTCTCTGCAACGCCCTTTACTTGGCTCGTGAGGTCTTATTTCTGCATCTTAATGCCTCTCTCTAAATATCTAAAAGACACCCTCTTGTCACTGTCTTTTTGAACGTGACTTTCTTACCTGCTTTGTTTCCTCTCCCACGTGTTTCCCATCCTGGGGGCTGGCCTTAGCTTACTTCCTCGGAGCAGCGGGAACCTCTGCCAGCCCCTCCCCCACCCCAAACTCTGTCTCCCTTTAAGGTCTTGTCACCTGGTCAAGTCTGTCGCCCTGGGTGGCCTGGGCCGGCAGCTTCTCGCCCTCTCATCTTCCCCCTGGAGCTCCAGCCACCTCACCCCAGGTCTCTTCAACCTCCTGGAAAATTCCCGCTCTTTTCTGTCCCTCACCACGCTCCCTTTGCTCCCCCGGGGGTGCCTCCCTGAGTCCCCGGCCGGCTTGGACGCCACGTTGGTTTCACACGCTTAGGGCACGATGGGCGTTTCCTTCGAGCACACTCCGAGACCCTCTGTTCAGCTGTGTCACTCCCTGCCGGGTGCCTGTCCCCACTTGTGGAACGTGCGCGCCGAGAGGGCCGGACCACGGGCCGTGCGCCTGGCAGGTGCACAAGAGAGTGAAGGGGCGAATGAATGAAGAAGTGTCTGCCCAGGCCGGTGGCGCTGGCCGGAGGCCGCCACCTCCCAGGCACCTCAGGGTGCCGTCCCCTCCCCAGCGCGGCGCCGGAAGCGGCCAGGCCAGCCCCCTCCCCGCGGCGCCTGCTGCCTTATCTCGGCGTCTGGGGCCCCAGGAGGAGACGCGGGCGCTCCGGGAGGGACGCAGCGGCATGGGCCCCTGGCCCCGGGGCGCGGGCCGCCCGCCTCGCCGCCTGCTGCCGCTCCTGCTGCTGCTCGGCCTGGCCCGCGGCGTGACTGGAGCGCACGGGGTGGACGGTGAGTACCGGCCGGAGCGGGCGCAGCACCAGGCCCGTGGGTCCTTGCTGGGCCTCCACGAGGCTGGGCGCGCCGGGACGCTTCCCCGCCCATGGGCCGGACCACGCGGGGCCCCAAGGAGGAGCCCAGGTAGGGCAGCTCCAGCCGTTGGGGATCAGGAAGGCGGGGCTCAAAGAAGCAGGAGGGGCTCCCCGCCTGGGCTTCCCTGTCCCCGCCCCAGGGCCGCCAGGGAGACCTGTTCTGGGGTGGCCTTGTTTGCGCCCCTGAGGGACCTGAGGCGAGGTGGGGGCTGGGCACTAGCAGCGCCCAGGGGTGAGCCACGCCCGGCGTGGCAGGGCGTTCCGGCTGGCCGCGAGGTCGAACTGTTGGCCCTGCTGTGACTTTTGCACGATAAATTCTAGATCCGAAGCAATCTTCTTTCCACTTCTTAATTTGTTCACCTCGATGAAGAACAAGACACTAATACGGTGAGGAAAAAGGTGTAAGAAAGTTTACAGAAGAAAGTATTCATGAACTCATTCAATAGATGGCCCTTGTTTCCCTGTGCAGGAGGCGATGACGTCTTGGTGCTGGAACTCATTGAGTTCGTATTGTGGAGGAGACAGACAAGCAAATAATCCATTTCCGGGCAGTTGGAGTAGTTTTTTCCCCCTCTACCCCATTCCAACGCAGGGTTCGATATAGTATTGAGACATGGAGGGGTGGTGGCTTTTGTCCAAATGACTGTGAGAGAAGACAGTGCTCTAGGAGCTTTGGGAAGGTGTGGGTGGTCCGAGGAGAGAGAGAGTACTTTTAGCGGGTGGGGGGGCAGGTAGTCTTGTGGCGTCATGGATGAGGTGACTGTTTAACCAGACTGGCAAGGATTGGTAATATTTGGGTATGGGAAGGCGAGGAGAAGAAGGCATCTCAGCTCACAGCAGAGGGCCCAGCGAGCGCTCCACTAATGCTGTGTGTAGAATGAATGAGTTCCGGACAGAGGGGCCGCGGCCGTGACCGGAAGCGCACCTGGGCAGGAAAGCAAGGGGCCTGTGGTTCACCTGGACTGGCACGGAGGAGGTGGCTGGGAAGTGCGGGCGGAAAGGCAGGCTGGATTTAGCGGTACAGTGCCTTACCCGGCAGACCAAGGCATTCAGACGTAGTTGTTTCTGGGAGGTGGGAAGCCATTGGAAGTCGTTGCAGGTTTTTGCACAGAGACTGATATAAGGAGTGGCTATAAGGAAACCGTCCAACTTCCTTAGTAAAACCAAACGCTGATCCTGAAGTGGATGGAAACTTCCATGTAAGGAAAAATGGGAGGTGCTTTGCAGCTCAGACTCCTCCCCCTTCCCCCCGCGCCCCACCCCCCTGCAAATTTTCTTAATCTTGGGACTTTAGTGTCACTGGTGGGTGTTTCTGTTGATGGCTCAACCTTCCGCAGTGGCCATTTTTGTACTCCAGATGCTCTGGCAGGCTTTCTAGCTTCCTTCCCGAGCTTGGTCTCCCGTGGCAGGGTACAGAAAAGCTTGTAGATGCTTGGAGCCTATTTCAGAATAATTTTTTTAAAGATTTTATTTATTTATTCTTAGAGAGAGGGAAAGGGAGGGAGAGAGAGAGAAAAAAACCATAGATGTGTGATAGAAACATCGGTTGGTTGCCTCTCACACACACCCCAGCTGGGGACCGCACCCCCCACCCCCACCCCTGCACATGGCCTGGCCTGGGACTGAACCAGCAACCTTTTGCTTTGCAGGATGATGCCCAACCAACTGAGCCACACCAGTCAGGACATGTGTAATTTTTCACATTGAATGTATCGGGGTGATATCGGTTAATAAAATGATATCAGTTTCAGGTGTAAATTCTGTAATACATCATCTGTGTATGGCATTGTGTGTTTGTCACCCCAAGTTGTCTCTTCCATCACCATTTATCCCCTGCTCTCTTTTCTACCTCCCTGAACCTCTCAGAATCTTTGTGTTAAGACCCTTTAGCCCAGGAAACTTCCTAGTGTCGCCACATTGAACTGTTGGGCTAAGATGGTTGAACACAGTGACTCCCCTAGGTCATCCTCTGCCACTCCTTAAAGGCTGTGCGGTGGATTTTGGGAAATGGGAGTCGGGACTGCCTGGTTGAGCCAGCTCTCCTTATGAAGGCATGCCCCTTTCATCTACAGCCTTGGAGAGTCTGATTTTATCACGGGCAGCTTTCCTTACAGTGGACAATGTGGGTGATGACTGGAAGCTTTGAGTCACTCAGGAAGCTGTTGCAATAGCTGGCCTAGAGGTGCTGGGGACTGTCTCCACAGTGTGACAGCAGGACTGAATGTAGAAGACAAGGGGGAAGTGGAACCGCAGGGACCTAATAACAGACATAAAGATGCAGGGAACAGAAGAGGGAAGATGGCAGTAAGGGTTGGGGACGGGGTCACTTGAATCTGTGGCTCATAGGAGGAGCACAAAGATGTCAGAAGGAAGATGACTGGTTATTTGAGATATCCTGAGCTGGAGGAGGTGTTAGGGCTTTCAGATGAAATCAATGGGGACTGGAGACTGTGGATAGTAGAAGTGTGCGGCTAATGTAAACTTGACAGTGGTCCCTTGGAGCCTGTGGTTAGTAGGAGTAAGAAGGCCAAGGACAGATTCTCGGGGAAGATCAAGGTTAGATGGTAGATGCAGGTAGAGGAGAAAGAGCAGCAGCCACTAAGGGAGGAAGAAGACTGGGTTAGCAGCATCAAGGAAAACAGGGGAGGAGAAGTCGAGGGGGTAGAGATGGAGGAGAACGCTTTGGATCTGGCGACTCAGGTCACTGGGGAGCCAGCACCAGCAGGGCAGTGAGGGCGAGAGTCAGGTGCAGGGGGCTCTAGAGCGTGCAGAGACCACTGCCGCAGAGCGGGTGCTCTTGAAAGTTAGAACGAAACAGGAGGTAGCATTCAGGGGGGCTGGCCAAGTCAGTGAAAGAATTTTTGTGTGTGTGTGGAGGGGTGAGACTCAGATATTTTAGACTCAGGCATTTTTCAGTGGAAAGGGAGAAAATACAGATGCAAAAGTAAATGAGATACTTCCCAGAGCAGGGCCAAAGGCAAAGTTGGTCTACATGTAAAAAGCTTAGTCTTTGGAAGTGGATGGAAGGAGAAGAACGGAGAACTGCCCTTTCCTTCCCCGACAGCTATCTCCTTACTGAGTCTATTTGTATTTCCAAACCAGCCCAGTTGTCTTCCCTCCCTGGAAGCCCCGTGGAATTCTCTAGTTCCTGTGAAGCACCAGCAACACCATGCCCGTGCCTCCGTATTATATTGTATGGGACACCTATACACTTACTATTTACGTAGGCATTTCTATGGTACTCTGCACGTGTCCACCAGTGTGACTGCTTACTGGACTAAGGGCTCTGTGTGAGTACGAACTGTGGCTTGTGTTAAGAACCTTGTATGGAAATAAATGAAGACCACCCAGATGAGAACAGGCACAGCAATTTATTCCATAGCAAGAGAGTCAACCACCATCACTTACATTTGTCAGAGACTCAAAGGCAGGCAGAGGAGAGCAAAAGCTTTGTAGTGGAACAAGAGGGAAGGCCCTAGTTGGAGGATGTTGGGATTGGGAAGCTGGAGTCAGCGGGAGGAGTCCTGTATGATTAGTTAGGGGAACGTATTTGGCTTTCTGTGATTGGTTCTAGGTTGGAATGCTGGAGGTGGGGTTGAGGAGCAGAGATTAGGGAAGCTGGGTGTTATTAGTTAAGCCCTGACCATTTGGGACTGATTGCTACAGAGCTTGTGGTTTGACTTTCCTGGACCAATTGCTGTAGACTATGGGTCAGATTATTTTTACATATGGCCTGGCCATCGTCCATGGGTGTATTCAGTCTCTCACTAAATTACATTGAATTGTTACCAAAGATGTTTCAGGGAGGAGAGAAGGGGGGAACCAAAGTTAGATGGCCCGAGTGCAAGGGAAGTGTGAGAGCATAGTTGGTTGAGCAGGAGGGTGCTGGTTGGTGTCTGGGTGGGGTGTCAAGCCCTAAGGGAATAGAGAGGTTAGGAAGGGGAAGGATGGGTAGAACCAGTCAGTCTGGTTTCTTGCCCTTTCTCTGTGTGTGGGAGTGGCTGGGGGACTTGTTGGCTCAGGACTGTCTGGGGTTTGGAAGGCCAGAAGGAGGATGGGCAGAGGCCTTGAAAATCTGGGAGCAATCAGTGGCAGAGAGGGTTGGGGAACATGTTCTGTCCACAGTGCACCTGACTTTACTAATCTCGCATTTCATAGGCGTGGTCTTCACTCTGTTACCGTGAATCACAGCCGCGTGTTCACTCTGTAGAGTGGGGAAGAGGAGGGAAGAGGAAAAGCAGAGGGAGTGAACTGTTCTGGAGTGACTTGCAGTTGTTCAGAGTACGGGAACAGCATTAGAGCCCAGAGAGATCACCACTGGGGCCTGTCTTCCGCCTCCAGAGAGTTGGCCCTGGGCACATCCTCAGTCTTCTGGTTAAACCCTAAAACGGGTTCCTAAGGCCTCTGTGGCCTCAGGTAGCAAGCAGCCTATTGGCCTCAGCTCTGAAGAGGTGACAGAGTGAATGAAATGACAGACTTTTAAAAAAGTATACAGCCTGCTCAAGAATGAGATAGCCTGTTAGTGGGTGACATGTGGGACAGGAACCCAGGGTGTAGCCTGAATATAGGGCCGCTTAACTCAAAAGCATTGAAATGGGGGCACTTAATGGGGTTGGTTCCTGATCTGGAGGTCAGGGGTGGAGGCTCTGCTAACAGACTAAAGGGGTCCACTTGCTGTGATGCATCAAAGCCCAATCAAACTCAAGCAGGCGTTTGCAGCCAAGAAAGTAAGGGTGTATTAATTGAGGAAATGGCACCAAGCCCAGAGTCACAGGTGAGCTAGTGCTCAAAGACCTGGTTTCCCCATGGCTTCCAGGGGATGGGTTATGCAGAGGAAAACTCACTAATCACAGAGGCTAAAGGAGGTGGGGTCGTGGTCTCTACTGGTTGGTTGGGGCCGGGGTGGGGGGTAGTCAGCTGGTCACTGTGTCAGGTCCCGATGTCAGCCATGGCTGTGGTTCAGTCTGGTTTTACGAGGGTGTGGTCGGCTTTCATGGGCCTGGGGGCTGAAACCCAACTGAAGTCAAGATGTTATCTGCTTGACTGCCTGACGGAAACTCAGTTTCTGTGGTTAACAGACTTCAGCTTTTGTTATTAAGACAGTGTGATGCTGACCTGCCTCCAACTCGCTCAGGACTTGATGATCAAGGAAGGGAGCGCACGGACAGAGAGGAGAAAGGGTCACGTTTGGGGAGTGGGGTCTCTGCACCGTTACAGCTCCATTGCAGGCTGGTCTCGGTCAAACGGGAAAGTGGACCGAAGTGGGCAAAAAGGCGGAAGGAAGCTGAGGGCCCTACAACCGTTTTAGGGGAGGAAAGGTTATGGGTTCTGGACAGGCAGTGCCAGCCTTGGGTTGGGTTGGGCCGCGAAGGGAAATACGGGATGGTCCACACTGCCCTGCGAGGGTTCCGTTGCTTGGAGGAATGGAGCGCTCTCTTGTCTTGGAGGACGCTAACGTAGAGGCTACGTTTTTTGCTTGTTTCCATTAGGGATGCTGGAGAGGAGAGTATATGAGCTTCCCAGGTTCCTTCCCTCTCTGGAATCTGAGGCCGTCTCTTGCGAGCAATGCACCTTTACGTCATGTTGTAGAAGACTAGAGATGCTGTCTTCTCCTGAGTTTGGTGTCCCCTTTGCTTATTCCCCCAGGTCACTTCCCATTTCCACATGTCTCCGTAAGTTCGAGATCCAGGATCTCACGAAGGTTGCGCTGTGGACTTGCTGGTTGGACTGTGAGTGGCTGGGGACTAGGTTACGATTCAGACTTCAGCACTCTGTTTGTGCTTTTGAACTACCTTCTTCCATTGGCAGTGGACAAAATCCCTTCATTGTATGGTCATGGTCAAAGTCCACTGGCGATATTTCAGAAGTGCCTTTAAGTTGTTGTTTGGTATTGAAATCGGGAGCGAGAGGAGCTTGCTCAGGCTGACAGCCTCCATCCATCCGAGGTGTGGGTTTACTAGGCCTGTGGTGGAGAGGAGGGGCGGGGTGTGAGCAGTGCCGAACACCCCAGGAAGCCGAACTTCCACCCTCTGAGTCAGGATGTGGGAAGGTAGGGAATGATTGCATCAAATAAGAAATTATGGTCCCTAGACCATCAGTCCCATGAACAGGTAGGCCTCTGTCCACACACAAAAAAGTTTCTTTTTGGAGGTTTTGCATCAATGCAGTTTTTTTTATCACTCTCTTCATTGGTATAATTGGCTAGCTGCCATTTATTCACTAACAAAGGCTCATTGAGTGGTTGTTACAATAATGTCCAACATGTTCTATTTGATTTACATGGACTAACTCATTTTCTCTAATTCTCACAACCACCAGACAAAGGAGGTTTGGCACTGTCTGCACCTTACAGATTTGTAGGAAACTGAGGCACAGGGATGGCCTGGGATTGCACAGCTGGCAAGTGGCCAGGCTAGGTCTGTAGCCCAAGTAACCTCTGTCTGCGCCCCTCTGACCAGTACCTGGCACTGCATCTTGTGCGACTTGTTTCTGACGATAATAACAAATGTCTACGGGAAGAGATATGAATATTCACGTGAATGGTCTCAGTCTAGTGCTTTAGGGCTCGTATGGCATTTATAATTACCACCTAATCCTCGCCACACGACCTCCATCTCACACCAGACTGGAGGACTGACAGTTTAGGATCACAGAACCAAGGAGCCGGAGGGAAGACGCCAACCTAGGGCTCATCCTCATTGTGCTGGATGTGGCCGAGACTGGCTCAGTCCCCGCAGCGTGGAGAAGGGAAGTGAGTTGAGGGGGCGGCCCTGGCTGAAGATACTATAATAATAATACAATACTTGTCAAATGCTTCCTCCTTGATTTTGGAATCCCCACTCTCCTGCTTCTCTGCCAGTGATTCTAGGAATCCCTGGGGGTGAGGGCTGGGGGTCCCTCACCTCTGCAGTAGTTCCCTCAGTTACTGCGCAGCAGCCACCTCCCCGCTCTACTGAGCAGAGTCTGCTGATGACAGAACTAACATTGTCCTTGACCTGGATGTGAAACTGTCCAGACAAAAGTCCCCCTCAGGTTATAGCAAATGCACAGAGATCTTTCTGCTGGCCTGGAGAGTTCTTCTCCTGGGATTATTCTGTCCTTCACACTAGCCCCAATGCTAAGCTTTACGTCAGCCTGGACTTGGTGAAAGGCTTCTTCCTTGCTGCATTTTCCTTCCCCGGGGCGCTGGCCCGAGTCTGGAGGCTGAGCTACACTCACAGCACAACTCCTAGTGTGCTCCACCTGGGAGCTCGTTAGAAATGCAGGTTCGAGACCCTGCCCCACCGCTGCCGATCAGCATCTCTGGGGACTGATTCTGCTTGAACAGGCTCTCCAGGGAGGGTGACCCACTGTCTTGATTTGCGCCACAGTGAGGGGTTTCCCAGGACACAGGACTTTCAGTATTAAAACTGAGACCGGCTGGTCACCCTATCTCCAGGTGGTTCTTAACCTGGCTGCGGGCTGTTGAACAATGGACACTGTGTGCGGTCAGCAGCAGCCACCTCCCCCCACCCCTGCGTCCCTCTCCTACCTCGCAGTTCTCTGTTTTTGGATTGGGATTGTGCTCCCTGCCCTTTTCTTCAGGACAAGATTATTTCCCCAAGAGGCTACTTGGTCCTTCAAGCGTTTAGTACTCAGAGGGCCGCCCGACAGGGCCCTGCAGACTGCGCTCATGGTGACTGAAAGCGGAGCTCCTGCCGAGGCCTGTCTTTGGAAACCGCTTTCTCTTCCACAGGCGCGCAGGCGCGCTGAGACATCTTCCGTAGCCTGGCGCACATCGCTGCTGTCAGCACGAGGAGCAGAGGTTTACTGAGCCAGACATCCCACGCACTGCCCTTGGGGTTGCACCGATGCTAAATTATCCTTAATGGGTTGTTAAGACAGGTATCCTAAGGATGAAGTGTCAGAACAGCGGAGGGAAAGGACTTCAGGGGCCACTGAACCCCACTACTTAAATGTGTCCCACCTGGGAGCTCGGGAGAAATATAATGCGAGTTTACAGGGCCCCACCCCGGGCCCACTGAATCAGAGCCTGTCGTTTAACAAGATCCTCAGGTGGTTCGAGTGCATTTTTAAAATCCGAGAAGCCCAAAGCCCTTGTTCTACAGAAGAAAAAAAGTGAGACCCAGCGAGATTAAGTGATTTGCTAAAGGTCACACATGAATGGGACTCAGCTAGATTGGGGATCCCGTTCGGGCCCTCAAGTCCAGAGCTTGCCTCTCTACCTGGCTGCCTTCCTACAGGGCCGTATTTTGTCTGTCTGGTTCTATCTATTGAAAGAACTTGTACTTAATTAAATTTATTTAAAAATGCTTTAGATTCTGTCCTTCGCTAACTCAGATGGGCTTCCTTTAATTTATCTGAGTGGGCAGTACTACTTTGCTCCTCAATTTCTTGTGTGTGTTTATTAGATTCACTTAGTAGTTATACGAAGCAATCATTTTCCGCATGACATAAGTTTCTGGAGCTGGAGATATATAAATGCTGCCATCTTTATAAAGGCAAGCATTCTATATAAGGAAAAAATCAAACATTTTACCATTTTTTGTTGATTTTATTAGATGGTGTTTCTACCCATTGTTGCACCGTACACATGCACTGGGGAAAATGCTCATCATTTTGTGGTTGATCATAGCTGGGTTTGTGGACTTGACCCAGGATCCATTATTTTAAAATTACTTCCAAAATTTTGGTTGTATGTGATGGTGAATTGACAGTGCCCCTGTGGAACTGTTCTAAATATTATGTATAGCCCTGGCTGGTGTGGCCTAGTGGATTGAATGCAGGCCTGCGAACCAGAGGGTTGCAGGTTCCATCTCCAGTCAGGGCACATGACTGGGTTGTGGACCAGGTCCCCAGTAGGGGGCGCATGAGAGGCAACCATACATTGATGTTTCTCTCACTTTCTTTCTCCTTCCCTTCCCCTCTCTAAAAACAAATAAAATCTTTAAAAACTATCATGTGTTAAAATGTCAAAATGCTTACATATGTTTAACCCATATTGTTGAACATTTAGGTAAGGGGCTCACTCTCACTTCAGCTTTAGCCGTTGCTCCTATTATCAGGAGCATTTCTGGTCCATTCTCCCCACGTGGTGAAAGTCTGTCGGGCAACGGGGTTAGCGAGGGATCTGGGCATCCAGCTACCCCTTAGAGATATCTCCAAGCAGTGCCTGGAACTTTCAGGCCTATCCCCTGTGCTTGCCTTCTGAGTTACTCAGTGACCTCCGCCCCCGAGCCTGTCGGGGTTGGTTTTTAGTTCTTCCTCTTTCTCAGACAGTTCCCACGTGTCCACTTCTCCCGTCTCCCGAAATACTGTTGACATCCTTCGTCTGCTATCATCTTCGCTCCTGGGAGTTACACTTTCCTAGTCCTCGATATCATCTGCGGGGATGGGGTGCAGTTGAGAGTGTATTAATTCTGTGGTATGTAACTGGAAGTCTTTCATTTGTAATTTTTAAATGGTTTTATGTATTTTTTTTATTATAAAGCCCTTCTTATTCCTAAGTGTGTACATGCTCTTTTTTCTTTGAAAACCCCTTACTTGAGTTTTGACTACTTTACTGGTCTTTATGTTATTATGTACTGACTTTGAGGACAGTTTTTTTTTTAATGAATTTGAATAGATTTTCTAACTTAACACTTTTAAAAATTTTTACTAATTCCTAACCCCCCATAAACCTTTATTTTATTTCTTCATGATCTTTTTTTAAGCTTCCTACATTAAAATTCTAGGGTTTTCCCCCCCCTTGGCTGCCTGCTTTTCTTTCTCTCTTTTAAAGCATAAAGGCAGGTAAAACTCAAATTTTCTGGAGTAGGTAAGTTCTTATATTTGTTAGTAAACATTTCAATTTTGATATTCTCTTTATCCCAAGACCTATTTAGGAAAGCATTCTGTAGTTTGGAATTGGTTTTCTTTTGGGGGCACTAGTCTTATGTTTTATTTTTATAGTGTTATTACATTAATAATGGTAGATATCAGAGAGTATGACTTAGACAATTTCTACTTTTACTTTATGGTCTAGGTATAATACATTTTAAAAATATTCCATGGTTAATTTGGTATTAGGAATAAGTAGTGGTTTGTCTCATTTCTGTGTTATCTTTTCTTTAAAAAAAATAAAGCAAGCCTGGTTAAGAGCACCTTAGAAGTCTCCCGGTCTCAGCTGGGCCGGTGCCCGCAGCAGCCCGAGGGCTGCGTCTGTGTTGCCAGGGGAGCCACGGGGCCAGGACAGAGATGAAATTCCACGCCGAAAGGTTCTCCTCGCCGGCCACTCCTGAAATTACAGACGCCGAGAGTGCAACACAATCCTCTCTAGTCTCTGCTAGAAGTTCTTGTTTGATCTCAGGCCATACGGCACCATCTGGTCATTTGGGTGTTTCAGGAGTTTTAGCTCCAAACATTTTTGCTGCTTATCTAAGTAGCTGGGATCTGGTCATCCTGCCGGGCCCCGGCTGTCCTCTCATTAACATTGTGAACACGCTCACTTTTCCCCCCCGAGAGGACAACGGATGGGGCAAGAGAGAAGTTTTTTTCCCCTCCATTTGCTTTTTGACTTGTAGCAAGTAGGATCACAGGTTGCTTTACCCAGCTGGTTAGTAAAAATAGATGGAATGTTTACACTGTATAAATAATGACGTATGGGCAAGTGACAGAGTCCTTGTCCTTGAGAAGCTCGTTCATAATCCCAAGCTGGGAGGACACAGCTGGAATAGGATAGAATGACACGTTGACATGTCTGATAGGGGAATGAATATACAGGTGTTAGGGGAGCACAGAGGAAGATACATTTAATTTTCTCCAAGAACGGACAAACAGGGAAGGTGTCAGGGAGAAGATTTTGTTTAAATTGGGTCTTGAAATCGGAATAGGTGCTAGCTGGTCGGAGGTGGAGCGAGAGGCACTCTGACTGAGGGGAACATCGTGACCGTGGCGTGCAGTACGAGTGAGCAGCACGTATGGGGAAGACGAGGCGGCCTCCTGATCAGAGAGCGCCGCGTGTGGTTCGGACTTGGGAACAATGAAGCTGGAGGAGTTAGCCTCGAGTCAGACAGCTAAGAGCCTCAATTGCCAGGTAGAGGAACCTGCCCTTGACTCTGTTCACAAGGAACAGTCATTGTAGGGCTTCAAGGATAGAATCAGATCCTTCTCAATGTTGGTGTTTAAATTTTGGTTCTCCGTTATACATGTTTACTACCCAAAATGTGACTTGTCTGGAGGAGGTGACTGACATTCTCTTTCCCCGGTATGTACAATTTGCGATTCAGGTGTAGACATCTGTGCCACTTGCCATGAGCACGCCACCTGCAAGCAACGGGAAGGGAAGAAGATGTGCATTTGCAAGTACGGATTTGTGGGCAACGGGAGGACTCAGTGTATCGGTGAGTTCCGAATCCTGCCTTGCGTGACAAAGTTGAACAAACCAAGAAACGAGATTCTCTAGTGTTTAAGACTTGATGTCCTTGGGGAGAAAACATTGGGTTTTTTCCACCTGTTTTTATTAGAAGAAGTTTTGTCAATTTATAATAAGTGTTTGTTTTAGTATTTGGACATATCCTGTCTCTAGTGTTTCCAAGGAAGTTAGAGGTCATTGAACTTGAATCTCTGAAGAGTCTCTGGTCTAGCACAGATTTGAAATCTAATTTGTCTTCAGCTGAACTGAGTGACTCAAGTCAATATTGAGTTTCTTAATTTCTCTGGTTGTTTGGATATAAAGCTACTTATATTAAAGTATCATGAGTACGGTTCGATTCCCAGTCAGGGTACATGCCTGGGTTGTGGGCCAGGTCCCCAGTAGGGGGCGCTCAAGAGGCAACCACACATTGATGTTTCTCTCCCTCCTCTTTCTCCCTCCCTTCCCTTCTCTCTAGAAATAAATAAGTAAAAACCTTTCAAGATAAAGTATCATTAGTAAAAACAAGACACAATTGCCACACTTTTTGGCTAATTGATGAAACACTGTTGCTTTGAGTCTTATGTCATCCAGAATCCATCCTCCAAATTTTTTTTTGTGGTTGTGACCTTTTGGAGTCTTGGGTGACTTAAAAAATATAAAGACCTTTAGGCCAGAAGCATCTGAGATCATTTTTTGCCTCCTACTATCTACCATGCCATGAGAGTCACACAATATCCAGGTTCAAGCCCAGTCCAGAGAGAGGGAGAGTTTCACAGCAACTTTGTAATAATGAATGCTACTGTAATAACTGGTTCCTCCCAGCGACCTTGCTATGTGCGGTAAACACATTGATAGTGTTGCCTTGAGGTTTGGACTGACAGTGTACATAACTTTGTTGCGATATTTTTTTTCAATCCTCACCCAAGGATATGTTTATTGATTTGAAAGAGAGAGAGAGAGAGAGAGAGAAACATTAATGTGAGAGAGAAGCATTGATCGGTTGCCTCTTGTGCACTCCTTTTGGTGTAGGGGAGATGCTCCAACCAGTTGAGCCCCCTGTCCAGGGCTCTCGTGATATCTTTGTGTTTTTTGTCTTTATTAAAAACAACAACAACAAGAGCTCAGTTTTGAGTTCAAAAAGCCATATTCTACTTCACAGATACAAGTTTTCACAGTCACACACTGTCGCCAGTTCCTGCAGGCTGGACTTGTGCCTCCTTTAAGTCTCTCCCTAGGATTCTGCCCATGACAGGTGTGGCTGCCCAGCAGTTGAAGGTTCTTGAGGGAACTTCATTCGTCCCCCTCCCCACCGATTGCTAGCAGGGGCTTGGCAATGCCGTTGGAGTTGAGGACCAAGGGTAATCCATCCTTTACTCCTCCCTCCCCAAATGAGGCCCTCCTCCCAGGAAAACCCCCTGCCCCCTTGATTGCTTTTTGACTTCTGAACAATACAGACTTCTCCCAGTGGAAGGAGGGGGCTTTATGAATTTCTGTGCTGCTTGCTTCCAAACACTAGACACTGTGCTTTCCAGTACGTGGCCCGCTGACACCATGCCACAGTTCACAGGTGAGGTTACACCTGTGCCAGAGGTGCTATGATGTGGCATTATGCCAAGGGACCTAATAATTCGAGAATCTGCTACAAGCCCTTCTGGTGAAGTCTGCAATGGGGGAGGAGAGACATGCCTCAGAGACAATGGCAGAGATGGCGAAGGCCAGGAATGACCCATGTTGGGGGCAGCTGGACTCGTGTCTGAACCCCATGCAGTGCTCAGTCAGCTGGGCTGGATGCTTTTGCCTGGCTCTGGCTGCGGCTCCTTTGTCTCTCTAAGTGCTCAGGCGGGCCTCACCACAGGCAGTTTTAACAATGAATCACGGTCCAGGTTTCATTAAATTTTAACAAAGGTAATATAAGAAAAATGAAAGAAAAAACTGACATCAGATTTTTTGGGGGGGTACTTTTTATTTCCGAGGATATGTTTATTTTTTTTTTTTCAGAGAGAGAAGAAGGGAGAGGAGAGAAACATCAATGTACATCGATTGGTTGTCTCCCATATATACCCCGACCAGGGATTGAACCCGCAGCCTTTTGGTGTACAGGACGGTTATCCAACCTCCTGAGCCACCAGCCAGGGCTTGGGGGCGTACTTTCCAGTTAGCAGAAATTGAGCTATTGTGAGAGGCAACAGGACGGCTTTGAGGAACCAATGCTGTGATCAATCACCAAATAACAAACAAACAGAAAAACTGCATTTCATAAGTTAATGGTTCCACCCCAACCCCATAAAACAAAAACTTCAAACCACTACCTGGATAGATCAGCTCTAAAAAGATGCATAAGAAATTGATCACAGGAATTTCTTCTGATGGTAGAGGCTAGGGAAGAATTTGGCCACTACCTGTTTTTGTAAATAGAGTTTTATTAGAACATGACATTGCTCTTTAAAAAGAAAATATATTTTATTTTATTTATTTTTTAAAATTGAATTTCTTAATTAACTTCCTTTTTTAAAAGATTTTATTTATTTATTTTTAGAGAGGGAAGGGAGGGAGAAAGAGAGAGAGAAACATCAATGTGTGATTGCTGGGGGCCGTGGCCTACAACCCAGGCATGTGCCCTGACTGGGAATCGAACCTGCGACACTTTGGTTCGCAGCCCACACTCAATCCACTAAGCTACGCCAGCCAGGTCTGAAAAAATATTTTATTTACTTATTTCTAGAGAGGGAAAGGAAGGGAGAAAGAGAGGGAAATGTCAATGTGTGGTTGCCTCTCAAGCGCCCCCTACTGGGAACCAGGCCCACAACCCAGGCATGTGCCCTGACTGGGAATTGAACCAGTGACCCTTTGGTTTGTGAGTCTGCACTCCACTGAGCCACACCAGCCAGGGCAGTGTTGCTCTTTTTTAAACCTATTGTCTGTGGCTGTTTGGGGTTGCAAAAGTCCGTTCAAGCTGTGATAACCAGAGACCTATGGCCATTTACCCCAAAAGTTTGCAGCCAGAGGACAGAGAAGGGAAGGAGGGTTACTTTAATTTTGCATCTCTATCCAATTACTGAATTAAAAACACTCGGGGCAGGCTTCCGTGGACTCGCCAAGCAGCCCATATTCCAGTTCCGCCTCGCTGGGTGACTCACGTCGTTCACGTGGGCCATCGAGGAGCTGTTCCTGCCACCGTGTCAGCCCCGCTCCGGAATGAGGCTAGGGCGCTAATGCCGTTGTGTTTCCCGGTAACCCAGAAGTAGCAATTTTTCCAGTTAATCACGACCTGTAACACCATCCTCCTCTGGCTTTCATGGAAAAAAAAAAAAAAAAAAAGCAAGAGCGATGGCTGAGCCAGAAGAGTGGGATTTGGGCTGGGTATGTCCCCCCAGGCCTGTGATAAGCTCTTTCCAAATGTGGGAATCGCCGGCCCCCAGGGTTCAAATAAGACGGCTTTCCAGGCGGAGGGGCCGGGTTTCCCTTGTGGCGTCACATCCACCGAGCGCGGGGCTCCGAGGGGCACGTCTCCTGTGGCCCGAGAAGCGCGGTGACGGTGACGGGAAACGGGGCTGGGCAAACAGGTCACACAGCACGTTGGCTCCGCGGTGCGGGAGAACGGCGGGCGCGGGTCCACCCTGCGTGGGCTGACCCGTCCTGGGCGCCGCCTCCGTGTGTCCGCAGATAAAAACGAGTGCCAGCTGGGGGCCGCGGTGGTCTGCGGGAACCACACGTCGTGCCACAACACGCCCGGAGGCTTCTATTGCATCTGCCTCGAAGGATATCGAGCCACGAACAACAACAAGACCTTCATCCCCAACGACGGCACCTTTTGCACAGGTACTCACGAAGGGGACTGCCGTGGGGGCGACCTGGCGTGGCGGGGGCCCCCCTGGGGGTGCAGAGAGGGGGCCGGGCTGGGCCGGGACAGGGAGCGATGTCAGGGAGGGGCGCTCCTGTAAGAACATCTATGAGGGAGAATCGGACATGGCCTGAGCATTGGTTACTATTGGAGAGTTATGGTTAATTTCATTAGATGGGATGTCGGTACTGAGGTATTTAGGAGAATATTCTTATTTTGAGGTATATAGGGGTGTTGTTACAAAGCATCCAGTGTTACTGTATCTGTAAAGTACTTTAAATGGCAAAATGTGAACAACTGTTGAATCTTGAGGGTGTGGGTCTATGGGGGTTCACTGCAATATTCTCTTCTTTGTTCTGTGTGTTTGATCA
Organism: Phyllostomus hastatus; assembly: GCF_019186645.2. Lineage (NCBI taxonomy): Eukaryota > Metazoa > Chordata > Mammalia > Chiroptera > Phyllostomidae > Phyllostomus > Phyllostomus hastatus. The sequence goes on along the minus strand of NW_025333857.1, from coordinate 59,500,770 downwards.
GTTTTATAGCAAATAGCAAGGAGGGAGTCTCAGAGATGGTGTGCCATTTGGAGGCTCCTGTAACATGGTGGGGTGTTTGTTCTTGGGGTGACCGGCATTCACCAGCTCTGTGTGCACTGCCCACTCAGGTCCCAGGGCTGGGCACGGTGATGTGGGCCCCGGGGGGTCTGAGAGCCACTCCTGTTAGAGGCGTGGTGAGCTCACCTCCTGCAGGGAATAAGCTGAGTGACGAGTGTAACTTTTCAGACCATAGTAGCTTGGATGGTCAGACTTCTGGGCATATGTTGGTCAACATCAAGGGGTGGGCAAAACCCTCCTAATTTTCAGTGGCCCCTGTACTTTCTGAACTCTACTTACGGCATGCCATGATAATGTAGCTCTTGGTTTTCTTAGAAAATCTTTGAACACTAATGAAGAGGAAAGGCAGGAAGAGACTGCTGATTCTAAGATGCGTTTATACAGGCTTAATGACTCGGCTTAAAAGCCTTGCTATATTTAAAGGTTTTCAGGGAAAAGAGAGGGAGAGGAGAACATGGTCTGTCTTCTTACTCACCAAGACGCTGTGATTCCTTCTCCCTCTTGACCTGCACCACGGTTAAGGCCCCTCTGAGGGTCCACTTGGTTTGTTCTTGGCACGAATGAGCACGTTTCTTCCAAGAAGACATTTTATAATATCCTGTTGTTTTAGGCAGCAAATTACTTGCCATACAATTGCAGAAGTACAATGTTGCGGGATAAAATTAGGTAGTTTTTTTTTTTTAAAGGTACCATTAAAAAAAAAAAACCTTACAAGAAGATGATCTGGTGTGTTCAGTTCATTTCAGTACATATTGCCCATGCCCTTCTAGGCTAGTGGTGCAGACATAGAAGGTGATGCAGGCAGTTAATTTCAGTATGAAGTGGTAGTGATACTTAGGTCAGCAAAGGGGGCTTACTGGAACCCAGAATCCCCAGGGGCACTTACCTTGGAAGTGGGAAAGGGATCGGGGAACTTTCTGGAGGACGTGATACCTGACATTGTGTTTTCAAGGCTGTGGGAATTTTCTAGGAAAAAAAGCTTTATAACGATGTCACTATAGTTTTCAAGGATGCATTCTATTTTCAAAAGCTAGAAAGAAGAAAAAAATTTACGCAAGGGTCACACCCTTAGATGTCCGCCTGATAAGAACCAATCTTTCTGGAATAAAATCCTGATCTGAGCCCTGCTTCTATTTATTGTAGTTCTTGTAATTATTTAGTGACCTTTTCTTTCAAAAAAAATTGAGATATAATTTACATGCTGTAACATTTACCCTTTTGAAATACACAGTTCAGTGGTTTTCAGTGTATTGTATTCACAAAGTTGAGCAGTGGTCACCGCTATCAAATGTTATAACATCTCCATTCCCCCAGGAAGAAGCCCCACGTCCATTAACGATCATTCGTTCTTATGAGTCATTCTCATGACTCATTCTCATTCATTCTCATTTATTCATTCTCTTGAGATCTCCAGCTATCACTTTGTGAAAGCTGAGGGGTTACTTTTCTTGATGATACTGAGTTTTTGTTTTTGTTTTTCAAAATCACAGTTGCCACAGAAACATCAGTGGACTTTAGCTGGGGCAGAGGCTTAGCAAGTTTTGGGGTATCAGCAGTTAGTCAGCGTTTGCCTGGAACCAAAGGCTATAAATCATAGTTCTTGAATTAGGAGGAATCCAGCCACCTGATGTTCCTCATACTTTGCAGAGTTCAAGTCAAGTTCAGGAGCTGGTTGCACGTAGGCCTCTTTGGATGTCGCCAAGGTTAGATGAAGAAGGAGTGCAGGGGTTCTAGGGTAGGGGTTCCTGTTCTGGAGAGTCTGCAGCTGTTCTGGCCCCGGGGCTGCCCTCTGAATGACTCCTGGGGATCGGGGAAACTTTGGCGTGGGCCACCACCCGAAGGAATAAGCTCTGCGGCCCTTCAGTGTGACAGACAGCGCTTTGACTCGAGCGGGCCGAGAGTGGGTGGAGAGAGATGAGACAAGGTCCTGGGGAAGAACCTGCCGTATCTGTGTCCTGGGGCTCGAGCAAGTGGGAAGCAAGAGGAGAGTGTGGGGGATGCTAACCTGTGGGGGAACTCAGGGGTGCCCCCTCCCTCCCTGAAGGGGCAAGGGGGCCTTCGTGAAGGCCTCTGACATTTTGGGGGCAGAGCTTTGGTTCAACGTCTTTGGATTCAAAATTCATGGCCTGAACGCTTAAGATCAGTACATTTGATTGAATGTACGTTACAACTGTTTTCAGAAATACTAGAGATAGAGATACAATTCATTTTAAATTACATATCCAGAATTTATTATATGGCTGTACTATGACTCAACTGATTTTCCCTATTGTGAATGTTTCTTGAGGGTTGGATTGTTTGTTTGTTTGTTTGTTTGTTTTTGGCTATTGTAAGAAATGCTGTAAGGTACATCTTGCACTTAGAACCTTACAAATAATGATCTCCTTTTACACATTTCGAAAAAATGGTTTCTGTGTCAAAGGTACACCTTTTGGTACATAGTGTCAGACCGTCTTCCAGAAAGTTCATAGCAATATTCTCCCTGACTACTCATTTCATGAGAGTGTGCAATTCTTCACATCCTTGCCAGCACTGGATAATGTTCATAGATGATGTGAGTCGAACAATCCTGATTTTAAATGGGTACGTGTATTTTCCTCTACTGTGGCTTAGCTGAATTTGACATTTGAGGAAGGAAGGTGGCAGGAAAAAGATGTACTCTGCAAGTCGTGAAGGATGAAGTTTTGTCTCTTCTTTCTTTGGTGGAGTTGGGAGGATCTAGTTCGTAGGCAGCAGTATGGAGAAAAGTTGGCCCTGCGAGCATTTTCAGGGTCTTGAAAGTTCTTGAATGCGCTTTTCTTGTCGGGTCTATTCTAAGTCTTCGCATTTTAAAAGTTTCTCAAGACAAGGGCTTGTGTTTAATGGGGTATTCACAGCCTAGCCTCTTTTTAAACTTTTGCCTCCTTGGCCCTCCTGTTCCAGTGCCCTGTCCCCCAGATGGACTTTCTGTTTCCGCCTCGGGGCATTCAGATCCAGTGGAACAGGCAGGTGGCCACGCCCCAGACCCCCGGCAGCATTGCTCACGGCCAGGCCTAGGCTCAGGTATGAGGGCGTGGTTGTGCTCCAGGGAGATAGGAGTCAGCAGAGAGAGACTTGTGCACGTATTAGCTAATATTCCCAGGACCCACGGTCTGCCAGATACTGGTCTAAGTGCTTTCCGCATGTTTTATTTAATCCCCACACACACACAAAAAAAACCTTGCTATAATTAGCTTCGTTTTTTGTAGAAGTAGTTTATAAAGGTTAAGGAACAGACATTAGTATATCTACTAAGTACCTGAATCAGTTCTCAAACCTGGGTCTTCCTGACTTTCAAACCCATACTGTTCATTGAAAGGGCTAAATATAGAACACCAGGCCCTTGGGGCCAGGTCAGAGTGTCCTGCTCAGGTTAGCTACTTTCTAGCAAGAAATTGTTCTGGCTGCGTATGAAACTTAATAATTCAATGTATTGAATAGGACACAGGGAATTTCCCCCCTTGACTGGTTAAGTATATTAATAAGATTGCTGAGAACATTTTTTCTTCACAATCAAACATGTGTAACCTTGGAGACCCCATGGAATTTACCAGTATATGGAGAAGTTGTTCCTATAAGCTTAATGGGTTTATCCAGCCGAGATGCTAAAATGGGTTAGAAAAGGGATGGTTTGCGAGCATAAGAGATAGCAGGGGATTGAAAGTCAAAATCATGTCCTACTAGCCCTGGCTGGCGTAGCTCAGTGGATTGAGCTCGGGCTGCGAACCAAAGCATCACAGGTTCGATTCCCAGTCAGGGCACATGCCTGGGTTGCAGGCCACAGCCCCCAGCAACCACACATTGACGTTTCTCTGTCTTTCTCTTTCTCCCTCCCTTCCCTCTCTAAAAAAATAAATAAATAAAATCTTTTAAAAAATCATGCGATACTCACCTCAGTGAGACACAGTAGATAGTTCTAGACGTCATTAAGGCAACCCATGTTGTCTCCGACACTCTCTGTGAATGGGGAATTATCGATTGGATGTTCATGCAATCAGGTTGTCATGGGAGAGACAGCAGGCGTAGGGGTCAAGAGCATGGTCTCTGGAGCCAGACACCCGGCTTCCAATTCCGGCATCCCACTACTCACCTTCGTGACCTCAGTCCAACCGCTCCATGCTTCAGTCACTCTATCTGTCAAGTGGGGAGAGTCATAGCACCTGCCTCCCGGGTTATTCTGAGGACTAAATAAGAGAGAAATAATCAGCAATAAATAATGAGGGTTTAGAACAGTCCCTAGTATGTGCAAGATGCTGTGCAGAAATAGTTATCAACAATCATTATGACAATTGTTTTTATCAGGTTATTGAATGATGGGACACACAGCAAACTGATATGGACTGTAGGGACCCATGCAGAGCTGGTCAGTATCTAGAAACACTAACTATTTTGCAGACCACTGCTGCTTAGCCACACTTTTTGCCCCATAGTTACTCGTACTGCTCACTTTTAGAATTCTATAAAAAAAAACATACACAAAAACCCAACAACACTGGTTTCCACTGTCTTTTGAGGAGTCTGGAGCAGGTGGACAGGCTGTGTCAAAGCTACACATATGTATTTTACAAATCCTTCAGTGAGATAAAGCTTTTATCAAGATTTTTATAAGGATGGATCAAATCTAGAAACAGATGTATTCTGCTATGTTGAAAGCATCTCTGAAGTTTGTTCTAGGTTGTGATCGGATTTATTTTCCACTATTTTTATTTTAAGCATCCTTTCTTAACAGTTGCCAAAAGCATCGTGATTTTATTGTCAGCAATGGTGTAACCCTCAGTTTCGCTGGTTTCATGTCTCAACCCTCTTTGTTGTGTTTGATTACGTCTTCCTGTTGCCGTTCTTCATTCTGATGTTTTTCACTGGCTGCAGTGTTTCCTCGAAAATCTTTTTCAGCAAGGAAATGTCAGCGGTGAGAGTTCCGAGACCGTTCATGTTCTGAAAGGTCATTCCTTTGTTTATGCAGAGCATGATGTTTTGCTCCCTTTTCCTTAGAACTCTGCCTGCATCACTCCCCTGCCGCCTGGCCGCCTACGTGTCCGACCGTAAGCCCAGGGCAGACGGGTTCTCTTTGCCTCATCGATGGCCACCCCTTTCTCTCAGGAGCTTTATAGAAGTTCCCCTTATTCCACGAAGTTCAGGATGACTTTCACTTTTCTTTTAAAGATTTATTTATTTATTTTTAGAGAGAAAAGGGAGGGAGAAAGAGAGAGAGAAACATCAATGTGCGGTTGCTGGGGGCCGTGGCCTGCAACCCAGGCATGTGCCCTGACTGGAAATCGAACCTGCGATACTTTGGTTCGCAGACTGAGCTCAATCCACTGAGCTACGTCAGCCAGGGCTCACTTTTCAATATTCATGCCTGTCAGTTGTAAAGGCTATTTGGATTTGAACTCATAAGCTGAGAAGTTTTTTAGTACTAATTGTTGTACATTTACTCTACTCTCTTCTGCAGTTCCTCTGAAATGAATACAGATGGTTGCCAAGTGGAATGAGGATGGAAAAAAGAATGTAGTTTAAAAAGTATACGTTTTATACTCTAAAATGGATATTGAGTATTTTGGATTGGTCCTCATCTCATTTTTTTTGTCCTATATTCTATCTCATGTCATTTCTTTTTCTATGTGTTTTTGGAGAATTCCTCAAGTTGGAATCTGCATGTTTCTTTTTTGGCATTTGGTCAATTATTATCGGCCCTGTTATTCAGTGTCTCTATTGATGGAGTTTTTATTTTTGGTGTTCATATATTGTTTTTAATGTAAAAGACCTCTTGGTTTTTAACTAATAGTTTTCTCTTAATCTTGTTTGGGCATCTGTGTCTCTTTTTATGTCAAAACTTATGTCTTATGTCTTTATGTCTTAATTAGCTCTGGCTGGTATGGCTCAGTGGATTGAGTGCTGCCCTGAGAACTGAAGGATCACTGACTCGATTCTCAGACGGGGCAGATGCCTGGGTTGCGGGCCAGGTCTCCGACTGGGGGCACTCGAGAGGCAACTGATACATTGATGTTTCTCTCCCACTTTCTTTCTCCCTCACTTTCCCTTTCTCTAAAAATGAATAAAATCACCTTTTAGAAACTGTCTTAATTATCTATTACTACTTGACTCTACTCTCCCCCCACCCCTGCCCTCTTACATTTAGTGGCTTAAAACAACAATCATTTGTCAAAATTCCATGGCTGGGTAGCTTTGTCACCTGTGCAGATACCTCCAGCTGGGGCTGGGTGGGGTGGGACTGGGAGGTAAGAGAGGGCCTCTCCCACATGTCTAGGGCCCTGATGCAGACGGTCAGCCAGGTGCCTGAGTTCTCCTCCACGTGACCTCTCTCTTCACGTGGAGTCTCATCTTTTAGGGCCTCCCTGCAAGTCCGATGGCCTGGATTTCCTTACAGCATAGCCACCAGCGTCTAGGAGAGGGAAAGAGGAATCTTCCAGATGTCTTCAAAGTTAGGCCCAGAGCAGACACGGTGTTACTGCTGCCCCATTCCATTGGCCAGAGCAAGTCCCAAAGCCAGCCCAAGGGGAGCGGGGATGGATTCCACTCTTGACAGGAGGAGTGGCATGCAAGAAAGGGAGAGGAAGAATTGTCGCCAGCCATCTGGGAAGACAGCCTCCCACAAAGAGTTCCCCAAAGTTAGCTGTACTACAAGGGCAGGTTAATCAGAATTGGCAGCTTGTGTGGGCTCCTTCCACAACTGAGTGAATTACCAAACAAAGATCAGTGATTGATGAGGTTTTCATTGGTCCAAGACCAAAAACAAAACAAAACAGAGCAGAACAAAACAAAACACAAAAAAACCTCCAAAACAAACAAAAAAAGGACAAAATAGTGAATTTCAATAAAATTACGTTAAACAAATTTAAGAGAATTCCGAGATCATTTTCTTCCTTCTTTTATGAAATTATGGTGTTAGTAAATTTTTTTGGAAAAAAAAAGAAAGCTTTTATCTGGCAAAACAGAATACTGGCCACCTTTGGCAGCCCTTCCAAAATCACTGGTGTCTGAAGTCCCAGGGTCTGGGAGCAACCAGACTTTCCTCGGTCTCGCTGTGCCCTGTGCAGCCCCGAGACATCCCGCACCAAGTCCTGGGACACGCCCCTCTTCACTTAAGGTACTTTTATTCTCCCGGTGAAATGGGTGGGGGTGGCCCTGAGTTTTGTTGTCTAAGCCAGTTCGGGGTGGGGGTGAGGGGCTGCTAACTCGCCGAGAGGATTCTTTTTCAGACTCTGAACTAATGTGTGTTTTTCTTGGCCCCGGACCTGCTGCTTCTCCTCATTCTCAGTCGAGGGGAAGGGCCTGCCAAGCAGCACGTCTTATCCTTCTGGAAGCCTGTTCTAAGCCCTTGTCATCTTGGTAAAATTAGTAAGACCTTGTTACCTGAAGGATCCCCTTCCTACCTGTCTTACTCTCCTATGTTCACTGTTGAAAGCATTTTTGACTCTTGTCTAAACTGTTTTGTATGTGGAGTTCTTCAGGTATTTTCAGTGTGTGGTTGAGGCCATCCTTATTTTATAGTAATGGAATTTTTCTAGCATACTTTTTTTGGTTCACCTTATTCGGCGTCAGAGGGTTGGTGATGGTGGCTGGTTTTTATAAATCCCCAGAATAAGGTCACAGGTACTCACTGAGCACCTCTTACTGAAGGATGCACGAGAAGACCCCTTAGGGACTGAAATAAAATTCACTATACGATTGCAAATAAAGGCACCCGTTTGTACGTGCAGACTGAGGATGTGAAAAGTGGCCGTCACAATGTCGCATCCCCCACCCCCACACACCTTTTTCCCCTTTTTCTGTATTTTCTCTCCCTCTTATGTTTGGGACGGCTCTCCAGACATAGATGAGTGTGAGGTTTCCAGCCTGTGCGGGCAAGGAGGACGGTGTGTGAACACTCACGGGAGCTTTGAATGCCACTGTGGGGACGGATACGTGCCAAAGAGCGGGCCCGAGCCCTTCCACCCGACCAGAGACGCCACGTCGTGCACAGGTGGGTTTCTGCCAGAGAGTGCCGCCTGGGACAGCGGGCTGCTGTGGGCGGCCACTGCCTCCCGCGCGGAGCCTGTGCCTGTGGGTCTGTGTTGGGGATTCTTAGTTCCGCTGCACACTCATTCCACCTGTGAAATAAGCAAATGACAGCATAATCAAGATAGAAGGGACGATATTAAAAAGCTAAAATTGGTAAACTTGAGGGATTTCTAGCAGTTAATAGATACGCGGATATTCACTGTTATGTGAGCTTGGGAACACAGCTGATCTGGTAAGGGTCAGCTTCTCAAAAGTGACCCTGAAAACTGGAAAGGCATATGTATCTTAAGGGACTTGGCAATGCAGCTTTTTCACTGCATTGGACTAAGCGTCTCTTTAGCTAGTATAAGTTAGTGAGGGCCGATGGCCAAATTCTTTCAGCTTTGCGCATGTATGCTGCTATTACTGATAGAAAGCCAGAAGACGAAACATAGATAGACGTTGGGAACGTGCCCAGGAGTCATGTGTAAATGAACCCTTCTATTTAAAACATGGCTGGGGTCTGTGTGTGGAGGGAGGGGGAATGGGGCAGGGGAAGAGAGATTCTGAATTTTGAAAATTCATGTTCACATGGTAATGAGTTTGACATTAATTTATTTTCAGAAATAGACTGTGGCACCCCTCCCGAGGTCCCAGATGCCTATATCGTAGGCAATTATACTTCCACGCTTGGCAGCCAGGTTCGTTACACTTGCAAAGAAGGATTTTTCAGTGGCCTAGAAGATACAGTTTCAAGCTGCACAGCCTTGGGTACATGGGAGTCCCCCAGATTAAATTGCCAAGGTGAGTTTTCAAAAGGTTCAGGTTCATAGCTTATACCATGTTGAGATTTTCATATGTCTCTCTTAAATTTCTTTTGGGGGTGGTGAATGAATTAAGTAAACCCAATAAATTCCCATTTTTTCCTAATAGGTTCTCAATTGATTCTTGGGTTTTTCAGGAATAGTGTCCTATCATCTGCAAATAATGATAATTCCATCTTTTGTTTTTCAACACTTATACAAGTTATGTTTTCTCTTGATCAATCACTTGGCTGGTGCTTTCCAGAACAAACGTTTAACTAGCAGTGCTGACTTTGAATATTCTCGTCTTATTCCCGACTTTCATGGCAATGGTTTTAGGGTCTCATTATTCATTCATGAACTTGGCTTTTGATGTTATATATATATATCTACTTGTATTCTTATGTACACGGACCTAGCACTGTGTGCCTGGTGCTGTTCTCAGCACCTTATATATCAACTCATTCAGTCCCGACAGGGTCCACAGGTGAAAACTGAGGCGTGCAGAAGTTGATTTGTCCAAAGTCGTACAACGAGTGGTGGAGGCGAAATTCGAACTCAGGCATTCTAGTTTCAGAGGTTGTGTTCTTAAGCACAATGGTACACTACTTCCGTTTTTATGAACATGTTGACTTTTGGTTTGTTTTCTCTTTTTGAAATCGTGGTGTTGGTAGTTGTTTGGAAAAAAAGTCTTCTTTTAAAAAAATTAAATTTGTTGGGGTGACATTGGTTAACATGATTATGTAGGTTTCAAGTGTACATTTCTGTGGCACACGACCTGTATATCTTGCATTACGTGCCCACCATCCAAAGTCAAATCATCTTCCGTCAGCATGTATTTGGCTTCCTTTCCCCTTTCCTGCCCCCATGATCCTCTGCTCTGGCAGCTGCCACACTGTTGTCTGTGCCTATGAGTTCCTTTAATATCCTACTGATGAGTGAAATCATAGGCTTCTTAGCTTTTTCCAACTGACTTATTTCATGTAGCATGATATCCTCAAGGTGCAGCCCTATTGTTGCAAATGGCAGCGTTTCATCTTTTCTTGCGGCTGAGTGGTGTTCCGCAGTACCTGTGTGCCATGTCTCCTTGTCCTGTCCTCTGGGGAGGACACAGTTTGGCTGTTTCCATGTCTCAGCCATTTGAGTTGTTTTCTGCTTTTGGCTTTCTCTCTCTTCACTTATTACCATGTTTGCTGGTTTTGGGCTCTATCTACATAAACTGAAGGAAGCATTCATTTGTTCTCATTTTACTAGGATTTTTAAAAATCAGAAATGTTATTTTTTACGTGTCTTTTAGGCATGTATTAAAGTGACCATATATATTTTTCTCCTTTTAAGCAGTCATATGAGGAGTTATATTATTAGATTTCTTAAATGATCAATAGTAACTGCTGGAATGGATTCTTCTGGGGATTTTTGTGTTTTATTTTTTAACATAGATTATATTTGTTAAATTTTACTTAGAATTTTCATATTGATAGTCATAAATGGGATTGGTCTATTGTCTCTATTGTCTATTCTTTGTGATCTATAGGGGTTTGGTATTAATGTTATTCTGATTTTAAAAAAGGATGTAAGAGATTTTCTTTCTTTTCCTTTTCTCTAAAATAATATAAATAGAATTTTAAAAGATTTGGGAGATTCCATCTGGAAAACTACCTGGATGTAGTACTTTTGGAGAGGTAGCCAAATTTTTTTTTTAATTTATAAATCTATACTTAATGGGCTATTTAAGTTTTGTAATCCTTTTTGGCATCCATTTTGATAATTCACATATTCTTAAAAATCATCTATTTCATCCAGGTTTTTAAATTTACTTGTAGAGAGAAATATGAAGCACTCACGTTTTTAATTTTTCTGAAGTTCTATTTATTTATAATTACTTATAATAGTGAAATATTGGAAATAATCCCAAATGTTTATCAGTAGGAGATTGGTTAAATAAATTGTGATACATACACAAAATGGAATATTATAGTCAATAAAAGTTATGTTGAAAAAGAATATTCCTTGACACAGGTAAGTATTAATAGTATATTGCTGAGTTGAAACTATGAATAATGTCATCTTACTTTTGAAATAGTTCAGGGAGGCTTATGAAGACGTGTAGAAAGCTGGGCACCAAAATGTTAACAGTGGTCATTTCCACTGGGAGGGGGTCCTGGAAGGTTGTTATATTTTCTATACTTTCTGTATTGAAGGAGTTTTTAACATATAACAAAGCTGTTTCCATTTTTTGAACAAAGAAAAAAACTCAGTTTTCATTGAATTTATTGTATATCTAAGAAACCTCAGTGATGCGCTTGGCTGAGTTAATCCCTTTGCTATTCTGATTTATGACTTCTAACTCTAAACACATTTTAATAGCTAAGTACTATCCCGTGGGTTAAGAAATTCTGAAAGTATATTTTAGTTCTAACATTATCTTTCAGTGGATCAATTAAAATTCAGAACTTAGCAAATGTGTCGTAACGCACATCAGAGAACTCCCTAAGGATTTACATAGGAAACCCCATATAAGACAGGTTGTAGTACTTGGAAAATTGGGTTTCCCTCTGGATTCCTGGACTGAGCATGGAGGAGGTTAGGGAGCACATGCTATACCCCCTAGAGACCTGCTATTTCGAAGACCTTCACTTCTCTCTTCCCTCCTCTAACAACTGCTCTCTGCCTGCTGACACCCTCCTCCACCTCCTGCGCGTCACCACGTGGCCACCGCTTCTCAGGGCTGTGCCTGCTCCCCTCAGAAGCACACCCCTTCTTATTTATCCTTCAGTCTTCTTTGGGCCTCCAGCATCTGGGCTGTGTGCCAGCCAGCACTGTATTTTTAGCTCAGAGTTATAAAGCCACAGGAACTGGGAATTCCACTAAGAACACAAGCAAACTGTGAACTCGAATGCTGCAGAGGGCCAGGTACTTGTGAAGCGAGCAGCTGTGAGTTTCAGATGGCGGCATGCATGTCCTAGGACGGACTTGCCTGCCGGAGGAGGTGCCGTTCCTGTTCTTCCAGTCCCTGTGTCCTTGGTGGCTCTGCTGGGGGCCTGTGACATGGGCGCCCCAACTCCGTGGGCCTCAGAGCTGGAGGCGGGGCTGAAAGGCTGCTGCGGTCCCCTCTTCCCACGTAGGTAGGACTTGGCAGAAATGTCAGCCACACATTTCCATGAACCCTCTGGACAAGATAGTGTCTCTACCTTGCATTTCCTATGATCTTGTTATTGTTATTATTTTTTTTAAATTTTTACAAGAGATACGAGTTGTAAGTTTTAAAAAATTCAGCCAAGCCAGGAGCAAGGCGAGGGAATCACTTGAAGTGTGTTATCGTCAACAACTAACTCGGAGCCTGGGTCTCATGTTGTGTAAGGCGGATCCTGTGACTGAGAAAGCCTGGCGTCTGGGAGGAGAGAAAAGGCAGCCACACCACCGTTACAGGAGGGGGAGCGCCGACGTTTATGGGAGAAGAGGGGCAAAGGCTGAGAGAGTTCCAACGGGGACATGGGGTGGTCCCCTGGAAGGGGCATTTGCCTCCTGGGTAAGAGTCCAGTGAGGAGGAGCAGTTTGCAGTGTGGGCACACTGGGGGGACGATTCTAGGAGCTTGTATTAACCAGATATGCTCTCCTGCCTTGTGAGGCTGTAACTTCCTTTCCAGCTGGGGCTTCTTATCAGCAGTGCGTCTGGTACGACCAGTCCCTACCAGAGTCCACTTCAACACCTGCCGCCTCTGGCGCATTGTCCACACAGCAGCCAGAACGAACCTCTGGAAACATAAATTGGATTATCCCCTCTCCTTGCTTAAAACCCATCTAAAAAACAGTGAAATGGCTCCTAACTGTGGCCGTGGGAGCCAACAGGGGTTTGGCCTTTCTGGCTTCTCCCCAGGTTCCATCATCTCCCATCACTCCCACCCGACGCGTTGAGCTCTTCCTAGCTGCAGGGCCTCCGCTCGTGATTCTTACTCTACTTGAAATGCTCACCAACCCACTTGAACACTGCTTTATTGTGGTCAAATGCACCCAATGTAAAACTGTAGCTAGTTAGAAGCATGCAGTTCAGTGGCATTAAGGACTTCCACAGTGCTGCGCAGCCATGGCCGGCACCCACTGTCAGAATGTTTGTGTCACCCTAAACAAAACTCTGTGCTGCTCGTTAAACAAGAATCACAGTTCCTGCCTCCCTCTAGCCCCCGGTGATTTCTATGCTACTTCTTGTCTCCATGAACTTATATCTTAGGTACCTTGTATATGTGGACTCATACACTATGTCTGGTTTATTTGACTTAAGGTTGCCTTTGAGGTTCGTCCATGAGGTAGCATGTATCAGAACTTCATTCCTTTTTAAGTCCAAATAATGTTCTCTCGTACATTTTGTTCCTTCCTTCATCTGTTGATGTGGTCTCTCTGTTCTTGGCATCCTTCGCATCTTTCAGTTTTCAGCCCAAATGTTACCTCCAACATTATTCTCTTTCTTAGCATGCAGGGTGTAAGTGTATTATAATTGTTTTCGTGGTTTATATCAATTGCCCCCACATATGGACTGTGCATCTGGGAGCTTAGTGACGACGTTGTCTTCTTCAGCATGACCTTTCCAGTGCCCGGCACAGGGCCTAGCAATACCCGAGGCCTGTGGACGCATCCTGAGTCCCCCCGAGAAGGTGCCACAAGCAAAGGCAGACACTGTGGTACTGGCCCCTGAACTGCTGACTCCGTTTATCCTGCGACTGAGCCTTGCCGAAACCCTGCCCTCCTGTTTTGTTTTACCCCTCGAATTTCACACCTTTCCTGATTCCACACCTTTGTACTTTGCCTTCTGGACCTCCATGCTTGCTGCTCACAAGGCAGGGCATCTCTGTGTTGGATAAACTGGGGACAGGGCTTTGGGGCCGACCCCTGGTTCCCCCTCAGCCACACCATGGCCCTCACCGACGGACAGCCCGCACTGTGGGCTGACTGAAGAGGCGGAGTCTCTCCTCTGAGTTGGTTAACAAGGGTGGGACGAGTTTTCTGGAGACTACCAGTAGCGGAGCCTGATTTTCTAGAGGTGTCTAGCACTTTAAGGTTTACAAGATTTCCATAAACATTGTCTCCTTTGATCTTTGAAATGCCTTCCGAGGTGCTTCATAAGTTGCTATTATTTCCCATTTTACAGATATTCTATTCACAGCTGGTAATGGATACTATTTCCCATGAAGAACCAGAGCCGGGATGTGACTTACCTTAAGTCACTAGTTTAGGTTTCAATATGAGGACCCAAAGCATGTTCCTGGCAGGTGTGTTCCGTGTAGAAGCAGCCCCGGTGAGCCCTGGAGACGGAAGGCAACGATGAGAGGCTGGAGGGTCCGGGAAGGAGGGGGACACTGGGGTGGACATGGCCTTCTGCACAGTGCAGCCTGGGATCCACCCCGGAGGGTATTCGTTGCTGCCGAGTCAACTCTTCATCTTTTGAGATTTTCTTAGTGGAGCCCAGTCTCGTCTATACAAAGTTGGGAAGGGTTTGCCAAGTTTTTGACGTAGTTGGAACGAACGCACATTAGTGCGGTCGGATGAGGGGTGGCAGTAAGTCCGTCCCACTGCTTCCTCTGAATTTGTACTGGTGGAGTGGAGAGCACTCTCGGGCCATGCCTGGGCCTAGCGGGGAAGAGCGATCGACTCCTAGTTCTACCGTGGTTGAGGTGGGTCCGTGTCTTCTGTGTTCCAAGCAGTGGGAGGTGTTGCTTATTTGAAATAGATTTTTTTCTGGCACCGTACTCTATACCAATCCTTTAAAACATTAAAAAGAAATCTATTATTGACTTGCTGCATGCAACAAATTTCTTGTGTTACCTTTTGCCAAGTACGGGCCATTAAAATACGTCATTTACAAATGGAGGGAGTCATCTGAGTGTGCAAGTGAACGATGGCACTGGTTTATCAGACGACAAGACAGACTTGCGTGAGTTTGGGCTGAGCCACTTGCTAGTTATGTGCCTACGTCTGAACTTCTCTAATCTCTAGTTTCCATTTGCAGAAGGGGTTAAAATTGTTTTCATCTCATGAAGGTTTCGTGGGGTGGTACACAGCGTGGTGCACTCCCTTTGCCTGGTGCAGATGCTGCGTTAGGGTCAGCTGTCCTAATGAGAGTCATAGTCTAATGAGGAGTGGCAGGTGGTCAAGTTTCTACCAACAATTTAAGATCTTTCTGCAACCTCCTACCCTAGAGTGGGAAGGTCAAACATTCTTCAGCTTTCACCTTGCCTAATGAATTATTTTTTTATTCAAATATTCTATTGACAATTAGGACATGAAAATGAGGAACTTCAGTGTTTTTTTTAAAAGAAGATTCACATGCAGCTCACAGTTATCAAAACCCATGATCACCTCTGCAAGTGCAAGATCCTTACAAGAGGTGTGCTGCTAACCTCTTTTTCTCCCCAGCATTTATGCTTTTTTACCTGCTGCCCTCGCCAACTCCGCAGTTTCCAAAGTGTTTAGATTCTAGCTGTTTAATACTAGATACTATTTGTTGACAATATTGTTATGCGTAATGGTGATTTTGCTTTTGTTTCTTGGAATAAACTTTCTTTATCTGAAGGAAATGTATTGTTCGTGGAGACTAAAGTTCATGGAAGACTTTACAATACAAAGTATATCAAAATTTTTTTTTCACTGCGTAAGGCAGGTGCGCTTTTTGGTACTAATATGCTCATTAGCTTAGTTTCAGTGGTTAATAAGCTACTCTTGAGAATCTGCTTCGAAGAATGCTAAAGCCCTCCCGCTTTCCTTTGGCAGTTATGATGACATTTTCTAAATTCAACTTGCCACCAGTCGAGATGTTAGACTTCGGCCCCCAATGCCGGTAATACGTGTAATTTAGTGCACAAGGGATCCCAGAATGAGGGTCAAACTCTATTTGGCCAAATTCGGGACATGCTATAAAATGCATGAAACTGTGTCATAAAGTTACACTTTGACCCCTCTCCTCAGGCCGTATTTTTAACATATGGACATCATAAAAATTAATGTTTGTAATAATATTAATTACTCATGTAATAACAGGGGATTTTAAAAAATATATCAGATAAAGACACAGCCCACAAAGAGATTACCGTGAATGGGAGAAGAGAACATTTTTACAAATGAAATGAATGAAGGCAGTGTAGGTATAAGTGCCGAATGGTCTGACCCAGAAGGCAAGGAAAGTGCAGGCCCCAGAGTTCATCTGCCTGGGCTCTTGCACCCACACCTTATACTGACTTCCAGGTGATCCCTAAGCTTCTGATTTGAGAAGATTAGAGACCTACTTCTACTGTTGTTGCTTAATGATGAAAACTGACTTTAATGTGATTTTCTTCAGTTTTCACACTCGTTTCTCTTCTTTCACCAGAGCTTTTCATCTGGTAGTAGTTTAGTTTTCTGGGGTTATTTTTTTTTGGGGGGGGGTGTCAATATCAATACGCGAAATAGGTCTCTCATTCATTCCCCAGGCAGGTGGCAAATGTCTGCCTCAAGTCACAGACCTTCCTGGCCTTTTTTTTTTCTTTTGCTTCCTCAGCCTGGCATTTACTGGTCTCTGAAACAGCCTGAGATAAAGCCTTTTATTACCCCATTAGTTCTGCCATCAGTCACGTAGTGGGCTGATGTGTATGATAAGTGGCAGCCAATGTGGATGACATTTGGTGACAGTGAGTTCTTGGGTAGGCATGCCATTCATTGCCTATAGCTTTCCCCCAGCACATTTCCTGCTGGGATAGTCTCTTGGGTAGAACGTTAAAGCTGGCAGTGGGGACAAACACGTTTTCACCTTCGAGACAGGAAATAAAGCCACAGCATAAATGTGGTCCTTGAATCCGGCACAGCACATTTACCCCCAGGGAGACCTGTTTTGAAGCTGATTATCTGAATAAAATCACAGATAATAGGAGAGTAAGGAAAAAAATCCCAGCCGTGCTGATAATTAGTGGGCTGTATTCCTGATGCAGATCCAAACGTTGTTACTTAATAATGTAATTAGCCAGAGAAATGTGTGCTTTAATGAATGAACACTCCTATGCATATGCAGCACAAAATTTGTGCTGCTTATTTTTTTCTTTCCTTTGCATAGAAACTGTTTTTAAATGGTCTGTTTCCTTGTGATTTCCGTGTGAGCTTTGGGGTTTTCATGTAGACCTCTATTTTCATTGCCAATTGCAGCCTCTGTTGAATTTTTTTAGGGTTTTTAAATAGGAGTCACCTGCTTTCTTGGGTCCTTTTGGGTCTGAGACAAAGTGACAGTGTCTGCCATCTCTCTTAAGGGTGTTGGCAATTTCTGGGACAGGGTTCTGTTCCAGGCCAGACACAGGCCACACCCCCCTGTTATGGGGTTATCCCTCAGTACCTAGACAGTGTCTGGGGGTCACACCACTGCAGGGGAAGTCTGCTTCCAACAGCTGTCTTACTCTTGACAGCTTCTTCGAGACAAAACTGGGCAGAGGGAGTTGTCATAGAACCCTTACAGACGGATTCGAATGTTCCTTCCTGTGACCTTTTCCTCCTGAGGTGTCAGCTCACCTATCAGGCCAGCCCTAGTCAGGGCCGAGAGTGGGCCTCTTTCTCCTGAGGCTGCCCAGATTTAATGGATCTGGACTTTGGGGTCCCGCAAACCCTAGTTCTATTTGTGGTGTGACTTTTCAATGTGACTTAAGCTCTTAAGATCTCTATTTTTCATACCTGTAAGCTACATGAAAAAATGCATCTACATTGCATGGTTTTGAATAACTTTCTCAAAATTACCTGGGACAAGACTGATACTGGTTTTCGTGAGTCTTTTTTTACCTTTCATCTACTTGGTTTTTGGTAGCTGTGAGTTACCTCTGTTGGATAACTAACATAAAGGTAATGTATTTGTGTCTTGTTCTTACACTTACAAATCTGATGTCTGTCTTCTTCCTCAGGGCCTCATAACAAAGTAGCAGTGATAAAGTAGCGGCAAGCTGTCAATGAGTTAATTGTGAAAAACTATTTTAAGTAGACATGGTGGGGTGCAAGACATGATAAGATATAAGATTCTGTCCTGTACAAACTGCCCGTATATTTGAGAAGACAAAACATATTTATAAAAAGACACTAAAGCCGTAAGCAGGAAATAAAGATCGAATGAATGGGATGGATAATTATTCTTGATTCTCTCTCTTCTCTCCCCCTTACCTCCAGTCCATCACCAAGAATGCTGTTCTGCTTCCAGAACACACCTCAAGTGCATCCTCTTTCCATCTCCACCAGCACCTCTCGAGGCCATGTGAGACCCCTCCCCCTCTCTCTCGGACTACTGCCTCAAACCCTAACTGATCCTCCTCCTTCTACTCCCATCCTTCTCCCCCCAGCAGTCCAAGTGGCCTTTAAAAAAACCTGTATCTGATTCTTCTACTTGCTTGCTTAAGATCCTCCAAGGGCATTCACCTGCTTTTTAAATAAAATCCAAGTTCTTCGTTAAGGCTCACAGGGCCCTGTGTGAGGTGGTCCTGCTTTTTCTCTCTGCCTTCATCTTGCACTGGAGCGAACAGGTTGCTCTTCCCTTCCAGGAACACACAAGAGCTTTCTCACTGCAGGGTCTTTGTGTGGGCTGTTTCATGTGATGGAAATGTTTTCCCTTTGCTCCTAGACACAACTAGCTCATTCTCATCCTTCAGGTCCTTCGCTCGGATGTTATGTCCTCAGAGACATAGCACCCTTCCGGACCACACTGTTTAAAAAGTCTCTCCTGTCCTATCACATTATCTCACCTCTTCTGTGTGGGTTGTGGGGGACGGAGGTGAGACTCCAACATGTGCTTCTCAAAAGCTCCCCAGGTCATTCAATGCATGGCTCTTGTTTAGAGCCATGTGTTTAGTCCAAGCCACACTGGAATCTTCTCTAAATATCTCCTGCCAACGCACTGTGAGTTAGGAACGCTCTGTGATGCAAACTCACAGAGACATGGGTCCAGGTCGCCTCCCACTGGGCATCTGCCCGAGTCTCTGAACCCTAGTCCTCAGAGACCAGGCTATTGGTCTCTCGTCAGCCCCCAAATTAATATTTTGGGTATTCATTTTAAAAAATCTTGTAGTCCCAACTAAAGCCACCGTGCCTTCCATTATTGTTGGTTATGTCCAAGATGGAAGTCAATTTAGTTCTCTTCTGCACTCTTGTTATCCCTTTAGTATCTGTGCTTCTCACCTACTCCCGCCATTTGTCACTGCGTTTTCTCCCAGACACCTCCAGTGTGCTGTTTAGAATTGCAGCTTCAAGGTCCATAAACCTGTTTAAACCTATACCCTCAATCTCCTCGCTGATGCCCCAACTACTTCCTGCTGTAACTGAACCCTGCTTAAACTAGAAGATGTTGTAGATGTCAACATTGACCGGGCAGTCTTATGGAACATTAACCACCTGTTCTGTTGGTTGCTCATTTACACACAAATATACTCGTCTCAGAATGTCTGGGGCAGTAAATCTCTAAAGGTTTGATGCTGGGAAGACACAATGATGGCCAAGGGGTCTTGCGTCTGGTAAACATCTATGAAAAGAGACTTGAGGGGTAGATAGGGTTGGAGGGTTTAGGAAATGACCACTTCATTCCGGTGCCATCACTGCTGATGATTTGAATCTGCACTGACTAGCTCTTTTTTAAAAATCTCAGAGCCCAGAGCCTGGGCAGGTGGGTTGAGCTTTTGTATTGAGGGTCCTACAATAACTCCAATGACAGTAGATGAAGCCCTGCCCCCCTCAGGGAAATGACTCTGGGGTCCAAGCATCCATATGGGATCGAGAAGAGTGTGATTCCATTAAATCCACCAATTCTGCATCAGAAGCTCATTTAAGAGAAGCTGAGAGAAAGACAGAGAGAGAGAGAGGGGAAGAGAGAGAGAAGCAAACTATTTCTAAGGCTAAAAATGACTGATGAGGAGTTAGAAACAGATCATATTTCTGTATTTTGAATGTTTTATCTCAATAAATGGACTTATGTTTTAAAATCCTAGGTGTCAAGAGTGCTTACTTTTCTTGGCTTTACTCAGATGGAAAGAGGAAACTAAAAATCAGGATGAATGCCAAAAGTCATTTTTTTCTTTCTGTATTTACATATAAGTGGGACTCTTGATTATCCTTGGAATTATTTGACCATCATGTTTTGTATTTTGTATTTATTTATGCTTTCTTGAACAAAACTGTATCATGGGCTCCCCACTACTACACGAGAAATGTAGCCTGTTTTATTTCTTCCATTCACCTCACTGCTCAGATTTGTTAAAATAATTTGGAATTTTATTTTCAAGTTATTAAATTTTTTACATTGTTATCTTTGAAGTTTTTCTCAAAAAAGATACATGTGGATTTTTTTTTTATTGTAAAATATCTGAAAAAAACATTCTTTTACTCTTATGTTAAATAGCGTTTGGCTGGGTCTAAAATGGTAATGGCATAATTCTTTTCATGTAGTTTCCCTGTTAATTTGCTTTAAAAAGCTCAGAGATTCTGTATATATATCATTTAATATTCGTTTGGCAGGAAAACTACAATTGGATTATAATCTACTCAAGAGTTAGTAATTTGAAGGCACCTGGTAAAATGTACCAGAAAGTCTTAGTACTTAAAAGAAGCCCGAGATCGATTATTTTATTGACCAAGGAATTCTTTATACTCTAAATCTTATAATTAGAATGTTTTTATGTATGGTGTTTGTAAATTTCATTCAAGCCAGACATACCTGTTGTCTCTACTTCTGAACAATCTCACTTTCTATACCCGCAATTGGATGGTTTGGTGGGATTAGTGTCTGCTCATTTCCCACATGAGTGGCTTCCACCATTACTTTATGTTTATTTCCAAAATGTGGACTGTGGGCATAGAACGCAGGGTCACGAGAGCTGCGCTGCCTCCCACGCGCAGATCCGCGGTGGCCGCCCTCCGGCAGTGCAGCACGCTTTCCCCAGGAGGACCGCAGCTCCAGCCTGAGCAGATGGCTCCTTCTGTCTGCCCAGAGGGCCTTTGAGAGCGCTGGAGGAAAGGCCACTTCCGTGTGCACAGGGAGAGGCACCTGGAGAGAAAGTAGTCTGACATGCACAGGTATGGAATTTTTTCCGCGGGGCTCCTGTTTCCTACAAGAAAAGAGCCCGCGGGAGCACGGGCCTGAGGCTGTTCCGTCGCCCCCCGCGCTCAGAGTGCTGCGCCTGGCCGCGCCACTTACCTGGGCCGGCACCTGGCTTTAAGTGTGTCAGCTGAATTCTCAAAATTTACAGAGTGGATTGGGAAAGTAAGTTGGATAGAGAATTTTAGGCTGCCAACTTCTGAAGCTCACCTTAAATCACAGTGATTCCTGTCTCCTCTGCTTGGCTGGCCCAAGGATTTTTGTCTATGAGCCATTTTCTCAGGGGGCCGTACTTGAAAGTCCTCACATTGACCGTGTTGGCAGCTTTTCAGAGAAATGTTGGAGTAGTGAAAAACAGGTTTTTAATACTCATTTTCATTTTTAATTGTGGTGAAGTACATACAACATAAAATTTACCATCTTAACCATGTTGAAGTATTTCAGTGTATTCACAATGTTGTGCGACAGATCTCTGGAACTCTTTCATCCACCAGAACTGAAGCTCTGTACCCCTTAAACAATAATCCCCTGCTTCCCTATCCTCACAGCCCCTGGAACCACCACTCTGCTTTCTGTTTCTGAGTTTGACTAATTTCGTTACCTCATATAAGTGAGACTGTGTCATATTTGTCCTTCTGTGATTTTTTTTCTCACTTAGCTTAATGTACTCCAGGTTCATTGTGCTGTCATAAACGGTGGGTTTGCCTTCTTTCTGAAAGGCTGACTAGTGTTCCATTCATGTATATACTACCTGGTGTTTACCCACTCACCCACTGATGGACCCTGGTGTTGCTCCCATCTCTTGGCTATTCTGAATAGTGCTGCTGTGCACAGGGGTGTGAAAATGTCTCTTTGAGACCCTTATTTCAATTCTTTGGGATATACTCGTATAACCCAAAATAGAATTGCTGGTGAAAAGGGGTCTCGAGACTTCGGTTCAAATTCTAGCAGTGCCATGTATTAAGCTGTGTGTCATCTCGTAAGGCATTATTCCCTCTAAACCTCAGTTTCTTCATCTCTAAAAGTAGAAAAATAAAGTCTACTTTCCCCACTTGAAAGAGTTATTGAGAGGGAATCAAATGAGACAATCTTTGGGGAGCATTCTGGAAGGTTTAAAGCACCGTACAGGTGTTAGGTCTTCTACTGAAATTATTCACCTTGCTTAAGGAGGATCTCACGAGTAAGAAATATGCACTTCCACATGCTTTATTTCACACTGGTGCCTCCAAGAAACAAGGCAGGAGAAGGCGATGGTTCTTAGCATTCGTGGTGATGGTTGGTCGGGGGTGTGACAATTGGTTGTCTGGCTCTGGGAATGTGTTTCTAGATGTTGACTTTCTTGGCTCCAGAGACAGAGCACTGAAGAGTGAAATCCTGGGGGAGCTTTCGTCGGGGTCTCTGGTTTGACTTCCAGCAGAATTATGGTAGAGTGTGTTGGGTCTTGCCAATCAAAGTTTTCAGAGCAAGCAAAACATGTGGATTGTTGGTGATTGTTTGTCCATAGAGCAATGGTTGGTAACTACTTTGGGGATACGAATTTGATGGAATCTATCAATTCTTTCAGTAGATATCTATGGAGCATACATTATGTCTGAGGTACTTTGCTAGACATTACCTTCTTGGAATTTACAGGGCAATTGGGTAAATAGGCTTTTCTCCAAAGAAATGCACCCCCCCCCACACACACATACATATAATGTTTTACAAATCAAGGTGTTTGTGGGCCTCTAGAAATCCTTGGGTAAAACATTCATTCCTGGCGTAGGTGGAGAACTCAGCTCTGCTGCCGAGGCCCTGTGTGCGCATGCGCTTCCCCATTCAGTCATCCCTGCCACACGTGCAGAAGGAGACAGGCCGGAGGCTGCAACCACAGAGACGACAAAGGGCGGACGTGGATAGGGAAGCCAGAGGTCTCTACAGAGGGCTCACTGACTTGCTCAACCTTCACAGAAAAGCAAAGACAAACCCGTAACTGATGACAAGAATTCCAGGTTTCCAGTCTCAATAACTGGGGAAATTGAGAAGAGCTAATGCCATGTCGGACCAGACTGACGGTCATTCTAACCTCTTATTGCATCTCTAACAGCACCTCTAAGAGTTATCGGGAGAAAGTGAGGCAGCTGCCTCATGGGATGCCGAATTCAATATTTGGGGACGTGCTCCTGGGCCAGAGCTATGTAGGGAGTCACTCGGTAAGAGAGCTGGGCATATCTTCTGGACCCAGCCATTTGCTTCGTCGCCCGAGCTGTTCTGCCTCCACCATTCGGCATTCAGTGGAGGTACAAAGATTAGTCACTACATGAAAAACCAGTGGATCTGCATGGGGCATAGTAAGCTATTAATTAGCCAGTGCTTGTAGAGCACTTTGAAGAACAAACATGTTATGTAACTGCTAATTATAATTACCGTCCTCAGCCTGCCACCTCTCACGGAGTCTGTGGCTCCAGCTGCAGCTGTTTCCATGGGTCTGTGCAAGCTTTGATTTAAGGGGAGACAAGGCATTCTCCCTGAGAGCTGTTATCTCTCTGTGAGGAGGCCTCTGGCCCTCCATTGAGATTGGCAGCTAAATTCAATTTCCGCAGATAAAGGGGGTCATTTCCATGCTGATTAATTCATAGCGCCCTGCACAGGCTCACAGGCGGGCGGGGAGGCAGTGAGAGATGCCGATTACTATGGCTCTCGCTCAGCTGCCCCCACCTCTTCTGTTCCTCGTTTTCTCCCACTTATTCAGGTCTCCCCTTCTGCCCCAGCTGCCTCCTGTGTATTTTGTGTTCAACTTCCTCAGCGTCCACTCTTGGGTCCCCACCTCCCGCCCCATCTTCTACTTTTCTGCCTAATCTCCGAATGCCCTCTACCTCTGTTCTCTGTTCTTATTCCATCTACCCCTCTTTTTATCTGTAAATGTTTGGTTCCAAATTGGGTGGAATCATTTATCTTCATTTTACCTGGGTTGTTTTTAGTTAAAAATGCTTTGGGAGTCCCCGTTTCTCTGGCATAGTCGCATGCATCTGCGTACGTTTTCTTCTGGAGCAAGGTGGTGGAGTTTCTTTTTTTTTTAAGGCCAGTTTGGACTGGAAACTCCAGACAGCTGAGAATTAGGTGACTAGCGTCTGGAAAAACCCAGGTAGATGCTTGATGTTCAGTGAGTTGGTTTCCCTCAAGATCAAAGAGGTTGATTCATTCTTGATAAGACCGTGTCCCTGGCTTTCATTCTGCATGGGCCATTTGGCATTTTATGTTTAGAATCTGAGTTAATAATTACAAGGCTGACGCTCACTCCTTCCACGCTCTCAGAAGGGTGATCTCTTTGTTGGAACACAGACTGCTTGTCCGCTGAGACCCTTGCTGAGCCCCCTAACCTGACTCAGCACCGAGTCCTCCGGGCCTCCTAGTAGCCTCTGCTCCTGGTTTTTGTTTTGTTTTGTTTTGTTTTGTTTTGTTTTGTTTTATCTCCTCTTCGACCCAGGGATGCTCACTTGCAGCTCTACACATTTCAGATGGAAAAGAGAGGGCAGCCAGGATAAATGGCCTCATTTATATAAATAGCCGCATGGCTGGGGTTTGTTTGAATATGTGCAATGATGTTTGGACTGTTGAGCATTACGGCTGCCACTGGGTGCGCGCCAGCCTACACCCCCAGAGCCCTCTGCTAGAGGCCTTATTGCTTGGTTTCATTTTGTCCTCACAAAGACCCTGTGAAGTTAAGGGTTGCTATTTTCATTTCATAGATGAGTAATCTGGGACCCGTGAACGTTAAAACAGCTTCCACAGGGCCATTCAGTAACTAGGAAGTGGCAGAGTTAGGATTTGAACTCAGGTCTGTGAGCCTCAGAAGCCCATGCTGTCTCTCCTGTGCCAGTGTCTTCCAAGCTTGAATGATTTGTACACCAACCTGACAGTGTTTGCTGTGACAAAACTATCATTTGTTCAATAATTTTTAAAGACAACTTATATTTAAAATTAAAATTAAAATTTTTTTGATCAAGGGCACCTTGTAACCTATGTGATCCCATGACTTTGGACTAGGTGAATTTTTTTCTAATATATACAAAAGTTAATACAAAACAAACACAAAAGTGTATTTAAACCCAACCAAAAATCATCCTAACGTATATAATGCATTTTGGGAAATCACTACTCTAAGCCATGCTCATTCTCCTTATTTCATGTGACTCTAAAGACTTAAAAAAAAAAAAGAAAGTAAACACAGCAGAACTGCTATCGTTTAATTTATTCAAACATGCACTTACTCAAAGTAGTCACCTCGGGAAGCTGTACTTTCACTTTCATGATGCTGCCTTATGAAAACCTGTTTGTTTTATAACCCCTGTTTGGGAATTGCCCTCGGAGGTAGTTTATGAGTCTTATTAGAAGATCAGGTATATTATTTTCGGAATTAGATACTGTTTTCAACTGGAAACGCCATGGAGCTTGACAATTTGTTTGCATCCCATGAATGAAGAAACAGGATCTCAGATTGGACCCTGAGAGAGGACCCTAGCCCAGTCCCTGCCCTCGGTGGGGCTTCTGAAGAGCGGTCTCTGTGCACCGTCTCCATTCCCTCCCACCCCATTCTCTTCTCAACTTGCTGAAGGAAAATCAGGCATCTGACCCCCCGAGTCACTGTGTAGCTTTCTCACCAGGGTTACTAATGACCACCCAATGGCCAAATTCAGGTCCTGCTTTTACTCCTCACTCTTCTTCGCCTTTCTGCAACACTTAGCATTGCTGATCATCTGTCTCTGCGTCCATCCATTCAACCAACCAATCAATCAATCAAATAATAAATATTTTAAG